>NC_058091.1:18847500-23847500 GCF_020171115.1 Neogale vison
AACGAGGACAGAAATGAATATTAGAAGAAGAATAATTTTCTATTTTTCATGGGGGTTTAATCATTTAATATACACAATAGAAAAGGAGATTAATAAAACGGACAGACTTTTACCTAGGCTAAGAAAAAGAAAGGACATGCAAATAACTAACATCAGCAGTGGAAGTGGAGATATTACTACCAACCTTACAGAAATAAAGCGATATAAGAGACTACATGAAGAACTGTGGGCCAGCAATTAGAAAAGCTAGATGAAATGGAGAAATTCTTAGAAATACACAAATTACCAAATGACTCAAAAAGAAACAGAAAAGTCTCAATAGACCTAGAACAATTGAAGTTCTTTAATAAATCCTTCCAACAAAGAAAAGTCCAGGACCAGAGAATTGAAATTTATTTGTAGGAAATGTAGCCTAGTACAGTGAAGAAAATACGCGGGGGACGGGGCATTGGATTCTTGTTCTACAACTTCTGCTCTAAACTGTGTACTTAGCCTCTTTGATCTTTGGTACTTTACAGAGTTACGATTAGGATCATTAATAAATTCTGGTGGAAATCAACATTTCAAGGGTGACATCCAATCAGGTGGTCTATACTTATACACCTCCAATCGGATGGTCTATACTTATTATTGGCTGGTCTCAGGACCAGATGGCATCCCTGGTGAATTCTATCCATTATTTAAAGAGTTAACGCCAATCCTCAAACTTGTAGGTGAGGAAGGAACACTTCCTAACTTGTTTGATGAGGCCAATCTTTTCCTGATGCCAAAGCCCGATGAAGATGCCCCAAGAAAAAAACTATACACCAACCTCTCTTATTTATATATGACACCTTACTCAGACATAAAAAGAATGAAATAGTGATACATACTACAGCATAGACAAACCTTGAAAACATTGCACTATGTTAAAGTAGCAAGAGACAAAAAGTCACCTGTTTTATGACTGCATTTATATAAAAATATTCAGAACAGGTCAATTCTTATTTTTTTTTTAAGATTTTATTTATTTATTTGAGAGAGAGACCTAGAGCGGGAGCAGGGCGGGCATGGGGGGCAGGAGAGCAGAGGGAGAGGGAGAAGTAGCCGCCAACTCCCCAGCTCAAGGCTCGATCCCAGGACCCTGAGATCATGACCTGAGCTGAAGGTAGATGCTTAACTGACTGAGTGGCCACGTGCCCCATTTTCATGTTACTTATTATTAATACTTAAATTCTATCATATAGATCAGAACAAAATTTGGCAATTAAGGTTAATCTGTGATTTCTGGATTCACTTCGTTTTTCTTTTTTTTTTTTTTTTTTTTTAAAGATTTTATTTGTTTATTTGACAGACAGAGATTACAAGTAGACAGAGAGGCAGGCAGAGAGAGAGAGAGGGAAGCAGGCTCCCTGCTGAGCAGAGAGCCCGATGTGGGACTCGATCCCAGGACCCTGAGATCATGACCTGAGCCGAAGGCAGCGGCTTAACCCACTGAGCCACCCAGGTGCCCCACTTCGTTTTTCAATAGCATACCAATGTAGAGATTCATTGTTGCTAGAATATACTTTTAAAAATTAAATATATCATGATTTGGAAAGTTGCACATCTTGACATAGGCTAAAATAACCTTGTTATTTATTTATTTATGTTATGTTATTTATTTATGTTATGTTATTTATGTTATGTTATTTATGTTATGTTATTTATTATTATTTATTATGTTATTTATTTTATTTAGTCTCCAAACACTTTCCAGGTACAAAAATAAATAACAAAACTATACATGGGATTTGAAGACAAGAGTTAGTGAATGAAGATATGAAGGTCTCTTTTTTTAAAGATTTTATTTATTTATTTGACAGAGAGAGAGAGAGATCACAAGTAGGCAGAGAGAGGGGGGGGAAGCAGACTCCCTGCTGAGCAGAAAGCCCAATATGGGGCTCGATCCCAGGACCCTGAGATCGTGACCTGAGCCACCCAGGTGCTCCAGATATGAAGGGACTTTGAAAGCAAGTTGCAAGGTTTTGATGACAACATTTTGGCTCTTCTGTATCATGGTCCCCAGAGATACTGGCTCCCGGGTGCCTTAAATATACAGGGAAAACACAGTTGAGGAGAAGGAAAAGCCTCGTCCCTTTTCCTTCTTTGATCAGAAGCATGAAGACTAATGAATCTTCTTGTGTCATGTTCTCCGAGAGAGGATGGTGCTTATAAATATGAAGAACGTGTGAAACTGTAAATTTTTATGTGGTTTTAAGCTTGATTTAAAAAAACTGTTGGCAAACATGATAAAATTACTTCTAAGATGTTCATTGTAGTGGTTTATAATACAACCTAAATAGTCATTCTTGTAAATTTCTATAAGGAACTATAGTTTATTAATTCACTGGAATATTTATTATCTCATCAAAATGATGATCTAAACCTGTATTCTTGACATGGAAATATGTTTAGAGATATTAATTAGTGAGGGAGAATCAGGTTACATAACAAATACATAATGTCACTACATTTTTGTTCAAGTGATAAATACACAGGTACAGAGGACAAAAGTCAAAATATTAACAGTGATTGTTTTTGTATGATGGGATTAATGTGATTTTTAAAATTTTTTTTATTTTTTTATTAACATATAATGTATTATTAGCCTCAGGGGTACAGGTCTGTGAATCTCTGGGTTTACACACTTCACAGCACTCACCATAGCACATACCCTCCCCAATGTCCATAATGTGATTTTTAATTTCTTCTGTTTATTTCTATTTTTGAACTTATCTACAATGAAAATATATATTAGTTTGATAAAATAGTTTCTTAAAACAGCTCACTGACCACAAAATGTGATTAATTTCACTTTCTATCACTGAAATATTGTTAACATTTTCTAGCTTTCAGATAATGGGGGGAAAGCTAGAGGTTAAAAAAAATCCCTACAGAGAAGCAAACTCTGAGATTCACTTTGTTTTGCTTTTCAATAGAATCTCTTTTTTTTTTTTTTAAGATTTTATTTATTTATTTGACAGAGAGAAAGATCACAAGGAGGTCAGGGGGGAGCCTGATGCGGGGTTCGATCCCAGGACCCTGAGATCATGACTTGAGCTGAAGGCAGAGGCTTAACTGACTGAGCCACCCAGACACCCCTTCAACTAGAATCTTAGAGAAATAACAAAAGAACATGTACGGAAAGCCCGAACCTGTTGTTGAGCCAGCGTGATGAAGGCTTGCCACAGAACAAAGGGACCTGCGCTTTGGGGAGGCTGCAGACCAGTCTCCAGGGGTGCCCTCCAGTTAGCTGATCTGAATTTCATTTAGACAAGTTGAAAATCCGTAACAAAGGATCCACATTTAAGCGCATGCCTGCGGACTCTAGTTCCATGGCATCTTGGCACTTGATAAAACAAGAAAAATGCCCCACGCTCAAACAGTTTGGGGAAGCCTTTAAATGTCGACAAATTTATTTTCAGGAGCTCCTGCACAGAGTATGGAATGTGAAGCTGTGCTTGGTGATCTCTGAACAGGTATCATGTTCACAGGTCTTTAACCAGGCAGTGCCCTCTGAGATTCCTTGTGGGGGGAAAAAAAGTGTCCTGTGGTCAATAAAGTAGAGAAATATGTGTCAGTGGGCTAGATAGCTTCTCATGTAAATCTTTCTTCTTCATTTCCTGTATTCAATCCACTAACATTCGTTTCTCCCTTCCCAGTCTTTTTCAAATGTGTCCATTTAAAATCATATACTAACATTGAGCTTCTATTAAATATAAGCATTTTGGGGCACCTGGGTGGTTCAGTGGGTTAAAGCCTCTGCCTTCAGCTCAAGTCATGATCTCGGGGTCCTGGGATTGAGTCCCGCATTGGGCTCTCTGCTCAGTGGGGAGCCTGCTTCCCCCGCCCTCTGCCTCTCTCTCTGCCTGTCTCTCTGCCCACTTGTGATCTCTCTCTCTGTCAAATAAATAAATAAAACCTTAAAAAAAAATACTAGGCATTTAATATGGTGAGCACTGTGTATTACATAAGACTGATGAATCATAGACCGTACATCTGAAACAAATAATACATTATATGTTAATTTAAAAAATACTAGGCATTTAAAGAGCTTTATAATTAAGTTCTTAAAACAATTACAAATGATAATTTCACATCTGTTTTCTAAGTGGAGAAATGGAGGTGTAGAGAGATTGGGTCCAGCTTTACCCACAAGCACGTTTCAGTTCCACTTCAGTGACCTTTCTCCTTTTCCCCATGGACAACAGCAACAGTGTGCCTTCCTTCCCTTCAGTCTCTTTTGATCCTCCCAGCCCTGTCCTGTCCCTGCTTCCAGGCTAATTTCTCTCACACACATGTATCCCAAAGATCAAGGGCCCCAAGAACTTGTGCTTGAATCTGGCAGGGGAGGGAGCTGTGAGTGTTCAGTGACGTCACAGAATTCACCTGTGCGAAAACCTTTTCTGCTGCCCTTAAAAGTGTCAAGGGAAAAAAAAGGTTATAAATTATCGAACAAAGGTGAGACAGTTCTAACTTCCAAGAGTATCGGGTGGCTCAGTGAGTTGAGCCGCTGCCTTTGGCTCAGGTCATGATCTCAGGGTCCTGGGATCAAGCCCCGCATCGGGCTCTCTGCTCAGCAGGGAGCCTGCTTCCTCCTCTCTCTCTGCCTGCCTCTCTGCCTACTTGTGATCTCTGTCAAATAAATAAATAAAATCTTAAAAAAAAAAAAAAAAAGAGTATCTGAAGATGAGGTGGGTGGAATCTGGAGAGGGGCAGGGTATGGAGAAGGGAGGAGCTAATGGTCCAGCTCTCACCTGATTTCCCTCTGTTGCCCCCCTACAGACAAGGAGAGGTGGGTCCTTCTCCAAAGCAGAGGAGACCGAGTCTGGGAAACCTACCAACAATCCATGATGGAAACTGGAAAAGGAAACTGATGTTTTGATTAAGCAAATACTTGAAATTATTTCATTCCAAAGGAAAATATCCCAATTAAAGTGCCAAGCATTCAGTGTTCCCAAACAGAAAACAGATGCAACATGTGTTCAGTTTGAAAGTGACTTGGGAATAACTCTCCTGAAACTGAGTGTGGACATATTTAAACAATATAATTCATAACAGAGCTCTAGAGGGGTTTCTAAGAGGAGACAAAGGAGTAGTACAGACACACATTTAGTTATCCCTAGAGTACGGGCATGTACCAAATGTAATAAGAATATGTCTGCTATTTAGCTCAGCAATTTCCACATGCTTTTTAAGTGACTGCATTACTGATTACATAAGACACTAAAATCTTTTTTAGGAATATATATAGTGGTAATGTTTTAAAACCAAATTATAAAAATAATTAAACAGTGGAAAAAATTTTTTACTACTTCTCAGGTTCAATATTTTCCTAAAAAAAAATCTTCTGCTTCCTGATTTGGAAAATGAACTTGGAACCAAGACTTACTTTCTCTTAGAAAGGAAACTTCAGTAAAGTTTTGTCGTTCTTTGATCCTTTTAGAAAAACGAGGCTTAATAAGTCTTCAGAAAACAAAATTCTCGATAATTTCTTGCATTCTTTTGCATAAATGTAGGACTGTTTTTGGAGGGCAAAATAATATCGCAGTTAAAAATAATTGCTATCAGGATTGCTAAATTTTAGTCAGTCTTCCATTGAAGTGAATAAAAAGTTTTAGCAGTTCCATAAAACGCTTCCACGTATTTCTAAGCAGAAGGTTGATGGTGGATACCAAATTTTAATATTATGCAGTTAATACTGTCATCAGTATTTTTTATGTATTTTTTTGTTTTCCTTTGTTTAACAAATGAGATTTCTCACATTTTTTAATGTGTTGTTTTAGCAACAGTTCTCACATTCAAAACAAATTTACAAAGAATCTACTCAACAAATATATATTGAATGCTCACTATGTACAAAACATTATACTGTGTTGTTATGAACTTCCCATTTGAATTAAACTTGTATGTTGGTTAATTTATGTGTTAATTTCATAGACTGATGGTTAGAAGCAAATTAAAAATTTGCTTTTATTCTAGTTCCTCACTAACCTACTCTACAATTGATTCTGTACCTGTGTAGTCCTGATTAATGAAAAGAGTGGGTTTAATGTGGTGTATTATACAGCCAATGAAATTGAAAATTATTAATCCTGTTAAAAATGTGGAATAAGAGTAAACATTAAATAACATTGGAAATATATAGATATAGTAGGCAATTTCAGATCATATAAACATATGTGAACATCTAAGACATGATAGATTACACTATTTGCCCCAATTCCCTCCACCCCCCCCTTTCTCGTTGGCTTATCCATACTTTGTGCAGTGCCACTTTGCAATGCTCTCCCACAGTAGACATACTTCTTAGGGACTCTAATTTACATTGTGTTTGATCTCTACCTTTGGCTTAGTCACGTGAATTGCCTTGGCCAATAGAAGAAGGCGGAAGTGATAGTGTGTTAGCCCCAGAATGAAGCCTTAGGAGATTTTGCGTATTTCTATTTACCCCCTTGGGTTCCTGCCATCCACGCAAAAGATGAGCCCAGGGCTAACCAGGTGCTTGAAAAAGGAATTTGGACATGTGGAGATGAGCTGCCCCTGTTAAAGCAACCTAGCCAAACTTGGCCTAGAGCAAGAGCTCCCAGCCAACCTACAGCTGGAGACCGGCGCCCGTCAGCTCTATTAGTTTGCCAAAGCTGCCTAACTCAATGCCACGGACGGAGGGGCTTAAACAAGAGACATTTATTTTTTCACAGTTCTGGAGTCTAGAAGTCTGAGATCAAGATGGGTTGACAGATTTGGCTCCTTCTGAGGCTTCTCTTCTTGGCTTGTAGGTTGGTTATCTTCATGTTCACATAGCATTCTCTCCCTAGGCATGTCTGTGTCCAAATTTCCTCTTCTTGTAAGGACACCGATCACACTGGATTAGGCCCACCAGAATGACCCAATTTTAACTTAATTACTTCTTTCAAGAGCCTTTCTCTAAATGCAGCCATATTCTGAGGTACTAAAGGTTAGAACTTCAACATACGAATTTTGAGGGGATGCAATTCAGCCCGTAACGTTAACCAAACTCAGCCTAGATCAGGGAATCCTTAAATGTCAAAGAGATTCATTAGGTATCATAGCATTTTAAGGCAGTCAATTTTGTCGTGCTTTGTTACAAAACATTACAGCTAGCATGAAAAAAAGTTTTAAACAATTGTTGGTGATGAGGTTTTGAATAATTAAAAAATTCTTTAACTTTATTGCTACATATTCTTTTAAATTGGCTATACCTTTTTTTCTGTGTATAATATGATACTTCTCCCTTGTTATAAAAACATGTGGTAATATATAAGAAATATATAAGAAAATGTGGTAATATATAAAATACAAAAACAAGAATCAATTGTAATGTGCCCCCTTCCCCCATGCATGGTAGAAAACAAACATTAAATACCTTTTAATTACTTTCCTATTGACAAACACACACACGCCAAAACATATTTTTACAATAAAGATATCATATTTTACATATTTTAAATGCCTTTTATTTTTTTAAATAAAAAATTTTCCAAGGAAAGTGTTCTGTTAATATAGAGCTATACCATAACTTTAATGACTACCTAGTATACTATTTTATCAATTACCATAATTTACTAACTTTTTATTGGCTATGATTTAGATTGCATTCATTTTTATGATTACTTTATTTTTTCCATTAAAAAATGCAGTGGTGTTTCTTTCTAAAATGCTGTGAGATTTGGGGTTAAAAAAATAAAATCATGTGGAGATGATTACTAACTTTAGTTTACTGTAGGTTTTTCTGCCAATTTTGCATAGATGGCTCTAACAAAGTGTAAAGATGATCATGTATTTGGACTCAGTATAAAGGTTGGTGAATTGAACTAAGTAAGGATAATGGTAACAGTGGAGATGATGGTTTCATTTTGAAATGTTAATTCCTTCAGTGTCTACTGAGTTGCCTACAAAGTGTGTTGACCCTAGCCTACACACTACAGAAAGGGAGCAGACACACATGTGGTTTCAAATGTCTTCCTGTTGAACAGAGGGAGCACACAAGGATGTGTACAGGTGATCCTAAGAACTCAAAAAAATCAATCCAACCTTTAATCCACAAGGTTGCATATGGGATGATGAAGGAACTTCAATGTAAGTCTTGGCAAGAAAGAGGTTTCCACTTTTATAATGAATAAATTTGTTCTTAAGGGCAATGCTTTTCTGCCTGGTGTTTCTTTCTGTATAAGAAAAAAGTAAAATTCTCATTTTCCTAACATCAGGATACATTTAACAACCCTTAGCATCATTCTAAGGAAGAGCCTCTGGGGCAAATATTTTCTGTGAAGTTTCTGAGGTGGTTATTTTCTCCCCGGAGCTTTGGCTGATCCGCCAACTGTGGGTCTGGTTTCTTTCCTGCCTTCTGTCACCCCCATCTCAGTGGGCCAGACCACAAACAGGAAGTCCACATTGACCACGCAAGGACACCCTCTACTGTCCACTCTCCTGAGGCTGGCTTCACCGGTGCCATCTGTTCTGTCCTTCCGGGGACCCCATGTTGGTTTTGACTTGATGCCAGAGAATCTTTATTTCTGGAAAATGTGGTGGTGACGTTCTTGTGTAATTTCTCCTCCAGAATGCAAGACCACTCACAGTCCCAAGTAATGTACTTCACAGAGGCATTTTTGTCTGCAAAACTGGGAACCTCATGGGAGGAAAAAATATTTTTATCTGAATGCACTGTTTGCATTTAGGTTAGTGTGATCCAGAAATTGTATAAAATCCATGCCAACTTATTTTCTTCACCTCCATCAGTAAATTTAGAAAGCACAGATTAGTGTAACTATATCAACTCTTATTTAATGCTTTTAGCCATGCTATGTGTTTTCAATATCAGACTCCTAGGAAACAAATATTCACACTGTCAGATAATGTAAATGACAAGTGTATTGGCCATATTCTTCTTTACCTCCGGATATACACCTGGTCAAAGTTCTGAGATGCAGAAGAACGTGGCTGGGGACCAACAGGCATATGTATTTTCATTCAAGATCACAAAAATCTGAGCCAAGCTGGCCATTAGATTTTGTACTGTGTGATTTGTTAAGAGACTAAATATGGGAAGTGGAAGATAAACTAGAGTCATAATAATATTAATAATAACGATGGGAACAACGATGGTAATCACGATGACAGCTAGAGTTTATTGGAAGCTTCCTATTTCCCAGGATCATGCTAAACACACTATATGCTTACTTGTTTCTCTCCCCAACAACATTATCAAGGCAAATACTATTTTTTTTAAGATTTTATTTATTTATTTGGCAGACAGAGATCACAAGTAGGTGGAGAGGCAGGCAGAGAGAGAGGAGGAAGCAGGCTCCCCGCAGAGCAGAGAGCCCAATGCAGGGCTCGATCCCAGGACCCTGGGATCATGACCTGAGCCGAAGGCAGAGGCTTTAACCCACTGAGCCACCCAGGTGCCCCAAGGTAAATACTATTCTTACCATTATTAGTCTATTTTTGAGATGAGATGATTGGGGTGCAAAATGATAACTTGGCTTCCATCTCTTTAAGGGTAGAAAGTGACAGAGCTGAGATTTCTTTTCCCAGATCCTGGACTCTTAATTACTGCCCCACACTGCTTGTGGGCCCTTATCTTTCGCTGTTCTTTTTAGCACTATTGCAAGCTATTATTACTTTATAATAAGATAATTCTATAAACACTTAAGGAGGGACAAGGCTATTCAGAGCTTCTTTATTTGAAGAGGACCACCACTGCAGGGAGTTCAAACCCAGGCCTGCCAATGGGCTTTATTACACCCATCACGGCCACTGCCACATTTCTATGTCCAGATCTTTCTAAACTCATGATGAGAGAGGACTTTTAAGGAATCGCTTCGGGACTTTTGCACAGAGTTTCCTATGACAAAGTGTACTGTATGTGCAGAGTCTGCTCGCTCTCTCTATGGCAGAGGTTAGGGTTAGGGTTAGGCTTAGGTTTAGGCTTAGATTTAGGATTAGGGTTAGGGCCTGGTGGTAGGGGGGTGAGTGCTTGCAGTGCCCTATCTTTCTCTCTGTCTGCTTCTCAGAATCATTAATAATGTCTTATGTATCATGACCCTTATACATGAATATGCCCACCACTGTTCTCCCTACGCCTACTCCTAAATCTCCCTTTCCTCCCTAGCTCATCTCAACCTGGCTCATTCTACAAATGTGCCTGGTGCCCGCTGTGGCCTCGTCCACCTTCGCATCCAGCCTTCTGGATTAAGAGTCTTACCTTTGCTCCCCCGATGATGCGTGCTGTGATCCAGGCCACCAGGAAGCTGGAGAGAGAAGACAAGAGACACCCTGCCCCCGTTTCACCTGCTCTTACAGGAAGCTGCCTTCTTAGGAGCTCAGCGAGATCGCTCACCGGTCATGAGGGAGTGTGCGGTGTCTGTCACCGCTGTAATGAAACTTCAGAATGATGAACAGCTTCAACATGTCTTACCGAGGCCGTGTCCACACTCAACCAAATCCTCGCTGGTTCTTACAAGTTGTGAAACTGACGGAGCATCTCAGGTAGGCACTGCCTGGCCCAGTAATTAAATCGATCTCAGACCTTCTCATTAGGGCCAGTAAGGTCTGTTATACCTTGTGTTTTCATTAACTGCAGAGGAGTCTTTCAAAATTCATTATCATTTGTCCCTCTGTGGATCTGGGCAGCAATCAACCACAGGTACAAATTCTATGTTCGTAACCCAAAGCTTTCAGTAGTAATCAACTCTTCCGCTGTCGGGGGCCAAAAGTGTACGGGCCAATGGGCTTGGCTACTGGACATTAGAATTAATATAGTAAATGAAGAAGGAATTCTAAAGTCATAGCCTCTCGCCCCTGGCCTAGATTTACTCACGTGTCTATAGTCACGTGCAGAGGTTTTGAATTTTAAAATGTTATAAGAGTAATCCTCTGGAGACCCAGATGATTCCTTTTTCTCTCTCTTTTGAAGAACTGTTAATAACCATTTCCTTCATAAGTGGGTAAACTATTTTTCTATTGATTTCTAATATATACCATTGTCCTAAATAGGGGGCTTCGTTTTTCTTTTTACTATACTTTGATGTAGTACATAATACGTTCACCCAGTTCAAAAATAAAAGATACAAACACATGAACTCTCTCTCCTACTTTGGTTCCCCAGCTTTCCCTTAGGATCATGGCTAACCATTCTTTTCAGTCCTTTGTATTATTGCAGAGATTTTCGTGCATAGAAAGGCAATTACTAATACACATGAACACACACACATAATCTTTAAGAACAAATAAGACAACATTCCCCCACTCATTGGCCAAGTCATCCAACGAAGGGAGGCATCATAATGTGTCTGAGGACATGGACTGTAAAGTCAGACAGACCCAGGTTTGAATTCTAGCCCCCTCACTTTCAAGTCATTTAACTGATGAAGTTACTAAACCTCTCTGTGCCTTCATTTCCTCAGCATCAAAATGAGGAAAAGAATGTCCACCTACAGTTGCGTGACAATTAAATGCAAAGAAACCTATAAAAATACCAAACATAGTGCCCACCACATAATTAGTTTCCAGTCTTCTTATCCTATATTTACAGGTACCTGTGATGTGCTACGCACTCGAGATCCCTACCCTTATGGAGTTTGCAAATAACAGGGAGGATGGACTTCATTACATTTATTTTATTTTTTTTTCATAGAGAAAAAACAGCTAAGCCATCAAAAAGGCAAGCCACAGAGTAGGAGAAAATATCTGCAAAGCATATCTGACAAAGGACTTCTACCTAGAATTTATAAAGAACTCTTACAGGGTTCCTGGGTGGCCCAGTTGTTAAGTGTCTGCCTTGGGCTCAGGTCATGTTCCGGGGTCCTGGGATCGAGCCCCGCACTGGGCTCCCTGCTTGGGCGGGAAGCCTGCTTCTGCCTCTCCCACTCCCCCTGCTTGTGTTTCCTCTCTCACTTTGTCTCTCTCTGTCAAATAAATAAAAAATTAAATTAAATTAAGAAGTCCAATGCTGCTTCATTAGTTTTCTTTTAAAAAACTAAATAAATAAAATAAATAAAAGTAAAAAACTCTTACAATTGAATAAGATGAACAACCCAATTTTAAAGATGGGCCAAGCACATAGGCATTTCAGGAAGGAAGCTCTACAGATGGCTAACAGACACGATGAAAAGTAGCCCACTTTTTTGCACGTCACAAGGGACATGCAAATGAAGACTGTAGTGACATACCACCACACCCACTGGTGTGGCTAACATTAAAGATGACCAACGGCTAGTAGAACGTAAGCAACGGGAACCCTCACTCGGCAATGGCGGGAAACAGTCTGGCATTTTCATACGACCCAGCAATCCCACTCCTAGATATTTACCAAAGAAAAGCGAACACACAGGTCCACACACAGAATTGTATGCAAATGTTCACAGCAGCACTATTCATAGGACTTAAAAGCAGAAGCCATTCAGATGTCTGTCTTCTAGCACATTTTGTGATATAGCTTTTTAAAAGGGAACAAAATGCTGATACAAACAGCATGGATGAACCTCAGAAACTTGATCCTAATTGAAAGCCATATAAAAAGACATCATACTCTATGATTCCACTTATATGAAATTCTAATACAGGCAAAATTATAACCACAAGAAGACCAGAGTCTGCCTTTGGCCAGAGTTTGGAGGATTGGGTTGACTTCCAAGGGGCACACACAAAAAAAAAATTGGGGGGAATAATAGAAATGTTTCCTATCTTGACTGTGATGGTGATTATACAGTTGTATGCTTCTGTCAAAATTCATCAATTATGGGGGCGCCTGGGTGGCTCAGTGGGTTAAGCTGCTGCCTTCGGCTCAGGTCATGATCTCAGGGTCCTGGGATCGAGCCCTGCATTGGGCTCTTTGCTCAGCGGGGAGCCTGTTTCTCTCTCTCTGCCTGCCTCTCTGCCTACTTGTGATCTCTGTCTGTCAAATAAATAAATAAAATCTTTAAAAAAAATGCATCAACTATGCACTTACAATGGGTGAATTTTATTAGGTGTAAATTATAGCTCAACAAAAAGGAGAGGGACAAAAGAGCCTCACAGCAGGGATGAGAGAAACAAGCCTTATGGAAATCGAGAAGGGAAAGTTGGCTCAATGACTTAAAAAGTTGTTGCTGAGGAGGTGGCATATGTGAGCTGACTCCAGAAGGAGGAGCCGAGTGTAGACATGGTATTGTTTTTATGGGAATAGTCCGTGTGATGGGAACAGTGTCTGCGTGGAACAGGAGCATGGGGGACAGTTGAGGGAGTATCTAAGACCCCAACTTGATTCAAATTGAAATTGTGTGACTGAGGAGCAGAGGAGAAAGATGAGGTTGGAGACATAGGCTGGGGCCCCAGATCCTGCAGTGTTGTGAATGGAAGGGAAGGAGGTTGGACTTAATGTGGCAAAAAGAATAAACACATAAAATAAAGGTTTTTGAGCAGTAGCAAAAAGGGTGTCGTGAGATGCTGGGAACATAACTTGATTTGTGCTTTTGATCAGGAGGCAGCTAATTACGGTCTGTGGACCAAAGGCAGCCCACTGCCTCTTGTCAGTAACGTTACATTGGAATAAGCCATGCTCATTCTCTTAGGTAGTTTCTATGGCTGCTTCTACTATCTGGGTTTTTTTTTTACAGAGAAAGTTCGCTGACTTTTATTCTACTTTGGATGAACCAACCTGTCAGGCTCTTTGGAAAATGAAAAACTTTCTTCTTCTCAAAAATAGCTTGAATTAACAGAGAATTTATACTTATACCTTCTTGTCAAAATTCTTGCATGAGTTTCTTTAACTTACACGTAGAAGCTCATGACCTGAAATATAGGCACGATTTGCTCATTTTAGTAGGATTACAAGATAGGTATTCTTTTGTGACTAGTATTTTTTTACCTAACATTATGCTTATAAGATTCATTCAAGTTCATTCAAGTCATTCATTCATTCAGTACATTGTCATTGTATCATAGTACTCCACTACACAAATATGCCGCAATGTGCTTATCCTTATCACCTTTATGTAACGTATAAGTGATATTACTAAATATATTCGTATAGTCTGGTGCACATAGTGATTGTGTCTTTAGGATGTGTATTTAGGAATGGAACTGCTGCTAGTCATAGCTTATGTATGTATTCAACTATATTAATAAATATCACTTTTTTTTTTTTAAGATTTTATTTGTTCATTTGACAGAGACACAGAGAGAGAGGGAACTCAAGCAGGGAGAGTGGAAGAGGGAGAAGTAGGCTTCCTGATGAGCAGGGAGCCCAATGCAAGGCTCGATCCCAGGATGCTGGGATCATGACCTGAGCCGAAGGCAGACGCTCAACGACCGAGCCACCCAGGTGCCCCAATAAATGTCAGATTTTTAAAGTAATTTTTGTGAGTGAATTGTGTCGCCCAAAGAGGTATGGTGAAGTGCTAATTCCTGGTACTTGTGAATGTAACCTTATTTCAAAATTGGGTCTTTACAGATGTGACCAAGTTAAGACAAGGTCATAGTGGATGAGGGTGGATGCTAAAGCCATTGTCTAGTGTCCTTACAAGGAGAGAGCGATGTAGAGACAGGCAGACACACCCAGAGGGAAGTCAGCAAAGTCGACAGGCAGAAGTTGGAGAGATGCAGCTACACAGCTGGCAACCACAGGAAACTAGCAAAGACATAGAAGGATTCCTCTCTAGAGCCTTCAGGAGGAGCCTGGCCCGGCTGACCCCTTGATCTTGGACTTCTAGCCTCGAGAACAATGAGAAAATAATGTTATTTTAAACCACTCCAATGTGATAATTTGATACAGCATCTCTAGGAAACGAAAACAGTGATTGTACTGATCCTATTCTCAATAGCATTTATGAGTATTTCTTTTCCTGTGCATCCTCATCAACAATTAATAGTATCAGACTTTTACTTGTTGTAATTATGAGCATATAGGATTGGTGCAGGAATAAAAATTATACCAATGGACCAGAAAAGAGGGCTCCGAAACAGGTTCTCACATATATTAGCACATGATTTATTATGACAATGTACTTCATAGCAAGGGGGAATATAAAATGGGCTTTTATAGTAAATAAGGCTGGCACAATTAGATATCCTCATGGGGGGGAAATGCAATTGGACTCTAAGTTCACACCATAAACAAAAATGAATTCCAAGTAGATTAAAGATTTAAAGACTTAAAGAGGGGAGGTCATGACATAAACCTTTTAGAAAATGACATGAAGAGTTATCTTCACAAGTTGGAGAAAGCAAGAAACAAATTAACAAATTTTACTACTTTAAAATTAATAGTTTCTTGTGGCACCTGGGTGGCTAAGTCAGTTAAGAGTCTGCCTTCAGCTCAGGTCATGATCCCAGTGTCCCGAGATGGAGTTCAGATTGGGCTCCCTGCTCAGCAGGGAGTCTGCTTCTCCCTCCCAAATAAATAAAATCTTTAAAAAAATTAATAGCTTCTTAAGAAATAAAATAAATAAATAAAATTAATAGTTTCAGAATTTTATTTCTAGCCAAGACAATGTAACAGGTACCAGATTTAAGCTCTCTCCTGAAAAAAACTTAAATATTGGGTGAAACATATGAAATAATAGTTTCCAGATATCCAAATAATAGATCCATGAGAGACAGAAAGCAAACGTTGCTCTGGCTAAATTGTGTCCTCCACCCCCACAAATTCATATGTTGAAGTCCAAATCTCTAGGACTCTCTGAGTATGACTGTATTTGAAGTTAGGACCTTTATTTAAAGGGGGTATTAGATTAAAATGAAGCAAGTAGCATAGGCCCTAATTTAATATGACTTGTCCTTATAAGAAGAGAAAATTGGGACATACCAAGAGACACCAGGGTTGTGCATACACACAATAAAGACAAAAGACTATGTGAGGACACAGCAAGAAGGCAACTATCTGTAAGCCAAGAAGAGATGCCTGAAGAGAAACCTATCAGCACCTCGATTTGGACTTCTAGCCTCCTGAATTATGAGAAAATAAATTTCAGCTGTTGAAGCCACCCAATCCGTGGCATTTTGTTAAGGCAGCCTAGCAAATTAGTATAACCATAATTGCCCCTACTTACTTCCTAGAGGGAGTTTTTAAGCCACAGCTCAGGAAAGGAAAACACAAGTGGAGTTCAGCCATCTCCCTGAGTTGAAAAGATGGAGCTGGCAGTGACAGGAGGTCAGATGACTAGAGCTCATAGAACAGAGCATATATATACACATATATGTGTATAAATAGAAAGCCTCAGAGAGCTGCACCAAGTTTTCAGCTATGTACAGATCAGCATATGCTTGTGAGACAATACCTGAGACCAGAGAAAGAACTGTCCAATAGAAGCAGAGAGAATAATGCTTGGAGCTCAGACAGGGGCAGAAGTAGTTTGTGTTTCTTTCAGTCAGACTAGAAAACCACGTAATTCACACAGCATCCGGTAAAGTCCTCAGAAGGGCATCACCACAGTAATGGCCAAAATCAACCCCAGACTGCTAGCTGCTTGGTGTCATCTAACAAAGTTGAAAACAAACCTTGAAAAGATCAAGTTTTTTCCATAAACTACGTCTCAGAGCAAAGCTTAAGATTGTTTATTGGAACACAAAAATCTAGTCTCTAACGAGGTACAGTTCATAATGTCTGGCAAGCAAGAAAATAAAATTAAAATAGTAAGACACAAAATGAAAATAAAAATTAATCATGGAGACACACCCATAAACTATACAGATAAGAAAATTAGATGTATAGACAAGAGATTAAAACCATTATTATAACCATGTTCCACATGTCTACAGTGGTAGAAACAGGATTGAACTTGCTTTGTGAGGACATCAAAGATATGAAAAAGATGCAAGTAGAATTTCTAGAGATGAAAAAAATATAATGTCTTAGTTGAAAAAATACTGGGTGGGAGTAAGATCAGATTAAACACTGTGGATGAAAACATTAGTAAATGAGACAAGCAATAGAAACTATTCAAAATGAAATATAGAGGAAGAATGGGAAAAAATGAGAATTTTACTGTACTGTAGGACTGTGTTAAGTAGTCTAATAGACCCATAACAATAGTCTCTGAAGGAGCAGAGTGAGAGTAGAAACAATAATTAATAAAATAATGACTACAATCAATTTAATTTGAGAAAAACTATAAGCCCACATATCCAAGAAGTTCAATAAATCTCTAGGGAAAGAAACATGAGGAAAAGGAAATCACCAAGGAATATAATAAACAGATTGATTACAACCAGTGATAAAGATAAAAATCTTGGGGAGCCTGGGTGGCTCAGAGGGTTAAGCCTCTGCCTTCGGCTCGGGTAGTGATCTCAGGGTTCTGGGATCGAGCCTCACCCATATCAGGCTCTCTGCTCAGCAGGGAGCCTGCTTCTCCCTCTCTCTCTGCCTGCTTGTGATCTCTCTCTCTCTCTCACTCTCTCTCTGTGTCAAATAAATAAATAAAATCTTTTAAAATAAAAGGTAAAAATCTGGGTTTGAAGTGGCGGGGGGGTGGGAGGTTGGGGTACCAGGTGGTGGGTATTATAGAGGGCACGGCTTGCATGGAGCACTGGGTGTGTGAAAAAAATAATGAATACTGTTTTTCTGAAAATAAATAAATTGGAGAGAAAAAAAAGGTAAAAATCTTAAAACAGCTACAGAAAGAAGGCACATTATTTACAGGGAAACAAAGATGAGAATGACAGTAGACATCTCGCTAGAAACAGTGCAAGCCAGGAGAGAATGAAGCAGCATCTTTAAAACATGAAAAGAAAAACTGTCTACCTAGAATTCTATACCCAGCAAAGATACCTTTTAAATCAAAAGCTAAATACTTTCTTCAGACACTAAATTAAAAAAAAAAAAAGTCTATTTAAAAACTAACAGACAGAAACAGAATGGAGAAAGTATTTAGAATACAAAGAACAACAACAAAAAGCCTGGTATCTGGAATGTTAAATACTAGTACAAATCAAAAAGCAAAATGGCCAGAAGAACTGAACAGGCTCTTTAAAAAAAGAAGGAATCAAATGGTTGATAAATACATAATAGATATCAAAATCTCTAAATAGCCTGAGAATCACAAATTACAACCATATGATTAAACACCTATCTGATTGGAGAAAAATGTAAAAGCACATACTTTATCATTCTTTTTCTGATTTGTATAAAGAGAAAAAATTTTTAAAAATATTTTTATATTCAATAAAAATAGATTCTTATTTCCACCCTGATATAATGATAACAATGTACTGAGATGATAGAAGTGTTTACATAAATATGACTATAAACTGATTTCCTTATTAGTAAGTTGCCAGATGTTCTTAATTGGAATAGATGAACTAGAATATTGGATAAATTAAATTATATTACCTTTTATTAATAATATTAACAATCATGAAGCTAAAATATTGAAAAAATATTTTTAATCTAGTCATTAAATTCTAAAGAATTGTTATAGAAATGATAATTAATTAATTTAATAAGTAATACTAGATTTTATTATTAATTATTAATTTAATTTAAGGAGCAGAGAGAAGCAGACTGTGGTGAGTGCATCTTACCAAAAATAAGGGCTTCCTTTAATAAAAGATTTTATTTATTTATTCATGAGAGACAGAGAGACAGAGAGGCAGAGGCAGAAGGGAGAAGCAGGCTCTCCAAGGAGCAGGGAGCCCGATTCAGGGCTTGATCCCAGAACCCTGAGATCATGACCTGAGCCAAAGGCAAGCGCTTAACCACCCGTGCCATTCAGGCGCCCCCAAATAACTGCTTTTATGTTTGAAAAGGAGAAAAAGAAAGAAATATTCTCTTTAGGGTCAGAGAACCATCTATTCTTCATTTCTTTGTCCCCTGTTGTGCTTCTGGAAGCACTCAAGACATAGAAAGTTTGTTGGATAGAATTTTGATGTGCCATGGTATTTGTAGTTACTTTAGAAAAGACAGGGCAAAGCCTTGACTAGAGAGTGAAACTCCCTGCCCTTTCTCTTACAGCGTCTGATAATGCTTATTGACATTGATCAATATATATAACACTAAATAATCTTCTTGTAAATTCAAAGAAAGGGAGCTGTAACTGAAGTCCATCACCTGTTTGTATCACTTGAAGCTGACTTTAGAAACCCAGGGAGGTCCAACTGTACTCAGGAAGATGGACAACGAATGCCTTCGTTGATGCAGTTGACCGAGAGGCGAGAGAACCATCTGTGAAATGCCAACCAGGAAGACAGGAAGAAGGTGGCCAAATTCTTTTCTCCAACTTCACAATGAATATGTGAATATGGACCTAAGGGGGAAAAAAATTCAGACTTAAATCCAGCAGACATTATTGAGCACCTAGGATCTGATAGTTAGCGACGTGCAAGCTACACTCCTCTGTGACCTCTGGTTTGATCATTACAACAGCAGCAGTGCCTCTGCTCTAAACTGAAGGAGCTCAGAACAATGAGTAAAGTAATTTACAAAGTTGAAGAGAAGTTGAGTTAATACAGAATGAAATAAGCCACGCAGGCAAGCAGAAATATCTGGAATTTCCTCCTGATTGCCCCATTCACTGGGATTTGACAGCTATCTTAAAGGCAGAAAGGGATCCAGTACCCACACATCTGCATACAGATGCTAATTCTGTATTCTTCTTGGTCTAGCTGAGTTGTTTTTACACGTCAGGTTTTCTAGGATTCGTGGTACTGGGTGAACGTACAGATCTTCATTTACATGGACCATTTTATGGATAACTTAAGGGAGTTTCAGGAGTAATTTTGACTACACTCCATTTTTAGCTCTCCTGCTCACTTCAGGTCTTAGCTGGCTACCAGATGCGGCCGTGTGGGCCATCGTGTCCGAATGAGGTGGTTGAGTTAGAACTCACGGTCCCCATCTGAGGCTGGACAGCCCTTGAGGGGAAGAGCCACCCCTCTTTGCACTTCCAAAGCTAACTCTTTATTTTCATCGTAAGTGGCTACCAAACCACTTCTGGTGTCTCCTTCTGCTGGAAACAAATAACTCTGGCCATTCGTAGCTTCAAAGATGGAGGCATGTTCAGAGGTGGGCCGTGATCACTTATTTCTGCATCAACACCTCCTGCCATTCGCCTGTCATTTCCCCTCAGTAAGAAAGGTCGAGGTGAACAGCAGGCAGCAGCGATGCAATCACGGGGGACCCACTTTTGTCTTGGCAGGATTCTTAATTACCATCTCAGAGTGTCAAATAGGTCATGTGGAAAATGGGAGAGTAATCACTCACCCACGCCCTAGGTGTCAGCCAACCTGAACTAACGCCCGTTCTGACTCCAGGCCTTTGGACCTAGTGTCCTTCTGCCGGGCCAGCTCCCCAGTACCCTTCAGGATTGCACTTGGGATCCCCTCCTCCCGAGAAGGCGAGTCTTCCCTGTTGCTCCCCACCCTCCACTGTAGTTGGGGGTGGAGAGCCACACCTGGGGTTCTTCCAGAGCTCTGAGCACCCCAAAGGCAAAGACGGCATCTACTTTACTTTGCTGCCTTATTATGACGTGTAAGGGTCTGAAAATGGTGTGTTGAATATCTCTTCAGGGCTTCAAACGAAATAGCAAACGCAAATTGTAAAACCTACCACCTGTCACAGAGTCTGTGCTCACGCTTTCTTTTCTCTCCCCCCAACACTTACCAGTGCCTTCTTCTCAGGTGCTTTGCCCGACCCTCCTCCCTCGAGTGAGAGGCGATTTCAATGGAATCTGCTGAGCAGGGCCACTTCATTCAGATGGGATTCAGTTGGGAAATGTTTATTTTAGGCATCGTTTTAACTTGAACTAGTTGTGAGAGGATATGGGCTCATCAACGAGGACATTGTATACAGTGATAAATGATGACCTCTCTTTCTTGGGAAATTTAGAGTAAATGAGCTTTTACATTAATTAGGTGATAACTGTGTTTTGGTGTGGTCTGAAACTCAATAAACACATTATTGAAAAGTGATCATTACAAATTACAACAATAATAGTAGATGTTGAGATTCACCATGAATATTATGGATTCTGTTCAATACAAAGCAAAGAAAAATTTTAAAGTGAAAATTCTGTTCCAGAGGAAGTTAAACTTTACTCACAGAAATTATTTAAATATAAATTGCCTGGGGTAGATTTGATCACATGTAAAGACTATTTTGGGAGCACCTGGGTGGCTCAGTGGATTAAAGCCTCTGCCTTCAGCTCAGGTCATGATCCCAGGGTCCTGGGATCAAGCCCCACATCAGGCTCTCTGCTTAGCAGGGAGCCTGCTTCCTCCTCTCTCTCTCTGCCTGCCTCTCTGCCTACTTGTGATCTCTGTCAAATAAATAAATAAAATTAAAAAAAAAAACTATTTTGACCACGAGAGGGAGCTCATACTTTAAAAAATGTTCGGAACAACCTCATTGTCCCAACAGGGGCCACTGTGGGTTTTGAAATCAGATGCCATTGCCCTGATTTTTCTGGGATGGAAGGGGCAGAGGAGAGGGGGAGGTGTCTAACGCTACTAACATTTCAGAGGGATGAATAAGTGACAAAAATTGTATACCACTGTATATATATCAGAAGTGAGCAAAAATGTTCAGAAGAAAAATCCGTGATCATATATTCATTAACTTATGGATTCAATGTTTTTCTTTTTTTCTCCCAGAACATAAAGTATTTTTTAAAGATACTTTCTTTAAGAAAACACACACACACACACACACACACACACACACACACATTTCCTTCAAAAGTGAAAGCTGTGGAGTTATTGGTTTTGTTTTCACTTATTCAAGGAATGGGGGAATTTGTGTTAATGAATTTATTATCACATGTATGTGAAACAAGTAATGTTTCCGGGTCATATCAATATTTGGAATGTTCTTTAATCTATTTTCTTTACCCTGTTCTCACTTCTAAAGCCTTGGCTTAAGGATTTGTTCTTCCCTGGATTTTCATGATAGCTGCTTTTTTTCCCCTTTTATTTATTTTTGAGGTGTTATTTATTTGAGAGATAGAAAGAGATCACAAGGAGGGGTGGCAGAGAAAGAAGCAGACTCCCCACTGTCTGAATCAGGGCTCGATCCCAGGACCCTGAGATCATGACCTGAGCTGAAGGCAGATGCTTAACAGACTGAGGCACCCAGGCGCCCTTTCATGATAGCTCACTTATTGGTCTCCCCAATTCCACTGAACAACCCTGTCTTGTGTCTCCCAAATGCAATTGACTTTTTACATCACTTTCAGATTCATTTTCATGAAATGTATTTTTGATTACATCACCTTTCTGCTCAGAAACCTTTAGTAGCTCCCTATTTCTACAAAACAAAGCCACACATGGCATTCAAGATCCAATTCAATATTACCTCCTCTTCAGGCCCACCAGCTTTAGACTGCAATAATTCTTCCCATCTCTTTTTTTGAGTTCTTGTGGCACTTTTTTTCTGTACTGACCTTTATTTGATAGTTGCTTGTGAGCATATCTTACCTGTAAGTCAACTCCCTTAAAAGCATGAATCCTTGCTCAGAAACTAGAAAGCAAGCTTTACCTTAACAAGTAAATGGTGTTGAAGGTCTAACAAGAGAACCAGATTGGGGAGACATTCGGAGGTGGAACTGATGGAACCCGGTATTCTGGTTGTCTATTGCTACCTCAGAATGTAGTGGCTTTAATAATTTATTATTATCTCTCAACATTCTGAGGGTGACTAGATCCATCTGGATGGTTTTTACTTAGAGTCTTAAATGCAACTGCAGTCAGAAAGAAGCCGGGCTAGAGTCATCTGAACGTCCAGCCAGGCTAGACGTCTAAGATGGCTTCCTTATTTATGTGACGAGGATGGCCGAAATCACCAGGGGCTGGCCACACATTTGCCGTCTGCCTGTCGTTCCTGCATGTGACTCCCTTCCTCAGAGAATGGTGGGCTCAGGTTAGACTCCTTATCCTGTGACTTACTTTCCCCAGAATGAGCATTTCAAAAGACCTAAGTGGAAGCAGCAAGGCTTCTCGTGACTGAATCCCAAAAGTCACACAGGATCATTTCCTCCACAGTGGCAGCCCATAGTCAGCGTGGAAAGGGACTGCACGAGAGCACAGTACTGGCCTGGTTCTTCAGGCGGCCATCTTTGAAGCCTAGTTACCTCACCTGCTAACATTTCCAGTGTGGAAAAAGCCTTTATTTGAGGTGTAGAAGGTGGAAACTTGAAGATAGACCACTCAGAAGAATTGGAAAAGCTCAGGGTGAAAACAAAAATTGCAAGACAGAGAGGTGGTCAGTCCATATTGTTTAATACATCCACAAATCCTTTCATACTCTTCTCATCAGAAGGAGCATCTATGTTCCCTCCCCCTGAAACTGGGCCGGTGTTCCTGACTCTTTGGTCTGAGTACAGCAGAAGGGATGCTGTGTAACATCTAAGGCAAGGTCCAAAAAGGATGACCATGAGATTTCCATCATCCTTGCTGAAATTCTTGCTCCTAAATCCTTCAGCTTGAGTATAAGCAGTCCGACTTTATCAGGCCTGTGCTTCAGGGAAGTCTGGCTTCGTTTCTGAGGGACACTGAGTATACCGTCATCCATGGATGTCATACAGTGTGGGGATGGGAATTCCCATTTACTTGCTCTGGAGAGACGTCTACATTCTCAAATGCTCAACAAGGCCAAAGGAGTTGGTGGGGGGGGGTGGGAATTGGGGTCCCTAATGACCCTTGGGAAATGAGACTGAAGGCTGGCTCAAGAGGTAGAGTAGGCAAGTGTAAAGTTGTAGGCAACCATCCAGTAACTGTGGACACTCTGCTTTTCACTTCCATGGGAGGCTACGTGTTCAGTGCCTCGTTCTTTTTTTTAGTTCAGCCTTTGACGCTCCACACGCCCCCCCACCCTGTCCCCCACCTCCGCCCAAAGCTCACTGGAAAGGTAAAGAGCTGACCTAGGCCGTCTATGGGTGAAAAGCCTGGGAGGAAAGCGCATTGTCAGGTTTGAGTGAAGCTCAGGTTGGAGGGAGGCCAGTGCCGGGGCCCCCGCATGGATTCCTCCTGCCTGTCTGCCCCGCTCTGCAGCACAGTAGAACATTCTTAGGGAGAACAACGTCCACTGACCTCATTCCCAGAGAATCAGCAACAACATCCCGTTGTCTTTGAGAAGTAAAGAAGACACTGAGAGACGGGACAGAGAGAGGGGTCACGGCCGGGCACTCCGTCAGCCGCCCCAGGGGGGCCTGGCGCCTGGGATGACCAAAGGTGCTGGCGGGAAGGACAACCACACAGCCGCGGACAGACGGACGGACCGCAGCCAAGGCAGGGGCAGCGGGACGCGAGAGCCCGGGCTGTATCCCTGCTTCTCTTCTCCAACAACTTTTGGGCCCCCGTTTGTGAAACAAGGCTCAAGGAGGACGCAGGGGATGGGGGGGCGGGGGTGTGGGTAAGGCTGAAGCCCCCCCCCGCCCCCCAGAGCGGAGGATGCAGGTTTGCACTTGCAGCGGGGAGGACGTGGGTGACCCCGGAGGCAACCGAGGTTGGGGGTACAGAGACCTTCTTGCCAAACCCATTCCCAGGCTTTCTGACTCTCCAGGAACAGAGAGGGAGACAGAGACAGAGAAGGTCCTGGCCAATTTCCTGTCCTTCATCAGGGAGCCCGGCCCGGCAGGCGGGCCGCCCTCGGAAACACCCCGGGCCGGAGAGAGGAGGACACGCAGGAGGAAACGCGGCTGGGAACCTCCAAAGGGCCCCGCGGCTCAGCTCACGCGCAAAGCGCTTCCGCGCAGGAAAGCGGTAAAGCGCAAACAGGATCCGAGCGAGGGCGCCGGCTTCCGAGGCCAGAGACAGAGGCGGAGGGAGGGCGGCGGGGGGAAGGTGCAGAGCCGGGCCCGCCGCCCCCCACCCCTGGGGACGCCCCGCCCGCCGCCCCCTGCAGACTAGCCTCTCGGCCTCGGGGCGGGGCGACTGTGGATTCCCCACAGACCCTGCGGGATCTGCTCAGAATATTCTCGCAAATTCTTTTTGGTTTTTTTTTTCTTTTGATTCTTGCAAATTCTTAAATGTATTCAGTAAGTTTCCTTTTTATGAAAATGCCATTCCCTGGCCAGATAGCACTGATGTCTCAGAGTACCCTTTTCAGGGCCCTTTGGCTTTATGAACTTTAATAGCCAACTTTCTGCTTGTGGTATTTTTGGCTGAACAATGGATAACCAGAACTTTGTCATGGACCGTTTTGCTCAACACCTGACTTTTCTAGAGACAATTTTAGGAGCGTGAGGTGTGAAAAAATATTAGCATGGTGTTACTACATGGTATCCAGTATCAAAAGATGAACAAGTTTAGGTATTAGAAAGAAGAAAAAGTAGCATGGGTCAAGAATCTAAAGTTCTATATAGCTCACAGTTCTTCAAAAATTGGGATTTTTTTTTTTTTGGTCTTGTGAGGTATTTCCCATTGTTTCATGAAAAGCAATACCTTTCTTATGACTTAATTTTATTTGTTCTTTCCAGAACTCCAGTGTAAGGCAGAATTCATTAACCAAAAATTGTGTGTGTGTGTGTGTGTGTGTGTGTGTGCTGGGAGTGGAGGTGTCAAATACATTGATTAAAAAATATACCTCTAGGGTGCCTGGGTGGCTCAGTGGGTTAAGCCGCTGCCTTCGGCTCAGGTCATGATCTCAGGGTCCTGGGATCGAGTCCCGCATCGGGCTCTCTGCTCAGCAGGGAGCCTGCTTCCTCCTCTCTCTCTCTGCCTGCCTCTCTGCCTACTTGTGATCTCTCTCTGTCAAATAAATAAATAAAATCTTTAAAAAAAAAAAAAATATATATATATATATACCTCTAGGGCTCTTGGCTGACTCAGTCAGAAGAGCATGTGATTTTTGATCTTGAGGTTGTGAGTTTGAGCCCAAAGTTGGCTGTAGAGATCACTTAAAAATAAAAAAATAAAAAAATCTCTCCTAAGGACTTTTTAGGTGGATTCAGCTATTCTGTCTCCGCTGGTAACTATTTCCTTCTCTGGCACTTTCTACTCCGTGGGCTATGACAGACAAGTCATACCACCCCATGTCAGCTCAGGGGCACCTGTGTGGCATTAGGAGGGACGGTGGGAACACTTCTATGCATTGAAGAGCCTGGGATGGGGGAGCAAAGGGAACAGGCAGCTGGGCCCATTCAACAGGCAATCTTGCACCGAGGGAACTTACAGGCTGCTTCCGTGTAGCATGCAACTCAGTGATCTCTCCACACAGTCCCTGCGCATTCCACAGAGAAGGCCCGCTCTCTTGCCATTTGTCTTTATACATTTCTTTCCCCCGCTACAGACTCTAACTTAAATTTCTTTTCTGGAAACAATCACCTGGCAAGGATTAGTCCTAGCTATCACTGGGGAGTCACTTGACACAGCTGGGTTCTTACAGTGGCAGAAATGTGTCTTTTAAATGGAGTATCCTGGGGGTGCCTGGGTGGCTCAGTGGGTTAAGCCTCTGCCTTCAGCTCACGTCATGGTCTCAGGGTCCTGGGATCGAGCCCTGCCTCGGGCTTTCTGCTGCTTCCCTTCCTCTCTCTCTCTGCCTGCCTCTCTGCCTACTTGTGATCTCTGTCTGTCAAATTAAAAAAAAAAAAAAAAAAAAAATGGAGTATCCTGAAATGATTCATGGGGAATTCAGTGAACTATTTGTGGTAGAAGCCTTTGTTGCATAGCTGTTGGTCAAGGCATGCTTTTTCAAAGTGGTAAAAGTTACAATGGGAATTTAAAACAATTTAAAATCTATCACTTATAAAATGGATATATATGCATATGTGTTTAAGGCAGCTGCCTAAGAGAGACTCAGTTTTAATGTGTCAAATGTGACTGCATTCCCTTTTTTAAATGCCAATATCTGTCTTCACTGGAATTTCCTAATACAGATCTCCCTCAACTTCATATGGGGTTTATTCTAATAAACCCATAGTAAGTCAAAAATATCGTTAATTTGAAATGCTTTTAATACACCCAACATATTGAACATCATAGCTTAGCCTAGCTGACCTTAAATGTGCTCCAAATACTTATATTTGCCTACAGTTAGGCAAAATCATCTACACGATACTTTTATAATAAGTATTGAATATCACATGTAATTTACTGAATACTGTACTGAAAGTGAAAACAGAACGGGGGGAGGTAGCATCATTTCACCCTTAAAGCACAGCCATGCTCTGTGATTATTCAGGCCAAAGGATATTCTGTTGACTATTTTTGACTCTAATCTACTGATGCACTGACAAATGCGGAAACATGTATCCACGAGACTATTCATCGGAGCACTGTTTGTTCATGAGAAACAACTTACCCGTCAATCAAAAGGGGAGTATCAGCTATGGTAACATGATGGAATAATATACAGATGTAAAAAGAAATGGAAGATAAATCTCTATACACTCTCATGAGAAGATCTATGGGACAGGTCATCAATGAACTAAATATTAAGACATAATCACGAAAAGGACAAAATGAAAAATTGAACCTAATTGGGGATTGAGTTGATGGCACATCCCCTCAGTGACAAAATATTTCTTTTTTTGTTTTTAAGATTTTATTTATCTACTTGAGAGAGAGAGAGAGAGCACTAGCAAGGGGAGAGGCAAGCAGAAGGAGACAAAGAAGGACTCCCCACTGAGCAAGGAGCCCAACAGAGGGCGTGATGCCATGACCCTTAGATCATGACCTGAGCAGGAGGTAGATGCTTAACTGAGAGAGCCACCCAGGTGCCCCAGGGGAGGAAATCTTTCAAGTGATTTTGAAACATGGGAATTGACTGTAGTTCCCAACCAGGATATATCCTTAGAACAAAAGGAACTGGGGGGGGGGGACGTGAAAAACTTCAAATATTTCCTGTACTTATATTGTTGCTCTTGTTATTCTGCAACTGCTGTATGTGTTTTGTGAGGTAAAACAGATGAGTAATGACGTAGGTCTCATTGAGAACCAAGACTAAGAGTATGAAAGGAGATGTAGGTAGAAGACTGACAAGATCAAAGAAAACCCACGCAGTCATGAACTAGAACTTGCAGTGGAAACGTAAGTGTAAATGTGTGTGATGTTTTCTCTACCTCCATCTATCTACCTGCCCATCTGCCTACCTCCCTATTGTCTGTCATCCGTCTAGCTCTAATCTTCTAGCTTTGCTCTCTGAAGAGGCCCAGGAACCACGAGCAACCCCACCACAGCGATTAGGAGCTCCTCAGAGCTGGGGCTCCTCTGACAAATACACGGCTCCTGGTCTAGGTCAAGAAATTGTCAAGGTGAACCTCTAACGGCTGATCACAGCTGAAAACACTACTGACGACTACCATGATTGTATCAGAAGGAGTCAGGAGCCCACTGGCAGGGCCTTCCACTGGATTATCCATAAAAATAATACTTGCAGTAAGCTGAAGCCCATCAGCTACATTGAAATCTGTAAGTTTATGAGTTTATCAAGAAAGGAGTTTCTGGGAACTGAGGTCAGGGTGGCAGTGACCAATCCCAAGGGCAGGTAAAGGATGGACCAGGTGGTTAAGGGCAATGGGGTGACCGCCTCACCGACAGCCACAAGGCAGCAGAGCGGGGGTTAAGGATGGGCCCTGGCACAGCTCGTCCCCACTCCCCGCCCCTGGCACTGGGAGGCCGGAAGGAGCCTGGGTGTGCCAAGCTACTGGCTGGCCAGTGGACAGGAGGCCGACAGAGGCCCTGTGGGTTGTGGTCCAGAGAAGACCGATGAAGACAGGAAGCCGCAGGTAGCTCTGGCCATCACATGTTCCTGATGCTCTGACCCTGGAAATTGTACCCAGGAGTATTAACATGTAGGAAATGAAGTCAGTTACCCTGAGAGTCTCATATTATTATGGAAGAAATCTAAACTCAGGGTATTATTATTAAAATCAATCAATTTTATTAGAAATCAAAATGGTTTTCGCTTTCTTATTTCCAGTAGAAAATTTGTCTGAAAAACGAAGATCCTCTGCGGCCATCTTGCTGGGATTCCTATCCAAGAAGGGGTTTTTATTATCAGTTGAAACTCTCCACAGTCACCAATAATTCCTCTTCACTTCTGCTCTCCAAGAGCTAAGTAAGTGACTCGGCTCAGTTTGGGTTTAAATTGTAGATGCTGTCGGTCCGTCTGTGGGGGGTATGTTTGAGCAGAGACTGAGGCTAAGCTTATTTGGCTCCCGAGGCCTGAGGCTTTTCCTGACTGAAGTGCTATGATTGAATTTATGTGTTTTTTGACTGCAGGCTTATTTCCTGGTTTCTCAGATTTAAAGAAACTATTTGACACAATAAACTTCCTTGTTCTCATGATTGAATCTATGGTGGTAATTAAAAAAAATAACACCGTCTCTCCCTCTTCTTCCTCTCTCCATGAGTACCCCCTGGCCCCCTAATGAAGTAAATCTTCCAATACCTGGCCTCACCTCAGACGGAACACATGAGCGTGTTGAACACCGTCTTAAGGAAAGCATATAGAGTCCTTATCTTATGTAGAGGAAAGCACATTAAAACATTTTTATTCTTTGGGCGCCTGGGTGGCTCAGTGGGTTGAGCTGCTGCCTTTGGCTCGGGTCATGATCTCAGGGTCCTGGGATCGAGTCCCGCATCGGGCTCTCTGCTCAGCGGGGAGCCTGCTTCCTCCTCTCTCTCTCTGCCTGCCTCTCTGCCTACTTGTGATCTCTCTCTGTCAAATAAATGAATAAAATCTTAAAAAAAATTTTTATTCTTTGATTAAAATATTCAATTTGACTTGTATCTAGCCATGTGCTTTATTATTGTATTGGTAACTCGCATCTTAAAAAAAAACAAACAAACAGGGTTCTGGAATGCCGTTTTGGCATATGTGTTTTGATTGCATGAATGGTGTATGGGAACTGAAATTCTGGCTCATTTCCCCTAAACTTGCACTGGTTATGCATGGTTTTCTGAAACTGAGCAGGGCCAATTTTTGATGTCTGCCAATGGTTCATATTTAAACAAGGCTGAGGAGATTGCTGAAATGGTTGTACACTGGGAAGGCTTTATGAGAAAGAAGATTTTTAAAAATTTTATTTGTTTTATTAAAATTTAATGTATTATTAGTCCCAGGGGTACAGGTCTATGAATCACCAGGTTTATACTTCACAGCACTCACCATAGCACATCCCTTCCCCAATGTCCATAACCCCACCCTCCCTCCCTCCCCTCTTCCCCTTCCCCCCAGCAACCCTCAGTTTGTTTTGTGAGAGTAAGAGTCTCTTATGATTTGTCTCCCTCCCAATCCCATCTTGTTTCATTTATTCTTTTTCTACCCCCAAACCCCCCACGTTGCATCTCCCCTTCCTCATATCAGGGAGATCGTATGATAGTTGTCTTTCTCCAATTGACTTATTTCGCTAAGCATAATACCCTTTAGTTCCATCCACGTCATCGCAAATGGCAAGATTTCATTTCTTTTGATGGCTGCATAGTATTCCACTGTGTATATATACCACATCTTCTTTATCCATTCATCTGTTGTTGGACATCTAGGTTCTTTCCATAGTTTGGCTATCATGGACATTGTTGCTATAAACATTCGGGTGCATGTGCCCCTTCAGATCACTACGTTTATATCTTTAGGGTAAATACCCAGTAGTGCAATTGCTGGGTCATAGGGCAGTTCTATTTTCAACATTTTGAGGAACCTCCATGCTTTTTTCCAGAGTGGTTGCACCAGCTTGCATTCCCACCAACAGTGTAGGAGGGTTCCCCTTTCTCTGCATCCTCGCCAGCATCTGTCATTTCCTGACTGGTTAATTTTAGCCGTTCTGACTGGTGTGAGGTGATATCTCATTGTGTTTTGTTTTTTTTTTTTTTAAAGATTTTATTTATTTATTTGACAGACAGAGATCACAAGTAGGCAGAGAGGCAGGCAGAGAAAGAGAGAGGAGGAAGCAGGCTCCCCGCTGAACAGAGAGCCCGATGTGGGACTCGATCCCGGGACCCCGAGATCATGACCTGAGCCGAAGGCAGCGGCTTAACCCACTGAGCCACCCAGGCGCCCTCTCATTGTGGTTTTGATTTGTATTTCCCTGATGCTGAGTGATATGGAGCACTTAAGAAAGAAGATTTATAAGAAGTGTTCAGTGAAGGAAAAGGACGGTGGAGAGGAGAGGCTGGAGTGAAGTTTGTAGAAGAGCAGAGGCGAGGCATTACAAGGATGGGTGTCAAGTGACGAGGAGGGTAAGTGAGATTTACTGGCTGGAACAGAGACATCTTGCTTGTGCAGCAAGGCAAAGGGCTGTTGTTCGAGGAAGTGCCATTTGGTAATGAGCCTTAAACTCATGATGAGAGGCTCTAATTTAAACCAGTGGAAAACTTGCAACTTGAATCTGTGGAATGATTCAGTGGTGGCTGTTGGTAAGTTTCTGAGTGAAGAATGATGTCATTAAAGAGGACATGAAAAAGATCACTCTTAGTCTCTAAAATCTGGAGGAAAGGAGCCCAAAGGAACTTGAGGAGTCCACCATGGGGGACAATGGACCATGACTTGGGTCAGGGGTTAGCAAGGGAAAGGTTCAAAGCAGTGTATGTGGGGAAAGAAACACTGTGAGAGGGCAAATTCAGGATTGAGGTGAGGTGGAGAAATATTTTGGTTGAAGGGAAGCCTGAGGTAAGAAGTTGGGAGAATGTGAGGGAAGTAACGCCACCGACAGCAGCGGAGGAAGTGGGAGGGCAGAGGGGCTGCTGCAGGAAGGAATGGTCTCTGCTGTAGAACATGACATGCGATAGCTTTCTGAGGGGTCAAAGTTGTCAGAAAGTTGTGGTGTGTGAATCCAGTTGTTGATGTTCAGAGACCATGTTTAAATTCTCTGTGGATTATATAAGAGAATTCTCAGGAGGTTGTTTATTTGGGTGTTGACTGATGGTGGTTTGGCCCACAAGCGTGTCATGTAGCAGTTGGTGGTTTCTTCCAGAGAGTCAATTCCTGGGGGCTGGGAAGCACACTTGGAGAATTGTAAGGACCACAATATGAGAGCACGGCGGGGGTGGGGGGGTGTAGGTGAAACTGGGAAAGCAGGGGGATTAACACAGAGAGTGTAGATACTAATGTCCAGAGGTTTAGTGTTACTCAATGAGTACGGAGGAATCAGTGATGGTTTTTCAAGTCAGGGAATGATATGGTCAAATGTACATGTTAGAAAAACCTGGGGCGCCTGGATGGCTCAGTGGGTTAAGCCTTTGCCTTCGGCTCAGGTCATGATCTCAGGGTCCTGGGATGGAGTCCCATATGGGGCTCTCTGCTCAGTGGGGAGTCTGCTTCCTCCTCTCTCTCCTCTGCCTCTGCCCCACCCCCTGCTCATGGGCTCAAGCTCTGTCTCTCGGTTTTTCTCAAATAAATAAATAAAATATTTAATTAAGAAAAGGAAAGGAAAGGAAAAGAAAGAGAAGAGAAGAGAAGAGAAGAGAAAACAGAAGGCCCCGCTGGCATTGGTAAGGATGGCAGATTGAAAGGAGGAGATAGTAAAAGCAAGACCACTGCCTAGAAGGGGATTATTTAAAGAATGGCCAGAAATCCCATTTGCCAGGAAATACTAGTTAAGAGAATGCCAGGTTTGGGACAAGTCAACAACATGGGCTAAATTCCCATGATTTTTAGACTTAGTGCTATGCTATATACTGTACAGTTTAGAATACTTAGGGTCATAAGACAGTTAGGGATTAATTTACTCTAGAAATTGCAAAGAAGAAAGCAAAAAAACATTTGAGTGAAAAAAACCTTAAATGGAGAGGGGATCAAGAGTATTTTGAGTAAAACATACATTCTGGGAACGGCCTGCCTAGCTCAGGGTTCAGCCAGAGAGGCAGAGACACTTGGATATGTATGGAAGTACAAAGAGAACTGGTTTCTACAACTGCAGGGGCCGGCCAAGCAAGCCTGATGCCTGTCAGACAGGCAGGGGGAAAGAGAAGGTCAGGAGCCATCTGGGAATCCATGAACTTGAGCCTGAGCTGAAGCTGGGAGTCTCCGAGCTTCGAGAAAAGCCAAGTCACTCTTGAAAGGGCTTCTTGTCTCCGTCAGACCCAGCCACGATGATAGCCCTTTTTGATTAACTCAAAATCAGCTGACTTGGGACTTTAATTATATCTGCATAATCCCTCGGTGGCAGAACCTAGATTAGTGCTTGATTGAATAATGATGTGTGCACACTATAAAACGGCCCCTGTCTGCTTGCTCCTTCCAGCTCTCATGATGAATACCCTTGTAACCCACCCGATCCAGAACCACGTTAGACAGGGAATTTGCACACAGAGTTCAGACTAGCTACCCTGACAGATCACAAAGCCATGAGCTGTCATTCTAAGGCAACTTTTCAGGTGGAGAAGACTATTCTCGAGACAGTGAGAGCTGGAAATGCAAATTATATTCCTTCTGCTTTTAACAGCCACAAGGCTTCCGTGTCTCCATGCAGTACTGCCGGACTTCACTGCTATTCAAGGAGAATGTTTTCTTTCAGAAAATATTAGCATTTTTGTTACATTTTCTTCTGTGTTAAATAATGTACACATTCATTTTAATAAAGTAGAGTAAATATCTATAACTCAAATAAGGAATATTCATATTTTGAAGCCAAACTTAAAATCAGGACACCTGACTTTCCAAGAAAAGTCAAAAGACTTCTATTTTCTTCCATGGCTTAGCTTCTAATTAGTTTAGTCTCCTTGGCCAAATCCTTTACCCCAAAACCCACCCCTGAGTTTTCTCAAGGGTATCATGAGGTAGCTGACTCCAAGGTCTTTTAAGATCTAGAAGTCTATCGGCCACATTCATAAAACAAATAATAAATTGTTTCTTAAAAATTGCCTGTTTGATATTATTGACAAAATTGCTAATAAAGAAGTCAACTCAAATAATCCAAAATCTCCTACTAAGTTAGCAGTGCTATCTATTGTTTTTTATGCTGTAACATTCTAGAAATCTGTATTTCACCATGGATTTATCAATCTCCTACAAGTTAATCTCCTTAGGGCAGTTTCAGGATGCTTCCAACCTCACAGGATGGGAAATGTGAACTACAGTGGGTTCTCTCTGTCAAGACGGAGCTGACAATCATTATACACCATGTAACAGCTACAGGGTAAGAGAAGCCTATCATGGCAGTTCCTAAGTTCTAGACTACTATGCATCACAGACCTGATCATTGCCTGGCAGACAGACGTGAAGACCATTTACTGTTTATTGTAGTGACATTCTGGGATGAACTTTTCCTGATTTGTTTCAAGATCACAATACTACAGATTCATCAGCATTATTTCCCTGGAGAGAATGAAGACGGCTGAATGGAGCTTCACAGCCCTGATTTCCCTTTGCATGAATAATTTTTTTCCCCCCTTGGAGGCTATCTGTCCATCAGGGATTGTGATCATCACTGTGTTCCCAGGATGGGGTCTCCGGACAGGCTTTTCTGAGAACAATCAAAGATCTGAGGGTTCTGAGGCAAATTCTATCAAACTGTTACTCCCACTTTCAATGGGAAGAAACATGAATGAGCCCCAAATAGTGTTAATTTCTCATTCTTTTAAAAAGCGATCTTTTTGTTTTGTTTTCTGACAAAGAAAATGAATGTAATATATCACATCAGGCAACCTATTAAAGACCTCTGAAGATTAAGACAATGTAACCCAGGAGACAGCAGGAGACTGATGGAGGAAGAGAAAGGAGGGGGGAGGGGCGGGGTAGGATGGCCTCCTACTCAGTAGACCCCCCCACCCGCTCTCTGAAATCTGCATATTGCTACCTTCAGGCAGACAGTACTTCTTATTGGAGAATTGGAAATAGATACGCAGTCCTCGCCTTACATTTCTAGAGCAATTCATTCACTCAACATATACTGCGCCTGTATATCTGGGAAATAGCCGTGAATCCAGGAACATATTTTGTAGTTGATTCTCTTATACTCTGTCTTTTCTCAGGCCCTGCATGATTTGAGTAGGAATAGATATTGGAAATATGAGATATTTTTGCCTCCTAGCATAAAATCAGAATCTGAACTCTAAGAAAACACAAAATCTGATTACCCTGATGCTTTTATTTATTTATTTTTATTTTCGTAGAAGAAACTAATGCTTATTATTTCTTTCTAGACTTATCTCCAGTCAGGCATTTTACAGTTTGTCCAAAATTATACTTGGCCGGGAAAAAAACAAAAACAAAAACAAAGGATGCCTGGGTGGCTCACTTTGTTAAGCATCTGCCTTCGTTCAGGTCATGTCCTGGGGTCCTCGGATGGAATTTTGCATCCGGCTCCTTGCTCAGCGGGGAGTCTGCTTCTCTCCGCCCCCCTGCCCCACCCCCGCCCGCTTATGCTCTCTCTCTCTCTGACAAATAAATAAATAAAACCTAAAATAAACAAACAAACAAAAAAACCCACAAAACAAAAAGAATCTTCGTATAGGTAGCCAGCAAACCTTGTTTACTTGTTCGTATAGGTAACAAGCAAAGCCTTCAAGCAGAATGCATTAATGGTGTGATTTCTTGATGTCAAAATTTGTGCAGTAGTAATTTCCCTTTGGCCTTCAAGAATTGAATCTGTTTAAAAGTGTATAACTACCTTAGAAGAAGCCTTGTCTTTTAAATAGATAGACTTAAATATTTACAGATGAAATACTGTGATGACTGGCATTTTCATCAAAATAGCTTTGGGGCAGAGAAGGTATGTGAGGGTCCAGATGAAACAGGATTAGCCAGGAGTTGATCGTTATGAAAACTCGGTGATAAAACACATGGCATTCATAAAACAACAACAACAAAAAACATGGCATTCCTTTTACAATTTCATTTACTTTAGATCTGTTTGAAAATGCCCATGGTAAAACACTTTTTAAACTATCGTATGTTGTAATACATAGATTACATATAATAACGCATGATGTATGATATACAATATGTCTAATGTGTAACATATAGACTATTGCATGACTTTCTTGAGTGCCTGGAATCAGAATGTGAATGACAGATGAATTCAATCTACAGAGTAAAAACACTCCCTGCCACAATAATCCTTCAACAGTGTTTTCAACCCTCTGAATGAACACACTGGTGCGATTTTAAGAGTCAGATCAATGGTCTTTATAACAGTATGTCATGTGTGAGAGCCTTGAGGGTGATCGTCTTGAAAAAAATTGGAGAACTAAAAAAAGACAAAGAGAAAAGGAGAAAGGAAAGTAAAACCTGTACGATCTCAGCTGTTTAACTAATTTGAGAAGAAAATAAACAAAAGTATTTCAAGAGCCAAGTTGAACATTTGGTGTCCATGTAGAAATGAAAACACTCTGTGAATTGAGATCGTAGATACAAGACAAACAATGTTACTTACCAAATGGAAAATTGGGACTGTGAGTTTTCACTCTGCAGGTTTTGTGAGTGCTCTTCCTTGATCAACTCGCAGGCCATATGTTTAATAAAAGTATTTATGTCAAGTGATTCCATAAACCCAGAGTATATGAAGAACCGTGGCTGAGAGACAGCGTCTGTACAATACACATACCTGATTGGAAAGTTTCAGTAATTATCAGTGCTGATGTTTTAGAACATCTGGACTTCTGGTATCTTGCATTCATTCAACAAATATTTACTGGATCCTGACTATGCTCCACACACTGTTTTGGGAGCTAGAAAAACAGAAACAGCTAAGCAAAGTTTTTGCCCTGTCCTGAAGCTTTTATTCTAATGGAAAAGATCAGACAATAAACATAATAAAAGTTAGAGTTGGAAGTGTTACAGAAGCAGAAACAGGCAGTCGGGAGTGCAGGAGTTGGAGGGAAGGATGTGGTCGTTTTTTGAAAAGGTACTCCAGTTAGAGCTCAGCGAAGAAGAGAAGTATGAAGAAGCCACACAGAAATGTGCTGGGGGGAAGGATTCCCAGGGGAGTGCAGCAAGTACAAAGGCCCTGAGGTCTGGGGTGTTAGAGAAGCACCAAGGAGGCTAGTGTGCCTGGGTCAGGGTGAGCACAGGGAAGGAGTGGAAGACAAGGGGGAGATGAGACCATGACACAGCTCTGACAAGGTCCCTCCATTGCTTACGGGGGTCTCTGCAGTAAGGACTGCCCGTATGGGTGGTCATGGGCTGGTAGAAAATGATGACGCTTCTGTGCTCCTGTCTTGGTCGCTGGTGGGGGCCACTGAGAAAAGACCAGGAGCTCAGTGGAAGGCTGGGGTGGGCCCTACTGAACCAGCAGCAGGAGGCTCTCAGTTGCAGCCCCCTCCCCCGGCGGAGCAGTGACAGCTTTCTTGAAGAGAGATCTGAGCAGCTCACATCCTTTCAGACATACGCAGAGGCTAATTTCAGCAGATAAAATAAAATGTCCAAGCTAACAGAGTAACTCCAAATTCAAGTCACACTGAAAACTCTACCTCTCCCTTGGCTAAGGCCTGCTTTAGGCTTGGAGGCCTTCAGGGGAGGAGATGAGGGTACACAGCTGGCTTCTCTCTCCTTTGCCCACCTCAGCCCGAGGGGAGAAGGGGTTAGAAGAAAGAAGTGTCCATTCCAGTGGACTTGGGGACCCCTAGGTCTAGCGAGCATTCAGCACTGATGGTCTCAGAAGCAGGGAGAATGAGGCACCTGCCTCAGGCAGAGAATTTAAGGGGGCATCCAGAAACTCAATAATCAAGATAAATATTTTAACAGGATTTTTTTTTTAAATTAAATTTTTATTTATTTATTTTTTATTAATTTGAGAGAGACAGAGAGAGAGAGAGCACAAACAGGGGGACCCACAGAGGGAGCAGCAGAGGGAGAGGGAGAAGCAGACACCCCCCTGAGCAGGGAGCCGGATGCGGGCTTGATCCCAGGAACCTGGAATCATGACCTGAGCAGAAGGCAGGCGCTTAACCGACTGAGCCACCCAGGCGCCTCCAGAATGTTTTAAACAAAAAGTAATGCAAGCACCCTAGGATGAGTTGCTATCACATTTTCCCTAGGCGGCCTAGGAGCTGTTGAGGCTTATTATTATGGTCTCTAATCATGGGAAATGATGCGTAGCTCTGCAAATCAGCCTTGCCTGCCAATCCAGACTTCTGTGAGCAAGGCCTTCCTTACCTTGGCAACCTGACGTGCCTCTCATTCCTCAGGATCCAACTTAAGGATCTCCCACTCATCCAAGCCTTCCTTGACTACGGTTACAGACTAAATGTGTATATTTCCTGAAGTTCCCAGTTTGAAGCTCTAACTTCCAAAGTGAGGGCCTTAGGACGTGCGGCCTTTGGCAGGTGATTAGGTCACGAGACTGGCACCCTCCTTCATGGGTGGGATTAGTGTCTTTGTTAGAAAAGACCTGAGAGAGCTTACTTCTACCTTCCCACCGCAGAAGGAAACCGAGAAGAAAGCCATCACCAGACACCAGATCTGCTGGCACTCTGACTTCCGGCTGTGGTGTTTTGTTATAGGAGCAGAGCTAAGATGGCGCCCCAACCCGGAAGGATTTCTGCGTCTTCCAGTGTGCCCCCCTTGTACCTCCCATAACCTCTATGAGACATTTTCTCACAGTCTTGGCAAACGGGGATCTCCTCTCAGTCACGAACACCTTACCTGCGTTTCCTCGTGCCCGGCAGAGGACCCGGCCCTTCACAGATCCCTTAGATTTTTCTTCTTTGGAGCTAAATAAACTCTTTCACTGTATCGATGTATCATAGTTTGTTAAAAGTCACCTTAAGGTGGTTACTTAAATTTTTCTATCTTTTGCTATAAAAATAATGCTGTCATCAGTCTTGATGTATCCACATCCTTTGCACTTGAATTGGGTTTTTGATCGAGAATCCAGGGACAAGGAAGAATCACATTCGAGATTCTGTTCAAGTTTTATGTTTTGCTAAGAGATCGTAAGCTTTTAAATACTCACTATATAGCACTCTTCTTAACTTTTCTTTCTTTCTTTCTTTTTTTTTTTTTTTTGGCACATTCCTAACTCAGAACTCATTGCTTAAATCCCCAAATAGCTTTGACATATACAAATAAACTGAATGTCCCCTGCATCTCTCTTTATCCAGTTTTTTGATGAGGACAGACTACAAACCTCAGCACAAGATCTACAAAAGAAAGAAAAGAAGAGAAAGCACAAAGTTCCACGACTTCGTGACGCCAAGGTGTCCCTGTTGAGCTGCTCTTCTGGGACAGAGCAACTAATGGAGCTTCCTCAGAGCTGCGTCTCAGATTTAAGAAGATGGAAGCACATGAAAACAATTACATAGAAAAAAAATCAAGAAAAGTTAAAAGAATTTTTAGGATAACAAAATGCAGCAAAAACACAAGTTTAGAAACATCTTTGAAATTCAAACTAGATTTCTTGTTATTTTGGAGTGGTTGAAGGCAGATGGGAAGAATCACCCATGTCAGACGCCAACAAATCACAACCCCCCCCAATTCTGTTGCTGTTTTGTAAGGGATAGTGTGTGTGTGTGTGTGTGAGCCACCTGGGTGGCTCAGTGGGTTAAGCCTCTGCCTTCAGCTCAGGTCATGATCTCAGGGTCCTGGGATCGAGTCCCGCATCGGGCTCTCTGCTCAGCAGGGAGCCTGCTTCCTCCTCTCTCTCTCTCCTTGCTTCTCTGCCTACTTGTAATCTTTGTCTGTCAAATAAATAAATAAAATCTTAAAAAGAAAAAAAAAAGAATACAGTGTTCAAAAAGAAAAAAAAATAGACTAACCATTTATAAACAGATCTTCCCAAGTTTTAAGAATTTTCTGACAAATACCTGATGGCATCTCAAAGTCCCCAAGAACACACGGATTAGCTGAAGGCTGATCTCAGAGGCGACTCATTCATTAGGCCCTGTGTTTCCGATGCCTTTGGCAAACGGATGAAAATGAACGTTGGAACTCTCGTTCTGCCCTCCTCTGGGAATTCGCCCCTCCATGGACTTACCCCTCAGAAGACTCAGGTCTACAAGGTCTTCAGTAGGAAAATCCAGGACCGTCAGAAAGGCAAATCTCATAGGCAAGATGCGGCCTGGCAGGCAACTCATGATCATGAGAAAGAAGCAGAGGTAAAGGAATGGTCTGTTTTTGACATTCCTATATTTACAGAGGAATTCCTGAGCCACAGCAAAGCTCGGGAGGCAGAGCTCCGCCAGCTCCGAAAATCCAACGTGGAGTTCGCGGAGAGGAATGCAGCCCTGCAGAAGCACGTGGAGAGCTCGCGCACCGCGGTGGAGAAGCCAGAGGTGGATGTGATCCAGGAGCGGAGCCGCCACGCCGTCCTACAGCAGCACCTGGAGACCCTGCGGCAGGTCGACCAGCAGCTTTGCCAGCAAGCCCTCGCCTGGTAACGTCACCCTTACCTGGACACTTCGGTGATGGGGGAGGGAGCAGGTGCTGTCTTGTGTTGTTATCAGTGGAGTGAGGTCTCCCCACCTGGAAGAAAATCAATAGAATAAGGGTTTTTGTTCCCTCCGAGGTTGCTGCGGGTCTTGTAACAGTATCTCAGTCCTGGCTACAGTCATCCAAAATCTCAGGCTCTCCGGCCATTTACATTTTTCCCCAATTATATTTTCCTGTAACTTACTTTCCTTTCTATTAGGCTTAATTTGATATTCAGAATAATGGAAGCTGAGTAATAAATCCTGAGTAGAGCATTTTTCTTAAAAACAAACAAACAAACAAACTCACCAAGGAAGACTCACCTTCGGGGATCACTCACTGATTTTTCTCTAGTTTCTGACCATGCCAAGCAAAGGGGTCAGGTGGACTGCTGGGTTTCACCTGGAAGAAAAATTTCTCCCTGAAGCATCACCTTCTCCTCCCCACCCCACCCCCCCCTTCAGATGCACAAACATAGTCTGATGGGCTTATTCCACTCTACTTAACCTAACTCTTCATCATGAGCCATGGTGACATCAAGAAAGCCGCTACACTCTTTTATGGGCAAGGCACCCCAAAGCCCCAGGTCCTCAGCTGGAGGCGTGGCTGGGAGCCTGTTTGCACGCAAGGACACATCACTTGGGCTCATCCATGGGTGCTCCTGGACTGGGCCCCTTTCCCTGGGAAGACGCAGAATAGATTCCTGCCTTCTTCCTGCTTCTCTTATCATTTCTCTCCCACCCTCATTTTGTCTTTTGGTGACCTCTAACTCCAGCCTCTCCGTGTGACACACTGGACCAAATATTTGCTTGGCAGTCAAACAGATTAAGAATTAATCTGGCTCTGCACTGAGATGGTATGTGATCCTGGACACATAATTACATTGCCTAGGAGAGTTCCTTCCTATTTCTTCTTGTCCTACCTGAAACTCAAAGAAGCCCCCGCAAAAAACAAAACAAAACAAAACAAAACCCTAAAGCTTGCATATTCATAAGGATAGTCCAAAATGCTATATAAGACACTCATACAGAGACTACCTGCCAGACAATGCAGGAACAAAAATAGGAAGGATATTTTTGTTGCATATATTTTTAAGCTTCTAGTGTTTGAACCATATAAATATATTACCCATTCAACAAAGGTGTAATAAAAAGTAAATAAGAAATACATCTGCAGGAAAAAATTACCTCGTGTAAATCGAATCTTTCCCACAGATAAACACTCACAGGTTTATTTTGTTTAATGTTGACTGCTCTTGACAAATGAGTTTTTTTCTTAAAATGGCCATAAATATTAAATATGATAAATTATATCTGCATTACAGTATAAGGCAATACATAAAAGCTGTATTACTTCTGTTCTCCTTTCTTATTCCATCCACTGAGTCACAAAAATCTCCTGAGTGAAACGTTAACATTTGTAAAGCACTTTGAAGTTTAGAAAGGCCTTCGTCTGCCCAGTCTGATTAAGATCTTTCAGCCACAGAAGCAGCCAGCGCAGGCCCAGTTCTTCCCATCCCAGCTGAGGAAATGAGTTCTGATTTATTCAAGGCCACAGAACAAACAAGCGGTGGAATTGGGATTTGAATCCAGTTCTCCTGGCTCGGCATGGATGCCATGATGTTTCCTCCAATTTCGGGGCAGAATTCATACGTGAAATGCTTAAATTTAGCTAGAGAGACTGAATAGAGAAAAGTAAGACTTAAATTACTATTCTGTTGACGACACCATCGTAATTTAAACATGCCGCATTTTACACTTCGCAGCTTCCATTTCTCTATTCTTAGACCTCCAGGAGGTTGCCCAAGAGTGCTGGACACCGTCTCCGACTCCAAAATGTGTAGCGTGTCCCTCCTTTGAAAGGAGTTCAGAGCAGAGAACTGGAAATAGTTGGTCGGGATGCAAAAAGAAAAGCCAACTTTCTCTTACTCTGCGGAGCGTGATGAGCTAGGATTAATACCCTAAGACAGGAAGACACGCAGCGTAGCACCCTCAGAAAGACTATGCCTACATGTTTGGTTTCATTTAAGGGAAAATGGTAAATTGGACTTCTATGTGTGTAACAGATTATGAAAAAATGTACAGAAAAGGAAAATTTCACCGAGTTTTTTTTTTCCACTCCCACAAGCAATTCTCTTTTTAGCAGCCACTAGAGAAAGCTAAACCCTTATTTTTATCTTTTCACTGTTCCATTTTATCTTGTCATCATCTTTTGGTTGAATACAATGGAGTTTTCCAGTGAGGGAGTCCTTTGTTATGTATAAATCTAATTGCAGAGATTAAACACGCGTACGCACACCTACACACGCGTACACACGAGCTATTTATTATGCCACGTGGCAGTTATTAAAGGATTTTGAAATCAGAAAGCCTGGCTCAAGCCCTATGTGGTACTTCCTACCTGTGAAACTTTGAGCAACTAACTCACACTTTCTTTCTTTCTTTATTAAATATTTTATTTATTTATTTGACAGACAGAGATCACAAGTAGGCAGAGAGGCAGGCAGAGAGAGAGGAGGAAGCAGGCTCCTTGCTGAGCAGAGAGCCCGATGCGGGGCTCGATCCCAGGACCCCGGGACCATGACCCGAGCCGAAGGCAGAGGCTTTAACCCACTGAGCCACCCAGGTGCCCCAGCAAAAGCATACTTTTTGAAATAAAGAATTCCTTGTTTCCTAATCCATTCAAGGGATACTTAGCTCCTCTGCTGGGCCAGCTCTGAAGCCAGCCCTGAACCCAGCCCTGGAGACGTAGCAGGAACCAGTCAGCAACCCCAGCCCTAGGAAGCTTATGTTCTCTGAGGGGAGACAGATGATAACAAAGAAGATAAAATTTTGGAGTAGCCATAAAAATATTGGGGTGAGAGGAGAGAATGTTAGGTGCAATTTTAAGCAGATTGTTTAGGGAAGGCTGTGGTAAGAAAGAATAAGTTTAATAAATATTAGTTAAAATTATTATATTTATATTATATATAATATAATTGTATATTCATATATTTTAATATAAATATATGAATATATTTATATAAATTTACATATTTTATATAATTATATATTTCATATAATTATATAATAATGTAATTATTATATTATATATTATATAACGTATCATATTTGTAATTGTCTGTGAGTAGACCAACTAATCTCACACCACGATGGCCAACGTAGAAGGTAATCATACACACGCATTCAGGGAGGTCACACTCACCCTGCTTCTCTGAAAATAGTATAATATCCTAGAACTTTTCTATGGCCCCCTATTATTAAACTCTTGGTTTATATATACTTTATAATATATCTGGTATAAAGGTTATATAATGTTAGGATCAAAACCAGTCTGAAGCTATCAAAATAAATATAAGGTAGATCTACTCCTTTTTTACAAAAAAATGCTTTCTGTAGGGGGGTGAAGTTCCCTTCGAAACATTTGTCACACCCAGAGAAAACAGGCCTCTGTGCCCTTGGTGACTTTCAGAAAATAGAGTGTTTATCCAGATCCCTTCTGTGATGATGACCCCACTTAGCTCTTCCCTTTATTTCTTACCTTCTGGTGTTTCTCTTTCTCCTTTTCCCCTTCTTCTTTACCTTCTCTCAGATTCCTCCTTCTGGCCCTCTCCTTCTTTTTTCAGCCCTCCTCTCCCTGCAAGTTCCTTGGAGAAGAGGAGGCGTTTTATCACCAAGAGAGAACATCTCAGACTATGGAGAATAGGAATCCCTCTTATCAAGCTGCCCTGGGCAGCTTGAATCATCAGAAAACTTGGCTCAAATCTCCAATGGCAAAGAAAGAAAAATGGCGCCATGCGACCACCGTGTGGCCCCAGGTACCCCGACCTCTCTGAATCTGTTTCCTCAGTGGAACACAGCTAGATCTTCTGCTTAAGGCCTGTTTTATGGCATTGCAAGGCCGCAGCTGCTGAGTGGTGTAAATTAATGAAGTCTTGAAGGATTACGGTCATCTCATTCCATGTTCCAAAAATACATTAGTAACTTTCTTTTTAAAGTGTGTGGTGTACCACGGGCCCTAAAATTGAGTTGTTATTACCTCTCTTGGCCCTGTTCTCAGCAGTTTTCTCTTTGGGCCGGATCCTTCCCTTTTGTCCTCCCCAGTGTCTCAGTCTAAAATGAGCTCTACTGGGGCACCAGGGGGGCTCAGTCCATGAAGCCTCTGCCTTCAGCTCAGGTCATGATCCAGAGTCCTGGGATCCAGCCCCATGTCTGGCTCCCTGTTCAGTGAGCAGCCTGCCTCTCCCACTTCCTCTGCCTGCCACGGCCCCTGCTGGTGCTTGCTTTCTCTCTCAAATATAAAAAAATACAATAAAATCTAAAAAAAAAAAAAAAATTAAAAAATGAACTTTACCTTTTCTGGTGTCTTTGGGTTACCGAAGCAGCAGGTCCTTTCTTCCTGCCCTAAACACCTGTGCCTGGGTCTGGGCTTGTGTCCACTGAGCGTTGTCTTTCGTGGCCAGGTGTTGAGAGAGTCAGGGGAGGAACGTGGGCTGGACTTGGGCGGGGGAGCGGTGGGGGGGGGGGCTCCTTTACCACAGCATATGGCCTCCAAGGACCGGCATTTGATTTTCATTTAATTGAAATTCTTGTAGAAGATCATTGACAATAGCATTAGCAGTCACTAGCTCTTTTCATTGTCTGAATAATCCTGGTCTGTTTTTTGTGCAGATGTTGTCTTGCTCCCGGGGCAGCTGTGAGTTGTGAACTCCTCATCAGTGACGTGGACACTACCCAAATAGTAATCAACACAGAAACTTTAGAAAATTACCAACAGATTACAGCTTCTGTCTGCCAGCACTTTCAATGCCAGCTAGCTGGGGGCTTTTTTTGTTTGGGTTTGTTTTGTGTGTGTGTGTTTCTGTGGGGGGTTTTTGGTAGTGGAACAGGTTGTGATTTTTTTTTTTTTTTTTTTGAACAGGTTGTGATTTATAGGAAGCCTTTGTGGAGGCGAATGAACATACGGGGCTCGCACCCAATTAACAAGCTTGGACAAACGAGGGCATGTACACGATGTATTTGCAAGGATAAACAACAACCGAGAAAACTAGGGATCCTTTTCTCCCTTTCTCTTACCTTCATAATCTGGGACAAATTTAGTACAACCCCATCGTAGTGCTCTGCGTTGTGAGGAATGCCAAAGAAGTAGGGGACACATCCTGCCTATCAAGGGCAGATGTAAGGAGGTTGGATCACAATATGACCATAGAATGAGTCATTTACCAGGATAGAAAATAATAATAATAAAACTGCAAGTTTCTATTCATATAAGCTTCTACCTACTTTGAAATCCGAAGGATCGGAGTGACGTACCACCTCACATGCAAAAGGAAATACCTTCGTCTTCCCCTGCTTCTGCTACGCACTCTCTGTTACCCACCCAAGAGCCCCTTCGGCTGGCTCTCAGTGACTGCTGTCACCTATATTTTATAGGTTCCCCCAAAGAATTTCTCCTTCTGTGAGGCCACCTTAACCATGATCCCACACAATTAAAATGATGATATGGAAAACCAGGAAGAGCATTGCAGGGTAAAACAGCTCCTGGCAAATCCCTAGAGCTTTCTGCTGCCCAAGGGCTCCAGACCTGGGCTTCTCCCCTGCGGTCTCTGCCCACCTTCTACCTCAGGCCGACTGCTACTTTTTGTTTTTTCTCCTTTTTTTAAAGAAGTAACACTATTGCTACTTAAACAGCTGTATGATATCTTCTCTAGTCTGTCCTATGTCCTTCCTTTGGATGCATGTTTCAGCTGTTTCCAAAAAACTCAGTTCCTGTGAAGCATGAATTTTTAATAATTTAGATGATTTTAATTATTTAATTATTTAGATCCATTTTAGCTGATTTTAGCTGAATGATGTGTCCTGATAATAATGTGAATTTAGATTTAACAGGTCAACTTTTATTTCAACCCTATGGAGTTTGGAAAGAGCCCTAGAAACCAACAAGGAACCAAATGTCTCAAGAAGTCTGGCAAGTTCCTCCATTTCCATTTTCCCATCCGTCAGCAGGATGCCATTTAGGGCCACATAGCTTCCCTATCGCACAAGTTTCAGAAACACGGTTCATCTCACGGTTCGGCAAAGGCAGCCTGTCTATAATCGGACGAGGGGTGGGAAAATTAAATGATCTTTAAAATCCCTTTGAGCTAAAATTTAATTATGATGTCAGTGTGGTACTCCAATTTTTCTCTAAAATTTCCTCACATTTGCTTTTAAAATATCATTTTACCAATTTTTTTTAACATATGTTCTGGACTAAATTTGGTTTAAAAATATTTTGAATTTAAGTTCATGTGCTACTTTTAAGAAAATGAAATAGTAAATATAAAAAAAATTAATGAGTTTTAAAACTTTATGAACCCCTCAAAAATCAAAATCCTGTAACTTATAATAGTATGTCATAGAATCTACCCAGTGATTTTTTTTCCTTTTTTAATTTTATTTTTTTATTTAAATTCGAATGATTAACATGCAATGTATTATTGGTTTCAGAGGTAGAGGCCAGTGATTCATCAGTCTTATATAACACCCAGTGTTCATTACATCACTACCCTCTTTAACGTCCATCATCCAGTTATCCCACCCCCCACCTCCTCTCCAACGACCCTCAGTTTGTTTCCCATGATTAAGAGTCTCTCATGGTTTGTCTCCCTCTCTGATTTTGTCTTGTTTTATTTTTACCTCCCTTCCCTTATGATCTTCTCTTTTGTTTCTTAAATTCCACATATCAGCAAGACCATATGATAATTGTCTTTCTCTGATTGGCTGATTTTACTTAGCATAATACCCGGTTCTAAATACGTCATTGCAAAAGGCAAGATTTTATTTTTTGACTGCTGAGTAGTATTCTATTGGATATAGATATCCCACCTTCTTTATCCATTCATCTGTCAATGGATATCTGGGCTCTTTCCGTAGTTTGGCTGTTGTGGACATTGTCACTATAAACATTGGGATGCCTGTGCCCCTTTGGATCGCTACATCTGTATCTTTGGGGTAAATATCCTGTAGTGCAATTTCTAGGTCATACGGTAGCTCTATTTTCAACTTTTTGAGGAACCTCCATACTGTTTTTCAGAGCGGCTGCACCAGCTTGCATTCCCACCAGCAGTGTAAGAAGGTTCTCCTTTCTCTGTATCCTCGCCAACATCTTTCATTTTCTGACTTGTTAATTTTAGCCATTCTGACCAGTGTGAGGTGGTATCTCATTGTGGTTTTGATTTGTATCTCCCTGATGCCAAATGATCCGGAGCATTTTTTATTGTGTGTATTGGCCATTTGTATGTCTTCTTTGGAGAAATGTCTGTTTCACCTTCTGCCTATCTCTTATTTGTATTATTTGTTCTTTGAGTGTTGAGTTTGATAAATCCTTTATAGATTTTGGATACTGATCCTTTATCTGATAAAGCAGCCGAGGAATGAGTAGACAAAACCAAAGGACAACCCACAGAATGGGGGAAGATATCTATACAGTGATTTAAATTGAGATTGCTAACAAATTTAAATATCTTACTGGAGGTCAAACACTGTTGCTTTCCATTGTAATTCATATGGAATATTCTCAGGGCATAAACATCACCATAAATACCATGTACTCAGGAGTGGCCTTCCCTGGGAGGATCATTGGTCTTGGAACCCAAATAAGGGAGTTTAATGACTGAATCATTAACAAGAAACCCTTAATGAAATGATTCTTCCTGTTAGGTGGTCCTAATAGTGTTAGAATCCAGTTCTTTTCCTTTAGTTAGTAGCATATTTATGTCAAATCACTATACCTCATATCAAACCAAAAGGACACAGAGACGCTTCAAAGTTTATTAAAACCATGTTGACTGAAATCAAGTAGCTTTTCTTTACTTTGCAATTCCCAGATCAATAGTATCTTACAGTGCCGTGTGCCAGGAAATCTACAAACTCAAAGCGTAGCTTTTCCTGCTATAAATTAAGCCCATTTCCTTATTGTTCCCAACCAAATGCTTAATTATCACTCTCCTATTTCACAATCCATCCATAGAATTCAAGACTCTTTGGTCTGCCTCTACTTTTCATCTCTAGAAAAGGACATTGTTTTAAAACACATCCACCATTTTAATGACTCATCTGAAATCTACATCTAATTTGAGAAAGCTAGGTAGAACACTCTCTGTCATGCCTGACTGCTCACAATGTACCAGGCACTGTTCATGATACTGTGTGTAATTACCTCATTTAATCCTCACACCAACTCTAAGAGGTAGTTCTGTTATTCTCATTCTACAGGTGAGGAACCGGAGGCACAGAGAGGTTAAGTAGATGACCCAAGGTCACACTATTGGAAGTAAGCAGAGAAGAATGTGGGCTCTTAACCACCGTTTTACCCGACTCATCCTTACATTGAGCCTACTTGTTTGGTAGCCAACTTTCTAAACGCTGATGATCCCATATACCTAATTACCTTCAGAACATTCTTCTGGTAAGTAGAATTTTTGTAAGACTAAAAACTTGCTTGCTTATGGAACTCATTCAAGTCATCAGGGAAAGAAATTATGCTCTAAACATATCTAGTCCAGTGCCCCCCAAACCCAGACTACTCCCACTCTACTTTTTCATTTGTTTGTTTTGCAATGGTACCTTTGATATTCAACTCCTCCTTCATAGTGAATACATTGAATTTCACTTTAATGACCAAATACTGTCTGTGCAGCATTTAAAAGTGAACTAAAAGTGTAGAGATTACTACATAGAAAACTAGAGAAAATTTTAGACTGTACTGGTAGTTAAAAGTAAGGAAGAAAAAAGATAAAATAAAAAATATTGAAATGATATTTTGTTCTGAATTTTGCAGAAGACAGGTTAAAAATCTTCCTCAGGTACATTTTCTACAGGCCACATTCGTGTCAACCATTACATGGTGTAAATAAATGTGTATTTTCAGATGACTCGGGCAAAGCTAATAACTTCAAAGCAACAGAAATAAAAACAAAGTGAAACCACAGAACACTAAAAACCCCAGATTCCAATAAGTCTAAATTTTAGTCCTTGATCTACCAAGGAGTGCCCTTGGCCTTGCTACTGAGATTCAGTACATATAGATGACCTCTCCGTGTCACTGGTGTGCTTTCCTTGGCTCCCTTCTACCCTATCAGTTGACCGGGTTTCCACTCACCGAGCCATAGATGTTCTTGCAAAGGCCACTAAAGATAAAGGCTTTTATCACAGCAAATCTTTTCCCAAGGCAAATAGTATTCAGGGTGAAAAGAAAGTTCCTGGCTAATTTATGTTGCTTAGAAAACCAAAACAGATAAAGGAATCGCCTTTAAAAATCACCACCACACTGTAATATAATCAGGAACTGGGTAAATTCAACAATAGCAGGAAGTCAAATAGGCTGACCTTTCCCAAGTTGTTTTAAAACTGACATGTGAGTGGAAGTTACTGGTGTGGTTTTGTTGCAGCGTCTGTTTTCCTAAGGAATTTGGAATCTAAGCAGGGAAGTAGCCTGTTCTTCAGGAGTAGAATAAGAAAGAACACACCCATCCTTGGGGGGATGGGGGGCGGTTATTCTAGCCGGAATCCAACTGCCCCAAAGATACAAATAAAATCACCAACCAGCAACTTAAACAAGAAGTATTATTTATCTCTTACTATGACCTGCACTGTTCCAAAGATGGCAGAGCTCAAGTAGAGCCAGGATGCAAAGGGAATATTGGAATGCCCAGAGTGAAAAAAATGGTCTCTTCCCTCAAGAAGTTTACAGCCTAATTCAGGATTGTTGTATTTTAAATATGTTTGAAAGTATTTAATTTTCTTCATCATCATTTGTCATTTTAAAAATTATTTCTATAGTGTCAACATAAATTGTGATTCCTGAATTTTCTAACACACTACCAAAATACTACAAAACTACAAACTACAAAATATATTTTACATTGTGTTGTCTTTTCATATAAATACTTAAGTCACCAAGAAGCAGGGGCCATCGGTAAGTCACGTTTTTAGCTGGGTTTATAAAATATGGTTACTAGAATCCTGTCCCAGTGTGGTAAATGTACTTAATCAATTTATACTTACATGTCAAAAAGTAATGCCCCCAAGTGAAACATGGCCAATACATTTCTAGCAATCAATACTAGAAGCGGAACCCCATGGTCACTTATTCCTTGGATTGTATCTTTACCCAGAATTGTGCTATGCTTGAAATTTTCAACTTTAAACTCGTCATCGAATTATCTTCTATTGGTCTAGCTTTACTGCCCTTGTTTCCATTACTACCCCCGGAGTCCTCAGGGGTCCTGCTGATGTCCCATCATTTCTCATTTCTTCTGGATTCCTGTCCAGGATAGCATGGTCCATAACCTTAAATATCTCACACCACATTCCACATTCTTTTGTCCTTCTCTCACACCTGTCCTCTCCAGCCTTGTCTTAGATCACTTCGTTATCTGTTTTATCTGTATCTGAGTCGGCAGAGAAAAATCTCATCACTGTGTTGAGGGCAGGGTTGCAAACTCGTTTTTTTTTTTTTTTTTTTCCTAAAGATTTATTTATTTGACAGACAGAGATTGCAAGTAGACAGAGGCAGGCAGAGAGAGAGGAGGAAGCAAGCTCCCTGCTGAGCAGAGAGCCCGATGTGGGGCTCGATCCCAGGACCCTGAGATCATACCGAGCCGAAGGCAGAGACTTCAACTCACTGAGCCACCCAGGCGCCCCAACAAACTCGTATTTTTTAATCTAAGCTATTCTACTCATTCTTAGTTCTCTTACTCATTTCTGACAAAAATGCTGCCACACTTAGGATTCTCTTCAAGCCTTCCTTCTTTTCCCCAAAACTCAAATCAGCGTATGACCTTGTCTCATCTTTCACATAAAAATGGAAGCCATCAGGCTTGACCCTTCTCGATTTCTCCTTACTGCAGCTCACCAATATTTGCAGGCTATCCTTTTTTATTTTTTTTAAGCTTTATTTATTTATTTGAGAGAGAGAGAGAGCAGGAGTGGGGTGAGAGGGAGAGAGCGATTCCCAAGGAGACTTCTTACTGAACATGGAACCCAATGTGGGCCTTGATCATGGGACCCCAGATCATGACCCAAGCTGAAACCAAAGTCAGAAGTTCAACTGACTGAGCCACCCAGGCGCCCAATGCAGGATGTGTTTTCACTTTTCCAGCCCAGTATAAAAGCGACTTCTTTGCCTGGCCATCCTGGGTCATTCTTTCACAATACACGTAGTCAGTCCTCTGTTTCCTGATCTCCAGTCACATGATGAATATAATCACTATCAAAATTGATATTTTTTAGGGATAGATTTCAAATCTCCTGCTGTCTACTGAATAAGCATATTTTATTACTAAATTATGAAATAAATATACTAAAATAAATATATTTTAACTTCTAGCTCAGAAAATGTAGCCTGTAATACTTATAATACTTATGGATTAACTTTTAAAACAGGTAATACATTCACACTGTACAAAATTTGAAAGGTACAATGAGAAACCCAGTGGACATTTTTCCACTCCTGGAACTAGATATCCAGTTTCTTGTGTATTTCTCTAAGATAATCTCTGGCACATGTAAGCAATTAAGTATGTTCTCCTCACCCACATTTTTTTATACATAGATACTATCATATTATACACAGTTATACACCCATCACTTAACCATGGATACCAGAAATTATTCTGAGTCAGTATATAATGTATTACCTCTTTCTATTTTATAGATACATGGTTTGGTAGACTACAGATGGTCACAAATTCTTTTCCCCTCTTCTACTTAAAGAGATGGAATCTATTTCCCTCCCCTTGGCCTGCCCTTGTAACTTATTTTGTCCATAGAATGAGGTAGAAGTGTATGACTTCTGAGGCTGGGCCTTAAGCAATCTTCAGCTTTATGCCCTGGGAACACTCTCTTCTGGAAGCTAGCCATCACCCTGGAAGAACACCAAGCTGGGAGGAGAGGCCACATAGATGAGAGTTTATGCCAACGCACTATGGTCCACAATCCCAGCTGATTTTCTGCCCAATGCTGTACCAACTGCCGGCCCTGTGACGGAGCCATCTTGGACACTCCAATGTAACTGAATCTTCAGATAACTGCAACTCCAAACGACATCATCTAGAACCTTCTTAGCTAAGTCCAGTTTCCCACAGAATTTTGAGAAAAAGTCAATAATTGATATTGTTTTAAGCCCCTATGTTTAGGGTGGTTTGTGAATAGCAGTAAATAGGGAAAGTACATAGTAGTCTATCATATGGATGTACTCGAATTTATATAATCCAACCTCTATTGATGGACATTCAGATTGTTTTTCTTTTGTTCCTTTTTTGTTATTACAGATAATGCTGCAGTTAATCATAAGGTATGCGTGTCATTTTGCTTGTGTGCGTGTATCTGTGGGATGAGTCCCTAAAGGTAGAACTGCTGGATATAAGAGAACATGCATTTATAGCATTGATAGATATTTCAAAATTGTTATCCGCGGAGATTTTACTAATTTGAACGTCTAGCAATAATATATGAAAGTCACTGTTCTCCCACATCCTTACTAACACTGTGTTATCAGACTTTTTAATTTTTGTTAAATCTAATAAGCAAGAAATGATCTCATTTCAATCTGTAGTTCCATTTTTATAAATGGAGTTGAACATGTTATAGTATATTTTAGAGTCATTTATATTTTCTCTTATTTGACCAGTCCCGGTCCCTTGCTCAGATTCATTGGGATATTGTTTTCTCAATAAACTTTTAAAAATTCTTCCAGGGGACGCCTGGGTGGCTCAGTTGGTTGGACGACTGCCTTCGGCTCAGGGCGTGATCCTGGAGTCCAGGGATCGAGTCCCACATCAGGCTCCCAGCTCCATGGGGAGTCTGCTTCGCTCTCTGACCTTCTCCCCTCTCATGCTCTCTCTCACTGTCTCTCTCTCTCAAATAAATAAATAAAATCTTTAAAAATTCTTCCAGGAATTTAACCGTTTATTTATAATAGAAGCATCAAAGGGGTACCCAGCTGGCTCAATTGGTCAAGCATGTGACTTTTGACCTTAGAATCATGAGTTCATATCCCATGTTGGGTGTAAGGCTTACTTTAAAAAAGTAAGTAAGGGGTGCCTGGGTGTCTCAGGTCATGGTCCCAGGCTCCTGGGATCAAGCGTGGCTCCCCAATCAGTGGGAACCTGCTTCTCCCTCACCCCCTCCCTGCTGCTTATGTTCCCTCTCTTGCTGTGTCTCTCTCTATCAGATAAATAAATAAATAAATAAATAAATCTTAAATCTTAGATAAATAAATACATTAAACATAAACAGTAAAGAAGTCTTAAATAAATAAATAAATACATTAAATATAAACAGTAAATATTTTTTTTTCCCAGTTTGTCATTTATCTTTGATTTCGGTTAGAATTTTGTGGTTGAATTTGTTAACAGAGGAGTAGGGTCTTCCCCAGTCTGAGAGTTAGAAATGCTGCCTTAGACTCTCCCAGCACTTCTTTTTCACATTTTAATTTTAATTGTTTTTAGCATTGAAATCTTCTCTAAGATATGCATCTACTACTATTTTTTTTTTCTTTCCAGGTGGCTTTCTGTTGTATTTCACAATCTATTTACAAGACTTGCTTAAAGCCCTTATATTCCTGAGGGACAGGAAACTTGGTCTCTTAATGATTGTAATCCTGAAAACCTAGCGTCATAGCTCCTACATAGGAGACTCAAATTGATAACAATTTGAGAGAAACTGGTTCTGCATGGAATTCCACAGATAAAACCACTCTAGTCTCTTTTCTGACATCATCTGGGAGGATTTTGTTGAGAAAGAACAAACAAGCTTTATTTTGAACACCCACCCATGCTGGAAACACGAGGACGTAAGTCTGGGTGACATGGGAATACTTCTGAGTCTCTCTCTTCTCTAGCGTCATTTACTCATTCACCGGGAGTGACTGCTATTTCTTCTAATACTAATCAATTAATATTACACTTATTTATCAAACACTTATTTATCATCCTGCACACACACACATCTACCAGAGGTCTGGAATGTTGGTGGGTGGGCAGATACTTTAACCTTATCTAACCTCTACACAATAATTAATTTCAATAGTTTTTCTCACTGGTTACATGATCTCCTAACTTCTCGGTAGTGGTATAACTCTGTAGAGAAACTGATTAAGAAAAGAAAAAAAAAACAACAACTCTGCTAGGAAACTCTTAAAAAAACAGATGTGAGATATGTTTTAAATATTCTGTAAACAAATGTAAAAAAATACTTAAACCAAAGGAAACATGTTGCTTTCATTGCTTCGCTTTGGGTGCAGCCTCTATTCTCCCAAGGAATGTCACTGCCTTAAACTCGACTCCTCAGCAGACACTACCTGCTTCTGTAAATCACCTTCAGATTTATCTGATGATCAAACCTCTTCATCACCTGGTCACCGCTCTAACTCTGGCATTCCAAATGACTAACATGTTTAATGGTTCTTTGTAATCTCTCTGATCGGAGAATACACGGAGGCGAGCAAGTGTGCCCGCAAACAGATTCGATCTTGCTGCTTCTTCTGCCTGTGTGCTTCAGGCAAAAGAGGAAATGTCTTAGCAATAAAGATATGGTGAGAAACTTAAAAAACCACTGAACAATTATTACTTGAGATGAGCTGCGGTTGAGAGGAACCAAAAAGGATGACACGAGGACGTTCTCTCTTCCCAAGCGTGGCCACTTCCCTGTTCACAGAAATATTACAAATAATGATGAAAACGTTTGTTTAATCCCCCTGAAATGAATCAGGTACCCTTTTTTCCATAGGCAAACTGTATTTACTCACTAGCTCCCTTGTGTTTTGCAAAAGACTGTGGTAAAAACGTTCTCCTGCGGCAGTTAAGTTTAGCTGGTGTACTTCTCTAACTAAAATTTTGGCTCTTAGTTTTTTTTTTTTTTTTTAAGATTTTTATTTGTTTATTTGACAGATAGAGATTACAAGTAGGCAGAGGAGATAGGCAGAGAGAGAGGAGGAAGCAGGCTCCCCGTCGAGCAGAGAGCCCGATGTGGGGCTCGATCCCAGGACCCTAGGACCATGCATGACCTGAGCCGAAGGCAGAGGCTTTAACCCACTGAGCCACCCAGGCGCCCCTGGCTGCTAGTTTTTATGCTAAATGTACACCTTTCACAAGTGGCTGAACATATAAGAAACATATATATCTTTACATTTCAATATATTTGGCTTAATGACACTTTTTCATCATGCTATCCTCATAGCAGATTATTATATTTATTCAGAATATATGAAGCCATCTATTTGAAATGATCTCCAGTAAAGCTGGTTAAAATGAAGCTCATCCATTTGTAGAGTGTAATCCTCCTCTCCACCCCTGATGCCACTGCCCCTTTAAAAAGAAAGAATGGAATTCTTACAAAGGGAAATAAAGTACAGTAGATCCCCAATAGCATAATGCCCTAAGAAGATAACATAAACAGAATCTGATGAGTCCATCTCAAATGATTTTGCTGAATTGATTATGTCTCAATGATTTTGGAATATTGATAATGATTTATATAGTGAAAATATACTGACTATTAAATGATACATGGGCACCTGGGTGGCTCAGTGGGTTAAGCCTCTGCCTTCAGCTCAGGTCATGATCTCAGGGTCCTGGGATTGAGCCCTGGACCCTCTGCTCAGCGGGGAGCCTGCTCCCCCCTCTCTTTCTGCTTGCCTCTCTGCCTACTTGTGATCTCTCTCTCTCTGTGTCAAAATAAATAAATAAAATCGTAAAAAAAATACTCTTTAAATATTAAATGATACAATATTCTACAATAAAAATAGTATTTACCATACTACTTGATCATATGATCACTTGATCATATGATCATATGGGTACATATATAAATGCACCCATTTATAACATGTCAGGGCATAACAGCTCCAGGTTCTTTGAAGAACATTGCTTGATAAAGAGCATTGAAGACAGAGGAGCTGATGGAATTTCTTCCACCTCCTTCCCCTATCACTGCCTTTGTAATCCCCACAAGCTAGTTTATTCTTGTTTTCAATTTGAAGTCTTCTTTTAATCAGGAATATAGCATATTCAACATATGTTGTAGTGATTTAGAGGTGGTCAGAATTTGACACTTCTCCCAGAGGTGGTGTCCAGGTCCTTCATTTCCAGAGTCCAAATGGGCTTGGTGACTATTTTGACCAATAAAAGTACAGCGGACGTGAGCTGTGCCAGTTTCTGAGACTAGACTCTAAGAGACTGGCAGCTTCTACTTCCTGTCCCTTGGAACACTCTCTTGAAATTCCACCTCTGGGAGAAGTAGGCAGCCATGCAGTAAGTCTGACTATCCCGAGACAGCCATGAGTACAGAGAGTACCTGCTAGGTATCCGTTGATGCAGACATCCGAGCCAGGCACCAAGACCAGTGTCAAGGAACCATTTTAGACCTTTTAATCCTAGTAAACACCTCATGAAGAAGAAGGAAGACCCCAGACATATGGTGCCAATCTAGCTATCCCAACAGTCTCCAACTATTCAAGCAACCCCAGCTGGTGGCCCCAAACACGTATCAGAGACAAGCTGTCCCTGCTGTGTCTGCTCTAATCCCTGATCCACAGAACCATCACGGATACGTTCGTTCTCTTGATTATGGTGATGGTTTCACAGGTGTGTACATATGTGTGTGTATCAAATTGTGTCCTTTAACTATATGCAGTGTACTGTGTATCAATTATATATCAATAAAGCTTTAAAAATAAGTTGTTGTTTTATACCACTGAATTTCAGGTGGCTTATAATATGACATTAGATAACCTAAATATGCATCTTCTGTATTTTATTTTTTCCTGCTATTTATTAAAATGCTATTAAAATATAAATTTGACATAAAAATTTAAAAGATATACCAAGCATTGTTTTTATAATATTTGATTTGTTTTCATCTAATGTCTGTAATCTAGGCTATATGATAATTAAATTTGTCCGGCATTAAAAAAAAATCACATTGTAGATTAGTAGTAGTAGTATTGGTATTATTTCTGACTTGTGATTTTCCCACCAGAACAGATTCTAGGCATGCTGTATATCCACATATGAAATGTTTCTAGACTCTGTAGTCCTTCCCCTAAAACATATGAGGTGTTCAACAAATGTTTGCTAAAATAAAAAAATGAAGTATGGCAGATTCTTAAGTAGAAATCTGTCCTTTAAAAAGAAATCTTTATCTAAAGCACCTTAATTAAAACATATTGCAAATGATTTCAGGGGACCAACAGAGTATCTAAGGTAGATTATTCAATATTGAACCAAAAAGTGCAGATACTGGGAAATAAATAATAGCAAACATACCTAGTAATTGGAACTCTTTCTACTCTCAGCTTTACACATGAGAACACTGAGGCCAGACAGATAAAGGACAACATTAAACAACTATTTAACAACATTAAAAAACTATAATAGTTGTTTGCACGAGGCAGAGCCAGATTGTGACTCCCAACACCTAAGTGCCTAATCATTACTAACGTCTTGTACTTTCATTAGGAAATAACAATAGAATCACAAATCTCATCAATAAGATCTATAAAAGAACAAAAAAGAAAGAAATGTCAGTAATCTTTATTCTGCTTCTTTCTTCTTTATCAGATCAGATGTGCCTGATGATTATTGCTATAACTACATGTTATGAAAAATTAATGAGTGGTAAAATAAATTAAAGATTTTCACACAAAGAATCTTTAGAAAAGTCAACTTTTGGTCAGACTACCCTCATTTAACCAAATCTAAAACCTCATTCAACCATTGTTTTCTATGATCTTAGGTAGCATTTGGAAGATACTATATTTTCCAAAGACTTCAAGGAGAAATAAAGGAGGTGACAAAATTGAAAATAGAGAACTTTTGTTTGAAAGCTTTAATATTAAAAATAGCACATATTCATATTTAAACCTGATTTTAAATATATATTATATACTTATAATAAATACATATCACTATGTAATATTTGTGTATTTATAAAAACATATCAAATCATGCATAAATATGAGCTTGTGCTCTATTAATAATTTTATATATAAATTTTTATGTATGAAGTATGTATTTATTACTTGCAAATATACTTTTGATAACAAAATTGAAATTCAGAACAGAAACATGCTTTACAAACAACTAGTTTAGACAAAACTTTTTATTTAATATATATTTTTTAAGATTTTATTTATTTATTTGTCAGAGAGCACCAGCAGGGGCAGGACGGTGGGGTGGGAGTCCAGTGGCAGGCTTCTTGCTAAGTAGGGAGCCCAGCGCGGGGCTCAATGCCAGGACCCTGAAATCATGACCTGAGCCGAAGGGAGAGGCTTAGCCCACTGAGCCACCCAGGCATTCCTTAACAGGTCTTCTTGACCTAAACAAACAAAAAAATCCTGCATTTTCTCAATATAAATGCTTATTTTGTGTTCTAAGTCTCAAGAAATTATGGCAGAAATGCTTCAGAAGAAAGAGTCTTCATTTGATATTACCATGACTGTATTTTTTCCGGATTGTATATTAAGTTTATCTTTGTTCACGAAGTGTTAAGCATGAAAAGATCTTTGTGTTCTGTGTAAGAATGCTAAAATAATGTAGATTTTCTCAAGAGATTTGAATAGTAACTTTCTTATTAATAATAACATTATTGTTCAGAGGAAACTCTGGTATTTGCATATTTTTGGTTTGTTTTAAATAAATTCATCATTGAAACTCTGATGTTTCACTTCTAGATTGCATAGAATTTTAAGTTTAGAAGCTATATACCAATAAAGTTTAAAAAAAAGTTAAAATTCTCATTTAAAATTTTTCAAAATTCTTAGCAATAACCTATGCTTTTTAAAGATTTTATTTTTTAAAATTTATTTATTTGTCAGAGAGAGAGCACAACCAGGGAGAGCAGCAGGCATAGAGAGAAGCAGTCTCCCTCCCGAGCAAGAAGCCCAACTTGGGACTGGATCCCAGGATCCTGGGATCAAGACCTGAGTCCAAGGCAGACACTTAATGGACTGAGCCATCCAGATATCCCAATAATTTATGCTTTTTAAAATATCAGGAAGCATATGAGAAAAGGAAAATAAGACATTCTTTGTATTATTGTAATCCAATTCATGAACTAGTTAGCACACTAAAGACAGAAGAAAATGACCCTTGTGAGATAATGCATTTTTCTAGTTAATAATTAATATTTTGTGATATGAACTGACCAAGTCTACAGGCTCCTTTTTCTTTACCATTTCAGTAAGTGTCTTCAAATCTATTAAAATGTTATCTATCCTGGATGATCTATTGCCTCATCCAATGCTTCCCAATTTTTCAAAAACATTAAAATAAGTAGCTCTAGTTGGTAGTTTGCTTAGAAAAGCGTAATTCCTTATGTTCACTTAAATTCAATGTCTTCAAACTTCTTCACAAAAGCTGTTAATTAATCCTGCCATGGGAGCCTCTGTGCTATACAATGAGTATAATTTTTCTTTAAAAATTACCAATTTCACTGACACATACCCCAGGATAGAAGTTTTAGTATTTCGCTGGTGAAATTAGTAATGTCTGTTCACCAACATGTTCTCTTTAGTGCGCGGCTTGATTGAGTGCCAGCATGGAAGTCTGCATGACTGGTGATTTCTGAGGCTTCTCAAACTCATACATTTCCAGACATTTTTTCTTACTACATGGGTAAGGTGCTGTGCTGAGATTTTGATGACATTTAAATATGATTATACAGCAGTAATTAGAGGGTAAGAAAAAAATTGCAATGCCTCCCATTTCTTTGAAATTGTATAAACAGACGGCTTCTCGTCATGAAACCCCAACTAGAATTAGGGTTGTGCCAACACTTAAATGCATAAGCCCGTTTCATTTGAGTAAACTAAATATTGAGTTTCATCTATCTTTTAGCACATTCTCAAGTAGCATCTTTTTTTTTTTTTTAAAGATTTTATTTATTTATCGGCGGGGGTGGGAGAGAGTGAGCGCAGGAAGAGAGAATGGCAGGCAGAGGTAGAGGGAGAAGCAGGCTCCCTGCTGAGCAAGGAGCCCGATGTGGGACTCGATCCCAGGACGCTGGGATCATGACCTGAGCCGAAGGCAGCTGCTTAACCAACTGAACCACCCAGGCGTCCCTCAAGTAGCATTTTAATAAAATTAAACTTAATTCATTTACTGAATTCTAGAACTTTAAAGCATAATCTACCACAAGGCAATGTGAGCCTCATTTATATTATTTATGTTAAGTAAGTTTACATCTATGAACATATTCCGCTACTAGTCAAATACCATCATTGGTCACCTCTGAAGGGTATTAGGGAATCAACTCATTATTCTGAAAATTAATAAATAAAGGGAAAGAATTAAACCAATTTTCTGCCTTTCTATTAAGAAAGGACAACCAAACGGTTGATGAAGGAAACTTTCTCTTTATAAAAATAACTGAACAAATAAATAAAAAGGATTGACAATTAGAAAAACACCATTTGGCAATTCTATATTAGTTAATGGATTTAAGAAAAATCAATGGCTTTAAACTTCACAAAAAGAGAAATGACTGAACCTTGTGTGCCTCCTGATAGAAATACAACATCACCTGTGATATAGTCCTTTGAATCTGAATCTGATCAACTTCTAGATCTATTATTCAATTTACAGAAAATACTAGAAATATAGGAAAGACAAAGTAATGTGTTACATGATGCATGAGGTGCAATTAGCAAAATCCATACTCTGGACACTTAAAAAACAAATAAGTCAGTTTCTTGTACAAATAAATTGCAAGGGAAAACAGAGATGGATAAATTTAGACATAACATCATATAGTGTTTTTAGACATTTTTTAAAAACTATTTGTGTCCCAGAATCTTTCCTATCAACTCACTAATAATTAAGATAGCAATATAATCTACCTTTCTAATTTTTAAGCTATAATTTCTAAGGTAACAATAACAACAATAATAAAATTCTCAAGCTAGAAAGCAGTTTTTTTCCATTGAGAGAAGAGCAAAAGCAAGCCTGTAAAATCCTTTACACCCTCAGGTAAAGACAATCTTTCCATTCTTACCAAGGGTCCTCTATTAGTTTCCTGCAGCTGCCATAACAAAGTACCACAAAAGGGGTGGTTAAAACAACAGATATTTCTTTTCTCTGAATTCTGGAGGCTGAAAATCAAAAATCAAGGTGCTGATAGGTTTGGGGTCTTCTGAGGCCTCTCTTTGGCTCGCAGATAGCTACTTTCTCATTACGGCTTCACATGATCTCTTCTCTCCCTGCGTGTGAACCCCTGGTATCTCTCAGTGTGGACAATCGAAGGACACTAGGCATGTTGGATTACCCTAACCCTTTATTTGAATTTAATACAGTCACATTCTAAAGTACTGGGAGTTAATGCTTCAACATGAATGGGGGAGGGAGAGGACACACAGTTCAATCTGTAACAAGGCCATTCAGAATCTCACCTTATTTACTGATAACTCCAATGCCATTATTAACTGCTTGAAATGGTTTGAAATTTAGAAAAACACCTAATGTGGGCTCAAAAGCTAAATCTCATGAAATTAATCACATAAGCTACACTTTGCAAAGTCTGTACCCAACATTCCTCTTCGCTCCTTGACGCTCATTTTGTTTCTTCAGACCTGTGCACTCCAGTGCAGTAGCCACATGTGACCAGAGAGCTCTTGAAATGCTCCAAACTGAGGTATGCTCTAAGCATAAAATACAGACTTGTTAAGAAAAAAAATAAAATATCTCAGTAAGTTTCATGATGATTGTATATTGAAGATTTTGGATAATTAATTTCATGTTTGTTCTTACTTTTCAAAATGATTACTAAAAAAGTTTAAAATTACATGTGTCTTTCATTGTATTTCTATTGGATGGTGATTTCCAAAACATGGGTTTATCATTTGACCTAAGTCTTGCTTTGAGAGCTTTCTTACATTTCAAATTTTGAACTCTCCCCAACAATCCCTTTCCTTTTCTCACCCCTATACAGGTATAGAATTGTTCCCCAACAATCCCTTTCCTTTTCTCACCCCTACACAGGTATAGAATTGTAGCATGATATCTAGTCCTTAACTTAATTTCAAACATAAGGAAGTGTCCCACTTGTTAGGAAGACAACCTGGAAGGCTAAATTAATGAATTCAGTCAAAATGTGTTGTGTTGAAATCCTACGGGACAAGTAGTCCTGTTGTCTTTCAGCTTTCTCAGAAATTAGAGAAGTTGTAATTAACAGCAATTGACAAAGGTATTTATTTTTCACTTACCAGTAGTATTTAAAGTCTTATGTTCTAATTTTATCAAAAAGCTAGGAGGAGGATTATTAGGATTCCTAGAAATTTTGCAGTAATTACTTTATGTATTTACAACTGTTAGATCTTATGATGGAGTAGTTTGTTTTGCTTTAAAGTTGCTGTTGAAGGGCACTTGGCTGGGTCAGTCCATAAAGCTTGTGACTCTTGATCTTGGGGTTGTTAAGATCCAGCCCGGTTGGCTGAAGATTACTTAAAAACAAATGAAGTTGCTGTTAAGCAGTGGAGAGGAAATGTAGATAGAAGTATTGCAGGGATCAGTAATTCATCACTCTTTTCAGGTACATAAAATCTAGTTAACATTCACATCTTTTTAAGGTATTTATTTCCCATTTTACAAATAGCACTGTTGGATGTAATTTAAAGGCGTGCTGGAACTTGACTCCCCAGCGAGGACTGGAATCTTTACAGATTGAAAGCATGTTAAAATTCATGTTTGCTACACCCTGTTCTAAGCACTTCCATGACTGGGACGTGGAAAAAGAGAAAAAAATGCTCCATATAGCAGTGAATGATTAAAAGAAAAATAAAAGCAAACAGCCCTGATACTAAAAACCATTTTTAAAATTTTCAAAGCAAACTTAGTTATGTTAAATAAACTACATCCCCTTTCCAAAGTATATGAATGCAAAAAGGACCCTTTCCCCAAATGTTTAATTGCAAAATTTTATTGTTTATATACATGAGAGGAAAATGTAGATACACTGCATTGTTTCTTAAACATATTATCAAGCCCTATCATTAAAATGTTTAGCTGACTTGTTAACATAGAACTCACCTTCAATGGATATATTTATATATCCTAAGTATAATGTCAAGCATACCTTCCAAATCCCTTAAGCTGAGTAATAGTTATACTTACCATCAACACTTAAGATTTTAAGTTTTTCCTCTAAAAATTTGCATTTTAAAATTAAATTTGTAAAAAATCCTGTTTTAGCAAGCTTGATTATATCAATTGGAAAAACTTTATTTTACAAGCAATAGTAATTGAATCAAATGATAATTATAATCCAGAGGAAGTATTTTATAACCATAGCAAATGCCATTATACATACTGCCAATACAGATTTAATAGACAATACTGAACTGTACAAGAGTTATTTATTTTTCCTTAATCTCAAAGCTATTGTTAGTAATACAAAAAGCCATATTAACATTTTTCCATTAGAAAACAATGTGATGTACAAAACTTTGGATGAAAAGATATATGTCAAATTTCATTTAAGCACTTGGTGGAAAATCCACCACTCCATCAATACCACCCAAAGTGTTTTAGGCAATTAAAATCAAAATAATGCATCTTAATTCCAGCTGTTAAAAAAACAAGCCTAGCAATATAGTTGGCTACACAGTATTTTTGACTACTCACGAGTTAATTTTTAAAATCCTTTTTTTGGGAGGGGGGTGGGGGGAGTCCTCCCACAGTAGGCCCTATACTCAGCCAAGCAGGTATTTGAGCAAAAAGTTGGTGAGGTTGGAAAGACCCCATAAAGCAGTCCTTTGGTTACCAGATCTGACTTTTAATTTTCAAACATCCTTCAAGATCAATACTCCCTAACTAAAAGTACATTCTTTTCCAAATGCTATTTTTATTAGTGGAGAGGGTATTTGGTAAGGAGAGGACATGAACTATTATTTATGATCCATTATTCCAATTAATAGCACATGTCAAAAGCTCATTTATTCTTCTAAGGAGTTTTAAGATTTGGTGCTTGTTACAAATGTGGTTCACTGACGCACCGTGAACCCTACAAGGCATACCGCTTAAACACAGCAAACAGGTGTGTGCATTTACCTTTGCATTTAATGAAGTAATGGTATTTGATACACACCTTTATCTTCAAATTCATTTCAGGATCCAGTGAAGAAAAAAAGTAAATCCAGTTAGGGTTGGTAAGAGCAAAGTGAAAACTAGTAAGGATTATTACTATAGAAGAAAGTATTATTCTCTATCTTTTCCTTTGAGTAACAAGATACTAACACACTACTTTCATTTAAAAAAAACTGCAACTATTGAATTGAGGCAAGTACTGGAGGCCCATAAACTGACAGTGCTGCCCATTCGTCACCATTACTTCTTTACATAAGCCTGTTTCCTAAGGTATAACACATAATCTAAGCAATATTTGGAAATTAGCCAAGCACTACGCAATTACAACGGCAGGTAATACACCATCAGTTTTTGAAACACATTTGACCAGTTTTGTGGCCCATCTGCAGTTTGGATTAAATAGACTCTCACTCAAGTTTCTGGACTTGCATGACAAAAAAAAGTATTTTATGAAATTTTCACAGAACATTTTAAAAGTCGTGGGGTCATACCACTTTTGTATTAAATGATTCATTCTGACATGCTACATAATTATGATAAAAATAATTGTTGACTTTTTAAATGAAAACTCAAGGTCAATGCAAGTAAATGGTAACAGACATGGAATGTCCCAAGATCTTCCTGTATGTAATCTGACACTGCTGATTATGAATTTTCAGTTTGGAAACTTCAGATTAAAAACCACAAGAAAATTTACTCTTGATGGCATGCAAGATGTTCCTCAAAATTACCCTCACGACCTAGAAGTCTCAGTATTTTATCAGAACATAAATAAACACAACAGATTTGTACATTTTATTCACATTTATTTTTCGCTTTTAGTGTGCTCACAGAAAATTAGAACACCTTAAGCAGGAGTTTAATAGCAATTTTTGTAAGCAAAGTTACATTCCATCTCTAAGTCAAATTGGTCAAAGCTTCTCCAGTATTTACAAAACATGATAGACAAGATGCTACACAAAACCATTGCATCTGAAGATTTTTTCCTTTATTCTCAAAGACGACTGGAAAAGAAAGCATTGTCTGCTGTAATCAAAAACATACCACAGTATAAACAGTAACCATTCCACTTATCACAGCTTGGTTGAGTTTAAAATTTGTGTTTAAAAGGTCCAAGATGACTGCAGTTTTACAAAAATGGGCAGGGTGGAAAGTTGCAAACTTCATGTGCTTCTGGATATCAAGATTTGTTTTTATACAATAGTCACAGTTAAAAACACCCTGCTGGTAATACATAATTACACTTTATTAAGGTCATAAACCAGCAATAAACAATAAAGCCTATACAACTTGTAGTTCTACTTAATCACTGACTGGTACAGCTAACATGAGATAAGTGAAAAGTTCCTATGGTTTAAATGAACTCCTAAGACTATGATCTTTTTTAAAATCTGGGTATTGGTGTTTTTTTTTTTCTCTCTTTCCTTCTTAATCAAGACTTGTAGTGTTGTAAACCTGCCTCACAAAATACATCGTAATAACTTTTCTTTAAAAAAAAAAACAAAAACAAAAACTAAGCCTTTACACCATCGTTTCTAGTGGTACATTATTCTTGGCAATGTTACGCACCACTTCGATTTCCCCATCGTGGCCCCTATCACTTCATTTGATATCCCTTTTGACCCACCCATCTCCTTCATATATGGGCATGTCCATAGATTGACAAAGAAAGTTTACATTTTCGAATAAAGATGCAAAGTATGCAAAAAACATTAATACTGATGCAAAAAATAAAAACAAAAGAGAAACAAGGCAGAGGAAGGTGTTTAAGCTCTCCTCGACCTGTTGGAATGGTGGTAACAGAATGATTTGAGATGGGATCTGTGGGGAAGGAAGGGGAACAAAATTTGCTGCTTTAAAAAAAAGGAAAATAAAAAAAGACATCTTTAAAATCAATCCCTGGTTGTAGACAAGTTCTCCAAAACCAGTACCTGGCACCACTCCAACAAACAAACGGGGGGGAGAAAAGTTCTTCGATTATCTCAAAAATCGGGCCCTTTTACTCTGCCGCCTCCGCCGGGGGGGCTTCCGGACTGCACTCGGGCTGGGCCTCCTGTGAGGGGGCTGCGCAGGCTGACGAGGCTGACGCGGGCGCCGCCTCCTCCGCGGGCGCCGCCTCCTGCTCGGGGGGCGCCCCGGGCCCGTCGGCTGAGGGCGCCTCGCAGGCGGCGGCGCTGGCCCCGGCCTCCTCGACCTTCTCCTCGGCCTTGCTGGGCTCCTCGGGGGCCTTGGCCTCGTCGCTGGCGGGCGGCTTCTCGGGCGCGACGGCGGCCTCCTCGGGCTGGGCCTCCTGCGGGTCGCCCCCCGCCGCCACCTCCTCACCGGCCGCGGCTTCCTCGCCCGGCGCCGCCGCCTGCTCCCCGGACGCCGCGCCCGCCTCTGCGGCGGCTGGAGCGGCGCCCCCGGCGGCCTCGTCCTTGCCGCCTTCGGCGGAGGCGCCGGCTGCGCCCTCGGCCTCCCCGCCCTCTCCCGCTTCCTTCTTGTTCTTCTTGAAGGAGAAGCCGCTCAGCTTGAAAGACTTCTTGAAGGAAAAGCGCTTCTTTTTTTTTTTCGGGGTCTCGTTGCTGGGCGAGGGCGTGGCGCCGTCCTCGGCCTTGGGCGAAGACGTCGAGGAGGCGGCCGACGCGGCCTCCCCCTCCGCGGCCGAGGGCGAGCCGGGCTCGGCGGCCTCGCCCTCCGCGGGCGCCTCCTTCTCCGCGGGGCTGGCCCCGGCCTCGGGGGCGGCGGCGGCCGGCTCCTCCTTCTCGGCCGCGGCGGGCGACGCCGCCCCGCTCCCGGCGGCCGCGGGCTCCTCCTTGTCAGCGGCCGGGGCGCTGCCGTTGGCCTGCAGCTCCTCCTTGGCGCCCGGCTCGGCGGCCGCGGGAGAGGCGTCGCCGTTTACCTTCACGTGGCCATTTTCCTGCGGGGCAGAGAAGGCGGGAGTATCACTGAAGCGGCCCGGGCGCCGCCATTGCCGCCCCCACCCCCGGGCCGGGAGAGGGACCAGTGACCCCCCTGAGCCCCTGTGGCTTTGGGAGTCCCTCCATCCCCTGACCGGGGGGCGGGGGGCGGGGGGGGGACCGGGGCTGCCTGCATAGACAGGAGCTCTCCGAAGAAACGGAGCAGTGCAGTTGGGGCCGCCCTAAAGAACCAGCAATAGCGTCGACCACTCAACAAATGCCCTTCGGATTTAGAAGTGCCGAGCCCCGGACTGGAAAGCAAAGGATAACCCATTCCTGCCTCCACCTCCCGGGCTCTGCAACAAGAGAGCCACGTAACACACGATACACACCAGACGCCCTTTGGGAGAAGGCACAGAGCCAGAGCCCTACACAGCCCTCTTTTCCCTAAACCGTGAGAGGCTCTGCAAGAACCGAGAACTCCCAGGGGCATCACAGCGCTCCAGCCAGAAGCGCCACGGCTGCGCCCGCCAAGACCCTGTGCTCCCCCCCACCCCCCGCCACGGGCTTAGGGTCGCCAGGGGGCGCTGCGCCTCCACCGCGCGGAGCCGGGCGCGGGCGGGCCGGCGGAGGGGCGGGGCCGCGGGGGCCACCCCGCCCTGCCCAACCCGGCCCTGCCCGCCGGCCGAGGCGCCCCCGAGCCCGGATCGCTCAGCCCCGAGTCCACAAACAAAGCTCAGGTGGCTTCCAGGCGTTCTGGTCCGAGCAAAACCAACAAGGCTGGGGGAAACCCTTTAATTCCTAGGTCTTGCCGCGGCTTCCACGCCCACCTTCGCCTGCGATTTTGTGAAGCCAGGGCGCGCCACGGCGGCTCATTTTGCATTTTTAACGGGTTCAGAGTCTCTTGGCAGAGCTCGCCTTCCCCATTAGGTTAGAGTAGGCGAAGCTACACGGCCTCTACTCTAGGAAAAGAGGCGTGGTGGGTACCCAGTGTTTGCGAAGCAGCCACCCACGGCCGACCTCTCGCGCCCACCCAACCGTGGCCATCTGCCTGGGTCCGGGCAGCTCTGGGGCGGCCCCCCGCAGTGGTCCAGGCGCCGCCACGCACACGAACAATCCCGACCGAAATACACGAATTGCCTCTTACTGACCATCTGGACAGGTTCTCTCCAAGGGCCCACCGAGTCTTCCCACCCCAGGGATACCATGTAAAAGTCGGATGGGTGTGTAATTGCACAGACAGCTGACGAATACAGATTTACAACAGTGGGAAAGCCCCACGGAAAGATACCGAAACCTTTCAGCCCAGCTCCAGCCGGGCAGCTACCTTTCCAAGAACCCGGGGCACGCCGCCTCAGCATACAATAAGACAGCCTTTCTTCCCCTCCTTGCCTTTCTCCACCACCATTCCCATTCTCCCCCATCCTGCCCCCCCATCCCACCAGCTCAGAAATGTTGAAAGCGACCCAGTCTCGACAACAAACACGAGAGCCACCCAAACACCTTTGTGCCCACCAAACACAAATGCAACCTGACGAGGGGGGAGGTTAGCACCTAGCTAGTCACGTTCTGCCAAGCTCCAAACACGCCATTTTAGACAATTTATCACTTCTTGCCTCTTGTCTACACAAGAATTTGCCAGGATTCTCCGAGAACCACTCCTCTGGGGTGGAGGAGAAGACCCCCCCCCCACCTCCTATGAGAAATTGACAATTTAGGCTATCGCTTTCCATTCAACTTTCAGACTGGAATCTGGCCACGCTCCTCTCTCCGCCGAACGCGCCTAGGGCGCGACCGGGAGGGGAGGAGAAGCGTCGGGACTAGAGAAAGACACCAACGAGATGACCACACACACAGGTAGAATTTACCTGCCCATTCGCTTTGGAAGGCGACGAGGCCACAGCCGCCTCCCCGGGCCTCTCCGCGGTGGCTTCTCCCTTCGCAGCGGTCTTGGAGAACTGGGCACCCATGCTGGCTTCTTCAACAAAGAAACTCAACAGATCCAAGGGGGGGAACAAAGAGCCTCCGGTTGGTGTAACGACGGGGCGAGCGGCAGCAGCAGCGGCGGCGGCGGCAGCAGCGGCGGCGGCGGCGGCGGCAGCAGCACACACACACCGGAGGGAGGGGGGAGTGGGGGTGGTGAAGAGGACAGAACAGAACCGATTAAATACACTCCGGATAAAAAAATTTAAGTCGAAGAGATAAAAAAGCAGCAGCGCAGGAGGGAGGGAAAAAAGGAGGAAAAGTCGAGCACAAAAAAAGGAGCCCAAGTGTAGTTTAAAAAAAAAAAGAAGTAATAAAAAATCCCAGATTTGTAGCCGCACTGTAGACAAGAGGAAAATGGAGAAATCTCCCTGGTTGCTAATAAGATGCGGGGTCCAACGCCCAAGTGCACAGATGAATGGGCTCGCGGGCGCTGACGCGGCCCCCGCGCGCGCCGGCCAATCCGCGCACCGCACACAAAGCAGGGGGCGGAGCCTGCGCGCCCGGCGAACAATGGAGCCGCGCTTTGCAAATGGTTTGAAAATCAGCCTCAGACCGAGAATTAATGTCCTCCAAATAAATAAATCAATTAAAAAATACATGCCTCTCGCCTTCCTCTGCTGGAAAATAATAATGCATCACTTGATTGGCTTGCTTTGTTTGGAATTAATTAACGCGGGAGGGGGGTACTTGTGGATGGGGGCGGAGAAAGCGTTAACTTGACTCGCTTTGACTCTTGTCGGTCTATATCCGTGTCTGTCTCTCTCCACTCGCTCCCCTCCCCCATCTTCCCTGTGTGTTTATGTGTATGTGTGTGTATGCGAGTGTTAAAGACAATGGTTGGGATTTGTGTGCAGCATGTTTTCTTTCTCCGTGTTCCATACTGGTTTCACAGATACTCCACAGGGTTTGTTTTTTTAACGGTTGCAAATGTTAAATCGCTCCAAATTGAAAGGTATTTAAACCACGAAGATCTAATTTCATCAAACCACATCTCGAGTTAGAATTAGGTCTGTAGGCCAGATGTGGAAAATGCAAAAGCGGCAAGGAGCCTAAGCCACAGTCCCTACCCTATCCCACACTGGCATGAAATAAAATATTTCGATACTGGCCTGCGACGTTCATCGAATTCCTCCCACCGCCGACTATTCCCAATGAGTGATTCCCCCCACCCCACAATATAAAGTGAGGGCCACGTACAAAAAATCATAACAGTTTGCATTTTATCACTATAAGAAATGACAATGTTCCTCTATGGTGAAACGAGACACAGCCTCTGAGTATACGAATCCATATGTACGGTTAGGATGCAATTCGCGTAGATGTGAATCGTTTTTCAGCCTATTGCCAGGATCGGATGGACTCTTTCCGAACATGTGTAAGTATGCATGCAACCGAGTGTGCTCCTGGAAGGGAGGGAGGCGCCGGCGATGAAATTTTAAACAACCGGATTGACGACCACAGTTCTAAGGAAAAACTGCATGTTGAGAAATAGCAAGAAGATCCTCTGAACGCTCCAAGTCTAGCTGGGGCTGGAGAAAAAGCTTCCATAGGGGGATACAGAGTACCTCCATCGCACCCCTTGCCACGAAAGTACCAGACGTTATTTGTGTGTGAAAGGCAAGGCACTGATTTAAAGAAGAGGAGGAGGCGGTAAAAAAAAAAAAAAAAAAAAAATCAAGGATGCAGCCTAATAAACATTCTCCTACCGCCTACATTTTTACTCCCAAAGTTTTCTCTCGTTCCACATTAGACCCTTTTCTCGTTTACATTTAGTAATCCTGAAATGAATAATCTTTTCGCTTATGGACGTGAGAAGCAGTCGAGAGAACGGTTCATTTCTCCTGGTGTTGGCTCTGAATTCTCAAGCAGTTTTATTTTCTGCTTATTGCAGGGAAATGGGTCACACTTTGAGTGAAAAAGATGGTTGGTTCAAGCCAGTAACTCTTTGTTCAAGTATTGCTTTGCAAATCACCAAGCCGTACATCGTTACACGAAGCTTCGTCTCCTCACTGTCCACTGCCTTCAGATGCATCATTCGATCTCGAAGTCACAGTCCCCAGAGCTGATGGAGAGACGTTTCCGTAGAAGTGTATCCTGCCAAACATATTATCACCCTTAAGGGAGCCCGTGGGCCTGGCCCAAGACCCCAGCCGCGGAGGTGGACGCGAATCCCTTATACGAGCGGAGTTCCAACTTGAAAAGCCAGCTGGGCTGATCCAAAACCACCATCCCGGCGATTCTCAAAAGCTCATTTAAGGCTGTTGATTTCCCCCACCCCCAACGTGAATCCTGCCCCTTCCTCTGCATCCCCCTCCTGGGTTTAACTTGGGGTGATTGCTAGCTCGCTTTCGGATTTCTCGCAGACGCGTCCCCAGCCCTCCATTTGGGGGCTGCTTTTATTGCTCCTTTGTTACCAGACTGCCGTGTAGCTTCCCCCCCCCCACCCCCCTTGCTTTCTCGAATGCCTATTTGCCTGGTATCGGCCGGTCTCCCTGGCAACGGCCACGAAAGATTCGGAGCCCTGGACTGGAGGGGGGGCGGGGGGAGGGGAAAGGGGCGGAGCCGGCGGGGGGAGCAGGGAGAGGTGGAGGGGAAAGAGATGCTGCGGAGCGAGAGACAGCGAGACAGCGAAGCAGATGGCTGCGCGAGGGGGCGGGGTCCAGGCGGAGCGCGGGGGGACCCCAAGCGTCGGGGGCACGAGGGAACCAATCAATTCCCGCAACAGCTGCGGGGCTAGAAAACAAGTGTAGATGCGAAGATTCGCTCCCCACGAGCTGTCCCTAGTTGGCCGTAGAAAACGTGATTCCCTTTCGATAACGAAAGCTCATTTATAGAGTAGGTTGGAAAGCCCGCGGTCCCCAGTAACCGTTGGGGGAGGAGGTCTGCGGCTGCCGGGGGCGCTGAGCGCTGGGGCAGTTTCTCCCAACCTCTCCCAGCGTGGGACCAACCGGGGGAAAGCCGCGAGTCGGGGAGATGGGTGAAGGCCGAGCATGGGGTGAGGAAGGAAGGGGTTGCTGAGATATGGGAAGAGGCCGTTCTGCCCCGGCAACTACTTAATGGCCGGGAAGGACCGCCAAGACTGGAACCAGTACAAGTTGTGCAGCGTGAGTATATAGTTCCTCAGGAGTTTGGTGCTCTAGCACCCAGGGCTAAAGGTTTTGAATAAAAGGCTAAACGTAGAAATATGATTATTTATGCAAAGAGTCAAGAATTCACAGGGAAGAAGTAAAACAGGCAATGCCTGTGCCCAGCTCACCAAGAGGAAACGCATCTATGTTTTATTTGTATTCTTTTCACCATGCACTGAGGTTTCTAAGATGATGGTAATCTGCATATGATTCTCTCTAGGAAAAGAACTATTTATGTAGAATACCTCAAAGTCATTTTTTCCTTAAAATCTTAGCCCTGGAAGGAATTTTTAGAGAGATTGACGCAAATTCCTGAGGGCCTACTATGTGCCACTCAAGCTGATCTAAGTAAGCCTTGTTTTCACACCAGTGAACCAGACAGATGCAGTTTCTAGCCTCAGGGAACTTACATTTTAGGAGTCATCTGGTTTCATCCTCTCACCAGATGAAAAACCAGGCCCAGGAAAGTCGTCAGACTTTGTCAGATGGTAGAGATTTGAAGGGAGCTCACCCGCTTGATGATTCCAAGGTCCCAGCTTCCATTACTGCCCGGTGCTATCTAACCCTCACCTGATGGCACATACCACCCGGTAGGTCCCCCTTCATCCGTTCCTGATTTTATTTACGTATTTCTCCTGTTAAGTACCAGGAGAGGGCTAGACCTCAGCTGATACCAAAAGTACATGGGCACAGTCTTTCCTCTCCTGTAGCTTCCACTTCATATTCTCTCTTAAAACATTTTAGAATGTGGAAAAAAAAAGAACAAAAGACAAGATGGACTGTGTGCTAAAACAAACAAAAATCCAGAAAAAAGATGAAGGCCACTGTTCTAGATTCCTAAATAAATATGCCTTTATCATCTGAAAGCATTCAATTTAGCATTCATTCATCATTCACAGAATATGAGATCCTACCATATTTATGGTGTTGTGTTCCATTTTTCATCCTAGATTTTATATTACCGGAACTTCAATTCCACAGAAATTGATTAGTTTGGGATATAGGGTATAATAAAACAGACATAGGTCCTCATACATTCGACAGATATTTATTGAGTTCCTATCATGTGCTGGGCATTCGGAACATATCAGCGAACAAAAGAGACAAGAAATCTTTATGGAATTTACATTCTGGAGTGGAGAGAAAAACAAAAATTAGTAAGTATCAATAAGCAAATTACATGGACTGTTAGAAGCATGTAAGTGTGAGGAGGGGGGAACTGGAGCAAAGTAAGGGAGATGGCAGAATTGAACACAAAGCACAGATGGATCCGTAATTAGAAGTGGTCACGCATGCTTTGAAGGAAAATGCCGGGTGCTAGAAGACAGTCTAATTAAGTTAGGAGGGTTAAAGAAGACCCCCCTTTTTTAAAATTTTATTTATTTATTTGAGAGAGAGAGAGTGTGAGAGTGGAGAGGTCAGAGGAAGAGCAGACTCCCCGCTGAGCAGGGAGCTCGATGTGGGACTCGATCCCAGGACTCCAGGATCATGACCTGAGCCGAAGGCAGTTGCTCAACCAACTGAGCCACCCAGGCGCCCCGAAAAAGGCCATTTTAAGCAGTGACATTTAAGTAGAAACCCAAGAGAAAATAGGCATTCGTCAAGTACAGAGGTTGAGGGTTACGTTCAGGTGGAGGAAATAGCAATGTGCCTGAGGAAGGAAAGGTTCAAATGGGCTTGGGAGGAAGCTGGAGAGATTAGTTGGGACGCATTTTGACATGCCTATAAAACATCTTAGTGGAAAAGTTAAATGTCCTGTTATAAGAGTCTGGAGCTCAAAGACTGGTTTGAAAAATAAATATATATAGATTTGTGACCATTCCATATATACATATTTTCTGAAGCCAAGAACATGCAAAAGACAAAAGAATGCAGAGTCATACCCTCCGTGTCTTCTGCTTTGCAAGGCTAGGTAGAGATTTGTCGATTCCACCTCAAAAGAGCTGAAGAAATAGAATAAAATAATATAACATAAAATAATACAAATTTTAAAATGAATAAAAAAAGGAGATTGGGTAGAAAAGCAATCTGGGTGGCAAAGAAGACTGAGAAGGAACCCCCAAGGAGTAGACGGAAAACTAGGAAAACGTGGTGTCAAGAAAATCACTGGAGATCTGTTTCAAAGAGAAGTGGTTAGTTTTGTAAAATGCTGTTGAGAGGTCAAATAAAAGGAAGACTGAAAAGTTGCCATTGTATTTCGCTGGTTTTAGAACAGCATTCTGTATACAGAATATGAAAATGACTAGTTACAGACTCAAGAGCCGTTTTTACAGTATGTTGACAGTGGAATCCAGAGTTAGTATTGAGGAGTAAAGGAGAAGATGGCAGCATAAATGGCCCTTTCTCTATGAAGCTTGACTGGGTAAAAGTGTGAAAACATAGGTTGCAACTAGAAAAGGATGGAATAATACTTTTTTGTTTTGGGTTGTGTTGCCGTGAATGGAAGATATTAGAGCAGAGTTGCTCTGCTCTGGAAATTTATCCAGTAGAAAGGAAATGCCATAGATATAAGCAAGAAAAGGAGTAATGAACAGGATGAGGTCCCTAAGACTCTAGGAGGGGATGAACATAGAGGGCTCATGCTGAGAAATTGGCTTTGGAGAGACCCTGTTGCTTTCCTACAAAGCACGGCTACAGATCTACTGGAGAGAGAATGAGAGCATTCCTTTCTGATGGTTTCTGTTTGTTCTTTTTTTTTTTTTTAAGATTTTATTTATTTATTTGACTGAGAAAGAGATATAGGCAAGTAGGCAGAGAGGCAGGCAGAGAGAGAGAGGGGGAAGCAGGCTCCCCGCTGAACAGAGAGCCTGATGTGGGGCTCCATCCCAGGACCCTGAGATCACAACCCGAAGGCAGAGGCTTAACCCACTGAGCCACCCGGGACCCCAGGTTTCTGTTTGTTCTTGAAATCATAGACTAAGAGCCAGGGAGCGTGGAAGTTTCATTGCATAACAGAAGTTATGGAATGAGGATTGGGAAACATAGGATTGAGATTTGAGGGTAGAGTAAGACTTCAGAACAATCTTGAGCACCCATCTGAGGTTAATAAATCCCACGGATATTTAATCAGCCTATCAATGCTAATCTCTCATATGAAGTTTTAACTGAATAGTAGTATCCATTACAATTCTTAAAATTAAGAGCCATTCACTTTCTCAACCTTTATCTAAGTTGTGTTGCACCTATGCAGTCAATATCTGCACAAAAAGTATAGATTGAAACGGCTCTGCTCTCCTAAGGCTCCCTTTTAGTTAGCCTGTATGCTTTCGTTACAGATCTGCATAAGCATAATGAGAAAGGCAAGAGAACTTACCACGTGCCTGGCACCGCGCTGTGTGAGCCTGTGCTAGGCCTGTGCTTCACTCTCACTACAAATCCCATGGACTCACGCCATTATCCCCATTTTATTTTATTTTTATTTATTTATTTTTTAAATAAAGATTTTTATTTATTTATTTGACAGAGAGAGATCACAAGTAGACAGAGAGGGAGGCAGAGAGAGAGGAAGGGAAGCAGGCTCCCTGCTGAGCAGAGAGCCCGATGTGGGGCTCGATCCCAGGAGCCCGGGATCATGACCTGAGCCAAAGGCAGAGGCTTAACCTACTGAGCCACCCAGGTGCCCCCATTATCCTCATTTTACACTGGATACTTGGAAACTGGTGCTCAGCGAAGTTTGAAGAGTGAAATACTACTGGTGTGTTAGCTTGTCCGCTGACGGCTGTCTGATTTTAGGAATCTAATAAGGTCTCCAGTGATTGTGACAAAGCAGTGGGATCTCATATTTTGTATATAGGAGGAGGTTTATTAATTTTTTAATTGGTACCATACACTGAAATTTTCTTTAACTTTAGACTTCGCTTTAGTATTCCTTATTAACTATGCAATGGCATTCAAATGGAAAGATTCTTTCATAGTTAGGAAACATCAGAGTCGCTGTTTATCTGTTTGGGAATCTCAAGGACTAACACCTGTACAATAGGAAAGAAGTTTCTGGAATGTTGGATGCCGTCCAGATGTATAGGTGATTGCTACAAAACCACTATAAGCATGAGTCTATTTTTAGTTACTGCTCTTCAGGTATATCAATTGAATTAGCAAAAGTTTTTATATTTGAAAGGGTTATCAAGGGGTGGTATAGGTTTTAGATTAAGAAGGGTAAACAAAAATCAGGAAAAAAATAAATTTTAAATAAAAAGTTTTCTCCAGGAATTCTTTTTTTTTTTTTTAAGATTTTATTTGTTTATTTGACTGACAGATCACAAGTAGACAGAGAGGCAGGCAGAGAGAGAGAGAGGGAAGCAGGCTCCCCGCTGAGCAGATGCGGGACTCGATCCCAGGACCTTGAGATCATGGCCTGAGCCAAAAGCTGTGGCTTAACCCACTGAGCCACCCAGACACCCCTCTCCAGGAATTCTTAATCTAAGCTTTTCTACAATAGCATTTCCTAGGCTTTGTACTATTTACCCTCAGGGACAGGCTGAAAACTTTCCATATCAGCTCTTAAAAGAACTGAGTTGGGGAAGGGAGATAATTCCCCTTCCATCTTTTTTTCCAGAGGTAACAAGCGAGTAAATAAACTTGAGCAATTCCAGTTTACATTAAAAGGACCAGGTTCCTAGTCTTACAGAATTACCTAATTCACTGGCTGAGCATAAGTGAGAATGCAAAATTTATACAGAAAAAAGTTGACATTTGGGGGTGATAGCATAGGAACCATACAAAGGATAATTTTCATTATTATTTGGAAGTCATACATACTTTCTGTTATTAAATACTAGATTAAATTCTTGGCTAGAATGAGATACTTGAACTGTGTTTCTTGAAATTAAAGTTAAAGTTATATCAAACATGTATTTTTATTCCAAAGGATAACGTAGTTAAAAAAAAAAAAAAGAATACGTTAACCTTTAGAAATCACTTGTTGTTGTCGATAAATTGACACATTTTTATGAAGTTACTGTTAGACCAGACCTCAGTTAGGCCTGCCCCGGTTTGAGGAATCTTCTAGTGCATTCAGTGCTGTTGGGTGGACTTTCTAATGGGCTGAGAAGGACACTGATATTCCTTTGCTCAACAGATAGTTATTAAGTGTCTACTTTATACCAGGCACTGGGTGATAGTGCTTTGCCTTTTATGCCCCACAGGTAGAAACCATTGCTTCCCTTGTATTCCCAAACCAAGCCCTCCAGGCATTGTATAACAGGCTCAAGTTCTGCTGCTCAGTAGTGGTCTGGGCTGGGTTCTGGATCTCACTGATGGTAGTTCCAAAGCCTGTGGCCCTGTTTCCCTAGCTACCATGCTGCCTTAGAGAGAAGAAGAATTTTATGGGATGTTTCCAGTTCTCTTGGAGGCTACGAAAATGCCCAAGAGACACTAAAAATTAACCGAAGGATATGAAAGTGTGTTTATGTATTGTGAGAGAAGTATCTAAGGCCACATCTATAAAATGAGAAGTAAACATTTAAAGACACACATACACACACACACACACACACACACACACACACAAGCTTGTGCATAGAATCTGACCAGCCAGATTCTTGAGTCTGGATACATGTTCAGTAACTTTATCCAGAATAGTCACTGCAAATTAGATTTTGTGTAATTGAATAAAAAAGTGGTTAGGGGGCACCTGGGTGGCTCAGTGGGTTAAAGCCTCTGCCTTCAGCTCAGGTCATGATCCCAGAGTCCTGGGCTCTCTGCTCCGCCGGGAGCCTGCTTCCTCCTCTCTCTCTGCCTGCCTCTCTGCCTACTTGTGATCTCTGTCTGTTAAATAAATAAATAAAAATCTTAAAAAAGAAAAGAAAAGATAAAAAGATGGTTAGGTTGCACCCAGAACTTAACCTCTACCTTCCCTGGGGACAAAAGTGTGAGCGCTGTCTCTGGTGAAGTGAAGTCGCTTGGAGTGTATGTCAAAGGGAGGAAGTTACACTTGGGAAGAAAGTCCAGATGTGAGACGTGGCCAGGCGGTGCGGTTAGGGATGGGGAGGTGCAGACCTTCGCAGTGCCACTGTGAGACGGTAAGGATGCCTGGGAAGGAAGAGGATCTCACTGTACCTGTAGGGGTGATGACAAGGGGGCATTCTTCCACTAAGGCTACAGTTGCAATTGGGTTTACATTTTGGTGGTAGGTATAAACACTTGTTGGTTTTTAAATTTAAAGCAGTATTGCATGTATTTTTTTTCATTTAACAGCTACAGTAAATTCAACTATCATTTAAATTAATCTCTAATTATAAGAGAGTTAAGTAATTTGCTTGAAGTCCCAAATGTAGCTGCCCAGAACTGCCGGTATCTTGCAGTTGGCGGGGCCAGGCAGACATTCTCACCGCCCTGTCCTGTCTCGGCCCTGGTATAGCCTGTCTTCCACTTTCATGCCATTCTGATCCACTAATAAGATAGTCACGGCACGTTTCTAATCGATTTTGAGTTTCATTCTCATTACTTCGAATACTGCTTCTATGCCAGCGACACTACGATCAGCATTTCTTGTCCTGACTGCCAGCCCAAAGCCCAGATCTGTATCTTCTGCTGCTCACTGATCGGGGCATTGCTGTGTGTATATTTCCAAGCACTGCCTCAAACTGAGGTTATCATTTTCCCATCCAAGTTAGCACCACCTTCTGAAAGAATTTTAGTAGGTTTCCCAGAAATGTTTTGGACTTTCCTCTCCTTCTTTTTCCTGACTAAGAACAGAACCAAATAAATAGAAGACCTTGTTAGAGTTCAGTATGGCTAACCACTCTACTATCAATTAGAAATAAAAACTAAAACAAAAATGGGGCACCTGGGTGGCTCAGTGGGTTAAAGCCTCTGCCCTCTGCTCAGGTCATGATCCCAGAGTCCTGGGATCAAGCCCCGCATCGGGCCCTCTGCTCAGCAGGGAGCCTGCTTCCTCCTCTCTCTCTGCCTGCCTCTCTGCCTTCTTGTAATCTCTGCCTGTCAAATAAATAAATAAAATCTTAAAAAAAAAAAAAAAACTAAAACAAAAAAACTACCCGACAAACCAAAAGCTTCGAGCTTTTGCATGTCTGGTCTGCCTACAAACCTCTTTGACCTTCACCATCTCTCTTTCTTGGACGCGTGATCCCTTAGGTTGCCTTTTCTCCCTCTCAAATTCCCATTGATTTGACTTTGCAAAATACAAAAATAATCCAGTAGCAAGGAGAGGACTGGAGTTCTCACTGCATGATTTACTACAGCCCAGAACACCCCATGGATCATCCTTGTCAAATCATGCTGATTTTTTTTTTTCTTTCAAACATGTCTGGTATTTTCCCCCTTCTCAGTGCCAAACTGAAATCAAGGTTCTTGATGCTTTCTGTCTGAATCACCTCCGAGGTAATCTGTCCCTGCTCCAGAGCATTCTCTGCCACAGACATCTCCCCTGGAACTCCCCTGATTAAAGACCGACTTTCAGTTGCCTGGGATCTAATCCCCCCATGCCCGACTTCCAAGATTCTTTATAATCTGTCTCTGTAATCTCTAAGCAGAAGGTTAGTTTGGGCTACTGAGTGGCAATATATTAAACATCTCCTTAAAATTGTGTTATCTGCCTCCTGGTAAAGAACCAGTAATTACAAGTTTTTAGCATAGCCCCATTAAGTATAGTTTATAGAGAGAAGAGTGAAGAACTTCGAGATTTTTTATAATTTAAGACAATTGAGGAAGCCAGTTTTCCACCAGCTTCTTTTCTTCGGGGCTGAAAAGGAGAAGGTTTCAAGGGAGATGTTGGCTGATTTCCCTTTCTGCTGAGGAGAGAGCACTGGCTTTGAACTTTTTATGTCCTTTTCCAGTCTTATGTGTTTGACTCAACCACAGCAATAATTGCACCAGAAGGGGTAAAATGTTCCCATAAGAGGCAGAGAAGAAAAAATAGCATTTAGAAAGTAATAGACACTTCCTCCCGGTTGTGTAGATAAGACAAGGTTTTCCTTCCTTTTTTTTTTTTTAAAGATTTTATTTATTTATTTGACAAACAGAGATCACAAGTAGGCAGAGAGAAAGGCAGAGAGAGAGGAGGAAGCAGGCTCCCTGCTGAGCAGAGATCCCGATGAGGGGCTCGGTCCCAACACCCTGGGATCATGATCTGAGCTGAAGACAGAGGCCTTAACCCACTGAGCCACCCGGGCGCCCCAAGTTTTTCCTTCTTGATCAAAATATTTTTAACATTTCATTTTCTCACACTAACGCTTTTCCTGGCTGGGTGTTTTGTTTTTTTTCCACTGTACTGTCCTAAGTATTTCGAATGAGTTTAAACTATATAGTGCCTGTTAATTGACTAAAACAGGTAGTGATTTTCCCTACATTTGTTTTGTATTCTTTTCATCAGATGCAAACAGATCTGCAACTTTTGAATTTACAAGATCTGTATTATTACAATTGTGATGTTTTGAGAGTATCCCATAATAAGCAAAGAATTGTTATATTTTAGACATTATCAGTACTTTTTGAAAAGAATTTGATTTTTCACTTTATCTTCTTTTTACCAATACGATCAAAAGATTCATTCAATTTTGTGGGGGAAAACAGTAAAAAATTGACGCGATATAGGCAAACATCTACTTATATTGTTTTTTCCGTATTTTTTCACTTAATTCCTATTTAAGAACTTAGTATTAAGCCCTTAATGAATCTCAGAACTATTTCATGAAGCGTATTAAAAGGTGGTTTTTGTCATTGTATGGTCATGTATATATATGTGTGTGTGTGTGTGTGTGTATATATAATATACAACTCTAAAGAGTTGTTAAGATAATGTATTATTGTGGGGCCTGGGTGGCTCTGTTGGTTAAGCTTCTGACTTTGGCCCAGCTCTGATCTCAGGGTCTTGGGATGGAACCCCTCATGGGGCTCTGCATTTAGTGGGGAGTCTGCTTAATTCCCTGCGGTGCCCACCCCTGGCTTGTTCTCGTTCTCTCTTTATCAAATAAATATATAAATCTTGTTTTTTTAAAAAAAGGGAACGTATTATTGTTGCTTAAGGTGTGTTGGGTAAGAAGTTTTCTGTTGGGATTTGAATGAAAATAGGCAGGAGATAAGTTGAGTGTTCTGATTTAACTCATGGGAATAGCCTGGGGCAGCACTTAGTAAACTCTCAATAAATGTGGGGCTTTTCCTTTTCATCTTGGAACAAGAGAGATTTGGTGAAAACCTCTCAATAGATCTGGAAGTCAGAGAAACAAGCAAAACATCTATCAGCGGAACTGGTTCTTAAATACTTATTTGTAAAGTAAGGATTTTCAGTGAATCCATTCCTTGGGCAGAATTTCTGAAGCAATTCTGAGAGAAGCTGACCAGAGACTTCTAGAAGGCCTGTAACAGAATGGGTGATTCCATGTGAGGAGTTGTGTTTTTTCTTCCAGCAAGCCAATGGCTCTCATGAAGCAAATGGGATTATATTTCTTAATTAATGTCAATTTTAATTAACGTTTAGACTTCTAGGTGATTAAGCAAATGCTATATCCCCACATTTTGCTTTTCTTCTATCTTTTCTTAATCTACACTTTTCCTTAAATATTCTACAAACCAGAGTTGTTTAATGTAAGTATGTGTTTGTCTTGCCTCCGTGGACATTTCCGCTGGGCCTTAGCTGGGAAAGCCAGCAAAGAGAGGACAAAGACAATTAGAAAAATTTGGACTTTTAAAAAATCCCACCCTTTTCATAGAGAGTCCAGAAAGAGTAATGAGCTTTCTTCAGATTCTCTCTCTCTTTTTTTCCTGGGTGCTAATTAAAACCTTTGTTAACAGCAGTCTGTTAATTTATTTGAACCCTGGGTTTCTTTGGGCAACATTTTGTTATCCGTGTGCAAATGTTTTGCTTTCTTCTTTAATTTTGCAAAAATATTAAAAAGATAATTTAGAACAGTTGTAATCCTCATAGTTATTATTATTGTCATCATGATTATAAAATATGAAATATGCAATAACCTCAGGAGGCAGGACTATGTCTAGTGTAGCAATGAGGAGTTCTGGAATCAAATACACTAATTTTGGGTCCAACCTCTGTGAGGTTTACATTGGTATCATTTCATTTTTTTGTTTATTTTAAAGATTTTATTTATTTGTCAGAGAGAGTGCACATAAACAGGGAGAGGGGCAGGCTTGCTGAGCAAGGAGCCAAGGAGCCTGAAGCCAGATTCAATCCCAGGACCTTGGGATCAAGACCTGAGCCAAAGGCAAATGCTGAACCAACAAAGCCACCCAGGCATCCCGGCAGTATTATCATTCCAGTGATGGGATAGATTGCAAGGCCTGGAAAAGTGAAGCAGTTTTTCCCCTAGATCACGCTGCAAAAAGTAGCAAAAAGTGGTCTCAAAGGCTTGGTAAATGTGTTTAAACATGCCCGTTCCCTTAGAGAGCAAGAACCTTGGAATGTCATAGAAGGGCGGACATCACTTTCAAATCGCGTCCTCACTGTTGCAGAGGTAGCATTATTGCGTGATTCGGGGTTGGCGTCCAGCCCAGGGCACGGCTACTCGGACAGTGTCATATGGCAATGGCAGCTGGGAGTGCTTGTTTCCTCTAGGAAGAAATAGGGACTTTTAGACTTTATCAAAAGACAGTTTTAAAAAGTTGGCTTTGTGTGTATTTAGAATGGATCCAGAAAGATTCTCTTGTAACACTTTTCAGTGCTTCTGCATTAGCTTAAACCTATAAAAACAAAAGGTATCGGGGCGCCTGGGTGGCTCAGTGGGTTAAAGCCTCTGCCTTCGGCTCAGGTCATGATCCCAGCATTCCGGGATAGAGCCCCGCATTGGGCTTGGGCTCTCTGCTCAGCAGGAAGCCGACTTCCTCCTCTCTCTCTGCCTGCCTTTCTGCCTACTTGTGATCTCTGTCTGTCAAATAAATAAATAAAATCTTAAAAACAAAAACAAAAAACCCAAAAAACTAAAGGTATCTACATAAAAGTGAAAAATAAGGAAAAGCAATGAACATGTAACAAAGAAAACACTAGACTAGAGGCATTGTAACTGCGGGTTTGTTATATGACCAAGGAGTTCTGGGTAAGGTGGGAGCTATGTTAGTAAAAATACTACATAGTGGTAATGCCCATTTTATCCATTAAAGTTTTTAATGAGAGGGACACCATGGTGGCTCAGTCGATTAAAGGGCTGCCTTTGGCTCAGGTCGTGATCCCAGGGTTCTGGGATTGAGTCTCACGTTGAACTCCTGGCTCAGCGGGAAGCCCGCTTCTCCCTCTGCCTGCTGCTTGTCCTCGCTTGCTCTTTCTCCCTCTCTGACAAATAAATTTTAAAAATCTTTAAAAAAAAAGGTTTTTAATGAGAAACAAGATACATGCTTGTTACAATTTAAAAAAAAAATGACACAAAAGAATATAGTATAACTGGAAAATATTCCCTTTCATTATTCCTCTACTAACAGGTCACGATATATCTTTCTGGACATTTTTTCTATTTGTTTTCATGCTCACACACAGATATGTACATGGGTTTTACAAGTGCAGTGAATGAAATTATTCCGTAAGGTCCACGTATTCTATTTTGTAGCTTCTTTTTAAAGCTTCGTATTTTGAAGATTCCCCCTAGAGTACATAACAGAAAAATTTTGTTCTTGTTAACGGCCATGTCGTGTTTCTGAGTTCATATAGAACTGCTAAAATTTATTTACTCATTCCCCCATGGATGACTATTTAGGTTGTTTTAAATTTTTTTTGCTCCTACATCATTAATATTCATATCATTTGTCCAGATGTGTGGATATTTTTGCCAGATTGTCAGAGTAATATTGCTTGATCAAAGATTATGATTACTCATCAGAAGCCGTAACATATTGATGGGTGTTGCTGAACTGATCTACAAAATGTGGTTGTTTATAGTCCAATGAACAGCGATGAAATGCCTGTTTTGCCATTTCCTTGTCAAAACTGCATAATATCAGTTGTTCAGTTTTCTGTAATCTGATGGGAAATCGCTAGCAGGGTCAGTATTTTTTCACATTTTGATCACTTTTTTCTTTTGCTCATTTTTTACTCATTTACCTCATTTACCTACTTATATTGCACTGTTTGTCCTTCTATTGTTGATTTGAAGGAGATTTTTTAGTCTTTAATATTAAAGTAATTCCCCCTTTCTTCCTTTCTTTTTTCAAGATTTATTTATTTATTTGTTTGTTTGACAGAGAGAGAGAGAGAGACAGGGAAAGAGGGAACATAAGCAAGGGCAGTGGGAGAGGGAGAAGCAGGTTTCCCACTGAGCAGGGAGCCTGATGGGGAACTCAATGCTGGGCTCTAGCTCTGGACCCTGGGATCATGACCTGAGCTGAAGGCCGACGCCTAACGACTGAGCCACCCAGGTGCCCCAATTCCCCCTTTCTGTTCCATGTTGCAAAGACTTTCTTCCAGTCTGTCACTTCCTTTAGCTTTGTTTATGTGCTCTTTTGTTGAGCAGAAAAGTTTAGTTTCTGTCAGTTGTTTCCCTATGGCTTCGGGGTTTTCTGTCTTATTTAAGAATGACTTTGCTGCCTTAAAAGTTCATTATATTTTCCTCATTTTTATTACAATTTTTTAAATGTTATGATGATTCATTCAGTTGGAACTTATTTTGAAATGTAATGTGAGGTAGGGCTCCCACTTGATTTTTTCCTCCTCTTCTACCACCATTAATTTGATGCTCTCTTTGATGTAATGTTCTCCTAAAACCATGGGTCTGTCACTGGATTGGTTCTTCTGTTCGACTAAACTATCTTCCTATTTATACACCAATAGATCTTTGTTTACTTGGGGTAACTTTGTAATATATTTTGATTATCTGGTAGGGAAACATCCTTTCTTATTCTTTGTTTTAAAAAGGAAATTTTCTTAGTCATTTATTCGTCCATGTGAAATTTAGGGTCAAACTTTTTTATTTATATTTTTTAAATTTTTATTTTGACAGAGAGAGCAAGAACACAAGTATGCAGAGCAGCAGGCTGAGGAAGAGGGAGAGGCAGGTTCCCTGCTGAGCAGGGAGTCCGAGGCGGGGCTTAATCCCAGCACCCTGGGATCAAGACCTGAGCCACCCAGGCACCCCACGGTCAACCTTTTTATTCCAGAAACATTTTCTCTCTGAGTATTTGATGGGATCATGCTGAATTAAAAATCAATTTGTATAAAATTAACATCTTCATAGTGTTGAGTTTACCCTTTAGGAACATCAGATGTCTCTGTTTTCAGGTCTCTTATATTCTGAGGTATAGATATAAAGCCGTGTTCATTATATGTTGTGTAAGTTATTCCTTGATAATCTATTGTTTTATCTCTCTCCTATTGTCTTATTTATTTATTTATTTTTTACTGAGTTACCATTGACCTATAAACATGATGATTCAATATTTGTATACACTACAAAATGATCACCCTAATAAGTCTAGTATACACTACGAAATGATCACCAGCATAAACCCTGTTCCCATCTATCACTATACATAATGACATTTTTTGTATGTGATGAAGTTGTTTAAGATTTAGTCTCTTAATGTATTATTAACTATAGCCAGCATATCCCCTGTTGTTGTTTTTTTTTTTTTTTTTTTAAAGATTTTATTTATTTATTTGACAGAGAGAGATTACAAGTAGGCAGAGAGGCAGGCAGAGAGAGAGAGGAGGAAGCAGGCTCCCTGCTGAGCAGAGAGCCCGATGCGGGACTCGATCCCAGGACCCTGAGATCATGACCTGAGCCGAAGGCAGCGGCTTAACCCACTGAGCCACCCAGGCGCCCCTCCCCTTTTGTTTTTAAATGGGTTACTACATATGTGCTGCAAGTAAGAGCAGGTCCCAGAAATAGTGGGTGATCTGCCTACGTTTAACTGGTTAATATCAGAATGAAGATTAGAAACCACATCTTCTTCTGACTCTTGGCTTCCGCAACAAATCAGCTTCTTCCTGCAGTCCAATTCTTGCCACTGTCTCTCTTTCTGAGGTTAGCTTCATGTTGAATAATGAATCTGAGTGAAAGAAGTATCACATAATAATTCCACAAATCTCTGAATCACAGGCCATTGGAAGAATAGACTCTTATATGCTTAAAATTTCTCACATTTGATTCGTGTTCAAAATGAGTGATATGTATGCTGATAGAGTTTTTGGAGACTTGTTTTTAACCTGCTATTTCTTTAAAGGATTCGCATAAGTGAAATCTCAGCAAAACTTAAATATTAATTTGAAACTTCATCTACAAAATAAAGTTATAAAATGTCATCCCATCCACAAAATTGAAAGCCATTATAATTACAATTAAGCTTAGCCTTTGTCTTTTACTTACTGTGGTTGCAAAGCAGAATTGTTTGATCGCTGTCCACACGCAACAAAGTGATGGGAGTTCTAGCATTTCTCAGGACACTGACTCATCAAGTTCTTTGATGTTAGGACAAATCTGCAAATTTCAATAAATAAATACAATATCAGCATTATTTACCAAAACCTAAAGTAAGGGCAAGTAATAGATAGACCCCGGCTTAGCGATGTATCCTAACAATTTCTACAGGTGGGTAGTCAGGAGGAATGCCTGATGCATCGTACCCCTTGATTATGCAAAGGTCTCTAGACATTTTTTTTTAAAGTAAGTAGTTATGTATGCTAATTCCACATTGCAGAAAAATTCTGAAAGATTTAGCTACCTCTGTCATTTTTCTCACTTAATCACAGTGCCTCAGGTACGATGTTCGTGATGCCAGTTAGATCAGAGCAAATGTAAAAATAATAAAAAAAATGAGATGCATGGTGTAGTCAGCTCATTTAAATGTTAATCCAAAAAATGCTAATGCAGTCAAAAAAGATTTAGTAGATGATAAAAACACATGCTGGCTCTAAACACAAATAAGGTAGGAAAGGCACTGACTGAATGGATCAAAGATGAGGGGAGGTGGGTTGCACGGAACAGAGGCCAGCTGAAGAGGTAAAGATCACAAAATAAAGTAAAGAAGACATGGTTTGTCTTGACTCAGGAGGCATCTGCATTTCCAGTACTTGTGGAGATTGTCATCAAACGCTTGAGAAAGTCCACATGCCTTATTGAAGCAGGACGTGAGGATGAGGATTTTGACATCCTTATTTTCAGGGCTGCTTCCTACCTCAGGAATGAGTCAGGTGTGAACCCTCCATGTCACCTGTTGGTGTTCAGAAGCCAAGTGGAGTCTCCCATGAGTAAATGATGGGACTTGGCGAAGTCGAGTGGTTTTTTTTTTTTTTTTTTTTTTTTTGAAGTCTAGTGTTTCCATGAAATCTCTTCGTCACCATTTGCAGGAGTCTCAAAGTATTTTTTTGGCTCCTACTGTTGGTGTCTGCGGCTCTTCTCTGCTGAAATGGGAAGACGTGGTGCCGACGGTGATCCGGGACATGAACTAGGACTCCTGTTCTTTCTTTTGCTGTCCTCCATCCAGTCCCTCTCGACAGAAAGTGTATTATTTTAAAAAGTGGAATGTTTTCATTTTAAAAGTGAAAATGCCTACAAGCATTATATGTAGGCTTCCATATCTCTACTCTCAATATCTCCCCTTCGGTGTCTCTTCTCTTTGTCCCTTGTTCCCGTGGCTGCACGCACAGAGCCCTTAAGCTCAGTCAGGTAAGCCTCCGCTCTCGCACGTGCCAGCTACCCCTGAAATGAGAGTAGTTGGGATCTGCTGCCCAGACAGGAGCTGGAAGGAGTCATCCCAGGTTCTCAGTGTACCAGCTTTCCACTAGCTTTTCACTGGGGAAGTGGTGCTTCCTTAGCTGACTCGTATCTTCTCTCCTGAAGAACATTTGGAAGGGAGCTTTGCGTCATGTAACTTGCCTGGTTGGCAATTTTGTTTTTTTCTTAGCCAAGAAGCAAGGGGCTCATCAAACCAAATTTGAACCTTCAGCTCCACTTGGAAAATCATGGTGGTTGGGGTAAGAATCAGCAAAGTCTTTGAAGTTCTTTGTCATGCCAGGCAAATTACACTTTGGTTTGTAACTGCAATGTGAGTTTCTTTTTGAAATGCTTGGTATCCTGGGCACAGAGTTCCCAATGCTCCCTTAGCCAGCATCATGGGTATTTTTGTGTTATAATTACATGTGAAGTTTCATCTTCCTCTCACTAGGTATATTTCATCTTTCATCTGAATAATTAAGCCAAGAGAGCACCAATCAAGTCTTGAGCAAGATAAATTCAGGTTACACAAGAATTAAGTGATTATTGAGAAAGAAGCATTTTGTTCCCCTCATACTGTGTTTTTATACCCAGTAAAACAGCAGCAGTGGAGATTCTTGTAATCAAATATGATAGAAGTTACTAAAAACTTGAGTCTTTTTAAAATAGTACCGATAAATAGAAATGGATATTCGTTAATCAATCAACATAGACTTCTTGAGTGCCTCTGAGTTTAAGGATTTTAAAGTACTGCTTTTAGACTCTGTAGTGATGGCAACAATAGTTCCTAGAAACCGGAATGGGGTAGCATTCTCACTGAGCCAGATTCAGGTATAGTTAGTTTTGGGGATCACTCTTTAGACAGAGTCAGCTAACCTCTCCCACTCCTGCTCTTGATCATTGGCCTCACATACTAAAACACTGAATGCCTGTTACATGCACGGAAAATAGAATGGTGAGGTACTCATGGACTTTAAAGTGGAAGTGCTATTATTGAAGCTCATGCAGTGTGCCCTGACAGTGTGTGATCATCAACTAAAATAAATGAATAAAATTCTTCTGTGAAATTAAGAAAAACTGTAAGTTAAGAATGGGTATGTGTGGTAAGAACTGCCCTGTCCTTTAACTGCGATGTGATTTTTTTTTTAATCCATTCCTTTGACACAGAGAGAGAGAGAGAGAGATCACAAGTAGGCAGAGAGGCAGGCGGGGGGGTGGGAAGCAGACTCCCCGCTGAGCAGACAGCCCGACACGGGGCCAGATCCCAGGACCCTGGGATCATGACCTGAGCCGAAGGCAGAGGCTTAACCCACTGAGCCACCCAGGTGCCCCAATTTTTTTAAAAAATGCTTTTATTCCCTTTCTAGACCCACTATAGTCCTGGTTAAGTTAGCCTGGGGTAACTTCATCCTGTGTTGAGGTGTTTTTTTTTTGTTTTTTTTTTTTTTTTTTTTTCAGATTCTCCACAATTCTGGCACAATTCTCCATATCAAGAGTCAGCAACATTTTTATGAAAAGGATCAAATATTTTAGATTTGGCAGATATATTATTTTTTTTTTTTTTAAAGATTTTATTTATTTATTTGAGAGAGAGACAGTGAGAGAGAGCATGAGCGAGGAGAAGGTCAGAGAGCGAAGCAGACTCCCCATGGAGCTGGGAGCCTGATGTGGGACTCAATCCTGGGACTCCAGGATCACGCCCTGAGCCGAAGGCAGTCGTCCAACCAACTGCGCCACTCAGGCGTCCCTTGGCAGATATATTAGTTTCCTAACCTGCCTTAATAAAATACCACAAAACAACTAAAATTTATTTTTTTTTTGCTGGTTCAAAACAATAGGTATTTACTCTCTTACAGAATAAGGAGGCTCCGACAGGGAAACCATTCCATGCCTTTTTCAAGCTTCTGGTGGTTGCTGGGAATCCTTGGTATTCCTGGGCTAGTAGATGCCTCATTCCAATCTCAGCCTCTGTCTCCACATGAATTCTTCCCTTCTTCTGTCCTCTCCTCTTTTTATAAGGACACCAGCCATTGGATTTAGGGCCTGCCCTATCCCAGTATGACCTCATCCAAACTTAATTTCATCTACAAAGACCCTGATTCCAAATAAGGTCATATTCTGAGGTTCTAGGTGGACATGGATTTTTGGGAGATATTGTTCCACCACTACAAAGGGCCATGTGGTGGTCCCTGTTGGAATTCCTCAACCCCACTGTAGCACCAAAGCAGCCATAGACAATATATAGATGAACGAGTGGACTGTGTTCCAATAACATTTTATTTATGGACTCCAAAATTTGACTTATATGTGACTTTCACATGTTATGAAATGTTCTTTTAACTTTTTATCCAATAATTTAAAAGACCATTCTTAGTTTGTGGGTCCTACAAAAACAGTGAAGAGATGAGGTGGGGAACAGCTACGTTTCACCCACCGGTCATAGTTTGCAAATGTCTGATGTACAGTGTCGGTGGGCAGACAGAGGTAACTCTAGGTGCTCTCTTGGCTTAAGGCTTAAGGCTTTTCCTCCTTCTACTCATAAGCTAAAGAGCCAAATATCAGAAAACCTGTTTGTGATTTGCATCCAGCAATCTTTGTTAGATAGCTTTATGTTTTAGCAGAGAGGAAACCAGACTGATCAGTAATGATGCCTGTTTGGCAGCATCATTCCTGCTGTGCCTGCCAAAATTTTGGTGAGGATTTTGTTGTCAAGATTAAGAGGTGATGCAGGCTTAAATGACGAACACGACCTGGAGTCCTTATGTTGAAGGATTAGAACATTTCCCTCGTGGACTCACAGTATTCCCCGTGCCAAATGTCTGAGTATACTTTTGAGGTGATTTTAAATTAAAGGCATTTGTGACTCAATACTACATGGCATTCTGATGAGATGTTGTCAATCCCTAGATACCCATTCAAGGCCAGATATTAGATAATACTCCGCACATCTGCATTATCTTCTAATGCTAAGAGTTACTAAGTTATCCAGGAGCAAAATAAATCTAAACTTTCTGATTTATCATGCATATTGTTTTTAACCAGGTTTTTATGCTACACTTTTTTGAAATTGTGGAAGATTGTGATTGTATATATGCTCTTTCTGATTACAAAGCCATGCATAATCTTTATGGAAAATTTAAATGGTGCCAAAATGAGTAATATAAAGAGTGAAAGTTTCCTATAATCCCAATTCCCAGAGATAATTTCTGAGATATTGGTATTTATTTTTCCAAAAATTTCCACCCCATGTTATTGTGAAAGCAAGTCAAAAAGTACACTGAACAGATATTTTTCATGTTTTGAAGAGATTTAGGGACAAAAGCCGTGAACATAAAGAACAAAATATGATTAGGTATAGAGAGTCCCCAACTAACAACGGTTTGATTTCCGATTTTTTGACTTTGTGATGGTGCAAAAGGAGTATGCATTTGGTAGAAACCGTACTTTGAATTTTGAATGTTGATGTTTTCCCAGGCTAACGAGAAGCAGTACAATACTTTTTCAACAAGCCACCGCTCCCAGTCAGCTCTGTGATCATGAGGGCAAACAACTGATACTTGCTCTGTACCAATACTGTCTTCCTGTTTTTTCACTTTTTTTTCACTTTCAGTATGGTATTCAATCGATTGCACGAGATATTCAACAATTATTATAAAGCAGGCTTTGTGTTGATTCTGCCCGACCATAGGCTGATAGAAATGTGCTGAGCATGCTTAAGATAAGCTAGACTAAACTGTGATGTTCGGTAGGTTAGGAGTGTTAAATGCAGTTTTAACTTAGGATATTGTCTTAATATGGATTAATCAGGAGGTAACCCCTGGGGAATAGAGAGAGACGTAAATACCTATTATGCATTGAACTCATTGTATGCTGATAACAGGATATAAAAAAGTCACATTTCCTGATCTTTAGGGATATATCTTTTGTTTTGTTTCCAATAGGCAGAGAATGACCCAATATAAATAATAACTTACATATGTATATAGTTAAGTCATGCTATTCAGAAACTTACTATGCCTTGGATTTGGCAATGAGACTTTACTCTGTTACAGAGACTCTAAACAGATATCAACTTTCTTCAATAGCATTAACATTTTAATGAGTTTTTACCATCAATAACACAAAACTAGTAGAGGTTTTATCCAACTGGGAATTGAGAAAATCCTGTGACCTTCAGTTTGATTTAGGGAGAAGTTGATTGCCAGGATCGCAAGTGGATTTCAATTATAACTGTGTGGTATATACGCTTAGTGGCCCAGAACAGAATGGCTGAATTATCACCATTTTTTAATGACATAGAAATCTTGTATACAAAAGTGGATACATAATCCTCCACTTGTATAGTAAAGTGGATAATCTTAACACTTATGATATGTCTACAAGTTGCCAACGTACTCTATTACTAGTGTCTTAGGGAACAATATGGGCTTCGGAATCAGGCAGAGCTGGGTATGAATCCTGACTTTATTCTCATTATCTGTGGGGCCATAGTTACTTAAGCTAAATTTGAATTTCCTTATCTGCAAAATGGGAATAAGCAGGACCCACTTTGTAGGATTGTCGCAAAGATTAGTGTTAATGGGAGTGTAAAACACCCAGCCGGTGTCTCACATTTAGAAGGAGCTCAAAAAATGTCATTTCTTTTTTATTGCTATTATGGGAGAGGTTTTTACTTGAGCCAATCCAGCTTTCTTACTTAATAGGAAGAAATTGGATTCAGAAGGCTTATTGTTCTTAGGTTCCTCAGGTGGTTGGTGGCAGGCCCGGAAGGGTTATTTTGACACTTAGATCCTTACCCCAGTCTTCAACATTCATTCACTCACTCATTCATTTATTCATACTTGATTCATCATTTATTATGCAGCCATTAAATTCCAGGTCTTGTGCTGAAACTTGAGAATATAAAGGAGAATAAAATACAGACTGTCTTGGGAAGCTTACAATCTAATGGAAAACAAATGCATAAACAGATAAACTATTGTCCAGTTTGTTAGATGCTGTAATGGAATTATTTTACACGTATTTATTAAAAATGGATGAAATAGTGGTCTGACTTAGCTTTGGGGAAACATGAAGGCTTCATAAAGGTGGTGTGATATTTGAATCTAGCCTGGAAGCATGTACTGAAGATTTGAAAAGCAGTTCAGTGTGTGTGTGTGTGTGTGTGTATGTGTGAGGAGAGAGAGAATGTGTTCGGGAGGGTGATGATAGTTGGAGGTGGTGTTAAAAACAGCCAATGCAGAAGTTACAATGGTGTTAAAAGAGTGTGGCATGTTCGTGGTAGTTTGGATAGTTTAATGTGGTTGAGGTAGCCGGAAGAAGTGAGACCAGAGGATGCCACAGGAAAGTTCCTGTACTGTCGCAACTCTTTTTTTACTGAAATGCCGCTGTGCATTTTGTGGTAGCTGGAGTACTAATAAAAGTCAAAAGTAGGGCACCTGGGTGGCTCAGTGGGTTGGGCCACTGCCTTCGGCTCAGGTCATGATCTCAGGCACTGGGATCGAGTCCCGCATCGGGCTCTCTGCTCAGCGGGGAGCCTGCTTCCCTCTCTCTCTCTCTGCCTGCCTCTCCATCTACTTGTGATTTCTCTCTGTCAAATAAATAAATAAAATCTTTAAAAAAAAAAAAAGTCAAAAGTAAGTTAGGGGATAAATGAGTTTTTGTGATAAATCCCGTTGGGATGTTTGGGATAAAACATGGTCCAACTTCAAATTAACAGGACTAAAATAAACATTTGGAACCCAAACTGAACAAAGAAATTCTGTGTAATGGTTGACTTACAGATAGTAGGCATTGAGTAAATTCTGGTTAAATATTTTTATATAGTGATCCAGTTACTCTAGAGTTACTTTTGATATGAAACTTCAGGACAATATAATAATTACCCAATTCTGTTAAGTACAATAAAACTTTATTGGCTTGTATGATAGTTAGTATCATTATTTATTGTATGTGTTGTATTATGGTTATTAATTGATCATTACAGTTTGAATAATGTAATTTGGCTCTTTTTTTGTGGGACTTAATCCAGATATGTTTGCTTTTGATGGTTACTAATTGCACAAGGGTCATAACTATGTGTCCTTATTTAATTACATCGTATTTCCATGTTTAGTTGAAGTTATGTGTCTCTTGTGCTCAGCATTTTACTACATTTATGCATACCTTATGTGAATAAATAGTCCCTGTTTTTAATTTTGTTGAGATGATTTACAGAATTCTTTTGTATGTGTGTGATTAAAAAATTCTACCATGTGTCTCTTTTCAATGCAATTTAAATTAGATCATCTTTGGAAGAATGCTGTTTCCAGTATGTTATTCTAGGCCTGATATCCTAACATATTCCCACATTTTTCCACATTTCCTCATATTTTGTTGATTCAGTGATTTGTTACTTTTCTTCTCAGTTTCTCATGGAGTTATCGCTGTGGCATATTTATAGTACTGAATTTACTCAACAAATCTTATAACTCTGTTGATATAATTCCGAATATGATCTGATTATAGAAACTTTAGGCTTTGTTTTGTTGGAAAAATTTCTTATTTACATTCTCTAATGTGTAACAGTCAGGATCATCCACAATTCAGAAACAAGAAAATCTTGGTAGGCTTGATAGGGAGCTGTTCAGAATGTGGCTAAGTAAGGGGCAGAGGTAGGTGAGGAGTGAATGAGGAGGGTGCAGTGAAAAGTGAATTTGAGGGTTTAGTTGAAGAGAAATGGTAGCTAAGGGGGCCTCTGCTAAATTTCTGCAATTGTTTTGGTTTTTTTTTTTTAGTGTTTTTTTTTTTTTTTTTTTTAAGAAATTTAACCAAACTACTGTTTACTTCACGAGTCATCTTTTTTTTTTTTTTTTTAAGATTTTATTTATTTATTTGACAGACAGAGATCACAAGTAGGCAGAGAGGCAGGCAGAGAGAGAAGAAGGGAAGCAGGCTCCCTGCTGAGCAGAGAGCCTGATGTGGGGCTCGATCCCAGGACCCTGGGATCATGATCTGAGCTGAAGGCAGAGGCTTTATTTAACCCACTGAGCCACCCAGGTGCCACCTTGGGTCATTTTTAATAACTCTACGTCTTATAGGATTTGCTTGGTCCCTTGACTTATTAGTCAAGTAACTTTTTCAGATAAAATGATAACTGCATACAAATATAACATTTTAAAGTCTTAGAGGTCTTTTGAAAATAGGAGTAGTTATTTCCTAAACAAGTCACTGAAGAGATGTTTCTAGAAATTTCTGTAGCTATGGTAACCACGTTAGGGCAAAGTATCCATTAGCTTTAATGGCATTAAAAAACATTCCAAAATTTAGTGGCTTAAGAAAATAACATCGATTATTTCTCATGTTTGAGGTGGGATGATGGAGGATGGCCTTGCCCACGCCCATGTCTGGGGCGCCATCTGGGTGGGTTGGAGGATTGAAGTGGCTGGGGCCTTTCTCCATGTGGCATCATGCAGGAGGCTGGTGTGGACTTGTTCGTAAGGTCCCGGCAGCAAAAGAGGGCAAGTCCCAGTGTGCCTTTTTCCTATCTGCTTGAGTCACATCTTCTAATATCTTGTTGGTCAAAGCAGATCATACAGCAAAGCCCAGATTCAAGGGTTGAAAACGTAGACTCCACCTCTTGGTGGGAAAAACAACAAAAGGGCTCACATGCAGTGCTTAGAGAAATTGTAGTCATTTTGAAATTGCTCCCAACCGGTCACTGTAGAAATTAGTCTAGATGTTCAATAAGAGATTATAGCAGTGAGCACAATGTGTAGGACTTCAAAAATTATCGCACTTGTGTGCAATGTTTGCTACAAGCTAAGTCTATAAAATTTAGGGGAAAAAAGCTACCTATTTAGAAGGCTGAATTTAAGAAGGAAAATGAGAAAATCCACTAACATTTCTCTGTTATTTCACAGTTTACAAAGCACATTCACATATATTGCTTTTAAAAAGATCTTTCAAGCTTTTTTAGAGATAGGTATTAGATCATTAACCTCATTTAATAGATGTGTAAACTCATGCACATATACATGTTAGGAAACTCACCCACAACCACCTACCTAGTGAAGTGGGTTTTGAACTTAGCTTTTTGGGTGTTAAAGCTGGTAGCCATGTTTCCACATTGTACCCAGGAGTCCGGGGTGCCCCATTGGTCAGGTAATGCAGTGAGGGACAATTAAAGGTAATTATTAAAGATCTCTACAGTTTTTAAGCCATGCTGCTTATACATCATGATGTCACTCAATGAAAAGTCTGAAGGTCTGTAATTCTTTTTTTTAGGGAGAAGTTCTATATAAATAATATGCTCATTAAGAACTTGGTGTTCGGGGCACCTGGGTGGCTCAGTGGGTTAAGCCTCTGCCTTCGGCTCAGGTCATAATCTCAGGGTCCTGGGATCGAGCCCCGCATCGGGCTCTCTGCTCAGCAGGGAGCCTGCTTCCCTTCCTCTCTCTCTGCCTGCCTCTCTGCCTACTTGTGATCTCTCTCTTTAAAAAAAAAAAAGAAAGAAAGAAAGAAAAAAAAAAAAAACCTTGGTGTTCTATCGTTCATTTCTGAAGTTTGTTAATACCTGTATTCAGTTATTTCCACATTACACTTATATGTTAACAAATTTTACAAGAATTGCTGAATTTCACACATTTTTCTGGATCCTAAATATTAGTAATGCCTGAATCCATTTTACAGTAAGAAATATATATATATATATATACACACACACACATAATATATATGTATATATGTATATATATATACACATATATACTAAAATTACATTTGTGTACGTGTATGTGTGTGAACATATGTGCATATATATATAGGTTCTTATCTTTTAGTTTACACAGCACAGTCGTGGGTCTGCAACAGAACTTGTAGACTTTTCATGCTTCTGATACATAGCATCAGAGAGAAGTAGATCCCCAAGGCTTCTTCCGTGACAATCAGCCTTCCTTAAGCCTGCATGGACGCACAGTAATGAAAGAATATTTATTGTTTCTCGTGCGCTTTTCACTGAGATTATCTCCTGCATGGACTAGTGACCCTGACCGTGGTGCAATGTCCAGCCAGCATCCAACACCTTCCTCAGCATAGTAGGTCACCTTGATGGAATGACCCAAAGAAGTTCTAACGGTAAATCCCCCTGAGCCTTCAGGGATGCTAGTTGACCTTGAGCTAGCCGTGTAAATTTTCTCAACCTCTTAATTTACTTTACATGCTTGGTGGGACTTCAAATGACGTCATGCAGGTAAAAATCATTTGTAAACCTCTATAAGATACAAAAACATGAACTATTAATATAAACACACCTCCTTAACCAAGTACCAGTAAGAGGGGCCAGCATAATTATTTAAAATTCTTAATTATTAAGTTTATAAAAATTCAAGCATTTTTGAACCACACTCTGTACCTTTCTTATGTCTTTAAGATTAATAGGACTTGAGAACTATTCCACGTTTGGGAATAATCACAACTGCTCTTGATTGCATGAAGCCAGGAACACAGGCTAGCAGTGAAATTTTTATCATTAACTTCCCATCCCCATCCCTGGGCCTGACGCCAAAAAAAGATGAAGAGGGCCTGCAGAATCTCCTTAGGTCTCTATTCAAAGGCAGTTAACATTCCTACCCAAGCTTTCTCTGGGTGCTCCCTTCCCACTGCTGAGTACTTAGGCCCCGCCTCACCCTTGGCCTGGCTTCTGTTGGTGAGCTCTAATTATATTCATGGCCTTGGTTTCAGGCCGAGGGGTAATCTTTATGACCCATTTATGGGCTATTTTCCAAGAAATTTCCTAGTGTTTTACAGGGACTTTATTTACTTTCATAAGACCTCATCAGTGTATTCATTATAAAGAACCACATCGGTTTGCTTTTCTACTCTTTCCTTTACACCGCCACCTCTGTAGGAAATTACATGGCAGGCAGAGGCTTCCCGCAGAGAAAAGATGTCTCCGTATTCAGGGGAAGCAATTTCTGTCTCATGTGTTACTTCGACTGTCATAACATTCTCAGGCATGAACTTCACTCTCTTGATTAATATTTATAGCCTGCTCTTTAGGTACCTGTAATGTCAGTGCCTGTGGGGGTGGGAAGCTCAGTCCAGAGCAGGTGGGAGAGCGGATACAGTCTGTTAATCCATGAAGAAACCCTGGTTTCTTCATGAAAACCTTCATGAAAACAGTGAAATGTTCCACTGTCAGAGGAAGTCCTGGGACTAATTCTCCTACTCCGAGCAGTTAATTGCAGGTGGCCTGACCCACTGGACCTGGGGCAGTATCTTAATGTAATATCTACTTGCCCCTGGTTCACTTTGTGACTTTGAGGAGATCCCTGACGTTTGATACCTCTATTTCCCCATCTGTAATGAAGGACTGTCTCTGTGGAAACTGTTAGAAACAGGACAAGTGGCATGCCTTTAAGACAGTCTTCTGTTTCAGGAAGATTAAAATGAAGAGTATTTTCCTCTCCCTGGAAGAAGAGACTTCTAGCACGATCTTGCGGTTAGAGACACTGGACAGGCAGGTCTGCGCCCTTCCCTCTGTTGGCTCTCAGAGACTGCCCATTGCTGGAACAAGACAACAATACTTCAGATCTCTCGTAGATCATGAGACAAGATCCGGGCAGACTTGAAGATCAAAGGATAAAAAAATGCTTGAATGTCTACTTGGATTGAGAACTGCTCATGAGTCATTTACATACGCTTTTCTAGTCTTTTCCTTAAGTGAGCGGGTGATTTTTGAAGAATTCCCTTGTGCTTTGTATCAGTTTTCATGGGTTATTAATTCATTATTATTTATTCAGTCAACACATATTCTTGGAGAATCTAGTATGTCTAAGATATCATAGAATGCTATCCAAAATTTTGCATTCTAGTTGAATGCTGCCTTCTGCATCATTTTTTTGTTTTGTTTTGTTTTTTAAAGATTTTATTTATTTATTTGAGAGAGAGAGACAGTGAGAGAGAGCACGAGCGAGGAGAAGGTCAGAGAGCGAAGCAGACTCCACATGGAGCTGGGAGCCTGATGTGGGACTCGATCCTGGGACTCCAGGATCACGCCCTGAGCTGAAGGCAGTCGTCCAACCAACTGCGCCACCCAGGCGTCCCAGTTTTGTTTTGTTTTTTGATACCCTCAGTTGCAGGTGATTTTTCTTTGTGCTGGTTTTCTACTTTCTAAATTTCTTATTGTACTTACTGTGTGATGATAAATATTAATGTTATTGGTGGACATGTTTACTTCCTATACTATGATTCCTATTTATCAAATACCTAATCTGTACATGCCCTTGAACTTTACAGATAACTCAGTAAGTATGTCATAGAAGCTATAGAAAGATAACAGTGGTATAAGACTATATATGCTGTTGTATGAGCAGATGAGTGGCTCAGATAATAAATGTTCAGGGACTTAGGAGAAGGTGAACTGGTGAGGAGGGACAGCCTCTTGGAAGTCGGCAGGCTGGTAATGGGTGGGGGCAGAGTGAAAGCACTTCGGGTAGAGAGAAAACATTAGCATACGGCACAAGTGGAAAAGAATCCATCTTTGGGGAGCCCGGGGACCATGAGAGACAGTGAGTAACCACCAGGGGATGGGACATTGCCAGTGTCAAGCTAAGGCAATTAGATTCTTCTGAGGCTAGCTACTAAAAAATGCCTAAGTGAGTGACAAGACCAAAGAGATATCTTAGGAAGATTTCTCCCGTAATGGTATGCAAGGTAGCGTGTGAACGTGGCCGCAGAGAGAATGAGAAGTAGTTACTAGTGCAAGAGTGTGTGAGCTGCTTGGCTCAGGGAGGAAGGCATGAGGCAGTGGAACTAGAGCAGAAGTGTGGGGGGGGGACACGCAAGATTACAAAGAGCAAAAGTCAGTAGGAGGGTGTGACTGAGTTGAGTGAGGAGAAGGAAAACGGTGGAATGAAAACTGGTTCCAAAGTTCTGTGTTTGGATGATTTGGAAAGCGGTGAGATCATTTATAATAATCCGCAAAGCCATTTTGGAGGGAAACTGATGCTTTGGGCTTTAGACTGTTTAGCTTGAGGAAGGCACTGGAATGTGTGCGTGCAGAGAGGGCAGGTGTTCCAAGTTCAGGACTAGAGCTTAGGAGCGGGCTCAGAGGTAAGGAAGTAAATGCAGATAATGTCTTCCAGCCACTTGCTTTTGTTACAAGCTCTTTGATGGCAGGACCAAATCCTGCTTGTTTTTGCTGTCTACCTCTGCCTGTAAAGTGCATAGCAGGCATTTTGTGAATCGTGTCTCTGGAAAGCTACCTAGAATCGTAAGCAGCTCTCTGCTACCTGGGTTTGTGTCCGAGGTACAAAGAAAGCACTTAAATGTGGAAGTCACAGACCCATAAAATAATTTAGGTCACAGTCTCAGTCTTCTCCCGCTCCTGGGAAATGCTTTATTATACAAGTTCTCAAGTTAAGTTTTATAACTGATTTTAAACATAAAATCAGTTGAAAGGCTTTAAGCCTCTTACGGGCAGGATGCCTCAGTTAATTGGTATTTTGCCCTTGCTGAGTTCTCAAGTGTCTTAAAAGTCTAAGAAATCTGTTTCTCGAAGTCAGATTAAAAAAAAAAAAATAGAACTTAACTAAAACTACGAATTGTTGAAATAGTGAGTGTTTGTTACACCACGCTCCTCTCTCTTTTGCCCCACGTTTCTCTATAAAGTAATACAGTCCTGAGAATGATGCTGGAGCCTTGCGGAAGGGGACATTTTCTCCCCTCCTAGCCTGGGAGCGCGGGAGCCATGCATCTCCCCCGCCCCCCGCCCACCCCCCAGGAGGGAAGAAGTCAGTTCTCAGAGGTGCTGGACCGATGCCTGGTTGCTCCTGGAGAACTGTGCAGCGGCCAGTGCAGCTGCACTCCTGGTTACATGCTGACCAAGTCCCTTTCTGTGCCCTGATTTCTTAGCCGGTAGACAGGGAGGCACCAGGATGTTGTAGGGATGGGAGAGGCTCTCTACCCTATAAATATGACCTCCCTGAGTTGCTCCGCTCCTCCTTGCTGTAGCCTAACCTACGGTCTACACTGTCACGCTGCACAGAGAGACACTCGCACGGCCCGCCAAGCTGCCCGGCAAGAAAAGACGGTGGGATGCTGAGGAAAGGGCCTTTTTCAGTTGAACTGCAGTGGCTGGGGGACAGACGTGTGGCCCAGCAGCAGAGCCCTGAATTAGGACACAGCAAGAATCTGCTACTTCCTGGCTGTTGACGCTTTTCAAGCTGTTCTCTCGCTCTGGGCCTCCATTTCCTCTTTGCAAAATGAGGGGCTCCAACCAGATGATCCGGGAAGCCTCTCTGCTCTCCTGATATGTTTTTTTTTTGTTTTGTTTTTAAATTGTGGGATGAAGGGTGCCTGCATAGGTGTCTACCTTCAGCTCAGGTTACGATCCCAGGGTCCTGGGATCGAGTCCTGTGTCCGGCTCTTTGCCCAACAGGGAGCCTGGTCTCCATCTCCCTGTGCCTGCCGCTCCCCCTGTGCTTGTGCGCTCTCTCTCTCTCTTTCTGTGAAATAAGTAAATAAAATCCTTCTAAAAAGTTTTATGGGATGAAAGAAAATCAACACTTTAAATTGGTCTTAATACCACTGGAGTACTGGGCAATGTCTAGGTCACAGAGAAACACTTCTCTATGCTTTTAAAAATACTTTGGGAAGAATAAAGAAAAAGTAAAGTTCAGAGGGTAAAAACTGACCTTAAACTGATCTGTTATATTCAGGAAACTACGACCTCGAACTAGGGTTCATAACGGTCCAGACCCAGAATTTTGAGGAGGTAACCACTTCCAGGCTGCACTTGTGATTGACCCTGGCCTTGAACGTGCGAGGGCTACCAGCCTGAAGGGCTGCCTTGCAGCCTGGAGGCAGACCGGCTTTTGATGACCCTCTTCCCTCCAGCTCTGCGTCTGGTTATTAGGAGCTGAGCTTTCAGTTACCACCGTGTGTGAGAAATGGAGTCCCTGTAGACACTTGGCAAGGGCTGGCATCTGTACGGTCATGTGCGTTGCTCGTGCTGAAATCCCATAATACCGCCAGGCAGTTTAATTCTGTGGTAGAACCAACTTGAATAATTAAACAAAGCAAAGATTTGACAACACTGTACTTGTGGTACAACACAGCTGTGATTCCGTGAGCTCAGCGGGGAGAAGGAGTTGGGGGCATCTGTCACAGCAAAAGCATGCTTTGTAACAAATAACAATTTAACAGACATCCAATGTGCCACAGAACGGAGGCTATAAAGAACATGGTCTGTCAGGAGTGAATGGGTCATGGCGTCTGTTTGGGGGGGGTGTTAATGGGGGAGTTCACGTCTGCTCGGTCACGGGCATCTTAGGAAATGAATTTCCCTGCCAGGGTGGGTCACCACATGTTTCTCTCCTTCTATAAACACGAACTAACTGGTTCATGGATGATCAGTAAGCGGACAGCTGGGGGGAAAAGATCACTCTTTGGAACTAAACATTTGATACCTTTTCTGTGTGTTTGTGATAACCCCCCAAATCGAGAAAAGACGGCGGGCTCTTTGCCTAATGAGATGTTGCAGAACTTTGTGTGTGTGAAAGAATTTCTTCCCTGCTGCCTTTTCCTATTGGGTAAGACTTTAACAAAATAAAAGTGATTCATAAGAAGTAACTGATTTTCTGATGCTCGAATCTGAGATCGCGTTGCAAAAGGATTCTCTTTTATTTTATCTGAATGTGATGGCTCTTTGTGTCCCCAAGCAGTACAGGGGATGCTTTTCAATGGTTGTTTCCTCCCCAGTCACATTCAGTTCTGCAGAAGCCATTTGTATCTCGAGCATGATCTGCCCAGCAAGTGAATGCCGGAGCCCGCTAAGCCCTGGAACGGTTCTACGGCGCTGTATCTCCACGGAGCAGAAATGAGCTCGGATCTTAATGTTAAATACCTTGGAACTGCAGGGCTCAGCTACATAAATATCAGCATGGGATTCTAAAAAGCAGTAATATTAATATGTGATGTGAATGCTCTGACTGCAGAGATCTCTATGAAAAGTTAAGTTACTGTCATGCTTTTGTTTTGTGATTAATATAACTGCCATCGTGGTTGTTTACTAAAAAAAAAAAAAAGAAGTCAATGTTAAGAATTCAATTTTTTCATTGCAACATAGGAAATTTATGTAGTTTAAGATCACAATAAACTTCTGAAAGGACAGGTTTTCGATATTATGGAAGATGAGTGAAAAATATTAAATATTGATTTTTTCTTAAAACTCTTTAAAATCTTTCTTTTGACCTGAGCTGTCTTGTGTTGATTTTTTTTTTTTTTTTTTTTTCCCTCCTGTGTCCATTTTGTTTCCCTGTCTTGACTTCTGTTTCCTGTTTTGGAGACCTCCCCCGCCTTCTTGTCTGCTGTGAATCCACACCTCTTTTTCTTTGTTCTCCATCATGCAATGTCTTCATCCTGGTATGATGACCACAGTACCAGCCAAGTATCTGCCCATTGCTCTGGTTCCTCCTCCATCAGATTTGGGTGTCTCTGAGGCACAACTGCTGCCAGATGGGTTGGTGTACAAACCCAAGTCATTTTCAGCAGAAAGCTCTTTCCTCAGTTCCTCCTCTCGGCTCCCTACTCATAACACTGCCCTAGGTTCTCACCTGGGCGGTCCCAGAACCTGGCATTCCTGTGCCCCTGAAGGGCCCTACCATTCTGAGTTATCCCACACGTATAATTTCACTTGCTTTCTCCATGTGAAGTTTCTCAAGTTTGATCACTACAAAACATTTCAGAACAAAAATTTCCTTACCTTCTAGTGCATTTGCAACCCACTTTGCTTCAAATTCTTTCATCAGATTTTTTCTCATGTTGAGCTTTACCTTTAAATTATCTATACCTAATTTGGGGGACAAAGCTCCCAGACTCCCATTACTTCAGTTTCTTCATTGTGTGCTACATGTACTTGTTCTGTGAAGCCTTGCCCATTGTCAGTCACATCCCTCCCACAGGCCAACTGCCAAATGTGATTGAGGTCTTCTCCTCTGTTCGGGACTGCACGCCTTCCTTTTCTTTGCCAAATCTGCTTCAATGTGGAGTGGTGCTTTAGAGCTTGGGTGCTAGGGGCTGTATAGCCTGGGTTCAAATTCAAGTTCCATCATTTACTCGCTGATTCCTGCTGTGCGGGAAACTTAAACTCTCTGAGCCCCAATATCTTCATCTTCAGATGATAACAGTAGACCTTACTTGATAAGACGGTTGTGAGGACTCAATGAGTCAACACACAGAAAGTGCTTAGAATGGGTCCGAATAGGGTAAGTACTACTTATTCCCACACATTCCATGTTTCACGGGTCGTCACGGTCTGAGTCCATGTCTCTCCCCAGGCTCTTTCCTTTTCATCATCTTTTCTTTTCACTTCTTTTCATGAGGATTGAACACAAGATTCTGCAGATAAAAGTTGCTCAACAGATATTTGTGGAAATAGTCTATACAGTTGGGGAGACAGTGTGGATTTGGAACTTGTCTCTTAGTTGTCTGAGAATAGAACAGGGTCCAACAAATGTCTTATATTGTGTGCTTGGGCCTTATAAGAGGGCCTGACATACAGTAAATGCTGAAAATTAGCTATAAATGTTTGAATAAATGAATGGATGAAATGAATTGTCAAACTCTTCCAAGTTTAATTTAGGAATTATAAAAATGATATATAAAGTATATAATATATATCCACATATGAAATAGACATACATACAATATATAGTATATTTGTTAAGTATATATTATAGACCTATATACATCTTATATATATATGTTTTTTTGAAAATTATAAAAAGATAAAACATACACAATCCCATAACTGAAAATATCTATTTGGTATATGTTCATATTTTGGGGGGTATTTTCCTCACATGTATGTATTGATTTTTTTAAAATGTACACATTAAAAAATAATGAAATAATGAAACTGGATCATATTGTACCTAATATTTTGTTTATTTTCCACAGTGGAGTAAACTAGGTGTTTCCTTTATACAAAACACCAAAAGTGGGTTACAAAGGCCATCAAATTTTTTGTTTTTTTCTTCCTTTCTACACATTTACTCTTTCAGTCCAATTTTCTTACCCCTCCCGTGTCTACTTGGAAATGTTATAATTTAAAATACAATTTCTAAGGTGGGAGGCGTAACTTATACCAGAACATTTTAGCATTACAGAAAATATGCTTAATAGCTTCCCCTCACTGCACTACTTTGATATTTTCCTTTAGCTTGATTTTAGACCATTTTATTTTACATGGATTTGTAGCTGAAATTCCCCATTGACTTTAGAACAAACACTGAAATTAAGGATTCAGGAACAGAGCATACAGGTGGCACACAGTTTAGTAGATGTTTTCAAGGAGATCAAAGCATGTTGTTTTCTATTTAGCAACTGTCTGCAACCCGCTCTTTCTCCCTCTCAGAGGTGTAAGAGAAATTGAGGACAGCTGCTTCTTCCAAATTCCATTTTTGTTTACAAAGGACTCTCAATTTTAAAGGTCAGTATAATGTCAAAATGGGTGAACAAAAGGGCATAACAATTGACAGAAAAATGACAGTGATTTAACCGAGAAGCCATCTACTTACGTTGTAAATGGGAAAGAAGTGATAGAGACTGCGTTGAATCAAAGAACAGTTTGGGCCCCATTGAGAAGATCCTCAGGTGGTAAGTCCCGCAGGGAGCCTACACCTTCACCCAGCCTTGTGTGCCCCCAGGCAGAGCCTCATGGCTGTGCCTTGCACCAGGAAAACTTAGGTTGTCTGTAAGCCATCTTTGCATTCACAAATATTTTTGAACCACCACCCGCTTCTCATTGTCATAGAAATGAAAACACAAGGGGAGAAACAGAAAAGCAACATGAATCCCAATTTCAGGTTTATGAGGTATTATAGACAAGGAGTTATATGTAAGGGACCTTTTTGTGTTTTGTTTTAAAACAGCAAGATTTTTGTTCCTCTTGATTTGTTGAAACGGCGTAACAACATAAATAACATAATAAATAACAACATAAATGTTTAACAAGAGCTCAAGGCATAAGGGATGAATTTCAAGGTATAAGTGAAATTCACATACATGTCCAATTTACAGGTTTAGCTGAGCTTTGCATTTGGAGGGTAAGGGGATAGAATGAGGAGTAAAGGTAATAAAATTGATGTGTCTAATAAAGAGTGATTGGGGTAATTTAATGATGCTAAGGGTAAACAATAATATTCAGTGAAATGACAAAGATAATTAACCCTGCAGAAATGGACAATTTCTAAAAGGTCCCTACCCTAACCCACAGCTTTAACCAAAAGAAAATTGCAATCTATATACACGTGTCCTCATAATAGTTTTGAATAACTGTGGCCTGTTTTCTTAGTCTAATGGTTAATATCATGCCCGGGTCAGAAGTATTTCAGTCTTCCAAAGGTTCTGTGAAAGGAGTTTTTTGTAATGTCTCTACAGCTACTAGTAGAAAAGTGTATTTTTGTGACACTAAATTTTAATATGCTTGGAATTTGTCTTCTAAATGTGTAATGTGTAAAGAGAACAACAATCTGAAAGCATATTGCGGCTTCAGTTGTCAGTTTCATTTCTCCCTGCCTTTAAATCTCCTTTAGGCTTATGTAACACCAATAGAATGGAATGATTACTAACGTATTTACTTCATAAAGATACTAATTTCCAACAGACTTTTCATATATCAGAAGATCCTTGGAAATCAAACCTTATCTGACTCTCTTTTTCTTTCTCCCCGCCTTCTGGCCCCTGTTTGATAGAACTTATAAAGCAAATTGTTTCAATGACCTTGAACATTTTGTTCACATACTTTGAAAAAAAGCAAGGGTGCAAAATGAGTTTTTTCCAGGTACTGTATTCCAAAAGAAAAAGGGTCCCTGTTAGTCTAGGTTCTATATAATACTTCTCAGGCTTCCAATTTATGAATGCACAGATAACTAGAATATTAAAGCTAGGTAGAAAGACTTTTAATGATAACATCAAAATCCTTTGATTTATTAGAATTGAAAGATATTTAAGGGGTACCTGGCTGACTCAGTCAACAGAACACATGATTCTTGATCTCAAGGCTGTGGGTTTGAGCCCCATGTTGGGTGTAGAGATCACTTAAAAAAAGTAAAATCTTAAAAAAAAAAAAAAAGATATCATGACTTGAGCTGAAGGCAGTTGCTCAACCAACTGAGCCACCCATGCCACCCCCCCAAAAGATATTTAAGAGATCACTTAGTCTGCTCTGAATCTAAACAAATATCATTTTTCTTAGTATAAATATTATATAGAAGTTCAATGCAAACATTTATGAAAAATAACAAATATGTCTGTGCAGTCTATCCGATTTACATATAAAACATTATCCTAATCAATATACAGTTTAGTTTTTTTTTTTTAAGTTCTGATTGTTCCACAGTTTTTACCAACATTTGATATCCATGAACTTTTAATTTTTTTTATAGTTGACACACAAAGTTAACATTGGTTTCAGGTGTGCAACTTAGTGATTTGACAAGTTTATACCTTCTGCTCTGTTCACCACAAGTATAGTTACCATCTGTCCTGTTACATCACTATTACAATATCGTTGACTGTCTTCCTCATGCTGTGCCTATTATTCCGTGACTTACTCATTCCATAACTGGAAGCATGTATCTGTTTCACTCCCTTTGACCCATTTTGCTGAGCCCCCTTACCCCCTGATAACAACGAACTTAAAAATTTTGCTTCTCTGGTGTTTGGAAATGGTATCTTGTGGATTTAATTTTCATTTCCATGATAACTGACAAGATTGAACATATTTGAACATCTTTAATATTTTTTCAATTTCTTTTCAATTATACCAATTTTTCTGTTGGGTTGTTTATATTCTCCTCCTCCATCCTCTGAGAGAGAGAGAGAGAGAGAGAGAGAGCAGGTGCATGCCTGTGCTTGAGCCAGGGGAAGGGCAGAGGGAGAGAAGAATCTTAAGCAGGGTCCGTGCTCAGTGTGGAGCTGACACAGGGCTTGATCCCACAACCCTGAGATCATGACCTGAGCCAAAATCAAGAGTCGGATGCTTAACCAACTGAGCCACCCAGGTACCCCTGTTCAGACTCTTAAAATATATAGAAAATTTTCAAACATTTAGATGCTAATCCTTTGTCAATTATATTTTGTAAATATATATTTTCTCAGTTAAACTTACGGTGAGAAAATATATTTCAAGAAGAATGCAACTGTCTTTTCAGTTTATGACTTGCCTTTTAGTTCTCTTCATAGTGTCTTTTGATAAACAGATATTCTTGATTTTAATGAGGTCAATTTATAACTTTTTTATAATAATGTTTAACATTACATTAAAGATTCATGTTTAGGAAATCTTGGCCTACGCCAAGATCATATATTCTTATCCAGAATTTTGACTGTTTCAGCTTTCATGTTTTGGTCTATAACACATTTTGGAATTTTTTTGGCACGATAGTGTGAGGAAGTCAGGTTTCCTATATTTTTTTTCTGTGTTGATACCCAAATGACCCAGCACAATTGTTGAAAACATTTTCCACTGAATTGCAGTGACAACTTTGTCATAAATCAGGTTATTGTATGTGTGTATCTTGTGTGCCATTCTGTTCTATTAACACATTTGTATCCTTTCTATGTACTTTTTGATAGGTAGTATTTCTAGAACATAGCTATATCAGTCCTCTTCTTTATAGTTTGCATATTTTTATGTCTTCCCTAACTCAAAGTAATAAGATGTATTCACGTATTGTCTCCTGAAAGCTTTACGGTTTTATCTTTCAACATTTTAAAAATGTTTAGAATTTAAGTATTTAATCAACTTGCTACTGATTTTTGAGACTAGTTTAAGTACAAATCTAATTCTATTTTATTCTATATATATTCCAGTTGTCACTACATTACTTATGAAGAGCCCCTCTTTTCTTCTTTGAGCTACTATTGTAGCTCTGTCCCAGATTACATTTCCATATATTGATGGGTTTGTTTCTAGACTCTATGTTTTGTTCTATTGGTCTATCTGTCTGTTCTTGTGTTAGGACCAGACCACCCTAATTACTAGTTCTAAGACTTCCAACATTTTACCTCTTTCAGGAGTATCTTGACAATTTTTGGCCATTTACAGTTCCATGTGAATTTAGAAAAAATTTGTCAATTCCACAAAAATCCTTATTTGGGTTTATTTTGCATCTATAAGTTAATTGAGTAAGAATTTTCATTTCTATAATATTAAATTTTCTTATTGATGTATATGGTGTATCTCTGAATATTTTTTAAGGATTTTCTTAAATGTCTTATATAATTTTATCCATGGGGTATTATAATTTATTTGATAGATTACATATAGATAACATATGTTTTTGTTATTATTACAAATAATATATTCTTTACTATCTTAATCATGAAGTCTAACATATATGTTATCTAACACCGAGAAATATATGTCGTCTTAGATATATATATAAAAGACACATGTATGTACAGTTCTACACATTACTTTGCAGTGAACACTCATGTTAATAGCACTCAGGTCAGACAGTAAGATATTTCCGGCCCTATAGCAAATATTCCAAGTTGCAACCTCCAGGACCGCCCCCAGAGGTAACCACTATTTTTTAAATAATTAGAAAATTTATTTTCCTTTTGGTTTTAACACCTAGATATACCATCTTAAATAATGTAGTTTAGCTTTGCTGTTTCTGAACTTCATATGAATAGAATCTTTACTATAGTATTCTCTGTCGTGTTTCTTTTATTCAAATATTATGTTTGTGTGATTCATCCATATTGTGATGATATCTTTTTAAAAAACAAGATTTTTAACACTTTGTTTCTGGAGCTTAGAAATTCAAGTGATTTTGTATAGATTTTAGATATAAAACAATGATTTTTGGACTTCAGACAACAGGCAGTGCTGAACTGTGACCCCAGAGAGAAGGAAAATAAATGCGGAGGGCCTCCTAGATGCTGGTTTGCTGTGGAGAGAGAACCTGAACGGCCTGGCGGACTCCTTGAATTCAGGATACTGAGCTCTGAATTCCAAGGTGCTAGGGCTGCCAGAAGTCTCAAGGCAGAGCGGTGAAGATTAAAGAGCTGAAGACAGCTCCGGAGTTCTGCAGAGATTCTCAAGCCTGATATGGGTAAGGATCAGCACCGCTGTGCAAGGAAACTCGGATGTCAGAGAAAGACCTGCAGGGAAAGATCAAACAGACAATCCCCAAACTTCACACAGGGTGAGAATGGCCTGTGTTCCTACCACCCAAAGTGGAAAGAGCTCTTAACACACAAATTATCAGTAGAATCCTCACGGGGCGGGGGGAGGGGGGGATTACTTGGTGGGATATTAGTGTAGACCAACATGGAGTTCAATCAGTCCCACCTCTGAAAGCAAGGTTCTAAGGGATCTGACTGTTTCCAAGAAACTTAACCATGTCCCAGAGCGAGAAAGACTATTAGTTGCCCTTCAGTTTGACTCTACGGTCAACCTAGGAATTCTTTTGACCTCTTCCTTTCTTGCATCCTTGTTTTTTGGAATCTCAAATCTTCCTTATTTTACTCCCTTGTTTTGGTAGCTCTCATTCTTTAGTAGCCTTTTTTCTGTTTTTTTTTTTTTTTTTTTTTTGTTGTTGTTTTGTTTTGTTTTGGTTGTTTGGTGTTTTTTAATTTTTTTAAGTACTCTACACCTATTGGGGGACTTGAACTCACAACCCCGAGATCAAGGGTCACTTACTTCACTGACTGAGCCAGACAGGAAGCCCTTTTCAGTAGCTTCTTATATTATTTCTTTAATAATGTGCTCTCTGCCATTTTATCTGAGCTTTCCTTATTTTTTTTTTTTTTAAGATTTTATTTATTTATTTGACAGAGAGAGAGACAGCACAAGTAGCAGAGTGGCAGGCAGAAGGAGAGGGAGTAGCAGGCTCTCTGCTGAGCAGGGATCCTGATGTGAGACTCGGTCCCAGGGCCCTGGAATCATGACCTGAGTTGAAGGCAGCTGCTTAACTAACAAGCCACCAAGGCACCCCATTATCTGAGCTTTCTTTTCAGAATTTCTTTTATTCAGATATTAATCTCCTGGATTGATCCTCTAAGTATATTTTCTTTTTTTCACTATTTTCTACACACTTATCTTTTTGTTGTACTTTCTTGGAGATTTTCTCAACTTTATCTTCCAACTCTCCTCTTGTTTTTGCTTTGTTTTATTTTTCCACATACATTTTTAAATATTCAGAGCTCTTTTTTTGAAAGTACTTTTCTTTCTTTCTCTCTTTCTTCATCCTTCCATCCCTGTCTCCCTCCTTTCCTTCCTGTCTAGTTTTTGATTTTTTTTTTTAATTTTTATTCATTCTGCTTCCTGCATTTTCCACCTATGTGCTGTTTTTCTTCTTATATCTTGTTAGGGGTTTTAACCAGATGTCTGAGGATCCTTGACTATTTATTCATATTATGAGTGAAGCACTACAAAGCTAATTAGAATCTGGGGACATGGGTCTCACCGTTATGACTTCTGCACTAGAATTCTAGTAGGTGCTCTACAACAAATTTATTTCAGAGAATTTCTTTTTTCATTACTAGCTTGCTAAGGTGAAATTAAAAAAAAAAAAAACTGGGACAGATTTTGTATTTCAACAAAGTTTTCTTGTCATGATTCAAATCATCCTATACTCTTTAACCTTCAATCTATCAGTGTAGTTTCCTAAGGGTAGGGTTTCTAGGAGCCGCATTTCAGAAGGGTTTTGCTGCCCTTCTCCAGGGAAAAGCTAGAATTTCTACTCTTTAAGAAAAGGGTGGGAATGTCCACAAGGCTGCTCATGCTGCCACTGTTTAGGGCTGGCACTGCCCTCTCTTTGCTCTATGCCATGCAGAAGTTATGATTTTCCTTTTCAAAACAAGGATTTGGCCAAGAAAAGCTGTGGCATACTTCAAGGAGTCAACTACGTTTGTTGTTATTCTTACATATTTTTTGTTGAATACAATCTTTGCTCCATAAACAGCCCATATGGAATTAAATCTCCTCAGGGTAGGTAAGGCATTGCATGTGACACATGTTAGGGGTAAGAAAGGGTATTTATAAAATGTTTTTTCCATGAGCCCCTCATCTGTGGTTTAGCTACTTTCCTTACCACAGCATAGTTTTCCTCCTACTCTTTATCGTCACGTGGCAATCAAAAGACCAAGACTTTTTTTTCTTTCTGCAGTTCTGTGCTCTTCTACATACTTCCCCAAAGAAGAAGGAAGAGTCTGAGGCCTGTTCCAGTCGTTAATATTAGCTGTGAAAGTGTGTCTGAGTTGTGTGACATGCGAAAAGACACTAGGTAACATTCTTCCTTAAGCATCAAGCTAAGGAATTTTACATGGAAGTCTATGAAGTTATTGGTAGGGTGGAAAAAAAAAAAAAAAGAGACAGTCTTTTTTTTTTTTTTTTTTTAAAAGATTTTTATTTATTTATTTATTTATTTGACAGACAGATCACAAGTAGGCAGAGAGGCAGGCAGAGAGAGAGGAGGAAGCAGGCTCCCAGCTGAGCAGAGAGCCCGATGCGGGACTCGATCCCAGGACCCTGAAATCATGACCTGAGCCGAAGGCAGAGGCCTCAACCCACTGAGCCACCCAGGCGCCCAAGAGAGACAGTCTTAAGATGTGACAGAAGAGGCCTGCACCCGAGAACCAAGCCAGGAGGTTCCAGGCTCACATCTGTCACTCACTGGCAAGTCATTGGCCCCTCTGAGCCTTAGTCTCTGCATATATAAAAATATAAAATAAGGAGGGTTGACTTCACTAGATCATCCCCATGGACTTTTCTGGCTCTGACATTCTTTTGTGTTCAAAGCAATATCAACCCTAGAAAATATTCAGTAAGACATTTGCAATTCATTTTCTAATTGTGAGCTTCATAAATATTATAATATTCCAGAACTGAATATTTTTCCTCTTCACTACAAACACTGTTTTAAGTATATGAAACAGAAGCCTTCCTGGAGAACCCCAAAATGACTCCCCTTGAGAAGCCCAGGTCCTAATCCCCAAAACCTGTTGATGTGTTATCTTACATAACAAAAGGACTTTGTAGATGGGAGGATGTTAAAGATCTCTAGCTGGAGAGGTTGTCCAGGCTTATCTTCTTGTTAGGCTCAATCGAATCACAAAGGTCCTTGTACGTGGAAGAGAGGAGCAGAAGAGGTCAGAGTGTTGTGATGTAAGAAAGGAACCTGCTCTCACTGGCTTTGAAGATGAATGAAGGCAGCCATCAGCCAAGGAATGTGGGTAGCCTCTACAAGATGGAAAAGTCAAGAAGTGGATTTTCCCCCAGGACCTCCAGAAGATATGAAGCTCTACTGAAACTTTGGTTTTAGCTGTGTGAAACACAGTTCAGTTTTCTAACCTCCAGAGCTATGAGATATTACATCAGTTCTGTCTCAAGCCACTGCATGATTATTTATTGCAGCAACAATAGGAAACCAATACAATTCATCAGCTCTGGCCTTTATTATATTGAGCAAATATTTTTTTAAAATTTATTTATTTGAGAGAGAAAGAGCACACATGCATGTGAGAAGAGGGGAGGGGCAGAGGGAGAAGGAGAAGCAGGCTCTCAGCTCAGTAGGGAGCCCCATGTGGGGCTCGATCCTAGGACCCTGAGATCATGAACCTAGGTGAAGGCAGAGGCTTAACCACTGATCCACCCAGGTGCCCCTATATCGGCAAATGTACTTTAGGTTTTAATGTATATCTATGTGTGTTGTTCATGTGTGCTAGAAAACATTTCATTCTGCCTTAAGAACTGAGAATTATGTCATCTTACTTGTTTATATTATAGCTAAAGGAATAATTAGAAAATTGATTAATTATGCTTCTATGTACCATTAGATTCCTAAATTTAATTATTCCCCAGGACTATGTTTTATTCTTAGAATTCATAGAATATTGGATCTGGAGAGAACCATAAATATGAATAAATAAAAATAAACCTAGTTATTGATTTAATGGTAGTAAATATAAATATAATCAAATTTATAAAAATTTATTAATAAATTTAATCATAGTTAATATAAGGATAAATAAATCTAGTTGCCTATAACACTAAGATCAAAATTGAGGACTGCTGGCTTCCAGTCTAGGGTTTGTCGCACTACACCAAATTCTTTCCAACTGAAAGTGTTAGGACATGACAATATTTAATAAATCTGTCCTCTTAGTGTGAAATATGAAGGAGTGTGAAATTCAAATGTGCCTTGTGTAGTTCAACTCATTTTCGCCAGAGAAACAGTATAGCACTGTGGTTCTGATCTGGGACCCCAAAGGGTATATATATATATATATATATAGGACCGTATGAGCAAATCCCATCTTCGGTATTTCCCAGCAAGGGGACCCTAGATGAGTTATTTAACCTCTCCATGCCTCCTTTTCTTTATCTGTATAGATAGAGATGCTAACTGTACCAAACTCATAGGGTTGTGGAAGACTGAAGTACATTACTAACTGTAAAGCTCATAGAAAAAGACCTGGGCTACATTTACTACCAAATCATTATGAACAATCAGATTATTAACAGCAGGCTACATAATAAAGACAAACTACTTTAGTTAAACAGAAGAATGACTTTTTATTAATATTAATATTACTACTAGTTGTTCCTGCAGTGTTTCTTAGCCACCTCTTGTGGTGAAGGCATGAACCCTGAATCCTAAAACAAGGCCCATTGTTCAGGTAAATTGCCCCGTAGTCTGAAAATCTTGTACTCTTCCTTGTCATCAGACATTTTGTGGACAATTAGCACGTGACTATCATGAGTGCTCTTGCTAATTACAGTCACATTAATACCAAAGAACTGTACAATGGCTGCTTCTATACTGTCATTTCTGCAAGCTGCTTTGTTCCAAGGACGAAGCAGCTGATGGACGGTTTCGTTTCTGCCATAATGCTGAGCATGGGTCTCTGATAGACTTGCTTAGGCTGGCAAACTTTCTGAGCAGAAGTGCTAGATTTGTATACATCTTCGAGAAGGGGGCAGCTCAAGGCTACAGGGAGCTAGGAAAGAAATAGGAAGTGAAAAAGTAGAACGGAAAGACATAGGTAGATAGAGGAAGAAAAAAGAGGAAGGAGGAAAGAGGGAGCCATGAAAGGACATGAAGATCAATGAAACCACTTACATGGAGAAGAGTTGAAGAGGCAAACAGGAGACGCTCCAGGCAGAAGGGTTTTCTATGAAGTTTTTCTGAGGCCAGATCCGTGCTTCTCGGATTGGAATGGGCATCCGAATCCACCGGGGGACTGGTTAAAACAACTTGCCGAGTCCTATCTGCAGAGATCCTGATCTAGTAGGTCAGAGAGGAACCTAATGCAAATTCTAACAAGTCCTGAGGGGATGGGGAGACGGTGGTCTGAGGACACTTTGAATACCTCTGGGTTAAACTGTATTCACACAAAATAAATGGAATAGTTCTCGGCCTTTCTAAAATATTGAGCTATATTTTATATATAGTAAATTGTACAGATTTTTATTTTTTAAAGATTTTATTTATTTATTTGACAGAGAGAGATCACAAGTAGGCAGAGAGGCAGGCAGAGAGAGAGAGGAGGAAGCAGGCTCCCTGCCGAGCAGAGAGCCCGATACGGGACTTGATCCCAGGACCCTAAGATCATGATCTGAGCCAAAGGCGGTGGCCCAACCCACTGAGCCACCCAGGCGCCCCTGGATTTTAATGGTCTTAGTTTCCTGGCCTAAGCAGTTCCCTATTCAGTCATATAAAGCTTTACCTGTTCCCATATATACTGTCTCTGTCAAGGATGATAGGAAACTTCACTGAATACAGTTCTAGTGTCCTAGAATGGTAAAACGAACTTCAGTAAGTTTTTTACCTTTTTGAAGAAAAGATACATATTCTATAACCTAGAATTATATGCCAAAGAACTAGAAACACCTACATTACTTTGATTACTCCAGGAATATTTCCGGCTCGTGTGAGCTATGGCCCATTGTCTATCTCTTATTTTTTATTCCATTTGAAAGGGGGATATTTGGGCACATTATATTGAATTCTCTCCCATTCTTTGAATTAGCGATTCACTGGGTTTATGTAATATGTCATCTGAGATTTGGGGCAAGGAAGCAATTGAGATTAAAATCCTTTAGTACTGCTTCCCAAACTTCCATGTGCATCTGAACCGCTAGAATCTTGTTACAAATGCAGATTCTGATTCAGGGAGTCAGGTGTGGGGTTCAAAATTCTGCATTTGTAACAAGCTCCCAAATGGAATTGATGTGGTTAGTCCATGGATCACATTCTCAGTAGTAAGGCCCTGTCCGATGTGAGTAGGTGGTTCTCTAACTTTAAGCTACTTTAGCAAGTATGAGAATAAATAGATGGGGCCTTGTTAGAAGTGGAGTTTTTGGCTTCCACACCTGAGTATCTGATCAGGGCCTGAGGATTTGCATTTTTTTAGAAGATTTTATTTATTTATTTGACAGAGAGAGAGAGATCACAAGTAGGCAGGCAGAGAGGGGGGAAGCAGGCTCCCCACTGAGCAGAGAGCCTAGTGCAGGGCTTGAGCCCAAGACTCTGAGATCATGACCTGAGCCAAAGGCAGAGGCTTAACCCACTGAGCCACCCAGGTGTCCTGAGGATTTGCATTTCTAAATTCTCAGATGATGCTGAGGAAAGTGCAGGAAACATACTTGGACCGCCACTAGCAACCTACTGACCAACCCTCTCATTTTGCAGATGCTATTGGACCTGCCAGCAATGGACCCTGCCAGCTGATAACATCTACCGCCAAATGGCTCTGACATAGTCACCAGTGTCTCTCCGTTGACAAATCCAGTGGACTCTTCTCAGGCTTCACATTACTTGGCCTCTCAGTGGCTTCGGTCTCTGGGTTCTCCCTCTCTTGATCCTCTCATCTGTCTTGGTTACAGAAATAGAATTTTCTTTGTTTGCTTCCTACCTTTCTCAGACTCTGTTCTAGTTCAGACTCTTGCGTCAATTTCTTTTATCCCTCCCCGTCCTTTAGCCTCACTCTTGGGCCTTAGTTCAGCTGCTTATCATCTGCCACCTAGACCATGTCAGTTCTTGTCTAATAAATCCCTGTGCCTTGGCCAAGTCTCCAAGCCAACCTTCCTACCTCTAGAAGGTTCTTTATAAAATGCAGGAGTGATGATAGTCTCACCCTGTTTAAAACCATTGGTGGCTTCTTGCTGGCCCCGCGATGCATTCCAAACTCTTCAGCCTGGCTAACGTGGCTTTCTGTAATCTGGCCCTTATCTACCCTTTCTCTCACCACACCTGCTTTGGAATTTTACTTAAAAACAACTAATTCCCATAGAAGGTACAGGATTTCATGCCTCCATACCTCTGTTCATGCTCCTTTCTCTTCCAGAATTCTTTCCTCTCCATTCTTCCCAACCTGCTTACCCAGCAAACACCTCAAATTTCATGTGCTCCTCCTCTTGAACCCTATGGGGACCATCCCAGGAAGCAGGGACCTCTTTCTTCTCGTGCCCACACATTATGATGACATCAGTAATACCAGATCATAAAGCTCTCGAGAACAAAACGTGTTATTTTTTCAGCTCTGTGTCCCTTGTGCTTTCCTCAGTGCCTGACACATCGTGTCCTTGTGTTCTGAACAAACCAATGAATAGAGATTGAGGGAGAAACAACAGATAAAGACCTCCGGTGACTGCATTAGTTCCCTGAATCTGCATTAGTTCCCTGAATCTGCTTAACAAACAGACCACAGAACAACAGAAATGTGTTCTCTCCAAGTCCTGGAGGCCAGAAGCCTCAAATCAAGGTGTTGGCAGGGCTGCACTCTCTAGAGACTTTAAAGAGAGATTCGCTCCCTTCCTTTCCCAGACACTGTGGTTTCCAGCTGTTCCTTGGCTTGTTTCACTCCAATTTCTGCCCCCATTTTCTCCTCTTCTCTTCTGTCTTTCTCCCTCTTTTTTAATTTTTATTTTTAAATTTAAATTTAAAATTTTTTAATTTTAAATTTAAAATTTAATTTTAATTTTTTAATTTTAATTAGGTCTCACCCCAATGTGGGCCTTGAACTCATGACCCTGAGGCTCCCCAAGGAGCCAGCCCGGAGCTCCCATTTTCTGTCTCTTATAAGGACACTTATCATTGTATTTAGGACCCATCTGGATCGTCCAGGATAATCTCATCTTGAGATCCTTAACTTAATTCCATCTGCAAAGGCCCTTTTTCCAAGTAAAGTCTCAAAGCCCCTTTTTTCAAGTAAGGTTCTGGTGACTAGGGCATAGACCTATCTTGCTGGGAGACACAATGCAGCCCACTGCAGTGACGTTGAGAAAAGCAAGGATGGTGTCCATAATAGAAATTGGAAAGAGACAGCTAATCCTCATCGTCCCTCTAGATCCCATGTAATAACAACAGATAGAAGATGGTAGACATGTACTGTGTGCTCCGTTACTCTAGTTATCTCCAAATCAGTTATCATCCAGAGTCATTTTTCTTAAAAAAAGAGAAAAAAATCACTGTGATGTGTGTGTGTGTGTGTGTGTGTGTGTGGTGTGTGGGGCGTGTGTGTGTGTGTGTGTGTGTGTGTTGGGTGGCAGACTTCCAAGCACCAAGAATATTCTCCTTTATGCCTAAACCATACCAAATCCTTCTCCTTAAGGTTAAAAAATGAAGCACAAGAATCTCATCTACGGGTCTTTGGAAAAGTAATACTTTCTGAACTGATTTTGGTGTTCTTGTGACTTCACATTTGTCCTGGAGGAGAGGAAACTGTTTCACTCCCTGGTACGGTGGTACCTGGCCTTTGTCACCGTTTGCACTTAACCACTTCTGATGAAAGTGTTAATTGGTATTGGACGAGACGTGGGGCTGGGAGAGGCAGCTGTGGAAATTGTGAGGCCCGGAGACTGGGCAAAGGCAGGGGGAGGCTGTTCCAGTTTCCAGCCCAGCCACCTACCCTCAAGTTTGCACATGACACCCCAGCACCAAAGCCAGGGTTTCCAGAGTGGACAGATTTCATTTCCATCAGGGACTGACTGACAATCTCCAAGATGAAACCTTTTTTTCTGACTTTACAGCTGACGTCTGAAGGCTTTCTCATCGAGTGCACAACGAGAGGCAAGCTCAGGAGAGTTGGGTAAATGAGAGACTGTAGGACGAAGCCTTCGTAGGGTTACATGTTCCCTTATTTTTCTACAAGACAGGAGAACACAGGAGACTGTGATTTGTCAAACCCTCCAACAAAACAAAACAGGTCTGTTGTTAATACAGACAAAGGCTCACAGCTGCAGAAAAGTTTCCACAAGAAATCTCAGTCCTCCCTGGTCATTTTGCCGTTTTGTGATCACTTTTCCAGGATTCTTTTTTCCCGTCAGTGTTTCTTCCCATTAACTATCTGTTTCCTTTCCTGCAGGTTTGTAATGTTCTACTGGGTTCCGCCAGTATGTATGTGCGAGGTAGCACCATAGCTTCAGCAGGGAAGGTAAATGGTTTGGTGATGGAGTCTGTTAGGGCAACTGCTGTGAGCTCTCGGCCCTGTACCCCCATTCTCAACACTCCGATGGAGATACCAGCCACCCCTCAAAGCGTGCCCCTAACGGCTGTGCGACAAAGGAACCTGGGGGAGCTCGAAAGCCGGGCTGTCGTCCTGCTCAAACGCTGGCCAGGTGTGTCGAGAGTTTTCCAAATGTTTGCCTGTATTTTGGTGAACTGGAGTGTTCGAAGCTGGCTGCAAAAGTGAGAAATCTGCTTTGAGAGAACCGGTGTTTGATCCTTTAAGGCTGAAATTTCAACCTCAGGCGAAACTCAGGGCATCCAAAGGCAATTGAAAACAGAAAGAAGAAAGTTCTATGTGACATTTCTGGGATCGAAAGTGATGAGTTATAAATTTTCACTGTTGATGCTTGGCCTGTCTTCCTCTTTTGCCAGTATATATTTATCTCTTCGGGCATAATACCATGTTACAGTAAAGCTGCTTTCATTTTGACTGCATTTGGGATACTCAGACATGTAAAGATTGGTGTTTACTTTTGAACTTACAACAAAGAGTTTTCAAAGAATGGTGTACCAGATTGTGATATAAATGCTTAACCCACGCAAGGAAAAGGGATCTCTGAGATCTCTGAAAAACACTTTGCCAGCACAGAGATAATTAGAATATAAATAATTCCGAAACAGAAATGACAAAGCATTCATATCTAAAAGCAGTGTCCAGACTTTTCTACTTGGCAAATTTTATGGACTTTCAGAATTATTCACTATAAATCAAGGTCATAAAAATGGAACTTAAAAATAAAGTAATTTTCACAATACTTTTAATCATGTGTCTATCCACTTATTCAGATGGACATCTATGTAAATTAGTAAGTCATGACACATAAAATTTTAAAGTTACATTTATTTATATGCATTTTAAGCTATAATCCTACAGATTTTATCTTATATTTCAAGAAAAAGAGAAAAAAAAGAGAAATTAAATGTTTTATGCATTTTTCATTATAAAGTATTAAAGGTTCATTGTTAAAAATCAAGGAAATACAGAAAAGTCTAAAGAAAACCACTTAAAATTGTACCACTTAATCATCATCACTGACATTTTTAGTATCACTTTTAGCCCTTTTGTCTGTATGTTATCTTTTTAAAATATAAACGAAGGCAAACTAATGTGCCAAGTCAATCCAAAGGATTTAGCAATGCTGCTGGAACAACTGAATATCCACATAGAGGAAAACAAATGAAACTTGACCCATATCTCACTCCATACATAAAAAATTGGCTTGAGATAGATCTAAGCTTAAGATCAGGGCATCTGAGTGGCTAAGTTGGTTAAGCCACTGCCTTCAGCTTAGGTCATGATCCGGGAGTCCTGGGATTGAGTCCCATATTGGGTTTCCTCTGCTCTTCAGGGAGCCTGCTTCTGCCTCTCCTTCTGCTTGTGCTCTGTCTCTCTCTCTGTGTCAAATAAATAAATAAAATCTTAAATAAAATAAAATAAACTTAAGATCAGAAACATAAAGCTTCAAGGAGAATATCTTTATGTTCTTGGGAGTAGGCAAAGATATCATGCAAAGAACACATGAAGCATTAACCACAAGAGAAAAAAAAAAAGATTAAATTGGATTGTGCAATTCTTTCTGCTCATTCGAAGACACCATTCATAAATGCCTAGACAAGTCCTAAACGGGGGAAAAATATTCTCACCACATACATATCTACTAAAATTCCTAAAAATCATTAATAAAAGGACAAATCCATTTAAAAGTGAGTATATTATTTATTACTGTATAATGAAGTACTCTAAAACTTAATTTAAAACAACAAATATCAGGACGCTTGAGTGACTCAGTCAGTTGGGCGTCTGCCAAAGATCGGGTCAGCATCCTGGGGTCCTGGGATCCCTCAGCGGGGAGCCTGCTTCTCTCTCTCCCTCTTTGTGCTCCCTCATGCTCTCTCTCTCTCTCAAATAAAGAAATAAATCTTTAAAAAATAAACAACAAATACTTATTATCTCCTACTTTCTGAGGATCAGGAATTTGGGGACAAATCAACTGGGTGGCTCTGGTTTGTTGTCACTTGTGAGGCTGTGGCTGAGGTACCAGCAGGGGCTGCATTCAGCTGAAGGTCTGACCGGAACTGGACATCCACACCACCACTTCTGTCATAGTTTATTTATTAAAAGCAACTCACTAAGTACAGCCCACGTTTAAGGTGAGGGAAATTAGGCTCCACTTTTGAATGGAAGGATATCAGTTAGTTTTTGTGTATATTTAAAGCCACCACAAAAGATGATATATATTAATGGGCAATATGTATAAGAAGAAAAATGGCTGCTTCATTAGTCAGCAAATTAATGCAAATCAAATCCACTATGAGGTACTATTTCAACCCATTAGGGTGACTAAAATGAAAAAGACTGACAGCACCAAATGTTGGAGAGGATGTGGAGCAACTGGACCTCTCATCACGCTGGTCAGAATGTAACATAGTACAAACATCTTGGTGAATTGTTTAGCAGTGTCTTCTAAAGTTAACTCTACACTTACTCCATTTCTGGTATTTTCCCAAGAGAGAGAAAAACATGTTCACAAAACCTTAGATGTGGCAGTATTTATATTGGCTTTATTTATAAACACTTAAAGCTAGAAACAGTCCAGTGTTTATTGACAGGGAAGAGGAAAAACAAACTTACACAATGGAATACTAACCAAGCGGTCAGATTATACAATCAAATATTACTGAGCAATACAAAAGAATGAACTAAAACAGGCAACAACAAGAATGAATCTCGAAGCTTAGTGATCTGATGATTAAGCAAAAGACGCCAGATCCAAAAAAGGAAATTTTGTATAATTCCATTTACATGAAGTCCAAGAACAAGAAAAACTAATCTATAGAGAGAGAAATGAGAAAAAGTTTGCCTTATCAGGATGGAGGAAGAGAATCAATTGGAAAGAGGCAGGAGGGGACTTTGTGGGCATGATGAAAACGTTTTAATTCTTGTTTTCATGGTACACAAGTGTACATGATTTCCCAAACTCCTGAAACTGAACACCAGGATCCATTCATTTTATTGTATGTTAATAATACTGTAATTAAAAAAAAATGAAAATCACATAGAGTTTTATTTACTGCTTTTTTGACTCAATATTACATTGTGAGTGTTTTCTGGTGCCTGTCAGTACTTTTTGAAAAAGCATTTTGATGGTTACATGTTGTTTCATGATATAAAATATATTAAAAATGAATTTATAAATATAAGATTAATCCCAAATTTTATAAAAAGCACTGATGAATTTTCTTTTATCTCTAAATATCTTTATTTTTTAAATTTTTAAAAATTTTAAAAGATCTTATTTTATTTTTTTCAGTGTTCCAAAATTCATTGTTTATGCACCTCACCCAGTGCTCCATGCAATACGTGCCCTCCTTAATACCCACCTCCTGGCTCACCCAACCTTCCCCCCAACACTCTCCCCTCCAAAACCTTCAGTTTGTATTTTATTTTGTGCACATTTGTGATTATAGGGACATTATATTTAAGCTTTTATATAAAGGAATCCTGGTGTTTTTGATTAAGCAATGAGGATTAAAGGTCTTTCATCATTAGATGTTTCCTTCTGGACCTTCTCCCCTCCCTCTTTCCCTCCCTCCCTTCCTCCCTTTCTTCTTTGGCTTCATTCCTTCTTTCCATCTTTCCTTCCTCCCCCTTTTCCTCCTTCCCTCCCTCTTCCTTTCTCTTTTGTCTTTCTCCCTCCTCCCCACCTCCTACTTTTTGTATTTCACCCAACTTTTTATTTTGCACAAATTCAATTCTGCAGAAAAATAAGATGAAAGTGGAGCTTAATGACTACCTTGTATATCCATCAGCTAGGTTCTCTAGTTCTTAACATTTTACCACATTTGTGTTCTCTGTGTGTGTGTGTGCATGCATGCACATTTTCTTAAGTTTTACATTTTTCATGTGTGTGGAAACAAGGGTAATAACCTACAAATCACAATAAAAAAGGTTACTTTCAGTAAATTTAACACTGATGCAAAAATGTAAAATATAGAGTGCATATTCAAACTTGCTAAATTATCACCAACTGTCCTTTATACTTTTTTTGATCCAGGATCCCAACAAAGATAGTGCATTGCATTTGGCTATTTCCTTTATCTACTTTAACTCAGTCTAGAATGATCCCTCTATCTTTTTTGTGTCTGACATGCATTGATTTTTTTTTAAAGATTTAATTTATTTATTTGACAGAGAGAAATCACAAGTAGACAGAGAGGCAGGCAGAGAGAGAGGAAGGGAAGCAGGCCCCCTGCTGAGCAGAGAGCCTGATGCGGGACTCGATCCCAGGACCCTGAGATCATAACCTGAACTGAAGGCAGCGGCCTAACCCACTGAGCCACCCAGGTGCCCATGCATTGATATTTTGAGGGGTCCAAAACAACTGTCTTGTAGAGTGTTTCACAATCTGGATTTGTCTGATTATTTCCTCATGATTAAGTTCAGGTTGCATATTTTGGGCAAAAATGCTGCATGAGTGATGTGTATTACGTGTTACATTATATAATGTCACTGTTATTTTACTGGTGAAGTTAAGTTTGATCCACTGGTTAGGATATTTTTACCAGATCACCATCTTTCTCTTTGGAACTGAAAAATCATCTGCAGGGTGATCATATGACTCTCCTGTCTTCCAGCACTCTTCATCCAATAATTTTAATATTTACAAATGATCCTTACCTGACCCAGTTATTCTAGTGATGATTACAAAATGATTTCAAATGCAGTCCTGTTTTTCACATTTACTAACTGGCATTCTTCTGTACAACAGTGTTTTTCCTTTTTCCTCCTTCTCTATTTTAGTATCACGGATTCTTTTTTTTTTTTTTTTCAATTTCTTTCTTAAAACAAAACCAGGTGCATCCTCTTACAAATGACTCAAATTATTTACATTATAAGGAATGAAATTTTGTATTTAGGCCAAAAGAAATTCAGTCCTAAATATAAGAAGAATTTAGAGAACTTTATTTACTAGGTCTGTCAACATAAATGATGATATATATATCCATATATACCAAGATATGTGACTTACATAAATATGGATACATATATGTATATGTATATATGTATACATACAGATAGAGATACATATTTTTCTCTGATTTAAAAATAATATATGTCCGGGGAGCCTGGGTGGCTCAGTGGGTTAAGCCGCTGCCTTCAGCTCAGGTCACAATCTCAGGGTCCTGGGATCGAGTCCCGTATCGGGCTCTCTGCTCAGCAGGGAGCCTGCTTCTCTCTCTCTGTCTGCCTCTCCGTCTACTTGTGATTTCTCTCTGTCAAATAAATAAATAAAATCTTAAAAAAAAAATATGTGTCCACTGCAAAGACTTTAGGAAAGATAGAAAATTACAAAAAGGAAAAACATATATTTTATCCCAATATCCAGATATAACTAATATTAAAACTTTGCTATGTGTTTGTGGTTGGCTTCCAAGACGGTATCCTCCATCTTGGATCCTCATCTCCTGATGTTCTTGGCCTTGTGTAACTTCCTTCAATATGGAATAAAGTTGATCTGTGTGAGCATTAAAATAATTTGAAAGTGATGATGTGTGATTTCCAAGTGTAGGGCATTAAAGGAATTGCAGCTACTGTCTGGTCTTTTAGATTTTTCCCTCTGAAGGAATCCAGCCATCCTGCTTGAAGATAGTCAGGTATCTCTGGAGAGGCCCATGGGGAGAGGAACTGAAGGCTTCTACTCACAGCCAGTGTCAACTGACCATCCATGTGAGTGAACTACCTTGGAACTGGGTCCTCTAGTCCCAGTCAGACCTTCAAATGACCATAGCCCCAGCTAACATCTACTTGCAACCTCATGAGAAAACTTAGGCAGAACTGCCAAACTAAGTTACTCCTAAATTTCCAACCTATAAAAGCCATGAGAGATAATAAATGATTATTGTTTTTAGCCATAAAGTTTTGGGGTGATTCGTTACACAACAGTAGATGAGTAATAGAATATTCCCCCAGTTTTATTTTTTCATTCAACAAATGTTCATTGAACATTTGCTACTCAGGGTTGAACCAGAGAAACAGAATCAGAAGGGAAAATACATATGTGGTGTGTGCAGGTATGTGTGTATTTATTACAAGAAATGGACGTACATAGGCCATCATGGTTCACTAAGCAAACTCGAAGTCCATGGGACAGGCAGGAAGGAAAGATCATGGCCAGGATGGAGACCCATGAGCTTAGGCTTGTTCATAGGCAGTAGTCACTCAGGAAAAAGGATCCAGAGGGAAGGAAAAACAGTTGCATATCCAGCTGCTCTTTTTGAAATCTTGTGGCTCAGAGAAGGTCTAAGCTTTCTCTTTAAGGCCTTCCAACTGACTAAGCCAGGCCCATAAAGGTAGTTCTTCCTTGGATTAATAGAAGGGGAATTCTGGGGTCTACAGTTAAGCCTAGCCATTTTACAAAGCCAACATACTTGATATGTACTAGGCTTGGTTCTAGGTCCTTGAGATACATTAATAAGTAAAACAGACAAGATGACTATCCTAATGGAACTTATATCTTAGTGGGAAAAGAAAAAAAAATCAACACATTAAAAAAAAAGCAAACAAATTTTTAAACGAACTTACCCATAAATAATAAATACAATATCCTAAAGCGAGAAGTGTTAAAAAAGAAAATGAGATAGTGGGATATGAGGTGACTAGAGAGTGAGATATGGGGAGACTAGTGAGTGGAATATGGGGAGACTAAATGGTGGGATGTGGGGAGACCAGATATTAGGATATGGGGTGAGAGTTCACTAAGGTAGTCGGGAAAGACTTCGTGGAAGAGATGGCATTTCAGCAGAGACCAAACAATGTGAAATTACTATTCAGCCATTTAGAGAACAGAGGAAGAGTCCCCCTGTGGAGAAAAGCAAGTACAAAAGCTTTGAAGTGGAAATCAGGTAGACTTTTTCAGAGGACAGCCAGGAGGCTGGATGGAACCAGTAGGAGAGGAGTGGAGGGTGAGCTCAAATAGCTAACAGAGAGCGGGGTCGGGACATTTATTCTGAGCACTGTGGGAAACCACTGAAGGTTTAGAACAAAGAAATGACATGATCTGACCTACAATTTCAAAGGAAGCAAGAGCTGAACAAGGAGACCCGTTAGCAGGCCATTGCTGGAACCCCGGTAAGAGATGATGGTGACTTGGACCAAGACTTCTGAAGCACAGAAATCTTGAACGTGTTCTGTAGTCAGACAGTTTTGAAAGAGTAGGAACTGATATAGCCAGACTGTTTCAATCCTGATATTTTCTTTCTTCTAATGCTAGTGAAGGTTCTTCAGAGAAGGTTCTTCAGAAGACCCTCCATACTGTTTTTTGTAGTGGTTGATCCCATTTATATCCTCACCAACAGTGCATGAGAGTTCCCTTTTCTCTACATTCTTGCCAACACTTACTGTTCTCCATGAGAGCCAATTAACAGGTGTGAGGATATCTATATAACTATATATAGAGAGGTATGTATCCATAGATAGACTTATATATAGATCTTCATATGTGTCTGCATATGACGGCAGCAGGATTTATAATGAGGAACTGGCTCCTGTGATTATGAAGGCTGGGAAATCTGGAATCAGTTGTCTGCAAGCTGGAGACCCAGGAAAGCCAGTGGTATAATTCAGCCTCAGTCTGAAGGCCCGAGAACCAGGGTTGCTGAGGGTATAAATTCAGTCCCGAGGTCAGAAAAGATGAGATGAGGTGTTCCAGATCAATTAGTGAGGCAGGATAAAAGGAACAAATTCCTCCTTCCTTTGCCTTTTGTTCTATTTGGGTCCTCAAAGGATTAGAAAGACCCACCCACATAGGAAGGGTGATTTATTGCGTCCACTGGTGAAATGTTATTCCCCTCCAGACACTACCCACATATTTACACCCAGAAATAGTGTTTAATCTGATCACTCTCTGGACAGTCAAGCTGACCCATAAAACGAACCATCACAGCTGGTTTCTCCATATTATTACCTGATGTTGGTTAACCTGCTACTTTTGACTAATTTTACTTACACAGATTCACTTAGCATAAGCCATGCACACGATATTCTGTATCGATTCTGCGTCTTTCTTCCATGCCTTATACAGTTTTTAGAAGGACTTTTAGAAATGTTCATGCTGTTTTCTGTATTGATTAATACATTTAAGACATTACTGCAGAGCTAGGATAATTGGCTCAAGAAATCATCCATAAAATTTTAACAGTCTTCAAAGAAAGCAATTTTATTGCTTATTTTTTATTGATTAATAGCTGTGCCTTGCACTTGGACTAGGGTTTTCTTCTCATTTTCAGATACTTTCAGTTCATGCATCTTACATGGTGTCCACAACATCCCTGAAGGTGAGTGAGACAAGATGCTACATAACAAAATGGACCAAGGTTGGAGGAGGCCTTCTGGTGCATTGTGAGTCTAGTAGCTATAAGACTTGGAGCAGAAGGTTCGAGGATGGGAAAGTCTGTTTCGATGTTAAGAAGTTGTCAAGCTTGTAGGGAAGAACAATATGTGAACAGATAGTTATGAGAGAGGATTAGATGTGATACGTCATGTTGTGAACAGCAGACAGTGATGGGCTTGGGGAACACGAAGGCGGAAGCATCAGATAGAGCAAAGGCTCAGAATATGCCTACAATACCTCACCAGATAGCCTATGAGAGCATTCTTGGCACGTATTTGCAATGAAAAGCTAGGCCAGTGGAAAGTTATGAATGTAAGTAACAAAAGTAATGTCTGAGTCTGCCTCAAATAATATTTCTCTGAAACTAAGCATGGAAGATATTATTTTACTCATGGAAAAAAAAAGCTTTTTTGGAAAATGTGAACCTTGCCAAGGCATCAATGAAACTATGAATTCTCTGTGGCTGAAAATTTTCCTCAGGATTATAAATGACCTTGAATAATATTGAATTTTGGAGAAAATCGAAATCTTGTAATACTTGAAACATGTTTATTACTCACCCTGAGAGTCTGTGAGGCTGCGCACAGTAGAGCAGGACAGGAGATAAAACAATGACGGAATAGCAGAAACCCTTCCACTAAGTGACCAAGCACAGATAAGGCCTGAGCACACATTTCTGGCGCTGAAGTGGCGGGGCATTGTGGACGTGGACTGGTGGAGCCACAGGGCCTGCGGGAGTCACCTTGGTTCTTTCAGGCACCGCTAGACTCAGACTCCTGGGGCAGGGTCTGCGTGTTGGGGGATGGCAGTCGGGTCGCCTCCCAGAAAGGCAGAGATAAGGGCTAGCTCTGTCCTTGCTGTGTTGGGGGCAATGAAACCAGTGGTCATTTACTTGACCTATTTACCTTTTAAGAGGCATTTTCTTCCAACTGTAGCTAAATATTATTGTCAGTAAGTCAGGATACTTCTGTCACAAAAGGCTAGAAACCTCTCTCTTAGCATGAGGGTCTTTTTATTGTTTTGTAAGGTGTTTTATGGGGCAGGTGGAGTAATATCATTGTTTTCTTGGAATGACCGCCACCCCGAGTAATCCTATTAAAGCAATGTATGTATGTTTTATGTATGTATTTATATATACACGGGCATGTATGTATGTATACATGTATAGAGATTCCATTGCAATAAAACCCATTAGATTGCAGATTTCTAAACGATGAAACTTTTTGACAGCCTTTTTTTATTTCAAGCACTCTTTCCTTTAATGGTCTTTGACCTCCTCCTACATGCTTAGATTTTCTTAGACCTCAAAGTATATAAGAGATTATTTCTAATATCTGAAAAGGAATTCAATTATTCTTTTTATTTTATCTTATTTTATTCAAGTTTGTTCATTTTTATTAATCTCCACACTCATTGTGGGGCTCAAATTCACAACCCCGAGATCAAGAGTTGCATGCCCTTCCAACTGAGCCAACCAGGCACCTGAAAATTTTAATTATTCTCGAAGCTATCAGCAGACAAAAAATAGGAACTATTTAGGGCTTCAAGGGAATGCTTTTTCCTATTTTTTTATGTAAAGGACCTAGATAATACATGTAGGTAATTGCAAAATAGGATTAAATTGGTTGAGTCCAGAAAGAAATCTTTGTTTCATGTGTATATTATCTTGATTCAGATTTAGAAGTCTTCACACTGTTAGTAAAATGAATTACTCTCTTAGAGTTTCTTTATATGAAGACGATGACTCCCAGGAGTTGGCAGGACACATGGTGGTCTGCTGGAGGAATGAATGGAACTGCACCATCCCTCTGCTGAGTGTCTATGAAAGACTGTAACATACACACAGAAAAACAAGGGACTTCAAAGCCTACAAAGCAACAAAATAATTGTGGGCTACCCATTTCTTGGGCTCAACATAGATTCACATCAGCGTATTACACTGTCCCAGTCAGATTTGAATCACCATGTATTTGCAGTTGTCATTAGACAATAACTCTATGGCACTGTAATGTTTCAGTCATTAAAAAAAAAATTAAAGCAATTTTTATATGTCTTCTTTACTAAAGTAGAAAACCTATTATAAATCTTTAGAGAAATTTTAACCACTAAGTTTGAAACAAGAAGGGATTCCATTTGAATTCATCGGAAGTTTTCATTATTTGGGGCTAAGTATTGATACATCTGAAGTGAAATCCAATAGTTAAAAGCATAAACTATTTAGGAATTACCAGAACCATTTCCTGAAATTCTGAATCCATTTAAAATTTCAAAGTTAGCATATCATGGAATTTAAACTAACCACCTTTCTGATCCTAAATTGATTATACATGCAGGCATGATCAAATAGTCATATGGATTTATGGTATATATATGCGCTGATGTTGTTTTTAACTGTTATTAGTGTTAATTCACTTAACAGGCAAGGTCCCAAATACCTGGAAAAATATTATTTGTCTGGTTTTATAATATCCATCACAAAGGAAATTTAGCTGAGCATTCCACTTCCAGATTTAGTGTGGATGGCAGTTTTGACAGGAAGAAGGATATAATTTATAGATTGGGGAACAATATCAAAGTAAGAAAATTTTATTTTATTTTTAAAATGATTTTATTTATTTATTTGACTGAGAGAGAGAGAGAGATGGAGAGGGAACACAAGCAGGGGCAGAGGGAGAGAGAGAAGCAGGCTTCCTACAGAGCAAGGAGCCTGTTGTGGGGCTTGATGACAGGACTCTGGGACCATGACCTGAGCCGAAGGCAGATGCACAAAAATTAAGCCACCCACGTGACCCAAAGTAAGAAAATTTAAAAAAAAAAAAAAAAAAAAGAATTTTAAATAGGGTGCCTTGGGTGGCTCAATTGGTTAAGCTCAGGTCATGATCTCAGAGTCCTGGGATAGAGCTCCACCGCAGGCTCTCTGCTCAGCAGGGAGTCTGCTTCTCCCTCTCCCTCTGCCTGCCATTCTGCCTGCTTGTGTTGTCTCTGTCAAAAATTGTTCCTTCTTCTTCTTCTTCTTCTTCTTCTTCTTTTTTTAAGATTTATTTATTCACGTTAGAGAGAGAGAGTGCATGGTGAGGGACAGAGAGAGAGGGAGAGGAAGAATCTCAAGCTGACTCCTTGCTGAGCAGCAAGCCCGCCACTGGGCTCAATCTCACAACCCTGAGATCATGACCTGAGTGAAACCAAGGGTTGGCTGCTCAACCAATTGAGCCACGCAGGGGCCCAAGGTTCCTTTTTATAAGCTAGATCATAATCGCAAATATTAAGAAGATATGCATGGAGCCTAGGGGTCTTCCACCTAAGGAAAACCATTTTAGTCCAGTGATTAACACAGTATCACCAGGCAGTACCCCTTTGGGTCTAGTTTCCTTCTGTGTGAAATGAAGGTTTTCAATGGCTAATTGTAAAGGTCCTCTTTTTACTTTATGATTCTATAAAAACAATTACCTTTGGAATTTCTTTTTAAAATAAGATATATGGGATGTTTGGGATCTTTTAGTGTAAGAAACTAAGAAAATAAGAATCAGAAAGATATAAGTAGAAGTTAACGAGATATGTACTTTCATGGTAAAATTCTCATTCAAGTTTAGGTAAAATGAAAATACCAGCATTGATATGTGCATGTGTGGAATATATATATATATATATATATATATAAAATATATATATATATATATTTTTTTAATACACATTAACATGCTATTGCACCAGCCCTAACGAAATGAGTTTTCAAGCAATAGTCTTCACTAAAGAAAAAATTAATCATCAGTTTGGGTCTGTGTGGGCACTGTGTAGGCAAGACTCACAACTTCCAGGGAAATTTCTGTCTTTATAGAAAGAGATTTTCCAGTTGCCTTTCAAATTATTTCCCTAAAAACAAGACTTGCCTGATGACAGAAGTGGCATGTGGCTGCGCCCACCTTTACCAAAATTGTAAGCAGAAGTTGATAGGAAAGAGAAAGAAGGTATGTATGGTGGGTGTCGCGGCTGGCGCTACAAATTGACCAGGAATGTGAGGGTAAGAGGATGAAGAAAAGAAGTTAAGAGACAAAATGATGGGGACAAGAGGAGCACTGAGGAGGATGTCCAACAGTGCTAAGTTTATTCAAAGCACTAAGGTCATATATATAGTGATAATAGAAGAAGCAATACACCTGTGTCTAGTTAAACAACCATGAGTTCCTCATGACGCCAAATGGCTGATGCCAGTACAATTGCTCTGTATTGATACAGCAAACCTGAAAGTAATTTATGGGCTGTACTAGGGCAGCAAGGACCAGCAATGAACTTTTGACCCCAACCGAATTGTTCTCATTTGTTTAGCAAGCATGTGGGAAGTCACGTAGGCGAGCGCACAACACATAGCACAGACCCTTTTACAGTGCTACTCAGCTTTTCCCATCCTAAACCTTTTGTTAGGTTATTCGGACTTTAAAGGAGGCACAAGTAAGGGCCTAGTTTGGTCCTCCTCTCAAGCCTTATTGCGGCCTCCTACAGGTGGGACAGGAGAGGCAGTGGGTCCAAAGCTATTGCAGAAAATCATCAGATTGACCAGATATCCATGAGGTGTATGAATTATTGACACCTGGAATGGGTTGAACTGAGTCCCTCCCAAATTCATATGTTGAAATCTTAGCTCCAAGTACCTCAGAATATGTCTTCATGTGGAGACAGGGTCTTATAGAAGTAATCAACCTAAAATTAGTCCATTATATAACTGGTGTTTTTATAAAAAGGGGAAATATGGAAACAGATACAAGTATAGGAAGAATGCCATGTGAACATGAAGACAGCCATCTGTATGCCAAGGAGTGAGGCCCAGACCCTTCCCTCATAGTCCTCAGAAGGAACCAATCCTGCTGACATCTTGATTTTGGATTTCCAGGCTCCTGAACTATGAGATAATATGTTTCTTTTTTTAAGCAACCCATTTTGTGGTACTTTGTTCAGCGGCAAACTGGTATAACACCTAACTTCAATACATTTAAGGAATAAGCAAGCAGAAAAATTCTGATTGTATTTGAGTCATCCCACAATAAGTAAAGTGAAGTTTATTTTGTTTGTTTGAAATGAAATTTGTTATCTTTTTTTGTGTGTGGTTTTATGTGTAATCAAAAGATTTCTTTAGCTGAAAAACAATTATACATACACACACACACCTACACGCATATATATGCATTCATATATACTCATACATATGTTGTTAAAAATGTTAAACTATACAGAAATATAGAATGCAAAATGAAAGCCCTTTTTGCTCCCCTTTCCTGAGTTTTAATTACCTCCCTGTGGTTAGCTGTTTAATCTAGCATTGTGTTTTTATAGTGCTGGATTCCTAATATTACACTGTAAAAACATGAATATGGTTCCAGGCTGATAAAGGAGTTCTGCTGAAACAGTACTTTTAGAGTCCATACTGTGGGACCATGTTATAAGTGGGTTCTTATACTTCTATCATCTCAACAGCATCAATAAGCTATAAAATAGGCCTCGTATTTAAAAAAAAACACCCTATAATAGTTTTACATGTTTAGAATTTCGAAGAGTATCAACCAAGGAAGAATTTTTTAAAAGTCAACTATCAGCTGTGTTTTTTCTGGCTTTGTTTTGTTTACTACCTAAACTATTTTATAGTTAAGAAAAAAACAACTGACTCCATCTTGTTAAAGCTTTTTTCTTGGAATTAATAATAATTATCTGCCTTTTCTGAAGTATGAGTCAGTTATAGCATCTTAATACACCCTTTTTATGGAGAACTCAAGAAACCAGTAGCTTGCTTACCTGAAATGATAGACTAGGACTTCAGCCATAAAGGTCTCTGAATAGACTACCTAAACATTGCCAAAACCACACAAGAAATCTTGTACCTTTCCCGATAGACATGCCCCCGAGTCCTTAATTGGTGTCTGTGGACTCATGTTCCTATATAGCTCCAATAACTTCTCTTGAGTCCAAAGTAGAGTAAAAGTCCTAAGGAGGAGGCAACATTTTACTCTTCATATTCACAATGACAAGACTAAGAAGGAAAGTTTAAACTCTCTGTGGCTAGAAAGGCACCAAAAATTATAAAATACTACAGTAAGTTGAAAACAATTGCCTGGAGTCATTTAATAAGAGGGAAAACAGTGCTTAGGTCTTGAGGTCATTCTTACATCAGAGTTTGATGTAATCAATCAATCAATGATTGATGCTCTCAAGTGCCCCTGAGTCATTTTGAAAAAATTTTTTATTGCAGTCAACGTGCCCTATTTAAGGTGGTAGAAAATTGTGTAATAATTGAAGAATGATTTCCGCCTGAAATTGTTCAAACATTAAAAGGATTTGGCGCATATGGAATAAAGATTTGGTTTCTGAAAAATTTTGCTCTGTCGATATTGAGGTTCATGACTATCCCAATTAAAGTGTTGCATTCGCTAAAATGTCTACATTGATGATTGTACCTTTATTTCTTGGACCTCAGTAAGATAGAACATTTATGCCATTGGCTGAAAGTAAATTATGAAATAATAGCTAAAGATTTGTAGTACTCTTCCTTATTTAGGCAAGTTGAAAGCTACATTGTGTCAGAATGAAGGAAGCCCCGCAGTCTCAACATATGGGGTGGTTCATAAAGATGGATGGACCTCAAAGAAAGAGACCTCATTAAAATGCATGCTTCTCCAAGCATGGTAAAAGGCGAAGCAAGAGACCAAAAACAAGATGTTATATTTTCGGCAATTTTACACGTCTCTTCTTTTCCTCAGCAGCATATCAACTGGTACATTGTTATTCAAATTATATTCAAATAGTCCAATAACTCAATTTAGGGTTAAAAAACAATTAAAAGCCAAGAGCTTATCAGATGGAATTTTCAGTATTATAAGCAAAGGAAGACAATGTCTGTAACAATGAACTAAGAAATGGTGTCATTAAATTCACACCAAGTTCTGAACAATGGGCTTATGCTTGTATGCTCTTCAGTGATTCCTCTATAATACGTCTAACTGTGAAGTTCCGTGCACTATGCTGACAAAAGAGAACAGCTCATTTATAACAGCATGGTAGGCAGAGGTCTTTCAAAGTGCAAAGATACCATCTTTCCTTTCCAAGGAGCAATTGCTTTGCACATATGTGCTACAAATACCAAGCACAGGGAACTTGGTTTTTAATTACAAAGTAAAATATCATTCCAAAATTGCATAATTGGCGGTTGCCTTTTGCAATGCAATGAACATAAGGGAACCTGACATTAAATATTTGATGCGGTGCCATGACATTTTCTGAGATTTTATTTTATGCTGCTTTTAAGCTGCAAACTATGTTAAATTTAAATTCCTTGGGGGGTAATAGAGTGATACAGAATTCAAGAACTTAACGCTGATGTTGGAATGCCTGTACTCACAGATTGTACAGTTCAGATTTTAGAAAAAAAAAAGTAATTATAGAAATAGAGACATACTGGCTTCTTTATTCTCTCCTTACAGTAGTTACATTTTTTTTTTTTTTTTTGGAATATAGAGACCATTTAGTCAGGGAGGGATGTCTCTAGCTTTCCCTTTACTCAAAGTGGAGGAAAAGACAGTGGCAGTCAGTATTCAACACATTTGAATGTGCAGGCCACTGAAATGGAGACACCCATGTCCGTGTATTCCTCAGTGTCCCCCTGTTGCTGGCAGGAACAGTAGCAGGGCTGATGCTGCCCTAATTCTCTCTGTTCCAGAAGGTGCCTATTGGAGTTTATGTTATTTGCTCAGCAGGGTTCAATAGTACTGCAGATGATGGCACCACCCTGATAAATTGGAGGATAATGAACATTAATTTGCCCCTTTCCTACACCTGCATTTTCTACCCAGCACTCCTTTTGTGCCTTACTTCACAAAGATCTCTGACATTTTGAAGAATAGAGAACTCAATTCTTGAAGGTGAAAGCGACTTCAAGAGGTCATCTGCTCTGTCACTGAAAGATCAAAGGGCTGATAGGTGAATTTTCTTTCTCCTAATAATGTAACAGGAGAAAATAAATCCTTAATGGTAAAAATAAAAAAAAAAATCTTGGGTTAACTCATTTATTCCTTCCCTCTGAGAAATGTGGAAAAAAGCCTTCCTGGGTAGATAAAATACAGCTTGAATACTTCATTAATTCTGAATGCTTAATGGTCATTTTAAAATAAGTATCGTCAGGAATGCTGAGAATGAATTGGAACCGAAGATGGTGGGGTGGTTCACAGCCCTCCCAAGCCAGTTTCTTCATTTTCCTAAACATTTGTGCTTTACACTCAGTCACATTTTGGAGTGATTTCCTCTGCTCCAAACAGACTTTTTTGTTGTTGTTGTCTCAGTGTTACTATTTTGATGATCCAAATAACAGAAGTAGGACCACTTAAACACACAAACAACCTAACTATTCCAGCATTTTCCTTGGTAAGCAGAGCATGGCTGAGACTGTCTCAATCTCCCTGAGAAATATTCAAGGCCAACACTCTAATTTTCCCCTTTTTTTGAATACTAAAATGAGGATTTAGTATTTATTTAAAACATAAAGTTATTTTTGTTCCTGATATTACCAATAATATTTATGGTATTTTTAAAGCAGTATATCTATAAGGTATTTATGAAGAAGTATTTCTATTTGCTTTTCATAAGGAGTTAAAAGGTTTTCTCAGAATCAATCAGCTCTAGGACTAGAATACCAGAGCTACTTTCTATTCCAAGTTTCTTTTTGCCCTGTAGTTCTGGATACCATGAAAAAGAATTAATCTGCCTCTCAACAAAAAAATTCCCTTTTATATCTTTTCTTAAATGTCACGCTTTGGAAACAAGGGGGCATCCAAGTTAAGTCAATGATACCATGAATATAGGTTGGGTTAATTTGAAGGCTTCTAATTCAACAAGTGGTTCTACTTTTTAAAATTATGAGTGCTATTTTAATTGGGTTGAAGACCAAAGTAATTGATTTGATTATGTGTAGAAGTGACTTGAAGCAATTTTGTAGATGGACAATTTGAAATCATGTAAAATTCTTTGGCCTGGGGGCACCTGGGTGACTCAGTGCATTAAGTCTCTGCCTTCGGCTTGGGTTATGATCTCAGGGTCCTGAGATCCGGCTCAGCATCCGGCTGCATCGGGCTCTCTGCTGAGTGGGGAGCCTGCTTTCCCCCCTCTCTCTGCCTGCCTCTGCCTATTTGTGATATCTCTCTGTGTGTCAAATAAATAAATAAAATCTTTAAAAAAATTCTTTGGCCTACATTTATTTTCCAAGAGTGGTTGCTAATTCAGCGTAACATCTATGAAGGATAAAACAGAGAGAGAGAGAACATCAAATTAGTGAGGGGTGAAGAATCTGAGGTTGAAAATGAGAGTTTTAGGGGATGTTATAATCCCAATTATGTTTCTTTCTGATGTCAAAGTGCAGAAATGAGATGTTTTACCAAAGGAGAAAATATAATTATCAATAGAGAACAAATATATGTATTTGTAGTCAGGACTGAAAACATTTCTTTCAATAAATGATTGGCTGCTTTAATTTACATTAAAAAACTAAATTTAGCCATTAGATAAAAGTAGCAATTCTATTTTACTCAGTGCATACTCATGAAGCTTTTTCAATAGTGATAATTTATAGTGCCTTAGCCCAACTAAAAATGTAAGGAGAGACTCTCATCTTCTGAAATTCAACCACACCCACCACAACAAAATCTATCTGAAAAGATAAACCCATTTAGAAAAGACCACATCAGTTGAAATGGAGTGCAAACAGAAGACATAATAGATTTTGGTATTCACAGTAGATGGCTATAGGAATTATGAACCAATTTTATTCCCTTATGTTTACAGTAGGATAATGGCATAGAAAGGCCCATAGTCCTTAGTTTTTAATTCCTTATTCACAGTTCTTGGTACATATTTCAAAATATTTGTCGAATTTCTAATAAAGGAATGAATGCCACTGAATTGGATAACAATTCAAACTAGTTTTATTGGTATGATTTAGGGTCTGATTCTCTTTATGCCACTTATATTATTAGTAAATGTACCAGCAATACACTCTCATGATTCTAATGTGGGTTTATATACATAAAATGTATAATATAAAAAGCTGGGTCATCCTACTTGAAATGTTTTCAAAGATTCAGTATGGGCCAAATGTCTTTGACCTCTGAGACACCCAGTACAGCTAAAAATGATACAATTTAGTGAGTGAATAGTAACTGTTCTGTAGACTATCCAGAGCAAGGTTGATACAGAGATTTCAAAAATCTATTGCCTTTTTTTTAAGTTTCACATCAATAGTCCATGAGTACACTTTGATTCCAACAGACAGCTAAATATTTGGGAATAAAACTTTCTTTCTTCAGTTCCTAGAACATTCTTGCCTTCCCTTCCGCCTGTCCATACCTTCAGAGCAAATCCAAAATGTCACCATCTATGGACCTGTCCATGAGATTTTTAAAATTTAACCTCAATATTATCATCTTTGTTGAGCTTTAATATTATTTATTGTACCTTTCTTATGCCACTTTCTATATTCTGCTTTTTTTCCCGGGATAATTTGTTAGACTGCTGTTGTTATAAGCTTCTTGTCAACTTTTACTTATTTATGTATTCCACTGTGCTTAGCATAGTGTTCTATATATAGAAATTACCTAATAAATATTTGTCAACCAGAGTCAACTGCTGTCTTCCTGTCAACCTTAAGACACAATTTAGAATTTTCTTAGGGTCAGAAGCTCAGTTTTCTGCCTATTAACCTCTTACTCCACAGTAATAACATGTATTCTAAAACAGAAAGATTGAGCTCACCTTGGTGCTTTGTTAAGAACTTTAAAATTAGGTGTAATAGCTAACATTTATTTAGATTTTACTATGTATCAAGCATAATAAGGTACCTGTGCTAGGACTTTTATAATCATGATCTCATTTATGTCTCATTATAATTTTGTGAAATAGGTAATAGTATTCCCCTCATTGAGGCCTAGATTCATTAAATAATTTGCTTAATGCTATTCAGCTCATTAGCGGCAAAACAATGGCTTTAACCCATGCACTTAACTACTGTTTCTATTGTACATATTGATGTGCCCAAGCAAGTCAAGAAATAGGAACTGCTAAGTTCTAAGAGTTCTTAGTGCATGGCCAGGCAACAGATCATTTTGATTACTGATGCTTTTTTTCTAACCAAATATTATAAATTCAATGATACATATGTAATACTAGGTACTTAGAAGTCTTGTGGCCGTATGGAACCAGTTTCTGAATATGGCATTTATGGAAAAATGATACTTCAACCTAAATTTTAGTCCAAGAATTATGTTTCATTTATATCAAGTGCTATAATTTACAAATTATTTTCTTTTATATTTTCTCATTGGATACCTACAATCACTGAGTTCATAGGCTATATACTATGTGGTTTTACTATAGAGGATTTGGATTTGAGAAAGGTTAGGTAAATTCCATCAAATCACACAAGTGTTTGAAGAATTAATTCTTTTTGTTACACTATTCTGATTCTAGAATATTTCAACATGTATTAATATCTAAGTAGGTTTGTCCATTCTTTCAGGACTCCACTGAACTACCAGAAATACATGTGTATAATTTGCTGATAATGATAATAATAATAGCAGCTTTACTATTTTGCATAGGTGGGGCACATGAATTATCATCCAAATCAGGACGCCTTAAAAATGATGAATGCCAGGGCACCTGGGGGGCTCAGTTGATTAAACTTACTGCCTTCAACTCAGGTCATGATCCTGGAGTCCTAGGATGGAGTTCCGCACTGGGAATCTCTGCACAGCGGGGAGTCTTCTCCCTCTGACCCCAGCCCCTCTCATGTCCTGCTTGCTCTCTCAAATAAATAAATAAAATCTTTTAAAAAAAAATGAATGTGGGACGCCTGGGTGGCTCAGTTGGTTGGACGACTGCCTTCGGCTCAGGGTGTGATCCTGGAGTCCCAGGATCGAGTCCCGCATCAGGCTCCCAGCTCCATGGGGAGTCTGCTTCGCTCTCTGACCTTCTCCTCGCTCATGCTCTCTCTCACTGTCTCTCTCTCTCAAATAAATAAATAAAATCTTTAAAAAAAAAATAAAATAAAAAATAAAAAAAAAATAAAAAAAAATGAATGACAAATGCCAAACTAATGGAAAGCTGAGACAACAAGCATAAATTGGGACCCTCTGAGGCAAAATGAGACATGTGATCTCCCAATTTAAATAGCACCTATCTTGTGTTAGGTCCAACTCTAAACATTATGCATGAATTAACTCAATTCTCAAACCTTATGAGTTAGGAATTCTCCTCATTTTCCAGATGAGCATTTTATGAATGTGCCCAAGGTCTTAACAGCATTTGTGGATTCTTTTCAGGGCACTGTGCTCTATTGAATCTCTTTCTTTCCAAATACAAGCAAGGGGAGAGCAAAAGCCAAGAAGATATAGAACCTGAGAACAGGCAGGCAATGGTTATTAGAACTTAGTGGCTGAAAGAGATGACTAGCTATTTTCCAAAGCCAATACCAGAGTTGGGAGGATAGAAGTTTGTGGGAAGCAATGGCAATTAATTAAAGAGGCATATCTACTCTACCCAACAATCTTGCTGGTTACTCTTTCTTCATTGCCCACTTACACACATGAGGTCAATACAGTGCTTTTTTTTTTTTTTTTAAGATTTTTTTTTTTTTTTAAGATTTTATTTGTTCATTTGACAGACAGAGATCACAAGTAGACAGAGAGGCAGGCAGAGAGAGAGAGAGAGGGAAGCAGACTCCCCGCCGAGCAGAGAGCCCGACGCGGGACTCGATCCCAGGACCCTGAGATCATGACCCGAGCCGAAGGCAGCGGCCCATCCCACTGAGCCACCCAGGCGCCCATTTTTTTTTTTTTTTTAAGATTTTTATTCATTTGACACAGAGAGAGAAATCACAAGTAGGCAGAGAAGCAGGCAGAGAGAGAGGGGAGAAAGCAGGTTCCCTGCGGAGCAGAGAGCCCCACGCGGGGCTCGATCCCAGGACTCTGGGATCATGACCTGAGTCGAAGGCAGAGGCTTTAACCCACTGAGCCACCCAGGCGCCCCAATACAGTGCTTTTGATGTACTTGGTAGTCTTGGAAAATTATTGGAAGATCTGTGAACAATCAGCCAGATGGAGCCTTTAGATGATTTTTGTCTGTGTCTAGGTGAAATGAACAAACCAGTCAGGATTAATTTGTTAGCATTAATTGGATCCAACCTGGGATGAATCCCAACTTCACATTGTGGAAAATCTCAAGCTTGCTCTGCCTCTACTAAAAACTAGTTTTGTTTTTTTTTCCCCCAAGCATGTGTCATCTGTGTGAAGTCCTGGACCATTTCTTTAAGTACATTTCTATTCTTCTCTGCTCTATCCCCTCTTAAATTTGTTGAGAGAAGGTCTTCAGCATTCCACTTCGCTTGTCAGGCAGTACATAAAAGCAAGGACTGGAGATCTACAAGTGAAAAGAAGTATTTCAACAAACAATGCCTGGTACTTTCAATCTGATCACTTTACAAACAAGTGAATGCTTTCTCCATTGTACAAATGACCTCATCAAGGAAAGTAGATTAAGCTGGGGATCACTGTGCTCAGAACTATCTAACACCACTCCTCCCGGTCACATGCCTATTCTCCTTCATCCTACTCCTCCCTTAAAAAACAAGAGCCTTGGGATCGGGAGGACCATAAAAGACTCAATCTCAAAAAACAGACTGAGGGTTGCTGGGGGGAGGGGGGACGGGAGAGGGTGGTGGGATATGGACATTGGGGAGGGTATGTGCTATGATGAGTGCTGTGAAGTGTGTAAACCTGGCGATTCACAGACCTGCACCCCTGGGGATAAAAATACATTATATGTTTATTTAGAAAAAAGGAAAAAAAAAAGGGCAACTGTAAATACTGTTCATTTCATTAATTTTTTAAAAAGAGGGTAAATTTTTATATCTTAAATAGTTAAATGTAAATAATGTTTTGTTAAGTGTGATAAATTGCAATCACACCAACTTTAAAGCAAGCTCTGATTCTGGACAGGCATTATGCTAGAACCCCTTCTATAACTTACTTCTCACAATATTCTAGGCAGTACTTTCCCATTTTATGCATAAGAGAATCAAGAGTCAGAGAGATTACATAACTTGCTCGAGGTTAACAGTAATCTCTTCAAGAGATAAATGTTACCTTGGTTTCTACCAAAATATTTTTTAAAAATTAAAAAAATGCACAAGAATATTTGCACTTTTCTCTAATAATATATCATATGATACCACTTTTGTAGACTTACTAAATACTAGTTATTATGCTAAGTACTTTCCACAAATGTTTGTATATTAGCTTTATCATAACCTTAAGGAAAATTCACTATTATCTTCATTTTACAGACGATAAAATGGTAGCTAAATAATTTAAGCCAAGTGGTAATTATGTAGCAGAGCCAGAATTCAAACCCAGATTTGCATAATAACATCAAGAGAGCTTAGTTATACTGAATTGTTTTTAAAGTACAAGTGGAGTCCTTTCATAAAGCATTGATTTTGCAAAGCATTGATAGTCTTTCGCAACTTCAGGTTACATACATTTTTTTTTTTTCTCTTCCCACACAATTAGATATAGGCTGATGACCTAAAATTTTCTGTCCAGTATTCTTAAATATTTCTGCCATATGACAATTTTTTCCTTACTATGTAGACTCAAAAAGATTTTAAGTATCTGAAGTAGTGATTTTTAAAAAAGCTTTTACTTATTTAAGAAAGCGAGTGAGACCATGCTCCAGTGAGGGAGCGTCACTGGAGCGTAGGGGAGTGGCAGGGGCAGAGAATCTCTAGCAGATTCCACACTAAGCATAGAGCCTGGCACGGGACTTGATCTCACAACCCTGAGATCATGACCTGAGCCGAAACCAAGAGTTGGAGGCTCAACCAACTGAGCCACCCAGTGAGTGATTTTAGAAATCAACTCTTTCAACTGAATGAAGAAAATGACACACAGAAGAGTGTGTGTCTGTCACCATTTTGTAGGTTCTGAATGGTTTCTATAACTTGTTTTATGGTGTAATAATAATAATAGTAATAGTAATAGTAGTAGTAATAATAAGAGTAATAACAATAATGTCAGAACCACTGGCGGTTATGGAGAGTTTAACTGTATTACGTGGTTCTTTATAGGTTCCTTCTTTAGTAGTTCACTTAAACCTCTCAGTAACATTGTAAATTTGGTAAACTGAGGCCAGTCTAGGCCAGACTGGGGCCTCATAACCTCATGCTACAAAGTTTCTACAGATCACCCTCAGCTCTCAGTGATAGCTTTTCCCTCCCCTTTAGCAAGGGGCCCTTCTACCAGCACGCTGATGCCAGGCTCATCCACGAGGGCCAGTTCTGATGTGTAGCCGAAGAGATCAGAAGGCCCCTGTGCTGCTAGACTGAATTTTATGGTATCTGCTTATTTTGGAGACCCTTCTCCCCATCTGCACCTTTTGCTTGTTCCCTTGTTGTTTGGCCCTCCTCCTAGCAGATGCAGGCCTCTGGGGATGGACTGTGAGCTCTTGCACACTTCTAGTAGCCTCTGAGCACTGACTGGTTGAAGTTATAGCCACTTTGACCATTCACTGCCAGATGAAAAGCCTATTGTACCATAAACAAACAAACATCATGCATTTACATATATGCATATGTGAGATATGCATATGTGTTTACACATATACATATATATGTAAAATCTAGGGTGATAATTAGCAATGACCAGTTCTTTTTCTTTAAAAGATTTTATTTATATATGTGACAGAGAGAGACACAGTGAGAGAGGGGAGTGGGAGAGGGAGAAGCAGGCTTCCTGCCAAGCAGGGAGCCCAATGTGGGGCTCAATCCCAGGACCCCGGGATCATGTCCTGAGCCAAAGGCAGACACTTAAGGCCTGAGCCACCCAGGCACCCCAGCAATGACCAGCTGCAAATGAAGTGCTGATCCTTAGAGTAAATTTATATATATTCAATATGTTTTTGTTTATATATTTTATTTATAAATATTTAATATGTTTAATGTACAAAATAGAAATCATTTTGATTTTCTCCTTTTTTTGGAAAAATGGCCTCTTGCATCCAGTGAGTCAGAATATATTGTAGGATGTTACCAAATTAAAATATAATTTCTTCTTCAGAGTCAATTTTTTGGAAAAAAAAAAAAGACAGAATTGATCTTTTGCAGGTGTGTAACTTCTGCAGAATGGATCTTCTGCTGACTACAGCCACATCATTGATCTCCACTGCCAAACTTGATTAATGAGAACTCTACTGGTAAAGAATCTTGGCCTTAAGATATATTTAGCCATTTTTAAAAATTAGTAAGGATGACTATGTTTTCCTACAATTATGTTTCCAGGTGAAACCTTACCATTTGTGGAAACCCAAGAAAACAAATGCTCAGCCATCTCAGGAAATTCAAACCAAGCTCATCTATGCGAAAGAATTTTAAAGGTAATTGCTATTTTAAAATTGTTTAGTAAAGAAAGATCATTATTTGTCATTTCTAAATCCCTCCAAAAATCAGCTAAGTGGAAAGTAACTGAAGGTATTTGCTGCTGAATCAGAATCTAATTTAGGAAATTCAAACTGATCTCAAGTTGCCTGGGGCAAAGGTGAAGAGGGGAAGAGACAGATAATAAAAATCGAGCGTGCAATTTCTGCAAGGTTTTTGTCAATAAATCTCAACTCTTAAATCTCAGCCCCGACCTGGAAGAAACAGCCAATGAAATGTGCCAACGTTGTGTATTGTTGAGAACTATCATCAGGTCACGCACGGTTCAGAAGGAAATTGATGGAAAACCACTCGGTTCCTTTTAGTGAGGATTTCAGAGACATTTAACGAAAATGAATTCTCTTCTGTCTGGTTAACACTGATAACTTGTGAAAAGGAAAAGCCATCCATCCTGCTATTATTAAAAGTTGAGAATCTGGAAACTGCACATACTGACGAGGACACAGATGTTTTCTGGGGGCATAAGGCAGTTGTACTGATCAGTGGAATTACACAAAAATGGCATTTTTAGTTGAATATTTCATGTTATCGGTGTACTTGAGAGGATTGTAGTAAGACAGTCCCCAAATGCGAAGTTCAAGAGAAGTTTATATGCTCCATAGCTAATAAACACAGAATGACTGAGAATATTCAGGTGAAGAGAAACCCACCTTGCTGATAAATAGAGTTTCCCAAATCTTCGTTTAGAGAGTGGGTGTGTTCTCCAAGAATTTATGACGGGAATGTGATGATGTCGTGAGACTGAGGTCAAATCACGGGTGACATCTGTCTGACCTAGGGATGCATTAAGGGCAGGAGTTGTTTGGAATGCAGACCTACCTCCCAGTTTCTCTTGCCAGTAACCAGGAGTAACTGCTCCTAAATGAAATGTCGATTGCCTTGGACTAAATTTATCCTGAAGATAATTGTATATTACCACCAGTTTAGTGGAGATTTCCTTGGGAAACTTTCCAACTCTATTTTCTCTAATTTGTTCCTCACCAATATTTTATCTAAACCCCAACCAGCAAGAAATCTCAGGATATATTACAAGCTCTGTTCTTTTTCATTAGTTCTAGTCTTCTGCAATCTCAGCCCCGACCTAGAAGAAACATCCAGTGAAATGTGCCAACGTTGTGTATTGATGTTATGGTGACATAAATCATTATATTAATTAATTTCTTAGGAGTTTCTCCACGAAGTGGAGTTCACTCCACGAAGTTCCTCCACGAAGGCAGAAATGAGAAATTTCAAACTATTGTCAATGTTTCAAAACAACGGATAGAAATCGTAGGCTTATCATCAATAGGGTTATGGGAGCCAGTCATTCTAGCTAAAGGTTCTTTATGAGAATTCTGTCACATCATAGGGCAGCTCCATTGGTTATTGCTCAGTGGCTCTAGCAATTGTGTTTTAGATTAATAGATGATTAAATGCAATTTGGATTTGGAAGTGTTTTAAAATTTAAAGTGTATGGCTGGGTGTAAAAAGAAAACAATGACAGGAATCCTTCTTGTAAACAGGATGGAAAACACTGCTGTCTGAACAGATACCCTGTGGTTGAATTAGTAAAGCCAAGTCCCTTGACCTATAAAGCTGAAGATTGTACTGTGTATTACTTTTTCTCGTTAAAGGGGTTCCTATTTACTGTCCTGTCTCTTTAAACACAAGGAAGAGTAAATAATTTAGAATCTGGGGGGAGGTGGGGAAAAGTCTCAGCAGCATAGAATCCCATTTTTGAGTTAAACAGGAAGTGAAGTTGAAAGACCAATCCATCACTGGTGATCTAAGAAGAAAGAGGAGGTGAAGAAAAAAAGCATTTAGAAGTCAGGTATGCATCTAGAACAGTCTAAAAACTTATTCTGGACTCTTCTATCAGAGAATAACATGCACTCTAGGGCAGGATTTCTTAACCTTGGCACTATAGATACTTCGAGCTGGACAGTTTGCTGTGAGGGCTGTGGGGTGCTCTGCCGGGCACGAGCAGCCACGCTGGGTTCTCTCGACGAGCTGTCCGAGCATTCCCCAAGAGGTGGCAAGCACGTGTCTTCAACTTGCCAAGTGTCAGCAGGGGACAAGGTATGAAATTTCTCTAGTTAAAAACCAAGGGGCTAAGGTTTTGGGAGGATTAGGGCACCATTCTCCAACAAAATAATTTTTTTTTTGGTGTGTATTGATGTATTACTATGCCTGCAAGTGTTGGAGAAACCCATTAACTAAATATGTGATTCGAAGATGTTAGGAGCCTATTGACAGTATCAGCTGGCTTTGACTGATGCAGATAACACAGGTTCTCATATCACAAAGATGTCTAATGATACACAATTCATGATCAGTCATTAATTCTACCCTCTTCCAGATTATCTGGTAAAATATGCCATTTAAAGGATTAAGGGCACATTTCTCTAGGGTGAGCTGCCTTTATATTTTATTCTTCTTAATCACCTAACAAAATTAAACAGGAAATGTATCTTATCCTTTGACTTATTTTAAAGCAATGTCTTATACAAATGGTTTTTAATTCAGTACATTGTTTTGTTATAATTTTTAGCAATTTTTATAATTCTTTCCTTAGACATCTGCTAGAAAAAAAATCAGTATATAAAAGATAAAAACAGGCTCTTACTAATATACTTGTTTATAAGGTGAAATTTACTGTATTTGCTTATTATAAAGTCAATCATGTTAACAGAATGTTCCTATGAACACTGCTATTTGAAATCAAGAGTTAGAAAAGATATTGTTCAATTACTACATTGTACACCTGAAAATAATACAATACTATATGTTAACTATACTAGAATTAAAATAAAAAACTTAGGGGAAAAAAGAAAAGAATTTTTAAAAAGAGGATTTAGGAAATAGAGTTGTAGGATTATAGCAGTTTTACCATCCAATTAGTCTCTGCATTTTTACTTGAAAAATAAAATTGATTAAAGAAAAGTTACAATTCATACCAAGAGGGGTTAGGATCTGAATTCATAAATTTAGCTACACAGATAGAAGATGTCTTGAATAAAAAGGAAAAAAAAAATCAGAGTTCTACTAATCAGCAAATAATGAGTTTGCAGTAAATTTGAATGTCTATATAGAGAAGCTAAGTTTGTGTGTTGGTGGCTTAACATACTTCAGCATAGTGTAGATTTTCTTTGTAAATTACAATTTTTTATATATTGTTGAATGTATTTTTACTGTTTTTATATATTTTCATTGTTTATTTGAAAGCACATTTTTATAATGAAATTTGAACTAAATGTTTATGAACCCTTGAGTCATTTCCTAGAAATTGTGGGAAGGGCAGTTTGAAAACCGTTACCTCCTTGCCCTTTCCTTTTTTTTTTTTTTTTTTAACTTATTCTTTCACCCCCTTCCTCCCTCTTTCCCTCCCTCCTCTTTCTTTTTTCCTTCCTTCCTTTCCTTACTTAAATGCCAATGATCTGGGAGTCAAAACTGCAAAGCCTTTTATCATCTGTGCCTGATGGTTTTCTTAGCATCTAATACATATAAAATAGACTCTCTCTCTCTTTTTTAAGATTTTATTTTCAAGTAATTTCTACACCCAACATGGGGCCCAAATTTACAACCCCAAGATCAAGGGTTGCACACTCCATTGACTGAGCCAGCCAGATGCCCTAATTTTTATTTTTTGTTTTTTTTTCTAACTTTTTTTTAAAAATAATGAATTAAAAGCCTTGTATTTTAGCTGCTGTGAAAGAAATTCATACCATCTCTACTTTATTTTTTTCCATATGTGTAACAATTTTTTTTTTAACTTCTCTATAACTTTTTAAAAAATTACTAAAGGGATTCTTGGGTGGCGCAGTTGGTTAAGCGTTTGATTTCAGGTCAGGTCATGATCTCAGGGTCCTAGGATGGAGCCCCAGGTCTGCTCCACACCCAGCAGGGAGTCTGCTTGTCCCTCTGTCCCTTCCCCTGCTTGTGCTCTGTCTTTCTCATTCTCTCTCAAATAAATACACAATATCTTTCTAAAAAATTACTTCAAACTTACAGAAAAGTTGAAAGAAGAGTTTAAAGTACTTTCATATCTCATGGACTTATGTAGATACGATGCCTAAAACTTCAGTGAACATTTCCTAAAAACAAAGATATTCTCCTTTTGATCCTAAATCATCTTCCAATCAGGAAATGGATACAATGCTATCTTGCAATCTACAGCCACCCTTCAAATTTTGACAGTTACTCTAAGAGTGTCTTTTTCCTTTCTGGCCCAGAAAGATGTATTGAACTTATTTTTTTTTTTTTCTACCACTTTTTAGTCTTATTTAATCTGGAGCATTTCCTTTGTCTTTCCCTATGATTCATGATCTTGACAGATTAAAGAGTATAGATGTTTCATTTGATAGATGCCCCAACCTCAACCTGGGCCTTTATGAGGTTTTCTTTTTCTTTTTTTTTTTTTTTATGAGGTTTTCTTATAACCAAACTCAGATCACCCATGCTTGGTAGGAAGATGTCAAAGATGATGCTTTGTTCTTCCCAAGTTGATTACACGATGGAAGCACAAGGCAACCACACATCCCCACTCCTGGGAATGCCAACTTTGATGACCTGGTCAAGTGGTCAGCTTTCTCCACCTTAAAATTACCATCTTCTTCTTTTGTAGGTGATAAAGATTTTATGTTGACTTCAGAATTATGCCAACAGCTTCAAACTCATTAAGCCTGCATTGACCAGACTTAGCATTCTTCCCTGATTCCTGCCTAGACTAATAATCACTTATATGCTATCAGATGGTGATTTTCTACTTCTATCATTTATTAGTTGGTTTTCTACTGTTGGGTAGAGCATCTTCTCCTCCTTAATTTATATCAGTATAGATTGATGGGTTCTTATTTTATTCGATGGATTGTGATCTATTACTACCATTATTTATTCTGGTTCTCAGATTTTTCCAGATTTGGCCAGTAGGAACCCTTATAACCTGACTCTCATGTCTCTTTGACGTTGTTTACATCATTCTTTGAGCACTTCATTTCTTTCTGGTACAACAAGATAATCCAAACTCATTTTGTATCTTCCTTACCCAAGTACTGAAATCAATTATTTATCTAAGGAGTTCCTTCTGGTAGACAATGTTATTTGGAAACCAAAATGTGTTCTTGAAGTGTTCATTGCTACTGGAATGTCACTGCTTCTAGAATCTCTTGGAAGACAGAGCTGAAATTCTATATGTATGTACATACAGATACATATATGTATATTTATACATGTAAATCTTTGTCTGTCTACCTATCTATCTATCTATATGGCTATTTACCTATCATCTATCTATCTAAAACTATGAGTTCACACCAATATTCCTACTTCCAGTTCATAATCTTAAGGCTATTTCTAGTTTTCTTCTTTCTTTCACTTTCTTTAATAATGAGGAACCTTGCTGTTATGACTGACAATATAGTTCTATTTTCTCAAAATGATTGTCTATAGCAATCTTCCTATCATGCTTTGTTCCTCTTTCACCGTCTCAAAGGAAAGGAAAGAGAAGGAAGGGAAGAACTAGAGAAGAGGGAAGGGAAGAGAAAGGGAGGGGAAGAGAAGGAAATGAAAGGTACAACAGTGCTTTTCAATGAACTTGGCAAATATGGCCCGGAACATTCACTATAGGTCATTCGCTAGTCACTTCCCCTGTTTCTGAATTTCTCTCTCACTGCAGGTTTGGTGGAACGGTCAGTAATCCGTGTAGCTGCTGTTTCCAGAATTTAGCCCCCTTTTCCCTTTTCTGTTCTGCTACTGCCGTTGACTTATTTCTTGCTTGAATTGCTTTCACAGGCTCCTAAATGTTCTCAGTCTTGTTCCCCTCAAGATCTTCTTCCACATAAATGCCAGAGTGATCCCTTTAAAACACAAAGCTGAGTAGAACATTCTAGTGCTTTCAGATGTGACAATGGCCTCCTATTGCTTCGGAAACCTTGGTGTGATTTATGAGGACTTCTGTCACTTGATGGATTTTTGGTTTTTTTCCAGATCCATCTCTAATCACTTCACTGAACTTTCTGTGTCAGTTCCCAGAGGGGCTTGTATGTATACAAAAGAAGTCATGTTTCTTGGGAAGCTGCAATTAAAGAGTATTGTTGAATCACTGTGTTGTAAAAAAAAAAAAACAAAAAAACAAAAAAAAAAAAACAAAAACAAAAACAAAGCACTGTGTGTGTGTTTTGTTTTGTTTGATTCCAGACTTTCTGGATTTGAATTCTCTTTTATTACTTGCTTAGGCATGTGTTCCTAGGACCCAGTTACTATTGTTGTACCAAAACTTAGTGATACAAAAAAATAACCATTTTAAGGACAAAATTTTATCAGTCTGGATACAGAAAAGGGCGAGTATGGACAGTTCTTCCATGCTGGGGCTGGAAGATTCACTTTTTTTTTTTTTTTAAGATTTATTTATTTATTGGCAAGAGGTAGCAGAGAGAGGGAAAGAGAGAGGCTCAAGCAGACCCAGCGCTGAGCCTGATGCAGGGCTCCATCTCTCAACTCTCAGAAATCATGACCTGAGCTTTTGAAACCAAGAGTTGGACACTTAATGGACTGAACCACCCAGGCACCTCTCGAGGATCCACTTCTTTTTTTTTTTTTTTAAAGATTTTATTTATTTATTTGACAGACAGAGATCACATGTGTGCAGAGAGAGAGGAGGAAGCAGACTCCCTGCAGAGCAGAGAGCCTGACGTGGGGCTCGATCCCAGGACTCTGGGATCATGACCTGAGCCAAAGGCAGAGGCTTTATTTAACCCACTGAGTCACCCAGGTGCCCCAAGGATCCACTTCTAAGATGACTTCTTACATATCTATCTGATGTCTGAAGGATACGCTCAGCGGGTACTATCTGCCAGTCACCAGGCTGTGGGATATCTTCTTAGCAGTTCAGGGATCCAACACATGTGATTCAGCAAACCAGGTGGCAGTTGCTTGGCTTCTTCTTCTTCTTCTTTTTTTTTTTTAAGTTGCTTGGCTTCTTAGCACCTAGTCTTGGAAGTCACATTTCACTGTGCTCTCTTGGTCAAAATAAGATTCATGGGAAGGGGACATATGTCCTTTCACTGTTTTAAACCTGCCACTCCTTGGAGATTACTTACTATTTCTATGTTCATTTTTCTTGTCTGTAAAGTGGAAATACCAGACGTATGAGTTAAATGAGATACTATATACAAAGTAGCTGATATCCAGTAAATGACTGATAGATATCAAATACTTCCAGTTTGTAGTGACTTTCAGCCTAACCTTGGTTACTCTTACTCATTGTCTGTTGAAGGCGTGGGCAGGTCAGCACTTCAGGAAATCTTCTCTCACTCTTCAAGCTGACTTAGGTATGCGCCAGATTCCCTGACATCTACAGAGCTTTATAAAGCATATTTATGTGTTTGTCTCCCCTACTAGCCTGAGACCTCTAGGGCAAAGACAGTTAATATATTATTTCTAACATACATCATAGTGTCTGGTACATAGTATTTACTTAACAAATGCTTGACAAATGAATTATCTTCAGGGCCCTGAAACCTTGAGACACGGTGACCATATATCCTGATTTGCCTGGAACATTCTTTGTTTATGTCTGCTTTTGTGGCACAATTATTAATATTATGTACTCTCAAAAGGCTTCCAGCTTGGATAATTAATTATAAGGTATCTACTCAAAGAGCATTCTAGAGTCTCAATAATGTTGATAAGCCCTCCTATCATAGGAAGGGTACTTATAGGTAACACTACAGCCTGGGAAACTCATCTCTTACCAAGGAGGTGGGGAAGCTGTTGAGGGAAATATTCTTTATGATGTCCCAGTGAGCCAGCTTATAGTGCTGAATCACTGGCAACATTTACCAAAAGTGAATTAAGAAACTATTTCCCATTGACTCAAAGGGTGTGGAGCTGTCACTGGTCCATCCTGACTAGAAAGGCATCACCTGGTTAGCTTTGACTTTTATTGAAAATGTAACTTAGGTGCACTCTGAAACCCAATGCCCTGTTGTTCCCCAAGGTTCTTTGGGTGTTACTCCATAGATATTGTCCGGCTGGTGAGCGCTCTTGGGTTGTGCTATGGAGGAGTCTGAAATGGGTCCAAATTGAATTAGGACTGGACTGTAAATGAACTAATGCTCTGATCTGACGTTTGCACTTACCTGGCAAAACAGGTTTAAAAGATATGGGAAATCAGGCCATGGGATCACTGAAGAAAGAAGTTTGAAAGAATGTGTCATCAGCTTGGACAGTCCTGCCAATTGCCATTTCGGGAAATGAACAGGGACTTTTTTTTTTTTCTTTTTTTTTTTTTCCCCTTTTGGCTGGTCTTCCTCATTTTTCAAAGCCCAGTGTAAATCCTGCTTTGTCCAAGAAACTTTCCTGGGTTGCCACAGATGGCCTCACCTTCCCTTGACCTCTGCTTCTCCCCAACTTTCAAGCAAGACTTTTAAAAAAAAAATTCACCTAACTGGCAATTTTTCTGTAGTGGTCATATTTTGACAGAACACTTCTGTGTGTCAAGCACTGTGCCAAGCAGTTTGCAATAATCATTTTTCTATCTGTTACAACCAGGTAAGTATGGTAACCTGTGTTTTATGGGTAAGGAAACACAGATAACATTGTATTGTTATTTATGTTACTAGCATTACATCACCCCTTTCCGCCTAACTTGTAAGTTTCTCAAGAAATATAAACAGGTTTCTTACTTAGGATTTTAACCCCCCCACCTCATATTGTAGGAACTCAAAAGAGCAAATTGTTGATGTCAAGGACTGATATTACTTTCTATCTACTCCATGAAGACAGGACTTGAAACATCAATGCACAGAAGTGCTCCACAGGCCATCTTTAAAGTCCTAGAAAACTCCTACAAAGCCAGGGAAATTAAGTGTGAAGAGAAGGAATAATAACTATGTGGACTTGCCATTTTGAGTGTCCATTGAGTTCACTTTTGAAACACAGGAAGCTTTGTTCAGCATTTGTTTAAAAGAGGAAGAAAATGTTTAAAATGTTAAGCATATTGTGACTATTTGAATATTCTCTGGTTGATTTCCTGTATTACATCTTTGAAAGCGTTCTGATTTTCATGTGTATTCCAGCACCGAGCGGTATTTCCTGTCTCAGTTTTTAAAAAAATGGGATTTGACTCCTAACGGGAAGCAGCAGGATCAGGATCAGCTGCAGTGACAGAGATGTTGAAACAGTGACTCGACCGGGGAAACACATCTGAATTTTGATCTTAGAATAAGCCATACACACTGAAGAAGTATATAAATGTGTACAAAGAAGTATGAGTACCTTATCATAATTTGACATATGATTTTTATTGTCAAGACTATATTTCCTTTTAAAGTTCTTTAACTCTTGCCTTGAAGAGTTGGCCAAAGATAATTTTTGTGTTTTTGAGTTTTGCATACCCAAATTGTCAGATATTATGTGTGAAGAGGCCATTCAAGGCAGAATCCTGAAAATTACAGACGGAAAAATTAGGTCATTTTCTCTCTTCTTTTCCAATACATGCTGTTTCCTCATAAATTACTCTCAATATTTTTCTGTGCTCATTTAGAATTACTTGCGTGGGCCATTACTGATTCCCCTGGGAGATTATTCTACAGAATAATGGGACTCGCTGCAGGTATATTTTTTCCCTGATTTTCAACCTAAAATCTCTGCTCAATTTCATTCATTACCCCTTGGACCACCAATACAGTTTTTCACAGAAGGTTGCAAGGTGCTCTGTTTCAGAAGAAATGGAATCCTCTGCCAAAGTCCATTAAGGAAAAAAGAAAAAAGCATATGGAGTCTCATGTCAATCAATCATAGCTACAGAAGAGCATTTTGAAGAGGAAATTCTTGGGCCTTAGTTGCTCAGCAGTAATCAGGCCTCTTGTATTTCAGATTCAGTCAGATGATTTTTATTTTTTTTTCTTAGATTTTATTTATTTATTTGAGAGGGAGACAGAGAGAGCACAAGAGCATGAGCGTGAGGAACAGAGGGAGAGGGAGAAGCAGACTCCCCGTTGAGCAGGGAGTCCGATGGGGAAGCTCTATCCAGGGACTCCAGAAGCTGAAGGCAGACACTTTTTTTTTTTTTTAAAAAGATTTTATTTATTTATTTGACAGAGAGAGAGCTCACAAGTAGGCAGAGAGGCAGGCAGAGAGAGAGGAGGAAGCAGGCTCCCTGCGGAGCAGAGAGCCCAATGCGGGACTCGATCCCAGGACCCTGGGATCATGACCTGAGCCGAAGGCAGGGGCTTTAACCCACTGAGCCACCCAGGCGCCCCTGAAGGCAGACACTTAACCAGTGGAGCCACCCAAGTGCCCCAATGATTTTTTTTTCCCCCCAAAGAATTGAGGGAATTCTGGTTTCCAAAAGGAGTGGGGGGTTTATAGGTGTGCGTACCTGTATGTCTGTGTGTGAGTTGCATGGAAAAAATAAAAATATATTGGAAACTTCCTTTGGCCCTGTGTTCCTTTTAACTTTTAAATTTCATGCTTGTTCCCTCTCTCATCCTTTCTGATCACTGAGATAGCAAGAAGAGGATGAAGCTCTCCATCTATACTTTTCTTCTTTGCAACACAGAATACCGAAAATAATTAGGGAGAACTTCTCCATTCGCATTTGATTTGCATAAGCCTGTGTTATTTATTGCACGGTTATTGACCTGGCATCAAGGGATATTATGATAGTGAGCATTCTTGAACATAATCACAGAACTGGATTAGAAAAGGTTCATAAGTATCTTTTTAGGTAGACGTGAAAAATATCAGGCCCCTTCTTTTAGGTAGATACCAGGCCTGTCATCTGTGGGTGAATGAATGAAATAAGGGACCTGATCAGTTTGGTCCCAGGGTTTCTAGAACTTGTTCCCTAACTCCCTGTTGAGTTAGACTTGTATCAGTATGTTCGGTTAGGCCTCATGTTCCAGCTATAACCAGGGCCTTTCCAATTTGCTGTATCCCAGAAACACTGACCTCAGGGCTTGATCTGTGTTTTATTGGTTCCTTTATGTCACTGGCTGAGTCTGGTGCCTGGCAGACATCAGATGCTTTGTTGGATAACTGAATAGTGAATCATGTACCAATTAGAAAAAAATAGTGAGAGCAGTCACGTATCCAGTATTTTTGACACCCAGCACTCATCTCTTTTAATTCCCCCACATAAAAAATGTACTTCAGAACAATTATGATACAGAATGACTCAGAGTAGTCAGAAAAGAAACAAAGATAACAAGATGCAATATATATAATCATGCAAACAAATAATTAAAAAATACTACACAACAAAAATATTTTAGCTATATGTATATAAGTTAGTATATAATACACTAATGATTTCTTGAGAAAAGGAAAAATATTTTAGTTTGTTCCATTATTTCCAGAGGCAGAGTTAAAGGGACTGAGGTTTTCCTGCTCTTCATAGTCATTGTTTGTTTGGTTTTTGGAAAAATCTATTGTTTTAAACATATGAAGCTGAAATACCCCAGGGGTTGGTAACACGGACTGCCCCTCAGGCAAGCTCAAAGGATTCCAAACCATTTTTGAACTTGCTCTAAAAACAAATGTGGGCAGTTAAATCCCTGGGTGTACAGATAGGAGATCTTTGATTTAATTTCTACATAGAATATAGTGTTTATTAAACAATAGTATTTGAAGACTACATATGTATCATTAAAAGTCAACAATAACCACAGCAATCATTTAGAACTTGGGCCCACACAATATTTTTGGGTGGAAGGAGTATTTTATCCCTGACATTGTTTAGGGTCGACAGAGCATGGGGAAAATAAAAAGCCACATGCCTTTGAGTTTGTTATTTGTTTTAGTTTATTATTTAAAATTCTTCTTCTTATTTTTGATTTTTAAAATTTTCTCTGGACAATGATGAATTGCTTGTACTGGGGACAAACCACTGCCATTGCCCTTTGCTGGGTACGCCACTGGGGAAGAGCTTAATTTTGCTTTGAATACAATTTTAGGAGAAAAAAACCATTAAATCAAGTTATCCACTATGGATTGACTTCAACCGTTTGTAGGTACCCAATAAATATTTTTTGGATGCCTAAGTAAGAGAGAAGGTGGAAGATGGGTGAAATCTCGCAGAAGGGGTCTGAGGTCAGTCAGCGCACAGCAGGCCAAGCATTAGGCCCCCACGGACAGACGAGTGAGGACATCAGCAGTTTAGAAAGGGAAGTGAGCAGTAGAACAAAGAACTGATGTTACGTTCTGTTGGTGATCATCTTGGATGGGCGGTGGGAAGAGCAGAAGGAAGTCAGTTTTTCTAGGCTTAACTTCCCATCTTATTCTTTTAATTTCTACCTTTGACCAGGGTTAGCCATACATGTTTTCCCCTTTCTGTTGCTCAGTTCCTGAGAAGACCTCTCCCATTCTTCCTCCCAGGGCTTATCTGCTTCTGTCAGGCAATGCCATAGTGAAAAGTGTGCAAAACAGTGAAATGCTAAAGTGCCTCTCGGGGTCACCAGGAGATTTGTATGCTCCGTGCATAGTGCAAGTAGGGAGTACTCTGCATTCAATTCTCTCTGACTTTCTTCTCTTCTCCGGTTCTGTCTGCTCTCGCTGACTTAAGAGTTGGCCGGGAAACCCCCACCGTCCTTTGTGGGCATTTGATACACTTCCCCTTCAGCTGGAGTGAGGGTAACTAAGAAGTATAATTCTTTGAGATGGTCCCTAGCCATTCTGCTTTATTAAGATATGTCTCATACAAATATATGAGAATTCCCTGTATCATTTTTTTAAAAAATATTTTATTTATTTGAGAGAGAGATCACATACAGGTAGAGAGGCAGACAGAGAGAGGAGGGGAAACAGGCTCCCTGCTGAGCAGAGAGCCCAACGTGGCTTGATCTTAGGACCCTGAAACCATGACCTGAGCCGAAGGCAGAGGCTCAACCCACTGAGCCACCCAGGTACCCCTATCATGTTTGATCTTAGCCCCTCTATCAATTACTCTCTTATCAAAAACAGAATTTCAACATACCTATTAGGATGGCTACTATAAAAAACAAAGCAAAAGCAAAAACCAGAAAATAACAAGTGTTGGCAAGAATGTGGAGAAATTGGAATCCTTGGGAACCGTCGGTGAGAATGTAAAATGGTGCAGCCACTACAGAAAATAGTACGGTGTGTCCTCAAAAAAATTATGAGCCAGCAATCCCACTTCTGGGCATATACCCAAATGAACTGAAAACAGGTTCTCGAGGAGATATGAGCACCCATGTATATAGCTGTTTTATTCTTAATAACCAAGAGGTTGAAGCTGCTAAGTATCCACTGATGGACAAATGGGCAAACAGAATGTAATATAAACGTACAATGAAATATTAGACAACCTTAAAAAGGAAGGGCCTTCTGTCACATGCTACCCCATGGATGAACCTTGAGGACACAACACTAAGTGAAATAAGACGATTACAAAAGGAAAAATATTATTACATAATTTCATTTACATAGGATACCTAAAGTAGCCAAATTCATAGAGACAGAAAGTAGAATGATGATTGCCAGGAGCTAGGGGAAGAAGGAAATGGAGAGACGTTATTTAATGGGTATAAAATTTCAGTTTGGGGGGCACCTGGGTGGCTCAGTGGGTTAAAGCCTCTGCCTTGGGCTCAGGTCATGATCCCAGGGTCCTGGGATGGAGCCCCGCATCGGGCTCTCTGCTCCGCAGGGAGCCTGCTTCCTCCCCTCTCTCCGCCTGCCTCTCTGCCTACTTGTGATCTTTGTCAAATAAATAAATAAAATCTTAAAAAAATAAAAAAAATAAAAGTATTAAAGAAATTTCAGTTTGGGAAGATGAAAAAGTTTTAGAGACGGATGGTGGTGATGCTTGCATAATCATATGAAGGTACTAAATACCACTGAACCACACACTTGAAAATGGTTAACATGCAATTTAGCTCTTGTATAGTAATGCGATTATACTTAACATTACTGAACTATGTCCTTAAAAATGGTTAAGATGAGGGCGCCTGGGTGGCTCAGTGGGTTAAAGTCGCTGCCTTCAGCTCGGGTCATGATCTCAGGGTCCTGGGATCGAGTCCCGCATCGGGCTCTCTGCTCCGCAGGGAGCCTCCTTCCTCCTCTCTCTCTCTGCCTGCCTCTCTGCCTACTTGCGATCTCTCTCTGTCAGATAAATAAATAAAATCTTTAAAAAAAATGGTTAAGATGATAAATCTAATGTTCCATGTGTTTTAGCACAATCAAAAAAAAAAAAAGAGAGAGAGAGAGAGAGAGAGAGAGAATGAGAGAATCTGATAAAATTATGTACTTTAATCCCAGAAAACCACATGGGATAAATAATTATGTGTCTTTTACCACAATAAAAGATACTTTTAGAAGTAGAATTCCAAGTTTGATTGTTATATGTCACTCTGGATATTAAATTAAAAAGGGCTATTTTGGGGGAGTTTGAATCTGATGGTGTGAATGGCAAGTTTGGATGCTTCGTAGTGGGTAGGGTTCGGCTCAGACATGGAGTTGAGTGGTGCCACCTTAGTCTTTCCAGGTCAAAAGACCAGCAGAAGAGCAAATCAGAAAAGGCAATGGGCACCACCGTCTCATGGGACGGTTATGCTCTGAGACTGAGAGTTAACATCTTAAACTCATCTCTATTGTATTTAATGATCAGAATGTTCACTTTTGCTCCTGTTGTATCTTAGGTGAGGCTGCTCACACAGAATTATTTTTGGCAAAATGAAGTAAATGAGTCTAAACACAATCGATGTTATGTGAAGTAAGAGCAAAGTTTTAAAGAACAGAGGCCTTCGAAAGCTGTAATGTGATGTTCATCTTTGACATTTAGGTTACCAGTCCAGAGGTGGCAAGGGTTCTTCGTAAAAGAAAGCTCTGATTACCATGGAGACTATTTGCAGAGAAGCGAGAGAAATAATGATGCTTTCATTTAAGCCTTTCCTCCCCAAGGCTTACATGTACAATATTTTCTACTCACAATATACTAACAAAGTAGGGAGGAATGGCTATCATTATCCCCACTTTATAGAAGGTAAAACTGAGGCACAGAGAAATAATTTGAGTTTGAGGCAGTGACTCATTGGCAGGGAAAGAAGTAGAAAACAGCATTGTTCTTCCTGACCTAGGGGCCTGCTGGATATAAATGGCTTGCCTTCTATTCTGTTGATCGTGCTCAACTAAGCTATACCCAAAAGTCCGCAAACACGGCAACAGTTGGCTTTCAAAGTAGAGGAGCCACACAAAGAGATCTGGTCTCTGCGGGTCCCCTGAGAGATAAGTAAATACATGGATGACAATAACATAACTTCATTGTTGGTTGGAGAACCTCAATTTCTCTGTCATTTTTTTACTGTTTCTAACTTAATTTGAGCAGGGAAAAGAGAAAATCAGAATTTCAGTGAACTCCATTTTCTTGAAGCCATGAGCTCCAGCTAAGTGCCGCCCTGAATAAGTGGGTCCACTGTGCTCAGGGAGAGACCACCTCCCACTAAGAGATGCAGTTTCCCCACATGCAGATGGAGGGTTTCAGAAGTCCTCAGCTGGAGCAGCTAAATATGACAGCGACAACACAATCCCACAGACAAAGGTCAGACCTATTTTAATTTCTGAGTGAGGCTGTGACTCTGGGACAAGGCCCTTCTTGTCTGATTTCCTGCTATTTTGAGAGATTCACAAGCCTAAATCTCTTTCATCTGGGAGTACACAGCCACATCCCCCCCTCAGATTTGTTTGTGAGTTAAAAGAGTTCCCATCCTCAATCCTCTTGGAGTGTCTTCTTACAGCCAGAGAATTCCTCAGGCTGTGAGCCTGGGGGAGTGCCTGGGAGGGAAAATCCGGCCAAGCTTGGAATGCAAACCCCTGGGGAGGAATCCCAGTGCAGCAGGAAATGGGGTTGCTGTTGGTCAGGGTGGTCCCACCGAGGCTCCCAATCAATAGGTCAGCCAGGGGCTGACTTCTCCAAGAGATGATGGTGCCCCGGAAGGCATCCGCATGCCTGCGCTGGCTCACCCTGTACTGCCTGCTGAAGCTAATAAGTCTTCGTGCCATCATTCCAGAATCCGGGAAGAGTCAGCACGAAAGATGCTCTCTCGGTTTCTTCTTAACACAAAGCCTCAAGTTCGGGAATTACTGATCCATTGGATTGCTTGCCCTCGCATGTAGGGGTCCTTTCTCCAAAGCGAATGCTACATTATAGAAGCCTGCTTAGGCAGTCCTCACATACCCTGCAGTTTTGGAGTTTGCTAGTTCTCTCCTTGTTCTTGTCACTTTATCTACTGTGGAGAGAAACAGTTCACACAACTTATAATACCCCAGGTTGGTAAGAATAGCTTGAGAAGTGGAGCCAAGCCAGCCGTCAGGGAATCTACCTAGAGTAATGATAAGGATGAGTTAAGACTTACTGACTCCATACTCCTTGCCCAGCACTGGGCAAAAGCTTTATATATATGATCTAATTTAATCTGTATAAGAGTCCTGTGAGATCATTTTACAGAAGACAAAACAAAGTTTAGGGAAGTTAGGGAATTAGTTTGTGGATGGAACTAAGATTCCTTCTCAGATCTTTATGCAGCTGTAGATAGGGTAGTTCTGCTGAGATTTTGAAAATAAATGTTGAATCTTCCTGATGTCATGGACTTTGCGAATATGATAGAATTAAATATTTTCTAAATTTTCTCCTCTCTTTCTGGTTCATTTTAAAGAAAATGTCCCCGAAGTCAGTGAGGAACTCTGGTAAGTTGTCCTTTTCATTTGTTTTTAAGAGGAAATGTGAACTTTGTGATTGTTTCACACATTCTTGCCGCTTCCCTAAATTAAAGAAAAAAAAAACCCACAAAAGCATGGCTGTAATGTATGTTTTTTATATCAAAAGGTCAAAAATCAAAGATCCTTTAGCTTGCCATGAGGAAATAGTAGGAAGGGGCATCATCACAAAATTACCAGGAGCTGAGTAAATAAATAAATAAATAAATAGGAGAATTTTGAGGGGGATGGAGAGAAGGAATTAATATTTTTTTCTGAATTCTGATCCATATTTGATGTTTTCAGAAGTAACCATCCAGCCAAAGATAGGCATTTGGATTTGGTTCCACCCCTGACGTAAAATTAAGGGCTGATTACCACCTCCACCTCCACCTCCTCCTCTTCCAAGGTCAAGCAAACAACAGAATGCAATATTTTTACTATGGGCTATGTCTACACCCAAAAGCCATGTGGAGAGTTAAGCCAATTAACCAAAATTTCAGGCCAAAGAGAAAGTAATTTGGCTTTAATTATCTGGTAAAAGTGTTTGGAAACCTGAATTATTTACGCAAATTCTTATCTTGGATTGGTATAAACAGAGTGACTGTGTTTAGATCATTTCAGTTGTTCAAGGTTTTTTTAGTTACTAGACCTAGCTATTCAAATGTCAGGAGAGATAGCCTCAAAATCCACAGGGAGAGAAGGGCTGAGGTCTGAAATTTGGTTTTTATGTCACTTCCAGTGCTGCGGAGGATATAAGTAGGGCTTCTCACTGTCAACTGCATGTGAGAATCACCTGAGGGGCTTTTGAAAGCACACCAGAGGCCCTGGTCCCATCTAAGGCCAACCAACATGAGATGTCTCAGAATGAAGCTTAGGTTGGATATTTTCTCAGAGCTCCCTAGTGACTTGAAAACATCCATGCTTAAGAATCCTTTGATTCATCACAAGTATCCTCATGCCCATGGTGAGAAGTATTAAAAAGATGGAGGATACTTTAACCCAGTTGCCCAAATGGTCCTTAGACGTTTGGCATTTTAAGAATTCTAACGATAGACGAAGCAAAATGACAGTGTAGACTTACTTTTCGGCCTTTTTCACTAGTGTTGTGGCCTCCTCTATCAGTGGAAAATAAAATATGCTTTACAATTTTCAAAGCTAGTGATGGAAGCAGGTTCTAAAATATAAAAGTTTCTTTAGAGAGATGAAAAAGAAGGGTTTCTATGTTCTGAAAAGGGAAGAACAACATTGACCAAAAAATTGTACTTTAAAATTATTCAGGAATCATTTGCATGAAGTCCTTTCACTTTACACTTGACTCTGCACAAGCTCAATTATCTACCTATTTGATGTCTTCAAGTGGTGGTTCTCAAACTTTAACGTGCTTCCAACATGCTTATTTATCTTTCCCAAAAGGGAAAAATCCAAATTGCTGGACCCCCTTCTTGGGATTTCTGGTGTGAGATCCAATAGTGGCATTTCTAGTGAGTTTCCAGGTGAAGCTGGTCATGGTGTCTCCAGCTGGACTCCAAGATCTAATTTACTGTTCACCTATTTGTATTCACTGACCTTTGTCCTGCATTTTTCTTTAAGCTCTTCTTTCCAGTTTATCCCCTGACTCAGGCAAAAGACTGTCCAGCATAGCGTCTGTGATGGAAACTGAAACTAGCCCTCCAGCAATCACCACAGCCTGCATGAAGAACTCTGGGGGCCCACACCACCCAGACCAGTTTGAACTTAACCCCTAACTTATGCGTCCACAGATGGATCACTGAGTGACCCATGGAATGACCAACAGTTATGGTCACCTAGTCATAACACTAAAATCTGTGCCCAAGGAGGAGCTCAAGCCTCATTTACATAACAGACAGTGTTGGGGGGGCACGTTTCCTTAAGGGGCACATGCCACCTCATGCCCACCTCTACATGCGATGACAGGGCTCCCGACCTAAATATTCATCCCAACCCTAAATAAAAGGAACCCACTCACCCTTGCTCCTAGAGTCACAGCTTTGGAAGTTATTCCCCATGATCTCCTTGTTTGCTACAAATAAAGTGTCCTTTGTGTGACTGCTCACGTGGTGTGGTTTCTACCTATGAGTCACCAAGCAGCGGACTCAGGTTGGGTCAGTTACATTGGAACCATAGCAAACTAATGCAGAACTTGAACTGGTCTCCCAAAAAAGCTCATTATTAGTGTGTGAGGACTAATGTGAATATTTAATTTAGTATTATTTTGTTTCATTCCAAAATGGATTTGAACAATCTTTAAAAGTATATACAATAGATCACATTCTTAAAATAAATAAAGGTAAGAAAACTTGGGTGAGAAGTAAGATTTAAGAAGCAAAATTCAAATAGCACATACACATAGAAATGAATTATTTTAAAAAGATAAGGAGAGGGATGCCTGGGTGGCTCAGTTGGTTAAGCGTCTGCCTTAAGCTCACATTATGATCCTGGGGTCCTGGGATCGAGTCCTGCATCAGACTCCTTGTTAGGCAGGGAGCCTGCTTCTCCCTCTGCCTCTACCTGCTCCTCTGTCTGCTTGTGCTCTCTCTCTGACAAAGAAATAAATAAAATCTTAAAAAAAAAATAAAGAGAATGTATTTTGTTATTTGTCAAAATTATTATTTATTTCAAATTCAATTTTAGTATTATTCACTTCAAAATTATTTACCAAAATGTCATTATTCATATATTTCTTAAATACAATTTTGATAAATAATGTATCTATCTAAGCTTTCTTATTTCTGAGTTGCTTGGACTCTTAAGTATTATAATAGTTAGCTATTCTAAAAGCAAGTAAAAATGGAAAATTGCTTGGCCAGTTCTAGAGATACCAGTCAATGATGTGAGATTTTATTCTGTTCTTCCTTATATATATAGATTCCAAACAGAATACAGTGAAATGGAATGAATGGTGACAAGTCTGGTTTATTTAATAAAGCCATGTATATAGTTGATAACGAAGCTGAAAACATTGTTTGGAAGCTTGACATTTTTAGACTTATGATCTGCACGGGAACACAAAGTCAAAAGCAGTAGTAAGTGTAAGCAAATGAAACAGGTCAGATGGAGACTGAGATACCCAGACACGGTACCCTGTGTAACAGGGACATTGATGGCCCCACCCCAAGCTGGACAATTGATCTATTGAAAAAAACCAGGACTTGGATTTTTATATAGATATCATGAATTTTAAATGCTGACAACAAATTCATTAAAAAATTAGTATGTGAGTCAAACAAAACACCGGTGGGCCCGATTTGGCCTTGCTAATCCGTGAACTCCAGCCTTCAGAGATTAATTTTACCTGTTTAATTACCAGCTCCTCATTGCACTCAGGACAGACTTCTACCCAGGCAGCTAATCAAAGTGGAGCCGAAACTTGGCTGACTCCTATTTGCATGTTTTTTCTTTAATCTACTGTTTCTCAAAGTGTGGTCCCAAATCACATCATCACCTTCTGGAAACTTATTGGAAATGCACAGTAGGTTTGCCCCCCAACCCCGCCCCGAACAGGCATATTTCAGATGACCCACCCCGGCTCTACTGAATCACGAACTCTGGGAATGGAGCCAGAAATCTGTTTTAACAAGCCCCTCCATGTGATTCCGATGCCCACTAAACCTTTGAGGGCCCCAGTTTACTTGGAGAGAATTTAAGGCAGCCTCATGAAACCAAAACAGATCTACTGGGTTGGTAATAAGATGAATTCCTTACCAGCATCCAGGGCCAGAGCTCACTGGTTATGTGACATTCCAAATGGTGCCGGGTATTATTACCCTGTTAATAGATACTTTGACATGTCTCTTTTAAAAAGATATAATTCCAAAGTAGCACAGAGAGTCTCATTTAAGAAGTTTGCTAAAGAACAGCTGTCAGTTTAGGGACTGACGTCAATGGTCACAGACGCATTCTTGCCAACTTCCGCAGTTGTTGCGGAATAGAACATGTTGTAGATACAGGTATAGATATCTCCTCGCAACTACTCTTGTAACGGGAAAATAGCTCCAAATATACAAATACGAGTCAAGATACGTTTACAGGAGGATTCTTACTCTGGTGAAAAAGAATTCAATCTTAAATCAGTGTGTTAACCAATATCTAGATGTGTGGCAACAACTATCAACATTTCAAGATAATAGTGACATTTGAGTATTTGAACATGCTATTTTCTTCCATATATATGACGTCTTATAGGTAGCATGGAGCGGTATAAGACGCATTGGTGGGGCACTTAAAAAGATTAGTTTTTGGGGCGCCTGAGTGGCTCAGTGGGTTAGAAGCCTTTGCCTTTAGCTCAGGTCATGATCCCAGGGGTCTGGGATTGAGCCCCGTATCCGGCTCTCTGCTCAGTGCGGAGCCTGCTTCCCCCTCTCTCTCTGCCTACTTGTGGTCTCTGTCTGGCAAATTATTTAAAAAAAAAAAAAAAGAAGATTAGTTTTCTTGCCTGTTCTGATCCATGCCTGTGCCTTGGATTGGTCATTTGTGACTCTCTTTTCTCCATCTATAAAATAAAGGACTTGTACTAAATGGTCTCTGAGAGCTTGTCAGCTCTGAAAACATTCTATGATATTAAAGGCTTAATGTCATGTGTGTTATGAGTCTTAGCTGAAGCTTCCTTAGTTGTTTGGCTATCGGTGGATTGTGTATTCACATGCATTCCATTTAAATCACATGCTATGAGCTCATTTACTTGAACTTTTATAGCAATACTTAAGCATTTATATATTGCTTTTCATCTTCAAAGCACTTAGCATACTTATGAATCCTTCCAGCAACACTTTGGGGGTAACTAAGTATTATTAAAACAGGAAGAAAAGTTAAAGAGGAGGGGAGTAAGAGGGACACGCGTGCACACACACACACACACACATACACACTCTGGATGGGACTGGGAGAGCCAGTGGGAGGATAGAGTTTAAGTCACTTAGTGATTTGCCTCTGGCTCAAGGAAGGGACTATTCCAGGATGGTACAGTTAAAAATAAAAAAATAAATAAAAAAATTATACTAGGGCCAGAATGAAAATGGATTCCCTGTTTCATATTAGACCTTGGTATCAAAACTTCCTTCCTCTAAACATTTTTAAGGGTTTAGAATCCTCCCAGCTCGACTCTCGGATTTGCTCTGATCTTTTCGGATGAAGGCATTTTGATGCTGTCTGCCTCTGTGGAGGGTAGAGACCACATCTTGCACAAGTACAGTGTTCAGTTTAGAACTGAAATTTTCTTTTAGTGGTAGTGTCATGGGTCCTTTCCTATTTTAAGCTGATCTAACCAAAATCAGGAGGAAATACACCTGCTGTAAGAAAGGGAAGATTTCTGGGGTGCCTGGGTGGCTCAGTGGGTTAAGGCGCTGCCTTTGGCTCAGGTCATGGTCTCAGGGTCCTGGGATCGAGTCCCGCATCGGGCTCTCTGCTCAGCAGGGAGCCTGCTTCCTCCTCTCTCTCTGCCTGCCTCTCTGCCTACTTGTGATTTCTCTCTGTCAAGTAAATACATAAAATCTTTAAAAAAAAAAAAAAAGAAAGGGAAGATTTCTATCGCAAGGAAACAGCAAATCCATGGAGTGTACGCTTTGGGTCGCTAGCTTCTAGGTTTGTAGCATTGCATTTTCTCTGTAGATTTCCAGAGAGTGATGCCTTTTAAAAAAATGCTGAACACATGTTGAACTTGGGTAACCTTTACTCTTTAATGAAAATGTAACTCTGAGCAGGGTGTATAATCAGAGACCAAATAATAAAACCATGGCGAAAAATTTTAAGTGTTGTTCAAGGACTGGTAACTGCCACTGGAAGGTGGTGTGGAATTAGTGGGAGCAGAGGGATGCCAGGGAGACAAGGGCACGGGGAGGGGAGGAGAACGAGCTCTCTGGAGAAGACTCGGGTCCCTGCAGAAGAATTTCGCTATCGCCCCGGTGTCCTCCAGACATGTTCCAAGATAAGAAGGCTAGTACGGGGAGATAAATGTCAAAAGTACCCGTATGAATGCTGCTCTGCTTAGAAATGAGATTACACTGGACACGAGGCGATGCATTTTACTTTAAAAATGAATTCAGACTCTTGGTTGTTCTGCTTTAATCCAAGAATTAGTTTCTTTGTGAATTCCTAATTCACTGTATCACAATTTTAAAAGTGCTTCATGGTCATAGAAACTTGTGACATTTCGGTTTAAGCTATACTTATATATGAGGTTATATGTGCTGATAAAAACACAACAAAACAAACAAACCCCCTTCCCTTGCCCAGACCCTCAAACAACCCGAAGCTAGTTATCCATATTTAATGATTGGCTATAAAAATAAAGCTTGGCTGAATCATGTTTTTAAGTCGGACAAATATTTTAGAGTGTCTGCCTTGGGACTTGTTGTAACGACCTTGCTCACGTGGTTGTAAAAGCATGCATTGGCTTTAGAAAATATTTTCCTTTTTTCATATTTGTTGGCTCTTTGGTTTCCAAAAGTACTACAGTTTGCTATCAGATGAAGAGACGGGATTGAGGACGTGGCTGAGAGGGGCAGACTGTTTGTTTCTCACCGAGCTGCTCCTGGGGCCCCCATTTCCCGAAAGTCCCAGCAGGCTCTGAGATGTGATGGTTCACTCAGGGCTGACTGACCTTGGAGGGGGCTCGCGCATGCTAAGCTACCTATGAGAGACTTGTTTACGGGGAGTAATTTGTCGTCTGGAGTAGAGATAGACCGTTGTTGAAATCGGACCACTACGACTAAGTCCTGGGTTGTTTTGTCTGGGCGGTGGAAAATGGTCTTATCTTCCTTAGTCCCCAGACGGTCTTCTTTACACCGTGGAGAAGTGCTCGAAACTTCTTAGTTTTCATTTCTTGTTGTTTCTTGACATGGCCACCGTCCAGGTGGAGGTGATTTCTCTGTGTTGCACACATCTGCTTCTTAATGACTTACTGCATTCTGATTGGTATTTTGATGAACGGTGTAGAATATCTTATTCACTGTATTGAATGTAAGCTTTTTAAGAAGGAATCACTCTATTACTCTATTTCTGTTTGTGTCTGTAAGTTTGCCTTGTGCACTGTAGAGAATCAAGACATACAGCTTATCTATTCTATTTATTCATTTATTCAATGAACATTTATTGCCAGGCCCTCTTCCTCCCCACCCCCTTCTCACTTAATAGCTCCTAGAAGGTATGTGGGTAGTGATCTGATTAGAAAAAAAGCACACTCCTAGTGTTTAAAATATTTTGTGTCGTGGATCTGCAATAATTTTCAAAGAAATACAACACTACCTTCCTTCGATATGGCATCAAGTGCGAAACCATATGGTTGGAAATAGATTAACCAGTATGGCTTTTGCCAAAACAAAGGAATGCAAAATGCTATTATTTCTTCAGATGCCATAGGAAATATATCAGAATACCAAACTATAAATTGCTATATCCCCAAATTCTTCTCACAAACTTATTCTAAAGAAGGTACCAGGAAATAGTGCTCAGGGCCTATATATTTCAAATGTGTTAGAACATGCTTCACTGGGATTTTGCTTAGCAACATTGTGAGGTGCAGTATTGATTAAGCCCACACCATTTATCCAGAGTAAGTTTTAAAAAGGAAAAAAAAAAAAAGAATAAAAATGTCTAAGGCTCCGCTTATACTAATCTCAAGTAGACTCTGAAAACTAACTTAAGTAACTTGATTTCCTATTCTGTTTAACTCCGCTGACCCTTTAAATGATCTCTTCTTTTTGTGCTAAAATTTTTTGATGAGATAATATTATTTCATGGTTCTAAAACTGAGAGGTATAAAAACATCTGAGATCAGATGAGACTGGGCAGGTTCAGGGTGATATGGCCATAGACAGAAGGGTATAAAAACTATTCAGAGGTAATTCTCCTACCCTTATTCCTTGTTTCCCTGCTTCCTCCCACAACTGCTATCTTTTTTTCACTAAACAATATTCCTTTATATTGTGCATTAAGATTTCTTCATTCTCTTTTATAGCTACAGAATATGTAGTTGTATAAATATACTATAATTAATGTAACCAGCCTTAAATTGGTATACCTTTGGGTTGTTTCCAATAGTATTTTGCTGCTGTAAATAATGATTCAATGAACATGTTTATAGAAATGTCATTTTGCAGATAAGCAAGTATATTGGTCAAATAAATCCACAAAAGTAGAATTATTGGGAGAATTTCTGTGTACACTTACTAATTTGTTAATATTGACAAATTGTTTTCATAGGGACTTCCAAATTTTATTCCTAACAGCAGAGACTGGCTGTTTCCCCATAGGCATATTTTTAAACCTTTGAACTTTTGCCAGTCTTTTAGATGAAAATAATTTCCAAGTATAATTTAATTTTTGTCACTCTTATAATGAATGAGGTCAGTGTCTCTTTGTATGTATGACTCACTTATTTTTCCACTTTTTAAATACTATATTCATAGAATTTTGCCCTTTTTGGTGTCATTCTTTTTATTATTAATTTTTTTAGCTCTTTGTATATTAGGAAAATTAGTAATTTTCAGTTTAAGTTGAAAAAATTATTTTTTTCCGGTTATGTCCTGCTTGTGTGTGTGTGTGTGTGTAAATAGATGTTTCAAAAGTTCTTTTAAGTGTTTTTGGACTTACCAACTCTTTCTTTCATGGCCTCTAAATTTTCACTCATCTTTAGAAAAGCCTTCAGTACTCCAAAGTTAAAAAAGATTCTCTTTCTTTTCTAAATATTCAACACTTTAATTTTTTATATTTAAATCTCTGATCCCTTTGAAGTTTATCTTGGCGTACAGCATCAGCTATAGATTGATGAGTTATCCTTCAAAATAATCAGGAAAACTAAAATAAAATCTTCTATAGTTTGAAATAAAAACAGAATCCATGAAATGAATGGCTCAGATTTGTAGTCTACAATGATTACTCAAACAAAAATACTTTCACTTTATATTATCTGTATTTCTTCCAACTTTCTCAAACTCAGGTTTCCAACCTTGAATTAACAATGAGGAGTACTTTCGTGTGAAGCAAGCCCAATAAATCATCATTAGTACAATTCAGCGTATACTGAATGCCTTTAAAGGCCCATAGCACTAGGTAATAAATTACTTGGCTTTAGTTCTACATTCAAATTTTAAGAGTCTAATATGATGACAAGATCACGAATCACCTAAAAGTGAATACAGACCAGATATTGAGTTGGATATAGAAAACCTATGTCATTATAGTTTAAATGGGATATAAGGGTCCAAAGGATAGCATAATCCATAGATGGAAGGTTCTAGTTTTAACTTCAAATTTATTAGTTTAACTTCAAATTTATTATAGTTTAACTTCAGGTTTATTGAGGACATAAATTTTGACAATACTTCTGGCTGGAAGTGCCTACAGGACTAAGAGAAACAGTGATACGAAGTAGTCCCGTAGTAGAATGAGCTTCTTGAAACCCCTGGTCAGAGAACACAAAACAGGTGTAAAGTGTTGACAGAATTCGCCATCACTTTTAAAGGCAAATAAAATCAAGTGTGGAAACCAAGTGTGAAAGAGCCCATATGTTCCTAAGATAAGACTATACAATGGAGTTGTTGCTGGAATCCTCTATCTCAGCCCAGATAACAGGCACTTGAAGACGACCAGGCCAACAAGAACAGATGAAAAAAGACAAACCCCACTCAATCCCCAGCTCCGCGCCACCTAGTTCACATCAGGAGGGATGGCTCCTGGTCATTACGGTCAGTAACGACCACAATGAGTGAAAGTTTCATGGGCTATTAGCAACCTGTCAGTTGCCCTCAGCATATAAGGAAAAATTAATAGGACAAAGCTGTACCTATCCAGTAAATTGCTTTTGGGGATGTTCTAAATATCCCAGTAAAATATGCCGTGTAGATAGTTACATGTGTCATTTAAGAAATGTTGAGAAACTACTGGACTGAGAGAATACCGCTGTGGTTTTGGACTGGAGGTCAAAGAGCTACTTCATTGTACAAACCTGAGCAAATCACTTACCCTTTTTGGTTTTGCATTCTAAATTATCCAGCTTTGGTCTAATAATGGATAACTGTAAAATCTCTGTGGATTACAGTAACAAAGAATAAACAGAATCTGATTTTTATGTTCTTAACATGTGAGAAGATGGATCAGATGCATGTCTACTTTAAATATCCTTTTTGTTCCACACTGGAAGAGCTGTCCCCTCCAGGAGCTGTCCCCTCCTGGGTGGGGGGCGGGGCAGGGGAACACTGTGGCAAAGGGAAAAGAATAGGGAGTTGGCAAAACCACATGAAGACTGTTAAAGCTTCTGCTTGCCCATGGAATATGCAACGTCTCCTCACATGCCAATGGCCAAACAAAGCACATGGCCAAGACCAATGTCAATAGGGTAGAGATATGCACCTCTTTTGTACAAGGCATGCTATATGGCAGTGGGTGGAATTCATTAATCCTTTCATAGGAAAAGGCAGTGAATATTGGGACAGTAATATAATCTATCCTAAATTCATAACTTTATCACTGCTTCTTGAGTATGCAACACAATACACTATCTGATATTCAGGTACTAAATGGGGGGACTTTAAGTCCCTCCGCTTTAAGAGCTCCATCATCCTTTCTGAGCTGGAGTTCTAGGATTCTGGAAAACAGTTGTTTCAGTTTGTCATCAGAAGAAAGGAATGCTGTCTCTGGACTCCAGTTACCTAATAGTAGGACTCTGCATTCTATCTCTGCTCCTGTGAGTGCCTAGGATATGATGAATGACCAGTATAGCTAGTTATAGTTAATTAGATTATCTCGTTTTACCAGGTGGTGAGTGATGGAGTTTGGATTAGTACCTAAGGTTGTTGAATTCTCTAAGCACAAATGTTCTTGCATGTTTGGGTCTAAATTTTCCAAATTCATTTGGAAACACAATACTTTTAAACATAGACTATAGTGATAGAACAGCAACTGGACCTCATGAAAAATAGAACTGGATTAACAGAAATCATAAAAGGATCTGAAGAAAAAGTGAATTGCAATTAGAAACTACCAACATGGCATTTATATACAAATACCCAGTTGATGTTGAAAAACATTACAAATACGTGCTCAAATTATAAAATGAGGTATGACCATAGTCTAGTGATTTACAGAAGGCAGAGTGTGGCACAGTTGCTTTCACTTGTGGATCAATGGCGGACCTCACATCACATGGTCTGTGTTCTCTCATCCCACCAGTGACTCCTTGACACTCTCGCCACACTGCTTTTAAAGAAAACTAATACAAACAAATAAAGATAGCTACCCCTGTGTTTGATATTCCTCTTATATATGTTCTAGAGTAATTTGAGAGGAAATATTGCTAATGCTTAGATTTGTTTTGCTTTGTTCTGTAGAATACCCATTAATATCTCACAGAATACTAGCAGGGGTTCTCTTTGTTAAAAGATAAAGTGAGGCATATTTAAAAATTTCAGAATTTATTCGAGCACACGTTGATTTAAATTGGGCAGCTTTAAATCAGAAGTGGTCAGGAGTAGTCTACTAATAGGTGCTAGGAGCATGAGTTTTATAGAGAAGACAGGGAAGCAAAGTGAGGAAATTATTTGGTTAAGTTGTTGTTTTAGCTGGGAAAGCCTACTTTGCGGGTTGTGACTGGTTTTCCTTAGGTTTTGATTTCTTAAGCCTGAAGTAGTTACAGGCTACAGTTCTGGTTTGCTTACCTTTGCTGCTAAGGCACAAGAACCACCTCAGTCTAAATGCCTCCGTGTTTGATTAATTTAACAACTTTAAGTTTTTGTTTGAGAAAAAAACAAACCAACCAACCCTGAAAATCCTTAAATTTTAGTCAGTCAACAACTGATTGATTAAAACCTTCAACTAGTGATTTTTGAAACCTAAGTGCCCAATCCTGTGTGCAGGCTTGAAAGAATGACAAAGACCACTTGGGATCCAACGTGGTTTTGGATTCTTGTACTTGGCACATTCTACTGAACATTATTTACATTGTATGACTCCCACTTTGGACTCTTACCTTGTTGAGGGACTGTGATTCCTTGCATATAGTTGGTGCATAAGAGATGTTGATAAGAACTGAGTTGAATTCTATCTACCTTGAAAGGAAATGCAGTCTGGTTGGTTAAAAAAGATTTGTACACCTAAGACATTCAGAGAGATATTTTTAATAAAATACATGGGTAGGCTAAATGTTTTAGTTACTAAATAATCCTTCAGGGAACTTCATCCTGAATGGGACCTACAGGGACTGAGAATCACAGAGGAGAGTCACAGAGGAGAAGAAAAGTCAATTTCAGGTAAGCAGAACAGTAGGGCTAAAATTTTACAAAGTTTTTTCTAGTTCAGTCGATGATCTTCTACCTTTAATTGTACAGAAAGATACTTCCATGTTCAGAAAAAAGGCACTCATCCTTAACCAACTACTGGACTTTTCTGGCTGGTCTTGTTTTTCAGGTATACTAAGACAAGATGGCCCCCAGTAATTCTCATTTCCCGATATTCTTACCCTTGTATTCCCTTCTCAGACGGAGTAGAACCATATAAACAACAACATATAGTGTAAACAATAGCATATTGAAAAAGTGATGGCTTCTGAGGCTAAGTCACAAAAGATATTATGGCTTCGCTCACTTTGAAGGCAGCTGGCTGCCATATTGTATAGACTCTCAAGAAGTCTTATGGAAGAGGTCTGCATGGTGAATAAATGAGGCTACCTGCCAATAACCAGGCATGTGAATGGGCCATTTTGGAAGTGAACTTTGAGCCCACAAACTCTTCAGATGATTGCCGGCTCATCGACATTTTAACTGCAAACTTTGAGAGATTCTGAGCCCAAATCAGCCAGATTTTTGACCCTCACAAACTGAATAAGATAACGAATATTTACTATAATTTTAAGCTTCTAAGTTTGGGGTAATTTTATTATTTAGCAACAGGTAATTAATGTACCTACTGATACAAATGCCAAAAATACCAAGATCCCTGAGGATCTGGGATGTATGTATGTGTAAAATACATATTCTGTAAAATAAGGCAGCTCTTTCTTGGTCTTAACAAATTTCATGCCATTTCTTGCCAATCAAGTGCTTTGTCCCTTTGGATATCCTTCGTAGTTCCAAGTTTGACCATATATATACCTGGAATCTTTTGTCTGCATTCTTTATCTGACACACTCTTTATCAGACTTCAAGACCAGGTTACAGAAACCTATCACTGGAGACTGAGTTTATGTGACTAAAGAACACCAATTAGCAATGACTTAAACAGAAGCCATTGTTGCAGTTGTTGTCCTTTGTGTAAAAGAATACTGGAGGTAGGGGCACCTGGGTGGCTCAGTGGGTTAAAGCCTTTGCCTTCAGCTCAGGTCATGGTCCCAGGGTCCTGGGATCAAGCATTGACTCTATGCTCAGTGGGGAGCCTGCTTCTCTCTCTCTCTGCCTGCCTCTCTGCCTACTGTGATCTCTTTCTCTCTGTCAAATAAATAAATAAAGATCTTTAAAAAAAAAAAAAAAGAATACTGGAGGTAGTCCATTCATTCTGTTATAATGGATATGTTACAAAAAACTGTTTCTTCTTGCTTATTGCTCTGACTGTGGGTCTCTTGCTCAAAGTCTAAGATGTTGGCCAAAGCACCAGCCTTCATAACTGATTCCAGGTAGCAAAATGGAACTGGGGGGCATCTGGGTGGTTCAGTGGGTTAAGCTTCTGCTTTTGGCTTAGGTCATGATCTCAGGGTCCTGGGACTGAGCCCCACATCGGGCTTTCTAGTTGGCAGGGAATCCGCTTCCCCCTCTCTCTCTGCCTGCATCTCTGCCTACTTGTGATCTCTCTCTCTGTCAAATAAATAAACAAAATCTTAAAAAAAAAAAAAAGGGAAGTTGGAAGAAAAAAGGGGTGAACTATGTGCATTAACTGTTCTAAAATAAATTTTGTTCAACTTGCCACTCAACATTTCTCTTATATTTCACTGGCCATGAACTAGTCACAGGGTCCCACCTCATCTACAGGGGAGGCTGGGAAATGACTGGTCTATTCTGACCAACCCTATGCCCAGCTAAAATTTGGGAATTCTATTGTAATTGGAGAGGTGGGCAGGTTCAATCGGGTACCAGTGTTACAGTGGAGGAGGTAACAGTAGCCTCAGTCATATCTTCTCCGTGTCCCTTGTAGTTCTTTGCATCCTCGCCAGGGTTCCTACCAGCTTTTTAAATTCCTCACTGGGGGGCCTTATTTGCCTTTAACAATCAAAGGAAATTAGTAAGTTCTCACTAAATGTGGTTTGAATGATTGCATAAGTAAATAAATGCTGTGTCACCCAGGGTTTTGAGTCTGCCTTCCCATTTCTTTGAACTTAACAGAAGTCTTTATTTATTGTTTTTTAAATTAATTAATTTATTTTTAAGTAATCTCTAACCCAATATGGGACTCAAACTCACAACCTGGAGATCAAGAATTGCATGCTCTTCCAACTGAGTCAGCTGGACATCCCCATTAATCTTTATTTCTGTAAAAATTCCCAAGAACAGCCCTACACAATGCCTCACTCTTGACTAGTCAATCATTAATCCAAGACTTTGTTTATAGTGAACTTCCCAGGACATTTGTTTTTGACTGAATCTTGGTGTAAGACAAAATACCATAGCAAGGGTCCATTGTGCTAAATCATATTACTTTGGTCATATTTGATCACAAAAATAGAATTCAGAATGTGAACTTCATTTGAGAAAAGATGGTGCAAAACAACAAGAGTCTCATAAGCTGTTAGAAGCATGTAGAGTAGGTATAACTGTTTTGGATAACAGTGGTAATATATGGGAATCACTATAAAAATGTTCTTTCCCTTTGACCCAGTCATTCCAATCCTAGAAATTCATTGTAAAACAAATAATTCAATAGAAGAAAAATCCATGAACTAGGATGTTCCTTGCTGTATTATTCATAACGCAGCTGCAATCAATTGTTAGCAAATAACCTAAGTATTCAATGTTAGGGAATTGGATTAGTAATGCATGGTGCTTTGATACAATAAAAAAATTGAGGTAATTATGGAATCATGGCAAAACGGTCATGATATTTAGCTAAGCAAAAGAGAAAGAAGGAATATGAAAGGACATGTTCATTGTGATTACAACCATGCAAATCTGTGTATTGAGAAAAACCACAACAGAACAAAAAAAAAATGAGATTAGTTTGGTGGTGAAATTTTAGGTGATTTTTCTTTGGAAAAAAATTTCCTTTAACCACCTTCTTCTCCTCCTCCTCCTCCTCCTCCTCCTCCTCCTCCTTCTTCTTCTTCTTTTTTAAAGTTTATTTATTCCAGAGCGCGAGAGAGAGAGAGGCGGGAGGGAATGGGGGGGGGCGCAGAGAGAAAGAGATGATCCCAAGCAGACTCCCCACTGAGTGTGAAGCCCACCTTGGGGCTCGATCTTGTAATCCTGAGATCATAACCTGAGCTAAAACCAAGAATTGGATGCTTAGCTGACTGAACCACCTAGATGCCCCTCCTTTGATATTCTTTTGTTGTTTTAACATAAACATATGATAGAAAATTCTGTGCAAGTAATAGCTGAATCCTGTAACAAGCTAATGGGTGACATACTACCCACTAAAGGGTGACGTGACTAAAAGCCTGTGATGTGTTTCTGGTGTCTGGAGCAAGGTTACACTGAGAAATCATTTGACCATTTCTCTGGACATTATGCTTTTAAATTTCTCCTACAATTCCAGCTCCGTCCTTCCATCTGATGAAGAACAGATGGGGGTTATGAAATGAACCATTAGTTAATATTTGCCCTCTCTTCTTTAGAAATAAATTGTATAGGTTAACTTTAGAGCTCATAGCTTGTAGCCCTACATGGAGGGGCCATTAATCTAGAGACAATTTTTTTAGGGGGGTTAACTTGAGCAGAATTATTTTCTTTCTTTTGCACAAATTATGAGGGGACCATTTCACTTGTGACCATTTCACTAAACAGTGACTAGGATAAAAGATATATCTTGTTTGATATTATTCTCAAAGTTGATGGGATTGTAGAATTCTGCCAGAAATTGAGAAGTTGATTGCCTGAAGGGAGGAGATGACCTCTCAAGATGTTCTCCTTTCTCCAGTATGACTTACAATTCACAGAGATAGGGAATGCTGTTTATAGGATATACAGTTGCATCGCATGACTTTTTAAAATAACAATTTATTCAGATATAATTTAGATACATGAAGCTCACATCTTTTAAAGTGTACAGTTCGGTGGATTTTAGTCTATTTACAGAATTGCACAATCATCATTGCTGCAAATTTAAAACCTTTTCTTCACCCACAAAGAAATTCCATACTTATTAGTAGTCACTCCTCATTCTTCTACATTCCCATCCCTGGCAACCCCTTACTGACTTCCTATCTCTCTGGAATGGCTACGTGAACACTGGTATAGGCCCTGCATTGATTATATACATATTTATATATATAGTCAACATATGCATAGTCAATGAACTAGTCATATGCATAGTCAACACATCCATTTATGTACATATACATGTATGTATACATGCAGAGTCACTTCATTAACATAAACCCAGGTGTGGTTGAAAGAGGTTTGTTATGAATATCGAGGCACCTTTATCATCCTTATCACTTAGGAAATTCCAAAGGGTTTGGAGCCCTGCGCCAGAACCAGCGTGAAGACCAAATATATATTTCTTATTAAAAAATAAAAAGCAAACTGATATCTCAGCCATGGAACCAGCCCACCTGGGTTCGAATCTTTGGCAAGTCACTTAGCAGCTTTGCTCCTCTGTTTTCCCATCTTAAAGAAGGGGATGATAATAGAACCCACACCTCAGGGTTGATGAGGTTAGAGGCAGAGAACAGAGAACAGTGCCTGATGCACAGTAAGGTGATTTACGTGTGAACCATTCTTACAGAGGATTCAACGTTTCTCTACCGACTCAATTATTTGATCAGTTGTTGAAAGTAACTATTGGCTCTAAGAATGGTTTCCTATTTGAGGAACTCAGCTCAGTTCCTGAACTGAGTTCCTCAGTCAGTGAGCAACACTTTCTCTCTGCTCCACTCTTGGTCATGATCTTGATTGCCTCATGATTCCTGCTTTACTGTCTTTTCTGCGGTGTTCTCTGGGTTTCCTCATCACTCCATCAACCCCCAGCTCCTACTCTCTGTAACCTGTGACAAAATCTGTCCGTTTCAACAAGTCTGAATAGAACATGGTGTCTTTGTGGAGAATAATGTCAACCCTGGTCCTGAGCTAGCCTAAAGTGGGAGGGCCACACGTCACAGAGCCTAGCCGCCCCCCCACATACACATGCACCCCCCCCACAACCCCCCCATGCATGTGCATGCACACCCATGTGCACACACCCTCCCCTGCAAAACACAAAGAGGTATGAACTTGGTGAAAACTCTGTGGCTTCCAAAAAGAGGGAGGTATAATTTTTAGGCATCTTGCATGGAATATCCAAAACACTGTCTTGAGAAATGTAGAATACAGTTTTTTTACAACACTAAACAGTGGGAGAAAAATCAGAAGAAATATACAACTTAAAAAAAAATTTGAGGGGTGCCTGGGTGGCTCAGTGGGTTGGGCCGCTGCCTTCGGCTCAGGTCATGATCTCGGGATCCTGGGATCGAGCCCCGCATCGGGCTCTCTGCTCAGCAGGGAGCCTGCTTTCTCCTCTCTCTCTGCCTGCCTCTCTGCCTGCTTGTCATCTCTCTCTGTCAAGTAAATAAATAAAATCTTTAAAAAAAAAAAAAATTTGATTTAGGCAGTGAATCAATGGTATTTTTCCTTTCTAACCTAGAGTATAATCAAATTATCTTTCATGTGCAGGTACTACTTCATACAATGTACTTTACAGTTTATGACGTCTAAATAAAGTTTAGGCTTTATTTAGTCTAATGTCTTTATATAGTCATTCTTTAAAATGTAGCCATTTCTCAGGCACCTGGGTGACTCAGTCCCTTAAGCCTCTGCCTTCAGCTCAGGTCATGATCCCAGGGTCCTGGGACGGAGTGCCCCACTGGGCTCCCTGCTCGAGGGGGGGGGTCTGCTTCTCCCTCTGCCCCTCGCCCACCTGCTTATGCTCTCTTTCTTTCACGCCCTTTCCCTATCTCTCAAAATAAATAAATAAAATCTTTAAAAAAATAACAAAATGTAGCCCTTTCTCTATGGAGATGCAAATTATGCACAAGGAAAGCAGTATGGTGAGCAAATACTTAGCTCACCAAGTATGACCTTTCTGTGTTCTCTCATCCCACCAGTGACTCCTTGACACTCTCTTAATATAGATTTTAAAATTGAGGGGAAAAATCTTTTAGATCAGATTGATGGTGTTGTCCAGTCCCTTCCTCTTCGCTTACTAATACAATTAGAGCGTCTTCACCATACTTATTTCCGTGAGCATTGGGGACCATGTAAAAGTCCCTGGTTCACTCTGTTTGTTCTGGTTGTGCTGACTCTTCAAAACAGAGTTAAAAACAAAATGAAACAAAACAAAACTATCTACTTAGAGAAATCAATGACATAGGGCTCTCTGGTTTATTTCCCAGCTGTTTTCTGTTAACCTTGACTCCGAGAATTTTTTTCCCCAAATACTTTATGTATCAAGGCAGGATGCAGGTCAGTGGGGAGTTGTACTTTGGATGTGAAGATGTTGAGGCACAGAGCATGAAAAGAGAACAGGATGATTTCAGCAAATTACGAATGGGTGACTGTTCACAATTTTCAATTCTCTCTCACTCTCTTATACTTTTCTTTTTCTCTCTCCCCTTTTGCTTTCATCAAACTTCCATGTACTCTCCGGTCTGCCCCCATCCGAATGATTTGTGTTTCTGGAGTAATTCTAAACCTCTGTGAGTGGCACCCCTTTTAAAGTCCTGGGATCATGGAAGCAATTAATTAAAAACAGCGGGCCCTTACCTGATGTCTTCAGGATGACTTTTAATTACGCTAAATGCCCTACTTTTCCTAATGAGGATGTTCTGTAAACCTGAACATGGCTTTCCCACACTGCATTCGCAGACAAACCCTGTGTCCAGCAGGACTGCTGCTGCCTGCCAGACCAAATCCTTTCTCTGCGACAAAGCCTGCCATTGTGTCCCCCATGCAGCCCCACTGATCTTTTCCAAAGGGCTTTTTAGAACATGTGCACATTTATTTCCATTCCCTGATGTGCTGGACGTAATAATAGCCAAAGAACCATGGTAACTTGCCTGGCCTCGACGCTGTCTACTGTTCTCTGAAAGCCATATCTGGCAGCTGGACTTCTGTGCGTGTGTATGTGTGTGTATGTGTGTCTAGCTGGGGGATGGTAATCTCTGGTCCTTTTGTTGGAGGGTGAGGGAGGAATAAAGAGCTTGAAGAAGTGACAAGGTGTCAGTGTCCTCCTAACTCAGCTGTTCAGGGGCTTAATCCCAGCCCACAACTGGATGTCCAAGGGATTGAAGGAGAACGTCCCTCCTGGCTTATTTCCAGCCGTTTCCAAAGGCACTTGAGAAAGTTCCATGTGAATTTTTTTTTTAATGTAGCACCTGCTCTAACAATCCCAAGGCAACTTTTTTTCTTCTCTATTATACTGTACATCTGTTATTTTGCTGACATGGAAGCCAGCATAACAATTAGATTCATGACTTGCCCTCTAAACTGATTCCAGCTAAGCTGAAAGTCCTCAGTGTACTCGTCCAGCATTTATCCAATAAGAGAACAAATTTTAAAATCCTGTCTATAAAGTTTTTTTTCCTGTTAGACCAGTGACATGCCATTCAGATAAACTTGTTTCATTTCAAGGTGGTGATGAGAAAATTAGAAAGCCTGAATGATAGGTTAGACAATGAGAGGTGCCTGGGAATCATTTTCACTTTCTCTTAAGCAAAAGCTCTGGGAAGGTACTTTACAAAATCCTTAAATTTTCTATCTTCAGTATGATTTTAACAAATAAGACCTTGATGGTATGACAGTTACTTTTCCCCCCACTTCTTCCAAATAACAAAAACAAAGAGGTAAGTTCTTCTTTAGAGCTATTTTTTCCCCCCTTAGAATTTAAACAATTCTACTTTATTGTACCGGTTAGGGTGGGGATGGGTAAGGAAGGAAAGCAATTTGAAAACACTCCTCCATGTTGAAGCACACATCCCAGTTCAGCCCTAGACACTCTGTGAGGCTGTGTGTGTAGCAGAGTCTCACTAAACATGTCTTCTGAGAGAAAGAAAACAAATAAACTGGTTTAGGGGGCTCTCTGGTTGGTTGGAGGTGCTAAACCTTCAAAAGAGATGCTCAGAGTAGAGATGAAGAAAGTACTAATCTCCAGTAGGAACTTTAAATTGACAGGATCAGCTTAAACACCAAACACAGCCCAGGTTATATGGTGCAGATTCTAACTTAAAAATGATTTTGGCTTTAAAAGTTTGCTTCAAAGGGCTTTAAAAAACTGATGAAGCTTTTTTTCTTCTAGAAATAGTGTTATACCTAAACTCCATACAACAAGTATAACTGAGAGCCTATATGTTCAAAGAATTATGCTAGTAAATGCAGGGAATATAGATGAATAAGGGAGAAGTTTCTTGAGATGTTTATAAACTAACTACAAAAGAGAGAAGTAGAAAAGAATAGGTCCATGACCTATGCCTCTATTTCAGGGCAAAACAAGGTTAAGTCCTACAGTCAAAATGTCTTTGAAAAAGTATCTTGGGCTTCACAACACAGAAAATGTATGTTTTTTGGAGAGTCAGGGAAGATTTCATGGAGAATGTGGTACCATACATGTTTCCTTAATCCAACCCGTGGAAGGGGTACTCCAAGTTCAGTTAACAAGATGAGTTAAGGCTGGAAAATTTAAGCTGTGTTATATTTTCTAACTAACCCAGAGAGATCCAACATATAAGTCGAATTTTAACAGTACTATATATATATATATATAGTATATATGCATACAAATATATATGGACATATGAATAGTGTACATATATATGTACACTATATAGTGTACATATATATGAACACCATCACAAATATCATTTCTCTGTGAAATAATCTATCACATCATCAATAGAGGGGAGAATGTTAAAAAGAATGAATTGTTCTCTAGACTTCTGAGGCAACTTCTAGGGTACCTAGGTAATGTTGTTATGAATGTTTGAAATTTGAAATTGGGGACTTATATACAAAGCTTTGAAGTATTTATTTTTCATTATTTCTTAAAAAAAAATCTATTGAGCACCTAAGACATAAGGTACTGGAGATATAACAATGAACAAAGCAAAATCCTCACTGTCCTGGAGCTAAAGTTCTAACTGTAAGAGATGATAAACAAATGACCCGGTAGATATATAATATGTCAGACGCTGATAAGATCGATGGAGAAAAATTAATTAGATAGGAAGAGAAGAATAGTATTTTATATAGGTGGTTAGGGCAAAAAGAAGGAGGAGGAGGTAAGAGAAGGAGGAGGAGGAGGTAGGAGAAGGAGGAGGAGGAGAAGATGAAGGAGGAGGAAGAGGAGGAGGAGGAAGAGGAGAAGAAGAAGATAAGGCAGTCAAACAGACACTAGAAGGAAGTGAAGGAACAAACCATGCAAAGATTTGGAGGGGGAGGACACCAAGTAACAGGAACAAGAAGGGCAAAGGCCCTGAGGCAAGAATGTGGCGCGTGTGAAGAACAACTTGGAGACCTGTAAGGCTTGATAAGAGAGAGCCAGGGGGAGAGCATTTGGGATTGAGGTTTGAGCATTTGGGGGTTGGGAGTAGGATAAGCCTTTAAGTCACTGGAAGAACTTTGGTTTTTACTTTTATTGCAATGGAGACCTTGTTTAAAGAGATGAGCACCATGTTCTGATTTCTGTTTACGTAGAAGCAGATGACTTGGGCCAAGGCGGCAGTGGCAGAGCGGAACGAAGAACAGTCTGGAATATTTTGAAGAAAGATCCAAGAGCATTTAGGGATGAATTAGAAGTACATAGTGAGAGGAAAAAGAGTCAAGAATAACTTGGTGGTTTTCGATCTGAGCACCAGGAAGGAAGGAGGATAGGAAGGGGACAGTCGGGAAGCCGTAAATCAAAGCTGCATTCCAACTCCAAAGTAGGCTCCCAAATTTCCCAGACACTCTGTGAGAGGTGGTAGTTTTTCCAAAAAGGAACAATAGTCAGGCCCCCACACGGCACACATCCATGTGCTCAAAACCCACAGTTCTCAAGGAGCCAAAGCAAAAAAGGCCTTCCTACAAAGCTTAACTCATGATGGAGAAGGGCAGATGGATTTTGAATTTTCAGTTATTTCACACACTGGGGGTTTACAACCCATAAACTTTTATTTGTATGAACTTTATTTTCTCGCGGCAGAAGAGAGAGTTAATAAACAAATGAGTAAGTAAGTATATGATATGTCAGGTGTTACATGACTGCTGGAGATCTCTGCTCAGCTAGTCCCATATACTCTAGAACAAGAAAACATTCCTTTTTCACAACTGAATTAACATCTAGACTAGAGCTGTCCAATGGATGTATAATGCGACCTACATGTATAAGCCACATACGCATTAAGAAGGAAAAAGAAACAGCTGGAAGTCAATTTAATACTATAATTTTACCTGACATATCCTAAATATTATCATTTTGACATGTAATTAAAATAAAATTATAACCTTACATATTCTTTTTCATGCTGTATCTTCAAAACCCACTGTGCATTTAATACTTGGAGTGTGTGTCTGATACTGCATTTTTAACTCAGACAAAGGGTCAGGAGCAACATATGGCTAGTGCCTGCCATCTTGGATGGTATGGGACAATTCTTCCACATTTAGAAACTGCATCAACCCTTCTTGGACCTTGATAGGATTGTGTATAAAAAATTCTACCTCGGGCACCTGGGTGGCTCAGTGGGTTAAGCCGCTGCCTTCGGCTCAGGTCATGATCTCGGGGTCCTGGGATCGAGTCCCGCATCGGGCTCTCTGCTCGGCAGGGGCCTGCTTCCCTTCCCCTCTCTCCACCTGCCTCTCTGCCTACTGTGATCTCTCTCTGTCAAATAAATAAATAAAATCTTAAAAAAAAAATTCTACCTCTATAAAGTTTAGATACCGTGTTGTGAGTCAAAGGTATGGTCCAATCAAAGGTCACTAAAAAAACAACCCAATGGGAGCAATACATTCTCTTCCCCAACTTTTCTACTTTGGGGAATATATCTTTCAAACTAGAGAAAGGAGGAAATCTTACTTTGGGGTCAATGTGTGTGCGTGTGTATACATTTGTATGCATGTGTGTTTGTGTGTGTATGCTCACTTGTGTGTTTATGTACCTCTGTGTTCTGTGAAAGATGGGTGGCCTTGTTATTTAATGGAAGTCAGAATGCCATGGAAGAATCCGTAAGATTCCTGGTCCTGGAACATAGCAGAGCATAGCTTTCTGATTGCCATCTCAGCAGGGAGAGACCAGCATAATTATCTATGATAAGTAAAAGCTATCTGTACATTGATGAAGTATATGGGAATATATCCTCCTGAAGGAGGATGAATCTTGAAGCTCCATAACTATAATCATTAGCTATAAAAAAGTATTTGTGAACAAGAATAATTTTTTTTTTATGGCACAGAGGATATTTATTACAATGGAATTGTTGGTCTTAAAAACAAACAAGCTTGTAATGATGAGTTTGAGAGGGGAATGCTAAATACAGGATCTAGAAAAGTGGATGGAAGGAAGTGGTGAGGAAAAACCCAGATGTGAAAGGTATTCAGAAAGGGAAGTGAAAAGACAAGGCTAACATCCCCTCTGTGCTGTTTTGCTGGAGGTCAGCTCTACCGCAGTGCCTTACCACATGCAGGGGAGCCCGCGGTTCCCTTCACACCCACCCCTTACGCCAGATAGGGCACGATAAGAGGGAATGCCCAGAAGCTTATTTCTCATGCGTTGCACCGACCATAAGGTCACAAAGCTGTGGACATCTTTTTAAGGCAAATGTCGTGAAATGTATCAGTCTTGCTAATTAGGTAATCAAACTGCTCAGGAAGGGGAGCAGACATTAGGGGCCTTTTCTCTGCCAGCTGCTTTATACATGTCATGTCACCGAGCTGTACTTTACTTTTGTTTGTTTCAAAAGTTCTTAACTGCACAGATGATAAACGGATACATGCTCATTGCAAGAGGGAACCATGTATGAACCCAATTTACACATGAGTCCACTGAGATTCAGGGACACTGAGCCATTTGGTTGGCGGATAGAAACTGGATTGGAAACTAAGCTTTACCTTCTAATCATAAGTCTCCTGAATGACTTAGGTGAGCTTTGGGCATTTTGATGGGGAGCAAAAGAAGGGGATGGGGGGCGCCTTGGAGGCTCATTGGTTAAGTCTCTGCTTTCGGTTTGGGTCATGATTTCAGGGTCCTGGGATGGAGCCCCACATCGGGCTCCCTGCTCGGTGGGGAGCCTGCTTTCTTTCCCACCTGCCTCTCTGCCTACTTGTGATCTCTGTCAAATAAATAAGTAAAATTTTTTAAAAAAGGAGAAGAAAGGGATGGAATAAAACTCCTTTTGTAGAACAGAGAAAAATGGGGCAGGGCAAAGGGTCTTGGGGGGGAATGGAAATGCCACGGAAATACCTGTGCGAATGGTCAGTCTTCTCTCTCTTGCCTTCTTTGTGTGTGTGTCTTGGTCACAATCTTCGTCTTGTGGATCTAAACGGGTTAATAGAAGGGACCTTCTAAAACTGTGAAGTAGTAAATGATAATAATGCTAATAATAATGTAGAGTGCTTGACTTTTGCCAGAGTGAGAGCAAAAGTGGAGGCTTTGGGTAGGTAAGGGGCAGTGTGTGACGGATATTTTGGGGAGGCGGTGGAGGAAAAAACACCCCAAAAGATTGAGAAGGAGGTTGGGAATTGCTAAAGATACACCTTCCACATTCACCTGTGTCACCCCGATGCTGACCATTTATGTTTCTATTTGTTCTCCAGAGTAGCACTGAGGGCTCCTTCAGTCAGACACAAGGCCTTGGCACTGGCAGGAACACGTTGGACACAGTGATTCCCATCCTGGAATGATGGATCCAGCCTCCAGGACAGGAGGGGTTCCAGTGCTGCTGAGAAGCTTCCCTGGGAAGCAGGGTCTGGGCCTGGCGAGGCGGGTCCTGTAGAACCTAGATCACTGGCCGCAGCGCCAGAGTGAGTACGTGCAAATCATTCACACCAGGAAAACCCAGGATGCTTTTAAAAAGAAATAGGTGATCCCTTTTAAAACAAAACAATACAGTCCAAGATAAGTCAACAGAGCTGCCGAAAGAGTACAATGAGGGGAGTAGTTATTTATCTTTGCTTTGCTAAGAAATTCCAACAAAGAGTTTCTTTGGATCTGGAACTGTCTCAGGGCTCCTAAGCATATGCTCAGGGATGATGGGCCACTTGATTGCGAGCCAGATGGAAGCAGCCCGTGATGCGGTGTTGGGATTCACTGAGAAAAGATCATCCGTCCGCCAAGAAGATAAAGGATTTCTGGAAAGACAAGGCAGCCAGTGGGGGCAATAACAGGGCGATATGCAACAATAAAACTTCCATCAAGTTTCAGTCCCTTGTTCTTTATTGAAAAGAAGTTATTTTCAACCTGGGTACCTGTACATATGAGGATATGTTTATGTCAAGCTGGAAGAATTCTGAAAAACTAATTGTACTGCAGAGTTTCCTCTGCGTTCAAATCTACAGCCCCTCTATAGAATTCTTGATGTACTTAATATGTATTTAATGTACTTAATGTGTACTTGAAATGTATTTAATAACAGCCTCACAGACTGTAGCAGATATTTTTGACCACTGGAATTCGAATCAGTTTCTCTGATTTTAAGCTACTCTCTCCTGTTTTTTGCCCCGTGTCGCTTTCTTGTTTTTGAAGAAATACGGTGTATCAGATCTCAAAATGCTGCCCCTGAATCTGGACAGCCCATGAGGTCAAGTAGGAAGAGACTCAAAATCAAAGTAGGAAACGCTCTGGTCTTGTCCCAACTTTACCACTATCCAGCTTTTTTTGAAAAAAATAGCTTATATTTCTTTTTAATTAAAATAGAGCATGGGATTTTATAATTTCTAATGACCTGAAACAGTTTCAAGATTTTGCTAGTTGACTGTTTCAGATGCTATTTTTAGGTGACTGTGAATTACTCAGTATTTATATCTGAGCATAGAGTTCTCTCCCTTCCTAAAAGGTTCCCGAGGAAATCCAGATTGTAATGGACAAATAGTAGCAGAGGTGGATTTCTAATTTCCTTTTTTTTTTTTTTTTTTTTTTTAAATTTCTTGGCATTCTGCCTGATTTCTTAAGCTCATTCGGATTCCTTTGAAGCTATGTTTATTGTCCTTGCTGCCATGGAACACTAATCATGAACCTTATCATTATTTCACTGGGGAAAAAAATAAGTTTATTGCACACCTGTATGCCTTCTACACCTTCTCTGATGAGACTCTTAGCAAACATGACCGCATTTTCCAAGGCTCTCCAAGGCTCCAAGCCTTGATCTGTGATGTTCCCTCTCCTGGTTATTCTCTACAACCCTTTCCAGCCTTTCAAACCAGGCTCAAATATCACTTCCTCTGCAAAACCTGCCAGAGAACTTCCATTTTTGCATTCATCACATTGCGCTGTAATTGTTTGTTTACACATCTGTTTCCTCAACTGGACTCAGAGCTCCCCGAGGTCGGAAATCTTCTCTTGTCCAACTTTGCAGCTTCCTGTTGGCGGCAGGGAAGTCCAGAGGCAAAAGGGTGGCCCACCCCAAGCAAGTATGTGACCCCTCAGCAAAGGAGCTTTCCTGCCTTCACGTCGGCCCCTCTTCTCCCTCCCTTGGTCTTAATTATCTTATCTACTTCTAATTCCTGTTATCTGACAGCTTGATTTACTTTGTAATACAGCTGAAAAAATTTTAAACAAGGTAGAGGGTTTAATGAGAAAAGAATTTTTATGTTCCTAGGCTTAAGTAGCACTGTCTTTGGAGGATACTAAATAATGCTAACAATATTTGGACTAGGTACTGTCCTATGCAGTTTATAGGTATTTACTCATTTAATTCCCCCAACTTGAGGGCAGAAACTGCTATTATTCTCAGTGTATATATAAGAAAACCAAGGATCAGAAAATTTAAGTTACTAGCACAAGTTACACAATTTGCAAGTAGCAATGTCCATATTCAAAGGTGATATGACAGGAAAATAATTTATTTCTCACTTTGAATTATCCTCAGGATTTCATCAATAGAAGTTACGCATGCTAATTTAATACCGAAGGAGCATGGATCACGTACGGATTTGGTTTCATATACAGGTTGATGGGTGGTGTTTTTTTTCCTTTACAAATCTACATTTTATGGGCGTTTGGGCAAACATCACTCAGGGGCGGCTGTGCCCTTCACATCTTTGGGAACACTGACAGCAGGAGGCAAAGAGCTAAGCAGCATGTGGTTCTGTCTTCTATGGCACGTGGGCCCAAAGCAGCACCTCAAAGCCCCGAATGATGCAAAAAAGTGTGGAATTAGCAAATTTCTAATCCTCATTTTAACATGGGTTGTGCAACCTGCAATATAGCCTATCCATGATTTCTAAACTGACGGACTGAAGCTTTTCAAGGATCCTGAGTTCCAGATCCTTGGGCAGAGTGGGTCTTGTGGAGAAAAGGCAAGACGAAAGTTTCCTTCCTCTTTCTTGCAACCCTGGGTCAACTTCCTTAAGGAGTTCTTGCTGTTCACAGTCTCTTTCGTCTTTCTTCCACTTGTAAATCTCCACTCCTGGGATGCCTGGGTGGCTCAGTCGGTTAAGCCTTTGCCTTAGCTTCAGGCCCTGATCCCAGGGTCCTCAGACTGAGTCCTGAGTTGGGCTTCTGGCTCAGCAGGGAGCCTGCTTCTCTCTCTGCCTACCTTTCTCTCTCCCTCTCACCTTCTCTCTCTAACAAATAAGTAAAATCTTAACAACAAACAAACAAACAAACAAAAAACCAAACTCCACTCCTATTTCAAGTTATTATCACCAGACTGGCTCTGTGCCTCCTTTTCCTCCTTCATAAAACGAGGATAATAGTAGTAAGCGTCTGGCAAGGGAGAATCAGGGAGGCACAGGGTGCAGTGGGAGCTGTGCAGGGGCTGGAGGGGAGCCTAAGGAAGACAGGATGAGTTGGAGACACCAGCGGAAAAGCTTCAAAGATGAATATGAGTAAATGAGGTGATGGGTGGGGGAAAGCTGGGCTATTTTAAGTTGGGTTCCTGACCTAAAGAGAATAAGGCTGGGCTGCTTCCAAAGCTCTCCACTTTCTCAAGCTGAAAGCAGAACATGCAGATCCTGTTCTGATGCAAGTGGAGGACCCCCAAAGGGCCACCGGGGTAGGCTGGGGGAAAGAAGAGCTGGCCGTAGCTCTCCTTCTCAGCTAACCACCAGACTGTCATGGCTGCCACACAGACATTCTGAATGGGCCCTAGTATAATGCCATTACTACTCTCTGCACATTTCAATCATTCGTTGGATCTTTTTCTATGATGATCATAGATTCTAACCTGTGCATTTGTTTATCTAATACTGAACTCAGGAGAGGAGGTTGGGCACACTACCCCAGATAAAAAAGAATGACCCTGAGACACCCTTAGGAGGGGCAAGTTTGGCTAATTTGTCACTATCCTGATGAGACTTTCTCTGCAGTAAAATTGCAACCTAGACCTAGGAGGGGCCTGAGAGAGTCATATAATCCTTTCCACGGCAGATAAGGAGATTAAAGCTCAGGTAGTGATTTGAGGGCTCCAGTAATGGAGATCTTTCCATCTTCAGCTTAAAATTTGCCATTAGTTGACCACTCAACTGGTCAACTTGTCAAAGAGACAAATCTCTTTTAAAATAACAAGAATTTCTTTTCTAAGTGGAGTGAATTTTAAAGACTTATAATCTCCTATCCTTGCTTTGTAAACAGTGAAGGTCATGGACGGTGCTTTGCAGATGGCTTTGTGTTCCTTCAGTGAAAGGGATTTTCTAAATGACCGTCTTCAGGCCCAGCAGGCTGGGGAAGACAAAACCGACTACACCGTTCATCTCATTGGCATCCACTCAGAATGGAGGATCATCACTGTGCAGGAAAGATAGATGGGGACGTCCTCAGGCACAGACACAGTGTACCGTGGTCGCATTTGAGATGGATGGAAAAGCCCATTGGACCAACATGACCTTGGATATATAAAGCCCCCAGAGATTCATCCTTCTTAATGAGCTAAACTTTGCAAATAGAACCATCTCTAGAACATTAATGCACTGTAGCTCTATAACCACTCACACCTTAGTGTGACTTTGTTGAAAGTAGACAATGAGAAGCAACCCTATTGAGAAAAGGACAGCTGAAGTGGGGAGATGATGCAAATGATCTGTCCTCTCCAAGGGCATCTCAAAGAAGGACCTTATTATTTTGGAAGAGAAAGCAAGATTGAGGGGGAAAGATATCAGAGAATAGTAACGGCAAAATCAGTTTACTTCACTATTTCCTAAAGAGAAAGGTAGGATCACTGAGCTAGACAGAAAACAGATACCTTATACATATATATTTGTTTTCAGTATCCCTTTTTCCTTTTTCTTATTATTCTTCTTGGGGGGCCCAAGTCAGTATTTTCTAAGGAAAATCCCTGAATCCCAGGTGACTAAAAGCTGGGCTCTGGCTGAGAACATGCATCAAGAAAGTTAGTTAGCAGCTCTATTTAAAGAACAAAGACAGTTGTTGGGGCTCCTTTCTATAGAAAAGATGGGAAAATTTCCCCTATTTTGAATAGAGATGCTTTAAAAACAGCTTTATGGAGATATAATTAAATACCAGGTACCCATTTAAAGTACATTCGGGTTTTAGTATGCTGTATTATTCATTTTTAAAAATTGTGATAAGTTATACATGACCTAATATTTGCCACTTTAACTGTTTTTAAATATACACTGAACAAAGAATTTTAAAATTACTTTTTTACAGAAGAATCTTGTGACTTAACTCTTGCTCATAATATGAATCTGAAAATAAATCTATGGAATAAAAAAAAAATCAGTTAAAAACACTCACTGAAATGGATTCTTCTGTAAATGAGCAGCAAATCATTAATCGGTCTTAAGAGACTGCCATCAGCAGCAGCCAGGTGCCTTGTGGGTCCCAGGGGCCATCTAGATCCCAGACTCCCTCAGGATTGTCTTCCCAGAAACACTGCTCCGGGGTCGTTACCACAAAGAAGTAAGTGTTCAGAAGGTGAGGGTTTCTCATAGCTTCACGAGAACTCTGGCTTATTATAATGTTGAGGAAGCTCTCTGGACAATTTGGAGTGGTTCTGGCTAAGAGCTTCTCTGTCAAGGGGTTCTATGACTCAAATTGTTGATTGCCATTGACAACCATTACCTGAGGCTTGTTTCAAGAATTCACAGTAGTGGGGCGCCTGGGTGGCTCAGTGGTTAAAGCCTCTGCCTTCGGCTCGGGTCAGGATCCCAGGGTCCTGGGATCGAGCCCCACATCGGGCTCTCTGCTCAGCAGGGAGCCTGCTTCCCCCTCTCTCTTTCTGCCTGCCTCTCTGCCTGCTTGTCAAATAAAATAAATAAAATCTTTAAATTAAAAAAAAAAATCTTAAAAAAAAAAAAAAGAATTCACAGTAGCATAATTTTTATGTGTTGTCCAAGTTTTTGGCTCAGAATAATAATAGCTAACAACTCCAGAGCACTGCCCAGTTACTGTCCCAAGTGCTTAACACATACCATCTCCTTGAATTCTTGCAACAAATCTGAGAGGAAGATGCTCTTACTATCTCCTCTATACAGCCCAGGAAATGGAAGTCACTTGCCAGCTGAGTGTTACGTCATATAGAACCAGGACTTCAGCCTGGGCCCACTCTTCCTGGCCCCACCAAGATGCCGAGCCAGAAGGACACAGCCCAAGTGAGATCCTTGGTTGCTCCTCCCAAGCACCGGCTTTGGAAAAGTCTGTAACATCAAGAGGTGTATCAGGAAAGGTCTGGGCCAAGGTGGCCCTGAAATGTTGTTCTTGCTCTCTAGTGGCTTTCAATCCAGGGAGAAAGAATAATATATATTAACTATATATATATATATCTAATATAATAATAGTTATACATATATAGTTATATATGTAGTTAATATAATAATAACTATATCTGGTTAATATAATAATATATATTAACTATAATATGAGGTAGGCTCCAACGAGTTCTATAAGGCAGCTACCAATAAGGTAAGTGGGGAGAAATATTTACAACTTAAATTTCTTAACAGCTGTCTGAATTTTTGTCCCAGCTATAAAGACATACAATTAAAAACAGACCGAGGTAAAAGGATATACAATATGAAAATCTTTTTTTTTTAAAGCTTATTTTGTAACTTCTGAGACCTTCCCACTGTAGTAGCTGCTGAGAGAGGAAACCTTCAGGGTTCTTTAGTAGGTCTGAGGAAACAATGCTTGTTCCACACCCCAGAGCAAACATACTGGCCCTCCAGTCATCATTGTAATGAGTCTGTTTACTCGGAACCCTTGAAGCAGAGTTTACAGGGAAGCGAACCGCAGCCGGCTTCACTTAAGGGCTGTGTGCGCCTCTCTAGGAGAGATGTCAATTGTTGCTTTGTAAACTGTATCAACTTCTTGACAAAATGGCGGTCTGCTGTCAGTGTGGACACAGGATAAATCATGTAACTCAAGAAAGGTAGATGTATTTGCCAAAGCAAACCTTCCAGGAGCTGAACAAGCCTGCAAATAGAGCTTTTGTTTCCTTCATCCTTCACATCAGCAAAGTACATGATGCTCAAGGAACATACAGATCCTTTTTAGTTCCCCAAACCTGTATACAATTTTCTAAATTGCCCTTTTCTTAGACATCGTTGGCCTCTACCTTTAAAAAGGGCTGAAGCATAAATGCTAAACTGTGTTACTTGTAAAAATATTTTTTAAATGATTTTTGTTGTCAAAAGTAAAGTAAAAAAAGGATGTGTGTTGGGGAGGGAGGAGAGTCGCGGTAGGGAGGTGGGGGTTATGTTATTTAATTATGGATTTAGAAGCCAGGGATGGAAAAGAAATTTCAAAATATGGGCTTCAGACCGCCTGCTTCAAAATTTCTTTAAAAAAAAAAAAAAGAACAAACCAACCAACCACCTAAGACCACCTGAAATTAACTCCGAGAATAAACTAATCATCCACGTTTTAAGAGAATAAACTAATCATCCTCGTTTTAAAAAGCAGCTTTCTATCCTTCAGTACGGGATTGTAGTCTTTCTCTTCTTTTCTGATTGTAAATGTTGTGCTGGAACAAACCACAGTTCCCAGCAGCCAGGATTTTCCCCAGTGACTGTCCTGGCTGGCACAGTGGGACTCCTAACCTTTTGTGTTCCATGCACCCCACTGGGAGTCTGGTGAGCCTTTGGAGCCTTTATTAGAATAACGCTTATAAATGAATAAATACCTACCATTTACATTGACACGGATGGAACTGGAGGGTATTATGTTAAGTGAAATATGTCAATCAGAGAAAAACAATTATCATATGGTTTCACTCATATGTGGAATATAAGAAATAACCCGGAGGATCATAGGGGAGGAAGGGAAAACTGAATGGGAAGAAATCAGGGAGGGAGACAAACCATGACAGACTCTTGATGCTGGGAAACAAGCTGATAATTGCTGGAAGGGAGGTGGATGGGGGTATGGGGTAGCTGGGTGATGGACGTTAAGGAAAGCAGGTGATGTGATGAGTACGGGGTGTTATATGCAACTAGTGAATCACTGAACACTACATCAGAAGCCAATGATATATTATATGTTAACTAATTTAATTTAAATTAAAAAAAACCCACATAGGATTACCTATGAAATAGGTAATAAATTATATTGAAAATAAAATAAATTATATTGAAAGAAAATAAATTGGGGCGCCTGGGTGGCTCAGTGGGTTAGGCCGCTGCCTTCGGCTCAGGTCATGATCTCAGTGTCCTGGGATCGAGCCCCGCATCGGGCTCTTTGCTTGGCGGGAGCCTGCTTCTCTCTCTCTCTCTCTCTCTCTCTGCCTGACTCACCGCCTGCTTGTGATCTCTCTCTCTCTGTCAAATAAATAAATAAATAAATAAATAAATAAAAAAAGAAAGAAAATAAATTATATTGAAATGCAGTCATCAAAGAAAAAATGTCATATTTGCTTTTTAAAATGGATACACAAAAGAATAATACATAGTGGTAGTTGTAATAATATCAAACTTTCAAAGCAATGATAAGCATAAATGAAATTTTGATGTCTTTAACAATTGATATATCTAGGATTCTATTAATGATTTCTGTTTCTATTATTGGTATTGCTAATATGACTGGTTTATTTCCATGCAAAGTAGAAGGAAATGCTAAGTGTTATTTAGAAGTTAGGGAAAATAAAGATGTGACTTTTTTCCTATCTGATTTCATGAGCTCCCTGAATTAAAACCCTGAATTTGTATACAGTTTGAATTTGAATCCCAGCTGAAGATTTCTTTTCTAGAAAGAGGTAGATGGTAGTCACATGAAAACTTCTTTTGCTTCCCAGTGAAAATATGTCACTCCTAAGACATTTCTTCCTAACAAATTAGAGGAAAAAAACTACTACATACAGTGCATGGCAAGGCAGCAGACACACAAAGGTGCTATTCTTATTTGCCTTGGAATTGTGTTGGGTGCTTGACTTCTTATAGATCTCTTAGCTGTCCAACTTCCAGACACATATTCGTAGGGAGATTTGAACACCATGGAGCAGCTCTTCCTCTTGGACCATTCTTTTTCAAGATCCTTGGAACAAGCTGATGCCTCCACAGCTTCCCACAAGGAGTTGGGAAGGGTGAAACAAGATTACTTCATTATGCTAATCGAAGCTTGGTCCTTAGCTCTAGAGCTGAGGTGTCTGAAATAGGAGTGTGAAAATCAACCATATATGCACTGATTTTTAAAGCCTTCCCCATAGTCCTGTCATACTGGGACTCATACCAAAGGGCCTTGACTACTGGTGCCTCACCACGTGATGGTGAATGAAGTGCTGAGAGCCCAGAGGATCCATCTGGCAGATGAGCCTTGGGTCTGCCACATTCAACCCCCATCATGGCACAGAATTGTTGAGTGAATGTGGGTCCCTTGGTATGACCTCTGCTGTTCCATTGGAAGTGACCGTCAATGGCCTCCTGATAGTGGAGAAGTTGCTCACCCTGGCAGGTGAAGGCACACTGAATTGGGCATCAGGGATGCCGACAGATGGCCTCCACTTCTTCACCTAGAATCAAGAGAGTTCTGCTAGGCAATCTTTCGTGTAGTGGTTGAATTGGTTTGCTAGGGCTGCTATAACAATGTGCCATAGCCCAGGGCCCTTAAACAAGGGAAATTTATTTCCTCACAGTTTTGGAAGCTGGCAGTCTGAAATCAAAGTGTCAGCAGGGTTGGTTCGCTCTGAGGGCTGCAAGGGAAGAAGGGTACATTCCAGGCCTCTCTCTTTGTGGCTCGTAGATGGCTGTCTTCTCCCTGTGTGTCTTCGTATTCTCTGCCTCTATGCATGTCTCTGTGCTCAAACTTACCATCTTTATAAGGACACCAGTCATACTGGGTTAGGGCTCACTTCAGTGGCCTCACTCTGACTCAGTTACCCCTATAAAGACCTTATCTCCATATAAGGTCACATCCCAAGGTATAGGGAGTTAGGACTTTAACATATGAATATTGGGAGAGGAGGGGTGAGGACAAATTATTCAGGCCCGCAATAGCCATCTTTCAGATCTCCTTTATGTCCGATGATCTTCAATACTAGACAAGTGTTCAGCTCCCCAGTAGGTGTAACAGTCTGAGCCTCTGGTTACTGAGGCACCAAGAGGACAGCCACTCTCTGTCCTCAGCAGCTCTTTGTGGCATCCAGAGGAGACTCATTCCTCACTTCACAGAGAAGAGGCTAGAAAAAGGTGACTTTCTCCTTTGGGAAATCACAGACAGAGCAGCCAGGAGTGCAGCAGCCCTCATTGCCAAAGGCAAACTGAGAGAAAACTTTCCCTGTGACAAATCCAATAAAAGCTCAATTCAGACTTTGTGCTGGGGGAGAGGCAGACGACTAATGAGTCATTTTCCCAGCCCAGGGGAGGATCAAAATCCCACCTGACCCACACCCCTTCAGCCCCACCTTGAACACACAGACCTAAGCAACTCTTCAGGAGAACATCATCATGGAGCCGGACACCAGCTTTCACTTGCTAACCCTAGATTTTAGCAGTAAATTGCTAGGTGTTCTGTGGGATAATTGAAACTAAAAAGAAAGAAACCAAGTGCCAAAGCCTGCAAGTCTCATCTATAAAATGAAAAGAGAAAAAACAGCTGAATATCTGAAGTAAAATATGTTCTATCTAATGTAAAACTATTCTAAAATAGTTCTAAAATAAAAAGAAGAATCCTAATGAGGAAATGTCTTTTAATTGCCAAGGAATTCTGTATCATTGACAGGATATAATCACAAAATTTTATGGTGATTCTTATTTCTTTAATGTTTCCTTGTTTATTTACCATGGTAGATACATGCCACAATTTTATGAAATCCAGACAGTTAAAAGTTATCTAAAATATTATGCTACAATGAGATAAAAGCAGTTTTAAATTGACTTGAGCCGTCAATTTTCAACTTCTAAACTTTTTTTTTTAAGACTTTATTTATTTATTTAACAGAAAAGAGATATCACAAGTAGGCAGAGAGGCAGGCGGGGGGGGGGGAGCAGCCCCCCTGCTGAGCTGGGAGCCCAATGTGGGACTCTATCCCAGGACCCTGATATCACGACCTGAGCTGGAAGCAGAGGCTTAACCCACTGAGCCACCCAGGCGCCCCTCAACTTCTAAACTTTTACATTGAAATCCACCTAACAGTCCACATTAAGCATGCCAAATTTTTCCCCCACCCAAAAAAACCGTGTTCCTGTTCTCCATGACATGCTTCTTTAACTGACTTTTTTTCTACACTGAGTTCAGTGATTTGTTCACAGACTCTGTGGAATCTGAAGTTCATCTTGATCTATTTCTTTTCTAAGCTCTTGTCCTTGTATTGGCTTTGAGGAGTATTTTTCACATAACCTTCATGCTTTGATTTTACGTCACTCATAGAAAAGGTAGCTGTAATTTACATGTCCAGTAGTCTCTTTTTCACAGCATTCTAATATTAATCTGTTAAGTCTTCTGCAACTCTGCTTTGCTTGTTAGCCACTTCCGTTCTTGTCTGATCTACATACCTAGATCTTAAGCTCCTCAGGGAAGGGAGCTTGTCTCTTGGTATTTTGTAATGTGTTCTAGACACTTCTTACCAGACTCTGAGTAATCATAATACACAAACTGGGGTAATTAGATTATAAATCTGTGAATGGCAGTATATCTCGCAGATAACATTCTATAGCTAGGTTAGGGTATGGTCTAGTAGCACAGATAGCCAGAGGTGGGTAAAATGACGAAGTAAAGGTGAAGTTGGAAATAAACTTATTAAAAGGGTAAGGGAAACCGAACCTCTTGCAATGTGGCTATTAATGCCAATGAGAAGTCAAAGGTAGATTGTTAGGCCCTGGACAAGACTTGTACTTTAAAAAGTGTGCCAAATGGGCTAAATAGGAAAATACAAAAGCCCATGCTACTCATTTTGGGCTTGTTGGAAAACCAGAAAAGAAAAACCACTCCTCAGGTACAGAAAACCAATGAATATTTGAAAAACATGGTGGTAATACACTGTCTCACTTGGAAACTGAGCTGATTAGTCTGCGACCCAAATGAACTTTTTTCCTCTTTCTATATTGTTATGGCTATAACTGCCACATCTCCTAGATGCTTGGAAAGTGACAAGTATAGAAACAGAAATTTGAAGACACTCCTTCTCTAGCATCAGGTCACTTCTGGTCCCTTCCTCATGGGCATCATTAAATCAACTGAACAGCTATCTTTAAAATCCCCATTAGGTTTCTGGGGACCAATATTTATAAATATTAAAATCACCTTCTCCATTCTTTTTCAAAAACAAAATAAGACAAATTGATAGAAAATTCTCAAAAATTGGAATGGATATAGAGTTAAGACTTTTTTTTTTTTTTTTAAATTGTGTTTATGAGACTAAGAAAGCCCTCCCCATGGAACCCTGGTTACTGCCTTGGGGCTATTGCTGCAATCATCCCCTGGGAATGGAGTATGGAGTGGCAGGGGAGGAGACGGGGGGGGTCTTTGTCCCATCCCCATTGCCCTGGAGTAGTGAGTATAAAGGAGCTGTCCACACATGGAGCTGGGATGCTATGGCAAAGGGAGCTAGGCAGCACACCATTTAACTTGTAAGTGTCCTGAATCTCAGTGCTCTCCTGGGGCTCTCACGCTCATAAGGATCTAAGTGGGTGTCAGCACAGGGTCCGACGAGGCTATCACCTGTGTTGATTCAGGCAACAGCAGAGTAAGTGACTCCATACAGTACAATATAACCTCCTGCAGAGGAATGCTTGCAGCCTCTGCCAAGGTCTCAGAGTCATCTCTCCCTGGAGGAACCAAGAGGCACAAGAGGACACAAAGGTGACCAAGTGAAGAATGACATCTTTTCAGCTTTCCTGGCAAGCTTTCTGAGGTGACAGTGTTGGATGGGATTCACTAAGCAAGTCTGGCAAATACTATATGATGCTGGGCCCTTAGGGGCTTTAGGCCAGTTTTTACAGTTGTTTAAAATAAGGTAGAATTAGTGTAGGGTGTTATAAATGAAATGTTTGTATTCCTCTAAATTAATATGTTGAAATCCTAATTTCCAATAGAATGGTGTTGGGGGGTGGGGGGCTTTGGGAGGTGATTAGGTCATGAGAGCAGAACCCTCCTGAATGGAATTAGAGCCCTGTGTAAGAAGAGAGTTTGCTTCCTCTCTCTGCTCTCTGTCACAGAAGGATGTATATGTGAAGACAGACATCTGCAAGTCGGAAAAGGCTCTCACCAGACATCAGATCTTCTGGTGCCTTGACCTTGGATGTCCTAGCCTGAAGAAATAGCCTGAAGAAACTCTAAGAAATAAATGTCTGTTGTTTAAGTCACCCAATCTCTGGTATTTTGGTGATAGCAGCCCAAATGGACTAGGACATAGAGTATGCCAAGAACCCTGTGGAAAAGGGTTCAGTTCTATTTTTGAACTGTTCAAGAAAAGGTAAGAAACTAGCCCTGGTTGAAGTAATGAATTACAAAAACAAACAAAACAAAAAACCTCCACCAAAAAACTAGCTCAATATCTTTAGGGACAAAAGGAACATGATTTAGTATTAAAATTAGAATAAAGACTTAAACTAGGAAAACTTAATTTAATATCTTTCTGATTTATTATCTTTATATGAATCCTACCTTTCATCTAAAAATGTCCTTCATAAATTAATCAGAAAATTTATATTCTGGAAACATTATGTGGAATTGATTATTTTGTCATTGTTTCTGACTCTGTGTATATGTGTGAGTTTGGTGTATATATATGTAATATGTACATACACATTACATATATGTGTGTGTATATATGCTTGTGTGTATATATATATATACACACACACACTAGACACACAGACACTCATACATATTTATAAACACACACACTATATATGGTAGAGTTCACAGTATGCATCTATTTTAACAATTTAACATCAGGAACGTCACACACATGGAATTGTTTTTCCTAACTATATTCAGGGTTTGTCCTCTTACATCAAATATTACCAATTTAAAATTTTTTCTTGCTAGCTTTATAGTTGTTTGTTACAAAATTCATTTCTTATAAAACAAGCTGTGGAACTTAATGTTATTCTATGTTCTTAAAGTAAAATCTAAGCAAATGTAGTTTAAAGTACTCAGTTAAAATTGTTAAAATTGAGATTAAAGCCTCTAATCTCAGGCAACCAAATAGAAATAATTAAAATTAGAGATATTTCAAGATATATTACCAACACCAGTTTTTTAAGACAAAACTTTCACAATTTCTAGAGCTCAATTTCTGAACAAGATGTTTTGAAATATTTGAATCTTTTATATCCTTCATAATTTAAGGAGGCCTTAGTAGATAAGATGGTTATTCTGATCTGTAAACCTATTTGAAATTTTCATGGTTAAAAGGTAAGGCTTGGGGTGCCTGGGTGGCTCAGTGGGTTAAACCTCTGCCTTTGGCTTGGGTCATGATCTCAGGGTCCTGGGATCAAGCCCTGCGTGCATCGGGCTCTCTGCTTAGCAGGGAGCTTGCTCCCCCTCTCTGCCTCTCTGCCTACTTGTGATCTCTCTCTCTGTGCCAAGTAAATAAATAATTTTTTTTTTTTTTTTTTAAGGTAAGGCTTTTAGTGTTTGGTTATAAAGCAGTCCCTTCATAGACATTTATAAAAGAACAAAAAGCAATACTATATGTCACAAAACTTTCTCATTTTCTTTGTGTGTGCCCGGTGTTAGACTGGGCAGAGTTTAGGAAACTCAAAGCTTTAGTGATCCAAATAGCACAGGAGGTTTGAAGTTTTAAAGTAATAGTTCTTTGCAAGATTGTCACCTATGAACTAAGGGAAGAAGTAGGTGTTTATGAACATAAATATAGATATACAGACACGTGCAATTACATACACTTTCTTTTTTTCTATAATCAGCATGTCTTTTTGATTCCCTACACACGTGTGAACTTGATCACACATTTCGTCCCTGCGATTCCATGGACTATAAAGCGTGTAATATTTGAGGAGGAAGAATTTTGGGCTGATATTTGGTGATAGATTCTTGGGATAAATTTGTTAGGTCTGACATGCTTGGAGTTCCTCAGTTGTATAGAACGAGCAACCTTTCCACATTACCTTTAAGATTAATATCAACACCTTATTGAGGTGTTAAGACACCATAAATCTTTGCTTCCTGGGAGACTCCAACCTGACGAGGTTGGACTTCCTAACGAGGTTCCCCCCCTGGAAATAATTCATTGTTTTTCACCCCCTTCAGCAGTTAAAATTTCAAGTTGGATTTAGTTTTTTCTACATAATCATTTTCCAACCATCACATATGGTTTTGTCCCTGTTACTTCTCCCAAATTCTTATTTTCAAGGTTGCAAGCCTCCAACATTCTTGTCACCAGGTCCAACAAACACTGTCAATCAGTATCTTGCCTGTCCACAAGTCGTCAACGTTGTTCATCACTCACTCAATCCCCGGGCTCCTATGTTAACATTCAGTGTTTGTTTACGTCTTCATTTCATGGATATTTGTCTTTCTTCAATCCTTCCATGTTGGGTGGGTTGCCTCTCAAACTTGGTCTTCATTCGAAATTTGCTGTCTTGGCATAAGGACCCATCCACTCATGATGGTATGGATAGTACAATATTGTGTGATGGGTAAGGCAAATGGACATCCTTGGCTCCAAAATTTCTTTCCCACTTTGGGTGCTCTTTCGGAAATTAAATCTCTGACTTTATTTTTCATCTGAAGTTGAGGTAATAATACCTATATCACAGTGTTATTATGAGGATTAAATAAGGTCGTGGAGACCTACAACTAGCACAATGCCTTGTATATAGAAAACATTTAATAAATATAAGGCTTTTCTAAATGTTCTCCTAATTTCCTTAGCCAGAAGCTTAGAGTCGTCTTAGACCCGCCCTCTCTCTATAATTAAATTCCATGAAACAACTATTCTAAAGTGCTATTGATTCAACCTTTTAAAATTTTCTAAAAGGCATTACCTCCATCTATGCTCACGGCTTCATCATATATTGACTGGATCACAATTTCCCTGATCCACTCACAGCTAAATAAAGTTCTCAAAATGCAAATCTAATCTTGACTGAGCCCAGTTTAAATCCTTCAGTGGCTCCCTGCCAAGTTTACGGCCAGGTCCGCCTCCATGGTGTGGTGGGTGGAGTGCTTCCTGGTCCGGCTCTCCACTATCTCTTCATAGTTAACTCCTACCATTCCCCGCTACAAATCACACTTAGATTTTCTTGAAAGTTTCTTGCTTTCTCTACCTTCCCACGTATGTCTCTCACTCCTTAGCTTCTTCTCATTCTCCTCCTCTGATTCATCTGATTCACCCCTAGACTTCCTTCAAAGTCAGCTCTGGGGAAGTATCCCAATGAGCCAGCCGGGATTAAGTGTCCTTTTCCCCCCTCTGTGCTTCCATTCACCATATGCATGTCATGGCCATAACATGAACTACATCATATTTTCCCATTTATTTAATTGCCCAGCTTCCCTACTAGCCAGGAAGCCCCTTGAGACCATGTTCTATCTCCTGGATATTATATGCCTTATACATACTATGTCTTAATATGTACGTGTTGAGTAAATTGAATGTTGAGTAATTCTTTATCATGTAATGAGTGTTGAATTAATGAATAAATGGATGGATGGATGAATGAAGAAATGCCCTGAAGTTTTCCGAATTGGCCAGACTGGAAGGCATTTAGTTCTTTTCACAGGTTGTTTTCATATCTATATCTACCCTTCACTATCTGTCTAACTTTTGCCTTCCTCTCCAAGGTAAGTGCCCAGATTTTGAATTCCTTTGGTGCCCCCATAGATGTATTTATATTAACTATTGCCAGCATGTTCCTGACAAAGAATTTAAAGAAATTGTCAGTTCAGAGACAAGAATCATCAGTGAGCCATGGCCTTGTCTGATTTAAATGTGTATTGAATATTATTATTAAGCCTATTTACAGATGACGAAATCTGCTTAGAGAGGTGAAGTGACTTGCTCAAGCTTATAGACTTACATGGTGGCAGAACTAAGATTTAATTTCCAAATGTCATGCTATTCTACACCATGTCTGAGAGGAGAAAATAAAGTAGAAAAAGAATCACTCACTGTATTCATTTCAATTTTTCTCTGTAACTGCTGGGTCTAAATTAATGATAGTCTGATTTTCTGGTACTTTGATATACACAGTTTTCATTAGACATTTTAGGCTAATGTTGTTATTTCCTTTAACAATGGCAAACTCTTATGAACCGCTTCCTTTGTACGTATGATCAGTGAGGAGAAAGAAAAGAAGTGGATCACAAAGATTTACTCATTTTGTTGGTTTACAGCCTATTTCATATTACTATTCTCAGTAATAAAAAAAGTATATATTATTATTTCTGAGACAGTTATGTTTGAGAGTTTGATCAACAACAGAGGAAAGACCCAGATATATTGAGATAAAAGTAATTGTTTCACTGGAGTTGATGGTGGATCTCTGCTGACAATTTCTTTTTTTTAATTTTCCTCCTTTCTTTTCTTTCCCTTATTAAACCTTTGTTTCAAACCCCTTTTTCTACCACACCGAAGGGAGGTTTCTGGACAAAGGCCTTGTTTGGGTAGTTAATGGGCTCACCCGGACAAGTTCCCACCTTATCTTTCATGTCCTTTGTGTACTCTAGACAAATAAAACAGATGGGGACTGGTGTTTTGAGCCAAAGAACACAGTGCAGTTGGAAATACTTGCCTCATGTAGCCACAGCCATGTTTATTGTTGTTTTAGGTAATAGATGCTAAAACACGGGACAGTGGAAGATGGGGGTCCTTAAACATACCATCCTCCTTTTCACATCCACACCTTTGGTCCTGCTGTGATCTCTACATGGTTATCCTTGTCTTTTCCTCATGAACTCCTCTCCAACTTTAAAACCTTAGGTCCTCTAGGAAACACTTTCTGATCTGTCTGTGCACCTTTTCTGAGTAGCATACTTTGGGTATGGCTCAGGGGTACCCACCACCTTGAATCAGAGCTGTGTCTTTGCACATGTCTTCTTCACTAAGTTATGAACTCCTTGGGAGTGATGGACGGTGACTCACAACCGAAACCTCGGAGCCAAATTCAAGGTAAGCTTGGCACATAGTAGTCACTCAAATGTTTGTTGAGCAAATATTGAATAAATGTGAAGATCTGTCCTTAGTCTGAGATGATGTAATATTTGTAACCATTGAATCAGATGATAATATCCTAAGTGGATCTGTTAGGTAATGTTAAAAATGATCAAGGTTCTTTGCATTTATGAAAAGTATATTGAATGAAATTATTTTAAAGTGCAGATGAATATTTTTATTGAAATGTGTTAGCTCTGCAGAGCAGGTTGGAGGTATAGAATGACATAATGGTTAAAGTGAGCAAGGCTTTCATTTCCAGAGTCTCCAGTTACCTCTTCTGATCCAGGCTTGTTGTAAAGGTAGAGAACAGAAAATCAGATGAAGCTTCACTGGTATCTAAGAGAAGTGTGACAGTGAGTTTAGAATTTGTATTTATGGACTACTACCCAGAAGATTGGTTCTGATTGGGTGCTGCTGATGTCTCAGACTCAGACTCAATTCTTGGCTCTAATTTGGGGTAGAAGAATGGCAAATATGAAGATCTAGGGCAAACAGTAACCTAGTATATAGCTTTTCTCTTTTTAGAGAGCCAGTGCCCACTTCTTGATGGGACGAGTGACCCCCATTTGTCTAAACTATTTTGGAGAAAATAAGCAGTTTGGTGTGTACTCTGATTTCTTCTCTGCTCAGGAATGACCATGATTTTTAAACCATGAATATTTAATCAAAGTGTATTGAGCATACCTTATTTGAAAATATAGTTGAGTACTTTGGACAAATGAAAATAATTACATAGACTAGCGTTATATAGATAATGTAAAATTCACTGCTACTGATTTTACTTAATAGTATTTAACTCCTTTTTGGGAATAAATTTAGTTTGCTTCAATCTAACTGAGGGGCTTGTCTTAACTTACTTACTGCTGAGCAGGGTGTGTATTGAAAAAGGCAAAAGAAAACTGATAGTAAACCGTAAGTGGACTGGACATGTATGTGCCTAAAGTAGCATTAGAAAATGTCTTACTGCTTTTTCATTAGTCATTCATTTTTTTAAACTGTTATAAATACCAGTGACTGAATATAGAAAGAGGAAACGGATATTGATAAGTAAGAAATGCTCTTGATTCTTGAGAAACAAATGCTTGCTTGTTTCTCCCTGGTATTTCTAGAGCCACCTGCCAGGCTACTTATTGAGGTCTTTATAGGAAGGGTCTCTTGTGAGAGAAACATTAAAAGGAGAGCATTTAATGATCAAAATTCAGCCTGGTTCTTTTAATTTACTGTTTCCCATTGAGTCCTACAGAAGACATGATAGTAAATTAAGGGAATAGTATTTTAACCATGTGTTCCCCTCACCTTTTCTCTAAAGAAACAGGTTTTGGCTACCTTTGTGCTTTGACTCACATCCCATCCTGCCTCCATTTTGCGTACCTGAGTACTGAATGTTTCTCTGCTTTTCATTTTCTTTCTAGCACAAGATAAGTCTTCTAAATAATCAACAATCTGTTTTCATCTGAAAGGATTTGCTTACATAAAATATCATGAAAGCATAATTATTAGAATAAACCTCTTTAATACAATTATGAGGAGACTCTGTCTGGGCCCTAAAGATGTGTGTTTGAGTCTTGCCTTTTGTGATCTCAGGAAAGTGACTTATCTTCTCTGAACCTCAGGTTTTTCAGCCATGAGATGGGGTGATAATACCTCACAGTGATTATAAGGACTAAAGAAGATGATGTCACAAAAGCAGAGATACTTGTAAATTCTAATTGTAAAGCTTCTAGATTTTTTCCTACTGGACTGTAGGGACAGTGTCTCAATCATTTTTTTATCCTCAGCATTTAGCAATGAGGAAGTACATATAGGGCCAGAGAAATGTATGTTGAAGGAGGAACCCATGTCACAGGTGCTTCATGTCAAGCTTCCTTCCTCATCTGGGAACCCTTCTGGGACCAACAGTGAATTTATTTGGATGTTTCTCGCAAGTCCTGACACTGTCTGGCATACAGAAGTTGTCTCCTCAGGAAGGAAGGAAGTTGTCTCCAGAAGGAAGGAGTGGTGGCCATGCTGGCTGCGTGTTCTGCTTCTGAAGGAAGCAAAATAATCCACTGTATCATATATATTTGGCCATTTTCTGTAACTACATCAGTGAACACAGAGGTCTTTAAACTTCTCTGGGGACACGGAAATCTAGAAAAGCAATTGTAGTGAAAGATTCATGCATAAAACTGGGAATCATAAATAATCCCAGGGAGATCAGAGAGTTTCTGTCATTTCAGTACTTCAATAAAAATTTATAAAATGGTTTCCAGAATAAAAGGATATCCTCTAATGGCATTAATTAGAATCAATAATAAAACCAAACAAAGGATTGGGAGAGATCCCTTATTGTGGTTAAAACACACTAGGTACGTTTGCCCAGCTGTGTTTTCTACAGCTTTGTAAAGGACATGAGCCAGGATCATGGTGTCTGAGAGCACTGTGCTGTATTCTTAAACCAGACCCAGTGCAGCTCACCTAATCATTTTTTTATTAATTATTTTTATTAACATAAAAAGTATTATTTGCCCCAAGGGTCCAGGTCTGTGAATCATCAGGTTTACGCCCTTCACAGCACTCACCATAGTACATACCCTCCTCAATGTCCATGACCTAACCATCCTCTCCCTATCCCTCAAGCCCCCTGGCAACCCTCAGTTTGTTCTGTGAGATTAAGAGTCCCTTTGGTTTGTCTCCCTGTGAATCCCATCTTGTTTCATTTTTTTCCTTCCCTACCCCGAAAGCCCCCACTCTGCTTCTCAAATTTCTCATATCAGGGAGATCGTATGATAATTGACTTTCTCTGATTGACTTCTTTCGCTCAGCATAATACCCTCTAGTTCCATCCACGTCATTGCAAATGGCCAGATATCATTTCTTTTGATGGCTGCATAGTATTCCATTGCACATATATACCACATCTTCTTTATCCATTCATCTGTCGATGGACATCTGGGTTCTTTATATAGTTTGGCTATTGTGGACATTGCTGCTGGAAACATTTGTTGCACATGCCCCTTCGGATCACTACATTTGTATCTTTAGGGTAAATACCCAGTAGTGCAGTTGCTGGGTAGTAGGGTAGCTTGATTTTCAACTTTTTGAGGAACCTCCATGCTATTTTCCAGAGTGGCTACACCAGCTTGGATTCCCACCAACAGTGCAGGAGATTTCCCCTCTCTCCGCATCACCTAATCATTTTTGTTGCTATGTTGGCATAAAGTCCAGAGTAAGGGACTAGAGATGTGGTTCCAATTCTGATTCTGTCACTAATTTATAAAATGAAGAAAAGCAAGTCAGTTGATTTCTGTGTACCTTAATTTCCTAAACTCTGCAATGGGTATGATGGGTATGTTTGTTCTACGTGCCTTATGGTGGTTGTGAGGATTAAATGAGGGAATATAAAAAAATGCTGGAAAATAAACATTAAAATCTCTTTATCCAGATATTTCACAATCACTCTGGATATAGCAGTTGTCAATTACATGTCTATATGATTTCTTTCATCATCTTCAGTGAAGATATTCCAACTGCCATGACTTCAATTTCAGTTGCTATGTTTTCTCTCTTGATAACTATGTTGTTTCAGTGTTGTGATATTTATAAATCCATCCTGAAAATCACCTCCTAAGCCGATGGTTCACCCATGTGAAAACTGGAGCTTCGGCTGTTGAAAACTATGGTAATAATGTTCATTTAGGTTTTTTTTAGTAACCCTTATTTAAAATTTGTATCTCCTGGCAAAAAGAGTGTCTGTCTTTTCATTATTTTCCAGCATAGAGTGGGACAAATGGTCTATGTTTAGTCAATATTTATTAAATAAATGAAAGAAGAAACTTTATTTTTGAGTGATTTTTCCAAAGAAAAATGTTAAGCACCCCACCAGTTTCTTTGAAAAACTGATGATGAACTGAGGAAGAAGAAATGTTTGAATACATGTGATCAGTCATCAGATAAATACTCAAATCATTGGGTTAAGAAACATATGCATGAGCTGCTAATCTGATGGATGCTGTCTGAATTCAGCCTATGTTGTAGACAAGACAAGAAGATCTGCAGGTGAAACCCAGGGAGGTCAAATGGTTCAATGGTTCATGGGTGGAATTGTTTAGGGGACATAAGAGCTCAGAAAAGTTACTGTTTCTCTTTTTTTCTTACTAGTGAATGACATTTTCACGAAGACTTAAGAAATGCAGCTGCACATTATATGAAGATTTTTGATGTATGGATCTTCATTTAGTGGACAAATATTCAGGGTCCTCTTATTTATCAGAAGTTGAACTATATATTCAAAGTCCATGATGATGAAGAAAGACCCTGTGGGTCTTATTGTAAACTGGTGATACAGATAAACAAACAGGCAAGGGAAATTTTGTGATAAGGACTATTGGAACCCATTAATTGGGTTACCTGATAAAGACTGGGCTGGAAGAGGGCACCTCGGTGGCTCAGATGGTGAAGTGTCTGTTTTCGACTCAGGTCATGATTCCAGAGTCCTAGAATGGAGTCTCACATCCGGCTCCCTGCTCAGGAAGGAGACTGCTTCTCCCTCTGTCTCTGCTTCTCTCTCTCTTTCTCTGTCTCTCATAAATAAATAAATAAGATCTTAAAAAAAAAAAGACTGGGCTAGAAGAGTGGGTCAAAATAGGCTTAAAAAAAAAAAAAGGTTGGGGTTTCTAGAGGAAATACTGTCTAAACAGAAAATAGAAGAAAGAAATTGCCAGGTGACATGAAAGGTGAATGAACATAAAGGCTGGTAGATGGAGGAGGGAGAGGTGAGTGGGGCAAGAAATATTCCTGTAAGTCATCTGGGGTAGGTCTGGGGTAGGTCCCACCTTGAAAGTGATGTTAGAGTTTGAACTTGATCATTAGAGTGGTGGTGAGCCCTTGCAGAATGAATTTAGGCAGGGGAAGTGATGGGATCAAATGAGCTCTTTAAAGATTCTTCTGGCCAGCAGTAGAGATAATGGATCAGAGGGGGAGACTAAAGAGAAGCTGTTGGAGTCCTCCAGGAAGAGAGGATGGTGGTTGGAATTGGGTGGTCCGATGTTAAGAGAGAGAAGCAGAGGAATCAGAAATTTCAGGGAGTAGAATCTAAGAGTTACCACAAATCTGGGCCAGGGATCATGGCTGTGGATCTGCGTGTAGTGTATGAGGGACCCTGGGATTAGAGGTTTATGAGACCATGCAAACTTGTGACCAGCAAGCTGTGCGATCTTTGAGGAGAGAACCTACGGAGGGCCTGCTTCATGGCATACTCCCTGTGCAGTTGCACAGAGCCTGGCACTTGGAAGGTCACGTTGCTTGGTTTATTGCTCCGTTGTTGTCATTTTAACATTCTTAATGATTATTGAACAAAAGGCCCTCCCTCCCTTCCATATTTTCACTTTGCATTGGGCCCCACAATTTATATAGCAGGTCTGGATACTATCACTAGTTAAAACATAGTAGATGCTCATAAAAGTCAGCTGGATGAAGGAATTCTTCTATCTGTAGTAAAACATCTTCAGTCAGCTTTGGAGTTATGAGGCAAGCCGGAAGTTGCAGGCTCTGCAAGACAGGCAGCTCCAAGGAGCAGCAAGTGCTATGTAAGGGTCAAGAAGGACTGGAAAGTGTATGCTTGCCCCTAAAGCTGAGCCAGTGTGCCCCAGGGGTTTGTAGGTGGGGTCTGCCTATCCAGCCAGTTGAGTCAGCTTTCTAGTTGTTTTTTCAATTACTTCTAGACACCAGTCTTTTTTTTTTTTTTTTAATTAAGCTTTTTCAGTTTTGTTTCTGTTTTCTTAAGTAATCTCTACACCCAACATGGGGCTCAACCCCACAACTCTGAGATCAAGAGTCGCATGCTCCACTGCCTGGGCCAGCCGGGTGCCCCTACACCAGTCTTTATTTAATACTTATGTAGATTATCCAGCAGTGATATATTTTTTCCTATTGTATTGACTTCTAGTTACTCAGACTGTCTCTGCATCGTTGATTTTCTTTTGTCTTCTTTTCCATGCCAAGTATTATTTCGCTGCATTCAACTGTCATGCTGTATAATTATTTTTAGACCAAATGTACTTACTGCTTCAGTTGTCGAAAGCAAATTATATACCATCCATCCTGTAAGTCTGCCATTAGCTTTAGGTATGGTAGAATTATTTTAAAGTGAACTTAATAGCTCTCTCTTCATGGTAACTCTTATTAAAGTTTTCTCTTCTATATGTCTTCTTGCAACCACCTCATAACCCTCACTGACATAGGTCTTCAGAAGAATCTTACTTCTTCCAGGCACTTTCTACTTCAAACTTTGCTGAAAGAATAGTCATTAGTTAAACAGGGTGTCAGTCCGTTTGATGTGCTATAACAGAAATACCACAGACTGGAGTGCTTTTAAGCCACAGAAATGTATTTCTCACAGTTCTAGAGGCTGGGAAATCCAAGATCAAGGCGCTGGCAGATACCATGTGTGCTGAGGACTCACTTCCCGGTTCCAATTCTCACCGTGTTCTCACAGGATGGAAGGGAACAAGGAAGCTCTCTGAAGCCTCTTGGATAAGGATAATCAAGGGGCGCCTGGGTGGCTCAGTCAGTTAAGTGTCCGACTCTTGATTTCAGCACAGATCATGATCTCCGAGTCAAGATCTCAGGATTTTTTTTTTTTTTTAAGATTTTTATTGATTTATTTGACAGAGAGAGATCACAAGCAGGCAGAGAGAGAGAGAGGAGGAAGCAGGCTCCCTGCTGAGCAGAGAGCCCGATGCGGGACTCGATCCCAGGATCCTGAGATCATGACCTGAGCCGAAGGCAACGGCTTAAACCACTGAGCCACCCAGGATCTCAGGATCTTGAGTTAAAGCCCTACATAGGGATTAGAGCTCAGTGGGGGCATCTGCTTGAGATTATCTCTCTCCCTCTCCCTCTATCCTTCTTCCCCCCACCCACAACATGCTCTTTCCCTTTTTCTCAAAGAAATAAATAAATCTTTTTTAAAAAATGACATCAATCTCATTTCTGAGGCTCTGCCCTCATCATCAGTTCAGCTCCTAAAGGCTCCCTCTTCTAATATCTTCACATTAAGAGTTAGGATTTCAACATATGAATTTGGAGGGGACATTCATCTTTTGCATATGCAACCTAAAAAGCCAAATAATGCCAAATAATGCCTTTCCCATGCTTTTAGAACTTGCAAGACAGGGACACAAAGTGGAATGAACAAGGACTTAGGAGTCACTGAAAACTTGGTTTGAATTCTGGTTTTGCCAGAATGGGCTATTTAACTTCTTTGACCCTCTGTGTCTTCATCTGCAGAAGAGGGGTAATAATAGTTATTTTGCAGAGCAACTGAGAAGAGTAATTATGTTAAAGTGCACAGTATACAGTATATAAGAACTCAAAAATGACAGCTACTTTGTAGACTATATTCTGAATTTCTTCTTAAAATTTCTATAACTCAAGGAAGATATAAAGTATTTTCATTGTGTGAAGTGTAAGAGAAATATATTTACTTTAATCTATTTTTTCCATATAACTTCCCACACTTGCAGTGTTTCCTTTCCTTTCATAAGGTATAAGGATTACACTTCAACTTTTTTTTTTTTTAAGATTTTATTTATTTATTTGACAGGCAGAGATCACAAGTAGGCAGAGAGGCAGGCAGAGAGAGAGGAGGAAGCAGGATCCCTGCTGAGCAGAGAGCCAGATGCGGGGCTGGATCCCAGGACCCTGGGATCATGACCTGAGCCGAAGGCAGAGGCTTCAACCCACTGAGCCACCCAGGTGCCCCTACGCTTCAACATTTTAATTTGAGAATTTTCAAATCTACATTAAAGTTGAGATAATAGTACAATAAACTTTTTTTTTCCTTAGGTTGTACTCTTTTCCTAGGTTTACCAATTACTAATATTCATCAATTAGTAATAATTATTGATAGTATTGATTGTATACATCCATTTTTTGTTGAACCATCTGAAAATAAATTGAAGCCATCATAACCCATCACCCTTAAAAAAAATACTCCACGAGAGACTATGGACTCTGAAAAACAATCTGAGGGGTTTGAAGGGGCCTGGAGTGGGAGGTTGGGGTACCAGGTGATGGGTATTATAGAGGGCACGGCTTGCATGGAGCACTGGGTGTGGTGAAAAAATAATGAATACTGTTTTTCTGAAAATAAATAAATTGAAAAAAAAAATACTCCAGCATGCATCTTTCAGGCATAAGAACATTTTCCTACACAGCCACACTACATCACATATAAGAAATTAAAGTATAAAAAGCCTTTCTAGGGTCACTCGGGTGGCTGAGTTGGTTGGACAAATGACTCTTGGTTTCAGGTCAGGTAATGGGCTTGGGTTGTGGGATCCAGCGCCAGTGGATCCAGTGGAAGTCTGCTTGGGGTTTTCTCTCTGCCTCTCTCTCTTCCCCTCCCCTGATTGTATGCGTGTGTGTGTTCTCTCTCTCAAATAAATAAATAAATCTTAAAAAATAAAAAACACCTTTCTCTTTGGAAAAATCTTCCATTATATTTGTTCATTCCCATTCCTCCAGCAAAGGCCAGTCATAAGAATTTTTGCTGGTCCTGGGGTAGTTTCAATTCAAAGACAGAAGTTTTCTGAGAGACAGGGCAAGTTGGTTCTTAGAAGTGTGATTTCGTGGTCATTGTAACAGAATGAGCCAGAAGAGGAGAAGGACAATTTTTAACGCATTCAAGCTTACCTCTCTACCTCTTCTACATAAAGGCAGCACTTTATTACAGGCTGATTTTCTCCTTCTTCAGCATCTCCTTACTTACCAGCACACTCACTTGTACCTCCGTTTTCCCTTCCTGACTCTAAAACCTTTCTTATTCCACTGGTGGGAATTCTGCTCTGGCCTCAGGTTTCACCCTGTTTTTGGGGTCCATGAAGACATCGGGTCACCAATTGTCAGCCTTCTCTGAACTGTTGCTGTACCCATTAGATGCAGCAATTTATTGAGCGTTATCTTATGCTGTTGCTCAAATTGTTTTAGGTGATTTGTATGAAAAAAGACTTAGACTCCGAACAAGCAAGGTCTTTGAGAGCTTAATAGATGCCTGACAAATATTTATTAGTTGATGATTTTATTTATAGTTGTGTGTTTTGGTTTTTTTTTTTTTTTTTTTTTTGTGCGTGTGTGTGTGTTTTTTTAAAGATTTTATTTATTTATTTGAGAGAGAATGAGTGAGAGAGAGCATGAGAGAGGAGAAGGTCAGAGGGGGAAGCAGACTCCCCAAGGAGCTGGGACCCCGATGCGGGACTCCATCCTGGAAGTCCGGGATCATGACCTGAGCCGAAGGCAGCTGCTCAACCAACTGAGCCACCCAGGCGCCCAATAGTTGTGTGTTTTTGAATAGCGATGGCATTGTGCTGACTCAGAGCCTTTTATTCGATTACAACCATTCTTTGTCAACAATAACAACAAAATATTTTTTTTCAACTAAAGCACTTACTGTCAATTATATTCAGGTGCTTCATATTATTGGCTTGTCTTTGTCAAAGTGTACAGATCCAGGGGCACCTGGGTGGCTCAGTGGGTTAAGGATCTCCCTTCAGCTCAGGTCATGATCCCAGGGTCCTGGGATCGAGCCCTGCATCAGGCTCCCTGCTCAGTAGGGAGTCTGCTTCTCCCTCTCTCTCCCTCTGCCCTAACTGGTCCTTTCTCTCTCTCTCAAATAAATAAATAAAATCTTTTTAAAAGCAGGGGGTGTGTGGTTTAACAGACCCAGCATTTGAGTCAATCAGTAGAGGGATCTTCGTCTGGGCAAAGGTTTCAAACGCAGCTGGATGCCAGGTGCCATGACATCAGTCAGACTGCTGTGTGGCCAGAATGAGTCAGATGTTTAAGTAACTGAAATAACTGGATTGTCTCATGGTTTGCTTTGTTATTTCAACTGTATGATTGCTTGATTGGGGAAACAGTATACTCCTCAACTGCTTTACTTCTGGAATCTGTATTATTTAAAATATGAATGAATATTTTAATTGGTTCAATTGGGCTCTTTTGGATCTGTTAACAGACACACAAAGTTTCCTAAAATGGTGACTCTTCCACTCAGAGATGGTTGTTTAACCATTGTGCATTTCTTAAAAATTTTAATAAGGCTTGTTTCCCGTTTTATGATCATTTTGAATGATTTGTATTTTTTCTCAAATGCCAAGTACACGTTCAGTCTCCCCAAACAGCACGATTTGTTTGGTCATAAAGTAACTCTATTTTGGCGACATGATTTTCATTAAAATTAAAGCAGGAGGGGGTCTCTTTAACTCAGCTTCAAGTGTGCTTTTGAAGGGACTTTGCCATCTTTCTCCATGTCCAGATGCTCTTTTGACTGTTTTATTTCCGGAATTCAGAAATTATTCCCTGGGGGTCGAACGTGCTTTTCTTAGCCGTTTTCTGAGAATCCTGTCCTGCAGTCCAAATCCCAGTTCTGTGGCAGGTGGATATCTGAGTCACCCGGAGACCACCTTGAGTCACGCACCGCCTCGCTGTAGACCTTAGCCTGCTCTTGCTTTCTGTCTTGAGGAAGTGAGTCTACTACGTTTCCAACACATGAACTGGATGTTTAAACACACAAATGACATTTCAGCTTTTTCCACACACCGACCTAAATTTACAACCCCCTGAATTCAGTAGAAAGGAAGCAAAACAAGTACGATGGTTTCCAAGCAGGGAGGTTGGTGAATGTGACCTATGTGACAGTCACAGGAAGTCCTCTGACTGCGATTTTTGAGGACACCTTTCTGCAGCACCTGGTTCTAAGTTCTGAAAGGTCAATGAATGTGACTCAGTCTATTCTAATGCAATACTCTCTCCTCATTTGCCTTTGTTTACGTTATCTATTTTAAACTTTGCTTAGATGCGATCTCCACAGTTTGTTTCAATATGTGATAATGTATAGAGCAGTGTTTAAGAATTGACACGATTCTTAGGTAAATGTCGAGCTTGTTTCCTCCTGAAACCCTGTCCCCAGCGACTTCAGTTTTCACATTGATGCTGATGCCAGAGAGTGATAAGGATCTACTTACAGAGCTCTTTGGGGACTTCAGCTTTCAGGAAACAGGAAAACGCTTCCTGTAACACTTACCTTAAATACATAAATTGTGGTGAGCCGTTTAAATTATGCGAGTGGTTTAGCTTTTAAGAATTCCTTGAAATGCTTTAGTATTGAACTTAGATTCAAATAGGGCATATTGGGTGGAGAGGAAATGGGAGTAAAGGAGGTTGAAAATCACCAAGATCTATTGAACTAATATACTTTCATACAAGTTATAATAATAGAAGAAAGGTGATATTTTATATTCTTTGCTGGTTATTTGAAAATTGTCTGTTTCTTCTTTTCCTGCCCTCCTTTACTTTTTCTGTTCCTTTCCAAGTCACTTTCATGAAAAGTCATGCATTAGAATAATCCGCTGTGTAAGTTTTCAGCTAAGGATTGAAACATGGGCATTTTTATCATACCAGAATTACTTCTTTTCTTCTCTCCTTTTGCCTGCCTATGTCAAATGCCTGGGAAGATAGTTTCTTCCTTGACGAGATCCCAAAGAATGTTTGCTTGTTTGTTATTAAACGATAAACATTTCCTGTGGCATGATTTTTTTTTTTTTTTGTATTTGTCTTCTTAAATTTTTTTCTGTGATTTCAGAGAAAAAAAAATCAAGGGAACTAGAGTCTCTCATCCTCTTGTATAAAGTGAAAGCATCTTAAATTCAAATGTAGCATTCACATTACATTCCTGTTTTCGGAGTTGCCTGTGGATTGCTCTTCTTTTATACATTTTCACTGCTACGTCAATAATTTTAGTTGTTTTTTTTTTCTTTCCCATTTGACAATGGTCTATCCTTATTGTTTTCTTTATCTCCTTCTTGTTATCTTAACCACTTCTTATCAAGACCTCATTCTGGACAGGGTTTTAGGCCCTTTCTATATGGCTTGAACCAGATTTACAACCACCTACAAGTTTTACAGATAGGAAACTGAAGCTCAGAGTGGCAGACCAAGTCAAGACCCCCAAAGATGTCCACACTAATCTCCAAACATGGAACATGTTTTACCTTATATGGCAAAAGGGGCTTTGCATCTGTAATTAAGGTTTGGACCTTGAGAGGGTGAGATTTTTGGAGAGGGGGTTATCTAAGGGGAGTGGGTTATCTGGGTGGGTCCAACTTAATCACAGGAATCCTTAGATACAGAAAACCTTTCCTGGCTGGGTTCCAGAGAAATGGGAAGACGAGGAATGTTCCTAGCTTTCGAATCAAGGAAGAGACTGCAAAGAAAAAAAAATGCAGGCAACCCTAGAAGCTGGAAAAGAGAAGGAAACAAGTTCTTCTCTAGAGCTTCCAGAAGGAACACAGTCTTGTCAACAATTTAATTTTAGCCTGAGTCTCACCAGAGACCTGAGGTGTGAGATAATAGATTTGTATTGCTTAAGTTACAAAGCTTGTGGTAACTTGTTCTGGCAGCAACAGAAAGCTCGCACAGAGAGGTTAAGTGACTTGTTTATGGTCACACAACTTTTGAAGAGTTGGAGCCAAGATGTCATTGCTGATCCATCTATCTTGCCTTCCTCCCTGCCCTGCTGCTTTCTTAGTAGCCGGCACAGAGAACCGGTACATTTTCTTCCTTTATTTTTCTTTCCAGCCTCTGGGCTCTTAATTAATCTTTGGTCTTAAATATCTAGCACAGGGTACACTTCTTAAAAGAACCTAGTTTATGAATGATAGTAGAAAAATACATATAATTGATGTGACTATTCTATAATACTCCATCAACAATGAGTTTGAAAAGCAAGAGATTAAAAACTGGAAAAAAAAAAAAAAGTTAAGTAGAACCTCTATCTGTCCTGTGGTATTTGCTAACAGTAAAAAAGGCCTTGTGTTCAACATTGTTACAAGAAAAGGTACATTACATTCCAGAACGTGCTGGAGGTTAAATTACAAATTAAGTTAGTATCTAGTTTGTGTGACAAAGGCTGTTGCTAAATCTGACTCACACACCCAGTTCACCACTGGATTTATTTCACTGTCTATTGTTCTATTTAAACAGGAAAAACAAAGAAGGTGATTTGTAAATATTGACTAAACAAAGAACACTTTAGAAAGGATTCCAAGAACTCCCTGTACTTTCATTACCATGACACTGGAGTTACCTTCTTCTTCTTCTTCTTTATTTTATTTTATTTCTTTTCAGTGTTCCAAAATTCATTGTTTATGCACCACACCCATTTCTCCATGCAATACGTGCCCTCCATAATACCCACCACCAGGCTCCCCCAACCTCCCATCCCCCTTCCCTCCAAAACCCTCAGTTTGTTTCTCAGAGTCTGCAGTCTCTCGTGGCTCATGTCCCCCTCAGATTTCTCCCCACTCATTTCTCCTCTCCATCTCCCACTGTCCTCCTTGTTATTCCTTATTCTCCACAAGTAAGTGAAATCATATGATAATTGACTCTTTCTGCTCAAGTTACTTCACTCAGCATAATCTCCAGTCCTGCCCATGTTGATACAAAAGTTGGGTATTCATCCTTTCTGATTGAAGCACAATACGCTATTGTATATATGGACCACATCTTCTTTATCCATTCACCTTTGAAGGTCATCTTGTTCTTTCCACAGTTTGGTGACCGTTGCCATTGCTGCTATGAACATTGGGGTACAGATTGTCCTTCTTTACACTCCATCTGTATCTTTGGGGTAAATACCCAGTAGTGCAATTGCAGGGTCATACGGTGGCTCTATTTTTAATTTTTTTGAGAAATCTCCACACCGTTTTCCAAAGTGGCTACACCAACTTGCATTCCCACCAACAGTGTAAGAGGGTTCCCCTTTCTCCACATCCTCTACAACACATTGTTTCCTGTCTTGCTAATTTTGGCCATTCTAATTGGTATAAGGTAGTATCTCAATGTGGTTTTGATTTAAATCTCCCTGATGGCTAATGATAATGAACATTTTTTCATGTGTCTTTTGGCCATTTGTATGTCTTCATTGGAGAAGTGTCTGTTCATGTCTTCTGCCTATTTTTTGACATGATTATCTGTTTTGTGTGTGTTGAATTTGAGTATTTCTTTATGGATCTTGGATATCAGCCCTTTGTCTGTAGTGTCATTTAGGAATATCTTCTCCCATTCCTTGGGTTGCCTCTGTTTCGTTGACTGTTTCCTTTGCTGTGCAGAAGCTTTTGATCTTGATGAAGTCCCAAAAGTTCATTTTTGCTTTTGTTTCCTTTGCCTTTGGGGACATATCTTGAAAGAAGTTGCTGTGGCTGATGTTGAAGAGGTTATTGCCTATGTTCTCCTCTAGGATTTTGATAGATTCCTGGATTACACTGAGGTCTTTTATCTATTTTGAGTTCATCTTTGTGTTAAGAGAATGGTCAAGTTTCACTCTTCTACACATAGCTGTCCAATTTTCCCAGCACCATTTTTTGAAGAGACTGTCTTTTTTCCGCTGTATATTTTTTCCTGCTTTGTCAAAGATTAGTTGACCATAGAGCTGCGGGTCCATATCTGGTCTCTCTACTCTGTTCCACTGGTCTATATGCCTGTTTTTGTGCTAGTGCCATGCTGTCTTGGTGATCACAGCTTTGTAGTAAAGCTTGAAATCAGCCAATGTGATGCCCCCAGTTTTGTTTTTGTTTTTCAACATTTCCTTAGTGATTCAGGGTCTCTTCTAGTTCCATACAAATTTTAGGATAGTTTGTTCCAGCTCTTTGAAAAACGCCGGTGGAATTTTGATCAGGATGGCATTGAAAGTATGGATTGGTCTAGGCAGTATGGACATTTTAGCAATGTTTATTCTTCCAATACATGAGCATGGAATTCTTTTCCATCTTTTTGTGTCTTCTTCAATTTCTTTCAAGTGTTCTATAGTTCCTCGAGTATAGATCCCTTACCTCTTTGGTTAGGTTTATTCCCAGGTATCTTATGATTCTTGGTGCTATTGTAAATGGAATTGATTCTCTAATTTCCCTTTCTATATTTTCATTGTTAGTGTATAAGAAAGCAACTGATTTCTGTACATTGATTTTGTATCCTGCCACATTACTGAATTGCTGTATGAGTTCTAGTAGTTTGGGGGTGGAGTCTTTTGGGTTTTCCATATAAATTATCATGTCGTCTATGAAGATAGAGAATTTGACTTCTTCATTGCCAATTTGAGTCAGAAGGAGTTACTTTCTGAGGAGCTGAATTGTAGCTGACAGCGTTCCTGCTATTCCCACACCTGAGAGATTGCTGGGCTGCAAGAGAACGTACAGGACAGAAAACAGATTATAGTGTGGAAGGGTAGAATGGGGAGCATAGTTAGAGGGTTGGAATTATTGCAAAATTTCTTGTTTTGCACAAATAGTTATGTAATAAAGTCTCTTCCTTTCCACAATTGGAATTCCTGAACATTATGTCTGAAGTCTGAGTAAGTAAGGGATTAATAAATATGTAAACATCAAACAACTTTTCTTCTCTAAGAAAAAAGGTTGTTGGGCACCTGGTTGGCTCAGTGGTTAAACGTCTGCCTTGGCTCGGGTCATGATCCCAGGGTCCTGGGATCAAGCCCCACATCAGGCTCCCTGCTCTTCGGGGAGTCTGCTTCTCCCTCAGCCTCTGGCTTGGCTCCATCCCACACTCATGCTCACACTCTCACTTTCTGTCAAATAAAATCTTTAAAAAAGAAAAAAGAAGAAAGAAAAAAGGAGAAAGAAAAATGAAAAAAGGTTGTTAAATACTATAACGGAACACTAAAGGTGATCATGAATTACCTCTTCATTTAAGAGTACTTTTTTAAGCAGGCTCTATGCCTGGTGCGGGGCTCAAACTCACAACCCTGAACTCATGATTTGAGGGGAGATCAAGAGCCAGACACTCGACTGACTGAGCCACTTAGTCACCCCAAGAATACTTTAAAAACAGTATTTCTTCTCTATCTGTGATTCTTAAACAAAGGCTGATTCTGAATTTGGAGGAGTGGCCTATTCAAGCCTCAAGATTCAATTTCTGTGGAATTATTTTATGATCAATTTTGGTGGGTACTGCCATCTTCCTCAGCCTTGGCCATAAAAACAAGGTGGTTTTCAAAAAACAAAAACAAAAAGCAACAACAAAAGCAACAAAAAGGTGGTTTTCTTCAGGTACAAAGGCATTCTTCTATCAAGATAAAGCTAAAAAATAGGAAAGTGTTAGAAAAAGTCAACTATCTTACTTTAAAAAATTTCTAATCCCAATATTCCTTAGCTAAGGTTTGTGATTCAGGCCCTCTGTAGCTAGCTGCTCACTTTTCTAATTTATAGGACTGAGGCATGAGAGGTGATGCCACCTAAGACATTTGCTATAGTGTTGTACATGATGTTCCGAGCATGGAGGTTACAGTCTTCTCTTTACAGAGGTTTTGACAACCTCTGTAAACTCTGTGGTAAAAGTTCCTACCTGAGACTGACCCAAGGACTCTTTAAGATGGGAGGTCTTGGGCCGTTTGGAATTTGACATTTTACAACCAGAGTAAAGAGAAAATAAAGCAACATGGAAGTAAATATCTGGTCTCATCTAAAGTCATATTTACCAGAGAGATCTGAGTAAGTTTATTTACCTTGAATGAAAGACTATTGCCCTCATGTATTTTAACTTGGTGTTTATTTATTTATTTAAAAATCAATTTCAACATATCTCCTTTTCTATATAAGATTCTATGGGAGAATTTTCTATAAAAGATTGACAGTGGTGTGTCTTTGCTTTTCTCTTTCAGTCTATAATAAGCTTTAATAAATACAGTGCAGTGTATACCCAGAGATAGATGTGTTCTATTTCTGGGCATTTGAATGGCAGCAACTTCCTCTTTTAAAACAAAGAAGTTGACTTCTTTCCAAATACCCCATCATGCCAGGGCTACTGACCTCCCAGTGCCCTGACTTTCTGCTCCCTAGGTTGGGTCAGCCTATCCAATGAAGCGTCTATGCAAACTGGGGCTGCTCTGTGTGCCCCCGGCTACTGTTCCCTTTTTACCTGCTTCGTCACAAGGACCTGGAGCTGTGTATCTATGGTTTTGCTGCCCAATATCCACTCTTCTTTCTTCTGTTAGTCACATCCAGATTGTTCTTTGGGGAGTCACCCTTGTCCTAGACCATGTTTTCAGAAAATGCAGATCTCGTTTCTCGGTTAGGGCTGGGCTTATGTCTCACAGCCGGTCATCCTGTCTGGCAATAGTGACGCTCAAGAGATGGGCATGTGATCCCAAGATACCCAGTATATCTGCTTTAACTCTACTGGCATAACTGGGGAAGAGATATCCTCTCTTCCGGTTCCTAAGTTAGTAGGACATAAGCATAAAACTGCTGAGGACAATCTTACCGCCACAGGGGTGAGCTCGCTGTGAAATAAAGCCCTGCGTTAATCAGAGCTAAGGAGGGAGACGTACTCCTAATGAAACTGTCCGAGAATGTAGATCCAGCCATCACTTTGCCCTGGAGTTCCAAGTTATGTGAATTAAAGTTGTGTTGTTTTTTTCTCTTATGTCCCTTGGCAATGCATTTCTCTCACTTGCAACTGAGTCAAGTCTGTGATGAAGAGAAGGATAATAAATCACAGAGGCATTCTAATTGTATCCCAAGGATCCCAGAGTGAATCAAATGACTTCATTATTCATTTCAGAAAATAGACTCTGGAGAGGTATCGGCAATATCATTTTTCTTGTGCCCACAACAGATAATACTAATCGATTGATATGGTGAGCTCTGAGGGTTGCAAGGGACCGTATCGTGCACTCCAAGAAGGTAGGGTGGTATATAAAATGAACCTATCCTGATTCTAGTACCTTTTTGGTCAGGGGGAGAAAAAAGAAGAAGAAGAAGAAATATGCTTAGGGGATCAACTTGTCACTTGCTTGCGCCAAGTAGTCAACACTGTCTGATCTCAGGGGTCATGTAAGACCCTACAGTATTCTTCTCCCAAATCCTCAATTCCTGCTTTCCTAAATTCTACTCTGTGTTCTCTGACTCCTGAAATTTCTATCAGAGCTCCAATCTTTGTCTTTACATCTCAGTGGTTGTTTGTAATATGTTCATAAAGCATTTACAAGAAGCTTACTACCATGATATCCTTTGGGGCAAAGGTCTGGAAAAAATGGAATGAATGGTTGGTTCTTATTTTTTATTTTGTCAGTTCTGCAGGTTGGACTTGCAGAAGCATAACAGCTTGAACTTTTTAACTTTATGCATGAGTTGTTTTTGTTTTTAAAAAGACAAGTAGATAATCTGTTTTATTTGTATAGCTTTGTATTAAAAACACACACACACAGACACAACAAACCTAATAAATATCATAGTCTTTATAGGCATAGCCCTGTGCTCATTCTTTCATTCACCAAATATCTGAGGCTTTGCTTTGTATTGGGCTTTGTGCCAGGGCAGAGGCACTGACATTCTCTGCCTTCACGAAGCTTCTATTTGAGTGTCTAGAGCTTCTCTAAGGAACTCACCCAGGTTTTCTCTTATTCTTGCCACAGTGCTGGGAGGATGGTTTTATTTTATAGATGAGGAGGGCATAAAGGCAGAGGTGCTAATTTCTTTACCTCAGGTCTCAGAGTATTAGTAGAAGAGGTGGAATTCAAGTCGAGGCAGTCTGACTCCTGAGGATGCAGATAACAGCAGGACACCTTCATGGCTCCTGATGCCTGGGAGAGAATGTCCAACTAATACCCAATTACTGCATCAGTGTCTTTGGGGAAAATGTACTAAACATCGTCTTTCCAGTCTTTCTATCGCTTGAGTTTGGCCAAAGGATGTGAGAACACATTATTTTGGCGCATAGGAAATAAGGAGCAAGAAGCTAGAATTCAGGAAGCAGTGAGGGGAGGAAGAAGAGGAGGAGAGGAGGGTGTGGCGGAAAAGAAGGAGTTGGGAGAGGAGGAGGAGGTAGGTCACCTCTCTGAAGGGAATGCGGACATCACCAGCGTCGGCTTAGTACATTTTTGGTGTTTGGTTTTTGGTGGTTGCCACTGAACACATCATATCGATTAATTCTCACCACAGCTCTGGGGGGATTCAGAGCTTGTGCTCTGGCAGCTTACTTCCAGCCCTGGCACAGTTTTGTCTGGATTCATTTCTGGGGTGGACCAACCTAGCAGGCCCCCAAGTGAGGCGGTGAAGACGCAGAGGGATGGCATCTAGAGAGTGCTGCAGCAGAACTGGCCCTCCCTGAGAAGAGCATCAAGAACAAGAGTATTTGCTTTTGACACATTTGTGATATTTGGTAGGGACATTTCTGGGTGTAAAGTCGTGGTGAGCCCCAGGACTGGATTCAGTCTTTCCTCAATGACTATGACCAAGAATTCAGTCTCCTGCCATGGAGAGTAGCTTCTAACCTGGGAGACTGATAGTCCACAGACAAGGACTCCCATGGATAGAGGTTTCCGGGACAGGCCCAGTCCTTAGAAGCTGAGAGCACAGCTTTTTTGTTTGTGGATTCCTTGTTTAATTGTGGGTGTGAATGTGTTTGTTTGGGCCTGAAATTATATGAGACAGAATGTGTGTGTGTGTGTGTGTGTGTGTGACACCAGTGTAGAGTTTTAGAAAAATTATTCCCCAGTGAGATATTAGTTTTCCCCTCTCGCCTCCCCAGAGTTGAGGGCTCCATTGCTGAGCTATATTTTACACAGTAGCATAAGGAGCGGGACAACCATTATTTAAACAGTTGCTGTTTCTCTTGACCCCAGGTTAGCCTTAGAAAAGTTCTTCTCCCACAATTATTTTAGAGTTACCAAGAAAAAATTCCAGGCATATCTAGGCTGTCCTTAAAAAACCCAGCCCTCCTTTGTGGTTATTACATTCAGATATGAGACTAAATGTGACCTCCTTGAACTCTTCAGTCTATCAAAAAGGAGTCTAGAGACTACCACTATGATTTTAAGTGGGTTCCTGCAAAAATTAAGTTTTTATGTGTTCTAGCAGGTAATATACAATATTTTAGTCTGAAACACACATTATAGCCCTGTATCAGTTATCCAGTACTATATAACTAATTACTCTCAAAAACTGAAAAGGCTTAAAACAGTAAACATTTATTATCTCAAAAATTAAAAAAAAATATTTTATTTACTCACTTGACAGAGAAAGAGGGAGGAACACAAGCAGGGGGAGTGGGAGAGGGAGAAGCTGGCTTCCCACTGAGCAGGAAGCCTGATGCAGGGCTCGATCCCAGGACCCTGGGATCACAACCCAAGCTAAAGGCAGATGCCTAGTGACTGAGCCACCGAGGCACCCCATCTCAAAATTTCTGTCCAGAAGTGGCTTAGAGGGGGATTCCTGCTCAGCATCTCTGAAAGGCTATAGTTAAAAGCTTGGTCAGAGCCTCAGTCCTTCCAAAGCTCAGCTGGGGGAGGATCTCCAACCAAACTTACTTCTGTGACTATTGAGAGGCCTGAGAAGATCTGCTTCCCAGCTCACTTATGTGGACCTTTCAATGAGGCTGCCTTACAAAGGTAGCTGGCTTTCCTGAGCAAGTGGTCCAAGAGAGAAGGGAGAGCCTCCAAGCCAGAGCGCAAACATTTTATAACCTGATCTCAGGAATGACACATAGGACTCCTGCTATATTCTGTTCATGAGAAGTGAGTTACTAAGTCCTGTCAAAATGGCTAAAATCAATGACACAAGAAATGTGTTGCGTCATTTCTTGTTGATGTTGGCACAATGAGGCAAAGTTGTGGAGAAATAGGAACCCTGGTGCCCTGTTGGTAGGAACGCAAACTGGTGTAAACAAATGTGAAAAAAGTTCAGAGCTGCCTCAAGGAGTTAAAAATAGAACTACCCTACCATCCAGTAATCTCACTACTGGGCATTTACTCCCAAACTACAGAAGCACTACTTCAAGGGGATCCATGCACCTGTTTTATTGTAGCATTATTTACAATAGCCAAATTATGGAAGCAGCCCATATCCCCTGACTGATCAATGGGGAGAGAAAATGTGAGATTTTAGTGGAATACTCCTGGAATGGAATATTCCAGTAATGGAATACTACTCAGGCATAAAAAGGAAAGAAATCTTGCCATTTGCAACAGCACAGATGGAGTTAGAGAGTATGATATTAAGTGAAATAAATCAGTCGGAGAAAGGCAAATACCATATGATTTCACTCATGAAGCAAAACAATTGAGCAAAGGAAAAAGAGAGAGAGGGAGAGAAAGGGAGAGAGACACAAACGAAGAAAGAGATTCTTAACTATAGAGAGCAAACTGATGGTTACCAGAGGGGAGGTGGATAGGGGGATGGGTTAAATAGGTGATGGGGATTAAGGAGTGTGCTTGTGATGAACACTGGGCAACGTATAGAGGTATTGATTCACTATATTGTATATCTGAAGCTAATGTAACACTGTATATTAACTATAATGGAATTGAAAAAAAAGGTGGGTTACTAGTTTTAGTCCACATTCAAGGAGAGGATTGCACAAGGGTTGACTACAGAAGGGATCTTTGGGGACTGTCTTAGAGCCTACTTACTACCAGCCCAACACAGAAACCTTCCCATCTGTGGGCATTCTTGATCACTAAATACAAACAGACATTTAGGTTCCCTTAATTAACTAGTTGGTGAGATCAAAAGAATGCTCTTGGTGATTCTAAAGCAGAGCTAATTTGTCTTTTCCTAAGCAGAAAAAAGTAGACAATGGGAGGTACATGTGAGAAGACCAGTCTCTGAGAAATTTACTTCTGGGAACACCAAAGACAACTGAGCCGGTTCCATGAAATCAGCATTTATCAAGACCCACGTGTAGGATAGGCTCTGCTCTGTGTGACGTTGTCTTCTGGTCTCCACTCACACAAAAACTGCTTTGTCTGTTTAGGATAGAAAATGGAATAATAGTATTAGGGTTCACATTAATATGAAGCACTTAAGTTGGTATAGAGAGATCATGTGGGAACAGGGTCAGCAAACTTTCTGTAAAGGTAAAAGCCACATAGGACCTACTTTAGGTTTGTGAGCCACATAGAGTCTCTGATTCTCCTTCTCCCCTTCCTCCTCCTCCTCTTCTTTCTTCTCCTCCTATTTCTTCCTCTTCTTTTTGTACAACCTTTTAAAAATGTAAAAAGCATTTTTAGCTTCCTGGTCAAACAAATGCAGAACACAGTCCAGCTTTGACTGTACGGTGCAAACATGGCACTATACTTCTTTAATCATTTATGAGTGATGATTACCTCCCAATCAATCTCCAACAGATATTTTTATAGAAGCCAGTAAAAATTAATTACTAGGGAAAATACCCCCAAAAGCATTGTGATGTTTAATTTTATATAGTGTGAGGGTGTTTTTGTATGATATTAACATTCAGTCTGGTGAACTTTCAGTAAAACAGATTGCTCTCCAAGATGTAGGTGGGCCTCATGCAATCAGTTGAAGGCCTGGCAGAAACAAAGATTGGCCTCTCTGAACTAGAGGGAATTCTCCAGCAGGCTGCTATGAACTAGAAATGCACCATTAGCTCCGCTGGCTTACAGTACAGGTTTGGACTTGCCAAACTCCATAACTGCCTGAATCAATTCCTTATAGTAAATCTCTTTCTATATGTGTGTACATGTCCTATTAGCCCTGTTTCTCTGGAGAACCCTGACTCACCCAGGCATATACAATTGAAGTCCCCACTTTTTCTTATTCGATTCAAAGGCATGCATTTTCTTGGTCACATTGTGATGAAAGTTTCCAAAGGCTTCCTCTTAATTTCTAAACTTATCTTACTGTGGGGCCCGTTAGAGGTTATGACACGCTACTCTCTTCTGCAGACCACTCTCTAGGTGGAATTACTCCAGGAGGTCAGATAGGCAGGAAAATCCCCATGTGTTGTTTGGCCAGAGAAGCTCAGACTGAGCTATGCCCTGCAGGTTATTTGCTCCTACAGGAGTACCCATCACTCTGGGTTCAGTCTAGGAAGAGCAGACCTGCATCTGTATGGGTATGTGTGTGGTGGTGGTAGGGGGGTGGTGGGAGGTTAGGGAACAATTGAAATAAGATGAATCAGGTCAAACGGTGAGCTTTCTCTTTATTAGAAAGAGAGGAAATTTAAGTTTAGCCCCCAGAGGCAATGAGGGATCATTGTAGATTTTGCAGTAAGGTGATTATTGACATGACCAAAAAAAATATTAATCTGGGGCAATAGAAGGGAGAGTTGCTGTGTTGTTGGGATGAGCATTCGTGGGCAGGGCCTGAGTGGGTAGGGAGACATGATGCTGGAAATATATGGGGAGGCCATATTATGAGGTTTAGGAGTCATGGAAAGATTTTAAAATAGGAGCAATCTTGACCGATTAAGATCAATAAAGGGAACTTTGCATGAATCCTGGCATCATGAAATGATGAGGGCCTGGATTGGAATGGCCTCCAGGACTCTCTCTATTCACAGTGCTTGGCTCAGGATTGACTTAATAAAATGATTCGCTGGCTCTGGATGGTGAGAAATGAATATGTCTTCAGACCCAGAAAATAGTTGAGTATCTGGTATCAGATCAGACTGCATATGAGTAATAAGGCACACTTACATACATTACAGCGTTTGGGCCTCATGTTCTTTTCTTCTAGTATCAGAAGAGGCCCCATGGATAATCCTCTTCTGGGGTTTAGATCTATTATGCAAATGCCATTTGATAACTAGAATTGTCTCTTTGATTAGGAGTCTCCTAAATTAGAACTTATGGGCTCTAAGATACAAGCAAGATGCTATAATTTAGTTATAATCTAGAAATTTGAATTTATGTGCAAATATTTGAAACACAAGATTATGACTGATTTAACAGTAGTATAATTTAGAAAATTTATTCGATTACTTGTGCTTAGGAAACCAGCTCTTTACTTTTCATAAAAACCATTAAAAGGAGTTTCCTAAGGCTCTCTTTTCCAGATGGCTGGGAGTAAGTAACCAGATATATACTTCAGCCCGTGTGGTACACATCATGCTAGAGCAGAATTGCTCAGATAAGGCCAACCCAGTTCCTCCATTTCACTTGGCCTGGTGGCAGGTGTCATTCTCTACTCCCTCTCAGAAAGGGAATAGCCCGTCCTCTTTCTCCTCCTCTGAGTCTAAGGATGGCTGGACTGATGGATAAAAGCCAGCTTTATCTGTGCACACTAGGTGAGTTTATGTTCTCAGCAGAACAGCCAAACATGGTCTGCAGATCAGCATCATCAGCATCACTTGGGAACTTGTTAGAAAGGCAGATTCCTGCAGACTAAATCTGACCAACTAGATCAGAAACTCCAGGGGTGCAATCTAGCAATTTGTGTGTTAGCAAGCTTTCTGGGTGAATTTAATGCATGCTAAAGTTTGTGAATCAGCGGGTGAAGAAAAAAAACAAAGAAACAAAAAACCCACATTCTGAGTTTAATTTTTTAACCCAGGGATTTAGTCTTAAACCAGATCAATGGATCTCTGAATTTATTTTGGCAAGAGACAGAACAATACAATCATCATCAAGGAGTCAATTACAATGTCAAGAGAGACTCCGAATGGATAATTGGATACAATAATGAGGAATCGGCTTCCTGGGAATTCCTGCTCAAAGCTGTTTCCAACACAGAATTTTGCATGCCATACGGGAATATTCTGCACATTGAAAAAGGATGCAAGTTTGATAAGCAATAATGCATTTACTTATCAACAAACACAATCTGTGGGTCCCAAAGCTCCCAGCAATGAGCTGTCGAGGGGCAGCTCTGCCTGGCTAAGGAAACCATGAAGAATGTTGCCTGGAAGGGGAGGCACACAGGGGACCTCACGTACCTTGTTTGTTTCAGTTTGCGAGGGACACTCCTCCTTCCCCCTTCCTGTGTCATAGTTCTTTTGGGAACAAGCTGTTATAAATGAGATATTAGCCAATTTCAAGGGCAGGGATAAAAAATATCTTTTTTTTTTTCTCCAGAAAATGTTACTGAGACAAATTTTCCCAGGGTCTAAGCTATTCTTTGGCCCCAAATGTACCTTTGGAAGGGTTTCCCTGCACAGGAAGTGAACCAGCTGGGTACACTTTACACAACAGACAGATTTTGACCAAGTTTGAAAATCATACTTTTGTAAATCAAATAGCATTTTAAATTTAGCAGAGAAATTGCCATTTAAAAGGAATTTCCTGGCAGATCTTTTGCCAAGAATATAATTATCTCATTATTTCTTAAGAGAAAAAATTTCCATATTGCAATAAAAGCTCAGAATTTTCAGAGAATTGGAGGATTCTTGTTATTCATTCTTCTTCTTTTTTTTTTTGATTGACAGAGACTTAATTAAAAGTAAAACTCCTGCTTCCAATTTTTGTTGAAAATCTTTCTCAAATGTTTAACATTGACTTTTTAAAATCAGTGGGCAGTGGCTATGAATCAAAACTTTCTTGGTGATTAAAGACTTTGCAGCACATTTCTATCAGTTGGACAGTGATAGAAGTTACCTTTGTGCTGACCATGGAAGGATACACTGAAAATTACTTATCTAATATTGGATTAGAACTTCAAGCTTGCTTTCTTTTCAGTTGGTGTTTCACTTAAATGGTCAGCAGAGAATGTTGGTTTATTTAGAGACCTTTCCTGGTTGGGTCATGGTTGAAGTTTAACTTTACCAGGTAAACCTCATGAGAGTATGTCTATGTCTGGAAAAAATAATACTTAAGAAATGAACTGAGTCAAAATATCTTTAGGCTTGACAAGCAGTCTTTTTCTCACTGGACAGAAAATCGCTATTTAAGCCAGTGGTCTTTGTTTTAATATTTTGTTGTTGTTGTTTTAAATATTTTTGTTGTTTTAATATTTTGTTGTTGTTTTAAAGATTTTATTTATTTATTTGACAGACAGAGGTCACAAGTAGGCAGAGAGGCAGGCAGAGAGGCGCGGGGGGGAAGCAGGCTCCCTGCTGAGCAGAGAGTCCGATTTGGGGTGATCCCAGGACCCTGGGATCATGATCTGAGCGGTAGGCAAGAGGCTTTAACCCACTGAGCCACCCAGGCGCCCCTTTTGTTATTGTTTTTAAGATTGAATAAGAAATGGCTCACAAGCAGGCCCTCTTCAAACCAGTGGCTTGGACAGCCCTCTATAAAAACGGCACAGGAGGGAAAGTCAAGATTAGAGCCTTGTTCACTCACTCACCTACACTGGGATTAATTTAAACGCAGTGAAGTTTATACAGTTACTAGGATTATTATTAATCCCTAACTCTTGGTGCCACTGGACGGACATACAACAATAAACAAAAGATGGTCCCCAGCCCTCAGAGAGCTCACAGTCTAGGGTGGAAAAGCTGTTGTATTCAGGGGGTTGTAGTTGGGGGCAGTGGGTTCAATCAAGGAAGAATAGTCTGGAATCTCTAAACCTGTTTAGGTGGCGGAGGGTGTGGATACCATGGCGGAACCCTGAGGAATGCGAATCCATTTTATTTCACCACAAAAACTGGAATCGATCTCGCAAGCAGAAAGCATGACTACTTAAATCTCTCGATGAACTGTAAAATTACAACGGTGAACTCCCACGCCCGCAAAAAGAACACCAAGTTGTTGAGATAAGCAGGATGGACCGTTCCCCCATTTTTCTGTGAATATTAATATACCTTTCGTTAATTCATTTTGTCATCTGCTAGCACTTGTCACCAGACAAGCAGTAACAGGTGCCACAAGTCGGAGGAAAACGAAGACCTGAGAAAATTCTTCGCACGCGCTTAGCTTAAAACTGCTTTTTGGGAAATGGTGACCTTTCAATGTCTGTAGAAGCTCGGAAAATCCCGGGGTTCTGTTGAGAGGATGGAGGAGCGTCTCAGGTACAGAAGGAACGGGCCTTACGTCCCGAAGGATTTTATTGTTAGCCCAGTCCCAGCCAGGAAGGCCCTCCAGAAAGTCCCCTGTTGCTCCCTGTGGTGGGATAAGGATAGAAGTTCCTAAATGATGAGGATGTGCCTCGTTCAGCTTTGCGCCTTCCCTTAGTGCTAATACTGTTTCAGAAAGTCACTGCTTACTGAGTCAACTGTTGACTGGCACCGCAAGCTGGAATTTGGAACACATCTCCCTATCAAAACAATGTTTTAATGGTTATTAGGTTTAAAGGAAATTGCATGACATTAATAATAAAAAGATACACATGGGATAAATAGATTTTATGGGCCAATCCTGGAGGTCATCCTCTTATTTATTACATTATTTATACAGAGGGGCGCTTTCCTACATTGTTAGATTCAATTAGCAAATATTTATCTTCATACGTTCATGTACCAACCACCTGCTGGACAGGTTGGGTTTCAGTTTCCTTTTGACTTAAATGGAGATAAAAACAATCCCTGGGACTCCTGGGTGGCTCAGTGGGTTCAGTGTCAGACTCTTGATCTCGGCTCAGGTCTTGATTTTGGGATCTTGAACTCAGAATTTTGAGTTTGAGCCCTCCATTGGGCTCAATGCTGGGTGCTTATAGGTTTGTTATGAAGATTAAATAAATTGTAATTTGTAAAAGTGCTTGGAAGAGTGCCTGACTTACAGAAAGTGCTGAAGAAATATTAGCTGGCCATTCTTAGTATTACAGGTTTCCCCCACTGTCCAGAAGTCTTCCATAAGCTGAAATGTAGTAAAGCAAAGAAGCAATTACTATTGAATTACTATTAATTTATATGAAAAATTTTTGAGTGTCCCCAGCTTCCAAAAATACCTTCTTCGAGGCTTTTCTGATACCTGAGGACACATCTTAATAATTCACACAAGAATAAATCGGGATAAAGCCCAGATGTTCACAGACAAAGCTGGAAGCTCTGGCAGCTGATGTAGAGATGTTTCTGGGGAAGGAGCTTGGTGGGGCCACGCTCACTGCTCGGGTTGCACCCGCCTCTGTAATAGCCTGCTGCCAAACAAACCCTTCACGCCATTTCTGCTTTCCATCTTTTTTCTTAAAAGTAAATCCCCTTTGGATTTTTTTGGTTAGCAAAAACACGTCAGTAGTGTAGGTTTTTCATAAAAGTAACGTGATGAAGCACAAACTTTTGAAAAGCAGAAGGTACAGCAAGAGGACACAGACAGGGTCCCGTCCCTGTGTGGAAAAAGAAATTTCTAGAACAGAGCATCTTGGTAGCTGAGACCTGTCTGTATTATGAGAGTTTCTCAGTGTTCTGGTGTTTCAGGGACCAGCTGTTCTCTGTGCAGTTGGGGCCGGACTGCCCTGTGAGCAGTTGGTACTTGTCTGCGTGGTCTGACTGGTAGGCAGAGCCCTTGAAGTTCTCCCCTGGGGCTGAAGGACGGCAGTGCAGAGAAGTGGCGGAGAACTGCTGGCTGTTTCTGGAAACTCTAACTAGTGGCCTTGTCTCATGGGAATTTGCAACTCTACCCTCTGCAAGTTTACTTGATGGCCAGGAAGGACTGAGGCCCACAGATGGGAGGGCTATGGGCCTGTACGCCTATTGTCAGAAGCTCTTAGCGTTGGGAACATGTGGGTCTCACACTACCTGCGTAAATCTCTCCAGGGCAAAATCTGATAGTTTGGTAGGTTTTCTGCACTGATCTGGAAGAAGCAGGCAAGAGGAAAAGTTTGACTTCTTCACTTTTCAAAAATATGTCAAGGTCTTAGAGTTCGCTTCTTCAGTTATGAAGTCCCAGAATTGTTTTGGACACCCTAAAGCAAACACACCAGTTTCTGAAGCTGTCAGAAATTTGGGGGTAGAATTTTTACATGCTTCCTGCCACTAAGCCTTGCATTGCTCAAATTAGTCCCAAGTGGATTGAAGGGTGAAAGAGCCACACTTTCATGCAGTGGAAAATCTTGGTGAAATTCAGCTTAATAATGCCCGCGTCACACCAAGGTGTACCCATCTGACAAGCTTAGGGCAAGGATGACCCAGGTGAGTAGGAGCTGTCTGTTGCAGAACAGAATGGAAGGCTGTCCTCCACAGCTGATGTTTGTTTCACCGTGAAGAAGCTACTTCTGTCTTTTCTGGCTTGTTCTTCATAACTAGCCCCTGTTCTCAGGGAACTTCCATTCATTTTGGTCAGGGTCTCCGTAAGTGCTCATTCTTCACCTTCACTCATGGTAAAAGAATTTCCATCCTTGCATCAGCGTCTATGTTTTCATTGTGAACTAATTTAACAGGTTACCCATGAAGATTCGGCCTTTATGGGGGAAGTAAAACAGGTATAAAACCATTTATCTGGGAGTATATAGATTCAGTTTTCAATCTTGGTAGGATTTACAGGATTTTCTTTTGTTAGCTTATCAGATGAAAAGTTGGACAAAGACTTACTAAGAGGGAACATATTTGTTTTGTCCTCTGCTCTCAAAGTTCCTTCAAAAGTAACGGTCAAGGGGAAAACTTATGAAAGTGTCTCCACATTGACTAGTGCATATCCTCTCCATGTACTCACCGCGGGGAGAGCTGGATGTCTTGAAGAACTTCTGTTTTGCTTTGTTACCATCTTTAGATACCAAGCTTTGGTTTAACTGGTACTGCGATGAAATGTGTTCATCTGCACAGAGAAGCTGTAGCGGTGGCCACGCAAGCACCGGACACTGCCTGTGTCTTTTGAGTGGTGGGGTGGGGGCGGGGCAGTCACCGCCCAGCAGATGAGGGCAGGTGGAGTTCAGATTAAGTTCTTTATATTATTAGATCTTTACAAATGGATACTTGATTCAGTGATCCTTCAGATTTAATACAGGACTAGTGCTTGGATTTGCGAACAGCATATATGGAAAAAGCAAGCGCATCTACCTGCTGAGATAATGTTGTCTAACATTATCTAGTTAGTTGTCTAACTAACGCTAGTTCTGGTTCAGTGTCAAACATCTCAAAGGGATCTTGCTCTCCATAGAACCTTGACACGACTATGGCTGTGGAGTATTCTTAGGCTCCAGAGCAAGGGTCTTAGTAGAAAGAGAAGTAGAAGCATGGGGTACACTCCAGTAGATTCTCACTTGAGGGGTTAGACCCCAGTGTCGGACAGGGACAGAGTAACTGTGATGGTAAAAGTGACATTTGGGTCTATTAGGGAAGTGCTAGAACTCTGACGCCCTCACTGGAGCTGATGAAGAAAGAAGTACAACTACTTGTAATCAAGACTGATGACCTTCACTGAATAAAGAAAACTTTACCTGCCGGGGGATGAGAAGATTGTGAAAGAGACCAAGGAGCTGCATTATGCCATAAGTTCACTGTATCCTTGGGATCTGCACCATTCTGGTTCTGGCTTTGTGACACTGCTGTAGTTGCTTAACCTCTCTGGCCTCATTTTTCTCATTGTACAGTAAGGAAACATTCATGAGGTTAGTGTAGAATGAAAGGATAAGAGGGCTCAGTCCAGGACCTGACACATGATAAACACTCAAGAACGGTTAATGGTATCTTTTATCATTTCACTGGTATTTCAAGAATAACAAAACACGAAAAAGGAATTTTAAGAACAAAGAAGAAAAAATAGGTACATATACTCCATTGGAGGTAAACCTGAGCTGATAACATCATGCAGGGAATTCACTCATGATTTGGATCAGTACTCTAAAGGGAATGCCTTTGGTGCTTTTGCTTTTTTAAAAATAGTTTCATACACTGAAGTCATTTTATTTTCACAACTTAAAGAAATGTGGAAAGTAGAAAAGAAATAGCATATGAATGCGACTGTATTTTAAAACAACTAGTGGTCATGAATATAGGAATACATTTACCTTTTTAACTTCTCTGTGTAGATGAAGATTTTATGAGTACTAAGTGGAGAGCTCAGTATCCTTACTCTTTAATTCTTTGGGGGTAGAGAAAGATTTTGTTATAATTAAGCTACTTTTTTTTTCACTGTTAATTCCCTCATTCTTTTTAAAAAAATTTAATGCTAGATAGCTAATTATCTTATATTTTATCTTAATGAGCATTTTCAAATTTTTAAATGCTTTAAAGTTTTTTTGAAGCACATTTATGTTCTTTTAATAATTCAATCTCAGAACAACATTGTAAGGTGGTCAGAACAAGTTCTACATTCTTCAAATAAAAAAGGAAAAAAAGATTGAAGGACTCAGCTAGTGGGGGCTGGGATTGGGGTTCAATAATCCTTAATTTCAGAGCTTTCATTTGTTTAGATATTTATAGTTTGAAACAGATAGTTTAAAGACTTTATTCATTTATTTAGGAGAGAGAGATAGAGAGAGCATATGCACACTTAAGGAAGGAAGGGGGCAGAGGGAGAGGAGAGAATCGTAAGCAGGCTTTATGCCCAGAGCAGAGCCCCATGTGGGGCTCGATCTCCTGACCCTGAGATCATGACCCGAGCTGAAATCAAGAGTTGGAAATTCAATTGATTGAGCCACCCATGCATCCCTGCAATAAATAGTTTAAATTGACCTATCCAGCATTCCCGGAAGGAAGGCAGAATATTTTTAAAACCCATTTTACTCCTTAATCTCAACTAATGGTTCTTCCGACTTAATCATACAAACTCATTATTATAGCTTAGTATAAATTATATTCCATTATTTTTAATGGTGTCATAATTTTTAATAGGATCCAGGTGGCACCTGATCCTATTTCTAATGAATAGTTTTTACCATTACATTGAAGACAGACCTCAAAATTGTCAAATTTACCGACTAGTTGGGTAGATAATATAAACTCCAACCTCCCATTTGGGTGAAAACTGAAAACTTTAGTCATCCAGGAATCTATGAACACAAACTGATTGAAATATATATTTAAAATTTTTCATATCAATGGTTTCATGTAGATAGGACTTGCGTGAGGGAAGTTTGGGAAATGTTTCTGAATACCACGTCAAGGGTCTGTTGGTTTTCTTATGTTTCTTTTTGAGGAAACTTTACTCTTGGGGCCATTCTTGGGGACTTGCTGGAGGACAGATAATCATCTGCTGGCCCCTGATGGGGTCCCAGAGCTGCAGGGTTGCAGGATGCTTGTCTCATGGAGTTGGAGAATCAATCTCACAAATGCAAAAGGGTGAAGTGAAGTGAAAGTTTATTTAGAGAAGGTGAGAACGGAAAGGAAAGAAAAAGAAGGTCTCTAGAGCAAGAGGCAAACCAATGGGATGCCACAGAGGGCTTTTGTGGTTGGTTTTTTATAGAAAACTGTGGAGGGAACTTGGTAAATATCTTGTCTATAACATTTAAGACAAACAAGGTAGATTTGTAACTATCAGGTGAATATTCCTTCTATATTTAGAAAAAACAAGGGGGATTTGTTATATTCCCTTCTCTCTGGTTGATATCTCATCTATAACATTTCTTCAGGTCTGGGATTTCTGTGAGCCTGATTCTATACCCCTCTGTGTGAGTCTAGTTGGGTAGCCCCCTATCTGTGTCTCCCTACCTAGCTTTACCTGTCCCTTACTCACTAGCTCATGTGTTACTCAATTCCTAGAGAGGACCCCCTATAGGATTTGCTGAAAGCTACAGTGGGGGAAAAGAACATCAGCGTGGCTGCCTTCTCACCCAAGGCAGACTGAAAAGAAACGCTTTAAAAAATAATTGTATATTTTTGAAATGACGTTCAGAAATCAAGAGTAATTTCTTTTTATCTTTATGCTACTTTGGAATGTACTCTCACCCACAGACCCCCACCTGGCCTGGATCGGTGGAGTCACTTAAGTGATGAAAATCAAGTGTTGCAGAAGCTGGAATAAATGTTTAATAAATTTTGGGGAAACCTTACTTAGGGCTTCCTTGATCAAGGCAAACGAAAACACACACACACACACACACACACACACAAAAAAAACAAAACAGTCACCTCTGTAGCCCTTGGTAACTTCTGATTTATTGCTTTGTGAACACCTGTAGCTTTTATGGTCTATAGCACTTTCTTTGAGGTCTGTTATCTTGCTTTGTGTTATTACTCTTCTTCTTCTTCTTCTTCTTCTTCTTCTTTTTTTTTATGGACATGCCTTGCTTTCCAATTAAACTGTGGGGGGGGCACATTTTATAGTTGTGTATCTCTTTAGGTTCGTATATATTTACCCTGCTAATGTGCACCGAGGAAGATAATCAACACGATGGTGACGGCTCATAATAAGGACAGATTCCCTCTTGGAGATTCTGATATTTTCTGTCCCCCACAAAATGAATGGAGAGTGTATCACTTTCCTAGAGAAGCACTTATGACTTCAGTAAGTTGACACATTGATATCTACAAATAGGCTGAGTTGGAAAAATAGGCTCAGAAATAATTTAGGTTTTAAATATCAAGGAGTTATGCCATTCCCCTGCTTAACAATTCTAGTTAGATTAATCAATAATGCAACAGCCCAAACTAAGTTCAAGCATGTGGGGGATAGTTGAGTTTTTCCTTTCTTGTAGTAAGTTCACCATATTTTAGGAAGATATTCTAGGAATTAGATTCAAAACCTTTGTTGGGAGACAAGATTGTTTAAATGCAATATAGCTTTATTTGGAAGAAAACAGGCTCCCTGTTTTGTGTAAAAAGAGACGTCTTTTTACTCAACGGACCAAAGAGACACACAAGCTTCACGTAGTAGCCTACATAAATAGTATCTTGATTACCTCTCAAAACAAACCACATTGAGCGGATAATCACACACAGGAAGCTACTTCAGGTTAATTATAGTACCTTCGACAGCATCACACCTCTACCTCTCCACCTCCTGCTTCTTGTTCCCTCTTTGAACTTTGGATTTACTTTCATGTTAATGGGGAGGGGCAGCTTGACTCATGTCAGGGAATGGTACACTGGAGGCCAGGCACTCTGGGAAGCAGTTAGCAAGAAGATCCTAATGGAAATGGAGATGCTCCCTTCACAGGTTAACCACAGAATCAAGCATTTCTTCTCTTTTTCTTTGCTCAGGCAAAGAGAGAGATCTATCTGGCTTCAGTGCGTGTGTGTGTGTGTGTGTGTGTGTTTGCATGCACGTGATATCATTGGAATAGCAGCATAGACTGTTCCAGGAATTTCAAAAGAATATGTGACAATAATATGGAAAATAAAGGGAATTACTGTATCAGGATAGTTTGGGTCAGCCTTTTCTTGAAGTGTACAGATAATTTATGTATTTTTCAGATAACTGCCTTATTTTTGCCAAGGCAATCTGTCTACTGAGCACAAATAACCTTAGCAAACCTAAGGAATGCCGTGAATGGGAACGTGATCCCTCCCAGTGTTATGGACATGACAGCACTTAAGGTTGGCTTGAGAATTTTAAGATATATTTGCATGCTGTGTGTAGCTCTAAAAACAACTACACTGTGTGTATAAACACAGCTTGTTATGAAGAATATTGGAATTTCTGTCTGCCCAAAATACCTCTGCTAGACCTCACGTCACCGTCATTGGAAATTCCTTTCATTTGCGACCAATCTGATTGCAGATACTAACTTGGTGAGTGAACTTCTATATTGTTTAAACTGTCTTAGATTCAGTTTCCTCATTTATAAATTGAGGGGTTGGATAATTTCTTCTTTCTTTTTTTTTTTTTTTTTAAGATTCTCTTTATTTATTTGACAAAGATCACAATTAGGCAGAGGCAGGCAGAGAGAGAGGGGGGAAGCAGGCTCCCCACTGAGCAGAGAGCCCGATGCAGGGCTCAATCCCAGGAGTATGGGATCATGACGGGAGCTGAAGGCAGAGGCTTTAACCCACAGAGACACCCAGGTGCCCCAAAACTCCACTTTCTGTAGTCTGTTTTCCCAGGTTTCTTAACAGTGTTTAGTGTTTTCCTATATTCAACTTGCATGGTGTTTAAGATAATTTCAATTATACTAGAATCAAAATGTCAAATTCTAATCTTAGAAAAACAGATTCTAATTGACTAAGATTGCCCTGAAGCACTTTCTTATCAAGGAATTGTTCCCTTTGCAAATCTCTGATAACCTTTCTTTAAAAAGACTCAAAGAAGTTCTGAACCTCCACTTGACCTCCCCTTTCTGTTTTCAGACTTGACGTCTTCATCAACCTCTCTGCTTCCATAGTGGGCTAAAGGCTACTGATAGTTGATAGAGAGCTAACCTCAGTTTGGTCAGGTCTGACTTTTTTTTAAAAGCTGGGCAGTGTGAGTACAGTAATTTTTCCTACTTTTTCATAACATCTTGAACTTGAGAGCACATCCCCAGATTGTAAGGGAGAGATACTTAATTTTAGGTGGGAGCAAGGCCACGCGTGACTTCTGATTCTACCACTGTAGGCCTTGTGGTCTTCCTCTCAGAAAATCTCAACTGGCTCTGTCTCCCTCAGTTTGTGTCCAGCAACGGCAGTTGTGCAGTGAAGGAAACACATACCTATATACACACATACACCTGTACACAGAGTTCATGAAGCTTCTCCTACCAGAGAAAAGTACCACCTACTGGATGCATTTGGAAGAGGAGGGCATGAAGAGGAGTCTGTCAAAAAAATATTTTTAACTGAGGTATGATTGACATATTATATACATATATACATATTAGAATAGTTTCAGGTGTAAAACATAATGATTCAACATTTATATGTGTTATAAATGATCATCACACTAAGTCTAGGTAACATCCATCACCATAGTGACAATGTTTTTTCTTGTGGTGGGAACTTTTAAGATTTACTCTCTCAGCAACTTTCAAATATGTAAAACAATATTATTAACTATAGTTGTCATGCTCTATACCCTCATAAATATTTTACTTTATTTCTTATAGATAGGGTCTTTTATGTTTTAATTTTTTATCAATTTATTTAAACAAACCAAAAAACCACAAGTTTATCCATTTCTCCCACCCCCATTCCTAGCTTCCTACAACCCTCATTTGTTTTCTGTATCTATGAGTTTGTGTTTTATTTTTATTTTTAATTTTTGATTCTACACACAAGAGAGATCATATGGTACTTGTTTTTCTCTGATTTACTTCGGTTTTCTCTTAGCACAATGCCCTTGAGGTCTATCCATGTTTTTGTAAATGTCAAGATTTTATTCTTTACTATGATGAAAAATATTCCCTTTTAATGGATGAATAATATTCACTTCTTTATTCGTTCATCTGTCAATGGATACTTAGGTCATTTCTGTAATTGCTATTGTAAATAACGTTTCAGCTAACATGGGGGTGCATATATCTTTTCAAAGGGTGTTTTCATTTTCTAAAAGATTTTATTTATTTATTTCAGAGAAAGAGAGAGTGAGCTAAAGAAGAGAGAGCACAAGCCCGGGAGGAGGTGGAGTGGTAGAGGGAGAACCAGATTCCCTGGTGAGCAGGGAGCCTGATGCGGGGCTCAATCCCACGACCCTGGGATCATGGCTTGTGCTGAAGGCAGCTGGCTAACTGACTGAGCCCCCCAGGCTCCCTGTGTTTTCATTTTCTTTGGATAAATACCCAGAAGTGAAATTGCTGCATCCTTGCCAACACTTGTTATTTCTTGTCTTTTTGATAATAGATGTGTGAGGTGACATACCATTGTGGTTTTGATTTACATTTGCCTGTGATTAATTGAGCATCTTTTCTTGTGTCTGTTGGCCATTTGTATATTTTTTTTGGAAAAATGTCTATTCAGATCGTCTGTCCATTTTTTAGATTTTTTTTTTTTTTTTTTTTGTGATTGAGTTGTAAGTTCTTCCTACATTTTGGGTATGAGCCCCTTATCGGATATTTGATTTCCAATCATTTTCTTCCATTCAGTAGGTAGCTTTTTTCATTTTGTTGTTGACTTTCTTTGCTGTGTTGAAGCTTCTTAGTTTGATATAGTCCTACTTACTTATTTTTGCTCTTGTTGCTTTTGCTTTTGGTGTCAGATTTAAAAAGTCATTGCCAAGACTGATGTCAAGGAGCTTACTGCCTATGTCTTCTTGTAGAGTTTTATGATTTCAGGTCTTACATTCAAGTCTTTAATCCATTTTGAGTTAATTTTTGTGTATAATGTAAGATAGGGGGTCAGTTTCACTCTGTTGCATGTGGCTGTCCAGTTTTCCCAGCACCATTTATCAAAGAGACCACCATTTCCTCATTGTGTATTGTTGGCTCTTTTGTTATAAATTAATTGGGTATATATGCATGAATTTCTTTCTGGGCTCTCTCTTCTGTTCCATTGATCTGTGTGTCTGTTTTTATGCCAGTACTGTACTGTTTTGATTACTATAGGTTTGTAATATTAGGGAGTGTGACGCCTCCAGCTTCATTTTCCTCACTCAAGACTGCCTTGCCTCTTTAGGTGAGGCTGTCCATTTTTAACTCTAGAAGGCTGGAGGTATGTCTCAAGTTATAGTCAGTTATATTTCCACCTGGCACACAGACATGTTTTGAGTATCCACAGTGTGTTAAGCCAGAGGACTGGGTTCTAGGTGGGAAATGTACAAAGCTAAATGGGGTACTTGTCAAATTCAATTTCTGGCAGTGGGGGCTCCCCTCACTCCTAAATGCCTCATAATTCAGGAACCATTAAATGCATAAGCCAGGCAAAACTTGCCAAGTTTAATCTTGAATAACACCTGATTCCCACCTGAAACTGTAAATAGTCTCAGGTTTACTCAGAACTTGGCTTTCATACAGATACCTCAAGTTCCAAGCTCAATGAAAGGTGAGTAAGCCTTGGGAATGCTCTCAGCATTTCAAATCGGAGCTTAGAAAAGGAATGAAATGGACATCCAGACAAAGACTGTCAACTAAGAACGCTTTATATCATGCTCCAAACCGAAAGTGATTGAAAGGAAACATTTCCTCCCTTCTTTCCTCCACCTCCCCCTCCCTCCCTTCCTCCCTCCGTCCTTTCTTCCTTTCTTATAAAGGCTATAAATATTAGTATAATCTGTCGGAGTTTCCAGAAGAATAACCCCCTGCCCCCGACATTGTGCACTTTTTTTATTAATCAGAGTGAGACTATGAAGTGTGAAGTAAACTTTGTGTACTTGGGAGAGAGCCCAAGAGATCACTCAAAATTTCTCTACTTTGTGAATTACTTTTACAAGTGACAATTTAGAAGCAGATAAACCCGGCCTACTCTAAGGTAAGGTACTATCCCCAATTCAGCAGTTATTTCTAACAAGACCTCAATGCTCTCTTTACAGCGATCCGTTGAGCACTCTTGCAAACTCTTGCTGTCATTCCAAAAATTTCCATCAAGTTTCTGCTGCCAGGAGCTGTTGAAGACTTTGCTGAAACTATCTTTAAGACATTATGAGTTTTCCCGCTGATGAGTGATTTATTCTGATTTGTTAGAGGAAATCATTCTTTGAGAATGATTTAGTATCTTACAGTAATCCTTTGTCATTTTAACTTGCTTTTAAATGAAAGGCTTTTGCTTTTATTGTAATTTCCCTTTTATCGTTTTAACTTAATATTTGTTCTAATCTTAACTTAGGGACAAAAGTCCAATCTCTTCCATTTATTTCAGCATTTGGGGGTGGGTGGGTATCGTTAAAAGGGAAGAGTTTCATGAAACATGGTCATAGATGGGGAAAATAGGCCTAATAGGGGTAAAAAGATTTGCTCCATTTCAAAGTCCTTATATAAAACTCTTCAAATATTACTTCCTTTAGGAAACCTCCCCAATTATATGACATAAGGAGTTGGAGGAAAAGGTAAAAATAATCTTTCTAAAATTACCTTTAAGAGTCTTCTTATTTCACTCATGACTTATAGGTATATATTTTAAGAGCAATACATTATTCATTTTTTTCATCATAGTGTTTAAGCTTTTGAAAGTCAAATATGTAAGTTTTGATCTTGAGTATAGAACCCAATACAATTTAGTTGGCCTTTATACCTCAAGTACTGACAAGGTCTTAAGTTTTCTTCTTACATTATAAGAACTCCATGTTTTACATTGATCTTGGTGACTCAGACTAAGGATCAGGCATTCCCATAAACAAATAACAACCAAACAGATAGAACAAATCCATCTTGCGGACAGAAGCAATAGAATGGATAATCATATTAACTTTTGCTCCATGGCAAGTTTATGAAAGTTTATAAAGAAATTCCATGTCCTTGTTCATTCATTCAGTTAAATTTTTTTTGCAAGTTTCTTTTGTACAGCAATAGTCTTTCCAGATTAGGGGTGTTAGACTACGACCTGCAGGCCAAATCTGGACAGCTGCCTGCTTTTGCATGGCTCATGAGCTAAGAATAGTTTTTACATTTTTAAATGGTTAAAAAAATCAAAAGAAGAATACTATTTTATGAAATATAAAAATTCTCTGAAATTCAAATTTTGGTGTTTAGAAATAAAATTTTAATGGAGCACACACATGCATAAATTACCTGTTGTCTATGGCTGTCTTCATATTTCCAAACCAGAGCTAGGCAGTTGCAACGAATAGTGTATGGTCTGCAAACTTTAAAACATTTACAGGCCCTTTACAGAAAAAGTTTGCTAATCACTGTTCTAGATACTGGGAATTCAACAATGAGCAAAACAGGAAAAAAAATCTGTATTTATGAAACTACATTCTAATAGGAACATAAGAAAAATAAATGAATAAGATAATTTCAGGTCTTTGAATGTATTACAAGGAAAATAAAACAGAACAATGTGATAGAGGGTGAAGATGGTTAATTTAGGAGGTCTTTGTGGCAGTGGGGTTGAGAAGTGAATGGCAAGAAGTCAGCCATGAAGAATCTGGAAACAGAAAGTTTTAGTCAGAGAGAGCGGAGAGCAAGCGGAGGAGATGGGCATCAAGGAAGCAGACTTGTATTACAAACGGATGGGAAGAGTAGCAGGAGGGGAGATCAGACAGGGAGCTAGAATCAGGCTGAAAGGCCACCGAGGATGAGGCGAGTTTGTATTTTTGGGAGGGGTGGGGGGTGGAGGGGGACAAACCTGAGTTTTTATGCCCAGAAATGATATGATCTGAATTAATTTTAGAAAGATCAATTTGAAAATTGTATGGAAAAGAAATTCTAATGGAAGTCAACATGTATGTCGCAGTTAGAGGTTGCAGCAATCGACCCAATGAGAGCTGATGGTGGCTTGCATCGGGGGCAGCTAGAGAGGTGGGAGAAATTGGAAAGATTTAGAATTTTGATTATAGGTGAGCTGTCAAGGCTGCTGTGGGGGAAGGTGAAGGAAAGAGAAAAATCACTGTGGATTACACTTGGGTTTTTGGCTAAACTGGCCATTTTTTAATGACATTGTACTCAAAACTATTGAAATATATAAACTTTTGTCTAAAAATTGGACTTTCTGTCCCATGAGTAAACACTTTTATTTTCTGGGACGCCTGGGTGGCTCAGTGGTTTGAGCCTCTGCCTTCGGCTCAGGTCAGGATCTCAGGGTCCTGGGATCGAGCCCGACATCGGGCTCTCTGCTCAGCGGGGAGCCTGCTTCCCCCTCTCTCTCTGCCTGCCTCTTTGCCTACTTGTGATCTCTCTCTGTCTATCAAATAAATAAATAAATAAATAATCTTAAAAAAAAAAAACACACTTATTTTCTATTAGAAGTATACTTGCACATATCCCTTAGTGTTTCACTAATTTTTTTCCTTTCCCGTCTTTCCTGAATGTAGAAAAATTATTGACATCATCCGCAAAGCATTGTAACTAAAAGGACAGATGGAAAGCTTTAAACTGAAGTCCCCGTGTGGACATCTTTCTATAGTGACTGGGGAAAGTGGCCATGGAAGACCAGCCGAGCACCACCTGTGACCTTGCCTTACAGAGGCAATCTGTGGTTCATTTGTAGGTAATTGGGCAATGAAAATCTGATTTCCTTGTGACATTCTCATTACTGCTCTTAATTCCAACAGATACCTGTAACACTGATTCAATTATTTCATCTCAGCCTGTTACACATATATAATTGATGTCTCCAGCCAAATAACAGTAACCTGTATTTTCAGAGGCTATAGAAATGTTATGTTTGCAGAAAGAAAACACATTCCTTCCAGTTTTGTCAGCATGACTAAACATTGATGATATGTACCTGCAAAAATTGTTGTGCAAAAATTGGGAATGTGATCTTAATCAACACTATCATTAAAAAAATGAGATGAAGGAACCAAAAGACCTTTCCTAGTATTTTTCTTTTCAGTCTCCTATAAAAAGGAAACCAGAACTTTAAACTTGTGCACAGATGATCCTTCTAGGTATACTAATGACTTAGGAAGATGACATGACTTTAAATAGTTTCAGTCACTGAGATGGTTGAAAAGATGAAAAGCACTGGGTGATAGGAAGGTTGCAATAATCAGCACGAGATGCAGTAGGACTTGGTGGTGGACTTAGTGTGTGTGAGGAACACACACACACACACACACACACACACACACACGTGACTCTTGAGTCCTGACTTGAACAGTTGGCTGGATTATGACAGCCTTTTCTTAGGCAGCAAACCCCCTAAGGGAAGCCACTTTGTTGACGAAGGGAATGATCTTAGTTTGGGACCTGTGTTGAGTCTGGGTTGCTCATGTGTCTCCACTTAAAGACACTCAAGAAAGAATGGAATATGTGGACAGGGAGCTCACAGAAGAGATAGAGATTAAAGATTTGGGAGAATTTTGGAATCTTGGGAATAAATAAGATAGCCCAGAGAAAATGAAGAGAGTGAAAAAGGCTAATATTTATTCTCCAAGGGGGTTAAGGAGAGAGGATAAGGAGAGAAACTCCTAAAAAAGACTGCAAGAGAGGAAGCAGAAGGTAAGTGGTGAACCACTAGTGTGAGGAACCATGGAAGCCACAAGGAGTATTTTCAAGAGTGATCAGCAGTTCCAAATGTTGAAGGAAAGGCAAGTTGTTAAAATAGAAAATATCCACTGAATTTACTTATACATAGACTTTAGTGATCCTGATGGAAGCAATTCTAGTAGAATTCTAGAGAAAACTAGATGACAGTGGATTAAGGAGTTGAGTGACAAGTGAGAGAGCAAAATGAGTCTAGTCAAGGTTTTTAAGAAGGTTGACAAAGAAAAGTAGAAGAGTAGAATATTTGATTCAAAGGACGTTGGAAAGAGGAAGAGCCTTCCTTCCTGGTCACAAGATTTGAGCTTGTTTAAATACTGCTGAAGAAGGAGTAAGAGAGAAGACTGATACGTAAGAAAGAGAGGAATTAATCAGTGTCCCAGAGAACACCGGGAATGTAATTTACAGTACATGTTGAGGGATTGGCTTTATATAAAATGATAGATTCTGCTGTTTTTCCAGTATGAGAAAAACAAAAGGAGGTTGAAAACAAAAGTAGATTTGATAGATTTGAAAGTTAGAGGTTAAGAAGTTCTCTTATGATGATCTCTATTTTCTCAGGGGAGTAGGAGGAAAGGTTCTTAGATGGAAATGCAAGGTGAAATGTAGCTGTCAGATCTTGAGGGGAATGGAGAGAGCTTGAAGTGCTGTGAAAGATGGAAGCAGGGCTATGGAATTTTGGTCAGCTCCTTGACAGCCAGGTTAGGGAGCCCACCTGAGAGGAGTGATCACAGATTTATGATTGTGAATTGACCAATTGTTACTTCTCACCTGTACTATGCAACACAGTTGCACGGAAAAAGTAAACAGTTGAGTTTACCTAGTGTTAGGGTTTTGCCAGTGGGGCAGGGGAATCGAGAGCATCGGTAAGAAAGAATGTTCAACCACAAAACCTAACCAGGGTAATTATGGGAGTAAAGGTAGGAGAAGGCTGTTAAGCAAAGAAAGAGTAATGGGAGACTGGAGGTCTTAATGAGCTCCAAGCACTCATTTTAGATCCAGTATAAATTTGATGGATACTCCATTGATAGTATGGGTATATAGATGCCCATTTCCAAGTGCAAACATCAAAGACCACTGGACTCACATCTGTACATCCATTTCTCCATTACCAACACCACTTCTCCAACTGAGGAGGTCAGTTTATTGAATCAGAATATGTCATCCTGTCTTTAAGCCTTTTGTCATAACAATATCCTGTGTTAATGCCTATTCCATTCCCTTTTGCCTATTCAAGCCTTACCCATCTTTTAATGTTTAGCTCTGACTTTGACGAAACTTCCAGCTAAGAAAAAGCACAGGGGAAAACAAAATCCTCTGACATGTACTGAGCACCTATTTTATTCCAGGAAATGTACTGATCACATGCGGTTCTAATTCAGTTTGGGCATTGGAGCACTCGTCTTCTCTTTGAACATGAATTGTCTTTTATTGTCTTTAGCATTACATGGCAGTCCTTGAAGTTTACTTGTATCAAGAAACTTTTTTTTAATCTATGTTTTAATTTCATATTTTTTTTGATGGCTAAATTATGTTGTACTTTCCATAGCATCTTTCAGAATGGATTGGACATAGACAGAGACATAAGCTTATAAATTAAGAATATGAAAATACAGATAACAGATTAAAGAATATAGAAAGAGGAAAGGAAATACGATGCCAGCTGTCATTCTTTGTATAGGCTAGGGATTGGAAAAAATTGAGAAATATTGTCCTTGTGTTCCAATCATTAACATACCTTTGAAAAGAGAGTCATAGACTGCTGTTTCAGTAGACTCAGACCTGATACATTTGTTATGGAATGTCTTAGAGTGAATTCTACATGACTCCCTCACTTGAAAAATAGTCAACAATGGGTAGAGATACAGATTTCTCTTTATTCGTTGTGTTTCCATATATTTATGAGTTGATGGTTCAATAAAATATAGTTAAGTAATTTATTTTGAAAAACAATACTGTGTCATTCAGGTAGTTTTACATTAAAAGTTTAGTATTGTTGAATAAACATAGTATTTAAATTAAAGTTAGCTAAAACTTTAAAAGACTTGACCCATGTAACATATACTGGTTTTTATAAGTCAGATATGAAGGTCAATAGTTCAAATTTTAGCAGCAACAGAGTAAGTTTTTGGAGTTAAATCACTGGAATTGTCTCATTAAAGAGATTTTGTAGCATCTCGTTGAGAAATGGCTATGAATTTTTCTTTAATGAATCATCAAAACTTTCTTCTCTTCCTCTTCCAAATTCTCCTCCTACTTCATTTTAAGGAGGTTTATAATATTTTTTACATTCAAAAGCTAAACTTCACTTAAAGGCTTTGCCAACATGATGTTCATTTCATAGACAAATTAATTCAAGCACAGACAAGTTATACTTGTCTGAGTTTCTGCAGAAAGTTTTTGCGGGAACCAGCAATAGAACTGGAGTTTCCTATTTGCAAATGAGGTAACTATTTTAGGACACACTCTGCTGTATGTTTAGTGGGTAAAGACTGTCAAACTTGTTATACAAGACGGAAGGATCAGGGTTTTTTTCCCCTCCCCTTTTTACAACATCACCTTTTACATGGAGATCTGCAGTTTCTTCATTAACCTCAATTAAGTTTACTTAACAGAGTGTTGATTTGAGTGAAAATGTATAAAATATTTCAGTATTTTGAATGCTTAGCAATATCTTATTATGGAAAAGGGGGGCTTTTTCTTTTTTTTTTTTTTTAAGATTTTAATTATTTATTTGATGGACAGAGATCACAAGTAGGCAGAGAGAAAGATGGGGGGAAGCAGGCTCCCGGCTGAGCAGAGAGCCGGACGTGAGGCTCCATCCCAGGGCCCTGTGACCATGACCTGAGCTGAAGGCAGAGACTTAACCCACTGAGCCACCCAGGTGCCCCAAGGGGGGCTTTTTCTATTATAACTTTATAGTGACAGACAAAACTTAAGCCTTTTTACAATTCATAGCTTTACATTTAGAAAGCACAGTAAAGTGTATGACAACCTAGACTCCACTGCTATGGTATATTCAGGGATCAGAGTACTATATATACCTATGAATTGTATCCAGGGATCAGAATACTATGTATACCTATGAATTGTATATAGTACTCTGATCCCTGGATATACCATAGCAGTGGAGTCTAGGTTGTCATACACTTCACTGTGCTTTCTAAATGTAAAGTTATCTTCACTTGTTATAATAGAAATATATGAACATTATAGAAAAATTAGAAAACACAGACATGTAAATACATGTGCTGCCGAAGCGAGCACACAGACATGTAAATAGAAGAAAAATAAAATACATTACTCTGAGTTAAACTTTTTGGATACTTAGGTGAGCATAGTTCCATATCCACCTCACGTCTCTATGTAGATGTTTATGGATGCGTATATCTCTCTCATCATATATGCAATTTTTTACATGCTTGTAACTTAATAATTATCTTTACATGCCATTATGTACTAATAGCTATATTTTACATTTTCACGTTATTTTTAGCTGCTGTGTAATATACTATTATATAGGTACATTCTAATTTATTTAACCAATTTCTATTATTGGACATTCGGCTGTCTTTAACATTTTGTTATTACAATCAGCAGAGTGGTATACATCCTTATACATATATCTTTCTGCACTTTCTTAATTATTTCCCGAGGCTAAGTTTCCAGAGGAGTAACTAGGCCAAAGTTCAGGGCATTGGAAAGTCTGATAATTACTAGATAAATTGTTCTCTAGAAGGTCTGATAATTTACACTCTGACCGAATAAATATGTGAATGCTTTTCTCTCACTAACAGAAATTAAACTATTAATTTTCATGATCTCATTCTGATTTTTACAGTAACTGTGAAATAGCAGAACAGATTAGAAAAATTGCTAATGGTCACAAATCTAGAAAGTAACAAGCGTGGGGGTCAAGTTTCTGACCAGCCATACCACATATTTCTTTTATATCACACACTTCTTACCATCTTGCTGTTGATGGTGGCAATTCCAAGAAAGCCATCAGGAAAGAACCTGAGTGGGAATTCTAGTACACCACATCCTGACTCATGTCTGTGTGACTAGCCGTGCCCTGGCCTCCAGCCACTGGGCTGTGTGTGGGTGGCACAATTCTAGTGTTCTGAGAAAAAGGCTATGTTGTCATACTGCTTGTCGAGGCCAGCCCTGAAGCCAATAGAAAAGGGAGGAGGAAAGAAGCAGTTGAGGGTCACCAAATTATAGATCTTGTAACATGACCCTAAACCTTTTTGAGTCTTATATTATGATTAAAATAACCCAGGCCATCAATCTGATCTGAGGATTTTTAATTGGTAAGTTTATTTTTATTTATTTTTCCAATTATAAGATGCATACAAACAGAATCCTATTTTTGTTTTCATGTATACAAACACTCAAGTATCCAAGTTCTCATAAGTAAAAGAAAGAAGAGGTGGTGAGCGAGAAATTGCCTTTTGGATAGAAGGAGGTAAAAGTGGGATTTTTCTTGATATTCTACAGTTAGGTAAACATTTAATTCAAGTTTAAAGAAACAAAAAGAACAATGCGTTCAATCATGGGTTTGCAAAGTTGTAGAAACTGTTTGGCTATAGAACAATGTAGAAAACTGTCACGCAAAGGGACGAGTGATATTTATGAAGGGTTAGTAAGCCAGTGGGACTAGTAGGCACTGTGGAGGTAGTAAGGCGACCAGTTACAAGCTCTGTCTTTAGGAATATCTTGTGCAGTGACAAGAAGAGTGCTCCAGGAAGCTTGCTTGACCATGAGGCTTGTCTTGGTTCAGGTGTTCTCTTCTGTGTTTCAATCTTGCTTTGTTCTCCAGTCATCAGAGCTACATCATAAAGCATCTGTCTGTTGTGCCCATTGGATGATGAGCTCCCAGAGGGCAGGAACTAACTGTACTCTGCTGCATACTGTCTTCACCATGAGAGGCTGTGTAGAAAAAAGAATGTGGGAACTTAATAGGTAGAACCAAATTATAATATAGGAAACATAGCATCATATTTAATCATTTCGGGGTAATAATTATGTTTTGGTTATTATAGTCACTGCCTCTCAACAAATTTGGGCTATCCTCTTCAAATTGATTAAAGAAATTTATATTACATTAATAAATTTCAGTTTTTTGTTTTTAAGATTTTATTTATTTATTTGACAGATAGAGAGAGAGATCGCAAGTAGGCAGAGGGGAAGGCAGAGAGAGAGGAGGAAGCAGGCTCCCTGCTGAGCAAAGAGCCCGATGAGGCTGGATCCCAGGACTCTGGGATCATGACCTGAGCCGAAGGTAGAGGCTTTAACCCATTAAACCACCCAGGTGCCCCAATAAATTTCAGTTTTTATTAATTTTTCAAACTTGGGCAAATTTTTTAATCTATGACCTCCATTTTTCTCATTTGCGAAGGAAAAGTGTTAGGCTAGACCAATAATTCTCAACTGATGTTGGTGAGACCAATCCTGGTATTCAGAGATCGGAAAGGATACATCAGAATATTCATTAGGATATTTGTGGTTTGAGAAAACATTCTCAGTATCATTATATAATTTTATATTTGGAAAAGAAAATGAAAGGCCCTTTAATTCTGTAAAACTTTTTTTCAGTAGAAAAAAAGTTCTGGAAAATATTGACTGCCAGATTTCACAGAGGTTGGGGGCCAACTCTTTTTTGGGGGGTATATTAGAATTTCTAGGGCAGGTGTGGGAGGGACCGTAATGTACATTATTTTATGCTTTTCAATGAATCCGATAAAGGTGAGAGACACTGCGTTAATATGAAGAAGCTCTAATCCCCTAGGATTTCATCATGGCTGACATATACCCTGTTTTTCTTTGGATTTTCTGAAAAGTTCAATCATTTTTTTTTTTTTAACATCTTATTTTGAAGGCAAAACTATAGGTCACATTGAGAAGAGCCTCAGAAAAATAAAGAAGATAAGAAAAACAGTCAGACGGAGTTACTGAAGTGTCCATGTGTAGAAGTTGTTACTCCATCACTTCACGGGCTTGCCCTCATGCTTACAGGCCAGGCTGATCGTTTAATTTAATTGTAGTTTAGAAGATTCTGTGAGAGAGTTGAAACACAGCACAGCATGTCTGGGTGAATAGTTGTTGTCTTTGAGGGACTAGAGACTGTGCTCTCATGGTGCTTGGGGTCTCTACTTGAAGGCTGTTTTTTTTAAGGGATAATTCTTTGCTGTTTGGTGTCTGAATGACATCTCCATACAATAAAATGCTTCCAGGTTACAACCTGCATGATTTTATTTTTTTAAAAGATTTTATTTATTTATCTGACAGATACAGATCACAAGTAGGCAGAGAGGCAGGCGGAGAGAGAAAGAGAGAGGAGGAAGCAAGTTCCCTGCTGAGCAGAGAGCCCGATGTGGGGCTCGATCCCAGGACCCTGGAATCATGACTTGAGCTGAAGGTAGAGGCTTAACCCACCGAGCCACCCAGGTGCTCCGTGCATGATTTTCAAATACCTTTCCCATCATGAGTAATCCATAACCACAACAAAAATATAAAATGATTTGAGATGCCCAATACAAGTTTTTTTAAAAATAGGTTGGAATGTAACCCCATCATAGCAGTTGATACACAATTCACTTCTTGTCATCTCCTCTACTCTGGGGCTCGCCTTGCCTGGCTAGTGGTGGGGACAGCTGAGCTGTTTACACTCTGTAACTGTTGGACACCTGGTCCAAGCTCTTCAACCCCTCTGGAACCTCAGTGACGTGGTCACATTCCCGTTGTCCCAGGAGTCAACTGAGCCATGACATTTTTCCCTTGACTTTTGGCCAACCTGGGCTACTTTTACCCTTTATTTTGCTTGTGTGTATATCAGATATACAGAAGCAGAAAACATTTGTCCTGTTTTGTGGTATTTTTAGCTCTGATTCTAAACCACTACATAGCTTTAGACTAAGTTAGGGTGTTGCTAAATTTTAAGCATAGTTTACAGATTTAGAGTAGCAAGTCTTAAGTTTGATTTTTAGACTTAATCTTAAGTACTTTAAGTACCAACTCTGTGAGTTCAGAAGTCCAGCTCTTCTGAAGAACAGAGGTCAAGGAGGGATTAGATGGGGGAAAAATTCCCCTCCCAGGGGGAAAGACTTGTGAAGGAAAAAACGGGTGGGGGACATGAATAGGCAAGAAGCAGCTTCAGGAGAGAAGGAGAATTGGGCTGGAAGCAGCCTCAGAGCACAGCACAGTTCTGAGAAAGTCTCCGCTAGGCCAGTAGGAATCCCCGAGCTCCTCAAGCTCACTTCCCATTGGAGAAGTCTTCTGTCAGGCAGAAGTGGCCCAGACTTACTATTCCTATTGTGTTCTCATTGTCTGGGAGCAGCAAATGGGAAGCAGACCTCACCTGAATGCTGCAGTGGGTCCTTAGTTAATGGCAGTTTGAAGCTATCAGATAGCTATGTTCCCTGCCGCAGATCTCCTGGAAGGGAGGGCTGAAAGAGGTAGCTCCATGACCCCGAAGTGCCCAACCATGTGACCTTAAATCCTTAGGCTCCTCAGGAGAACTTTCCAAAGGTTATGGGCATGTTCCCCTCTGTTCTCCACTCCCATGTCCAGCCCAACTTATGGTAATTCATTCCATTCTTACACTCTCAGTCCCCTCAGAACCAGTGTAGGTAGGGAAATTTCTCCTTTGGAGGTTCACTGTTTTTTGGTTTTTATTTCATTGCCAGTAAATCCACTCCTTAAAAAAATCTGAATTCTACATGCATTTTGGGGACGAAATTCCTAGCGCTTTGTTAAATACAGAAGACACAATATAAATAAGACATGAGTCCATACCCTAGAGACGTATGTACGTCTCAGCAGAATTTTTAACAATTTGTGATAAAGAGAGGAACAGACTGGGCACAGAGGGGGTCCTTCCTGACCAGCCTGGGCAAAGTCTGAGCAGAGTCTTGAAGGACAAATACAACTTACTCGGACAAAAAAATGCAGTCAGAGGCAAGTCTAGGCAGAAACAAGAAAGTATGAGGAATGGACTATACAAAATGGAGTGTTCCTGGAAGAGAAAGGGTCAGGCTTAGAGGTAAGCAGGGTCCAGATCTATGTGTGGGAACTTGTACTTGATGGTGTTAGCCATGGTCACAGGTGCTTTTCACAAAGGCAGAGGATTTGGGTGAGTAAGATGAGAGAACCGTAGGAAGCCAGTGCCTATTGGATATTTATTTCCATCCATTCACTGATAGTTTTGTAAGAGGAAAAGAATCCTGGGGAAAGATGGACTTAACATTGAAAAGACGTGGGTTCCAATCACAGCCTCACGGCTTCCTGCGGTCTAGACCAGCCACGTAATTCCAGAAACAAGTTTCTGTTATTTATAAATGGAAACTAATGACACTGGGCCTGACCCTTAGGGAACTATTGAGAGGATCAAATGAGCTGAGACAAGACTTTCTGAACGCATTTTGCAAACTTTCAGCCTGTAAAAATGAAGGGACTATATCACCCATACCATGCTCAGGAAATAAAAGCACCTGGGAAAACCCACAGAATGTGATTTTGTAAGAAGTTGCTCAGCCTTCAGGGGAGAAAATGCCTGGCTCAACACTGGCCAAGAGGAACAGGTCTGGGAAATTACGACACAAGGTAAAGCAAATGGGGCTCCTGTTTTGTTTCTGGAGATCACGGGGTTCTTAATTGTCATTCTCATTGTTTACCCTTCCTCACCACAGGTGGTTCTGAAATGAGAGGAAGTTCAGACAGGGAGTACTAATGAGGCAGAAGAGATGGCTCAGACTTACTGGATAGAACAAATAGAAACTGAAACACTTTAATGTGGGGAAGGTGGTAGGCTAGACATGGGGTATGTGAGTAGGCATTCATATAAGGATGAGAAACAAGTTCAGCTGTACCAGAAAACTTCCTAACTTTCTAGGAGTACTGTGGGATCCCTGTCTCCTCCTATTCCCAGGGAAAAATACTGTATATTATCAAATAAATAATATTTGCCCTTTTACTTCTCTTCTGGAAAAATTGAAAAAAAAAATCCTTCCCTCATTAGCTTGGTTTTGTTGATGATTTCTTTAATTTTCAGGGAAAAAACTTCTAAAGATAGAACCAATACACTCATCATTGGTGAGACCCAGAGGTGAGGCCCTATACACAGATTATCAATACATGTATAAAGGTATGGAATATCTCCATGTAAAGAATCCCATTATAGAGACTATTCCTAGAATAGCATTATTTTCCTAAAAAAGTTATCTGTTCCATGAAGAAAAAAACATTTTTTTATAGAGGAATCAACCTAGACATCTTGGTGTGTCAGTTTAGACAACCGGTTGGTTCATAAAAGGGACTTGCTGTCGAAAATGCTCATTATTTTCTCTTGAGTACTTGTATGTTAGGTTGATCTTTGTCATCTTAAAAAACCAAACCAAAACAAAAACTAAGGGACTTTTTAAAGCTTATCATATGTCCTATGAGAGACACGGACTTTTGGAAAAGAATTCCCCTAAGAAGATGGTCGCTGATATTAGAAATTGATTGACCTAATGCCAACACCATCCACTGTGGGCTCTTTTTAACTAAGTTTTTGAGAGCAGAAAGAAAAAAGCCATTGGAGTTTAATTTTGAGGACCACCTGGCTCTGTTATGGAAAGGCAAATATTCGTTTTCTTTTGCTGTGTAACAAATTACCCAGATTTGGTGGCTTAAAATAACATCATTTGTTGGCTCACAATTTCTTCAGATCGTAAGCATGAGCATGGAGTAGCTGGATCCTCTCTGCTCAGGGCTTCCCGAGGCTGAAATGAAGATGTTGGCCAGCGCTATACTTTCATCAGGGTTGTCTTCCAAGCTCACACCCTGGTTGTTGGCAGAATTCAGTTGCCTGCAGTTGCAGGAGTGAGCTCTTTGTTCCTTTGCTGGGGTCATTCATTGCTGGTAGAGGCTCCTTGCCATTCTCTGCCCCGTGGCGCTGTCTGGAACATGGCAGTTTGCTCCTTCAAGGCCAATAGGAGACTGTCTCTTGGCTTCGAATGTCTGACTTCCTTGAAGGGCTCACTGAATTAGGTCAGACCCACCCAGGGTAACTCCCTTTGGATTAATTCCCAGTCAATTGACTGGAGATTTTAATGACATTTTTAAGGTCCCTTTTTGTCATATGATAGTACGTCATTGTGAAAGTGATATCCCATCATATTTACAAGCTTTGCTTACACTCAAGGAAAGGGTATTGTACTGGGCATTTATATCAGGGAGCAGGAATCTTGGGGGCCATCTCAGAATCCTGTACCATCATGTACCATTTAGAGGCAGAGGTAATCGAGGTGAGGTAGTATTTACATGCTGGGAGATCGCACCTTTCAGCAAGCACAGTGGTGAAGACGGTCCTTCCAGGGTAGCATGAGAGGGTTTCCTCCTGTTTCCTACTGCTTCATGTGCCAACCCATGGGCAGCAACACAGGTGTTTTTGCTAGAACAACTACTGTGGTTGAGTATTTTTTTGGGCCCACTTCTTCCTGCATTTTCCTTGGAAGTATTCAAGACTGGTTCTTTTGTCCTCCTTTAGATGGTATAAGCTAATCATTATAGCAAGTTCCTTTCTGCTTGAACTAGCTATAGTGAGTACTTTTACTTGCAACATAAAGCCTTGATTGATACAAGAGGCTCATAAATGACCTCTTTATATGTCCATTCAATGTGTATAAATCTGCATTGCCTTTATAGATTCATAGTACAAGGAAGCAGAAAGAACACGTCTAGTTCTATAGCTTTTTTCAACCATATTCTATAGAACACTTGCAATAGAGTCCAGGATAGGAACCCTTTTTTGGGGGTGAAAAGTGTTCAGTGTTCTTGCCAGCTTGGGATTCACTAGATACTCTTGGAGCAAACAATACTCATTAGCACTGCAAAGCCTCAGGGAGATCCTATAGAATAGAAACCCCAAAACAAACGAAAACCCCCAAACCTCTCTGAATGCAAACAAGGGTTCCCAAACTGAGGCCCAGAAAAACAATTTACGAAAGCCTACCCCTGCATTAGTAGTAGAGTGAAGGCTTAAAGCTAAGCTCCCTAGGCTTTCTAAGTTCCAGAAACATTAAACTTACTCCTTATTCCCTACATCCTTGAGAGGTAAGCTTCAATGAACACAAACAACATCAAGAGAAAGAAAATAATATCTAAATAGCTCCGGCAAATATATTAATGACGTCTCCATGGAATCTGTGGTGTCTCTTTGACAAGCTTGGAATCCCAGCCATGTCTGCTCACACACCACCCCGTAGAGGAGAAGACAGCCCAGAGAGAGGACCCGGGGCAGACGTATCCTCACCTCTCTGTTATCCACACCATAGGGTTTCCTGGGTGTAAGGCCGAAGGCTCTTAGACACCAGGAAAAAGGAGCTTGTGAAATTAGTCTCTAGGACATTTCGATAATACATTTGATAGCAGTTATCTTCCAGGCAGACATTTTGGGCTTAGGGCTTGATAGGAAATGAAATCATTTAAAAATAAGTCCAAAACTAAAATGAAGGGAAAAAAAAAAAAAGAAAAAAGTATTCAGGTCACTACGAAAGGCAATACAGATCGGGTGTATAATAGAAACCTGATTCTTGGATCAGAACACTTGCAAGCGTGTGCCTGTCCTGCATTCCATAACGTAAATCACATCCCTGCACATCTGACCAAGACGTAAGAGGTTCCAAGAGGTGCATATTTTCAGCATGAAAACAAGGAGCCATTCGTGTTCCAAGCACAGCGTATGGTCAGCTGGCTGGCCTGACACACCTTGGCATTTATTGTTCCCCAAGGCCACATGGTTAGGCCTCGCAGAGGCCAGGGGCCGATGTGGACGTGCTGAAGCCGCTGCACGTGCTGAATCCCCACTTGGCTCTTTTTGGAAGGAGCTAAGACGAAATAAAGAATCTGGATCCCACCACCCTTTTATTACTGAGAAATGATCCTCCCCGCCGCCCACCCCACCCCAGGGCAGAGGGGTGGAATCACAGGTGATTAGACTTCGTGCATTCTCTCCTGGTGCTTCCCTCTCCAACGCCCCCACCAGTTGCGTTCCGAAAGGACCAGTGCACCGTTGAAAACGCAAACCAAAACCCAGCAAACTATCCTCCGAGCAATGTTTGTTTCATAGCCACTCAGACCCTTGGAGAGGGGGTACGAAATGGTAAATAAACTATTTAGTCATAAAGGGACTCAAAACACAGCATAGACCCACCACAAGCCTCTGGGAGCATTTCCACGTGTGTGCATGTTCTCTGGGGTTTAGGGTATCTCCCAGAGCTCCCACTAAGTCATGACTGGGCAGCACCCTGTGGAAGGCTCCTGGCTTTGTGGGGTTGCATTTATTGTGCATTTCCTGATATCAGGAAATCATAATTTAGGATTTTTTTTTTTTTAATAGTCTCAGGCAGTTTCATTCTTCTTACATGCTTGGTATTCAGTAGCCATCTTTGGCCGTTTTGGTTCCACAGTTGAGCGCCTACCCAAATGCTTTCACACCAAGACTGTTAGCCCAATAGAAGTTGACTGTGTGGATACTCTTGAGGACCACAAGAGGTCTTGTTTCTTTAAAAAACCAAACCAAACCAAACAAACCATTAAGGTAAGCATCCAAGGAATGGGATGTATTTCAGCTTCTTTTTTTTTTTTTTTTTAAGATTTTTTTTCAGGGGCGCCTGGGTGGCTCAGTGGGTTAAAGCCTCTGCCTTCGGCTCGGGTCATGATCCCAGGGTCCTGGGATCGAGCCCCACATAAGGTTCTCTGCTTAGTGGGGAGCCTGCTTCCTCCTCTCTCTCTCTCTGCCTGCTGCTTTGCCTACTCGTGATCTCTGTCTGTCAGATAAACAAATAAAATCTTTAATATTTTTTCATTTATTTATTTGAGAGAGAGAGGGAAAGCACAAGCAGAGGGAGGGGCAGAGGGAGAAGCAGCCTCCCTCAGGAGCCAAGGCTGCCAGATCTCAGGCCCTGGGATCCTGACCCAAGCTGAAGGCAGAGGCTTAACTGACTGAACCGCCCAGGCGCCCCCGTATTTCAGCTTCTAACTATGATTCTGGGGGCATGCTTATGGAGAAGCAAAATAATTGGCAAAAATCATTTTTGAGCTCAAAATGTTGGTATATTTGTTGATTGAGAAGTAAAATCAGGTTGTAAATAACTTCTGTCACTAGCCCTGGAAACTGGGCTCAAGCTATATTTAGTCTGTAATTAACAATGAATATTTTAAGCAAAAAAATTAAAAATATGATCACTCCCCAATGTTTGTTGGATCATCTGCAGTGAGGACAGTCCTCCTGCAGCCGAGAACATGCACGCTGGACACAGATGGATGTATCTGTTTCTCTATTTTAGCAAAGGGACAAATATTTGCATGAAGAATATCCAGAAAATTCTCATTGCACAAGTCGGTTGCTGTCTGCATAATGCTTCTGTCTATCAGTGGCCACAAAAGGTCTCTTTTAAGTGTCTGATAGGATATCTACTCTTCACGCCAGCGTGACACGTGACTTCACGGTCTTTGGAGCTCATTGGTTAGAATATTCTTTATTGTAAGAAATATGGACTCACTTCCTCCTGGCAATTATTTATGCTAAATTTATATTTTAAAATGCTGCTTTGAGACAGTAAGGTTTCCAGGCTTGAGGTGGGGCAGGGCGACCATATTTCCATTCCTCCTCTTTCTTTTATCTAAGGACCTGAATTTGTTTCAATCTACCAAAACAAAATAAAATTGCTTCCTTTAAAATTCTTGATTTCCTATGATCTGAGGACCAAAAGAAAGATGTGTTAAGGGTTCCCAGTAGAATGAATAGGGATTTTCCCCTTCAGGCAGCAGACAAGGGATTTCAGTTCCAACCCTAGGAAGGAGACAGGAGATGGTGAGAGGGTGGATACGTTTTTGAATTATTTTTTCTTCTTTTATCTGCTGTCACTTTAAATGACTGTCTTCCTGGTCCAAAGCAGGCATACCTGCTAAGGATTTCAAATGAGTATACAAACAATTTTATCTGATCCTGTAATGGACATATTTTCGATAAGGGAATGGGGAGAGCTGATATCCCCATTTCAAAGGAGCCGGCCGTGGGCGGGAGAGAGTAGGCTAGCAGGAACTTTCAAGGAAATTCTCCTAAAGTGCACTGTTAGGCCTCAGAGGGTGCCTCGGGGCTGTACTTTGGCCTCTTCACTGCTGGTCTAACAGGTGAGGCCCTAGATGCAAATATTTGGTTTGACCCTTTCTTACTGTCAACACTGCAGCCCTTAGCATGATGGAAAGTATAGAATTTATGGGTGTTTGTACAGACATTATCAAAATAACTGTAAATTCTTCTTTCTTGTTATTTCTGAAAGATTACTAGTCTCGCTGGTATTTTAGGGAAGGAGTTTGGTGAAGGTGGGTGACCAGGGGGTTCAAGAATGACAAATGTCAACAGTACAAATGGATTCCAGGGCTCGGGTTTCAATTAGAGCATGGGACAGTGGCCTAGTGAATCCAAAGTTCACATCCGCACAGGCAAGGCAACTCTCTGGAGACCATGTAAGAATTGCCTAAGCTCCCCACTTTGTATAGATCCACTCGAATACTCATATTTGAGTATTATAATGTAGCTACATTACCCACATGAGCATGTTTAAATCTGGAAATCAGTTTGTTGAGAGGCAGTAGCAAGGTGGGGAGTGGAGAAAGAAGATAAAGTAGGGAAAATCTGGCAAGATACCCATGTGAGGGAGGATAAAGAGCAAAGCCCTAGAACAAACTAATAAACCAAACGAAACAAACACGGAATTAAATACATTGGAAAGAACAGAATTCCATTGGAGCAGTGTGATTCTTGTAGCACAGAAACAGTGAGGTCGAAGACTTGGGTAGACACGATCAAGTCTAGTTCATACTCGGGTGTCAAAGTATTATCTGCAAATGTAGATTCCCCAGGGAATCAGAAAGCTGGAGGATAAGATAGAAAGTTTAATAAATAAAATTAATCAGTTCTGCAGTCTACTTGGGAGCTACCTTGAACTATGCTGTAGAAAACAACAACAACAAAATTGGCAAATATTTTGTATATCATTTGAATTTTGGGTGTGCAACATTTTGACCTGGCCTGTTCGGGAAATCATGGAATGAGGTGTGCCCCTTTAGAACAGAACGTATCGGAATATTTGATTAATGGTTTGGGGAGGTGCAAAGGCTTATTATACTCCCACTCTATTTCTGTGCAGCTGAAATTGATTCAAAAAAACGTATTCAAAATTTACAAGTTCAAAAAAATTATTCAAACTGCAGGAAGGAGACAAACATTAAGAGGTAGATTTGGAGATTCACATTGAAGGATAGCTATGGGCTTCGCTCCTGACCTTGCTCTCTATTCAGGAATTGGGAGCATTTAAAGGTTGCCCTTGTACCCGGCTTCGCTTGTAGTGTACCCCTGCCTGGTCTACACGGAGGTGAGTCATTGTGCCTAGAAGTGTTAAACCCCCAAAATATCTCCCCCCGCTAGAAAATGGATTCTGCTTATCTTATAAAAATGAGTGGCAGCAATTGTCTTTCATGTTTCTCAGTGGTTGTGCACTGAGTTCGAATAACAAGTTAAAATTTTATTATGGACCTAACAAACTGTTTTGAATATTTAAAGGCAAGACATTAAAAATCAGGTAGAATCATTAGGAAATCATAGCTGCCCATCCAGGGTATACAATATGCTAAAAGGGAAAAGAAAAAAAAAATAGCGCTACGTTGTTTTCATAGTAATTTGGGAAACGAAATTAAAGTAAAAAGGCATTGCCCAAGGTTTCTGTTTGTTTTTTCTTCCTGTGTCTCTAACTTTTATCTTAAATCTAACAAATGACCGAATGGATTTGTCCAGAGGCAGTGACAACGTGGGCAGTGAGAAGGAAGTGTAGAAAAGCTGGCAAGGAATCAGCTAAAGGAAAAACAAAAAGGAAAAGTCATAATGAACAAGCTGAACTACACACATTTAAAATAATAAAACTGCATCCAAGTTGATGTGAATACTGAAGAACCCAATGAAATCAAAGTTGCAGGCCTAACTTGTTTTGCTTAAGTACAGAAATTAGTTAAGGTGCAAATGATCTGACATGCTCTCTGAACTCTAGCTGAATTCTTAATTTTATGTCAGCTTTAGCTCTTGTTTAGTTTAATAAATATTAATTGAGCACCTGCTGTGCTCCCAACACAGCCAGAAACTGAAGACCATGTGTGGGCACTGGAGGAATTACAGTGTAGTTAAGAAGACGGCAAGGAAGCAGACACTCCGACGTAAATAAAACCAGCGGCTATAAGATAAAAACATGCAATGGAAATGATTGCTAATTAAGGAAAGAATTCTTGTTTAAATCCAATTAAAAGAGGTAAATGACCACAGACAAGATGAACTAGGATTCTGGAAACAGCTAAAGGGAGTTGTGAGTTCCGAAGCTCTCTACCCGTCTTGCAACTGAGCGAATGATTTGTAAAAGATTCATTATGTATAAAATACAGGCATTAAAATACATATATCATATCATAATTTTGAAGCTCAACCTCTGCTACGTAATCAATTATCATTATTGTGTTCAGTTTTTAGTTATTGAACCAATACTATTTTGCCATATGTGTGGAAAACCATGGAAAATAATTAGATCCAAGCAGATCATAGAATGTTTTAACTTTAAATGCTGTGGTTTTATGAAATATACGTTTGGTCTTCCAAAATATCCAGATGTTTGGCTTTTGCAAGAAAAATTATTGCCTGTGTTTTTCTCTTTTCATTCAGAAGCCTTGACATTATATAGACTCTTGTGTTTTTGTTGTCAAGATGTGATTAGAATCTTCTAAATTACCGTCTGTGGTGTCCGGTGTTGTTTGTGCCTACATTAGATCTGACATCACGCATTTAATCACTCCAGAGTTTTTACAATTTTGGTATTGTATAAAATTTGATGCCAGAGCCTTTATCACAGAGGCATTCAATAAGAAAAAGCTTATGAGAAATTCTCATCCGTATATTAGTCATCTCCCATCAGTGTGGTTCTTCCTGATACACTTAATCTTTGTCTACTTCAGGCCATATAGTTAAAGTGCCTTTGGCAAGGTCACTGTCATGCTGATTTCATTAAGAATTAGGGTTGTCAGAGTCTAGCCGGGTACTCAGCCTCACTCATTACCTCCTCTCACAATGGACTTGTTTTGCCTCCCCTGAGCACCTCCAGGTATACCTGGGTCTTTCCTCGTCCAAACCAACCACATCTCAAGGGCCTCTCCCAGCTTGTCTCCAGCCCCAGGGACCAGCACCTTTGCTTTCTGTTTTTCTCTCTTTAATCTGAGCATCCTTCTCACATCAGTCTTTATGTCCAAAGCTTTATCATTTCGTGTTCTTTCTCAGATTCTGTAGGAAACACATCCATATCTCCCAAATTTGTTAACTTGATTTCATTCTCCCAAACTTTTAAGGACTCATTTTGTCTGAGAAAAACTTTTGGAGTCTTCCTTGTCCCTTTGGTCTGACTCATCGGTGGAATCTCCCTGTCTTTCCTTGCCTTCATGTTCGAGTCTTGTGGAAGCCCACCAGGAATTTTCATAACTTCTTGTGGACTCTGAGGCTTACAAAAGTGTTGGGCTTACTTCCTCATTTCGGTGATCACTGAACTAACCCAACAAAGAACCAGAATTTTGAGCAGCTACCATTAGAATGGTTTCTAAACCAAAGTCTGAATGATACTGTTTGCCCTTCAGAGATCTTATTTACCACTTTGCCCCAGCGTCCCCCCTTCCACATCAATAGCCCTTCCAGTTTCCCTTCGCATCTTCCTTCTCTACTGTGCCACCGATCACCAAATTTTCAATTCTCTTAGCACTTTCGTTGGTCACGGGACCTTTCCCCAAGGCCACAGTAAGAGGTTAATAGTGGTTTGCTGGGTTTCCCTGCCAAGGAGTCTTTTAAAAACAAATATAGACTTTTTTTTTAGTTGGAAAGAGAAGTGAACATACCTTTAAAGCAAAAAAAGAGGTAAACGACCAATACTCTCCTACATAGGACAATTTTGCGCATAAGGACCTCAAGATGGAGAGTGCATGCGAGGGCATTAGTGATTTCCTGTCCTCAGATAATACCCCAAACCCAGGCCTGTATTTTTTTTTTTTAATTAGTTGGGCCAAATATTTTGTTGTGTTTCCGATAGTCACTCTTCATCTGAAAATTCAAGTACTCACCATGCCCAAGCATCTCTCTTCAGCTCCGTCTCTTCTCCTAGCACTCCCTAAAGATCTGGTTTTGAGTTCTGTAGACAGCCCTTGACCCTGCATTGCATAAGTGCCCTGAAGGGAAAGATGTTCTCTCCCCTTCACATAACCTTGTTCTCTTCTAGAGAAACAGCTCTGCAAGATTACCCACACTTGAGGGAAAAAAAACATTACCAAGGAGACGATATTTAGTTGTTCCTTTAAAATCCAATGGGCAGTGATCCAAAAACATTTGGCGAAATAGAAGGAACTTGTTATAAACCAGCCAACCAGTGGCCTAAATTCTTTTGCTTGATGATTTCTTCTGAGTGCATAGTTCAATTGCCTTAAGACCAATCATGTTATTAATGGGCTGTTTAGGATTTTAACAAGATTATTTAGAAACTCAAAACCTTTCTGAGCTCATTTAATAGACGAGTTCTATTGTGACAGGCAAAGTGTAAGGTCAGTGATCCCAAAGTGAGGTGCATAGAGCCCTTGGTTTATTGAGGTATGAGGGAAATAGTTAAAATGAATAAGTATATCTTTAAATATCATTTTAAAAAATTCATTTTTAAAATGCTTTATATTATTCAAAATATATTAGTTGGCAGCACAGTTATGTAATTTGTAGGTAAAAGCAGATATATTGGCGTAATTTTTTTTTTTTTTAGTGATAAGCAGGGGAGATTAAATAGGGTGAAAGCTTCCTGATTAGGGAGCACCTTGCCTATCATACCCAGTCTTTCCAGTCCATGCATTGTGTAAAGATGGGTTCGACAAGACTATTTCTCATGAAAACAATAGACCCATGAAAATCCAAAGTTTTCCTCTGAATTCCAACCACCTGGAGAGTCTTGCATTAGTTTAGATAAAGTTGATGGCGACCCTTGCAAGAGAACATTGACTTTTAGGCCAGAGCACCTGCCTTTTTGCATACTCCTTGGTGTCATGGCTGTGCAGTACTCCTCCTCCACACTGCTACAAGTGCTCACAAAGCAGGGATTTGAGAAAGCCAGAGGAATGGAAATCAAAAATGATGAGTACGGGTGCTCATGTAGATTACCTGTGGTCTGTCCCCTCTGAGGGAGAAAAATTGGAGCCTGTTTTCCTCTGGACATCAGAAGAGAGGACCCTCCTGTGAGAGAAAATGTTGCCTGCTTTGAATTGGTAAGAAAAGGTGTTAAAGGCACAATTCCTGCCTGTTTCTCCAGAAATTTAGTAACTAAGGGACTCAGGTTGAAGGGAAGGAAAGAGAAGGTTTTTTTGTTTTTTTGTTTTTGTTTTTTTTCTCTTTTTCCTCCTACTGCATCAGCCTGCTTCTCCCTGCAGAGCAAAGCACACTCCAAGTTTGAAAACCTGCATATCTCTTTTCAAATCTCAGAAGGACCATGTCCCTGCTCTGTCATAAGCTCGCATGTGCCATTCCCATCCCCGTCTAGGTGGCCAGCGGCTTCTGCACCCTGCCCTTCGTGGCTCTCTGGCTGTAAGTGCTTGCTTGAGCCTCAGTGCTTGAAGTACTTGGTATGTGGTCTTGGAATAGTTGCTTATTCTTCCTAATGGTAGATGGAGTAATAATTCCTCCCCACAAAGCTGGGTACGTTGTGTGCCATATAATTTAAGTATTATAAGTACCAACTCTCTTTTCTCCTTTTTATCCTGTTCCCTGGTTGGTTTAACCCATCAACTGCATGGTGTCCCTTGACTACCTCTCTTCCCATTAGTATCTTACCTTTCGGGGCATCACTGATAGGGAATCTTCTGGGGATCCCTTTCCATGTAAATTCTTCCCCTTATATTTTTCTTCCTCATCAGTGTTTTACCAAGAATTGGTCATGAACCACTAGTTGTACGGGGTTAAAGGGTCACGTGAAATATAAAAGGGGAGGTGTGTGGTTCTGAGGTCTTCAGTAACTTCGGGAAATGCTAGGTCTGGCAAAGGTGCCAGGTTTCTCCAACCACGTGGGTGTGGCATGGAGGACATCACTGCAGAGTTCTCCAAACTGCTTACTTTGGAGTATAAAACCTTCTTTATGCAGTAGCTCATGGGCCTGGAGTTCTGTGGAACATACTTGAAGAAATATTTTATACTTATCCCACTACCATAAGGAAGAGGCTTCCATTCTCTCAATTTTTCATATCCAAAGACCTACTGTTTCCTAATATCAGCTGAAGACTAGTTAACACTGGTTTCATTTCATTATTCCAAGTATCTTCACTGTAGTTCCTTAATCACAAACCACTATCCTGAGACCATATCCAACAGCCTCTCCTCAGACAAGGAGAGTTTAAAAAATTTGTTTCTCCTACATCATTGTCATAAGGAGCTTCTACTTCATTACCTTTACAACATTGAAGAAAGTAGAGAACAATACTCAGCCTAGATAACAGATCAATCTTCCTATCGCCCTTAGTAAATTCCTAGGATTTTATAGATGCAGGTTGTAATTTTAACTTTCTATGCTTTGGATCACAAAATAGCTCTTTGTTCAAATGAAACTTTTTTTAAAAAAGATTTTATTTATTTATTTGACAGAGATCACAAGTAGGCTGAGAGGCAGGCAGAGAGAGAGAGAGAGGAGGAAGCAGGCTCCCTGCTGAGCAGAGACCCCCCCCCCCACCGATGTGGGGCTCGATCCCAGTACCCTGGGATCAGGACCCGAGCTGAAGGCAGAGTCTTTAACCCACCGAGCCACCCAGGCGCCCCTTCAAATGGAACATTTTTAAGGACATTAAAGACTATGTAGAAAAATATAATAGAAAGTAGATATGTAGATATGCCACAGCTTACAGCAACAAAGGAGAAAGGCTAGCCCAGTGTTGGCTGAAACCACAAGGGAAGGTGTTTGTGGTGTCTATCGCTCATGCATTTCTGTTCTAGAATATGAGCTCTGATGTGGAGCCGTTTAACCCCTTCTTTGTGAAGTCTGCTGGTGTTTCTGGAGGAGGAGGCTATGTCTTACACAAGCACTCCTCAGCCAGCTGCTTGCCTGTCAGGACAAGCTCATGGGTGGCTTTATTTGCATGTTGCTGATCATTGCCTCTTTGGGGCTGTAAAGACTCAGACCCAAGGAATGACTCAGAAAGCCAGGGGGCCCATGTCGTTCTGCTCCGGGCTCGGCCGCGCAGCATAGCAGCGTCATGACTCCACTTGGCCCCGCTGCTCATCTGACTTTCCGTTTGCCTCTCGAGCGGTGTCATAGGTGAGACTTGGCAATTCAGTGTCCTCGCCCCAGCTTCTCAGGCTCTCCACCTTTAGTTCCTGCTTGATCAGGGGCTAAGGACAACCGTATGATGAGTCATAGGCCCTACATCCTGGCAGGTAATCACTTTCCCACAGTAAGTGATGATTTATGCTGGGAAGGGGCGAAGAATGTGGAGTGGCTGTTTTTCCATCTAGCTTTTCTGCTAACAGAGGGTTGGCTAGGAAGGCTCTGGCTCCATTCACAAGGCCATCTGAAACACCATCTTAAGAGTAGTTTCAACTTCGAAGCACGGGATCCTTACAGGCCTGGTATCCACAGAGGACTGGAACAGGACAATCCCGTATATTCTGTTAAAAAGGAAACACAGCTTTGAAATTTCCTTTCTTTGACATGTGAGGACTAGGAATGCCTCCTGGAAGTGGAGAACCAGAGTGCCCCCAGCACAGACCCATTTTACAGCTGACAACACGGGGACTCAGAGAAGTTGCATGAATTACTCATTACCACAAAACCGGTCAGTGACCACCATCTCGGGGCTGAAACTGGCTGATGTTAAGCTGCTGTCTTATCTGACGTTAAGCTTACCTGTACTGTGTCATAAAGGGAAGTCTGGGTATAAAGAAGATTGTGATTTGTGCCATGAGTCACTTCAATTAGTGGCAGAAGGGTCAGGGGGAGAAGCATGATCCCTGGTATCAGATGGGTCTCGGTTTGAATCTTGGCCCTGCAACTGCGTGATGTTGGCTAATTTCCTACTTAATTTCTCAGAGTGTGTCTCCTCATCCATACAAATGAGCAGAGGGATAATAATATCTCTTTCACATCAACTGCTGGATGGATAAGCTATAAGGCATGCAGAGCTCAAGGCACATAGTAGGCTGTCCAGAAACAGGCTCTGATCATTATTTACTCTGGAGTGATGTGTGCCCTTCCTCTCTGCTCTTCCCTTTCAAAGCAGCACTTGCTACAGTTCACACTACTTTTGAGTTCTGCCTGGTCAGACTCAGCATGGCTCGGTTTGTTTTCTCAAGCCACTGCTGAATTTCTTTTCCTTTGTGATTTGCATTTGGGTTTTCTCATTTCCCTGAAACGCTGTCACAAGCCAGGAGGTTGTTGCAGAACATGATCTGAAACCTCACTGGCCAGGGAAAGTCCCCTCCGAAAGAGGCATTTCCCCTCTTCTTGAGATTTACACTTCTCTTTCCCACTGTGCAGGCAACCCCTCAGCCTGGCCAATGTCTGCCCCAGTGTTCTGCAGGCAGTTTGAACACAGCGGGAAGGTGAGGGTCTGGCCGTCTTTACTCCTGGTGTCTCCATTGCCCTGGATTCTGTCACTGTGCCTCCAGATTCCTTCGGCTTCCCCCCCAAAGGCCTTTGTTGTTGCTTCTCTTCCCTCTCCTCTCTCTGTGTCACCTTTCCCCGGTCACCAGGGCCAACTCTCAAAACCTCCAATGGAAATTTAGAGGCTTCTGTGGTTCTTAGGGAGTTATTGGGCTCTGCATTTTCTGTGTCCTCACTTCCTTTATAGCTCACAGGGATTTCCTAAGAAGCCTCTTCCTTCTCTGCCCAGTAGTTTAGGCCGGTTCCCCCACACCTCACCCCAACAAGGGATTGCCACTTCACAGCAAAGGCCCTCTTTTTTTTTACACATAGCTTCAGAAATACAATTCTCATGTTCGATCAGGTCTTGCAGTGAAAAAAAAAAATTCTCCAGTCATTCTTGTGACATTTTTCTATGTTTTGAATACTATATACACATGATGATAAAATAAAGTCTATTTAATCAAATGGATTTGTCCTTTTACCCCAAGTGTGTGTGTGTGTGTGTGTGTGTGTGTGTGTGTGTGTGTGTTTTCTCCTCAGTGCCCTACTTTCTAGATATTTTGTCGCCAGAGAATTTTCCCACTGGAGGATATGTTGCAACACAACTGAACTATCTGCAATAGTTTAAAAAAATGCAACTTATGCCAATGTTTTTGAAAATACCTTAAATAACATTAAACATTTTACAAGAATTTTTTGAAAAGAGAAAATATAGCTTCAATCCCTCCCTTTTCATCTAATGACTGATTTCACTTTCAAACATTAACTTTCAGTTTTTATTCACTTTCTATTCGTGTATTATGATTGCTTAAGGTAGGCTTTAAAAATTTGTGCCATAAAAGTGAAACTAGATGTTGCCACAAATTTATTGCATTGGGCCTACCCACTTCTCTTACTTTATGTGCTCTCTCGTCTCAGACCTATAACACACCAAGTTAGGATGAAGATAACATTCTCTTGTCCTGGGGATTGGCACATCTCTGAGGCCCTGGGATCAAACTCTGTTTCTGGTGTTTCTTTTCCTTTAAGAATGAAAGAGAAAGATTCCACGATCTTTCACAAATATGTGTTGAATACCCAGTGAGGATTGAGTAAAACTACGTTGATTGGGACAGAGTTTATACCATCACTCTGGCACGCTGAAGATGGGAGGGAAAATAATGAAGGAAACTTAACTGTCAGTTTTGTGATTTTGCAAGAGACTCAGGGCCAATCAGAGTGGAAAAATAATCTCTGTTGTCATATTCTGTAACAAGAGAAGAAGTGAATGTAGAGGTGATAAAGTAAAACAAGAAGGCACTGTAAGCCATGGGCTTATGGTGGGATTGAATTTGAATTTGGAGATGAGTAAAGTAATGGATCCCCAAAAATAAGAGAGCTAAGTTGACTCAATAACCATAGAATAGAGAGCTTAGTATCTGGGAGCAGTAAACTAGTGGCTTTGTTTGTTTGTAAGGAGTGTTTACACTGAATTAACCAGATTGACTCTCACTAAAAGGAGGGAAAGACAATTGTAACAGGTTTGCACAAAAACTAAAATTTATTCCTTATGTAAACGAAAAAGTCGCTAGATATAGCTTTAGCTTCCGGTGAAAGAATGTCTTCCAACAAAAGTTTTTTGTAGTTCTGTCTTTTTCCGGATTTCTATTTAGTGTTCTTCCTTGTTGACTTTCATTTTAGGTAGACTTCCTCACATGGTGGCAAAGATGACCCCGACGCTGATTCCTTCAAGTTTTGATGAAACCTTCTATTTCTAGAAAAAATTTCATAAGCACTTATGAACACAATATAATTCTGCTCATAATTTCAGGAGGTCACAGAACTTCTGAAGTTGCGTATCTTTACCTTAGAGTTCCATAGACCCTAGCTTAAAAAAACTCTCCTCTGCACTGTGAAATAATTGACCAAGCCAGCACCATGACTTTTTGGACAGGCTTATCTCCCACACCTAGTGCAGAGCCTTGTACATATTGCATACATCGAATGAATGATTCAGTCAACGACTTAATCAACCAAGCAACCAATCAAATAGTCCTTTTTTGGATTGGTTGTGCTGTGGTATGTTAGGTGTTTTGTATGAGTTATCCTCGTTCATTCTTCTGACATTATTTTATGGATAGGAAACTGAAACCAAGCTAGGAATAAAGTGAGTGGAACACCTAGAATGGACAAACATGGAAAAGAGATATGAAATTCAAGGGAAGAAAGCCTACATGGGCAGGATATTGGTCTGGAATGCTGAGGAATGTTGTTGAATTCACTGTTGTGGCCCAGTTGGTTCTAGTTCCCAGCCACAGTCATGGGGGTCACCACCTCTGAGGCATTCTCAGGCCATTCTGTGTCTGCAGAGCTCTGGGTACCACTTGTCAGTGGTTGAAAGTACTTACTATGTTTTCTGTTTAATAGCCTCTTAAAGTAACAGTTGGATCTTTCACATTTTTAGCTTTCATTTCAGAACCTGCAGTCAAATGAAACCTTTTTTGTTGTTGTTGTTGTGGCTGAGATTTATTTGCAATCCAATTATTGGAATTCACTCACTGGCTATTTAGGAAGCCCATTGATAATTGTTCCAATGAGTTTATACTCACCTTTGGGAGATCCCAGAACTGTCAATGTTGTTCTTCAGAAAGAATGATATAAACTATAATTTCAGCTGTTAGGGTGCTGGCAAAATGGACAGCCCATAAAAGTGAGTTTTCCTCAACCTGGAAGTGCTGGGTCAGCAGAGGAAACTGCTGGAAAAAGTTACCATGGAGTCACAGGGTTTGGTGGACTTGGGAGATCACTTTTTTTTTTTTTTTTTTTGGTGAAAAATAGAATGTACAAGTTCGGGAGCAGAGGGAGAGAGACAATCCGAAGCAGACTTCATGCCCAGCACAGAGCCCAGTGCAGACCTCCATCTTACAACCCTGAGATCATGACCTGAGCAGAAATCAAGAGTCCAACACTTAACTAGCTAAGCCATCCTGGCACCCAGTGAGATCACACATTTTGAGGGGAATTTTTACATTTTTTTTTTTTTTTTTAAACCTCAGGGCCCATGTGAATTGGGGAATATGAAGATACCAAAAAAAAAAAAAAAAAAAAAAAAGCCAGAAATAGAGGGAGTTGTCCTGGACAGACCCAAAACTGATAGAGTGAAATAATGGATTTTTCCTTTCAGCACATTGTCTCATATGAGAAGAATGAAAGATAACTGATAAGCAACTTTAAGCAAGAAGACATATAGCTTATATTCTGATTGGTTACTAGTGATTTGAATCTATGCAGATGTATCTAATGCTAACATATGTATGTATAGTATATGTATTTATATGACTAGTCATAGACTTGAAGCATTTTTTTTCATATTACTAAAGACTTGGCACTAAGTGCCAGTTTGAGAAAATATTTTACTTCCTTTTCCATTAATTTTGATTAGCCTGAATGGAGCTCATTTTAAGTTCCCCTATTCTTGTTTTTGTGAGAGGCATTACTTTTTTCTCTCTGTGAGTGTATCTTTATTACCTATATTGTTTGGTGCTCTTGAATAAAGGAGATTTGACACAGTGTACATTTGAGTTAAACATTCATTTCTTCAGCAAGGACTTCTGTTCAAGACATTGTGCTCTTAAGACATAGGCAAGGGTGAGAAGAGGTGGAGGGGTGACAAAGCAAGATGGGCCAGATGATTTAAAAACACCCACTGTGCGTGTTACCTGGTATGGCAAAAGGGTCTTTGCAGATGTGTTTAAGGATCTTGAGATGGGGGACTTATTCTGGATTATCCTTATAAACTTAGTGTAAATATGGGGTCCTTATCAGAGGGAGGCAGGGGATCAGAGTGAATGGCAGGAAATGTAATGATGAAAAATGAGGCTGAAGTGATGAAATGAGGACACAATGAGGTCATTTCCAATGACCTTGGAAATGAGGTCACAAGCCAAAGAATACAGGCAACACTAGAAGTAGGGGAAAAAAAAAAGGAAACAGACCTCCTGGAACCCCCAGAAGGAACACAGCCCTGCTAACACTTTGATTTAGATTTGTGTTCTCCAGAACTGTAAAAGAAGACAATTACATTGTTTTCAGCCACTTTGTTTGTTATAGCAGCAATAAGTAATGATATACCCTTTAGATTCGGAAAAAGAAAATTCTAGGAGACATTTAATCCAGTATATAACTGTGTGAATTTTTCTGTCAAGATTATATGTATATATGGTCAATCCAATCATGTGATTTTCTTGGTGCTAGTACCCAATATATTCTTAATAGTTTTCCTTAAAAAAAAAAAAAAAGTATGATTCCGAAGTTAGTAACAAATTAGAGGAGAGAATGGACAGTTTGTGGGGACGTGCTTAGGGAATCCAGGGAGCTAGGTATGGTAGGACTTGGTAGTCCCTGTATTGGTTAGAAAGTCTAGGCCATGTTGTGATAACAAATAGCTCTAAATCTTAAAGCAACAGAAGTTCCTTTTTTACTCATTCTAAGTCTACTGCATGGCTGGGTGACACCCTAGAGTAACCTTTCACATGACGACTCAGTGTCATGTCTTCCTATCAATATGTGCTTCTACTGTAACCAAGGCAGGGCAGGAGACCACCGAAGGGTCTCACACCAGCCATTACATGCTTCTGCTGGGAGGTGACACTCCTATCTCGTTGGCCAAAGCAAGTCACCTGACTACATGTAATCTCAAGGACACGAAAAGTAGAATACTCCCTTGTCTGAAGAGAAGAAAGTTGGCAGTACTGCTAAGCATCATTTACATCTATTCCATGACCCCAAGTTTGTAGAGTAGGGAAGAATTTTAAATAATTTTTAAATTTCCTTATATCCTCCCAATTATAACAATAACTCCATGTTCAAGTCCAAGGTACCCATCCTCTTTCATAAAAGTGTTTGTAAGCCTTGAAGTGTCAGCATTATTGCAGACTCAGCTTTCAGTTTAATGGTTAATGCTGAGAAAGTACTGGGATCAACGAAGCAAATTGATTTTGAATATTATATTCTTTTATTTTAAGGGGCTTAAAAGAAACACCTACAGAGAACTAGACAAAATGAATACAAGTAAGCTAATAATAAAGGCAGCGAGAACCCAAGAGCTGCTGAATTAAGTATTTTAACAACATTTGTAAAGAAATGGAAAGTCATATCTCATTATGTCACTGTGCTTACCTTCCCTACGTCAGAAAGACTTTGGCATGCAGTGCGTTTCTGTAGGCATTCCATCGTGATTTAACATCAATTAATATCTACTTGCCACAAAGTGTTGACAGTAAGTTTTTAAATTCGCAGGCTTGACATTTTGCAGTGTAATTGGGCAGAAGAGAAAGAGCTTTCCAGGTTGCTGCTAAAAGCTTCGCCGAGAGACGTGAAGTGAATTTTAACCCTTTGCCAAGGAGGCCAGCTGAGACTTGCTACTTCTGTAGCAGATTGCTTCTAGAAAAGAAGACAAGAAACCAACCAACCTGGTTTTTTAACCTACGAGTTGAGTTGTACCTTGAAGTTTCCAAAACTCTGGAAAGGCATTTACTTACCTGAGTTGATTCTGCTGGTGTGTGGAAAAAGCCTGGATTTAAAAAGTCAGGTCACCTGACTTGAGTTCTGTGTTTGTTTGACTCTGCCACATGTGCATCTAGACCTTGGGGGATCCGGAAGGTTCCAGCCCTAAAGAGCTCTAATAGGGCCCTTTCTGAGTTCAGAAACCAACGTTTCAGCGTTAGGTTTGTGAGCACGGTGCTTAAAAGGCTTACTTTCCCTGTGTTCTTCTAAGGTCTGTTAGCTGTAATTTAAGATACATTGGATCCAGGAATATGACAGAAGAACTATTTGTTTATTTCTTTTGTTTCTCCTTGTTCCGAGCTAACTGGTGTCCCCAGCACCCAGGAAGGACATTAGGTCTCATGGTCCTGACAAGAGCATTCCGCTAAAAGTGGTTTTCAAATGCCTCTTGGTGGAGTTACTGTTTATTTTAGGCAGTTTATTTTCTCAGAAAGGGCCAACAGATTCTATAGGCTTTGCCTGCTAAGACCTTTATTTTTAACCACCTCTTTAAAAATATTCTCCTTAATCCATTCAGGGCAAGATAGTGGATTTCTTTGCACTTTAACATGATTAGTCATTGAATCACTGAATATACTACTTCTTTTCTTGTCTTTCTCAGGGTCTAATTGGAAAGGAATCAAACCTAGAGTCTCTTGGAATTTACTTGGGAGAACCAGGTGGTCTGAGTAGTCAAATAGGAAATAGGCCCCTTTTAATGTAAATACTCTGCCAAGTATGAGGTCTGAATGACATTATTAGTATGTATTTAATGTGCACAGAAAAACTGATACATGACCTTCCAGAATGTACCAAGGGTTTGAAATGTACTTATTATTGGTTCTATTTCAGATCGGTTAATAAATCAGTAAGTTAAAACCAAAACCAAAAAACAAAAACAAAAACAAAACAAAACAAAAACCCCAAAAACCCAAAAACAAAAAACAAAAAACCACAATCCTTGGGGAATTAACTTAGTGGTGTCTAGACCTGCATTCTGTGTGGGTCTCATGATGCACGGGAATCTGTGGTCACTGGCCACTGGAACCATTCCTATCAAACTTCTGCCTACAGTTTCTGCTTTACCCCACTTCATACAGAACTTGACTTTTCCTGATAATTTAAACAGCCGGTAAGGTTAGGGAAGGGGAAAACCCATTTCAACTTGTATTTAAAGGGACTAGGACTGTGGGAGAGATACAAGAAAGATACTTCTCTTTCTCTCCAGTATATCTCATTGATGTAGGGAAAGTGATTTCGTGTTATTTATTATTCAAGAAAGTCATTAGCAAATATTTTCTGAGTGCTAACTATAGGTCAAGCACTGGGCCAGATGTTGGAGATTAAGTTTCAAACAAAATAGATGGAATCTTTGTCCTTGTGGGGGGAGGCTAATGAGAGATTCAGAAAAAAAGCCAAGGATACCACAGTGTGATAGATGCAATCACAGAGTGAGTACAGATGCTTTGGGAATGCCAGAGAGTGACCCTTCATCTGTACTTGAGGGTTGGGAAAGGCTTCTTGGAAGAGGTAGAGCTAAAATAAAGGATAAGCAGGGTTTATGGCAAAACTGGGGACTGGGTTAGGAGTGCAGTGTAATATGTTGAGGAAAAACTCAAAAATGAGAGACAGTATGACACATTTGAGGTAGTAAAGACATTTAGGTAGAAAAGACATTTGGGTGGGATAGGAAGAAGGTTAGCATTGGGACAGGGGTGGCAGGTGACGTCACGCAGAAGCCTGTGGGCCAAGTTAAGAAATTTTGCTTTATCATGAAGAACAATGGGTTGCATTGAAAGACTTTTAGGCACAGAGTGACATGATCAAATTTATATTTTAGAAGGGGGACACCTGGATGGTTCAGTGTGTTAAGGGTTTGACTTTTGATCTCAGCTCAGGTCTTGATCTCAGGGTTGAGAATTCAAGCCTCTTATTGGGCTCCATGCATGAAGCCTACATAAAAAAGAAAAAAAAAAAAAAGGAAAGAAGGAAAGATTACTCTGGTTTCAGCATTAAATGGCCTGGAGTGCTCAAAACCATACTTAGTGAGACAGATAGAATAGGACTTCCATAATATTGTGAGGGATGCTGGCCCCGGAACTAGCTGGTGACCAGCAAGATAAAGAGGATGTGATGGAGGGCAGAGTTAACAGCCATCGATGAGCTGGTGCTTAGCCAGGCCAAGAGGAAAGTGTCTGGTTTAGGTAATTGGGTTGATGGTGGGGCCATTTTCAGAGAGCGGAAACAGGAGTAAGATGAGGTTTGAAGATGGAGGGTAGTAATTCTGGTTTGGGTCATTGAAGGGGGCATGTGGAGATGTCCAGTAGGCAATTAGTTATATGGTTCTGACATTCAGAGGAGAGAGCTTGTCTGCCAATAGAAATTGGCAGTCACAGCCTGTAGATGATAATAAAAGCTATTACCTGGAGTGACTGCTGAGAGAGGAGGGTGGGTGACACTGTTGAGAAGCACCAATAACTAAGGGCTGGGCCATAGTCAGGAACCCACAAAGGAGACTCAGAATGGAGAAAAACAGGGAGAAAGCCAGGGAGTGTCCATTCTGCAGAATCACAGAATCTAAGAAAATCAAGATGAAATGAAGCACAGGCCCAATCATTAATATATTTTACCATAAGAAATCAAGATAGGCCAAGGGACGTTAGGAGTCAGAGTAATGAGAGTGAAGGACAGACTTGGCTTTTAGTGTCTGTACGAGTGTGTGTATCTGTGTGTAGGGGTGTATGTGTGTGTGTGTGTTTGGTATTTATGGAAGGAAACAGAGAATGTGGGGAATATTGTCAGCAGATATTATTATGCTTCCTTAGCTCAGTCAGATATGAATGTTTAGTCCTTTAACATATACTTACTTAGAACCTAGGTATAGAGCATTTCCCCTAGGACTGTGGGAGAGATACAAGAAGGGTAAGCTATAGTGGTTCCCTGGAAGCCTGTGATTTAGGTGAGGATATATCACAGGCACAATAGCACCAATAACAGGTGCAACGTATGATCAGTACCAAGAACTTATGTATAAAATAAGATCTACAAGCCTCGCCTGGGTGGCTCAGTGGGTTAAGCCTCTGCCTTCAGCTCAGGTCATGATCTCAGTGTCCTGGGATCGAGCCCCACATCGGGCTCTCTGCTCCGCAGGGAGCCTTCTTCCTCCTCTCTACCTGCCTCTCTGCCTCCTTGTGATTTCTTTCTCTCTCTGTCTAATAAATAAATAAAATCTTTAAAAAAAATAAAATATATAAAAAATAAGATCTACAAGAATTTAGAGCGGAGGGTACTAATTTTCACCATGGATGTGGACCAGCAAGACAAGACCCAGGGCTAGACGTCCAGCTCTGTGCACCCACTAGAATCCTTCAGGGTTCAGATTGTTAGAATGCTATCCACAAGGAAGACAGAATCCTAGTCTTGATCCCAACATGCCCTTTTCTGAACTCACCAAGGTTATTGCTCCATCTTTTCAGAAGTGCCTCTGGCTTCTCAAAGCAACATTCATCCTGAGGAGAACAATTAGTGTTTGTCTCTCAGTAGTAATAGAACCAGCAGCTCAGAAAGGAAAAGCCAGCAGTGACTTTTCGATCACCCTTCGACCCCCAAGGTTGTTCTGAGAAATCCCCAAATTTCTTGGAGGCAGAACATGCAATATATTTAGCAACAAGTTCCTTCTTGCCCTGAAGTATGCCAAAAACATAAACTTTGAAAGCTTATGGAAAATAGGAGAACTTGTGGTTTTGTTACTTGGCAACTGAGATCTGAAATGTTAAAATAGGAAATTTGCATTATTTTATAATTCTAAAAATGCAACACATGTTATTTTCTATTCTAAGAGGGGAAAACACTGTAGTTGTGGTATCCCATTGTTTCAAAAACCCACCCTTGTTAGACTAGCTGTGCTGCTGTTATATTGTTGTCATCCGAAGCTGTTACTTCATGGACTGGTACTGTCCAGGTAAAGCAGGAAGTCTTGCTAGAATTCCCAGGATAGCCAATATTAAGAGGATGAGAAGACTTTTGCCAGGGAACTAACTAGAAAAGCTCCCTCTCATGTGGTAGTGGAAGAAAAGAACGTTGGAGAGACAGAGAACAGAATAGTGACATCACCCTGATTGAGATTATTGGGGGAGGAGGGGTGTTGCATCTGCTTTACTTTGGGGGAAGTGTGCCCTTCCTCTTGCCGGCCAGCCCACCTCCCTTGCTGCTGTCCCTCCACCTCTGACATTGCCCCTGACTCCATGCCCAGTGCAGAAGAAACCATCATTGTTGCAACCCATTTCCTTATGCCATATCTTGGGATTAGTGCCCTGGCAAGAGTGAGTGAATGATGATGGAAATGGACAGAATATTTGACATAACTTCTTGGAGAAAATAGGATGGAAGATACTCTTCTGTATGAATCAGACTTGGTTGAAAGGCTAACTTGAATGGTTACCTGAACCTTTAAGCTGTTAGGTGTACTGGACCGTTCTGGGTTTAAGGGTGTCTCTTACTACATCTCTACTCCCATTCCAGGGTTATTATATCTCTCACTGACTTATCCCCAACCACCTAGAGGAGATTTTATTACATGATGTATGTAAAATAAATATTCATTGAATAAATAGCTTAACTGAGTGTACTAGGTATAGATAAAATAAAATGAAGTGATTTTTCTGTTTCATAAAAGCAAATTCTCGCTGAAGTTAGTGGATTATATATCTAGACAAGGATTTCAGATCACTAATTCTACAACTTTAGGTGTGGGTTATGACATGTTGTTATCTGTTAACAGAAAAAGTTTGAACCGTCTTCAACAAAGTGTTATCTAAGGATTCTTTTCATTCTAAAAGCCAACAAATCTATGAATTTAGATTATTTCTCAAGCTGCTTCCATTTATAACATTCCATGTTTCTTACAAAAATATACAAAAGAAGAAACACAACCGATGGCTCTGTTTGACACCTCCTTATACCTTAGGCTTTGAAAATCATGAAAGAACAATGCCACCTCACCTTTGGTGATTATCCAGAGCATCACCACATATAGATAAAATGTTAATTATGAACCTCTGAAAAGTTGTAGCAGATTACCTGGTCAGGAGAATTCATTAACAATGATGACTTACCATTTAGTAGTCATCTTTCAGACACTGTACTAATGCCGGTCCAGTGGCACTTTGAATATAGTTGAGAAGACAGACAAAAACCAGTAACTAATAATTTACAAATTGCCAAAAACAGGACAAAAAGTAATGGAGCCAAGGTAGACGTGAGCTATTTCAATACTATTTCGATAAGGACATCAGGGAAGGTCTTTCTGAAAAGGTCTCATCTGACAGATGAGAAAGATTCAGCTATATTCCAGGCAAAGGGTTAAGAATTTCACGCAGAGAATACAGCATGAGCAAACAAATCACAATTTTAGAGCTTCTTGTATTTACAGATAAAATGACATGACACCTAGGATTTGCTATAAAATATTCATCGAGAAGCTGCGGAAGGGGAGCAATAGGGTTATAGTCAAACAAGACTGGCCATAGAACAATGATTTTTGAAGCTAGGTGATGGGGACACAAAGATTTCTTATGCTGTACTTTCTTTTATGTACATTTATAATTTTCCATCAAAAAAAGTTTTAAAAAAGCCCATAGAACTTGCCTGGTTTGTAGGTCTAGTTATTGTCTCATTTTGTTGATAGTTTTAGAGTATGACCCTCTTTTACCACTCACCATTTAAAGAATATTGGAACTGTTGGTTTTAGGAGAATGGTATTTAGTATACCTGAGAGGGAAGCTCAGTAAAATCCCCTCAGTATAGACTAATCTTTAACTTCAGTATAGACTCAGTATAGAGGGGGGTAGCCCTCAGTATAGACTAATGTCTAACCTAGAAAAGAAGGATCTTCACAAATTTTTAAGAATTTAAGAAGAATATTTAAAGAAATTTGACCACGTTCATTTTTAAAAATATCAACTTTTTTGAAGTATAATTTATATGCAGTGAAGTTCACATATTTCAGACATACAGGTTGATGACATGGTTGAATGATATCCCAATCAAAATATAGAATACTTCCACCTTTCCAGAAAGTTCCCTTGTGCTACTTATGGTCAGTTCCTCCTCCTCTACCTTATGAAACCACTAACCTGGTTTCTATTATTATAGATTAATTTTGTCTGTTCTGAAATCTCATGTAATGGAATCATACCAGTTCTTGGTATCATCTCCCTTCATTCAACATGTCTGTGTGATTTATCCTTGTTGTGGTGTACATTAGTAATTCATTCTTTTTTATTATTTGAGTAAGATATTCAGTTGTATGGCTATACCACAATTTGTTTATCTAGTCACTTGTTGATGGATTCTGCGTTGATTCCTGGTTTGGACTATTATGAATAAAACTGCTAGGAACAGTGAACATTTGTGTACAAGGCTTTTGTGTGCCATGCATGTTCATTTCTCTTTAGTAAATAGTTAAACGTGGAATTGCAAGGTCATACAGTAAGTTTATTTTTAGCTTAATAAAACACTTCCAAACTGCTTGCAAAGTAGTTGTACCATTTCATACTCTCACCAACAATGTATGAGAATTCCAGTTGCTCCCCATTGTAGACAATATTTGATATTGCCAGTCATTTTAATTTTAACTATTCTAGTGGACATCAAGTAACATCACATTGTGGTTTTAATTCAGTTTACATTTCCCAAGTGACGAATGTTGAATATCTTTTCATATACATATTGGATATTCATATATCTTTGTATAGAGTTTATTGAAATTTTCTACCCTTTTTAATAAATTTTATTATTTGTCTTCTTATTGGGTTGGGAAAGTGCTTTACATATATTAGATATACTTCTTTATCAATTATATGCATTGCAAATATTTTCTCCCAGTCTCCCTTTTCATTTCCTTGATTCTTCTCTTGAGAAAATAAAGGATTTAATTTTGATACTGTCCAATGTAATAAATTTTTATTTTATTTTTAGTTTTATTTCTGACCTAGTAAAAAAATTTCCCTGACTCAAAGTTATCATACATGTTTGGGTCTATTTTATTCCACTTCCTTGGTTGCTTCACAGTAAGTCTTAAAATCAAATAGTGTAAGTTCTTCAGTTTTGTATGTCTTTTTCAAAATTAATTTTCCTTTAGATCTTTTGCATATTTGTACACATTGTGAAACAGCTTATCAATTTCTTTAAAAAATAGATTTGCTGGGATTCTGATTGGGATTACATAAAATCTATAGATTAATTTGCTAAGTGTAGAGAATATTACCGAGCACCAATTCATGAACATAGTATATATTTCCATTATTCAAATCTGTAAAGATTTCTCTAGCAATGTCTAATCTTTTTCTGTATGATGTTTTTGCACAGATTTTTGTCAAATTTGTCCCTAAGCATTTTATGTCCTTTGATCTCATACGTAGTATAATTTTGAAACTTTATTTTCCAATTTTTTTGGCTTGTCAATTAAATTTTATAAAGTCATTTCTAGCTTTATTATTTTGAGATTAATACATTTGCAAACTTGACAAATCGTATCACTAACATTTATATGAATCATTTCTCATAAAACCACAACTAAATTGATTCTATTTTACCACAAAAACCGAAGCATCACATGAAAAATAATTTGAATCAAGCTTTGCAATGCACATAGTCCTACTCAGCCTTTAGGCTATGCCTCTCTTGTAAGAAAGTTGGGTAGATGTCACCATGTTCTTATCCTCATGGAAATGGGAAAGGGATAATTTTTTCCTTTATACTGAGAATATTCCTAGAAGGGAGTATAACTTAAGGAAGACTGATGAAAAAAGCAACAGAACCCTTTGTCACGATTACTCACAGAATGTGTGCGAAACGTTTGCATTGTATTTTTCAGAACCAGTCACCTTACCCAGAGCCCAGCTCAGGGTGTTATTGTGCTTTCCCAGAAAGATCCTGATTCTCTGGGTTTAAACCTGAGCTTTGTTACTTTCCAGTTCAGTAAGTTTGATTGAGTAACTTGTTCTATAAAGGACTTAGAATGTTTTTACTTTTTTTCTCTGAAATTGAAATGGTAATAATTCTTGCTTTGATTCCTTCATGGAACTTTTTCTAAAGATCAGATGTTAAGGCTCATAAAAGCCCTTTGTAAATAGCAAATCTTTAATCAAATGTTAAGTATCAGTATGATTGGAAACCTTTTCCAATGGCTATGCAGAGCAATTTAATTACCAGTGACAGTGTGTTGATTCCTTTTTTTTTTTTTTTTTTTAGACATTTGGCACAGAAAGAAGTGAAAGAAGGCAGCCTTAACATATACTGAATAGCTGCTGTATGTTGGGCATCTTATATAAATTGCTTCTTTTAAATTTAACTACAGACCCATAAGACTATGGTGGGGATACTGAAGTAAGAATTATTATCATTCTTTTGCAAATAAAAAACTGAAATTCAAAGACATTAACTTGTTCAATGTTTCTTAGGTATTAAGTATCTGACTTTAAAACTTTGCATCTCCTACACAACGAACTGTCTAATTAAAAACTGATAAATGTTGGAAATGCACATGCAAGGGGAGTTTTTGGGTGCTTGAGTAGCAAAACAGCTATTTGACTCATCTGAGGGCCACTGGATTCATCCCCATTTGTCCTCGTATAATCACCGTTGGGTTCCACACTCATGTAGACTCTCAAAAGGACAAGGCAGACCAGACTCTTAGTACAGCTGAAATCACACATCTCAGATTATTATTGAGGTGTTTTCATGATTTTAAGTTTAATTACAGTGTCTTGTACCGAAATTTATTTTTGGAAGCTTTAGTCAAATATGTTTCTTAAGTATATTTATATGCTAGTCTGGTAATAGATGCTGGGGGGAAGTCCATGGTAGAGCCCCTACCCTCAAGAAGCTTTTTCTCTAGATATGGACACAGGACATACCCCCAGGCAGATGATTCATGATAATTCCCAGCAATACGCAGGCAGTGCTATAGGAATGCATAGAATATTATGTTCTAGGAGACAGAAGAAGCTGGAAGCATAAGTGGGCTTCTATTGATTGCTACAATCTCACCTGGGCTTTGAATTGGCAGATAAGATTCAAAGAGGAAGCAAAGAGGGTGTATCTCCTAACAGGGCGTGATGCAAATGGGAAGTCATGTTTTCTACTGGAGGGACCCCAGGAAGGCCATGTGGTTGGAAATGGAATTGTGTGGTCGTCAAGCATGAGATCTGGAGGGAGACTACCTACCATCTGACTGCCCACCCACCCATGCCGTCATTGAGGTTCTGGTCCACTGATTCACTCCCTGAGCTCGTGCACACGTGTTTGTGTGTGTGTGTTGTGTGTGTGTATGTGCACACACACAATTCCCTATCATGAGATAGGGGCAACGATAGTGCTCATCTCCCCATGTTAACAGTGAAGATTCAGTGAAACAGTGCATGGAGGATGGGCAGGCTTCCTGGCACACAACTCATGCTGATTAAAATGGTAGCTATCGGAGCGCCTGGGTGGTTCAGTGGGTTAAGCCTCTGCCTTCAACTCGGGTCATGATCCCAGGGTCCTGGGATCGAGCCCCACATTGGGCTCTCTGCTCAGCGGGGAGCCTGCTTCCCCTGCTCTCTCTGCCTGCCTCTCTGCCTACTTGTGATCTCTGTCTATCAAATAAATAAAATCTTAAAAAAAAAAAAAAGGTAGCTGTCTTCATTACTAATGGTCTTAGATGCCTAGCAAAAACAAAGGTTTGCTCAAATTCCTGAACATCCAAATATATTTGTGTTTGCAACTGTATTAATTTACTAGGGCTGCCATAACCAAATACCACAGACTAAGTGGCGTAAACAACAGAAATTTATTTCCTCCCAGTTCCAGAGGCTAGAAGCGCAAGATCCAGATGTCGTCGGCAGGTTTGGCTTCTCCCGAGGCCTCTCTCCCTGGCTTGCAGATGGTGTCTTCTCCTTGCGTCCTCGCGTGGCCTTTCCTCTGTGCACCTGCTATTTCTCACTCTTCTCATAAGGACGCCAGTCATGTTGGACCAGGGCCCCACCCATATGGCCTCGTTTAACCTTAATTGCCTCTTGAGAGGTCCTGTTTCCAAATGCAGTCACTTTCTGAGGTCCTGGAGTTCAGGGCTTCGACCTTCCAATTTGGGAAGGGATGTGATTCAGTGCATCATGGTAACCATTCTTGCTTTCTACCCTTTGATTTCAGAGAGCTATTTTTCCTTTTCAAGGTTAATCCTTCCACATCCCATCAAGCATTGCCTTCCGCCTCTCTTCTTCAGTGGCTTGATATCTGGGGCTTGATGTCATATTCCTTTCAGGTACTTATTTATTTCAACATTTTTCTTTGAAGAAAGAGGTAGATAAATAGAAATCTTTCCCCTCATTCATCGACTCTTGTGGAGATTGAAAGGCTTTTTATTTTTTTCTCTTTAGCTAAATTGAGAAAAGATACTTTTTATATAGTGCAGATCTGGGAGCAGCAAGTGACATACTAGCAGTGTGTGTGTGTGTGTGTGTGTGTGTGTGTGTTTAGGTGTAGGTATGTGCACTTGGCCTTTAGCTAGAAAACTGGGAAATCCTAACTGGTATTTGGATGAACAATTTAAAAAAAAAAAAAAGCTTGCTCTTCAAATGAAAAATAGGTTCTCAGGGGACAACCAACTACAGAAAAAAGTAATCATAAAAATAGAAATGCTGAAGAAGATTGTTTCTCTATATGGAAAATGCAGACTGCTCCTTTTAAATAGAATGGAAAAGGTAATGTAAACTTAAAAAGTAATGTCAAATAAATGGGCACAAATGTGTAGCGTCCAGCCGCAACAAGGAAGGACAAATGACAATGGAGAGCTTTCCCAGCAACAGGAGCCCCGCCCAACCGCCAAGGGTACCCACAGGCTCAAACCCTGGCTCTCATCCCCTGCCGGTCTCATTGCATTCCTGCCGTGTTAGGCACACTGGAGATGCGGTGTTAACTTAAATGGTACGCAGGCAAAAAAAAAAAAAAAAAAAAAGCACATGTTGCATATGGAGAAAAGCCCAAGTTCTTCCTCGTTTTATGAGTTGCCAAATCTTGCTGCTGGTGTTTACATTAACAGAGGAATGTGATATTAATATTTAGCTCACTCTGTAGAAATATGCATTTAAATAGCAATTTCAGCATACAGGCTCCCGAGCAAGATCTCTGTCTCTCGGTGTCTTTCTTACACACACACACACACACACACACACACACACACACCCGTGCGCACACACACAGAATGTTTTCCAGCTCACAGGGCTGGGAATCCTCAATTAATCCAAAGAATCACACATGGCCAGCAGAAGGAGGGGACGGAGAGAAATGGCAATGTTTACAGCTCCAGGGGATGCCCAGTGTACGCGAGAGCTTTGTGAACCCTGCTGGAGATGGAAGTCCCGCATGGCCAGCTGCAGCATCAAAGGATCCCGGTGACCTAGATTCAGCTATAGATCGGGGACTGCTTTGGCCTGCGTTGCTACCAGTACACCAGCGGCGCGCGAAGTCTCACGGGCTGCCTGGCAAACGGCGGTGACCCATTTCACCATGACAACCCGGGCTGCTCTCCTAGAGGCTGTGTGCAAGGCAACCTTCACGGCTGGCATTTTAAAGATTTCAAAATGAAGTTTACTCAGGGTTTTTGGAAAAACACATCTAGAAGTCTCGCCTAAAGCGGACATTCTTTGACAGCAGTGGAACGGTTGGAAGAGGAAAATGTGCAAAAAAGCCGCCCTGAGGTTTCTCCTGTGTTCGAAACCATCAGCAAAGCTATCCATTTTATGTTGTCCTCAGCCAATAGCTTTGTAATAAATGTGTTTTTCATCAAAGTGAAGTGATAAACAGAGAATAACTAGGTGAAAAGGCTAAGAGATTAAGTTCCCTGGCTGTATATATTTTGGTCTATTAAAATAGAATATATAGAATCAAATAATTTAAAGCCTCCTGATAAGTAAGTGGAAGTGTTTAAAGGTGGATTTATTACAGCTTTGGCTCAACCTTGAACCGTACAGAATCAAGTTTCATTGGAGAATTTAAATAGTATGCCCCTCAGGGGGGAAATGGAGCTGTGCTTTGGTAGAGGAATGCCATTTCGTAGGGGCAATTTAGGAAAATCAGGGCCTGGTATGTGCACGTGATCACATTAAAATGTCCCGTCTACTTTTTTGACAAAAAGCATAGTGTAGAATCGAAAGCGTTTGCAGGTCTTTATATGAAAATCTCAGCACTGCTTTTGGGGTTGTTCTTAAATTAGCGCGGGAGGGTAAAACTTAGAACTTCCTGAGTGACGCTCTCTATTTCCTACACAGAAAACACAAAATCAAAACAGGTCCCCAAAGCGCTCCATGTGCTTCAGAATCTATTCCTGGCGAAGGATTTTATCCTTGAGCCATGAAGACCTCTCCTTAGGGATGATGAAATCACACAGTCTTTACTTTTTAAGTAGAGGAAGAAGAGTAACCATAGCTTGGCATCATGGGAATCGGTCCAATGTGGCTTATGGAAACATGGAAATAAATCTGAGCATATCTTTGTGAAAGAAAGAAGCTAGTTATTCTTTTTTGTCACAGAGATTTTAGGAGCTCCTCTTTTCATTCCTTCTTAATCAGCATTTTTCTTCATCACTTATAAAGGTTTTTTTTCCCTCCTGCAAGGACTCAGCCTCTTTCCTAGAGCCTTCTTGTCTCAAAGTCTTCCAGGAGCCGTCTCTCTCCTGCATGAGAGAACAGACTTCCTGTTGGGGAAGCATCTAACTTTTGCAGCCCTGGGTGCCTGCCACTCGTCACCCCAAGCCAGGTCCCCTTTCAGCGAAAAGTTTACTAAGTTAACTAAGCAACTAATACATTATGGAAAACTAGATCAGGAATTTGAAAACGAATCGCATTTGTAAACAGTGGTAGCTATGGAATCAGTCCTTCAACTCTGGAGGACATTGAAAGATGAAAATTAATTATCCAATATGCCAGAAAGATAGCAGTAGTTTTTCATGACTAAAAATGGATGTGTAAGTAGGATAACCATACATTCTAGTCTACCTGTTCGACTTCCTGATAAAAATGATAGCCCTTGGGCGCCTGGGTGGCTCAGTGGGTTAGGACTTTTGCCTTCGACTCGGGTTATGATCTCAGGGTTCCTGGGATCGAGTCCTGCATCGGGCTCTCTGCTCAGCAGGGAGCCTGCTTCCCCCTCTCTCTGCCTGCCTCTCTGCCTACTTGTGATCTCTCTCTCTCTCTCTGTCAAATAAGTAAATAAAATCTTTTTTAAAAAAATGATAGCTCTTTTTGGGTCCCCATTTGAATGATAAATTTCGTGGTCTTCCTAACACTAATATTTTCAGTGCTTAAAACATCTTTCTTTAGTGTCTTTTTATAATTTAATTTGTTGCATATGACTTTGTTTTCTCTCATATGACTACGGCTTTATTGCAAGAGGGTTTTCTTTAAGAACTTGAGGTTACCAACTCTACAGAAGTTCTACCAATTTTGTCTTCTCGCTGTTGCTCTTCCCACTCCCCTTCCAAGGCCTGGCACTCCCAGGTCTTCCACTAACACCAATTCACAAATGATTGATATGTGCATGAAAAGTCTGTTTTTTGAAGGGTTGTTTGTAATTTTTTTTTTAAGATTTTATTTATTTATTTGACAGAGAGATCACAAGTAGGCAGAGAGGCAGGCAGAGAGAGAAAAAAAGAGGGAAGCAGGCTCCCTGCTGAGCAGAGAGCCCGATGCGGGACTCGATCTCAGTCTGAGTCTCAGGACCCTGAGACCATGACCTGAGCCGAAGGCAGTAGCTTCATCCACTGAGCCACCCAGGCGCCCCAGGGTTGTTTGTAATTTTAAAAGGAGCAAAGTCTTGAAAGACAAAGAGAAAGCTTTCTTGGTAGAATTTCTGAGATCCACCCTTAAAACCACATAACTCATCCTCTTCATTTACTCTTACACCCACCATCCATGTCAGTGACGCCAACAGACACCAGGAGATCAACAGGACTCCTGGGTGTAAATGATCTGAAACACAAGGTGGAAAACGGGCTTTTGGCTTCATATACTTTTCATTCCTTGATCTATGAAGCTATGGTATAGGTTTCTGAAAATGACATTTATGGAAAACCACACGAAGACAGCCAGAGTGTGTCTATCATGTCTTACTCTGAAGACAGGGGATATTTGAGATCAGTGCAATACCAAGACTTTTGATATAAAAGAATAATGTATGCATGGTGTTTTTAAGTTGATTTCTTAATTAGATTGGCATACAATTGGCAATCTAATTACATGGTAGTTACTTTTTATTGTGTGAAAATGAAGCCTTTTAACAATTAATTCTGGTGGGTTGTTTCTCATAGAAAAATTTAAAAATATAGGGTAAGGTATTTTATTAGATCATTTAAAAACCTTCTAATGGTTGTGATATTGTCTCTATTCCACCCTTCAATCACTGATTTATTATCTTCTAGGGTTTGCCTTGCCAGAGTATTTAAGGACTAGTGTAAACATTATCTTTGCAAATGCTTTCAGACTTTCAGCTCTGAATTTCTGCACAGCTTTAATGGAATTCATTATTCAGACATGCACTATCTCATGAATTGAATCATCTTTTTGAATTGATCATGGGTTCACTGTTGCTTTAACTACAAGACATTTTGGGGGGAGGGGTATAGTTTTCATGTTTTATTGTACGCATCTGAAATTCATTATTAAATGCTGAGCCAAAGTATACACATGCCTTGGCATATGTCCAGGTGTTTGAATTGTAAAGATAAAATGGATGGCTTTATATTAAATAATTAGAGACTCTATCAGGTGGTAAATTCTATCTATACATTTACATGGTTAGTGGCACAAATAAACTCTAAGGGCAGTAAGATTGGTGAAACTGTGTTGCAATTGGAAAAACCCACTCAGGACTGAAGGGAGAGGTCCTTGGTTGCTGACAAGGATTTCCCCTTGATTTCAGACTTCAGACAAGCTGAAAAAGTCTGTCAGGACCCAAATGCCACTGAATTGCACCAAATCTCCAGTTAGGAGAAACAGTAGCAACAGGAGAAGTGAAGGAACTGGCCCAGGCCTTTCTGGGCTGTGAAGGCTGGCCAGTCTGCAGCAGCTGAGCTGACAGAGCTGGAAGTGGGAAACCCAGCTGGAGGCTGTCGCTCACATCCAGAATCTGTAGATTAGAAGAGCAGGCTGGAAAGTCTAGAGGCAGAGTGATTAATGCATTCCTCAAAAGTCTTTGCTTTCTAATTAAGTTCTTAGGATGCTTGCTTCAAACAGAGTTAACTACAAGTTATTTAACAATGCAAATGAGCAGTCCCTTTCTGACATACCGGAGCATCTGCCAATGGCAAAGTCTCGTTTGCCCTGACCTGCAAAAACATGGTGTTAGGTTGAATGTGTTTAGTCCTGCCGAAGGCTAGACACATGTGCATTTAGTTCTGGTACAAGGTTGTCACCTTCCACTTGGAGTTTCCGTAAAAATTGGCTTATAGCATGCTTTGTTCACGTTCTATGTGGTCATCTTACTGACAGATAAAATGATTTTCTGTTCTTTAAAAAAAAAAAAATCGTGGTCCTTTCTTTGTTTCTTTCTTTTTTCCCTTGTAGCTGTTTTTATTTTTATTGATTTTATTAATTCATTTACTAAGCAAATACGTAGCAGCCCCATCTTCCTTCTACAGCGAGGCATTGTGCCAGATAATACGCCATGCAAGATATTTGGGTTGTATTCTGGTGGGAGGGCTAAGACTTGTACCCATACATGTAATATTCCAGACAGTGATGATGTGCCATACCTGCGATGCAGACCATGAGCTCCAGAAATATGAAATGAAAGGGCTTCTGGCTATAGTGGGAATACTATTTAGAGAGCTGAAGGGTAGATTTCCTTTTGATAAAGAGTGGAGGGGTGCCTGGGTGGCTCAGTGGGTTAAGCCTCTGCCTTCAGCTCAGGTCATGATCCTAGGGTCCTGGGATCGAGTCCCGCATCGGGCTCTCTGCTCAGCGGGGATCCTGCTTCCCCACTCCCTTTCTGCCTGCCTCTCTGCCTACTTATGATCTCTGTCTGTCAAATAAATAAATTAAATCTTTAAAAGAAAGAAAAGTGTGGAGGACAGTGCTGGGCAGAGAAGCTGCAGCTGAGACAACAACGTGGAGGTGAGAAGGGCATTTTGTGATCAGAAAATAATCCAAAATAAGTTGCATTTAGAGCTCAACCTTGAGGAGGAGCAGAGCTTGAGACCAGAAGAACAGTTGGGAGCCAGAATTTTACACTAAATGTTTTGGTCTTCACTCCATCCTCAGTGAAGAGGCAGTCAAAATTTTAAGTAGGATCTTGGTGATTTTGTTGTGCTTTAAGAAAATGATTAAGTGCAATCTTCAGGATGAACCACAGGAGGGAGGAAGGGCGGTTGGGAAACTATGGCAACATTCAAGGTGTGGTGTGACAAGATTGGAACGGTGCTGGTAGCAGTATGAAGAAAAGGAAGAGAAGATTCATAACATGGGAGTCTTATTTTATTTCTCCAGAGAACTGAGTTTGCGTCGATCAGTGAAGCAATAAAATCAGTTGCGCTGCTGGTAAAACTTCTTTATTTTGCAGAAACTGGGCCCATCATTTACTTATGAAACAGACTCAATCATTGATTTAAAAGACATACATCAAATGATAGGCAATGATTATCATCATCTTCAGATCAATAGGCTTCTTCTTCCGACCTTCCACTCCCCCCACACTCTGCAAATGCAAGGGACCTTAGGGACATTACCTGTTCAGCTCTCATCCATCCCTCTGAGTACCATGAAGCATTTGTGTTTTGAAGATGGGGAAACTGTAGCCCAGAAAGTTGAAGTACACACAGTGACACAAAAGCAGTATTCTCATTACAGCAATTTCCTTTTGCAGAAGACAGGTCAGGAGAACTTTAGGTGGCAATTACTTAACAGTCAAATAATTTGACCAGACCGAACTTTTGACGAAACAGCCTAATTGGGAATAATTAAGGTTGAGCATATGTGGAGGACTAGAGTTTCTCATCCAACAAGGAACTGTCCTTAATTGCTGAAACTGGCATGGATAATTTGGAAAATTTAGGACAATGACATTAGACTGTTGTCATGGATTATTTGGACTAATTTTTGTCTCTTATTCAAATTAAAAAAAGAAAAAGTCATGCTAATTCTTCACTTTGTGTTGAGTATGCCCCAATCTACAGGCTGCCTGCATGAGATTGTCTTTTTAAGGATCACCCCCGATGCATCATTGGGGAGAGAAAATGAAAACATCTGAAAGAATGTAAAGATCAGTTGAAGACAAGTTTTGACGTTATCACGGACTGTATCTCCCAGCAGATAACACCAGTAAGCCATGGTTCAATTGAAACAATTACTGTGAATGTACATTGGTTGTACATTTATGTATCTACTTGAGAATATATAATTTATGGTCTGGCACGTGTATGTGATGAGGCAGGAACAGGAAGAGGAAAGAAAGAGAAGAAATTTTACCTAAAAGCAGAATTTTCTGAGTATTTATGCTTAAAACATTTTTTCCTTAAATCCCTTCAAGACTTACCTTTCAGGTGTTTGGCATGGAAATCACTCTTTCGGGATTCTATTTTATGACTCATTTTTGTTTGTGCAGAGTTGCCTGAGAAGACCTCACTCTAATGGGTTCTGACTTAGTCTTCTTGCACAAACAACAGAATACTGGGCTTTGAAAGCTGACGGGGGGTGGGCAGAGAAGGGGAAAAAAAAAAAAAAAGGAAATGTTTATACCTCCTCCTTTGGACATGGCTCCTTCAGAAATCCGATACTCAGTATCTTCCTGCATCTGAAGGAGGGAAGAAAGAGACCATACAGGCATTCTGTACATAATGTTGAAATAAAACCCTCTATTGTCCACCGAGACAATAGAACTAGTCTATAATAATGTAGTACAAGTAGAGCAGAAACTACACAAGCTGGCAATGTAATCTTTGTTCCAGTGTAATCTTCCATATCAGCCACTGACAATCCCCAGAGGTAAGAGAAAGGCCTTTCTCCTATTTCCCATAACCTGCCACCACCTCTCTCTCTCTCTCTCCTTGTTGTGTAGGAAGCAGTAGAATAAAGTTCCCCATTGGGATGGCTAAACATGTTTGACAACATAGGAACTGTCCTAAATCTTGGCCAAAGTCTCAAGCTGAACCCAAACCCTTTGAGTGGCTCATCAAAAGAAATTAGTTTCCTTATCTGTTTCAAAGTCTGTAGGAGGTATTTATTTGGGTGGGATGAGAAGTAGAAATACTGAGAAGTCAGGGGTGGGGTGCTCACAATCAAAACTCTGCTTGAGAAGATAGCATTTTCACGTCTATCTAGAGAGATAGCATCATAATTTTCAAGACAGTAGGTGGTGAAGACACAATACATGACTGTAACAAAGGAAAACATCCAAGAACATCAGAGTGAAGGGGGAAGCACCAGCTGAACACACTGAAGCCTTCCCAGAACCAGTTGCTTACTAACAGATTCACCAGGACCTGGCACCCTGTGAGGTAGCAGGTGGCTACCGCCGAGATGAGTCAGACCAGCCTGCCGCCATCTGGGTGGGGCTTAAATTCATCGTGGGCATTCTCTTTAAATGCACAGATGAACATCAGATAAATATCTTAACTCCTGGTGTTTTTCCTGAACTTGGACCAATTTGAGCCTCTACAATTGCTTGGGTTTGTATGTCATTAATCTCGCTAGAAACTATGACTTCAGGTTATATGCAAGAGTCAAAAACAACGAATTCATTCACAAAACATGCCCTTTTGCAAGCACAAAATGTTTACCTTTTGTGTAAGGGAAAATTCAGCCCCTTAAAAATATCTTATGAATGAGAGACATTAGTCTGAAGAGAAAGAGAAGACCATTAAGAATTGGACACTAAGGAAGAACAGTCAAAATAGGACATTAACATTTTTTTAAAAAGTGTACATGCTTTATCTTTGCTTTGCTGGAGAATAGATAAGAGAGGAAGGCTCACAAAGCTTATGGCCCCTTGGCAGCCCACGCTTCTCACTGGAAATGTGTGGTTCCACATCTTTCTGACACACTTTTGATTTGTATGTCTCAGCGTCTGTCACATAGAGATGTTCGATAATACTTATGGAAGAGTTATAAATGGTGTAGGGGATATACCAGTAAAAAAGATAAAGTCCCTGATGTCCAATAGATATATAAATATTTGAAGGAAAGAATGTTTGTGTGGTGCCGGGGTGGCTTAGTTGCTTAAGCATCTGACTCTTGTTTATGGGTCAAATCATGATTTCGGGGTTGTGAGATTAGGCCCCACATCCTGCTGCATGTTGAGCATGGAGCCTGCTGAAGATTCTCTCTCTCTTTCTCTCTCCTTCTCCCTCTGCCCTGTCCCAGGCTTGCTTGTGCTTGCACCCATATGCTTTCACACTCTCTCTCTTAAAAGAAAAATGTTTAGAATGGGAAAGAAAGGTAAATGGAGAAACTTACAGAATGAAAATTTTAGAGTAGTTTTTTAAATATAAAGATATTAGGGAAAGACTCTTTGGTCAGGCAACATGCAGCAGAAACCTGAATGATATGAGAGAACATTCTAGGTAGATATCTATGAACAATGGTTTTAGGGGGAATAAACAGCAAGTGCAAAGTTCCCAGGGCAGGTACGTGGCTAGTGTTTTTTAGAGTTATCAGGTATCATGTGCCTAAAGCAGAGTAAGCAGGGGCAGAGATGGAGGAGATGAGATCAGAGAGGTGAAGAGGTCAGTAGAGGGATTATGGATGGGTATTGTAGGGAAAATTAAGAAGTTGGAATTTTATTCTGAATGAAATGGGTATTTTTTCAGGGTGGAAAATGAAGATGTGAGGACACTTATGTTTTGAAAGTGATCTTGGGCAAAGAGAAAATAGGTTTATACCAAGAAAGTTTAGATTAGATGAGGAACATAATATTTGAGTTTTAAAGCATTTAATCATTGGAAAAATTTATCAAAAAGCAATAAGAAATCTCATTTTCCAGAGATAATTTGGAAAGACCATGTTTATTTGACATAAACTAGCACTCGGAAAAAAGGATCAATGTGCTTCCCCCCCAGATGACCTAATCCAGTTAATTTGATTAATCATGTAATCAAACTACTTTAGTAATTAAGACCACCAGGAAAACTGGAATATATTCAGCTCTTCAGTCTATTATTTTTTTATCAGTAGGTACTTTCCAGGGGAAATATCTATTTTACTGTCTTTAGAGCAGTGGTTCTGCTATATTTGGCCCATGAACAATTTCAGTAGATCTTCAGTTATTTATTCTAGAAAAAAAATTTTTGTTGTTTGGAAAGAACACCAGCAGGACTGACTAGGACCCGAAGCAACTTGAGTAGGTGCCTGATTTAATATTCTCTCAAAATAATATTTACAAAATAGCCCAATACTCATTTCACTAGGGATGCAGAAAAATGAATCTGTCATTCAATATTGTATATAAACCAGGTTCTTACCAATTAGTTCCCTTTCAGTGGCCAAAGAGAACATTTGCTGAAGAGTATTGGCAACATGTTTTTCCAACCTTCAGTGATTTTTTAAAAATAGTTTGCATTTTAAAGATTTTATGTATTTATTTATTTATTTTTTAAAGGTTTTATTTATTTATTTGACAGAGAAAGATCACAAGTAGACAGAGAGGCAGGCAGAGAGAGAGAGAGAGGGAAGCAGGCTCCCTGCTGAGCAAAGAGCCCGATGTGGGACTCGATCCCAGGACCCTGAGATCATGACCTGAGCCGAAGGCAGTGGCTTAACCCACTGAGCCACCCAGGCGCCCCCAGTGATTTTTTTTAAAACTCCTTTTTTCCAAGCCTCAATTTGTTGATGACATAATAAGGTGTTAAAAATTTAGATGACAAAATAAAACACACCTCTAAAGAGCATTCTGCTGAACACTTTTCATTGTCAGAATTCAGCCATGATCATGACTTTCAGTGGACCACCATCCTGCCACTTCCCAAAGGTACTCAGTTTGTCCTAGTAGGAAATGTTTTCCTTCTTCCTCAAAGACACTGAGAATGGGATCAATGCACATTGATTCTTGTGACATTTTGGTGGCCTTTATAGATTAGTGATAATTAGTTGCCAAGTTGACTATCCCCACATGAACATGTTGCAGATGATCAAGCTACACAGAACTGGCCCAAGGGCTTGGAATGACTTCTCAGGCCAACTGAGACTGAGGGCCGGGTGAAGCCATGGGAGAGCGGTCTCAGACTCCTACTTCAGCTGGTGTCCCAGTCAAGCAGAGACGACGGGTGGCCGCCCTCCCGTTCTTGTCAATTGTTGCTTGAGAGGCTCATTTTATCTCTTGCTGAGCACAACGCCTGCAAGAAGTGAGGGTTTAATTCTTGTTTGTTAGTTTGGGTTTCTGTGTGTTTTATGGGAGGACGAATGCTCTAGTTATTTCCAGAAACTGGATTTGGGGGTTAGACGGTATTTGTACTTGTTAACTGAGGCTTTAGAAAAGCAGCATCTCCAGTGTCCAGAATGCTCACCCTTTTCCCTGGGTCCGGGCAGAAGAGCCACACACTCCCTCCCACCCTGCTCTTCCTCACCCACCCCAGATTTATTGCACAGAGGCTCTAGCAACTTACTCTCTTGATAGTTGGCCCATTTCCATACATTTCCACCAATAACAAACCCAAGTTCCATGTTCGTAAGGGAGGAAGTCAGTTCTGGAAAGAGAAAGTGAAGATGCCTCTCATTCACCTCTAGGAGTTTCTGGTAGACCCCTAAACTACATGAGATCAAGAACTGACAAAAATTCCCTATTGCCAGCGAACAAGATCTGGGCTGCTTGGAAAATTCTAACCATCCATTTCTAGCTCTAAGCAGTTTATTCGGTCTGAGCTGACGGTCCATCCCACCCCGTCACTTGAGCAGTCCTGGGAGGAAGCTGGTGTTGGTGACCTTTCCCCAGGGGCTCAGGCTTAGGGACTTTCATTTCCTTTCAGGGCCAAGGCCCTCCCCTGCCACCCGCCCGCCATGGTGTGATATATGCATGAGCTTCTTTGGCAGCTGTGGAGATAGGGTCTCCATAGAATTTGCCTAGATTCTGGAAGTTCCTACCTCTGGGGGTTTCTGGTTAATTCATTGGCAATAGTGAGTGCCTGAGGATAACTCTTGGTTTGTTTTAAGTTTCTTCCTGGACTGATATAAGCCAGTTCACATACACTGGTGCTAGATCTGCAAAGTGTGAACTGAATTCTGCCTTTGGCCAACTCTTGTCCAACTCCCACCACTTCCCCATTGTAGCTTTTCTTAAGACATAGCCACGCTTCCCTTCTATAACCCTAGTAAATCCTGCCAGATTGACAAAAGGGGGAAAGGATGATGATGAGTTCTTATACATGTTCATATGCAGGGTATAAACCAGTTATTGTCCTCTGAGAGACTCCTTACTGTGTTCCTATGGGACCAGAGCAGTTATCCCGCTCCAGGGTTCAGAAGAAGAAAATACCATTCTTTTTCTTTCCTGCTTCCAAAAAAGCAAACCCAAAACCAAACAAACCCTCAATGAAGTGAATTGAAAATGGAGTCAAGGGAGCAGAAGCTTTCTGTCTTTCAGCTCAACACTTGGTGATCGGCTTGATTGCATTTTCCACAGCCCCTCCCACAAATCTCATAGGCACAGACTCATTCCTCCATTAGGATTTGGCTGGGGAGACTGAAAAGACAATGAGAACACAGCCCAATCTGGTGAGATTGCCAGAGTTAACAACCTCTTGTGTGCAATAAAACCAGACAGCATTTTTGATGGACCACATTCTCATTGCATTTAAACAGCCTTGGAAAGCTTCCATGGCTGCTGATTTCAAATAAGAAAACATCCTGGAGAGAAGCAGTGCAAAGATGTGTCCTTTGGGTTCACGTCTAAGATTCATGGGGCCCAGGGTAAGCATACAAGTGGAGGCCCACATGCCACATGCTTAAATACTTAAAAGTTATGATTCAAGCTTGAAAACTCTTAAATAAAACAAAATATGTTCTATCATTGCTCTACAATATTTTTATTGATAATTTAGATGTTGTGTTCAAATTTAGGAGTCTCTGACTCCGTTTGGAACAGAATGGCCAGTGAGAGCTGGCCTCTCACTACTCAGCCCACTGTTCACGGTCCCAGGTCCACACTTCTCTCCTCATAGGCTGGCTCAGTCCTGCAGTGTGTGTGGCCTCTCAAACTCATGTATGTTGCTCTACCCCGTGTGTCAACGTTTCATTGACACTCTCACCAACTGCCCTCCCTGGGTCACTCCTTTGCCTAGAGGTGTGCCCAGTTTGTAGGTGGACAGACACCAGGAAAGAAGCCTTACCTAGATCCTGGAAATGGACTCTGGCTGGTTGAAAAGGGCCCTCCAGGGTCCTGAGAACCCAAAGAATAATTGAGGGTGTATGTGTGTGGGACTATTCCTTTGGCCTGGTGGACTCTTCTTCCCATGAACAGAAGCACTGTTGAAAGACCAGGTTGAGCCTTATAAAACATAGGGCACAAAGCAGTCAGCCCTCATGCTTGGATTTATGGTTAGTATATAAAGTAGGTCCTTTAGAAGAGAATGTTTCACTTAGAAAGTAGACACTTGCCGCAGCACCTGCAGATACCAGGACAACAGGGGAAGGTACTCTTTGCCTCATATGTTAATGAGAATAGAAGTCTAATTACAATGGTTCTGAATTCTGAATGCACAGTGACATCACTTGGAAAAGATTCACTATGACTCCACACATAGAAATTCTGATTTAATTCATCTAGGGTGGAGTCCAAGCACAAATATTTCTTTAAAAGCTCCCCAGGTGATGCTGTGTGGAGCTAGGATGGAGAGCCTTTGGGGCCAGCCTAACAACTTTGCTTCTTGTTAAGGCATTAGCCCTTGTGCCTAGCTGGAGAATTCAAAACCATCATGACCCCGGAGATGTTTATATCCAGAGAAATGAAGCCCCTAAACAATTGTAGGCAACAATCCATTCTGTCTTAGAGTTTTGATTGCTCTAAGCAGGTTCTGCCAATGGTAAGCAGAACCCTTATCTGGCATCTCTACTGTGCTCCAGGCAGGAAGAAATGAAACATATTGAACATTTTAACAACCACTATAGCAATCAATCCCAACAGACTTGAACTTCAGAATACTGTCAGCCTTGAGTGTCTGACAGATTAATCTAGTTACTCCTCCCAGAAATCATTGAGGAGGGACATTACAGTGAACATTTGTCAGGTGACTTTCAAGAAGGTGGTGGATCTGAGACTCACGCTCAGGTCTTTCAGCTGTAGCTTCTGAAACCAGTATGTTATACCAGGTAGCTTTCCATAGTCCTTCTGGTCGGCACGAGCTGAGTTCTTCAGCTTGTAACATAGGCCTAAGCCAGAACACTTGAAGGAAGGCATATTACTGGGGTCATATAAAACACTATCTAAATAATGGATCGTCTGGCTTAAATCTGCACAAACACGAGGAGGGAAATGGCAGTTCAGAACCTCTACTTGAATGACATTTATTTCTGAGGCTAGAAATTGGCTTTTTAATTCTGAAGTTTATGCATGAATTCTGACATATGTTTAGGATTGTGCTGAACAATTGGTCACACTCATGTCCTCCAAATATGGGATCTGTGATTTTGAGATTGTAGCTACAATATGATCTGTGTTAAGTGTATGTATCTGATACGTACACAGTATGAGTATCTGAAGCTTCAAAATTATGAAATCATAGGACAGAAAGGGATCTTTCATGGCTATCTAGTCTACCTCTGTTTCTGGGAAAGTTTGCATTGAAGTCATCCCAGACACAAAACTTTCCCACTTGGAATACAATTTCTTTCTTTGCTCAGCAGGGGGGCCTTCTATTCAAAGCGCAGGTCAAGGCCTATCTCTGTGGCAAAATAATTCACTGCAACTCTCTCCCCACAGCAGGGGAGAGTCAAGTTCCAGGAATTGGAATTTTTTGCAATTTAAGGGGGATTTTTTGTGATCAGGAACACAAAGCTAGGTAGAGTTTATTGGAGTTACTGGATCTTGGAAATTCGGGCACCTTTCCTCTAAGATCCTGTTGGGCAGCTTTCCAGACCTGCTTTCCTAGAATGCTTCCTGGTTGCAGCATGAAGCTCCCACCTGACCTAGAAACTCCACAAAGCCTAGCAGATTCCGGCACCCTCTGTGTCTGGTAAATCTGCTTTGGCTCTTCTGCAAATATGTATAGGTATTGTTTATTTGCTGGCTTATCTATTTACGTGCCTCATCATTACAAAAGGATTTTAAAGAGAATTTTGTTCTTTGCACACATTGTTCCCTTTCTTCACCTCCACTTTTTCTCACCTCCCCTGCCGTAATTGCAACCAGCCCCAGCTGCAATCTGTGCCAACTGTGATTTGGCAAAATCTTGTACTTATACCTGAATCATACAGTTCATTAGGTTTATCATACATTATCTTGTTTTAAAATTTTTTTTTTTTTTTAAGATTTTATTTATTTGTCAGAGAGAGAGAGAGGGAGAGCGAGCGAGCACAGGCAGACAGAGTGGCAGGCAGAGGCAGAGGGAGAAGCAGGCTCCCCGCTGTAAATCTCGTCTCTTTAGACTGTAAGTTTCTTGGGGGGGAAGAGACCATGTTTTATACTTTTTCTCTATTTCCCCACATACTTTTATAGTACTAAGCATCTAATAAATGCCCAATAATTATTTGTGGACTGACTGACTACAAATTCTCATAGATTTTTATATAACTTAAAGTAATATATTGATTAAGGTAGGGTAGGTTTAATAAGGGAAGGTTTCTTAAGGACGTGTGCTCAAAATGTTTGATTTTTGAAGAAGAAAAGAAGGACTATTTGATCAGAAATGAGGGAATCCATATAGGATTAGAATATATTAGAATATATTAGATATATCCATATATATCCAAATAGGAATAGAAAATTAGAGATATTTGTTTAATGACACTCTTTAAAAAATATTTTATTTATTTATTTGTCAGAGAGAGAGAGAGCAGAAGCAGGCAGAGTGGCAGGCAGAGGCAGAGAGAGAAGCAAGACACCCTGCTGAGCAGGGTTGAATCCCAGGACCCTGAGATCATGATCTGAGCCAAAGCAGAGACTTAGCCAAAGTGAGTCACCCAGGTGTCCCTAATGACACTTTAAAAAAACTTCATTAGGAGAAATAAGAGTTTATAATGAATATTTTTAATGAAATATAATCCACTGAGGATAAGGCCATCTGTAGGTTGGTTGAATGAACTATTTTGGGTAAGACTTTTAACACCATGGTTGTGATTTTAAAAGTAACTAGAGTATAGTGATATCTGATGATCCGTGGGTAACTCCCCCAAATGGATTCAATGGAGAGAGCAACACACACACACACACACACACACACACACACACCAATAACAGATGGATCAATGATGAATCAAAATTGCAGAAACTCCTTCAGGCCTTGACAAGTCTCCAAATGATGATGCCCCAAGAATGGCAGCTCCCCTTGCCTACACAGGCTTTTTTTGTGTGTGACAGAATGGCTTAGGAGCTCACATAGGAGGAGATGTTTTAGATTTCACATTTATAATTTCCATTCATTTCTGTTTGTGTGGTGATGGGGAGCGTGATGAGAGCCTGTGGCATGCGCCTGGGTTCTGCATGCACAGCATCTTTCTCCCAGATGTGTAATAGGAGAAAACCACAGGAACAAGGAAGCTGCAAAGAAGTCCTGATAGCTTTAAGAATCACAGCGTGCATAAGCATCTGTCTCAAGTCTGGTAGAAGGGCAAGGAGCATACAGGACACCAACACAGCATTTTGCAGATTCCTTATGCCAATCCCAGTTAAGCCAAATCCTGCATCCTGCCTCTGCTACCATGGGGGGATTTGCAGGGTATTATAGAATCCAGGAGTGTCAGAGGGCAATAAGGCAGCCTAAGCTCCAGGCTTCTTTTATTTGGACACAGGCTGACTCACTGTCTCATCACTTTCTTATAGACCGTTCTGGTGGGCAAGAACCAATTTTATTTCTCAGTTCATCCTCCAGCTGTGTGTTGAGAACTTAGTATATATTATTTCTATCATCTGATAGCCTGGATGTTTGTCATTTTTTTCTCTTCCAGTGCACAAAGCACAGTATGGGTCATGTGGTAGGAACTAGGGGAAAACATCCTGGTTGGTTGATTTTTATTTTTTAAAGTACGTCTTCTCAATAAAACTGGGCCTCCCCTTGCCTCCCCATCACTGACCCCTTCAAGCCCAAGACTTCACATTGCGTGGGCACTAGGTAAATTTTTACTGAAGCTCATTTTAATATTATTCATTTTTAAGGTAATAAACACCCGGCTAGTACATTCATTAGTTTAGATAAATAAGGAAGCTTTCTATTAGAGAAAACTTGAATTAACCTGAGTTATATTTCGTTTCAAACACGGAGGAGTCAAGGCCTGTGTGGGATGATCAGTAGCTATAGGTGTTATCCATTCTCAGGAAGTTTTCTCATCTCTCCTACTGTATACAGGATATGTCACCTCCAGCCATGGGAGTAGGCTGTAACAAGACAAGCCAGATACTGCCCTAGCTTTAAAGATTCAGTTTAAAATTGAGCATACGAGCCAAGCAGGACCAGTCAGAATCTTTCCCTGATTTTGTAACATGGGAACCAGGTTAACGGAGTGACCTCTTTCAGAGCGGATATGAGTCTGAAACTTCCTTCAGTCATTTTCTTGGGGTACTCAGAAGGAGGCTTCATTGTGAGGTCTTCTAGGGCAGCAAACAAGTAGGGCCAAGAGAAGAAGGCAGTGAAGTTGGGTTGGGGAAAAGCGTCAGACAAATATTGGATGTTTATTGATATCCGGATTTAGTCGTGCTTAAAGTCATTGCCTCTCTTGGATTTTCTACATACAAGAGTTAATAATTAATTTCCCCTTTTGCTTTCTTACCTACTCACTCAAACTTTTTGTTTGCCTCTGACAGCCAAAGGAATCCTATTTAACATTATCTGTGGAATATCCAGGTAGATTATACAAATCAACTTGGTCAAATTTGGTTTATTTTACCAGAATTTCTTTCCCTAAAAGAAGGTTCCTAATTGAGGGTACTAAGTGCCTGAATTGAAGAAGTGGTCCATTTTTGTTTCTTTGATTGTTACGAGTTTTAAGTCAATCATATAAAGCTCTTTGCACTTGGCACGTGGCTCAAATTGTTTGTTAACTATCATCATTATCTCTTCATCCTATGTGCTTAGCAGAAGTTATTGCAATAGAGACTAAGTTGAGAAATTGTCTGGAGGTTGGAGAGTGGTAAGTCTATATGCAGGGAAAAGTATTTAGCTGGTGGTTTTGGGGTTTCGTCTACATAACTATACTATATGGAGTATAATGTGCTTCATGAGATTGTTGTTTTTTGTTTTAAGAAGTCGCCTCTCTGTCTATTAGTGTTCTCAACGTCTTTCCAAGTCCGTTACTTAAGTGTATTTGGGGGGAGTTGGCAAGATTTACTTTTACATGGAGACACAATATATCATTTTGACTATATACACAAGGAGAGACAAGAGGTGGCTTATTGATAGGCGCTAGACAACGCCAAAAAACAAGCACAATCCTAGCCTTTTTCATGCGCTGTGGTCCAGATAACCAATAAGCTCACTTTAACAAAATAAAATAAAAATTCCTGTCACTTCTGGAAAATTTTAAAGAAATTTAAAAATTATTCTAAAGAAAATAGTGAAGCGAGAATTTTAAGGAAATTTAAAAATTATTTTTAAGAAAACAGAAGAGTTAGCCATGGAAATTAACCCTAAATTAAGCAAAAGCAGTTGACACAGTACACTGAGAAGCATGAAAGTCTTTCCTCTGACTCATGAAGCAATTAAAATCAATTCTGGTGAATAAATCGGTTGTAACTGGGTAGGCAACTACAGCTATCATAATCTAGGGAAGATTGAGGGGAAAGGCAGAAATCGAGAAAATTCCAACTTAAAAAAATCAACTATTTTTGCCCCAGAGGATGCAAGTTGAAAACGTCTTTGTGTTTTTCCACCCACAATTTTATTTCTGTTCTCACACCCCACCCTCCTTTACATGAATATTAAGGACTAAGGCTTTAGCAACAGGCTTTGGTGATGGGGGAGGCAGGGGTGAAGGGAAAAGTGTTGTGTATGGCTTTTCATATGTTAATAAGTTGATTCCATGACAACCATTGAAAAAGAGGGGCTGGAAACAAAAGCTACAGCCAGAGAGGATCAGTGCTCTTTCACTGGCGCTGTGAGAATAACAGCCGAGACTCCCCCCTTGAAAGGTATCTGATGGCCGCTTGTCAAAGGGCTTTGTTTTAATAGTGCAGAGTCAGTATATAATTAATGCAGTTTTACGAGTCCAAATTTCACCCTCAAGGATGCTTCCCTTATAAAAGCTTCTAAATAAGAATCTGAAACCAAGAGAATGTGTCACTGCTTCCAGTAGGGACCTGGAATGTGCATGGACTATCAGCTCCTATGATCCTGCATTTCAGTTTTAAGTAAAAAGGTCAAGGGCTTTTATCTCTGAGTATAAGAAGGAGTTCAGAGCGGGGCACTGGGGGAAGGGCAAAGGGAAAGGCTTGCTCTTCTCTCCAGGCAGCCTTTGAACATGGTGCAGCACGTTATCCCCAGCGACATGTTGAAACTGCGCAGGACGCACCCACCGACCAACCCGAGGACACTATGGCATTCCTGGGCTCTCTTAACCAATGAAAAGAAATCCTGGCTGGCTGTTTATCCTTCCAGAAACATGAAGTGACATCCTCATGCCAGATTTCCTAATGTCTAGTACAGCTAAGTTTTTACTTTAACTTAAGTAGTTACACGTATCAATTAGCTGTTGTATCATGCCACACAATGCATTCCTTCTAGGCAGTTCTAAAACACTGTGAAGTGTTGCATTCAGGAATTACGCTGACTTTACTAATTTTCTGTCCAGCCTTGTTTTTTTTCTAATGTGTATTGCCGGTCTTTGATTGAATTCTATTAAATTCCTCTTATTTGTCCCCTTTAAGTGGTTGCCAAAAACTTGCCATGAGTAACTTGTGATACAGTGTTTTCTCTGTTTGGATGGACACAAGAGCTTTCATCACAACGGAATGCTTATGGAATTACATATTTCAAAGGACACTAACATGAAAATACAACTTCATTCAGAGTCAGGTCACAATGATGAATAGTAATGCCAAAATGATCCCTAAAAGAACTTTCAATTTGCTTTTAAAAGTATTGGCTTTGGTCTTCACTGTAATTCATGTTTTATTTTACTCATAAACTTCATGAACTTAAAAGAATCTCACTTTCATGCTCCTAGTGACTGTAGCTGTGTTGTTCGATGAAAATAAAAGAGATATTGTATCTGTGATAAGTCAGAATTGGAGATCTGACAATATTGTTACCATGATTGTATCGAAATATGCCAGTTTCATAAAATGATCTCATTTCCAAATGCATATTTTACATAAAGTTTGCAGCATGAAATTTACCATTGTCCAATATTTTGGTAAAAATTATTGATCTGTTCATTCATTCAACAAACTTTTAATAAATGCTTATTGTGCACCAGAACTGTATGAAATTCTGTAGGTACAAAGGTGACAAGATGATTGCTTTTCTTGAAAAATTTATAGTTTAGTGAAATGGATGATTATATTAATAGATAATTATGGCTTTTGTCATTTTTTACATCTCATCCCTTCTGAAATTAAGATTTGATGTGGCTTAAATAGACATACGTGACAAAATATTTTTTAAAAAATGAAGATGAATCGATGAAGTAAAATCAAGACAGAAAATGAAATGAAATGAAAGACTGAGTAGGGTGAGCTCTAGACACAGACCATAAAATTCTGCATGTTTGCCAGAAGTGACTCACAGATTTAACCTTGAATCTTTTAGTAGCCAGTCTAAAAAGTATGGTTTACAAAATTCATGGTGTACATAAGAACAGAGCCAACAGAAACTAATGATGAACCAAGCTTTTACTTATATTGAGATACAAGAGAAATTTCCCTTACGGATCTGTATAAAGAGTATGAAGTTGGCTTGACCACAAATAGCCGGGCTCTGCACAGTGCAACCTTTCTTCCAATGCGCGCGCGCACACACACACACACACACACACACACACACACACACACAGCATCCCAGCCTCCCAGCCTCCCAGTTACAAACATTATGGCCACGGCTAATTGGCCTGCAGATGGGAGGGCACTTGACTCAAGAGTAACTGATGTTTACAGACTGACTGGTGGCCTACAAGGACATCTGACAAAAAAGCTGTGCTCCAAAGGGATGATCGAAGTTGAGAGGAAACAATCGGATGTTTTCTTTTGGAGCATTTGAAGATGAGAGATACACAGAGGGAGGCAATTGTTTGGAAGTGTGAGCAGGAACCAAAGGGCACGGAGAGAAAAATTGGGTTGCAAAGGCCAAGAGGCAGCTGAAACAATAAATAGGCACAAAGTGAAAAGGACACACAGAGCGAGGGACGAGGGGATGATTTTGTAGGGACGGAAACGGTGTAATCAATAAGCTTCTGCTGCTGAGCTGGGGTTTAAGATGGTCGCCGGAACCGTGGTGCTTTCTGGATGACAGAGCAGGTTTCCCAGGAGCCCAATTCTATTGTGGTTCTGCTTTTCCTTCAAGACATGGTTTGTATTTGCTACTGGAGCTAACCTGAGAATTGCTGATTTTTGTCATTGTCAGAGAAGCCAAGGAAGTGACTGGTGGCATGGCCTGAGGTCCAAGCTCAATGAAGCACAGTGTGAAAAATCTACAAGGTGGCAAACAGCATAGTCTGCTATGCAGTCTACCTCCATAGGCAGCATCTGAAGGTCTGGCTTGACCCTGGAGACATTTTATTTTATTTATGTTGTTGGGACCCCAATGTTGGGTCCCCCAATAATGGTTCCATGGTGAAAGGAGTGAGACTGATATAAAGCGAAGGTGAAGCAAAGCTTTATTTAGAGCCAAGCATCAAGAATCAAAACAGACCATTCGGGGCCACGCCTCTCACAGAAAAAGCGACCCCTCCCTGCTTCACAGACTAACTTTTATAGAGCAAAGACCACGTGGTTGAGCCTGGCCACACACAGGTGGCGAATGAGATTGCAACACACAGAGAAAGCTGCACAATCATTTTAGGACACACACGGGTGGCCGATTGAATTATTATTTGAACTAGCCTATCACCTTGGTCAGAATTGGCACCCAAAAGGCGGGACCCACACTCCTTGGTAGCTAGGGAGACCGTATGGTGCTTTACTGATGGGATGTCTCCACCTGACCCGACTCATCCTTGCATTCGGGCTGTTATCTCCACCAGACCTCACCCACCCTTGTATTTGAGCTTTGTTACCTGGGACCGGTTTCCCAGACTTGCTTTTAAGTAAGTTCTCCTGGGTAGGGGGTGGCAGGGTCAGTTTAAGTTTTACTGCATAAACAACAAAATCGCTGTTCAACCAAGGTGGGGCTGCTCTGGCTAAATAGGCCCTTACAATATATAATGATGGGACTACATATCCTTCAGAAAATCTCCTGTAAGTATTATTTCTGTGATTTGAAGTAAGTTCTTCATAAGAATTAATTGGCAGGATGTCTGGGGTTCTTCTGTGGAAAGCATATGGAGCACAGATATCTCCTATGTCATTGACTGAGGGTTAATCTGTATGTGTTGGCCTATCAACACACTGGAGAGTGGGCTGATGTCCTTTTTATAGAAATTTTAAAAATATGGGTGCATTCTGTCTGTTTATAGGTAGGTTGATCCATAGCTGGTGGGCTAGGGCAGCATTTCCAAACCAAACAAAACAATCTCCCAGTTCTAATCTTAAACACACAAATAAATACAAATCCAGAAACCCAAAGTTAGGTTCCATAAAACAGAGACACAATGATGTTTATCTATAAACATTTTAAAGTATGGTAAGCAATGGTTGCCCCTCATGACCATATAACAAAATTTCATTACATCCTCATAGAAACTCTTGTCTGGTATGGCATTAGTTAGAAAGAACCTCAATTAAATTTTTGAGTTCAGCTGCCTACATAGATGGTTTTAGTTTTATTAATAATACAAATATCAAAGTCTATTACATATTGGAGTCCCTGCTGATCATCAAGATTAGCGATATGGGAGAGAGATAAAGGGAGGACTGGGAAGACCCAGAAAGGGAAACAATAACTCACCAGAACTGAAGGGGAAAGGGGCGTAAATCTGGCATGGAGCTATGATAAATGAGGGCCACATAAACAACCTACAAAGCTCTGGACCCCTGATGGTGGAGACCGTTCTCCAATTCACATCTCCCAGCTTAAAGACTGGTCTACAGCAGCCTTTCCATTCTTCGGTTGCACTATGCATGCAGGAATAATTGTAATGTGGATGTAATCGCATGTAGAAGTAGGCGAGTCAGATGAAAGGCTGATGTAGGACCGCTGTAAAAAAGGTAACACATGGGGGATGAAAATGGAGGAGAATCTGGACCAGAATCATGGAAGACATTGACTGCTCCAGTAAATTCAGATTGACACGTCATCCAGTAGTATTTAATCAAGACAGACATCAACTCACATATGGAAAATTTAAAAAATACATGTGTCCAAGCCCTATCCTTTAAAAATCGGATCCTATAGGACTAGAATGGGACCTGACCTGTGTAATGAGATAATGTTTTCCAAATTTCTGGTCTGCTTCTTTGATTAATAGGATTACATGCCCAAATCCTGGTTAGAGACCAATTCTTAGATAGAAATTTCAGAACCACTTTGGGATCGTATCTCCATGTTACTTGGAATTTACTTGGTTGGTACTCATCCTTAACTTAACTTTTTAGACAACTGTATGTAAGTAAAATTCAAGATAAAGATTAGGCTTTTATTAAATTCTTAATTCAAAGAACCCATTCAAACACTAGGCTTATTCTATTACATGATGATGTTATTTATTTGTGCCTAACACCATATGGGAACAATAAAAACAACCTGTTGGATTTAATTGATTTTGTGAAGAAAAAGGATTCTCAAATATGATTTTATTACACTTTCTTATTTTCTCCTTAATTTTCCTTTGGCTGAGTCAAGCTACCTGCCTTTCAAAATTAAGACTTCTAATTTACTAGCAAGATATTGAGGGGTTGAAACTAAGAAAGTTTCCAAATGTTTTTGACTCACTAATTTAGAGAGGATTTCCTATATTTTAAAAGCTTTTACACTAAAAGGAGAAAACCACCAAAAGGCATGACTTTGCAACTTCCTGATTAGAAATTTTTGTCATCTATGTCTCTACAGTGGATAGACCATTGGGCTTCATATCAAAAGAATGATCTGGTTCTTCATGTATTAAAGTTCGCTGTTGGACAAGTGTCTTATTTTTGTTTTAATCTTCGTTATACTTGTGTTCAAAATAGATGGAATGGTGTCTCTGAATAAAGGATTTTTTTAAAAAAAGGAATCAAATTAAATAAAATTTAATATCCTGCCACTCATAGTCCTTGACCTGGTAGGTATTCGATAATTATTTTCCTTTTCCTGACTTTAAAAGGTTGGGTAAGAGAGAGAGCACTGTGAATGCCAGCTAAGATTTGACTCAGTCATTCTTTTTGTGGGGAATTGTGAATTGATATAGTTTTGGTCATTGTAGGACCATCTCCTTTTTGAGATGACTTCTCTAGCCTAACAAGTTTCAGATTTTGAATGACATGTGAAACTGTTTAAAATTCCAATGATGGTTTTCCTTTCATTTTGTATGATCTCTACAGATGGAAAGTGAAGGGGAAAATTGAGGCAGCTGCCGGAATAATTCCAGCCAAACCAAAAAGAAGCTGCAATTGTGTGAATTATCAGCAAAAGTGGTCCTTGGCCTAAATTATCCAAATAATTGCCACAATTCTTATCTTACTTGGTGTACAAATACATAATTTCAGTATTGGAGAAACGTGAGGGATAGTATTCTAGCCAAATTTTAATTTTCGAATGGTTCTCTCATGAGCTTCCTTGCTTTGTTGGTTTAATAAGCTCATGAAGTCACCTTATTAGTTTTCTGCCAATTATTGTGCCCTACTGGAGAAGGAGGTGATGTGTACCGAGTTTCAAAACAAAAGATGACTGGCACTTTAAAAATATTTCCTGAGGGACCAAGTTGTTTACATTTCCCTAGGGAGCAAAGAGTACTCTAGGCAACAGGAAGATTTTGAGGTCTCAATATCTGTGTTTTGTGAATCTCAACAGAGTACTCAAAATAAATAAAACAGTCAGCCATTTTATATATATATATATTTCAGATACATAGGCATCAATATAGGTTTTCCCCACAAATGGAAACATTTAGGATTATCTACATAACAACTAAAACTTCTGGATAAAAAATTAAAAAATACTATCAAATACTTAGATACTTGCATCTATAAAATATTAAACAGGAGGTATTTTTAATATTAAAGAATTTGAAGCTATTAGAGCTACAACACCCAAATGTTAGACTATAATATTAATTTTTTTTTTTTGTAGATGTCTGCCCAAAATGAAGGTATTTGCAAGAGAGGAGTTTCTATAGAAGATGCTAATTAGATAGAGTATGTTGTCAAGTTTTATGGGATGTGGGCACCTAATATAGAAAGGCACTTGGAAATACAGAAAAAAAAAATGTTTGATTTGTTGGAATGGGTCTTATATTATGACTTATAAAACCTGGGGTTCTCTCCTGGTTTGAGGTGGGACTTTGGAAAAGAGCCTTCTGTTGTGCCTCAAGATTGTCACTTGTATTGTGGTTCTAAGAGGGCTCTGGAACCAGGATGGAGCCCAAATGCCTGGACTCCAATTCCAATTCTTCATCTTGTTGTCTGAACTTCAGAAACTTAGCTGAAAATTTTGCAACTTAGTTTACTCATCTATAAAACGAGGCATTTCTTCTTCTTCTTCTCCTCCTGATCTTATCAATTTATTTTGAGTCTTCTCAAATCATAATAAGGCATTTAGAATGGTGTCTGATCTGTAGCAAGTCCTGCTGGTAGTTTTGTAACAACTGGGTCCCATTCCAGCAGACTAGTACCTTTTATAAAGAACCTCATTGAAAAATCTACTTAAAAAACTACCATTTAGTTTTGAACATTTGTCAGAAAAGAAGCTCCTAGAAGAGAAATTAATATATGAGGAAAGCCAGCAAAAGCAGAGTGAGGAAATAGGAAGAAAGGTAAGGTCTTGGGTAACTGTTGGCACATGAGTATTTTTACATGTGTCCCTTTCCAACATCGCTATGCTTCAATCCCCATCTTCCAGATCCACTTATTTAAAGATATTTTTTAGTACAGAGGATTTTCGAGGCCAGGATGTGGGCATAAGTCATGAAAACCTTGTGGAAAAAATGCAAATGGACAAGAAAATCAGAACTGTGGGAATGTGGATGTTATGAGTTTGGACACATAGATATTTTTTTACCCTTGGATAAGAAAGCGTCAAAAGGAGGGAATCTAAAGGAAAAGCTAAAATGAAAAGCTAATAACAAAGGCAGAATAAAGAAAGAGAAAAGGGTAGAATGGAGAAGGATAAAATGAAAACAAGAAAAGAAAGAAGTAACTATCATTTTATCATCTTCTTCAAAAAGGACTATAGAAGAAGAAAGACTCAGAAGGAAGAAAAATAGAAAGATAACCCTGCATTTTTTGGAAAAGCAGATGGAAGAAAGAAGATGCTTAAATGCAGATTCTAAAATTGAGGGCTTAGAGGACTGAATCTTACCCCATATAATATTTTACATCGAAGTTGGTAACAGCTCTATTAGTTAGTGTTGATTAAATGGTGTAACCAATAAAGTCAAAATGTAATTGCTCTACTGCAGTTGAAATTGATTTTTCACTCAGTCTAGACTAGATGTTCCTATGTTCCAGGTTAGGAAGTGGAGAAAGGACTCTATTCATGTATTCTTTCAGGTATCTATGATGAAAACAACTTCATCATCTTTAATACTGCTTTACATGGATGCTCTGGTTACCAGCATTTCAGGCAATGGAAGGAGAAAGGATCTCATGATGTGCTGTACACCAGACCTGGAAAGAAAACACATCAGTCATTTCTGTATACTTGCTATTGGCTGGAACCTGGTCATGTGGCTTCAGTTAAATTCAGGGAAGCTTGCGAAACGTGGTCTCGCTAAAAGGAAAATGTACTTTGGTCCGTGGCTAACTGTCTCTGCCACAGTTGCTGACACTTAAAACCCAAAGATCACACACACATATCGATTTCTAGCTTCTCCCAAATGGAAATATCTGGAAAGTTTGGTGGAACACCACATGTCAACAATTTGCTGGAGTCAAGTAGTAGCTTCCCTTTGCAAAGCTCATGCTGTCTCTGGGTTACTAGCATCCCCATCATTTCTACTTTTGCCCCAATCACAGTCCTATTTTTACTTCACCCACATAGGATCAACTCATGATTGAAGAGAATACAGTTAGAAGCCCTCTTAGTCATGTGATTAAGACCAATATATGTTTGGTTTATTAAAAAATAAAAATAAGCAAATCAGGGAATAATAATAATAAAAAAGTTCTTTTGGACATTTTTTACTATCCTAAAGCACATTAATTTACTCTTATTTGATATATTTATAATTTTGGGTCAAAGTCTTTTCTTTAAATATGTCTACCAGTTGGAGCTCAAAGTCATCTGTTTTTTTTCCTACAAATCTCACACATAACATCATTCTTACAAAATAGATATTTTTTTAAAGTAAAAGGAGAATTTAAAGACATTTCTGAAGCAGTCTGAGAGAATCCTTCAGATTTTGATGATTTTCTCCCCATCATTTCCAATTGTCTCATCCACACCTAATTTTTAGTGAATAGCTCTACTGAATTATTCCAAAGTATTCAAGTTCATTTCCATGGAAACAATAACTTCTTTTTATTTCACCCTCATATTTCATCAAGTGAAATAGTATTTTAAAAAAATCGTAATTATAATAATAAATACATTTGTCATAAATAAGTATAAAGACAAACACAACTGACTGTTGTAAGTATATTAGTGAAGATACAGGTTAAGTTGCTATAATAAAGAAGTTCAACAGAGTAGGTTTTATGGTAGAAGTATATTTTCAGAGGACAGTTCAAAATCAGGTGAGTGTAAACAATAACCCTTGAAAAGTTTTCTTTTCCTGCTTAGTTAAAGGTGAACTATGTTCTGCCTACATTGCAGTCCAAAAAAGGGGAATGGGGGGAGGGGAAAGGACAGAGGCCAACACAAGCATATGTAGTTGCACTTGTCATTACTACACATGTTCTATTGGCCCAGACCTAGGTACGTGGTCTTACATAGCTGCTAGATGGCTGGAAAGTGTAGTCCATAGCTACATATCCACATAAAGGGGGAACATCTGCTACGTAAAGAAGGAGAGGATGAATTCTTGGCCCTGGCCATCTCTGTCCCCATAAACAAAGAAAGTATTTAACAGAAATAGAAATCAGTCTTGTGTGATATTATATTGATTAAATTTTGTTGCATAACAGATCTTCCTAAACTTTGTTGCTTGAAACAACAAACATTGATTCTCTGCATGATTCTGAACTAGTTGAGCACGTCCAGCCTGGCTCCTTAACGGGGGCTGCATGAACTAGGGTGGTCTCACTAGGATAACCTGTTTCTGATTCACGTGGTCTCTTTCCTCTAGCAGATTAGCCCAGGCTTCTTCTCATAGATATCAAAGAGTTCCATAAAAAGCAAGAGGGTAAGCTCTGGAGGGATAAGCAATTTCCAAGCATCTGCTTACATACTTTTGTCAAAGTCCCATGGACCAAGATAGTCACCTGGATATCCTCCAGATATACGGAGTGGAAAGATAAAGACCATCACACTGTGACAGAGGCAGCTATGTCACATTGCAAAGAGTATGTGTAGTGAAGGGAGGCATTTGTGATGTTTTTGCAATCTACAACAACAGAGAAGCAATCTATTAACATTGAAAGTTTTATTTATTTATTTATTTATTTATTTATTTTTAGAATGATAGAGTGTGTGAACAAGCATGAGCCTGGGGTGGGGCGGGGGGGGGTTGCAGGGAGGGGCAGAGGGAGAGAGAAAGCCTGGGAGAGAGAGAGAGAGAGAAAGAAAATCCTAAGCAGGCTCCACACCCAGTGCAGAGCCCAGAACCCTACGGGGAGCTCAATCTCAGGACCTTGAGATCATGTCCTGAGCAAAATGAAGAGTCAGGTGCCCTTGAAAATTCAATTTTTTATAGAGAAAATAAGGAGTGTTGGTTATTTAGGCGAGGCTATTAAATGAAAATCATATACAATAGAGTTCCTATTTGCTATGATATTGGCTCCTCAAATGAGAAATAATTTCTTACCTTTACTCCTACTTAGAAATAGGAAAAAGTTTTTGTAGATAAGACCTCAAAAGGGTAAACCCCATTAAAAAAGTTGATTACCTGAATACATTGAGACTAAGAACTATATTCATTAGAAGACATAAATAACATGAAAGCTGAGCGCAGATTGTCATGTTGAACTAAAATGGATTATATAACCCCAAACTCCTAAAGATCAATAAAAAAATCAATAAGATAAACAACTCAATAGAAATATGGGGGCAGAAGAATAGACTCAGGGGCCAATTGACATAAATAAAAACTCAACTTTATAAGACACAGAGGAAGGGTAAATTGAATTCTCAGATACAATTTCAACTCTAAAGATTGGCAAATATAAAAAAAACAGACAATAATGAATGTTGTAAAGGATATGAAGCAATAACAACTCATGTATTTTGGACAGGAAATAGCATAAATACTTTGGAAAATGATTTGGCACTATTTTGTAGAGTTAAAAATGTCCATACCCTATGACCCAGAAAATTACTTGTAGATAAACAGAGTAATTTCTACTAATGTGTATCAGGAAGCTTGTACAACAATGTTCACAGCAGCAATGTATGTACAATGTCTGGAAATACCCTAAACATTTATTGACATGAGAACATGCAAAACACTTTTATCCTTTTCATACCATGTCAGTTATACTGTGTGAAAAATCAATAAACAATAGCTACAAGTATCTGTGTGAGTGAAAAAATCTATTTTTGGCAGGATAATACAGTGGGAGTAACTTCTTAAAAACTTTTCAATATGCAACCCATGCAAAAATAATATATTGCTTAGGGTATGTGGATATCATAAAAATATGTAAAAATTCCAGGATAGTGGTATGGTGGGGTGGGTTAGGATACATGAACACATGAACATGTCAATGGTAATGCAGTATTTGATTGTATTTTTCTTCATACTTTACATATATGTGATATACATTCTTTGGTATATATGCATACTTTTGTTTTTAAGAAAAAGAATGGTGGCATGTGGGCTGATACCACTTACCTTTCTTTTTCTTTTTAAAAATCTTTTATTTATTTGAGCGAGAGAGAGAGAGAGATAGAGATAGAAAGCACGAGCAGGGGGAGAAGCAGAGAGAGAAGCAGGCTCCTTACTGAGCAGGGAGCCTAGTGCAAGGCTTGATTCCAAGACCCCATGATCACGACCTGAGCCAAAGGCAGATGCTCAACCGACTGAGGCACCTGGGAGTCCCTTACTTACAGTTTTAAATTAAGACTTCTCAAACTATTTCACTAAGCATCCGTTACTCCTAAGATCTGGGGATAAAATCAAAGCCCCTTGCTTTAAGCACAGAATGTCTTTGAATTCTCCAGTGACATTAAAAAAATTGATAATTAATTTTGCATTCTACTCTATAATATTTCAGTGATTATTTTAATATTGTAATAAAGCCATTACTCTAAAAATCTTATAGAACTGAAGTTCTTAGAAAATGAATCATTTAATTCTATGGCTTTAAGGACTCTCAGAAAACTATAGAGTATTTTACATGGTAAACAGTGTTTGTTATATTATCATAGAAGGGTTTCAAACTTTAAAATTCTGCGGTTGTTGTAGCACAATAAAGAAAGCCTTATGAAGGAGAGAACAAAAAAAAAAAAAAAAAGGAAAAAAACCCACCATAGTATTGAAAGAACTTTGTATCTTTGATACAAATTATCAAAGAAAGATAGACTCTCAAGTACATATTATTATCATGTCAGATACTATATACTATTGCTTGTTTCATTGGCTACTTGCTTTCCTAGAATGTAAGCTCCTTCTGGTCAGAGTTGTTCATTTTTTTATCCTCCTGTTCAAAATAAGTAGTACAGAGAATGCTCTGTGGGTATCCCTCCCCTACCTCCCACCTCCCCGCTCTCTTAATAATAGCAAGATATTTGATTACAAGTTTGACAGTAGAGGACAAATCCCAGTGTAGGGAGGGTTGCTGGTGTTCAGAACACTGACATACCCCAGGAGCTGGGCCTTTCTTTTGGGATCTCACTAACCAAAATTGCCATTTCCATGTTGGGCTGGGGCGGGGGGGCACTGTGCTCTCTTTAACTCTTTCTGAAATGAGTGGACATGGGGGTGTCTCTTAACACCACACAGCATGACGGGTAGCCTATAACAAAACTTTCATTAATCTAGTAGATAGCAACAGACTAAAATTATTACTTAGAAAATAAATTACTGACTGGTTATGGTTGCTCTTCAGTCCCTAGTCCAAATTTTTGTTGACCACCTTGCCTCTCATTTTGACTTCAATATGGCAGGATCCATCTTCTACCATACCAGAGTCTTCTCAACATCTAGATTCTAGGTTCAAGAGAATGTGGTTGCAGAAGAGAGAATTCAGTTTATGTACTCTCTAAACTCTGCCTTTCAAGTCATAATTTTTAGCTTTATAATTTCCTTCCTTTCAGTGTAATTACCAAAAAGACCACCTTCCACCTTCCGTGGATACCAGCACCAAAATGACAATCACATAGCTTCAAAAATGTCTGGCATTAGTACAAGAGATAGACCAATTGCTGGAAGATTAGAGTCCGGGAAGGAGTATGGCAATCTGGGTGGGTGGGTCGGGGTGTGCCTTTTCCGCAGAGGTGGTTTAATAAGTGTTTGTTGAATACATGAATGAAAGGGCCAATGAACATTTCTGGAGTGTGCTGTGATGAGAAGAAGACGCAAAAGAAAACAGGTGATGACCCAGGCAATACAGAAGTCAGCGAACCAGTGTTTTAAAAAACAGTAATATTGATCAAACTTTTTTTTCTTGGTCGTCAAATTGTTTTTAAACCTCAGTTGAGTATAATTCCACTAATGGGGTGTGCCAGCCTTCTGATGGGGCCTTTTTCATGACCTAATGAAACAACACTGCAAACAGGAAGGCAGCCCACAATGTTTGCCAAAAGAGAATGAGATTCCAGGCACACCAATTTGGATGTTTTTCAAGTTTGATGTGTGTATGTTTACTTTAGAAAGCTGAACACATGAACAATTATGAGGGCCACTCCTTGGATTTGGCCTGCTCATGTCAAATGACTGCTGAAATAGGCATATCGCTTAAAAAGATTTTTTTTTCTTTCTTTTTTTTTTAGTACACAAAATCTGGGAGAAGAATCGTTCATTGATCCAACAATATACTCTGCTTGTTCTAAGAATACACAGATTATTTAGACATAATTCCTGTATTCCTAGTAACGTATCATATAATGCAGAAAAAAAGGAATATAGATTATGTAGGATTGTATGAAAGGTTGTATAAAGGACCTTAAAAGGGTTATAAAACAGCAAAAATAAAAATAAAAACAGAAACCAAAAAACCCCACAGGAAAGTGTTACAGTAAGAACACTAACAAATGGGAATGGTGATTGTGAAATCGAGGTCAATGAACTTGAAGTTTCGAGTATTATGATTGGCAGCTGTCTGTAAGAGATCTAAGAATTAGTACAAAGCAGATATCAGTGGAATACGGTATGCAATGCCTCTGGATTAAAACCATGTAGAATTCTACAGTTGCAGAGACAGTATCTTCCTAGAGAAGGGTACAGGTAAGAAGGAACACAGTGAAGTCTGTTTCCTGCATGTGTCTTATGGAAGCAGAATCCAGCAAACAGAGCCAGTTGGAGATGGAGAGAGAAGGAAGGGAAGCCTAGTGACAAAGGGAGAGTCTACAGTATTTTATTTTTACTGGTATAAAGAATAACAAGGAATTATGGTATTAGGGTAAATGATTCCCTAGAAAAATAGCAAAGTCTAAGTATATATAGGGGTGGAAGAGTTAAAATAACTGCTAAGAAGAGAGTAGAACTTTTTTACAAGCCTGACTGTAACATCTCAGGACACACTGCTTGCTTTGCCAGTAGAATAATTAGACCAATTTGTGATTAATATGTAAATATCTTTTCTAATTCAACTTTTTGGAAGTTAAACTTTGAATGTGCCCTACTTAAGGTTAAATGTTATTCACATGTAAGGGATCATTATTGTATCTTTCATAGGGATCTTTCCCCCCAATCTGATGTAGAAAAAAGTAAACCAAGAATGAATCTTTAGAAAAGTGATAAAAATACTTACTAATTCATACTATATACATTCATTAAATGCTTGTTATGTGTAAAGCAACATTCTGGATTAGAAAACGACTACAATATTATGTCACTTGAATTCTTCTTAAGCATTTTGATGTCTTTCATTTTCTTTCACTTTACAGCTAATGCTTTTTAGGGAGATGAGGATGTACAATATATTAGTCACATTATCGAACAGATCTGTTTAATTCCCAGTGAAATCCTATCCAACTGCATTAGATAAAATAAAGCAAAACCCACAGCGTTCCACGTGCATGTGACAAGCATACTACTTGAAACTGTGGAACTTTTAGGACCATAGAGTGGTAGCAGGTAGAGCTACTTACTTACAGATAGTCATCTTCCACTTTTTTTTTTATTAACATATAATGTATTATTAGCCCCAGAGATACAAGTCTGTGAATCTCCAGGTTTACACACTTCACAGCACTCACCATAGTACATACCCTCCCCAATGCCCATAACCCAACCACCCTCTCCCTATCCGCCCCACCCCCCAGCAACCCTCAGTTTGTTTTGTGAGATTAAGAGTCTCTTATGGTTTATCTCCCTCCCAATCTCATCTTGTTTCATTTATTCTTTTCCTACCCCCAAACCCCCCATGTTGCTTCTCGACTTCCTCATATCAGGGAGATCATATGATAGTTGTCTTTCTCTGATTGACTTATTTCGCTAAGCATAATACTCTCTAGTTTTATCTACGTTGTCGCAAATGTTAAGATTTCATTTCTCTTAATGGCTGCTTGGTATTCCATTGTATATATATATACCACATCTTCTTTATCCATTCATCTGTTGATGGACATCTAGGTTCTTTCTATAGTTTGGCTATTGTGGACTTTACTGCTATAAACATTTGGGTACCTGTTCCCCTTTGAATCACTACATTTGTATCTTTAGGGTAAATGCGCAATTGCTGGGTCATAGGGTAGCTCTATTTTCAACTTTTTGAGGAACCTCCATGCTGTTTTCCAGAGTTCCATTTATTTTTTTTAATCAAGAGAACCCCAGTATTATCAGGAAAGCAATATTCCCAGTTAGAAAATATTTCTTTCCTGAGACCATTTTGAAGTCAGGTTTGTCGTTTAACCCAGTGTTTATCAGTGAGAGGTAAGAAGAGGTCTGATGAGGAAGGACTGGTGTTTCCATGATGACTTTCGCCCTTTGTTCTCTCCCAATTCCTCTTGGAAATGCGGCCATAATGCAGCAGCCATCTTGCAACCATGAGGATGTAATAGCATTTGAACCACAGCAGAAAAAGAGAGCAGCACGGATCTTTGATGGCATTGTGGTGCCTCCCACTTGCCCTAGTGCTTCCACCTGGAGTCTTCCTCGTTATGTGAGAAAAATAAATCCCTGTTTGACTTGGTCGCTGTGGTCAGTTTTCTGTTTCATGGAATTCAAGACGGTTAGAGACAAGTAGTAATTCCAGAAGAAGAATGAGAAACAACAACAAAAAAAGATGGGACAAAGTACAAATCAATAGAAAACTATCTTTTCATATTTAAAACCGATATCAACTTCTAGGAACTAGGAAAGTAGTTCCTAGTGAATGAGTTATAGCTCTTTCAGTGAGTATTGCATTTTACTGATTCTAAGAGGTACATTTTTTCAGATTTTTATATCTGAAATTAGGTGTTCCACAATGGCTGTTGGCTAGGTGGCATTCCTATTGTGGATGTTATTGTTTGTACATGTGCATGAGAACATTAGTGCCAGTGGCTTGGAAGAAAATCCTGGACACAATGATAGAGCTCTTTTATAAGAAATGCTGCATCACCAATGCTCTTAATGGCACAGATGATGCTATTGTGTGGAAAATCACAGGCGTTAACAATTCTTATACAAAACATGATTTAGTAGAGCTGAACTTGAAATATGAAAAAGCTTTTCAAATGTCTTATCTGTTTTGCTTATGTTTTCTTTTTTATATATGCATAAGAGTAATATATAATCCTGAATAAGTCTAGATGGGCTCTCTTCATATGTATAAAATTAAAATTATAAGAGAAAAGAAGTATAGGTTATATTTTAATTGTCAGCTTTTTGGGTCTTTCTTAGCAATATGTAGAGTAATGGTATGTTATAAGATCTGATATACTGCATTCGGTGGAATATCATAAGATCCTGCCCCACCAGGAGGAAACTTCAGCCTTCTTTTTCACAACATGATGCTGTAATAGAACAGAGGGCTTGGGGAAAAAGAGACCAAGGCCTGGTCCTAAGTAGTACTTTGTGGATTACATTCAAAGTGCCCAGTAGACTGCCTGGAAGTGACATTGCTTTAGGGACTCACCCTGTAAGTTGCTCCCATGGGGAGCTCTAAACTCTGGTCTAAATCTCATGGGCAACTCAAATCCCAATCTTGACCGATACAAGGATATATGTTTGTGGGATGGATTAATTTCTAAATTTCAAATCAGCTTCATATATCACACAGATTAGGCTAATCTTTTTAAACTTTTCTTCAAGTATAATGTTTTCATGTAACATATTTATACTGTTGCCCTCCGAAACATTTGTATTTTAATGAAATTTCAGGAACAGTGTAGATTTTTCTTGTATAGAGGCAGATTTTTATATGCTTATTTTAAAAGGGAAAATGCCAAGCTTTCAAGAAAATGAGTTACTTGCCTAAGGTCACAGAGATAATTAGTGGCATAATTAGGATTAAAATTCACATTTACCTGTTTTACAAGTCCATGTTTCTTATACTGTATGTAAGTTAAAATAAACCTCCCACTTCCCAAAACATACCCGGTAAGATGTTGGAATCACAGAGTAAGCTGGTGACAGAAGAAGCCAAAAATCACAACTAAATTTTGCAAAGTTCAACTGCAAAAATTCAAACAAAAACTAACCAGCTTGTACCAAGTTGGTATTATTTAGGAAAAAGGAAAAAAAAAAAGGAAAAATAAGAGAATGAGATAAAATTTCCTACATAATGAAGAGAGAATAAAGAAGTTGTGTTATGAATGACAAAATATCCTGTCATTTTTTTTAATGCTGTGATAAGGATAAAAATGGGTCATTTAATTATCAAATTGCTTTTTATAAAAAAAAATAACCTTTGTGAAGAAATTTAACAGGGTAGAACACGTTTTGGACAACCATAAAATTTTTTCTTTGAGAGTTCAATTTCCCAGCTACTATCAGTTTAAATGTGAAGATGTGGAATCATTGGCTATACCCTGGCCTGTAGAACTGGGTATGACAAAGACTTGTTTAGTCTGATTAGCTAGCAGTTGTCAAAAAGATAGGGGCAATTTATTATGTTTGATTGTCATAGCTAAATGCTCAAGCCTGTCTTTAGATATTGGTTGCATTTGAGACTCACAAATTGATTTTCTGCATATGAAACCAAACCAAATCCTCCCATGAGCAAGAACTTCATTCCCAAGGTCTTGAACATAAGAACTGTTCTCTTAATAGATTGGAACGACATTGAATATCCTGTTGCGCTCCTGAGCACAGTACAAACCATATATTTACTTTAAAAGAGAATGTGAAAACTGGGGGAAATGTCAGGAAAATATTCCAATTTGTATAACTGTATTTTTTTAAGGTTTATTTATTTATTTGTGAGAAAGAGCATGGGGGGCAGGAGCAGAGGGAGAGGGAAAGAGAAACTCAAGCAGACCTTGTGCTGGGCATGAGCCAAATGCAGGGCTTGATCCCATAGTCCTGAGATCAGGACCTGAGGTGAAACCAGCAGTTGGAAGCATAATGGACTAGGCCATTCAGGCAACCCTGCATAATTGTCTTTTTTTTTTTTTTTAATTCACTTATTTGTCAGAGAGAGAGCGCAAGCAAGAGAGAAAGCAAGTGAATACAAGCAAGGGGAGTGGCAGGCAGAGGGAGAAGCTCCTTGCTCCCTGTCAAGCAAGGAGCCCAGTGGTGGACTCAATCCCAGGACTCTGGGATCATGACCTGAGTCAAAGGCAGATGCTTAACGGACTGAGCCGTTGTATTTTTTAAATTAAATTTATTTTTAGCATGTTGAGTTAATCCAACAATATCAGATATGTCTTGTTAGCTAAGCTCTTCATTTATTTTTATTATTTTTAAAAGATTTTATTTATTTATTTATTTATTTATAGAACACAAGAGAGTGGGGGAGGGATGGGCAAAGGGAAAAGGAGAGAAAGAATCTCCAGCTCACTTTCCACTGAGTGCAGTGCCTGACATTGGGCTTGATCTTATGACCCTGAGATCATGTCCTGAGCTGAAATCAAGAGCTGATATATAACCAACTGAGCCACCCAAGCAATCTAGGATTGTTAGCTGTGATTGTTAAACCTCTTGGGGCACCTTGGTGGCTCAGTTGGTACAGCATCGCCTTCAGCTCAGGTCATGATCCTGGGGTCCTGGGATCCAGCCCGCATTGGGCTCCCTGCTCAGTTCCCAACTTCTCCCCCTCCCTCTGCCTGCTCCTCCCCCTGCTTGTGATTTCTCTCTCTGTCAAATAAATAGATAAGTAAAATCTTAAAAACAAAAACAAAAACCTCTAAAAGAGGTATCTTAAAGAAAAATTAGTCTATTTATTTACTTCTATTTTCTTTATAATTAACCCATAAAATTAAAGATATCTTTTTTTTTTTTTTTTTTTTTAATTTGACTCAAAAAACAGACTAACAAAGAAAGTTGACCCTGAAGACTATGGTCTACTCCTGTAAAGATACATTATTTGGTTTTTAAGAATTTTCTAATTTTCGGGGCGCCTGAGTGGCTCACTGGGTTAAGCCTCTGCCTGCAGCTCAGGTCATGATCTCAGGGTCCTGGGATCGAGTTCCACATCGGGCTATCTACTCGGCAGGGAGTCTGCTTCCTCCTTTCTCTCTGCCTGCCTCTCTGCCTACTTGTGATCTCTCTCTGTCAAATAAATAAATAAAATCTTAAAAAAAAAGAACTTTCTAATTTTCTAAACTTTATCTTAAGCAAAGAACATATTCTATTATCCGTCTCTATGGAACTAAGCAAGATTTAACTTGAGCCTGGGGAAGCAACTAGACTCTTCAGGCTGAGGAATTGACCAGGGGTAATTATGAGAACGTTATAATCAGGAGACTTTTTTGTCTGAATAGAAATAACTATTTTAAAAGGCCCCTGTTGGCAAAGTTTAATATTAGGTTAAATCATATGCAATTTCAACTTTAATGCTTAAAAATGGATGAATAGCAATTTCATATACTTGAGCAAAATACATTGAGAAACTGAAATAAGTTAAAGACATAATGGTTATTGCCTCAAGACACAAAATGCAACTTGAATCTGGAATAAAAAAATAATTTGTCTATGGAAAGGTCAGTATTAAATGAAAGTAATTATGTCAAGGGATACTAAAGTGGTTCTCTAGACCATCAGCAGCAGCACCTGGAAGCTTATTAGAAATGCCTATGTAGCCCCACCCTAGAGCCTCTGAATCTGACATTCTGGAGTGAAGCTTAGAAATCTATGCTTTAATAAGCCCTCAGATGATTTTGATATATGCTAACATTAAGAACCACTGGACTATGTCTTTTCCAACATAAATGTCTTCACTATCACTGAGAATTGAATTGAACTGAATTGAACTTGTATTTATTAAATACAAGTATTTGTATTATATCCCTGCTAACTGATACAGAAAACACAACAGCAACACAATCTTTCTACTCTACACATTTGAATGTAAGAATTATTATATGCTTATAGTACTGTCTTTAAGACTATCCTTTCATTCTCCTGTTTAGAGGAGATTTGATGGTAGTAGGAAATCATACTTCCTTATTATCAAGGAAGGGGGTGAGGTTTTGAAGAAAGGAATAAAACCACTTGACAGATATATAAGCCCAAATATAAGGAAACAAATGAAGCCCTAAATTTATGAGATGTATAGCTATGTGGAAAATAAAGAAAAGTGATAAAGAAAATGGAACCAAGGGACAGAGATTTGAATATGGTATAGTGTTGTGAGAAGTTTCAGATAGTGGAACAAATGTGGGAACACTGGTCTTATAAGTAGTCAGGGCTGGTGATCAAAGATTAAACTAGGACTAGAAGCTCCACTGTTAGAACACCAAGGTTAGGTATATTACTCTGTTCCTGTAGGATTAGAGGAAAGCAAATGCTTTTTGTGTTTGAAACTTAACACTTTTCAAGTGAGAGGCAAATGTAAGTAATGGATACAGAATACCATCAAAAAGATGTTGGATTTATATCTGAAAAAGAGGACGTCAACAAGATGGTGGAAATGTTTTAACATTTTTGATTGCTAGTATTCTGAGATAAACTCACTTTTTTTGTAATGGTCTACTTGAAAGTGTAGGATTTCATGGTTTTGAAGTGTCACCAAATAACCTGAACTATTTCAATTCATAAGAAATACTAGGTATGGCAAAGCTAGGTGACAAAAACCTACAGCAAATATCAGCTATAGTAGAGGAGTTCAGGTCCAGCCCATTTCTAGTTGGGGAGAAGACAAAGAAGTTCACTTTCATTTCCAATGAGAAAACATTCTAGGAGCATCTAACCAATGAAATAAGGTAAAAAAAAGAAATAGCAATCATGTACTAGAAACATAGAGACAAAAATGTCCTTAATTATACGTAACAGAAAATTCAAAAGAATCAATATGCTATTAACATAATAAGTGGACAAGAAAACTTGAGTAAAATGAAAGATATATTTAATATTATATATGGACTTCAAATTTTCACAATTTAATCTATTAATTATATCTAATCTAGTCAAAATCCAAGGAGGATTTTTGAGTAAACTTTAAAAATTGATTCTAAAATAAATGTATGTAGAAAGATAAAGGTCCATCAATAGTTACAGAAATTTTTACAAAGGAGCCAAGAAAGGACTTGCCCAAATAGAACTTAAGGCACATCACAAAACTGTTGTCAAAAAATGTGGTACTAGTGGGGGAACATTTAGGTAGATGATAGAATGGAATACAATCCAGAAAGAGGAGAGAGAATATGATCGAGGTGACATCATAAATTAGACAAAAAAATGTAGGTTCTTTAATATAAGCAATAGAAGAATTAGGTCACCACAAAAAAGGAAAATAAATTTGAAATTCATACTTTACACCATATTAAAAGAAAAGAAGAAAAATCCTAAATTTGAAAGACAAAAATCTAAAGCATTTATGAAAAACAAAAACAGAAACAAAAAGCTATAGGAGTTTAACTTTGTGACTTCATTCGGGGAATCCGCAAAATGTCCCAAAGCACAAATGAGAAGAGGAAAAAGATACATTTAGCAAAATCCAAATATAAGCGCTCTGTTTAACAAAGGACTCCACAAGCAAAATTAGCAGGCAGGTACAGATTAAAAGAAGATATTTATAATGGGAGAACCAACAAGTGATAATTACATTATATAGACAGACACATAGAATGTGTAAGTTGGTTTTTTGCAAATCTACAGAGATTCAGCAACAATCAAATAAAATAAATGGAATTCACAGAAATGTGGGCCTAGGGATCAAATTGTAAATAGCAGGTATTGACTAATTTAAACAATCATGAACTATCATTATCAGACTGAAAAAAATTTAGAAAGCCTCATAATATCAACTGCTGATAGAGGGCAGATGGTGCTGTCACTTTGGCCAATAATGGGTAGTAGTTGGTGAAATTAACCATTCATGTAACTATGATCCAACAATCCCACTCTTGATGTACACACCAGAGGAACTCTCTCCCAAAAGGCATACAGTAATTGAAAATTCAAGTACGTAGACTCTTCAAGTCTGAAGATAAAGTGATCAAGCAGAAGATAAAGTGAACAACTCCCTTTAGGTATCCAGGACCAATGGGGAAGCAGGCAGAACAGAACCAAGCATAGCAACCATTCTCAAATTACTGATGAAGAAGATACTCCACCTCTCAAAAGCAGAGTGAGAAGCAGGATAGAATGAGGCTCTTTATGGGAAAGTGACCATCTGTGTGGGGAAGATAGCAACAGGGATAGAACTAGGAGCATTGTATCGGTGGAAAAGTTGGGAATGATACAATGTATACTTATATATAACTGTATATGCATATACATGTATAACTTTTTTTTTAAAGAACACAAATACAAAGTAAACATATTTTTCAGGGATGCTTATCTAAGGAAATACATGGAAGGTCAATTAGGAAGGTGGAGATTACTCATACTTTATGGATGTTGATGTCTAGGTCTATGGGGGATTAATACTAAAAGTTAAAAAAATAATAGAAGAGGAGATTTGCACAAATAGAGGAAGGTCGTGTGACTTGAATTTAGGCGTATGAACTAATTACTCCCTTACCTCTGGAGGAAACATTAAGGATGAGGAAATTATATGGCATATTATGATTAGGTTTCTGCGTGCATTTGTATACATGACCAAAAATTACAAAACAAAAGTAAAAAATACAGTTATGGAAGGACTGCAGTGCTCCTACGACTCCACGATGGAGCAGGTACTGAGCCTTCCTTAGAGTTTGGAACCTTCGAGTGACAGCTTTCATGGGTCCCTAAAGATCTTAACATCTGAGGAGAGTTCATTGTTACTCAGGAGTTACGATGTTCGTGAGAGAGAAACGAAAGCAAAAGGAAATCATCTTCACGACCCAGGCATCTTTTTCTCTTCCAGGCTGCGCTTTTCACTGCCGCGCTGTGTTCTCCAACGAACTCTCTACTCCATCGGTCACTGGGGATGGAGATAGGCTGCTAATTCAGTTCATCTTGTTCCCTTCTCAGTATCTGTAGAGACGAACAGAGCCAGTTTTGCTATTTTTGTTACAGAAATATCTTGTGAGAAATCTGCGAGTTAACTGCCCCTGCATGGAGCCAGGTGGGGGCCAGGCCAGGGAGGAGAGGGGCTTGCCAGCTGGGGTGGACCTCCCTGGCTCGGCGCTTCCCCAGACTGGATGCCATCTTGAGGCAACTCTTGTTTGGGCTGTGGGTACAGCACAGGGCTGCTAAGCGGCACCAACTACAGGACTTGGAAAGTACCACTCAGCCCTACAGTAGACAGATGGTATTTCTTCTGCGTCTGTGTGGAGGGGGTGGGGGAGTGGTGGTAACAATAAGCAGCAGTAGCCACTTGACAGGCTCCCTGCTGCCAAGAATTTGCATGACGAGCGCTTGCTGCCATCTGGAGAACTTGAGCTCATTAAGGAAGAATCAGCATCTCAGCTTCATTCTCTTTGCCCCAGTCAGTGCGGAGGATCTCCCTTCCCAGGGGAAGAAGAGAGCAAAAGGCAAATCAATCAGAGGAACCTGGCCTGGGGGAGACAGCCTGCGCCATCCCTTAGGGGAAGTCGGAGAGAGCTGGACAAGCGGGTGTAATCCAGAGATGTGTGGACGGGTCTGGCACTTCAGGGCAGATTAGGTCAGCGGAGTCCATCATGCTTGGGGCATGAGTGTGTTTGCAGGCCAGTAGCTGGTGGAGGAAATGTGGAACTAGGAAGGAGAAAACTCAAACAAGCACCCCCTTTCCCATGACCTCCAGAGTGGAGTTCAATGAGGCAAATGTCCGACTATCCACCCCAGGGATCCATTCACAGGCCACAGTTCTGTGTATTATAAACACATGTGTGGGCCATTTAATTAAACATATAACAGGTTTCCAGCTGCTGAAATTCTGCCTGTTTAAAGCAAAATGTATTTGCAAACTATGAAAAATGTTCACTAAATATTAGTTTTGCATTTTAAATACTTTTCTTCCTTTCTTCCTTGTTAACTATCTGGGAACCTTATGGTTATCATATTATTTTTTTCTCTAAAAGATATATTTTTTTTCTCCAAAATGTCTCTAAATGATATTTAAATTTTACTAAGATCAAATGTTATCTTACATGAAACATTTTATTAAAAGATGATATCCTATAGCTAAACAAATGAAGTTATTAGCATTAGTTAAAACCTGTAATTCATACACATAACCACACAGCTTTCTGTATGTCCTGTTGTCCCCAAATTTCTAGCATCAGACAACACCAAGGGAATTCTTCATAGGAAGAAAAGATATGGGCCCATTTTTAGTAGTTATGGGATAATCAAAGAGGTGAGACTAATACCACATTTAGCATTGATTGATGTTTGTGAAATGTGCAAAGATGGGAACTGGATTATGTCTGTCCTCATTACCCTCGCTCCTAGCGCAATTCTTGCCACTGAGGGGAGTCTCTTTCTGTTTCAGCTTTGGGAGTCACAAGGAAGAAGTTAATGGCAAACTTTAGCCCAAAGGGGGGATTGATTGAAAAGGTGATGAGCCATCATATGGACTCTAAGCGGTGAACAGCTGAGACCAGGAAGGAAACGCCAGCACCTGGACTGTTGGAATGGGTCGACCCGGTCATGCCTGGTTCTGGGGACCTCCAATCTCTGTATCTAAATCTCAAATTCTCTGACGGTAGAGTTTGATGGGCCCGGCTTGGGTCAGGTGACTGCTCTGGACCAGTCAGAGAAGGTGAAAGCTCGTCTACATAGAATGTAATATAACGTACAGTCATCGCCGGAGTCATGCGGTGGAATCAGGGATGAGGCTTTCTGGTTCACAGCATATTTCAGAAAATTTGGGGTTAATGCTTGTTTGCCAAAACGTACAACTTAGACTACATAAAACTTGTAAGTGTGTTTCTCTGTCTTATAAGAGAGTATGACTGTAGTAATTTAGTATCTCCATGATTCAGAATAATCATTATGCACATTGATTAGTGTGTAGTATAGCAACAGTTGATTAGTGTGTAGTATAGTTGTAGTATAGCAACAACGTTTCTCTCAAGAACCACTGGCGGATGTATGAGAGCCAGTTGGGACCAGGGTGAGGTGAGAAGCACCCAGAAGGGAACATTTAAGGGAGTACTCTGTCCGTCATAGAGTTAAAAGTGACTATTTCCTTAAAGGTTGCATCCCAGCTGCCTCATTGGCCCTACTCCCAGCCCTGATGAGGGATATATTTGTTCCTATACCAAAATGACTCTGTATTATTCACCTCGATATTTTTGTCACCTGTCACTTATTGGGGAAAAAATGCAAACATGTTTTTTGTGGAGCCCTCATTATAATCATTTTCACTTCCCTACACATTCAAGATTTTCTAATCTTTTTAAAAATTATTTATTTATTTATTAGAGAGGGAGAGAGAGCATAAGCAGGGGCCAACAGCAGGCAGAGGGAGAAGCAGACTCCCTGCTGAGCAAGGAGCTCAAGGCCGGACTCTATCCCAGGACCCAAGGATCCTGACCTCAGCTGAAGGCAGCTGCTTAATCAACTGAGTCACTGAGGTGTCCTAAGCCTGTCCAATTTTTTTGTTTGCCCTAACCATAGTGTCCTAATAGCTCTTTACCCTCACCCAACCAGCAACCTAGGGCAATCCTGACTTTAAATATTCCTTCCAGTTCTTCCATTGCCATATACCACCATGAATGTCAGTGTAACACTCATATGTACATAAGAATCCGAACCAATTTGAGACTTTCAGAAAAGGGTCATTTTGAAACAAATACTGAGTTCTGTGCCAGCATATTGGGATAAACACATTTCCTATCAGAGAATGTATCCTGATTTTCAGATTTGAAACTCTGGCAGTCATAGCCATAATCTAGGGAGAACTCAAGATTTAAAGGAGGAAGCAGACAACTACAATAATAAATGTATATAGAACATTTTAAACAAAGCACTAAAGACAACACAGCTTTTGTGGGAATCCATAAGGGAGATTGTGGTTCCAGCCTGTGCAAACATAGATCGTGGCCTTTGTGACAGATTTTAAACTGAGTTCTACCCTCCATGTAGCCATTGAGGACCTAACTCTGAGTGTGAGAGGTGATTCCCAGACAAGCTGATGTGATGATGATCTAGCAGCAGAACATCATTAACCTGGAGGGAAAGCCAAATCTCAGATTATTTTCCTGGCTTTTTTCCAATTTGATAGATTACCTTGAACAAGTCACTTACTTGCTCAGATACATAGTTTTCAGATCTATAATTGGACAGGCCAATTTTGAAATCCCCTTTCAGTTGTAGTATTTTCTATTTTCTATTCTATCGTGTCAAAACAAATTAACTACTGTAATATAAAACTTGGAAAAATTCTGTGTCAGGGAGTGTTTGAAGTAATCTGCATACATCAGACAGCGAAACCATTAATTTTAAGAGTTTTCTTTGTGAGGCTCAGTTGATATTCATCATTAGAACAAAATGTTGTGCCTGTGTGACCTGTGATTATAGCTCTGAGTCATTCCAGTGGTATGGCAGTTTTAGTTTTTGCTGTGTCTACACATTGTTCAATTTTAGGAAATTTGAATTTTAAAAAATTACCAATGGGTTATTTATCTCTAAAATACTAATCAATGAGCTAGCTCAGTCTGAGGACAGAATTAAAATGCCCATGTGTTTTGGTATTATTGAGGACTAATCTTTGTATGATAAATAAATATAGACATCTGGTTTGGTTAAATATGTTTGGTTGCTTTTGTATCTTCCAGTCTGTTGACGTAATCATTCTTTTAGGGCACACGTTATTGGTTCAATTCTGTCCCCAACCCTCATGCCCCTGAAAAATATATGTTGGTATCCTAATCTCCAGTATCTCAAAACGTGACATTATTTGGTGGTAGTCTTTACAAAGATGATCAAATTGAAATAAAGTTTTTTTTTTATTTTTTAATTTTATTTATCCATTTGACAGAGAGAGATCACAAATAGGCAGAGAGGCAGGCAGAGAGAGAGAGAGAAGCAGGCTCCCTGCTGAGCAGAGAGCCCGATATGGGACACGATCCCAGGACCCTGAGATCACGACCTGAGCCGAAGGCAGCGGCTTAACCCACTGAGCCACCCAGGCGCCCCTGAAATGAAGTTTTTGGGGTGGCCCCTAATCTAATATGATAAATATCCTTACTAAAAAAAAAGGACATTTGAACATAGACATGCACACAGGGAGAATACCATATGAAGATGAAGGTAGACATTTAGATTGGTCTAGATCTAGATCTAGATACTTCTCTGAGCTAAGGAATGGCAAAGATTGCCAGCAAACCACCAAAAGTTAGGTGAGAAGCATAGAACAGATTTTTTCTTTCAACTCTCAGAAGGAACTGATACTGCTAACACCTTGATCTTGGGCTTCTAGCCTCCAGAACTATAAGAAAAATTTCAGTTGTCTAAGCCACCCAGTTTGTGGTATTTTATTACAGAATCCCTAAGAAACTAATACAAGCATTGTATTAGTATTGTGTATTGGAACAGTGTTTAGATGAAAATCCCTTATTAATTTCAATGCTAGTTTTGAACACACACAATCACATTCATACACATTGAAAAATAATACATATTTCTTTAGATATCATAGTGAATAAAATAATGTGCCTTAAAGGAGACCCCATAGAATTTGTACTTTACACACATGCTCACCAGTGGCTTAGAAACCTAATTGGTTTTTGAACCTCATTTTATTAGTTGGATGGTTACTGTTGGATAATTTTCAGAATCCTCTTGCTAGTCAAAAGAAGAAAACAAATTCATAATTTAGAGCATTTATGAATGATTCCTAAACAAATATTTTCTGTAAGTTTATTTTTATTTAAAAAAATTTTTTTAAAAAGATTTTATTTATTTATTTGACAGAGAGAGAGATCACAAGTAGACAGAGAGGCAGGCAGAGAGAGAAAAGAGGAGGAAGCAAACTCTCTGCCAAGCAGAGAGCCCGATGCGGAGCTCGATCCCGGGACACTGAGATCATGACCTGAGCTGAAGGCAGAGGCTTAACCCACTGAGCCACCCAGGCTCCCTATTTAAAAAAATTTATTAAAAAAACAAACTATAGTGTCATGCCACCAATGAGTTTATGCGATATAAGAGAATTCATATTATTTCTTTCTCTCTGATATATTGACAAACTGTCCTTAAAATTGTTACTTTCTTCTGTATAATCTCATAAAAAAGAAAATTACATAACCTTCCTTGTTTCCTCTTCCAGCACTTGAGAATCCCTTAAAGGAAGATAATTCTTCCTAGTATTTAAGTAAAATCCCTTTTTTAGGATTTATGCTTGAGCTTTTTTTTTTTCTTTCTTTAAGATTTCTTTAAGATTTTATTTATTTATTTGACAGAAAGATCACAAATAGGCAGAGAGGCAGGCAGAGGGAGAGAGAGAGAAGCAGGCTCCCTATTGAGTAAAGAGCCCGATGCGGGGCTTGATCCCAGGACCCTGAGATCATGACCTGAGCCGAAGGCAGACGCTTAACCCACTGAGCCTCCCAGGCATCCTGCTTGAGCTTTTTTACGTTTAGTGAGAAACAAAGACCTGATTACTGCAACTATCACATATTATATGGTTTCGCATGGAGGTAATGAATATGGAAATCAAAGATATAATATTTTTAGTCACTTCTATTTGCCTTGCCAGTTTCAAAGTAAGATTATATACTTATAGAAATATTGTTTTCCTTTCTGGCTCACTAGTCTATTTTTTTTCCCCCTTTTTGATATGGAGGGAACAGAAGTAGGGCAATTTAAATATATCTTTTGAGCCAAGAAAGCTAGCAAGAAATAATCACAATTTTAAGGAAAAGTAAGAAACGGTGACAGTGTTTAAGTAGATCACATTGTGTTTGGATTCTGTTAATTACTGCTACCAGTCCACAAGCTGTTGCAAAGGTCCCCTGGAGATTATTTCCAATCTATTTATGGAATCTTCAGAGGAGAAGCTATGAGAATGTCTTTTTATGACATTCTCTGTGGACTTTCATTTTCAATAGCTCACAATTAGTTGCCTGGAATGAGGATGTAGATTAGGCTAAATATACAGAGGTCATAATTTTCTGACCCACTTCCTCCTTCATGTCCAAATACATTTGGAAGGAATTCTTTCCAGATTCTATTTGTCTGCTGTATTAACTCACAATGACATCTTTTCAACTGCCTTGGCTTTAAGTGTCCTGTATCTTTAAACTAGCAATTTTCTATTTGAAGGGTTCCATTACCATGCCTACAACAATGTGGGTGGATTGGAAAAGCTACTCCACGATAGTAACTTGTGGGGAAAGCTTAGACCTGAAATGAGCAGCTGGAATTAAGACGGGAGAAAATTAATGCTGAGAAAGAAGGTGGATTGTACACGGAAGCTGGGTGTAGCCATCTTGGAGAATGAGCTCATTTAGGCAGATTTCTTTCTTCAGGTTCCAGTAGAAATTTTTGTCTCCTTTATTGGAAATTATAATTGATAATTCCATTTATTTACAGTTCTTCTGTAAGTAAAAAAGAAACATTTTGATTTTATTCACCAGTTTTCACAAAATAAAATTTTATACCTTCCTCTTTGGCACCATATGTTCATTTGAGAAGTACAGGGCTTCCTTAATTCTCTAAAATGGGCTTTGTGTATGCCAGAGGGCAGCATGTGACACTCTTCCATCTGGCATGCATGTTACCACTTGGCTGCCACCTGTGCTGCTACCCAGGACCCTTGCCATTCCTGCCCCATCCAGTGCTGTTGGATTTTCTAAGTCTCCACAGCCCCTTACTGGCTACTGTCTTCTCCTGTGGCAGATGTTGGGGTGGGAAATGTTTTGAAGGCCAAGCATTTGCTATTACCGGCATGGCATAGACTCAAATCTTCTTCTACTGGAAAAATATAAGAACATGAACTATGTTTGCTTCTAAATATATGGTGACTCCTCTCCTTTCTCCCTAACCCCAATGTGTTCCATGCTAGTAAACCCTAATTTAATTTGACTCCTTGAGTGTATCTGATTGGATTTATATTGCACTCTGTGCTTGCCATCCCTAGTTTTCACCAAAAATGTCTTTTGTGAGTCCTCCCTTGGGTGAAGAGGATTGATTCATGCTATCTGTAATCAGCTGAGCTTCAGTACCTTTTCAAAGTACTCCTGGTTTTTGGACATGCATATTCCAGATCATTAAATTTTTGCAGTCTGAAATCGATCACCTAGCAGGTGAAAGTGCCACAGAAGCCATCAGAAGAACAGTTGGAGTTGTGAATGAATTTGATCATTTTGATGATAAAAGAACAACTTTAGGATCATAAACTCATATTATTTTTGGAATTGGACATAATCTTAGAAGCATTCATTTAATTTATTTTATAAATGACAGAACTAAACTGTCTTGTGGCTTGGTTAAACATTGTTGACACACTGCTACTATTCTTATTAATAGTCTATAAAAATATATGTCATGAGATTCATTGTTAAGTACCTGGGATTTATACTCATTGTTTATGCACATAACCTTTGATTGAACCTGGGAAGTCTTAGGAAAAAAGTATTTCATTGGAATGAGATCTTATGAGTGCTAAGATTCCCACCTTGGCATAGGGTTGGGACATTTTACACACTGAGGAAATGCTATCCTTCCATTACTTGAAAGTTTATAGAAATATCTTTAGAAAAAAATATTGAAATCCATAACTATTCACTATTTCAACATATAGTTATTGAATATTTATCAGAAAATATCAGGCACCAGACTAGGTCCTACAGGTACAAGTAGAAACAAAAAAAGTAAGATTCCAGGTGCTCAAAATGAGTACCTTATATTTTTACTTAATGGACCAATGGATATGGTCTTATAACATAAGCCTAGTTTTTGTTTTGTTTTTATCTTTTGTTTTAATTTCTTCAATGTCACAACCATTACAAAGTGTTTGTTATATATTCAAGTGTATTAGAATGTATTTAGCTGTGAGTGAGAGAAAAGTCAATTACATTCAAACTGCCTTAAATAATAAAGGGACTTTGTTGGCTCAGTAACTTAAAAGTCCAGCTGGAAGGTGGGCTTCCAGCATGGTTTAATCAGGGCTCTGGGTGAATTGCTCTGTGACTATTCTAGCTCTGTCCAATTCCATGCATGCATCATGTTAGTCCCTGGCAGACTTCTCTCATGGATGCAAAATAAATAACAGAGAAAACAGTGTTTGATGTTCTCTTACTCCTATACAGGGGAGAAAAAGCATTTCTATCTTAGGATTTCAAACAAGATCTTAAGATCACTCTTACTGAAATTGATGAGATCATATGTGTATACCAGAACCAATTTTTGTGGCCTGAAAAATGAAATGTGACATTTGATTTAAACTATTCCAGGACCAAAGATTGGAATTGGAGGTGAAATCAGTTTCCATCAAAGTGATTTAGCTGGAGGGAGAATAGCAGATACTTGAATCTGAGTGTTGGTAAAAAGTGGGAGGTAGATCATGGATACAAAGTAGAAAATTATCAGTTATTTACTAGGTTAATTTTGGGTCGTTACAACAAGTTCTATGACTCTGCTGGTCACTATTCATGGATAAGTTCAAAATGAATTTAAATTAAAGGCAATGATACAAGCACTAAAAACAGATAAACAGATTAAATATTCAACTCAGTAAGAAAAACTACCATAAAACAAACCAAAGAAAATATGCTAAGGAAATGGATAAAGACAAAAGGAAGAAGATAAAATAGTGAAAAAACAGAATGAAAAATTTCCCTTTGTGGCAATGGCAGACTATTTATTTTAAGCCAACTCTACACATTGGAAAAACTTAAATAAGCGAAATATCAACAACAAAATATTTTTGAAGACACTGAAAATCTACAAAGTAGCAAGGACTTAAGGAGCAAGATCCTGGAGAAAAGAAGAGTGTAGAGAGATGACCCCTATCTTTGACTCCACTTTTCATCAAAAGGCATTTGCTAATTAGAAGCAAGGGTGCATTCTGAGAGGTTAGAAGTTTTACAGAAAATAGTATATGAGAGGCTGAGAAGCTGAGCAGAGTTCAGTCAACTTTAATCAACTGGATTAAATTGAAATACCTTTGCTTTATTTCAAAACCAGAAGTAAATCCTCTCTGGAAAAAGACAGCATTGTCTAGAGCTTCAAATTATTTTTCATAAACTATGTCCAGCATTATGTTTAAAAAAAAAAAAAAAAAAAGAGCTGGTCATGTTGGCCAAAACCCAAGAGAAAAAATTTAAACAGATAATAAAATCAGACCCACAGTTGATCCAGATTTTGAAATGATCAGGCGTGGATATTAAAATAACTGTAATTCATTTGTTAAGAGAAAAAATGGAAAATTTAGGCAGGAAACTGGAAAAATATAGGTAAGTTAAAAGGAATTTCGAGAACTGGAAAAAATGTAATAATTGCAAGTAAAACAGACTAGATAGATTTCATTAAGACAGAATCAGAGAACTGGAAAATAGGAAAGAACTCATCCAAGTGACTAGACCAAAATATCAAGAGACAAAAAGATGGAAAATACATAAACAAAACATATAGAAGTAGTAAGAGATCCAAAAGATTTTTTTTTAACCAAACAAAATAAATAACAATAAAGTGACAAAGCTTTAGCTAGTCTAATCAACAGATGATCAAAGCCAAAATAAGAACCCAAAACTGAATGTACAAATGTATTTATATATGAGATTAAAATTATAAAAGTAAATCTTATAAACTGAGTTTTTGTTGAAATGGATAATTTCTAGAAAAATTTAAAGTAATGACATTGATGTAAAAGAGATAGAAAACTAGAGTCCAATAATTATGAGAGAAAAAAAAGAACCCACCAGAAGTTGTTGATAAATTCTCTTCATAAAAGCATGGTTTCTTTAGGTACTTTCATGGATGAAATCCTGTAAACTTTCAAGGAACAGATATTCACAATATACATAAAATTGATTAAGATCAGAGGATAAAAGATGTATAATTTTCCAACTTACTTTTCATATTTATGATGATACAGTGATATGAATGTCTGTCCCCAAAAGGCATAGAAATCTACAAAAGGATCTCATTTATAAATAGAGATTTTGTAAAAAGTTTTGTAACTCATATCTGGTGGCTTATAAAAACAAAAAGGAAGTCTATTTCAGCAAGACAAGAACAGATTATTATTAGAAATAGTATATTTTTATCACATCTTTGGATAAAAGAAGAAAAATTATAATGTCTATTTGGCAGTTAGAAAAAAATTTTTTTTTACATTGGCTCATACAATCATTGATTCTAAAATAGGAGTAATCCATACACACCTCTTACCTTAGGGAAGAAGAAAGTGATGGGATTGATCAGAATCTCACCTATGTGAGATTATAGTCTAGTTTGAAAAAAGACCTGTAATTGATTTTGTTATAACCTCCTATAGAGTACTTTCCTTCTTTCTCCCTAAATTTTCGCCATTGAAATCACTGAAATAGAAAGTTCCAAATTTGTTTTATAAAGTTAAACATTTATGTTTAACTTTAAAACAAATAGAAACAGCACCTAACACAGTCTTACAAAAACAGAATAGTTCTCTAACTTGGGAAATAATATCCATCAAGCTAATGGCCAAGAAATATCCAATGTCATTATTATTACTTACTACTCAACATTATTCTGGACAAACTGATCTGTACCATAAGGCAAGAAAAAAAGTCACTATAAGTTTTGGAAATTATCACTATTTGTAGATAAAATAACAGTTTGATTTTAAATAACAGTAAAGTCAACTACCATTCTGTTGAAAATTAAAATAGAGTTAAGAGGCTGGGGGCAAAATAAATATATGTTTAAATAATTAGTTTTCCTACATGCCAGTTATAATCAGTTGAACAATATAAAATAGGGTGACAAACTGTCCCAGTCTGCCTACAACTTTCCCAAAGTTCTACATCCTTGGATACCTCATAAACTAGGAAAATGGTCTCCATAAAAAGGGAAAAAATCATATTCATAATAAACATAGCAAGAACTTTGATAAAAGCTCTGCAGGAACTTTATGGGGAAAGCCATGAGATTCTACTGAGCACTGTGAATAAAATTTTAAAGTAATGGAGTTTCTATGAGTTCTATTAATAGCATGACATTGGATGGGAAAAATTCAGCATAGCAAATGTATAAATTTTCCTATATTGACTCATAATTCGAATGTAATTCTAATTAAAAACCCAAGTGGATGTTTCTTTTAATTCAGCAAAATTATTCAATTATCCAAAAGTTTATATGAATGAAACAAATAACTTACAAAATAAAATAATGAAAGGAAGATGATTTAGGATATGAAAATATATTAAAAAGTGAGAACAATTCTTTTTTTTTTTTAAAGGTTTTATTTATTTGACAGAGAGAGATCACAAGCAGGCAGAGAGGCAGGCAGAGAGAGGAGGAAGCAGGCTCCCTGCTGAGCAGAGAGCCCGATGCGGGCCTCGATCCCAGGACCCTGAGATCATGACCTGAGCCGAAGGCAGCAGCTTAACCCACTGAGCCACCTAGGCGCCCATAAAAAGTGAGAACAATTCTGATTATAATATATATGTAAAAAAATAGACAGGAAGTTCTAAGGAACAGAAATTTTGCAGTATAGGAAACTGAGAAACTGGCCCAGATACATGTAAATGCTTGTTATAAAAATAAGCAGTATTTTAATTCAGGAGGAAAGTAGATTAGTCAAAAATGGTGCTGGACTAATTGGATACAATTTGAAATATAATACAGTTAAATTCCTACCTTAGAAGAAGCCATAAAATCAATAGCAGTTTAATTAATTAAATGTAAACAAACAACCATCCCTCTTCCTCCCAAAAAGAGAACTTGAAGAAAATAGATCTAAATAGAATAGAATCATCATTTAAAGTAACGAAGCATAAAAGCATCTCAATGATAGCACTGAGATTATTTGACTGCATACATAAAAATTAAGAATATCTACAGATCCGTAATAAACACCATAAGCCAAATCTAAATGCATATGGACAATCAGGTTTCATTAGTCAAATTAACTATGACAGTTCTTATTTTCTGAATTTGAAAATAATATTTATAATATTTTATTAGCCAAATACATACATCCCAATAAAATATAGACAAAGAATATAAACTGGAAATTTCTGAAAGAACAACAAATGACCAATACACTTAGGAAAACATGTTCAGTGTCCTTAGGAATCAAAGGACTGGGAAATAAAGCGCTGATGACATTATATGGGTTCCATGTTTTGATTAGGTTTGACTCTTGTGCCTGATACATTGACATAACTAAACTGCCTTTATTATATTTAATGTGAACATTTAACTGATAAGAGTATTTTAAAATGTGGCAAGTTGGTGCTATTGGCCAACATTTCAGTTTCAGCCGTGTATCTTGTATCCATATAATAATGCTTATAGGGCACCTGGGTGGCTCAGTGGGTTAAGCCGCTGCCTTCGGCTCAGGTCATGATCTCAGGGTCCTGGGATCGAGTCCCGCATCGGGCTCTCTGCTCAGCAGGGAGCCTGCTTCCCTCTCTCTCTCTCTCTCTCTGCCTGCCTCTCCATCTACTTGTGATTTCTCTCTGTCAAATAAATAAATAAAATCTTTTAAAAAAATGCTTATAAAATCATTTGAATATTTTATCATATTTTGCTTTACTTTACAAAAATGAGTAGAAATGGAGAAATAAGCATTGTTTATGTTATTGATAGAAGATACATAGCTCACACCGAGGCTATAGAGACAGAGATGGAAATCATCGGGCATTTTGAAAGCATTCAGCATCTAGTCTTAATTAGTTGTGAGACTTAAGTCAGGTTGTCCAATTCAGTGCACACTTGTGAAGGGCATTACAAAAAGAATATATACCATTGAGAGAAGGGTTGGAAAAAGCAAAGGACAATAAAGCATTTTAAGTTTTTTGTCTTCTCTGGAACCCGTAATAATGATATGTTGCTTAATTACTCAATTTTTGTATATTAGAATTTCACGTTGGTTGGCAGAAATGCATGATGTTGGAATATAATGCAGAGGATACATTTCAACTCATCACGGGTAGATATGAAATATTATTTTAATAAAGTTTTAGGCAAAAGAACATTTAGTAAATTGTGAGAGGCAGTATGAAATTGATAAAGTCTTCTTGGAGGGCAACATGGCTGGATGTACCAGTTTTAAAAAATATTAAGTCCCTATGCCTTACTAATTCCATTTCTAGGTATTAATGTCAAGGAAATAACTGTAAGTATAAAATGTTTTATTTACCAGGATATCCTTTTCACGGAAACATTATTATGATAGTAAAAAGCTGGAAACCACCTGAATGTCAACAACAGGAGATTGGTTAAGTAGATTATGATGTAGCCACAATTGGATACTATGCCTTGAAATAATATTTTAGTGGCATGAAAAATAGTGGTATTATATTGACTAAAAGATCAAGTCATAACTATGTAAACAACCCCAAATTTATGTTATACATGACATAAAGACAGAAAAGATATAAAACAAAATCATAACAGGGATCATTTCTTTAACTAGTATAGTTACAGGTGATTTTCATTTCTTCCTTTGGGTGTTTGTATACATCCACACTTTCAAAGTTTCCGCTATAAACATGTCCTGTGTCTATGTCTTCTAACATCAGAAGTTTTGTGGTTGCTGCTTTGAACTTGAACCATGGTCTTCAAATTCTGTAAACTTGTCATTCTACCATGTTATCTCAAAATCATTTGGTAGATTAGTTGATGTAAAAGCAACTTATTCTATTGAAATAATTTTTCTCTTGTGCAACTCTTGGCAATGAAGATTTAACTACTGGGCTCTCCTCTCCCAGAACAGACTTGGTGCTAAACTGTCTACCCAATTAATAAAATAAGAATTCAATGTCGGGCGCCTGGGTGGCTCAGTGGTTTAAAGCCTCTGCCTTTGGCTCAGGTCATGATCTCAGGGTCCTGGGATCGAGTCCCGCATCGGGCTCTCTGCTCAGTAGGGAGCATGCTTCCCCCTCTCTCTCTATCTGCCTCGCTGCCTACTTGTGATTTCTGTCTGTCAAATAAATAAATAAAATCTTAAAAAAAAAAAAAAAAAGAATTCAATGTCTTTCTGTCTCTCACGTTCCAAGGCCTAATCTTTGCTCTGTCTGGTACTGTACCAGTGATCTGTTAACCCTTACGCGTACAGTTTTGATTCGGGCAAAATGCCTAGAGCTATGGGAAGGATGTTTCAACATGATTATTAGCTATTGACACACAAAATATTCATAAAGATTCAAAGGACAGATCTGGAGTATAATTATGTGTGGGTTGATTTGGAGGATGGAGTGGTTGGGGAAGAATTTGAGGGGAGACACTGAAGAGAGAGTTGGGGTTACACATGTATTAAACTTTGCAGGCTCATGTTTTGTCTGATAGCCCTAAATAGCAGAGCTCTTTGGAATTTCTTTATACTGATGATAATAGGAAAGTAAAAAGAAAAGTATATCATTGTTTTTTGACTTAGATTCTTATCCACAATGGAGAACGTGATAGCTCGTTTGCAAATCATTTGTTCTCAACTAGACGAGCCCCCATTGTTAATGGCTTCCGGAGCTGCAACTGAATACTCTGGGATTTTACTTAAAACCTTTTGCCCAGCTGAGAGAGAAACATAAGTTTAGCTTGGACCTCAAGGCAAATGTTCTAAGAATTACTGCTTTGGTGCATTTTAAAAAGCTCTTACTACTTCTCTTTATCCTGGATCCTGCATGATGGAATTCAGAACAGGCTGGCGCTTTGCTTCATTTCATGCCAGATACATCACTGAAAGTCAAAAGGCTGCTATAGGCAAAATGACAAGGGTACTCAGCACAGCCAAATTCTCCCAACTTAGTCAGCAAAGAAAACTAAAATAGCAAGATCTTTTAACAGCCGAGTAGTGTAGATTTGCCCTGGACAGCTTTAGGTGGGAATGTGTGGTCTCAGTCAGAACTTCTTATGACTATTTAAGAACTTAGGAAGCCAAATAATCATGGGACATTATTTAATTCGTGACCATCTTGAATTTTTTCTTTGTAATCTGGGCTGTATCCAGTCATGTGACAATTTAATCTTAAGGAGTTAATATTCTACAAACTCCGTTTTCTTTGAACACCTATTTTTATATTAAGAAGCAATGACGTAGGTCCAGTTAGTTGGGGAAAATTAAAGTATTTGTTTGATTATGTGTTTTGTTTTTCTCTTGGGTTGGTGATGCAACATTTCTAGAGTCTTCTAAGAAGACTTTACATCATCTAAGAAGAACCAATAATATGTTCCAGTCTCTATTTTCTTAATATCCACAGGCTACTCTATATCACAGTCAGATTTTTTCTCTTACACCTGTGGGCATTTGCTACCTAGTGATCTGTGTCACTAGACCTAAGTTAATAACCTTGAGGTGAAGGGCATTTGTCATATTTACTATAAAAGTATGTGTCCTTTGTTTTCAATTCATTTTTCCTTAACCATTACGGTTTCTGTGTTTGTTTCAATTTCAAAATGACTTTGTATATTCTTATGCCAGTATGCTTAAGGTTACAAATAACCTTTCTTTCCAGTCATTTCAAATATTTTATTAATAATAGAGCCAAGCTTCATAACACACTCTTATGCTTTCTATAACATAAATACCCATATATTTACATAAATGGTAGGGGTAGGGGATTGGGAATTGGGTGGATTTCAGCCCCAAAAGAACTAGTAGAGAGAGATTTTAAATTGGTGGTGTGCAAAAATTATTTATTATTTCCCCCTCTTGTTCTCCACTTTCTTCTACCTTCTCTCTCTATATATGTATATACACATGCACACACATACATGCACATGTCCATTCCCTCCATTGTGCCTTACATTATGTACATCTGATAAAATGCAGAAAAGAAACAATGCTGGGGGAACTTCAGGATCAAAGACTAGAACGGCAAACTATCCTTTCTTTTTTCATCAGAAATTGTTAACCTCTTTTCTTCAAAGGCAAATTCATTTTCGTTTTCCTTAAACAAAGTAAAAATGAGAGTTATCTATGATTCTTTTCATATTAGACTCCTTGTTTCTCCCTCCTTGGCCTTATCTGGTTTTAACTGCTCTTTAGAATGAACACTGCATATTTTCTTAGTCCACAAATACAGACAAAGCTCCTACTCTTCTGACTTGCCCAAGAGCAATTTGGTCTGCATCTCAGAGCAGTGCTGTAATATATTTGTATGAATAAGAGCATCCTTGGGTGAGTCACTCCACCTCCCACAGACCCCTGTGCAAACACATGTAGTTTCAGAGCCCTGGTCAAAGGAGAGAGGCCAAATCTTGCCTTGTCTGAGCTCACTGTGAACCCTGCAAACAACATCAGTGCCTGGGGTTATTTTAAACTGCAGCATTTGAGCGTCTGACTATTCTTTTTCACTACTATGAGTAATTTAACGAGGGTTAGTTTTAACAGACTAGGATATTAAAGAGCCTTTTGTATTTATGAATGAATTATTTAAAATACACTCTAAAGCAAGCAATTAACTTTTTTCTAAAGATAATTTCCAAAGACAGAGTTTTTAATGCACATTTTAACTTTTTGCACTCTATAGTAAGTGCCATTTTGGAAACACATACTTATTTCTAAAAGGAAAAAAAAATAAGCAAAGCAAAAAGTGTTATTTCTAAAGTCATTTTTTATTCACCTGTTTGTTAAGAATTCCTTCCACAGAGTATATATATCCTCTATGAATACACTATTAAACCCAACTTTAAGTTGTAGGGTGGCCCTGAAATATATATTTGGTTTTAAGGGGCTATTAACACTTATTCCTAAGAGTAACTAAATTATTTTCATTAAAATATACATATCATTGAACTTCTACCCCACTACAAATTGGAACTGTAATGTTTTCCTCTATTAACTTAAAGATAACCATTTTTGAGATTCTGTTATATCCAAGACATCATGTTACTCAGTTAGGTTTCAAAAAAGCAAGTACCATTTTCCATGTAGTGGCATTATTAAATAAATAATCTAGCTCTTAAAGGGCTGATGTTTCAGTTTGGTACCGTAAGAGTCCAGAGAAGTAAGAGCCAACTATGTTTGGGTTTGAAACATGAAAAGAATTGGAGTAAAAAGAAGAAAGGGATTTCAGGAAGGGGTAATAGAGTGAGCAAAAAGTATGGAGATAAGAAATAGGAAGAGAGGTGTTATGGAGTGAAAGTTTTTATTCCCTCCAAATGCATATGTTGAAGCCCTAACTCCTCGTGTGATGGTATTAGGAAGAGGGACTTTGGGGGGTAATTAGGTTTAGATTAGGTCATGAAAATGTGCTCCATGATGGGATTAGTACCCTTAGAAAAAGAGAAAGAGGCACCCAGAGCTTCCTCTCTCCACCATGGAGGACACAATGAGAATGTAGAGGTCTGTAAGCCATGAAGAGCACCTTCATTAAGAATCAAATGTGTCTACACATTTTGGACTTTCCAGCCTCCAAAACTGTGAGAAATAAGTGTCTATTGTTTAAGCCACCCAGTTAATGGTATTTTGTGATAGCAGTCCAAGATGACTAAAACAAGAAGGAAGAAATAAATTTGACTTGAGTGGATAGTTTAAGGATTGGGCTGCTCGTCTACTGCTATAGAACTATATCAGCACAAGCACAGTAGGTTAAGAAAACACACATTTATTGTCTCACAGTTTTGACATCCAAATTTGCAGCATAGTTTAGCTAATCTTTCTTCTTGAGTGCCTCAGAGCACTGCAATTGCTGTTGGCTGAGTCTGAGGACTCACCTGATGGCTTGACAGGGGGAAGATCCAGTTCTAAGGTCAAGTGGTTGTTGGCAGTGGTTATTTCGTACCTTGTGGGCTGTCAGATTCCATTTCTTTGCTGGATGTTGGTCATCCTTCAACTCCTGGTCACGTGGATCTTCTATAGATGGCTGATTGCTTCCTTAAGCCAGGACTGAGGGGATGGTCTCCTGTTACATTTTACGGAATGCAACCACAAAATGTAATCACAAACATCCCACCACCTTTGTTTTGTTCTACTGGTAAGACACAAGCCATAGATCCCATCTATACTCAAGTGTAGGGGGCTACACAAGGGTGCACCAACACCATGGGGGCAAGGATCAAGAGGGACACTTGAGGGCCTGTCCACCATAATGATCAAATAGAAAAAGGACAAGAAGTAAATAAGGGTCAGTTTTCAAAGGAAGAATGGGTAAATGTAAATGATAATCTTCATTTTAAGTGGAAAAGCATCTGATTTCTTATCTCTTAATGATTTCCAATTTGAACTTATCACTGAGATAGACAGGTAAATGATCATATCCTGAATTTATGAATAGAGACTGTAAAACTCTATATAGGCAATTTGACAAGCAGTGCTTCAGTATTTCAGGCCCTTCCTGTTAGGTCATGTGCCCTGCAGCTATGGGATGTTGGGCTATATGGAGAGGAAGTGCTGGGGAGTGTTCGGAGAGAATCTGGTGACAGAGGAGAAAGACCATTTGGGAAAGGTTTCACTTCACATGCATTTGAGCAGAGTGTGATGGACACGAGAGCCGTATTAGGGGAGAGAATAAAGAACATATCACAGAAATTACAGCAAGGAAGTGGTGGAGCCAGCAGGCAAAACTAAGCAGTTTAACCCCAGAACCTGCATTCTTAATCACGTAAGGCCTCCAAAGTACCCAGATTCTCAGTGAGAGGAGGACCTCGGAGGTCATTCAGTCCCACCTCACTGACGTTCAGATGAAGATGCCGAGAGGCTACAGGGGTTAAGTGTTAGCCCCAAATCATGAAGAGTGAGTTGTCTGCCATAACCAGTACCAAAAGTTAAAACAAAACAAAACTCAAAGCCCTACTTTAAAACTTCCTTCGATTCTTATTCTAGAGAAGGAGGGTCCTCAGAATAGCATTGATGATATCTCACGGTTTCTAAAGAAGCAGCATGCCACATAGTTGAAAGGAACTGGGTATCTGAAGAATTTTCTCAGACCTCATCAGCTTGGAAGATTAGGATATAAAGTAAGATATAAAGTAATTAGGATATAAAGGAACTCTGTAAGAGCAATGTTTTAATAGTAACAGCAGCATGTCTCTGGAAAGAAGGGAGATTATATGTACATTTCTCCACCTTTTTTTCTTCTTCACTCCTCCAAAAAATCCAATGTCAGGCTTTTGAAAGCTACATGGGATGAGGGTCAGGGGAGACGCTTAAAAAACTCTCATCAAGCATTCTTGTCTGCTAACTTCAGAGGGAAGCCAAGCATGAGGGGCATGTGTGAAGATTCAGCAGGCAGGAGGCTTTGAGATATCTTATGACAGTTTGCTTGAGTGTGTAGCATTTTTAAGTGTCGGGAGCATCTAATGAAGCAAGGAGAAACCTTGGGGAAAAATAGGTACTACCAGAATCTAATCACTAAAGAGGTTCATGTATCTTAGTAATAATCAAATCAGGTTGATAGATTTTTCTGAAAGCTCTGTGTGAAGTGTTTGTTATTCAAAACAATGTTCTGATTATATCTTCATTGGTTTGAACCAATTAATCACTGTCTCATTACTGTTCATTTTCACTAGATCAATAGGTTGAGAGGTTTGGTGGCAAAGACCAGATACAGAACAGGAGATGAAAGGCTTAGAGAGAACATGCAGTTGAATGGCAGTGCAGGTGTTTGCTATTTAATCTTTCCGTCAGTCTGAGTCAATTCGTATTTATCCCCCTACTGAGGCTCTAACCAATAACTCCAGTGGCCTCAGGCCCTTTACATGTGCACAGTCTGAGGCCCGGAAATGTAAAGTGGCTTGGAGATAGGTCCAGATGGCCACAAAGCCAGAACTGGTACCCAGGTCTTTAATAGTTTGTCAAGGCTCCTTGTTCCCAGTTCAGTTCATGTACGTTGACTTCACAAAGGAAGAAAAGAAAGAAAAATGAGATGATCTCCTCTCCCTGAGAAGAGGAATGAACTTTGGTGAATGATGTATCACTCCCATCCAGGCACTGACCTGTAGCCTTAACATTCTGCAACTCTTCTTTAGGAGGCCGACTTGGTACTACATGACTTAATTACTGACTAAAATAGATTTGGAAATCCTGAGATGAGAAGTACTGTATAACATGAAAGCATTCTTATTCCAGAGTAGCTGCACGGAGCTGGGTATGTGTTTGGACTGGATGTGCGTCACCTGGTTAACTGGCAGCCAGGTTATTTTGGGAGATTGTGTCTACCTGTTGGAGAAGCAAGAACAGAGAGGGCAGCACTGACACTCAAGTCTTGTTAGAACAAGCCCTTGGGGTAAGCCTGACCCAAACTTCTCCTTTCTCTAATTATAAGCAAATCCTTCCTTTCCTTCCCTCCCTCTCTCCCTCCCTTCCTTTCTTCCTTCCCTCCTTTTTCTTTCTTTCCTTTTTCTTTTTTGTCTTGTATTAAATATCTTTGTTTCACTGTTACACCTCTTCTCAGCATCTTATAGTTAACAAAATGTTCATATAGATGGTTTCTTTTGAGAATCTCGAAGTCTATAAGGTGCGCAGGTGAGGCTCATATCCTCTGTGTGTATAAATGCGGGCAATTATTAGAGATGCATGTCAGAAAATGGAATTCCTTTCCAGAACAAGGCTGCTTCCCCAACTAAGGTTCAGCCCTGAGCAGAGGTAACACTGATGTCATCCTTCCTAGGGCATGTTAGGGCATCACCACTGAGTGGGAGGTTGGCAGCTCTGGGAGGATTACTGAGAATTCAGGTTAGCCTGGTCATAAGTGCCAGGAAGTTGCATTTCTCCCTTTTTGTTTTATCGTTGTGTGTTATGAGGTTTTATGGAAGAGTTGCCTCATTCCTCTGGGCCTCAGGTCTATGGTCTTACCTCATCTAGGTGACTCTGTACTCTGGAGCAGAGAGAAAGGCACCAGGAACAACTTCCCAGGGTTGCTGCGTATGGTTGTGCAGGCTGTATACTGTACAACTCTAGAGGCATCATTCGGATCAGAGATGTTATAGATGTCACATTTCTCATATTGCTCCAAACGATCGAAGCAAAGTGCTGGAGAAGAGTGCTTTTTCTAATGTATACAAAAGCTTGAAGCAAATAGGGTCTGAGTTAGAACAAAGTTATGAAAAAAAGGTAAGAATTAAGCTAAAGAGAAGAGTCATTAGGATTCTTATTTCATGATCAATTCATTTAGAAGGCAATTAATAGGAATATAGTCCAATTTATATTTGAGGACAAGAAGACAGTCAGTAAATTCTGCCATATTGTATGTATCCCATCAGACAACTGTTGTCTGTTGAGTATCAAAATTTCAGGGGTCACACTTAGTTATCAAAAAAATTTAGAATTAATTAGAAAATAAGTCTATACATCCTCAGATATCAGGCAATTTAGGAAAAGAGGAATTCTTTCTGACTTAAATTTCACAGGTGTCTGAGGGCCCTAGTTCCACACTTCCTAGGTCATTGGAGGAACTAATCTGAAGGATATTTCCACCTTTTTCCCCATTTCTGTAATCTCATTAAGGCCAACTTCTCTCATATCCAATATTTCATCAAATTATATCATAGTGAAAAATGAAACTATTCATAAAGGAGTAATAATTAAAATATTTTAGTTATCTTGGATGTGATTTGATTGAACTGAACTTGACTAATAGGAGTTTGTAGTCAAAATTGAGTATAAAATTATAAGCAGGAAACCAAGGAAAGCCCAGCGAAACCAAGAATGAGAATATCAAAGGCAGGTGAAATGATGATTTGCATGTTGAATTCAACAATAAATAAATGCAGCAAAAAAGCAGCCACCAATTTTTTTTTCCAAAATCCTCTAAAATTCCCATTTTCTTTCTTTTTTTAGTTGATATATAGATGGCATCCAACGTTGCATTAGTTTCAGGTGTACAATGCAGTTATTCAACAATTCTATATATTATACTGTACTCACCACAGTAAGTGTAGTTACCATCTGTCACCACCTAACACTATCACAGTGTTATTGACTGTATTCCCTATGCTGTACTTCTCATCCCCATGACTTATTTATTTTATATCTGGAATTTTATACCTCTCAAACCCCTTCACCTGTAAGTGGAAGTTTGTACTTCTTAAACTTTTCTACTATTTTTCCCATCTTCACCAACCTCCACCCCTCTGTTAACTACCAGTTTGTTCTCTGTATGTTTCTGTTTGTTTTTTAGATTCCACATACAAGTGAAATCTATGGTATTTCTTTCTCCGACTTGTTTCACGTAGCATAATACCTTCTAGTTCTATCCCTGTTATTCCATACGGCAAGATCTCACTATTTTCATGGTTAAGTAATATTCCATTGCATATACATACCACATCTTCTTCATCCATTCATCTGTCAATGGACACGCGTTGCTTCCATATCTTGGCTACTGTACATAATGTTGCAATAAACATAGGGGTTCATATATCTTTTTGAATTAGTAGTTTTGTTTTCTTACCCAGTAGTGGAATTACTGGATTATTATGGTATTTCTATTTTAAAATTTTTGAGGAATCTCCATACTGTTTTCCCCAGTGGTTGCACTGAATTATAGTCCCACCAGCAGTGCATGAAGGCATTTTTTTCCTCCACATCCTCACCAACTTATTCTTTGTTGTCTTTTTGATACTAGCCATTCTGACAGGTGTGAGGTGTGATATCTCATTGTGGTTTCGATTTGTTTCCCTGATGTTTAGTGATGTTGAGCATCTTTCCTGCATCTGTACGTCTTCTTTGTAAAAATGTCTATTCAGATGCTTTATCTGTTTTTAAATGGGGTTGTCTTTTTGGTGTTGAATTGTAGAAGTTCTTCATATATTTTTGAATTAACCCCTTACCAAATATATTATTTGCAAATATTTTTTCCCATTTGGTGAGTTGTTTTTTGGTTTTGTTGATGGTTTCCTTTGCTGTGCAAATAAAATTCCCATTTTCAGATTGTATTTCCAATTGATTCCTTACAACATTTGCAAGGGATCATAGTATTTCTCTAAAGACTGCAGTATCTCTCACTTTTCATAACCACATTTACCAAAAAAAAAAAAATAATAAAATAAAGAAACCTCTTCTTGATGTCCCTCAAGGCAAATGTACTCTTTCCCTTCACAGGCTCGATGCTGTTCTAACACTACTGACTTCCTTCTTATATTAGATGCCCCTCATTTCAAAGTTACTCTGCTCTTTTCATCGTCTTCACCCCTCTTATTTTTCCTTCATTTACATTTTCCTGGACTCTTCTAATACCCCAATCTTGCGTCCTATCTACAGGCCTATATTTTTCACATGAAGTTCTTGAATATCTTCACTCGGGCTGACTTTTCTCCACGTTACTTTTTGATCCCTTTTCTCATCCCTACGTTGTTGGACTCATCGCTGTATAGTTTTGCTGGACTGCTTAGCAATCAGTGCGCTGTCCATCCCGCATGTCTTCCCCCCAGCTGTTTCTTAAATCCACTCTTGGCATATTTTCATCCTACAGCCACACGGCCTTGAACTTGCTGCCTTAAGAAACCTCTTTGCCAATTTCCCTGCCTTTAGTCTGTCTTCATCTGATCAGCTGCATTCACACCAAAAATACTATTTTCTTTATCTTATAAAGACTCTTTTGTAGTAGTTTCTAGTGACCTATCGCATCAAATTAAAGCAGCTTTTCAAGTCCTTCTGGTCTTCCTGTTGCCCTCTTTCTTCAAATCTCATTATCTTCTGTGCTCTGTAAGGAGTTATATATGCTGGCTTGCCCAAGATAGTCCTGGTTTATGCTGCTGCCCCAGAGCAATTGTTAATTGTGCCCTCTTATTCTCAAGAGTGTCCTGTTTGGGTATTAAATTACAGTCTCATTCTATCTATGTGGGCCTTAGGTCATGACTATGCATGCTGTACAAATTTACTTTGCAGTTCTCTGTATTTGGGTTGCCCCTGTGCTTGTCAGTAATAATATATGCCATCTATTTTGATTTTTTTTCTCTCTCATGCTCTCCTCATAACTCTCATGTCTTTTAAACTGTGCTCACAAAAGGCCATGTGGTCTTTCTCTCCTTTGGTCACCAGGTTCTCTCCAGAAATCCTAGTACATTTCATCTTCCATAGCCCATTTCATTAAGGCTGCACTCCACACAACAGTGAGGACCAGGAAGTCCTACTTTCTCTTCTTATTAATGAACCAGGGTCCATTTTTTAAATTTAGGCTAGAATCATTTTCTGTATATGACTCAAAATTAAGTCACTGCTTGTAAAGTTCTTACAAAATTAAAAATTGTGACTAGAAATAAGTAGAAAACAAAGCAAAAAAATAAGATTTTTATCTTACTTAGTCCACTTATGATTTAATGATACAAATATTCAGAAACCATTTTGACCCATGTCTTAATCAACTTGTTATCAGATATCTTTCTGGTGAAATGATGTAGATCTGAGGTCTTCCATGTTTTCTGGAAAAGAGTCTTCTATCTTTTCCAGTTAAATAGTATCTCAGCTATAAAGAATTATAAAATAAAGCTATATTTTTGCCATTTCTAATAAATACAGGAAATTGGACTGTTTCCTCTTACAAAATGTAGGATTTTAGCACTTTTAGTTTTGTGCCCTGGTTGAAGGTCAAACATGATCTGGAAGTGCTCTTGCTTCCCCCTTGGGTTCTTGCTTTATAAAATAGTGAGATTGTAAAGTATTCAGTTAGGATCATACAGATTTGTCATTATCTGCAAAGTGTTTCAGTGGAATTCAGGACACATGTTAGTCAGCATTAGGGAGGGACAGATGACTGAAATCTACAATTTCTGTCTCTCTTCTTGTTCCTAAAGGAATTCTGCTGGGCCTTATCAGTGTTGCTGGAAGAAAACAGCTGAGGATTGAGCACAGTGAACTCATTTCCTCACATCCTTTAATAAGCAGTAGTTGGTGAAAAGGAATGTAAACATTCTTATGGTAAAAGAAGTTCAAAAAGAAGCCCTAAATCCTCAAAATTAATAAACTCATAAACCAAAACATAAAATTGCACAACTACTTGCATGGCTGATAAGAAGAAGGAAAAGAATTTCAGATATTTTTTTGAAGAAAGGAGAAGTAAAACAAGTATATTAAAAGAGAAAACTACTTTGAATGCTGTACAATTAAAAAAAAAAAAAACATAGAAGGCACCAAATGAAAGTAAACATAAGCTTCTATTGACTGATAATGCCTTTAAGAGCAGTGAGCCAAATTGTTGACTTCTGACTTCCTGATCTATTGTCGAGAACTTCTGATTTTTTCCTTTTTCCATCCTTCCTTCCTTTTTCTTTCTTCCTTCCTCCCTTCCTTCTTCCCTTTCTTCTTCATTTTTTTCTTTTTTCTCCTTCCTTCCTTCCTTCCTTCCTTCCTTCCTTCCTTCCTTCCTTCCTTTTCTTTCTTTCAACTTCTCTCATATCTTTCATATTTCCCTGTTCATTAGGGCATTTCAGAAAGCTTTATTTTCTGAGTTATTTATTCCCTCCCCACTGCAGGTATGGTTATGTGTTTTTGCCATTAGTACTCTTACCAAATCCTCAGCAGCTCACTTCTTTCTCCTCTTTTTAAAAATATAACCCATATTTTACTAAGATGACACAACTGATGAGCCATCAATATTAAGTATTTCAGGTTGTTTTCTGTAAGTGCTGGTGGGTCTACATGACCCACTCATGTTTTCCCAACACTGTGCCCTGGCAAATAAAGGAGTTAATTGAAGTGAGGCTTTTCCCCAGGGCTAGGAGTATAGTCTAGGGTCATGGAACAGAACAGTGATTCTTAAGTTTGCTGCATACCAGAATCATGTACGGAACCGTAATAAAAATCTTGACATATAGGTCATACTACTGATCAATTAAATCCAAATTTCTGGGTAGGGGACCCAGAATCAGGTTTATTATTGTTGTTGTTTAATCTATGTTCATGAGGGATATGGGCACATACTTTTGTTTTCTTGTAATGTCTTTCTTTTTAAAAACGGCTGTATTGAGGTATGATTAATAGGTAATAAGTTTTGATGTGTGCATATACCCATGAAACCCTTACCACAACCAAGAATAAACATATCTGTGTTTTCTCATGCCCCATTGTAAACTCTTCCTTCTGTTTCTCCCCACCATCCCCAGGTAACCTTCAACCTGCTACCATCACTACAGTTTTTTCTGTGTTTCTGTAATTATATATAAATAGAATTGTACAGTATGTACTATTTGTTCTGGTGTCTTTTCCCAGAAAGAAGTTGCATGTATCAGTGGGTCATTTAATTAAAAAAATTGTTATTATTTTATTTTATTTTTGCTAAGTAGTATTCCATTGTATGGAAAAACCATAATTTGCCTATCATTACATTTATTGACAGATATATGATTTGAGCCACTGTGTCTTTGTATAGGTGTGTACGTCCATTTTATCTAAGAGTACACATGGTAAATGTATGTTTAAGTTTTAAACATCTGACAAACTGTTTTCCAAAGCAACTGTACCACTTCATATTTTTATCAACAGTGTATTAGAGTTCTAGTTCCTTCACATTTTTGCCAACACTTGATATGACCACTTTTAAAATTTTTAGTCATTTCTAATAGATTCATAGTCATGTCTCATTGTGGCTTTAACTTGCACTTGCCTAATGATTAATGATGTTGAGCATATTTTCATCTGCTTATTTCCTAATCATATATATTCTTTTGTGGAGTGTCTGTTCAGCTTTTAAAAACTGGGCCATTTATCCTTTCATTATTTGGTAGTAAGGGTTTTAAGATATTATATATAAAAGTCCACTCTGTGTGGGGCACCTGGGTGGCTCAGAGCAGGGGGTTAAGCCTCTGCCTTTGGCCATGACTTCAGGGTCCTGGGATTGAGCCCCACATCAGGCTCTCTGCTCAGTGGGGAGCCTGCTTCCCCTGCCTTTCTGCCTACTTGTGATCTCTCCATCAAAAAAACAAAACAAAACACAAACTTTAAAAAGTCCACCCTGTAAACTTGCCTTTTCATTTTCTTAACAGTGACATTTGAAGAGCAAAATTTGTGGTTTTGATTAAATTAATTTATTGACTTTTGTGGTCTTTGCTTTTGCCAGATTCACGGTCACTAAGATTTTCCTGAAATTTCTTCTACATGTATGGTTTTTGCTCTTACACTTAGGACTATGATCCTTTTGAATTAGTTATGAGGAAAGGGTCAAGATTTATGTGTATCTTTCCATATGAATGTCTTATTGTTCCAAAACCTCTTGCCAAAAAGATTATCTTTTCCCCCATTGAATTATCTTTTCCCCCATTGAATTATCTTGGCAATTTGTTGAAAATAAATTGCTTGTAGCCATACTTTATTTTACTGCCTTTTGCTTTATTATGCTTTGCAGATATTGTGTTTTTTTCACAAATTGAAGTTCTGTGGCATCCTGCGGCAAAAAAGTCAGTTGGCACTTTTTTCCTACCAACATTTTTGCTCAGTGCATGTCTCTGTATCACATATCAGCAATTCTCATAACATTTAAAACATTTTCATTACCAGTATATTTGTTATGGTGATCTTTGATTAGTGATTATGACTTGCTGAAAGCTCAGATGATGGTTAGTATGTTTTAGCAATAAAGTACTTTTAAATTACAGCATGTACATTTTTTTTAGACATAATGTTATTACACACTTAAGAAACTATAGCATAGTGTAAACACAACTTTTATATGCATTGGGAAACTAAAAAAAAAAAAAATCTTTTATCTCCCTTTCTTGTGATATTTGATTTATTGTAGTGGTCTGGGACCAAACTTGCAGTATCTCAGAGGTATGCCTATATGCACGTGCGGGTCTAGTTCTGGACTCTATTCTGTCGTTTTGATCTTTTGCCTATTTTTTTTTTTTTTAACCAATGCCACACTCTCTTGACTAGTGTAGCTTTACAAGTTTTACAAGTCTTTAAAGATTTTATTTATTTATTTGAGAGGGAGAAAGAGAGTGAATGAGTGGGTTAGAAGAGCAGAGGGAGAAGGAGAAGAAGGTTCCCTGCAGGGAGCCTGATGCCCTGGACCCTGTGATCATGACCTGAGCTGGAAGGCAGATGTTTAACCCACTGAGCCACCCAGGAGCCCCAGGATTTACAAGTCTTAATTGGGTAGTGCTAGTTTTCTATCTTCTTTTTCAAAAATTTTTGGCTATTTTGGGTCCTTTGAATTTCCATATAAATTTTAGAGGGGCAACAAGCTTTTTGAACAGATTGTATCAACAACACATATATTGAAAAGACAGACTGTTATATTAGCAGATAGACTAGGAGAAGCACATTAGGAGCCAGGTTCAAAGATCACCTAATGGTTTTCTGTCCTGAGTACAAATTAGAATCACCTTGGAGCTCACAAAAATTTGATCCATATGTTCATACAAATATAATTGAATAAATGAATAGTTAAACAAATGGGAGAATAAGGGATAGTGTTTCCCCCCAGATGAACTTAATAACTGTGGAAGAAACAAGGGAAATAAAAAATTGCCATTAGAACAGCATAGTAAGAGCTGTTGTAGGCAAGATCCATGGGTATGTGCTAAAGTTAGTTTCAATGTTTGAAGGAAAAAAATCAATAGAAAGAGTATATTTGCATAGTCTCAAATTACTTTCCCCAGAAATTTCATTAATTATATTGGTGAAACTAGTAGGACTGTGGTGGAGAAACCCAGCAGATACAACTTCAACCTAGTGATCAAGATTCTTATCACTAGAAATAAGACATATTGACATAATGTACTGACTGACATTATGTTCTGAGAAGGTGACACCATTTCTGTGGTGTTCTGGCAAAAATGAAAAGCCTCAATCCAATAATCAGAAAATGAATTGCTCCCAAATTGGAAAGCATTCTACAAATCAACTGAACAGCACTCTTCTAAAGTGGTAGGGTCATAAAAGACCAGGAAAGGATGGGAAATGTCACAGATTGAAGGAGACAAAGGAGACATGACAACTGCATGCACCATAGGATCTTGGATTGGATCCTGGAACAGAAAAAGCACATTCCTACAAAACTAGTAAAATTCAAGTAACCTACGTGGTTTAGTTAAGAATTTTGCACCAATGTTAATTTTTTAGTTTTAATAGTTGTAATGTGGTTTTATAAGATGTTAACATTAAGGGAAGCCTTGTGAGAAGTGTATAGAAGTTCTCTGTTCTATTTTTGCAACTTTTCTGTAAGTCTAAATGTACTTCAAGTTAAAAAAATTAATGTTTCTAAAAATATAGATGCCTTAGCCTCATCACAGACCAATTAGATTAGGATTTCTGGGGTTGGGAGTTGGAATTTTTAAAGATCTTCAGTGTGACTCAGGTTTGAGAACCACTGATTTAGGTTACCAAAACAGTAATCCCTGGAAGTTTTGAAAACCTGTGGCATTCGACATTCTTTTAGGGAAACAATATGTACTGACACCTTTTTTTTTTTTTTTTAAGCTTCAGCAACAATGCTTTTATAAGAAAAAGAAAAAAAATAGAATAATTCAATGTTCATTAAGCACCTTCTTCTTCTTCCTTTTTTTTTTTTTTTTGAAGATTTTATTTATTTATTTGACGGAGAGAGAGATCAAAAGTGATCAAAAGCAGGGGGAGCTGCAGACAGAAGGAGAGGGAGAAGCAGGCTTCTTGCTAAACAGGAAGCCCAATGTGGGGCTCAATCCCAGGACCCTTGGGATCATGACCTGAACGGAATGCAGATGTTTAAACGACTGAGCCACCGAGGCACCCTTGTGAAGCATCTTCTATGTTGTAGCTATTGAGGATGAAAAGATGGTTGAAACCTCCACTCTTGCCAGTGAGTATTTAATTTGCAGAGGAGATAGACAAGTAAACAATAAACTGTGCACCCTGTTCTATTTGAACTTTATACAAGACAAGTGGGACAGGAAAGATGGGGTAGGTCATTCTTTCTGTGTAGAAGTGAGTTTTAGAAACGCTTCCACCCTCAGAAGCTCCACTGGAAAGTTCATGAATTCATTCATTTTACTAAGAGTTACTCAAGTGCTTTTTGGTCTTCCTGGTAAGAAGATAATGCTAAGCAAGATGACTCCAGAGCCATAAAAAAAACAATAACGTTTAAAGACCTTATGCATTGCAAAAGGCATAGAGATGCTTTGAAATGATCTTGGCATTGTCAGGGGCCTTGAGAATTACTATATTGTGGTTAAGAGGGTGGGACACTTTTTGGAAAATGTGTTTAAGTGTGTGGTGTTAAAGTGCTATGAACCATGGCTTAGAATCAAATTCATTAGTTGAATTGTTCATAGAGACTTCTCAGTCTCAGTGAATCAATGTCAAACCCATGTAAAAATGTTTAAATTCCATCCATACCATCCAGGTGAAAACAGACAAAAGAGCTTTCAACTTTTTTTCCCCCTAACAACCAAAGAAAAATTTTTTTAAGCTAAATAATTAAATCCTGTGCTTTCAAATGCTTTACATTTCAGTCAGTATTTTGAAAGGGTAATGTAATTACAGAAGTCTTCTTTTGTGTGCGTGGGGGGTAGTTAGTGTACAAGGCAGGGGAAAGATTGTTGTTACAAGAGAAGAACTGGAAAGTGGCCGTTTTAAAACATATCCTCGAATTCTATGGCATTCCTCTCATGGAGAGGTGAGGTCTATGGGATTTCTTGTGGAATCTGGGAGAAGCATAGTAACTAGTTTGTAAGCAACAGAATGCAGTGGAAGGGACACTAGGCAACTTCAAAAGCTTGATCCTAAAAAAACACCAACTTCCTCTAGTTTTTCTTGGGATGCTCTCTTTGGGGGAAGTAGCTGCCATTATAGTCTCATCCTGAGACTGCTGGGCTGGAGAGACCATGTGCTAGGGCTCTGCTCAGCCCCAGCTGAATGTCCAGAAATAGCCCAAATCAACTGCCAGCCCTCTGGAGACAGCACCTGGGATGACCAGCCGAGTAGATCCTTAAGTTGGCTCCAAATCCTAGCCCACATCTTGCTGTGACCTCCTGAGAGTCTCCAGTAGAGAACTGCCCAGCCAAGTCTTTCCTATGTTCCAGATCCACAGAATACAGCCCTAAATAAAGTAGTTGTTTTAAAGCCTTAAGTTTTGTGATGATTTGTGATGAAGCAAGTGTAACTAGAGGCACATCAGAAAATTTATATGAGATTTAAAAAAAAAAAGATTAAATTTATATGAAACTATTTATTCATTCATTTATATATATTTGGAACAATTTGTGGGTTTGAAGGATTATATACAGTCTACAAAAATTGGTTTACTATATGGACCAGTTTTTGTCTAATTTAATTGTATTCTAGGTTTTACATGCATTTATCTAAAAGCAGTCCCTGATTAATTGTACTGTTAGTGGGAGGATTCACAGTTTAAAAAACACTCAGAAGGGCAGCTGCTGCTAGGGAAGAAATGTATTTCAATGGGCTGGAGACTCAGGCCCCAGTTTTTCTGGCTCCAGCCACCTGTTTCAACTAAGCTAAAATAGCCTGTGTGCAGAGTCATTAGGAAAGAAGAAAAACCATACTCATTTAGAAAACTCAATTTTATAGAGAGAAAAAATTTGAAGGCTCAGTTTAGGGTGTAGTTATGAAAGCAATTTGCAAATGATTTAGGGTTTCTTAGTGGAGAATTTTATATCTAAATGGTAAAGCATTTGGTACTGCTGATTGCAGTAAGAATGTGAGGTCGTCATGCTAAGAAAGATGCCCGGTGATGGCTGATCTCACGAAGCTGCATTGTTGAGAGTGATGTAGTCTGAGTAAGTCACTTTATGACATATAAGGCTTTTCTGCCCTCATAGAGTATGTCCTCTGAGCAAGGCACTGAATAGAGTGCTGCATACACAACTGAATGAATTCACTGTTGTATGAAAATGTCTCCATAACCATGTTATTATAATTCCTATTCCCAATGAATTTAAAAGTTACACTGATTTTCTGAAAGTTAGAAACTCTTGCCATTACTGTCTTTCCCCTTCCTTTTACTCCAGTTAAACTAAATAGAAAAAAGTAAATTAAAAATGAGATAATCTGGGAAAGGAGAAGGAAGAGGGAAGGTCAATCATTTATCTGAAAAAGAGAAAAATTAAGGTGTGAGATAACACTATCAATATAATTTTAAAATAACATGTCATGTAAGTGTGCTGAGGAGAATGTAAGTAGTTATATTTTTAGGTGTCCCAGGCTTTTTCTTCTTCTTTTCCTTTTTTAAATTTCTTTTTCTTTTCTTTCTTTCTTTCTTTTGTGTGTGTGTGTGTGTGTGTGTGTGTTATTTCAATTGCTTTTTCTCTTATTTTGACTTGGATTACTTACATAGTTATGTAAATGATTTATTGAATGGGCTAGGTCTGACAGCATATAAATTATGAAAAAAAATTTCATCTACCATCTTTTAGATTTTCCACCCCAGAACCATAGATCCCATTGCTTTTGAAGTTACTTTTAGGTATTACAACAGTATATTTTTTTTCCTAGCTAAAAAAACGTTTAATTAAAATTTAAAACACGATTACGTTGGCACTCAATTCAAAAGCGTACTCCTGGGGCGCCTGAGTGGCTCAGTGGGTTAAGCCGCTGCCTTCGGCTCGGGTCTTGATCTCAGTCTCCTGGGATCGAGTCCCGCATCCGGCTCTCTGCTCAGCGGGGAGCTTGCTTCCCTCTCTCTCTCTCTGCCTGCCTGTCCATCTACTTCTGATTTCTCTCTGTCAAATAAATAAATAAAATCTTTAAAAAAAAAAAAAAAAGCGTACTCCTTCTCCCTAACTGTGGCTGAACGCAGGTATGGCTTCTGCTTCAGTCATCAGAGGCAAAGGAGAAAAGGCGCCCCTCACCGACTGTTGTGCACAGTTAAGGGTCAGCCTTCTTTGGGGGCAGATGCCCAATGCTTATTCCTTTGCCAGGTGTTTTGGAGGGCTATTTGGGAAGACCCTTCTGGGGATGTCCCCACTGTGATTTCCTCACACGGGTGAGGTTTCCGCTGGTTTACATCTCAGAACCTTCCTCTCTTACCACAGATGCCCACCCTTGGGGTTTCCTCCACCTGGTTGGTAATCCCCTCCCCTGGGATCCTTTCGAGCAGCCTAGAGTCTGGCTACCTTTTGCAACTTCCACGTGACCTGAAGGAAAACTCTGAAGTACAGGTCACCCTTACTGCTGTCCTGTCTCCTCATCCTTTCTTATAGTTTCCTCCAGCCAGCCTCCCATCCTCAGACTTCTCTGTGGAGAGGGAGCCTCAGTGTCTATATTCATGCATAACACCAAACTCCTGGAGACGCTAAACATGTCAGGTTCTCCCCAATCTTCTCTAAAGGCACAGGCACCCAAGAGTCTGCAACTCAGTCAGTATCCATCTGGAGGCTGAGGTGCCAGTTGCGTCGTTGAGAAGATGATTCCTCTCTCTTGGTTTAAGGGGTGTGTGTGTGTGTGTGTGTGTTTGTGTGTGTTTGGGAGAGAGGAAGCATTCATGGAGGAGATAAGAGAAGAACATCAGCTGCTTTTCATTCCTAATAATGCCTTTCAAAAAAATCTCCTCCATAGCATCCTCAGCTTCTTTAGCTTTGTGTTGGCTAATAGATTCGGTAGTTGAAGAAATCAGTCAGCTACTTCCTAGTAAATTCTATGGGGATGTGTCTAGACCATCTTTTTAGAATGGGCAAGGGGATAATAGTGAACTTGGTTCTTAAATTTGAAGCTTACAGATTTGAAGCCAAACCTCTGAGACAACAAGAGAAGCTTCTTTCCATATCTTGTTACACATTTCATGTCTTTGACGTAATTAACTAGCAACAGATAATGAGTATTTAGAGAGTTCCCAATTTTTATTTTTGAAATGATTTTTATATAATTCATGACTACAATAATTTATACTTCCTTTTCTATGTCCCTTTTATAATTTGAATCCAGTTTCATTTCCATCTCATTTCAGTTTATTACCACAAAAATATAGCCCTTTGCCTTCCTTGCCTTATATTTCCTCCCCTTTTCCCCCCTCCTGCTTCTCCCCTGCTGTGTTTCCCATCTCTTCTTTCTCCATTCTCTTTTTACCTGATGTCTTTTTTCAGTAACAACTTAAGTATTTTATGATGGGATATAACATAAATTATACGTAGTTGGGAAAAGAAAAAGCAAACTAGAGAAGGGGATAGCAGGGAGCTAAGAACAAACCAAGTATAAAAACACATCCCATAAAAGCCTACACAGTTGGTACAAAAGGACTATGAATCTGGTACTAATTGGCATCCTAGCAGCCAGGAAGAAAGAGAAAGCTGCTTGATCACTTATACAACTTATAGCGTCCATGGCATAGAGAGAGACTAATTGGACAGGAAAAACTAAACTATTGCTTATATTAAGGACAGGCAGGAATTTCTCCCCAGGGTATAATATTATGAACAACAAACCCAACAAACTACCTCCTCGTAGACATAAGAATGTGGGGCTTTTTCATGGGGCAGGCCTCAGTGTGAGCAGATGGCATCTGGCCAAAGCTCAGTTTAGTCACGACAAGAGTCACTACTCTGCCTCTTCTTATCTGCAGGGTAGATGAGAGTGTGACTCAAAAGGCTCCAGACAGGAAATGAAAGCAGATGGTCTAGGTACCCTAGTTTGACCATAGGCAAACACCTAGCTCCTCACCTACATGAAATGAAAGCCAACTAAACGTCATAGTCTGCCCAGAGAGGAAGAATTAATTGAGTACCAGAGAAGGGAAATTGTGGCAGTACATTCTTACGTGAAATCTTTACTCGGTATCAGCCCTCCAGGTGACAAATAATGCTTGGAGTATAGTTGGCCTCTCCTAAGAGGTGAAAAGGCCAGGTCCAGCCTAGAGCACAGGACTTGCTAACGTTTAAATCTGAACCTGGAAATGGTAGGAAGTATAAAACTACTGTTGCCCTACATTTGAGTTCAAAGAATATACTTTTAATTCAATAATATCAAGAAGACATTCCAAGAAATAAGGTTATGTTTTCTATGGCAAATGTTAGTCAGAAAGTGTTTTGAAAATGTCTTTGGTGTATTGTTTATTTTTAAATCCCTTTAGGATGTCTCGTTCCCAGAGCCTCAAATTTCTAAGGGCAGCATCTTAATCTGACATTTCTTTTGTGCTCTCTGTTTTTTCTTAGTCTTGATTGGAAAAGAGGTTCTGACTTGGGCAGTGTTTTTCAAAATATCTGTGGCAAGCATCAGAGTATTTCCCTCTCCCCCCCTGTCATGGACTCATAATTTTATAAAATCTAATGAAAATGAATGACGAGAGAAATTATCATGTAGTTGGATATTGTGGTAATGTCAAATTGTTAGAAAAAAAGTTCTGGGGTATCTGGGGTGACTCAGTTGGCTAAAGCAAATGACTCATAGTTTCAGTTCAGGTCATGATCTCAGAGTCATGAGATGGAGCCTAGCACTGGGCTCCACACTCAGTGTGAGTCTGCTTGAGATGCCCTCTCCCTCTCTCTCTCCACATAGGCACACTTGAGTGCTCTCTCTCCCTCAAAATAAATAAATAAAATCTTTAAAAAAATCTGAATGTTTACTCTCAGTTTCGGTATTTGTCTCTCTGAGGACTCACAGTTTGTAGATGGGCTTCAAGTATCTATGCTTTATATTTTAGGAGCATGGCTTGAAGCTACCTGACACTGTTCAAAGTCAAATTCTAGTTGGTGTGTGATCAAGCTGAGATGCTGTTTGGCTTAGTATCTTCTGACAGTTTTAACTTACCTTCCTGTCCATGCTGACTAGCACATGAGAAGATGGATGTAAGGCAGCTGCTAGGGCCAGCGCTGGCTACATAATGTGTGGGGCTCAGTGCAAAATGAAAATATGGGGCTCCTTACTCAAAATCATTAAGAATTTCAGGACAATGACAACAGAGCATTAAACCAAGTGTGATGCTCTTCTGAAGGCAGGGGGTCTGCAATTGCGCAGGTCACGTGTGTATGATGCTGTCCCTAAATGTGGTCCTCAAATTGCTCTTACTGAATGAACAACTTAGCGAGATGCCAGGTGCCTGCACTGCAGGGGGTCTAAGGGGCATCTTAGTCAACTGATCCTAGCATCTACCTGGGCCCATGTGGCATCTAAATTCAAAGGACAGAGTTGTTTCTTAACTCATGTGCATGACCTAAAGAAAACATAAAAACATGACCAACAGTCCCTTTTGCATTGTGTTCCAGTGAAGCCAGGTTGGATTAGGGCCTATTGTTTATATAATTCTAGCTTCTTAGCCCTTCTAGAGGGGACTTACTTAAAACTGGCTCTTGGCTTTCTCTGGTATCTGAATGCAAGGGCAACAAGGGTAAATAAAATGATTATCTTGGTGGCAAGTGCTAAAATTATTTTTAGGGACAAACTGGTTTTTTTCTTTCCTTATGAACAAAGTTAAGCAGACCATCAGGATGGGAAAAAAGGGGACCCAGTTTCAGTCTGGAAGGTTAGGACATTAAAAAAAAAATGCTTTTTACATACCTTGGCATTTACAATTCAATTTTGAGTTCTTTTAATTGTTGTAAGGCAGGCTTGCTCTGCCCATCTTTTCAAAGCTTTAATAAAGTCAACTACACACATACATGTCTTGTGTGATAATCTTCTCTTTCTTCTTTACCTTTTTTGGTCAGTCAAATAACAGAGCCATTGTAGAGTCCATGAGTTATACAACAAAAACAGCACATGCAGGACAGGACAACATTAAGTCAGCAAAACTTGTCCATTAAGTGGACAGGAACTCAGGCTCTATACCCAAGCTGCTTGGGATTGAACCTTAAACCAACACTTACTAGCACTGTTATCTTGGGAGCTTATTACGTTCTCTGTGCTTTAGTTTCCTCCAATAATAGTAATAGCCACTCCCTAAGGTTGTGGTCACTAGCTAATGAGTTACAGTTTGTAAAACTCAGAAGTGCCTGGTTCAGAGTAAGTAATATATGTTTTAACTATTATTATTAATCAATAAACAATCTTAATTTGATGAGGACCATAACAACATAAATATACTGGAAAGACACGGAAATCTTGGCAGGGCATTGAGCCATGAGAATTTATAACAATTTCATCTTCATCTTCAGAGACTAGATGATAGCAGTGGCCATTGTCAATGTTCAGATTCTTCCTTACTCTGTCCATGTTGGGTCTAGAATGTCTTAGAATGGCCATTTTTTTTTCTAAGATTTTATTTGTCAGAGAGAGAGAGCACAAGCAGGGGAGAGGCAGGCAGAGGGAAAAGCAGGCTCCCCGCTGAGCAGAGAGCCCAATATGGGACTCAATCCCAGGACTCTGAGATCATGACCTGAGCTGAAGGCAGACACTTAACTGACTGAGCCACCCAAGCATCCTGAGGATCGCCATTTTGATGAGGCCATTTTGATAAGGCAGTTTTGTCATATACTAAAAAAAATTATTGAGCTTCCCCACTTTTTAAATGTACTAAAATGATAAGGCCATCTTTGATTCCTGACATTCATCCTGTCCTCCCTGATGCTCCCTCCTGTGTTCCTTTATTAACTCCCTCTGTAGAAAATACCCTGTTTGGGTCTTCACAGCTAGACTTCATGGCTTACTTTTATTTCCCCACACAATTTATTTCTTTAGTATTTCTTTACAACTTTTCCCTTAGCTGTTTGCCAAACATCTCCCACTTCCCCAGTAACTGAGTGCCTAAGAGCACTCTGTCCTTCTTCTCCTAATCTCAGTATCTTGTCCCATGAGGCTGGCTCATAACATCCTTTTCACACTGTGCACCTGTGAGGAGAGACTGTTACCCGTGGCCTTACTGGGCTAGACAATGAAGAGTCTGTGTGTAGAAACTACCTGGGGGTTAAGAGTTTACTATCATTGCAACAAATACAAACACTTCCCCATAAACAGAATTAATGAGCAGTTAACAGAGTCCAAGTTCAGTTGTCCCAACATAGTTTTTAAATTATGCTCATGAACAATTTCAAAGAGCTGGATAACTTATAATGGTAGATATGACAGGGACAATAGTTAATATTAAGAGACACATATATACCAAGCTTTGTTTTCAGTATTTTATGTGTACTAAGTCATTAATTGCCATAGCACTCTTATAAAATAGGTATTATTCTTCCATTTTAGATCATTGAACATTTGATCCCTGCAGCTGGCCTCTGTGTTTGTGAATGATCTGGCCAGAGAATGCAGCAGCACTATCCTCCAAACCAGTGGGCCTCAGACTTTGGTTTGCATCAGAATCACTTGGAGGGCTTATTATTAAAAGACAGGTTTTCTGATTCAGTGGGTCTGGGTGGTACCTAAGAATCTGCATTCCTTTTAAGTTCCCAGGAGATGCTTTTGCTGCATTAGGTTGAGCCCAGCAGTGGGAGGTTGTGATGCCATTCAAAACCAGGGAAAACTAAGGCAGAGACCCATGGCTATGGGTTCACCTCTCACATAAATGAAGTTAAGTTAGAAGACCAGAAATTTATATACTTAATTCTGTTTATTCCATTGGAATGAGAAAAACATTGTTTACTTCTTTGTAAGACCTAGAAATACATTCATTTGTGTCATGCCGGTCTGGTTTAAAAAACAACAATAACAACAACAACTTTTTTGGGAGCAATTTTAACTTCATAGCAAAAGTGAGCAGAATATAGAGTTCCCATATGCCTCTTGCCCCCAAACACACACAGCTTCCGCTATTATCCACATCCACCATCAGAATAGTACATATGTTACAACTGATGAAATGGACGTATCACTGTTACCCACAGTCCATAGTTTATATTAGGGTTAACCTTTGGTGGTGTGTATTCCGTAGGTTCTGACAAGTGTATAACAACATGTATCCCAAATCCTCCTTTTTTAAAAAAATAAATTATCTTTCGCTACAACTAAGTCATCCAATTTTCTTTGTTTTTATTGGATATGCCATAATTCTTCTCAGAGGTAAAATGATATTCATTTTGCTGAAAGAATCCATGTGCTTCCCCCCTTCCATCCTCACCCTTCCAATCCAAACACACACACACACACACACACACACACACACTTATACACACATGCTTTTTTTTTTTAAACTTAAGGAAGAAGCAATGAAAAAAAATCTTATTGGCTAATTTAAATTTTTTCAAAGTTAGGAAATTCCTGGTAAAGGACGTTGTGCCTCAGATTTCAATGGCAAATCAGCCATGGGATTAAGTGGATTATTGTAAAAAGCTTTCTCAAAAAGAAAAAGAAAATCCACTCATTTTCTTCTGAGTGAATGTGTCTGTGATTTCAATGGCCCCGACGGTACCAGTATGAAACAGCCACCCCCCGGATGGATGGTAACAGCTGTCCTCTACCACCAGGGAACACAGGGATTGTCCGTGCAGTGAGGGGCTCTGAAAGGCTTCTTGTCATTATGCAATTCCCTGTATTGTAGGTGGTGGGGACGTCCTTTTGACAAAGCTTCACTTCAGTGTATGAGCCATATTTGAAAGGCAGTGTGTTATGGTGGAGAGAGCTACATGCTTTTCAATTCAGTCAGGTCTGAGTTTGAAACTTAGCTTCAAAACTTGGGCAGGTTGTTCAGTGTCTCAGGGATCATTGACATGGTGGTGGTAAAGGACGAAACCTATCTCCTCAGGTTACTGTGAAGGTTTGCAGTGTGCTAAAAAAAAAAAAAAAATGCCAATAAGTGAGTACTATTATCGATCATCATTTTTGCCAAAAACACTTCATGAAAGCAATCATTCAGCTTTCCACAAAGATAGGTCTTCGTACGTTCATTACAAATTCGCTTGTTGGCTCCTTCACTCATTGATTCATTTTTATGGAGCACTTGTGCAGGGGCTCCCCGCGAGGCCCTGGAGCATATCTGCTGCTTCCTTCTTCATAATGATGAGAAGATATTCTTGAAGATACCAACATAAAATATTTTAGATGGTTATAAAAGAATAGACACATGATATTTTATTTTTAAGTTTTAAGAGTTAGAGGGAGAGAGAGATAAGGACAATCTCCAAATGTAACAGTGATTTTCTAGGGAAGTGAGGTTATGAGTATTTCACATTTTCTTCCTTGTGTTTATTTACATTTTCTAACAGTTTTTACAATGAGTAGATGAATTAGGGTTGAGGAAAGGACGATTTTTATTAAAAATTTTGAAAAGTGGCTAATTCTGATCATCGTCATTAAAAATAATCATTACTTAGTTCCCTCTGTGTATAGGCCTTGTTGGGGGACAGAGGGAGAGAATAAGAAAGTGTTTAAGAGTCTTTTTAAAATATTATAAAGGGAGATACTTCTTAAGAGGCTTTTTAAAAAGTTAAAAAGAGAGATGCTTCTCATATATTTGTAATATGGTTATAGAACCTGAATGTTATGTCATGAGTCATTTGTTTCATTATTATTTTCGTTGCTTGCCACATCTAATTTGAACAGTGATATCCCACTATCTTAATCAATTTTTAAAAGGACAATAGACAAAGTTTAAAATTTAGAAATAAAGGACAATCAAATTATGAGAAATGGTAACAAACCTCTCGCTTAGAGAAAGAAAAATCCTCTTGGGGCATCCGGGTCGTTCAGTGGATTAAAGCCTCTGCCTTCAGCTCAGGTCATGGTCCCAGGGTTCTGGGATCGAGCCCCGCATCTGACTCTCTGTTCAGCGGGGAGCCTGCTTCCCTCTCTCTCTCTGCCTGCCTCTCTGCCTATTTGTGAACTTAAAGTCTTTAAAAAAAAGAAAAAGAAAAAGAAAAATCCTCTTAAAAAAATCTTAGAAACCTTCCTGATGTTCCAAAGTTAAATATTACATATGTTTGCTCTCTTAGGAAAAGGAGTTTTGCAAATTTAGTTTCATTTTATCCACGTTGATGTGAGCATTAATAGGCTTGTCCATTCTAAAAGTATTTACCCTGTTCCTGATGATGTCATTTACCATGTCTGAGTGCTTATGGGAAGAAAGCCAAACTAGATAGCAGATGAAATCACATTGGAGCTCTCCACTATTACTAAGCCTCTGACGAATGGGGTGGGGGGGGTTGTCCTTTGTATAAAATATCTTGCTCTTTCCCACCACAGGTCAAATGTCAACTGCTCTGAGATCACAGATAGAAAAACAACCTGAATTTAATGAGAACATTTCCTTAGATATAAACCAATTCAGCAGCTGGAATCACAGAATATTTCAGAATGTTGAGGTATATCTGAGGGCCAGGAAGCCTTGGAAAAGTTCTGGAGAACTTTTGGATTCTGGAGACACAATATTATGGTTGTAGCATTTGCCAATAGCTGGGCTATTTCTACCTATTCCAGCTACTGGACACCTGGATAACTCACTGGTGCTGCAAAGGCCTCAGTATTTACATTTGTAGTTTGAGAACCGAGAAAGCCTCATAACAGCTGATAGATTTTTTCCCAGCAGGAAACCCAATTATACTTCAAAGGCTTATGCCAGCAAAAATAATTATTTCTTTTCCAAACCTGATTCAAATCATTATCACAACTGTCTGGCCTAAAGTGGAAAAAAAGTTACATCAGGGATTATGATTATCTTTTAAAGGAAAATAAAATGTGATAAATACTATTTACTCCCCAATTCCCTATCTTTGAAGAAAAAACTGTGTTTAAACAGAGTGATTCTTACCAACTTAAAGCAGTTTTATTATGGATTTGATTAGTCAATTAAAAAAAAAGGAAGAGAAAAATGAATTCCATTAAATGAAAATATGCTTGTGGTTGATAAGAGGCAGTTTCAGGTCATGGCCAGCAGGTGATCCGTTTAGTGGTTCATGGTGGTCAAAGGTGGGTGCTGTCGTGGACATCTGTGCCCTTGGGCTTCGGGATGCAGTTGACAAGAGAGGGGTGATGGTTCTAACACTGGGTAGTGTAAAAGCTGGAAGCCCGTCGACCTCAATGCAACTCAATCCACAAACATCTCTCCAAGGTAGGCACTGCCCTTTATTGGGTACACAAAACTAAAATGATCCTTGTTTCCTGGTACGCACGACCTTCTATGTCTCCTGCTCTCTAGTGTGATCTGAGTTTAGTGTCTCGGTTCTAATGAATAGATTAAAGCAGAAGTTAGGTTGTATGCCTTGGAGGTTAGGCCATAAAATGCGGGGTGGCCTCACCGTCTCTGAGGGGAACCATGTTATAAGCTTGCTCTGTGGAGAGGTTTACACAGTAAAGAACTGAAACCTTTTGCCAACAATCATGTGAGTAAACTTGGAAGTGGATCCTCCAAAGCCAGTCATCCCTAGAGATTAAAGCCCCAAATGACACTCGATTTATGGGAACCAACCGTCTAGGTTTTCCAGGGACTTTTTCAGTTTTAGCACTGACATCGTGTTTCCTGGGAAACTCCTCTGTCGCAGGCACGCTGGAAGTGTTGGTCACCTTAGCTTGAGTGCAACCTCATGAGACCCCCTGAGCTAGAACCATTGCCGAAATGGCTGTCAGGTCCCTGACTTCCCAGAAACTGCGTGAGATATTATTTCTTTTTTATGGTAATTGAGGGGTAATTTGTAACCAGTAATGGGTAAGTAATATACATACCATATCATCCTGTACCAAGAAGCCTGATTCTGTCCCTATCAAAAAGGATGTTGAACAAGCAAAATACAGAGGAATAGGCTGTTTTTTTCTACACTTCTGCTCAGATTTTCCAGATCCTATTTTCCTGTTCGGCAGGGAATATTTTGTTTTTTCCTGGTACCTTAGTTTTTCTTTCAACTGCTATGAAGAAACATTATCAGAAGAATTTCTGACTGGATTGGTAGGAATACCCTACATGAACATTAATGAAATTACTGCCTGGGGACATTCTAAAACAAAAAGAAAACCTTAAGCCAAATGAAATATAAAGTGCTGATGTTTTTTCTTCTATCTTTTCCTCTTTTTCTCTATAGCTATGAAAAACAGCCTTGAGTAAAGGTTTCATGATAGAGTAAGCTGATTTAGTCATCAATAGGATGTTATATTTGTAACATTTACAGGTGTGTTTATAGTTTAGAAATGAAAAGATTACTATTTTGCATAATAAGTGGATGAATTTAGGATTCCGCCATGTAGCAATAAATTTAACTTTTTCAGTACCGTGCTTTTTTCCCCGATGCTAGGCCTAAAATATTTGTGAATTATACATTGTTTATGGAGGGCTTTGGCTTCCAAGTATATAAAATGACTTGGTGATACTAAATTTTAAAGATATTGTCTAAATAGCTAAAGATACAGCTTTTATTAGTGGTACATATGTACGGTGAATGGCAAAGTATTAAGCCAACCCCATATAATGAACTTTTCAAGATTATGCTGAACTTACTTGCATTTAATCTAAAATAATACGTGTGGGGCACCTGGGTGGCTCAGTGGGTTAAAGCCTCTGCCTTCCGCTCAGGTCATGATCTCAGGGTTCTGGAATCGAGCCCTGCATCAGGCTCTCTGCTCAGCGGCGAGACTGCTTCCCCCCACCCCGCCCCACCCTGCCTGCCTCTCTTCCTACTTGTGAGCTCTGTCTGTTAAATAAACAAATAAAATCTTAAAAAAAATATGTCCGCATTTATTTTTTCTATTTTTTTTCATTTATCAGAGGGACAAAGCTAATGACTCTACCTATAATTACCTAATTGTATAAGCTTTATTCTATTACAAAAAAACTTGAGTCTTTAGAAACTGTTATTTAAGAAACTTACGGCATCTGAATGACTGAGTCAAATGCCTTCGGAGGAAGGGCATGGAAAATGAAGGGCATGCTGAGTCCTTCTGGAAGCTGAAGGGATCCACGAGTCTGGAGAGTTTTGAGGTTGGATTTCGCGAGGTGCTTTGACTGGAGGATATCCAGTGGATGAAAATGGAATATAAATCTCAAAATGCTAATATTGCAAAATTAGAAAAGAAACCAGTATAGGTGGAAGAATGGAATGAGCTGTATCTTATCTAGAATCAAATATTTAAGACAATTTTAAATTCTTTTATTTTATTCTATTTTTAAAAAGATTTATTTATTTATTTATTTATTTGACAGAAAAGTCACAAGTAGGCAGAGAGGCAGGCAGACAGAGAGAGGGGGAAGCAGGCTCCCTGCTGAGCAGAGAGCCCAATGCGGGACTCGATCCCAGGACCCTGAAATCATGACCTGAGCGAAAGGCAGAGGCTTAACCCACTGAGCCACCCAGGCACCCTAAAATTCTTTATTTTTAAAGTTTAAATGAACATTAGTAATATGTAACATAAGATTTAACAAAGGAAGTATTATGCAGGTACAGAACTAAAGACTTTCTTGTCTATAAAATCGGAAAACTTTTTGACAAAAACTGCTATTATTCTCCCTTTCAGTATTGCTTTGTTCCCAGGCATCTCCCAAAGGATGTTAGATGCGTCCTCCACGGTCACTGCTGCATTCCTTCTGTCAATTTTTTTTTTTTTTAAGTTAAAAACTCTCTTAATTTTTCCCTTTTTGAACACAGTGGGTAGTAATTATCTGACTTATTTTGTTTTTATTTCTTGAAGCCTCTGGGTTTCTTTTTCAGATATTTTCCGATAGTTCTTCTGTTGTCTATCCTTCTTTGCTCTTGTCCTAAAAAGTATTCACATCCTATTCCCGGAAACTTCCAGTTTCCACACTCTTAATCACTGCCTGTGAAACCTGCCCGTTGTAACCTTCCTCGCCTCTGACCTGCAGCGCCCAGATGCTTCCTGTGAGACAAAGCCCAGGCGCTGACTTGTGAGTTACAGGAAGCACTGTTCTTTTTTTTTCTGGAGTTGAAAAATGCTAAAATAGTGTAAAAATGCACTGTGTTATCTCTTGGTTATTGGAAGGATGGTTCCCATGCTTTTAGGTTTTCCTTCTCTCCTCTTTGGTAACCAACTTTAACCAAGTTTCACATCAATTACCACCTCTATACTGGGACCAGAGAGAAAGCAGACACACGGGAAACTTGTCCTAATCGTTGGTGTCGCCTATGGAAAATGTGTAACAGAAGGACATGAAAACTATAGGCAATCTCCGACTGTGTTCTCTCTTAGAGGAAGCTTGTCACACAGTTTCCACAATGGGAGCTATTTTAAAATTATTGCTTTTGAAACGTAACTTGATGGCCACATTTAGATCTGTACGCATTTGGTATTCTGCAAGTCTATAACATTTCAAACAAAATCATGAGGCTGAACTGTTAAAAGGAAATGCGATAAAATCATTTGTCATATTCCTCTCTGCCTCCTCTACAATGGAAAGAAATGACATCATATCTTAGACTGATACAATGCTAAAAGCCCAGTCAGCAGGAAGCCAACCTGTTACTCCACACTCATTCATTCAACAAATATCCATGGGAGCCAGTTATTGTCAGGTATGATGCTGAAGACTGAGGATGACTACACAGAGGGAGATATATAACACATCTGAGGTCTTGGAGGAGAGAAGCTCAACTACCCTGGGGTGGAAAGGAGGGTGTTGCCCTCGGAAAAGCTTTTGGAGATTACGATGAGCTCATTCTCAAAGGATGAGTAGAAGCTAGGCAGTAGGGGGTGTTGGCTAGGGTGAGGGGAAGATAAGAGATAGGAATGGAGACAGCTTAAGTAAATACGAAGGCAAGAAATTGAATGCTGTGTGGGAAACTACAGGCATTTTGGATTTTCTGAAATATAAAGTTTGAGATGGAGTGGTAAAAAATTAAAGGTATGAGATTTAGTGGCAAGGGATGAAGGCATAGAGATGGCCAAGGAGCTCTGTTCCATGCAAAGGAACTTGGTCTTCACTGTGAGGAGACAGGGAACCATTAAAGAGATAGATATTGTAGCGCTAACTCTAGGGGGTAGTGAAGGTGAGAAGAATGTCAATGAGATGGTAGAGGAGGTTAGCACACCCTGTAGGAGTCTTACTAGATGGGGAGCCTTAGTATTAATACTAGAACCTTAGTATTAATACTAGCAATTGGGGTAATAAAGGATATATTTTAGAAGTAAAATCACCAAGATTTAAATTCATCGATTACACGTGTGGGTTGAGGAACGCAGCAGTCAAGAGTGACACCCAGGTTTTTAGATTAAACATTTGTTTGAATGGCAATCCCATAAAAGTGAAATAGAAAATATAAGAATAGGAAAAAATTTAAAAGATAAATGATAAGTTCAGCTTTGGACATGTGGAATTTCAAGTTTTGTTGTGTATTCTCATGGAGTTATCCAACCTATAGTTCAGCATAAGAGTCTCAGTCTTCAGTGTAAAATCTGGAAGCTATTAGCAAACATATAACCCTTGCACTACATGGGTAGATAAAACCACAAAGGAACAGAACATAGGTGGAAAATGGTGAGATAAAGCCCTATACATCTGGGCAATATTGAATGGTTGTGCAGAGAAAACAGGCAAAAGGAAGACTCACAGAAATATAAGGGAAACCAGGAAGGTGCGGTAGCATGGGGGCCAAGGGAGTAGAGTTTTAAGAAGCAGGAAGTCAACAACAGTATTTAAACCAAGTTGCCTTCCACAGGTAGACTGAAAAATATCCTTTGGATGTGGTCGCTTAGAAGTTGCTTGTGACCTTAGGAGGAACGATAGGCAATTTCAATCAAGTAATGAAGCAGATGTCAGATTTCAATTGCATTCTCAAGCAAATGAGAATGCATGTTGCACTTCTGATAAATTTGGAAAAAGGAATTAAAAAATTTTGAATGCTAGTCCAAGAGGTAGAATGGGGTCAAAGGAGAAGGGTTTTTTTTTGTTTTGTTTTGTTTTGTTTTTAAGATTTTATTTATTTGACAGAGAGAGAGAGGGAGAATCAGGGTCAGAGGCAGAGGGAGAAGCAGGCTCCCTGCCAAGCAGGAAGCTAGAAGCTGGGCTCAACCCCAGGACGCTAGATCATGACCTGAGCCAAAGGCAGATGCTTAACCAACTGAGCCACCCAGGTATAAACATGTATATGTATAAACATATACAAGTTTATATACATATAACATATATACATTTTTAAAGACTGTTGAAAGAGAGAAGGTATAGCAGAAGAAGGCAGAAATGAGCTTAAGTTTCCAGGGTCTCTGATACATTACCCTAACCTACAGAGTTAGATTAGGGTAATGCGTTGAGGACAGAAATTCAGAAACCTGGGCCTTGGCAGAGGAGAATCTGGTTGATCCAGTTCTGCAAACCACTGTTAACTCACTAATGAAATACGTTGTCTTTCTGGTTAGCACATTGCTTGGGGGTGAGTTGGGTAATTAGATGGATTAGTTGAAGAGGTATGATCTAACTCCTTTATGTCTATAGAATTCTGCTGGGGTCTTAGGAAACAAAAATTGAATGGAAATTTAGGAAGGAGAATTGGTGAAAGTATTAACAAGAAAGGAAAAGCATTATTTATCATGAATGAATTAATTAAAAAGTTGCATGTGGTGTCTAAAATAAAACTAAACTAATCTTGCCCCTTTTTAACATGGATTATTGAGGGCTGCTTCTACTCTCTTTTCATCCTAGTTTCAAAATAAATGTTTAACCTTATGACTCCCTCTAGGCACTACTTTCTTACATTCACCCCTAAGAAAGAGGGTTTATCTTAAAAACAAAAACAAAAATAAAAAATGATTCTGGATATATTGGGTGTCAAGTCCAAGCAACTAGAAGGCAAAGGACAGTGGAGTAGTGTCCCATGTTTGCATAGAGTTTTAATAAGTCCTGGGAAAAAGCAGGGCCATTTTCTTCTTTATGAGCAAGACTAACATTTGGCATTTTTTTAAAAATATTTTCAAGCAGACCTTTAATTTTTTTTTTAACAATTTACTTAATTATTTCAGAGAGAGAGAGAGACAGACAGACAGAGTGCATGAGCAGGAGGGGCAGAGGGAGAGAGAGAGAGAATCTCAACCAGACTCCCCATTGAGCATGGAGTCTTGACTTCCCATTGAGCATGCAGGGCTTTATCTCATGACCCTGAGATCACAACCCAGGAGGAAGCCAAGATGGTTGCTTAACTGACCGCCCCACCCAGGTGCCCCAGCAGGCCTTTGAACTTTTTTTTTTTTTTTAGAGAGAGAGAGATCAGAGGCAGGCAGAGAGAGAGGAGGAAGCAGGCTCCCTGCTGAGCAGAGAGCCCAATATGGGGCTCGATCCCTGGACACTGGGATCATGACCCAAGCCGAAGGCAGAGGCCTTAACCCGCTGAGCCACCCAGGCACCCCAGGCCTTTGATCTTTTAAAGATACTCTTCCTGCACTCCTTATGCAGGAATACCCCCTCTTTACCTGTGATAGATGTGTTCTTGAAAATTGATGAATAAAATCTTATTCAAATGCAGTAAAAGACCTAAAGAAATCGTACAACAAACCTTTTAAAAAACCCAAGCAGTATTTCTAAATGGGACCATTTACAAGGTAGGCATTTTTGTGCATCAGGCTTTGTCAATGGGAGTGTGACAATGTCTACAGTAGACAAAATCCTACAAACAAAGCCAGAGAATGTTAACCAGAGTCACTCCCAAATTCATATCAATGACTGAAGTTCTAATCAGCAGTAATAGATCCTAAGGATTGGAACTCAGATCTTTTTCACCCAAGTGTAATTCTACTGAGCTGATGGAGGACAAAGGAAGCACAATGCCCCTGGAATGTCAGTGAGGTGAACTGGACCTAGGACAAAGAGAGCCCAGAGTGTGGATGAACCTCGCCTAGAGGTGGATGATAAACAAGTGTAGCTCATGGACCTTCTAAAGCTCAATCACCAGAACGGATCTTGGGTCAGAGGTTCAAACTGATTTCACAAAGGCCTGAGTGGTATGTAGGGAGAGGTTCTACAAACATCAGGTATACCTGAAAAGAGAACTGACATAGTTCTTTGACTTATATACTTCCTAAATGTCACTTGACATGCATCTTGGAGAGGTTAGATATCCTATACTTATAATGGTTTTATTGCTACATTTGATTAGCACAATTATATTTCATTTGTTATCATCTCTTCCCACGCCTTTGTTTTCCTAGTTGTCCTTTCTTTTCTCTGCCTTTATCCTTAACTTTAGTAGCACCTCCCCTCAAATATCATCTTGACATACTTTTTGTCAACACGCTCTCTTTTGGACATGGTTTTTTCTTACTTTTTCCACCTTGCATGAAATACAGAGCACTTTGAGAGAAATGCCACACATCTTAGGCACACATTCAGATGCAGACACAGCGATATCCTGCCCCATGCGCTCATTTTGGCTTTTCTGTTTTTAAGGGTAACAAAATATATTTTGCCGCGCCTTAAAATTAATAAAGGACTTTCACATTGAATAGTCTATTCACTTTTCACAACTATCCCAAGAGGAAATACTGTGAATTTCATTTTTCAGAGAAAACGGATGTTCTCAAAGGTCAAGCAACTCGGAGTGGGTGGGCGGAGAACGTGTATGTGTCCTGAATATTCTCCTCAGGAATCACTTAGGCTATTCCCTCAAGTAGATTTAAGAAATTCTCACTGTTACTTTGAGATAACTCCAAGGAGGGTTGAAAAGCAAGTGACTCAAGGAAGAATCAAAATCATTGTCAGCAGTGGTTACAGCTGCATCTTGGGCCACCAACAAGATCCTGGGCAAATGCTTGTGGCTGCAAAGTATTTGGAACCCAGAGAAGATTAAAAAAAAAAAAAAAATCCGAGGACTTTAATGGTCAAAATCGTGCATCAATTAGCTTTGAATGCAGCTACTATAAAAACAGCAGAGTAAAAGGAACCGGAGGATGTATTTCCCTGGTATACACAGATTTCCAGTGGAGGGGTGGTGTCCGTGTATTGATTATGAAACAAACTCTCAAGAAATTATTCCCTCTCTAAGTGTCAACACCTTCCATCAATGGATTTGGGCCTGGGTCCAGCTGCTTATGAAATACCTAGCGGAGGCAAAGAGCACGTGACAGCTGTGTCATCAACACTGTTGCACATGTGAGGTGTGTTGAGGGGCAGTGGAGGCTCTAGGGACTATGTCTCTGGGTATGAAATCTCTTTGACTTTAATTCTGGTGCTGGCCTGGAATATAGTCTCAGTTCAGGCCCAACAGTGAGCCTCACGTGGCGGTGCTCCTCTGGGAAACCTTCTCATCGTGGCTGCTATTTTTTGCTCAACACCCAGTGCCAACATGGAGTTTCAGGCAGGATGATAACACTTCTATCTCCCTAACTTATACAGGCTGCGATGAGAGAGCCAATGGATGTGTGAAAACACAAAATACCCTTCAAGCGTGAGGGATTCTGAAAATGAGCAATCAAGTAATAAAAATGTCAAGCCAGAATGAAAAACTTCTCCTTCAGGCATGCCCAACAGTAGCAGCCCACATAGAACAATTTCATTTGGATAAAGTCTTCCAAACTTTTACTGTAATTTCTTTTTCTGATATCTGAAAAGGAAACTCCATTTTGAGCTTCCAGTATTTAGAAGCCTATAAGCATATAAAAATCATCATTATGCAAATATAATGTTATTTGTCAATTTTATCTCAATTTTTAAAAAAATCATTGTTTGACCTGAACACAGTAACTATGTTATGCTTGCCATAGGACCAGATTTAATTGCCTCATGGACTTTCAGGAATTCACCAGAAGGACAATGAAATATCATCACATACTTTTCTGTATGTGGAGCAACTGGAACACGTATCCACTGGGAATATAAAATGGTACCTCATTTTGTAAAACTTTGGCAAGTTCTAATAAAAAGACATTTTCCCTATGGCTTATCTATTTCATTTTTAGATATCCATCCTTAAAAAGAATTCTACAAAAATCTTCATGGTGGCATTATTTATAATAGGCCTCAGATGAAAACAACCAATGGCCAGTCACAGAAGAATGGATAAGCCAACTGTAGCATATAACTGTTTCTCAGCTAACACATTCAAAATTTTTTGAGAAAAAGAATCCTGACACAAAAAGTAGATGTATGATTCTATTTACATAAAATTCAAGAATATGACAAACTCCTCTGTGGCTATAGCATTTTGAATAGTGATTACCTGGAGAGGTGGGTAGAATATGGGGTTTATTGATTGTGAAAGGACTGAAGAAACTTTCTGGAGTTGTGGAAATATTTTCTATCTTGACCAAGCTACACTGAAGTATATAAAATTTCATCAAGCTGTACACCTAAGGTTTTGATGCTGCTGCATGTAAACTGTACTTCCATAGAGCACTATGAGCATAAATGAAAGAAAACTCATGAGATATTGGAAAGAAATAAGAGTTACAAGGGAAATGGGTGTTTGTCCTCAGTGAGGATAACTTGAAGTCGTGGTTTAGGTGGTGATGAGACCTGAGTGTAGCTTACTTTATGGTTTTTGTGGGGAGATAGCTTGTTCATCATTCCTAGGAGGGGTGGGTGGATAGAAATAAAAATAGTTGATGGTGGCATATTGATTCAGATCCCTAGCTTAGAGAGGATGGGAACACAGCCATATTTCAGTGTCTTGAGGGCCATATAATTTCAATACATGAGGAGACAGCACCTTTATCAAGACAGTGTCATCCAGAAGTAGTCACAATAATGGTGGGGCCAGGGGATGTTCCTGGGCTTGCTGATTTTCCATGAGAAGCCTGGGAAAGGTTATGTTGTGTCCTGTGGATTGAACTTGTGCCAGAATGCACAGGAAACTTTTGCTGGGGATACTTTCCAGCTGGGGATACATCTTGGGGACAGGAATGTCATGTTAAAGAAGGCTGGAATTTTACATGTAAAAATAAGAGATGTGTCAGAGACACTGGGTATAAAAATCACTGAGACCTCAGCTGTGCTCCAGTCTGGTGAACAACCAAGAGCTAATTTGGGGGCTCTAGGCTGCTTTAAAAAGGAGATAGCATGTACATGTATTAATATTCACGTGGGTGCTCTTGGGACCCAAGGTCAAAACTTAATGAGTTTGACTAGGTTTGATCATCAGTTTTATTGCTGTAACTGTGAACCGTTAGAAACTAACTTTTAGTTCCAGACTTCCGAAATAGTAAAGGTGAGCTTGCCAGGAATTTTCTAAAATCCTATAGAAAGTCCAGTAGGAGCTGCCAAAGGTTTGAGTCTCCATGGCAGCAAATAACAATGCCCAGTAGGAGAGGAACCCCCATTTCTTTAGGAATGGCTTCCCGATAGGTCTGAGCCTTCTCGAGTGGTAGGACTGAGAGGTTCCCATCCATGGGTGTGCCAAGGCAAAAGCAGAAGCCTTAAAAAAGCCTATTTCCTCAACCACAGAAATGGTTCAGAAAAAAAAAAAAAAGAAAAGCACCTATCCATGAGATCAATTTATCTTCCCAAAGCAGAAAGGCAGGGATTCCCTTGGATGTGGGTTTTCTATCGGAACACTTAGGTGATAAAGCTAACCAGCACATGAAATCTTAGCAAGGTGTCACTCAGGAGGCATGAGTGACAATTTCCAGGGTATTCGATTCAATCTTTAAAATTACTTGTCGTGTAATAAAAGATACAGGGATCATGGGGAAACAAAATGCTCGCCATTTCAGCTTTGCATTTAGAAAACATCCCTGGCCCACAGAAGCTATTGTTTTATTACAGATTCTTTCTCAGGATAAAAATAATTTTCATCAAAAAAAAAATTGAAAACATAAAGTAGAGTGATGTCATGAAAAAAGCATGGACATTGGAGCCAAACAGACTTGGGTTTGCATTTTGTCCTCACCAGTTGCTAGTGAGTCTTCGTCAGCAGAGGTTAGATTAGGATATACAGCTGCCTCGTCTCAGTAGTTTACCACAAAGATTTATTGCTCACTCACGTTACATGTTTTATTGGGTTGGTTATGTTTTTGCTCCATAGTTTCTTTATTCCAGAAACCAGAATAAGAATGCAGCCTGTATCTTGTTATTGAGGACATTGTTGGCCCCATAGGATGGGGGGAAAGAGGACTCATGGTCATCAATGTGATTATTTCTGCTCATTGGCTTAAGCAAGGCCTGAGGCTCAGCGTGAGTCAATGATGGATTGTGGAACTTCGTGTAAGGAAGGGGCCACTGGAAGCAGAGCATTCGGAGAGTGTTTGGAATATAATTTACTTCAGTGATTTTAGTGAAGTTACTTTTCCAAATCTCAATACCCTCAAACTGTAAAGCAAGGTTAATAATCCCTGCCTCATATAATAGTTCCCAGTAAACAAATGTAAATTATCTGACATTTAACATGCTCTCAACAAATCTAGCTCTGTTCCTTCTTCTTTTGTAGTGTCTGGACATCAGCACTGATTTGTATTACTGTAAATTTCAGAGTTCGAAAATTAATCTTTGTAAATCATTATTTTTTAACATCTGTTTATTGGCTATGTGCACTGGAATTCACCAATCTGAAAGAAATATAAGACATCATCATTTTTTCTTTAAAATGTCACTAACCTAAGGAAACTAACACTAACAATCAGAGTGCAAAGTGTAATAATGTTTTCATTAAGCTTCACACAGGAGAAAGTGGGAAGGCAAATAGTATTATTAGTCCCATTTTATAGTTAAACTAGTTTGATACCAATTTTTTTAATTCATCAGTTCACTAATCAGCAAAATTTTAAGACATTTTTCTTCTGATTATTAAGCAGTAATGAATGTACATTATAGAAGCTGAAAATATAGAAAAGGATTTAAAAGAAAAATAATCATGCATAATCTCAGTCTAAGAATATTAATGGTTAACATTTCATTATATTTTCAGTTGTGTGTGTGTGCTTATAATACTGTACAACTGGAATAATAATGTGTATTGTGTTTTAAAGCTTAATTTCTTCACTTAGTAGTATGTTTTATTACCCTGTTTAAAAAAACTTCACTTTACAAGAATGTAAAGAATTCGAATATCATATATTTGAATATGTAAATCTTCTATCATTGGCTATTTCTCTGAATTACTCAGCCCTCAGCTCTTGGTGATTGTGTTGTTTCATTGCTTTGCCTTATTATTATTTTTTTAAAAGATTTTATTTATTTATTTGAGAGAGACAGAGAGAGAGAAAGCACACAAGCAGGAAGGAGGGCAGGGGGAGAGGTAGACTCCCTACTGAGCAGGAGCCCGGTGTGGGATTCGATCCCAGGATCCTGAGATCACGACCCAAGCTGAAGGCAGACTGCTAAACAACTGAGCCACCCAGGCATCCCTTGTTTTGTTTTGTTTTGCAATTAATGATGCACTGGATTGAACACCTTTGCACATACATTCTTGTTCGCATTTGGAATTACTAATTAAGATTAGGGTTCTAAAAGAATAATTGAAACAAAGAATACACTGATTTTTTTTTTTTTTTTTTTTTTAAAGATTTTATTTATTTATTTGACAGAGAGAAATCACAAGTAGATGGAGAGGCAGGCAGAGAGAGAGAGAGGGAAGCAGGCTCCCTGCTGAGCAGAGAGCCCGATGCGGGACTCGATCCCAGGACCTGAGATCATGACCTGAGCCGAAGGCAGCGGCTTAACCTACTGAGCCACCCAGGCGCCCCAAGAATACACTGATTTTTAAAGAACTTGATACATTATTACTACTCTGTTTTCCAGAAAGTTTTGGGGAACATTTTAACAAACATTTTTTATTTTGCATAATAGTGAAGGGATGGGTTTGGGAGTAGGTAGGGATAAGAAGTTGGGGGTGGAAGATAAGATGTAGACCTGAATAAGACCTTAAGGAAGATCTGGCCTAAGGAGGAAAAAAAAAAATTTATAAACAAATAATAAGGAGTATTGTGGAAAGAAATCGAGTGTGGGCTAAATCTAAGAGCAGCCAATTCAAGAAGGGCAGCATTTTCAAATCCTGCGCCAGAAGAATAGTTTGGTGTTCTAGCTGGTTTGAAGGGCAGGAGACAGATGAGTCAGCAGAGTAGGATGTATAGTTCCTCCCCAAGGTCACAAAGCTGGTTAATGACCTAAGGTCTGGGTCTTTGCACCACACCACACTGCCTAACAAGAGGAGGCATACACATGTACGTTAAAGAGTCAAATTACTACACCAGGTGTGGTGCAATTAAATGACGAAAGGCACACCATGAACACGTGCTTCCTGACCCAGTGGTTCCTATCCAGGGTCTCAGAGTTGGGTCAGGTGGATTTCAAAACAATTGCTGAAAATTTGTTCTGTCTTCGTCCCCATGACTTCCTACAAATTGGCTGTTTTCTGCCAACCTTGACTCCAACCCAAATCATCCCTCTGGGGATTCTAACAGAAACCCCTCTAGAGATTCTGCTACATTCTCCAATTTAGTATTTCTCTTGATGTTCCCTTCCCCCTGTCCTCCAATAAATGTTTGGAATGTACCTCTTTATGTTTAGTGGATAGCTTAGTATTTATCATTATTATTTAACATTTACAAATGACTGAGCATTACTCTGCTCCAGCACTGTTTTAGCTCCTGGAGGTGGAGTCCTGGAGTGGAGCTGTGAGTAAGAGAAGCAGAGCTGCTCCTCAGAGGGATTCTGAATTTTCTTGAAGTGAGACAGACAAAAAACAAGAAAGTTAGCCAGTATAATAATTTCAGAGGGTAATATATGTTATAAAGACAGCAAAATAAGCTATTGTGATTGTGATGGGGCTTTGGCTTTAATTAGGTTTATGGACAGGGAGGTACTCTTTGAGGCAAAGTCTTCGGGTTAAGACCAGAAGGGCAAGAAGGTACCAGCCTTATGAAGGCTGAGGTAGAGTGTTCCGTACAGAAGGAGTATCAATGGTGGAAAGTCTCCCAAGTCAGGAACAAGTTTGGAATGTTCAAGAAATGGTAAGAAGGCCTATGGGGCTATAAGTGAGTGAGGGCAAGAAAGAGAAAAGAGGATCTTAGAAACAGAAAGGGATCTGCTCCTGTGGGGTCAGGTAGGCTGTGGTAGATTTTGATTTTGTATTCAGTTCAGTAGGAAGTTACTAGAAGGCTAAAGAGACCACAGTGAATGTGCCTGTTTAAAACGAATAGTAATTATAGTAACAACAGCAACAGTGAAAAAATAATGAAAAATAATTTCTGTCTTCTCTCTGTATCCCTCACCCTCTTCCATATGAGATGAGGAGAGGGAGGGAGGATACTAGCCAAGGAGCAGAGACCCATGTAGGGCCCTGCACATGGGCAAGGTCTGGCTAGGGGGCCAGCAAGGGGCTAGTTGTGAAAATCTCCAAAAGTGAGAGTCTGGAGGAGAGAGTCTCCAGAGTCAGGCTCTGGAGAAAGGATGATGGAGATTAATGAATTCAATTTTCGACATTTGAAGTGTGAGACAGCCATGGAGTGAGTGACCAGGCGGATTTTTCAGCAGATCTTTGGCAGGACAGTCTGAAACTCTTACGAAGAATTTGAGACAGAGCTGTAGATTTGGAAACCCTAAACATACATAGTGATCAAGATATACTTTTTGTAGGTTGTGTATTAAATGTGGTTTTAAAAGACGTTTAACAGTGTACTTGTTGAAAAAACACAATTTCCATGAAGCAGTATTTTAGACAATATTTATCATCTGGAGGCTGCAACAGCTTACAAAGTGGTTATTACAGTTTGGGAACCCTTCTTTCTTACCAAACAGACATGAGGCTACAAGGCTGGCAAGGGACAACTGTCATCCTGTGGGTGTGAACGCAAATTGCAAATCGTGTTTTTTGAGGCCAGAAAGTTTGTTTTTTGGTGTTTGCTTTTGTTTTGTTTTGTTTTTTTAATGAGTATTTTGACTCTACCATCTGTAAGCTTTGAGAGAAAAAGAATTACGATGTGGACGGAAGGAAAATGGCAATGTGGGAAAAGGCAATGGCAGTGAAGGGCAGGGGTCAACCAGCGAAAATGAGATGAGCCGTGGACCTGAGCTTTTCGATGGCAGCAGTCACTAGACCATTTAAAAAGTAGAGAAGAGAATGTGTTCAGAATGCGATGGATTGTGTGTAGTCCTTGTCTTCATATCTGATCAAGGGAAGATCTCAGCTCTGATAGACGGCAACACGAGGAAGACAGCTTTGAGATTTTGGATCCGTTTTCTTTAAATAACGTAATCTTAAACCACTGCCCTTGTATGAACACTTCTGGATGATGTCTAGAATGATAAATGTGTCCCTGAATATTTAAAATGAGTCTTTCTAAATAAATGGGCTTTAAAACTATTTTGCAGTATATTCTGCTTATTCATATTCTCTCTGTGACATGATCATCCAGGATTTTCTTCCCCTCTTATGCTGGCTAACCTAAACTTGACAATGGATAGGAAGCAGTTATGGAAATGGATAGAATTACACAAGACAACTCTATAGAGCAGTGGTTCTTTGGTATAGTTGTGCACCAGAATCATGGGCAACATTTATTTTTATTTTGTTTTACTTTATTTTTTTAGAGACTTACTTATTTTGGGACAGAAGGAAGAGAGAGGGAGAGAGAGAGGACACTGGTGGGGTGGACAGAGAGAGAGGGAGAGAGACTCCCAAGCAGACTTCTCACTAAGCACAGAGCTCACATGGGGCTCCATCTCATCACGCTGAGATCTCAGTGCTGAAACCGGAGTCAGACACTTAGCCGACTGTGCCACCCGGGCATCCCTATTTTATTTTAATATTGATGTATGAATTACTCCAGATCAAAGAATAAAATCCTCTGGGAATGAGGACTAGGCATTAATAATTACAAATACGTCTCTGAGTGACTCCAACCTGCCATGAGGGTTGTAAATTATATAATACAAAGGGAAGAGAATTGAGGACATGATCCTTAGAAATATCTAAGAAGAGGGAACCAGATAGGGCCTAAAACAGGAGGGCCAGAGAAGTAGACAAAAAACCAGAAGGTATGGGTTTCTGAAAACTGGGAGAGAGATGGAGAATAGTCAACAGTGTTAGATACTGAAATCAGGAAAAGCAAAGGCTAAATATTCCTTTAGATGTCGTTGCTGTCATTTGCATGAGCCACTCCAATGGACCACAGGGTTCTGAAGTGGCTTTGCAGTGATACACAGTAAATATGGAAGTAAGAGATTAGGGAGAGGGTGTATAGACCACTCTTTCATGTAGCATGGCCATAAGTGGATACAAATATGCAGCCATAGATAAATGAGACATAGAATCAAGAAAGCTTCATTCTCTCTCTTTCTAAAAAAAAAAAAAATATGGACACCTTAGGCCATGTTCATAAGCTTAGGGAGAAGAATGATGGAGAGTGAGGTGTTGAAGATATAGGAGGGAGAGGGAGAAAAAACAAGGTTCTTGAGGAAGCAGAGGAGGATAATACAAAATATGATATACATATATATGTATATCATGATTAACTCTGGTTGAAAAGGAAATTATTTATCCATTGGGATTGAAGAAAAGCAATAATATTGGAATAAATAGATTTATTCAGAGAAGAGAGGACTGATGTTATGGGAGATGAGGCTGAATAGCTTTTATTTTCTCTGCGAATTAGAAGGTGAACCAACCTCTCTCGTGAGTGAGAGGCGTATTGGTGGAGCTGGTGGCTAAAGGAGAGTGGAGACATTTTGGAAGGGTTGTAGTGTGGGGTGGGAGAAGTAGGTGACTAGAGAGAAATGGGAAGATGGCCTTGAGTCATTGTGGTAGGAGACACCTGTGCTGATGCTCAGGCGACTTCAGCAATCTGGACACAGCAGTGGAGTTGGATGATGGTTGAGTGAATTAAACCTGGATATTTTACTGGGTGGATGACTTTGAACAAGAAGGAAGCTGATAATGTTGACAACAGTATGGTCTAAGAGGTGAACCACATGATCCAGATTGTCTAGAAAAGGAAACAGAAAGAAGGGACTGATAGATTGAGAGAAAATGCAGGGAAGGATGACACGAAAAGGATGAAACAGGAGAACATTTGTGGTAGGAAGAAGAAGAAGAAATACCATCTGTGTCTTGAGGGTGATTATGATCCAGAAAAATAGGAGTGGGGAAAGGATTTTAGGCAAGGTAAAGTAGGTTTTTTGTTTTTTGTTTTTTGTTTTTTAAAGATTTTATTTATTTATTTGACAGAGAGAGATCACAAGCAGGCAGAGAGGCAGGCAGAGAGAGGAGGAAGCAGGCTCCCTGCTGAGCAGAGAGCCCGATGCGGGACTCGATCCCAGGATCCTGAGATCATGACCTGAGCCGAAGGCAGCGGCTTAACCCACTGAGCCACCCAGGCGCCCGGTAGAGTAGGTTTTATGACAAAAGGAAATACAACTGTAGTTGAATAGACCCGTTTGACTAGAGAAGGGCTTGTGCAGATAAAGTTGAATAAAAGGAAAATGACACTGACAGGCTTAGGAAGGCCTTAAATGTATAGCTAACAAGTTTTAATAATATTATAACATTTGGTATCAATACCTTAGGTAAATAGGACTTCTACCAAAATAAATGCAGGAAGTCTTACCTAAAGGTTAGCTCTTCGATTGCTATCGGCACACAAAACCAGAAAATTGCCTTCGATTTTAAATGGGTCTAAATTTAAGTTTGTTGACAGGTACTTAACTTCAGCAAAATAAATTCTAAAATTCTTCCAGTGTGTAATACTCAGCTCTGGATGATGGAGATGAACATGTTTCTACACAGGCCTTCTTCTTATCTGATTAAGTTATATCAAGATTCATCTTTTCTAGAAATCCTTTGGAACTCTGACACTCTTTGGGGCCTGGAGTTTCTGGGACCCCAGACAGGATCCCCTGTCTCCTCCTCTCTGCCCTCCCACTGCCCCATTTGCTGCCTTCCAGATAAATCGTTTGGTATCTCCCAGTGGAGTCTCATCCCCACACAGTGAAGATCACCTCTGAAGTTATTCAGAACAGAGGGGATCCTTTAGCAGCTCTGGCCCCAGAAGGTTGTACATTTTAAATATCAGACTCTGATCACAAGGTTGTCACATTCCTCGTGTGAGCCAATGAAGAGATTGCAACGATGGGGCCTTCTAGATGCTCTCCTTCCTAAGATGACTCAGACCATATCACAGAGAAAATTGGTGATGCAGGAGAAGGCCCTCAACTTCCTGTCCCTCCCCCCACATACATTAACATTTGCATCCACTCAAAGCTTTTCCTTCGAAGCGATGTTCTTCTCTCTGTTTAAATTCCAGATCCACTCCCTGCTCCCTCTTCTCCCATTCTGTATAGCCTTTTCTGAAACCTCACCCATTTATTATTTCCGCTGGCTTATGCTTTCCAGTCTTTATTTTAGTGCCTCTTTCCTCTAGGGAGATAAACATCTTCTATCACAAAACAGTAAAATAAAAACACCTTGGTGTAGCCTCATTCCTCTCCTGGTGGTATCCAGGAGAGAGAGTCTCCTGTCTCCCATGGTCTAGTTTCATAGTCCACATTCTCTGCCTCTGCCCTTAATTCACTATTCTAAACTAATCTGGCTGCTGCCCATAAGTAGCGCTGAAATTCTCTTCTGAAGTCCCTAATGACCTCCTTGTTGCTATTTTGAAGAAACACTGTTTAATCCTTGCTTCTCCCCCAAACTATCCCAATTTATTCTCATCTGTGGGTGGTTTTCCTTTATTTCTCCCTTGAATGTTGGTTTTCATCAGAGTTCTGTTCTCAGGCTACCTCCATGCTCACTGGACAACTTTCCAGGTTGACCTTATTCTTTTTCATGTCTTCAATTGCCACCTACATGCAGAAGTTTCCTGAAACCACATCTTCAGCCCTCAGCTGTTTTCTCAGTCCAGACTGACTTCCCCCTACCTGATGGGAACCTCTACTGGAGGTTCCACAGGCGCCTCAAACTTAACATGAAAAAAACTGAACTCAGCATCTTCCGCATTCTTCTTACTTTCTCCCACATCTTCACTTCTTTCTGTTACGTTTAACAAAGGGGCCACCATCCATGTTGTTTCTCCAACTGGAAAATTGCTAGTCACCCCTGCCTGATTCTTCCCTTCTTTGCATCTTCCATCTTAAATTTGTCATTTCAAATCTCAAACTCATCCCCTCCTTATTCCTACTGAAAGCTCTCCCCACTTTGTGGACCCTTATCATGGCTTGCTGTGATACAGATAGTCTTCTAACCCTTTCCTTAACTTCAGATTTCCTCACCTGAATTCATTCTCACATTAACACTCCTTCTTCTCCTTCTCCTCCTCCTTCTCCTCCTCCTCCTCCTCCTCCACCTCCTCCTCCTCCACCTCCTCCTCCTCCTCCTCCTTCTTCTTTTACCCTTAGAGAGAGAGTGGGGAGGGGTAGAGGGTGAGAGAGAGAGAATCCCAAGGAGGCTCCACACTCAGTGCGGAGCCTGAGGCAGGGCTTGATCTCACAACTCCAAGATCATGAAATGAGCAAAAATCAAGAATTGGCGGCTCAACAGACTGAGCCACCCAGGTAACCCTGGAGAGATGGTTCTGAAATGCACTCTTACTGTGTCAGTTTAGTGTTCAAGCAACATGCAGAAAAGTCTTTCTAAAACAAGTGTTTCTTACCATGCTCTTCTCCTCTCTTCACATTCCTCTCTCTCTTTATCCTTCCGATATTTGCTTTCTCTGAAGCCATCCTGAGGACTCCCCCCAGATTTTTCATGCCTGTTTCTGCACTTGCACCAAAATTTCCCTCTGCCATGCACACCTGGCCTTTCTTTTGTACTCTTTATGTCTCTTTCAATGCCCCTGCTGTCTTGAGAGAGGGAACTGGCTGCCCTCCCTGTGCTCTAGCACTCTGCACCTGCAATGATTATAGCTTCTGGCACACGCATAGTATTTCTTACATGTCCAGCTCCCTCACTGGTATGATAGCTCTAGGAGGTAGGACCTGAGGCTGATTTACCTCTCTATTCCTAGAATTAGGATGAAGGCAGTGCTGGGCACAGAAGACATGCTCTATGAACATGGGAAAGATGTACATTTATATTGTGTGTCCTGATAGGAGATTCATTTGAGCTGGAGAGGCCCTGAGGTATTTCTGAACCCCCTCCGATTTGGAGGGCTATGACAACTCCATGGTCTCAAGAAACCTACTCAAAAACTACTGTACTATCAGTCATGGTTTACATGGGAAGATACTAAAAATCTCCTTAGTACCAAGTGTTCTGTTTAGATATAGAAGAGGTTAAATAAATATTTGGTAAATTAATGATTGAACAATTTAGTGACTCAAATATTAATTCTTTCTATTCCAAAATAGCCTTGGCAAGGAGAGTACCTTATTAAAGAATGAAACATCACCTTTATTCTCGAGGGCAAAGGAGGAATCTATTTTTTTCAGGTTTTTTTCTTATAGCTGTCAGAATTATCTAATGTTTGGAGATTATTTCCATTGTACCTGAAATAAGCGTTTGCTTAAATTCCTCTCAGGACACTTTACATACTGATCCTAAATGTATTTTGTGTGTGTGTCTGTGTGTGTGTGTGTATACACACGCCTGATGCTTATTTATTTTCTTATGTTTGTGGAAAGGAAATACTGTATTTACATCTCACTTGAGCTTTCTCAGCACTCCCTTCCTTTAGTCCCAGGAATATGCATCATGCTGAGATTAACTCTTTCTTGACAAACCCAGAGCACATATTCACACAGAAAGGAAGTCAGGATGACAACACTATTTAAGATAAACATGTCTGCACTGAGATACTATTTCCTCAGAATTCAGGCTTCTTTTGTGGCTAATTTTATCACATCTAAATGGACAGACCTGCAAAAATTAATCTATTGGCTAAACAAATCCCAGAAAAATGCTCTGAGAAAAATTAAAACTAAAGCAGTTTATTGATTCATAACATTAAGAACTTAATCAAGTATAATGTAGTGATCTATTAAAAAATTCATCAAAAAGGGGAGCAGATGTGTTAGATTTAATTGATATTGATTATCATCACCACATTTAAAACAATTCTGGAGATTTATTGAAAAAAAATCAATGACTAAAGATATGTGGAGGATGCCTTCATTTTTTAAAAAATTATTTATTTATTTATTTATTTTCAGCATAACAGTATTTATTATTTTTGCACCACACCCAGTGCTCCATGCAATCCGTGCCCTCTATAATACCCACCACCTAGTACCCCAATCTCCCACCCCCCACCCCTTCAAACCCCTCAGATTGTGCCTTCATTCTTATTGTGACTTGATGTTTTGTGAAAATTGAAAAGTTATGACTAGTTCTCTGAAACTGGCAGAATAAAGAGGGTGCATCTTGTATATATTATGAAAACCATAATTCTTGTCAAATGAAATGCTTCTCTTCTGCATAAAGCACTCAAGTATGTTAGTGAATGTGGTGTTTCTTTTTCCTCCCATATATTAGTGTCAAGCAATATAGGCGATATTTTGTGGATGTGTATTCCCAAATCAAGATCTTTCTTGGCACGTAGATCTATAAGATTTTTGATTAGTATTTAAGAAAACTGCCTTATCCAAGACTGAAAAGAAGGAGGAAGCAAAAACAAGGGGAATTTTAAAAATACAAGTTCATGAACCTAAGTCAAGACCTTGGGAATGGGCCTAGGTCTATTCTTTTTTTTAGTTTTTCAGGTAATGCTGAAGCATAGCCAGGTTTGGGAAGCACTAGCCAGAACCTAGTTTTCTCCGCCTGGAATTAATTTTCCCATCTGTCAGAATGCCCTACTGTACTACGTATGGGTGTGAAACTGTGTTCCTAGCTTGTGGCAAGAGAAAGAGAGCAGGTGTTTCCCTCTTCTTTCACTTAGGTGATAGTAAGTACATCTATGTATATTACCTGGCTGCAACACCTACCTTGTCCCTTGGGAATCATCAGTTGATGGAACTAGTGGGAAATATGGAGCTTATATTAGTATAATTTATCATTTTACAGTTGAGGACACATTTATATAGATATTAAGTTACTTGGCAAGGTCTCATAGATAGTTCCAGAAAGATCTGGGAATAGAACTCAAGTCTCCTGAGACCACATGCAGTGGTTTTCTCGCAAAGAAGAAGAAGAAGAAGAGGAAGAAGAAGAAGAGGAGGAGGAGGAGGAGGAGGAGGAAGACGAGGAGGAGGAGGAGGAAGAAAAGCTCTTTATAAGCAGACCCAATCTAATTTTCCATTCTCATTTTCTATCACTTTACTCTAGACACACTGCTCATTTTTTCTCAGAATTCCGAGCATTTCATAATACTGTAGACATCAGTTGTAATACCAATCCAGTGCCCCTTCTTCCTTATTTTGGTAAAAGTTCTTGACTTGTCATTGTGAAACCACTTACCGTCACTCTCATCTGGTTTGAGTGGGTTCACCCCAGCTCCTGGCCTGAGGAACAGGATATGACTTCCAACAGGGCCACTGAAGGCTGAATGGTTGGTTTGAGAAGGACAGCGATTCATCCAGCACAGTGAGAGTCAGTCAGGAAACTCTGTTGGAACACTGAAAAAGAGCCGCTTTCTTCACTGTGGTCCTCATGAGCAGGAAGGAAACTATTGCTGCTGGTGGCCAGGTTTGGCAGCTGTTAGGGAGTCCCTGCCTGAGAATAAAGCCAACACAGAAGAAAAAGTCATGCGGAGGAAAGAGACTGATTCTTCAGGTTACAACTAGTGTATCTGGACCCAGTTACGTCATTTCCAATTCCTGGATTTTTCACTTGTGCGGTCAACAATCATCCTTTTCCAAAAATTTATTTATTTGAGAGAGAGAGCGTGTACGAGTGGGGGAGAGAGGGTTGCAGAGGGAGAGGGACAGAGAGAGAGAGAAGCATACTCCCCACTGAGCATGATGCCAGTGGTGGGACTTGATCCCACAATCCTGAGATCATGACCTGAACTGAAATCAAGAGTCACACTCTTTAAGTGATTGAGCCACCTAGGCATCCCAATAAATCAACTTTTGACTTAACTGGGTTTTTGTTACTGCAGATGAGAGAGAACCTCCTGAGATACTTGATTCTGTCACTTGGCGGTTATCCTACCATTTCATTGCAATACCCATTTTCTATTTTTCTTCCTTAAAGGTATTTATCAGAAAAGGCATGAAGTTTAACTGTTTAACTGTTAAAAAAAAAAAAGTAACAAAAGGCATGAAAGCATTATCTGCAGCTGTTTGATCCTTTGTACAATCCAGTTGCCTGGTCAGTAATCTTGACTTGATATCCATTAGGGTCAGCATGTGGGAAATTGTTTTCATTACTTTGAAAATACCGGCCTAGGCCTAAAATGTAACTGAACAAAAGTTCATGCTTTTGTGTTTTTGTTTTTTTAAGGTTTATTTATTTATTTGACAGAGAGAGGGAGATCACAAGTAGGCAGAGAGGCAGGCAGAGAGAGAGGGGGAAACAGGCTCCCTGCTGAGCAGAGAGCCCTATGCGGGACTCCATCCCAGGACCTTAAGATCATGACCTGAGCCAAAGACAGAGGCTTTAACCCACTGAGCCACCCAGGTGCCTCTTTTGTGGGGTTTATCACATGAAAAACTAAACATGGCTTAGTTCTGTGGCTTAGTAGGTAAAGAGTGCTTAGTTAAAAATGCTACCACCAACAAAGAAATCAGAGTAGGGTTTTTTTTTTTTTTTTTTAAGGGTTTCTGGAGTTCATTGAATATGCGGGAAATTCCCCCCAATAAAACACCAAGCAATTCTTGGACACCCTGCTGGTGTCAACTCAATTCTGATACTATCTACCTGGAGACAGCATCACCTTCCACAGGTTAAAGGTTCAGCCCCCGCCCCCCCCATTTCAGAAGCCAGTCACAAGCCCTAAGCTGTTAACTGCACTTCTAATCAACCAGTTAGAGATTGGAGGTTCCAACGACCTTCTCCTTAGATTCCTTTAATTTGCTAAAGCGGCTCACAGAACTAGGGGAAAACACCTATGTTTACCAGTTTATATTAAAAATATGAATCAACAGCCAGATGAAGAGATACAGAAGGCAAGGTATGTGGAAAGGGAGCGGAGCCGTTATGATCTCTCCAGGTATAACACTCTCTCTCTATCTGTAAGTGTTCACCAACCTGGAAGCTCACCAAACCCTGTCCTTTTGGACTGTTATGGAAGCTTCATTACTTTGGTACAATTGCTTAACTCTCCAGCCATTGGCTAATTCAACACCCAGCCCCTCTCTGATCCTTAGATTGGGGGTGAGGGAAGCAGAACTGAACTTCCAACCTTTTAATCACATGGTTGGTTCTGGCAGCCAGCCCCTACCCTTGGGTGGCGTCCAAAAGTCACCTCATTAACATAACAAAAGACACATTAATCAATCTTATCACAGGAAATTCCAAGGGTTTTAGGAGCTGTGAGTGAAGACCTAGGGGCAAAGACCAATACATATTAGATATACATTATAGTCAGCTGCATGACCAAAATGTATATTTCTTATGAATCACAATATGGTGCAGGTACTAGAAATGCTAGGGGCAGGATTTAAAGTTAAAATTTAATTTTAAAATAAAATTTCATTAGAAAAGTAACAGCTAAGCAAAGACTTATTGGTGAGGGTGACCCCCTGGGGAAAGAGTGTTTTAGGCTTTTAGAATCACCAGTGTCAAGGGCAAAAGGGAGCTAAAGGTATTCCAGGAACAGGAGGCCAGCGTTGCTGCCCCAGAGCTCAGAAAGGCCACAGATGTTAGATCACATTCCATTTGCAGCCATCTGTGAGCACTTTGTCTTTTCCTCAGTGAAACAGAGAGCAAATAAAGTTTGTTTTATTTTATTCTGCTCTAGCAAATGAGTGACATTATCTGATTTGCATTTGTTAAAAAGTACCCTTGGGTGCAGTGTTGAGAGTCATCCAGGGGATAAGGGTGGAAGCAGGGAGAGGAGTTAGTAGGCTGCGGCAGATAGTGTCCACAGATGCTCAGCTCCGTGCTCGGGTTTCTAAACTCTCCTCTGTGTACCATGAGTCTGGAAGCTTCAAACCACTATTCCTAGACTCTCTTGCCAGCTGGTTTCCACACAGAATCTGCCAGTGGAAAGGATGGTAGGAGGATGAATGTAGGAGGAAGAGAAAAGTCATTGTTTTCTGCTTCTGACGGCGTCTCCAGTCTCGTGATGGTAGGAGAGGTGGGTGACTGAGCACCTAGAGTACGGAAAAGCCATGAACTGATACTAATAGGGAGATGAATGCAAATGGGGCATGTTTGGGGTGGAAGTGGGTGGCTCAATAGGAAGGGGAGCGGGAGCTCAATTTTGGATAATGGGAAGTTTGGGAAGTCTAATAGCTATGCGAACGGGGATATCAAGAAGTGACTGGATAGTCTGGAGTTGGCTATAGATATCAAACTGGAAGTTAGTGATGTCATTTAAAGCCATGAGATTGGGTGAGCTCCTTGAAGAATAAAAAACAAAAAACAACAAAAAAGAGCACCCCTCAGGTCCAGGTCCTCTGACATTAAAACTCAGGGAGGAGAAGAGAAACTAACAAACAAGGTTAAAAAAGGATTGAAAAAGATTGAGAAAGAGTGGAGATCTCAGAGAATAGACAGGGACCAACATTGTGAAGTGGCCTGATGAGTCAAAAAGACAAGGACACTGAATGGACAGACGGCTTCAGCCACATGGAGGTCACTGGGGACCCTGACAAAAGTAGGTTTTACAGGGTGTGGGAGTGGAAATCTTGGCGCTAGTTTATTCATTCCCTAATTTGTTCAAACCTGGGTGGCTCAGTGGGTTAAGCTGCTGCCTTCGGCTCAGGTCATGATCTCAGGGTCCTGGGATTGAGTCCCGCATCGGGTTCTCAGCTCGGCAGGGAGCCTGCTTCCTCCTCTCTCCCTCTCTGCCTGCCTCTCTGCCTACTTGTAATCTCTCTCTGCCAAATAAATAAAATAAAATCTTTAAAAAAAAAACAAAAAAACTATTCATTGAATTCCTGCTTTGTGCCAATCCCTGAGGACTTGAGGTCAGTAAGAAAGACACCGCCCTTGTCCTGTTGAAGTTTATTCTGTAACGATGGGCGATGACTTGATCCAGAGACAAACTTCAAACAGACTCTTATTATGTGTGTGCGCACACACACACACACACACACACACACGCTTGAAGGACTGAAGGAAGCCAGAAAGATGCAGGCTAAAGAAGTTTACTGACAGAGGCAAAGGACTCACACTGGAACAGCCACTGCCTCTAAGCTGGGACTTGCTAAATGCTGTTTATCTTGTGAGTTGAAGCACCTGGCATCTTTAAAAAGGGATTATCTGCTCTTTCTGTTTTTATTTGGGCAAGTATTTGACCAGGTGCCATAATTTGATTTTAATCTGATTTTATCTCTCTAGTACTTAGATAAATTGCTGGTTTGATCCAGCAGCTAGAATATGAATTGGTGGAAAAATAACACATTGCATTCTTAGAGTGAGGATTCTAACTCTTAAATACAAAGGGTTATTCATAACTCTTCAGATACTAGGACTTGCAAAACAGTATTTTGATCATCTAAATATTGTTTGATAGAACGTGTAATGCAACATCTGAAATCCCAATATTTTCTTGAATAAGTTTTGGCAGAGGTTCTATGCAAATTAAAATAATGGAAACTGAAACAAGATTTACATGCTAGATGCTCTAATGTGTGTTTCATTATGAATCCTAAATATCAGTCTCCTGTATTTCTCAGTAGCAAAGTAATCACTAGTAAGACAATAAATATGTTAGTATAGCTTGTAAGTTATTTCTTTATAAACAAGAGACCTCTTGAAAACTACAGAGAAACTTTACTCTTGCAAATATAAAGTGGATCAATATCCCAAGTTTTCTATTTGAATTCTATAAAGACACCATTAATAACCTATACACAAGAGTTCTTGGGCCATGACGAAGTCCCGCCATGATAAAGCACGTGTATTTTGTTAATTCAGGCAATGAGATTGTCCTGCAAAGAATTTCCTTCCATAAGTATTGATATGATTTATTTTGAACTAATCCTAGGAATATTAACAAGTAGCTGGATTATAATTTACTCCCACATTCAGAAATAAACTATTTGTACCCCAAACATGGGGTTATAAATGAGAAATTATAGTACTATGCTACCAGGAAAAAAAAAAAAAGGAAAAGAGAAAAGAAAAAAAATGAAAAGGAAAAATGGAAAAGAAAAAGCTGTTAAATATTTTGATTTTTGACAGGAGGCCTGATGAACTTCATAGCCTGATTTTGACTCACAGAATTTGAAATAATTAACCACAGCCCCCTATGGCCAAGGTGTTTACCCTGTTTTCTTAGATTGCAATAATGAAACCCATGGAATTAGTGGCTAGAATAAAAATTTCTTAGTGTTTTGTTTTTAGTTCTGTTGACTTTTCTTTAGGGATTTGTTTTATTTTTTTATGCCCTTAATGACGTGGGAAGCAAAGGCAAAAGAAAAATCAGATTTTCTTACTCCTTATAGCCCATTGACAAGTCCTTGAAACAGGCCGAGTGACATTCCTTTAGGACGTCAGCTGCCTCAATGTTAATACTTTGCTAAGAGCAAAAGGCAATCTTGGCCCGACACTCCGCCCCCCCCCAGGATCCTGTAAGTCTCCTTTAACATATAAAAATTCCTTTGGAAACTTTCTTTATCTCTAACCCCCAAGATACACGTTAGCAATCATCCCCCAAGCACATGACCCACTGATACACATCTGAAGGGTCTTATGACTAAGGTTTTATTAGACAGTAATAAATGACCTTTTCCAAATAATAGCTAGGCCCCTCGAGGTCCTGGAAATCTTGCTTCTAAATTCTTTAGACACCTACACTATCCTCAACCCCCTCCCAACTTGAAAGTGCATAACCAGCCACTCCTTACGACCCAAGTGCAGCTCTTTAGGCACATGGGTCCTGTCTCTGTGCTTTAATAAAACCACCTTTTTGTACCAAAGATGTCTCAAGAACTTTCCCTTGGCCGTTGGCTACAAACCCTACAACTTCAAACCACATCACTCTATTCTTGAAATGAAGATTAAAAGATGTTTCCAGGAGTATTAGGCATAATTTGAGCTCATTTCTATCCCTAAATGCAATTTCAGTCTAGATAGTTTATTAGCTAATGAGACATAATGTTATTCCATTTGTCAAGATTAGATTTGTGGGGAAGAATCACAGAAATATCCTACCCTTTTGCCCTTTGCATCAAAGTGATTATTAATTCACACTTGGCAGGGTGTTCTGCAAGGTTAGAAGCTCTCTGAGAACAGACTGGGAAATGGCTCCGTGCTCACTTGTTCACTTAGCTGACAAGATGGATGTAAATCAGGACTTGAAGAGGACTTTTCATTATTTAAGGGGTAGAGAGTAATTTTCACTGGTTATCTTTGACTGCTTAGGAAGCATAACATAGTTTTTTTTTTTTTTTTTTTAAGATTTTACTTATTTATTTGAGATGGGGAGAGAGAGAGCGAGAGCGAGCGCATGTGTGGTGAGGGGGCAGAGGAAGAGGGAGAAGCAGACTCCCTCCTGAGCAGGGAGCCAGGGAGCCTGACTCGGGGCTCAGTCCCAGCACCCTGAGATCATGACCTGAGCCCAAGGCAGATCTCAAGCCACTGAGCCGCCCAGGTGCTCTAGCATGTAAGAGCACTATAACAGCAATTTCCAAATTTTAGTTCTCAGAATTTTTTTTTTAAGGTTTTATTTATTTATTTGAGCCAGGTGAGAGGGAGAAGCAGGCTCTCCACTGAGCAGCGAACCCGATGCCGGGCTCAGTCACAGGACCCTGGGATCAAGATTGAGTTAAGGCAGATGCTTAACCCACTGAGCCACCCAAGAGCTCCTTATTTCTCAGAATTAAGGGACTCCTATGAAGTGAGGCATGGAGAGAAAAGAGGAGACTCAGATGCTTATGCTGGCCCCTCACTTCCAACTTTAACCAAAGCAGCTCTGACCTTCAGCTCTTTTAAATCATAATATGTTCCATTTGAAAACAGCACTACAAAATGGGTTAGTTGCTGTAAAAATTGGTTTGATACCTGTAGAGGGAGGTCTTGTTAAATGAAGAGAACAGCATAATGAGGAGCGGGGATCTGAACCCAAGGGTAGCAGAGCTTGCTAACTGTTCCCACAAATTCATTCTCCCCTTCTTCTTTTTAGTAATAAAGACCTGAACTCACTGCTGGTACAAGGCCACCCAACTAGAAGCCATATTTCCCGGCTTTCCCAGAGTCACGTGACTAAGTCCCGAGCAATAAGGTACGAGCAGATGTGATGTGTGTACAACCTGTGTCAGTTCTTTGGAAAAAAAGAAGCTGATTGCCCTCTGCTTTCTCTTTTACTTTTTGCGATGACTGAGGATAGCCATCTTAGTCCTAAGACAGAAGCCACGCCTGTTGACGATGTCAAAGAAACCCCACCAGAACTTGACTGCTATTTTTGAACTAGGATATGGATAAAAATAAAATTCCAAGTGGTAGAGTCCCCACTTTTTGAATTTGTTGTTTTGTTTGTTTGTTTGTTTTTTCTTGTTTTGTTTTGTTTTGTTTTTTGGTTTCTAATAGTAGCTCAGCCTTTACCCACGGTAACGCAACAAAGGCCATACAAAGAGTTGTGAGGTCAGTCCCATTAGAAAGGCTGACTTTAAAGAATTTAATCTTTGGTGTAATTGAGTTTAATGTCATGTTTACTATGAAATAACATGGTATAAAAGTCTATCACTCCAATCAGTGCTGTATAGGCCAAAATAGACAGATTCCAGTCATTATTGTCCTTATTACTTGAGACAGCATGAAAGAAAAAGGATTAAAGGCATAGACCCATCTAAACAAACATGGGCAGAAATTAAGAAGTGGAGGTAGTATTTTAACAGGAATGCCCAGTGGTTAGTGTGAAAGCGTGACATGAAGAGAAATTTGGGCAAAGTGGCAGCTGGGAGAAATGTTTTCATTATTTATTTTGTACTTATGTTCCATTTTTCCCTATAAGAAGCTTCTGCGACTTTACAAAATAATAACAGTTATCTGATGGACAGCCTGGGGCTTCACAGTTTCCACGTCCTCACAGGGATTTTAGTCTGGTCTCTTATCCAAGGGTTCTCCATGCTAATGATATGCCTGCCCTCACATGTCCTGCCGTTGCCCCCCAGATGAACATATTAAAACTTGAACTCCCTTTCTGGCCATAGAGATTGCCTCCCTGTCTGTTGTCTGCTTGCCAGTTTTTGTTTATTTGTTTGTTTTTGCCATTTCCAAGTTTTTGTTTTTGTTTTTTAATTTTTCTTCCCCCTTCATTTGGTTAGCCAATGTCCACATGTCTTCCTTTTCTTTCTTTGGACTGGTTTTTAGACTCACCCATTGCCCTCTGTTCTCACACCCACCACTTTGTCTCAGATAGGACATGTCAAATCCTGGATATGGCCCCACAATCTTCTACTTGGTCCAATTGATTCAGTCATAACCGAATTCTGTTTGCTCCCCTAAGTCGAGATCTGAGAAGTTGCTCTAAAAGCTGCTGTTAGCATTTCACTTCCTTCCTCAAAAACCCGTTAAGAGTTGGATGCATTTGCCTTTTCCCGATAACCCCTACTTACCTTCTCATCAGGCCTTACATAAAATGACCCTATTGAAATCATTCTGGGGTAGTAGCTAAGAGCACAGGTTTGGGACTCTTCATGAACTGCCTTCAAATTTTAGCTTCACTACTTAGAGGCTCTGTGGTATGGCCTCAGTTGATGATATGTAACTAATGGTAATGGCTCCTGGCAAGGCCTTTTGAGGTGTCTAAAGTTGCAGCGTGTAAAGCAGTATACAACACACAGTGGGCATTTGATTCATTTACTTACTGTTAAGGTACAACTATGGTCCCTCTGCCCCTGTCCTCTGGAACATTCCTCGATTCAGCGTCTTCTCACCTCTTTCCCTGGCACTTGAGTGCCTATCACCTTCAGTTCCAAGCTAAAGTCCTGCTTTCCTTATTCAGTCTTCTCTGAATTTGCCTCTTTCTCTAACTGATCGATATGTTTTCATTTATTTTCTTCAGCTACAGATGAAGTGCCCCCTAAGGGACACTTTGTGTTCTTCTTTGTTACTATCTTTAGCATCTGGCTAATACTGGTCACATATCATCCACTCAACATCTAGTAATGAAAGTATAAAAAACAGATGGATTCAGAAATATTCCGAAATAACAAACTCTTCAAAATTACTATGCTGGGAACGATCTTGGGCCAGATGTCCTAAAGTTGCCTTGATGTTGTTAGGATCCCACTTTGCCCCTTCTCTATATAATTTCCTGTATGACATGACATGACATGAGAGTAATTCATAATATGGCGAAGCAGCTAGTGGGAAGGCTATTAGGTGAATGGGACTGAGAGAGGAGGTTGAACCTGAGGGTTGAAGGAGAAGGGGGCAAAGGGAGGAAAAAAAGATATGAAATTGAAGGAAAGAATGGTAGGTAATATAAGTAAGTTTAACACATAAGACTAATGCAGCATTATGCTTGGTATTGATGGTCTCATCAAACTTATTTATTTATTTATTTTTTAAAGATTTTATTTATTTATTTGACAGAGAGAGATCACAAGTAGATGGAGAGGCAGGCAGAGAGAGAGAGAGAGGGAAGCAGACTCCCTGCTGAGCAGAGAGCCCAATATGGAACTCCATCCCAGGACCCCGAGATCGTGACCTGAGCCGAAGGCAGCGGCTTAACCCACTGAGCCACCCAGGCGCCCCTCATCAAACTTTAATCAGAAGCTTGAAAGATAGGCGTTAACAAACCTTGCATAAATGAGATATAAGACACTTATGAAAGGGTACATTAAATATAAAAGCTTGCATTATGAATGAACGATTACTGAGCCATCATTGTCCCAGAGGCATAGGGTTCCAAGGAGCCTTAGAAAATCTCTTGATCCAAGTCCAAGGCTGAGGTTCTCTGGGATACCGAAAGCAGGTCTGTGGGAGGGCTGGATGACTTTCAGGCCCCCTCATCCTGAGGGTAGAGGGTTCTAGGTTAGACTGACTGTGGTTTATCAGAGTCCCCAGGTTTGGTAAACTCTGGGCTTTAACTTTTCCCGCTGAGTCTCTAAGACTGCCAAAAACTCAGCCCAGTTTTGCTACTATTTTACTTTCTCTAGCTCTGCGGATGACTTCAGAGCTAAAGTGGCTTTACTTCTCTGGAATCTTGTCTTTTGGACTTTGGTCCAGTAATTCCTCAGTATCTTATCTCTTTGATGTTTTTAAGAAGCAGGTATTATTATTATTATCATAAATATTTTGTTCAGTAAGTTCCACTTGTTCTCAATCAAAGCATTGGTCTGAATTACTTCGATTGTAATTATTAGAACGAAGCTTGTCATTGTATTTTGTGAATGTAGAAATTGAAGTTTATAGAGAGTTATCCCTCCAGCAGGAGTCCTAAACCTGCTCATTTTGTGCTGTCATACAGACTGACAAGTGAATTTGGTAAAATTTGGTTATCAGGTTAATGTATTGGATAAAAGTTACAGGAAGCAGCCCTCTGCTTTTATCTTACTTTTAGCCTTGGTTCACAGCACTCTCTCCTCCAAGAACATTAGTTACTAAAACATAACATAACATTTAGTAACATAGTTACTAAAAAGATAAAAGAAAGAAGATTAATAAAGGTTGTTGGCTGTTGCAACTCTATGCATTGTGCCTCAAAGAAAAGTGTTTTTTCTCCTTTTTTATCATGCACCCAGGTGGTGAAATGATGGACTCTATCTCGGAAGGGCTTAGAGTGCTAAACCAATGAGATCTCATTAATCCTCACAACACGATCTTAATGTCTCTGTTTTATAAAGGGTGCAATTTACCAGTAGGAAGTAATTAACTCGACTCAAATCTTGATTTTAAAAACTCTTCTTTTTGGACCCCCTGATTGTTATGCACATGTCTTGGGCTGCCTCTCCATATTGAGTACTTCGCAGTTTAACTAGCGTGACATTTAAAAGTAAGACTTCATGTGAACACTTTCTAAGACCCAAGGTAAATGGTATTAAAAGGGTGAAGTTAAAAAGATGTGTTAAAGGGGTGGTGTTGGGGGGTGGTTCTGGGGCTGGGATAGAAATTTCTCCTCCTCTGATACAAAATGAAACAGACTTGGAGGTAACTCAACCATGAATCGGGCCAACAACACAACATTATTTTCAATAAATGTAGAAAATCGTGATTAGGGATCTTCTGCTTCGATTCTATGGACAATTACCTTAATTCTGTGCTATCATTCTTCAGCAACAAGCAAATGGCACTATTACACACTGTGTGCATTATGCTTTGAAACCGAAGAATCTGACACTTGAATGTTTCTTATAACCATACAAGGAGACGAGATGCTCATTAAAGATTGACGGAGTGCACTGAGGGCAGAGAGTTTTTCACACACCTTTTAAAAAGGTCAATAAAAATATTTTCTTCAAAGTTTAAAAGTCACCCACCCTCTTGTTCAAAGCTTGGTTACGTGCCTGATACCTACACACCAGAAATGATGCATGCTGGAATCAGAGCTTTATCCCTGACCCCCCCTGAACTTTGGATGGGAAAGGTCACATATGCAAAGCATGGAGAAGCAGGAAGCTCAGATTGTCTTTGGGCCACATCCTGGCAGTTTGCGGAGTGAAGTTTTGTTAGGAGAGTGGCAAGGTCACAATGGGGTGGCACGTTAACTTGGTCATGCTTATATAGCAAGAAAAAATGACCGCCAGTCTGGTGGAGAGGCACCTCTAACAAAATCGGCCTGAGTTAAATATAAGGAAAACAATTAGGATAGCGTGGACCAGATTAACCAGACATTTTCTATGGCCAGAGTCCAGGAAAATCATATACTCTTATGACAGGCTTTGTCAGAGCAGGCCCTCATGGTGAGATGGGGGTTTAACTAGCTGATTATGGGGATTCAAGGTCACACTGCACTGTCTCGGGCAATTACTTCTTTTGTTTCTGTTGTCAGGGTTGTGAGATAGTTCTATTTCTCAGAAATATCTATGTTGCTACAGGACATTTCAGAATTTCAGATAATGGCCACTCACAGCAGCACAGAGGTGGGAAAGAGGACTTGGTGTCAGGGCAAGGCTTTGGGAATAAGCTGAAGTCACTGAATGTTGGCATATTAATGAGGGGGAGCAGGTGAACATTACCAAATGGGAACACAGAGGGTGGCTGGGAAATCGCTAGGGGCTGTGCAGGCCCCAAACAACTTGCTATTAAGTACAAGCTAATGGAGCGATGGTTTAGATTTTACCAGGCACAAATGATCCATGGGAAGCTAAGAGCTAGGAGGACTCATTTGCTTTCCTTTTTATAGTGTAATATTTCAGCTGGCATTATAGTAGTAATCAGAGATGAGGTTATTACATAGAAGTAGTGTTAATTTCAGCAGAAAGCAGAACAGTAAGAAGTCACTGAAATACTAACAAGTATTTTGATTTTAACGTAGTTCTGTGTCAGAATGGTGTCATCAAGAACATAGGATTATAGTAGGCTCTGGAGTCAAAGCGCCTGGGCTCAAGTTGGTCTCTACTATACGCTAGCCCTGGGACTTGCTTGCCCTTCTGAGGCTCAGTTTTCTGTAAGGTGGGGGCAATACAGTATTCCTATCATCATTATAGTATAATCTGACATAGGTAATTTAGTATTGTAAGCAAAATGGATACATAAAACTCTGTATTGAAAAAGTAATTTTTTACTGAAAGACTTTTAGTTTCTTTCAAGGAGCAATGTTCTGGTACACTGAAAATATTCCTGATTTATGCAGATCTTGACTTAGACACATTCCAAAAAGCCTCCCGTAATCATACAAAGTATCTTCCCTGTTCCCATGGTCTGGATTTTTTCCTTCCCAGAAGCCTTAGCTCAGAACGGGAAGTCCTTAAAGGAAGACTCAGTCACTGTGGCAGAAAGGTGAACTTGGGCATGGGAAATTCTTCAGTTCCTTCTTGTTGGTTCCCCGCAAGTCAACATAAGAAAGGTGTTACTCTAAGGGTGTGTGCCAGGAATGCAGATGAAAACTATAAGGTAGACCTTGGGAACTGGAGTTGTGCTTGTAGAAATTTTAAACCAATCTCCCATTCTCTGTGAGGCAATTATAGAGAAAGACGGTTAGCTCTGCATTCCTAAGATCAGCTTTCACCCCACTCCACAATAGAAGACTACTCTTAGTTTCATTGGATTCTTATTAGACTCATCTTAAGGAAGGAAATAGTTTTTGTTTAACTACTTTTTCCAGTGAAAAAGAAGTAAGGTTTTGCCTTCAGTTGTGCTTTTGAAACTAACCCAGTCAGCTGAATCATTATCAATTACTGGTATTTATACTTGTTAATTTAGTGGTTACAAGTGTTTTGTACACTTCTCCTTTTTCATAACCAAGCCAAGAATTAACATTATTCTGGTGTTCATGGAAAATGCATAATTAGCCATCTAAAGCTATCTGAGGCAACTGCTGTCTTTCAATGTAGTTCTTGAATTTTAGACAAATCAAGAACATTTTTAAAAATATTTTATTTATTAATTTGACAAAGAAAAATCACGAGTAGGCAGAGAGGCAGGAAGAGAGAGGGGGGAAGCAGGCTCCCCACGGAGCAGAGAGCCCAATATGGAGCTTGATCCCCGGAGCCTGGGATCGTGACCTGAGCCGAAGGCAGAAGCTTAACCCACTGAGCCACCCAGGTGCCCCCAAAGAACATTTTTCTATTTTTGAAGCTACATAACTTTAATTAGATGCTATAATAATTTTCTCAAGTTTACTTTCTCTTTTTTGAGATAGAAAAAGAAAAGAAAAACTGACAAGTCATCCCTTTGACTTGACTCCTTGGCTTATATTTTTACAATATAAAATTTTTATCACATTGAACCATCACCTTATGGAGTTATTCTGAAACAAACAGGAGTCTTGATTTCTAAATCTATATTTTTAAAAAAAGAATTGATTTTAATGGGTATAAATTGACTAAAGCAGGGATTGGCAAATTTATAGCCTTTGGGCCTAATCTTATATACAGCTTGTTTGTGTATAGAGTAAGAGTTAAAACTGATTTTATATTTTAAAGCGTTGTAAGAAAAACAAAGGACAGTACTCTACAGAGACTGTATGTGGTTTACAAAGCCCAAAGTATTCGTTATCTGGCTTTTTACAAAAGTTTGCTGACCCCAGGTCTGGAGGATTACATGATATATTGTCTTTTAATTCCTACTAATGCTGTACTCGTCCTTTCCAGGATTCACTGCTGTTTGATGGTTCAACCTCTTCATGGAGGATGGTTCAGTTAACAAACATGATAGTTCAGTTCCTGTAGAAAAAATGTGGCTTTTCCTGATTGTTTCATGGCTCAGTAAGGTAACATCTTAAATTCATTCTCTGACCTCTATGCTATCTAGAATTAACCTTCCCTGATCTTGAGTAGAATCTTGTTTTCTGGCCATAATTATTCAACAATAAGGCTCATTAGTGGGTGGTAAAGGAAAACAAAAAGACTGAATTGAAATACTAACTAGCCTTCAAACTAAATAAATGCACGTTGCAAAGAAATCCTCTTTCATAGTGAGTAAGAGGACAGAAATTCAGGCATTAACTAGTTAAAGAAAGAGTGCTTTTGCTTTTAAAATGGAGATAAAGAAGGACAATCCAGTGTTTTGGGGAATTGCAAACTGCTACTTGTATTGCTTTTTTCTTAAGTGGAAATGTACATGTGAAAAACACCATTCTCTTCCTGCACGAAAACAGAAAACCAATTCTCAATTGCTCTCTCTTTTTTGTGACCAGTGGTGATTTACCCCTTGCAGTCTAGAACATGGGCTCCTGCTGACATGCTGGCCCCAGATATCTGACCTTCGTTTGTGCCATTTCAGGCACAGAATTCCTTCCATTAATTGAACAACGACAAACAACCTAGTGCAGAGCAAATCGGTCACTAAAGAAAATATGATTTAGGACAAGGAGATTTTGATTTAATTTATAACATTAACGTTATAAACAGTTATCAGACACATTTCGGGTCTGTGAAAGATTATTTCTTGGAGTTTTCTGAGAACTTCCTTGTTTGTTTTCAGAAAAGCTAAAAGTAATTTTGCATATGTGTAGTATTAAATACTAAGTTTTATTCAGTAATTGGTTCACTATCAGTGTATTCCATTGGCAGTTCTCCTAACTGCTCAATTCTGTTCTCCTTTTGACATTGGTCTTAATGCAGAAATGAAGAAACAAAGGATTAGATTCATCGTTTTTATGTAGACAGGCAGAAAGAAGTTGGGCAGGTTCCTTGAAATTCCCTTCAGACCTTGTGGGAACAGTACAATCAACCACAAAGCCATTCCTGGAATATTTACTCTTGTTTGGCTCTGGAAGATTTTGGGTTGTCACACGGCCTTGGAGAATACATGGTTTTGCTTCATTGCTAAGGGGCCCCTTCCCATGACGCTGGCTGTCGTTCTTTGCTGACCTTTGATGGAGGGTGACAGCCACTTCCTGGCTGCCTGTGAGCAACATCCTTGATCCTTCCTTCAAGAAAGCAGATCTCAAGGAATGGATAACCCGGGGAAGGAAGTCAGGAAGAAAGGCAGAGACTATAACACAATGAAAAAATAAAGTGGTTTTGGTAACTTGGGGGAAATACCATCAAGCTGCAGGTTCTGGTCTATCCCATTGAGTACTAGATAAATTTTTAGATATTAATATTGCTAGAAAATGTGTGATTGGCACACACCAGCCTTTTCTTTTTTTGAGCCTACAATGCCACATCACAACAAAACACTGGACTTGGAATCAAGAAATTTGGATCTGAATTTAGTAGTTGTTTAAATGACAGAAATCTGTCGGAAGAGGTGTGGGGTAGTCTGTTCTCTCGACTGGAAGCTCACTCTTTTCATCCTTTTTAAAACTTGCACTGTGTCTTCTAGACTCCGTTGTTGCAGACATTGATGGGAAATGAGAAGTTTGGAAGTAGGGGAGAAGCTGCATCACCCAAGTTTGACCTTTGAACTACACATTTGAGTGTGAGTGTGCGGTACACACAGACACAGACAGACAGACCGACAGACACACACGCAGCTCTGGCAACCCCGCCAGCATGACCATCTCACTACTGTGTTTACCGTACCTGCAACGTGGAATGCGCTCAGTGGCTGTTAGCTAGTATTACTGGGGTTGTTTTATGCACAAAAATTTTCCAGCTCTAATTTAGGAAGGCTGCAACCTTCCTGCTTTCCTGAGATTTGCAATAAAAGTCATAGAATTCTTTGTTTAAAAACCCTGCTTAACTTCAGGGATTCCAGCATTCTCTAAACCTATTTGAATACCAACCTCTCCTTCTGGAAATACCTCAAACATCATCTTATAGAATTGGGGTTCTATAGAAGATATTTTAGAAAATACCAGCCTAGTGGGACATCTGTGGAAGTTCAGGCAGAGGAGACCTTAATCCTAGAACTGTCTGTTTACTTGTCATATGACCCAAGTGGGCTTTTAAACTTCACTGAACCTCTTTTTGGTTTCTCCAGAACATGGCTGGGTACTATAGCAGAGACGTCTGAGGGTGACCCTCAGTGATCTATGCCCTGTATGATCTCTTCCTCTTGAACATGACTGGTGTCTAACCAATAGAATACAGCAAAGGTGGATACAGACTTGAAGGAGTCTGCTGCTACCATGTGAACAGATTTGAGAGGACCACGTGGCTGGGCACAGTGGGCATCTTATAGGATCTGGGGCCTCACTGGTACAGCAGCAAGGATGTGGATCCTGCCAATACTTCAGAGTCCCTGACAGCTCTGGCCAGCAACAGGCCCTCACTCACGGGGGCCCACAGGCTAACACTGCCATCCTAGGGAAGCAGGGCAGCCTGGTAGATTTTGAAGGAAGAGCCTGCACATTTCCTTCTCTCAAATTCACAGACAGAGCACTCACTCTTCCTCCCAAGCAGAGAACGGAACAGGGCTGGAACTGGGGTGGGGGCAGCGTCATAGTCCGTCTTGGTGTAAAATTTTGGTATTTTGTTTATTATAGGTGCCTTTTTTGGCATTCATTTTGATTTTTAAAAATTTGTCATTAAAAATGTTATTTTTTAATTACTGAGTTTTTTGGCACTTGCCGAGATGAGTGACTGTCTAGCCTTGCCCTAGTCTCAGCCCTGCAAGAAACTCAAAGGATAACATGAATGAAACCTTTTCCAGATAGAAATGTCAGGAACAGGGGATACATTTCTACCTGGCTGGATATTTAGTAGCTTAATCAATCATACCCCCCAGTAAATGTGCTAAGTTACTCAAATAGTCTGGGAAATGTTTATTTCTTTAGTTAATGTGTTGAATTTCTGGTGTTGTAAAAAGAAAAACAAAATGGGTGTCAGGGGTCCTAGAAAGTGATTGTATTATTCAGTGAAGCTGCCAAAGAAGGTTGGTTCTAATGGTCTTCAGAACTGAGTTGTTCTTTGCAACAAATAATTGCTAAGCTTGCTATTTTCCTTAATTAAAGTCCAGAAAATATCTGGATATATTAAAAAAATATGAAAAATGTAAACACAGATTTGGATTTGTGGAGCTTAATGTATGAATGTATCCAAGTAAGTCTTGAGGTTATTATGTCCATCAGAAGAACTGCCTGTTCTTTGACAAGTGTGAGCCTGCCTTTGGAATTCACAACACATTCCAGGAAAATCGTATTCTAACTGATTTGTTGTTTATCCCAAACAGGGTATTTTTGCACCTCATTTTTCAACCCTTAGTTTGTTTACATTGAAGCAAAACATTCTCACACACAAAGAGACTAGATACTCTTTCTCAATGGAGGGAGACATTTCTTTTCAGGGTCAGTAACTTCATGTCTTCAAATTTAATTATCATGAGATTGTAGCCCAGTCCTTCAGGCTCCATGTCTGTGTCTCTGACCTTCCAATGGCACAGTGCCACTAGACATATCACAAGATAGGCAAAGGATGGAATCTAACTTGAATAGCCTTGTTTCTGATGCTGATACAGAGATTCTCATCATAACTCATTTGCTGCCTTTGAGAGAGCTCAGTTCAAAAGGTGGAATTGTTTAACATCAACATCCTTACCTGATTAACTGTGACACCTTCAATTCTCCCAGCTCGACTTGTAATGGGAAGCCTTTTACATTTAGACAAGATCTAAGCAAGTCATTGGACCACATTTTTCAATTTCGTAATTTTGTAAGCTTTGGTCAGTCAAAAACACAATTTCTGATTTATAGCTTGCCTTTAAGCAAAATCCAATAGCAGGGCCATTGGGCAAGTTTCAGTCATTTTCAAAAGCTGAAAATTCGAAAGAATTTTTCTAAGTCTGTAGATCTGTTCTGGATGGCTTTCACTAACTGATCATCTGGACCTGTGCTGTTTCATGTGACCACCATTAGCCACATGTGACTACTGAGCACTGGCAATGTGGTTCCTCAGAACAGAGATGTGCTGTAAGTGTAAAATACACATGAAATTGTAAAGACAGTGGAAATAATATTTTGGATAAAAAGGACTAGATAAAAATATATTATCAAAATTTACTTCCCATGTGTTTCTTTTTACTTTCTTAAATGGTGTCACTAGAAAATTAAAAATTATGTATGTAGCTCACATTCTATTTCTATTAGACAATGCTGTCTTGATGCCTTGGAAATAAACATCATGGAGAGAGACTCTGGTATACTTTGTGCATTTATACTTCCCTTGAAGTACTCCAGAAGCAGCATTAATTTACACAAAACCCCTGTGAGGAGGATAGAAAAATGTCTCTTACTAACATTTCAAGAAAAATAACTTCAAAGGATATTGTCATCATGACTATGATTCGTAAATCAGAGAAAAACTTTGGGTTCATGCTTCAGAGAATAAAGCATTCAGGGTCAGCTGTTTCCCTCACAGCTAACTCTTCCTTAGGTCCAGTTTAAAACCAGAAAAATCTTAGAATGTGAGTGGAGAGTGGTGTGAATTTGGGGAACCATGGATAGGTAGTAATTTTCACAGAATACCTCGCAGAGAGTAGGTTTAAAAAAAAAATGTTTGTTATATTGAGAAAGGGGGACTTAGGAATTTAGGTTTAAAGACTCATGTTACCACATTACAACTGGCTGCACAGAAGGCCATGGTGCAATGCGACAATTCAATAAAGTGCCAGGGGTTCCTGTTCCTCGGTGGCATGGCTAGGGTATGTCTGGCGACAGCCACAGGATATGGGGTCACTGGGCACATGCCAGGCATGAGGAAATAATACAGAGATGTAGAGCTCTGAGAGACTAGAAAAGGTGAGAGGTCAGAGGTCTAAATACATCAGGAAAGCATTAAAAGCCCCTGTTGTGACAAGAATTCAAAGTGTTTCAAGCCAATGAGCTTCAGATTATTGAAAAGACTCCACACAGAAGTACAGGTAGGTACAGTACTGAGTCTGACAGAAGAGAAGGTAATGGTGCCATGGGTTAAGCCTTGAAAAGCAAAGCTTAATTCAGCCAAGTACCTTTGATATACTTCCTGCCTGAACAGTAACTGGTTCCGGGTCATGTGTAGGTCTGAATGTTTCAGTGCCAATAGGAGCAATGGCACTGATTACAGATGGGATGAGATAGTAGCTGAACGCAGGTTCTGGTTCTGACAGATTTTATAAGAGTTTGGAGTTTTGCTATTTAAAATGTGAACCAATCTCCTTTGGTTGCTCAGTGCTATTCTGGATTGGAGGAAAAAGGACAGATATGAGGGACTTTGATATTCTCATGGCTCTTTTCATCACTATTTAAGAACACAAAATTCTCCTCTTCCAACATTACCAGACATACTAGGCATAAGCTACTAGGTGATCTAGACCTATGGTTAAACATTTCTCTTTTCTTTATGTTCTTTATCTACCTGGTAGGTAAAGAACATCCAAGCAGGAAGAACAGAAATAAAGTTAAATATTTGGCATATAGGAAGTTATCATATGTAAAGACTTTTTGCTTTCACTGTAATAATCTATCAAATAAGCTGACTTGAAATGATTTTGTCTCAGAATGATTGCAGGATAACAGACTTGAAAGCTGGTCTTCTTAGCCTTGATATCATAATGTATAGATGAAGCTCAGTAGAGTAAATGTCTTTTTTATGATCCTGTGATCCTTATCTAGGTTGAAATAATGGCTTTGGTGCCTTATTGATTTTGACCAAATGACAAAATTATCAGTTTAAGTAGCAGTTGCTTAAGAGATGTGATCACTCTGTTGCTCTGAGGGAACTCATGGGATCTTTGTGCTACTATTATTGTTTGAAATCAAATTGATGACCCATATGTAAGCTAACAGCTGCTCCGAGACCATCATTAATGATTTAGTGATGCAGTCCAAATTATAAGTGCGATATTTTTTTCCTCTAAGAATCTGAATCATACCTTTCTCTTAAATAAATTCTGGACAGAATTGGTCTCTCTTAAAAGATGAGCTTGTCTTTACTCTGTTGCGAGTAATATGGTGAATTGTAAAAATAGATACAGCTCTAGGATCTGACAATTTAATACTTTCCCTCCTCAGTACTGGATTTACTTAGAAAATGGATATCTTCAAATTCTTGGTTATGGAACATCTGAACAAGCACAAATACTTCTACAACCCATAATTGCCAGTTTGGGAAAAAAAAAAAAAAAGGCATGGCTTTTTGTGGATTAGAGACTTAGATTTCAAGCACTGACTCCCCCCATCTCCCACTACCAAATCCAGCAGTCTTAGAAATGCAACATAAATTTGCATGCACTATAATTACTGTGGTCAATTATGCTACAGCAAGCACATAGTTTTTCCTCAAACATTTTCATAAGCAAGGAAGAAGCTGCCTTTGTGATTCATTTTTAGAGATGGGCCAACAAATTTGGGTCATGTGAGAGCTGACTCGCTTTTTTTTTTTTTTTACCTCCATGTTTTAAGATGTGCTCATGTTTAGGGGAATCTAACTAAATCAACTTTCTATTACTTTGATTGGGTCCAGATGAAAAGTAACTAAAAAATAGGTCAGAGTCTTTAAATGCTGAGGATATCTTTATAATAAGCACACCTCTTGCTTATGAAGTAGATTATGACCATATACCTTCTAATGTAATGAATTGCTTTAAAAAAACACTGTGGAAGTACAGTTTTCATATGGTAACATTCACCTATTGCAAGTATAGAATTCAAAGATTTTTGTTAATTTATATAGCAACGTAACCATTACTATATTTCAGTTTTAAAACATTTCTATTACCCTTAAAATTTCCCTTGTGCACTTATGTAGGTCATCTGGCTTCTACCTTTAACTCCAAGCAAACATGGATTTACATTTTCTCTCTACAGATTTTCTTTTTCTGGACACTTCATATAAGTGAGTTATACAGTAATATTCCCCATGTGTCTTCTTTTTTGGGATTCATCTATTTGTAGGATGTATCAGTTGTATTAGCTCTTGATTGCTAAATAATATTACATTTTGTGGGTATGTCACATTAAAAAATCCACTTATCAGTTGATGAACATTTATTTTTTTCTAAGATTTTATTTATTTATTTGAGAGAGAATGGGAACGAGCATGGGGAAGAGCAGAGGGAGAAGCAGACTGACCACTGAGCAGGGAGCCCGAGGTGGGGCTCAATCTCAGGACCCAGAGACCATGACCTGAGCCAAAGGCAGATGCTTAAGCAACTGAGCCACCCAAGTACTCCAAACATTTAAATTGTTTTCAGTTTTTGACCATTATGAATAAGGCTACTTTGAACACACATTTATACATCTTTCTGTGGACATTTGCTTTCATATAACTTGCATAGGTTCCTGAGAATTGAATTGCTTTATTATATAGTAAACATAAACATAAATTTACGTTTAAATTTTTAAGAAACTATCAAATGTTTTCCAAAGTACCTGTGCCATTTTACATTCCCACCAGCAATATATGAAGGTTCTCATTCCTCCACATTATCGCCAGCATTTGATATTGTTTGTCTTTTTTGATTATAGTGATGCTTGTAGATGTAAAAGAGCATGTCATTATGGTTTTAACTTGCATTTTCATATTGACAAATGATGTTTAACATCTTTTCATGTGTTTAATCAACTCTTTGCATGTCTTCTTTGGTGACATGGCTCAAAATCTTTTGCCCATTTTTAAATTGGGATATTTGTCTTCTTATTACTGAGTTGCAAGTGTTCTTTACATATTCTGGGTATAAGTCCTTATCCAAACACATAATTTGCAAGTATTTTCTTTCGGTCTGTGGCTTGCTTTTTTATTTTCAAAAATGAAGTGCCCGTGTTTGTAACTTCGAGGAGGTGAATATATTCTAAATTTTGGTGAAGTCCAATTTATTGGTTCATCAGCTTGAAACTATCCATGGACTCCCCATACACCATAAGAACATAATCCAAAACCCACAGTATGACATACGGAATCATACAAAGACATTATAAAGTCAGATCTGACTTCTATGATCACCTTACAGCTTTTGCCCTTGACCTGATTTTGTCTCTCATTCTATGTCCTAATCAAAACATTATGTCCTGCTCTCTCTCTCTCTCTCTTTTTTTTTTAAAGATTTATTTATTTATTTATTTGAGACGGAGAGGGTGAGAGACCATACACAAGTGAGGGGAGGGTCAGAGGGTGAGGGAAAGAGAGAATCTCCAGCAGACTCAGCACTGAGCACAGAGCCCTATGTGGACTCACTCTCCTGGTGCTGAGAGTTGGCTTAAACAACCGAGCCACCCAGGCACCCCTCTCCTGTACTCTCTTAATTGATCATGACATTTCTGCTTCCTGTGTTTTTGCTCAGTTTGCTCTGTCCACTCAGAACAACATCCTGCCTTCCTTTCCCTCTCTGGGTAAGTACTTCTCCCTCTGTCTAACTCCTTGGTAACTAAGATCCTCTGGAAAACATTTCCTACCGTCCCTTTCGCCCAGGCTGTATTGGGTGCTCTTCCTAAATGCTTATTTGAGTCTTAACACATCTCATGTTATTCTGTCTTTTTTTTTTTTTTTAAAGATTTTATTTATTTATTTGACAGAGAGAGATCACAAGTAGACTGAGAGGCAGGCAGAGAGAGAGAGAGGGAAGCAGGCTCCCTGCTGAGCAGAGAGCCCGATGCGGGGCTCAATCCCAGGACCCTGGGATCATGACCTGAGCCGAAGGCAGCAGCTTAACCCACTGAGCCACCCAGGCGCCCCTATTCTTCCTTTTTTAATTATATTGTCTATTCTCCTTATCCAAGAGTAAAATTCTTTAGATAAAGGGCTGTATTTTAGTTTTTCTTTGTATTGCTAGTGCCTAGCATAACTACAGTGTTATTATAAGTACTTAATAAATATTGATTTAATATATGCTGTGTTTCAAAAGTAATCAAGAACCTGACTATAAGAAGGCCAATCTACTTAGTGGATTAGAGATAATCAGAGATAAGCATGTCTCAAACCTGTATGTTCAGAGGAATAAGAAAGATTCCAGATTCAGCATCAAACCATTCACTCAGTTTAGATTCTAGAAAGACGCTGAATTATATGCTTTCCAAGTATTTTCTCTAATACTCTAAACATCTTTGTGTAAGAGAGGTAGCTTGATGTCCCTGTTTTATAAGAAAGGAACCTCAGACTAAATGCTTTGACTGAGGCCACCTAGCCATTTGTACTGGGAAAGAGTACAGGACATTTATAAACATAGCAAGATAAGAAATCATGGCTTCGAGGAGCACATTTAACAAATGTTCAGTGAACACACACTATGTGCCAGACAACATTCAAGGAACTATGAATTTAGAAGGAAAAGAACAGACAACTTTTTCTGCAGTCATGGATTTTATATTCTATATGGTCATGGATGCAATGGTTACTACTCCAACCAACATTTTAAAAGAGAAGAATTTTTAGCCTTTAACTAACTTGAGATAGTAAAGATAGGAAAAGATAAAAAAAAAAATATTGAGCCATACAGACATAAGCAGCTTGCTTTATGCATCTTCTTCTTCTTCTTCTTCTTTTTTTCCCCTTAAGTATTAGTTGAGTAAGAGGAACAGATTTTCATATATACAGGGCTTTGCCAGCAATATAGACATCATAACCTGGCCCTGGCCATGTGCCCTGGAGTAGCCAATTCTTTGGCCATGATATTTGTCAGAGAGACCAAGCAATGCCCGTATGAGCAGTGGCATGCTTAGGAAAGAGTCGAAGGGAAGGAAAAACTGGAAAAGGCAAGATGAGGTAGGAAAATTGAAAAGGCAGTGGGGAAGAAAGGGAACAAGGACACACTCACCTCCAACACTACCATCAGTGGATCCTCTCTCTGAGGGTAGGGCCTTGTCCATACTGATCATTATTGTGTGACTTAGGACCTAGAACAATTCCTATCACCTAGCTAGTGTTCATTGAGTGTATTAGAAATATGATTTATTGAAATGAGGCTATTCATTAAGTCAAAAAACATTTTTGATTGCTCTGCTATCCTAACCATAGTATAAGGTCTCGGTCCCTGCCCTTAAGGAATACAACCAATATTTGGGGAAACATAATCAGATTATTGAAAGGAAAGTGTGATAAATACTGTTAACAGAGAGGTGAATAAAGTGCTATGAAAATGCTAGAAAGAGATGCTTGCTCTGTCTCAGAATGAGGGGAAGGATTCATGGAAAGGACGGCATTTGAGCTAGGAAGGCTATTTAAGGCATGGTCTGGAGAGACTTTCTCGTTCAGGATATGATGAGAATGTCACAGTGGCCAGAAACAAAACACATGGACAGAAGAAGTTGGGGACACGTGAAATTTGCAAGGCCAGGCTAAACATTTTTATTATAGCCTGGAGCATCCGGCAGGCAGTAGGGACACACATTAGTTCACCCTCTGCTTTGCCATCAGAGCTATCTTCTTAAAAATGTGTTTTATGATGTTAATACCCTTCTCAAAGCCACAAAGCCACTCAACCATCACACAGTATTATGTAATATGGGTTTCCACATACTGTTGGGGCCTCTAGATAGACATGAACATGAATGTCCCATTGTGGAAACAAGAGTCCACATAGGTCATTAACTTTCATGGCCTTGGCCCCACTTCCTGGTATCCCTGACCTGGTATAATCCTCACTTTCACTGAATTAGTGTAGATCTGTGTAACCAACAGAACATAGAGGGAATAATGGTATGCCATTTCTAAAACAAGATCATAAAATCATAAAATATATTGAGGCATCTCTCTTCTTCTCTCTTGGTTTATTTGCTCTAGAGAAAGTCAATCACTATGTCTTAAGGACACTCAAGTAGCCTGTGCATTGCCTCATGTGGCAAGAAACTGAGGCCTCCTGGGAACGGTCATATGAGTGAGCCATCTTGGAGGCAAAGTCTTTAGCCCTGGGCAAGCCTTCTGATGCTTGCAGCCCTAGCAGGAATCCTGACTCCAGCCCCCTGAGTCACCAGCTGTGCCACCCCAAATACCAGACCCATCAAAACTTTTAGATAATAAATGTTTGCTGTTTAAAACCACTACACTTGAGGACAATTTGTTAGGCAGCAATTGATAATTCATACATCATTGATCATTTAAAGCTTAGGGTTCAGAGGAACTCCAAGGATTAAGTAGGGCAGGCACTAATAACTGTGTTCAACATTTCCCATTGAAACTTGAAGAGATGTGATCAGAATTGGAACACGTTGAGACCTCTTTATGGTCCCCAATTCCAAGAGATGTAGGGCTTAGTCAAAGCTTGCATGAGTAATTAAATGTTAAGAACTCCATTTCCTGACTGTAAGTCTAGCTCTCTTGCCATTATATTGTGCTATGATCTATAAAATGACTTAATTTAACCTTTTTTGTTTATAAAAGATATCTACCCACTTGTTGCAGTTCCGTCACTCAATTTGTTAAGAATTACTCATCATCATATGATATAGTGTTTAAGAGAGTGGAAGATAGTTTGAATTTTCATTGAGGTGGGCTGGATAGGCGCCTCCGGGAATAGCCGGGTCCTAATCCCTGGAATCTACCCATGTTACCTCTGTAACATGTTACCTCTGTATGGTAAAAGTGATTTTGTAGATGTAATTCACTTGAAGATCCGACATGGAAAGATTATCCTGGATTATCTGGGTAGAACATAATCTAAATGTAATCACAATTGTCCTTGTAAGAGAGAAGGAGAAAGAGCAATCTGATAAAAAAGTCATTGTGACGCTGGACAAGGAGAGAAAGATGATGTGATGCAGGGCCATAAGCCAAGGAATGAGAATAGCATCCATCCTGGAAAAGACAAAGAAACAGATTCTCCCCTAGAGCCTCCAGAAGGGGCCAGTTCAGCTGACCCTTTGATTTTAGCTCACTGAGACTGATTTCAGATTTCTGATCTCTAGAATCAATGTGTGTACTAACACACAGTCGTTCCAACATATCCTAGTCCTGTTAGTTTGTGTAGGACGATCTTTCTTAAACTCTCTCTTGTCCTCTGTAAAATGGGAGCAATACAATGTCTATTTCAGAGTTGCTGTTAGGTTGAATAGGATCATTCATGTAAAATGTTCTGGATAGGACTTGGCACATGGAAAGTTCTTTATAAAGTTGGCTGCTGATTTGTTCTAGACAGGTAGATTGCAGCATTTTTTTTTTTTTTTGGCTTCTTTTGAAAATTCAAGTACAGTATTAAGTATCTCTTAGAATATATAAAGGGTTGACTATTTATTAACTGTTCTCTTGTTACTATCCTATCAGGCACCCTGACCCTATTTGCTTCATCCTCTCTGATTGTCCTTTCTCAAAAGTTGACTGCAGGATGCAGAAAAGGCCAATGGATGGGATGACTGGAAAATAACCCATGAATGAGAAAACTAAAGAGGGTTTTGAAAGGATTTCTTTGCCTATTATCTGCTTTCAGAGAAAGCCACACAAAACAGTTGAAAAATTATCCCATTGGTAGAGATCTCTAGAGAGGGAGTGCCCACAAACTTTCGTAGTAATTTCCCTTGGTACATAAGAAGATTGCTGTTGATTTTCAAAGAAGACTTCACTGATGGCTCTAATTCTTCTGTATGTAAAAAAATAGAATGGTTTTATTTTTGAAAGCTGCTTGATACCCAGTGGGGCCTGAAAGAGTTTATCACAAAAGCAGCCGTGTTTTGTTAACTGGTCATGTCTCTAGTTCAGCTTCAGGACTACTGATGGTAAGATACAGCATAACTGTGCAAACCTTTTCTTTTCCCTATCCTGGATTCAATTTCAAAATTTCACTGATTACAAAAATAAATATACTTATTTATATTATTCCTCCCTACAACTCTATTTTAGATAGATTCTGGTATTTTCTGCTTTCTACAGATTTGGCATTTGTATTCTGTTTATATGTACTGATTACATTTGCATGGATGAAGTGTTCTGTGGTTTCCGTCACAAGCCCTCGTGGGCAGGACCAGCTTTGCCACCATTTTCTGCTATAGTGCTTGATGGAACTTCTTGTGCCCCATGATAGTTTTATGATGATGGAGATGACACTGTAAGACGAGGCCAAAGGAACATTTTTAAAATAGGCTCTGACGCTCTTGGTCTTCAGTGCTTGTATCTCCCTACAGAGTCAAGAACTGAGGAAGAACTGCTGTATCATCATGACAAACTGTGGGCAAACAGCCGAGACCAGTGATTTTCTAAAGCCCTGCAAAATCCTGGTCCCATTCGTTGGAGAGCGCTACGGAAACAAATGAATCTGGTTCACTGACTTGGCCTCTAATGCCAGACTGAGGTTTACCCGAAGGACAAAAGACCAAGTTGCTTTCTATCTCTGAACATGTCTCAAACCCGGACATTGTCCATCTCCATCCCTGAATCCCCACGCTTGCCCGCAGCCATGGTCAGCCGTTCATTAGAGGGGAATGCGTTTTTCCTAATTCAGCCTGGATGGGCTGATACTTGTTGAGTACGAGATGGGGTTCCTGGTACAGGAGCAAAGTCAGTCTGAAGTCAGCTGACCAGGATGTCTTTCCCTCCAATGCCGACCCAACTACTTAAATCAGCACTGGAGGCAGACATCTCTTAATTGAAACCTTTGTTTAGCCAACAGAGATGGATGGCTGAGGTAGAGCTCACCTCCACCGTTAGGGATTTTACTGCCTCACAGGGGCCATCTGATGGCAGCAGTTGAACAGAACCTCAGCAGGTCTTCTGTAACAGCTTCGAGAGCGCTGAATATTAAGCCAAGCACAAAATGCTTTTTCTTATTTGGATGCTCTGGCTGTCCCAGGTAGGTGAAGAATGGACAAAGGCACTTCTAGAAGGTGATGCTTGAACTCTCTCGAGATAAGAGGCTCACATCAGCCTTTTGCTCTTGTGGGGAATCAAAATTTAACATACCATCTATAATCTTCCCAGCTTTATGGAACTCAGCTCACAGGTTCTAGGAGAGAAGATGAAACTTTCATTTATTTACCCCACACATGGAGAGATACTGTGCATAATTATTCAACTAAAAGCTCGTAGTAGATTTGGTTGCATTTTATCTGTTTACACAAGATCAACTCCCACCGTAAACACTGAATTCTGTTTATAACAGAAGGGCAGGATCTGTGGGTAGCCTCAGCAGAGAGCTCCAGGCTCTTTTTTTTCCCTTTTCACAGAGACTCCAAAGGAATGTGCCTTTGCGCCCGCTCACTAGCATCCCTAAATCATGATTAATTTAAAACCGTTTCTCTCCTTGGTTAGGTCTGACACAAACAACTGCTTTGCTGTCACATTGATTTTTCTGTCCTTGCAGATTCAAAGCCAGGGTTGAGTCCTCTTAACAGGGTGAGTTCTCTGACAAGGAAGTTTTGCAACCGAATTTACAGCTGGAGTCAAGCTTGTCAGTGAGGGCCAGAGGGGAACTGTCGCAATCCACTGGTTAAGTATGCATTTAATAGTGTTTATCCAAGCAAGTTTGTGATTTCTTCACTCTCTCCAACAAATATGTTATTTGTAATACCTATCTTCTCTAATCTAGGTGTTTGAAAAATGTCTCTAACGTGTGTGGGCTAGAAGACATTTTGTTTTTTTGTGGGTATATTCATTTAACAAGGGCAGTGTTTGAGGAACTGTATCAAAAACTGCTTGTCATCTTTCCAAATCACCTCTCTCTGCAGTGACCATGACTTAATCCTGAAGGAAAACAAGGTAATCTTTTCAAATAAACATTCTCAAGGATGTTTAGAGGGAACCCGATTGCTAGTATGCAGAGCCCTCCCTGCGACTGAAAATAGTTATATTGAGGGAGTCCAATTACAGTAAGTTGGAGTGTTTGTAAGCGTTTGGTATTTTCAGATGATTAACAATAATAAGCTAAATTGCAAGCAAAGGGGTGTGTGTGTGTGTGTGTGTGTGTGTGTGTGTGTGTTTTCAAAGAGTGGGGCTTGAAGAGTCACTTAGGATCTGGTTCCTCAATGCTGTTGGCAGAAAATGAGGCACAGAGTAGTTAACCACTTTCAGTCGTAAAAGGAGTTGGTGAGGAACATTGGCAATATTTGGAACCTAGGCCCATTAGCTTTCACGGAGCTAACCTGCTTCTGGTAAGAATAACTAAGAGAGGAAGAAGAATTTGATCATCAAGTAAAAAGGGAGCTCTGAACCAAAGCAATTGTTGTATAAAGCTTATTAGTGCATTATTCCTAGTCTCAAGGAACTTGGCATGTAAGAAAAGGAGAAAATGCAGTCTGTGGATTAAATACACAAAACTTACTTGGATGATAGAATTAATTACATCAACAGCTAAATCATGGACACTGGAGGTTTTCATATTACTGACAACATTATTTTGAATTATAATTTTTCCCCCCAGTCCCTTCCATTCTGGTTTCTGGGCTCTTGAAGGACAGGCCTCTTTTTTATTTGGGTCTGAAGTCCCTCTACTTAAGGCTGATCCTGGTACAGATGAGGACAGGAAGGGGTAAATGAATAAGTTGGTCTTAAATTTGGTGTTTTTCTTCTCCCACTGTTTGTGGGCCTGATGTTCTCTAATTTATCATTTGTTATTAAAGATGCCATACGTTCAGGGGCACCCAGATGGCTCAGTCAGTTAGGTGGCTGGCTCTTGATTTCACCTTCTCTTTCTCCCTGTCCCTCTGTACCTCCCCCCACTTGTGTGCTGTCTCTCTTTCAGATAAATAAATCAATCTTTAAAAAAAGGATGCCATACACTCAAAGCATCTTTTAAATACGTCACCACTTATCTGTGACATAAATATATTATTACCTTGTTAAAAAACTTATAGCATGGCCAAGCAACAGAAATACAATGTTAGATGCAGGCATAATTTAAAGTTTTCTAATAGCCATGTTAAAATTTTTTTAAAAAAGTGTATTTTATTTAACTCAGCATCTCTAGAGCATTGCCATTTCAACAAGTAAACTAATAGTATTAATTAACAAAATTACTAATAAGATACCTTGCATTCTTTCTCTTATACTAAGTTTTTAAAATCCAGTGTACATTTTACTCTTAATGGGCATCTCAGTTCAGACCTACTTTCGACTAGAATGTAGACTGCCACATGTCAAGTGACCAGCGGGCGATTTCAGGCACTGTATTGCTCAGCACGGCTCTAGTGTTCATATGTAGGTATAGGGAACATTTCCCAGCCTAACACTCACCCCCCTGCTCTTATCACACTTTCAACACCCATAGTTTGGAAATAATCCCATCCTCAGTGTTCCATGAAAACTGGGAGACCAACCATCTTGATTTACACAAGAGTTTTCCAGGTGTCCTGGACTTAGTCTCAAGCAAAACAGAATGGCTGTTCATCCCACATGGAAACCATACCTGTTCCATCAACACCTCTTACCTTCTTGGCCACAGGGAGTGGATCAGACGTAGAACACATCAACCTGTTGCCAGTCATGGGATTTTGTGGGAACCACTGGGAAAAAGAATGTCATTTTCTGCTGTAGTTATTATCTCGAGCTTTAGCTCACCTTCTTTACATCGTGAGGAGCGAGCCTTGTTGACAGTAATTCCCACTTCGGAGAAAACCAGAGGTAGGCAAAAACTGAGTCTTGGTGACATTTTTTTTTTTAGTTCCTGGATCCAGCCTTGCATGAATCTACTCTGCCCTTGAACTTTTCAGTAAGCCAAAACATTCTTTACATCTCCCTTTGTTTACTTTCTTGTCTAAACCATTCAGGTTAGATTTCCATCACTTGAAACTAGAACAGTCTTGGCTAATAAAATAGGTTAAAAAAAAATAAAGGAGTGCTAGAAATCTACTTGGAATTCTACAGGCTTATATGAAACATAATCAGAGATTGTCTATTTTTCTTTTATGTAGCCTCTGGAGCTCTGAGGTGGGTGTGTGTGAACACGTGCATATGAGTATGTATGAGTGTGTGTGTGTGTGTGTGCATAAGTGAGTGTGTATGTGTTCTCTCTCATGCAGCCTAGGAACATGGAGTCTTTTTGTGACAAAGGGGTTGAAGGTAGTGAAATAGCTACGTACTGGCAAGAACCTACGAATTGGTGGGGGTATTTTAAAGTAGGAAGCAATGGAGACCTTCTTTTTTTTTTTTTTTTTTTTTTCCTCTCCTGTCTCTTTCCCTCTTGTTCTCAGACCTTTGCACCTTGCTCATGTTGTGGGTGTTTTGCTCCTTTGTAATGGCTTTCGTGATGGATCGAAGTCTCATTCTAGGTATTAGAACCATCTAAACTTCATGAGATTTCCAATGTGTGGGCTAGGGTCCCTTGGGAGACTGTAGAGTGGAGAAGTCGAGCCTCTGAAAACCCATCCATCCATTTATCTCTTCTTAATCAATGAATGCTAAAAGTGAAACCATTAACACATGGAAGGATTCTAACACTTTTTGACAGCTCCAGGAGAAGAGTGAGTACATATTCAATAGATGTCATTGAGCTACTAACATGTAACTTGACAAGGTTAAATGCCCTATATGAAGAATTTAACATACGTTATAGCATAATTAGACTTCATTATGTTCCTTGTTGTTCTGAAACAGAAATATATATATATATATATATTTTTTTTTTTTTCTTTGTTCACTATTCATTTAACAAACTTATTTTTTAAACTACTATATCCTTGATGAATTTAACACCTAGTGGAGAAAATAGGCTTACAAACATATGACTACAAAACTATGTGTGAGTATGTAAAGAATGGAGAAACACCACTGCAGAGGGGAGGAAGAGCAGCACCAGAGGGCAGAGGTGGGGATGCATGGGCAAGATAGTCAGAGAAGCTCCCCGCTAGCATGGTGCCTGATTCCTGACACAGTGATGTATATCTGCCCTATTAAAAAGTTCTTTACCTTTTTCAGGTGACCATTTCATTATTTTACAATGACAAATTTTACTTTGTTTTTCTGCCTCATAGTGACATAAGTGACAGAACCTTGAATTGTGAAGCAGAAAAGTTGGGCTCTTTTTTTTTTTTCATGTGATACTGAATAATTTTATTATTATTATTAATATTATTATTATTATGTTCAATTAGCCAGCATATAGTAATACATCATTAAGTTTTTGATGTAGTGTTTGATGATTCATTAGTTAAGTATAACACCCAGTACTCATTACCACACATGCTCACTGAGTTGCTGGATTTGCTACTGATCATGTCTATGGGCAAAACCTCTTAAGTGTCTGGGGCTGGAGTTTCCTCACCTTTGAAGAAAGGCAGATCCACCAATTCATCTAGAATAGTTTCCTTTTTGAAGTTCAAACACTACAAAGCCTTCAACAGTGTCCTCTGTTTCTACTTTTACCGTCTTTCTGTTCAGAGTGATTACCTGGAAACCACAGTCCAGAAGCAAGTCATTGCAACGAGGCATCAGGGGAACTCAACTTACAAGGGAAAAATTTCATCTCATTTTATTTTTACCAAAGTCAAAAGATCATCCCATCATAGCTGCAGGATTTCTTTACTTAGACACAGCCTAGGACAGACCAGTGAAGATTTGGCAAATCAGATTAATGATGGCAGAAGGAGTCTCATTAAGTGCCGCAGTCTAGTATTCCTGGATTTACAAACGAAGAATAGTGAATTTCTTCCAATATTCAATAAATATCCTGCAATTTTCCTATCTAGAAACAAAACAAAATAAAAAAAAAAAAACCACAAACATTTTTGTATGGGCATAATTTGGAAGCATATCAAATTCTTCATTTTAGAATTTAGATTTTTTTTTAAACCACAGTGAGATAACACCTCACACCAGTCAGAATGGTTAAAATTAACAAGTCAGAAAATGACAGATGTTGGAGAGGATGCAGAGAAAGGGGAACCCTCCTGCACTATTGATGGGTATGCAAGCTGGTGCAGCCACTCTGGAAAACAGTATGGACGTTCCTCAAAAAGCTGCAAATAGAGCTACCCTATGACCCAGCAATCACACTACTGGGTGTTTAAAGATACAAATGTAGTGATCTGAAGGGACATGTGCACCCGAATGTTTAGAGCAGGAATGTCCACAATAGCCAAACTGTGGAAAGAACCAAGATGTCTATCAACAGATGAATGGATAAAGAAGATGTGGTATATATATATATATATATATATATATATATATATATATATATAATGGAATATTATGTGGCCATCAAAAATGAAATCTTGCTATTTGCAATGATGTGGATAGAACTAGAGGGTATTATGCTGAGTGAAGTAAGTCAATCAGAAAAAGACAATTATCATATGATCTCTCTGATATGAGGATTTTGAGAGGCAGGGCAGGGGATCATGGGGCACAGGAGGGAAAAAATGAAACAAGATGGGATTGGGAGGGAGACAAATCATAAGAGACTCTTAATCTCATGCAATAAAATGAGGGTTGCTGGGGGTGATGGGGGAGGGATGGTGGGTGGGGTTATGGACATTGAGGAGGGTATGTGCAATGGTGAATATGTGAAATGTGTAAGCCTGATGATTTACAGATCTGTACCCCTGGGGCAAATAATACATTATATGTTAATTAAAAAAAGGAATTTAGGTTTTTCAAGAATTGGCTTTCTTGTTATGTTTAATTTTATTGTACCTGGGAATGCATTTGTGTATGTAGTTATGAAGTGGAGAGAGAAAGAGAGAGTGACAGACAGAGGTGGGGAGAGGCTGTCTGTTATGCTGTGTTTCCCAGAGCTTAGTGTATGTCTGCAGCTTAAAGATCAAAATCATTTTTAAGATTATATGAGAAAATGAGAGGCTAGAGAAGGAATAACTATATATTGACCACACTGGTGCACTTAGACTCTGACACTGGGTTTTTTGGTTTCAAAACTCTTTTTAATATTTGTTTCATTTTTTTTTTTTTAAAGATTTTATTTATTTATTTGACAGAGAGAGATTACAAGTAGGCAGAGAGGCAGGTAGAGAGAGAAGGAGGAAGAAGCAGGCTCCCTGCTGAGCAGAGAGCCCGATGCGGGCCTCGATCCCAGGACCCCGAGATCATGACCTGAGCCAAAGGCAGCGGCTTAACCCACTGAGCCACCCAGGCGCCCCTGTTTCATTTTTTTTTTTGATGTTAATGAAAATATCTCATTATGTTTTTTTGAACATATGTGGCAGTTAATATACATTGTATTTTGATAAATTAATATACATTCACCTTAAAAATCCACAAAGACTCTGTTTGGCTTTTACAAAATGAATGCTTTTCCTCACTGCAGGTTGAAACTGGTATTTCACTTCTCTGCAGCTAAGCGTGAGACAGTGGTGATCACATGATAATTCAGCAGAAGGGTCACCTACTGGCTCTTACGTTGCACTTCCAGATTTAACGTTTCCTTAAAAGGACAGTGCTGCAGGGTTAAACCCCAGATACTCAATATGGTGCATCTGAAGTGTTGTCCTCTTCATGATACCGGAGTCACAGACCTTGTGACACGTCCAAAGACACCGTGTTTACTAATTATTGGATAACACTCGGATTTCCCAGCTGACCTCTGCTACTTTAAATGTGGCCAGCACACCTTCCTACTGCCCTGTGATTAGCCTATAAAAGCTGATGGGAGGTGTCATCCAGCATTAAAAATAACTGGCACCAACAGCTTCCTGTTTAGTGTGACTGTAACTCCCGACCATTTATTAAGAACTCAAAGCCTTCACTGTATCAGAAGCGGGTGTGTCTCTAAGTATGACCTTCTCTCCATCTCACTTCCCCACTGTCACAGCTTTGGCTTCCCTTGCTCAGGCCGTGGCTGTGGCTTCAAAGGGGCTCATTTTTATCTGACTGTAAGGCCAAGCAAACTAATCTTGCAAAACAGTTCTGCTACATATTTCATTCTCTTCCTTCTAGGAGTTTATATATTAACAAACTGTGAAGCCTTTGAAGCTGAGCTTTTGCACAAAGCTCCACCGAGAATGTAGAGCTAAGTTGCCACCCCATTGTCACCTCCCTGTCACCTAACTCACATGGCAGTATAGCCTGCAGTTAGAGTCTTTGGTTGCTTTCTTCCTTCAGCTAAAGGAAAATACCAGAATGGTGTCTAAAAAAATGTGGCTTGGAGGTCTGGTAGTACGAACCATGAGGTTATTGCCTGTGGAGATCCCGCTGCAAATCCTTTAGGACATTTGCCTCTTCTACCTTTTGTCTGTTTCATCTTGGATGCTTTCTGCCCTCTGGCACATTATTTCTGCATAACTGGAGAAGAGATGATATTTGAACCAACAAACAGCCATGCTGTTTAGTTCGCTCATCTGGAGGCTGGTACAGAGGGAAAAGTCAAGCTTGTCCTGAGCTCAGCTCTGTCAGTCCCTGTCCCTCTACTCACTGTCCAGCAACTCACCCTGACCCATTTCTTAAGCAACTTGGCAAGAGAGCAGGAAACCCTAATTGTTTGTCTGTCATTCATTCATTTGGGGTAAACTGCAGACCTCCTTGCTGCAAAGCACTGAGCTTCACGGGGAGGGTCATGAAGCACCCGAACATCTGGTTCCTGCTCTGAAAGGGTGGCCTCTGTTCATGTCCTTCCAGAATGACCCCAGCTCCCCTGCCGCGACTTACAATCCAATAGGCAAACTGCAGAAGGGACTTCCGCCTTTGGAAATCTCTACTGAATTATAAAAACCGAGGGAATTGGAATTTAGCCCCTTTCCTAGATTTGCCTTCTTTTGTTCCTCTAAGCACACCTCATGTGGCAACAAAACTGTACTGTTTAGCATCCCCTGAACCCCGCCTACCCTTGCCAGCCTGCACAACTCGTCAAAGGACTGCCATCTACACCCAGCACCCTGCTCGTCCCCCCTACCATTGGGGAGCACATCCTTCTTTTTCAAAGGCATATTTCAAATATGTCTTCCGTTCACCTGGGTAAAATTTTCCTTTGCCTGTAGACGCGCAGAAAACGACAGAGAGAACAATAATCTTTGGAGTCTAAAGGATTTCCTTCAGCTCTTGGGCTCTACTGCTTACTAAGTATGTCCCATTGTAAAAGTTACTGGGGCCCTCTGGCCTCAGTTTCCTCATCTGCAAAAGAGATGCTGCTACTGCGAGAGAGCGATGGCTTTTTGATGGGGTCATTCCCATAAATGGTCTAGCACTCAGTATCTGGAACTTAGTGGGCTCTCGCCAAGTATTAGTCATTGTCCTTTCTTGGAAACCTCCGCTATTAAATTTCTGTTTAAATAACTGTTTGTAGGACTATATCCTGCATTAGATTCCAAGTCACTTAAGAATAGGCACTATGGGGGCGCCTGGGTGGCTCAGTGGGTTAAGCCTCTGCCTTCGGCTCAGGTCATGGTCTTAGGGTCCTGGGATTGAGGCCCGCATCAGGCTCTCTGCTCGGCAGGGAGCCTGCTTCCCTTCCTCTCTCTCTCTGCCTGCCTCTCTGCCTACTTGTGATCTCTGTCTGTCAAATAAATAAATAAATCTTTTAAAAAAAAAAAGAAAAAGAATAGGCACTATGGCTTACTCGTGTGGGGTTCCCTGCAGCCTTGCACCATCTGTCCTACCTATCAGATGCTCAGGCACATTGGATACACCAATGTGTCATTGTAAAAATTAAAAAAAAAAAAAAATGATCACAGGCCTGTGAAGAGACAGGCTCAGTGGGTGAAAGGCAGGACTGGGTACAAAACCCAGTTTCTTGAAAGCCCTTGCTGAGCTAAGCAAGGTTCTTAAGGGTATGGTCCTTGCAGGAAGAAAGTGGCAGTCTCTGTGTGCAAGCCCATATTATTTAGGGCCCCAGGGTGACCTCTCCCTGGGATCATGAACGAGATGAATCAGGAGAAGGAAGAACAGAGATGTGGCCAGCTGTCCTCAGATCCTGAGACATTCCAAACACGAGGGAGAGACTTAGTTTTTCTTGATTAATCTTTGGTGATTTATTCTTTGGACATCATTTAAAAGGAGCATTTTAAAGTAAATTAATTGAACTCCCATGACCTTTTACCCCACTTGTATCATCAAAAGAAACAAGATCTTGAAATTAAAAAAAAAATACTTGATTTATTTTCTGTGACTTACAAACTACTGAGGAATGTCAGTTTTTAAAAAAAAAAAAATTGTAAATAAAAACTCCAGCCTTTCTGGTAGCAAGTCGAAATATCCCAAGTTTGAAACATTCCTATTTTAGCAAATGAATGTTGAGGGATGGGTGTCATATATATGGGTAGATGATGAATATATAATCTAAGACACACAAAAATGAGAAATTATTAGCTGTCTTTAAAGTAGTCATTTCCCCTTTGACTATATTGACCTGACAATATTCTTGAGTTCACCACTCTCCAATAATACTTGAGTAAATTCTTATTAGTATAAGCTAGTGTTCTTCAAAGTGCAGGTAGTAGTCTATTAGGGAGTTTATAAAATCAACTTAGTGCTTTTTTTTTTAATTAATGGAATAGAGAAATATAGAGAATAAAATAGAAGAAAGAGTATCTGAATGTGTCACACAATAAGGATGAATTTTATTTTATTAAACTTCCATTTGCATTTTATATATGCATTATGAAATGTGTTTATGCAAGTAGTGAGTTGGGGTGTATGATGTAGTTTTCGCTGTGGTCATCTCTCAAAAATGTTGGAAGCTGCTGAATCTGTCCGGCTTCTTGATGCTTTGCTTACAAATTGTGCAGTGATAGTGTTAAAGCTCTGACCAATGAGATGTCAAAGGAGGTGTGGTGGGAAAGGTGGGGTTTGGGAAAAGATTCTTCACTCAAATTATGGCGTCCAGTGGAGCTACTCTCCTTTCTTTCATTGGATGTTGTTCTAACTGTACATGCTTTCTAGAACTGTGGTACCATCTTGCAACCACAAAGGGAGCTCATATGAGATCATATTGAATGTAGCAAAGTGGAAGGAAGATGGAGGGAATCTGGTCTTAATGTTAAGGCGTGATATTAAATACTTCATGAAATATTCTACCTCTAGGCTTGTTACATGAAATAATAAATCCCATAACTGTTTAAAGACTTGAGTTAGTATTTTGTGGTTCATAGTTGAAACAAACCTAAAGGATAAAGAAAACTTATGTTAGGAAGTACAAGTAAATCAAACATTTGTCTTTAGGTGTGGTGGAAGGGATGTATGGAAAGGTAGTGAGGGTCAGATCATGAAGGATGTTGAATTTTAGGACCAAACACTGACATGGAGATGGTACAGGCTTCTAGCTATGAGTATAGACTCAGGAATAGATACTTTGCACTTAAATCTGTGTCTTACTTATTAGCTGGGTTGCCTTGGGAAAGTAATTGTTTTGAACAGTGGGTTGGAATATTAATTGGGTGCCATTGTCCAGGGTGGATTGAAGGCTAGGAGAAATTGGAGGCAGTGAAACTGGGGAGAAGGCTGTGGTGATAAGTGAGCAGTGAGCAATGAGGGATGTGCTCTGGAGGTGGAAAGAAAACCCACAGAAAGGAGGCACTAAAACTGGTGGACTTGATAGGCTAGGTATGGGAGACCTGACTGGAGAAGGACTCCAGTATAGTGCTGATTTCAGTGCCGGAATGCCCAAGTGAAGAAGAGATGTGTGTGTGGTAGGCTGGGAGTCAGGAGTGGGCAGGAGGTCACTTCTCATGATCCCCTTTAGGGGATGGCACTGTATTTACTTTTAATTTCCTCATCCAAAGCCTCATTTTATGGATGGTGTGCCAAAGTTCTGAGAAGAGAAGATCTTCTCCTGAATGACATAGTAAATGGCAGACCTCAGATTTAATCCCAGGTCATTTTTACTTCCAATCTCTTGAGAGTTACCCAGGATCAGGATAAGAAATAAGGAAATCATTGGGAGGTGAACAGGTTTTAGTGAGAAGACAGAGTTTAACTATAGATCCATAATACAGGTAAGTAAATAAAGGAGGCAGAGTGAATAGGGCTTGAAGACAGATCTTTCTAACATGTTTTTTTTCTTTTTAATTGAAAAAAAAAAGATGAGAAAATAAAGACAACTATTAGTGGAGACAGAGAAGTATGAGGATGGCATAGATGCAGTGAGTGCCAAGCAAGAGTGTGCAGCTAGATATGGGGCCTCTGGTGTCGCTGCTTGAGAGATGAAGGGATTTAGGGCTGAAAAAATGGTATCAAATACAATAATAAGCTGTTTCCTGGTGACTTTGAAGCAAGAAATCCCAATAAGCTTGGCAAACATATGTGCTAGATTATAGGATATGGGAGTGAGTGGAGAGAGATTGGGGACCACTAATGAAAAATCACAATGGAAAGTAAAGATTTGATATGAAAGGGAAGGTCTTTTCTTGTTTAAAGTTAAAAAAAAAAAGAAATAATTTGAAAGTACTTTAGAAAAGAGGAATACTTGATGGAACAGAAATATAGAGAAAGTTGGAGGGAAGAAGGAAAAGAGGAAAAAGAGGAAGATGGGGAGTAAGAGAAAGAAGAAGGAGGAGGAAGAGGAGAAGGAAAAGGAGGAAGAGGAAGAGAGGAGGAGGATGAAGAAGTTGTCCCCAGAAAATAGGGAGAAATTTATCTGTGTATCAAGTGCATTGTAATTTAAAAGAGGTGAGTATGAATAAAAGAACTATGGAGTAGTATCTAGGGGTCAGGAGAAATTACAGGTTATCCTAATGCCTAATACCCAATGCCCTCAAGAGAATGTGAGGAGAAAATAGACATTTAGCAGGGGATGTGGAATTTGTAACCAATGACTTAAGAAAATGCTACAAGGGTATAGTGAACCCAACACTGAAGTGATATTGGTATCACTCTGTGCAGCAAGCTCTGATGTTGTCAGTGGAAAGAGCACAGAATTCCAGTCATGACTCTGCTTTAATTAGTTGGAAAATCTTATTTTTTAAAAAATACATAAATTCAATAAATGGGCAGAAGACATGAACACTTCTCCAAAGAAGACATACAAATGGCTAACAGATACATGAAAAAATGTTCATCATCATTAGCCATCAGGGAGATTCAAATCAAAACACATTGAGGTAACACCTTACACCAGTTAGAATGACCTAAGTCTACAAGACAGTAAACAACAAGTGTTGGAGAGGATGTGGAGAAAGGGGAACCCTCTTACACTGTTGGCAGGAATGCAAGTTAGTGCAGCCGCTTTGGAAAACAGTGTGGAGTTTCCTCAAGAAATTAAAAATAGAGCTACCCTATGACCCTACTGCTCAGTACTGCTGAGTATTTACATCAAAGATACAGATGGAGTGAAAAGACCGGCCATCTGTACTCCAATGTTCATAGCAGCAATGGCCACAATCGCCAAACTGTGGAAAGAACCAAGGTGCCCTTCAACGGACAAATGGATAAAGAAGATGTGGTCATATATACTATGGAGTATGATGCCTCCATCAGAAAGGATGAATACCCAACTTTTGTAGCAACATGGACAGGACTGGAGGAGATTATGCTGAGTGAAATAAGTCAAGCAGAGAGAGTCAATTATCATATGGTTTTACTTATTTGTGGAGCATAAGGAATAACATGGAGTACATGGGGAGATGGAGAGAAGTGAGTTGGGGAAAGTCGGAGGGGGAGAAAAACCATGAGAGACTGTGGACTCTGAGAAACAAATGGAAGGCTTTGGAGGGAGGGGCCTGGGGGGTTGGGTGGGTCTGGTGGTGGGTACCAAGGAGGGCACATATGGCAGGGAGCACTGAGTGTCGTGCATAAACAATGAATCTTGGAACACTGAAAAAAAATTGAAAAAAATGTAAATACTTAAACATTCATTCATTTATTCCTTTAAGACTTAGTTTCTTTTATTTATATTCTAGAACACATTGCCCACAGCTCCTTACTGTTCTATTGTGGGAATTCACTAAGAAGATGCAGATGATGAAGACAAAGATGATGATGACGGTGACAAATAACAATGAGAGTAATAAGAATAGCATCTGAAAATTATTGGCTCTTCCTATTGTGGGTCATGTAGTAGCTTTCTACGTACATTAATTTATTTAACCTTTCCATCAGTACTACGAGATTCTTAAAATTACTCCCCCCGCCCCGGCTCCAGTTTATAGAAGAAACTCAGATATAATGAATTTTGTTGCCTTAATTAACAACTTAAAATTGACTACTGAAAGGGATTCAGCCTCAGTAGCCTCGCTCCAGGTAAAGAATTTTGGAAATATAAGCTTATATTTTGCCAGGTATTGTTACAAAAAGAAATGTTATTATAATCTTTTTTTTTAAGATTTTCTTTTTTAAAATTTTATTTGACAGAGAAAGAGTGAGAGAGGGAACACAAGCAGGGGCAGAGGGAGAGGAAGAAGCAGGCTTCCCCCTGAGGAGGAAGGCCTGCCTGTACGGGGCTTGAGCCCAGGACCCTGGGATCATGACCGGCGCCAAAGGCAGACGCTTAATGACTGAACCACCCAGGCTCCCCTAAATTATTACATTCTTAAAACACAGGCTGAGCAGTTTTCAACAAAGGACATTTTAAAATTAATTTATTTTGATTACTTAAGGTATCTGTTTTTCTAATCCCATTAGCTCTTGATAACATTGCGTTTCCATGATTTTGTTTGTTTATCCCATCTTTCTGTGGTTTCCTAAGGACGAAAGTCCCTGAGGGTGTTTTGTGGTTTTTATACCTTGGAGCAGCAGCAACATTGCTCTGGGAAAACGCTTCTCCTCCTACTGCCTGCTCTGAAGCAGTGGGTATGGCAGTGGCCACCTCAAGCTCCCTGGGCAACGTGGAGCCACCCGGTGTCTCAGGCAAAGAGGACAGAATTGAAAGGAATACAACTATTTAAAAGCTAGAGAAAATCCTTTACCATATCATAAAAATGTGGAATCAAATTTCAAATGGATTTCCTCAGAGTGTCACTTGAATGACTTCTGCCTCCAGTAGGCACTGGGCATGATTCCGAGCCAACTGTGTTGGGGGTGGTGGTGGCGGTGATCTTTTACCCCAAATACCATACACCAGGGTGATATTTTACGTCGCAGCGATGCGGACTCCAGACTGTTGATCCAGCTTTGTGAGGCGGCTCCGAACAGCCCACTGCACCTGACAGGACATCATTTCTTTCAATACTGGAATGACTGCACAAGCTAATTTGTAATATCGTCTAACTCAGTTGGCTATAGTTTGGAATTGCTATGGCTACCTGAGAATTTGATAAAAGAGAGGTTAAAGAAGTTAAGTCAGGGTGACAGCCTCTGTTAGCATTATGAAGAAAGCCCCAGAAACACAGCTTCGTCCCTGTATTGCACGTGAGTCCCTCAGGGGCGGGTCTGCGAACTCTGCTGCAGGGACACCAGCCGAGTTGGAACTGGCGGGGGGGGGGGGGGGGGGGGGGGGGAGAGTCAACAAAGGATAAGCTGGGGGCTTGGGATTTGTGGGTTTTGGGAATTCCTGTCAGGTGCTGTCAGCAGACTGGCTTTTCAGTTTCTACACATCCTATCATTCACAGCCACCTCCTGGGTGGGTGTTCGAAGGGGGAGCGAGAGCCTGTCGAGATGCAGAAAAAGCATGCTTTCGCATGCTTTCTCTTGAATCTTGCTCCTCTGTTTTCAAGGGAAGCTTCAGTAACAAAAAAGAAGTTATTGATTTAGAGCCACAGGAACTAGAGGGTAAACAGTAAAAAGCGTGTAGAATTCAGGCAGCAAGGCCAGGGAAGCTGACATGGGCCCACACAGCAGTCTTGCAAATGGGTTAGGCACCTCAGGCCGTGTCTTCAGTGATAGGACCATTCAGGCCCAATTGGAAGCTAGTCGATTGCAACCTCAAAAGGTCTTTGTGGTCTGATAACAGGGCCTGACTCTTCAGGTGGCCATGCTGCCTTCTGCCTAGGGGTTAGCTTGCTTCTGTAACACATTTGTTTAAAATCGATTTCCACAATCTTGGCCTAGGGTTTACTCCATATTTTTGTTAAAAAAAGAAAATACAAATAGGATTGAAAAAGAAAAAAAATTCTCTAATGTGAGACAGGCTGTAAACATACAAAGGACTGGATCCTAGCTCTGGCAGATCTTACTCAAAATTAGTGGGAATGCTGTGGGCTTGCTCTTTTTGGTATTTCAGGAGTTCTGACTTTTCTTAGATGTTAGATTTCCTTAGATGTTAGCTAATTTTAGATGTGGAGTATACTTAGGAATACCATGTGTTTTTATGCTCTGAAATAAAGGCTAAGCTTAGTGTGTAATGTATTCTGTATAATGTATTTACGCTCTATTTCTGCCCCTACCCCCAGACTCCTACAATGGCTGTGGGCCCAAAGAGTTGAAGTGACTAAAAGCTCTGACTTTCACCTTGTTTTCATACAGAATATGCCAGATCCTACTTCCAGGATGGATAGACTTTAAGTTCTTCCAACCCTAAAATGGATCTTCTGAAATTTTCTAGTCTTATTTTTTGTTAGCAAAAAATCTGAAGTAAACACATATTTGTACAACGGCCTCTCTTTTTCTTTCCCTATAATTTAGTACTTTTGCTTTTCAGCATAATTACTGTTGTCTTTTAAGTTCCCTTTGAAGGAGGAGGCTTATCTTCGTTATCAATGTCTTCCCGATTTACAATATATATATATATATATATTAATCAGGTTGTGGCACTTCTCTGCTTAAAACAATTTGTTGCTTTTCCATTACACTGGATAAAACAACCAATTCTCTTCATGGGTCAAAGGACCTCCATTACGTAGACTTTGCCTTTTTGGAGGTTCCGTCCTGGTCCCTTGCTCTCCATTCAGAAAAGCCTCTTTCCAGATCTACAAGCTCTTCTCACCTCAGGCTCTTCACACATGCTGGTCCCGCCATCTGGAATGCTCTTTTGCAGCGATGACTTCTTTTAATTCGAACCTTGTATCTTTAGCTATGTCTTCCCCAACTACCTTATTTAAGTAGATCATTTCCTGCCTTCCACAAGCCCTATCTTCATTTCCATATTCAGCAGCAATTTTATTTCCTTAGACTGCTTATCACAGTTCATTTAGTTTCTTGCTTATTGCCTGTCTTCTCCACTTAGTCATGAGCTCTGTGAGGTCAGGAACCATATGCTTATGATCTTCCTGGAGCTAAACAGAGTCCATGCGCCTGGTAGGGATTCAACAAGTAGTTGCTGAATGAATACTTGTGCTTGGAGGGTACATGATGATGAATGTGCCATATATTTGTCATCTTCCATGTAGCAGGATAGAAAGACAACATTGAAGAGGTGACTTGAGTCCTGAAGATAGAAGCTCTCAAGAGTATTGTGTAGTAGGGTCACCATCAGCAATGCCTTTTTGAGTGGGGAACTAATGTCGCCTGGCTTGTATTTTAGAAAGATTGATCTGGCAAAAATATTACATGCTTGGTTGTAGTAGAAAAACAGCCTTGGGAAGACCAACAGTAGGGAGAGGATTGACCCCAAGGAAGGGGCAGGGTTGCCTGAAAACTGATAAACGAAAGCAGGTAGATAACAGAAAACTCCACCTTTTGATGGCTGTTTTATTCAAAATACATGTTTTGGGAAGGTTGTTAGGGAAAATGGAATAGAGAGTTGCTTCCTGCCCCAATTCTCCATCCTGAGGGTTACTTTCAAAGACACAGCTTGTTGTAGTTTGGCATCATTGGGTATTTTTGCTCTATCCTGGGTCTTCTGGTCCTGTCTGGGGTAAGAAAGCTAAACAGTTGTTTTTTGTTTGTTTGTTTGTTTGTTTTTGCCATTGTTGTCTTTCAGATTTCCTGTATCTTCCAATGCAGAGCCATATTAATTGAGATGCATTTGATTTTGGAATGCTGGTTTTTTTTTGTTTTTTTTTTTTAATGGAGTATTGTGGGAAAAGAGAGCCAGGCTGTGTGTCTTTAGGAACAGCAATCTCAGTAGATGGAATATAGGGTTTTGAGTCAGGTCTTTGTAGGCTTGGGCCCTGGCTCAATCCTGCAGCAGCTGACTTATACTGGAGAAGTCCTTTAACAACGTGGAGCCCCATTTTCTGATCTATAAAATAAGAATGAATTATACCCTAACTCACAGTAAGTACTTTAAAACTCTGAGCTGCTCCACAGACCTTAGTGACTGGGATTGACAAACACTGTGCCTCTCCATCTAGTTACACATCAACATTTTAACTTCTATTTATCCAGAAATTAGTGACAGGGGATTTACGGATATGAAGCCTAAGAATGAAGAAAAGAAGAAAGAGAACAGTGTGTCCAGGTAATAGAAGAATAGTGGTACAGGGCCCATGGGTTGCATACCTTCCTTTAACAATAAAATCATCAGGAAATGATCAGCACCAGACACTGAATTCGCAAATATTGTAATGTACAAACCTGTTTTTTTTTTTTTTTCCCTTTAGTGAATTTGTGAGGGCATGGTGGGTAGGGAAGGAGGCAAAGGATTTTTCTGTCATCCTGTCACTGCTATTGACAACACTATTATCACTGTAAGGCAGTGGTTTCTAAACTCTGTTGGGTCAGGGACTCTTCGGAGTCTCTGATGAGAGGGACATATACTAGAAGAATTTCCTGTACATCTTTGCCTCCAACTGTACTTATAAATCACCTGAAACCTGTCTGGAGAGGTGGCCATTTCTGGTCCCCAGGTTAAAAGACCTGGCTGAAAGACAGTAATTGAATTTTCCATTTATATTTCTATTTCAGTATGTTTTCTATTTTGTTTTGTTTTGTTTGGTTTGGTTTGGTTTTAATTTAATTTTCAGTGGGATTGTTCCCTTGGCTCCTAAGCAGTCATGAATGCCTGGCATCATGTTAGGAACTTCCTCAATCTTTAACTCTTTTAGTCCTTTCAATAATTCTACTGGGGAATGGGGTTTATTGTTGTTTATGTAACATTGCCTCAATGACCAAGCCAAATGTTTTGGGTTGCTCATGGGTGAACCTGGGAGCCCGAGTATATATTCTATCAGAAGACTATTAGTAAACTTAATGTCTTCATCACGGAGCCAAATGTATCTCTTGGGCAAGGCTGCCCTTTTCTATCAGGGAACACCACCACAGCAATCCTGGAAAGATCACGCAGCATAAAGGAAGAAATATCACTCCTAGAGTACTTTCACATATGGGATATCTTACAATATGTCAGACCACCATTAAACACAAGGAGTTTGTGTGTGTGTGCATTTATTTGCTTTTCTAGGTCATTAGAATTTCTATTCCTGACCTAGAAAAGAGATGTAAATATCTATATTTATTCTGGTACCTCTTACACTAATAGATGTTTAACTCTGATAATACCTGTAATCAATTCTCAGGAAGTAAGCTGTTTCTAGAACATCAAAAAGTGCACAAGTATTCTTTAAGCTAAGTGTATAAATGGTTGAAATGTTAAAAATGAGGGATTCTGCGTTTTTTGATTAATGCTGATGTTTGAAGCAAATTTACAGAAGTGCATATAAATGAAAAAGCAGATTTATTTGGATAAAATCAAAGTATTTATCAATAAAGTCCTCTGAGATGCTCAGAGGAAAGACATTGTAGAGGTATAACATGTCATTATTATGGTTATCATCACCATTAATAGCTAGCCTAGTACTTAACGATTTTCTTCAAGTTGTTTTATTGGTATTATTGGCATTGACTTTTTGGTCTTGGTTGCAATTAAGGCATTAAAAGCTGCTGATTTGTGTTAGCTCTGGGAATAAAAAGAAAACAAACCAACTAAGCACTTCTAAACCAGAAACTCTTCAAGAGGAGCAAATTTTTCATGCCTCAAGGATACTTTCATATTTATTTCTAAATGTACCATTTCATATAAATTAACATGCCAAAAAGGAAAGTTGGTCATATCAGAGAAAAATAGAAATTACGCTAGATCTCATAATGTGAGATAACTCTGGGTGGTTATGAGTAATAACCATAGTTCAGGCTGCGTTAAATTTTAATTTCAGTAAATCATGTCAATAGAAATGACATTATCTTGTTCAAAGTCAGAAAACCCAGTGCTTCTGAAATTGGTTTTCTGGAATAGGTCCATATGGTTAGTTAATGTGATTTGATACTATCTGGGTGGTGTTCTGGAAAGTAAACTTGCTTTTTCTGCAAAGAGAAACCAGATTCCAAATACTCGCCTAGTTCTTTTACTGCACATCGATATTTTGTTCTACTTTCAATTCTTTATGGACATAGACATTTTGAATGATGGGATGTTTAGATAAAGTGATATAACCTGAAAAAATGATTATACTGTCAAGTGAAATACCCAACGTGGAAAAAAAGCACAAATGGTCAGCAATATAAAGGAACATGACTTAGAGGAAAAGTTCTAGTCACATATGCACACACAAAAAGAGAGAGAGAAAGAAAGAAAGAAAGAAAGAAAGAAAGGAATCCTATTAGTTACAAACTTATTGAAAAGAAAAAAAAAAAAAACAACTGTTGGGAGAAGTACAAAATAATTATAGAAATGTTCCAGTGTTACAATGAATTCCCTTGTTATCAGGTCTTAGATGGATGATTTTAGTACTTAGAAACTGGATTACAAGCCTTGGCAAGTGAATGCCAATAGAGGAAAAAGCAAAACAAAATTCTTGGCAATTGGAGAGTATTGGTAAACTAAAATTTCAAATTAAACAATATTTTAAGGGGAAAACCGCCTTTAATTAAAAAATAATTTTATACAAACTTTTCAAAATAAGCCAAAAAAAATTTCTACCATTTCTACCTTAGAAAATAAAACCAGTTTAATCAAGAGTTTTTTGATAATTGAAATGTCCAAAAATATCTAAGGATTGTTATTTTAAAAGTAAATTCAATTTTTGAGATAACAGATCTATAACAGCATTTTTTAAAAAATTGAAACATTCTGCTATTTTCTTCAGTGTGTGCAATTTCTATTTCTTATTTTGCATTTTCAGTTCATTGAATTAAACAACGTATATGTATTGTGGGCCAAATCACCTGAAGACTGCTGTATAGATAGATTTGGGATCTCTATTTGTGTTGTTACTGTATCGATGTTGAGGTAATATTTAATTCTAATGTCCCTTATCCAGTTTAATGTCAAAACAGCCCTTGTCTCAAGATAGCCATTGAGATGAATTTCTTTTGTCAGTTTTAATGACAGAAACATTCTTAAGTTACTTAAGACATTGAAATTTTGGTTGGATACCGTAAAAGTGCTGAGTACTCACTGTTACATAGTAGTAAGGAAAATAATAGGAGTGGTCTTATTACATAAATAAATGGTATGTTTTTGCTATGTGGAAGCAAAATAATATCATGGAGTACCATGCAAAGGATGGTTTTATCATAATTGGTTAGAGAGAAATAATGGGAGTTTTGTACCTTCCCTTGGCACATAGGACAGAAGTTCAACTGAAAAGAGCCTGGGCAGAAGCAGTTAGCCCCATACTCACAGTATTCAGGCTGTGAGCAAGTGTCCAGTGTGCATCTTTCTTGCTTGTATAAGACAAGCTTGCAAAAAGTTCAATAGAACTAAATGCAGAGGGAATATAAGTGAAAGGTTTTAAAAATTCACTGATATTCTTTTTCTACTTAATTTATTCACTATTGAATTCTATTGATAATGGATTGATGGCAAAGGTAAGTTCCTCACCAAAATTTTCCCTTTTGAAGATGACACTATAATATGAAGCTTGAGGAAGAATGATAGGAATTCAACTTAATTTAGACTTCCTCCTGAACAAACTGTCCAAGTTGTTTGAAATAGACAGCCATCATTAATAACAGCATCCTCTTTTTCTTCCTTCGATCCTTTGTTGCTTGGTTTGGTCATTTCCTCCTTCCTTCCTTTCTTTCTCCTTTCTTCCCTCTCTCCCCATTTCTTTTCTCTTTCTCCTCCCCTTCCTTCCCCTTTATCCTAAAGCTGAGAAGAGCAAGATAACACCCAGTTGTAAATTCTGGATAATCAAAATGTAATTCATCAAATTGAGAGAATTTCTAACGTGAATGTAAAATACATTGTGTTTTCCCTTGGGTATTTAAGTATAAGGAATGGTTTGAATTTCAGAACATTGGGCCACTTTTTTGTTTGTCTGTTTGTTTGTTTTTCCTACTGATTTACTCAGAGTCTGCCCATATAAAGACTCAGAAATTTGATATGAAACTAGAATTCATTACTCTTCAAAAACCCAGGTGTTGTTGGAAACAACTTCTGCTGGAAAAATTAACTATTTGTAGACATAAATTCAGTTCAGTTAAATAATATTGGGGAGCTTACGATGTGCAAGACACGACACTAAGCCTTGGGGGTAAAAAGATAAGTTGGACATTCTTTCAGTGTCGAAGAACTTAGAATCTGGTGTGGGACACTAGCAGGGAAAGGGGAAGGTGAAAATATTTTCCAATTTTCAAAAATGTATTTGTGTATTTTTGCTAATCTACTTTTGTCTTTTAGTACTGTTTACAAAAGCTTTCTAATACTTTTTAAACTAGAGTTTTGAGCTTATGAAAGAGATATTTCTATGTTCTCTAATTTCACAACGCAAGATGAGAGGCATCATTAGTACATGTATTTTTTTGCAAGATGAAAATATCCTCAGGCTGGGACTAATGGATAATAGGGAAAGCAAAATAAGTAAAAAGTGCAACACTGATGAAAGAGGGACTGAACGTCACACAGACACATTAGCTGGTGTTGAATGACAAATGATAACACTGTTGGGTCAGTTTCAGGGATAGTGGCAGGGGGTAGAAATGAGGAGCCCAGATAGCCATGGGTGGTGTGAGTCGCTAAGGAGATTTTCCTGGAACTTTTATTTATCTTTGCATTAAAAACAAATACATAAACCTAAATAGTGCAGATTTAAAAAGAGAGAGAAAACTATAAGCCTTAAAATAACACGGGCCTTAATTACTTTGCTTTGGTTAAAAAAATGCTCAATATTAATGGAAGGAAGGTTATTTAAGTCATGCTTAAGAAAACAGGACATATGACTTAGTACAACAACTATCCAGAGCCAAAAAACAAAACAAAATAAACAAATGAACAATCAAGAACATTACTTTTCTACAATGTCAACTTATGCAGTAAGATATGTTTAAGGGCAAGAATATTTGTGAGGTGGGTGGTAGAATGACTGTGGGGAGCTGAGAATGTCCTCTTTAGATCTGAGTTTGTAAAGTATCTTGATAGATGCCAGTATCATGGGGAAGATGTCTGTGGTCAAATAATTTTGAAGGATGTTGAAATAAATAACTAAACAGACTTGTTTACTGTAGGACTTAGTTTAGACTTTAACATATTGCTATGCCCTGTAACTGGCCAGGAGAGGACGATAGTACCAACATTCCCAAAATGCATTCAACTACAGAATACTTTTAGAAGAGCTCACAGGAGAAATAGGTTCTTGGGCTACAGTTTTAGAAATTTCAATTAGCAATAATCGCGCCTCGGATAAACCTCATTGGCTACGATACTGCCACTGTGTTAGTACTGAGCATATGGAAATCACAATTATTTCTCTTTCTTTTTAGAGGAAAGAAATGAAGCCAAATTAATTATTTCTTGGGTCCAACATAGAGATAAGTTATATGTTGTCTTGATATGTGTCTAGTTTATCCTGATCTCTATGATATATTATTCCTCTTCCCTCGTCCCGTACCCCACCCCCATTCCCAACTGGTAGATTAGGAAACAGGGTGTGAGAGGATAAATATTGAGTCCTGGTAAACTGGTAAGACTTAGGCAGGCGTTAAAATTCAGAATTTTTTGAAGTTTGATTTTAGAAAACTTGAATTACAACTGAAATAATTTAAATAAGACAGAGATTGGATCCTGTGACCCATTCATTGCTAAATTCAAGCGGCATCTCCCTGTGATGCTCTGGAAACACAGGTGATAAAGAAGATGTGGTCCCTTCTTAGGAGCTTAAAATTTGATGAGAAAGGCAGACCCATGAACATGTAATTTCAATGCAATAAGGGAAGTGATTAAAAGAGGTACATACATCTCTTTGCTTTTGTTCATGGCATTATCTCTCCTCAAAGTACAGTAAACCTGACCCCTCATCTGTACCCTTTCACACATATTAGATGTTTTAAGATTGAATTCCAGAGCATGTTCTCTGGGAAAAATTTTCTAGACACCTTGCCTCCTTCCTATTTGGTATTAATTGTTCTCTACATTATGTTCCCATAGCACTTTCCTTTTCCTCCATCAAAACCCTAATTTTTCGAAGTGTGAGTTGAGTGTATCTGTCTGTTCTTCTTCCTCATAGACTGGAAGATTGTTGAGGGATGATATTGTCTTAGACATTATTATAATCATCACTGCTCAGACAGGGATTTGCTTGAATAATGCAAGCCCTTAACAAATGTTTTGTTCATTGATTGGTTGTTTTTGCAATAAAATGAATTTTATTTATCTTAAATTTTTACCATTGCATAAAAATCATTAATAACCGAAACTAGAGTTTAGAAAATATTTAATATTTTATTTTATAAGTAATCTCTACACCCAATGTGGGGCTTGAACTTACAACCCTGTGATCAAGAAAAGCATGGCCTACTAACTGAACCAGCTAGGCACCTTCAAGAAAATTTTTAGAGGCAAAAAAGGGTAGAATGTTCTTCCTATGTCATTTAATTTATTTTATTTTATAATTTTATTTTGTATGTTTTACTTCCCTGTTTTCTCATTAAGTAGTAGAATCTGAGGACAAGTCAGAGGAAATAGGGCATGGCCTATCTAGCTCATTAGGAAACCCACAAGAGCTTTCTTATGAACTAATAGTCCAGTTCGATTACCAGGCAATTTTAGCAATTACAGAGAGAAAACGAAGGCTGAAAGGAAGTCCCTTACAGAGCCTTTAGCACCGGTCTTTTTTAATATCTTGAATTGTAGACAAGTCCCAGGGTGTCTGAGTCAAGCCTCGTCGGAAAAGTAAGATTATTTTAATCAGCAATAATTAAATCAGCAAGAATAAGGGCATTTGTTTCCATCAAATCTTGTTCAGACTTTGTAGACTTTGAAAGAGATTTAAATATATGAAAGGATCTTTCTTATCTGTTTATCATTCAAAATCAGCAGGGAATTTGGGTAAATTGGAAGGGGAGGTGAACCATGAGAGACTATGGACTCTGAAAAACAGTCTGAGGGGTTTGAAGTGGCGGGGGGGTGGGAGGTTGGGGTACCAGGTGGTGGGTATTATAGAGGGCACAGCTTGCATGGAGCACTGGGTGTGGTGAAAAAATAATGAATACTGTTTTTCTGAAAATAAATAAATTGGGAAAAAAAAATTCTAAACATAAAAAAAAAATCAGTTGGTTTATTAAAGAGGACAAAACAGTTGAAGTAGGGAATCATAACAACAATACACGTGACAACAATACACATAACAACAATACACGTAACATTTAGGATGATGGCAAACCCAGTTATTTGGGGTTCATAAATTATCAAACCTACATAATGCAAGACAAGTTTTAAAATATAAATATATTGCTTCATGTTTTTAGCCTTTAAAAAGGGGGTATAAGTGTCTCAGGGTAAGTATAGGAATAAATACATAACCAATTTTCTTTCAAAGAAAACATATCAAGACAAGAAAGTCTTGTCAAACCTGTAACTGTTTTGGATTTACTTAAGCCAGATTTTAAATCTAGATAATCTCTGAAAGAATTATGTAAAGCAGGAGTGAGCACATTTTTTTCTGCCAAGAGTTGGGCAGTAGATGTCGGCACCACAGTCTTTGTAGCAATTCCTTCATTCTGCTGTTGCAGGGCAGAAATAGCCATAGATCATACGGAAATGAATGCTCCTGGCTGTATGCAATAAAACTTTATTTATTATGAAAACAGGAAGTGGGCCTGATGCAAAGCATTGATACTGCTGTACGTCAAGATGACCTGTGGGAAGTGACTGAATGTAGGAGTAGACCTCTTCAGTTACATGTGGCCAGAACAGCAGTCTACTTCTGAGAACTGCTCACCCTTCACTCACACTGTGCTGGAGGAATTTGGGCTTGCACTCTCTCATTTGATTGAGAGTCTTTTTTTTTTTTAGTCAATCCTTTCTTTCATTGAGTCAGTACATTTGTCTTTGGCCTAAGGTGGTGTGGGTTGTACTTTTGTTTCTTGTTCCTATGGAAGTCTTGTCCATAGAAATGAGTAGGAACCAACTTATGAGGCTGGAAAGGAGGTGACAATAGCCGTTGCTTCTGGGTTTACCTGGTCACACCAAGGTCAAGACCCGAGACATCTTCCTGGGGAGGCTTCCTGAGATTGCATAGGTGATTGCAGAGATCCTCCCAAATAGAGGTGATTGTAGAGGAATCGTCTTTCCCTTGTAGAATCCCCCAAAGAGTTTTCCAGATAATGCCACTCTTGGGGGGCTATTTGGCATGCTTGCCCTACGTACAGCCCACAGGTTGTAAACTTGATCGCTTCTCCATGCTGGGCTGGAATTTACATGGGCTTACCTTTCCTTCAAGTGTCATAAACATCCTAATCCCTTTGGAAAGCATTTGTGAAGAATAATATTTTGTTTTTCATAACATCAGCGGTCCCCTTGTACTATCCCGAGCAATATGGTCCTTGGAAAAATTTCAGCAAAAATGAGTAAGAGCCATCCTCAGCTGTGCCTATTTCTTTTTGTCACTTAAATCATTGTCTGCTCCCACTTGCCGTGAGTCCTTCTCATCCTCTCTCCTGTGGATGGTATATTTCTGTTTCAAGGAAAACTCTGAGCCATCAGAGTCCCTCCTTGATGGCAGGGGAATACTGTGACTGCTTTATGACTGGGTGGACCCCCAAGTACGCTATTCTTGGTCAACAGTCACCCGTTCCTCAATGCACATAGCTCAGCACACGGTGTGTTTATGGAAACAACTCTGTGGTTTGTCAAACTGCAGTGAGGTCGATGTTGATTATTTTACTGGCCACTCCCACGGAAAACAAAAACTGTGGGCTGATGGCACAGCAACAAGTGACTAAGAGGTATCCAAAAAGATGATGACTAAAGACAAATTGAAATACAAGCTGGAAAGAACTCTAATTACTTGTAGGTCTTCCTTTATGATTATTTAAACTTGTTCCAGTTAATGAGATCTGTCAATGGTGATTGAGTTAGTGGTTAAAAAAAAAAAAAAAACAGACCTGCTTCGCTGAATCTGAATATGAATTGTGCCATCTAATAACAGACTCTGATTTACTAAGTGACTTCCAACTGCAGTATAAAGATAGGTTTCTTCTTTGCTCCTTACAACAGTCCTTTGAGGTAGGTAGTGACTCCATCTTGCAATGAGGAAAACCGAGGCTTAGAAAGGTCAGACAAGTTCTTGGCCGCACCAATGGCAAACAACGCAGCCAGGAACAAAATCTGTGGAAGCACCAGAAGCAATCCTTATTACCTGATAACAGTAGAGGGATCCTCAACTTACTGACCTTTTTCCAGTGGGGACGAGGGTTATTTAGTTCTCATGAAATTTGCATCTTTGCTGAATGGATTTGCAAATGCACAATGCAGAGTTTGTCTGAGAATCCTAATCAATGCTTTATCCTCTAGAACAGCAGATTTTAATCAGTAGCAATTTCCTAAATTCTCTCCCTTTCCAGGGAGAGATCTTTTTGGTCATCACCCCTTGGTAGGGGCTGCTACTGGCATATCATACATAGAGGCCAAGGTTGCAGTTTGCTGCTGAACATCCTACAATCTATAGGACAGTCTTCTCTAAGTAAAGAATTTCTCTCCCCAAATGTCAATAGTGCCAAATTTGAGAAGCCCTATTCTAGATGCTGTGGAAATTAATAGCAAACCCTTGGAAAGATGAAGAACTTGGACAAGCAGTGCTATATATCTCCTCTCCTCAGAGAATTTTCTCCTATCTCCAGCAGCTTTCACATATCAGCCCCTTTAGTACATATCTCCAGCAGGACTAGTCTGGGATATCACTGAATATTATAAAAAAGCTAAACTGGTATCAGCGCAGTGCTCCAATGCTTCAGAGAAGTGAACTTCAGGACCTGTGTTCCTTGTTTCTTTTTCCATGTTTCTTGGCAGCCATGTACTTTTTTTTAACTCTTAAACGCTTTTTCCAAAAACTGACAACTTCTCAGACTATGCCTCCTCTTCTGAAACACAGTATTTACTTCTTAAGTGCTCCATGTAGCCAGAGTTCCAAACACAGGGCTTTCTACATTTGTTTCTCATCATTTTTGACAATGAGCCTCCCTTATTTCGATAAACATCTCATTCTTAAAGAGTAGCTCTTAAGTACCATTTATCTTTTCCTGGGTGGAGTAAAGATTTCCCATGAACAAGCATTTCACATTTTTCTTTGCAAAATGTTTTTCCAAGTATTTAACTCTGTGGGGAAACCTACAGGATAGACAAAAAAAGGATGTTTTGAGAGTTGGAAGTCTTCTCTAAGGTCTTAAATGCTAACTCTTTAGTTTCCACATTAAGGAAATACCCCGACCTCTGAAAACAGTCTTGTTGTATACAGCTTCCCTGCAACACAGGCTAATAGCATTCTTATAGATAATTATCCAGGAAATAAAATATTTTAACCTATTTCTATAAATAAGTTTGACAGCCTTTTACTATAGGAACAATTTCAGAAATAAAAGACAAAATAAGAAAAAGTTAAAATGATTAACTTACAAATTTTATTAGAAACAAGTAAACAATGGCAGTGTACTGTTCCTTTTAGCGACCAATAAATTTAATCAAATAACATCATTTCTAAGTAATGGGAAAGAATGGAAATAGCTGTTTATTTTAAATAAGTTTTAAAAGTCATGTCTGGGAGTGCCCCTAGATTATGAAATTACCATTTTAGGGATATTCCTACATTGGTGTTGGAGAGACTGCTTCTAAGGCAAAAGGGAACTGGCTTACCAACAAAGAACATGTGATCTACATGTAGACTTCACTGTCCCCATTTTAGGGATGACTTTTGTATCTCTATTTCTTTTCAAGAGAAAGGAATTCCAGCATTCAAAATATTATGTTAACTTGATTTCATTATGAATCAAGAACAATACTTGCCAAGGGCCTTGCCCCCAGAGTTGGCCCTGACAATAACAAACGAAGGAAATGCCTTTAAGTTTTTAAGTTTAGGAGATTGGTTTAGACTGAGTGGTAATCTTTGGCCCCATTGCCCTGAAAGCTGAGAAACAGGGTTCTTATGTTTACATTGTGTTCCTCACTAAATCAAGGTCGTAGATGCCTCTGTGTGTGTGTGTCTATAAAATGTATAATAATTATATAGCTTACAGGCAAACTCAAGCAAGAGGTATAATACATAACATGGTTGGATATATCGTTTATTTGCTCTCAAGGAACTTCTCATTAAAAACTAATCATTAATTTAGTCTACCTTGTAAAACACTGGTACTCCTCCTTTTCTTCCTCCTGTCCTTTCTCTGCCTCTTATTCTTTCTTCTTCTCCTTCCCCCCCTTCTTCTTTCCTCCTTCTCCTCCTCTCTCCTCCTTCTCTTCCTCCTCTTCCTCCTCCTCCTCTTCTTCTTCTTCTTCTTTTCATTGGAAATCAAAAGGGGGAGATTTAAGGATAGATCTAGTCCTTACCTCCAACACAGTGTGAATTTTATGAAGAGGTTTTTTATAGTCTGGATTTCTTGGTTTGTGATTTTATTGGCTTGCACAGCAGGCTCTTCCTCCCTGGAGAAATTAAGTCTTCAGACTTCTGGTTGGCAAAATCTTTGAGTCCCTCTGCTGTGCTCCCCTTGGGGGATGGAAATGTCCCAGGTTGGTCTACAATGACTTCTCTCCCTGAGCAATGTACTACTGTTCCAGGGGAAACTGCCAATTGGCAACCAGACATGAGTGGTCTGGACAATTAGCAGGCTTCTGTTCAGTCCTTGGTCCTATTAACTGCAAAGCAAGCATGTCAGTTGGATGAGATAGGAATTCAGGCATGTGAAGTAACTGGCCTGGATCCAGTGACAACACCAAAGGTAGCTGGGGGCAGTGCTTTAGTTCCCCACCCCAATCTCCATAACATACCCTCCAAACATACCAAATGCATAGAAATCTAAATCAAAACAAACAGTGAACTTGCTATGCGTGCAAATTCAAGACAAATCTGTAGTCCTTCTCTTCCAAAATGGTTTTTTGCCTGTAAACTCTTTTTATATAGTAATGTTGAAACTACTCATGATAATAGCTGAGAAGAGAATATTTTCCAGATTAAAAAAGAAAAAAGAATTACGGTTGTTAAGCTTGTTCACTGATCTTTCCTTAGTTATATTCAACCTCCTTGGATTATGTAACTCCTGAATAGAAATGTTTCCAAGCATGAAAAATCTACAGAAGTCTTAATAGTTTTGGGGGTTATAAGAAGCTGAGCAAACACTCTGACGAGAGGTGTCTTGGATAACCAGAAGAGACATTGCAGATTAAACTAGATTATTAACAGATGGTAAGCATCTAGAAAAAGAAACCATGATTGTTCATAAATTCCACTGAAAACAAATCATACCAAAGAAACACCATTTCCTATTTAAATGAGCTTTGTTGAGTGGTAGATTAAAAAAAAAAAATGCCTCAAGGTACAGTGTTTTATTTCAGTAGGACATTTGGTAGAGTTTCTATTGAGGTAGTTGTTGTATAATAAAACAAGCATTGGATTTAGAATCAGAAAAATGACCCTATTCTCTCATTTATCAGTTCCATAAGCTTTCACAAGTCACATAGTTTTTCTGAAGCTGGGTTTCTTCATCTCTAAAATAAGCATATTTATTCATGAATTTTTAATCTCATTCCAAAATTACTGGTTTCTTGAAAACAGGATTAAGAACTGCGACTTAGATGAAACTCTATTTAGATGGAGTCACAGAAAGATAAAAAATGAAGCTCATGTCAATGATACCTCAATAATTAAAAAATAATAATAATTAGGCACAACCACCATTGGTCATAGAGCAATGTCAAGTTTATAGAAGTGTCCTAGTGGGTGTCCAACACAACTCTAAATTCTATCCTGCTCCACATATTATCAATAGATGTAGAAATATAGAAGTGATAATTCTTAAAGCCCTACATAAATATGGGAGGAAAGCTTCCAATTATAGAATCCAATCATCAGAATGGAGCTAAGACAAACTGAGCTAAGACACAATACCAGGTTTATTGTACATAAACATATCATTATGTATAGACATAGTCTTCAAATTATAAAGTATCAGTAACGTTATTCCAAGATGGGAGGTGACTATAATAATAGTTCAAGAATAGTCCAAAGCACTGAGGAATGTAATTGAATATAACCCAAATGGGTGAAAAATTCAGATTTTCAGAGTTCCTTTCTTCCTCCACTTGTGCAAATATTTTGCTTATTTCACTTAAACACTCGTTGAGTTTTCTCAGTCCCTGCCCTTGCAGGACTCACACTTAGCTGAGAGGAATTATACTACAATGGAACCCACCTTGTAATAAAGACATGTAAAAGGGACTGTTGGAGATGAGAAAAGGAGGAGTGAGACTTTTTGCAGGTGTGTATATGCATGTTTGGGTGTGAGTGTACCTATATAGGTCAGTAGAAGCTATAAACAGGTTATGCAGAGTTGGGCCCTGAGGAATTAATTGGAGTTATCTAGTTGGATAATGTGGGGAAAGACATCTCAGATAAAGGAGACAATGTCATGTCAATGAAGGCATGTTTTTGGAGTATTAAAAGTTTCACATGGCCAAAGTATAGACTGGTGAGTTGTATTTAAAGCAGGTTACTTAAATAGGAGGCATCACTGGGTTTATGGTTGAGAAAAACAGTTTGAAGAGCTCAATACTGAAGCAGGGAAGCATTTTAAGAAGTAGGTGAGTTGGTAGAAGTCCTAGCCTCAGTAATTGACAACAAAAAGAAATAAAAGGCATCTGAATGGGCAAAGAAGAAGTTCTTTGCAGATGATATGATAATTTATGTGGAAAACCCAAACATTACACTCCAAAACTGCTAGAACTCATATAGGAATTCAGTAAAGTGTCAGGATATAAAATCAATGGGCAGAAATCAGTTGCATTTCTATACATAGAAATATGTATTTCTATAGGGTGCAGTCACTCTAAAAAACAGTATGGAGGGTCCTCAAAAAGTTGAAAATAGAGCTACCCTATGACCCAGCAACCACACTACCAGGTATTTACCCCAAAGATACAAATGGAATGATCCAAATGGGCATTTGCACACGAATGTTTATAGCAGCAATGTCCACAATAGCCAAACTATGGAAAAGAACTAAGATGTCCTTCAACAAATGAATGGATAAAGAAGATGTGAGATACACACACACACACACATACACACACACTGGAATACTGTGCAGCCATCACACCCACAAAATCTTGTCAATTGCAATAATGTAGATAGAATGAGAGGGTATTATGTTAAATGAAATAAGTCAATCAGTGTGCTCGCTTGGGCAGCACAAATATGAAATAAGTCAATCAGAGAAAGACAACTATCATGATGTCTCTGATATGACGAATTTGAGAGGTGGGCTGGGGGATCATGGGGGGAAGGGAGGGGAAAAAAATGAAACAAGATGAGACTGGAGAGGGAGACAAACAAATAGTAAGAGACTCTTAATCTCAGGAAATAAACTGAGGGTTGCTGGAGGGTTGGTGGGGGGGTAGGGATAGAGTGATTAGATTGTGGACATTGGAGAGGGTATGTGCTATGGTGAGTGTTGTGAATTAAGCAAGACTGATGATTCACAGACCTGTACCCCTGAAGCAAATAATACATTATGTTACTTAAAAAAAAAAAGAAGGTGAGTTGGAAGTCTTTGTTTGGAAGGGATAGAAATCTAACATTACCTAGTTTGAACATAATAGAGAATTGACTGGTTGCTATAGCCAAGGTAGATGTAAACTGCCCTTGACAATGACTCCATAATGATCAGTGCCCTGAATGTCATTTGGATTTTCTCTGTCTCTTGTCTTTACTTCTCTTTATGCCAGGTTCCTTCTCTCGTGGAAATTTCTTTATCAGGCTTAATCTGTGACTACTGGCAGCTGTCTTGCCAGAGAGTTTAAAAATCTGGTGTGAGGGCTCTGTTGGCTGGGTTTGGGTCATGTGCTCATTCATCGAAAAAATCACTGAGGCTATGGGATGAAATGTTGACAAACTTGGGGCTCACCTACCTATCAATACCTAGTTTCAATTTCTTAATTGATAACAGAACCCTGAGTTTGTTAGGGATGTAGTGGGCCTAGCATCATGTGATTGATCATGATTACTTTAAGCTAAACATTACAATCTTACTCTGTTTTTCAAACTTTTTTTTTTTTTCCCACCACTGGAGTTATCCTCAAAACCTACTTCATTCTGATAAGATTCCCGTGTCGTAGGAGTTTCTAAAAACTCATTGATTCTCTCCCCTGCCCCCACCCCTGCCCTGGCCACTGGGTCTCTTAATGAAAGGGATTGGACTTGATAGGGACCCATTTGATAGAACAGATATAATGCCTTGAACCATAGTAGCCAACTAGTTACCATAAATTTCCATTTATGTGGAAATTCCAAGGGAATTGGTCTTAATTTTTTGAGCCACTGTAACTAATGTGAACTACCTACCTCCATCATTCTTGTTATGTGAAAAAAGCAAAGTTGGTTTGCTTAGGCTACTGTTAAACAGTTTTAGTTACTTGCAGCTAAGTGCCTTTCTGACTGTTATGTAGTACTTCTAGTCAAATACTGTGGCCAGGGAGGTAAGATCAAGCAAGAAATTGGCATTTACTGTTCAGAACACAAGTATAATAGGATAGAACCCATGTACCCTAAAGGAGAGACAAGGTATATCATAGAAATAGTCACTGTGGGAATCGCTGTAAATGGGACAGATACCCCAATCTGAATTTGCTGTAGAGATATTTGGAAGAATGACTGACTCCATCCAGCCATAGGATCTGGACAAGGACAGAGGAAATGGGGCAGGAAAAAAAAGGGAGTCTATGAGGGGCATGCACAAGGGGAAATCAAAGGAACTTAATGCAGTTTAGGTGTGTGGTGGTTTAATTAATGTTAAAGAACACAGGCATGTAGAGGACATCGATGACAGAAGACTATAAACAGGTGACATTTTAGTCAGCAGCGATGGAAGCATAATATCGAATTTAAGGAATGTTAAAGAATCTGCTCTCTCATTGTCATCCGTTGTCTATCTTGCTAAATGTCAAGTTAATTATCTCTCCTCCTTCAAATCTCACTTTCAATAAGATATGAGTAATTCACAAAGAAGTATACATTATTATGAGATAAAATAAGTGCAAGATCAATAAAAATTGAAGCAAAGGGAAAGTCAGCACAGAAAAATAAGAGGAAATGGTCACAGAATGTGTCTGACATGAAGTCCTGTATTCATGCTTGGGCAGACCAGCAGGGACAGTAAAATAAGGTGTGGTGAGGAGAGACCCCTAAATAATGATTTGTATTTCCTATCAGTGAACTAGGATGAGAACCACTTATAATAGTTGTAACATTCACGTTATTAAAGCAAACTGGGTATCCATAAGAAGCACCACTATTCCTTATACGCAACCAGAGAGTGGTTTCTCCCAGCCATTCCCAGAAAGGCTTTCATGCAAATATATGTACATAAATCTAGGGACAGATTTTATAGAAGTGTTTATCATAGTATCCCCCAGTATGGGATGACCGCACAATATCAGGTACAGTCAATATAAATTAATCTTGGGGTTTGGAGCCAGGTAGACTAACAGCTCTGTGCTACTTTACAATAGTTTTATGTCTGGAAAGTTATGCTCAGTTCTGGGACATGTTTTACAGAAGCAAATTACCATTTGTACAGCACCCGTTACATATTATATTTTTTGTAGCTGCTTGCTGAATGAATATACATTTGAATGAATGCATGAACATTTGTAGGAACAGGATATATTTCACTTGTTTAAGAGAGGCTGGTTTCCCCCTGCCCCCATGCAACTGTATGTCAATTATCTATCTTTTGATGAAAATGTGAGTTCAGTGAGGACAGGAATTTTGTCTTATTTGTTTTTATAGCCCCAATCATGTAGAGTGTCTGGCATAGAACGGTAGTCAATAGTTTTTTTTAAATAAATAAATGACTGTGTAAGCATGCCTCTGATACACACAGAACTGTGTATGGGAGGAAAACCAGACTGATCTATAATCTTATCTCAATATAATTTTATCACAGGTTAAGGCAGAAACATAAAGCAACACTGGAGTTTTGAGGCAAGATGCTTATCACTGGAAAATCACCAGGAAAAAATGGTTAGAGGGAATTTGTGCTTCTTTTTGTGGCATATAGAACTACATTCTCTCAGGTGAAGTAAATAGGGCTCAGCAGCCCATGTCTTTTCCCTGCCTTTCAGACTGTAATTAGGGCAGGTGGTGGTCCTCCATTTGATGCCGTCTCCTTGTGTACTGGAGTAGAGGATGCCTGTTTGGTGTTGATGTTAGAGGGGAAGGTACACATCCAATTTCCTTGTCACCTTGATGACTGACCCTCCCAATGGAAGATTTTATGAAAAGGAAGAAAAACTTGTATTTTCCAAGTCTTTCAACTTATTCTCCATCTTTGGAGACAGCATGGTCCAGGCTCTGGAGCCACAGGATCTGAGTTCAAATGTTCGCTTCACCACTTATGCATTGTGTGACACTGTGCCAACGAACGTAACTATTTATGCCTCATTTTTCTCATTGGTAAAGGAGAAATAATAATAATACCCTTGTCAAAGCGTTGTTTTGAGGATTAAATAAGTTAATTCATGCAAAGCAGTTAAAAGTGACTGTCACGGGCTGAGCCTGGGTGGCTCAGTGGGTTAAGCCGCTGCTTTTGGCTCAGGTCATGATCTCAGGGTCCTGGGATCAAGTCCCACATCGGGCTCTCTGCTCAGCAGGGAGCCTGCTTCCCTCTATCTCTCTGCCTGCCTCTCTGTCTACTTGTGATCTCTCTCTGTCAAATAAATAAAATCTTTAAAAAAAATAAATAAAAGTGATTGTCACATAGTCCTCAAGGGACATTACCTAATATTATGACTGTTCACAGTTGCTTTCCTTTTGCTGACTTTTGCCATGTTCAATATAAAAATATTTATATTTAAAAATAAAATAAAAATATTATCACATATCTAGTATGTTTAAGACATTATCAGACTATATATTAAAATTGCCCTTTAAGACCTTATAACCTACTTGTTGAACAAAGTACAAAACTCACAGGGCATAGGAACACATAGAGATAGAAGTAGGAAAGTACACTGCAAAGCAAGCAATATCACATGGTTGGTAACCTACTATTTTGCAAACCACCTCCATATATAAACAATGTCCATACTGGAAATATAGAAAAAAATAAATATGTAGATGTAGATATTTTATTTTGATATTTCTTTATAGTGTATGCTGCGAGAACAGGCAGCTTAAAAAAGAAACAAATACAAAAAGCAGAATAAGCAAAGATTAAGGTAGACCTGAAGTCTCCAAAGGTATGAAAAATTACAGATTATATGGGCCATTAATAAATGAGTAAAACATAAAACAGGCTTCCAGCATTTGTGAAGAATTACTCTTGGAAGCAGATAGGATGAAAATGTGGTATGAGTTTATGAGGAGTTTATGTATGTATCTGATCCCGGGCCAGAAACAGATTCCAAGCATATCCACAGAGTTGGTCGCACATGTGAATGTCCTGGAAAACTCAGCCATAATTCTATTTCCCCAAGTTGCTCAGGCCCTGACTGAAATGTTCTTGGAAACATAAATATGTAGAACACTGAAGAAATCAGAACGAGTTATAGGATTGTTTTTCTACAGAGAAATGTTTTAATCTTTGTAGCAAACAGGGATAAGATTTCCCAAGATCTGTTCACTATATTCTGATTAAAATCCTAATAGTATTAAGAATCATTTACCTTTCCACTAAAACAATTTAATAGCTTCCATCTTATGCAAAACTTTAGTTTGTTTTACACACAAAGGAAACAGAAAGAAAATGGAAAATGCCAGGCATTAAGAGAGTTAATCTGGAAAGCCTAGCCACAGAATTCCAAGTATTTTAATGGATGTTCTTGGTTTTCCTTGGGTTTTAAGGAAAATTTTGTCACTTTTATAACAGAAATCACATTAGTTTTTACAGGCTATTCTGTTTAGAGTCAAAGGTTCACAAAACCTTTAGGTGAGAGGAAGCTTTTAAAATCCTACCTGCACAGAAATCTTTCCCACAGCTTGGCTGACAGTTGTTTATCCCATTTCTAGCTGAGTCCTTCCAGTGATTTAATAAGTACCTGATTAGTACACAAGTCAGCCCATTCTATTGTTGAATACATCAGATGGCAAAACAATGTCTTTCCTTATATAATTCAGATGCCAATCCACCTTTTCAGCCTTAGAAAATTTGTAAAATTATGTTTCTATTAAAACTCAAATTATGCTTTGGACTTTGAGTCCATATGAGTCCATATATGGACCTTGAGTCCATATGAGTCCTTGTAAGAAATTGAGGTTTTAGGTGGTGGTGGTTGTTGTTATTGTGTAGTACGCTTTTCTGATTTTTTTCGTTCACCCAGGATGTTGTTTTATGTTTGTCCTCTGTTCCAGCCCAGCTCTTCACTCTTGTCCTCTTATCGATCTGCCATCCTACTGGCTTAAACCTAGATGGTTCTTATAAGGGGGCCACTCTGTTGGATATAGCTGGCTGTTATTGATGGTTACTACTTTGGAGCTACAGTTCTACTAGATCATCCATCCCAGGTATAGAACAACATATTTGTGTAATTCTCTGTAGCACTGGCTATAACTTTCATCAAGATTTACCAAAGATTTGGGATTCTTTGCTATATGTTTGTCCTTGAAACCTACAAACCATGGAGCTCTTACAAAGCACACCCCATATGGCCCCTGGTTTCCTTCCTGTGGCAGCCACAGTTCAGTTCACTGCCCAAGTGACCTGGGGCCCAAATCTCACTAGGTCAAAGAAGAGAAAGATATTAACCCCACACCAATCTCAGGTCTACATAATTCTATCCCCAAACCAGTATTTTTTTCTAGGCAGTTACCTTCTGAGATTCAAGAGCAATTCTGTTACTATGTTATGACCCAGTATCAACAATTTCCTGAAGTGTGGGTTTTTCAGTTTTAGGAAATGCTAAGTAGGAACTTCTATCGGGAAAAGTTCTTGCAGGAACAAATAGAACACAACTGTGGTTAACTAAAATGGAAAAGAAATTTGTCAGAGGGAATATAGGTGGCTTCCAGAATTAGGCTTAGAAAATAGACTGTGACCTGTAGTGACTGGGGTAAAGGGACAGCTGAAGTCCATCTGCAGCTCGGATCTGGGTAAGAAGTTGTCCTTGGAACAGCCACCTCTGGATACCTGTGTCAGCCATCACTGCCAGACTTTTCCGTTCCTTTTACCTCTAGATCTGAAACTATCTGAAACTACCTTTAGATCTGAAACTTTCTACCATACTGTTGTATGGTAGAAATTTCCACAACAAATTAAGCGGATTTATTACTCAACAAGTAGCCCCTAGCTACATGTGGCTATTGAGCATTTGAGGTGTGTCTGAAGAACTAAATTTTAAATCTTACTTATATTTAGTTAAAATGAATTTAAATAACCACATATGATTTTGTTACCATATTGGATGACACAGCTCTAATCTATCAGAGCCTATTATCTTGGGATTGTTATCTGAAATTTTCCCAGGAGTGAGTCACTTTTCCAGGTGTAAAAAGTGCAACCCATGCTTCTTTTCCTGGCTCCTAAGTCTTCATATTCAGCCTATGTGAGAAATGACATGATTTAGGTCAGTCAGTCAGTATAGAGAGTGGCCTCCCCAAAAGCATGGTCCATCAACCACCCTAGGGTGACTTCAGTGTGTCTTTCCATCATTTGTCAAGGCCAGTAACACCTAGTGCTGGAGGTAATGATAAGAGCAGTGGATTGATCCATGTTCGTAGGGTCTTAGTTAAATATTAGAGCTCTAAAGCCAGACGTCCTAGATTAGAATTCTGGCTCCACCATTTACCAGTTCAGTGATCTTAAGTAAGTTATTTAACTAAGGTGTTTGTGCCTCAGTGTCCTTGATCTGATGAGATCACCTAACTCTAACAGTAGATAGATAAGTTTGTATAAAGCACAGGAGAGCACCTAGTACATAGTAAGCTCTCCATGAATATTAGCCATTATTGTCATCGATGCCACAGACACAAATGATTTGCAATAAAAGATCCGGTGGATACTAATCAGTTTTCCCATGAAAGCATGAATGAGTAGGTCTACCAAAGGACTATGAGTCATAATATAAACTCAAAAAGGTAAAGATGCCAAAAAACTCTGGTGGCTGGGCAACAGATACCTTCTAAAATAGTGAGAATGGAGACTGCATTGTAAAATATTGCCTTCTAAAGACAAGCAACAAAATACTTAATGATGAAACTTCTATTCTGCTTGTTGAGAGATTAAAAAAAAAAAAAAACAAAAAACCTCTAAAGTCTGCAGATTTAGGGTTGAGAGTATGGAAACACACACAATGAAGGAAACGGTGCCAGTGGGACTAATCTGTGCTGACTCCGAGAAACACATTAGTGGCTTCAGGAATTATTCCTCTCATTATACTGAGGGTTTTTATTTTTATAAAAACAGAAACCAAAAATGCAGAAAAGAACTCTAGATTAATACATGGAGTATTGCAATGGTGAAAGAAACTATGCTTGTCTTGTGTTTAGACATTTATTTCAGCCTTGAACTCTGCTTAGACCTCACTGTGGGCCTTCAGCAGCTAGCATTTGGCAGCACAGAGTCTTGTCTCAGGCAAGCTTTTTCTTTTTCCTTTGCAAAAAGGAAGAAAGAAAAAATACTCAATAATCCTAATCTCTCAAAAATAATTTCCTTTCTTTCTGAAAATATTTTAAAAAATTGAAATCCTTGCTTTCTTTCTAAAATGATTTCCAAAAAATAGAAATCTTTGCTATACTTTTCTGTGTGCCTCTAGAAGACTTTGTATTATGTAGCCAGTGCAATTTTCCATCTGGCTTTAAAAACAAATATTTTATTTTAGTTTTCTACCATGTATGCTGTAGGCAGCAAATGAAAGAGTTATATAATATGACTTTATTCCACAGAAAAAATGAACCTGGAGATTCTATTTCTTCATATGAGATCAATAAAAGTGCTCCCACATGCCTGTGTATATAAATTTTGCAAGTCTTTTACACATGTGTTTCTCAAATGCCACTAGCTCATAGAAAATAATAAATCCCCTACTTTTCTAGAAACCAAATCAATAAGACATGGAATCTTCATCAGTCAAGAGCCAAGTACTTTGAAGTATTCATACATACCAGCTGGGAGAAACATACCACTGCTACACTTAAACCTAAACACGTGGACTGCATGATATTACTGGCAAATTGGATATATTAAGGTTCGCAATTTCTTGGAGCTAACTGTGAGTATTTAGGTAATTTTTAGGATGATAGAAAGTAAAAAAAAAAAAAAGATATCTAAACTGATGCCTTCTTTTTTTTTTTTTGTAATTGATTCTCTAAAAGAACAAGACTTTCTAAGTATATTTTTTAAATAGGATGTATGTTTTGAGTTGATTTTCTGACAATGGAGGTGAGTTTTCCTCAATACTTGCATATAATGGTTCTAGGAGTTAATAGCACACATTGGCAAGACAGCTGGCCAAGGCGAGAAGAATGTTTATTCATATAAAGATAACATGATCAGATCACAATGAACCTACAGAAAGTTCACATCATGTTCTATGCAAAGCATGTGAATAAATCTGAACTGGAATGATTACAATTATGTGTGTTTTTCATGATCTTCTTTCGAGTTGAAAAAATCAAGAAAAAAGTCAACTTTATATACAGAATTTTCTGCTTTGAAATAGTAACTAGTTGAGCCAACAAAGAGTGCTCTAATGGGGTCCATTCTTCCTTGTCTAAGAGGGCAAATAGTCCTGAGGAGACTTCATTTCTCTATTCTCCTCTACTGAGCAGTATTGAGGTATCTTCCTACCCTGCTTTGTGTTGGAGAAATAGTGCTGCTTATCTCATTAGGGTTCCTTTAAAAGATACTGGGCAATGTAGTGAGACCACAGCATCTGATGGTTTTTCTTCTCTAGATTTCTCTCAACATAAACCCTGAACATAACACTTTCAAAAAAGAAAGTAATCCCCTGTGAAAAAGCTCCTTCAATTTACCTACAAATCTCTTCTTCCCTCCCCTGTTCCGTTTCTCACAAACACTACATTGCTAGGACTGCCCCTTGATACTAAAGGAAGAGATTGGGATAGAATTGAAATGAATTAATATTCTTTGATAAATGAGAAAGAAGATCTTAGAAATTAATAAAGACCTTGGGGGCCATTTTCTCTTATTTTAGAAATAAATTAATAAGGACACATTATCAACGAGAATTATAGCTTACATTATATTAAAACACAAGGGACCTGGTGGAAATGCAACCAAAAAAGAATCTTCTAAGTGAACAGCAAGCTTGGGGGCTGGAGGGCCAAGTCTAAATAGCTTTCCAAAGGACACAATGAGAGTCTCTTCCTAAGATTTATACAATGCTTTAACAATTATTTGGAGAGTAAAAGTTTTAGCTGGTTAGGTGGCTATTTCCTTTATAAAACCACAAGTAGATTGTTTTGCTTAAATGCCTAATTGACTAATTTCTCTCTTTTCATAACTCATGTTCTCATACACACATGCAAACAAACAAAAATAGAGGCCACACAACTTGGTATGGTATTGAAGTCACAAATGAATGTGAGTAACTAATTTTGGCAATCATTCTGTAATCTGATCACAGTGATGTCTTAATCCAGAGGTTTTGTTGGTTTTTTTTTTTTGTTGTTGTTGTTTTTTTAAACACAGACATTTAATATCTGGTTTAAGCATTACCTATTCTTGAACAGGAACAGAACGCAAGTAATTCTTCAAAACACACTTCTAAGTGTCTGACCTACCCTGGAAACATCCTCGTACTCTAAAGAAAGGTATGGTCAAAATATTAAATCCATTCTTTAGAAGGTCATTGGGGATTTATGTTCTATCTTTTCCTCCCGTGAAAATCTCTGCAGCCTGATGCCTCATGCTGAGGTCCAGTAGACAAAAGCATGGTGGTAGATCAAAGTTGCAGTTCAAGCCCTGAAAGAGAATTTTTATTAAAATGGACAACAGATGTGAACAAAGAAAAGAAATAGATCAAAGATGTGAACTCCATTCATGAGCTTATTTGCAAACACAAAGCGTGTAGGTTTTTGTTATTTTTAACTTTCATCAATGCAATCTTTAGAGTGGAGGGGGAAATAACACCAAAAAAATTAAATAAATAAAATAAAGAAGGGAGTGGGCTGTTATGGAATAGAAAGAGTTGTATCTGTGGAATGGAGCAGTATTTAAAACAAAGCAATTCCACACACAGTTTTTGACCACCTTATTTATGTAGGCACTGGTGGGGATGCTGAGGCTATAGACAATACAACATACCATGATTTCCACTTTGGGAAGCCCAAAGTAAAGAGAAAATTTAGAAAAATCCAAATTACAAAATTAATTTAAGAGAAATGGGAGAATTCCAGAGGATCCAAAGTCAAATTACTCATTATATATGTTGATAAAAACCACTGATATCTTTTCAAAATATTTAATTGCTTTTATAATTAATGAATCTGAGCAAAGGTTAGCTATTGCATAGGTATTGAAACAATTTGGAAACAACACAAGCAATTGTTGCCCTTTATGATTTATCCTACCCTTGCGCTGGCAAGTCTGAAGCAGTTCTGCAGAAGTAGTGGAGGCCACAGAGAGTGAATTTGGAGCACATGATTTTCAGTACTTTGCTGGATTGCTGCCTATGGTTAGTCATTTCCTACAACTTTGAACTTCACCACATCTCTCATTTCTTACTGACCAATTAACATTCACACCACGGCTCACAGTGCCTTTTATTTGCTATTTGGCATTCCCAACCCCAAGTAAATACTCACAAATGAGCACTACTTAGTGCTGTTTTTACAATTCTTCGGGTGTGATTTTAAGGCTTCTTTTGAAAAGACAGCATGGTTATTGAATACTTAATTATAAAGTTTTCTTTTTTCCAATGAAGTATTAAGGTCAGTGACGATAGTCAAGCAAATCTCAAAATGGCGCTAGAGTGACAAAGAATGAATAGGGAAACAGCACTTAAAATTTTCTGATGACTATTAATCAGAATAAGTTATTAATAGGCTATTAAGCACATAGCACACCCCTGCAGATATCAAGAGACTTCAGGTGAGAAAATTTACCTAAGAGAGTGGAAGAAAACGGGGAAAGTATTGACTTTGTCCTTACTTTAAAAACTGGCTTTTTATTTAAAGCAATGTCCACTAAATCAACAGTAAAAATACTAACTACTTATTTCAGGACCTTAAGAATGTTCCAAGGTCTATGGGACAACTGTAAAAGTGTCTTCTTTTGATGAGGGTATTTATATAATCAAAAGGAAGACTATCATTCAAACTTTCCCTGACAATGATCTCAAATGGTGAGGATACCCAAATCCAGTCCAGAAGCTGTTCCAGATTCTGAATCAGAAAACAAATACATTATTTTAGAATATTTAAGTAATGTATAAGTTACAGTTAGCCTATTGTATGGGTCCATAAAGTTGTATTTTTATGTGTCAATATCTTTTTTATAGCGGGCATTTACATGTGTTTTATTCAGTGAAGAGAACTGCCTTGGAAGGTTAAATGATTGTAGGGGTATCTGGGTGGCTCAGTCAGTTAAGTGTTGGACTCTTGATTTCAGCTTAGGTCATGATCTCACAGTGGTGAGATGGAGTCCCATGTTGAGCCCCGTGTCGGGCTCCGTCTTTAGCGTGGAGTCTACTTGTTCCTCTCCCTCTGCTCCTGCCTCTGCTCTCAAATAATAAATAAATAAAATCTTCAAAAAATGATTGTAGAGGTTGCTTCTAAAGTATTACTTGCCCAAAGTATATTCACAAGATTAAAGATAAATTTATTTTTGATTTCTCTTGTTCTGAGTAGCTAGACCCAGTAAAAAAAAGAGATACCTAAGCAAATGAAAGAAATTAAAACAAAAAACACATCTCCTGATTTTAATTTATTTCTATAAAAAAAGTAGGTTCCATTTTCTAACAACCTGTTTTTTGATATAGCTTCCAGGAACATACTGTGTTAAAAGGTATGCTTGCACCTTTAAGTAATGAAACATCATGGATTAATACATTAATTAACTGGAAAGGGTAACATCCAGTTTCCTACACTGATGAAATGGAAAAAGGACATAAAGTAAAAGCAAATCAATAGCGCTTCAGAGTGATCAAATTATTTTCAAAGTAAGTGGATGGATTCATGGACAAAGTGAATTTTAAAAGGAGAGTCAGGGAAAAAAAATAAAGGGAGAGTCAGAAAATAAGAGGCAGGCTGCTATTTAAGGTTCTCAGGCTTATGAAAGGAAGTTAGGATGGGAATTCAGCCTAACAATATAGCGATTCTGATCATTGACGAAGAGCATATTTGAATGAAAAATATAGAAAGAAAGCCAATATTTTGATTTCTAGTAACTTTCAACTTATATCTCCCATATTTTACAGATGCAAAAAGGAATCTTTTTTTTAATGTTATGTTAGTCACCACCATATAGGACATCATTAGTTTTTGGTGTAGTGTTCTGTGATTTTTAAAGTTTTGTTCGTTCTTTTAATATTTGAGTACAGTTGACACACAATGTTACATTAGTTTTAGATGTACGACATGGTGGTTTGACAATTCCATACCTTCTGCTGTGCTCACAAGTGTAGCCACCATCTGTCACCATACAATGCTGTTACAGTATCACTGACTACATTCCCTCTACTTCCATCTCCATGACTTACTCATTCCATAACTGGAAGCCCATAGCCCCCACCCCTCTTCGCCCATTTTGTCCATCCCCATCCCATTCCCAACTCCTCCTCCAGCATCCTTCAATTTGTTCTCTGGATTCGTTTTTAAATGCTACCTGCCTACACGTAATAAAATTATCCAAAGTCAGTGAAACCTGTTCTTTTCATCCTTTTGGCTCATAAGTACGACAATAGATCAGAGAAGGGCTTAGTTTGAAGGAGAGAAGCAACGTTCTGGAATAACATCTGAGTAGATGATTAGTGGTTCAGAAATTAAGGACTCACGGTCAGAGTGACAAAGGAGACTTTAGGGTGACCGGACTAACAGAAACATTTGAAGACCATTAAGAAAAGGCTGATGCACAATGGTTGAGAGTTGCATGGTAGATTGGATATTAATGAAATGGGTTGGTTTTGTGCCCGCCTCCCATATGTTCATAAATGAAACATATCACACAGAAGGAAACAGATTGCTTTATGTCTTATGGGACATGATGCATCCAGTTCCTGGGTTAATAAAGTGAACTTCCTGCCCTTGCAGTTCCCTCTTTTTTCATGACCTGTCCTCTACTTCACCCTTCAGAAACACCAGAGTGTTCACTGTGTCCCCACTCCTCCAACCCTTTCCTCCAGCACACCCTTAGGCCATAATATTCCTTAAGATGTTCTCTCTCCATGGAAAGATTTCCTGTATTTCACTGTTACTCGTTCTTCTTTTAATAGATGTAGTTCAGGCATTATCTTCTCTAGGAAAACTTCCCTGATCCCTAATTTGAACTTAGTTGCATCTCTGGATACTCTAAGGAAAATCCCGTGCAATTACATACACAAAAACACCATCTATTTCTTTGTTGCCTTACGTAGACTTCTAGTGTCTCCAGTAGAGTTATGTGCTCTAACCACCTTCACCTCATAGCAGGACACTGTGCTCCGTAGATGCCTAGTGAAATAAATCCAACAAAACTGAAAGCCAGACTGGATCAGTGCCAGTCAAATGTGGTCCACCGAATGGCACCAGCTTGCAAATGGTCTGCCTGATGCTCTGCAATGAGATAGTTACAGAAATTGAGAGTAAGCCTTTCGCAGCTTTTACTGCAACTGAATATCATTGTGCTGTGTCAGCTCCTGACTTGTCTCAATGAACAGAGTATCAGCCAGTGAGACCACTGTCAAACCTATGGTGTCATATGTGGCACGAGGTGCATGATAATCATGCCCAATAAGAATCTGTTACAACACGTGATATTTTCAGGTTGGTGAACTGTAACTCAAAAATGTTAATAAGAGGGGCACCGGGGTGGCTCAGTGGGTTAAAGCCTCTGCTTTCGGCTCAGGTCATGATCCTAGGGTCCCGGGATCGAGCCCCACATCGGGCTCTCGCTCAGCAGGGAGCCTGCTTTCCTTCCTCTCTCTCTGCCTGTCTCTCTGCCTACCTGTGATCTCTGTCTGTCAAATAAATTAAAAAAAAAATTAAAAAAATGTTAATAAGAAAAAAAGATAAGCATTTGTTTATTCTTATAACTTCTAACTTTCCAATCATTAATTAATTAATTAATTAATTTATGGAGGGGAAGAGAGAAAGAGGGAAGGGACAGAAGGAGAGGGAAGGAGAGACTCTCAAGCAGGCTCCACGACCAGCACAGATCCCAACGTGGGGCTCCACCTCATGACCCTGAGATCATGACCTGAACCAAAGTAGAGTTTGACACTTAGCCAACTGAGCCACCCAGGTCCCGCCACAATAATTGTCTTTTAATCAAATTAAATGTATAACTTAATATTATTAGCTAAACAGTGGACATAACATGTATTATTTATTTGCATTTCTAATTAATATAGGCAAAATAAATTTCACGGGATTATTTTTGGTTAATAACTATGGATACAGAAGTAAAAAAAAATGCTGATGATGGTGACAATGATTCAAAAAAAATAAAGAACAAAAAAATAAAACAAACAAAATAAAGTTTGACTCATTTGCGCTTGGAATTATGATCCTTCATCCATCAAGATCTATTTTGTAACCATAATTGTTGGTGGGGTATTAAAATCACAATTTTCATATGGTTTCACTTATTTGTGGAGCATAACAAATAGCATGAAGGACATGGGGAGTTAGAGAGGAGAAGGGAGTTGGGGTAAATTGGAAGGGGAGGTGAACCTTGAGAGACTATGGACTCTGAAAAACAATCTGAGGGGTTTGAAGGGGCGGGGGGTGGGAGGTTGGGGTACCAGGTGGTGGGTATTATAGAGGGCACGGATTGCATGGAGCACTGGGTGTGGTGAAAAAAATAATGAATATTGTTATGCTGAAAATAAAAAAATTAATTAAAAAAATAAATAAAATCACAGTTGGTTATTAGCTAAGAGGTTCTGGCTAATGAAGTAAATAAAGATACCATTAAAAGTCAAGAGTCAATGTGCAGAAATCAGTGGCTTTCTTATACACTAACAATGAAAATACAGAAAGGGAAATTAGAGAATCGATTCCATTTACTATAGCACCAAGAACCATAAGATACCTGGGAATAAACCTAACTAAAGAGGTAAAGGATCTATACTTGAGGAACTATAGAACACTCATGAAAGAAATTGAAGAAGACACAAAAAGATGGAAGACCATTCCATGCTCTTGGATCGGAAGAATAAACATTGTTAAAATGTCTATACTGCCTAGAGCAATCAATACTTTTAATGCCATTCCGATCAAAATTCCACCGGCATTCTTCAAAGAGCTGGAGCAAATAATCCTAAAATTTGTATGGAATCAGAAGAGACCCCGAATCGCTAAGGAAATGTTGAAAAACAAAAATAAAGCTGGCGGCATCACCTTACCTGATTTCAAGCTTTATTACAAAGCTGTGATCACCAAGACAGCATGGTACTGGCATAAAAACAGACACATAGACCAGTGGAACAGAGTAGAGAGCCCTGATATGGACCCTCAACTCTATGGTCAATTAATCTTCGACAAAACAGGAAAAAATATACAGTGGAAAAAAGACAGTCTCTTCAATAAATGGTGCTGGGAAAACTGGACAGCTATATGTAGAAGAATGAAACTCGACCATTCTCTTACACCATACACAAAGATCAACTCAAAATGGATAAAAGACCTCAACGTGAGACAGGAATCCATCAGAATCCTAGAGGAGAACATAGGCAGTAATCTCTTTGATATCAGCCACAGCAACTTCTTTCAAGATACGTCTCCAAAGGCAAAGGAAACAAAAGCGAAAATAAACTTCTGGGACTTCATCAAAATCAAAAGCTTCTGCACAGCAAAGGAAACAGTCAAAAAAACAAAGAGGCAACCCACGGAATGGGAGAAGATATTTGCAAATGACAGTACAGACAAAAGGTTGATATCCAGGATCTATAATGAACTTCTCAAACTCAACCCACACGAAACAGGCAAACACATCAAAAAATGGGCAGAAGATATGAACAGACACTTCTCCAATCAAGAAATACAAATGGCTATCAGACACATGAAAAAATGCTCATCATCATTAGCCCTCAGGGAGATTCAAATTAAAACCACATTGAGATATCACCTTACACCAGTTAGAATGGCCAAAATTAACAAAACAGGAAACAACATGTGTTGGAGAGGATGTGGAGAAAGGGGAACCCTCTTACACTGTTGGTGGGAATGCAAGTTGGTGCAGCCTCTTTGGAGAACAGTGTGGAGATTCCTCAAGAAATTAAGAATAGAGCTTCCCTACGACCCTGCAATTGCACTCCTGGGTATTTACCCCAAAGATACAGATGTCGTGAAAAGAAGGGCCATCTGTACCCCAATGTTTATAGCAGCAATGGCCACAGTCGCCAAACTATGGAAAGAACCAAGATGCCCTTCAACGGATGAATGGATAAGGAAGATGTGGTCCATATACACTATGGAGTATTATGCCTCCATCAGAAAGGACGAATATCCAACTTTTGTAGCAACATGGACGGGACTGGAAGAGATTATGCTGAGTGAAATCAGTCAAGCAGAGAGAGTCAATTATCATATGGTTTCACTCATTTGTGGAGCATAACCAATAGCATGGAGGACAAGGGGCGTTAGAGAGGAGTAGGGAATTTGGGTAAATTGGAAGGGGAGGTGAACCATGAGAGACTATGGACTCTGAAAAACAGTCTGAGGGGTTTGAAGTGGCGGGGGGTGGGAGGTTGGGGTACCAGGTGGTGGGTATTATAGAGGGCACAGCTTGCATGGAGCACTGGGTGTGGTGTAAAAATAATGAATACTGTTTTTCTGAAAATAAATAAATTGGGGGAAAAAAAAAAGAAAAAAAAAAGTCAAGAGTCATTTACATACAAATCATAGACCACAGGCTTAGAAAATAGAGTCTAACAAGATGATTATTAAATTCAAAAGTTAAAGGAAGATGTTTCATATTTCATATATAAATATTAGTAATTATCAGCCTTTTTGTAAAGTAGTACTTTGGGTTGTTAAAAATAAGAAATCATCCAAATGCTGACGCACCAGTGGAAGGATGGATCAAAGATGATTTGCTAGAGATACTGTAAAGTCTGCAGAGAAGTAAGATTGTATATCAGTTTTTTTTTTTTAAGATTTTATTTACTTATTTATTTTGACAGACAGAGATCACAAGTAGGCAGAGAGAGAGGAGGAAGCAGGCTCCCCGCTGAGCAGAGAGCCCGAAGTGGGGCTCGATCCCAGGACCCTGAGATCATGACCCGAGCCGAAGGCAGAGGCTTTAACCCACTGAGCCACCCAGTGCCCCTGTATATCAGTTTCTAACAACATTATAGTTTGATGTTTTCAAGAACTGTTTAGTTCTACGGAAGACTTATGCAAAGAATAAACAAAACTAGCAAGCATGATTCACTTATGGCACTTGACAAATACACATATATCATTAACATGGCAGTTCTTTTCATACATGTGCAATTTGAATATGATGATATATCAGAAGAATAATTTTTTGGACTTAGCTGACAATGAATGCTAGCTCTGAACTATATAAAAGGAAGAAGACTATGGAAGATTATTATCAATAAATTTGGTTTGGGGTTTAATTTTGGTGCAGGAGCATGGTCAGATGGTGTGTGATGTGTTCTGATGTTCACTGTGACAGAAGAATGTTCTAGAGTAGCTCTCTAGGTTGAGGGGCTTGGGTTAAGAATCAAGCAATATTCTGCTTTCTCCAACAAGGGAAATAGCCCTTGCTATTAAAATAAAAAGACAGCAGCACTAAGCAGTGCCTCTAGCAATGTTGTAAAAATTATGAATTATGTAAGTTTGATGCATTAAATTAGAGATTATTCTCTTTATTATGAGATAATATGGAAACTGATTATTGACTAGTATTATTACATGCTGAGGCAAGGGATGAAAATTTCTGTCAAGAAGATTTAAAATATGAAATACATTCTCTGGGCATCTGCAAAATCAGAAGTACTTTCTTCTCAACTGTTTAAAGATGGGAATTGTTTAGCTGGACTTTCTCATCTTTCTATTTGTTTTGCTTTTTTTTAATGATCTTAATACCTGCATGTATGTGAAGAAAATAGGCAACCTGTTTTCCAATAGCAGATAAAATTAAAAGGCAAAAATAAAAGTTAGAAGCTTGAAAAACTAGAACTCCTATAGATTATGAGAGATTGCATAATGAAATAATTTTCAGTAAAGTGGGTGACAATCTTGATAGCACACATTTTTGAAAAGTTATCACCAAACACCTTACAAATTTGATGGAATGCTATTTTGTCTGTGTACAGTAAAAAATCATATTTGTAGCAGTTTGTATGCCTTTGGATCTTTTGTTTCCTTATTCTAGTAATTTTGTTATAGTTTACAAAAATATGGATTGTAAAGAAATCACTAATAAAATCCACAGATAATTTGAGGAAACTTCTCTAGTTCTGTGTTTCTTACTTTAGTATGCATAATGAATCATCTCAGGACCTTGTTAAACCCAGACTCTTTGATTACTGCTAAATCATTCAAAGAGCACATAGAAGTTCATAGGATGTACATAGGATGTACGTAGGATGTACATAGAAGTACATAGGATGTACATAGAAGTACATAGGATGTACATAGGATGTACAGTACATAGTACTGTACATAGGATGTACTGTGATGACAGGGACAAGGTAATTTCTGTGCAGTGACCACTAGGTCTGGTGGGCAGGGTCTGCTCCAACAACCGGTAGTGGTGCCTTCTGATAAGTTGAGTTCTGTGCCTGGAGGAAGTGGACACTGGTATGAGTGGTGAGTACTCTCAAAGATTGCTTTGCAGAAAAGGAGGCCAGTGTAACTTTGCAGTTGGTCATTACTAGTTCCCTGGGGACTTAAGCCATATTGTTTTTAAGTGAAGCTATCCAGCTCCTCAATAGAACACTTCCCTGATTTTTTGATGTGGTTCAAGTTAATGGGATAAGTTTCTCCATCCTGCATTTCCACTGAAGGTAAACTGGGTTAGTGTTCTTCTGTAGAACCATTGGTTTTAAAATTATAATTATCAGTACAACCCTGAAAATTTAAGGCCCTGTTTTCTGATGTGTTATTCACTTTTTTAAGGTTAATGTGTGATAAAACCCAGAAACATAATTAGTTCTTTATGAACAGTAATTTCATCTAATAAGTGTGTAGGTGAGACTCGGATATTGAAGTAACATAAATATATCTTTTCAGGGTCAGATAGTTTGAAGACCATTCATTGTTCATATTATGTATATTTAGTTAAATATAAAAATACAACTAAGAAACTTGGAGATGAAATGAAATGAGATGAAAGCAGAAGTCTACAAAATCTGCAAACTGATAGTTTAAAGAATAGTGTTTACTGATTGCAAACACAGTATAAGCAGAGCTATGTGGGTAGATCGGGACTTTGAATATAGCCAAATAAATAAATGCAAATATAAAAGGTATCCTGACAAAGCATTATTCTGATTCGGTCAAAAAATATAACTTCTCGGTGTTACACCAATTTCTGTACATTATCTTGTTCTATAAAACATGTCATTATCATTCCACCCTCATACTGATTTCCAGTGTTTATTTTAGAAAGAAAATATTATATATATATAGAAAAACAGTAATCATTTTAAAAACTATAATCTCATTAAAATTTTTTGAAGAAAAAATATTAATACTCTGAAGTAAAGGTTTTCTTTTTACTTATCTTTCCCAAAGAGCTTTCTTCACATCTGTATACATCATAAAACTAAACTGCTCATATAAATGAACTACGGTACATTACAGAAATTAGCAACTTTCAAAACAAATATAAGAATAAATGATGGGGAGGATGTGGAGAAAGGGGAACCCTCTTACACAGTTGGTGGGAATGCAAGTTGGTGTAGCCACTTCGGAAACAGTGTGGAGATTCCTTAAGAAATAAAAAATAGAGCTTCCCGGGGCGCCTGGGTGGCTCAGTGGGTTAAGCCGCTGCCTTCGGCTCAGGTCATGATCTCAGAGTCCTGGGATCGAGTCCCTCATCGGGCTCTCTGCTCAGCAGGGAGCCTGCTTCCCCCTCTCTCTCTGCCTGCCTCTCTGCCTACTTGTGATCTCTCTCTGTCAAATAAATAAATAAAACCTTAAAAAAAAAATAGAACTTCCCTATGACCCTGCAATTGCATTACTGGGTATTTACCCCAAAGATACAGATGTAGTGAAAAGAAGGGCTATCTGTACCCCAATGTTCATAGCAGCAATGGCCACAGTTGCCAAACTGTGGAAAGAACCTAGATAACCTTCAATGGACGAATGGATAAGGAAGATGTGGTCCATATATACTATGGAGTATTATGCCTCCATCAGAAAGGATGAATACCCAACTTTTGTATCAACATGGACAGGACTGGAAGAGATTATGCTGAGTGAAATAAGTCAAGCAGAGAGAGTCAATTATCATATGGTTTCACTTATTTGTGGAGTGTAACAAATAGCATGGAGGACAAGGGGAGATGGAGACGAGAAGGGAGTTGAGGGAAATTGGAAGGGGAGATGAACCATGAGAGACTATGGACTCTGAAAAACAATCTGAGGGTTTTGAAGGGGTGGGGGTGGGAGGTTGGGTGAGCCTGATGGTGGGTATTATGGGGGGCACATATTGCTTGGAGCACTGGGTGTAGTGCATAAACAATGAATTCTGGAACACTGAAAAGAAATTTAAAAATAAATAAAAATTTTAAAAAAGAATAAATGATGGCATGAAAATTCATTTAAGTATGCATAAGTATTGAAAAAACTTACTTGATTGATGGAAATTATATGCTGTCAATTTAAGAGGATTTTTAAAATAGTAATAATGATAAAGAGGTTCTAGTACATTTATTTATGTGTTGACTATAAAGTGTATCAAGAATGCTTATTCAACAATGTAACATTTATCAAAATTTTCAAGATGAACACATGACATTAATTTTCCAGCTCTCTGAAGATGTCATTTGAAATTTTTTCTTTTTCAAAATGTTTAAGATAGAATCTCTTTTTAGTTCATATCATTTCTTATTCTTTCCAATGATAGTAAAATCTGATTATTGCAAAATGAGAGTACTTTCTGGTGACTAACTGTCACAGAGTCATGTTAGGATTTAGAGAAAAGAAAGAGTTTGAAAATAAAGAAAATGAAGTGACCAACCTCTTGCCTACATCAGATATATTCATGGGGTGTTTTGAAATAGAGAGGTCGGAGCAAAATTGCATTTGTGAGCAGATGAGGAGAATATATTCTAAAATTTTTACTTTCTTATGAGCTGAAGTGATATACAAAGCAAAGTAAAATCCAAGAATATTACACTAACTTGGTCCAAGATTTTTAAATCTCTTTAAAAAAGAGAATAATGGAGAGACTATGGACTCTGAAAAAGAATCTGAGGGGTTTGAAGTGGCAGGGGGGTGGGAGGTTGGGGTACCAGGTGGTGGGTATTATAGAGGGCATGGCTTGCATGGAGCACTGGATGTGGTGAAAAAAGAATGAATACTGTTTTTCTGAAAATAAATAAATTGGAGAAAAAAAAAGAGAATAATTTGTTGGATTGAGTGAATAGTCATTGTAGGTTATTTTCAAATAACCAACTGTACACTATCTTGTGTTTGTGTGTGTGTTCTTTCATATAGTTGAATAATCACATCCTTTGTTTTTCGGTAGTCTATGGGTATTTTCACAATATCATTTTAAAATATGGCTTTCAGAGACCTCTACTTTTTAAAATTAAAAAAAAAAATTTTTATAAACATATAATGTATTATTAGCCCCAGGGGTACAGGTCTGTGAATCGGTTTATATACTTCACAGCACTCACCATAGCACATACCCTCCCCAATGTCCATAACCCCACCCCCCTCTCCCTACATCCTTCCCCCCGGCCACCCTCAGTTTGTTTTGTGACATTAATAGTATAGACTCTTATGGTTTGAGAGACCTCTATTTTTATTAGGATTTTTTTCCACATGTTTTATTCTTTTAAATTTTTAATTCTAGTGTAGTTAATATACACTATATTATATATATTATAAGTGTTATATTAATTTCAAGTGTAGAATATAGTAATTCGACAATTCTATACATTACTCAGTGCTCGTCATGATAAGTGCTCTCTTAAGTCCCTATCACCTATTTGACCTGTCCTCCCACATACCTTCCCTCTGAAAACTATCAGTTTGTTCTCTACATTTAAGAGTCTGTTTTACGGTTGGTTTCTTTTTCTTTCTTTGATTTGATTCTACATATGAGCGAAATCATATGGTATTTGTCTTTCTCTGACTGACTTATTTCACTCAGCATTATGCCTCTAGATCCAGCCATGTTGCAAATGGCGAGAGTTCACTCTTTGTTTATGGCTGAGTACTATTCCATTGTACATATACATCCCATTTCTTCTTTACCCACTCATTTATCAATGGACACTTGGCTGTTTCCATAATTTGGTTATTGTAAATAATGCTATAATAAACATAGGGGTGCATATATCTTTTTGAGTTAGAGGTTCTGTATTCTTCAAGTAAATACCCCATGGTGGAAATACAAGATAACATAGTAATTCTGTTTCTAATTTTTGAGGAATCTCAAAATTTCCACAGTGGCTGCACCAGTTTGCATTCCCATCAACAGTGCACAGGGTTCCTTTTGCTCCACATTCTCACTAACACTTGTTTCTTTGTTTTTGATTTTAGACACACGAGAGGTATGAGGTGATATCTCATTGTGGTTTTGATTTGCATTTCCCTGATAATGAACGATGTTGACCATCTTTTCACATGTCTATTGGCCATCTGTAGGTCTTCCTTGCAGAAATGCTTGTTTATGTCTTCTGCTCCTTTTTATAATAGGATTTTTTGTTTATTGGGTACCGAGTTGTACAAGTTCTTTATATTCTTTAAACTAACCCTTTATCAGATATGTCATTTTCAAATATCTTCTCTCTTTCAGTAGGTGGCCTTTTAGTTTTGTTGATTTTTTTCCTTCATTGTGCAGAAGATTTTTATTTTGATCAAGTCCCAATAGTTTATTTCTACTTTTATTTCCTTTGTCTCAGGAGACATTTAGAAAAATGTTGTTACAGCTGATGTCAGAGAAATTACTGCCTGTGTTCTCCTTTGGATTTTTTATGGTTTCAGGTCTCACTTATTTAAGCCCTTAATCCGTTTAGAGCTTATTTTTGTGTTGGTGTAAGAAAGCGGTCCAGTTTCATTCTTTCGCATGTCACTGTTCAGTTTTCCCAGCACCATTTCTTGAAGAGAGTGTCTTTTTCCCATTGCATATTCTTGCCACCTTTGTTGGAGATTAATTGACCATATAAGTGTGGGTTTATTTCCGGGTTCTCTATTCTGTTTCACTGATCTATGTATCCATTTTTGTGCAGGTACAATACTGTTTTGGTTACTACGCCTGTGTAGTATATCTTGAAATCTGGGATTGTGATACCTCCAGTTTTATTCTTCTCTTTTAAGATTGCTTTAGCTACTTGGGGTCCTTTGTGGTTTATCAGGATTTATTCTTAATTTATGAAAATAATTGCTTTGTTTCACAGTTCTCCAACTCAGGTGGTTGTGTCTATATTAATTTATATCTGTTTGGATCCACTATTGGATTCTTAAGTCATTGCAAATGCAGTCATTTTTTTAAGGAAATGATGGGATATTTTTGTAAGAATGCTGTTCTAGGTGACAAAATTTGATAGTTTTATTTTGATTCTTTTTTCAATCTGACTTTAAAGTATCCATTTTTATTAACCTAATGCCTTGGGGGTTATAATTGCTCTAAAAAAGAAGATGACCACGCATAATTAAGACACATAATAACATAGAGGAATAAGAGTTTCTTATGAAGTTTGAACATGCCAATAAACATTTCATTAGCCAATTAACTGACTTTTCCTAGACCAAGATTTCTAAAATAGAACTGAGGTTAACTGAGAAGAGGCTTTCAGATAAAAATATTGTGAAAATAATATTTAAGCCCCAACTTTTGGGTAATTTCTTGATTTTCAACAGTATTTGTGTCTATTAGGAATAATGCAAGTCTGCTATTTATGAGTGTTTGCCATAAAACATGTACTAAAGGAATAAATTGGACTAGTATTATATATTGTGATTTTTCTCCATGTGGTTTATGCACTTATTTTGAATGAAAGAATAAACATGGATAAGGATTCCACTTATAAAAGATGGTCTTAATTTGAGACTCCATATCCATAGACGGTAAACATTTACATTGTTAAACAGACCTTCCCTGATATTGGAGAGGGGAGAACAAGAATAAAATTATATATTAGATATACTCTGTGTGTCTAAATATTTAAAAGATATTAACTGAGGTATCACACTTTTGATTAAATTTGTTCAATGCTCTTACACTTTCAAATATACTATAATGCTAAAGAAGAATTTGTGCAAGGCTCTGGTTTTTACATATTGAAAGTTAAGAAAATATGAAAGACAGCTGAATTTAATTAGCTTTGCACATATTTAAGTATTTTACTTATGAATCAGATTTTTTCATGGGTGATAATATAAATATATTATTTATTTCAGAACACTTCAGTTCTAATTATATTACTACAATCAAAAATTTTAAGTTATTTTTGTGTATTGGTAATAATGATCTAAAGAATTAGAAGCATATACATTGAATACATTATAGTCAGGTTATAAAATAAAATAATTATAAAGTATTAAAAGTAGTATTTATATACAATTTTAAGAAAGTTTATTTTGCATCTAAAATATTGTTTATCTAAAATTAAAGACAAATACACATTTTAAAAATTTACATATGTGAATGTATTAATAAAATTATTTAAATATTTTAAATTTTATTTTAAAAAATTTATTTAAAAAAGTTAGTTGAAACTTGTTCAATATCTATATACATATATTTTTTGTTAAAATACTCAAGCATTCAGTAGCCACCTGGTTTCTAATGTGGAGTCAATATGATGCCTTAGACATGTTATCTGACTACATCTATACACATATAAGGATAAGAGGAATTATTTAATATTGCTAAATTATCGCAAAAGTTACCACATGCAACTTTGGTGTATAGTAACCTAATCTGCAAGTACCTCAAAACCATAAAGTGGAACACAAAAGAAGCATAAAAGGATGCTGTCAGCACTCCTGGGAAATAATATTTTGTTATGAAAAACTTCATTGCATTTATGCTGAGAGGAAGGATTTGGTAAATTAATCATTTGTCTTTTTTCTTACTTAGTGTGTTTGCTCCTGAACCGTACTTTGAAGCAGTGCGTACCTCCCATGGCACACTTCAGACTTTTGAGGATATGGAGCAAAAGATGTGATGAAGTGTTTCCCTGGGGCTTGAATAGTGTTAGCTAGGAAAGTAGGTGTTTAGGCTTCAGGCGTAGCTCAGGTTCTGGAACTGAGCTCTGCACCCTGATTGACAGAGACAATGTTTCCTTTACGCACTTTTGTTTTCCGTTTGTAATATGCAGAGTCCTTTAAAATACAGGGCTCAAGGCAGGGACCCTTCTTGCTCAGGTTTCAGGCCAGAGTTTTGTTATTCTTTTGTTTTGTTTGTTATTAAATATGATGCAGAAGGCTTAAGAAATCAGTTTGGGAAGCCAACATACAGCCACATTCAGTCAAAACATATATTAATGATGGAAAAGGACAAACTCACTGAAACTCAGATTTCCTTTAGGGAAAAAAAAAGGAATTTTGGTTTGCTTCATAGATATTGTTATATGATTTTCATTTATGTAAAGTAAAATGGACATGTTTTAGAGGTAAATGGGGTGTGTGCATAGAACATGGACATCTACAATTAATATTTGTAGATCAATACTACACATATTCCTGTTGAAGTTTACCTATGGGATCTTGAGAAAAAATTCTCCTGAAAGAATTGTGTGCTTTGCAAAAACTTTGCAAAGTCATGTTTTGATTTAATTATTGATAATTAACATGATGCTAATTATATCTATGAACTATAATTCTGCTGAGAAAAAAACCCCCATATTTTTATGGGAAGGACAAAAAAAAGGAAAGAGGAAAAAAAATAGAAAGCATGATAGCAAGCCAAATGGCAAAAGTCTGGCGACTTATAAATCTGCCAAGTATGTCCTGCTGCTTTACAGTGTGGCCACCTGCCAAATAGCTCTGCATTGCATCCTCGATAGGTTTGACAAGAGGAAGTGCAAAGAGACTTTGTTGTAATGCTATGGCTCAATTAATAACACTCATTTGGAAAACCTTTAATTGTTTAAATTGAGTATCCTGTCTGGTGGAATGCACAGTCTCATAGCTTAACAAGAACAGAGCTAATTCTGATGAGATGGCTTAAAATACCTGTTTTAAAAACATCTCTTATTTATTAATTATGTGCTTAGAACCCATATTTTAGACAAAGGGCAAATAAAGTCCAAGTCCTAGAGGGTTGGGTTTGTAATAAATAGAGCATAAGCTCAAATTCCTCTTCTGTTCCGCATCTGAAAATTTATGATTTGGGGTTTAAACCAAATGAATTTTTCAGGAGTAATGTTTCCATCAGAGTCTAGTGCGCTTCCATTATTCTGTAAATCAGTTACATATAAGGTTATCCAAATGTCCAAAGTAAACCATATTGTCCTGTTGTTTTCATAATCATACATTAAGAGACATCCTAAGTGAGGGGCAATAAAAGCTTCACAGAATTAAACACTTGAGGAAAATAAACCAAGAAAAATTACACAAAATATCCAAAAGAAATACACAGGACAATAAAAATGTTTAACCTAGAATCATGAAATATTTGGGATGGATGTTAGATTTAATCCAACTCTTAATTTTAGATATGAACTAAATGAGGGCTTAGTGATTCTAGTCTAATGCTGTTCTTAATGCACTTTGTAAACTTTGATATTCATTAGAAACATTTAGAGAACATGTTAAAATGCTGATTTGGAGTCCCAGTGATTCATGTGTTTGTAGTGGAGTAGAAAAGCCATATTTTCAATGGATGTCCTAGGTGACTCTCAGGCATGTGGTCCATAAGCCTTATGTTTAGAAACCATTCAGGATCCCATGTAACTCCACCGCATAGTAGATGGTACTGAAGGTCATGAAGGCTAGGAGGAAGATGGCTGACTAGTAAAATGTAGACATGCAAAAAATAAACATATTAATGTTATCCACTGCCACACCCTTGGAAAAAGGAGTGAAGAGCAGTAACTCCAAATATGACCTTGAGGCAGGACACTTCTGTTTCTAATTCACACTCAGCACCATTCCCCATTGTCTCCTTTATTTATCACTTTCTATGATTATTAGTGAATGTATGTTAATATCTGCCTCTCCCTCAATATTGTGGACTCAACATCATGGACTCCTTTCAAGGAAACAACTGTCTTACTTTTTCACCTGTTCTTCTCCTCTCTCCCTTCACTCCCAGAACTATTTACAGAAAGGTGTTTCATCAATAACATAGTATGGAGAAGACCTGTTTCCAGAATTTTCCTCTCAGCATGTCCTGTTACCAAAAAAAATCATACCTTCCATGTTGTAATTGAACAGAAATTAAATACACCCACATTCTGGTGGACTGGGAAGATCGTTCTAAAAGAAGGGGTTTGAAAGCCTCCACTAAAAAATTGCTAGAGCTGATATGAAATTCAGCAACATTGCAGGATATTAAATCAATGCGCAGAGGTCTGTTGCTTTTCTATATACTGATAATGAAACAGCAGAAAGAGAAATCAAATAATCGATCCCATTTACAATTGCACCAAAAACAACAAGATATCCAGGAATAAACCTAACAAAAAGAGACAAAAGAGCTGTACTCTGATGACTATAGAACACTTGTGAAAAAAATTGAAGAAGACACAAAGAAATGGAAAAACATTCTATGCTCAAGAACAAATATTGTTAAAATGTCTATACTATCCAAAGCAATGTTCACGTTCAGTGCATCCCTATCAAAATGAGACCAGCATTTTTCACAGAGCTAGAACAACTTTAAAATTTGTAAGAACAAGAAAAGACCCTGATTAGCCGAAGGAATGTTGAAAAAGAAAACCAAGCTTGTGGCAACACAATTCTAGATTTCAATCTGTATCCCAAAGCTGTAATGATCAAGACAGGATGCACTGGCACAAAACAGACACATAGATCAATGGAACAGAATAAGGAGTCCAGAAATTGACCCACATCTATATGGTCAACTAGTCTTCAACAAAGCAGAAAAGAGTATCCAGTAGGAAAAAGACAGTTCCTCAATAAATGGTGATGAGAAAATTGGACAGCCACCTGCAGAAGAATGAAACTGGACTGTTATCTTACACCATACAAAAATAAATTAAAAATGGAGAAAGACCTAAATGTAAGACAGGAATCCAACAAAATCCTAGAGAACACAAGCAGCAACCTCTTTGACCTCAGTTGTACCAACTTCTTGGTAGATAAGGGAAACAAAACCAAAAATGAACTTTTGGGACATCATCAAGCTAAAAACCTTCTGCACAGCAAAGGAAACAATCAAGAAAACTAAAAGGCAACTAGTGGAACGGGAAAAGATATTTTCAAATGACATATTGGATAAAGGGCTAGTATCCAAAATCTGTAAAGAACTTATCAAACTCAACATTCAAAAGATAAAACATTCAGTTAAGAAATGGGCAGAAGACATGGACAGACATTTCTCCAAAGAAGACCTACAGATGGACAACAGACACATGAAAAAATGTTTGACATCATTTGGCATCAGGGAAATACAAATCAAAACTACAAGGAGGTGTCATCTCACACCAGTCAGAATGGCTAAAATGAACAACTCAGAAACAACTGATGTTGGTAAGGATGCAGAGAAAGGGGAACACTTGGTGGGAATGCAAACTGGTGCAGCCACTCAGTATGTTGAAAATAGTTAAGTTCAAAATAGAATTGAACTACCCTGCACTACTTGCTATTTAGCCAAATGATTCAACAATAGTGATTCGAAGGAGCACATGCACCCCAATGTTTATAGTAGCAGTGTTCACATAGCTAAACTGTGGAATGAGCCCAAATGTCCACCAACGATGAATGGATAAACAAGATGTGGTTTGTATACACACACACACACACACGCATGCGCATGTGCATATACAATGGAATATTATTCAGCCATAAAAAATGAAATCTTGCCATTTGCAACAATGAGGATAGAACTAGAGTGTATTATGTTAAGCAAGAAAAGTCAGTCAGAGAAAGACAAATACCATATGATTTCACTCATATGTGGAATTTAAGAAATAGAACAGATCAACAGAGGGGAAGGGAAGGAAAAATAAAATAAGATATAAATGGAGAGGGAGGCAAACCATAGGAGACTCTTAACAATAGGATTGCTGAGGGTTGCCAGAGGGGAGGTGGGTGGGGGGAGGGGGCAGATGGGTGATAGGCCTTAAAGAGGGCACTTGAAATGGGCACTGGATGTTATATGCAAGTGATGAATCATTAAAGTCTTCCCCGGAAACTAATGCTATACCGTATGTTAACTGATGAAAATTTAAATGAAATCTTGAAAGGAAGAAAAAGTAGCAGTAGGAGTCCCTATTTGAGAAGGTATCAGTGAATGTGGAGGTGGATGGTCCAGGCTGGAATAACGTGTAGATCAATGCTTCCAGGTAGAATTTGAGGGCAACCAGTGAAGCCTTCCATCCAAATGTGTAGCCCCTAGCTCACTCATTAATGCCCAATATTCATTCTTTGAGTTAAGGCATGTCCCTTGTTAAACTCCAAATAATCTTATATCACCAGTAATGATATATGGTATGTGATCACCAGTAACAGACACCTGTTAGTGCATCAATAGTAGGTAACAGACGGGTAAGAGTAATAATAGGTAATACATATGTTCCAGCAAATGATGAATAAAGTAAACAAATGTTTGCTGAGGGCAGCTGAAGTTTCTCAGTTTTCAGAAGACTAAAGATTAAATCCAACAGGCTGGGGTGTTTTTTTGATTTCATGCTGAAGCCTAAGGGAGGTGATGTCTCAGGATGGGGGAGTGGAGGAAGAGCTCAATAAGGTGGCATCTAGGAGGGGCGGCATCTAATTAATGGTATTTACGCAGTTAAGGATATAGATAAGTGAATAATGTCAATTTTGGCTTTACATGATCTTTAGAAAAATGTCACCCACACAGCAGGCACATGCATGATGCTTCCTCACTTTCTGGAAGAAGCCCCAGGTGAGTGGAATTAACAGGGATGGGGTTGGGTGGGTGCCCATGAAAACGGCTCTGCATTCATTTGAATATGTACTGTCTGATTTATTTGCAGCACTATCTCTCTCTATTAGCAGAACGAAAAGAGCTAGCTTAATACATTTTTGTTTGGGGTAACAGAGAAGGGGAAACAGCCTAACGAGAGTTATGTTTACATTTTCTGCTTTGTAGATGTATCCCAATAATGGAATGGGGAGAGTAAATGATCTTTCTGTACTCAGTTACTGCCCAAACCCATTTTTTAATTTATAAAATGTGGCTAATGATATTTGCCTAATAAAGTTCTTGAGGTAATATCTGTAATAGTAGCATAGTTCTCATAGGCTCAAGGTTAGGGCTTCATCAACGGCTACTGTGATTATTATGCATGCACACTGTAAATAATGAACAACAACAAAAACAATAGTGGTTTCCCACATTCCATAATACTTTCTGGAGTTCTTTAGACCACAAATGAAGGAAACATGTTTCAGATTTGTGCCTGTGAGAGTTGAATCACAGATTTGAATCTGTGAACAAGATTCTTCGGATTTTTGAATACGTGGGCAATTAAAATGCCTGGGTGGCTCAGTTGGTTGGACGACTGCCTTCGGCTCGGGTCATGATCCCGGAGTCCCAGGATCGAGTCCCGCATCGGGCTCCCAGCTCCATGGGAAATCTGCTTCTCCCTCTGACCTTCTCCTCGCTCATGTTCTCTCTCACTGTCTCTCTCTCTCAAATAAATAAATAAAATCTTTAAAAAAAATGTTTGCATTTTAGGTAAAGAATAGAGAAAATGGGTATTTGTGTTATTTTAAGAAAGTGCTATCTAATTAATACTAATTAGCCATACTGGGAAAGTTGAAGGCTAGGTAAAGAATTCAAACAGCCTTCAGGTGGAATCGTATCTTAAAATCCACTGGTCATTAGCTGAACCTGAACTCTGGTTTTGGGAGGCAATAAAAAAATTTCTGTTCATCTTTAGGACTTGTAATATATGAATGGTCATAAATAAACTAGATATTTGAAATAAAAAACAGTTAAAACTATTCTTAGATGAATATATAAGTAGTTTAAAAATTATTATGCAAACTAAAAGAATTATATCTTACTTTCAGTTGAGTTGGGTTTCTTCCCCCCTGTAATCAGTAATTAGAAGTTTTATAGATAGAGCTCATAAACACACTTACTCTTTTCTGTAAACCTTCTGTGGAACATATCCGTGGAAAATCATAACTATATAATTCTTGAAACTGGGGATTTTTTAATTGCATTTGCTGTAATGGGAGATGCTCTGAGCTCTGGATCACAAGGCCAATGATTTCATTACCATTCTGTATCTAATACCAGAAAGCACCAGGGAAGTTCCTTACACTGAGACTCATTTTTTTTTTTTTTTTAAAATGAGAGATATGGTTCCTATCTACTTTATAGAGTCAAATGAGATCACAAATGAGGAATGCTTTGAAAAATCTATAAAAGTGTGGTAAAATAGAAAGTTTACATGAATGTTACTACACTTTTGCTCAGCTTCTGCTGTTCCAACAAAACCTAATTAGGCAGAATCATTGCTGCCTAATGTTCAGGAACAGATTCCCCCAAGTCTAACAAATGCTTCAGAAACTCAATGCATATGGGGACCCTCTTGCTTTGTATGCCACTCAACAGAAAGAGTTAGGTCCACAAGCTGATTACCATCTTCCTCTTTATGTACAAAATCTGGCCCAGCCTTTAAAGCCTTCGCTATGTATTTCCAGCCTCAATTACCTCACTTTTCTCTGAATTCTCTTTACTTGCAAATTCAGGTCCAAATTGTTTTTCCGTTGCTTTAAGCAGACTTTGGATCCTGAGGGTAAAGACTGTATCTAGTGTATGCATTTTACACCCAACTGAATCTAACAGAGTGCCTTGCACCCAGTAGGCAGTAAGCAGACCCTTATAGGTTGATGGTGATATGTTGCTGGGTTTGAAATCTCACGCCTACAACTTCTACTAGCAGCTAGAGAAGCAAAGGAATGTTGAGGTAGTTGGAGGACAGGAGATGAACAAAAGGTAAATTGAGAAAATTAGGTTTAGATGATGACTGAGAACTCCAGTGGAAGATTAATTCAAATCCAAGGTCAAATTCAAGGAAATGTATTGAATAGGAGATATTTAACCAAGAAATAATGTATAATTTTATTAAATTTCAATTTAAATCAGTTTTCTAGCAATAATGTATCAAAGATGCAGCCAGATATGTGAAAAAGAATGAGAAGAGACCTACTATTTCCGGTGCTTATTAGGTAACAGGATCCGGAAAAATGCTTTCTATGAGTTCCAACTTAAGAGGAAAAGATGTGGTTTCCTGTTAAGCTATAGATAGGGCAAAGGTAAAAATAACTCTACTGATGACAGTTGGATTAAGAAAGATGGAGCAATCCTGGGATTTTAATTTTGTGCTTTTTTTCTTCCCTCAATATTAGAAGTTACAAATGGAGAACAAGCACATTTACCAATGCTCACTAGAAGAACCCAAGAGTGCTGAGAAAATGGGTAGTGACAGATCCCAGGAAATATTTTTATGATTGCTGTACAATTTGCAAGGGTTGCACATGATCTCTGCAGTTCATAAGTAAACAGGGAAATCATGCTGGGTTCTTTTACTTTCTGTCAAGCTCATCAAAGTAAGTAGAATAAAATGAATTGCAGAGACTTTTTTTTTTTAAGATTTTATTTATTTATTTGACAGGCAGAGATCACAAGTAGGCAGAGAGGCAGGCAGAGAGAGAGGGGGGGGAAGCAGGCTCCCTGCTGAGCAGAGAGCCCAATGTGGGGCTCAATCTCAGGACCCTGAAATCATGACCTGAGCCGAAGGTAGAGGCTTTAACCCACTGAGCCACCCAGGTGCCCACAGTGACATATTTTTGACGAGAGATTTTTGAACAATATAATGAGAAAGCAGAATGAAAGTAAGTAGCCATGACTTTTTTTTTTTTTTAAAGGGGGGGGAGTCAAATAAATAGTCTTCTGTTTCTTGTCTGAGAAAAAGTTGAATTTTAATGGATCTTAGACTACATATCTTCTTTTGGGGGCTATCATTTTTTATGTGAAGTAGTTGATAGAATGACATTTTCCCATTGAATTTAGATAAGAATCGGCCAAAACTGTAATTGTTTTCAGAAGTTGGAAGTCACCAAAAACATACTGCAGTAGAAAAAGTAAGAGAAAAAGTATGTTTAAGCCATGGGGGAAGAAAAAAAGGCATAGCAGTGACATTTTGAAAGGGAATGGGGTGTCATTAAAAATTATTTCATGACAGAGAAACATTCCATTGGTTTTGATTCTTATAGCAGATTGTCCTTTCTTCCAAAGTCAGTGTTATCATTGGGCTAAATAATGTGCAGGTAAATTCTTGCTCTTTTCATACTTGAGTTCCAACCAATCTCAGGATTTGTTTTCACATGTGCTATAAATCAGTAGAGTAAAAGATACACATTAATAAATAACTTGAAGCGTCTACACTTGGAGATTTGAGATTTGAGCCAGTTGAAAAAAAAATGCAGAAGCCAGTCCAAACTTGGTGGATATCTCTTTTATTTCCTTAAGTAAATTTTGCCAACCGCCAAAGAGAGAAATTCTAATTTATTAATGCTTGAATGAATAATTCACTCTCAGACACTGAATGATCCAAAACAAACAAATCAGTTTGTATATTTAGTTATATGAACTCCTAAATGTCTTCCTTCATAAATCGAATACTTCACTGAAGTTAAAAAAAGAAGTGTTGACCCCTAAGGGCCCGCCCATTTATTATCTCCCACTGCAGACATCACGTCTTCCCATTATTCTCCAGGGTTTGTTTCCTCCTTATGACACTGTATATATTTGATCTGTTTTTTTTTTTTTTTCCTCCCCTGTTATGTCCCTGGGACTTCTCAGTAGGCATTGACTGACCTTTGGTAAGGTCTCAGTCAGTTTTCCTAGAATATTCTGCTCTTTCTGTAGAGACGTTCTGTAAATACTTATTTTCTAATATAAATCTGTGGTAGATAGTAATGTATTCAGTTTTACTTATGAGAAGATTGAATTTCAGGCACGTTGATTCCTAGACAAAATCATTTCAATCCCAAGTGCTCCCGCCACTCGTCTTCTGGGGGGTGGGGGGGGGTGCTTGCTGTTCTTTGGGACTCATCATTCTGCTCCATGAGCCTCTAGCAAGTCGATATTCTCCCTGGCTTTGGTTGAGCGATGCTTAGAGATGTTTTGTCTTACTGCCTGCCTGGCCTAAACTGGGACATCTTGATGCTTGCATGTGTGTGATTACTGATGTATGTACTGCAGACTGTCCTCTAAACTCCGTGAGGGTAGGGATGGTATCTTTCTCTCTCTCTCTCTCTCTCTCTCTCTCTCTCTCACTGCTGCACTGCCATAGCACATACCTTCCCCACTGTCCATAACCCAGCCACCCTCTCCCTCCCCTCAGTTTGTTTCTTTAAAGTCATATTTCTCTCCTCTCCCTCTCCCCCTCCCCTCTCCCCCTCCCAGGAACCCTCAGTTTGTTTCTTTAAAGTCATATTTCTGCCACGGTTCCTTGGCATGCTTTGTTCTAACGACTGATAGTCCTAATCACGATTATGCCAGTAGGCTACACTTGGTGTTAATTTTCTTTTTTTCTTCTTTATTCCCAGACATTAGCAGGGGTCAAGCTTTCAGAAGGTGAACTGTACTGTCTGTGGCAGGCCCCATATTTTTCTTATGTATCACACAACTCTGAAACCAATACAGAAATTCAGGGCACTCAGATTGAAAAATGAATACTTCCCACATTTAAAAAAGAAAGAGTTACATGTTTTTGGAGTTACATACATTCTGTATCCCCTTTTATAATATCCAGAACCAACGGCTGGGCACAAAGCAAGAGATTTTATACTGTTCTTCTTGTGTGTCTTTGTTTTGTTTTTTTGTTTTTTTTTCCTCCCTCCCACTCCAACCCCGTCCCGTCTGCCCTTTTTTTGTAGTTTTCTTTGTAGTTTTGTGCTAACTTCAGAGCTGCAGGCATGTCATAGATCATATATATATATATATATATATATATATATATATATATATACGCTAAGAGCAGGAATGCTAAAATGATTTCTTTCTCAGGCCTTAAAGATAGATGGTAGGTCAAGACACTTGAGTTCATAGCCAAACATACTAAGGCACAGAGCAACATGGCAGCAATTTGAGTTGTGAATGCCAAAAGTGCTTGTTCAGCACTAATAAGAAATTGGAGAACAGGATCAGTGTAATCTCTTATTATTACATTTAAAAAAAAAAACACACAGAGTAATGCCAAGTTTATGACATGAACTGACAAGACCAAAAAACCAAACCAAACCAAAACCAAACCAAAAACAAGACACACGCAACTCAGTTTTTCTAATCCTTCATCCTCTGTTTGTAGGCATATGAAAGAATAAAAATAAGCCCCATGGCATGAGTTATAGATGAAGTATCTGCTGTTAGCTTGGAATTTCCTGGCATTTTTCAGTTTGTGACATAGACTTGATGTGATTAAACACAAGTTTTTCCTCCAAATTTAAAGTTCCTCTTTTTTTTTTTCCCCCAAAGCTGAATCTAATATGCTCTAACTTTTTTTTTTTAAATGGAAGCAGATGCCTCTGTTTTCTGAGCTGGCTACCAGACTCTGAGGAATAAATGAAGAGTGAAGCCCTGTTCTGCTAGAGGCGAAGAAACCAGTCCGCCATGTTTGCCTTTCAGAATTGCATATTATCTGCTAGCTCCTCAGAGGCAGAGCCCATGTTCCTCCACAGGCTGAGACAGGGGTGGGGGTAGCTTCCCTTGGAAGGGATTTTCTTGGACTCACTTGGAGGAGTCCCCTGAGTAAGCACTTGAGTACATCGCCTGACCGCCTTGGAGTCAAGCGCACCCAATGAGCAGCCCCACAACAGTCTTTCCGAGCAAGAAAGAAAGGGAGCTGGAGGAGCACTTCTTATAGGGAAGGACATCAAAAATGCTATTGTTATTTTCTTTTTCCTAAAGAGAGAGGTGAGCTAGAGAAATGGGGTGGGGGGCCTGTAAACTGAGTAACCTGTCCCGGGAACCTCCTGGGTATACCTGGGTTTGTGCCTAAGACACAGGCATCCAGGATTCTCGGCATCTTTGGCATTTTTGTGGGCTGGGTCAGGTAGGGATGGGTTACAGGGCCAGCCTGATATGCAAAGCCCTTTACCTCTTAGGTAGTGATTGTCACCATCACTGAGGGGCAAGAATTAGACTAGGGTATCAGGGCCCAAGCAAGCAATTCCAACAACAAATATTTGGAGAGGGAGACGAGGATCGGAGACAAACCTTACCCCAGTCCTCCCTTATACAGGGCAGAGTGAAGGGAGCCCAGAATTTTTCCTTCCTTTACTTTCAGCTGCAGTGGTCTTGAACACACAGTGAAGCTAAGTTATGTGATATCAGTTGTTCTGGGAAATACCCCCTGCCCCTAAACTTTCTTGTTGCAGAAATACCACCCCTTACAAAGGTACTTGCAGTTGTAGAATTCTTTACTAACAATTTAAATAATAATTAGTGATAATCTAATAATAACTGAATAGTAATTCAGTAAATGAGTCTGGTGAGGGTTAGAAGAAGGGGATTCAAACCTCAGGGTAGATTCATCTAGGAAAATTACTCTAAGAAGAAAGGTAATGTATACATTGCTGGTAGGATGGAGGATTTGCTTCAGTGGCCTATGGCTGGGAACTTGAAGAATTCTTGTCCCACTGATATGACCATGCATACATTACGAAGCTTCTTGGGGCTTAGAAAGTGTATGCATAACATAAGGGCATGTATACACATGTATACACGCATACAACTCAGATGATCTCTAAGGTTCTTTCTAGGCCTGATACTCTATACCCTAATGGGGAACTGCTTTTGAGAAAGGGACGGGGGACAGGACACCATGTGGACAGGAAGCTTAGGAGAAGTGCTGAGTGTTTAAAATACACAGTTTTCTATTGATAAAGACTGTATTTCCCTAAAAAAAATGTATTTTTGATTGGAATCTATACTTATTTATGTATGAGATATGTTTCTTTGGGTTTATTATTTACAAAGAAATACCATTCACAGCCCAGTTCGGGATGTGTGTGTGTGTGCGGGGTGTGGGGTGCACATGCAAGCGTGTGTGTTATCTGGTCATTATCTTGTTGTGGCTCTTCTAAAGCCTATCCCACTTATAATGTAAATTTTTAGTAGTTAGTTCACAGATTCTTGACTTTATAGGCTTAATGACTGTAGTTAAATACATATTAAGGCACATTAAAACCTTACATTAAGAAAAGCAAAATGAATTGAAAATTGTTTTGCACTAAAATAAACATTTTTTTGTAATTGATTTCACCACCGACTCGCTTTTCTGAACACTTATAAACCATCTATTCAATAAGGAAATTATGTATGAACATGTTATATCAGGAACTGCACGGTGTTTTGAGAGTTTAAGCACCACCGATCATAAGGTTCTTGACACAGTTCAAACAGAACAGTACAAATGTTGTGCTAAAAAGTGCGAGAATTGATTTAAGCCTGTCTTCTCATATTAAACCTGTGAAAGCCATTCGAAGCCCCTAGATTATGAAACCTGGGAGTCTGCAGAAGTAGCCCAATTGAATAACACCATCACAGACAATCTTTAACTCTGTAAAATGTTGATAGCATTAAGGAATTAGCCATGGAAAAATAATTGCAGTTTCACCTAGAACCTCTAGAAAGTGATGGGTCTAGAAGAGTGATAGACTCTATCCTGAAGGAAACGAAGAGGGAAGGTAGAAAAGTTTCATGGAAGAGCAGAATAGCTTAACAGTGGGACATCAACGGTGACATGAGTTAGAATTAGTCATTCCCTTTTAATGTTTCTAAGGTGCTTTTCTTAGGGGTCTGTTAGAGCAATTGCCGAAGATCTCACCTGTAATACATTCAACTATGGATGTGACCATCTCTCCAATGCTCTGATGGCTCCTCATGCAAGGAAACAGGGCCATTTATGTCTGTACCCTCCATGTCTACTGTTGCAAAGATCACAGTGCTTATCACTGAGACCATTTGTGTCTTTATGCCTCTGAACTATCTTGCCTGACTGCTTGAAATTTTCACTTTGTCTCAAACTTGACATAGCCACACACAGCGCTCGCTTTCCACCTCTACCTCTCCCACATGTGCGGGCTCTGCATTGCCGTCATGGTCATAACTGTCCACCTCGTTTCTCAGTCCAGCCCCAAAAAGGTATCCTTGATTCTTTGGGCCATTCACTCCTCGTCTTCCAATTCTTCAGCACCACCTGCAAAACTTGTTCTGAAAGCCCCACTCTTCTTTGTTTCTAATGGTCGCTTTAATTCAAGCCAGCTTGACCACTGTGGGAACATGCTCTGGCTTCCACACTCGTCTCTGATAGAGCCCAAATCACTCTCCAGATAGCAGCTGGAGTAATCTTTTGAAAATTTAGATCTGAATATGTTCAAAATCCGCTGGATTTCTATTACACTTAGAATAAAATCCCAAATTATTTCTGAGGTTACAAACCCTTGCCTGCCCTAACATGTCTTACTTTCTCAACCTCTTCTGGTACCGCTCTGCCCGTCACTCACCGTGGTTCAGCTACCTGGGCCTGCTGTCTCTTCTTGAACACAAGATTTGGTCATGCACTTTTTCTTTCTTGAGCAGCCAATGCTGTGTTTTGAGGAGCCTGGTTCCTTCATGTCAATCTAGTATCAGTCTAAGGGTCTACTTCTCAGTGACATCATACACGACCTACTGCCTACATTAGCACCCACCCTAACACAACTGATCTCTACTGTATCATTTTGTTCTCTTCTTTTTTATTTGGAGCATTTTTTCCCTCGTAAATATCACTGTCTGTTCATTCCTTTTTTTTCTTTTTTAAGATTTTATTTAATTATTTGACAGAGATCACAAGTAGGCAGAGAGGCAGGCAGAGAGAGAGGAGGAAGCAGGCTCCCTACTGAGCAGAAAGCCTGATGCAGGGCTCAATCCCAAGACCCTGGGATCATGACCTGAGGCGAAGACAGAGGCTTAACCCACTGAGCCACCCAAGAGCCCCATGTTTGTTAATTTCTTATGTGTTTGTTTGTTTCCTTCCGTGTCACTTGCTCCTTATTATAATGGAAGGTCTGTGAAGGAGAAACCTGGCCTGTTCTGTTCATCACTGCAGTTTCTGTCCAGAACAAGGCCTATGACACAGCAGAGCAACAAAATAATTGATGACAGAATGAATGAACCCTCTTTCACATTTCCAATTCCATTCCTGATCTCCACTTTTAGTGAGAAGCATATAATGACCCTGTTGGTATGAAAACTGAGGAAGGTGGTGAGGGAAGATAAGGAAAGCATAAAAGGTGGTCTCAATTCCCTTACCTATCTTGCCCATCTACCATGAGACACAGAGTATGTAGGAAATGATCTATATGGAAGGGCTGGGAGTTCTGAGCACCCCTTCCTCATGCCACTGTTCTTGGTATCAAGGCTTGATAAATTATGTTAGAAATAGAATATGAAAAAGGTCCCTGTCCATTGCTGGTCAAGAATGGGCTTACCATTCTCATTGGTTTTAATCAAACTGAGGGTGTTCTGCTAGGCTGACCTTGTTCTGAGACTCTGGGTAATGGGAAATGGCCAGGGTGCACTTAAATGTTTCTGTGATATGTGCTTACACACATGCGTATGTATGCACGCACACACACACCCCACACATATCACACACACTCATACTCTGCATGCACCCATGCACACACACACAGCTCCGGCCTTCAGAATGCATATGCCTTGGGACGTACCAAGACTCTGGGGGCACCTGGGTGGCTCAGTCGGTTAAGCGTCTGCCTTTGGCTCAGGTTATGATCCCAGGGTCCTAAGATACAGCCCTGCATTGGGCTCCGTGCTCAGTGGAGAGCCAGCTTCTCCCTCTCCCTCTACCGGCTACTCCACCTGCTTGTGCTCTCTCCCTCTCTCTCTCACTTTTTCTCTCTCTGTCTCAAATAAATAAAGAAATGAAATCTTAAAAAAAAAGACTCTCCAATATCAAGGAGCTTGAAATATATTTGGGAAGACATGACATATATACAAGGACATTATTTGTTTATTTAAAGAATATTTATTTGAAGGAAAGACTTAAGAAATATTAAACATTGGTAACAATACATGCAAAAATGACCAGTAAGGACTAAAGACACCGATGACCTCAGAAGCAAGGAGAGAGGTCTATGAATAAAAGTGATTACAGAGGACTTTACCCACATTTTACTAAGCACGGGGGTTGCAGTGAGGCTAGAAGAAAACAGTTTTTCCAAAAGATTGGAACCAAATTTTCACTTTTTTTTTTTTACAAGATACTGTGAGATCCAAAGCTGAATCACATTCAATTAGCAACAATTAATATAACCAACATATCATTTAAATTTTAAATTAATGGACCAAGGGATAAAATGTTTTTATATTATTAACTCTTAGGATTTTAATAAAAAAAAGAATGACTCCCAGTTCTATTTGCAGATTTTTATTTATTTCTTGGTTTCTCAGAGCCTGATTTTCAGACAGATTATATAGTTCCTTTATTCTTCTTTTCCCATATATTGCATTTCTTTTTCCATTTAGTGATTGGGTAGGAAAAAGAAGCTTACCCTAGTCACATTTCTTTTTTCTTTTCTTCTCTTTTCTTTCTTTCTTTTTTTTTTTTCTTTTTAAGTTTAGCAGCTCCAATGAAAATCTTGGAAAGAGAAATTTGGAATGAATCGTTAAATGAGACTGAGAGTTATCTGGAGATTTTCATTCTCTATGCTGTCATTATCTTGCTGGATCATAAAGTGCATAGATGCACACAATTATGGGTGCATAATTGTGAATGAGGTCCTGACTTGCTGCAGTTTTGGGAATGTGCTTTGGGCTGCTCTCCACAGCTCTTCTGTAAGATGCTGGCCCTCTCCTTAGAGTTCCCTTTCACAGCTGCATTGGCTTTTTCAAATCATTAGAGAATACTGCTAGATTGTCTAGCATCTTCACACAGCACTCTTCAGGACTCTGTTGCTCTAAATTAATGTAATTTCCAAAAGGGAAATCCTTGTGACTTGAGAAAATGCAAAGTACAGGCAGAACAAAGTGACTTGGTTAATATAAGCTCTCCTCCGAAAAAGACAAGGCAAATCTGCTCTTTGATTATTTAGACACATTTGATATGTTTTAGTTTTCATTCATTTGCAGTTCTTCAGTAGGGACATTTTTATCAAAGATTAGTGGGATGAGAGTTTCTAGGGTCATCCCTGAATAAGACATTTGCTGGTTGAATAGCTGTTACAGCTGAATTCTTTATCAGAAAGACAGCACTAGGCAGCTGAATATTTTATTGCCTTTTCTCAGTCTAGTTAACAAGGGAGAATAATCCATTGAGAAGTGCATAAATACATATTCAACTTATACTGGAGAAATTTAAAAAGCCTTTCTGGAAATGCCATGGGCATTTTATGGATTGGAAACTCTTTCAATTTTCAAATTTAAAATTTATATCATAACCATAAAATTTTTGACCATGGTGGGGGGAAAACACTTGTTTCTCAAAACTTATGTCTGGAAACAGATTAGCTTCATGAAACTCCCCTTTATGGGGAGAAAATTTTATAAAATGTGGGGCTTACAGTTGAATCAAGACCATTTGTATCTTAAATCCTGTTTATTCATGCCTGGGGAATACATTCCGGCTTAGACATCTCTTTTATGATCTCCAGTTTGTAAGTAGTCAGTGTACAGAGTGGGCATAGGATTGCATCTAGTGTTTGTGTCACTCATGGTACATTGTTTCAGTGGACTCTTCCCAAATAATGGGAAAAGTACCTGAGACCCCTGCTGGATTTATAACTAATCTATTTCGACAGCAGGCACCTCTTAACACAGCCACTAAGATACATCCTATTAACTTTTATCGATATTGCTTAGCACAATTGACTACTTTCCAATATATTCATTCAATAGCATTTATTTCTTTACATATAACATAATGATATTTCTATTCTTACCACTTCTTGGAGATATTTCCAAACAAAAACTTTCTTTATATAACAAGAACACTGTTTCATCTTTTTTTTTTTCAGATTTTTTTATTTATGTATTTGACAGAGAGGAATCCACAAGTAGGCAGAAGTAGGCAGAGAGGCAGGCAGACAGAGAGGGGGAGGCTGGCTCCCTGCTGAGCAGAGAGCCCGATGTGGGGCTTGATCCCAGAACCTTGGGATCATGACCTAAGCAGAAGGCAGAGGCTTAACCGACTGAGCCACCCAGGTGCCCTTAACACTATTTCATCTTTATGAGAGTTTCTTTTCTTTTTTTGTGGTCCTCTAAATACATGGTATACTTTGCAAATCAGAAATACTCTTGGTCCAACAAAGCCATTTACTTTAAACAGAAGCTCAAGAAAAATATCAATTTACTGCAATGGGATTTTCTTCCTATTTTAATATAAACTGTGATATATATATATATACACACCCACACACACATACAGACACACACAGATATATTTACAGATAGACACACATATATATGGTATATACATATATATTTTTCTTTCTTCTTCTGTCCTATAGTGGTGAAAATAAGGTAAAATTCATTTCAGATATGAAAAGGAACACTTGTTAATGTAAAACCTTATTTGCTAATCTTAAATTGAATTTGCTTCTTTGTCTTAAATTGGCCACGTATTAACCTTAAAACAGAGGATCATTATGTATTTCCAATTCATGACACTCATGGATTTACATCATGAGAAACCCAGAGCGGGGAGGGAAAAAATTGTCTGATATAGAACATCTGATGTGCCTGTCTTAATATTTCTGTATTTCAAGGCCCTATGAGATTTCTTGGTTCAAGAGTTCCTACCTAGTGGCAGGCTGGTGTTTGAAGGGGGTGACATTGTTTTCCTTATTTCTGTAATGCAAGAGTTTTAATTCCCAAGTGTTCCAAACTTTTGGGGCCAACATTCCCTTAATTGTGAGCAAGAAGAAATTGAAATTCTATTTCACAAAGTTTTTCATTCCCATTATGTCTCCCTTATTTTTTTTTGAAGATTTTTTCATTTACTTATTCAAGAGAGAGAATGGAAGAGAGATAGAAAACATGAGAAGGGGGAGGGTCAGAGAGAAAAGCAGACTCCCCCCTTAGCAGGGAGCCTGATGTGGGGCTCGACCCTAGGACACCAGGATCATGACCTGAGTTGAAGGCAGTCACTTAACCAATTGAGACACAGATGTCCCTCATATTTTTATTAGATATTAGACAAGAGACCATCTGTAAGCTACATATAATCTCTATTTTAGAGGTGAGGAAACTGGGACTCAGAAAAGCTAAGCAAACACTCGTGGTCATGGTTATGAAAGAAAGCTGGGATTTAAATGTAGGTCTCTCTGATTATAAAACCCATGCTGTTTCTCTTGTGGGATGCTGCCAGTGATTCCAGACACTTTTGCTTTCTTCCATTTTTCTCAGTGCTTTAAATATTTAATCAATCTTTGACATCTCTTTGAACATGCTCCAAATTTTCTAAGTCCTGGTTGAGAGTGAGACCTTGATCTGTTTGGAGCCCTCCACTAAAGGGCAAGCCAATCTCTGGAGAAAGCTCCTGCTTTTTCAGGGAAATGTGGTTAAAGCAAATATCAAGATGAGGTTTAAAGTTGGTGGTACAAGGAGTTGGGAGTTGGTGGGCACAAGGTGACTTGCATGTGGGTTTATTTGGGGGGAGGTATTACTAGAGTGTTTATGTGGTAGAAATTTCCCTTAAGTTCCCTGTGGTTCAGGATGCAGGGGCTGAGGTGTTGGGGTAAAACTGGAGAAGGAGAAAGGTCTCTGTGAGATGGTAAGAGGGATGGATAAAGGGGCTTGCGGTGACTAAGGGTGACATGGGTTAGGGCTGGGATGGTCTCATCACTGTGGGAACTACAACATGCCCAGTATACTGGAGCTGGTGGCAGCATTGGGTGCATCAGGGCCTGTTTCCAGGAGTACTAAAGGCACTATCAGCCCTGGTGGTAGAGTAATATTTTGGGAAGGGGTATAAGACCATAAAGAAAGAATGCCCTAGAATCTACAAACTATTAGAGGGACACACTTAAGGCAGCTCCTCAGACTCCCAGAAATATCCAAAGCAGACTTGAAAAGGACTCCATTGAAGCGTGTGTATGAGTGGGGGGTCAGATTTGGGTTCTTACTTTTAACTCTTCATCTGACCACATCTGCAGCTATGATACACTGAATCAGTGAAACATTAGGGTCATAAGTAATGGAGACTGTTAACCCTCTCAAAGCAAAACTTCCAATGGGAGAATTGGGAAGTTTATTAAGAATTTAAGTAAACCAGAGAATTATGGGTCTTTGCTTTACAGATGAAGGACCCACCATCCTCTGCCCACAGGTTGGCGTTGGTGATATAACGAAATCACAGGGCATGGGATTTCTAGCACTCTGCTCTAAAAGCATTACTTAGCTCCTACTTCCCTGTGTCTTCTACACTCCCTTCAGAGGACAAAGAGTTTCTACTGTTAATTTAATATTTTTAAGACATTCAGACCAATGAGTGTCTGATTTTGCCCTATAGCTTATATAACTAGAAGTTATTACAGTGTGAGAACACATTAATAGAGAAAGCACCTCAAAGTCTGTGGTTCTTGCTTTCAATTTTTTTTTTCCTTATTGATTCAAAATTCCTCCCCTGCAGTTTCTATGTAGGAAAGTTATTTTTTCATCCACTGTTCTGGACCTTAAATATTTATTAGAGTGTAGCTTCAGTCAGCTCATTGGAAATTCCGTTGATTGTTTGAGAAGTTTATCTAGCCTATGTCCTGTTGACTCACCATCAAGACACCTACTACTTCTGTAAAGAATCCAGTATAATTATAAGTTCAGTAGAAAACATGAAGTAAGGAGGAAGTGAAAAAGTTGAAATGGAACAGAGTATATGTGTTTGGGGAAACCCATGTGATACGTCTCCCTTTTCAGTTTCAGACAGTGCATGGAGTCCCCAGTCACATTTGAACACACATCCCAGCAAACAGGACTAAAAGGAGAGATGTGTACTTACAGTAACCAAAGCCAGGCCTTTACGAATATGGGGGAGAATTATACTTCATGTTGAAAAAAAAAATTCATCTCTCTCTATCTCTCTCATTTAAGGCAAGAACCTTAACCCACTGTTTCCCAAAGTGTGTGTTCTGGGAAATATCAATTCTGCCAGATGCTAACTAGAAACCAATTTTTCAGCCTCATGACCAAATATGTTTGAGAAGTATTGTCACATAAGGCTAATCACATTTCTGCACCTCTGGTCTTCTCAAAACTTTAATAAACAAATAAGTTCTGTGACTTCCCAGTTGGGGAGGTAGCTCATATACACTCTCCTTTTTCTGTGAGGTCATTTTTAAGGCCAGTCAACCTACTTTGAGTTAGCCTACTGGAGAGCCACTTATTAGATGCTACTTATCCAAGCAGATTATAGGACAAAGAGAGCTAACAGAAGAATTGTTTCCCCCCTGAAATCACTGGCACATTAAACACTGATAGGATTCTTCATGGCTAAGTCTAATAGTAATTTATACCTAAATAAAATAGTTTACAAAAAGTTATCTAGAACAAATACTTCTTAAATACGAGTTTGGGTTCATAACTAACATTCTGTGTTCATAACCACTCCCAAGAAAAATCAAGGTTTTTTTGTTTTTTTGTTTTTTGTTTTTAAGATTCAGACCTTTGTTTCTTTGTTTGTTTTTGAGAGAGAGAGAGAGAGCATGCATCTGGGATGGGGAGACAGAGAGAAAGAGAGAATCCCAAGCAGGCTCCATGCTTAGCATGGAATACAATGTGGGGCCCCATCTCCCAACCCTGAGCTCATGATCTGATGGAAATCAAGAGACAGACACTCAACGTACTGAGCCACCCAGGTTCCCCATAGAAAGTCAACCTTTGAAACTAAAACTCTACAACTGACTTGAAAAACTTACTGTACCACACAGATGATGGCTACGTATATTTCCACACCATGAAGGCAGAAGACAGGAATTAGCATGTGTGGTGTTAAGTGCCTGACACTGAGATTTTGATTGCTGTGGCTACCATCTCAAAGACTTCCATCTTGAATAAACTCTTGCCCTTGTGTAGCAAGGCCACTGGCAAAACAACCAGATAAGGAAGAGACTACCTCAACCATTCAGTTCCCCTTTTACAAAGCCCTCATTAACCTAGATAACTGACCACCTGAGTGACTGCATATTCCTTTTCATGCCTTAATTCCAGTTCTTGTAGTTTCAAATTTGCCAAAACAGAGTGAACCTGCAAAACCCTCCAAACCCAGCAGATGCAAAGATCCCAGTCAACACTCCCTCCATCTCTCTCTCTGACTGCACTGTGTGGCTCACAGGTGTGCTGTGTACGCTCTAGGAACTAAGTAATAAATATTGTTCTTCAAAGTTCCATGATGATTTTTTGCTTAGGTGCATTTTGCAGTCAAGATAACCTCAGGGACTTCAATTGGGGAAATTTCTGTGGGACTCACCTGAAATGGTATGGTTCAGGGGGACACCCCAGGCTCTTCTGGCTCATACTATTATTAATAGGCTGAGACCGACAAAACAGCATGATGATAAATAATATGATTTAGGAACTCTGTCTATAGGAGTTAGTCCCTCTGTTTAAAAGATAACATTTTCAGCCCCCCCTTTCTAGGGCACATTGCTTTGAGCTGACATATAGATTTCCAAGTTCCTCTTGCTCCTTGGCTAAAAAGACTTCTTCCTGGGTATTGTAGGCCATGCTGGGCTCAAGACTTCCCTGCAGGGGAATGTGCAAATAGCTTTATATGCCAAAGGAATTGAACTTGATGGAGTCCAAAGATAAGTGAAGTGGAAATTTATTTTAAAAATTCACTACTTAAAATGTTCTAGGAGTGCCTGGATGGCTCAGTCAGTTAGGTGTCTGCCTTTCAGCTCTGGAAATGAGCCAGGGTTCTAGGATTGAGTCCCAAATCGGGTTCCCTGCTCCACGGGAGTCTGTTTCTCTTTCTCTCTCTGCCCCTTCCCCCGTTGCCTGTGATCTCTCTCTCTTCTTCTCTTTCAAATAAATAAAATCTTAAAAAAAAATTCTAACACAAAAGCAAAGATACTTACATAAGATACATACAGAAAATCAGGCAAATGTGCTCTCTAAAACAACATAGGATGGTGAATTCCATAGCCATCTTCTTCCCCCCGGCTTTTAGGATAGGACCTTGAGAGGTATAAACACTGCTTAGCTTGGAGAAAGTTTGAGAGTCTCAGGTAGGAGCACCAAAAGAGGCTATGGAGACTTCTTCCAAGGCCTTTCAGCAGGAAGCTGCAGAGAAAGATTATGTTCCCCATCATTTTAAAGGCCCTGAGTTCACTACCAGAAATTCCCTGGACGAAAAGCCAGGAAAACCAGCTACGTCTTCAACCTTTCTAATTTCTCGCTACAGTTTAATATTTTTTCCCTTCCCATGTCAAAAAGTATAATCCAAAAACAAGATGGATGGTAGCAAAGGACAATCACAATGAACTAAAGTTGTGACCATTTCCAAAACTTGTAATGTCATTCTTGAAGCCACTGAAATTTTGTCTTACATTTTGCCAGAGGCTTGTGCTATTAGAAAATTGTAGGTCACATAAAAATTTAATTTTAATTTTGAATCACAAGGATGAATATTTGACAATGGTAGAATCATCACTTAAAAAAAAATAATGTTGGCTAAAGGTGGGGGGGCAAGGGAAGTAAAAGATAGTCACATTTTTGGCACTGAAAACAATTGTCATAAATGTTATGGCTGAAGATGATAATTCTGTCTTATATCTTTAATGGAAATTAAGAAAACCTTCGAATACTTTTGCTTAGCAGTTTTCATTGGTCTTTCTAAATGTAAGGACTTACCGTTGATATCTAAGAATGAACAATGCAAGTGTATTTGAATTTCCACACATTTCACACTTTACCAAGTGAGTATATTTCATGTGATGACAACTCTGGTCAAGGAATAAGGAATACTCAGATTGATGAATCATTTGGTTTTAAATGCAAACATAACCTAAGGGAGTATAGACACATTTCGTAATTGTTTTTCTATCACAAACTCAGGCTTTGGTGAGTAAGTGAGCAAGAGACAGAGAAAGGCAAAGTTTCAGGTCCATTCTTATGGCCTAGTAGAAGAAGAAATACCAGTCCTTGGAAATTACTTTTGCTTAATTTTGTTTTGTTTTGGTTTGATTTGGTTGCCTTTCAGGACCTATTAACAAGAAGAGTAAATGCAAAAGGCAAGATAAATAATGAGGATTGGTTTACTGGTGGGAGTTCAGAGGCAAGGGGAAGAGGACCTCACAGCAGTGGTAGGATAGAATCTGACATTAAAAGATGGATAAGACTGCAATGGTTGGAGAGGACCTAGCTGACCCACTGTACATGAGGGAGAATGAGAAAGGCATGAGAAAGATTGCAACAATTGTGCCTCTGATTTGGGGCTCTTGAAGAAACCTTCTTTTGGAGCCAAGAATTTCTGTAGATGAGGGAATAGAAAGCCGTATTTCTGAAATGGACAAATGAAACTGGATTATGGAGAGTCTAAAGGACCAGACCATATTTGAACTTTATAAAACAAGACTTGACAGGATAGGAGAATGATGATATCAGTTGTTTAGGAAGAGTGAGTGCAGCGTGGAGAGGGAGGGACGCTGGAAGCAAGAAAGACTGCTATTCGTTAGCTGACCAGCTTCTGGACTGGGGAGCCAGGGAGTGGGAGTAGGAGAATGGGAAAGATACAGAGACCAGAGCATAGTGGGAAGTGGTGGAGAGAAAAATCAGTGAGGACTCCTTCTGAGGGTTCCAAGGGCTGCCTTGTTTTTGTTTGTTGCTGGGCTGGCTTTGTTGCTTTTCAGGACCTTAGAAGTTAGTTTCAGTGTATTTTAGCCATGAGTTGATACATTCACAAGATCTTAGGCTTAGAAGGGTGAGATCCAATAACTTTGGAATAGATCTTCTGTTTTTAGTGATGTTCGTTTACCCCTATTTTAGGGACACGGTCTTTAGGAACCAAGGAGACTATGAAAAAGTCACATTTGCAGCAACACACCAGAAGTCATTTCTCTGGTCTGGGAAAGTTCTCCCTGCCACATTGCCTTTCCCCAGCATAGGAGTTATCTGAGCAAAGGTCTCAGGCTGATTTTTTGAAATGTTGTGAACATCAGTATCTAAAATTATATAAAATTAAGATAACAGCTTGATCGACTACATAGTTCTGTTCCAGTGCAATGCTTTTGCATACCAAAAGAATTGGAGGACAGTTTTCTCAAATATATATGTGTGTGTGTGTGTGTATATATATATATATATATATATAGCAATTTCGTAAAAACTTAGCTTAGTTATATCTATCTAAATACTTGTCTCCATTACAAAAAAAAAATCTCCTAATCATTTCTGAGTAAATTCTTAAAAGAGTAAAATAAATAGCTCAATCTTATTTAAGAAAGGAATGTGTGAAATAAGTTCTGAATTTCTCCACGGGCTCTTCACAGGGCTGCTATATTATTACAACTTCAATATCCTGTGTTAGCAACACTTATTTAACTTGTTACATTTTAGTTTTATGGGAGAGCCATGAATGTAAAAGGCACATAAAAACCACAGCCAAATGGCTGACATTTGACCTTTCATCCTCTCTCGGACTCTCCTTTAGAAACACACCACCTCCTCTTCAACACACACACACAGTGAGTACATCAACTGCTCCTTAATTTACTAAACATCATGGTCTTGCTTAAGAAAAGAAATTGCATACTTTCTTGACCCTGGTTTCCTTCATCACCCCCCTCTTTTTTGTTTTTAGCACTTATATTATTTTCTGATGTTTGGCCCTGTAAATTGCCACTTCCTTTGTAATTAAAATTAAGGTTGGGGCCTCAGGAAAAGGTGTCAGGAGGTGACTTCTTGAACTGTAAGAAGACCAAGAAGGAACTAAGAAGTTTGTTTTGAAATTTTAAACTTCATTGTCACAAATAATATGGTTCTTAATTCTTACTAATATATAAATAATTATCTGACCCGAACTTTATATATGTGTGTGTGTGTATATGTATGTTTGTGTGTGTGTGTGTGTGTGTGTGTGTATATATATATATATATAATACATATATTTATTTAAAAAATATGTATGACAGAAAAGAAAATCTAGGTGGGATTAGCAGAAAGGGACCTCAGAAGAAGCCTGCCTACCCATCATTTGGCAGAAATAATGGCTGAGGATTTTGGAAAATGTCCTTTGACCACTTATGGTCCAGCTGGCACAGAACAGTCCTGTACTCTCCCTGCTCTCTTACAACTGCGACTCCAATCGTGACATCACTGTCAGAAAGAGAATAGTGTGTGCCTTAAGCACACAGAGTGAAAAGGAATGTCACACTGGTCATGGCAAATCAGGAACTAGATCCCCTCTTTGAGGCCAAATCTCTTGATTGCTGGCCCCATTTCACAAACATGCAATAATGCACGGCCCCCAACCGTCTTCCTCGGACTTGTTTTGTCTTCAGGAGATGAGAACGGGCATAAAATCTGGAAATCTGACCCAACTGAGTCAATAAAAAGGCTTTTGTCTGTGAACCTGACCACAAGCAATTCATTAATAGCTGACTGAAAGATTTTTGTCGGTAATAACACCGCCTCTTTTACAGAAATAAACAGTTTGAAACAAAATTGAGGTAGCAAGATGGAATCAATTACCACTTCAAGATAGTGCTGTCTACTACATGGAAAGGTGTTTATTTCCTCATGATGAAACATGTGTTCTCTCTTCCATAATATCCCTTTAAATCCACTGTTTGTTTTATCAAAACAGTAGGAAAAAATTTTTTACAAAATGTCCCAGCACATTGTAAATTAGTAGTTTGATTAGTTAAACAATTAAAAAAAAAAAAACCTTAATTTTGTGTTTCTAGCAGATGAATAATTACACTCTTAATTTCAGGTAATGTTGCATTTTTATTTACTATATTTAAGTTCAAAAGAAATGAGTAATTCCACTGGGAGTTTCATTATTTATTCTTTTTTTTTTTTTTTTAAGATTTTATTTATTTATTTGTCAGAGAGAGACAGAGCACAAGCAGGGGAACAGCAGACAGAGAAAGAAACAGGCTCCCCGCTGAGGAAGAAGTCTGACTGACATGGGACTCGATCCCAGGACCCTGGGACCATGACCTGAGCTGAAGATAGATGCTTCACCCACTGAGCTGCCCTGGTGCTCCATTATCATTTATTCTTTAATGCTAACTAAAGATAGATACTAACATTTTTTAAGAAGTGCTTACCATGTATGTATTGCATTTCATTTCCATACTATATTTCCCTAAGAATCATTCATAATGTTTGACCTTTTAATAACTGACTTCAATTCAAATAAGAAAAAGTAGTGGCATTAAACTATATTCAACATTTATTAATATAGCATTTAAACTCAAGGAAAATGCCAGACTCTAAAATTCTGACAATAGAAATTTATCCAAATCAGTCTTTGTCTCTGTCCTTTGTAAAAATTGCAAGAAACTGGCACATCTTCTATGTTAAATAATCTGAAATATACCAATATCGCCCAGCTGTGATGTTAAGTCTTTTCACCATATTTACTTTTAGTTAGGGAAAAAAAAAAAAAAAAGGAAGTATGCATCCTCTGTCTTTCCAACTTAAGCATGAGGAGATCAATAATGGAAAACATGTACCATTACTATGGACTTGGAACTCTAGGGACAATAGCATGCAGAGGGAAATAAAATAAAATAAAATATAGAATGTTCGGTGGTGATGTGGTATTTATTGTTGGATTAAAGTCACTCCTGTAGGATCCCCACAAATGTCCCAGTATTAATCTTCAACTCCCATTGTAATTGCATATGTGTGTGTGTGTGTGTGTGTGTATCTATATATATTAAGATTCTACTTCACTTGGTAAAAACAAGACCTAAGCCCTCAACCTTCTACACGCAGCATGGGAAAGGGATCCTGATGAAGGATTAACACACTCTCTGGCGTTCTCTAACAAGTCAAGCATTTCCTGGAAACCGGCCCACAGACTGCGGGACTATTTTTAGCTGCTTACCTCCCTGTAAACGCAGCTATTAGATATCCAGATATCCCTGCTCCTTTCAGGTGCAGTAAAATAGAACATAAAGGGGGTGTAATTGAATGATTACATCTAAAGACTGTAAGCAGGAGCCATAGGGTCTCTCTCTTTTCCTGAGAGCCCTGGGATGCTCCCCAGAAAGCCTTCTCTCTCCGCTGCTGGTGAAACCTCTGCACGGAGCAGGTCCCAGATGCAGTGTCATCTCAGAAAATGCACTGCTGGGATTGTTTTCTCCCCATACCTTGGGGAGAAGGAAAGGGGAAAAGAAGTCGCATCTTCGGGCAGCTCCTGTGTGTCAAGACCCGTGGATCCATGCATGCCGTTGTCGCAACAGCCCGGGGATAGGTGGATATCGTTAGTCCTGTTTCACAGTAAGCAAAACTCAGCCATCGGCCAAGTCTGCTGACTGCTCAAGGACACGTGGCTAATGAGCTGCAAAGCCAACTTGGAACCCATTCCCTGTTTTCCCCTTACACTCTGCTCTTTTGAGGGGAAACTGGAAAGTAGTTTCGCTGGGGTGGCCGAATAATTGTTTGTCCAAACCAGAACGTGCCTGAGAGAGAAACAGAGGTGCTAATAAGAAAAACACCAGGACCGCACAGGTGGCTTGTCAGGTCTTGGGCAAACCAAGGTTTCCGTAGTCAGCTTGTGTGAACTCTTCCTTGCTCACAGCCGCAGCACCAAGAGTGGAGTTGAGTTCCCTGAAGAAAGCTCCCCGCCCACAGTTCAGCATGGGGAAGACTCACACCAGATTCCTGCCCTAGTTCCCTCAGGCAGGGAGAAAAAGTTTAAAAAAAAAAAAAATCTTTTGAAGATTAGGTTTAAGTGTGAAAGTTTTTTATTTGTTTGTCTGGTTGGTTGTTTTTTGTTTGTTTGTTTGGTTGGTTGGTTTTTTTTTTTTTTTGCCAGGGCACCAGTTGTGTTGAAGTTGTTTTCAGCCGTTGTGTCCCTAATTCCTTAGGGGCAGTGGAACATCATGGAATTGCCACACACTTGCATTATGGGTATATTAAGATGACATAAAAATATCTAAAAAAATATCTGACTTTTTACTGTGTGCCAGGCACTGTGCAGAGGGCTTTATGGACTTCATCTTCTTTAATTTTCTCAAAACTTTTGTGAGGTATGTACATTCATTATCTCCATCTTACAGATGAGGAAATGAGGACACCCAGTAATGGCTTGGCTGTAGTTCAGGCCAAGGCTTCTGCCTCCCACATCTGTACTATCCATTATGACACTGTGCCATGTATGCTGAATTGGTCTTGGAAATGGTGGGGCTTTATAGTGTGTTAGGTTTCCTGGCCTCACAAAACTTTCAGATTACTGAGGAGAGCCTCCTTGATATCACAGTACCTTAACTACCCACTCAGTGTTGGTCAGAAGTCGTCATGTGTGTACTTTTGCAAATACCATCAAATGGTGACACAGATCCCTTTAGCATATCATGTGATGTGGAGCAAGGAGGCATAATACTGGTGGGATATACTGGTATTTATCTTCTTAAGTATGGATCTCGTTCTCTCTAATAGCAAGGAAAGCCCAACAAGAACTGTCCTGCAGATCTTCCAAGCCCTTGTACCGTCTCCACACAATACCTGGCCCACTGTATACACAAACGAGGCTATTCTGCATGACAATTGAAGTTGTCTCTCAAAATGTAGAGTATTCAGAGCAGGGGAAGTCTTTGGGGTTTGTAATACAAATCTGGAAGTCTTTACAGAGAATATGGGATTTGAACTGGGCCTTCCAGGAGGAACTTTTTCTTTGAAAAAGTAAACGAGGGAGATAAAAGGTATTGGAGGTGGAAGAAACAAATTAAGTAAGTGAACTCAGATGGGAATTTGAGGGGAAAGCAAAGAGACCAGGATGTCTGGATGGAAACATCGTGGACGAAGTCTGTTCCAGAAAGGTAAGATTATGGAGCCCTTAACTGCACGAGGAGAGGTTCAAGACCCGCTGTGGCTAGTGGCTAGGACTGTGGCTAGTACTGGACTGCAGACATGCTATCGCTTTTTCCCATGCATTCACACCTATGATGAAGTTTGATTGGTAAGAGATTAAAAAAATACTACTAATAAAATAATTGTAACATTGCTGGAATAAAAGTCATGTGACTGTTTCTCTCTCTGGATCTCTTATTATACTGTCCCCTTCTTGCGAGCTGATAAAATGCATATGTGATGAGATGAAGTGAAGCTGATGATGTCAGCATTCTGATGTTGTGTTAGGCAGCAATTGGCCTTCTGATGATAGAAGGAAAAACATCTTTTTCTGGGCCATGGTTGCCCACAGCAACTAAAACCACAGAAAGTGAGCTGAAGATAAGGGGAGAATAATATATAAGAAATAGTGTTCAAAAGTTCTCATGCAGAGCTGATTATTACTGTTACCATCTCCCTTGATACTGTGAACTAGTTTACACAGTAGATGCTGGAACAGAAAGCAATGATGAAAAATGGATTTTCTGTGGCTGTTAGTCTCATTAAGCAGTTTCTTCTATCTTTCCTCAAACTCAAAACATTTATTTTTTATCTTTTTTTAAAGATTTTATTTATTTATTCGTCAGAAAGAGAGAGAGAGAGAGCACAAGCAGAGGGAGCAGCAGGCAGAGGAAGAGGAAGGCTTCCTGCTGAGCAAGGAGCCCAATGTGGTATTTGATCCCAGGATCCTGGGATCATGAGCTGAGCTGAAGACAGACATTTAACCAACTGAGCCACCCAGGCTTCCCAAACTCTGAATGTTTTAATTTGTTCATGTTAGGAGAGAGTTTTTAAAATTCAATTTGAAAAGTTTAAGGTTAGAAAACTTCACAAGTTTATGAAGGGCAAAGACTACATCTAGTCTTTGAATCCTTAGAGCATGTTGGATAAGGATAGTTACCTGAGCGTGACATGATGTCCCCATCAACACTGCAGGGAAAGCACTGTGAACACCAGTTACTATCTAACATTAGCGGTTCAGTAAGGGGGCAGGAAGATGTGGTGGGAAGGTAAGAGTCTAATTGTTTGAAATCAGGCTGACTGTGATACTCACAGGCCTTTCAAGGTTCTTGAGAAGGGACTGTACTTTGTGATGACTTCTTGGGGTTACACAGCTTCTAAAACAAAACTTTAATATTTTGCTATAGGTGTTTTTAATACCAGTTTGTGTGTTGTTGTGATTAACATTTCACCCATATGGAAGGCACCCTTCCCAATATTTAAGCCATGAAATATAACCATGACTCCAAAAGCAAAAAAAAAAAAAAATTCTCTAAGTGGAAAAGAAGTCTCACAAAACCCATGCATGCTTTTGTTTTGTTTCAGGATCCAAAGCCTGGTGCTGTGTATGAAACAGGACAGCAGTGAAAAGAAGCCTATACTTTATTTTTATTATTATTTTTTTTAATGTGAACTTTTTTATTATTAGCATGTTATCAGGTGGTTCAGATGGTGTGATTGTACTCTAAAAGGATACATTTATGATAGCACAGGAAGAAATGGATACACTGTGCCAGTCCAACCAGGTGGAAGATGCCAGGGGAGAAACATGCTGGGAACGGCCGTGGTGACCCCTGGGCTGCCTCTAGGAGCTGCAAGTGGTTCCTGGCCAGTAGCAGGAAAATGATGACCTCAGTCCTACAACCATAAGGAAAAGGCTTTTGCCAACAACCAGCAAGGACTCCCAAGTTCCCAATGAGAACCACAGACAGGACTGGCAGCTTTTTCAGCCCAGTAAGACTCTGAGCAGAGAATGCAATCACTCCAGGCTAAGATGCCGATCTACGGAAACTGAAATGATAAACTTTAGTTTTTAATAAGCCACTAAACTTCTGATCATTTGTAATGCAGCCATAAAAACCAAAAACAGACAATGCTGTACCTTTGGTTTGTCCTGGAGAAAGGAGCTAATTCATACAAGTGTTTTTCTCTGATACATGAAATGTATTCCTTGAAGAGCAAATATTTCATGAATATATATTACCCATTTATCTGGCTTATTAAGTAGTACTTATATGAATAATAAGGATTGGTTTACTGGTGGGAGTTCAGAGGCAAGGAGAAGAGGACCTAATTTTTAAGGAATCTAATAAATATTTGTTGAATGAAGTATATGTGGAAACATTTAACTTTTTCTTCATTACTTGGATTACTTAACTTTATAAGCATCAGTTATTTGCTGGGCCCTGTGACAGATTGTGTGACCAGTTCCCCATGTCTGATTTCCTGCACAGGGAGAGGGTTTTACTTCACTGTTCCTTTGAAATGACATTTTTGACTTAGATAAGGAAATAAATACTAAGCAGAAGCAATGTGGTCACTTCCATGCAGAAGCTTTAAGAGTCATTTTGTGCTTTCCTGCCCCCTCTCTACCCTCTGCTATGGTCACTAGCATGTTTCCAGGCAGGGACTGCTCTGCCTACAACAAGGACCATATGAGCCCCAGCTCCTGCGTGCGATATGACCAATCAGTAAAGCTTTCCTGTTCCAGGGCACTGAGGTAATAGGGTACTGTGACATAAACTAGTCCATGTTAACCCATATAATACTTATTCCTTCAGTGATAACTGAGAAATGAATATCCATCGGCCAGGCCCATGGAAGCATGTTTCTCTGACTTCCTCTTGTTCTACCAGGTGAAGAAAAGGCTCTGCTTTTAAAGTGTTCATGTGATTAGGTCAGGCCAACCCAGATAATCTCTAATGTAAGGAGAGCTAATTTGGGATTTTAATTACATCCAGAAAAATCCTTTGCCACAGTAACTAGATTAGTATTTTATTGACTTTGTTGGCTGGGAGTGGGGGGGATATGCAAACACCACAGTTCCGGAACCTAGGAGATCCCACTGAGAATGGTGGGTGTCGGTATGGTTTGCCTATGGCAGGACTGGTGAGATAGAGTCTGTTCTGGTGTCATATGGTTCTCCTGAGTGTAAGAACTGGGATTATTTGGAGAGGTAGCTAAATTAGGGCATTCGGTGACTAGTAAAATCCTTGTTCTATGCTTCTTTTTTAAAAGACGTTATTTATCTGTCAGAGAGAGAGAGAAAGAACACAAGCTGGGGGAGCAGCAGGCAGAGGGAGAAGCAGGCTCCCCACTGAGTAAGGAGCCCAATGCAGGACTTGATCCAGGACACTGGGATCATGACCTGAGCCAAAGGCAGATGCTTAACTGACTGAGCCACCCAGGCATCCCTGGTTCTATGCTTCTGAACTGGTTTTTCTAAGAATATAATCCCCAAAATGCTAAGAGGGTTAATGCAGTAGTCCTGGTAAGAAACAGACAATGTTCTCAAACTAGGTTAATTGGAGAGAGTTTAATAAAAGGGCTTCTGCGTGGACAGAGTTTAGGAACCTATAGGATAACGTGGTACCTTTCCCTCAGCAGAAGGAGGAAGGAGAGGGTGAATCTGGAAAGTTGGAGTGGGAAGGGGTGTGGAGAGGGATGTCTGTCGGAAACTGCGGCCTTTGATAGAAAGATGCAACCAAACCATGGAAACTGAGCAGGGAAGTGATAGGGAATGAATAGCTTGACCTCCTTCTCCTCCTTTTGTCTCTAGCCAAGAAGGCAAAAAAGCCTGTTCATCCAGTCCTCACAGGTCAGTTTCCTGAGGCAAGAACAGTGTGAAAAAAGGTAGAGAGAAGATCTAGAAGGAGAATTGAGAGATAGGTAGCACAGTTACAAAGACCTGTTCCTTGGCTGTGGTCAGGGTCGCAGGCTTTGTTGTGACTGGCAGATGAAGTAGTTCTTTCTCATCTGTGCTTCATAGAATGTTCTGGCTAGCTTGCTTAGAACTTACATCCCACCAAGCACAATCATTAACATCCTTGTCCTTTCTGCTATTTTGAGCTCCCTGAGACCAAGGGACTGTGTTTTATTCAACTTTATACCTACAGTACCCAAGTGCTTAGTAGGTGATTAACAGATGCCTGTGGAATTATAAATATATGAAGTCGATGGTAAATGGATGGCTATTGAAATCCCAGAAATCAATTTGGTGGTAGGAGCATAAACAAATGCATACTGTTATGGTCGCCTCTAAAATGTTCTATTGCATCTGGGTCAATAGAATATTCATTGACCATTGTTATAAATCTTATACTATGAGAATTTGATGTTCCTCTTTCATTTTCTACTTAGAAGTCATCAATTTCAGGTTATCCTACACATTCCATTCTACAAGCACCAAAATCTGTCAACTCGGGAGGAACAGTAAATGCAGGGTAAACGAGACAGCTCAGAACTACCAGTAATCAAATTGCAATTGGCCGACAGTGGAAGTCTCTGCCTTCGGATGAGAGGATTGGATGCTCTTCCCGCCCTTGTCACGTGGGATTCTGGCTGCCAATGAGGAGTGGAGCGTGCTTAGCCCATGGAAAAATTGTTTTCTTCTATCTTACTTTTTGACATTTTCAAAGCATTAAGTAAGGGTAAATGTGGCCAGCTTGATGTATGATAATTGTTTTGATTCATATAGAATCACATGCTGAAGAATTGCAGGGACTGACAGTCTAGGGAAAAATATAAATGTCATAATTTTGTTAATTGTTTTAGCATGTGTTTCTTCCACATGTCTGAAAGCAACTGTAATTGAGGGTTGTGGTTTCTGGGGCCCAGCCAAAAATACAATGTGACTAACAACTGAGGGAAAGATCATGGGATATCATGTGTTAGAGGATCTTTTATCTTTTTTTTTTTTTCCTCTGCCAAAGTGAGCATTTTCCAGTATTTAAGTGTGTTACTGGAGTATGAAAAGAAGAATGATAAGAACCAAAAGCTTGGATTGATATTTTTTATCCAATAAAAAATAACATATAAGACACACTTTTCAATTTTGTGGCTATTTTATTCCATCCTGGAGTTCTCTATTTCAAAAATTGGATTTGAGGAGGGAAAAAAAAAAGCAGGGCTTTCAATTGTTTAAATGTTTCAATGATGATGATAAGGGTCTTTCTCAAGCAAACAAATATCAGGAAATTCAAAGACTGGTATGAAACCATAATCTCCCCTTACCTTGTTGCTCCAACACATAATAACTCTATTGAGAACTCCTGAAACCAGTGGGTGATCTGACCCGAAGGCTTCATATACAATTTCTTATTTTTATGACAGGAATTTCACGATTTCAAGGCAAGGTTGAAAAACACCCTATTTCCTCCCTTAAGCAAGTGATCAGGTTGCTGCATGAACAAAGCAAAAGGCTGAGCTCACATGGCACGGCCAGGAGCTCTCTTGGAAGCTTCCTGGTTTGGGATGGACTGCAAATGCTATTAGTAGATTTCCCAGGATTTTAGGCTTCCGAGAATGGCACAGTAACTAGATCTTTGAACAGCAAGCATCTGGTAGCCAGAACCACACAAGTCTTTCCCATATTATGCAGCAACTTCTGCTGGTTTGGGGTGGGGGTGTTCTCTCATTGTTCTATGCTATTCCTTCTCTCACTTTCCTCAGATGCTCGGGATCCACATATATCTTTGCCGCATTCAGAAGTGACTGTCCTTGGGTGACTAAATTGATCACCCATGGGTCTAGCAGGTCATAGGAGGGTGTTGCTGATGTATATCCTCTCCATTTTCCCCAGCAAATCCACCTCGTTCCCCCATCTCTGCTGACGAGCCACACAGCTGCTGACTGCAAGGTGCAGGAACAAACGGAAAGTCTGTCCTGCCAGTGGCTGGAGGAAAGTTTCCAAACTGCTGTTGGGAGTAACGTCAGACAAGAAAATCACGTTACAGGAAGCAGAGGAAGAAAGGAAACTTAGGATAGGGGTTCTAGCTTCTTTAGTGGACTGGGTAAAGGCTCTGAATGGCCTGGAAAGTTGTGTAGATATCTTCATATATGAGTCCATGTACAATTATGATTACTACTATTTCGGAAAAGAGAGACTAAAACTTACATTTATATGCTCAAAGCTTTTGAACAACAACAAAAAATTAAGTGATTATTGTGAAGAAAGTGGTTTTAGCTAACTAACTTAAATTTTAAAAATCAAGAGAGAAGGAGGAGGGAAGGGCAGTAAGAAAAATTAAAAGTAAGACAAAGAAGAAAATAGGGACAATGGAGAGAATAGCACTTAAACCCTTTCATCAGCTACTTAAGACTTGGCCTCCTTAAGACCACCTCCAGGTGGTCTGCAAGGATGCCATTTATAGCTAAATATGTAGCTGATTTAGAGATGAGAGGATGAAGGCATACAGGGTTTAAACAATGTGCCCAAGATAATATGGCTAGTAAGTATCCACACATTTAGCTGTGGGAGACTGCTCTTAATCACTCTTCTAAACCAACACACACTCTTTCTTTTTCCTCATGTGTTTCAAAACATATTTTTTGTAATGGAGGGTAAAATTACACACCAAAATGTTATTACTGGATGTTGTGATTATGGGTGATTTACAATTTTCTTCTCATTGATAATTTTATGTGTATTTGTAATAAACATTAGTTATGTAATAAAAAGAATAATAACTTTGAATTATTTTCCCTTTTCTAGGAAATCAGTGATCAGATTGTTAAGTCCCTCAGGAACAATCACATTTCTATTGAACCATGGATATCAAACAAAGGCCATGAACAAGAAACTTGGAAGAACTTGATATTAATTTATCACTGTCATTATATAGTGAAATGGTGACTTCTTCATAGCAATGAGTGAGATAGTTTGATAAAATCAGTGAAGCACAATCCTAACAAATGATAATTTTAATGTAAAATAATAATATTTATTCAATTAAATACCTTTAATTCTTCTAATGGATGCATTGTTTCCTACCATTACCACATTTCCTGGCTGTCTCTCCCTGTAGGTACAATGAAAGGGAAACCCAGGCCATTTACAGGGTAACTTCTGCTCTGAAAATTTGCCAAGTAAAATTCATCCTAGTGGAAGTCTTCAGAAGCTCAGTCTGCCATTTGCTTATTTATTATAACAGATTGAAGATACTTGGTTGAAAAAATAATTCTTATTTTTCCATGAGTTATCTTTTAAGCCACACTGTGTGTAGAAGCTGAACTGTTCTCTGAAGCAGGGGTCTTAGTCAGGCTTTTTTGTTTCCACAAAGGTTAGGGACAGAATAATTGCCCCTTCTCCCAAATCCAAGAGCAGAGGATGCTCCCTCAACAGATAAACTCAGGATATAGACTCTCGGCTCTCCCGTAGACTCTAAATTCTTCCTCCAGAGTCCAGGCTCCAGACTCTTCATGGAGAATGCAATCTTGAATTGCCTCCAGTGCCTTCTCCCAGATCTCCGATGAAGAAATGACTCTCGGGGGCCATTGAAAGGCAATTTCCTGGCCACTCAAAGCTTCATCCTTGTATCAGGCTGGATAACTGAAAAGAGGTTCCACTTGGCCCACATTATCTTCACCCCACTCAGAATTACATTTCCCCAAACTCTAATGGCACATCTTCCACTTTTAGTTGACAAATACTGTGAAACTACCTGCACAGCTTCTGTGTGTCATCGTTCTTTCTGGTGACATCTACTACCTAGACTAGACTACACGGTGCAAACACTTACCTGAGAAATTTTTCAGAATTAGCACTAAGAACTTATTGTTCTTGGTTGAAGTGACTTGTTTCTTTTTAACAGTAATGATATTTGTGGGATAATGGATAAAGTTGAGGTTGCATGTCTTTGGAGGAAAGCAAGATGGTTTCTTCTGAAATTACTACAGGGTTGCTCATATTTGGGAGTTGATCAGACTCAGTGAGGTCAGCTCACTCAGCCTTCTAAAAGTGATTCCTAATCTGTCCTCCATCTGGAGTCTGCTCTTTCTGCCATCTTCAAGTTTGCTTAGGAAACATAAGAGGCAGAGCGAAGAGAGATGGACAATATTAAGAAAAATTTTTTACAGGACATGGCGTAGTATCCTGGCCAGAAAACATATTTCAAGGCCGAGTTTTCTCTCTCTCTTTCCAGGATGGTGCTGGATAAAACTGCCAGCTTTTATAACATTAGCCTTCTCTTAACTTGGTGTGGAAGGAACATTCCCTTTTTAGTTATAGCATGGTTCTGCAAGGTGAACACAACATAATTTTTTAGGATTCCTTCAAATATATCCAATAACTTTATAGATTTGCTCTGTTATTTGAAATTTCAGTTTACCTTAATTGAAGTTTTGGATATTCCAGAGTCTTCCATGTGTATGAAAACCCCCATAGATAAATATGGACATATATACATATATCACAGCTGACAGATCACACTGGCTGTTATGGATTTGACTAACAACAATCAGAGGGCAAACTTCTTTCAAAATTGGACACTAGGAAATGCACATCAATATTTTCCTCAATACTACCACAAAGATTGGGTAAGTCATTTGATCTCTTTTTCTTTCCACTGCCAAAAACAAAAAGAAAAACAAAAACTACAAGGAACTAAGGTTAGACTGTGGAAATACATGGGCCCATAGAGCCTCCGTATTCATGATATTTACCCCAGTTTGGCCTTAAACATCTGTCCATAGTTACCTTTCTAAAAATACAATCTCACTTTTTGCTTCGTCTTTTTTATTGTTTTTATTTTTGTGAGTCCTTGCAAGTCATTTATGGAGAGAGATTAGGCTAAGAACATAATATGCAGGCAAACACACAAATAAACCAGACATTTTCCTAGCCCTTCTGTTTGGTATCTGGATTTTTTTTAGGTTTTATTGAGTAAAACCAGAAATCCCCACTTATGCAAATTTTTAATCTGTAAACCGAGAGCTATCAGAAATTTTATAGCAAAATATAATTTAAATTTGAATAAAATTATTAGAAGTTTAATTCTGCTCTCTAGAATGGTCAGTATATGGAGTAGTCTGGTAACTATTTTGTTTAAGTGAGAGTTGTCTAATTGTAGGCATAAATCATACAAATATACATATCATATATAGAGGATATGTGTAATGCATGTATGTGTATGCATATAATAGAATTAGACCTTACACTAAGATCTATACAGATTTTTAGAGTTGCTCCAGGTAATCAAGACATTGGCTAGAACTGGGAAGGAATTAATTCTCTGAAATTTTACATTTTAGTTTTAATTCCAAATAATTAGAGATCCAAGCAGATGCATATGATATATTATGTTCTGCACAAAGGAAGCAAATGAAACAGCTGCTGTGTCATCTTACATAGATATACATTCTTACTCTCATTGTTTTGGTATCACTTAGACATGAAATAGGATGGCTTTCTTATGACATGCATATAAACCTCAAGTTCCTCTTGCTTTTCCATTTGCCTTAGCCTCAAGGTTCTATTTCTAAGAACTTGAAGAAGGTGTTAGGAGTAGATAATTCATCACATTTTTTCTCAACTTTGAATCTGCAAACAGGGGAGGGGCTGATGACCTAATACTGTTAACAAAAACACCATTACACATTTGATTTCATTTTCTTCCTCTATGACAGGAAACTGGAAAGGGGATCTTGTTCTAACAGTAAAGAACAAAAGCACATTTTAGGGGGGGATTTATAGATATCACCCACACAAATTTGCTTTTTTTTTTTCTAGAAGACTGCAATCAAGACACAGAAATGCACAATGAGTAGAGTGGATGAGCAAGTTTGTGTCATTAATTATGTATTTCAATATAGTTTGATTTTGAAAATAGTTTTATGGGTGCTATAAGTAAATGACAACTGAAATAAATTACTAAAAGTATTCAGGACAATATCACATCAAAAAAGAATTCAAGAAATCATTTATATTGTCATCATCCAAGCATTAAGGAGCTTATTAGTATTTGCTAAGGCACCTGTCTTCCCAGATTTAACTCCATGCTGGCACTGGCAAGAGTAGAAAACACCTGGATAACTTAGAGAGCGTGGAAACATAGTTATACACAATCCTTCTTAACTCTCTGAGATGGAGCTGAATATGTATATTGCTTTACATACTCATAATAACATACCTGATAATTAGTACGAATTAAAAAGGAATTAAAGAGAAACTGTTCTAGGACAATGCGGAGGAGGGATCTATGGCTCTCCCAAACTGAGAGTTTGTAGTTGTCACCATTTTTATGAAGAAGCAAAAAGTAAGAGTTCACTAAGGATTCACACTAACCTTTATACTCATCCAGGAAGCAAGTTGTGACAAATAGTGTAATATTTTCTCCTAAAAGAGAGAAAAAGGATGAATTTTTTTTCCAGTTGATAAAATTGATCATTTAATATGTCCAAAGTACTCTGCTAGACAATCTGGATGATACAGAGCTGTGTAAACCTCAGTCCTTTTTCTCAAAAACTTACATTTAATTGGTGGATGTGACAGAGTCCCCGATAACTATAATGGGGGTAAGCATCAGTTACTGGTTAGAAGTTCAAAGGGGAGGATGAGTCTTAGATTCCTCTTGTGAATATGGGAACACTTGAGGAAGTAAGTGACATTTGAATCAGGCCTTCGAAGATGATAAAATTGGGAGAAAGAAGCAGGGGAGAAAAAAAATCAATCAATAAATAAGCACCTTCTCAGTAGGAGGGAACAGTGAAGACAAAGGCAGAGGGCAAGGAAATTTGGGTGTGACTAAAAAAATGACAAGTTTAGTTTTCTTCAACAGGGAAGTTATAAGATGGGACTGAAAGAGAAAGCTAAAAAGATAGATTATTTTGAGAGCACAAGGGCATTGGGTGTTAGGTCAACGAGTTTGTTCTTCAGATTAATAGGGAATCATGTTTAATAGGGAAACATTGAGGTTTGTAGACCAGGAATAGACATGATAACACACATTGTTGTAGTCACCGCAATTTGGCTGAGGTGTATGGCAAGGCTCCTCAACTTTTTCTGCATTGTTGCCCCTTTAATAAGGAGGTTTCTTTGATATATCTGCTTGGTTATTCCACAGGTTTCCTATTTGGTCAAGTTCATCAAGAGGGGATCTATTACATCTTATTTCCATCATTGGCCAGGATAGTATTTTCTTATCTTCTTTAATTTCCTTGGTGTGTTTGAGCCTTGAGTAGCTTTTGAGATAAAGCAATCCGACATCATTGAGGTCTTGGTGAATATTTATCACTGGAGTGAAATTGCAGAAAGCTAAATTTCCTAGTTTTGAACTCAAGAGCTGTATAATGTTTGAATCAGATTTTTTTTTAAAAGAACTTACTATTATCACAAAAAAATCATAATAAACAGCAGGTTGCAAGCACATTTAGATCATTCTTACTGAAGAGAATACACATTTATTGTCAACTGTGAAAGGGCAGATTCAATGACTGATGGAAAAATCACACTGCTTTGTCAGTTCACATAAATAATAATTCATCAAAGAAACATGTGTTGATGAGTGCAGCCTGGTTTGAATTTAAACCACAATGCATTCTTGAGAAATAGCTGAAGTACCTGAGCCTCATTTAAAAATCTCTAGCCCATTATCCAAGCATATAAATAATCCTTCCTAGGTCATGTAATGAATCTTCTCAAAAACAGCAAGAATATTCATGCTTGGGGATGAATAGAGGCTGTCTATATTTACCTCAAGAAAAATACATCTGGAGGCCCATGAAACGCTGATGAGTACTTAAGAAATATGATCTTAGTTCATTTTTCCAAAAGGTGCTCAACAAAATGGTTTGGATGAAATGACTATTTACCAGACACTAAGAAAAATAATAGAGTTGGCTGATCAAATTTCTCTGATAATCATTGTTCAGCAAAAAAGGATAAAAGGTGATATTTTCTCTGGTAAGCATTCCACTTTTGGGCCACCCCGATTTAAAGACCCTGTGTACTGTTGGTGAACTGAGGGGATATGACAAGTGAGTGGGTGAATCTGGTGGCCAGGTGTCTTGGTGTGGGTGAGACAGGAGCTAACAGATCTGACGTATGGGAATATTGCTCCCAGATGTTCCCCAAAGGGAAAGAACAACTTGCTTTCAGTGACCTGTCCTTTCAAGATGCGTCCTGTGGCAAATGCAGTGTGATTAGTGAGCTCTGTGAGAGGAAGCAATGCATCATGGGTGCCATTCTGCCAGAAAAAATAAGCATTTCTAATGGGTTGTACCCAATTCCTTAGTAAAAACCAGTGGTCTGCGTCTGGAGGTCATCCAAGGCAAATCAAAGAAAGAAATCTTCAGATGTTGAGGAGATAAGGAAGAAAGAACACACTGGATGTATGTATGTTGATTTTAAACTGAAGAGAAACCAGCCAGGCGAAGTCATGTCATGGATAGTTATGACCCTTGCTGCAAAAATCTGTATGGAAAAATGTAACCCAAAGTTGATGTCTATTATGCCAATGCTCTAATATCCATCAGCTCTTTGCCCGTCAGGTCTCAAATACTATCATCATGTCAACTGGAAACAAATATCTATCTGAAAATATTTTTACATTTGTATTTAAGAAACTTTGCTACTCAGTAGGAGTTGCATTAAGAAAGCTTTCTCAGGGCGCCTGGGTGGCTCAGTGGGTTAAAACCTCTGCCTTCGGCTCAGGTCATGATCCTGGGGTCCTGGGATGGAGCCCCGCATCCGGCTCTCTGCTCAGCGGGGATCCTGCTTCCTCCTCTCTCTCTGCCTGCCTCTCTGCCTACTTGTGATCTCTGTCTGTCAAATAAATAAATAAAATCTTAAAAAAAAAAAAAAGAGAAAACTTTCTTAATTTGTCTGTTCAATAGATTTTTAGCATTCTTATCTTCTGGACTCTAGAATACAATGTTTGGCTTCATAATTAATTTCACATTTCTAGATTACACATCCTGAGTATGAAACACAATATACAGAACTACACTGACAATATCTGAATCCATGCTGGTAATGGAACAATTTAAGGGAACACAGATATGGTTCAAGCTCTCCAGGTTTCAGGGTTACCAGCCCAATTTGTTACTTGATGGTCCTCTAATATTCTCTGTCTTGTATCCAATGTCTGACAGGTAAGTTTGATTTGTCTTTTTTTTATGATGTAAATTTATGTTGTTCCTTCATTCTATCAAGGGACATTATCATTGCTCAGCTGCCAAAAATTAAGCCTATTAATGTGTTTCCATTTCCCTTTTTGTTTTTCAGCCTTCCATCTTCCCTTACGACTCTAACACAGAGGAAAGTGGTAACTCCATTCCATAAAAAAAAATTTTCTATCGCAGTTTCTGATAAAATAGCCTAGGATAATTTTGATAATATTTCAAATACTCCAAACTCATCAAAATAATAATTTCACATTGCATAAAACCTGCCTTTTCATTTTTGACACTAGAACTTAAAAAAAAAAAAAAGGAATATGTCTCACTCCTGGGATTTAAAAACCTGTAATCAAATAAACCTAAGCGGTATTACTTTTGCAAGGTTCTATGTTAAAATTTTTATTGTTTTATAAAAATTAAAAATTTTAAAAAAAGCATTTGCAGTTTTCTTTTTAGGATTAAAATACAATCGATTAACTGCCTCTAACACTTACACATTATATTTATATTTAATTATTTTAATTTTTATTATATATTAATATAATATGTAAATATATTTTATATTTATATTATTATTATATTATTTTCCCTAATTTAGTTGTGCTTTGAAACTTGTGTCTGTTACCAATTTATTGTCTTTCAGCTCCAAATCCACCCTTCCTTGCCCTGCTTTTTGAGAACGGAACCGGACCCTACTGTAAGCGTATTTCCTTTGCCACCATGATCCTAGGCTTTGCCAACAGAGGGCACTAGAGGGACACTGCAAGGTGATTGGGGCAGGCAGACTGTCTCTCGGTTCTGAGGGCCCATTTGTTAATCCAGTGTGGCAGTCTATAGCTCCAGCCATAGTCTCAGGACATGCTCTCTTCAACCAAGGGCTCCTTCGGAGCAACTCTTGTGGGCCCCATCTGTGATAGCTTCATTTGAGCCCTCAGAACTCATCCTCTTTTTTTTTTTTTTTTTAAAGATTTTATTTGTTTATTTGACAGAGAGAGAGAGATCACAAGTAGGTAGAGAGGCAGGCAGAGAGAGAGGGAAGCAGGCTCCCCACTGAGCAGAGAGTGCCATGTGGGTCTTGATCACTCCAGCAGAAGGGAGAGGCTTAACCCACTGAACCACCTCGTTGCCCCAGAACTCATCCTCTTGAGGAGATCTTGGGGAGGCCCTCTCCTAGTTGTAGGTCCCTTTATGATATGCCTTTCCTCCGCCAAGAGGGAGTCCCTGCTTTTCTGCACCTGCAGATTCTGGACTGCTTAGAGTTCTCTTTAAGTAGCTTCCTCTTAGTAACAAAACTTCTTTTACAAATTTCTCTATATTACTTTTTCCTATTCAAACTACTGATGTGATTTCTATTTCCTGATAGTACCCTAACGGATATAAAGTTGTTTAAAGTCATTCTTACTGTATGGATGCCTAACCCACCTAAATAATTTTTTAAATACCCTTGCTTCTGCATTTTAAATGTGAAAAATTCCCTTCCCATCTTCATGTGATGCTCCACATTAATTAAACCCTTCTGACAAATAAGACAAGGGCATCAAGAATCTCTTTAGCGAGAGAGAGAGAGAGAGAGACATACAAATGAGTAGCTTTTATTATTAAATTGTGATAGATACAGTTATAGAAGGATGCACAAGACACAGGGATGGCACACCTAGGGTTGGTGGGGCGGGGAATAGGGATCTAATAAACCTCACGGAGCAGTTATCACCGACCATGAGTGTTCAAGGGTGATAAGAGGGATGATCCCGCATAGATTAGAGAGGAGAGGACAGTGCGAACAAAGGAATAAAGTTATGAAGTATCAGGAATATATGATATAAAACGGCACACTGGAGGAATGTCACGTAGGCGAGAACTGTTCATACCGAGGGCGCGTCTGCAGTGCGGGTCTGCGGGCCGGCGGTACCATAGCGGAGGGACCAGCGTTGAGAACAGTGCCAGAAGGCTGGAGGAGGGGCTAGCTCCAGACCGGGAAGGACGTGGTGTCAGGCTAAAAAGTTTGGGTTTTATGTCATGGGCGGCTACAAACTCCAGGAACTCAGAGGATACGAAGACTTTAAAGAAAAATTTAATTAATCATTAGTTTTACACAGCAAATATATTTAATCGTTCACGAGATAGTGAATAAATTCAAACCCTTAGCCTTGTCATGGAGTTAAAAGAGAGGAGATGGTCAGATGGGAAATGCCTATTAGCAAGTAAGAAGAAGCACTCAGTTAAAAGGTAAAGACCAAGATGTGCAGTGGGTCCGAAGACAGGAGAGAGTGGAGAAATTAAGAAGAGGGTAGAACTCCAGTACTGGTCTCAGGCACTCCAAGGACTGCGTTTTAGGAAAAGAGCAGAATGGACAACCTTTTAGGATGGCGGGAGCATGGCCCTGGAATGTTTTCGGGAAGAGGGAGCTTGCGCTGAAGGTAGGGAGTAATAATGAGAGAATAGGCTGAAAATGGAGGCTTGAGGTCTGGGATGACAAATCCGTGGTATTGTGTCTTCACTTTTGTCCTCAGCCAAGAGGTAGTCCCTGCTTTTCTGCACCTGCAGATTCTGGACTGCTTAGAGTTCTCTTTAAGTAGCCATGCCATTTATTCCTGCTAAACTCAAAGATCTCCAGATTTTTTCTTTGTCCAGTACTCAGGGAGCCATCTCCAACTGGGAGTTTATCCTTTAGGATACCTTAAACGTTTTTGACTGGTAGATTGTTAATTATAAATATTTTTCTGATTACCTTGTTATAGATAATGAATAGAACGGAGGATCCCAAAGATGGAAACCTGTTAAAAGAGCTGTGGAAATTTTCCTTTGTCTGCAAATTACATTCCAGGCATTTAGAGACTGGGTGTTTCAGCTGTGAGTTTGGAAGATAATGGGGAGTGTTTGTATTGAATTTACGTTGATACCATCCCCGAAAGAAGAAAAGCTGTAACACCAAATGCCATAAATCAGAGCGTCAGGCTGAAAAAGCAGTGTTTCACATTGCCATTTCTCCCTTAGGATATGGTTGACCTCAGAATAGGAATTCAGAAATCTCCCTGGCTGCCTCTTTGCCACTAAGAAAACAGACACTGGTTTCCCAACCCCCTGATTAAGAAAGAAGCTGGAAGAACATGGAGAAAAGTTTTCAAGACTGAATCCCCTTGCCAAAACCCAGTGGAAGAGTCTCTAGAGGAACAAAGGTCATAGAAGTTTAAAAGTTTGATTATTTTTAAAAAGATTTTACTACCTTCCCAGTAAATATTGCCTTAATTCATCATTCTTACTAGCAAATTGTCATTTAGCACCCAATAATTCTCTTGTTAAAGCCTAGAGAGTTATTAGTTTCAGGGATGGGTGAATTTAACTGCTTTGCTTTCTCCCACAACTTTGCAAAGTATTTCAGGGGACAAAGTTCTCATTTTTTTTTTCTTCCCGAATATATTCTCCTTTTATTATGAAACATAAAACCTGAACTACTGACAATCAGATGCACAAGAAGAGAAAAATGCTGATGGCAAAGTGAGTATTCAGTGGAGACAACTTTATACCTCATTTCTCACTAGGCTCTCTCAAGGACACACTAATTCTTCCACCCTTGGAAAATTATTTAACCTCTTCGTCTTGTCTTTTTGATTAGTAAATGTAGATAATAAAATTTTTATCTGACTCCTTAGAGGACTGTCATCAAGATAAAATAACATAATAGATGTTGAGAGTGGTTTTGGAAAAATACAATGTTACAGAAACATAAGAAATCCTTCTGTTATTCTAATTTTAGTTACATTCATGATCAAGAAATTAAGATGGTGGTATTGGGAAATACTTGCCAGTGTTAGGAGGTCAGACATCCCAGTATGTGTAGTGAATTGTATATTTTAGTTCTTGCTGTGAACATATAGAGACGTATCAACCAGCAGATAAATGGTCTGCATGGCTGAATCTTGTCTTCACTTACTATTCTGTTCAACAAATATTTATCGAATACCTGAATATTTATTGAATACCAACAAATATTTATTGGATCATGAATGTACCAGGAATTATTCTAGATACTGGCAATATTGCACTAAGAAAAGAGAGTGTGTGCCTAACCTCACGTAACTGCTACTCTAATCAGAGGCGACAAAGTTAACAAGTAAATAAGCAGCATGCCAGGTGGTGGTAAGTGCTATAGAGTAAAACAAAGGGGGAAATGAGGCTACTAGACAGGGGTTGGCAAACTATGACCAACTAGCCAAATCTTTTTTGATTTGGCCTCCTTTTGTACACCAAGTTTTATTGGAACACAGCCAATATTTGCCCACCATTGCTTTGAGTTAAGTAGTTGAGATAGAAACCATCTGGCCCACAAAACTTAAAATATTCACTCTCTGACTTTGTGCAGAAAAAGCTTGAGACTCTTGGTATAGGCCATTATATCTAGGCCATTTTAAGGATTTCTAACCTGAAGGAAATGGGATGCCAACGGAGGATTTGTGGGGTGACATGATCTGGCTTATCTTTTAAATAATTATCCTGGTGGGGCGCCTGGGTGGCTCAGTGGGTTAAAGCCTCTGCCTTCTGCTGGGGTCATGATCCCAGGATCCTGGGATCGAGCCCCACATCCGGCTCTCTGCTCAGCAGGGAGCCTGCTTCCCGCCCCCGCCCCCCCCCAGCCTGCCTCTCTGCCTACTTGTGATCTCTGTCTGTCAAATAAATCAATAAAATCTTAAAAAAAAATTATCCTGGTGACTTTGTTGAGTATAGACTGTAGGGTAAGAGTGGAAACATGGAGACCAGTTAGATAGTGATTGCATTGGATGAGATAAACCACTCCAGGGTAGAAAGGCCAAGAATGAGGTGAAAAAAATAAAATTGATTTCTGGATATATTTTTAAATTAACACTGTGAGAGACTTTGGCCTCAACAACCAGCAGGATGAAATTGCCATCAATTGAACTACAGAGGCCCCCAGAGGAGCAGGTTTGGGGATGAAAATGAGGAATTTGGTTGGTATGTAATAAGTTTGCAATATCCTGTAGCCGTTGAAATAGACATGCGGAAGAGGTGACCGCATGAGCTTGGAATTTGGGGAAGAGGTCTGGGCTGGGGTTAGAAATCTCATTGTTATCAGTGTATGGCTGAAGTTTAAATGCCATGAGATGAAACAAAATCACGGGACACCACGTCTCTAGCTTTCTTGATCCATTTCATTTGTCCTTTAGTGTTCAGATGCCTTTATATTTGCTGGACAGATAGAGCTTTATGTTGTGCACGTCGTGTGATCCGTGAATATTTATTGGTAGTCATTTGAGTCATGACCCTGAGCCTACTTTCAGCCTAGAGGAAGTGGGAAAGGGAAAATTTGGGGATTTAAAATGATATGTTGGACTCTGTTTTGAAAAGCAAAAAGCCTACAAGATGTTTATCTGCTTCAGGAGGGTGGGATACTTTGTCCCAGGCATACTTTTTCTCAGAATAGGTAAATACGAGAAGAGAAGACGTTACATTTCATTAAAGCCTACTATGTCCCAGGGGTTTTACAAACAATAGCTTATTCCACAGCTCCACTCAAATTTGCAAAACTGGGCTGGAAGTACTCCAATATTTCTATCATTTTATTCTTCCAGATGGATATTCAGTGAAGACAGTTTCTGGCTCTTACTGTTTCAACATCTCTTATATCAGAGAGAAACTGAAAATAAAATCCCAAATTAGTACAAACACTTTCCTGGCTTCCAAAAAAGTTCACTTTCAGGTCACTTCTAAATTAACATTCTATTTAATCAGAACAGGTTGGTCCATCCCACTAATTGCTGTTCTCTTTCCAAGGCTAAAAACAATTCTAGAAAGCAACAACTTGAAGGATATCTGTTATGCAAATTCCCTGGCACTGTAATGATTATTTTTATTTAGATAGGCATAACCATGGGCTATGTGAGATCAGGGGACAGAATATAAATTGTTCAGCTCACTGGATTAAAGTGCCTAGATACTACGCTGAGAACAGAAAGAGAGGCAATCCATTGACTGAGTGATCAGTCTGGAATTGCTCCCCATTGCCTAGAGCCGGGTTTCCTAACTGGGGCACTATGGACATTTTGGGCCACATAATTCTCCACTTTGGGGAGCTGTATATTCTAGGATGTTGAGCAGCATCCCTAACTTCTACCCATTAGCTGCCAATCACAACCTCCCCTCTCCTAGTTGTGAAAACTTGTCACACCGTCTCCAGAGATTTCCAAATGCTTTTGGGGAGTAGGCGTATTTGAAAACAACTGACCTGGAGGGTTAAGTTCTTTTTCCTTATGCTGGCATTGGAAATTCTCTATGGTTTACCTCCAGACCTTTTCAAAATTTTTCCTCCATAAATCTGCTTCAAGATAGCTGGTGTGTTTATTATTCCCCCTGAAATTTTTCTCCCTCTGGAGTTGGTGCCTTTGTAAATACCCATCCACTCCCCATTTATGAAGGCCCATCCTTTTCTTTAACTAAATGCTACCAGTGCTTATAAGCCTGATGAAGTCTTTCTTGTTTCATGAAATTAGAGCCTCAGGTCACAGAAATCAGATGGGGTTAGTCTAGTTCTTACTCTGCAGTTGAGGACAATAAGATAGGTAGGGTCATTGTTTACCAAGGTCCTAGGAGCTACACAGAAAGCTGGTAATAGAACCCCAGAGCCCCATCTTTCTGAAATACACTGTGCTTACCATTCTACCGGCTTCTCAGATGTCTTTGGTTCATTTCATTCTTACCCTTCTCAGAAACTCTCAGAGATTTTGTTCTTATGATTCATTTTAGTAATTAGTGCCTTTCCACACAATAATGTCAATATGCTATTGTTTAATACTCATATGAGGTATGATGTTACCTAGTCTGTTCCCTGAAGACCCTGTGCACTTTCCTCATTTTTGCCCATGGCTTTGTCCCTCAGTGTGGGATGTCTTTTAAATCTTTACCCCTTCCTTGCTTGTTGAGATCTTACTTAACTTGTATAACTCAAGTCAACTACAGGTTCTTCTGGAAGGTTCTTCAGAATTATTCTTCCATTCTCCCTTCTGTCTCCACTGTGACACTGTGTGTGTGTGTGTGTGTGTGTGTGCAAGCACTTTAAAGATTATTGGTACTAAATTTCTGATTCCCTGGGAAATATATCTCCCGATTTTTTTTAAGATTTTATTTATTTGACAGGGAGAGAGAGAGATCACAAGTAGGCAGAGAGGCAGGCAGAGAGAGAGAGGGGGAAGCAGGATCCCCACTGAGCAGAGAACCCTAAGTGGGGTTCGATCCCAGAACCCTGAGTTCATGACTGGAGCCAAAGGCAGAGGCTTAACTCACCGAGCCACCCAGGCGCCCCCAATCTCCTGATCTTTTCTATTTTTTTTTTGCTCTATTAACACTAACAAAACAAATTATTCCCCCTCCTAAATGAATTAATTAAGATGGACTTATTAATTTCTTCAGCAGACAAATATACATTACAAAAATTGCCTTGGTACATGTCAGCATGAAAGAAAAGAGCATGTCCATATCTTTTTCTTAATATAGGTAAAATAGCAGATTGAATTATTATTATGTGTATTTGTGTGTCTGTTTTGCCAGTAAGTTATAAACCCTGTGAATGCTGATTTTATGTTTTAGTCATCTTCATAACCCAGGGCCCAGAACCTGAAAGTGGGTCAGGCCCATAAAAGGAAATTTATAAATATTTCTTTTCAGTTGAAATCACTATTTCTGCACTCTGAGATTCAAAATGAATCATGGTCTAGGGGCTTCATCCTTTTCCTGAGTCACAGCACATCCCTTGCCCTCACACACAAACATATTCTTGCACCCATGTGAGGGCATTCACAAGGAAAAGGCACAGGAACATATTTACGTGTGCACAGGCACAGATGAAAACTGCTGGTTAAAAATGGAACCAACCTTAATCAACCTGAAGTCGTTCTGGCTAGACAGGAACTATAGTTGCCCCTCGAACAATACAGGTTTGAACTGCTCGGATCTACTTACCTGTCAAAAGTTTTCAATAAATACAGTATAATACTGTAAGTGTATATTCTCTTCCTTTTTCCTAATAATGTTTTCTTTTCTCTAGCTCATAATATTGTGAGAATATAACCTATAATAGATACAACACACAAAATATATGCTAATCGACTATTGATTTTATCAGTAAGGCTTCTGGTCAACAGTAGGCTATTAGCACTTAAATTGTTGGGGAGCCAAAAGTCATACAGGAAGTTTTTTACTCTGTAGGGGTTCAGCACCTCTAACCCCCATGTTGTTCAAAGGTCAGCTTTCCAAGACTCAGTTTTAGCTAATATTGTGAACCACATCATTTTATTACATCTTTTGAACGAAGTTACTGATAAATCCAAATATTGACTCTTTTGGGTCTTCCCTCCTCTCATTTCCCAGGTCCAAGTTTTGGTACCAGCCAAGAGACAATGAAATTTCAGAAGGTTGACTAGAAAAAGAGGGATAGGGTATCACTAAGCTGTATTATAAATCTCTATTTATTGAGTTTTGGTGACTATTTGGCTATATTTACATAACTATTGGTAAATATTGGTATAATCAGTAGTAATGATATTTTTCTTATTTACTTAATGTTATTTATAAATATTAGGTATAGAGACTGGCAGAATCAGAGAGTGTATTTTAAAGGAGAAATAGGACTAAGTAGCTTGCAACTTGCTTTCAGTTACTTTGGGATGGGAAATGTGATGACATCTAGTTGGTTGCATCAACCAGAGTGAAAAATGAACACAAAGGTAAAATTGTTCACTGTAAAGGATATTTTCATTCTTTAAACACATTCCTGTGGCTAAGGCTAAAATGGACCCATTCGAGGTTTTCTTAAAATAGAAATTCTTAGTAATGTCTAAGCAGTTGATGCAGTCGATGTCAAGACATGTCCTGACTTCATATTATCTTTTACGGATAACTTTAAAGTAAGCCTCCCCTGTTTTTAAATTAAAGAGAAAAGATATCTAATACTTAATAATGATTTTTATATACTCAGTGCGTATATTTATATTATTCGTTCCTTATTTAGGAAAATTTTAAGTTAAATATCAACCTGTTGTCTTATGCCTGAAATTAATAGAAGTCAGGAATGAATTTATAAGAGGTGTTTTCAGTTTGAGTCCTGGATTCTCTTTCGACGTGTTAGCATTTTCAAGATTCTTTTTTCTTGTACACAGTTACAACCCAGACACAATATTTTACTTGACCCAAATTCAAGACCCAGTCCTTTCAAAAGATTCAGGAAGGTTGTTTCTTATCTGCACAGGGATGTAAGGAGTGCTTCACTTAAATAGTAATTGCTACTGTTATGGCACCAAATGTAGGTAATTCTAGTTACCTGGTCTTGGCTGGAGAACAAAAACACACAGAGACACAATCTGGGTGAGGTTACCTGGTTCAAGGACTTTTCTTTATCAGGCCCAAAGGGGTATTGTTGTTTGTTTCCTTGGTTAATTTGTTTTTTCTCTAGTCCCTTTAAAGACCAAAAAGGACTAGGGAGAAAAAGAGAACGATGGTATCAGCAGTGTTGAATTCACATGTTGTTTTAGACATCATGTCAAGTTCTTTCCATGAATTATTTTGATTTATAAAAAATTATGTGTTAGATGTTATTTTCAGTCTCTAAGCCCCAATTGTAGAGATGAAGAAAATGAGGCTCAGAAAGGTTAAGCCGTTTGTCTAAGGCCTCAGAGCTAACACATTTTAGAGCTGGGACTCAGCTCATTTTCCTATTATAGCATCTAATACCTCACCACAGGAAGCCTTAGTCTCACACATACCAGTCTACACATACCATGTGTAGTTTAGTAACGGTTAGCTCAAGCAAACCTAAGTAGACACATTGTAGTGTGTACTGTTTATGGCTTGTCCCAATTCAGAAGAGCTAAGTGTTTAAATTGCAGTTTTTGCAAACAGACTATAATAAAAATTAAATTCTATAAACTTAAAATCTAATTAGTTATATTAAAAACAAAGGCAATGACAATACAAAACTTACCACTTTTTGGTTATTTTCTTAGAGTTTACCATTATCACTGCTCTTGCAATTATTTGTGTCGATTGTGTGTATAAGATGGAGGTATTTTTTGATGCGTACTACTGCACGTCTTCTCAACTCCACCATCAATGACCTCACATCGGTAGCTTGAAATTTCCCATAGTAGGAGTGTTTACCCCATGCAAACAAGCAAACGCTCTAAACTAGGACCTGCACCCCCCACCCCAGGAAAGCCATTTGTCAATATTTACCAGCATACCACTGTGTACAGCATTTATATTGAATACAAATACTTTAATTATTTTATATGTTCTCCTTATACAAATTCATGAACATTCACTAAGTATTTTTTTTTTAAGATTTTATTTATTTATTTGACAGACAGAGATCACAAATAGGCAGAGAGGGAGGCGGAGAGAGAGAGGAGGAAGCAGGCTCCCCACTGAGCAGGGAGCCTGATGCGGGGCTTGATACAGGGCTTGATCCCAGAACCCTGGGATCATGACCTGAGCCGAATGCAGAGGCTTTAACCCATTGAGGCACCCAGGTGCCCCATTCACTAAGTATTTACTTAGCACTTACTCTGTGCTAGATGTTACAGTACACTCGTCCAGCATCCTTATCTCACTTATATCTAAAAAGAGCTGTAAGGTAGATATCATTATTCTCATTTGTAGACCAAAAAAACTGAGGTTTCAAGTACGTGACTCCCTTAAGGTCACTGGTAAGTAGTGGAGTAAGAGCTTGATTCCATGTTCTGTGGGTCTACATTTCACAACACCACAGCTGTGGTGGTGTATTGTGGAAAGAGCCCAGGACAGGGTTATAGTAAAAAGACAAACAAAACAAAACAAAAAATGTTCCATGCTTCTTTCTATTTTACTACCACTGTATTCATTGGCATGAATAATCAGCTTGTCTGTCTGAATGCAACACGATAGTTTGTAATGTTGAATAGGAGCGTGTAAGCTAGAAGAGGGGATTAGAGAAGCTGAGGAGACAAAGGACAAAAGTAGTGGCAATCTGGACTAGCTGTCATACAGGGAAAATACTTGTAATGTCCTTGCACTGCAAAGCAGGCGACACAGTGACAATTCTGAGAACAGAGTGTTTCAAATGAAACTTTGCTAAGGACAAAAAGAACCGATCGCACCTGTTCTTGAGTTGATTAGGCTATGAGATGCCCACCTTATACTTTGTAATGCAGTTAAGACTCCCCCCCCCCTTTTTTTAAAGACTTCTTTTAAAAAAGACATTTTTTTAAAAAGATCTTATTTATTCATTTGACAGAGAGAGAGAGAGAGAGAGAGAGATCACAAGTAGGCAGAGCAGCAGGCAGAGAGAGAGGGGAAAGCAGGCTCCCTGCTGAACAGAGAGCTGTTGTGGGGCTCAATCCCATGACCCTGAGATCATGACCCAAGCCAAAGGCAGACGCTTAACCCACTTAGCCACCCAGGCACCCCTAAAAAAGACATTTTGTATAAAGTATCATGCCATCCGTGAAGAGAGAGAATTTGACTTCTTCTTTGCCAATCTGAGTACCTTTTATTTCTTTTTGTTGTCTGATTGCTGTTGCTAGGACTTCTAGTACTATGTTGAACAAGAGTGTTGAGAGTGGACATCCTTGTCGTGTTCCTGATCTCAAAGGGAAGGCTGTCCCCTGAAATTATTAGAACTCATACAGCAATTCAGTAAAATCAATGTACAGATATCAGTTGCTTTCTTATAACTAACAATCAAAATATAGAAAGGGAAATTTAGAGAATCTATTCCATTTACTATAGCACCAAGAACCATAAGATACCTGTGAATAAACCTAACCAAAGAGGTAAAGGATCTATACTTGAAGAACTACAGAACACTCATGAAAGAAATTGAAGAAGACACAAAAAGATGGACAAGCATTCCATGCTCATGGATGGGAAGAATAAACATTGTTAAAATGTCTATACTGCCTAGAGCAATCAATACTTTCAATGCCAATCCAATCAAAATTTTACCAGCATTTTTCAAAGAGCTGGAACAAATAATCCTAAAATTTGTATGGAACCAGAAGAGACTCTAAATTGAAAAAAAAAAAAAAATCAAAACTGGGCCATCACATTGCCTGATTTCAAGCTTTACTAAAAAGCTGTGATCCCAAGACAGCATGGTACTGGCACAAAAACAGACACATACGCCAGTGGAAAAGAGTAGAGAGCCCAGATATGGACCCACAACTCTATGGTCAAATAATCTTCAACAAAGCAGGAAAAAGTATACAGTGGAAAAAAGACAGTCTCTTCAATAAATGGTGCTGGGAAAATTGGACAGCTATGTATAGAAGAGTGAAACTTGACCATTATCTTACACCATGCACAAAGATAACCTCAAAATGGATAAAAGACCTCCACATGAGGCAGGAATCTATCAAAATCCTAGAAGAGAACGTAGGCAGTAACCCCTTCAACATTGACCACAATGCAACTTCTTTCAAGACATGTCTCCAAAGGCAAAGGAAAGAAAGGTGAGCATGAACTTTTGGGACTGCAACAAGATCAAAAGCTTCAGCACAGCAAAAGAAATAGTCAACAAAACAAAGAGGCAATCCACGGAATGGGAGAAGATATTTGTAAATGACACTACAGATAAAGGGCTGATATCCAAGATCCATAAAGAACTCCTCAAACTCAACACACAAAAAATAGATAATCATATCAAAAAATGGGCAGAAGACATGAGCAGACACTTCTCCAAAGAAGACATACAAATGGCCAACACACACATGAAAAAATGTTCATCATGATTAGCCATCAGGGAGATTCAAATCAAAACCATGTTGAGATAGCACCTTACACCAGTTAGAATGGCCAAAATTAACAAGACAGTAAACAACAAGTGTTGGAGAGGATGTGGAGAAAGGGGAACCCTCTTACACTGCTGGTGGGAATGCAAGTTGGTTTAGCCATTTTGGAAAACAGCGTGGAGACTCCTCAAGAAATTAAAAATAGAGCTACCCTATGACCCTACAATTGCACTACTGGGTATTTACCCCAAAGACACAGTTGTAGTGAAAAGAAGGGCCATTTGTACCCCCAATGTTCATAGCAGCAATGCCCACAATCGTGAAGCTGTGGAAAGAGCCAAGATGCCCTAGAGACGAATGGTCAAAGAAGATATGGTCCATATATACAATGGAATATTAAGCCTCCATCAGAAAGGATGAATACCCAAGTTTTGTATCAACATGGATGGTACTGGAGGAAATTATGCTGAGTGAAATAAGTCAAGCAGAGTGAGTCAGTTATCACACGGTTTCACTTACTAGTGGAGCATAAGCAATAATATGGAGGACATTGGGAGTTGGAGAGGAGAAGTGACTTGGGAGAAATCTGAGGGGGAGATGAACCATGAGAGACTGCAGACTATGAGAAACAAACTGAGGGTTTTGGAGGGGAGGTCGGTGGGGGGATGGGTGAGCCCTGTAGTGGGTATTAAGGAGGGCACATATTGCATGGAGCACTGGGTGTAGTGCATAAACAATGAATCTTGGAACACTGAAAAAAATAATAAAATAAAATTAAAAAAAATAAAAATAAAAAATAAAAAAGACATTTTAGAGGGAACAAGAGTTATATAGTTCAGTAGCAGAAACTAGAGAATCTCAGAGGTCTTTTACAACACCCTGGAGTGAACACAGTTTCTTTCTGCTCACACGCAAATCTGATGCAAGTCAGGTGTGAGCAACTCAGCGGCTTTCCAGTGGTGTCTCAGGAATCCAGCTGCTTCCATTTTCAATGACTCCATTTCACAGTTCTTTACTTCCAGCCAAGGAGTCAATGGAGAATTCACATCTGTCTTACATGCCTGCAACTGAACTTTCATTCATGGTCTTATCCATGAGCTCTCAGTGACATGGCTACAACCTGACTACAAGGGAGGCTGCCGAAAGCACATGGGTGCCAGAGATCGGCTCCTCCATGCTCCCTCTAGCCGGCAAAGCTTTCTCTTAGTCCACCCATTCTTACTTTGCTCTCTAGTCAAAGTGGATTTGTCTGCCAAACACACCAGAAGAAATGAAGTATGACTTATTGAGAATATATCTGTTCTTCTGTCTAAATGGCAACATTTAGACAATACAATTTGAAGTCAGGCTGGTGGAGAGTATTTCGTGGGGCTGTGGAACTGTTTCACGTGCAGAGCCTTCTCTAATAAAAAAGCTATCAGCTTTCTCATTATATTTGCTCTTTGGTATTTAAATTCAGGAATTTGAGAAGAACATTGGAGAAATCTATCATGGCACTTTCATATTGTAGCCACTAAACTACTCAGTTGCTGAAGCTTAATTTCCTTCTTTGGGTACTTTGTGTAAATTTTTTGTTTCTTTAATTGGTTATGTTAATATTTTATTGATATATTTAATTTTCACTTATTTTAGTGGGCTCTTGTACATTGTCTCTTTGGAACTCCCAAGGCTGGAAGTAAAATTTGCCCTTACAGATGTATGTGCAATCTTCAATAGCTCCTCCTCCAGAGAAACTAAATAATCATTAAGTATTAATGTGGACGTTATGGGATCCAGTCTCTGCCTCAAATCTCACACTAAGCACAGCTAAAGAAATAGAGAGTGATTTGCTGTGAACTAAGAGGGTTCCTAGGACATGGACCCTCAAAACTAAAACTGGGGAAGTTCCAGGCAAACCACATTAGTCACCCTATGAATGTTCCTTTTTGGAAGACAGATTTGTTTCATTCTAACTGACTTTATGTTTCTCTGTCAGGCTCTGCTCTCAGTCCTACAGAGAAGAGATATTGGTGCAGTATCCTAGGCATCTACAGGGAAAGAAAACAAAAATATTTTATCCAAATGGATTCATGATAAATATGTTTGGGACAATGGAGTTTTCATGTTGGGAGAGGAGATTCATGTTAAATAGTCTCAGTGGAGGGAGTATCCAGTTTTCACAATCAGGTCTTTATACCTAAATAGTTTCTTCCTTGATTTTAAATTAAGATAATGTAAGGAATTATCTCTACCACTCATTCCAATTTGGCCTTGAAACTAGTAATTTTTTTTTTTTTCTTTCACAGCAGAGAAGATAAACAACACAGAGAGAGAAGAACTTTTGACCTGGTGACCAAAGTTTATGCCACCCAGACTTCACCCCTTGCCTTCTGATGGTAGCTGGTGTATTTCCGTTATCTTCTTCAGTGGCCTCAGGGAGTGAGGTGAAAGGTGGAAAGGCTGGTATGACACTTAGAAGTTACGATTTCAGGTTTTCCTCAGACGAACAGACTTGGCTTTTCCACTGGCCCCTTCTAACCCCACCTCCTTGTTACGGTAGAAGTCTACATAACCCTAGAATATTCTGTCCCTGATTCGGAACATAAGGTTTTTTTGCTTTTTCAGTCCTCCCTCACACTGCTCGGTAGAAATTCACGGACATATAATTGTTCCTCTGCTTACATGTGGCCCCAAGTTATAAAGATAAAATAAAATGTCAAATGAAGTCATGAGAAAGTCTAATTCATCTCTAAACAGTGAACAGAGGAAAGAAAAGTGAGATTTTATGAAGTGATTTGTGGTCCCTTAGGTATAATGAAGTCAGACTGAGAATTAAGTCAACCCAGGAGAAGGCCAACTTGAGACAGATGGAAACAGAGAGGACGTGAGATAGTGGACAACGCATTGGGGACCAGGAAACTGGCTAGGACGATGGTTTTTGCCACCCTGCGTGTCCGGCTGAATCTGACCTACCCCTTGAACCTTTTCAGATTCTGTGAACCCACATTCCCCTTTTGTGTCTCATGCCAGTTTGCTTTCACACAAAGGATTTCTGACTGACAAGCTTTCTGAGGAAAGATTGCTTTTTAATTGTTTATATTGGCAGGGCTCCCCAGGAGTGGGGGATCTTGAGTGACACCATCTCAGTTTTGTTCCTTTGCAATGCAAACTCTTAATTATTTGTTTACTCAAACAACAAATACACATGCTTATTGAGTGCTTAGAAGAGGCCAAGATAAGGGGTGGTGGAGATGAAAGGCCCAGGCTCTCCTGGACCAGCTGCCTAAAAACATACAGTTCCTCCACTTCTTTGACTTCGTGACTGACCCACCCCTCAGGCAGCTGATTCATATGAAGATTGTTTGAAGGATTACATTGACTTACCTTTGTAAAATATAGCATATCGAGAATAGCAGGCATTTTGCAACTTGTAGCTATCCTTAAAACTGGTATCAGTGCTATTGATATTGTTATTTTTTGATATGTCAAAAATATTCTGCTAGGTGTTGCATGATAAAAATAGGGTATAGTAGGATAAAAATAGGATATAGTAGGATAAAAATAGGATATAGAGTAGGATATAGGTAACTTTACAAGAAGCTGCCAGTGTGGGTTGTAAAATAAATACACATATACTTAAGGGGTCACAGGTCATTCTAAAATCGGGTATTTTAAAAAATATATTTAGGGTGCTTTGTGTTAAAAAACAAAAGTTTCCAAAATGTATTCATTTATGAGCTATGTAAGCAAAAAAGAAAACACACAACACATAATAATGACCATTTTAAAATAATCATATAATCTTATTTTTGTTTCTTAAATATATATAGATTTAGTACATGATATCCATTGTTTTGTAGCTTTCATTTTTTATTTAATATCATACCATGACAGAAAGGTGCCACCCTTTTTATTTTATAGCTGTATTTTGTTGATTGGAAGTCACCTGATTAGTATAACCTGCCTGCTCCAGATGGCCATTTGGGTTGTAGCTGAGATTAGGCTATTATAGGCAATGTTGCAATGTCATTTTCTATGCATATCATTTGCATATACACAGATACAGCTCTTGAAAACGATGTTGTTGTTTCTATGAGTACATGGATTTGTAATATGGAAAATTACGGCCCACTTGTCCTCCATAGAACATCCCACCAATAATGTAGGAGGATGTTTGCTTGCTAATCGCATCTCCAATAGTGCTAATCAACATTTCAAATACTTTCCATTCTGATGGGTAAAAAACTATAATATATTAGATTTAATTTTTATTTCTTCTTTTGCTGGTGAAGTTGAACAACTTTTAATGTTTAAGAGCCATTGTATTTCCTTTGCTGTGAGCTGTACTCTGATCATTTTTCTACTGAATTATTGATTTTGTCCATTTTTAGAAGGACTTTATAAATTTAGGAGATATGCACTTCGTCTATAATAAAGTGGCAGATTTTCTTCTACTTTTTCCTCTTTTTTTTTTCTTCTTCTTCTTCTATCTTTTCTTCTTGGCCATGTAGTAGTTTTTATTTTGTAATATATTTATAAATTTTTAATATATTTATAAATTTTTCTTTTTATGATTTATGGGTTATTCCAGTCAATTAGAAGATCCTTTGCCTCTTGAGGATTATGAAGGCATTTCCCCATGTTTTCTTCTAGTATTCTTGTGATCTAATGTTTTTCACACTCAGATTCTGATGCACTGAGATTTAACCTAATGTGCAAGGGAAAGGACAGCACACCCCAATATTATTTAGTGAATTGCTACATTTATTATACAGTGAATTACCATTTGCATTTGGGTCTATTTGAGGACTTTCTTTTTTTTCTCATTACTCTTTCTTTGTCCATGTGTCACTGTAAAACTGCTTTAAATGCTAAATATTTAAATCTATTTAAGCATTTAGTTGGTCTAGTTCCAGCTACTTGTCCTTTTCTTTCAGTTTTTCTGACCACTTTTGTCTAATTTTCTATGGAAACATTGAAGTCATCTTGTCTATTCCCATCCTTTCCCCCAAGTTGATATTTTTGTTGGAATCACATTAAATTTAGATATTAACTTTGGGAAAATCAAAATCCTTATGATGCAAAAATATTCTATCTTTCTTTGCTTAAGTCTACTCTGTGACCTTTCAGTGTTTTAAAACTTCACTTCATGTAGGTATGAAGCATTTCTTATTAAGTTTACTCCTAGATATTTTTCTTTTGGTGTTGTTTTTGTACTTTGGAGTGGTATCCCTTGGGTTTTCTAAACATGTAATCGTACATCTACAACCAGAGTTTGATTCTTTATATGTTGAAAAAATTATTTTAAAAGTTATATACTTCTAAGCTTTTTCTCTGTTTTGGTCAGTGCCTCTAGCACAATTCTAAGTGATGAAGGGGTTAAGGGAATTGTTATCTTATTTCCAACCACACAGAAATGAGTTGGTTGAACAGTCTCTGCAAGAATATCATTGTATCTAATTCTGGAGTTTGAAGTCTACAAAGCCAGCAGCCAGGAAGGAAATACGGATGAAAAGAAGGCAGAGCAAGGACAAGCTGGAACCCTGAAACATGATCTGGAACCCATGAGGATGAATTGATTCTTAGAGATATTGGTGCCCTTCACCTCGGAGCTAAATGCCTCATAGCCCAGGATTCAGAGAAGCTGAAGGACAATCCAGGAGAACATAGAGCTGCTGCACTTCTGGCTACTACCCTATGCCACTGAGGTGAGCCAGTACGTCAAGAAAATGTACGTGAGCTACAAAATGGATGCTGCTTTATCCCTGCCCTTCAAATCTTACAGAAAAATCTCTCTGTGGCCCATCTTAACTAGAAACCTATACAGAATAGAATTGTAAGAAATCAGTTCAGTATAGACAGGATTATGTACTATAGATGCTTCCACATCTTGGCTATTGTAAACAATTCCACAGTGAACATAGGGGTGCTTATATCTATCTAATTAGTGTTTTTTTCCCCCTTGGGTAAATACTAGTGGAATTACTGAGTAGTATGGTATTTCTATTTTTAATTTTCTTAGGTGCCACCATACTGTTTTCCATCGTGGTTTACATTTCCACTAACAGTGCTCAAGCATTCGCTTTTCTCCACATCTTTTCCAAACCTTGTTATTCCCTTTCTTTTTGATGTTAGCCATTCTGATGTGAGGTGATACTTCATTGTGGTTTTAATTTGCACTTTCTTGATGATGAGTGATGTTGAACATCTTTTCATGTGTCTGTTTGGTCATCTGTATATCTTCTTTGGAAAAATTCCTATTCAGGTGTTCTGCCCATTTTTAATTGGCTTATTACTCTTCTCTTTTCTTCTCTTCTCTTCTTTGTTTCTTTTCTTTTCTAGTGTTGAGTGGTTCCCTTTTCCATGTTCATACCAATGTCTTATACACCAACCTCTAGCTTATTATTCTGTGAGCAACTTTAGATCAAAAAGCGTATTTTTAAATTTTATATCTCTAGGAATTATTATCAATGTATATTGTAAATATCAGGCACACCAATAATGTTTCTTGAACGAAAAAGAAAAGTTAAATGTTCTATTTGGCCAGTGAATTTTCTGAGCCTGGTGAATAAATAAGGCATCTGCCATTTTCATGTTTTATCTGTGTTCTTATCCATTCTTCTTTGGATATATTTGCTTTTTGGAGGTTTTTTTTAATCATTCCCACTGGTAGAAAGTTCCTGATTTATTTGCCATTTAGAAGCTAGCCCTTTTCTCTTTGATTTGTGTCATTCAGCCACCTGTGTTATTACTTATTCCATTTTTTAGTCTTTGATTACATTAGGTATTTTGTTTTCTTTTTTGATAGCAATTCAGAGTCATTCAGGCTGTTTTCTATAAGCATTTCCACCCACTTACAGGAACTCATATTGAAGTTACTTCCTGACACCTGGGAATATACATTTACCATCTATCTTTTAATGTGCATCTAAGACAGTTTCTCTACCAGACTCAGGTGACAATTAAGTAAAACTATTCCCTGTGAATCCTTCTAAATATTTGAAAGGGAAACAAATAGACCGCCTCTCATTCTGCAGTTATTTCATCACTGAAAACATGTAAAGTGGGCATTATGTGTCTGATTCTAAGCTAGGAGCTGTAGGGAATACAAAGAGGAAAACATGGAGCTCTGTCTTTTGGGAACTATGGTTGTGGAGGGGAACAAAGTAAATATGACACAAGGCAGAGTGGAAAAAAAAAAGTTACACAGCCTATGAGAGCTCAGTGAAGAAAAAAAAAAGATTGTGTAATTAAAAAAAAAAAAGAACTCAGTGAAGGAGTGAGAGAGGAGAGATTACATTTGATCTGGGATTTGGGAATAATTAACCTGGGCCATGAATAATAGGTGATAATTTTAAAGATAGAAACATGATATCCAATGGAGGAAACAGTAAGAATAAAAGTATGGGAGTCTCTGTTCTAGATTCAATGCTCCATTTTTGATACAGTGAGTGGACAGTGTAGCTATTAGAATAGAATGCATAGAGGGACATGGTGGGAAGTGAGAGCAGATAGCATATTAGTTTTCTATGGCTGCTGTAACAACCACGAACTTACTGTTTTAACACAAATTTATTGTTCTGTAGGTTAGATGTCTCACATGGCTCCTATAGGACTGAACTAAAATTGAGGTGCTGGTTGGGCTGTTCTTTCTAGGGGAGAAGTTGTTTCTTTGCTTCTTCTCGCTTCTAGAGGCCGCATTCCTCCTCCTTCAAATCTCCATGACTGCCCTTCCCTAGTTGGGTTTTCCCCTGATCAAAGCTGAGAAAGGTCTCTGCTTTTAAAGATCCATGTGATTAGATTGACCCACCTGGATAATACAGTATTATATTCTTATCCCAAAGTCCTTAATGTGATCACATCTGTAAAGTCTTTTTTTGCCAAGTAAGGTAACATTCATGGGTTTCAGGGATTAGGATGTGGACATTTTAGGGGACCATTATTCTGTCTACAACAGGTGGCTTAAATCAGATCATGAAGGGAATTAGCCGAGCATGATCTAGCAACATATTTCAAGCTTGATAATATGTCATTATCCTAATGATAGCAGATGCAGTGAAAATAAGGGAAAGAAGAATGTTTGAAATAATCAGAGTTAAATATCATTGGAAACTGTAACCTTACAATCAAATCGTATTCAAATGAATACTTTGCATTCACTTGTGTATCTACTACCATTATTTGCAGACAAATCAAGGAGTAAGATTTGTAATGTGTATATTAACTTGAGTCTGTTTTTCTCCCCTTCCTCTACTGCCATTATTGAGACAAATATCTTAGACAATTTGACAAATATCTTAGAACTAGGAAAAAGATATGTTTGGGTTTTCTTGTTTTTTTTTGTTTGTTTTTGTTTTTGTTTTTACACATGTAGGTACTAAAACTTTAATAGACATATTGTAACACTACTAAATTCTGATTTTTTAAATAACTTTTTACAAATACATAGAAATTTTTGTTAAATTTAATTTGACTCACAAAACCAATTTTAAGGAGACAATTTATAAGTACTCACACTATTGAAGGAACCTAATGTCTTTGTTCTTTAATTAATTAATTAAATAAATATTTATTAAGGATCTACTCTGTGCCAAGTACTGCTTAGCTGCTGGGAAGAAAGTCGTAAAGAAAACAGAAGAAATCCCTGCTATCAAAGCCATTCTAATAAAGGTGATTGATAATATTCAAGATCCACTGAGTGGACTAAGTAGTATTTTAATTTTAATTTTTATTATTTATTTATTGTTTGTTTTAAAAATATTTATTTATTTATTTCAGAGAGAGAGCGAGAGAGTACATGTGCACATGCAGTAAGGAGGGGCAGAGGGAGAGAGACAGAATCTCAAGTAGTCTCCCTGCTTAGCAAGGAGCCCAAAGTGCAGCTCTATCTCACAACCCTGAGATTATGAGCCCAAATCAAGTGGAATGCTTAACTGACTGAGCCACCAAGGCACCCCCCGCCGAAGTAGTATTTTAGACAGTGATACAGAACAAGATAGAGCAAAAAGGACAATATGAAATGTTAAGGTTTTGAAATTTCTGATGATGAAAGTCACTGAAAAAGTGACGATAGGAAGAGAGAGACACCCCGTTCACCACAGTTAGAAACTGAAGCTTCATTGGATCGGTCCAGGTTCTTCTGGCTGCTGGGTGCTTCCTCCTCCTCTGTAGCTCCTGGCCATGTGCAGGGAACACTGGAAGGGCTGTGGGAGAGGCAGAGATAGATCAGACCCATCTCTACCCTCCAGGGAGCTTACGCAGAGGGACAGCAGGGCTCATATCATTGTGATCCAAGATACAAAATTATTTCTAAGCACCACAAAGGATCAGGGAACTGAGAAGTGCTTAAGTAGAAGTTCTGGTTATCACCAAGAACAGCAATGAGCCAGAAAAGAATTTGATCATGCAGAATTCTAAAATCACATCCTCAGAGGAATAGTGGGGCACAGTTCTGTTTTGAATTTTGTTTCTTTTATTATCAGTATGAAGCAAGAACCTAGAGCAAGTAAGAGAAGGGCAAGTTCCCATACCACTTCTCATGCAATAGTCCCCCATGATCCTTGGTTTTGCTCCCCGCAGTTTTGGTTACCCTTGGTAAACTGAGGTCTGGAACTGAATGGTCCTCCTCCTGCCCAGGCTGCAGAAGGTCAGTACAGCCTAGCAGTACATCACAGCCCGCCTCGTTCACTTCATTTCATCACGGAGGCATTTTATCATCTCACCGCATTGCAGGAAGGGTGAGTCTGGTACAGTAAGATATTTTGAGAGAGAGAAACCACACTCGCATAATTTCTATTACACCGTATTGTTGTAATTGTTTTGTCTTCTTATTTGTTATTGTTGTTAATCTCTTACTGTGCCTTAATTATAAATTAAACTTTATCAGAGGTGTATATGTGTAGGAATAAGATGGTTTACATAGGTTTCAGTTCTCTGCTGTTACAGGGGTCCCCAGTTTTGGGGACCATGGATCATGGGGGGCTGCTGTACCTGCATAATCTGGGGCATGTGAGTGAAGAGGGGTCGGGTTTTTCATGACTTCTGGGTCGTTCCCTCCACGTCCAGGCAGGCCCCCTGTGTGTGCACCGGCATTTGGGTCTGCCGTTTGGAAACACAGGACCCTTGTCTGGCATCTTATTCCCGACGTCCTTGCCCGTCAGTCAGCCTTCAGCCACCTGGGTTCTTTCCATTATGTTTTTGTTCCTTGTAATAAAGTGGATTTTCTTTCTTTGCGAATGAGCATAAAGATACCCAGAAAATAAACCAGGTGCCCATTTGCCAGGCTCCAGCAAGCAAGCATACAGATGAGGCTCTTCGGCCTCTCCTATAGGTTTCCCAAGAGGAAAATGCTGCCGCTGACGTGAATAGCAGAGGCCAGACAATGATTCTTAGGGAAGATAAACAGGCTTGTGATTCCCTCCTGAGGGCTCCGCTCCTCTCCTCAATGACGGATCCTGGAGCAAAAGGTCATGGGGATAATTCTGCACCTGCAGCCTGGGAAGGCCAGGCCCGGTCCTTGCAAAGAGCTCTCTCATAATGGATGCTAATTATTATTGAGCCAAATGCACTCTTTTATTGAGGGGCAGGTGGGAGGCTCTGTCACTGTCAGGGCGATTCTACCAAGGGCAAGTATAGAATTCCTTGCACAGATGTACATATACCCAAGAAGCCCCAAGTGTTACGTGCAGGCTGTTCACAAAGAGCGTATCATTAGACATTTCTGTCGTTTTGTAACGGGATGGTCCGGACTCAGGTGAATGACAAATGCTGCCCAGGACGCCATGCCAGAATATTGAGAGGAGAAGCATGATTTATTCATCAGGGCTTGAACTCCACTGCTGGGCCTCTGGGCTGCTTGTGAGATTTTGCACCCGCCATCTGCACTCTGAGACGGCTTAACAACAACTTTGGAGACCTTGGAACCCTTTGGGGATTTGCTTCCATGGACATCCATCTGCTTTCTGGTGACTTTAATGAGAGGACAAGCCCAGTGAGGAGAACGAAGAACGGAGGAAATTCACCCAGCTGTAGGGAAAAGTAGGGCTGGATTTAGCTGAATGCCAAGTGGACGTGGGGACGTTCCCCTGACATTAACTGCCCCCTGTTTTGGAGAAGAGTTTAAAACAATGTTATATTGCTTCATCCATCATTTCTACCTTTTTTTCTCCTTGGATTATAACTGAATAGCTTTTAAAGTTTGCTCTTACATGTCAAAATGGCATTACAAAACTGTATGAAGGGATACACTGTGGTCAAATTTATAATTTGATTTCTAATTCTGATTGCTTTATTTGTAAAAACACAACTGTACCCCTTAAGCTAACCACTGATTGGAGGAAAAAGATTCTAAATATTCACTCACTCATCAGAGAATTATTAGACCCAGACTGGGCTCTGGGCATTTACTCTGGCTTCTGATACAATGACAAAGAAAGCCTCAACCTTCTCATTATTTATTTATTTTTTTCTGTAGTTTAAATATATTCCTCAACCATCTTTTAACTTGCATTGTTTCCAGTGACACACCTACTTCCATTCTTATTTTTGTTCCTTTGAATGTGAAGGGTCTTTTCCTCTGGCTAAAGATTTTCTCTTTGTTAGCGTTATAAGCAGTTTAATTATGTTAGGCCTTGGTGTAATTTTCTTCAGGCTTATTGTGCTTGGGTTCCTCGAGCTTTTTGGATCTCTGGGTTTATTATTTTATCAAATTTGGAACATTTTTGCTCATTACTTCGTCAAATGCATTTCTGCCTCCCACTCCACACTCATGGACCCCAATTACACATATATACTTAAAATTGGTTTACTGATGCTCTATTTTCCCCCCTCCCACCTCCTTTTTTTTTTTTTTTTGAGGTTTTCTTTCCTTTTCTTCTTTGATAGGTTATTTTACTGGGTTTTTCTATAAGTTCACTAAAAAGTTCTTTTTTTCTACATTTAAAAAAAAAAAGACGTTATTTATTTGAGAGAGAAAAAGAGAGCACAAGCAAGGTGAGCTGCAGAGGGAGAGGGAGGAGTAGACTCCCACTGAGAAGGGAGCCTGACATGGGCCTCAATCCCAGGACCCTGGGATTATGACCTGAATAGAAGGTAGAAGCTTAACCCACTGAGCCATCCAGGGGCTCCTACGGTGTTGAATCCATTGTTAATCCTACCCTTCAGACATTGTGCTTTTCATCTCTGGAAGTTGTCTTTTTATACACCTTCCATGTTTTTTTGACATGTGCATGCTTTCTTCTAGTTTTTTGAATATATGGATATAGTTATAATAATTGATTATCTACTAATTTTATCATCTGTATAATTTCTAACTCTGTTTCCATTAATAAATATTTCTCTTCCTTATAGGCTTGCTTCTTTACATGTCTGATAATTTTATATTAGGTACAGATATCATGAGTTTATCTTTTTGGAGTTAGGACTAATTTTTGGCGGTTTTGTGATGCAACTAAGTTACTTGGAAACATTTTCATCCATTCAAGGCTAGAATTTTGTTTTGTTAGTTGGGACAATAATGCCTTTTGAGCTATAAGGCTACTTTTTCTCTACTGCAGAGGCAATACCCTTCTGAGTACTTAATGCCCTATGTATTATGGAAATCCCTCACTCTATTGATGGGAAAATGAACAATCCTGTCTTGTGTGATCTTCAGAAATCATTCCAGCTGCTTTGGGGTTCTTTCCCCAGCCTGGAGTAATTTCCTCACAGGTATGTGCTGATCAGGTCTTAGTTGAAGAGTTGAAGAAAACCTTCTGTAGGTCTCCAGAGATCTCTCTCCATTCTGGTACTATCCCCTGGGAATTCTAGCTACCCTGGCCTATCTGTATCCTCAATTCTTTTCTTTCGATTTTGAACCTGCTTCTGAATTACCTGCCTGTTCAAATGTAGCTTCTGAAGTCCTCCATGCCAACTGGATTGTAACATTTGGAGTTGAAGCCCAGAATTCTTCAGGCTTATAAACTCCCAAAGTGTTTATTTAATAATATTGACTTCTGAGAACCACAGTCCTGATGAAGCCTTTCTTAAGATTTATCCTGAAGGTCAAATTCAACAGCTTTCTCTGAGTCTTGAGTCTCCTTGACTTTGCCTGAAATACAGTCATGCTCATGCCCTTCTCTTGGATATCCTTAACATTATGATGTATTAAAACAGGCATTTCCCAGTTATACCAGCTCAGCAATCACCCAATATCGAGCCATGGAGAAGAAGCAGTTGGTCTGTGGTTGAGACGCCCAAGTCCTAGACTGGGCAGTGCCACTGACTTGCTCTATCACAGGATGTCTAGATTTCTGTTTCCCTTCTGCAAAATGAAAAAATAATCATTAAATCTACCTTATCAAGTGGCTGTAAAGATCAGATTGAGCTGGCCATAATGCACATACATAGTCTAAAGATCTTTCAACTTTTCTTCTGTGTGTTTCATCTGTTGGTCTTTTCCTTCTACATTCCAAGAGTACCCCTCAGGGGCATATTCCAACTTATGTATTTTATCTTCCGCTGTGTCCAGCATACTGCACAGCACATTAATTGCATTGTTTTTATTTTTCTAAGATCTCAAATTGTTTCTTTTTCATAGAATTCTTGTCTTATGCAATCTTGATTGCTCCTATTTGCATGTGGATAATCGGTGTTTAATTGTTTGTGAATATATGTTCTGATTAAAGTAACCTCTAGAAATGTGTGGGAAGGTGGTTGTATGGTCTGCCAGATTGTGAAGACTCTTTCAGAGTGTAGGACCTTCCTGTTCATCCCATGATCTTTAATTAGTTGGAGAACTGCTCTTTATCTAGGACCAATATTTATTCTGGGAATCTTTTATACCAAAAATACATACTTCATAAAGTCCTGTATTTCAGAAAGTCCTTCAGCATGAGAAACTGAAGTCTATTGCTCCCCTTGTTTATTTCTTTTCTGGTTTCCTTGTTGAGGATGACGTTTCTTTAGACTTTATTCTGTTTTTCTTTGCACTCCCATCACAGTGCTAAGAATCCTATCCTGGAAGATCACTCCCTTTTTAAGGACCCAGGTTTTCTTTGGAGGTAATTAGAGAGGATATATGGAGGAATCATAGCTACTGCCTGTTGCTTAGTATAAGTAGGTATAAGAGGGGTCAAATTGGGCTAGTTATTCTGAATACAGCTCTTTATTTCCTAAGTTTCTCCTGTTTGTTGACTCTCAGCTTTGTTTATATGTGCAGTTACTTTTAACAGTAATTTCTCATCTGTGTGTTTTTGACTATTGTTTTCTCTGATTTTGTTTCCTTGACATTCTAACTCCATCTGCTTCCTATCTTTCAGGAATTCCTCAAAATTTCCCAGGAGCTGGTGGCATTCTTTCCGTTTATCACTCTTGCTGTGGGTTTGTTCCTTTAAAGGTATTTAAAGATGTATGTGCTCAGCACCAATCTTGAAAGAATCTTTACGGTACTTAAATTTAATAATTTAAGAAAAACAAGTGATTAAATATGCTCAAATATTTTGTATTATTTTAAATATATTCTTGGAGTGATTAAAATATATTCTCAGAGAATGTTTTTTTCCAGATGTGTCCCCAAATTTTGGATGTGCAGCATATTTACAACTTGTAACCATTCTGCATAGTTGCTATAAAGAAAACCTTTTATCTGATCTAATTCGCTGATAAATTGAAAAGTTCTTTGAACCGGGGAATTGTAAAAATGATACACAAATGTATTCCATTTCAGTGTAAATATATACATGTCCATTCTTGTGGGAATTTTTTTCCTATATATTTTTTAAAGATTTTAGTTCTTTATTGGACAGACAGAAATCACAAGTAGGCAGAGAGGCAGGCAGATAGAGAGAGAGGAGGAAGCAGGCTCCTTGTCGAGCATAGAGCCCGATGCGGGACTCGATCCCAGGACCCTGAGATCATGACCTGAGCGGAAGGCAGAGGCTTAACCCACTGAGCCACCCAGGTGTCCCTCTTGTGGGAATTTTTTGATTAAGGACCATTTTCATTTTGATAATAGATACTATGTTTATAATCTCAGTTCACCTGTCTTGCATAGATCATGTCATAAGGCAGCATCTATGATTTTTAGTTTTAGTTTCTCTAAAATGGACAAGAACTTAAAGCCGTCTGAGTGGAAGATCCCTCTGTGTCTTTAAAATTCCCATCCCTTTTTCCCAGTCATTCATAGTTGCCTAACCCACACCTATTTTGCAGTAATTATTTTAACAGTTCTCCTTATCACAATCCTTCATAATTGCTTTTATGAAAGTAATTCTCCTTGTTCTCCCATTCATTTGTTTATGTACATTGAAATAACATAGTTGCAGTAATAAGTAGAGTAGGCGGTAAACAACTCTGGATGTGTTGGGAGTAGCTTATCATCATTAATTCCACCAAAACATTCTAGGCATTCTGCTAGGTTCCAAGGATATAGAAGTCAACGTGATGAATAAGAACAGGACAAAAAGGGACGCCTGGGTGGCTCAGTTGGTTAAGCAGCTGCCTTCGGCTCAGGTCATGATCCCGGTGTCCTGGGATCGAGTCCCACATCGGGCTCCTTGCTCGGCAGGGAGCCTGCTACTCCCTCTGCCTCTGCCTGCCTCTCTGTCTGCCTGTGCTCGCTCGCTCGCTCTCTCTCCCTCTATCCCTGACAAATAAATAAATAAAATCCTAAAAAAAAAAAAAAAAGAACAGGAAAAAAAGAAATACCTTAAAACAGTCTCAGAAACAGGCTAGTATGATAAAGAAGGTATCATAAATAATGAAGAAAGGATGAGTGTCTAAAGATGATTACTCTTAGACACTTTATGGAGAAAAATAAAACTGGATCCTTATCTATTGCTATATACAGTGGTAGACTCCAAATGGATTAAATATATAACTGTGAAAGACAAAATTAGAATGAAATAAAATGAATTATAATCTATGGGGTAAAATATTGAATATTTTTACATCAAAATGAAACATTTCTGTTCAGTGAGCAATTTAATGGACAATGTAATTAGTGGACAGATAGCAAAATGGGAAAATATATTTCAAGTGTCTGAACCTAAGAATAGGTTAATATGTAAAATACACAAAAACACCTGAAAATAACAACAAAAAGATAGCAATCCCAATAGAAATAGTGACAGTGATGTAGAAAAGAGGAGTCTCCAAAAGGCTACATATATAGAGAGTGATTCTCAAGGACATTAGTAATCTGAAAAATGAAAATTAAAAATAAACATAATTTTACATGCTAGTAAGGCATAATTTTGAAGGTAAATAATGCCAAGTGTTGGAGAGGCTGTGAGTGTATTGATATACTCATGTGCTGCTAGCAATAAGTTGACATATTAAGTTATTTGGAAGGAGAATTTTTCAACTACTTAGGAAAATAAATATGTGAGCTTTCTGTGACCTAGCAATTCAGCTCTTGGAAGATTTTTATATTTATGCACACACACATATATGTATATATTTAATATACATACATGTATGCATTAAACACAAAAGTATATATGCCTATAATAGAAAAAACATATGTATACATTATATGCACACATTCTTCACACACACATGCTAAAGAAGATCTCACAAGATCTAAAGGACACCCACAGATGAATGCTTGCTCCTGTATTATTGTGATAATGAAGATTTGGAAACAATCAGTTAATGTCTTGGGAGAACAAATAGATAAAACTGTGGCAGCTGTATACCAGAGAATATTATGCACCAGTTAGAAGCAATTGATTAAATGTACATATGACACCATGAATGGATTTTAAAATAATATTGTTAAGTAAACAAATCACAATACAGAGTAAGTTTAATCACCAAATTAAAACATATGGTATAATCCCGTATACTTCTAAAAGTGCTAAAAATATATGCATATAAAATAAGAAATAACTTACAAGAATTTACAAGGGTGTGCATTATCATATTACACAGGTTACTTATGTGATGGCAGAGAGGAACTGGGGTGTTATATAGAGATTAAATAATTAAATAAATTAGTAAATAAATAGGTGAAACTAGGTGGTGGGTGGTTTTGTAAGGACCAAGTGTGACAACGTGCAATGAACTCAGAAGCAAGATTAACCCAGCCCTCCTCACTTGAGGTCCAAATTGTTTAGAAGAAAAGAAAACTCTATAAAACATAAATCCAGTTTTCTGAGGGTTCGTGGAATGACTAGGTACTTATATAGTCAAATACAGCAAGGACCATTACTGAGAGAATAAAGTTTGATAAAGGATAACTTGGGAGACTTAGAAGTGTCAACACGTAACTGAATTCTGAAAGACAAATCTGAATTAGCCAGGTGAAGTGGATAACAAATAAAGAAAAGTGAACAATATTTTCAATAAGGGAATATTTATACATTTCCATATGGTAATATTTATGGTTTATCATCACATAAATTGATTTAGGAAAGATCAATTAAGACATATTTGCTGAGAGTTTATCATGTGATAATAATGTTTGAAATTCTAAAATATTTGTGGGAAATCCATATTCACATGTGGTTATCGTCACTATATTGGTTAGAAATTGCATTTGGCGGGGCGCCTGGGTGGCTCAGTGGGTTAAGCCGCTGCCTTCCGCTCAGGTCATGATCCCAGGATCCTGGGATCGAGTCTGCATCGGGCTCTCTGCTCAGCCGGGAGCCTGCTTCCTTTTCTCTTTCTCTCTGCCTGCCTCTCTGCCTGCTTGTGATCTCTCTCTGTCAAATAAATAAATAAAATCTTAAAAAAAAAAAAAAAAAAGAAATTGCATTTGGCTATTAAGAGAACTGCAACACAATTTAAATAAGTAGAGATTAATAAGTAGGGATTTATTCTTTTAATAAACGAAGTCTGGAGGCTTCCTGTCCAGGGAAGATACCTGATGACCAAATGTAACTGTGATGATTAATTTTATGTGTCAGCTTGGGCCATGGAGTGCCCAGATATTCCATCAGACATTTTTCTGAGTGTCTGTGAGGGTGTCTAGATGGGATTAACATATGAATCGGTAGACTGAGTAAAGCAGATTGTCCTCCCTAATGTGGGTTGGCCACATCCAATCAACTGAATTTTGAATAGAACCAAAAGGCTGAGTAAGGGGGAACTCCTCCTGTCTGACTGCCTTCAGAGGAGGACATTTTTGTTTAGTTTAGTTTTGTTTTCCCCCAGTCTTCAGACTCAAACTGAAACATTAGTTTCTTTGGTTTTCAGTTTGCTGACTGCAGATCTCGGGACTTTATTGTAATGTGAAACAATTCCTTATAATAAATTTCCTATATATATAGGTACATATATCCATATATATATACATATATATATATATCTTTTTTTTTTAAGATTTTTATTTGTTTATTTGACAGACAGAGATCACAAGTGGGCAGAGAGGCAGGCAGGGGGGTGGGAAGCAGGCTCCCTGCTGAGCAGAGAGCCCGATGTGGGGCTCGATCCTAGAACCCTGAGATCATGACCTGAGCCGAAGGCAGAGGCTTTAACCCACTGAGCCACCCAGGCGCCCCCCATATATATATATATATCTTATTGGTTCTATTTCTCTGGACAACCTTAACTCATATAGTCACCACTCTTCCAGGGGCCTTCTTTTCTTCATCCTTGGTCTTTTGAATGCTGGTATTTATTTTGGAGCTCCAGCCCTCACATTTGTGTTCTGGGCAACAAGCCTATGAAACATGGATTACGGGCTAACATCTAGCCAGGTTAGCCCCGCCTATATCTTCTGCTACACTCTACTGGACAGTCACGTGGCCATCTTTAGCTGCAAAGGAAACTGGGAGATGTAGTTTCTCAGCTTGGCACACTGCCATGCCCACGCCCAAAAGGAAGCAGGATTCTGCTATTTAGGAAGAAGTGGAGAAGGAATAGTAGATTGGTATTTACCAGCCTCTGTCATAGCAACCAATGCCCTTTGTGAATAGTAGACATCTGTAGATATCACTTGAGTAAACGGTTATATTTTCATAAAATTATTCTTTTATCATTGAATTATAGAGAAACAAAATATTGATCTTTGAGTCTTACTACTCTCCTCCATTTTGGACTAATTCTTGCATGAATTAGTGCAAATTCATGAATTAATTTAATATAAATTTAAAAAAATTAATTTTTAAAATTAAGATGCACTGTCCAGGAGGAAGAGCTGTTGAATGAGAATTAATTTAAAAAATACTGTTGAATAACTTTTCTGTACCACAAATTTTTCAGTTAATGAATTACTATAGAAGAATCTTTAGCAAACAACAGATAAAATGTTATCATGCAGATAAAAAAGATATACACATATAAATTATTTCAGTATAAATGTTTCTAAGTTGTTCTAGCATGTTTGAAAAAATATGTATCTTTAAGAAGTTTAAACATCCCTTCATTGGTCTTAGCTATTATTAATTTGCTAAGAAAAATTTCCTTATTGAAAGTAAGAGCCAAATTTCAGTCTAGACTATGAGTAGTCATACAATATAAACAGATGAACGCTATCTCGTGGAAATTTTACCTAATAGATGTATTTACTCCCAACCCTGAAACATAAAATATACATATCTCATGGATTTTAAGTATGTTTTCAGTATTTATTGGTGACTCATTATGTTGAAATATTTTGTGCTTTTTCTCTTTTTTATTTTTTAGGTATTTCAGAGTAGGACAGAGTGGCAGAACTCTTGACTGAATCACATAAGTCTTAACATTCTATGCTCAATGAGGAGGTAGGTCAATATAGTAATTCATTTGTCGTATTGATACATTAGAAGTTAGTTATACTTAAACACACACACACACACACACACACACACGCACGCACACACTTCATGGCATTAGGTTAAAAGCAAAAAAGACCAAACTAAATAGTTTACTCGTGGAAAAGAGGAAACTCACTTAACTGCTGCAGAAATGACACTTTCTGATTTTGAAAAGAGGTCATGTTGCCCTGGGAGAGTTCCCAGTGTGAGTGATGCTGTTGCTGGTGCTGTGGGCTCTGGTAGAAGGGTCTCCAGGGCAATAGCATCCCTTGGCAACGGGCAGAGAAAAATGCCTCAGCCTTCTGTTGCCAAAGCCTTTGGCCAGGCTGTGAAGAGTTCGGGTGTATGAACTATGATTAGTCCTTGGTATTAATAGCTGGGAAATGTGCTGATCATCCGTAAATGCAATCTGTTTAACCTGAATATTCACTGGTCTGCATTCTTCATCCCTGTTAGTCAACCACTTCCACCCTTTACCAACCATCCTGCAGAGAGTATGTGAATTTGTAATGTAAGAGTTAGTTACTGCAATTAGATTATTGCTAAAATCAAATAAGATGGTATGTCATATTCAGAAAGAAGTGATGTCATTATCTAAAAATTTCCTAATTTCTTAGATTTGAGAAGGACAACTTTCTGATTTAAATACTGAACAACAGAAAATAGTTATTAGCTTTTGATTACACCAGGAAATGTATTTTACTACTTTATAATGTATTTCACAGTGGGAACAATATTTGACTCTAGTGTTTTGAACCTGAATTATTTAGATCCAATTCTTAGAATCTATTTATAAAACAACATTGATACATTGATAGTATTCCCTTTGGCTCTATTATGCTTTTTGAAAATAATTGGCATTGTAAAAGCTACAGTTAAGAGACAATAATTGAGACAATAATTGAAGAAAACTCACAGTTCCTATTCTATAATTCAAATCATTATGATTACACTATTTTTGAGATTAGTTCTATACTAAATATATGATAGATTTTTGATTTAGATGATAAAAAATATGTAAGGGAACTATTATCTGGTATTTCTTTCAACATTGGGTCTGTAATTCTGGAAGTAAAATAACTAAAACCCAACTTCATGAGTTAATTTGGATAGTTTGGAGCAAAATTTCAAGGAAACATTTTCTCCTATTTTTCATGAAAAAGTGATATATTCTAAAACACAACTCTCATGACACTGCCCTACCAAAAGAGGGTTATATATACTGCTATCTGTCACAGAATCAAGTTCCACAGGAATGCATCCAAAGTGATATTGAAGAGACCACATAGAGAAGTTAAAACATGTCTTTGCAGAAGACCTGCTGAACTCTATCTAGTCTGGGCTTCTAAGCTCTAAGGTTTTTCATGCTTCTTTTGGAGTCTTCAGTAACCCATGTTTGACTTGGCCATCTGAGCATTCCAAACCTAAGCACGGATCTTCAAGTATTTATCTTTCATCCAGGTCCTTAAAACAGCTGCATTAAAGAATCACTACGTAACTTTACTTGAAAAGTGAATTATTCGGTATATGTGTCATCCAATTAAGTCAGGCTTAATTAGTATAGCAGCTCTGTCCAAACTGGGGTGCCCAAGATCTTCAGCACTGCCCTCTGGTGGCTAGCTTTGCTCATGCAGTCTCTCCAGTGCGGTTTGTTGCTCCTTTATCAAGGTCAGTGGGGCTCAACTGTTAAAATGTCTTCCCCAAACTGGTTTCCTCATTCAACAGCTCTTCCTCCTGGACAGTGCATCTCAAAGTGTGGTCTCCAGACCAGCACATCAGCATCACCTGGAACATTCTGGGGGTGCATATCCTTTGAATCAAAAATTCTAGAGATGGGGAGCAGCGATCTGGATTCTGTTTTAATAAGCATTTTAGGGGATTGGGCCTCAACTTCCTTCTTTTAGTCACATCCCCACTTCTTACCCACCACAAACACCAGAATCCTATGTTTGTTGATAGCAGCTTTGAGTTACAAGGAGTGCTACATTGAACATTTGTGGTTTAAACATCTCTGTTCATGTGTATATTTCTGTGGTATAAATACCTAAATGGTAAATTACTGAGACAAAGAGTATACCTATGAGTATTAATATATTTTCTTATTTCTTATTTCCTGTATTTTCGATGCTCTGGTATCTGGGGCCTCGCTGATCTTGGAGAGACTGTCCCTTCTTGGGTTACCTAATTTTAAGAGATAGCAAACATCTTGCTTGAAAATACACCGTTGATAAAATAATCAACCAATCCAGAGACCATACACTATCTGGTTCTTACAATCCAGGGTGCAATATTCCTCTGCCTCAAATCATAGCCCAGAACCTACTGAAAGTATTCAAACTCTCCAGTCCTAAATCTGCTCATCTTGCTTGCCCTGCCTCTCCTATGCATTGTTAAAAAAAACCACAGTAAATTCTCTTGCTCATGCCTTACCCTCACTTTGGCTTCTTGACTGTTCCTGGGGCTTCCCTGTGAATCTGCTGGCATAGTGTTCCCTCTCCTTTTGGGACTGTGATTAACAAGCTACCTTTTTTTTTTTTTTAATTAGTTTTTTCATTTGGAAGTAGTTGACACACAAGGTTGTTTTAGAGTTAAGTGTACAAGATATTGATTCAACATGTCTATGCACTGTGCTATGCTTACCACAAGTGCAGCGACCATCTGTCACCACATAACACTACTACAGTAACATTGGCTATATTCTCTGTGCTGCGCCTTTTACTCTCGTGACTTATTCATTCCAATCCATTCCATAACTGGAAGCCTGTATCTCCCCTCCTCTTCACCCCATTTGCCCATCTCCTCACACCCCTCTACTCTGGCAGCCATCAGTTTGTTTTCTTTGTTTATAGGCCTGATTCTGCTTTTTGAACAAACTATGTTTTCAGCGGTGGTTGATTCTTGATCTGTTAGCCTTACTATCTCTGAATAAAAAAACAGAATCGCAGGTACATTTTCAAACAATCTATAAAACACCAAGAGGTGGTATTACAGAGAGGTAAGGCCATGAACTTGGCCATGAACATGCCCAGAGTATCTGGATTTAAATTCCAGAATCTCTACTTTATAGGTACGTGGACTTTTGAATAAGTACATTATTTGATGGCTTCCTGGCTTGATTTTCTCATCTGTAAAATGTAAGATTATAGCAGTATCTATCCTATGGAGTCACCGTGAAAATTAAATGCAAATAAATGTAGAGTACTTACAACAATACACAGCATGTGGTAACTCTTGCTATCATTATTATTGATAAATTTGCCTACTTAACCTTTACAAGTTGAAACAACTTAGTTTTCATTAAGAATATTTGTGAAAGTCCATTTACTTTCATTCCTAACAACATCAGATAGTTGAATAATATTATTGAAATTAAATTTTATTGAAATTGAATAGCTTTTTAACTTATCCCATCTAGTAGATTTAAAAAAAAATGATCCCTATTGGCATTGCTCCACTACTGGAAGGATTGAGCATTTTAGGATGTATTGAACCTTGGATTTGCCTCTACTGTGAAGTATCTATTTGTTTTCTTCACATTATTTGTTTGACTAATGAATATTAGTTCAAAACTTAAAATTGAAAATCTTTTTATGATTGTGTCTTAACGTTTTTGTGCCATCATTCATCATAGAGTCATTTTAAATTTTATAAGAGCAACTGGTCATTACTTCCCTCCGTGGCTCCTGGGCTTTATTTATTTAAAAAAATCTCTTGTGTCTTCTTCTAGTATTTTTATAGTAACATTCTTTCATTTACAATTCAATTCTTCTATGTTGGGTTTTGAGAATCCTAAGAAAGACAGTTTCAGGCAAGCCAATGTCAACACAGTCATAAAAATTCCCTGAAATTTTCCTGGTTTACTTTTTCTCTGTCTCATGTTACCTGCTTTTAGTACTCCCATATATGTGAAATATGGGACAGAAATGTCACCACAGAGATATCTCAATAGAAAGTTCCTTTGTGAGCTATATACCTATCTTAACTATCAACACAGTAAGTTTGTTTGGAATTTAAATTCTCTATGGTGCCAAAGTCCAAATCTGTGTATGTCCTGGCCCTCACCCAACTGACTAAATAGATAAAGTAATTCTAGGGTTCTTTTCAAGGGTCCCAATCATGCTAATTTCCACAGACCATACACAACCGTCTCACCAATGGGCCCTGGTTCTGTCTCATCCCTCCTTTTTTCTGTCACTGATGCTAACACGGTGTTTTACTGAAATCATTTCTATACTCACTGGGGATTTTTTCTGATCATTATCCAAATTCCCTCTCTATTGGATATTTGTACTAATTTATTCATTAATTTAGAAAAGTATATTACTAATTCATTATAAAGGGCCTATCTGTGGCAGGCACTTGGGATACATTAATGACCCAAATCCCAATGGCAAAGACTCTTGTCCTCATGAAGTTTTTATCTCAGAACTTTTTATACTGTCTGGAACACAGTGTGGGATATGCAAGTAGATAATTGGTTGGAAGTGTTAATTGATTTGGACACTGCTATTTTCTTCTCTCAGATATATGTGTGTCTGTGTATTACAAATAAAACATATATATTATATATAAGACATATAAATATAATATAAAGATATACATATATTTCAATGAAATTAATAGGCTTAATATTTTTAGAATAGTTTTAGGTTTACAGACAAATTGAGTGGATAGTACAGAGTTTCCACATACATTTTCGTACCTTTTCCCCTTGCCCCTTTCCCCTAATTTCACTTGTTAACAATTTACATTAGTGTGGTACATTGGTTGACATCCAGTTAACCAAAACTGATACATTATCATTAAAATTATAGAGTTCACACTATACGTTGTACATTATATGAGGTTTATTTTGTTTTATTATTTTTTCAGTGTTCCAAGAGTCATTGTTTATGCAACACGTCCAGTGCTCCATGCAATGTGTGCCCTCCTTAGTAGCCTTAGTAGCCTCCACCACCAGGCTCACCTAACCCCCTACCCTCCTCCCCTCCAAAACCCTCAGTTTGTTTCTCAGAGTCCAGTCTCTCATGGTTCATCTCCCTCTCCGATTTCCCCCAACTCACTTTTCCTTTCCTTCTCCTAATGTCCTCCATGTTATTGCTTATGCTCCACAAGTAAGTGAAACCATATGATGACTGACTCTCTCTGCTTGACTTATTACACTCAGCATCATCTCCTCCAGAACCATCCATGTGGATACAGAAGTTGGGTATTCATCCTTTCTGATGGAGGCATAATATTCCATTGTGCATATGGACCACATCTTCCTTATCCATTCGTCCGCTGAAGGGCATCTTGGTTCTTTCCATAGTTTGGCGACCATGGCCATTGCTGCTATAAACATTGGGGTACGGACGGCCCTTCGTTTCACTACATCTGTATCTTTGGGGTAAATACCCAGTAGTGCAAATTGCATGGTCATAGGGTAGCTCTACTTTTAATTTCTTAAGGAATCTCCACACTGTTTTCCAAAGTGGTTGCACCAACTTGCATTCCCACCAACAGTGCCAGAGGGTTCCCCTTTCTCCACATCCTCTCCAACACTTGTCGTTTACTGTCTTGTTAATTTTGATCATTCTAACTGGTGTAAGGTGCTATCTCAAGGTGGTTTTGATATGAATCTCCCTGATGGCTAATGATGATGAACATTTTTTCATGTGTCTGTTAGACATTTGTATGTCTTCTTTGAGAAGTGTCTGCTCTGACTTCTGCCCATTTTTTGACTTGATTATCTGTTTTGTGTGTGTTGAGTTTGAGGAGCTCTTTATGGATCTTGGATATTAGCTCTTTGTCTCTAGTGTCATTTGTGAATATCTTCTCCCAGTCTGTGGGTTGCCTCTTTGTTTTGTTGACTATTTCTTTTGGTGTGCAGAAGCTTTTGATCTTGATGAAGTCCCAAAAGTTCATGTTCACTTTTCTTTCCTTTGTCTTTGGAGACATGTCTTGAAAGAAGTTGCATTGTGGTCAATGTCAAAGGGGTTACTGCCTACGTTCTCTTCTAGGATTTTGATAGATTCCTGCCTCATGTTGAGGTCTTTTATCTGTTTTGAGTTTATCTTTGTGCATGGTGTAAGATAATGGTCAAGTTTCACTCTTCTATACATAGCTGTCCAATTCTCCCAGCACCATTTATTGAAGAGACTGTCTTTTTTCCACTGTATATTTTTTCTTGCTTTGTTGAAGATTATTGGACCATAGAGTTGAGGGTTCATATCTGGACTCTCTACTCTGTTCCATTGGTCTATGTGTCTGTTTTTGTGCCAGTACCATGCTGTCTTGGTGATCACAGCTTTTTAGTAAAGCTTGAAATCAGGCAACATGATGCCCCCAGTTTTGTTTCTCTTTTTCAACATTTCCTTAGCAATTCGGGGTCTTTTCTGGTTCCATACAAATTTTAGGATTATTTGTTCCAACACTTTGAAAAATGCCGGTGGAATTTTGATTGGAATAGCATTGAAAGTATAGATTGATCTAGGCAATATAGACATTTTAACAATGTTTATTCTTCCAATCCATGAGCATAGAATGCTTTTCCATCTTTTTGTGTCTTCTTCAATTTCTTTCATGAGTGTTCTGTAGTTCCTTGAGTACAGTCTTCTACTTGTTTGGTTAGGTTTATTCCTAACCATAAGGTTTCTTATGGTTCTTGATGCTATTGTAAATGGAATTGATTCTTTAATTTCCCTTTCTATATTTTCAGTGTTAGTGTATAAGAAAGCAACTGATTTCCATGCATTGATTTTTTTTCTAATTTATTTATTTTCAGAAAAACAGTATTCATTATTTTTTCACCACACCCAGTGCTCCATGCAATCCGTGCCCTCTATAATACCCACCACCTGGTACTCCAACTTCCCACCTGCCCCGCTACATCAAACCCCTCAGATTGTTTTTCAGAGTCCATAGTCTCTCATGATTCACCTCCCCTTCCAATTTCCCCCAACTCCCTTCTCCTCTCTAACTCCCCATGTCCTCCATGCTATTCGTTATGCTCCACAAATAAGTGAAACCATATGATAATTGACTCTCTCTGCTTGACTTATTTCACTCAGCATAATCTCTTCCAGTCCCATCCATGTTGCTACAAAAGTTGGGTATTCATCCTTTCTAATGGAGGCATAATACTCCATAGTGTATATGGACCACATCTTCCTTATCCATTCATCCGTTGAAGGGCATCTTGGTTCTTTCCATAGTTTGGCGACCGTGGCCATTGCTGCTATAAACATTGGGGTACAGATGGCCCTTCTTTTCACGACATCTGTATCTTTGGGGTAAATACCCAGGAGTGCAATGGCAGGGTCATAGGGAAGCTCTATTTTTAATTTCTTGAGGAATCTCCACACTGCTCTCCAAAGAGGCTGCACCAACTTGCATTCCCACCAACAGTGTAAGAGGGTTCCCCTTTCTCCACATCCTCTCCAACACATGTTGTTTCCTGTTTTGTTAATTTTGGCCATTCTAACTGGTGTAAAGTGATATCTCAATGTGGTTTTAATTTGAATCTCCCTGAGGACTAATGATGATGAACATTTTTTCATGTGTCTGATAGCCATTTTTATGTCTTGATTGGAGAAGTGTCTGTTCATATCTTCTGCCTATTTTTTGATGTGTTTGCCTGTTTTGTGTGTGTTGAGTTTGAGGAGTTCATTATGGATCCTGGATATCAACCTTTCGTCTGTCAGAACACTCATGAAAGAAATTGAAGAAGACACAAATAGATGGAAGACCATTCCATGCTCTTGGATCGGAAGAATAAACATTGTTAAAATGTCTATATTGCCTAGATCAATCTATACTTTTAATGCCATTCCGATCAAAATTCCACCGGCATTCTTCAAAGAGCTGGAGCAAATAATCCTAAAATTTGTATGGAATCAGAAGAGACCCCGAATCGCTAAGGAAATGTTGAAAAACAAAAATAAAGCTGGCGGCATCACGTTACCTGATTTCAAGCTTTATTACAAAGCTGTGATCACCAAGACAGCTTGGTACTGGCATAAAAACAGACACATAAACCAGTGGAACAGAGTAGAGAGCCCAGATATGGACCCTCAACTCTATGGTCAATTAATCTTCGACAAAACAGGAAAAAATATACAGTGGAAAAAAGACAGTCTCTTCAATAAATGGTGCTGGGAAAACTGGACAGCTAAATGTAGAAGAATGAAACTCGACCATTCTCTTACACTGTACACAAAGATAAACTCAAAATGGATAAAAGACCTCAACGTGAGACAGGAATCCATCAGGATCCTAGAGGAGAACATAGGCAGTAATCTCTTTGATATCAGCCACAGCAACTTCTTTCAAGATATGTCTCCAAAGGCAAAGGAAACAAAAGCGAAAATAAACTTTTGGGACTTCATCAAAATCAAAAGCTTCTGCACAGCAAAGGAAACAGTCAAAAAAACAAAGAGGCAACCCACAGAATGGGAGAAGATATTTGCAAATGACAGTACAGACAAAAGGTTGATATCCATGCATTGATTTTGATTGCATTGGTTTTAGTCACATTACTGAATTGCTGTATGAGTTCTAGTAGTTTGGGGGTGGAGTCTTTTGGGTTTTCCATACAAAGTATCATGTCATCTCGAAGATAGAGAATTTGACTTATTCTTTGCTAATTTGAATACCTTTTATTTCTTTTGTTTTCTGATTGCTATTGCTAGAACTTCTAGTACTGTGTTGAACAACAGTGGCAGGGGTGGACATCCTTGTTATGTTCCTGATCTCAAAGAGAAGGCTGTCAGCTTTTCCCCATTGAGGATGATATTCGCTGTGGGTTTTTCATAGATAAATTTTATGAAGTTGAGGAATATTCCCTTTATTCCTATACTTTGAAGAGTTTTAATCAGGAATGGATGCTGTATCTTGTCAAATTGCTTTTTCTGCATCAATTGAGAGGACCATGTGGTTCTTCTCTCGTCTCATTGATTTGTTCTATCACATTGATTGATTTGTGAATTTTGAACCACCCTTGCATCCCAGGTATAAATCCCACCTTGTCATAGTAGATAGTCTTTTAAATGTACTGTTGGATCCTATTAGCTAGGATCTCATTCTGTGAGTTTTGACAAATTCATGCTGTGATGTATCTATGATTGCAGTATCATACAGAATAATTTCACTGCTCAAAAAGTCCCATTTGCTCCATTTAATTCATCTCCCTTCTTCCTCCACATCTCTGTACCCTGAACCCCTGAAGACCACTGATTTTGTTACCATTTCTTTCTGTAGTTTTGCCTTTTCCAGAACGTTATATAGTTGGAATCGGGCAGTTTGTAGGTTTTTCAGATGGAATTCTTTCATTTAACAATATGCATTGAAGGTTCCTCCATGTCTTTTTGTGGCTTGATAGTTCATTTCTTTTATCATTGACTTATATTTCATTTTACTGATGTGCCACAATCTTTTCATCCATTAGCTTATTGAGGAGTATCTTGGTTCTTTCCAGTTTTGACCATCACAGTTGACATTTGAACAATGCAGGGGTTAGCAGTGTCAACCTTCTTCCTCCACATGGTCGAAATCCACATATAACTTTTAACTTCCCCAAAAGTTAACTACTAATAGCCTACTGTTGACTGGAAAGCTTACCACTAACATAAACAGTTGATTAACATATTTTTTGTGTTATATATATTAAATATTGTATTCTTACCATAGATTAAGCTAGAGAAAAGAAAATGTTACTAGGAAAATCATCAGGAAGGAAAAAATACACTGATAGTACTGCACTGTAAAAAAAAATTCATGTATTAATGGACCCATGCAATTCAAATTCATGTTGCTCAGGGGTCAATTTTGTAAGTAAAGCTGCTATAAACATTCATATGCAGTTCTTGTGTGCATATGTTAGTTTTTATCTCACTTGAAAAAAATGAGTGAAATCACTGTGCCATAAACTATATTTAACTTTGTGAGAAGCTTCCAGACTGCCTTCCAAAATAGCTATACCATTCTCCACTTCAACCAATAATGAATGAGAGTTCCTGTTGCTTCACAGCCTCATCAGCATTTGGCATTGTCAGTTTTTTTTTTTTATATTTTAGCCATTCTAATAGTTGTATAGTGATATCTTTTTAAGTCTGAAATCCCCTAATGATAGACCATATTCTCTTAAAATGAAAAAAAAAATTGAGAAGTACTAAGTTGCCATCAGTCATTAATATGGCATTATCAATTAAGGAGATAAACAGGCCATTTTCTCACTTTTGAAATTCAGATATCTTCAGTGGATCCCTTCACTTACAAGATGATATATTTTATTTAGTATGAATTAAAACACCCTTAGTTGTCTAATCCTATTTCTTTAGCCCAAGTTCCTACCTTTTCCTTTCTGTTTTTGCTAATAAACATACATTAAATCTTTTGAATTTTTAAAATATGAACTCTGTCCCTTTGCACCGATCAATCTTTCTGCCAGAATGCCCCTTACCCTCAGTTTCCTCAGCTTGGCAAGGTGTCTACCCATTCTTCTATAGCTGTCTTCCCTTCCTTTGATCCTTCCTCGACTCATACAAATGAGCTATCATTCTACAGAATTCTGGATGACCTTCTAGTTTAGTACCTGCTGAATGTGTGGAAATGTCCTTCTGACTAGGAAAAAAATGTGAGAGGGAAAATTATTTCTTATTGAAAATTATTTCTTATTGAAGAGAGCTCTTCTCTTCTTTCCACCCAATGAGGTGATGGGAGTAAGAAAGCAAAACAGAGAAGGTAGTATTAAATTCTTTGTTTTAGAAAAAGCTTTAGGAAAACAAAGATTAAATGTGTGGGTGGATGGGGTTGGAGCCGAAAGGGCCTATTTACTAGGGTATGTGTATATTTGAGGTTGAAAGGTGGTGGGAAGGTTGGGTGCCAACAGGTAAATACCCAGACCTTGGCAACTAAATAGAAACTTGGCAGAAAGAGCAACCCACTTAAAGGTGATTTTAGCACATGGGTAATTTATTAAGATTTTAATTTGTATATTTAGTTCTACTTAGGTAGACAGAACCTCTGATTTTTTTAAAGGGCCCATTGGTAGTGGAGGAATTGTTGGCAAACTCTCACCCTGCTTGTCCGTGTAGAAGTGTGATGGCAGCTTGAGAGAAAGCACGATCTCAGAGGAGGTGGTTACACGTGAGGCCTGTGGAGCCTGGACCCAGGGTTCCCAGGTTTAACAAAGATTCCTGTACTTCAAGCATGGCACAGAAGTGACAAAGCCACCAGACCTAAGTGGACTCTGTGGCTTGGGGCATGGAATGTATTGTATCAATGGTAGTTAGTGCAGACCTTTAGCTATTGACTGATGGAGACTCTCCTGACTCTTTAGTGATATATGAGATTCTGGACCATGGCATAATCTAGGGTGTGTGAGTGTGAGGGGGCCATGACCTATAACCACTGAGGTAGAATTTCCCACCATTTCAACAGAATAGAATGTCAAAGACATATTTAAGTCAGCTTGGGGAAAATGTTCATTATATGTTTATTATATATCTGTCTACAAAGAAAATACTAGATGATGGGGGAGAAATACTAGATGATGGGGAAGAAAATTATGTGAATTGATGAGTATACAGCCAGGTTTTTTTTTTAAGACTTTATTTATTTATTTGAGAGAAAGTGAGCAAGAGAGAGAGAGTATGAGTTGGGGGAAAGGTCAGAGGGAGAAGGGAGAGGCTCCCAGCTGAGCAAGGAGCTTGATGTGGGACTTGATCCTAAGACCTGGGATCATGACCTGAGCCAAAGGCAGATGCTTAACCACCTGAGCCACCAGGTGCCCCTTCAGCCAGGTTTCTAGTAAATATTTAGAAGTCAGTTGTATTTCTATATAGTGGAAAGTATTTTTGAATATTATAATAGCAAACAAACACATAACTACCTAGGAATAATGTAACATAAGCTATGCAAAACTTCATGGAGAAAGAGATAAATTTTATGGAAATATGTTAAAGATGACATAAATGTAGGGAATCACCATGGCATGGGTAGGAAGATTAAATATTTCCAATGTGTCCACTTCCAATAATTTCATGTTTATACACAATACTGTTTAAGTTGAAATCCCAAGTGTTTTTGTGAAAACCTAGAAGTTTACTTTAAATTAAATTATTTTGTGGAAGAATAAGATGGTGAGGGTACACTCTGCCAGATACCAAGATAGATCAAACTCTAAAATACAGCTGTAGGAATTAATATACATGGTGGTAGTATAGGACTAGACATAAAGATTATTGGCTAATAGACAAGTAAGAAATTGAAGCGATCATACAGTTACAGAAACTTGGTCTATAGAGGAAACATTTTAAAAACTTGGGGGGTGTGGTTTATACTGCTTATACAAAAATGATTTGGGGATATTTGATTATATGGGAAAAAATCTTTTTTATGTCATGCACAAAAATAAATTCAAGAGAGATAAAATACCTGAATATAAAATAACAAAAGTTTAAGGCATTTATGAGAAAATATTGGAGACTATCTTCATGAAAATGAGCTAGGAAAAAAATCTCAAGCAATATATAAAAAACATAAATCATAAAGAAAAAGAATGATAGAATTTACTATGTTGAATCTTTAAAATTTTATAGTGCAGACTTTATAAACAAAGTACAAAGATCAGCCACTGTAGCATATATTTACCATACTTATAACCACTAAATAATTAATTCCAAATACATCAAGACACTTTATAAATAATAAAGAGAGACACAATGGAAAAAGTACAAAAGAAATAAATAGTCTATTTATGGAAAAGAAAATCTCAAATTACACAGAAGGATGATCAGCTTCATGAATCATCAAGGAAATGTAAATTAAAAATAAGGAAGCATAATCTCACAACATTAGAGTTCCCCAAACTCGAAAGTTTAGCAGTACCAACTGTCAGTGAAAATCAGAGTGATAGGAACTCTTAGATAAGGGTGATGGAACTATAAAATGATATACTTTATTCAATGACCAGTTCACAATTTTAGAACACAGATCCTCTGCTTAGGAATTTCATTCACATCATTCTTCATAAGCACTGCATGCAATAGCAAAAATAGGGAAGGAATGTCAATCAATAAGGAAGTGTATATATTTGAAGGTCCCAGGACCACTCTCAGGTGTGATAATTTATAAGAGGGACTCATAGAACTCAGCAAAACTATTATACTCATGGATATGGCTTAATCCAGTGGAAGGATGCAGATTAAAATCAGCAACAGAAAAAGGCACAGAGAGCAGAATCAAGGAGACACCAGGCATGAACTTTCAGTTGTCCTTTCCCATTAGGCTAATGCATACAGCACGTTGTCCCACAACGTGCGACAACACAGCACAGAATGTGAAGAATTATAAACTGGCGAAACTCACCCGAGTCTTGCTGTCCAACATATTTATTGGGCTGGTCACCTCAGTTATGCTGACTGTCTGTAGGGGATCATAGGCTGACCTTATTCTCTAAGCCCCTTCAGAGGTCCAGCTTCTCCACCATAAATCACACTGTTAACATAGACTGTCAGGTATCACCTAACACCCTGGGTAAACAAGGACACAATTATCAAGCAGGATGCTCCAAGGGCTTAAAGGTTATATTCCACGACCTAGGCAAAAACCAAATCTTTCTTTGGAACATAGGGTGTGGACAACCCAGATTTGCCGAGTTAGTCCTTTACTGCACAGTGTATGAGTTGTGTCACATTCATACAAAGGAAGGACTACATCTACAAGTATAAGTATGGATAAATCTTAAAAGCCTATTGTTGAAAAAAAAAGAGCAAGCTGGAGGATAATAAGTATGGTGCAAACCACTTATATAAAATTTAAAACCATGTAAAATATTTCTTGATGTCATGTATGGGTACATGAAATATAGATAGAATATTAAAATGCTAATGGGACTAATAAACAACAAGTTTAGGCTAGTTTTTAACCCTGGGGTAGAAGCTAGGGAAATCTTATAGTAAGTGTATGTTAGGGACATCAGTTAAACCTGAATTTTTTTTCCTCCTCAGGCTGGGTGATGGACACATGAGTATTTTTTTAATTGTTATCTAAGGATTGGATATGATTAGACTATTTCAAATTTTAAGAAAATCAGATAGTGTATTTTTCTATAACTGACTTGGTTGCTAAGTGTATACTTAACATAGTTAATCTGCTACACAATTAATTTGTTATGATCTTCTGAGGAGTTGGATCTATTTTGAGGATTCATCATAGCACAGAATCCAGCTTCTGGAGAGACAGAAATAAGGTAAGACAGAAGGTGCCAAGTTAACCTAATCACCTCTGTTTATGCATCTTCTTTGTCTGAACTTCTCAAGCACAGAAACTAGCCTCGTGTTTTTTCTCCAGGCACATTGTAAGTACCGTAGATGGGTACTGAAGGGATAAACACATTAATGAAAATTAACAAGTGAGTTTCTCTGAGGAAAACCCCTCAACATAGGATCCTAAGGGAAGGGCCATTATGAAAGAAATTGGTAATAGGTTGATTTTGGGTGGTACTCTCTGAGTGTCCATGTTGCCTATGCAGGAGACCCGAGGGTCCTGAAACAGGGCCTGTTCCACACAATATGTGCTACAAATGAGGTGAGGAAGAGGGTCTTAGACTAAGTATCGTCAACTTCACAAGTACGAAGGAGCTGGTCCGGCTTATTCTGGAAATGAAAGGGCTAGTGAGTAAGATACATTTTCATCAGTGCTGCCAAATCCAGAAATTCAAGGAGCACTATATGGTGATAGTTATTCTTGGGTTAAATTTAAAATCCACTTAGAACCCTCTAACCTGAAACCCTCAACAGTTTGTAATTGGCTGAGAGCCTAACTGGCGGATGCATATAGAGAGGGAAGCTTCCCATCTGCAGTGGAGTCTTAGAGAATGCCTTTCTAGTTTGAAGTTCTGCAAAAGAGATAATTTCTACTAATACCTGAGCAGGGGACAACGAGGTGCCATTTTTGGGTTCCTGAAAAAGCAGTTATATAGCACCCATCAATCATGGAAAAAATCAGACATTGCCCTGAAAGCCAAAGTCAGAGAGAACCCATTCCTGCCAGTCACACAGGTACAGTGTAAATAAATCATGGGCTGTTCCCCCAGTCAAGAGTGGTACCCTTTCACTTCTTGAAGGACGACATGCTATAGTTTTAACTAATTTGGCACTAATAAAAAAAAAAAGATGGATTAAAACCATATACTTGGTGGTATCCAGGATACCTAAATACCATTTCTTAACCTGCAATAATATGTGTGTGTGGTGTGTGTGTGTGTTGTGTGCATGATCTCAATTTTTTTTAAAGATTTTTATTTATTTATTTGACAGACAGAGATCACAAGTAGGCAGACAGGTAGGCAGAGAGAGGGAGAGGAGGAAGCAGGCTCCCTGCAGAGCAGAGAGCCCGATGAGGGACTCAATCCCAGGACCCTGAGATCATGACCTGAACCAAAGGCAACGGCTTAACCCACTGAGCCACCCAGGCACCCTGCATGATCTCAATTTTAACTTTACTGTGAATAAGGCTATAATTCTATAGCTGCACAAAAAGGCTGGTAAATTTTCTAAGTCTGGATTGTCTTAGCATCATGTCTTGGGAGAATTTAAGATGCTGCCTGGTAACAATGATACAGACTAAGACATATTGAAGACTATCTACGTGCCAGGTGCCTTTTTAATCGCTTTATCTGTATCTTGTGATTTGCTACTCAAAATAACCTTGTGAGGAAACACAGAAAAGTTAGGTAACACAGGTAGTGGAGTTTGAGGCCATGTCTGTCTGACTATAAAGCTCCAACTGCTCTTAATCATGATGCCATGATGACATTTTTCTCTTCTTTGTCAGCTTTGCCATTAGCACACAGGGCAATTTAGTTTGCTAAATTGCAAATTAAAAGCATTCACATTGGCCTGCTTACCTCACAGAAATTCCATGAGAATGAATTAGATTGGGGCATATTTTTGGTTTTTCAGGTGGTGTAAAAAATAATAATTATGGGAGAAATGTGACCATTATCATTAGTCTCCCTACTGAACCTCCGTCCCCATGTCCAGTTAGATGCTGAGCTGAGCTTATGAACATTGGAATAGTAACCATCTTTTGCAGCATTCTTTTCAAAGTCCATAATATAAGTAGCTACTGGTATAAAATTTCTAGAATTTTGCATTAGAATGAGGAGAAAGAAGATTGAGAGCCTATAAGAGTTACCATTAATTTGTCATTTACAAGGGCCTACCTCTTCACTAAGTTATTGTCCATGGATTCTCACATTGAATCTTTGAAATAGCACTATAGGGTGGTATTACTGTTTTAATTTCACTCCTGATTATACTGAGGCTCAGAGTGGAAAAGTGACTTACCCAAGGTCATATCCCAGTAGTATGACTCTAGAAGGCAGGTTCCTATTTATGTGCATCCCAGCCTCTGCCTAATCAGAATGATCAAACCGAGAAACACTATCCTGGTAGGAATAGAACTTGGCTTTTAGGGGTGAAAATGAGGTCTGGAGGTTCCTAATGGAATGATACAAATGTCATCCTTCAAAAAGCTCTATATTAAGAAAGAAAAAACCCCTAATATATGCATTGGTGATATGTTGAATTAATCTCTTCATAATCTAAATTAATAAGCACCACCGTTATTTTAGAAGCTAGGGAGGCATGCAGAGGACTCTCCCCATCACAAGAAAGTCCAGTGAAGCAGCTCCTGGTAGAAAAATACGCAACAGAAACTGAGCTCTTGGGCTACTGGGTAAGTGACCCTGGGGTACCCTGGGCTTAATTACCTAAGCAAGAAAGAAAGCAAATATCTTCTAAAGGATTCTGCCTTCCCTTACTAATTGACTGGTTCAATAAACAATGTTTTTATTTTCTTTCATTCCTAAGTATGCTTTGCCATTTTTTAAAAAAAGATTTTATTTATTTATTTGACAGACAGAGATCACAAGTAGGCAGAGAGGCGGCGGGGGTGTGTGGGGGGGAACAGGCTCCCCGCTGAGCAGAGAGCCCAATGTGGGGCTTGAACCCAGGACCCTGGGATCATGACCGGAGCCGAAGGCAGAGGCTTTAACCCAATGAGCCACCCAGGCGCCCCTGCTTTGCCATTTTGACCTATTCATAAGGATATGGGTTTCACAGAGAAGTGATAGTGCTTAAAAAAAGAGAACAAAAAACCTTCTCTTTGGCCATTATTATAGTTTTTACATTTATGATTCACCCATTAACTATTTATTAATCCCCTACAGTATACCAGGCTGTGCTCTGAGAATTAGGAACATTCTCTTATGAACAAGACGAAATTCCTGCCCATGTGGAGTGCATGTCTACTGGGAAAGATAGAATAGACAAATCAAAAAAGAGAGAGCTCCAGGGGGTGGCAAGTGCTGTGTGGGAAGTAAAACACATTTCTGTGGAGAAAGAATCTGAGCAGACCGAATGTTGTGTGGAATCACATCATGTAATGTTTGGTAAATTTTCTGGGCAGAAGACACCATCCGGGTATAATGCAAAGCAGGAATGAGCTTGAGTTTGCTATATGACACAGGATCATGGTATTTATCACGTTATGTCATGATTATTTACTTGCCTGGCTGACTGCCTTGTATGCTTGGCACCCAACATATATTAACAAATGAATGAGTGCACTGGGAGTCTGTTTCTAAAGCTGCTGATGTTAAGTTTTGTTAGCTATATAAAGGGGAAATGAATAATCCTACCCAGCAATCAGTGTGTTTGCCAAGATACACTACATTCTCCACATTGTTTGGCCGTTTTTGTTCAACATGTGAAAGTTATGACGAATGTGTCAATGCTCACTAAAACAACATTCGGATAATAATTTTATAGATTTTCATTTATCAGATAAACTTGAGGTATTATATCCACTTCGTTTAGAGATATTATTAAATACCATCTCAGGATCATTTAGTCTTTCTAATAAAACATTTTCTGGAATTTAGATCCTAGGATTAGTTTGAATAAAATGATCCTGTGAAAACAAATCTTTATATCTCACCAAATTCCTGTTGCGGTATTTTAAAATTAAATTTTAAGCTATTTTTGGTATTAAGTATCACTTAAGTGAACTATAACGTTAAATATGGATATCCTGAAAGTGTGAGTTTTAAAGCTTCAGTACTCAATTTTTAGAGCAGTAGTGTATGTGGAATCACTAGTACACGCTAGAAAAATGACAAAAAAGATTTAGAGGGTCTGAAAGCTTATAGTGTTTTTCAGTGTACCGTTTGGGATTTTGAAAATGTTTGGGTTTGGCCTGACTACCTTATATGCTGATAACTTCCACATGGAAATGCAAATATTAATAGTGTCAGGGCACCATCTACAACATTGCTGCTACATTAGTAAAAACCAAACATGAGAATTCTAACAGAATTCAATAGATACCCATGAGATATAAATTTATTGATTAGTGACAGACTGAAATGTTTGTCTCCTTCTAGCCTTCGCTTTTGTGATACTGATAACCTGCCAAATACCCAGCAATATATATAAGTCTGACCGTTTGATTTTAATTTAATTTAATTATTTCCTTCTGCTTTCTAAATTGACTTTGGTGATTGCATATTGAAGTCTTTCCTCTCATATTTCACCATTCCTGGCAGTGTTGACATCTGCAACCATCTCTCCCCGGGGGAAGCCTTTCTTCTAGAGCAAGGACCCAAAAGATGAATCTGCTCCAGGTTCCCTTCCTTACCTCTTTCTACTCTCTTAGCACAGACTGACCGTAAGGAGAGGGCCAATCACAGGGATAAATTTTCTACTCTAAATGGACTCAAATCTAAATGAGAGAGCTTCATTCACACACATTAATTATGTTTTTTTTTTCGTTTTTCTTTCTTAAGCTTTCCAATTCCCTTCTATTTTCTATATTTCTAAAAAAATATATGAATAGATATCAGTGTGACTGAATTTCAGTGAAAAGCTGTTACTGTAGAATGTTAGCCAGATGCCCAACACTCAAATTGTTTTTAGAAACCTTCTCAATAGATCTCATGGTAACAAGCTCCTTAGGGAGCGTCCTCAGTTAGATAGAGGTGAGTTCTGTCTCCGTGCTTAAGTCCTGCATTGTTTCCACAGGCATCTACATGCAGAACTCTATGCTCCTAAGTTCCTCTGGGCCTTGGACTCTATTTTTATCTATTCTACAGTATACTACATGAAAAACTCATTATTTTTTTGCAGGCCTCCTCTGCTAGTAATTATTTATTGGTTTTATGGATAAAGATGCTGGAACATAATTCTCTTTATAGATAAAAATTACCTTTTCATATGCCCAAATATCTGGAGGGATTGGTTTGTTATATTTGTTTTTTGGTATGTGATTGTATTCCAACTGCTCAGAATTCATGAAAACAAACAAAGCAAAACATTTTCTTCATTGACAGTAATTTGAAAGGAAATTTTCATGTGTGTGTGACATTTTTGCAGAACCAAATAAGCTAGTCAGCAGAAAGTCATAAAATAAGCCTAATAAACCCTCATACTGATGCAAAGTTAACATTGGTCACTTGGCAATTGGATAAAAATTCAACTCACAAAACAGCATTTTGGCTTCAATCAATGCTTATGAAAACCACGCACAGTTCGAGCAAACCCTGCTGGATTTGGCAATGCTGGGAGTCAGCTGTGATTCCTGAGCATAATAAATGCATTGGTTTGAATTCTCCTGTCTGTTGTATGTAAGGTTTGTCTGGAGCTCATTCAGATTCAAGATGCACTTTAAGATAGAATTAGGCGGGGGACTGAAGAAAGAAGAAACTCTTCCATTTCAAATCCTTTTATTGAAATATGGACCTACTAGGTGATCACTGCACTGGACAAAGATAATTTTCAAAAATGAAAATAAAATTGCTCGTCTCTGCTCAGATTTCATCCACAGAAACTACTACATTCTTATCAGACTAAGCGTCAGCACTGGATGAAATCTTAGTCCTTTATGGAAAAGGAATCATCTGGTCTCCTGTTTCTAAAATAGACTGGAGATTACTCATTTTCTTCTCTGCAATTATAGCCATCTGAGCCTTTCAAATTGTGGAAGGGGAGGTGATGACATGTTTGTAACACAAATCCATATTGAAGAGCCCACTGTTTTAAAATTCCTCATGTCCACACACCAAAGGGTTACTTATGAGCTCATGCACATCGCTGATAACTGTCACATACGACTATCAGCTGGGTGTGTGGACAAAGAGTAAAAATAGGAAATGCATCCTATTGTTAACTTCTAGGCTTTGAATATAGGGGACTCTATTAAAAACAATAATAGGAGTTCTAATGTTTTCAATAGAACATTTGAAACTGCAGTGGAACATCTCTGAAGGAAGGCGGCCTTTCTAGTCAAATGAAAAAGTTGTTATTTTTTATAGATAAGATTTTGCACAATTCAAGGCAAATTGGTCAGATAGATTTTAGCCTGGAGCTCTGAAGACAAGGAATGGCTTTGCTCCTCCTTCGGTATCCCTCTACTCCCTGATCGCTTTCCGACCTCTTTTGCCTTTCAGCTTGCAAAGCCCCACCATGGTGAAGTGGAGGTTGATGAAAATATGTTCAAGGGCCAGAATTGCCACTGTTAAATTTGGATACTTCTCTTCTTTCTAAAAGAGATCTAAAATATAGTTCCAGACACTTTCCCTTTATTTTTTTGGTAATTTGATGTATTGATGAATAAAAAGCACTGGATTAGGACTTAGGGAACTAAAGTTCCAATATTGTCTCTGCAGAATACTCACCACCAAGCTTTTTAACTAGTCTGAGCTTTAGCTTCTTCTGAAAATTGGAAATACCTGCTGGTCTCATGTCAAGAAGTTGTTAGGTGAATCAATATGAGATTGTATCTTGTGAAATGTAAAGTACTATATAAAATGCATTTTTATTATTGTCTGTGTCTAATCAATAGACCAGCAATCATGTATAATATGATTCAGCGATATTAGACTCTCTGTGCTTTTATTCTGTACTGCCTGGAATACCCTTACCAATTTTCCCTGTTTCCATTTCAATTTTATCCATTTATGTGATCTTTTCCCCCCTATACTTTAACCCGTGTGGATTGTGCAACTTTTAAAAAAATGTATCCATTTTTTTAAAGATTTTATTTATTTATTTGACAAACAAAGATCACAAGTAGGCAGAGAAGCAGGCAGAGAGAGAGCAGGAAGCAGGCTCCCCGCTGAGCAGTGAGCCCCATTCGGTGCTTGATCCCAGGACCCTGGGATCATGATCTGAGTCAAAGGCAGAGGCTTTAACCCACTGAGCCACTCAGATGCTCTGGATTGTGCAACTTTAAAAAAAAAATCATTTTATCCTACTCTTGCTCTTTTTGTAGTTCATTATTTGGCATTTAATTAAATATTGCCTTGCCTTATTCAAAAAGTTCTTTGTTCATAAATGTACTTTCTCCAGTAGTTTTGTAAGTTCTCAGCTACTTCATTTCTATTCTGCTAATATGCATGTGGACTTAAAATAGTGCTGGGAAGTTTGACTCCTCTATGTAGTAGTCAAATGTGCCTACTCTATCAGGATGGTCCACTACAGGTTTTGCTACTGATCTAGAACCCTATATATTGGCTGCTCTGATCTAGAACCCTATGTATCTAACCCTTCCCATTTTGTGCTTCTCATGTTACATTTGGTTCACAGTGACCAAAATACCCTCCCTCCTTGGCTAACCATATCCTTAGTCACCTTACTTTTGCCGTTAGGACCTTGATTCTTTTACCTTACTTAACTAACATGGATTTGAATAACTTTTTCATGGTATGTAAGTGAAAGCAAAATTGGAATAACAGGAAAGATACAAGCAGGTAGTAGGTTGTACAAAGAGAAAGACAATAATGCCTGATCCTTTTACTTTTAGTTTTTATTCAACCTTATGCTGTAAAATTGGTTTGGAAAGGGGGATTGTCTTCAGTTACAAAAGAATGATATATTGTCAAAGCAAAAAGACATAGAGTTCTGTGTCCCATTAAGCAGTACTGTGCTGCATGCCGAGCAATATCATTGGCAAGAATGCATTGAGAGGATTGTGTTGCATTCGTCAGTGTTGCAATCATGTCTCTTTCCAATGAGTGTGGTTGTGGTTGCTCAGAGGTCTATATTCACATGGGTGCCGGGAAATTAAAAAAATATTGAACAGAAATTACCATTTTTCAGCCGGATCCCCAGGCACAAATCCTGTTATTGCCATGTAGCAGCCTGTATTGCTGTTCAAGCTTCTGTGTAAATTTGCAAACATCATACAGTTGCCTCCTTTGATAATTATAGATCCTCAAAGTGCTGGAAAGAGGTGGTAGTTAATAACATACATTACAAAAGCATGGTAACTTGGGCAATAAAAACACTGCTTAATGGACACCATTGTGATGGGAACTGCATGGTGGGATGCCCATAATAATCAGAATAGATTTAATGTACGTACTTATGCCAACTGTAAAAAGGTTGCAAACAACAGCAGGAAAGGCAATATGTTACACAGGGTGAAAAATTGAAATAGCGAACAAAACATATTTTTAACATATTCAGCCACAATTTTTTCTCTTAAAGGATGATCTAATGCCATGAATCTGTCAACAGAATGAACTATTTGTTTTCAATTCTAGTATGTTTTGGTTATGAACCATGAAGTAATTATCCTTATTCAAGCTAAATTTTAATTGAATTTCAAAACGCCAATATGGTTGAACATGTAAAACGCCATTCTGTTTAACTTTCTTGACCAAATAGATTTAATTTACATGTTACGTTTAACAAGTCATTTTTATTCTTCTTATCCCAATGACTATTCAACACAAAATTTCTACCACTTAAGTAAAACCCATTAATCTTTGAACATTATTGCATAGAATGTACAAGGATGCAAATTTAATGACAGGGAATTTCCTGGTGTACTATAGTAACACTAATAATGCATTTTCACAATGCTGAGCAAAGGCATATTCAACTACCTTTCAAAAAGTCACAGCTGACAATTAATGAGTGCTGAGAAGTGGTTTACTAATTTCTTCAAGTTATATGAAACAAGAGTTTGTAGCAATCTCAGAAATGAATACCACGAAAAGATTTTTGTTAGTAGAGACTTGATATTGATTTAATAAAATTAGAATCTTTAAAGAAGTCTCCAAAATTGGCTAAATTATTAATAGTTTCTAAGTGTCTTTTTAAAAAACGAGGCAGCCATCTTTCATTATAGCTATAAGAGCTGTAGCTTTTGCTTTAATTATCTCCTGATTCTTTATATATTTTTAATCTTTGTAAGGTTCATATTCCTGTGTACTCTAGTCATGAGCAGTAAGAATTCCATTTCATTCTCAAATCACACTAATCCATGATCTCTCCCTTCAAACACAAGAAAGTCCGGTCAACTATGATGTAATGTATGGTAGTCGCCAGCAATGCTAACATGTTTTGTAAATCAACACTGGTGATTATCATCCCACCGGCTATGTTGGCCATACTCTTTATGCTCCAAAGTTCTGTTTTCTAAGAGGCTTTTTCAGGCAACAACTTTTCCATCCCATGCTGCTTTGCCCCAAATACAGGCACAAGTTCTTTCTCAATTTGCTCAAACATGGTTAACTATAGGATGCAATGTTTTTTCAAGAGCTTTATTGAGATATAATTTGTATACTACAAAATTTCTCTATTAGAATTGTGTATTTCAATGAGTTTTAGTATATTTCTCGCATTGTACAACCATCACCATACTTTAATCTAAGAATATTTTCATCATCTTAGAAGGAAACCTGGTGCCCATTTACAAATGCTCCCCATTTATACCCTCAACTTTAGACAACTGCTAATCTATTTTCTGTCTCTTATTTTTCTTTTCTGGAGATTTTATATAAATGGAATTACTCACTATATGTCCTTTTATGTCTGACTTCTTTTACTTAGTATAATGTTTTCAAGGCTCTTCCATGCTGCAGCATTTATCAGTATGTCCTTATTTTTTATTGCTGAATAGTATTCCAGTACAGTGTATATTGTGTTTTGTTTATTTGTTCACAGGTTGTAAATCTTCATTGATGGGGGAATTCTACTTGTGTCAGAATAAGAGTACCAAATTTGTCTCCCCACTAGGAAAACAGGAAAACATATAGGAAACTATTACTACTGTTTTTAGCTATTGGAAAATAGGCTCACAGAACTATGATACCTGGAAAAAAGAAAACTAATGAAGTGAGCTGTATGTCAGCCCTAGCTTTTTATCTGGAAGCACTTTTCAGACTGTGGCCAAGTGAGACAACCTTACACTTAGAACAATAGTCTGTCTGAGTTGGACAGATAAAGATTACAGAAAAGGGAGCTGAAGCTGTTGGAATATAGTAGTGAGAAATAGTACTGAGGAAGAAGAAGGTTATACAGAAAAATAGCTATACTGATCTCCTTCAGTGCTCCCTTGAATATGTTGTTAAAGGTAAGCATAGAAACTTTATGAGGCAAGGCAAAAAAAGTACCTGGAGCTGTAAATGGAACATTTCTCAGCTCATACAGGGCAGGAAGATGTTTAAATTTTTGTCAGCCAAGGCTGAAAGAACTTACTAAACAACTCCTATATTCAGTGAAGACCCCAAAAGGCCATGCCTGAGGATTAGGACTAAACTAGCCCTCACATAAAAGCTATTTTGGATCCTCCCTAGCAAAGTTTATAACCTAGCCTTGAAAAGATCAGTCTGATATGAAAGTATAAGTACCGCGCGCTAACCGATTGCGCCACTGGAGCTCCAGTCTGATATGAAAGTAAATCAACTGCTGATCCAAATAAAATTTGACATTCTTTAAGGGAATATAACTGAATCTAGACACTTAGCAATGTAATTAGCAATGGCAACCATCTACTTAATAATTACTGGACACATAAAGAAGGGAAAAAATGTGACTCCTAACACCAGTCAATAAAAACAGATATTGTAATGTAAAAAAATGAGGAAATCAGTAAACAAGAACTTTAAAATAGTTGTTAGAACATAACTGAGTTATGTTTAGTGATTAAGACAAAACTTTAAAATAATGAGAAGTAGAAAGCATAAATAAAGATATAAATGGAATCTCCAAGGCTGAAAATACAACATCAGAAAATAAGATTTGACAGTGAAATAAATACTGAAGCAAAAAGATTGTTGAATTAAAGGCATAGTAAGGAAAAGTATACAACTGAAGCACAGAGAGTAAAAACAGTAACTTAAGAAAAATTCACAGTGATATATGGGACAACATTAGAATGTCTAAGAGTTGTATAACTGCAATCTTTCCAGAAGGAGAGGGTAGGAACATACTTAAAGAAATTTACCAAAAATTTCCTGAATTGAATGAAATTGTAAGCCATAGATCAAAGAAGCTCAATGAACCCCAAGGATGATAAACACAAACAAAACAAACTAAGGTATACAACATTCAAATCATTAGAAACCAGTAACAAAGGAAAAGTCTGAAAGGTAGCCATAGAGAGAAGGCACATGCCATACAAGGGAGAAAAATATGTCTTTATAAAAAAAAAAATTGAGAAATAGTCTGACATCTAAGAAGTAACATTGCAGAACAGAATACAATAGAACAATATCTTTTAAACTGTAGAAAGGAAAAATGTTAGCTTAGAATTCTATAGCCGGAAAAAACATCTTTCAAAGTGGAATAAATAAAATAAAAAACATAGAGATACTTTTAGGGAAACAAAAGTTGTGAGAACTTGTCACAGTGATATCTTTATTACAAGAAAGGAATTTCTTCTGATGGAAGTGATATCAAATGGAAACTTGGACCTACACAGAAAATAGTGTTCCCCAAATGGTAAATAGATGAATAAATATAAAATATTTTTCTTCATCTTAAAGTCTCTTTAGCAGATACTTGTTTAGGGGTGCCTGAGTGGCTCAGTTTGTTAAGTGTCTACTTTTGGCTCGGGTCGTGATCCTGGAGTTCCATGATTGAGCCCTCCATCTGGCTCCCTGCTCCCTTCACCCAGCTCATGCTTTCTCTCATTCACTCTCTCTCAAATAAATAAATAAAATCTTAAAAAAAATTGTTTAAAGCAAAATAGTAACAGTGGATCTGGGACTTCAAAGCATAAATAGAAGTATAATGTATGACAACACTATCAAAAAAGATGGGGAAGATATAAGGTTTTGGTATTAACAGTAGTAAAAATAGAACATGAAGATAGATTATAAAGAGTTAAAGATACATATTGTAAACTCTAGGGCAATCACAAGGTAATCAATCAATCAATAAGCCAATAATGGAGATAAAATATAATACTAAAAATTGCTCCATTAACCAAAAGAAGGCAGGAAAAGAAGAAAGAGAGGACATAAAGCACATAAATAACAAACATTTAGCAAGCTGATGGACTTAAATCCAACCACATTGATATAATTACATCAAATATAAATGGTGTTACAATTTAAAAGGCTTAGCTTACAAAATTGGTTAAAAAACAAAACCCAATTATATGCTATCTTCAAGAAAGCCACTTTAAATATAAAGACAAAGATAAATTAAAAGGATGAAAAAAATACATCATGCAACCACTAATTAAGGAAAATTGGAATGGTTATATTAATAGCAGATGGAATAGACTTCAGAAAAAGGAATATTTCCTGGGGGTGCCTGGGTGGCTCAGTGGTTAAATCCTCTGCCTTCAGCTCAGGTCATGATCTCAGGGTCCTGGGATCAAGCCCTACATCGGGCTCTCTGCTCGGCGGGAAGCCTGCTTCCTCCCCTCTCTCTGCCTGCATCTCTGCCTACTTGTGATCTCTGCCTGTCAAATAAATAAATAAAATCTTAAAAAAAAAAAAAAAAGAAAAAGGAATATTTCCAATAATAAAGAAAATAACTTAATGATAAAAGGGAATTCATCAAAAAGTTTAGCTACTTATAAATACACACATAAAATAATTATGCTGAGTGAAATCAGTCAAGCAGAGAGAGTCAATTATCATATGGTTTCACTCATTTGTGGAGCATAACCAATAGCATGGAGGACAAGGGGCGTTAGAGAGTAGTAGGGAATTTGGGTAAATTGGAAGGGGAGGTGAACCATGAGAGACTATGGACTCTGAAAAACAGTCTGAGGGGTTTGAAGTGGCGGGGGGTGGGAGGTTGGGGTACCAGGTGGTGGGTATTATAGAGGGCACAGCTTGCATGGAGCACTGGGTGTGGTGAAAAAATAAAGAATACTGTTTTTCTGAAAATAAATAAATTGGGAGAAAAAAAAATTCATGTAGTAAAACTGACATAATTGAAAGGAGAAATAAACAAATCCATTATTATAGTTGAAGATTTCCACACTGTTCTCTAAGTGATTTATAAATTAGTAGACTGAAAATCAGTAAGAATATAGTGAGCAATAGTGTCAACCATCTTGACCAAGTTGATCTTTCTAAAATACTAAGCAGCAGGGTACATAGTCTTTTTCAGTACTCAGGGAAATTTTACTGAGATAGACCATATCCTGAAACATAAAACAAATTTCACTAAATTCAGAATGTCTGGAAACATAGAAAGTATGTTTTCTAATAAATTATAGTGGAGTTAAACTGGAAATATAACAGAAAGACATCCAGAAAATTGGCAAATAAATAGACATTAATGAGTGCACTTCTAAATAATAATTTGTAAGTGAAAGAGAAAAATAATAAGGGAAATTTAAAAGATTTGGAATTAATAATAATGAAAATACAAGATTAAAATATGTGGAACAAAGCTACAGCAGTGCTCAAAAAGATATTTTAGATTTACATGCTTGTCATGTTTATGTTAGAAGATAGATCTAAAAATCAGTGACCTATGTTTCCAAGTCCAGAAACTAGAAAAAGAATAAATTAAATTCAAACTTTATTTAAATAAAACATTTAAAAATGAAATAAAAGGCAAGCAGAAATCAATGAAAGAGGACATGGGAAATAATAAATAATAGCAATAAACTCAAGAGCTTGTTGTTTGAAAGATGAATAACTAATAAAAATCTAGACTCAAGGGAGATGGGGGAGAGAAAGAGAGAGAGAGACAGAGAGAAATTACTAATACCAGGCATAAAAGAGGGAATGTACATATTGATTCTGGATATATTAGAATAACAAATAAATATTATGAATAACTATGCCAATGCATTTGACAGTTTACATGAAATTAACAAATACTTTCAAAGATACAAGTTACAAAAATAAACTTGAGGAAATAGAAAATCCAAAGGTGTTAATCACTTTAAAATTTTTTAATTAGTTTGTTTTTAAATTTCAAAATTTAAATTTGTTTTTAAAAATACTTTGCAAATGACAGTACAGACAAAAGGTTGATATCCAGGATCTATAATGAGCTCCTCAAACTCAACACACATGAAACAGGCAAACATACCAAAAAATGGGCAGAAGATATGAACAGACACTTCTCCAATCAAGACATACAAATGGCTATCAGACACATGAAAAAATGTTCATCATCATTAGCCCTCAGGGAGATTCAAATTAAAACCACATTGAGATATCACCTTACACCAGTTAGAATGGCCAAAATTAACAAAACAGGAAACAACATGTGTTGGAGAGGATGTGGAGAAAGGGGAACCCTCTTCCACTGTTGGTGGGAATGCAAGTTGGTGCAGCCTCTTTGGAGAACAGTGTGGAGATTCCTCAAGAAATTAAAAATAGAGCTTCCCTATGACCCTGCAATTGCACTCCTGGGTATTCACCCAAAAGATACAGATGTCATGAAAAGAAGGGCCATCTGTACCCCAATGTTTATAGCAGCAATGGCCACGGTCACCAAACTATGGAAAGAACCAAGATGCCCTTCAATGGATGAATGGATAAGGAAGATGTGGTCCATATACACTATGGAGTATTATGCCTCCATCAGAAAGGATGAATACCCAACTTTTGTAGCAACATGGATGGGACTGGAAGAGATTATGCTGAGTGAAATAAGTTAAGCAGAGAGAGTCAATTATCATATGGTTTCACTTATTTGTGGAGCATAACAAATAGCATGGAGGACAAGGGGTGTTATAGAGGAGAAGGGAGTTGGGGTAAATTGGAAGGGGAGGTGAACTACGAGAGACTATGGACTCTGGAAAACAATCTGAGGGGTTTGAAGTGGCGGGGGGTGGGAGGTTGGGGTACCAGGTGGTGGGTATTATAGAGGGCATGGCTTGCATGGAGCACTGGGTGTGGTGAAAAAATAATGAATACTGTTTTTATGAAAATAAATAAATTGAAAAAAAAATACTTTTTAAAAAAGCACCACAGTAGCAGATGATCTTATTTCTGAGTTCTATCAAATATCAAAGGAAAAAAATACCAATTGCATACAAACTTCCTTTTAGAAAATAAAAAGAGATAATACTTCCTAACCCTTTATTTGAAGCTAACATTTCTTTGATACCAAGATCAGACCTACACATTATAAGAATGCTAACTATAAATTAATATTTCTCAGGAACACAGAGAAAAGTCTTCAATAGTAATAAATTAAATTCAGCAACATATAATAGTTAATAATAATAATAATAATGTTACGAGTTGTGATTTGTTTCCAGATTACAAGGTTGATTTAACATTTGAAAATCACTCTGTTTAATGAACCTATTAACAGGAATAAAGATGAAAAACCATGTGATCATCTCAACAGATGCAAAAAAGGAACAAAATCCAATTCCTATTCATGATAAAAATTTCTGATCAAGCTGGGAATAGAATGAAACCTCCTTAATCTGTTAAAAGCCACTTAATAAAATAGCAACTAACAAGATATTTAATGATGAAAGCTTGAATGATTACTTCTAGAATTGGGACCAAGGTAAGGATGTCTGTTCTCACTTCTATTTCAATATTATACTTTTATTCCTGGCCAGTACAATAAGATAAGAAAAATAAATGACACAGAAGTTGGAAAGGAAATAGCTATGTTGTCTTTATTCCCAGACCACATAGTCATGTAATACAGAACCTCCTAAGAAACCTACCAAAAAATGTTAAAATTAATAAGGGAATCTAGCAAGGTGTCAGAATACAAGGTCAATACACTAAACACAAAAGCAATTGTATTTCTACATATAGCAATAAACAATTGGAAAATAAAATTTTTAAAAATTTATAAGCATGAAAACCCATGAAATAGTTAAAAATAAGTTTAATAAAGCAGGTGATAAATCCTGGGTGGCTAAATCATTTAAGTACTGGAATTTTGATTTTGGTTCAGGTCATGATCTCAGGGTTGTGAGATTGAGCCCTGTAGTTGGGCTCTATGCTCAGTAGGAGTCAGCCTGAAATTCGCTCTCTCTCCCTTTGCCCCTCTCTCTTCTTATGCTCTCTGTCTCTCCTCTCTCTAAATAAATCAATAAAATCTTAAAAAAAAACAACAACCAAAAAACAAAAAAACAGGTGTTAAACCTATGCACTGAAAACTATACAACATTGCTGAGAGACATTAATGAGAACCTAAACAAATGGAGAGATACATATCATGTTCCTGGTTTGGCAGACACAATATTGTTAAGATGTTAATTCTCCTTAAATTCATCTATAGAGTTGACAGGATTGCAATCAAGAGTCCAGCAAGACTGTATTAAAAAAAAAAAAATCCACAAACTGATTCTAAAATTTATTTGGAATTGCGCTGTAAATCACTTAGCTTTATGGTCTCTCTAATGTTCTTTGAACCTGCACCATGCCAAAGAGTTTCTCCTGTCAAAGGAAATGGCTCTGTCCTCAGCACAGCCACCCTCTCTCAGGTATTAGCAGGGTAGCAATCTTCACGAAGAGTTAAAGGCAAAGATTCACAAGGTTGCCAGATTGATTTACATTTCATAATGAGATAAATTGGTGGAATTTTAAGAATGTAACAGATTAACTTAAAAATTCTGGTCATGTGCATATAGTTTGTTTATCCAGGGAGGTGTCCCCCTCTACTGAAGACATGGCAAGTTGAGAATATGCCCCAGGGCAACCTCTCCTTCTACATTTCACAGCAACATTGCTTTCTCCAGAGACCACAGATGTTCCAACAGCTTAAAAACAAAAAACTTTTTTTTTTTTTTTGTTTTTCACAATGCCTTTTTGGTACAATGACTGTTTCTGAGGATTGTAAGAGGGATGTTTATAAGAACTGTTTATGTTATAAATATTTCTTTACATTTCCTCATTAGTAACTGGTATCCTTTACCAGCAACAACTGCCTACAAAAAGGCAGACTTCATTCACATTCCTCAATCCTGCTGAGTCTCCCCTACAGCTCTCAGCCATCATGACATTTCCAAAAAGCTTGAAGGTCAAAATTCTGCCTCTCCATGTGTAAGAATCACTTCATGACTTCATCCTACATTCAGACCACATGGGTCTCCATTCCTGCTTCTGAACAGAAATCCAGCTAGGACTTACTCTGGTTAGACTAGCCATGTTGGTAGAACAATGATAAATCCTTCAGCCATTCAGTCATATTAAAAGGGTTTGTGTCATGAAGAAATAACCAGACAGTGTACCAGGATGTGGCTATGGGCCTGACTTAATTATTTAATTTATAATTTATGATTTATAGCCAACCTAATTCCAAAAGGGATTCTAGAGAGAATGTGTTAGGAAACTTCTTAAAGATCTGAAAATAAATATAAAAATTAGAGGCCAAAGCCCAAGATCACCCTATTATTCTACATAAATTTTTAATTTTAGAATTGTTTTAGATTTACACGAGCATTATGAGGTTCTCATGTACCCTATGTCAGTTTTACTTATCATTAGCATCTAACATTAGTGTGGTATATTTGTTAAGATTAATCAATCTTATTATTAATTATAGTCAATCCTTTACTCAGATTTTCCTTAGTTTTTACCTACTGATCTTTTCCTCTTCCAAGATTCCATCTAAACTATATTATGTTTAGTTCTCATGTCTCCTTGGGCTCTTCTAGACTGTGACAGTTTGTCAGTCTTTGGTTTGATGACCTTGACAGTTTTGAGTAGTACTAGGTAGATATTTTGTAGAATCTCTTCCATTTAAGACTTTTTTTTTTTTTTAACTCAATTAGACTTTAGTTACGGATTTACAGAGGTCAGTGCCGTTTTCATCACATCATACCAAGGGCACATGCTGTCAGTGTAAATTATCACTGTTGATGTAAACCTTAATCACCTGGTTTGGGCTATGTTTGTCATATTTCTCCCTTGTAACTTTTAGAAGGAGTTCACTTTTCCAAACTGTATTTTTCCGTAAAGAAGTGACTATGCACAGCTGATATTTAACAGGTAGGCATTTGTGCTACACTTTTTTGGGGGCAGAATCCATAGATTTTATTTGCAATTCTTCTGTATAGGAGACTTGTCTCTTCTCTTTCTTGTTTATTTGTTCAATCATTTATTTATCCCAGCACGGACTTATGCATATGTATTTTATACTTTGGATTATAATCTAATACTGCCCTATATATTTTAGTGCTCAAATTGTTCTCGTATTGGCCTTTGGGAACACACTGAGTTGTCTTCGGTTTCCTTTTGACACATTCTCATTGTTTTGGATGTGATCACTTCCTTACTTTCTGGCACTACAAGAGGCTCCAGGCTCATCCCATCTCGTGTATTGCCTGCCCCAACCCTAGAATCACTCATTTCTCCAAGGACCTCTGGCTCCTTTTATTGGAAAATGTTATTAGAAACCAAGATCTGGGTGCTTGGAAGACAATCCCAACATTTTCTCCATGTGACTGAAAGGACCTTGCACACTTCCATTTAACCAGTGGATTTTCAAGTCATTTATTTTGAATCTGGCACTTAAAGGAGAGCATCAGATTAAGTAATAACTCATTGTTTCCACTTAACAATTAATGTAAACAATGTAACATGGAGTTTACATGTATACGGATTTATAGAGATTTCGAATTAATCAACACCTGGGCACCTGGGTGGCTCAGTCAGTTAAGCATCTGCCTTTGGCTCAGGTAATGATCTCAGGGTCCTAGGATTGAGCGCTACATCAGGCTTCTTGCTCAGTAGGGAGCTGCTTCTTCTCACTCTCCCTCTGTGCTCTGCCTCTCTCTCTCTCTATCTCTCTCTCTCTCCTTTTCCACTCTGCTTGCACACTTGTAGTGAAAGAAAGTGAACTATCTGGCAAGTCCACCATTCTATTTTTGGACACCTCTAATAATTGTGGAGTTTTTTCTACCACTGTGTCTACATTTGTCTTCCTATAGTTTCTACGTAAGCACTGCCTCTTCCTTCCATAGACATGGGGAGTACATCTAATTCTATTTCTATGTAATATTTTTCCTAAAGAATTTGAAGAAAGCTATCATCACACTGCCTGTAAGTCTTAAATCTTCTTTTTTGTAGACTGAACATTCTCATAATCTTTCAAAACTTTTGTATACTGCATTCCCAGCACTTTGTATTCTACTTTCGCTTGTCATTTATTGTACCAAGAACAGGTGAACTATGACCCGTGCAAAATCCTGGGAGACTATTGGCTCCATTGGTTTAACATCTCTACTTAGAGGAATGTTACTTACGATTACATTATCTGCTCTCTTTCTTTTAAGTCAGTCCAAGTTGCTGATGTATATCAAACTTGTAACCAACCAAGATTCCTAAGACTCTGTCACTAGGAAATTAAATCAGGTTTCCTTCATTCTCTACCTATATAGGGGTGTCTTGAATGTGAGTGCTAGATTATATATTTATAATATATATCCCTATAAGATTTGTCCTTGTATTTTTGGTCAACTATTCTTGCCATTTAAAATAATTATTACTTATCATTTGGTTAGATTCATGCAGTAATGGTTCCCAAAGTATTTGTACTTCTCTTTATTCCTGGACTTTGCTAATTCCTTCTACACTGACTCTGAGCTTTGCCATATGATTCCTTTTAGCCAATGGAACAATAGGATATGTGAAACTGCAGCCACCTGAAATTATTATAGTAGCTTGTCTTTTCTTTTTCTGCTCTTGGAATCATGAGAGCCCAAAGTGACAAGTCCAAGCTAGCCTGCTAGAGGATGAAGGTCATGTGGAGACAACTTCAGTCCAATCCAAGCTGCAGTTGATTGTGCACCCATAAATGAGACTCTGCCAAGATGTGTAAAGCTCAGACTAAGTCATCAGACTGCCTACCTGAACCCAGCCCAGACCAGACCATTAAATCATAGAAGTATGAGCTAATAAGTGCTTGCTGTTTTAAGTCACAAAGTATTAGCTGATTTTTATACAGCAAAAGCTAATTTATGCAACATCTAATATAGCACTTATCCTTTCTACTTGCATATCACTCACAAATTTGGTATGTTCCTTCTCCAAATTATTGAGTAGATGGTGATTAAATAAAGGGCTCTAAGATGTGATCTAAAGTCAATATTGGCAAATTCTTTTTGTTCATCTAGTTCTTAAATACTCTTAACTACACTACATGCAGCTCACAATTTACAAAAAGAATTTGCATTGGAATAAAAGATGGAATTAGATTGTAATTTGAACATATTTCTGCCTTCCAATTAGTCTAGAAGATTCTGTTCTATTTTCTAATGTCACAATATTATTTGTGCTCAGAATTTTTAAAATATTTGATAATACATTACTTTCACAATAAAAGTTAAACAGAGCTTTTCTCAGAATGGCAGTCAAATTGTTTCATATTATAGAACAACAAGGAGAAAACTACTGGATATTTCAAAAATTTCTTTAAAACCTTCTCATACTAATGAATTTTACAAGCTTTCTAAATGCAATGAGAAGTGTTTCCTTCTCTTTCTTTCTTTCTTTCTTTCTTGTATTTTTATTTTCCTCTGTAGGCCTCTAACTGTTACCTCCAGTCTGAAATTAACTTTCTGGAATCTTGAGGATAAGTATGGGCTTGGGAAAAAAAAAAAATGAAAACGATATTTCCTGTGTGATTAAGAGCAGGAAATACCAGAAATATCATCCAAAATATTCTTTTCCCTATAGATCCCATTTTGTTTTATTTATTATTTTTATTTTTGTCTTTATAATGCAACATACTATCTGCTTCAGTGCATTTATTCCCTTTATGCTCTGTAGAACTACTATATTTTGAAAAGAAGTAAAACCTTAGAACAACTTTGGAATGATCGGAGACAGCAAACCAATGATCTTATGATATGACAGAATAATGTAGAGGAAGGAACACTCAATTGGGATTCAGAGAGCTCCGATAAGATTATCTCATATGCCAATTACTAGCTCTGTGACTTTGGGCAATTTATCTTTCAGAATTTTTATTTCCTCATGTATAGTATGAGGATGATAATAACATCTACAAGACCAGTGCTCTAACCCCTGAGCTATGGAGCCATAATAATACCTCAGTTACTGGATTCTCATGAGGACTATATGAGTAAAGTATCTAGTACCTAGTGATTAATCAATAAATAATAGCTACTATGAAACTAATAAAGATAGAAAATATTTAACAAGCACTTTTTAAAAATTTAAATTCATTAATTAACATACGCTCTATTATTAGTTTCAGAGGTAGTATTCAGTGACTCATCAGTTGCATACAATACGCAGTGCTCATTACTTAAATTGTCCTCCTTAATGCCCATCACCCAGTTACCCCATTTGCCCACTTTCAGCAATCCACAGTTTATTCTTTGTAGTTAAGAGTCTCGTGTTTTGTCTCCCTGTTTTCCTGTTTTATTTTTCTTTCCCTTCCCCTCTACTCATCTGTTTTGTTTCCTAAATTCCACATATGAGTAAAATCATGTAATTTGTCTCTCTGTGATTGACTTATTTTGTTTAGCCTAATATCCTCTAGGTCCATCCACCTCATTGCAACTGGCAAGAGTTCATTCTTTTTGATGGCTGAGTAATATTCTGTGTGTGTGTGTGTGCATGCATGAACATCACATCTTTATCATCTGTTGATGGACATCTGGTCTCTTTCCATATTTTGTAATAAGCACTTAGTTTTGTGTCAGGAACCTTGCTAAAAGGTTGACATGAAAGGTATGATAAGTCATGGCATCAAAAATCAAAGCTTATTAGTTCTATTCTTACTAGTGCTATTTTTTATCCTCTGCAGTCTAGATTTTGTGTCCACCATATGCATCTTCTATCACTGGTCTAAGATACCTGTTGGAAATTAAATTATAACATCTCTCTTCATAACGGCAACTAAAAAAGTTCCCTTTAAGAACACTTTAAAATTCTGAAAGATAAATTGCCCAAAGTCACAGAGCTAGTAATTGGCATATGAGACAATCTTATCGGAGCTCTCTGAATCCCAAATGAGTGTTCCTTCCTCTACATTATTCTGTCATATCATAAAATCATTGGTTTGCTGTCTCCGATCATTCCAAAGTTGTTCTTTGTGTGGCCACATATAGCTATAATGGAGGTTGGAAAATGTAGTCTTTATTCTAAACAGCCATATGTCCAGTTTAAAGTTGGGAATACCATTACTAAGAGGAGAAAGGAATTTGAGGGTATAAACTAGAATTCTCAGTTAATAGATATTTAATATATTAATTCTTCAATGCATTGATGTGAATGTGTTTTTGTTATGCATTCCTTCATTTCAGTAGGTGAGGGAGAAGCAAAAGTAAGGAGGGGGTACCGGTGAAATATTTCACGCAATTCTAAGTTTTACCAGGACTAGCCCAGAGGAAATATTTGATTAGAAAATGATTTTCTTGGCAGCCTGAATGTTAACACAATATTGTTTCTCCTTTCCTCCCTTTGCTCTCCCTTCTTTTCTCTTTTCTTTTCTCCTTTTTCTCCTCTTTTCTCTTTTTTTCTCCTTTCCTCTTCTTTTTTCTTTTCTTTTCTTCTCCCTCCTTCCTTTCCTTCCTTCCTTTTCTCTATCTCTTTCTTTCTTGGTTTCTTCTAAATTAAAATAGAAACTAACATCTAAAGATACTAACATTTACAGGAAATCTCCATAAAATTTACCTTTCCACTTTAGAGAACACACAAATTTGACTTTTTGAATAAAAGCATGTTATCTATCCATAAGAAACAAACTTAAACTTCCTTTCATGATGGGTCAGGTAAATGGATTTGAAAGGCAGCCTCAGGGAAGACTGGAGGAAATGACATAACAACTAATTTCTACTTTCATTAAGAAACATTCTTAGAATATCTTAATTTATTTTTATTTTTTTATTCCCATGTCTTCATATTTTGTTCTTTGAAACTTCCTGATTTCCTGATCTCATGTTTAATTCCCCCCGCTCCCCCTCCCATTTTTATTTCTTTTGTAATATGGGGCAGTACATGCTACAGGCATAGTATTCTAGTGACAAAATTTATACATTTCATTTATAAGAAGAATGGCTCTCTTAAAAATTCATGAATTATGCTGTAAATATCTATATTAGTTTTCTGCGGCTGGCATAACAAATAACCACAGACTTGGCTTAAAAAAACAGAAGTTTCTTCTTTCATAGTTTTGGAGGCCAGAAGTTCAAAATCAAGGTGTTGACAGGGTTGTTTACTACTGGAGATTCTGAGGGAGAATTCCAGGCATGTCTCTTGGCTTGTAGTGGCTGCTGGAAGCCCTTGGTTTGAGACTGCATCACTGCAATCTCTCTCTCTCTCAATTCCACACAGACTTCTCTGTGTGCATCTAATCTTGCCATGCCTCTCTCTTATGAGGATATTTGTGACGGCATTTAGGGCCATAGATAATTCAGAACAATCTCATCTCAAATCCTTAATTACATTCACAGAGACCCTTTTGCAAAACAAACAAACAAAAAAAATGTAAAACATATACAATTTCCAAGGTTGAGGACTGGATGTCATTGGGTGGCCATTATGCAACATAATACAACAATTTATAAAAAAATGTCGTTTAACCCATAATGGTTTGTGATGTTAAAATACTCAATAGTGACAGAGTTCAACTCTTCACACTGAATGTACCAAGGATTGCATCTGGTATGCTTTGAATAAAATGTGTTTTTTATAGAATAAATAAAATTCATTCTGAGGGGGCATCTTATGTGTTTATCATCTGACAACTATTTCTGGTAGTAGAAAAGACTCCCAAGTAACCGATAAGCAAAACCATGAGCTTTCTTCACTGACTGCCTTTCACCTTCTCTTGCAAGTGCTACAGCAAAGCTTAGAGTGTTGTAAATAATAGAAAGGGCAAAGACGGTATTGTCAAGGACTTCATAGTCTTCACTAGGCATTCACAAGCCCTGGGTAGAATTCTCAACTTCTCTGTCTTGCTAAAAGGGTGAACTTCTCCTCATTGAATTCAAGGACAACTTGCTTTGCTGGGAGAGGCTAGTATTTATTATTAACATATGTGTCATCAGTGTGCACTAAAGAAGTTCTTATATAGCCTGTCTGCAAACAGGAAAAGTGCTGGAATGGAGAATGGTATGCCTGGTGGATACCCTGAAGATTCTACATATTTTGACACAAATAAATATAAATTAAATCTAATTATAAGTGTCTAAAAAATAAGGTAATTGGTTAAATTTGCTTTTTTTTTTTTTCCTATTAGTTTATATGCATAGAGTCAGCTGACACATGATTCTCCACTGGGAACTATTTTGACTACAAACTGGCAGGTGGCAGAGATTTTTCACATGCATGATATATTCAATTGCATTTTTAACTCAATATTTGTTAATTTTCCTATAACTCTTCTCTCAAATATTTCTATTCCTATTTAAGAATGACGATGAAAATGTAGTTGCTATTTTGATTGACTAGACAAAAAAGGGAAGAAGCAAAGAGTTCAATAAGAAAGATGTGCTAATTCAGACAATAGATATAGCCAGGATGAACCAATCATCTCACTATAGATTGAAGGGAAAAGGCACACTTTAGAGATAAAGTAGAAGGAGAAAAAAATGAGACATGCTGAACATTTGTGATATGGGGAAAGAGAGATTGCATGGTGGGAAGGATAAATTAATTTGTATATATTTTTAGCTCATTTGTCTTTGTTATAGGCCAGATTTAGGATTTGGCTCTCTTCTTTAAACTCTTCAGTCAGGTCAAGCTGCCAAAGCTTAGAATGCTCAAACCTAATGGCTGCTCATGGCAGTTTTTTTTTCCTTTCAAACCGTGTAGTAGAAATAACTCACCTTGATAAGAGTAGAAATTAACAGTGATATCACTTAAGAATCAACCCAGCAATATTTATTATTTCAGTGATGTTCTATGAATAGATTTCTTCAAAGACCACAAAACGAGAACAATGAAGGATAAGTTTAAATACATAAGATGTTGCTGATTGTTACCATTGAAGTATGATTTTCTGGGACTCAGATTTAAAGTGAGACCAGTGCTATTAGCCATAAAGACTTTGGGGTACCTGCTTGGCAATGCCTCAGTCTTAAAGGGACATAGCAAGATTTAAGGACTGGGCTGGCACATAAATAATTTTTTGCTGCAGCATCCCCTCTTATTACCATTTATTTTCACTCATTCCATATTTCTCATGATACAATAAGAGAACCTATATTCTGGTTTGCCTTCATGTCGAAGAAAGTTCTGGTGAATTGATTTAGTTACTCTGCTAACAGCCTCCTTCCAGAAACTGTATTTGAAAATGAAATTCCCATACAGAGTTATTCACCAGACTGGCCTGGTCATTGATAATATGTCTTTCCTTCCAAAGGGTGGGTGGAAGTGATCTATGAGGAAAACATCTTGTTTTGTATGCTATATATTTTGGCAATCAGCAGGCAATTAGAGTAAGAGAAATACTCTGGCCTCTTTGAGTAGCAAACTTAAAACTATAGAGTTCAGAGCATTAAAATAAGAATCTAGAATTCTAGATTTTAATTCTGTCTCTGTTGCTAGTTAACTGTGGTCTTAGGCAAATTATTTTCTTCTTTCACACTTATAAAATGGGGATAATAATGAATATCTTAATTACTTTATAGAATTACTGGGGAGAACATATGTGTGTATGTATAAGCACTTTGAAAATTACAAGAATTATACCAGAAATATACTAAATACTACAATAATATACTATATACATTATGTAGTATATTATATATAATATACAATACTATAATAATATACTAAATAATACTATATAGTATTTAATACTTGTTCAGAGGGAAAAATATACCCACACATATGTATGTGTGTGTGTGTGTGTACATATATATACATATATAAGAAACAAGATACATATATGGGAACACTGTTGTTTATTTTTCTTTCTCCTGGCCTCTGTTCCATGCACATTAGGCTATGACTTCATTTAAGTAGTTCCATCTGGAACAAAAAGTAAAGTTGAGGAAGTAATATCATGCCTTTTCAATCTTCCAGACCACATCTCCCTAGAGTTCAGGGTCTGGTATGCTTGGGAATAGTTTACAGCATTCTATACTTTAAAAAATTCCTTCCTCCAAGAATATGAATTCCTCTGGAAAAGGCATCCAGAGCCAATATTCAGTATGTTTAGAAAAACACCTAATGCTTGTCTCTATTACTGGAGTGGCCAGCAGAAACTGGGCTATGCTGTAGCGTTTATGGGAAACATGAGCAGAGAAGATGCTGATTACAGAACACTCACAGAGTAGTGAAAGAATGAATTCATTTCCCCCAGATTAGACATTGAGAAGCAGCAGAACAAATTTAACTCATGGGCCCCCTAGGTAGAAATTTTACCTGCATAGGGTACCAAGTAAATATCCAGTAGAAATGACCTTCGTCATTTCTCCAGAGTTTCTTCTCACGTGAGCTTTGTCTGCTGCTCTCTGAGTCCATTCTGAAAGCTCTTCTCTGAGCATTACTGTGTCTTCAGTACTATAAGACATTTTTAATGGAGAGTGAGATTTTGGTAAATCATTCAGATATGTGATGCACATAACGGGAGGTGCTGTTTTTGATAGTACGGGGTAAAAAACGTTGCGAATATCATCAGTAGGGAAGACAGCTCACACATGTATGTGGGGCACGTGGGTACATGCATTGCATGACAGAGAGGAGAGGGAGGAAATAAAACAGAAAAAACAGAAGGGTCATGAGAGAAAAAGAAGGGGAAAGTTCTGAGTCATCACCAAGGGTCCCAGATGGCTCCCTTTGGAATCCATGCCATCAGCAGCCTCTGCCTGGTGTTGACAGGGCCCCACACGGATCTGTGGAAATGACTCTTGCTCTCGTACGCTGTTCTGGTAGGTTCTACAAACTCAAAAAGGATGAATGATGTTGACGATTTAACAAGTGCACACAGAATAAAGTTAATATTCTTATTGTATGCAGTATGTCTTCAGCTGTTAACTAATGCCAGGACCAGCACCGTTTCATAACTGAAAATGTGTACCTCAAGTAAAAATTAGGGAATCTGGACAGCAAGAAATGGTCCAAGACAGTCTGGAAACTCTAATGTGAATATTGCTAAGCACAATTAACTGAACGTTTTATTTTTTTTTTATTTTTTTTTATTTTTATTTTTATTTTTTTTAAAAGATTTTATTTATTTATTTGACAGAGAGAAATCACAAGTAGATGGAGAGGCAGGCAGAGAGTGAGAGAGGGAAGCAGGCTCCCTGCTGAGCAGAGAGCCCGATGCGGGACTCGATCCCAGGACTCTGAGATCATGACCTGAGCCGAAGGCAGCGGCTTAACCCACTGAGCCACTCAGGCGCCGTTATAAAAGTAAAAAGGAGATGGCAAATATTTTTTAAAAGGTCAGTAACATGTTCCCCCATATGTAATCATTATATCATTTAAGGTGAAATTTGCCTCAAATCCCTTAGTCTAGCAATAATCTTGAGATTATATATATATGTATATATATAGCTTATATATATATATAATATTTATATAGTTTATATACATAGTTTTAAAATTCCATTCTGATTTAAATTTCATAACTTAGTAATTATTAGTAATTTGCATTCTATACATTTTCTGATAGAACATAAATTTTAGAGCATGCGTGAACTCTTTTGACCATTCCAATTCTTGTAAGAAATTGTAGAATCTCATCCTGAAGTTTCTAAAGTGTGATCATTTATAACCTTCTGTGGAATAGCTTTTGATTAATTATATTAGTACAAATGCCTGGAGGGTTAAAATAATATAGGTAACAAGTCCAAATAACATTTTAATTTTTATCTTGAAAGCTGTACATTTCTTTATTTCATCAGCCACTAATAGCTGCTATAGCAAGTAACTTATCTTAAGCTACAAACTCTTAGTTTTTCTATAATTGAACTTAATTTTTTTTTAGCCCTCTTCTTGGTAATGGACATATTTCCTAAAGTTGCATCTCTATTATAGGAGGCTAACAAGGTACCAAGATATTATAAATTGACCTGAACCAGTTTCTTCTCTGTAGATGACAGTCTCCCAAGAAATTTAATTCCAGGGTTTGAAAAGAAAGTAACTCTTAGACCAGATTCCACTACAAACACACACACACACACACACACACACACACACAGCAAGCATGAGTGAGCACATGTGAGGGAGGACTACCTATTAAACCTTTAATAGTCAGCTGGTACATGCAGTTTGTAAAACTGATTTGCAAGCTTCACAGGGTGCTGGTTCTCTGATTTCCATTTTTCAGTGTGTTCTTACCACTTACAGGAAAGGTGCCCTAAAGCAGATGTGATCATAGTCCAATAGCATGATTCCATGACCTTTTCTATCGTCAGCAAGTGTCAAGAATTGTGAAGGATCTGAGATTTATCCTACTTGCCATCTCACATGTTAATCTTCCATAGTTTTGTGAATAGTGACAGAAGACATGATATTCTTGCAGTACAAAGAATAGTTATTACTGACAACACTAGCAGTAGCCAGAATATTTACACTGATTCTCTGAGCCCCAGTTCCCAAAAGGCTATATGAAGAGGGCCAGACTATACAATCAGGCACATTATAGGAGAGTAAGCCTGAGCTTAGAGAAGTCTGAATTTCTTACATTGATTAGTAAGCCTGACTACTTCATGCTCTAGAGAAAGATACCTTTTCTTTCAAAGTTGTAGAAAAAGTTTTGGTGAGTGTTTGTTATAAAGGGCCAAATAGTAAGTATTTTAGGCTTTGTTGTCTAAGTAGCTTCTTTGCTTTTTGCTTGTTTGCTTGTTTTATGACCCTAACAATTAAAAAAAAAAAAAAACCTACTTTTAACTCACAGGACCTGCAAAAATAAGCTGCAGGCTGAATTAGACCCACTGGCCATTAAACCGCTTTAACTGCTTTACAAACAAAACAATTTTAAAAGAATTTTAAAAACAAAACATTTAACTGCTTCAAAAACAAAACAAAACAAAACAAAACAAAAACAACACTGCCAATTGTCCAAAGGAGAAACCCTTCTTCGTCATCCTAGGCTATTCCCAATACAATAAACTTTGAAAAGGTAGTTCAGGACAGTTAGTACCTCTGTTCCAACACACACAGAGACCTGAAAGACCCAAAGAAAATCATTTCCAAATAATATTCACTCCTCATTTCTACCTTGTTTTGATTTCTGGTGAATTTTCCCAGAGTTACTTTATCAGTAACTCTGATTAATTTAACCTACAGAGGCTGGTACAAAGTTTGTTCAGGTGTCTTGCCTGGCATTTAAATCAGGCTGTACCAAAATGACTCTAAGCAAGCAACAATGAGAGTATATTTAAAATATTTTATTCAATTCTCATCCTGTAATAGATTTACTGTCACCAAAAAAGTATACTTCTAATATTCTCCATGCTATTAATAAACCACCAATTTCACTAATGAAAACCCATTTTTGACAGTCTCCTATTAACTCAATATCTAGGGTGATAAGAGATAACAATAATTATAGTGTTAATAACCACCTCTGTAGATAGTGATTTTTTTGATATAATGCTAGCTGACCACTCCTGGAGTGAAGATTCTAAATTAGAATGCTGGCTGCACATAAAATATCAAAATGTCCATGCTCAACCATTGTAACAAAAATTACAGGTATCCTGACACTAGTTTCAGAGGTGGCACCTGGCTTTTGTCATTATCTTTTGTCTGTGCAGACATTCACTGAATTATCTGAGGCTGAGCAATCATCAGTAATTAGTCTCTACAGGTACATCCATTTACCCAACTGCAAAGCCTTTCAGGGTCCACCTTCTCTCAATTATTTTGATGTCCTCTTGGAATGTCAGGAAACTCTTAAGTATACCTTTGAGTCTAGAAGAAATAACTTTTTACCAATGTCTGGGCTGTATCAATACACATGGGAATTCTGTGACATCATTTCAGGCCCATCTGCCAAGAGGATACCCTCAGTCATTGTTATTCTGTGTTTCTGTGGTATTAAGAGGCATGGAAAGTTCTGGAATTTTGCTGTTTCTTAGGCACTACCTATGAGAAGTATAGGACACTAAAGTTTTCAGCTTAATTGTCTTCTCCCATGGTGGGTGGGTTAACAGGGCTCAAGCATTTTTCAGGGGCGCATACTAAAGCCTTACTTTGTTGCTAAAACCCTAATCCTCTTTCCTCTTTTTTAACCGCATCTCAGTCTCCAGAGAAGTGCTTTCCAGTAGAATTTACTGTAATGAAGGAAATTTACATTTGTGCTATCCAAAATGGTAGCCAATGCAATATTTGGCTATTGAGCATTTGAAAGGTGGTTAGTGTGACTAAGTAACTGGGTATGAATTTTATTAATTTTAATTAATTTAAATTTAAGTAACCACAAGTGACTAGTGGCTACTATATTGGGTAGTGCAGCTCTAGAATTTTTATATAACTTAGTAGGAATTAATTAATAGGAATCAATCAGTTAATAGGAGGGGAGGCAAATTTTCTAATACACATTCTCTTCCAAATTTTTTTATGCCCTAAGTTATTATGACATTTTAAAATTAAGAATTTGTTTTGTTCCAAAACAGAAAGTACCAAACCCAGATGGATACACTGACAAACACTACCGAACAGTTAAGGAAGAAATTATACCAATTCTTTACCATCTCCTGAAAAGGATAGGAGCAGGAGCACTTCCTAACTCATTCAGTGAGGCCAGTATTACCTAATTCTAAAATCAGAAAAAGGTTTACAAAAACACTACTGACCAATATCTCTCATAAACATAGATGCAAATAAAATATTAACAAATAGAATTGAAAAAAAGTATGAAAAGTATTATACACCATAACTAAGTGGGATTATCCCTAATATGCAAGTCTGGTTCAACATTCATAAATCAGTTAATGTAATCCATCATATCTACAGATTGAAAAAGAAAAATCACATGATCATATCAATAGATACAGAAAATGATTTGACAAAAATCCAATACCCATTCATAATAAAACCTTCCAGTAAAGTAGGAATAAAGTAAAACTTCTTAAACTTGACAAAGATTGTCCTCAAAAATCCTCAAGCTAACATTATACTTAATGGTGATAAAGTCGTATTTTTCCCACTAAATCAGGCACAAGGCAAGGTGTCTCTTACCCCTAATTTCAACATCATACTGGAAGCCTTGCTAATGCAATTAGACAAAAAAAAAAAAAAGGCATACAGATTGGGAAGGAAGACTTAAAAGTGTCTTTGTTTGCTAATGGCATGATTGTCTGGGTAGAAAAATATAAAAGAATTGACAATAAAACTGGACTTAAGCAATTATAACAAAGTTGCAGATTATAAGGTCAATTGCTTTTCCACATACTTTGAACAAGTGGAATTTGAAATTAAATAACAATATCATCTAAATTAGTGACCCTCCCCAAATTAGATACATTGGTATAAATCTAATGAAATATATACAAAAACTGTATGAAGAAAACTACAAAATTCTTTTTTTTTTAGACTTTTTATTTATTTATTTGACAGACAGAGATCACAAGTAGGCAGAGAGGCAGACAGAGGAGGGGGGTGAAGCAGGCTTCCTGCTGAGCAGAGAGTCCGATGCGGGGCTCAATCCCAGGACCCTGAGATCATGACCTGAGCCGAAGGCAGAGGCTTTAACCCACTGAGCCATCCAGGTGCCCCGAAAACTACAAAATTCTACCAAATGAACCTAATAAGTGAAGAGATATTCCATTTTATGGATAGAAAAATTCAACATTGTCAAGATGTCAGTTCTTCCTAACTTTATACATGTTTATATTTAATATGATTCACATCAAAATCACAACAGGTATTTTAGGGTTTTCAACAAACTGATTCTAAAAGTTTTATGGAGTAGGCAAGAGACCTAGAATAGCTTACACAATATTGAACAAGAACAAGGACTGATGCCAAGCAACTTCATAACTTACTTTAAGGAAGCAATAGTACTCAAGACAGTGTGTATTGGTGAGAGGATGGTCCTCTCAATGGAACAGAATAGAGAGCCCAGGAATAGAATCCCATAAATACAGTCAACAAAGAAGCACAGATAATGCAATGGAGTCAAGATAGTGTCTTCAACAAATGGTGCTGAAACGATTAGATGTCCACACTCAAGGAAATGAATCTAGACATAGACATTATACTCTTCCCCAAAATTAACTCAAAATGGATCATAGACTTGGAGGTAAAACAGAAACCTCTGAAACTCCTAGGAGACAACATAGGAGAAAATCTAAACAACTTGTGGTGATTTTTTTTAGATATAGCACCAAAGATATAATCCCTGAAAGAAATATTTGGTTAGCTGAACTTCATTAAAATTAGGAACTTCTGCTCGACCACAAAATACAGTATCAAGAGAATTAGAAGATGAGCCACAGACCAGGAGAAAATATTTTCAAAAGACACATCTGAATAAGGGCTTACCGAAAATATGCAAATTGTGCTTAAGGCTCAGTAAGAAAAAAAATCAACAACATGATTAGAAACTGGGCTGAAGACCTTAATGGACACCTCACCAAAGAAGATGTGCAGATGGAAAATGAGAATATGAAAGATGCTCCACATCAGATGTCATCAGGGAAATACAAATTAAAACAACAATGAGACACTACTTCATACCTATTAGAGTGTCCAAAATCTGGAACACTGAGACTACTAAGTGCGGGTAAGGTTGTGGAGCAATAAGAACTCTCATATATTTGTGGTGGGAATGCAAAATGGTATAGCCACTTTGGAGGACAATTTGATGGTTTCTTATAAAACTAAACATAATTTTACCATATGATTCAGCAACTACATTCCTTGAAAACTTAAGTCCACACGAAAACCTGCACAAGGATATTTATACCAGCTTTCTTCATAATTGTCAAAACTTGGAAGCAACCAAGATGTCCTTCAGTAAGTGAATGAATAAATAAACTCTGGTACATCCAGACAATGGAGTATTATTTAGCGCTAACAAGAAATGCGCTGTGAAGTCATGAAAAGATATGGAGGCAACTTGAATGCATATTAGCTAGTGAAAGAAGCTAATCTGAAAATGTAACTTGCTTTATGATTCCAACTATATGACAGTCTGGAAAAGGCAAAACTATGTAGACAATAAAAAGATCAGTGGTTTCTAGGATTGGCAAGGAGAGATGAATAGGCAGAGCACAGAGAATTTTTAGAGGAATGAAAATACTACATATGATATTGTAATGACAGGTTTATGTCTTACTTTTATTTTCCATTCCATAAAATATACAACACCAAGATAAGGTATACTCTAGATTTTGGGTAAATACAATTCATTACTGTAGTTTCATCCTTGGTAAAAAATGTACCATTCTTATGAGTGACGTTTATAGTGGGGGAGGCTGTGCGTGTACGGGGACAGGGAGTGAATGGGAAATCTCTACACCTCTCTCTCGAGTTTGTTGAAACCTAAAAAATGAACAAATAAAGTCTTGAAAAAAAATACCCAATAACAACCACGACTAAATTGGTCTTTGTATTCTGCTACATCAATCCTTTCTTTAGACAATGAATGCAAATGTGGGAAGGATATATATGAATGAGTCAGAGACAATCTTGATTACTAAATCGAAACATCTTTCTTTCAGATTGTTATAACAACTGCACTTTTCTCAAGTCTCAGTTTAGGAAAAATCAGTGTGAGGGACTGGGGGATTCATTTCTAAGATAAATGAGAGAAGAAATGGCAGAGGTGCTTCCATTTTAATCTACCGTTTACTACTCACTCTCAGTGTTATCTTGGGAAAATCGCTTGATTTTTCAGAACCATTATTTACCAACTTATAAGGAGGGGCTAATAATATTTTCCTAAGGTGCCTGCGGTATTTCAAACTGAATAAGATCATTCATAGAGGTGCACGGGGGTGGCTCAGTTGGTTAGGCCTCTGCCTTCAGCTAGGGTCATGATCCCAGGGTCCTGGGATCAAGTCCCATGTGAGGCTCCCTGCTTGTGGGGGAGGGTCTGCTTCTCCTTTTCCCTCTCTCCCTTACCTTGGCTTGTGCTCTCTTTCTCTCTCTCTCAAATAAATAAATAAATAAAATCTAAAAAAAGATCATAGAAACTATTGTGACATATCAAAAAATACATATAAAGTTTAGATGTCACTAACCATTCTTCCTCTGTTTTTGAAACATGAAGTGTTCAATAAGTACCTGGTATGCATTGGACTATTTGTTCAAATTTAGCTTCTAAGAAATATATAAATATGTATATTTATATGTGATGGCTTATTAAATCATTGATAATTTAATTCTCTAAATATTGTATATCAGATTTATAACATTCTCAATATACTACTTTGTGACTTCTATTTAATCTTAACAGTTTTATATTTCTATAGGTGATACCAGCCCAAATCTAGAGATTATATAAATGAATATTTGTAAGAACCTAGGAGTATATAGATTCACATACATAGACATACTGCTCAAGCACTTCTCTTTTTCAAAAATTTTAATTTATTTGGCAGTTCTAAAAAATAAAAAAGAAGTCTAATCCATATCTGAATTTTCAGGTGTAGCAGTGAAACTTCTTGTTTTTAAAGGGTGATCCAGTCTATAAGAAACTTTATTATAACCGTAAGCTGATATGGTTGAAAGCATTTTTGCTCTTGAGAACAAGGATACTAAATGAAAGATATTCATAAAAAAAGTAGTATGAACTAACTTAACCTAGAGTGACAGATAAAAGGCTGTTTTACATTTGCTTAATACTATTGAACAAATATACACAAAACTCATTGGTGTGAACAGGAGTGGGAGATGGCTGTAGTGAATGAACTACTGGCTTCATGAAGCACTGCCAGGAGACTCTAAATGGGAAAATTGCAGGAAGCAAGGGCTAGGGTTATTCATTCATTTATGTGCTTAGTTAACTCATATTTATTATCTGTATCAACATTTCCCTTCCAATTGTATTCCTCTCCTATGAAATGTTAGTACCATGGATATGTGAGCCATTATACGGTCTAAAATTTTTTTCACCCCCTTAGAAATGGTATCACCCCCATTTAGAATGCATGTACCATTTGCCATAAACAATGGTGAACAAGGCAGATAACGTGTCTGTTCTCATAGTGTTGACAGTTTATAGGGTACACAGATACACAAATAGACAATTACATATCATGGTGAGTTCTCTGATAGGAGTAGAAAAGAACCAGCTAATTTACCCCAAATGGCAAAGCCATCTCCCTGCCCCCACATTCGGGACAGGAGCCTTTCTTCAACTGAGTGTCCAGTGGGATATTATGAAGCTTTAGTCTGAGTCAGTTTGGTTTTAAATAGTTTCAAAATGAAAATACCAATATTATTATTAACAATGAAACCACGACATTCAGTTTATGATTTCCCCAGGAAACCTAGGAGATAGAGTAGACTTATGTTTAATGACTGAGAAATGCTAAGAGGCTGTGTAAAAGAGCCAGCAAGCAGAGAGATTGCTTGGAGGAACTGACTGTACTCCCACTGAGATGATCAAAGGCTCTTGATTCTTTAAAATCAGATGTGGAACTTTCAGTAAAGAGGTTGGCCTGAGGCTATTTTAAAAGTGGTAATGCCTGGGAGGGCCTCAGCCAGAGCACATAGTGTCTACAACAGAAAGGACTAAACGTGGTGAACTGATGGGGTGCCTTAGCCAAGGGAAAGTGGCTGATGGCAGGAAGGACTCTGCCACATTTGAGGGACTGCATTTAGAGCCTGGCAGAGTCAGGAAGACAAAAGTACTCATGAGAGGCTTTCAACAGCTGCTTTGGCCAGGGGTAATTTGTACTGGAGGGGATCAGTACCAGCCAAAGAAAACCTGTCGCACCCTTTCTTTCCCTTTTCCCTTCTTCCTTGCACCACCCAGGGAATGGAGAGAAGAAAGAGAAGGCAAAGGTAGGAAACAGAGAAGGTCAACCACCATCCACCTCTTTCCCTCTGCAGGTATCCAGCTGGCTGTAGCTCCAGACTAGAGGAAGAAAGGACATTCAACCTTAAATAAATTCTAGAAAATGTACCTTTTGTTGGCCCCCTGTTTGGGACATAGTAATTAGTGAAATGACACTTTTTGTACTGGAATTAACTGCAGGAATTTTTATTATCTGAGAGTAAGTAGTAAACTATGAAACTTCCAAGATTTTGGAGACACAGGAAGACTACTTGCACAGAGTGAGGATAGTTCTGGATGGTCATGTAGGGAGAGCGAAAGGTTGCCTTCTGGTTCTCTTCAGGAATCCCGTGTGTTCAACTTACCCATTACACTCAGGCAGTATGCTGAGAGCTGGTAAACCCGCCATGGGCCCTGCTTGGGCAAGAATAAGGAGACTCCCTTCTTCAAAGGTTGACGTGAGACCAACTAGAACTGCTAAGGCATGTGGTAGAGAATCAGCAGCGAAGGATGAGACTAAAGGGAAACAGAATCCACAGAGTAAGGCCACTGAGCTGAGGAAGAGTAAATTCTGGGAGAAAGGAGGCAGCCACCATCAGCAGATGCGGCAACTCAGACGTGGCTAGGCCAGCCACACTTCAGTAACACAGACTCAACACTTCAGCCAGAACCCTCAAGAACCTGAGGATGCTGCATCAGCAGACTCTTCCCTCCCCGACAAGGTCACGCTAACACCCTCCCCACGTGCCCTACATCCCCCAGACTCCATCATCGAGAGAAAGGTGCAGAGCCAGGAGAGCCTGAGCAATGGTTCCCCCAAATGGATCACGACCTAAAGGACTGCTTCTTTTATCAGACTAGTTATCAACCAGACTGGACATTTATCATGACTTCTTTCTCTGCCATCTAGACAGGGGGAATGTCTGAGGGAGTGACTGAGGAAAATCAGAGTAGTTTTAGACAAAATTAACATTTCCTTTGCCCTTGAGATTGGAGTTAAGTCCACTCTGCGATGTCTCCCATACACATTTAGCCTGGGTACTTAAACACGGTAATTAAAATACAGTGTAATGTTTATGTAGTTGCTTTCCCCTTTTACCAGGGACCAGTACATTTTTCCACCATCAGTGACTAGAAATAGGGACAGTCTTGGCTCCAGTTTTCATTTTTAATGTGGCCCTTTACATGAGGATCATGCTTTTCTTCACAAAGCTTGGTATGCAGCAGTATTCAACACAGGTGGAATGAAAAAACAAGGCAACTTTCCTTACAATAATGTGTTTAAAGCATGGTGGTTGCAGGCTTCTGCAGATGTCCTTGCACTTCCTGAAGTCTAGTTTCCAGTACATTAAGCCTAACATCTTAAGTACAGCATCTGCTTTTACTCTTTCTAAAACTCTTTCTTATTTCATCTATCTTTGTCTCTGCATATTTGCACTCTTGTATTTTGCATTTGGCTTCTGAATGGGAGATATTTCTGTCTAGTCACAAAAATCTTTTATGTATTTAACTAGAGCTCTGCATTAATCTTTGCTAAGATTGGTTTCTTTAAGGATCACTAACTTTTGGGTTTCATCTTGTTCTGCTCTTTGCATTCTCCTTCTTTTGGAAGCTTCTTCTTCTTCTTCTTTTTTTTTTTTTTAAACATTTATTTATTTATTTATTTGATAGAGAGAAAGAGATCACAAGTAGGCAGAGAGAGAGGAGGAAGCAGGCTCCCCACTGAGCAGAGAGCCTGATGCGGGGCTTGATCCCAGGACCCTGGGACCATGACCTGAACCGAAGGCAGAGACTAAACCAACTGAGCCACCCAGATGCCCCTCTTTTGGAAGTCTTCTATAGGAAGCCCCTATGACCACAGGTCTGTAATCTTAGAGGTCTCACCTTTTTTTTTTTTTTAATCACAAGTAGACAGAGAGGCAGAGAGAGAGAGGAGGAAGCAGGCTCCCCGCTGAGCAGAGGGCCCGATGCGGGACTCGATCCCAGGACCCCGAGACCATGACCCGAGCCGAAGGCAGCGGCTTAACCCACTGAGCCATCCAGGCGCCCCCTCACCTTCTTTTTGATTTTGCTGTCAACAACATGAACATTTGTTGGTCCTACCTGTGGAGGCCCTGTGATGGTCACAACTTTGTGGTCTGCTAGTACACTTGGATGTCTGTAGTTCTTGCCATTTACCTTTGGTGTCAGCCCTCTGAAAAGGAGGGCTTCTTGCCATACATTTGGGCAGGAATAATTTTGGGCAGTGAGTGACTATGAAAACTGTCTCTCTGGGAATTATATTTCTCTTCCTTCTTTTTAGTATTCATGCCTTTCTTTACTTTTCTCCTGTACCGAAAAGTGCTGACCTACATGACTAATGAGATATTGGAGAAATGAAGACGTATGACTTCCAAGCTTGATTATAAAGGACATGTAACTTCTACCCTGCTCAGTCTTTTATCACTTGCTGTAGGTGAAGCCAGCCACTGGATCATGAAATCTCTCACGTGACACAATAAAGAGGTTCCTGGGGTGAGGAATTGAGTTGCCTGCCAATAGCCAACCCACATGCCAACCATGTGATTTCCAACCCTCTTGTAAGTGGACACTTGAGTCCCCATCTAGCCTTCAGATGGTGCATCCACAGTTGACATGCTGACTACAATGTTATGAGAAACTGAGCTAGAACCACGTAGAGCAGTCCTACTCAGTTTCCTGACCCACAGAAATTATGTGAGATAATAAATGTATATTGCATTGTTGCTATGTTTTAGAATAATTTGCTAGGCAGCAATAGATAACTCTCACCTTCGATTCATACTGAATGTGATGCGAAAAGCGTGGTAGAACATAGTGTTGGCTGGAGGAAAAACAATTTAGGAAGTAATAGCAAGGCTACTCTTTTAATAAAATCTAACAAGAGGCAGTGATTTATGATCTTGGAATGTGCAGGACAATGGTGGGGGCACCAAGGCCATACTATGAGTCAAAGGAAGCAGCCACAGATTAAGGTTGCCAAGCAGAGAAGAAAAGATGATTAAATGTAATAAAGGAGTCCCCCTGGTCTTCAAAGAGAAAGGGTGAACTTCCATTACTTTGCTGATGTTTGAAAGCAAAAGGTTTTGAAGGAGATGCAGGGGAACTACTCATCAAAAAATAGTCTTTATCATTGCAGGATTTATGAATAACTTTTGATTTTAATTCCCTTACAACGACTCAGACAGCATTCAAGAACCACAGTAAATATGATATAAACAGGCATGTTACTTTTTGTCCAGAAAAATAGGCAACACATACGTCACATGGAAGATATTTATCAGGTGATAAAACATTTGATTATAAATAATGCATACATTTTGGCAGAGATTACAACGTGATAATTTAGCCCGGTCAGAGATGTAAACCCCTGTTTTAGTCACAGGCAGATTGTAAAACAAGTTCGGTTTTATCAAGTTGACGGACCAGTGCTGGAGTACATCATACTTGAAAGCAGCTGTTACAACATATTTTTAATCCCCTGGAAATCTCTTCCCACTCAAAAGGCCACATGACATCTAGGAACTATTCTTTCCACTAAAGGTATTCTTGTTCACACACCAAAGAATCCCAGCAAATGTATTTTGTCAACAGGGCTAGCAATTCATTGAATCAAAACTAGAACTCCATACCAGTCAGTATAGGACAATTTTATATTTAAAATCAAAGACACAGTAAATATCTTGATATAACTTTCATATAATTAAAAACAATAACTCCTTTAGAGCCTTTTAGTATCAACAGTTCTGGTCACATCGAGACCTCTCAGAGTAACAAAAATGGAAAGAATAGACTTTTTTCCCCTTACCGGTGCAAATGCTGAAGTAGGCTTACCTGATATTTCTGTAGTCAATGGCGCAATACCAAGACAGTCTCAATAAATGATATTTCTGCTGGTTTTGGCTAAGAGCTTGAGGGGGTGTGGCCAATGTAATTCAATATTTGTGTTGGGTTTTCTGAGTTCTGTTTAGTATTTTGCTCCCCTCTGTGTTCTTGCCGCTGTTAGCTGCTGCATGATTGAAGGCAGAGTTTACCTGGTGTGCAGTTTGTATCGAATCAACAGCTTCGTTTGGAGGCTGTTCATTTCCAATCAGTGTCTCACTCTTATTCCAGAAAACATCCACTTATAGGGAAAAGCAATTTGGTGAAGGGATACTATATAGTGTATCCACTTAAGGGGTTCTGAGGACGTGAGGCCTAGAGCAGTGGTTTAACTTGGGTGTGTGTTATCTGTGTGATGTTACCATCATTATCTGTGAGCTGGTTAAAGTATAGACTCTCAAGACATCCTCAGGATTATTCAATGAGGATTGTTCTTGGGATACGTCCTGATATTTATGTATTTTTTTTTTAAATGAACTTCCATATAACTCTGAAATGTATTAACGTTTGAGAGCCAGGAGTGAGTATAGAGAGAAGGGAAAACAGGAATCAAAGCCATTGCTCAGTGGTCCATATTTCTCACATTCACTTCCTGAGAAAGGGCTCTCTGCTTTCTGGGCACCAGTATTTGAGATCATAGGAGGCCTGGATAGTTTCCCTGTTCAATCTTAGAACCAAGTTTGTCCTCTCCCAGAAGGGACCTTAATTAAAAAAATCTGTCGATTTGCTTTTAGCATCGACTTTCAGTTGAAAGAGGTTTCCACTTTGCATCTTTCAAAGAAAGAATAGACTGTTAATATTGGTCCTCAGATTTCATAAAATTTAAAATAGGGCTATCCTACAGTAAGACTTCTGACCTTCTAAAAATACAATTAACTCTGGTAGCAAATTTCTTTTAATAGATTTTATAGCAGAACAGGTGGTAACAGACTTTCTACAACATGAAAAGGACAGATTAGCTCATCCAGACCTTCAGATTTCTTATCCTTATAAATAATCACTTTTGTGCTTTCAAGCAGATGAGCTACCATCTTTCGAATTATGGTTTGAAGGCAGTTTAAGATATACTATTAATTCTTTCTTTCTCTCTGACTGTAACTTTGCTTTCTAGTGGTTGTTTAATAATGAAAAGAGAGTAACTCCAATCTCTCACATCTGGAAACGCACAGGATTTGGTTGAAGGAAATGGCCCAAAACCACCCACGAGTGCTTGCACCGTCTTCTGGCAGTGTTGGCAGTGTAGCATCAGGATGCTTCTGATGACTTACAAGCCACAGTCAGGAGAGCGATTGCAGACCGAAGATCTGGCATTAATTTAACCCTCTGCAAAAGTAGTGCTGAAAACAGGTTCTGCTCCAGTGTTCCCCTCATTTCATTCTATAAAAAGTGTGTTTCCAACCCAGCTGCTTCATTAATATCCTGGATCTCAGATAAAATAACAACGCTCTGCTGGAAATGAGTATAGGAGCTTCTATAGGATTGAAACTTTGAGTGTGTGCATTTTTGTTTCTGAGCAAATATTGTCACGAGAGATTTACAAGGTTCTCTTGTATCAAGAAAGGCATCCCTAGATATTTTTGCAAGTGCTTAGGCATGCAGATTAGGTTCAGTTCTTTGTCTCAGGAGTTTTGCAGAGGTTGCCTGTTGTCTCAAATAAATGAATGAGAAGCATATTTGCATTTTTCCAAATTAAAACTCAGTCAGCAGCTTTTGCCAGATACTGGCACAACAGGGTTAGTCAGACATCAAATCCAGGGGGAACTCAAATGCCAAGCTCGTGATAGGAACATGAATGAGGTCAAGAGTTAAGTTATTTCTAAGACCTTGGAGGCACCAGGGGAGGGAAGCCTAAAGAATAACCAAGTTTGGTAAAAGCATTCCACAGAGAATAGCAAAAGTCATTTCCAAAGGCTCTAGGAATACAAAGTCCAGACTGTACTGCTGGGTCAGAAGAGCTAGCTGGGTATCAAAGATAAGAGAGCGGCTGAGGTGGAGAAGAGAAGATAGATTTCTCCAAGTGATGTTTTTGCTGCCTCTCCTAGGTGCCTTTGGCTGGCTCTGAATGATGAGGCTCTTGTTCTGGATGGCATCTTAAACGCACCATATAATTCTCTGACACTGCTTTAGCATGTCACCAAGAGACATAGAGATTAAAACATAGAGTGTGGACCCAGCTAACATTTTTAAAAACTGGCTATTTATTTAGTCTATGGCAGGTAGGTAAGTGATGCCAAGCTCTGGGGAAGCACTACACAAAATTTTACTTGGCCTTACCCATTATTGAAACTAGTTTTATATAAAAATGACATCATTTGGATAAAAGATTTTATTATTACTATTTTATTCAAATATGCAAGGTTAGAGTGATAAAGTGGGAAGATCATTAGAGTAAGAGAAGACTAGGATTCTAATCCTGGCTAAACACTGCTATAAATTTAGGTAAACATTTAACATTTTAGCCATAGTTTCCTCATTTACTACTAGGAGCTAACAAGTTATTCATTGCCTAGTGGACTTTTAGTGAGAAGCAAATGTGCTAAAGTACATAAACAACTTTACATTAAAAAAAAAAAGATTTTATTTATTTATTTGTCAGAGAGACAGTGAGTGAGAGCAAACACAGGCAGACAGAATGGCAGGCAGAGTCAGAGGGAGAAGCACGCTCCCTGCGGAGCAAGGAGCCCGATGTGGGACTCGATCTCAGGACGCTGGGATCGTGACCTGAGCCGAAGGCAGCTGCTTAACCAACTGAGGCACCCAGGCATCCCTACATTTTTTTTAAAAAAATAATTATAGTAGATCCTAATTTTTTTTCCAATTTATTTATTTTCAGAAAAACATTATTCATTATTTTTTCACCACACCCAGTGCTCCATGCAAGCCGTGCCCTCTATAATACCCACCACCTGGTACCCCAACCTCCCACGCCCCCGCCACTTCAAACCCCTCAGATTGTTTTTCAGAGTCCATAGTCTCTCATGGTTCACCTCCCCTTCCAATTTACCCAAATTCCCTACTCCTCTCTAAGGCCTCTTGTCCTTCATGATATTTGTTATGCTCCACAAATAAGTGAAACCATATGATAATTGACTCTCTCTGCTTGACTTATTTCACTCAGCATAGATCCTAATTTTAAGTTGTTATGACCTTAAGGAAATTATTGGCTGATCCTTATATTGTACTTTATTTTTTTATTTTTATTTTTTAAAGATTTTATTTATTTATTTGACAGACAGAGATCCCAAGTAGGCAGAGAAATGCGCCGGATCTCCTCTGATCTTAGAAACTAAGGAGGGTCGGGCCTGGTTAGTACTTGGATGGGAGACAAGTTGGTGGAGAGGTAGGCGGTGGTGGGGGGAGTGAAACAGGCTCCCCGATGAGCAGGGAGTCTGATGCGGGGCTCAATCCCAGGACCTGGAGATCATGACCTGAGCCCAAAGCAGAGGCTTAACCCACTGAGCCATCCAGGCAACCCTATATTGTACTTTATAAATAAAGAGCCTGGTGTCGCTATTTAGGTGGATGATTGAGCAGCTATCCCTGCTTTCTAGTAACTTACCTTCTAGTAGGGAAAGTAAGCTGGTATAGTGATACCTCTGATTGACTCCCCAGCATCGATTTCTCCCTTTCAAACATGGTTCTACGTTTCTCAGCTGAAAGGGTTTGAGTGAGATTCACGCTTTCCCTAGTTATTGTAATTGGCTTAGGTCTATCTCTGGTCTCAGGATTGGCTTGGGGGAAAGGATTTGGTGACCAAATCAAGACTGGTCTACTCAGAGTGAAGGTTAGATATTTTGCTTAGAATGTTGGCAAGTAGACTTTTTTTTTAGCTAGGCTTGCTGCTATGAAGTGTGAGAAGTGTGGTCAGCCACCCCCACAAAGAGGAAGCTGGGACTCAGCTACCTGTAGCCACCTGAATGGAAGCAGATCTGAGACATGGATCCTAGGTACATAATTTCTGTCCATGATAAGATACTCTTCCTCATTCTCTCCTAGCCCCCTGGACATTCTGATACAGTAAATCCGTGATCTGGAATCCCAAGATTTTTTGCTTGTTTCATTTGCGTCTTTTTTTTTTAATTAAAAAATTTTTTTTTATTAACATATAATGTATTATTAGCCCCAGGGGTACAGGTCTGTGAATCACCAGGTTTACACTTTATAGCACTGACCATAGCACATACCTTCCCCAGTGTCCATAACCCAACCACCCTCTCCCTACCCCCCCATCCCCGGCAACCCTCAGTTTGTTTTGTGAGATTAAGAGTCTTATGGTTTGTCTCCCTCCCTATCCCATCTTGTTTCATTTTTTCCTTCCTTACTCCCCCAAACCCCCCACTATGCCTCTCAACTTCCTCATATCAGGGAGATAATATGATAATTGTTTTTCTCTGATTGACTTATTGCACTCAGCATAATGCCCTCTAGTTCCATCCATGCCATCGCAAATGGCAAGATTTCATTTCTTTTGATGGCTGCATAGTATTCCATTGTATATATACCTCATCTTCTTTATCCATTCATCTGTTGACGGACATCTAGGTTCTTTCCATAGTTTGGCTATTGTGGACATTGCTGCTATAAACATTCGGGTGCACGTGCCCCTTCAGATCACTACATTTGTATCTTTAGTATAAATGCCCAGTAGTGCAATTGCTGGGTCATAGGGTAGCTTGATTTTCAACTTTTTGAGGAACCTCCATGCTGTTTTCCAGAGTGGCTGCACCAGCTTGTGTTCCCACCCAAAACATTTTTAAAAGCTCCTCAGATGATCCAAACTTGCACCTAGCTGTGAACATCACTGCCCTGTAGATTATCAAGGGGTAGAACCAGGTGCACTAGAGTAGTGTTAACTGCAGAGTGGAAGGTTTCTTCTGAGCATGCAGTTCTACAAACCACATTTATTCCTAAGTCTTTGTTTACTTAGAATTAATTTGTCCTTTTGATAAAGTATACTTGTACATTATTTACAATCCGTCCATTCGCTTATTCCATTATTTATCTAGTATTGACGAGTGCCTCTTTAGTACTAAGCGTGGCCATATCCCCACTGAATTCTGATAGAGCTGGGGGAACTTCCCTCATGGTGCTGCAGGACTTCTGTCAGGAACATGTGGGGTTGGTTATAAACTGCATTTTCATGCAGAAGGTGATTGGTGTAAATATAATCAGTAAACTTCTTTTTATATCTTTATGAGATAAAAGAGACTTTAAAAAAATTTTATGTATTTATTTGACAGACAGAGACCACAAGTAGGCAGAGAGGCAGGCAGAGAGAGAGAGGCGGAAGCAGGCTCCCTGCTGAGCAGAGAGCCCGATGTGGGACTCGACCCCAGGACCCTGAGATCATGACCTGAGCCCAAGGCAGAGGCTTTAACCCACTGAGCCACCCAGGCGCCCCTAAAAGAGACTTTCTAAGTGGATAGAGGATAAGGTCCCTTCCAGTTGGGGGAGGAGTCTGGGAAGACTTCATGGAAGAAGAATTTGCATTGACCTTGAAAGACAGTATTTGGATAGGGAAAGAAAGTCATAAAAAAAGCAAAGGGATGGAGAAAAGCATGTTTCAGGGGCAGCTGAAACATGGCTGGGCTGCTTCAGCTGAAGGTATAAATTTAGGAACAGAAATGTTTACCTTTGCAGCACAGAATGCCGATATACAATTCTACACTTGTTCTTTTATGAAAATGAAGGCTGTAAAAAGATTTTTATATGCTGTTGACACTTCATCTGATCACATGGACATCAAGCTTATATCTGAAAGCCGCGTGGTTATAATGTAGCAATGCTGGTTCCCTATTAAGTTTGTGGAGAAGGGGTTCTACCTGTCATGTATAGTCAGCCGGCTTCGGCCAGCTCTTAAGTCAACATTTAAATAAGGAAACCAGGAAACCCAAGGGACAGAAATTCCTTACCGCGATGTTTATCTAAGGGTTTTCTCAAAAGAAGTGAATAAATAAATAAATAAATAAATAAGTGTTGAAATCGTAGGAGGGTTTAAGGAGTGCAAAGTGCTTGCTTTTTTGCATGCTGTTCTTGGATCCAGGCCATTTTCACAGTACCCAATGGTGTTTTATGTTTTCCCTAATTTATCGGTGATTTTATTTCATGACCCTTAATCCAGGAAATGCCACATAAGAAAAACACCAAAGAAACTTTCCTATCATAAATTTTAAATATACAAAAATGGTCATCTCTGAGCCCTTCAAGTACCTTGAAAAACTTGTTCCAGAGCGGAACATGGAAAATCATTAAACCTTAAGAAGGCATACGAGATAACTTTTTTCCGTCATCTGATCTGATAACAAGTATTAAAATAAGCTTTAATTAAAATACATTATAATGCACTGATCATTAATGTACTGTGACTTAACAAATCCTTAGCTACACTAGGAGCAAATGATAGTTCTACAGACCAGCTGGGAAGCCTCTGGTTTCTTTCTCAAACGGAATTTGTTGTTTAGCACATTAAGTAAACTGTGCCTCTCGTATCTTTGATACCTGGTACTGCTTTGACCTGCTCTGCTCCTGTCCCTTAGGCAGACCCTGCTCAGTACCCCAGCTGACACGTGTTCTCATCTGGAGGTTCCTGTTGATTCTGAGTCCTGGTGTAATGCCTCTTGGTTTCTTACCTAATCCAGGCCAAGAGACCAAGTTACCTGGTTTGGGCTGAATGTGGCTCCTGCGGAGGTGGGGATTTTGGCTGTCCCTTCACATGGAATTCCCTGCTTCTGCCACATTTTCCAGGTGACATAAATGGCCACCTTCTAGCTGAACTTCAACTCAGATTTAATCCTTTTATTTTTTATTTTTAAAGATTTATTTATTTGACAAAGAGAGATCACAAGTAGGCAGAGAGGTAGAGAAGAGGAAAGGAAGCAGGCCTCTGGCTGAGCAGAGAGCCTGATTCGGGACTCGATCCCAGGACCCTGGGATCATTACCTGAGTCGAAGACAGAGGTTTAATCCACTGAGTCACCCAGGTGCCCCATGGATTTAACCCTTTTAGATAAAGGAAGCTTTAATGCCTCCCATCTGACAAATATTCTTTTTCTTTCCCCTTTCATCTAGAATTTATTACCCTTAAAATTCACGAATGACATTACTTTTAAAACAAAACAAAATTTCTTGATATAACATTCCCAGAGTATATCATCAGAGAGGGTCAAAAGCAAGCAACCCTCTTACAATATTAGTATCTTTGTTTCTTTATCATGATTTGGAGTTACAGTTGCCCCATCATTAAAATGTATTCTGCAACAAAGTTAAATGATACTTCTATAAGTATTCATCTATATATTCTAAAATAATTTTTGAATTAATAGAGAGTTGTTTCATTGGTTAAGATGTTCAGTATCATTGGTTTTCCACTCAGATTGCAGGCATTTCTATTTTTGTAAACATAGGCGATTCTTAGGTGCAACCCAGAGCTTGTCTTGAATGTGTTCATGAACTACCTAGGGACCTTGTTAAAATGTAGGCTCTGATTCAGGAGCCTTGAGTTAGAGTCTGGTTAGGGACTGAGAGCCTACATTTTTAATAAGCTTCTAGGTGTTGTTAATGCTGCTGATACTTTGGGTAGCAAGGCTATAGGCAATGACTTCACATGTATTTTTAGAATCCTAAGGAAACAACATCTAACACAGTCTATGCTCAATATATACTACTTAGAGGATGGAGTAAAACAGTAAAAGCAAATGTTGATGGTTTAGGTAGGTTAATGGTTTTTTGTGTTACAAGAAAATTAACATAGATATAGGTCATTGTCCAAAATACATTCAGTATTATGACTTTTTAAATATTCTGTGCCATGATTGTAACATATTTAGCTACAGTTAGCACTTCTGTGTTGAAACCTTTACATTACCAGAGACTATGCTAGGTAATACAGGAATGACAAATAAGTTGGACAGCCATGTCTGCAAAAAAAATTTATTTTGCAGCATAGTTTATAGAAACTAACTTTTTTTTTTTTTTTTGGAAATAATCTCTAGAGATAACCTCGTTGTTACATCTGTTGGTAGGGTTGATCCAACTGTTGTAACTACTCAGTCACACGCACTTACTTAGCATCGCATGCATTCTGTCCTAAAGCTGGCTGCATGTTTAAGAAGAAAAGGTGAATTTGCGACGACGTGGATGGAACTAGAGGGTATCATGCTCAGCAAAATAAGTCAATCGGAGAAAGACAACTATCATAAGATCTCCCTGATATGAGGAAGTGGAGATGCAACATGGGGGGCAGGAAAAGAATAAATGAAACAGGATGGGATCAGGAGGGAGACAGACCATAAGAGACTCTTAATCTCACAAAACAAATGGAGGGTTGCTGGGGGAGGGGGGTTGGGAGAGGGTGGTGGGGTTATGGACACTGGGGAGGGTATGTGCTATGGGGAGTGCTGTGAAGTGTGGAAACCTGATGATTCACAGAGCTGTACCTCTGGGACTAATAATACATTATATGCTAATTTAAAAAAAAAAAGAAGAAGAAAAGGCAAGGTTCCTAGGGGGCTAATAATACATTATATGCTAATTAAAAAAAAAAGAAGAAGAAGAAAAGGCAAGGTTTTTAGGTAGAGAAAGACCATTGAATGACATAAAATAAGTCATAGTTTATTTTAAAAAATTACAACAACGATGATGATGATGATGATAATGAGTCTAATACAGATAGTGAAAGCTAACACCTACTGAGTATGTGGAATATATTAAGTACTTTATAATAATTATTTTCTTCAGTCTTCCCAGTGTTCCTATGAAGTAGATACTATAGTTTTCCTATTTATGCATGAGAATCCAAGACTCAGAAGGATTAATTAACTTGCTTAGTGGTAGAGTCAGGACATGAATCCAAACAGCCTGGGCACTCTGGAGTTCATTGGCTTAACTCCTAAGTTATGCTGCTGTAAGGGAGACACAAATATGATAGAGATTGGGAAAAGAGGCCACATTCTGACTGAAAGGAGTAAGCCTGGAAAGATGGTGAGATTTCAGCAGGTGTAATAAGGTGGAATGACAGTCTAGGGAGACGTAATAGCCTGAATAAATGCTCTGAGACTAAAAAAAAAAACCACAACTTTGAAGTTTTAATCCTGGTAAACAAGAAAATTATGGTTCAACAGTAACAGTAATGGGAAATCAGGGAAAATGAGGTTTCTTGAGTTTATTTATCAATAGATCATGCAATCATTAGAATGTTGAAAACCATGTTCTTGGATTCCAGAGAAAAAAATCCAGGCTGAAAATACTGACTTGGGAATTACCTATGCATTTAGTAAGAAATTTCTTGACTGTAATGTTATCTTGAAAGTAAAAGTAGACAGATGACAAAATTGCAATAGCTTGTATGTGTCTCATAAGACAAAATGCTTACTTTTGAAGTAATTTTAACTATTTAATATTCTTAGTTTTACCCCCCAATAAAATGGAGTTTTATATTGAGGAGATTATATATAATTATTAAAGTTGAGCAAAAATTATTTTTGGTACATTAATTTAATTAAACCTAATTGGAACAATATTTTAATAGACTGACATATAGTTATTAGATAAAATTAACAACTATTTTTTTATTTTTTGTCTCAAACAGTGATTCTTAAACAAACTTAACCAGAATGGTAACTAAAAAGGATGATGTGTCTTGTTGTGTATTATGAATTTAAACCTGGAGCCAGAATGACAGAGTGGTTATAAGTAATGGCGTAGGTTCACATCCTGACTTGTGGGATGGGCGTTAGTATTATTAGTATAGTTAGTATTAGTATAGTTAGTATTATTATTAATAATAATGATAAATAATAATATTAATAATGAGGGGCACCTGGGTGGCTCAGTGGGTTAAAGCCTCTGCCTTTGGCTCAGGTCATGATCCCAGGGTCCTGGGGTCGAGCCCCATGTCGGGCTCTCTGCTCAGCTGGGAGCCTGCTTCCTCCTCTCTCTCTGCCTGCCTCTCTGCCTACTTGCAGAGATCTCTGCCTGACAAATAAATAAATAAAAATCTTAAAAAAAAATAATGATACCTACCCTTTAGAACTTTGGGGGAGGACTAGCTGAATTAATACATATACATTTCTTGGAATAATATCTGATATATAATAACGGTAGCTAACTTTTATTGAACACTTGTTATCTACCAATAATGATTTTTAATGAGAAATTAGGAAATGTTAGATATTATTATTACTATTATTATTATTACTAACTTTTACAGGACTGTTATTTTATAACAAGAACATGCCTTAATAAATAATCACTAATTACCTGAAAAAGAAGGTTTTGTCTATTGTGTGTGCTGTTTTTGTATTCTCATTTCTCTTCAGACTTAATCTATTTAAACTTTGAAATACTGCAACGAATTCAGAGTTGGTATTTAAAGATGAATTTATTCACCCCTAGAGTTATAGCAGAGAAGACATTTTCCCCCATAAGTCTCCGTGCATGTTCAGAGTTTGAAGTGATAAGACTTTCTTGATATTTTAGTGACACAAGATAAAATGAGAACTTGTGAATCATAAATTTAGTTCTGTTGCAAAAATTATGAACTTTAGTTTTTTAAAAAAAATTTTTAAAGACTTTATTTATTTATTTCTTAGAGAGAAAGAGAGAGAGAGCATGAGTGGGTTGGGGGTGGGTAGAGGAGAGAGAAGCAGATTCCCTGCCAAGCAGGGAGCCCGATGTGGAGTTTGATCTTAGGACCCCATGACCATGACCTGAACCAAAAGCAGATGCTTAACCAACTGAGCCACCCAGGCACTCCCATAATCATGAATTAAAAAAAAAAAATTCTGAATAAATTGAGTGATGCTCAAAATCTATCATATTCCAACTGTTGGAGAAAAATCTAGAGAAGTTTCTATACTTTTGCACACTCCCTCTTATTATTGTCAGTGATTGGCTGTGCCGCAGACTTCTGAGGCATGGTGGAGAATGTGTCAATCATCTGAATACTATTATACTGGTGACATTTCTGTTATTTATTTTCTTGTATTTTGCATGGAAATAACATTGTTTCCTAGAATTCGAAGACTTCTTTTTATCATTACCTGTTTGTATTTCTATTCCTTCAGGTATTTCAGAACACCTTGAATTCCATAATCAAAAGATTATTACATCATGTAGGGACAACAGATCAGAGGCCATTTCCCCCCTGATGAATCCATGGGCTTAAAGAATTAGAGAGACACTTAAGTGAGATGAAAAATAAATGTGTCCATGATGTTCAATATCATCAAATATTGAAGTTTTTTCTATAAATGTAACCTAAATAGTCATCCTTTAATATATGTGCAGAAGCAAATGCACTGTACCTGTTACTAATATAGCTTCTCATACACTATTCCATCAGCGTGGGATTGCTTTGCTGTAGGAATGCAACTTATATTTATGAAAGTTTAGATTAACTGAAACTGAAAGAAAGAAATTTGATAAAATACTTGAGGGAAAAGTATATTGATCTTGTTAATAGTTCCAAGACAAGTTATGGTAGAAGGGTCACAAAATAAATTTCCCCCGAGGCGAGGAAGTTAACACAAATGTGTTCGAAGACCCAGAGTAAATGAGAGGGGAAGGGTGTGGCTTGAAGATGTCCACTTGCATGCCACACCGAAAGGCATTATAGAAACATGATGAGCCAAGCAAATCATCTGTGCTTTGGCTCTATTTTTATTCACCAACGGACAGTTTGTTGCCACTTATTATTTTAAGAGACTTGATTTATGTTAGTTTTTTTTTTAAAGATTTAATTTATGTATTTGAGAGAGAATACAAACAAAGGTGTGGCAGAGGAAGTGGGAGAAGCACACTCCTCACTGAACAGGGAGCCCAATGTGGGGCTTGATCCCAGGATGCTGGGATCATGACCCGAGCTGAAGGCAGATGCTTAACCAACTGAGCCACTCAGGCGCCTGATTTATGCTTGTTTTAATTACCATTTCTTAGCTTCACTGATAAGCATCTCTTTATCTATTTCTTTTTTTTTTAATTTCTCAGTTATAATTTTTTTTCCTCAATTTATTTATTTTCAGAAAAACATTATTCATTATTTTTTCACCACACCCAGTGCTCCATGCAAGCCGTGCCCTCTATAATACCCACCACCTGGTACCCCAACCTCCCACCCCCCCGCCACTTCAAACCCCTCAGATTGTCTTTATCTATTTCTATTCCAGAACAAGAATAATAATTTGTATCATTAAATTATATTAGATGTTTAGAAGAAAATTATAATTTGACTTCATACAAGGAACATATGTTGGATATAAACTATATAATATACAGTTTTATAACATATACAGTTATATGTCATGCTCAGCAGCATGGTAAACAATTTATGATAATTCAATGTTATCATTGATATTTGTTATATCAGCTACAAGAATAAGCTTCAGGTCGTTCAGAGGTGGCGGGGTTCAGCCATCCTTCTCTCTTCTCACTCACCTGGATAGTTTAACCTGGTAACACAAATATCTTTTTCATCTGCATGCTTTTCATTTTAACAATTCATAAGTATGAATTACGTTCTTAGTTATGAGGGTGATAGGGAGGGGGCAATGAGGAGAAGGAGTAGCAAGAAGGAAATAAAACACCATTTGTTTACTTAGGAGGGATTCTGGGTATATGAAAGACACAAAGTGATAAGGGCTGTGATAGAGCCACTGAGGCCAACGGGAGAAAGTGAACCTTTGTGGAGGAGATGGCTCTGGTTGTGGATTGAATTAGCTTTCTCCACGGAGCAAAGTCAGGAAATTCTAGGAAGAGGCTTGCTACAGCGGGCATAAGGGTCTGATGATGGCCAAAAGCAGAATTTATTTGTAAGTGATGTATCTACATCCTCCTTCCAACAATCATGGTCGACAATAAGATGTTTTTGCAAAAAATGTGGCACTGTTTTCAACAGTACAAAAAAACATGTTTGTAGGGGCGCCTGGGTGGCTCAGTGGGTTAAAGCCTCTGCCTTCGGCTTGGGTCATGATCCCAGGGTACTGGAATCGAGCCCTGCGTCGGGCTCTCTGCTCCACAGGGAGCCTGCTTCCTCCTCTCTCTCTCTGCCTGCCTCTCTGCCTCCTTGTGATTTCTCTCTCTCTGTCAAATAAATAAAATCTTTAAAAAAAAAACAAAAACAAAAACATGTTTGTAGTATATTAACGTATTAAAGGGTATTAAGTAAATCAGTCCCTGAACAGTGTATAATAAAAGAGTAGGCTGATGAACACTTTTTCCCCCAGTCATTTGCACTAAATGCTTACATTGCCTCGCCTTGTGCCCCAAGGTTCTGTTTATCTTTTATTGCTGAGGAACACACCTAGTGCCTCTGATGCCTGTGACCAAGAGATATTTTATGAATATTTTTATGATGGTGATGATAATGTACTGTAAAGCAGCTTAAGCAAAAAAGAAATCATTAAATAAAAATAATATTTGAGATTCAATGTTTATTGACACCCAGTAATACCAAGTTGCTGTGAATTATATATTGGACTGTATGTAATGTGGCATAGGGAACATAGTAAGTCACCCAGTAACCTTCACCTCAGCCCACTGCTTACTACCCATAACATGTTAATCACCTTACTCTCAAGTTGTCCTTCCAAATGCCTCTTTGACCTTTCCCATTCCCGTTGTGCTACACCTTATTTGTAAAATAAGGAGAAAAATGGTGTGCACTCCATGGATCTTGAAAAGTTTAAGAGATACAACTTACATAAACTACTTAGCACCATGAGCTCATAGACATTGGTCAAATTAATAATGGATGCTGTAATGGGTAGTTGTATGGACTGAACCACCGAACTTTAGATTCTATCAATGGTCTTTTGGTTGATTTTCCTGTATGCAGAATCTGCCACCACCTGCTGCCTGTGGTTTTTCAAATGTCCAGAATCAGAATATCTTTCAGAACATCTGTTTGAAGCATGATTTTTTTCCACATCAGGAACAATAGATACAAGACCCTTTGGACTAATAATGGGGAATTTGCAGCTTTAAAGTCACTCCATACTGTGTTCAGTTAAATCAAAATGTTATGTATCTCTACTTTTTAGCAAAATTTCTCCTTCTCTGATTTTACTCATTGGTCCTAGATCTATCTTCTAACCACAAGGAAAAAAACCCAATTTCTTCTCCATGTTTGTATTAAATGTATTTAAGGCTATTCTCTCTTTTTTTTTTAATCATATCTGATCAAAATCTTTAAATGATTTCCATTTGCCCAACAGTAAATTCCAAATATCCTTTCCAACTGTTGAGAGACTGTTAGGAGTTAACCTCACTGACCTACTTTGACTTGTCTCCTAGTCTAACGTTTGTGATATAGACCTGAGGTTAGTTACCCACACTTCTTGAAATTCAGCTGTTGAGCTTCATGATTCACAGATTCCACATTGTTTCTGCTCTTTCTTCAGTTGTCCAAACTCATCTCTTCTTCTCTATGTCCTAAGGGCTTTAGGGTTTCATTAAATGTCATTTCTCCATGAAAAACTTCATCAGTTTCAACTGACCTATCCTTCTCTAATGCTATGTAGCAAACTTTCCACACTAGCAAACTTGATCTAATTCCAGTCTTCTGATGCTCTCTGCTAGCTTGAAGACTCCTGTTTTTCTATTATATTTATATGTTTAACTACATACTATATGATATTTTCCTGACTTAATTTTATAACTATTAGGTGATAACTTCTATAGGCTACTTTTTGGTATTATACTTTGATTTGTTGTCATTTAACTATATCATATTTATGAGCCTGGTTTCCCAAATAAGATAATCAGTTCTATAAAGGTAACACTTCTGTCTTATATTCCTTTTGGGATTTGACAACATCTACAATACATTCTTATAAATTACAAACTCAACAATGATTTGATTAGAATCATCAGATTCTCAGTAATTGCTTACTGCATACCTGATTCTATACTAGCTATTGTGAAGAATACACAGATAAGGCGTTGACTTTTCCCTCAAGGAGTTTGGTGTTGGGAATAGATTGTTCTTCCAAAGATCTTATCTTCTTATCAGAGAACCTGATCAAATTATTCTACAATGTGTTTAAATAGAGTAGAATTTGTTTAGTTCATTTTTATCACTTGTATGTCTCCATCTAGTTATGAAGTTAAATCAAGGGTAGTCTTGCAAGAAAATTTTATTTGCAATTTCTAGAAGGTCAGATGTCAGTGTCCTAGTAGATCTTGGCAACACCTCATAGAATTCTTTTCATTAGAAATATATTTTTTTCCTGATTCTAAACTTCTGTACAATTTTAAGAACTGACTTATCTTGAAAAAAGCCTGTGTAAGTCAGCAATCTTATCTTGAATATTTAGGCCAATATAATATTTATTTCAAGCTAGCAGCTAACAGCAAATTCTGCAAACCATCTGGAAGGATAACTTATCAGATTACATCCCCTCTCCTCCCAACTTGTCCCCTGCTGAATGGTAGATTATCCTTGTACTTCCCTGAGGGGCCATTTTGGAGGTATACTCCTAAAGTAGTTGATAAAGCTTGGCAATTTTACCAAAGATAAATAATATTTACATGTGTAACTACTAAAACAGGAGAGAATTTCAACTGTTTTTTTTTCTATTTATTTATCTATTAGTCTTTTGATGATTTTGCAGAAAGAAGTACTAAGAGGTTTTGCAGTCTGTTTTCGCTAGGTCAGTGTTTGGGGGCTTTGTTACAGAGAGCAACAGTATTTGCAATGTGGAATGTCTCTGACAGTGTAGTATTCAGATGCCCCACTGAGTCATAATTTCAGTCTATAGAGTTTATTTTTCTTCATATGGTCATAAAGGAATATGATGTAAAGTATTTCTCAACTGTAATGACATCCACATTTTGGAAAAACTAAGAATTGTACTTACAGAAGCTTTTCTTTTAAGAAAGATTTCCTTCCATGATACAGCATCAGCTATTTCTGATACAGAAATCTTAAAAGAATTATACCAGAAATTAGAAAGTGTTCATAGGAAAAAGTGCTCACTTCTCAGTGGGTTGGACTAAATTATGTTGGCACTTAAGAAAATTAAGTCTCAAGGACTGCATTTTAGAAACACATTTTAAAAAATGACTAGAGATATGGTTTCAGTGACTCTTCGAGCTGAACCTGTCTCCTGCTGGATAATCATCTGATCCCTGCTTAACAATTTCCACTAAAGCCTCTGATGGTTTGGATCTGCTTTGCATCTTATGTACTATAACAACTGTGATAGATTACCAACCTGGCCCATGGTTAGATTCGTGTCTGTCCCAAAATACTTTCTGTGCCACTGTTGATTACTCACGAATAGAGATGCTGGAAAGAATAAGTACAGTAAGAACACATTTTTTAAATTTCCATAGAAGGTAAAGTAAAACTGATGTGTGTGTATGTGTATGTGTGTATGTGTATTTCCTATGAAGACTTTTATTTGTGATTTTGTTTAAAATAGTGGAGCTGTGGCCAGATTTTATAATTTAGATCATAGAAATTCAGCCTTTGTTTTGTGTAGCAGGGATAAGTTTAATTTAGACATAGGATTTAAATACTACTTTGATTCTCATTACTTTTATGACTTTTGGATGACTCTAGCTGCAAATCCATAAAAGTTTAGGTAGAGAACACTACTCAGCTATCTATGGAAATCTTAATTCATTATTTATCATTTATTCACATATTCAACAAAATGTGTTAGATACTTACCATGTAACAGATACTTTAATGGGTACTAATGAATAGAAATAAAAAATGTGATCTCTGTACTCAAGGAGCTCTCAACCTATCCTACAAGACCTATACATTTCACAACAGGCTGAAATGCAAAATGAGAAATAAACAGTATGTTATTAGAGCACAGAGAAGGAAATGAGTACTTTCTCCAGGCTGGGTATATGTGGGGAAAAGTACATTTCAATATAGCAAACATTTTTCCTGGAAGATGTCAGTGGTTCAGAAGACATGATGGATTTAAATGCATTTAATCTCATCATACGGCAGCTGTGGACTTTAATGAAAATAACAAAAGTCCTTTATAGTTCATAACCCTTTACAGCTCCAAAGTATTTCACAAATACCTCCTGTCATATAATGATTTATAAGAAATACATATTTGGTCTTTCAGATGACCAAATATATAATTCTCAGATACATTTTATTTTTATCCACAGTCACTAGAAATGCTTCAGAGCCATAAAGGTGAAATGGATGTCTTTTTATGAGTGAAGGTGACTTTTAGACCCCACCCAAAGGCAAGGGCTAGTTGCCAGGAGGACCAGCTCTGTGATTAGAGGGTTGGAACTTTCAGTCCAACCTTCTTATAGTACAGAAGATGCAAAGCAGTTGGACTTTCAGTCCAACCCTCTTACAGTACATAAGATGTAAAGTAGGTCCAGAAGTAGTAGAAGGGCTAGAGGTTGAATCAACCAACGGCCAATGGTTAATGATTTAGTCAACCAAGTCTCCATAAAAACCCAAGAACTTTTTGGTCCTTTTCTTTTGGGGGTGGGTAGTTTCCATGCTTGGGGAATCAGAACACTCTCCCATTACACTAAGCCAGTTCTCAAGCTTCACAAGGACAAAGGTTTCTTTATTCAGGACTTCTTTCTATGTATCTCTTTATCTGGCTATTGATTCATATCCTTTATCACATCCTTTAATAAACTGGTAAATGTAGCTACATGTTTCCTTGAGTTTTGCAAGCCATTCTAGGAAATTAATTGAACTTAAGTAGGAGGTCACTGAAAACTCCATCTCTGGCTGGCCAAAGAGAGGGACAATCTTGTGGGAATGAATCCTTACCCTGTGGAATCTGATGCTATCTTTGTCAGAATTGAGTTGAAATCTTGTCACCCTTCTTGTGTCTGAGAATTGCTTAGGGTTGTGTGAAGGGGAACTCTCTTCAACATGGGATCTGGGTCCAGGAATCTAAAATACCCTCTTATTTGATTCTTAACAAATGATGAGATGGATATTATTGTTATATGAATGTAAACTGATAAGCTTTTGTGCAAAAGGAAATGGAGCATCTTTCCTGGGTCTCTGTTGGGAACACCAGGATGGAAGAATGAGGAAGTTATGACCTTCATTAATGCCATTTTGTGCTGGTGCTCTTCCATGTAGGAAGTGGTCAAGAGTTGAGTGACCCCTTCATATAGCAACTAAGGTAAATTATTAATAGCAAATGTTTCTCTCTCTTCATCACACTCTATATACATGATTTGTTTAGTTTTTATTTTTCTTAAGATTTTTATTTATTTGAGAGAGAGAGAGAGAGAGCGAGAGAGAGCATGTGCCCAAGCAGGGGGAGGGTCAGAAAGAGAAGTAGACTCCCAGCAGGGAGCCTGACTCAGGCCTCCCATCCCAGGCTCCTGGGATCATGACATGAGTCCAACGCAGATCCTTGACTGACTGAGCCACCCAGGTGCCCCTTGTTTAGTGGTTAATTTTAGGAGTCTCAGTTATGTATTGAACCCTGGACTCAAAAGAGAAAAGTGGGTACAAGTCTCCTGAAGCTATAATGATACTTTCTGACAAATAGTACTCTTTCTGATTTCTACTCTGCCACATTCTTCTGAAAAAGAAAACTGAGAATGAGATTGATCTCTTCCACCTTCTTGAGGAGTATGGGCTCTCTCTAACCTTTCAAGGAAAGATCAGTGTGGAGCACATGTTATTTGCTTTCCTTCAAAAATGCATATTGGGAAGAAGAAAATACTATATAATTTTGCTAATCACATGTTCTAAGTAAACAAAGAATACTTTAGTATAGATTTTATTTTAAAGTCTTCACCTGTCATAATTATTTCATTTGAATCATAACTTCCTAATTAGGCAATGTAATTACAAGTTGAAAATCCTATAATCATATGTATTTAGGTTAATTATGTTAACCATTAATTACTGTTGAACTACTGAAATGATAACTTGTGTAAATGAAATACTTATAGAGCAGCAAGTCAAGTTTTTAAAAAATTACACCTTATAATAAAAACAAAGAAAAGCCCAACATTGCACAGATTAAGATCCTGTAAGAAACTCATTAAATTAAAGAAAGTGACAGTTAACTTTTTAATATTTAAACAAATTCAGTTAGCATTTCTTTAATGTTGGTTTCAGTATGCTGGTAGAATTATGTATAGATGAATTTATGATTTATAATTTGTCTATCTGCAAAATAGCAATAAATGTCTTGGGAAGGAATTAACCAGCATGCATGTTATAGCTAAACAGTGAATGTTTCCTAATGGAAAACATGTGAGGAAAAACTAACATTCATAAATCATATTTTCTTTGCATAAATAAACCTGGAATCATTTGCTGCTCAGTTAAAAATGTCTTTGCTATTGGTAAGTTAAAAGATATTTGCATTTACATAGGAACATATGAATTTCATGTATATCCATCCTTTTTTAAGAGCCAACAAAGAGAATGGTGTCCTTCTGTATTCCGAGAGCATGACCTTATTATTTATATTCTAGGACTGTCATTGAAAGTAATTTGAACTGTTATTCAGTTTGTATGGGTGAGATGGGAGGGACTAAATATTAATTAGGAGAAAAATAAATTAACTGGGCCAGATTTCTTCCAGCATTCAGATAAGTAGCAGTGAATCCATCTTACAATTTAACTTATTTCATTTTTGGAGGGCAGATACATTTTATTTCTTTTTTTTTTTTAAGATTTTATTTATTTATTTGGCAGACAGAGATCACAAGTAGGCAGAGAGGGAGGCAGAGAGAGAGAGAGGGGAAAGCAGCCTCACTGCTGAGCAGAGCCTGATGCGGGGCTTAATCCCAAGACCCCGGGATCATGACTTGAGCTGAAGGCAGAGGCTTTAACCCACTGAGCCACACAGGCGCCCTGATACATTTTATTTCTTACACACTATAGTGGAAATAAAATTGAAAATAAATACAGAAATATATTTATAACACTGATGAATATCTGCTTGATAAGTATATCTTCCAAAAATTATGCAGGTTTGGGTATCACGTCTAGATCCATGCTATAGAATTTCAGGGATTCAGTTGTATATTTGTTCAAGTACTTAAATAACAACACATGTGGTTTTGAAAAATTTATCATGTCATTTGGGACCTTTACTACACAAAATGTGCTCCATGGACCATCAGTGTTGGTACTATTCAGAAATTGTTAGAAATGCTGAATCTCAAACTACCCCAAAAACTACTGGATTAGAATTTGAATTTTAACAAGATTCCCTGTTGATTCAAGTGTATGTTAAAGTTTATAAAGGGCTGTTCTGGATCACATTTGTCTCTCAGTTAATGATAAAGAACACTAAAGCCATCACCTACCTAATGATCTTACTTTTGTGAGCCCCAGAAACACAAATTCAAGCCCATATAAAGCAAATGATGTTTGTTGAATAGGGTAGTTTATGGGATAAGTGAATCACTTCATCATATATACTCTAGAATATCTTTATTCAAGGATAGTAGTGACCAGTTGTTCATGAGGTAATTGAAATATACAGATGGAATGAGGATTTATTTAAAAAATAATACATACATAATTTAAAAATATAACTTAAAACATATTTTAACCTAAAACATAAGCACTTATTTGCTAAACTTTAGATGTGGGGTCTTTGCTTATAACACTTTGGATCGAGTTTGAGGTAATCTTTCCTGTTAAAATGAACCTATAGTACATTATTTGATATCCAATTTCAGTTTTGTAAAAATGAAAACAAAACAAACAAAACTAAGGGCAATTGTAAAATAATCTGAGTATAATATCTTAGACTTTGCAGACTTAAAATTTTCTTTTTTAAATTTTTAGTTTTTTATTAACATATAATGCATTATTAGCCCCAGGGATACAGGTCTGTGAATTGACAGGTTTACACACTTCACAGCACTCACCATAGCACATACCCTCCCAAATGTCCATAACCCAACCACCCTAAAAAAAAAAAAAAAAAAAAAAAATTAGTATAGTGAGTTGAGTAAATCATACTATTTATTTTGTGGTCCACCATTATCATTGTTTTATTTAGTGTCTCTTTATTGTTTGCATGATTGGCATGAATACCCATTTGTTAATCTTGTGTTTCTCTCCATTCTGATGTGATTAGTGTAATGGCAGCCATTCTAATGAACACATTCTAATGTGTTTAATTGTTGTAAGTGTTCATGTAAAATGTATGTTATTTTGTATGCTATCTTATAAATTGCAGTGTATCTCATTTTGTTTCTTCTTTCATTCAGCACTGCATTTATGTTGCATGCTAATTTGTCTGCCACTTCTAATGCTACTTGGACTCCTTGATGTGACTCCATTATGCTTTGTATATTCAGTACTCCAGTAATGGGCCCTCACCACTACAAACAACATTGTTATATTAAGATGTACATAAATATCACATCTCCTTTTGTTGGTATGAGACTTTTTTCCTCATAGGAGAGAAATTATTGGCGTATAGGAGATGCCGTACTTCTCTCCAGGGTACCTTTGCCGGTCTATAATTCTAAGAGTGGTAGACAAGAGTGCATCATCTCCAACAGTTTGCATGCTCGAGGGCTTTAAATTTTGTCAATCAGATATATACAAAGGGGTATTTCATTTTTCTTTTTTAAAATCTTTTAAATTTTGGAATAATTTTAGATTTACATAGAAGTTACAAAGATATATAGATAATTCCTATGCACCCTTTGTTCTGTTTCCCCTAATGTTAGTATAACAATAATATATTTGTCAAAACTAAGTGGCCAATACTGGCACAAACCTATTAACTAAGCAAGAGACTTTATTTAGAGCTCACATTGTTCCACTGAGGTCATTTTTCTGTTCCAGGATTCTAGAACTCTGCATTGCATTTAGTAATGAGGTTCCCAAGTCTCCTCCTACGCATTTTGGTTTCTCAGTCTTTCCTTGTTTTTCATGACCTTGAGATTTTTGAAGAGCATTGGTCATGTATTTTGTAGAATGCCCTAGCATGCAGGCTTATCTGATGTGTTCACCTTATTAGACTTGATTTTGGGGTTTGGGAAGAATACCACAGAGATGAAGTTCCTTTCTCATTATGTCATATCAGGGAAAATATATGAAATCAACATGGCTTGTCATCAGTCATTAAGTCAAGTGGATCCTATTTTAAATCACATTTCTTCTTTTACTAATAAGTTTGTGTATGTCTTCATAAACATGGTAATTGTTCATGTTTCCTCTTCTGTAAATTGCCTTTTCACATCTTTTGCTCATTTGCCTTTGAAGAAGCTTTAATTTTCTGGTTGATTCACAGATTTTTGTTGTTGTTTTGTTTTGTTTTTGTTTTTGTTTTTTTTAGCCTGGATATTTTTCACAGATATTTTTGTTTTATTACAAAGATTAGTCCTTTGTCAGTTTTAGAGATTGCCAATACCTTTCATCTGTCTGTTTATTCATGGAGTTTTACATTGGCTAGACACCGTATTTTTTTATGTAATCACATTCTCTTATTTTACTTTTGGTAGAGGATTTTGAGGTTTTAAGAAGTCCTTCTTTGTCCTTAAAATTACTGTCTAATTTTTAATATTAAATATATAGTTTTATCTTTCACTTTAACCTTTTAATTCCTCTCTGTCCATATTACTTGTTGTGTTATGTAGAAACACATGGTGGGTTTTGTTGCTGTTGTTGTTGTTGTTCTTTGGATTTTTCTCAAATAGTGAATCAGTTTTCCAAACTTTATTTTCTAAGCAACATGTTCTCTCCAGTTAATTTGTTGTGCCAACTTTAATGTAAATTAAGAGTCTTCCCTGAGTTTTCTATTCTGTACCATTGATCCTTTGGTCTTCTGCTGGCAATATTACAATAATAGTTTTGCTTTGTTTTGTTTTTCTCTGATCTATGCCTTTATAGTAAGACTTAATACATAGGAGGGCAAGTCCTGATTTGTATTGGGGTTGCATTGACTTTACAGATTTATTTAGAGGTAGAATTGATGTAAGTATCTCAATTTGGATGATCTTTTTGTCCGTTTTTTAATTTTCAAATTTCATTCACGGAAGTCTTTCGAACTCATAGCTAAACAAATTTCTCATAATTTTATGGTTATCATAAAATTTTTTTAAAGGTATTTCTCTAATTTGTTACTGCTGGTAGAAAAACTACTGGTTTTCATAAGTTGATTTAGTATTCATCAGTTCATTTACTTAACATTTCACAGCTGCCTTTTCTACCTTTCACTCATTAACTCAGCTAATATTTATTAAGAGTCTACTCTTTTAGGTACTTGGGATATATCAGATAACAGAATGCTCCCAGGGAAGCCATAGTCTGGTTTCTACCTTATGGCATCAGTAAGACAAGACCAGCAAAATTTTAATAAGTAAATTATGTCTTTTTTTCAAATTTTTTATTTTTTATAAACATATATTTTTATCCCCAGGGGTACAGGTTTGTGAATCGCCAGGTTTACACACTTCACAGCACTCACCAAAGCACATACCCTCCCCAATGTCCATACCCCCACCCCCCTTCTCCCAACCCCCCTCCCCCCAGCAACCCCCAGTTCGTTTTGTGAGATTAAGAGTCACTTATGGTTTGTCTCCCTCCCTATCCCATCTTGTTTCATTGATTCTTCTCCTACCCACTTAAGCCCCCATGTTGCATCACCACTTCCTCATATCAGGGAGATCATATGATAGTTGTCTTTCTCTGCTTGACTTATTTCGCTAAGCATGATATGCTCTAGTTCCATCCATGTTGTCGCAAATGGCAAGATATCGTTTCTTTTGATGGGTGCATAGTATTCCATTGTGTATATATACCACATCTTCAAGATCCATTCGTCTGTTGATGGACATCTAGGTTCTTTCCATAGTTTGGCTATTGTGGACATTGCTGCTATAAACATTCGGGAGCACATGCCCCTTCGGATCACTACGTTTGTATCTTTAGGGTAAATACCCAGTAGTGCAATTGCTGGGTCATAGGGCAGTTCTATTTTCAACATTTTGAGGACCTCCATGCTGTTTTCCAGAGTGGTTGCACCAGCTTGCATTCCCACCAACAGTGTAGGAGGGTTCCCCTTTCTCCGCATCCTCGCCAGCATCTGTCACTTCCTGACTTGTTGATTTTAGCCATTCTGACTGGTGTGATGTGATATCTCATTGTGGTTTTGATTTGTGTTTCCCCGATGCCGAGTGATATGGAGCACTTTTTCATGTGTCTGTTGGCCATCTGGATGTCTTCTTTGCAGAAATGTCTGTTCATGTCCTCTGCCCATTTCTTGATTGGATTATTTGTTCTTTGGGCGTTGAGTTTGCTAAGTTCTTTATAGATTTTGGACACTAGCCCTTGATCTGATATGTCGTTTGCAAATATCTTCTCCCATTCTGTCAGTTGTCTTTTGATTTTGTTAACTGTTTCCTTCGCTGTGCAAAAGCTTTTGATCTTGATGAAATCCCAATAGTTCATTTTTGCCCTTGCTTCCCTTGCCTTTGGCGATGTTCCTAGGAAGATGTTGCTGCGGCTGAGGTCGAAAAGGTTGCTGCCTGTGTTCTCCTCAAGGATTTTGATGGATTCCTTTCTCACATTGAGGTCCTTCATCCATTTTGAGTCTATTTTTGTGTGTGGTGTAAGGAAATGGTCCAATTTCATTTTTCTGCATGTGGCTGTCCAATTTTCCCAACACCATTTATTAAAGAGGCTGTCTTTTTTCCATTGGACATTCTTTCCTGCTTTGTCAAAGATTAGTTGACCATAGAGTTGAGGGTCTATTTCTGGGCTCTCTATTCTGTTCCATTGATCTATGTGTCTGTTTTTGTGCCAGTGCCATGCTGTCTTGATGATGACAGCTTTGTAATAGAGCTTGAAGTCTGGAATTGTGATGCCACCAACTTTGGCTTTCTTTTTCAATATCCTTTTGGCTATTCGAGGTCTTTTCTGGTTCCATATAATTTTTAGGATTATTTGTTCCATTTCTTTGAAAAAGATGGATGGTACTTTGATAGGAATTGCATTAAATGTGTAGATTGCTTTAGGTAGCATAGACATTTTCACAATATTTATTCTTCCAATCCAGGAGCATGGAACATTTTTCCATTTCTTTGTGTCTTCCTCAATTTCTTTCATGAGTACTTTATAGTTTTCTGAGTATAGATTCTTAGCTTCTTTGGTTAGGTTTATTCCTAGGTATCTTACGGTTTGGGGTGCAATTGTAAATGGGATTGACTCCTTAATTTCTCTTTCTTCTGTATTGTTGTTGGTGTAGAGAAATGCAACTGATTTCTGTGCATTGATTTTATATCCTGACACTTTACTGAATTCCTGTACAAGTTCTAGCAGTTTTGGAGTGGAGTCTTTTGGGTTTTCCACATAGAGTATCATATCATCTGCGAAGAGTGATAATTTGACTTCTTCTTTGCCGATTTGGATGCCTTTAATTTCCTTTTGTTGTCTGATTGCTGGGGCTAGGACTTCTAGTACTATGTTGAATAACAGTGGTGATAATGGACATCCCTGCCGTGTTCCTGACCTTAGTGGAAAAGCTTTCAGTTTTTCTCCATTGAGAATGAGGTGGGTTTTTTCATAGATGGCTTTGATGATATTGAGGTATGTGCCCTCTATCCCTACACTTTGAAGAGTTTTGATCAGGAAGGGATGCTGTACTTTGTCAAATGCTTTTTCAGCATCTATTGAGAGTATCATATGGTTCTTGTTCTTTCTTTTATTGATGTGTTGTTTCACATTGACTGATTTGCGGATGTTGAGCCAACCTTGCAGCCCTGGAATAAATCCCACTTGGTCGTGATGAATAATCCTTTTAATGTACTGTTGAATCCTATTGGCTAGTATTTTGGTGAGAATTTTCGCATCTGTGTTCATCAAGGATATTGGTCTATAGCTCTTTTTTTTGATGGCATCCTTGTCTGGTTTTGGGATCAAGGTGATGTTGGCCTCATAAAATGAGTTTGGAAGTTTTCCTTCCATTTCTATTTTTTGGAACAGTTTCAGGAGAATAGGAATTAGTTCTTCTTTAAAAGTTTGGTAGACTCCCCCCGGGAAGCCATCTGGCCCTGGGCTTTTGTTTGTTTGGGGATTTTTAATGACTGTTTCAATCTCCTTACTGGTTATGGGTCTGTTCAGGCTTTCTATTTCTTCCTGGTTCAGTTGTGGTAGTTTATATGTTTCTAGGAATGCATCCATCTCTTCCAGATTGTCAAATTTGTTGGCGTAGAGTTGCTCATAGTATGTTCTTATAATAGTTTGTATTTCTTTGGTTAGTTGTGATCTCTCCTCTTTCATTCATGATTTTATTTATTTGGGTCCTTTCTCTTTTCTTTTTGATAAGTCTGGCCAGGGGTTTATCAATTTTATTAATTCTTTCAAAGAACCAGCTCCTAGTTTCGTTGATTTGTTCTATTGTTTTTTTGGTTTCTATTTCATTGATTTCTGCTCTGATCTTTATGATTTCTCTTCTCCTGCTGGGCTTAGGGTTTCTTTCTTGTTCTTTCTCCACCTCCTTTAGGTGTAGGGTTAGGTTGTGTACCTGAGACCTTTCTTGTTTCTTGAGAAAGGCTTGTACCGCTATATATTTTCCTCTCAGGACTGCCTTTGTTGTGTCCCACAGATTTTGAACCATTGAGTTTTCATTATCATTTGTTTCCATGATTTTTTTCAATTCTTCTTTAATTTCCCGGTTGACCCATTCATTCTTTAGAAGGATGCTGGTTAGTCTCCATGTATTTGGGTTCTTTCCAAACTTCCTCTTGTGGTTGAGTTCTAGCTTCAGAGCATTGTGGTCTGAAAATATGCAGGGAATGATCCCAATCTTTTGATACCAGCTGAGTCCTGATTTAGGACCAAGGGTGTGATCTATTCTGGAGAATGTTCCATGTGCACTAGAGAAGAATGTGTATTCTGTTGCTTTGGGATGAAATGTTCTGAATATATCTGTGATGTCCATCTGGTCCAGTGTGTCGTTTAAGGCCTTTATTTCCTTGTTGCTCTTTTGCTTGGATGATCTGTCCGTTTCAGTGAGGTGAGTGTTAAAGTCCCCTACTATTATTGTATTATTGTTGATGTGTTTCTTTGATTTTGTTATTAATTGGTTTATATAGTTGGCTGCTCCCACGTTGGGGGCATAGATATTTAAAATTGTTAGATCTTCTTGTTGGACAGACCCTTTGAGTATGATATAGTGTCCTTCCTCATCTCTTATTATAGTCTTTGGCTTAAAATCTAATTGATCTGATATAAGGGTTACCACTCCTGCTTTCTTCTGATGTCCATTAGCATGGTAAATTCTTTTCCACCCCCTCACTTTAAATCTGGAGGTGTCTTCGGGCTTAAAATGAGTTTCTTGGAGGCAACATATAGATGGGTTTTGTTTTTTTATCCATTCTGATACCCTGTGTTTTTTGGTTGAGGCATTTAGCCCATTAACATTCAGGGTAACTATTGAGAGATATGAATTTAGTGCCATTGTATTGCCTGTAAGGTGACTGTTACTGTATATTGTCTCTGTTCCTTTCTGATCTACCACTTGTAGGCTCTCTCTTTGCTTAGAGGACCCCTTTCAATATTTCCTGTAGAGCTGGTTTGGTGTTTGCAAATTCTTTCAGTTTTTGTTTGTCCTGGAAGCTTTTAATCTCTCCTTCTATTTTCAATGATAGCCTAGCTGGATATAGTATTCTTGGCTGCATGTTTTTCTCATTTAGTGCTCTGAAAATATCATGCCAGCTCTTTCTGGCCTGCCAGGTCTCTGTGGATAAGTCAGCTGCCAATCTAATATTTTTACCATTGTATGTTACGGACTTCTTTTCCCGGGCTGCTTTCAGGATTTTCTCTTTGTCACTAAGGCTTGTAAATTTTACCATTAGGTGATGGGGTGTGGGCCTATTCTTATTGATTTTGAGGGGCATTCTCTGAACCTCCTGAATTTTGATGCTTGTTCCCTTTGCCATATTGGGGAAATTCTCCCCAATAATTTTCTCCAGTATACCTTCTGCTTCCCTCTCTCTTTCTTCTTCTTCTGGAATCCTAATTATTCTAATGTTGTTTCGTCTTATGGTGTCACTTATCTCTCGAATTCTCCCCTCGTGGTCCAGTAGCTGTTTGTCCCTCTTTTGCTCAGCTTCTTTATTCTCTGTCATTTGGTCTTCTATATCGCTAATTCTTTCTTCTGCCTCATTTATCCTAGCAGTGAGAGCCTCCATTTTTGATTGCACCTCATTAATAGCTTTTTTGATTTCAACTTGGTTAGATTTTAGTTCTTTTATTTCTCCAGAAAGGGCTTTTATATCTCCAGAGAGCGTTTCTCTAATATCTTCCATGCCTTTTTCGAGCCCAGCTAGAACCTTGAGAATTGTCATTCTAAACTCTAGATCTGACATATTACCAATGTCTCTATTGATTAGGTCCCTAGCCTTCGGTACTGCCTCTTGTTCTTTTTTTGTGGTGAATTTTTCCGCCTTGTCATTTTGTCCAGCTAAGAGTATATGAAGGAGCAAGTAAAATACTAAAAGGGTGGCAACAACCCCAGGAAAATATGCTTTAACCAAATCAGAAGAGATCCCAAATCATGAGGGGGAAGAAAGGGGATAAAAAGAGGTTCAAAAAGAAAGAAAGAAAAAAAAAAAAAAAGAAAAAAAAAGAAAACGAATAAAGAAAAGTATAAAAAAGAAAAAATATATATTAGATAAACTAGTTAAAAAACGTTAAAAAAGAAAAGGGTAAAAGTTAAAAAAATTTAGAAGAAGAAGAGAAAAAAAATGAAAAAGAAAAAAATTAAATTAACTGCAAGACTAAAAAAATCACAGGGAGAAAGCCATGAGTTCCGTGCTTTGCTTTCTCCTCCTCTGGTATTCTGCTGCTCTCCTTGGTATTCAAACTGCACTCCTTGGTAGGTGAACTTGGTCTTGGCTGGATTTCTTGTTGATCTTCTGGGGGAGGGGCCTGGTGTAGTGATTCTCAAGTGTCTTTGCCTCAGGAGGAATTGCACCGCCCTTACCAGGGGCCGGGCTGAGTAATCCGCCCAGGTTTGCTTTCAGGAGCTTTTGTTCCCTGAGCGCTTTCCGTAGAGTTCCAGAGGACGGGAATACAAATGGCGGCCTCCTGGTCTCTGGCCCAGAGGAGCCGAGAGCCCAGGGCCCCACTACTCAGTGCGCCCCCAGAGAACAGCGCCCAGCAACTCCCATCTGCCTGACCTCCGGCTGCGCTCCGAGCTCACCGAGCCTGCGGCCGGTTCAAAGTAACACCGAGCTGTGAGCTTACTGACGGCTCTGTCTCTGTAGCCGGCTTTCCCGTTCCAATACCCGCAAGCTCTGTGACACTCAGACACCCCCGATCCTTCTGTGACCCTGCGGGACCTGAGGCCACCCTGACCCCACGTGGCCTTCGCCCCTGTTTAGCCTCTGGAGCGATGTCCCTCAGCGGAACAGACTTTTAAAAGTCCTGATTTTGTGCTCCGTTGCTCCGCTGCTTGCCGGGAGCTGGCCCCTCCCTGCCGGGTCCATCCTCCCGTCACTTTGGATTCACTTCTCCACCAGTCCTACCCTTCAGAAAGTGGTTGTCTTTCTGTTTCTAGAATTGCTGTTCTTCTCTTCAATCTACCAATGGATTTGCAGGTGTTTGCAATCTTTAGATAAGCTCTCTAGCTGATCTCCTGCTAGCTGAAGTAGTCTCAGCCTGCTACTTCTCCGCCATCTTGACTCCTCCAGTAAATTATGTCTTATAATAGAGGTGGAACATGCTTTAGTAAAAAGACAATCAGGGTAAAGGGGACCAAGAACATGGGGAAGTGTTTGCAGTCTTACCAGACAGTTCAGGTAGACTTGGTAAGTTGGCATTGAACAAACATTTGAGTGTTGAATCAGTTATATGACTATGTAGGGAAGAGCCCTCCAGAAGAAGGATCAGCCAGTGCAAAGGCCCTAAGAGCTATGCTGAGAATAGTTTCAAAGGCAAAAGAGAAGGAAGAGGATTACCAGTCAGGAGGCTATTTCAGTAATCCAAACAAAAATACTGGCTTTGGCCAGGCTGGTACCAGTGGAGCTAGAGAGAAAAAACTGGATTTTAGGTACATTCTGAAAATTTGATAGCTTCTTTTTTAAGCTCCATGTTTCAAGACTTTCTGAAGCCTTAAACCTATTAATTTTTAGATATAATCTCTTTTCACATTCTCATTTCATAAGCATGAATACAGTTCAGTTACCTATATTGTTAAAATAACAAGGCTATATGACGAAGCCTGCTTTAGAAAAAACACAACTGACATAAATTTCATATGACTCAAGACAAATGTTTACCAGCATAATGTAAAGTTAGCTTTCAGTAGGAGTGTGAGTGCACATTGGCTAAAAGCTAGATGTTTTACAGAAAAAGTGGAGAACACTTGTTAATCTAACAAACTATGTGGGGATTAGTTCAGAGTACTTCCTGTTCTCTGCTGGTCTACTTATGCATATATGTACTTATGTATACATGCACATTCCATGTAGTTCTGGGAAGAATTTCAGATAACTTCATAAACATAGAAGGTATAACAAGATCAAGTAAAATTTGAAGTAAGTAGAGGAAGAAACCTGACATAAAAGGGGAAATGAAATCAAAGATAACATAAAAATAGGCAAGAAGACTATTTACTCGGGGCGAATTATAAATCTTGTTCTGGTTTTTAAGCAGTTTCAACCATCATTCTTTAAAATCATTTAGGCTGGTCCCATATATAAATAATAAACGGTACTTTCGGGTTTTGACTCTGACATTGTTTTTTTCTTTTTTATCTCTTAGAAATGCATCTTAACTATATGCTACAGAATTTAGTCAAAAGTCAATATAAAATATGGAGACATCTGAAATGGAGATATCCATCTCTATGTACTATGAATAATGTTATACATTGTATTATATAGTGCTATATGTAAAAATAACCACAGAGTTTCCTTCAAAGTATACTTTTTTTGTTTAACTGTGCTGAATTGCAGTGTTTACTTTCAATGAGCAAAGGGTATTCTGCAGCTTTTCCTCCTCTTTACTTTGACATCTAGGAGGCTTAGAGGTGATTGCTTGGGATTTTCTAAATTTGGCATCATAATTTCCTTCATTCTCAGGTCTTCATATTATTTGGCTCTTCTCTTTTAACATGTGTATGTGTGTTTTAAAATTTATTTATTTATTTGAGAGACAGAGGTGGGGGAGGGAGAAGGAAGAGAGAATGCTAAGCAGATTCTGAGCTGAGTGCCAGCCCAATGCAGGGCTTGATCTCAACCCTGAGATCATAACCTGAGCCGAAACCAAGAGTCATAGACTCAACTGACTATGTCACCCAGGCACCCCAATTCTGTTTTTAATCTTTTAAATATTTTTATATTTTATTTTATTTGTTATATAGCCACTTCAAATCCTTTTGGGAAACACTGTATGTCTGTGTGTGGGTGAGCATGCATGTATGTGTATGTGAACTGACTGATTTATAATTCCTTTCCTAGCAGTAATAGAAATTTATCTTCAGCAAAATACATTAGATACTTTTTTAAGGTAGCAGGAGACAGGGCTAAAACATAGCCCTTGGAAAGAGAGTTTAGAAAGTGATCAGATTCTATTTTCCACGTTTCTCTCAACAGACCTGTTTCCTTTTTCCTTCTCACTATAACTAGTTCCCTTTACTTCCTCAATTCTCAGGTGGGTGGAAGGATTGGGTGGAAGGATTTACTTCCGTTCCTTAGACCTATGGCTTGTAGGTCAAATCACCTGAAAGAGCCTAACCTCGGCCTGCCCCCATCTCTGCCTTTACCTCTCTCTGAAAGATGCCAGAGAGATCCAGCTTTGATCAGGAAACCATTTGTGAATCCATCAGCTGTGCTTAGGGGGGTGGAATTGTCTGACTATTGGTCCTTTCACTGTCCCACAAGACAAGGCTTCATACTTTCAGATTTTCTCTAAAGATGAAAGAAAATGCCATGGTTTAAGGCTGAATACAAAAACCAAATGAAATCAAATGACACAAACAAAACAAAACACTAATGCTTTTACTTGTAATACAGGTGCTTGGCACTGCAAATAGAAAGCCTTGCTTATTTAATATGCTCAAATATTCATATTTAGAAGAGCTTAATATATACGTATATATTACATGTATTTACTGAACATGAGTTTGAACTGAATCCATTTATACATGAATTTATTTTGATAAATGCAGTACAGTACTGTAAATATATTTTCTCTTCCTTATGATTTTAAGAACATTTTCTTTTCTCTACATTACTTTGTTGTAAGAATACAGTAACATATAAAATATGCCATCAATCAACTATTTATGTTATTGCTAAGGCTTCCTGTCAACATTAGACTATTAGTAGTTGAGATTTGGGGGGAGTCAAATGTTATACACTAATTTTCAACTGCACAGGGGTCAGTGACCCTAATTTTCATTACTCAAGGGTCAACAGTATACATATATACGTACATATACATATATATACACATATACACACATAAATACATTTATAAATACACACATGGGAATTTGTATTGTTTTTAGAAAATTACATAAGATAAGGATTTAATGAAGAAATATTTATTAAGCACTTACCGTGCTTCACACCATTCTAAACTTCTAAATTCTGGTGATATGGCAATGAATAAAATAGACAATGTTGTTTATGATTGCAGAGGGGTAAACAAGTTCCTATGTATCTGTTTATTTAGAGATGTAGAAAGATAGCTTAATATCTTCTTATAGGATGAGTTTAAGGTGGCATATATATTTGTATACATTATACTTTTATACATTATACACATATAAACACATTCCTGGTTGCTTTGATGTCCTCTGTGAAAGCGGGTCAAGGAAAAGTATTGATGAATTAATGGGACTTCTAACTTTCCAAATTCCCGAGGATGATAGAATGCACACAATTGCAAGATTATTCTTCAGTTTGCATTGTTGAAAAGATATATGCATTGATACATGTTAATTAACATGATGGAAAAGATGTTAGAGCTGGATTTATGTTCGTTTTAGTGGAAAAGTGACATTGTCACAATCGTTAGGCCTGCTAGGCCCCTGAGACAGCCCAGATGCTCTGTCATGCTTCAAAGGCTGCAGTCTCTTTAAGGTCAAGGTTTTGGCCTCCTCAGGCGCCAGAGCCATAGCAGAGACAATCCAGATGCAGTCTGGTTTGGGAAGCAAGAGCCTAGAATTCCTCCATAGGAGGAATCAGCAGGGATTTCCTAAAAGGAGGGGCAAATGAATACAAAAACTTACAAAGATCTGCTCAGGGACAAATGAACGAGTGACAGTAACATCTTTAATTTAGGTGCTGGCTTTAACTGAGTAAGAAAGATGGTCAGTTTGTTCAGTGATACTTTGATATGTTGTTCTAGGAGAAAATATGATACTGCACTAATAAAATAAATAATTATATGTGTATAACACATATTTAATTTCTCATTTTATGTCCAAAAAGTATTACAATGTTGACTATACATTAGATTTTTGGAAATAATATTAAAAATTTATTAAGTTAAATTTAAATATTTGCTATCTACTATAAATGACAAAAGATTTTCATAGGGAACTCTAGATTTAAGTCAGTGTTCCCTTCAAAGACTGGGCACAATAGCTTAATTTTAAAATGATTGATTTATTGAGACACAATCTCAAGCTCCTATTTAAAAGTGCTTCTTAGTCTTCTCTACAAAAATTGTGGTGTTTTACAAATGTTGTTTTCTTTTTCTTTTGAAATTTGTTCCCAAGCATTCCAAGAATTCTACATATGGAATAAAAACTAAGGGACTCTCTCTCAACAAAGGTAGGAAGATACATATACATGAATTTGATTCAACCGGTGATGAATTTGGTGACCCAATGAGATTCACTAGACTTACTACTTACTTTTAGTTTGATGTCTTGTATGGGTTAATTGAATAAAATTCCCCCTCAGGTGGCTTAATAGTGCTGGTTTAGGCAGTCACTTTATTTAGGCCGCTTTAGTCATGCTCCCTTGCTTGTGAGCATGTGAGGTCTTGACACGTGGGTAGGCCTTTAATCCCATCCTTCACAATACCCTTCTGTCACCAGAAAACTCTCTCTCTCCCATCTGTTGTTGAATTATCCCTGACCACTGGTCAACATGAATTTCTGGAAGTTAATGGAACACTTTTGAAAAGAAGAAAAACATAATGGAATCTCCTTGGATTTATTTGGAAAGTAATCTGTCTTCCGAGAGTGAAAATTCTGTATCAGATAGGGTTTGTTATTCGGTGGTAATAGAATATAATTTGGATCATTTGCTTCCCATGTAGTAGTGAACATAAAACTGAACAATGGAGATTTTTCCCAACAGGATGTGGTATGGTACCTTGAATATTTGGCACACTGACAAACTTAATGAAGTAAGAACTTTCAAGGAAGGAATGCTTAGAAGTTCTTACTTCGTTAAGTTTGTCAGGGACCTTCTGAAAGCAAAGCTGAGGCTGTAACTCAACTCTACCAGCCCTACTGGGTGAACCAAATATCTAAGTCAATCAGATCAAGTCCCGAGAGAAGCAGTGAAAGGAACAGGTAGGAAAGCAGTGGTTTCTCTAAGCCAAAAATGGCATTTGCTGTCAAAATCAATTTAATTTAAACAAGGAAATAGTCCATCTGGAATTATGATTTATTTTGAAATTACAGGAAGATTATATTTTCTCCTGTTACTCCCCATGTAATAAGTCAGTCCTTAATGATCCTATTTTAAAATCCTAGCAAATACACATTAAGAGATTGAAGAGACTCAGTTTGTTTCAGTATCTATCTTTTTCCTTGTGAATGAAGCAATATTATTTTTTTGAAGCTGGGGGAAAAATTGTAATGAACTTTATCAGTGATGGTTTTTGAAAGAAATTTCCAGCAATGGAGCTTTTATAATCTCTAACACAGTGATAAACTACGGTTTGATTCTCCCAGCTACATATTCCATTGTCCACTTATGAGTAGCCTTGAACTCCCTCCTTCAAAAGAAAGCCACTCTAAATAACTTAATAAAGTAGACATTTTGTTAAGTTCCTAGTGCAGGCACAATTTCCAGGCCAGCTTATAATATCTTATAATATGCAATGCCACATAACTCTTGTGTCTGTAGTTTACTGTTGCATTTCTTTGCAATTAATGTTGAATGAGGGAAAGGGATATTTTAATGTAATCTAATTCCCTCAAGAATTAGATGTGATCCAATTTCATCAAGAAGGTGGACTCCAACAAAGTCACTATGATTGCTATGATATAGTGAATAATCGAAGATACAGGTGGTTAGAAACTGGTTGTGTATCATTTCAAATGAAGAAATTAGAAATGAAGATGGATGGTAGGTTTGTCAGTACTACTAGAGTCTCTATAAGCCATAGTGAAATAAATTCAGTCTATTCCTAAAAGTCTTCAACAGATCAGGAATACCATCCTCAAGCTTTTTCATTGGTTTCTCTTTGTGTCATCCCTGTTCTCCCCACCCAAGGTATTCATGGGGCTCAATTCCACCTGAGTTCCTTTTCTACATTTAATACTTGGGAAAGGGAAAAAAAATACACTTAAAAGGAAGGATTGTTTCCAGCCTTCTATCAGAATGCAATAAATTTGTTCTTTTGAGTTCCTTTCTCCTGTCAGTCTCCAGCCCTGTTTTCACCTGAAACTGAAGAAGGGACTCTTCAGAACATCCCATTTTCAGTCTTGAGAACCTATACTGTCCCAGACAGTGTTTCTGATTCAAAACCATCTTATGTCTACCATTGCTTTGGGATCAGAGTTACTTTATCCAAATGAATGGATAAAGAGGATATAATATATATATATACAATGGAATATTACTCAGCCAAAGAAAAGGATGAGATCTTGCCATTTGTGACAACATGGATGGACCTAGGGGTTGTTATGCTGAATGAAATAAGTCAGATAAAGAAACACAAATACCATATGATTTCACTTATAGGTGGAGTATAAATAACAAGCAAACAAAAAAAGAATAAACAAATAACAAGTAGAATCAGACCTACAAATACAGAGAACAGACTGATGGTTTCCAGAGAAGAGGAGACTGGGGGAATGGGCAAAATGGGTGAAGGTGAGTGGCAAATCTAAGCTTCCAGTTATGGAATGAATAGGTCACAAGAATAAAAGTCATAGCATAAGTAATATGGTATTGTAATAGCAATATATGGGGACAGATGGTAGTTATACTTGTAGTGAGCATAGTATAATGTATAGGGTTTCTGAATTTCTGTGTTGTACACTTGAAATTGATATAGCACTTTGTGTCAACTATACTCAAATGAAAAATGATAATGGTTATCATTATAATCATAAAATTTTCATTAAATTGATAACAAAATAATAAAATGATAATAAAAAAGAAACTCTGTCCCCCTTGCCTTTTTTTTTTTTTTGTCCCCCCTGCTTCTAAGTTCGGGAGCCAAGGATCTGAGCTACACGAGGTCAAGTCATAGATAAGATTGTCCACAAAGAGTAAATTTAAGTGGTAAGGGGTAACTAGTCAGACTAGGCATGTGGGTGTTCTGAATCCAACAGATGAAGTAGGGAAAAAATTAAAGGAAATTATGGATCTATTTGTCTATGTATCTTCAAATTGATGAAAAAATTTGTTTCCCAATGATATGACATACAATAATAAGACAAGCAAGGAGATGACAACTTACTAATGTTTTCTAAGAATAACACTATGACATTATGAAACCCTTTTGACATCTGTTAATGAACTCTGTCTTCATCAGGGCCATAATCTCTTCTTCCCTTCTAAGCATCTTGGTACTTATTTCCTGCTAATCATAAGGCAATGTATATTGAAGAATTTAGTCAAACACAATTACATAAAAAAAGAGAGAGATCCTGTATTTTTTATGTCTTAAAGAACTCAGGTATGGTGGTTCCCAGCTTCTGGTGAAAGAGCTCTCACTTTCCTCCTCCACTGTGGAAATCCAAATGAGAATCTGTTCTAATTTTGATTCTTATGTCTCTTACTTTCCTCAATATTACCTATATTCATGCCCACCACACTAAGAAAATTCTTTTGAGGAAAATCAGCAGTCAAAATATCCTAGACCTAGCATGTTTTCACAGAAGGAAGAAAAAAATAAAAAATGGGAGGGAAGATAAGAGAAAGAAGGAGGGAATGAGGGAGGGAAGGAGGTAGAACAATCATGGAAGAACAGATTTATTATCCTGGCTACTGAGTTAATTACCTTTAAGTACATTATCCTCTTTGGATCATTGAAAGATTTCTAAGCTAGACGTGACTATCTCTCTTTTATACATAGGGAAGCAAAGATTTAGAGAAATTAAATTTTTTTTTGAGATTACAGACATTGGGACCAGAGGGAAGAGGAGGCGAAAGAGGATTGAGAAGTAGTTGTATCTCTGAGAACATTGTCCAAAATTGATCTTTCTCAACAATGGTCAAAGTTTATATGATCGTTGAAAGACTTACGGAGAGGGGAAGCTGAATGAACTCAAGGGTCCCCCCCCAGTAGTCACAAGGCATAGAGCACTGGTGTGTGGAAGAGGTGCTAGTATGGTCAAGATGTGAGAGTAAGACAAGTAACTTCTACTTTGGCAATCCACACAACCTACCCCAGTCTCCCCTTCCCCTTAGTCTACCAGACTGTCAGCATTGAGATGTCAGCTTTGAGATGTGTGAAAACACAGCCTTCATATATCTAATGAAAGGGAGAGAACAGTGGCTGCAGCGAGGCCCTGCTACATAATCTGTGGGGTTCCATGTACAAAAATGAATTTCAACACAGAATTTCAACATAGCCGGGCATTTGATGTTGACTCCCATCTCATGCTCTTTTCTATATTACCTGTGTTTGTTCCAGATGGTGTCCCCTTTAACAGTTCATTTGTTTAACCTAATTATGTCTAATTATTTATTGTATGAGACCTGTATATCCCCCAGATGTCTGTATATTTCCTTGAGTCCGTGTTTCCACCAAACACTCACTACCAAGGGAATGAGGCTAAGGGAGGAAAGAGTAATGGGGGGTTGGTCTTCCTTATATCTTCAAGAGGCTTTCTGGGAGCAGGAAAATGCCACCGTGTGGAGGTTGCAATGGCAGTGGTTTGATCAGTATAGCACTGACATAATTTCTGAGTGGTCTCATACAGGAGTGGGCTGATTGCCTTAGAGCTGCCCTTCTCATTATGGTCCACTATGAAAACACAGAAGAGGCTAATTGTTTTCTGACAGAATTATAATTCCACTTAATCAAATGTCACCACTAAGACCAAATAGAAAGCTATGGCAAATATGAGCAAAGAGAAATATGGGCCTCGGCTCTCCTTTTCCCCATCTTGGAGGACAGGCAAGCCAGGGAAGGAGCTACAGGGAGGTGAACTTCAGTGAACTGCTGCTGCCATTTCCTTGGATGTAGGATGATGAGGGAGGGGTGATATCATGTGGAGTGTGTGAATATATGTTTAATATATTAAATAATGCTGTGTTGCATACTGCTCTGTATTGTCTTCTAGACACCACACACTGTGGGCATAACAATAACTGCTCAGCTGTAGAGCTACTTGTAATTATACACAATTGAAATCTCTCTGAGCCACTCTTCTCCCTGCTGCAATCTATGGGAGGCATACATATAATGCATTTGGTTCTTCCCATGAATTTTGACAACTCTATAAAAGGCATCAGGATAATGTTTGCATGTATTATGTAGCTAAAAGAAAGATAACTCCATGACAAGATCTCAAATTATGAGGCCTCTTGAATCGACATAAATTGGGCCCTTTTGACATTACCACTTCAAGCGCTCATGTGGCAGGCACTGTGTAGAGTATGCAAATGCACGTTGTTGCTGCCTAGTGACTGAGAGGGGGAATCCACAAACAGAAGGATTTAGAATGCAGCCACATCTGAAGCCCAAAGATATGAAAATATGTTTCTTCTCTCTGTGGACACAAGTGGGTGTTTTGGACTATTTTAACGGCCGATGATCATAATGGCTTCATGGTACCTTATGGATCTGAGAGTTTAATTTCCTTATCTAATGGAGTACAGACCATGTGAAATGCTCATTACACCTGCACCTCCTCCCAACAAGTGTACATTACACTTGGCTGTATGCAATAGGGCTATAATTCCCTCATGGGCTCACAGCACATCCTAACTTACAAGAAGCTCCCATAATTTAGTAACACCATCAGCAATCTGGAGTGGAATTATCTTTAAATATGCAGTTGTACGCATGATTGTTTATATTCTGCTTTGTTAAAATTTTAATGATAATGCAGTATCATTTTCCTGCTTTAGTGGTACTTTTTTATTTGCTTTAAAAGGTGAAAGTTTCTGTTTAACTCCTTAAAACATCTTCTGCTGGTAGCTTTACTGCCTTAAAAGTTCAGATCATAAAATAAACTATTCTAGAAGCTTATGATTTCTTAATAGAACGTAAAATCTTGAAGCCAAATATTTTGAATAAAAGTGTTGGTATAAAGTCTCTAGTGTGATCTTTTCAAGATGATATTGGTCTGAATTATCTTAATATTTCTGTTCTTTACCAAAGATAAACAAGTAAACATTTTCTAAAGGAGTGTGTGTCTATGAGTGTTTATGAGAGAGAGAGAGAGAGAGAGATGTCTCAGTACCAAATACGAAGATATCTTTATTTTGAAATACATTTTCAAAATAAAAATTAGAAAAATAGTAACAAAAATACTCCCCAAGCTATTCAGTTTCTTATTAAAATTAAATAAACACACTACTTTCGTTGTTTTAAAAGACAAAATCAGAAAGGCTAAGTTAATTTCTACAAAGACCTTTTAAACTCGTTCTTCCCTTGATATTTTATTTGCCTAGGTGTAAACAAAACATAAAACTGAATTAAGCTCTGCGTATGCACACTTTCATATGTGCACAAACACATTTCTGAGTATTCTTGTGTGCATATGTGTGAATATCTGTGTTTTTGATGTGCAAAAACTATTGTGTGTGTGCTTGTGTGTTTCTGTGTGCACAATTTTATAGTTGTGTGCATGTATAGGCATGTGTGTTTGTGTTCATGTGAGCCTCTGTGTGCCTATGCATTTGTAAACATGCATGTGTGTGAATCCATATGTATAAATAGAAGCAGCTTGTGCAGATCACATATTGTTAATTTCCATGTCAACATAAATTCTCTGAGCACATACTTATGTCCCTAGCATTTTGTAAAAGACGTAAGATACAAAAATGAGTATGACCTTGTTCTGAACCTTGAAAATGATAGAACAAGAGAAATAACTTTGCATATAAATAGCAATAAAGCAATGGAAATCAAATTTTACTAATTTAATGAATGGAATGCTAGTTAGCTAATAAGATAAAATTATACATTCAGAAAAGGATAGACAGCAGAGAAAGATGATGAGTGAGATAGCCTTGGAACTTGAATAGAATTTGCCCATTGGAGAAAGGAGAGGGAAGGTAATTTAAATAAAGGGAGTTAGCAGAATGAACAGGAAAATGGAGTTGTGAAAGTTCATGTATGTTGCAGGGAGGAATGGCTATTTAAATGAGGGGAGCATGGGGTACACAGAAACAAAAAAGAAATTAAGATTGCCTGAGTTCCTACTGCTAAGTAGGGTGATACCATGGTGAAAAGGTGGGCTTTGGCATCAAGTTGTTTAATGGTGAGTCTCATCCCTTCCATTACTTTCTGTGTGGTTTTGTTCATGTGACTTAACCTCTCTCAGTCTTTGGTAAGTATATTTTACCTACCAAATATAAAAATACTAATTCAATACTCATCTTTTTCTGATGGTAATTATAACTTAATACACTTAAGACAATCACTGGAATATAACAAAGATATAATAGAGGTGGTTATTGTTATCTTGTGCTTGGCCTGGAGATAATATTAAATTGGCTAAAAGTTATTGAGCATACTATTTAAAAGACACCAAATTCTACATCATTCCATTTAATCTTCACAATAGCCCTTTGACATGGTAACTATTGCTATCTCCTCTAACAGAGGAGAAAACTTCTCAGGGAGGTTCATAGAGAAGAGCAGGACCAAACCTGGGTTTGCCTGATTCCAGAAGCTTGCCATCATGTCTCCCCAAGAGGAGGACACTGATAAGAAGTAAACTATTATGGGTCTGTGGGGGCTCAAATGGTGAAACACTGTGGTAAGGCAGAGAGTTTGGTTTTTATTCCCTCCATGGTAGAAAATAGTGGAAAAAAAAATTTTTTTTGAGAAGCAACATTATCATTTGTTCATTAGTTCATTCATTTAGCAGCTACATATTGAACTCAGTAAAATATGCATAACATTGGTTTATTGCTTTCCAAATACAAAGTTCTGTTTGCAATAGTCTGACATTTTTGGGTCCTGACTTGTGTTTTATTAATCTTTGCAACCAAAGGTACTATATGCCAGACACTGTGCTAAATATTAGGGAGAAGATGGTAAACCAAAACAGATGTGGTCTCTGCTGCCATGGAACTGACATTTTGGTTGTCGGGTGGATATTTAATAAGTACACAATGGTAGTATTGCCCCTGAGACAAATGCTACAAAGGTGAGGTTCATAGTGGTATGAAAGTAGATAATGGGAGAATTGAACCAAGACAAGGGGATCAGAAATGTTTTCATTGAGAAAATGAGGCTTGAACACTGAGCTTAAAAATGAGTAGGAGTTAAGTGGGAAAAGATTAGAAAGGGACAGCAACAGCAAATGCAAAGGCCCTGTGGTAGAGGAAGTGCTATGAATACAAGAGCAGAGGAGGAGCTAGAGTATCTAGAGGAAACAGATCTAAAGTAAGTCTGTCCAATAAAAATATGAGAGCCAGATATGTAATGTAAATTTTCTAGTAGCCACATTAAAAAAAAGGGAAAAGAAGCAGATAAAATTAATGGAATTAAAAATGTTTTATTTTAACTTAATATATCCAAAATATTACCCTTACAATATATACACAACATAAAAATTATTAATTTTATATTTTTACCTTCTTTTTCTAGTACTAAGCACTAGAAATTAATAGCACATCTTAATTCAGATGCTAAATTTTTATTAGGAGTACTTGATCTGTATTTAGTTTATAGTTAAAAAAACAACTGCACATACCAAGTTGTTCCAAACATACTTAAATTTTTCCAATAACTGGATTAAGTATCTATTTTAAAATTTAAATTAGTTGAAACTGAATAACTTTAAAAATTCAGTTCTTCAGTCGCATATTTAAAATGTTTAGTAATTACAAATGAAACTGGTGACTACTCTGTCGGACAGTGAAGAATGGGGGAGTGGGAGCATGCCAGATCCTATGAGCTTTCTAAATCTCCTTAAGAATTTTATCTTTCAAAATGAGTGGAATACTGCTGAAGAGTGTTAAACATGGAATGACATTAAGAGATTTGAGTTTTGGAAATCAGATCCCTTAGCTAACAATGTGGAAAGTAGTTTGGGGTTGAGCTGGAGGCAAGGAAAAGAAGGTTACCAATAAGAATGTCATTGCCATAATTTATACTAGATATTTACCTACCAAATATAAAAATACTAATTCAAAGGGATAGATGCACCCTGACATTTATAGCAGCTTTATCTATAATCACCAAATTATGGAAACAGCCCAAGTGTACACTGAGTGATGAATGGATAAGGATGAAGTGGTATTTATATAATGGATTATTATACTGCCATAAAAAAGAATAAAATCTTGCCATTTACATGACATGGATGGAGCTAAAGAGTATTATGCTAAGTGAAATAAATCAGCCAGAGAAAGATAAATACCGTATGATTTCATTCCTGTGTGGAATTTAAGAAACAAAACAAATGAGAAAAGGAGAAACACAAGAGAGAGGCAAACCGAGAAATGGACTATTAGCTATAACATTTAATGTATTAGCCCCAGGGGTACAGGTCTGTGAATCACCAGGTTTACACACTCACAGCACTCACCATAGCACATACCCTCACCAACTGGACTGTTAACTATAGAGAACAAACTGAAGGTTATCAGAAGGGAGGCGGGTAGGAAGATGGGTTAAATAGGTGATGAAGATTAAGGAGTTTGTTGTGGTGAGCACCAGGTATTGTATGAAAATGTTGAATTCTATGCTGTACACTTGAAACTAATATTACCCTGTATGTTAACTGGAATTAAGATAAAAACTTAAAAAAAAAAAAAAAGAATGTTATTGCCATACTCTAGACCAAAGATAAAGGTAATGTGGATGCTAGGATGCTATTGATAGAAAATAAAGATGCTATTGATAGAAGATAGAAGTTCACAGATTCAAAAGATATTTAAAGGACAAAACTGACCAAAGTTGATGATGGAATTGAAACACCTCCGCTGTGGAGGTGGGTCTGAGATGACTCAATGGTTTAGATTCAGCCCTGGCAGTCTAGAAGAATGACTATACATGTCCTCTACATACTTTGGGATTCCTCATATCATGGCAGCCTTGTGGTTGTTGGAATCCTTACACAGTAGCTATTGATAAGCATTTCATCAAATAAGGTGAAAACTTGAAGACTTTTTATACTCTAGTCTCAGAAATCACATCCTTTCATTTCCTCTGTAGTGTATTAGTAGAGACAGTCACAAGGTCACACAGATTCAAAGAGAAGGGACAGAAACCACACCTCTCGTTGGGAAGGATTTCAAAGAATAGCAATCTATTATAAAACCACCTAAGTACAATTTGAGACATTGTCATTTTAAGGTGCCTTGGAATCATTTGAGAGTGGTAGTTGGATGTTCTTGTCTAGAGTTCAGGGGACAAGTGTAGAATGGGAATATAAGTTTATAAACCATCTGAAGTGGTAATTAAAGTATGGATGAAAACGTCTAAGAAGAGAAGTTAGGTTGACTAGAGTGCCTTGAAGAATTTCAATCTTAACAACAGCTCCCCTGTTTTGTTTCTTCTGAAATGTCAGGAAAGATAAAGGCAGGTACATGTCTGTTGTTTTTATTGACAGGGGAACTATTGTTTATCTCTTAAGAATGATTTTAGTGTTAAAGAAAAAATAATCTGGATGCAATACAAAAGGTAAGTTGCTGTAGGGAGCATCTGAAGGCTGGAAGACACTGGGGAGGGGCTAATTCTTGCTGAAGAGTGGTAGCTGCATTTCATCAAAATGACAAAATTAATTGGATCATAGAGCAGTACAAATAGATGGATAAAATGCACATTTTCCCCTAGTCTTGTATCTTAAGTTAAATAAATTTTTATCCATAATAGTTATATAAAATTCTATACTGAGTTTCTTTCGTACAGTATTATAGACTTGAGACCTATAAATACTGTTACAAATCTAAATTTTACCATCAGATTTGGAAGAAAATATCTAGATACTAGGGGTTTGATTCTGGTTGTGACCAACATAAGACTGCTAAAATAGACCAGAATTTTTAGATATGACTGGAATAATGCTTTCCATATCTAGATTCTGTTCAGCTGAAAATTTTGTACATAGTAAAAGTTTCCTACAGTTTTAAAAGGAGACTCCAAGCTTAGTTACTTAAAATATACATGTTCAACACATACACACACAAGTCTAATACTGTGAGATAAGAATATTTTATCTCAACATAAATGTAGATATACTTTTAATGTACATTTTGATTTGAAATTTTATATGCACATAATGATTCAATGGATTTTAAATATATGCCATTAATTCTAATAATCTTAATTGATATCCTCTCCAATTGGAATAATGAGAATTTAAAGACGATTCTAGAAATGTAATACTTCTAGAATCTTCTGAGAACTTGTTATATCAATATGAAATGATGTTTAATGTACTGAACCTGAAGTAAAACACTTCCTTCAAACCCCTTATGCCTCTGTGACTACTTAGCTAGATGGCGCTGTATCTGACCTAATTTCATAATTTGTCTTCATGATCTATGCTTAGAACTGATGCTGAATCAATACCAGTTCCAAAGAATGATCATAATGATCACAATGACTGTGTCATGTATCTTATGATATGTTTAGTTTAAATTTACATTCCTGCCAAAACCTGGAAGGGAAATCATAGAAGTGGAAAATGACAGTTTAATTTTCTAGATAGACTGGCTTCTGTCACAACAAAAAACATGGCTCAGTGGAAAAAAAATTATTATATACTGAACAAAGAGTTGTCAAATATGTTTGTTTGTATTATAAAGATTAATCAACCATTTGATTGATCTTCAGCCTGTTTTCCTTGATAACACGGTCTCAGTTTTCCTTTCTTTTTTCCATTACTGTGAAAAGAGAACATTCTTATCTGAGGAGATATACCAAAATGGAGAAAAGCACAGATTAATGAAGCTATATTGGGTATTACTTCTATTTCCAATGTCTCTTTTCCCTTACTAAATCTCTTTTTTTCTGCTGTTTTCTTTTATAATTTGGCTTTATTACTTTCACCTGTTTTCTTTCTATTATCCATTTCTTTTTTCTCTTCAGTTTGCTTCTATATCCATTAAATTTGGCAGTTCATTGAATTTCCCTATTGATAATAGATTTATCTGTAGCTGATGACTTTTCTTCTAGAGGTGCTGCATCCTGAATATTGCATGATATAGAAGATTACTGCCTTTTAGCACTACTTGTCAAAGCAAGGATAGAACATTCTTGACATTCTTCAGTGTTGACTTGATATTTGGAGATTTAATGAGCCCTGTATACTTTCTGAAATTTGAGTAATATATTGATTTGTCTCAGGGGAAAAAAACCAAAAAAACAAAAAACTATCTTCCAGACCTGTAATGTTGTCTTTAGTTATTTTATTACATTATATTTGGTTATTTTTATTATAATGTGATCTACATATATACCATGAGAAATTCGACATAAATTTACCATGCTCATGGCTCCTATACAAAAAAAGTTAATTTACAAATTAAATACAAAATAATAAACAAACACAACAAACTTCATATTTTTATTTGGAAATACGGTTTTTTGGTCCATTTTTTACCTTGTTACTATCCATTAACTTTAGTCAAACAAGTTCAGAATACATCTGGTAGCAATACAATAGTATACAAAAGAATAGTAATAAATTCAAGTTTAGGATAACTGGGCATTCCTCAGCAAACAATATTTTAATGTTGTTTTAATGAAGGAGCTGCCTATAAAGTCTGTAACATGGTCTCCTCTTTTGAAGGACTAACTAGCCTATGTGTTCTTCAAATTTATATTGAATGGGTATTATAATCCAATTATTGGGACACCTGGGTGGCTCAGTGGGTTAAAGCCTCTGCCTTCAGCTCAGGTCATGATCCCAGGGTCCTGAGATCACTTCCCACATCAGACTTTCTGCTTGGCAGGGAGTCTGCTTCCTCTCTCTCTCTCTCTGCCTGCCTCTCTGCCTACTTGTGATCTCTGTCTGTCAAATAAATAAAATCTTATAATCCAATTATTTTTGGAGTCAGGAACTAGAAAATGGGTCTGAAGTTGTTTTCAGTAGTTTAGATGATAAGAAAAAGTTATACTTTCACAAAGTACATTATTGAACTGTTGAGGGAAATCATCAACTATTAGAAATAGATCTTCTCTCGTTCTGAATTAGGAATATTCAAACCCTTATGAAGCTATTATTTGTCATTTGGCCTTCACTTGACCTGAGTATTTTATTTTAGGATTAAGCCACTTTTCTCTTTAGTCTAAAAAGATGAAGATAGTATACTGCATTACCACACAGTGTCATTTTGCCATGTAACCATTGCTTTTATTTGCCATGTAATGAATTTACTAAAAAATTCAGGAATTAAATTCTTTTACTGTGGAAAGATCTGCCAAATGTGAGTTACTCATGTAGAAGAGACATTTTATTTATTTCTAGTAAAATGATTCAGTATGAGAACAGTAGCTTAGATCAAATCTGCTATTGACTCCCAGATACATTCACCAAAATTTAAATATCTTCATGATTACTTGTAAACAAATACAGGAACATGTACACTAAATCTTGTGGTAAAACATGGTAATAAGATGGTTAGCCAGATAAATTAGAATAAATAATTTTTTAAATAAATTTTTAGTTTTAAAGTAGTTTAGGTTTATAGAAGAATTAAAAAGATAGGACAGAGAGTTCTCATTACACCTTACACTCAGTCTCTCTTATTGCTAATATTTTATATTGGTATGGCACATTTGCCCAATTAATGAACCAATACTGACATTATTATTAAACAGAGTCCTCAGTTTATTCAGATTTTCTTGTTTTTTGCCTGATTGTTGCTGCTGTTGTTCCAGCATCCCATCCAGGATACTACATTACATTTTATGGTCATGCTTCCTTAGGTTTCTTGTGGCTGTGCTAGTTTTAAACACTTTCCTTGTTTTTGATGACCTTGACAGTTTTGAAGGTACTGGTCATGTATAGAGTTTCATTGTAATGGAATTGTCTGATATTTTTCTCATAAGTAGTCTGGGGTTAAGAGAGAATTGAGAGAAGTGAGGAAATGAGGAAGTGAGAAGTGAGGAAGACCATGAAAGTAAAGGGCCATTCCTATCACATCATATCAAGGGTACATACTATCAAGAAGACTAATCACTAGTGATATTAACCTTGATCATCTCAAAGAAGTAATGTTTGTCAGGTTTACCTACTTTAAAATTACTTTTATCTTCATTTTTATACGTTACTCTTTGGAAGGAAGTCACTATGCGGAACTCACACTGTGGAGAGTTATGTTACACCTCCTTGCACATCAATTATTTGTAATTCTGCATAAGGGATTTTATTTATTTGTTTATTTATTTTTTACTGTAGTGTGGACTCATGAATATTTATTTTATAATCCAATAGTATGTTATAATCTAATAGTATTTTATTTAGTTTTTGGCTCAAATTATTTCAGCTTTTGCCACTATGAGCTTTCAGTTGTTTCTTGTGTCTCTTTGATATGTTACCACCATTATGTTTTTAACTTTTTAAAAAATTTTTTTTTTTAGCATTTCTTTACTTCCTGGAACCATAAGATGCTCCAGGGTAGTCTTGTATATTTTCTTCCCCAGTCCTAGAAACAGCCATTTGTCCAAGGAATCTGCAGTTCCTTTTACTAGATAATAGCATTAAAAACTGCTATCTGGGTCCAATAGTACTAAGTGGGTGTCATTTCTACATAATATTATTGCTTCTGGGCCCTCTCAGCTGACAGCACAAGAATATAGATGTATGTATGTGAATCTGTGCACATACATATTTGAAGGCATGGAAAGGATTCTTCCCTAGAGCCTGCAAAAGGAATGCAGCTCTGATGACACCTTAATTTTCACCCCATAAGATCCATGCAGACTTCTGACCTCTAGAAGTCTAATAGAATAAATTCATGTTGTATTAAGTCAGTGTTTATGATAATTTATTACAGCAATAATAGGAAACTAATAGAGTTAAATAGAACGTTGAACATCTTTTCATATGCATATTCACCTTTGTAACTTCTTTGTTGAGAAGTCTATTCAGGTCATTTGCCCATTTATTAAATTTTTTCTTTCTTTTTGTTCTTGAGTTTTAAGAGTTCTTTGTATTTTTTGCAAATTCTGTTATATAATTCTTTTTACAATCCCTTATCTTTTAATACTAAACCTTTATCAGATGTGTATTTTGCAGTTATTTTCCCCAGTCTGTGGTTTGTCTATTCATGCCACTAATATTATCTGTTGTAGAGCAGAGAGTTTTCATTTTACTAAGGTCCAATTTTTCTTCATGGATTATGCTTTCAATGTTTCTAAAATTCATAATCAAATATAAGATCATAGGAATTTTCTCCTAGAAATTTTATAGTTTTGGATTTTGTGTTTATGTCTATGATCCCCTTTGAGTAAATTTTTGTGCAAGTTTCTGCCTGGTTCATTTTCTTGCATATTGACAGACTCCCTTCTTGACCAAAATTTAGTCAGACACCTCTGAACCTCTTTTTTGACTAGGTCCTGGCTTTTCCTATATCATAATTTTTAATCCCATCCTCCAATAAAATTTATTTTATCTTACTAATATGCATATTTTTTATTTCTTTTAATTTTCTTATTTCACTAACTAGAACTTCCAACATGATTTCAATAGGAATAGTTCCATGTTCCTGATCCTAGGGGAAAAGATCTATAGTTTATCATCATAAAGTATGTCATTACTTATATCATTTTATGCAGATACTCTATATAAAGTTGAGTAAGGTTTCCCCTAGTCCTAATTTGTTGAAAGATTTTTTTTTTATCATGAATTGGTATTAGTTTTCACCATTTTCTTTTTATGTATCAATTTATATAAGTATATAATTTTTCTTCATTAGCTGGTAGATACGTAAATCATATTGATTGAATTTGGAGTATTGAACCAGCCTTGCATACAAACTAGATCCCACTTGATCATGTGTATAGTACTTCTTATACATTATTGGGTTAAATTTACAAGATTTTCTGGAGGATATTTATGTTTATGTTCATGACATAATCAGATATCAGTCTGTAACTTCTTTTATAATGACTTTATCAGGCTTTGGTTTTAAAATAATACTGATATCATAAAAGACGTTAGGAGTTAAAAACTGGTTTTTCTACTTCTATTTCTTTAGAAAATATTGTGGAAAATCCAAATTCTCCACAGTACATGGTGGAGGACTGCTCTGATGCAGTCCTTACCTGTGAGAAAAAGTACTTTCCTCATGTTTCATGATATTTATAGATGAATATAATCCCTCACTATGTTTTCAGTTGTGTCTTACTGTATGTAATTTATCCACGTGTAAAGTTATTCATTATTAATTCATGTTCTTTTTATTTTTTCTTTTTTTTATTGTGTTATGTTAGTCACCATACTTCATTAGTTTTTGATATAGTGTTCCTTGATTCACTGTGCTGTGTATAACATCCAGTTCTCCATGCGATCTGTGCTGTCCTTAATACCCATTACTAGGCTTACCCAGCCCCACATCCCCTACCTTCCAAAACTCTTGTTTGTTTCTTGGAGTCCATAGTCTCTCAATTTTCATCTCCCACTTTGATTTTGCCCCCTTACTTTTTCCCTTCTCCTAATATCCTCCATGCTATTCCTTATGTTCCACAAATAAGTGAAATCATATGATAAAGGACTTTCTCTGACTTATTTCACTTAGTATGATCTCCTCCGGTCCCATCCAAGTTGAGGCAAAATTTGGATATTCATCCTTTCATAGCTGAGTAATATCCCATTGTGTATATGAACCACATCTTCTTTATACATTCATCTGTTGAAGGTCATCTTGGCTCTTTCCACATTTTGGCTATTGTGGATATTGCTGCTATGAACATTGGGGTACATACGGCCCTTCTTTTCACAACATCTGTATCTTTGGGGTAAATACCCAGTAGTGAAGTTTCTGGGTCATAGGGTAGCTCTATTTTTAGTTTTTTTGAGGAATCTCCACACTGTTTTCCAGAGTGCCTAAACCAACTTGCATTCCCACCAACAGAGTAAGAGGGTTCCCCTTTCTCCATAACTTCTCCAATATTTGTTGTTTTTTGCCTTGTCGATTTCTGCCATTCTAACTGGTGTAAGGTGGTATCTCAGTGTGGTTTTGATTTGAATTTCCCTGATGGCTAATGATGATAAACATTTTTCCATGTGTATGTTAGCCATTTGTATGTCTTCTTTGGAGAACTGTCTGTTCATGTCTTCTGCCCATTTTTTGACTTAATTATCTGTATTTTGGATGTTGAGTTTTAGGAGTTCTTTATAGATCTTGGATATCGGCCCTTTGTCTGTCGTGTCATTTGTGAACATTTCTCCCATTCTGTGGGTTGTCTCTTTGTTTTCTTAACAGTTTTCTTTGCTGTGCAGAAGCTTTTTATCTTGATGAAGTCCTAAAAGTTCATTTCCGCTTTTGTTTCCTTTGTCTTTGGATACATGGCTTGAAAGAAGTTGCTGTGGCTGATGTTAAAGGGGTTATTGCCTATGTTCTCCTCTAGGATTTTGATAGGTTCCTGCCTCATGTTGATGTCTTTTATCCATTTCAAGTTTATCTTTGTGTATGGTGTAAGAGAATGGTCAAGTTTTATTCTTCTACACATGGCTGTCCAATTTTCCCAGCACCATTTATTGAAGAGATTGTCTTTTTTCCACTGTATATTTTTTCCTGCTTTGTTGAAGATTAGTTGACCATAGAGTTGCGGGTTCGTATCTGGGCTCTCTACTCTGTTGCACTGGTGTATGTGTCTGTTTTTGTGCCAGTACCATGCTGTCTTGGTGATCACAGCTTTGTAGTAAAACTTGAAATCAGGCAACATGATGCCCCCAGTTTTGTTTTTCTTTTTCAACATTTCCTTAACAATTGAGGGTCTCTTCTCATTCCATACAAATTTTAGAATTGTTTGCTCCAGCTCTTTGAAAAATGATGGCAGAATATTGATCAGGATGGCATTGAAGATGTAGATTGTTTGGGGCAGTATAGACATTTATTAATGTTTACTCTTCTAATCTATGAGCATGGAATGCTTTTCCATCTTTTTGTGTCTCTTTCAGTTTCTTTCATGAGTGGTCTGTAGTTCCTCGAGTACAGATCCTTTACCTCTTTGGTTAGGTTTATTCCAAGGTATCACAGTTCTTGGTGCTATAGTAAATGGAATCAATTCTCTAATTTCCCTTTCTATATTTTCATTGTTAGTGTATAAGAAATCAACTGATTTCTTGATCACAGCTCTTGACTGATTTGTGAATGTTGAACCACCTTGCATCCCAGGGATAAATCCCACCTGGTCATGATGGATAATCCTTTTAATGCACTGTTAGATCCTATTAGCTAGGATCTTGTTGAGAATCTTGGATCCATATTTATCAGGGATATTGGCCTGAAATTCTCCTTTTTGATAGGATTTTTCCCTGGTTTTGGGATCAAGGTAATGCTGGCCTCATAGAAAAAGTCTGGAAGTTTTCCTTTTGTTTCTATTTTTTGAAATAACTTCATAAAAATGGTATTATTTCTTCTTTGAATATTTGGTAGAATCCCCAGGGAATCCATGAGGCCCCAGACTCTTGTTTTTTGGAAGATTTTGATTACTGCTTCAATCTCATTACTGGTTATTGGTCTATTTAGGTTGTCAATTTCTTCCTATTTCAGTCTTGGAAGTTTATAGGTTTCCAGGAATGCATCCATTTCTTCTAGGTTGCTTAACTTATTGGTGTATAGTTGTTGATAATAATTTCTGATAATTGTTTCTATTTCCTTGGTGTTAGTCGTGACCGCTCCCCTTTCATTCATAATTTTATTAATTTAGGTCCGTCCTTTTTTCTTTTGGATAAGTCTGGCCAGTGGTTTATTGATCTTATTATTTCTTTCAAAGACCCAGTTTCTAGTTTCATTAATGTGTTATAGTGTTTTTCTGGTTTCTAAGTCACTGATCTCTGCTCTAATCTCAATTATTTTTCCTCTCATGTGTGAGTTAGGTTTAATTTGTTGGATTCTCCAGATCTTTAAGACATAACGATAGTTTGTCCATTCAAGAATTTTTTTTTTTTTTTTTTTTTTTTTTTTTTGTGAGTGAGGCTTGCATGGCTATGTATTTCCCCCTTAGGACAGCCTTTGCCATATCCCATATGATTTGGATTGATGTTTCTTTGTTCTCATTGGTTTCCATGAATTGATTAGTTCTTCTTTGATTTCCTGGTTGACCCAAACATTTTTGAACAGGATGGTCTTTGGCTTCCAAGTTTTGAATTTCTTCCAAACTTTTTCTTGTAATTGAGTTCCTGTTTCACTACATTGGGTCTGAGAATATGCAGAATAATCTCAGTCTTTTGGTACCAGTTGAGATCTCATTTGTGACCCAGTATGTGGTCTGTTCTGGAGAAAGTTCCATACACGTTTGAGAAGAATGAGTGTTCTTTTGTTTTAAGGTGGAATGTTCTTTATATATCTATGAGGTTCATCTGGTCCAGTGTGTCATTCAAAACTCTTGTTTCTTTGTTGATTTTCTGCTTAGTTGACTTGTCTACTGCTGAGAGTGGAGTGTTAAGGTCTCCTACAAGTAACATATTATTATCAAAATTCTCTTTATTTTGGTTAACAGTTGGCTTACGTAGTTAGGTAGTTGGCTGCTCCCATGTTGGGGGCATAGATATTTACAATTGTTAGATCTTCTTGTTGTATAGACCCTTTAAGAATGATATAGTCCCCTTCTGTATCTTTAACTACAGTTTGCTTAATATCTAATTTGTCTGATTACCCCAACTTTCTTTTGAGGTCATTGGTATAAAAGATAGTTCTCCATCCCCTCACTTTCAGTCTGCATGTATCTTTAGTTTCAAAATGAATCTCTTGTAGACAGTATGTGGATAGGTCTTGTCTTTTTATCCAATCTACAACCCTGTGCCATTTTATGGGAGCTTTTAGGCTTTTCACGTTGAGAATGGTTATTGACAGATAAGATTTAATTGTCATCATGTTGCCTGTGAAGTCATTATTTCTATGGATTGTCTCTACATATCTCTATTCTATATCACTCTTGGGGTCTTTCTCCTTTTGTAGAAATCCTATTAATATTTCTTGCAAGGCTGGCTTAGTGGTCACATATTATTTCAGTCTCTGTTTGTCCTGGAAGCTTCTTGTCTCTCCATCTATTCTAAATGACACCCTTGCCAAATAAAGAATTCTTGGCTGCATTTTCTTCTCATTTAGACCCTGAATATATCTTGCCAGCCCTTTCTGGCTTTCCAGGTCTCTGTGGACTGGTCTGATGTTATTGTGTTGTTCCTCCTTCTGTATGTAAGGAATGTCTTCCCCCTAACTCCCCTTACTATGGTTTCCTTGGTTCTAAGATTTGTGAGTTTTACTATTACATACCTGGGGGTTGATCTGGCCTCCTTGATCTTGGGGGGTGTCTGCTCTGCCTTGAGGACATGATTACTTGTTTTATTCCCCAGTTTGGGAAGTTTTCAGTCATGATTCTGTCAACTATATCTTCTAGTGCTCTCTCTCTCTCTCTCTACCCACACCCTCAGGGATCCCAATAATTCTGACATTGGAATGTTTCATGGTATCATTTATATCTCTAATTCTGTTTTCATGGATTTTAAGCTGGTTGTTCCAGGTCTCCTCCTGCTCCTTCTTTTCTATCAGTTTATCTTCAAGATCACTAATTCATTCTTCTGCCTCATACCCTAACTATTGGAATATCTAGATTATATTGTATCTCATTGACAGTGTTTTTAAGTTCTGTCAGATCTGCTTTCACATCTGCCCTTAAAGAATCTATGTTGCCATTAATAGTTTTCTCTACCCTGACTATTGTCTTCATAACTGAAGTCTATTTCTGACGTCTTGCTTAGACCCAGAGCCATTAGATATACTGGAGAGGCCATTGTCTCTGGGTCTGGTCTTTGTTGGGAATTCCTCCTCCCTGTCATTCTGTTGAGTTGTGGTTGAAGGGATGTGTAACTGAAAATATCAACCACTATCCAAGCAAGGTACACCCTGGGAAGTTTCAGAGCAATCAGAAATTACTGCCAAAAAGAAGAAGAAGAAGAAGAAGAAGAAGAAGAAGAAGAAGAAGAAGAAGAGGAAAAGAAAAACAGCCCAAATGAGCCCCAAGAGTAAGATTTATAAAGTACAAAAAACAAAAACAAACAAACAAAAATAAGACAAAATAAAAAGAAACAAACAAACAAACAAACAAAAATAAAGGGTGGGAGTGATGGGAAGGCAAGGAAGGATATTTCAGTTCTTCCTGAGAGTATCTTGTTATCTTTGTTAGAGAACTCAACTTACCAGAGATACAGGGGAATTAAAACTGGTATATATATAAAAGTAGTATTGAATAGGGAAAAAAGGACTACGTTGAAGCTTATATCTACATATAAAAAAGAGAAAGAAAAAGAAAAAAAGTATATGTATGAAAGAGTTCAAGTTAAAAAGTTACTATGGAATATGTTTTATTAAACATCTAGTTGAAAGGGTAAGTAGGTAAAAAAAAATTAAAAAAACAAGTATCATGAGAAAGATTTTAAAAAGAGAGAGAGAAAGATTGTATCTAAGAAATATACAGTCTGTGAGGCAATACCAGGAACTTAATATACTGTTTTCCCCTGGTGTTGGAGTTTTACCATTTTATAGGACCCTGTGGTTGTTGTCCTCCTCTTGTTCTTCCAGCTTGTCTCCTGGGTAGGGTGGTGGGGTGGTCTGCTGCCTTGTTTTTCAGTCAGTCCTGCTTGAGTGGAGTTGCCCTGTCTCCTATCAAGTGACTGGGCTCTGTGGAAAATGGTTTTGGGACTTTTGTTCTCTGGAGGCTTTTTGTGCCTTTTTGTAGGGTCAGAGCAAAGTAAACTTCCTCACCCAGACCTCTGCCTCAGAGAGAAGCCACAGTCTACTCCTCCCTGAATGGTCCAGAACCCACAGACTCCCCCTCTGCAAACCCTGTTGAATATCACAGCCTCCTCCAGGTGGTGCACACCCCCAGGGACTGTCTCAATGGTTGACTGAGGGCACTGCTTGTCTCTGTATGCTCATGCCACCAAAACCATGAGGAATACTGGTTCAGGTGAGCCCAGTCCCAGAGGCTGCCATTCCCAGGACTGCTGACTCAAGTCCATGCCAGGTCCTCTCAGGCTCATGTAAGCAGGCCTGATGAACTAATACCTAGTATTTTCATGAGGTAAGAAGTATATTGAAGAAAGTGGCCTGTCCTTAGAAACTCAGAATAGGACTGATAGCACACTGATGGTAAGGATGCAATGATTTGCATGGGAACTCCTGCTGATGGTTTTCCTCCTAGTGGACCACGACAACAATCTCTTCTAAATTGCTTTGACTTTTCTCCAACTGAAACTATTTGTACCACTTTTATGGTTTTTGCCATGTCTGTGTATCACTTATAGCATTATTTATTTAACATCTTTTTATTTATGTCATAAATACTTAATACATTTTTTAGCAGCAGTAATATTATTACAGGATATTTTGTGTTACTTCTGCCAATGTAAAAGCAATATTCCATGGCCTTCAAAGAAGAATCTCATTTATTTTACTTTACTTTATTTTATTATTTTCTTTTTCTTTTTAAAAAAATTAACATATAATATATTATTTGCTTTAGGCATATAAGTCTGTGAATCATCAGTCTAGATTTTCCCCCAAATAAGCTAAATATCAAAAAACACCTAAAATCAGCCCATGTTCCACTAATAGCATACAGATCATACTTTGGAAAGTATGGACACATAGAATAAGGTCCACACTAGCAAAGCACACAAAGCTTCAGTGATCTGACCCTGATTTCTCTCCAGCTTCATTTCTTTTGGAGCCATGCTTCACTTCCATTATTTAGGTTGTCTGAATAATTCATATTTTCTCAATTTATCTTATTTTAGGTATTCCTAGGTGCCAGAAAGCTTTTCACTCTTTTGTTTACTTAGAAAATTTCTGTACACCTTTTAGACTTAGAGCATCATCTCTTCCCTGAAGATTTTATTGTTACCCTAAGTTAAATTTACTTATTTTTCCATGTCTCCCCCCTGTAACACTTAATATGGCTTCCTTGTTTGGAGTCTCTCTTTTTCACTAAATTACAAATGTCTTCTGATATCTTGTAGGCATGCAGTGTGTATAGAATGAGAACATGAAGGCCAGATTATGACTGACAGCATGGGGTGATATCTGTGGTATCCCCCAAATTAGTGATTCTATGTATTTTTCCAATCTTGCAATTCTGCAAATGGAAATACAATTCCTTACTTTAAGAATGTGTGTTTGCTGTTAAAGTTCAATTATCCCTAGGATAAGAATCAATCATGTCAAAATATTTATAGATTCATGTGAAGGTTCTGCACACCCTTTCCTGAGAGTAAGTTTTGACAGGAGGGGATTGAGAGAGAAGAGAGGATGACACCAAAAAGACATGAAAAAATGTGAAAAGAGACTGTCCATTCTGAGTGTTAACCTATAGACCACCGTATAGGTAATTTCAATCAGAGAAAACTAGGATATTATGGAGAAGCTTAGGTCATGGGGAAAGTGTCAACCCCCCCCCCCCCACATTGACCACAAGCTCAATCCTGGCTCCAGGAACCAAGTGGTTGCAGGTTGGAGGGAATTCCATGGAAAGAACATGCTGTCTGGGCTAATAGGAGGTAGATTAATACATACTTCAAGGAACCTTAGTTTCTGATATTTTTTGACGAACAACAGAAACTGAATTCATTAAAATTGAACAGGAAGGCAAAGGTATGGCACCATGAGATGGCAAAGACGTTCACTGTTCTTTAGATATGCTTAGTTGCAAGCTCCTATTTAGGAAGGGTACAGGAAATAAAAGAAAATATTATATTGGAAAATCTAAAAGTAATTTCATGGTATCACAGCTGAAGACTGTACAAGTCCATGAAATTGAAATAATGTTATAGCAAACAGCCTGTGTACCTCTTCAATATGATTTTCTTAGACCTCAGGCAGAAGGAAGTAATTCTGGTCTTAAACTGGGCATTGGAAGGTATAATGCTTCCAATTTAGAACAAACTTGTATGTCTGTTTGCCACATGTTTTTGTTTTTGTTTTTAGTAGTCATTTAATTTTGGTGAAATAGCTGTGTGGAGCTATATCTCTTGTTTCTTTTCTTGCCTCTTTGAGACCATTAATTTTCACAAATAAAATAATATCCTTGTCTGTCATAGAACATGTTTATAACATATAGCATCTGAATTGTTTCTATAGTGAAAAAGACATAAAGCCATGAAAGAGCTAAGGCGAAACTTTTTCCAAATTTAGGGAGATTATGGTTATTTTTTTCTCTTTAGGTAAATTCATTCTTCTTCTACAAAATATACAGTGTTTTCTTCTATAGTCATAAGGAAGTTGTGAGGTTTTTGATGGTGAGGTCTGTAAGGGAGGATGTCCTCTCAATTAGAAGACCATGTGAGCCTGTGATAGATATTCTTAGCTATTAATGGTATATTTCTCCCCTTCTTCTCTTTCAGGAATTTTGTACAGTGTGAAAAGAATTATAGAATTGACGGCTTTCTATATACATATGAATTTCAATGACCTGAAACTAGAAATGCACTAGATTATAGAAATAAATGTCTAAATTAAAGAAAGCACTGGAAATAGCACTTTGGTTACCATCACTGCAAGGGGGCCAGCTGTCATAATTCTGGCTCAGTTGGGTCTTTAACTTGGGGGGTCCTATTCATTATCTTTGGAATGCCACATAATAAGTGATTCTCTGAGGATACCATCTAATAAAAATACCAACCAGACATGTTCTGTTATTTTTGCCTCTTCCTTCCTTACTAGTTCAAGTCTCTAATTACTAACAGCAACTAAACTCAAGAGTGTTTGTACCCTTTCAGCAGCTGGTAGCATCTAATCTTTCCTGTTTGCAATCACAACCCAAACAATGGAAGAATAGCTTATATTTTTAAGTAAGGTTATATTATACAGTTGTTCAGAAAATTTAATGTTTGCCTCAACTGAAAGTTTCAGAGAAGCATACTGTGCTCTGACATGTCTAGGCATTATCTTAGAGTAATACTTTGCTTGGATAATATTTTACACTGTACAGCTTCTTTTCATTGGCAAATCCCTTGTCACTATTATTATTTCACACCAAGAGCCCATATCCTGCTACAAAACACAGTAAGTAGTAGCATATGTAAAAACAATTTGTGTTGTGGAATTTATAACCTAAAATTCCTTTCCTTTGAGACATGTGAAATCTGAGCTCCAGAGCTTGATACTATGACAGATATTTGTGTGTGCATGTGTGTGTGTGTGTGTGTGTGTGTCTGTGTGTGTGTGTGTGTGTGTGTGTGTGTGTGTGTTGGTGGTGGGGTGGCAGAAAGGCAGAACAGTTTGGAATGAAAAGATTCTCCTGACACATGGGCTGATGGAAGTGAAACATTAAATTCCTGGGCATTCTGAGGCAGCTTCCCTCTGCATTCAAACTCCTAGAAATTATCATAACTTTTCAGAGGAGAGATGATTTTTATTTTCAATTTCCAAAACAGTCAGAATAATGCAAAAGCCCAGTGGAACTTTAGCAGGTAGAATGGGGAGAGAGTGTCTAAGCAGAAGCCCTTCATCATATCTTGTGTTTTATTATATGCTATGTGGCATGAACATAATACTTGTTTCATTAAATTCTAAGCATGTTTCCCATACAGAGAAATGTTCAGTCAAGCAGATATTTTAAATAGCTGCAACATAAAAATATAAAAAGATTCAGCATATCTATCTAATCCAGAAATGTGGAGCTATGGTTTATAGTGTGTGCTTCAAGATGAACAGGGAGACAGTTCCCAGAGTTGAACCACAAAATAAAAAGCTTCAAGGAGGTTTTCATTTCAACAGCACTGTAAGCAAGCACCTACTACCCCATCCCCTTCTGCTAAATTATAACTTCATATTCCAAGCACCTGGACAATTCCCAGGGGTTTAGTTGGAACAGTTGTGGCCCAGAACTCCTCAAACAATCCCAGGGAGCAAATTCTTTGGCCCGAGAAACCCCAATGCTGGAAGGATACAACTCTACACCTCCACATCTGTGCCCACACAGTCAAGTACAGATAGAAAAAAAAAAAACAACAACAATAAAACTGGGGGAGATTTGTGCCATTTGAAATCCATGGTCACCAATCTTAATGGGGGCTTTTAACACTTCATAGAAATTCTAATGAGATTTTTTGTTAGCTTGCTTCCCCACTCTCTGGAATGGCAATTTAAAACATTTTCCACTCAACTCACATCTGCAATTTGCTTTCTTCTTGTTCTTAGCAGATGTCTTACTTCACAGAAAACTTAAATAGAAACCATGAAAGCAAACCACCTCAACTTCCTGCCAGCATATCTAGGAATCCACCTCAATTGCCCCCTTTCCTCTTCTCCTCCCCTCCTGTCACAAAGAAGGAAGTGTTTCTTCTCCAAGTTACCTTTCCTGGGTATGTTCACCATAGTCACAGTCCTCAGAAAGGAAAGCTGTGCTCTGCCCAGCAAATCTCTCTGGTGGATTTCAATGGAGGGGTCCTCCATGGCCCCTGGTCTTTTCTTGCCCCTCTACTCCATCCTAATTGCAGCTCCAGTGAACATGTAAAGCATCACTGGGGCCATGTCACTGTCGTGTACTAAACCTTCTGTTGTGGGTAGCATTGAGTCTCCCTCACAAAATTCATGTGTTGAAACCCTCAATCCTAGTACCTCAGAATTTGACTATATTTGGAGATAGAGTTTTGAAGTGGCACTTAAGTTAAAATAAGGGCGTTATGATGACCTGTGAATCAATATGACTGGTGTCACTTAAAAAGTGGAGAATAATAAAAAGAAAAGCAGGAGAACACTACTAATATAAAGGAAAGACCACTTGAGGAAAGCCAAGGATGGAGGTCTAGCAAATACCTCTGGACTTACTTCCAGCCTGCTGAAGTGTGAGAAAATCAATGTCTTGGTTAAGCCGCCCAGTCTGTGGACCTGTGTTATGGCAGCTCTCGCAAACCAGTATACCCTCCAATGACTCTGTCATCTCTAGAGTAAAGTCCATAAATTCTAATGTCATTTTTAAGGCTCAGAGTGATCTGGCTCATGCTTGCCTCTCCTACCTCATCCTTGGTGACTCTCTGCCCTTCACTCTACTCTAGCCACATTGAGTTTTGTGTAGTTCTTTGAAAAAGATGCTATTACCTTCTTATTCTTGAAACTTTTGGATGTACTGTTCCTTCCACATGGAATGTTCCTACCTGCTCATGCTACTTACCCACCTTGTCAGCGTGCTCATCTTTCAGGTCTCAACTTAAATATCACTCCTGAGAGAAACAATCTTAATTCCCTAAGACTAGGTTAGTTTCCCCTGTGTAATCTTCCATAGAATTCTATGATACTACTTTATAGCAGAGAACACTTCCCAGTCATTTGGTCGAAGTATAACTTCTCACAAAATTGTAACCTCTATGGACTGAGGAACCATTTCCATCTTGTACACTGCTTATTCTTAGCATGTCTGCCTACTATGTCTATCATATATTAGATATTCTGTATGTGTTTGAATGAAGTATCAGAATGAATAGGCAAACAACTAACAGGATCATGACTTCTAGAAGAACAAATATGCAACTATAGAACTGCTTTGAACATGGCATTAGTAAGATTTCCAGTGATTAACAAAATCCAGTTAGGTGGATATTTGTTGCTAAAATTGAAGTAGTGAAGTAATTACCTATTTAAAAAGGAGTGTTACCAATTAAGTTCAGCTTATCAGAGACAAAGGTTATTTTTTAATTTCTCAGCAGAATTTACCAAATGTCCAGAATTTGTTGCACTAGTTGTATACTATGTCTAATTTATTTTGGGATATAAATGAAACAATTCTGTGAAGTAATGATTTTATTTTTTTCACCTGGAATTTCACATATTTACCGAAACATCCAAAATGTGTAGGAAATTTGGGCACCATCATTAGAACATATAGTGATGTGTATCTTCCTATCACTAGAGCCTGGGTTTGTTCCTGCTTTTCATCTCTGGTTTATACCTGAGGGAGGAAACCCTTCAAAGGAAGCACTTCAAGGTTCAGAATCTTTTCTTGAGGTGTATTGCTAGAAGTACTAATCATTAGGCACAAAATACAAATACTAGATAGAAATGAAATAGAAATGCTAGAAATACATAGAGAAATGAAATAGAAATAAGAATGAAATAGAATACACTAGTATGCAAGTATGGAAGGAGTACTATTAGGGACCATTTATTTTAGGATGGCCCATAGTTGCTAGAAGAGGGAATTTGTAGTATATGTGTCTTGCTCTTATGATTAAGAGGAGGGAGGATGTGACAGCAATATCATGCTAAGAGAAGGCTTTTATGGTACTTGTGTGGTAATAATGGTGCCATCTATTTGTGACTGATATTTTTGATGGGGTTGAATGTTCCTGAGTGGGCTGGGGACAAAAAGAGTAATGTAGCCTGCCATCCTTCGCACATTTATTTACATGTCAAGGCTTTTGTTCAGATTGTGACTGAAGCTCATTTGTAGAGTCAGGCATAATGAAGTAAACCTCATTGAGATTCACTTCAGGACATATCCAAACAAACAAGATCTTCATTCTGAGCCCATCCAAATGTCCGTAATTTGGTAAATTACTCATTCTATTTGAATGCATTAGTCATCATTTATGAATGTAATGAAATTGAATGGACTTCCCTCAAAGCACTATAGAACATTTCCATCATATTACACATGCCTGTTTTTTTTTCTTTTTCCAAGACATATTTTTCTCCTGCATTTAAAATTTCTGGCTCATAAGCCAAATAGGCATTCTGAAAAATAAAAAATCATATCCAATAGGTAATGGATCTTTATAAATTTTTTTTAGATTTTAGCAGATTGAGGTTGCATCATATATATATAAACCTTTATAATCTTCAAATTTCATCAATATTTATTAAGCACTTTGGAAATCTTAGTAACTTCAACATAAACAGCTGTCAGTGAGAGATAAAACAAGAGGCATCTTAAGAAAGACCAATGCCTCAATGGTTTATCTCCTTGAAAAAAAAAATTTAGAGTGATGAAAGCTTTTGATTGAGTATATTGACTAATAGAAAAAATTAAATTTAAAATATAAAAGACCTTGGAAAAGAAACCTTTTCTGATGCCTTGACATTTCATGTTCTCTTTAAAGTCAAAGAATCTTAGTAAAACAGCAAAGAAAGAAATCTGACATTTTGCCATTCATCAGGTGTTTACAGTATTTTAAAGTTATACCAATTAAATGTGCCATTTAATTGAATTGCATTTCTGCAATTACCATTGCATTTCTGAGTGTATTCATGTGATTCCATAAATTCTGAATTATATAGGCCAAAAGGATGTCCTGAGTTCTCTTTTACATTTATTTAAGACATGATAGCATCTTAAATTTATAAGTTTATAAATTTATAAATTTATATATAAATATATAATAATATAAATTTATAAGTTTATAATTTTATAAATTTATAAGTTTATAATATCTATAAAGTATTATTGCTCAAAAGAAAAGAATTCTTATTAATTCAGCAAGGAAACCTTCTTTCAGGAAATGATCTCTTTAACTGTCCCCGTGGAAAATTTCATAAATCAAGAGCTGCATTTTTAAATGACGAGTGAACAAACTGTCACAGGTATACTAATCCAAAGATGGACTTTTGTCCTTATTCTGTAATGCAGAACCTTCCCTATATTCTGCACAGGCACTAATTTTTCTAAAGGAAAAGAATACTGGTTATTCTTTTAGAATCTCTTTGCAAAGTGTTTTATTTGATTCACTCTTTATATTCCAGCCACACATATGCTGTCCACTCTTCCTAGGCATTCCGTGTATTTTAAATCTTAGAGGACTTTCAATATAGGAAGCATGTTTCATTTTTAATAATTCAGACTTGAGGATGATGGATTCATGATTATATGTATAGTTTGCATTTATATTTAAGCATATTTGTGTGTGTGTGTGTGTGTGTGTGTGTGTGTAGCAAGTATTTATTAATGTACCATATTTCATCTTGAAATTGAAAGACTAGATAATTCTCAGGAGGGATATTAAACTTCCTCACGCAAACATTCCTAGACTAAAATGCTTCAAGTTTCCAGATAGGAAAGGAAATGAATAAAATGATTGTGGGCACAGTGGCTGAAGAGCACTTGCCTTGTCTTAATGCACCAACATCTACTCAGCTACAGTCAATTGCTGCCATGCGAAAGTGGTCTCAATGTTGTAAAATCATCCAGGTTTACAGGAGTAGTCAGAAATTTGGATTCTCATTTGAAATCTCCAAGATGTAAATTTTGGCAGCTGATTCTAATAAAAATACTGTGTTAGCCAAACAATTAAGTTTGTGGATGCCCATAATGCAATTACTTCTGTAAAAACAAAGAGAATATCATATTTAGAAAGAAAATACTATACCATAAGACTTACCAAGTTCATTTAATAGCTATATGAAATGTCTATAAAGAAACATCAATGTAAATTGCATACGTGGGTAACATGTTTTAGAGACATATCTTGAGTAAGAGAAGAACTCCTTCTCTTTACCCCAGTCTTTGAAAAGTTCTGTTTCTGGGAACTGGTTCCACTGAACACCACCTACTTCTTCATCCCAACTCTTACCAGTACAGGTGCAGGGTCTTTACATTTCCTCAGTTCCCACCTCCTTGCTTGCAATGCAGGGAAACATGCTTTTAGGCTTATTGATGTCCTAGAATGGGATTAAAAGAGGTTCCTCAAGGAAATTTTCAGGTTATGGACAACATCATTCATGCTGAGCACAAGCTAAGGGAAGTGATAGCAGAGAAGAGAACTCTCTACCAAACAGCAGCAGGGAATTGGAAAGTATAATCCTTAGCTTTGTTGGTCTTAATGCTTAGGGGACAAACAAGGGCTGGACATATGAGCATTCAGCCCTCTGGTAGCCCCAGAGCACTGGATATCTACTGATGCATATTCAGTTTCCATGTTGCTGAAAAGCTGAGAATAAGGCTCTCTGTAGCAATATCTCTAATCTCTGGGTCCCTATCTCCCACCAGACTTCTCTCTCTGCGCTACCTATTGCTAGCTCTGCTTTTACCATACTCCTTTATGGTGGGACGAGAATTCCTTCTCTCACACCAGATATTTCTACCTCACATCTGTCTGTGTCCTAAGTTTTCTCCATATCCTTAAGGCCTTAGGATTTTGGAAATAAACTCCATAAGTTTCTCCTTTTTTCACCTTTTCACCTTGTCACATTCTTCTAAGACAATGGACATGCTGAATAGGCTGCTTGAATAGAGAGCAGAAAAAACTCTAAATATCAATATTTCAAAATAAAAAAAACTATTAATATCTCAGAAAGTGTATCTTGCCACACAAAAATGTTTAAAGGTATTTTAGTTTTTTTATTAATTTACAAATCTGATGTAGTGACCTTTTTGGCCTGTGAAAGAAAAATCACATATTCAAAATAAAATGCTACTTGAATAGATGAACTTTCTCCACACTTCTTCCTTGTGGCCCCTTTACAAAGGATGTGGAGGTTGTAGACACTCTTCAGGTTTCTGCTCTTCCTTCTGGCCTAAAACAGAAGCACAGGAGAAATACATTTGAAAATAACTAACTTGAAGCATCATCTTCTAGTAATAGAATTACAAAGCATCAAGTGCTCTTAAAACAATGATTAATGAAGTCTGGATGATTTTCGTACACAACTGATCATCAAATTGAGAAGATGCATTTTTTTTTTTTTTCCTCAAAAGAGGACAGACACATTTGGACCTATTTCTTTTCGGGAAAGTAACTAGAAATCTCCCTTCTTGATGAAAAAGAAAAAGAAACATAGGCAGATTTGACTCCACTGTTTGTAAATGTGTGTCAGTTTTAAAAGAAAAATTCAATAAAATTCTCAATGTGGTTACTGTATCATCAAAGTCGTCATTCACATTTTTTCACCTGACAGAAAAAGTCCTTTAGGTGTTGATGCCTTAATGCACAAGGAGCTTTAAAAAAAATAAGTGAGACTTGAGGAAAGTGTTTCTGATGCTTTTAGGAATACTCTGGTGTGACAGTGGGGAAAATACAAGAATTTTGTTTTAAATGTTCATATCTCTGGTAATTCTTACCTCTTTCAGTCTCTGTGTTTATATTCAGCACCATGATGACCCCTGTACCTTCCACACCTTTCATCTTAAAAGATTACTTATTTCACATGATAATAAATTCCTTGTATAGCTCATAGAGATCAAGAATCTTCACATTAAGTTGTATTGCTTTATTATAATTACCTATTAATTTATTCATGTTAGTAAGCGATTATTATGACAGATATTATATACCAAGCTCTTGACACAAGAGAAAGTGACTAAGAGCTCACAATAATAGACTTGAGGGAGCAGGATGTGTAAATATGGTTATAATATGCTGTTATGTGTATTGTAGTAGATGTAAACTGGTTGCTTACAGGTACTGGTTACTCCGATAGATCGTAAGAAGGCATTTATTAGGCTTTCCCTTCAAAATAGGTGATCATCAGCCAGAGCAAGTGGAGTGTTGGGACCAGCATATGGTAAATTAGAAGGGATATGTCCCTACAGGTACACCAGTATACTAGAACAGTGAGTGCAAAAGTGAATACTGCAAGGGAAGGTTTGCAGAAAGATCAACTATGAAGGACTTCATATTCATGGCAAGGTTTTTAGATTTTACTGCTTTGAAGAATTAGATGAGGAGTTTAATCCGTAGAACACTTGTTCACCTTATCACAGTGGAAAACACTCTCTGGTAGCAGTAGAGAGATTGTATTGGAAACAGGTGAGAGTTCTCGTGGGAAGGCTGGCTCTGAGAGGGTGTTGTAATCTAGAATGAGGCCCGAGTCAGGCAGTGGCAACAGGGATGGAGAAGAGGAGGCAGAGTCAGGGACCATTTAAGAGGTAGAATGGTATACATGACTTAATGATTTGAGAATGTGAAGACTGAGGGGCTAGAGTCTAGGTTTCTGGCTTTGACCACCGGGTGTACAGTGGTGCACGTGGAATTCAGAAGAGGATGAGACTTTACATGGAAAATAGTGAGGTTATTTTGACACATTTAGTGTAAATTCCTGTGGTTAATCCAAAGTCAGACATACCTTGAGTAGTTAAGGGCTTAGTTCATATGTGGGTGAAAGATGAAGATCTGAGATTTATCAGGTCTTGGTTGAAGCTGTGAAAGTGGATGAGATAAACTGGAAAATGTGTAGGAGATGAGCTAAAAAAAAATAGAACTGGGAAAAATTAACATTTAAGGAGTGGACAGAGGAAATGGAGACTGCAGGTAAAGTTAGATTTAAATCGAGAAGAGCAGAGTCCTAAAAACCAAGAGGTAGGAGGATTTCAGATGTAACTGAGAGAACATAGTCACTGGCATCAAATTCTGCAGAGAGAGTGGGCAATAGAAAAATGCAGAGTTACTGAGATTGAGTATCACTGTGGTCACTGGTGACCCTTGGGTGGTGCTTCCAATATGTAGTAGAGACAGATTTTAGGAATTTGAGGATTGACTGGGTTGTGAGGAATCATTGAGTATTGTTACCTGGGGAGCATCTTGCATGAGAACTCACAGGCTTAGTTGTGCACTAAGCACACACTACTTGGAGTCCACTTGGAGTCATATGCCCTGGCACAAGGTAATATACATCTTAAGGAACAGGCAACTTTTTCTAATTTTTACAAAGCATGACTGGGTTAGCAAAAGGCTAAGAGAAGATACTGTTTTCCAGTAATATTAACCATGAAGAGGAAAAGGAGGATAAAATCTCGAGAAATGTAAAATTTGTTTGATTTTTAAAGATCAGCTAGACTAAAACATAGTTAAAGGCTAGAGGATAAGACACAGTAAAAACACAGTTTAGAAACAAGTAAAAAGAAAAAAAAAATACACAGAAGGTCCTGAGGAAGCAGAAGAGAATGAGGTCTAGAGACAGTTAAAAAATAAATTAGACTCAGGGGAAAGAAGAGATTTCTCTTTTACTGACAAGGAGGAAAGATAAGAATGGGAGAAGATGCAGATAAGCTTCAGAATGAAGGGAAATAGTAAATCAAACAAGCAATGGTGAAAGCCCCACTAAAAACAGGCAGAAATAAAACAACAATGACCAAAAGAAACCAATTGGAAGTACTAAAAATGATATCTTTGGTAATTGAAAAAAGTCAATAGACAACTCCAAACTGAGCACAAAGTGAGACTACATAGATAACCCAGCCCTTTGTCCAGAACATAGTTAAGTGAACAAAGAAATAACTCCAAAACAGAAAAGAGAAGCTAAGACGAAGGACAGGTAGAGTGAAAAAGTTTGCAGAAACTCCAGAAGTTAATAAAGGATGGCCTATAAACAAGATTGAAAGAGGTAATGCATAGAATTTTCTAGAATTTTGAAGACAGAGATGTGAGTTCTAAATTAAAAAGTTTACACCAGCTGATGAATAGTTTGAAAAAGGACAACTAGTGATTGTGTTAGATTAGGGATAAAGAAGGAATATTCAAGGCTCCAAGAGGGAAGATAGTTTACCTGTTGTGGCAGATTGTATTACTTGCTTACAAATCTTTCCTCCCTACCCTTGCCAGGGTGGATGGTGTATATACTCCCTTGGCCCCTTGACTTTGCACTTGGCCAGTGGAATATGGGTAGAACTAGCAATGTATAAATTCTCTTGTATAAGCTCTCTTTAGTCTGAACTTATAAAGGGCATGTCCCAGTTAAGCAATTTCTTTAGCCTGGGTCCTGAGATTAAGACAGGGGAAGCAGACCTAAACATGACTAAATCCTGGAGCCCAGTTAGGTCCATACAAACCTGTCCATACAAACTTGTCCATCAGGACAATTGCAGTCAATGTATTTACCTGTGAGTCGGAAATAAATGAAGGCTGTTTGAAGTCACTGAGATTTTATAGTTCTTTCATTATGTATTATTACTGAAGCAAAAAGCTGACCAAGAAACCTACAAAGAAACAACAATTAAACTAACAATTTATTTCTCATTGAGATTAAAAAATAACTGAAGTTGAAGAAGTGATATCCATAAAGGCATACAGGAATAAAATAGTCAACCTCATATTTCTACCCAGCTAACTGTCTTCAGAATTGTGTGTGAAAAAGACATTTTTAGTCATACATAGGCAATAAGATTATACAGCTTATAGATTTTTTCAATGAAAGTTACTGAAAGCACCTAGAGAGAAGGAAAGGATACATTCTGAAGTTATTCACAAAACACTAAGTTTAGAAACTATTGATAAATGTAATTGACTATAAAATAGGCACTTTTGTTTTTAAAATGTATAATTCTGAACAATAATAAAAGATATATATGTATTTGTGTGTGTACATATACTATAGAATATATTATATATATAAATTATTTATTTATTTGTAATTTATTTATTTTTAATCTATTTATTTATAATTTATAGCTTCTAAACTGTCAAAAGAGTTAAAAAAAAAAAAAAGATTAAGGGACACCTGGCTGCTTCATTTGGTTAACTGTCTGATTCTTGGTTTCAGCTCAGGTCATGATCTCAGGTTGTGAGATGGAGTCCGATTTCAGGTTCTACACTAGGTATAGAGTCTGCTTCAGATTCTCTCTCTCTCTATCCTTCTCCTGTTGCCCCTCTCCCACTTTCTAAAAAAGAAAAAAATTAAACAAGATTTTTAAAAAGCAATATAAAACATCTTGTACAGTCTCTTGTTCAGTCTTACTTTTTTAAAGGTCTGGTGGGAAAGCTGTTGTTCTTTTCCTTTGAGTTAGGTGTGGTCTGTCACTAACTTTCAAAGTTATTTGATGAGCTTTATGGTAAAAACTAAGGTTTGCAAACATCTTCCTTCAAATAAGGATTACCTTTTAAGGAGAAAACATAGCCAAAACACTCTCTGTAATTTGTTCTCTATCAGGAAAATCTGGCATTATTCAGTGCTATGATGTCAACTCTGTAGTGAGAAGAACATATGAAAGCAATATTCTGCTTTATATTCAGTGATTTTTGTCCCATTATTGGTTTATTGCTGTATGACCCAATGTTGTAGTTTTACTTAAAATATTCTAGTGAGTTATTTTTCTTCTTGGTTTTGTTATTCCTAGGATGTTATAGGATTCTCTCCACATTTGGGGCTGTGTCAGGAATTCAATACCAAGATCACAATCAGAAACGACTTAAAATGCTCTGTAAAATTGTAGCGGGTCCATTAGAACTGGCATCCTGCTTGCCAAAAAAGTCAGGCTTTTATACAACAGGAAATCAGGTTACTTTTAAGGCAGTCCTCTTGTTGGGAACTTTCTTAATCGGATGATGTTGATACACAGAAAAGAAAGGAAGACTGAAGCCCTTAGTTTAATCTTTTAAGCTTTAAACCAGTTTTGGCTGATACATTAAGATAATTGACACTACCAGAGTGATAGTCTAAGTTCTCAATTATCTACTTTGTTTTCTCATTTCTGCATTTTACTTTGTCCATTGTGTTACACTCTGTGTCAGGAAATAGCATGGAAAGTACGGTTCTTATTCTAGGTGTATTGCGGGGAATCTAGGGGATTCTGGTACTTGCACCACCACCACCCCCCACTAAAAAAAAAAAAAAGGAAAGACTTTTTAAAAAATTAGTTTATCTGGCCAGTGCTTCTCCTCAGTTTTGATACTGTCTACACTGCGAAGCCTGCCATTATTCTGCTTGCAGAATAAGACCTATATGAACTATGAACACTAATGTCTAGAAATCAACTTGAGCAAGTATATTTTCTATTTTATTTAGCATTCACAACCAAAAAAGAGCTATTTTTGATGACTACAATCAACTGCCTTCATGCCCAAATCTAAGCTTCCTAAATCAGAAAGTGCCAGAAATTACACTTTGAACCTCCAAATAGTGTGAGTTGAACAGAAGTGTATTTTTGGATACCAAATGTGCTCTCATATCCTTCCAACTCTGCAAAATCAAACAAGCAGGAATTTCATTATCTGGGCGTTCAGCCTTTATCCCTCACAACTGGCCCTGTCTTCCTGTGACCCTGTTCCACTGCACCAGACAGAGCCATAACTGTTTCTCAGTGTTCATTTCCATCACAGCAGCACCCCCTTCATCCTCCTCTCTCTCCCTCCCCCCCTCCAGCAGCGAAATGCTTCAACAGAAGGGAGAGAAAACTCAAAGAATCCCCCTTTACTAGCTAGAACTAAGATGAATTGTGTCAAGAGTTCAGAGCCCCGTTGTTGCTTTGGCATGAAATCACTGCCCTTGGTTTCTGCCAAGGCGGGTGTCAGCTGGTGAATTATAACACTGGCAGACAGGACTGAGATAAGCAAAAAATACAATGACAGCTGCTACACAGAACTATTCTTTCTGGCCTAGTGAATACAAAAATACATTGTGTAAATAAAGACAGACAGCTTCATTATGCAATTGTCTGCTACTGTGTCACTGCTAAAGAACAAGTATTGATTCTGAAAAATATATCCAGACTCTTCAAGCTAATATGGTCTTGCTCTTGGCATGCATGGTACATTAAGGAAAGTAATTCACCTAATCTAACGTCCTAACATTAGAGCTGAACCAATATGTAAATTTAGTATAATACCTCATTGCTTTAGATAGTCGAAATTTAGCGTTTTTCAAAAACTTATTTTGTATTCAAGTTCATTAGTCAAGTCCTAGGGGTTTGACTAGGTTTTCATGAATTACAAAATTAAGTGGGTGTGTTAGTCTGTTCAGGTTGCCACAACAAAATACCACAAAGCAAATATCAACTGCATAGAACATAATACGATAAAATACTGGATGGTTTAAACAACAGAAATTTATTTTCTTGTAGTTATGGATATTGGAGTCCCTGCTCTAGGTCCAGTAGAGTCACTAATTTTCTGGTGAGGTCTCTTCCTGGCTTGCAGATGGTCTTGCCATTGTGTCCTCACATGGCGAAGAAAACAAAACTCTCTGGATTCTCTTCTTATAAAACACTAATCCTGCCAGACTAGGGCCCCACCTTTATGACCCCATTTAACCTTAATTGCTTTTTTTAGAAGCTTCATTTCCAAGTATAACTACAATGGGGATTATGACTTCAACCTATGCATTTTGGGGGACACAGGTATTCAATCCATAATAAGTGTGTTTGGATCAACTTGATTTTTGTTGTAAGTAAACTGCTTAATGAACCTAACCGCTTGTCTTCTGGTTGGTGATTCCTAATATACTAAATAAGATATAGTGTGGTGACTATCTTTTCTCATTTATAGCACAAGAAATTAAGCAGGGGAGGCAAGACGTGTGGACAGTGCAGTATGGTTCATGGACATCCATGGATCCCCAAGACCCTGACCTTTGGCAAGGTCAGACATATTTTCAGAACAATACACAATTGCCATTTGCTTTTTTCATGTGTTGACATTGATGCCAAAGGTGCAGGAGTAATGGGGGCAAAACTGCTGGCACATTAACCATGAATCAAGGTAGGGACAGCAAACTGTACTAATAGTCGTTACTTACTACCCATGCAGTTTGGTGTCTCTGTCTCAATTCAGGTCAAGGTGACAGCAGTTTTACTCCAACACTCTTGCACTATCAGTGTAAATACTTGGGTATGTATATGCACACATATATATGTATACATACATGTATACATATACCTATGTGTACATATGTTTTTGCTTCTATCCAAATATGTATGTACCAATTTCAGTGAAGAATATCCTCGATTAAAAGGTGAAATCTAGAACTTTTATTAGAATTTTATCCTTAAGTACTCATTTCTTTAATGTTTTTGGGTCAAAATGAAATGTATAAAGCCCTTGCTGCTTACTGAAGTACGATGGTTGATGGTAATCCTGAGGAAAAGCATTTGTGTGATTGAGTTGTGAGCCAAACTGATCGCTTTTCTCATGAAACACTGTTTTTACTTGAAAGAACAATTGACAAATTACAGTTATTCAGACTTGGGTATTTGTCAAAGATTTTCTTGAAAACTAATGAAGTCACTAATGAAGCATGCCATTTCAAGGAAAACAATGAACAGAATTTGTTTCCAGTGACAAAATTCAAGCTTTCAAGGGAAAATTCTAAAATTGGACAAGTTGTTATTTACCACTGTAGCTTGAAAGTACTTAAAACACTTCAGTGATGCATTTCTCTTCTTTCTTTTTTTTTTATTATCTTATATAAAGAAATGTCTCCACATTTAGGAGATGCATACCTCAGTGAACCAATGTTTTCTATATGGTCGATGATTCATGTTACACAAACATTTGTGAGTAAAGGAGTTATTTAGCATATAATGTACAGTAATGGATTTCAAATTGAGTATAAAAAATTTCCTGATATGATTTCAAATTCTACTGGAGCTAACCTTCAAGGAACTACCTTTGATTGAGCTTTTGGTATAATATCAAAGAGGAAGATATACAATATCTACAAAGGCTATTGACATATTCCTCCTTTATCTATCCACATGTTGGTATGAAGCTGAACTTTCCTTGTGTATTCTAACCAAAAGAATCTTTTTGACAAATTGAGCAGAAGCTGATATGATAATCCAGGTGTTTTCTATTAAGTGAGTTATTCAGGACATTTGGCAAGCATGGAAAAATGTCACTCTTCCTGGTACCTTTTTTTTTTTTAATTTGAAAAGAAAGTTATTTTTTGGCTAAAAATCTGTTGTCTATGCTAGCACATAACGTGATTCTTATTCTTGATTTAAATGAATTAATAATATTTTATAACATTTTCAGTTTTATAATAAACTTCGAGAGAGAGAGAGCCCACATAAACAAAACTTCTTTGGGGTCCTTGATACTTTTTTAATAGTGTGCAGGTTCCCGGAAACAAAACAGTGTGAGAACAACTGATGCAGCAGAAAGGTAAGAACGTCTGACAACTGGAAACTTTTGTTTTGTTTTTCCCATGTAACTTCCACTAGTTTTTGTGAATTTGGGCAAGTTACATAATTCCAAGTTGTTGTTAAATCTTTTATAAGATAGAGATACTAAGGTGTACTTCACATCATTTTTGTAAGGATTTATTTAATGAGATCATGAATATGAAAACACTTCCTAAACTGTAAAGTGCTAAACAATTTCAATTGCTATGTTGTTCTCACCTCTAACATTAATTTGCAGAACTGGCAAGCTATTCAAAGCAAGCAGATATTTCCATTATCTTTTTATTCTTAATTTGCCCACTCTTAATCCTGCTCATCAGCAGCAACAAAACATTTTACTCTTTTATTCAAGGATCTCTCCAACACAGACCCAATTTACCTGTCCCCAGTTACCTTCTGCAAGGGCTGTCTAAGGCCAGGACTCACAGAGGCTCTGGACAAAGGGGTTCTTCTTGCAGGTCCCACATTGTGCTTTTTGCTCATGCTGTTCTCTCTGCCAGTGATGGTACATGGAACTGCTCCATCTTCAACACGTGCCTCAAAATCCTTATGAAGCTATTCCTTCCACTCCCCTTCTTTCCTGAATCTGAAAACGGTTTTCTCTTTTCTGATTCTACATATTAATTTAGTCTCCGTATAGGTGCTTCTCCTGGTTTACTTGTCTGCCCTTATTTAAGCTCCAGCCACTTCTCTTGGATCATAATTCTCATCAAAAGGAGTTTGTTAAGCTCACACCTATTATTCTCTGCAGAGTACTGCTCATGGGAGGTAATTAATACATTTGCATTGAGTAGAATTGAATATGCCAAAGGCTTTTTTATGTGGTGGAGGAACAAGGTGGCATATGAGGCTCAAATTCTTTTGAAGTCTGAAAACAATTCTCTTAGCATGTATTGTCGAGGGAACATCAAAAGATTATTTGTGATTTTCTTACTGAAGTGGGTTAACATTGCTTCCTTCATATCCCTTTCATAACTTTCTGTCACTGGTGACACATGATGTCATGCAGAGCTTTGTAGCACCTGCAAGTCTCCATGGGGCAATATCATGAGTTGATCCAGTAAACTGAACTGAAAAAAGCAAAATTCATCAAACTGTTTGCATTTCATTTTGGAAACTTTATTTTGCTTTCATTTTTTACTTTTCAGGAATCTATTTGCTTCTGTAGAGATTATTAAATTTTATTTTTTCAGGTCTTAGAGGATGCCTAGCCTTTAATTCATGTTTAAAGATGGCCATATGGATTCCTTATCCTTCTTGGTAAACTACAAGATTAGTGTAGGGTAGTGTTGACCACCAGGACTTTTTACAGTAATGAAAATGTTCTCCACCTAGGCTATCCAACATAATAGCTAGTAGCCACAAGTGGCTTTTCAGCACACAAAATGTGGCTAGTGCAACTAAGGAACTCAGTTTTAATTTCTTTTTGGTTAAATATAAGTGGCTAGTGTCACTCTATTTGACAGTGCAGATGTAGACTGAGTCAAAAACTTTCATCGGCATGGTACAAGTGGCCCATGAAATGATAAATTGAGGGAAATAATCTAAAAGTAACTAAATTTACTAATTTAAAGTAACTAAATTTACTCTTTTTTACTCAAGAAGCGCAGAACAGGAAGTGTCTTTTATTTTTAAACTGAAGGAACAGAGGAGGTGAATTTATGGTGAGGGACAAACAATAGAGAAAATAGAAATATATAAAGAGATATGCAAAATAACCAATATACACATAAACTGGAAACTGAGGGGAAGGAAAAGGTAGACAAGATACTCCAGGGATTCTGAGAAGTTAGTTAGATAAACTTCCATTTTACCCTGCATTTCATTTGGGTGGTATCTTCAGATTATTATCACTTCTAATCTTGCCCTTTTATATTCTTATCATTCCATGCTCATTGTTCTCTAGCATAATTGTTTTCTTTCATCAAACTTAAAAAGACTGATGCTCTCTATGATAATTCCAGAATTTCGCTAAGATGAAATGAATTCACTGTGATTACACAAAAATGTCCAGAAAAATATTTATCTTGAGGGATGCATTAAAGTAAGTCAAGAATAGGTGTGGGTATGCATTTACTTAGAAGAATTAATAAAGGAAGTATCAGGAAAAATAGTATTCTTATTAATTGAGAAGGAAAAATATTTTAAGTTTATGGGAAATTTGGACATAATTGTAGAGAATCTATTACTTCCTTGAATCCCTCATTTCTTTATTAAATGATCTATGAAACTATAAAATTTAAGGTGTTGACAGTTGGCAAACATTTAGTAAAGGTCATTAGGTTTCATGAAGAAAAGTTAATAATATTTGCTTCTTAGTAATCTCTAGACTGTGAAGAATATTGATTCAGCCTCATCTGCTATGGCAGGTGGTAGGCCTAAGGACTCCTTTAACAGCATATCAAATTCAACATTACTGTAACAACTGATAATGTCTTAAAGACCACCACTAAAGTCAAGAAAACAGTGAGTTGTTAAGTACTGAGCATTATCTCAGCTAGGCAAACTGTATGTTTGAAAACAGAATAATTTATAATAATTATAATAATTTAAAATAATTTATGTCCCTTATTTCTTTTTTTTTTAAGATTTTATTTATTTATTTGACAGATAGAGATCACAAGTAGGCAGAGAAGCAGGCAGAGAGAGAGAGGAAGAGAAGCAGGCTCCCTGCTGAGAAGAGAGCCCCATGCGGGGCTCCATCCCAGGACCCTGGGATCATGACCTGAGCCTAAGGTAGAGGCTTAGCCCACTGAGCCACCCACGTGCCCCAATGTTCCTTATTTCTGAGAATACTCCTTCTCAAACATTTTCAACATTCTCAAAACTCTTTAAGCAGTAGAAATCTATAATATTGCCATAATTTCACTAGTATTAAGAAAAACTCAGTAAAAAGGAACTTTGAAGTAAATTTCACTATGTATTAAAATCTAAAAAAGGCACAGTTTCTTAAGCTTATGGCCCCAGAACATTGTGATATCAGTTTAGAGGATCTCAGTAGCAGTATTTATCTGTTTAAATGAAACAGGATGTGATAGACTGAAGTGCATTTCATGTAGCAAAAGTATATATATATTACATTGTGAAATTTGTTTCATTTAGATAAATATGTATTTTTTATATATTGGTTATATTGTATCATGTTTTCTGTTTGTAATTTACCTTGCCAAAGTCTGTTCTAAATAAATACACCATTGATTTAGCACTAATTCAATAGGGCTAAATTTCTATGTACAGGAGCACACTTTTTCCCCCCTCTTGGCAATGGACAAAGTTTTTAACATACTCATGGAAATTTCTTTATTGATATTTTTTGGATTAAAAAGATAGTTAAGTTATGAGATTTTATTGAATTACAAAAGTAAATACATAATAAATTTGAGTATTATTGGGTTTCGGTAGTTAACTCGTGCTGGGCACTCTGTGGGTTCTTTCAGTCTTGAAATACATGCCATTCATTTCTGTGAAATTTTCTTGAATTACTTCTTTGGTAACTTCTTTCCCTTCATTTCTTTTGTTCTCCCTTTCTGGAACTTTTATTTTGATGTATGCCTCATGCACGAATTAGCTAATTTCTCATCTTTTATATTCTACTGATGTTTCAGTGTGTTTTGCTCTATCTTCTGGAAGATTTTCTCATCTTTATCATCTAAAACTTCAATGGGGTATTTTATTTCTTCTACTACCCTTTTAATATCCAAGAGTACTTCCCTCCCATTTTTTTAATGTTTCTTTTTAGTGAGCCTATGCCTTTAAACTGTAAACTTCATAAGGATTTCTCGGTGTCCTGCCCACCCTCCCCAATCCCACCCGCTTAGGTGGGACAAGATGGCTACAGCTGACTGGAGTTGAATATTTTCCCTTTCCCAATCCATTGGGTTCTGATTATATTCAACTGGGTTATGATCTGGTTCCTTAGATTTTCCTGAGGTCAGGCTTTAAGAAGAACAGGATGCTCTGGAATGTTTTCTCCTCTCCCCTGGAAGCTAGAGGGGATTTTTTCAACACTATTTGCCATGAGCACTTTCCTGAGTTCCAGTAGGTAAAGCTCACAAAACTATAGAAGGAAGGTCCCCCATGACTGGATCTCCCTGGAGCTTTCAACTCTCATTTAAAATATCGCTTTTTAGAGCATCCTTAGGGATTATGATATGTGAAAAGCTTCCTCATGAATATTTGTGATGAATGAACTATTTCTCCAAAGCAGTAGTAATATTGGATGATCATAGTTTGTAATGATTAGGATATAGCTTTGCACTGTATTCATAAGAATCCTTAAAGAAAATAAATGGTCATCTGGGCGTGTAATCTAGGACAGTGTTTAAGATAGTGATCAGGTGTGGTATGAGCTGCATGACAGGCTAACTTACATGCGAAGTCTCTTTTAATGTTCACGAGTAGCCATATAAAGGAGAGGTTATTTGACTCCTTTCACAGATGAGATAGCTAAGGATTACTGCAGTTAAGAATTTGACTGAAGTCAGTTCAGTAGTACTGAGACTGAAATCCAAGAAATCTGATTAGAGTCCTTATTCAATGCATTTTAAAAAATGCATAAAAAATACAGGGTGAAAATATTACAGTTCTCTATTAGTTAAACAAATGGCATCATGAAACTGAATATTATCTTTTAGGTGAAATATATTTATGGCTCTTTGACTACCATTTAGAGCTTTCTGATATTTGAATTTGGAATAGATTTTTCGGAAGACATTTGATAGTCAAAGCTACTGCAGGAACACATAGCAAGAAGCTTTTCTTAGAGTCTGAATATTTAGAAAGTGTGCCAACATTGAACAGTGTTATTTTTCTTGACCCCTCCCACCCACAAAAAAAGCAATGATCTTATAACATCAACAGTAATGATTTCTACTCTTTAAAATATATGGTTTATTTCAACATCTGGATTTTACTGTTGGGAAACATTTTAAATATATTTGTAGGACAAATGTGCAGGTGATACAAATAATTAAAATGACTTCTTAAATAAAGGGCACTCTTAATACAAATAAAGCTTTATATCTAAATACAACAACAAAAAAAAACCCACAAAATTTAGCCTTCTTCTCTCCTTGGTCATCATGTCTTACTCAAATGTTTACTATTTACTGGAATATCCAGACAAATAGTTTGACTCATTGTAAGTCGGTTCGTTGTGTTTAGGGAAACAAATGTCCCTCATTAGGTAAGGCTGATGGAATAAAACTGTATCCCAGAAGGCTATTCTTTCAATACTTTCAGAAATTCATTTTATAATTAAAAATAAATTACCTGAATGATGGTGAAAAGTTTAACTATCTTGAGAATATGGACAAAAAGAAATGTAAAATTTGGTAGGGAATATTTTCTTTTAATGCCAGGGTTCTATAATTTCAAACTAGTTTTTCCATAAAGATAAGGAATTCCCTTCTGAAGCACAAGACAAAATGTCTATTAACAGCATCCCATAGAACTGCTTCTTGTAATCTTGGTGTTTTTATGGCAGTGAGAAATAAAAATTAATGTTCTTGGATTCTTTCTCTTGTTGTTCATAGCAAAATTGGGTGCTGTGTATGTATGGTGTTTTTACTATGCCAGTATCTCAGACTTTCCATAAAGTGAGTTTATTATAAAGTGTATATATCTTCTTCTAACTAAATTGGAGAGACGAGATGTGCATTTTATTGCCATTGTAGTCTCACGTGATCACTCATGTGGAACGTAGTTCACAATGAGACTTCATATAATTTCTTCCAAATTTATTCAATTCGTTTTGCTCCGGAATTCACAGTGCCATGGCTATTATTCTTAAATATCTTCACTTCATTTTACTTCCATTCCATCTCCAACTTTATATCCTTCTCAATCTCCTCATAAAATAAAACCGAAACAAAGCATATAGCTAAAGAAGAACATTACTCACAAGTGTCTTTTGTTGTTCTAATAAATGAATTGTTTCACTGTCGACTTTAAGGATATCCAAACAGGAATGACAATAAGCCAAGTGATCAACATGCGGCAGTTGTATCTGTTCTTTGCTGGAGGTTATTGAGAAGCAAGCAGGGTCAGAGTCTACAAACCTTTGCTTCTAATATATATCAGTAACTTAAAACCAGCTTATGTTCAGTTATATTCTGTCCAAATATATGCAGGTTTACTAAGTATGTATTTTAGAATGGAAGAGCTGGAAGGGCTTTATACATCAAGGTTAGGCTAGTTGAGCTTAAAGACATGTATGGTGACTCACTCAAGGGCTCTCGACCACATGGCAGATAAAAAAGTCAACCTAAAGTTTCAAACTCCCAGTACTCTTGTTAACATCATGCTGCCTTTGCCAGAATCTAGGTTATGTATGAATATGTACACATTCATGGCCTACAATGTATATAAATACACTCTGTGCCTCTCTATGTCTGTAATGGTAGATATATCGGCACAAGATCAAGCTAGTGGTTAAATCAGAGAATGAGAAGGCATGTTATTTAACCAGTATTTTTATGTAAAAAATCAAGGACATACATGATAAGTGAAACGTATTTTAAGCCATGAAGGTCATTATGAGCCCATAGTCTGTCAACAACAATTTTGAACAAACCTCAAGGAAAGGAAAATATATCCCCAGGAAATGCTGGTAAGTTGAAAAGCTTAAGTTAGAAATGAACAAAATACAGTGTTTACATGAAAAAGTTGGTCCAATGTCATCTTTGATAAAAAAAATAAATTGTGTGTTTTTCTCCTAATAATTGAAATAATTCAAATGCAGTGTTGAACAGTGAATATAAAAATAATCAATTTATTTATATGAACTATAAGAATTGCTGCTAAGAAAATATAAAGATTTTATATTTTGTTGTTTTTCTTTTCTATCTGCTTCAATAATTCATTCAACCTAGTATTTGTTTTTATCCCTACCTGGGTAAATAAGACAATAAGACATAATGTCTAAAACACCATAATATTGCTTTTTTCTAATTTACATGTTTTTCTAATTTACATAATTTTCTAATTTCTAATATACATTTAAGCTATTTGTATTTTTCTCCCAATATCTATTGTAAGAACAACTTCTTTCCAACTTTTCACTTGAAAATGTTAAATAGCAAAAGCACTAAGAGTGGTAACATATAGATGATATTAACAAAGATGTCTCAAGAACTTCAAATTAATCATTTTTCTCTAAGTGATGTAAAAAGTATTTTAAATTTTATGTAAATTAATAGACACAATATGATAATAAACTCTACAAATTTTAGATTATTTGCAATCACCAAGTATCTCAAGTATAACCAATTTTTTACCTTTCAAGGTTTTGATTTTTAAGATACTCAGAGCTATTAAACCATCCCCATCCACAGAGAAGGATGATTTTAGAGATTAGGCATTGTTTGTGTTGCTATTATTTAGAGAGGTGGTGGGAAGTTCCTTGCCCAATTCCTGCTTCCTCAGGGTCCCAAGTAGTTATTGTTTCCTCTGGGCACAAATATTCTGAAGGTCTGCTCTGTCGCCTTGTGTGCGCCTCAGAGGAAGGGAGGGGACACTCTTTTCGCTCCCTGATTGCACAAATCATTAGATGGTGGAACATGTGGAGGAAAGCCATGTGTCAGAGAGCCTGCTTACCTCCATGAGGAGGCTCTTTCCATCTGCTGTACTTTGCACTCTACACACATGCATTTCAAATTCTTACAAAACATTACCCCAATTGTTTAAAAACCTGCAACCAATTATTTTTTTTTTCAAAATCTAAGTTTGTTCTTTAAAGGGTAAGTTTTTTGTTTTGTTTTTTTTTTTTTTTTTGAGAAAATAAACTGATCATGTAAAGCTCTTGGTAGGAAGCAACAGATGGCTCAGAACATCTGTGGGTTTTTTTTTCCTTATAAATTATATTAAATTTGACATCATCTTTAAAGCATCTAAAAACAAATAAAAAAAACATTGTTTTCTGATGCCATCCTACAACATTTATTCTTTTCCAAGCATTTATAACTTGGTATAGGTAAAATGTTTCTTTTTATAACATTTGTATGACTGGAAGCAGTACTTGATTTTTGTCTTTCTTTCAATTAAATGAGGTTTTGTTTGTTTGTTTGTTTGTTTTTAATAGAGAGAAAGGACAAGTGGGAGGGACAGATGGAGAGGGAGAGAGAAATTAAAGTAGGTTCTGTGCTGAGCATGGAGTCTGACATGGGGCTTGATCTCATGAATCTAAGATCACAACCTGAGCCCAAACCAAGAGTTGGAGGTTAGATGACTGTGACACCCAGGCATACTGTCAATTTAATAAGGTTTTATTGAACTTGTACTATATGCTAACCCTGGCTCACAGAGCTTTCCAATACAAAAGATAAGCATTTACATACTAATAATATAGCTATAAAATAAGAAATTATCAATCAGTGGAATAAGTGTAAGGGCACATAAGGCACAGAGGAAGCCTAGAGGAGAGAGGGGGATAGTGACAGTCAGTGAGGGGTTCCTAAGGATGACGTGTCCGAATAGGTTTTCAATAGTTGAATAATAATTTATCCAACAGAGAAAAGCTGATGAGGTGGAGTAACCCAGCAGAAAGAACGTGTTATGCGTTGAATAGTGTCCCCAGTATCTCAGAATGTGGCCTTACGTGGATCTTTACCAAGTTAAAATGAGGTCATTAAGGTATGGCCCAATATAATGTAACAGGTGTTCTTATAAAAAGGGGAAATTTAGAGACAGAGTGGCACACAAGGGAAAACACCAAGCAAACATCAAGTAGAGATCAGAGTAAGAAATTTAAATTTTCCCTCACAGTCCTCAGAAGGAACCAAGAACACTGTTGACACCTTGATCCTGGACTTCCTCATCTCCAGAATGGTGAGGATATACGTTTCTGTTGTTTAAGCTACCCAGTTTGTGGTACTTTGTTATGGTCCCCCTAGCCCAATAGTACAGATTGGTGAAGTGTTGGTAGTAGGGAGAGAACAAAACAAAACAAAACAAAACACACAAGTTGAAGAACTACCAGTAGTTCTGAATGCTAGGCTCATAAAATCATGTGATGGCTGAATACCTAAAGTAAGGTTCTATTAGTTAACAACAACGGTTTCCAGAAGGCTATGTCTACAAGTTGGACTTTATGAAATGGATAATGGGGAATCATCTAACAATCTTTTAAAGTGATGTCACCACATTTCTTTTAAAAAAAAAAGACCAATCTGGCAGGAATATGAATGTTGATTGCAGGGTGGGGGGGAAGTAGTTGGAGATATTGCAAACAGGGGTCTCCTCAGCCACACTGACCCGATTCTAGTGATGCTTGGGTAATTTAAAGATGTCTGCATGGTAAATTGCTGATAGTACCAAAGAGTCTGCTTGCAGAGACCAAAACATCAAACCCAACTAGTGGGAAGTTCTTTCACATTTGTGTCCTCCACATTAACTAAAATCAAAGAACAGGGAAAATGTTGCTTGAGTCTTAGAAAAGATCAGAATTTTTTTTTCCTCCAAATTACAGTGATTATACTCCATGGAAAATACTTACTGGATAGGGATGTTTCTTGACTTGTGAGGAATAGGTCCATATCATAAGCCGCATTTTGCTAATCGTAGGCTCTCTCATGGTAATGGACAAGCTCCCAAAGGGCTGTTGTCTTTTATTGGCTTCTTTATTAAGTAGCCTGCAGTGTAGATAATCATTTTCACTGAATCTGACATGCAGCCTGGTTGAGCCAGCCTGGAGAAAATCGTAGGTTGAAAAGCCAAAATCTTAGAAGTGAAAATTACAAAGCTGAGAGTACTTTGAGCCAGTTGGTCTATTCAACACCATCTTAGTGTTTGACAATATTATAAAGGAGCATGACTGGAAATAAAAACAATTCTAAAAATACATTTCTGTGTGCTTAGCAAATTATTACTTTTAATGTAGCTGCTTAAATACCTCTTTGTGCTTTTATTTTTTTGGCATAGGCTTAGTACATACAACAGTATATTGACATTTTCATTCGTGGGGTCACTGAACATCTGTGCAGAGCCTTACACACTGATGATCATAAATTTTCTTGCCCTAGAATCATTTTTTTATCTATATAAGCATATTTATATTTATTATATATTTTTTCAATCATGTCCTCTGTATTTCCCAGAAGACAACTCCCCTCTTATTTTGCCAATGGCTTCTCTATCAATAGAAATAACACCAGATTATCATGTAAATTACGGAGAAAGGGAAGATTTCTCAAGTTTACTGTAATAAAGTGTAATAATAACCAGGCTAAATTGTCCTTTGTGTTTAGAATATTATTTCTCCAAACCTTTTCAGAAATGAAAGAGAGCCGTCAGAAAGACAACCATGGTTTCAGGCTTATAATATCAATTTCCAGCATTTACTGAGTCCTTATCATGTACCCGCTCTTTTACCACACATTTTGTCTGTCTTACTTTAATTCTCATAATACTATATGAGATTGTTATTATCTTTATTTCATGTGGGGAAATAGTCTAGAAAGATTTAGCAAATTACCTAATAATTTCAGTAAATGGTGAAGTTGATTTTTCATGAGAAGAAACAATCATGAGACAAAAAAATGTATCAAATGCTCATAAAAGATGACATGTGTGTATTTGTACATGTATATGGGGTTTGATTGTGTGCGTGTATGTTTGTGGTGCATATTCATGTATTTATATTTGTGGTATGTGAAGGTGAGCATGTCTTGTGTGTGTGTGTGTGTGTGTGTGAGTATGGGTGTATTTATTGTGCAATGTGGTCAGGAGCTGAGGGAGAACCGAGGAGGATACCCTAGTCTTTACAGTGCTTGTGTTGGTATGACCCATTATGTAATGGGGTAATATGCATTACTCTGTATATTAAGAAATAAATCAGTATTTGCTAAACTATCTGAAATGAATTGTGGTTTGAAAAACAAGTTTATTATAATCATAATCATAAGTGTATGTTGTATAGGCCTTTTCCTTTTGTTCATACATGCCATTCCCACAGGGACAAACACACGTCATCTGCAACTTTTTATAAAGCCACACACCAAATGAGTCAATTATTAGAAGGCCTAGTGAAGAACTTCCTCAGAAACTGAACAAGAATGCCTACATTAAAATGAAGCATACTTGGGGTGCATGGCTGGCTCAGTTGGTAAAGCATTCAACTCTAGATCTTGGGGTTGTGAGTTCAAGCCCCAGGTTGGGGGAAGAAATTATTTAATAAATTAAAGCTAAATAAAATAAAATAAAGCCGAGGTACCTGGGTGGCTCAGTGGGCTAAGCCTCTGCCTTCAGCCCAGGTCATGATCCCAGGGTCCTGGGATTGAGCCCCACACCGGGCTCTCTGCTCAGTGGGGAGCCTGCTTCCTCCTCTCTCTCTCTGCCTGCCACTCTCTCTGCCTACTTGTGATCTGTCAAATAAATAAATAAATAAAATTTTAAAAATAAAATAAAATAAAGCCTACTTGGGAACCCTGTATGGAATTATAGACTGCGCCTAATTATGCACCTAGAGGTGCATCTTGTACCTGTGGACTGTGTAGTGTCTAAGATTAGTTGTCAGCTTTTACTTGCTGGGGTTGTTTTATTCAGAGAGTGGAGACAAGACCACAGCTTTAAAGAAGACATTGTTTCCAGCAGGTCTCCAGGTTTTGAAAACGGATGGCCTCTTTATTCCAAAATAACCTCCACCTAAGCAAGCCTATTTTGGTAGTTTAACACCTCTACTTTTCTTTTTGAGGATTATTTTCCCTCAACTTCGGTCATACTAAAACTTGCACTACTATTTTTTGGTCTCCCTTCATCCAGATGGCAACTTTGACGAGATTCAACTTACTAAATGCAAATATTACCCAAATATTACAAATATTAAGTGTCAAATATTAAACACAAATACTAAATTTGAAAATAAAGGGCTAGAAATCGATTCCACTCTTTAGAATCTCCAGGACCTTGAAAGATGTCTGCCAGTTGGCAGCAGCCCTTTCGTAAAATCAAGCTGTTGACCTCGGCTGTGCCTTTCCAAGAACTCAAATGGTAACAGAGCTCTTAAATGGGAGTGGAACTGCTCAGTTGAAATATTTTGCTTTTAATTCCCTCACACCTGCTACTGGACCCAGGGAGGAGGTTTGCAAACACAGAGAGATACAGTGAGAGAGCTCTTAGGTCAGGGCTACAAAAACAAGCGCTGTTTGTTTGTTTTGCAATGACAAAAAATGGGCACTTCCTCTCTGAAGAGCAGTGATAAGCACTCCTGGAGGCCTGTGTTTGGCTCTTAATGAAATTAATCTTTCTATCTTAAGTCACAAAAAGAGACTACAGCCTTCATAGTTAACGTAAGAGTTCACACCCCATTTCCTCCCTACCACTCCTTTTTCACAAACATTCTTATTCCAGCCCCAGCAAATCCAAGGAGGATAAAGCAAAGCAACAGGGGCACACCTTCCTCACCTCTTACAGTGATACCAGTATTTTCTGAGATTAACAGTTTAGTTTTTAAATAGGCTATCTAAAACGAGGCAGAAAAATATAAAATATCTGCATCTCTTCCTCTCCCTCATGCCGTTGGTGTAATAATACACTTGAGTCTACTGGTGTGAGGAAAAGTAATTTCAATCCTATAGAAATACTCAATGCAAATACTTGTTTATTGCAACAAATACTAAGTGTAGGAAATTTGCTCCCTTTGTATTAGAAGAGTGGTAATTTGGCTTATAGCATGTGTAAATAAATAAATTAGCACAAATTTGCTAATTCTCAGAAGAAAGATAGCCCTTTTAAAATGTAGATTTGAATGTGAAATTTAATTATTTCTGAGACAAATCATTTGCTTGTTATATCCACCTTCCTAAAAGATAATTTATGAAGTAAGGTAGGCCTTCAGGGCAATGTTTAACCTTCTTGGGAAGGAAGAGACAAAATGTCTCATAGCCACCATAATGTAAATGGGAAAACAGACTGGCTTTCTAACAGAACTTCTGTGGTTTAGACTGTTTTGTGGGCTTATTTTTGACCTGTAATTTACTAATGTTTCGGGGTGGGAGAGTCTGCATTGTATGGATGGAGGTCTCCATTCTGGGATTCCCTATGAAAAATTTGTGTGAGGAAACACAGGCTCCAATAAAGATAACCCAAAGGAAAATAGCAAACACAAAACAGTTTATTAAGGGCTGTGCACTCAAGGTAGGAGAGTGGGCAGGCCCAGAAGTGGCAACTGCCTTGGGGTTACAGGGGTCTTTTCTTTTATGTGATAGGGAGGGGTCTTGGGTCACGGAGCTGGTGGTCTGTAATAGAAGCTGCTTCCAAACATTTGGGGGACTTCTCCCACAGGTTGGGAGGGTGAGATTTTGACTCCTTCTACAAGGGGATACCTACAAAGTTTGTACGGGAACTATCACGGCATTCTTCCCCATAGGGGTGGGTAAAACCACAATGCAAATGAGTTATAATGAGTCTAGGCTTACCCTGTGGCAGAAGTGGAAAAGGACAGTGCCTGCTCTGCCCCTGTGGCTCTTGGTCTGTTAGACCCAGGGTCTTAGAAGCCAAGGCCAGGATGTTTAAGGGGTCTTGGAAGTCACAAAGTCAGGATGTTGTACCCCCAGGCTTTTAACATATAACCTATTTATCACTGGTCCTTGGTTCATGTCTAACTAATTGCCTCCTCCATCACTAAGGATCACAAACACTGAAAAAGGCAGATGGTCATTGACTCTAACATTTCAAAGGAGAAAAAGTCCAATTTAAAACTATTTTAAGCCATTCTTGTCACCATTTCGAAAAAAAACTTGAGCTATTTTTTTTCTTCAGGCAATTTTCATTCATAGTGATAACATTGACAGTATCAGATTTTATCTAACATGTATAGAGAAAGCACAGTTTCCCGCTTAAAAAGTGTACAATATTTTGTACACACTTTTTAATATAAATTACATGCTGGGAATGATATTTTGGATATACTAGGTTAATTAAAATTTATTAAAATTAATTTTATATGTTTAATGGTACTTTTTAAAAAAGTTTTTTTTTGTTGTTGTTGTTGTTTTTTAATTTATTTGACAGAGACACAGCAAGAGAGGGAACACAAGCCAGAAGAGTGGCGAAGAGAGAAGCAGGCTTCTTGCTGAGCAAGGAGCCTGATGCAGGGCTAGATCCCAGGACCCTGGGATCATGACCTGAGCTGAAGACAGATGCTTAATGACTAAGCCACCCAGGCACCCCCCAATGATGCTTTTTAAAGGTAAGACTGCTAAAAATTTTATTACATATGTAACTGACATTCTATTTCCATTAGTACAGTGCTGCTTTAAACAATTGATCTTATATTCCATATCACGTGACCAGTTATTAGAATAAATTTTATAAAACAGGGTTTTAAAATTTTCTTTTCCCCAAAAATACAACTTTAAATTCATGGTTAGATATTTGATGTCACTTTTGTTTCTCTATAGAGTACTCAGCAGTTATTCGAAGTAAAAATATCAATGTAATGTTTATGTGTTTAATATTTCATTATTATATGTGTCTGTGTGTTTCCAGTAGAACTAATCGTTTCTTCTGTATTGTGAAATTAAGATTTTACTCAAAAATACAGTCTCGTCTTAAGGCTGCTGACCTAGCTCCTTACCACCTGGTACCACTTTTTAAAGATTTTTAGAAATTCTTTTAATCCTAAGAATTTGTATTTTTTAAATAGATTTTTTTTTTTCATATTAACTTCCTAAAGGATAAACTGCTTTGTCCTGGAAAGGACATAAAGAGTTAGCAATGGGGGCGCCTGGGTGGCTCAGTGGGTTAAGCCGCTGCCTTCGGCTCAGGTCATGATCTCAGGGTCCTGGGATCGAGCCCCACATCAGGCTTCTGCTCAGTGGGGAGCCTGCTTCCCTCTCTCTCTCTCTCTGCCTGCCTCTCGGCTTTCTTGTGATCTCTACCTGTCAAATAAATAAATAAATAAAATCTTTAAGAAAAAAAAAAGAGTTAGCAATGTCTGTTCATCAACAATATTCACTACAGGCTTTTTTAAAGCATGGCTTTCAGCTAATGCTTTTGAATACGTAGAATGAAAGTCTTGGCTTCTACTCTCAAGAAACTAGTAGTTCTGTAGTTGAAGACACAAAACAGCATGTACTAAACTTGAGTGAAGTAATATATGACAGGAAGATTTCATATTATAAATCAGCATTTTTGGCTTCTCTTGAAAAAGAGCGATACTTCTAGCATTATTGCAATGGCAACCACTCTTTGAAGTTATGTAATTGCTGTCCACATTAGATGGATATAGAAAGTGCAGTGTGTTACTTTAATTATCTGTCTGGTTCATATAGGTACTTGACTTTTCAATTTCTCATCTAGGTAATTATTTATGTCCTTTTCAACTCCAAGTTTTAATTATAAGATCCATGACCTACTTACTTTAAAATTTTCCTCAAAGGACTGTATTGTCAAAGTAGCTTCAGGTTCATTACCCTACATAATCTCTACAGAAAAGGCATATAAGCCTGAAGCTCCAGGGTGGCTCACTCGGTTGGGTGGGTGACTCTTGATTTCAGTTTAGGTCATAATCTCAGGGTTGTGAGATCCAGCCCCACCTTGGGCTCCCATGTTGGGCTGCATTGGATTCTCTCTCTCCCTCTCCATCTGTCCCTCCTCCCACCACCTGCACTCCTGTGTGCCTGCGCTCCTGTGTGCTTGTGCTCTCTCTCTTTCTCATTCAAAAAAAAAAAAAAAGAAAAGGAAAAAGAAGAAGAAGAAGAAAAAGTAAGGGTATAAGCCTATAAACATTTCTTCCACCAAAGGTAAGAAATACAACAGGTGGCAGTTCAAAAAGTAAGCATTATGGAAAATAGTGTATTGTTTTGAAAAACCTTTTATTTTTATTTTTTAAAGATATTATTTACTTATTTGACAGAGAGAGATCACAAGTAGACAGAGAGGCAGGCAGAGAGAGAGAGAGAGAGGGAAGCAGGCTCCCTGCCGAGCACAGAGTCCAATGCGGGACTCAATCCCACGACCCTGAGATCATGACCTGAGCCAAAGGCAGTGGCTTAACCCACTGAGCCACCCAGGCGCCCTGATAAACTTTTTATGATAGTAAAATTAACTCAGTATTTGAGAAATCTTGTTTCTAGTTGCAATACTTGAGTGTACTGAGTGTGAAATACTTGAGTGTGAAATACTTTTTTGGGTAAATAAGTACTGGTATGGAAATATTAAAGTGTTACTCATGTTATTTATGGTTATTTATGATATCTAACAAATGGATAATATGCATCTATAGTAAAACATTGTGATGTTTTTGGTTACTAGTCCATTCAGAGCTGAGAGTTCAAAGATGCCATGATGGAAAACTGAGTTACCAATTTTTTATGTTCCTAATATTAAAAAATGAGTTCAACACACAGAATTTCCTACTAAGAAATAAAATTAGCCAGTATTGCTTTTATTTGGCATCCCAAGGAAAACAATATGTTTATGGTATGTGGTATTCTTTTAAATACTGGTGGATGATGGAATTCTAAGCTGGGGAAAAAAATGATAGTAGGGAGAAGGACTATGGTAATATGTAGAAATAAGTGTATTATTCTAAGAAAATTTAAAAATCTAAATTATATGAACTAAGAATAAAATTATTGAATCAATATTATGTTTCTTTAAAAAAATGATAAATTATATTTTCCACAGTGTAGATCAGAGTATTTTAAATAATTCAGTGTGCAATTGAAAAAGGACTTTTTAGAATTTCCTATCAGTAAACAACAAATAGGCACTGTATTGATAATTCAAAACCAGGTCAAAGAAAGCATTGTTAATAGAGAAAATGACATAGTAGGCAGATGAAAATTGACTGATGGAGAGAGCACAACCAGACCAGATATGAAGAAACTGAACTCTAGTTTGCATTTTTTTTAAGATTATTTATTTATTTATTTATTTGAGAGAAAGAAAGAGAGGGAGAATCAGGCTCCCTGCTCAGAGCCTGATATGGGACTTGATTCCAGGACCCTGGGATCATGACCTGAGCTGAAGGCACTTAACCAACTGAGCCACCCAAGTGCCCTTCTAGTTTGTATTTTCTATGTATTAATTTACTAGTTTCTCACTAGTGAAGGACTGACAAAGTAACAACTGATTTTTATGAATTCTCCCTATACATTGAATAGTATTCTAGATTATGTGACAGATACAGTGAAACACAATTCATAGTCCCAACTTTCAAGAAGTCTACACTATATCTTGGGATTCACGTTGTAAACATGTAACAGACACTACTTGATAATATATTATTTAGTTCTGTAGGATGTTAGAAAAGTTCAGTGAAAATTCTGACACTGAAATAGCCTGGGAAAATGTCATGGATGAGCTAGGGCTTAATGAGGATGAAGTTGAGTCATAGTGCTTGCATATATTAGAAGTGATACAAATACTAGGAAATTTTAGGCAAAAATTTCTTTTTATTCATCTTAACACTTTGCATTTCGTTTTAAGAGGATGACAAATCATGCTTTCAAATTCTGAATCTACTTTTATATCTCTGCAAATGAGATAAAACTATAATTTATTTTCCCTAGAATTCCTAATAATATAAAATATTAGGAAATCAACCTAGTTCCATCTCAGTTCTTTCATTGGTGAAAAACTGAGACTCAAGGAGATGAAATAATTTGACCATGATTTACTTAGTTACTTCTAGATGTCCAAAAAGAAAATAAATTGATAGCTACTATTCCGGCTGGATTGTACAATTGATAGATTAAGTATATTTACAGGACACAATCAGGTATATCCTCAAATATTTTTAGGGGATGACAAGGACTTTTATGTTGATGTTTTAAATACTATCAAAACAAAAATCCAAATTTTCTTGGGTGTTTTTATTTTATGGTTCAGTATTGTTGTTGTTTTAAATTTATATAGATGAATGGTCATAACTGGGCATCATGATTTTTCAGTGTGTAGGGATTCTTAAAATCTTCAAATAATTTTTCTATTTTATACTACTTCAGTCTTTATTTTAAAAACCATCTGTACATTTTTACTGTAGTCTCACATGAACTTTACATAATTTATAATTCATGTAAAATCTGTGTGCTGCTATCTGGCCTAGCTTCTCTGAGCCTTTCCCAAGTGTATGTGCTCCCTCTGTGATGAACACCTGCACTGTTAGAGCAGCATTTCATTTCTTCGCACACAGCATGGGTGGAGAGAGAACCAGGTCTGCAGATGGAAGGGCTCGGCCACAGCCATAGGTGAGTGTTCTGTAGCCCCACTTCTGGATTTTGCCCTTCCTGTAACATCTTAAAAGGAGCAGAGCTTTTTGAGGACCCATGGAAAAAGGTCACACACAGATAAGGAAGAGAGCAGCTCTACCCATGCACTCACATTTGCATGTTAGGATGTACTTTTATGGACCATGTGCCCCAAGATCAAAGAAAACATGGATCTAATCTTTTCAAAAGACCATCTTACCAAAAGTTGCTTTAATGGCAGCATTGTTATGTAAAAATTTCCACACTAGGGAAAGGAGATGGAATTTAATTACCCATTCCTTTAAATGATACATTGTTGTCAGTTAAAGGGATGACTTTTTTTCCTTCATATTTAATTCACTAGAGTAATTGAGCCATATATTGAAAATCTTTCAATTTCTGCCATTGATTTGATAGCACTTTTATTTTCTGCCTTTTATTTCATAAACAAATAAATATTTATGTATTTATTTTTGTAGTTTCAAGTTGTTATTTAAATTCTGGTTAGTTAACATATAGTGTAATACTAGTTTCAGAAGTAGAATTTAGTGATTCATCACTTATGTAAGACGCCCAGTGCTCATAACAACAGATGTTCTCAATACTCATCACCCATTTAACCTTCAGCCACCATCGGTTTCTTCTCTACAGTTAAGAGTCTGTTTTATGGTTTGCCTCTCTCTTTCTTTTTTTTCCCCCATGATCATCTGTTTTGTTTCCTAAATTCCACATAAGACTGAAATCATATGTTGTTTGTCTTTCTCTGACTTATTTTGCTTAGCATAATTAGCTCCATCCTCATCAGTGCCAATAGCAAGATTTTATTCCTTTTTGAAGGTTGAGTAATATTCTGAGGTATATATATACTACATCTTCTTTAAACATTCATCAGTTGATGGAAATTTGGGCTCTTTCTATAACTTGGCTATTATTGATAATGCTGTTATAAACATCGGGGCACACATACCCCTTCAAATCTATATTTTTGTATCCTTTGGGTCAATACCTAGTAGTGCAATTGCTGGTCATAAGGAGGTAGTTATATTTTTAACTTTTTGAGGAACCTCCATACTATTTTCCAGAGTGGCTACAATCGTTTTAATTCCCACCAACAGTGTAAAGGGGTTTCCTAAAGGGATGACTTTTGTCTGTATCTCTGATTAATCCAAAATGTTAGTAGCACAATTGACTAGTAGAATGAGAAACAGCTTTGGACATTTGAAATCTGTCCCCTTGTCATTATTTGGAATTGCTCTTGTAATAGCAAAAACAAAATAAAATAAAGCTTGAATTTTAACCCATCATTATTTTTTTTGGCAATTATACTTATATGTTTATTTAAATAAATCAAAACCATTAAGCAATGAAAGTTTGCATTTTAAAAATTTGTGATAGGGTGCCTGGGTGGCTCAGTCAATTGAACCTCTGACTCTTGATTTCAGCTCAGGTCATGATGTCCAGGTCATAAGATCGAGCCTTGCATCCATGCTCAAGGGAGAGTCTGCTTGAACTTCTCCCTTTTATTCTCTTTACCCTTTCCCCTGTGCTCTCTCTCTCAAATAAATAAACTAAAAAAAAAAAAAAAAAAAAAAAAAAGACTTGTAGTGAGGGGCACCTGGGTGGCTCGTTTGGTTCAGCGACTGACTCATGATTTGGCTCAGGTTGTGATCTCAGGGTTATGGGATCCGGCTCTGTGTTGGACTTCCCTGATCGGTGGGAAGTTTGCTTAAGATTCTCTCTCTCTATCTCCCTCTGCCCCTCCTCACTGTGTGTTTTTTCTCTTTCTTTCTCAAATAAGTAAATAAATCTCTAGAAAATAAAGTGGTGTGATACATTTTCTCTCTAGTTGATTGAGTTAGTTCTATCTGATACTGAGTTAGGTAACCCATTTGGTAATGATTTCTGCTAATCTCAGTGCTAAGCTTCTAGAATGTGCTAAGTGGAGGTGAACTAATGAGGATGGTATGATTCTGTCAGTGTTACAAGGAGACTGAGGAGCCAGAACTTTGTAAAACATAAAAGCATATCTTTACCAGACTCAGTTAAGTTTTAGCTTAGATTTAACATTTTCTTTGGATGCTTCTTGCAAAAGATAATGAATATAACTTACTTACATCTTGCCTTTTATTACACACAAACATCTTCTACAAAATCAGGGTGAAGAGTCGTTCCCGATATGGGGAAGAAGTCCCCATAGTAGAGGTGAGTGTCTGACAACATTGTTGGAGACTATAATTGCATTCTCTATTCTACCTGTGGTATTGCTTAATTGAATTATGTAATTATGGGGACAGCAGCGGTATTCCCTAGGGGACTGCTATAATTAGGCTTTTCCTAATTTGTTTATGTTGTATGTTTTATCAGAAGCACACTGAGGAAATAGTTTTTCTGCCTGCATTATGAACTTGATTTCTCTGTTGATAGTCCATGAATATTAGTCGTTGAGTGACAGATTTTGTGTATATGTTTGTATTCATTGCTCTCCAGAGTGGTTGTTATATCTTGAATATGCCAGCTGTCTCTTGGGACCACTTCACAAAATGAGAGGCTTTTCTCAAAGGATAGTATTTTTCTCCATAAAGCAGAAGTCAAGTTCTATTTTTTCCCTTCATTATTTGATAAAATTAAATATTGTGTAGGAAAAACATTTCCTTTTCAAATTATTCTTTCATATAAATGACACTTAGTTCAAAGATTTTTGCATTTTTCCCCAAATGGAGATGAGTAGATGAGTAGCACAAAGAAAGCTGACTTCAAGTTAGTGGATTTACTGGCAAACACCGCATCACACACAGAATTGTCTTCCACGTAGAAGACCTTTATATCAATAAAAGACTATAGAAGAGAATATGCAATTCTTAGAAATTCTTTATTCTTAAAATTTATATATGCAAACAGGAAATGGGTATCTTGTTGAGGAACTGTGAAACAGTGAATCTGGACAAAGATAATTATGCTAAATAAGCATATCCTCATGGTTTTCCCTCTGCAGTGAGAAGCAGCCATGAACCCTAAATCAAGCGTCACTTATGATGAAATCCACTTACATTTCAAGATAAGTGAAAATCATAGTTTAAAGGAAGAATCATATCTTCTGGTCATGTACAGTAGATAAAGGACCGAGACAACAAGTCTCATGACACCACTGAGACTGAAACACTGGGGGACATTAGGAAGAAGACCACAGCCTGCTCAAGAAAGAAAGATTAATGAGAATGGATAACTTCTCAGACTGTCAGGTTTAATGTGGAGGAGTCACACTCTTTGGCATAAATCCATGGCTGACTGATAAAAGGCTCTTTAACCAGAGCGTGAAAATATCATCTCTAGAGCTCCACTCCACGTATAATACCTAGGAATGATTCAGTGTATACTACAAGTCTAAACCGTAAGAATTCAGCTAATGAAAGGCAAAGGAAAGTGAGATATTTAAGAATATGATTCAGTGCAAATTAAGCCTGCCTTCATGGGAAAAATCTTGACTGGATTTGCATATTAAGGATTATTCTTACTTGCAAATCCTTTCTCTCAAAGACCAATTAAACTGTGAAGCAAGAATGCTTGTGATTCAGACAGCCATCTTGCTTGGTCCTTCAGAGTGAGGGGAAAAAAGTCTTGTGCATGGCTCTATTTACATCCAAAAAGGTGGTATCTGTCAATTGATAAGAGCCCATACATACACATCCAATGTCCCAGCAATTATTAGTAACTCTTCCAGTTAGAAGATTAGAATGGGTCTTGGAAATCTTATTCTCTGAATCAGGACCACTGATGGTTGGACCATAGGATCTGATGGTTGGACCATATGATTCCTATACGTACTTCCTCAGGGCCACACTTATGAATGTACCCTCTCTTTCAACAATATTGCATTCTATTTCTCACCAGGAGCTGGGATTCATTCTGTCCACATAGAGTTACCTATGTCTTTTTGTTAAGATTCCAAGACCACTTTTGTTAAGATATACTTTTTTTTTTATTTTGGAGATTACAGATAGGAAAGTAAAAAGACCATATGCCAAATGTGCAAGTGCTTGCTAGGATACCAAAATCTTGAGTACACCATCATTAAAATATGTTAATAGATCTCAAAACCTCCTACCCAATCAGTGATATTTCCCAGAAAAAACTTCCTTAGCTGTGAGGGGTTCCACTGGAGCCTCTAGCACTCTAGGAATGTGGCCAAGAAATTGTCTTTGATAACCAGCTGGATTATATCACATTATAAAACCCAGAAAATTCTCATGCCATTTGAACGATTAAGAAAACCTTAAATAATGAAAGTGCACTTAAAGGCAGAAACAATGAGCATCCTCATAGTTATAAAAACTCAAGATTATTGGGAATTTTTTGTGTGTCAAGTACTATGCTAGACGCTTCATAAGCAGTATTTTATCTTATTGTACTAAAATTCATCCATTTTTCATATGAGAAAACCTAGGCCCAGAAAGGTTAAGTGACTTGCCTAAAATCAAACAACTACTAAAAACCAGAGCCACATTTGCAACTCAAGACTATTTCCTGAGCCTGGGTTCTTAATACATTTATAAGGTAACTCTTAGAAACCATAAAAATAGAGATTTGGTTTTGTAAAACCTGAATATCTAGAACTCTTAAAATTCTGAAAATAATAATTATTATTAATTTTGTGCTTACCATATTGCTTAATATTTATGCCCATAATAGGTTTACTATCCCCATTTTATATATGATAAAGCTGATTTTTAGTGATCCACTGTGGCTTATTTGAAATCAGATAGCTAGTAACTGATAGAATTCAGATTTGAAATCCAACTTTTCCTAATTCCAAAATGTATCTTCCTAAGGAAAGGCTATTTTGCAAACAAACATCTGGAAAAACACTTGCTTCATAATGGTTAATAACTTTCATATAGAAAAGATAGCCAAAATAAAGTGCTGAAAATGAAAAAAAATGTATAGGATATATAGAATACAATAATAGGAAGTAAGCAAAGAGAACTAATTATTGGTCAATAAATTTAAAATTAACATAAAGAGATCAAAAGAAATGCGAACAAATACATATGAACAAAATAATTGAGTCAGAATTTTTACTTTAGTTTTGAATATCCAGTTACAGGTTATATGTGAGAAAATAGATACTCATATACAGTTAACTCTTGAACAAGATGGGAATTAGTGTGCCAAACCCCTAGGCAGTAAAAAAGAATCTGCATATAACATTTAATGTCCCCAAAAGTTAACTATTAATTCTTCTTGTCAACAGTAGGCTATTATCAATAACATAAATAGTCAATTAATATGTGTTTTATATGTTATATGTGTTATATACCATGTTCTTAGAAAAAGTAAACTAGAGAAAAGAAAATATTAAGAAAATCATAAGGAAGAGATAATGTAGTTATAGCAATGTATTTATTAAAAATATCTGTTTATAAGTGGACCTGCACTGTTCAGGGTCAAATGTACAGTGTTTATGGGAGAGTAAGGTGATATAAAATTTTAAAGAGAAACATTTCGCAATATTGATCTGAAGCCCTAAAAATAGGTACCGACTTTGATTCAGTAATCCCATTATTAGGAATTTATCTTAGATTTGACAAAGACCTGATATAATAGCAATTATAGCATCCTTTAGACTGGTGCAAAATCAGAAGCAAAGTAAATGTATAGGAACAAGAATTGATAAAATTAAATAAGAATTGATTAAATAAAGAATTGATTAAATTAATTAAACAAGAAGTGATAAATAAGGCACATTTATAAAATACAATTTGGTACAAATTTTACAAATGATAATGCACATATATATGGATTGATTAAGATTAAAGACACAGTAAAACAGAAAATAAAGATACTTAAATAGTATTTCTACTAATGTCACTTTTTGTTAAGTTTGTTCATAGAAAATTCTGAATACATCGACTGTAAAACACTAACAGGTTTTTTTTTTCTTTAAGTAGTTGATTTCAGAATGATTTTTTTTTCTGTTCTAAATTTCTCATTTTTTTTCTTGGTAAAGAGCATTTAATTAAAAATTAAAGTAAAAAGGGTCTAGTATGTACATATAGAAAAAAATTGCAAATTTAGTAAGGAATATAAAAATTACTACCACATTTTCCCAGGTAGAAAAAACGTTCCTCTGGATTTCCATACCATTTAATGTCTGGTAAATTAGCTCCTGGACATGCTCTAAGTAAGAGTAATTTACCTCAATATTTAGGGGCACTAAAATACTATGTTTCTTTATCAATTTATAAGAAGACTATTGAGATTAAAAGTATAGATGCTTCTAACTAAACATTCATTTGTTTAATAAAAGGAGAAACCATTGTTAAGATTAAATACATCCCATAGATAGTAGTAGAGTGGGCCGATTCTTTTTTATTTGGATGATTAATCCTTCTCATGTTTCCCAATGTACAGACTGTCTGATCATGGTTTACCAACATTGTTCATTGTTCACCAACAGTGGATTAATTTATTTAAACAACTAATAATTATTGCATTGTAAATTAAAAATGATTTGACATACAGTCCTCAATTTCTTTTTTTTTTAACCTTAGGAAAGCAACAATAATACGGTTTTTTAAGTTAATGAAAATGTTTCTTTGCATCATTATTAATTCCACCTTTATATGGGAGATCTTGATTATATATTGTAAATTGTTTGGTTTTGAAAGTCTCAGAGTGGTTCTTGACAATAATTCAGATTTTAATCAATATGCTTGTAGGAATAACAATAATGAAATTTTAATGTTCAGGTTTTTAAATTTATATATGCACAAATGACAGCTAAACCAAAGATAATTGGTCTCCTATCTCTCCCTCAGTTGTCAAGACTTAGCATCTATATCTCCACTGTATTATCTCTTTATCATCTATATATTGGATATATAACATTTATTGAGTGTCAAGAATAGAAATAAATGGACATATAACTATCTTACTAATTTGAAATACAATTACATAAGAAACATTCATTTTCAAAATTTTATTTTATGAACTAGAACAAAAGTTTTAGATTTGAAGAACATAATCAATTTTCTCCCCCCAAAGTCTGTACTTTTGTCCTCTCTAAAAATACCTAGTAGAGATTTTAAAAAACATATTTTGTCACTGATTTATAATATGTGTCAGTTCACTTTGTCAATTTTGGAAATATGTATTTTTGTATCACTCTTCCCACCTTTCCTTTCTACTTAAGAATTATTTCTACAAGAAAAGAAACCCTTTTTTTTGGTATCTATATGAGATAATGACTATTAACTAAACTTACTATGTTAATTCCTTTACAATATTTGAATGTCAAAGCATTATGCTGTATACCTGAAATTTATACAGTGCTATATGCCAATTATATCTTCATAAAACAAGGGAAAAATCATTTCCTACGTATGAACAGACTTCAGAGGAGGAATGTTCTGAGGGTTTCTTCACTTGAATAAAAATCATTCATTCTTTAGAAAAAAAAAAAGGAAAAACACAAAAATAGCATGGTATCAGGAAGAAGACTCGGTCCTTCATAATCGTTCTTATCATAGAATTCTTAACACAAGGTCAGAGAAACCAAACTTAACCTCAGCCTTCTAACTCACAGTTTCGAACAATTGGTCTTAGATGGCCTCATGTCTATGATATTATGTCTCGTTCTGTACAATAATAAAACTGAAGCTGTTTTTCCATCATCAACTATGTGCTTGGGTTGAGGCCTCCTGGATCTCATAAATGATTTGTCCCTCTTCTGACACTTATTGTTAGAGACAATATCTTTTCACCATTGTTGAAAAGTGCTGTGTCGACAGCCAGCGTTTGGGGATTGCAGACTGTGCTTTCCTCTGTAGCTGAAAACAGACAGAGGAAAGAAACGTGCCTTCCTGAGGCCCTGTACTGCCCTCGTGGTAGGACGCTCTGCAGCTGCACCGCGGGCCACCTGGGCCGGCGGCCCTGTTCAATAGCTGGATATCCTGTTCTGCTTTTCTACAGCTTTGCTGCCCAGGAGAATCGCCTGGGAAGTGAATTGTGACTTTCCAGGGTTTTAAGCTTGCCAAGATTACTTACGAAAACACAGTTTGGGGTTATACAAATTCCAAATCTTCTGGCACTCTTGTTGCCTGAAACTTGAGAGAAGGAGAGTATTTGTGGGAGTTGTGAGCTTAAATGCAACTGAAAGTGAGGCTTTTTGTTATATATATATACATTATCAGAGAATATATTTTATGTGCAAATTTAGGCAGCCTTTTGGGGGTATATTATCGTCGTCGTTGTTGTTGTTTGTAATGATACATGTAAGAAGTATGAGCTTTCTCTGCAAGTTGTTCTCAAAGGCAATAAGGTAAAGTAAATGCTAATTTCAAAGGCCAAAGACATCTTTGAGACTTGGTTGAATATTAAATGCACTCCCATTTTACAGGAATATTCTTACTTTGGAATTGTTAATGTTTCAGAAAAAAAAGAAAAAGAAAAAGAAATATGTTCTGAGGGGAAAGGTTGTGTGTATATCTCCTCACTGGCAATCCTGATACTTCCCACAGAGGATTCTGCTGCTGAATAAATTCATGTGACAACTAGTTTTAGAAGACCCTTAGATCCCACAACATCAAAAAGTCAGCTTCAGCCTCATTTGAAATGGATAAACTCATGAATCTGTTATGTCAGGAGATATTTTGACCAAGTTCTCTTCACTTTATATTGACTACAGATAGCCCTATTTGTAAATTCCTTTTAGGGAACCTTCGAAATTAATGTTTTTTGTTTGGTTTCAGATTCGTTTTGAAGTCCTGAGCTTTTTCACTAAAATGTCTAATTTTTTCTTTATCTGGTTTGAAAGGAAGAATATTTCTTTTTCTATTTTTATTGTCATTGGGGGGGTATTATTACTGAATGAAACTATCTCTAACTTGAAGATGTTGGCATATGCAGTTGAGTTGGATCTGTTTGGAAATAATGAGCATATCATTTTATCACAAAATTAAATAATTAATGTCAGATTTCAGATCTTATAGTCATCAGAATACTTAGCGTTACATAGAGCCTTATACTTTAAAAATTATGTGAACATTTTAAGAGTAAGAGAAAGTAAATGTATCACTGAGTAAAGAAAACACATACCTCTCTTTTATCAACTGTGTCCACCCCCATCATCCTCCAGCCACACATTATGGTTCATTGTCAAGCAATTCAAGGAGATGCTCTACAAGGATATTTATGGAAAACTTTTCTTTCCTCTCTGGATCACTAGTTCACTGCTGTGCCAAATCAGACTCATAATGACTGATATTTTGAAAGGTATTTAAAAATTAGATGTATCAAGAAACCAAGAATTCGCTGAAACCTGGTATTAATTTGGAAATAAGCATTTTACCATGTGAATCATAACCAGATCTTCATCTAAATATTACAGTTTGCTTTACCAGTTCTAAACGATAGAATATGAAAACTAAAATTTAGTTGGAGAACAAAGCATTTAAAATTTCATAGGTTCAAAGAGGAATAATGATTATGAACTACCACCAAAGTCCATACACTTAATTCTGGGACTAGATAATTGGCCCCAGTGTTCCTTCCACTAAATTTATCATTAAAATTTAAAAGGTTAAAATACTAAGTATTTTTTAATTCTACATTATTTCAAAATCTATACTTTAGCTGAAAATTTACTGAGATTGTGATGCATTGTTATCAAAGTTTCAGATTTACCTCTAAGTTTTATCTTTTGACAAGTTGAGTGTGTAAATGTGAATTTCTTAGAGACTCTTGCCAAGAATAAACTTTTGTATCCTATCATGCAAACTATGCATGAGGTTAACTCAAAGCTCCAATTTAAATTCTGAGGAACTATTTCATAAATGTGCATGTACACACACACACGCACGCACGCACACACAAACGTAAAAAATCTCAGTGTGGACCCTCAAAGAGGTCCAATTTAAAAAAAAAGTATTATTGTATTTTGATTGTATGCAGAGCTGTGATTTTTTCCTTTTATGTGTCTAGTAGGGCTCTATCTTCTGTTCTTAGTGAAAACAAGACAAAAAGCAAATTGGAGATTAATTTTGGCTGAGACTGAATCTCAACATTCAATGTTTAGTTTGTGTGTGTGTATTTAATTTCATCTACTATTATGGTCAACCATGATATCAAATGGTTTTCAAGATGAATTCCAGTTTTTTTAATCTAACAGTCTTAATTTAAGTTTTATAATAAATAGAATTAGTTTTAGAATAACAACATAAGCAGAGGTAATATTTTCTCAGCATAAATGTAGGGTGAGTAATATAAGTTAGCATGTTTTAGAAGCATAACATGCCATTAGATAAACCACACTGAATGTTCTTTGGTACGTAGGCTTCATTCATTTTATTCATCCATTCAACAAATCTTGACTGTCTGGTGAAAGGTTAATTCAACATACTCAACAAATTGACCATAAAAACAGAAGAAAAGTTTGAATATTTCTATATTGGGATTTAATTGATTGTTTATCCTCAAGTGTTGATATCATGAAGTTAAGAAAAAGACTATTTCAAGGTTGATTTTAGGGTTGATTAAGGTTTGAAAATATCTATATTTTTCAGGCACATATATGATATCATTTTGATAACTTTAAGACTGTGAAATATTTCACATAAGCTACAATCTCCTAGCACATTATGAATGTGCAGATAGATGATAATATAGGTAAAAATCTGCATATAATTCTCAATGTAAAAATATAAAATAGAACATTTCAGAAAGGTTTTTTTGATATTTAAAATATATATGAATATATGGCATATTTCATTTGTATGCTTTGTATTTCATATCAAGAATAAAATTATAAAATGTGCACATAGTGTGGGTATAATATAATTTTAGAAGGATTAATGTCATTGTTTTAATATATTATAATGGATTTGAAGAATTTAAAGATGACTAATTGATTTAGTAGATTTAAAGAGGAATTAATACCATCTTTCTCAAATTTTTCCAAAAATGAGAGTGAACAATTCCAAACTTACTCTATGTGGCCAGCATCACCCTAACACTAGGTAAGGACACTACAAGAAAATTAAAAGCCAATATTCTTGATGAACATAGGTGCAAAAATTCTCAATAAAATACTAGCAAACCAAAGGCAACAACATGTTAAAAGGATCATGTACCATAACCAAGGGGAATTTATACAGGGATTTAAAATAGGCAAATCAATAAGTGTTATACCAGATTAACAGAATGAAGGATAAAAATTACATAATTATCTCAACAGATGCAAAAAAAATTATTTTTTTCACAAAATTCAACACACTTTCATGATAGAGACTATCAACTGATTAGGTATAGAAGAAATGCACCTCAACATTAATAGGTCATATATGACAAGCCCACGCTAACATTTTGCTTAAAATGAAAAGCTGAAAGGTCTTTTCCTAAGATTAGGAACAAGACAAAGATGCCCACAGTCACCATTTCTATTCAACATAGTAATGGAAGTCCTAGACAGCAATTAGGCAAGAAAAATAAATAAAGGGCATCAAAATTAAAAAGGAAGAAGTAAAATTGTCTCTGTCCCCGGATTACATGATTTCTTCTATTTGGGAAACCCTGAAGACTCTACCAAAAAATTGTTAGAACTAATAAATGGACTCAGTAGAATTACAGGGTACAAAATATCAATATAGAAATGTAATATATATGTATACATATACAATAAACTATTCAAAAAATAAATTAAGGAAACTATTATTTTAAATACCATCAAGGTGAAGGATCTATATATACACTGAAAACTCTAAATATTAATGAAGAAATTTAAGAAGACACAGGATGTCTTCTTAAATGGAAAGATGTCCTATGTTCACGGATTGGAAGAATTAATATTGATAAAATGTCCATACTACCCAAAGCAATACACAGATTCAATTCAATCTCCATTATAATTCCAACAGTATTTTTCATAGGAATAGAACAATCCTGAAATTTGTATGGGATTAGAAAAGACCTCAAATAAACAAAACAGTATTGAGAAAGAGCAAAGCTGGAGGCATCACCCGTTCTGATTTCATACCATATTTCAAAGCTCTAGTAACCAAAGCAGTATGATACTGACATAAAAATGGACATAGATGAATGGCAGAATAAAAAGTCTAGAAATAAACCCACACATATATGATCAATCCATAATTGACAAAGGCACTGAGTATACACAGAGGAAATAATAGTCTCTTCAATAAGTGTTGGCTATCCACATGCAAAAGAATGAAATTAAACCCTTATACCAAACTCAAAAACTCAACTCAAATGAATTAAACATTTTCAGTATGAGATCTTAAACCGTAACATTTTTGGAAGAAAGCACAGAGGAAAAAGCTCCTTGACATTGATCTTTATAATGATTTTTTTGGATCTGACACAAAAGCAGAGACAACAGCCAAAATGAACAAGTGTGACTACATAAAAATAAAATCTGCACAACAAAGGAAATAACAAAATGAAAAGTCAACCTATAGAATAGAAGAAAATATTTGCAAACCAATATATATAATAAGGGATTAATACCCAAATATATATAAGGAACTCATATGATCCAAAAGCAAAAACAACCTGATCAAAAAAATAGGCAAATGACTTGAATAGACATTTCTCTAAAACAAAACAAAACAAAACAAACAAAAACAAAACAAAAAACCCACAAAAATAAAAAGTACAAATGGTCAACAGGTATGTTATGGAAAGGTGCTCAGTATTACTAATAACTAGGGAAATGCAAATCAAAACCACAGTGAGATACCACCTCACACTTGTTAGGATAGCTATTATCAGAAAGTCAAAAGATAAGTGTTGGTGAGGAAATATAAAAAAGGAAACCCTAACCGCCACTGGTGAGAATAAAATTGGTATAGCCATTTTGGAAAACAGTATGGATGCTCCATAAAAAATTAAAAAATAGAACTACCAAAGGATCTAGCCATCCCACTTCTGTGTGTATAACCAAAGGAATTGAAATTTGATCTCAAAAAAAGATCTGCAGTCCCATGTTCATTGCAGCATTATTTATGATAGCCAAGAGGTAGAAGCAGCTTTAATGTCCATTGAAAATGAATGGATAAAGAAAATTGGAAATTATATATTTATAATGGAATATTATCCAGCCATAAAAAATGAAATCTTGCTTGAAGGATAATATGTTAAGTGGAATAAGCAGACAGAGGGAAATAAATACTGCAAGATTTCGTATTTGTTGAATACGAAAGAGTCAAACATACATAACAGAGATAGAATGGTAGCTAACAGGACCTATGGCTGGAGAAACAAGGACAGTTGGTGAAAGAGTACCACCTTTAAGTTATAAGATGAATAAGTTCTGGAGACCTAACATATAGCATGGTGACTATAGTTAATAATATGTATTTGAAATTTGGTAAGAGAATATGTCTCAAGTAGTCTCATGAGCCAAAAATGTTTTAATTATGTGAGGTGATGGATATATTAATTAATCTGTGGTAACAATTTCACAATACATACATATATCAAAATATGTTATACACCTTAATTATATATTATTTTTCTTGTCAATCATTCCTCAGTAAAGCTGTAAGGAATTTTTAAAAATGAAATAAGTAGGTTTGAGTCATTCTTATGATTTTTTGTTAGTTTTATATTTTTAGTATCCAGCTTTAAATCAGGATTTATACTTCAGTTAACTGTATACATAACTGATATATACATATAATATATAATATGTAAATAGGTTGGAAAAATCCCTGGCACATAGTCAGTTTTCAATAAATGTTAGTTCATGTTTTAAAATAATGAGAGAAAATATTAAGAAATACATTTTATTAAAGAGGTTCTCTCAATGGGAGATAAAAGTTTAAATGCAAATTAAAATATCAAAATCAGGAGAATAATTGAAAATTTTGTCCTCCTGTATAAGAATATTTCAATGTATAAAGTGCAGGAAATAGGTTTAAAAGCTCAGCATGGAATATTGGACATGGTTCAAGGACCCCAGATGTGAAAAATAATCTGTCAAGTTAAGGCAAAAATCTAATTGTCTGGATGATCTATGACTATGACTTTATTTATTTTTTAAAATATTTTATTTATTTATTTATTTGACCAACAGAGATCACAAGTAGGCAGAGAGGAAGGCAGAGAGAGGAAGGGAAGCAGGCTCCCTGATGAGCAGAAAGCCGGATGTGGAGCTCGATCCCAGGACCCTGAGACCATGACCTGAGTCAAAGGTAGAGGCTTTAACCCACTGAGCCACCCAGGCACTGCTGACTATTACTTTAAATCAGTTGAGAAATAGTTGAGATAGTGCTTACATATTTCTTAGAGGGCATACGCAAATAATTTCTTATATTATTTACTATTAGTAAATACTGGTAGTTTCAGTGAATTTAGAAATACCAGTTGTTTTAATGTATAATTTGTTTTTATTTTATATAGGGTTTTTTAGTTATATATCCAGTACTTTTAATTAATTTGAATATCCTGGCAACAAAAATTGTCAAACTAAGCTGTGCACATAGATGTTTGTGTCTCTGAATAAGATTCAGTTAAATCCACCAAGCAGAAAGTTTATCTCAATGAATCTGGAGAAATCTTTTTTTTTTTTTAACCTAGAAAAAAATCCACATTGTAAGAAATGTACAGTGACTTGATTAATCATCTACTAAAAATTTTGTTTTAAGTAAAACATCATAGCTCTAGTCAGAGTTGAGATTATTTACTTCATGTTTGCTCATTGCTTACAAAGGAAGAAGGAGACGGGGGTCGGAGGAAGAGTGTCCACATACTTATTCAACATCTGATAATTAAATGCTCAGCAAATGTTATCTATGGTATTATATATATGTAAATATATATACACACCTATACATATACACATACATATATATACATGTACATTATATGTTATATACATAAGTTATATACATAACTTCTTTGATGTCCTTTGCTATTGAGTTTTAGAACAGGGATTGCTTCAATTACTAAAAGCAGCAAAAGAAATAGTCAGATATTGATTAAATGCAGATGACACATGAAGTTCTTTAGAATATTGTGATGATCGTGAGATGAGAGAACATTCACTGAACAATATTGTTTTGTGTACCTCCTTTGTGCCAAGTTCTAAGCTAGACACAACTGCTATCAAGACAAGATTTAGTATTTGCCCTCATGAATTAGGTACTAGAGGGTAAACATATATATCTTACATATATATATATATAAACAAGCACATATATGTTTTTACTTTCTGTCTTATCTCATTAGTAATTCCATATCTGTCTTCAAAGGGTGCCATTGGAAGACATCTTTTTCATTAACATAAGAATTATGGTTACAGTATATGTTCTTAAGGAAACTATTGAAGACTCACAGGCACTTTATGGATACATTTCAAACAGTGTTTGGCAGCAAAAGTCTAATTCATTCAAGATGCTTTAAAATTTGCTAATGAATATTTTTTTTTTAAGGATTTTATTTATTTATTTGAGAGAGAGAAGGGAGAGGAGGAGCAAAGGGGAAGGAGAGGAAGAGGGAAAGAATCTCAAGCAGACTCTGCACTGAATGGGAAACCCAGTGTTGGGCTTGATCTCACAACCCTGAGATCATGACCTGAGCTGAAACCAAGAGTTCCAGACACTTAATTGACTGAGCCAACCAGGTGTCCCATGAATAATAATTAAAACAAAAAAAAATTAATACATTACACAGGATAGTTTTCTGAAGTTATATATGGTTAAGTTTCTCCTAAAGAGAATAAAATTTTGAAATCTGTGTAAACAAAGAAAGAGAACTAATAAAGCGGTTGGACATAGCACAAATTTATTGAAAAAATATATATAGTCTAGGTCCAATAATTTGAGTTAATTTGCTAGGGTTGCCATAAGTAAATGGCACATAAAATGTGGCTTAAACAGAAATTTATTTTTTCAAGTTCTCCAGGCTAGAAGTCCACAGTGACAGTATAGGCAGGTCCTGGTGACCTCTCTCCTTGTATTGTTGATGGCTCCCTCAATTTAGTGACCTCCTGTCCTGTCTTTTCTCTGGGTCTCTGTGTTTCCAAGTTTCCTCTTCTTTCAAGAATACCCTAAAAGCCTCATCTTAACTTAATCATATCTTTAAAATGACTCATCTCCAAATACAGACACATTTTGAGATACTGGGGTGAGGGCTTCAAATATGTATTACAGAATGACATAATTGAGCTCCAAACAGCACTCTAGTCAAAAGTGAGAAAACATAGGTACCTTTAAAATAATTTGAAAATTTTGGTCACAGTACATTTAATGATTGAGATTCTTTTATTTGAAGTTAGCAACAGTACAAATCAAGTGCTTAAAGATCCTCAAACATATTGAAGAGGCATGTTCTGATAACAATCTGATAAAAATAGTAATTTTAGTATCAGCAACAAGAGTAACTGTGATAGTACTAGTAATAATAGTAGAAAAGGCATTTATTTGTCCTGTACCAGGGACTCTCTTTGCAGTATTTTTCTGTTTATAACCACACAAAATCATTATCTCCATTTAATACAGAAGAAAGTACGAGAGAAGTAAAATAATTTCTTTGATGTCCTTTGCTATTGAGTTTTAGAACAGGGATTGCTTCAATTACTAAAAGCAGCAAAGGAATAGTCAGATATTGATTAAATGCAGATGACACATGAAGTTCTTTAGAATATTGTGATGATCGTGAGATGAGAGAACATTCACTGAACAATATTGTTTTGTGTACCTCCTTTGTGCCAAGTTCTAAGCTAGACACAACTGCTATCAAGACAAGATTTAGTATTTGCCCTCATGAATTAGGTACTAGAGGGTAAACACAAAGTGCCTCACTGAAGAGACCATCTCTAATTTCTCAAAGACATTTTTTGTTATTTCTTTTTAGCAGTGGTTAGCAAATGTGCAATAGCCTTATTTTTATAGTTTGTTATTACTGATATATTTCAGTCTTAGCTCTTTCTTTGATCTTGAGAGCTTTTTAACTTTCATTGTTTTGGGTTTTGTTTATTAATGGAATTTGATAATTCAGTAAGTCAGTCTGGTCAAAGTGATTTTATTTTGATACATGAATATACTTTTTAAATATTTATTAAAATAAATGTATATTTTTGGGGCTGAAGAGTTAGTGGAATGAAGAAATAACTGGCACAAAACAGTCTATAATTCCAATTTCCAGGATTTGTTTTTAATTAAGATTTTTTAATTGTGAAAAAAAATATGACAAAAGATTATACTGAAAGGAAATGTAAAAAGAAAAAAACATCACAAGCATTTTCATTTGGAATGAAAATTATCACCAAGGATTTGTCCTTGTCTCATTTCTTATTTTATTAAATTCATGACTTTATTGAACATTGTGTTCTATACCCCTGACATTCTACTGAATGAAAAATGGTAGAGCTCTGCTAATGATTTGATTATGGTATAGAATTGTACCTGATATGTCAAGATAAATATTAACATTGATATGGAATTTATGGATTTGTAGGCAGTATTTAATTTTTGGAAAGAAATCTTTTATCAAAATTATTAATCATTTATTATTGTCAACAGAACTATGTGGCAGGTTTTATTACACTGCAGTAAAGATGTTGAATGTAAAACCTCTTTCTAGCCTGTCATACAACACCCAAAGCATTTTGAAGAGGGACAGTTTTTAATCTGTCTTTCACAAAGATTTATACCATCATCAGTTTTATATAAAGAGAAACCTTATGCCCAGTGAGAAAAGATACCTGCCCGTAAAATGTGCATCTGTGTCCCTCCATGAAATACTGGGGCCAGGGAGCAGATTACTGACCTGTTCAGTCTTTATGGGGGAAAAAAAAATACTTATCTCCTAAATATTTAAAAAAAAATGTTTTCTATAAAGTTGTTTTAATACAAAATTAGTTTATAAAATATTTTCCAAATTTATTGGCTTAAAAAAAAGTTCTGCTTTTATTTCAAGTCAGACATAGTAAGGATGTGTCTTTTCAACATCAAATATGCCAATTCAAATGTAATATTAATTTATGAAGAGTTTCCAAAAACTGGAATATTTTAAATACAGTCCTATCCTTCCACAGAAGAATAGGCTAGGTTGAAATGTGGCTTTTCACTCAATCATTTTAGTAATTGGTACAGTTGCTCTATAAGTGGTAGTGACATTTCTCCTAGCAAATTAACTCTTATTTATGCATAATAAAACAAATAAGGAAGAAATAGAAACAAAAGGATTATTCCTTAGCAATCTAAATTGAAAAACCTCTGCTATTATCTTAAAGAAGTAACTAGTTGTAATAAGCGGAAACAAATGATTTGACTTCTCAAGATAATTCATCTTGAAACAAAGTGATTACGCAAATATAAGATTTAAGTGGAATATGCTAAAATCATGTGAATTGAGGGCTCTGGTGAATCATTTGAAAAACAATGGCTTCAACATATTGAAAACTAAACCTTTGTGGTCCTAAGGAGTTAATGTGTTTTTAAGAAGGGAAAACAATAACAACTCCATTTACTCCCAGGGAATAATTTATGTACTGGGAAAATTGAGTTGAAAAATGAAAACTTGTAAATGAAAGCTAATCTTTAATGAGTATTACCACAAAAATGTATAGAATACACACAAGATAGTAATTTAGGTTTTAGTTGAATTCTTTTGAAAAGAGACCATCTTGACTAGATCTAAGAAATGACTCCACAGGGAAATTATCTGTATATATTTTTGAAAGTTATTTATTTTAAATTACCCTCTGTATGACATAAGAAAAAGTAAAACTGAAAGATTTGAAATTACATTGACTATGGACTTGGGTTAATTTTTTTTTCCAGTTTATGACCTCCTAATATGGTGAGCCTTAAACCTCTTTCCTTATGAGCAAATGTTCCCTGAACTCTCCTTTTGCTCTCAGTACCAAATGGGATGGATAGCAATGGAAGGAGTAGTGTAGACCATTTTCCTGCTATAACGTTGTTTATGTAGGAAGTATTCATATTAGTGATAATATCTTGCTTTCAATAAAAAATGAAGAATCAGTGTCTACTCTAAGTATAGGATAAACAGTGGATTTAGAAGAACACAGGGAAAGCACCATTTGCTAAAATGACAATTCCAGAGAATTGTTCATGTCCAACATGTATGTTTAATCCAGATCAACATGTCCATGATTTATTTTGAGTTTTTCCCTAGCTATACTCACTTCTAATCTGTTCATCTCTTCTGTAAGGGTCAATGTCTTACTGCTTATTAATTTTGTCATTTGTATTTGTTCCTCATTCATTAACTCTTAGGCCTCACTTAGGGACTTAGATTAAACTTCATTTTTTAAAAAAAGTATTTTATTTTATTCAGTGTTCCAAAATTCATTGTTTATGCACACACCCAGTGCCCCATGTAAATGTGCCCACCTTAATACCTACAACCAGGCTTACTCAACTCCCCACACCCCTACTTTCCAAAACCCTCAGTTTGTTTCTCAGAGTCTAGTCTCTCACACTTTGTCTCCCCCCTCCTATTTCTCCCAATTAACTTTTCCCTTCCTTCTCCTAAAATCCTCTGTTATTCCTTATGCTCCACAAGTAAGTGAAACCAAATGATAACTGACTCCCTCTGTTTGACTTATTCTACTCAGAATAATCTCTTCCAGTCCCATCCATGTTGATGCAAAAGCTGGTATTCAGCCTTTCTGATGGAGGCATAATATTCCATTGTGTATATGGACCACATCTTCTTTATCCATTCATCTGTTGAAGGGCATTTGGCCCTTTCCACAGTTTGGCAACTGTGGCCACTGCTGCTATGAATATTGGGGTACAGATGGCTCTTCTTTTCACAACATCTGTATCTTTGGGGTAAATACCCAGTAGTGCAATTGCAGAGTTATAGGGTAGCTCTGTTTTTAATTTCTTAAGGAATCTCCACTCTGTTCTCCAAAGTAGCTACACCAACTCGCATTCCCACCAACAGTGGGAACAACAGAGTTCCCCTTTCTCCACATCTTCTCCAACATTTGTTGTTTCCTGTCTTGTTAATTTTTGCCATTCTAACTGGTATACGGTGATATCTCAAAGTGGTTTTGATTTGACTCTCCCTGAGGGCTAATGATGATGAACATTTTTTCATGTGTCTGTTAGCCATTTGTATGTCTTTTTGGAGAAGTGTCTGGTCATATCTTCTGCCCATTTTTTGACGTGATTATCTGTTTTGTGTGTGTTGAGTTTGTGGAGTTCTTTATAGATCATGGGTATGAGCCCTTTGTAGTGTCAGGTATCTTATGGTTCTTGGTGCTACAGTAAATAGAATTAATTCTTTAATTTCCCTTTCTATATTTTCATTGTTAGTGTATACGAAAGCAACTGATTTTCATGCATTGATTTTGTATCCTGCCACATTACTGAATTGCTGTATGAGTTCTAGTAGTTTGGGGGTGGAGTCTTTTGGGTTTTCCTTATATAAAGTACCATGTCATCTGCAAAGAGAGAGAGTTTGACTTCTTCTTTGCCAATTTGAATACCTTGTATTTCTTTTTGTTTTCTGATTGCTGTTGCTAGGACTTCTAGTACTATGTTGAACAACAGTGGTAAGAGTGGGCCACTGTTCCTGATCTTGTGTTCCTGATCTCAAAGAGAAGACTGTCAGCTTTTCCCCATTGAGAATGATATTTGCTGTGAGTTTTTCATAGATAGATTTTATGAAGTTGAGGAATGTTCCCTCTATCCCTATACTTTAAAGAGTTTTAATCAGGAACAGATGCTGTATCTTGTCAAATGCTTTTTCTGCATCAATTGAGAGGATCATGTGGTTCTTCTGTCTTCTCTTATTGATTTGTTCTATAACATTGATTGATTTGTGAATGTTAAACCTCCCTTGCATCCCAGGGATAAACCCCACCTGGTCATGGTGGATAATTTTTTTTTTAATTTTATTTATTTGACAGAAATCACAAGTAGGCAGAGAGGCAAGCAGAGAGAGAGAGGAGGAAGCAGGCTCCCTGCTGAGCAGAGAGCCCAATACGGGACTCCATCTCAGAACCCCGAGATCATGACCTGAGCTGAAGGCAGAGGCTTAACCCACTGAGTCACCCAGGTGCCCCGGATAATCTTTTTAATGTATTGTTGGATCCTGTTAGCTAGGATCTTGTTGAGAATCTTGATATCCATATTCATCAGGGATAATGGTCTGAAATTCTCCTTTTTGATGGGTTTTTTGCCTGGTTTGGGGATCAGGTTAGTGCTGGCTTCATAGAAGGAGTCTGGAAGTTTTCCTTCTATTTCTACTTTGTGAAACAGCTACAAAACAATAGGTATTTCTTCTTTGAATATTTGGTAGAATTTCCCAGGGAATCCGTCAGGTCCTGGGGTCTTGTTTTGGGGAGGTTTTTGATCACTGTTTCAATCTTATTTCTAGATATTGGTCTATTCAGGTTTCAATTTCTTCCAGTTTCAGTCTTGGAAGTTTATAGGTTTTCAGGAACGCATCCATTTCTTCTAGGTTGCTTAACTTATTAGAATATAACTGTTAATAATTTCTGATGATTATTTCTATTTCCTTGGTGTTAGTCATAATCTCCCCCTTTCATTCATAATTTTATTAATTTGGATCCTCTCTCTTTTCTTTAGGCCAGTGGTTTATCGATCTTATTGATTCTTTCCAAGAACCAACTTCTAGTTTCATTGATGTGTTCTACTGTATCTCCAGTTTCTAACTTACTGATCTCTGCTCTAATCTTGATTATTTCCCTTTTTATATGTGGGGTTGGCTTAATTTGCTGTTTTTCCAGTTGTTTAAGGTATAAAGAGAATTGGTGTATTTGGGATTTTTCAATTTTTTGAGTGAGGCTTAGATGCATTTCCCCCTTAAGACTGCCTTTGCCATATCCCATAGGTTTTTTTTTTTTTTTCTATTTTTGCCCATTTATTCAATGTATCTGTTCATTCAGTAAATACATACAAGTAACTACTATATGCTAGGCACTGAGATAGACACTGGGGATACAGAAATACCAAAACAGATACAAATTCCTACCCTCTAGGAAACTTTATTTTTTAAAAAAAAATTAATTTATTTATTTTCAGAAAAACAGTATTCATCATTTTTTCACCACACCCAGTGCTCCATGCAATCCGTGCCCTCTATAATACCCACCACCTGGTACCCCAACCTCCCACCCCCCCGCCACTTCAAACACCTGAGATTGTTTTACAGAGTCCATAGTCTCTCATGATTCACCTCCCCTTCCAATTTACCCCAACTCCCTTCTCCTCTCTAACACCCCTTGTCCTCCATGATATTTGTTATGCTCCACAAATAAGTGAAACCATATGATAATTGACTCTCTCTGCTTGACTTACTTCACTCAGCATAATCTCTTCCAGTCCCGTCCATGTTGCTACAAAAGTTGGGTATTCATCCTTTCTGATGGAGGCATAATACTCCATAGTGTATATGGACCACATCTTCCTTATCCATTCGTCCGTTGAAGGGCATCTTGGTTCTTTCCATAGTTTGACGACTGTGGCCATTGCTGCTATAAACATTGGGGTACAGATGGCCCTTCTTTTCACTACATCTGTATCTTTGGGGTAAATACCCAGTAGTGCAATTGCAGGGTCATAGGGAAGTTCTATTTTTAGTTTCTTGAGGAATATCCCATAGGTTTTGGACTGATTTGTCTTCATTCTCATTGGTTTCCATGAATTGTTTTAAGTTCTTCTTTGACTTCCTGGTTGATCCAAACATTCTTGAGCAACATGCCTTTAGCTTCTAAGTGTTTGAATACCTTCCAAACTTTTTCTTGTGGTTGAGTTCCAGTTTCAAGCCTTGTGGTCTGAGAATATGTCGGGAATAATCTCATTCTTTTGGTATTGATTGAACCCTGATTTATGACCCAGCATGTCTTCTGTTCTGGAGAAAGTTTCATGTGCACTATAGAAGAATGTATATTCTGTTGTTTTAGGGTGGAATGTTCTATATATATCTATGAGTTCATCTGGTCCAATGTGTCATTCAAAGTGTTTCTTTATTGATTTTCTGCTTGGATGATCTATTACTGAGAGTGGTGTGTTAAGATCCCCTACTATTAATGTATACATATTGATATGACTGTTTCTTTGATTAACAGTAGGCTTATGTAGTTGGCTGCCCCCATATTTGGGGGCATAAATATTTGTAATTATTTGATCTTCTTGATGGATAGACCCTTTAAGAATAATGTAGTGTCCTTCTGTATCTCTGACTGCAGTCTTTAACTTAAAATCTGATTTGTCTGATATGAGAATCATTACCCCAACTTTCTTTTGAGGCCCGTTGGCATGAAAGATGGTTCTCCATCCCTTCACTTTCAGTCTGGGTGTATATTTAGGTTCCAAGTGTGTCTCTTGTAGACAGCGTATGTACAGGTCCTGTCGTTTTATACAGTCTGCAACCTTGTGCCATTTTATGGGAGCATTTAGGATATTCACAATTGAGAGTGATTATTGAAAGATAAGTTTCTATTGACATCATTCTATTGCCTGTGAAGTCCTTGTTTCTATAGATTGTCTCTGTAATGTCACTCTTGGGTTCTTTCTTCTTTTATAGAACCCCCCCCTTAATATGTATTGTTGTACATGCTTGGTGGTCACATACCTTTTTAAACCTTGCTGGTCTTGGAAGCTCTTTATCTCTCTATTCATTTTGATTGTCAGGCTTGCTGGATAAGGAATTCTTAGCTGCATGTTCTTCTCATTTAGTGCCTTGAATATGTCTTGCCAGGCCTTTCTGGCTTGACAGGTTTCTGTGGACAGGTCTAACATTATTCTGATGGTCCTTTCTCTGTGTTTAGGGAATCTCTTCCCTCTAGTTGCCCTTAAGACCTCTTGTCTGAAATTATGATTCATGAGTTTCATAATTAAGTGTCTGGATGTCTTTCTAAACTTGTTGATCTTGGAGTGGTGTCCTTTCTGCCTCTAGGACATGAATACTTGTTCCATTCCTCAGATAAGGGAATTTCTTTTTTCTTTTTTTTAAATTTCTTTTCAGTGTAACCAAAATTCATTGTTTATGCACCACACCCAGTGCTCCATGCAACACGTGCCCTTTATAAAACCCACCACCAGGCTCACCCAACCTCCCACACCCCGCCAAAACCCTCAGATTGTTTTTCAGAGTCCATAGTCTCTCATGGTTCACTTTCCCTTCCAATTTCCCTCAACTCCCTTCTCCTCTCCATCTCCCTATGTCCTCTATATTATTTGTTATGCTCCACAAATAAGTGAAACCATATAACTGACTCTCTCTGCTTGACTTAGTTCACTCAGCATAATCTCTTCCAGTCCCATCCATGTTGATACAAAAGTTGGGTAGTAGGGAAATTTTAATCCAAAATTTGTTCTACTATATCTTCTAGTCTTCTGTCTTTCCCCACCCCCCCAAGGATTCTAATAATTCTGATGTTGGAATGTTTCATGGCATTGTTTATTTCCTTCATTCTGTTTTTATGGCTTCTAAGCTGTTTGTTTCAGGCCTCTTCTTGATCCTTTTTTTCTATCAGTTTGTCTTCTAGATCACTACTTCTATCTTCTTCCTTGGTTACCCTAGCTGTTAGAGTGTTTATATTAGATTGGTCTCACTGATAACATTTTTAACTTCTGCCAGATCAGCTCACACTTCTGTCCTTAGAGATTCTATGTTGTCACTAATGGTTTTCTCCAACCTAGCCATTGCCTGGATAATTGTTACCCTGAATTCCCTTTCTAACATATCCATATTTATTTCCATATCCAATAGTTCTGTGGAAGAAGGCACAGTCTCTGAATTTTTCCTCTGTTCGGTGTACCATCTCGTAGTCTTTTTGGTAAGAGGTGGTTGAGGGGATGTATAGCTGAATATATCAACTATGATCCAGGCAAGGTGCACCCTCTTCACTGATGTCTTCTTCCCCTGAAGAGATCCAGAAGTGTATAATTTTATATGTCATGCTGATTTCATGGGTGTTCAGAGTGTTCTGGTAGATATTTAGCACACCTTAGAGGACCAGTTGAAACAGAGTCTCCTACTTCTCAGCCATCCCTCCTCCTTAGATTAACCTTCATACTGATTCTTGATGCTCCCAACTTCACATTAGACCAACCATGGACTCATGGCAGTTTTCCTATTAGCTATCTAAAGAATGTACCATCTGTCCTCCATCAGTACTACCAATTTCTTAGTTCAGAATTTCATCTTCTTTCACTTCAAATATTACAATGCCCTCCCCACCAGTTTTCTTGACAAAGCCTTTGTGAACTTCTGGTCAACTTACTACATTTCCTTTTCAACTTCCAGTCAAATCCTCTAGACTAAAATAAAACTTACTATATAAGTTCCCTGTTTAAAAACAGTCAATATCTCCCTATGCTTTTCTGGTTATAATGCAGACTCCACTGCATGATATACAAGGTCCTTCATGGTCTAGCTCCTGCCTCACCTGTTTAAAACTATCTCCTACTAATCTTCAAAAGGAACATAGTATCCAACCATACTGAGCTACTTTTGATTCTTTGAACATGTTATGTTGTTTCATTACTTGGTTTTTTCAGCTTTATGAAAGTATAATTGACAAATACGATTGTAAGATATTTAAACTATGCATTATGATAATACATTGTGAAAGGATTTCCCATGATTTAATTAATTAATATACCTATCTCCTCACATATTTCTCTCTCTTTCTGGCAAGAACACTTAGGTTCTAATCTATTAATAAAGTTCATTTCACTTATACAATATAATATAATTAACTATAGTCACTATATTGTACATTAGATCCTTAGATCTTATGCATTTTCTAGCTAAAAGTTTGTACTCTTAGATATCTTATAGCTCCAGGCCTTTGCAATTATCATCCTCTCTACTTATATCTTTCCTTATTTGTCTGCAACAAACATAAATCAAGTTCTGAATACAAAAACTAAAAGTGCACTGCTGTAAGTGGGGAAAATAATGAATGAGTTGAAACTTGAATGTCCCCCAAAGTATATAGCATCAGTCAAGGCTATTAGAAGGTAATAGAAATCCAGATCTTCCTTGAGAATTAGGGCAACCAAGAGTTCCAGTTCACATGGGACTTATGGGTTTCCCAGGACACAAAATTTTCAGTTTTCTTGTTTTCTAAGATTTTTAGTTCTGAAACCCAATATTCCTGAGCAAACTAGAATGGTTGTTTTGCCTGAGGCTAAAGAGCTGGACACAAATATGTCTTCATCTTGTATGTCCCCAGTGTCTGCGGAATCTCTATTCTAACACCTATTCTCTATTGCAACTTCTTTATAATTGTGTGTGATTTCCACAGCGGGCTATGCATCTTCAGAGACTGAATCTTACTCACTTTTGTATCTTTAGTAACTACTTTGTTGCCAGTCACATGTCTTCTTCCCAGAAAATGTTCCGTAACTATGAATAAAGAAATTGGTGAATAAATAAATGGATGATTGAATGATAGAGAAAGATGAAAAAAAGCAGGGCTAAGACTCATGTCCCAAAGATTCTGAAAAAAGTAACAGAATTGATTAGGGATATAAGACCTGGAATGTAGATTTTAGAACCAAGCAAGAAAGCCATTTCAGTCACTATTCTTGTTGCCACTGTTTTTTCACATTTTTGTAATATAAGTATTTCTTCTGATTCCAAATATTCAGTAAATTCTAAAACTTTGGGAATACTTTGAGTGAATGGATTGTTTCCATTTGTGGAAACCATGGGCAGGACTAGTTTTTCATGTGTTTTTGGTTGGTACAAAAACATTTGGTACTTGAGGACAAATGTGATCATTAGACCACCCCCAGAACTTATGAGTTTATTGCAGAGAGATTTAGACATCCACAAAATGTGGGAGCCAGAGTTCAAACTAATACCCCTTGCAACTCATAAGTCCAAGAGACTTCTGTTGACATAAATTACTTTGTTAATATTTACTTTATATAATTACCTGCTTCTATATTGGGTGCATAATATTTACAAATGTTACATACTCTTCTTGAATTTCCCCCTTTATCATTATGTAATATCCTTCTTTGTATTTTGCTGTATAGTCTTTGTTTCAAAATTTATTTTGTCTGGGGAGCAGGCTTCAAGATGGTGGAGGAATAGGAGATCTAAATTTCATCTGGTCCCAGGAATTCAGCTAGATAGTTATCAAACCACTGTGAACACCTTACAAACTCAACAGGAGATTGAAGGAAGGAATAGCAGCAACTCTATGAACAGAAGAATGGCCATTTTCTGGAAGGTAGGATGTATGGAGAAGTGATTCTGAAGCAATATACAGGAAAATAGACTATGGGGGGAGAGAGTTTATGTCAGCCAGCTACTAGCAAGTGATAGAGTGGCAGAGCACAAAATTGGAACTTTTGGAAATTTGCTCCAGTGAGGAACATCTCTCTGGAGGTTATGCAGTGTGATGGAACCCTTGCTGGGAAAGTGTGGTCTCTGTGCCCTCAGGGTCACAGAAAGACTGGGGGTGCCTGAGTATGGCAGATTTTCCAGATATCAGAGGAGGGAGGCTGGCTCTGAAGACTGAGCCCAGGAGTGGACCCTCAGCTTGGAGTTGCCATAAGCCATGATCCATGGCACAGTCGGGCCACTGCTTGAAGAACAGAGGCCCCCAAAGTGGCAGATCCAGGAAGACTCCTCTTCCTCCCCTGGGAGAAACAGCACAGGAGCCGGTCACAGTAGTCCACTGCAGGAATCTGCTGGGTTTGCCGGGTCATGTAGCAAAGATAGAAACACTCAGTCACAGGCCAGGTGAGCATAGAGTGTGGACAGAGACTGGGAGACAAGAGTAACTAACTGGCTTTCTCTCACAGGCACAGAGGAGTGGAGCCCTGAGCTCTTGGCTCCTCCAGGGCTGGAGATTGGGAGGCTGCCATCTTCATTCCTATCCCCTAAAACTGTGTGGAAACCCTCCAGAGAACAAAAGCTACCAAGGGCAAACCCAAGCAGGTTACTTAGCCTGGCCCCTGGCAAAGGTGGTGCAATTCTGCCTCCAGCAAAATCATTTGAGAATCAATGCAACCGGCCCCTCCCTCAGAAGATCAACAAGAATACCCAGATATGTTTAATGACCAATGAGAACTGCAAATCTCCAGCGCTGCAAATCTCTAGTGCTTGGGGAGTACAGCACAGAGTTCATGGATTTTTCTCCATGATTCTTTAGTCTTTCAAAGTTAATTTTTAAAATTTTCTTAATGTTTTTCTTTTACTATTTTCAAAATTTTTCTGCTTTCCTTTTCAACCAACTTCTTATCAGTTCCTTTTTTAAAATCTTTTTTTTAATTTTCATTTTTATAGTCATGTTCTAGACCTTCATTGTAAATAAAACTATGTATATATATATATCTTTATTTACACACACACACACACGTGTGTGTGTGTGTGTGTGTGTGTGTTTCTTTAAAATTTGGGATACAGATTCTTCTAACAGACCAAAATATACCCTGATTCTAGTGTATGTCTTTGTTCTAGTCAACTACCTGATCATATTCTCTCCTTTTTTTTTTTAAATTAAATTAATTTATTTATTTTCAGAAAAACAGTATCATTATTTTTTCACCACACCCAGTGCTCCATGCAATCCGTGCCCTCTATAATACCCACCTCCTGGTACCCCAACCACCCACCCACCTGCCACTTCAAACCCCTCAGATTGTTTTTCAGAGTCCATAGTCTCTCATGATTCTCCTTCCCTTCCAATTTACCCCAACTCCCTTCTCTCTAACACCCCTTGTCCTCCATGATATTTGTTATGCTCCACAAATAAGTATTCTCTCCTTTTTTTTTCTAATTTTTCTTCTTTTTTCAACCAACTTCTTATTAGTTCCTTTTATAAAAATCTTCTTTTTCATTTTTACCATCATATTCCATCCCTTCATTGTATTACCTTTATTTTTGTATATATATGAGTTTTTCTTTCTTTAAAATTTTGGGTGGCAGTTTCTTCCAATAGACCAAAATACACCAAAAATCTAGTGTGTGGCTCTGTTCTATTCACCACCCTGATCATACTCCCCCCCCCCCTTTTTCCCTCCCTCCCCACCCATGGTTTCAGGTCTCTTCTGATTTGTTTAGTGTATGTTTTTCTGGGGTTGTCATTACACTCATAGCATTTTGTTCACTCATTCATTTATTCTTTTCTGGACAAAATGACAAAATAGAAAAACTCACCTCAGTAAAAAAGAACAAGGGGCAATACTGATTGCCAGGGAGCTAATCAATGTAGACATTAGTAAGATGTTGGAACTAGGTTTCAGAATGATAATTATAAAGATACTAGTTGAGCTTGAAAAAACATACATAGGAGATACTAGAGAATCTCTTTCTGGTGAAATAAAATCTAACCAAGTTGAAATAAAAAAGGTTATTAATATTGAAGACAAAAAGAAAATCCTGAAAGCAACTCAGGACAAGAGATCTATAACCTAAAATGGTAGGAACATTAGATTGGCAGCAGACCTATCCACAGATACCTGGTAGGACAGAGAGGACTGGAATGATATATTCAGGGTACTAAATGAGAAAAATATGCAGCCGAGAATACTATAATCCAGCTACGCTGTCACTGAAAATAGGAGAGATAAAAAGCTTCCAGACAAACAGAAACTAAAAGAATATGCAATCACCAAACCAGCTCTACAAGAAATATTGAAAGGGGTCTTCTAAGCAAAGGGAGAACCTAAAAGTAGCATAGACCATGAAGGAACCGAGACAAGATACAGTAACAGTCACCTTACAGGCAATACAATGGTACTAAATTTATATCTTTCAATAGTTACCCTGAATGTAAATGGGCTAAATGCTCCAATCAAAGGACACTGGGTATCAGATTGGATTTAAAAACAAACAAACAAACAAACAACAAAACAACAACAAACAAGACCCATTGATATGCTGTCTGCAAAAGACTCATTTTAGACTCAAAGACACCTCTAGTCTTAAAGTGAGGGAGTGGAAAACAATTTATCATGCTAATGGACATCAGATGAAAGCTGGGATAGCAATCCTTATATCAGACAAATCAGATTTTAAAAGAAAGACTATAATAAGGGATGAGGAAGGACATTATTATATCATACTTAAAGGGTCTATCCAATAAGAAGATCTAACAATTGTAAATATTTATGCCCCTAACATGGGAACAGCCAATTATATAAGTCAATTAATAACAAAATCAAAGCAACACATCAACAAAAATACAATAATAGTAGGGGACTTTAACACCCGCCTCACTAAAATGGACAGATCATCTAAGCAAAAGATCAACAAGGAAATAAGGACTTTATATAACATACTGGACCAGATGGACTTCACAGATATATTCAGAACATTCCATCCCAAAGAAACAGGATACATATACTTCTCTAGTGCAAATGGAACATTCTTCAAAATAGATCACATCCTGGGTCACAAATCAGGTCACAAGTTCCAAAAGTTTGGGATCATTTTCTGCATATTTTTGGATGACAATTCTTTGAAACTAGAACTCAACTAAAAGAGGAAAGTTGGAAAAAAATCAAATGCATGGATGCTGAAGAGCATCCTACTAAAGAATGAATGGGTCAGCCAGGAAATTAAAGAAGAATTTTTTTTTAAAGATTTTATTTTATTTATTTGAGAGAGAGAGACAGTGAGAGAGAGAATGAGCGAGGAGAAGGTCAGAGAGCGAAGCAGACTCCCCATGGAGCTGGGAGCCTGATGTGGGACTCGATCCCAGGACTCCAGGATCACGCCCTGAGCCGGAGGCAGTCGTCCAACCAACTGCGCCACCCAGGCGTCCCGAAATTAAAGAAGAATTAAAAAGTTTCATGGAAACAAATGAAAATGAAAACACAACTGTTGAAATCTTTGGGTTGCAGCAAAGCTGGTCCTACGAAGAACGTATATAATACAACAAGGTTTTCTCAAGAAATAAGAAAGATCTCAAAATATACAACCTAACCTTACACCTAAAGGAGCAGGAGCTGGAGAAAGAATAGCAAATAAAGCCTAAACCAGCGGAAGAGAAATAGTAAAAATCAGAGGAAAAAGCAATGAAATAGAAACCAAAAGAACAGGAGAATAGTTACAAAACTAGGATCTCATTCTTTGAAGTGATTAATAAGATTGATAAAACCCTGGCAAGACTTATCAAAAAGAAAAGGGAAAGAACGTAAATTAATAAAATCATCAGTGAAAGAGGAGAGATCACAATACCAAAAAAATACAAACAATTATAGGAACATATTATGAACAACAATATGCCAATAAATTAAAATAACTAGAAGAAATGGATGCCTTCCTAGAGACTTACAAACTACCAAAACTGAACCAAGAAGAAATAGAAAACCTGAATAGACCCATAACCATTAAGGAAATTGAAGCAGTAATCAAAAATCTCCCAACAAACAAGAGCCTGGGGCCATATGGCTTCCTAGAGAGATTCTACCAAACATTTAAAGAAGAATTAATACCTATTCTATTGAAACTCCTCCAAAAAATATATAAATGGGAGGAGAAATTCCAATCTCATTTTATGAGGCCAGCATTAAATTTGATTCCTGAAACCAGACAAATTCGTCATCAAAAAAGAGAATTACAGATCAATATCCCTGATGAACATAAATCCAAAACTCTCACCAAAATACTAGGTAATAGGATCCAACAGTACATTAAAAGGATTATTCACCAGGATCAAGTGGGTTTTATTCCTGGGTTACAAGGTTGGTTCAATATCTGCAAATCAATCAGTGTGATACACTACATTAATAAAGGAAAGGAGAAGAACCATATGATACTCTCAATAGATGCTGAAAAAGCATTTGACAAACTACAGCATGGTTTCTTGATCAAAATTCTTCACAGTGTAGGGATAGAAGGTACTTACCTCAATAACATAAAAACCATCTATGAAAAGCCCACAACAAATATCACTTTCAATGCAGAAAAACTGAGAGCTTTTCCCCTAAGGTCAGGAACACGACAGGGATGTCCACTCTCACCACTGCTGTTCAACGTAAGATTAGAAGTCCTAGCCTCAGCAATCAGACAACAAAAAGAAATAAAAGGAATCTGAATCATCAAGGAAGAAGTCAAACTCTCATTCTTTGCAGATGACATGATACTCTATGTGGAAAACCCAAGAGACTCCACCCCCAAATTGCTGGAACTCATACAGGAATTTGGCAAAGTGGCAGGATATAAAATCAATGTGCAGAAATCAGTAGCACTTCTATACACTAACAAGACAGAAGAAAGAGAAATCAAGGAGTCGAGCCCACTTACAACTGTACCCAAAACAATAAGATACCTAGGAATAAACCTAGCAAAGACGCAAAGGATTCGTATTCAGAAAACTATAGAACACTCATGGAAGAAACTGAGGAAGACACAAAGAAATGGAAAAACGTTCCATGCTCATGGACTGGAAGAACCAATGCTGCTAAATGCCTATGCTACTACCTAGGGAAATCTATATACATTCAAGGTAATCCCTATCAAAATACCATCAACTTTTTTTCACAGAGCTAGAACAAATAATCCTAAAATTTGTATGGAACCAGAAAAGACCCCAAATAGCCAAAGGATTGTTGGCTGGGGGGTGGAGGAGGGGAAAGAACTCAAAGCTGATGGGATCACAGTTCTGGACTTCAAGCTCTATTACAAAGCTGCAGTCATCAAGACAGCATGGTACTAGCACAGAAAAAGACACATAGATCAATGGAGCAGAACAGAGAACCCAGAAACAGACATTCAACTCTATGGTCAACTAATCTTGGACAGAGCAGGAAAAATATCCAATGGGAAAATGATAGTGTCTTCAAGAAATGGTGTTGGTCTTTTCTGGTTCCATATAAATTTTAAAATTATTTGTTCCATTTCTTTGAAAAAGATGGATGGTACTTTGATAGGAATTGCATTAAATGTGTAGATTGCTTTAGGTAGCATAGACATTTTCACAATATTTATTCTTCCAATCCAGGAGCATGGAACATTTTTCCATTTCTTTGTGTCTTCCTCAATTTCTTTCATGAGTACTTTATAGTTTTCTGAGTATAGATTCTGTGCCTCTTTGGTTAGGTTTATTCCTAGGTATCTTATGGTTTGGGGTGCAATTGTAAATGGGATTGACTCCTTAATTTCTCTTTCTTCTGTCTTGTTGTTGGTGTAGAGAAATGCAACTGATTTCTGTGCATTTGATCTTATATCCTGACACTTTACTGAATAGCCAAAGGGATATTGAAAAAGAAAGCCAAAGTTGGTGGCATCACAATTCCAGACTTCAAGCTTTATTACAAAGCTGTCATCATCAAGACAGCATGGTACTGGCACAAAAACAGACACATAGACCAATGGAACAGAATAGAGAGCCCAGAAATAGACCCTCAACTCTATGGTCAACTAATCTTCGACAAAGCAGGAAAGAATGTCCAATGGAAAAAAGACAGCATCTTCAATAAATGGTGTTGGGAAAATTGGACAGCCACGTGCAGAAAAATGAAATTGGACCATTTCCTTACACCACACACAAAAATAGATTCGAAATGGATTAAGGACCTCAATGTGAGAAAGGAATCCATCAAAATCCTTGAGGAGAACACAGGCAGCAACCTCTTCGACCTCAGCCGCAGCAACATCTTCCTAGGAACATCGCCAAAGGCAAGGGAAGCAAGGGCAAAAATGAACTTTTGGGATTTCATCAAAATCAAAAGCTTTTGCACAGCAAAGGAAACAGTTAACAAAACCAAAAGATAGCTGACAGAATGGGAGAAGATATTTGCAAACGACATATCAGATAAAGGACTAGTGTCCAAAATCTATAAAGAACTTAACAAACTCAACACCCAAAGAACAAATAATCCAATCAAGAAATGGGCAGAGGACATGAACAGACGTTTCTGCAAAGAAGACATCCAGATGGCCAACAGACACATGAAAAAGTGCTCCATATCACTCGGCATCAGGGAAATACAAATCAAAACCACAATGAGATATCACCTCACACCAGTCAGAATGGCTAAAATCAACAAGTCAGGAAATGACAGATGCTGGCGAGGATGTGGAGAAAGGGGAACCCTCCTACACTGTTGGTGGGAATGCAAGCTGGTGCAACCCCTCTGGAAAACAGCATGGAGGTTCCTCAAAATGTTGAAAATAGAACTGCCCTATGACCCAGCAATTGCACTACTGGGAATTTACCCTAAAGATACAAACGTAGTGATCCAAAGGGGCACGTGCACCCGAATGTTTATAGCAGCAATGTCCACAATAGCCAAACTATGGAAAGAACCTAGATGTCCATCAACAGATGAATGGATCAAGAAGATGTGGTATATATACACAATGGAATACTATGCAGCCATCAAAAGAAACGAAATCTTGCCATTTGCGACAACATGGATGGAACTAGAGCGTATCATGCTTAGCGAAATAAGTCAAGCGGAGAAAGACAACTATCATATGATCTCCCTAATATGAGGGAGTGGTGATGCAACATGGGGGCTTAAGTGGGTAGGAGAAGAATCCATGAAAGAAGATGGGATAGGGAGGGAGACAAACCATAAGTGACTCTTAATCTCACGAAACAAACTGTGGGTTGCTGGGGGGAGGGGGGGTTGGGAGAAGGGGGGTAGGGTTATGGACATTGGGGAGGGTATGTGCTTTGGGGTAAATTGGAAGGGGAGATGAACCATGAGAGACTATGGACTCTGAAAAACAATCTGAGGGGTTTGAAGTGGTGGGGGGGGTGGGAGGTTGGGGTACCAGGTGGTGGGTATTATAGAGGGCACAGCTTGCATGGAGCACTGGGTGTGGTGAAAAAATAATGAATACTGTTTTTCTGAAAATAAATAAATTGGAAAAAAAAAAAAAAAGAAAGAAATGGTGTTGGTCTTGCTAGACATGTCTCCAAAGGCAAGGGAAACAAAGACAAAAATGAACTACTGGGACTTCATCAAGATCAAAAGCTTTTGCACAGCAAAGGAAACAGTCGACAAAACCAAAAGACACCTGACAGGATGAGAGAGGATATTTGAAAATGCCTTATCAGATAAAGGGCTAATATCCAAAATCTATAAAAGAACTTAATCAAACTCAACACCAAAAGAACAAATAATCCAATCAAGAAATGGGCAGAAGACAGGAACAGACATTTCTCCAAAGAAGACACACAAATCGCCAACAGACACAAGAAAAAATGCCCAACATCACTTGGCATCAGGGAAATACAAATCAAAACCACAATGAGATACCATCTGACACCAGTCGCAATGACTACAATTTACAAGTCAGGACACGATAGATGTTGGCAAAGATGTGGAGAAAGGGGAATCCTCATACACTGTTGGTGGGAATGCAGGCTGGTGCGGCCACTCTGGAAAACAATATGGAGGTTCCTCAAAAAGTTGAAAATAGAGCTACCCTATGCCCCAGCAACTGCACTACTAGATATTTACCTCAAAGGTACAAATGTAGTGATTCGAAGGGGCATGTACACCCCAATGTTTATAGCAGCAATGTCCACAATAGCCAAACTATATAAAGAGCTCAAATGTGCACCAACAGATGAATGGATAAAGAAGATGTGGTAGAATACTACTCAGCCATCAAAAAAAGAAATCTTGCCATTTGCAATGATGTGGATGGAGCTAGAGGGTATTATGCTAAGCTAAGTAAGTCAGTCAGAGAAAGACAAATATCATATGATCTCACTCATATGTAGAATTTAAGAAAAAAATAAAGGTTTCTCGGGGAAGACAGGAAAAAAATAAAACAAGATGAAATCAGAGACAGAGACTAACCATAAGAGACTATTAATCATAGGAAAAAAAACTGAGGGTTGCTGGAGGGCAGACGGATAGTGGGATGAGGTAAATAACTGGGTGATGGACATTAAGGAGGGCATTTCATGTAGTGAGCACTGGGTATTATATAAGACTGATGAATCGCTGACCTCTACCTCTGAAACCAATAATATAATATATGTTAATTAACCCAATTTAAATTAACAAAATAAGAAAAAAACTATAAATTAGATATTTGAATTAGCCTGAAATTAGTATTCAATAGCAGACATATACTTTCATAAAAATGTACCAGGTCCACAATGTGTTAGCCTTGACCTTTATGTGAACATTCATTGTTTTAGATTTGTGTCTTTTATCTCCTATTTCTCTCCCTTGTAAGAGCTATAATCAGAACTTGCTGGGTTACAGTGTAATACAAAAGAGAATCTCTCTCTCTCTCTCTCTCTATATATATATATATAATGCACACACAGAGAGATATATATGCCTACTTGAGTAGTACCACACAGTTCTATTTTTGAAGTATTGTTTGTATCATTTTATTTTTCACTTGAGTTCTAGCTTGCATAAGATGAAATTGATATTGCAGAATAGATTAGGTAGCCAGTGAAGTGAGCTCTTCATTTCAATACTTTTATCAATAGAAGACTTGTTGTCTAGAGTATAGTAAATGAGCCAACATATAATGACTAACAACTTACATTTTGATTTAATTTTTATGATGTTGGAATTCTTAGCATGAAAAATATTGTTCTCAATCATCCTTTTCAAAAAACTATTTCTTAAGGCAAGAAGATAAACCATCTGCAACCAAGGTTTGCCAAGTTCTAGTGAGCAACTCAAGATGAAAGAATTTAATTGCATATTTTTAGGATACATTTTTAAATTTTTAAAAAGTTAAGTTCTTCTTTCCAAATCCGATATATTTCAGTACCAATTGAAAATGTTACAACAGGACAAAAAGCCACATATCTGTATTTTCCAATTTTTGCACTGCAAAGAAAAGGCAATTTGTCTTTAACTTCCCTTGGTAAAACTTGCATACTTTCTCAACTCATGTGACCCAGGGGGAAGTTATTCCCTTTCATATTCACTGCAAATACAACTAACGAGCATATTATGAATATGCCCCTCCCCTCTCACTTGTGTACTCTTTCTATCTCTCTCTCAAAAAAAAAAAAAAAAAAAGAAAGGTAGCAAAACATATCTAACAATTCAAAGAAAAATAACACTCAAGACAAATAATGACTTCAAGAAAGTTCTACGGAAGATAAAACAAAATAATTTTTGTTGTTCCACCCCACAAATGTTGAAGACTATCAGTACAGAAGACCAATTTAGGTAAAATAGTTTTAGTAAGGTTGGGGGATTAATTAGAGATATCGGGAGGCAAACTTAGGAGTGCTAATTTGAAATTTTTTTAAGTCGGTGACAAATCATTTAGAGTTTGAGTAAGCAAAGTTGTCAGGGTATCTTGAAAAAATATACTTCTGGGAAAATGGTAGTATGAATAAGTGTTTCCTTTTCCAACATCTATGATAATAAATAACAACTAAAAATATGTTGAGGGATAAAAGATACATTTTGATTTTTAAGAAAAATGGGGTGGATTTTTTATGCATATAAATTACATCCTAGGAGGTACCTTTGGAAGTTGCTTGAACTCTTTCAACTTGCTGGAAGGCATTTCACATTATCTCCCTTCTACTGACTGTAACTCCCCAAGCTGTTTGTATAGCATAACTAGGACAGAGTTTCTTGCTTGAGACATGGGCCTTGAGTAGGCTAAGAAAACAAAGCACACCACTAAGTAAATAAATATATACATATTATTTCCTTCATCAATATTGTTTTATGTGTGTGTGTGTGTGTGTGTGTGTGTGTATAACAGCATTATCCTACTTGGAAATAATTGAATTTTAGCTACATATAGTATGAACACAACTAAAGTGTTAAGATTAGAAAAATGAAATGGATAATACAGAAATATTTAGAACTGCAAGAAATTTTCCTTGGAGACCTTTCACCAAAGGAAGTCAGAAACGGACTATGTTGCCGTAAATAATCCAAGTAAAATCAACAGTCTCCTTGGATCTATAATTGATGTGAAGCAAAACAGGGAGTGGGAGAGACATTCATAAGAAAAAAATTTAAATCACCCATTTTGCATCATATTCATGATTATTTCAATTTATGAAATTATAAGTTCCTAACAAACGACACATAAAAATGAATATATTGTATATTTGGATTTCAGTCATTCAAAAGATTTATAAAAATGATTCACTCAACAAATCAAAGCTTTTTTTTTCCTTTTCACCACACCAGAGTTTTAAAATACAGAATGGATTAATTCTCATTCCCCTTATGTGTGTTTTTTTTTTTTCCTTTTTTTTCAAATTGAAATGCTAGCAACTCTTGCTATCCCTGAGAAGAATAGCAAAGTGGGAATTTTTGTAATTGGAGCTGCTTAACAATCTGAGTTTATTCACATTGCAGAATATGCTCATGTTTTAGTTGAAATTGCTGTGTTGTCTGAGACACATTTGGGGCTACTGAAAAACAAAGGCAAAAACAAAAGAAAGTCATGTGCCTTCCAGTTTTGAAGTCTGTAAAATAGGAGAGATGAATAAAGACTTAAAAGGACTGTTTTATGAAGGAATCCATTAATAAGCTCGAAGTGTTTTCATGAGTATTTAACTTGTAGATTTATGTTCTGAAACAGTATCTAGAGTTTCTATCACTGTCTCTAACAGTCATTAAATTTGCCCTGTAGAATATTAGAAACCAAAATACATTATGTAATAATATATAATTGTCTGTTAAAAACACATTAAGTCATTGGAATTGTTACTTTGACTCTGAATTTAAAAAATGTAAAAACCATCCATGAGAAGAAAAACTGAAATAGAATAAAATATGAAAACATTGTTTCCAGCACTCCCAAAAGTAGAATATTTCTAACATATGTGTAAGTTTAAATGACAAAAGTATTTTTTTTAATGATACAATCCTCTGAAACCATTCCTGTTATTGTTTTTATGTAACTGTGACTGTGCAGTTAAAACTCTTGTTCTGTTGTTGCTTTTTTTTTTAATGTATGTCACATATATTGATTATTTAATTTACTATTGTTGTCAGTGAAGGTATTCTTTTCATCCTGGAATGGGAAGAAATCACTCCTACATCTTTGCTAATGTTGACATCGTTCTGGATTTACAAATTGTTGAAACACATGAGGCCTTTGCCATTCTACATAATTCTGAATAAGTGGTGTTAACGGTGTTAAAGCTTTTAGTTATGTGCCTGTTTGCTTTAATTCAATAATTCAATTATAAATTTCCAAGTAATATGTACACTTATTTAACCTTGTAATATTAATTCTGAGCCTGAACTAATGGTATGTCTTCTATTGGAGTACACATAGGCAAAAATGATCATCTATGGCTTTATTTCTGCCTATACAATTTTGTGAAGTAAGAATTAACATTATAAATATTTAGCCTCTTTTTTTTTTTTTTAAGTGAAATGAAAAGGATTATTCAGTAGTGTTTTTTCTACTATTCAGACACTTGTGGAATTGTGCAATAGCAGTCTCAGGACTGCTAACAACTGATTGTGTTTAATAAACTGGCCATTTCTTTTTGTAAAGTGGATTAACTGTTTTCCTTGAACTAACCATTTATTCCAATGACTTAATTAGATCAAATATTTGTGTCGTGAAACTTGCAAACTCATTAATATTTATTCAAAATCCAAAAACATTTAGTGACTACTATGTGCCAGGCACTGGGCTAAGCACCAATGATACATTAGTGGACAGGTTACAAATGTTCTCTACCCTGAGGCAGATTAGAATTTAATTCCACTCATGACCTGTCCTGCCTATCATTACATAAAAATAAATTGTTTGTTTTTGTCCAGCATTTAAATTCATCATCATTGCATCCTTGTAACTGATCTGTCTCTGACCTTTGGTAATGAGATAGAAATGCAATCACCAAAGAGACTGGCCAGAACTTCTCCTTAGGGTAGGAGCTATCTTTTTTAGAGAAATGTACCTTGATAAACCACATGACATAGTGAGGGAACGAGGGAACTTAGATGTTCAAAGGAATTAAGGCTATACTGCTTGGAAGGAGAAAAAATGAGACATTTCTTTATTTCTGAGAAGCTGGAAAAGAGAAGAAAAACAAGAAAAGATAAGAAGGAAAGATTGGAATCACTGAGTTACTGTGGGATGAGAGGGCTTTCAGGGGGAAGGCTAGCAAATTCTCCTATCATAGAGAATTAGCCTTACAAGAAATGTTAAATGGTCTTTCTTAATGAGAAAACAAAAGACCATAAATAGAATGTTTAAAAAATAAATATAAAAGTAAAAGTCCCAATGGTAAAGGCAAATATGTAATAAAGACAGTGAATCAGACAATTTAAAAGCTAATATAAAGTTTAAAAGATAAAAAATAGTAAAATCAACTGTAACTACAATAAGTAGTTAAGGGATACACAAAATAAAAGTATGTAAAATATGAAATCAAAAATATAAAACAGGAGGAGGAAGGATAAAAATGTAGTGCTTTTAGAGTATAAGTGAACAAGTGACTATCAACTTAAAATAAATTGCCATAATATATTTATGCATATATATATATATACGCATGCTTAATGGTAACCACAAACCAAAAGCCTACAATAGACACAAACAAAAGAAAGAGAAATGAATTCAATACTAAATACTAAACATAGTACTAGAGTAAACAACTGAACAACAAGGGAAGAGATCAAGAAAAGAAGAAAGGAACAGAGATGAACCCGAAAAACAACAAGAAAACAGTTAAAATGGCAATAAGTACTTACAATCAATATTACTTTAATTACACATCAATAATTACCTTTAAATGTAAATGGACTAAATGGCTAAAAAATAATATGGTGTCTGTATGGATTAAAAACAAAAATAAAAACAAAAACAACAAGATGCAAGGTTTGCTACCTAAAAGAGACTCACTACATATATGAAGACATAGACTGAAATTGAGAGGATGGAAAAAGATTCCATGGAAATGGAAATAAAAAAGAAAAACTGGAGAAGCAATACTCATATCAGACAAAATAGATTTGTTTACATTTTTTTAATTAACATATGAGGTATTATTTGTTTCATGGGTACTGGTCTATGATTCACAAGTCTTACACAACTAACAGTGCTCACCATACATAGCACATACCCTCCCCAGTGTCCATCACCCAGCCACACCCTCCTCCCACTCCAAAAATTCCTTCAGGTTGTTTCCCCAAATTAAGACTTCTATGGTTTGTCTCCGTCTCTGATTTCATCTTGTTTTATTTTTTTTCCTGTCTTCCCTGAGAAACCTTTATTTTATTTCTTAAATTCTACATATGAGTGAGATCATATGATATTTGTCTTTCTCTGACTGACTTACTTAGCTTAGCATAATACCCTCTAGCTCCATCCACATCATTGCAAATGGCAAGATTTCTTTTTTTTGATGACTGAGTAGTATTCCACCACATCTTCTTTATCCATTCATCTGTTGGTGCACATTTGAGCTCTTTCTATAGTTTGGCTATTGTGAACATTGTTGCTATAAACATTGGGGTGTACATGCCCCTTCGAATCACTACATTTGTACCTTTGAGGTAAATATCTAGTGGTGCAGTTGCTGGGGCATAGGGTAGCTCTATTTTCAACTTTTTGAGGAACCTCCATACTGTTTTCCAGAGTGGCCACACCAGCCTGCATTCCCACCAACAGTGTATGAGGATTCCCCTTTCTCCACATCTTTGCCAACATCTGTCGTGTCCTGACTTGTAAATTGTAGTCATTGCGACTGGTGTCAGATGGTATCTCATTGTGGTCTTGATTTGTATTTCCCTGATGCCAAGTGATGTTGGGCATTTTTTCATGTGTCTTTTGGCGATTTGTGTGTCTTCTTTGGAGAAATGTCTGTTCCTATCTTCTGCCCATTTCTTGATTGGATTATTTGTTCTTTGGGTGTTGAGTTTGATTAAGTTCTTTTATAGATTTTGGATATTGCCCTTTATCTGATAAGGCATTTTCAAATATCCTCTCTCATCCTGTCAGGTGTCTTTTGGTTTTGTTGACTGTTTCCTTTGCTGTGCAAAAGCTTTTGATCTTGATGAAGTCCCAGTAGTTCATTTTTGTCTTTGTTTCCCTTGCCTTTGGAGACATGTCTAGCAAGAAGTTGCTGTGGCCAAGGTCAGAAATTGCTGCTTGTGTTCCCCTCTAGGAAATTGATGGATTCCTGTCTCACATTTAAGTCTTTCATCCACTTTGAGTCTATTTTTGTGTGGGGTGTAAGGAAATGGTCCAGTTTGATTCTTCTGCATGTGGCTGTCCAATTTTCCCAACACCATTTGTTGAAGAGACTATCATTTTCCCATTGGATATTTTTCCTGCTCTGTTTAAGATTAGTCGACCATAGAGTTGAGTGTCTGTTTCTGGGTTCTCTATTCTGCTCCATTGATCTATGTGTCTGTTTCTGTGCCAGTACCATGCTGTCTTGACGACTGCAGCTTTGTAATAGAGCTTGAAGTCCAGAACTGTGATCCCATCAGCTTTGAGTTCTTTCCCCTCCTCCACCCCCCAGCCAACAATCCTTTGGCTATTTGGGGTCTTTTCTGGTTCCATACAAATTTTAGGATTATTTGTTCTAGCTCTGTGAAAAAAAGTTGATGGTATTTGATAGGGATTACCTTGAATGTATAGATTGCCCTAGGTAGTAGCATAGGCATTTTAGCAGTATTGGTTCTTCCAGTCCATGAGCATGGAACGTTTTTCCATTTCTTTGTGTCTTCCTCAATTTCTTCCATGAGTGTTCTATAGTTTTCTGAATACAAATCCTTTGCCTCTTTGCCTAGGTTTATTCCTAGGTATCTTATTGTTTTGGGTACAGTTGTAAGTGGGCTCGACTCCTTGATTTCTCTTTCTTCTGTCTTGTTAGTGTAGAGAAATGCTACTGATTTCTGCACATTGATTTTATATCCTGCCACTTTGCCAAATTCCTGTATGAGTTCTAGCAATTTGGGGGTGGAGTCTCTTGGGTTTTCCACATAGAGTATCATGTCATCTGCAAAGAATGAGAGTTTGACTTCTTCTTTGATGAGGCCTTTTATTTCTTTTTGTTGTCTGATTGCTGAGGCTAGGACTTCTAATCTTACGTTGAACAGCAGTGGTGAGAGTGGACATCCCTGTCGTGTTCCTGACCTTAGGGGAAAAGCTCTCAGTTTTTCTGCATTGAAAGTGATATTTGTTGTGGGCTTTTCATAGATGGTTTTTATGTTATTGAGGTATGTACCTTCTATCCCTACACTGTGAAGAATTTTATCAAGAAAGCATGCTGTACCTTTTGTTCTGTTGAAGTTTTTTTTTTTTTTTAATTTTCACCTTGGGGCATCTGGGTGGCTCAGTGGGTTAAGGCCTCTGCCTTCAGCTCAGGTCATGATCCCAGGGTCCTGGGATCAAGCCCGCATAGGGCTCTCTGCTCAGTGGGGAGTCTGCTTCCCCCTTCTCTCTGCCTGCCTCTCTGCCTACTTGTGATCTCTCTCTCTCTGTCAAATAAATAGAAAATCTTAAAAAAAATTAAAAAAAATTTCACCTTTACAATTATATTCTATCCTTTCTATATATTTAATTTTACTTTTGTATACATATATTTCTTTCTTTACATTTTAGAGTTGTAGTTTGTTCTAAGAAACTAAAATGCATTAGGATAAAGTGTATTGATCTGTTCTGTTCACCTGTCTGCTTATATACCTTCTTTCTTTATTTTTTTTTCACTATTAATTTTTATTATTGCAGTTACATTCTGTACCTTCATTGTACTTAATTTTATTTTTGTACATATATAACTTTTTCTTTCTTGACAATTTTGGGATTGAGTTTTCCAGCAAGCAGATGAAAATACACACAAGATCCAGTGTGTATACTCTGTTCTGTCCATCTGTCTGATTCTATTTATTTATTTATTTATTTATTCCATTTATTTACTTATTCCATTTATTTATTTATTTAGATTTTGGATCTCATATGATTTGTTTAGTGTATTTTCTCTGGGATCATTGTTGTCATTCTAGTATTTTGTTCTCATTCATCTATTCTTCTCTGTATACAAAGAGAAGAGAGAAAAACTCACCTCAAAAAAGAGAACAAGAGGCAGGAGTGACTCCTAGGGACCCATTCAGTATGGACAGAAGTAAGATTTTCAAACTAGAATTCAGAATAATGATTTTAAAGACAGTTGCTGGGCTTAAAAAAAGCATAGAAGACACTAGAGAATCCCTTTCTTCCTTTTTTATATTATTTATTTATTTGACAGAGAGAGAGAGAGAGAGCATGAGTAGGGGAAGTAGCAGGCAGAGGGAGAGGGAGAATCAGGCTCCCCACAGAACTGGGGGAGCCTGATGTGGGACTCAGTCCCAGGACACTGGGATCATGACCTGAGCTGAAGCAATCACTTTACCAACTGAGCCACCCAGATGCCCTAGAGAATCCTGTTCTGGAGAAATAAAATAACTAAAATTTTTATAGACTTTTAAATTTTTGTAGTGTATGTGTGTATATTTAATATATATCACTGGACAACTTTTAAAATTTTCCTAAGGGTTTAATTTACACTTTTTGTGTGTTTTCAATGTAAAAGTCAGAGTGGGTCTAGAGTGGTCTTAAACTAATTCACAAGTTAAAGTTTTATTATTAACATAGCAGGTAATTCCAAATAAATATATCCAGTAAACATATATAAAAAGGAAAGAATGTTCTTGAAAATTAATATTGTATATGTGCTTGCTAAATTTCAGTGTTCACTGAACTTATTTAAGGTTTTTGTGATGGAATAACAAACACACACACACAAGCTCTTGAATATTTAGAATATCTTCCCAAAGGTCAGAATCATTTTTCAATAAGAATGTCTCAACCCAAATATACTAAAATATTAAACATCTTTCATTCTTACATTACTAAATATCTATGAATAATATAAAAACAATTTTTATTTATTGTTTTATGAGATTTAGCACAGTAGGAAAAATGTTAGAGACCTGCATTCTTACCTGCTCTTAAATTTGTGAGACCAATTTTATGCCATATAAGTTTCAATTTCATAGTCTGGAATGCCCCACATGGAGATTCATTCCCTGAACATGACATACTGTCTGTTCTCACCCAGGCAACAGATTCATGCTTAAATATTATAATTAGGCAAAATAGTAAGCATAATATTTTTCAGGAAGCTATAAAATACTGATTTTCCATAAGAAATCCATTGTGACAGTTAAGAATCCTTATAGTCAGGGTGCCTGGGTGGCTCAGTGGGTTAAGCCTCTGCCTTCAGCTCAGGTCATGGTCCCAGGGTCCCATTGTCCTGGGATCGAGCTCCTCATGGCAGGCTCTCTGCTCAGCAGGGAGTATGCTTCCCCATCTCTCTTTGCCTGCCTCTTGGCCTACTTGTGATCTTTCTCTTTCTCTATCAAATAAATAAACAAAATCTTTAAAAAAAAAAAAAGAATCCTTATAGTCAAGCTTTGTCATTGCAGGTTTAGTTGTAATCCTTTATGTTACAACTAAATCTCACTTTTTTTCTTGTGCTTCAATAGAAACAAGTTTCTGATACTCGCTAAACTTTTAATATATTTGTTGAAAAAAGGAATGCATGGATAAATAGTTACAGTATTTTGCTTATGAACCTCTTTTGGCTAATATACATATTTTTAAGAAAATTAACATAGTTTTATTTATTTATTTTTCAGTTTTACTGAGAAATAATTTACTTTCATAATTTCAATAATTAACTTAAGGTGTACAGCATGATGGTTTGACTTACATATATTTTGAAATGATTATCATAATACATTCAGCTAACATCCATCATTTCATATAGATTCAATATAAAGAAAAGAAAAAAAATGAAAAATTCCTCTTGAGATGAGATTTCTTAGACATACTCCTCACAACTTTCCCATGTACCATGCAGCAGGGTTAACTAGAGTCATCATGTACATCATATCCCTAGTAATTTTTTATCTTATAACTGGAAATTTGTACATTTTGACCACCTTCCTCCAATTCCCCTTCCCTTCCTCCCACCTTTGTTCATTTATTTTTTTTAAGATTTTATTTATTTGTTTGAAAGAGAGAGAAAATGAGAGAGAGAGCACAAGAGCAGGGTGAGGGGCACAGGGAGATGCAGACTCCCCACTGAGCAGGAAGTATGATGTGGGACTCCATCTGGGACTCCAGGATCAAACCTGAGCTGAAGGCAGATGCTTAACTGACTGAGCCACCTAGGCATCCCATATTTGTCTTTTTCAATTTGACTTATTTCACTTAGCACAACGCCTTCAAGGTCCACTTATATTGTAAAAAATGATAGGATTTCCTTTTTTGGTTGAATAATATTCCATCGTATATTGATATTTAGAATGCATTAGGTAGTCAGAGATGTGAGCTATTCATTTTAATACTTTATTCAATATTCCATCATATATATGTATATATATTCCATTATATATAATGGAATATATAATATATACACACACACACATATATATATAATCTCACAACTTCTTTATCCATTCATCAATTCTAAAGATTTAATTTATTCATTTGAGAGAGACAGTACAAGCAGGGAGAGCCACAGAAGGAGAGGTAGAAGCAGGGTCCCCACTGAGCAGGGAGCCCAACGTGGGCTAGACCCCAGGACCCTGAGATTATAACCTGAGCTGAAGGCAGTTGTTTAACCAACTGAGCCATCCAGGCACCTCTATCCATTCATCCACTGATGGACACTAAGAGTTGGTTCCATGTTTGGGCTATTGTAAATAATGTTGCTATGAACATGGAGGTGCAGATATTTTTTTGAATTAGTATTTTAATTTCATTTGGATGTATTCCCAGAAGTGGAACTGCTGGATCATATGGAAGTTCTATTTTTAATTTTTTGAGGATCTTCCATAGTGGCTGTACCAATTTATAATCCCATCTACAGTGCACAAGTGTTCTTTTTCTCTGCACTGATACTGGCATCTTTTTCTTCTATCTTTTCTATAATGTATTGGCCAATATTTAACTCTAAAAATGAGTACATGAATTTTTTCATTCTATTTTTATTGCATTGAGCCCTGTGGTAATGTACTAAATATAATACATAAAGCTGGGCATTTCATGTGTTAGATAAAGATGGTCAATTTATTCCCTATTCACAAATCTATAAATTTCCCATCTATGCTATCCTGGGCTGCTTCTATCCTTTCTCTAGCCCAAGTCAAATGTCACCATGTACTGCATCTGACCCTTTCAGCTCCTGAAAGAATGTGCTCCAGCAGTGATCCTGCTTCCTCTTTTGTGACTCTATTTTATGCCTTGTGGATCTAGGGACATTGTCAACATCAGTGCCCCAGCTTAAAAGAGCAAATATGAAGTGGTTGACACTTGTTGCCTCTTCTTCCTTCATTGTTCTTTGTACTTTTGTACTTCAGCTGACTAATATCTATACTCCTTTTTCATCATGCCATTCAAGCTGCTCATACATTTTCATTACTGGCCACTTTACTATACATTTTCCCATTTTTCATCTAACTAGACTTCTCAGTACCATTGACAGGATGACCCACAACTCTATCCTCCTTGTTGGAAACTTGCTTTCAGAAAAAAAAAATCATTCTAGGTTGTTTTACTAATTTGCTAGGTATTCCTTCTTAGGTTTGCATAGTCTCAATTTTTCTAAGCACTTCCTTCCCTTTTCCCAGAGTACAGTGGTGGGGTTTCTCAGTAATATCACTGTGGGTGTTTATTTCTTTGCATCCTGCAAATGCTATCTGTGAATTCATCCTCCTTGACAGCATGTACTGTCACTGAAAAAAATGACTTTAAAAAATATAGTCCTTCCTAGGACATTTGGGATAAGTTGGAGTCCTGTGTTCCCAGAAGTACCTCTTGGCTGTCCCTTTCAGCTTCTAGAAAGGAGTTATATAGCTCTCTTAATTCCAACTGGCCTGGTTTAACTCTTCATGTTTGTTTGTTTTTTTACTGCTTCAATTGTGTCATTTAAAATAAAAATAATACTTTTGATTTAAATTATTAAGCCTGGGAAACCTTGGTGGCTCAGTTGCTTAAGCATCTGCTTTTGGCTCAGGTCATGATCCCAGGTCTTGAGATTGAGCAAGGAACTGAGCAAGGAGCCTGGTTCTCCAACTCTGCTTGCTGCTTCCCCTGCTCATGCTCTCTCCCTCTCTCTATCTCTGTTTCTATCTCTGACAAAAAATAAAATCTTTAAAAAAAATAAATTGTTAAGCCTATCACTATTATGATTTTTAATTCTATTTTATAAATAACAGTACATTTTAAAGATTAAATCAAATAAACATGAGCATAGATTATAGTATATAATGTTACATTTATATCATTTTATTATTTTCAAAGTGTATTCTCATATTTAGTCAATAAATTCTCATAACCATCACATAGTTATTATTATCTGTGTTATTGTAAGAAACATAAGCTTCTAGAGTTTTGGAGGCTTGCCAAAGATCACACTAATAAGTGACAGAACACAAATTTGAAATATTTAGGAAAAATTACATATCTTTGTGTAAATATCACAGTCTTTAATTTTTACCAACCACAAATTAATCAAATTCTACTACACACCTGAAAGTGGTTTCTAAAAGATGCTACAAAGATGGAAATAATGTTTAAGTTTTGTATTCTTTACTAGTCCATTTTTTGGAGAGAAGTAATAATTTAATTCTAAGGCATAAGACAAAGTAGAAGATGAAAAGATAAATCAAAGTCCATTTATCAGCTACAACTTGCTTTATATTCTAAATAATTAACAGGGACTGTAAATATTCTTTCTTTTGCATGAACTTCATGATAAATACAAGTGAGACAATTTGTATCTAAAACTAGAAAATAGATCTTACTTTTTTTCCTTAAAGAACTTAAAAGTTACTTCCTAGATGGAGAGAAACCACCTATTCTAGTGTATTTTGCTCAGTTCTCTCATATGGTGATGGCCTTTTGACATTTGCCTTAAGGGTCTTTTCTGATCTTACCACTCGTGTTTAAACAAAACATGTGGTTTTGCCAGTGTCCTGCCACCAACTGGGAAACATAATCTCTGAAAGAGGCAAGAGCCAAGACCCCAGAAATTCTTAAGAATTATGTTAGTATGAGACTCTTGACTAGCAATGAGGGGCACTAACATTCCTCCCTGGCGCCTGCTGAAACAAATTTCAAGAATGGTAACAGGCTCGTTTGAGGGGTTTAAAACTATCAGTCTGGGATCAGCAGCCTGTTCTGAGAGGCTGTGGATGCCAAATTCCAGCTGTCACAACTTGCTTCTGTGAGAACCTTGTGCTCAGTCTGTCAGAGACTTGGAAGATGAACTTCGTTAAGACCGTGCACCACAACACTTTTTATAGACAGACCAAACCCAAACCACAAATCTCCCTTTTGAAAACCCCAGCCCTTCCTTCCTGGTTTGGAAAACAGGGTCAACACAAGGTTATCTGTAGGTTGGGTGTGAGCACCCAAACAAAATATTTAGCCAACTGTATGACTAGTTTGTGGTTTCAGGTTTTTATTTCAAAATCTTTGCAGCCCATTAATCACTACCATGAAAGAGACTTCATCAAGAGTTCATGCTCAGTTCACTCATTGGGCTATAGAATCAGTGTTTATATTTTCATAGCAGAAAGAGAAAAGCAATAATTGACTAAATTGAATCACAGAAATGCTTAGAATTTGGGAACTCCAACCAAAGGTTTTTCTCTATGTAAGATTTTCAGTTAACTGTATGTGAGTATACAGTAGCTACTTGGGTGATACTAGTTTTCTTAGGGAGGGAAGGATGTGTGTTTTCTCAGGACCAGAACCATTACTAATAAATTCTTCAACAGAAAGAATAACGGATATTCAAAAAGTTGAGTGTTTACCTTCATAACTGTTATGAACTTTATACAAAAAATGTTTATTGGACCTGAGTGGTCTCTGATTACAGAATTAATCAGAATTTCCTAAATTCTTTTCAGAAGCAATTAAGGAATAGTTAAGAATAGTTGAATTCTTAATAGTTTTGGGACACTATTCTGAGTCTTTTTTTTTTCTTTAATGCATTAAATCCTCACAATACAATGAGGTGTCTATTTTCATTATAACAGTTTTATTGATAAAAAATAGTATCTCCAGAAAAGATATATAATTTGCCCAAGATATCATTGCTAGAAGGTGGAAGAAACAGTATTGAAAATTGGTTCTATGCCCTAAAATGATAGAAAGCAATGGATGGGAGGCTGCTTTTATTATTACGAAACTTATGCAATCCTTTGGTTTCCTTCTCAAAACTTGTAAGAGTTACTTATGCAGATACAGATGTAGTGAAAAGAAGGGCCATCTGTACTCCAATGTTTATAGCAGCAATGGCCACAGTCGCCAAACTGTGGAAAGAACCAAGATGCCCTTCAATGGATGATTGGATAAGGAAGATGTGATCCATATACACTATGGAGTATTATGCCTCCATCAGAAAGGATGAATACCCAACTTTTGTAGCAACATGGATGGGACTGGAAGAGATTATGCTGAGTGAAATAAGTCAAGCAGAGAGAGAGTCAATTATCATATGGTTTCACTTATTTGTGGAGCATAACAAAAAGCATGGAGGACATGGGGAGTTACAGAGAAGAGGGCTGGGGTAAATTGGAAGGGGAGGTGAATCATGAGAGACTATGGACTCTGAAAAACAATCTGAGGGGTTTGAAGTGGTGGGGGGGGGTGGGAGGTCGGGGTACCAGGTAGTGGGTATTATAGAGGGCACGGCTTGCATGGAGCACTGGGTGTGGTGAAAAAATAATGATACTGTTATGCTGAAAATAAATAAATAAAAAAAAGAGTTACTTATGCACTAAGCTTGTCTATGAAATAATAGTATGGCTAGATTTTTAGTAACATTGTTCTGTTCATTATTTTAGTTTGTTATATGGAGGGTTATTTTTAGTAAGTCAACTGGATATTGATAACTTTGAATGGTGCACTAGGTTAGGAGTCAAAGGTTTGAGTTGTAGATTTATTGCTGCCACTGACAAATTTTGTGTAACAAGTCATTTAACATTTTGAGTGTTTTGAGTGTTTTCTCTCTCCATCTGATGGTAATAAGATTTGTCCCGCTCTTCCCAACTAAGAGAGTTGCTTTACACATCAGAGACAAGAAATATGTTAAAGTATTGTGTCCATAAAAATATCGTATGTGGGGCACCTGGGTGGCTCAGTGGGTTAAGCCTCTGCCTTCGGCTCAGGTCATGATCTCAGGGTCCTGGGATCGAGCCCCGCATTGGGCTCTCTGCTCAGCAGGGAGCCTGCTTCCCTCTCTCTCTCTCTCTGCCTGCCTCTCTGCCTACTTGTGATCTATCTCTGTCAAATAAATAAATAAAATCTTTAAAAAAATCATGTATATTAGCTATTATTAATTACTGATAAAATAAACATTCATTAGTCTTACAGCCATCTGAGTGACTTAAGCAAATACTAATAGCTGTTTACTTATAAATCCGGCAATTTTGTAGGATTTTTGTACTTAATCTTGATAAAGTACAACTTACCTATTTTTAGTGCTTTCAGTATTGAATCTGAAAACTTATAAACACAAAGTTATGTAGATTTTTTCCTATGCTTTCTTATGCTTTCTTTTAAAAAATTTAGTTTTGGATTTTACATTTAGGTCTGCCATGCAGTTTTAATTAACATTTGGGAAATGTGTAAAATCTGTGTCTAGATTTATTGTTGCTTTTTTGCATGTGGATATCTGCTAGTGGAATTTGTTGAAAAGACTGTCCTTTTGTCCTTTGTCAAAGATCAGTTGACTATATTTGTGTAGGTCTATTTCTGGGCACTCAATCCTGTTTTATTAATCTATGTGTTTATTCTTTAATCTGTCAACCCATCCATCAGTACTACTCTGTCTTGATTATTGTAACTTCATGGTAAGTCTTAAAATTGGTGACATGAGCCCTCCAAGTTTATTCTTCTCCAGTATTATATTGAATATTCTAGATATTTTACCTTTCCATATAAATTTTGGAACAGGTTATTAGCATCTACAAAATAGCATGCTAAGATCTTTATTGGAATTATATTAAATTTGCATAAGATGCAAAGAATTAATATTTTAACTATATCAAGTATTTCAACCTATGAACACAGAATACCTCTTCATTTATTCAGATTTTTCTTTCATCAATTTTATAATTTTCTGTATATAGATCCAGTATATATTTTGGCAGATTCCTATAGTCATTTTATTTGTTGATACTGTTGTAAATGTCATTGTTTCTTAATTCCAAATTTCAATATTTCTTTGCATTTAATAGGAAAGCAATAGACTTTTATATATTTATCTTGTATCTTGCAACCTTGCTATACTTTATTATTTCTAAGAGATTTGTATTTGCTTTTTATCAATTCTCTCACATTTTCTACATATAAATTTATGTCATGTGTAATTATTTGTCTACACTGGATTTGATTTGCTAATATTTTATTGAAGAATTTTACATCTATATTCATGAGAGATACTGGTTAGTAGTTTTCCTTTTTTTATAATATTTTTATGATAATATTTTAATGTAACAAAGAACTTTTTCCAATATAAATCAAGATGCTAACTCCAATAGGGAAAACTAATTTATGGGTTCAGTCAATAGCATATTACAAGCATTTTTTTTCACCTGCTGATTTATATTAATGTTTACATTTAATTGGCATTCTCAGCGCACTGGAACATAGCTTAAAACCTGAAGTTAAGTAAAGAAGGTCTTTGATGGCCTACAGTATATATCTATTAATTAATATACATGGGAAATCACCATCACAGATTATTTACTATTCTTATTTGATACTAAATATTAACAGTCTTTGTAACATGGCCTTTAAATCCACAGACTAGATAAAACTAGATTGTGGTTTTTCTTAAAATCCAATATAGAACACCACATTCTCCAAAAATGAGAGAACAAGTAAATTATAGAACATTATAGTACAGCATTTGATTTGAAAAAATATTTTTGGACACACCATTTCTTAGCTTTTCTTCCTTGAGAAGTAAATTTGAGTCAGGGATATAGGAATGGGCAGTGAAAGGCCAAATTAAATAGTACCTCGCAGTCTTCACTCACATGGGATTAAGTCATGTGAGTCAAGTTTCTTAAGTCAGTGTTTGGCAGTTGGTGCATTTGCATTCTAATTTCTATTTCTGATTAATCAATGGTGATCTGGATTTTACTTCCTATTACTTCAGTGAACGTACTCTCACTGTTGATTCCAAAGTGCATTTTTCCATAATTCTATTACTTGAACTCTGTTTAATTTTACACTATTGATCACCTTTTTTCTTTAATCTCTATTTCCTTTCATTTCTTGGACATTAAGCTGTCTTGATTTTCATCATCTACCCTGGTCAAATTTTTTTTTTTTTTTAAGATTTTATATATTTATTTGACATAGAGAGAGAGCGGGAGCACAAGATGGAGAGTAGCAGGCTCTCCTTAGAGCAGGGGGAGCCTGATATGGGACTCAATCCCAGGACCCTGGGTCATGACCTGAGCCAAAGGCAGTCACTTAACCAACTGAGCCACCCAGGTGCCCTACCCTGGTTAAATCTTTTTGGTCATCTTCACAATCTCTGTTTCATCCACCAACTCATATATATAGTTGCATAAAATAACATGTGTGTATACACACACACACACACACATATATATATATACATATTTATGTTTGTATGTGTATATACCTATACATATACACATACATACAAATCCATTGTGTATAATTCTGGTATACCTGTCTGTCTCTTTCATAGCCTCCTTGGAAAAAAAATACACACACACACACACACACACACACATACACACACAAACATATGTATGTATGTAGTCCCTCTTAGCTAGAATTTTATCCTTGTTCCGGTGATCTTTTCAGTACACTCTACCAATGAGTCACTTGATCCAAACGCATGGTTTCAGTGATCTCCTCATGAGTACAGCACGGGCTCCACTCTGGCCTCCTGATTTTCATACCCCACAATCTTTTGTAGAGCCTCACCTGGAAGCTTCATAGATCTAATATCTGAGACCGCCACTCAAAGCCTTCATCCCTGGATCCTGCAAACCTATTCACCCTCACCCACAACTCGTATTCTGCCATGTGCCTCACGTTCTAGACACAGCATATTCTACTTGTTCCTGATTTAGTGATGCTATTTATTGTTGTATTTGCTTTTGCTCTTGCTACGTCTTCACTGTCAAATGAATGTGGTCCTCTATCATCTTTTTTGTTGCTGTTCTAACTATCTACCTCCATATTTCAAAACTGCACAGATGAGTCCTTCAGAAAACCTCTTGCCCTCTCTGAGTGGAAAGTTAGCCATTTTCTATTCTCAAAGTAAACTACATTTCGATCAGAATACCCAAACTACTGCGTATAATCCTGGTTTATTTGTCTTTCTCCTTCGTAGCCTCCTTGAAAACAGAACTATGAATTCCATTTGGTACATCAGAGATATAGCATGATTGGTAAAAAACAGATACACAGAAACTGTTTCATGAATGAGTCCTGGGGATAATTATTTTAGGAGCTAAAGGAATACTACATCTTCATCTTGCTGGAATTAATCTAGTCTTCTAGGCTTTCCCCAGGTAGAAGCAGAAACTCTAATCCTTAACAGCCTAAGGATTGGACCACAATTTAGATGCCTCTATAAGAGGGGTCGGGAAAACATTTCCTTTGGCTCTAGTTTAGAGTCATAGACCATGAAGTAGGTTTATGAAAGGCAGCAAGAATGCTTACACCAGATAAATTTTACAGAAGATGAAATGACATTTCCCTCTTGTCTCAATTCTTAATTGGCTGCTCATGGTCACTGGGGGGTTTGAACAGCCTCAAGGCTGGCTCCATTTTGCTGCCATCTGTCTTAGTTATAAGTACACTACAAGTTCCATATGGCTCCTTAATTCCAAAGAGCCTAAAGCATTCTAATGTTTCATAGGACCAGTTGAGAGGTAATGACTTACCTTATTTGTTTTGGGTTCGGAATAATTAGGAAACAGAATTAACAGTACTCCAAGTCTCTCAAAGTGCTTTTCCTTTAACAGAAGAGGCTACTGTGGACAACCCACATCTACATCACAGCTTCTCATGTTTATCTACTCTCTAAATAGAGAAGACATTTTGCTTTTAAAATAATGTAAGGTTATATTTTTATTTGTAATTAATAAAAGTACCATAATATCTACCATATTGATGCTTACCTTATTATTTCTGCATAGTGAAGATCATTATACTTTTTATTTGATGATAATGATATGGTTTTTTGCTATACCTAGGCACCTCATGATTTTATATTTTACATACACAGATATTCATTCAAAGGTTCTTATTCAATGCAAAATTTTCTCAGTTAATCACCTGAGTTCTTTCATGAAGACCCTTTGAATCCTCATTTTCTTTTTCAAGATTTTATTTATTTATTTGAGAGAGAGTTTGAGAGAGGAGAAGGTCAGAGCGAGAAGTAGACTCATGGAGCTGAGAGCCCGATGAGGCACTTGATCCTGCTACTCCAGGATCATGACCAGAGGTGAAGGCAGTCGCCTAACCGACTGAGCAACCCAGGCGCCCTGAATCCTCATTTTCATTGCTTTTTTTTTTTTTTAATCATTTTAAAACTGCCCTTGCAGAGTCCTAATCCTTAATCTATGCAACCATCCGCCTTACTAATTATAACTGAACAGTGCTGGAGAATTTATGAAGCCCGGCAACTTGACCTCAGTACTCAGTCACTGTTTTCCAGGTCTGATAGGACTTTAATGGATTATCAGTTTCTTTCTTGTCCTTTAAAAGCTTCTATCCTATTGCCTCAACAAAAATTCTGAAGCCTTACAATTCTCTTCATAATCCAAGCTCTTCCCTTCCTCTCCCACACCCCATACCCCCCTACTCAACTTCCTACCTCTTTTAGTCACAGACTCCCCAATGAGTAGTCTTATCTTTATTCTCTTTATCCTAATCCAAAAGGGTTAATTATTCCATTGAAGATTAATACATTAAAGTGCTCTCCAATACAGTTCTTGTCTTCTCAGAAGGCCTTGCATTATCAGTTGCCTGCTCTGTCCTGAATCATAATCTACTCCTTTCCCTGCCTCCCCACTAGATCCTATCCTTTCTCAATATAACATTCAAGTTAACATCTCCTCCTTTTGTAAAATATAAAACAAAGATTTTGCTACTAATATTATCTTTAAATTATACCGATCTCTTGCATCCCTTTGTCATCAAAAATTCTCACATCTGTTCTTTGTACTTGCTGTTTTCACTTCTTCCCTTTCCTTCCCCTTACCTCCAACTCTATTACCTATCTTAAAAGACACACTTTTATCTTTCATGGAACTTCTTGCTTTCCTTATACCATCTGTGTCTATTACCTGTGTGGGTTTCTTTTTCTCTGTCCCTCAAACTATGAGTATTTCTAAGGTGTTGCAAACTGACCTAAGTTAATGAGGTAATTCATGATCCTAAGTTTCATTTTTTGTTAAGTAACAGTAGTCATTCCAAAAGTTTGAGTTGAGTAGAGTTAGTTTCTTCTGCAGACTTGGTACTAGAATGTAATGAAAGCAAGATACAGACCAGATTCTGTACATGCATGACAGACATTTAATTAACACATGTTCACTAAAAAAGCAGGCATCAAGTATTTTTCTCTAAGACTGATTTGGTCTTTAATTTTTTATGCGAACCCATCTTCTTCTTTCTCTTTTTTAAAAAAGATTTTATTTATTTATTTGACAGATCACAAGTAGGCAGAGAGAGAGAGGAGGAAGCAGGCTCCCCAAGAAGCAGAGAACCCAATGAGGGGCTCGATCCCAGGACCCTGGGATCATGACCTGAGCCGAAGACAGAGGCTTTAACCCACTGAGCCACCCAGGCACCCTCATCTTCTTCTTTCTTAATGGCATTTAATGTTTAATTTAATGTATTTAATTTAGTTGCATTAAATGGTATTTAACATACCATTTTATATGTGTATGTATAGGGTAAGTAAATAGGTTTTTGTGTGAGTCCTGCATGTTCATGTTTTCATGTCATGAAACAGGTGGAAAAATTCAGTGATAAAATCTCAAACACATTCCCACATTCTTTTGTGCTAAAGGGAGAGGAAGGAAATGGTGGGGGGTGGGAGGAAGAGAAAAATATTTTATTTTTTTCAGTTCCATTCATTTGAAAGTGGTGTTCAGAACTATTTTGGAACAAGCTGCAAGAACATCTGATGATATTCATTTGAAAAAAAAACTTGGTGATCTAGGAGTTAATTATGATACCTTTTTATTGTCTCTTTTTAAAACTTCCTCCTTTAGAGCAGATATTTTATTTGAGTAAAATTAAGCCTCATTTAACCAAATTCCACTTTTATAGAAATTTGAAATGATTGAGTGGGGGATTATAGATTTTTAAATCAGAAATATTTACAATAGAGATAACATTCTGGCATAATTAACTGAAAGAACTGTAAAATGACATACTATAATTTATCAAATAAAGTGGCTTTCATTTTTATTTCTATTTTATTACTAAAAGTACTTACACACAACATATCATTTTTATAGTAGTAACCATAGCATAGATAAAATTTCTTTTCTAACATTATCCTAATATGTATTTTTTTATGTTGCTTCATACTTTTTGTAATAACTATTTCTAGTTGTAACAAAATAATGTGATATAGTAGATAAACAACCTCTTTCTTACTTCATCATATCCCTATTTTTGGGCATTTGCTTCTTCCACTATTTGCTATTATAAATATGTTATGTTAACATCTCCATAGATTATATTTTCTTTCCTATTGGATTATTACTTAACATAAATTCCCAGAAGTAGGTGCCTGGGTGGCTCAGTCATTAAGCCTCTGCCTTTGGCTCAGGTCATGATCCCAGGGTCCTGGGATCAAGTCCCACATCGTGCTCCATGCTCCTGCTTCTCCCTCTCCCACTCCGTTTGCTTGTGTTCCCTCTCTCACTGGGTCTCCTCTGTCAAATAAATAAATAAAATCTTTAAAAATAAACAAAACAAATAAATCAATTCCCAGAAGTGATATTACTAAATTAAAAAAAAATGAACATGTTTGTGATTCTTACTGCATACTATGCATTATTTCCTATAAAATTCAAAAATAATATTAGCAATCATTTATTGATTATACAATAAGTTCCAGGAAAGATATTGCTACTGGACATAAAGGTTTTGCTACCAGACAGGAGTTAAAAAAGGAACTAATTCTATATTCACACCTTAGGTAATCCATCTATTGCCATACACAAGAACCCATTTACCAAACTTTAGTGAGGTTAAGAATTATATGGGATGTTCAGTTAAACCCAGAGATTTTAGGGACACTCTCCCGGAGATTCTGAATAAGTAGGCCTGAAAGGGCATCTAGATTGTCAGCATTTTAAACAATCACTCCCATATGGTTCTAATACAGGTGATTCACAGACTACAATTTGAGAAATACTGATCTATGTGTCGACAGTATCCAAACCTAAGTCTCTGGACCTGACCTTCCCCAAGTGCTTCATCTCAACTGACTTTAGAGACAAACCCAGGGTATCCGAATCTGAACCTTCCTTCCCATCCCCTTTAAGCAATGTCCCCTCTTCTGCTTCTAAGATAGTAAATATCTTCTCTTTTGTTGTTACATTTAGATTTTGTCAATGCATCCCTTTTTTAAAATTGAAATATAATTGACATAAGAGTATGTTAGGTATATAACATAATGATTTAATATTTGCTTATATTGCAAAATGACCCTCATAGTAAGTCTAGTTAATATCATTCACCATACATAGTTACATGATTTTTTTAAAAAAATTATTATTATTTTTTAATTTCTTTTCAGTGTTCCAGAATGCATTGTTTATGCACCACACCCAGTGCTCCATATAATACACAATTATTTTCTTGTGATTGAGGACTTTTAAGATCTACTCTCTTAGAACTTTCAAATACGCAATAAAGTGTTAACTATAGTCACTATGCTATATATTACATTCCCATGACCAATTTATTTTATAACTAGAAATTTGTACCCTTTGACAACCTCCACCCATTTTGTCTTCTTCCTACTCCCACATTCTGGCAACCAAAATCTGTTCTTTGTGAGCTTGTTTTGTTTTTGTTTTTAGATTCTTCATATAAGTGGGATTATATAGTATCTTTGATTGATTTCATCCAGTATAATGTCCTCAAGGTCCATCCATATTATCACAAATGACAAGATTTCAATTATTCTGTTGGCTGAATAATATTTTGTTTCATGTGTTTGTATGTGTGTGTATGCATATATGTGTATGTATTCATTCTTTATCCTTTTTCTTTATGCATGCATCCTTGACAGATGCTTATGTTGTTTCCATACCTTGGCCATTGTAAATAATGTTGCAATAAACATGAAGGTGCATATATCTTCTTAAGTGGGCATTTTCATTTTCTTTGAATAAATACCTAGAAGTGGGATTGCTGGATCATAAGATAGTTTTATTTTTAGTTTTTTTGAGGAAACCATATTGTTTTCCATAGTGGGTGTACCAATTTACACTCCCACCATCAGTTCATCAGGGATCTTTTTCACCACATTTTGACTGATTGCTTGTGTTTTTGATAATAGCCATTCTAGTGGGCATGAGGTGGTATCTCATGGTAATTTTTATTTGCAGTTCCCTGATGATTAATGACACTAAATATCTTCTCAGGTACCTATTGGCTATCTGAATGTCTTCTTTGGGAAAATGCTTATTCAGGTCTTCTGCCCATTTTTAAGTCGGATTATTTGTTTGCTGTTGAATTATGTGAGTTCTTTATATATTTTTATATTAACCCCATATTAGATATATTATTTGCAAATATTTTCTCCCATTCTGTAGGTCGCATTTTCCTTTAATTGATGGCTTCCTTTGTTGTGAAGCTTTTTAGTTTGATGTAACCCACTTGTTTCTTTTTGCTTTTGGAGTCAGATCCCAAAAATCAACATTGAGACTGATATTGTGGAGCCCATTACCTTCATTTCCTTCTAGATGTTTCATGTCTTACATTTGATTTCTTAATCCATTTTAACAATTTTGTGTACGGTGAAAGAAAGTGATACTTTCATTCTTTTGCTTATAACTGTCCAGTTTTCCCAATACTAATTATTCAAGAGACTGTCCTTTCTCTGTTATAGATTCTTGACTCCATCATAAATTAATTGAGCATATAAACATGGGTTTTGTTATACTGTAGCTTTGTAACATATTTTGAAATCAGGATGTGTGATACTTCCAGCTTTGTTCTTTCTCAAGATAACTTTGGCTATTTGGGGTGTGCGTCTGTGTGTGTGTTTACATAAAAATTTTTAGCATTGTTCTATTTATGTGAAAAACATCATTGGAATTTTGAATAGGGATTATATTGAATAGATTGATTTGGATGGTTTGGACATTTTAAGAATATTAGTCCTTCTAATCTATGAGCACAGAATATCTCTGCATTTATTTGTGCTGTGTTCAATTTCTTTCATAAATGTCTTATAGTTCACCTCCTTGATTAACTTGATTAACTTATTCCTAGGTATTTTATTTTTTCACATAATTATAAATGGGATTGTTTTCTTAATTTCTCTTTCTGAAAATTTGTTAATGCCTAATTATTTGTGGGAATGACTTACAAATAACAGTTTCTATGTGGACAAGTTCATTAACTTCTTAAAGTTTTCTCTAAATAATATAGGCAATCCCTAAAATATTTAGTTTTATATTCATAACCCTTAGATACCTTTTAAAGATTTTATTTATTTATGTGAGAAAGAAATAGAGAAAAAGGGGAAAGGAACAGAGGGGAGGGAGAGGGAAAGGGAGAGAATCTTAAGCAGGTTCCACTCTGAGTGCTGAGCCCCTCTCCTTTCTCTGGGCCGAATCTCAGGACCTTGAGATCATGACCTGGACAGAATCCAAGAGTCACTAAACTGACTGAGCCACCCAGGAGCTCCATGACCCTTCGGATACCTTTTAAGTTTTTTGTATGGAAATTCTTCATGAATAGTGACCCTGTAGTAAATTATTTTGGAAAAAAATGTATGCATGTGTTTAGCAAATACATGTGTGTATCTTTATACATATATATATATATTCATACACACTTAACAGAGAAAGTTATTAGAATAAAAATGACTAATCTGTGCTTTACATATTTATTTTAAAATTTGGAGTTGGAGGACTCGATTGAAATTTATTAGAAAGATCTTATATGTTAATCCTCTGTATATTTCTGTATACTACCCTGCCTTGACATGTTTATTTTGACCAGTACAATGAAATTACCCTTGTCATTATCACTAAAGTTCTTATTTCTTACTTTACTTGACTTGCATGTAATGGAAAATTTAATCCACATGACTACATGACATAGATTTACTGGAGTTTATTCTTTTTTTTTTTTTTTTTTTTGTTAAAACAACTGAAACTGTCTATTGGGGTTTAGGGACTGCATACCAGGTGACAGTCAGATGAAAGTGTGCTCCAGGTTACAAGCAGGGAGTGTAGGCTTATAAATGCAACCCCCCAACAAGTTTACATGTTTGTATTGTAAGAATTATGATTGGTGCTGGCTGATTTTGTGTGTGATTGGCTATTTGGCTAACAGTTGTTATTCATATATTTCAGACCAAAGTAGGAAAATGTGTTTTAGCAGGTGGTGGAGCTGCAACTGGCAAAAGTCAGAAGTTCTTGGTGTTTTGATAAGTGAACAGGAGAACCTACTTCCTTAATAACCTTCTAATGGAGTTTATTCATCTTATAAAAAATTACAACTAGTCATCATCCCTTTAATGAAATCTTTCATTAAACTTTCCTTTCTCTTGGTTTCTAGAACATTACTCTCTTCTGTTTTTTTATCTTCTTCTATTTCTACATTTTCTCAGGGATAAGGGCATCTGTTTCTCCACTCATGTCATAACCACCACAGTTTCTCAGAGAGCGATCTTCAATTTCCATTTCACTCTGATCTTCCTGGGTTGATTTTATATACTCCTATGGTACCAAATATTATTTATATATGTTATCATCTTAAATCTCCTGTTAACTTGTCCTGATTTATATTTTTGTCTGTATTTATTAAAAATGCACAATTGTGTGGTGCCTGGGTGGTTCAGTTGTTAAGCGTCTGTGTTGGACTCAGGTTATGATCCCAGGGTCCTGGGATTGAGCCCCACATCAGGCTCCCTGCTCAGGGAAGTCTTCTTCTTCCTCTCCAACTCCCCCTGCTTGTGTTCCCTCTCTTGTGTCTCTCTCTGTCAAATAAATAAATAAAATATTTTTTAGAAAGTACACAATTGTATATTTCCATAGGTACCTAGAAAAATGATCTAATCATCTAGTCACTGTCAGCCCCAAACAAAGCAAAACAAAACAGCAACATATGCTAGCAGTATCTTTTTCCCAACTCTCCATGCATGAAGCCAGCACATAAGCAGTACAAAGGAAAATTGAAGCCAGCACATAAGCACTACAAAGGAAATATTTATGAAAAGAGTATGGTGAATGGATGTACCTTGGAGTTTTTTGGTTAGTATAATCCACATAAGTGAAAAGCTACTAAGTAGATATGAAGAAGGATTAGTTCTTTTAATTACAGACCTCTTGTTTTTGTATCCTTAGATCAGTATAGGACTTCTTTTAGCACTCAGGGGTATTTTTCTATACAATTTCTGATGGCTTTATCAGGACTGCAGCAGCCCGGCTCCAACCTATCAAATATATCTTGCCGTAGATGAGCTGATCCCAACTTACTTTTACAGTAATCAGTGATATTTCATTCATCTCCCTTTTCCATCTTGCCATCTTACAGTTTCCTAAACAAACCATGCTCCAGGTTTCATCCTTGCCTTTGCAACATTTTTTTGTTGTAAAAAAAAAGAAGAAGAAGAAGAAGAAGAAGTCTAGACTGCTTTCTCTAAATGGCATCTCTCATTTTTTTCTTCTATAGACTACTGTCTATGTGTTTCTCAATCCTCACTTCTAGATAGCCTTTCCTTTCCTTCTGACACCTCCCTAGTTCTAATTGGGTATTTTTTGTATGTGCTTACTTCACCATACCTTTTATTATATTACGATATAATTTCCCTTCTGGATGAAAATGCCGTGAAGTCTTTGAAGGCAAGAACAATGATTTTTTTTTTTGTCCAAATCTTCAATGCTAAACATAGTAAACTCTGAGGAAGTTATCCATATACAGAATATTTTATGCCATATTAATATTGCTGTGAAATGTAAGCTAAAAGGGGTTTAGGACTCTTGGAATTTATTACCCCATTCAGGATACATTCCTTGTAAGCCCTGATTTCTGACTAAGGACTGATGTGATTCTGTTTCAATATTTTTCACCAAAATTTACTTTGGTGACAACCAACGCTAAGACTTCTGTGACAGTTAACACTGGCTGATCATGTTAGGGCAAAGCTATAGTTTCCATGTTGAAAATTATCATAATAAAATTGTTCAAGACCCCCACAAAAACACTCTATCTATTTTAAAGTTTCGAAATCAAGATGCTTTCTTTCATTTTGGTTGCACAAATAGATAACAGAAATTACATTTGGAACTGTGTCCGTTAGGAATATTTTGGTCAGAGAGATGGTATCTGGGCTTCCAAGAGCTGATTGCAGCTCCCTGTGGATATCACAGGCAGGTAGACTATAATTTCTGCATTTGACACACACAGTGCTTTCATATCCCATTAAATAATTACAAACAGAAATGTGAAAAAGAAGCTAAAGAGGAACTCATGACACTGAGGTTTTGGGAAAATGTTAAGCTGCTGAAACATTAGCAGCCTGGCCTCGTTTGGGATTTAAACTACTTGCTTCTGCCATTCCTCTGGTTATGCGGGTTTCACTCATGATTGTTACATTCAAAAGTGTCTATAACTATCGTTGTTAGGTTTCCTTTGGTCTCATAATACTCAAAATCAACAATGAAGATATCATCTTTATTTTGAGAAACATAACCAATTTGAATTTATTAATAACCATGATACTTTTTAGATTGATTTTTTTAACTTTATGGTTTACTATAATAATTGTCACATTCTTGCCTTCTTTCCAGGTAAAACAATGAACATACTAAAGGTATCTGATAAATTATTTATAATACCCTCCGTAGGCATGAAAGCAGCAGGAATAATGGGCTCCGTTTTTTAGAAAAGCAAATAAGTCATGGTGATGTTTTATGACTTACTCATGGCACATGCCCTACAGATCAGTAACAACCAAGGAAGCAAAGTGGCAGCCACATAACTACTTGCAGATTCCTGAACATACCAGACCCGATGGCAGGCATGGTCATAAATCACTGAAAGTTAAAACATTTTTTTTCTTCAAATATTCCCAAATGGAACTTTCCTAAAATACAGATTTTTATTTTTATTTTTTTTTTAGGAAAAAGAAATAGGTATGAAGAATAAGATTTTATCACATTTGTTTTATCCATTTCTGTGCATTTTCAATGTATTTATTTAAGTATTCATTCTTTTAAGTAGATAACACATGCACACTGTTAAATAAATCATAAATTACAAGGTGTATACCATGAAAATATGTTTTTATCCCATCCCTTTCCTGCCTCCCATTTCTCTCCAGAGTCAAGCAGTTACTGGTCTCTTGACTGGTATTAAAGACCTGTGTTTATACTTTATACAGGTATTTCTCCTTAAGAGATTTACATACTTTCTAGTTCAATTCAAAATCTTTGGAGCCGAAAGAGAGCTGATATTAGAATAATATGTATTTTTTCCTAGAATTCCACAAATTCAGAACCATTATCAGTCCAAAACAGTTATCTTGCTTTAAAAAGAAACACATTCGTTTCTGTTAAAGCTGGCTGTACTTGTAAGGAACACATAAATATTTTAAAAAACAGCAAAAGCTGCAAAGTAAAAATAATGACATTGGCTGAACTCTTACAGTGCATTCTTATGTACAACATTAAATGCCTCTTTTAAAGTCATTCTGGAAAGGTTCTTATAGAGGCCTATTTGTGAAGTAAATTTTAAGGCTTTCTTTTGGAAATACTGAATGTTTTTAACTGTATATCAAAGAGGAAGTTGTAAGAGTTGTACAACATTACTGTCAAGATACAATAAAGTGAAACTGAAAGATCACTTCATTTTTCATTTTAGGAAGTCCACTGCTTACTTGAGAGTTTCTTTCATTTTCATATCTAATGTCAATCCACAAGTCAAAATACAGTATCTGGAGAAATCAAGAAGAGGGTGTTATGCTTGCTTTTATCGTCTTCTCATTCCAGATGTTTAGGATAAAAAATTACTCAGTGGATGCCTTGCCTGGAAGTACAATTGTATTTTGGAAAATACAGAGTTTAGAAAACTATTGGAAAAGAACATCAATTTCTTTGAAAATCTCTGCATTTAATCACAAGGGTAAATGGATCATAGTAAAATTTTAGTTCTGTGGTCAAGGTATTGGTTATGATGACTACCAATGTATTCACTTGGATTATTTTGGGTAGGTTTACTTTTTATTAGTTTTATATAATTATGCAAAGTTACTAACATTAATTTGTGGATTAATAATTTGTGGATTTATTTTGCTAAGAATTTAAATACTTATTTAAATAGAAATTTATTAAATATTTTCTTTATAATGCCTTCTTTCCCATATATTCAATACTTGACATAAGATATAGCCTCTTAATGAATATTCTTTGTGATCCACTGATATGTATATGTGATAAAATTATGAAATTTTAATTATTTTTGTTAATAATAGTTGCAATATGTAGCCAAGGGGTATCATAAGTTTTTTCTTGATAATGCCTTTAAAATCCATTAATATGATAGGTATGTGTGATAGCACTATAGCTTTTAATTGTTTTGTGATGGAGTTATAGCTCATTGTTTCTTTGTTTTTAAATATTTTGAAATTTTTATTTGACAGACTTTTATATTCATAGTTCCAGATAAATTATAAATTAGTTCTATTTTTTTCAGGAAAAATAGTATTATATTAACTATATACAATCAATTCAGAAGGATATATGACGTATAATTTATTTATCAAGGAGAATGTTAGAAATCACTAAGATGGTTTTTTTTTTTTAAGTTAGGGTTCCTTTCTAAGAAATTTTAATAACTTGGAAAACGTATGATACAGTACCAAGTAAGAAGAAAGAGATTATGGTTCTTTGTAATCATATTATCCTCTATAATGATTTAATTTTAATCAATTTTTTTATTTGGAAATCATTGTAAATTCCTATACAGCTGTAGGAAATAACAGAGATTTTATGTATCTTTCAACCAGTTTCCTCCAGGGATAGTATCTTGCAAAACTATAGTGCAATATCACAACCAGGATACTGACATTGCTGTAGTCAAGATACAGAATATTCCCATTGCCATGAAGATTCCTCATGTTGCCATTTTATAGCCACATCACTTCCCTCCCAAAACCACAACATCCTTTATCTTAAGTAAACACATCACTGTTTTGTTCTCTACTTCTGCAATTAAATAGAGTCATACAGTAAAGAAGTTTTTAGATTGACTTTTGTCCCTCTCAGTGTAATTCTGTGGAAATTCAACAGTTGCATTTATCCATAGTTTGTTCCTTTTTACTGATGAATAGTATTCCATTGTATGAAAATACCACTGTTTGACCATATATCCATTGGTGGAAATCTGAATTGTTGTCAGTGTCAGGCTATTATGAATAAAGTTGCTATAAGCTTTCATGTAGAAGTCTCTGTGTGAACTTGTTTTCATTTCTTTGGGATAAGTGCTCAAGAGTGCAATTGACAGTTTGTGTGGTAGTCACATATTTTGTTGTTGTTGTTTTTAAAGTAGGCTATATGCCCAACGTGGGGCTTGAACTCATGATCCCAAGATCAAGAGTTGCATGCTTTACTGACTAAGTCACATAGGCCCCCCATATATTTAGTTTTTAAAGAAATCACTAAACTGTTTTCCAGAGTGGCTGTCCATTTTATATTCCCATCTACCATATATGAGCACGCCAGTTTCACCACATACTTGCCAACAAGTATATAGTGTTCTCCCTATCTTTGCTTTAGTCCTTTTTTTTTTTTTTTTAAATATAATGATATCCCTCCTTGTGGCTTTAATTTGTATTTTCTGTGTGGCTAAAAAAGTTGAAAATATTTTCATGTATCTACTTACTATCTGTATATCCTCATCAGTGAAAAGATCTTTGTGTCTTTTTTCCTCATTTTCTAATTGATTTTTTTTTAATTTTATTTATTCTTTGAGAGAGAGAGTGAGTGAGAAAGAGAGAGTGGGAAAGCATGAGCAGGGGCTGAGGGAGAGAGAGAAGCAGACTCCCCTGTGGAGCAGGGAATCAATGTAGGGTTCAATCCCAGGACCCTGAAATCACAGCCTGAGCTGAGGGCAGATGCTTAACCAACTGAGGCACCCAGGTGACCCAATTTTTTTTTCTTTTTTTACCATTGCGTTCTAAGAATGCTTTCTAAATTTTAGTTTTCTGTCAGATATGTGCCTTGAAAATGTTTTCTCTCAATCTAGCTTATCTTTTCATCCACTTAACAGAGTTATTACAGACCAAAGTTTCTTAATTTTGATGTTCAATTTATAAATTTTCTTTTATGAATTTTGATTTTTATGTCAAGGCTAACTCTTCCTAGTCCAAGATTTTGAAGAGTTCTTCATAATTTTCTAAATAAGTATGGTTTTACATTTTATACATAAATCTATGATCTATTTTGTATTAATTTGTGTACTAGATGTGAGGCTTAAGTTCATTTTTCGAAAATGGATATCCAATTCCTCCAGCATCATTTGCCAAAAAGACTCCTCCACTGAATTACCTTTTCACCTGTTTTTCAAAAATCAGTTAGGAATATTTGCGCGCATCAGTTTGTGAATACCTATTCTCCATTGATTTATGTTTCTGTTCCCTAACACCATACAGTTTTGATTACTATAGCTATACAATAAGTATCATAATCAGGTAAACTGATTTCTCTTACGATATGCTTTTTCAACATTGTGGCACCTATTTTAGTTTCTTTGTGTTTCCACATAAATCTTCACATAATTTTTGTCCATATCCTAAAAAAAAATTGTCCTGAGATTCTGATAGGGATTGTGTTAAATCTGTGTATTAATTTATGAAAAGTTTTTATCTTTTCTGCATCATGTCTTCCATTTATTATTATTATTTTTATTTCTTTCATTAACATTTTGTAGTTTTCACCATGTAAATTCTGTACTTATTTTGTTTGATTTAGGCCTAAGTATTATATTTCTAAGACATTTTAATGGTATTATATTTTTAATTTTTGTTTCCATGTGGTTGTAGCTGAATATTGAAATATGATTAATTTTTGCATGGTGGTCTTATAGTCTATGACTTTATTGAACTCATTTATTAGTTTCAGGAGTTTTTATGTTCATTAATTAGACAATTGTTTTGGACTGAATGTTCGTGTACCCTCAAAATGCATGTGTTGAAATCTAATCCCTAATGTATTGGCAGGTGGGACTTTTGGGAGGTAATTACGTCATGAGAGTAGAGCCCTCATGAATGAGATTAGCAGCCTTATAAAAAGAAACCAAAAAGGTAACTTACTTTGTTTCTGCTATGAGAGAATGCAAGGCGATGTAGGCAGTCTGCAACCCAGAAGAGGGCACTCACTGGAACCCAGACATACTGGCACCCTGATCTAAGACTTCCAGCCTCCAAAATTGTGAAAAATTAACTGTTGTTTGTAAGCCACCAAGTCTATGGTGCTTTGTTATAGCAGACTAACTGACTCAGACAAGAATCATGCTACCTGCAAATATGTACAGTTTATTTCTTTCTGATCTGTACACCTTTTTATTTTTTTCCTTTCTTGCCCTACTGCACCAGTGACAATGTGTAGCACTGTGTTGAATGAAAAAATGGTAAGAATGGACATCTTTGCCTTATTTTCAATCTTAGCGGAAAATACTCTTTCACCAAGAAGCATAATATCAACTGTAGGAATTTGAACATGTTATTTATCAAACTGAGGAAGTTTCATTCTATTTCTAACCTGCTGAAAATTTTGATCATGAATGTGTTTTTAATTCTGTTAAATTTTTCTTACATAAGTGAATATGATTACTTGATTTTCCTTCTTTAGCCTGTCACTATGACAGTGTATATTGGTTGATTTTTGAATTTTGATTCAGACTTGGATTCCTGGATAAAAGTTAGTCATAGTGTATTCTTTATAAATATTGCTAAATTTTATTTGGTGGTATTTTATTAAGGATTTTGGTCTATCTGAGGAATATTGGTCTGTATTTTTCTTTGTCTAGTTGTGATATCAAGGAAATATTAGCTTTATAAAATGACTTGAAAACTATTCCCTCTTCTTTTATTTCCTGGAAGAAACTGTGTGGAATTGGTGTTATTTGTTCTTCTAATATTTGGTAGTAATCGTCAATGAAACTATCTAGGCCCAAGATTCCTTTGAGGGAAGTTTTTATTACAAGTTAGATTTTGGATGAGTTATGGTAGTTTGTATTTTTTTTTTCTTTTCAGCATAACAGAATTCATTGTTTTGTTTGTATTTTTAAGGACCTTTCCATTTATTCTCAGTTGTCAAGAGTTTGTGTGCAGAATTATAATATTACCTTATCATTTTGATGTATATAGCTACTATAGTCTATAGGGACTATAAGTAAAACTCCTGTTATAATCCAGATATTGGCAATTTGTGTCTTCTCCTTTTTTCCTTTGTTAGCTTTGTGAAAGACTTGTCAGTTCTCTTGATTTATCCAAAGAATACATTTTTTGTTTCATTGTGTCTCTCCATTATGTTTCTGTTTTCAATTTCATTGATTTTCTTTCTTATATTGCTTTCTTCTGCTAATTTGGGTTTATTTTGTTAAACTTTTTTAGGTTCTTGAAGTAGGCAGTTATATTATTGAACTGAGATTTGTACTCTTATGTATTCATTTAGTGGTATAAATTTGCCTCTCCCTCTGTTTTAGCTAGCTCTTTGACGCAGGGAATATTTAGAAATGTGTTATATAGCTTCTTAGTTTGGAAATATTCTTTTTAACGTCTTGTAACTGATCTCTAATTTGATTTTATTGTGCTCAGAGAATACATTCTTCAAGATCTTCAGTTTTTTAAAACATTTTGTCTTATGGCTCAGGACATAACTCATGTTAGTATACATTCCATGGTCACTTAGAAAAAATGTGCATTCTGCTGTTACTGGAGACAGCGTAGAAATATTGATTATATTATGCTAGTTGGTGAAGTTGTTGTTTTTTATTTGACAGAGTGACACAGTGAGAGAGGGAACACAAGCAGGGGGAGTGAGAGAGGGAGAAGCAAGCTTCTTGCTGAGCAGGGGGCCCCATGCAGGGGCTCCCAGCACCCTGGGATCATGACCTGAGCTGAAGGCAGACATATAACGACTGAGCCACCCAGGCACCCCCATTCTACAAGTGTTAAGAGGAGAGTGTTAAGTTATCAACTACAATTGTGCATTTGTCTATTTCTATCAGTTTTGCTTTATACGTTTCACAGCTTTAGTTTTTTGGTGCATACAATTTAAAATTGCCATGTCTTGTTGGTAGATTTCCCTTTTGTTTTTTTTTTTTCTTTCTTCTTTTTCATTTATTTTTACTGTATAACACATTCTCTGCCTCTGTTAATTTTCTTTGCTCTCAAGTCTTCTTTCTCCAATATTAATAAAACTACTCCTCCTTTTTTTTCATTAATGTTTACATAATGGATCTTTTTCATTACTTTTATTTCAGCTTGCTTATATTGTTATATTTTAAATGAGGTTGTCGTAGACTGTATATATTTAAGTGATGTTTTTCAATCCACTTCATCAATACTCTGTGTCATTTCTTTATTTAGATACTTTATGTTTAATGTAATTATTCATATGCTAGGCCTTAAATATGTCTTTCTTAAAAATATAATTCCAATATATTTGAAATATAGTGTTACATTAGTTTTAGGTACACAATATGTGATTCAACAATTCTACGCATTACTCATAGTTCATCATGACAAGTGTACTCTCAATCCCCTTCGCCTATTACCCATCCCCTGCCTCTCCCCTGGTAATTTGTTCTCAATAGTTAAAAGCCTGTTTTTTGGTTTACGTCTTTTTTCCTTTCCTTTTTTTGTTTTGTTTTGTTTTGGTTTGGTTTGGTTTTTAAATTCCAGAAGTGAGTGAAATCATCCCAGCATTTGGGATGTTGTTGGCATTGTTGTGGCATTTGTCTTTTTCTGACAGACTTATTTCACTTAGCATTATGCTCTCTAGATACATCCATATTGTTGCAAATGGCAAGATTTCATTCTGTTTTATGGCTAAGTAATATTCCATGTATATATATAGCATATCTTCTTTATCTATTCATTTATGGATTGTTGGCCTACTTCCATAATTTGGCTGTTGTAAAATAATGCTGTGATAAACATAAGGGTTCATATATCTTTTTAAATTAGTGTTTTCATCATCTGTGGGCAAATACCCAGGAGTGGAAATTCTGGATGATATGGAAATTTAATTTTTAATTTTTTGAGGAACCTACCTGCTGTTTTCCACAGTGGCTTCTGCACCAGTTTGGATTCCTACCAAGTGCATGAGAAGCCCTTCTTCTCCACATCCTCAACAACAATTACTGTTTCTCCTGTTTTTTATTTTAGCCATTAAGACAGATCTGAAGCGATGTCTCATTGTGGTCTTGTTTTGTATTTCCTGATCATGAGTGACTTTGGGTATTTTTTTGTGTGCTTGTTAGCCATCTAACATCTTCTTTGGAGAAATGTCGTCTTCTAATTTTTTTAATTGAATGTGTGTGTGTGTGTGTGTGTTGAATTGTATAAGTTCTTTGTATTTGAATACTCCCTCTTTATAGGATGCATCATTTGCAAATATATCCTCCCATTAAATATGTTGTCTTTTAGTTTTGTTGATTGTTTCCTTTGTTGTGCAGTTTTCTATTTTGCTGTAGTCCCAATAGTTTATTTTTGCTTTTGTTTCCTGTTCTCAGGAGACATATCTAGAAAAACGTTGCTATGACTGATGTTGGAGAAATTATTGTCTCTTTTCCCTTCTAGGATTTTGTGGTTTTAGGTCTCACATTTAAATCCTTAATCCATTTTGATTTTATTTTTGGGTGTGGCGTAAGAAAGCGGTCCAGTTTGTTTGTTTGTTTGTTTCTTTTCCTTCGTTCTTTCCTTCCTTCCTTCCCTCCTTCCTTTCTCTCTCTTTTTCTTTCTTTCTTTCTTTCTTTCTTTCTCTTTCTTTCTTTCTTTTTCTCCTCTTTCTTTCTTTCTTTCTTTTTCTCCTTTCTTCCTTCCTTCCTCCCTCCCTCCCTCCCTCTTTCTTTCTTTCTTTCTTTCTCGCGTAGCTGTTTAGTTTTCCAAACACTATTTGTTGAAGACACTTTACCCCCTTGCATTTTCTTGCCTCCTTTGTTGAAGATTGAATTGACCGTTATAATCATGGGCTTATTTCTGGGCTTTCTATTCTGTGTCATTGACTTATGTATCTATTTTTGTGTCAGTATCATAATGTTTTGATTACTACAGCTTTGTAGTATATCCTCATATCTGGGATTATGATATATTCAGTTTTGTTTTGTTTTGTTTTTGAGATTGTTTTGGCTATTTCTAGACTGTTGTGGTTCCATACAAATGTTAGTATCATTTCTTCTAGTTCTGTGAAAAATTCTGTTGGAATTTTGATAAAGATTGCATTAAATCTGTAGATTTCTTGGAGTATGGACATTTTAAGAATATTTGTTCTTCCAGTCCATGAGCATGGGTTGTCTTTCCATTTGTTTGTATCTTCTTCAATTTCTTTCATCAGTGTTTTACAGTTTTTAAAGTACAGACCTTTCACCTCCTTGATTAAATTTGTTCCTAGGTATTTTGTTGTTCTTGGTGCAATTGTGAGTGGAATTATTTTCTTAATTTCCTTTTCTGCAACTTCATTATTAGTCTGTAGAAATGCAATGGATGTATGATATTAATTTTATAGTCTGCTACCTCACTGAATTTATTTTTCAGTTCTAGTAGTTTTTTGATGGAGGCTTTAGGCTTTTCTATATAAAGTATTATGTCATCTGCATATAGTGAAAATTTTACTTCTTTCTTACCAATTTAGATGTCTCCTTTTTTTTTTTCTCATCTGATTGCTATGGTTACGATTTCCAGTAATATGTTGAATAAAAGTGGTAAGAGCAAACATCCTTGTCTTGTTCCTAATTTTAGGGAAAAAGCTCTCTTTTTTACCATTGACTATGATATTAGCTGTGCGTTTCTCATATGTTGGCGTTTATTATGGTGAGGTATATTCCTTCTAAATCTACTTTGTTAAGGGTTTTTATCATGGATGCATATTGTACTTTGTCAAATGCTTTTCCTGTATGTATTAAAATGATCATATGGTTTTTACCTTTTTCTTCATGATATATCATGTTGATTGATTTTTGAATATCAAACCACACTTGCATTACAGGAATAAATCCCACTTGGTGGGATTTGTTTTTAACATATTGTTCGATTTGGTTTGGTAACATATTGTTGAGGATTTTTGCATCTATGTTCATCAGAGATATTGGTCTTGTTTCTTGGTGTCTTTACCTGGTTTTGATATCAGAGTAATGTTGGTATCATAAAATGAATTTAAAAGCTTTCCTTCCTCATCTATTTTTTTTTTTAATATCTTGAGAAGAATAGATATTAACTCTTCTTTAAATGTTTGGTAAAATTCACTTGCGAAGCCATCTGGTCCTGGCCTTTTTTTGTTGTGCATTTATATTATTCATTCAATTTCATTCATGGTTCATTCATTAGTCTATTCAAATTTTCTATTCCTGATTCATTTTAGGAGGTTATATGTTGTGAAAAATATATCCACTTCTAGGTTATCCAATTTGTTGGCATATAATTTTTCATAATATTCCTTATAATCCTTTGTATATCTGTGGTATCAGTTGCTATTTCTCCTCTTTCATGTTTTATTTTATTTGCACCCCCCCTTTTTTTCTTTTTGTTTAGCCTGGCTAAAGTTTTATCAATTTTGTTGATTTTTTTCCAAGAATGAGCTCCTGCTTTCATTGATTTGTCCTATTGTTTTTGTTTGTTTGTTTGTTTAGTTTCTATTTCCTTTATTTCTGCTCTAGCCTTTTTGCTTTCTTTCACTTGTTTTGTGTTTTGTTATTCTTTTTCTAACTCCCTTAGGTTTAAGCTTAGATTGTTTATTTGAGAGTTTTCTTTCTTTTGAGGTAGGTTTGTATTGCTGTAATCTTCCCTTGTAGAACAGCTTTTGCTGCATCCTAAAGATTTTGGGCCATTATGTTTTCATTTTCTTTTGTCTCCGTGTTTTTTTTTTTTTTAATTTCTTCTTTGATTTCTTGGTTGATCCATTCATTGTTTGTTATCATATTATTTAACATCCATATATTTGTATCCTTTCCAGATTTTTTTCTTGTGGTTAATTTCTACTTTCATAGGGTTAAGGTCAGAAAAAATCTGTTGAATGACTTCAAATTTTTTGAATTTGTTAAGACTTTTTTTATTGCCCCCCCCAGCATGTTTTAGGTATGTTGTGTATATTGTGTCATACTTAATCCTTTTATTTTGTGAATCTCTTGACTAATTTTTACAAATATACTTAATTTTACTGCTTTTGTTCTTATTTTCCTTATTCTTGTTGTGGTCTTTCTTTTTCATTCAGAAAGTCCCCTTTAACATTTCTTGTAGGACTGGTTTAGTTGTTCAGTGGTCATGAATTCTTCTAATTGTTCTTTTTTTATTTTATTTTTTTTTAATTTTTTTTTTTTTTTTTTTTTGTGGGAGGAGGGATCTGGGAAACTCTTTATCTCTTCTATTATTCTAAATGATAGGCCTGCCAGATAGAGTATTCATGGTTGTAGGTTTCTTTCAGCAGTTTGATCTATCATGCCACTCCTTTCTGGCCTGCTAAATTAGTGCTGAAAAAATCTCTTGACAACCTTGTGGGATTTCCCTTGTATGTAACTGTTTTCTTTTCCCTTGCTAGTTTTAAAATTCTCTTGCTGTCATATTACTATGTGTATTGGTATGGAGCTCCTTGGGTTGATTTTGTTGGAGGCTTTCTTTGCCTCCTGGATATAGATTTCTGTTTCCTTCACCATATTTGGGAAGTTTTCATCTAATATTTATTCAAATAAATTATTTGCCCCCTTTTCTTTCTCTTTCTTTTTGGGATCATTATAAAATGTGCATGTTATTGTGCTTGATGCTGTTGCTGAGTTCTGTTGGTTTATTTCAGTTTTTTATTTTTGTTTTTCTCTGTCTTTTTCACCCTGATCATTGCTCATTAAACTGTCCTCCAGGTTTCTTATCTATTCTTTTGCTTCCTCTAGTCTATTATTTATTCCATCTAGTGTATTTTTTATTTCAGTTATTGACTTCTTCACCTCTGATTTTTTTTTTCTATTTCTTTGTTGAGGGTGTCACTGAGGTCCTCCACTCTTTCTTCAAATCCAGTGAGTATCTTTATGACCATTACTTTAAATTCTCTACCAGACATATTATTTATTTATGTTTCATTTAACTATCTTGCTATGATTTTGTTCTATTCTTTCATTTGGGACATAGTCCTATGTCTCCTCATTTTGTTTAACCCTCTGTTTCTATTTCTGTGTGTTACAAAAGTCAACTATGCCTTCTGCTTTAAAAGTAGTGGCCTTATGAAGAAGAGGTCATGTAGTGCCCTGAAATGCAATGTTGCTTGTTCACCAGAACCCGATGCTTCATGTGTGTCTCCAATGTGTGTTGTGTGTCTTACTTGTGGCTGAGTTGCATTTACTTCTCAGTATAGTCATCTGCAATATCTTTCTTTGCCTATTGTGTGCAGAGTTTGATCCTTATGTTGTTAGTGGACCAGTCTGGGATTGCCTTGGGCTTGAGTTGTGTCAGACCATGTATTTGCCAGAGATACAGTAGTACCAAACTGCAGAGCACTTTCTCTGTTGTCCCTCAGAAGCTTTTATTAGTGGATGGGGCTTGTAGATAGATCAGAGTCTGCCCTCAACCCACTGTTGGAGATGCAGTCAGACTTGTATGTGCAACTATCTTCCTCTCTTCCTGGGGCAGGAGTCACTTTGGAGTGATGCTGACCTTTGTTGGGGCTGCTTGAACACTGCCAGGATTATAACATCACTTTGAATGGGCTCTGCCAAGGGCCTATTGGATTGGGTATGTTCACAAGAGAATGCAGGGACAGGGTGTGTGGTGCCAGCAAGGTCCATGCAGTTTTGTTGTGGGATGGGAGCTGCAGCTGCCCAGGAAATCTGCTGAGGCCTGCCAGGTTGCTGGAATGGATCCATCATAGTGAGTGAGGGTAGGGGGCAGAGCATGCTGTTAGCTAGGTAGAGAATGTTTGTGCTGTGCTGGTTCTCACAGGTGTTGCTATTTCTAGGATGGGGATGGGGGAGGGAAATAGCACTCAACACATCTTTTTTTCTTGATGTTTCTGAAAGATCCCTACCCCTCTGAAATTAGTAAATAAATATCCTTCCCATATAACCCAGGCATTTTTCAAACTGTTGCTCCTGCATATAGTCCCACTGGTCTGTTTGACTACTGACATGTAGGCCCTTACTATGTTCTCTTTGACATGGCCTCTTTTCTAAATTTACTTTTGGAGAGTCTCTTCTGCCAGTCTTCAGGTCATTTTCTGGGCTATTTACACTGATGTGGGCATTATCTCATTGTATCCATGGGACAAGTTGAGCTTAGCATCCTCCTACTCTGGCATCTTCCTCAGAAGTCCCCTATGTCTTTTTATTTATTTATTTATTTCTATTTACTCCCTTTGTTTTTGTTTGTTTGTTTCTCTGTTTTTGTTTGTTGGCCTGCTTTCCTATAGGTTATTTTAAATATATTTTAGAATTACATTCACTCATCTATATTGTTTTCTTAATGAACTGTTTCATGTAATTTAAGTGGTTACTCTGTGTATAACACTATACATAAATAACATAATCTACTGCTACTAATTTCCAGTTAAGTGAGGTGTACAAACTATCCCCGACTTTGTCTTCCTTTACCCTATCCATTTATAATGTAATTTTCTTAAATATTTCCTCTATACTTATTTATAACTCCATCAGATGGTGCTATAATTTTTACTTCAGTTATTAAACAATTTAAAAATCTCATGAAGAAAAGGAAAGTCTTCTTTATTTACCCATAATTTTGCTTACTGTGTACTTTCTTCCTTCCTGATATTCTAAGGTCTCTTATTGTTTCCTTTTTTGTTTGAAGAACTTACCATAGTCATTCTTTTAGTTTAGATTTGTTGGAAACAAATTCTTAGTTTTTCCTTATCTGAGAATGGCTTCATTTCCCCTGCATTTCTTAAAGGTATGTTCAATGGATATAAGATATTAAGTTGAAGTTCTTTTCTTTCAGCACTTGGAGGATGGTCTGACACTTCCCTTTAGCCTTTATAGTTTTGGTTGAGAAATCTGCTATTAATGAAATCCTTTTTCTCTGATAGGTAAGATATTGCTCTTATGAATAAAGATTTTTCAGAAGTTTGACTATTGTGTGCTGTAGTATAGGTTTTGTTTGGTTTATTCTATGTGAGATTTCCTGTTTCTGGCATTTTTAGGTTTATGTGCTTTACCAAATTTGGAATCTCTTTCCCCCCTCTGTTCAGTTTCCAATGGCATGAATGCTGAAATTCTTTTTATAGTCCCAGTTCTCTGAGGTTCTCTTTATAATTTTTTTCAATCTATTTTCTCTCTCTCACTCAGATTGAATGATTTCTACTGTTTTATCTCCAATTCATTGATTTTTTTTCCCTGTCTGTTCTTTCCATTCTTCTGTTGAGTGCATATATTGACTAATTTTATTGTGCTTGTTATATTTTCAGCCCTAAAAGTTCCATTTTGTTTGTCTCTATATCTTTGCTGATATTTTATTTTTCCCCTTTTATTTCAAGTGTATTTGTAAAAAAAAAATCTTTATGATGGCTACCTTAAAATCATTTTTAAGATAATTCTAACACCATTGTCATCTTGGTGCAGGCATCTATCGATTATCCTCATTCAGTTTGAGATGCTCCTGGTTCTTGGTATGGTGTGTAATTTTTCTACTGAAGCCTGAAAATGTATAGCATTATGTAACAGACCATAGATCTTATTCTTCTATCTGCTGTCTATTTCAGTTGGTTTTGTCTGACATGCCTCCATCAGGGAAAGAAGAGGTTCTCTGCTTCATTAGCTACCAGGTTGGGGGGGGCAGGAGGCAGAAGTTCAGACTCTACCAGTAGGATTAGAATTTGGGGTTTCCCACCCAGGTTCCTTTGATGTTTAGGGGAAGGGGCTTATCTTTGTGATTGAAGATGAGATTTTTAACTTCCCGTTAGGCCCCCATTGATAGTGCCCTGGCCGAGAAAGGATGGATGCTTCATTGTTGCTCCCTGCGTAACCACCATCTACATAATGGGAGAAGGGGGCACTCCTTACTCCTGGATGATGGTTGAAAGTCCTACTCTCTTCTAGGTTTCCTCCTACATTGCCTGATAAGGGAGAGGGAGGAATGGCTTATTACTCCTGAGAGACAGTAAAAGTACAGAACCCCCCATGGTCCCCACTAACATTATTCACTGTGGGACAGATAACCTTGCTAATGCCAGAAGAGATGAAAGTATTGGTGCTCTATTTGGCCTTCTCTGACACTATCTCGGTGGTGGAGGAAGATGAATTAGATCACCTCATTGCAGCCAGTAAAGGATAGAAATCTAGGCTTACCATTCAGACTTTGTTGACATGGATGAGGATGAGGCTAATTTTTTCACAGTGTTAGGTTAGAGTAGAGTTTATTGCCCAAAAGTTTTCTGTCTTGTTATGCTCCTTCTTACCTTGTCCTTTGGCTGAGAGTAGTTTTTGTTATTTTTTGTTTATTTATTTTGTCTTCACCAGTTGGTGTTTCTGGGTTGTCAGTTTCTTCAGCTCCAAGTCTGGTGTATATGAGATAAGAAATCCACTAACTACATGCCCACTTTTGGATGGTCTGCCTTTTCTTCTCCATTTTTCAGAATCTTATGTTTTATACATAATGTCCAGTGTTTTTATTATACTTAGCAGGGGATATACAAATATAATATCTATTTCATCTTCCCAGAAGCAGAAGTCTGAAAGTCTTTAAGACTTCTAAAACCTTAATTATAACATTTTAACATAAAATTTTTTAAATCCTTAGGAGAAAGCTAAATGAATATTTCAGCAGTGTATTAATCAATATTACTTCAGATAACAAATCTGTCACAGAAATACCTAATCACCAATGATAATCAGAGATCTTATTCAAAAATACCCTGCTTACTTCAGTTTGGAAATAACCTAATGAAAACTTAATATCAGGTCTACCATAGACAGAGTCCAAAGGCTGGGAAGTATTCTGATGAAAGAATCTCGTGAGAGTAAATTTATCTCTGTCCATTTCTCTGTTTTCTTAAAATGATAGTAACATTCTTAACTTCATCCAAAATTATTTCATTTGGGAGGAGTACATCTGCAAAGATAAAAACTGCAGAATTTTAAATTTAACATGTTTTATATTATCTTTCCTTTATTTTTTTTTCCATTCCCTAATTGAACTAGAGTAAGTAAAAGACTTGTTCAGTGTTTCTTAGATTAAGCCTCTAGGTTGATGACAGAATAAATGATAATAAAGCAGCAGGTTGTTTGAGAAATAAAGTTAAACATCGTGGCTGTAGAGGTCTTTCTCTTTTTTGGCACAAGGACACAGGCTTGTGGCTGTGTAGGAGTGTGTACATCAGGGCCGTGGAAAACACTGCCTTTGAAAGTTTGTGTCCAGAAGAAGACCTTTGTCTCTGATGGAAGACCAGTACTTAACTATGATAGACTATGGGAATGGCCACTTTCAGGACCACACTTAATTTTATTCAGATGGCTCTACTTCATCAGTCATGGAATATTATTACCTCCTTCCCTGTCCATTTTTCACCTATTTTCATTCACTTAAGAAAACACTTTGAGGGACGGACGCCTGGGTGGCTCAGTGGGTTGGGCCTCTGCCTTCGGCTCAGGTCGTGGTCCCAGGGTCCTGGGATTGAGTCCTGCATCGGGCTTTCCACTCAATGGGGAGCCTGCTTCCCCCTCTCTCTCTGCCTTTCTCTCTGCCTACTTGTGATCTCTCTCTCTGTCAAATAAATCTTAAAAAAAGATTAATAAAATCTTAAAAAAAAGAAAACACTTTGATTTTAGTTACAAACTTAAAAACTACTTTATCCTTAACTAGAGGAAACAAGACATTTCAATAACCTTTTAAGGAAAAAAAAAATAGAAGTTCAAGATAAATTCAATCTTGATACCTTAGATGAATTGGAAAATGGAATAGTTTGAGACTGAGTCATGAATACACACACACTTGAGTCTGTCATATCACCTATACTTAATAACATCTCATAAGCAAGCTTCCAAATAATTTTTAGAGATATCTTCCTAGAAATTGCTAACCATTGTCCATGCTAATTTTCCTTCTTGCTCAAAACTTCAAACTTTTATTTAAATTAAACCACTTTAGTATGGACAGCCAATTTTCAAAGCAATAAGATTTTACATTTCTTTTCCATATGCTGAGTATGCTTTTGGGAATCATCAGTATTTACATTTTCCTTATTGAGAAGTCAGTTCTTATGGAGATGAACATAAGGAAGTCATTTCTGGCCCTTTATCTTATATCTGTATTGTTATGTTAAGAAATACAATGGGAAACAGAATAAAATATAGAATTTATATGTTTCACACAATTTATTACTTTAAGCTATGTTGGCATCTAACTAGTATGTCCTACTTTCCAGCCACAGATGATCACCCGATATTACTCTTTAGTGATGTTTATTTTCAGAAGTATCAAAAAAGAGGGATAATGTGTAATATGAATTCTATTTTGGATATTTTAAGTTAATTCCATACATATTTCAGAAAAATCATATGTGAAAGATATAGCTATCAAGATAGTAATTATAAATGAGGATTAATATTTTTAAAAAACTATGCATATGAATAAAGAGAGAAGGGGGAATGACTAATTATAAATAGTATTTTTTCTTTTTCCCAGAAAATATTTCTGAGAAAAGAACATTATACCAGATTTATGGGTAATTGAATCTGAGAATTCAATGACACTCTTTTAAAAGTGATGCTTTGAGTATAGTTCTTCAAAGGTTGAAAATAGAACTATCTTGTGACACAGAAATTACACTACTAGGTATTTACCCAAAGGATACAAAAATACTGATGTGAGATGGCACATGCACCCGGATGTTTATAGCAGCTTTATCAACAATAGCCAAATTATAGAAAGAATCCAAATATCCATCAGCTGATAAATAGATAAAGGAGATGTGGGGATATATATATATATATATATATTAGATAGATAATGTAATATTACACAGCCATCAAAAAGAATGAAATCTTGCCTTTTGCAATGAAATGGATGAAGCTAGAGCATATTATGCTGAGTAAAATAAGTCAGTTAGAGAAAAACAAATGTCATATGAGTTCATTCATATGGAATTTAAGAAATGAAACAGGTGAACATAGAGGAGGGGGAAAAAAGAGAGGGAGGCAAGCCATAAGAACCTATTAACCATAGAGAACAAACTGAGGGTTGCTGGAGGGGAGGTGGGCAAGGGGATATGATGAATAGGTGATGGGTATTAAGGAGAGCAATTGTGATGGGCGCTGGGTGTTATTGGTAAGTGGTGAATTAAATTCTAATCGTGAAACCAATATTACACTACATGTTAACTAACTAGAACTTAAATAACAATTTGAAACAGGAAAACAAAAAAATAATAAAAGTGGTTCTATGAGCAATAGGAATTCAGCATAAGCATAGATATCTCTACTTACTATATTTCCCTCTACTTATTTTCACTCAGATTATATTTCAGGCACTGTTTTAGTCTTGCATCAATCACTGTAGTAAGGAATTACATTCTCCATTATGTGAGCACTCACATTACTGGATTATCACTTCATTATAGAAATTGGTATCTGTCCTTTTCAGTGGGTATTCTGGAAAGTAGAATGCATGATCTATGATGGCTACTATTATTAGAGTATATAACTAACTGAATTGTTGCTGTTTTGTTTTGTTTTTCCTTCATAAGAGTTGTAAGATGTTAGCAATCAATTTGCAGGGGCACCTGGGTGGCTCAGTGGGTTAAAGCCTCTGCCTTCAGCTCAGGTCATGATACCAGGGACCTGGGATCGAGCCCCACATTGGGCTCTCTGCTCAGCAGGGAGCCTGCTTCTCCCTCTCTCTCCGCCTGCCTCTCTGCCTACTTGTGATCTGTGTCTGTCAAATAAATAAATAAAATCTTAAAAAAAAATCAATTTTCAAATAATTCCTTCATTCCTGAAAAGGAAAATGGGAATGTGCTCCCTTTATAGATAAAATGGGATTCCAGTTCCCACCAGATATTCAACTTTATGTCCAGCATCAGTGTCTTATTAGGAAAATGCAGAAATGAAAGACCTAAATTATCCAAGAAAACTCATTCTAGTTATGAGGCATATTAAAACATGTTTCTTTCTATTTGCCTTAAAATTATTTCACAGTTTATAGAATTCAGTAATGTATGAATAATTAGGTATCAATTTGTAACTTTTTGAAGATTATAAAAGTAGCATAGTAATATAATCATGTTGTATAGAATTTTCCATTTTTAAAATTTCTTTCATGTGTGTAATCTCCTTTCTTCCTCACAATATCATCTTGTATAGACTGGAAAATATTTTCCTCATTCTTTAAAGGAAACTAATGTTCACAGAGTTGATTGACACAGTTATGAAAACACAGAACCAATCTCATAGTCAGGATTACTGATTCCTGCTTGGTCTAATGCTCTAATCAACAGATTAATTTTCATCAATTTTAAAATAAAATTGTTTAAGGCTGAGTTCCCTAGAAACGTCAAAGATAAAATTATTTTGCAAATATTTTAGTGAAGGAGAGTTCCAGGAGAAACTTTTTGGGTTGTGAGGAAAACTGCATGGAACATTTGAGGAAGCCAAACAGAGATGGGGTCTTAGAAGAAGTCTAGCCCTAGCCTAATCCCACAGGCAGTCCTGGAGTGTGAGTTGCACCCAAGGATTTCTCACCCAAAGGTGAGAGAGCTATTATTACTACTTTTTCCTAATCATTCTGTCATGAGCTGTGGACAATCCTGAGGGTGGGTTAGGGAGAGACTCCCAGGGATAGTTAGGTGAGATGGCTCCCAAAATAAACTAAGGACAATACTCTGAAGAAGGGTGCACAGGAGATCAGCAAACAGGAATGGGGCACCAGACCATAAAGTTGTCCTGACAAAATCTGCTACAGATAACTAATTATCATTGTTTATGAGAATTATTGAATTTTTCATTTTGTTGTGAATAATTTAAAACATAAATTGTGAATAATTTAAAACATCAAGATAGAATAGTATAACGAATGCCCATATACAAATACCTTTATCATTAGTAATAATCAACATGTGACCAATCTTGTTTCATTTGTGAGAGTTAAGTTTTGAAATAAAGTGCTTGTTATTCTCTGTATTCAGGAACACCGGCATACACAACATAGTTTAAACAATTATTTTGAGTGAAATAATTTTATTAAAGAACAATTTAATATACTGAAAAGAGATTAAGATTTATGATATATGTATTTCAGTCATGGGTCTGCAAAGTCAGGGGACTAGATAGATGTTCCCCATGATTCTTTTTTTTTTCTTTTTTTTTTTTAAGATTTATTTATTTATTTGACAGACAGAGATCACAAGTAGGCAGAGAGGCAGACAGAGAGAGAGGAGGAAGCAGGCTCCCCGCTGAGCAGAGAGCCCGATGCGGGGCTCGATCCCAGGACCCTGAAACCATGACCTGAGCTGAAGGCAGAGGCTTAACCCACTGAGCCACCCAGGCGCCCACCCCACGATTCTTTATAGTTTAAACACTTGGTACTTTTCTAACAAAAGATAATATTGAATAAATACTTTATATCTTCAAATGCATCTAGATGTGTTGCACTAGGTTCTCTAGTGACCATTGAACCTAAGGCAGATTACAGAGTGCAATTTGTAAAAAACTTTCTCAGAACATCCCCTCAGGATAGAGGGGAACGCCAATTAGACCCCTCAGGTAAGTAGATTCTTGTTGGTCATAGGATGAAGTCCAGACTCAAGTGGTATGCAAGGGTTATGTGATCTTGCCCCAATATACCTTTCCTGTTCCACCCTCCTGTAGTCTTCTACATTCATGCTGTGTTCTCAGAATACTCAACTGTTGCCCCTAAATCACCATGTCATTTGGTGTGTCTCTGGACCTTTCAACTTCTTGTCCTTTTGCCTAGAACTGGAGTCACCATATTCTACATGAAAAAATTAGTCATGGAACAAAGTAAAATTAACATGTTGTCTACCCTCAGTAACATTTTTCAGCCTCCATTATTTCCTTTTTCCATACTTACTTTCTCCTTATCCTCTCTTCTTTCCACCCATCCCACCCCATCTCTTCCTAAACAAAATGATTTCTCTATCTCCAGTTAGTAACTTACATTACTATAAATATCTAGGAAAGTGCTTTGGTGTTTGTTTATATTTATACCAATTGGGGGCCAAAACTATGGTGCCCAGTAAATTATTCTTATTTGAACCAATGAATGTCATACTCACCTTTGGTTCCCATGAAGGTGTTAGATATATTTACTATGGCTCATACCACACTTTTTAGTGATTATTTGCTTTATTTATTTATTACCTGCCTTTTTATTGAGATCATTAATTTTATGTTTCAACTTGACTGGGCTAAGGGATGTCCAGATACCTGGCAAAATATTATTTTCAGGTGTATCTGTGTGATTTTATAATTTTAGCTCTGTGCCAGAAGAGGACAAAGACAAAATATACATACATACGTATGTATGTATGTATGTATATCACACACACAAACAAACATATGTATATGGATATGGATATGTATAGATATATGTATTTTGGTGTTTATCACTGTTTCCTGTACAGAGGTCCTAAAACTACTGGAATTTCCTGATGGGAATGATAAAGGTGTCTTTTATTATATTAATGAGGTCACTACCTGGAACCCTACCTAAGCATGCTCAGGAGAGTCAACCATGTGATTAGAGGGTTGGAACCTCTACTTCTCAGGAGGGGAGAAGGGCTGGAGATTGAATTCAATTGTCAAGACCAGTGATTTAATCACCTGTGTCTATGTAATAAAGTCATCATAAAAACCCAAAAGGATGGGGTTCAATGAGCTTTTAGGTTGGTGAACACATGGAGATTTGGGCAGAGTTATACACTCCCAGGAGATGGAAATCCCCATACCTTGCCTTATGCATCTCTTCCATCTGGCTGTTCCTGAGCTATTTTCTTTCATAATAAAGTGGAAATGTTATGTGTAAAATGTTTTTCTGAGTTCTGAGAACTGCTCTAACAAATTAATCAAACCCAAAGAGCCTGTTGGTCAGAAATCAAATCAAACCTAACAAGCCTATAAGTTAGAAATACAGGTGATAACCTAGACTTCCAACTGATTTCTGAAGGGTGAGTGTGTGTGTGCCTGTGTTTTAGGGGAGCAGACCTGTAGGACGAGACTTTAACCTGCGGGATTTGACAATTACCTCCAAGTAGGCAGTGCCATAATTGAGTTGAACTATAGAACATCCATCTGGTATCTGAGAATTATGTGGTGGTGTGGGAAGACTCCCTGGCCCAATGTTGGAGTTGGGTGTAAAGTCTTTAGTTTGTGAGAAGGTTTACAAAAGATATTAGCATTTGAATCAGTGGACTGAGTAAAGAAAATCATTTCACCAGTGTGGGTGGGTATCATCCAATCCACACAGGGTCCAGTTAAAACAAAACAACAAAGGAAATGCAAATTATCTCTCTCTTTCTTGAGTTGAGATAGCCATATTTTGTTCTCAGACAGTGGAGCTCCTGATTCTCAGGTGTTCAGATTCAGACTGAAATGATTATACCACCAGCTTTTCTGGTTCTTCAGCTTATAGATGACATATTATGGAATATGGATAGTATATGGAGGCATATCTCAGCCTCCATAATCCCATGAGACAATTTCCATAATAAATCCCCTTATATATCTGTTTATGTATTCTATTGATTTCGTTCCTCTGGAGAACCTTGACTAATATACCTACTGTCTTAATTTGGGCTTTACAAGAAACAGACCCTAAGATAAGGACTTTGGGACAGGTCACTTATTTGTAGGATAATGTCAGGGAACATGAGTAGGGAGATGGAGGAAACAAGATAGGAAAGAAAAAAAGTGACACTGTGAGTAACTGAAGGCGTATACCTGATCGGGAACTCTAGAATCTGAACATGGACTTCAGTGTTACTTCATCTACAGGAGATTGGCTTAGGGCTGTTTTAAGTAGAATTCATTTCCCAGCTCTTCAGCCTACTGCATATGAGCAGAACAAAATTTGGTGGCCAGAAAAAGACCTCAGAAAGAAATTCAGTTGCTGGATGTTGGAAATTAGTCTGGCATGCACAAAAATAGTAGTACCAAGATGATATGGGTATGGGACTAAAGACATATATTATACTTATGAATTGTGGGAATCATTGGATTTTAGTCAAGATCTATTCTTTTGTCTTATATTTTTAAGCTAATAATAATGTAGAGAACTAATTAATTAAAGCACTAATTAATAATTGATAAATGAAAGGTGTAATGAATGGCTCTACTGAATTACATACATGTAAGTCTAGCTAGGCTTCTGGGTCCACCAAGGATAACTGAGGCCAGTATAACTGTATCATGAAATGTGATATACTCTCCCAGACTGACATATTTTAAGACTCTCAGGCTGATTCCTTTCTAATACATGCATACCACTGAAATGCCACCCTTGCTATATGTGGTAATTCTACTCTTCAACTGTGGCTTGTTAACTACAACCATAAAACGTAGTCATAAAAGATCTTGATATTGGTACCTAACACATTCCAAAGTGTTTCCAAGCCCATTTTCCATTAAGTTGCCAACATGTGGTTGTTTCAAGTGGAATGCAATCCATATGGCTCATTTACATTTACCTCTCTAAATATTGCTTTATAAAAATAGGTTAATGTCCTTAGGAACATTTTCAAAGGTATCTTAATTTGAGTATATTTCTCTTTGCCTGAACAATAACTTGACCCAGAAAAATGAAGTTGATTTTTGTGGGTTTGAGTATCAGAAGGATTGAGTTGAATATGCACTTAGCAAACCCAGATTCTACCATTAATGCTGTATAAAGCAATGGGAAGTTTTGGTCATAATTACCATATTTGGAAAATGAATGTGATTACAGTGTTCTGGTGTTAAAAATTTTTGACTAGGAAAAATGAAATGTATTATGGCAAATCTTCTATACTGAGAGAATATTGTCTGGGTTTGGATTCTCTGAGATAATTGATATAAACTTATTAACATATACTAAGGATATAAAAAAACACAATAAAACTGTCCATGTTTTATTGTGTTTTATACAAATAAAATAAAATAATTTATTTTATTTATTTTAATGTCCTTAAAACATTAGTATTTAATTAACTTAATTTACTATTAAATTAACATTAATGTTTTAAATTAATAAAGGTAGTAAAGATAGTTAAACATTAGTATAAGTTTGTGATAGAATCTGTAATTTCATTTTGTTTGTATTATGATGTTTTATGGCCATATATATATGTGTTCATAAACATATTAGGTTTGTATATGCATGTGTGTGAACATGCACACACATACATACACACAGGGAAGGAACTTGTGTGTAATTTCTCTTGTGAATATAATACTGTTGTTGTAGCCCAAAATATATTATCTTGTGTTATGTAGTCAATATGCTTAGTAACATTTTATTTGCTTGAAATCTATGAGAAATTAAGATTTTAAGTGAAAGTCTTTCTCCCAAAATTCTCATGTTTATAAAAATACAGAAAAGTAAAAATAAATTTACAGTGAACACCCATATATCCATTATAAAGAACCAACCATTAACATTTTACTATAATTGATTTATCATGTAACTATCCATCTTTCTATCTTTTCCATTAGTCCTCTTAGTTCTCTTTAATTTATTTCAGTATACATTGGAAATCTCAGTACTTCTTACATACTTCAGCACAATAGATTCCATGATAGATTACCTTTGAACAAAAGCATGTTTTAAGAGATAAATACTAAGTTATATTATTGTATTTTGTATTTTTCGTAATTTACAAAGTCTTATCTTAAAACAACTTTATAAAACTCATGATTTTATATTCTTATTTTAAAATGAAGAAAAAATAGGGGTGCCTGGGTGGTTCAGTCATTAAGCGTCTGCCTTCAGCTCAGATCATCATCCCAGGGTCCTGGGATCAAGCCCTGCATCATGCTTCCTGATCATCCAGGAGCCTGCTTCCCCCTCTCCCACTTCCTCTGCTTGTGCTCCCTCTCTCACTGTGTCTCTCAGTGTCAAATAAATAAATAAAAATTTAAAAAATGAAAAATTAAGATAATGTAGCATTTGTCTTCGTTTAGAAAACTAACCAGTAATATAGTCTACGGATCACAGAGGTGGGTCTTGTGTCACTCAAACCAATTCACTGCCAAATATGCTATCAGATTGAGTATTGTACTAAAGATGTATGGGCAGGTTTTTTTTTTGAAATCAACATATTTATACAATATTGTGATTTATTCTTCAACCATGTTCATGGTTTAAAAAACTCAAAAGGAAGAGGAAAGCTATAGTATTTATGTATATGAAATGTAATGCCTCAAGATTCTTTTCTATACTGTTTTCTTTCTTTTTTAAGAACTTATGTTAGACATTCTTTTAGGGCTGGTCTGCTTTTGACAAATTCTCTTCATTTTCCTTCTGAGGAAATTTGAGAATTTCTTGATTTCCTGATGGGTATTCATTCCTGAAGGATACCCTTGCTGGATATAAAATTCTAGGTTGATGGTTTTCAGGACTTGATAATGTAATTCTACTTCCTGGCTTCTGTGATTTGTGTCCACCCCATTCTATTCTTGAAACATTCATTTCATTTATTTTTTAAAAGTCATGGTTTTCCTTTTTTTTATTTCTAGAATTTCCATTTGATTCTTTTTTGTATCTACAACTTTTTGCTGAGACTTTCATGTTTTCATTTGTTTCAAGTGTTTTCATAGTTGCTTATGGAAGCATTGTTATGATGGCTCCTTTGAAATCTTAGTTAATTCCAATGTCTTTATCACCTCGGTTTTGGTATGTGGATTATCTTTTCTTATTTAAGTTGTATATTCCTGGTCTCTAGATGAGGAATGTTTTTTTTTTTAATTGTATCACAGGCATTTGGCTATTTTATTATGAGACTGTATTTTATTTACCTCTCTGATACCACACTGGAGGGAAAGAGCACACCACCTTGATACTTTCAAGTCATGGTGGTAACTGAGTTCTACTTCCTTTTATCTGTTTTGATACCCCTGTAGGAGAAAGATGTTTCACTACTGCTATACTTTGAAGGCATTCAGGCTTTTCCCCAGATTTCCTTTTTTTTTTAATGATTTTATTTATTTATTTGACAAAGATAGCACAAGTAGGAAGGGCAGCAGACAGAAGGAAAGGGAGGAGCAGGCTCTCTGCTGAGCAGGGAGCCTGATGCAGGGCTCAATCCCAGGATCCTGGGATCATCACGTGAGCTGAAGGCAGATGCTTATCTAACTGAGCCACCCAGGCACCCCTTTGCACTAGGTTTCCAATGACACTGTCTTGGTTGCAGAAGGAAGTTACTAGTTATCATACTTTGCATGACCTCCATTAACACTGTGATCAAGGGGAAAACTCATTATTAATGAACAATGATGAAATCCCTGTTTCTGGGGCACCTGGGTGGCTCAGTCATTAAGGGTCTGCCTTCCTCTCAGTTTATGATCCCAGGGTCCTGAGATTGAGCCCTGCATCAGGCTCCCTGCTCAGTGAGAGGCCTGCTTCCCCCTCTTCCTTTCCCCCTGCTTGTTCTCTCATGCTATGTCTCTCTCTGTCAAATAAATAAATAAAATCTTTAAAAAAAAATCCCTGTTTACTACTTGGCCTTCTCTGATACTATCTTAGTAGGGAGGTAGAAGATCAGGTCCTCCTTGTTGTCTCTAATGATACTGCTACTGGGGACTCCTAATTATTCCCTAGGAGAGGTCAAAACCCTCCTTCTTATTTGGCTTTCTCTGATATCATACTTTTGATGTCACCTTGGTGGGAAGTTATGTCTTGTTAAAGTCAGGGCAAAGGTGGAAGTCTAGTCTTCCCATTTGACCTTTGCTGCCATGGAAATATAGCTACCTGGGTGTATGATGGGGTGTGGAATGGTATTTTGTTGGAGCAGAGCAGTTATTAATAAAAGTTTTCTATCTCACTAGGCTGGCCCTTTACTGCTCCTATGGCATTTTATCTGAGCCATCGACTAGTATTTCCATGTTACTTGCTTCCTTAGTACCCAGCCTGATTTTAGAAAAGCACCAGGTTTTACTACTGGTATTTTCTTGGGTCTTGAGATTTCTAGCCAGTCAGCTGTCAAAGTATTGTTATGTTTATCTTATTTATGATGTCCAGGGTGTTAACTATATTTAGCAGAGAAAGGTAAGAAGAAGAGTATCTACCACACTTCAAAGGAACTCAAGGTTTTGTTTTTGTGTTTTTTTTTCATTTTTTAAAAAGATAGATCGATCGATCTACCTCTCTATCTATCTATCTATGGGACAGAGAGAAGGGAAGGACAGAGGGAGAGAGAAACGTAACACTCTGAGTGTGAAGCCTGACACAGGGCTCAATCTCACAACCCTGAGATTGGACTTGAGCTAAAATCAACAGTTGGATGCTTTACTGACTACACTACTCAGGTGCTCCAAGTGTTTTTATTTTTAAACAGAGACACAGAAAGAAAAAAGTAAAAACACCTTTTAATGAGATTATACAGATTATCTCTATTAACTTTATCAAATCTGTAAAACTTCTAGGTAAAATGGTTAGAAGAAACAAAAGAAAAAGATATAAATAATAATTACAAATTAGTATACCTAATGTCTAGTACTTTTAAGAGAAGTAACCATTATAAACAAATTGTTTTAATGTGTATATTTCAAGGAAAATATTCATAAACCAGAATATATAGATATAGAATCAAATGTAAATAGCACTTTCAGGTATTTTAAAAAAGGAAGAGATACATGCCTATATCCTTTTTATTTAATGTTTTAGGAACCAAGACATAAATACATTAATTTCTTTAGTAATTATATGGATTCTATTATAGGATGACACCTTTAATTTGTCCAATCCTCTATATCACTTGAGCTTTTTTTGTCATAAATAATCTTAGCTTTTCAAAAACTTAGTTTTATTGTCATATCTCTAACATAACTTAGTAGCAGTGATTTTCTTTGTCACATGGCATGTGCAATTTTAATTTTGATAGATATTTCTTAAAAGGTTGTTCCATTTACACTTCCAATGATAAATGAAAGTTCCTGTCCCACAACCCCACCAACAATATTATTAAGCCTAAACTATGTATTTTAAATACTAATGTATATGTCTAATGGCTGAAAATCATATATTAGTGCTAATTTAATTTGTACTTATGAGTAAGATTTTATCTTTTTTTTTTTTTTAACTATATGCTCGCTTGTAGCTCTTCAGCTATAAACTACTTACTTGACCATTTTAAAATTGAACTCTTCTTTTTAAACTTAATTTTAGGAGCTCTTTTTTACTAGACAAGATTATCTTTTGATTTTTTAACACTATTTTTGCTGAACAGAATTTTTTTCTTTCTTTTTTTTCCAGTTTATCACCCTTAGCTCATATGCTTTTTTTTTTCAATTTATTTATTTTCAGAAAAACAGTATTCATTATTTTTTCACCACACCCAGTGCTCCATGCAAGCCGTGCCCTCTATAATACCCACCACCTGGTACCCCAACCTCTCACCCCCCTCACCACTTCAAACCCCTCAGATTGTTTTTCAGAGTCCATAGTCTCTCATGGTTCACCTCCCCTTCCAATTTACCCAAATTCCCTTCTCCTCTCTAATGCCCCTTGTCCTCCATGCTATTTGTTATGCTCCACAAATAAGTGAAACCATATGATAATTGACTCTCTCTGCTTGACTTATTTCATTCAGCATAATCTCTTCCAGTCCCGTCCATGTTGCTACAAAAGTTGGGTGACTCAGTGATGAGCCCCACATCAGGCTCTGTGCTCAGCGGGGAGGCTGCTTCCCCCTCTCTCTCTATGCCTGCCTCTCTGCCTACTTGTGATCTCTGTCAAATAAATAACTAAAATCTTAAAAAAAAAAAAAAAAGTTTGGTATTCATCCTTTCTGATGGAGGCATAATACTCCATAGTGTATATGGACCACATCTTCCTAGCCATGAAGTCTAAGGTTCTTAAATTGATTAGAAAAAAAATTCTGGAAGGAAGATGTGGTCCAGAATTTTTTTTTCTAATCAATTTAAGAACCTTAGACTTCATGGCTTCTCTGATTTTCTTCAAATATCTATTGAGATTTTGATTGAAATTATATTGAAGTTTTAGATCAATTTGGAGAACCTTGACATATGACAAATATTTCTCTCAAATAATTTTCTCAATAATATGTTGTAGTTTCTAGTGTAGAGACCTTGCACATATTCCCTTATATTTATTCCTAGGAATAAGATTTTTATATTATAAATGTTATTATTTTTAAAATGTAAGTTTTGATAGTTTTTGCTAGCACATTGATAGATATGGATATACTAAATTTTGCTTGTTTTCAGTATTTTACTGAATTTACTTTTTAATTTGAATGCTTTGTTTTTAGATTCTTTTGCATTTCTATGTGCTAAGCATACACATTGTAAATAGCAACTGTTTTATTTATTCTTCAATCTTCATGTCTTTTTGTATTCTTATAGTACTGGCAAAACCCTCTAGTACAATGTTGAATGGAAGTGTTGGTATAAGTTATAGTTATCTCTTTACTGATTTCAGAGAAAATGCATTCAGTAACTACTATTAAATCTAATGTATGCTGTATTGTTTTTTCCTTGTAGATATGCCTTATCAGATAAAGGACAATCCCTTTTAATCTTAGTTGGCTATGGTTTTTAATCATGAATAAAGTGACTTTTGTCAATTAATACTGCATTTCTAAAAAATACATATTCTTTTCTGTTAATGTGACAAATTTCATTGATTTCTTTTCATTTATTAAGCCATCTTTACTTTCATGTAATAATTATAATATCTTCCCTATAACTTTTTTTCATGTTTGGATGTCAAGGTCATACTAACTTTATAAAAAGTATTAGAAAGTGTTTCTTCATTTTCCATATGGAATGTATAGACTCAGATCACTGAAGCCAACAAGATCTGAAATGTTCATTTTAGAATAGATTTTGATAATGACCTTCTTATTTAATATATATGAGTTCATTCATATTTTTTATTTTTCTTGTCTAATTATGGTAAATTTTATTTTAAAGTTATTTATCCATTTGACTTAAACTTTCATGTGGATTGCTGAAAAGTTTATAATAATATTCTCTGTGTGTGTGTGTGACAGTCAGTAGGATCTGTAATGATGTCTTTTTTCTTTTGAAAAAACAGTTTATTTATTAATGCAATCTAATGATACATAACAGATAGGACTATTGTTGTATAATATATTACCTTTTTTTGTTATCTTTAGCTGGGTGAACTTGAACAAGCTTTCTAAAAATATCCAAATGTTAAAATAAACATTTCATAATAGGATTCTCCTTTACAGGTTATCATTGGGCTTTGATAAAACCTATTATTTGTTGCATAACATGATATTATAAAATAAATGTGATCATTTGAATTAAACTATTTGATCAATTTTTCTTTCTGAATTAACAATTCTTTTGCTTCTATAAAAACATCATAAAAATGCAATGTTCACATATTGGGTAGCTTCATAGAGAAATAAAACTTTTCTGTGATATTTAATTAAGTTTTTAATTAGAACTTTGATAAAGCTTCAAATTAGATTTGGTTGTAGAAAATATCAACCTTGTATATTCTTACTCTCCATTCACTTTTTAAAAGTAGTTTACTTTATTTATTATTTATTTATTGTCATTTGTTGTTTTTGTTTCATTTTTGTTTTTTTAGTTTCCCTTTTTTAAAATCTTTATTTAAATTCAATTTAGTTAACATATACTGTATTATTAGTTTCAGGAGTAAAAGAATATAAAAAAATAAAAGTGGTTTCCTTTACTTTTCTATCCATTGACCCATGACAAATATATCTTCCTATGAGTTACTTATATTACTTATTATAAACCTATTTATTGTATTGCATGTTATATATTATTTACTAAAAAGATGTATTATTTATTATAAAGATAACTAGAAACCACTAGAAAGGCCAAATGAGGAGCACCTAACTGTCTCAGCTGGTAAAGTATACAACTCTTGGTCTTAGAATTGTAAGTTCAAGCCCCATGTTGAATGTAGAGATTACTTAAAAATAAAATCTTAAGAAAAGAAAAAAAGAAGAAAGAAAAGATAAAAAAAAAAGCCAAGAGACTTCTGCAATTTGACTCTTACTCAGTCAAGTAGTATTTTAAAAGTTGCTATATGATTTGTATTTTCCTATTCTAAGTGAGGGGAAAAAAAAGCTGTTTCACTTATCTCCGATGGCCTATTTTACTGATAAAAATCTGATGTCTAAAATAGATGATAAAAGAGAATGAAATAAAGTATATTTTCTCTTGGAAGTTACGTTAAAACATGGGGCTGGCTAGAGTTTTGGAAAAGACTCAAGACTGCTTCAATAAATCATTTAAGAAATGCCATGCCTACATGATAGCAGAAAAATCTGTTGAAATAGAAAGAAACCATTCATACTTTCTAGGTACAAATTGGTGGCCTCCTGCAAAAATGGTGTTTCAATTCAATATTTTCTTGGAAATGTCAGTCAAAAAAGATATGTTGCTAACAGTTGTTTAAGAATTAAAAAAAAAAACCTGTCTAGGTAAATAGTAAGTAAATATTTTTGTGTACATTCATCTAGATAAGAAGTTTGGATAATTTTTGTTTTGTTTTAATAAATTAAGTAATTTTTATGGACCTGAATAAGCATAATATTAGTAGCTCATAATATTAGTAGGTCCTGAACTATTACAATTCATTTCTCACCCTGGAGAAGACTACAGGATGATCAGGAGAGTATTCAATGATCAAGTTAAGTCCCAGGGTATCAAAACTAAGAGCCTATGTACAGAGACCCATGTTAGCATGAAACCTGAAAAGCAGATAAAGATACTTCACTCAGATTTAGAAACATGTAACAATTTACATACAAATGCATAATTTATAAGAACTGTATCTTGAAATTGTAAAGTCATTGCTCGTTTAACTTTTTCTTGGCATTTAGATAGAAGATAAATATGGGATACTTGAGAGCATTTAGTAGAATTTGAATAAGAATTATTTCTTTGTCTGTCACATGATAAAAAATGATTACCACATGTAATGTGGAAGCATAATCTTCAGAGCAATATTATATAGCAATTTTATAAAAATATTCTATTCTTAAATTCAGATTCTATAAAATTTAGATGGTAACATAAAATTTATGAAAAATAGTAGTCTTATCTACCATAGTTTCAAATTAAAATTTGGATGTTAAAAATTTGAAGAATATAAACTGTTCTACATTTTAAGGTTAGATTTTAAAAATACCACAGAACACAACATCTTCTGTTAGCAAGGATGCAGACATTTCAGTCTCATGGTTTGTTGGTACAAATATACAATTATTTTGGAAGTCTGTCTGGCACTTTCTTACGAAGTTTGACACATTTATCCTTACCACCAAACAGTTTCACTCCCAAGTATATACTTAAGTGGACTGAATATGTAATGAATACATATACACATGCACTATGTGTACAAAAGATGCTTATAGAAGTTTTATTGATAATAGCCACAAACAAAAAACAACTCGAATGTCCATCAACAAGAGAATGGATATATAAATTTTGACATATTCATAGAATGGAATATTACACACCCATAAAGAACACTCTACTGATACACACAATGACACATGTTAAGATGAAAAATACTATGTTAAGAGTCTGAAACAAAAGTCTGAAAACAAACACACACTATATGTTGTGGGATTTCATTCATGCGAAGTTTAGAATCAGGCAGAATTAATCAGTATTGATAGAAATCCAGAGTGCTTAGCAAGGGATTGACTTAAAGTAGGCATGAAGTTATATACATGCAATGTGTATCTTGAGCTGGTTGATGTTGATAAGCAGTGGTGTCCTGGCTTTCTGGGAAGCAGGAGTTTGGGGAAGTTCTGCTTTGCAGCACTGTCAAATGTCCACATTGTAAATACTGTCACCATGGTCTACTTTAAATTACCAGTGTTTTATTACCAAAGCAAAACGAGTAAGAAATGTGCACAACAGCTCTTGTGAACCATTGTGATTGGGCTTTAGTATACTACTATTTGCAAGGATGTATATATTTGTCAAAATTCATCAAGTTGTACACTGAAGGGAGTTGGGGGAAATTGGAGGGGGAGATGAACCATGAGAGATATGGACTCTGAAAAACAATCTGAGGGTTTTGAAGGGGCAGGGGGTGTGGGAGGTTGGGTGAGTCTGGTGGTAGATATTATGGAGGGCACCTATTGCATGGAACACTGGGTGTGGTATATAAGCAATGAATTCTGGTACACTGCAAAGAAATTTTTAAAGAAAGTTGTACACTGAAGATACACACACACACACACACAAATATATATATATATATATATATATATATATATATATTTAAAGATTTTATTTATTTATTTGACAGACAGAGATCATAAGTAGGCGGAGGGGAGGAGAGCAGGCTCCCTGCTGAGCAGAGAGCCCGATGTGGGGCTCGATCCCAGGACCCTGGGATCATGACCTGAGCTGAAGGCAGAGGCTTTACCCCACTGAGCCACCCAGGCACCCCTATATCGAAGATATTTTAAAACACCAAAAGTAACATAAAAAGCAGAAGAACATGGTAAGTTTCTCCAATCCCTTTTAGTAACTTGAAATGTAACATTGAAAGGGTTATTCATTAATAGTGACATATTTCTTCATCAAAACGTAATTATGAAAAAAAAAAGTTTGTTGTGTTATGTTAAATAGATTATACAGATGAATAAAACTTGGTCATTATCCCACCATTGCAATTAGAGAAATAAAAGGTGCAATTAGATAAATTTAAAACAATACATCAGCAGTTGCAACATATATAAGAAATGTAAATTCAAAGTAATGCACACATACATACATACCACCAAGTACCTGGTGTTGCAACACGTTTAGTAAAAGAAGAGTATTTCCCCCCTAATTTCTTGCTTTAATTGAAAATCTATTCCCATGTTTATCTGGATGAAAGTGGCATGACACTTTTGTAGCTCTCTGGTGACACATGACCAATATTCTTGTGCCTTCGTGCAAGCATGATCTTTACTTACTATTCTATACATCTTCTTAAAGTACCTGCCTTAATGCCATATGCTATCTTCACTGAGGACTTTCTCCCTGTTTACAATGACCTTCTCCACCCCAAATCCTATCAACGCAGGAAGTGGTTTCAGCAACTATAAGAATGGAAGTTCGACTGAAGATTAACCTAATTTCTGTGACTTGCACCTCTAAGGTAGTTTACCCACCCTCTTTTAATTGTCTTCTGCAGCATTATTGGCTAAAATTTCTATAACTTTGAACTCAAGTGGCCAACTTCTTGATCTTAAACTTCTATGTTTCCAATTTTCCCCTCACCTTGTCCTTATACTTACTAAAATACCTTGGATTTCAAAAACTTTTCCAGCCCTTGGTCTTGTGCTTTGTACTTTCTCCTGGGTTCGTTGCTCTATTTTATTCTTTCCTTCCCCTCCTCCTCCTTTCTGTCTGGCTTCACAGGTTGATTGTTCAATTCTGTCATCTGGCCCTGGAATATATTGCAGTTTTAATACATATTAGTTAAATAAATAAACAAAGAACCTCAATGCTCATTGCCAGCGATAAGTACACAGTGACTCTGCTAACGAAATGGTTTTAGAAAGGAACTGTGACAATTTTAATAAATTATAAGTAAAGTTAGTCTATTTAATGCATTGTGCTAAGGTGAGTAAATAAATCATTAGGGAAATTATAACTTGCCTCTATGTATTATTCATCTAAATCATGACAATTCATTCAACCTTAGATAATAATCTTTAAAACTGATTGTCCTTTTTCTATTCTAAGTATTTGCAAGTGACGGTAGAAATTTCTTTAAAATTCTCAAACTGGACTTCATTGTATTGTTTGATACCATATGCTATCTAGCTTTAAGTTGTCGGTGCCTGATCAGGCTCCACATATCTTCTGTTAACCATTCAGGAAAGGTGGTTAAATTTCAATATTAATGGACAACAACAAAGCAAGTTACTGAAGAGGCATCTTGTCAACAATTTTATATTTCCTTTCTTGCTTTTTCTTAAACACCTAGTGCTGTAACATAATATATGAGTAATTTTAATTCTAACATATCACTTTAACATATCACTTTATCCTAAAGTGATACAAAGATTTAAAATGCATTTGTGAGGTTCTGTGTTTCAGTGTCATTTATTTTGAAACTAAGTTCCTGTAGTGCTTAAAAGATATGGATAACTCCTGAAACCCACATTTATGTGATTAGACACCTAGAGATATATGAAATATATTTATTTATTAAGGAAAATTAAAATTTATTAATCTAAGAAATATTAAAAAGGGATATTATAAATCTATCATTTATAATATTTTCTACTTTCTCAGAGCATCAAGTACAATAATTCCACTGTATAAAAAACCTTTTTTTTTTTTTTTTTGGTAACAAAAGTTTATAGGGGTATAACAGCAGGAAATAAAACTCCTCCACCTCAACAGCTAGTGAAACCTAGTGTATAGGAATTGATCCTTTTTCACCATGAAGTGACGCATATGACATTAAGCTGAAGCTTTTGGTAAGAAATAATCAAGAAAAATCCATGTTGTACTTCCACAGGGGGTATCCAGGAGAATTCATTACAGATTTTTTTTTAACAATTTGTTCATTTTTGTTTTATGTAAAATAGGACTTTTTTAATGACTGATACAATGCATATAGGCCACCTTTTGTGTATGTTACCTAGTCATCCTGAAGAGCACATGATCAGTCATTTCAATTTTTTTGTATTTTTTGAACGAGAAAAAGATATAAATAAATAAGATACTAAATCAAGCACTTAAGAACATTCATGATTATCGGATTTTCTAAGTGTAAATTTAAGCAGATTTATTTTTATATTAGAATAGAGAGAACTCAGTGATATTTTAGGATTGGTCAAGAAATTTAACTTTGTTCAAATTGTGATTTAAGAGAGAGAATTGCAGGGGCACCTGGGTGGCTCCATCAGTTAAGTGTCCTACTCTTGGTTTTGCCTTAGGTCATGATCTCAGGGTTTTGGAATCAAATTCCGCTTTGGGCTCCACATTCAGTGGGGAATTTGCTTGAGGATTCCCCCTTTCTCCCTCTGTCCCTCCCCCTGGCTTGCACTCTCTCTCAAATAAATAAATCAGTCTTAAAAAGAGAGAGAAAGAGAATCACATATACTTTTTATATTGAGTCAGCATTTACTCTGCCAAATTTTGGAGCAATTCAGAGTCTGTTTTACATGTCATGTGCTTTATATTTGAAAACTAATTCCAAAATATATTTATATGCATCTAATAGAATTGGATGAGATCAAAAGATTAGATTATCTGGTCTATCTTGACAACTGATCTATTTTGGCACCAGAAATAGATTCTGCTCCTAACAGGCCTATCTAGTGAGCTGTTGGCACAAGTAATGACTTCACTCCCAAAAATGCCAGGGCACAATGACATGAATACGTTCAGCAAAATGTTAAAATGGTGCATTTGGTTAATGGCCAAGGAACTTATTTATGAACATTAACTAGGTGTATCACTATAAAAATGCAATTATTTTGTTTGTGGTATGTGGCTTACATAATTATAGAAACAAATTATTTCTATCACCAAATGGACTTTCACCTATAATAATTTCAATTAAAACCATGACTACAAAATTTACCATATATATTCAAAGAAAGTTTGTTTTGCCATCCTCAAATTATCATAGTACAATTTTATTCTACTTTTAAAAAATTTAATCTGTAACTCATGGGTTAAATGCCAAAAAGGGTTTTGTTTTTCTTTTGCTTTGTTTTAAATTTTGGTCTATGTGAATTGCTTAGGTTTGCAATATTCAGAAGGAAATCTCTGGGATACAGATTTTGTTAAAAGAGTTCCAGTATTTCCTGCATCTGTTGGGTGGAAATGGTACCCAATGCAGTTTTAACAACTAATTCAATTTTTAAAAATAAATAAATTAATTTAAAAAAAAAAGAAAACAGAGGTGGACAGAATCTAAGTTCAAAACAATGGGGGAAAATTCCTGGTTATTTTTAATGTTAAAAAATATGTTTTAAGGTGGGCATGTATTGCATGGAGCACTGGGTGTGGTCCATAAACAATGAATTTGGGAACACAAAAAAATTAAACCAAATTAAATTTAAAATATATATATGTTTTAAGACTAGTTCCTAAAAAGGTTAAACTATTGTTTCTTATCCTATCTGAATTCCTTTAGTCCTTCAGTCCTTGAATTGAAAGTAACTTCAAGGAAGTAAGGTTTAATTTATGTTACATGTGCATTCACATGTAAATCTTAGTTTCTAGCAGTTTCAATTTCTGGGTATTATTAGTTTTTCTATTAGTCTATAAACCATAGTTAATTAAGGTAAATTTTACTTTACTATAACATATCCTTCATTGTCATTCCAAATCACAATATTTAAAATGCCACTTAGAGTTAGGAATTAATTGTGGCCCATGGGTGGCTCAGAGGCTTAAGTATCTGCCTTTGGCTCAGGTCAGGATCTGAGAGTCCTGGGATCCACACCAGGTCATCTGTGGTCCTCAGGCTCCCTGATCAGTGGGGAGTCTGCTTCTCCTTTTGCCCCTCCCCCGTACTTTCTCTGTCTGCTCTTTGCCTTTGTCTTTCTGTTTGTCTATCTGTGTGCCTTTCTCTGTCTGCTCTTTCTCTGTCTCTTTCAAATAAAGGAATAAATACAATCTTCAAAAAAAAAAGATATTTTAAAAAAAGGAATTAATCTATGTAGGTTCATAGTTTTTTTTTAAGATTTTATTTATTTATTTGACAGAGAGAGAGAGCACAAGTAAGCAGAGCAGCAGGAAGAGGGAGAGAGAGAAGCAGGCTCTCTGCTTAGGGAGCCTGATGTGGGGCTCGATTCCAGGACTCTGGAATCATGCCCTGAGCTGAAGGCAGCCACTTAACCAACTAAGCCACCCAGGTACCCCTCACACGTATTTTTTAAACCCTTGAAAAACCATAACAGCGGGGCACCTGGGTGGCTCAGTTTGGTAAATGACTGCTTTCAGCTCAGGTCATGATCCCAGGGTCCTGGGAATCAAAACCCCACATTGGGCACTCTGCTCAGCAGGGAGCCTGCTTCTCCCCAACCTTCTGCAGCTCCCTCTTCTGTTTCCCTGCCTGTACTCTCTTGTTCTCTCTCTGTCAAATAAATAAATAAAATCTTAAAACAAAAACCAAAAAACTATAACTGTAATAGAAAGAACACTCTTAATAGAGAGTTTAACTTTATTTTATATATTTGATCACTGACAGCTTTCAAGCCCATCTATCTTCCTCTTCTTTTGTACAGTCTAGGCACACTGATCAGACAGTTCACACACACTCTCTCTTTTGGTAGCAGCAAGAAATTTAAATCTTGCAACTCTCCAGCTCAGGCTCTGGAATTTTTCCCCACTTCCAAAGGCTAACTTCTATAAATGGTCAGCTTACACTCTGCCTCACTCACCCCGCCCAAACCTGCTTATGCCTGCCTTGTGCTGTTCAGGAGTCCTTCATTATATTGACCCATTGAAAGGACACCATATACTTTTATCTAGCTATCTAAAGGAGTACTTCTAGAGCCCTGGTGTGGCACAAAATAATTACAGATAAGATCTTAATCACATCCAACTTTCTCCAGGAACACAGGCATGGTATTACATTGATGACCTCAGCCCCTCATCTGGATTTATGTGCTCTATCCCCATGATGACCTTAGCCCTGCAGGGGTATTAACTTTTCAACATATCATGAACTCCACAGCTGGATTTACCCCAGTGAGGACCTCAATTCAAAAGTTTGAATAGTTGGATTTATTCTGGGTTGAATTATCCACAACCATAAGTCCCATTATAAAATTCCTGTAATGTATTTATGACTTCCTATATTACCTTCTTTTTTTTTCCAATTTATTTATTTTCAGAAAAACAGTATTCATTATTTTTTCACCACACCCAGTACTCCATGCAAGCCGTGCCCTCTATAATACCCACCACCTGGTACCCCAGCCTCCCACCCCCCCGCCACTTCAAACCTATTCTCCCATCTTCTTTCCTAATTCAGCCCCAACCTCTGTGAAATACCCTTCCTCCTTCTTCCCTTTTCCCTTTTGTTCCTGACCTTTGCTTTCTTAACCCTGCTTCCTGATGTACAATTACCAACCATGAAAACATTATAAAATCACTTTTGTGTAAGCCTCACTGAACCAAAAAGCTCATAATCTTAAAGTATACTAAGTGTTGGGTATGTCCCTCTCTCAATTACCTGGCCAAACTACAGTCTTTAGAAGATCTTAAAGAAACTTTACAATAGCACAATTTCACCCCTTGTCAATCTGTTTCACTGGCCACATCTCTAGACCTAAGCCTGAATTGTCCTCCTGGTTCCAAGGGGCACCTGGGTGGCTCAGTCAGTTGAGCATCCAATGCTTGGCTTTGGCTCACATCATGATCTCATGGTCCTGGGATCAAGCTCCATGTAAGGCTCCATGGTCAACACAGAGTCTGCTTGAGATTCTCTCTCTTCCTCTGCCCCTCCCCCCATTTGTGCAGATGTTTTCTCTCTCTCTCTCTGAAAAAAATAAAGTCTTTAAAATAAAGTAAATAAATAAAATACTAATTACAACTATTCAGGATGGCCCCCTATGATATCCAAATCAAAAATACCTACTAGAATATATTAATTCTTGGTTGCCCATGCAAAATGCAAAGCCTAAGGATTTTAACCTCAAGGGTTAAAGGATTATTGGCATCGTTGACCTAAATACCCCTCAGTTTTATACTTACTCATTCCTCTACCTCAGACATCTCTTCTTCATTGACTTTCACCCTTTGAATTTTGGACTGAATGAAACCTTACTATTAAGCAGAACATAAAATGGCCTTCCACAACTGAGTGTGAACACATGCAACAGTGCTAACAGTTCACTAGACAGGGTGCTAGCAGGAGAATCAATTTCTGGTGCTGAAACAGTTAAATCAATGGTCAAAACATAGGTTTAGGGTGGTTAAGGGGGTAGGAGAAGAATAAATGAAAAAGATGGGATTGGGAGGGAAACAAACCCTAAGTGACTCTTAATTTCACAAAACAAACTGAGGGTTGCTTGGGGGAGGGGGATTTGGAGAGAGAGGTGGGGTCATGGACATTGGGGAGGGTATGTGCTATGGTAAGTGCCGTGAAGTGTGTAAACCTGGCGATTCACAGACCTGTAGTCCTGGGGATAAAAATACATTATATGTTTATAAAAAATAAAAATAAAACAAAAACCAAACAAACAAAAAACCCAACATAGGTTTAGTCCAATCTTTTGAGTGCACCTCATTCTACCATGTAGTCTTGTTTTGTCATAGTTTGCCAGTCTCTTAGTTTTTGAATTCTGGCATCTGCAAAATTTTCCTTTTCTTCTTCTTCTTCTTCTCCTTCTCCTTCTCCTTCTCCTCCTTCTTCTTCTTCTTCTTCTTCTTCTTCTTCTTCTTCCTCCTCCTCCTCTTCCTCCTTCCCTTCTTCTTCTTCTTCTTCTTCTTCTTCTTCTTCTTTTAAAGATTTTATTTATTTATTTGACAGAGATCACAAGTAGGCAGAGAGGCAGGCAGAGAGAGAGGTGGAAGCAGGCTCACTTCTAAGCAGAGAGCCTGATGCAGGGTTGATCCCAGGACACTGAGATCAGGACTGAGCAAAAGGCAGAGGCTTAACCCACTGATCCACCCAGGGGCCCCTGTCCTTTTCTGCTTCTTACACAAGATCTGAAAGCACGAGTTGTCATATCCCCTTCGTCAGTTTACTGTTTTAGCTTCCTGCTCATCTCCTGAAGTCTGACTCTTTCCCTTGGCTTTTAGCTTCATCTGCCTTTTCATACTTCTATGGATATTTCTCCCCTGTCTCCATGTCCTTACACAGGACATACTTGACACACTGCTTTCTTGTCTTGGATCTTTTTCTCTTCCAAAATCTCAAGTTCTCTCAATAATCACTGAGATTTGTTACCTGCCTCTTTAACTTCTCTCTCTCAAATCTTGGCTGTCAGGAATAGAAAGTATAGCTTTCTCTGGTGGTATCAGAGTGTGCAGGGGGCACCCGTTATTTATGCCTGGCCAGCAGTCATTCACTGTTCTTTTCAAAAGTTCCCACTTTTCTATGAGAAAACACCTCTCCCAATTCCTAGTCCATGCAGTTTGGGAAGAGTTGGTCACACCTCCGCATCTTGGAGGACTTATGAGTCAAGGGAAGTCCCTTGGGGCTAATAACGTTTAAAGGAGGGACTTTTGTGGTAGTATAGAAAAATAAGTAATTTCTTTTCTGTAGGTTTGCCCTAAGATTAGATATAAGCTTGAAAATTCCTTACAATCACCACCTAAAAGGGAATTCTTCCCTTACGTCTTCACATGGTGAGAAGGGAGATCTGGGCAGGATCCATATCAGGTGTGCTGCAGTGGAAGCCAAGGGAGTGAGCTCATTGAAAAACTATTTGCAGAGTGAGAAAACTTGCCAAATGGAACTTTGGGGAGAAGCCCAATACTTCATAGTTAGGTGGAAGAAGAAAAATCCATACAAGAAAAGAGAATGGCCAAAATAAGTTGGAGGAAAATTAGGAGCCATTGCTGAAATAAGGCAAAAGAATATTTTGAAAAGATATGATCAGCAGAGTTAAAACCTGCAGAGTGGCCAAGTAAATTGGGACTGAACACTGAGTGGTCTTTGGTGATCTTGGCAAAAGATACTGAAATAAATCAAGGAGGGGATAGGGCTTGAGGAAATGGAGACAGCTAGTACACCTACTCTTTCAGAAGCCTTTGACTCTAAAGGGAGAAAAAAGGTAAGGGAGCAGCTATAGACCAACAAAGGATCAAAGTGAGGTACTTTTTTTTTTTTTAAGATTTTATTTATTTATCAGAAAGAGAGGGTGAGAGAGCAAGCACAGGCAGACAGAATGGCAGGCAGAGGCAGAGGGAAAAGCAGGCTCCCTGCCGAGCAAGGAGCCCGATGCGGGACTTGATCCCAGGACGCTGGTATCATGACCTGAGCCGAAGGCAGCTGCTTAACCAACTGAGCCACCCAGGCGTCCCAAAGTGAGGTATTTTTGAAGATGAAAGAGATTAACATATGTTCATAAGTGATAGAAAAGGGGAGGGGAGAAGAGGGGGGAAGGAGAGGGGAAAGAAAGAAAGTTTAGGAAGAGACGGAAGAAGCGAAGAAAAGAAGAAAAAAATAGGGGAAAAATTTACTTTGTGGGGTGAAGTCTCTGAAGATGGTAGCTGAAATAGATGTCAGAACACAGTTAAAAAGAAGATTCTTTATCCTCTCTACTCTGCATCACCTGTCCCCACCCTCCTCCAAGATTGGATTTATGACTAATGAAATTTATTTTGTAATTACTTAAAGACACCTTAAATCTATATACACTAAATAGTTTGCCTTTTCTCTGAAAACCTATTTTCCCTCTGAATATTGCTTATCTTTATGGTACCATCATATAATTTGCATCTATTTTACCAAGTTAATAATCTCACATTCTTGGGGCATTTGGGTGGCTTAGTGGGTTAAGCCTCTGCTTTCGGCTCAGGTCGTGGTCCCAGGGTTCTGCGATCGAGCCCCGCATCGGGCTCTCTGCTCAACAGGGAGCCTGCTTCCCTTCCTCTCTCTGCCTACTTGTAATCTCTCTCTATCAAATAAATAAATAAAAATCTTAAAAAAAAATAATCTCACATTCTTTCTTGACATTCTGGTCTGACTTACCCACTAGCTCATTAATTAACATTTTTGGTTCAAGTTATTATTAGTATTTACTGAAAGTAATCATTTAAGAAGCATCAAGAGCCTCCTAAGCATCTCCACCCTCCTTTATATCTCTTCACAGCAATCCTTTCTCTACATTGCTACTAGAATAAAATACAAACAAAACAAAAGACAAAAAGCCCATTACCAAGTTTACAGATCCTTCAGAATTTACTGTTACTTTAAGGATAAAATTCAATATACCTAATCTGAATAGTAGCTAAGTTTTATTTTGATTGTTTTCTTCTATCCAGTACATCCTCCATGTAGAACTTCTTGTTTTTTCTAAATTATTCTTTTCTCTGAGACTTTGCACAAAATTCCTTCTCTGCCTGGTTTTCATTTTCTACTTTCCTCATATACCTTTTTTTAAAAAGCCATTTTACTGAGGTTTACTGACATATTGAAAAACTGTAAATATTTAATGTTATAACTAGATGAGTTTGGGGATAAGTGTATATCCATGAAACCATCACCGCCATCAAGATATATACATATCCAGCACCTCCAAAAGTTTCCTCCCACTCCCTTTAGCATTATGTTTATTTTTGTGGTAAGAACCACAGGATCTAGTCTTTTAGCAAATTTTACTACACAATACAGTATTGTTAGCTAAAGACACTATACTTATACAATTGTAGATCTACAGAACTTATTTATCCCATACAACTGAAACATTATAGCTTTTAACCATCACCTCCCCATTGCTCCTCTTTGACAGCCCCTCTTTAATCACCTTTCTGTTTCTGTGAGCTTGACTATTTTATATTTCACATACAAATGAAATCATACAGCTTTGTCTATGTCTTATTGTGCTAAGCATAATGCCATCCAAGTACATCCATGCTGTCACAAATAACAGGATTTTCTTCTTTTTAAGGCTGAGTATATTCCACTGTATGTATATACCACATCTTCTCTGTCCATTCACTGGTTGATAGACACTTAGGTTGTTTGCATATTTTGGCTGTGGTGAATAATGTTCCAATGAACATGGTACAGATCTCTCTTTGAGATCCTGCTTTTATTTGCATATATATCTAAAAGTGGGATTGGTGGATCATATGGTAGATAAATCTATATTTTCTAAGAACATTCATACTGTTTTTCATAATGACTGCACCAATTTATATTCTCCAAAACAGTGTACAAGGGTTACCCTTTCTCCAGATCTTTACCAATATTTGTTATTTTTCTTTTTGATAATAACCATTTTAACAAATGTGAAATCACATCTCATTTTGTGGTTTTGATTTGCATTTACTTGAGCACCTTTTAATGTAATTGCTAGGCATTTGTGTACATTCTTTGGAGAAATGTCTATTCAGGTATTTTGCCCATTTCTAATTGGATTTATTTGACATGTGATCTTTTTAATGTACTGTTGAATTAGGTTAGCTAATACTTTTTTCAGGATATTTGCTTCTATTTTAATCAGGAACATTGGACTGTAATTTATTTTCTTGTAATGTCCTTGTTTGATAATCAGACCTGATAAAATATTTTTGAAAGTGTTTCCTCCTCTTCAGTATTTTGGAAGAGTTTGAGAATGACGGGTATTAGACTCTTCTTTAAATGTTTGGTAGAATTCCAGAATTCTTTTCTTGCTATTTTCTTTATGATTTGAGTAGTTGGTTTAGTGTATGTGTTGATTCCTTTTCTTTTATCTTTTGTGTATATACTATATGTTTTTTGCTTTGTGGTTATATGATGCTAACATAAAACATCTTACAACTTTTGACATTTTAATTATAATGTGTCTTGTTGTGGTTCTCTTTAGATTCTTCTTATTTGGTATTGTTTGGGCATCTTGGGCCTGGATGTCTATTTCTTGCTCCAAATGAGGGAGATTTTTAGCCATTTCAGTTATTTCTTTGAGTAAGCGTTCCACCTTTTTCTGTCTTTCTTCTCTTTCTGCACTCTATGTTTTATGTGTATATTTGATCTTTTGATGGTATCCCTTAAGTCCCATAGGCTATTTTCATTTCCTTATTCTTTTTTTCTTTTCTGATTTTATGAATCCCATTGCACTGAGTTTGAATCTGCTGATCTTTTCTTCAACTTCATGTAGCCTGCTGTGGAAGTCTTCTACTAAATTTTTCAGTTATTGTATTCTCAAGCTCTGTGATTTCTGTTTGGTACTTTTGAATATTCTCACTTTGTTTATGCATTCCTTTCCTGACCTTGGAGAACATCTTTCTGACTGTTATTTTGCTATTATTGAGTAAGCACTTATATATATCTGTTTCATCAAGATCTGTTTCTAGAAGTTTATTTTGTCCTTTTGTTTGGAACATATTCTCTTGTTTCTTCATTTTCCTTGACTCACTGTGTTGGTTTATGTGCATTAAATAAAACACTTTTCCCAGTCATGACAGATTGTTCTCATGTAGGGCATGAATCTCATCTATTAGCCCAGCCTCAGCTTCTAGTTAGCTTTCAAAACTGATTGTTCAAAACTGATTGTTCATGCCCTGGTCTTTGTTTTTAGTAGCTCCCAATAGTTGAGGGTATGCTAAGCCCCATCACTGTCCTATAGGGGAGGATCACAGTTATCACCTAGATGGAGACTGATTAGAACCCAGATCCCAGAAGCAACTGGGAAAGTGTCCAGTTAAACCACTTCCACAGAGTACCTGGGAGATAGGTATTTTGTCTGCTCTCTCTTCATTGAGCCCAGGTTTATGGCTACAGGCAATGGCTTATTTATTTCTCTGGTGGTGTTCTCATTCCTTGAAGTTTTTTTGTGTTGATGAAAGACTTGCATTACTGTATTCTAATTTAAACATTAGTCACCTCCTCTAGGCTGTACTGACTGGATTTGGAAGAGAAAGATCTTTACTCACCAGCCTGGTTAGGAACCCTCAGAATTTCAGAACTTTTCTATAGTTTTACTTTCACCACTCTTCTAATTCTCTTTTAGCCAAGGGGTAGGGAAGGAGTCTTAGGATCGTGTGCAATCTCTCCATCCCTCAAAATCAGGTTGGTTGCTAAGAGCTTCCCATTTTCCCTAAGGCAGTGTTCTGAAGTTAAAGTTGTGCTCCTTCTGCCAATCTGGCAGTCAAACCAGCTGTTAAGATTTCAAACTGCTACTGAGTTCTACATCTCTCTGCAAAAGCTTGCATGTGCCATTTTCAGCACTGGGGGTGGGTGTTGGGTAACTGGGGGATTCTGTAGTTGTCCCGTGGAGTTTGTGTGTGAACCTCTTGTTGCAGTTCATGAGCTAGTTACCACGATTCATTCTGGCTGCTGAGATCCATGTGCCAGTTTTCTTTGAATCCATTCACATTTTCCCTGTTTGCTAACTGTTGATAGTTGCCTCTGGACAATTCAGCAATGCCAATCCCCTCAGTATTCTGGGTGGGATGGGATAGAAGCAGGCCTCCTTTGTTTGTTTTTGGTGGCATTTTTTTAGGAGAGGTGAAACTTCATGATCTGTAGAAAAATTAGGTATAAAGTAAGAGGCTACACACACACACACACACACACACACACACACATACACACACACACTCACCCCAAAAGAGAGAGAAGTTAACATATACAGAAAGATAGAGACAAGATTTTGAGAATGGTTTTAGGTGATATTTAGGGTCTTGACATTACTTGCTTATAACACTCAGCTTTTACTCTTACTCTTAAAACATTCATGCCCTTTTCTTACCAAATGGTTTCAGGTGGTTTTCCATCACTTGAAACTGAAGAATTTTAAATAGTGATCTCTATTTAGAAAATTTAGGTGAGGAATATGAAAAGATAAATCTATTGTATCCTTTAGATTTTGTGACATTATTTTGTGGTAACAAATAAATCTAAGTTTCACTAATTTATAACAACAAATATTTCTTTTATTTTTGTGTTATATGTAAACTAAACATCACTGAGGGTCTTTTGGTTTTTTTGTTTTGTTTTGTTTTTGTTTTTTAAAGATTTTATTTATTTATTTGACAGACAGAGATTACAAGTAGGCAGAGAGGCAGGCAGAGAGAGGAGGAAGCAGGCTCCCTGCTGAGCAGAGATCCTGATGCAGGGCTCAATCTCAGGGCCCTGGGATCATGACCTGAGCTGAAGGCAGAGGCTTTAACCCACTGAGCCACCCAGGCGCCCCTCACTGAGGGTCTTATTCATTTTTGGAACCAAACCAAAGAACAGACTTTGTTTAGAGTGCCATTCTCATGGCAGATGGGAAGACCAATTGTAGAACTATGAAATGACTTTTAAGCTTTTGCTATGCATGATGCATAATACTTCCTCATATTCGATTTGCCCAATGAAGTCACATGGTCAAATCTGTTTAAGCATGATGCAAAGTATTTTCCTCCCACAGGGAGGTCTTGTAAGTCATATAACAATTGATATGATATATGACTTTTTCCTCATTGAGTCAATTCGTCTTATTAAAATTTCACTTATTCTCTTACCTGATCTCAGATACATATTAGAAGAAAAAAGAATGGGCCTACATTAAAGTCTTCCTAGATTTATTTCCATTCTTAAAATAGAGGTTGATTAAAAAAGAAGAAGAAGAAAATAATTTAGAATTATTAAATCTAATAGGAGAAGAAATATGAGGAAGATACATTTTGAGTTATATCTGTTTATTCTATCCCCCTTATACCTACTCAGTATCTTTCCTGTATGAGAGAATGTACAAGAGCAGAAAAGCATGGTGTCATACTTACACATCCTTTACTCTGGAGTTAGACCACTTGGGTTGAAATTCTGGCTCTACTCTTTCCTAGTTATGTGATATTGGATTAGCTATTATTCATATTTGTATCTGAATTTTAACTAAATAATAATTCCCTTTATAAGATTACAGTGATTAAACAACTATAGACAAGACAAAGAATTTAGAACAGTATAAGCATGGGTATAAATCTTTGTTATTGCTGTTGTAAAGATGTAGACTATCGTATTAAAATCACATTCTCAGTACTTATCATAAATCCTATATATAGCTAAAAATATTTATATATTGAATGGATGAAAGACTGAAAATAAATGATTATTTCATTGGTATACTTTTATGCATGTGAGTACACACCAGCATTATATATGTATGTAGATCTATACACATACACATATAATTGTCTTACCTTCTTATGAAAACACATTAAAGGAAATACATTTAAAATGTGGAGATAGTGGAAGTCTTACATTTTTAAAACTACACAACCATTAATTTTGCAAGATGTCAGAATTTGAAAAGACATTATCAGTGAAATGCTGTGGAGGTGTTCCTGTGTAATAGGGAGCAAAAGGAGGAAAGGATGGCATTTATACTTTTGCCCTGTCACTTTGGCTTTATGTCAGCTGCTTAAAAGATGGCACTGAAACATGTGATTGGTTTCATAAGAGCTTTAAAAATAAAAGAGAAAAGTGGTTTCCCGCATATTAAAACAAATGTACAACAAATTCAAAACACTGAAGGAGAAAGAGGAACCAGAATAGTCATGTTTTATTATAAATATCAGTGTTGTTTTATTTTTTTAAGTTGACAACCAAGAAGGCCAGACATTAGGCCATTGCTATGTGTATTGATGGTTCCCCATATTTAATAATATTTTCTAGTGTTAAGAAACCTCAACAGTGATAATCAGCTGGGAACTTCTACCAAAAAGAATCATAAAAGACAAACTAAAAGAAACTCAGGTTGTCTGACTTCAGGTCCTGTGTTCTTTTTCTGTTCTACGATTGCTCCATCTGGCCCAGTCTGTTTTGTGGAGCCTGTTAAGTAAAGGAAATTAAACATTTACCAAATGTGTCATGTCATATTCAGTAATTTGAATATATATAAATTATTCATTTGAATGTAGAGAATCTTTTTCTTTTTTCATGTTAAAGACAGGGTAATTACAAAATTGAAATGTAGTGCCTTCCCAAACCAATGTTACTAATCAAAATAGTGAATAGAGATTTATTTAATAGACATCCACTCAACAGTTTATGATGAATAATTACCTAAAAAATGATAATTTAAACAGATAATCACATCCAAAAATGGGCAGAAGACATGAACACACACTTCTCCAATGAAGACATACAAATGGCTAACAGACCCATGAGAAAATGTTCATCATCAGCCATCAGAGAGATTCAAATCAACATCACATTGAGATACCCCCTTACACCAGTCAGAATGGCCAAAATCAAGAAGACAGTAAACAACGTGTATTGGAGAGGATGTGGATAAAGGGGAATCCTTTTACACTGTTGGTGGGAATGCAAGTTAGTGCAGCCACTTTGGAAAACAGTGTGGAGATTCCTTAAGAAATTAAAAATAGAGCTTCCCTATGACCCTGCAATTGCACTAGTGGGTATTTACTCCAAACATACTGATGTAGTGGAAAGAAGGGCCATCTGTACCCCAATGTTCATAGTAGCAATGGCCATAGTTGCCAGACTGTGGAAAGAGCCAATATCCCCTTCTATAGATGAATGGATAAAGAAGATATGGTCCATATATACTATGGAGTATTATGCCTCCATCAGAAAGGAGGAATACCCAACTTTTGTATCAACATGGACGGGACTGGAGGAGATTATGCAGAGTGAAATAAGTCAAGCAGAGACAGTCAATTATCACATGGTTTCATTTACTTGTGGAGCATATGGAATAACATGGAGGACATGGGGAGATGGAGAGGAGAAGTGAGTTGGGGGAAATTGGAGGGGGAGACGAATCATGAGAGACTATGGACTCTGAGAAACAAACTGAGGGTTTTGGAGGGGAGGGGGGTGGGGGGTTGGATGAGCCTGGTGGGTATTAAGGAGGGCATGTATTACATGGAGCACTGGGTGTGGTGCATAAACAATGAATTTGGGAACACTGAAAAAAATTAAATTTAAATTAAATTGTAAAAAATGATTTTTTTTCTTTTTAAATGATTATTTTACTTTAATTCCCATACAACACAGTGTCCAAATTTAAAGTATTCAGTCCAGTGAGCTCAGGGAAACACCCATGTAGCCATCATAAATATGATATAGAATCTTTTTTTGATCCAAGATTGTTTTCCCATGCTGTTTCCAGTTAGTTTCTTCCCTCATTCCAAAGTTAACTGCTATTCTCACATGTTACTTTTGCTTGCTTTCGAACGTCATGGAATCTAAATCATGAAGTATGAACTCTTTCACTCTTGGATTTCTTTCATCAATGTAGTGTTTTTGAGGTTTTCCAAGTTATTTTATGTGTCAGTGTTTAAATTCCTTTTAATTACTGAGAAAGATTCTATTACACTGAGTGAATGCATTCCAATTATTTTCTTCATTTTTCCATTGCTGGGTATTTGATTGTTTTGCTATTCATTAATTATTATGACTAAACTTTCTATGTTCTGTTAGTTCTTTTTAGTTCTATTAGTATTTTTGTGGATTTATGTTTTCCATTTATTTAGTAGTGGAATTGATGGGTCAAAGGGGAAGTATGTTTTTAACTTTATATTAAACTGCCTTTTCTTTTTCTGTAAAGTGAGACATTCATACAAACCATGTATGCAAATTATGATGGCTCCACATTTTCCCTTTATAAATATTGTCAATCTTTGAAATTTTAATCGTTATAATAGATTTGAAATGGTATCCCATTTTGTTTTTTATTAGCATTTATCTGGCTACTAATGATGTTGAGCATCTTTACAAATGCTTTTGTGGAGATCTTTTCACCTTTATTTAGGTACCTAAAATCCATCTCAGATTATTTTTATATACAAGATAGAGGTCAAGACATTTGTTGGTTCTTGGGTTGGTTGGTTGGTTTTGTTGTCTCCCCTCCCCAGCCCGGCGTTTTCTGCTATTTTAGTTTTTTCTTTTTCTTTTTCTTTTTCTTTTTTTTTTATTATGTTCAGTTGACCAGCATATTGTACATCATTTGTTTTTGATATAGTGTTCAACAATTCGTTAGTTGTGTATATCACCCAGTGCTCATTACCACATGTGTCCTCCTTAATATCCATCACCTGGTTACCCCATCCCCCCTCCCTTCTGTAACCCCAATGCTCATAAAGGCAATGTCCGCAATAGCCAAACTGTGGAAGGAGCTGAGATGCCCTTCAACAGATGAGTGGATAAAGAAGATGTGGTTCATATACACAATGAAATATTACTCAACCATCAGAAAGGATGAATACCCACCATTTTCATCGACATGGATGGAACTGGAGGGGATTATGCTAAGTGAAATAAGCAAGCAGAGAAAGGGAATTATTATATGGTTTCACACATATGTGGAACATAAGGAATAGCACAGAAGATCACAGAGGAAGGAGGGAAAACTGGGAAGAAATCAGAGACGGAGAAAAACCATGAGAGACTATGGACTCTGGGAACCAGACTGATGGCTGGTTTTGTTTTTAAATGTATGAGTGAATATCCAGTTGTTCCAGAACCATATGTTGCAAAGTTTGTCCTTTCCACATTGAATTATATTAGCATATATGTAAAAAAATGTAATTGGTCATGCATATATGAGATCATTTTTAAAACACTTTTCATCTATTGATCTATTTGTCTATTTGCAGGCAAATACTACATCATTGTAATTATTGTGGTTTTATGATAATCTTTAAAATAGGTAATATAGTTTCTCTAAATTTGTTATATTGTTTAAGATTGTTTTGAGTATTTTAAGCCCTTTTTTTCCATAACTTTTAGAATAATCTTATCAATTTCTACTGAGATTTTTTGAAGGGGATGACATTGAATCTATACACAAATTTATATGGAATTGACATCTTACTAATGAGTCTTCCAATCAATGAACATGATATATCTTCTTTAGTCTTTCTCTATATTGTTGAAGATTTTTAGTATGAGATCCTGGACATAGATGCTAAGTGTATTTCTGATTATATATCATTTTTTAAAATTAATATTTATCTTTTAAGTAGACTTCACACCCAGCATGAAGCTCATCATGGGGCTTGAACCAATGACCCTGAGATCAAGACCTGAGTGGAGATCCAAGAGTCAGACACTTAACCAACTGAGCCACCCAAGTGCCCCTGTCATGTTTTTTGTTACTCTAAATGGTATTGTTTCTTAACTTTGTTTCCAACAGTTTGTTGCCAGTATATAGAAATAAGTTGATTTCACATATTGATTATCTATTTAAATCTAGCTCAAATAACATTTTATTTCTAGAAGGTTCTATATGATTTATCACATTTATGAAAGGTAGTGTAATTAGCACCACAATCAAGTACCGCTTCCTACTTCTTTATTTAGATAGCTATACCTGTCCTTCATCCACTCCTAATTCCTGGCAACTAATCTGCTTTGTATGTGTATAATTTAGAAAATGTTATATAAAAGAAATCATAGTATGTGACATTTTGACATATTTTTGACTCAAGGTAATGACTTTGAGATCTATCCAAGTTGTTGTCTATTTAAATAGTCCTGGAGCGCCTGGGTGGAACAGTTGGTTAAGTGTCCAGCTCTTAGTTTCAGATCAGGATGTGATCTCAGGGTGGTGAGATCAAGCCCCACATTGGCTCCATGCTGAGTGTAGAGCCTGCTTTTTTTTCCTCTGCCCCTTCCATTTGTTCTTGCTCTTTCTCAATCTCTCTCTCTCTCAAATAAATAAATAAATCTTTAAAATAAATAAATAATCTTCTAGGGTTTGTTTTTTTTTAATTGTTTAGTAGTATTCCATGTTGTAAATATAACATTTGGTTTAACCATTACCTATTGGGAAAGATTTTAGGTATTTCCAGGTTTTTTTTTTTCTATTACAAATAAAGCTGCTATGAACATTCATATACAGGTTTTTGTTTGAATACAAATTTTTATTTATCTGGGGAAGATGCCCAACAGTATGATTTTTTAAAAATATTTATTTATTTTTCTTGGAGGGGAGGGGCAAATGGAGAGGCAGAGAGAGAGAGAGTAAAAGTCCTAAGCAGACTCCATGATGAGCACAGAGCCCAAGGCAGGGCCAATCCCACTAACATGAGATCACGACCGGAATGGAAACCAAGAGCTGTCACCCAACCTACTGTTCCATTCAGGTGCTCCCACACTATGATTCTTGAGTCATATGATAAGTGTTTAATTTTTCAAAGAAACAAACTATTTTTCATATACCATGCCTATGGTATATGAGGCGAAGACTATTTTTCCTTCATTGAATTGCGTTTACACTTTTAGAAAAAATCAGATGTTTGAATGTGTACTTGTGTACTTTTATTTCTGGATTCTCTATTCTGTTCCATTGATGTATATGTTTATTGCTCTGATAACACCACAGTTTAAGAATATACAAAATCTTAAATTTGGACAGAGTGGTTCTTCCTTTTTTATTATTCTTTTCCTCAGAAGAAATATATTATAGTTTCTTTGTCTTTTTTTAAAATTTTAGGATCTTGTCTAGAACTATAAAGTATTTTGCTGGGATTTTGACAGGTATTGCCTTGAACTTATAACAGTTTAAGAGATTTGACATTTTTAGAATATTGTATTCCAATCCATGAACATGATATTTGTTTTCATACCATTTGTTCTTCTTTGATTTTTTAATCAGTGTTTTATAATTTTCAGCATGCAATTTCTATACATGTTTAGTTGTTTTTTACCTATTTATTTTTTAGTTTACTTCGTATTTTTTTAGAAAGTATCTAAATATTTTATTTTTTAAATTATTGTACATGGTATTATATTTTAAAAATTATTTAACTTGGGGGACAGACAGAGAGAGAGGGAGAGAAAGTCTTAAACCACTCTGTGCTGAGCACAGAGCCTGACATGGGTTCAATCTCACAACCCTGAGATTTGCATGTGAGCAATACCAAGAGTCAGATGCTTAACCATCTGTGCCACTCTGGTGCCCCATGAAATGATATTTCATTTAAAATTTTTATTTCCATATGTTCACTGGTCATTTGTAGAATTCTTCTTAATTATTAATGTTGATATTATATTCTGTGACCTTAATGAAATCAAATATTAGTTTTAGGAGTGTTTTTGTAGATTTCTTGGGATTTTCTATATAATCATGCCATCTGCAATAGAGACAGTTAATTTCTTCTTTTATGATCATTATGTGTTTTATTCCCTTTTTATCTTCTAGCATGGTCTGAAATTCCTAGTACTATGTTGAATAATAGAAAGCATTCTTGTATTGTTCCAGATATTAGGTGAACATAATTCCGTTTTTTACTAATATAAATGATGTTAGATGTAGGCTTTTGTTGTTGAGGAAGTATCCTTCTAATTTCTGATTTGCTGAGAGCATCTATCATGAATAGGTGTTGAATTTTATCAAATGATTTCTTGCATCAATTGGTATGATCATGTGATTTTTTTTTCTTTAACCCGTTAACATGGTAATTTGCATTGAACCAACTTTTCTTTCCTAGAATAAATCTTCCTTGGTCATAATGTATAATTCTTTTATATACAGTGCTTAATTTTATTTGCCATCATTTGGCTAGGGAATTTCAGTCTATACTCGTGAGGGATACTGGTTTGTAGTTTTCTTCTTCTTCTGTATTGACTTTTTTTTTTTTTGTATTAGGGTAATGATAGCTTTATAAAATGAATTAGGAAGTATGCCTTTTTCCATTTTTGCAAGAGATTGTATAGATTGGTGTTTTTCTTTAAACATTTGGGTAGAATTCTCCAGTGAACTCATATAGACCTTGAAATTACTGTTCAAAGAGTTTTAAATTTTTGAATTCATTTCCCTAAATTTTTTAGAGGAACAAATGCCTGGACCACCAGATACTGTAGTTTTTAAAGAACCTCATAGTTCTGGAAGATATACTTTTCTTCCAGAAAGGCACGGTAATGAATAGGAAACACTGACTCTGGTATTGTATTACTTTTCCCACTGCATATCTATCATTTTGTTATTCTTCTACAGTAATAATGTCCAAAGATTTTTTTTTTTTTGTAAGAGGCCCAGGGTTGAAAACAGAAAAAAAAAATTGTCAGGATTGGGAGAGTTTTGTGTTTGCTACTGAAGTGTCTCTGAAATGAACAGGGCTCTGTGGGACACAGTTATCAGTAACTCTGGTCTAGGGAAATAACACCCTGGAGTGTGAATCAGCAGGCATGAACTCTAGGATCATCTCTGCCACAAAATTTCTATGTAATCTCAGTTAAGACAGTTAAGTCTCTTCACTTCTCTAAGACACATGATACATAAGAAATTATATGCAATATTTTGTACCTAAAATCATTAAGCAACATGGAACTAGAAAACATGCTCTGATCCATTTTAGTTATAAAAATGTGTGATTTTGTATTATTGCTTTATAAACATGATAAAGTCTTTGAATAGTATGGTTTGTGTTTTCAAAATTTTATGATTTTAACTTGCTTTTATCCACATTTTATTTGATTCTGGTAATAGTCTGATAACATGGTAGGATAATTCTTTTTTGTATCCATTCTCTAAGGAAGAAAGAGTGAGTATGAATTGTCCATGGTAGAGGCATCTATAGAGAAGCTGAAGAACACAAGCCTACTTCACTCTGCTACCCCCATGTATACCGTATAAGAAAATTTTGAGAGTCATTCTGAAGTTATTTTTATGCTGAAGCAATCTGCAGCAGTTGAGTTTATATAGTGTCATATAAAGCCAACTTAAATTCTAAGCCTATTATCCCACATAGGAAGGTAGAAGATATTCTATTAAATTCATCTTCAAGTTAAAGTTAACACCACTCTACCACCTAGAATGTAGGTAAAACCAAAAGGGGGGAATCTAAAATCTTTTATTAACAACTTCTGGATTATTATAAAGAATATGATTTTTTAAAACTTTATTTTGTATTGGAAAATATTTTATCATTTTTATGCTACAAATACAAATCTTATACTTTCTAAATTTCTAGCCATGTGGTTTCTAAAACCTCAAAGAGCATTGCCTCTTAAAATAATGACCTCTTAAAGTGTGTGTATATATATATTTTTTTTCAGTGCTTTGATCTCACTGTTTCTGGAAAGAATTAAATCTACTCTTCAAAGTTCTCGAAAAGGAAAGCTATATAGCCTGAAAATACTAACATTTTATACAAGATTCCTAGAAGTTGTTTATGGAAAGAATTTTGCTGTCAAGAATATTCTTTCTCTCTCCCTAAAATTTCAACTTAAACTTATATCCTGCTGGGTGGACTTTAATAAGAACTCAAAAATATAAATTCAGATTTATAAAAGACACTACTCAGAAGAAGTACTCTGTGAAGTGACTCAAAGGCGTAAAGTTACTGAATATACCAAATGGTTTTAAAGGGATCTTCCTTTTCTTCTCCAGAAAACATCTACATCCCTTTAATTAGAAGTCAACAGAGAAGGTTAATAACTGTCTTCATAATGACAGCCTGAAAAAAAAAATCAATGGCATATTAAGGACAACTATTTTGATATTGCATATATTTTTGATATAATATACATCTAATATGGGGCGCCTGGGTGGCTCAGTGGGTTAAAGCCTCTGCCTTTGGCTCAGGTCATGATCCCAGGACCCAGGGATGGAGCCCCATGTCAGGCTCTCTGCTCGGCGGGGAGCCTGCTTCCTCCTCTCTCTCTGCCTGCCTCTCTGCCTACTTGTGATTCCTGTCTGTCAAATAAATAAATAAAATCTTAAAAAATATATATACATCTAATATTATGTAGATATTTCTGATAAAGCTATTATATTACTCCTGCTTTAAAATAAATTGAGTCTACTTTTGTTTGTTTCTATATCTTTCTGGAGTATTGTGAACCAAGGTAACTATGTTTCAGAGATAAGTTTCAAGATAATCAAATTTGAATTTACACTGTTGTCCCATAAAGAGAAACTTTCATAGTTCACAGAATCAGTTTCTTTGAGCTTCATTGTTAATAAAGAAAATGTAGAGGGAGTTGTGTTTAAGCTAAAAAAAAAAAAAAAATTCCATGCTTCAACTGACATCTGGTAAGTAGGAAACTCATCTGCCCTTTGAGCAGTGGTATCTGAGCTTCTGAAAGTAGAGGTTGCAGTGGGTCCAAATCTTTAAAGTTCTCTAGACCTTATTAAATATTCAGAAATCCATCACAGTGGTACTATTGTTGTTGATGTTACTCAAAAGATTCACTAAATATGCATGCCAATATTTGTGGGAAATTTAGTGATCTTCTGTTTCAGAAGAAACAGGAAGACAATTTCTTCAAGTTGATATAAAGGAAAACTACCCAAAGCTTTTATTTATTTTGGTTGTAAAGCACATAACCTAGAACTTACAATCTTAACCATTTTTAAGTGTACAGTTAAGTATCGTTAAATATCTTCACATTGTTGCAAAATAGAACTCTGGGATTTTTTCAGAGTACAAATTTGAAATTCTATATCCATTAAACAACGCCTCCCCTTCCCCTTTCCCTTTCCCTGAGCTCCAGTACCTTTCATTCTACTTTCTGTTTATATAAATTTGATTACTTCAGATACTTGATACAAGTGAAATCATACAACATTTGTCTTTTCATGACTGGCTTATTTCACTTAATACAATGTCTTCAAGGTTCATCCATATTGTAGCCTGTAACAGGATTTTCTTTCTTTTTAAGTGTAAATTATATATATGTAATGTTGTATATATCTCATATCTATGATGACATTTTGTTTATTCATTCATCTGCCAATAGACATTTAAGCTGTTTCTACCTCTTGGCTGTTTTGAGTAGTGGTGCTCCAAAGCTTTTATTTATTTTCTAATTTAATCTTATTGTTTGGCTTACACCAAACCAAGTAAGAAGAACATATTTAGTTAGGAGTTAGGAATTCTGATCTGCTCTAGAACTAACCAAAATAGTATGTTTAAGTGAATTTTAATAAATGAGTCAATTTCAATTTCTTCAAGAGTAAAATCAAAGAGGGCAACATATTCTAGGAGAGAATATGGGAATAGGGAGTAAGAATGGAAAATGGGGACTCAGCTGAGATGGGTGATGAGAAGCGGAATTAATTTGCCTGTCTCAAACACATTCAGGCATAAGAGATGGTCCATGAAAGTTAGGGATTTGGAAAAAGGGCCTTTACCTAAAGTGGAGGACTTTGAGTTGTTATACCATTAATGAAATGTTGGACAAAAATAAGTCTAGATACCTGTATAGGAAGATAATAAGGAAGACCTTTTTCTGATTAGACAAAGAAAAGTATCCTCAGGTAATTTCTAACTTTTTACTTCTTATAGGAGTTTGATGTTTGAATTTATACAACTAAGCTAAGAAAATAACAGAATGGTTTCAGCCACACTAAATATTGGCATAGATATTGAAGAAATGGAGTTCTCAAACACTGCTAGTAGGAATATAAAATTGTACAATTGCTATGGAAAACAGTTTGACCATTTTGTAAAAAGCTAAGCAAACACCTGTCATATGGCCCAGACATTCCATTCCTAGGTATTTATCTGAACAATTAAACATATGTTCACATAAAGGCTTGTGCATAAATGTTCACAGCAGATGTTTGTGTAGTAGCCTCAACTGAGGACAATCCAAATATCCATCAACAAATGAATGTATAAGTAAGTTGTGGTATATCTATGCAATGGAATACCACCCAAATAAAAAGCAGTAAACTATTAATGCCTACAATACTTGAATGAATATCAAATTTTGAAATTTTTGGCATCAATGTATCAAAATCATTATACTGATGAAAGAAGCGAGGCAAAAAAATGTACATGCTATATGATTCCATGTATATAGAATTCTAGAAAATGCAAACTAATAGAGTGACAAGAAGGAGATCACGGACTGCCTGGAAAAGGAATAGGAGAAATGGGATACAAAGTGGCACAAAGAAACTGGGCTGACAAAAATGTTTATTTGTATTGTAGTAAAGGGTTCCCAGATATAGATGTATGGTAAACTGTATACAACTGTATACCTTAACACTGGACATTTAAAATATGTTACATTCATGTAAAAAATTGTTAATGAAAGAACTACTACAAAAACTGACTAAATACTTGTTGCATAAAACTTGAAAAGGTCATTTTAAGTGTCCTAGGGAAAAACAAATATCATTAATAGACAAATTGCTTTTATAAAAAGGGAATAAAGGATGTATTGAGGTATTACTCCTGCAAAATATCAATATTTATCATTAATCTCTCTTAGAGCACTTACTAAAAATATTACAGAGCTTGACAAATAAACTAATGTAATAGAGTCCTGAAACACACCAATATATGGAAAAGATGTGTCTCAGAAATGGAATTATGTATTAATGGAAAAAGAAGATCTATTTTTTGGAAGATATATTTAATGAATATACACAAAATAATTTTCAGACAGATCAGAGAACAAAATACAAATCTTCATAACTTTTAAAAACAAATATAAAGACATATAATAATGGCCCCAAGTGAGAAAATTTTCTTAAAGAGATATTAAAGGCATGTATCAGAAAACAAATAGAAGTACATTAGGTTGTCTGGTTCCATACAAATTTTAGGATTGTTTGCTCCAGCTCTTTGAAAAATGCCAGTGGAATTTTGATCAGAATGGCATTGAAAGTATAGATTGCTCTAGGCAGTATAGATATCTTAACAATGTTTATTCTTCTGATCCATGAGCATGGAATAGTCTTCCATCTTTTGGTGTCTTCTTCAGCTTCTTTCACAAGTGTTCTGTAGTTCCTTGAGTACAGATCCTTTACCTCTATGATTAGATTTATTCCCAGGTATCTTATAGTTCTTGGTTGCTATAGTAAATTGAATCCTTTCTCTAATTTCCATTTCTGTATTTTCATTGTTAGTGTATAAGAAAGCGACTGATTTCCATACACTGATTTCTTTATCCAGCCACATTACTGAATTGCTGTATGAGTTCTAGTAATTTGGGGGATATGGAACCACAAGAGACTCTGAATTGCTAAGGAAATGTTGAAAAAGGAAAATAAATGTGGAGCCATCACGTTGCCTGATTTCAAGCTTTACTACAAAGCTGTGATCACCAAGACAGCATTGTACTGGCACAAAAACAGACACATACACCAGTGGAACAGAGTAGAGAGCCCAGATATGGACCCACAACTCCACGGTCCAATAATCTTTGACAAAGCAGAAAAAAAAATATCCAGTGGGTGGGGAGGAAACAGTCTCTTCAATAAATGGTGCGGGAAAATTGGACAGCTATGTGTAGAAGAATGAAACTCAACCATTCTCTTGCACCATACACAAATATAAACTTGAAATGGATGAAAGACCTCAATGTGAGGCAGGAATCCATCAGAACCCTAAAGGAGAACATAGACAGTAACCCCTTTGACATTGGCCACAGCAACTTCTTTCAAGATATGTCTCCAAAAGCGAAGGAAACAAAAGTGAAAATGAACTTTTGGGATTTCATCAAGATCAAAAGCTTCTGCACAACAAAGGAAACAGTCAACAAAACAAAGAGGTAACACACAGAATAGGAGAATATATTTGCAAATGACAGTACAGACAAAGGGCTGATATCCAGGATCTATAAAGAACTCCTCAAACTCAACACAGCCAAAACAGATGATAACATCAAAAAGTGGGCAGAAGACATGAACACACACTTCTCCAAAGAAGACATACAAAAGGCTAACAGACACATAAAAAAATGTTCATCATTAGCCATCAGGGAGATTCAAATCAAAACCACATTGAGATACCACCTTACACCAGTTAGAATGGCAAAAATTAACAAGACAGTAAACACCATGTGTTGAAGAGGATGTGGAGAAAGGGGAACCCTCTTACACTGTTGGTGGGAATGCAAGTTGGTACAGCCACTTAGAAGGGTCGTCTGTACCCCAAAGATCTTAGCTGCAATGGCCACAGTTGCCAAACTGTGGAAAGAACCAAGATGTTCTTCAAAGGATGAATGGATAAAGAAAATATGGTCCATATATACTATGGAGTATTATGCCTCCATCAGAAAGAATGAATACCCAACTTTTGTATCAACATGGGCAGGACTAGAAAAGATTATGCTGAATTAAATAAGTCAAGCAGAGAGAGTCAATTACCATATAGTTTTGCTTATTTGTGGAGCATAAGGAATAACATGGAGGACATGAGGAGATGGAGAGGAGAATTGACTTGGGGGAAATTGGAGGGGGAGATGCGCCATGAGAGACCGTGAACTCTGAGAAACAAACTGAGGGTTTGGAAGGGGTTGGGGGTGGGAGGTTGGGTGAACCTGGTGGTGGGTATTATGGAGCGCAGCTGTTGCATGGAGCACTAGATGTGGTGCATACACAATTAATTCTGGAACACTGAAAAGAAATTTAAAAAAAAAGTACATTAAGTTTTAAATATCCTGTTTTGTTTTTTTTTTAACAAAAGGTATTTATTTTTTTTCCCAATTAATTTATTTTCAGAAAAACAGTATTCATTATTTTTTCACCACACCCAGTGCTCCATGCAAGCTGTGCCCTCTATAATACCCACCACCTGGTACCCCAACCTCCCACCCCCCCGCCACTTCAAACCCCTCAGACTGTTTTTCAGAGTCCATAGTCTCTCATGGTTCACCTCCCCTTCCAATTGGTATTTAAACACATTGGGAGGAGATACGGAAGATAGATGTCTCATATATATTTATATATCCCACACATATATATTATATATATATCCCACATATATCCTATATATACCACCTATATATGTCATATATAATATATATATACTATTATATGTATTTCCCACAAAGAATTAGGACCCATAAAATATGAAGAACTTTTACAAATGAATAAGAAAATGAATAAGAAAAAAAAACTGAATGAAAAACAAGAGGAGATATGATCAGTTTATAGAGGAAGCAGCCTAATGGCCAATAATTGTAAAAAGGTATTTAATTTTATTAGCAATCATAGAAATACAAGTTAACATGAAAATTATATATATCACACTGAAATACTTAAACATATGATGAACTGAATGTTGGCAAAGAATTCTCATACTCTTCTAGTGAGAGTACAAATTGGTACAACCATTTTGGAGGACAACAGAATATTCAGTAAATCATAGGATTTGTATACCTTAAAATCCAGAAATTCAATTTCTTGGCTTACATACTATATCAACTCTTAAACATATATGTATTTTCTAGTACATATAGTACTAGTAAACCATATATGTATTTTCTTTTCAGCTTTAGCTTTGTTTGTAATGGCAAAGTCAGAAATATCCTAAATATCTAGCTATAGAATAAATTAATGAAATGTGGCATTTTCATTGTCATTGCAAAAAAACCCAGAAAATTAATCTTAAAAGTTAAAATTAAAATCTTAAAATTAAGCTTAAAAGTTATAAAACATAGGCCCATTAAAAGTAGCAATTCAAAATACTATTTAAACATTATAATAATAATATATATATTTTAATGTCTAATAGGTTTGTGGTAAAAATGTAAGATAAAAATACTCTTGGAGATGATTAACACTAAATTCACTATAATAATTATATCTAAAGACAAGAAACAGTGGGCAAATGCCCCAAAGAGGGAGAGAGATTTTCAAATATATATATATTGTTTGACTTCTTAAGAACAAATTTACAATATTTCAATCCAATACAGCATAAAGTTCAGGTTGATCAATAACAAGGGAGTGGGTAAGAAAGTAACAGACTTTATGACAGTGAGATTTAAACATATTCAATTTTTTCATCACTCTCTCCCATATCCATGTGGCTTGTTACTTGACATTGTAAAAAGAAAATAAACAGTGAAGGAAAGTTGGGAAGTTATGGTTCGAGGATATGATGGCTTTCTTTTGCACATGCTGATAAATTACTAGAAAAATCCATGCAGACCTAGGTTATTCTGGACAATGAATTTTACAGGTTAAGGATCCCTTTGAAAGTTAGTTTTTCTAATTCATTGTCTAATCATTTGGACGATAAAATTAAAGAATATTTAACCAAAACTCACAAAACTATCCTTAGCTAATTTTTTGAGCTTATGGAAATTTCTTAAGCTCCTTGTATTTATCTTCTTTTTAAATATTTTTTTTCAAAATGCAGAGTTTAGACTAGCTCATTAATAACCATCTTTCCATTTCTAAATGTTTCAAATTTCTACTTTAAAATTAATTCATATTGTTAGTCCAAAGGGAATCATATTTTTATCTACTATGTTGACATAGTCTTATTGTGAGAAAACTTTTGGATTCCTAGCTTGTGGTCTTAGATTTTATTTGCTGACATTAATTCTCTGAAGGCATGATCAGAGAACTCTTATAAGAATACATTTTAAAATGTACAAATATACTCTTTCAAGCTAATGATTCATGTACTAAAGATTTAAGCATAAAATCAGTTGCTTTGTGAACTGTTGAGGGACTTTACATACTTCTAGAACATACATTAAATTTTGGTCATAGTGTGTGTCTTCCTTCTCCAAACTTTGTTTCATTGACATACACCATAATTAAGTGTCTCTTAAATAAATGTTCTCTTTATATTTCCATAGCTGGAGGAAGTTAAGCAAAAACAATTATTTAACTTTTTTTTTCCTTCTCTACTAACTCATTATTTATTTATTTTTTCTTTTTCCAATTTATTTATTTTCAGAAAAACAGTATTCATTATTTTTTCACCACACCCAGTGCTCCATGCAAGCCGTGACCTCTATAATACCCACCACCTGGTACCCCAACCTCCCACCCCCCGCCACTTCAAACCCCTCAGATTGTTTTTCAGAGTCCATAGTCTCTCATGGTTCACCACCCCTTCCAATTATTTAACTTTTTAACCTGAAATAACTTTTACAAAAATTTAAAAATATTTCCTTGTTATAAGAATTATAGTTTCCTCAAAAATACAAATAGTTCAGGAACATTTTGGATACTTAGCATTGACTATTTGTTAAATTGGAATAAATAGGAAAGTTCACATTTTATAATATTTCTTTAGTGAGGTACATATTACATTAACTTGTAACAAGATGATTTCAATGACAGAGTTCCAAATACCATAATAGTCTGCTACAGATTAGAATGAATATTTTCCAAATGGTTAGTAATTGTTATAAAATTCAATCATCACCACCATCCCACAAAAGTAATTCTGGGATTTTCACAAAAATACATATCTAAAAAATTTAAAATGGTACTGCATGTTTAAACCTCATTAACTGTGTAATTAACTGTGCAAAAATATATCTAAATGAACCTCTCCCCACAATTTCCTTAATGTTTCATTTTTATTTTACAAGTGTGAATGAAATGCTTTCTGGAAAAAAAGTGTTCATAAGCAACTCTTTCTGAGTGCTAATTAGGGTATTAAATGAAGTAATTAATAATATATGAAGTTGAACTATGTATTGAATTTCACCAAGTATATAAGATAATAATCTTATATTGGGGATCCTGGGTGGCTCAGTCAGTTAAGTGGCTAACTTTGGCTCAGGTCATGATCTCAGGGTCCCGGGTTCCAGGCCTGTGGTCTCCCTGCTCAACAGAGAGTCTACTCCTCCCTTCTCTATCCCTCCTCCCCTCTACCTCACACTGTCCCTGCTCTCTCTCCATCTTTAAAAAAAATTCTGAATGGTGGGGTGGGCAGATGGAGAGGAAGAAGCAGACTCCTGGCTGAGCAAGGAGGCCAATAGGAGGCTCAATCCAGAACCCTGGGATCATGACCTGAGTCAAAGGCATACGTTTAATTGACTGAGCCACCCAGGCTCCCCTAAATAAAATCTTAAAAAAAAAAAAATAATACTCTTGCATTGATTTCTTATTTAATACCTAATGAGGGAATTCTTGTGTTACTGTAGGTAGACTGGCAAAATTTCTGTATGATACAAGTGGGTAATATTATAATTTTCACTGATTTATTAGAAAATTAGTCACATCATATGATTAAATATAAATAGTAATTTGTTGAAAAAATAATTTTTAAAATGTTCAGTTGTATCAATATTTAATCATGTAAATATGCAGGTTATAGAAGACAGCTATGTAGGTCTTTCCAAAAAAATTATGATTCTTCTAGGTACATTTGTTACTACTTGTCAGTTTTGACTTTCCAACTGAATTTAAAGCTTCATATATCTTCTGAGAAAATAGAAGAAACTAATTAAATATATGATGTTTGCAGTAGTTTCAAAACAGATAAATCCATTATTTGGGGAAAAACTTACTCTTCACAAATTAATATAAATGCCTCCTCTAAGGGTCTTTTGATGAGGACAAAATGCAGATCTTCATTGTTCAGCACTGTTCACATATTCAGACTGGAATATGAAAATTAGTTTCAGAAATTATAAATCTAATAAAGTTGTATTAATTAAGCTTAATTTAAAAAAAGACCCAGACTGTTTTCAGGTTATTTAACTATAGGTTAAAGGCACACAGGAGTTATAAAAGTATGCAATGGCATTGCTCTTTGCCCAGTGAGTTACTAAGTAACACTCAAGGTGTGCCCAAATCTGTTTATGAGAACTGCACTTGTTATTATTATTATATAATTAATGTCACAATAAACCAACTAATGTCACATTAAACCAATGATATATGAGCAACAAATGGAACAGAGTTTTTAATTCTATGAAAACTAAGGTAAAAAGTTTTGGAAATAATAATATTAAGATGAATTGCTACAGAAGTAAATGTTATATCAGTTTTGATAAGACAATTGCAAGATATAGGACAAAATACCATAAAAATTTTAAACAAGTCAGCATCCAGAAGACTTCACAAGTGTCTTTAACTGCTTGCTCATTTTAAATAGTCTAGTAGTCTAGTAACCACATAGTCTAGTAACCACAGATGCTACTTTATGTGGGAACTGTAATCATTGGATCCGCACCCAAAGACTCACCCATGCATTAAGAAAATAATGCACACTTTTTACAATTTTTTGGTGTGTGTATATCATTTGTTTCCCAGCTTTATAGATTTTTAAAAAAATTAACCTACCAAAGACTGTTCCTAATCATTTGAGAATAGGAACTATCTATTTTTTTAATTTATTTATTTTCTGCGTAACAGTATTCATTATTTTTTCACTACACCCAGTGCTCCATGCAATCCGTGCCCTCTATAATACTCAACACCTGGTACCCCGACCTCCCACCCACCCGTCAATTCAAACCCCTCAGATTGTTTTTCAGAGTCCATAGTCTCTCGTGATTCACCTCCCCTTCCAATTTACCCCAACTCCCTTCTCCTCTCTAACACCCCTTGTCCTCCATGATATTTGTTATGCTCCACAAATAAGTGAAACCATATGATAATTGACTCTCTCTGCTTGACTGATTTCACTCAGCATAATCTCTTCCAGTCCCATCCATGTTGCTACAAAAGTTGGGTATTCATCCTTTCTGATGGAGGCATAATACTCCATAGTGTATACGGACCACATCTATTTTATTTTATTTTTTTAAAAGATTTTATTTATTTATTTGAGAGAGAGACAGGGAGAGAGAGCATGAGTTAGGAGAAGGGCAGAGAGAGAAGCAGACTCCCCGTGGAGCTGGGAGCCCGATGCAGGACTCGATCTCGGGACTCCGAGATCATGACCTGATCCGAAGGCAGTTGTCCAACCAGCTGAGCCACCCAGGCGTCCCAACCACATCTATTTTAAAGGCAATACGTATTATGCACATCTGACATGGAATGGTGAACCAAGGCCTTGAAACTTTGAAAATCACTTTCTTTAGGGGAATGGGTAAGACAAGTATAGTAAGAGAAACAACAAATATAAAAGCTCATAATCAAATACCTATAATTTAATTTAAGATAGTAAGTTCTACGAAGGGACTATAAATGCACAAAGAGTATCAGGAGGTGATAGACAGTTACTTTGACTTTAGTGGTAAGTTAAAGCATCTTTGAAGAACAGAACTTTGAACGGAAAGTTGAAAATAGTCATGGAAATGTCTGGGGCAGAAGAACTCTAAGCAGAAAAAGGTTGGGCATGCTTAAGGGGCATCTAGAAGGTGCCTGTGGCTAGAGAGTTGTGAAAAATGGGGAAAGTGAAGTTAAATTCAGAGAGATGGGAGGGATCAGTTCACATAAGTCTTTTTAGATAATATGCCTTTTTTTTTAAGGTTTTATTTATTTATTTGACAGACAGAGATTACGAGTAGGCACAGAGGCAGGAAGAGAGAGAGGGGGAAGCAGCCTCCCTGCTGAGCAGAGAGTCCAATATGGGGCTTCATCCCAGGACCCTGGGATCGTGAAGGGTCTGAAATGAAGGCAGAGGCTTTAACCCACTGAGCCACCCAGGCACCCCATAGATAATATGTCTTTTGATACAGGTTTTGATTTAGTTTAAATGCAATGGAAAGTCACTGGAGAGTTTTAAGCAAGTATATAATATAATTTAATCTAAACCGTGATTTATTCTTTAAAATGATCACTCCGGCTGGTTCTTCAAGAGGTAAGAGGAAAAGCAAGAATAGACATTGCTGCGGAATTTCAAGGATTAGTGTGGTAGAAATTGATATTGTAATCTATGATTTGACTTAATACCCTTATTTTTTTATATTTTTAAATTTTTTTAGAAAGTAGCTAACAGATTTTGCTGACAGATGTTGTAAGTGGAGTGAAAGAAGAATAAAAAATAACTTATGAGTTTTGGACTTAGCATCATTGGCTAAGATTGGGATGACTAGGGAAAGGGTATGGTGTATGGAGCAAGTCAAGTGATCAATTTTGAATAATAATTTCAAAATGTAAGTGCTAATTCAGCATTTAGGTAGAGATATCAAGTTGGTCATACAATTCGAGATCTCAGAAGAGGGGTTATAGCTGGAGATATAAATTTTAAAATCATCAGGGTATAGATGTATTTGAAGCCATAGGTCTGGATGAGCCCATCTGGGGAAAGGGCATGTCCAGAAGGGAGAAAAACAGACTAACTCAATGAGACATAGCCATGATTTCCTTAAAACACTGGGCCAGTGGGCACCTGGGTGGCTTAGTGGGTTAAGCCTCTGCCTTCATTTCGGGTCATGATCTTAGGGTCCTGGGATCGAGCCCTGAGTCGGGCTCTCTGCTCAGGGGGAGCCTGCTTCCCCTCCACCCCTGCCTGCCTCTCTGCCTACTTGTGATCTCTCTGTCAAATAAATAAATAAAATCTTAAAAAAAATAAAACAACAACAACAAAACAACACTGGGCCAGAGAGGAGAAGCTAAAAGGGAGATTAAAAAGCAGTAGTCAAGGGGTTGTGGAGAGTTAGACAACTTTGTTGTAATGGAAAGTTAAAGGAAAAGGTGTTTTGAGAAGAAGGGAGCTAAGAGTCTAAGTGTTTGGGAAAGAGAAAGACTGCTCTAACTTTGAGAGCGTGTTTAGTGCCCTCCTCAGAGCTCTTCTTGTGAGTACTGAGAAAATCCCAGAGTTCCTTAAAAGGAAAGACATTTAGAAGTAGACCCCACAAGTATAAATGACTAATGTAAGGAATTTTTGTATGAATTGATGTGAGAAATTGTTGCTAACTAGAGAGGAACATAAGGTCATAAGACGTGTAGAAGAGAGCTAATATTAAGTGAGGAATGTTGCTATACTAATAGTAGTAATACAGGTGTGAGGGGAAAGAAACTGATGCAGAAGAGAAGTGGGACAGGCACAGAAGTAAAATCCTTGAACAAGTAATGGTGACTGGTTCCAAGCATAATTATAGAGATTGGCCTTAGATAAATGCAAGGCACTTATTTTACTATGGAAGGAGGAAATGCAGAGTAAGTGAGTCCAGGTGCAGAAGATAGATTTGTAATAGGAAAGTAAATTCACTCCGATTTGATTACTCACTGGTTAAGAGTACAGGGGTTGGGGCACCTGGTGGCTCAGTGGGTTAAAGACTCTGCCTTCATTTCAGGTCATGATCTCAGGGTCCTGGGATGGAGCCCTGCATCGGGCTCTCTGCTCAGCAGGAAGCCTGCTTCCCTTCCACTCTCTCTGCCTGCCTCTCTGCCTAATTCTGATTGCTGTCTGTCTAGAGAATAAATGAAATCTTTAAAAAAAAGAAAGAAAGAAAGAAAAAGAATATGGGGCAGACGGCTGAGGTTCAGTTCCTTAGCCTGGCCTCTGACCGCTTTCTAATCTTGGACACATTACTCGATCTCTCTGTGACTTAATTTCCTCATCTTTATTTTTACTTATTTATTTATTTATTTATTTTTCCAATTTATTTATTTTCAGAAAAACAGTATTCATTATTTTTTCACCACACCCAGTGCTCCATGCAAGCTGTGCCCTCTATAATACCCACCACCTGGTACCCCAACCTCCCACCCCCCCGCCACTTCAAACCCCTCAGACTGTTTTTCAGAGTCCATAGTCTCATGGTTCACCTCCCCTTCCAATTTACCCAAAAGCACATACCCTCCCCAATGTCCATAACCTTCCCCCCTTCTCCCAACCCCCCTCCCCCCAGCAACCCACAGTTTGTTTCGTGAGATTAAGAGTCACTTATGGTTTGTCTCCCTCCCTATCCCATCTTGTTTCATGGATTCTTCTCCTACCCACTTAAGCCCCCATGTTGCATCACCACTTCCTCATATCAGGGAGATCATATGATAGTTGTCTTTCCTCATCTTTAAAGTGTAGAACTACCTTATGAGGTTGTTGTGAGGATTTTATGAGTAAAAATGTCTAATACATTTAGAGTAATATCATACTTTTTGCATGAACTGAACTAGAAGCTAAGAATGAAGAGACACATAGGAGGAGGTTTGGTCAAGTTTTGTTTTCTTAGCATGTTCTTTGTCCTGACAGTGTTCTAAGTACTGTTTTAAATGCTTTAAATGTATGAATACATTAAATACAGCATCTCATGAGACATTGATAAGAATCTTGCTTAAGGTTACACAACTAGCAAATGGCAGAGCTAGTAGTATTCATACTAATGGAGTCTGCCTCCAAAACCTGAATTTTTTTTCCTTTTCTCAGGGGATTTTTTTTTTTTTAACATTTGTGCTGAGGTACAAAATACATAAAGCATCAACAAAGAAGATATAACAAATAAATACATGAAAATATGTTTACCATCATTAGCCATTAGGGAAATGTCCATCAAAATTATAATAAGCTATCATACCTATCACAATGAGTAAAATGAAATAAAGTGATAACACTGACTGTTGGTGAGGATACCAAAAAATCTAGATAACTCATACGATGATATTAGGAATTTAAAATAATACAGACACTCTGGGAAATAGTTTGGCAGTTCTTTTCAAAACTAAAAGTGGACTTACCACCCAACCCCGAAATTGCACTCTTGGGCATTTACCTCAGAGAATGAAGACTTATTTCCATGCATGAATGTTTATAGCAGCCTTATTCATAATAGTCAAAAACTGGAAACTACCCAAATGCCTTCCAATGAGTTAATGGTGAAGCAAAATGGTTAAACACCATAGAATATTATGCAGCAATAAAAGGGACAAACTATTGCAACACACAACAACTTGCATGAATCTGAGTGAATTATGTTGAGTAAAATAGCCATTCCCAAAAGATATATATTACATTTTTCTGTTATGCACATTCATAACCTCATAATTGGAAAGATGAAGAACATCTTGCCAGGGGTTAGAGACAAGGAAGCAAGAAGAGGGGTGTTTGACTGTCAGTTGCTAGCACAAGGTAAGCTTGTGGTGAAGTAGTAGTTGACTATCTTGATTATGATTGTAGTTATACAAGGCTACACATTAATAAAGCTGCATTGGGCTATGTATGTAAAAATAGATTACGTGTGTAACCTATGGCATCTGAATAAATGTTATCAATAGTACTAATCTCATTGTCTTGGTTCTGATATTCTGATATTAACATCCTGAGATGTTAAATTTGATGGACACTGAAGAAAGGATGCACATGATTTCTCTGTACATTGTTTTGAAAACTGCTGCAAATCTATACTTTTTTCAAAATAGTTTTAAAAAAAAACAAAGCAAAATATGAAAATGTGCCATTCCAAAGCATGTAGCTCAATGAGTTTTTACGCACGCACATGCCCATGTAACCACCATTCAGGTTGAAAAATAGAACAATTCCAGCCCTCACTCAGACTTATATCAGCACTCTGATTTCTATTTGGCATCATTAAGTTTTGCTGATTTTGGAACTTTGCACATGGAAATGGAATCCAATTGTATATACTCTTCAGCATCTGGCTTTCATCCATGTTGGTGCATGCATCAGCCATTGTTCTTTTCCTTTGCTGTGTGCAATTTCATTGTGTAAATACACTACATATTTTTTTACTTTGCTATTGATGGATATTTGGGTTGCTTTCCAGTCTCTGGCCGTTTTGAACAAAACTGCTATGATCTAGCACATGTGTTTTGGTATATACATTTTTCCTTGGGAATGTGCCTAGAAGTAGAATTGCTTTAGTAGATACAGCCAAACAATTCTGAATCAATTACACGTCCACCTGCAATGTATGAGAGGTCCAATTGTTTAACATTCTTTAAAGCACATTGAACCTGTGATCATGAACTCTGTGCTATATGTAGGAGTAGAGAAAAGGTGTAAAATAAATAGAGCAGGGAGTAGTGAAATGACTTTACTTGGATTGTATGGTAGGACTATTGACATGAGTAAATATCCTTTTGAAGTTTTGTGATACTAAATTTAATGCAACATGAATGGTCCTGATTATGTAATTCTCTACATAAAACTTGCTTGGGTGCTGGTATATGGTGTTGGATTTAATCAAAGTATTTTGAGAGAAGCAAGTAGAACAGATTAGAATCATTTGAAGTAATTTACACCTTATAACTAGGATGTTTGTAGATGGTAGCAACAAGGAGAGAGTCAATGATGCATGCTTCAAAGAGGGGTGCTTGGGGCGCCTGGGTGGCTCAGGGGTTAAGCCGCTGCCTTCAGCTCAGGTCATGATCTCAGGGTCCTGGGATCGAGTCCCACATCGGGCTCTCTGCTCGGCAGGGAGCCTGCTTCCCTCTCTCTCTCTCTGCCTGCCTCTCCATCTACTTGTGATTTCTGTCAAATAAATACATAAAATCTTTAAAAAAAAAAAGAAGGGTGCTTGTTATATTTTGGGGTATTTATGTTTCTGTTTTATTAGGGTTTCAGTATCACCTCTGTATCTTTTAAAACTTTTTTGTACACCTTTTAGAGAGTGTGCAAATTTATGTTATCTGTAAACAACTACTTTTGACAGTTATGGCAGATAAAATTGCAGTAACATATCATTGCTTGCACATTAACATCTCCCATTTTGCTTTCCCATTGCTTGACCTTTATATTAGCAAAGACTATCGTTTGATATTCTCTATAGAACTGCAGAGAGTTTAAACTTTACATATTCTATGGTACTTTTGCTATCTTTTCTTTTAAAGTATTTATCAGGAGACAATGAGATTATCACAAACTTCTGATTCCATTTCCCCAGATATTTGTTAACTCTATCCTAGAATCCTAGCATTTGAAAAGTTTTATTGAGACTTTGCTCCAGAGATGCCACTGCTTTTCCATATTCTACCTATTAAGCAGGCTTAACCAAGAAATATCCTTCAAAAACACAAGACAGTTCTATTTATTATTGGTTTGCTTATTTATTTATTTACTTATAAGAAATATCAAAATACTGGATTTTACAAAAAATCAACTAATTTTTTATCATCATTTTGGGATAAACTTATTAAGAAGTTATCTGTACATTCATGTACATGTATATGCATGTGTGTGTTTATAGCTTTGTGCTAAAGAAGATTTGGGCCATTACTTTTAATAATATCATTTTAATATCATTATGTACAATTCTTGACAAAAAATTTTGGCTAGAGTGACTTTAACTTATGTTACTACCTTCTTAGATCATATCTATTGAAGTGATTTTAAAATTCCTACTGCATAGTTAAATTTTTTCAAAATATGTTTAAGTAAATATGACATTTAAAAAGATTCTAGAAAGTATTTCATGATAGCTTAAAATATTCAATGATTCCTAATGCTAGATCTATCTATTGTATTGGGAGGTGGTATGATTTTTAGTGTTTGGATGACTACTTCTGATAGAACACTCTATATTTCATCTGTATATGCCATGATTTTGAAGGTAGTTGTAATAATCTTGTAGATGAAAAATATCAGCTCAATAGTAAGTTAGCTTTTCTTGACATAATTTATAAAATTAGTTCCTATTACTATGATATCATTTAATATTGTAATAAGGCAAAGGTTGCCTTCTACTACCAGCACCAGAAGGACAAGAACTTCTCTTGGTCTACCCTAGCAGACAGCATGTATGCATGTTTACATTTATGTAACATTTACAGCAGTGATTTATATAAAGGACAAATATTACTGTACATTTCAACTTTCCAGATATAAAGAGAGCCAAATTTCATCTTCTCTTAATCTCATAAACACAGAACTTATCTTCTTATTTTTTTATTTTCTTGAGAGAACTTATCCAGTAGTACAGAGATTATTATTATCCAGTGCTGTAATGCCTTGCATATAACTCCCAATTTGATAGTTTTAAGAACTTATTTTGAGAAGAGAAGATCTTAAATGGCAAGATGGAGTCTGAATCTATTCTCAACATTGGCGTCATCTACAATGTAGTTAGAAACCAATTTCAATGTGCTCAAGTAAAAATTAAAAATTAATAAAAGGATTCCTTGTTAAAGGGAATAAAATAATTATTAAAATGATTATTAATATTATTAAACTCACAGTTCAAATGTGAATCTGGGAACCAGGCTTAATATTAGAAAAGCTTCTTGGACAATGCTAGACACATAAAGCTATCTTCAGGAAAAACAGTAAGCCTAGGTCTTCTGAGGTTGTAGGATATGGTCCTACATAAGAATTCTTACTTTCCTCGTTGTTTTTGTTCACTCCATCAGGAGACAAAGGCCTGAAATGGGGCGTTTGATTAGTTGTTGCAAAAAAAAAAAAAAAAAAACAGGCCTACGTGCTGCCTGCCAGGGCAGAGCAAGAGAAATTCTTGCCCTTCTGGTGTTAGTAGGTGAAGGTAGACTACTTCTTTCAACCAGATGAGCACATGCCAAAAAGGAAAGGATGGAAGCTCATCAACTGAAAGAAGGTATCAAATGACCTCTTTTCCATTAAAAAAATAAATGTATACATATATACACACATGAATCTGTATATATAGTATTAAGTATATTGACATAAGTTTGTATATATACACACACACACAGGTGTATTTCATATAAATATGTATGTATATTTTACATACACATTTCAGAAGAAATAAAGTTTCTTGGAACAAAAGATATTAAAACAACTTTTTTTCTGCGATCCTTTCCCTTTTTGTCTCCCTTCTGAACTATACTTTACTCTAGAGAAATTCTTACTGCTGGTTTCCTTGACCTATGTAATGAAACAGCGTGTTAACTAGGCGAATAAAGATCATATAAGCATTTTTCAATAACATCATCATCTAATATTCAGGGAAAAATGTACAATTTTTTCATTATTTCTCTTCTCAGAAGGAGTAAGGAAAATTAAAGTTGCTTATTTTAATATAGAAGGGACAGGCAATGCTGTCACAGGTGCTATGTGAATTATCCCACATACGTGACCTTATCACCTCCAGAAAGCTCCATGACATGCTTCCTTCAACCTTCTCTTCGTCAGAGGTCTGTGCACTCTGAGGACAGAGCTAACCTTTCCCAGCTGTGCCCTGATCTCTCAGTCCTTTCACTCAGCACCTTGCCAGGAAGAGGCTTAGGGCTTCCAGCAGCTCTGGCCACAGAGGGCCTGGATAATTAGATTTCTACTCTTTGTGGATTTTTCAAATGATACGTTTAGAATGCTGGTAAAAAGTGGCAGTTTCTCGTACTAACACTGCATCTTGGAAGGGGAACCAGAATCCCTAGTGTAATAAGTTTTAAGATGTGAGTTTGTAAATAGAGACAGGACGAAGTAGAACACTGTATAATTTAAGACATTAGCCAGGAGACAATTAAGATACATAGATACACAGATAATCACAAATTTTGAAGATAATCACATTCCAGGCTTGTAAAGTCTTTGAGGAAAAAGAATGCTTCCATTTTCTTTTCCTTATGTTTAATAAAAATATATACTTTAGAGAACAACATATAGCCATATTTATAATTTTGGAATAATTTCTAAAGATCTACTTACAAAGTAAGAAGTAATATAAATAATGTTGGATTATAACATTGAACAGTGAAGAAATAATTCTCCATTGAGCCTATTTCTATGTATAGTGTATCAGAAGTAGAGTCCCTCTTAAATTCAATCTCTCCATGACAATGACCCACAATTTTTAATAATAAAAAACCTAAGTAACCTACAGAATTTTAGATGTTTTTGGTTTTTTCTGATATTTGTATTTTCTATTAAAATATAAAGGAAAAAAATCTAGCTAAGTTCTTATGGAGAGAATGTTATTCTTCTAAAATGTTTTGACGTCTTTAAGTCACAATACAACAGTATGTTTTTAATGTTTAGAGATGGTGCATTAAAGGAAACTCATTTGGGGAGCAAAGTTGGTGCAAATTCCTCACAGATGTAGTCAGGATGACTTTAAAAAAAATAGAAAATGTATGCATCCACTATGATCTAGGTATATCTTAATTATAATTAAAGCCTGTCTTTCTTTTCCCTTTGGAAACCCTGAGTCTTTGCAGAAGTAGGTGAAGAGAGAGGACACCTGCTTTTCATTTGAGAGCTGACAGGTCATCAAACATTGTGTTCTTGCATAGTTCTTAACATTCTTTTCCCTATTCTGATTTTATTTTCATTCTGTGCTCTTTATTGTAAATTAAGTTTTCAGCCCAAACATCCAGACTAGTTTTTACTTGAAGAACCAACTTGTGTCTTCCCTTCTTGCCCTAGTCTTTTCCTCTCTTGTTGGTTATTCTTTTGTCATTTCTTTATTTCTAACTTTAGTAAGTCATGTGCCACCCCTAACCTCCCTGCCAAGCCACCCCACCAAACACAAAGTCACTTTATAGCAGCTGCTCCTAACTACCAAGAAGAGAAATAAAATTGAAAACAAACCTCATTATTTCTGAGTGCAGTCCTTTGTTTTCATTCGTAGGTTCTCTTGGTTTTTGGTTTTCTGTTTTTTGTTTTGTTTTGTTTTGTTTTTAGTTAGACGTGGAAGGTAAAAGTATCTGACACAGAAGCATATTTTATATATCCCTTTTTTAAGAAAGAATACAGGAGATTGCTCTAACCAGTGATGGAATGACTGACTTTTGCTCATTGTGGTATATTCTAATACATAGAATATTCACACTGCTGAGAAAAGATCTCTTTCTCAGAAGTTTTTGCAAGTCAAATACATTTCATTCTCATTAATGCTTATCTCCTCCCCCTATTAATTTCATAAAACTTCATGAAAATTATTAGGCAAAAAATGGATCTACTTTTTCTAGATACATCAAAGAACAACTATTTTTTCTTTTTTTTTAAATTTCTCCATGTTGCATCACCACTTCCTCATATCAGGGAGATCATATGATAGTTGTCTTTCTCCGCTTGACTTATTTCGCTAAGCATGATACGCTCTAGTTCCATCCATGTTGTCGCAAATGGCAAGATTTCTTTTGATGGCTGCATAGTATTCCATTGTGTATATATACCACTTCTTTATCCATTCATCTGTTGATGGACATCTAGGTTCTTTCCATAGTTTGGCTATTGTGTACATTGTTGCTATAAACATTCGGGTGCACGTGCCCCTTTGGATTTCTAAAATTCTCCCCCCCTTTCTTCCCTCTCTCTTCACATCACTGAGTCCTAGAGAGATTAAGGTACCCAAAGTTCTTTTTGAAAATTGATAAATGAACAAATACATGGAAATAAAGGTAGCCACAATAGTAGATGTTTGTTCAGATCACAAAAATTTGACTCAAGTTTCTACTATTCCAATTTTAGCTTGTCCCCAGGGATACTGAAATGACTTCTTTCTTTATAACTAATATTTTTAGCCCATTGACCTGGGACAGGAGCCACTTTACAGTATTGGTGAGTTTGCATTTTAAGTGTACCATATATATCTTTCTTAGAATATATTAGAAGTTTTAGTCTTTAACGGTATTTGTTTATTGATTTAACTGTCATGTAAAAATTGCTCAGCTGATACAGTGGTCATTTTTCCCTGGCCTATGATGCTATTACTTCAGTAAAAAGTCTATAAGGCATTCTGTGACAGGAAGTATAAACCAGGATGTGGATTAACAGTGACATTTGTAAATATTTTAGTGATTGAAGGATAAATTTTGAGCAATTGAATCAGAGCTTTAATTCTTTCATATTGTTTCAACACACATGTGCATGAGCCAGGCCACAATTCCCCTGAAAAATTTCTGGGCCGTTCTAAATTTCATTTCCATGCCACATCAGCTATGGTGTCTAGGGAAAGTCTATGAATTACCTGTCACCTGGAAATGATCTGCCTTGAAAACTATAAATGTAACTTTCTACTCTTTGACCACATTCATCCATTCTTGAGCCTCACTCTGATTTCCCCAATATACCTGCTACTCAAACGAAGAGACTCACACTCTTTGATACTCTCTTTTCTCTGTCTGTCAGGCCTCCTCACTGCTCAGTCCTATTTCCTTCTTCCTCTCTTTTCCCTTTCTACTTCCCCCTCTCCTCTTCCCTCCTCTGGTTCCCCCTACCCCCCATCATTTGATACCAGCAACCCCAACCCTGCTTTCTTCAATTCCTATGGATACAGAGCTATTACTTGACTACACAGTCCTGCAAATCCTGGTCTATAATCCTGGTAGCAACCTTTCAATTATCCTTGGTTCATTAGTGACAATGAGCTCACCTATGTTACCATAGCGATTAAGCCTCCAAATCTCAGCAGTTTAACCCAAGTCTTATTTTCTGGTCATATCATACTCTGGTAATACTTGATAGCCCCTCCCTACTTTATAGCTAATCCTTCTGGAACACATGGCATTTCAGATTTTCAGAGCCAGGCAAGAGAGAGCATGGGGCAGAAATACCCACTCTAAACTGCCTTAGAGTGGATACAGCACATCACTTTTATTCACATGAGCCCTCTTAGATGCATGAATACTCAGGAATTGTAGAGGACAAGATGGATATTTGCTGAGCACCAGCAATGTCTGACACACAGGTTCACTCAAAAATATTTTCTTCAATGTCTCCATATTTTGCCATTTTCCTTAAGGCCTTAAATTAACTCTCCTCTCCCACCTCACCTTCCTCATTTTCCCTTCCTTGCATTCTCTGTAGATTGCCCTTTCCATCTTCCATGAGAACTTTGATTGTTTTAGATTTGATTTCCCTCCATTTTCCAATTCCATTCATTCCTTCTCACTTTTCTTTCACTCATGCCAATTTATCTGTCCTTAACCTTGTTCACCAAGACCATGCATATGTATCTGCCTTTCCAACTGGGAGCAAGTTCCTAGAGGACAGGAACAATCTTAGATTCCACACTGCTACATATTATCTGTCATATAATGGATGGAATTTAATAAAAATGTGGTTTGTTTTATGGTCTTTTTTTTATTGCAAAAGGTATACAAATAATAGGTCTCCTATAAAGCATAAGTAAGTTAGATGGCTATACTATGTATTTATAAAAGAAAAAATTTTTTTCAAGTCTTATAGGTAGTCTTTTGTTGTTGTTTGTCTGTTTTTATTTACAAAGAATTGTTTACACAACTGTAGGAATAGGCTAAGCAAGCCTGAAATCCACAGGGCAGATAGTCAGGATGGAAGGATTATGAATAGGCTGGATCCCATGGACAAGAGCTGAAGCACGTTGACCATCAGCAGCAGTCACTCATATAGGAAGATCCAGGGGAAGGGAAAACAGTTGCATACCCAGCTGTTCGGTATCTCTTCACTTAGGGAAAGTGTAAACCTTCTTTTAAAAGGCCTTACAGGGGTACCTGGGTGGCTCCATGGGTTTAAGCCTCTGCCTTCAGCTCAGGTCATGATCCCGGGGTCCTGGGATCGAGCCCCACATCTGGCTCTCTGCTCGGTGGGGAGCCTGCTTCCCCCTCCTCTCTCTGCCTGCCTCTGTCTACTTGTGATTTCTCTCTCTCTCTGCCAAGTAAACAAATAAAATCTTAAAAAAATAAATAAATAAAAAGCCTTACAATTTATTAAGGCCTGCCCATCCAGGATAACCCCTCTCTTGATTAACTTAGCCCACTTGGAACTTTAAATATATCTGTAAAATCCCTTTATAATAACATCTGGATTAGTGTTTGATTGAATAACTGGATAATCTGTGTTTATGCCAGAGAATGGTGGTCGTCTCCTTTCCATCAGCCTACCCTAATCTGAGACTATTCCTTGTAGCCCACCCTATCTGGAAGTATACTACAAAGGGAATTTTAGGGAAAGTAGTTCAGCCTAGCCAAGTTAACACAATAAAAAATTATCACAGGGACACCTGGGTGGCTCAGTGTGTTAAGCTTCTGCCTTTGGCTTAGGTTGTGATCTCAGGGTCCTGGGATCAAGCCCTACATCGGGCTCTCTGCTCAACAGGGAGTCTGCTTGCCCCCCTCTCTCTCTGCCTTCCTCTCTGCCTACTCGTGATCTCTCTTTCTGTCAAATAAATAAATAAAATATTTTTTTAAAAAAGCTATTACAGATTTGGTAAATAGGGTATTTGCCTTGCTCTGACATTTCATTTAGCATAATGCTCTCTACATCTATCTACATTGTCACAAATGGCAAGCTCTCATTCTTTTTTATGGCTGAGTAATATTTCATTGTATGTATATACCACAGCTTTATCTGTTCATCTATCAATGGACACTTGAGTGGCTTTCACACCTTGACTATTGTACATAAGGCTGTAGTAAACATGAAGGTGCATATACCTTCTCGAATTAGGGTTTTCATTTTCTTTCAGTAAATATATAGAATAAAATATATAGAATAAATTCCAGTAGTGGAATTACTGGATCATATGGAATTCCTATTTTTAATTTTTTGAGGATCTTCCATACTGTTTTCCATTTTGGCCACATCAGTTTACATTCCCACCACCAGGACACAAGGGTTCTCTTTTCTCCACATCCTTGCTAACCTTTGCAATTTCATTTCTCTTTGATATAACCATTCTACCGGGTCTGAGGTGATATCTTACTGTGGTTTTGACTTATATTTCCCTGATGATTAGTGATGTTACCTATCTTTTTATGTGTCTGTTGGACACCTGTATGTCCTCTTTGGAAGAATGTCTCTTCAAGTCCTCTGTCCAATTTTTAATCAGATTGTCTTGGCATTGAGTTATATGTTAACCCTACTTAAATTTTTAAGAAAATAAGGTAGATAAATTGACATGCATTTGAAATTGCCCTCTGTTTTAGCCTAGGTCACCCAGAAAGGAAAGCCTGGAATAAAGCCTTTAATCCCAGCCCCAGGAGCAGGAGTGGGGGGACAGGGAAGGACTGGAGAAGCAGGAAAGGGAGCCATCATCAAAGGCTTTCTTATCAAGCTGATCCTACCTGGCATCAAGTGTAATGAATTGCTTAGTCTCTTGGGAATGCCATCTGAGAGGACATATAAATAACTGATTCTCAGGGCAATCTTGCCAGGTTGGGAAAGGAAAAGAATTTCTCTGACAGCACTCATCTCACATTAGTTCACCACAGGGACCTTATTCTTCTCCGCTTCCATGTAGTTAATGTGCAGTGGCCCTGTCTAGTTCTTCTCTTTCTTGTTTTCAGCATCAGCAGGAAAGCTTTCAGGTAGGAGACAAAAGTTTGGGCAGTAGCTTGCCAGTAATCTGACCTCATGCAGGCAGGTTACCATGACAGGGGCTGGAGGGCAAAATTACACCAAGGCCCCAAAGACCGAAAACACTGAGACCATCTGAAGTGTCAGGAAGAACTTCTCAGTATTATTTCCTGTTCTACATGCTCCTAGAGAGCTGTCTTGCTGCTATAACTCTCTAAACATAAGGATTTAATAACCTGACTTGTATTCATAGTGGAAATAATAAGCCAGGCTTGGAAGTGACGTGAGCAAAGCAACCCAGGTGTGGGGAGACACTCACAAGTATGCAAAGCTGCTCCCCTGAGACTATACTCCTGTCTGAGATTCATGATCTTTGTTATACTTCCCTAGCTCTGAACCTGGGTCGAAACTGTGCTCCACTTCTGTATTTGAAGAAGGACCCCAGTTAAACATAACAAAAACATTTTCAGAGCACAAAAGAATGAAGAACACAGAAAATATATATACATATATATATTATATATATATATATATATATAAGTCAACTTCAAATTGAGATATATATCTCAATTTGAAGTTGACTAAAATAAAAGATAAATAATCAACTTTATTTTACCCTTTACTCCTTACATTATTTTCCTTTGACACTTTTACCAGAGCCTCTAACAATGGTACAGTTTTCCTACATTGAAGATAGTACACCCTTGGGAAGTAGGATGGTCCCACATACACATTGTTTCATCCCTAACTCTTAAACAAAATAATTAGAATAGTCTGATTTTAGTCTGAGAAAAAAGAAAGGCAGATGGAGAAGTCAAATTCATTCTATATACTATGTATTTCTTTTAATCTTGTTGTCCCTGGGTAAGTATAATATGAAAGAAAATTGAGACTAAGAGGAAAAATTAAGAAAATTATCTAATTCAGAATCTGAATAAATTATCCCTATGTTAGTTTGCCAGGGCTGCCATAACTAAGTGTCGCTGACTGAGTGGCTTAAAAAATAGACATGTATTTTCTCACAGTTCTGGGTGCTAGAAGTCCAAGATTAAGTTGTTGACATATTGACAGAATTAGTTTCTTCCGAGGTTTTTTTTTATGATTAAAATTGTATTCCTCCCTCTTCCTCACTCAAACTACTAATTTATGTTGTTCTAGGACTAATATTTGTTTCACATTGTCAAGGAAATTCTTTAATAGCTTTTCTGTGCACTTGCTCTATACCCACATGGCTAATTGCTAAATGTAGCCAAAACTGTTCTTGTAAAGTGGGAAGGTTCTTTATATCTATGTGTATATTACCACTATCAAAATAAATATAGACACATAATGTATACAGAACTCAGTGCCAACTCTTACCAAGGAAATCATTGTACTCACTCTTTTTCAAATTAAAAAAAAAAAAAAAAAATATATATATATATATATATATATATATTTGAAAGAAAGAGAGAGTGAGCAGGTTAGGGGCAGAAAAAGAGGGAGAAGGAGAAAGAAAAATCGCAAGCAGTCTTCCTACTGAGCATGGAGCCAGTGTGGGGCTCGATCTCAGTACGCTGATATCATGACCTGCACTGAAATTAAGAGTCAGGCATCTAACTGACTGAGTCACCCAAGAGCCCCTATTTTTTTTTTTTTTAATTTTTATGTGCTTATCTCCTATGCTAGTTCATGAATTCCTGGAGGGCAGGGTCACGTTGAATTCAACCCGGACTTAGAGCCAAATACAATATTTGAAATATGCATAGTTGTCTCTTAGTAATTGTTAAATAAAAATTGATCGCTTAGTGGTATCTGAGTTTTTGCTGCATTTCAACTGATTATGTGTTGATTTTCCTTTAGTTGGTGTAAATCTCCTCCAGACTTTTTGGTGAGCATAAAGGAATTAAATAATAGTTCAGTTTTATTTATGTCCCTAGAAAAGAATGTTTTCAACAACCAGATGGGAGAAAAGAATGGGATAAAAGCAAGAAGTTTGAACCTTTTGAATTTTCTGCCCTTTAATGTTCAAAGAAACTGATACTTTAAATCTATTTCCTTACTTTGAATGCTTGAAAGTAAACGTCAGTGTTTTAGGGGAGGAAGCATCTTGTTCTATTTAGAACTTCTTTTCCTGTGCAGGAAGCTGCTTTTTTGCTTTTTCCCCCCTCCCAGAGAACTTCGTTGTATACCAACAGACCTGTGTCTGTCTTTTACAATTTCCTAACTCTTCTCACTATCTGCATTTTTACTTCAGGATCTTCTGGGAAATCATACTAGTTGGTTGTGATGTTGAAAATGCTCTCTGCTTTGAGTTTCTGGTACAGATGGTCAGTTCCCATAAACCATCTTCCTCATTTGATCAAACATACCCACTAGAGGTGACAAGGGGGCATCAGGATTTGTACAATTCTCTTCATGACACCTAGTTCCATTTTCATCATCCTTCAAGTGTGAGTTATATGTATTCATGGACAGAAAGATAAGAAATTATGTTTATACTTATGTAAGACAAGTCATATTAATGTTAAAAGTGTTTTGGAGGGCAGTGATAGCTAAATAGACTTCATCCTGTGAGGTTGTCTATAAATATTCCCTGATCTGAAAAAGAACTGATAAGTGAAAATATTAGTCTTAACTTGCTGGAGATTGCTATAGAAAAAAACTGGCAATGTGAGAACAAAGGTTATTAAATAAATGTCTAAATGCACCAGATATTTTTAAAGACATTCTGTAGAGAAGGAATAAAAATCAATTGTTATTTAAAGTCAAACACCGTATGAACACAAAACACGTACCATAGCTTAAAATAATTCTACTCAGGGCGCCTGGTTGGATCAATGTGTTAAGTGTCTGCCTTTAGCTCAGGTCATGATCCCAAAGAATCCCTATATTTCATGAGTAACTTCTCTTTAGAAAATAAAAAACGCAAATATAACAAAATTAAGGAAGTTGTAAAGGTTTCAGGAACCTAATAAAGTTTTCGGTTATTGTTATTGGACTAAAATTTTCTTAAAGATTTTATTTATTTATTTATTTATTTGTCAGAGAGAGAGAGAGAGCACAAGCAAGGGGAGCTGCAGGCAGAGGGAGAAGCAGGCCCCCTCAGCCCCATGGGGGTGGGGGGTGGGGGGGAATCAATCCCTGAACCATGTCATGTGACCTGAATGGCTGATCCCTGCTCAGCAGAGAGCCTGCTTCTCACTCTCCTCTCCAATTTTTTCTCCGGTACTGTCTCTGTCTCTTTCTCAAAATAAATAAATAAAAACTTGAAAAAACAATTCCACTCAATTAATTTTCTGTCTATAACTGAGAAATGCTAGAAGTTCAATTTTTATCTTCCATGTATAAGAATACATAGATACCTTGATGCATTTTGGATGATAACCAACAACGTTCTGTTCTCAATGAAGTAGAGGTAAATAAATACAAGACACATATTTTCAAATATAGACAAGGCATAGTTATTTTTTTGTTGATAATCTTGGCCAGGAAATTCATGTTTCCAAGCCTTTTCAAAAATCATGCAAAGTAAAATCAGTCTGCACAGGCTTGGAAACAGTCGAAATAAAGCTGCTTAAATAACAACAACAACAACAACAAAAAACCTGATTTAAAAAAATGACAAATTGTGTTATGTATGTCACTTATATAAAAAATATTGTCATCACTACTTGTGATGCCTTGTATTTACAAACTTATTTCATAAACTTTTTAAAAATAATAATGATATACTTATTAGGGAGTTACTCCTCTTCCCCCTTTACATGTAAAAAGATGGTAAGTCAATGGCCCAAGATCACACAGCTAGAAAGAGAAGAGCTAATATGAGCTCCATCTTCTGAATTTACCATATCCAGCTCTCTCTTATGAGCAGCAACTAAAATACTTGTTTTTAATATAAAAATGGGAAAATAATCCTCGGAATATGGCAACAGCAAGTGTCCTTTAGATATTCTGAGCATCTTTGCCTACTGGCAATCTTTAACTTTATTCATCCCCCATACTCTTGCCTCATTCATCATTTCATCAAATCACAGGACAAAAAAAGATCCAAATTTCTCCTTTTGTTTATGAGAAAACAGAGACCCAGAGAAACAAATCTATTTGTTTTAGATAATCAAGGTAATCACTGGAAATCTGCAAATAGAATTTAGTTTTTCAGTTCCTATTTGTATGATCTTCTCATTGTCTTCCTAGTTGATCACATAATCATTCAAAATTATTTATTGAAAATACATTCACTGGGGCACCTAGGTGGCTCAGTCGTTGAGCAGCTGCCTTCAGCTCAAGTCTGATCCCAGGATCCTGGGACCAAGCCCCACTAGGGCTCCCTGCTGGGCAGGAAGCCTGCTTCTCCCTCTCCCACACCCTTTGCATTCCCTCTCTTGCTGTGTCTCTCTCTGTCAAGTCAATAAATAAAATATTTTAAAAAAATACATTTACTGAGGTGATAGAACAATTTTATCATTTTCTCTGACTTCTAAGTATCTTATAATTCAACTGGAAAGATATAAAGATATAACGTAATTAATCAAATAATTATCATTGACCATAAGTTCACTGATGGGAAAGGCCAATGCAGGGTTGAGTGGGAAAGGAATCCTAAGTGAGGGAAGCTGGGTCTTAACTATATCTAAACCCTTCATGATGGGTGGAATTCTCGTGGAAGATAGGGAAAAAATAATGTTTTAGGGGAGGATAACAGTCTGACCTTAATCTGTATGCCATGAACTTTTATAGATGTTCCATCAAATTGTGAACATTTATTAAATTCATTATTGCTGAAAAATACAGGGTTTGGTGGTTACTATTATATGGGATATTGAGCTGAATAGGACTAAGCAGACAAGATGCTGAACAGCATATGAAGGATGTCAGAAGTGTGGCTCAAAATTAAGCTAATACTAAGTAAAGACTGCTTTTTCCTCCTACTTATAAGAGCTTTGCTTTGTGAAAGTAGAAGAGAGAAAAATCAGGGAAGGAAATGGTTTCATTCAAACAGCAGCAGTGTGCATGACAACTGAGTAAAAGGAAAAAAAAAAAAGGCTATATCTTCTTAAAGAAGCACTGTGCCAAGGGTGATTATCTAGGCATTACTGTTGACTCATTTTGTAGTTCTTATAAGAACGCCACCAAAAATACTAATATATAAAACTTGGTTGCAAAAATAAACATTTGCTGGTCTAACAGGACTGCCCATGTTGACTATTGGTAGTCAGTAAAGAAATTTGCCTGGATGAAGTGATGACCCTGAATTAACACGGAGGCAGAAATCAACTACAGCTCAGACCGAGGAAAAGACTGTCAAGTATACTCACCGGATTCGTTGGGATATTTGTTGTTACTTTTGGTAGAGCTTAAGTTAAAATGGAATTCAGTCTCATTTATTTTCCTAAATTTCCTTTAGAGAGAGAGAGAAGTCAAGAAAACCAAGAATAAATTATTAAATATCTAACACTGAAAGAACTGAGATAGATAGAGATCCTTCCTGGATTGGAATGTTAGCATGATTATAGCTAATTTGACACCTATCTAAATAAAACAACAATTGCAAAAAACTGAAAGAACACTACAGTTTTTTAATACTGTGATTTTTTAGTATATTTGTTAAAAGTATGGACAACAGATAAATATATCTTTACAGAATTAAGTAACAAAATGTCTACCATTTAGGACATGTTGTAATTAATAGTTCTTTCAGCTAAGTTCATTTTGCTAAAAATGTTCTTAGCAAAATACTTGGCTGGAAAAAGGATCATAGTCGAATTCTTTTAAGTAAACCAAAGGAAAGGGACACCTGGGTGGCACAATCAGTTACGTGTTTGCCTTCGGCTCAGATCATGATCCCAGGGTCCTGGGATGAAGTCTCATGTCGGGTCCTTGCTCAGCGGGGAGCCTGCTTCTCCCTCTGCCTGCCGCTCCTCCTGCTTGTGCTTTCTCTCTCTCTCAAATAAATAAATTTAAAAAATAGATAAAGGAAAGACTTGTGTTTTAAAATAGAATTAATAACTCATATGGCAAAATTTTATTGAAAAGAGTTAATAATTTTGAGGTTAAAAAAAAAATCACTGAAAATTGTAATCTGGCTACAACCTAGCAAAAAGAAATCATGGATATTTAAGAAGACATGACATAAAAATATACAACTGAAATAATAGAAGATGTGTGTCAAGTAAAAATGTGAAGGCAGAAAAGAAAAGAACAATACATTTGTATTCCTAAAGTGGAGTAAAGGAAATTGGTGGTAGTTGTGATGGTGGTGGTGGTGGGTGTGTGTGTGTGTGTGTGTGTGTGTGTGAAAGAGAGAGAAAGAGAATACCAAAAGAAAAACAACTAACCAATCAGCCCTTATTTTAAATAATTTATTTGAAATAATAGCAAGCTGATCCTTCAACCTCAGTGGTAATAGGACTGTGGGGTTTTAAATGGAAACCCATACTCTGTATGGGTCACATACCTTCTTTCAAATTTAGCATCGCACAGTTGTGGATTAGTAGTGCTGTGAAGATTTGGCATTGCAGAGCTCATTATAACAGATTCATCAAACTATGGATCAAATCACACCTGCAGTTTTTAAGAATATTGTATATTCTGTAACTTGTAGATGTGATTTGGGGATACTAAGAGATCCAGAGATACACTCAATACTCAAATACACTCAGTAAACACAGTGCACAGTAGTTTTATGGATCCTACATACTCACTTAAAATAGACTGAAGTTAAAAAGGAACTTGAAGAATAAAAAAAAATAGGAGAAAAAATTAAAAAAAAATAAAGTTAGTAAATGGAGTCAATAAAATGATGATGGTGTAAGAAAATAATGAGAAAAGGAAAAGTGAAAGGCATATAATTCCGAGACAGAATTCCAAGAGTGTGAGACAGAATTCCAAGAGTGTGAGAAGACAGATTTTGTGTGCAAGCAATGGGACACTGGTAATTGATATAAAAACAAAACAAAACAAACAAACACCAAACAAACACAACAAAAACAAAGTAGATTCAAATGGTTCTTCCCTGAATCTGTCTGACTGAAATTAGAATCCAGGGTAAGTTTTGGTCAAAAACAATGCGCTTTCCTAAACTGGCATCATGTATATATTTCTTAAAATCCATTGATCTCAGCCTCTTAGCTTGTTAATTGTGAAAAAGGAAGAGGCAGGAGATGAACAAGAAAAAGAAGACCCAGAGGGTACTTACTCCTTCTCCCCTGTTTGGCATCTAACGTTACTCATTTCATTCAATTATTCATTATCAAATTGACCAACTAAGTGACACACTGGGGAGACAGCAGGGTGTCCAACCACATGTGTTTAAAAGAGGGAAAAAGGAACAGGAAATGATTTTCAATATCTCCATTTTAAGCAACTAGATCTCTTCAAAATAGAATTAAATTTTATGATAGAAGAAAAAGTTTGAAGCTTGACTCTTTGAAACACTTTTCAAATGATTATTCTTGACTCTTTGCCTGAACCTGCAGAGGCTAAAATACTCCCAGCAATTGCTTCAGGCTGCCTGAGATCATTTCTGGCTAAAAGTAGATAAGATCGGTGTAGCAGTTTACGGATACCCTACTTCTATGTTAATAGGGTTATAAACAAGAAAAAAAAAAATACTCCCAAAGCCCGTGTTTTCACAGGCTATAGAAAACTAGGCAAATCTCAGTCTAGACACATAACTACTATACTTTTCATTTCAACTTCTGACTCTTCCAATTCAGTTGACTACAGGGTTGTCTTTGATAAAGTGGTGTTGCTAGGCAACAAGGGTAGTCAGTGCTACTCACTTTGCCGCTGTGCAAAAAAGCATTTACAAAACCTGTATTTGTCTATAAATACCTAGTACCTATCGCTGTCTTCCTGCTGAGGATCACAAATGATAGCAAAGCCTATTAATAATATTTAACAAATGAATGTTGAATTTGGATGAAAATGATTCTGAGGAGGAGTCCAAGGGCTTTGCAGACAACGAAAGAGTCCATTCCACAAAAAAATTGGTTAATAATCCCTGGCCTAGAGAAAATGAAGAATTATATAAAATCAAAATTAAATTTGGAAGTTCAGAAAATTTGGCTGTCTAAATCAGATGTCATCCACAGAATAAAATGTTGAGGTTTGGCCAATTAAAAAAAATATTATTAGCGTAATGGAAATTCTCCATCTGTCTACCTGAGGGAATGTACCCAAGACCAATGCAGAGTTATAATTCTAGATTGTTATCTGCTTGTGTTTTAAAATTTCTGCCAGTGTTTTCCTACCACTGTGCACTGCATTCCTTCCTGCTATCTGAGACAAGATTATTATATCATGTACTACCTTCAAACATTTATGTTATTATATTATCAGATCAAACACTAATATCTCACTACTTCTTTTGCTATCCCTGACACTTTTTGCACCTGCCAATATCAACAGTTTGTTTTTTTCTTTGTTTGTTTGTTTGTTTGCGGGGGTATATTTATGGTAGTGTTAAGGGTATTTTTAGAAAAAATCATAAACAAAAATTAAATTCATTACCTTCAGTTCATTGAGATAGATTTTAATTGACTTTTTGCTTTCTGTTTTATGAGTCTCATTTCCATATAGTTTAGCTAATTATAATCTCACTTCATGACACTCTATCATTGGTCTGTTTATCTGAGGCTATTTGTTTTCCCACTTAATTCTCTTCCACCTATAAGAACCCAATCTAATGTGTTTAATGTAGACTTCAGTATGAATGTAATCTTAAAAACTATCTATATGCAGGTCTACATATCTATATAAATGATTGTTTCCAATATGCTACTTTTTTTTTTTTAAAAGTAATGTTGTGCTCTATTCTTGTATTCTTTCTCATTTTCTTTCACACGACAGTGTGCATTTAGCACCCACTTATAGTGAGATAGAAGATGCACATACATACATACACATGCTCACCAACTTCAGTGCTTGGATTGCTGCATATTATACTGTTACATATTTCCACTGGATGAGCTTCCTAACCCCCCAGTAACTGCTCCGATGAACATCCATAACCATGTTCACCCATGGACCTGTGTGTGAGAATCCCTGCGGGCACACTAAGAAGTAGGATTGCTGGGTTGGAAGAAATATGTTGCTTTGGCTACTTTCCAGAAAGCCTGCACTTGTTGATGCGTCCTCTGATCAAGTCTTGTATTTCCCCATATTCTTTTAAAACAGTATTAGTGAGCATTTAATTTTTTTTTTTTTTTAGTTTAATGGAGAAAAATAGGACACCATATGCATTCTCTTGTTGGCACAAGGAACTTGTGATGAATACTGGTGTTATATGTAAATGAAGATTCACTAAATTCTCCTGAAACTAATATACACTGTATGTTCTGTATGTCAACTAACTGGAATTTAAATAAAAAACTTGAAAAAAATCAGCGTATCATGTCATTCCTACACGGAAGCTATTTAGGATCTCCATTTGTAAGTCGTCTATACATTTCCTTGGGCCCTCTTTCTATTGTGCCCACCATCATTTTCTTGCTAATTAATGAGAATCCTTTGTTAATTTTAGATATTATTTACTTCTCCGCTTAGGCATCACTAACAACTTCTTCCAGTGGGTCCTGCTTTAACAACTTCATCTTGGTATTCTTCATTGAATAGAAACCATTAATTTTGATATGGTACAATCACATTTTTTTTTCTTTTTTGTTTGGGCTTCTGCATTTTATTGAAGAAATTTCTAGTCCAAAATCAAAAGAAATCTACATTTTTTTTTACTATTTATCTTATAGTTTCACCTTCTTATTTAGATTTTTAATTAATCTATATTTGACTCTTCTGTGTTTTTGAAAGGTTGAGTTTTATTTTTTTATATAGAAAGCCAATAAGTAAATTTAATGAATTTAAAAAATCTATCCATTCCACCTCTGATCTGTGTTGTCACCACAATTTACATAAATAGATCTCTTTCTGGGCATTCTTGATTTCCTTGGTTCTATGTATCTTTTCCTGTACCAGGAATATACTTTTTTTATTACTATGGTACATTACGCATTAAAAAGTGATAAAGTAAGCTCTCTTCCTTCCTCTTCTTTCTCCAAAATCTCTAGGAGGAAAAAATACTCATTGGCCAGAGTTTTTTCCTTCAATATAAAATTTGTTATATTTGAATGACTCTGAAAAACAATATATAAAAAACCTTTAGCACTGGCTTCACTGAATGCCATTGTAGAACTAGTCTGTGTTAGAACCACTAACACTTGGTCTTTGATATATTTGAGAACTAGAGACTGGCCATAGTCCTTTCATGTTTCATTCACAGGTCGTCATATATCTCTAAACTCAGCCAGCAACATGTTCCTCCACAGGCTCCATGTTGTCCATCGCGGCTCGAGAACTTAATATGACATGGAGGTTTCATTAACACGCAGCCAAAATCCTTTTTTGATACCCTATTTTCTCTCTCTGTTGATCTTACTCCTCATTTTTATCTACTAGCAAAAAGTACAGATGGTCCTGACTTAATTATGGTTCAGCATTAAGATTTTTTAACTTTACGATGATGGGAAAAGTCATATACATTCAGTAGAAAATGTACTTTGAATTTTAAATTTGGATCTGTTTCTGGGCTAGTGACATGTGGTATGATCCTCTCTCAAGACGCTGGGCAGAGGCAGCAATTCAGAGCCCCGTCAGCCACGTGATCATGAGGGTGAAAACACATTTACTTACACTCATTCTGCACCCATATAGCCCTTGTGGTTTTTGGCTTTCAGTACAGGATTCAATAAATTACATGAGATATTCAATACTTTATTATAAGAAAAAAGCTTTGTATTAGATGATTTTGCTCAACTACAGGCTAACTAAGTGTTCTGAGCACATTTAAGTTGGGCTAGGTTAAGCTATCATGTTCGGTAGGTCAAATGTATTGAGTGCTTTTTCAATTTATAATGAATTTACCAAAATGTAATCCCCTTTTAAGTCAAGGGCATTCTTTGTATGAAAAAATTTAATAAATATAAATCTGTTATATGTCATAGATCTTCCAATGTAAAAAAAAAGCCTGTTTTATAGATAACAATAAAAAGGAAACTGTATATTTGTATAATGTTTTATAAGTTTGTATAGTAGAACTTTATTCCTTGCTTGCTTTTAATGACAAAACTCTGACTTGAGTGGAAGAATTGTCATTATCGCAAATTATAAAGGAATGATCGGAGGCTTAGTGTGTTTTCTTACTATACCTAGACCATACAGCTGAGTGAGAGGCAAAATCAGAATTGGACCTCAATTCTCCCCGCTTTTCGTGTGCTGTGCTGCATGACCCAAGCCATGTTCTGATACCGTTTCATTACTTATATTGGCAGAAAAACCTTGTCTACTCTAGAATATCATGTGAGAAACAGCTACAAGCCATAGTTGAATAAATCTGAATTTACTATAATTTGCATTGAACCAGAGCTTTTGAATAAAAAGGTAATTACGCATAATGATTTTAATCTTGATTTATAAAAGAATATACTATGATACTCAGGCAAACCGTATTATGGTAACAAGCATTAACAATCAGCTATTGGCAATATTATTCTAATATTACTAAGCATTCATTCTCTGTAAATCCTCTTTCCCCCCCATGGCTCAGTTTATATCATTTTAAGTTCTCTGTATTTGAACAATTATGCCAGATCTACTTGGCATTTATAAAAGCTTTCCCTTGTGGACAAAAGTTGGCAAACACGTGTTGTGAGACAAATGTAAGAGGTACTATGGCATTTGTGAGGCTCATAATATTAGAAACATATGATCACTGATGGCAAACAGACTAAGAAAAACTAAAAGTGTGCACAACATGCCTCTGATTTTCTAAAACTGTGATGTGGGAAGATTGGAAAGTCTTGATTTGTTGCCTCTACTACAAATATATATATATATATATATATATATATAAAATTATCTCCACATTTTTGAGAAAGGGAAAGGCTTGTATTGTCTGAAACATGCTGGAACACTAGATGAAAGAAAGCTTAAAGGAGTAGATCATGCTACCTGCTCTTTATTTATTTTTTATGACAGTCTATAAATTAAGGGACCCAGCAATATAGGTGAATGACCATGCAAGACAACACATGCAACCTATTGAGAAAACCTAGCAGTCTTTTTTATCTGTTTCAAATGAACTACAATAAACACTGCTGGTAACTTGTGAGGATCAGATCATCAGGATTCTGCAAATCACTCAAGCTTGAAACTGTAGTGGTCTCCAAATGGCTCCTTTCTCCCTGTTTATCTCCCAGTGACAAGTCCTGGCTCCTGCATCTCTGCAGTAGTCACTCACTCTCTCCACTATTAGTGTTGTTGTCTTAATAACTCTTACCAATAGTATGTCCGTGTCCTACTAATGTAAGGGATAATGTAGCCTCCTGACAAATCTTACCACAACACCTGCAATCTAGTTTATGTATTACTCTCATGCTAATTCTATGCAGAATGAGTCCACTGAAGAATTTCCCTTCCCTAATTAAGATTTGTGAGTTTATGAAAAGCCCAAGGATGACTTTTATGTAGCTTTTATGCTGTGCTTCAGGTAAGGATGGATGGATTTTAATTGATCACTAGCCTCCACACGATGTGAGGCTTTTAATTTTAATTGTCCTTCCTAGCAACTGTAGTTCTTCAACACTGAGTGTTTTCTTTGTGTCCAAAGGAAGATGATCCCATCTACATCTTGGTCAACTTTTCTTCAACTTTTATTATATTTAAGTATTTGAGAGCAGGGCATAGCCCTGGGTATAACAATGGGAAAATGAGGAATTTACAGGCTTTCTTTTCTTTGCACAGTTCTGGTATGCACAAATTTCAGTAACACCAGTCCTCCTACAACACTGCTCAAATTTCAGTGATCACTGCATTAACTGCCAGTAATTGTATTAGACACAAACTTAGATAGCTCTCATAAATCTAATAGATACTCTTAGATACTCTTCGATAGCTCTCATAAATCCATAGTCCACAAGTCACTATGTAAATAACCAATGTCATCATGATCAGGGACCAATCACCTCACTTCTTTCAAAGTCTGTCAATGATTGATCAGTGCACATTTGTGATTCGGTCCATCCACAGACAGCAAAGGGTATTATTACATTACTTCCTTGTCTCTCAAGTGTAAACCTAAATGACATTTACAAAAATGAATGATCAAAAAAGGAAAATTGACCAACCGAGATCAAAGCAGAGCAAACAAATGAAGAACAATGGTGCTGGAAGTAAAATGCAAAGTGGGCATAAATGGAGATATAGAAGAAATGACTGACCACAGGAATGATGATGCGACCCCCTTCCAAGAGTCTAGATGTGCAGCCAGGAGAAATTAGTAATGGAGACTTATTAATGTAAATGGAGGAGGTGATTGTGACCAAAAGGATGAAGACATCCTAGAGGATGTTATGCTAGTAAAACACTTCATTTTAAAGGAAGTCTTAGAAATACTTCACAATATTGAAAGCACAAAGGAGAAAATGCCAAAAGTATATTCAAACTTGGAAAGAAATATGACAGTTCTCCAGACTTAGAAAAGAGAGTAACTCTGTATCCTGTTACATGACAGGAAAGGAAGCACTGTTTAAAGAACAATTCTTGATACTTTTTTTTTTACAAATAAATAAAAAACTCTCTAATTCTATTTCTAATTGTTTAAACTACAGTGTGTTAAGTAAATAATAATTTGCCCTTATTTTCATTTTTTAAATATATTTAAAGCTTACATAGTGTTTTTAATATTTAGACAAAATTTTTATAGGTCACAGAACAGTTAAAATTTCCCCCTTTGATTGTTACTAAGACCCTAGCCAGCACATGCATATACAGGCATATGAACATACACATATATATGAATGCTTTTGTATGCATGTGGTGGTGGCATATCTGTATATTACATCCAAATTATAGATCACTACAACAAAGAAATGCCATAAAAATCAACACTCTTTAGCAAAAAGATTATACCATCCAAATTTAATTGGGGATACTGAGAACTTACCTTTTTTTTTTTTTTTTTGAGAACTTAACCTTTTTATTCAAATGTTTTTCAGTAGACTTTTACAGTGGTTATACAGCCAAGTACTGAGCTCACATGTTTCTGGCAAGTTTACCTCAACCTCTCTGGCAAGCGTACATGTGATGTGGGAAGATTGGATAGCGTAGCTGTGAACACTCTAGGGTCCTCCTGTCAAAAAGAATGTTAAATGGTTCAGCGGACAGTGTAATTCAGCTGCTCATATTAAAATACTGTAAGTGTGACCATTGGCCTCCTAGAAATAGGGTCCTTAGCATATTTCTCTTCATGTAATTTTATATCTTGTTTGTCCTTGTGTCTTATAGATATAAACAAGCCATGTTCAATAACAGAGTACATACTGCAAGCCATAGTGCAATTAAAAGATAAATTTTCTCTTGATATTGAGACTTTGTAGAGCAACATGTTGCCAAACTTTATTTTCAAGGGGAAGGCTACCAAATGTTCGTCTGTGTATGCATAGGCAACTTGAAAAAACAAAACAACAGACAAACATAAAACCTCTTATAGTACTAGAAATCTTGTCCACATATATGGTGACTACTCTTTAATCGATGAATTTGAGAGTAGATATTCAAATTACTCAAATATTCTTGGTAACAGAGTTACTTTGCATGTGTCTTCAAAGATTAGCAAGTTTCACAGAAATGCAAACCAACAGCATTGCTTTCAGTATAATTCTTAATGATTTACAAGTTATCTTAAGTTGTTCTTCATGAAGAATAAAATTGTAGACCTCAGGAAATGCAGTGCTGGTTAATGGGGATTTCTGGCTGAAGGAGAAGATCACCAGATTTCAGAATGTACTGTAAATAAAAAATGTTCTTTAACTTGAAGTGACTGCTATTTCAAAGATTTATGTGATTTAGGAACTTTTGCCCAACTTTCATGAGAAAAGACCAAAATTACCTAACTGGATCAGATCCATTCTTACACCACATGGGTTTCTAGTATGCTCTAAAGAGGTTTCCTCTCTAATATCATCCTTAAAAAGTGACATGTTCTACCCACCCCAGCACTTACTAACTTACTCTTCACCTGTCATCCCTACAGTTACCATCCAAACATGGTTGAATTTCAGTCTATATCAACACCTGACAACAAAAAGATCCTTCACTCTATAAAATACATTTTCATAATTTTTATTTAATTTATCTCTCAAGGTTTCAAGGGATAGGCCCTGATTTACTTCCAGACTTGCTAAAGGAACTTTACGCTTTTTTCAAAACATGTCATGGCAGCAATCAAATCCTATTTGACACTTAGTTTAAAAATAAGTGATTTACTAAATTTAGGGTTAGCTATTGAAACCTCTTCCCATTTACACTTTTAACATTTGCCTTGACAAAACCCAGGAAACGTGAATTTGTTATGAGGCAGTCATATAGAATTGAAGTCAGCAATCCTGACTCCATCGATTAGTAGTGGGGTGATAATTGTTAAATTATACGAACTCTGTGCCTCATTATTTTGTTCATAAAATGGGCACTACAATAATAATTTATATTGTATAGTGTTGTCAAAAGGATTGTTAGATGACACATCTTTTTATACTTGGTGGCATATGATAAACACTAAAATATTATGAATTGTTATTTGAACAATGGTATAATTTACCAAACCTGGAAGTTTTGTCTGGGACAAATGTTAAACCAGACAGTACATGGGACTTAGAATAAAATCACCCCAGGAAAACTAGGATGTATAGTAATTCATTATTATAGTGTTGTTTTGATTACTTGTACTTAAGGCAACTGCGATTAACATTTCTACCCACCCATTGTTTTTGTTTGTGTATCTCAACCTATGCAAGATGCTAAATAGGAAAACAGTTAGATGGCATTAGAAAGTAAAGTGGACCCCAATGTTTATAGCAGCAATGGCCACGGTCGCCAAACTATGGAAAGAACCAAGATGCCCTTCAACAGATGAATGGATAAGGAAGATGTGGTCCATGTACACTATGGAGTATTATGCCTCCATCAGAAAGGATGAATACCCAACTTTTGTAGCAACATGGACGGGACTGGAAGAGATTATTCTGAGTGAAATAAGTCAAGCAGAGAGAGCCAATTATCATATGGTTTCACTTATTTGTGGAGCATAACAAATAGCATGGAGGACAAGGGGCGTTAGAGAGGAGTAGGGAATTTGGGGTAAATTGGAAGGGGAGGTGAACCATGAGAGACTATGGACTCTGAAAAACAATCTGAGGGGTTTGAAGTGGCGGGGGGGGGTGGGAGGTTGGGTGGTACCAGGTGGTGGGTATTATAGAGGGCAACGGCTTGCATGGAGCACTGGGTGTGGTGAAAAAATAATGAATATTGTTTTTCTGAAAATAAATAAATTGGAAAAAGAAAAAGACCTAAAATAAATGGAGCAGCACCTCCTTCATGGGAAAAAAAAAAAAAAAGGAAGTAAAGTGGAATCGCTATAATGTATCCAAAATCTCCCTGGAACCCCGAGAAAGCAGTCAGTTATTGGAGTGGGTCACACCAGCACTTCTACTGACATGATGACAGCAGTAGCTCAGTACGTGTCCAGTTCAAATACGGGCAGCCTATTTTCTAGACCTGAGTCATTTATTATCAACTTTCCTATTCTTTTCAAAGCTTTCATTACCATTGCTTTTAATTACCCATGTTTAGAGCTATGAAAGTCCAGGTGTAAATCATGGTATGTGAATTCTGATAGTCATGTGTTTTTCAGCTAAACTCAATGGCTCTCGTGGAAATAATTTTTCAAAGTGAAATAATTATTATCCATAAGCCCCATTTGCTCTTCAGATTAAACATGTTCTTATTTTTTATAGCTACAAACTCTAGAAACATGATGGCATTTTTCTCCCTGGAGCTAGAAACATGTAATAAGAAACCAAGCACGTTTATGCAACAATGCTGCTAGCCGCTGGATTATGTCAGAGTTCCTTCATTTATTCCTTCAGATTTACCAATAATTATGGATTTTTTAACTAGCTTTCAGAATTTGAACATATTTTGCTTCTATAATAAGAGTACACTTCAAATAGGTGGATTAAGAAAATGAAACCACACATTCACGAATGACAATTGAGGGCAAATGGGTTTTTAGTACTACGTTTAGCTCTAGTACTATGAGGGTAAATGAATGGTAACTGAGGGCCAGTGTGCAAGGTACTAGGGCTGCCTGAAATTTCATCCACTCTATCAGGTTTTGCAGTGGAAGAAGCGTGACAATTGTATTTTTCTGACTAGTGGTAGGAATCATTTTCATTACTGTGGTAGGCTGATCGTCAGACTGAGACAAGGGGAACGGGAACATCAACTAGTGTTTTCATTCAGCCTCTCCAGAGTTTAGCATTCTCGCCTTAATATAGGAGAAATGAGTAGGTAATCTTCAAGACATGCAGTTTATCTCTAATTCTGTTTCTAGGGCCTTCTTCCTAATTTAGGAGAAACTAGTCATACTCAAGACCAAGAAGTCTGTCTGTTGCATGGTGCATAAGAGAAAACTGAAGGAAGAGAGAGAAAAACTCCCTTATTTATAAGAGTCAAAATCAAGGCCGTTTTTTATTCATACAGCATCTCCACAAAATTGTACCTATGCTCAGAAATATTTGCAACAGGGATCCAAGACATTTATACCTAAGATCAGGGTCAACCGTGGCCACAGTTTAACACTTGTCCTGAGTTCCTTTTAGTACTAAGCTCTCGACTACATAGGTTCTTTTGTGTGTGCATGAGAATCCTTCTCCATCTCAGAATCCTGGTGTTTCCTAGAGAGACTCAACGCTTCTGCCTCTCTTTCTCAGGTTAACGTATTAAACAGTTATGTAGATAGTCTGTTTTTCACTACAATATGACCAATTTAGCTTTAATGGAAGAACTGATGAAGTCTGTTTCACCTAGGATACAATAAGGTAGGTCGGTCCTGCTGGGGTTTAGAAGACTAAGAAGAAAGGAGACTTCTCTTTCCTTTGCAGATTTCAACGTATCCTTTTCTTTAAACCTCTGATCCTAGAGACTAAGCCTTCATTTTATTGTTAAATAATGTCTTATTCTCGAGCTTCTTAATGAAATGCCATCATCCTGACCTGTCTTTCCGAATCACTAGTTGTGTGGCAATTATCCTGACCGTATTTTTGAATTCTATTTTAATGCCATGACAATAGAATTTCTTATCACTCTGTCTCTCAGTTTTTGCCAAATCCTCCATGAGTCTTCATATTAGTAAAGAACTTAAACAAGCAATCAAAGATCTATTCTTTAGAAATGAGGCCTCAGATATGTGATTCATGAAAGGAGAAAGTCAAATCATGATCTCATATCCCGATACCTATCAAGGTGAAGAGAAACAGGACCAAGCTGTACTAAGGTCCAGGCAAAAGAGATTCTAGAGGAGATTATTCTGTGTCTGCCAAGACCACAGAGCTTCATCACACGTTCACGAGGAACACTTAAAATTCAAACTGAAGGAAATTTTAATGTGTTTGTAGCTACAGAACAAATATTTTATACCTCCAAGAATAATATGTCTTTTTTGGTGAGCTGACATATCCTGGCCTGATTTCCTGCATGAAAAATTCTCAAATTTCAGTACATTAAATTTATGATGCCATTTGGGCCTGCCAAAAGAACTTTAAAAACAGACACATGATGTCCTAAGCTGAAATCTTGTTTTTAAAACCAATCCCATTTTATGTAAAACTCAGCCATGTCCTTTGGTTTTAAAAAAAAAAGGAAAAAAAAAAAAAAAAAGACTACTCAGCATTTACCTGCTTTCCAGATCAGGGAGCTGAGGCCCATTTTATAACTGGCTGTGAATATGTAATTTTATCCACTACAAGCTGGACTTTAAGTTTGATGCCCAATTAGATGTTTCATTAGGCTGCATATCCCATGAATTTGATTCCATGTCTATTTCTTGCCTTCTTGCCAAGTATAGCAACCTTGAAATACTTGCCTACTATAAAATTGTGCTTTGCATAATAATTCCCAAAGCAAACCAAATTTAAACTTGGTCAGTCTTTTTTTTTTTTTTTTTAATCTCTCTTTTTACCAAGAATATCATCACCTTAGTAAAAATAACAAATTTCATTTGGGTCACAGTACCAACAGGAAGCCCCAAGACTGAGAAACTGGGAAACTTTCTGTGGTGTATCTGAAGTAAAGGCTGCCAGACTTCCTGGGATCCCTAGTCATACACTATGAAATGTTTTTGTTTCTTCTTGTGTAGTCTCAGGAGCCTTAGGGGTATAAAATTTTTATGTACTGGAAAGCCTTAAGAGCTAGAAAGTATTGCTAAAGTGAAAGTCAGTCACTAGGCCTGGAGGAAAGAAGAGTGACATGGAAAAAAAGCCTAAATAAAACATTTTCCTTTTGTTGGCTATTTGGAGGGATTAGGGTAGAAATACAAACACCAAAAGAAAAAATATGTGCATTAATGCATCAGATTATGGAGAACTCCTGGGTTATTTGAGCTCTCATGTATGTTTTGGAGGAGAGGGTCTGACTAACTTGGAGGTCTCATAGTTTTACTCTTGTGTTACTAGGTGAGGGCTTAGCACAGTGACTGACACCATAGTGAGGGCACTTACTAAGTTGTTGTTGTATCTTTGATATGCTGGCCTTTTATTTATTTTTTAAAGGCTTTTTATTAAATTATTTGTGACAGAGCACAAGTGGTGGGAGGTGCCGAAGGAGAGGGACAAGCAAACTCCCCACTGAGTGGGACTGGACATGGGGCTCTGGCCCAGGACCCTGAGATCATGACCTGAGCCAAAGTCAGATGCTTAACTGGCTGAGCTATCTAGGCACTCTAATATATGTTGGCCTTTGAATAGTTTATAATATTCGTATTGTTCTTTATGATGTTTTTCACTTCATTTTTTTTCATTGAAGTTGTGTTGACATACAATGTACATTAGTTTCAGATGTATTGCATAGTGATTTGACAAATCTATACATTATGCTATGTTCACATCTGTCACCATAAAATACTATTACAATACCATTGATTATATTCCCTATGCTGTTCCTTTATCCCTGTGACTTATTTATTCCATAACCGGAAGCTTGTGTCTCTCACCCCCTTCACCCATTTTGCCAGTTCCGCCACCCTTTTCCCCTCTGGCAACTATGTTTGTCTCTGAATTTAGTCTGTTTCTGCTTTTTGTTTCCTCATTAGTTCTGTTTTTTAGATTCCACATATATGTGAGATTATATGGCATTTGTCTTTTTCTGACTTATTTCACTCAGCATAATATCCTCTAGGTCCATCTGTGTTGTCACAAATAGCAAGGTCTCATCCTTATTTATGGCTGAATAATACTCCTGTGTCTGTGCGTGCATGTGTGCGTGTGTGTATGTGTGTGTGTGTGTGTGTGTGTGTGTGTGTGTGTGTTTATCCTTTCATTTATCAATGGACATTTGGGTTGCTTCCATATCTTGGCTATTGTAAATAATGATGTGATAAAAATAGGGATGCATAGAGCTTCCAAATTAGTGTTTTCATTTCCTTTGAGAAAATACACAACAGTGCAATTACTGGATCATAGGAGGTTTCTATTTTTAGTTTTTTGAGGAACTTCCATACTGTGTTCCATTTTACATTCCAACGTACCAAATTACATTCCCACCAACAGTGCCTGAGTGTTTCTTTTTCTCCACATTCTTACCCACACTTTTTATTTCTTATCTGTTTGGTATTAGCCATTCTGACAGTTGTAAGGTGAAAACTCACTGTGGCTTTGATTTGCATTTCCCTGATGATTAGTGATGCTGAGCATCTTTTCATGTGTCTATTGGCCATCTGTGCGTCTTTTTTAGAAAAATGTCGATTCAAGCCCTATGATGCTTTCCCTTTAAATTCTATAGTATCTTATTTTGAAATTGCTATATTGGCTTTTTAAAATTCTTGTATTTTTGATATATATTTTTATTCTTTGATTTTCATACTTTCTGTTTCCCGTTCTTTTTTCTCTTTCCATTTTATTTTATTTTACTTTTTTTCAGTGTTCCAAAATTCATTGTTTATGCACCATACCCAGTGCTCCATGCAATACATGCCCTCCATAATACCCACCACCAGGCTCACCCCACTCCCCTCCAAAACCCTCAGTTTGTTTCTCAGAGTCCACAGTCTCTCATAGTTCATCTCCCCCTCTGATTTCAGTCAATTCACTTGTCCTCTCCATCTCCCCATGTCCTCTGTGTTATTCCTTATGCTCCACAAGTAAGTGAAACCATATGATAATTGACTCTCTCTGCTTGATTTATTTCACCCAGCATAATCTCCTCCAGTCCCATCCACGTTGATACAAAAGTTGGGTATTCATCCTTTCTGATGGAGACATAATGCTCCATTGTATAATGGGCCATATCTTTATCCATTCATTTGTTGAAGGATATCTTCATTCTTTCCACAGTTTGGTGACTGTGGCCATTTCTGCTATGAACACTGGGGTATAGGTGGCCCTTCTTTTCATTACATCTGTATCCTGTTTTGTTTTTCTTGCAAACAATATACTATGGAATCTTGTTCTTAAATAAATATGAGGCACTTTATCTTTTGGTTGTTTTTACCCATTTATATTTAATTAACTCTTACCTGTTTATTAGTTCCAATTGCTTTCATATCTATAATCTTATTTTGTCGTGTGTGTGTGTGTGAGAGAGAGAGAGACAGAGGGTGAAAGAGAGAGATAGAGGGATACTGAGTCAGCCAGAAAATACCAATGGAAATTTATGATTACAATGGAGGAAGCTGTCCTGCTGGCAGTTCTTGGACTGACCCAACTCAGAGCAATATGAGAAAGAGAACAAAACACAAATAAAATGCTCTCCAACCTAGTCCACTTTATTTGGCTCTTTCCTTGTATCTGGGGACTTGTTTCACTTTCTCATAGCTTTGAAGTGTTTCCTGTGAATGCCTCAGGATCAATGATTTTCTATCCTGACTGTATATTATAAGCACATTGTGAATATTTAATAAATATACCAAGAAGACTTAATTGGTCTAGGATGAGATCTGCAAAATAGTATTTTTTTTTCATGTCCCCCACCCCTGATAATTCTAATATGCAGCCAGGATAGAGAACCACTGCATGACAAACATCACCTTCCATGATACAACCATGTTTGCCTAACACAAACAACAAAAACTTGGTCCTGAGGGTGTGCTCTTGCTGTTGAGGTTCAGAAGCTTCCTACATGTTTGTGGGGCTATGAGTACCCAGAGTTCCAGACTGAGATAACAGCCCAAACACTATTTGTGAGTACAATGAGAGAATGCTTGCCCTGATCAAACTTTTGTTAAGAACTTCAGGATTGTCTTCTCAGCTAAAGCAATATAAAGGAAGGAGTTTAGTGCAAGAAGAATTCTATACCAGAGCTCATATTCCATATTTTCTTTCCTGGCCCCCTCCCACTCCAGGCTCTTCTTTTCTTAATCTTCTTCTTCCAAGGATCTCTAACAGGATTTTTCTTTTTCTTTTCTTTTTTCTTTTTCTTTTTTTTTTTTTTTTACGTGCCCAGTAAAGCTTGAAGTCCTGTCAACCTCTACTATGCTTTCCTTAGTGTTGAATGCTTGGTTTAAGATCACCATTTTCCTTTAGTTCATTTTTCCTTAGTTCACCTGCTGTCACAGGTTTGCATGTCAAAATGTCTCCTAGACTAAACTAACTTTGAGGGTGAAAGCCTTTGTCTCTGGTACTTATTGTTTACTCCTGTGCCCAGAGTGAGGCTTTATTGGTGCATAAAATTATCTTTATGCATTTCTGTTATCTTCAAATATTGAGGCTCTCCATCTTAATCAGCTTTGATTTTACAATCAATAAAAATAGTTAATTTTATTTTATTAATAGTTTCAATAAAAATATTTAAAGAAATATTAAGAAGTAACATATTAATTCAAAGTCTGTATAGAAAAAAATTTTTTAGTCATTTCGTGGCAAGTGTGGCTATAATTTCAATTTTGTTATGGCTTATAAGCAGTTAAAATGGGCTTGTAAATATCAACCTATTCTTAGCATGCTGTGATCACTGTTGACACAAACCAATTTGATGTGTTCTAGAATATCACATTTTATGAAAGACCATAGACATCTAAAATATTTTAGTTTTTTGGCTTATTACTGCATAGTCCTTTTATAATAGCTAAACTTCAGGCAGCTCATAGACGCTTATAGAAGAAGTAAGACAGTTGAGGGTGTTTTACTACATCTTGAGATATAGCGAGTGAAAAAGAAGGCCAAATTGGGAAGGAATAAACCAAGCGTGGGGTACCAGAAGCCTCAGGAAACAGGATCTAATGCCTTCAATTAGTCACAGAGGATGAAGAGGGAAGGTCGCAGAGCACAGTAAACAAACCATCTTGCAGTAGGCTTTAGAGCAAGCCTGGAGTCAGTTTCATGCCTGAAGATGTGGAAGTTGTCCTTGTGGAAAAATATGCCTGAGAGGACTCTATGTCTGATAGGAGAAAGGGGAAGAAGAAAAACCTAATTGGGTTTATGAGCAATTTATTAAACAAACCAAAGGAAGGCAGAAGGTTTGGAGAGAATCAGAACTACTTTCTAAAACTAAACAATCTTTTGGGAGAGTTTTATGATTTTCCTTTTGAGAAAATGTCACAATTTCACTGAAATTTGATCAATTTCTAAAGCTTATTCACTTTCCTTTGATTATGGCCACAATACTTTGCAAAGGTAATGGGATAAGTATTATTTTTCTTCTATGCTTGCCAGTTTATTTACTAAAATATCGGAAAATAGGTCTAAATGCAAAATAATTTTAATGTATAACATCAGTATGAGATATTAATATCAATTTTCTTTTGGAAAGTGTATAAAGAGCAAACCACATATCTGTAATAGCATATGCACTATTTTGTTCTATTAGCTTGAAGCATTAAATATCTTTTCTAAATTTAAAGGAGACGTGTTTAAGTGAACAAATTAACTCTAATTTATTCATTAGATTTCTAATAGCCAATAAAACATTGGGATTTAAAGTTTGTTCATAGTCTAAAAGTGAAATAATTAAAGATTTACGTATAATTTTAAGACACTCAAAAACAAAACAATAGTGTGTATCTAACTGGCTGGTGAACTGAGCTAAGGAATTTTAAAGACTGTACAAGTCAATTTAAAAAGGAATTCAGAGATATAAATCACTATGGCCAATGTCCTGGTTCCAATTAGTGAATGAAAAATGCTGCAGAAAATCTACAGACGCCTATTATAGAGAATGCTCTGAAACAGCAATTGTTCCATACTTTATTATTAAACAATAAAACATTGTCTTTTCAGTCATATAAAATTTAAATATTTTAAACAAAGTAGAGTACCACCCATCTCTTGAACAGCTATTGCAGCTGTTTTTCCCAGAATAAGGAGTCTATTGTTTTATACACCAGATATGGCTGAAAAGAACCAGATAGTGAACAGTTTGTCTATAATCCCAGCACGTCAGTTTATTGATGATTCAGTAGTCCCTCAATTCCTTGAATTGAAAAACTGGTGTTTTTTTTTCCCCCCTAGTTGATAGATCTGTTTGCCTCAGGCTCAGAATTTGCCTAAAGCTCTTAAAACATAAGTGCACATACTTTATTAGTTAGGGGAAGCATGTTTAAAGTTTCAGACCATTGGCTCTCTGATGGTAGCAACTTCCTTAATTTCTGTTTTAGATTAGTCTTTAAAAAATGATGAGATAGAGTTTGTATAAATTACACAATAGCTTTCTTCTTTCTCTAAAGTCCTATAGCACTACCAGGGGATCTCATTCCACAAAAACAGTTACAGAAATTATTCTTTTTGATCAAAAATTGGACAGAGATATATTGTTCTCAAATTGAGATGCTTCCTAAATAGACTGAGCCCTAAAATTGTGACTCAAGTAGAGTGTATATCCTTGTCAATTTTCAAAGTCAAGAGTAAAATCAAAAGGTGTCTGGAAAGACGAGGTAATCCCAAAGTCAAAGATGTTTATATGGACTTGTTGCTATACTTAATGATTAAAAGAAGTAAACTTTATTATATATATTAAGCTAAATCCACAATATAATCAACACAATCAATGCTGTGATTTGTGGAGATTATAACCATATATAAATTATTGACAAGTAATTCTATGGATTGTACTTACTGATCACGCTCCACTATTGGAACGTCATTGCTCCAGCTCTTCTCAGGATTCAGCAGCAGTAGCCCAGACTAAAGAGCTGCTAGCGTGGTATGTGCTCTGTGAATCAGCTCTCCACGTTTGTATTATTGTGTTACTACACTTATTCCTAATAATTTAGACACATGAAATATAAGACAACAGACATTTCATCTAGATTTGAACAAAAGTTAAACTCCTCTTTTGGTACAAAGATCTCAATTATAGTTTATCTGCTTACCATATTTTCCAGTTTTGATTATTTTCTCAAACTAAAATAATCTGCATAAATAGTGTACAAACTCCAAAAAAAACAATTATCTAGAGCCATAAATCCCATGACAAGAATTTTGCTGGCAAAGCTTTGTGAATCCCATTGATATATGAGGACCTAGGGCTATGTATCTGGGTAGGGCTGGCATTCATCAATCACTACAAAATATAAAGGGAAAATTAAAATGCGAGACATACTCATTGCAAAAATGGCTAGAAGTTATTAAGTGGTTCTAATCTTTAAAATAATTTCTGTCTTTGGAGGATATATTATGGAATCAGTTTTTTATATCTATATATTATATATTTTATTTTTATATAAATATATGTTATTTTCCATTATATGTTATATAACAGCATATATAATATGTAAGTATGTATTCATAAAATATATTTTATATTATGTATTCTATCTTAAATATATTGTCTATATTATATATATTAAAAATCTTATTTATATTAAATGAAATTAGCTCTCAGACATTGCTTTTCTCATCACATCCACCAAAGCACAATTTCACTCTCTTCCTAGAAAATTTACTTCATTTTAATATACTTTTAAATGCTTTTCTGATATAAATTTTATAATTCATCTAAGCTATTCCTTGTTTTTTTTAAGTTGTCTCACATAAGAAAACAATTTTTGAGGTGAATAAATGTTTGGCTTATAAAAGATCAATAACCAAGACAGAAGGCATCAAAAAAACTTCAAACTTTTAAGGTAGGGGATGGTATATTGACATATACATTTAAAAAATAAACAAATGTCATAAAATTTAAACTTGGAGAAATCGGAGAAAAACTACAAATATATGTCAAAAGATGTTAATATCACAACTGTTTAGCGTGGACAATATATAAGTAGGATATATCTATATATTATACATAGTATGTAACTATATCTAGATATCTAACTTTATATGTAGTATTTTATAATTTTTCATACTTTTACGAAATAATTTATACAAATTAATGACAAGCAATGATTCTCCTCACACTTCATACTCTAGACTTATTCTTGACAAGTGAACACTTCTGGCTCTTTCTTCTGGAAAATAATATTCTTTTAATGCTAGCTCTCCATCCATCATTTTAGTCACTGACCATCTTTTGCCATGACAGAACATTTTTCTCTTTGCCAGACCTCTAGCCCTCTAGCTCCCCGTCTCCTCCCCTGTTGGGGATATGTTTTTTGTTTGTTTGTTTGTTTTTTTCTCATGATTTAGTTCCTATTTTTTTAGATGTCCCTTTGTATCTGTAGGTGATACATTACCTTATCGTCTTATTTCATGTTCCTTCAAGTACAGACGGTCTCTTTGATGATCTAGTTGATAAAATACAGATATCATTTTCCCCATCCTATCCCCTGATAGCTCTTCTCATAATTGTGTATAAATATTTTTTTCTTAAAAATCCAGGAGTGAATCTAACTCTATTTCACTTCTGATGCTGCTTTTCTTTTCCCAGAAGCTTTTAATTGTTCCTTCCTATGTACTGTTTATAATAAATATATCCCCTGTTTCTTTTCTTAACGTCTCTATCTAATCCCATATTTTATTTTTTCAGGGATCTTCCTCCACAGCTCTGTGTTCAATTTTGATCTAGATCAGTAAGTACCCTGTACACTGACCTTCTTTCCTGTTTCCTGGACTCCATGTATTTTCCTTTCCTTTATTTTTATTTACTTATTCATTTATTCACGTTGAATTTTGTATTGCTACAAGGCTTTCAATTTTATCTGGTTTGGGTTGAGGACAGAGATTTTGCACTTCCTGGTGATGCTGATGCTACGGTCAGGGAAACACATTTTGAATAGCATAGTGCCTCGGTTAGTGCAGACCAAATGCAAGCCAAAGCTAGAATTTTAAATTTCCTGGTAGTCATATTAAAAACATAAAAGAAAGTGCGCCTGGGTGGCTCAGTGGGTTAAAGCCTCTGCCTTCGGCTCAGGTCATGATCTCAGGGTTCTGGGATCGAGCCCTACATCGGGCTCTCTGCTCAGCGGAGAACCTACTTCCTCCTCTTTCTCTGCCTGCCTCTCTGAGTACCTGTGATCACTCTCTAGCAAATAAATAAATAAAATCTTTAAAATAAAAAAACAAAAGAAACAATTTTAATTATGAATTAATTGATTTTAATAATGTATTTTAATTAACTTTAATTGTTAATAATGTATTAAATTAATTGATTTTAATAATTAATTTTAATAATGTATTTCATAAAACCCAATTTATCCAAATGAGTAACATTTAAGCATGCAGTCAGTACTGTAAAATTATTTAAAATATATTTTCTTTAAAAATATATATTTTCTTTCTCTCTCATATTTATTCTTTGAAATCTGGTACTTCTTTCATACTTTGTAGCATGTCTCAATTTGGACTAGCCACATTTCAAAAGCTCAATAGCCGTAAGTGGCAAGGTGCCCCCACATTGGACACACAGCCTAAGGGAGCCTCTTGCATATGGGTATAAGGACACATGTACAAAAATATTTACAACAGTAATGCTCAAGATAGCAAAACCGTGGCAAGACCTAAATGCCTACTGACAGAAAAAAATGAATAAATTATGATAAGTGAATTATATTACTATACGGGATTGAAGAACAACTTCATAAAACAAGGATTAAAAAAACATAATTTGAGTTAAAAAACAGTTGCATAAATCTACACATTTTATGCTACTATTTCATAAAACTCAAAGACAGACAAAAGGAAAACAATCTATTCTTTTGCAATATATAAATATGTGATAAAACTGTTTAAAGAAACTATGATAAGAGAGTGACGAACCCAAAGCTCGTGGCTGTGGTTCCCCAGCTGGGCTTTCAGGGAAGGTGTGGGATAGTGGTGGCCGAGGCAGGAGACAGAGAAGAGCACGCTGGTAGCATGCTAGTTATTGGATTAAGCGGTATACCCAAGGTCATTATACTTTATATACTTATATTTCAAAGCTTTAAACTTGATGTCTTACCCAAAGTTCCTCTAGGAACACAGAGCCTGATACAAGGGCTGACATCCAGATTGTTTATTTGGGGAAGTGATTCCAAGAGAACAGAATTGAAATTTTGGAAGAGGTAAACAGAGAGAAAGGGAACGCCAGCGGAGTTGTGAAGGACAACTGGAACTCAAACCTTTTAGAATCTTTGGTGCAACCAAAAGTATATATCTCAGAATTGTAGAGAGAAGCATTTGCTTCTGACTCTGGACTGTTTTGGTCAAGGGTAGCCCCATGGAGAATTAACAGTCCATTTCCAGGCTAAGAGTTCCCCTGAGTCCCCCATGTAGAGGCTTTAGGGAAGCCTGACCTCCCAGATGAGAGATTACCTTGCAGTTGAGGCAAGATAGTTGTGGCAGGAATAGCTAGAAATAGAAAAGGACCTAGAGGATGTAAGTCAGAAGAGCAGAGTTCTCCAATATACTTACCTGGGCATATATTCTTGTGTAGGCATCAAACACATTTTTAAAAAACAATTTAAGAAATTACACACACTTGTCTTTTTCTTCAGATGAAATCATTTCTTGGAAATTTAATACTCAACAGATACTTGAGTGTCCCTTACATGGCATGAAAACCTTGGCTACTTCTCTAACCTCATTTTCTTTTCTTTTTTTTTAAGATTTTTATTTATTTATTTATTTGACAGACAGAGGTCACAAGTAGGCAGAGAAGCAGGCAGAGAGAGAGAGAAGGGGAAGCAGGCTCCCCGCTGAGCAGAGAGCCCTCAGGGCTCCATCCCAGGACCCTGGGATCATCATGACCTGAGCCAAAGACAGAGGCTTTAACTCACTGAGCCACCCAGGCGCCCCCTACCTCATTTTCTATTACTCTCCTTGTTCTTTATAGCAACCCATCAGTACTGCCTCCTATTAGAACTCACCTCAGGGTCTTCACTGTCCCTCTCCCTGGGGCACTGTCGCAGTGACTCACCTCTCATTCCAGGGAAGTTTCTTTACCACTTTTACGTTCACATGAACAACCCTCACTCAGCCTACTATGCGTCACTCCCTATACTCTTGGGCTGTTTTGCTTTCTATGGCATTCATCACAGCTTGGTATTACACCATATAATTACTTTTGCTGTCTGTCTCTTCTAGTAGAGTGACAGCCAGATTAGGTACTGGGCTACTTCTTGTTCAGTTCACACCTCTACCTCAAGGACGTAGAAGAATGCCTAACATCTATTGGTGCTCAACAAACATTTATTGAATGAATTTTCACAATTAAAAAAAATCATACTGCTAGCTAGTGAATTTAATTTCAAATTCATGTACACTGAGGGACTACACTTATTTAGTTTTATAAAATTTTCAATTTTCTATCTGAATTACATTTGACTGAATCAATCAAAATCTAACAAAATCTTCGACTCTTTTTTGAGAACTCAAACTGAGAACCACTATTTGGAATATATGACCTCTCTGTAAATAGAAACTAAGCCGGTATTTAAGTTTTGATGAAACCTGAAATTGGACAAATTCACATGGCTTCAGGCCTAGCGGAGTGTTCTGCATGGTAATTGCAAGCATTGTATAAAGTGGTCATTCATTAGCACTTCCAGATAACACTTGGCTTCCCTGAAAGGATATTGAGTATGCAAAATTACAGCCCAGTGGTTATGGGATTACTAAAGTGGCATAGTCTAGGTCTCTGTGAATCAAAACTGTGGGCTGGAGAAATGTGCTTCACAGTTTATTTTAAACTGAAAAGAATACTAATGTTTGTACATGTTACTTAATTTAGTCCTAAGTTATTATTAAAATATTTTATTTTTTTATTTTCATTAAGCAGTTTCGGTACTCTCTGGAACTGTTTTTCCTCTAAAAATAGCACATTTAAAACCAAATCAAAATGCTTCCCACATTGAAAATACTTCATATTTGTATATATTTGTTACATAATCCACATGGTCTTATCACTGGGCATATTGGAGTCACAGCACAGGTTAGTGGGGGAGGAGCAACATAAACAACAATAATGACTTTTCTACCAGGCAGTTGTAATACTGAAAGTAGAGGGCTAAAGAAACTTTAAATTTTATTTATTTACTTGATAGACACAGAGAGATCACAAGTAGGCAGAGAGGCAGGCAGAGAGAGGGGGGGAAGCAGACTCCCTGCTGAGCAGAGAGCCCGATGTGGGGCTTTATCCCAGGACCCTGAGATCATGACCTGAGCCGAAGGCAGAGGCTTAAACCACTGAGCCACCCAGGCGCCCCGAGGGCTAAAGAAACTTTAGTATGGGCGCCTAGAGTACCTTTTCAGGTTCCCTTCAGGCTGAGTTAATGTCTAGGAGCCTCCTCTTTGATCGGAGCTATAAATCATGAATCTCTAAGGAGAAAGGAGAGTGATATTTAGAGCTGGCAATCCTCTCCCTGAAGGAAGACAGCAATGACATCTCATTTTTGAAAGGGACCTGATACAAGTGTCTGTTGACTGAGTTAATTAATGTTAATTCATGTCCAATAGCAATGATCAGTTAGGTACTAAAAAACAAAGCAAAAACACAAATTGAACTTTTTTTGTAATTCAAAAAAGCTTGTTTGAAAATACCTTTTTTTAAAAAGAATATACTGATGGTTGTGCAGAGAGGTCTTTTATTATTTAGTTAGTTTCAGGTTTTATTTCAATTTCAGTTAGTGAACATATAATGTAAATATCAGTTTCAGGTATAGAATGTAGTGATTTGTCACTTACATACAACACCCAGTGCCCGTCACAAGTGCCCTCCTTAGTACCCATCATCCATTCAACCCATCTCCCACCCACCTCTCTTCCAGCAACCCTCGGTTTGTTCCACAGATTAACAGTCTGTTTCTTGGTTTGCTTCTGTTTTTGACCCATAGTCTTAGAGCAACACCATCACTTTTTAGCCTCAAACTACGAATGAAAAAACAAAAACAAAAAGTGAAACACCAAATTATTTTTTTTCATTTGAGGTACTATGTGTGCGTGTGTGTGTATGTGTTATATATTTGTGTGTATGCACAGTGCAAAGATCTTAGTAAATTTAGCAGTGACAAAAATACAAAAAGAGCTAGAAGCCTGAAAAGTAATTTGATATTAACAATTTCCTTAACACTTGAATACATATGATACTTTTTAAATTTTTGTGTCTGTTTTTTTCATATCTGAAGATCTAATTAATCCATGCATAAGCAACACTCAAAAGAGCATGCATTGAAAATGGCACTTACTTTTTCAAGAAGACTTGCCAGTAGTTGGAACATCTCTATCTACCTAGATAAGAAAGAGAGAAAAAAAAAAATACTCTAGCCTTTTTAAGTTTTAGTGCAACGTTTCACCAAAGACTGCAACATGGAACCTAAAAGAACTAGTAAAATCTCAGACTGAAAGCATTTTTAGCTTGTGCTGCAATACGGAGTTGTGCTCTGTAGATACACACTCCTCATTTTCTTTGCTGTTTCACGCCAAGTATTTTGGCTGCGCCATCCTCAAATATCAATTTGGAAAAACATGTCTGTCAGCAGCTCATTTTCCCATCAATTTAAGCTACTAAACTATAAAATTGTTGCAAACTGCAGATGGCTTTAAAGATTGTGTTGACTGTATAGAAAATATGCCGGATGCCTTCTAAATGTATAGCAAAATAAGAAGTTTTTTCTAAGCCAAGATATTATATCCTTTTCAATGAAAGCCAAGAAAATATTTAGATTATCATTCAAATGTTCTCCATCAGTCTTTTAGGAAAAATATGCTTTCTAATAAAAAAGAAATTCAAGAAAAGATCTCCATGGAAGAACAAAACGTTAGGGTACCCTCTACCTCTGAGAGCTACTTTCCCGCTACATGATCCAAGACAGAGTACACAAATAGGCAGTTTATAGTTTTGAAAATCATATTTCCACAGTGATGGCAGAGATTTAAAAATTACTTGATTGGCTCACTTACTAAGTACATAAAAGAAATTTCAAAGCAATAAAAGGGCAAATCCTTATTTGTATAGGTATAAAAGAGAAGCCAGTGTAATCATATAGTAAACCAAGTTACAGCCAGTGCAATAACTATTAAATGCATTTTACCAGCTTTCAGAATATTTACTACTATGTCTTAAAAGTCTTTGCAAAAGTGAACTTTTAAAAATTATATTTTATTGCCTTCAGAGACTTGTTCTGTACACTGGGCTAATCTTCAATGCTGTGCATTGTACTAAACATCATGAATAGTGGGAAGTATTATATTTAAATAATGAAATCCTGAAGAAGGTAAATTAAAAAAAGATATGTTAGACAATTCTACATCAAGTTCCATATGTTCTGTGGAACTGTTAAAGGGGGGAAAAGACCTTATGTACCTTTAAGTACACTGAAGATTATAAAAAACAAGGTCTACAGAAGCCTATTCAGAAGTGAATTTATGGTCTAGAGGAGAGACTGAAGGACAGAGGCTAGTAGACTGGTTTCCATTCTCACTTGCTGCAAATCTTTAAACATTTCCAAACTACCTTATCTATGAACTGAAGATTTTGGACAAAATTGTATCTAAATCCCTGTTAGTAAGAACATTCTGATTCTAGCCTGTAAAAATGAGACTTGCTCATTTTTCTTTCAAATTCATATCCCAGATTCTTAAAATGATTTTTTATACTGTTAACTATTTTATTCTTATTATTTTTAGTGATTTTACATAATTTTACATGTAAAAATCCCAGCAAACATTCATTCTTTTTGTGCATGTATGTGTGTGTCTTTGTGCCTGAAATATAGCTCACATAATTGTAATTAGTATGTACTTCATAGATTTTGTGTTCTGCTTTTTAACATTATATCATAAACCTCTTTCCATGTCTGAGAATGAAACAATTGCATACATCAAAGTAGTTCCAAAGTCAACATATATTTCCGAGTTTAGGTATTTTTCTTGACTTATATGTGAGTCCCTCAAATCCAGAAGTCCTTTGTTATTCATCTCTCATCTCTAGAATCTAGCAGTGAGTTAACATGCTGACACTCATAAAACATAATAACTAATTATAACTAATATTTATTTAACTATTATATCAGATGTTGAACTAATTGACTTGCGTAGGCCATTTATTTAGTAATCACAAGTAAATTTTCATAAAAATACTATTCTCATTTAATTTTTAAATGAATAAAATGGGGCTCAGGAAATTCCAACAACTTTCCAATTTTACCCAGTTTGTAAGAGGTGGCACTGGTTTTATAATCCAAACAACAAGCTCTTAACAATTTCACTATACTTCAGTTCATTTTTTTATATCTATATATTAAATGACTTTTCATCCTATTGAGAGCCCATAAATTTTTTAGATGGACACTTCTACTTTCTTTCGGCTATCAGCATTGTAAATAATAAAGTGCTACTAAACATATTTCTTTGTGTAGATATGTGTGGATTATTTTCACATTTGATGAACTCAAAATAATAAAATGTAATACATATGTCATTATAGAATATATATATTATATAACACACACACACACATATATATATATAAATGGAATATTATTCACCTTTAAAAAGGAAGAAAACAATACATTCTACAACATGGAGGGAACTTGAGGATGATGAAGTAAGCAAGTCACCAAAAGACAAACACTGTTTAGTTTCACTTATTTGAAGTCCATTTGAATAGTCAAATTTATGGAGACAGAAAGAAGAATGATAGTTTCCAGGGACTGTGGAGAGAAGAGAAAGGGAGTTAGTATTGAATGGGTACAGGATTTCAATTTGGAAAGATGAAAAAGTTCTGGAGATGATGAGAATGGTTGCACAATAGCGTAAGAGTAAGTAATGACACTGAACTGTACACTTGAAAATGGTTCAAATGGTAAATTTATGTTCAAATACGTTTTAAGGATATTGACTACTATTTAATATTTCTAGATATTACCTTTTGCTGTTCTTGTTTTATTTAAGGCACCATCACTACAACAAGTTTTCAAAAATTACCCCAGAGTTTCAAGATCAAATGTGTTGATATTTTCAGTTACAGACCTGAGTAAATATAGTCATGTTTTTATGACCTAGCCAGCTAATCCTTGAAACATGGTGACTCTCAGTGACGTGAGCAATGGTGTTGTGGGGAGATATGCAGAACAGAGCTGAGTTTTGGATCCTTCATTTGATCTGATTTCATAGTTGGTAGCCAGTATGCCATGCAGTTTCTAAAGAGATGTAGTAAATTAAGGTTTGCTTTAGACCAAAATCAATATGAAAGAGAGCCAAACTTGCGGGTAGGGCATAACCGTAGTTGGAAGCTAAAGTCAGACTGAACAGCTCATCATGTTCTATTCAAAGAAATAACCAGCAACTGACAGCAAGACAAAGAGTCATTCTCTAGGGGAGGGGAAGAAACTTGCAAGCTCTCAAATCCTCAAATTTGGGAGGAAATTAAAGTGTACTCAGACACTGGGTTGCCCAGAACAATTATGACACGCCTAGTGTATGGCTATAAGATACCCAGGGCAGATCTCTAGGGAGTTGGACTTCAAGACAGGAAAACTAATTCCAGATTTACTGAACAACAAGATATGTACCTATTAACTATTGAGCCAGGTGCAGGGCTTTCTCAATAACTTGCTCTATAATTTGAAGATAGTATATTAAGCATTCAGTGATGAGAAAGTTATCTCCCAATTAAGTGAATCATCTTTCAGACTCTCGAAATTTATTGGCATAGTTAACTTTTTTTTAGTTTATGCAACAGAAAAGGCAACAGTGTATAGTTGAAAGAGGTTGGCTATAATGCAACATACATAGCTTTTCTGATAATAACCATGGATGAATTACTCAGCATGAGTTATTGACTATTGGCTGAATTAAGGCCTAAAATACTCTTCAGTTCTAAAATTCTGGAGATTTAGAGTTATAAACAAATACAAAATTGTCAGCTTGTTTTTTTATCGCACTGTTAAATGCAGTATTTTTTTCAAAATATGTTCAGTTGAAATGAAAATATTAAATATAAACCAGAGGAGCTAAAAGTAGTTTCATTAACAACTAAGCTAGATTTAAGCAGAAATAAAATATCTATACTTTAAGAAATAATTTTAATATAATATATAAAAAGAAATTTTAAATTACTGTTTAAATAATAAGTATAGGAATGAATCATACTATTTCACAGGTAAAATCAATACTTCGGGTCAGTAGGTTAAGGACATCACAGTATTAATTTCCTCTAATCGAAAACAATGGGAAGGACATGATACGCACCAGACACTCTGATAAATATTGAATATATAAGGATAAAGCAATATATCTTGTTTCTCCAGAAAATCTTATGTTTAGGGAGAAACAGATAATTCTGTGGGAATACCTAAGACACCGAACCCAGCCTCGGCTTGGAAAACCCTTCCTGTGGGAGTGGAAAATGCAAACTTTGCCTGATAGAAAAGGCCTAGGAGTCATTCTAGACAAAAGAACAGCATGGAAAAAACTTAGGGATTTAAAAACACACTTCTCTGCACAGCAAAGGAAACAGTCAAAAAAACAAAGAGGCAACCCACGGAATGGGAGAAGATATTTGCAAATGACAGTACAGACAAAAGGTTGATATCCAGGATCTATAATGAACTCCTCAAACTCAACCCACACGAAACAGACAAACACATCAAAAAATGGGCAGAAGATATGAACAGACACTTCTCCAATCAAGAAATACAAATGGCTATCAGACACATGAAAAAATGCTCATCATCATTAGCCCTCAGGGAGATTCAAATTAAAACCACATTGAGATATCACCTTACACCAGTTAGAATGGCCAAAATTAACAAAACAGGAAACAACATGTGTTGGAGAGGATGTGGAGAAAGGGGAACCCTCTTACACTGTTGGTGGGAATGCAAGTTGGTGCAGCCTCTTTGGAGAACAGTGTGGAGATTCCTCAAGAAATTAAGAATAGAGCTTCCCTACGACCCTGCAATTGCACTCCTGGGTATTTACCCCAAAGATACAGATGTCGTGAAAAGAAGGGCCATCTGTACCCCAATGTTTATAGCAGCAATGGCCACAGTCGCCAAACTATGGAAAGAACCAAGATGCCCTTCAACGGATGAATGGATAAGGAAGATGTGGTCCATATACACTATGGAGTATTATGCCTCCATCAGAAAGGACGAATATCCAACTTTTGTAGCAACATGGACGGGACTGGAAGAGATTATGCTGAGTGAAATCAGTCAAGCAGAGAGAGTCAATTATCATATGGTTTCACTCATTTGTGGAGCATAACCAATAGCATGGAGGACAAGGGGCGTTAGAGAGTAGTAGGGAATTTGGGTAAATTGGAAGGGGAGGTGAACCATGAGAGACTATGGACTCTGAAAAACAGTCTGAGGGGTTTGAAGTGGCGGGGGGGGTGGGAGGTTGGGGTACCAGGTGGTGGGTATTATAGCGGGCACAGCTTGCATGGAGCACTGGGTGTGGTGAAAAAATAATGAATACTGTTTTTCTGAAAATAAATAAATTGGGAAAAAAAAAAAAAACACACTTCTCCATTAGTGAAATACAAATATTCATGAAATACAAGATTTAAAGGAAGGTGTAGTGAAAAATAGGCCAGAAAGTATGTATATCAGATAGGGTAAGGAAGGCCTTGTATACTTGGACTTTGTATTTTTTGAAACTAAAAAAAGTAATAGCAAATTATAATAATACTATGAAATATTTCCATATTTCTTTTGTTGATGCTATAACAAGAGCATAAATGTTGAGACAAATTCCTTGTTCTTTTTTGTTGTTGTTTCTTTCAGGTTTTGATTGAAATTCTAGTTAACATACAGTGTAATATTAGTTGCAGGTGTAGAATTTAGTGAATAAATCATTAAGTTCCTTGATTCCTTGTTTTCTAATAAGCTGGGTAATTACTGGAAAATTCCTTCACCTCCATGAACATGTTACAACATCTGTTTTTGTCTCTTTTCCCCCCTCATCTCTATGTTTTAATCTGTTTGACTAGATCATCTTTAGCAATGCTTCTCATCCAAAAAAAAATTGAATTCAGCCCTATTAGAGCTTTACATAATATAAAAATCTCATATAGTTAAGACTCCAAAACCTTGCTTGAAGCAGACATGGAAAAAATTGTATCTTTCTGATGTCACTGGCTGTGGAAAGTAATTATATTAGAAACAAATGGCAGGAAAGGTACAAATTTTATCTCTTTTTTCATAAGAAAATTTTTTATGCCCTCATAAAACTTGTTGAAACTGAAAACAGTATCACAGCAAGAGGTAATATCCAACAAGAAACCAACCTTTGGAACATTCATGACAGACAACTACCTGGTACCCAAATTTGTTGGTACCCAAATTACATTTTTTAATACCACATCAGTGACTTTTCAGGAAATATATTCCTACTAAGCTCCCATGAGACTTATTTTAAAGCAGAAAGCCAAATTTATTACTTCAATCATCTGCAATGAAGAATATCTATTTCTCATGACTAATAATTAGACAAGACATTTCTATCCCTTAAACATCATTATATTCTCACTATTTACATAACAAAAAAGTGGTCACCAAGAAATAGTATTATGGATTCCTATTCATCTTTTGGAACCTTAAATGGTTCTTAAATTCCACTTCTTTAGGTTATATTCCCTGGTACCTAGTTAGTTATTTTCCCTGGTTAGAAGCTCCAAAGCACCATGCATTGTTCACCTATAGATCTTATAAGAAGATCTAATGTAAATAAAATAATTTACATAGCTATATTTAAATGACTACCCTTTCCCCAATGAACAAAGACTGTGACTGCCTTTCCAAGTTCCATTTCTATTTCCCTAATTCTGTGTCAGGCAACTGAGTAGAGACTTTGTAATATGGGGAGAAAATGTCTACTTTTATTCAACTAGTATTCCAACTTCATATCCTATCTAAAGCATCTAATGACCACTGGATAAAAATATTTATCATTTTTTCAATCAATACATATTAAATGTGTTCTACATCAAGTATAATTCTGAGATCAGGTAAGGACTTTGTTTTCATACAACTTACATTTTTAGAGAATAGGTAGAAGAAGTAAAAAAATCAGCTAGTTGTATGCTATGCAGATATTTAACATAGGGTAATGCATCAAATAATGCCTGACTGCTCAGAGAAGGCCTCTTTCAGAAGGTGACATATATGGTAACATTTGAGTGACAAGAAATAATCATCCATGCAAAGATCAGGAAAAATCTTCCAAGTAAAAGAAAAGCAACATCAAAAGCCTTGAAATGGGAGTGGGATTATCATATTTAAAGAACAACAGTGACATAAAATGTCTGTGATGTTGGAAGAAAATTGACAAGGAGAAAGTAGTACAAAATGAAATTGAAGTATTAGGTAGGGGCTAAATCTTATAAGGCTGTGCTGACCAGAGCATAACCATGGCTTAAATGTACTTGAGTTAGAAATGTGTGGTTTTTAAATAGGAAGGAAATAAGATTTGACTCATGTTTGAAATCAGATTCCTCCTTCTTTTGGAGAACAGATGATAAATGATCAAGAATGCAAATAGAGAACAATAGGGAGATATATACAGGAGTCAAGAAGGGAGAAGATGATGTTGAGATTAAGCTTAGTGATGGTAGAGAAAAAGAGAAGTGGAATACACATTCAGAATATGACTTTTAATTAGAGTAAACAGGACTGGTTGGATGTAGTGTATTGAAGAGGCCAAGAATAATCATGGGAAATTTAGGATTCTAATGTAAGCAACAGATTATATGTGGTATCATTACTGAGATGGAGGAAATGAAGAGGAGCAATTTTTGGGGTAAGAATCAAGAATTGACATGCTGAGATTGAAATTATATGTAGATGTAGGGGCCCCTGAGTGGCTCAGTTGGTTAAATGTCTGCCTTCGGCTCAGGTCATGATTCCAGGGTCCTAGGATTGAGCCCCACGTGGGGATCTCTGCTTGGCAGGAAGCCTTCTTCTCCCTCTCCCACTCCCCCTGCTTGCCTTCCCTCTTTCACTGTGTGTCTCCCTGTCAAATAAATAAATAAAATCTTTAAAAAAAAAAGTAGATGTCAAAGAAGATTTTGTATATACAAGTCCAGTATTTCTTAGGAGAAGCAGAGATTGGAGATGTAGAATTTGGGGTCATCAGCATGTGGAGGATATTTAAAGTGGTAGAACTGAATGAGGTCATTTAGGAACTATAGAAAGAGAAGAAGGGGAACCAAAGACTAGACCTGGTCCTTCCCCACCCCCCCATATCTGGCAAGAGTTCTTTTTATTTTATTTATTTATTTGAGAGAGAGAGACAGTGAGAGAGAGCATGAGCGAGGAGAAGGTCAGAGAGCGAAGCAGACTCCCCTATGGAGCTGGGAGCCTGATGTGGGACTCGATCCCGGGACTCCAGGATCATGCCCTGAGCTGAAGGCAGTCGTCCAACCAACTGCGCCACCCAGGCGTCCCAAGAGTTCTTTTTAATTAACATATAATGTAGTATTTGTTTCAGGGGTACAGGTCTGTGATTCATCAGTCTTACACAAGTCACAGCACTCCCCATAGCATATACCCTCCCCAATATCCACTTAAAAATTAAAGGCTCATCAGGAAAGAAACAGCTGGCAAAGAAGACTGAAGCATAGCCAGGTAAGTGTAAGGAAATAAGTAAACAAACAAGAAAATGCGGTATCGCAGAAGCTAAGGAAGAGTTTCAAGAAGAAAGCATGACCTTGAATCCTTTGGTAATGTTGTATAATTAACTTTCAAAATTCCCTTCTTCCTTAATATCCTATTTATTGTCTCTTGGCTTTTCTGCGAGGTCCCTGGCCATTTCTTAATATCACCTTTATTGGCATTTCTACTTCTTTCTGTGTTTTGAATATTGGAACAATCTAGAATTCTGCCTTAGACATTTTCTCTTGTAACTTCTTACATCTGCTCTGATGGATTGCATCCTCTTTCCTGAGTAAATATGCTTCTTGATCTGGATGATCCTTAAATGTAATTCCAACCAGAGTGAGAAGAGTTTCAACAATACGTAGTGGTAATCAGAGGCTTGAATTCTAGTCCTGCCTCTACCAGTTATAAACTGTGTATAATAAGATAAGTGACATCAACCTTCTAGGCCTCAGTTATTTACATATTTCCTATGTGTACAAAGAGATGAGAAAATAATGATTGCCTTGGTCCTTTATAGTCCACACAGGCCTTTGGAAGGACAAAAGGGGGAGGTGGAATTTTGTACCAATTGTAACAGTTTAATTTTATTTTTTCTCTCCATATGTTCTCCCTCTGGTGCTCTATTTCCAGTGTATGTCTATTTTTTTCCTAGTAGGCATATTTTCTCATAAACACACATTGTTGAAAAAAATATTCTCTATCTTCCCAAGCCTTAATTGAACATACAACCAAGGTATCCCTGATGAGGTTAATTCTATAAGAAGATTTGATGATTAAGCTTTACTAAGCCATTTTATACTTGGACAGAGACTATTAAAGAATAAACTTCATGAGGTACCTGGGTGGCTCAGTGGGTTAAGCCTCTGCCTTAGGGTCAGGTCATGATCTCAGGGTCCTGGGGTCGAGTCCCACATGGGATCTCTGTTCAGAGGGGAGCCTGCTTCTCTGCCTATTTGTGATCTCTGTCTGTCAAATAAATAAATAAAATCTTTTTTAAAAAAAAAAAAGAATAAATCTCATTGGAAATGAGAAAGACTTATGATTGGCTCAATTTAAATTATATCTCACAAAAATGATTTTCAATTAAAAAATACTCTATTGCCTATTTTTAAAAAAAGGACTACAATAAATGAGAAAGCAAAAGTACATTTTGGATGAAGATAGAGACTGCTATATGAAGAAGGAAAATCCCCGTCTGGTAGGATTTTTTTTTTTCTGTTTGCAGTGATATGAAGTAAATTTTCTAATTTTTTTTAGATTATTTATTTATTTGTTTATTTGACAGACAGATCACAAGTAGGCAGAGAGGCAGGCAGCAAGAGAGGAGAAAGCAGGCTCCCCGCTGAGCAAAGAGTCTGATGTGGGGCTCAATCCCAGGACCCTGAGATCATGACCTGAGCCTAAGGCAGAGGCTTTAACCCACTGAGCCACCCAGGTGCCCTAAGTAAATTTTCTAGTTGGGAAGGTTGCATTTGTTTATTTTTTTTTCCAATATGTTATTCCAGAAGAGTGTCCCACTTTCAAAAATACATAGTATATGCCCACTATGTTAAGGGTTTTGTTATAAACAAAACTGGAAGGACTTTCAGATTCCAAAAATAAAACTATGTACATGCCTCCTATTACTTGAAGTCAAAGTATAGTGTAAGGCTAACCATCAGAAGTGGATATAGGATGACAACATCTAACTGGTTCCACTTACGAACCAAATTTCCCAAACTGATTTGTTCCTAATGACCACCAAGGGATCTTAAGCCCAATCACTTGCCCCTTACACAAATCCCTTTCATTGTTTCCATAATAATTACCCTGGTGCTGCTATAATTTGAAACAATGGCTTCAGGGAGGCTTATTTTTCATACTAACAGTAGATGTTCTTCAAGACACCTGGACCATGTTCTCCTTTGATTTTTCTAAGGCATAGTCCTGAGTGGTGAAAGCAAGAGAGTAATTATTCCATGTATGGCAAACTAAAGACACTTATAACCCCTTTGCCACAACATTCCCTGAGGGTTGATGTAAATACATTAATCATTCTGCCAGGAACTGAATTTATATTTTAGTTTGCATAAGCATATCATGACAAGCAAGGTATTTTATGTTTCAAGACATCATACTTAATTAAGGTTTTTTAACAGATCTTCTTTCCTTCTTTGGAAGAAGAATTTAAAACATTTAAATTCTAGCTTCCTAAAGTTTACAGTAATTTGGACAAATTAAACAAAAAGTAGTATAACCACTTTATAGATTTTAGTTTAGTTTTTAAAGTATAAACCAGAAAGATGAATTAGTTACTCCCTCAATGAAAACTTCTAATACATTTCTGTAACTAATACCATTTATTACAACAAAGTTAAATAATACAATGGTATTATTGCAATATTTATTGTAAAATTACTAACACAATTATAGTGCCTATTAATTATTGACTTGTGTATTTTTATGTATACAATTAATAACTTCTCAGATACACAATTAATAAGTGTGATGATAAAACTCTTGAGAGAGGAGCTTATAGTTTTTGACTAAATAGAGTTGAAATGTCTAAGTTTTATTAAAATTTTGTTTCTAATAAACTCAGAATATATACAATATCCTCATACATCTGTCTATACACTGAACTTTGTTCCTAGAATGTTGTGTGGTTAGTGTTGCCCCTTATTCATAGTCTAAGAATAATTTTTAAAAGATTAAATAAATGCTCAAAAGCGAATATAGTTCATATACACAATTACTATTTCCCTGTCACATGTGTGTCAACATTCATGAATTAAGACACATGGTCGACACCTGATCACATTTGTTTGTTTATTCTTTGGGAAAAATTATCAATAACATAAAACCTCTGAGCTGATCCTTGGGAAAATATGAACCGGTGCTAATACATAGGAAAATGGCTGGCTGCCTGGGTGGGAGGAAGTGGCTCACTGGACTATGAGTGATATTGCCTTGAACCCCTCTTTTTACGGTGAAGGTGAGGGGAAGCAGAACCTGGGGTGCAGCCATGGCAGTCACTATGCCTAGAGCTGTGATGTATAAAAAGGTCAGACCTCCAGGAACAATGAACTTGGTTTGACCCATGTATCTAATCTGGGTCTCAACGCTCAGCCTATTCAAAGCGATAAGGCCAGTCCGTGTAGTTGGAGTCATCTCTGTAACTGAGTCTTTAGTATACAGTGAATGTTTAAGGTATCCGGGTCATCAGTGAGCCACTCAAGTGGCCCTCTTCTCCAGCTGTCAGAATGTCAGACATTTTCATGGGCTGTGGGCTCCAGAAAGTTCTACATCTACCTAAATCCTAGACCCTCCCAAGCCACGGCCTGAGCCTTGGTTGATACAGGCCCCAGCAAAAATTTGTACCAGTTTCTTTCCCTGCCGACTCCTCTCCTATCCCTCCCACACAGCTCTGAATAGAATTTTGCCCATAACCATAAAGCCCTTAACTGCTACAGCCTTGGGTTTCATGTTCTGAAGGCCATCAAAAGGCCTCGAGAGGTGGCCTAGATGTCTAATTACTTTTCCATGTAGACTCCTAATTTAGACAGTCTGTGGTCAAGTACTGGTTACACCACTAATTAATTAGGAAATTTTGAAGTAAGTCACAAAACATCATTAAGACTGAGTTATTAAAATGCACACCTATTTCATGGGTAATAGATATGAGACCATAAATAATGCCTTATTCCATGCTTGGCACTGAGTAAGCAATGAAAATATGATAGTTGTCTTCTTTCCTTTTTATTTCTCAATATAAAACATTGTTTTCCCAGCATTCAACTGATTATGCTTTTAACACATTCACTAGATGTTTGCACATTCATACCTAGTCTGAGAACATGAAGACCACTCTAAGACAAATCTGGGGAAACAGTGAAAAACAATTTCTTGGAAACCCATCTTTCCATCCCATTCTCCTCCCCAGTCTTTCTGTTCATCCACTGCACTGCACTCGGTACTCCCACACTGAGCCTCTGACTTCTCACATGCCTCTTCTATACCACTCTTCTTGCTTTCACCTCTTACCTACCTTGAAGCTCTTTATCTTAGCTTCAGCTTAAACATCCGCTATGTAAAATAATCACTGACACTTCAGGGAGAGTTAAAGTCTCTGATTTGTGCTCCCAGAATTCTAAGAACTCCTCATACGAATATTATATCCTTCTTCATCTGTGAATTTAAGGAGACATCGCTCAAATGGCTGCTTTTTATATTTTTATTCTCAGAAATACAAACATTGGGGCATCTGGGTGGCTCAGTCATTAAGTGTCTGTCTTGGGCTCAGGTCATGATCCCAGGGTCCTGGGATCCAGCCCCCATTAGGCTCCCTGCTCAGCAGGAAGCCTGCTTCTCCCTCTCCCACTCCCCCTGCGTGTGTTCCCTCTCTCTGTGTGTCTCAGTCAAATAAATAAATAAAATCTTTAAAAAAAAAAAAAAGAAATACAAACATCTTCCTTTGAAAATAAAGAAAAATCAACATTAATGTCATGGGTTTTCAAGTTTCAGACTTAAAGCATGTACTTTAAAGGTTGCATATATTCTCATCCCACTTTTTATCAACAAAAAGTATTTTCTGGATTGATGCTAGTTTTCTTGATTGCAAAATAACTGTATTTCACCCAGTCTTATGGATATTTTTGTTCAACTGGATTTTTTCTTTGTCTGAGTTTGGGCAGTATGACCTACAAGTCTTGGGATAATGATGACAAGGTTTATTATGACAATAAACAATGATAAATAAAATATTTTGACCATTTGAGAATATAATTAAATTAATGAAAAACATTATTTAATTCTGGATTTGTTATTTGTAAGGCCTCCTAGTATCTAAATAGTTGATTCATCTCTTAAATGCCACCTACAAATTTTGTAAGGATCAGGTGTTGGAATTGGTTAAGAGTTGAATATCAATCAGGTAAATATTAAGCAATATAATGGATTTATTTAGCATTGTTTGAAACTTGTTGAACAAAATAATAGTTACTTTTGAGGACAACACTCATTCTGTATCTTCATATTTTTTTAATTTGTTTTGAGTTCCCAACCAGAACCTAACCCAGATGATTCATCTTCACTGACTGTTTCAAAGCATTCAGCATTTCTCTCTCTCTCTAACACACACACACACACACACACACATGCACTTTCAAAGTCATGTTTCAATAGGCTCTTATAACATAATTAGTTGTATGATTTTAATAGTAAGAAAAACTGGCATGATTAATGTTGGGGAACAAACATGACTGACTCTTGGTAAGTACAACTTGTGGGAGAAGGGAAGTATAGATAAATGAAAGATAGCTTGCAGGTTGACTATAAGGATTCAATGTCCCATGGGCATCACTGAGCTGTGCTTTATACAGGTAATAGAGAACTTTATTTGGGACTGAGAATCCATGAATTCTACTTACACTGAGTGAAAACCCCTATATGGGGATATACTCATTTATTTGTATAATTTCTAAAAAAGTACATAAATAGTTTATGAACATTGAATCAAGATGTGCCAGAAGAATATTAGTCCAGACCATTCCATTAGATGAATAAGCCCAGATTAGAAGCGTGAATGGTAAATGACAACTGTCTGAGTGCACCTGATATAAGAGGAGAAAAATGGTAAAGTGAAGCAAATTCTAGGAGAGGAGTCTGGATTACAGTCCTGGTGTCTTTAGCACAGGCCAAGCCATGCCTCTGAGCCTCCGGTTCCTTGACTAAAAAGTGATGTTCCATCCACATAGCTAAAAGAGGTGATGGATATGGAAGTCTTATAAAAGTGAAAAATGCAATGAAAACAATGCATGATCTGTTATATTTTACATGCTATATTTAATCCATTGAAAAATCAGTTTTTAAAATGGAAAAAGGCATTAGGTGGTTTTGTTTAGCTGTCAAAACCTTATTTTAAATAGCATCTTAAATGGAACTCTGTTATCCATTGTAAATACTACCAAAGACGTAACATCCAGTCGATAACAGGAGGAAAGTCCAGGGTCCTACTTTCTGAGTCTTTCTCTCTTCCTGTCAGGCAACCATTAAAGCATCTTTCCTTACTCATGAGTCCACAAAATTCGTTGAACACCAGAGATCCAGGGCAGAACTCACATTTTGCAGATAAAGAGTCTGAGGATCAGAAAGGCCAAACAAGAAATCTGTAGGGACTCAGGGAAGTGGAAAGTCTGTGGTTTTACTGTCAGGAGTTCCTACTTTTTAACAATTTGCTCATGCAGTGCCTTCTGAGAACTCTACTTAACATGTTACTGTATTTGCTGGTTCACTGAAAGGTTACTGCCAGCATGTGAACAGACGAGGAGAGCAGCGTGGACTGTCAGCGCGGCACCTAAGGCCAGCTTCGTGGGAAAGGTTATTCATTCACCATGAAACTCTCTGGCATCTGCCATGTGCCAATACGAAACACATTTTGCTCAATTATTTTTAAATAAGCCAAGTTGTTCACATAAAATATCAAGATAATGAAATATCAAATAGTTTCTTCTGGAAATTTTTTGGTGAGTAGAGACAAAACACATAATTTTTTGTGTTCACAGACACCTATTGTGTAATTCTAGACACTAAGGTAGTCTCAGTGATCATCTCTCCCTTCCTCTCTCTCTCTCACACACACACACACTTATACAGATATAAATACACGCAGCAAAAAAAAAATTGTTCAAATGAGTAAATATTTTTTTCCAAAATATTATACAATGTTCTAGTATATCAGTTCTAGAGAGTTAGCAAGCAGAAGGTCTTATATCACAAACCACCCAGACTAGAAAGGGTTATCACATACTCAATACAGGACATTCTTATGTTTTTATTTTCCAGTTAGCAGATTTTGTTGTGAAGACTGTCACTTCTGTCCTAATGAATTTAATAAAAATATTCAAATGTTTGGAATAATAAGAGCTAAATTGGGAACAAGTATTTTAAAATGATTTGTGCAACTGTTCAAACTTCCTGAAATAATATAGTTCATTCATTTATGAATGTGGGAAAAGTTTGAGTAAAACAAGAGGAGCCCTAAGGGAATGGAACTTAAGTATGCCCGAAAATAATACTTCAAGAAAAAGGGGAATATTTTTGACCCTGTGGGAGAAACTGGGATTAAATTTGTGTTGCAAAATTATAAACAAAGGATAGAAACCGATGTGGTTAACTAGGATGTAACTGTAGGAAAAGAAATTAGCAGAGGAACTTTAAAGAACAAACAATGTGGTAAAGGGAACAATTTTGAATACATATTATAAAAATAAGCAAAACTGAATAAGAAAGGATAATTAAGAAACAAATGAAAACAAATAATATTAAGGTCGACTAAAATTTTGCCAATGATTGAAAATGAGTTTCACAATATATGGAAATCAGCTGTCATATCTTTGGCAAAATTTATTTGACGACTCTATTTGTTCATTGTAACTGGAGTATTTTACTGATAAAATCTCCATTTTGAATATTTCCTTTTATTCATGATTAAATTAATGATAACTTCCCATCTAATATTACACTTAATTAAAGATCTCCTGTTCAGAAATCTTCTCCCAACTTCTTAAGTAATCCCACCAAATAGATATAATAAAGTGATAATATTTTTCACAGTTTCAGATACCTTTGTCTTGGAATTTGTCAAGGTGATTAATTCTTTCTTCCCTCTCTTCCTCTTCATTTTCTCCAGCATTCACTCTTTAAGATGATAAACCTCCACTGGAATATATGCCCCACAAAGTTCTTCTTTCTCTGCTCTTCCAAATCAAAACAGAGAAGCAGACCTAAATTGGAACACGTGAACATGTAATTGAATGGTTTCTTTTTTTCAGAGAATGTTTTGGATATCAGTTCTGATTTAGGTATACTTAGATTCTTCTTGAACAATATAATAGCTAAGTTAACTGTGTATTAGTTTGGGATCAGTTAGAATGCATTGTGTCATATTTTCCTTTGAAAAAGTTTTTCTAAAATATGTGTTTAGAGTTTAAGATAGATTAGAAGAGTTCCTTTGTTAAATCATTCTCAATTAAACAATATTTATTCAAAACTTAACCACTCAATTATAGTGCTGTAGACAATAAAAGAAGCATCATACACTTTATCAAGGGAGACAGATATGAATTCTCACAACTGTCTTTTAAAATAAGTGTTGATACATTTTATAAAATAGATTCAGTTAAAGGGCTATGAAAGGGTGTTTGCTCTCTGTGCATGAATTCTTCTCACACTGTGCTATCCTTACTGGGTTGAGGCCTTTGTCTCCTGTATTGCTGATGGAGTCTCTCCACAATGGCCCTTGGAAAATGAAAAATTGACTGGTTGGCAGTCTTCCAGCATCTTTCTCCCAGAGGCATTAGTAGCAGGGGCAGGGGTTAGGAGAAGAAGTAAAAATTCTATTCTGCTGCATTTTCAACCAATGACCTCTATTCTCTAGAAACAGGCAAATACATAACCCTAAACTGCTAATTGCCCTTATTCTCTTATGCTATTCATGGGAAGAAATGTTCTGCTCTTTCATAATAAAACAAAAGTGTATATCTCAATTGCTTTCTAACCACTGTAGTTCTAGTATCCCAAGATTTCTATGATTAACTGGTTATTAAATAAATGTGATTAGGAATCTCATCATCACATGTTGACTTCTTGTTTTGCTTTTTTTTCCAATTAAAATACCACACAGAGCAAAGATTTTAATAGTGAAAATATCTGGGGTCACTCCTCATGGCCAGGACTAAGGTGAGATGGAGGAACTTGTCTTGGAATATAAAATGTAGGGAGGTGCCAAAAAACTCAGCGATGAAAGATGAAGATACATAATTTATACAGTAATATTTATAAAAAATGAAAATCAACTTAGAAAACTCATAATGAACAAAATTCACAATTTCAAATAATGACCAATCAGTGAAGTTGATTTTGCCTGTTGCTTCAGGCTCTGTCTCAGCAAAACACTATCATCATCTGAACCTTCCATGTCAATGGCCAATGTTGAATTGTCATTCATTTAAGATTCATTTGTTCATTTAAAGACATACTAAGTGGGTAGACCTGTAGTGCATAGTTATGAAGCAATTTTGTCAGTTTGGTTCCAAATTTATTTTTCCTTAAACTTATAAAATTGACAAATCATTTTAGGGGCATACAGAATTTACCATACTAACTTCTTTGTATCTTTTTCAACATTGCAGCTCTCCTTTTTAATTTTTCCTCTAATGGTCTTATTTATCATACAAGTTATAATTGACTTTTTGGGGAGCTATGCTTTTTTTTCTGTAAGATATACTGAAAAAAATATTGTTTTGATTTAGGACTCAAAAGGACTGTGTTCTGGTCATTCTCACACCATCTGAATAAGCTCAGTTTCTCCATCTATGAATAAAATGATTATATTTATAATTTTAAAATATTCCTTAAGATTTGGGGATGTTCATATTTTAAAGAAAATGTAATCTTAAAGATTTTTATTCTTAATATCATGAAAGATTTTTCTACTATCAAAATTACTATTCTTTAGTTTCTATTTTATTTCCTTTTTCTACTTAGCCATGTTGATAATAAGATTGGGACTAGAGAAAGAAATGATAATATATAAGACCTCTTTCCAAGAAAATTGCAGTCAAGTAATGACTCCTACATATACATATATAACACTGTATTATAACATTTGTAAATAGAACAAAATTGCATATCAAACTCTACAAAAACATGTTCATACAAAGAAACCCAAACAAATGTTTGTATTTTTCTAAGAGAACTATAATAAAGGGTAGATGGTGTTAAGAATAATTTCTTGGTCTTAGTAGATACATGAAAGTTAAAGCCTTCTTTAAGACTGTGAATTTTGGTGCTTGAAATATTTATGAAAGTTTAACTGTTGCAGTAGTAGACATTTCTTTTTATTGCCAAGTAGTATTTCATGTATTCCATTGTATGAATGTAGCTTGTTTATTCATTGACTGGTTAAAAGACATGAGTTTTGTTAGTAATTGGCTACTGAGGATAAAACTACTATACATTCTCATCAATACATTATTTATGCACCTCTTAAAAAGTTGTACTAAGGTTTAGAATATGCATTTTATTTTACTTTTATTGAAGTAGCGCTGACAGTCAATGTTACTTTAGTTTTCAGTATACTATATAATGATTCGACCACTTTATACATCATGCTATGCTCATCCCAAATTTGATTACCATCTGTCGTCATGCAATACTACTATAATATCACTGACTAGATTTCCTATGCTCTGCATTTTATTCCCATGACTTTTTCATTCCATAACTGGAAGCCTGTATCTTCCACTCTCCTTTACTTATTTTGCCCCTTTTCCCACAACCTCCCTTCTGGCAACTATCAGTTTTCTACATTTGGGGGTCTGTATCTGCTTTTTGTTTGTTTGTTTGTACATTTGTTTTGTTTTTTCAATTCTACATATAACTGAAATCATATGGTATTTGTCTGACTTTCTCCACTTAGTATAATATCCTCTGGGTACATTCACGTTGTCACAATAGCAAGATCTCGTTCTTTTTTTTGCTGAGTAATATTCCATTGTGTGTGTATGTGTGTCTATATTTATCTATCATCTATCTATCTACCTATCATCTATCTATATCTTCTTCATTCATCTGTTGATGGACATTGGATAGCTTCTATATCTTGGCTACTTTAAATAATGGTGTAATAAATAAAAGGGTGAATGTATCTTTCCAAATTAGTGTTTTCATTTTCCTTGGGCAAATACCCAGTGGTGGAATTACTGGATGACATGGTAATTCTATTTTTAACTTTTCGTGGAAACTCCATACTGTTTTCCACAGTGGTTATGCCAGTTTGCCTTCCCACCAGTGCAAGACGGTTTCTTTTTCTTCAGGTGCTCATTGAAACTTATTATTTCTTGTCTTTTGATTCTAGCCATTCTAATAAGTATAAGTTTTTATCTCATTGTGGTTTTGATTTACATTTTCCTGATGATTAGTGATGCTGAGCATCTTTTCATGTGTCTTTTGTCATCTGTATGCCTTTTTCAGAAAAATGTTTAGGTTCTCTGCCCATTTTTAATTGAATTAATTGAGGGGATTTTTTGTGCGTGTGTTAAGTTGTATAAGTTCTGTACATAGTTTGGACATCAACCTCTTATCAGATATGACATTTGCAAGTGTCTTCTCCCATTCAGTAGGTTGCTTTTTAATTTTGTTGATGATTTCTTTTGCTGTGCAAAGTTTTTTTTTTTTTTTTGATACAAGAAGACTATTTTCATTATATATTGTAAAAGATTTTTTATTGCTTTCCTGGTAAAACTTTGCTGACTCACTTACTCCCCCAAACTTTGTAAATTTGCTTAGAAGACATGGGAAATAATGGGATAAAATTTTAAAGTTTGACTATAAATCTAAATTTAAATTTCTTCTAAAGATGATTTACTATTATTTCTGAAATTTAGTATTCATTAGCACAACAATGAGTAATATTTTTTTTCCAGAATGAATGATTATGCCTTAATTGTGAGAGAAATACTACTAATAGAGTATAATTGCTGGCATTTTTAATGCTAACCATCATAGACCCATCTATTTCTCTTAAATTTCTGAATGAACCTAAATGACCTAGCTCTGAAACTTCAGATGGAGAGTAAGAACTTTGCAATTTTATAGTGTCCATTCCTCACTTCCATCTTGTGTGTTACTGTAACTTTACAGTTTACTTTTATATATGGTATAAACCCAAAATATATTGCTACTATTTTTTGTTTGAGATAGGCAAATTTTAGAGTAAATAGATAAATAAATAAATGTCTATTATAATTACCTTCATTTTAGCCATTTCTAGAGATATTCATTTCTTTGTTTATACTTTGTTTATACTTGCTTCTGCCTGATGTGTTGCTTCTGCCTAAATAATTTATTTTTAAGTTTCTTATAGTTATGCTGGTAATAATTTTGTCTTTGTCTAAATTGTGTGTATTTGTTTGCCTATAAAGTGATTTATTTTTTCCTCCATTTTGGTAGGAGAATATTGGGTTATAGAATAACCAAATTATAGAATTTGGTTATAGAATCTTTGGTTATAGAATTCGTGTTCAGTTTTGTTTTGTTTTGTTTTTTTCTTTTCTCACTTTCAAGATGTCACTCCATTGACTTCTGGCTTGCATACTTTTTGACAAGAAGTCTGTTGTAATTCCTATCTTTGCTCTCCTGCGGTTACTGTACCACTGCGCATAAAGACTCATCAGTCACGGAGGAACACTCTTGTTTTGTTTTGTTTTTAAATTTATTTCTAATTTATTTTCAGCATAACAGTATTCATTATTTTTGCACCACACCCAGTGCTCCATGCAATCCGTGCCCTCTATAATACCCACCACCTAGTACCCCAACCTTCAATCCCCTGCCCCTTCAAAACCCTCAGATTGTTTTTCAGAGTCCATAGTCTCTCATGGTTCACCTCCCCTTCCAATTTCCTCCAACTCCCTTCTCCTCTCTAACTCCCCATGTCCTCCATGCTATTTGTATGCTCCACAAATAATAATTGACTCTCTCTGCTTAACTTATTTCACTCAGCATAATCTCTTCCAGTCCCGTCCATGTTGCTACAAAAGTTGCTACATCCTTTCTGATGGAGACATAATACTCCATAGTGTATATGGACCACATCTTCCTTATCCATTCGTCCGTTGAAGGGCATCTTGGTTCTTTCCATAGTTTGGCGACTGTGGCCATTGCTGCTATAAACATTGGAGTACAGGTGGCCCTTCTTTTCACGACATCTGTATCTTTGGGGTAAATACCCAGGAGTGCAATTGCAGGATCATAGGGAAGTTCTATTTTTAATTTCTTGAGGAATCTCCACACTGTTCTCCAAAGAGGCTGCACCAACTTGCATTCCCACCAACAGTGGAAGAGAGTTCCCCTTTCTCCACATCCCCTCCAACACATGTTGTTTCCTGTCTTGCTAATTTTGGCCATTCTAACTGGTGTAAGGTGATATCTCAATGTTGTTTTAATTTGAATCTCCCTGATGGCTAGTGATGAACATTTTTTCATGTGTCTGATAGTCATTTGTATGTCTTCATTGGAGAAGTGTCTGGTCATGTCTTCTGCCCATTTTTTGATATGATTGTCTGTTTTGTGTGTGTTGAGTTTGAGGAGTTCTTTATAGATCCTGGATATCAACCTTTTGTCTGTACTGTCATTTGCAAATATCTTCTCCCATTCCTTGGGTTGCCTCTTTGTTTTCTTTTCTTTCTTTTTTTTTTTTTAATTATTTATTTATTTATTTATTTTTTTCCAATTTATTTATTTTCAGAAAAACAGTATTCATTATTTTTTCACCACACCCAGTGCTCCATGCAAGCTGTGCCCTCGATAATACCCACCACCTGGTACCCCAACCTCCCACCCTCCCGCCACTTCAAACCCCTCAGATTGTTTTTCAGAGTCCATAGTCTCTCATGGTTCACCTCCCCTTCCAATTTACCCAAAAGCACATACCCTCCCCAATGTCCATAATCCTACCCCCCTTCTCCCAACCCCCCTCCCCCCAGAAACCCACAGTTTGTTTCGTGAGATTAAGAGTCATTTATGGTTTGTCTCCCTCCCTATCCCATCTTGTTTCATGGATTCTTCTCCTACCCACTTAAGCCCCCATGTTGCATCACCACTTCCTCATATCAGGGAGATCATATGATAGTTGTCTTTCTCCGCTTGACTTATTTCGCTAAGCATGATACGCTCTAGTTCCATCCATGTTGTCGCAAATGGCAAGATTTCGTTTCCTTTGATGGCTGCATAGTATTCCATTGTGTATATATACCACATCTTCTTGATCCATTCATCTGTTGATGGACATCTAGGTTCTTTCCATAGTTTGGCTATTGTGGACATTGCTGCTATAAACATTCGGGTGCACGTGCCCCTTTGGATCACTACGTTTGTATCTTTAGGGTAAATTCCCAGTAGTGCAATTGCTGGGTCATAGGACAGTTCTATTTTCAACATTTTGAGGAACCTCCATTCTGTTTTCCAGAGTGGTTGCACCAGCTTGCATTCCCACCAACAGTGTAGGAGGGTTCCCCTTTCTCCGCATCCTCGCCAGCATCTGTCATTTCCTGACTCGTTGATTGCAAACACCTGCAAATCCATCGGCAGATCGAAGAGAAGAAGAACAGCAATTCTAGAAACAGAAAAACAACCACTTTCTGAAAGGTAGGACTGGCGGAGAAGTGAATCCAAAGCGACGGGAAGATAGACCCCGGGGAGAGGGGCCGGCTCCCGGCAAGCAGCGGAGCAACGGAGCACAAAATCAGGACTTTTAAAAGTCTGTTCCGCTGAGGGACATCGCTCTGGAGGCTAAACCGGGGCGAAGCCCACGCAGGGTCGGCATGACCTCAGGTCCCGCGGGGTCACAGAAGAATTGGGGGTGTCTGAGTGTCACAGAGCTTGCGGATATTGGAACGGGAAAGCCGGCTGCAGAGACAGAGCTGACAGTAAGCTCGCAGCTCGGAGTTGCCTCTTTGTTTTCTTGACTGTATCCTTTGCTGTGCAGAAACTTTGGATTTTGATGAAGTCCCCAAAGTTTATTTTCTCTTTTGTTTCCTTTGCCTATGGAGACATATCTTGAAAGAAGTTGCTGTGGCTGATATCAAAGAGATTACTGCCTATGTTCTCCTCTAGGATTCTGATAGATTCCTGTCTCACATTGAGGTCTTTTATCCATTTTGAGTTTATCTTTGTGTACGGTGTAAGAGAATGGTTAACTTTTGACATTTAGGATGCCTGCATAGATATGAATCCATTAAAATATAAACAGAAAAAATAATGGCATTAAATGAGATACTTGTGTAAATTTTTGTCAAAAGAAAAAATAAAGTGTGAAAATGATAAATGAGGAAACAAGATATTTTGATTGCATACCCCAAGACAGACAAGAAAATTTCGGGTAACGACTTCTTTGAACTTTTCAGGAAATTAAATGAAATATGGACAAAGAGTGAGGAGAGAGAGAAAAAGAGCAAGTGTTAGAGAGATGGAAATGAAGTACACCACTGCTTGAAATACTGCAGGTCTTTGAAATCAAGAAAAGAAATGTGAGTGTAGTAGCACCAATATCTCAAATGGCTTCTAAATGCTTTCCCCTTGTGCCACTCTAAATTAGGAAACTATGGAGTAATTCTCTATAAAGGCTCACTTAATATATCAGTGCTTTCAGAAAATAGAAGTATATGCTGATTCCTATTATCTTTCATACAAATTCCTCCATATATGATAGAATTTCCTTTGTGTATATATTTAGCATTATTATTTAGTTTTAAAATCAATGAGGTGTCTGCCCCATTTTTCATTTCTTCTTGATCATTTTTATCAGATTCTGCAAGAAAAGTTTATAAGCCCCTTTGTTTCTTTCCTAGGAATGTGTGTATCTGATGAGAAAGAAAGAAACAAAGAACGCAAGCTATTTCCATTAAAAAGAAGCTAATAACACTGCAAAAAGAAAGACTATGATATCTTTTGTAAAGTTTAGAATCTGTGATCATTGAAATAATCAAGATTAATTAATATATTTGTTCTATAGCTTAGACTTTTTTTATATTTGCATATTCACTGAGATAACATTCTAAATTATAAAAATTAGAAACTATAAGTTAGTAAAAAAAATAAAGTTACCATCAATCTCAGCATTCAGAGTTAATCATTGTTGACCCATTAGTGTAGTGTTTTTAAACTTTTTTAAAAATCTGTGCATCACCACTTCCACTCTAAATTGACAATAGGTTATAAGCATTTTTCTAAATTCATTAGATTTCTTAAAGACATCACATTCCTTATTGTGGTATTAGACATTTTTAAATTATCTGCTTCAGGTATATTTTGTTTTCTTGATTCTACTTTAAATTCTCCAAAATAGGAACTATTAAAACTTCCCCCATCCCACAAAAATAGTATAGAATTTTGTAAAAGTTATTCATCGGATAAATATCTCCTTGTTTGGACTTGAAGACAAACAGTGATTTTTTAAGATTTTTATTTAAACAAAATAAGTCTCATTCATATGGATTCATCACATCTATATGGAGAATCAAAGCCTGAATGTCCACCACTATAGTCAACTCAATTGTTTAAGAGTATTACATCTCCAGGAGCTCATATTAAATAAATAAAACAGAAGTTACAGATCAAGACATATACCTCTGTATTAAGAGCTATACTTCCAGATGGCTCTTTATAAAGGTGATACAAATCTATAAGCTCCAGTATACAAAACCAATTATCTTCCATAGGCTTATGAACACTAGAGATGATATAAATCTGTATCTGTTGTATAATAGTAAAAATGGAATCCCATTGTTTTAATTTATGTTTTTGTGATCACAAATGAAAATTGGTATTTTCTAATCATGTGGTACCCATTCAATTCTTGTGTTATTTTTTATTGAGGTATTTATCTCCTTATTGATTGTTTATTTAACATATGAAGACAAATCTTTATATTTAAAAACAAATGTATTTTTTGCTTTCTGATTTCTTGCTTCTGTGTCATGCTAAGGAAGTCATTCCACACCCTAAAATTTAAAAAAACCACACCCTGAAATTTATTTGCATATTTACTGTTTAATAGATATTTTATGTCTTTAATACATAAATAATATCTATAATGAATTTATTCTAAGTAAATAAATTTATGATGCATAATGTTGGGATATGACTATCTGTATTATGGACTGGTCTCCTCAAATAGGTAGCTTATTTTTCTGGATATTCCTCAACAATTTGAAATATAATTTTCACTATATACTAAATTCAGACTTGATATTCTGCCAATTTTTCTATGCTTCTGCCTGCAGTAACACCATACTTAATTTTTTTTAAGATTTTATTTAATTGTTTGACACACAGAGAGAGAGAGAGACAGCACAAGCAGGGGGAGCAGGAGAGGGAGAAATAGGCTCCCTGTTGTGCAGGGAGCCAGATGTGGGCTCAATCCCAGGACCCAGGGATCATGATCTGAGCTGAAGGCAGACACTTAACTGACTGAGCCACCCAGGTACCCCAAAATCGTACTTCTTTAATAAATGTAGTTTTATAATACACTTCATATTAAAAACTTCTTGATATAAATTACAGATTCACCTGTATGAAATTACACAGCAAGATCCCATGTACCATTTATTCTGTTTTCTCTAATAATAACATTTTGCAAATCTATAGTCCATTATCATACCCAGGATCCTAAAATGTTTACAATCTATGAATCTTATTCAGATTTCCTCAGTTTTACTTGTATTCATTAGTATACCTGTTTGTCTATATTTACAATGTTATCACATGTATCCATCACAACAGCCAAGAAACAGAACAGTTCTATCACTACAAAGATTCCTTATGTTTCCTTTTTTTTTTTTCTTTTAAGATTTTACTTATTTATTTGACAGAGAGAGAGATCGCAAGTAGGCAGAGAGGCGGGCAGAGAGAGAGGGGGAAGCAGGCTCCCCACTGAGCAGAGAGCCCAATGCAGGGCTCGATTCCAGGACCCTGAGATCATGACCTGATCCAAAGGCAGAGGCTTAACCCATTGAGCCACCCAGGCACTTTTATATCTATACCTATCTTTCTACCTCCCTACCCCACTCCTATCCCTAATCCCTGTCAATCACAATTATGTTTCCCATTTCCAAAATGCAGGTGAGGCTGCAGAGAAACTGCATCACTTAATCACTGCTGGTGGGAATGTAAAATGGATACAGCCAATCCATGAAACATGCAGTTAAATCATATGACCTAACAATTGCTCTCTTGTTAATCTTCAGAGAAATAATGCTGAGTAAAAAAAGCTAATCCTAAAACATTACATACTACACAATTTCATTTATTCAATATTTTGAAATTTAAAAAAAATTGAGATATTACCCATAAAAAAACAGGGAACACCTGGGTGGCACAGTCAGCTAAGTATCCAACTCTTGATTTTGGCTCAGGTCATGATCTTAGGGTCCTGAGATTGACCCCCATTTTGGGCTCCTTGCTCAGGGTAGGGTCTGCTTGAGGCTCTCTCTCAGTCTGCCCCTCCCCACCCCACTGCTCTCTCTCTCTCTCAAATAAATAAATCTTTAAAGATAAAATAAAATAATAAAATAAATTAAAAAAATAAAAACTTTAGAGATTATGCAATTTAATATGTGACTGCATAACACCGTGTTTCTCTAGAAGTTTATTGCTTAATCTCACAATTTTTTTATTCTTGATTAAATTATAAAATGTCTTGGGGCACCCCGGTGGCTCAGGGGCTTAAAGCCTCTGCCTTCAGCTCAGGTGATGATCTCAGGGTCCTGGGATTGAGACCCTCATTGGGCTCTCTTCTCAGCGGGGAGCCTGCTTCCCCCTCTTTCTCTGCTGGCCTCTCTGCCTACTTGTGATCTCTATCTCTGTCAAAAAAATAAATAAAATCTTAAAAAAATAAAAATAAAAAAATTATAAAATGTCTTTACATATTTCTCAATTATTGAATTGACTTTTAATTTATACATATTGTTTGAAATTTTAACAGGACATGACTTATAGTTGTAAAATAAAATGATTTCTTATAAAAAACAAATTCTAAAGTATGTCATAAAGTCTACCCATAGTACTTATTTAACATTTAAGCCCTCTTGGGAAGTTATCTTTTGAAATTTTATGAAATCCTAATCATTTAAATATAAAATAATATTTTAAATATATAACTAGTCTGTAGGAAATTTGAAAACAATTGAGCTACTTTGCTTTCTAATAAAAATATTATGGGGGGCACCTGGGTGGCTCAGTGGGTTAAGCCACTGCCTTCGGCTCGGGTCATGATCTCAGGGTCCTGGGATCAAACCCCACATTGGACTCTCTGCTCAGCGGGGAGCTTGCTTCTCACTCTCTCTCTGTCTGCCTCTCTGCCTGCTTGTGATCTCTCTGTCAAATAAATAAAATCTTTAAAAAATATATATATTATGTGTCACAAACATCATCATTTAAATTTGCTAATAGTCACATGAAAAATAATAAATAAACAGGTAAGCTTATATTTTAATGTATTCTATTTAGCCCAATATATCCCAAATATTATCATTTTAATATGCAAACAATATACAATTATTAACAAGAGATTTTACAATCTATACAAAGTCTTCAAAATGTAGTGAATATTTCATACTTGAGAGACTTCTTAGTTCAGACCATCCACATATCAACTGGTTAATAGCCACATATGGCCAGTGGCTATCCTGTTGTACAGGAGAACTAAGAAGCAGGGAATTAAGATTTTACAATTATTTGCACTCTCCCTGAAGCTCAGATAAAGTGCTAGTTACCTTAAACTTTAAGAGTATTTTTTTCAGTTTCAAAATTTTCAGGTAGAATTTGTCAAAATTGTAATTACCTTTTTAAAATTTAAAAAAATCTAGTCATGGATTCATTGTTTTAATTGACATTTAACTTTAATATAAAATAAAATTATTATTTAGAAGAAAATTATTAAGGAAGAGTTGCCTTTGAAGACTACTGGACTAGAGAGTTGGAAGAACTTTCCTCTGGCAATATGACCATATAGTAGATAAATTATAAGAAATATATTTGGTAATGAAATACTGAAAATTATGAAGGGAAATAAAGAAAGCAGAGAATGAACATGAAGTCACAGTCATATTAGTCAGAGCTAGGGTACCCAACTAACCTTGGCACTATCTCAGGTTTAAAAATGTAATCCTAAAATTTCTTGTTGAGCCAAGGTTCTCAATGTACTTTGTAGTCCTGATTCAGTAATACCACTTGGCTTCCAACAAATGCAAACACTTTTTCTCTTTGGGAAAAATGCATCATCCATTTGGGTTTTCAGCTTATCACAGATAAAGTTTAACTAAACATGAGTGCACAATGAAAAAACAAAAGGCCAAATTAACAAATACAATGATTTTGTGATAACTACAAAGGTAAATAATTAATTCGAGTCCCAGGGACTTCGAAGGATGGAATTATTAGATACATAACTTAAGAAAAATTTAAGAAAAAAACCAGACACAGTTTTTTTTTAAATAAACAAGAAATAAGAACACAAACTCCCCCCTCCCCCAGAAAAGGGCAGAAGAAGAATTTTTTTAAAAGATTTTATTTATTTATTTATTTGACAGAGAGAGAGAGAGAGAGAGAGAGATAGCAAGAGAAAGAGCACAAGTAGGGGGAGCTGCAAGCAGAGGGAGAGGGAGAAGCCGACTCCCTGCTGGGGCTCCATCCCAGGACCCCGGGATCTTGACCTGAGCCAAAACCAGATGCTTAACCAACTGAGACACCCAGGTGCCTCAAGAAGAAAAATTTTTTTTTTTGAAAATTTTTTAATGAAAATATAATTATTGTAATTTTGAATTCCAGCAGCTGAGCAAATGTACTGAAAAACATCTGAAGAAATGATCCTATATTAACATAGAGAAAAAAGGAGAAAAATTTTGTCGTTCAGGTCACCAGTTCTTTAGTATTATGCCAGCATCTGGCACATGGTAGAAACTGATTAAATATTTATTTAATCAGATGAAAGATAAAACTAATAGTTATATATTCAATATATTTAGGTGGTACAAATTTAATATTTGAGATATTCTCTTCCTCATAATAAACACTACATTTCATTATTAAAATGTGTTCTCAACCTTCTGGATTTTTTTCCCATGATATGTAGCAATTACATCCTTGGAAAATTTAATTAACGAATATTTCCTTAAAAATAGAACACTTTCTATTATATAAAGACCTCATGATTTCTGTAAATAAAAAGCAAATATAATAATTTTTTACATAAAAATTTGCAAAATCTCTGGAATAATTAAGCAACAAATATGCTCCCATACAAAAAACTAAAGAAAAACATACAGCGTAGTATCCAGTTCTTACCTTGTAAATACAACCAGGTAGTAGAAATGAAACATGCCATCATTTGATATTTAGACCTCTGCTTTTAAAGTAAATGACAGAGTAGGGGCATCTGTATGGCTCAGTGGGTTAAAGCCTCTGCCTTCAGCTCAGGTCATGATCCCAGTATCCTGGGATGGAGCCCCACATTGGGCTCTCTGCTCAGCAGGGAGCCTGCTTCCTTTCCTCTCCTTCTGTCTGTCTCTCTGCCTGCTTGTGATCTTTGTCTTTCAAATAAATAAATAAAATCTTTAATAAATAAATAAATAAATAAATAAAGTAAATGACAGAGTCAGAATTTTATCCTATCGGTAAATTTTGTTGCAGTTTGTATTTAAATGAAATTAGACACCTTCTCAACATTGATACATTTAATGTTGAAGAAAAGAAAAATACAAAATTTACAAATTCTGAGCACAATCTTTTGGGTCACATTTTTATTTATAAAAATACTGATAACAGGAAGATCCAGCCTGGCATCCATCTCTTGCCTCCCTGTGTTTTTATATTTTTTCTTGTTACTATTCAAATAGTGGATATTTGTAAGATGATATGATCATTCCTCCGTACAGTGCTTATTGTGATATATAATTAAATACATATTTTTTAGATTCCCTAATATTCAGCTGGCTTACCAAAAACCTTGGTAGAGCTAGAATTAAACCCACTTGGGGGAGCCTAGAAAGGGAGGGGGTAAATGCAAAGAGCTCCTGAAAAAAATCCAGCTCTGGAGTTTTGCCTTTGCTTTGAAGCAAAGTCAGTGAAATTGAAATCTTATGGTGTGACCTGAATGAAGCCCCATGCTCTGCCTTCGTGTCGAGTGTGAGTACATTATGGGCTACACCTCCTGAAGTGGGAAAAGCCCCAGAAATGGAAGCCAGGGCATTTGCATACAGAGTGCAGATTCCATTGTCTGAGTGAAGCCGCTCTTGCTTCCTTTCAATCCTTGTAAGGATCAGTCCAGCCAACTGTTTATATGCCCTTCGTTATGTTGGTTTTGGCTAGGAAAAGGCTGTTGCAAAGAGATTTTCTTTCAGCTTACACTCTGAGAAGCCATGGGAGTTCATCAGCTTGACAGACAGACAAGCCTGTCTTCTCTTTCCAAGAAATAAGAGTGACCTGTGGTCTATGGAGCCATGTCTGACTGTAAACAAGGGTAGATAGCCTGAAGCCCATCTCATGAAGTTCAGTTCTCAACTGAGGGAGAGGGCAAAGCAAGAAAGGACAGGAGAAGAGAACAAAGTCATAGCTATGGTATTTAAGGGTGAGTTGCTACAATTATTACTTCGTAGACCAATGGGGCCTCACTGATTTTTTCAAAAGTCCTTTCTAGATTCACCATTTTGTTATTAAAATCCACTTCTCTGACCTGTTAGAAGTAGGAAGTCAACAGTTTGGAAAATAGCATGCTGTGATTTCTGTTCCTAAAACACTAGCTTAAGTCCATAGCACTGCTGTCACGGAATCAGAAAATGGGGTGCCTGGTTAACTCAGTTGGTTATGATACAGATTCAGATCAATCAGGATAAGTCTCATTCTTCAAAATATAAATAACTCAATGTAAGAAAGATGCTCATGTAGCACCCCTGAGAGTCTTCCTCTGTTCCACATATATGGAATTTATATGATTTTTTTTAAGGTTGGAGTTTGATGGGGTCGACCAGCAGGAAGGCTCAATTATATAACATAAATAAATTTCAATAGGTTTAAGTGTAATTAATACTAATGAATTTGAAATATCACATTAGTCGTGAAATCTTAAGGTATTTTGTGGGTTCATATTTGAGAACTCGTCTCTTATTTCTATAATCCAACCAAACACAGGGTTTTCTCAGTTTATCAAGAAGTAACTATTCTTAATTAAAAGGATTTTGTTTCAAGGAAAACATAAGAATAATAATTTGTTCTTAAAGTTTTACATAACTCATTTTAATGTTTTCTACTTGTAAAATTGGAAGTCAAAAGAGAGCTTAGTCAGTTAAGCATCTGCCTTGGGCTCAGGTCATGATCTAAGGGTCCTGGGATCAAGTTCCCACATCAGGCTTCCTGCTCAGCAGGGAGTCTGCCTCTCCATCTCCCTCTGTCACTCCCCCTGCTTGTACTCTTTCTCTCTGTGTCAAATAAATAAATTGAATGTTTAAAAAAAAAAAGAAGAAGAAGGACGCCTGCGTGGCTCAGATGGTTAAGTGCCTGCCTTTGGCTTTGGTCATGATCCCAGGATCCTGGGATAGAGCCCTGCACTGGGTTCTTTGCTCAGCAGAAAGCCTGCTCCTCCCTCTCCCACCCCCTCACTCCCGGCTTGTGTTCCCTCTCTGGCTGTCTCTCTCTCTTTCTGTCAAATAAATAAATAAAATCTTAAAAAAAAGAAATGTATAAGAAATAAATTCATCAAATATTCATCAAATGCAAAATAATTAAAACAATAAAATCAAGTAGTGGGGGTTGGTCATATTGACTTAAAAAGTGTAAGAGGTTTTTAAGGCTCTGTTAATGATCTCCTTCTTTATATGTGTGCTGGTTTTCCAGGTTGTCTCATTTTGTATTTAATATTACCAAGTTTCACATATTTTTGTCATACTATTCTGTTACATATACTTCAATGAAATTATTTTAAAAACTGAACCTCCACAAATATCATTTTCTCTCCCCCAAACCACCCATGAATATTCCCATTATGAACATTATCATACAGGCTCGGTATCCCCCCACCCCTTCTCTTTCTGGAAATCATACCAAAGAGACAGGAAACAAAAATAAGCAAACAAAAATAGCACCACAAACTCCCTTTCTAGCAAAATTATGTAGGATTGGCAGTTTGACAATTGTCAGTAATTAGATCTAAGGAAACACAAGCAAAAATACATTGGCAGCTAAAGTTCACCCTGGAGTGTAATAATTACATCCCTTTTTAAAGAACCTTAGTTAGATCTTGGCATAGAGGATTGATTTCTGGCTGAGAATGCAGAGTGAGATGGAAAGAGGGGCGATGGAAAGTCTTAACGGTACCCAGGCGGGACACAATTCAAAACGTGCCAGGATATATACATTTCCAAAATAGAAGGTGCTCATTCTGTGATGCAGAACCAATGTCTCTTGTTGGCACCAGCTAGCTGGAAATCTGGAGGACCATGGTTTATCATTAGAATAAATTACCATGGCCTGGTATGGTTGAGAAGCAGTTGAGGCAAAACACTACACAGATTCACTGGAACTAAAAATCCCTGGTTTAGGGAAGTCCATCTCATGTAATTATGATTAATAAAAATATCATGGGCAGAGCATTAATACAGTAATACATTTATTTAAAAAATACAGCAGAAAAAAGAGAAATAAGCAGATAAAGAATGCTTTCCAGAAAATGATGCCACAAATAAGAGAAAAACAGTTAACAAATTATCTATCATAAATTCAAAAATAATATAATACAGCAGTCACTTCTCTGATGGAAGAGTAGAAAGTACAAATGCGAGAAATCAGGAAAAAAGATGACAGAAGACACAGTAGACCCTAAAGCATAAGCTGGCAGATTTCAGGAAAATAGAAGAAAGCTATCACAGAAATAAAGATTAAATTGGAGGGGCACCTGGATGGCTCAGTGGGTTAAGGCCTCTGCCTTCGGCTTGGGTCATGGTCCCGGGGTTCTGGGATCGAGTCCCACATTGGGCTCTCTGCTCCTCGGGGAGCCTGCCTCCTCCTCTTTCTCTGCCTGCCTCTCTGCCTACTTGTGATCTCTGTCTGTCAAATAAATAAAATCTTTAAACAAAAAAAAAGATAAAATTGGAAAAAGAAAGAGGAGAATGGATGATACAGAAAAGAGAGAAAAGCACATAAATACAGAAATAAGAAGAGACAGCAAAATGAAATGGAAACAAGAATCAAAAAAGAATTGACATAAAAATGGTAGCAATAAACAATAAGCAAAAGAGATACAACATAGTTTTCCTTAAAGTTTCAGAAGAAGAGATAGAAGAAAGAGAAGGAAGAGGAAAAGAAAGAGAGAGAAAAAAGGAAGGACAGAGAAAGAACAAAAGAGTGGAAGAAATAAATATTTTAAAGTACAATTCAGAAAAACTCGAATCTAACTGTAAGAATGCCAACATGTGCCTATATCCTGTAAACTTTACTCCCAAAAGTCAGTACTGAGACACAAACTTGTAAACATATTGGACATTAAAGGCAGAGAGCAGGGACTCCTGGGTAGCTCAGTCAGTTACACATCTACTTTCTGCTCAGGTTATGATTCCAGGGTACTGGGATCAAGCCCAGTAGCAGGCTTCCTCCTTGGCGGGGAGTCTGCTTCTCCCTCTGCCTCCCAACCCCCATTCACCCTCCTGCTTGTGCAGGCTTTTTCTGCCTCTGACAAATAAATAACATCCTTAAAAAAATAAATAAAAGCAGGCAGGCAAAGACAGACAGGCAAAGAGATTAAGTATTTATGTGTGAGAGTAAGGAGGCTGCCCACAGACTTTGCCCTGGTGACATTCATTACAAAGAGACAGAGGAGCAACACGTACAAGACGCTCGTGGGAAGGAGGTACGAGATTGAGATCCAGATGAGATGAGATCCAGGTATGAGATGCGAGTCAGACTCGCATCCCAGCACAAAGACTGTTTTGAACATGCAGTATCTGAGGAAACATTCCTACGAATCCCATGGAAGACTCCTCTGAAGGATGAACTTCAGCTAAGCAAAGGGTTAGTGGAAACACCATGGCAGAATTGGTCTCATTTAATCTCAGACAAGGAAAATCTAACTTTTTTTTTTTTCCCTATGACACTCACTTAAAAAAAAAAAAAAGATATTCAGGAGTGTTAGAACTCTTCTTTTTTTTAAGGATAGGGAAATGTGTACTAATAAACGCAAACATACAAACAGAAAAATGTAGAAGTTGCATTCATAATATCAAGCTAAAGTTTACTCCATAAGGATAAAGGGAACAATTCTCATTGAAGACATACTGTTCTGCATATTTATGCACCAAATATCAGTAGCAGAATCCATGAAACCAAAAGTACAGGAGATGCAAGGAGACATACAAAAGAACTAGCAGAAGAAAATGTTCATTCACTCTTCTCAGATGGTCACAGCTGGAGTAAACAGTAAATAAAGATACAGAAGACATTTAACATATGTAATAAAGTGATTTTCTATTATCACTGTGTCTATCCATTTGTTTAAATATCCATTTATCTACCTCACAAACTCTACTGAGGAGAAAGAAAACTCTCTCTACACTGAACATGAAACATGTAGATGGTCTTCAAAGCCTTTACAAAAGTTGCCTACATATAAGTCCATTAAAGTAATCAATCAAGGGACGCCTGGGTGGCTCAGTTGGTTGGACGACTGCCTTCGGCTCAGGGCGTGATCCTGGAGTCCCGGGATCGAGTCCCACATCGGGCTCCCAGCTCCATGGGGAGTCTGCTTCGCTCTCTGACCTTCTCCTCGCTCATGCTCTCTCTCACTGTCTCTCTCTCTCAAATAAATAAATAAAATCTTAAAAGAAAAAAAGTAATCAATCAAGTTGAACTTAAAAAAATACAAATATATGAAAATTCAATTCAAAACATAATCGTGGCCACTTTGTTTAAGCATCTGCTTTTGGCTGAGATCATGATCTCAGGGGCCTGGCACTGAGCCTGTGTATGGCTCCCAGCTCAGTGAGAAGCCAGCTTCTCCCTCTGTTCCTCCCCCCAACTCATGCTCTCTGTCTCTCTCTCTCTCTCTCTCTCTCACAAAAATAAATAAATTAAATTTTAAAAAAACAAAAAACATAAGTGGTTTGTATAAGGCTGTAGGTGATCTGCTGTCCTCCTCTTCTTTGGATACCCGACACCCTTCTACCTGCCTCTCCAACCTGCTGGGGCCACCACTGTCCTCCCCTCTATTCCTGATGACCTCTGGCAGGTTCTGACTCAGGTTTTATGTCTTATTCTTTCCTTGGAATGTCCTACCCCCTAGCCATGTGACTTGCTTAAACATTTCAGTATGATTTTTATTAAATGCCATTTTGGTGAGGTCTTGCTTGGCTATTCTAAAATCTGAAAATTGTTTCAGATCATGCTTTGACACTTGTTACTTTCCTCTGTTCCTTTTTCCTTAGAACTTCCTTTTTTTCTAGCATACTTAGATGTAGGTACGAACATTCTTGTGTTCTATTTTCTGTCTCCCCCACATAAACTTTCATAGAAGTCAGGGATTTCAGTTGACCCCATTCACTTTTGTATCCTGGCTACCTAGAATAATGACTGGAACTCAGCCAATGCTTCGTAAGTGTTTCTGAAATGGATTTCTAAAAGAACAACCACTTGGAAGAAATGATCAATCAAAGATCAACATTTAAGATAGCGAGAAAAAAGACAAAAACCTAGGAATAAATCAAATAAGCAATAAGATCTAGATTAAATAAAAACAGATAATAAAACTTGAAATGATTACTAAAGAACACAAAGAAAGATTTGAACAGGTAGTTTTGAGAAACAGAATCTCCATTATAAATACTTCAGTTCTCTGAAGGCAAAGGGATATACATCATCCATTTCATAATAAAAATACTAACACATTCATTTTTTAAAAACCATATCATTCCAGTTTATATAGAAAAAGTAACAACAGACTATATCAAGGAATAATATAAAAATATGAGTAATATATAGTGGTAGCATTACCCAGATGTTAAAATATAAAGCATCAGTTATCTAAAAAGAGTTCTGTATAAACTTTATTTGCCATTTAATTCTCTTGTGAATTATTAAGTCTTTTGAATTTTTCTTTGTGATTCTTGTACTTGATTTGAAAAATTTTCTTCTCCAAATTTATTATTTTTCTTTTAACATTTTGAGATTTCCTTTTTTACATTGGACAATTTATTTCTTTTGATATTTGTTTTAACATTAAGTATTAAAAAAAGATATATGATGATTTTTTCTCCAAAGTCTTGCCAATTTCCCAGACACATTTATGAATTCACATATTGACTTATGTGCTTTCTTTGCATACATGAATTATATTGTTTATTGTATATAATATATTATATATTATATATAATTACACACAGAGCTATTTCTATAATATCTGTAACTATCTTTCTATCTATGAGATTCTCTCTCTCTCACTGTCTCTCTCTCTCTCCACTGGATTCAGCTGAGAAGGGTTTTGTCTTTTGGGTACATCTGCTTCATTAAATTCACAGATACCACATTTTTTAATTTACAGTAGCTTCATAATTATTTTTAATATTTGATTATCTTTGGTTAGCCTTCCTTTTCTAATTTTTTGACCATTCTAAACTGTTTATTATTCAATTAAAATATAAAATTATTGTATTAATACAAAGTAATACATTGGTATTTTGATGTGAAATTTTCATAAACCTGAGGATGACGTCATGTAGTTGATGCTGTTCTGATATCAGGCTTATATTCTAAAAGCATGGTGTGTCTCTCTGTTTATTTGAAGCTCCTTTGACTCTCTCAGAAAGAAATTTGTGCTTTTAATAAAGGGCTACACATCTCTTACTAAGTTTACTCTTACGTTTTATGTTTTTCTTGCTACTGTAGAGTTTGCAGAGTCTGTTTCAAATATATCTTAATATTTGGGTTTATATCAAAATTATAAATGATTGTTTAATTTCTTTTTTATACCTCACAACTGTTATTCTTCATATTTCTGTTTTATATTTTATTTTAATGACCAAGAGATTAAGAAAAAAAACTAAATTATTTTCCTTTGTGATCTCTGAATTTAAAGGAAATTGTGATGTTCCCATGTAGTTTGAGAGATACTTTTATACCAAATGAATCCTGTTTCTAATTTGATAATTTTTTTAAGATTTAGATTGGGGTTTAAATTTCATCCACTGGCTTTTCTGTGATGTGTTCATATAGCATGTGGTTTGCTTAACTGACTAACTGATATTGACTGACTTATGATAAATATAGTTTATGGTACTAAATCATCTTTTCATTCTCAGATAAACCTAGCTGAAGATGAAATTTTTAAAATAAGACATTAATTTTAATTAAATATCCAATTAAATATGTTTAATTTTAAATTTATTTAATCATTAATTATTTATTAACACTTAATGGGATTTCACATATATATCCATTAACAAAATAACCCTTATTGTTATTATTGAATGATAGTATAAAAATGTTTCTGGTTTTATATTATAATTAGAAAATCTTTAAATTTTAAGTGTTACAAACAGTGGTCCATAGATTTAAAACTTCAGAACAAAACTATCACCTAAAATAATTTATTACCTCACCTCCTAGTGAAGATCATTCAATATTAATTTCCACATCTTAACCATTTTATTTTGTATATTATTGCTAATTTTTTTTCCAGCGCTTTGCAGGGTTTTTATTTCTTTTTTTTTCCATTTTATTTATTTTCAGAAAAACAGTATTCATTATTTTTTCACCACACCCAGTGCTCCATGCAAGCCGTGCCCTCTATAATACCCACCACCTGGTACCCCAACCTCCCACCCCCCCCACCACTTCAAACCTCTCAGATTGTTTTTCAGAGTCCATAGTCTCTCATGGTTCATCTCCCCTTCCAATTTACCCAAAAGCACATACCCTCCCCAATGTCCATAACCCTACCCCCCTTCTCCCAACCCCCCTCCCCCCAGCAACCCACAGTTTGTTTCGTGAGATTAAGAGACACTTATGGTTTGTCTCCCTCCCTATCCCATCTTGTTTCATGGATTCTTCTCCTACCCACTTAAGCCCCCATGTTGCAGCACCACTTCCTCATATCAGGGAGATCATATGATAGTTGTCTTTCTCCACTTGACTTATTTCGCTAAGCATGATACGCTCTAGTTCCATCCATGTTGTCGCAAATGGCAAGATTTCATTTCTTTTGATGGCTGCATAGTATTCCATTGTGTATATATACCACATCTTCTTGATCCAGTCATCTGTTGATGGACTTCTAGGTTCTTTCCATAGTTTGGCTATTGTGGACATTGCTGCTATAAACATTCGGGTGCACGTGCCCCTTTGGATCACTACGTTTGTATCTTTAGGGTAAAAACCCGTAGTGCAATTGCTGGGTCATAGGGCAGTTCTATTCTCAACATTTTGAGGAACCTCCATGCTGTTTTCCAGAGTGGTTGCACCAGCTTGCATTCCCACCAACAGTGTAGGAGGGCTCCCCTTTCTCCGCATCCTTGCCAGCATCTGTTATTTCCTGACTTGTTGATTTTAGCCATTCTGACTGGTGTTATTGCTAATTTAAAGTGTTAATGCTGATAATTTTATGATGTTTTATCCCATGTTTATCCAATATTTAGAAACTATAAAGCGTGCAACAATTCTTTAAGAGTTCTTCCCAAATCCTTACATATCCATAGGACTTCTAGGAAATCACTTTATCATTTAATAAATACACTTAACACATGTCTTTCACTAATACAGAATACTTAAAACTATGAAAAGAATACAGACAAAAAATAATATTTCAAAATTAGAATCTGGACCTCCAGTCAAATGATGATAAGTTTAAATAAAGTTGAGGGTGTATACATATCTTTCTTAATTAAAAAATATATGTATGTAAAGAAGAAATGAAAATTGTAACTCTTCATCCTCCCTTTTATGTTGTTTATTAAAAAGTTGTATTTAGCTATGTATTTACACACACCTGATTGATGTTTGGTGAGATGTGACCATGGTGGGTGAGCGTGATAGATTATCTAAAATAGAACAAACTCAAGTTACTAGTCTAAATATGCATTTATAGTTATTGTTCTGGGTAAGCTGCCAAATGGGGCATTTTGCTTAGTAAATTTTGAAAAATTGACTTTTTGTGTGTATCAAAAGGCAAAATATGGGGCTTCCTAAAATCATAAAGGGCAGAAAGAAAGATTTTTTTTTTAAGATCGTATTTATTTATTTGAGAGAGAGAAAGAGAGAGCAGGGAGGAGCAGGGGGGAAGCAGAGGGACAGGCAGACTGCACTGAATACAAGCCTGACCTGGGGCCCCATCCCAGGACCCTGACATCATGACCTGAGCTGAAAACAAGAATCAGACATTCAACCAATTGAGTCACCCAGATGCCCCAGAAAGATGAAATTTTTATTTCACTGCTTCAGAAACAAAAAAAGACCTTCCTTTAGTATAATATCTTTTTTTTTTAAAGATTTTATTTATTTATCAGAGAGAGAGAGGGGGAGAGAGCAAGCACAGGCAGACAGAGGCAGAGGGAGAAGCAGGCTCCCTGCTGAGCAAGGAGCCCGATGTGGGACTCGATCCCAGGACGCTGGGATCATGACCTGAGCCGAAGGCAGCTGCTTAACAACTGAGCCACCCAGGCGTCCCTAGTATAATATCTTGATGCTTATAAAACTTAAGGGGCTCCTGGGTGGCTCAGTGGGTTAACGCCTCTGCCTTCTGTTCAGGTCATGACCCCAGGGTCCTGGAATTGAGCCCTGCATTGGGCTCTCTGCTCAGCGGGGAGCCTGCTTCCTCCTCTCTCTCTGCCTGCCTCTCCGCCTACTTGTGATCTGTCTGTCAAATAAATAAATAAAGGGGCACGTGGGTAGCTCAGTGGATTAAGCCACTGCCTTTAGCTGAGGTCATGATCTCAGGGTCCTGGAATGGAGTCCCACATTGGGCTCTCTGCTCAGCAGGGAGCCTGCTTCCCCCTATCTCTCTGCCTGCCTCCCCACCTCTCTCTGTCAAATAAATAAATAAAATCTGAAAATAAATAAATAAATAAATAAAATCTTATGAAGGCTTTTAAAATAAATAAATAAATAAAACTTCAATTTTTCACACCAATAGGACCACTGAGTGAAAGACTGCTCATTGTCTTTTATTTTGTTTTGTTTTTTTATTAAGCACTTGTAAGATATGAACAGTTTCAGAGTAGAATAAACAAAAAAAAAGATTATTTCAGTGAAATCACTTGACTTTTCACTAGAAATAATTTATAAAATGCTAGTGTGTGCATTTTACTTCTGGAAACCATCAGTTTGATCTCTGTATTTAAGAATCTGTTTCTGCTCTTTGTTCATTTAGTTCTTTAGGTCCCACGTATAAGTGAGATCACATGTTGTTTGTCTTTCTCTGCCTTATTTCACTAAGCATAATATTTTTTAGTTCCACTCACATTGTCACAAATGGCAAGATTTAATTATTTCTTATGGCTGAGTAATATTCCAATGTATATATATATACTACATCTTTATCCATTTACTTACTGATGAACACTTGAGTTGCTTCCATAGTTTGGTAATTGTAAACAATGCTGCAATAAACAGGGGTGCATATATCTTTTTGAATAAGTGTTTTCAGCAATGGGAAGTTAAAGTTTTAAAATATTATTTAAGACTATGAAAAATAATTTTCACATGCGGCTTACTAAGCAAACAACTCATTTATAAGTTTGCCCATTTATATTTTGCACAAATATTTAATTTTAATAGTAATTATAGAAAAAATATTTTTAATAGGGCATACACATATTGTTTTGTAGCAATGCTGGCAATTTTACATGATTTAATCTAATATACATGTTGATTATATATTATTCTTCATTATTTGAATAAGCTATTTTCTGTATGTGTGCATTTCTAGTTAACAAATTTTCTTCAGTCTGTATCAGCCATTAATTCAGCAAATATAAACTGAAAAAAGTGAAATAAAGCTTTTAAAATGGCAAATCACTATAAAATTGTACTTTTGACAAAATCATGTAATTTTCAAGTGATAAGAAAATTTATTTTCAAAAATAATAGATAATGCTCAGCTTTCCTGGATCATACAGCTTTGTCTATTTTTCTAAGTTGAGTGAGAGAAAAAATAGTATAAGAATTTGAGCAAAAAAAGTAAAGAAGTTAATGAAAGAAGGCTGGAACACAAAGGAGAAGTTGTGAGTAGAAGAAAAAAGGAAAAATGTATTTTTACTGAAAGTTCAGAAATATTATTGGACATATTTATGCCTGAATATTACATAGATTATCTGAAATTAAATGAGTCAGGAAATAACGCAAAAATCATATTTCCTGTGTTTACAAAGACATGTCAGTGGAAAGACTGACTCTGAAAAAGTTCTTTTCTAAACAATAGTTAAACCAAAACTACCTCTGATATTGCCAAAGAACATTTGAAAACATAGGGCTTCTTTTTAAATTTTACATTTTATCTCAACATTGAGATGCTATTTTCCTCTCAAAGAATACCTGTTTATTCAGTGCAGCAATAAGATATAAGGGTAAAAATTATGACAATATTTTGAGACTTTAAAACCCCTAAATTCAGTCTGAAGAGTCTGTATGTGTATCCAAGAGTGTTATGGTTCCATTTTCTATTTTATTTTTGTTTTCTCGGAATCCTATAATTATATTTAGTAGTAAATTGAGACAGAGTTAATCCCAAAAAAGCCCCAAACGGTTTTTTGTTTGTTTGTTTTTTGGCAATGATAAAGGTATGATTTGTAGATGTGCCATTGTCCCTTGTGTGGTCATTATTACCAAACACACTATTCTTTCTTTATCTAAGGAATTAAGACTCTTTCTAGTTTTCCCAGTCATTATTCTAGAGAACCCTCAAAATTCAGTAGGGTTCACAATCCAGTGGATTAGACAGATTTTCTTAGACGGAAACTCCTAGAGAAAAGTAGAGGATTAGGCAGCATGGCCAGGTAGAGAGACCCTCAAACCACCATATTAGATGCCACTGTAACTTGATGAGCCAGAGATCAAAGGTCTTGGCTTCCTTGACCTACTATTGCTTGTGTTGTGAATATCCTCAGTGAAACTTCAGGAGCTTTTAAACTTTCTAGTCAATAAATATTAGCTATTCTTAATACCTTTTTAATAATATTATTATTAACCAAGCAGCTGTTGGGTCCTGAGGATATAATAGTAAACAAAAAGATAAATAATTTCTGCCCCATGGAAGAGAAAAAGAAATTAGTTATGCATATAATTTGGCATTAGTGAAATCAAAGTTATACATCTTCAGTTTATTTTTAACTGTCACATCCTAATTAGTGTGTTTAATTTCATCACAAAGGGATACTTTAGCTCAGACTCTCAATTGATCTTTTTGTGTTGAGACAATAGTCATGTAAATTAAGCCTCCCCACCTCTTCTTTCTAGGTAACATTAGTTCAGTAACATATGCTAAGTAACACTCAGTATATTGATTTATGTTAGCTTTTTTTTTTTTAAAGATTTTATTTATTTATTTGGCAGAGAGAGATCACAAGTAGGCAGAGAGGCAGGCAGAGAGAGAGGAGGAAGCAGGCTCCCTGCTGAGCAGAGAGCCTGATGTGGGACTCGATCCCAGAACCCTGAGATCATGACCTGAGCCGAAGGCAGAGGCTTAACCCACTGAGCCACCCAGTTGTCCCTATGTTAGCTTTTTAAAATCTTTGCTGTAGTCCTGTGAAGCAGTTATTTTATATATATGTGTATGTATATCTATCTATCTATCTATATATATATATCTCAGGACTACAGTTATTATATTCACTTATAGGCAAAGAAACTGAAGCACTGAGTGGCACACTGACTTGTCCAAGGCCACAGAGCAGGCATTCAGACCATAGGCCATGTACATATAGTTACAAGGAAAGGAACCATACAGCTTCTTCCCATCAAAGATAGGTGGTACAATTAGTCGAAATGATTCAGAAAATATCATGAGACAGGATTATAATTATTGTATTGTTTATAAGTGTCAAAATTGGGAATAGCCCAAATCTCCAAAAATAAGGATAATAAATAAAAATATAGTTAAATATAAAATGAAATAGTATATAGCTTTTAAGAAAAATTAAGTGGACATATGCTTAATGATACTAAAAGAAGCCACATGATATATGGTGGAGAGAAGAAAAAACGGTTTACAGAACAGCAAGGAGAATATTAAAATTATGTAAAATTGCATTTGTGTAGATGCAGAGAGAAATGCCTGAAAATGTGTTTACACATTCCAAGAATGATTACTTGGAGACATTGAGGTCTTACCTAAGCTTCACATTTTCAGTTGTACATTTGTGTGCTATATGAGTTTATTTTTACTCTAATCATGCATCAATTTTATAAAATCAAAACTATATAATAAATACCAGAAAAGTAGATCTAGTCCTGGCTTTGCATCAAATTACTGGTATGACCTTGAGTAAGTCTTAAATTATTTCTATATTAGGTTTATCAAGTTAGCTTTAAAAGTAAGCTTGATGGTCTTATTTTCTAATGACTATGATTTATTCATTCAGAAGGCAGTTGGTTACTTAGCTGTGTGTTCAGAGTGGGACTGTACCACCAGCATGGACTGACCTAGAAGACTAGGAAAAGAACAAAAGACGTGTCTGAAGACAACTTTGCCTATCTTCTATTCTTTCTCCTTTCTCTTCTCTTTAAACTGCTATGTTGATGGTCAACCTTGGATATACAGGTAAATAGAATTCAACCATGGTGGCCAAAGGACAGGAATTTCATTGTGGTTAGACCCCCCCATCTGGTGGCCTTGTGGTAGAGCACAGGGTTGGAGGTTAAGTTCGAAGAATGAGACTGGGAAGAACTGCTTCATCAGACCTGGCCTATCCACACACATAGGACCAACTCTGGCCAGAAAATCTTGACAGTTGCTTTGATAAGAAAGTGGCTACACGAGAAAGAGGCTTCAGTGAGTTAGATAAAGGAAGTTCTCAGTACCTAGATATATATCAGAAAAAGCTATTAGAGAATTATAACCAAATATAATTTCCTTGAATGTTCTATGGGATTCAGGAGTATTACCAAACTGTACCACAAAATGTTTTAAAAAACTGTTCTATGGGATTCATGAGTATTACTAAACTATGCTACCAAATCTTTAAAAAAAAAAAAGCCCCAGTCTTAGTATCATCCATTCATTAATTTATTTAGTCATCAAACACTTAAAATTAAATGCCCATTTGTCAGGCATTGTACTAGTTGCAAAAATGAATAGGTTCTAGCCCTCAGAGTTGGTGGTGAAATAAGAAAGACCTTCTACTATACAGATACTGCAATACAGTGTAATATGTACAAGGGTGGTAATCAAAGAATGGCAATAGTAGCCCATCTTCAAGTCCTAGGAAGAGCAGAAAATAAAGTTCTTTATCTTACCAAAGATTAAATAATCTTCCAAAGTGTTAGCAAGATTTATGGGTCCCTCTAGGAGAGAAGTTTTTCCTATGCATTTCTGTTTACTAGAGAGGTTTTTAAATCTATAATCAGACTCTATTTGTTGCAAAAGTTCTAACTCATTACTCACTTTTTCAAAATCCAAGACAAATCCCAGGTAAAAACCCACAGCTGAAACTTAAAAAAATCCTTAGTTCTCCCCAAATATAAACACAGAGTGGGACCTAGAAGAAAAATTCCCTCTGGCCACTGTGGTTTAGTGGCACATGTTCCCACCTATGTTCGTTTCCTAGGCCTGCCATAGCAAATTACCACAAACTAGGTGGCTTGAAACAACAGAAATTTATTCTTCACAGTTCTGGAGGCCAGATGTCTGAAATCAAGGAGTTAGCAGGACCACACTCCCTCCAGAGGCTATAAGGGACATTCCATTCCCCTATTCCAAACATTTTTGCAGAAACCAAAGTTTAGTTGATACCTTTAAGCACATCCGCTATGGCTCTGAAATAATATTATATGCAACCATTATTCACTGTTTATAATTAACACCTTTCTAGTCCACTGACAAACAGCACTAAATATATGACAATCCAAACCGGATAGTAACTACAATTTTAAAATGTGTTGACTGAGAAGTGTTATACATTATTTCTCATTGTACTCTCTGAAAACTAATTGAGTTTTAGCAGCATCTCATAATATTGGGTTATATGCAGTCACATATGGACTTTACAGTTGCTCAAGCATTTCTAGAAACAAGAAGATATAATCACATTAAAAAGGAGTTATTTTAAATATGGCATTAACTATTAAAGTCACAGCTGAATCTAGTTTGACGACTGTTTAAGTCACCCAGTGGTTAGCAGCAATGAACTGTAGAGTCCGTAATATTTCTAGGCCACATTCTGGGCTTGTATAGCCATTCTCATTTGCTAATATAGAACTGTTATGCTTCATTTAACTTTTCTAAAATAGATAATGCTTTGATCTATTGGAAACCCAATAGATTTAATCTATTGGAAACCCGACATTTAATCTAGCATTATTATTTTTCTGTAATTGAGGAACTACCTATCTCCAAGGAGATTCTAAAATGATTTATAGTATTAAATGTTTAAGAAGGAGAATCATTATTTATTTTAACAACAACAACAACAACAAAAAAAAGAAAACCAAAAAAACAATCAGGAGCCTACAGATACAGAAGACCCGGGATGATACTATTACTGTAGAGAATCTATATACTGAATTTTAAGCTTCTGGGAGAAAGGACAACCATCAGTTTGTAACAATGAGATGTGGTAGCTACTGCTTTTTTGTCAGTCTTTCTTCTTTTTGAAGACCCTGTCCTTTGCTCTCACATATGACCTATTTTTGGCTCATCATAGCATCCCATCTATCTAAGAGCAATGGATGGGTCAAAAAATGGGCATGTGAAAAAAAAAAAAAATGGGCATGTGACCCAAGTAAAGCAAATCAGATTTCATCTTTGGAATTGTTACACTGACATTAGGAAATGGAAGTGCTTACTCCCACTCTTTCTCTCTCTTTCTTTCCCCATCAGGTTGTTAAACTGGGACTTCCAGAAGCATAATCCACAGACGCCTAGGGACAATTATTTTCTTTAGGAGGGTGTTATGTGAATAGGCAAAGACAGGCCAAGATTTAAAAAGACAGGGGTGGGGGAGAGAGAGAGAATACTAGATGAGAAATACTACCTTAAATCCCTTTTAGAAAGGTTCCTGTGACTCGTCTATAGATTTTGCCTCAGCGTCCTCCTTATTAGAACAAACAAATTCCATAGTTGGACTTGTCCAATGCTTCTTAAAGATTTTTTGCATTTCTTTCTTTCTTTCTTCCTTCCTTCCTTCCTTCCTTCCTTCCTTCCTTCCTTCCTTTCTTTTAAAAATATCGCTAAAGTGAAGATATATCAGCTAAGACTTAAAGAGCAACAGGCTGTGTTGCTTCCTGAAAAGACATTTTAAAAACAGTCACTGAAGGGCGCTTCGGTGGCTCAGTGGGTTGAGCATCTGACTCTCGGCAATACTGGCTTTAGTCAATGTAAGTCTGTTCCTTTGGGAAAGAATGTCAATCACAAAATATTGGTTTACTTTTGGGAAAAATATCTACTGAACTCCATCGTTTTTTCTTCACCCAAGTAAAGCAGGTTATTACCAAGAAGTACTAACTATGGACAAACATAACTGAAGGTTCCCATTAAGAACGCTTTGGAGGTGCCTGGGTGGTACAGTTGGTTGAGCATCTGAGCCTCAGTTTCAGCACAGATCATGAACTCAGGGTCATGAGGTAGGGCCCTGGGTCGAGCTCAACCCAGGGTCTGCTTGAGTTTCTCTCCCTCTGCCCCTACCTCCACTCTCTCGTTCTTTCTCTCACTTGCTCAAATAAATAAATCTTAAAAAAAATTAATGCAGTCACACAAGTGAGATTTCATTCACTTTGTGGCCCTAAATGTGTGAAGCATTGCTGATATGGTCATAAAGATTTCATAGCCATGCTCCCATTTTCTTTAAGTTGCTCCTGCAGGGCACTTGGATGGTTCAGTTGGTTAAGGTTCTGCTTTAGTCTCAGGTTATGATCCCAGGGTCCTGCGATCCAGCCCCACATAAGGCTCCCTGCTTAAGCAGGGAGCTTGCTTCTCCCTCTCCCCCTGCCTGCTGCTCCCCCTGCTTGTGTTCTGTCTCTCTCTGTGTGTGCCAAATAAATAAATAAAATCTTAAAAAATAAGTAAGTAAATAAACAAATAAATAAGTAGACATTCCGCCTTACTAAGGAAGTGGTTCAAATGGTTTCTTTAGACAGGGCCATATTATTTACTTGAAAATTGTGTTTGCATTTATGTAAGCTCTCCTACAGATATTTAGTTAATGTTTCAGTATTTCCTGCCTTAAACTGTGAACAGTTGGGGTCTAAAATTCCTGAGTGTAATCCCTGAGGAATGTGAGACTGAATAGAGCTACACTCTGATCGACACATGAGGAAAACAGCTTGAAAAAAATCCTTCAAAGGGTATTTATTACATCATTCAACACTACAGTAATCTATATTAAGACCCCACTGAAGCCTGAGGACACACGATAAAAAAAAATTATAAAATATGTTTCCCAAATAAATTACTTTAGAAAATATTGTCATTTTGGTAATGTTTAGGAAATTTCTAAAATTCTCTTGTATGCTCAGAATATAAAATTACCTTAGATAATTATATTAGTTATATAGGTGAATGTCAGTTACAGAATAATGAGGTATGTTTGAGAAGTATGCTAACAGAATAAATCTTATTAATTTATACAAATGTATTTAGTTAACTATCAATGTTGAATGGTAGTCTTAATACACTATCATTTAGGTTTATAAATTCAGGTTGATTATAAATTCAGGTTGATTATTTTCAAGCAAAGATATTGTTAGTTCAAGAAGTTCCAAATTATCATGAGAATCACATTTTTATTGCATGCATGCAAAAAACAAGCAAGCAAACAATGTCTTGGTCTTTGTGTCCTTATTGAAATGTATCTGGCATGCATATTGACAGCTGACATATTAGCATCAAAAGTGGGACTAAACTGATTACTAGTAATTCTGTTCCCCTAGGGTCATGGACTCCTTGTTGGATGCTAAAAGAATATAAAATACTATTCTGGTCATTCCTTAAAATACTTGGTTATGAGAAAAATTGAAGCTTATCCACCATGCATTTATTTACACAAAAATATATTTTTTTCCTGAGTGATTAAACAACATACGTTGGCAGAGTTAGTTCCTCTTATTAAAATATTTTATGTCAAGCATCAAACACAAACTATTCATTAGTAAAATTAAGTTTTTTTACTCTTCAAAAAAATGACCCTGTCATGTTACTTAGATTTTCTTATGGATATACCTGCCATTACATCTCATCAGAACACAAAAAAGACTTTTCTGTGGTTTATATTTGTCTAGAAAAATCAAGATTTCTTTCCCCTTTGTTAGGAAATAGTCATATTAGTAACAGTTTAAAATTACAGTCTCAAATGGCCACCAGATGGACACTGAAATTATGGCATCTTACTTTGTTTGGGTGCTTAACAGGTGCTATATCCCAAGTACAGTGCTTTTACTAAACTATGTAGGCAATCACTGAACAGTGTTATTTGTATGTAGAATTTTTCATTCTGGTAAAATAATTTCGTGATTTATATTCCAGTTTGTACCTGATACAGATTTGACTGCATGCTATTTTTCATGGCCATTTTGTCATACCTTGATCTAATATTCTTTGGAATCAGTTGTCATAAAGTTTATAAGAACTGATTTTTGTCTAGCACTGTTCCCATCCAAAGCATAAATTAACAATTGGTTTTAAGTTGTCTGATCAAAAAGACAACAACTCCTAAAACTCCCCCTTGAAAGACCTTCAAAAACACAATGGAATTTATGTTGTAATGCAAAAGGCCTGGAAAAAACATATATTCATGATGGTTTATTATTTCCACGTGTCATCATCATGTTGGACTCCATTGTTTCCAAGGTAACTTTAAAACTCAATACGTTTTCTGTAAAATATTTTTTGCCTAGTGATTATTGAATGCTTTCTGACAAAAATTAAGTCTTTGACTAAGACATATAAGTTTGTGACTCCTTTCCCTCTCCCTCCCCTTTCCCTTTCTCTCTCTCCCTCTCTGTGGAACTACTGGTATCGATCAAATAGAACAATAGAGAAGAAGCTAGGAATGAGTTAAGCATAAAATTTCCCCTTAAGGAGCTGAAAACAAGTCAGGGAAATTAAGAATTTAAATAAATTACATGCAATAACATAGTGGGAATAATGGGGTATGAGTATAGGAATAAGGGGAGAAACTCATTAAACAACCCCAAAACAAGAAAATTAAGAAAAATAATAGTGTTAGCCTCTTGCAGATCAATTAAAAAATGGGAATTGAGCCAATGTTTGAGAGGGAAAAGTAGTACTATAATTTCTTTGGAAAGCAATGGCAACGGGCCATTTATCGTGTTGGTTTTACCTTGGATTGGTGCCCAGCCTGGACAATTAATAAAGTATTCTTGTTACAGCACTGGCAACTTTATCTTGCCACTATTAACGAAGTGTCACTAACAACTATGTGCACAGATCTGAGACATATTCTAAGTTCAAATGAAGTGAAAACACAATCAATAAAGAAATTCAATGTAAAGAAACAAATCAGCAAAGGAGACCAGTATCTGCTTTTTCTTGGGGTAAACACGTTGAGTAGAAGCATAAATAAACCTGAATAATTTCATGATAAGGCCCATGTTTGCACCAAAATATGCAGGTGATATCTGAGTATCTGAATGAGTCAGCTGGGTAGATTATTTGTAGGATTCCAAGCAACTAGATATTTGAAGGTCCATATACATTGGTCCTCATAAACACCTAAGTAAAATAATTTTGGATAAATATGTTTCCTTTTTAATCATAACAAAATGTATAGTGCATTCTATCTTTTCCTAATAACATTTATAAATTAGAACCTGTACTTGATAATTCTCCCTATTTCTGTAAGTATTTTGAGGAGCAACTGACCACAAACATATTAGATTCTTTAAGTTACAAAGGAATTCCCCAGTGCTTTAGCTTTTCTATGGTTTTATCTCAATTTATGTATTTTTGCCCAAAATAGTTTTTATGAATAGTAACACTCTCATTTAAAAACAATGCATTTTACAATAAAATTCAGATAATTAAACGATTGAATATATTATTTGATGCAACAAATTTTCTTTTTCTTTTTTGAAAAGTAGTGTAGTTGTTTATTTCTGAAAATTTTTATTTCTGAAAATACAATGTTAGCCACAACTGGGTCAATTTAATGTCTGTTAGAATCAGGATCCTATCCAAGTGCAATAAATAACTCCTGTTATTTTAATCATGCTACATAAACACAAGAGAAATGTTGAAAATTCAATCGCTGTCTTTCAGGGGGCTTTCTGTTAGCAAAAATAAATAAATACACTGAATGGAGTCTAAACAGTATGATTGAAAAAGCCTGATAAAGACACATTTGTTCTCCTTATCCTAATCTTACAGTATTCTTAAAACATGATAGTTCACCAAAAACTAAAGATTTGGTGAGTATGTTGAATTTTAGTGAAAATATAATATCTTTTCTATATTATTTTATATTAGAAAATGATAACTTTAAAATGTTAACATTACAAATAATACCTTTTGTTGCTTTTTTTTCCAATGGAAAATTAAGATACAATCTCCTGTCATCTATGTAATTTTTATAATGGTGGAAAAGATGTTTTGTTTGATTACCAAACCACTTATACAAATGTGCATACGTGGTATGCATAGGAGAATACAAAATTTTGAAGACTTTAGTTTATTAATGTAACAGGTTAGACTATTCTTTGGAGATTTAGTTATATCAAAAGGACAAGAAACATGTACACATCCCCATATACAGAAAATACTAGAAAGGCAACAATTAACCAATGAGGTATAGCCCCATTATCTAATGATTTGGTAAATTGTGTATCCATTAAGATAGCTTAGATAGCAGAGATAGTATGGTCTGCCCAAGTGGTGTGTCTTACTTATGTAGCAACGTGGCATTATCATTTCAAAGTAAACTTTTAAAATAAAAGTTATTTAAAAATCTGTCATTCATACCAAAGGCTTGAAAATAGGCTGCCAGTTTTCTAAAACTAGCCTCTCTCCCTACTTTACTCTGGTAATTTTAATATCATGTGTTTAAAACAGCTTGAGTAAAATAAATCAGAAAAGATAAATACCATATGACTTAATTTATATGTGTAATCTAAAAAACAAAACAGGGTGCCTGGGTGACTCAGTGGGTTAAAGACTCTGCCTTTGGCTCAGGTCATGATCCCGAGGTCCTGGGATCGAGCCCCACATCAGGCTCCCTGCTCAGCAGGGAGCCTGCTTCCCCCTCTCTCTCTGCCTGCCTCTCTGCCTACTTGTGACTTCTGACTCTCAAATGAATAAATAAAAATCTAAAAAATAAATAAATAAGTAAAAATAAAAAATAAATAAAATAAAAACCAAAACAAATGAACAAACAAACCAAAGCACAGAAACAGACGCATAAATGTGAAGAGTAAGCTGGTGGTTGCTAGAAAGAAGGGAGGCGTGTGTGGGGGTGGGTGAAATATGTCAAAGGGTTTAAGAGGAACGAACTTCCAGTTATAAAATAAATAAGTGATGGAGATGAAGATTATAGTATAGGAAATATCGTTAATGATACTGTAATAACATTATATGGTGACAGATGGTGAGCATCACATAATGTATAAAATTGTCCAACCACTATTTTGTACACCTGAAACTAATATAACATTTTATGTCAAGTATACTTCAATTAAAAAAAAAAAGATTAATGAGACTTTGCACAAAAGTAACATTCTTGCTAATGTACAATGATAGCAAATCCTCAGAATAGTTGAGGGTGGTTTTTTTTGGCTCAACTCCATTATTTTGTATGATTATTTTATACACTGTTTATTTTAACCAGAGGTTTTTCATTATTACTGGAGTTGTTCGGAATCATGAAAACACCTTTGATGATTTAAATAAGTAAATTCCTATATGCCATTTGATTAACAGTAGTTCTTTTAGCAATTGTGTGATAAAACAAAGGACATTTCCTCTATTTACAAAAGCCATGTTGTAATCCACAGATTATTGTTGCCTTCCAAGATATTAGGTACAAATATTCAGCTTATCCTCATAAAATATTCCCACTGAAATTAGGTGGAGCTCTAATTGGTTTAAAGCTGAAGAGCATGGGTCACTGTAATACAGTCAGTTGGAAAATTATGTGAAATAATTGAAATTGGAATGGGACACACCCATAATATTCACTAGAAAACAATATAATTAAAACCACACTGATATATCATATGACCTTGACCTAAATGGAATCAGTTTTGGATGAGGCAGCAAGGCTTGTTTATCTTTGCTTTTTAATATTTTTGCTCATCTTTTTTCGGCACTGAGAAGAAAAGAAAATGGCTTATTTTTGTTGGAAAACATCCAAACATCTGTATGTGCATTTCTATTCTCCTTAATCATCCAGCTAAAGCATAGGTCACTTCCTTATTATGTTATATGGAACTCTGTGTACAGACTCTACAAAATAGGGCAGAACTTCACTGAATTTAGAGTATGGGCACATGACTTAATAAAAAAGTTCATTTCCAAATTTTGTGTATTTGAGTTTAAACTATTTTCCCATAATTTTCAACATTTAATGATTGTGTGTTTTTAATCTAAAATATTTATTTTATATCTGATATTAATAAAGATATTTCAATTGCTTTTGTTAAATATTTCCCTACCTTCTCATTCTCTATGGCCACCCTTAGGCCTAGAGGTGCTTTCACTCTAGAGTATGATCTTCCCTCAGAAGGTGGATGTAGTGAAGAGGACTGCAAGGTCTCTGGAAGTGGGTCTGGCATCTGTGCTGGAGTCCCTGGTTCCTGGAGTACAGATCAGAAATGGTGACAGGAGGCTATAGCCTCTAGATGAGCAAGTTTCCTTGGTCTATCAGCTTTCTCATTCTGCATGAAGAGGTACCTGGAGGAGGACCAGAGGAGACACCTCTAAAATATGGAGGCCCAGGGTAAGGGCACTAATACTGGGAATATAGATATTCAGGACAGCACAGAGTTTCAGACAAAGACAGCAAGCTATGTTGGCCCTTTACAGCATGTGTAGAGGCAGCTTTATCAAGAGGTAGGGTGAGCCAGAGGTTGCATACTCAGCAGGGACCTAATGTGAGCAGAACTAGACACTTGTATTTTATAAGTTGGACTCCTTAAACTTTTTATATTCTTTTATATTCTTTTTATATTCTTTGTTTATTCTCTGAGGCATTTTTCTCCTTTGTGTTTAGCAATGTGTTGTGTATTTTCAGCCTATTGTAGCTTTGCTATAGAGAATGATTATCTATAGTTGCTTCATTTAGAGCCATTAGAGGAGATAGCACCTACAAATATAAGCAAACCATGAGAGGAGTAATCAAAGGAAGAAGGAAGTGTAGGAGAAAAAAATGTTAACTGAAGAGACCAAGGCTCAGATCACCCAAACTCTGTACAAGGGTAACCTTGAGTATCTTGAGTTTTATTTCATTAAAAGAGACAATTTCACTTCTCTCCCTTAAGTTCGATTTTTTCTTATCACTTAATTAGTTTGTCTGAATTAGTGATACAGCATATGATGTTCCAATTCAAAAGCTCTGCGTGACTCCCTATTACTTGCTATTTCGTATCTAAAGTTTTATTCACTCATTTAATATTCCTTGATCATCTACCATGTATCAAGGACTATGTAGCAGGCATGGGGTATAAAGACAAACAGAATAAACCGTGGTCTTAACCTCACATGGAATGGAGGAGAGATGGTAATTAAACCATAAAGGAGGACAATGGGGCATAGAGGGAAAAGCAGTGAAGGAAAGTGGTCACAGAATATTACATTGAAGTACCTAAGAAGAGAAGGACTCAAATTCACAAAGGAAGGAAAAAAGTGTTCCTGCAAGGGTAACAGCATGTGCAAAGGCCCTGAGGTGACAATATTAACTTTTTACTGAATGGAAAGAAGATAAGTATACCCACAATGAAAAAAAGGAAGACAGAAATGATGTTGGAATATTAAACAGGAACCACATGAAACAGCAATATTCAGGAGCTTGATTTTTTTTTTTCCTTACAAAAGATTGCCATTGAAGAATTTTACAGTAGGCACTGGCATAATTGATTTTATGTTTTACACAACTTATTTTGCCTGTTTTGTGAAGAGTGAATTAGAATAGATCAAGAGTTGATCCTAGGATTCTATGAGAGGCAGTAGTAGTCTAGTTAGGAGTCATGGGGTTTAGTTTTTATTCACAGTACAAATAGTGTTGGAGAAATTTGAGACATATTCTGGTGGCAGAAACTAACCAGTTAGGTGAAATTTCTCCAGCAAGTTGTAGTTTCATGGATGCAAACCTGGAAAATGTGAATGGGATTTTGCTGGAAAGATAGCAAAGGCAATGAAAGTATTTACTGGACAATGGTTATAAAATGGACTATGGAATCTAAGTTAGAAAAGAAGAGATGATAAGAGAGGAGAGTAATAAATGAAATGAGCATAATACAATTCATGGATTTGAAATTAAAAATTTATAGAGGAAGAGTTACAGTGTTAATAGATATCTATTAGGGGTTTTGTTTTGTTTTTTGTTGTTGTTATATTTTGTTATATTTTGGTTTGGTTTGGTTTTTGTTTCATTTTGTTTTGTTTTGTTTTGTTTTGTTTTAGTTCAGTTGCAAACCAAGAAATTAACCCTGACTCCCTTAATCATTAAATAAAACCCTTATGACCAAGCCCCAGAAAACGCAGGGCAGAAATTCATGGAAATTCCTAGGTCCATAAGATGAATCAGTGAAACCACCATTCAGTTCTGTTTATCTTTAATGATTTATATTTTCTAAATTTCCAAGAGAAAGAATTTTTGGATGACTTTAAAGTGTATTTATATATCTATAGTCATTGACCGTCCATCTACATTCAGAAGACAGGGCTAATACACTAATTCTATAATGACAGAAGTAACCATTACCTACTAAAGCCCTACCAGCTTGAGTAAGAGACCACAATAGGAAGTTGTGGTCAGGGAGTAGAATGTTAGAAATTATGAGTTCAAAATGGTGCCATTTCTGGTGATAACAGAATTATATGGGTTAAAATGCTGTAAGTCCTCAAGTAAATGAACCCTTCTCAAATTATTCCAGCTTGAGTCTATCATGGATTTTCTATTAAGAGCCTAGTGATATGTCAGCTAATCTAAAACATTTTGTCTCATTTTTTTTCTCTTTTGTATATTACTGTTAGTAATAATGATAAAATTTTGAGTAATCACTAATAACCAACCATTGTGTATATATGACATAATAATAGACATTATATTATTTAATATTTTAACAATTCCATGAGGCAGGTTTTGGATTTGAAATTAAAAATTTATAGAGGAAGAGTTACAGGTGAGAAAAAAACCTTACAGGTGAGAAAATCTAAGACTCTGACATGTTGTGTAATCAATTGCAGAGCCAGTCTGCTCCAGGATTTATAATTTTTTTTGTTGCTTTTTAAGAAGGAAGAGGGTTGGGAGATGGGGTAACGGGAGAGGGAGAGAGAAAAAACTTTTTTTCAAGATTTTATTTATCTATTTGACACAGAAGGAGCAAGAGAGAGACATAGAGAGCAAACACAAACAGGGGGAATGGCAGGCAGGGGAGAATCAGGCTCCCTGCAGAGCAGGGAGCCCAAAGCGGGGCTTAATCCCAGGACCCTGGGATAATGACTTGAGCTGAAGGCAGATGCTTACCCGACTGAGTCTCTCTCAGGTGCCCAAGAGAGAGAATCGTAAGCAGGCTCCACACCCAGCAAGGGGCCTGATGCAGAGCTCAGTCTCACAACCCTGAGATCATGACCTAAGCCAAAATCCAGTCTGACGTTTAACCGAACCACCCAGGCATCCCCCATATTTGTAATCTTAGATATAAGTACTGTATATAAGATTATATCTAATCTTAGATATAAGTCAGTACTTATATCTAACACTAAGATGGGTAAGCCTGTTCTCTGCACTTAGAGTAGCGCACACGCGCACACACACACACACACACACATGACTTGTGATTATAATAGTAAGTTTCTTGGACAGACATAAATGCTATAAGAGTTTTAAGAAGTTTATGTTCAGCAGGCACCTGGATGGCTCAGTCAGTTGATTTCTGTTCAGGTCGTGATTCATGACCTCAGGGTCGTTAGATTGAATCCCGTGTTGGGCTCTACGTTGGGCATGAAGCCTGCTTAAGATTCTCTCTCCCTCTCTTGCTGCTGTCCCTTCCTGAAAAAAAAAAAAAAACTATGATCATTATAGTCTGAGGAAGCCAGAAGAAGAAATGGTAAGCACACTAAAGAAAGGGTGTTATTGTCTATATCTACATACATTATGATTTCCATTCTTTGTACATGTAATTTACTAAATTTCTGAAACATTTATTTATAAAGAGTGTGTAGGAGTGTTTGCAAACAATCAACTGATTAGTTGGTATTGAAGAATTCCACTTGAAACCTTCCCTGAAGTACATCAGAATGGATCATAACTAACTTGGGGAGTTAGCTGGATGAAAACATTTATTTAAGTAGGTGTATATAGTGGGGAATTTAAGCCATTCTCTGCACACAGACAGCCATAGTCAAAAAGAGCTCAGTAAATTCAAAGCATGAAGATCAAAGGTGTTATAATTACATTCTATTTTCATTTCACCTTACTTACTGTGCATGCTTATTATTTTATGCTGTTTACCCAGCTCCATTACCTATTCCTTCTAGTTCTGAGGTCAGTGGAATGGCATTTCCCTTTAGCACATCATTACTTCACACCCTGTAATTGGCTCGTGGAATTAGAGAGGTTGTGGTTACAGCAACAGAAGATTCCCCCTTTAATAAAAATGCAGAATTGTTATGGTATGATTTACTTTCACCCATTCAAACATTACACAGACTCAGGTTTTTTTTTTTCTTTCTTTCATTTATTAAAAATTTGAGATGTTTGCTATTAAACTGAGCTGGCTAAAAACCATTAGACAGAGATATTTACAACTTGGAAGAATTCCAGACACAATCAATCTGGCACTTTTGTTTAAAAAAAAATCCTTAGACATCATTTACAATTCACAGGACACGTTGTTTTCACATAGGGAAAATTGTTATCTACCAAAATTATATCACAGATAACATACAATATCTGACAGGATGGAAAATTAAAGAAGAAAAGTTCTTTGAGTTTGGAATCTTCATTTTGTTTTTAAAAACACAAATATGTTTTTGTAAAATACTTCATTTATGATTTGACATTTCTGTTGCCAATAATTTATAGAAAGTAAGAACAGCAGTTGGCTTATTTAGTACAGGGAAAATTTTGAATCTTTTCTGAAGACAACAGAACTTGAAAACCAAATTGAAAATGTTACCATTCCCAAATTGCATCTTTTAGGAACAAAAGCCCAGCAATCTCGGTAATCTTAATAGTAACACTTAATCACTGGTGACAAGGGGACTTTTCCATTCAGTACCACCAAAGACAGTTGAAACTAAGGAAAATGAAAATAAAAGAGACTGGTTGAGTGGAGGGGAGCCACTGGTATAATCTAATCCCCATTAATCCAGACACTGATAAAAAAATTGTTTTAGTATTCCTATAAATAGGATAATTCATATTGGTTTTTTGGAGATCATATGTTGGATTTGGGGAGGGTTTTTTTTTTACTTCTCCTGGTTCTTGTGACTCTGCACAGTGGAAATAGAAATTCCAGGGGTTTGTGGTGTGTATTTGCAAGTCTGTGAATGCTGCACAGGTGAAGGAAGGAAGGAGAAAGGGAGGGAGGTAGAGGGGGAGGGCATGCATGGTGAGTCTTCCTTGTTCCTCCACTGTATGGCCAAGAGGCTTTGATGATTGCCAAAGCCAGAAGATCCTCAGAATCCTCCTTGAGGTAATGTACTAGAAGTAACTATCTATTGATTGGAACTTGTGTGTGAAGTGAAACCAATGCATACTACTTGGGGCCAGAATGAGCTTTGACATCTGAATTTATGAATCCAAAAATATGTGGTACATGTTCTGGATTTTTCTGTATGGCAGGAAAATAATCTAAACGGCGGGGGGAATGTCTTAAATTATAGCCCTTTATGGGTAGCTTTGGGTTAAAACTACCTTAAACCAACTGGTTTCTCAATTTTCGCTATGTATCAAAATCACCTGGGAAGGTTTTTTCAACTAGCAATGCTCAGGCTCTCTTCTCAGAAATTCTAATTCAGTTATTATGGGTTATTATATATAAAGTATCCCTTTTTTTTAAGCACCTTTAATGAATCTAATGTACAGACAAGGCTGATACCCAATGAACAGATGGAAACAAAACAGTAGTGTTGAACACCACTCCTCTCAGACAAGCATACTAAGTAACAGAGAGGGAAATGCCAGTGTAATTTGCTGCAGTAAGGCTTCATGAAGGAGGCAAGGATTTTGTTGGACTTTGAGGATTCAGGAGAATCTGAATAAATGTTGAGGAGAGAAGAGAGAAAATTTCAGGTTGGGGAATCAAAATAAATAAAAAGCATAGAACTATAAAACACTCCTATGAGTAGAGAAAATACAAGGGGTCTCAGTCATGCTGGGGCTGTGGGAAATTAGATGGGCTAAATGAACTGAGCCATTGAAATTGACAAGCTTTTATCTTTTGAGGTTTGTTAAACTGTTTTATATACCTGCAATACGAGTGTTACAAACGCATTCCATCTATGTATTAGTGACTGATTAAATAACCACTTTACTGCTTTTAAAAACCAAATAACTCAATTTTTTGACCTAACCAGCAAAGTAGAGAAACCCTTAATCAAGGAGGAAGAACTTGTAACTTTCTGGAAAGTCTCTGCCCATTCTTCCTGCTTACATCTCATAAAAAGAGATGCAATTTTTTTTTTCTGAAAATGTTTTCTTATAAAAAGAGTGCAAGAATTCCACAACCCATGGAAAATAATTTTACTGAGCATTAATGTTAATGGAAATGCCTATCATAAGGATCACTTTTCTTCTATATAACAATATTGAACTCACTGGGGCAGAAAATGAAATGGTTTTGTACATTATGTCATCATAAAATGCCCAAAATAGAGCTTTGTAGACTCTGGGTACAATAGTCCTCCCTGATCTGAGGTTTTGATTTTCATGGTTTCCGCTACTAGCAGTCAGCCATGGTCTGGAAGCAGATGACCCCCTCTGATACATGGTCAGCAGGAGCCTAATGCTAAGTCATGATACCTCTGTCATTCTCGTCATTCATCACATGGGCATTCTATATCTCATCATGATCATAGGAAGAACGGTGAGTACAGCACACTATGATATTTTGAAAGAGAAATCACATGTAATTTTTATTAAATATATCTGTTATAATTGTTCCATTTCATTCACTATTGTTATTGTGCCTATTTGTATATTAACCTTTATCATAGGTTTGTATGTAGAGGAAAAAACATAGTCTATATACGGTTTGTAGTATTGTTTTGGCATTTACTGGGGGTCTTAGAACATATCCCCCACAGATAAGGGGGGACTACTGTATTCAGTGCATGTCTAAAATGAACAAACACAACAAGTTTATGGTCCTTCTTTTTTTTTGTTTTTCATTTTTTAAAATTATGTTTAGTTAATCCTTCTTTTTTGTTTTTCTATTATTGTCCTTTTGTTTTCTTTGATCTGGGTTCTTACAATCTTTCTCCTAATTAATTAACATATTTTTGTTTTCTTTATCTTTGCTCAGCACAACACACCCATGCAGCAAGCCTCTTGGTTCAGGATGCATTTCTAAAGTTGTATATAAGATAATGGGAGCTCCTAAAGAAGTTGAGAACAAATTCACTTAACACAAGGAAAAGGTTAATAGATATAACTAGACCATGAAGAAAGAGCTTTACGTGCAATTTTTTGCTATTCAACTTTGAGTTTTATAGGCAGCTAAAAATAACCCAAGCACACCTGTGCTATTAAGTGATCCTTTATACTGTAGACTTTAAGCTATGCTGTTTCTACCTCAGTGTTGATAGCTAACTTTCATAACTTTATCTGATGCATTTGAGTGATTTCAAGTTAGCACCATTTTCCCATGATCAGCAAAAATAATAATGATAGTAACTTTTGAAATGTAAATCTCTTCCTTTGGCTCAGTCAATGATAGATTACTGTTTTTAGTCTTGGCCTTTCTGCTTCTATTAACTGGTAAACAAAAAGAAATTGCATTATGTAATAAAAACTGAAACTAAAAATAATAACAAAGAATCAACACTACGCATAATCATAGAGAAATGATTTGTCAAGCATTTCTCCCCCTTTTATAGATAAGTTGACAATCATTTTTTTCCTATTATCTATGAAAATTCATAAAAATCTCTATGTCAGTGAGTGTCTTCAATTATGTATTTTCAAAAATCACATGCCTAGCAACCATAATCAGAGAGGACATCGAATGTTTTGGATTAGATAAGGAGTAGGACCAGGATAGTCTCCAGACCTGGTGTCAGCTTTGAGTCTTTCTAAAAGAAGGCACATTTCAAAAGATAGGGATTTTGTAGTATAATACTCCCCAGTATTACACTAAACTGAAATTTTCCACTTCTTATCAGATTTCCCTTAGATTTTGTTTCTAACTCATCTATAATCTTCCTGCCTTATATAACACATTTTATTTTATTATGCATTACCTTCTAGTCTTTTAATTAATAAAATCTTTTTATTCATATGCAATATATGTATATTTGAATATCTTGTATGCACAAAATCATATGTACCCATGTAGTTCCTTGTGTACTTAAGAAAATTTTTAGTATCATATCAATATTGTGGAATCTTAGAATGTCCAGTCCAATGATCCATCCAATAATAGGATCCTCTTCTACTACATTGATAGAGGCATTGCCTAGGTTAGCTTTGAATATTCAGAATGGTGATTTACAATCATTGGAAGTCTTTGAATAACTCTAACCTTATTTGAAATTTCTCCCGTACATCACACTGTGCTTTCTGCTTATGATTCACTCTATAGTCTTCAACAGCATACAGATGTAATCTAGTGTGTCTTCCACATGCTGGTGCACATATCAGGTCTATTTCTTGCAGTAATTCCTTAAACGGCATAGTTTCCAAATCAATCTCTCATCAAGCAACTTTGTCAAGAGTATTACAGTGAGGGGTATTACATTTCCAATTATAGAAAAATGTGTCTGTTACTAGATAACGAGTATTAGAGTATGAAATAAGCATGCAAGTAAGGTCAAGCATTAGCTTGATTGTTTTGTTTTGTCTTATCTCATTCCTGTTGATCTGTACCAAAGTTTATCATTGAATAAAATCACAAGGTAGCTAGCCAATTGAACAGACTCTATTCATTGTTCATCACTACTAGTTATGTTCACCACTACTAGTTATGTTCACCATAACTACGATTTATCTTTACCAGGTGAATTTCTAATGTGTTCAGGTAGCTAGCCTCAGGAAAGTTGTCTTTATCTCAAGCTTCATGTTAAATTTTAAATCTATGTTGAATATGCTTAATTAGTTTTCCTTGCCAGAATTGATTAAGGAATGGATGGACATGTGACCCAGGTACAGTCCATGAGATGTGTGGAAAGTGTATTGTGAGGGAATAGGAAAACAGGTTTCTGAAAAATAGTTTCCTACAAGGAAAAAGAGAACACATAAAGGGACAGCTTCCTTTCTGCTGGACGTTATCTGACCCACCTGTGATACCTGGGAATAAGGCAATGTACATATACATAAGGTGAATTATTTCCAGGTCAGGCAGACACACAGAATATCACAAGTAGTTCTTTTTTGTTTATTTTAAAATTTATCAAGGTAAATTTAAATGCAATGAAAATAGAGTTAAAAAAATGATGAATTTTGACAAATATGCAGAGTCATGTAACAATCCCACAGTCGAGGACAGTTTCATTACCCCCAGAGAGTTCTCATGCGTCTTTGTAGGCAGTCACCTTCCTCCACTTCTGGCCCTTGGAAACTATTGATTTCTTCTCTGTCATAGTTTTGTCTTTCCCAGAAGATCATATAAATGGAATCCTGCAGTATATAAGCTTTGATTCTGGCTTTTTTCACTTTGCATAATGGATTTGAGATTCATCTATGTCATTACATAAACAGTAGCTTATTTCTTTTTACTGCTGAGTAATGCTCCATTTTATACATGTGCCACGGGAACTCAGGTTCTTAATGATTTTCAACCACAGAATGAACCACATTGAAAACCATCCTATTCTGGGACTTATTGAAAGGGAGGATAATTTTTCCCTTTTAAGCTATCTTGGTATTTGTTGTCCAACTCATTCTAGCTGATGTACCAGATTGATCCATCTTAATATTAATGACAGCAAACATCAAGTTCAAACATCAAGTTCAAAATATATCAAAAGATGATACATTTATTCTTACCAAGCATTTCACCTAAAGTTCATTCATTCAAAATAAATTTGCCCCAAATTCCATTCTATAGCCCACTCACTTAAATTCTGTCTTGTTGGATTAGGTAGACCATAGTGGCTGTCAAGCTATTTTTTTGCCCTAATTTTTTCTGTTAATATGTGTGTTATTCTGTTTCATTTGTGCTGTTACAAAATTTGGTAAGCCTACCATTTATCAGCTAATCAAATGTAGTGATATAACAAAAGTTATACATATTGAAACCTGGTCATATTGTCTTTTATTATATTTTTCCTTTCTTCTTTATGTAATTTATCTAACCTTCCAATAGGGATAAGCATGTTATTCCTAGAATTGTTTCTAGATTTTCTCTAAATCTTTTTTTATTTGAAATATTTGTTTTTAGTAATGTGGAGAATTAATCTAATTAATTCTTATCCATAGTGATATTCAGTTATTTCAGCAAAATTTATTATTGAGGACACCATTCTAGAAAAGAATCATATTAATCTAGAAACATAATAGATAACATTTATTCAGCATGTATAAAGTCTTTTACAATCTCCTAAATATTTTACTTATATCCTCACATTTCAGGACTTCATGAGTATTATCTCAAATTTACAAATGAAGAACTAAGTTTAAATCTCAACTCTTAAATGTTAGGACATAAACTTGTAAAATGTCATAAAAAATAATGTGAAGTAGTGTGTTCCTTTTTGAAGTGTTTTTCTTTGGGCTATAAGGGTGGAGTTTCATTTCATTTCATTAATTTCTCAATACTGTTAAAAATAAATATCTAAATAAATAAATAAATAAATATCCCAGACTTCTACATTAAGACCCAATGGCTGCATTCAGTATAAATGTATCCATATGCTTCCTATTTTTGTTTTATAGTTTGAAAATTGCTCTAGCTAAAAAAAAGTAGTAGCAACAACATAAGCTATTGCCAATACATATGGGGGCCCCTTAGAACCCAGCAACGTTCTTTAGTAAGAGTGTATCCCTTATCACTCACCTGATATGCAGTTACTTATTTCAATAGACATGATACTTATATCCCTGCACCCTGTCATGTGTTTGTCCTCATCTCAAAAAGGATTAATCAAGGATCAGATTATGTACTAAAAGTATACTACAAGACTGAGAGTCTTTTGTAAGTACTTTATAAAATTTTATTTCCAACATAAGACTACCGTGAGGTGATTTTCTAAATTGTCTGTGAGTATTTGAGGGAAGACATCAATGCCTTTCTTAGCAAGTCCAGGTTGCCCTGGAAGATTTGCTGGTATCCCTGTCCAATGGCCTTTTATTTTTTTCCTCCTAATTTGCTTTTATAGTCAGAGAGTATATTTAGTCATGTCCCCATTAATCATCTCCAGGGGAATCAGCCAACAAAAGTTATAATGTTCTGTTTTAGGATGTCAGTCCTGGTGTTTGCTTGAATACCAAACTCTCCTAGACAATTAGTCATGGCAATTCCAAGGCTGATGCTTAGAGGCCTTCGTTCAATTTAGGAAAGAACCCCGGGAAGCTACAAGAAAGACCACAAAGTAGGAAATTGTCCCTGTTGAGGTTAGGCTGAGACTAATGTATAAATGTGCGTAATGAATATGCAAGGGGGATTCTTACTACAGGAAGCAAATTCTTCTGCCCCAGGCATCCGTGTCTTTACAGTAATAATGACTGATGCCTCTGCTGCATCTTTCTGGGCCAGAGCTGCAATCAGCAAAGGGAACCCATCAGTACTAAAGGCTATCAGCCTATCATCTTACCAGATTGTTTGATTTCTCTCTATCAACTTCAATAGGCAGGGCACTCAGGAAAGAAGTGTGTGTGGTGTATAGAACCCTATTTCAGGAGGATTGGGAAATGCCTGCTTGTGGAATTTCACTGTTTCACATCCTATCTCTGTCATAACCTTGTCATGTTGGCTAGTTCCCTAGTTTCCCTGTGCCAAAGCTTCCTTAACTTATAGAATAAAAAAAAAAGTATGCAGCTCATGGGATTGTGAAGAAGTCTAAATAAGCTATTTCATTTTAAGTGCAAAGAACATTGTCTGGCATTTTATAGGCCCTCAATTAATGGTAACTATCATCATCATTGTTGTTGTATATATGAATTACAGTTCTACTTTATTTGAGATTTTTATACCTTTTATGTACCAGCATTCATCAAACTTGAGTTCCACAAATACCAAAACACTTGAATGTCGAAAATCTAAGTTGGTATCTTTATGAACTAACTAAAATTCACCAAAAAGACTTAATATTAAAATGTGTTCAGATACTAAAGATATATAAGTGCTATCATTCTATTCTATGTTACTCAATGTGAATATATAGTTTCTATATGTTTCTTTCAGCTGTTTTCAAGAAACATTTGTTCTCATTTAGAAAGTGCTAATTAAGAAAGAAAAGAAATTTTGAGGTACACCTGGGTGGCTCAGTAGGTTGAGTGTCTGATTCTTGATTTGGACTCAGGTCATGGTGTCAGTGTTGTGAAATCAAGCCCCGTGTCAGCCTCTGATCTCAGTGTGAAGTCTGCTAGGGATTCTCTTTCTTCCTCTCCCTTGGCGCTCCTTCCCCCACTCTTTCTCTCTCTCTCAAACAAATAAAGAAATAAAATCTTAAAAAAAGAAAGAAAAGAAACTTTTGAGACCGAGAGGTAAAATCGGTCCTTAGTGTTGACATATTTTACTTGAAATCGCTGGAGACTCTTTGTTATATGCTTTTTCAACTCCTTTCTATTTCTAATATTTCTTACATCCCTTTGCCTTTGACTAAGAGAGCATAATCCACTATTCATATATAATAGCAATCGTACAGAAGGACATATATGTAGAGTACACATGAATATTCAACATTGCTCTGAGGTCTTCACATGTGTTATCTCAAGAGAGCCTTCACAACTCTATTAGGTCTTACTATAATTACCCCTACTTTAGAGATGAAGAAACTAAGGACAGAGAATGTGAGGAACCTGTTCCAGATCATTATAGCTAGTAAGCTAAAGGGCTGGGACTGAAACCCTTTAGAACCTGCCCTTCACGAACTCTAAAGCCAGCCATCCAGAGTAATCATAATCAGCCCCCACTAACCATAATCATCCATGGGGCTTGACTGGCCACCCAACAATAATCTTCCTGTTTATTTCATACAGAATTCTGTTTTTCTCTGTAATAATCTCTTTCTTTTTTTTTTTTATTTTTTCAGCTTAACAGTATTCATAGTTTTTGCACCACACCCAGTGCTCCATGCAATCCGTGCCCTCTCCAATACCCACCACCTGGATCCCCCAACAACCCTGCCCTTCAAAACCTCAGACTGTTTTTCAGAGTTCATAGTCTCTCATGGTTCACCTCCCCTTCCAATTTCCCTCAACTCCCTTCTCCTCTCCATCTCCCCTTGTCCTCCATGCTATTTGTTATGCTCCACAAATAAGTGAAACCATATGATAATTGGCTCTCTCTGCCTGACTTATTTCACTCAGCATAATCTCTTCCAGTCACATCCATGTTGATACAAAAGTTGGGTATTCATCCTTTCTGATGGAGGCATAATACTCCATAGTGTATATGGACCACATTTTCCTTATCCATTCATCCATTGAAGGGCATCTTGGTCTTTCCACAGTTTGGCAACCGTGGCCATTGCTGCTATAAACATTGGGGTACAGATGGCCCTTCTTTTCACAACATCTGTATCTTTGGGGTAAATACCCAGGAGTGCAATGGCAGGGTCATAGGGAAGCTCTATTTTTAATTTCTTGAGGAATCTCCACACTGTTCTCCAAAGTGGCTGCACCAACTTGCATTCCCACCAACACTGTAAGAGAGTTCCCTTTTCTCCACATCCCCTCCAACACATGTTGTTTCACTAATCTCTTACTAAACATGCTATTTTCTTATTTAAAAATGACAAATATCATAAACACAAAGCAAGAGGCTTAATTATGTGTGATTTCCTTTAGTGAGCAAATCTTCCATGAACAGATGATCAGACAAAAGAATTATTAGGTCCTTAATCTGTAAATTTATGAGGTTGGACCATAAAATAATTAAATTAACTTTTAAAACAGCTCCAAATGAGTTTTGTTCTATTCAGTTTTGTCACATATTGGTGGGGATGTGATTACCATTTTAATACCCCCACCACTCTTACAGATTTCCTTTGATGTCTGAAGCACATGTCTTTGTTTTTCTTCTTCTAATTCTCCTTAGTGGTGAATGCTCATGTGTTGAAGGAAGAGGATTAATTTTTGGAAGGACCAAAAATTCATTTAAACGAAAGTATGGGTGAAAGACTATTTCCATGTTATAGCAAAGAGAGCAAGGGAGGGAGAAAATACAGTTTCTCTGTGTTGTTATAATGGATCCAGATTGAAATTCTGAGAAGTAATCTCTAAGAATATTCTGAGAGGCATTGAGCTGTAGTCATTGGAATGTATGTGTAGCCCCCACATTTGACAGCTGTAAAGTTAACATCCCTTTGGTTAAAACATTGAGGAAAAAAAAGTTTTTTAATTTTTTTTTTTAATGGGCACTGAGTCAAAACTGAAAAGTTTTGGATCTCTGCAGAGGATAGCAGGAGGGTAAAGCAAAGAAGTTGTCAGAATGTGAAATTTCATAAGAACTTATGCTTGTGTCCATTTTTATTGTTTTCTTAAGTGGCCAATGCTCCATTGCTACATACTATTTCTCCTATAACCCACTGCTCTGGAATTTTGGGCTCCAATCCAATTACAACTGTGGAAAGAGAATAGTTTTAATAATAATGGAATCTGGCTGCTATTATTCAAACTTTATATCATCCTGGAACCAAAACATGTTATTTGTAAGATAAGACCTCCCATAAGCCTGCATTACCTATCAGACAATTCTTAGGCTCCAATAGCAAAAGTGCCCACTTTTCTTTCAAGTGCATTTGTTACTTGTCTCAGCCAGGTCACCTTCTGAGTCGTATCCTTCACCATCCTCCCCTTCTCCTTGCCAAATAATTTTTAAAGTCTCAGGAAAGCACTTTTTGAATTGTGTTGTTCAAGGCAGAGTCAACATTGTTAATTCTTCCTGAGTTTTCTCAAATTGTGGCTTGTCTCCAAATCCATAAATGCAAAACAATATGATTTCTGCAGTTTCCTACATGACCCAGTTCAAGGCATTTGGGGTACTCACATTTTGTATCATTAAGAGGTCTTTTAAATTTTTTATTTATTGATATGGTCCCCCAGAATTACTTGCATGGTCAGTAATAGATAAATTATGTGGTCAATTAATGGTATTATAAACATATGGTTATGTAACCTCTAAACCCAAAGATCTATCATAAATAAATAAGACAGAATATAAATCCTGTGAGAACAAATTACAGGCCTCCAATTTCCCTTAGGAAACAGCTGTACTGAATCAGATGGATTGATGAAGGCCAACTACATTTGGCCTTGAGAGTTGGCCTTAATTAGGAGCTGTGACTCTCACTAAAATGTTTAAGGATAAACTTTCCTTGGACATAAAGTTACCTGTTTTTGTTGTTGTTGTTGTTATCTCAGGTCATGCTCACTGGCATCCACAAAGCACTTTAATATGTCCAGACCTGCACGTAGAACCTTGATAGCATCTTACTCGTAAGGCTTCTTAGGGTTGTATGATATATTGAACAACAAGTTTCCATGAAACTTACAGATTATTAAATGAGAAGTTTTCTTGCTAGCTAGAGGTAATGTGAGTAAAACCCAACATTAGAAAAGTTTTATGTATGTCTTCACAGACATTTATAGCAGATGCCAGTTGCTAAAGGCTAAGTAATTGTATTTAGCAAAAACATTAAAGAGGGTGAGGTCTTTCAGATAGTCACCACTATCTGAAATTTGATATGCTCTGAGGCATTGTGAGGTTTATATGGAAACAGTATCTTTGCAGACAGCTTTAGATGATGCACAGGGCATCCGTGAACCACATTATGTGTCTACTTCTCATCAATTATTCTTACCTAGGAATTGCCAGATGGTGGTTAAGAGATTGGCTAGATCACTTAATAATCTTTAGATGGAAAGAAGAGCAAATTTTATAGGAACAAGTGAGTATTTTTCAGTTATTTAAGAATACTAGGAATAACATTGACTTGTTCAGATAATTTAATATTTAGTTATTATTAAATTAAATTTTGTAAGGAAGTTAGAGATTCTCTGATTCGAGAGGATGCAAAAAACAGAATCAGTCAAACTATACCAAATAAAGCAACATTTAATTAATCAATTATGTCTTACTTAATACTCCGATCTCATTCACTTATATTTAGGGCAACTTTTGACTCCTATTTACTGAGAGTAAATGATGGGAATGGGTATTTAATAAAGTCAGTACTTAATTAGTATCCTTTAGCATAGTTTTTCATGAAGAACCTTGAAAAAAGGCCTAAATTGTCTTCATCTATGGATGTTTGATTGGGAGATCAATATTTTGCCATTTGTTAATAAGACTGGGGATAAGCATACATCTTATTCTGACTAGCTCTGAACAGAGCTGTTCATTATGTCACAAAAATCTATAGAAAAGATTGAAAATATAATTATATGAAAAATTATCCATAACCATCAAGGCATAAACACTCTCATATTTTGATATATATAATCACTTAAGCATTTTACTATGCACATATGATTACATATATAAGTACATATGCATTATAACTATAAATTATAAACTTATAAAAATAATAGGTAATTAAGTATATAATATAAAATATGGTATAATAAAGTTTTTTGAGATTAAAAAATTATAACTCCACAACACTATAATTCTTGCCACTCTTCATTTTATCTTCTTGTCTGTATTCATGTTTCTTCTTATTGTAATTATAAAATTCATACTTCAATAACTGCTTTGATAAGAAAATCATAACTGCATTTCTATTGTTTTAAGGCAATTCTTTTAACACACATTCATTTTAAATTTTTCCAAGAAGTAAAAAACCATGACATTTACATCTGAGGTGTTTTAGCCTTTTTGGGTGACAACTCAGGAGACAAAAAAATCAATAACATGAAAAATTCCAAACATCTTATTTCCATATGGGAAGCAGCTGTTCTTTTTCATGCTGGTAAAGGGAGATTTGCATGCTCTCTGCTCTATCTAGCCTGCTGGGGCCCTGATCATTGAAATCTCACTCCTGCTCAGATGCATCTTAGAGGGCTGGTGGGGATACAGATAACACTCATTGGAATTTATTCTGCGACAAGCCCTGTGCTGTGAATTTTGCAGTCATTACCTCATTTAATTCTCCGACCACTATTTTAAAGATGAAGGAACTCAGAAAGGTCACATATCTTGCCCAAGGTCATATAAATTATAAGTGGCAAAGCTAGGATTTCATCTGCATGTTGCCAGAGCCCTTGATCATAGCGCAGTGTTATCCTCTATGTCTCTGAGGAGCTACATTCCACTGTTGACTAGGAGATTAGTAAGTGGACGTCTTTTGCTGGAACCCTCCATACCCTATCAGTTGTCTTCACATCTTTAAGTAAATACCCTGGCTTTCAGAAGATAGCCTAGCCTTGGAAAATCTATCATTCTAGTCCTGGGAAAATTCCTGATACACTATTCCTTTTCTAGCATTTTTTTTCCTCATTTCTTGACTCAGTACCTTGAATTAATTCCCTAGATAGAGTCAATCATTAGCTATTTCTACTTTAGACCTCTCACCCAGACCTGGAAGCTTTATACCTCCCCCTAAAATCAACTTGCATCCACTTCTTTCGTTTGCAGTCTCTTAGCCATTTGAGACATTTGAGGTATCTCCTAATGTTTCCAAAGCAATTCAGTTCCTCAAAAGCCTTCCATCCAGTTTTCCACTTGGCTCAGATCAAAATGTTTGGAGTCAACTGTGAATCCTCTTTAAATCATGAACACATTCTATGGGTTCTACTTTCAACATAATTTCAGGATACAACCACTTCTTACTTTTTATCATTGCCATGACTCTGTTCCAAGCCTCTCCTCCCTTCTACCTCTGATTCTTCTCCTTCTACCAGCACCTCCCTACTCTGTTATCCACACAGAGGTCAGAGGGATCCTGAAACTTCTGTTAAACTGGGCCTGTCTTCTCCTCAATGCTCTCTAGTGGCTTCCATCTCAGACCAGAAGCCTGATGGCCACAAGGCCCTCCCTGCTCTGATCCCCTCCACCCACTGTCCTGTCCATCTCCCTCCATTCTATTTGTGTAACCAACTGGTCACCTTCACTTTCTCAGATAACCCAAGCGTCTTTATACTTCAGGAGCTTCGTACTTGTTTTGCTCTTTGCCTCAGACATTTTTCTGACCAAAAGCCATGTGACATGATTCTCCATCTTACTTGGTGTCTTTGTTTATAAGTAACTTGCTTTAGAGAGGCCATTCCTGAGCATCTTATATAAACTAGCAGCTGCCAACCTCAATGTGCCTTATTCTGCCTTTCCTTATTTTATGTTTCACCACAGAAGTTATCTAAGCACGACCTATAATATATGCATTTCCTTAATTGCATATTGCCTCGTTATGACGATATAATCTCCATAGAGGAAAGGAGTCTACTGCGTCTACTGCTATATTGGCCCTATTCACGACAAATATTTGTTGAATACATGAATGGAATTCACCTTACTTTAGAGAAACCTTCGTTTTAGGATGGTACTAGTTACTTTTTAAGTATAGTGCTCAATAATGCAAGTCACTTTTAAAATCATACCTAAAATGTATCACTTATTTTAATAATCCATGTTATATATTGACTTTTCAGCCCAGAGTTAAATTTATCATAAAATTATGAAATTTACATTATTAAATAGGTATCTAAACAGAAAGGTAAATTAAGTGTTGGTCTATATTTTATTTTACATTAATTTTTGATGTCTATATATAAATAGTAACTGTTTTTGTTCAGTCCAGCTACCTTATTGTCAACATTTCATACTTGAACTATGTGCCATTTTGAAGTATAGAGAATGTTCAGAAGTGCAGTAATGCTATCCCCATTTCTCTTTTTCCCTTAGTTGTTGCTATTTATAAGATTTTTTAAACCACTTTACCCATAGCTCTTCTTTAGAAGACCATGCTAGTTTTAAAAGCTGAGATCACAAGGGAAGAAATTCACTTTCCCGGACTGGATCAAAATCTATTCATTATTTCATGTAGTATTTTCTATTTCCTGCTAAACAGTTAACGAAAGCCACCAGGGAGAATAATAAGAGGGAAATAAAATTTCAACAAAAAGAGTAATGGCTCTTCTTACAAATTGAAAACTTATTAAAAATTAAACTTTCACTAGCCAAGTTGGTCTTGAATGCTATTCTGAATACTATCCGATTTCCTATAGAAGATGAACCTAAGATCAAATGGGTCTTTACCCAAAAAATTCAATGAAAGATGACTTAAGCCAAATACCGATTAATATACAAAGAAAGGAAGGGACATGAGCTAAATTAAGGAAAAGAATTTTTTTTTTCCTTCTTGCTGGTTTATTATGACCAGGCCAAACCCATCTATTTACAATATTCAGGGAAAGAAAAAAAATTTTTTTTCTAACCACAGCTGAAGAGAGACCCTGACAGAGCTTTCCTACTCCCCATCTCCCATATCATCAGTTTTTTTTTCTGGGAGAGGAATCTGAGGTGGTTTTCCAGCTAAGTGCTCACAGCTGTTTCCACAGCATCAGTCAGATGGAGTTTCTGCTCGTGTTGACTTTGGCTTCAGTCTTCCCCTGGAGCCCAGCAGCATAAGAGCATTTGCTCTGTGGCCTGGGGCTCTGGACAAACATTCCAGTTTCTGAGTTCTTAACGTTCACATTTGATGAATTCTTCTCTTAATTTCTCCTGGAGAAAAGTCAAAGACACTGGAGAGTCCCCTCTGCCCTGTGACAACTATGGTATTTCCCCCACACGGAACTCTTTCCAAGTTGATATGTAGCTGAAAACCTGGAAAGTAACATGTACAAACTATGCCAATCCATAAAAATATGTATTCTTTTAAATATGTTTCAGCACATTTTGACAGTTTTTCTGAAATTCCAGACTCCTGTGAAGACTTTAAAAGTAAAAGAGAAAAATAGACTCTAAAGCAAACCCTGGAACATTTGTGTTAAAGGCACCATGAGAAAAGATGAAATGTTGTTACAGAGTTAATTAAGGGGGTCAGCTGTCATAATTGTGCTGAGGTAGGATAGCACCTCTTAATATTATTTTGATAACCTTTCAAAAATAGTAAGTCTAATGCTTACTTTTGGTTAAAATAGCTTTTATGTGGATCCTCACACTAAACATAAGGGGCAAAATTAATGATTGATTCTTCAACATCTGAAAGAGTGTACACAAAAAATTATAATAAAATGGCATTAGGAAATGATCCATTTTTGTTAACTGGCTAGCATCAAGTGTCCAAACGTGTAATGGATGAAACCTGCCTGCCTTTGGGATAGCAGTAGAGGTATGTGGCTGTGCTTTCCATAGAAAGATTCCAATTCTAAATAAGGAAGAACATTATGACAAAGGTTATGAAAACAATCATTTGTATAACAAAGGGACCTTCGAATCTTTTGCCTGGCAAGTTCCAAAAGCATGCATTTTAAATTTTTTTGTAATAAATCTATCAGTAGAGTCAAAGTAGGCATTAAAGTGGCATTAAATGACATTTCAAAGTTCTGCCAAGTCCACTACTATGATATTTATATAATGCTACCCAAAGACATAAAAATGTCATGTGTCTGGTGAATTTATTTCATACACACACACACACTTACACACACACAGGCAAATTTTATATACCACTCTAGTATTGTATATCTTCTTGTGAGTATGTTATTTAGACAATCAACTCTGTCAGAGGATACCCCTTGCTTCTTACACTGATTCAGTAAAGAGAGTACATAGCAAATAACCTGGAATCCATGACTATGTTAACCGTGTTATTTGTCACATTATCCTAATGGTAAACAAATAAAATATACATATATGTTCATGTTGTTGTGAGTTGTTCATAGCCCACCTATTTGTGAACCATTTCAAAGCATGAAATAAAAAATATCTTCACTTTGACAAAATAGTTTGATGCATCAGAGTGTGGTCTCTGGAGATAAGTTGCCTGGGATTAGATCTTATCTCAATTTCTTGCTAGCTGTTTGACCCTAAGCCAGTGATTGATACTCTATGCTTCAATTTCCTCATTTGTAAAGTGAAAATAATAAAGTGTTAAATGCATATTTGATGTAAGGTGCTTACAAAGCACCAGGCATATCACTTGCTCTCAATAAAGAAATAACTATTTTTGTTGTTGCCTTTCTATTTTAATGCAACTCATCTCCTAATGGAAAAAAATGCTCTCTAAAACATTGTGTCTGTGGTCATCTAATATAAGCTTGAATAGTAAAGGACTTGCTTTCTGGAAGGGCCCAGGACTTTGTTGGATAGCCCTATGGTCTGTAAGTTTCAATGTTCAATGTAAGCAAAATCTGTTTTCCTGAATTTTCTAGGTTTACAGATGAACTCAGATCATTTCTACACCTTCCCCATTACAGCCTTCAAATAAAGCTTTAATTCTACTCCTAACATTGATCTATAATTATTCCTAGCCAAGACAAACATGCTCTAGGCACGCAGATATTTCTTCTGTTACATAATTTTATTGGTCTCTCAAAATCTTTGTGAGAGGTTTGAAAGCTTCATTTTTTAGTTTCTGAGCCTGATAGATATATTATCTTCTCTGACTCTAACACTTTGGTTATATTGTTTGTAGTCAAATAAAATCCATTGGTGTCTTTTATATACATTTGGTGTTTTTATATATACATTTATATTGTTTATAGTAAAATAAAATCCATAGGTGTCTTTCATATGCATTTTGTAAATCAGCCTCCTGTAATTATTTATCAATATTTTTAGTGTAAATATTGGCTGTAGGATTTCTGACTTTAATGATTACAAAGTAGCTTGTATCAAACCAGACCACTGGTCAAGAAAACATATAAATGTCAGGTAAAACAACAAGAAAAATGGCACCATAAGTGTCCCACGTAACTGAGGTCATTAGCAATCAAACAAGACAGCCATGACCTGAGGGGTCAACCTCACTATGAGAAGGAAAATGTCTTGAGATGCATGGGGGTCATTCTGTACCACCTCTTTCTCTCTAAGAAAGTAAGAGTCTGGAGGTTTTAGCAGTCCTACAAAGTTGTGGAAACAAAAAATACAATGAAGAGCTACCAAAGCAGGAGGATCCCACAGGCAAGGGAACCACAGAGAAGAGAGCCTCATAATTGGTATGTCTTTTTCTCATCAAGATAGTTGCTTAACCCCAAGCTTCAAAGGGAAGAGAAGGGAAGACACCAACTGGAAAATGACTACTGAGACCAGAAAGCCAAGCAAAGTCCTTGACATTTTGTAGGACTGTGGGGGAAAAAAAAATATGCCAAGAAGAAATTTTGGTAAACACTTCAGGCTTTCAGTTAAGACCCCTAAAAGATTATGATGTAGGAGAAAACTCATAAATTAGAAATAAGTCAATCTTCACAGAGCTTGCAACCCAGCACCAGTCATTTCTTTTTTTTTTTTTTTCCAATTTATTTATTTTCAGAAAAACAGTATTCATTATTTTTTCACCACACCCAGTGCTCCATGCAAGCCGTGCCCTCTATAATACCCACCGCCTGGTACCCCAACCTCCCACCCCCCCGCCACTTCAAACCCCTCAGACTGTTTTTCAGAGTCCATAGTCTCTCATGGTTCACCTCCCCTTCCAATTTACCCAAATTCCCTACTCCTCTCTAACGCCCCTTGTCCTCCATGCTATTTGTTATGCTCCACAAATAAGTGAAACCATATGATAATTGGCTCTCTCTGCCTGACTTATTTCACTCAGCATAATCTCTTCCAGTCCAGTCCATGTTGCTACAAAAGTTGGGTATTCATCCTTTCTGATGGAGGCATAATACTCCATAGTGTATATGGACCACATCTTCCTTATCCATTCATCCATTGAAGGACATCTTGGTTCTTTCCATAGTTTGGCGACTGTGGCCATTGCTGCTATAAACATTGGGGTACAGATGGCCCTTCTTTTCACGACATCTGTATCTTTGGGGTAAATACCCAGGAGTGCAATTGCAGGGTCATAGGGAAGCTCTATTTTTAATTTCTTGAGGAATCTCCACACTGTTCTCCAAAGAGGCTGCACCAACTTGCATTCCCACCAACAGTGTAAGAGGGTTCCCCTTTCTCCACATCCTCTCCAACACATGTTGTTTCCTGTTTTGTTAATTTTGGCCATTCTAACTGGTCATTGAGATATCACCTTACACCAGTTAGAAAAATCATTCTTAATTACATCACCATCAGCCTATCAAACAGCCAGCTCAGAAAACTCAATCGGTAATGTGGAAGGAAAAAGAGAAATTGTGACAAATATTAGAAACACCACACTATCTTTTAGATTAGGTACTATAATATAATCAACTTAACAAACTGAGCGTTAGAGAAAAAGTGTATTAAAATTAAAAAAAAAAACAGAAATGAATCCACGTTTTTCTCAACATTAGAGAGGTCTATTTTAAAAGGGATTTTCTGATGGGGTCAGAGTAGATCATTGAACAGAAAAAGACTCAGACAGTAATTTTTATACTGCACAGCTGTGGAGCCATAACAGGGTATTTTTATTCTCTAGGAAAACCCAGTCTATTAGACGCTTTGAAATCTGATTTTTAGGATGAATCACACAATGGAAATGGAGGGAGCCCTGAAAGATAACTTAGTTTAACCACCTGGCTGTAGTGATGAGGAACCTGAGGCACCCTTGAGTTAAGGGTCTTAACCAAAGTAATATAGGGATATGAGGGCAAGTCAGGAGCAAATTTCATTTGTAATCTATAGTTCAATTTTTTTTTAAGCCTATCCATTTAATAGACGTCTCCATTAAAATAGTCAGCTTTTCTTTGCCTTAAAAATGCTTCTGGGAATTCTCAATTCGGATTTCTATAAAATTTCTCTCTGGGTTCTGAATGCAACCTAAGTCTAATGCCCACTGCTGACTCTGTTTACAAGATCACCAGCATTTTCCGGGCAGGTGCCTCTGAAGGTACTCAAGTTTCAGGCTACCACCAAAGGGCCTGGAAAAGTAGAGGCACTAAAAACCACCGTGTTGATTTTGGAGATGTGTCCAAATCTGTGTTATTTCATGCCAAAAATAAATAAATAAATAAATAAATAAATATAAAATCACTAGATCATCGGATGTCTGAAGAATTTGTTTAAGTGTGGTGAAGCATAAACATCTTTCCCAGACTGATCACTATTTCGACCTTCTGTTCTCATTCCTTTTTCTCCATTCATAGTATTCTGTACTGCCAGTTTGCTGCTTTGATAATCAAGTCACACAAATAGGTGTGACACAATAGGTGTCACACAAATAGGTTTCTAAATCAGTCGAGAAACATTGTTTGAATGCCTACCATATTCTAAGCTGTGTGCTAAATATATTCGAAAGTATCATGAATACAGGAGAATCTGGACAGCCCAGGTCTTTTTCCAGGCTATTTTGACTCAAAATCCATTGTTGGTGATTCTTGTCAGATGTACACAATCATCACCTTCTTTCATCCTTCATAATTTGTCACACTTGAAGACAGTGATCCAGTGCAGTTAGAGTTATTGCAAATTTTTGGAAATAAGCCTGGCTCTTATAGACCATAGGAGACCTTCTCTAGTCTTGATCCAGAGTCTTTCCTGGGGTATAATCCAGAGCCCTGACACATTTCAGGCCATTTCTGCCACCATCAACATCAGTGGAACAGCCCCTGCTGGCCTTTGACGATATCTCCTCAGATCCAAGTTGAGATCAAAGTAAAATAAGTTGGGTCACAGAAGAGAGAAACCGATGTTGGGTGGGGGTAAGAAGGGAAAATAGTTACATTATGTATGACTAGTGCAGGTAGTAAATTTATTTATAGAAATTTTTGTCAAACTTATTTATAGAAAACAATAACGAACTTTTTTCACTTTTGTTGAAATAATCATTTAAGCAGCTGTTAAAAAAACTGACCTATATGTGTTCAAAAATTACCATTTTAGCACAAGCAATGATACCTGTTATGCCCCTGTTTTAAATAAGATGAAGTATGAGAATTGCTGGTTTTAAAAAGGGAGAGGATTTCTATCTGCAATGAATTAAATCAGGGAAAATAAGAACTCAGAGATAACTACACCATTTTTGTATTCATTCAGCAAATATTTAGGACCCATTGGTGAAACTATTTAAAAAATAAATGGATCAGGAGCTATATCTTAAATTTTTCCATCTAAATATTACTAATAAGAACTATTAAACTGCCTAATGCATATTCTGTTAAATAAATTTTAAATAGAAGGAATAAATACTTTAGAAAATCATTTTGTTTCCATATAGACCTGAGACTTAATTAATAGAACATCAAAATAGTTCTGAGAAATAGTCTACTAAGTGCTCTCATCTCAAGTGAGTATAGTAATTAACTTTTAAACATTAAATACAGAATATGACATAGGATTATGAAAAAAGGTAAAAAAAAAAGTCACAGAAAATCATGGATTTAGAATTAGAATCAGGAATGAGTCTTCAAAAATCAGTCATGGATATACACTATGTGGTTCTATGCAAAATTAAACAATGTTTATTGTGCATTTAACCTTCTCCAAAGCTTGTATGGAGAACTGTCTTTATAATGGATATCCTGGAGAAACAAATAACACACAGTTTAAGAACTTGAGCCTTTTGGAATTGGGTGTCAATTTGTTCACTCTATATCTTGTTGTTCTGGGAGTAGGTCAGAATGGAAGTATTCTGTGTGAGGCTCTGAGGAGTCAGACTGGAGTGGGCAAAGAACTCTCTCCTTCTTAAAGAATATATTACTTATAATTAAAATATTCTGGGGCACCTGGGTGGCTCAGTGGGTTAAGGCTCTGCCTTCGGCTCAGGTCATGATCCCAGGGTCCTGGGATCAAGCCCCGCATCGAGCTCTCTGCTCCGCGGGGAGCCTGCTTCCCCCTCTCTCTCTGCCTGCTGCTCTGCCTACTTGTGATCTTTCTCTCTGTATCAAATAAATAAATAAAATTTTTTAAAAATTAAAATATTCTTTTGAAGGGCTAAACCTAAACATTTACTTCTGACAATAATCCCTCTTAATCAGATGACAAGATACTCTCCTTCCAGATAAACCAGAGAATTAAGAAGTTAAGCAGATTGAGGAACAGGTAGGAGATGAAGACGGAGTGCAGGTGGTCCGGTACATAGTGGAGTGGGAAGGGATGAATACTTGCTCTGCCACCGGCTAGTTTTGTGACCACAGAGAAGTTACTGTCCCAATCCAAGCCTTGGTTTTTCATCTGTAATATGATTCTAATAGTATTAATGTTGGAATAATTGTGAGAATCAAAGGAGAAAATATGTAAAACAATTAGCACAGTGCTGGAAGAAAGGATAGACCCATATAAGGGGGTAATTATAAGGTTTAGGAGTCCGAAGTAAGAGGAGAGGCCAGAGAGAACAGAATCTCGCCACTTTAACAACACTAGGAGGAATTTAGCTATCTTCTGAAACGAAGAGGCAGAATGATTTCAAAGAAGAAAAAAAAGTGAGAGAGAGAAAGCTGCCCAGTGCAAAAATAAACATAACGGCAAATAGAGGAAGCATATAACTGCAGATTGAAAAGTGTTCTGAGAAAAATACAGTGTCCTAGAAAGAAATGAGTATAGACACTTTATCCTGGATGCCTTGGAAAGTTTTGCAAGACCGTAACTGCAAGACAAACTTCATAATTCAAATACACAGGGGAATAGTGTTGCAAGGAAAAAGAGCAGAGTGTGTATAACATGAACTCAAAAGTTGAAGCAGAAATAAGTCAGTAATCCTATAATCCAGAGACTGAAAACAGTAGTAGGTGAGGTCTGAGAGGTAGGCTAAAATCACATCATGCAGAGTTTTTAGGGTCTCCTTAAAAAAGGTAAAAGACTTTCAATTTTGCTTTTTAAGACTAAGAGCAAATCACTAGAATCTTTAGTAAAATTTGATATAATCTATATTTTAACATAAATATTCTGGAAGCTCTATGGCATTTTGTCTTTTTTTTTTTTTTTGACAGAGATCACAAGTAGACAGAGCAGCAGGCAGAGAGAGAGAGAGGAGGAGGCAGGCTCCCCACTGAGCAGAGAGCCCGATGCGGGGCTCGATCCCAGGACCCTGGGATCATGACCTGAGCCGAAGGCAGAGACTTTAGTCAACTGAGCCATCCAGGTGCCCCTATGGCATTTTGTCTTAAAAGCAGGAATAGAACAAGACCATTTAAATGGCTTCAGAAGCCTATGCAATGGTTCATGATTGTTTGATCCAGGATGGAGATGTAGAAATGATTAAAGATGGTCAATCAGTTTCAGAATAGATGGTAAAAGTGGACCTGACACTGTAAGAAGATGAGGAAAAATAAAAGAATCAACCACAACTCCTAAGTTGTTGGCTTGAGAAATAGGATGAGTAAGGGTGATATTTCCTGAGAGAGGGGGTATTTGGAAATAAGCAGTGTGAGGAAGAATGGATTGCTGTAGGCAAAATGGTAAAGAATTGGGGTTTTAGTTATAATTCTAATTTAATAGACATTAGAGATGATAATTTGTCACCTAAGAGGAGACAGTATTGGGAAATTGATTAATGAGATTGGAATTCAGGGAAGAGATTCAATCTAGAAATATAAATCTGGGAGTTATTAATATATATTCAGTTTGATGTAAATGAATTTATCAGATTCCCAGGAAGAGAGTGGAGATAGAGAATAGGTCTTAAGTGTGCACTTGGAGTGCTAGTATGTTTGGAGCTCTGGAATAGCAGAAGAAGCCAACAGATTAGACTGAGAAGTCAACATGTGCTATCCTGGAAACCACGTGAAGAAGCTGAGTTTCAAGTCAAGCTTCAAAGACAAAGTGTTGTCTGTCAAATGACCTAAAAGGGGCAGCTACAATGAAGACAGAAAATTGAGTATTGGATTTACAGTGATGGAGTTGTTGATGATCTTAATTTAAGTTCAGGAGTGCAGTTTGATGGCCTGAGTGTGGGGGATTAAGGGGAAAATGGGTGATAAAGTATGTAGACATGAATTTTAATAGCTTTGTTTATTTAAACAAAAATATAAGCAGTTCCTCCACACGTAAATTGAATTGCATCTACATGCAGTATTCTGTCTCCAGGAAAAACATAACAAAACAGAACAAAACACATTTTTATAAGACACCTGCAATATCTTTATGATTAATTTTCAAAATTGATCCCATGGCTTTCTTAATAGTACACATTTTGTTAACAGTGCTGAAGCTCAGTGGTGACAGAGCAGAAAATGTTCTTGTTCTCAGATTTTTCAGAATTTTCATTGAATCAGATTAAGAAATAATAATGTGTCTCTTTTTGCATGGTTAACAGAGCTTGAAAGAGCAATAAAATTATTCAAATAATTCCAGAGCACTATCTCAAGAAAAATTTTTCCCAAAATGTATATAAATATTCAATATGAATTTTTGGCCGAAGTTTCTCAAGCTTATCCATGGTCTGGCTGGATGCTTTTGGACAGTTGTGCAAAGTAAAAGGACTCAAAGTACTCTACTTCTAATTCTTTTAAAAATTGGAACCCATCCCAGGCAGAGCTGTACAGCTGTTAACCAGTGGTTCCATGTGAACAGTTCCCAGATGTGTTACCTGCATCAAGGCCAAGACAATGTGATATCTATCTCATCAAATAGCAAAAATATTCTCTTATATATAGGATTGACTCACATAAATGAATTGTGACTCTTCCATCAATTTCTCCTGGGTATTTCCTCCACATCAATTTTAAATGATTAGGGTCCTTTGCAATTGGTCGCATCATCTAGCCTCAAAATACAGTGATATAAAAATGTATTTACTGAAAATGGTATGCAGCGATACAACATACTTCAGAATCTATAGTGGCAGACACCCTGAGCCTTCAGAATCCAACAGTATTCTTCCATAGTTTTAGGCAGTAGTTGTTAGCACTTTGCAAAATTTCCCAAACAAGACTAATGGTTACAAGTAATAAAAGCCTAATACAGAGGTAGTTGTGGAACTTCTTTATTTTTTTCTTCTCCTTATTTTATTTTATAAGCAGTATTTGTCCAACAGAAGTACATCTCATTTTTTATAAAGTACAGATAAAGAAGAGAATACAATTATAATTTTTATTATCATCCTCACTGTTGAAAATATATTTATCTACCTCTGTCTCAAGAGAGAGATGGAGGGGCGCCTGGGTGGCTCAGTGGGTTAGGCCGCTGCCTTCGGCTCGGGTCATGATCTCGGGGTCCTGGGATCGAGTCCCGCGTTGGGCTCTCTGCTCAGCGGGGAGCCTGCTTCCCTCTCTCTCTCTCTGCCTGCCTCTCCATCTTCTTGTGATTTCTCTCTGTCAAATAGATGGATAGATTCTTAAAAAAAAAAAAAGAGAGAGAGAGATGGAGTTGGGGAAAAAACTCTAATATATTTACGTAAAGAAAAAATAGAAGAAATTTGGGGCAGTTGGCCTGGAAATGAATTCCCCTTAGGGAAAGCACTGTACATTTTTTGGGAAAGCTCCTTAACTTGCTATTTGTCTGTTAAAATTGAGAGGCAGCTGACTTAAGTCTAGATTGGTAGCATTCAGTAAACATAACTGGGTATATATATAGAGAGAGAGAGGGAGAGAGAGAGAGAGCACAGTAATTTTGGCATTGTTTCTGTCAACTAGAAAAACTTAATGGACTAGGAAAAGGAAATAAAAGGGTCTACATGACTTTACAATCAAGAGATCCCTTGTTAAAACTATTTCACTATAATTGGTTTTCTTTGAAATCCTATGTATTTTTACCATGCATTAAAAAGTTCTATTCTGGGAAAGGGTTCACAACTTTCACCAGACTGTTAAAAGATATTTAAAAAGCATTTTTTATGCATCCTGCTTTAAGGAAAGATGATTATAAATAATGGCACTATAGAATAATACCCACAGGAGAACTTAATAGGGAAAAAGTTCCTTATGGAAAAGAATGAACAGTAAATTTCTAGGTATCATGGAGCTGTCATATTTGAAATAGTTTGTTTCCTGAACTTTAACTACCCTCCATTACTTGCAGATCTTTTATTAAAAGCTCATTACATATAAAAGCTTAATTTTAATGTTCTTTAGAGAAGAAAGAGATGGTAGTACTAAAATGGCAGCAAATGAGGCAAAGCCTGAGGGATCCAGCAGGGGCAAAGGGTGAGGGGGCAGTAAAGAATGATATGGACACAATCGTGTAGTAAATGTCTTTATCCAAAATGTGCTGGGAAAGGGCACCCTCGAGGAAGGGTTAGAAGGCAAGAAATTAGATCTTCCTGCTGCAGAGGAAAATGGTCTCAAGAGAAGGACAAATCCAGAAGGATAGAAAAACTATAGATAACCAAAAAGGAGATATTCTGTCTATTTATAAACCAACCTTTCTGTTATCTACCTATGTAAGGGAGATCATATAACATCTTATAAGTTGCTTTCTCCTTTAAACATTTATTAGGAGACCTTTCATTTTTAACAAATGTATTTCTATGCCGTAATCAATCACAGTGACAAAATGTATGACTACAATTTTCTTTATCCTGTAACTTTTTTATCCTGTATCCTGTTTCCTTTCTTTCTTTTGCTTTTCCAAATAATAAATGCCTCGAGTATTTCTTGAATGAATACATTGAATACTATAATAAAAATTCTTTTAATTTTGACACATTTGTTCAATTACTTCCTTATGAAGGTGGAATGCTCAGTTAACTAGTATGCATACTTCTTAATTGCATCACTTACAACAGATAAAAACCCATTTATCAATTTATTCTGGGTTTCAATGTGTGGTTGACAATTGAGTTGAGTAAATTACTTAATTGGGATATAATATCACATTCAGAACATCTGTGGTAATTCAGTAACCACATCAGCAGGACTTACTCCTAAAAATTTCATCTTGGCTACCTATTTAAAGTAAAATGTCAATTGCTATTCTTTAAACACTTATGAATAGGGACCTTAAGTAGATTTCTTTTTGTTAGTAGTTTTAGAAATGAAATATAGACCCAATGCTTAAATTAAACAGAAGTTAAAAGCTGAACTGATCTGCATTAAAAGTTTAGCAAATCTTGTTTCAATGTACATAAGCTGTTCTAGACCTACTAACCAACTGTCATCCTAAAAGTTCCTTTCACTGAGACTTTGAGTTTACAAGAGTGAACTTAGAGCCTATATTTTGCCTGGATATGACAATAACAAGTGCAGAAACAGTACATATCAAGTAAACTTTGTTAGTGCTTGTGTGTCTGAAAATGTTATCTAGTCTTTGTGCTTGATCATAGTTTAGCTGGATATATAACTGAAGGTTCAAAATAGCTTTTTCTTTGAACTTTAAGACATTGTTTTATTGTATTCTACCATTAAGGCATTGCTAATGAAAAGCCCAGTGACCTTATGATACTTTTCTTTGTAGATTTTTTTTTCCAACTAGAAATTTCAAGAATCTTCTTCTTATATTTTATGTAATTTTATAAGAGTGCATCTAGGTGGGGATTTGACTCTATTTATCCTATTGATAATTAGTAGAGTTAATCTAACGACTATATCTTTATTAAGTTTTGCTAACTATTCACATATTTCTTTTTTATTTTGATGTGCTATTCCCTTCCATTATCTCTTTTTCCCCTCAATTTCCTATTTGTTGAATATTGCACCTACTGTATTAATCCTTTGTGTCTTTTAAATTTTCAACCATTTTTCTCTCCCTTTAGCTATCTGTGTGAACAGCGTTCTCAGTTTTATTTTCAAACCTTTGAAAGTTTTGTGTCAATCATCATGTTTCTTTTTAATTGAAAAAAACTCCTGACCTCATGGAATTTTACAGAGTTTCAATTATTGTTGTATGAATGAAATAAAATCTCACATATTTCTATGAATATGAGACATTATTTTTTCTCAATTACCTCACCAATAAACATTCACTGAATATCTTTCAGAGCTTTGTGTGTAACTCCAGTAGAGTACATCAGCAAGCTGCCTTTCCTGAGATATTTGAATGAAGAGAGTCTCCAGTTTGGAACACTAGCATCCACAGTGGAATCCCACCCATCTTAAAGAACAGCTTTCCACTTGGATCAACCCAAAATGACACAGTTGTTAAATCAGAGTCATCACCATGTTCCAGTGATCCTGATTCCTAGCCTGGTATTCTTTCCTGGTTATTTTTGGCTGAGTGACCCAGCAGATAGGATTATGGCCAATTAGTTTTATATCATAAATTTTTAAATATTTCACATAAGGTACTGGTCCTTTATATTTACCATAATCTTTAGTATGTAATATGATTCATATAAAATTCTATCATTTTTGAAGGTATGAGTCATTTACAATAATACATTTCTTCACATTTATAGAAGTTGTCTTGTGTGCAAATAGTTTATATAAGACATTTTAATTGAGTAAGCTTTACTGTGCCAAGAGTGCTGGGTTTTCCTTGAAATGTCAAGGCTTTGAAGTCTAAGGAAAATATTCTACAGCTCCATGGAAGCTGTTTTCAGAGAGAGTTATAGTTACTAGTTTATGGTTGCTGTAGTGTCCCAGTTAATACCATAGCAATGAGGCTTAAGTCCTGTCAGGAACACAAAGTCATTGTATTTATATGGATTCAGTGGGTATTTCTGCTCTACAGTTAAGACCCAGTCAGAATTTTCAGCTAGGGAAACTCAAATCTTCTGCCCTTCCAAAACATCTCTCTAAAAAGGAAGAAACTTAACATTTGACCTATCCACAGGAGCACTTAACTTAAATGTGTCAGGTAAGAGAGGAACCAGGGGATGCTTGTCATCTGGAATCTTTGGAAAGTTCTACAGTTTCAAGGCCTTCCTGAATAGCAAAAGGATTTTAGGAGGAAATCTGAAAGAACTGATTTTTTGTTTAAGTAATGATGAAAAAGGACTAAAAACAATACACTTCCTTTGCAACAGCTGATTTTTCAGGATAGGCAACTGCAGAGAACATTTACCGCTACTTCAGCTGCACTGCTCATTCTCCATGTGGACATAGGCGTTTCCTCAAAGAGTAATCAAATATGTTCCTAAGAGACAGAAGTGCTATGATGCCTCTGGGAAATTGACCCACTGGGGAATTATCAAACATATGTAGAGACCGTCAGTTCTTGCCATCAAGAGCAAGCAGAAAGGCCAACAACAACAGTGATTTACAATGTCATGGCATTCTGTTGTCTCTTGAGGTAACTGAAGTTTTAGCCTCACTTTATTTAGCTATTCACTTCTTGGAAAGGTTTTATGTTGTAAGAACAGAGAACACATTTTAGTAAAGTAGTACTCTGGATGGTAGACTTATGTTGAATGCTTCTGTGGATTTTATTTTAAGAAATGCAAAATTAAGAGCAAAAACACAGACATTTTTAGAAGAATAGGACACAAGAGAAAACAGAGAATACAACAGGGAACACATTTTTTTAAACGACTCACTAGCTTTAAGAAAGGTCACAAAAACATTCAATAAATGTGTAGTTGTTCAGGCAGGAAATTAAAGCCCTGAAAGAGTTCAACTGCAATTGGACAATACCAGCATGCCTATATTGACCACCCTGGAGGTGGGAATGTGCTCTAACTGCCAGTTGTGGCTATGCTCTAATACCTGTGCAGGTGCCACCTGTGCTTAGACTAGCGTCATCTAAAGGGCGATGATTTGCCTGATATATTAAATTTATTCCAGCATGCATGGGTGAAATGACAGATGGCTTGGGTAGCGAAGTAATTTCAAAACTTAGGGAGAAGTCAGTTGACAGCAATTTCAGTAAGTTCTAATTAGAGGTAACATGTGCACTCTTCTGTGTTTTCTGTAATGCCATGGGTTGTCCAGTAAAGTTTAATAGTATTTTGCCAAGAGTGACTCCATTCTTAGGTTCAAGGGAATTTGAATTTGAATGAAACTTCCAACATGGTCTCTCAAGAATTCAAATTCCATTTGCCTGATAAAATAAAAAGAAATCACTCTACTTTGAGAAAAAAGCAATACCACCACTGTACTCAGTGGCAAAGTCTTATAATTATTAAAAGCTTAATAATAATAACTAATTACATCTAGGAAAGCAATTATCATTGAATTTACCAAAAGATATTTATCATAGTAGCACTTAATTATGCACTTATATATGTACTTAATTCCTTGTTTTTATGTGATCAAAAAAGTGTATTTAGTATCAGATCAGTTGGAACCTTCCAAGATTTTTATTGTTTAGTTGGGACTTCTTACATAGAATATTTGTTTTCAATATAAATAAAATACAATATCATAAGGAAGCATAAAAGCGACATAAAATAAATAGTAGCTTTCAATCAAAGTGGGAGAAAGAGGAAGAAAGCTGAAGAATATAGCCAGAAATGGCAAAGGAAATGCAGTTGGTGGGGATGGCCGACTCACCTGAGGCTTGTGTGAGTATGTCAGAATGGTGTGCTTCAGGACCACGTACGCACCGCCATTTGTGACGTAGTTGGCACTGCTAACTCAGAAACAGAGTGATGATTTTGACCCTTAAGCATAAAGGCAGTAAGGTTATTTTTTTAAAAAATCAATGACAGGTTAAATAGTCATTTCATTTAAGGTGATTTTCTATTATGTAGCCATTTTGAAAAATATAGTCCCATATCGTCTTGCTCACACCCATAGGGCAGATATTCATAAATTAAAACCATGTCTTATATGAGCAATAAGTGTGTTTTTCTCTCTTTTCTGAGGAAAAAAAATTACATTAAGTGCCTTTGATACTGCATGTTTTCCAGGGTATAGCCAAAAATATGTGGGCCTATTTCACTGGAATTATCTTTCAACAAATGTAATATTGAGAAAGTGGGAGGTATTCTAGAGACTGTTTTCAGCCTTGTGTTGAACTTTTTTCTTTTTTTTAGTCATATTCTAAGGTGGTCTGTGTCTGAAAGTGTATGTTGTTTTTACTAATATTGTTTCTCTTTGTTTTTTAATATGGATTACTTTGATAGCTAATAATTTTAAGGTTAAATAGACAAAATAAATGCTAAAGCACATACATGTACTATTTCTTAACACATAAGTCTATCTATCACCTTATCACTAGAGTCAAAGTATAAATTAAAATTAAGGATTCTGTGAAACTGTAGATATAAGCTTAGAGAACAGAAAAAGATGACCCCAAACTAACAATTTGACCACTCTTAGCAGAAAAAGAGTATTACAGTGTATGTCATGTTTATGCATTTTTAAAAGCAGAATAAACTTCATTCATATGCACATGGATAGGTATTTTGTCTCAGCAGTAGTGTTTGCAATAAAACACATAAAATCACAGCACATCTCTTTCTATTCATATAATTTTACAAATTTACTTTAAAATTGGTCCTATTTTCATGTAAGCTAAGGGAGCCTTGGTGAGATTGATGAATAGTCACAAAGTCCAGGAATACGTACATTGGCATCTATTCTGAGGAAGTGTATGTGTGTGCATGTGCAAGTATATGAGGCATGGAATTAAGCCCACAAAATAATATATGGTACTTTGAAATTAATTGTGCACATGTTGTGATTACCAATAGCCCCAGTACAGCTTTCATTTAGAATCTTATCTACATATTGTGCCACCAAAGGAAATTGATGCCTTGAATTTTCAGACAAATATCAATTGATTGTTAAATTTGTTAAAGAGCTGCCTGGGCTCTGTTGTGCTACCAATGGATTTCTTATGGTACCTTTAATGTGTTAGCATTTGTTTTGAGATTGAAAACTAAAGTGGTTTTCTGATTCCCTTCTTTTCCACTGTAATTAAATTTGCAGTCTTTAAATTCAAATCCTGTGCTCCTAAGCAAAATTGAGCCAAGTAAAATAGAAAAAAAATCACAATTTCTTATTGAGCCTCCTCTTTGCCCAAAGCACTGTGAGTGGCTCAAAACTCTGTAAGACAAGGCTTCTGTCCCCAAGGAGGTTCCTCTTGGGGCTATTGCTCTTGGAAATGTTCCTGAAGACTGTGTAAGGGCCCTTCCTCTCAGGAGATCCCAAGCTTGTAGGAGGCACCTGGTGCAGTGACAACACTTAATCAAGGGAGTACTATTCTCTACTCTCCTATTTGGACTGTAAAACAGGGAAGTGCATCAGTAAGAAATGGAAAGTGGGTATCCATGTTGTTTCTTAAATCTCTCTCCTCCCCATGCTCCCACCCCCAGCAAAGAAGAGAGATAACTGACCTGATTCATGGGATTGGGAGTCTGTTCTACTTAACTTTTCCTGTCAGCAGGGTGTTTGGTTCTCTGCTCCAGGCATGCCTTTCAGAGACAGACCTGGAGGACATCTCACTCTGTTCTGCTGCCTGGATCCCTTGAATATGAAGCAGAATTCTGATCAGTGTTATCTGCTCTGCAGACACAATTCTCCCTCTGGTGGATTATCTCAAGTTCTAGATGAGATAGGTGACAGGGTGGGACAGGAGCATCAAAGGTCAGATTGTTTCCCCACATCTAAAACAGATTCTCCAGAATAGTCTTATGAGAATTAAAGGCAATACTTTTATATGGTTACCACATTTAATTTTAAAATTTTGTTTGGAATTGTAGAGGGTGAAGAAATGTAATATTTATGGTTTCTCAACACATGCAACTAAACAACCATTAACAACAACTTAAAGGTCTTTATATACCCTGCAAATCCTAACAAAGTTACATGAACAAGGTAAGTTCCTATTAATAGATTAATCGATTACATTGACTTTTCAATCAGAAATCTATGATTGTTTAATTATTTATTGAATGGGAACAAAGTAATAGACATCACTTCAGTGGCCTTTGAACTTACTTACAGACATCTGTGTAAGTGCTCCAACTTTGGCCTTATCCTGAAAAATCACATAAGTATAGGACCCATATAGTATCATTGCTACCACAATACTTTAATACATTAACTTTATTGCTTAGAAGACAGCATGATTTTTAGTTGTTAATGTGTTATTAAGAAAATAACCCAGAAAAGCAATGTAGATTATTTGTAGATCAACCAATTAGAGGACGTTCAAAAACAAAGGAGAAGGTAATGCCCAGAAGGATGAAGCAATAGAAATGTCTCCGGGGGCACCTGGGTGACTCAGTGGGTTAAGCCTCTGCCTTCAGCTCAGGTCATGATCCCAGAGTCCTGGGATCGAGCCCCACATCGGGCTCTCTGCTCAGTGGGGAGCCTGCTTCCCCCTCTCTCTCTGCCTGCCTCTCTGACTACTTGTGATCTCTCTCTCTCTGCCAAATAAATAAATAAAATCTTTTTTAAAAAAGAAAAAAAGAAATGTCTCCAACTAAAACTAGGACCAGTCATTTGTGACATTCATCTGAGACCTTAACAAGAACACTTTCTTTTTTTTTTGTTTTTTTTTTGTTTTTTTTTTTTTTAAAGATTTTATTTATTTATTTGAGAGAGAGAGACAGTGAGAGAGAGCATGAGCGAGGAGAAGGTCAGAGAGCGAAGCAGACTCCCCATGGAGCTGGGAGCCTGATGTGGGACTCGATCCCGGGACTCCAGGATCACGCCCTGAGCCGAAGGCAGTCGTCCAACCAACTGAGCCACCCAGGCGTCCCAACAAGAACACTTTCAATGGCACTTGGTTTCAAAGGCACTTAAAGGTCTTTATCAAATCATATAGTAGTTTAATAGAGTTTGTTTGGAATGTGTTCTGACCTCTTTCTCTACATATGTTCCTCCTCCCGTTGTGCTTCTTTCCCTTGCATTCAGCCATCCCATGTCCCCTTTAGCACATAGAAGTTCCACTTTGATGCATATGACTCACTTATGACTTCCATTCTCAAGAATTCCCTGGAAAACTGGCTCAGAATTACCCATGGGACTTTCCTGGATTTCATACTTCAGGGGGTTCCCCCTTCCCTGTCCAAATTCTTCAATCCTTTACTGATTTTTCCTCAGAACCCTTTTTAGTTTTACTTCCACATTATTCTTCATTTCAGTGTTTAACTTTGGGACCTCAACCTAAGATACTGGACTACATAAATAAAATACATATAATATAGGAGTAACTTCTAAATAGATCAATGCTTCATAGTTGCCTAAGTTTGAGACCTTAGTACTTTTTTTTTTAATATTTTATTTTATTTATTTGACAGAGAGAGATCACAAGTAGGCAGAGAGGCAGGCAGAGAGAGAGAGAGAGAGAGGAGGAAGCAGGCTCCCTGCTGAGCAGAGGGCCCGATGCGGGACTCGATCCCAGGACCCTGAGATCATGACCTGAGCCGAAGGCAGCGGCTTAACCCACTGAGCCACCCAGGCGCCCCCGAGACCTTAGTACTTTTAAGATTAGAACATTGATCATTTATTTGACTGGTTACTTTTCCTTTAAGATTTCCTTCAAATCATAAATGTCCTTTATGTACATCCAAGTGTTTACTGGTTTTTATAAAAAGGGGGAGGTGTGGTTTGAGTTAGGAATGTCTGCCTTCTAATTAAATTGTAGCAGCTTATGTATCAGGAGATGATCTATATTCTCCTAACTGTGTCATTAGTTATGGCTAGGCAACTTAGATAGGAAGATATAGAGTTAAAGGATAAAATAAATGGAAACCAATGCAACCATGAATGAACATAACAGAGTTTTCCAGTACAGTGCATCTTGAAAAATTTTGGGATGGCTACTTAAGAAATGGTCATCACTGGACTTTTGCAGCTGGTAATGGGAGCCTAGGTAATTCAAACCAAATCTGTTACTGAGAGCAACTAGAAAAGCTAGATAGAATACTTTTAAAATGTTTAATGAGATAACCAAGCTGCTGACAAGGCAATGAAAACTTATGGGTCAAGTTACATAATGAGAGGAAATCCAGAAGATTGAGACCAGCATTGGGGGATGCTTTTTCTCTAGGGACATCTGCCTACTCTGGATTAAATCAGAGCTTTAACAGTCTTCTGGGGCTAAGGCAACAGAAATGGGATTTCTGAGTCATAGTGAAGACACTAAAAACTTCCCCAAGATGGCTGAGATTCTAAAGGAATAAACGCTGAAATTGAGAATAAACAAAAGTAAACGGTCACCCAAAGGAATGAGATCTAGGTAATAAGCTCAATCCCTGAAATTTAATAGAAGGTAATACCTCCACCTGTCTGCACAAAACATTCTTCTCTTTCTGGGAGAAGACATTATGATAGATCTACACATGATAGATCTATCTCAAGTAAAATCTACAATTTTTATATACAACTTCTGGTAATTATTCCGAAATTACCTGACACAAAAGGAGATAAAACAATATGGTTGTAAATTTATGGAGGCAAACATAGTATAAACAGACCCATGGAGTACATAGGTAAGGTTGTCAGATACAAATGTTAAAATAAACATGCATGGTATGGTCAAAAAATGTAAAAACAAAACAACAACAACAACAAAAAAACCAGAACAAGAATCTAAAAGGAAACTGGAAATATATATAAAAGAACTAACATAATTTGAGAATTTAAAAAAAATAACACTAATTAGGAAAAAATGGATGGGTTTTCTAGCTGATTAGACAGATACAGGAAATAATTAGTGAATGGAAGGACTTAAAAGTGAATACCCAAAATGAAGCTGAGCGAGACAAGTGACGAAAGAACAGAAGATAAAAGGAATAGAAAGACTGACATATGTGTATTGAGAATCCCAGGAGAAGGAGAGGAGAGAGAGAGAACAGGTGAGAAGCAATATTCAGTGAGATAATGGCCGAGGATTTCTAAAGTTAATGAAAGAAATTAAACTATTGATTCAAGATCTAATGTTTTTATATTAAAATTCCTTAAAGTCTTAGACAATGGACAGGTTATATTCAAAAGTTCAATTAGTCTGACAGCTGGCTTCTCAATGGAAAGTTGTAAGTCAAAACAAAATACCCTGAGGTTGTTTCAGAAAGTTACAGCAGCAAGAATGAAAAAAAAAATCACTACTCAAGAATTCTATATCCTATGAGAATTTCCTAAAATGAAGCTGTAGTCATGGCATCTTAAAAAACAAACACAAAATTCTGGGGAAAAAAATCTATCCCAATTCACTTTCATTGAAAGATATACTTAAAGGTATTCTCTAAAAAAAAGAAAAAAAAGGAAAAATTAATGTCAGAAATGCAGAAATACAGGAAAGAATAAAGAGCAAGTAAAAAGGTAAACATGTGGATAGACATAAAAATTGACTACATAAATATATAATATTAATCACAATGCTTTTAAGAGACATAACTTTTAAAATAAACTGACTCAGAATCAGAATTTAGTATGTAGATTGTTGAATACAGACTTCTCTTCAGATGAACAGCTGTGGAAAGGAAAGGGAAGATATATGGTTTGGAAAGAGGGAGACATTAAACAAGGATCCGGTCTCAACTATAGTCTTAGAAGAGTCTGTGGGGAGCTTTGGATCTAGAATAGTTTGAGTTGAACCAACATAGCCAGGATTTTGTAGGATTACTATTGATCAGTCATTTGATGTGGCTAGCCTTAAGAAAGGAGTAGAATCTTGGTTGAGGAAGCCATCTTCAGCAGTCAATTCTTGAAATGGTTGACATATGAAGGCTATTTGCCAACAGTACTCCCAAAAGCTGGGACAAAGAAATGTTCATTGAAAAAGGATCTGGGGGCACCTGGGTGGCTCAGTGGGTTAAACCTCTGCGTTCAACTCAAGTCATAAAATCTCAGGGTATTGGGATTGAACCCCACATCGGGCTTTCTGCTCTGCGGAAAGCCTGCTTCCCCCCCTCTCTCTGCCTGACTCTCTGCCTGCCTCTCTGCCTACTTGTGATCTCTCTGTCTCTCTCTGTTAAATAAATAAATAAAATATTTTTTAAAAAAAGAAGAAGAAACAAAAATAATCTGGACATCACATTATAGCACCCACCACAGTCCACCCATTATGCCACTCTGACCCACTTCCTCATGTATGTTCTGGAGCTGTTCTAGAAGGTTCTGATAGATATCTCTTCCTGAGGATAAACATAAAAGAAGGATAACAACGAAAAATAGTTCTCATCAATACAGCATCTCAGGGCCAGGATTGATACTCATTATAGCACTCCTTTACTACTCATTGTAGAGTCCCACCCCGTAGCTAGGATGTCTGGACTCGGTGGCTTATCTAGTTACATAAACCAGACCCTTATCACTGACAGTTCTGTTCCCTTCTTTGGGAACTGGAGTATTTAAACTAATAGAGCCCATATCTCTAGGTACAAATTCCCTCAAGTGGGCCATTCTCACTTCTAATCCTTGGTTTCCATTCCCATGTTTGTTTGTTTTTTGTTTGTTTTTTAACACAGTATCATAACAAAACTATATGCCAGAAGGAGGAAGAGAGAGCACTCTGGACCCTATCCTTAGTTTTGATGGATGAGAACTATCCAAATTCTCAGAAGAAAGATCATGCTATGAGTAAATAATAAGGGCCTCAAATAAAGATTAAGAGAGGTAAGGTATCAGAGATAATCTCTTCTCCCTGTTATAATTTTCCTGACTCTCTGCCACTGGGTACGACCTGTCTCTTGTCTCAAGGGAGCCTTGTGATATTAGCCTCTTCTTGGATTGCCTCAGCTGCATAGAACCACCTCACACCAGGTTAAACTCCTTTCTGGGGCAGCTCTCATCCAATAACTGATGCAGGACAGTAAAGACTTAGCCAACTTGGGGCATCTCTAAAAGCTGATTTCAACTCTAAAGCTTCCTATGAAGCAAACTATTCCTGTAGTAACCACACTTGTAGTTTTCATTCCAAATGCTTATCTTTGCTAGAACATGACCTCAGGCACATGATTTGGAACTTCTGAAGAACCTCATTTAACACTTTTTACAAAGCAGGTCTCCTAGCCACAAATTCCTTCAATTTTTGAAGGAATTTGGCCACAAATTCCTTCAATTTTTGAAGAATTTGTGTTTGACAAAGGAATTTCAATGTTTGACTAAGTAAGTCTTTATTACTTTTTTACTTTTGAAAAATCATTTCACCGTATATGTAGGATTCTGGGTTGGTAGATTTTTCTTTCAACATTTTAAATATTTCTCTCTATCCCTTGCTTACATGATATTTGAAGACAAGTTCCTTTAAAGGTAAAGTCTGCTTTTTTCTCTATCTTCTTTCAAGATTTTCTCTTTTCTTTGGCTTTCTGAAGACATGACTAGGCATACATTTATTTATTTATTTATATTGGTTGGTGTTCTCTGAGATCTGAATCTGTGGTGTGATAAATAAATAATACTTAAATGGGGGAATAAGACATTTATTCCTTTTATAACTGAAAAGATATGAGTCCCATATTTTACTACATATTATGTCTCTGCTTCTACATTCAGACTCTCAAACTTCACATTAAAAAGTCTCTAAGAGACTTTAAAAAAATTAAGATTATTTATTTATTTGAGAGAGAGAAGCAGTCTCCCCACTGAGCAGGGAGGCCAAAGGCTCAATCCCAGGACCCTGGGATCATGACCTGAGCTGAAGACAGGTGCTTAACCAAACCAGCCACCCAGGTGCCTCTGTAGGAGACATTTTAAAGAGAACTCCATTGATCTTTCATGATTGGTATTTTATGTGCTTTCCTTTTGGCTAAGTGTTGAAATTTGTTGTTTTCTCCCTCCTTTCTTTTTCCCTCCCTTCCTTTTCTCTCTCTGCCTCTCAAAAATAAAGATGTAAATAAGACTGTGCAATGTGTTTCTTCCTTTCTATACTAGTTTCCATAATTCCTTAGTAAAGTAATCTTTACTAAAATTTATGCTATTGAGAATACTATGTGAAAAATTCTCAGTAGTAACAAGGTAAAAGAATTTTATTCTACTGAGGTCACCAGCTATAGTCTTTCTAAATAGTTCACATTCTAAGAAAACTTGACAGTGCTCTTTATGAATATAATTTAATGGACACTACAAGAAAAATAAAACTCTATTCTTCACTGAGCACAGCAGAGAAGACTTCTTTTTCAGCTCTCATTTATTAGACAATCAATTAATTTCTGTTTACACTCCAGGACACAGCATAAAAAGGACCCAATAACTTCAGTCAGACCTAGAGAGCAATGAGATGATCACTTCCCACTGAGGGCTTTAAGTGTTCAGAGGCCCCTGTTGTGTTTAATGTAGATCCAGTACCCTATTGGGAGGATGCCCTTTTTGTTTCCATATTAGCTTTTAGATCAATGATCTGTGGGGTCTCTAGTATTATGAACAAAATGAAACACTCACCCACAAGTACAGGTCTTATAAAATTCATGCAAATATTTGGTTAGAAAAATTATATATATAAATATTTATATTATATCATTTATTCAGTTAGAAATACATATGCATATATATTATTTTTTCTCTGTCATTTTGAAATTAATGACAAGCAATTTTTCCAAGTCTTTCTTTTTTTTTTTTTTTTAAAGATTTTATTTATTTATTTGACAGAGAGAGATCACAAGTAGGCAGAGAGGCAGTCAGAGAGAGGATGAGGAAGCAGGCTCCCTGCTGAGCAGAAAGCCCGATGCAGGACTCGATCCCAGGACCCGGAGATCATGACCTGAGCCGAAGGCAGCAGCTTAACCCACTGAGCCACCCAGGCGCCCCTTTTCCAAGTCTTTACAAAATGCTGTTCTAACCAATAGTCTGCTAACCTGACTTAACTTTGAACAGTTCTAGTCATGGAGCTGCACATTCTCCAAACTACACATTCCATGTGGACAGATTTTATAATGTTGATTCTAGATTATTTCATTCTAACCTCCATTCATTACTCTTCTTTAGTTGATCTTTCTCCCAGTATTTTATATGGCAGCTTTTGGGAAAATGAAATTTGTCATATCCAACAACCTTTAGCACAAGGCATCTCTTTTTCAAGGCAAACGTCCCAGTAATCTCAATGGTATCTCATACTACATGGCTTGCTTTATCCATCTTGTTTCCTCTGGAGGTGTGGCACTCAGCAAGAAACTCTGGAATCTGTGAGATCAGGGTATAAATTTTAGATTACATATTCAATGCCCTACCTCCTGTTTATATTTGAAATCTGCTCAAAGACTGATCACTCTCTTGGCTAAATAATACCTAGTGACAGAGAAGGAAAATTACAACAGAGAGTTGAGATTAACTCTGAAGCCTTACCTCTCAATCTTCTTTATTTGAGGCCCTTGTTAGTTACTCATAGTATGATCTTTCTCATGAGAATCTGGCTATTTCTCATCCATCAAAACTTCCTTTTCTGAGCCCTATCCCAGCAGGAACCTGATCTTCTCTGCAGAAAGAGTATTGGTGTTGAGTTAATTAGAAAAGTTTAATTCCAAGCTTAGCGGGCAATGTTTTTATGTTAGCATTAGCCACAGAGCTGTGCACAAATCCAGCACATTCATAAATTGCTCATAATAAATGTCTTAACCCACCTAAAATGCAAATGTACCCAGAAAGCACTTAAAGGATGGCTAAAAAAGGCCACATTCCATGTTTAGAAATACACAGGTCCAAGCTACCTCTATTTAAGAATGGTATATAGAAAGGACAAATCTTCTCTAAACCAGTGCTGCTCAAAGAGTGTCCCCTAAATAGATGTATCAGCAATATCTGGGAACCAGTAGAAAGGAAGACTCGAGGTGTCACCATACCTACTGAATCAGGATATCTAAGGATAGAGTCCAGAATGCTCTTCCTTCCTTGGAGTTCTGGCTTCCTGTTCATACAGTATCAAATGTGGCAACAGCAAAAAAGTATACAATCTTCAGTATTGAGAGTCTATAGTATTCAAGATTTTCAATTACCTGATTTGTTAGCCTTACCTCCAGCTATCTCCTAAAGAATCTTTCCTAGATTACTGCTCTTGGACACACTTTTGTTTACCATTACTTGACTTGGAACACTAGTGGTATTTATCTTTATCTGTTAGAATTATATTCATTTTTCAAAATAAAACACAAAACCTCTACCTTCTTCTTGTCACTTTCCTGACATGCTTAGAAACCACATGTAGAGGGAAAAACAAAACAAAACCTCCTTTTTTTCTATACCTTCATATCACATCATTCACAATCCTCTTGCACTCATTGTCACATTTTCCATGTATAATAATTAAATGTTCTAGAAAATAGACATTGAAACAAAACTTTGTATGCTAATAATTAATTAGTAAGTGTGATCACAAAGAAGCAGAAGTAGAGGGAGAAGAGAGCAAGCCATGGAGGGAGAAAAGAAATTAAGTTCAAGAGGGTGAATTCTTGACGCGGATACTGCTTGGGATCAAGTACAACTAATTGGTTATTCTTGAGAACCATCTTCATGGAGTCCATATGAACACCTGCATTTCAGGACAACCTCTCCAGAGTGAAGAAGGAAGAAATAATTATCTGCTAGCTCTTGTCTTCATTGATAAAACTTAGTATTCTGGTAGGTTAACTTCCCCTCTCTTCCCAGTTGTACTTGAACTATCCTGCCTGCAGTTTAAGCCTCAGCATGGACAGCAAATCTCTGGAGTGAGAGAGAAGAGAAGGGCAGTGAGGACATGGAGCAAAGCAGCTGTCAAGTTCTGTTCACATGAGGTTGGTCTGAGCCTATGAAGAGTTGGCCAAGCCAGTGGAAGCTGGGAATCAGAGGCAAACATAGGCCCCAGAAACAGGTGATACTCAGGGGATCTAAAGTGATTCTCCATGGTATCTATTACAAGTTATGTGTATATGTGATTTACCTGCCTATAGAAACTGCAAGTTCCTTGAAGATACATGACTTTGCATCTTATATTTTTCATAACCTCTACTATTTATCTCAAATACCATAGTTTCTTCCTGAACGTGCAACAGAAGTTAAGATTATCAGAGCTTAAAACCATTTGCCTAATGAATTGCATTGTAATTAGTAAGTTCTCCTCTTTCTACCAGAAATTTACAGCTTGGAAGTTTAGTACATGAGGCAGAATTCTTTGGCGTTGGGGCACCTGGGCATCTCAGTGGGTTAAAGCCTCTGCCTTCAGCTCAGGACATCGATCCCAGAGTCCTGGAATCAAGCCCCACGTCGGGAGGGAACCTACTTCCCTCTCTCTCTCTCTCTGCCCGCCTCTCTGACTACTTGTGATCTCTCTCTGTCGAATAAATAAATTAAATATTTAAGGGAAAATTATAATATATATTTTATAATTTTATAATATATATTTTATAATTATCTTATATATAAGATATATATTTATATATATTCTTAATCATATATATATATATGGATCTATATAGATTCTTTGGCTGTATACTTTAACTGTGCATTTCAAGGACCTAGAATGGGCTCCATGCTCAGTGGGGAGACTGCTTCTCAGTCTCCCTCTGCAGCTCCCCTTGCTTGTGCTCTCTACCTCTCTCTCTCTCTGTCAAATAAATAAATAAGATCTTAAAAAAAGATTTTGGAAAAATAAATAAATAAATAGAGTTGATTATCTATCTTTATAGATATCTATGTAGATATCTATAGATAGATATATCTATCTATAAAGTTGATTATCTCTATAGCACCTTACTAATAAAATGCTAATTCATTTAATAATTAAGATTTTTGTTTTGGAATTCAAATTCCCTCAAATATTCTTCCAAAGCTTTGAAATTCCCATATTATGAATGGTATATGGGCCAACCCATACACCATTTTAAACTGTTTATCCCTTTTCTTGAGTTAGATTCCTTTCTTTTTCTACATATCTTTTTAAAACTTATCTTTGAGGATCCCACTTATTCAGATCACAGATGATTTTTGTGATACATAACTCAGTAACACAAACATTCTTAGAGGCACTGCTCACATGGGTGCACATTTTAAATTCTAACCACATGTTCTTTTCAGGGACCATGTTTTCTTTAAGAAAACTAGAAATAGAAAAATTCTATACAAACATTTCAATAACAGAATATAATTTTAAGAACCACTTATGTGAAGTGGCGGGGGGGTGGGAGGTTGGGGTACCAGGTGGTGGGTATTATAGAGGGCACGGCTTGCATGGAGCACTGGGTGTGGTGAAAAAATAATGAATACTGTTTTCCTGAAAATAAATAAATTGAAAAAAAAAAAAAGAACGACTTATGCTTTTGGGGATTCCTTTTTCTCTCCTCTTCCACAGATTCCTCCAACTAGAACATTCATCCTTCCTCCACTTCAACTCAATCACCTATATTAAAAAAAGAAATCTTGGCTAGACCTGTTCAGAGAAGGAGAGAGAATTCTGCTCCTCTCCAAAGAGGAGGCACTAACCCTACTCATCTTCACTGTTAGGCCACCAAAAGTTCCATTACCTCTAGTGCCAGTCACACAAAATCTTGGTGACATATAGAACTTAATGTATAACATACAGAAACTTTAACAGAGGACCATAGAGGAAGGGAGGGGAAACTGAATAGGAAGAAATCAGAGAGGGAGATGAATCATGAGAGACTCTGGACTCTGGGAAACAAAATGAGGTTACAGAAGGGAGGGGCTGGAGGACAGAGAAACTGAGTGATGGGTATTAAGGAAGGCACATGATGTGATGAGCACTGGGCGTTGCATGCAACTAATGAATCATTGAGCACTACATCAAAAACTAATGCTGTACTATATGCTGGCTAATTGAACATAATAATAAAAAAATAATAATTAATTAATTAATTAATTAACATGTAAATAAAACAAATTATTCTACCTTTAATTCCTCTTCTCATTTGTTTCATGTATTTGGCATTATGCATCCTATGATGTTAACTTCTGTACTATCTGTTGCATAATTAGCACTCAATATGGAGGTGTCATATATTTTCTTTTAGAAAGAAAAACTTAATATGTGTATATTCAAAAATTATTGAATTGAACACTTGCTAAAAGGAATATATTTTTCCATGATTGTTTCAGTTTCCATAAACCCTTAGATCACAGTTTTTTCTATTGAAAATAATGTATTCTGCAAAGAACAATACTATTTTAAGATATATATTCTTATAGTATTTGCATGATAACAAGCTTATTTAATAGCTCAATTTATGCTGATTTGTTAAAAAGTATTAAAGACATTTCCCTCTGTTTCATGGCCATTTAAAAATATTAGAAAAAGTGGAGTATCAGGAACACTTCCTTCCATATTAAAACATTGTTTTAGGTGGCATAAGGAGATACATTGTTTACAGCCTAAAATATTCTCACTTTAAAAAAAGCATCTATGATATGAAGAAATCATCCTTTCAGCACTGCCTTTTGCTTCCATTCCCCACAGCATCAAGTACAGATTCTGTTTGTATTTCCCTATAGCTTTTTATGTGATTGCCAGGAGCAAGATAAAAATGTATCTTGCAAAGCATGCTTTATTTCAGGTGCTGGGAGAAATGTGAATGCAGTCATTTTCACTAGAAATGTTTTCAAATAAATTTAGAATAGACAGAAACTAACATCTCCAAACTATGCACATACAGAAAAGTATCAAATATTTAGGTCCCTAGCTAGAGATCATCACTAGAAGAAAGTAGGCTTAATTTAAAATAAATTGCTTTCATCCATTTAATACTCACAAATATTTTGTTTATAAAACTATTGTTAAAACCCAGGCACTATGCTAACATAGGAATTACAAAATTTAAAGACTTAGTTCTGCTTTCGAGGTAGAGCGGGAGAGGAGGATATGTAAGAAAACAAATTATAACTTGTATGGCTGCAAGAGAAAGGAGATACCCAAAGCACATGGAGAAAGCACAATGGATAAGCCCAGGAACCTCCCTCAGGTCAAAGCTCTGAGGAGGAGCAAGTGACTATAACTTCCAGGAGATCTCCAGGTGGACAAGTCCACGCAGAGGTGAGAAATATTGCAGGCAAACGAAATAGCAATTTGTAAAGGTAGGAAAAAGCAATGTGCATATTAACAACTGAAATTAGGGCAACTTGGTTGAAGTTAAAAAGTCCAACTATGGGAGGATGTGTGGGTGGTATGAAATGAGGTTGGAAAGGGTGGAAATGACACCAGATCCTGAAGAGCTTTCCATGTCAAAGGACTGATCCCATAGGCAATAAATAGTTCCTGAAGAATGTGAATATAGAAATTATGCCATCGGTTTGTGTAAGTATAAATGTGTTTTAGAAATATCACCTTAGAGGCAGTTCAGGGACAGGTAGGGGGGACTTCAAGGATGAAAAGACAATGTGTAGGGTGAGTCACATCTGAAGATACCCCAGTTACCCAGGAGTCAGAAGTTAGAGATGTTTGGAAGATTGAATGGTGAGGGCAGAAAAGGAAGGGAAGTGGCGGAGGAAATGACTCTTAGATTTATTTGTTGGGCAACTGGATACATGGTGGCATCGGTACAGACAGAATGCAGATCTAGAAGCACTTGGGTATGAGTGTGTATGCACGCACACACTTATTTGGGAGGGTGTAGGAATAACACATGACATTCTATTAAAATGTGGTTCAGTGGTTTCATGATTTCTGTTTCTTTTTTGTTTTCTACAGTGTTTATGGTTTTGATAGATTGAAATCTCCGCGTATATCCCATCCCAAGAGGCATTTCCTCATTATTTCATCCTGTATCTATGATAGCCTGTGTAGTAACACAGAACCACCTGTGTTTGGGAAAGTTCTTATTTCTCCCAATCCCCCACATCACTCTGTTGTTTCACCTTTTCTTTTTTAGCAGCCACTTTCATTACTGCCAAGTCTAATATCTAAACTCTTTCAAAGAATTAGCTTCAAATTCCTCTCTTCCAGATTTCTTCTGATTCTCCTTTCTTAGTAATTCAATATTAATTTAGAGTATAGGCATATTCTCCCTACCTCTGATATTCAAACTTTCAGCTACCCCTAATGCTAACAGACCTCTTTTCTTTATCCCAACATGTAAAGGCTTCCTCCAAACATTTCCCCCTTGCCTGCCCGTTTTGCTACATGTTTCTTTCAGGAATAAGTCTTTTCTCTCTGCTCCTCAATGTCTTTACCCACAGGAATATGCACAAACTTTTAGTTTCAGATTTAGTCAGTGCTGAGCCTGATTTTTGTTCAAACATTTATCCTATATGTTATAATATTTAATATCTCAGACCCAAGTTTTCTGCTGCATTTTAAAAGGATAACACCTACTCCTCGGGTGTTGAGTCAATTAAAGGAAACGCAACATATGTAAAGCACTTAGTATAGTGCTTGGCAAATGGTAGGCATGTCATTTATGATAGCTTTGCTACAATTACTGTCACAAATATTACTGTGCATTTCAAGTCAAATAAATAGGGAAACTTAAGTTTACTGTTTCAGATACTGTTTAAACTGGCATCCTTAAGAAAGAGCACTTTTCATTTTCATTTGGAGATTAACATTGGTTTGGGTTTGCTTAAAATGAGTGACATATTATATTTCTCCAAATAGTGAAAACACTTGTAAAAACAAAACTGTAATAGGTTAATTCGAACCAGTTTTCTAATTCCCATGAGTACATTTATTATGTTTTTATTTCTCATAATCATATGGTCATAGAAAGAACAATTTGAGTGTTAACCAACTTAATGGTACTCATAAAAATTGTTAATTTGATGATGCGCTGATTTTATTATTAATGGCTTTTAATAAAACACTCCCCAATGGATGAGAACTCACAGTCCGTAATTTTATGAAAATAAGGCTTTGAAATTATGTTGTGCCTTCAAATTCAACACAATAGTTTTGTGGAATTTGTGTTTCATATATGTTTGGATGTACAAAAAAGAAAGTGTTGATCCGTTGCCTATAGCCAATCATATTAATAAATGTCAAAGACAAAATGAAACTACTTCTCTCATATTTTCATTCTATTTCCTATATAAAGAATTGTCTTCATTCTAAAAAGTGGAACAGTAAGCATTAATAAAAAGGAATGGAAGTTCTTAACAATAAGGATATTAAAAGAAAACAGGTTGTTGAATTACAATGTAGTTTCTGACAGGACAAGTGATGTCATGGTAAATTACCAAAGTCTCAGGGAAATTCACAGGTGAAATAGAGATTCTTAGCGTGATCCAGCTAAAATACTATAGAGCAAGAAAATCACTATAAATCTTGAAGGCTAGCAGTTACAATAAGACTTTTTCCCCATGAAATAGAAATAAACATTGATATAGTCTATAATGTTGCATTCAGAGAATGGGTGTTGAGTTCTTAAAAGAAAAACCTGTGTGTTTTCCCAAAGGGCAAGCCGTTGCTTACTAGTTTGGGGTTTGTTTGTTTTTTCTGTTTTTAAAGTAAGATAAAGTTGGTCATTCAGGGAAATTCTACCAATATTATTTCATATTATCTTGAAATTTTTGCATGGAATTTAAGAACTCTAGCTATGGCTTTTGAATAGTACAAAATATTATGTTCCTAAAAATAATGCAGTTGGGAACATTAATATAGATTTAAGTTATAATAATAATAATAATGTTAATGAGTCAGTTTAGCAAAAGATGTCTTCAAATCTGTTGGGGGTGTAGTGTGTGACTAGGACTAAGTAAATGACCCAAGATAACTTAGAGCTGAGAAATTATTCTTGGGAGACTGTTTGACACTATTCACTTGTCAAATCCCATTGAACTTTACAGCATAAAGAGTAAATATCAAATATATGGAAATTAAAAAAAAATCAGCCAGAAAGGCAAGAGATCTCGGAATTGAATGCAGACTGTAACAAAAGAATCTAGTACAAATATATGATGTAACCTCTCTGGAAAGGGTGGGGAAAAAGGAGTCTTGATCTAAATAACGCGGGAAATGACTGGACAATGTAAGACTAAAGACAAAGGAGCTATATGTAAGTATTGTACTCTGGGTGGTAAACGTGTTTCTCATGGAAGTACAGGTTAACAACTCTGAAAGTATGGCACATGTTTACTCAAACAATAAGTGAATAGTTGGTAGGCGGTAGGAGTCAGGATTCTCAAGAGGTGGGAGTGGGAAGTTACAGAGAAGCAAGAGGGGAAGGCTAGAATGAATCATGAGATACTTAACTACAATTAGAGGTATCAGTTTGAAGTCAAGGTCAGCTTCGTATAAACACAGGTGGATATCTGAACACATCAAGATAGGTATACATAAAAAATAAATTTAAAAAAAGATAGGTATACATGCATATATTAGTATACATACGTGTAGTTCTTTACTATAGCTGCTGAGAGGACCTAAAAGCAGTGAGCATTCCCAGAGTTCAGATCTTAGTTTCTAACCCCATTTTCCAATGAAAGTAAGCAAGGCTCTTTTGAGAAATGGCTGATTCTAGAGCTGTGGTGGGAAATTAAGAAGGGTCCAGAGCTTCTTGCAGTATTAGAAGGAATGTGGCTCCAACTGAAAAAACTCCTGATAGTCAAAGCTGAAACAATTTGAGCAATAAAATAAGTAATGTAGTATTGAATTATAACTTAAAGTATAAAATAAATATTCATGAGTTCAGACTGAAATGATTGAAAATTACATAGGAGAGAAGAGACAAATCTTCCACACAGAAGAATTCCGTATAATGTATATAGTTACTGTTCCCTCAAGGGGGTAGAGCATAACTTCTCATCCTTCATGTATGGAGTGTGCTTAGTAACTTGCTTCCAAATAATATAGAAAAGAGGGAAGTAAAATGCATTTATGTTGGGGTTAATGTAGGGTATGAACTCAGCCATAATACCTGACTTGCTAAAATGTAACGACACAGAGGCCACTGGGGCAATGGAAGGTTTGGGAGAAGGGTGTGGGCCTTTGGAATGCCAAGACCTGGGTGACGACTCTGCTGCTGGAATGCCATGGGGAGTTGCCTTACCCAAAGCTTTCTTAGCCCAAACAGCCACCATGGGATCTAAGAGATGTATCCATTGTCCTATAGGCTATGTTTAGCAGACCTCATAGAACATGCAGATTAGCATATCATATCTTTCTCATAAACAGATCCCCCTGGTTTCAGTAAGATCCCTTGTCACACATCATGTGCTTGAGAAACAGTGATAAGGATTTGTGAGTATCCTGAAAGACCAATAAAAGCAGGAGCAAAGAAAAGCAAAGTGTCTTTGTCTCTGAGCCATTGACCCCCTGGCCTTCTTTTCTCTTTCACAGCAAAGTTTGGAGTAATCTTTCATCTGTCACTACAGAGATTGCTGGGCCATCCCCGGCACATTTACAGTAGAGCAACTGGACACACAGTACCTTACACGGGGGAATGAGGCTAACCGCACTGGGGATGTCACATTCCCTTGCTCTGTTGTATTGAGAATGGCATATCATCTCAGTAACACCTCCGACAAAGGCAGTCCCAGACCGACCGTGACAGAAACATCAGCCAAATTTAAATGAAGGTCATACCTGCCCAATAATCCTCAAAAAATATTAAGGAAAATGAATGAAATCTGAAGAATGTATGGAGGTTTGTTGATCATAATGTGTCAATATTGTTTGATGAGTTATGACAAGTGTAACAGATTGATGCAAGAAGTTAACAACATGGAAGACTGGCTGCAGGGTATATGGGGCTCCCTACGATCTTTTCGCAACTTTTATGTAATCTACATACTGGAACAAAACATTTGTTGGAAAAAAAAAATCAATAGAGTTTCTGCTTCTCTTTCTCAGGACTGGCCTTGGGAATCCTGCACTACCATGGAAACCTAATCATCCCAAAGCCTCACCGCTGGAAGGATAAAGTGGAAAGATAGACACACAGAGACATGCCCCAGGAGACCCAAATGTTTCAGCCCAGATGTCTGTCTTCCCACTCTTTTGGACATATGAATGGGTGGCCTTTCAAATGAGTACAGTTCTGGTCTTTGAGCAGCTCCCATAGGTAAGGAGAACAGAGATGAGCTGCGCCCTGCCCAGACTCAGATTTATGAATAAATCAGTGTTGTAGTTGTTCAAAGCTACTAAGCTTTGAGGTGGTTTATCATGTACCATTAGATGCATGGCACAGACACACTTGCTAAAATTTTACCGTGGTAGTCATAAAAAAGATTTTTTAAATTATTATTAATTTTACTCAATATTTGTCAAACTCTTTTAGTTTGAACACATCTCCCTTAGCTCTGGAAATAATCTATCATTTTTTTAAAAACAATTTCTCTCCAAACTTCCTCTGAGCTTCCTTCTCAGAACTCTAATTAGTTCAATATGATTTCAAATAGATACTGCATAATTATCTTTTCTCTCCTATTTCCTATGACTATGTATTTTAATATATGGTTGAGGAATTGCTTTGACTTTATCTTTTTTCTAACTTTAGATTATTTGCCTTTTGTCAGAAGTATTTTAAACTCTGAATGATAATTTCCTTTCCTGTGATCTTTACTTTGACAATTCATGATACCATGATATCATTTTATGAGTGATATATGTGTGTATATTATACACCCATATACACAAATCTTTCTAAGGATAAATTACCTTTCCATTTCTCGCCTTACCTCTGTTTCTTTTCATATTTCAAAATGATGCAGTACGATGGTTAGCTGATACCACTCCATTCAAAAATGGGTTTTATTAACAAATAGCTTTTGCCAAATGGTAAACAGAATTGTGTGTCAGTCATTGTGTGCAGACTTCTCTACAATGCCAAAATACACCAGTTTCTCCATTTTGGGGGGGAAGATTAATTTGCTTAGATAATAAATGACCTTTGTTTATTTTATTGTGTGCCCTTTCTTGGGGTGTTACCACCTAGTTTCTGGGGAAAGGGACAAAGGAAGATGACAGCAAATACAGGAACTCAATCATTCTTTCTCTTTCAGTCCCTCTTCTCCCTCCAACTCTCCGAAGGTACTTGCCTTGTTGTCAGGGGCAGCTTTATCTCCTCCTGGGCTTCAGCCCCTTCTGGGCTCGTCGGCCCATCTGTTTTCCATCTTCCAGTGGTGTTTTAGAAACCTTGCTCAGCTGATATCCCACTTTCTATTAGGTTTATGGTTGTAAAATTATATCACTATAATCCTATACGGTAGGACTATATATTTAACATTATTTTAATGGGTACCCAGGAATAGGAAATAAAAGTATTTGTTCTGGGGTGCCTGGGTGGCTCAGTGGGTTAAGCCGCTGCCTTTGGCTCAGGTCATGATCTCGGGGTCCTGGGATCGAGGTCCGCATCGGGCTCTCTGCTCAGCGGGGCGCCTGCTTCCCTCTCTCTCTCTCTGCCTGCCTCTCCATCTACTTGTGATTTCTCTCTGTCAAATAAATAAATAAAAATCTTTTTTAAAAAAAAAGTATTTGTTCTTAGATTAGAAGTTAAAAACTTTATTAATGACCCAGAAAAAAATATTAATGAGATATTGTTAAATGTTCATTGTGGGGGCACCTGGGTGGCTCAGTGGGTTAAAGCCTCTGCCTTTGGCTCAGAACATGATCCCAGGTTCCTGGGATCGAGCCCCGCATCGGACTCTCTGCTCGGCGGGGAGCCTGCTTCCCTTCCTCTCTCTCTGCCTGCCTCTCTGCCTACTTACGATCTGTCTGTCAAATAAATAAATAAAATCTTAAAAAAATATATTCATTGTGCATAAGCTGAAAGGGAGTGATGAAGTATAAAAAGCTAAATTCTAAAGGCTAAACTGATTGTTAAGTATTATCATTACTATTAATATCATCACCGTTATTGTTCCAGGTACTCTGCTGCAAGTTTTACACAAATGTTTGGCTCATAAAACAATGTAACCACTTCTCTCCCTATCCTCTGCTGGCATTCTAGTCTACCGTCACTATCATGATGTGATATGATGGCAAATAATATGATGTGAGATTATGGCAAATGCCTAGTCAGGGCTTCCATGCTTTCTCCATAATTCAGTTACCACAGGGTCATCAAAATGATATTTTAAAAGTAAAAATTGTACAATACAGTTGCCTTCCTTAAAATACTCCCTTAAAATAAAACTGAAGTCTTACGATGAGCTATAAGCCAAATAAAACCTGGTCTTTCCCTGAATGTTTATTTCACTCTATATTTCTCTTTATTTTTACTCCCTGTGCTCCACATGCATGACCTTTTGCTCTAGCCTGGTGATAGGTGTTCTGGAGGGCACGTATTGCATGGAGCACTGGGTGTGATGCATAAACAATGAGTTTTGGAACATTGAAAAGAAATAAAATAAAATAAAATGGAAACATTTTAAAAAATAAAGATACATACTCAGAATCATTATGTAGGTCAGATTGGATAAATATAAGTACATCTTTTTAATAATGTTAAACACATGTCATTTACTAGTAATTACATTCTTAGCTTAGAAGGGTTTGGGGTGTGTATGTGTGTGTGTGTGTGTGTGTATGTGTGTGTTGGCCAGTTGGTTTTTAGAAAACGTGCCCACATATTTGAATTGTCCATGCCTGCGTTTTCCTGAGAGCAGTTATTCATTGCACTTGTGGCTTATCAAAGGCATAGCAGAAGCTAAATTAACCAAGCCATAAGTTAGCCTAGAGCTGTCTCCTGGTTTATTCTCTGCATTGATTTAGTGAGGAATCTTCTGAAGAATATTTTCCAGATACCACTAGAATAACAATTTCTCTATGTAGAAGAGAAAGTATCAGTTGTTAGGTCAACACTCCAAAGTACTAGAGGGAAAGGAGGTTAAAGTGGCATGATTAAGCAGATTGAAGTAGAAAATGCCAATCTAGATGTACCCCTACTTACTGCTGATTTAAGGAAATATTGAAGAAATTAAAGGAATGTGAGTTCGAAGTTTTTGCATTTTGTTTCTTTATCATTGCGTTTCTTTTGGGGCAGTTTTCCAGTTAAACCGTTCTGTACCTTTACTTGGTTTGTGCAAAATCCCCAGAAAAGAACATCCCTTTGTATTTCATTAGGCCATTGTATGGTTTATTCATCCCTGAGGATGGGGGTGAAAGTGTCCATGGTATTCCCAAGACCACACTTCATCTCCTTTATACATTTACGCACAGTACCATTTTCATTCCAGTGCATCTTAGTTAAATTCAGGGAGCAGAATCATTTAGTGGGACCCTTATTACAGCTGCAGGCCATATCTGGTATTTGAAACTACATTTCCCCATTTTCATCTAACTAGGTTGATATAAATCATTATTTTTAATGACAGGTGATGACTCTGAATGTTTAATAGTTGCTTGTGTAGAAATGGTACATTCTCTACTTAATAACTAGGCCAGTGGTGATAACGGAGCTTTGGTCTAGGTCCACCCAGGAAAGTAGAAACCATTTAAAACAGAAAGAATTTAATGTAACAAATTGATTACAGAAGAACTAATAGGTCAGTTTGGTGAGGCAACACAGAGATTAGCAGTAACAAGAAACCCCTACTCCTATAGGCTAGAAGAAATAAGAGATTTTACTAAAGTCCAGGAACTAGAATTACCCAAAAGAAGTCGGAATTTTGATAAACTCTTTTTGTCCTAATAGTAGATGGAGTCACAAAGAAAATATAGCTTTTGGAAATGCTACCTGAAACAGGAAGGTAAGAAAGAAATTTCTAGTTTCTCCTTGACTACCATCTGCCAATCTCCCACCAGTAACTTCTGTTGGGAAAACACAAGAAAAAGCTAGCTGCACCCGGAGGCTGGGAAGCACAGTTTGCAGCATTCTATGACACAGAGCTTGACAGAGAAAGGCAGAGAATGGACCTGAAAACAAGGAAGACCAGGATGGGCAAAAATGATTTTTCAAACGGATCCAACAATCAAATGTATTTATTCAAAACGTAATTGTATATCCATGCTGAAGTGGGCAGGTTCTTATAAAAATGTTTTTTTAAGAACTTGCTTGTTAAATGAGAACTATAAACCAAAATCTTAGCAGGAAAATTTAACATTTAGTTTTATCCCAAGGAGGAATATCCAAGGCAAGCAAAACTGTTGTATTTATGAACTCATTTGTCTATATATGGCTCCTTAAGATAATATATTTCTCTCAACTAATGTTAAGTCAGGTATTAAAACTTAAGTTATAGAGTTCCTGACACAGTGGCAATCTTTGTTTTTGCCAGTTGGTAGCCTCATTGTTCCTCCATGGGTGCCATCTTGCAATGTATACTCTTCACCACAGAGGCACTTGGATAGAGCAACATAAATTAATCTCGACTTTATAGAACTCTTTATGGTGTATATTCACAACACATGATATCTTTATATCCAACAGCAAAACAAACTTTTTGGGTTCTGCTTCGCTGAAACCATATGATCACAAGAGAGAAATTAAAACAAAAATTCCTTTTAGATATGCATTATAGATTGCTGCTTAATCTCAAAGCTTTTTGATGAGAATATATGGATGTTTTGCCTCCAAGATGACAAATAGCCAGATGTTTGGGAATATCCAGCAGTTTCTCTGAATATTTTTTAACTTTCATCACTGTGTTTCAGTGACACCAGCACAGCTAACATATGGGACTTAAAGCTTGGATGGCAATATGTAGCTAAGACCAAATACAACTTTTTTTTTTTCATTTTGTAATTTTCTAGGTATGTGAATTTAGGGGATATACTCTAATTATGCAGATGATTAAAAATGTGAATTAACAGAAGATTGAGTGCCATGGCCATTGTATTTAAGTTTGAAGGAATAATATCACAAAGCCCATCCTTTGACCATCAAGGCTTGGCATTCTATTTTCTTTGTTTGTTTGTTTGGACTTCTAGTAGGATTTCCTTTCCTTCTCCTTTCACTTATCAAAGCATTAGAGCTTTATGAGTACTGTTTATTGAAGGTCTGACACACTCCTTTCTCTGTGCTAAGCACAATCTCTAAAATAATCTTATGATTTAAGTATTCTTTGTTTATCCATGCATTTATTCAATTATTTATCCAATGTTTAGTGAGCGCTTGTGTTGTGCTAAGTGCCAAGAATCCTGATATTACCATTTTATAGTAAAGACATACAGATTTTAAAGGCTATGTACATTTCAAAAAAGGGAAAACTGAGCTTTAGGAAGTTGAAGGAAGTTGCCCAAGGTCACAAAATCTAGTACATGTACCCTTGTAATTCCAGTATAAAAAATCTGACTTTAGCATCAACAGATTTAACTATTATATAGTCTGAATCTCCTGCTATTTATTCTCTCTCTCTTCCTCTTGTGATGAACCCTCTCCTTGGGTCAGTGGATTGAGCATAAGATCTATGTATGCCTAATCATCTTGGTCAATCATGGTAAATCATAATCCAGATAATAGTTATTGGCCCATGGAGAGTGTATGTGACTCAAATCAAGTAAATTATATTACTTCCCTGGGATTAATATATGAATAAAAGAAAACAAATCACACTCAAAAAAAAAAGGAAGAAAAGAAAAGAAAACAAATCACTCTTTCATGAATGTTGCTGACTGAGGTTACTAGAGGAGAGGTTGGGAAGACCAGTTTGCATGAGAGCATGAGACAACATTCAAATAAAATGAGAGATAAATGAATAGAGAGAAAACAGGGGGGTATGTGGAGAACAAAAGAGAAAATATCCTGATAGCACTGAATCCCAATTCCAGTCCTTGATGCTGCTTGTAAGTCTTTTTTCTCTTCTTTCAGTGAATTCCTAAAGAGTCTGTAAGACCAAAAAAAAAGTACTTTTTTTTTTTAATGGGAATTTTAATTGGACCTCCTACAGCTCAGGGAATCATGACTAATTTTATAGTTCAATATTATTTATATTTGTATAAGACATTAAGCCTTAAGCAAATAAATCTCTAATGTGGGAAATCTAAAGGTATACCCTGGTGTGAGAGAACTTGCTTTACACCACATATCATATGTCTGCACACCATTCCAAGAGATTTTTCTATTGTTTAGTTCTCCCTTACTTCAGAGTCTCAGTCTCTGGATCAGGAGCCTCACAATGGGCATTCTAGACTGATATAATTTATTGAACTGGAATGGCTTTAAGTGAGGTGGGAACACTTTAGTTATTCAGTTTCTACCATTACTTGTTTTATTTTTTTTTTCACACCTTGCCTATCTGACTTTCTCCTGGCTCTGAAGACATTTACATTTATCATTCCTGTATTATAAATTTCCTTGGCACCCCCTGCATCAAAAAGTGATTCATTTCTTATTTATCATTTTATAATCTGATAGCTCCTGTTTACATGCCTGGTTCCCATGGAGGGAAGAAAGCTTAAATTTTGTCATAATAATTAGCAAATCTGATGACCCAGAAAAAACTACACACAAATCCTATCAAATAAGATTCATTTTATAATTTTAAGGTATTCTATTGATAAAGTTAAGTGGCATATTACCAATGCAATTGATTATAATCCCAAAGTCAAATGACTGATCTATAAATAAAACTGACTTACCAACTATAGTTTTTAAAATAATTGGCTATTGGACATATAAATCTTGAAAGTCAATAACTATGGAAATAGGTGGGATGGGAGTTGACCTTTTAGTTCAATGAAGTGATGTTTAGTGGCTCAAGGAAGTAGAATGGAAATGAGTACTTAAGTTTATATTAAGTACTGTCTCCATTCAAATGAATGCAACATAAAGGCCAAAGAAAACAGCATTTTAGGATATTGGCAAGGGTATAATTGAAATGATAAATCCTGAATTCTAAACTGGATTATGAGTGAAATTAAATAAGACAAGGCTTAATTGGTTGAGAAACATAAAATCATATGAATAGAGAGATGGATGGATGGATGAGTAGATGGACAGATGGAGTAATTAATCATCTAGAACAAATGCAGACATTTGTCAATTAACATTATATATGTCACTGAAAAAACTGAGATTTTTATAGAAGAAGTTTGAGAGAAAACTAGGAATAATCTATACTCTTAAATGTTAAGAATTCTTTCTGTCAGTGTCCTAAATATTCAATATAAATCCTTGGCCAAGAATATTTTCATCACTTCCTGTAGAGACCCCCTTGGAGAATTATATTGAATACCTTATGATATGATGTTTTCATAATGAAATTTAATTTTAGCTCATCTGTTTCTAGTCAGTTTTAAATGGGAACACATCCTAGATCTGCGACATGTAGAGCAAAAAGTGGTATGAACCTAAGAACCCATCCCAAGTAGACAGAAAACTGACATTGATGGCATCTAAATAGGTTTTTTTTTAATGAGGTCATCCCCTCCACTTATATGAAAATAATATCTATTAAGCTTATAAATGGCTCTATGGTAGATATTGGGAATAGAAATCTTCATAGATTGTTTCTTCCCTTTAGAAACATGAAGTCTAGTAAGAGAATCAGACATGCCAACATTATAATGATGTAGGTATCCGTGGAGTTCCCCTAGATCACAGAAATGGGAAAATCTAACTACCTACTGAATCAGGAAAGGTAAACATTTGTGATTGCTTCTGATGGACAGTTCAGCAAGAGAGAGTGTGACGGACAGGAGTTGATCAGAAAATATTCACTGTTCCACATCACTCCTTTTGGATGGAGCATATCTCTGCACCATATTGATATTGGGATTGATCATGTGTATTGCCTTAGCCAGAGGAAGTTAGCAGTAATGATGCATGCAGAGTCCTTAAATGTGCTAGTATGATCTGGTGTGGCCCCTTGTATTCACTTATCTGCCAGAAAAAGATCATACTGTAGATAGCTGCTGATCCAAGGAAAATGAAGAAACATGCAGCCGATCTAATGCCAACTTACAGTCTGGAACCAAGGCCAGCAGATCTAAGCCAGGCCTTGCCTGAAACAGAGCTGTTCTACACAATGGATAAGATGAAAACTAAAATGTGTGTTGCTTTAAGCCACTGCACTGGTTTTTAAAGCAAAACTTGTTATGCCTTATTACTGACACATAGCTGAAAAACAGAAAGGACAAGTCCTGCTCAGTAATGGGAACACTGTGAAGATCATGGCTAATCCTTTGCTATGATCAGGCACTGGGTGACTATAAGAGAAAAGTTGGAACTGAAAGACACAGTTTAAGCCTCAATAATGAAACTAAAGAGTCGAACAAAATTTCATAGATGATGGGATATCATTAAAGTATTTTTCAAAGAGGGAATGATATAATTGTACTCCACAATTAATCCTGCAACTTTATCTGGGAGGGTATCTCCTAGCAAATTTGCTAATTCAACAGATATTAATAAGTACAAGCGAGGTACCAGATATTTGGGATATGTTAGTGAGCAAAAATGATATCTCTGTTCTTACCTTAATGGAGGGAAATAGACAATTAAAAATAAATGTGATAAGCAACATATATGGTATATTAGAAAGTGATAAGTGACGTGAAAAAATAAGAAAAAGCAGAGCGTCAAACAGAGGGCTGGCTGCAATTTTGAAAAGATTAGACAGAGTAGGTCTTGCTGAGAAGGAAACATCACCTCAGAATTTATAGTAGTCGGGAATTTTTTCAAGACTGGCAGCCATCGTGTACATATAAGCACCTAGTCAAAATCTCATAAATAACTTGATAATTAAACATTATTATTAACTAGGGTATGAAATTAAGGTTTTAAGAAAGCATATCATTCACACAACTTGTAAAGCATCACATAGAAAGTGTTGAAGAACATCATGATTCTTAGTAATTACGAATTATGGCATAACTACAGCAAAAACGTTTTCATCAATATGTACATTGTTCTGTTCTGTGATAAACTGGTTCATGAACAGGCACTAACAGTTGCTGCTGGCCACTTGGCATTTTGTGACAAAACCTACTTAAAGCACCATGATCTGAGTTTTCACTGGTGAGAAGTGGTGGTTTATGTTCATCAAAGCTACAGCAGAGCCTTAGCAATCAACTCCCAACTTGGCATTCTAGAAGGTATCTTCGTGCTAGAGAATTCAAACACTATGCCAGGCCCCTCTCCAGGAAACAGTTGAAACAACTCAGTTATAGTTTCAAGTTACATTTTATGTGAAGTACAATATCATGACATTATTTGAATGATGCAAAAATAATTTGCAGTCCTTTCTTTGCTTTACAGTGGACACAGTGTGTATCACATGTAACTTAGTGTTGTAAGTGGAACTATGCTATCTATATCTACAATATAGATATGTGAAGGAAGGTGCTGTCCAATATTATTCATCTTGTTTGTTACCAGGAGTAGCATAGGTTGGTGGAAGTCTTTCTGCAAGACAATTCCTGGTCCTAAGACTTGACACCTCCCTCTCCCTCTCCTTTACTCTCCATATACTGCTCTGTCAAATTGGTCTCACCACTATTTCCCTTTGTCTCCTCACATATCAGCCTAGTACACAAATGTTTGCATTTCAGAAACCTCCCAGTGTACATTGTTGCTCACCTACCACCTGGGCTCCCTGTTGCAATCTGAGTGATTGTTGAAAAATGCAAATGGGATTGTCACTAACCCACTTAAATCTCTTCACTAACTTCCCACTCCTGTTTTGTTTTCCTCTTTTCCATCTCTTATTTTTAAGAAAAATTTATCTTTGCTTTCCAGATTTACATGTTATACATTCTATTTCTAGCCTTTTTTAAAAGTTACTCTTAAATTTTGATATGCACATGTAACAAAGTCTACCCTTCAGATAGAGATTGAAAAGTCATTTCTTCAAAGAAAATATTCTGACATAGGCCCTCAGAGTACCCTGCTTCATTATTTCATAGAATTCAGAGTAATGATACATAAAATTAATTATGTAATTATTTTATTTCATGTGTATCTCATTCCCTCCACCTCTACCCTACTACCAATAAAGGCCATAAGCACAGAGATCTATCAAGTTGCCAACAAATCCTTAATGTCAATCATAGTGCCTGACATTTAACAAACACTTCTTGAAGCAGTGCATGGATACATGAATGAATCAATGAATCAATCAAGATATCATTCATATACTGAAAGCATAAAACACATAAGAAAACTCTAGCAGAGATGTTTCATTATGAAAAGTAAAAGTTATATAGAGATAATATCTTCCACATACTGCCTATGTAAAATGGAAACTACAAATAATTCTCTTTCTGAAAGAAAGAAAAAAAAAAAGGAAGAGAGAGACAGACACAGAAAGAAGAAAAGAAAACAAAAAGGGAAAGGAATTCGGGGAAGTCTATGGAACCCACTCAATAACACTGCCAAAAAGACACTGAGCTGAGAAAAAGACACAGTTAAAGTTGTAGGACGTGAGATAACATTTTGATATAATCACTAATGTGTTTTTTGTTCTAAATTATACCTTTTCCCTTTTTTAATCTCATGGCCCCTTATCCATGAAAACAAGACTATACAAATGGGGTGTTTGAATCATATTGGCTCTGGCATGGCCAACTCTAATAAATACAGGACATTGGTGACAACTGGAGGAGAATTCAAGTTTGGATAAATTTCTGAGAAAGAGATCCTATAATCTCTCTTCTATCCTGGAAGTGAGTTTGAAGGGAAGGGCAGTGAAAACAACTCTAGATAAATGTTAGTGGTTCTGAAAAGAGAAACTGTGTTCTCTTCCCAACAGGATTTAGGAAATAACATTCTCAAGAAAGGGTCTACTATCATGGTAGGGTAAGGAGAAGAGATGGCCATGGAATATCTAGGACATAAAAACAAACAAACAAACAAACAAACAAACAAACAAAAAAACAGAGAAGTGCCACTAATTCTCCACGACCCTAGAACGCCATGAAAAAGCAGACATGGAGGGGCTTCATAGCCAGCTGTACAAGATGCAGATGCCCACCCCACACTCATGGGAACACAGGCCTTTTGACAGAAGTTTGGATGAAGACCACACCCAAGGGCTGGATAGCATAAATTACAGCTCAGTAGCTGCGACTGTGATGGAAGATGGCCATGGTAAAGCCAGTATCTTCCCTGTGCCATGATATGAAGGCACCTAGAATATTCCCCTAAGAATAAGACATAGGGAAAGGGAAATCTAAAGGTGAGTGAACTTAAGCCTGAAATGATGGATGATACTTTTGGGTGAGTAAGTCTACCTAGAGTTGAAAAAATCAGGTTTTCTGTATCAAATATAGTAATAGCTCAAAGTAAAGATTCAACTAAGTTAAAGAAAAAAGAGAAGGTAGATATATTTTTGCACACCTGAATTTGTAGCTATATGAGCAGGGCAGCCCTCCAGTTTCCTCTGACTCCTTCCTCTTCAGGTCCCCTTTGGAGATAGTGTTGCCCATAATTTTTTTTTAACCTTTATCCCTTCTTTATTCATTTAAATCTCAAGGTTGTTAGATATTTCCTTACTTGTATTTAGATAATATAAAAATCCTCATCACATGTCTCTTGCTCAAGAAATGACTGGTTGTAGGGGGAGCACCAGGCCAGCTCAGTCAGTAGAGCATGTGACTTTTGATTTTTTGGTTGTGATGTTGAGCCCCACATTGGATGTAGAGATTACTTAAAATCTTAACAGCAACAAAAAAAGGAAATGACAAACTGGAATAAGACAAGATTACCTTGTAGTAAATAAACCTCTGTGGCTTTTTCTATCAATAACAAGAACACTGAAGCTATTTTTTATCCTTCTTCAAACTATATATATATATATGTTTTCTCCCTCTCACCCTCTCTTCTTCACATATAAGTATATATATGTAAATGCATAAATGCACATATATAAATACATGTATATAATTTTCTTGAGAAGGCAAAGTAAGATTTTCTTTTATTTTCCTGGGAAAATATTCTTCCAAAATATGCTTGTCAGTAGTTTTCTTATGCTATATTTTCTTAATGTTAGGTGCTGAATTTGGATGTTAATCCCTTTTGCAGCTCCAACTGGCTTCGAAATAAGGTGGACACATTCTGCTTAAATTTGCTCCCTCCACATACATAGGCAATGTTTTATTTCTTCCTTTAACACTTGAGTGGGAAGACGTGATATCAATATTATCTATTTAGCCATTCAGGTCCCTGAGAGGGAAGAGAAAATGCCAAGGCTATGAGCATTTGCCATGTAGGAAGTTAACCTCGGCATGGTTTATGACTATATTTGTCGCATGCTCTTTTTCAAGGGTTAGTTTTGCTGAAGATGGAATATGTTTTTTCTCAATTGTGAGGGTGACCTTCGGTCATCATTCTTTGTCTAAAGTAAACCAATTACTCTGAAGAAAAGTCAGGAAGAAACGAGAGCTTTCTGTTTGGTGTGACTACTACAGTTGCCGATAAAATCAGTTGCAAAAAAAAAAAAATACTCCTTGAACTTTTATCTCCTTCTTTACTCCTTCCCTTACCTCTTTCCATCCTCTATTCTCCTCCTCGTCCTTTTTCTTTTCTCAGGTACTCATGCCTAACTTTTCCAGGTCAGGGACTTCCTTCAATAGGGGAAATATACTGGATGCCTACAAGAAAGCCAATTTCAAGATAACTTTCCATCCAGCTCTCTGGCTCTAGCTTTGGAGTACTGATAAGCAGTAATGAAAGAGCTCTAAATCGCCATTTTTCAGTATTCTGATGTTGTACCCATCCTCTGACATTCACATTAAGCTACATTAATGGAAACTCTTAGGCATTGTTCTTTTAATCACCCTTTTGAGGAAAAATATTATGCATTAGCTTTCAGGGTCTTATTTCAGTTTATCCAAATAGCATCACATCTGAGGGATGGTCTTTCAAGTTTGTTGTCTGAGGCTACACTCTTCCCTAGTCTCAATAATAAGAATATTTTGGGGACCTTTTAGAATAGTTTTTGCTATTTGCAAACCATACGTTTCCCAACGTCTCTGAATGTAAATTAATTTTTTTTAAATTGTAAGCTCAACTTATATTTTTATAACAATAATCATTTCTAGAAGGTGCTTAAAGTGAGACAGGTCTGAGTTTTAAATTCTATTTATGCCACTTGTGTCAAGTAGCCTTGAAAAAGTTTGCAACTCAATAAGCCTAAGTTTTCCCACGTGTAAAATGGAGATAATCTGGAAAAGTTGCTTTGAAGATTAGCTATGACATATATACATCATTTAGGTCAGTGCTTGGTATATATAAGTTACACAAATAAATAAATACATTATTAGAAGCTACTTGTTTAAGTTAGTTATAATTTTTAGGTTCCATTTTAAGCCACTGGGTATTTGGATATCACGATTCTTTTTTTTTTTTTTTAAATGCAATTCCATTTACAATTTATTTATTTATTTACTTACTTACTTACTTACTTATAATTTTTTTTTCAATTTATTTATTTTCAGAAAAACAGTATTCATTATTTTTTCACCACACCCAGTGCTCCATGCAAGCCCTGCCCTCTATAATACCCATCACCTGGTACCCCAACCTCCCACCCGCCCCCGCCACTTCAAACCCCTCAGATTGTTTTTCAGAGTCCATAGTCTCTCATGGTTCACCTCCCCTTCAAATTTACCCAAATTCCCTTCTCCTCTCTAACGCTCCTTGTCCTCCATGCTATTTGTTATGCTCCACAAATAAGTGAAACCATATCACCATTCTTAAAGTAGAATTCTATTTATAGATGATTGTTGCTACTTGTCCTCAATAACCATACCAGACGATGCTGAGTAAAGTGGGAACTATTTCTCTAAAGCCTTTTAAGGATACAACACTTCCTTCTTCTTAAAAGGTTTCTGTGAAAATAATCAAGATGTCATTCTCAGCTATTTCTCAGGCTTTTCCTTACCTTCTATATTCTTCATGAACCTGTGGGAAATACTGAATGAAAATGCTCTATGATAATCTCTATAATTGTTCTCTCACTTTTGCATTATAAATAATCATTCTGCATACTCAGCAACTCCAGTAGGCAGGTCTAATTATAGAGTATACTGTAGAAATAAGTCACTTTCTTAAGAAAAGGAATTGAAAGAGATTCATCACTTTAGTCTTGCAACTTGAATTTTATAAGCTGTGAAATCTACTAGCTATGTAAACTAGATATGACTAGTGCATATTAAAATAATAGTTTAGCAAAAAGGTTTAATGCAAGGTTTAAATTTCTTTTGATTATTATTTTAATGCAAATAGGAAAACCTAATTCCTGTCTGGGTGCTACCAAGGAGACAGGTCTGCCTGTTCCTGCTTAGACAGGTCGGCCTGTTCCTGTTGCTTTGCAACATACTGTCCAACAGTTCATTCCCACTCTAACCAAGAAAGGGCTGAACCACAAGCTCAAGACAGTTTTTCTGATAACATGTATTCTTTTGTTAAACAGAGATGCTGCTTTTTATGAGTCAGTGTTACCTTTGACAGAGGTCCACCAAGAGAAATAGTTGTATTTTACATAAAGTAGCCAGGCAACATGAAACTGTTTGTATACTTCCTTGTATCTCCTGGGCAGAGAAAGGGTATTTTGTCATTTCCTATGTGGATCTATAATTTGGTTTGATGGTGAAACTGTCTGAGAAATGGCACCCCCCCAGGAGCTGACTGGGCTGGAGACTGGCTGGGACAGGAAGTCCTGGTCTGCGCCTGAAAGGAACTGAAGGGAGACAAGCCGGGTGCTGACTCCTGCGTTGACCAGTGAATGTCAGTTCAAGTAAGATGACCTTAGTTAGCGCTTACAGCTTTTAACCAAAGCTTCAGAGGCCTTATTTCAAAGCCATAGCGTGAGAAGAGGCAGAAGAAGTCTTTTGGGGATCTTTGTAGTTCTTAACTTGCTTTCACAGGTCAGGGAACACGGAGGGTGAAGGAGAACCGGGAAATAGGCAGCTTCCAACCGTCTGTTGACCTAGCTGATGGTTATATTCTTTCTTCCCCTTTTTCTGCCCTAAGAAAATCCCTGTAATTTATTGTGAAATGTAAAAGCCACCTATAGCTTTCAGGCCTATTTTGTGTAGACACATTTCCTGGAACGTCTATGTGATTTTTACCTCAAGGCTCAGAAGTGGAATGGAATAGTTGTCAAGAGAAAAAAATTAAATCAGACAGTCTGCGTTTAAATTCCAGATCTACCTCTCATTAGCTGTGTGACCGCTGATCAGCTACTCAATTTCTCTGTTTCTATATTTTTTTGCCTATAAATTAGTAGTAAAATATAGTACTGAATAATAAGATTGTTGCAAGGCTTAAGTTAACTAATGTATTTTTATAGATAATAATAAATGCCACCTATTATTAATTAAAATACCCCAACACTGACTTAAGGTAACATATACTTAAGGGTCCATCTTCCAAACAGAACTGAGATTTCTAAACTCATATTATATGACTTGAAAGAAGACATCTTGGACTATTCTATGTCAAGCCATGAGCCAAAAACACCTGAATGTCAGCCTTTTTTTTTTTTTTGAGTTGAAATTCCTAAGTAAGTGTCTCTCTCTCTCTCTCTCTTTTTTGGTACATGTTTATAAGGAAAAAAGAAGTATATTGGGCCTCTGACCAATGTATAGGAAATCTTATACTATTCCTATGGAGAGGGTCTTATGAAATACAGATTACATGACCTGTTTAAAATAATATTTCCTGATAAAATACAGGACATCAGGTTAAATTTGAATTTTAGATTAAAAAAATATTTTTTAGTGTAAATGTGTCCTGTGAAATATTTGGAATACATTTATGTGAAAAAAAATAGTTTATCTGAAATTCCAAATTAACTTCATTTGGCATTTTATTTGCTGAATCTGAGAAATGTAACCTAAGAAGACAACAAGACCAAGGTTCTTCTGTTCCATTCAGCATCAGGATAAAACACAAGAAGAATATCCAATATTCTTATGGATCACTTAAAATAATAAATTACAAAATTGATATTTTAAGATGATAATCAGGAAATGAAAGGCAACTACACAACAGCCTTCAACTGGCTGACCTTCTCCAGGTAGTAGAATAAAGGGAAAGGGGCAGTAAAGTCAGAGTCAAACCTTGTGTCCTAAATATATTTCCCAGTGGTATCCTCATAGCATTTACCTGGCCTAGGAGCTGGGGCACAGTTGATCTTAGGATCAACTGTACTCAACAATAAGTGTGGGTAATTTGTCTTTGGGGGTTTTTAAGCTTATTTGTTAGGTTTCTTTCTTTTTTACCACACCCCTGTGCATTAGTTATAGAGCATCCCTCTTGTTTTTGTAGGCATCTGGATATGGTAATACTTGTTTCTTCTTTTCTGCAAGTACTAGTGATCCCCTTTGACCATATAAATTGCCTTTACAATTTTATTTCACTTCTCAGATTAAAAAGAACTATCACTTCACTTTTTCAGAATTTGATCTTTGAAAGAATACTCTTGTTAGGTAATAGTGTCCTTATTTTAGAGGTGAATAACTTTAAAGGGAAACTGCATATAGTAAAATGATTGTGTATTTACTCTGTACCAGGAACTATGCTAAACATTACGTGCATTTTATCTTATTTAGTCCTCATAAAGATAACAAAGATAAATGAAAATAAGATAATGTAAATTTAGGTGATAGCAATATATAGATTTATTATACAATCATGAATTTTACGTATATTTAAAATTTTTTCAGAAAAATTTGGAAACTAATTGTGAAGCCCATGTTTTGTTTTACAAATGAGGAAACCAAAACTCAGAAGTCAAATAATTTGACCATGGGTAGTCAATGAAAAGCTATAGCTGGAACCGAACTTTGGTTCAAAGACCACTTTTAATCACTACATTGCATGGGCTATATGCTAAGGACACTGTTTGATGCTATGACTAAGGCACCTCATTTAGACTTTCCACAGTAGTTTTACATGGAGTGTATGACTATAGCTGCAGCACAGGGAGTTCAACTTGCTGAAGTTTGTCTAGATAAACTGTGGCAGTCTAGTCCAGTCTTGATATCAACCATTTGGTTCTAAGACCAGTTTCCTTCCACACTGAAGAAACCATAGCACATAGAAAGTTTATTCCAACCTGGCTCCAACCCCTTAATCTTCCAAATGGAGCGCTTTGCCCTATGAATAATGTCCCTCTATTTTCTCACCATTGATTTCACACCATCACTTTGCAAAAACACAAAATATTAATGACAAAATTCTACACATACTTCTATACTACTTCTATACATCTATTCTACAACTTCTGACATGGGTTCCTATACTCAGAGAATGGATTTTTATTATGTGCCAGACTATAAGGAATTATAATAACTACTTCAAAAGTTTCCAGCAATACAAAACAGCTGGTAAATCATAGATAAACGTAAGACACACCAATCCTTATGGTGTGTGTGTGTGTGTGTGTGTGTGCTGTTTGAATTGGGTAAAGTTGGTCAAAATTGGTTAAATCAGATATGCCTTATCTTATTCTTTATCTTATTTCACATGACTCTGGAAGGTATAATTAAAACCAACGATGGGAAGAGACAGGAGAAGATATTCTGTCTGCTTATGGGAAACCACTTCTTGACAATTCAGAATTGCCAAGCAATAAAACATACTATTATAAGATGGAGTCAAATTCCAACTCAGTTACTATTTGCAACAATATTGCAGAAAAGAATTATACATGAATAGGCTAAAGGGCTTGATTTAAATACTTTCTGAAGTTCCTTCAGATTCCAAAGTTTTGGGATTCTTCAGAATTAAACCCACACAGAGTGAGCTGATACGGAAAGAGAAACAGGATATGTGTGAGGAAGATAGGACCTGATGGAAGAGGTGCCTTGACTTTAAAATTCTCTTTGCGGATCTCCTTGTCAATTTTAAAGCTCCTCTCCTAAGAATTTGATAACAATTCCATGATATTAAACATATCACATATACCGTTTGGGAGCAAAATAAAATTGTAATAATAATCATGTCATAAGAGCACAACAGTGTAATTGAAAATTAGTAAGTATAGAAGGGGAAAACTGTAATTGGATACTGGCGGCAAATACAGAGCAATGATTCTAGCCATTACTAATTACATATCAAAGTGTATTTATGTCATGGTAAAAAATTTACTATTTAATATTACAATTAAATACAATTAAATTACAATTTAATGTTTCTTATTTTAGAGTTAGCCATCTGACAGTTTCTCTGCACTGATTTAAGAATGATTATGCTTATGGAAACATGTACAGATGTTGAGCTTGATGAATTTTTATTAGCTATTGGCACAGTCTTCCTAATTTATTTCAAAGAAACATTTTTTTTCTCATTTAATTGGAAAGAATAATCATGAACATTCAGGCTCTGGGTATATCTTTTTTTTTTTTTTCTTTTTTCTTTTTTTGTTTGCAGGGGTGCAGGGAGGGTGATTATTTTTTTTTCCTCCTTTAAGTAAATATTAATTTTTAAATTCAGTGGGAAGGAATGAAAGGGGGACTCAATGACTTTTAGTGGTGAAAGGAAGAAAAAAAAACAGCTCATTTGTTGCTAGTACCTTTACTTAGAAAAACAAGGAGGCATTATGCTTTTGCATTTTGTATGGCAAAAAATCCAAGTCTAGGTGTAAAATCAGGGAACTATAAAATGAGTTAAATTTGAGTCAATATTTAATTGACTATGACATCATGGCTATATTATGACTCTTTTCACAGCCACCAAAAAGTTGCTTGGCCAGAACAGGAAAGGAGAGTGCCAAATAAGTGACATTAAGAACCTTGAATTGTATGAATTTGGTACATTTTTAATCTCTAACTACTGATGCATTGAAATATCATTCTATATTTTTGAATGTTAAATTCACACAAAATACAATAATTATGGACCATAATGCACATTGGATTCTGGTAGACCTAATGTCAAACTTTTTGTTTTCTAAGGCCATAAGTTAAAATAAATGAAGAGTGTATTGGTAATGATGATTTAAGATGTATGTTAGGCACACATTTATTCATTTACTCAGTTTGTGTGTATCATGTATATTAAATTATTAGACAGCTCTGTCAACATGTGCCCAGGTTTGGATGTCTCTGGCCTCTATAAAATAACACTGCTTATATTAGCTAATTATATTTGCTGTCGAAAGAAACATGAAACAAAAATAGAGGTCCCTAATATTTTTCTGTTCCCTTGCATTTCTTCTGTCATGATGCCACATCATGGGCACCTGCCCTAACTTTCATAGGAGCCTCCTGACCCGTTCATTCCCTTTCCTTCACTTTCTCTATTTGGCTATTAAAATACCAGGCTAGTAAAACCATAGCCCTTGATCTAAATTGACTACACAGACAATCTCACCCATTCCAGTGATTTCAATCACTACCTTTACAAAGACAGCACACATTTTTTTCTTCTTGTTATAAGTTTAAGTTTGGAATATAATGGATACACTTCATCTTCTACTTTCTTAAGCGATTATAAGTTGATTGGAACTATTCATTGAAAAAGAAAAGAAATGTCACTACATGTGGCACATACTCTCTTAAGAATCAAAACTTTCCCCTTTTCCAATTTCTCATTTCACTCAAGATTATTATAAACTTATCAGGAAGGGTCTCATAGGTGGCTCAGTGGATGAAAAGACCAACAACCCTTGATTTTGGTTCAGGTCATGATCTCAAGGTGGGTCATGAGCTGGAGCCCTGCTCTGGGCTCTGGGCTCTGGGCTCAGGGCTCAGCAGGGAGCTGGTTTGAGATCCTCTCCCTCTGAGGCCCCTCCCTGCTTGTGCTCTCTCTCTCTCAAAATACAGAAATGAAATCTTTTCAAAAACGTGTCAGAAAAAGAAAATTACAATTTATAGTTTACGTTCTAGAAATTTTCCTCTAATGTAGATGTCACGGCCAGCGTGACAAATCGACCAGGAAAACGTGAGGGTTAAGAGGATGGTGAAAAGAAATTAAGAGACAAAGAGAGGGGGGCAGGAGGAGCACTGAGGAGGATGTCCAACAGTACTGATTTTATTCCACATCTTACAGTCATTTATAAGGCAGATCACAATAGGAGGAGTAATATACCAGTACCTAGTCAGATGATCGCAAGTTTCTATAACAAGTTTACATTAACTACAAGCAAACCTTGTGATGCCATGTAGTTTCAGCTAAATCCATTAGCAAGACAATCAACCAGGGAGTGGGTTATGGGAGGTACAGAACAACAAGGACCAACTAAGAACTCATGACCCTGACCACATTGTTCCCTTCTGTAGGGAGAGTGTGTGGGAAGTCACGTAGGTGGGCCCACGACACATAGCACAGACCCTTTCTCAGTGTTACTCAACTTTCCCGTCCTTAACCTTGTCAAGGTGTCCGGACTTTGAAGGAGACACAAGTCAGGGCCTGGTTTGATCCTCGACTCCAACCATGCCGTAGCCTCCAACATGTAGACATGTACATTTTCTTCTAAATGCCTACTATCTACAAGCATTAAATAGCATATGCAAAACATATTGATGGAACAGAGGTACATAAGCCCTCCAATAGTATTTCAATTATCATTAGCAAATGTGATAAACACATACACACACACACACACAAACACACACACACACACATACACATGAATGCCTGTGTTCATAAGTTCTCCATACAGTAATAACTTTCTACCAAAGTTGAACTGCTCACATCATATAAAATGAATCTTGAAAAATGCCTTGGAATACATAATCAGTATTCCAGATGTCTTGACAGAGTAACATGTTTAAAATACTTTGTCTAGGTTTTATAGACTAATTCTTAGCATCTAGAAAATTAAGGAGAAGGAAAAGAAAAATTTACAAAGGACAGTGAAAATTTGATACAAACACAATATAAAAATATTAAAAAATATAATTAGATGAGTGAAAAATATAAATAGATGAAACCTAATTGCTTCATTGCAAATGACAAGATTTCATTTTTAATGGCTGAATACTATTCCATTATATATGTGTGTGTATATATGTATAAAATTATATGTATATGTGTAAAAATGTACAGTGTATATAATATCTCATGTATATGTCTAATGTGTAGTATAATATCATACATTAATCCATTGGTCTATCGATAGACACTTCGCCTACTTCCATAGTTTGGCTATTATAAATAGTGTTGCAATGAACATAGAGGTTCATGTATCCTTTTGAATTAGTGTTTTTGTATTTTTGGAGTCAATGCCCATTAGTGTGATTCTTGGGTCATAGAGTAGATCTATTTTTAATTTTTTTGAGGTTGTGGTTCCTCAAAAAACACCATACTGTTTTCCACAGTGGCTTCCACCAGTTTGCATTCCCACTAACAGCGCAAGAGGGTTACTTTTTCTCTACATCCTCACCAACATCTGTTGTTTCTTGTGTTTTTGATTCTAGCCATTCTGACAAGTGTGAGTTGATACCTCATTGTAGTTTGGTTTACATTTCCCTGGTGATAAAAGATCTTTTCATGTGTCTGTTGGCCATCTGTATGTCTTCTTTGGAGAAATGTCTATTCATATCTTCCTCCATTTTTTAATTGTATTATTTTCTTTTTGGGTGTTGAGTTTTATAAGTTCTTTATATATATATTCTGGATACTAACCCTTTATTAGATATGTCATTTGCAAATATCTTCTCCCATTCTTTAGTTCTGTTGATTGTTTCCTTTACAGTGCAGAAGCTTTTTCTTTTGATGCAGTCCCAAAGTTTATTTTTGCTTTATCTCCCTTGTCTCAGGAGACATATCTAGAAAAATGTTGCTACAGCTGATGTCAGAGAAATTGCTGCCTGTAATCTCTTGAAGAATTGTTATGGTCTGATGTCTCACACTTAGGTTTTGATCTATTTTGAGTTTATTTTTGCATATGGTGAAAGAAAGTGGTCTAGTTTCATTCTTTGGCATGCAGTTGTCCAGCTTTCCCAACACCATTTGTTGAAGAGACTGTCTTTTCCCCATTGAATATTCATTCCTCCTTTGTCAAAGATTAATTGACCTTAAAATTGTGGGTTTACTTCAGGGTTTTTAATTCCATCCTGTTGTTTTATGCCAGTACCATACTGTTTTACTTATTACTACTTTGTAATATAACTAGAAGTCTGGAATTGAGATACCTCCAGTTTTGTTTTTTCTTTTTCAAATTGTTTTGACTATTCAAGGTCTTTTGTAGTCCCATACAAATTTTAGGATTGTTTGTTCTAGTTCTATAAAGAAAACTCATACATTTTATGTGCAGCCTGAAACTCTTTTCTTCGTACTCATCTGTCTCACAATTTAAAGCACATGTCTCAGATGAAATACGAAGATACTCAAACCCAGCTTTTTAAAAAGTACATGTATTACTTCCCCATCTCAGGTCATGCCCTTTCTAACTGGTCATCTTCTATTATATGAAAATTCTTCAATAACCCTAGGTTTACTCCGTAGGTGACTCTTCTAGTGACTCCATAAGTAGGGCCCATGGATCTTTCCATGTTTTTCATTTATTGAACTCTTTAAAAAAAAAAACAAAAACAAAAACAAAAGCAAAAAAACTTCCTGTTCCACACGAATCTGTCTACTTCTCTTTCCCAAAAGAGTTCCATGTCAGTCAGCCCGGTCCCCTTTCTGGATGTTGTTCTCTTGACCTATCTTCCTTTCACACCCAACATGCTTGTGGGTCTTCATGGTCATTCCTGTGAAATACTCCCTAGTCTCCCCTCAGTCAATAACTTTCCCATCTCTCCATCTCACAGTCTTCATAATAATTTATAACATTTCATTTTTAATTACATTTCATTGTAAACATGACTTACATAGTTAAGAGTAAAAACTAGAATTCATTTCTTTTTGAAAATCTGACACATCCTGCAACAATTATAGGAACATACACAACTCAAATCAGTAATTATGAAAGAAATTAATTACTGTACTCTCTGCAGCTTTATCTTGCAATTAAAGGCAATTTATTTTCTCATTGTTCAGTGGCTTTCTGGATATTTTCTTTTTAATGTAAAAATAAGTGCATGCATATTTTATAGAAATTGGAAATACTGAAAAATATAAAGAAAATTAAAATTGCCTATTACCCTGTCACCCTTGCATAAACACTTTCAACATTTTGCCCAATTCCTTCTAAATTTTTTCCTATGCCTATAGGTAAGTATTTGTTATAATACTTATGATTAACAATGTTTTTGATGGTTTAAAAATGTTTATTAATAAACATCTAAAATACTTTAAAATATTACATGGTAAATGCAGATAAGGGCTCCAGGAAGAATAGGACTAAGATGACTCTTTATAGTCTTATGAATCTGTGTGTGTGAATCAAGCTTAGAACCCTCAAACTCAAAGGGTTTGAGAAATTTGTATGTGTTTCCAAGAATACAAAACAAAAGAAAACAATAGTTGTGAAATAAGTGTGTTCTTTCATTCGTTAACTTAAAAAAAATTGCTGAACATTCAGTTCTGAATTAAATCCACTGTGAACAAGATATTCCAGATGATTCTGCTTAAAGAATTTACATCCCAATTATAATATACAATATATAGTTAAGCAAATAACCTATATCAGTGCAGCTTCCAGCAAGTGCCAAGAAGGAAATAGAAAGGTTGCTGTCAAAGGAATAACTGGAGGGACCTACTTTAGAAAGGATCATCAGGGAAAGGACAAGCCACAGAAAGATCAGAGGAACAGTGTTGCCAGAGGAATAGAAAGTACATGGTGCAGAGACAGGGCACGCATCCTCTAGGGAAGGACAGAAGGCTGGCCAGCATTGCTAAAGCTAACAATCAACTGAAGAGCATTTTAGAGACAGATAGGATTTGGATCATAAGGGCCATATATTTGACCTTAGCTATTGTGCAAGAGCATAGTATATTAGATCTGCAATGCATCTAAATATAGAAGCTATTACACTTTGCAATTCCTCCTACCATTTCTTCATGTGTTTGCCTATATATGTACAATTATAGAGATAGCACTGAATATCTATCTACGAGACTGATTACAAATAAGTACATTTTCTAATTCAATCATTTAGATAGCTCATTATAAAACTATAAATGTATATATTTTTTAATTTTGGGTAACACTGACTGCATTTAATGCAACGGTGCACACAGAAATGTTGATTGAGTCGGAACTGCTGTTACTACAAAGATAAGATTGTGAAATTCAAATATATTGGAGAAAAATTAGACCTGATGTTATTGCTTGGTTGTGTTTTATTTTCTTTAAATAAAAATAATTGAAATAGGAATCCATGGACATGGAATATAATCTATCACACTTCAGGAAATTACTTTGTTAATTATTTTATGCCATTAACATCTCATATTAAATCATATAGATGATTCTAAAACATGAATTGTTTGCAGTTAGTTTTTAATCTATCAGCTGTTTCTTACCACTAAGACACTCCTTGGCTTCCTTTTGCCCCCCCTATATTTCAGCTGAATTCTGAACCTACCTGAAGCTCAATAAACCTGGTCAAAATGCACTTTACACTAGTACTATGATATGTAGCATGATACATTCTCCACCACCTCCCTCCCTCTCAGTGCTGTTTTCAGGTTGCATTTTCACCTTCTTTCTTCTCATCAATTTCTCATTCATTCAGCATGTCCAAATTCACAACCTGATATTCTGGCTTCTGGCTTCTGACTTTCTGGTGGCCAGAGCGGGTAGCAGCCCAGAAACAGGATGGGCCAGGAAGTTTTAAATTTTATCTTTTGAGGTTTTTTGTTTTTGTTTTCTCCCAAAGCTATGTGGCTCATTGGAGGATAGAGCCAATTAGGTTATGGTGCATAGGGGTATCAAGACATGTATATGTCTGCTTCTGGGTTGCAGCCATGTTGATAAGGAAGGGTCCCATGATGTCTTGGCCAAGGAAGCTGTCATCTGCACACAGTCTCTGACCAGTGAGCTGGGAGACCAGACCACATGGGCTTCAGCTGAGCTTACCTCCAACTCTGTAGGTGGCAGTTCTATCTTCTCAATGACCAGATCCCAGAACTTAAGCTGTCATGGATTGTAGCTCTGCATACCATACCATCATGGACCTCCATGACATTCTCATAGGACAACATAGTGTCAGCTGTGGAATTCCCTTCCTATGAATATACGAAGAAGGGAGACATTAACATTTTCTTCCAGGTCAGTATTTTATTAAAAATTGATACCCAGGGATACATGCTTCCAAAACCATTTCTTGGACTCAACTTAGACCTACTGAATCAAACTTTTTGGGGCCCAGGAATTGGAATTTGCTTTTTTAACAATAGCTTTGATATTGTTAATATTTCTTCACACGAAGATTTGGAACTCCAATTGTTTAGAGTTCATTTGTTTACATTTACTTGTATCTGATATCCCCTTAAAAATCAAGAAAAGTCAAAATAGGAAAACCTGGGTGGCTTGGTCATTAAGTGTCTTCCTTCAGCTCAGGTCCTGATCCTGGGATCGAGCCCTGCATCAGGGTCTCTACTTGGTGGGAAGCCTGCTTCCCTCTCTTCTATTATCCTTGCTTGTGTTCCCTCTCTCCCCATGTCTCTCTCTGTCAAATAAACAAAATATTTAAAAAAGTCAAAATATGTGAGAAAAAGTTAATATATGGAGACTATGGAAAGTACAAAAATATGTTTATTTATTTAGGTTTTTTTTTTAACTTGTATAATACATTGGTACCTGAGAAATAGGGAAATTGTTTCAAGCTAGATTTTTTTTTTTTTTTCAAGAAAAGATAGGAATTGAGCCAGCACTCAAAAGATTCACATTTTTGAGTGAGGAAGAGTAAAGAAGAGAGAGACATTATGGTTCCAGAATTTCAAAAGCCTACAGATATATGTAAATAGAGGAAAATTTTAATAAATACCTAGGAAGAGAGAATAAAAGTTATCTCCAAAAATTCTTTGGAAAAACCACTTTCTAAGTAGCCCAGCATAACCATAATTCCTAGGGACTATTTGGGGTTGCATCAAAAAATGTTTCCAGTTTTTTATACCTCCAAAGTGAAGCAACAGGGACCTAAGGAATATGCCTGTCTTCCAAAAATCCTTACCTATAGACAAATGGAAAATATAGTAGGCTGGATGGTGCAAGTCTGCTTTGTCTAGGAAGTAATGCAAATACTCCTTGGAAGTGACTCTCATAGCAGTTTTTAAAAAGAAAGGGCCTGCCCCACTTCTGTGTGGAGGAGATGCTGTTAAGTGTGTGCTCTGAAGGACTGAGCAATCATCCATTCATAAATCTCACAGAAAAGGAAAAGGATTTGCCTCAAGTCTCCAGGTAGTTGAATGAAGTGAAAAAATTTTAAAGATTATTTTAATTTTTAAAAATTCACATATTTTACTGTACTCTGCTATTCCAAAATGTCCCTCATGTCTCAACAACCATGTTTGATACCATGTACAGACAACTACAAGGCAATGACATTGGATAAGTCAACCATTTGAGATAAAATGGATTCAAAGCATCCTTATGGCCCAAAGATCCTAAAAGCTGAGCCCCTCTGTCCTTTGGCCCCAAAGACCAGAGACTAAGTGCAGGGTCATGCTCTCAAATGAGAAGCTCTCAACCCCAAGCCTTGTCTCCTGCTGCTGGCTATGCAATCATAGGCAAGAGCTTTAACCTATTAATTTATCTCTTCATCTAAAAAAAAGAAGAATACATATTGAATAGGATTGATCAAACACATGTGTACAAGCCATATAATGCTGTTGATTTTTAAAGACCTACACAATTAATACACTATTAAATTACATTTGATATATTGAAACAATTCTTGATTTTTCAAATGGCTGCCAGATACTACAGTATTAAAAAGTACATATTCTCTTGTGCAGCACTCCTTTATATTTATATTTTGGGGCAAGTCCTGTAAGAGGTGTGATACTTGAACCTTTATGTTCACTCTCTCTATTGCACATGATACAGCATTTTTTATTACTAACATATACAGGTGGAAAGCACACTACATACTCAAAATATCTTCTCTTATGGATTGTATTTGCAAGCAATAAAATTGAATCATTCCTCTGTAGTTTATAGTAGCTTATTTGTTTGCTACTTTTTTGTTAATACTCCAGTAAAATACACATTTTGTGCCACACTTGAGCATGATTTTGCACATTCTTTGTAGTCTAGAAGCACTTAAGCACACTTCCTTCCCACCGCCAACCGTGAACATAGCTGCCATTTTTCAGAGTCAACCAGAAGTGTGATGAGTTTGCAACAAAGAGGATTTAAAGAGCTAGAATCAATGAGTACACTCAGCATTACGGCACTGCATACCCCAAAGGAATGGCAAAATGACACATGAGCAGGAACTAATGGCTGATATCTTATGGAGCATGAAGCTAATTTTTCCAACAGTTGGCCGCCTGGGTTTGGAGGCTATTCTTTGGGAGCCACATCACATCCATCCACAGAAATTATAATTACTGCATATTCCAGGCTGAAATTATTTTAACCAGCTTTATTGATGTATCATTTGTTTTACCTTCCCTCTGAGAGTTGATACAATAGATAACTATTGTAGACTACTGTATATACACATAAATACACACAGAATTATCACCATTTTCAGATTCTATTTTTACACTTGTCAATACATTTAACCAACACAAAGAGTTTTTCAGTCTCAGGGCCAAAACAATTTTTGATACTGAATTTAAAGCCCCAGCATTTTTTCTCTATTGTGATGAGGTTCTTCTGTTGGCATCTCTGGGATGGGGCATGTGCAAGACTTCCTTAGCAAGAACAGAGGCAGGAGAATTCCCTAAAGCACTCTTTTACAAAACTGGATATAGTTTGAACATTTCACAAAATTGCTATTAACCAGATTTATGGCTTAACTTCACTGAGGTAAATAAGCACCTTAATTCCTTTTTAACATTTGCTAAGTTAGGCTGATGCCTCTGTGGACATTATCTCCTTCATCTCCCTGAGGTTTCTAGGTTACATATGCATTTTTCTTTTCTAACAGTTAGGGCAACATAAAATGATTCTGGTAGTGTTTGCTTGTTACTAAGCAAGAATTGTAGAGAAAGTGAAAAGCAACATAATTACAAAACAGGAGAGGGGAAGTAAAGGTTACTGTATACCCTGTTATTTTAGCTGCTGTTTTTCTAGCATTCCCTTTCTGCCCCTTACCAGCTTAAGAATTAGTTTCAGCCTCTCACTGTCTCAGAAAAAAACAAAAACAAAAACAAAAAACATACTATCCTCTTCCTATGTTGAGGATTTCATTTTTTTTCTACCTAATTTGAAAGATCCTTCAAGGCTAAGTCATACTTTTATATGAACCGATGATAGTATTCCTCACCTGATTCCTATTTTTATGGGGAAATGTAGGCTAATCACAAGTTTCAATGTCCTCTTTTATGAGGCAATTTTAGCAACTCTTTGGCTTAATTATATATCTTGAACTCTAATAAAATTTGTAAAACATGATATATATAAATTATACATATCCATAAGTTATATATATAATTTATATTTACACACACACACACACACATATATATATTTATTTCCAATTATATATAAATAAGTTCCACATATAGCATCAAATTTGTTAACAGGCATGAATTATTATCACTTTGACTAATATTGTTATTTTCTTTTAAAAACACTTTTCCATTCTGGAAATGTTAAACCATATGACAAAAATTTCTGAAAAGACAGAAAGGAATTACTTATAATTTGAACTAACTACTATTATTATCATTTGTATGTTTCCCTAGCCTAGGATAAAACTCAGATCTCAGCGTGTCTCCAAGCTGTATTTATTATTCTGGGTCTGCATCTGCATTTCCTAAGATTTTAGCCCAATTTCAACTTCTAAAGCCTTCCCAACTTATCTTTGGAACCATTCAGAAGATCTCACAAATATTCTCAGACTCAGAACTTAGGTAAACAGGGGGATCCCATAGATTCAGTAGTTCCTTCTCTGACCTGTGTTGTCATGCTGCTGTAGAGATACCATATTTCCTCCCCACCTTGATGTTATTGCCATTGAGCCAGCAATAACCGAAGCAGACTATAGCCTCCTTATACAGCTGACAATGCCATGCCCTGTCGTTCTCAGTTTCTGGCACCACCTTTGCTAAATTCACCAAGGCCGACCTACATTTTCAATCTCTCTGAGATTTTAGTAAAATGACAAGGGTTTTAGATTATTCTTTCAAGATTAAGTGTAAATCCAGAAGGTAATAGTGTTGGCGATGGCACTGGGGACCGTGGTAGTTATCATCACTACCTGTTTTATACTCTAAAGTATACCCTTCATTGCACCTTGGTCCGTTGTCTTTGAACCTCTTCTGTGCCAGTTTAAGGAACTGTTGCCAGGCAATCTTTCACAAGAGATGAAGCCAATTGAACATCACCAGTAAGACCAATGTAGGTTTACGTTATTGCACTAATATGGATATATTTCCCTTCATTCTATTGTTTTTCATTCAGGAGTACCATATGCACTGTGCCTAGAGCAAAGCATACCAAAGTAAATAAATCAGTTATAGCTCTACTCACATGGAGCTTAGAGTCTGTCATGTAGGGGAGAGCCAGATGGTAGGCAAATGTTTGCAGTATTAATGATTATTATAAAAAGTGAATTATAGGCTGTTATGTGAGGCTAGAGAAAAGGAATCTAATGTCAGGCAAGGACTTCAAATTAGCACAGTTGTGTGTGTGTGTATGTGTGTGTAGGTATTTGTCTATGTTCCTATTTTCTTCCAGCTGTGATTACCCCATTGTATCACATGACATGGCTTCACACGTTTAAATTGCTTACTTGGTTCCTGAAGGCAGCTGAATTGGGACCCTGGAGCTTATAAGTCAAAGAAAACATCCCAGGTGTAAGAATCAAAGAATGAGATGAATTAGTCATGAAATATGGGATATTGAAGAACAGCATTCTAATTTTTTAAAAAACCTGTATTTATAGTAAATAAATTTATTATGAAAAATTATAGCAATAACAATCATTTTCATATCACAGGAATTGTTCTAAGAACTTTATTATGTCATTTAGTCTTTATATCAAAAACATAAAGAAAATTCTGTTTGAATCCATCTTGCTTTAGATGAAGAAACTGATATTTGGAAACATAATAATGTGCCAAAGTTTACCCCTCAGCCAATGGTCAACTCAAAATATGAGTCCATTTTTGTCAACTTTAAATCATGAAACCTTAACCGCTCTGTGAGCATTTTTCAGACTGTGGATGCTAATCCATTAAATGGTCATTAAGTTAATTTAATGAATCAAGTGCCCAGAACTTTTTTTTTTTTTTTGCTATAGAAAAGGATAGAAAAAACTAAGATAGAAAAAAAGGACAGAAAACATTACATGTCATAGCTAAACGGGGTGTGTTATTTGTTAAAAAATAAATTGTCTCAGTAAAATAGGTTTATGAGTATAAATTAGTTATAATGTGAGATCTCATTTTATTTTGTAGGGTCAATAATATTTGAGAAAGAAAACATTATTCTCCCCAGCTCTGAAACAGGAAAATAAAACAATGCCCAGTATGATTGTTGCATAGAGAGCGAGCAGAAGATTATTAGAGAAGTGGGTAGAAATGGAATGGTAGATTTTTCAGTGCTACAAATTTGAACTTTAAGGGTACTGAAAAACTATCAAAAACTTAATTAAGAAAATGATACAGGGGGCCCCTGGATGGTTCAGCTGGTTAAGCATCTGACTCTTGATGTCAGCTCAGGTTATGGTATGAGGGTTATGAGATCAAACCCTGTGTGGGGCTCCATGCCTTAAGATTTTCTCCTCCCTCTCCCTATGCATCTTCTCCTCCCCCTACCCTCTCTTTCTCTCTCTAAAAAAATAAGTAAATAAGGAGGGTGATAAGGTATATATTTTTCTAAGATCATGTTGGAGTAAATTGAGACAAAGAAATCCCAGAGATATTGGTCAGGAGAATATTGTGATTATCCAGGGAAGCAAAGATGGGAGCTTTGATAAGGCAGGGCAATGAGTATAGAGAAACCTGGAAATGGATTATTGGTATTTTGGGGAAAGAACTGACAAAATGAACACATGATTTTTCCTCTTTCTTTTATTTGCACACTAATTAGAGTCTAGAGCCAATTTTTAACCTGCCTTTTTAAGTTCAATTTTCACCATGAACACTATTTGATATAATTATAAAATATTATTTAAAATTATTTTAATATGTAATATTCAAACTGTTAGTTGCAATTTTTATAACAAAAATAATGCATACTAATTTTAGAAACAAAATCTGCATTAAATGATTTTTATAGCAAAGAAATGGAATCCACCCTAAAGAAAAACAATTACATAAATATTTTTTATTAACTATATACATACTATCCCTTTCTCAAAGTATATTTCATGAAGGCTATAAAGTTGTTCTGCATTATACAAAAATTATATAAACCTAGTGTTCATGGGTGCAAATATTTTTAATGAATATACCATAAGTAATGTAATCAGAAGTCAAAATTACAATTCTGTCTGGTTGTATCTTATATTACATTAACTTTGATTTAAAATAAAACTGACTTTCTAAAATAAAAAGTAGCAAAGCAAGAGAGAAAGAAAGGGAAGGAAAAAAGGAGGGAGGAAGAGAGGAAGGAAAGAAGTTTTGTAAACAAGTCTATTATTTTAAGGCAAAAAAAGAAAGTACAGGGACATTATGAGGGAACTTTTTTTTGTAGGTGACATTTGTCTGTATGGAGTCAAAGAGCTTCTCAGAATCATAAGCAATTTATATTTCCTTTAAAAATTTAGTTACTACGTTTTACCCAAAATAATTAAGACAAAAAACAAAAACTATGCAGTCTCTCAAATAAAGATTACATTGCCTATGTCGTAAGCTTGTGTTTAAGATTGTGTAAGTTTATCCTTGCAAAATAGTTGGTACATAATAAGCATTATGTAGGCATTTGAGAAAGGAAGGAAGGAAGACAGGGAGGGAGGATGGTCATTCACTGATAATTCTATTTCAAGAAATGCCTTCAGAAAAAAATTGCATGCCATTTTGTTTGTTTACTTAAAGGGTGCATTAACAATTGGAAAGGACCGATAAGTATCATTTTGTGTCCACAGTTATGAAAATGTTTTTACTAAAGAGACTGATAGAAGAATGTTGGCTCTGCTTCTTCATTCTTAAAGAATAAGCCAGCACCTGTTATCGCTAGAGGCAACATTGCTTTTACCACCCGTTTAACATGCTGATAATTGCTCCTGAAGATTCTGATACTAGGGATACAGTCTACATGCTTTGAATGGTCCTTAAGTGTCTGGAGTGTTTGACTAAGTCAAATATTTTGAGTTACAACATGATTATATGCATTAAATGATCACATTTAGCACATTTACTTGGACTTCATGTAAGTTATCCACCTTTGTATCTCTAAATTATTACAAAAACAAATACATTTCCCCCTTCCTTTTATTTATATCACAAGGTAAGAAATCATACTAAAATTAAGTTCAGGTAGAGAACGTGTCCATCAAAAAGAAACTTTCATATATATGTCTGAATAGAAGTAATTAGTTTAATGCAGTTTAACGGCTTTAATATTGAAGAAAGAGAAAAAGTAAATAAGTTCATCTATATGTATAAATACACATATTTATATAGACCCACATATTTATATAGACCCACATACAGGTACATATACATGTGAATGTGAATTTGTGTTAGTATTAATCATTCTTAATCTTGCATTAATCTGGACACACATATAACAATTTTATTTTCAAAATTATACACAAGTTAATAATAAAAGTATTCATTTTCAGAGTAGTAGCCATTCCCAGGTATTTCACCAGAAATTTCCAATATATTATCACCTAATTATTTCTGAAAACAATTCAGTGATGTAAGTATTATTATTTCTCTTTTAATGGTAAGCTACAGAAACTGAGGAATGATGCTTGGTAAATTACAACCAAGGTACATGCTTCTCACTTTAATGTTGAAATATCCTATGATTTAGCACCAAAGTAGACATGCATTTCTTAGACAGAGCTATTTGAAAATCCAAATTTATTTTCATTTCATAACAATTTACTCCCGTTGTTGATGAAAATATCCTTTTATTGCACTTTATTTGCACTTTGTAATTGTACTACATATATCATTCTATCTCTTGCAGCCCTGCTCTCTATTTTTCCATGCCAAATAATGTATCATACCTTTACCTTGGGTACCAAATAATACCTTTGGGTATCTCTGCCATATATAACAATGTTTCCATGTGTATATATGTTGCCTTACCAAATGGACTTGAACTTCACTGTAGGTAGCGACTATTAGCTATGCGGGGACTCTATAGTATCTTGGTCAGTGCAGAGTGCAGAGGTGTTCATTTAATATCTATTGTCTTCTAAGGTTATTTGTTAAGAATATTACTAGAGCTATGTAATAGTTTACCAACTGCCCTGCCTTTTAACATGAAAAACTTAGTAACATTGAAGTATGTTTACTTCCTTGAAGTAAATCTCTCTTTCCTTCAGTGTTGATATTCTTTTTCTGCTTGGAGGTTATGCAAGAGTAATGGTAATATTTTTAACATCCATTAGTTTATCAGCAAACCTCATGAAGATCATAGAATTGTTGATCTCCCACTCCCTTAACACACTTCTCCACCCAAGTGCCAAATTACACAGATGGAATATATAAATAAAGAAACTTTATATAAAATATGCACCAAAAATATTGCACTTCTTGGCATGATTAGAAAGAAAAAAAAACTACCCCTCCACAGCTGGAAAAATTCAGTGCATAATGAGGAACAATTTGTCACTAATAATTTTTTAAAGCTTTATAGTATGGGAATAGCTTAACAGAAATACTTTTTTTTAAAAGGTTTTATTTATTTATTTGACAGAGAGAGAGATCACAAGTAGGTGGAGAGAGGCAGAGAGAGGAAGGGAAGCAGGATCCCTGCCCAGCAGAGAGCCCGATGTGGGGCTCGATCCCAGGACCCCGGCATCATGACCTGAGCTGAAGGCAGAGGCTTTAACCCACTGAGCCACCCAGGCGCCCCAGAAATACTACTTTTAATGAGTATTAGAACCTTGTTTATGTGCATTCACATATATAATATAGATATTACTTAAACATGTTCATTTGGCATAGAGGCCATAAAGCACATTTTTCTAAATTCAAGGAATTTAAAAATCATGTTTTTAGAAGTCAAAGTCAACTTTAGATAAATGAGAAGTACAATATAAAGTAATTTACTTTGAGAATAACTTTCATTTTTGTGTGGCTCTAAAATCTCGGAGATTTTCTGATGATGAAGAGGCCCTTTAAGACACTGCTGCCTCTTCTAGAATGTTAAATGCTTGGACATGACCCGAAATAGTCCACATACCTGTAAACTGAGAACAGGATTCATCATACACTAGGAATGCAGGAAAACGAGGCACAGGGAAGGAAAACATACATGGCATTCCACATGGAAGATCATGAGACTAAGTTGCTCTTTATATTTAAAGTTAAGATTAAAAAATCGAGAGCTTAAAAAATCAAAAGGCCTAAAATAATAATAAAGCCACCAAGGGTTTCCCAAGCCTCTCCCAATTCCAATACGTTGAATCAGTTCAGATGGAGCATATGAATATTTAATTGGTTAATCCTTGGACCAAATTTCACTTCTTTGCAGCTCACATTCTAAATACAGAAGGGAAAAGGAAAGAAAGGGGAAAAAGCTAAATTTTAATAGGATGCACAATTAAAGAACTCACAAAAACGAAAAGTGCAGCTTTATGGATTCTTCATGCAAAAGTAAGGCAATGATGCACAAACACATATGTATGTGTACATTGATAGTGTGTTAGCCTTTTTCTTTTTCTAATTACCTACATGATGAATCTTAGGACTATTTAAATTACATAGCTTTCAGGCAAATTGATTCAAGTGCAAAGCATTACTGCCTGAAACTTGCACACCTATTTCAAGTGCCAATAATTTTTTCCTCCTTGTTTGTTTTGGGGACTGTTAGAGAGGGTTGAGTTTGGTAAAAATTTGAACTTCAGATAAAACTTTGCTGTTATAAACTACTTCATTCAGTGTACCAATTCCCAGAATTGAAATACAGGTTTACTCTAATGTCTTTCTGCAAAAGTCCATTTATAAAATTCAACTGGATCTAAAAATAATTTATCATATCTTCCGGGATGTAATTAAATATATAAAGGGGAGAAGGCCCTCTTGGAGAAATGCACTGCCAATTTTACTTTTTAAAGGAATTTTAGAAGAAAGATGTTGATGATTATTCTTAAAAGTATACTTAAAATATTTTGTTCCATTGTATGATAAGAAATTACTTGTTTCTTTCTTACTCCTCCTTTTATTTATGAGCCCAAATAGAAATTACATAAAAACTCAAATTGTAATTCATAACAGGCTAATATTTGAATGAATCTTTTATTTTTTATGTTAAGATATAATAATTTTGCGGTTTGATTGCTCAGCATAATATTGTCAATTATATATTTTCTCTGGGGGACTATAAAGAAGGAAACATTTATCCTACCAATAAATACCAAAAAAATAAAGTAAGTTAACCCCCTACAATTCTTTTCTCGAACATTCCCTTACTATGTCTTTTGAATTCTATCCCATAGTTTCCTCTCAAGGTAATTTCCTCCTTGCATTTCATGCATTTGTTCATTCATAGAATACTTTTTCAAGTGTCTCCCATGTTTCCAGTTCTAGATGATATTCTTGAAGCACAGAGATTAAAATGGGTTATAGGAGCACCTGGGTGGCTAAGTCGGTTAAGTATCTGCCTTCGCCTCGGGTCATGATCCCAGGGTCATGGAACGGAGTCCTGCGTCAGGCTCCTTGCTCAGCAGAGAGCCTGCTTCTCCCTTCCCCATGCTGCTGCTCTGCCTGCTTGTGCTCTCTCTGTCAAATAAATAAATGAATAAATAAAAACAAGTTATAGAGCCCACCCCCAAAGAACTTCCAGCAACTGTTGGAGGCATTCAGGAATTAACAATAACAACATTACTGGGCAAGTGTGCATGGCAGATGCTCACAGTCACAAAATTTCTGAAGCACCTAACTTGATCCAAATAAAAGGTAATATTTGAACAGTCTTTATAACAAGTATTATTTAAGTAGGTTGACTAGATGTGTAAAGATGTTACAGGTAAAGGAAACACCACATGAAAGTATAAGGGAGCATGCCTCACTTAGGAAACTGCAAGAATTTCTGTAAAGCTGGGTAAGAATTATCTCCCATGGTTGGAGCAAGAGATCAAGATGAAAATGTATAAGGACAAATTATAAGCATCCTTGGAAACATATCTACAAAGTTCTTCCTGCAGTCGTAGGCTGAGATCCCCATTTTCCTACTCTCCAATGACAACTGCTCTCAGGAGCTGGTCACGTGGCTCCCTCCTTCTTCCAAGCTCACAACAGAACATTTGCTGTGCATTGAATTGCTCTCATTTTGAGTCTCCGGTTATCATTCTTAGACCTCTAGACCTAGGTGCCACATGATTACATCCAAGCCGGCCAGACAATGCTCCTTTTTAAAAATCAGTTGTGCCATGTAACAACCCTAATCATAGGAGTGAAATCCCTTACTTTCATAGGATGTGGACACTAGGGGGCAGAGAATCATCTAGAGCATCTTAGAATTCTGCCTACCACACTAGCTAACCCATAAAATATGTCACAGGACCTTCTACTCACTTTCTCTTCCCTATCTGCTGCAAGATGAAGATACGCAGTTGAAGACTCTGAGGCCTTGAAAGATAGTGGGGCCACCAGATAGAAGGACCATATGGGGGCGCCTGGGTGGCTCAGTGGGTTAAGCCGCTGCCTTCAGCTCGGGTCATGATCTCAGGGTCCTGGGATGGAGTCCCACATCGGGCTCTCTGCTCAGCAGGGAGCCTGCTTCCCTCTCTCTTTCTCTCTCTCTGCCAGCCTCTCTGCTTACCTGTGATCTCTCTCTGTCAAATAAATAAATAAAATATTAAAAAAAAAAAAAAAAAGAACCATATAGGTCCTGGAATGAGTATAACATCACTTACTCTTACCAATCCCCACCTTCTTGCATTGTCCTGGGAAGTGAGCAAAAAATGAATCTTTATTGTCTTAGATTTTCGGAGCTCTCTATTCAGTTGATAACCTGTTTTGGTTAACATAGGAATTCGTATCAAATAACAATAAAAATACTATTGTGATATAAGAGAGCTTGCTGTTTTCTAGTTCTTTCCTTTCCCTAATAATTCAGGTAGCTTCTCTCCCTTTCTGTGTTGGTGGCCTTGAACAAAAAGCTATATTTGAGCCACCAAGTAGATTTTTTTAACTCTTACTATGTGCCCATATCAATTTGAAAGCTAATGTGCTTTTGATATTCAATATGCAAAATATTTCTCTTGGAATTATAAAAACCTGGCCTTTGCATCTTAAGAACAAAGTCGTAAGGTTCTGGATATATACTATGTACAATTTATCATAGAGCAGTGAAAGATGCATGATAATATGCTATCATTTTCTTGCCTAGAAGGAGAAAAAGTATGATGGCTGAAGGAAGGAGGAGCATGGAGGGATTGTGAGGAGATACTGCCTCCGTCTATGAGAAGTAGAGAGATATACAATCTTGAGGGATCTGGGAGCCACAGAGAGAAGCCCCAGTGCAGCAAGAGGTTGAAATGGTGGAAGAACAACATTGATGCAGGTACTTAGTGCATTCATGGAGACTCATTATTGGAAAAGCATCTGTGAGTTCTAAAGTATTGGGTGGGCTGACAAATCTGCAGGGGCTGAGAGCCAGGACAAGGACAAGGACAAGGACAAGTTCATAGCAGGCATGAACTTGTCCACTGGAGACAAAAGCTGGGCCAGTGAGAATAGAAGCCTATGCAAGGCAAGGTAGGGACATTGCTGTGAAGCTGCTGAAAATAGAGGGTGATCCCCATTGCCGACAACCTTCTAATATCTGCCAATATTAGCATATATTTATTACATGACTCCCTCCTCCACATCATTATTAGATTACTTTCAGGGAGAAGGGAGGAAAATAGAGAAGAAGGGGAAGATTTAATATATTTGGAATGCTTCAGGGGAGTGACTGGGTTTATGAATTGGTGATAATAGGCTTTCCATCACCAGCTGAAATAGAGGCCCAAACTAAAGATTTTTAGAGAAACGTGTAAAATTACATCTATGAAGATAAGATGTAACATCCTTCCTAACTCACTCCATGGAATGCTTTTTAATTTAAATATTAATAGCTGCTGATGTTTAAAAAGGTAGGAAATGCAAACACGAACATACACACACACGCACACACACGCACACACACACAACTTCCCAAATGAAAACCTACTTAATTTCATGAAGAGAGTCTACTGAGGCATACTGTGCATTTTAATGGGCTTCTTTTCTTTTGCCTAACTCCTAAATGTTCCCTTGAAGGTTTTCCTGTGTCATTTTTGTTTCATGCTCAAAATACCACCCTCAAAAACTCCTAGGCACACCATGTCAAACAGAGTTGACTACCTAATCTTTAGCTTTGGCCCAGATCTTGCTTCAGAGTTCCACACTATATTTTTAATTCCTTATTAGATGCCTTACTGACCACTTGTTTACCTTGTGGGAAGCTCCAAACCAACATGTGTTCCTAGCCCCATCTGCAACCCTTTTTACACGTTCTACCTTCATTACTGACATTAAAAATCTGAACATTGTCTGAGATTTTTTCCATCTTTGTAGAGGAGCCATTACACATACACCTATACTTTCATGAATTTTACTTCCTAATTCATTCTCCTATTATACATATTTTGTTATTCAAATATTCTTAAATATATATGCATGTATATATATATATATGTTCTTTTTATTAATTTCCACATTTTGGATTTTTCTCCATAGTACCTGCATGTTTTCATTAAAACTTCTCTCTTGTTTCATGTTTTAAAAATTTCCCCTACCTGTTGAATATATTTATAATATTCAGTTTAAATATCTGTCATTCTTTTGCATTCTCAAAAAGTTTTGCTTTTTGAGGTAATGATTTTTCTATTAATGATTTTTATTGCATAGTGTTTGAGCTTCTCAGTAACTGGGAATTTGTATTTTAATGGATATGTCCATTACTTTCATTAATATTGGTTACTAGAGAAGAGTTACAAAAGCTTGGTCTCTAACTTGAGTCCACCTTGGTTTATGACTGGAAATTCTATTACTCATTCTAGACTGATAGCTCTTCCAGCCCTGATCTATGTCTAGGAAACTTCTAGTAACCCTGTCCCACCATTGATTTCATCCTAGACCCTTATCTCCCATTCTAATCAGTTCATGCAGCGGGAGTGAAGGTGGAGATACAGGAAAGTTCAGATGCTCCTCAGGCTATGTACACTCGTTGACAGAACATCTCCACCACAGACAGACTCCAATTCCCCTCATTACTCTACCCTATGTGGGTGACAGTGGAGCTGGTGCTTCTATATTCCTGCCCTATGCAAATGAAGGCTTGGGAAAAGGAAGGGACATAAATAGGAAATCTAGTTCAACTTATGCCTCATCTAAGGCTCCTGGCCTTCTCTAATTTGCAACCTTCCCCGCCTTCCACTACCCTTGTTCCATCAAGATCCACCCATCTTTGGGGCACCTGGGTGGCTCAGTGGGTTAAAGCCTCTGACCTTGGCTCAGATCATGATCCGAGGGTCCTGGGATCAAGCCCCACATTGGGCTCTCTGCTCAGCACAGAGCCTGCATCCTCCTCTCTCTGCCTGCTTCTCTGTCTACCTGTGATCTCTGTCTGTCAAATAAATAAATAAAACCTTCTTTAAAAATTTAAAAAAAAAAAAAAGATCCAACCATCTTTGGTCTCTCCAAAGTTTTTTTTTTTTTTTTTTAGTTTTGTTTGTCTGATTGATTAGTGGTTGAATAGAGTTTCTTGTGACCGATGCTTTACATACTCCAGAGAGCATCATTCCTATTGCACTGTGTCCTCCAGTGAGATGTCCCTCCCTGAGAACATAATGCGGAACAGCGCTCAACAGAATTTTGTAATGATTCTGAATTCATTAACCTCCCTCACTGTTCTGTAGTTGGTTCTGTGAAGGAATATAGAGGACTGTGGTAGCTCACCATATTGTCTAGAGGCAGATGAAACTATCAGTTTTTAATATATGACACCCTTTAGCTACTGACAGTTCCTTTAGAATAAACACTATTTCAGTCATCAATCTGTACCCAGCATGAGATTCAGTACTTGGTTCATAGTAGAAACTTATTAACAAAGTTTAAATCAATTTCTTAAATGAAATAAGAAAAAAAGGAAAGGCAGTTTTCTTAAGAGATATCAGAGAGAGAAATGGAAATTTCTCAGACAAAGAGAATAAAGAAGGAAATATAGAGCATAATTGAAAATTTTTAGGTGAATAACACTGTTGACGAGTTATACTCTTGGCTTTACTACCATTTAAAGAACCTCATAAGATGTCATTTTGCTCAAATATAACCACAGGGCATGTGTTTGTTACACCTGTCAGCCAGAACAAGTAGCATCTCAGATCATTATCTATCTAATTGCAAAGAACCAAAAACAAATCCACAATTTGTCTCATTACTGACTTCTTATAAAAGGATTTATAAGTAAGACTCACATTGTCAAAAGCTATTGGCTTCAGCATGAATATACTCACAGATTTTTCCGCAGAACACAATTTAATTATCCAGGGATGTGCACATCCCTGAAAAATCGTACTAAAAATTAAATTTCTGCTACTTTCTTGCATATATTGTAAAAATCAAAAGCTTTATCTGTCTTAGGAAAATACTCTTCAGACTCTAAATATGGACTCCCAACCATCACCAGCCACGCTCTGAATCCATAACCATACAGAGACCATAATTTAGAGGATTATTGATGGAGCCAATTTCTTGTCACAGAAAATCATAGAGTTGGTGGTTACTATGCATATTTTGATTCTTCAGGTGTATACAGCTGTCCTCCTGTATTTCTGATTACTCTAAGAAATTATTTTAAGTAAATATCTGTCACAGGTATTCTATTAAGATCATCTTTTTTGAGTTGAAACTCATAAAGCATAAGCAGATTTTTTTTTTTTTTTGGCTTTGGCTCAGAGGAAGCCATAAGTTTTTAATTGAAAATTTGGATTAGCTTTAGAGGCATAAGGAAAACGTGCCCCATAACATTTTCAGGGGTGTTTTATTTCCAAAAGAACCTCATTATAAAGAAACCTTATCTAGAACATGGGCTCCAAGAAAAGTACGTCAAATAGCAATATGCAAAGTTCAAGGTAAGTGTTAATGACATGGATATAAATGGCTTCATAAAAACTTAAGGAGACAATTTGGATCATAGCCTTTAGTAGGAAAGTAGGAGAATGAGAGGTTCATAGAGTTGCATCTGCTTTAAATATCCATCACTTTTGAATCAGGGAAAAAAATGGAATCAAAACTATGCATGGGGAAAAGGAAAATGTTCCCTAAATGGAGTATTAGTTCGAGTTAAGGAATAGGAGAAAAACGGTTTTTGGCAGTAAAAACTAGTTTTGTTCTTTATTTTATAAACTACTGGCCATTTGATCATTTCCTCTTAATTATTTGTAATATTCCCTTTTATACACATATTTTTTCCAGTAAAAAAAGAGTACAACCAGACTACTTATATTTTATTCAGAATTTTCAGACAGATTTAATGTTTTTGTTCTTATGTGACAAGTCCATTTATTGAAATTGTGGTTTGTATTTCAGGTAAATACAGTACAGAGACATAGGAAAGCAATGTCAGCATTAATCAATTTTCTGTTCTGTATTAGTTGAAATAAAACATTCCTGGGTGACACGACAAAACCACACTTTATAAAAGGGAGACAAGATCCAGATAGCTTTTGGTTTTTCTCTTCAAATCTTGTCATATTTTTCCAGCTCAAAAGTCTCTCTTTAAACTAAAACAGATATAGAGTCCTACTACATATATTTAAATTTTGATAGCTTTATCAAAGCATGGTTTCCTTTTCTTTTTTCATTGAGATGGAGTTTCAGGCCTTCTTTAAATCTGTATTCTTCTTTGATTTATTAATAACTTATTTCCATCGTCTTGTGCTCATACTTTCTTTAAAAGCAAGTAGCAATTGACTGCATGTTATAAGTAAGAGTATCACGGTGTGAAATCTAGATTTGGTCACAACTACTTACCACATACAGCCCTAAGGCTGGAAGACTTTTTCTTTCCAATCTTTTCCAACTATGCCATAAGAATATGTATATGAGTATATATGTGTATATAGTTCTTTTATTATTTCTTTGTATTTACTTCACTGATTTTATCTCCTTTAGCTGTCATACAAAGTGATGAACATAATATTGGCTTAAAATGAAAGATTATAAAGAAGTTAAATAATTTATCACAATTCAAGCCTTATAAACAATTTTATATTAATTTTTAAGCTTAGGCAGAAAAATCCTTAAGTAGAGAAGTTTGGGAGCTTAGAAATTTACACTCTCATTTTGCATGTGAGCCTGTATGTTTATGTGTTTGAATTAATTTCTCCAAAGAGTTCATGTTTTAAGTATAAAATTATGCAAGGCTAATATAAATATAAGTTATTGAATTTGAGAGCGCTAGTGAACCAGAAGGGACTGCAAAAATTACAACCATGTTTGCGTGAAGAAGTACATAATTTCATGTGATTATTTACTCAATGCTTTAACTTTTAAAAATAAATTAAATTGGGGAGCCTGGGTGGCTCAGAGGGTTAAGCCTCTCCCTTCAGCTCAGGTCATGATCTCAGGATCCTGGGATCGAGCCCCACATTGGGCTCTCTGCTCAGCAGGGAGCCTGGTTTCTCCTCTCTCTGCCTACCTCTCTGCTTACTAGTGATCTCTGTCTGTCAAATAAATAAATAATATTTAAAAATTTAATTAATTAGTTGATTAATTAAATTACGAATATAAACACTTCTAACAAAATTAAAAGCAAATAAAATTTGGAAAATGTCACATACACGAAAGAAAAAGTTACTGTCATATTGATGTCTTATTCATGTTCAATATATAGGATTAATTTTTAATATTAGTAGAAAAAATAGTCAAAGGATATCTTTAAAGAAGACTCAAAATTTAAAATTTAAAATCAATTACTCAATTGTAATAAAAAATTACTATAATGCTGATGTACCTATCAATATGTTCTCTTTCTCTTGTTCTTTTTTTAATGATTAAATATTCATATTCAGTATAGTCTGATGAGACAGTTCCCAGCACAGTTGGAGGGACTGTGATTTGTGCCACACTACTTGGAAAGCAATCAAGAGTCTCAGAAATATTCACACATTTCAAATGATAATTCTACTTTTAGAAAATTTACTGTCAGCATAATTATAAATATGGACCAAATTGTGTTTTATAAAACATTCCTGACAGTCTTATTTATATCAACTAATTTTCAACAGGTAAAAATCCAATTACAGAGGAATTATTGACTAAATTTTAACACATCTAAATGACGGAATTTATGAGGCCCATTCAACTCATATTTTTGAAACAACTTTAATGACACAGAAAGATTATTCCTATGTACTACTCTCAAGTAAAAGAGCAAATAAAATAATATCAACTCTAGAACATGTGAAAAAAATGTTAATGAGATATAGGTTAACTTAACCCCTGTACAGAGGTTTTCTATCTGCAAAATGAGAAACTACTAGTATCTAGCTCACAGACTTACAGTGTAAATTAACTGAGACACTACATGTGAAATAAGTGATTCTAGAACCGGTATGTGGTAAGCATTATATGCATTTATATTCATTATATAGGGTTAGTTCTTATAGGAGAATTGGGTCAGAAACGGGAGGGAAACTGTCCTTATTAAACAGTTCGTAGAAGTCTTTGCTTTCTCTGTGCATGAAGAAAGTAATGATAATGAACAATTTCAAAATTAGTAAAGGAAAGGTAAAAAGCTTATCTTCCTGTTTCAAGGTAATTGAACGGACACAATGGGCAGGGCGAGAACCATCAAACGTCAGATACTAACGGTCTGTCAGCTCTCAAATGAAGTAACCGCTGAAAACCGCATGCAGTGCCCAGAAGTAAAGAGCGACAAGAGTCAGTTACCCATACACTTTGTGCCACCAGTCCCTGAGAGTGACCTGCTTATTCTCCACAGGGTGGGCTCCTCGGTGTCTGCCTCAAGAGAAGGATCTTTTCTTTCCAGGCCCCTGGAGAAAGGAAATTGTGGTGAAGGGTCCTGTCAGTGACCAGAAAGTTACTTATGATGAGGTAAACCTGTAGAAAGGACCCACAGTTCTATTTTTGAGAGATGGATGATTCTATTAACGAATTAGTATAAAGAACTCTATTCTTCCTACTAGCTTCATACACACGTCTACACAAGAGATGGGCTATATTCAACATACATGTAAGTCTTCTAGCAAGTCTTATATTTTCAACATTTTGTTTGTTTACAAGCAAATTTGTCAGGCAAATATACTATTCTCTCTTTACATATATGGAAATCAATGTTCAGTGAGTTTAAAGGACCCACCCAATGACTCAGCAAGTAAATGCAGGAGCGATGATTCAAAAGAATGTGTTGCCTCTTCCAATCTTCTCCAGACCCTGTCTCACCAGAAATAGAGGTCGTCTTCACTGGGCTTACGGATTGCAATTCAGCTCCTTAGTTCACATTTGGAAGAGGTCTCCACACCCTCCTATGTCTAAAAAAGCCAATGTCCTGGGGCACCTGGGTGGCTCAGTTGGTTAAGCATCTGCCTTGAGCTCAGGCCATGATCCCAGGTTCCTCATTAGACTTCCTGCTCAGTGGGGAGCCCGCTTCTCCCTCTCCTCCCCACTAGTGTTCTCTCTTGCAATCTCTGTCTTTTTCTTTCAAATATATAAATTAAAACTTTAAAATAAAAAGAAAGTAATAAAGAAGACAGTGTCCAGCTTTCCATTGTGACAGCGCCACAGAGAAAGACATAGATGTCTCTTCTCTGTTGTGAGATCTTTATAATACCGCCCTTGACACAGAGCCTTCTTTGTCATAGCCATCCTGGGGAAGGAAATCTTAAATTGCTTTCTTTTAGGAGTGGGATATGTGGGAGCATAAAATGAGATCACAGGGTTTAAAAACAATCCTGGTCTAAAACCAATAAATGAAGAAGACAAGCTCTGCAAAGTCGTCGCTCTGATTCTGACCACAAACAGCTTAGCTTCTTCTTCGATCACTTCAGTTTTCTTCAAGAATATTGGTGGGTATTTGTTTTTTGTTCGTTCAACTTCTGAAACATTTTAGGATTTTCTCCCAAATGAACAGAAGGTGACTCCAAGTTTCTATTTCTTGAAAAACCACTCACTATTAAAAGAGCAGTTTTTCAGCTCCCACTCATTGAAGTTACAGTAAGGTTTTTCCAGCCTCTGGATCATTATATCTAGTACCATGACACATATAGGAGAGGGGTTATTTAACTCTGATTTGAAAAAATATATATATATTGATTGATCTAAGCATTTTCAAATTGAAAGCAGAATTGTGGTCTTAGAATTAGAAGTAGTATTGAAGAGTATTGTATATGGTCATTTCATCTTTCAAAAGTATTTTTCAATCTCTTCCTACATTTCAAAATAATACATACCATGTTTTCAAGCTTTCAGTGATCCCTTTTCTTATCATCTAATTAAGCTCATTAGACACAAATATATAACATTTGAAGCTGAGTTTGTATGAGCTTTATACAAGGAAAGTCAAATAATTTTAGTTGAATATTTTGAGAAGAGTGGGAAAGGGATGGTTTTAATGGGAAGACAATTTAAAGGATGATTTCAATGATCAGATCTAGTTGTATCATTTCTTATAAAAGGTGGGGAGATTGCTATAGAATAATTCACCCCAGGCTGAGGCTTGGGAACTCCTTTAGAGGTGTGTGGCATCTTTACAATAATTTTTTTATTTGTTTTTATTTTGATGATCATCTAAAAATAACTCACTCCTGCAGGATTACCTGGTGGTCCTATTTGCTAATGAAATCCTGCAAGTGGATTCCATCCAGCACTTACATTTTTTTTTTTAAATAATAGAGGCCAAATCTGGGCAAACAAATGTTTGACTTAGGAAAGAAATTAAGGTAATGGGGCAATTGAGTGATCACACATGATAAGCGTGAACAGCCACAGAAATAAAGCAAGGGCAAAGGCAGGTGTTATAGTTCTGTTTGAGGTCATCTACTGCACTCCTCCTGTGTTTATGTTGACAGTTAGCAACAATTTATTAACAGTAAGTGTGGAAACAAATATGCAACAAAAGTCATCTTTTCCTTAAAATACTAACACCAGATATTCATGTAATGCAACTTTCAGTAATACTATAGCATGCAAGTGAACAGGACAGCTTTACGGAATTATCTCATTAAAGTAATAATCAAGAATTTGTTAGTTTTATTTAAGAAGGAAGTCTAATGGTCCTGAACTGAGAAGTAGGGTCGTAATGTTTTCAACAGTATATGGACAATATACACAGGCAAGCCAACTTTCTCTGAAGTTATGTCATTAAATTCAAAATACCGGAATAGGTTAAATGTAGAACTGGGATTGAGCTGCCATCCTCCCACTGCTGGCATGATGTAGTGGGGAGGCCACTGGAGGGACGCTTGGGACCCTGGTCCTGGCACTCTCCCACACTGTATTATTTTGAGGCTAAAACTGAACCTCCCTAAGCCTCAGTTTCTATACCATTCAAGTGATAAGACCTAAGACTCTTTCTAAGATCTCTTCTAATTCTGACATTCTAGTAAAAGGATGCCCCAGGCATCTGATATAAATTTATGTCATATTTTTAGTTATTTAAAATAACTCAACTTCAAGAATAGTGTATTTTTGTCACATTCCATCAGAGTATCCTTCATCTTCAAGTGGAAGAAGAGGGTGAATGATTCCAATGTTTTTCTAAACAAAATGCCTTTAAGAAGGAGTCCCTAGCAAATTCATTATTTGAGAGCTCTCTTATAAGTTATCTTCTAAAAGAGCACAATTTGTTTAACTGTAATATTTTTGTAGAATGGGAACTTTGTTAACCATTTAATTGTCTGATAAGCCTTTAAAGCACAATATGCTTCGTTTCAAACAGAGAAACATCATTCGTTTAAATATCGTGGAGACAATGTAGGAATATGTGTAGGTTTGGCAGAATTCAGGTGGTAGTGATGAATTACCATGTCTCTGATGACAAAGGCACAGGGCTTCTAAGTGTTCTGAGACACTAATTATTTAGAAAACCAAATCATATCTACTATGTTTATAAATAGCTAATAATCAGGGTATTTCGCAACTTATTTTTCCTTATGTGTATTAAAAAAACAAAACAAAACAAAAAAAACCACTTGATTCTACTCCATCAGGGCTGGTTTTGTCATGCAAGGAACATTTGGCAATGTTTGGAAACATTTTTAGTTGTCACAGACTTGGGGGTGGGCACAGTGTGGGAGAAGTTCAATTGACATCTCATGAGTAGAGGTCAGGGATGCTACTGAATGTCCTACCATGCACAGGACAGCCCCCACACCCCAGGACAAAGAATAATCCTACCCCAAATGGCTGTAATTCCAAGACTCAGAAAACTTTCTGGAAAGTACACATGCAAGTTGTCATTTGCTTCAGTATCAGGTCTATGATAAAGTTAAAGGGTGCTTTTCTCCACATCCTCTCCCTACAAATTATGAACTTGAAACTTTTATTCAACTAGTATAATTCCTTTTTATTTTTCTGTTGCATTCTATCACTCTTGGTTTTTTCAAGAGATTTTAATTATTTATTTGTTTGACAGAGCAAGAGAGAAAGAGAAGGGACAAAATTAGAACATGAGAGGGAGAGACAGACCCCCTTGCTGAGCAGGGAGCTCAATGTGGGACTCATTCCCAGGACCCTGAGATCATGACCTGAGCCCAAGGCAGATGCTTAGCCAACGGAGCCACTCAGGTGCCCCATATATCAGTATTGAATACATAAAGAACTGAAAATCTTTAAGGTGATAACTTGGGGAACTTGTTTCTGCTTCTTTGCAAATACAATAATTTCACTGCAAGCTCTGTTTAGTGACTTGTTTTGAAAGGCTTCATTTTTTTTAATATTACTGCCAAATAATTACTACTTTTGAAAATTTGGTTGAGGAAGTTAATACAGTCTTTTGATTCTACTGTTGTTTTTCAATGGTACCCAAGAGTTCTAGAAAAGATAAATTGGGTAGAGATGGGGGAGAATTTAGTGTTGATATTTAAAATGTGTTGTACATGCTTCTATCTATTTCCAAGTTTGTTTAACATAACTTCTTCTTTTTTTCCTGAAATTGAACAAGTCACTGCTACTAATTTTTTATTAGCATTTCCATTTTCTGAAGGAATCCCAAATCAATGTCTGGGTAAACCATAATGGAGGGCTGTTGATGGCTGTCTTATTATTCTCACAGGATTGCAGCGCCACCTACAGGAGTCCTTGTGCATACCACTAGTGCTCCTAGCAAACATTCGTATCGCCTGCCTACAGTACAAAGGAGAATTGAACAAGTTTGAAATGCAAAATACAGCAAGACAACAAACAAAAACCCAAGGGAAATACTTGTATTGTATCATATGTCTTTCAGGTATGGACTTACCTGAACAGTTTCAAAGCCAGTAATTTCTAGATTTTCAACTCTCTAGGGAAATATTACTTTCAAAAATCTGAATTCTTTCTGCAAATAAGAATCTTTAAAATAAGAAAACCATACTTTTTTTGTTAATGTGTTGAAAAGAAATGAGCGGTGAATGTTTAACGGTACTGAGTTTTAAAAAATCAATACCAAAGTTTATAACTAATCTGGAAATTACAAAAATAAAACAAATTCATAATAATGTAAAAATAAAAAGTAAACTGAAAGATGTTTTCATTTTCCTTTACCCATTCTCTTCAAAACATGGGTTTATTCAACTGAAAGCCAGAGTTTCTAGGTTTAGAACTCAAACCAGATTTTTTATAATGACGATAGATATCAAGTTAATGTTCTTGTCCCCTGTGCTTCTCTTCTTCATGCATGTGAACTTTGGTAATCAAAAACTGTTATACAGACATATCATAAAATAGTATCTGTGAGAACCTTTGCAAGAGTCAAGGGTTTAGACTATGTCAGTAAACATCTAGTTGCTCAGTAAGGAAAAGGCTAGCATTCAAAAATCCACCACTTACTTCTGTAGAAAGGACATTTAACTCCTAACAGCCCAGTTTTTATACTAGCCAGAGAGAGAAACTCTGGTGATTACATCATTAAAATCTGTCTGCCCACTCTGCCTGTGCCAAGCAATCATGTGCTTTGATGCGGTGGAAGGGGAAATTACCATAAATCTTTTTCACTACTAGAATGTTCATTGGTTCCTTTTGGTAATTTTATGTAGTGTGGATTAAAACCAGACTTTGTCTGTTCCTATCAGAGAAGGAAATGTAGGAGGAGCAGGAGATATTTTTAGAGTAAAGACCAGCCAAGCAAATTAAATCAGACCATTAAGCTTAATGGAGTTTGAGAGAGCAAGGGCAATTATTAGTTCAAAATAATGACCTTCAATCCTATTTTAAGGAAATGTGTAATAGCAGAATTCCTTCAGCTAGTCATTCAGGGAGTCTCCCTCTTTCTCTGTCCTTCTTGCTCTTTCTGTCTCTCTCACTTCCCCTATCTCTGTCTCCTAAGATAACCACAGGGAATGGAGGTAGCAGAAATCAATAACCACCCAAACTGACCATGAGGTATAGTTATATAAGCTTAAATATATTTTCCCAGTAATATTAATTTCCTCCAATAGAATTAAAATAGCTCATCAAAAGTTAGCCATATGGAACCTTCTAAGAATTCAGGTAGAAAAACTCTTTAAAAACTTGTCCCTGAGGGAATTTATGGTTATTTATAGCCTGAAAGTGGCACAAGGGCCATAAAAGAATAAAAGCAGTTGGAGGTAGTATCATGAAAATAATGAGAAGAACTAAATGGTTTTTATGGGATGACATCAGTCTTAAATGTGGTGAGAGAAACCTTATTCTTTCTCTTGTTCTGTTATGCTGAAATAAGGTATATAAGGCAGATTAGGTTTCCTAGTGCAGGGAATTTTAAATTGCCTGAAGGCAAGCAGGTTGGAGGTAAAATTATGGCCTCATCTTTGTGAGTTTGAGATCTGCTCATATGTATTTGGGGGTGGGTATTTCTATATAGTAAAGCCTTACTCAAATATAGTGAATAATAATATCAAACCTTTGAATGAAACCCTCTTCTTATTATGCAAAATGGCTTTAGTAACCTTAATATCTAGTTTATGTTATGATGAACTATGATTTACAATACAGATTTAATGTAGCATACTTAGGTCATGCTTTTGCTATATAACTTTTGTAATATACAAGCAGAAAGAGCTCTCTACACTTTAGATCAATTTTAGAACTAAAATCATATATCTAATGCATATTAAGTGAGAGACTATAGCATTAATTTCTTTATATTTTATTTTAAAGAGTCAAATCTATAAATATTTTTATAGGATCCCAGATGCTCCTTGTGAATAAGTGAACAGTCCAAAGGATTCTGCAATTTGAAAAAGCAAAATCTCTTTAAAAAAAAAAAAGAAATATAAATCAAGAAGAAAATTAACACATGAAAAAGTATGTATTTAGTCTTCGCTTAGGATCAAATTGTATTTTTCACATAATTTAAACAAAATTCACAAAGACTAAGATGCCAAGTTGATACATGACTTGGAATATATTGGCAGTTATGACATAAATTCTGAAACCCTGTTGAAAGGAAAAAGAAAATGCTGTTAAATATTTGATGCTACAAATGGGAATGCTTTACTATCATTTAACGTCTTAACCTAAAAAGTACAACTTAATAACGATAAGTATGTTTCAATCATTTTTCTGGATCTCTTCTTTAAGATAGATTTTAAAAATCCACAGTCATGTGTTATTTTACTAAAATATATAAAGTATACTTAGTAAAATATATTTTCTTTCATTTCTCTAAAAATGGATTTTCAAATATCTTTACTGTAAACATGCTGAGAACTGTATGTTGCTCTAAATGAAACAACAGGAGGAGCTCTTATTTACTGAGTAACAAAATCACTTCCTATCAGAAGGAAGATTTCATTTGTATCAATCTAAATAAGAAATAATACAAAGGCTAAAGGCAGCATAGACTAGTGACTGAGCTTCGGTCTTAGCAACGAGATCAATGGGTGAAGGTTATTTATCTTCTTTGAGTTTCAGTTTCTCTATCTGAAAATAGTAAAAATAAGAACAGCAATATCTACCTCATGGGTAGTTTTTGTGTATTCAGTGACAATTATGTGAAGGCCTGGTGTGCCATCTAACGTGATACTTTTTTTAAAAAATTCTAATTTATTTCTTTAATTCTCCATTTTTATATTTTTATTTTTTTATTAACACATAATGATTGTTTGTTTCAGGGGTACAGATAAATTGTAAAACTAGTACAAAAATTTCCCATTTACTACTTAATGGAAGCAGTCCCTCAACTCTCTGCATGGTACACTTAAATTCTAGTTCTTCTCTATGAATTGAGTATTTTTGGATACATCTTTGTAAAGACTTTCTCTGTAAAATATAGATAACAATGTGGAGAAGTACATGTGAAAAGTCCTAATGCATTAGTAAACAAACCAGTGGCTCCTTGTTTAACCAATGTGTTGGTTAGAATAGGCTATACAATGCTGTGATGGCAAACCCCAAAATCATAGTGACACACTACATAAGAATGTATTTGTCATTTGAATCATGGTGGACCTGGTGACTTTCCAGAGCAGCTCCCTTCCAAGGGCTGAAACAGAGATCCACACAGTTTCCATCGTCCGCTATACACTTTGAAGCACCTGACCTTCAAAATTGAAGTAGAGGAACAGGGTGGGGAGACCTCACACATGCCTTGAAGTATTTTGGACTGAACATATCACTCTGTTTCTAGAATTAGTGACATGGCCCCAGCCAGACTTCAAGGGGAGTTGGGAAAGGTAGGGTGGCATAAGGAATATTCCATGAGCTCTATTGTCTGCTGTTTCTGCATTACAGGCAAAAAAATTATTAGCAAAGCTATTTAATATATCTTACTCTTACTAATAGTTATGGCTTAAAAAATGTATTTGATGCTGATTTTAAATCTTTACTAAAGCTATGAGGTGTGAAAAAAATTTTCATTGTTTTCTATTTGTTTAGAATATTTTACCTTTCATAATATTTTTACACATTCCTGTTTTAAAATAGGGGTATAAATTAAAATATGTTCTATGTCAGTATCAGATTTTGGCTACATGTCCTATTTTGAAACCAGCTTTTATCCTTTATAGTAGAAAGACACATGAGGATTACTGGTAATCTGGACTAGAACTTTGCATAAGCATATTAAAAGAACCCAATAACCATGGTGAAGCTGCACTTTATCAGAGAATGACCATACGCATCATTATATAAATCTAAGAAACACTGTTTTTCATGAAACAAAGAAGAGGCTATTTTTCTAATTAGAAATCTGTTTGCAAAAAAAAAAAAATTGTCAAGATAGGTAACTGAGGCTTACATTGTCCCCAGTGATTCTTTGGTGATGGAGAAAAATATATTAAATCTGCATTACTCTTATCAAAACAAAATTAAAATCTCAGGAATGCTCCCACACAGTGCCCTCATACATGGATTAGAGATGTGATGGCACTTTTTTTTCATGATGCAGTAATATAATTTTAGGTAATTATCTCCTGTGGTTTATCTACTAGGCAGAATTTGAGAATATGAGTTGTTTCCATCGAAAATGCATGGGAAGAGTCCATCACAGTCATTGTGACCAAAACTCTTCTGTGAGTTCTTCAAACTGTCTGCCTTCATGCTAGTATTACATCCTTTTTTTTTAAGTTTTTTTTTCCAATTTATTTATTTTCAGAAAATCATTATTCATTATTTTTTCACCACACCCAGTGCTCCATGCAAGCCATGCCCTCTATAATACCCACCACCTGGTACCCCCAACCTCCCACCCCCCCCTGCCACTTCAAACCCCTCAGATTGTTTTTCAGAGTCCATAGTCTCTCATGGTTCACCTCCCCTTCCAATTTACCCCAACTCCCTTCTCCTCTCTAACACCCCTTGTCCTCCATGCTGTTTGTTATGCTCCACAAATAAGTGAAACCATATGATAATTGACTCTCTCTGCTTGACTTATTTCACTCAGCATAATCTCTTCCAGTCCCGTCCATGTTGCTACAAAAGTTGGGTATTCATCCTTTCTGATGGAGGCATAATACTCCATAGTGTATATGGACCACATCTTCCTTATCCATTCATCCGTTGAAGGGCATCTTGGTTCTTTCCATAGTTTGGCGACCGTGGCCATTGCTGCTGTAAGCATTGGGGTACAGATGGCCCTTCTTTTCACGACATCTGTGTCTTTGGGGTAAATACCCAGGAGTGCAATTGCAGGGTCATAGGGAAGTTCTATTTTTAATTTCTTGAAGAATCTTCACACTGTTCTCCAAAGAGGCTGCACCAACTTGCATTCCCACCAACAGTGTAAGAGGGTTCCCCTTTCTCCACATCCTCTCCAACACATGTTGTTTCCTGTTTTGTTAATTTTGGCCATTCTAACTGGTGTAAGGTGATATCTCAATGTGGTTTTAATTTGAATCTCCCTGAGGGCTAATGATGATGAACATTTTTTTATGTGTCTGATAGCCATTTGTATGTCTTGATTGGAGAAGTGTCTGTTCATATATTCTGCCCATTTTTTGATGTGTTTGCCTGTTTTGTGTGTGTTGAGTTTGAGGAGTTCATTATAGATCCTGGATATCAACCTTTTGTCTGTACTGTCATTTGCAAATATCTTCTCCCATTCCGTGAGTTGCCTCTTTGTTTTTTTGACTGTTTCCTTTGCTGTGCAGAAGCTTTTGATTTTGATGAAGTCCCAAAAGTTTATTTTTGCTTTTGTTTCCTTTGCCTTTGGAGACATATCTTGAAAGAAGTTGCTGTGGCTGATATCAAAGAGATTACTGCCTAAGACTCCACCCCCAAACTACTAGAACTCATATAGCAATTCAACAACGTGGCAGGATACAAAGTCAATGTGCAGAAATCAGTGGCTTTCTTATACACTAACAATGAAAATACAGAAAGGGAAATTAGAGAATCGATTCCATTTACTATAGCACCAAGAACCATAAGATACCTGGGAATAAACCTAACCAAAGAGGTAAAGGATCTGTACTCGAGGAACTACAGAACACTCATGAAAGAAATTGAAGAAGACACAAATAGATGGAAGACCATTCTATGCTCTTGGATTGGAAGAATAAACATTGTTAAAATGTCTATACTGCCTAGAGCAATCTATACTTTTAATGCTATTCCGATCAAAATTCCACCGGTATTCTTCAAAGAGCTGGAGCAAATAATCCTAAAATTTGTATGGAATCAGAAGAGAACCCGAATCGCTAAGGAAATGTTGAAAAACAAAAATAAAGCTGGCGGCATCACATTACCTGATTTCAAGCTTTATTACAAAGCTGTGATCACCAAGACAGCATGGTACTGGCATAAAAACAGACCCATAGACCAGTGGAACAGAGTAGAGAACCCAGATATGGACCCTCAACTCTATGGTCAATTAATCTTCGACAAAACAGGAAAAAATATACAGTGGAAAAAAGACAGTCTCTTCAATAAATGGTGCTGGGAAAACTGGACAGCTCTATGTAGAAGAATGAAACTCGACCATTCTCTTACACCGTACACAAAGATAAACTCAAAATGGATAAAAGACCTCAACGTGAGACAGGAATCCATCAGAATCCTAGAGGAGAACTTAGGTAGTATTACATCCTTAGTCAGGAAGACACTTCTCATGGTAAAAGCTTGAAAGTACTCCTTCACATGTGTTATTTGTTCTGGCACTGGCGACAATGCCTCCAGTTTGTCAGAGGAACACTTCGAATGGAGAAACTAGTCAATCAGTTTTATTTATTTTCATTGACAGAATATCTAGTTCAGCTTAACTTCCTAACTGACAGATTTTTTTTAAAAGATTTTATTTATTTATTTGACAGAGAGATCACAAGTAGGCAGAGAGGCAGGGGGAAGCAGGCTCCCCACTGAGCAGAGTCTGATGCGGGGCTTGATCCCAGGACCCTGAGATCATGACCTGAGCTGAAGGCAGAGGCTTAACCCACTGAGCCACCTAGGCACCCCATCTAAATGACAAAAGTTTTAAACTCCATTTGTCATTTAACGATCTTCACGTGTGTTGTAAGCTTCTCAAACCTAAACATATGGATGCTTCCATCTCCAAGTTCAGGCTTACCCCCCTAAAGAAGTAGGACATGAACAAAATATAATTTCTACTTTAATGTCTGTAAGGGTAAGTAAGGTGCACAGGCTTAGTTTCTATGAAAAAGGACCTCATCTTACTGAAGAGGCGATTAGGGATACTGTTGGAACCTAGTGCATAACAAATATTTCTTATTTTCCACTTGGCTGTTCTTCGATTATGCCAAGGTTCTTTCTCATAAGCATCCAAAAGGCCCTCTTATTCCTATCATCTCCTTTTTTTTTTTTTTTTAATGATACCCTTTCTTCCCTTTTCCTCTCCAATTCACCCACAAGCACACATCTACCTGGATTCTTGACAAGAGCAAGCCCTCTTTTGTTGTGGTGTATATTTTGCTTTTCAGTGGAATATGTCTAAGATGGGCCTTGGGTTTCACTAATATGCATGAATTCTCCAGCAATATTCTAATGTATTAGTACATCAAAAGCTATTCTGATTTTGCAGAGGACTGAACAGATCCCTTGAATACATTCAGGTCCTTTAAACAAAATGATCAAGAGAAACAGAGTGAAGAAAAAAGGAAACACTACCATACTCCTCCCACTAATTACTAAAGACTTTAGCCTTAAAATCAAGTCCCTTTTCAAGATCCAAAAGCTATTGCCCTAAACACTTGGCAGTTAATATTAATACTTTTGTTTTGTCATCAGTTTTAAAGTTCAGTCCTCCTAAGATGTTTAGTGACTTCCTAAGTGCTTCCTAAGATGATTAGTGACAAATCAGTAAAAATGTGTTTAAATTATCAAAAATTTGAATTTTACACATTTTTTATTAATAAAGAAGTGGAGGCTAAGCAAATATTTCTTGTACTGATACTAAAATCTGGCTATTTAGAAGTATTCATTTAAAGAGAGAAATGATTATTTTTCAAAAAAGAATTGCATATCAAATCCAAAATAATCAATTTGCTCATTTTCTCCCCTGTTTCCTGTTCTCTATTTTAATTACTCTTATTTAGGAGTCTGAGTTTACTCATAACTCTTAGCTACCAGGAGATAAAAGAAATGGGAAAACAAGTCTGACATTCTATGCTTCCAAGTTAGAAACAGCATGCTAAATATATTTTCTAGGTCCTCCCAAAGGATTTAATAAATAATTCTGTAAATTATTCCAGGGTTATTGACAGGGGGCATGGCTTTAATTGTCAGCTCTTAGCCATAGCCTAGAGGAGCTTATTGGTATGTAGCTAACTCTTCAAAAGCTCTAACTGAAGTGGTTGGGTGGAAAGAAAATTGAATAAAGAGTATCTCCTAGTGCATTCATCTACTGGTTTTCCATTTAGAGGTTCACAATGGATAATGTGCAGAATAAATTTCTCTGTTGAGAGTTTTAATTAGTTGAAGAAAAAAGTCTGCAGAGCCCTACTGGTGTTTGAAACATAGTATATCATGCCAAGTCCCTAATTGACTCTACCAAGTCCATGTCTTCACACTTCACATTACACTGATTCCATTTCTTCACACACACACACAATCCTTTCATTTTTTAAAGTGTTCTGTATTCCCAAAAGTCAATGGAAACGGTCTTTCAAATTTTATAAAGCTATAATTTTTAAATACTGATAACAGTAAAATAATGAACAGATAAATTAAAGGAGAAGAATAGTTAGAAATAGCTTCATTTACAGAAAAGACATACATTATCAAGGACTTGACAAATAGGGAAGGACAGGATTATTCAATAAATGACGTTGAAAAACTATCTTTTTGAGATCTTCACCTCAGTTTTGGCAAATAAACATGAACTGATTAAAGAAGAAAATATAGAAGTTACAGAAGTAGAAGAAAATAGAAATAAAAAACATATATCAAGAATGGCATGATGTATAAATATATAAATACTGTACATACATGAGATAAAGAGATCATATGCATACACAAATAATAAAAGTTACCCCACAGTAACTCAAAAAAAAAATAACTATGGATGGGGATAATAATGGAAGCAAAGCAATTGTTACAAGGCTTTTGCCAGTCAAGCAATAGAGAATGGTGGCTGAGACTAGGCTTAGAGCAGATTCTAGTCATATCCTGAAGGTTTAGTATGAAAGACAAGTGCTAAACACAGCATTGGACATGTAGCATGTGTGAGGGAAAAAAAAAAAAACCTGAGATTTTGATGTTAACATCTTACTTTAGCATACCTAAACTATCTTCTCTTTTACAGTAAACTTGTTTATAATTACCTGTAATATTTATTTTTTTATTTTTTTCCACATCTTGTTTTTATGCCTTTGAAATTACTATGTATCTATGTATCTCTCAATATATAGATATATTTAATTTGAAATTATTTGTATGTCACTTTAAGTGAGTATGTGTATTTTAATGAAGGATGTATCGTTATCAGATTCTTTTTATTTTTCATGATCAGATTCTTAAAGAAGCTTGTGTCCTTACAAAAGTTTAAGAATGTAGGTTTAAAGAATCCCTATCTGAAATTATTAGGGTAGGGTATAGACGTATGAATCCCACTAGAGTCATTAAACTCTTTGGTAATGTTCTTGAGTGGAACTTTGATTTCCAGGAGTAAAAAACTGTTGGTAGCTCCTGAGTTAGAAAGATATTGAATGTCATTGTTAAACAGCATTTATCAAGGCAGGTGGACAGAGAGAGGAGGTTTGGACAAAGACAAGAGTATTAAGACAAAGAAGCTAGAGTTCTGCTTTGAGCATTCTAAATTTGCAAAGCTTTTATGCTTCTAGGCAGAGTCTAAGTGGTTTGATATAAAAGTCTGGAACTCAAGGGAAAGATCAGTGTGGAGCCATAAATCTTAGAGCTTTCAGCTTACGGGTGATATTTAAAGCCATGAGACTAGAAGACACGTGATTCAGTAGCATGTTTAAATAAGGAACTGAAAGCAGTTCAGCACCAAGACATTCCAAGAGTTGAAGCTTCGAAACAGGAGGCAAAATTAGCAAAGGAAACTGGAAAGGAATGGATAGAGGGGTCAGAGGAAAATCAGGAAACAGCATATTTTGAAAACCAAGACAAGAGAGGATTTCAAAGCAAGAGCTCAGTTGTGGGAGATGCTGCTGAAGGAGGAAGTAAAATGAAAAACCTGTAGTGGCAGAGGGCGGACTGGAGGCTCAGAGGGAGCTAAGTCAGGGTTGCCTCTGCAGAGGGAGAGGACATTGCACTGAAGCAGGCTGGGGAGCAATCTGAGGCTAGAAAAGACAGATAGGAAGTGAAGACAGTTGAGCAAGCATATGAATAATTAACACATGCATATTACCAGTATGAATTAATAGAAATCCAATTCCCTTTCATTAAATTTCTCAAAGGACAGTCTCAACTGAAACATTGGTGTGTGTGTGTGTGTGTGTGTGTGTGTGTGTAAAACTCCTTTGCTTCTGTTCTTGCCATCTGTGTCTGAGGTCCCCAGTACCAACCCAGGTCTAGTGATTTACCAAGAGGACTCAGAGGGTTCAATGTACAGTCACAGTCAGGTGGATGATATGTTACAGAGAAAGGTTGCAAAGCAGTATCAGCAAAGGGAAAAGGCATAAGGGACAAAGTCAGGAGGAAACCAGGCACACGTTTTTAAAAGCCCTCTTCCAGTGGAGTCACGCAAGACATGCTTAATTCTTCTGGCAGAGAGTTATGAGAACACATGTGAAATATCATCTACCAAGGAAGCTTATTAGAGACTTAAAGACTCATTACCTAAGGCTTTTTTTTCTTTCTTTCTTTCTTTTTTTTTTGGAAGCTGTTCGCATAGGCATCTTCTTGCTGAGCACATACCAAAATTCCACACTCCCAGAAAGAAAGCAGTGTTCAGCATAAACCACATTATTTGTTCAAAACAGTCCAGGTACAATGATCTTCCCTCATCACTTAGGGATTGGTGGAAACCTTCCCAAAACCTAAGTTCTCAGACATCAGACAGGGGTCTACCTTGCAAGAAGGCCTTTGTAAGGAGAACAGTCTCAGGACTGCTATGGTATTTTCTACATAGCATCTGTTATGGACTGAATGTTTGTATCCTTCCCTTACCTTAAAGCCTTACCTCCAGAGTGATGTTACTTAGATTAGGTCGTGAGTCCATTACCTTCATGATGAGACTAGAAGTACCCTTGTAAGAGGAAGGAGAAATGTTCCTGCACACCCACCTAGGAAAAGCCATGTGAGCACATAGCAAGGAGGCTGTCTACAAGCCAGGAAGAAAGTTCTCATCAGAACCCAACTCTGCTACCACCCTGATTTCAGACTTCCAGACTCCAGAAACGTGGGAAATAACTGTCTGCTTTAAAAGCTACCTAGTCTATTGTATTTTGTCATAGCAGCTCAAGCAAACTAAGACAGCATCTAAAGCTGATTCTCTGCTTCTTTGTTGTCATGTTTTTTTTAGCAATATTCTGGCTTTGGTGCATACCCATCAAAGAGGCTGAGCAAAGGAAAAGCTAATTAGGGAGTGGGGATTATGGGAGAGTGTAGCCAGATTATCTGTGTGTCTGGGAGCAGCAAAGCAAACCCAGACACTGTTTTGAGGGCCAAAGTCATAGCTAGAACTTAAGGACAACTGGTAAAGGCATGAGAGGGTGAGAAATCAAAGCAAATAGAACATCAAACAGTAACATTTTTAAATTTAAAAAAATATTTTTATAGAGGTATTAGTTTATCCCGGCTCCTACCTTTTTACCTAGCTACTAGTATTTCCAATTTTTGGAAATAAGGCTAGCCACACCTAGACAACAGGTCAAAAGTGGGAGAGTTAAGGTGTCATTCACATAAACAGACTTGCCCTGCTTCACAACCAGTTCTGGTTTCCAGTAGAGAAGTCATCCCCAGTCATCTGTCCCTATGTGACAAAAGACCCCATAACTTGGTGGCTTAAAGCCACAACCATATTATTATATCTTTTGATATCTGTGAGCCAGATATTTGGGTAGGGCTGAGTGATTCTGCTATTCCACTCTGTATTCATAAGCATCACTTGGTAATATTCAGTTGGTAGGACCATTCTGGAGGGTCCGAGACAATTTGTCTCACATGCCAGGCATCTCGGTGGAGACGATGGGAAGCCAGCCTCAGCTGAGACTATCAACTGAAGCCCCTGCACATGACCTCTTCATGGTGATGGTCTCAGGGTACCTGAACTTCTTACAGACAACCCCAGATTCCCAGAGAAAACCCTAGAAGACCAAGGAAGAAGATTTAAAGCTTCTTATATAGCTACAGACACCCTGGAACATTATTTCTGCTCCATTTTATTGGTCTGAGAAATCAAACTAAAGCCAACTCAGTTTATTTATTTATTTATTTGACAGAGAAAGATCACAAGTAGGCACAGAGAGAGAGAGAGGGAAGCAGACTCCCCGCTGAGCTGAGAACCCGATGCAGGACTTGATCCCAGGACCCTGAGATCATGACCTGAGCAGTGGCTTAACCCACTGAGCCATCCAGGTGCCCAGCCAACTCAGTTTCAAGAGGAAGACAAGTAGATTTCACTTCTGGATGGGAAATGCAGCAAAGAATATGCAGCTATATCTGCCACATTCACTATTTCTACACTTCTCAATTATGGTATAGTATGGTTTCTTCTTGCACTATTTTCATCCTCTTTTCATTTATAAAATGTAGGCACTATTTTTCAAAGAAGAAAACATTTTATCTCTCTAAGAAGCTGGTAAGAAGTTGTCAACTACTTTGATTTGTTTTTACTTCACATCCAAGAGATACTGACATTTATTCTGAAAAATCAAAGAATTGGGTTCCTTGGTGGCTCAGTCAGTTAAGCATCTGTCTTCAGCTCAGGTCATGATCCCAGGGTCCTGGGATAGAGGCCCGCATTGGGCTCCTTCCTCAGCAGGGAGCCTGCTTCTCTTTCTCCCTCTGCCCCTCCTGCTTGTGCTCTCTCTCTCTCAAATAAATAAAATTTGAAAGAAAGAAAGAAAGAAAGAAAGAAAGAAGAAAGAAAGAAAGAAAGAAAGAAAGAAGGAAAGAAAGAAAGAAAGAAGAAAGAAAACCAAACAATTTCAAAAACTCCTCTTGGGTCTATGTATGAATGATAAAAATAAATTTATCTGACATATGAACAATGAGATATGATAGAGCTGAGTCTGTTCTCTCAATAGAATAGGGAATTACTTTTTTTTTTTACCATTAAACACAACAACCTGGAAGTTTAATTTATTATAAGGTTACATGGCAAAACAAGACAAAACATGATTCCCATAAAGGGAATAACAATGCCAAAAATACTTGAGGAAGGTGTTTAAAGTGATTCAAATCCATGATCAGTAGTCATAACAAATAAATATGTACAAGCACATAGTAATTGGTTATATTTTTGTTTTAGGATTGAGATACCACACATTCAGTTGTATACATTATTAAACATTTTTTTTTACATATTAGAAGTCACAATTTTCTTCTGTTAAAGAAACCTCTATTTAATTCAATTTAACTGCTAAATCATTGACAAGATGTAATAAGAGCAAGTTTGCAACTAGAAAGTACTTCTCTGTTTCCAAATGTCAAAGCAAAATAAAGGGCACTCTCTTTCAATATCATTTGCAATACGCTATATTATATAAAAGGTAATACTGCCAGGTAAAGCATTGCAGAATTTTGTTTTTGTTTTTAATTTATAGGCAGCAATCTCTTGGGCACTAGCCTTAGCAATATTTTTCTGGATCTATCTCTTCAGGCAAGAGAAACAAAAGCAAAAATAAATAACTGGGACTACATCAACCTAAAAAGGCTTTGCAGAGTGAAAACAAAAATAGCCAATAGAACAAAAAAGCAACCTACTGAATAGGGGAAAATATTTGCAAATGATTTATCTGATAAAGGGTTAATATCCAAAATATATAAATAACTCATATAACTCAACACCAAAAAGAAAAAAAAAATCTGATTAAAAATGAGCGGAGGACCTAAATAGACATCTCTCCAAAGAACACATACAGATGGTCCAAAAACACATGGAAAGATGCTGAATATCACTAATTATCAGGAAAATGTAAGTCAAAACCACAATGAGATATCACCTCATACCAGTCAGAAAAGCCAGTGTTAAAAAGACAAGAAATAATCACTGGAATGGATGCGGAGAAACAGGAACCCTTGTGCACTGTTGCTAGGAATGTAAATTGGTGCCACCACAATGGAAAACAGTATGGCAGTTCCTCAAAAAGCTAAAAATATAAATACCATACCCAGTAATTTCACGTGTGGGTATTTACCTAAAGGAAACAAAATAGTAATTAAAAAAAACCCACTATATGTACCCCTGTGATTCTTGCAGCGGTATTTACAACAGACAAGATATGCAAGCAACTTGAGTGTCCACTGAGGGATGAATGGATAAAGAAGAGGTATAGATATACAATAGAATATTTCTCAGCCATAAAAAAGAATTCAATCTTGCCATTTACAGTAACAAGGATGGACCTATAAGATACTATGCTAAATGAAGTAAGTCAGACAGAGAAAGACAAATGTCATATGATTTTACTTATATGTGGAAAAAGGCATCTGACTTTAGGTACCACATAATCACTTTCAGTAATCACTAGATCACAAACATCACAGGGTTTATTTGAAGGTTTATGGGGGGAAAGTCAGTTGTCCCTTAAGATGGATTTATCTCTTCTCTCTTTCCTTTAGAATAAAACTGGGAAATGGAGGAGGTGATTGTGCTCATATTGTAGAGCGCACGTCTTTCAAGATGGCTTTGACTTGAGCTGTTTCATTTTCAACTCTCAGTCAACACTAGGATGAATTTTAACTCTGGGTTTCATTTCAGGAGTGTAATCCACTCTCCTATGTGAAAAAGGAGTGCTGTCTGTGGTGGGGTTTTTAATTTCCAAGCTTAACTCTGACAGAACCATAGAAAATGTCCTTCTCTTTGACTCCTAATCACCAGGAAGGCTGCTTGGTGGATACCACATCCATGTATGAATATTCATTGTAAAGTCTCTATTGACCAATAGTAGTTGATCTGACTTTATCCTTTCTGGAAAATATTACCAAGACAACCATAGTTATGCCACCTTGGTCCAGATCTACCTCAGGATTACCCAGCGGCCAGAACAGCCTGGTGGCACTGTCCTCAGGGCTTCTCCACATCAGATTCAGGTCTGTGTCCCCATCCCCCAGCCTGGAGCTGTGTGGCTGGAGTGAAGTCCCTATGGCTGCCAGAGGCACCTGTCACTGATAAAATGACTCTGCTTATACCCACCTGACAACCTCCAGTCTTCAGCAAAATCTTTATGTAAGGGTGAAAATCAAGAAAAACAGAAAAGGGGGGGAAAAAAAAGAAGCCTTTTACTGGATGTTTTGTGTAGACTTTTATATTTTAAAAATCACTCCTGCTCAGATACCTTTCTCCTAATTAGAATTTAATGATCTAGTTAACGAGAACTCTGGTCATTTTTACTGAAATCAACCGGCCTTTGAGATAACTAAATGAGAAGTATGTCCTAACATTTTAGGGGCAATATCTCTCCTCATTTATTTTATTCTGTAGGTTGAAATGCTAGAGACCAGTTTTATAGAGGTACTGTGACAATTTAGCAAATTTTAAAAAGAAGGGATGCCCAATTAAACTTGAGCTTCCAATAAACAATAGAACAAATTTATTGTATAGGTCTACACCATGCAACACTTGAGACACGTTTATACTAAAAAAAATTACTCATTGTTTATCTGAAATTTCAATATAACTAGACATCCTTTATTTTAACCAATATCTCTAGTTTTATATATGCATTGCATTTCCATAATTAAGCTTAGAAATCTCACTTAATCATATAGGAGATAAACATCCAAATGGAGAATATATTTTAAATGACAATGAGAGTTGCCGTATAACAGAAGTCCTTGTAAATACATTAAAACAGCTAAACATCGTATTGGTTTGATTATCCCTTTGACTCTCTTTCAATAAATTTAAAGTTGGTTGGAATGTAAAAGGCAGCTCAGTGGCCTGAGAACTTTATAATACTCTTGAGAAATAAAGTAGTAAATGAGCAAGAAATAACTCCTTGCCAGAAAATGTCTCAGTCTTACTGACATCATTATTTATTCTAAATTAACAGAAGGATGCTTTGAAAATATGTCAGGTATTAGAGAAGCAGAAGACCCATGGAATATGGGGTTCCTTTTTTTCTTATACATGCCAGTGATTAAGGAAGTCAGACTGAGCGCTAATTTACTGTTTCAGTATTATCACATGATACTGAAGAGAGGCTAATCCTAAACCACAACTCTCATTTCCATACCATGTATTAAAATACACATTAAGTTTCTTAGGATAAGTGGTTAACTGAAGCAGTAGTAGACTATTGTATGTGTATTATATACATATAGGTATTGTGTGAGTATGGATGTCTGTGTATGTGTATGGATGGGCAGGTGGATATATATGTATATGCTTATATATGTATGGATACAAACACACACACACACATACACACAAAGTCACCTTCCAGAAGCAAACATGGCAGCATTTTTTTATCTATCAGTCTTTTTGTCATTTTTTAAATTTATATTCAATTAGTTCACAAATATTGTATTATTAGTTTCAGAGGTAAAGTTCAGTGATTCATCATTGTATAGAATACCCAGTGCTCATTACATCAAGTGCTCTCTTTAATGTGCGTCACCCAGTTACCCCACCCCCCTTCCCACCAGCAACCCTCAGTTTGTTTCCTATGATTAAGAGTCTCTTGTGATTTTTCTCCCTCTCTGATTTTGTCTTGTTTTATTTTTCCTTCCCTTCCCTTATAATCCTCTCTTTTGTTTCTTAAATTCCACATATGAGTGAGATCATATGGTAATTATCTTTCTCTGAAGAATGGCAGCATTTTGTCATAAATTTTTTATGGATCTACATTTGCTGTTGACAAACACAAAAGAAAAAGCAAGATAAACCATAAACATTATACATGTAAAAAAACCCCACAATTCCATATATATATATTTGCTCTTTAACTATTTAGATATTTAATCAGTAGTTCAAATATTTTCTATGATCAAGTACTATGCCTCCTTACCTACAAAATAAAAAGTTGATAGTGCTTCTTTCCTTCCTCTTTTATCCTATTTTACAGGGTATTACTTTTCTTTCTTTAGCAATCCTACCCATTTCTTGAAGAAAATAAATCACTTTTTAACAAAGCACAGCATAAAAGCTCTTTTAAAAGGACTTATGTTGGGGCACCTAGGTGGCTCAGTGGGTTAAGCCTCTGCCTTCGGCTCTGGTGATGATCTCGGTTCTGGGATCGAGCCCTGCATCCTGCATCGGGCTCTCTTCTCAGCGGGGAGCTTGCTTCCTCCTTTCTCTCTCTTTTCCTGCCTCTCTGCCTACTTGTGATCTCTGTCTGTCAAATAAATAAATAAAATCTTAAAAAAAAAAAAGGACTTATGTTACTGTGGAAATAGTCAAGGGAATTCACTAGAAGCTAAAGCCTTTCATGTTATCAGAATAGCATTATTAAAAATAAAATACATTAAACAAATTAATAGCATTAATAATACTATAAAAAATAAACCATAATACTATACTCAAGGCAATACCTACTTACAATACTATAAAAAAATGCACAGCCTTAGAAGCAACCACTTGAAAATAGGAAGAACAAAAGTATTCTCTTGAGTCTAAAGAAGTCTATCATATCGCAGTGTTATGTTAATTTTCATTCTTGTTATGGATTAAGTTAATGAATCCATGGACACCTGGGTGGCTTAGTTGGTTAAGCATCCGATTCTTGATTTCGGCTCAGGTCATGATCTCAGTGTTGTGAAATTGAGCCCAGCGCCATGCCCCCTCTCTAGTCAGACTCTGTGCTGGTCTGGAACCTGCTTAAGATTCTCTCTCTCCCTCTCCCTCTTCTCCTCCTCACTCTTAAAAATTAATTAATTAATTAATCCAATTTTATTATGAGACTCTTCTGTAATTCTAACTACATTAACTGAAGGGAAATTTTCCTACAACTAGAATGAATTAGTGAAATTTTTATTTATATGTGTGTGTTTGTGTATGTATGTGTGTGTGAAATACCTTTTACACACAAATTACAATGGTTATAGTAATCCTATTTGTATGTTTGACTGAAGGAATTTGTGTATTAGTAATATTTTTACAGTTAAAAGGGAGAAACATGTTGTTTTACTTTTTAGGGACTAACTTCCAGTCACTTTAATTACACCTTTTGCTTTTAAGAGTATCCAGTTGTTTATTTCTGCTACCTTTACCTTTCAGCTGTAGGGTAAGAAGCTATTTCATGTGCATTGAATTTTTTTTAATTTTTTATTTTTTATAAGCATATAATATATTTTTATCCCCAGGGGTACAGGTCTGTGAATCACCAGGTTTACATACTTCACAGCACTCCCCATAGCACATACCCTCCCCAATGTCCATAACCCCACCCCCCTTCTCCCAACCTCCCTCCCCCCAGCAACCCTCAGTTTGTTATGTGAGATTAAGAGTCACTTATGGTTTGTCTCCCTCCCAATCCAATCTTGTTTCATTTATTCTTCTCCTACCCCCTTAACCCCCCATGTTGCATCACCACTTCCTTATATCAGGGAGATCATATGATAGTTGTCTCTCCAATTGACTTATTTCACTAAGCATGATACCCTCTAGTTCCATCCACGTTGTCGCAAATGGCAAGATTTCATTTATTTTGATGGCTGCATAGTATTCCATTGTGTATATATACCATATCTTCTTGATCCATTCATCTGTTGATGGACATCTAGGTTTTTTCCATAGTTTGGCTTTGTGGACATTGCTGCTATAAACATTCAGGTGCACGTGCCCCTTCAGATCACTACGTTTGTATCTTTAGGGTAAATACCCAGTAGTGCAATTGCTGGGTCGTGGGGTAGTTCTACTTTCAACAATTTGAGGAACCTCCATGCTGTTTTCCAGAGTGGTTGCACCAGCTTGCATTCCCACCAACAGTGTAGGAGGGTTCCCCTTTCTCCGCATCCTCGCCAGCATCTGTCATTTCCCAACTTGTTAATTTTAGCCATTCTGACTGGTGTGAGGTGATATCTCATTGTGGTTTTGATTTGAGAAGGAGAACAGCAATTCCAGAAACATGTGCATTGAATTTTAAAGAGGATAATCATTAGGTAAGTAGGTATTATCTTGAGTATTATGGTTTTAGAAAAATCACAATTAAAGTAGTGGAGATGGTGTATGAGAAGAGGTGATATTTGACTAAGTGGTTATTTATTTTGTTGAAAACTCAAACCCCATTAGAGATTTCCATAAAGTTTCATACTACTAAAGATCCCAACTTTTTATGCTGAGGAAATAAATTCCTATTTAGGTATTTGACAGTAGAGTGTTGAAAGGTCATTTGTTAACAGGGTCACTAAGTTGTAGACTTTATTAGGAAAGCTTGATATTGCTTGGTCCCACATTATTGCTGTCTAAAATCTCATGGGTAGTTAACAAGAGCAATTAGGCAAATTCTGGTATAGCTGAGATTTACCCCTTTCAATATTTTGAAACACGTAAGTGTCCGTCAAAGTGCATCAATAACTCTGTATTTAAAGATAAGAGGAGATGCTACTGTGAAGGATTTCTTCTTCTTGCAGAGAACTGAGATTTAAGGCCAACCCACCCTCCTACTAAAGCCTTGCCAGAAAAAAGGTTATTGAAGGAGGTGGCAGATTGATGTTGGAAAGTCTGCTACTCAACTACATATTATACACATCTTTGCGTTTACTCTATGTGTCCTATGTTCTTTAAAGTCGTAGATCGGAAAGTACTCTAATGTCTTTCTATACTTAGCTCTTTATATGCTATCTCATTTATTTTAATGTATTTTAGTTTAAAATGTAAAATCAAAATTAAGTAACGAAGTGTAATCGTTGAAAGTGAGTAATTTCACATTTATTTTAATATTGCTTTGTATTGTTAAATATTTCATATGGGGATGAAAGAGTGTGCAAGTGTGATCTGATTTTGTAATATCTTTCAAAAGAGATAATCAGCTATTTGTAGTATCCCTGATTCTTTAGAAAATCAGTCCTAATTTTCAGGTAAAATTTGAAAATATATAATAACTAAGGTTCTATAAACTTGAGATCATTTATACTCTGAGAAGTTCTTGGCTCTTAGATTGCATCTTTAAGTCTCTACAAGCCCAACTTAAAAAAAAAAAAAAAGTACTAACATATATGTCTCTATTATTCATTTATTCACCAAATATTTGCTGAAGGCCTACATGTTCTAGACACAATCCACAAAAATCTATAAAATCTATAAAAAGATTGAACAAAACAGAATGGGTCCCTGACCTCCTAGAATTTAAAATCTAGTGAGTAAATCTTAGTAAAAGTGGATTGATCCTGAATAACTCAGTATGTAAGCAGAACATTTTCCTTTGGGTGAATCAACCTTATTTTAAAAAGATATTCTTTAATATCAGTGTATTGAAAGAAGTCTAAGCTATAATAATATAACAAATGTCAACTTGTTTTCAAGGAACTATGTTGTTAATGACTAAAAAAGGTACTTAACTGAAACAGTTTCAAAAAGTGAGCATGTACATAAACACATAGACTCATACACACAGTTCATTATAAAACCTGAAGTCACCAAAATGGTTAGTGTTAACTGGCTTTGACTAGTGTGTTTTGTTTTTTTTTTTATAAAAACAATCATGTGGACTTTTTGTTAAAAATTATATCCTAGAACTACCTCCCAGATATTCTGATTCAGTTTGTTAAATATCCATCCCATGAATATACATTATCAATTAGTCTAATCTGGGATTCAAATGCTCCATGGCTTACACTTTGAGAAACATTGCCTTAAATAATAAATAGACTGTCTTTATGAGTCAGCAAATTAGACCAGCCTATAGGAGTTCCATTCCTGTCCATGGAGAATTACCTGCTAATGAACTTGCTCTTCTCTCATAAAAGAATGAAAACAAAATTGAAAACAACAACAAACAACTTTCTTGTCCCAGAAAATATATAAAACTATGATTTTCAGGGGCACCTGAGTGGCTCACTGGGTTAAGCCTCTGACTTCGGCTCAGGTCATGATCCTAGGGTCCTGGGGTAGACCCCAGCATCTGGCTTTCTGCTCAGCAGGGAGTCTGCTTCCTCCCCTCTCTCTCTCTCTACCTGCCTCTCTGCCTACTTGTGATCTCTGTCAAATAAATAAAATCTTTTAAAAAAAACAAACAATGATTTCCAGATATCTCACACAACAGTAGAAGATTATGATTCTCCAATAAATAAATAAATAAATAAATAAACAAATGAGATGAACAATATATATGGTGCTCCAGCTTGATTCATGGAAGTCATTTTCAGAACTTAGAGCATGTAAGAGGAGCTTAAACATCCCTGAGATGAGAATACAGAAATTGGACTTAATAAACCTGAGATAGATAGAAATTATGAGCTATATTACAAGAGGACAGGGAACTGGAAGGAGACAGAGACAGAGAGATGGATACATATAGAGGGCCTTTGAGTATTTAAACACATGTAAGATAAAACACAATAAGACGGGACAAAACAGAAATTACACTGAATAGTTCCCCATGCTCACAGAGGACTGAAAACATTTTACCGTCCTCAGTTAGAATGGAAAATATTCAGGGTTTTGTACTTAGCAGAGAAGCTCCCTTGCTGCGATCTATTGAAAGTCAGCCCTCTACACAAGTGTTTGTCAGACGTCCCACAGTCCCACCACCACTGCTGGGTTGGGGAGCTCTACTGTGGGGGGCTCATAGCCTTCCCCTAGTCCGTGGGTCACTCTCTTTCCTCTCGTGGGCCCACTTCCCTGTCCTTGCCCCCTCTCGGCCACTCTGCCCCCAACCCCTGGCCAGGAGAGTGATCAGCATCAATGGGTCTTGCCTGCCTCCCCCAGCAAGCCAGTGAGGGTGGCACCCATCCTGCCCTCAGGGGTGCAGGGGAGGCCAGGTTGACCAGAATGGCAGGGGAGGGGGGCAGTGGAGAAAATACCTCATAATATACTCACAGATATTGAGTAGAATCAGAGAACGGTATCATCTTAGTAAGGAGCTAAGAGAGTCCAAAACCAAAAGCTGTTTTGGTTAGCCCTAACAAAGTTTCAGAGAAAATGTCAAAAAGATAAACTTGGTTTCAAATAGCTCATCTGAATGTTAGAGAAAGTTCAACATTCTTTAAAGGCATACAACAAAATCCAGTTACCAAAAAATAAAAATCATTAGGTAGGATATTCAAAAATTCCAAGGCATTCAAAAAAGCAGGAAAAATAAGATATAAATATTCATCAGTGGAAGTAGACCTAAATGAAAGATTATGGAAGTACAATCCAAAGACTATACAACAGAAATCGCATATCTTATAAATATGTTCAGAAGTGTAAAGGAAAACTTAAAAATGAGGAAGAGAAAAACAGAAGATATTAAAAAAAAATAGACTGCTAGCAATAACAAATATAATACATAGAGTGAAAATACACCAAAGAGGCTTAAGAACAGATTAAGCACTACAGAAGAAAAGATCTGTGAATCTGAATACATAATAATTGAAACTAGTCAAGATGAAGTTCAGAGAGAAAACCAATGAAAAAATAAACAGAACATCAGCAACTTGTGGGGCAATATCAAGCTGTCTAACAAATGTATAATTGGAACCCAGAAGCATGAAGAGTAAGAGAAAATGGAAAAAGGTATGAGGAGGCAGAAAAACTTTTTAAAAAATAGTCAAAAGTGGTGAGAAGTACCTACAGATCCAAAAGGTTCAAAAAACTCCAAGCAGATTAAGCATAAAGAAAAATACCCTACAACACTAAAGACATCCTAAAAATGATGGGGGAAAAAAAAAAGATAAAGGAAATTTTAAAAACAGCCAGAGAAAGACACATTATATACAGAAAACCAAAGATATGATGATAACAGATTTCTTGTCAGAAACTATGAAAGCCAGAAGACAAGAAATGGCACCTCTAAATTACTGAAAGAAAAAAAAAACAATCTGCCAACCCTTAATTTTATATGCAATAAAAATGAAAATATTCTTTCACAAAATAAAGAAGGCAAAATAAAGACTTTTTTAGGAATGAAAAGAGATGAGTCATTTTATTGACATTAAACTCTACAGCCAGGAGGATAATATCAGATGGGAGTTTGAATTTTCTCAAAGGAATGAGTAGTGTTAGATGACTAGCTGTTTAAGGCCCAAATAATAACAGTGTGTTGTGGGCTTCAACCATATGTAGAACTAAAATGTATGACTATTAAATTAGCATCAAGACAGGAAAGTAGAAACAGAAGCTTTTTTTAACACCAGATGGGAAGTGATATAATACTAGTTAAAGTGATAGTGGTAAGTTAAATGTGTATATTGCAAACCTTAAAGGGAAAGCTAAAATATAAAATAATGTATGCCAATAAACCAATAGTGGATCTAAAATATAATAATCATAAAATAATCATTAATGCAAAAGAAGGGGAGAAAAGAGAATTACCAAAAAATAGATGAAATACTTAGTAAGATGATAGATTTAAAACTAAACATAACAATAATCATATTAGATTTGAGTGGTCTACACACTTCAATTAAAACATAGATATTATCAGGTTGGATAAACAAGTTTCCAATATATGTTGAAACCCAAATTAAGTCTGTATGAAACCCAGATTAAGTAAAAAGATACAAATAAATTAAAAGTAAGAGGATGCAGAAATATGTGCCATGCAAAACACAATTTTAAAAAGCTTCAGGTTAAAGAATATTACTAGATAAAGAAGTGTCATCTCATATTGGTAGAGAAATCAGTTAATCAAGAAGATCCTAAATGTGCCTGCACCTAATAACAGATTTTTTTAAATGGGTGAAACAAAAAAGTATAAAAGAAATAACCAAAGTATGATTATGGTTGAAGATTCCAACATGCAGATTTCAACACTCTTCTATCATGGATAAAGTGATGGAAAAATTATACCAAAAAATTGAATGAGGTTGTGGAAGACTTAAACACTCTCAACCAACTTTATCTAATTGACACATAGCACATTTTAACCAAGAACAATTAAAACTACATATTCTTTTTTTTTTTAAAGATTGTATTTATTTATTTTGAGAGAGAGACAGTGAGAGAGAACATGAGAGGCGAGAAGGTCAGAGGGAGAAGCAGACTCCCCATGGAGTTGGGAGCCCAATGTGGGACTCGATCCCAGGACTCCAGGACCATGACCTGAGCCGAAGGCAGTTGTTCAACCAACTGAGCCACCCAGGCGCCCCCTACATATTCTTTTTAAGTTCACAGAGAATATTGACCAAAATACTATCTTTTGATCCATAAAGCCAATTTGAATAAATTAAAATCATACATATGATGTTATTGGTCCACAATATTAAACCAGAAATTAATAAGAGTCTATAATAAAAAGTATATATCCATGTACTTAGGAATTTTAAAATGTGCAACTAAATAACCCTTGACTAAAAAGGATATCCCAATGAAAATTAGAATATATTTCAAACGGTATCAAGATGATACCACTCACATCAAGAACAGTGCTTAAAGGAAAATGCATAAAATTAAATGCTTATGTTAGAAAATTTTAAGAAGGATGTTACATAAATAACTTCCACTTAAGAAAATGAAAAAAAGTAGAGAAAAACACAAAGCAAGTAGAAGGAAATAAGTAATAAAGATAACACAAATCAGTAAAACAAAAAGCAAAAAAAAAAAAAAAAGAATGAAAAATTAACGAAAGCAAAAGTTGGCTCTTTAAAAAGTGTCATTAACTTGTTAAACATCTAGCCAAACTAGACTGAGAAACTGGACACAAATTAGCAATACCTGGAAAGAATGGGAAGTACTGAACGTACTTCTTAAGTTGAAAAGCTAATAAGAAAGGAATATCATGAACATCATTATGCTTGTAAATTTGAAAACGTATATGAAGTGGCCAAAGACCTTTAGAGACACAAATCAGAAGTTCACTGAATAATTAGTAATATGAAAAAACTATACATATAAAAAATTTAATTCTTTAAAAATTGAATTGTTATCTAAAACCTTCTTACAGAGAAAAATCCAAGTCTAAGGTAATGCAATGATGAAACTCTGAGGTAATGCACTATTTTTCAGTAAATAGTAAAGCAAATGGAACTCACGCAAAAAAAAAAAAGAGGAGATATGAATTTTGATTCTTACCTCACATCATATGTAAATATGAACTTTAATGTATCCTACTTCTAAATATAGGGTAACATTTATAAAAGTTCTAGAACAAAATAGAGCTGAGTATCTTTCTAAGAGTATGTTTTTTAAAATATTTATTTATTTGACAGAGAGATAGAGAGAGACAACAAGTAGGCAGAACAACAGGCAGAGTGAGAGGGAGAACCAGGCTCTCCACTGAGCAGGGAGCCTGATGTGGGGTTCGTTCCCAGGACCCTGTGATCATCACCTGAGCTGAAGTCAGCCGCCCAACCAACTGAGTCATGCAGGTGTCCTCTAAGATTACATTAAAAAAAAAAAGAAGAAGAAGAAGAATTAACAAATTGGATTTCATAAATTTTGTTCAAATGATCTTCAAAATACACTATTAGCAGCATGGGAAGATATGCCATGGATTGGGAGAAAATATTTACACAGCATATATCTGATAAAGGACTTGTAAGAACACAGGCAGCAACCTCTAAGACCTCTAGTAAGAAGTTCTACTAAACACATCTCCAGAAGCAAGGGAAACAAGAGCAAAAATAAACTATTGGGACTTCACCAAGACAAAAAGCTTCTGCACAGTGAAGTAAACAATCAACAAAACTAAAGATAGCCTATAAGATATACGTATATATTGGAATCTTAATCAGCCATCAAAAAGAATGAAATCTTGCTGTCTGCAATGGTGAGGTTGGAGCTAGAGTGAATTATGCTAAGTGAAATAAGTCAGTCGAGAAAGACAAATACCATATGACTTCACTTGTGGAATCTAAGAAACAAAACAGATGAGCATAGGGGAAGGGAGAAATTGAAAGGACTTGTATACAGAACACTTAAAGAATTCTTACATGTCGATACTTAGAAGACATTAATTTTTAAACTGGACAGAAAATTGAACACATACTTTACAAAATAAGATATGTAAATGGAAAATAAGTACATGAAAAGATACTCAACATCATCAGTCATTAGAGAATGCAAATTAAAATTGCAATGAGATACTACCATATATCCAACAGAATGGTTAAAGTTAAATATAATGATGGTACTAATTGTTGGCAAAGATGTGGAATAATTCAAACACATAGGTGTTAGCAGAAATGCAAAATGGTAAGTATTTTAGAAAAGTTTGACTTTTTAAAGTTTAAATGGTAATATGACTATTTTAATTTACCATCTACTGTACTTTAAATTGGTAAATGTTCATGTATGTACATTGCACCTTACTACATTTGTTTTAAAAAAAGTGACATGCTAGGGGTGCCTGGGTGGCTCAGTGGATTAAGCTGCTGCCTTCAGCTCAGGTCATGATCTCAGGGTCCTGGAACCAAGCCCCTGCATCACGCTCTCTGCTCAGCAGGGATCCTGCTTTCTCCTCTCTCTCTGCCTGCCTCTCTGCCAGCTTGTGATCTCTCTCTCTGTCAAATAATTTAATAAAATCTTTAAAAAAAAAAAAGTGACATGCTAGAATTCACCATATATGAATATTTTGTAGTCATTAAAATATATATCTGAAGGAAAACAGCCTGTAAGTACACACAGCTCTTTCATTCAAAATAAAGTAACAGGATTTTCTCTATCAACTTCACTGAATTTTGCAGTTCCATACAGTACAATGTTATTGAAAATTTTGTTCCAAGAAAACGATTTTGTTAAGATTGTCATCTACTTATTTGATAAATAAACCACAACTGGTCAAAAGCAGGAATAATTTGTATTCAAGTGAAGGAAACCCCCAAAACATAAAGTCTTTCTTTTTTTAAATTAATTTATTTATTTTCAACATAACAGTATTCATTATTTTTTATAACACATTTTTTTTCTAATTTGAAATTATTTCTGGAGGCCATGGTATAGTGCAAGGTAGATCTGAAAACACAAAATATAGAGCCTATAGATAGTAAAAACTATAGAGATAAATGATCCAAAGATGCCAAAACCTACTGGGAAATTATACCATTAAAACTTGAATCTAGCTGAGAGGGTGGGAGGTTTCTACTTCAGACCTTTATAATGGATTGTTACACAACATGGCTATTTCACCAGTCAGTTATTTAGAGTATGTTCCCTAAAGAACAGAAGGTACATGCTTTATAAATCAGGAATTCAAGACAGTAGTTGTTACGTTGATGAAAATTGCATGCAGATGGGATTTTACATATTTATAAAATGAAAATGACAGTATTTGCTCTCACCTCTTATGAAATCCTAGTAATTCTCTCTATGAGTATTGTAAAAGAAAATTCAGTTAAACCTTTCATTTCAAAGGTCAAACATGGTAAATTAGACCCTCAAAGATTTTTTACCTGAAAGTACACAGAGGAAAGAAGGCATTAAATACAGAGCTATTGGGACGCCTGGGTGGCGCAGTTGGTTGGACGACTGCCTTCGGCTCAGGGCGTGATCCTGGAGTCCCGGGATCGAGTCCCGCATCGGGCTCCCAGCTCCATGGGGAGTCTGCTTCGCTCTCTGACCTTCTCCTCGCTCATGCTCTCTCTCACTGTCTCTCTCTCTCAAATAAATAAATAAAATCTTAAAAAAAAATAAATAAATAAATACAGAGCTATTTTAAGTCACTATATTAAAACCTTGCACTTTATTCCTTAGATCTTTCTCAGAAGAAATTTAGGGAAATGAACAACATGTCAGCTTTTGAGGGAAATCAATCTGTGCTGGATTTGCAGTTTTGCTGCTTCCTATCTATAACCTTTGGAAAGATAGTATGAATTTTAATTTACTTTTCTATGAAGCTGGGAAAGAATTCCTGCTTTGCAATGCCCTTGAGATGAACAGATAAAATATATGTGGTATTTAAAATTGTTAGAAAATATATTTGCTTCTTATCTAATCTAGACACCTATTCAGCCCAAAACTTCACCCATAGCAGATTGGAAGCAACAAATAAGAAAGCAAGGAATGGGCAGAAAAAGGGAAATTTCAAATAGAATCTATGTAATTATAAAATGAAGAAACTGATAATCAGAGACAAATAGCAGCATTAAATCACCATATTTCATATATGTCCAAAACTGCCTCATATGCTCAAAATGATGATATACTAGAACTTACTGAGAATTTCCTGTCTTCTGCATCGTTAGATATGAGACTTGTATAAGAGTGGGGTAGAAGGCTGATGGAGGCTGACCTTGATGCTCCTGAGCAGTCAGGAAAATCAAAAGCAACTCATCAATTAACACCACCTCTGTGAAAAAAAAAAAAATGCATATATACAATATAGTACATAAATGAAATCTATAATTCAACTACTTATATCATGGATTAAGATGCATATTTGTGTAGGTCATAATATGAGGTGAAGCAAAGAAAGTATGCATAAATATTAAGCAAGAACTGAAAAAATAAGGAGGAAGTGGAGGGAGAGAAGAAGAGAAAGAAGAAAATGAGTAATAATAAGGAAAAAAAATCACAGATAGTTTTAAACCATTTCTGTATAATTACTGGGTCAAGTAGATAATTTAAAATAATATTTCTTATTATTTATAAAAGATGACAAAATGTCAAATCTTATGAGATGTCACAGAAGTTATATCAAGAAATAAATACACTGGGGCACTTTGGTGGTTCAGTCAGTTAAGCATCTCCCTTTAGCTCAGGTCATGATCCCAGGTTCCTGGGACTGAGCCCCACAACAGGCTCTTGGATCAGCAGCAGTCTGCTTCTCCCTCTCCCTTTGCCCCTCCCCAGGCTTATGCTTTCTTTCTTTCTGTGAGAAAGAAAATCTTTTAATAAAATAATATAAAATCTTAATAAAAATAAAAAATAATAAAAAAATAAATAATAAAAAATAATATAAAATCTTAATAAAATCTTTTTAAAAAAACAGAAAGAAAATAGATCATTTTAAAATGATTCTATTACTAAACATGAGAAAAGCTAAGTCTTCAAATAAGATTACAAGGAAAGAAAGTAATCTTAATGAGAACAAGAGGAAGGAGTTAATGAAAAAGCAGAATAAATTGATTATTAAACATCAAATATTATAAAATTTACGTGGCAATACAAATTTTTGTGAAAAATCAATAAAATTTCAGACAAATGGAATTAAGGGTAGGAGAGAAACCACAAAACAGGAAAACAAAAGAAAAAACAAGAGCAAATATTTAAAATATGAAATATTTTCAATATGAATATGTTTTAAGATCTCAAAAATGGATTATGAGAAGATAAAAAGTACCAAAATTCTTAAGGATTGGAAAAAGAGCATAGCAAAAATACAAAAGAAACAAACATTTATTTGACAAAATACACCTTCAAAAAGACATCTGAGTGAGATGTTTTATATATTACTTCTTTCATACTTAAGAAAAATACAAACAAAACAAGAACAAATCAGGCAATTCCTATTTTGATTATCTATTCCAGAGCATATAAAGGTATAAGCAGTTTCTTTTAGAGCTTTACAATCTCAGATACCCTATCTGACAATTTCACATTAAACATTACAATCTAAATACATGAATTAAAAGACAGAGTTTGCAAAACTGGATTAAGAAATAATATCCAATTGTTTTCTATAAGAAATGTACAACTTAAATATATAATTTTAAAATGTGTGTTTAAAAGACTCATGTGGATTAAAAAAGTAAAGGAATGGAGAAAAGTAAACCACGCTAACACAAATCAAAAGGAAGATGTAACCCTTTGTTAATTTCGGATGAGGAAGACTTCAGAACAATTATCAGGGATAATGAATTATATTACATAATGATAAAGGAGTCAATATTCCAAGAAGTCATCTTAAATATGTATAAACCTAACAACAAAACATCAAAATATGAGGTTAAAACTGATAGACCTGCAAGGAAATGGAAAAATCCACAGTTATCCTTGGAATCTTCAACACAGTAATTGATAGACCAGGTAGACAGAAAGTCAGTAAGCAAATAAATGAACTGAACAATCACTGTCAAACAACCTGATCTAATTGACATCTGTAGAACATCCCACACAACAACAGAATGCCACTCTGTCTAAATGCACGACTAGTCTAAATCACCATCAGAAGCAGCCAGCCATCTATTCCAACTCCCTCGTTCTCCAAGCCCTAAATATTTTCTTTTTGTCAGGAAAAATTTAAAAAGTGACCCTTGGGACTTCTTTATCCATATGTGTTGAAGATGTTCCCTTAAGTCACCAAGATATGTTTAGGAAAAATAGAAATTTGACATTGAATGTACACAGTGCTGTTGTTCAGAAGAAAAATACAATCTGAATAGGTTAAAGAGATTTAAAACATCTCAACTCTTTAGGAATAGCTCAGTAGATTTAGTAGAGCAAAGGTTAATAAGATGACCTAAAAGCCCTACTCACTAATGGCACAAGAAGAAAAATGTTCTGAAAAACTACATATATACAGATAATTAAACTTGCTTATTTAGTATGCATTTGTTCCTCTACAATTTATTGCAAAAAACACAGGCATACTTCAATGGTATTACAGTTTTGGTCCCAGACCCCTATAATAAAGCAAATATTGTAATAAAGCAAGTCAAAGGGATTATTTTGTTTCCCAGTGTTTATAAAGTTATGTTTACACTATAGCAGAGTCTAGCAAGTGTGCAATAGCATTACATCTAAAAAAGTCCCAACATACATACCTAAACTAAAAAATACTTTATTTCTAAAAAAATGCTAACCATACTATGGTGAGTGCTGTGAAGTATGTAAACCTGCCGATTCACAGACCTGTACCCCTGGGGCTAATAATACATTATATGTTAATTTAAAAATAAAAAATTTTAAAAATGCTAACCATAATCTGAGTTTTTGCTAGTTGTAATCTCTGATCACAGATCTCCATAACAAATATAATACAAATTAAAAAGTTCAAAAAATTGTGAGAATTACCTTCAATTAAAAAAAAAAGCAATATCTTCAAAGCACAATAAAAGAAAGTGAAATAAAACAAAGTATGACTGTATCCGATTACATTATTTTTCATTATCAAATATATTCCTGTATAAGACACAGGGATCTCCTGCACAGTTTTTGGAGATATATGCTTTACCCAAAACACTTAAGGAACGTACCTTAGGTGCTAAGCCATCATAATGGACGCTGAGACTATCTTACGTTGTCTATTCTAAGGCATAGTGCTCTGTTGCTCAAGGCATTCAATTCTTGTCCTTGTCTGCAGGAAAAAATGTCAGCATGGCTCCTAAGACAGCAGCATTTTGAGTTTAAGTTCCCCCCATGTCCATGTTGAGGCACACTTTCCTTCTCTTGAATAATCCAACCCTTTTCCTCTAAGAGTAAGGACAAGAGACGTATCCTTATACTTTTCTGGACCAAATAAAACCTTGGTGTCAGCATACAGTGTCTTTGGCCTTTTTCTGGAGTGAGGTGAAAATAACCTCTCATTCATGATGATGAACCTACAGAGGAAAAAAAATGAGTTATTCTGCCACATTCAAATGAATCAAATTCTAAACAGAGAATAAGGATGTTTTGTAAAATTATATAAAAAAAATGTTCCCCCCCAAAAAAATTTTTTTCCCAAAGTATTCGACTTTAATATTTGACTGAATTAGCTAACCAGGATCCTTCTACCAAGTTCCAGGTATCAATACAGTGGGTGATGAATCACCGACAAGTTACAAGTGGAATGAGTATAATGTTATATATATAATAGCTTTATATATTATACTTATAGCATTATATGTATATACCTATACACACACAGTAAACAATCTGTAAAATATTGCATATTTTTCAAAATAGGAGTGTTTAGCTATTATTTTGAAAATTGCTATTTTAAATTGCACATATTAATTTCTTTCTTTCAACTATGTAGTAGACATTACTGTTGCTTACCAGTAGGTGAATGAGTGTCACTGCTATACGGAAGCATTTTCAAGCCCGTGTGTGATCTCTCTCCTGAGCAGTTTGACTGGTCAACAGTTCCAGATCTTGCAGCTTTAGAAAGGTGCAGCCTCTCTAGGCTTGGATCATTAAATTGCCCCATGGAGTTCAATTGCCTGCAGTCTACTAGACCAATAGTACATGTTGCTTAAATGAGAGAAAAATGTAATTTTGGGTTGATATGGTTTGGGTTTTGTTTTTAATTATTGTTTCTGATGTTTGGCTTAGTTATTTGTTGTTGTTATTTTTTAGTTACCCCAGCATAAACTAGTTTAATCTTACCAAGATGATACTGCTAACATACTAAACTCTGGTACTATGGAGACAGTTCTCTAGAAGAATAGAGAACATCAAGTTACAACTCCAACCTGAGAAAGCTTCTCTTAGGCAGGATGCTACAGCTTAACAAAATGACAAAAATCAAAGGATCATGCTCAGAGGTGGTAAGTTTCAGAAAACACCAAACTGATTTCTAGTTACAAATTCTGAATGTATTTGTAAACATGTCAAGGAAACTGGTCAGTCAAGTCAAAGTCTACTGGTAAGACTTATCCTTCTATTTAAGAGCAAGTTGAATTATAATGAAAACTTTTGTTATGAGACATAAAAGCAGAATATATAGAGATATGGTTGTCTAATCTTAATTCCTGCAGAAGAAGTGCCTATTTAGGGGAGAGGAAGTTTCTGGTCAGACCATTTCTCACCTGAAGGGAAAAAAAACACTGTGACAAATTCTTATGCTCTAGACTTCCTTTTCCTCACTTCCACATAAACATATCCTTTGTTCAGATATTAATGTCATTGATAAAGCTACAAATTCCACTTATTATCAAAGTGGTCTTAGGTTATCTTGCCCTTTTATCAACATGAAATTATGAAGCCACTTAAAGTAATTTCTGTGGAGAATGTATATCATCCATTATTTGTTAATTTTGTTTTCCCAACACTTGCTGATTGAGTATTCCCTCCAGTTTCCTCATTCAGTCAATGTTTACTGGATATCCACTATGTATTAGGCCTGATTCACAGTGAATAGGCTGAATGTCTTACTCATGAGACATAGTCTATGAGGGACACAGAATATAAACAAACACATAATGGAAAGTGCCAGAAAACACTTTAGTAATTAATCTTTCACCTTCACAATTATTTTATTTGCAATGGACATTAGCTTCCTTGATACAGTCCTTTAAAAAAAAATGAAAGATTCATTCATAAAATTTAGTAATATTAACACACTAAGGAGAGTAGTTCATGTTTGCACTTTAAAATAGCTATGTCAAGGGAAATCTTCAACAAAACAAAAGGACAACCTACTGAATGATGGAAAATATTTGCATATCAGGTATTCGACAAATAATTGATATCCAAAGTATACAGAGAACTCATAGAACTCAAGAGCAAAAATCACAAAAGTCTTATTAAATTTTTCCAGAGAAGACATATAGATGGCTAACAGGCACATGACAAGACGCTCAATCTCATTAATCATCAGGGAAATTCATATGAAAACCACACTGAGATGTTACCTCACACCTTTTAGAATGGCTATTATCCAAAAGACAAGAAAGAACAAATTTTGGCAAGGATGTAGAGAAAAAGAACCCTTGTGCATGGTTGGTAGGAATGTAAATTGGTGCAGCCATATGGAAAACAGTATGGAGGCTCCTCAGAAAATTAAAAATAGAACTGCCATATGATCCAACAATTCTATTTCTGAATATTTATCTTTTTTTTTCCAATTTATTTATTTTCAGAAAAACAGTATTCGTTATTTTTTTCATCACACCCAGTGCTCCATGCAAGCCACGCCCTCTATAATACCCACCACCTGGTACCCCAACCTCCCACCCCACTGCCACTTCAAACCCCTCAGATTGTTTTTCAGAGTCCATAGTCTTTTTTTTTCCAATTTATTTATTTTCAGAAAAACAGTATTCATTATTTTTTCACCACACCCAGTGCTCCATGCAAGCCATGCCCTCTATAATACCCACCACCTGGTACCCCAACCTCCCACCCCACCGCCACTTCAAACCCCTCAGATTGTTTTTCAGAGTCCATAGTCTCTCATGGTTCACCTCCCCTTCCAATTTACCCAAAAGCACATACCCTTCCCAATGTCCATAACCCTACCCCCTTCTCCCAACCCTCCTCCCCCCAGCAACCCACAGTTTGTTTCGTGAGATTAAGAGTCACTTATGGTTTGTCTCCCTCCCTATCCCATCTTGTTTCATGGATTCTTCTCCTACCCACTTAAGCCCCCATGTTGCATCACCACTTCCTCATATCAGGGAGATCATATGATAGTTGTCTTTCTCCGCTTGACTTATTTCGCTAAGCATGATACGCTCTAGTTCCATCCATGTTGTCGCAAATGGCAAGATTTCGTTTCTTTTGATGACTGCATAATATTCCATTGTGTATATATACCACATCTATTTCTGAATATTTATCTTAAGAAAATGAAAACACTAACTCAAAAAGATATGTGACTCCCATGTTCACTGAAGCATTATTTACAATAGCTAAAATATGGAAACAACCTAAGTGTGCCTCAACAGATAAATGAAGATGATGTGTGTGTGTGTGTGTGTGTGTAACAGAATATTATTTAGCCATTAAAAAGAAAGAAATCTTGCCATTCATTTTTAACAACATAGGTGGAACTTGAGGGCATTGAAACTGGTGAGTGAAACAAATAGACAAAGACAAATACCATATGATCTCACTTAAATGCAGAATCTAAAAAAGTGGGAAGAAAAAAAAAAAACCAAGCTTACAGATATGAACAGATTGGTGCTTGTCAGAGGTGGGGAGTGGGAAGGGGGTGAGCAAAATGAGTGAAGGGAGTAAAAAGCTACAAAGCTCTAGTTATAAAGTAAAGTAAGTAATGAAGATGTAATGTACAACATAGTGACTATAATTAATATTTTATCACATATTTGAAAGTTGTTAAGAAAATTTTTTAAAGTTCTCATCACAAGAAAAAATATTCTGTAACAATATATAGTGAAGAGTGTTAACTATATTATTGTGGTGATCACTTGGCAATATACACAAGTATCAAATCACCACGTTGTATACCTGAAATTAATATAGTGTTGAGTATCGGTTATACTTCAATAAAAAATAACTGGTTCGCTACAAAAATTGATCCACTATCTAATAGTAGATCATTTACATCATTAGGGGATCATTTAGATAATTTTATTTATATATATATGTATATATATACATATATATATACACACACACATATATATGTTGCGATGAGAAATTCATTGTATATGTGTGTGTGTGTGTATATATATATATATTTCTCTTTCTCCTCAAATGTGAGCCAAGAAAACATTCTATAAATAGGTTAATAATTAACACATTGCACAAAATTAAATTCAAGACACTTACAGAAGTGCTTTCACAGCTCCAAAGCTGTTCCTGTGGATGAAACACCTAAGGAAGATGCTACAGAGTGTAGCCATATTGCTTCTTATTTCTAGTTTTACTGTGCTATAGATAGATTCAAAAAGAGCTTACAAATAGCAAAGCTGCAATGCCATACTGATTTTTTCAGGAAACAAGATTCATTTTAATTAAGCATTACTCTCAGACAGGCAGTGTCTGGATGTTAAGAAATAATATCACAAAAATATCTGCTAGAAAATCATAGGCTTGTACGGAGTCCTGTATCAAATGGAAGTGGTGTATCTTAAACCACAAAGGAGGGATCCTAGGCATCCTAGGAGAGCTCTGAAATCACTATTACACTGATTTTCTCTTCTCTAAGTATCTTGCAAGGGGTAACTTCTGACATCTCTGAAGCAAACAAAACTATGTAGTAACTGACAAAGATGTTCTGCATAGGTTACAAACCAAGAAATTGAGAGGAGAAATGTTTTACTGTTTCCTTGAAGGGAGAAACAGAAAAGGTCACAAGAGCTCAAGTGTGACTGCGAGTGTCTAAGTCGGGACATATCTTTAAATCTCAACTCCGATTCTATGGTCCACAAAAAAAACAAAGGGGCTCTGGTACTCTTTTTTTCACACTTTTTTTTTTTTTTTTTTTTTTTTTACAGAACAACAAAAATGAACATGAACCAACTCAGGGAAAATATGTCTAAGGAGAAAAAGATAATCTCATCAAGAAGTTAGAGAGAACACCAAAGAAAAGATGGCACCCAAACTGGCATCCAGATTGGGAAACTGTATGAATAATGCCAAATTAGCCTTTAGTGTCAGCTATAAATAAAGGAGTTCACTATTCCATGGATTTCCAGCTGTTTTCTGTGAAGTACCAGTAGTAAATATTTTAGGTTTTGAAGACCATATGGTCTAAGTTGCAACCAATCAACTTTCATTATAGTGTGAAAGCAAATATATAAATAACACCTAAATGAATGTGCATAGGTATGTTCCAATAAAACTTTATCTATAGACATTAAATTTGATGTCATAAAATTTCCATGTGCAATAAAATATGATTTCTCTTTTCTTCCCCCAATTTTTTTTTAAAGATTTTATTTATTTATTTGACAGAGAGAAATCACAAGTAGATGGAGAGGCAGGCAGAGAGAGAAGGAAGCAGGCTCCCTGCTGAGCAGAGAGCCCGATGCGGGACTCGATCCCAGGACCGTGAGATCATGACCTGAGCCGAAGGCAGCAGCTTAACCCACTGAGCCACCCAGGCGCCCCAATTTTAAGAAATGTAATAACTATTCTTAGCTCACAAGCCATACACAAATGTGTCATGGAGCAGATTTAGTCCATACTTTGCCAACACTTACACTATTCTAAGAACATAAGCATAATAAGGTCTACGTGAAAATTTATTTTTCTTTTATTATGTTCTGAATGTTTTATTTTTAATAAATGTGTATGACGGATGCCTGGGAGGCTCAGTCAGTTAAGCTGACTTCAGCTTTCATGATCCCAGCATCCCAGGATCGAGCCCCACATCGGGCTCCTTGTTCTGCAGGAGACTGCTTCTCCCTCTGCATCTGCCTGCCACTCTGCCTGCCTGTAGTCTCTGTCCTCTGACAAATAAATAAATAAAATCTAAAAAATAAATAAGTTAATTAAAATAAATTTAAATTTTTAAAATAAATGTGTATGATACATTAATAGTTTTTTTTTTTTTTTAATGTGTGACCAGGAAAAGAAAATCCTATTTCTTACATAGTCCATGTGGTATGTATGTCTAAAATCTTTTATGCCTTATGGTATTAGATCCATAACGGAAGAAGAATATCTAACTAATAACTTAACTTAAGTCCTAGAGAGTCAAAAACAAACATCTGGATCAAAGAGGTAAAATTTTTAAAGCACTGCCAAAATGTGCATGAGAGGGAGAAATGGCCATTGTTGATATATTTTGATTATATTTGTTCTTCAACAACAAATTAAAAGAATCTTCAAGTCCACAATACATACACATAAATTTATTCACTGAAGATCTCCTAGTTTTCTACCTCTAAGCCATTGTTTCCTCCAGAAACAGCAGTGCTAGAGAAGATCTTTGTGGTCATTCCTGTCCAACCAATTATAATCTGTGAACCTGAGTCCTGGGGCTTCAAGTTTCTTTCCATGCTCTGAATTATCTAGTAATGGGATGTTGTTAGAGGATCACACGGTGAAGGGGGCTTGTAAGAAATATCAGTGGCTCTTTTTCCAGGAAGATATTGTCTAAAGTTAGTACTTTTAATTTATTTGTAAGGGAAAAGCATTTCTGGAGGTTTCACTGTGCTGCAGAGTAAGCAACAGCAAAACAAAGCAAAACCTCATCTGCAAGAACTACTAGTTGTATGACTGGAGGGCTCAAACCTACCTGAAAATTAATTTATTTGCATTAGTTTTCTGTATTCATAATTTTAATGTTGAATTCATTGATTTTCAAACATTTTTGTTAGTTTTTTAAAGCAGCAGTTCCATTATTTTAAGAGTCTAACAGAAAATCTCAAGATTTAAATCAGTACATAGTTGGGCTGCTCAGGTTAATTCTGGGTCAGACTATTGCTTGTAATTCTCTCCTGTAATTCTTTCTCACTGAATGAGAATTCAGTGGCTCCTGGGGTTCCTTAGAATATAATTGGCCAGCTACTGGTCTTTATTGTTTTACTTACCATTTTACCTTGGCTCTACTTTACAAAAGTAAAATTTTTTCCCAGCAATATAGAGAAATGACAATCTATCAAAAAGGTTCTCTTTCAGAGACTTCAATGTGAGACAGGAATCTATCAAAATCCTTGAGGAGAACACAGGCAGCAACCTCTTTGACCTCAGTCACAACAACTTCTTCCTGGAAACATCACCAAAGGCAAGGGAAGCAAGGGCAAAAATGAACTATTGGGATTTCCTCAAGATCAAAAGCCTTTGCACAGCAAGGGAAACAGTCAACAAAACCAAAAGACAACTGACAGAATGGGAGAAGATATTCACAAATGACATATCAGATAAAGGACTAGTGTCCAACATCTATAAAGAACTTATCAAACTCAACACCCAAAGAATGAATAATCCAATAAAGAAATGGGAGGAAGACATGAACAAACACTTATGCAAAGAAGACATCCAGATGGCCAACAGACACATGAAAAAGTGCTCAACATCACTTGGCATCAGGGAAATACAAATCAAAACCACAATGAGATACCACCTCGTATCAGTCAGAATGGCCAAAATTAGCAAGTTAGGAAACAACAGATGTTAACAAGGATGCATAGAAAAGGGAGCTCTCCTACACTGTTGGTGGGAATGCAAGCTGGTGCAGCCACTCTGGAAAACAGTATGGAGGTTCTTCAAAAAGTTGAAAATAGAGTTACCTTATCACCCAGCAATTGCACTACTGGATATTTACCCTAAAGATACAAATGTAGTGCCCCAAAGGGGTACATGCACCCAAATGTTTATAGCAGCAATGTCCATAATAGCCAAACTATGAAAAGAACCTAGATGTCCATCAACAGATGAATGGATCAGGAAGATGTGGTATATATGTACAATGCAATACTATGGAGCCATCAAAAGAAATTAAATCTTGCCATTTGCAACAACATGGATGGAACTAGAAGGTATTATGCTGAGTGAAATAAGTCAGTCAGAGAAATACAATTATCATATTATCTCTTTGATATGAGGAATTTGAGAGGCAGGGTGGGGAGTGGGGGGGTAGGAAATACAAAAATGAAACAAGATGGGATCGGAAGGGAGACAAACTATAAGAGACTCTTAATCTCATGAAACAAACTGAAGGTTGCTGGGGGGTAGGGGGTAGGGATAGGGTGGTGTGGTTATGGACATTGGAGAGGGCATGTGCTATGGTAAGCACTGTGAAATGTGTAAGCCTGATGATTCAGAGACCTGTACCCCAGGGCAAATAAAACATTATATGTTAATTTAAATAAATTAATTAATAAATAATTTTTTTAAGAAGGTCCCTCTTTCAGAATAAAAATATACACAAACTTGTTATGAAGTTATGAAGGATTTCAAATTAAGACCTGTCCAAATCCCTTTACCCTTTTCCCACAACAAATGAGAATCCCATTGTAAATTCCTGTGTGGTCTAGTTCCTTTTGGTTGCTTTTGGATACAAAGTCCACCTTATTTCAAAACACTCAAATTTGGAAGTATCCATATAGTATATTTTTCATGCACAGCACATACAAATATTCCTACGGAAGGCAGAAGCTTCAGCGTGGGGGAAAGAGAGAGAGTTCTTAGTAACAGGAAGTGTCTCAATGATTCAACTGGAAAGATTTCTAGAAAAGGCAGTGAAACTAGGGATAGAAAAGTAACCCCCAACTGTGAACAGTCATGGGAAATTGAAAGATAGGAGGACATGCATAATTTAGCCTGGCTGACAAATTAGCATTCATTCCAGTCTATGAATACACTGCTTTGGCCTGCCCACAATTAAAGTGCCAGCTTAGCTTTTAATTCAAGGGGCATTATAAGATCAGAAGAAAAAAATAACAGTTTCTAAAGTCTTTTATTCAGGGTACTGAAAACATCTTGAATTAAACTGAAAGAACAGCTCATTTACTTTCAACTACTTTTGCCACTTGTTTTCATAGACTAAGAGAACTGCAACATAGAGATTGCTTGGGACGGTTTTTGGGACTCCAAGAATTATTGGTACCTGTTCCTTCTGCTGATGATTATTTTGTCTAAATTTTTAAAGTATAATTAGGACTCCAATTAAAATTTAGCCTATCACCATTAAATATCCTTGAATTTAGCTATTTTAAAAACCACAAACTTTGAATTTGAGAAATGTGGCATAAAATATAATTTAATAGTTATTAGTATAAACAACCTTTTCAAAATTAGATACCTGGTCTAAAAATGCAAGAGAAGGCACATCTGGAGATGAAGTTGTATGTTAATTTGCTCTTTGATCTCAAGCTGCTTCCTCAAGTATGTAAGGATTTCATTTATTATAGATTATTTGGACTTCTTTCCAAGCTTTGTTTTCTCGACCTGGGAGGTCAGTTCTGGGTGGGGAGGATGAACAATAGTAGTCAGTTAGGGAATTGTTATTTTTTTAAATAGGAAACTTCTGAGGTTGTATTTTTATCCCAAATGTGTGTGTTCATGTATGTGTGTGTGTATATGGTGTATAATGTGAATTCACATTTCCAAGATACTTTTTTTCTAAAACCATATAATAGCATCTCCTGAGGATACATTTAGAAGGAGAAAAAAGGAAGATTTATAAATGTATTCAAAGTTTCTTAAATGAAATCCAGTTTCCATTTATCTAATAAGCTCTTGATGTATTAAATATACATTTTACATGTATCTGTATACACACACACACACACACACACACATCCCGCAACTGTATGCTAGCTGTGCACTTTTCTAAGCTCAGTTCTTTGTGAAGTTCACTGAAAAAGCATCAAATCTTCATGTAGCCTGTGGCATGATAAAATATACCATATAATGAGGTAAAAACATATTTGGCTGTGATTATGAAGGATCAGAGCAAACTTGCTGAAGGGCCACAAAAAAGAAATTAATTCAAATATAAAAGCAGGATCTTCATTGTACTGAAACAGCCTGATGAAAAGTAAAAATCAAGTCAATCACCAAAGCAATCTAACAATGCTTTCCAGGCAGAGTGTTGTTTATCCAAAATTCACAGCATACACATCAAAGGAAAAGGCACATCTCAAGTGAGTGGAACTTTTTGTGATAGTCTAGAAGATTGCTAAATGCTTTAGAGGAAAAAAATACACACGTTTTACTGTAAGAATCAAGCAAAAAATTTTTTTGAAAAACCAAACAGTGATAAAAAAGAAGAAGGAAAGAGCCTGTACGCTGGACCATGGGTTTTCTTTCAACAGTTTAATTTAATTTCAGTGAGGAAATAATTTCCGCTTCTTTCCAAGACATTCCTTATTTACTTATCCTTATCCCTGATCTCCAAGAATCATGCAGATCTAATAGACAGAACAGGAGTAGGCAGGAGAGATTGATACATTGGTAGGAAAGAGGGCAATTTTAATTTAATTTTTCACTTTTAAACCCCCCAAATATAATTGTGTGGTAAGTAAATATAGATCCAGTACTAATATGCCGAGCGGCCATCTTTGACATCACAAGAGAGCAAGGATAAAGGGTAAGGCATGGTCTCCGTTGTGAGAAGCTTGCTGTCTAGGGTCAAGCTTTCAGGCAATGGGCTACACATGGAGGCTTGGGATACTGAGCCTCTCAGCAATGGGGCAGCCAGGTAGGCCTTGGAGAAGATGGCTAGGGCTCAAACCTCTAGCAGTGTGCTGTCTTTATTTTTATTTCCCTGGAGATCATCCTAAGCTGGCTGGCACTTCCAATGGTCCTTATGACCTGCTGAATGGTACTGAAGAAGTTTTCTACCAAATAGTCATCTATTTCTGAAACCAGCAAATGTTTATAGGCTGCTTGGAAGGGTTCATAATTCAGTTAATTCATAGATGCCCCTTATCAGATGGAGGGAGTCTCACTTTTTCTGTGCCTCTTTGAGAGTTTTTACCATAAATGAACATTAAATTTTGTCAAATGCTTTTTCTGCCTCTACTTAGAAAATCATATAGTTTTCCTTACAAATCCTCTTAATAATTCTGTTAATATATTAATATCACTTAACACACATTGACCTTCAAGTATTGAACTTGTATTTTCTGGATAAACCCCACTTGGTCATGATGTATTAACTCTTTCACATATAGTTTGATTCTCTTTGCTAAAATTTGGTTTAGAATTTTTACTTCTATAATTATGAATGATAATTGCATATAGGTTTTGATTTTATAATATCTTTATCTGTTTTTAGTATCAAGGTAATATGGTTCTGAAAAAAATGAGTTGGGATGTATTCATTCTTCCATAATTGTCTAGAAGAGTTGAGTTTCAAATGATGTTATTTCTTCTTTAAATATTTGGTAGACTCCTGGGACTCCTGGGTGGCTCAGTGGATTAAAGCCTCTGTCTTCCGCTCAGGTCATGATTCCAGGGTCCTAGGATCAAGCCCCACGTAGGGAGCCTGCTTCCCTTCCTCTCTCTCTCTTTGCCTGCCTCTCTGCCTACTTGTGATCTCTCTCTGTCAAATAAATTAAAATAAATAAATATTTGGTAGACTCCTACAGTGGGTGCTCATTTTCTTTGAGAAAAATTTTAACTACAGATTCAGTTAGGGATACTCAGATTATTTGTTTCTTGGATGAACTTTGTTAATTTTGTAGTTTGTGTCTTAAAGGGATTTGACCATTTTATATAAATTATTATCTTTATTAGCATAAAGTTGTCCATAAATATTTCTTATTCTTACAAGATCTTTAGGATCTATTATCTTCTCTTTTCCCTAATATCAGTGATTTGGGTGTCTTTTATTTTCCCACTTAGTTTGGTGAGAGGTTTACTAATTCAAATGGCTATCTTAAAGATTGATATTTTCACTTTATTGACTTTTTATTGTTTTCCTTTACATCTGCTCTTACCTTTACAAATATTTTATTATTATTTCATTTTATATCTGATCTTTAGAAATTATTATTATATCTCTACTTATTGTTTATCATTTCTTCTACCTTTGTTGGATCCAATTTGCTGGGGTTTTTTTGTTTCTTTTAAGTGGAAGTTAAGGTCATTAGTTGAGACCTTTTACCTTTTCTAATGTAAGTGTATAATTAATATAAAGTATTTAAATTTTTTCTAAGCATTGCTTAAGCTGCATTCAACAAATTTTTATATGCTGTGTTTTCATTTTCATTCAATTCAAAATGTATTTTTAAATTTCCTTGTGATTCCTTTGCTGTGTTATTTAGAGGTATGTTATTTAGTTTTCAAATATTTATGAATTTTCTAGATATCACTCTGTTGTTTATTACTTATTTAATTCCATTTTGTTTGGATGATATGCTTGAATTATTTTAAATTTATTGAGACCTCTGTTATGACCCAGAAAGTGATCTATCTTCATAAATATTCCATTTTCACTTGAAAAGAATTCGTATTCTTGCTGTTTTATGGTGGTATGGCCCATAAATGTCAATTATGTCAAGTTGTTTACACTATTTTTCATATCTTCTATATCCCTATTGATTTTCTCTGTAGTTGTTCCATCAATTATTGAGAGAAGACTGTTGAAATATCTGATTGCAATTGTAAATTTGTCTATTTTGCTTTTAAGTTCTATGAAGTTTTGCTTCCTATATTTTAAAGTTATGTTGTTATGTGCATAAACATTTATATTGTTATGATTTTTTGATGAATTAATCCTTTTATTATCAGAAAATATCCATCTTTATCTGGTATAGTATTTATTGCTCTGAATCTATATTTTATAAGACTACAGTCATTGTAGCTTTCTACTAATTAACACAAGCCTGAAAGCCTTTACATTTAACATATTTATATATTTTATTTAAAATGGATACATTATACACAGCTTAATGTCAGCTTTTTAAAAATACAATATGACAATATGTCTTTTAATTGGTCTAATTAGAACTTTAGTATGCCTTCAAATAAAATCATTCTATCTCATGTATATTACAACTCCTTTACAACAGAATTCTCCCACTTCCCCTCTCCTACCCTTTGTTCCTTTGTTTTCTTATATTTTACTTCTCTATATGTTATTAATTCTTTTGTAGTTTTATATGTAGTGAAGACATCCAAACCTGGCATTTAATTTGTAAGGATTTCTACCTAAAAATTTAATTAGTACTATTAAGGAAATGAAAATGTGAGCCATAAACTGGGAGAAAATATTGACAAAACATATACCCCGCAAGTGACTTAGATGTGGAATATGTGAAGAACACATATAGCGTGATAATAACTGAACCAAGAGTCCAATAAAAATGTGTACAATACTGGGTGTGGTGAAAAAATAATGAATACTGTTTTTCTGAAAATAAATAAATTGGAAAAAAATTACAAAAAAAAGTGTACAATATTTGAATAGACATTTCAGCAAAGAAGATATACGTATGACAGATAAATATATGAAAAGATTCTCAATATCACTAGTCATTAGGGAGTTTCAAATTAAACTTGCAATGATTATTATACACCTATCAGAATAGTTAAAATTAAAAAGACTTGCCATACCAAATATTAGATTGGATGTGGAGGATTGGATGTGCTGCTTGTAGAAATGAAAAATAGTACAACAACTTTTAAGCATATACCTACCATACAATTTAGCTATTTACCTATGCTAAGTAGCTATTTACCTATGCTAAGTAGCATAACTATGCTCAGTGAAAGAAAAGTGCATAATTTTACATAGAAAATTCTTGCAAATGCAAACTAATATATAGTGACAGAAAACAAATCAATGGTTACCTGAGCACATTGTGGAAATAAAGGGAGGGATGGATTATAAAGAGATATAAACAGGGTACGTATATGACTGGTATGTCTTTGTTCTTGGTAGTGGTGAAGGCTTCACTGGTACATACCTATATAAAACTTCATCAAATTATACACTTCAGGTATGTGCAGTTTATTGTACATGAGGTATATCTCAATAAAAGATAAAATATTTTGCTTAAGTTTTAAAATAGGTTATTGAATTTGAAATCCATTTGTATTGTGACAAATTTGAACATTATTTTTATCAGTTAAAAATGGAGAGCTTAATATATTTTAAGTGTGTTTCCAGTTGCTGTAAATTACTCAATGCTTTTAATAAATATTTTTATGGTTTTAATCTTCTCTTATTCTGAACAATATGACTCATCAGTGGTGGTCACTTAGCATTTTAAGAGATCAGAATTAAAAGTCCTGATTAGATATTGTATGTAGTCATTTCACAAAAAAGTGATTATAAATAAAAAGTCATAGAAAGTTTTTATTTGAAAGTCATATACAAATATAGTATGTAATATCTCCCTACCTTTTTTATTATTAATTTGTTTGCCAAAATTATTTAATGTAAACTCCAATGTGGTCTGTCTGAATTCTTCTTCCAAAACTAGCTTTCCTTGGTTACTCTCTAATCACTGTTTAAGAGTTTTGTTGTTGTTGTTAAATATTCCCTGTTTAAATTACCATGTGGCTGTGTCTCCTAATTGGGCCAAGGCTGATACATGGTACTGTAAATAGTCTGACTGTATTTTAATATACATTGTTTTAAGTTACTCTATATAACTTTCAAGTAAGATAATGCTTGAACAAAATGTAGTACTTTCCAATAACCTGGATGATTACGATATTTTTCTCATTATGTTCATTCGTATGTCTGATGAGATATGATGTGAATATATTACAAAGCAAGAAGGCTGATAATAAATCAGAATATAATAATATGGGATGTGGCAAAGTCAACAAAATAAATATGTAGGTTAATACCAGGCATTAAGAGAGACTGGAAATTTCAGTATCATATAAAAGGAATTTAACAGAAGAAACTTAGCAGTTATTCTTGTAATAGTTTAATAATCATGCTTCAAAATGCTTATTCCAATGCTCTAATTGCATTATTAAAAAGATATTGATGAAGATCTACCTTCCGTTAAGGTAGTCTAAAAATGAGCAGGAACGGGACGCCTGGGTGGCTCGGTTGGTTGGACGACTGCCTTCGGCTCAGGTCATGATCCCGGAGTCCTGGGATCGAGTCCCGCATCGGGCTCCCAGCACCATGGGGAGTCTGCTTCTCCTTCTGACCTTCACCTCGCTCATGCTCTTTCTCACTGTCTCTCTCTCTCAAATAAATAAATAAAATCTTAAAAAAAAAAAAAAGGATTTAAAAATGAACAGGAAATTCTAGGAACTTTTAAATTATTAGCATAGTAAACCCAACTTAGCATGTTAACATAATATGGTTACATTATTTCTAGATAATCTGTGTGTTACTAGGCATATTTTTTTAAAAACTCATAAAAGTTTACTAAATTATATTTTTCAAAAGGCTAATTTCAATTGGAAAACCAAAACTCAAACAAACAAACAACATAGAAAAATACAATGGCAATACCAACACCTATTATCTATGCCCTAGGAAAAGTTGTTATAATAAGATGAAATAATGTTCCACCAGTTGATAAACTTAATGTTTTATAAGCAAAAATAAAAACTTAGAGTAAGTTTGAAAACATTTACAAGTGAGATTACTTGTTATGAATAAATTTGTGTTATTATGTTTTAACAATTACTAATTTAAACCTAAAAGTTGAATTGGGTTTTAACCCTAAAAGATGCAATTTTCTGGGGCGCCTGGGTGGCTCAGTGGGTTAAAGCCTTTGCCTTTGGCTCAGGTCATGATCCCAGCGTCCTGGGATGGAGCCCGCATCGGGGGCTCTGAGCAGAGAGCAGAGCAGAGAGAAGCAGAGCAGAGAGCCTGCTTCCTCCTCTCTCTGCCTGCCTCCCTGCCTGCTTGTGATCTCTCTCTCTGTCAAATAAATGAATAAAATCTTTAAAAAAAAAAAAAAGATACAATTTTCTGTTTCATATTTTGGATTTCCTTACAATGTGGGTTGTCATTTTACATGATTTTGTTTTCGATTTGTGTGCTCAATTAAAGTCTGAACCCCAAATTTTAGCAATATGGGCCACTAAAAGAGAGATCAATCATTCATGTTGCACCTTGTTTTCTTTTGCATTCTCTGGCCATTGGAATCTTATCTCTGAAAATTCATTTGGGTCTATTGAGTGCAAAAGCTGGTCCCAAACAACAACTAGAGGGGCTGGTGGTATAAATATTTTGAAGTATGATTGTATTATATTCTGGAGTCATTATAATATGAGAACCCTTGCAGGATCGAGGCACCAGCCTTGTTTTGTTTTCCCAGGGCGCTGGGTTGACTTGCAAAATATGAATTTGAAAATATCATGATTACATCTCATTTGAAATATTTAATAGCTCAGATCTTTGTTTCTTAATAGCTCAGATCTCAGTTTCTTTGTTAATGGTTTAAATTATGTGGTTTAATTTTGCAATTATCAATAGAAGTATTCTAACTCATTTAAAGTATGATAACATAGAAATGTGATATTTGAGATATATTAATATTATATTATTATTAACAACATTTTCATGCTGTTTACATTAGGCAAAAACAATCAACCTGGTTCCAGAATGTGAACATTACCTTCAATATAGGTAAAAGGAAAAAATAATATGAATGGGAAATTATAGTAATGTATATTAATATGTCAGATCATTGACTTTTCCACAGTCAAGAAATGACTTTGTCCCCAACCCAAATCTTTTTTGCTTATTAATTCTGAAGAATTTTAGAAATTTTGTCCATTTGTTCAACAAATAATATAGTAGGTAGTAGTAGTAGAAATTTTGTCCATTTGTTCAACAAATAATATAGTAGGTCTTCATTTGACAGATGAATTATCTTGTAATTTAGAACTAAGGTTGAGAAAAAAGTTTAAAATTTTTCAAAATCTTAAAGATGACTCAAAATATTTCTCTTTTTTTTGTAACTGACATTTTAATTCCATAACTGGGATTAAATAGAAACTCTAAACCTTATAATTGTCAAGGATTGTAAGCTATTTTTCTGTAGTGGTTGTTTTATTTGATAGCTTGTCAGCAAAATGAGGTAATGAAAACAACTTACAAAGTAAGAGGGTATTAATGTATATAGTGAGAAGTAAGTTAATAATAGGCACATGAAAGTGCCTATCACATGGTAGATGCCCAATAAACACAAATTCCCTACACTTTGTCCACAGTAGCACAAATAATAAATGCCAGATCATGACTCATATCTGTTTTCCTGGATCCCAAAACCAACTACTATATTCCACATGGTTGACCCATCTTCCATTCACATATTTAGCTAGATTGAAATGCATACTAGTTTCAATCAGAGCCTATCATACCAAAGGGTAGCAGTGTATTGCCATGTTGTATGATTGAAGTTTATCTGTGCAAGAAGCTACATGTGAAAAAGCTGTCACTTCTTGACCTCTAGATCACAGGAAACTGGATACATTTTACTTACTTTTCCATCCATTCTTTTTGGTAGTATATTCCCCTTTTACGACACACAGGCTCTTATAAACACCACGCATGCAGTGAGCAGTCAGGGTGCTTACCTACAGTCTTCTCCTCTCTTCACTCCCATAGTCTATCAGGCTTAGATTTCAGGGTCACTTTTTTCCCCCAACACTCTTGCTTTTACCATAAATTCCCTTGACCATCTGTCCTTTTGGTACATGGGTCTGCAAAACCACAGTTCTATATCAATCCTATAACCCTCTTTTTCTGTGCTGGAGAAAATCATAGGAAGTAGGAAGAGTAATTCCATTAAAATTCATGAACACCAATATCAAATAGATCCTTAACAACTCACCGAACTTTCCACAACATGATTTCAACCTCATTTCTCCTGACTCCTTTCATCCAGCTGTACTTTTAGTAATCTTTGAACAATCTAAAACAATTTTCAAAAACAACAGTTGTTGTATTTGAAAACATGGGAGTTTTTCTCATCTGGCTTATATTCTCAACCTTTAATTTCAGTGATTTTCTAATGATCAATGATCAAATGGGCAGATATATCTGTAAATGAGCTCATGAACTGAAAATCTCTCCACACATTTTGGCGATGTATTGTTATCATTATTACATTTGCTGCTTTGCAGAATGAATGGCTGATTGGACTTTTTACTGAGACAGGGAAGAGTAAAAATGAGTTTGGGAGAAAAGGTAGGAAATCTTAAACCTTGAATGAGTTCTACAATTATATTATACGTCTACCCCAAATATTTAGAGATCTTTCATCTCTAAAACTCATTTAGCTAAATGATAGAATACCAAAGACTATTTTGACAGAGGCATTGACAATAGTTATAGCAAAATCACTGATCTTTCCTTTTATCACTCAAATCGAAAGGATTTTGACCACAACATAGATTGGAAAAGGATATATTTCATTTTCACTAAATATCAATGTTATGATTGGTCAATGCTCTAATTTGTTTTGACAGTAACTAGGCAGAGTGTTATTTTTTCCTAAGATCTGTGAAAGAATTATATTAATGATCCATTCATCCATAACACTTAAAGGCTATTTCCCTTCAAAGATACTCAAAATGCTTAACATACATTTTTCCTCTTAAGAACATGAGTTGAGAGAGAGAGAGAGAGCAAGCACTATTGGTAATATTCAAAATATAAGGAAATTTAAGCATAAAAGATTTGAATTTGATTTATTCAAAGATGCAAGAGAAGCAATTGATTTAATTTAATTTGAGTTCCTCAAAGTACCTAGCTTCCCAGGTTCCCAGCCACCGCTAAGAAATACCCCCTCCCCCTCCAATCACACTTCTTTTCACTGGAACTGCCATTCATGAAAATGACATCTAGTTTCAAGTATCTTCTATTTTTTGTACATATATATTCTATTAAATGGTACTGAAGGAAACATCCCATTCTTGAATAACAACAAACACTGACTTTGACCTATCGATCCTCTGCAGAAGGTAAAAATTTCTATTTTCGGGCAAAAAAAAATTACTTATTGAGCACATATTATGGAAGATCAATGTTCATGTTTGCAACGCATTGTCTTTAAATACTTACCAAAATACCCATCAAGTGCTCTTTCCACCAAACGTGAGTATAAAACATGGCAACCATAGACCAGTTCTGAGAGTCAGGTAGTCTTTTACCTGACTATTTCAGATAGCTACAAATACCAGAAAACTGCTTAGCAGGAACTCAGGCACTGTGTCATATATTCATTTCATACAAGATGTTGAGGGAAAGACACTACTTTGGTCCCTTCTTACTTTCTTGCTGTACCATTTTTGTAATGACTGCTGACAGACACCAGCTCTCCCTTCCATGTACAAAGGAAAGAAAGAGTGGTCGGGGGAATGCATTGGTGGACAGTGGGCAGAACCTGGTTACTTGTAGCTGCAAGGGATACTGGGAATTTGATGTTTCGCTTTTTACTTGAGAGACAGGCAAAGAAGAAGGGGAATGGAACAGGTAATAAGTAGCAAACCCAGAGCTTCTGCTCCACAATCTCTCCAACTCTGCTCAATTCTATCTTGGCTAGTCAAATGGAATAGACAGCCACTGATTCAGAGAGGAAATCAGGAGGCTGCTCTGGGAGTATAACCTAGAAAGCTTTCCAAAATTAGTTCTCCTTAATTAATGACTATACACATTCCCTAGTTCCCAGAATCATAAATTGATTTTTATCACAAAATAAGCATCCACAGATGCTGAAAGAATTAATAAAAGAGGTATATAAGTCATACTAAAAAACAAAGTTCTTATAATGGAATATCCAAGATATACTCAATAAGGGATATATTAATAGCTACTTTGCTGCATTTTTCACACTCTCAGCTCACCTGTTGGGTATGTATTTAGCAATATGAAGACCTGTAAGTAGCAAGGCCACCAAGCCACCTTCACAGGGATATTTATACCCATATTTTTAAAATGACTTACTCCTCTACTCCACTCAGAATTATCCTGCCTCCAGGAAAAAGACAGGTCAGAATCATCTAGCATAGTTAGAATAATACAAGATTAAGTTTGTAGAACTTGTCATGTGGCTTTGAGCAAGAAATTAAACCTTTCTGAACCCTGCTTGTATCATCTATAAATGAGGTCTTTATAAATATACTGGAAAAAGACTATGATTGTCAAACAAAACATTTGTCACTGTACATGTAAGGAATTATTACTAAGACATTGTTTCATTCCCAGACAACATTTCTAGGAACTTAAAAATTCTGATGCATGATAAAGGAAAACCAACAAAAGTACCTATTATTATTATTAACATAATTTCTGTGTTTTCCCATGTGTCCAATACTTTGCTAAGAATATTAGATACTTTGTTCCTCAAAAAAAAACAAAAACAAAAACAAAATTGGGCATCTGGGTGGCTCAGTGGGTTAAAGCCTCTGCCTTTGGCTCAGGTCATGATCCCAGGGTCCTGGGATTGAGCCCCGTGTTGGGCTCTCTGCTCGGCGGGGAGCCTGCTTCCCCCGCCTCCTGCTGCCTCTCTGCCTACTTGTGATCTCTGACAAATAAATAAACAAAATCTTAAAAAAAAAAAACAAAAAACAAAAAAAAACTTTACAGATGAGGAAACGAAGGTTTGTGAGATCAAGTGACAAGCCCAAGATCAATTTACCATTAAGTGGTGGCCCTGGATTCATGTCTACATTCTTTTAATTGAGTTCAAATGGTTTCCTAGTACCCAGTATATTAGGTACTCAGTAAAAGAATCTGAAATAATTCCATCCTGTTGTTTGTGTCTGTAAATTGTGCATCTCCTTAAGTAGAATATGAGTTCCTCAATAGCAAACAACATGTGAATCTGGTTCATTACTCTATCTCTACAAATTAGGATGGTGGTCTCAGTGAATGAGCAGAATGGTTGAATGGTTAAATGAGTGTCTTATTATTAGAATCAGCATGCTTAGTTATGGGAGGCCTCACTTCTGGTATTCTGGAAAATATATAATTTTTCACAATTCTTTCAATTAGTAGGAAAGATATTCACATATTGAATCATAGGAATAGAAACACTTATAGGTTATTTCCTATCTTTAAAAATAACTTTTTGAAGGGTACATGGATGGTTCAGTCATTAAGCATCCGCCTTAAGCTCAGGTCATGATCCCAGGGTCCTAGGATCGATCCCTGCATTGGGCTCCCTGCTCAGCTGGAAACCTGCTTCTCTGTCTCCCACTCCCCATGCTTATGTTCCCTCTCTCACTGTGTCTCTCTCTGTCAAATAAATAAATATTTATTTAAAAAATAGTTTTTTGAAAAATCTAAAGTATCCTTCAAGGTATTAGTGCTTATAACCAATGTGATGCTATGTTACATGCTTTAGAAATTAACAAAATATTTGACTATAAGAAAAAATAAATAGGATATAGAACTGTCTATACAGAATAAACTCAAATATGTAAAATACTTAAATATATGCACAGGGGGAAAATAAAAAGCTGGAATGGACTTTTCCCAGGGCACAAAAGGCAGCAAAGACATGGAAGACTTCTCAGAGTAGGAACATTAACAAAGCAAAGATGGAAAAGTGGACACTAACAAATTGGAAGAAAGAAAGTCAGTTTTGTGTGTCCAGGAGCCGGTTGCATGCTTATAATAAAAGACAATATTTGAAATGTTACTTGCAGTCAAATAGAGTTATGTGAATGCCAGCCCCAAAATACAGAATTTTTCTTTAAGAAGTCTTGGAAGATGTTGGGAGAAGATGGCCATAGCATTTTTGGTTAGACTAGGCTTGAAGACATTCAGGAGGAGACAGCAAATCGCAGTTGTAAAGATGGATTTAAAACTCATTGAAGAGATTTTCACTGAAGAGAGAAACGTGTGTACCATCGGTTTCTAAGTAGACATGACACCCCAGGGAGGCAGTACAGAGTGAGAAGACTGGAAGCCTAGAGTTGAGTCTTGTAGAACCTAATGGCCAAGTACAGTGAAGCTCAAAGGAAACCACTTATGAAGCTTAATAGTAATTTACACAGTGCAAATGGAAACCTTATATGGCATGATGATAATAGAATTAGAAAGGAAGTAAGAATAAAAGGACACTTCTGTTACTGTATTTTATATACGAAGGAAGACTGACTGGTATGTGAATAACCAATGGACATGCCTTTAGTAATGCAACTCCTAACCTTAATTTTTCCCCAATCTTACCACCTCAAATCTGATTCAGTTGGGTTTTGATGGGATTCCAGAGTTAGTAATTTTACTAAGCTCTACAGCTGATAGCAATGAGCAGCTGGGTGTGAGAAATGCTGGTCTGGACAGCCCCTTTCCACTCCATTCCAGCCTAGCAATCTAAATGACCTTAACTGAATGAATAGTGGAAGCTGACTTGATAAAGCACCCTTTATTGCCTGCCTTCTTTTCCAGTCTCATTTTGTCTTTTCCTTACGATGTTACCTTCACTTTTCAAATATATGACTTTCACTCCAATCTTTGACTCAGGGCCTGTTTCTGGAAGCCCAAACTATGTCACCTGGTTTTGAAATACAGAAATAGTGTTTGGGGCCAGAGTGTGAAAAAAAGCAATGGACATCACAGTCTAGAGGTTCGTGGCAACACATACAGTGATGGGGCCAGAAAATAACCATAATCAATAGTGGGGACTCCCAGATACCATGTGACTCTGTTGGCAAACTTCAAGTAGGTACTTCAGGTCTACGTTTGAATCCCACCCCTGCCAATAAAACTACATGCACAAACAGGGAGACATGCATAGAGACACACTCACAATCCTAATGACTTCTAGAATAACTAGAAAATGAGAGACCAAGGGAGGACTAGATTTTCGTTAATCAAGTGAGAATTAGATTTTTGTGTGATATCTTAATAAATTCAAAATATTTGCTCTCCCCATTATTAAGACCTGAAAATTACGTTATGTATATAAAATGCATATGCATATGGTCAGAGGTCAGCATAAAATATGCTAAAATAAGCATAGCTTTGTTCTGTTGATTTCTTTTTTTATTCAAAATTTCTTGACCATAAAATACAATAAAATCAGACCTACAGATGACTACATGCACAATTCTTTACATAGAAGGGACAAAGGCATGTCTGTTGTTCACAGCTGAGAAGAGATAGCAACTTCCTGAAATCTGTCAATTTCTTGATCCAGGATAGAACTGGGTGAAGCAGACATAGTCACTCTGTGTGTTGAGTGAATTTTCTCCTTCTTTCCTTAGGCACATGCACAGTTCCACCAGTGTGAAATGAGCTCCAATCATTATAATTGCCAAAAGCAAGGTTTTTGGACCTGAAGGCAGGGGGGATTCCATCTTCTAGGTAATGATCTCCTATAGTGCTGGTTTCCTGAGCATGCAACCTGGGACCCAAAGATTATGTAGCTGGTCCTCAACACAAGTAGACAATTATGAATGTTCCCAATTACTGGTACACTGGTTGTTGCAGAAACAGAGTTGTCTATTAGAAAGAAGCCCAAGGAAGAGGTCAGCAAAAGCTAGCAGGAGGGGAACTAGAGCAAAGCAAGAGGTATAGATTTTAAATACTATGTAAACATTCCTCTACATAATGTGGAGGCTCTGATCCACTGTCTCCATGACTGCAGCAAGCCTGATGTCATCATGTGGGGCATGAGAGAAGTTATAGCATCAACAAAATCTGTAAGAGACCAAGTTGTACTGGTCATGAAATAGATTTCCAGCTGTGTTTGGATCAAGTAAAAGGCAAATGAGCTTTTGGTTGTTTACCCATTTTTCAAGGATTACTCTCTCTTCAGTCTTATCCACTCTTTCTTTGGAAGGCAGGTTATGTAGAATTCATGACAAATTCATTATGCAACATGCCTGCCTCAGTCTCCCTGTGCAGGATAGAATTTAAAGATGGAGATCAATCTCCATAAGATTGATCATAGACTCATCCATCCATCCATCCTCCATCTGTCCGTCCACAAATCCTTGTGGAATACCCTACTAAGTTTTCAAACACCTTTCTAGAATGAAAATTTTACCTTTTTTTTTTAAGGATTTCAGTAAAGTGAATTAGAATTTAATCAAGAACTTGGAAAAATAATATAAATAAAATTTTTAAAATAAATAAATAAATAATATATATAAAAATAAATATAAATATTTATTTATAAAATAAATAAATAAATAATTGATGTAACGTTTTAATAATGATTGTATTATTTTACCAATTCCTAGGCAGATATACATATCAAAGGTTCTTGGCATTTACTGTTGATTAACATAATCTAAACTGGGATGGTGATGCTAGCTTTGATTTCAGTGGCTTTATATTTCTTGTATAGTTCTTTGAAACTGATAATTTTGTTCATGATGCAAAATTATGTAGATTAGCCATTAAATCTTACTTTCTATGTGGACATAATTTTACCTTAGGTCACTAAATTAAAAACAGATAAAAAATAAAAACTGAAATTAACCTCTTTATAAACTAGTTATTATTTTATTCAACTGTAGATTTACTGATTAAATCAATCATAGGCTACTTGCATTTCTCATATAGGCAATTATAAGCGGGTCTTCATTATTGCAAATTAAGAGAAAATTATGCTCTAGAATACTTTACTTCCACAAATTTGTGTATACCTCTAACATTGAAAATAGAAGCTCTAACAATAAAATGTTTGTTTTTATATGAAATAAAACAAATATAGTTTCAAATATTTATTTAATTTGTATTCCCATGCTAATTCCCCCAAATAAATTGTGTTTGCAGTAGAATCCCTTTAGAGATTGTTTTGTAGAAAGTGTTTAGATTCTAAGTACAAGCAAAATATGTATTATCCAAGTGACATTTGGAAGCTTCTATAAACTACAGTTTGTCTGGAAGCAAAACATAAATGACCCTTAATGCAAGAAGACCCAGTGTAATGTCACTGTAGCCCTTGATAAAAAAAAGTGAGCTTGGCAAGATATTTCATTTTCACAATCCTAGTTTCTTCACCCATAAAATAGGAATAAGCATATCTACTGTAAAGTGTTTCAGTGTTCTTAGATGCTATTTAGGGAATGAATTTTAATTATCAGTAACCTCTGGAATTAGTGATGGAATATAAAGTATGTATAAATTCCAATGCTAAGAATAAAACGAAATAATGAACAGAATAATGGCTACTAAACCACTGTACGTGGTACTGATGCTGCTGATATTATATTCATGTAGTTAGATTTTGCCACCTTTTAAAAAGAAAAATAGAAATATCTTCAGACTCCAGACTAATTAATACATGTATGTATTTTGTTGCTGTATTATTTCTGAGATATTTGTAGCATAAGACACAGAAGTCCATTTCTGGCAAAGGCCTGGCAACGATAACAGGGCTCCTCTTATTCCTTTTTCTCCCACGAGCATTAAATTTTTTAAAGGGTGGCCTTTCTGTAGAAAGTGACATTCAAATTCATCAATCTGGGTCACAGTTTAAGGTATGGACAGGGATTGAATTACTATTGGGCTCGTTTGAACACTATAGATTAACATTTGTCCGAGAAATGTTTATTGAATTGTAGCTTGCCACTTAATCATTCCAGAACCTGAGTTTCTCATGTAAAACATTTCTTCCCAATAGTTGTTTCTAAATAATCATGGGTGGAAAAGAAGTTGAACAATTTATTTGATATCCCAACCCCCAAGAACATTATTTGTCTCTATGCAGTCTAGATGATTAAATAGTCTGGTTGCTCAGAGTAAATTAATTTTCATCTATATCCACCTCTACATATTTTGGAGAATAATAATATTCAAAGAGATTGAGTACTAAGGCTATAATTCAATCCAGGCCTGCCTTAAGATCTATACAATAATAGGTTTTTCGCATGGTTGATGGAGTAATTCAGAGAGGATTTGATCAGACCCTCCAATCACTCTTCCTTTTCCATTACACTTCTCCTAATACCAGGGAAAGTGGATTACAGTAAAACAAATATCATAAGATGGTGAATCTGCCCAAATATATGCCCTCCTCCAACACTTTGTTAATCATTGCTGTACTTTAAATATTAAAGATTCATTACTTCCTCATAGTACATTGCTCAAATGCAAATCAGATTTTAGGAAGCAGTTGATTATTTCCTTAAAACGGAGACTGCTTCATTATATATTGTATTTCACTATTTTGTGCAACATTTTCATGAAGTCAAAAATTCTAATACTTTGGTTATATTGCTGTATATCACAAATGAGAACTAAATATATTTCAGATAACTCGAAATAGTTTAAAGACAACATATATTCAGCTGTTTCCATTAGTATCATAATACTGATGGTGCAAAACAAAGCATGCAGAATTCAAAGTATAAAACCATCTTTCTAAGAAATTATTGTGATATCTCATTTTTAAAATAATTTATTATAATTCTATCAAAAAACACACTTTTTTTAAAAAGCAATTTAAACACTGTGCTGAGATCTAAATGAAATGTAAATATGTATAGGCAGTGTAGGTGAAGAACTAGATAATTAGAAATATATAAAACAAATATACAAAGCAAATATTTGGGTATCAGTAATGTCCACAGTTTAATCAGTTTATTCTAGTACAAATATTTGGAATAATTTAGATTATTCCCTCTAAATTGAGTAGATTTTACAGTTTATAGTTAGACATACAACACCACATTGTTAAAAACCCTGGGGGCAAAAGTACTAGCTCACATTTAGAGTCATACTAATATTGAAACTGTAGAATTCAAAATGATTGTCCTTTTTGAAGGAGGAAGAAAGAAATACTACTGAATTTTTATTTTAAATTGGAAGACATGATAGCAAATGTGGGGAAATTTGAAATAAATAATTCAAAATACCGTATTTGTTTTGTTCAGGTTTGATTTTTCAAAAAACTTTGCTTCCATCTGGCTGCTAGCATCATATAGTCGTAGTTTTTAATTGGTTCTGCTATAGAGAAATACCCTGTAAGCGTTTGTCAGCTCTTCTTTTGTGTACCTGCATTAATCAACATTTCATCACCAGATAATAAGCTAATGAGTAGGTGTAAGTTTATGGTAAACTTTATTGTTTTAAATATATTATTATTTATCAAACCTGGAAAATAAAATACAGATAGTAGAACAAAAACTGTCATTTTTCTGTAGTCTGCGGTGTTCAAATCAGTATTTTCTTATCACATTAGCCCATATGTGCATATTAACCAGTTTCAATTAGAAGCGTAGTTCTGTTCCCATTTTATTGCAAAACCAATATAGATACTCAAGGAGTACTTTGTTAAATAAATATGGTCTTTCAGGTAATTATAGAGGACATATCTACAAATATGTTAGTGGCTTTGCTGTTTTTCATTTTCTTTTGTGGCCTGATAGATCTTCCCCCACCCTTTTTTTTAACTTTCTTTACCATTAGGGAAAAAAAAAAGTTTGCTATAAATCAAGACATTCTAAGTTAAAATTTCAGATTCAAGTTTGTAGTTTGTTATTGAGGATCAACGTTATTTCTGAGTGAGGAATGTTAGTATTCTGGATGCCTAAGAAATGCTCCCAGATCCATATCCCCAATCTAAAACTGAGTCCCCTCAAGTTCAAATCACATGCAGATGTAGGTGTGTAGTAAAGGAAGTAGCAGACGGAAGGCCTGAAGGGCTTTCTTCTACCTTGACCTCCTCTCCTTTCAGTCCCACTCATGGAATAGATGTGCAAGGCTGAGCGTTTGGCTACTTTTTCCTCCCTCCTGTATCCTGCACTCTCTCCTTTGTTCTACCCCCACAACCAGTCCCCTACCCATACTATATCCATCCCATGCTCTTGATGCCATAAACAAATTCTTCTGGATTGGTTTTGAAGGAGGGGGAGGGTTATTTATTCAGATCCCACAAAGATTAAATCAGGTCATGTTGTGACATAGTCTCAAGGTCCTACAACGTGGGTGGGAAAGATGCATTCCATGCCAGCAAACCTTGTATCTCTAGTAAGCAGTAACATCCAGGAAAATATGGCAACATGAAGTTCGAAGAGGTGCAAATCTTTCGGTTGAAGAGTTAATGAATTTACTTGGAGAGCCCCTTCTGCAATGCTTTATGTTCACTACTTTGGTTTTACATGCAGAATAACACAAGCAAATATAAAATCTTAATATTATTTTATAAGACTTTGGGTATTTACCACCTAAAAATACAACAATAAAACATACACCCATATTATTTTACAGCTACTCCCCAACACACACATACCCACATGCCATTCTGATTTCAGATGTGACATCCATTAGAAAAAAGTAGTAGCAGTTGGCTAATCTCTTTCATCTCTATTTATTAGTCAAATGAAGTGGAAACACATTTGTTGTTGGACCAGTAGATTAAGGAACATTGTAGTGTCTGATGTCTTCCGACTTCATGTCATCAAGCCATTCATTTAGTTAAAAAAATAAAAAAATAAAATAAAATAAATTAAAAAAAAAAAAAAAACATGAACAAGCCTGGAAATCAAGCAACGCCCATAGTTTTCATTGTGATTCATCAGGATCAGGTTTGATTTTCCTGAGCAAGAGTTACTCTAGGCTCTTTACTTAATGTTTAATATTCACTTGATTATTGTTTCTCTCTTAAAGGATTTATGTTGCCATGCAGGTAATTCTGTTGTTAGTACCATCCAAGTATACCCTTTTCTTAGGTGGTACATTTTCCTACAGTCATCTGCTTCTCTTTAAAATGGTATTTATTTGTATCTTTGCTTAACTTCTTGTGAAAGACTTCTCCAAGCTCCTTACGTCCATGTTCAGGCACTGAGTAAATGTGGGCTGAATGTTATGTCTTACAACTCAATTTAAATTAACTTTTGCTAAGGCCAGGTCTTTAAAATATCAAGATAGTTAAAGCAATTAAGCAATGCTATTTGAGCCATGGCTCAGCATCTTGGTTTTCAGATAATGAGATAAAATCTACCTGTTTGGGCTCTTGCCTTTGCAAAAACATAAAGCCATCTGATACTCATTTTAACAGTGCATAAATCATGGTACTGTACATAAATCAAAGCAATGCTTTCAATTTCAGACTCCAAGAGCCAAGAGAGATAAGCTGATCTTAAAAGATCCAACTAAACGAGGGAAACAGATGTCAGAGACTTTGCATTTCAGAGTTTTTTCCCCTATAAGAATGTTAATTTCTCCTCTTGTTCATAAAGCCCCGAAAAAAAAAAGCTGCATGGCATACCCTGTCATACTAAGTGCCCCTATCACCTGGAATTAAAGTTAACCTAAGAATGCACCAGGCTGAATGAGGAATCAAAAACATTACACTTCCATGCTTCATTAGCAGAAAATGCCCAAGAATATGGACCTACTTCATGTGGGATTCTTTTGAGGACTACTTGATCAAGTGTGTTAGAAAACAGACTATAAACACTATTTAAAAATTAACTGCATATTTTACAATATATCAAAGATGAGGGTATCCATCTTGAGATAGCAATCATAGTATATTGTAAAAAACACTGAAGTCTAAATCAGAAAATGTGTGTTTTAGTTTTTTTTTTTTTTTAAGATTTTGTTATTTATTTATTTGATAGAAAGAGAAATCACAATTAGGCAGAGAGGCAAGAAGTGGGAGAAACTACATAATGGATACCAGAGACTTCTTTGTACTATCTTTCCTCCGCACTGAGCAAAGAGCCCGATGCAGGGCTCAATCTGATCCACAGACCCTGAGACCTTGACCCAAACCAAAGGCAGAGGCTTAACTCACTAAGCTACCAGGCACCCCTGGGGAACATGGGTTTTAATCTTTGCTCTTCCACTGTGTTAACCCATAGTCCTCGGACAAGTCACATAAGACTTGTTTTATATTCTTTTAGTGCTTAAATTAAGATAATAATATTTCTGCTGACTAGTTAGGATGGATTTTGTGAAAATCAAACAAGGTAATTATTCAAAAGTGTTTAGGAAACATAAAATAGACATGACAAATATTTTTTTTAAAGATTTTTTATTTTATTTATTTGACAGAGAGAGATCACAAGGAGGCAGAGAGGCAGGCAGAGAGAGAGAGGAGGAAGCAGGCTCCCCGCCAAGCAGAGAGCCCGATGCGGGGCTCGATCCCAGGACCCTGAGATCATGACCTGAGCCGAAGGCAGCGGCCTAACCCACTGAGCCACCCAGGTGCCCCCATGACAAATATTTTAATATGAATTCATTTTGTGGTTTCCAACAGCAATTGTATAGATCAATAATTTAGTTTATTCATCCATTTGTTCCTTTAACAAAAATGTATTTTTCCCTCCTGTGTTGCAAGCACAATATATAATTTAAAATAATAATTTGGAGATTCTTACAACCCTATGCTGAAGACAGACAGGAATACAAGTCACTGTGTTACAGTTCAGTAATTCATGTTCTATTCCACACTTCTATGAGAGTATGGATGCAGAATCCATGGTGTACTTTCATCAAAGAGGAGACATTTAAGAAAGATGAGACATCTGGAAAGATGTGGAGGCGTCTCTCACACAGAGAAATCAGAGATCACTTCAGGTACAGAAACAGCATGAGCTGAAAGTGAGAGCTAAGTGAAAAACATTTTAGATAACTTTAAGAATTTCAGTACAGGTGAGACATAAGATTGAAGGCTAAAAATGTCGCTGGTTTGAGAAAAGGGGTGAATACTGGACATGTTGAGTTCAGGGTGCTTATGGGACAGCCAGACGGCTATGTGGTCTGGAGCGAGCAGGGGATGTCTGAGTGAAACAGGGTTCCCAGGTCCTCAATGCAGCTGCAGTGGTTTACAGCATCAGAGTAGGTATGACGATCCAAGAAGACGGATGGCATGCCTACTGTATTTATCATACAAAATAAAGAGTTTTTTAACTTCTTTTTTTTTTCCCAATTTATTTATTTTCAGAAAAACATTATTCATTATTTTTTCACCACACCCAGTGCTCCATGCAAGCCGTGCCCTCTATAATACCCACCACCTGGTACCCCAACCTCCCACCCCCCCGCCACTTCAAACCCCTCAGACTGTTTTTCAGAGTCCATAGTCTCTCATGGTTCACCTCCCCTTCCAATTTACCCAAATTCCCTACTCCTCTCTAAGGCCCCTTGTCCTCCATGCTATTTGTTATGTTCCACAAATAAGTGAAACCGTATGATAATTGACTCTCTCTGCTTGACTTATTTCACTCAGCATAATCTCTTCCAGTCCCGTCCATGTTGCTACAAAAGTTGGGTATTCATCCTTTCTGATGGAGGCATAATACTCCATAGTGTATATGGACCACATCTTCCTTATCCATTTTGAAACAACTATAGATTCAAAGGAAGCTGGAAAGATAGTACAAAGAAGTCTCTGGTATCCATTATGTAGTTTCTCCCAATGGTTAGATTTTACATAACTTGGGTACGATATCAAAACCAGGCAATTGACATTGGTACAACGAATGTAGATAGTGGAATGTCAACTTATCACATGTGGACATTGGTATCACCACCATCAAAATCAGGATAAAGAACTATCCCATAACAAGACCTATCCCATTTGTGCTTCTATTTTACAGCCATGTAGCCACATTATACTCTTCTTTATCAGTAGGTTAATCAACCAGTGAGCATTTACTTCTCCTGGAATAGAGGTGAGTCTACCGCAAACTCTGAAAGGTGGTCAGTGAGGTTAATAAGTTGAGATTTCTTTTAAAGAGGTGAAACTGATGGCACATTATGAATATTTATCATACATGACCTATCAGAAGACTCTTAAGTGAGAATCCAATCCAGAAATTTGAATCTTAAGGGGAAAACTTTAAAACCAAAAATCAGGTTAACTTTATAAAGAAGAAAGAAAGAAAAATTAAATTCTCTCTCTCCACCTCTCTCTGTCACTCACTCCATGCATGTGTATGATATTCAAACCACAGTTATGAGCAGTTTCTTATTTCAGCAATTCTCAGGAAAGACTGAGTGAAAGAACATTCAATTAAATCATATTAACTCTCTTATTAAGTCTGATATTACTAAATCTGAGCAAACATTGTTTCCTTTGATTTATCTCAATCCCACGACTTTTGGTCATCAAGATAAAATACCAGTGGGCAAATCTGACTGACCCTTTTGCTTTTATACAAATACTATACTTTGTTTCCCTGATTCTACTACTGCATTCTATACTCTTCATATGACAATCAGAGCTATCCTACGAAAATGTAAATCAGACTATAATACCTCATTTTGAAAAGTCTTCAGTGGCTTCCCATTGTGCTTGAAATAAAATCCATATGCTTAAATCTCCCTTCAGCAACAAAGAACTTATTTCATGAGCTGCTGGGAATTTGGCCAAGTCAGCCCTCAGGTATCAGCCTTCCTAGTAGAGGGCCCTGGCTGAAGAAAACTATTTCTTCCAAAGTCGTGTCTCCTTTTAGGAGCAGTCCATATCCAGTGGCTGATCGATGTTGCATTACAGTTTGGGACAACTCTAAAGGGCTGTCCCAGCTCTAGTGGTCTGATGGAGTAGGCAGGTACCTTTGTTGGAATTACAGTGCTGCTCATTGTCTCCCTTCGCCTACCCCCAGTCATCTCTGCCTTCCAAAATTGAACCTAAGATGGCTTCCAATAAAGGCCCCCCATGCTGATTTCTGTCTTACAGACTGCTCCCAGGAACTCAACCTGGGACCCTGACCATAGTCTCTTGGGATCTACTACATAAGCTGGGCTCTGCCTACCTGTGCAATTTACCTCACTTCACTGCCCCCTTGCTTGCAGCTAGACAAAACACCACCTTTTGCTTCCTTTGGCCGTACCACACCTTGAAAACCTCTTCATTTTCATTTCCTTGGCTGGAGCGCTCTCATGGCTCTCTAAGTAGATGGTCATTTCTCATTTTTTAGGCATCCATTTTTCAAACTTCTTCCCAAACCATCTTATCTCTAGTAACCCCTGGAAACTTCTCCTTCCCTTTCTTTTTTCCTTCATTTTATTTGTAACTTTGAAATGATCTTGTCTCCTTCCTCTTGACTAGAAGCTCCCGGAAAGTAAACATCAGGTCTGTTTGGTTCACCATTGTGTCCTTAATAACTAATACCTTAATAATACCTTAACAGTACTTTACACATGAATGATCAGTAAATATCTACTAAATGAATGAAAAACTCAAAAATGCCTCAAGAATAAATTTTATTTTTATGCTCTCTTAAGGCTTTATTTCCAATTTTAAGTTTTATAAGTGGTATAATACCAGAGTCAGTAACACATAACACACACACACACACACACACACACACACACACACTGTCTACACAAACCATTTTTGTATCAATCTACTACATAGAAATCCCCTTCAAAATGAGAGAGTATTTTAAGAGGCACATTTTAATTTGACTCATTAAACTTGACTCATGTATTTAGCCTTCTTCTGCAGTTATTGAACTTTTGCAAAGACCCTGCAATTATTTCAAGTTATGAAGATATTATTTCTCTTGATTGTGCCATTGTGGAAAACAAAGTCCTTCAGCAGGTAGAACCCAGGTGGTCTCCACCCACTTGTCTCACAGGAATGGATATGCAAGCAAGTGACGGATAAGCACACCCTCTGACTCTGAAAGAATGTGACAGCTCTGGAGGGGCAGAGGATACAGAAGCATGCTTCAGAATAAAATAGGTAAGGGACTTCAAACATCCACATGAGAATTCACTTAACAGAAATTAATCTTCTGGTGAATCAGAGCAAGCACTATGAGATACTCAGATTTAGAGTGAAGGGTAGAACCTGCCCATAAATTCTACGGAATTATGCATCTTAGAACTTTCCGGGAGCCTGGACCAAGGAGCAAATACCTACCTGTCAGATGACAACAGCTGTACCTTGCTATCGGGAACCTAATAGGCAAATGCACTTTGAAGTTCCTGAGACTCATTTGTGTCCACATGTTCTCTCATCTCATGCTCCCATTTTTGTGTGCGCCAACACCTGGGGCTCTGGGAGGGAAACAGAAATAATATTCAAAGTAATGCTGTGCCGTCAGTGCTGAGTACAAAAGCTTAGTGATAGATATTTTACTTATGTTACTCCAAGTTTGACTTGCAAAGGCTGAATAAATCATCCCAACATCAATACACTGACATCCTTCAAGATGACTAATTTACTTTGCAACAGAAGCATCTCCCTGAAAAGAAAGCACCTTTTGATAGAAAATAAATTCTCTCTAGGCACATATTTCTGAAGCATGAGTATTAATCATTTTGGAACAGGGGAGAAAATATGAACATTTTTTGATGAGGATCTAGTTTTATTAATAGAGACACACATAACTCAATTTTGGCTTTTCTATACTCACCATTTTTATTTTTTTAAAGGTTTTAATTATTTAGTTGACAGAGGGAGACAGCAAGAGAGGGAAGACAGGCAGGAGGAGTGGGAGAGGGAGAAGCAGGATCCCCTCTCAGTGGGGGTCTATCTCAGGACCCTGGATCATGACCTGTGTTGAAGGCAGAGGTTTACTGACTGAGCCACCCAGGTGTCCCAATACCCCCCATTTTTTAAAAAGATTTTATTTATTTCTTTGACAGGCAGAGATCACAAGTAGGCAGAGAGGCAGTCAGAGAGAAAGGTGGGGAAGCAGGCTCTCCACTGAGCAGAGATCCAGACGTGGGCTCGATCTCAGGATCCTGAGATCATGACCTGAGCCAAAGGCAGAGGCTTAATACACTGAGCCACTCAGGTGCCCCAGTACCCCCCATTTTTAATTAGTGCCTTCTGCAAATGCAAATAGTTATTGAGATCTTTTCTATATACCTAGCTAGTGAAGCTCAGCTTATACTAAATTTTGTTTTAGTCTATGCTTCATGGAGGGAACTCAGACTTGAAATAATAGTGAGTGAAAACAAGGATGGAAGAGGAAGCTGAAATGTATACTCTTATCCGTCAATAATGGAATGATAAATACATCTATATACAAATGAATCACTACCCACTCAATATATTGAAATAAATAGTTTAAGAAAAACCAATAGTGTATGTGGAAAGGGGCAATGCATATACACAGGAAACATTTAAGAAACTGCCATTTCCTGGTGTATATTGGATACCAAGGAAATACATGTGTCCATCATCATAGTCTAACAGGGATCTTGGAAATTTGGAGTGGGGCTCATAATTCTAGTCTCCAAACTGGCCTTTAAAGCTTTCTGAGCAGAGGCTGCTATGGTGGTTCTAAGTAATGTGTTTGATGTTTGATGTTTAATGTAGGGTAACTCTTTAATCCATTGTCCAAACCAGTATATGATGTGGCCCCATAATGATTACACTGGTACAGTAGTGAAAGCTAGGGCTGTCTCAGGTACCCTTGAATGGTCGGGATCCAACTCATTGGAATAAACCAGAGAATCATCATGACAGCTTGTCCACTCCTGGATTATTAGAGTGACTGCAGTCTATAGCTTTAAGTATCTTGAAGAAGAGATAAGCCCACTTATGTAGAAAATAATCAATAACTTTTAGTTAAATTAAAAATTACTCATTTTAGGACACTAAAGGAGTCTCTGCTTAAAAAGTATTAAAAATATTGGTAGATATCCAGAAAAATGTATTCTTCCCTTTTTCCATAATAGTAATTGTTGCTGGGACCTGCCCAACCCCAAGGTCCCATCTAGGGCAGTGATCGTGGATTCTCTGAAACTGATTATGGCCACATTACTAGCTCTTATAAATAAAATGTGAGCCAGTGCCAAGTGTTTGATTTCTGATTGACCTAACTCTGATGTTCCTTCTTTAGTGTATGGAAAGGCAATGACTGGAACAGTCTTGAAACCAACCATTAAAGGTAGCACATCCACTGTCAGACAGGGTCTCTGGATTACTATATGGGGCACCTGAAAAGTTCACTTCAGAAATATTACATGAGAGAGAAGTAAATTCTAGGTTCTTAAACCACAATATTTGTTTGGTATCTTTGCTAGGCCACCTAAGGCAAGAGCTACATTAATCAACTCTTTTTTTATTAGAAGCAACTGATTCAAAGCCAAAGGGTTGGAAACAGGAGGTTCTTTTGGAGAACATCTCTGTAGTTTTTACAACTGAAGTTTATACTTAGTCTATTGCTGTAAGAGTCACATGAATGAGACTAAAGATGAGATTGTATAATTTTGGAAATCACCTTTTGTATCATAGTCTAGGTGAATAGTGCCTCCTGGAATTATTCACTGTACTACCTGGATAGACATATGCAGAGGCCCAGCTCTGACAGGCTTTTCATAGGACAGCTATAGTAACACCATGTTGTCTATTCTAATCTGTCTCCTGGGAGTACCAAGTCAAGCTTGATCCCTGGTACTTTTTGCTGTTCCTTGACTGTGCATCCATAGTCTATCACTTGTTTCGTTCATTCTTGTTTTGCAGCTTTTAGCACTAATTAGCATATCCCTCAATCTATCTTCACAACTGTCACTCCTGTGCCTTTTGTCCCGGCATTCGCTTCCTGACTGGTCCTGCACCTGGGCAGGATCCCACCCCAAGTTACTTTCCCTAGCACACTTTGGCTGTGGAAGATACCTTGAAATAATTAAGCTGTAAGAAGCTAGAGGAACTGTGGAAGCAGACTATCAGAGTAGGTTTTCTGTTGAGTTAAACTAGAAGGAAGACAGACATACCTGGAAGCTCTCAGGGTCTCTTCTAGTGCTACATAGCATCTAAGAAGAGATATGATGATCCCTGATAACCTAGGGACTTGCTTTTTTTTTTTTTTTTAAGACTTTATTTATTTATTTGACAGAGATTACAAGTAGGCAGAGAGGCAGGCAGAGACAGAGGAAGAAGCAGGCTCCCTGCAGAGCAGAGTGCCCGATGTGGGGCTTGATCCCAGGACTCTGAGATCATGACCAGAGCCGAAGGCAGAGGCTTTAACCCACTAAGCCACCCAGGCGCCCCCCTAGGGACTTGCTATTGGTCCTAAATGTGGGCCAGCAGCATTGGCATCACCTGGAGTCTACTAAAATACAGAATCTCAGGCCCCAGAGCTCCAAAATCAGAACCTCCCTTTTTACAGAGTTTGTATTTTAACAGGTGATTTGTATGCATATTGAAGTTTGCAAAGCACTGGTTGAGAAACCAGTCTGGCTGGAATGAGACATGGAGGCAGAAGATGGACACAAAGCATTGACCCGTGAAAAGATTGCCAACTCAACACTAAATCTGTCAAGCAGTGACATTAAAGAAGCAAGTCTCTCATGCATAAGTTTTCCAGCTGCAAATGGTATGTTGCAGGATTATTGATAACTCTTCTTTAAACACTGTAAGGACATAGACTTAGATTCTTGAATTTTTATTTGTTCAGTAATATATGTTTGCTTCCTAATAAGTGATATTTTGAGGATATATGGGTATGCATGCTCCCAAAGTGGGAAACAATTCGAGGGAATGATTTCTCCTGTTTATTCTAAAAAAAAAAAAAACAAAACAAACAAACAAACAAACAAACAAACAAAAACCACCTTAAGCCAATTGAAGAATAAAGCCTGAAGCTTAGTCTAGGACTGATTGTCCTATATGTCTCTAACAAGAAATAGAAGAGACTTTTCTTTTTACTGTCTTAAGACTCATAGTAAAATACTACCCCTGTAGATACACTGTTGGACTACAACCTATTACATATATATAAAGGAAGGTAGGAGCTGTACCTCTCAGTTTTGGTGAGGAAAATAATTCAATCTGGACTAATTTCTGACAAAACCACTGTTTATCTGCCTGAGAGAAACAGGTACAGTCCTAAGAAATCTACTTAAAAAGTCATTAGTTTCAAGTTTTAAATATATTTACTAGGGCTTAGAAATTTTTCAGTAAGGGTAGGGTTGTACCAGTATGGTTAACATAAAGAAAGAATATCACACAAAATGTGAGGGATCCAGAGGACTATGAAAAATATTACATTATAACCAAGAACTCCAGCTTCTCCTATGTTTATTACACACACAAATTTGTTTTATTTGAGAAGCTCTGAAACCAAATAAACCAAACTTCCTTTCAACCACAGCTAGACCAATTCCAGAAGAGTAGGCTCTGTTGGAAGGGTTGGCAGAGACACAGAACATAGAAACAAAAGAGGGACGTTAGGGATCACTTCAAGTGACCATAAATCAAAGGAGCGGGAGCTGGAGAAATGCCTTTAAAGTAAAGCCAGTGAGAAAAACAGCAGGCCCACCAAAAGGGCTCTTGTGTGCTCTTTTTTTTTTTTTTTTTTTTTGGTTATCCCTCCCTTTCTTACAAAAAGGATGACTAATATTACTTTGTTTCAAGTAGCAGTAATTTTTAAATATCTTATGAAATTTTATCCATGCTACAGATACAACTCCACAAAAAGCCATGGAAAGCTCAAAAGCTCATTCCTGCTCCACTGGGAGGAAGTTACTTTCTTGGCTGGTGTAGAGAATAGAGGATGTGAAAAGGTTTTATAGATAATTAATGTCACCCAGCTTCCAATCCAGAGGTCAGAGAATCAGGTTCATTAATTTGATCATATACTAGTTGAAGCTTCAAGCACTTTCTTCTTAAATGTATCTACTATCTGAAAAACTCTCCAACGAGTGCCAATTCCAAGAATAAAGAAAACTTCAACACACATCACAGTCCTGCCAACGAGGCTTGTGGGATGCTATTTTGATCATTTCTCTGCCTTTTAAGTGGAGTCCAAAAGAAAATTTTCAAACAAAGAGTCTTGTTTTGAAGCTTTTATCCTCAAATGCAAACACCAAAACAAGAATCCCAGACAACTGGCCCATCTTTCCAATACACATTCAAATGTGCATAATGGGATAATGGATCTGCCCTAATGAAGGATAAGGGAATTCACGGAAAAGTCTTAGAGAAATGAGTGAAATGATGTGGTAAATTCTAAATCCCAATGTTTTGATGATTAGCACTTCCTGCTGGAGACAAGGAAACAGTACGGTGAGACATGTTAATGATGAAATCCCAGAGTGAGAATGAGGAAATGCTGTAGTCATAGAAAAACATACACATGCTACTATTATTACTCATCTTATTAGTATGACTATATCTTTTACAAATTATCTGGAAAATACAATAACATTAAAGAAAAAAATTAGAGCAAAAGAAGTAAATGAATTTTTCAACTAGCCAAATACAACTGTGTGGTCAGTAATGTTCCTATACATGTGCACATATTTTCATTGTTCAACACAGAACCCAACTATTATTTTGTATTTTATATTTTTAAGGTTTTATTTATTTGTTTGAGAGAGAGAAAGAGAATGAGAGAGAGAGAGAGAGAGAATATGAAAGGAGAGAGGTCAGTGGGAGAAGCAGACTCCCTGCCGAGCAGGGAATCTGATGGGAGACTCGATCCCAGGACTTCAGGATCATGACCTGAGCCGAAGGCAGTAATTTAACCAACTGAGCCACCCAGGTGCCCTGTATTTGATATTTTCATCTGACATCGTGAGCATAATTTTTACTTCTGTTAATTTTTATAGTTATAATAGGAATATAATACTCTCATTGTCAGAATATAGTGTGCTAAACAAGCCAGGCAAACTGTATCTTCTTTTTCTCTATATACTATTAATAATAGTCATATTTATAGCTCATTGGGTTTTTTTTTTGCTTATTCAAAATTATTTCCTTAGTATGAATACTTCAATCTTGAATTTCCTCATCAAGAGATTTATTTATGGTTCCTTTTACAAAATGTCTGCATTGATTTCTAGTTTTCCCCAATTTCACTCTTTATCAAACAATCGATAAGGGTAGCACCCTCACCAGAATGATAACTATCCTAAACAATTTGCCTTTTATATTTATAAACAAGATTTTTCTTTAGCTCAGTTATTTTTAAAAGTTTGAGAAAGATTAAACTTCTTGCACACTTTTAAAAATTATTTATGTGTACAAATAACAATGAATGAAATAAAATATTATTGGAATTATGATTATTGGGTGTATAGGATTATGCACGTTTCTTTTTTATGATTGCTGAGATTCTCAATTCCTTTTAAAATGAGTATAAAATTTTATCTGTAATCCAAAAGAATTATCATTATATTGTGGTATTTACTATCTATAATATTAAATGAGAATATTTTTTTCCTGATTTGCTTTTTAGCTTTCATTGAATTTTAAATAGTTTTGTTCATTGTCTTTATTTAGAAAATCTAAAGTTCATGCACACTAACTTGTTACTATATTTCATAGGGAATGTTTTTTAAACTTAAAGGTAAAACAAAGAATATATTGCATTCTTCTCATGTCAAAATGTACAGTTTAAAGGCAAACAAAAAAGTGAAACAACAATCACAAGAAATTACTTGATAAAGCATTAACATCTTTTCAGTATCACAGTTTTACATAAATTGAAACTGAAAACTACAGTAGATAAAAGACAAAGGGAAAAAAATCTCAAAAGGGTATATGAATGCAAGCCAACAAGTAAAAATATCTTTATTTGTGCCAACAATCAAAATGCAAATTTGAAACAGAATTAGAGATCATCCATTGCCTACCCACAACCTAGATGGGACAGGGCATTTGAGCACTCCAGGTCCGCATGGCCTGCCCCTTCCTCTTCTGCCTCCAGCTGTGCTATAGTAGACACTGCTGGCCAGAGCCAGAAGGCAAGACAAACAGACTAGGTATATAAACATTCACTCCTGCCATATGGGAACCAACATATCTAAACCCTGTGAAATTCAAGTGGCAACCAGAGGAAAGGAAGGGGAAAATCTGGCATAAAAAGTAAGGAAGCTCTGAGATGGAGATTCATATTGGATAAAGAGCAGAAGTTTCGCAACTAAGCTGAATTAAAGTCTGTTCACCTGTTTTGTCTCCAGATTAAACTAAGCATAGTCTTCCCATGTCCAAGAAGGAATAAAGATGTCAAGAAACATTAAGCGGTTATAAGAATAAAGCATATCTTATCAGAGTGGCAGCTGGTGGATTCCATCCTATTTTTATATAGTATGGCCCAAGATTTTATCTCTTATTGTGAATAGTCAATACTGCCAAGGCACGGTGAGAATAGGACTTACCTACACTGTTGGAGAGAATGAGGTGGCTGCCAGGGTGCTAACGTCCCCAGCTTCTCCATCCCCAGTTGAGCTCTTTGGCCACTGACTTCCTAGCTGTGGTAAGATTATTTTTTTCTCCCATCTCAGATTTTCCATCATCTCTTGATATCCATCCTATCTTCCCCCAGTGGGATTGTCCATAAACATATTTCTTAGCCCCTAGCCTCCTATGCCTCTAAAAGGAGGAGACACTTTCATTTTTCCAATAAGTCCTTAATTTTCTGCTCTTTCAGCATCACTGACAGTGAATCTATCCATTCTCTGGTGAAACCCCCATATCCCTATATTAGGGACTGGACTTTCTTCAGGCTTCCACTATGAAACTGATCCCAAGGACAAAATACCTCAATATAATAATATTCCACATCTTCTCTGAAGCAGCTGCGTTTTGGCTTACTCACCATCCTTAGGACTTCCCAAGATCAGCACGTAGGTGACCATCTCAAAACAGCATACTTAAATAACATCCCTCCAGAGAGATTAACTCCTCCCCAAAAGGGAAATTATCCCTTTATCCTAGAAAATCAAACTTCTTGCAATTTATTAAGTGATCAGTCCATTCTCTCCCAATTGTAAAGGTCCAGTTTCTTCTAGATACCCCACGACATAATTTTATACAATAATGAAAACAGCTACCATTTATCTCGAATGCTCATTTTCTTTTTTTTTTCCAATTTATTTTCAGAAAAACAGTATTCATTATTTTTTCACCACACCCAGTGCTCCATGCAAGCTGTGCCCTCTATAATACCCACCACCTGGTACCCCAACCTCCCACCACCCACCCCCGCCACTTCAAACCCCTCAGATTGTTTTTCAGAGTCCATAGTCTCTCATGGTTCACCTCCCCTTCCAATTTACCCAAAAGCACATACCCTCCCCAATGTCCATAACCCTACCCTCGAATGCTCATTTTCTAATAGGCAGAATGTTAACCAATTTTTTTAAAATATATTTTCGCATTTCACTTGGCAAGCATTGAGCTTTGGAGAAGTTCATACGTTATATTTCTATTTTGCAATTATTATTTCAAAAACTAAATGACTTATCTAAATTTCATAACATAAGTTTGTGAGTCGATAAGAAAGATGTAAGTATCCACATCATATAGATAAATACACACAGGTTAAGAAGGATTTCAAAAGTCCAGATGTTCCCTAACTAGTAAGTGGCCCAAGTCAGGATTTAAATGATCTCACTGCAAAGCCCTGACTCTTTTCTGTCTATATAGAAGTAGATTATTTCTTGGCACCATGCCTGTGATGATTCTTTTGAGGAAGATATATCATGTTTCTTGAAGTTTTAACAGTGGTTAATATTAATTGATTTTTTAGCGGGACTACCACAAAAGGGGAAGTTCTAGAGTATCTCTTTATTGTAGCGGGAGAAGCTATAGAATCCACTATTGGAGGATTCTTACTGAAAACTCAGGCAATGATTTTGCTAATGATAGTGGTGATGCCAAGGAAAAATACAATGTGTGGACAATTTTCCCTTTGTTGAAAATAGATCTTTTAGAATCTGAGTATGGAAAATATGCTCAGTGTTTTTTAAGAGTCTACTTCTGTTTGATAGATCATTTCTCTTTCATAAACATAATTTCTTTTTGAAATCAGATATTTTCCTTTGTGCTAGAATCCTGTGTTCACATTCCTAGGCCTCCTGAGTGCCTAAAATATTCTCTGAGCAAAGAAACAATCCTATACAAATAATTCACTGCACTCTTTTCAAGAACACTAGATTTTAATTAGCTGTTTATTCATTTGTTTACTTGTTTGTTTATTTCTCTGCTTGCTCTTTGGAGGAAAGCCCAGCGCAAACAAGGGTTAATGTAAAACCTTTAATTTTTTTGCAAAAGGAGCTTTCTTCCTTGGATCTGAATAACAACATATCTGTCCTGCAAAATAAACCATTTAACTGTCTCAGATATTTGGGAATGAATGCTTATCCACTAATTGGCTTCAGCTGTTTTTTCTCTTCATTATTTGAACTGAGAAAACAGCTGTTTTGGCAAATGTTTGAGCCCCAAGTCACATGATTAGTGATTTATGCACTTCAACGTGCTAATGGATGCTTTGTAGATCTGGTTTTGTTTATTTGATTGTTACAGGTCATAGTTAATGAATCATGACCTTCTTTAAATGCACAGTGAACCCAATCTCATACAGCAGGTCTTAATTGGGGGAGGGGGATCTTTTAGATCATTTTTTTTACAGCTCATTTTAAGATTTTGTTTATTTATCTGACAGATGGAGATCACACGTAGGCAGAGAAGCAGGCAGAGAGAGAGGAAGAAGCATGCTCCCTGCTGAGCAGAGAGCTGGATGCTGGGCTCGATCCCAGGACCCTGGGATCGTGACCTGAGCAGAAGGCAGAGGCTTTAACCTACTGAGCCACCCAGGTGCCCCTACAGCTCATTTTAATTTGCTTGATTTTACCTCTCCAAAATAACAAGAAAACGGGAAGAAATTAGAGATAAAGACTTATGTTTTTATGAAACCTGATGTACTTGCAAGTGAGTCAATTATAACAGAACACACTAGCAGTGGGGAAAAGAAAAGAGAACAATTGGTCTTTGAATTACTTGAACTAGCCATACTTCTTATGGTGTTTTCCTTTGAGCAAGCTGACTATCAACAAGAGCATTGGCATTTGGTTACATTCACCTTTTAGGGCATTAATTGACTGATGAAATCATTACTTATCCAAAAAGGTATTTTCTTACTGCCATGATCAGAAGAGGTCAATCACAAATGCTGATGGTCTTCTATAATTAAAATAATTTCTGTCATCTCAATAATAGTAATAGTAATAATAATGATGATGATGATGATAAATATATTTGACTAGATTTGACGAGCCATAACTACATCCACAGTCAAATGAGATTAAAGCAATGAGCAAGATAGCAAACTTTAAGATTAGAGATTTTATTTTTAAACTCAGATGTCTTCAAGTAATCTTCTCCTTCAATCATACTGTGACACTTGATATGATACTTTTCAAGGATCTTCCGTATGGGTCCCTTCAGTCTCTGCAAGTAATTGTAGACTTTAATCCTTGGTGTCAGAAAATTATTATGTTACTTAACAAGATTCATGTGATTTTTGACCAGTTCTCTCATACAATGATACCATGCTACTATTTGACAGAATATTAGAACTCTAATAGCTCTAATAACAGAATATTAGGACTTTAATAACCTTTCATCCTACAGGTAAGGAAATGAAGTTTTGGGGAGGTTAAGTGTATTGTTCACACATAGAAGCAGACAAATTCACTGAAAACTGCATATTCCCAAGTTTGTAGGACTTTTTTAAGGTTGTGGTTTTGTTTGTATTCCATGGCCCTGCCCTACCCTTGCTTTTGCCTCTGCTATAGCTATATGCCCTATCAGAACCATGGTTGGGATGAACTTGCAGGTATATAGGACAACAGCTAAAAGAATGAGGATGAGAACAGTTGAGAAGCAGAGTTCACAGAAAGGGCTGAAAATCACAACCTAAAGAACAGAATCATCAGATGGTGACTCGATTGTTTTATCTAAATATTAATGGCAAGAATGAGTTGGAGGTTTAGGGGTTGGGGTACTAAAATTCCATGACAACCATACATGGAGCAGAGATGAAATAGGATGAATGTGACCATTTTGAAGAATAAAATTGATTATTAGTGAATTAGTGAAAACTAATGTCTTGATGGAGATGAACGTCAAGGTGCATTTTTGAATCTCATGTGTACATAGGAGAGGGCAGATGGCTCCTCTCCCTTCTTGCTCTTTGAGCTCTTCTCATCATCTTTTATCTACCCAGAATGGAAATCCAAGTGTGCCATGAGACTCAAAGTAAGAAATACAGACAGAAGTAAGTATAGTAGGTCTTAGGAAGCTTAATGAAAGAATAAAACATTTTTGGAAGCAAAAGAAGAAACACATCATTGGATGCTTTTCATATGGTATGTACTGTGTTGAATAGTGAATCCCCCGAATTCATGTCATTCCTGGGACCTCAGAATGTGACTTTCCTTGGAAATAAGATCTTTGCAGATATAATTAACTAAGATAAGATCATGCCAGTTTAAGGTAGGCTCTAAATTGAGTTATGACTGGTGTCCTTATAAAAAGAGAAGCAATACAGAAACAGACACACACAGAAAGAAGCTGGCCATGTGACCACAGTGGCAGAGTTAGAAATGATGCATCCACAAGCCAAGGAATGCCAAACATTGCTGGCAACCACCAGAAGCCAGAAGAGGCATGAAAGGACTCTCCTGTAGAGCCTTCATAGAGAGCACAGCCCTGTCTGTGCCTTGATTTTAGACTGCTAGCCTCCAAAACAATGAGACAATAAACTTCTATTGTTTTAAGGCACCCAATTTGTAGTAGGTTTTACAGCTGCCCTGGGAAATTAATTCACTGGGAATTGCATTAGGTATGGACTTTCATTGAAGTAAGTGATTCTTTGGGTTAGGCAGAGAGCCCAAAAGCATGAACAGTAAATGATAAATCTTTATAGCAAAAGACCTAGACTCTACTGGGCTCCTTAACATCAGAAACGTATAAACAAAAGAAAGGAGAAATTACAAAGAGGAAAGTGTTTTTAATATATAAGAGATATTATGTGATAATATCCTCAACGTGTAAGTATCTCTTAGGATTATAAGAAAAAGTGAGCTCTCTAGTAGAAATGAATTTAAAAAAAGAAACTCATTAAAATGCAATGTATTTTGGCTACTTAACTGGTCAGCAAAGATAAAACAATTGTCAAACCTATTATTAATAAGAATATAAGGAGACAGATACTCTTTATGGCTATTGAGTGTGGTTCCCCAGCACTCTCTTGCTGATCCACAACTAGAGAGTTAAGTATTTAGAAATGTTTATAACAAATCAATCTTGCTATGAAATCCCAAGGAATGATTGATAGATTGTCTGTTTGAGAGAGGTTTAGCAAGCTTGGCTGGTGGAAGTCATGTGGTGAGTCTCACATCTTCTGAATGGCATATGAATCAGAAAAATAGGACCATGGTTCAAGCAATATTTTTTTCAGCTTCATTGAGATATTATAGAAAACTAATATGTGTCAGTTTAAGGTATAAAATGTGATGATTTGATACATGTATGTATTATGAAATGATTATCACCATAAGGTTAGTTAACAAGCACATTCCCTCATATAATTACTTTTTTTTTTAATGGTGGTGATAACTTTTAAGATTAACTCTCAGTAACTTCCAAGTATATAATATAGTTAATTATAGTCCCTATGCTGTGTGTTAGATCCCAGTTTTTATTAATCTTATATCTTGGAGTTTGTACCCTTTGACCAACATGACCCAGTTCCCACCCACCCACCCTCAGCCCCTGGAAACCACCATTCTACCCTATATTTTTGTTTGCCTTTTTTATATTCTATAGATAAATGAGAAAATACAGTGCATTTCTTTGACTTATTTCACTTAGCAAAATAATATCTATTCACGTTGTTACAAAGGCAGGATTTTTTTCTTTTTAATAGCTGAATAATATTCCATTGTATATATGCATGTATCTATATATCATTGTATGTATATCAAGGAGATAGATAGATATAAACACACACACACGTGTGTGTGTGTGTGTGTGTGTATGCCACATTTTCTGTATCCAATCAACTGTTGATGAACACTTAGGTTGTTTCCATATTTTGGCTACTGTGAATAATGCTGCAGTGAACACAGGGCAGCAGATATCATTTTGAAATAGTGATTTTATCTCCTTCAGATAAATACCCAGATGTAGAATTGCTGGATCAAATGATAGTTCTATTTTCAATTTTTTCAGTAAGAGATATTTTAAGTTTAGTTTCCCAGGCATAGCTCAGAAATATGTAAAAATATTAAAAATGTAAGCATTCATGTATTAAAACTTGTATATTTTACAATTAGGTTTTTTTGAGAAATACTTACATCTTTCTTTTTCCTTTTTCTAAGCTTTTATTTAAATTCCAGTTAGTTAACATACAGTGTAATATTAATTTTAAGTGTAGGATTTAGTGATTCAACACTTCCATAAAATAGTACAATCAGTTTATTTTAAATCAAATCTGTTTTTCAATTTGTAGCTCAAAATTATTAGCTAAATTAGGGATATTAGTAAGTTTTAACTCTTGTGGTAAAATGTACCTGTTGGGATGCCTGAGTAGCTCAGTGGGTTAAGCATCTGCCTTGGCTTCTATCATAATCCCAGAGTCCTGGGATCAAGTCCCACATCAGACTCCTTGCTCAGTTGGGAGCTTGCTTCTTCCTCTGCCTGCCACTCCCCCTGCTTATGGTCTCTCTCTCTCTCTGACAAATAAATAAAATCTTAAAAAGGGGGGTGGGCTTAAAAATACCTTTTATTGGATGTGAAAGGAGTAATAAATCAAATATTAATGGTATACATAATTCTAAACAAAGAAAAATTTTACTCAGATGTATATTCCTTCATATACATGTTCAACTTTGTAGCTTTATTTGGTGATGAAATGCTAACCCAATAGTATGTTTTCATGGCAATGTACTGGCTAATAAAGCAATGCAATCCTCAAAACTTAAGAAGATTTACATGAAAAATATAAGGAAATAAGTTTGAAAATAAAGAATTCTTCAAAATAAAAAATATTGATTAATATTTTTTAAAGATTTATTTATTTATTTTACAGAGAGAGTGTGTGAGCACTGGGTGGGAGTAGGGGCAGAGGAAGGAGGAGAGAAAGTCTTAGTCTCTTTGCTTAGCTCAGAGACTGACCCCTGGCTCAACCCCATGACCCTGAGATCATGACCTGAGCTGAAACCAAGAGTCAAAGGTCAAACCGGCAGCACCACCCAGATGCCCCAGTTCTGAGTAATAATTTTACTAAAGCAGATGTTTAGTACTTCACATATAAATATTAGTCATTTTTAGGCTCCTTTCATTTATGTATGTATTTTTTTTTCATCAAGATAAGTGTACTCTTTAATCCCCATCACCTATTTCGCCCATCCCCCCACATTTTCCCTCTGGTAACCATCAATTTGTTCTGTGTAGTTAACAGTCTGTATTTTGTATTTTGTTTTTCTTTGTTCATTTGTTCGTTTTCTTAAATTCCACATATGAGTGAGATCACATGGTATTTACCTTTCTCTGACCTATTTCTCCTAGCATTATACTTTCTAGCACTATCCATGTTGTTACAAATGGCAAAATTTAATTCTTTGAATGTCTGAATAATATTTCATTGTATATTTATACCACATCTTCTTTACCTGTTCATCTATCAATGGACATTTGAGCTGCTTCCACAATTTGGTTTTTGTAAATAATGCTGCAATGAACAGAGGCGTGCATGTGTACCTTTGAACTAGTGCTTGTGTTTTTTTGTTTGTTGTTTTTTGTTTTTTGTTTTGCTAAATACCCAGTAGATCAATTACTGGATTATAAGGTAGTTCTATTTTTAATTTTTTTGGGAACTTCCATATTGTTTTCCACAGTGGCTGCATCAGTTTGCATTCCCACCAACAGTGCAAGAGGGTTCATTTTTCTCCAAATGCACACCAACACTAGTGTGTCTTGTGGTTTTGATTTTAGCCATTCTGACAGATGTGAGACAACATCTCATTGTAGTTTTGATTTGCATTTGCCTGGTGATGAGTGATGTTGAGCATATTTTCATGTGTCTGATGGCCATCTGTATTTCTTCTTTGGAGAAATGTCTGTTCATGTCTTTTGTCCACTTTTCATTGAATTACCTATTTCTTGGATGTTGAGTTGTATCAGCAGTTCTTTGTATATCTTAGACACTAACCCTTTACTGGATATGTCATTTGCAAATATTTTCTCCCATTTAGTAGATACCCTTTAGTTTGTTGAGTGTTTCCTTCACTGTACAGAATTGTTTTTTCAATTTTTACATGGTCCCAATAGTTTGGGTTTTTTGTTTGTTTGTTTTGCATTTATTTCCCTTGTCTTAGGAGACATATCTAGAAAAATGTTACTATGGCTGATGTCAGAGAAATTACTGCCTATGGTCTTTGCAAGGATTTTTATTGTGTCAGGTCTCATATTTACATCTTTAATCCATTTTGAGTTTATTTTTGAGTATGGTGAAAGAAAGTACTCCAGTTTCATTCCTTTGCATGTAGTTGTCCAGTTTTCTTAACACCATTCCCAAAGCAGCATTAAAATTTGCTAAGATTAGGGCGCCTGGGTGGCTCAGTGGGTTAAGCCGCTGCCTTCGGCTCGGGTCATGATCTCAGGGTCCTGGGATCGAGGCCCGCATCGGGCTCTCTGCTCAGTGGGGAGCCTGCTTCCTCCTCTCTCTCTGCCTGCCTCTCTGCCTGCTTGTGATCTCTCTCTGTCAAATAAATAAAATAAAATCTTTAAAAAAAAAATTTGCTAAGATTAAATAGCCATATGAAATAGTTGACACTAATGTTAAAAATTACATTAGTAAGAGTTTATTTGTTTGTAAATGTTGGGTAAATCTGGACAAAGAATTAGCTTTAAACACCATTTTCAAAGACGCTGTCACTCTATCTATTCTGGAACTAATTAGTTATATGGCAAACTGGTTCATGAAACTCATAGGCTAGCAAAGCATTTTTCAGAGTCATTTGACAAATACATAGATACTGCAAACATGGCAATAATTTTTAGTATATGGGTAACCTGAACATATTAACATTATGAAAGAAAAAAAATTCAGTTTATTGTTAATAAATACAAATTGATCTGAATTTTTTGGACTACAAAGGATTGCACTGTCAAATAAGATTTTTAATTTTGAGTAGTAGTACGTTCTGATGACACAGTTGCAAAGACAAGAAAATATTCTGTAGTAACAACCAGATAAAGATTTGAATGTAAATTACTATACTACTTCCTTCATTTTGAGAAATTTTTGTGTAAAAATAATGTCAGTTGAACTGAACAATATGCCTTGTAATGTGATAAAATTTATGAAATAGATAAAAAGTGTGTTGAGGTCAAGGTTTTTCTTTCTATGAAACTTCCAGTCTATTAATCATAAACAACTGATATTATATCCTGGGTATAATGATTACCAAGGGGAGAAGCTCTTTGAGGAATCAGGATAAAAAAACACAGTTTGGTCTCAACATCTTAGATTCATGAAGTATTCAACCAGATTGACTTGTCCACCAGTATTTTAATGATCTTAATACTTCCATACAAGAAGGTATGCAAACCATTTTTCAGTAGCAGATAAAAAGTCAAATGCAAAATGTAGAACTTTTTTTGTAAGAATAGAATTTATACATTATATGATGATGTGCTGTACAATTTCACAATTATCAATGAAATAGGTAATGATCTTGATATTGCACATCTGCCAAAAGTTATCTCCAAACAACTTGATATAAATAACCTTGAAATTCAGTTTTCCATTAGAGAGAAAATTAAAGTCTTTCAACCATAGACACTTCAAGATTAATTACAAAGTTAAGGTAAAAAGATTAAAAGTAAAGATATAAATAAAATAATCAATAATGTAGCTGTTATATCAATCTACATATTCTGAACACAGAGACTATATGTTCTTATAAGTGATGTTTATTATCTACCCATCCACACACACACATCTATACATACATGCTAGAAATTTAAAAAAAAGACAAAACAATTCCATGATCTTTAAATTTTGAAATATTTCATTAATTCACTCTCACACCCAAAGGGAAAATCAAAACCAAATTTACAGCATGACTAGAAAATTATGATCATGAAAACCCTGTATAATAGAATGTATGCCATATAGCTAAAGTTGTAGCCAAAAATTTAAAATTCAATTTATAATAATTAATTATTTGCTGATTAGTAAATTGATTATTAATACATTGTTAATAAAAGTGAAGAATGAAAACATTAATTCCCATTCAACTTGAAAAGATGGAAATATAAAAATAGCATAATCCAAAGGAAAATTATGAAAAAGTGAAATACCTTAAAACCAAAAATATTTTTCCCTCCCTTCTCATATGATCTTCTGTTTTGTTTCTTAAATTCCACATCTGAGTGAGATCATATGATAATTGTCTTCCTCTGGTTGATTTATTTTGCTTAGTTTAATACTCTCTAGTTCCATCTGAGTTGTTGCAAATGGCAATTTTCATTTTTTGATGGCTGAGATATATAGATCTATAGATCTATATATCCATAAATATATAGATAAATATATATCATATCTTCTTTACCCATTCATTTGTAAATAAAACAAAATAAAATCAGAGTGGGAGACAACCATAAGAAACTCTTAATCATAGGAAACAAACTGAGGGTTGCTGGAGGGGAGAGAGGTAGGAGGATGGGATAACTGGGTGTTGGACATTAAGAAGAGCATGTGATGTAATGAGCACTGGGTGTTATATAAGACTGATTAATCACTGACCTCTACCTCTGAAATTAATAATACACTGTATGTTAATTAATTCAACTTAAATTAAAAAATAAAATAAAATAAAAAATTAACCAGAAAGCAAGAAGAATGTGAAATAATCGAAGAACTGAAAGTTTAAGAGAAAAAGTTAAATAAATAAGATTTTAACTAGCCTAACCATGAGATAAGGCAAACAAGTTCAAATGCACAAAATAGGGGTGCCTGGGTAGCTCAGTGGGTTAAAGCCTCTGCCTTCGGCTCAGGTCATGATCCCAGGGTCCTGGGATCGAGCTCCACATTGGGCTCTCTGCTCAGCAGGGAGCCTGCTTCCTCCTCTCTCTCTCTGCCTGCTTCTCTGCCTACTTGTGATCTCTGTCTGTCAAATAAATAAATAAAATCTTTAAAAAAAACAAATAAAATAAGAAAAGAGAAACTAATTACAGAGATTTAAAAAAAATCTTAAATATATAAAACTGCTTTTTTCAACTATAAACAAATGTGAAAAACTTGATATACACTAGATGAGTTCTTAGGCATATAAATTATCAAATTTAAGCAGACATATCAAAACCCAGAAGATACTTTGGAATAAACCTAACTAAAGAGGTAAAGGATCTGTACTCTAGGAACTACAAAACACTCAAGAAAGAAATTGAAGAAGACACAAAAAGATGAAAAAAACATTCCATGCTCATGGATCAAAAGAATAAACATTATTAAAATGTCTATGCTGCCCAGAGCAATCTGTACTTTCAACACCATCTCAATCAAATACTAAGGACATTTTTCAAAATGCTGGAAAAAACAATCCTAAAATTTATATGGAACCAGAAAAGACCCTGAATCTCCAAAGAAATGTTGAAAAAGAAAAACAAAGTTGGAGGCATCATTGCCTGATTTCAAGCTATATTACAAAGCTGTGATCACCAAGACAGCATGGTACTGGCACAAAAACAGACACGTAGATCAATGGAACAGAATAGAGACCACAAATATGGAGTCTCAACTCTATGGTCAACTAATCTTTGACAAATCAGGAAAAAATATCCAATGGAAAAAAGACAGTGTCTTCAATAAATGGTGCTGGGAAAATTGGACAGCTATATGCAGAAGAATGAAACTGGACCATTCTCTTACACCAAACACAAAGATAAACTCAGAATGGATGAAAGACCTCAATGTGAGACAGTAATCCATCGAAGTTCTAGAGGAAAACATAAGCAGTAACCTCCTTGACATCACCCATAGCAACTTCTTTCAAGACACTTCTCCAAAGGCAAGGGAAACAAAAGAAAAATGAACTTTTGGGATTTCATCAAGATAAAAACTTCTGTAAAGAAAAGGAAATAGTCAACAAAACAAAGAGGCAACTCCCACAATGTGAGATGATATTTGCAAATGGTATGACAGACAAAGGATTGATATCCAAGATCTATAAAGAATTTCTCAAACTCAACTCCTAGAAAAACAATGATCAAGTCAAAAATGGACAGAAGACATGAGCAGACACTCCTCCAAAGAAGACATACAAATGGGTAACAGGCACTTGAAAAAGTGTTCATCATCATTAACCATCAGGGAAGTCCAAATCAAAACCACATTGAGATACCACCTTACACCAGGTAGAATGGCAAATATTGAGAGGGCAAGAAACAACGAATGTTGGAGAAGTTATGGAGAAAGGGGAACCCTCTTAAACTGTCTTACACTAGTGGGAATGCAAGTTGGTGCAGCAGTGTGAAAGTTCCTCAAAAAATTAAAAGTAGAGCTACCCTATGACCCAGCAATAACACTGCTGGGTATTTACCCCAAAGATACAGATGTAGTGAAAAGAAGGGCCATCTGTACCCCAGTGTTCATAGTAGCAATGGCCATAGTCGCCAAACTGTGGAGAGAACCAAGATACTCTTGAACAGATGAATGGATAAAGAAGATGTAGTCCATATATACAATGGAATATTACTCAGCCATCAGAAATGATGAATACCCAACTTTTGCATCAACATGGATGGGACTGGGGGAGATTATGCTAAGTGAAGTAACTCAAGCAGAGAAAGTCCATTATCATATGGTTTTACTTATTTGTGGAACATAAGGAATAGCATGGAAAGAAAAGTTAAGAGGGAGAAATCAGAGGGGGAGACAAACAATGAGAGACTATTAACTCCAGGAAACAAACTGAGAGTTTTAGAAGGGATGGGGTTAGGAGGATGGGCGAGTCTGGCAATGAGTATTAAGGAGGCACAGACTGCATGGAGCACTGGGTGTTGTACATAAACAGTGAATTGTGGAATACTGCATCAAAACCTAATAATGTACTGTATGGTGACTAATATAACTCAGTAAGAAAAGAAAAAGAAAAAAAGGAAAAAAATTAAACAGATACAAGAACTACATAGTCTCATGCTTATATTACACCAATTTTGACATAGCAGCCACCACATTATTAAACTGTGATTAGAGAAAAGAAGGGGTGCCTGGGTGGCTCATTCAGTTAAGCCCCAGATTTGGCTCAGGTCATGCTCTCAGGATCACCATCTCAGGGACCTGAGATCAAGCCCAGAGTCCAGCTGTGCACTCAGAGAGAGCCTGCCTAAGATTTTTTCTCTCACTCTGCTCCTTTCACCATGCACACACTCACAGTCTCTTCTCTTTTTCTCTCTCTCTCAAAAAAAAAAAAAAAAAAAAAGGAATTTATAAGAAAAAAGAGTAACCTACATTTTTGAGGTTCCCAGTTTATAACAACACTAAAAAAGGAGTCAAAACAGAAAACTACAGAGCAGTCCTACTTGTTGAATATAAACATAAAAGTCTTAAATGAAATATTAACAAATAGGTCCTAGTGGAATATTAAAAGAAGACTACACAATGATTAAGTGGGTTCTTAAACAGAAACAGTAAAAAGTACTCCAATATTACAAAATCTAATAGTAGTCACCATTTATTTGCTCAAGTGAGACATTTCATGTTTGATGAAAAGATATTTGAAAAACAAACAAACAAACAAAGATGTTTGAAAAGAATCAGTATCTGTTTTTGAAAAATATTTTGAAATAGAATTTGGCATAAATAGAAAATTCTTTAATGCAAATTCTTTTATCTTACCATTTAAAAACCAGATAAATGTTTAACTGAAAGGAATCAAAAACAATCCTACTAAAAACAGAAAAAGGCAAGAATGCCTATCACTATTGTACAATATTTGTCTGGAGGCTTAAGCTTTTAGCGATTGGATGATTCTAATTAGATGATAAATATATGTGTATATATATATTAAAAATATTAGAAAAAGAGCAAAATAATTTATATTTTTAGGAAATTAAGTTGTATTTCTAAAAGAAGAAGTAATTCAAAAAATTCTATGAAAATAAGAAAATTCAGATGGCATATGGACATAAATATAATATAGAATGGTAAGGATTCTATGCATTTAAAGCACAAATTAGAAAACATTCTAAAACATCTACTTTACAAAATCATCAAAATTTTCAAAATTAATAAGAAATATGAAAAAATCGGGAAATCTTTCCACTGCTATTGACAGATGTAAAAGAAGATACCTTTTTTTCACATTAGGAAGATTTAATGTCATAAACATCTCACTTCCAGCATTAATTCACATTTTATGTAATAAACCTTATTTATAATCATAATAAAATAAATATATTTTTAGAATTAACCATACAATTTTTGAAATTCCTATGGACTTATGTTAAGATATTCTTTCAGTTTCAAAGTCAGCACCCAATCAAATTTATTGTAACAATGAGAAACATAAAAATAAAACTCACATGAAAAAAAAAAAACCACAAATATCTGGAAATAGTCCAAGAAAGATAATGAAGAACTAGTCATACCATTTATCAAAATTAGATAATGAAGAACTAGTCATATCATTTATCAAAATTAAAGTCATAGTTTTATAAAGAATAAGGAGAGGGGCGCCTGGGTGGCTCAGTGGGTTAAGCCTTCGGCTCAGGTCATGATCTCAGGGTCCTGGGATCGAGTCCCGCATCGGGCTCTCTGCTCGGCAGGGAGCCTGCTTCCCTCTCTCTCTCTCTGCCTGCCTCTCCATCTACTTGTGATTTCTCTCTGTCAAATAAATAAATAAAATCTTTAAAAAAAAAAAAAAAAGAATAAGGAGAAAATCTTTGGTACAAATAGAGTTCAAAAATCAATGAAAATGTATTGGAAAGTTAGTATTGATAAAATCAGTACAGTATATTATTGGGTGAAAATGAATTAGTCAAAAAACAATTAAGAGATTATTTTCTCTGGAAAATGGCTATTGAATACCTAGTTCCCTCCTTATAAACAGAGTAAACTCTGAGTGGATTAATGATATAAATTAAAAATAGAAACATCAAATTACTATTATAAAAAAATGAAAGATCATTTTATAATATGAGCATGGGAAAAGCCTCTATATATCCGGTATATAATCAAAGAAGCCATAAAAGGAAAGATCAACAAATTTAGATGTATAAGGCTAAAACTTTTTTTAATTTCTACAATTTGACAGAAAAGCTATATATAAATGTGATTATTTAGAAGTCATATTACAAGCAAGGGTAAAATTTCTTAAATATACACAGTCTTAAAAATCAGCAACCCCTCAAAAAACTTTCAAAAAGCAGCAACCCCTCAACAAACAAAGGACTTGAAGAGATAGTTCCAAGAAAGAAAATTTTAAAATATAATTTAAAACATATAAAATGTTATGAGTGTAAATTAAAACAAAGATTAAAATACTCTTAAAACACTAACATATAAATGTAAATTATTATAATCACTACATAGAAATGTTTGACAACATCTCTCAGAACTTAAATGGCTACACACTTCTAAAAAAAAGTAACTTGCAGGCAGAGTTGCATGTGTGTTAATATATGCAGAATATTATTTAATTCAGCATTATTTATAATGCCAAAAATATTGGAAGGAGCAATATTGTTTATCACAAGAGGAGAGATTAAATAAATTATGGTATATATACACTTATACATAAATACATGCATACATTATACATACATACATACATACAAATAAATTATGGTATACTTATATAAATTATGGTATACATACATATATTTGCAGCCATTTAAAAGTGTGCATTACTATAGAATCACCTCTGAATTTTGATATTAAATTGAAAAAGCAAGATGTATAACAGTGTGCATGATATATTACCATTTGCATGTGGAAGTAGAAATATGTAGATACCTAGGGGCTTTCTATATTCAGAGAATATTTCCATGAGGACATGTAAGAATGACTATTTCTTCTTGAAAAAAAGGATGGAGTTGGAAGGTGGGAATGGGACTTATTTCTCAACACATTTTCTTGTATGTTCAAAATTTTGTACACATTCATGTATAAGCTAGTCAAAAATATTAAAGATAGAAGCAACTAATAAAGCATATGTGTTAAATAAATCTTAGAATCTGTGATTTAAATCAGTATGGAAAAATGTTACATTTGATCATTCTCTTATTCACTTTAATACAAAGATATCAAGTAATTTTTACAGAATTTATCATTTATTGACCTTCTCTGAAATCCATCCATTCAAAATGAACTTTTTCAAACTTCAGGTTCATAACCTTCTAGTGGGATGATACCAAATCAGTCGTAACAGTGCCTAGGAGTATATCAGGAGCCCCATTTTGACCAGAAGGTAGGCATTGGGATGTTGTGCTCTCCCCAACCCTAGTATCCACCAAGTCTAGGGCCAGTCCATGCGCACACACATACTCCAAACTAGCCTGTACTCCTACCCAAATAATTCTTATAACTGGAAATCTGTTACAACATAGACATATACAAAATAATATATATTATATTATATTATATATTATATACATTGATATTCATATATTCGAGTTCCTTTTGTTGGGCCTGAAATCCTGCCTTGAAAGATAATCAAATTAGACAATAACTGCCAGCAGCAGATGCTACCAGAATGGCTAGACTTTTCTCCTGAGACTTGATTTCCAAACACTGACAATTTGAAATTATTCAACATGATGTTCTCAGTAACTTATTGATGTGTGGTTTCCATTCCAGGATTCTGTGAATGAGCTGTATCTCCCAGAAGAGTGCTCATGAGAAAATCATCCATAGTATGGCAACTGTGACTGCAGAGTGCCTAAGCTGGGAATGACAGAAACCAACCTTGAGCCCCCTCTATGGCAAGATCCCCAAAGGGAGAAAGGTGTCATTTAATTCCCAGTTAATCACATTGTACCCCTTCCATCATAATGGAAGAAAATATTTGTATTCACTCAAATAAATAAGGCTTCTAGATATGGATCTGCCTCCCTTGACCATAATACTTCTACCACAACCAGCACCCATAAACTTAAGAAATATGTGTTTGTCATCTTTCTATTAAATATAATACTATTTCTGAGCAAAGAACTCATTTCACAGCCCAGAAGCAACTGGCTTGATGGAAACGTGAAGGTGGCCCACTCAGTTATAGTTGGATTTTGTCTTATGGGATACAATGTATCAAAGACCAATAAGTGGTCTGTCTTCCACTAGCCAGAATAAACATATTCAGGTATCAAGGAATGGAACAGTGGCTACTCTCACTATAAAAACTCATAATCCATTTGCAGAATTTTTGTTTCCCTGAAATTTTGAGCTCTGGTGGTTTGGAGATCTTGATCCCCAAGGGAAGATTCTTGCCAACATGAGATGCAACAATTGTTCTATTGAATTGGAGGATGAGACAACCCCTTGGTCATTTGGGGTTCCCCATGCCACTGAACCAACAGACAAGGGAGTGGTGACTATGCTGACTAGGGTGCTTGAGCCTGATGACCAAGGGTAAGTGTTTTCTGCTTTGTGATGGAGGCAAGGAGGGCAGTATCTGATATCTGAGAATGCTCTCCAAATTTCCTCACAGTACTTCCCCACCCAATAACAAAAATTAATGTTAAAGTATAGCATCCAAAAAGGTTCATTGAGGACTAAGACTCTTCAGGAATAATTTTTTTTTATCTCATCAGAGAGTAAACGCTGAGTAACTGACAACGAAGAAAATATAAATGCCTAGTAGAAAAAGTAATTTATAATTGTCAACCATGGCCCCATGACCAGTTACAGAAATAAGGACTGTCATAGCAATATGTGTGATGTGCATATACGACTCATTATTGTATACAAATTTTTTTGGAAGTTAACTTTACAATTTGGCCTTTAGATAACAGAATATTCTGATGGGTTTGTGACTGAATTTGAAGAGTAATTAACAAAGCACAGAGATGAACACAATGACTGCTACGACTGTGCCTCTTCTCATTTTGGGAAAAGGGCAAGAACATCTTCCTTTGTATAAGGGATAGTTGCAATTGTTAAGCAGAAACAGAGAACTGTTTTTCTTTTGTGAAAGTTTGGTTTGTGAGAAGAATGAGTAGAGATGATATGTAGCTGAAGAGGTAGGCTATACCATTAGTGAGTGTTTATCTCATAGCTTCACCCCACTCTTCTCTTCTGGCTTGTCACACTGAAGCAGAAGCTCCACATTTTTCCACATTTCTCCTCAGCCAGCTGGCAACAATGTCAAACTCTATCACAGGGAGATCTACAGGGGTATACCAACACTGGAAGAGGAAGAAAGAACTTGCTTCTCCTGCTTCTAAACCTAGTCTAGTTTAAGGTTCAGGTGCATGGCACAAAGCACCACCTTTTCAGCCCATACAGTAGCAATTTGTACCTACAGCAGCATTTAAATCCAGTTTGTAGTTTTTCCAAACTGGAAACTACCAGAATCCTGACTCATGCCAGTCAAGCGCGTCCCCTTCCCAGATACCTGAGTTTCAGCTCAATAGAGGCTCGCCTACAAGCCTCTAAGTTATAATCATTGTAACCTGTTGCATTTCTTTCTCTTGGCCCTAAGTGGCAGATGCTTCCTCAGTTGCTGCCTCTATATAGCTCAGTTTTCTTTTCCCCTTGTAGTTCCCTAGCTTGCAAATGCATAACTAGTTATAAACTACAGGATTTTGTTCAAATAATTGATCCAGTTCCTAAAAGGAACTGTATCCTAAAAGGATCTTGCTGAATGACAGTAAAGGTTGATATCCAGGATCTATAAAGAACTTCTCAAGCTCAACACATGCAAAACAGATAATCATGTCAAAAAATGGGCCGAAAACATGAACACACACTTCTCCAATGAAGACATACAAATGGCTATCAGACACATGAAAAAATGTTCAACATCACTAGCCATCAGGGAGATTCAAATTAAAACCACATTGAGATACCACCTTACACCAGTTAGAAAGGCCAAAGTTAGCAAGACAGGAAACAACGTGTGTTGAAGAGGTTGTGGAGAAAGGGGAACCCTCTTCCACTGTTGGTGGGAATGCAAGTTGGTGCAGCCACTTTGGAGAACAGTGTGGAGAATCCTTAAGAAATTAAGAACAGTGTGGAGAATCCTAAAGAAATTAAAAGAAATCCTTTGACTTTTGCAAAGAGACCACTGTCTTAGGAAACTACCTCAAGTTACATTATCCAGACAATTTGAACCTGACAGTTGGACCAAATTTTGGCAATATTTCTAAAGGCATCTAACACAATCAACTCTCAAACAATGTGGCTTTGAAATGTGTGGGTCCACTTATACAGATTTTTTCATATAAGCCTGGTACAGTACTATAAATGTCTTTTATGATTTTCTTAATAAATTTTTTTCTCTAGCTTCTTTTACTATGAGAACACAACATGTAATACATATAATATACAAAATATGTGTTGGACTGTTTATGTTACGGGTAAGGCTTCTAGTCGACAGTAGGCTATGAATAGTTAAGTATACTCAGATTTTTCACTGTGGGGGGTCAGCACCCCTAACTCCCACATTCTTCAAAGGTCACCTATGTTAAGATATAGGAAACAAATAACTACTTTATTGAGGTATAATGGTTCAAGCAAATGCTTGTAGATAGAACTGAAGATACACTACTTTTTATATATATATAAATCTACATTTATAAGATCAATAATATTTTTTAATTACCAACATGAGTAAAACATTAAGAAAAGCTGGCAAAATATCTCAGGATACTTTCTACAAAATACTGCAATTATGAAAAGAAATAGACCAAAATATTTGTTAAAGGATTTAGGGAAAAGCTCTCAAATAAACAGTGGGCATTTTATTTTGAGTGTTGATTTACAGAATAAAACATTTCCATTGAAAAACTAGAAAGTCATTAGCTTACTACAAACAGGAAACTAAAGTATGCTAATTTAGATATGACTGTCTATCATGGCTTCACAAACTATGCATCATAGGCCATCCTTGGTTTTGTAAATGAAATTATATTGGATCATATCCATAAGTTACCCGACTTACCTAGTCTATGGCTCCTTTTACACAACAATGCAGAATTGACTGGTCGCAAGATAAACCATAAAACCTAAGCTATTTACTATATTGCCCTTCATAAAAAAACATTTCCTGACCCTGGTCTAGGTTCAGTTTTTAAATTCTTATGCTATTTCATGCATTTTTAATGCTATATATTGATAATGACACAAAAAGCTATTCTCTCATTATACATCATGAGATAATATGCTGATCCATACTGCTTACCAAAAAAAAAAAAAATCGATAATAAAAATGTGGACTGAAAAGTATTATGTAACATGACATTTGATGTGTATATGTTTTCCTATCCTATACTTACATGTGTTAAATAACACATTTATTGAAAATTCAAGATATTTTTAAAATAAAACCACTGTTAGATTCATGAACAAATACATACATATAGTTTTTTTCTTCATCGTCATCACCATTATCATCAGCATTATATCATCACACGAGAAGTTGGACTCTGATTTTTTTAAAGTCCCTTTTAGGCCCCTAAGACTCTACTATTCATGGATTCCCTTCAATAAACAAATCTCTTCACTAGGCAATGAGTGCACAAAAATTTATAAGTTGCTGCCTATGCCCTGCAAAGCTTTGCATCTGGTTTAAAACACAAAATATACATTTAAAAAATAAGCAGTAAGAGAGGGTAGCCATGGTGAATGACACACACGGTTCAACAGAAGGAACAGCTCACCACAAACTGGGATAGTCTGGGAGAAATTCTCAGCAGAGGTAGAACTAAGACTTATACAGGAAAACAAAAAGGTGGAAAACAAAGAGGTAGAACTAAGACTTATACAGGAAAACAAAAAGGTGCAAACAAAAACAATGGGAATAGCACAGAAGCAACATACAATTACTTACCAAGAATAAGCAAAATGAAAAACACGTTGGTATTGTTCCGGAATATTACCTATTTTTTAATGTCTCATTGAATATTTCAAGTGCTACGTATATTAGCAAAGAAACTGTTGCTCAAATAGAATAAAGATGGGGCCAGACCACATGGTTAGTCAGTGAAGAAACGTGATAAGAAAGATGAGAAGCTTGCCAACTACAAAGTTCATTATATTAAATAAGACTGGAGTACTTTGAAATGGGTTTGGGTGCCTGGGTGGCTCAGTTGGTTAAGCATCTGCCTTCAGCTCAGGTCAGGATCCCAGGGTTCTAGATAGAGTTCCGCATTCTTCTCCCTGCTCAGGGAGGAGCCTGGTTCTCCCTCATCCTTGCCCCCCTCCACTCATCCACTCATGCTCTCTCTCTCTCTCTCAAAAATAAACAAATAAAATCTTAAAGAAAGAAAGGAAGGAAGGTAGGTAGGTAGAAAGGGAGGAAATGGGTTTGGAAAAGTCAGAAGAGTTGGGTCAGAAGAGTCAGAAGGATCTAAAGATTATGACACAGGGATGGGAAAACAATAGACAAATCCTGGAGCAAGAGAATGGCCCATCTGTTCCAGGAGTGGATATTCAGGCTGCTACTGGAGAAAGGACAGTCCTGTCTGAAAATCCTTAAATCAACATGTAGCCTTTGTGAAAGGAAAATGAATTTTCATGGTAATTCTCTAAGGAAAGTTTCTGTTTGGTGAGCTTAAACCAATACCATGATTACTAAGCACGGTTCAGAGACCACCTCCTGTCTTATTATTCTGTCTTGAAAACCTGCTAGCATATTCATTTCACCCTAAGTTCGCTATTCAGTGGCTTAGGTCCTGTGGGTATGTTTAGAGTCCTTAAACCGAATCTCGAAAAGATGCTTTCGGCCTCTGTCAGCTTATCCTGAGAATCATTCATGTTGAAGCGCCCCTGGCCTCTGATGCCAGGCCCTGCCTGTTCCTGACCCATCCCCCTCCCGTATTGGGACCACTGACCAAGCTTCATGGTAAAAGGAAAAATTTAAAGGAGAAGTAGCTCAACCACTTAGGAACTCAGCAAACCATTAGTCTTGCTGCTAATTTTCCTCTGATCTTCCACTCCATTGGTAGTCTCTGCTTTTTCATTTGCTTTGCCCTGATGGAACTCCAATCCTAAGAATCTGTACAAGACCCGAGTCCTTTTGAATGTGGACCCTCCAGTCTCATGCTCTAGTCTGGCCCTTGCAAGGATGAACAGTCAGCGCCTGTAACTGTCCCTTCGGCAAGAGCCCCCCACACTACACTTCTCAGGGTGATGACGTCACTGCTAGGATCTTATTCCCATTCCTGGGTGAACTGCAATTGTGTCCCCTGACATTTTATTTTTAAATTTAATTCATGGTGCCTTGTATTAGTAATCTGCTCCTGTTATAATTACATGTAACAAACAAGCCCCAACTTTTAGGCTTCAAACAACACTTATTTCTCATTCATACATTTAGGGATGGGCTTCAATGAGTCTGTTCCAGGCTTGGGTTGGGGACAGGTGGGCTCCACGTGTCTTTTCACATTAGGACCTCATGAAAGAATAGCCCCCACCTGTGACAGGATGATGTCATAGCAGAAGTGTGAGACAGAGGAGCAGACGCACACACAGCCTTATAATGCCATGCTTAGAAAGCACGTTATTAACTGGGTAGCCTCCATTTGTCGCAGCAAGTTGTAAGACCAAGCGACAAGCCAGTGGAGTAAGGAAATACACTGTGTGCGTGGGGAACCCTGTGAAGGGCAGAGAAGGAAGGAGAACTGGGAGTAAGTAGCACAGTCTACCACAACACAGGTAAACTAGCTAAGTTCTCTAAAATCAGAGGATGATCTGTTGACCTAACTTTCGAATAAATTCTTCATGTTTTGCTTTGCACATGGCTAAACAATCTACTTTTTCATGTATTTTGCAAATAAGCTTAACTGGAAGACGCACCATGCCCTTTTCCACGAGAATTTGTTGAATGTGAGTACAAGTCTGAGACTGTAGGTAGTATTAATGAAACAGTGATATGACTGGTTTTGTGTGTGTGTGTGTGTGTGTATTAGTATTGTTAGAGTTTTGTTTCTGTCTCCTGCCTTGCTTGCTTTTGAACCACATACATCATTGTTTCTCAATTCGATATGCATTTCTTTAGTATAAAAGGGTAAATGTAAAAAGGTAAATATTTCTGGGATATTTTCTGTTTTTTTTTTTTAATTGATAACATGATACTTTTCCTCCCATTTATATATTTTTAACTGAATTCTTTTGTTAATTTCTTTGGTTTAATTCTAAGAAATCAAGCTTTGTGTTTTAGCACTTTGTACCAAGATGAATTGCAAGGAGATAACCTCTTTGCATTTGCACTTTTTAAATTTATTTATTTTTTCATAATCTCTACTCTAATGTGGGGTTCAAATTTGTGACCCCCTCATCATGACCCTTAGATCGAGTCCCATGCTCTTCCTACTGAGTCAGCCAGGAGCCCTGCATTTGCATTTTTTTAGCTTAATTCTGCTTTTTGTATGCTGGGATAATTAAGGGGCAATTGTTACTTAAAGGATAATTTCATATAAAATCCACAGAAATAGACCCGAAAAGAACCTTAAGAGTTCGCTAAGCAACCTCAAGCTCCCCTCCCCACCACTAGTCATCATGATCTCTTCTTCCCTGAGACAGAATTCACATTCTTTTTGTTTAGTGGAGACATTCCCCAATTTGCCAGCATTTAATTGTAATCTCATTAAATAAAATAAAAGAGAAGAACATAAAAAGAAATGCTTCTGTAAAAAAAACCCACATGTCTATTGGCTAGCAGGATTTTTTGCTTTTTAAGTAACTTGGCTGTTGGACAAGAATATTTCTTAAAAGCAAAGGAAAAAGACCTAAGCATGCATGCATAACTTTGTGTATTTTCACATTTACCATCAGAATCCTATAGAAACAGTTATTCTGAGAAAACATCAGAATGAGAAAAATGTATTTCATTATCCAAAGACACATAAATTTAGGATCTCAGAATATAACAAAAAAAACCTTTGAAACTGAATTAAAACCAAGGGAAATTTTCATTTAAGGTGAAAATTATAGAAATTGGCTTTGTGGAATGGTTACCATCAGATTTACTACAAAAATAGTATACCTTAGTAGTATATGCTGCTTCTAATATTCAAGAGATGCTTTTTTTGGTTTCATATCTGTTAAGGAGAAAGAGACCTTCAAAATTAATTCAACTACAGAAAATATTGATGCCATATTTAAGAATACACACACACATGCCCACATATACACACATGTACACACACACCTTGAAAAGCTAAAGCTAGGTCCCAAACTCACAGGGTACAAATTTCTTGAAGGACAATAATTATGATATTATTTTTCGGAGACAAATGAAGGTAAAAGGGGAAGTTATATCCTAGATTCTGTAACTTAAAACAACGATATAAATAAGTAACTAATAATTGTTCAAAAGACATTATTTTTCTTTTATTTATTGGATTCCATTTGACTTTATATTTGAAATTTTTTTAAATGAGAAGTAGAACATGGACAACTTCCCTTCTATCTCTGCCAAAGTAGTGAACTTAATAAGGTGACTACAAAATGTATCAACATGGCAAATGAGAGCTGCTTAAGTAAGGAGGATTGGTAATCATTTGAGTGTTTAAAAATTCACACATAATGATGATGAACCTCCCATTTGATGATCGTCTATTATAAGAAGGCACTGGGTTAGATATTTTTTCAGATTACTTGCAATCCTTCCAATAATCCAGTAGGTAAATACTATTTATACCCATTTTATAGATGGGAAAACTAAAATAAAATGAGTGGTTTCCCCAAATCTTTCAATTGATTAGTGTCCTGTGTTATTACTCATAGGGGCACCTGGGTGGCTCAGTGGGTTAAAGCCTCTGCCTTCAGCTCAGGTCATGATCTTAGGGTCCTGGGATCTGAGACCCACATCGGGCTCTCTGCTCAGCAGGGAGCCTGTTTCCACCCCACCCCACCCCCTGCCTGCCTCTTCGCTTCCTTGTGATCTCTGTCTGTCAAATAAATAAAAATCTTAAAAAAAAAAAAAAAAAAGAAATGTTACTCATAGATTCTTGTTATGGCAGTTTATAGGTATTTTTGAGATTTGGCGCTTCTCCTAAAAGTGCCCATAAGCTCCCTTTTCTTGTTACCATCATATATTGTGTTTTTCTGCCATAAGTCTAGTGTTAACCTTGAAGGATGAAAAAAATCCTGTAAATTAAAGTAACAGATAAGGTGACAATTGCAGTTTTACCTCCCTAGCTGTGAAAAAATGCTGTATGTCAGTGTCAACCACTAATCCTATTAATTAAAAACAAGAAGCAACTACCATATTTCATTTCAAATCATATCAAGTGTGCAAGATGCCCTTTACATTACCTAGTCTATAAATAAAATGTGAAGATGTTTATATTGACTTGTTTCCATAGTGATGAAAGAGTCTTCCCTTGAGTTGTCAAGGCGATGTGCAGTAGCCTAGCAAATTGGACAAGCACAGGAGCCATTTGTCAAGTAATAGGTTTAAGAAAAGTCAGAATAATCCAATAAGAGATGGCCCAGCTATAAATAGAACCATGAATCTCAAAATGTGAACATTTGGTTTGAATGACCTGTTAGCATCATTTCTTTCTGTGAAAAAAACATGGAGCCATAATAAGAAATCCTAAGACAACACACACATCCAGGTAGCCAAGTTATCTTGACATTAACAATGACATTGTTTCTCCAGGATAGCCAAGCTTTTATTATAAAAGACCACTCAGTATTCTCCTAGCTCTTAGGCTTAGTTGGTATGGGTATAAGATTGACCAACAAATTTGATATGTGTTTAAAAGGATTTATATTGAAATCAACAGAATCCTCAAGTATGAAAATAAGTTGAGAAAAATTCTTCCGGTGAGTTGTGGCGGAAAAATTATTAAGAAAAACAAGATGTATCATCTCTGTTTTGACAGAAGTGTGAAATAAATAGTGCACAATTCATTTTTGTGTTTGTTGGCACATAGATGCCTGTTATAACTGCCAGGGTTGTTGGGACTTGACACAAGAAAAAAAAATTGCAACAACAACAACAACACAAATCACATATCCTTCCTTAAGTTTTTCTAGTACCTTTGTTTTGGTATTAACAGACAAATGAAACCATAGGTCCAAAAAAGGAAGAACAGCTTTTTTCCCACCCAAAACCAACAGGTATAGCAATTTAGTCCTGTCTGAATATGACAGAATAGATGACAGTCATTCTTGAAGCAGGTGTTATGGAAAGATGTCTGTAGTACCCATGAGCACAGAAATAGCAGAGTAGAGAGATTACTCAGTTATAGGCTATGAAAACTGTCCAGCAGCAAAAACTGTCCAGCTAAAGCTAAAGTATTAAGCTGCCTCCTAACCAAAGAAGAAAAGAAAGAAAAAAAAAAGAGGAGGAAAAATGTCACTGGCAAAACCTTAAACAACAACAATTACTATAACCCTTGTTCAGCTTATCTTACCAGCACAGCCTGAAGTCATGAAGGCTTCTCTGAAATATTTTCTTCAAGAATGTACAATAATTTAAATAACTTTTTACTGGCCAATTTCCTTTAGTTGTCTACTTATGCCAGTGGTTTGGCATTGACATGATTAACTAGTCTGGTAATTTACAGTTAAAATTGGAACAGATTTGCAAATGCATACAATAGAAATGTAATGGAAATGTGCTGTGTTCATCTGTCCAACCGTCTGCATCCCGTTCATTGGATAACAGCAGGCACCCTGTCCTCATTTCTTTCGGAGAACTACTTGACACCAGACAATTCTGGTGGGCTGCCACAGTTTCCTACGGTTTCTTATTTGCCACAATTGCCAAAGAAGTGTTGTAGCCATGACCCAAACCAGACCAATGAGAATCTTCTGGAGTTTTACATACGATCGCTGGAAGAGAAGCTCTCTCTCATGGCTCTGTTGACACTAGCTAAAGTCATGTTAACCACCACCATGTCACCCACTTGTCCTCTCCTGGAGCAAGCCATCTGCAGTAGGAGAGAATGAGCCAATACTTAATAAGAACCAGAGCTGAAATGGGAGGCAGATGGGGACAGAAGAAGACCTAGTACCAGCGCTTGAGTCCCTGGGTGGATTACATTGAACTCTTTTCTTGGATAACAAAGAAAATGAATTCAATCATTTCATTGTTGACACTATTTTAAGTGGGTTTTCTCTCATTTGTGGAGCCTTATTATAAAAAATAAAAACTCCTTTTTTAATTCTAAGTACTCAAGGTAAAAATCCATAAAAATTATGCTTACATGACAGCATATAATTTCCCTTGGATACATCATCCTTGCTTACTTTTATTTTATTTTGCACACAAAAATTTGCCTAGCTCCATCTTCAGTCCTTAAATAAGGTCAAGAAATACTCTTGGCAATTGTCCTTAAGTACATCAATGTTCTGTCTCCTTCGATTAAGCATTTAAAGATATTTGAAATAACTTGGCAAGGTGATAGGCTGTTGTTATTTTTACCCACAGATTAGTTTTAAGTACAGATATTAAAGTGATTTTTCTTTGTCAAAATAATTTTGGGCTTCACTGAAGACACAGTGACTTCAAGGGACATGAATTTTTAATTAAAGATTCAAGGTTTGCAAAGATGGGGAGGGGTGGGAAGAGGGGGAAGGAGCAGGCATGAAAGGAGAGAGTGAAGGGAAGAGGGAAGGGTAAGAAAGGAGGAAAAGAAGAGAAGGGAAGGGAAGAGATCTTACATAATGATTGTATTTGGTTTGTCCTCTGACGTTCTCTGTCTCAAACAAACAACACGTTCCCAGCCCATGTTCTCAAGTCAGAAACCAGAACATCATTTTGGAGACCTCCTTCGCTTGCTCAGTGTCCCCACTTAATCAAGTGCCACGTCCTATAGCACTGATTTCAAAATATCTTTCACATCCAATCTCTCACTTTCACTGACACTGCACTAATCCAGGCTGCAACCATCTTTTCCATGAACTACTAAAGAATCTCCCTGCCATTCCCACTCTCTCCTTCTTGATTTCCAGTAGCACCACTCAGTCCATTTCCTATTCCCAAACCAATGAGAACTGTACAATGCAAATCTGATCTTGAACGTTGGAAAAATGACATACCTAATGGTATGTGCCATCAAATCTGTTCTTTCCTTTTCTTCTTTCTACCCCACTCAATGAGTCTGCTTAGAGTCACTTATTTCAGGAAATCTTCTTTGAACAGTCTAAGCATGGTCCAGATGCTTTTCTGATTTGCTAATCTTCTAAATAACTTATCACAATTTATTATAATTGTCTGCTTACTTGTCCCTCAGCATACTATAATCTGCAAAATATTAGAGCAATTGTTTATTTTGCTTACCATTGTATTTCCGGTAGTACAACAATTCCTAGGATATGCTGGATTCTCAGCAAATATTTGGCAAGTGAATGAATGAATAAATAAATTGCTTAGTTCTCCTTTTGTCATTTATCTATTGAAATGGACAGTGTTCATTTCATTAACATTAACATTTAGCTGAAACAAAATATTTGTATTTGTGTTGAACACCCTTGCTAATATGATGTTCCTACATACTAAACCAAAAAACTATTTCATTATTTATGTGTCACTCAACAAGAGTATAATGACTTAGTAGAGGTTAGTATTTGGTATTAATCACTTTTAATTTAATTTTATATTATATATTATATATTATTTATTTATTTTAATTACCTAATCAAATAAAGGGAAAATATATCTTTGGAGAAAGAAAAAGAAAAATATATTCTAGAACATTGCTTGACAACTTTCTTTTCACACCCAAATCTAGAAATGTAGAGAAATGCTGATGGTATCTATGCAGAGACAGCTATAAAAACTTCAGAAGAAACTTTGATGCTGCCTTAGGAAACGTTACAATTAAAAGTGCTTCTTAGCAGGGTGCCTGGGTGGCTCAGTTGGTTAAGCATCTGCCTTCTGCCCAAGTCATGATCTTGAAATCCTGGGGTCATGATCTCTTGGTCCTGGGATGGAGGCTCCTGAGTCCTGGGACTCCCTGCTCACTGGGGAGACTGTTTCTCACTCTCCCTCTGCCCCTCCATCGCTTGTGTACCTGTTCTCTCTTAAATTAAAAAAAAAAAAACCCACAACAACAACAAAAAAATACTTAAAAAAGAAAAGTGTCTCTGAGCAAGCCTGGTTTAAAGCTTGTGATTTTCAAATTCTCCTTTTTTGAGTGACCACTTGACAATTAAGATAGACTGGATTTAGAATCTTTAATAGAGGGCTGCATTATTGGCACCTGATCTACATTTCCCTGGAAGTTCAGTTGGTTAATTTTCTTCATACATTTTTTTTAAAAGAATTAGTCAAGTGCTTATTAAATCCAAATCTGCTCTTTGCTGGTCACTGTGTCCAGTTACAATCTGCATTACAAATACTTGTCTGTATTTATATACAGACTCTGAATGTGTGGTAAAATGAAGGTAAACATGGGGCATGGTCCTCCCATTGGGTTCATCTCTCCCCCGGATGTCCTGACACCCAGCTCACATGTCAGACTCATTGACCTAGAGTGCCACTTTGGTCACATCCATCCCTCCACTGAGCAGTACTGGATGGTGTCATCTCAGGATAAACCCAAATTTCCTCTCAGAGTAAACCTAAATTACTTGTTTCCTAAAAAAAGAAAGACTGGTGGAAGTTCAAAGATGAAAACAAGATTATAACATAAATTCATGAAAAGAGGGTCACTAAGGGAAAATTTCCAGAAATCCAGAAAGAACCACTCAACAGTTTGTACAGTATCTTCTCCAGAAAGAATGGTTTTGAAGTTGAAGAAGACAAAAAGAATAAAGAGAGAATTGAAATCCAAGCAGGTAAGAAAAATGTAAGCAAATACATAACACTACATTAAAAGAGTTTAAGTTTCCATCTCTGGGAAAACGTGGATTCAGGTTACAGTAGTAATTTAAAGGCTTTATCTCAAAGGAACTTTGAGTAATATGGAGAAATCATGAAATAGGGGAAAGCTTCCAGAAATCTAAAAAGGAACACAATTGCTGGATAAGCAGAAGAATCATGGAAATAGCACATAAGTAATTCTGATATTAATGCTTGGTTGAAAAAAAAAAAAAAAGAGAGAATGAAGGAAAATTGGCTGTTCAGATATCTAGTTTTTTGTGGACTCATTTAACATCAATCATCAGTGTTTTCTGGCAGGTAAAAAGCTTATATAATCTTAGTCAATATCACAATTTTTATGACTACGTATCAAAAACTATGTTCCTAACTTAGTAACTTAGTAACTTTCCCCTTTCACTTCTCATGTAGGAGAAATGACATTTTCTACGTGAAATTTTCTAGTAGATGGTTAGAGTGACATTATTTCTTCTTAATCTTTTCAAAATACTTTCTTTCCATTTTTGTTTTGTTTTGTCATTGGTTCTAAATCCTTCACAAACATAACTGCCTTATCTATGTACATTCATACTTACAAATTATTTAAGAAAATTTAACTTTCACATAAAACATGCTATTTCTTCTACATGAGAAGAGAGCAGAGAAATGAGAAGGCGGAGGGGCAAAGGGGAAGGGCAATGGAAAGGAGAGGAAAGAAGGAGGGCAAAGGGGAGGAGAGCAGGGGAAAGGGAAAAGGGAACGGGCGGGGGAGGGATAGGGGGAGAGAGAAGTGAAGACACTACTTTCTTTCAAGAAAAAGCCTAAGAAAGAAAGAAAGAAAGGAAAGGAAAAAAAAACAAAAAACAAAAAAACCTTAGTGAACTCTCCTACCAGAAAGCACCCTGTGCCCTGTCCATTAGCAAAGATAATGCTATGCCCTGAAATTTTGCCAGTTAGATTAACATTCCCCTATCTTTACAAAAGACTAAAAGAGAATATGAGGAGAAGATTGAGAGCTTTCAACTGGATGTCACTTTTATTGTCACTTAGCATTTGCAGAATAAAGTGAGATTATAGTGGACTACTAATGAGCTATTCATTTGACATATTAGTTTTCTTTTTTTTTTTTTTAAGATTTTATTTATTTATTTATTTATTTATTTGACAGAGAGAAATCACAAGTAGGCAGAGAGGCAAGCAGAGAGAGAGGAGGAAGCAGGCTCCCTGCTGAGCAGAGAGCCCGATGCGGGACTCGATCCCAGGACCCTGAGATCATGAGCTGAGCCGAAGGCAGCGGCTTAACCCACTGAGCCACCCAGGCGCCCCGACATATTAGTTTTCTGAGAAGACGTACATCTTCATCCTGTCTTGGCTGCAAGGAATGTGTTAAACAGAGCTTAGATTGGCATATTTATATTTTCTTCATACTCTATGTTCTTTTACATTTGATTTGTTGAATTTGTAAGGTTAGAAATCTAAAAAGAACTGAACCAGGAAGATCATGGTTCCACACTAGTAGGAATCATAGACAAGCCGGAACGAAACACCACCTGCCAGAGTTACAAAGAAATGATTTCAGAATGACATGAGTCCAGAGGTGAACCAAGGTTTTCTCAGACTGTAAATAAGACTCTGCCATGGCTGTATATCCCAGCTGGAAACAGGCTGGACAGCAAATGCAGAGATCTGATTGTGTAACCATCCTGAAAGACACTGTCTTCTATGGAAGCAGGCCCTTTATATTTGAAATCTCAGTTCCCTCTAGTATAAATCCCCTGGTCTTTACCATCCACTACCTGTAAATATGATTTGAAAACAAGCAAGTTCAGACATTATAATTTTAGTTAACATTGGAAAATCATCTTGTTGAACTACCTGGACCATGTGATTAAGCATAGACAAATAAGTAAACAAGTATGAGGTCCTTGAACTTCATTCTGCTTTCTAGTGAGATCAAACTAATTTATCTCAATATGTACTGTACCCATAAGAAGCACCATGATTCATCATGGTCAGCCCCAATTTGCTGGCCTCTTCAACACTACATTCTGCAGTTACTTGTACTAAATAACTTTGAGAAACACAAATTCCCAGCAATCAGTAATAGTTCTTCATAAGCCGTTTGTATATCTGAACTACAACTGTAACATTTAAAGATATCGCTCTGGTGTAGAAAGACATTATTTTTTCCAGAACTAGCATTATACTGAAAAGCCAGATCCCCTGCTGAAGCAAGACAGAAATAATTCTCTTTTGATATCACCATTACCAAAAAAGAAAAGGGGGGGAGGACAGAAAACTTATCTTTCAGAATTTAACATGGAAGTCACCCAAATTAATTTTTAAATATTACTTTATTCTTCCATCTGTTGATGGCATAAGTCGCCTGAACTAGTTTTAACACTGAATTGTGATCTCACTCAATCTAACCTGAAAACTTGCTCTCCCATTTTTCCTCTTCATGAGCTTGCTAATTCATCCACACGGTAGTACATCAAAACAGTGAGGGGGATTTTTCTTGTTGCCCTGGTATCTATGAATACCATGACCTGGTATCCATGATATCCATGACTATCTTCATAGCTGGGAACAAGAAACATCAAGCTCTTTACCTTAAAAGGAAACTGAGACATGAATTGCCCCACTCATAGTCTGCATACCCTACCCCCACCACACACACAGAGACATACACACACATACAAATATATGCATAAACACACACATTTGTAATCCAATTAAGCAGAAATTTGGGGAAAGAAGAAGGAATTTCCAGATCTTTGATTCCCCAATTTTGCAGGATATTTAGTGAGTTTTCCTCCAATTTTCAAGCCCATGGAAGGGATACATACAAGAGAATTTTCCATAGAGACCTTTAGAAGGTGACATTGGCATCTTGTTCTTTGGTGGTATATCAGTTGAAGGGGTAGTTTTCCTTATCCGTCCCCTGTGCCTTATACCAATATCTGGACTTGAGCTGACCTGTTGGTACCTCATCCGAGAGGGCAAATTCCTGGGTAAGGAGTCTGGCAGCAAAAGGCTGAGCAGGATAATATTGGGTGTATGTGTGTGCAAATGTGAAAAGGTTTTGAGACAGAGTTGTAGGAGATCTCCCACCACACACTTGGGAACACCTCATATCCATAACTACCACCTCCCCCCAGGTTAATACACTGAAAAACTCCCCTATGTGCCCCAAGAGAGTCAGCATTTGAACGTCTGTCCTCAGAGCCCCTCAGATACTGCCACTGAGCAGTATCAAAGAAAAAGCAGCAACCAAGAGGCAATTCACATCAAGCCCTTGGAACCAGGCTGGACACAGAGTAAGCAGCCAACAAACATTAACTATTACTATTTTTTCCTTAGAATTCTTCACACTTCTTTCTGCATTGACTCAGAAAGTGTCAAAAGGTAACATTAAATACAATTAATAGATAATAGGTAATGACTTAAAAGATCTGATACATACAGTGAGATACATAAGGAAATGAGAACTCCTAAAGTATGAGATTTACTATTTGTGCTTGAAATTATGAAGGATATATGTTGTCACCACAAAGTAGAGATCACAACATATAACACATTAACATTATTAAATGTAAGTTCCATCAGAGTACATAAAATCACTGCCTTTGAGTATTACTCCCTGGCAAGACTTAAGAAGTCTTCACGAGAAGTTATCTTATTTTTCTCCTAAACCTTACTAGATATGTTGAACAAGCTTGCAACAGAACTTCAGTCGAATCAAATTTGTATGTGCCATAGCAAATTTCACTAATTTGAAAGTTAAAACTTAAGAAAAAAAGTTATAATACACTTAGAAATTTTTGAAGAGGTACTTGATTAACAAAATATATCTTTTTTGATCACAAGGAATTGTTTTTGTATAATTTTACAAATAAAAATTAATAAAGATGCATTTTAAATCACCAAGCTCATTTCCTCTTATCGCTTTGATACTTATGTATTTAGGTAAACTAATTTAAATCTTCTTAAATAATGAAGTTAAAATAAAAGAGTATTTGAAAACTAGAAAGTAGACACTTTTTCATGTCATATATTTTAACAATGTTATTTTTTAAATATATTAAGAAGAAGACACATATTAGAAGAAGACACATATTAATTCTCTCAGGAGTATGTAATAATTTTAATCATCTTTTAATTAAAGTCTGGTCTCACTTAGCTTTTCTAGCCCCATGAGTATTATGTTATTAATTGCTAGCTGAAAGGGTTGTCAAAGGGTCTTAATTTCATCATGACACAACACCAAGCAGAGTTGGATCCACTGTCGAATGTCTTAAAATATGTATAAAAAGAGTGAGGTCTTTGCTCTAAAATATGGAGTATGACTCATGGCAGCACACCTGAATTGTGGAAGGCACTGAAGATGGGGAGAACAGATAGAGACTCCACTCTGTTAAATCAAATACAGTTTACTTACTAAGGGAATTTGGGGAGAGAATGGAAGTTGAAACTTGAGTACCACAAGACTCTCCAGGGAGATACATGGTTATAGATCCTAGCTTCTGAATAAAGGTTGCATCAGAACTTTTGGAAGCTCCATTGCCCTTGTTAAGCCCTGTCTTACAATTTTAAGTCTCTAGTAGTTCTGCATGAACACCAGGCTGAATATACCAGAAGGAGTGCTTCATCTGAGCCAGGTGCAGCCCATAAATCTCGGTGTTACATGTTGCTCCTGGACGCAGCACAATGGATCAGCATGAACCCGTCCTCATTTATTATCCTCACCCTCCCCAGGATAACACATCCTAGGCCTTACACTTTCCTGAATTTAGAGATTCAGAAGGAGACTAAGGATCGTCTGTGTCTCGGAGATATGCTAACAGACTCTTAGACGCACAATAAAGCTCATAAGCTCCCAAAGAATGTTAATAAATATTTCCCTGGGAATTTTTCCATACACCCCTCATGCTTTGTCTTCCTGGTTGGCTGGGAGAAACTCTGATACACTGAAACTCTGAGATATACTGATATTCTAAGACCGATGAGTTCATCATTTCTTCTACTCATTTATAATTAATAGGGTTTTAAAAATAAATTCTGTTTACATTCTTTCAGAAGCATGACGGTGAAGAAAACCGAAGTGCTGTAAAAATATAAATGACCAGTATTCTGTTTCATTTTTTAAAAGACCTAAATAGGCTACATTTTTCTTGCCAAATGAAGACACAGGCAATGAAAATGAAATTACTTTTCACAGAACCACAAATAACACACAGATACTACGAAGAATTATTTCAATTGTTATTCTTGAATTTTAATGATCTGAGACATCCTTAAAAATAGATTCATCTACATTTTAAGGAACTGCCTGTGTGAAACCTCTGTGTGGTAAAACTTCGTAAAGTCATTCACAATTATAAACATTATTGAGAATATTCCTAAATTTTCATCCCGTGGGACAAAAGTATTAAGCACCTCCGACATCAGAAGTCACATGAAATACGCTGCATTCACTGTAAATTTCTGTGGAGTCACAGTTCAAGAGCAGTATATTTTTCATTCAAATTCTATCTACCAGAGTTCATTTAATACCATTGTTTGCCACAAAGTTATTATTGGTATCAGTATTCTATAATTTTTTTTATTTGTTTCCATTTTAATTTTTATAAAGAAGATCCTCTTTGGGCTTTGAAGAAGTTCCATCCTGTAAATCCTCATGACCTGCCTTATGACTGGTTAAAGATTCTGAGGTATAGAACCTTCACTTCCACCACATCCATAATCCCATTATACAAATGCAGCAACACTAAGACAATGGTAGGTGAAAGGCAGAAACAGCACTTACAAGCAAATCTCAAATGGTGGAAGAATGAAAACATGGGAGAAAATAAACTCAGTGGAAACATAGTATTTTCCCCCTGTCTCCTCACAATGTCCTAAAAAAGCTTCTGACAGTCAGCTGATTAACACAAGCTTTGATAATAACTGCCATAGTCATGTGACCCCTGGGAAAAGTAACTAGGCTACATATCTAATGAAAAAAGACTAAAAATTATATCATCTCTTCCTGTTTAGAAACAAAAATAATAGAAATTTCTTCCTTTTCAAAGTTTTCCTAGGCTTTTTTTTTTTTTTTTTTTGCCATTGAGATAAATTTTACATAAGTAAATTATTTATATACATTTTGGGATTGGGTCAGGATTAAGTGAAGAAATTTGAGATAGAACTAGCTATGTGAAAAATTAAGACAACTGTCTAGATGATTATGTATCATACTTAAACTCATTTTGTCTATTTAATCTGGTGTGATAAAAGGAGGTGTTCCATGCACAAATGACCAGCATCACTAGAGTTTAAATATTGGCAATCTTAATCAGGATTTATCAGTGCAACCTTAGGACACTGTTAAAGTATTAAGAACCTGATTCTACACAAAAATAAGAAAAAAAGTGGGGGGAGGAGGTTTTCTTTTTCCTAGATTAGAATTCTAGATAAGGTAATTTGAAAATTCACTTATACTAAAATCATGTAGTTTTATATTAACATAAATTATCTTATTCAAAAAGTAATTATGGTGAACCTTCAGTCCACACAAGATAGCATAGGATCATTTCTCCCAGCTCTGCCCTGCTAATTACAACTATACATCATGAAAATAATGCAGAGGAAATGAAAGAAGAAGCCGAAAGGGTAAAAAGAACTGATTAGAGACAGCATAGCAACAGGTCATCCTATGACCCCTCACCTATAGAAGAAGGCTATCCCAGTCTATCCAAGCCTTGTGTACCCTGACTCCCAACCCAGCAACAGAAGAGCCCAGGTAGGTTTATTCCTTTCCTGGTTGGAACAGGAGTTCTGTTGGAGAAACCAAGCAAGACTGGCAGGACAAGCAGAGGAATTCATCAGGGGCTTTACTGACAAGAAACACCAACCAAGGGCAGTGCTGTCCTTCCTCATAAGCCTGAGCACAGCCCACCCCAACCCAGAGAGGCTAAGCAGCTGGAGGGCAATGGCAAGAGGAATCCTGCCACAACAGGCTGCAGTACAAGGAGCTTCTTTACCCTCACTGGTTTCATTTCCCCCACCTAGAAATACAAGGTAGCCATGTGGCCTCTGCAAGGAGGATCTTGCTATAATACATAGTCCAGCCCGGAAAGCATACTTTTCTCCCCTCATAGGCCAGAGACTCTCTTTTCCACCTAGAGACTCCAGGCAGCTGGGCCTAGAGCACTCCTTCCTCCTTGCCAGGCAACACCAGTGAGAACCAGTAGGAGCCTCCATGCCACCAGATATACCAAGAAGATCAGAATAACACCATAAAGCCTCTGAAAGTTAAACTGTTGAACCATAGTCTACAAATGTAGGACAAGACCCAAATACCATGCCTAAACAGGGTGACTCTGCTAAAATAAAAGATTTAAATGGGAACCAGAGTATCCTTTCATCCAACCCCTTCCATAGTTCACCATGTACCCACTTCAATGGCTTCATCCTTCCAGAATGTTCTAAGAAATTCTCAATAAGAAGACCCTTTCAAAGAAGCCACTTCACTCTATATGGTCTGCACAGATCAGAGAATGTCAGTCTGATGGAAGCTTGAGCGTGGTATACTGAGATCAGCAGAGAAAGGGAAAAAAGGAGGAAAAATCCTTGTCATAAGTCATTGAAAGGGAGATTTTTCTTTCTTATTGTAAGATCATTTTTCAAATTGACTCTGTCTTGCTGTCTTGTCACCATGCACAAGAGACACCTGGTTTACCTAATTGTGGTAAATTGTATTTTCTTCTTATTTCTCTTTTCAATAACTTTTGAATAAATGATTCTATTTTTGTGGCTTAAAATTTTATGATTGAAAATCTAGAATCTGTCTATCCCTGAATGCTCTCTTTCTGAATTTAATATTTCCCTATTTTGGAGATATTTTACTCATAAAACCTTTTGTGAAGCAAATACATTTAGCCTATTGAAACATCACTCACAACACACATAATAGAACATCATTCAGTGTATGGGGAACACCTGATTTCAACAAAGCCAACACATTGTATCATCCAAGAGCAAACTAGGAAGATTTTTATAAGATCTCATACTTTTTTACTGGATGAATTAATTTGAATAGAAGCTTTATCACAGCAAGCCAAATAGGATTTTTTTTCTTTAATGTGTCATGACATTTAATATTTGATGATAAATTCATTCACCAAAGTGTAGGATAAGCCATTAGCCTCTGTAAACAGTGAGTCATTACACTCCCTTTCACTAGGAATATATACCACCTTGAATTCTAAAAACTCAGTTTTGTGCTCAAAACACTCGATCCCTTCCTTCTTTATCTTAATAAATTATCAAATTACAGGAAATAAGTATACAAAATTTCTACCAAAATGGGAAAATCTCATCTTGAATTTCATATTGAGATTACCATGAGAACTTAACCTTGTACAAGCATACAATAATCTGATGGGTGGCAAGGTGCACTAAACACTTTACCTGAACAGTGATCTGTATGAGATAAAGATGCTTCCCTTTATGTAATTTAATTCACTATGAAATGTGTCATAAAGAAATACTTAGCAAGATAAAAAGCCTTTAAAATCCCTGAAAAGTTTGCCTCACTGAATGGAAGCTAAGACACCACTTGCTCTATTAATTTATTTCACTTGGAATGTATGATTCAAGAGCAATTGACTCTTCCATAAATGTTATAGCTTCAACTTATACCTAAATGACTGTATTAACTCCACTACGTGTGTGTGTGTGTGTGTGTGTGTGTGTGTGTGTATGTGCCTTTGTGTTGGGGTGCGGGAAAAGAGCTAGCAATACACCACTACACAAGCAGTTGTAACGACACAATAAAACATTAGAGTCTGCTGCCATAGTGAGTCTGTCTATGTGAGGTGACCACCTGTCTTGACAGACTGTCCACAGTCATAAGGTCACAAGTCTGTAATTCAAGTTCATGGAGGCTTTTGTCTGAAGATAGAAAAATAAAGCATGGCAAAGGCATATCTCCACTTTACCCATGGACAGATAGGTGAAGTTTGTGTTTCTAGATCTGGGTTGGCAAGGGCCTTGGCCATTGCCACAAATAAGCAGCATGCCCCTGAACTACCTTAGATTAATTTCACAAAATCCCTGGCACCCTTATGAAATAAAAAGTGCACGTGTATTTTAAATTTTGTAATGGTGTCCCGAATGGGTGTACAATATTTTCTTCTTCGTCCTCCACAATGCCTCTCGCGGGGACGGGTTGTTGGACAGTTGTTTCTCTTACACGTGGAGAGTGAAGATCTTGCCTTTACTTACGGAATATAAGGGGAGACCAAGGAGCACTCCCACTCTACCAGGATAGGACCAGAGCCCAGTGCATAAACCATGGCATTTGGATGTATGCTTGCTATAATTCCAGACCTTGTGAGTCAGTTTTGGGAGCTCAGTTCTTCATGAAAACAGACGATGTAAAGTTGCTTTATACCTATTTCATCCACAATTTTTCTTCTTAACTGTATCTTCTGGGATACTTTTACTTCTTTTAACAAGAGCAAATAAGCTAAACTTTAGATGTCTGAATTTATATCCCAGCCTTCACCACTTACAGGCTATTTGATCACAGGTAAGTGACTTCACCAATTTGTGCTTCAATTTTCTGTTTTGTAAAATGGAAATAAAATAGTAATCACCTTATAGGTTTTTCTCATGAGAATTAAACCAGGTAAATTATGAGAAATTCTTGGGATTAATCTCACAATAATCAATAACCATTATTACTATCATTTAAATAGGGTCTCAAATCTGACCAATACTTTGGTGCAAATAAATACTTTGGTGCAATTTAAATAGAGAACCCATAAGGCAAGAGGTTTGCAATCCTAAGTAATTTTCCTATAATAGTTTACTGAAAGATCTTATCATTTCCTTTGGATCCAATGCCTTAAAAATATTTAAACAATTATTATTTTTTAAGGTGGCAAGATAAGTGTCTAATAGTATGAGAATTCTGCATTTTTCCCTCTATCATAAAACCAAAACAATTAAGCATATGCTATATTGTTTGAAAATGTTCCTTTAAAAAGAATTATTAAAATTTGATTCACAGTACATGTGAAAAGAAATAGCAATCACTAAAAACAGCATGATTTTATTAAAAGCAAACAAGTCTGAAAAACAGAACAAGTATGAGGAAACTCAAGCTCAAAAATAACTGAAAGTGGTAAATTATATTGTTCAGGAAATTTCTTTTAAAAGGTTGAGGTTTTTTGTCCCAGATAAATCCTGCCACAGAGCACCGTGAAGCCTCACAGACTGTATATCTTCTTGGTTGTCTCAAGGTATGTGCACACCAAAGTGGGGGTGAATCAGACAACAGTGACACAAATTTTAACAAACACTTGGTCTGTGTTCCCACTGTTATTTAGTCCTGAGAGAAACACTGTGATAGAAATGATGATCCTAATTGAGAGTTGAAGAAACCTAAATGATTTGTTCAAGGTCATATAGCAGGAACTTGAAGTCAAGTCTGTCTGTATTTAAAGCTTTTCATTTTTTTTCTTTTTTCTTTTTTTTTCATTACAACATGATGCTGTTTATATATCATGTTGTCTGGGAAGATTCTATGAATCTTGGAACACTGAAAAAATTTTTTTAAAAACTTTTAAAAATAAAATAAATAAAAATAAAATAAAATAAACTATTTTCCACCCCCCAAAAAAGGGAAAAAAAAGATTGTAGAATAAATGATTTTAAAAATGTTTCCTGGCATTTAGAATAAGGAGAAGTAATTCCAAACTTGCTTGCCTCTCAAGGATGCTGAAGAGATAGAGCAGAAGAACACTTAGAAATCAGGAGCCTGAATATCAAAAAGGCATCATCTTTCATTATAGTCATTAAAAGGGACGTGTGTAAGTGACCTAATGGTATAAATTTGTGAATCTGAAATTGTTTGAATACTATAAACAAAGGATGCTTAATATGGATTGATGCAGGGTGCCTGGGTGGCTTAGTTGGTTCAGCAACTGTCTTCAGCTCAGGTCATGATGCTGGAGTCCTGGGATCGAGTCTGCATCAGGGTCCCTGCTCGGTGGGGAGTCTGCTTCTCTCTCTGACCTTCCCCCTCTCGTGCTCCCTCTCATTCTCTCTCTCTCAAATAAAAAAATAAAATCTTTTAAAAATATATGGATTGAACCAAATCTTCAGAAAATTATTTAGGTGAATCAAAGGTCTAACTTTGTAGCACCCAGAATATGTAGTACTTTTACTGATGATTTTGATAAGTAAGTTTGTGTGTCCTGATTATGTATGAAGATGGTATGACACTGAATGGTGCAAGAACTATATTGTGTGAAATAATTAGAATCCTGAAAATAATTCAACCCATTGGAACATTATAATAGATCTCTTTAAATAAGGCTTAATAATATAAATGTAAAGATTCACTAATTGCTCAAGGAAACTGACTTAAAAATTAGAATTTGGGAGACATGACAATTCAAATATAATACTTGAAAATAATTTCAAAAATTTAAATGTAACTATGCAGCTGAGAGAAATCTGATGTGATCATAGGTTACACTGAAAATATACCAGGCACAATAAGTGGTGATAGTTCTAGTCTTTATATTGACCAAACCATACCTGTATCATTCAGTTATTTATTTACTTGTCTTAGCATTATTATTCCAACATTATCAGGAGCAAGACCAGTTATTTAAGGAGGCATGTGCTATATGATAAACACTTGAAAGAACTGAGGTAGCTTATACTGGATGAGGAAACCTAAGCAAAATTACAGTTTTTCTATTTGGGTGTGGGTCTTGCAAGGAGGATGAGTGATTAGAAGTTGTGGAGAAATGGTCTTATTTCCATACAAGATTGAACTATTTACCAATGAAAGCTATTAGAGTGATTAAATGGGCTTACTATAATCATAGTACATCCCATTTCAATGGAAGTATTTAGGAATAGGAGTGAGTAAGCAATGCATACCATATTCATTAAGCAGAATTCCACTCAATAATTTAAAAGAAGGATTTACTGGCACATACAGCCACATGAATGAATCTCAAGAACATTATGCTGAATGAAATAAGCAAGACCTAAAATAGGACACACCATGTGATTCCATTGACGTTAACTCTGGTCGAGGCAAACATATTCTATCGTGACAAACATCAGAATGGGGGTTGTGTCATGGGGTTTGATAAGGGTGAGAGGAATGGTAGATGTGGGCACAGGGGGCATTCTGGGATGATAACACTGTTCTATCTCTGTGTTAGGAGCCTGTGTCCCACGGGAATGCACATTTACCAAAATTGAGTAAACTGCAATTTTAAGATCTGTGCACTTCATAATGTTTAAACTCTATCTCAGCTTTTGAAACTACGAAGTAAACTCTCCTGGGCATATTTTCCACTCCAGCTGCCACCTGTTTCTCAGAATCCCTTTAGACTAAACGTGAATTTGCTCTTGTCTTCAATTCTTCCCTCACCTTGTCTCTTGAGCATTCTCCAGTCATGCTCGCACCTTCGTCAGTCCACTGAAACTTCTCTTTCCAAAGTCACTGATGACCTCCACTTGAAAAATCCACAGGACAATCCTTACTCCTTGCTTATTTGATCCTCTCCTCACTTGATCCATCCACTGGTGGATCACTCTCTCCTCCTTGAGATTCTCTTTCACTTCACTGTCAGGACAGATTTTATTTGGTTGGCTTTCCTTCCATCTCACTGGCCACTCTTTCCTGACATCTCTTCCTGGATCTGCCTCTTCTCCCTGATGTTTAAGTTTTGGGATGTTTGATTCTCAGACTCTGATTTATCTACATGTATGCTCTAAGTGGAAACTGAATACTATGACTTCAAAAGCCAATTTTATAGGCCAGTAATTTCCTAATTTATACTTTTAGCCCTCATCTTTCCCATGAATATCTGATTCTACTACAAAACTGCTTATATAATATTTCTCCATAAAATTGGCTCCACAATCTTAAAATTACCAAATGGAATTAATGCTTCCCTATACTTTACCAAGATCTGTTCCCTTTTTATTTCCTCCATCCTTCTTACATTTTAACCATTTACCAGATTGCTCAACCATAGATCACTGGGATTCATGTATGGACTTATATTAACCGTACACTAGTGATTAAAAAATATTCATTTGATCTCTGAAAGTTATGACTGAATAGGTTGCACATGTGAAGCTGTAAGGTAAGAAGTGAAGCTATATTAAAGCAGTCAGATTCACTCTATCAAACCAGGTCAACAATGGGGAAGCTATATCTCAGCAATAGTTCTCTTCTACATTACCCAAAAGTCAAATACACACACACACATACATTTTATTCTATAGGTGAGATTAATCATCTTAATTTCTAAACTTGATTTAGCTTCATAAAACCCAAATATTCTCCAGTTAGTGATAGATGACTGACCTGGAGGGAGGAAGAGGATACCATTTTGCTCTCATAGTTGGGATTCTATTGCCTCATCTTCACTGAAATATATATACCCATTCTCAAATGCTCATTTACTGTTGGGCAGCATGCTAAATGGTCACAAGCACTGATGATACAGAATTGAAAGAAATCATTCATTTAAGTAATATTAATGGGAAATGTACTATTTATGAGGTATTGTTGAGAGTCAGGTATTTTTATTAATATTAGAATATTAGAATATTAATATTAGAATATTAGAATAGTTTTTGTTCTATGGTTCAAGATAGAATCAGTGTTTTGGAACTGCTTTTTTAAGTTGCAACTGGAGGTCCAAGTGGAGAAACCAAGTAGACTATTGGATATTGAATATATAGAATATATAGTTTGGAACTCAGAGTTACAAATTTGGGACTGTCTTAGTGTGAAGCCACTGGAATATAAGCCTGAAGTAAAAGCATGTCTCAATATACTTTATTGAAAAAAAAAATCCTAAAAAATGGCTTGAAACAATAAAAATTGCATGAAACAATAAAATCAGAAGAGGTTATCTTACTAAGAAAGATACAGAGAGACATAAGAATATAAAGAAATAGAAACTGTAGCTTTAACATTCATGAAACAAGAGAGAGGGAGGAACTGGAGTGGAAGTAAGGGAGAATTTGCAAGAAGCCTGCTGACCGAGACACTAAAATCAGTTGGGAGAATGCTTTGAGTTAGAATTTTTAAAAAGTGCATTGAACTTGCAAGCTGGAGATTATCTTGGTTCCATCTTCTGCTCTGATTCTTCTGACCTTCAGATGAACTCCTCTATCCATAGCGTCACTTCTGCCCATTAAAAACAAATAGAAAAATAAAGCAAAGAAAAACAAAGTAAACCCAAAACTGCCCTTAATAATGGCAATTCTTATTCTTTTGGTAGCTTTTATAAGTACACTTAAATTTCTGGAAATTTTAACTGCTCGGCTTGGGTCTTCAATTTGTCACTGTTGTTTGACCCCACCAACAGTGGCAATATGGCCAGAGAGAACAGGATGGGGGACAGTCATATCTAGCTAGCCTAGGTATAACAGTAACAAAACATAGCTTCTGACCACATGGACTTTACAGTCTAGCTGGGAATGTAAAAATTTGGCAAATAATCAAAAGCATGCTGAGTGCTACAAAGAACAAGTTTGGGATATATGGAAATTAACCCCTAATATAAATTGGAAGCTCATCAAAGTCCTCTCAAAGAAATTAGCAGAAAATCTATGCTTGAAAGAACTGAAAGAATTTTCCAGGTTACTGTGATAAGGAATAACCATTCCTGCATGTGTGAAGGTGCTGAGGTGGGAAAGAGTATATTTGAATGAGAAAAGGAAAGAAGTTCGGTGTGATTGGAAACACAGACAGCAAGAACAGGAGTGTAAGATGAGACTGAGGCTCTATGTAGAGGCCTTGGTATACATGGAGGGCCGGGTACACCATAATAAAGATTCATTGCATTCTAGGGCAAGGGGAAACTAATGAAGGCTTGACAATAGGAGATTCACATTTATAAAAGTATTTGTGTTAACATTTAAGGAATGAATTGAAGGACACAAGCATGGATTCAGGGAGACTAGTTGAGAACCTATTATGATAATCTAAGTAAAAGCTTGTGGCACATGAACTACTGTGGCTCCAGTGGAGATAAAAATATATGGGCAGATGAGAAAGAAATTTAACAAATACAATGAATAGCAATTAAGGACCGATCATATGTAAGTATTATTAATGGAAGGACAAAACATTAATGACTCCCAGTCTGCAGGCTTGAGCGATTAGGTGTTTGAAGATGTAATTGATTAAGATAATGACACTGAAAAAAGAAGTATTTATGGGTATATGGAAGATAGAAGTGTTTTGGATCTGCTGGTTTGAGTTGCAACTAGAAGTCCAAGTGGAGAAATCAAGCAGAGGGTTGGGTGCTGGCTATATGGGTTTGGAATACCTAGAAGTGAAAAAGAAATACAAATTTGGCAGTATCTTAGGCTAAGTTGCCTAGAAAATAATTCTGAAGCAAAAGTGTATGTCCTCACACTTTACTGGAGAATAAAATCCTAGAGAAGTATGGGCAAAGGGGAAAGGGAGGTTAAAGAGGGAAGGGAAGAGTAAATATTAAATGGGTATTACAAAGCTGGATAGTTGATGACTCCGCATGTCTCCAGAGAGCTCTCTACCAATAGTACTCAGGACAAACAAACCAGGGGACAATATCTATTTGCTGGATCTCTATGTTTCATGGCTTCCATGGATCAAAGTTCTCATACCATGGTAGTATGTTATTCCTCTGCACTTCTGATGGTAAATGACATCTGTATTCTCAAGGAACGTGGTAGGGAAGCCAAAGGCCCTGCAGGTCACTATGACCAGTGAGCAGGCCTGCAGGTGTGCCTTTGCCATTTGGCATTCTGTGCAGAGCTTCTCAACCCTTAGCAATTGCCACAACAGCAACAAAGTTTGGTTCCAAAAATCTACCTGCAGCACAAGCAGATCTGGGGGTACAGAAACTGGATCTGTTGTGGAGAACCTGGTGAGTGGGCAGACAGCAGACCTGAGAGCAATGAACTTGGCTGGCAAAATAAACAGATAGGAAGAGAAGGGGACCTGGATAGAGGAGGATGGCACTACGAAGGATACACTGGGAAATAAAATGATGGAGAATGACATTGAGAATATAATATATTGGTGCCTTCTAATTCAACTAGTATTTTAGAAATAAGTAGATTTAATTTTAGAGAAACAGACTGGCCGAAAAAAACAAGAACAAATGCACAAATAGGGCAAAAGCAGATCTGTTTAATGTGAGCTATATGTATAAAATATCATAGAAACTAAAAGTGTTTGCCTATTTATGGAATTTAGGTGACAAAAGCAGAGAAGTTCTCGAATATTAAGAACAAAGTTAACCGGTCTTAAGAGTTTTCATTAAGGAAAACTTCAGAGTGAAACTAAGTCATCAAGAAACAAAACTTCCCGGTATTTTAATTTCACAAAAATTCAAAGAGGTCACAAAAATAAACAGTAGGTGGGGTCACTCAGATTGCTCCCAGGAAGACCTAGGTGGAAATGTGGCCAATATCAAAGAAAGGCAGGCCTTGTGTGACTCCTAAATTCAGGCCTTGTGTGACTCCTGAATTTAGGGTCGTCTACTGTGTTTTTCCAGGACTGTGGTTTTTTTTGTTTTTTTTTTTTTTTAAAAGATTTTATTTATTTTATTTGACAGATAGAGATCACAAGTAGGCAGAGAGGCAGGCAGAGAGAGAGGAAGGAGGAAGCAGGCACCCTGCTGAGCAGAGAGCCCGACGCGGGGCTCGGATCATGACCTGAGCCGAAGGCAGCGGCTTAACCCACTGAGCCACCCAGGTGCCCCCAGGACTGTGGTTTTTAAATTATTTTGGCAGCACCTGATTGGGAAAATGGGTAAAAGTGATACTCCTCTAGTTGGGAAGGGGTGAGGTCTCCAGGAAGCTTCAGATGGTGCTATCATAAAGGAGTCTGCCCTATTTTTTTTATTTAAGTTTCTAAGTTCTATGCTTGTGCAGAACAGAGCCCAGATTAGATGAGTTCGCAGGAAGTCAATTTGCTAGTTCTTGGGAAGAAGTTTTCTTAAAAAGATTTGTTCAAAAATAAAATTTATTCAGATTCAAAGTTGGCTTTGATTCTTCCGGAAGCTTCCAACCTGATGTGCTGATTGAGAAAATACAGTTGATTGTGATATAAACAGATAATGTAACCAAAATAAAATTCAAGACCATTGTGGTCTTCAAATGAACAGTGCTTAAGCTGAAAGTAAATGGATGGTACTCTCCAGCTACTTAAAACAAACAAACAAACAAACAAAATAAAACAACAACAACAAAATAACCCAAAAAACTGGAAGACACTTTCACTAGAAGATTTGCTAAGGGAGCAGGCTTCACAAAACACCTCAGTGGTAAGCCACTGCATAGAATACCAACAGGTTTCCTACTGAGCTAAATCAATTCAAACAACTGTTAGCTTTTCAGAAATACATTCACTCCAAAGGAGACAGTCCTGGAGGCAGGGTGCGACATTGCAGATAGGAAATGTGTTTTTCTTCAGTCCCTAACAAACTACAGCTCTCTTCTTTAAAAAAACCAGCTTCGGCTTACTATCTGATGCGTGTACCTGCTGTTCAACAACAGAACATTCTGACACTTCTGCCAAAGGTGACTTTAAAGTATGCTCAAAATAAATCCTTTAACTAATCAATGGGAACTCACTTTTAAAGCTCTGTTGAATCCTCTATTTAGTGAAGGTGGCAGGTTTTTGAGGTTTAATTTTCTGTGATAGAAATTGTTCAATTTGATGTCTCGACATCAAGGCAGGGTTCCTCATCACGGACCTGTTAATGGCCGGCCCACAACTGGATAGCAGGTAAGTGGAACAATACAGAGGGGATGGCCAATAAACCCACTTCACATTAAGAAAAAAGCAAACTGGCTGATATATCACAGCCTCCTAGATAAAGATCTGTGCCTTTTGCTTTCTGTAATAAAAAGATGTCTTAACAGGAGTATTTGACAAATCAAAACCTAGTTTGTGTGTCGGCAGGGGCTGGGGGAGGGTCCATAATTAATAGAATATGTATACTCTTTGTGTATCCATTTCTGATATTATCTACTCCTTATGCTGTCTTGAGAACTGTTGGCATTAAATTTCTTTTCTTTCTTTCTTACTTTCTTTCTTTCTTTCTTCTCTTTTTGTAATGAAAAAATAAGTGAATTGTTGAGAGGTTACTTCTGTTGTCTATCCAGGTCTTAGAAACATGAAAATTGGAAATCTAGTAGTGAAGGATGAGGAAACTGAGACCAAAACAAATAGCAGCATTTACCCAGCATCAGGCGTCTACGCTGAATGTCCACTTCATTGTACTTTGGGTAATACAGGTTTCAAGATTTGTTGACTAAAGTTTGTCCAAAAAATAGAAATATATAAGCCATGAAAAGCAAACAGGTGATTTATTGATGGCGTACTTTGAGTTAGACACATGTAAGAAGGGTAATTCCACAACCTTTCAAATGTCTCCCTCCTGTACACACTGGAATCTTCTACTCAGGACTATTAAAGAAAAAGGTGTGGCTCTCTGGCTCTGTCAGAGGTGCCCCAGGAATCTTTCCGTGCCCAGGCTGAACCTCCTCTCAGCCCTGCCTTCCACTTCCTCAGCCCCGAGGCCACACTGCTGGTGTGTGTGGGTTCTCAGCTTCAGACTTTTGCTCTTGAGCTTTTCCGGTTCTTTCAATAAATGGGTCCGTCTCATAATTCAGAGCTCAGATTAAATGTCAGTCTCCTCAGAGAAAGAAGCCTCCCTGACCACCCTCTGAAGCCGCCATTCTCTTTCTCCCTGCCCTTCTTTACTTTAGTTGATACTCCCTACTTTCTACAATGATGCTGTCTCTCTGCTTACTGCCTGTCTCCTGCACTTATTTGTGACAGGAAGCCATAGACCTTTTTTTTTTTTTAAGATTTTATTTTTATTTATTTATTTGTCATAGACCTTTTTACTTGGCTTTGTGTTTTCCCTCTCAGCTGACACCTAGCCTCTAAAAGGAAACTCATTCGTGTGCTAAATGAGTAATTGAATGAATACATGAATGGGCTCTTTCTCCTACCACTCAAAATCCAGAACCTACCTGATCCCTTAGGGTCATTGCAATCCAAGACATTCCTCAAGGCTCAGGATTTTCCTCTCTGCACCTCTTTGGATGTGTGTAAAGGCAAGATATCTTAGTTGTTAAATGCAGATTCTGAGGTCAATGCACTTTGGATAAGTTTCCTATCTACTGCTTGATAACTGTAAGATAACTTCATCTTTCTTGCTCAGTTTTCTCCTTCAAACACTTCTACTCCCCTCATGAGATTTTTGTGAGGATTAAATGAGAGCGTGCATTTAACTCAATAGGTGTTGGTGCGTGGGCACACAATGTCATTATTTCAAATGCTATTAATGTTATTGACTATCTCGCAGTTTTCTGTTTCTACTACATTTGATTCCTTTGGTTATCCCATGCTCCGCAGTCAATGCCACTCCCTTGCCCTCCCAGGCTCTTAAAATGGCAACATCTTGCCTCTACTCCAGCCATTCATTCTTAATCTGGGAGGAGAGCTTGAATACTACCTCAATAAACCTTGAAATTAATCCTTTGATATGGGTATTTCCATTATACCCATACTCATACAAGAAAGTTGAAGTTTGAGAGAAGGTAAACCAAACTCTTAACATCACACAGCGAGTAAGTATCTGAAGTATCTGAAGTGTGATTCAAATCAGATCTTACAACTTAATTTTAATTACACTTCCCTTTGAAATCCAGTCTCTTTACAATATGACTCTGTCCCTTTAATATCACCAGCACTGAACACACCACCTTTGATGTTTCTGCTCTGCTTACCAGTAAGCTTGCGAAGATTTTCCTGAGTATAATGACCCACATAAATCAGAATTGCTCTTCAGAGGAAGAGAAAATTAGGGTTTTACAGGAAAATTTGCATATGTAAAATAGAAATGATTTTACATAAGGGACAAGGTTTAGGAAGGCCAGTTAATTTGTTAAGGCTAACACAAATTTATAGAATTAATTGGATCTGTCAAAACATGACTCACAACAAATGCTCGTTACTGAAACCTTTCGAGGAACTGATCTTTATTTTTGGCGTGTGCGATAGATAGAAAAAGACCACCAATGTGAAACTTGAGCAGTTTTTAACAAAATTTTTAGAGTAAATTTTCATTTCCCCAAAGGTTTTTCTCTTGTGCCAGTAAGTTAAAAGTTCTTACAATTATGAATAATATCATTATATAAAAATAAAATGCAATACTTAGACTCTGTAACTGAATGTCTCCATTCTAACCATCTTTTTGTATTATAACATTTAAGATTTTCTGGAGAAAGCTTTTGTGCAAGGATCTAATCAGAGGAAAAGCTCAACCTTATGCTTCTTATGCAAATTTTGGGAGATGGAATTCATTTTGTATTGTAAGAATTTCTCAATTTCTGTTAAACTATGCAGAATAATTGCCTACAGGTAAATTACTGCATGCCTGGACTGTTTTTCCAGTAGTCCTCATTATCAAACTGCAAATGTATTTCCATGTAAAGTATGTGCTTCTCTTGGAGAATAAAAATCATATCTAAAAAGGCATAGAAAATTAGTTATCATTAATAAAATACTGCAAACACTGAAACTACAAATACAAGAAGTAATGATTAGAAATGTTACAAGTTTAATAAAATGTGAACACTACATTTTCTAACCCTTATGTCATTAAAATCTGCAATGTAGGCTCTCTTATTTTGGAGGAATAGTAATGAGAAAGATATGATTAGATCAAGTTAACTATTTCTGCTCTTTCCTTTTTTTCTTCACTTCTCTAGAGAAATCATGTAAAAAGTTGAGAAAATTTCATACCCATTTTCTTTTCTATAGCTCTCTTTATTCTCTAAATATAGGACAAATGATTCTTCGCTTATAAATCAGTTACCTATTGCTGCAATAATGCTGTGTAACAAAACACCCAAAATTTCATGAGCTTAAGACAATAGCAATTTGTTTAGCCCATAAGTCTCAGGTCAGCATTTGAGCCTGCGGTTAGCTGGGAAATTTTTCTAGTCTAGGCTGGGTTTTCTCCTGCATCTGAGGTCAACTGTAAGTCAGCTGGGATAGGAGGACCTTGACTCTGCAACTGAGTCTTACTTTCTACCTAATTTTACTTTGAACATATTGCCCTCCAGCTGGCTGTCCTGAGGATATTTGCAATATAGAACTCCAGACATCTTCTAATGGGGATTTCAGAGATGTAAGCATAGATAAGCAAACCACCTAAAAACTTAGTGGCTTAAAATAACATCTATTCATTATTGTTCAGGGATCTACTGGGTAGTTTTACTGATCTTGTCTGGGTTTGCGCATGAATGTTTAGTCTGATGCAGACTGAGTTACCACTGGTCTTAACTGGAAGACCTGAGCTCTGTTCAGGTGTCTCATGTTCCAGCAAGCTGGCATTCTTTTATGGTGATCACGGAGGGAAAAGAAAAGTGAAAACATGCAAACTTTTTTTTCCAGGTTTTGCTTGCATCATATTTTCTAATATCCCATCAGCCAAAGCATGTCACGTGTTTGAGCTTCAAGTCACATGTATTGTATACCAGAAACTAAAAAGAGAAGAGCAAATTAAATATAAAGACAGAAGAAAGACAAAAATAACAAATAAACAATAAAAAGAAGTGCAGAACATAATAAAAGTGAAAATAGAAAAATAAGAGAATTGTGTCTCTCTAGAACAGAGATATAAATTTTCAATAAAATATTAGCAAATTGAATCCAGACATGTTTAGAAAATATAATATCTAATAACTAAGTGGAATTTATTCTAAGAATAGAAATTTGGTGCAAAATTCAAAAATCAATGAATATGCCTCACTGTATCAACAGACTTACACAGAAGACCATATCATCTCAATAGATAAAGAAAAAATATTTGACAAAATCAATATTAATTCATTATAAAAGGGGGAAAAGTCAAGCAAACTAGAAATTAAATAGTACTTCCTCAACTTAACTAAATTTGTCATCTGTGCAAAATCTACAGCTAACCTTATGCTTAAAAGTGAAAGAATGACAAAGCTGGGATGTTTTTTTCTTACTTCTTTTATTCATCATCATACCAGAGGTACTAGCCAGTATGAGAAGGAAAGGGAAAGAAATAGAAGGGACACAGATAAGAAAAAGAGAAATAAGTTTCTCCATTATCAGATGACATAATTGCCTACATAGAAAATCTTGGAAAAATCCTCAAAAAAGTAACGAGAAATGAAAAGTCAGTTCATCATGGCTTAATGCTAATATAGGAAAATCAATCATATTTTAAGATAACAGCAATGAATATTTGGAAATTTAGGAAAAAACATAGCCATGGTAGCACCAAAATCATCAAGTTCCTAAAAAAAAATTATTAAAAGCCCATATACTATAGATTATGAGAGATCAAAAACAGCTAAAGGAAGAGATGTACTCTGTTCATGAGTAGAAGATTCAATATTGTCAAGTCTTACAAAATGACTTTTTATATTTAATACAATTACAATAGAAATTCTGTAAGATTTGCATTGAAAATGACAAGCTAATCTAAAATTCACATAAAAAACCAAAGTCATTTGAATAGTTAAAACAATTTTGGGGAAAAAAAGAGTTAGAGAACTCACTGTGGCTGATTTCAAGTTTTGCTCTGAAGCTACAGAGATGAAGAAAGGAATTGGTGAAAATTGGTGAAAAAACAGACACACAGATGAACTGAAGAGCATAGATAGTCTAGAAATAGACCCACACATGTGGACAATTAATTATTGACAGAAGTTTCCAGGCTATTCAAAGAAGAAGAATTCTCAGTTCAACAAATTGTTCTGGAAAAAAAAAAAAAATATATATATATATATATATATATATATGTTTGTGTGTGTGTGTGTGTGTGTGTGTGTGTCTCCATATTTTTCCTGGAAAAAAAAAAGAATTTTAAAGTATATGTTAAACTACACATTTAACTCTAAATATAGACCGAAAACTAGAAAACTTCTAGAGGAAAATCGTAAGAGAAAATCTTTGTGGCTTTAGATTACACAGTGATTTCTTAGATATAAGGCAAAGAAAAAAGAAAGATATTTTAAAATCATTTTTATTAAAACTTAAAACTTCCATTCTTTCAAAAATGTTCTTGGAAAATGACAAGACAAGTTACAAACTAAAAGAAAACATTTGAAAAAAAACATATCTGAGAAAGGACTAGAATTCAGATTAAATAAAAAGCTCTCAAAACTCAATGATAAATAACTCTTCCTTTAAAAAAAAAATTTGGCCAAAAGGTTTGGTCAGACCCCTCACCAAAGATACACAGATAACAATTACACACGTAGAAAGATGTTTGACCTCACTAGTCATTCTGGGAAATGAAAAATAAAATCACAAATAGATACTACTACATATCTATTGGAATAGCTAACATTTTAAAAATAACAATAAAATAAAAATAACAAAAATAAAAATAACAATATTAATAGTGATGAAAAGGGAGAGATCATTCTTAACACTGCTAGTGGAAATGAGGGTTGGTATTTTTTAAAACAGTTCGAGCGATTTTCATAAAGTTAAGTAGCCACTGCCATAGAACCCAACAAGTCCTGTCCTAGGTATTTTTAGCCCAAAGAAATGGAAACATATTCACATAAAATCTTGAATCTGAATATGTATAAAATCATTTTATTTAGAACTGTCTAAAGCTGGGAGCAATATATATGTCCATCAACTAGTATATGGATAAACAATTTGTGATACATCCTTACAATGTAAAACAACTCAGCAAGAAAAAGGGGTAAGGTATGGATACATGCAATAACATGGATGAATCTTTATGCATTGTGCTGAGTGAACGCAGCCAGACTCAAAATGCTATGGATATGTAGTTTCACTTCATATAACCTTCCCAAAGGGCCAAATCCCCGAAAGACAACAGGGGTTGCCAGTGGGCATAGGGGAAGGGGAATGGCTACAACAAGGGAGGTGGGAACTCTTTGGAGTGATGGAAATGATCTATACCTTTGATGTGATGTTGGGTATATGACTCCACATTTGTCAAAATGAATGGGATTATGAATCTGAAAGGAGTGAATTTTACTCTGTGTAAATTATACCTCCACAAACCTGACTTATAAAAAAAAATCTATTAAAAGTTTTGCACTATGAAGCTGCATATGTCATTTGAAAGAAAATGCTGTTACTGTGCTAGGATCATGTTGTAACTAAAATGGTATACTCCAAGATATATTGCAACTATTTATTTCAATTTGACTAAAAGTTAATCTTTAAAGAGAAAATCTTTTATTTACCTAGAACAATTAAATGTAAGGCTGCTCTTTTCTTATAATTCATCAACAAGTAAATAATTTTTTTCTTTAGTGACTTAAATGGGTCCTGTAGCTGTTTTTCTTATGGGCATACAACAGAGGCAAAAAAGAATAGAGTAAACCTGCTTTGCAATAAATTGTACAGTGACCAATAAACTTGTAAAAAAATAGGTAATAGCCATCTAACCCCACAATTGGTTAAAGAAGGAATTAATAGAGTACCAAAGCTATTATCCCTGTTAATTTGAGAAATGTTTAGCCATTTTTCCAGTTTATTCTTAAGAATCTGATATCTGTCAGTACTCACTTGGAAATATTCAAGGTCAGTGCTCTCCCTGCATTAATTGCTGAGGATAATGACCTATCTCATTCCTTTACATTTCTTGGTTTTGTAACATATAGTCAGAATCAAGTGTATAAAAGCTAGAAAATCACACTAGGAAAATAATAGAAAAATCATCTGTAAAATCCTAGTTTGGAATTTTAGCAATGAATTACTTTATACTTTTAAGCATTTTAAATAGAAATTTAAATATATGTACATAGTTAAAATAATATGTTACTGAAGAAAGCATTTTTAATTTTAATTGTGAATATTAAAATTTGGGTTGAAGTACGACGTTCTACACTTGAACTCCGGTAAATACAGAGAACATAAGATTATTGCTAGCAAAATACAGGATAGTAATAGATCACAGGATATTCTCAAAATTTTGTCAGCCTGCTCAAATTGGTCGTGAGATGGCAAAAATCAGAAAGAAATAGAGTAAGTTGGCATGACTGATCCACACAGCAAAACTGTACAAAATGATAACGAAAAGGGCTTGTTCTACTCTTGCCAGGGCTTTGATAATCCATGCAGAACCAGAACAAGCATATTTGCAGGTTTCGAATCTGATTTACCACCGCCTTCCAGATCAAGCTGCCCAAATGAGATTCATGTAACCACAAGACCATCTGTAAATGTGAGCTTACATTCCAGTTATCCCCTGGTGAGACACACTCCATGAACCTCACCGCCCTAGGCAGATGATTAATCTCATTATAATCTTTTGGTTAGTTTAAGAATCTGTCCTTTGCTTTCAAAACTTCTCTTAAGAAATGTGGAAAGTATTTCCATCTGCTTATGTAAAAGCAAATATTTTTACCATCAGACTTAGCTTTATTAAAATATATAACTTTTCTAAGAATATATGGCAAAGATTACATTTGACTTATTTGGCTTTTCCAATAGCAATGTCTCCTCAATTTACCTTCCTTCAACATTTTAAAATAAAACACATTATGATAAGGAAGATATCCAAATAAAGCAATGGTTTTTAATAAAACTTTCAGTGATAAGTCTGGTGACTTTCACTCCACAGAAATTCTGACATGATTCTAATGCTTACAGGAGTACAGATGTGGAGTTCCTACTCCAGTAGAACAAGGGGAGTAGAGACTATCAGGGGGCTGGCTAAATGCATAATTTCCTAATTCATAGCCATCTTTAAATATTTTTTCTGGCATGACCAAAGGACAATGACTGAAAAATACATCAGAAAGTTCTTTTTGTTTCTTAAATATAATAATTTGAGTTTCCCATATGCATGATAAAATTCATATGTAGTATACAGACCCCAAAAGCCTGCAAACATCTTTGAGAACAGTGAGTTAGAAAAAAAATAAATGCAAGGAAATAGTTTTTAAAAAACTGGAAAGGTTCCAGTCTTAACTTTTTAAAAAATATGTAAGACTTATTAATACTAAAATGTGGTTGGAGATACACAAAAAAAATATAGAAAACGTGCTACAATTTATGACTAATTTATCACCATACACGCTGTATTAATTGCATACCAAGATGCATTTTAAGTAACTCAAAAAGTCAACATCAAACTATCATAATGGGCATTAGCATATTTATTAGCATGCATTTGCATACTTACTCTGTAAGTCATAAAGACAGCTATAAAAACAGGATCTATGCAGAATCTGGAAAAACAATAAACCGTTGGGGAGCAAGGGTATTGTTTCAATATACATATCATTAGTAGATTTAGCTATAAGGCATGTTCACTTAAAACATCTGTTTCTCAGTTGTACCCTGTGTTCAATGCTATGATTATTAGTGGTCTTGTTACTTCCAAAAATATAGTTTGTTATTAACTTTGATAAGTATATAATTTCACTTTGCTCTTTCCACATGTGTTACTGACATAAGATGTATTGTTTGTTTCCATTTCAATTTGGCACTGCTTACTATTGTTTTTGGTGAACAATTGAGTTCACATTTTGAATGTTTCCCATGTGGATTATGAAGTACACAATTGGAGCTAAAGTAGACCCCCAGCAGATTTTTGTCATATTGTAGAGTCCATGAAGTCATCGCTAAATACAAAGTAGCGGCTCTGAAGAAAATATAGAAGATTTTCACCTTAAAGAAAAGTATGAAATAATTTTTTAAACATTAGTTTGTTATAAAATATGTAGATGAATCATAATGTGGTTGGAGTTCATTCATATGATTTGAGGAGTTGTGATAAAAAAATCTGAGCGTTCCTTACTATTACTCATACAATTCTCAACCTGAAATTCTCAATCAGAACGGGGAGAGTATATAGCTCCTTGAGAAATGGGTTACAATTGTTATCAACGTATTTTAAAGTATTTTGCTATTTTAAAATAATACATAGAAATAGCTATTAAATATGTCCTTTACTGTTTGCCTATGTACTGAGGAGATAATAATGTGGTCTAGGGAATCAAACAAACAGTACACATTAAATTCAGAGGGTTCACTGATCCTGGGGTGTTAGGAATGTTGCTCTGATAACGTGTTATGTACCTTAAGATCAGGAAATGACTGCGAATTTGCCAAACAAGGAAGAGTGGAGGAGGAACTAAAATAATATGTGGAAGAAAGAGTAATTCTGAGCTTGGCGGTGAGAAGAGCCCCACACACCAGAGGAGCTGACATAGAGCATTCAAGGCTGTGGTGCAGAGTGAGATGAGCCAGTGGTAAAAGGTGAAGTTGGGTGGAGTGGGGGACATAATATGCGGTGCCTCTCTGATCAGTGAAATATTTAGAATGTAGCTAACAGTGTTTTACCTGCAGGGAGATGAAGGCATTGAGGAGAGCATAATGTGATCAAGGGTTGCTTTGTGGAGAATGGATTAAATTAAGGCAGGCATGAATTGGGAGCAACAGATTAAGGGCGTATTTCAGGGGTTCATTCAAGACACAATAAGGATTAGACTAGAATGGTGGCAGGGAAGTAGATAAAAGTGGATGGATTCAAATCTATAACAGAGAATCTGCCAAACTCATTGACTGAATTTATAAATAAGAATAAAGAGAATAGGGGCGCCTGGGTGGCTCAGTGGGTTAAGCCTCTGCCTTCAGCTCAGGTCATGATCTCAAGGTCCTGGGATTGAGTCCCACATCGGGCTCTCTGCTCACGAGGGAGCCTGCTTCCTCCTCTCTCTCTGCCTGCCTCTCTGCCTACTTGTGATCTCTCTCTCTCTCTCTCTCTGTCAAATAAAAATAAAAATAAAAAAGAATAAAGGGAGTAATCATGATTTCTGGGATTCTTTGACTCTCAAAACTCAGATAGATGCTTTATTCGTTCTTTACTCCTGCACAAGTCACTAAAATATAGTAATTTAAAACAACACCCGCTTATTAATTTATAAGTTTACAAGTTAGAAGTCAGGCATGGCATGACCGTGATCTCTTCTCAGCATATCACAAAGCTGAAACCAAGTTTACTCTTGTTGGTGAATTCACTTTTTTGTGGTTGTAGGACTGAGGTCTTTGAAGTTTTTGAGAGTTTTGAAGTTTTGAAGTTGTGCTTGTAGGACTGAGGTCTTTTAAAGTTTTTGAGAGTGAATAAGAAAGGGTTGAAGCAAAGGACTGGAAGTTTGAGAAGACAGTTTAAATTTGCCTCTGTGGTGAACTGGAGAGGAAGCTGAAAAAGTAGAAAAAGCACCAGATTGCCTGATAGGCATTAGGACCTGAATAAAGTCTGATTAACAGAAGATTCAGTCAGTTTGTTTGCACATTTTCTCCTGTCACACAGAGCTACAATTCCTAGAGCTATCAATGGAAGCTAAAACCAATTATATTTATTAATATAGGGCTGGTACTTTTGCTAAGGGGACAAAATGGAAAGACAGTGGAGAAAGGAAGTTTCAGAAATTCCCAAGAAAATTGTGAAAAGATGGATCATGAAATCTATAACAAACAACAGAGAAGATATGATGGGGATAGAAAATACGTAATGTACAGGGAGAAAATGGAATTTATTCACTAAGAGCAAAGGGCTAGTATAAGAATAGTTGATAATTCTAGCTAAAAGAATGGAGCATCTGTGATTTCAGAGAAATATTTGCTTTCTACCATGCAATGACATTTAAGCTTCATTTACACATCTTTCTATATTTGTATGATGTCAATGTTTAGTGCAAGTCCTTTTATATTATAATTTTTCTTTTTTGAGTTAGTAATTCTGTTTCATTTCTATATTGAAGTATACATTCTAGTCATGTTTAAATTAATTATATATATATATACACATATATAATATCCAGACATGTATCTTACAACATTTCAACCACTTTGTTAAATATGTGCATTTTTTCATTTCATCTTTGCAACAAAGAGATGAGTGCATTAATTTTACTGAGTAAGGAAATAATGAACTAGGAAAGTTAAGTAACTTACCTTAAATTAGTCTGTAGAGCTTGTAGTATTAAAAGAGAACCTCAAATAGATTTGCCCAAATTCTAACTTCAAATTTTTGTTCTTAAATATCAAATTGAAATTGGCTATATAGTTTTGAAATTTTACACAAATGAGTATCTTTCTGGTTTTTATACATGAATTATAGATTGTCTGATATATAATCTGGGAACATACTTAAGCATTTTTCAATAAGCATGTTGAAGTAATTGGTAATGATTCCTACAAACATGATTTCTTATTCTGAGGTCTTTGAAAAACGATGACAAAGGAGTATTTGGAAAATAAGTTGGAAAACCGACAGGAGTCAGTAACAAATTGGTTATGTCTAGAGAGAAGTAATAACTCAAAGACAACTCAGGATTTCAAGCCATATCAAAATGGATATGTGATATAGTTAATCACTCCCGGTTCATCAAAACTCTTGGTTCTCTTCTGTGGTTCTTCGAAGATCCCTGATCAGATGACCTTCCCATACCCCAGGACTGCTGTTCCTCTGAATATTCACTTCCCTTTTTAAAGCCCTAATCCTTGCCTCACCCACACTCTCCTTCTCACTGTCAGTGTGTAGCCCTGGTCTTATTTCAGAAAAGGAAGTTAACAGGACAGTTAACAGGACAGTTTCTTTCTGTATCACTTTTAGATTTACTTACTTTAGTACCTGTTCCTCCCTCTTCCTTTCTGCCTCAAGTCAGGAAATAACAATGCTTTGCAACAATATTCTCTCAAAGGAGCTATGGAGTTCATTTCCTACTGCAGTTTGGATTAATTATACTCTATGAATTATCCCTACCTTCTCACCATCAGTATTCCACAAATCCCCAGTTCCTTGCTCTCAGCCTACAAAAACAAACGGACAAAAAATATTTACCTTCCAGTCTCCTCATTTCACAATCATCTTGTCCTTCTGTCACATCTCTGAGGTATTGTGACATAGGGGAAATGAAAAGGTTTTAGAAGCAGACCAGAACATAATTGTTGGTGACCCTTCTCCCAGTATACCTTTATTTTCCACTTTTTCACTTCACTTTCCCTAAGACTCAATTTCCTGATCTTCAAAATGGGAAATATAGCTACCGTTCAATAGCATCCTCTGCAAAGCCTAGTAGAAAATCTGTTACTGTCTTTTCCAGTAAGAGTAGAAGGTGGTTAGGGGAAACAGAGATTAGTAATGGATATTTGATTAATGGATATTTGGGTAGCCAACCTCCTATATTTCCATGGCCAAAATTCTTGTTTTCATTTCTAATTCTTTAACTCCTACTCATTCCTTAGTTTGATTCATTACACTTTGACTTCAGGCTTCACCACTCAGCAGAAATCATCAGAACCATCTGATATTTAAATCTAAGATCTCTTTAACAGTCTGCTAACTCTCCCTCGGCTTTTGTGTATCCCCTGTGTTCCATCCTTTGTCCTCTTATAAGTTTATTTGGAGGACCTGTGGCATCTCTTTACCTCTAACAGTTTGAATAACCATATCTCCAATTCAAATCTCTTCTCTATCAAACTAGAAATTCATGTTACAAATTGCCTACCAAGTATCAAACAGGAATGTAAAACTATCCAAAGGGGCATTTCCCATTAAACCAAGTTTTTCTGAATTCTTAAATTTTTTTGCTTAATGTTGTCCCAAGTCACCATTCCCTAAGCAGGAAACGTTGAATTCACTGTCAGCCTCCCCACTCATCATGTCCTTCTGCCTATTGCAATTTGGCACAATGTTCTTACAAAGTCACATTCAAAAATGTAAATTAAGTTTGTAAATTTATTATGTTCTAGTACCTTGAAACTTTGTCTAAGGCAAGGATCTCTGTTTACTGGTTTTGCAATACAAGCCACTAGGACAATACCTACAACATAATAAATAAATGCCTCCACCAACCAAATCAATTGTGATATATATTATAGTTATCATTAACCAACAAAAAATTACAAATTTATACTGAAATCAATCCTTGATTTAATGTTTTTATAATGACAAATGCAAATTAGGCATATTTATATGCTTGTTAACATTTACTATTAACATATTAAGTAATTTTAACATTTAATAAAATATAAACCTTCCTGAAATGAACAAAATCTATTTTTATTTTTCTTTCATGGATTATAAATAGGATATTTCTCATACATAAATGAAGACATTTGTGCCAAACTGACATTTAAAATCAACTGACACAAAAGAAATGAGTAAAAGTGAATTCTTTGTTCACTGATCACCACTTGAATGTTTGGGGAAGTTCATGATTATTCACACACCCAACTTCATTTATAGATAGCTGTCTGTTAAGCCATTTCAGAAGTTGTTAAACTTGGATACCTTCTTTATTTTTTCTAAAAGAAAGCTTGTATATAGAATGTCATAAATTAATGCACTGTAACTTTATCCTTTAAATTTCAATTTCCCTATTTACATGAGAAAGCAAACTATCTTTATGAATTCCAAATACTGAATCTAGAATTTTATATATAAAATTTACAGTCTTTATAGCATAATGAGCAAAGCAAAAAAAGCAAGATCAAAACTTTGAAAAATTTACCAAATTTAATACCAGCTAGTTTCATATCTGTAGAAAAGTCATTTTCCACTCTGGACTTGTGCTTTTTCATTATTAGCTCTGGTATAGAGACTTCTGTTAGAAGCTTTGCACATCTAGGGCAGCTTGTCACAGTTCTGCCCTCCATATAATTTGTTACCTGCGATTTTTAGTTCTAATCTCATAATGAAAATGTAGATTTCTCCTTCTTCAACAATCACCCAAAACTGAAAGTGAAAATGAACAACAGAAGCTCCATGGGATTGCTAAGACCTCAATATAAATACCAAGGAAGTGGTTTCCAGAAGATCTGAAAGTCTAAAGTGGTATAAGAAGACATAGTTCAAGGAGCATGTAGCTACAAATCTCATAAAAATCAGACCAAGAGTGCACTTGTCCAGGCAAGCATCACAAAGATGTTCGTTCCAGCTAAACTTAGCAGTTTAAAACAGCAACCATTTTATTATACCTCATGAATTTGTTGGTCAACAACTTGAGCAGTCTACATCTGAGTTATTTTTCTTTTCATTTGAACTTGACAGAAGTTATTCAATGGTAACCAACCAGTGAACAGTCTGGCATGTCTGAAATAGTTTCACTCTCATGTCTGGTGCCTTTGTGATGAACTGGGACTGTCTACTTTTGTGCTTGAGACAGGCTCTCTACTATGGTGACCTCAGAGGAGCTGGACTTCTTTCATCCCACTTCAGAGTTCTATGAACAAGTGTACCAGCAAACATGGCAGAAGACACGTGGCCCTTTTGACCACACCTCAGGAGTCATACAACATCACTTTCTCTGAACTCTGTAAGTCAAAACAGTCACACACCTGCCCAGATTTAAGTGAAACCTCAAAGTCTTGATGAGAGGAGTATCAAAGAATGTGCAGCCATGTTTTAAAACTGTTACAGTACAAAACCAATAAAATTTAATTGGCCACATGGAAAACATGTGAGGAGGCTGCTGCTGTTGAGAGCCTCACCACATCTGGTTTGGATATGAGGAAAAGCTGAGTCGGAGCTGAGCAGGAAAACACACAGACAGCTCTTACTTCAGCAGAGATGATGGAGGAGGCAGACACGGCAATACGAGTAGGCCTGGAGCCACTAGTCCCAGTTGGCTAATGAGGAATAAACTGGAAATAGTGCACTAAGAACAGTTGCTGTAAGGAAACTCTCTATTTGTCCATAAGATGGTCCTCATCCTTCCTCAAATAGCTAGTCCAGGAAGTATGAACCTCATTAAAAGACAACAAATCAAAAGAGTCAAAGCAGCATACTAAAAACAAATTAAAAACAAAAAGACACAGAAAAAGTCAAATGGTAAATAATAAATGTTAACTTTTTTTTAAAAGTTGCTAAAATGGGTATGGTACTGAAGAAAACTGTACCTGAACATAGAGCTTTGAAGTGATATTTTTAAAACTTGTTGGAACAGTCACTTCCATAATATAATAATTAAAGATCGAACTAAGAGTGATCAGGGCAGTATGGTGGGGTTATTGGAAAGTAAAATATATAATTTGGCTGAACTCTTTAAAGAAATGGAAGAGAAAAACAAAAGAGAGAAGAAGCCCACACTGGAATCTATTCTGAAGAAAGGTGTCCTGCTGGCAACATAGGAAGAGACATGCAGGCCAGCATTTCACTAAAGTAAATGACAAGAAATGAAGCAAGTTTTTAAGTGGATTATGGTGAAATTATTATATATGGAATATAAGTCCAAGTAATGCAAAAAGTTCAGTAATTAGAGTCCTAGAAAGAAGCAAAAAATAATGGAACAGAAGAAAATTATTCAAATATATAATTCAAGAAAGTATTCCAGAAACAAACAAAAAGAACTTGAATCTAAAGATTGAATGGGTATACTATCTCTCCAAAATGTAGAATGATCACTCTCAAGACATATCTTAGAATATTTACTGGATATCACAGATAATAAAACAATGTTTTCACTGAACAGACAAATGACTATGATATGTGTCTGTTGTAGAAAATACTGTCAAACTGGTTGGGGTGTCTTCAATTTTGAAGAAAATGAAGTAATATGTTATAAAACCAACAAGAAAAGAAAACAAAACCCAAGAATATTTTGCCCAGAAAAAAAAAATGTGTAAGATTGGAGTCAAAAGGAAAACATATATAAATAGGCAAAAGCTCATGTATCACAGATTCCATGTGTCCTTTCAAAGAAAGTACTGAAAAATACACTTCAAAAACTGATAATTCTAAAAGGAGTAATTTAATTCTAGGATGAAGGCAGAAACAAATACGGTGATTATGATGACAGAAGAGACTGTAAGTAACATAAAATCTTGGTAGAATTGAAACAGCTGATGGAAGTCAAAAAAGTAATAACATACCAATTCCATAATTTTTTATACAAAAAAGAGGATCAAAAGAGATCATTTAAAATTATTAAGAAAGCAATAGAAGTAGGTTTAAAATAGGAAATAAGTATGAAATATAGGAATTAATGAAAATATTCAGGGAAAGGGAAAGAAGGGGAAGAGGAAGAAATTGAAAATATACCAACTTCATCATTGTTCAGCAAAGTTTCAGTAGGAAACCAATAGTTTTATGACTAAAAAGTAAAAATTATAACAAAACAATTAGGCAAAGCTATAAACTTCAAAATTATTTTTGAAAACTCCTCTACAACTTACATACAAACTGGGAAAATAGAAAACATGATAAACTATAATAATAGAACTAAAACCAAGCCTCTTAGTTATATAAAAATATGCAGACATTAACAACCAGTAGTAAAAAATCAAATCAAATCAAATCTCAACTACAGTTTACATACAAGTAGGCAGCAAAGCAATTTTACTCAGATGTTTCTTATACCACTATGGAGCTGAATAAGCCAGTTACCTGGAAAGATTGAAAACTAAGGAACTGGAAAGACATACTAGACAAAAGTGAACAGAAATCAGAGATTGTGATTTTAACAGATGAGACTGAAGTCAGGGGAAAAACCATTAAACAAGATGGAGGTTAGACTCCAGTTTCAAACCTCACGAATATCTAACAGTATGAAGGTATCTATACAAAATAGCACTGTGTTAGTACACATGAAAAAATAGAGGGTGGAAACACAAGGAGAAATTAAACTATATTAATACTAGAAAACTTTAATTCACTTCTGACAGTCATTGATACTACAAGTGAACACAAAATTAGTAGGAAAATAGAAGATATAAATAGCATGATGATTTTTAAGGTGGGTCTAATTGACATACGTCATACTTTTTATCTTGGAAACAGAAATGACAATTTTTTTAAGGGCACATGGAATATTCACAGAGATAATTAATTATAATTGGTAAAAAATAAATACATATGTGTATAAATGTGTGTGTTTTACATATATGTGATATTTATATAAACATATGCATTATAAATATATGTGTGTGTGTATATATATATCAGCTTTCACAATTGCAGTATAAAAAGACTAGAATTTTAAGATGAAAAACCAACTAAAAAATAAAACCTACTACTTACAAAGTTTATTATCATCAGATTCTCCACCCACCTACAAAAGTCTCTTGATTAACTCCAGTGTCCAAGAGAAAATAAAAAATGAAATAATAATATATGTTTTAGTTAAAACAAGGCTACAAAGAAAATCCAATCCTTTTAAATAAATATATTAAACATCTAAATAAAGAGCTTCATGAACAATCAAACAAACTTATAAAAAGAAGAATTTAGGTGGCTCAGTCAGTTAAGCGTCTGACTCTTGATTTTGGCTCAGGTCATGATCTCAAGGTCATGGGATCTAGCCGGCATCAGGGGCTCTGCCCTCAGCAGGGAGTCTGCTTGAGATACTCTCCCTCTCCTTCTCCCTCTCCCTCTTCTTCACCCTCTGCTGGCAAGAGCTCATGTGTGCCCACATGCATGCACAAGTGCACCCTCTCTCTCTCAAATAAATCTTTTTAAAAAAGGAAAGAAGATTTAGAAAGCAGCGAAATGGCAGCATTAAAATGGTAGAATTATTTTTAAAACCAAGTAATGTTTAATTTAAAGAATAATGAAGCAAGCAAGTTGTCTCAACCAACTAAGGTAAAAAGGAAAAAAAAAAGGCCAACTTGCTATAAAATGGCAAAAAGGAAATATCAATAATGAAAGAATTAATAGAATCTTAAGTGTCCACTTTTACTATGAAAAAAATTATAAGAGGTGAGAAACTGAATAAAATGGTTTTCTAGGAAAGTATATATTATTTGAAGAAACCCCATAAGAATTAGAAAATATAAAGATATCGATTGCTCTGGAAAAAAGCAGAGACAGTCATCATAAAATGACATCTTTCCAAAAGACAGTAGGAAGAGGTGTTTTATAGGTGTTTCCTTCTAACCTTTTAAGTACAGATTTCAGTGCTCTTCAAAGTGGTCCAGAACATAGGAAAGAAAGGAAAGTTTCTAAAATCTCTTATTAATATACCACTGATTGCGAAGTCCAACCAAAGGACACCAAAAAGGAAACCTAGTAGTTATCGAAATGTAGTCAGCAAATCTCCAGAGTCCCCCATGACACTTCCAGGGAGTCTGGATGGTCAAAACTATTTTCATGATAATCCAATGACATTGTCACTTTGACCATGTTGACACTTGCACTGATGGTGAAAACCGTGCTGGCAGCTTAGTACGAATACAACCAACTGTATTCTTCACAGCTATGCACTTGAGTTAAAAAAAATAAGCTAGTTTCACTTAAAAGTATCCTTGAGGAGAGATTATTAATTTTATTAAATCTCAAACCTTGAGCATGGTCTTTAATATTCTGTGTGAGAAAATGGGAAGGATGAATAAAGAAATTTGGCTGCAGTCAAAGTACAAGACTGTTTAGAGGAAAAGGACTTGCATGATTGAATTGAGAGCTGAACTTGACAATTTTTTTCATGGAAAATGTTTCATACCTGTAAGGGCATGAAATACCATATACTGCCTCACCTTGAGTTATTCCTCTGGAATGTGAATAAAGAGCAGGAAACTAAGAAAAGGAACTCTATAGTTACACATGCTTATTGATGCGGTAACTAAATGTGTGCTTTCATGGAGTCACTTGGCAGGGCATAAAAATATTTCTGTAGATTTCTAAATAAATCCTATCTCTTAAAATTTGTTGACAATAACATACATAGTCAAATGCAGAAGAAGGACTTTTTAACAATTTTCAGAAACTGATGTATTTATATGATATCCACTACGCTAGACAGCTTGGCCTCGGGATTTCTTCCACATATTCTTAATTTTCAAAATATGTTCTAAATACCAGAAATGTTTGGCTTTCAATAAAAATATTCCCTAGGCACTCTGTAATAAAATTAAAAGTTAATATTTTCAAATATCTACATGTCAGCATTTGTACCCCAGTATGTTGCCAACAATCCAGACACACAGCGTTTCTCTTAAATTTCCTAGATATCAAAGAATGTGTTGCTTTGAGATTAGACAGAGAGTGGCAAAGTACGAATTACCCTCAGATGGGAGGTTGCCCATGAAGGAGTTGAAAAAGAGTGTTGTTATTCTGTTGGGATTTTGCTTCATGTCTTTGTAATCTCAGACCTCCAGGTATAAAGCGAATGATTCCATCTACTTGTTACCAAGGTTCTCAGCCTTTATAGTTTCAACTTTTCAGATATGTAAAAATAGCTCAATTAGTGATAGGACTCAAAATTAATACCAATCCAACTCCACCACTTCTTAAATGGGAGCTTGAAATTTTCAAAGAGTCGAATGACTGCCCCACAGGTATGGGCAAGTGACTGGCCAAGCAGAAACAAGAATTTAAGTTCTCACATCCCAAAATCCAGGTGGTTGGAACCAATAATCATAAACATTCGTATCCTGCCTCTCCTTCCACCATCTTGGGAAAGCAAGTGTTTGTATCCCTAGAATACTCAATTGGGGGGGGGGATTATATATATATAGTGGATAAGGCTCCAATTAAAAATTGAAGTGACTATAAACCTCTTGGAAAGAAAATTTCAGCTTATATAAATGCAAATACTGTATGACAGCAAGGTCTGCCAGAGGCCTCTGTGTGATGATTAATCTTGACTTCAGAATAAGCCCTCTCCCCTTTGCACTTTAAAGCTAACTATTCTGTGGCTTTATATAAGTTGGAGTTACATTTCCATGCTCCAGTTTCTATCATGTCTTTGAGATAACAGAAGGACAAGGACCATATATATATATATATATATATATATATATATATATATATGCAGTTCAACAGCTGAGAAAGATCACATATGGCAGTGGAAACGAAAGTGTTGCTTTCATTTTGGAAAGAGAAGTGAGAAGTATTCCTGAGTCAAAGCTCAGTGCCACCTGAATGAGGTGATTTATTTTTGTGCAGCAGAATGAACTTTGCGTGGGTACAGATTTATGGCAAATACACAAACACCTACACAGATCTCATTAGGGGTTTGAAGAAACACCATTTTCCCATGACAGAAATGATTATAGGTGCAGTAATAATAGCATTTTCATTTAATGAAAGTGGGTTTCTTTAAGTTCCTGAAAACATAAAGCATTTGTTAAAATGAATTAGCTTATTTTCAATAAACTTTTCAGCAAAAGATGGGATGGATAAGTGACAAGTAAGGTTGAACTGACAGGCTTAAGTTACAAAGATAATAGAACTCTTAAGTAAGCTAATTTTAACTTAAGTAATCAAATGAAATCATGCCTATAGTCTCTTTCAATAGCTTTTCACAAGTTTTCTATCAGACCACCTATTTTTTTTTTCAAGTTTATAAAGTAATATTTGAAATACAGTCTCTGGGACTTCTCCAGCGCACCTCAACTGACTTTCAAATTTTAAACTCTTGCTTAGAGACATTCTTTCCCTTCTGGCTCTCAAGAGAAAGGAAGATACTATCATTAACATTTGTGTGTTTGGCATCATCTCTTGTTCAGTCTTGCTTCATTTTAAGACTCTAAAATTGTGCATGTGAACCTTTACTATCTCGTGAAGAGCCACAAACCTGAATGGAGCAGCAGAGTTAGTAGGTTACTTTCATGGCTACTCTGGAGGAGAGATGTCCGTCTACTGCAACCCAGAGAATGAGCATGCAACTCTACTAGGGAAAGTGACTGCACCAGCATCATGCACGAGAATCCAGCAAAGGTGTCTATGGTTGAGCGTCTGACAATAACACTGTCCTCACCTGTGCATCACAGCACACTGAAGTGTCAAGATTCATCACAACCTGGTTACAAGAATAATCCACAGACCACCTTGCCTTACAAACCTGTGGGTGTGAATGAAGTGACCTTAACATTGATAGTCAATATTCAATACTCAACACTTAGTAGTGCATCCGTTCCTGCTCTTGCCTATAAGAACCTCAGTCATCTCCACTACATAGTCACACACTATGAAGTCATTGAGTATTTCCAAGAAACACTAATGGGGCCTCACATGTGTTCCCAGGCTTTATGTTATAGATATGGCATGGCATCTGCCATATCTGCCTCCTTGATGTCAACTGCCCATAGGGCCATGGGGAAACGTCATCATTGCTGTTGCTGACAGCACCCCACAGAACAGTGCCAGAGCCATGGCCAGAAGTGCTTCCAAACGCACAGGCTTCAATGTCCACAGCAGTATGCATTCCGTCCATTTTATTATCCATCCTAGATTCAGCAACAACCACATTCCTTCCAGCACCTGCCAGAAAGCAGATGATATCCAATGAATAAAAGAGAAAGATTCCCAAATTAGGTGCTTTTCTTAAGTCACCTACATTTTTGAGGAACTACAAAATTGTCAAGTGAACTTAACTTGGTCTTTCATATGACCCACTGAGAATTTATTTTCCGTTACAGAAAGAAAGGCTAGTTCACTAACCCTTGGTAAATGCGGTGATGCACAAAATCATTTCTAGGGGAGCACCAGCACAATCATTTGGATGAGTAGGGTTTGCTTATTGTATCCTCTCATGGTCTGTTACACAAACATGCAGCTGTTCTTAAACATCTGTAAACAATCTTGGAATTTTTCCCACTTTTTATACGTATTTGCATCACTGGCCCCTTTCACTAATCATTCCCTTGAAGAACTAACCTGTAGCCTCCTGCAAAGTTATTTATCTTAGACTTCACATTCTCACAGAAGTCTTTGTAACCTTTTATGCCTTGCCAATGTACTCTCACAGCATGCTCTGTTTAGCAATTTCTTAGCACCCAGCACATGGTTTACCTTGTTTTCATGATATAGATCCTCCTCTGGACTCTAGACACTAGACTATGTTCTTTGAGGGAAGCAAATGCTTCTTAGTTCTGCACTGCATTCCCAGTGCCTTGAATGGGGAGTCCAGCAGGTACTTAGTGTTCCATGACTGTTGAAAGAATGACCTACAGTGCATTATGGAGAGAACATATTAAACATATTAAATGTCTACAAGACTTAATGTTAAAAATTAATTTAATTGGTAAAAAAAAACCTATATTGATTGAACCCCATTTAGTTAGAGAGAAGCTTGTTATTACCTTTAACTGGTCAATGTAAAGTAAATTACACTCTTGAACTACTTTGCAAAGACTTACTTAAACAGCTATTATAACTCATTTTATACCCCTGCTATTTTCTCTTAGGTTTGGTGAAATTCAACTAAATAGATTTCATGCTATTCAGTCACTATTGCTTCTTTATTATTCATTCTTAAGAAATATAGTTATTGATTACATGTGATGTGCCAGACATTCAAGGTACTGGTTAATACAACAATAAATATGACGGTCAAGGTCTTTGTTTACTTAGTACTTACATTCACATGGGTGGAAATAGATAAAAAAATAAATACATCAGCAGGAATATAATACCTAGTGATAAGTCCTGAAGTGGGAAGTGCTCTGGTAGGGTAACATTAAGGGACTTCAGGTTAGGCTATCAAAGAGGTTTCAGTGAAGAGGTGGCATTTACTGTGAGGTTTTCAAGCTAGGGAAGGAACAAATGCAGGTACTCTAAGGTCTGCCCCAGCTTGGCACACTCCCAGAAGGAAAGTGTCTTCCTTACCCTCATTCTCACATGTTTAAGGTGTAGGTGTGCTTTTCCCTCGCATTTAAATATCAGTGTGTGTCATGAAAATAATACAGAAATGGCCTCCTATAGAAAACAGAACTTGAAATGTTTTGAGTTAAATCTTAAAAAGAGTTTTGAGGAAAAAGCTTTACAAAAAGCTGAGGGTTTGGACAAGGGGCCTCAATTCTTACCCCACCCTCCTTTATACAGTGGAGACAAGCCGACCGAGGTGTAAGTGTTCCCAGAATGTTGGCGTCATCTCCAAACACCTCACTGGCCTCTCTGACCCAGGCTGCCTCTGGCCAAAGTTTATCCCTTCTGGTCCCCATCTGATCTAAGGTTATGTGTTGTCTCTTTACCAACAGATTAAAAACATTCATCTTTCTAAAGTTTTCATACTTTCCCGATTTGAAATTACCAGTGAGTGCTTTCCTCTAAATCAGTATAATCCGTCTGAGAGACAGCTTTATTCAGGACTGATGAACAGGACTATGCTAAAGTCACAACAGCTCGTTTCTACCCACTTTCTAATGCCCAGGGGGTAGACATGCCCCATTCAGACATTTCTTATAAGGGAGTTAAAGAAGTATTTTCTCCACTCTTCTTAGTGAAGGAGTCAAAATAGCCTAAACAAAATAGCCTCAACTATCCTGAATAGTCAAAATGCTTTCTTATAAGATCTTACAGGATCTACTTTTAGCCAATTGATCTCTTCCTACACCTTTGTCCTATTAACTTCTTCGGTCAAACCAATCAGAATAAATATAAGGGTGAGGAGGAACTACACTTGGAAAAGAATATTATGAACCATCTATCCTCATTATATTATTATTGTTGTGGTGGTGGTGGTGGTTGTTTTCCTTTCCCAAACAAATCAAAATTTGAATAGAATGTGAGTGGAGAAAATAAAAACAAATAAAACAGGGGCAGAGAAACAGAGGCTTCCCATTTTGTAAGAACATGAGACTACACGAGGCTGAAAGGCACCTGTGACATAATCGGCGCAAACCCGGAGAAAACTCCTGCGAGTGGACGAAGGGTGCTGAGAAAGCACACAGAGTTATAGGTCTCCCTCCTCTTCTTCCCCTTCTGCTCTCCTTCCCTTTCTCTTCCTTTCCTCTCCTTTCTGTTGATTTCATTCGCTTCCTAAACAGTTTAGTCCTCCAAGCATTAGGTGAGGCAGGGCCAGGGGTAGACATTGGAAAGAGGAGGGAGAACGACTCAGATGAGGTAACAGAGTTTGAAGAGTGTGGAAGCTCAAATAGAAGCAGGCTAGCGCAGGAGCCCACAGGGCTAAGGAGGCTATTAGAGTAAGAGAGTGGACAATATGCAGCATCTGGGCTAAGACAGGGTAACGAGAGCCTCTGTGTGGGGTGGGATTGTCTCAGGTTGGTTACCTACAAGGGGACTGATCAGGAAGTAAATATATCAAGAATGTTTGGAGCCAAGTGTCTCACTGTTGGAGAAGGGAGTTGAAATATGGAAAGGAAGAAAACTAGAATAAGTCTGTGACTTTGGATTGAAATTGGAGGCACTGGTATGAACATGTGGTTTTCAATAGTTGATGGATGGATGGATAGATAGATAAGTATAAATATAGTTGTAGATGTGTGTGCAGAAATGCATATATCCACAGGTACACATGTATATATGTGTATTATTTTTAGTCAGGTGAGGATGTGGTAACAAAGTGCTGTAGATTTGAGTGGCTTATAAACCATGGAAATTTATTTCTCACAGTTCTAAAATCAAACAGGCTGAGACCAGGATGCCAGCATGGTTGAGTTCTGGTGACTTCTTGGTTCATGACTAAGTTGCAATTCTCATTGTATCTTCACATGGTGGTGAGCACAGAGAAGCAAGCTCTGTGGTGACTCTTATAAGGGCACAAGTCCCATTCATGGAGGCTCTGCTCTCATGACCTCATCTAATCCTAATTACCTCCAAAAGCCCCACCTCCTAATACCATCACCTTGGGGGGTAGGGTTTCAACATAAGAGTTTTGGAGTGACACAGTCAGTTTGCAACAATTACTTAGCTCTAGTCCCCAAGAGATGCTAGGAACAGTAATTTCCAAGTAACAAGAAAGCACACCGAATGATGACATTGAAGTTTCCAAACAACTTTCAACTTAAAAACACTGGGACTTGTGAAAGAAAGAGCAGGTTCTAGGACTGGGGCAAGGAAAATACAAGATGATTCCAGAACATGTTTTTTTGTTTGTTTGTTTGTTTCCCCTGAAAGTAAAAAATGTTGAGACATCTTCAAAGAATGATGAAGTCATATCCAAAGGTCACAGGAACCAACCTGAAAAGTTTCCCACTGGCCTAGTATAGGACAATTGACACATTAACTGCAAAATGATAATAATGGATTATAGCCCTTTGGATAAAATAGAAATCTATACTTACATAAATAAATTAAATACACAGAAAATTTGATGAGAAATAGGCTACAAACATGGTCTCAAACTACCTTCCGCCAAATACTCATTATCTCAATACTCTAAGTCAAAGGAAGAAAAAGTAACTTTATAGTGGAGAAGCTTGTCAGATTCCACTTTGATCAAGTTCACCCACCTTTATGTCGCTGGTATCACTATAATGGTACAGATCAAAATTAGAGAAGTGAAAACATTTCTGAGGTATTTCTATCAAAAATGCATAGCCTGAATCTAATCATGGGGAAGCATCAGACAACATCAAATTGAGGAATGTTCTACAAAATAACAGGCCTATAATCTTCAAAAGTGCCAAGGTCATAAAAGTTAAGGACAGACAGGGAACTGCTCCACACTGAAGTGAATTAACAAGTCATGAAAACTGAATACAGCTTGGGATACTGGACTGGATCGCTCGACTATAAAGGATGTTATTGGGACAACTGGTGAAACTGTAACGGAATCTGACAAGTAAATGGTAGTGATGTGTCTCCTGTGTTAATTCCCTGATTAGGATGGTCAGACAGTGGTTACACAGAACAATGTCCTTATTTGTAGGAAATACATATTAAGGTATTCAGAGATGATGGGGCCTCATCTTAGCAACTTACTCTCCAATGCTCCAGGGGAAGAAAAAGTTTTTTGTACTATACTTGCAACTATTCTGTGGACTTGAGATTTTTTTCAAAATAAGAAAAAAAATATTATATAAAAGAACACATACAGCTAGATCCTACTTTTCTCACTGCCCTCTTCTTTCTTCGAAGGGCAAGAATGCCCAGAACTAGAGAATTGTTTTGCAACTGAAACAAGATGCCAACCTTCCAGCCACAGTGGTGGTTGCATAAAAATATAGGTGCTATCTTGTTTGAGCTGCTGTGCCAAGCCTATCCTGAGCTCTTAGCTTGGGTAAAAATAAGATGACATTGATTACAGAAATAAAGAAAAAAGAAAGCAAGGAGAAATAAAGATAGAAACAAATATTTGGATAGCCAGGCATATATGTTTTCTTACCCAGTCTTCTAAGCAACCCAGCTTAATGAATTCTGTTATCACTACTATGTCTTAAATCGTTCAACTGGGGTTCAAGTAAGCATTTTGGTAAAAAGCCACACACAATACGCTGCTAATTCAACCTGGTTCTGCCTACCGGTGGACAGGGCCACTTGAAAGGCACGTGGTACATATTTATAAATGTGGATTTCCTATGAAAGTAATGGGAATCTCCCAGCTCTGAGAGAAGAGAGAATACTACATAAGGAATGGCCAGAGACACCTGCTAAAAAGCATGATCCCGCCTTGATATTTGAAATGATGTGCTGTTGTCATTGATGTGATGGGGAAGCAAACCTAGAGGAAGAACAAAAGAAGAGAAGACAGTAAATTAATAGATGCATTTGAAACACACAGGGGCTAGCTACCTCCTGGAAAAAGACTTGCAAAAGAAATTTTTAGTGCAAAAATGAAGACTAAAATCAGGACAAAAATAAAGAGTTTTTCATTTTTATTTATCCAAAGATTAAAAATCATTAAAAATGATTTTACTTTAAGTGGAAAACATTATGCTTTTGAGCAGAGTAAGCAAAAAAAAAAAAAAAAAAGGAAAGCTTCTTTCATTTAATCATCATTAAAATTGATTCATCAGCCATAGAATGCAGGTAATTATAAGACTTTAGAACCAAAACATCTTTCATTTCAACACAATAATCACAGTTTCCATCATCAGTGGGTTGGGGAGGCAAAAAGTGTGTTTGAAGATAAAGGTGGGTATGTATACAAAAGTGCTTCAACTTGGCATTGCTACCGTGTTACCGAGAAATAGTAGTGTTTACGTAGTTAACGAATATATGAATGAATTTAACTCAGAGTTCAGTATGTTTTCAGCAGAATGTAATTCAACCTACTCTGATTTACTGATAGCAAGTGTCCCAGCATGGATGTATTCTTTGTTTTTATCTATTTATAAATACTCACACATACCTGTATCTGTTTATTTGTTTGTTTGATAGACAGCTCGGTTCAAGTTGAGAAGCCTTGTATAAAAGAGAGACCTAACTAACTTGGTCTTTTCAACCATATTCAATGAAAATGGCATTATACTCTTGCACCCTTGGATGCTTTGTGAAACACAGCTTTAGAGCCCTTTAAAACTATAAAGAACTAACTTCTCTTTCAATGGTTTGTCAAATATTACTACATTGATTCATAGCAACAAATACTGAAATTTTCATAAATTGCACAATACTCTATTCTCTGTCATTTAAAGAGAGCAAAGAGACTGAGGTTTAGAGAGGGAAGGGGGAAAAATCAGCTACTCAAAAGGGTTTTTTTTCTGCATGTTTTAGACTATTTTGAATTCCAATGCATCTGTCATTCTAACAAAGAAGTCTAAATTTTCAGTTTTAGAGGGGTGACTAAAAATAACACCTTGCTTTAAAGAGTATGAATTTGCAATTAGTTAGCAAGTAGATTTATGCTTTAGCATTTTCTTTTTTTTTTTTTTTTTTTAAGATTTTTTTTATTTTATTTATTTGAGAGAGAGAGACAGTGAGAGAGAGCATGAGCGAGGAGAAGGTCAGAGAGCGAAGCAGACTCCCCATGGAGCTGGGAGCCCGATGTGGGACTCGATCCCGGGACTCCAGGATCACGCCCTGAGCCGGAGGCAGTCGTTTAACCAACTGCGCCACCCAGGCACTGGTGGGGTGTGTGTGTGTGTGTGTGTGTGTGTGTGTGTTTAATCCCAGTGGCCATTGTCATCAAAGAAGCAGCCGCGAACCCTCTCCCAGCATTGCTGTCAAGGTAATCACGTCTTTCTCACCATCATTTTTCAGTAAAGTACTTTAAAGAAAGTGATATTATATTTCACTGCAAGTTCATAAAGATCTGACAGCCATTAACTTCCCAGCAGTTGTTTTTAATGCTTATGAATTTTGTGCCAGATTGTACAGCGCGAGGATATCAAGCCTTTTTGGGCAGAAACCCCCCACCCCTCTGCTGCAGGGCAGTATACCCCTGCACTTTATAACTGCTAGGTTCATCCTTGTGAACCTGTTAGCAAGGATGGCCAGAACCACCGTGCGGTAGGTAAATCTCTTCCCAGCCCCCGATATCATACAGGTTGAAAAGGAGAGTGGTGGACCGTGGGAGCCTGGCACAAGGAGCCCAGCTCAACCCAGCCCAGCCCAGCAACTGGGAGCTTTCTCCTGCCCGACTCTGGACTAATTTTAAAATAAAGTGCTTCAACTCTTTAATCAGCATCAGACCCCTCTGAAGAGCAACTCTAAAAATTGGGTTTCCATGGTAACAGCTGGAGACTGATTCACAAGTCCTCATATTGCCTACATAACCTATTTAATTACACAGGAACCATTAAACCCTGTGTGTGTGGATGTGTTAAAGTTATATATATATATTCCTGCATGGAATTAATCCTGCATGGAATTAATTGTAATTATTTTAATAGGATTTAAAAATTACATATGTCTAGAAAAATCTTCAACATTTATGAAAAAAGACAGCAGAGGATGAAATCCCAAATATTTGTTTTGGGGTCATCTTAATTGACTTACAAACTCTACATAAGTTAAAACTCATGTTATAAAAATTACTTTGAAAGACTTGTTGTCAATATCCCTAGAAATATTAAATTATTTACCTGAAACATAAAGACCGATTATCCCCCTTTTCAATTCACCTGATTTTAACACTAAAAGAAAATAAATACATGAATAGATAAAATGGGTAGGGCAGGAGGAGTGACAGGTTAGCCACACCTCTTTCCCTTTGTCTCCAAAACACGCATTTATTCTTTCAGCACACATCAATGGCTGATCAATCAATCAGGGTATAGATATCAGTGAGTCTCAGGTTCTGTACACAGTTCTAGGGATGAGGCATAAAAGACAAACAAGCAAATAGTTCACATTAAAATTGATGAACACACCATGCACAGTCTGTGGGAGCAAGCCATGAAGACTTTCTGGAGGAGGAGAAATCTGAGCTTGATTCTGATGGATGAGGAAGATTCTGCCCAGTGAAGTGGGATGAGGGAAGGATTAAAGGTACCTTCAGAAAATAGAACATGTCAAGCAAAGAAGACACTTAAAGGAAGTTCAAGTAGTGTGCTAGATTGTGGGGTGCAGCAGGGGTAGCAGGCGGGCAGGCTGGAGAGATGGGCAACCATCGGTGAGGGCAAGGGGAAACATGAAAGGGTTTCGAGTTTTCAATTTTAGAAAGGTCATGCAGGTGACTGTTGAACAATGTACTGGAAGAGGGCTGCAGGGGAGAAGTATCACTTAAAAATCAAGAGAGGTAGAGATAGTGAGGACAGATCTGGAAGAGAAGAGGTAGAGCTGCCAGATTTTGGTGATTGATTTTCCTTGGTCAGTGAGTGAGAGGAACAGCTTTTGGTGGCATCCAAGTTTTGTGTTTGACTTAATGACTTCTTCAAAGAAATATTTGCAATTACTGTCTCTGTTTTCTCATATTGCCCCAATTTCTCAACCCACTTAATTCTGGATTCTGCCTCCACCAGTCTACTAAAATAACTCACACTTCCAAAAATTGGAGCATCCAACTTTAATGTTGCTAAAGCCAAAGGATCCTCACTCTATTGGCAAAATAGCCAATAATGCAGCATGGGGGTAGGTTCCCCACACGTAGGCTTCAGAGTATGTGTATGCTGTCCCTTGCAAGTGTTTTTCAGGATCAGACCACTTTTGCAGTCTGCATTCTCTCCTGCCTTGGTGAGAGTCCCAGCTTCCAATTTTCCATGACCCTCATCCCTGGGCAACTTCACCAGTCCCGCAATCCAGCTGGCACTCTGGCCTAGACAACATGCAGGAGACGATTAAGGTCACCCATCCCATAATCAGTGCCACGGAATGCAGAGCGCAGCAGCCAAAGAAGAAATGAGCACCAAGATTGTATCTGAAGAAAGACTAATGAGCAATATGTTGTCTGAAAAAAAAGACTAGCCGTGCATTTAAAGAGGCAGCTCCAGTCTCAATTACAAAGTAACTTGACACCAAACCCCAAAGCATAGGGCTAATGCTCCAAGCAGGGAGTTCCCATTCTGAATGATCTAATCCACTTTCTATTTTGCATCCCCCTGGATGAAGAAGAGTCCTTCACCAAAAATACTTCTCCTATGTAGGTAAATGTTGATTTAATGAATTACTTAAATTGTTTTCTTTTCTAAATCAACATTCAGGGAAAGTGTCTGCAAGTTTATTATGTGTTGAAGGTATCCTAATTCTTATTTTTATGCTTGTATTGTTTCTAGCAATCACATTCAACCCTTGACGACTGGAGAACCATTTACCCATCTAGAAGAGCTACAGAAAACTGACGTCATAATGTTGTCTACATAAACTTCCACTGATATGCTAAAATCGTGATAATGAGGTTTCCAAGGGAAGAGATGACAACGGGTTCTTATGGACTCTGTAAATTAGGTGATTGTTTCTTACATTTTACATTTCATATTCAGCTATATAAAATAAGTAGCCAGTACCAAAAAGGAATTTAACACTATTTTTAGTAACAGAATAACAAATTACTCACTCTCCCATTCCAGATGTGTCATATTTTCACACTAATCTCTGCATGCAAAGATTTTACTGTAATGGCTCCAAGGTATTGGCACATCCTGTTCATTTTAAGACCTGGCGTTATGATGGGAATAAAGTCTTCTTAATTCTCTTTCTAATCACATAGCTCAGGAGAAAGAGAGTTATAGGAAGAAAGCCATTGCTGCCACATAAGATTAATATATCCACATGCAAATTAGACTCAGAACATAGACCTCTCATATGCTCTAGGCTGTACCAAAAAAAAAAAACAAAAACAAAAACAAAAACAAAAAACTCCCCAGTGGCCAGATAACTGGACATTACACAAAATAGGTTACAGAGAAGATATATGAAACAAGTCATTGTGACAGATGTTAATGGAAGAATAAGACTGTAAAAAAAAAGGCATAAAAATGTCATACAGACATTCCTTTTCGTATTATGCTTCACAGATATGGCATATTTTACAAATTCAAGGTTCATGGTAACTTTGTATCAAGCAAGCTCCATTTTCCAACAGTAATTTGCTCACTTTGTGTCTCTTTGTCACATTTTGGTAATTCTTTGGTAATTCTTGCAATATTTCTTTTTTTTTTTTTTACATTTTTAGTTTTTGATATAATGGTCAATGATTCATTAGTTATGCATAACACAGGATGCTTATCACATCATATGTCCTCCTCATTGCCCATCACCAAGTTACCCCATCCCCCATCCACCTCCCTTTCCACTACATAGCCATCTTGCATTGTTTCAAATGTTCTCATTTTTATTTTATTTCTTATTGTGACTGATGATTAGTTACCTTTGATGTTACTATTATAATTGTTTTGCAGCACCATGAACTGTGTCCATATCAGACAGAGAACTTTATTGATGCATGTTGTGTGTCTTCTGATTGCTCCATGGACTGGCTATTACCCCTAAAAGAAAGAAAGTCTCCCCTGGAAAGAAATTATCTCTCTTCCTCTCCTTGGGAAGATGAGCAGAAGATGAGAGTGATCAGAAGTTGGCTAAGGGGGAGGATAAGGGACCTCTAAGTGAAAAGGAGAATCACTGAAGGAACAGAAAAATAGATAAAAGATAGGTTTAGGATGCTTTGCCATTGAAAATGACCTCTATCATAAAACACAAATAATGAACCTGTCACTTATAGCTCTATTAATATTTAAAGAGTAAAGTATCATGTTAGGAGTAATGTAAATCATTCTCAAGGAAAATTCTAGTTGGCTAGCCCTACTTCAAGTATCTTTAAGTTTGGGTATGCAGCCCCAAACTCCATATAGGGGCATGGAAAGAGGAAAAAATTGAAAACCATTAATGATGTGATACGGGCCAGCAGCAAAAGGTTACTAATCATTGAAAGCAAACTTCAGTGTAAAAAAAGTAATGTATTTTACTACTTTTCTGATTTGACTGAGAGGAATGAGCACTTAATGAATTCCTGTGATGCTGTGTTTTTTCACATGGCACTCTCCCAGTTACTGAAAGGGGAGAAGGATAAATTGAGACAGAATTTGAGGTCAGGCTTTAGAGTTCATTTAAGTTTCAATATCTGGAGCAAGAATTTTTTTTTTCTATTTAAATTTATCATCACAGACCAAACAATGGAAATTCTGAAGAGGTACCACTAGAGATGATGTTTGTATGACTGAAGAAACCTTAAAAATGTATTAAATGCTGACCTGATAAAATTGAAATTGTGATTTCCCAATAAAACATGTGAGGTGAGAAACTTTGAAGACTCCTTGTCAAAATGGATCTATAAATTCAAACTTTGGTCTAATTTTCTTTGTTGTTGTCATAGTGATGATGGATATAAAATAGGAATTCCAGACTCAAAACTTCTCCAATGTCCAGAATAGAACAAAAACCTAAAATGATGAGCAGAACAGAAGGCAGAGACCAATTTGGCTTCTTATCAAGGAGTAGGTTGTTGGGGCCAGGCATTTGGCTTTCCTGGATAGAAAAAGTTGAAGGTGTTCTGGGTGGGTGGGAGTTGAAGTGGTAGAAAACCAGAGCCCAAATCTACCTGAAGCCAGGACCTCAAGAGTTCCTGGAAATGATCTGCTCTGGATTGTAGAAAAATACTGACCCCCAATATGCAAAAAGCATAGTTTCAGGAGATAAACTCAGTTGCCCATTTGTTTGATACCAAGATCATCACAATCCCATTATCCTGACAGTGGAGGATCACAGATGCACTTACAGGACCTGATTCTGGACCAGCAGCCTGGGGGGCTGGAGGGATGCAATCATAAAACTCAAAGCCAGAGAAATGTCAACAGAGGACAAGAATGAGCAAGAAAAATAAGAAATAGAAGAAAATGGAAAAAACAAACACATTGCAATTTTTTTACTCAAAATAAGACTTGAAAACTAGTACTTCAAATCCCTGATGCTAATTTTTTTAAATCAACAAGGAGCTTACAAAATTACTTTATGAAAGTCTGAAAAAATCATAAAATTAATTTGTGTTAGATATTTAAAGAGAGAACAAAACTCAAAATTCCTTTAAAGTAGAACTGCAATTTTTAAGAAAAGCAGAAGTGAAAACAAGAACAGATCTTAGAAATAAAAAATATTGTCATTAAAGTTTTTTTTTAATGTAATAGATAAGATCAAATCTAGACCAGTGTTTCCCAAATTGTTTTTGTTAAAGAATCACTTTTTTTTCCAATCTGACACTTTCATAAAGTAAAATAAAAATGAATTACTAGAAAGTTAAATACAAATTCAAACATGTGTCAAATACAAGCACGATTTTTGTAATATTTGATAGTCATAAAATTAAATTTTAATCAGAACAAACAAAAAATAAGAAAAAAGAAGATCATTTCAAAAATTATACATCTACTTTATAAGGTTTTATCTTGCCAATTAAAACACAGAACCCCTATTACACTAGCAATGAAATTCTGCAAAGTTATTCATTAAATAGTGATTTCTCTTTTCTAAATATTTTCATATCAATGTATATCAATAAATATTTCAAGTTCTGGATATGACAAATGGACTTTCTTCTTGCATACTAACTTATCGAGTTTAGAATGGATGGACAAAAATATTCCTTAAAGGGGGTAAGGCAATGAACTTCTAAAAAGTTTTGTGTATTTTGTTTTAATATCATTAGTATTAGAGAAATTAAATTCACAAGAGATCTCAGGACATTTATTAGCTTATATCCAAAATCAAGCAAACGAATGAATTTTCAAATGTCATCTTTAATTCTTGGTTACTATCCAGATCAAGCAATTTACACTGAAGAGTTATACTTAGTTTTAAATTAAACTCTGATGAAAGAAAAGGACCTATAGCCATGATATTATTTCTATATATGGTTTATTATGATAAAAAAAATAAAATCAAAATATTCTATCATATAACCGCAGTCTAATCATGAAAAAACATTAGATGAACTCAAGTCCAGGGATGTTGTACAAAATATCTGCCTTAAACAATACTTCTCATAATTATCAGACCTGAAGGAAGGAGGGAGAGAAGGAAGGAGGGAAGGAGGAAGAGAAGGAAGGAAAGAGAAGGAAAGTAAAAAAAAAAAAAATTCAAGACTGAGAGACTGCCACCAGCTGAAGGAGACTAAGGAAACATGAGCCTGAATGCAACATGGTATCTTGGATTAGATCCTGGAATAGAAAAGGGACATTGGTGGAAAAGCTGACAAAATCTGAATGAAGTCTGGAATTTAAGTTTAAAAACTATACTGAATCCATAGATGTTTGCTGATAACTTTTTACAAATGTGCAGTAGCAAGACAACACCTTGTTCAATAAATGACATTAAATCCATGAAATTTATCATATAAATTATGTAATATATATTATATAATACATATATGATACATAATATAAATTATATAACAACATAAAGTCATAAATTACAAAATTTATAATATCCTGTAGAAACTTGTTTTTGCCTTCTATTTTACTTGCAAAAACATGTATGTCCCTTCCTTTGCATGGAGGTATTGAGATAATTAAAAATAGTATATCATGAGATAATTAAGCAGGACTCACTGTCCAATTTGCGTGTGTAAAAATTTAAGGCCAAATAAGTTTCTAATGTTTTGGAAACACCAAGAGTTCATGCCACGTTTCTAACATTGTTCACAGAGTACTTCCCTTGAAAAACTACCATCATTAGCCAGCACAATGGTTATGTATAACTGGTTGCCATATTGTCATACAGTAAAGAGAATAATTTTATTTATTTTATTTTTTTTAAAGACGTATTTATTTACTTGGGTGGAGAGGAGCAGAGGGATAGAGAGAGAATCCCAAACAGATTCCTTGCTGAGCATGGAGCCTGACGCAGGGCTCCATCTCACAACCCTGAGATTATGACCTAAGGCAAATTTAAGAGTCAGATAGATGCTTTGTTGACTGAGCCACTCAGGTGCCCCTAAAGAGAATAATTTTAATTAGCACGTTAGTATTTACCTAATCCATAATTGTGTGACATCAAGCACATAACTGCCAGATTTTAACCTCTCATAACCATTGAATCTGGCATGCAATATCGCTAATTCACAATAGTTCTTTTTGAAAGCACATATGGTTGAGAACTTAAATTCACAAATCTGAGTAAGTTGCTTGATAAAGGTCAAATCATATTGGTCATGAAAAAGCATTTAAAATTGAATTTAAAACTATAAACCTACAAAATCATGTACTTATATTGAAAGCAGTTCAAATACAACATATTTATTTTTAAGTATATATTTTTTAATTAAGAAAGAATTAAAAAATGATTTCAACATTTAAATCAAGCAGCTAGCAAAAAAACAATACAGATAACAAAGAAACATAAATAAGAACAAAAATTAATAAATAACAATTGATTCAACAAATTTGGTATTATCTTTTAAAAACTAACAGAGACAAATATTATAGATACTGATCAAGGAAAAATGACAAAACATCAATGAAAGGATGACACAATTTTTAAATTTTTTTTTAATTTTTAAAATTTTTAAAGATTAAAAAATTTGTGCGTAATTTGAAAATGAGGGCAAAATAATTATCTGTAAAAATGCAAATTGTGAAACCTGCTCAAGAAAAATCAGAAACCTAAACTAATAACCATTGAATCAATTAAATTGATAACCAAATCTCTTATCCCCAATGACCTCATTCTCCCCTGCAGAACCTCCAGGCTCTCCCTGTTTCTACACATTTTTTTTGTCAAGCAGCAAAGAAAAAAATAATACTTCCTATCACAACAAACTGTTTCAAAGAATTTTAAAAATAGTTTAAGTGCCTCATTTTGTAGGACTAGAATACCTTGAAGGTAGAAGCAGAGACTGTACAAGATAAAAATCATACAGGCCAATCTCACTTCTGAACAGAAGCAAATATGCTATACAAAACTTGGATATAAAAGTTATAAAGAGCAAGATGAATCATAAGCAGCTCGGTTGTAACCCAGGAGTGCAGGGTGCAACATCAGAAAATTTTATAATATAGAAAACAACATGATGGTGGCAAAAGAAAAAATCCACAGGATCATCTCAGAAGATGTTGGTAAGTGTACAATACTGCACAACACTCGTTCATGAAGAAAACCCTGTAAACTGGGACTAGAGACGGCTGTATAAAGATAAAAAATCACCTATGAAACCCCTAAATCTAAAGTAAAAGTTAATGCTGAAATTTTGGAAGCATTCCTTTTAAAATGGAAAAATAAACAATGTTTCTATTCAATATTATACTGGAAATGTTAGCTCTTACAATAAGAAAAGAAATTAAAAGTAAAATAATTGATAAATGAAATTAGGCCAAAAAAGGGGGGCGTTTACCCTAAAGGTGATATAAGGTCACCAAGAAGATAGGAAACAATCTATGGACAAATCGCTAGAACTGACAAAGCTCAACATAGTTTGCAGATACAAAATGGGCATTTAAATCAAGAATGTTCTAATATATCAGCAATAAAACTTTAGAAACAGCCAAAGAAAATAAAATCCCATTTAAAATAGTTGCAGAAATCTTAACCGTAAGTAGAAATTGATTTTGAATGAAATTTTTTTTCAAAATTTTTGAATGAAAATTCTTCAGGGAAACCTTATAAAGGTTATAAAATAAACTGTAATTAGCAGAAGTATATTTTATATTACAAAGCGATAAATATATCACTAATTTCTGAATTAGAAGTTCAATGCAATTTCAACAAAAATCCAGAGTTTTCCTTGGAACTTAGTATATAAACTTCAAAATTGAAATAGAAAAGATAGGGCTAAATATAGAAATTTATTCGTGGTTTTTTTTTAAGATTTTATTTATTTATTTGAGAGAGAGAGAGTGCACATGCACAAGAAGGGGAGGGGCAGAGGAAAAAGCAGTCTCCCTGCAGAGCAGGGAGCCCAATGCAGGACTCCATCCCAGGACCCTAGGATCCTGATGTGAACCAAAGCCAGACACTTAACCAACTGAGCCACCAACGCACTCTTAAATAGTTTCATTTTGATGAAAAATTATCAGGGAGGGATATTTGGTTTACTAGGGATTAATTCTTGCTATAAAGATAGAGTAATAAGCAAATGGAATGGAATAATGTGGCAGAGTCCAAGATGTGCCATGCGATCTGCCTTTCTCCGGAAGGGACTTCTCCCTCCACTTCCAATGCTGTGGGCAGACATCTTCCAGGGTCAGTTGCTTCAGGATTTGCCTCAGCAGAGGCCTGCCTTCCCCGAGTGGCCCACATCCAAGGTCTGATCATGGAGGATTTAAAAATCAGAGCTTTTCAGCCATGGGACAATTTTTAGGGCTTTGGCTATCCGGAGCCCCCGTAGGGTTGGCTGAGGCTTTCCTGGCTCTGTATCACAGACTGACTTCCCATCTGCTTCATCTTACTTTCTTCTCCTCCTTCCACAGGTGTCAATCCCTAATAAATATCCTGCAGACTGAACTCCATCTCAGCACTGCTTCTGGACATTCCAACCTGTACATAGAGGGCCAGAAGAAATCCACTCAGAGAGGAATCCTGATAAATGATAAGCATTGCATTGCAAATCAGTGGAGAAATATTTTGTTCAGTGTACAGTGCTAGGACAATCAACTACATGGAAAAAGTTAATTATGTCTCACATGGTACACATTGCACATAACAATCTATGGATTCATGAACAAAGTTTGAAAAGGAAAAACTTAAAATTTTAGAAAAACCTTGGACACAATTTGTATATGACAAAAGGCACTGTAAATAAAATTGGAAGAGAAACCTCAAGCTGAGACAATTTATTCAATGCACATATAAGTAAGAAACCTCGGTACCTGAAATTTATAAATAACTTCCACAAGTCATTAGGAAAAAGCAATCAAATAAACAAATGAGCAAAGGCTGAGAACAGTCAATGCACAAGGGAAGAAATTCAGATTGTCAGTGACTGTGGAGAAAGAGGTTCAAATTCATGAGCAATCAGGAGGAAGCGAATTAAAACAAAAGAAGATATCATTTCTCTCCTGCTAGTTTGGTAAGAATTTAAACATCTGATAGCATCTAATGACGGAGCAATTGGCTTCCACATAACTGCTGGTGGGATCATCTTTATTGATCTTTGGAGAGTGATTTACCAATAATTCCCCATCAAAGTAGATGCCCTAGTGATAGTCTCCTGCATTGTCACAAAGAAATCCAACTAAACTATTCATTTAGCACCATTTAGAAAGAAAAAGAAAGAAAATTTGAAACAATCTACAGCTGACCCTTAAACAGCAAGGATTATAGCTATGTGGGTTCATTTACAGGTAGAGTTGTTTTTGTTTTGGTTTTTTTTATAAATGTTGTAAAGTACTGTAAATGTATTTTGTCTTCTTTGTCATTTTCTAATAACATTCTCTTCTAACTTACTTTATTGTAAGAATACACGATATTAATACATATAACATAAGAAATATGTATTAATCGACTATTTATGTTATCAGTAAGCCTCCCAGGCAACAGTAGGCTGTTCAGAGTTAAGCTTTTGAGAGTCAAAAGTTATGGTGGGGTCGGGATTGTCAATGTCCCTAACCCTCGTTTGGTTCAAAGATCAGCAGTACATAGCATTTAATAGGAGGTGGATAACTATATTTGGTATGTTCACAAAGGAATATTATATGGTAATGAATATTCATGAAATAAAATCACTGATATCATTGAGAAAAAGATCATAAAAATAATGTGGGGGAAAAAAGTTGCATAAATAACTGTACAGTATAGTACTATTCACTGAATGTTTTAAAATAATCCAAACAACAATGTATACTTCTTACGTTTGTACATATAAAATGTAGTACAAAGACATAATATAAATAACAAGCCCCAAGTTCAGAATGCAGGTTACTTTTGAGTAGGCAGAGGAGGCGGTGGGATCAGAGAAAAGTATACAGTGGCTTCAACTCTATCAAAATGACTTATTGTTGTTCTTTCCAAATCTAAAGCTGATGCCATTTTTTATGGTAAGTACAATGCTGACATGTACATTTTATCTGAAGTTTATATGGCAAAAAAAAAAAAAATTTAAGAACCTAAGTTGAGAGTTGAATGAGTATCAAGTTATTCACCAGAGTTGTTTCTGTTTAACGAAAAATACAATCTCTAAAAACAGTAAAGAAAATAAGTTTAACAGTTACAACCTAGTTTAAAGTTGATTAAAGCATCCTTAACAGTCCTGCAGTGAGTCTGTGCTGAATCATGTATTATCTTTCAACAGTCTATAACTATTATTCCATGTACCACTGGTTCACTCCAATGATAGTTCTAATTATTCTTACCTCCTAAAAATGTTCTACGCTGGGGCTGAGTCTTATTTATATGCAAAACAATATTTTGTGTTCTCTTTCTTTCTTTCTTTCTTTCTTTCTTTCTTTCTTTTTAGATTTTATTTCTTTATTTGACAAAGAAACAGTGAGAGCAGGGGGAGTAGGAGAGGGAATGCAGGCTTCCCGCCAGGCAGGGAGCCTGATGAGGGGCTCAATCCCAGGACCCTGGGATCATGACCTGAGCAGACGTCCAATGACTGAGCTACACAGATGCTCTGTACAATATTCTGTGTTTTCAAACCTGGAGACCTTTTGACTCTAATGACCTTGGTTAATGGAACTTATCAGGTCAATAAAGCAACAAACACTTTAAAAAAAAAAAAAAAGGCTCAAATGTTGGGAAAGAGCATACTGGCTACATGCATATAGCTCAAAATAAAATTTTATACCCTTTTACATACTGTTGATGTGGATTCAGTCTTCATTTTAATTCCAAATACCTCTCTTATCTTTCTTAAAGTAAATGATATCTACCAATTATCTAGCATTAAAACAGAACAAGATAAGATACTGGGTATGTTTATAATTCTCTAATTTCTTAAGTACACTCAATGAAAATGCTTTTTCATTTCTTGATAAATTACTCAATGAAAAAGAGCCCTCAGGACATATTCTTGGATAAGTTATATTTTGGGTTTAGAATGAAATGCTTCTCTGACTCTGGTGATAGTCTATAAATAAATATATGGCAAACATGAACTCAAGCAATCCTTTTACTTTATTTATTCTGAACTATATTTTTCCTCTTCTCATTACAAAAAAAAGGAATAATAGAAAAATAGAGTACAAGAAAAAAAGGTATTCATAATTATACTATTTCAATAAGTCAAACTGTTGTTAATGTCTCGTCTTCCATTCTAGCACTTGAGCATGATTGTATATAGCACGTTGCACACATAATCAGAAACAGATCCATCAGGCACTACTGCTTAAAGCAATTTGCCAGCTTAGCCAGCCCAACCTCGTGTCCCAATATTTAACTTTAATTCTCTGTTTGCTTCTCCTTAATCCAAGGTTTCTATGGGGCCAAGACTCATCGTGTTTACCCAGATGTATGTTTTCTTCTCCTCCATGAGCTAAACCCTCTTGCATCCAGGAAAAATCTGGCGACTTGTTCTTGCCAGCAGATGTGGGGGAGAATGCCAAACCAACACAGTAAAGCACATCTGTACTTTCTCCACAGGCATTCTCTCATCTCCTGTGCCGGCCCATTGAGGACGATTCAAGGAGAGGCAGGGGTCTGAGCAGTTAAGACACTGGAGTTCATACTTAGCCTTTTTTATTGTATTAGGTCTTCAGCTAATTGGATGAGAGTCACCCACATTAGGGAGGAAAATCTGCTTTACTCAGTCTACTGATCCAAATGTCCATCGCACACAAACAGCCTCACAGACATGCCAGGATAGTTTTTGACCAAATGTACATGCATTCCGAGGTCAAGTTGACACAAACTACTAATCACTGCAGTCTTTAAAAAAAAAAAAAAAAAACGTAAGCTGCCGTAATGCAACTATCTGCACTACAAATAAAAGGGATCAAATGTCAATATCCAGTCTGTCCTCAGTATGAAAATGATAATATAGGGGCACCTGGGTGGCTCAGTGGGTTAAGCCTCTGACTTCGGCTCGGGTCATGGTCTCAGGGTCCTGAGATCGAGCTCCGCATCAGGCTCTCTGCTCAGGGGAAAGCCTGCTTCCCTTCCTCTCTGCCTGCCTCTCTGCCTACTTATGATCTCTGTCTGTCAAATAAATTTAAAAAAACTTTTAAAAAAATGATAATATACTTTGCTAGAAATGTCTGAGAAATACATCTTTGCCTTATTCCTCCCTAAATTCTCATCATTTATCCTACTTCTGTGTAGTATGTGATCCCTTTTCCTGGGCTAGTTGATCTCGGCTTCCTTGTAACGGACCTTATATGCCTCCTTCTGAAAATTCTCGGTAAACAGTGTTCAGATTTTGAGCATTAAATCTGCCTACAGATATCCTTCTACAACCCTCATAAGCCCTACTCTTTATTTGCATTGCACAAATCTTTGCAACCCTAGAACTTAAGGGAAGCTTGCTGCTGTTAACTGAGTTCTGAAAAACGCCCAGAGCAAGCCTCCACTTGCCAGCAACTGCTGTTATCCTCTGTATAATGTCTAAGTAAATGGTTTTGGAATCACACAGTCCTGACTTCAGACACTGGCTCTGCCACTAACAATTTGCATCACTTTGGGGAATAAAATTAATCACTCTGATCTTCAGTTGTCTCACCTAAAAAAAATGGAGTAGGTAAGCCCTTACGAATTTATGGTGACAATGAAAGAAGATGATGAATATTAAATATTGAGCACAGTGATGGACAGAGTAGAATTTTAAGGGCTGTCAGATATTATTGTTATTTTTGTTGGTTGTTGTTGTTACTTTTGTCTTTGCCTCACCAGCTCTGGAAGAGGGTTGATATAGGCCACTTTAATGTTGGCAAGATGAAAATGGTTTCTATCCAAGGGACTCACTCAATAAGCCCACGGAATGCTTGACTCTGTGAGACACCCTGGCATGAGTAACATAAGATAAGCAACCCCATGGCCTATGAAACTGGCCAAAAGTTTACTCTTTAACTATTATTTGTTACATGTTAGGAAGAAGACAGAGAAATAACATTAATTAGACTTGGGTATGTCCCTGGCACATTAGGAGGAACTTCACCTTTTAACTTAGCCCATCTGATCCTCAGTTTCCCTATCTCTGAAATGGGGATAAAAACAGCACAAACCTCAGAGTGTTGCTATAACAATAAATGATTTAGTGGATTAAAAGTACAGCACTCAAGTAAACAATTACTATAGATAATGAGATACCATGAAGGTAGAAGTATATATACACATACATATACATTGATATATAAAATACTGTGCTTTCAGGAAATCACAAATAAATATAAGTCCAATTGTCAAGTGTGAATGAGCCTGAGGAACTAATCAGAAAAGTCGGTAATTTGTACAAGGTCACACTGCCTCTAAGACAAAGAGCTTTGGGGGGCCTGGTGGTTCAGTGGTTAAGCATCTGCTTTTGGCTCAGGTCATGATCCTAGGGTTCTGTGATCAAACCCCACATCAGGCTCCCTGCTCCACAGGAAGCCTGCTTCTCCCTCTCCTGCCTCCCCTGCTTGTGTTCCCTCTCTCACTGTCTCTCTCTTTCTGTCAAATGAATAAATAAAATCTTTTTTAAAAAAATAAAATAAAAAAAATTAAAAAGACAAGGAGCTTTGACCCAAATCAAAGTCTGTCTGTACCTATTTTAATACACTGCTTCCTCCCATGCATTCATGTAAGATAATTATCCATAATTTTTAATTGGTTGTTGTATTAGTCTGTGGAGACCAGCAGTTAAAAACTTTCAGTCTGAGGACTCTAAAATTCTTAAAAATTACTGAGCATGTAGTGCTTAGATCTTACTAGTTTCTAATACTATTCTCCAGTAAAAAGAACCAAGTATCCTTGGAGAAATAGCTGATTCTAGCTTGGGGCAAGAAATATAGAAGATGATCCTAGAGTGATTAAAGGGAGTGATAAAGAAACAAACAAGCCTACAATGGTAGAAGTACTTCCTCAGCCCATAGGAGCCAACTGAAAGATTGGTCAATGATCAAAGTTGTGGAGCAATTTTAGCAACCAAAATAAATAAAGTAGGAAGAAATTATAACTCAGCATATAAAATAAGTGCTCCTGAGTAGTACTGATACAAATGAACAAACAAACAGAAAAGAGACAAACCTGCCATGCAGAAGAATTCCAAATAATCTATGTAGATATTCTGCTTTCAATGAACGGGAGACTTCAAGTGTGAGCTACATAAAGACTTTCTTCCAAAGAGTACAGTATGGAAAGGTGGGAGAGAAGAGGATAACTACATAGGAGAAACCTGTATGTATAGCCTTACCAAGGTTACCAACCTCAACCTCAAGGAGTATAAATCATATTGATAGTAGGTACCTAGATATGATATGATGAACATGACACTTCATCTTTGTGTTCTTTGTCCCCAAAACATGTAACTGCAACCTAACCATGAGAAAAACACAAAGCAAATTCTGCTAGACAAGTATCCTACAAAATAGATCACCAGTACTCTTCAGAACTGTTATGGTCACTAAAACCCGGGAAAGTCTGGAAAACTTCATAACCAACAGACACCTAATGAGACATGAAAACAAACATAATGTGGTATCCTGGATGGGATCCTAGAACAAAAAAAAAAAGAGAGAGAGAGAGAGAGAAACAGTACATCAGGTAAAAAACTAAGAAAATCTGAATAAAGTATGGACTGTACAAAATAATAATGTATCAGTGTTGGTTCCTTGATTGTGACATATGTCTCCTACTAATGTTAAGATGTCAATAATAAGGGAAACTGGTACAGAATACATGGGAACTTTTTCTATTATATTCCCAATTTTTACTGTAAATCATAAACTGTTCTAAAAGATCATCAACTAAAAAAATCTGAAGCAAATATGAAAGAAATTGATTAGAATCGAGCTGTTGGCATAAGCCTCTTCATTGTGTTATTTCTGTACTTGTAATTATGTTTGAAATATTTTCTAGTAAATACAATTTTAGAGAATATTTTTGTCAGAAATTCCCCAAAAGGAAGTCAATTAACTAAAAGTCAGTTGATTGAAAGAAAACAGAACTCAGACTCACAAATACTAGCAATAAGAATTGTTAGAAATTTCTGGATGTCAGTTTTAAAATAAAAAACAAAAAATTTCTAATAAGAAGAAATATTGAAGACTCCAAAGAGCTTTTATATATGACATGTGAATTATATTTACCACTAACTACCTTATTATAACTTAAAACCAAGGAAATTTTAAAATACAAGAACACATAGGCACAAATTTCATGAGCTATCAAAACTACCTTGTTATCACACATCATGTAGTCACTGGAAAACTCTACTAAACCGTCACAAAAGAATAAAGTGAAAAAAAACCTTTATAATTTTGGGATAAGGCCCAATTGCTTTGGAAGTATTTTTTATTTTATAATTGCTGGGTTTGAGTTGCTGATAATTTGATTCTTTATTTTGTCATAGCCAGAAGTGCTGCAACAATCATCTTTACACATATAACCATATATGCAGGTACCTTTATTCTGATGAATGGTTTCCCCAAAGTGGGCTGAATGGTGTGAACATTTTGATTATCAATGGGTACTGCCAGATTTCAAACCCCAAAAATTATAGCAATTAATTCTTTCTCTGGTCTATTTTTTTAAAAAAGATTTTTATTTATTTATTTGACAGACAGATTACAAGTAGGCAGAGGAGATAGGCAGAGAGAGAGAGAGGAGGAAGCAGGCTCCCTGTCGAGCAGAGAGCCTGATGTGGGACTCGATCCCAGAACCCTGGGACCATGACCTGAGCTGAAGGCAGAGGCTTTAACCCACTGAGCCACCCAGGCGCCCCTCTGGTCTATTTTTTCATAATCTTAACAACACTAAAAGTTATCAGTCTTTTTGTCAATTCTTACGAAAGAAAATGAAATCAGGAAACTCTAGTTTTGACATAAGTGATGTTAATACATTTTTGTAGAACAGTGTGTAAATATCTCATGCTTAGAGCTCTTACATAACTCTAAAATAAAAATCAAGATTACAAATTAAATATACACTAAAACCCCAACACAATTAAAACATTAATTCAATGTGACAGATGACACTGATGTGCTAAAACAGATACCAGACGTTGGAGTTAATATTAGAGAAATGTAGCCTCAGGTCTGTTTCTACATTTAATCTGTTTCCTTGTTTTCACTTCAATTATACTAATGTAGAGAATGAATGCCTGTTCACATTAGCATGCTTTACAAAATGACATTCATAACTTGAAGGTTTTGTTGCTGGTTTATGATAATCAGACTCCACACTGAACTAAAATTCTGCTAATAAGCCATTTGCAAAAGCAGGTTTTCTTGTAGTATCATTTAACTCTTTAAAACTCGCATGTAAAGATAAGGTTGTCATGTGGTTCCTTTGAAGTCTACGTGAAGTATTACCAGTTTGTAATACTTGGTTATGTGACTTTTTCTTATTTATTTAGTTGTTTGTTTTCTGATTCTTCTCCCTTTCACAGTAAAATGTAAGCTCCGTGTTTATTGTCATAGCTTCCTACCTACCGAATCCCTGGCCAAATAAATACTTGAATGAATAAATATGCAATTTAATTACTGCTGAAATGAGACGCAGAAATGACTTCATTGCTTATTTACTTGCACAGAGGTAATGGATTAAGTAAGTGGTATGTACACAAACACTATCCATATAATGTCCTGTTTTCAAATTTTAGTTATAGCACCAATGACTTCGGCACCTATAGCAAATTTCACTTGGAAAATTCAATTTTGGATGAGTATAAACAGAAAAACTGAAATTGCCTAGCATTGCTCCATTATAAGGCAATTATTTAACTCACCAAGAAATAACTTATATTAAGGTTTTATTAGGGATGAACATTGAAACAAAAGCTAAAACGAACAAACAAAAAATTCTCAAAAACAGTATATTTAAGAATTTTCTAAAGGTTATTCATTTTGGGCAATACTCGTGTACGACATATCTATGTATGGTCCTTTGGTCTCCACTGGACAAATTTTTTGTCTCTAGGAAATTTACAGTTTCCACATTCAAAACCAGCTGCATTCGAACTATGGAAAGGGCTTGTGAGGTCAAATTAATCTGAGAAATTATGGATGGTACAACTCAGGTAGAGACAAGGGGCAATGGTGACAACCCCAGAGCTCAGAGCTACACATAGAAGGTCAAGGGGAACTCAGTCTTGCAAACCTGCTGCTGGAAGTCAAAATCCTAAAGGAAGATTTTTAGATATAGGGATTAAAAATAGGTGGCTTCTGAGGAATACCTCCTTCTTCTTTTCATATCTGTGGAAATTAAATTTCTTGACCTGTGAAAGGTGGTTGGACTTGATAAACCCTCAAGGTCTTCCCTATTTTTATGGAGTTTATGCATAATTCTAAGTCTATGTATAGACAAAATTAATAAGAACTGTCACTTGTCAGTCCTAAGTTATTGTGCTACCCATATCGTATTAGAGTGACAAAGTCTCAAAATTATGCAGAAGGATCTAAAAAATATTTGGTAGGGATTCATTTTATTTGAATGCTTATAGAGAGTATATTTCTTTTAAGCTTTACATGTTCTTTATTAGCAAAATCTTAAGTATTTTCTTCAAGAATTCTAAAGAGATTTTTTAAGTAATCATTACTAACAAGTGTTAATAATGGAAGACAATTCACTTTATAATACCTTTATACTTATACAATGTAAATAGAACTCCAATTCATTTTAATAAAATTGCTTTTAATTTTCCTGTATGTTTTGAAGAAAATGTATACCCTTGCTAACATTTTTAAAAAGTACCTTCTGATACCTATAAGCTACCTCTTATTTTTTTTAAAGATTTTATTTATTTATTTGACAGAAAGAAAGATCACAAGTAGAGAGGCAGGCAGAGAGAGAGGAGGAAGCAGGCTCCATGTTGAGCAGAGATCCTGATGTGGGGCTCTATCCCAGAACCCTGGGATCATGACCTGAGTCAAAGGCAGAGGCTTAACCCACTGAGCCACCCAGGTATCCCTAGCTACCTCTTATTTATACAATATTCTAATATCCCAATTTTTATGACACTTCAATTAAATATACACTCTGTACTTATTGTTGTCATCAAACTAACTAAAGCTATTAGCTATCAATGACTCTTTATTAATTAGAGAACATGTATTCCAAGGTATTGTTTGATCATCGATGCAGAAATATTCAGCTCTGGTTCTGCCTTTTGTCTTCCAAATGGAAATAGGGACACATTTTCCAAGTCAAAAATTAAAATACCTGATCAAATGAACATTTGTTTCTCTCAAGTCTATAAAGGAAAGTCTTGGATTACACTGAAATTTTGACAATTTCTAGGACATTTTAATGTTTTGAGAGTAATAAAATAAGTTACATTAAGTTAAAGACCATGATTGGAATGTTTTCCACTATATTGCTAATGGGTGTATATTATAGGGTCTCAATCTATTTGAAAAGAATAAATTGATTAATAAATGAGTGAATGGCAATGACAACAATAAGAAAGAGAGAGCACCAAGACTCAGAAACTATGTGGTTTTCAGGAATCATGTATGGAAAACTCAACTTCAATGGCTCTCCAAAAGGCAAAATAGTACCCTGTGATTAGCCAAGTATGAACAGGGCTTGAGGGCTGGTCAAGAATTCACAGATCCCCATCCTGGCTCCACCAAAAATTTCTCAGATGAAGTTGCAGATGGGGATCTACTGTGATGGCTCATCTGCAATGCAGCCACTGAGCATGGAAGACAGAAGTAGAACCAATAGTACTGGTTGACTCAAGAAGAGCAAATAGCATGAGGAGAAGAAAGGGGGATAAACAGAAAGGCAATGCAGTTCTTGTCAAGAGAGATTTTACATTATGCCTGTATAAAAGAACTTTGGAAGGTTTGAAAAAGTGGTTGCATTATAGCACTTGAATATTTCCCACTGAGTAATAAGTTCTACCTTTCTCCCTGCCTGGCAGGATGATCCATTTGGAAAACATCTACATGGCCCCTTGCTTTCCAGCTTTCACTTGTCCTTAGCCAATGGAGAGCCCAGGATGACTAAGGGAGGAGAGTGAGGTCAGGGTGTTTCTCTCCTTGGTGTGCCCTCCCCGCAAAGCCTCCTAGAGCAGTCAGCATGATGCTCCTTTCAAGCTACTCTCCTCTACCTGATGCTCCCTTTCCAGGTTAAATTGTCCCTTTTTGTCCTTAATGTTGGATTGTGATTCTGGTACACTTGATCTGTAAATGAGAATTTTGGGAAAAGTTTCCTCAAATTATCCTATTTCAGGTGAGCCCGTGTTTCCTTACTGGTAACCAGACTGACAGAGCAACACATTGCTTTTTTCTGACTTTAGCCAACTTCAGTTTCTATCTACAAAGTTCCGTCTCTTCACCATCTCCTCCATCTCTAATTTCTAAGAGAAGACAAAATAGTCCTTGCAGCCTGCACCCCAGGAAGTCTCATAGTAGGAGTTATCACTCAGGTCACAGATTTCTTAGGTGACACTGGACTCAGAAAACTTAGGTTTGAATACTTTTCTGGGTTGGGAAACAAATATATTTGCTGAGAAAATTCACTTTCTCTTCAAAAGTACATATTTTTTTAATTGATCTGAAATCCATCTTCTTATAGCTTCTCTATACTGGTTTTAGACCTAATACAAAGGGACTGGAGAGAATATGCACATTGCATTCTCATATCCTCTTAATTACAGAAAGAAAATCAGCATTGGTTGAGGATCTACTAGTTGCCATATGCTTGCTCTCCATTCACCACCAAGCACAGGCATGCTACTGATGAACCACTCGTTAGGTCATAGCCCCTGTGTGTACCCAAAAGTCATCTGCAGTCACAGCTTTTCTGCCTTCAAATCACACACTTCTGCCCAGAAGCCATACTGGTTCTCTTCAAATACCTGAAAATATTGACCTTGCTTTCGACCTCATAGTTTTCTCCTTTGAGTTAAAAGTGTACAGATGCTTAACCATTTCTGTGTGACACCATTTTTAATTGCTCTTCCAGTTGGCCACTATCTACTCTATCTCATATCTTATACAAAATATTACTTTTTAATTTTGCATTCAGATGGGAATTCAGTCCACCCGGGACCACTACCCTTTTGTCTTACACAATACTACCTGAGTATGTTGCTCACACATACTTGTGCTTTGAAACTCACATCATACCTGTAACTCATGTTAAAGAAAACCTTCAATTCTTTCTGATATTTAACACAACCCATGATTTTTCACTTGGGAGTTTGAAACTGAACTCTAAACAATGTGTTATTTTTTTTCCTATTAGCAATCCCTGTAACTATTCAGCCTGTCCTTGTGGCTTCCTGAGATGCTTCTACATTCTGAGTCTATGTTCTATTAATGTCATAAAGCCAAACAGATTTGTATCATCTGAATATATCACCAAATTCAAATAAGCATCTGTATGATCCCCAAGGGCCTTGAAGGAAAAGTATTATATAGGTGTACTTCTCTAAAATCATTAATAAATACATCTTTCTTTCCCCCCAAATATCACCTTTATGGCAAGAGAAGAAGTCTTACCCTTTATATCTTAAGAATTTGTTCCTGGCCCTCAAACCTCTATGATTCACTTTCTGAAGCTCCCACTCTCTCCCCACAAAGCTCTTTACCCCTGACACTCCTCTGAAGCTCATCACCTGTTATGGAAACTTGACTTATTTCCACTCTACTTTCTTCCCACTGGCAGGTCTCTGGAAATCTGAGGAATTAATGCTCTCTTTCTATCTAGCATCATCCTAAATACTGCAGTGTTCTTGTCTAGCCTCTTCTCCTATACAAATTGAATGAGTATACCTTTCGTATCTTTATCCAACTCAGAGCTAAAAATCTTTGTCTAGTTATTTACACCCATGACGTTCCAAAAAAGCTCAAGAGTTTAACCTTATAATAATATCTATCCCTTAATAATAAGCATATAAAGTCAAGGCCATACAAAGGAAAGGAAGCAATTAAAGCTTATGTAATTATAGCCTATGAATGGTACACTTGGTGCTAAGCATTCTGGCAGCAAAAGCAAACAAGAAAAAGATTCTAAATACTATAATTTCCAATATCTGACAAAAGAAAACATACCAATTCTTTGGGTGAAATAAACATTTTCCTCACACAGTGAGGCTTAATAAATGCATTCTTTGTGACAGCCAAATGGATTTTAGGCTCCTTAAAAATGGGGACTATTTTTAGTTCCCTCCTCTATCCTCATCTCTCTCTGACTTCTGCTGTGCTGGGTGAGCATGATGGTGGTAAGATGCATTCTTTAAGAAGAACCTTAGACAAGTGGTTCTTTCCCATATGTGGTATAAACAAGGGAGGAAGTGGTTGCGGTTTATGGATATGGCAGTTGTGAGAGAAGTAAACAAAATGACTAGGTCCATGAGATACTCCAGAGACACCAAAATGGTAGGGGAAACATCAGTCAGTGCCAGAGATACAAAAAGAAGGAGCAAAGGGGAAAGATGGAAACCCAAAGTGAGAGGGGAAGGGAAATGGATGCTGTCAAGTTTTGAGCATTGCAGAAGTTATACAGGGCAGGAGCAAGTTCAACTGCAATGCCTTACATGGTTACATATGGCCAGCATCCATTCATTTGCTGGTAGCTCCTGTTTAAAGAGTTAATTTGACCCAGTTACCATGGTGTTCGACTTTGTCCGACTTCCCACACCTAGTTGAAATTCTTTTCTTTCTGAAAGCTATGATGGTGGACAAAACAACACATCCTTGTAGGGTAGTCATTGGATTTTAATGAGCATCTGGGCAGATCCTGGGAGAGAACTGTGTTCTCACAGTGCAAGGACAGGCTTGATGCTTTCAGCTGTTGGCACTTCTCACAGTAGATAGTGTTCTCAGGAGAAAGGGTGTTAGTAAAACTTCATTTGTGTGTGTGTGTGGCTGAGGAGAATTGGCTGCAAAAAGAGAAGTTCAATTCTCTTGTTTCTGAAAGCAGTAAAGAGATTTCCAAATGACTTCCTCTAATGCATTTGGTAAGTTGCCCTCAAAGACTACTGCTTGAACATCTCAAAATACAAGCTTAAAAAAAAAAAAAAAAAACAAGGTCTATCATTTCAAATAATCTGTTTAATATTTGCAAGATGAATTTGTTAACAAATCTCACCACTGTCCATATTTGGGAATAATCCATTATTCCCAATAATATTTTCAATAATATTATCCGTTATTGGGAATAATGATCACTTGAGAAATCCTGGAAGAAGAAGATGAAGAATGGGGAATTTCAGTGAGAGATGGTGTAATCGATCCAATATAAGAGCTATCCAGAATAATTCCTTTGACGACTCCACCACTGCAATGGTGGAGGTGCTGATCGTGTTCATGGTGCCTCCTCAGGAGGAGAAGAATCAAATATAGCTAGAGGTAACTACAAGTATGGAGTAGCTCACTCTGTAGCTTCATCTACTCGATTCCTTTTACCCAGAATAAGTTTTCTTCCTTATCCTAGTCCCTGTTTTTTTCAAACTCACTCATCCCTCAAATTCCAGCTCAGTTTGTACTTCCTTTGTAAAGCTTTATCTAGGTATCTTAGGCAAAACCTCTTCTGTAAAGCTATACCCAGGCAACTCCCATTCTTTTTACTAAGTCCTATGCGTTCCCAAAATATTTTTATCATACCTCAGTTGAAGGCCATATATCTTTCATTCTTCTACTTAAAGATCTTCCCTCTATCAAGTTATGAATTATTTTAGAATATTTCATTTTTCATTCTCATTTGCAGGACAGTACCTAATATGGCTGAATGAATGAGTCAATGAAGAATGAATGAATAAATGACTTAATTAATTTGTAAAAAGTCAGGGCAGGAAAAGGCAAGACAAATAAAGCTGAAGAGAATGGACAAAAGAAGAGAAATAAGCAAACAGCCTAGGCCAAAAGTATGTTAGTCTGGAGAACCAGACCAAGTTTAGAAAGGGCAGAAAGAACATGTGGTATGAGGATAGGTGTTAAAGGTCAGTCTGTATCATAAACACAAAAAGCAGGGAGGACAAGGAAATTTCCTGAAGGCCAGGAACTGAGAAGCATGGGATAGGGCAAAGCAGATCCAAAGTGTGAGACCTTAGCTCCTTTCAGGAAGCCAGATTGGTGACCTACCAGCTGGAGCATCAGCCTCAGATCCTAAACCACTGTTCTTCTCCAGGAAGTAAAAAGATGAAGACCCTGGTAAAAGAATTGCACTTGTTGCAGGTAGAACAGCTCAACCCAACACTGAAAGGAAAATGAGACCTATAATAGGAAAGCAGTTACTTCCAAGGACAAGAAGAAATGTGCATCAAATCAGCATTCCATGCCTATTCTGACTTAAATAAAGGATGGAGTGACCAATGAGAGTTTTGCTGCCTTCCTAACTACTGACCTGCCACAGGGAATTTCACCCAGCTCTGAAGGGGTATTGCAGCCATGTGGTTTATGGACCAAGCCCTGCTTTACTTGGGGTCTCCTTTAAATCTGGGGGACTGAGAGCTCTATTTCTACTTTGATTTTTATCAAACTATAATTTTTTCAGTAAAAGAGACTAAGAGTATGATTCTGGTATCAATCCTGGCATGAAACTAAGAGCCACTTCAAAAATTGATTGGTTCAACATGATGATGGTTTTGTTATTGTTCTAATTTGACCATGAAAGTTAACATTAGATGACAAGATTTTAGCCCTCTGAGACCTCTTTTCCCCATTTCTTAGTCTCTATCTCTAATTATTCCATACTCCAATTAAGAGAGGGGTGATCATAAAATTTTGTGCCTGTATTATCCTTCTCATTTTTTTCCCAAGCTTTCCATGCTACTGTTAATTTTAATGGGGCTCCATTTTCTTCCTCAGAGACCTATTACTACCCAGAGCACCTCCAACCTTCTCTTGACTGAGACATCTAGGCCAGTCATGCAAGTTCTTCTACCCTTTCACTGCTTTCTGGTGTAGAAATTATTTCCTAAGTCATTCTTTCTTTTAATCAACACCATTATTTTGTTAGCGTGCATCCCCAGATTTCTGAAGAAAGAGTATTTGGCATATTAACTTTCTTAATTTTATAGTGGCCACACTTTGCCACTACCCTTGAATGGTATTCTGGCTACATTTAGGATTCCCCATGGGAAATGATGTGCTTTCATTCTTTGGAGACATCATTCATTTATTTTCTATCACAATAACGTGAATGAAAAACCTTAAACCAGTCTGATTGCCATTCCTTTGTAGCTTAACTGCTCCCTAAAAGTTTCTTTTTTTTTTAAGATTTTATTTATTTATTTGACAGAGAGAGGGGGGAAAGAGTGCGCAAGAAGAGGGGGCTGCAGGCAGAGGGTGAATAAGGAGTCTGACATGGGGCTTGATCGCCGACCCCTGGATCATGATCTGAGCCCAAGGCAGGTTAACTAATTGAGCCACTCAGGTGCTCCCCTCCCTAAAATTTTCTAAATATCTTATTTTTATCATTGATGTTCCAAAATTTCATACTGATATGTCTCAGTATGGGTCTTTTGCAATTTAGCATGTTCAGTAGTACACAAACCCTTTTGCATATATTTCTTTTCACTCTGATAAATGGCTTTGCATTGTTTCTTTCATAGTTTCCTTTCTCAGTTTTCTGAGTTGGCACAGTTTCTCAGTTTGCTCTTACTATTCAGCTATTGGATCCTAGACTGAGATTTTATGTCTTTTATATTTTCTTTTATTTTTATACTACATTCTAGTTGACTTCCCAAATGTTATCCTCCATTTCTTTTTTTCTTTTCTTTTCTATTCCAGCAAGCAAATTTTTAAATTACCAATAGCTCTTCTTGTTCTCCAAAAGTTCTTTTTCATATCACCTTGTTCTTTTTTTGAGGATACAAAATCTTCTTAAATCTCTTTAATTCTACTAATAAGGGTACATGTATATTAGCGTCAACCAAGAAAAATTTCACTGAAAATTCAAGCAAACAGGCATTTATTTGGACAATCCAAAATTTGGGAGACACAGATTCAGGTAGAAACCTGACTCATGTTCTCAGGAAGACAAAGAAGGGGCAGAGTTTTATAGACAAAACTTTGTGAGTACAGTTCTCATTTAGGTACTCTACACAAAACAGAGATTGAAACTAAATTAACTGGGCTTGGTTGGATTAATATGCAAACAAAGGATTGCAATTTGTCAAATCCCACTGGAGAGTGAAGAATTTTAGCTATTCAGTTTCATGGAAAGATTATCCAGGCTGAAGGCTTAAAGCTGCCATAAAGTTCATAGTTGAAGAAATGAGGATGTGCATAAATCCCTCCTCCTTTATGGCCTTCTGACCCTATGTAAAAATCTCCTAACCCTCCTGTTGGGGCCCTGGGTGGTTCCATCCTTTAACCAAAGGACTCTTGGTTTAGGCTCAGGTCATGATCTCAGGGTCATGGGATCAAGCCCCACATTGGGCTCTATATTCGTTGGGGAGATGGCATCTTTCCCTCAAACTCTCCCTCTACCCCTCTCCCATTCACACTCTCTTTCTCTCTCTCTCTTTAAAATAAATTTAAAAATCTTGAAGAAAGAGAGATTCTCTTAGCTAAGCTTACTTGTTTCATTTTAAAATTTCCTTTTGTATTAGTTTGTTGTTTTAAGTTCTTTTGCATAGCTTGAATTTTCTTTTTCTACTGAAACCCTTTTTTTTTCAAATTTTTAAAACTTCATCTTTCTTTTTAATATTGCGCAGTTTCCTTGAGGGTTAGATGAACCTTGGTTGACTATACATTTTAAAATTAGGAAGAGTAAGGGTGCCTGGGTGGCTCAGTGGGTTAAAGCCTCTGCCTTCCACTCTGGTCATGATCCCAGGGTCCTGGGATTGAGCCCCGCATCGCATCGTGCTCTCTGCTCAGCAGGGAGCCTGCTTCCTCCTCTCTCTCTGCCTGCCTCTCTGCCTACTTGTGAGCTCTGTCTGTCAAATTAAAAAAAAAAAATTAGGAAGTGTACTAGAAGAACTAGATGATGGGACAGACTTCACTTTAACATGAAATATCAGGGAGCTACTTCCAACACTGCAGGGATCCCAACTGCCAGAATGAAAAGGACAGAGGTAAACCCCAATTACGATAGGCAATTCTTATGAGGAAGCAGTTTGGTGTGGTTGTCTCTTCTCTCCACAAATCTTTAACAAACAATAGAGACTGAGCACCAGCATCAGGGCACCAGAAAGACGGAGGAAAGAGGAAAAATAGTGTCTAGGAAGCCAAGTGATGGATGAATTTCAAAAAAAAAAAGAAATGGTCATTCCTGCTGTTGATAAACCAAGTATGTTGTTACATGACCCTGTCTCATGGCCAGTGCCAATTGTTCCGTGGGTGGGTCATTTGACAAAAACTGGGCAATGAGTAGTTCCTTCTCCTATTTTTGATTTTTTTTTATTTGTTTTAGATTAAAGAAAAAAGAGTTAATGCAATATTTCTCTACTGGCTTTGGCCATAACAGACAACATTTAGATGCTATCATTGTTCATGTTTCAACTGTGTGACTAAAGCAGGTCTTCAGTGAGAAGGAAGCATGGAGCCAAAGAGCAGGGACATGTGGAGGTGAGTGGTGCAGAGCGTCCAGGCATTATCTGAGATCTTCATTAGATTTCCCTCCTCACCACGGTGTTATTTTCACCTCCAGGTTCTGTGGGTACCGAAGCTAGCCCATAATACAAATTTCCCTTTGCATAATCAAGCTTGTACTGTGTTTGTGTCATTTGCAATTAAAAGAATCCTGATCCAAAAAATAGTATGTCATCTATCCCTTGTCTCAACTTTAGAATTTCTTAATACACTAGGATATCTTTTTTAAAAATGTCGGAGGAAAGAAGGAAAGAAGCTTGAAAATGGTAATGGAAATATATAGGATTTTCTCCTAAATATGGAACATGAGATGTAAAAGCAAAATTTCAGAAAGGTACTACCCCTTCCAAGATTATAGAAACATTATAAATAAGTTATAGGTGAGTTCATGTTGGGGTTCCATATTTGTTATAATTCTAAGCTAATAAAAACCTCATTCCTTCAGCTCCCAATATTATATAGGACATGCTGTGTATTAAAATGGAAGAATTTTGCTAGGAAAAAAAATCTGAAGTCTATTTGTTAAGTTTTGAGAAGCTCGTAAATAATAGTTCTCCTTGTTGACCATTTGTTTTTTAAAAAATGTGATTCACTGCCTTTTTCAGAAAACTGTGTTTGTAAGATACCTACAAGAGCAGAGAAAAGGCATTCTTTAGTTGCTGTAGCAACAGCAGAATGAGTAAAGCAACATGAAAGTTAAATACTTAAGCTTCATCAGGAGCCAAAAGAGTGGAGGAGGAGGGGTGTTTCATTTATATTCTGATGCACACATCAGCTAAGTGGTGATTTCTGCTAACATTTTGTCTCCTTTAGGATACCTATTTATGGATTTCATCAGTTACTATCGAAAAAAGCCCAAGAGGAAACCCCACGGCTTCATTGTTTACTAGCTAAAACCAGATTGAATCTATGTTTATGTCTCCTCTTTCTCTCTGTCTCCCATTTACCTATCTTCTTTATTTCTCTCCATATTCATACAGGAAAAGACACAGTACCCATATATTAATAACCCCTCTGTGCCTGTGTTTCCTCTGGTGCAACCTAGAGAAAAAATAATACTTCTTCATAGGGTTGTTATAGAGATTCCATTTGCTAACAGATGTAAAACACTTAGAATGGTGTCTGTGACATAGTAATTCCTGTGCATTAACTCTTTTATCAGTAGTACATCAGACCATAGCCATTCACAATGTCAAAGAATATAAATAAAGAATATGAGAGAAGGAGGGCTGGCGGCAAGTAGCCTGACCCTGAGAAGACACTGCTGACTACTGAAAGCTTCTGGGGGTTACTGTGCATTCATCCAACAAATATATATGAAACACATGTCATAGCAACAATACTATGCTGTGCTGGATAGAAAGTATGTGACATAGTTCAAATATCTTTTAAGAAAAGAATAAGAAAATTGAAAACATGAAAGAAAATGGGGGATAAATGATGGCATATAAGAAAAGGCAGGATTATACAGTATGAAGAACACAGATGGGAAAGATGGCCTTGAACAGAAGAATAGACATTTAATCACTGGCACCCAGGCACAAGGCATTAAGGATGAGAATAGGCTTTGCCAAATTTGTAGGTTGGCTGGACAAGACAAAGAAATGGAAATGAGATCCCACCTGATGGGTCCAATTTTCCCAATTATGCTTGTCGGATGAGTAAATTATCTGCAGGGGGAATGAGTGGAAGAGAGTCTTGTGGTGACTTGAAGACAGAGGTAAAAGTTTGAAATAGACAGTGAGGGGAATGGAAGTGAAAGTTGAAGCAGGAGAAATAAAAATGCTGAGAATCCCTGGAGATCCAGGTGATATGAAGGCCTTGATTTTATAGGAACATGATTCAACAGACTTACATCGTATTCCCAGCAGTTTTCCACTGATCGGATAGAGGAAAGATAAAGTGAATAATCACACTGACCCAGGGTTGGGAATTTGCCTGGTACCAGGAAACACTAACAATAATACTTACAGAGAATTTGCCATATGCCAAACATTAAATGCTAGATGTTTTCCCTCCTTAATCTTGTCTCCAAACCTGTACCCCTTTCTAGGTAAGAGGCTCATTGATCTGTGACCAGAGTGCCTCCTCTAAATATGTAGCTTTCTCAAACCAGTGGAACGTGAGAAGTGGCAGTGTGCCAGCTCTGAGCAGAAGCTTCAAAGGGGGTCCTGATTCCATGAGAGCACTTGCTTATTTTCCATCTCGACACAGGATTGTTCCTTCAGTAGGAGTCCCAGGATGAAAAGACACATGGAGCACATCCATAGCAGCTGACTCACAGCTGCTAATGTGTAGCCTGCACACACACACACACACACACACACACACACACACATTTTTTAAGAAGCCAATGAGACTTGAGAGGGGAGAGGTCATTTATTACCCAACTATTATATGTAGATCCTAGCCATCCCTGTTTTACATACAGCCTCCCGACCAAACTGAAAGATGAGGGCACTTTTTGACAGCATGCCAATAAACACTTTGGGCACTTATGTAACATGATAGGAAGTATAACTAAGATCAATGCAGTTTAGTGCCTTGGAGAAGAGAGCTTGACACCACTTAGGAGACTGTCTCAATTCACTGAACAACAGGTGCAGGGTGGAGAGGTCACTGGGGAGGAGGGGAGTCCCGGACTCTGGCACTAGCAGAACAATGGAGACAGAAAAAAAACTAAAATGACTACAAGAACAGCTTTGATATTTCAGAACAAATAATATAATCAATGTAAAATATTCTCAGAGTAAAAATTGTATCAAGAGGATATTTAAAAATATTATTAGATCTCTTGCCCAATTAAAGTTAATGCTGTGCCATTACATCTCAATTGTGGAATTTATAGCTTTAGAGTTATTTTGAATTCATTTCTCTGCTGATGTTTTCACCAACTCATTAATTCTTACTTTTCAAGGAGAACTGCAGCCCTATAGACGCTGGGTGCAAAACTAGATGAGATGGTGAAGAGAAGATTCCATGTTTTCTCCTAAACTCAAAGTAATCCAGTAAAAATTTGATTTTGTACCATAGAACCAGAGCCCTTTCTAGCATATGGAGGGGGGTCCAAACTGTGTGTTTAGGGGAAAGTTGGCCTTTTAGTCTGAAACCAGCCTGAAAGGCAGTAATGAGAGGATGTGGGACTCAAGGAGAGACTGAGGAGGGAAGGAATCATGTGGGGCTCCAGGCTCATTTTATTTATTTATTTTATAGGAAGTATTACAAATATCCAGATGCAGCCAGCTTCAAGCATAAATGCTAAGTAATTCTAATATTAAATAAATAACTGAATACAACATAAGGATTCTCATTATACTGTTTCATTGCCTGGAACATTCCTTCCCAGAGATTTCTGTGGCTCCATGTCACCTAACAATAGGACCCTCCCCATGCCACCGCTCGTTCTCCTCTCTTAACTCCCCTCCACTGAAAGAGCTTTCTTTTCTCCTAGAGTTCTCTCAATCTGACATATATTTTTTCCTTGTTATTTATCCTTTGCTCCCTGAGAGTGTCAACTTTGTGGGGACAGGAACCTGGTTTTATTCACTGCTGTATTCCACATTGAGACAGCATTGGGCATTTGTTGGGCACTTAACAAATATTTGTTGAATGAATGAATAAAAATATCCATAAACTGAAACCTATAAACTTTGAGAACCATTCTGGAGAAAAATGCCTTATTCTATGTTAAAGACAGAAACAAAATGAAAATAAAACAAGATAAAAAATTTGAACTCCTATGTGAAAGTTCCCAAGGGGGATATAGGGGATCTAAATGTATTAATATTATCTTTTAAAAAAATCGAACTCTGGTGACAAGTCATAATTTCGTGTCTACTTTTGAGTCTACCTTTTTTTTTTTTTAACAGGTGAAGTTTCCTGCTTAGTTTTTGTATGCACTTACTTTGTTTTTGCCAATTCAACTGGACCAAGACCAATCTTTCTTGTGTTCGTCATCGTGCCTTGAACCCTTATTCTATAGAAGGGTTGTTTGAAAACATGAAGGTTAAAGCAAAATGCTCTTTTCTCTTCTGTATTATATCATCCCTGTAAGTAGAATTATAAGAATTTTCTGAATTCTGAAAAGAATTACTTTTATTTTGAAACAAGTACTATTTCTACAGCTAGAAATTTTGGCTGAAAATATAAAAGATATGTCTCTGTTTTTAGGGTGTGTCTGTGCTATAATTAAGCTGTTCCACAGAATCAGTGAATTCTAATAACAAAGACTTAGTAAATTCTTTTCCTCATGCATGAATATGGCACTTATAAGGAATTGGGTATTAAATGAATAAAATAAAATTCTTCACTAAATCCACCACCTCTTTTCTCAAAGTCACTCCTTCTCCACATCAATCCACATCCAATCCACCCCCTAGCTGAGACCATTTCAGATGCCTTCTCATCACTAAACCCACATGAACTCCATCAGGTGCCTCACCTGTCAATGGGTCCTCTTCTTCATTTCCCCCAGATGTCCCCCCTCTCCATCCCTACTTCCAAGATGTTAATTCACCCATAGTCATTTCTCCCCTGGATTTCTGCCACAGCCCCTTGACTGGCGTTAGCTTCTCAACTTGTTCTCCATAGATCGAATCCTTTTAGACACCAGAGCCAGAAGATCTTTCTAAAAGATCAAAAGACCAAACCTCATGATACACCATTTACTTGCTGCAAATTCTTTGGTGATTTCTAATATGTTTGAGGATACAGTTCACAGTTTGGTTGTGTATGGAAGATCTCCGTGATTCCTACTGATTCCAACTCTAGAATCAACAAGTATGATGGCCCGCACATTCTCACTTTTAAGTCTACTCATGTAAAATGACTGGTGCGTTCTGGTTTCAGAACGCATTTCATGTTATTTATTCTTACTTGCCTCACAAATTTCAGAGGAATTATTTACATGTTCATTCATGTTATTACATGTTCCATAGCATCATGTAAAACCAATCATTGTACTTATGGCAAAAACAGTTAAAGCCTCCACAAGCTTAGAAACCACAGGCAGTCCTAGGTCAGTGGCCAATAATACTAAATTTGCTAAGAGAGAGAGGCAAGATGAGGGGAAGAAGAAGACTGCTTGGGACAACGTAAAAAATGGTGAGAAAACAGCTTTTACAGATTCCTTGGGGAAAGGAGATAGAAAGAAGATACTTTTAAGAAGCTGTCAGATTAGAGAAATATCAGAGATATTTAAAGATGATTTACAAAAAAGTTGTGGTACGGAAATGATGAAATTACAATCACCTCACAAAAGTCCCTTACCAATAATATTATCTTGTGCTTTAGACAGTGTTTTTAAAACATTTTATCTGATACATTATGTGTGTGTGTGTGCATGCATATACATGTGCCCTGAGGAAGAGCTGGGACCGTCTGATTCCCACTGCCTGAGACTCAACCCTTTCGTGGAGCATTTCTAACAAGCAAGGTCCAAGGGGTGGGATAATAATGTTCTGAGATAACCCCCCACCTTTGCTTCTAGTGAGGAATCTGGAATCTGGAATCTGGCAGTCACCCTGGTGCCTCACAGGCTCTAGGACAAAAGGCTAATCCCATGTCAAGAGGAAGCCAGAACAGATCAAGCCATCCACCTGAAACATCTCCTGTGGTCATTAGTCTAATTAGCTGCCTTGCTGCATATATTATAAGTAGCTTCAATTCAGAGCCAGGATAACAGTCATTTGATATCTAAGATTCAGTACAAATAAATATTTGTTAAATGAATAAAGATCTAACCTTACCTGGCAACTGTCACTAGTAATATCAGACCTAGTTCATGGAGAATGGAATTTCTGTAATGTCTAAGATTATAAAACCTTTACTTAAGGAATGACAAGTATAATATAACCATCGCTGGGTCCCCTTTCACAGGCTCAAGGTTTAGAAAATGTAACTATTTTGTGTTAAATATCCAGACAGAATAAATACGGGTTTCTTTAAATTTCATGAGGCACCAATGTCAGGGTTCCTAATGTGAAAGGCCTTTGTTGTTGCCTCCATTAAAACTCTGAAATGATTGTCAGGTGTTCTTTATTCATGCAATACCCCAAAGAGGGGAGAGGAGACATGGTTAACCCTGAAAAGAAGAGAAGAAATTGTATGACACTCCTGTGAGTTAGTACTACTTCAGACACAGAAACAAAGGACCTCTTTGAAATCACTTTGACATTGAGAACCAAAGTTTACTTTCAGAACTGAGATTGAACATTAAGCTCCTTGCCTCCCATTTTCTGGTTTGATCCAAAATTCAAGTTTATCTATAATTGATTATCATAGTTAATCTGAGTATTACATCATACTATAAGTTCTATGAAAGATTTCCACTCTCATAACTTTGTTTTTTTTTACTTTTGATGACATTTAACATGTCTCTCCCATTCTTAATCTGGGGAAGATTTTGTGGCTAATTATTACATTAAAAAGTGAAAATAGGTATGTGCTTTGGTGAGTGCTGTGAAGTGTGTAAACCTGGCAATTCACAGACCTGTACCCCTGGGGATAAAAATATATGTTTATAAACAATAAAAAATTAAAAAAAATAAATGAAAATAGTGTTTTCAAAACTTCCATTACATCTTCATGATTTTTGGCATATCAGCATGCACGTGGTGTTTGCTTACAGTTCTCCATGATTGAAATTACTTTTGCCACATTTATTTTTAAAAAAAATTATTGCTGTGTAAGTGAAAAATCACTCTGATTATATAATAGAATATAAATATAAAAATAAATGAGATTAAAATGTTGTCAAATAGGAATTAAACATAAAGTATAAAATAAAATGCACATAGTACTGAGTACTATTAATTTTAAAACAGAATTGAAAATGTTTTTCTCAATAATAAGAATAAAACACTTTAAGATTAGTCAGTAATGGAAGGATAATAGCTAGATAGCATTCAGTTTTATATGAAAATAAGGTTTGATATCAATGGAACAATTCTGTCTTTTGTTTTCTTGTTACTTATCACTGAGAATTTCCTCTCATATGTGTGCATTCTAAAATGGTAGAAAACATTTCACTCAGTTTTTTGATAGCATTGGACACGGAGAAGTCTTTCCTAACCAAAATGGTGCGACTGTCATTCAACAAACTGAAATGGTATCTTGAATGTATCAAGTTTGGTTTAAAAAAGAAATGGTGAAAACAAACTGCTTCTTAGCCACTCACAGAGGTAGTCTTATTAAGGAGAAGGATTAGAAAGTTTATTTATTGTGTGTTTTTGGTACTTCATCAAACTCAGTAAATGTTTAGAAAAACCTCCATGGGTATTTCAGTGAGGAAGAGCTCCCCTAAGCATACAGAATTGAGTGGAATTTGTTCTGGGTGTGCCCTCTTGAATACAGAGAAATGATCTCTGAGCAGAGGATTCAAATCACTTACAATCTACCATCTATGTTGCAATTCATCACAGAATTACCGATGGGTTAAAATTCTTCTCTTCAGCTGGACGAATTATCAAGTTTGGCCAAACAACAAGTTTCAATGGATGCTCGTATATTCAACTTGTATTTGAAATAAAAATATTACATAGAAGGTCGAGTTCAAAAATACATGGATCCATCAGTCAATGATGACTTTATGGCATAAAGGTTTATATTTGGCGAGAATTGTAAGATTATTTTATAAAATTCCCAAATCATCTTTTGGATATTTATTTTTTAGTTTTATTAAGCATCCACCAATATTATTTGTAAATGTAGATAAGGGGCAGTTTTAAACAATTGCTTTTGAAAGGTATGTTAGTGTTTAATAATCTGCAGTCTCCCTCTCCCACCAACACAAGCCATCAACAACAACAAAATACCTATAACAAATAAAGTATATCATTAGTTTTTGATGTAGTGTTCAACGATTCATTATTTGCATATATGTTAGCTAACTGAACATAATAAATACATAAATACACAAGCAAACAACCTATAACAGGACAGAGACTATATTTCCAGTTTTTGTGGGATTTATGACCTGAGTTAGTGGCTCTTGCCTTAATTTGTATGTTATACTATGAATAAGGTTGCTATGGATTTTTCCCTTCTATCCTCCTCATATTGTTCATTACTGATCAGGAGGTCAGAAGCTTAACCATCTGTCCTTCTACTTTGCTAAGAAAAATTCTATAGGTTTTCTTGGTGTCTGTTGTGTGTTTCAAAGTTGCACTTGAGTTTAGGTGGATTTATACTAGAATTTGAGAATGTCTAACATAACATAACAAACATAACATAACATAACATAACAAACAGAATATGTTTACTCTGTTAACAGTTAATAAGCCTTCTCATTTCAAATAATTTTTATAATAATTAATAAAATAATTGTCAAATAATTTTTAGCATATTTGTCATATTTTCCACTTGATATTTTACAGCAATTAGTAAGATTCAGGCTAGGTGATTTTTTTTTTTTTTTAAGATTTTATTTATTTATTTGACAGACAGAGATTACAAGTAGGCAGAGAGGCAGGCAGAGAGAGAGAGGAGAAAGCAGGCTCCCTGCTGAGCAGAGAGCCCAATGCGGGGCTCGATTCCAGGACCCTGGGATCATGACCTGAGCCGAAGGCAGAGGCTTTAACCCACTGAGCCACCTAGGCGCCCTAGTGATTCATTTCATCCTTACCTGTGTCTGAGGGTACTTGCTGATTTCATCACATTAGCTACTAGTTCTAACATTTGCATCACAAATGTCACCTTTTCCAAACTTAAAAACATCTTCTCTCTAATGGATAATAAAAAATTATCATTGAACTCTAATATAAAGTCATGTATATTAATATGTTCTTCCCAATACCTCGTAATTTTCAACATGTGGAAATATGGTGTTAATGAGCTACAGAGGTGTAAACCTGGGTGTGTCTCGCTATGGCCACACCAAAAGGCACACAGAGCCATTCTGCACACAGATATTTGAGAACAGACTAGGTTTACAGACACAGTGCCTCGGTGGAAGAGTTTGAGACAGGAAGTGCCTTGAACCCAGACAACTCTGTAGTTTCCAGGTCTCATCTTGCCTGAGAATTGATAGCATTTTTGTCGTTGGGTTCTAAGTGATAATTTCATATCCTAACAATAAATTCCCCAGTTTTACTTAAAATAGCCCTAGCAGATTACTCTTGCTGTAATCAAATGAACCTCTTCTAAAGTAATTGTTGGCTGACCTTCATGTTTGTTTAGGTTAACTGAACAGCCATAAACTCCCAATCCAAAACTAAATTTGTTTTTGTATACTCAGGGTATAAAGGCTTTTAGGAATTGTTGGTATGAAATTACAGTATTTCCAATAATGAAATATTTTGATACAGGCAGTTGTACTCCCCACTCCCACCTCACAGCTTCCTTCCTCCCAAAAAGCTAATGGCAAAGTAAAACACATTTTTCATAATTGTATTAGATTTGAGACTGAGTCAAAATTGAGAAAACAGACATATAAAATGAATATGGACAACATTTGGGTTACTGAAGTTTCTAGGGAGATGTGGCTTAAAGTCTCAAGAATCCTCTGATAATTTTGAAAGACTGATGTAGATTTATTACCTAAAAAATCCAAATTCACAAGAAAATTGAAAGCCAAGACATCAATTCTTATAATCAATGCAAGATTTCACTATAAATTCCTTAAGGCCCTGGCAGACTTTACAAAGTGCCTGTGGCCCTGCGTCCCTCTGACTATCCAAGAAATCGAGGTGGATGTGCACCATATGTGCAGCTCATTACTAAATCAGGCCTACAAGTCTGTTTTGAAGGCATATCACTAACCACTGGATACATTTTTTTTTTTTAAATCACAGCAAATGTCTAGTACAAAGAAGGAATTCTAAAATAACGGAATATACAATGTTTTGGCTTAATTTCAATAAAACTAAAGAAAATATAACCAGCAAAAAGCCTAATCATATTACTATTTAAGGGCAGAAATCAATGTCCACATCCATTCTCAGAGCTAATAATGATGTTATGTAAAACTCTATATTAAATAAAGTGTTCTCAAATAACCTACACATGTTAGACTCAAATAAATGTTACTTTATTTTCTTTCCCTCAACTTTTGCATGAAAGAGTAACAAAATTCTTTAGAGGATGAAGGTTAGAATTTAAATTTTCCCCATATGAAATATATACTTGAATGGTGAAAGAATTGGCAAAATTAAAAAATGAAACGCCAAATTTATAAACATGGCTTTGTAATTAAACTCCTTTCTTAAAATTATCAGATTGTTTTATTCTTATGCTCTCATATGCAGACTTAACTGATTTCCATCTTTATGGAAACTGAACTGAACACCAAAACTTCAGTTTAGGACTGTACATTTGCATGTTTACTTCCAATAGTACTAATCCCTTATTCTTAGTAATCATCTTTAATGATAGTTGGAGGAATCCCTCCAAAACATAGCTTTAGGTATTACTTAAGGAAATTATGTTAACTCACAGTTCTGATTTTCATTTAATTATTTTTTATCTATAATCACATTACTCATTTGAAGTTAAATTAATTCGAAGTATGTGACTTTGAGAAAACCTCTGACTGCATATAGGGAGAAAAGATTTCTCTAATTCAATATTGAAGAGCTCAATCTCCCACATTTATGTCTCAAAAGCAGTAAACCTTTCCTTCCCTGGGGTTTCAGCTGTGGAGATATATGGCATAGTACTCATTTAGGCCAGGCATTTATTTTGTAGTGTAAAAATAATCATGGGGGGCGCCTGGGTGGCTCAGTGGGTTAAGCCGCTGCCTTCGGCTCAGGTCATGATCTCAGGGTCCTGGGATCGAGTCCCGCATCGGGCTCTCTACTCAGCAGGGAGCCTGCTTCCTCCTCTCTCTCTCTGCCTGCCTCTCTGCCTACTTGTAATCTCTCTCTGTCAAATAAATAAATAAAATCTTTAAAAAAAAATAATAATCATGGATAGAAGAGTCCAAGTCCAGGAAATAAAGTAAACTCTAATGGCCCCAAATATATATTTCAAGCAATACCAAGGATTTGGACACAATGCCTATATTTTTTGCATGAAGGGCTCACCTGGCCATTCTACCAGGTATAAAGAATAGCTTAGTCATTCCTAGCAGACCCACCCACAGATGTCCTGTCTCCTGGTTTACAGTATCATCTGGACAAGGGAGTAAATGGAATAGGGCTGATGAGTTAGCTGAATGAAATTTCATTATATTCAGTTCAATGACAACTCAGAAATTCTAAACACTGACACCATCCCAAGTCAGCCCCTCTTTGATCTGTTTTGGCCCTCATTCAGTGGGCCTGTTTCTGCTCAGAAAGTGTAGATATCCTAGGAGCCCTACACATCAGAACCCGCTACAACTACATCAGATTTCACAAGACTTCTTGGACCCATGAACCTGTACCTGTCTGTTATCTAAAAGCAGACCCTATGCTTGTCTCAGGCCCCTGAAAACACCCTGCACACTAAAGCAGTAACTAACCTCTTCTCCAATAATTTCATTTATCTTAACAATTTGTTTATGAAATAAGTAGCAAATTTAAAATTCTGTTCATATTTATAAATACACTCAGGACACAAATGAAGAAACTTGCTGGTTCTTGTCATATACATTATAGTCACACAAATTCTAGCATCCTTTCTTACACTCAAGACATCTTCATTTTTTTCTGATTCAAAACAAAATTATTTCTGGTCTTCATATGTAGTTGAAACCGTATCTCACATTGGTTGTATGTGACCCCACAAAGAGAGATCTGTTTTTATAAAATGCAATTTAAACAATGACCCAGGGGCACCTGGGTGGCTCAGTGGGTTAAAGCCTCCCTTTCACTCAGTCATGATCCCAGGGTCCTGGGATCAAGCCCCGCATTGGGCTCTCTGCTTGGCAGGGAGCCTCCTTCCTCCTCTCTCTCTGCCTACTTGTGATCTCTGTCTGTCAAATAAGAAAATAAAATCTTTTTAAAAAACGACCCAAATTATACCCTCCCCTGACTCCCTATAATGTACAATGAGTCTTTGAGTTGCCCAGGGTACTTGCCTTATTTAAAAAATTGAACAAAACAAAACAAAACTAGTTCCATGTTATACAATTTAATATACTTTTATGAAAAACCCACTTTATTGAAATCAGCATTTATCTAAACCACTGTGTTCATTTTCAATTAGTCTTTCTTTTTTTCCTTATGAAAAGTGAAATCATAATTTGGGGCTCATTGTGGTGTTTCTTCCAGGAATTCATGTATTAAGTATTAAGAGACAAGTGCCCAAAGGGTTTCATTCACTCAGGCAAGGCATGTATTAGAGTCAGATGATTTTTGCTATAGTTTACTATTAAGTATTACCTGTTGGAGTCAAGTCCATATCCTGGGTGATTTTACATCGCTCATCAAAGAATGTGAATAATACTCATATAGAATGTTAATGATGGTCATAACAAAGTAGCTCTACCCAGTTACTGAGTGCCAATTTTGTGATGAATGCTGTAAAAAGTGAATTTTTAATTATTTGAAGCTGATTCTGTTGTATGACTTATTTGGCTGAACATTAAGAATATTTCTTTGGTAGTTTAAGTTGTTAGAATTCCACACTAATACTGTTTTATTTTAACTTGGTTTCTTTGGGGATACAGACCTGTGGAATTTAATTACACTAGTAGAAAGTCAACCTGGGTTGAGATATATCAGTTCTCAAATTTGAACGTTCATCAGAAGCACCTAAAGGAACTGTCAAAAAAAATTTTGCTGAAGCAAGAGTTTTTACAATAGGTCTGGGGTGGAATCTGAAAGTTCTCAGGGACGACACCTTGAGAATATTGGGATAGAGGGCACATATTATAAACTTCTAAGAAAAACCCTAAAGAAAATAGTGAAAAATATTTTTTAGAATAGAATTTAAGTAACTTACCTAAATTTTAGGATTGCCAGATAAAATACAAGATGCCCACTTAAATTTGAATTTCAGATAAATAACATATAAATATATTGCATGGGACATACTCATAAAAAGAAATAGTCATTGTCTATCTAGAATTCAGATTTAACTGGATAACCTACATTTTTTCTCCTAAATCTGGCAACCTGAAACTGTACAGGGGTATTAGCAATTTGTTTCTTGGTTGTGTAGACATACACCTCCAAACTGTTAAGATCTCATACTGTTTTTCAGCATTGCCTTGGTATATATCTTAATTGCACTCTTATTTTTCCATAGGATCCAAAAACAGAGCATTTGAAGCCCCAGAGAAATCTAAGGCTTCTTTAGTTTCTACTCATAAGGGAGGCATTGGGCAAAAGGACTTAACACTCTTTGAGAGGTATTTATACACTCCTTGGAAATTGCTCAGGGACACACATTTATGCCTCAAAACTCTGTAGAATGTAGAAGAAACAGAAATCTATAGATGAAGAATTCTATTCACCAAAAATGTTCCACAAGAATTTTGTACCACACACACACAAAAACAGAAGACTCCATTTTTCCATGGCCCTATGTGTCAGGAACATGGGGCCACATGGTCTTTCCAGGTCTCCTATGGTACCTGGCAGAGCTGGATGACTGGAAAAGGAGGGAAAAGAGGGAAACCAAAGAAGGAATAAATGAAAGAGGGTGCATAAATGAGAAAGAGAGTATAAGAGATTTTTCCTTTGTGGTTTCTGTAAATAATGAAACTTTGGAGAAAAGTAATAACATCTAGAAAATAATCTAGTGAACTTTCTGTAGGACCCATCATGTAAAACTACAGCCAGCATCTTTGAAGAAAACCAGTTGCAGTGATGAAATGATACATCCCATTTGCCATCTTTTTCTTCTTTATATATGATTTCAGCCAGAGTCTGTACTAGATTTATTTAAAGTAGGATTGAGTATATATATGTGTGTGTGTGTTACAGTGGGTAGGAGATAATAATTATTAAGGATCTTGCATTTTGATAATTTTCTCACTGTGTTGCATCTTGAATTAAAATATGTGTCCTTAAACTTGGTTGCACATTGGAATCACCTGAGAATTTTAAGCATATAAAACCTGCATTCTCAAAGATAATAATTCAACTGATCTGGAGCCTGAGTCTAATCAATGAATTTAAATTATCAGACTGTCCAAGAGTATGTTTTCAATATGAACATCACACTGGTGGGATAATATAACCGGAATTGGGAGGCAGGCAAGCCCCAACTCTAATGATTATTGAAATAACAACAGCAATTCAAAGGAATATCATACACATGATTCTGAAATTGAGGTTACAACTTTGGGGGCGTGTTGTCAAAATTGTAGAACTAGCTAGAGAACCAAACTTAGACTGTGGTATATGAGTTTATCAAATGTAGGAAGGGAATTGACAGAAAATTCTCCAGAAATTGAAAGCTAGAATTTTGTCTACTTATTTCCCAATTTTCCATGGTTATCTGGTTGCTATAGAAATTGAGATGAGATTAATTTCTGATTTGCTCATGTTTGCTAGATCCTTCTACCCAGATTTACCAGCTAAAGTGGATCTCCCAGGATTACTCACAACCCATGGTCTAGAATTAGGAGGCCTTGAATATTCTGCTAGAGGTTAGCTACAACTTTAAACTTGAGCAGTGCATGTTCAGTATTGTGTCAGGGGCAAGAGAAAAGAACTTGAACTATGTAATAACATACTTCAGAAAGAGTACAGAAATAAATAGACTTAAATGCCAAGATGGGCTATCATTTATGTAAAGGGCCAGGCACTGAGAGTGTACATGGATTTGAAGTTCTGAAGACAAGTATTTCTGTGCAGAGTCATCCTACTGTCCTAAAAGGAGGGAATACACAGAAGTTCAGGTACAAGGATTCACATCCTTGAGTACTGAGTGTGAAAAATATGCTCCTTCTTCATGTTTAGAGTGGAAGAACTATATCAGCAGGCTGTTTACTCCAGGTCAGTGGATAAAGACTTGGGGCTCAGAAGTTTGTTCACGTAAGGTAGGAAGGAAGTTCCCTTCATAAATTTTTAACAGTTAAATGCAACAACAAAGACCCATACATAAATTCCCCAAAAACCTGTTGCACCACCTAAGGGGAAAAAAATTCTGAGACTTTTATGTGATTATCTGTTCACATTTAGGAAAAAAGCTTCATAGAAGGTACACTTAATACATCTGAAGGAGGCCTTGAATAAAACACTACACATTCTAGGACCAAAAAAAAAAAAAAAGAAAGAAAGAAAGTTCTGTAAAATATGAGAGTTTTTGTCAAAAAAAGAAAGAAAGAAAGTTCTGTAAAATATGAGAGTTTTTGACAAAATAGTATTTTGTCTACAAATAATATCAAACCCAGTTCAAAGTGGATTAAAATTAGAGAATTTATTGCCTCATGGTATTGGAAGTCTAGAGAGAAGACTTTCAGAGTTGGCTTAATTGAATGGCTCTCATTCTTTTGTGTTCTCCCAAGTGAGACTTCTTTTATCTGTTGGCTCATCCCCCTGCTAACTTCCTAAGTAAGAAAATTGGTGTAGCATTCCAGGCCTTATATCTATAGAGGATGGCACTCAGAGGAAAAGAAAGCTTCTTTTCTGGTGCCTCTTTTTAAGAATGAAGGAACTCACAAGAAGCCCTAAGGAAACTTCTTCCTTCCTATTTGGCTGGATTGGGTCACATGCTCACTCATGAACCAATTCTTTCCGATAGTGGAAATCCCGTAGCTTAGATTACTTACTGTGGAAAGAAATATGTGATTACCCTTTACCCAGTTAGGTCCATTAATCCTATCTCTATCCTCCTGAAGCTTCTGTGCTCCATGGCAAGGATTAGGCTTCTAAATGAACGCCAAGACACTGTCCTGAAGGGGGATGGGGGATTGATGACTAACAGGTAACAGAAATCCACTTCAAGAAGTCTCCCTATCCACAGAAATTCCCCCTGATATTTTCCAAGTAAAGAAAAGGAAGGAGCCATTTGCTGTCTCAGTAATACATTTGACCCCATACATGTTCTGCATCATTTGATAAAAGTGCCTTGTTGACAAGTTTACACTCCATAGATTTCATGTTTCTCTGCATTCTAATATAATCGTGCTAGTCCTCTCCAACTCAGATGCCATGGTGTCAGTTTGCTAGATGCCTTTCTCCTTGATGAATCAGGAATGGAAATGTTTTGGAAGCTCATTTGATGTTTTTCCCAAGTATTGTTATTTATTTATAATGTAAAAACCTTTCCCTGGTTATAGCAACACTAATGTTATCTGATAGGTAGCCCCAAATGAGAATTGTACTAACTTAAGGATTCAGGCAAAGTTTACTAACCTCACTGCATATTAATATATGACAATCTTATTCTGCAGGAAACTTTATAGTAACTCACATGTGTGACATTAATACCAATTTAAAATTATCTCCATTGTGATTGCAGGGAAACATTAAGAGAAAGTTGTTCTGTCAACTATGTTCATGAAAGTTATCATGCCATAACATTTTAAGATAAGCTGAAATGAAATTTATTGACAGTTTATAGTTTGAGGATGCTCACAGTAAAAGTTTGTTTATTTTTCATAGATATTTTGTATATGACCAAACATAATGCCCTTGAGGCAAATACTGCTGTAAGAACTAACTTGTGGCCTGAATCCTTATTCTACAGGTATTAAGTTGGTAAGTAGTGTTATGTTTATTTATTTATTTTTTTAACTGATGACTACACAAATCAAGAAGACACTTCTTTGTTAACACAACTGAATAAAAATAATAACCAATAATTCTAATCAGTATATTATAAAAGACTATGCAAATAGAACCCAATTAGGGAAATTCAAGTAGCTGTTGTTTTTTGTTTTTCTCCTTTTAATCAATCTTCAATGGTAAGAAATCTTGGCTTACTTAAAATTTTGTTTTCTCCCATACTTGAGTGTTTTAATAAAATTGCCCAGAATGTTTATTTTTCTGTTCAAGGATCTCTTCAGAAATATATACAACTTAAGTATTTTATTCTCTTTGAATATAACTTGGCTTTTACTCCTTGGTACCTTGTTTTGGGCTTTCTCATTTAGAGAATGTTGTTGGAGACAATGACTAATCAGCCATTTTCTTCCTGTATTTTAGCAAAAGAAAGAAATCGTCTTTTAAGCCAGTTTGTAGATAAAAGGAAGGACTCTGATAAATATCTGTATTGGCCTCAGGAACTAGTAGATTTGCATCCCAGCCATGTGTGACTGTACATAATGGGTGGAAGCCAAGAATATGATAGTTGGAATTACAGAGATTGATCATTTTAAGAGCAGAATTTCTTTAAAAAGCATATGGTAGAGACATATGATAAAATTTAAAAAAAATTAAAATAGTGATGCATAGCTTTATTTGTTAATCTATAGAATATCCAGGACATGTCAAGTACAATAATAAACTTTAAAGAAGTATGTAGAAAATGACTCTGTTCTTATGTAAACTCACACATATTTTTGAACAAATATTTTGTTAATAGCATTTATCTGGAGTTGATTACAGGTGATTTTTATTTTCTTCTTTATACTTTTCTATATTTTCTGAATTTTTAAAAAGAGCAAGTATTAATTTTCCTTTCAAAAAAGGTAGTAATTCTATTTTATTTTCGAAGTATAGTTTAAAGCTTTTAAACAGGAACAGACATAAAGTGATTTCAACAAATTAATTATGAAATCAATTATATGCTGTTGCTCTCCCCTCAACCTACCAAATTAACAGTTGATATTTGTGTCTTTTTGCCTGGTATCAAAGCATAACCACTTCTCTAGGCAGCAACTCTCTATCATACAACAATATGTCTGTAATGCTTGTCTATCCCTGAATTAAAATCATCCTTAGTTAGCCTTAAGCTGCCTTTCAAATGAAAAGACATGATCTTTTCCTAATGTGTGGACTGTTATTTTCCAGAAGACTGACTTTCCTGATGGGTCAACTGACTTTGCTTGTTCAGCGGCTACACTCAGTCTCTTTCTTTCAGATGTAGCATGCCTGCCTCAACATCAGGATCAAGTGGAGGAAAGAGCTTCAGTTTTCTATGCCGGTGACCCTTCAACCATGGGTTCTCCAGAGGTTTCCAGCTTTCAATTCTTTCCCTTAATTTAGTTCTTCCTAGAAGTGGTAGGTGAATCTATAACATTGAGTGACTCTTTCTAAATTTTGAAATGCCCACAGTAAACCAAACTTCTAGTGCTCCTGCTAAAAAAATAAATAAATGTTTTGCTACATTTTTTTCAGTTAATATTATATTCCTTTGGTCAATATTTCATTTCTTTTCTTTCATTTATATTTTTTTAGCTAATAGGTTAAAAGTATTCGCATTAACACTCCTGTTAATATGCCTTGCAAGACAGAGCAGCTCAACTCTACAAAGGCAAACTGTACCCACAAATAAGTCTAGAGTTAGATTGTCTCAGGACCCTAAAGACATTCCTGTGTAGTGTAAAGTCCTGTTTAGTGAAAAGACAATCACTGCTCTAGGGAATTCAGCAGGGCTTCAGGTTAAGAAACGCTACCCAAGTGCCTCAATGACTCAGCGGTTAAGTGTCTGCCATCAGCTCAATTGATGATCTCAGGGTCCTGGGATCAAGTCCCATGTAGGGTTCTCTGCCCAGGGGGGAGTCTGCTCTGTCCTCTCACTCCCTCTTTCTGCTCTATCTCTCAAATAAATAAATTAATAAAATGCTTTAAAAAAGATTTTTTTTTAAAAAATCTACTGAACACTATATAAACTAAATCCTAATATAGCTTAGAAGGGCTACCAAAATATTGATTTTATATCTCCTTCTTTACTGGAAAGTATATAGGCTACTAGGCAATTACCCTATAAAATGGACTGAGAAGTAAATAGAGTAAATCACAATGAAAACCCTCAACGTACTCACCTCTCCAGTTTTAATGATGATTAAACTACAATTCTTAAAATATTTCACAATAATTTTTGAGAGATATTACCAGTTATTTAAGATACTAGACTAGAAACAAATATTGCACTGTATGATCACTAAAATTGAAAGAAATAAAAAGGACCATACTGGAATATATCTTATAATGAACAACTTTTTAGAAAGAAAATTTAACTAGTATTCAACTTTCTGTCAGTTTAGTTTTCCAAAGGATTTTTCATGTGTACAGATATTCTCAATTCCCTTCCTCATCAGTAAAAGTCACAATGATGCTAGTAAAAATGGAAATTGTTTTACCATCTTCAGAACTGAGGTGGTCATAATACACTCAGTTTTCTCGACATCTTTAAGCTGGCAGAACCCCAAACTTTCTAGTCATGCCTAAAACTTCAGTGTCCGTCAAAAGTAGAGACCCTAAAAAAAAAAAAAAAGAGTAGAGACCCTGTAATACAACTGTATTATGAAAAACTCTAAACTTCATAAAGAACTTTCCCTTAACTATTTCCCTTAGAATAAACAAAGGACTGAGAAGAGAAAGGGGTCTTAAATGAAATGTAAGGTGAGGTCAGTAGGCTCATTGATCACTGGCAGAGCACAGCTCTTAAAAATTAGAAGACAGATCAGTTTCTGATAAGGAATGAGCAGATGGCTAGAGTTCATTGGAGGATGGATGAGGAAGGGAAAGATGGTAGAGATGGAAAAGCCATTTGTGTAGAACAAAAACCAGATGAGCTGCCATTGTTTCCATCCCTGCCCTCAGCACAGGGGCTGACCCATTCAGCCAAAAACGTGGACCTAGAGGGAGAAGCATCATTATTACACATCAGCCCAGAAAGCGAGGGTGAGGCCCGAGCCTGTCCCTCAAGGTATGCCAGAAGGTAGGAGCAGCTGAATGGGTTCCTCTCTAACTCAGAAGTTAAGTGAGAGCTATGTGGGAGAAGGAGCTGGAAATGAGAGAGCAGTTTTCGGAGACACCCAGGAAGTAGTGTGTTTAACAGTACCTTATTCTCTAATGTAATCTGAGTATTCTATAAAAATTTTGGCTGGCCTTTGTTTCTGGTTCTTGGGAGGGAGCCTTAAAACCTTTGGAATTTTTTAAGGGACAAGAATATCTTTGTTATTCATGATACCCTGCCATGGGACCTCAAGGGTTTATGCCAATGAGGTGACTCCTAGTTTTAGGATCGGGGTGGATGTGATGGAAGGACCAACTACATGATTAGAAAGTTGCAATTTTGGTGTAGTCCATCCTCTGGGAACCAGATGGCTGCTGGAAATTGAGTTCAATCACATAATCAATGATTCAGTCACATCTGTATTAGGAACCCCGATAAAAACTCTGGACACCTGAAGCTTCAGAGAATTTCCAGTTTGGTGATCAGGAAAGTGATGCATCCTGAGGACATGCATCTTAGCATTTAGAAACCTCCCAGGGCAAGGTCTGCATCTCTTCTTTTGGCTGGTTCTGATTTGCAGGCTTTTTAAATAAAATTGTGATGATAAGTATAATGCTTTCCTGAGTTCTGTGAGGCAGTCTAGCAAATTTTCAAACCAGAAGGTTAGTGGAAACCTCCAAATTTACAGCCAATTGGTCAGAAGTGCAGGAGGCCTGGGAACCCCAAAGTTTGCAGCTGGCATCTGAAATAAAGGGAGGTTTGTTGGGATTATGCCCTTAACCTATGAAATCTGACCTAACTCCAGGTACAGTCAAAATTGTTTTACACCGAGAAAGCTTCTGTTACTCTTGAGTGGCTTCCAGATTATTTTTTTAAGAACTAATGTTTAAAGCAGTAGGTTCTTGAAACATCTGAAGTTACATGTGTCAAATTTCTCAGTATCCAATTTTCACTTGAGCATTCACAAATTAAACTCGACCTCCTTCTACGGTAATTAACTTACACCCCTTGCAGGCTAACAAACAATTCATCTTGCTCACCCTACCCTTTAACATCCATTCTTCCTCCCATTTATGTTCAAATATTTCCAAAGGGGGAAAAAACGTGAAACTTTCTTCTGTATTTACCTAAGCTATTATCAAACCTCTGCTCATGTTGTTAATGCAGTGAGACAGACTAATAGGGCTATCTTCACTTTTGCCCCGATGTACCACCCCTTCACTCTGTCCACCATGTCAGGAAGGATAGGCAACAACAGGTCATGACTCAGAAATGAGTCTTAACCAGAAATGAGTCTTACTTTCTTACATACCCTCAGGGCCCAGGGGTTGTGTCAAACATTTCCTTGCGTTGTCCATTGAGTAAGCTTTCAGTTTTAGAGACCTCTTTCAGATGGTCATTCAGAAGTCCCTTTTTTCCCTGATCTCCCCAGCCTTTTCTCTTCTCACCATCTCCTCAGCATATTCTATGCCCCTCTCAGACTCCATGGAGAGAGTCCAGAGGAATCCACTCAGTCTTCCATTCTATATAAGGTGACTTTACGTCTTTTAGTTTCCTCAGAGGTAAACACCTACAAGAAAAACACATGTGCCTTGCCACCAGCAAAGCCCTTCCATAGCAGAATGACTTAAGTTAACAGAATCAGTGTCTCTTTTCCTCTTTTACCAAAAGATATCCTCCAAGGAGCAGACAGGAAGAAAAGGAAAGAAAGCAGTAACTGAGTAAGAAAACCCTGTAGACAGGTCAATAATCATTGTACTCACAGCTTCTGACCCTGGTCTTATCGTAAAGACTATACTTCACTAGCTGAAACCCTCCAGGATGTAGTAGAACGGTAAACCATGCACTGAAACCTCTTCTTTCTAATGCTTTAAAGACTTGGCTTGGTAACAGAAAGGGGCAAAGAGCTGTGCAGCCACAGGCAAATTCGTAACTATCTGAATCTTAGTTCTCTGATATAACAGGGAAATAATAATAGCAAACTTTCAGTATTACTGTAAGGATAAAATGAGATATGTATAAAGGATATAATGCATAGTGGGCTTGCAAAAAGGATTAGCTCTTATTATTGCTATTATTATTTACTTTTTAAAAAATTTTATTGCCATAGTTAAAATTTTCAGTATAACATTGAATAGAAACAGTTTTATTTCAAAAATTCTAGATTTATGTATTTAGAAAAAAATGCTAGATGTGTAAATTTAGAATATTATTATAATAGGGGTACCTGGGTGGCTCAGTCAACTGAGCATCCAACTCATGATTTCGTCTTATGTCATGATCTCAGGGTCATGAGATCAAGCCCTGCATCAGGCTCCACACTCAGCAGGGAGTCTGCACGAGATCCTCTCTCTCCTTCTGTCCCTCCCCCGGCTCGTGTGCTCGCTCTTTTTAAAATAAAAAAAACCTTTTTAAAAAGAATATTATCACAATATATTAAATATTGTTATACAGTTACGTCATATTAGAGTTTTATGTAGTATATTTGCAGCTGTTCAAAAGTGAGGTTGGTCCATACATTTCTTATCATGTACTATCTCTGACTCTAGTTTCAAATTCTTTCAGTTCTATAAAATGCGGCACTCCACCCATTTGTAAAATTTTTTGAAACCATTTGCTATGAAGCTTGGCAAAAGAAATATATAAAAACAGTGGGAGCCTGGAGATTTGGGGGGTGGAAGTGAGGTCACTGGGGTGTAAGCTCTTTGATTATCAATTCAACTGATTCACCGGTTATTAGTTTACTCAAGTTTAAAGTTTTCTTGACCAGATGCTCAATGGTTATAAATTAAAGCAGAATGCTTAATAGTTATAAACGGACTGTTCTTGAATCTGGCAGCACAAGTTTGAAGACTGTCTTGCCCATTCACTAGCTATTGACGTTGACCAATTTTCTAAGCCTCTCTAATCTCTGATTTCCTCATCAGTTAAGGGAGGATAATAAATATTGCCTACTTCACACAGTTGTTTTAAACATCAAGTGAAATAATGCGTATAAAATGCTCACCACAGTGCTTGGAAGATTGTGGGCATTCAGTCAGTGTTAGCTATTATTAGCAGTGGCTGTGGTGTAGAAAAGTGTGGATTTTAGAAAATAAATTCTTTTTGATCAAAAACTCATACATTTTGCACATACAGCCATTTAGCTGGGTAATTTTGGGGAAGGCAGGTGCTGGCTAGACAAGTCAACTTCTAACTGAAGATATTCTGCTTCTGAGCTACTTGCTTCACATTTAAAAAATAGTTTTGTGGGACACCTGGGTGGCTCAGTGGGTTAAGCCTCTGTCTTCAGGTTAGGTCATGATCCCAGAGACCTGGGATCAAGCCCCACATTAGGCTCTCTGCTCAGCAGGGAGCCTGTTTCCCCCTCTCTCTCTGACTGCCTCTCTGCCTACTTGTGATCTCTATCTGTCAAATAAATAAACAAAATCGTAAAAAAAAAAAAAAAAAAGTTTTGTCCTTCTGATTCTGAATGGTCTTCTTGGCTATCACAAAGACACAGTTACCCTGTATTCATGTACATCCAAATTCAAGTATATGCAAGATAATGAGTTCTCACAGGATTTCTCTTTCCTCTGCATTGAGGTCCCTGGTTATACAGAATGAGTTACAGGTGACTTTAAGTCCACACCCAATGAGGACAACTGGCTAAGGCAGATTCCACAGTTGATTTCAGTGTTCCCTGGATGCACACAGAGCTAGGTCTGGCTCTACTACCTACTACTCAGCCTGGGGCAGGTTAGTTAAGTCTTTAAACATCTGTTTTCATTCGTGGAGAATTTGAGTACAGGTTGTAATCCCTTATTGTCTAATATATTCTGAAACTGAGACTTTCCCAGATTTTAAGACATTAATAGGGCATATGTACCATGTATTATGGACCATTCCAATTAGGGTCTTAAACAGTTCCCCATAATCACACTACTATTTCAGAAGAGTAGGATTATTCACAATAAATCAAATAAATATTACAAACACTTTTCTATTAATTCCATTCAGGACTGGCTAGATTTTGCTACCAAATGTGTTAGGAGGGGTGCCTGGGTGGCACAGCTGGCTAAGCACCAGACTCTTGGTTTCTACTCAAGTTGTGATCTCAGGATTGTGAGATCGAGCCCATCAGCAGACTCTCCACTCAGCTCAGAGTCTGATTAAGACCTTCTGCCTCTCCTTCTTCCTTTACCTGCCCCCATGCTCACTCCCTCTCTTTCACTCTCTCTCTCCAATAAATAAATCTTAAAAAATATGAATTAGGAAAAAATTTTCAATGTTGAGTGCTTTTTTCAATTTCAGTACTGTGGGAGAGAAACTGTGAACCTGGAGTATCAGTACCTGCCCCACAGTATTTTTGTACACATTGAATTAAATTGTACACAACAAAGTGATCCTAAACCATATTCCTACCACTGAGTAGTGCTCTTCAAAGAGTATTTCTTTCTTTCCCTTTTTTTTCTTTCTTTTTTTAAGTAGGCTCCATGCCCAGCATGGAGCCCACTGCAGGGCTTGAACCCATGACCTGGAGATAAGATCTGAGCTGTGATCAAGATCCTGGTGCTTACCCATCTGAGCTACTCAGATGCCCCCACACAAAGAGTATTTTTTTAATTAACTTGTATTATTAGCCCCAGGGGTACAGGACAAAGAGTATTTTTAACTCCAGGGCATTCAACAGCATAGAAACAAATACAACACATCTTCCTATGCCCAATTTTTATATAATTATCTTTTCATAGTCTTTCTCTCTCTATATATATAAATATATAGATATGTATCTAGAAATATACATATCTATATATTTATATATTTATATATGTATATATAAATATATATATAAATATAAATATATATGTATCTATAAATATACATATCTATATAAGTACATAGATAAACACATTCTTCTCCTAGCATTCTACCTTGACCATGAGTAAAGGGGAGCCTCAGTGTTCCATCTTCTATAGACTGGCATTCTAATCTTCCCTTTCCTTAAAAAGGACTAAAGAGGGAGCTCCCAAACAAAGTGTGTTCCATGAAAATGTTTCTTGTGCCTTCACACCACCATTGGTGGAAATGGATAAAAAACCTTCAAATTTTACATGCATCTAACAAGACCCACCCCTGGCCTGCCTCCCTAGGACATAGAGTCTTACCACTGCCTGCCTTGGCACTTTCAGAACTAATCTTACAATGCCATATATCTCTATTTACATCAAATTCTAGAAGGAACCCCAATACTCCCAGGCCATCTCTCAGTTCCAAGACTCTGAACTCCATATACACCCCATCTCCCAACCTCTGTTTTAATTTCTGAAACTAACCACTGTACACTCTGACACTTCTGGTCAGTTACCCACAATATTCCTTTCATCCTAAACATCTCCTTCATATGTTTTCTAGCTCCAAGTGGAATAACAACATTCCTTCTCTTGTCATTTCTTAGAAGGTGATTTTCACTCCCACAAACGTTATAGCTCATTGCAGCTTCCAGACCACCTCCATTCTCTCCTTTCTAAAAATCCCCAGTTTTGAATGCCATACTGTCAGACTACAGCACTCATTCATTCTTGTTATGGTCATGCTCAGAGGTACAAGTCCTTCTAACACAGACCTTGAGGATATTAGCTCCCTGCTCACTTTTTCTCTGTCATTTAATTCTTGTCATAATTTATGGTGATTTCAGAATTTACATGTGTAATGTCTCTCATATCCTGTCATCTCAGTATCTTGACCATTTACCCTCTAAAGATTTGTTCTTCACTCTACGAAGCCATAGACTTCTATCATTCCCTCTTGGACCATTTCATTATCAATAACTGCAACCCCTCCAAAATTCAATTGTAAGCAACACATCTCTTGTATAAACAGAATATTTCAACAATTCTCCAACCTACTGGAACCTAAAATCCATTTACTGAACTATCTTTTCACTATCTGTTGCTATCTTGACATCTAATGCTTCTTTACCCAGCTCAAATTCCATGGTTCTCCATAATAATCATTTCTTTGAATTCTCCCATCTGCTTTCCCCTTCCTTCCTTCATTATTCTCATCTGTCAAAAGCCCATTCCTGTTAAATCTGACTTCCTACTCTCTTTGTAATTTTACTCACACAGCTGAGCATTGCTGGAATAAGCAATACAACCACACTGAATGGCCCCATGTTAAATGTATGACCTTGAATTCTTATTCAACAAAACTTTTGGCTGTACCACTCCGGTCCCACTACCATCTCACTATTCTAGATGACTCTTTCCTACATCTCTTCTCTCAAAATTTCCTCTGTTTCTACCATCATCAATCTCAGATGATGACCATGCTTCTTACTTCACTAAGAAACAAAAGTACTCAGAAAGATTTAATAAACTCCCCCACCACATCTACCTAACTATCCACATCTGTGCCTAAATTCTCTGTGGTCCTCTGGTTATCAAGGAGGTGGAGTGCCACTGGACTCAGATCTTGGAACATCTGTTTTCTCTAGTGCAGTTCACTCCCTAAATGAGTATAAATGGCTTCTCAGCACCTCCATATGGAAATCTAACAGGAATCTTAAACTCAAACCATCTGAAATCCCAACCTTTCATTCCCCGCCTCAATAAACTGGCTCTTCCTTTAGTGTCCCTCCTCACAGTAAATAGCAGCCCCATTATTGTGGTTGTTCAAACTAAAAAGTTTGTATAATCCTTAACTTTTTTATTATCTCTCCTAACACAGATCTGAATCCACCAGCAAATCATGTGAATTCAACCTTCAGTGTGCATTCAGACAAGAAGCACTTGGTTCCAACTCTAAAGCCCTACTGATCTTAATAGTGTCAATTCTGAAATACTGAGAGGATTGAAATGAGGGTCAACAGATTCTTTTTTTTTTTTTTCAAATCCAAATTTCGAACCTTTACTTTTGTATAACTGCTTTATTGAGATATAGTTCACATAGCATACGATTCATCCACTGATGTATAAATCAGTGATCAGTGTTTTTTAGTATATTTAAAGAGTTGTGTAACCATAACCACAATCTAATCTTAGGACATTTTCATGACTCCACAATGAAACTCCTATACCCATTAAAATTGTTCTCACTTTCTTTCCAATGCTTATGAACTTCAAAAGCTCCTGGCTGTAGTCTGGGCATGAGATGCAATGAAAATTTGCCAAAACAGAAAGATGGAATTTATTGAAAAGATATGCTACCCAAATGTATGTACTGTATAATCTCATTTTGCTATTTTGTTTAAAAAATGCTTCTGTAGGTGTGTAAGTAGGTAGACAGAAGGGTAGCAGGATAGATGGACAGATAGATCTAGGAAGATGCACAGTGGGGATTTCTGGAATTGTGTCTTTTTTTTTAGACTTTTGCTTGTCTAATTTTCTTCAGTGTAATTGTACTTCTTGTGTAATAATAACAGACAATGTAAAATAAAATAAAAATGGAGAGATTCCCAGAAATCAGTCAATCTGATCAATTTGATCCTAAATAGGCTGGTTCAAGATAGCAGATGAGGAAATCTTACTAAAATTAGAGCAAAGTAATTTTTAAAATATATGTTTGACGATAAGCCTAAAAATGAGGAAAGTATGAGGGAGACCGTTTCCACATTAAAACAATATGTATATATTTAAAATGGGAGAGAGAGGGAAATTATGGAGTATTTGGTAAATGAGGCAAGGCAGAGAAACCTGAAGACTTGAAAACATACTTAGTGGCTAAAGCTAAGAAAGGAGATCTTTCCAGCAGAAATTTAACTTTTTTACAGCTTCAGAATTAGCTAGTATAGAGCATGGAGAGGAAGTGGGGCTAAAAACTGGAATTAATTAGAGGTTTTGGAACAAGATAATACCTCTTTATACTAAAAGTAGGGTCACTCAAGAATTTACCCCTAGGCCAAAATGCATAATAAATGCATACAGAAGAACACAAATTTGAGAGAGAAGATCAGAGCCTTAGAGAATCCATTCAGAACACCCCACATTCAGTTATTAGGATTTTCAAATAGAGAAAACAAAGAGAAAAGAGAGAAGAAAATTAAACAAAAAGATAATAGAAGAAAAATTCACAGATGTAAGGACATGAGCCTTCAAACTGAAAGTGCCCACCAAATACATGATTAATTTTAAAAGATTTGTTACATATAATACCCAAGTAACATTGGAAATTTTTAATACTATTTAAACAAAAGTCTTACAATTCTTCTTTTTTTTTTTTTTAAAAGACTTTACTTATTTGTTTGTCAGAGAGAGAGAGAGAGAGCACACAGGCAGAGTGGCAGGCAGAGGCAAGGGAGAGGCAGGCTCCCTGTGGGGCAAGGAGGCCAATGTGGGACTCGATCCCAGGACGCTGGGATCATGACCTGAGCCGAAGGCAGCTAGCTGCTTAACCAACTGAGCCACTCAGGCGTCCCAAGTCTTACAATTCTTATGCATGAGTTACCTTCCCACTTCTTCAGACTATCAGGCATCAAAAGCAAGTTGTTCATTATAATTATTTATATAACTATGCTCTAAAAAGTAGTGGTAGGTAGAAGATTTGCTTTTAGAATTGAAATTCTTAGACTAGAGGAAACAAAGAAATCATCTTTAATTAGAATTTTTAGAAAAGAAAAAATTTAGGAAAATGAAAATTAATATTTTATTTATTATTTTAAAGATTGTATTTATTTATTTGAGATAGAGAAAATGTGCACAAGCATGGAGAGGGGCAAGTAGAGAGGGAGAACCAGGCTCTCCATGAGCTGGGAGCCTAATACGGGACTCCACCCCAGGACCCTGAGATCATGACCTGAGCCTAAGGCAGATGCTTAATCAACTGAGCCATCCAGGTGCTCCCAAAATTAATATTTTAAATAACACAAAATAATATTATGAGTTCTGGTTCTGTGAGAAAATGTATCCAAGCATAAAGGGAGACACAATGTGCTCTAAGTTGAGAATGAATTATATCTGCCATGAAAGAGTTCACTTTTTAAAAGATAGGATGAAAGATTGTCTCTATCATGTTTTCAACCTTAATTTATTATAGAAACACTAAAGAGTGTAATAAAGAATGAATCTATTACACAGAAGACCAAAAGCTGTAATCTGTGTTGTCTCAGTCACATGACAAGAGGAAATACCAAAGTTTGGACTCTTGATTTTCTCAGCTGTAAATGGGCATAAATCTCTGTCTTCCTTATCTTATAATAATATTGCTGGACTTTATTTGTTCACCCTACACGTATTTATCAAGTGCTTATTACATGCACTGTATATGAGTTCACAAAGTAAGCAGGCTTGCTTACTCCTGTGGAAAGAAATAATGATAAAATTTACATTAACCTCTTCTTAAATTATTTTAAAATGTAGACACCAGTGAAATATTACTAAATGTGAATTTATTTTTAAGTTGATTTTAGGATTTCTAGCGCTCTTGTGCTGTGCTATTACAGTAAGTATTTTCAATATCTATATATATTTCAATATAAAGTTTTACAGGTACTAGACAACATAACGGTATTTATATAACACTTAAGTAGAACTTTCTCCTATCAACCTGACTTACACACTTTTAAGTAAACCAAGGTATAAATTAATAATCATAATAAATGTAGAAATTTTACCAGTACATTAGCGTTAAAAATAATTCTAAATGATTGGTCCAGAATAAACAACCAGAAGTAAATGATCTCTAAGAGATTTTGAGAGATTGTGTTATCTTGCTTTTATCTCGTGAGTAAGCATAGCATTTCTAATGCTAAAAAGAGTTGATTTGCACATTAAATTTCATCTAAAATGTACTATAGTTCCTTGGGTCATAAAATATAGACATTCCATTTGGTTTACAACGCTTAAGCAATTTGGAGTCAGATTTTTTTCTTTTTTGCCAAGGGAGCTTGTGAGTCTCCCCCCTTTTTTCAAACAATAGATCTTTTAAAGACAAGAATCCAATGACCTTTTCAAGGGTCATTTGGAACCTTGGGCAAAATGTAACAGTTCTTCCTGATGGATTTCCACACAAAGTTACTGGAGACTCAAAGTCTATGGTAAATAGAGTCTAGGGAAACACAAACCTGGATCTGTCTGCCAGCTCATTATTAATACATCTGAATGGTCTGAACCCCTGACCTATGCACTGAATCTCTAAGCAAAACTTCCCTTCTTTCTCTCTCTCCTCTATGGCACCGTAGTCTTACAGGTTTTGCTTATTTTCTTCTATACTTTATATTCATGTAACCCCCATTACAATATTAAGTCAGATTTATTTTGGTTTCCACATCTGTTCTTCTCAGCCCTGTTGGTAGCATTTCGTGGCAAGATGAGCTACGGAAAGAAAATAAGCAGAATGTGTGGGGTTGCAGGAGTGTAAGTGGGGCTTTTTCCCTTTGATCTCCAAGTCATGCTTTCCCTGTAGAGTTTCCTCTACCCATCTTGGCAAACATTAGATGCTGAAGTCACACTACTGTGAAGTTGGGACCAGGAAAGGAGAAAGAACAGACAACTAAAGACTGGAATTAAAAATAAGGATTGTAGATAGCCCTTAAATATTAACCTAAATATATATAGATGTATAGATAAAGATATATTTAGTTTCTATATATATATTTTAAAAACTTCAAATGAGTTTGTGCAAATAACTGTGCAAATAGCAAGAGTACACATAAATAAAAATTTTGACATAATTAAGACAAAAATAAAAGTACTATTCAAATGATTATCTGACAGAAAAAGAAGAATCATATCAACAGGAACATATTAATGCTGCTATAAAACTTGAAATCTTCTCCTGAAATTCCCTATTAATATTTCAGTATCAAAGCTTAAAGAATTTAATCTTCTATGATAATTTATCTCCACAGATTTAATTATCGACTTAAAAAAAAAACTAATCATTAGTAGCAACAGAGACATGTTCATTGACCAACTGATTCATGGCTCTTTGAATGGCTTCACCATGAAAAACTAAATTGTAACGTCTATTTTTTTCCTAGAAGAACTAACAAAAGTTCTCTGGGCACTGAAATCTGTACCTCAACATGATTTTAATTTTGCCCCACTAGTATTTTACCCCCCATTTTTCTTCAGGTGGAAAACACAACCATCAAATTTTAATTCCAGTTTTGCCCAGTTATTTCAGCCCTAAAGAGATTATAGTGAATCATTTTAAAAATTTAATTACATTATTGTGAGGCAGGAATAGTACCATTCCACCCCTACGGCTCCCCTCAAAAAACTCCAGAAATGAGTTCATGGCTGTGAATGTGAATGAAGTTATGCATAGTGTTTAGAAGCTTTAAATCTGAGCTGAGAGAAAATTAGTCCTTTTGCAAGCAGTGAAAAACCAGGGGATCATTTCATTGTCACCACCCAGAAGCCACCAGATGCTTAGAATTCCATGTATTTCAGGGACAAACCATTCAATGACTCCTTTGACACCCAAAGTATGCCAATAATTCAATGTATTAGTTGGATGCAAATTTTATACAATAAGGTATGGAAAGCAAACTGTAATTGGGAATGCTGAGTGAATGGAGCTCTATCCTTTGACAGAGCCCATTGTTGAACTCCAGCCTGAACCTCCGACCCTTTACTTTGCAGGGATACAATAGCCTTTGATATGAGATGGTGGGAAACGGACTTAGAGACTCATTTCACATTCAGTTGCAATTCATCAGTTTGGCGAGGACTTTTAGCAGCTTTAATGACCACAGCAATTGATGGTTAAATCAATTTGTGCCGGTGACAGCATGGCTGGCCTCTAGACTGTAACAATCCAGGATTGCACCAGGCAGAAAAGACTCTGTTATTCAGATGTGCATGGCTCCTACTCAGCTCTGAGTGAGAACAACGGGGAGACAGTCTCTCACAGGGCAGGCCCTGGAGAATGCACACATTCACTCTAGTTGACTACACAATGGTGAGACTTCTTTGTAAAGTGATGCAGTAGATATTTTTTTAAAGTATTGTTGCAAGTAAAAATATACAGTAGAAGACAAAGATTTCTAATATTTGACTATATCCTAAGAGAAAGTAGCAAACCAGAAAGAATTTAGTCTTTGTTTCCTTGATCGAAATGGGTGGTCCTATTCCCGCCACCACTAGACCACCCCTCCCCCTATTAAAAAAAAGAAAAAAAAAAAAAAAAGGAAAATAGAAAGGAGGGAAAAGAAAATCCACAGGAGAGGGAAAAGAAAATCCACAGGAGAGATTATGACTGAGGGGCTTTTTACATTTAAGGAAAAAAAAAAAAAAAGGTGAACTAAGAATTTAAAAAACAATACTGCATTCTGTATCAAAAAGGAGGAAATATTGCTCCCTCTTCTGTTTATCAGAGGGATTTTTTCCAAGTAGTTGGAAGACGTTTTTTTAAATGTTTAAATATAAATGTTTATAATAAAGAAATGGCAGTACAGCATGTGGGATGACTAGTATGGCTTATAAGACTTATTTATAGTAAAAAATGTTAAGTAAATAAATATTTCATTGAGCCTATTTTTTAATGTTTGAGAAATATATATGCAAAATTGACATTTTAAAGGTGGGGGCAAGGACAGAAAGTCATTTTGCCAACAAAATGTTTAGTGTCAGAATGAATGAGTGTAAGAATGACTAATTAAACCATACACAATACTTTACAAGTCTGCAGAAAATGTACTAAGGTATCTAAGAATAAATACACATAATGAGGAATGTCAATATATTATTTAAACATCTGCCTTAAAATAGTTGGAATGACCTAAAGTCCACAGATATACTTCAGTGGACTTCTACGATATGACAGTGAACTTAAATAACTATTTAGGATTTTAGCATTAAACAGGCATTAATGCTACCTTTTTTGCAAAACAGAAATTGTCTTCCAAAGTATGGAAATAATGTACACATAATATTAAATTTAGAATTTCATGAAACTGACTACAAGGATGGAATCTCTGTAAACCTGAGATTTTTTTTTTAATTTTTTTGGTTAAATTTTGTTAATTTCTTTTTGTTAAAAATCAGGCCAAATAATGTTACATTTTTTTAAAGCTATTGTGGAAAGGAGAGAAAAAGGATCTCTTTAAGAACATGGGTAGATCCATGGGAAATGAATTGCATAAAACATGCAGCTATAGCACTGTGGAAAAAATGTAAACAACATTTTCCACCAGATTTGTCTAAACATTGAAAGAATATTGAGGTTGTACAGAGGAGGTCTTGGCACTGAGTCCAGAAGCTGTACTTGGTAACTGGGGAGGGGGAAGAAAAGGAGGCGAGTTTCCATGGCAACGCTGGTGCTGAGAGCAAATGAAACAAGCAAGCATCTTCCCAAGGGAGGAAGGGAGCATGAAAAGTGGAAATGGAGGGGGAAGGGCAGTGGCAGCTTCTGAAAGGCTGGTTTATGCTGAATAAGTGTTTTGTGTAAAGCTGTGACGTGATCCATAACAGAGTGTATATTCTGAGAGATCTGACATCCTCTGGTAATACACTGCTTCAGTGATTAAAGATCACTTTGCATGGGAATGTATATTTGCCTTACAATTTTCAGATTAGATGTATAAAGATATTAAATTCATCTTGGTGTGTACATTGTCTTCTGCCGTCACAATAAAATAATACGAGGTGTCTAGAATAGAACTTTGCATGCATTTTTCCTTGTCATTGTACCCAGGAGTGAAGTTTATATGGAGGAAAAAAACCTTTTATTTCCCTCTCTTAGAGGAAGAGAAGGAAACATAAAGGCAGATAGATATGGTTCCTCATACTTTTGATTATAAAACTCTGATTCACAATCCTGACAACAGTGTTTTATGTGTCACAAGGCAGTATATCGTTTCTAAGAAATACGACTGTGTAAAAGCTGATTTTATTTATCTGATTAAAATGATCATTATGAATATTTTCTTCCAATTATAAATGGCTTAGTGTAAAGAGTAAAACAGTAATGGTACCAAGAAGAGGTGACAGATGGAGGGCTAACTTTCCTCACTGCTCTGGAAATACACATTACCATTGAAGTAAAGCCCCTTTCATTAGAGGTCAGATTATATTGCAAATTAGCACTGAGAAGAATAAAATAAAATGCAGGCGTGGGTGCACTGGAGTTAAGCTTACACCATTGTCCAATAATTTAAGTAGAAACAATCTACACCAGAATATATACTGGTCTACAAACTGTGTGAGGCAGCGGTTATGTTTACCCTTCTCACATAATACTTCCAGCACCCCCACAGAGCCTACACATAGCAGATGCTCAATACACATTTGTTGACTATTCAAAGAGTAAGTAAGATGAATCATTTTTCAAAATTGTGAGACACAACTTGTAAATTCACAGGAAAAGAATGAACCTTTATTCACCGTCTCCAACGTAACAAGCAGCACACTCATGTTCTCTTTTTTAGCACTCACTAATACCTAGGAAAGTAGTTGTTTATCACCCTCACTTTGCAATCAAGAATAGAGAATTCCTGGAAGGCTTAATTACTTGCTCAAATTTACACCATTGAATGAGCTGAGACTCAAACCCAACCCACTCATGATTTTTCAACTTTACCATGCTGCTTACTTTATACCAGATAGCATTGACTAACTCCCACTTTGCTCTAACCTAAAGAATTAAAATGCAAAGGATTCATCATCATACTCATGGCACTGTCTTTGGGACCCCTCTAAAAACCCAGGGATCTCCCTCAGTCCTGCTCCTTGGAAGACAGTGAAGGCCAGGATCTGAAATCCAAAGCTAGATTAACCAAATACAGCTCTCGGTCCTTCACATATAACAGAGTTAAAACTCTGTGGAAGTAAAAGCAGCTGTATTCCTAAGTTCAAATGGAAACTTGGTGCAACCCACATTTCCACTGTCTACTCTTATGTGTTGCTTCCTACATTCTGTGGTTCAGTCTCTGCCAAGACAGCCGTTCTGAACTGACGAAGCTCTACCCAGATCCAGCTCAATCCCTTTCCTTCTCTCTTTTCTACTGACCCCATTTAAAAAAAACCAATGCCAGTGAATCCAATAGCACTTCGATTTCATTTCCTATCGACACGCTTTACTCTACACTTAGTCTCTTCATCGAATAATTCCTCCACTACACGTTCATGATCTTCTTTTCTCTCTGAGTGTAAGCTCTTTTTCTTCTCCTTATACTCCAAGGATCATAACATTCCCAAATTAGCCCCAACACTTTCAGATCATTATTCTTTCACCCTTGTTTAAAAAGGTAGGATGCACCTGTATTTGTGTGTCCACTTACTATGAACAGATAATAATATGACAGGCATTGACTGAGGACATTATTTTGTTTCCCATAAATCTCATTTCACCCCATTTTTGTCTCCAATAACACTCCCTGAAAGTAAGTTTCAAGCAGATTTAATAACTGACCTCGTTTTTGAAGTGGAGTGGGAGTTGAATGCCCACTGATGTTCTCCTCACATCATCATATTTCCTCTCTGTCCAGTTAAATCAATTTCTTTCCACTCTTATTTCTGCCATTTCCCAATTTTCATATACATCCACAGACTCTGAAGACTCCTTCACTTGATTCAGATTGTTCCTCTCCATTATTGGCATCTTGGGTCTTGCCAATGTTCACCCTGAGCACACATCTTAGTATATCTCTAAGCTCTGTCCTGATAATCTTTTCCAATATTTCAGAAACTTACTTTCATGAGTATAACCTAATCAGTTTCTCAAAATGTGGTTTAGAAGACCTTTGATGATCACCAATGATGTCAGCAAATATGTGGTGATTTAAAGCAAAAGACAATGAAATTATCTTGTTGACTTTCATTTCAGAAATCTCATTCCCTTATTCCATATATATTCATCATGCACCAAGGAATTGCCAGGCACTGTTGTAGGCATGAAGATAAAGTAGTGAACAAGACAGACAAGAACTTGTTTTCATGTGACATGATCTTAGGTAGAAATAAATAATTATAAATTATTATAACAAGAAAGGGAAAGAAAGCAACATAATACCAAGTAGTCAAATGTAATACTCATCTACTCAGCAAATATTTATTTCCCTGAGTTCCTACTCTACATCAATCACTGTTACACATAGTGGGGATGCAGCAGTAACCACAAAATGCTAAATCCAGAGAACAGTCACTTCCAGGAGGGGTAACAGTATAAAGCCTATCGTATGACCTTAACATTAGTGTAGAAATTATTTTAGTCAGAGTTGGCCCATGCTCTTCAACATATTACAAGAACTTGTCCTTTATTGTTACCAAGGTGTCGTGGATTAAAACATGCAGGTGTTTGTGTAATCATCTGTTCTTTTCTGTATACATAAGGATCAGCTCAAGTGTTTAGCTGAGAACTCCTCAGAAGCATGAGTCTTCTTGGTAAAGAAGTTGAGTAGGTCTAGGGTTTCTTACAAATCTGAACAGGTTGGGGTTTTTGTTTTTGTTTTCTCCAGAATAATCAATGCTCTTATTCTCTTGGAGACTCCTTTTTAGTGGGGCAGATCATCTATATGCAAATAATAGCAAATAAATTTACTTCTGAGTACAGGGCATGAGAATATAAAATATATAAATGATAAATATAGTGTATATATATATGTGATAAGTAATGTAATAAATAAACATGTGATAATAAAATAATGTGATAGAGAAAGATGAGGGTTAGGGTTTGAGATATGTGAAGAAGAGAGTAAATACGGTATTGTTGGGGAGGCCCTTCAGAAAGAAAAGACTTGAGAGCTAAGGAATCAGAAGTGCCAGAAATTCTATTGTTTTTAATAATCAACACAGGCTTACAGGGAACACCTAAGCAGTGTGGAAACAGTCAATATGTTGTATCCAACATTCAAGTTTAAAGTCTTCTCAGCTAATACATTTTTTTAGAATTTTTTCTGTTTTTGTTTGCAGTTGTCATTATGCTGTAACATATCTCAAATTCAGGAAAAAGAATGCCTCAATGACTGGGAAGTTGTTTATTAAGTCAGAAAGGTGACAAAAATAATCAAAAAATTTCCACAACCAGGAAAGTTACTTACAATAAACCATACTCCAGGATAACATCTGACATGAACCTCTCTGTGGAAGACAAATGAATCTGCAAGTGTAATCATTTCACCTAAATAAAAGGACAAAATAAGAATACCCTACATAGTAATGAATATCTGAAAATTCAATTTTATTGAACTGGAGATCAATTAGTTTCAGTGCATTTCCTCTTGAAAGTACCTCGAATAAAGGTATAAAACCATAAAAGCTTTTACATTGCTTTCAAAAAAAGCACAGTGACCTCTTTGCTAAGTCAATTGAGTTTTTCTAGAATGAGGAACAAATAATGGTTTCCAGTAAAGAATAGATGAATTTGCTTGCCAGGGGCAGAGAAGAAACTAAAACAACAGAGACAACATTCAAAATCATATGCCTCATCGCACAAACAAATATAAACCTACTATAGCTGAGAAGTTTATAAGACTATTAGCAAAATCAATTTGAGAGAGAGACAGAGTATTGGAAAGAAGGCCAAAAGACCCGCACACAAGATACATCAGCATATTTTGCACATTATCATCAATGTATAATGCATAAGAACAATTACTGTTATGTTTGTGTGCTAACCAGTATTTTGCTTTATGGTTCTACAAATGTCATTAATATGTAGTGCATGAATTAGGGGTCCTAGTATGTGTGACGTGTGTATGAGGGGAAAGTACTAGGTCCTTACTTGTTCTGTTTATCTCTGAAAATCTACTGATGAAGATGTAAGCTTTAGTACATAATGAATATTCTGCAAGCCAGATAAAGATCAGCAAAGTTCATTTAGATCAATGCTGACAAATTTCAACTGCATGTTGTATAAATAAAACTATTTGCACCTGCATATCAAGCAATACACATCTTCATTCACAGAGACTGTTGGTAATGGGCGTCTCTTGGTATAGATTCGGTATTGAAAGAAACATGGAACTTTTTGAACACAATTAAATGAAATCCTTGGGTGTATGATTTTTGAGTGCTTTAAGGAGACACATGTTGGACAGAAACTATAAGAAATTTCACCAGTTGTTGAAGGGGAAAATACACTTATTTTTGATCTAAGGAATAAGTTATAAACACTTCGTAATGACTCTGATACTGCTCATAACAATTTCAAGTGGCTTTCTCAAATACGACCTCGAATAACCTGCACTTAAATATTAAAATTACATGTTTTAATGTTGAGAATCATTTAAAAAAAACTACCAGGATTTCTTACAAAGATGGAATTACTGTGTTAACGGGTCAGTTGCTCAAAGTTCTATGCTTTCCCAATACTTCATCATTTTTTTCACTCATTAGAGAAATTGATACCATATAACCAAGTTTTTTTTTTTTAAATTATGGTTAAAAAAAAGCCCACTAAGCAAAATTTATCATTTCAACCATTTTTAAGTGGACAGTTCAGCAGTGTTAACTGTATTCATATCATTGTACAACAGATTCCTATAGCTTTTCCATCTTGCAAAATTGAAATTCATACCCATTAAACAACAACTCTCCCTTTCATCCTCCTCCTCACTCCTGACAAATCATTCTACTTTCTATGTCTAGGAGTTTGATTACTTTAGGTACCTCATGTAAGTGGAATCATATAATATTTGTCTTTTGGTGACTCACTTATCTCAGTTGGTATAACATTCTCAAAGGTCATTGGTGTTGTAACATGTGACAGGATCTCTTTCTTTTTCAAGGCTGAATAATATTCCATTGCATGTATATAATGCAGTTTGTTATCTATTCATCTGTTGATGGACACTTAGGTTGTTTCCACTTCTTGACTATTGTGATTAATGCTCCATTAAATATGGGTATGCAAATAACTCTTGAGATTCTGCTTTCAATTCTTTCGGGTACATACCCAGAAATGGGAATGCTGGATCACAGGATAATTGTATTTTTAATTTTTTGAGGAATTTCCATACTATTTTCCATAGGGCTGCACCATTTTATCTTTCAACCAACACTGCACAATGTTCCAATTTCTTCACATCTTTGCCAAGACTTGCTATTTTCTGGTGGTTTTCTGTTTGGTTTATTTTTATTTTGGGTTTTTTTTTTTTTTTGGCCTTTTTGCTAGCCATCTTGATAAGTATGAGAGAATAACTCATCATGCTTTGCATATCCCTAATAATTAGTGATTTTGAGCATCTTTTCTTGCCTAGTTGACCATTGGTATGTTTTCTTCAGAAAAAAGTTTTCTTCAAATCCCTTGCTCATTGAAGTTCTTTATCTTTTCTGAATATTAATCCTTAATCACATATAAGATTTACAAATATTTTTTCTCATTCCATTAGATGGTTTTTACTCTGTCAATTGTTTCTTTTGATGTGTACAAGTTTTTAAGTTTGATGTCGTTCCATTTATCTATTTTTACTTTTGTTGCCTGTTGTTTTTGTTGTCATATCTAAGAAACTACTGTCAAATCCAATATATAGAGCACTTGTATGTTTTCTTCTGGGAGTTTTGTAGTTTCAGGTCTTACATTTAGGTCTTTAGGTCTATTTTGACTTAATATTTGTACATGGAATAAGGTAAGGGTCTTACTTTATATTTTTGCATGTGGATATTCAGTTTGCCCAGCACCATTTGTTGAAGAGTCTGATCCTTCCTTATTGTGTAATCTTGCCACCCTTGTCAAAGATATTTTACCATACATGAAAGGATCTTATTTTTAAACCACATTCAAATTCTTTAAAATTAAAATTTAAATGCAACTAAAAAATGGTTGCATTTACCTCCCAAATTCTAATTTGAGTGGGCAATGCTTGTTTATAGTACTAGAAGTAGTTTAAGTGAGGAATCTCTCTGAATTTCTGCACACATTCAATCCGTTTATTCAATACTATTTGACAGCTGCCAAGTAATTATGTCCATGCTGCAAACTCATGATTGTGAGGCTAAGATTAACTTAATACAAATAGACTGAGAATATTGTTGAGTGCATTTCCTAATCTGTGCGTTAATATATCTATAACTGAGATTGATAGCAAGACTTCAACAGAAAGCTAGGAAAATCACTTCACTAAAACTAAGCAATAATCATCATTCTTTTTTTCCCCCATTCTGCTTCACCCATTTTGTCCATACCCCAGTGATCATTTTTCTGAATACACATTAAAATGTTGTATACCCTTTATTTTTTATACTGTGATAATTTCTCTATTTATTTCAAATATTGGTTTATTATGCTCCACATTCCCATTAACTGATGTAAGACCTCATTTTGAAAAGCTTTGTCTTAAATCTGACCATACAACAGCTTTAATAGTGCCATTCAGTTGAAAAGAAATGCAAGCTGCATTTGTAATTTTACCTGTTTTAGTAAGGTGTAAAAGTAAGATGGAACAGGTGACATTAACTTTAATAATAAATTTATTTGAAAAATGTCCCAAATATTATTATTTCTACATGGGATAAATATTTCAAAATACTGAGATATTTTGCAATCTTTTTTTTCTACTAAGTTTTCACAATCAGTCTATATTGTACATTAACAGCACTTCTCACTTGTGCTTACATCTCAGTTTGGAGGGGCTGCATATGACTAGTGACTACTGTACTGGACAACAGAGTCCTAAAACTTGAACCTTAGAAATCAGATTCTTTGAACTTAACCTTCTCTCCATTGACTTCTTCCGATATCTTTCTATCACTAAATCTAAATTTTAACCCCAAGGAGACCCTTTCCTTTGATGCTACTCTTCTCTGAGTCCAATGGCTTCCCTAGCCTTTTTTTAGGAAAGCACTCAGTAAGGAAAACTCTCTAATCAATGTGCTTCATTGGCCAGACCATTCTGCAAGGCTGATTCAGTTTAAGCACTCACTTTCTTATTTCTTCTCCAGACCAGAGGCACTACCAAAGGAAGTTTATAGGCATGTTCACTGCCAACGTCTCACATTGATCCCTTTAACCTCCGCAGGTGTGAGTGGGTCTTCAACTCTCCATTATATTACATTATAATATATACATTCTCCATTATATTACAGTGACTGTATTCATTCCTAGTGGGATTCACTTTCCACTCCTTCGCCAGATGGTCAATATGTAGAACCCCCTTCTCCTGTCCCACATTATCGCTTCACCTTGCAATCCTAGCAGACTGTCTAGCCCCCTATGTCAGAGGAAGTAGAAATGACCAAGCATGCACAACAGGCAGACACTTCCCTTTTCAAGACAAATTCCTTCTACCTGAGTTCTTCAATCCCTCCCTTCCAGGATTTCTCAGTGACTTTGGGTGAAAAGCAAGAGCACCAGTTGACATCCAAGTTAAATACTGATGGAATTACTCAGCTTCTTAAGGAAACTTTACATTATTAGTCCCATTCTGGCACCAGATATGTGACTTTAAGCAAATGTTTCCATACCTCAGCTATCTCATCTTAAAAGTCAAGCTGGGTGAATTCTGTTGTTGCTTTTAGTTCCTATGTTTTAAACTCTACAGTCCAGCATGATAGAAAATGAGCTTTGAAATGCTGACCAAATACAGAGGAAAGGAAAATGAGTATGTTTAGAACTACTTGACCTCCTTTCCTTTCTGGCTCTGTAACCCCACATAGACCTGAACCTCCTTAGGACACTGTTTCTTCATCTATAAAGTTGAGATTAAAGTAACCAGTTCACAGAATGGCTCTGAAAATTTGAAGGCACAACGCCCTCGTGGGCAAGTCTCTCCTAGCACAGTACATATGCCAGAACAGGGACTCAACTTCCATTCTCTGTTTCAGGCATGGGCAGAGGCATCATGGAGGGCACTGTCTGTCTGCACACAGATGCAACTGCACCCTGTTCTTGCAAACTACATTTCCCAGGCTCCCTTGCTAACTGGCTTTCTGACATGTTGGCCACTCAGAAGCACTGGTAGATGACTAAGGGTGGGAGGAGGGGAAAAATAGAGAATTTCTCCTTCTTTTTCTATGCCTCGGACAGCATTTTACATGGCTCTAGCTCCCTGCCAGACACCCCCTACCTTAATGGTCCTGTGTCTTTAGTCACAAGAGATAGGCCTTAATTCCGGGTTCTACTAACACTAACTTCTATGTCCTTCTCCACCTCCTGAGGTTTCTCCTTTGTTTAAAATTCTCTACTTCCTGGCTAGACCTTGGCTGACACCACGATGAGAGTGCCATCTGTCTTTGGAGAATAGGTGAGGATTTTAACACTGAGAGTAAAGGAATGAGCCAGGTAAATTATCTAGACCCTTTTTCAGTTTCAATCACCTAATTCTTATATTTTTGTTACAGGCAGACATTCATTACATTAATTTCATAGCCAAATGTTTAATTTCAAAGCTTTTCAGAGAAGTGCTAGGTTCACAGAATGAGCAAAATTTGGGAGTATAAAACTTGGTGAGTCCAATGCACCACAGCTGGTCTTAATAGCAAAGCCACAGGGTAGAAATTGTATGCATCAAACTACCCTGTGCCAGTCCAACTGTATTTTATGATCCCAGGTCTGGTTTTCCCACAGCATATCCTCCCACAGCTAATGGCTTCCATGACTCTTTCCCCATTCCTGCAGGCCTTGCTGCATTGGAATGTTGAGGTTTCTAATGCTAATCTTAACCACATTCTCCCCTCTGTGTGCTGAACTAAGACAGATCAAAGCAGATGCATATGCAAAAAATAAGATTTTTGGGAAACAAAACTCAAACTTTTCTTGGGCCTATATGCTAAATGAGAGTTCATTTTTATATACGACAATATTTCTCAGAAATACATTCTGTCTTGAGCTAATAATGAGTTGCCTTGCCAAAAGTTCAAACCTCTTAGAAAAGCCACATTAATGGTTTCCCCTTACCTCCTGACCTCTTCACCTTTGTCAGGCTCCTGTGTTGCAACGTCAAACATTTCAACATTAAACCTATCTGCTTCGTCCTCAATGAATTTGTCTAAGCTCCTGTATAGCAATGAGATATACAGTTTCTCATCTAGAGATAGTATTACAAGATCATATTATATTCTAGTATTCCCTATATGACAATTGTCACTGCACAAAGAGGTTTCAGGATTCTAACAAATATTTATTGAACCGGGCAATTTTCTCAGAACTCTAAGGACCTTAGTTCAATCAATATTCACAACCATACTACAAAGTAAGAAGCATTATTGTCTCCATCTTACAGATAAGGAAATAGAAGCATTTAGAAATTGATTCGTTTGAAAGTTATACAGTTAGCAGGTAATAAATAGAGATTCAAACCCAAGAATGCTGTTGTCACAGTCTGCATTCTCAATCACTACACAAACTGAGATATAGATTCTTTAGTAAATGTCTCCATAGTTGTAATGTTTTTTATCTAAAAAAATTTAAAATTTAAATAATTTTTATTTTAAAATTTAAATAATTTTAAAAACATATTTTAAAATTTTGAAATTTTAAATATTTTAAAATTTAAATAATTTTAAATTTTAAATTGTAAAATTTAAATAATTTTAAATTTTACATTTTAAAATTTAAATAATTTAATTTTAAATTATTTTAAAATTTAAATAATTTCAAACTTACAAGCAAGTTACAAAAATTATATAAATAATTTCCATATTCCCTTCACCCAGACTCCCACAGCACAATTACCAAAACAAGGAAATTAATATTAATACAGTACTAATTGGTTAACATAGTTCTAATTTATAAACATTCAAATTTTGCCACCTGCCATGATAATGACCTTTTTACTGACCCAGGATCCAATCCAAGACCAAACATTACATTTTGTTGTCATGTCTCCTTGGTCTCCTTCTGGAACAGTTCTTCAGCTTTTGTTTTTCATGACCTTGATACTTTGACCCCATTATTTTGTCAACTGTCCTCTTGACTATCCAAAATAATCTTAAGGCTGAGGAAAACTGACATTAACCAGAGGAAGGTGCTTGCAACATCACACAAAGATGTAACACGGGTGTACATTAACATGTATCTAATGGGATGTGCCCCAGCTTCTCAAGGAGAAGGCCACTGAGGCCACTTGGCTCAGTTACCCTCTCCCCTACAGGCACTCTTCTGACCAATGATCCGTTTTCAGAGCATGACTGGTTTGTAATGAATTAGAGAAATATTTCATTCCACTGGGTAATCTGTGTGAATATGATCTCTCAAGCATTTTCTACCATAAACCAATTATCTTGAGAGGCATATGAAGAAATTTAGTTTGTTTTCCTGTGTATATTCTTCCTGAGCATTTCCAGATAATTGGCTCCAGATGAATTTCTTGTGCAGATGAAAGCCATAAACACCACATTTCTATTGTGATATAGATATGACAGGCATTTTTCTCATGTTTAAAATCTGAGTTAAATATAGTTATTTGCCAGTTTCAGGCTATTATCTATTTTAATTCTTTAGATGATCAAGACAATACAGCAGTTGATGTTGCTTAGACTAGTCCATGTGTCAGCTATAACTATCACACTAGAATTCTTTTCAGTGGATATTCCAACACTGAATATAACAACTTGGATGGAAGGGCAGAGATTCTTTTAAATGTCATATCGTTCATGTAATATAAAATAGGCATGCTTCAAATTGGTGAGTGCTGAGGAGTGAGAGCTTTCTCATACAGTTCAATAAAGCATTACTCCTTTCACTACCAAGACCATTCTTGACTCCTTCCCGGACTTGATCATGAAAATTATCATCCATTGGTCAATGTGCTTAACTCAATACTTTTCCATATTTATAAGTAAGACTACATTAATTCTTTGTAAAGCAGCAATAGTTCTCATGCCTACTGATTTTAGGACCCCTTTATGCCCTTAAAAATTATTGAGAACTCCAAATAACTGTTGTTTAATTAGGTTATATCCATTATTATTTACCAAAATTGAAATTGCAGCTGAGAATAGGGGTGCCTGGGTGATCAGTCAGTTAAGTGTTTTCCTTCAGCTCAGGGCATGATCCTAGGGTCCTGGGATGGAGCCCCACATTGGGCTCCCTACTCAGAGCTTGTGCTCTCTAGCATGTGCGCTCTCTCTCTCTCTCTCTGCCAAATAAATAAATAAATAAATAAAAATTTTTATAAAAAAAGAAATTGAAACTGAGAGTAACTTAAAATATTTACTTATCAATCACTTAAAGTAATTCTTCTTATATCATCCATAGATGGGCAGTACCATAATTTAATAAAATCCTTGCCTCCAGAAAACATCTTTCTTTTTTTTTTTAAGATTTTATTTTTTTATTTGAGAGAGACAGAATAAGAGAGAGAAAAGGCATGAGACAGGGGAGGGTCATAGGGAGAAGCAGACTTTCCCACTGAGCTAGGAGCGCCCCCAACCCCCAGGTAGGGCTTGATCCTGAGACATCAGGATCATGACCTGAGCCAAAGGCAGTAGCTTTACCAGCTGAGCCACCCAGGTGTCCTAGAAAACATCTTTCATCACCACTTTTAGCACATGAACTTCGAAGATATAAAATTGATTGGGGAAAATAATAGGTTAGGACCCATAAAAACTTTCAAAAATAAAATGGGACAAAAATGATCAAGAAATTATAAACTGCCTCAAGTAGCCAAAAGATGACAATGTTTTAGATTGTATTATATCATTTTGAAGTTTGTTACCAAGATTTAAGTCATGTTCCTACTGCATATTCACTGATCAAAATCAAATCCTAAAGTCTTTGCTATCTCTCAGTTCATACAGCAACTTCTTATGTATTACCAGACTTTAAATTAACATCACTCAGCTTCAATATTCTTACAGCAACCTACAAGGTATGACTACTTGTCATAAACAACGCTTTTATCTTTATTAAAGTCCTTTAGAAAATAAAGGCTTATTTAAATCTCCAAGCACAGGAAATCAATAGAATAATACTTTAATCACCACCATTCCACTAGTCAGGCCTTGGACAGTTTCTGGCTCTGCACTAGCCTGGTTCCTGACCCAACCATTTCTCATTAGAGGCTCTGTGTAAAGTTTGCAATATTTAAATAAGTTTCTGGAGCATAACACAGCTCAATAGAAATAACCTTAACCAAAACAGTATTTTTAGTTGTAGAGTTACCAAATCTTATGAAATATTTAATAGTTATTTCTGATATATTTCTTCTAGAAATCACTTTCTGTACTACCACCACCCCCACCACCCCCACCCCCAGACATTTTTGATAATAGAGTGAAGTGATAAAGTCAAGGCCTTTACTTTGTCTATTTCCTTATAAGCACTGCCCTAAACATAACCTGTTTATAAGTTTCAAGTCAGACTGATGTACTTACAGATGAATCACTTCCAATTAATAATCAAAACTTAAGTTTTTAGTTTTCCTAATAATGTTCTCTCAACTTATTGGGAAGTATTCTGGTAAGAATTCTGGTTATAAGTGACAGAAGCACAACTCAAAGTATTTTACAAAAACAACAGAGGTCATTGGGTATATACAAGGCAATTCATTGAATTGAGGAAGAAATGCAGAAATTGAGGCAGTTTTACAGACTTTGGGGCCACAATCAAAAGTTCAAATGCTGTAGGAGCATCTGGGGGGCTCAGTGGGTTAAACGTCTGACTCTTGCTTTCAGCTTAGGTCATGATCTCAGAGGCGTGAGGTCGAGACCCTGCATGGGCTCCACACTTAACGGGGAGTCTGTTTCAAATTCTCCCTCTCCTTCCCCCTCTGCCCCTCCCCTTGCTCACATGTGCTCTTTCTTTAAATAAATAAACCTTTTTTTAAAATTTCACATTCTGAAAGTACTGTCTCTGTCTCTCTTAGTCCCTCTCTGTCTCCTTTCTCTTTTTCTCCATTTGAATGGTACATGCAGGTGCATCTCACCTTGACTGCTCTCTGCTTGTGAGTTATTCTCCCAAGTTTCATCTCTGCCAGGAAATCATGGCCACTAGCAGCTCTGGGGGTCCATCCTTGCAACTCCAACAACAGAGAGAGAAGACCTAACTTGTGTCATGTACTCACCGTTTAAATCAAACTAGCTAGGAGTTGAGAACCCCCCATTGGACAAGTGTAGGTAGTGTGACCACCTCCAGGGCAGGATGTGGAAGCAAGTCCAGCAGAGCTTCTGCCAAAACTACTTGTTTGGAGTCGAGGAGAAGGTTCTCAAGGGAGGATGAAAGGTACTTCTTCTGGAAGAATGGCAAAAAGTGGTGCTATTTCCATTTCTTTCTTCCTTGAAGAAGATATCAACTACAGATAGTTTCTTTTATCTACGACAAATACTGTCTTTAAAATTACCAAGTGTTTTAAATTTAATTAATTGTTCAGTTCCATCAACTTCTGTTTTCCTTAAAATAACTAATCTTTGCTTTACTCCCCACTTCACAACCACTACTCTAGTAGAACCCCCTAATATTTGGCCCATTCAGATGTCCTCAGACCAATAGATTGAATCCTCTTCATTCAATTCCCTAAAGCCTTAATTTCACATGTATCCTGCCCTTGTCAAAGATCCCACCAATAGGTCTTCGTTTCCCTTTCCTCCTGCCAGCTCATATAATTGAATGTACATTATACAAATCTTTACTGTTGCAATTCTTGTGCATTAGACCAGTGGCCTGAGATAAGGTGCTATAGTTTTGTACCTGCTGTTATATCTACCTAGCCTACAGCTCCTCAAACTCTCACTAATCCTGAGTTTACTCTCATCATACTTTGCTTAGATTTTGTATTTGCCTTATATAGCATGGTTCACAGTTTTTATCATATCATTTCAATGGAATATTCCCTAAACAATGCCTTAGTAAACCGTCGATAGCTGGATATCACTCCAAGGCAAAACTTAAAATGCTCTACTTTTTAAATAGCATTTGCATCATTTGAATTGTCTGTGACTTTTTCTTACTGCAATACATTGCCAAGACTTCAACTCTCATTTACTGAGTAAGCAAAATAATGTTTAATAAAGGAGAGAATTCAAGGAAGAAAGAAATGGAAAGAGGTAATTATGAAATCTTATAGTACAGACCTGGATTTATTGCAGACCCAAGAAAATGGAGGAAAATGAGATAATTCCTAAACGAAAAATACATCAGTTGTGAGGAAAGACAAGAGGGAACATGAACTAACCAGAGAAAGAAATAAAAAAAGATTATACACCATCACATGTTCTTCAGCTCTTTGATGTATCTGCTTTGAGCTTTATAACTTAATGGTGTTTTCTTCTTAGAGCCCTCTCCCACTTCAAGTAGTTTGTGGATAATACATCTAAAAAAAAAAAAAAAAAGCTAAATAGAGTAAATTAAACTACCTCAACTGTACGATTTGAACCCTTAACACATGCAGCTCAGACGACTGCTGCTGTTTGGTCACTAGCCTGGCAATGACACAGCTTTCCAGTGTTTGCATGACTTTCTCTGTGCCGTTGGAGAGGCATGCCCCAAACTCTAGCAATGGGATGTGTGTGAATATATTCCATGTTGGACCCTAGAAAACAAGACCTCCCAAGACTCAGGCAAGCACATCAGGTGTTCTCTCTCTTCCTCTTCAGCTACCATACCAGACCAATGCTACTGACATTCAGGACAGGGAAAACAATCAACTGTTTTGCTTCTTATAATTATCCTTTCTGCCATTTAGGAAACCAAGACAATATCTTGGCATGCATGATGAGTTTGTGGTGTTCTTCTCTCTTTTGAAGAAGAAAGCAGATGACACTCTAGCTCTATGGAATTGAAACATGACATTATTCCAAGTCATAGCAGCATTTAGATCATATAACTCTAGTACTTGTTGAGGGCTTGCCTCCAATAACTATCACTGCTCTGAAGAGTATTTTGTTAGATGGGGCCAGGGTGGGGAGGAGGTACATTACACCCATTATTTCAAATATCTCCCATTACTGAGAATAGACTAGAAAAAGAATAAAAGTAGATCTCATCATGAGGAGACCTTAAAGAATGCCATTCTCTGCTGGTTTAGGATGCTGTGGTCTGTAATTCAATGATAGTTTTATGAAGTATGTAGTCTACAGAGGTGACTATGTGAATAGAATCTTGGTATAACAGTGTGAAGTGCCTTAAAATTAATTTTTTAAATGGAGTACAGTTCTTGCTGCACCATGTTTCCAGTAGAAGGCAAGGCAGGGGGAAAAAAATGCCTGATACTGGTTGCTATGGCAGCAAGTGCAAAAAGTGAGTCTGAATTCTGTGTCAAGGTAATGAATTTAGCATCTACAGGAAAAGAAATGGATTTCCTGTCACACACTGTAAATCCACCACAGGAAATGAACACATTGTAGTCATTTTGGGATGTTTAAAACCCATTTAAGATGTGCAAAAGTGGTAGATAGAGTGCATCAGATTTCCTCAAGGGACTCAGTTTTTCCCCATCAGTGTGTTTTCATCCACGTCTGTGATTGGGAGGAGGAAAGAACCTTCCACATGAATCTAGCAATTTGGACTCAGCGGGTCCCAAAGTGATGATGGCATTGCCAAGAGTTTTCCTCAAGGCCTTATTTTTGCTCTGGACTACAGAAAGCGCCTTCTCAGGGAATGATTTCAGGAAGGCATTTCGTCCCTCCTTGACTCTTGACCATTCTCTTGTTCTTACTGTTGTCAGTGTGAAATGGTATGGTGGGCTCAAAATCTATGTGAGGAATAAACATCCTTTAATAGGAGCTGCATTGAGCTCCCTAATGCCAACATTCATCCTTCTCTATAATTTCTTTAGGTCTCTGCTGGTTTTTCTAAAACAGAAGGGTACAAAAAAGTATCTCTAGATTTTGTTGGAAAAAAAATTCTGTATTAGAATATTTCTGCAAGGATCAAAAACAAGGATAATGGTAATAATACTCTTTCATTGTACTTTCAGACAAAATTGAAAACTTGCTATCCTAGGAGCCTCTTTCCCATCTTTCAAGTACGCTTAGACTCAATCTTCAAAGAAGTCCACATAAAAGTGCTATTAGCACAGAATATCTTCATAACACTTTGCAATTCAGTAACAGCATACTGATGCCAGTGAAATCATAATTCACACCACTGTTATTTCTATTGTCTCTGAGAATAATGCAGTCAGAATAAAGTGAAGTACAAAATCAAATCCTCTGTCAATTGTTGATATTGCTTTATCAAATGTTAAGTAAAGACTAAGAGCAGAAAGCATGAGTTGTCCCAGTCCACTTAGGTGGAAAACAAAGAAACAGAATTCCCAAGTATAAACTTGGCTGAACTCATTTGGAAGCCCAACTTGCTTATTGCTTTAGAAATTAATGGACTGCAGATGTTACTATATTTTAACAGCATATTGTACCCAGATCAGAGACTGTGCATGGTCCCAGTAGGACAGATGTTTTGTGCAGTCAGTGGAAAATTCAATCAAATAAGCTGTAATTGCAAAAGTAATTAAAGTTCATTACTTACAGTAAATACACTCAGAAAAATTCAATGGCTAAGAAAAAGCAACTTTCTTCTTCTATCAGCATACCAGACAAAATTGAAAATGAAAGAATTTGATCACTAAAACACGGAGGATTCTCTTCCAGTGTAGAGGCAAGTAAATATTTGCAAAGTAATAAAAGTTAAGTTAAAATATCCAGCAATGCTTCTTATAATGAATACTTGAGTTGACAAAATTATGGGCATAGAATATCACCAAACACAACTGAGAAAGATTTAGGCATATAATAAACTTCAAAATAGTTATGTAATTTCAAAATTGTACCATCGGGAATATTATATAAGAGGTTAAAAATGTAATAGATTTTGCCAGTTTTCTCCAATCTCAATATCTGGTCTTTTAAAATAGACCTGAAGAGTGTTTGGGGACTTTTTTGTCCTCAAAAGTTCAGTGAATTGTTACCAGTAATGCATATTATAATAGTAAAATAATAGCTATCATTTTTATCTACCTCCCCTGTACTTATCAAAGTGCTAAGAACTTTACAATAATCCAATGAGATGGATTCTGTTTACTCATTTTATAGATGAAAATAATGAGCTTTAGAGAAATTAAATAACATCCCACTATCACACCTTAGTGGAGAAGCCGTGATGACAAACTACACAGTTATACTCCAGAGGCTATATTCAAATACTTGATATATTATCTCGGAAAGTTGGGGGTCTTATTTATTCAAATGTTATCTATTTCAAATAGTTATTTGAGGTAGCTATAACATTTTTAAAATCACAAAAGTTATTCATGAATATTTAAAAATCTTTCTTGAACTTATTTACATTTTCACTCTGTAGTGATCATTATGTAAAGTGTTTTTTTGATACTAATACTTCAAGAGTCAAAGAGAGCCCCTTTATTTTACATACTCTGCATTTAATGAATTAAGGATACAGCTCACATTTTCCATTAATTTAAAAAATTTTAGGTATGTCTTCATTTACTCTTGTATTTTCATTATTTTTATTAAGCTCTCTTTTCTTCCCATTTGTACTAATATGGAACCCATTTATCTACTTTATCACACTATTATTATTCTTTAAATTATTTTTCATGATTTTTCAGGTCCTTTATCTTTTAACAGATGGCAAATTGGAATTATAAAAATCATTTAACTTTGAGTAAGGCCAAGCTAATATTTTCCATATTGTTTTTTCCTGGTAATAATTTTTTATTATAATAACACACTGGTTAGGAAATTCAAGAAAAAGCAGTTACTTCTTCCTAAAAACTTTCCTAAGCTATAATTAGTAATACACTAGTTTCCAGGGTTTTTTTTCATTTTTTCTAAGTATCTCATATTTACCAACATAAAGGATTTAAAATTTCAAATACTGTTATCCTGAATTTTTAAAATGCACCAATGGAGAGTTTTTTTTTTTTTTTAAGTAGAAATGCTTGTTTTTGATGATGTTATTGATTCTTCTTTTGATTCTATTGATTCTTCTTTTAAACTTTCTGCACATGGTAGCTTAGTTAGCATTGAAACTGAGGTATCTGCTTTCAATTATGTTTCACTAGAAATAATTTTACCACATTGGAGGTAATTTACAAATATAAGGAGAGAAAAAAGCAAAGTGCAAGTTAAGAAAAATGGTCTGAAATTTAACCTCAAAGCCATTCATATATAAATGTTGGGCTAATCCACTGCTTCCTAAATTACGGGTCTTGGTACACTAGCTCCATAACATTAAATGAAACAGTTCTATTGTTTGGGAAATCAGTAATTAAATGAGTTAAACAAGTTTCTATACCCCAGAACTCAGTTCTTAAATTATACAAAAGTTCATTATGAATTTCCAAGGGAGAAACATAATATAAACTATTTTCCACATTCCTTTGGCCCCAAAGCCCTTGTATTTATGGAGTTGCTCTTAATTCTAAAGCTCTATGGAACACACACTGGGAAATGCATGGGTAATTAATATATTCCACAAACTACCATTATAAACTAGAATGATTTCTACTTACAAAATGTCTAGCAGTGGATATTTTGGGTATTGTTATTATATACGGATTTATTCCAGTTGGAAGGATTCTGGAGATGGTCAACACAGAAGGAACATTGTTGAGGAAAGGCGAAGCAGGGTGACAGGCAACATGTACTATGTATTACCAGCATAACCTCAAAACTTAGCTAATTGACTTTATTAACATCCATCTTGTTTTCAGATTTTCATTCCCGTGTAAGTATTTGAAATCATCAAGACACTTTTTTCACTAACTACATTTAGCTACTTCCATTTTCCTGTAATATACATTAACACAGACATAAAAAGTATGTAAAAAGGTTGTCCTTTCCGTTCATAGTATTTAAGTTGTTAAAGCACAATGTTAGCAATATTTTTAACCAAAAACAAAACAAAACAAAAACAACTGTGGTTCTCTTTAAATAGAGTAAGTCTCCAGCTGGCTCATTGATTTTTTTCTATCAAAACTTGCTATGTTTCCTAAGATCCTTCAAAAATCTCCTAGAAACTGGGGACCTGCCAGCTTATAAAAATACATCACTCTCCTATATATTACATCCAGTTGTTGAATGTGTATGGATTGTGCTTACACTATCTGCTGAGCAATGAGAAAGCTGAACCAATGTTCATCTATTGGTGGCAGTATGAAGGAAGTTAAGAATCACAAATTATTTAAGGTTTTTAATTTTTAAATGTTCATACTACTTACACTTTTTCTTATACAATATTGAAAATGCTACAAGGTAAATGTCTTTTCTTCTCCAGTGAGGTCTTAGCTTCAATAAATATCATCAGTTCCTAAGGTAAAATTTGATGTAGCATCTTTAACAAATTTTTCTGGTCAAAAGGAGAAAGATATTTCCAGATTTAGGGTGGCATTGGAGCAGTTTCTGAGCAGCTCCAGTACTCAGAATTTGACCTTATTGCCCAGCTGTTTACCTTCATAAATAGTATCATTCTTTTGGATATAGAAGATTCTGATTTAAAGCACAAGCTCTTAGAAATACAAAAATCCTAGGGTAGAATAATGTCAAATGATAGGAGTCAACTAAGAACAAAGACCTTTGCTTTGAAGATGAGAGGGCAGAGGGGAGGAAGGAAAATGGTATGGGAAAGTATGGAAAAATGTTTTACCTTCTTAAAAAATATCTTCCCTGTGAGCACAAAATATTCCACCTGCAAAATAATTAATGGCAAATAAAATTGCAGAAAAGCTCCCAGAGAGGCAGATAATGGGAAACAAGAAGAGTCCCATTTTTACTTCGTCTAGCATCCTTTTGCATGTTTGAATGACAGAAGTCTTTTTAAATGAAACAATTTATGAAATTTAAAACATTTTTTAAGTTTGAGGGTTTAACTTATCAACCCAGGAAACAGAACATAAAGGAGAAATAAGACCTCAGAGTTTCCCCCCTCATACAGCTCTCCCAGAGTTGAGTTGCTAGCCTAATTCAGAAACCAAGACTTGACCAGTGGAGGCAGAAGTACACCCAACCCTCACTCTTCCCAGAGCAAAGATCCAAAGGAGAATCTCTTTTTCTGCCTAAATTTAGTGCAAATTTCACAACTGCATGAATGGTGAATGAAATAATGAGATAAAATATGAAAACAGATGAGCATTATCAATTTTCTTTTCTCAGTAATGGAAAACTCAAAGAAAATACCTCTGAGTTAATGCATCAGCCCTGAATATAAAGTGAATTTGGAAAATCTTGGTTAAACAACTTTAAAGTTTTCATATAATCAGGGGGCCTCAAAGAGTAAGGAATGTGGTGAACACTTTCAAAGATAATATTGTCACTCTTTAAAGAGTGATAACACTCTCTTTAAGAGTGATAACACTCTTGGGCGCCTGGGTGGCTCAGTGGATTAAGCCGCTGCCTTCGGCTCAGGTCATGATCTCAGGGTCCTGGGATCGAGTCCCGCATCGGGCTCTCTGCTCAGCAGGGAGCCTGCTTCCTCCTCTCTCTCTGCCTACTTGTGATCTCTCTCTGTCAAATAAATAAATAAAATCTTTAAAAAAAAAAAAGAGTGATAACACTCTTAAGTGTTATCAGCAGAACACTGAAAAATGAGATGACTTGGGGCGCCTGGGTGGTTCAGTTAGTTAACTATCTAACGCTTGGTTTGGGCTCAGGTCATGATCTCATGGGTTGTGAGATGGAGCTCCGCGTCTGGCTCCATGTCCAGCAGGGAATCTGCTTGAAGATGCTCTCCCTCTGCCCCTCCCCCACCCAATAAGTAAATAAATCTTTAAAAAGCTAAAATGAGATCAGTTACCCCTTTTTGTAATGTATGTCTTAAACCTGAAAACTTTTTACCATTGGTTTTCTCAATACATAATGGTGTTAAAGGATAAAAATTAATTTCTTCTTTCTATTTCTATTTATATAGAAAAGAGTAGAGTAACTGGACCAATGGAACCACCACTCATAATGGAGTCTGCCACATTTGACACTAATCTTTTTTCCTCACTAAAGAAAATAAAATATTAAAATTAAATTAATCTTTGTCCAATTTTATTCCCTATTTCTCTTTCTCCCCAGAAAGCAATTAACCAGAATATCCAGGCATTTGAAAAATAATCATGCCACACATCCATGTATCCATATACAATTTTGTTATTTTTGAATTTTACTTAGAGGACATCATTGCTAAATAGTTTTGTGCAAGTTAGAGTTTTACTGAATATTATTTTTCATCTAATTTATCTCTGTTGGTACATGGATCTAGTTTATTCTTGTAACTACAGCAGAATATTCAAATTCTATTTTCATTTTATTTCTTAAAGAATTTAATTATTTTAAATGAGTTCTTACTTAATGACTTTTGTCTGCTTCCCTATCTTCTTCCCTTCCTAGCCTTTGATCCCAACACACACACAGACATACACACACACTTATTCAGAGTTTTTACGTTAGGCTTCTCCAACCCCAAATTCTATTGGTAAATGTTCTGGAGTCCAGCTTCCCACCTCTAAGTGTACAACAGGCCGAAATGCAGAGGGTGACCAGGAAATAGCTGAACTTTTGTTAGGATCCCTTTTAGGTGCAGTAATTACATGTAGCTCAGAAAGTTTTTGCGATGGAGTATAAACAAACAAAAATTTGGGGGCTATGTTTGGAATGTCCTATTAGTTTTCCCAAAGGGTTAACAGTTAAAATGACAATTTAGCAACAAAAACTAACAGGGTGTATGAATCACTGACTTAACAGGGTATTTCCATTAATAATGCTTTTCAGCTGTGCAATTTGGAAAGGAAAATGAAAAGGAAGGGGGGCTCATCAACTCATACAGATAACTGAACTCTCTCATAAAGCTTTGCTGGTGGAATTGACATTGTTCTGGATGAAAAAATGCTACAGCTTCCCTGTCCCTAGTTCTCTTTGATTCAATTTCTGCACTTAATTAGTATTACATTCTCTTTCTTCACACTGATACACACACACACACACAAACACACACACACACACACAGTGTATCTATAAGGTCAAACCACAAACCTGAATATTCAAAATAATTTAACTGCATTTTTATGATTTTATTTGTTCCACATATTGCGACAAATCTGTTACTTCTACCTATTGATGTTTCAGTACTGAATGTCAATAAATTAAAATAATTATGTGCATGAGAAAAAAGCAGCTCAAGCTAATTTTCATCCCCTCCCCTAAAAATTATGATTTACTTTTTAATTACCCCACAGACTAATGATTATATTTAGAGAACTTCATATATCACAGTGATTTTATATTGCACAATTTATATGAGGAAAACTGTTCTATAGATGCTATAAAATAAAATAAACAACAAAAAGCAAAAATCAACCTTGTTCTTGGGGAGTTTACATTCTAATAAGTGAAATGACACCATCAGAAATGAAAGTAACATTGACTATAAATATATTTTAATAGGGAAGAAGAAAGAATTCTATCAACTATACACATAAGGAATTGAGGCACCCTAAGACAGGATAGGATAGGACACTCAGAATTCTAAAATTTTAGTCCCTTTCCTCGCTCTATCCTTACTGATTAGCAGCATACCTGACACGTGGTAATTGCCAATGAACATTTGTTGATTTACTACACTGAATTGAGACATCACAGCTCCTCAAAGTCTTCTTTCCTCACCCACAAAAGGGGACAAGAGATAATTCATAAAATTCTTGTGATGACGGTGGGAGTGCCTGGGTAGACTAATCATTTAAGCATCTGCCTTCAGCTCAGGTCACTATCCCAGGGTCCTGGGACTGAGCTCCATGTCAGGCTCCCTGCTCAACGGGGAGCCTGTTTCTCCCTCTCCCTCTGCCATCCCCCCTGTTTGTACTCTCTCTCTCTCACTAATAAATAAATAAAATCTTCAAATATTCTTGTGATAATCAAATATAATATGTGAAAGTATATTATAGTAAGTTTTAAGGTACTGGAGAGTTATTGCTCATTCTGTGCAGAATTTAAAAGTATGAGTCTCAGAATTATTAAAGCTTGTGCAACACAATATTAAGGTGACTTTCCTGTCAGTAGCCTGTGGTGGAAATGTAAAAGAAGGAAACACTTGTTTCCTCCTTGTTATCCTTCTCCTATGGCTACAACCACAACCCCATCCCACCTCCTTACCCTCCCCTAGTGGTTATGAGGTAACTGACCTTCCAAACTTGTAACTTCCTTTTCCATGGGTGAGTGGGCCGTAGTCTCTGCAGAATGTGAAGCAGAGACTACCTCCATGCTTATAATCTGACCTTAAATTGAAACCAATCAGTATTTCCTCTATAGGCCCCAGCATAGTGACCTTAGAGAGGAAGATTTAATAAATGCATTTTGTAAAGCTGTGGCGTCATCTGTGATTTTAAATTCTCACTCTAGGCCAAACCTCTTGCTAGGAATAATGGAAGATCCGAGTGTATATAACCTGCAATTTCCATGTTCTATGGTAGCCTGAGAAAGAATGACCAGTCTGGAATAAAAGCACGGAATCGTAACAACGGTGATCAAGAGATAATGAGAAAACTGTTCTCATGGTTTAAACATCTGAATCACACCTTCAGATAACATTTATTGTCCAAGAATAGGAACATTCTGAGCATTATGACACTGACCAAACTTTCTATACAAATCCTCAAAGCAGGCGTTGCACTACGACAGCATACCATGTATCAACTGCTAATCTTTTCGTGACATTCTATTCTATAACATTTCAGTGATGGTGTAAAAAAGAAGGATCACTAAACCTAAAAGGGAGGTGGTAAGGATTATCCAAGAAGAAAGAAGGAAGAAGGTGGAGAGGACAGGAGATATGAAGGAAGGAACGGAGATGGGATGATCCTTGGATAAAACAGTTTAAGAAAAGAAAGAAAGAGAGGAGAAGAGAAGAGAAGAGAAAAAATAATATATGGCATTCAGTCCAGCTTGGCATATTTGAGAGAGACGATTTTATTAGGATATTTTACTATTGACAGACTTTTCATTTAAATGTAAATTGTGTACATATTCATAGTAACTCTCCACACATAAATCAACTTGCTTCCAGCTAAATGCATTCCGCTCAGATATGCCAATAGAATGTTGGGATTTCAGCAAAAATTAAAAATGCAGTAAGACTCCATGAACTATGTCATTCATTTATTATCAATCCAACTATTTAGAATTTTTCAATCTTTGCTTTAAATTTATTCTTCCTCATATATAACATGTATCTAATACATTTATCATTATGACATTTTTTGCAGTGCTCAACCCAAAGTATTTATTCTCTCTCCTTGTGTTCATCTCTCTCTCTCTTCTGTGTTATCTGTTTAAACTGGTATGTATGTTGTGGCATAAAACCAAGCAGCATAAGGAAGGAGTGATTATGAAGAAAGAATAGGGGTGATTTTAGAAATAGAAAAGTTCTTGGGTAGGTGGTTTTGAAACAGAGTACACTGGGTTTCTGATGATATAGAAACTGTTTTTCTGAAAGTGTTTTCCTTATTTTACCAATCACCTGGCCTACATTTTTCTGCGTTTTTCCTCTCTCTACTCTCCTTTGCTTTCAGATGACCTTTTTTCCTTTTTCTCTGTTTCTGTCAACATTAGAGACTACTGCTTTAAGAGTGTTTTCTCTCTACCTTCTGACAGGATCTTTCATGGGAAGTCTATTTGTGGGTGAACCCCAGCTTCTTCAGCTGTAAGCAAAAGAATACAGTCCCAGATTCTCACCACACGCCACATCTAAAAGTGAATCACACTCAAGCAGATGTTGTTTCCCACAGGAACAATGTACTGTTTGAGGTGGTCATTCCTAACTAAAGAGTCAGCCTCAAGTGAATCGTAAACATGACCAACAATAGGTTTTAAAATGAAAATACAATAATTATCATATACTGGAAAAGATCACTAAGATCCAAGTCCCAAGAAATGGATTTTAGTGCATTAATTATATTGGTAGTTATAATACGGATCCCTACTATAAAGTGAGCATCCGGATAAAGACAAAAGCCTTCTTTAACTTAGTCTAAATCTGATATGCCAGTTACTTTAATTAAACAAATGGGGAGAAATTTCACAATTACTAATCCGGATAAACACATACACACATACATTCAGCTTCTTTAAAAAAAATGTATCCATAACATGATTTTATTTCATAGTTCTGACTGGAGCAACAAAATAATTATTAACATTAACATAGATGGAGATTTTTTTCTAAGGTGACATTTTAAAAAGGGTAAGAAAATGATTTTATAATAGTAAAGAATGGGCGGGATAACAGGAAAACAAGATGACCAAAAATAAAATGTCCATGGGTATAAACCAGGACATAGAACACCAAAGAGAAACCCTTGTTTCTAAAATAGTGTTTCCTGGAAGTGGAAAACAGCCCGGTGGACAGCTGTGAGTTTCGTAGGACTGGTCAGTCTTGCATCGCTTGTGTGCCAGGGTGTGATGGTAAAGCCCAGCTCAGTGAAAGCATTCAGCAGGTGGATGAGCCAAAATGATTCCAGTTTTGGGACACCTGGGTGGCTCAGTCAAGCGTTTTGATTTCAACTCAGGTCGTAAGCTTGGTGTCTTGGGGTCCAACCCTGTCTGGCTACCTGCTTAGTGGGGAGTCTGCTTCTCCCTCTCCCTCTGCCCTCCCACTGTGCGTGCTCGCTCCCCACCGCCGCTGCATGCTCGCTTGCTCACTCAAATGAATAAATTAAATCTTTTTAATAAAAAAAATTACATACAAATTTAAAAGTATATAAAAAACTAGGTGCCAAGATCAGCCCTCCAAACTACCAACCATCCATCTTGCCTGGGAGCAAGGCATGCCCTTGGGTGCCCTTGGGTGCAAACTTGAATCACTATAACCATGAAAGTTCCCCGGGTTAAGCGGGCAATTTGGTTACCCAACTCCCCAAGTACAGGGTGAGAATTTACCATGGACCTGAAAGAAAGCACTTTCCTTGCTGTCTGGTTTGAATGCTAAGAATTATTTATGCATTTACAGAAGTATAAAATTAGGGTAAGAAAACAGAGCTATTAGGATGAGAAAGAAGACATGAATTGAACTCTTAAGAGTGTTTGGCAGGACGGAGTAGGAACTTGTTAGGGGAAATTATGGAAATTGATATTTACTATGCACCCTCTTTTTAAAGAATGGCATTTAGCCTATAAATGTGTACGTTCAATCATCAAAAAATACAATCAATATGCAAAATTCTGTATTTGCATATAAAGAGATAGCCTCCTTATGTGGAAGATTAAAAGAAACCAATTTCCCTCATGCTGCTGTTTAGTGTCTAATGAGGGATTTCAACCTATTTCAACTGAGATTACTCTTTAGCATTCCATCCAAGGCAAAGTGCCCTAGCTGGCATGCGTGATACGCTGATTCTAAAGGGAAAACAAATGAATAGCATAATTGTATTTTCAAAACACTTTAAACAGCTTTGATGTCTGGAAAGTCACTTCATTTTTTGCTGACAAATAATGTCAATTTTCCTTTGATCTTAAAAAAAGATGCAGGTATAAAGCAAGATTCTCAAATCAGTATATTTTTCAGTTCAAAATTTTTGAAAAATAGAAGCCAGAATCTCATCCTATTACTACTATGCATTCAGCACAAAGCCCATTATAAATTCGTGTGGAGCTAAATGTAAAAGGGAAATTCTGAAGGATTGTTCTGAACGCATGTCTCAAGTATCTGCCCTGAAAGTCTCCTGCAAGAGGTGATATTAAATAAGCTCATTGCATTTCACGAGAATCTTCACACCAGTGTTTTCTCCCTGCCAGCCTGTGAACCACACCTCTCAGACTTGGGGACAAAATTTAAGGAAAAGCATCTTTCATTTCTCAAACGGTAGTTTTGCTTTTAGAGATGCAACATTGACTAAAGGAAAGTCATGTGGATTTGGGATCCTAAGATTTTCTTTTTCTGAATCTTAGCTTCACTAATACGCTTGAGATAAAGCAGGTCCTATGAGCCTCTGAGCCCACTTATACACCCGTACCACTGTACAGTGTCACTTGATCTATCCACCTCACAGAGGAACTTTAAAGCATCCACTGTACTATGTAAGATAATAATTGGCAAACTTTGGTTTTGATCTTTGGGATAGTTCACATATCACCCAAATGCTGTCCTGATAGTGTTACATAACGAATGCCACCCCTTACAGTGTTCCCATTTCCTTTGTTCTAACTGAAGGATAACTACATCTAATAACAAGGATGACATCGTGTGAGCAATTCATGTATGTAGTGCTAAGGGGCACATGACTCTCTCTTCCTAGTGAGGAGTCCAGCCACTGTTCCACAACAAAGAATGAGCTGGAGACGTTCAACAGCACACTCCTGGCTTTATTAAAGCAATTCCCACCAACAAAATCTTCCATTAGAGCAGATCCAGCTCTACTGGCAGTAGCTCTGGGCTGGCTGCTTTTGCAAGATCAACTCTTAGCACAGACCTGCTAACTACCGGAGTTTGGTCCCCAGAGGTGTCCATGCCTGCTCTTCCCTGACAGGTGACTCTGGTCAGCTTTTCAAAGCAGCTCCCTATGTCTTGGCAAGTCCTAGCTCAGTGTCGCTATCTTGTACAATCTGTTCAACAAATGCTTATCAAATTCCTACAATTTGCCCAATACTGTATTTGATGTTAGGGATAAACAGGGGAAACATAATATGGCTGCCCTTGAGACATTTATAAGCTACTAATAGCCCAAGGCCCATAAATGGAAGAATGTGGTTAAATGTTCTGCAGTGGTCCAACCAGCAGTCGGGGGAGCATCAGAAGACAGATTCCTGCAGCACTAAACTTTATTGGTTGATTCAGACCTTGGTCCACTCTGAGCATTCCATGCTCAGTTCTTTCAAGGAAATAGATGAAGACTTCTAAGCCTGGGATCCACAGACAGAGTCTCTGGTATCAAGAGCATTCTAAGAGAATTTTGTGTATGTGCATTCTTTCATTTCGGAGATAATCTCAATTATGTAAACCAAAGTCAGACAACTTTTTTTGTAAAAGACAAGATGGTAAATATTTCAGGCTTTGTGGACCACACAATCTCTATCACAGCTGCTTGACTCCACCATTATAGCAAGAAAGCAACTGTGGGCAATAACAAAAAAAAATTTAGGCATGACTAAGTTATAATAAAACTTTATTTAAAAAATAGGTGTGGGGGCTTGCAGATTAGGCCAGCAGGCCAGAGTTTGATGACCTCTGATTTAAGTCAACATTTTATAACATAATACAACTTACTATGTGATTTCATTGGTGTTTAGAGTGTGTTTAGGAAAGGGTTAGAGCCAAAAAGCATCAAGATACAATATATAAATATAAACTTTTTGTAAGTCATTCAGAGAGAGTGCACTCTTTTTCTCTCTCTCTCTAAAAAGAATAATGAGGTACCTGAGTGGCTCAGTCAGTTAAGGTCTGACTCTTCATTTCTACTTGATTCTCTCTTTCCCTCTGCCCCTCCTAGCTGTTCTCTCTTTCTCTTCTCTCTCATTCTCTCTCTCTAAAAAAAAGGGGGGTTAACAGGGGGCACCTGGGTAGCTCAGTTGGTAAAGTGTCACCCAGGTCATGATCCTACCGTCCCAGGATGGAGCCCTGAATCAGGCTCCCTGCTCAGTGGGGACTGTGCTGCACCCTCTCCCTCTGCCCCTCACCCCACTCGTTTCCTCTCTCTCTCTCTCTCTAGCTGTCTATAAATAAATAAATTTTTTTAAGAAACTTGTTTTTAGGGCACTTGGGTGGCTCAGTTGGTTAAGCAACTGCCTTTGGCTCAGGTCATGATCCTGGAGTCCCAGGATGGAATCCCACATCAGGCTCCCTGCTCAACAGGGTGTCTGCTTCTTCCTCTGACCCTCCCCACTCTCCTGCTCTCTCTCTCTCTCTCATTCTCTCTCTCGAATAAATAAATAAAAACTTAAAAAACCATTTTTTTAAAATAAATACAATTTTTAAAACATTTTTAAAAAAAGAGAAAGGCTTCCTATCCCAATGGCATAGGGAGTTCATTGCATGGAACACAGCCTTGTAGACATGCCAAACTAAAAGGCTTCTGTGCTCTGGGAGAGCAGTTCCATATTCATATTGCCTTGTGAAGATATCACTATCCATGGCAACTTTCAATAATTCACCATCAGAAAATATATAAATGCAATGAAAGGGGCTTTTCTGTTTACCAGTATTTTTTGTTGTTGTTTTGACATCATTTAGGAGAATATATGTTAATATTGATTTTCCCAACAAAACATTTGATTGGTAGTTAAAAGTCAGTTTACTGTCAATCGTCATCATCATCAAAGTAATAAAAATCGAAGAGGGTTTCATTACATAGACATGGTTAATTAATCATTGGCCACATGATTGAACTCAATTTCTAACCTCCCTTTCCCCACTGCTGTTGGGTTGGATCAAAGTTCCAACCTTCTAATCAGGTGGTTGTTCTTTCCAGTAAACAGTGTGTTCCTAAAGCTATCTAGGACCCCACCTTGACTCACCTCAGTAGCACAACGAAGACACTACTGTCACTTGGGAAACTCCAAGGGTCTTTGAAGCTCCCTGCCAGAAACTGAGAACAAAGACCATACACATTGTTTATTATACCACAAAACTTGCAAGAAATGTAAAGAACACCAGTGGAAAAAGAGCATAGTAAGCAAGGGAGAATGGTGTAAAATGGTAGGGCCAAACTTTGCTGCACGCTAGAATAATGTGGGTATCTTTAAAAAATAATGTCTGTCTGCTACCCTCAGACAGTCTAATGTAAATGGCAAGACGCAAAAAAAAAAAAAAAAAAAAAAAAAAAAAAACAGGGCATCAGGATTTCTTAAAGCACACCATGTAAATCTAATGTACAAAATGTTTGGAAACCACTGATATTAATTAAGGTTGAAAGACAAGAACTTCATCAGACAAAACCCTTAAGGGCACGTAAGTACTTTAAATTTTCTTCTAAATCCAACGGGAAGCTGCTGAAAGAATTTTGTGTATGTGCGTTCTTTCATTTCAGAGATAATCTCAATCATGTAAACCAAAGTCTTAAGAAGGGAGTAATAAAACTATTTTTATAATAGCTATATGATACACCATGAAATATAGTGAAATAGAAGTATGGGAGAATGAAGACCAATCAAAAGAGATTCTAATGCTAGAGTAGGCAGCTAGGTTCTAACAAGATACCTGGAGGTCAGGAAGAAGGAAGTCATGGTCAGCTAGGCAAGGTCCGAGGTCTGTCCCAGCAGCACTCCACAAGAAGCCCAATCAAACCAGACAGGCCCAAGATCTCAAGTGCCATGACAGGAAACTGCTGACTGAATTAGGAAGAAAAAGGGAAAAACCCCTGCTTATTGCTCCAAGTAGTGAATATTCCCCCTGCTAGTTAAGAACTGCAGATAAAAGATAGAAAACCCAAACCTCAGAGATACACCTCCCTCTCCCTCTCTCCCTCTCTCTGTCTCTTTTTCTTTCTTTTGCTAGCCTCCATCATATCTTGAGTGTACTTTTTGCTTTAATAAACTTTCCCACTTGTGTTACTCTTCCACTGTGCTGTGCGTCTGTCCTGAATTCCTTCTCAAGACAACCAAGAATGTTCAGCAATTTCTTTTGGGTTAGACTGATCAAGGTCCCAGGACCTGGGGTCACCCCATTCACCCAGTGACTCTGTGAGGACAAATCAGAAGACTTGATTTATATTTCTTTTTTTTTTTTTTTAAGATTTTATTTGTTTATTTGACAGAGAAAGATCACAAGTAGGCAGAGAGGCAGGCAGAGAGAGGGAGGGGGAAACAGGCTCCCCGCTGAGCGGAAAGCCCGATGCGGGGCTTGATCCCAGGACCCTGAGATCATGATCTGAGCTGAAGGCAGAGGCTTAACCCACTGAGCCACCCAGGTGCCCAAAACTTGATTTATATTTCTTGAAGCCTGGGTGATACAAGACTGGTGTCTGCACCAGCCCTGAGGAATTTAAAAGCCTAGAAGTGGGTAAGGCGGACAGTGGTAACTGAGAAGATGGCTTCATTGAGGGAACCTTTTCTACCGACAAGTTCAATGTGTGTGTTTTCCCTTTGAACTGGGAAGACGTGACCTTGTGTCTAAAAGTGACTTTGTCCAGGAAGTGTGGTAGAGACGCAGGCATAGGTGGATAACAAGGAGTTTTAAATAGTCAGTGAGAAAATGTCAAAGAACTACCAATGAGCAATCTGCAGTAATGGGAGAACTTCCAAAGAACCCATGCAGCCCACAGTAGAAGAATCCATTGTAAAACACTAACCAAGCCAGAAAGTGTTACACCAGCTCACAACAGTAACAGAAAAGAAACACCTTTACTGTCCCTTACTTTCCCTTCTCTTCTCCGTTCCATTTGGGGGGAACAATGTCATCTTTGCTTTGATGTGTGGGGTAGAGAAGCAGGGACAGAAATACGAGGCAATAAAAAAGAAAAGAATTCTACATTTCCTATTCTCAGCAGGTGTGAGCTGAGAGAGAGGTAGGGCACCCAGCACTAGAACTCACCAACATCCCTCTATTCCCTTTTTCAGGAAAATGAAGACACATTTTCCAGCCCCTTTCAATTACATGAGGCCTGAGACTATAAATAACTGAAATTGGACTGAAAATGCCATGTGTCACTTTCAAACTGCAACAATAAGAACCCTCTGTGTGACTCTGTTATTCCCTCTTTCCCAGCAGCAAGGAGGTCCCTTCTCAACATGGCACCATCCCAAGAGAGACAGCTTTGATTACTGACTTATTACGGAGGAGTTACTGCTTTGGTACTAGAAGGACTTAGGATAAACAAAGAAAAAACAAACAAAAATCCAGAACTTGTGTTGGGTCTGTCTGTTACCACAGCACAACTTGATCTGTCCTAATTAAAACAAGGATAGAAGATTTAACCTAGAACAAAATTTGGAGTCTGTATTACTACTTGAGACTGAACATACTAATTATTGATCTAAAAACCATTTTCAGGGTCAAAGAGCCTACAAGGCTTTTATTATCTAAGAGCTTCTTTGAGATTTCAGCCAAGGGCAGGGAGAAAAAGAGCCACATGGACATTTGCAAGGTTTTTGGGAGGAAAAATTACATTGTTTTATTGTTTCAGCCTCAAAACTTATACTTCTATTGTGCTGATTATGGAAGGTTTCTGGAAATTCTCACTAACCTAGGTCAACCTATTTAAGAGATTACTTCATGTAACAAGGAAAATAACAGTATATAGTTTTTTTTTTTAAATTCCTCTGAGCTTCCTCTGAGTTTAGGTGTAGATAGGGTTAAGTCGCAAAGGAATGGAAAGGAATGCCATCCCCCAGGAGTTACGATTTTATGTTTCTGGAAGATCTTTATAACTTGAATAGACTGTCGTACCATCAACTACTTGAAAAGACAGGCTTCATTGTCTTAGATTACTGTTGGTTATCTCTGCCACAGGAGCGGGGATGGAGAGCCATCATTGCCTCAGAAATACAGCTATGCTGTTTAGATATCCATAGGCATTGTTTGACTAGTGTAGATTGCAAAAACAGCCACATTGTTCTGCTTTTTTTCTCTGTGCTGCCAAGACTCTGGTCTAGTCTTTTGACTTGATTTAACCAACAGACTGAGTTGAAGGAAGGAGCACAGTTCAAGTTCTGAGCTTGGGACTGATCTGGCTTCTTGCAACCTTGGAGTTGTCATCAGTCATTCCGGGCTAGCGTGACAGAGGGTGAGAGATAGGCATCCCAGTCACTTTTGTTGTCCCAGCTGATGACTAGACCCTCCTGAGAGAGATCTGCCCCGCAGACATTCGGGTGGCTGCCAACACATGGGGATCCCAGCTTAGACTGGAAGAACTAGAAGAATAGAAACTCCCAGCTATGATCTCCACGCTGACCCATAAGATTGTGAACAAAATGAACGGATGTTTTAATTCATTAACTTTTGGATGATTCTTTAAATGACAAAAGCTGGTTGAAAAAACAAGGATGAGATAAATACTGTTTGTAAGAAACTCTGCTAATTGTTTACGAATGGCAACAGAAAGGAAAGGCTATTATTATGGAACAAATAAATACCAAGTGTCCTAAATGCTACATTTAGGGAGAGAGGGTTAGATTTTATAGCTACTCATTTTTAGGTCTTGTATTAGTAATTTGGGCTGTCTTAACAAAATTCCATAGACTGGGTGGCTTCAACAGAATTTTATTTTCTCACAGTTCTGAAGGCTAGGAAGTCCAAAGTCAAGGTGCTAGCTGATTGGTTCCTGGTGAGAACTTTTCCTAGCTTGCAGAAGATTGCCTTTTCTTTGTGTCCTCACATGACAGTGTCTCCCCTTCTTAGAAGGGCATAAGCTCTATAGGATGAGTGTCCTAGTCTCATGACCTAATTCAACTTTTATCACCTCTTCATGGGCTATGTCTCCAGATACAGTCACGTTGGGGGATATGGCTTCAGTGTGTGAATTTGAGGGGAACAGAAACTTTCAGTCCATAATAGCTCGAAAAACACTATCATTGTTGACATTCCTAGAGTAAAAAACCAGTTCGTTATTATAGGATTGAACGTCATTAGTCCTTCCCCTCTCTTCCCCACTAAATGATTTTCCATAACACATATTTTCTTAGGAATGCAACTTTTACATTATTACACTGAACAGATTATACAAATAAGTCTTTCTAAAATTTTTGCTATACAATCCGACATTTTATGAAATGAAAGGATTACATTGGAAGAAATAACTTGAGCTTTAGCAGCTTTTTGGAAGTCAAGGTAGCCTTTAAGACAAATCGCATTTGATGAAGCAAAATAGAAAAATAATTCTCAAAGGCGCACATACACATTTTGGCAGTTTAAATATCTCCCATTCTTCTCACACATTTTTATTTTTATATTTAGAAATAAATGGTCAACTTGTAATATTATTTGAATAACAAAATAGAAACAGTTACATTAAGTAAATGGCAAAGAATGTTTAAAATCTATTAGGTATTCCTATACTAAAAGTTTACTATAATACATATAAAAAGGCCTTTATGCAAATTTTCTATTTCTCATTGTGCAATGCTGAGCAAATATTGTTGCTTGCTGCTATGTCATTTTACACTTGAAGTGTTTATATTTTCTTAATAAAAGAATGCTTAAGTATATAGCATAATATTTACATATTAAAATATCAAAGAATGATATATTCAGTTCTATGAATATTATTAGTGGTCTACTATTATGTGTTTTCATATTTTATACTCCAACTGAAGTCAATGGATATAGATCATTTGCTACCTGACATCATGAAGATATTTTCCTGTGTTGATAATTTTGTCTTTCGCATTTAGGTCTTTAATCAACCCAGACTTGATTTTATGTGTGAATAAAGTAGCATTTTGATTTGTTGTTCATATGGATACATTTGATCTGAACAGTATTTATGGAAGACATTGTTCATCCTCCACTAATCTTCCATGCCATCTTGGTCACATATATGTCTGTATATATATATCTGCTTTTAGGCTGTCCATTTTATTTCATTAGTCTATCTCTGCACCCATACCACATTACCTTAATTATTATAGATCCGTAATAAATCTTAATATCTAATAAAGCAAGCCTTAGCTCTGATTTTTCTATTTCAAAACTGTCTTGATTTATGTACCCTCTTGAATTTACATATAAATTTTAGAATCAGCTTATTAATTTCTATGGAAAGAAAATGCTGTGATTTTGACTAGACTCTTTTAGAGATAAAATCAATTAATATAATTTATTTTTTAATTCATTTAGGTATTGTTTAATATCTTTCAATAAATTTTAAAATATCTCTCAGAGTTCTTGAGTATATTCTGTCAGATATGTTTTTATGTAACTTTTATGTTTGGTGTTATAAATGTTATCTTCAAACATTTTTGTTTGTATTTTTACTATTTATTACTGTTATTTGAGAACACTATTTTACTATGCATATTTTTATTTAGCAACTTTTTCTTACTCTTCTACTAATTTGAATGATTATTTGCAAGTGTTTTTGTTATTCCTTATGCATAGTTATATGATTTGAAAATTAGTTTTTTTTCTTTATTCTTTCTAATCGTTACACACTTACTTCTTTTTCTTGTCATACTGCACTAGTTAGAAAAACTGGTAAAAAATTAAATAATAGAGGTATTGCTTGGAATCTAAGTCTTCTTCCTGAATTCAGAAACAAAGCTTCTCGATATGTTGTTCTCACTGTGTATAAAGTTCACTGTTGATTTTCAGTCACATTAAGGAAGTTCCCTTCTGTTTCTAATTTGTCAAGAACATCAACATCAATGCACATTGTATTTTAATAAGTGCTGTGTGGGCAATTGTTGAGGTATTTTATGATCTTTAATTTTACAATATGACAAATTATATTAACGTTTCCATATTAATACTTTATCTTCCAGAAGTAAAAGCAACTTTGTCACATGGATTATACCATTTATACTTTTTGTATGTTCTAAATTCTTTTTGCTAGCATATTACTTATGATTTTTGCATCGTGTTTCTTAAATAAATTTTGCTCATGTTTTTCTTTCTTGACTATCTTTGTTGCATTTTGGAACTAAAATTATACTAGCCTCATAAATAAGCTTTTAGTGCCCTAAAAAAGTATGAGGAAGTTTGCAAAAATTTACTTGAACACTGTTAAACTTGTTGATAGAGACTCTGTGCTTGGAATTTTCTTAGTGGAAAGATTTTTGACTACTGATTCACTCTTCTAGTAAGTATAGGACCACTCAGACCTTCCAATTCTTCTTTGGGTAAATTTGTATATATATTTTTTTTCTTGAAATTTGTCAATGTAGTTGAAAAGTTTTAATTTATAGCATGAGGTTTTCATAAAACTTTCATAAATATTAAAAATCCCAGAAATACCCAAATGAATTATAACTTATGTCCACTCAAAAATCTGCACCTGACTGTTTATAACAGTTTTATTCATAATTGCTAAAACCTGGAAGCAAGTAAGATGTCCGTCAATAGGGGAATGGATAAGGAAACTGTGGTATATCCATACAGTGGAATATTTCTCACCAATAAAAATAAAGGAGCAATCAAGCCATGAGAAGACATCGAGAAAACTTAAATGCATATTGGTAAGTGAAAGGATTTAATCTGAGAAGGCTACATACCATGTAATTCCCACTATAGGACATTCTGGAACAGAAGAAACTATGAAGGTTATTAAAAAAATCAGTGGTTGCCAGAAGTTGGGAGAGGTGGAGGGAGGGATGAATAGACAGAGCACAGGGAATTTTTGGAGCAGTGAAATTATTCTGTATGATACTGTAATGTGTACATATAATACATTTATACATTTGTCAAAACTCATAGAATACACAGCACAAAGAGTGAACTCTAATATAAATTATGAACTTCAGTTAATAATAATGTATCAATATGGGCTCATCAATTGCAAAAATGTTCACACTAATGTAAGATTTAATAGTAAGGAAAACTACGCTCAGGGGAGAAAATGAGTATATGGGAATTCTCCATATTTTCTGTAAACTAAAACTGCTAAAAAATAGTCTATTAAATTACAAAATTAATAAATAAGTGTTGTATTAACTTACTTGTCATATGATGTTTCCTAGTTTCTTTTATAATTGTATCAACCTTTAACCATATTTTTCCATTACTATATTACATTTTTATAATGATGGAATCCACAGCTGTCTAAATCCTGGACCTAGTTTCTTCTTTTACAAACTCTTTATGTACCATTAAAACACTACATTTTTCCTAATTGACTTATTTTACAGGTTATTACTTTGAGAAAAAGTTTTAAGGAATGCTCTCATTAATGTTGGTTTCCTTTCTGAATAGTCTTTTTTTTTTAATTAGAGCTTTATTATTGTTGGCAAATTGTGATTTTTTTCAAGATCAATAACATTTGCTCAACACCAGCTGCATCAACTCAGGTAATTCTTACCTTACCTCAATGTACACTTGCCTAAAATGGTCAATTTAATAAATTTATTTATTTATATTAATACTATGGTCACATAAATCCAACAGAGTAGATATTCTACAACTTTAGACAAGTTCCATAACCCTGACTTATTGGTATTTTCCCCATGATCATGGAAAACAGAAAAGAACCAGCTTAGACAATTTTAAAAAAAGTATATGTCTCAGGACGCTCTGACTGTCCTATGTTCTCTTTCCTTTTGAATGCAACTCACCTGCACAAAGAGGAAAGCTTATTTATATAGCCTTGTGGTTGCCCAAGAGAATCTGGTTGTGTTTTACTTGAGATGTTAGGTTAATATGATTTTCTTAAACTTCATAACTCAATCCACCTTTTTTATTTGGAGCAGAAATTTTTCCCTTGAATTACAAATGATCTAGGTCAATTCTTTTGCATTGACTTAAGCAAAAAGTTGGAAATATCAGGCTGACTTTATCATATTCTCTGTAATTAAGCAGAGAATTTGTTTTCTGATATTGTTATTTTTTCCCTAGTATTTGATTAGTATTTTTTCTTTTGCTTATTCAATTTGTGGGAACTATAGGCATAAAAAGCATAGGGAAAAAAACTCTTACTGCATAAATTTTGAGGTTTAGTTTAGAATTGCACACTCTTTTATTTAGGATAAACTTGAAACTAATTAAATTATTTCTATTTCTTTTTTTTTTTCCAATTTATTTATTTTCAGAAAAACAGTATTCATTATTTTTTCACCACACCCAGTGCTCCATGCAAGCTGTGCCCTCTATAATACCCACCACCTGGTACCCCAACCTCCCACCCCCCCGCCACTTCAAACCCCTCAGATTGTTTTTCAGAGTCCATAGTCTCTCATGGTTCATCTCCCCTTCCAATTTACCCAAAAGCACATACCCTCCCCAATGTCCATAACCCTACCCCCCTTCTCCCAACCCCCCTCCCCCCAGCAACCCACAGTTTGTTTCGTGAGATTAAGAGTCACTTATGGTTTGTCTCCCTCCCTATCCCATCTTGTTTCATGGATTCTTCTCCTACCCACTTAAGCCCCCATGTTGCATCACCACTTCCTCATATCAGGGAGATCATATGATATTTGTCTTTCTCCGCTTGACTTATTTCGCTAAGCATGATACGCTCTAGTTCCATCCATGTTAAAAAAAAAAAAAAAATTATTTCTATTTCAAATTCCAAAATATCAAGAGCTATAATACTAACAGGAAGAAATGATGAAAATAGTCTTTTCTTCTTTTTCTGGGAATGTGCCCCTGTTTTGGAATTCATTGTACTTTTTTCACTTATAGATCTTGGGCACAAAATATCTACTATTTAGATATTTGCTAATAAAATTCATTGTTAAAGTCTGGAGCAGGCATTTTTTTTAACTTTCTAAAAAAAAAAAACCCTCATAATCCTATATTTACTTTTTTAAAATGTCCTCTGAAATTCAAGAAAATTCTATAAACAAAAAACATCTAAAAATCAGATGTCTACACTAGGTCAGTTGCTTCGAAAACAGTTGTAGTATTACCATAATTGAACCTGTCCAGTCTAAAAGGAGGAGAACCCAGACCAAGTAGTTTAATATGACTGATCACTAGTTACAATGGAAGAGGAAGACCTACAAAGACAATCAGAGAATGGTGAGGACACCCAGGGTTTCACATCAATACCCAGAAATTAGTGTCAGTCAAAAGTTATTCTAGAGTTGGGGAGACAAAGGAGGCAATGATGCTGCAAAAGCTTGAGCATACAGAATGTACGGACAGGAGCTGGAATCGTAGAGGAACAGCCACTTGTGGAAGCAAGGCCCAGTTGGGAACTGGGATCATGGCAAGGTTTGACTCAATAAAAATTATGGCCACAGAGAGAAGGTCTGCTAGAAAGAGAAGGAATTATTGGGACTCGGTCTCTACAAAAAATGTATCCCAAAGCCAAGAAAGAAGGGAACAAAGGAACCTGGTTTCTCTCCCATTGTCCTCCATTTTTTTTTTTTTTAAATTTTGTCTCCCTTTAGCTGTATCTATCTAGAACACAATTGGCAAAGGAGGGTGTGGAAAATCAAGTTTGTGAGAATCAGGACCCTGAGACTGAACAGAAGAGTAAAAATATTAATCTTTTCTCAGAGTGAAGTAGTCATGATTTGGGGAAATTTGGCAGAAAATCTAGAAATAAGGACTAGGAAAAAAATAAGAAATATAGGGTTGGAAAATTCTATAATGACTATCAGTAACATTAGAACAGATGGAAATATGTTCGTGATTAGTGTTTATATTAAGTTTTATGGCAAAGAACAAAAGTCTCAGATACGTTTTTTAAAAATATCTATGAGTGCTTGAATCCGTAGAAAACCTTACTTCATAAAGTTCTTGACAAATACCTTCTAACACTTACTGAATGTAGATGATGGGCCATTCACAGGGCTATCCATGCTCTTTTTTATTTAATCCTCACAAAAACTCTAGGAAGTAGATACAATTGTCATTTTGCTGATGAAGGGAGGACTAATTCTGTGAAGTCACAGTGGTAGCAAGTGGGAGAAGACCTATTCAAAGCCTTGTTTCCTGATCTCTAAGCTCTGTCCAGATCACCATGTAATTCTGTCCCAGTCAGTGCCCGTCTGATGAGGCTTCATTATGTGTTATTCATAATCACCTTTCTGAGCAGATGGCTCTCTCCCACTTCACAAAGCTGGCTCACAATAAGGATGGTTAAAATTAAATAGATGCTTTATAACCAACCCACACACAAAAGATGAAATCATTCCTGCTTACGCGACCAATGATCTTCTAAAGGCTATATGTACATTTTTATCTCCTTAATCATCTGTAAATACTCTGTTATTCTAGAAGATGGCTAAGGGGGTAGGTAGATTGAAACAGAAAAGGAAAGCATTCATCTACAGGCAGAGGCATCTCTTCATCCAAAGCAGCCTCCCAACTTCCTCAGCCTCCAGAACCTTGCTGGGTTTGCCTTGCCAGTCCAGAAATGGAAAAGCATTTGGTGGTCAGCATTTACACACATGGTTACCTTTCCCTGGTAAAAGGAGGCTTATCTGACCATGGCCACATCCTGCACATTGGACACTACCAGACAATGATGGAGCTTTCAGCAAGATGTAGAAGAGATGAAGAATTATAAGACTCCACTGAGACAGTTTTGCAAAAGTCAAGGGAAATGGAATGTTCTATTTTAGAGATATTGTAAGATCCGTCACCTCCAGCTACAGGTCATTTTTGTGCCACCCAGCCATTGCTCTGTTGATGACATTAAAGACGTCTTTGTTATCCAGGCACAGGAACAACAGATAGAGCTAGCTGTTGGAAATCCAGAGCGCTCTGGCATCAAGCCCATTGCACAGCCAGGAGCAATGTATTTTTATGTTGAAATTGACAGAGGAAAGAAACTTTCCCACAACATTAAAAAAAAAATGCAGTTAAAAAAGGGGGTCCTGGCAAATGAAGCCATTCTTAATATTCCCGACTGTCTGACTGGTGGCAGTGCCACATGAGCAAGGAAGAGGCAACCCTGGCTCACAGCTTCTGGAGAAACTTTGAGCTCTTTGACTACTTTCTTGATGACTGAGCAAAGAGAAAGGTGCTTTGTGAACTTCACAAGAAGTAGTAGCAACCTATTCATAAAGAAATCAGTCCCTCAGGGACTCCTATGGAAACCACCTGCAGCAAAGAGGCCTAATATTGAAATGTTTTCTGGAAAAAATCACCTTCTAGGATGAACATCTTATGTTAAAGCATGTCTGTCATCCAGCTCCAAGTACAGATTGTGTTTACCTACATTGTCAAAAAAGCATTTAAATTATCAAATAAAATCCAAATGTTTTTCCATGAAAAAAAAAACGAATCATGGGTAGGATCAATAGAAATTCTGCTCTTTTTGGTTTAACCCAAATTAGGTAAGTACTTGTTTCGTTGATTATTTATTTATTTATTTATTATTTATTATTAATTACTAATGCACTGTTTAGTGTGTGTGTGTGTGTGTGTGTGTTGTAGGGAAAGGTACAACACGCTATTACAAAACTCTTTCTCAAAACTGCATAAGAACCTTATTTTTCACAGGTATCAGTACTCAAAATAATAATATATATCAGTATATATGCTATATATTAATCAAATTTAATCCTTATATATTCCTTTATAATGCTAGTCATTTCTTAGAGAAATACACCTCAAAAAAAAAAGGACAAAAAAAGTAAAGAGAGGAGCATCCATTCGGCATCAAGAAAATACATTAGGGCCAGCATGATATTAGGTAAAGGGCATTTGCCAAGGATTCAGGTGTCCCAACTATGCTTCTCCTTTACTCTGTAACCTTGGACATGTTACTTAGCCTCCTTTCTTTGCAGTCATTTCTCCACAGAAGGAGGCAACGACTTCCTGCTTTTCACCCTCAAACACATGTGAGGTAGGAAAATGTAAAATGAGATGACTGATGTAAATATACTTTGCAAACTAAAATGATATACAAATTCAAGCTGTAAAAATTCTCCTGAGTTATTCTATGCTGGTCTAGATACACACTCATGTACTAAAATGTTTCATACACAGACAGAAACACACACACACACAGAGGCCTGAGAAACAAGTGCCATGCCATGTATATGATGCACACTTACATGCTGGAATATATGAATCATGAGCAGCATTGGAGGAGGAGGGAAACAAGACCCATAAGCTGGATAGACTGCAGCAATTGTCTTGGCTCCTATCTTACTGTCATGTCTCTTCCTGTGTTGTTAAACAAACAGCAGAGGAAGGAGAATAGCATGCCATTCATTCACTGCTAGGAAAGGCATATATGGTAGAAAATAAAATTAAATTGTCAAACTATATGGTGGTTCCCTAAAGATTTTTCTTACTGAGATGGAGGGGAAAACCTCACCATTACATTTCAATTGAGAAGAATCTGGGATAGTACTTCCTCACATAAATCACAAAAACAACTTTATCATGATTGATTTCTAGAAAAATAATAAGAAATGTGAAAATTATCATAAAGAACAGAACTGTGCTCACTATTATTTTAAATAACAGTTCTCTATACAAGATAACTGTACTGCTGAAAATTAGAGAAATATGAAATATGAAATTTTTGACTTGGAGGATTTAATTTCAGCTAATTTATATTTTCCTTTTTATCAGAAAAAAAGATTGGGAAAAAAAAAGTGCCATGCCCTGTGGTTGAATTATTGGATTATCCTTGCTGCAGCTATTGACAAACAACTTCATCATTACTAATTTTGCTTTTTTTTTCCACTGTAGTTAAACTTATTTTTAAATTTTAATTCCTGTATATTAACATACAGTGTTATACTAGTTTTAGGTGTACCAATAGTGATTCAGCAGTTCCATACATAACTCAGTGCTCAACATGATAAGTGTGCTCTTAATCCCCATCACCTATTTAACCCATCCCCCAGCCACCTCCTCTGCTAAGCACTAGTCTGTTAGTTCTCTACAGTGAAGAGTTTGGATTTTTGTCCCTTTTTTTCTTGTTTGATTTTTTTGTTTCTTAAATTCCATGTATGAGTGAAATCATAAGATCTTTGTCTTTCCCTGACCGACTTAGTTCACTTGGCATAATGCTCTCTGGCTCCATCCATGTCATTGCAAGTGACAAGATTTCATTCTATTTTATGCCTGAGTAATACTCCATTGTATATACAAACCACCTCTTCATTATCCTCTCATATATTTATGGACACTTGGATAGCTTCCATAATTTGGCTGTCATAAATAATGCTGCAATAAACATAGAACTGTATATCTTTTTTAATTAATGCTTCATATTCTTTGGGTAAATACCCAGAAGTGGTATATATCATATGGTAATTCTACTTTTAACTTTTGAGGAACCTCCATATTGTCTTCCACAGTGGCCACACTAGTTTGCATTCAACAGTGCACAAGAGTTTATTTTTCTCCACATCTTCACCAACACTTGTTGTTTCTTGTGTCTTTGATTTTAGCCATTCTGACAGGTTTGAGGCAATATCTCACTGTAGTTTTGATTTGCATTTCCCTGATGACTAGTGATTTTGAGGATCTTCACATGTATCGGTTGGCCATCTGGATGCCTTTTTTGGATAATTTTGTTTTTTTATAGTTTTCTTTTTAGACATGTCAAAGATCAGTCTTTCTGATTGTCTTTATTTTGGAGGTACTTTAAGGAAAATTTCAATCTACTCATTTCTGTGTTGGTCTTAATTTTCTTCTTGATTTCCTAAAGGTTGTTAGTTATTCTTTTTCCTAAATTCTGAAATAAAATATGTCACACACTAAGTAAAGGGCAGAGTATCAGAAAAACACTGTGTGTGAATAGACTTAACACCTTGGACTTCAGAACATTTTTGGCACATAGTATAGAAACATTGTTAAATAGATTTATCTACATGAAATGATAGCTACTGATTTGGAAATGCTGATTATCATATTTTATTCTGGTATCTGTCCTAAAGTGGCAGAGGCTTGCATTTGTCTTGTGTAATCAACCTGAATTTATATTATGAATAAAAACTGACAAACTTTGGTGCAGAATAACGTGATTTATTTAGTACAGATACCAGGTCTCTAGATGGTGGAGCCGAATGGGTCTAAGGGCTGGCAGTAGGCCTTGAAGAAAGATAAGACCATCTTTTAGTTTCAGAGGACCAGAATGTCTGGGATGAAGCACAAGTGAGCCACTGTTCTTCTAAATATAGCACTGTCCTCTATCTAATTCATAGGGAAAGAAATCCTCATCGATAATCTAATAATTTGTCCATTTTTATTGTAGGTATTATTGTGGGTTTTCATCTTTTTCTATATTTTCATAGACATATGTGTTGCCAGAATATGATTAAAGTAGACACTCAAAACCAAATGGAGAATAGAGAGAAGAATATTCTTAAAGAATGCAAAATTCTAGTTATTGAGATATGGAAGGAATCAGAAAGGCCCAGAGGGAGGTTGGTGGAGTCCTGCTGTTGGGAAGAACAGCTGCTCCTCAGAGACAAGTCCCTCCTTGAGGTCCATGTTTGGGCACCATAGACTCCACCATGCGCTCAGATGAATGACATGATAACAGAGTTAACTGAAGCACACCCTCAAGTTTTGATTGTGGAGTTGGAAGTTGAACTTCTTCCTTAACAGAGAGGCTGCTTTCGGGCAACGGGTTTGAGTGATGGAAGATAGAAAGGACCCACAGCAGCCCCCTGGCTGACAATAGGTCCATCAGGGGATCCACCTCAAGATATACATAGGCTCTAACAGACCACTGGGCTACTTCCAACCAGGCACAGTCACCAAAAAAGGGATAATTCCCTATGTCCCATACCTCCTCACCTTCCCACTTTAACTACACCCCCTGACCTGTGGCCTCATGTCACACAGTCTTTCCTCTGCTGTCCTGCCCATGGTTCCCTTGTGGAGTATTCAATAAACATCTATCTCCTTTTTTTTCTGCCTCAGGTGAATCCTTTCACAACCAGGCCTTCAACCCCCACTCTATCGTCATCCCACATTTGGGGTCCCTATCCTATCAAGACAGATACCATATTTAGACACCAGCCTTAAGGATCTGAAAAATATGAAATTAGTTTTCCAAGATTTCTGAGAAAAATGACCTAATCAATCGTGCACATGCCCAAGTTGGCCAAAAAAGTTCAGTGCCATGAATCTAGAGGCTCCTTCCCACCAGGGGTAACAAGCATCCTAAAGAAGCTTCGCCTGAAGGGATGAACTCCTGCCGCCCCTTGCATGTTTTTCATGAACAGAACTCCTCAAGAGCCCCACTGTGGTTTCAGCAAGCAGGTGGTAGAAACTCTTTTTTTTTTTTTAAAGATTTTTTTATTTATTTATTTGACAGACAGAGATCACAGGTAGTCAGAGAGGCAGCCAGAGAGAGAAGAAGGGAAGCAGGCTCCCTGCTGAGCAGAGAGCCCGATGCCAGGCTCGATCCCAGGACTCCTGGTTCGTGACCTGAGCCCAAGGCAGAGGCTTTAACCCACTGAGCCACCCAGGAACCCCAGGTGGTAGAAATTCTTAACAAACATTTAGTATTTAGTTGAGCAGTTTTGGTATCTTCTCACGTGACCAAGTTTCAGAGACTCAAAACCTATTCCAATTGGCCCACCTAGCCCCAGCTCTACGTTTCTGGAGCGCTCATAGGAGGACTAAATATAATTAAGGGGATGGAAGTATCTGACAAACTACAGACAATTTTCCCCAAAGCTCCCAAATTAGAGGGAAGGCTCAAAGTGCTGACAAATAAAGCTTCTGTCGTGCTCCTTATGGAAGGAAACAAACAGGAAGCAAAATGTGAATTCAGCAAATTCTGGAAATAAGAAATAGTGCTGGTGTCGAATATGAGACATTTGCTATATCAGAAGCCGAAGAAGTTCTGCAGGGGTTTAAAGCTTACTCGCATCGGTCCACGTACCCTCAGCTGTCTATAAAAGGGGAGCTTATTGGAGATCCGGATATTGCTAAGGAACTAAAAGACAATGGCAAGTTGCCACCAATACTGAAAGGGGAGAAATTGTGAATGTTCCACTTGGTGTCCCACTGTTGCAGGAAATACTTCATCCCAGTGGGGCCTCCTGACTCAGGTCTCAGAGGAGGTGAGGGGCAGGGACTGCTTCCTACCCAGTTAGGCTTGGTGTATTTCACAAGTTTGCACTAAATATAGGTATGGTTCATTTTTTTTCACCACACACAGAATGCAATAAATATCTTCAAATCCAATTAAAAATACTTTGTGTAAAAAAATAATAATTTAAAACATTTGATAATTTAAGAAAATAAAAATAATTTAATAAAAAATAAAATAAAAAGCAATTTAAAATAAAACGGGAAGTTAAAGTCTGTGTTATCAGTTATCTACTGTGGCATTCCAAAGGAATTAAAATGGAGGCTTAAGACATTTACTTGCTCATGATTCGGCAATTTGGGCTGCCCTCCATTGGATAGTTTTTCTGCACATCCCTCCTAGAGTCACTCATGCAGCTGCTGAAACTGAGATCTCTTCTGGGAATGGATGGTCCAAAATGTTAGTGGTTACCCAGGACAACCACCCAAGGTACCTCAATATTCCTACTCAGAAAGTTATCCAAAAATTCCTATTTGGTAAAAGCAGGTAACTTAAAGCCTCTTTGGCCCAGGCATACAAATCACACAAAGTCACTTCTACCATTCTGCTCAAATCAAGACACAGGCCCACCCAGATCCAAGAGGTGGGAAGATAGATTCTACCTCTTGATGAGAGCTGAGAAATTCACATTGCAAAGGGACATGAATACCGGGAGTTATGACTCACTGGATGGTCTTATTGTAATAACCCATCAGTCTAGACATAAAACCATTCTTCCAGAATAATGATTATAACAACTGTTAATATATACTTTAAAATTTACAAGTATCTAATAACTATTCTACATAACATATAATAACTTTTGAACTGTCTGAGATAAATACAATTATTTTCACAATTTTACAAATGAGAAAACAAGATCATATGGATGTAAATGTATTAAAATTGTTTCAGTAATTAAATATTAGGAATATGATCTCAATTAAGAAGTAGACAGATATAATTAGAACAAAAGAGAAAGTCCAGAATTAGGCTCAACTATATGTGGGAATTCAATCTAGTAAAAAGCAGTCATTTCAAATTACTAAGATAAAGTATACTGTGCAACAAATTATTAAGTTATCTGGTAATTGTTTAATTACATGTATCACACGCAAAATGAGCCATTTGAAAAAAGTTAACATTTGATGTACAACTCATTCACGAAAATGAATGCAAATAGATCGAATGTATAATTAAATAAATGTTAATCCTGTAGAAGTACTGATACATGGTGTAAGCAAATATATTAGAGTGACCAAGCACATTTAGACCACAAAATCTTAGGGTAAGCCTGGCTGTGAAAACCAGAAACTCAAAAAATATTATATATTTTTATTACATAACAATAAGCTAAGACTACTTTAAGACTTATAAGTAATATTCTAAACACTTTACAATTATTATAACATTTGACATTCATACAATTTCTATGAGGTAGTCGTTAGCATTACTCACACTTTATATCTAAAGAAACTGACACATAGAGTTATCCATTATCTGTAGTCATATAGCTTCTAAGAAGATGAGCTAGAATAGGAACATTAACATTCTGACTCCATAACTTGTGCTCTCTCATAAAAATAACTTTTTTTTTCATTTTTTTAATTAACATACAAGGTATTATTAGCCCCAGGGGTACAGGTCTATGAATCTCCAGGTTTACACTTCACAGCACTCACCACAGCAAATACCTTCCCCAATGTCCATAACACAACCACCCACTCCCTAAAAATACCTTTTTTTTTAAAGATTTTATTTATTTACTTGACAGACAGAGATCACAAGTAGGCAGAGAAGCAGGCAGAAAGAGAGAGGAGGAAGCAGGCTCCCTGCCGAGCACAGAGCCCGACAAGGGGCTCCATCCCAGGACCCTGGGATCATGACCTGAGCTGAAAGCAGAGGCTTTAACCCACTGAGCCATGCAGGCGCCCCCTTAAAAATAACTTTTTAAAGATTTATTTATTTATTTAAGAAAGAGAGAGCAGGAGGGAGAAGCAGATGGAGAGGGAGAGAGAATGTCTAGAGGACTCCCCAGTAAGCATGGAACCTAACACAGGGTTGGATTCACCACCCATGAGATCACAACCTGAGCCCAAACCAAGAGCCAGATGCTCAACCAACTGACTCATCCAGGTGCCCCCCAGAAATAAAATACTCTTAAGTAAAAGGCCAATAAAAGGAAACATATGTTCTAAAGTAGAAGGCATGAAATAGGAAATGGATTTATAATGGGGATAGCATAAAAGATAATACAGCCAATGGCAAAGAACCTAACAAACACACAAACAAAAAACAATAGGAAAAAAAAATGGACTAAGAATAGAAATGGGAAATTCACACAGAAAAAGAAACACAAATATTCAGTAGAAACAAGAAAACATGTTTGAAAACACTAGTAATCAAGTAAGTGTAAGCAAAACTAGGGATTATCAATGCCAGTTATTGGTCTGGGAAACGTGAAAGTAGTGAATAATGCTCAGATCTTATGAAAATATAAAGAAATAGCTACCCATACGCATTGACAGAGGGATTGTAAATTGGAGGGTGATATGATAAAATATTCCCTAAATCAGAATGACCCTGAAAACTGTAACATTTTCCATAGAAATTTATGCTAGGGAAGATATCTAAACAAATGTGCTAAGATATACATGTATCACATTGTTGTTTAGAATGAAAAAAAAAAGAAGAAAAAGAAGAAACCATCTTAAAATTCCTCAATAAGGGATAGGGTAATAAAATTTAGAACCACCATGTCATAAAATATACTCCTGTGTAGGCATTAAAATGGCTGATGTAAATCTATTCACACTGACACTGAAATACCCACTACCTTGTTGAAAGAAAGAAAGTGGGCTATAAAACATTCTGTAATGTGTGCTCCTCTTAATATAAAATTGTATGGTAATACATTAAGAGAGCATGAAAGGATAGTCACATTGAGGTTAATAGTAGTTGGGGGTTAATAGTAGTTGGGGTTAATAATAGTTGTAGTTGAAACACAGAAGAATTGATTTTTTTTTAGTGTTTATTTCTTTACATATTATTTAACTTTTTCATAAGAAGCATTCTCTTTGTAAAACAGCAAGTTTGGATTTTTGGATGTGATAGCATGAAAATGTTGGAGAATCCTCTCTCCAATAAACAAGTACAAAACTGGACAAAATTGTGAAAAACACCCATTTTGGAGCTGTAAAAAATTGACCAATAACAACAAAACTGACCACATTTATGTATGAAAAATGACAAAGCTTTGTGTAAGAACAGGGGGAGTCTGTCTGCAGCCTCTTTTCCCTTACATGCTTCCTATACTCACACACACACACACACACACACACAGAGTCAGCTGACATGGTAATTTTACAAGGGTGGGGCTTGCCAGGAAAACCTGCAGCTTTGCTGTCCACTGGAGCAGACTTGATTTGGAGCAAAGGGCAATAACTCAGGGATGGCAGTGCTGTCAATAAAAGCAGCAAACTCATTAGGTAATGAACAGGGAAAACCTCTGCTCTGCTAACCTGCATTTGCAATCTTAAGTGGAGAGAAACTCTAAAAATGAAAGAGCCATGGATTGTAACAGGCAAAAATGGTAGCACTGTATTGTTGGATTCATGACATACATAGAATATATATGACAATAACAGCATAAAGTAGGCAGAAATTGTAATTATATTTTACTGGAATTAATTCAACATTAGCTTCATCTAGCTTGTGATAGTTAAAATGTATAGTATATACATTAGTTATATATGTTAAAATATAGTTAAAAGATAGTTAAAATGTATAGTATCCTTAGTGTAACCACTAAGGAAACAACTCAAAAATGTATAGTTTAAAGAAAATAATAATGAAAGAGAAGACATCACTATCAACCTTACAGAAATAAAAAAGATTTATAAGGGAATACTATGACCAACCATATGCCAACGAAGTATATAAATTAGATGAAATTGACAAAATCCAGGAAGAATAAAGACAACCAAAACTATCTCAAAAGGAATATCTAAACAGACCTATAATAAATAAAAAGATTGAAAAAATAAATAAGTAAAAACCCCCTACAATGAAAAGCCCAGGCCCAGAGATCTTCCTTGGTGATTTCTACCAAGAAAGAATTAATGCCAATTTTTCACAACCTCTTCCACATAGAAAGGTAAGGATTACTTCTCAACTCATTCTATGTGCTCAGTATTACCCTAATACCAAAATCAGAAAAACGTATCTCAAGAAAAAAATCTATAGACTAACATCTCCTATAAATATAAGATGAGAAAACCCTCAATAAAATACTAGTAACCTGAATCCAGCAACCTACAAAAAGGACTGTATACCATTACCAAGTGGAATTCATTCCAGGAATGCAGGGTTTGACTTCCTAAAATCAATTAGTGCAATACATCATAACAACAGGCATCAAAACAAAATCACATGGTTATCTCAATTGATGCAGAAAAATCATTTGGCCAAACTTAACATCTTTCCTGATATAAATACTCACAAAGAAAGGAGAGAGGAGAACATCCTTAATCTGATTAAAGGCATATATATGAAAAACCCATAGCTAACATCATGCTTAACGGTAAAAGACTAAATGCGTTTCTCCTAAGAAACAACGCAAAGATATCTGCTCTTACCAGAATAGGCAAATCCCTGCAGATGGAAAGTAAATCAGTGGTTGCCTAGGGCTGGGTCAGGGAGGGATTTAGGAGGAAGTGGAAAGTGTCTGCTAATAAGTACGGGGGTTCTTTGGTGGTGACAGAAGTGTTATAAAATTTACTGTGGTGATAATAGGCCAACTCTGTGAATACACTATAAAGTACTGAATTGCACATTTTAAGTGGGTGAAACGTATTATGTATGAATTAAACCCTAATAAATCTATTAGTTTTTAAAAGAAGAAAATAAAATAATATACTAAAATATTGATTCAATACAAAAACTGTAAAAGGAAGAACAAAGGGACAAAAAAAGACATGAGATGTTGAAAACAAAGAACAAAATGATAGAGATAAATCCAGATATATCAATGTCTTTTCAAGTATGAGATGGCAGAGATGGTCAGATGGAATTAAAAAACAAGATCCAGCTATGTTGTCTGTAAGTGACACAATTTGGGTGGAAAGACACAGCTAAGTTGAAAGTAAAAGGGTGAGAAAAGATATACTAAATATACAGGGCTGGGGTGGCTATACTGACATCAGGCAAAATAGAGTATAAGACAAAAAAAAATTATTACTGATAGAGAAGGACGTTTTATGATACAAGAGTCAATATATATGGAAGCTATACATGTACACACACCTAAGAGTAGAGTCCCCAAATATACAAGTCAAATACAGACAAAACTAGAAAGAAAAACCGACAGTCCAACAATTATAGGTGATTTTAATACCCCATTCTCATAATTGATAGAACTGGGCAGAAAATTAATGGTATAGAAGATTTGAACACGATCAAACAACCTAACCTAACATTTATAGAATGCTCCACCCCAAAACAGTAGAATGCTCATTCTTTTCAAGAATAAATAGAACATTCCCCAGGATAGACCATAGTCTTAGTCATTCACTAAGTCTCAGTAAATCTAAGAGAATTAAAATCATATAAAATACATTCATTGAGCACGATAAAATTAAATTAAAAAGTGACCACAGAAAGAAATTTGAGAGATCTCAAGTATTTGGAAATTGACCATCTGTAAATAACCCAAAGGTCAAACCAATAACCACAGGGAAAACAAGAAAATCTTACTTGAAAAAGAAAACACAACATAAAAATTGGGGAATGCCCCTAAAGAAGTGCTTAGAGGGAAATTTAGTCATTTGAATACTTACATTAAAGAGAGAGAGAAAAAAAGATAGAAATAAAAGAAATTATCTAAGCCCATACCTCAAGAAAAGAGAAAAGAGAAACCTAAATTAAATAGAAAGAAAGAACAAATAAAGAGCAGTGCTGAAATCAATGAATCAGAAAAATAAAACCAATAAAGAAAAACAACAGAACCAAAAGTTGGTTCTTTGAAGAGCCAACAAAATTGATACACTAAAAAGATAGAGTGACAGAGAAAAAAAAGACTTTCCTCAAAAGCCTTAAAGATTTTTGTTTCAGAGCACCTCAGTGGCTCAGTTGGGTAAGCGACGGCCTTCAGTTTAGGTCATGATCCCGGGGTCCTGAGATCAAGGGGAACCTGCTTCTCCCTCTCCCTCTCCCTCTGCCTGCCACTCTCCCTGCTTATTTTCTCTCTCTCTCTCTCTCTCTCTCTCTCTCTCTCTCTCTCTGTCAAATGAATAAACAAATCTCAATTTAAAAAAATATATATTTTTGTTTGTTTTAGAGTAGTCTTAGATTCAGAAATAGTACCGAGAGTTTCAGGATACGCTGCCCCCAGTTCCCCCTATTGTTAAAATCTTACTTTATTTTGGTACTTCTGTCACTACTGATGAATCAATATTAGTACAATATTATTAGCTAAAGCCCATACTTTATTTCGATTCCCTTCATTTGTATGAAATGTTCTTTTCCTGTTACAGGACCACATTCAGGGTACCACATAGCATTTAGTCAGGATGTCTCCCTAGGCTTCTCTAGACTGGGACCGTTTGTCAAACTTGCTTTGCTGTCTTCTATGACTTAGGTAGGTATTTTGTAGAATGTCCCTCACACTGAGATTGTCTAATGTTTTTCTCATGTTTAGACCATAATGCATGTTGGGGAAGAAAGACTACAAAGGTAAAGTGTTTTTCATACCCCATTATATCAAGGATACACGTTAGCAACATGACATGGCTGAAGATTTTGACTTTCATCACTTGACTGCAGTAATTCTTGTCCGATTATTCTAGGGTGAAATTACCCTTTGGGGCCTCCCCAGCCTTGTGCATACTATACTCTTTGGAAGGGAGACCCTATGCGCAGTCCTCACTTAAGGGGTGGGGGGAGTTATGCGCTGCCTCCATAAGGTAGTTATCTACATAAATTATTTATAATTCATAACTCCTTGGTATGGGATATTTATTTTTCATATTTATTTGATCATTTGTTTATATCAGAATGAACTCATGAGGATTTACTTAAACTCTGGATTATGATCTGGTTTATAATCTGGTTTATAATCTGGATTATAATCTGATACTACATTATTTATTTTGTTCTTTAAATCTTCCCAGCTTTGGCCATTGGGAGCTTTTCACATCATCTCCTGTGTCACTTTGAAAAATTCTCATCATTTTGTCTTTTAAGGACTTTCTTACTTTCCCACAGGATCTCTGAGTTTGTCTTGTATTTTCCCAATCCAGACCTAGGATCCAACATTTCTCCAAGGGGCCCTGGTTCCTTTCATTGGAGAAGAGTATTAAAAACCAAAATTTAGATGTCAGTGGGCATGTTGCTTGTTTCTAGACCTTCTCAGAAGACAAAGCTGGGAAATATGTGTGTTTATATTAACCCATGTACACACAACCTATAGTTTTATATATACATATGTATATATATATACATATATGTATATGTTTACATATGTGTATACATATATACACATATATATACACATATACACCATTATATATATATATTATATATATATAATGGTGAAATGTAAATGAGATAGATAGATAAATAGGTCCATCCATCAGTATTTATATTAAGGTAAATGTGTTTATACTGATACAGTGTCTCCATCGCTAATTGGGAACCATATGGTTCATTCTAGTCTTCTTCCTTAACTGTAATAATCAGTTGCTTTTCAAAAATGTGCCAAGATAATTCGGTGGAGGAAATGAGTCATTTCAACACATGATGCTGAAACAATTAGATATCCACAAGAAAAATCTTTAAAAACTAACTTAAATTTTTACCTCACAGCATTGCAAAGATTAACTTAACATGGGTCTTAGACACAATTGTAAAGCTAAAACTGGGCAACAAATAATGAGGCACTCTTAACTACAGAGGACAAACTGAGGGTTGATTGAGGGAGGTGGGTGAGGGATGGGGCAGATGGGAGATGGGTGTTAAGGAGGGCACTTGTTATGATGAGCACTGGGTGTTATATGTAAATGATGAACCACTGAACTCTACTCCTGCAACCAACATTGAACTGTACAGCCACTAACTAGAATTTAATAATTAAATAAATAAATAAATACTAAACTAAACTAAAACTATAAAAATTCTATAAGAAAACATAAGATAAATAAATCTTTGTGCCCTCAAGGGAGACAAAAAAATTCTTCAATGTGACACAAACTGCACAACCCATGAAACAAAAAAATTGATAAACAGGATTTCTTTTTAAGATTTTATTTATTTATTTATTTTTGGCAGACGGAGATCACACATAAGCAGAGAAGTCAGAGATAGAGAGGAGAAGCAGGTTCCCTGCTGATCAGAGAGCCAAATATGGAGCTCAATCCCAGGACCCTGAGACCACGACCTGAGCAGAAGGCAGAGGCTTAACCCACTGAGCCACCTGGCACCACAATAAACAGGATGTTATTAAAATAAAAATCTTTTGTTCTTCTAAGGTTAACATTAAGAAAATGAAGAGACAAATCAAAGACTAGGATAAAATATTTGCAAATCACATATTTGTTTAAAAAAAACCTAATTATTCAGTACCAAGAAGGCATCAATTCAATTAAAATATGGGGAAAAGATTTAAATAGACACATCACCAAAGAAGATATATGAATAGCTAATAGGCACACGAAAAGATGCTCAATATCATTAGTCACCAGAGATATCCAAACTTAAGCCATAATGAAATAACACTAAATACCCACTAAACTGACTAATCCAAACAACCATCAAAACGAAGTTTTAACAAGAATGTGGACCCCTGGAGCTCTCATGCATTATTGATTGGAATATAAAATCGTAGAGTCACTTTAAAAAACAGTTTATCAGTGTTGTTGTTGTTGTTTTTTAAGTTAACTTTATACTTACTTAAAAACCTGACATTCACTTATCCTCCCAATGAAAATGAAAATTATGTCCACCCAAAGGCCCATGAACGAACGTTATAGCAGCATTATCCATAATATCTAAAAGGTGAAAGCAATCTAAACATCTATCAGTTGGCGAACTGGTAAACAAATGTGGTATATCTCTGCAATGGAATACAAGTCATCGTTAAAAATTATGAACCGTGGTTTCATGCTGTAACGTAGATGAGCTTCAGAGACATTACATACGCAAAGTCATGAAAGTCCACATATTGTAAGAATCTGTTTATATGAAATCTCTACAAATGGCAAATCTGTAAGGGACAGAAAGCAGATCTGTGGTTGCCAGGGAGGGACTGGTCATGGGGTGGGGATTGGCGGCAAACAGGCATAAACGAAACCTCTGGGGATGACGCAAATGTTCCAAAACCCAGGTTGTAGTGATGGTTGCACAGCTGTATAAATTTATTAAAAATCATTGAGATGTACACCTGCACGGAATGAATTTTATGGTATTTAAGTTATGCCTCAATAACTTAAGAATATGTAATAATAGCTTTAAGCATAGGGTAGTATTTAAACAAGAGAGTAGAGAACCCAGCAATGGTTATAGACAGAAATTTAACATAGAATGAAATGGCTTTATAAGTCAACGGAAAAGGGGTATGCTACAAATGATGCCAGGACAATAAGTTATCCATAGGGAAAAAAAACAACTATTTTTATTTCACACAATAGGAAAAGATAATTTCCAGATAGATTAAACACTGGAAAGTAAAAAACAAGTCTTTAATATTTTTAGGAGAAATTATAACCCTTGGGGTTAAAAAGGTTTTTTTTGAAAACAAACAAACAAAAACCTATGGAAGAAAGCTAGGTAAACCATGAAAATTTCTGATCTTAATAGAGTGATGCATAATAGAAACAAGGAAAATGGAACCACCAAGAGAAAAGAATATGTGCAGTTCTGATTTTGGTTAAATGACAAACGACCAGAATATATCAAGACCTCCTAAACACCAACAAGAAAAAGAAAACCCCAAACATGGATAAAGTATACGGCTAGAACATTTAGAGAAAAGAGAACACAAATAACCATTGTATATATATCAAATGATGATATACATCTCAAGAGATTATTTTTAAAAAACACATTAAAACAATATGTGATCCCCATTTCACATCCATCCAATTAGCAAAAATGAAGAAAAGTCTGACAATACAAGGAATTGGCAGGCAGGTGGAGAAATAGTAACATTCAAACACCAATAGTAAGGGTATGCAAATACTTTTTTTTTTCAAGATTTTATTTATTCGACAGAAAGAGGAGACACAGCTAGAAAGGGAACACAAGCAGGGGTAGTGGGAGAGGTAGAAGCAGACATCCCACTGAGCAGGGAACCCCGTGTGGGACTCAATCCCAGAACCCTGGGATCATGACCTGAGCCGAAGGCAGATGTTTAACAACTGAACCACCCGGACGTCCCAAGGGTATGCAAATACTTTTAAGAGCAATTTGACCATGGTTAGTTGAATCAAACAGCAGTCTTCAAAATACAAACTTCTAGAGAGATATGAAGACATTCTAAATAGTACATACACAAGGAGAGGTTTTGAAAATTAATTTCCACACTGAATTTTACACCTGAAGCTAGTATTTCACTGTATGTTAACTAATTGGAATTTATTTATTTATTTATTTATTTTAGATTTTATTTATTTATTTGACAGAGAGATTACAAGCAGTCAGAGAGGCAGGCAGAAAGGGAGTGAGGGAAGCAGTCTCCCCACGGAGCAGAAAGCCCTATGTAGGGCTCCATCCCAGGACCCTGGGACCATGATCCAAGCTGAAGGCAGAGGCTTTAACCCACTGAGCCACCCAGGCACCCTAACTAACTGGAATGTAAGTAAAAACTTGAAACTACAAAAAATTTAATTTAATTTAATTAATAAATTAATATTATCTGAAAAACCTTTATCTTCCATACATAGATGGATAAAAGCAAAGAAAAGGGAAGTTATAAAAAATTACATGCAAGTTTGCCTTATTTAATCCATAGACATATTCATGCCAAACTTCATGTTTTATCTCCTTAAAATTAGAATATTAAAGATAAGTGAACAGCATGTTGGCAAACGCCAATCCACCATTAAATGTGTCTTCTCTGGCGTAGCCATTGTCTGTGATGAGGAAGAACTTGGTAAGCATTATCACTCCCTTATGTCTTGAACAGTGCCTATGTCTCCAGGATATTAACAAAATTATTTAGAGGGCATGATAAAATAGAAAGTTTTCATCAAAACCACGTGCAATCTCTAATGTTACAGAAAACAAAGAGTTTTGATTTTTCTTGGTTTTCTGTGAATAACTGGTTTAGGTAGGGTAACTTTAAGTAAAAAATTAATAAATATAATCCCGTATTTGTTAAGTCTTGGAAAAGCCTTTTTGGAATACTTCCCAGAAATGGAGAAAATCGATAATTTTGATGAAACATTTGTATTTGAAAGGGAGATGACTTCCCTTCATGAACCACATGGGTGATAGCACATATTCTATCCCACCCGTAGGCCCCCAAAACCTAAGGTAGTCCTCATTCCAAGCTGACCCTTGCCACCACTGCAGTGCTGACCCCTGCGAGAAGATTCAGAGAGACTTCAGCCCACCGACACTCCAACTGGAGACCTAGTTATCAGAATTTAATGACCATCCTAGTGTGTGTTAACAATGTGATAATATCTTGATGACTGTGCTCTCATTTTCGGACTGCCTTTCTTCTAGAGTTGTTCAAGGAAAGTTCCATATGGCCTTTTACATTTTTTAATTACATATGAAATGTAAGCAGAACCATCAAAAAAGAGAAATCCCAGCCCTCTTCACCATAAAACCCGAACTAGTGTCAAGATACAATGGTCTCTCCTTGCTTTAATATTGCAGAGATAATTTGTCATAATTGTAATCAATGTACCCATCTTATTTTAAAATTCTATTTTAGTTAACATTACAGAATCTAGATTTTTTTGCATCCCTACCTCATTTACATATTTTTAAGGAGCAGTGTGTTATTCAGTTTATTAATACACCAGATTATTTAATTTTTTTAAAAAGTGAAATGGCTTCTAATTCTTTACTTTCAATGAAACTGAAGAACTTAATTAAATTTTTGGCTTAAGAAGCTTGTTAATTATTAATATGCTCTATCATTATTTTAATTTTTGTTTATGCACAAAAGAAGTTTGGAGAAATATATAATGCTGTTAATTCTGTTACAGCAAAAGACTCGTGTTCTTATCTAGACATTTATTTGAATAATGGGGATTAAGTTGATGTTGAAAATTATTTCACTTAACTTTATATAATATTCATTTATATGAACTAATTGACAAAGTCCATCTCATTTAGAAATATATTCCCAATACAATTTACCTTTATCAAATTTTTTAACATATTTTGTGGACTTGAGCACTTATGTAATAGTAATTAACTATAATGCCATCCCAGTGCAAAAATGTTTTTAGAGCCTAATGTCACAAGAAAGTTAAAACGTGCCTGTATATTATTGTTGAAGAAAACTATGACAGACTGATCAATAAAACACTTTCAAATATAACAGTATGTTATATTAACATAAAATTATTTGAAAAACATAGGATGGAAATACAAATTTGCAAAGAAAAAGTTACAGTGCAAAATTTTCGATTCTTAAAGAAGAACCTGCTCGTGTATCTTTAAAAAGCCAATAGAGGGCAATGTTACTGATGTTTCTATTACATTTAGTACAGTTTAAAGACAACTATATGAACATTTGTTTTAAATGTCAGTACGGGGGCACCTGGGTGGCTCAGTCCTTAAGCACCTGCCTGTGACTCAGGTCAGGATGGTCCTGGGATTGAGCCCCAGATTGGGCTCCCTTCTTAGCGGGGAAACTACTTCTCCCTCTCACTCTTCTTCTGTGCTCTCTCTCAAATAAATAAATAAAATCTTTTTTGAAAAATTAAAAGATAATAAAATAAAATAAAGGTCCGTACAGATCTTTCTCGACTTACAATGAGACTACATCCCAATAAACCCACTATAAGTTGAAAATATCATTAGCTCAAAACACATTCAAAGTACCTAACCTTCCAGACATCAGAGCTTACCCTGATCGACCTTAAACATGCTTAGAACATTTACATTAGCCTACAGTTGGACAAACACACAAAGTCTAATGTATAAAAAATTGAACATCTCATGTAATTTATTGAATACTATAAAAATACTGTTTTTAATGAAAACCAGAAGGATTGAATAGGTAGAGAGTGATTGTAAGCGTGTTGGTTGTTCATCCTCGTGATTCCACGGCGGCCTGAGAGCTACACCTTGCTTCTGTTGCCCGGCATCACAAAAGAGTATCTGCCGCATAGTGTTCACGGGGAAAAGATCAAAATTCAAAATTCTAAGTATGATTTCTACTGAGTGCATAGATAGTGCTTTTGCACCATCATAAAGTCAAAAACTTGTAAGCCAAATCGTCATATGTCAGGGGCCGTCTATATTTGCAAGATAGCATTCATATCTTCTGCGACTAATTGAACACATGTCAAAAGATTTTAACTATCAGCTTAAGAGGTGTGAGGGGCTTAGTTTTAGCTTTTAGTTTAGGTTTGTAACGTTGTTTAGATTTTAAAATTCTTTTGGGAAATGCAAGCAAAAATGTAGAAAGACCATTAAGGAAGAAGATGATAGTCTCTTCAGATCAAACAGTTGCATTTTGCACACAGCGCCTCCTGCTCAAGGAGAGGTGATATATGGGTCAGGACAGTCATTGCCACACTGTTTGTGACAGCAAAAGCTAGAAACAAATACTTACCAAAAGAGGAATGAATAAACAAAGGGTACAACTGCGTAATTGTGTGTGTGTGTGTATATATATATGAAAGTAGACGCTTAAGACCAATGTCACTCAAAACACAGTCTATGAACCTGTATCAGATGGCAAACTATGTGCCACCAATCCGTGTCAAGATAGTACTAAAACTGAGAGGAAGCATTTAGAAACTTTCATAGCAGCTTGATGGAGTAATTTTTTTATCTGCTTTTTTTTTTTATTTATTTATTTGACAGAGATCACAAGTAAGCAGAGAGGCTGGCAGAGAGAGAGGAGAAAGCTGTCTCCCCACGGAGCAGAGAGCCTGATGTGGGGCTCAATCCCAGGACCTGCGCCGAAGGTAGAGGCTTTAACCCACTGAGCCACCCAGGTGCCCCTGGAGTAATTTTTATCTGTTAAATGTAATAATAAAAGTGCAACTTGCCTTTAGTACATCTTTTTTTTAATCATATTTTCTAATAATCCATTGTATTTGTTTTAATTAGACAAATAGTTCACAATCCACTGAAAATTTAAAAAAAATCTATATCAGAGTTGAAACAGTGATCTTTAATCAAATAAATAAGCATGAATAAATATGGAAAACATAATATTGAATGCAAAGAGAAAATTTGGAAATCATAGGTACACTGTGTTGCCAATGATTTTATACATAAACATGTACATAGTAAAATATATATTACCCAAATAGTAAAATATAAACAACTTACATAGTAAAAAATGTGTATGTACTGACAAGCCATGAATGAGAATGTTGTATATCAAACTCTGAGTAGATGCTCCCTTTTCAGAAGATGGGTGTGGAGGAAAGCAGATCCGTGGAGGGATGGGGGCTTCGGCTGCGTCTTCAGCATTTTGCTTCTTTTTAAAATATCTCTAAAATAAATATGACAAAATTTAAGATTTTTTTAAAGATTCCTTGTAGGTATGTGGATATCCAGTATATTGTTCTCTAGCTCCTTTTATGTTTGAAATATTCCATAATAAAATACATAAGAGTAAATCAAAGTTTTTTTTTCCCAAACACAATATAAATGGTAGATTGTTAGAAATTTTCCACAAAAGAAAAAAAAAAAAGTAAAGAGATCTAAGAAAAGATCAAAGCTCTTCTAAAGTATCAGGCAAACTTAACAGATTATGTGCCTCTCCAACATCATCTGTTGAATATGAACTATGTGCGAGGAACCAAACGAGGTATTGAAAATTTAAAAAACAAAACAAAACAAAAAAACTATGTGTTGAGCATATAAAATAAACTATTTAGAAGAAACCCAAGACTAAGTCAAGGATTTGTTAAGTCAGATATCTTGATATGTACCCAAAAGAAAATTGGATCTCTGTATCTTAGACAACAGAATTTTACCGTGAAAGGGATGAGAGTCCCACCGTTATTGCTTATATTTTCCCACATTATCATTCTCTCCTGTGATACTGGTCTTAGTAGTGTCACCTGATGAACTGATATTTCTAGGAAGAGTCCAAGGCTTATAAGAGAGATTACAACAGATGCTGGGCAGATGTTTCCCTCTGCCTTAATTTTATTTTATTTTATTTCATTTCATTTTTAAATTCAGACGTTAGGCAAGTGTGATCTTTATGCTGTTGCTTAACTCTGCAGGCCAGCTGCCTCTACAGCAGCCCCAAACAAGTGGATTTCCTTTGTGTGTCTGAAATCATCTAACACCGGACGTCAGCCTAGAGGTTTCCATCACTCACGAGTGCCGGGCTGCTCTATCACCAAGCGCAGGGAATGATGGCTCAGTAACAGTGATTTCCTTTCCCATTTCATTAAATTGAATGTGAAGTAAAGGGAATTTGTCCTCCTTGAGAGGATGCTTTCTTTGACCTACGAGAAGTTTGTTGTTATAAAATGAAAATACAATTACTGGAGAGTTGTAGAAAAAATGAAGCTAAGTTGGACAGCTTGCAAATCATTTAACAGTGTGCACATGATTTAATAATAATAGGGTCAAGGTTTCCAGAGAAAATAATTTGATGCTGATTACATGATACTAAAAAATAGAGATGCTTCCGTGTGTCACTGAACAATGAGGACACAAGAATAGCAATAAATGTTCTTCATTATGGCTCTGTCCCTCTGGGGTCTGGTCACTTCAGATACCCTTCAACGGAAGTTGGAGCAATTAAGATGGCTGATTTCCCACGGAAAGAGCTTTTTTAGCTCAGTGCAACAAGCACGGAGGCTTAGGAGACTGCCTTAACATGGCAAGCCCTACTGGAAGGTCAGACATTCCTCTTGCCTGTATTCACAGCCTAAATTAAAATAGACTATTTATCAGAACTAGGTATCCAACTGTTAAATTAATCTGAACGAAAACTGAGATATTTTCTTGGATTGTTTGCAAGGATTTAGAAATTTGCCTCAAAGACTTTTGCAGCAACCATTTCAGAGTCCCTTTTCAGCTCTGAAACAAAAATCAGAGCTATTTTACTGAAAAAAGGAAAATGAAATCTGCCTCAAGTAAGTCTTCAGTTACTCGTGAAATCCTCTTTCTTCACTATTTCTGTTGAAAAACCAAACACCAAGGCAAAAAACTCAGGCTGAGAGGAACACTGAGATCAATGGTTCCTTTTGCAATACTACAGCAAAGCCTGCAAAGAACCTCAAGTCCATCTAATTAATTTTCTGCCACTTACATGTTTATGTTAAAACAGAAATGCGGGAGCAGACAGTTACAGGGAATTGTGTCCTATCCACAGAGCCCCCAGTGGGCTCTTATGGCTGGTAAGAACAACCTTCCAGCAGGCCTAGAATCTTGCTTCTGCTACAAGGTAGTAGCAAAATCACTCAAACCCTCTGTCCCTCCTTTCTTCATCAATTAAATGGGAAATAACAAAATGCCCACCTCGTTATTTTGAAGAGCAAAAGCCTCAATGTGTGTCAAGCACATAGTGTCTACTATAGGCAACATATAAATGGTAGCTATTGTATTGTCAAATTTAATTGAGTCATTGTTCCAACTAAAAAAACATCTTAGACAGCAATGGTGTCAGCTAAAGCGAGTCACACAATTATGGGGCTTAAAATTTTGTAAATATCTATATGCATTTCAACATTGACATGTAGACAAGCATATTTTAAAACAGAAGAAAATACTACAAAATATTAAATGATTGTGAATATGGTGATATTTTCTTTTTGATTTTTTAAACATTTTCTCCAAATTTAAAACAATTTTTCTATTTTCCAAAATTTACCTTTATTTTTAACTTTCTAAATAAGTGCATTGTATTGCATAGTAATTACACTGCACTAATGCTGATTTTAAAACAAAAACATAAAGTTGGTCCCCATCCAACCCAACTTACTGAAACATATCTGACCTTAAGTGAAATCATTATTTATATACATATTCAAACTAATTTTTATTTAGCATACTTTACTGTAGATTCCTCACAGAATTTACTTTTGTAATAAGAAAATAGAATTTCAAGATGTGCCTGGATGGCTCACTTGGTTAAACATCTGCCTTTGGCTTCAGATCATGATCTCAGGGTCCTGGGATGGCACCCTGCATTGAGCTGAGCAGGGGGTCTGTTTCTCCCTCTCTCTGCCCCTCCCCCCACCACACTTGTATAAGCACATGCTCTCTCTCTCAAATAAATAAATAAACAGAATCTTTAAATATAAAAGAAACAGAATTTCAAAAAGAAATAAAAGTTAACAAAAGTCTAGCTTTTGGTACTTGATCCTGGAATACTTTCATTCCGTATCCACTTGAAAAACCTGGACACTGATCTCTTCTTACTATTTCCAAGTTGAGGGACAGCTTTCAATTTGTTTCTGAACTTGATTTCTCTAAGAAAAGATTCCTAGCTACTTCTAAGACTGAAGTCTGTTCACAACAGCTTTAGGAATGGCTTTCCCATTTAGTGTAACTCTAACTGTTTGGGACTTTTCTTTTGTCTGCATTAGAAACACCTACAAATGTAATTGCAAAAACTGGGGATTAATGCGAAAATAGCCCATCCTAATATTTGGTGTCAGAGTATTCACTTTATTTACTCATTTCCGAAGGAGTTAAGGTGCCAAGCTAACAGGTAGCGTAAGTGAGGAGATAGAAAATTCAGTTCCTCTTCAGAAAGACTAAGAGACTTTTTTTTTTTTTTTTAAACACAGTTTCTGGAGACCCTCTCCAATCCTAATGAATCAGAAACACCCAAGAAGGAAATGAAGAGGAAAAAAAGACCTGTGTTTTGGAATGCTACATATGTGATACCAGTAATTGGGCAGGTTGGTCCAATTAAAGTTTGGGACCAGTTAATATTAGGAGAAAGTGATTGAAATTTAATAATTACAGATAGCTCTATTTTACATCATATGTGTTATGTACTAGTACATGTATATACTACATCTACACATATTCTTTATATGTGATACATTTTTAGATCAACTTGATCAATTCTCCATCACCTTGAGTAAATTGAAATGTTCGTAATTGTTGATAGGCAAAATAATCTTTATTCAAAATGTTATCTGAGTTTTATTCATTTGGCCCAATATTTGGGTGGTAAGTCCTTCACAGTTTCCCTTAGAAGATGTCTTTGTTTTAAGCCTATTGGTTTCCAGTAACAGAAATGCAAAGAGATTTTCTGGCAGGACACTTAGTTCTTTTGGCTCTTTGCACTGGACCAATTCTGAAGTTAAAAGGTGTTTGGAAAAGGGTTCAGAGGAAGTAGAAAGTTACTCTCTAATAAGGCATTATTACATCAGGTTTATGTGAACAGCAACTGAATGTTCAATTATTTGTATGTGAATTGTTTGGCTATCTTCCAGTCCAACTATAATATCCACACGTTATATAAGTATGTTCTGATCCAACTCTACTGACTTTAGATCCTTTAATTTTGGCCGAAAAACATCTTTTCAATCAAGTTACAGATGCTGCTGTTACTTAAGGAATGGGTAATATGAGAGAGTCCCAAATATTTTGCCAATTCCTCTCTAAACAAATAAGCTTTCTGACTTTTCTACTTAAATTATGTAAAATGTGTGTGTCTTTGGAAACGAATATAAAATAAAAACAAAATCAACTTTTTTTACTACTGGGTGAGAGAGATACTTTTGGAAGTAGAAAGTAGTAGTTTCCTGCACTCATTTTTTCTTGTAAGAATGACTTGACCAGGCAAGTAAAGTGGTAGACTCTACCTCCTTACCTTGAATCTTGAGCACATCAGTCCTAGTGATTGAAGTCAAACATATCTGTTTCCAAATATTTAGAATAACAGGATCATTAAACTATAAAGAAGATCCTTGAAGAATTTTATCATCCACCAAAAAGAAGTGCATGGCTATATCATTGTTTTCTAGGTTGAGACTGCTTTTTAACTAGTTCCTCCAGATTCCCAAGGTTTAAATTTAAACACTCAACATTTCAAGTATACACTCCAATGCCACACTCTCAAAATTAAAATGCCAAAATTTCCATCAAAGGAATCATTTGAGGAAAAAAAATGAATGGAGATCCACAGTGCCCTGGTATGCCAGTTTTGATCACTGTATCTTAAAAGTGATTCTAAGATAAAAACTTAGTGTTTTTTTTTATTATGAGATAATTTATCATGTCACCAAAGATGAACTTGTTTCAGAAGACAAACCAGGTCTGAAGAGATTCCAAGTCAATAATTGAAAAAACCTAAGTCTGAATCCAAAGATATTCTGAGTCAGAAGTGTACTGCTTTGCTAAATCTTACTTGAGAACCCTTTAGAATCTGAGGACTTTGGGACAAAGCAGTGGCTCGTTGTAATTCCTTTCCAAGTCACATTCACTGGAGAGTAAATGACCATCCAAGCTGGAAGAGACCAAAAAGGGAGCCCTAATAGCTTCAAGGCAAATGAGGGAAGGAGCAGATCAAAGAAAGTAATATAATTCCTTTCTTGATAAAAAGCTGATACTTTTCAAAGTTGCCCCCAAACCAAAGGCCTCTTGTGTTCCAATTTATTTAGAATTCTTTTTAATACCATGCATTCAAAGAATTCTTTCCTTCTCAGGGAAATTCAGGAGGAAAAAAAATCATATTTAATTAACTAGTCAAATGAGTGAAAATTTCATTTGAAGTTAAATATTTTTGAAATATTTGGCTTAGCCCCATAATGCAATGCCCAAAGTGCCTTCAGATTTTTATTCCTAAGTGGGTTTTCAAATTCAATTAAATTCTCTGGCTTCAAAGCTACTTAAGAAACATTCTGGGCCAAAGATATTTCAGTTACCTTTAAGCCCTCTGGGAAACGCCCCTCCAAAAAAGTCAGGTCATTTATTCCTGAAACCCATAAATGTCAATGCAAACATACCCTGAAGTTTCATTTATCACATAGAGGTTGAGTGAACCTATGATTGGAAGTAAAATGAATAGTAATAACTTCTGAATATGTTCCATATTTTTGCACGCTCTGCAGTCTCCTGTATCAGTTTTCATTTGCTACTCCAGAGCTGGAATTTATTAAGGTATATTAGGGATAGAACCCAGATTCATATTTCAAATATTTCTGCCAGTCTCCCATGCAAAAGCAAAAAATAAGTGCTCATTGATACTGATAATTCCCACCACTGCTGACAAGTTTCACTGTTTTTTTTCTTCTTTTTCCCAGCTGAGAAAATATTTGCTGTTGAACATCTGGCTGTGGAATGTTGAAAGTCCAAAGGCCTGGCATAGTATCTGAAATGGATTTTTTAAAGACAAGTAACATGGAGTATGAAGCAGTTTCCCAGAGTGAATTTTCAGAGAAAATGCCCCATATCCTTTCATGGAAGTCAGAACACCCTTAAAATTGAAGGGTAGGATAACAGAGGTTGGTCAGTATCAAGAGTTTATTGTCGTGTAGACATTATGGGCCCTCATAGGCGGTTCAACTTACAGCTGTATAACCTACTAACAGCCATGGCTGACAGACTAGACAATGACTGTGCCAAGCTGGTACCAACAATGGCATCAGCTACTCACAGTTGTGTCTGTCAGGAAAGAAAAAGGTAAAGCTCTCAGACTGAGGATGAGAATGTCCTTCCCCATCTGTGTTAGCACTCCACTCGGGAACCAGGAGGAAAGTACATAAAATTTCTCTTACTGATTCATCTGGTCAGACACTTGACCTTCTAGGGTTAAGTTCAATGAATTTTTGTTCAGAAAACATGTGGGTGGGTGGACAGAGTGGTTGTGAGGACAACTCAACATCAGGAGAGCGTGGGGCAAATTAAAGAATAAAAATTTGTACATGTTTGTGCAAACATGTCCAAACAAGCCACTACAAACTATTATCTCTTGAGTTACTCTAAAACTCACTGCTAGTAACCCAACAGCACAGGCTGAATAAATTTGTATAAACGCACATCCATGCGTCTTGTATCCACCAATGGACCATATTGATTGGCATCTACTTCTATCTCTCCTTTGTATTGATTATATCCATGTGTTTCAGACACAGACAGCAAAAATCCTAGTCATCTTACACAAGTGAGAACTCCACGTAGTATAAGGTGATTCCTCAAAAGAAAGGATCATATCCTAGCAATCCTGAAATTCCCAGAATCTGGCAATATAAATATTTGCTGCTTGAATTTAACTGTAGCCATTTAACATACAGAATTTTAGATCTGAAAAAGAAAAGAAATCATCTAGCCCAAGATTTTCATCTGTGAGAGGAAAAAACTGTGAAGGTGGGATATTTCTCTTAAAATTACACTAACAAGCTGCGGACTCAGAGCCCTTACCTCTTTCTACCGCACTCCAAAGACAGCTTCATGATCTTTGTCCTGATGTCTCTTGTCCTGTTAGTGAGCGAAGAGTTTTGGTTTAGAATCTCTATCAATTTTGGAAGTTGTTACATTCTTTTGTAATATATTTAGTAGAACATTCGTTTTTTAAATCCCGAAATGCTAATATGGAGATCGTGAGATACACGTTGGAAAACTGAGGCCAGCGAAAGGGACGGAGGAGCGGCATGGTGCGAAGTGAACCACTCCACCCTGGAAACAGGGCTCCCCGGGGGGGGGGGGGGGGGGGGCTCCTGCACCAGACGAAGCTTGGGTGTTCTTCTCCCTTTCTTTCTCCTTTTATGATGTTCTTTCTTCTTTTTTGTTTTGTTTTTGTTTGTTTGTTTGTTTCCCTTTGTGGTAGTTTGACAGAAACAGCTGTGACCCAACCAGGAAAAGTTATTCTTTCAGAAATGTGTGGCCAGATGCCATTATATCAGAAAGAGAAATGTAAACACTTTCCCTTGAAAAATGACCATTTCTATCAGAATGGTGATAATTTTCTGATCTAGTTATTGCTAAACTGCATGGTGGGTGGGGGGTGCTGGGATATTTCTCTTCCTTATCTTATCAAGGCGGTAAATAAATTTCTCCCAGAGTGCTTAGTGGTTTGGGTCTGGTTTGTGAGCTCTTCCGGGGAGAATACAGAGGCATAAGCTGCTGCCTTAGAAGCCCAGGGTAGCTTGTCCTTCCCCTGAAGATCCCACAGACAATTCGCAGCACAGCAGCCCGATCCAGTTCCTGTTTTATCCGTAGCTTTCACTCCTGGATTCAATTTTCCTCGGCAAGTCCTGTTTGAACCCTGCATTCCCACACATGGGCTCCCATTTTCTCATTTTCAAAATGTACATAAAATGGACTATTATGAACAGAACCAAAGCCCTGGGAACAATGTCAGCCTCTTCCATGTAACAAAACCAAAACAAATAAGCAAACAGAGGCCCCAGCCCGTGGGAGGAGAGTCACTCCCACCGTAGATGACAGCCTTCTGTTCCCTGGAGTCCTGAATTATGCAGAGACCTCCATGGACTATAATAAATTACTTTGACAAATTATTCCTCTCACCAGACTTATCCATTCTCAACCTTTCTGAGAGGGGGTTTTAGCAAAGGAAGCTTTGTCTGCAAGTGACATGCCGAAGGCATCTGTTTAACAGATTCATTTCTTTAAGGGTCTGTGAAGGCTGCTTTCATCAGGAAAGAGTGTGGGGGGCACCACATTCTTCATTCTCCCAGAGCTCACACGCCATGTGTCACCGTCAATCTTTCCATCACCTCTCTGATCCGTCCTTTCGCTGCCCTCTGGAGGCCCACGGCTGTTTCCAGAGGGACGACTCAGCCTCCATCATACCCCATTGGACAGAACACATACCTCCACTCAAATATCTCACAGATGCACTTTGTTTTCTTTTATTTTGAGGAAATCCATTTCCTAACGATTATAAAACAAAAGCTAATATTTTTTCATCAATAAATATGTTACCATAGGTCCCCTTGGAAGAATCATTAAGATGTGTTTTTCATCCTCCAGGAGATGAACAGCAAGTACACCCACGTCCAGACTCTTCGAGAACCCATTGCCCTAAATACTGGAAAAAACAAAACCTGGCCTCTGTTTTCAGCCTTGCCTCTCCAATCTGTTCCTCACAGTGCGGCTAGAGTCATTTCTCAAAAGTGCAAATCTGAGTACCTCAGAGACCCTGGCTTAAAACGCCTGGATAATTCTCCATACCTCTCATCATAAGCCTAAATTCCTTCACAAGATGTAGAACACATTTTGTGATCTGGCTCCTGCCTCCCTCCAAGACCAGGTTTCTCTTTCAATACTCTACCCCACCTCTCTTCCAACCTGTACCTCAATCACACCAAAATGCCTTTAGTTTGCCTTATGGAATGACGCATCCCCTCACCGCCACCTGGAGGGCTTGACACATGCTGCCAGCTCGGCTTGCTACTCTCTTCTTTTTCACCCTCCTCCTTTGAGCGGTTCCTATTTTTTCTTTTTTTCTTTTTTTTTTTTTTTTTCTGTCTCTGCTACCATTGCCTTGGGGAAAAATCCCTGGTCCTCCAAGGTTCAACTTAATGCCCACAGCTCAATCAGTTCAACTGCAGCAATCAGTTCAATTACAATGGCCTATTTTCTCCTTTTTCTTTTTCATTCCTCCTCGGTAGTCAAGATAACAAGTGCATCTAATAAGTCATTATAGCCTCAGCATCTAGAATGGTATCTCATACAAAAATGGAAAAATGTAATAATTTATGACACGGTGAGCTTACTGCTGTAAAAGAATTTTACCTACTGTCCTGCTCATAGTGATGGTAACATAACCTTTACTCGTAATCTCAAAGATGGTAACATAGCCTTTACTCTCATAGGCTTTATTTTACTCTCTGATATTATTATCAAATAATAATACAAGAACTCAAAGAGCTTGTAATTTAGCTAGCATGATGATAATTCATCCAAAAAACCATTAATAAAAGAAATGAGACACACCAGAATTAAATGCAAATGATATATCCATTTTTTTAAAACTGCTATAGCGCTTGATAGGGACAAGGCATCACAAACTGTGGAGCCAGGGGGCTCCCATGGGGGTGAGAATACATCTACATTGTGAAAGCTGGACTATTTGAATAAAAAGAGAACAAGGGAAAAACTGAAGGATCAGTAAAGGGAAAGGTCCAGATGGAAACGCACACATATAAGACATGTTCAACAAACGATGATTAGCTGATTAAATCTGGAAAGAAGAAAAGGAAGTGTTTCTTGGGGCAATTAATTAATTAAAGCAACACACATCAAACATGTGTTAGATGCCAGACCTTGCTCTCAGGGCCTGATGTAGATGGGCCAGTTGGAGACCATGAACTCTGCCCTCCAGTACAGGGATGAACCTAACAGCTATATGCAGGTCCACAATTCTTTAATGGCAAGACAAGGTCTAAAAATGTTTTTCATCCTGAATTTGTCAGTAAAACTGGTCCAAACCAAACAGCTGTACATAGACTTTACCCTAGTTAATATGCACATTTCTAGATTTTGCTTCAGAAATATTCATATATTTGATCACATTATTTTGCTAAGGATGAGCTATAATATATGGTATATGTATTGCCTTCTCTACTAAAATCTGAAAAAGGCTAAGTTCTGATATGCATCTGGGACCCCCAAGGGTTTGGGATGGAGATTGTGGCTCTCTGAGTGTTGTTAGGAACAGTGCCATGGGGAAAGAAGACATCGAAATCCAGAGAACAGGGAGGCAGAAAGAGAGCTGGGGCAGTATTAGCTAGGGTGCCCAGGTAGGCCTCATCAGGAAGGGGGGGCACCTTTACTTACAGATTGTGAGAGAGACATGCAGGGCAGGAGTGTGTCCTGCAGAAGAACCAGGACAGCGGAGATCCAGGAAACATGGAGACACCTGGTTCAGCTGAGGAACTGTAAGGAAACACAAAGACAAGAACAAGGAGAAGAGTAGAAAAGATCAGAGGAGCGACAGGTGGTCAGATCACAGAGAATCACTAAGGCATTTCAAGGTTTTGGGTAGAAGAGTGACATGATACGCCATACTTTAAAAGATCATTTTACTTGCTGTGTTGAAAATAAGCTATAGGAAAATAAGGGTGGGGTCATAGAGACCCATTAGTAGGGTATTGCAATGAATGAACCGCCTAAGGTGATGATGACGCAGACCAGAGTCGTGGTAATGGAGATGCTGAGAAGTAGTCAGATTCCAGATAGATTCTGAAGAAAGAGCAATAGGATTTCATAACAGATTGGATGTATGTATGAAAGAGCGGAGTCATGAGTGACTCTAGAATCTGGGCCTGAACAATTGGAAGAAAGGAGATGTTACCACCTAAAATAAGAGAAATGGCACAAAGTTTTGAAGGGATGATTGGGAGTGGTTTCATTTACGCTTAGTTCAAGTCATCTGTGGGACTTCCCAGAGGTGATGTGGAGTAGGCAGGTGGACATACAAGTCTGGAGCTCAGAAGAAAAATCAGACCTAGGTATAAATTTGGGATTGTTAACATAACCAAAGCCATGTGACTAGATGAGAACCTTAAGGAAGTAGATGTAGCTAGAGAATGGACATCTAGAACTGAACCCTGAGACAGGCAGAAGATAAATACAGAAAAAAATTCCTAGTAGGGAGCGCATATGTGTGTATCCTTACAATTGAGAAATCACTCCAACTGCCACCCTTCCCAAGGAGTACAGAACTCAAAATAATGCGAACGAGTCCAATAATCCCTAGATATACGGTTGAGAGATGTAAATAAGACATCGTAGAAAATGAACATTCATTTCCTGATACTTAAAGTATTGGCTGGGAATGGAAACAGGAATTTATTAGGCCAATGCAGCTCTCTAGTGCCTAATGTATTCCTGGCAGGATTCAAATCAACATAAAAGCATGTCACTCGGATCTAATTTTTATTCCCACAGAGATGGAAGAAATGTAATAAATGCTTTCCCTTACTATAATAATAAGTATCAATTATGGTAACAATGGTGTTTGCTGCTGTGGAGAGAACTAATATGCAGGCTTTAAAAGGTGCCAGGCAGAATCCTGAGTGCTTTATGCTTGTTAACTCATGGAACTCTATGGAATAAATAACACAATTAACAAAGAGTTTAGAATACTGCCCAAGATCACACAGCTGTGCATGATAGAACTTAAGTCTGGACTCAAGCATTTTGACCCCAGAATCTACTCACTTTACCATCATGCTGAACTTCTTAGAGTAAACACTGGTTACTTGGTATCCAATTGCTGTAATCAGTTCTAAAAGTGAACCTATTTATCTGGAGTGATGTACTGTTAAACCAAACAACTAACAAGATATCTGATTGGCATCAGAAAAACAGACTCAGGTTTATGTTCTTCCACTCTCCACCTATGTGCCCTGACTTAACAATGTAATAGCCTTGAACCTGATCTCTCCTATGCAAACCTGTCTAGGATAACAAAGGCATCTGCCTCAAACTAGTTGCAAGGGTTTAGGGCAAGTATATATGAAAATAGGGTTCTCTGTGTTGTAAAGCACACATATAAGTTATTTCCTGTCGTCTGACATTTGGGAAGAAATTTGGGGGAAAGAAAATGTCTTTTATTACAGTAACACTGGCTCAGCTCTACAAAATGGCAAGGTACCATGCCCAGTCTTAGAGTGAAGAAGCTTCATTTTGTTATAATTGTCCCAAGGCCAGATTTTGGTCTTTTCTGTAGGCTTCTCCCACTCCCCTTTACTCTGTTCATTATGCTTCTAACCTGAGAAGGCAAAGGGTCAATTACCCTCAGCTACCTACGTCCAAAATATGGCTTTGGAACTTCAGCAAAGCACCAGTGTTAAGCTCTTTGCCTAGATTCTGTGTCTTAAAGTTTTCTGGGGTAGCAAGAACACAATTATTTTTTGCGAAAGTAAAACTATGACAGACTTTCTTAACATACTAGTAATCTTTGTGAAGTTGACTTTGTGCATCAAGGAATTTCCTCTTGGAAATTAGAGTAGAGTCATAGAGACCTGTCAATTTTCAGAGAGCTGTCAATTTTCAAAAATTTCACCTTGAAGTTATTTCCCTATTTGTTCTGGCTGTGAGATCATTGAGAAAGCTGTATGCCATTGCTTCAAGGTGTGAACAGGGAATAAAAATATTCTCTCGGGCGCCTGGGTGGCTCAGTAGGTTAAGCCGATGCCTTTGGCTCAGGTCATGATCTCAGGGTCCTGGGATCGAGTTCCGCATAGGGCTCTCTGCTCAGCAGGGAGCCTGCTTCCCTCTCTCTCTCTCTGCCTGCCTCTCCATCTACTTGTGATTTCTCTCTGTCAAATAAATAAATAAATTCTAAAAAAAAAAAAAAAAGAAAATATTCTCTCGTTGAGAGCCGAGATGTTTAATAAGGACTTTCAGAAGCCACTCTGCAAGGCTAAAAGCTGTGAAATTGACTTAGACTGTTAGCCAATGACTAAACTTTCATTCTATGCTCCAATGAAAATTAATTCATTTTTTTACAAGATTAGCAGGGAGTGAAATCTCTGGAGATAAAAGTGCGAAGTAACCAAGATGTCTTAACTGTCCCATTTATCAGTCCTGCAACCTGTGTAAATACTGTCCATTGCTACCAACCTTACACATCATGATCCTGAATTCCGCATTATATTTCTGAATGGTATCCCTTAGGGAAACTCTCAGACACAGAATCAAAGAATACAGTCTCACTACTATGGAAGCCACGTTGACTTTCGGTATTTTGCAAGGCTGTATTCCACATCACCTTTGCTGCAAGCACCTGTTTGAGGTCTCACTGATATCACAAAAGTTGAAATAAATTCATGCCATTTCTGAGAGAACAATCTAGAGGAAGAGGAAAAATGACACAGGAAAGAAACTGATCTTTTTCTCTCTGAAATTTTCTGGAAAAAAATTAAAAATTAAAAAATAGAAGTAGAGCTCAGCTTTCTGCTGATGACACTTTGAAACAGGCTAATATGTTGAGGGGCTATTCTTATGGTAAAGCTTTTAAACATTGAGTTTGAGATTAAGAAATGATCCAATTATCCCAACCAAAGCTTTGAGACACTGTCTGGCTCCACTGGTGGTAAGACATTAAAGAATCCTTCAAAAAAAAGCTGAGTATGATAAAATGCAATCCTATGAAGAGGAAGGGGTTCCTAAAAGTTATAAGCTCCTTTTCTATATTTATCAAACTTGAAGAAATCATGTCATAATCTTTAAAATGTTCCTCAGAGATCCGATGACCACATCCTTCCTCAAGTACAAATTCAGACTGTGCTTATAATTATCCGATAACAAGCAGAATGTTCTCATTCACTCAAAGACATGTCAGTAAGAGCAAAGGCAGGATTTTAATAAAATAATTGGGGCCTTTGATATCCATTGAGGCCATCTTTGTTTGATTGACCTATCCAGATTCGGGTCTCTAAGAGACTTTGAAAATATCCTGTAGCCCTCCATCCTCATCCCAAACCCCCACTTTATACTTATAAATTTACAGAGAAGTATATGGTGGTCCCATTCTCTGCCAAAAGAGAATCTAGAATCCTCTTAAATTCTGCTCTCTATTTTTTACTTTTAAACACAGCTTTATTGAGATATAGTGAGCATACAATCAACTGCATACAAAATATAATTGATAAGTTTTCAGATATGTATGCACAAATAAAACCATCACCAAAATCACAATAGTGAAAATTTCTATTCCTCCTCAAAGTTACCACGTGTCTTTTCAATTCCTCTCTTCTTCCTTATTATGTTCCTCCTTGTCCTGAGGCAGCCTCTAATCTGTTCTCTGTCACTGACGATTAGTTTGCAATTTCTAGAATTTTATATAATTGGAATAATATAGTATGTAATTTATTTTTGTCTGGGTTCTTTCTCACAGCACAATGATTTTGAGATTCATTCATGTTATAAAGTTCCCTTTTTTACTGCTGAGTAGTATTCTATTATATGGATATATTACAGTTTGTTTACCCATTCACCTACTTACAAAAATTTGAGTACCTGTCCAATTTTTGATGCTTTGAAATAAAACTGCCATATATATTTGTATACAAGTTTTTGTATGGACATGTGCTGTCATTTCTCTTGGTTAAATACCTACCAGTGGAATGCCTGAGTCATGCGACAGGCATATGATCGGGTTTTTAAGAGACTGCCAAGTTATTTACCAAAGTGATTGTACAATTTTATATTCCCACCAAGAGTGTATGAGAATTCCAGTTCCCCCATATCCTCACCAACACTTAATATGATCAGCATTTTTTTCAGCATTTTTAATTGTAGCCATTTTAATGTGTGCACTAATGTCTCATTATAGCAAAGTGTAATTATCCTACTTCACCAGATCTATATTTGTATAATTATGGAGGTGGGAAATACACCCATGCAAGGATTTTGAACATGAATTCAACTCCCGTGGATACATAGTGCTTTAGGACGTTTGGTCCCGCTGCTACAAGACCTCATGAAAGTTTCTGTCTTCTCACGTTGTACTTATTCCAGCCTCTCAGGTGCTGCTCCCTTGACCCCACTGTTTTCCTGTCTCTCGAATGGAAAAATGCTTCATTTATTATCCTGCTCTAAAAATGCTCATTTATTATCCTGTCTTGGGCGCATTTCCACATCTGCACATATGGATTCACCCCATCTCTTTTCAGAGCTACATAACATTTCATTCTCTTTAATGGATTTAATCACTCTCTATGAGCATTTCAATAGTTTCCATATTTCTGCTATTAGACAAATCTTGTTTGTGCCTTTTTACATACGTGCAAGTCTTGTGAGAAAAGCATCACGCATTTGTTATTGCTTCTGTCCTTGCATGTTCTCCAGAGCACTTCCTTCTCAATTATGTCTCCGCTGTCCTAGCCTCTCATTCCACACATATTCCCCACATATGAAGAGACGCCAGTTAAATTCTCTAAGTTAATGGCCAATCTGCTGTGTGGTGAGAAGAAAAAGCAGCCAGCCAAAGGGAGGCGAGTACTCTCTTCCATACCCTGAATTTCTCTAGCCTCCTTCTACCTCCATGAGAGACAGAGGGGCTTAGTGGGAAAGGCTTAGAATCAGATCTGTGCCTACAATTCATCCCAACCTCTCATTATCTTTGCTTCATCCAGCAAGTCACTGTAATGCTCTGAATTTGCCTTCCCCACTGTCAGTGGGATAATTGAGGTGATATTCAAATAAAGAATGTCCCATAGTACCCAGGTACAGAACAATTACCAGAGATGTTGACTTTGGTACTAGAACAAGAATTGAAAGCACCCGCTGAGCCAGGCACGGGCTCTTCAGTTGCCAGACCCTGGAAATTTGGAGAAATACCCCTGAAAAATTCTTAGGAGCTGGTGGAAGGGCATTCTTGAGAAGCTTTGGGCAGCTATTATTTCTAACTAGTGCTGAATAATATTTTAACCACTACCACAGCCTACTTATATCCACCTACAGAAGAACATCAGTGCAAAGCATTGTACCTAAAACTTGGTAGAAGCTTAAATATTACCTCTTTCTCTACATGTTATAAAACTCATTTCTTGTATACTTCTTTCATTAGTTCTTCTGTATTCTGCACATGAAATTTTAGTCTGTTATACTTCTAGCATAGAATCGTGTCTTCATGGAAAGTATTCTGTTATCTTTCTGATGAGAAATGTTAATATCAGTTGTTAATTTTTATATAAAACCACATCTATTACCCAAGCAAAAGAAACTGTATTTGATCCATTATGTTTATTTCTATAATCAGTATTACTAATGAATAACTACCTTAAGATTTTATATTAAGGCCAGTGTGAACACTCTATGCACTTATGTGAGTGAGGATTTGTAGCTACAACAAGCAGAGTGGCCAGTTCCAAGGTTAGAAGAAGGTCCTTGGGTATGGTGCAATTGAAACAAAACCCCATTGATCTCTGCAGCTCCCAGCACCATGCCTAGATGGAAGGAAGCACTCAAGAAAAGATGCAGAACTGAAGTGAACCCGTGATGAAACTTGGTAGAGCAAAGATACTAATTGGAATGCCATCACCTCTATCTAGCTATGGAAGAGCCAAGAAAAACTGGAATGGCACCCAGACAGAAAGGAGTAGTAATGAGGATAACACAACACAGCACAAATTCAGAAATCATCATACTGCATTACAAGGCCTGCAAACATCATGCCCTATGAAAGCAGATGTCCAGTTGAAAACCTACTGGTGCCAACAAATCTGCATTCACACTCCCTCTCTCTCGGGCGGTCTGTGTCTTCTCAAAGTCAGTGCACACACTCTAAGCTCTACAGGTGCCCTGGAAACTCAACATTAACATTATGGTCTAGGAATGGCATCAATAGTAGCAAAGGATCAACAGGGAGACAAAATGAGTGATTTTACTCATCTAACCTCTGGCAACACTCCCATTATAATCACTTTCCCCTTGTAAGGAGACTTTCTTTCATTCCTAGTAAGTCAGACTGCTTCTGGCAATTCTTGCTTCTCTAATTAGGCACCTTTCATACTTCAGGCCTAATGTGGGCTTTCCATTGTCTCAGCTAATAGGTTTTTAATATTTTAAATTCTGTTTCGTTTGTTTTTCTTGGCTTCCTTCCACAAAAGTAATCTTTCCTCGTGTTGTGTTTGCTGTTGTGGTAAATGCTGAGGCAAGACCCCGGTCGCCACACAGAGATGAGCCAGGCCCCAGATGTGGCCTCTGGCCAAAGGAATCCAGGTGTTTTGAATTAGAAGTGGAATGAAGTGTGCTCCTGGCGTGGGATGCCCAGATCCGAATGAACTTTCGACTAATGAAGTGAGAAATGACTATGTCCAGAAAGGTTAACTGAGTGGTTTCTGCCTCCAAGGTTGCTATCCCTGGCTGAAGAGCCCGTCATTGTCAGGCATCTAAATGACCTAACCCTTTTCTCACTGCTATGAAAGTGATTCTCCAGGCCTCCTTCTCTAACCCCCTTTCCGGTTCTCAACTCATGTGACTTAAGGGATGGGAATATAATAGGAAGTTGGCTACTCTCTAGATATCCCAAACTCCAGGAAAGGAATAAAAGGTTTTCAGGCACTTGGAGATTAAAAAAAAAAAAAAAACTGAATATAAATGGTCTTCAATGAGAACATTGAGAACAGGTTGAGTAGGAGCATATGCATTGACTCAAGGGTATCATTATGCTTATCTCTTAGATAATGGAACTGAAACGCTAGAGATTAGGTGATTTTCCCAAAGATGATACAGTTAATTGCTGGTTGGATTCAGTATAAAAGACAGATTTCCTAGCTGCAAGACAATGTTCTCTCCTCTTCTTTCCCCCACCAACACTCTTTAACAACCTTTACAATTTCTGTATTCTTCAATTCTCAAAACAATAGCAATATGAATCTTGCACATTAATTTCCTCATGATAATTTTTTTTGGCACAAGCTTTTGTAAAAAGACCTCACTGCATGTAGGATAGAAACAGTTGTATAAAAGATTGTCATACCAACAGTAAATAGGACCCACACCAGAATACAGGCAGTAGAATGACTTGAACCACACATCATATGATTGTCAAAGTTGCTGAAGGTCTCCCATGGGCTCCACATATACGAACTTGCTTACTCTTAACAGAACCCAGTGAAGTTGGTATTGTTAGTCTCTTGATTTTATATTATACAATTAGTGAGCAATAGAGCTGGGCTTTAAATCTAGTGGGCCAGTGTCCAAGTTTGCACATTAAGCATTCTACTTAGTGCAGATTCTTAATATTTATTAAATAAAAATAGACACCAATGACCCTTCTCCAGAGAAATACATTTTCTTTTTTCATCCAACCAAAATAGACTAAGATAAAAATACAAAATACTATAGATAAGATTCTTTCTGAATCTCTTCCTACTCAAATTCTGTCTATAATTTACCTCTCCTGAACATTTAAATGGCTATAAAAGTTAATACTTCATACTGAACCATGGCTAGAGTCAACTTTAGCTGAAATCTTGAATATACTTTAGCTGAATTCCTTGAATAAAATAGAAGAGTCTGCAAAAATGTCAGGAGTTCCATGTTATTCATATTTCAAAATATTTTCAAAAGTTATTCTTATCCTTTGTTAAACTAATTCTGTCACTCTATTGAATAACATACAGAATTTAACATCAGCTTGAATGAAATTTTAGCTATAAGCTAAAAACCTGGTTTTCATATTTGGAACAACATTCTCTCTCCTATCACTGGTTGTATTAACCAACTCGTTAAAAAAATCAATTATGGATTATAAACTCTGGGAACTCACCCAAATTAAAAAAAAAAAATAGATCATTCCCTTGAGAGGTTAAATTACTTATTTAGGGAATTACTCTCAACAAAACCATCCTCTATAGCCTCAATCACACTATTAATTAAAAATAAAACCTATAATGTCCTGAAGAACAGAATCATAATTTTATTCTCATGTTTCCAGAGCATGGTGGTGTTCAAGGAAAAGTCTTTTATGTCTGATGGAAGCTTGTAACAATGAGATTAGTCTTTCAATGATTCTTGCAAATAGTAAGCATTTTATTTCAGTTTTACTGAACAGTTAAGTTACCACTGGCAATGACTAATGCTCATAAAGAGGGAAAATTATCCTCTGACTTGCAATTTCATTATTTTTCAAAAAATTGATTTTTCGTTTGGGCAATTTGAAACCATTTTTCAAGATGTAAAAATAGATGTTCTATTATTGGTTGGGACCTTAACAAGCTAATAATGACGACCTTCTTCTGAAGATACTGGATTGTAGCCCTATCTGAATTTTAATGACTCTAAGGATTTATGCAGTAATGGAGAATCAAATACATGATTTGAAGAATGAAACTATTATTCTGTTTGTCAGTTGTCTGCACTTATGCTACTTATGTCCAAAGAAAATTCTTCTGCTCCTTGTCTGGACGGAGTATAATCAGAGTAATATAAACCATGGCCTTCTGCATCATTTTCTCCTTATGATATTTATTAAACAAATGGATGAATCCACATAAGCATATTAAGGCTCCATATCAGTTTCTATTGAGAAACATGGTGATTAGAGAAGACATTGCAAATATACTTAACCTGTTTTTCTCCAAAATAATAGAAGTCATCATTTGATACAATGGAAGGAATGAAACTTTCTGAACGTCAGACCAGAGTTTCAGTCAAGGCTATTCAACTTCCCAGCTATATACCTTCTAACGAAGAGCCTAAGCATCTTCAACTTCAGTTCCTGAGCTGAATACCTTTTACTTGTCCTCTCAGAGGCACTGAGAGGCACTCCACTCTGTTTTCTGTCACAGGAAGCTGACCTCCTGTGTCGATAACTGTGTCATCAGACCTCTTTGCCTACTGGCTTCCCTTCGAGTTTGGCTTATGGAGAACCTGGCAGGAGACTGGAAGGAAGTGAGGTCCAATGTTTACTCTTCTCTTCCCTTCCTGCAAAGTCCCCTCTGGTCAGCTCAGTCATTAGATTAAAGGTCACAACATTTCTCAAGGCATCCTTCTCAACCAGTCTCCTTCCAGGGTCCCGTGTCCCCCTCCCCTTCCTCCTCTTGTCCTTTGAGCCTGGGTGTGGGAACAACTCTGTTATGACAAACCCTGGGAGACTGCACTATCCCCCTGTGGGTTCCTCACCATGAGGACACATTCATGAAGATTCCCTTTATTAATCCTTCCTTGACTAATCCTAATTTGAGAGTCTCATCTGCTTCCTGTCAAAACCCCGACTGTTTCAGATTCTCAGCCCATACAAGCAGGGATAATCACACCCAGGGTTATTGTGAAGAGTGAAAAGATAAATGTGTGCAGGGTCAGGCACTTCCTTGACATTCTGTATATGTTTGCTCTGCTTATAATACTTTGGTTCAATTATAAATTTTTATTATGTGCAAAAGTGAACGTGCTCTATGCTATGGGATGGCTCATCAGATTTCTCAGTTTAAAAATTGGTGTGATATCTATGTGTTACAAAGACTTGAATAATAGAGTGTCAGAAATGCAAGAAGAATTCTACTTCACCACTGGTCAGGCATTTTGGTTCCTAGTCACGACAACTTCTGTTATATAAATGGATTCTTATTCACACAGGCAGTTTCTAAATAAGAACATGAAATGAAGAAAAATTACTCTATCAGATATAGCCAGATAGTGGTAACATCTTACTACAGATATTACTAACTTGCTTCAGTAACATCTTACTATGTGAGTACCACGGGGTAACACGGACATGTTAAGTAATATCTTACTAAATTAAATAGGAAGCTAGTTATTCCTTCTGATCAAGAAATATTATATCAGTTTTTAAAAGATGATTGCTGGCTTTGGAATCCAAACATGCTAGGCTTATTTTATTTCCAATGAAGTAAAGTACATTTTATTAATTTATCATTTTATGGCAAAGGAAATATAGAAAATTTCCCTTTTATATATCACATGGTTTATTCAACCAGTTCGCCAGGTTTTGCAAACACTGCCACTCATGTATACTTTTTTAAAATATATTTAGTCCACATATCACATATATACAAAAATTTTTATATATTTCGATTCACCTAGCATACCTGATAATCACTTTTATAACTTTATAAATCATTCTGACTCTTAGAACAGCAATTTAAATTATTCACTAGATATGACTTGGTTACATTAGTTTGAGAAACCCTTTTACTGTCTTCATTTCAAATATGGGGATGATTATGATAATCGCTTCAAGGAATTATCTTTAAATAGGCTAGATATTTGAAGAAGTCTGAATTGGTATGTATTCTCTGAGCTGAAAAGGAAAATTTTTAAAGGGAATTTCAGAAGAAAGGGAAGCATTCATTTTGTTGCTAGGTCAATGGGAAAGAACACTCCTTTATACCACACTGATACAATAGTAGATAAACATCTATCAAGCCCCTTTGTATGTGCTAAGAATACTATGCACTTGATATCTATTATCAAATTCAATCTTTATCACTGTAAAAAAAGTATATAAATGAAGAATTGCTTGGGGTTGCATTTATTTAAAAACCTAAGCGATGTTGATTTAACTGAATAATGGTGTGCTTGCTTTCACGTGTAACAGGAAACTCCACAGGCAGGTGATCCTAAGCTGGTGGAGAAGCTCCCCAGTGCTTACAGTGACTTCACCTCCTTCCCGCTGCAGATGTGGTTCACCCCCAGGCTCACAAGATGGCTCAGAGCTTCCACTACGGCATCCACCGTCTAGGCAGGAGAAAGAGGAGAGAAAGGAGCACGCGGCCGGGGGTGGGGGGTGTGGCGCAGAGGGGGAGGGTGGGAAGAGAGAGAGAGATAATACGCCAGTCAGTCAGGTAGACCACATGTCAAGTTCCTTATTCACCAACCTCCATTTACATCTCTTGAGCCAAATTATAACCGTACCACAAAGCGTGTACAAAATGAAGTTATATCTCTAGGTGTGCTGCCAGTGCCATTGAATTCGCGGTTCTTTCACTAAGAGAGAATGTAGAATGGGTCTCGTTTAGGCAGCTAGCTGCCTCTGTCACAGGGAAGTATGACGGTTATCTCCATTGTGTAGATAAAGAATTTCAGCAACTGGCCTTGGATACACCACTGGAAAGCAGTTAGTGGTACCTCTAAGACTAGAATCCCTGTTGCCCTTCATATTTATCATGTTTTTATTTTGGTTAATTAAGCTAAAACTCCCCAGTTCAATACTTGCCATAGAAAAATGCCGGTATTTTTTTCCTAGCCTCCCACACCAAAAGCTAAGCTTCAAACCTTTCCCTAATGTTATTTTAAACATTTTCAAACCACAGAAGAGTTGCAAGAATACTGGAAGAAACACAATTATACGCTTCACCCAGATTTACTCATTTTAAAGTTTCATCACATTTGTTTTTGTCTCTTTCTACTTTCTATTTATACACATATATACACACACAAACATACCCGTGTATGTTCACATATATACACATATGGGTGTATATTTACATATATACATATTAAAATAAACATTAAATATACATGTTAGTATATAATATATATATTATAAACTGAATCTTTTAGGAATCAGTAGTCAACAAAAAGGATTATCCTTCATGCCAAATGCTTCTGATTATTATCAGCTAAAAACAAGGACATCATCCTACATAACCAAATATAATTATCACCAGGAAATATTAGCACTATAATATTACCTATTATATGGTCCATATTTGGTTACCTCCACTGTCTTAATAATGATGCAGGGCTCCATCAAAGATCACACACTACATTTTGTTTTCCTGTCTCTTTAGTTTTCTTTCATCAAGGCCATTGCCTTTCATGGGACCAATATTTTTTGAAAAGTCCTGGTGGTTGTTTTACTGAACACCACTCTATATGGATTTGTCTGAATTGTTCTCATGGTTGGATGCAGGTTAAACATTTATGGGAGGAATTATTAATACACTGAATTGGGGATGTTTCTCTTCTCATTGATGATATTTTGATCACTTGGTTAAGGCAATATCCTCCAGATGTCTACAATATCATAGAAGTAGCTTTTCCCTTCTGTCATTAGAAGGTAATCTAAAGGGATATATTTGAGACTGTGCAAAAATATTATACCTTTTGCCCATGATTTTAGCATATGAGATGACTCTTGCCTGAATAAAATTATTACTATTATGATTATAAATGTGATTTTTCTCTATTTATTATTCATTCTTCACTTTTATAGTGTATTCTATAAAGACAAACTTTTTAATTTGTGTATTTTTCAACTTTGTTTAGTATCATAGGTATAAAATTTAACCCTGTTCTTCATTTTTATGGTCAAATTTTCCCAGATTTAGCCAATGAGGACCCCCTTTAAGCTATTCTCATGTCCTTTTGATAGGTCCCTATCAGTTTTTGTACAATTTACTTCTTCTATACTCACCTTGTACTTTCCCTTTTTAATCCTAGAAATGATTATCTCTCTAAAGATCCTGTGTTCTTCTTTATTTTCTTTTGTTTAGAGAAAAAGTCTAAGGGGGGTTGCGGAGTAGAGAGAGAAAAGAGAGAATCTTAAGCAGGTGCCATGACCAGGGCAGAGTATCTGTGTGGTTATATTATATATCTGATATTTAGTTCAGTTTATTTGTTTATGTTTGTATTCAATACTAGTTCTTTTCCTATCCTGATTGATTCAAGATCATTTTTAATATAAAAAATTAATACAGCTCAAATATAAATATATGTGTTTATATATTATATATATTGTAAAGTTTTGCAGGTGAGGTAAACACAACACCAGGCGAGGTAGGCGCAAGGCAAGATTTATTAAAGGCATCTCCAGTGAAGTTTCAGGGCTCAGGAGAAGGGGAGCCAGGAAAGTCGTGCCAAGAGGAGGTGGGCACCCTCGGGGGAGTTTCTGCAACTCTGGAGAGGGGAGTCCAGGAAGTCGCACTGGGAGGCGGTCAGCGGGGTCTTTTCCCGGGCCAAGGCAGGGCATGGGCTCACATCCATACATGGTAAGATATTTGGTGATGGGAGGGTATGGTGAGGGCTCCTGATGCTCCTGTTTCCTTCATAGGTATGGGGTTACCTATGGAGACATGACCAGGGCATACATCCTTTTGGCGGGAGAGTCAAGGGTTAAGGAGGGGCGGGGGCAGCTGGAAGATGGCAGCCCCGGCGGTCATTTCTATTGTTCCTCCTGCATTCCCAGAGCCGCGGACCCAACATATATATTCTATATATATGTTATATGTAACATAGATACTATATATAAGTAAATATTTTATGAAAAATATACAATTTATGTATATATAATTATATTATATAATATATACAATAGGAAATGTATAATCATATATAATCATATGATATTATATATAATATTTTATATTATATAATATCTTATGCATTTATATTATATATTATATTAATATTATATATTATAATCGACATCTATTATCAAAGCATTAATATTAATATTATATATAATATTAATATATAAGATATTATATAATGTAAAATATTATAAATATAGCACATATTATATCTTGTATATGATTATATATTACAATGATTATGTTATATAATATAAATAATAATATTTTATATATGATTATATTATATAATATACTCAGGATTCTTTGTGAGTTACAAAAATTACTTTTGATGGCAAGGCTCCCTTCAATGGGATGTTAACTCTGACACTTGTAAATGAATGTGCAGAAGCCCTCCAATGCTGGGGGGAGGGTTTGGGGAGGGGATTTAATTATAATTGAAGAGGACACAAGGAAGGCTTTATATGGGGGATGGAGTAATTCAGGGTTATTTTACTCCTGTGTGTAGCTGACTTTCTTATATTCTTTTTTCCTCTTCTCTATGCGTAGCAGATATCTGAAGTTACCAAGTGTCATCTCCTCTGTTTGGCTCCATTGTTTATGTTAACAAAACTTGCCCCCCACCACACCCACACAACAAACACCCACCCACTTTTTTAAGGAGCTATTCTCTCAGACTTCATCTATCAATATCATAGCCTGTCCTTTTGTATACACAAAACAGATCACTGACCCAGCTGTTTTCCTCTCCTTTTCCTGTTTGTCCTTGAATTAATGACCCTGCAGGTTACCCTGGGGCCTACTTCCTTCCTGTCCACGTCCTTGCTGATTCAAGCTTGTATCCATCTGGAAATCACACGGAGAAGGTTCTAAAGAGCCTTCTCAGTACATTCCCTTGGGTTGTTTCTCCTGCATGAGAGAACCTGTTCTTTTTGTCATTTTTTTTTCCTTTTTTCTGAACTTTCAGTGTGAGTTGGCAACAGAGGTAGGAAACAAATCTTTGTATCAGTTAGTGACCTCGATCCAGAAGGTCTGTACACCAGTTCTAAGTCTTCCCAAACAATATATTTAATAATGTGTTCTGTAAATTTCCAGAGATCAACATCAAGCCCTGCCTGAAGTGGACAGGGTATGTTTTCCCCTTATAGAGACTCAGAAATGATATAGGAAACAGAGGCAGAAGAAAAGTTATTAAATTTCCTTACTATCTAAAGCCCACTGACAAGTCCTTGAAACAGGCAGAGTGACATTCCTCTGGAACTCAACTGGCTCCACCTTAATACTTTGCAAAGGGCAAAAGGCAATTCTAGCCTGACCACCCCCCTGACCTACCCCCCAACCAGGATCTTGTAAATCTACTTTAACATATAAAAATTCCTTTGGAAACTTCCTCTATCTGTCAAGCCCCCCAAGATATGTTTTGGCAGTCATCCCCAAGCATATGGCCCACTGATATATATCTGAAGGATCTCATGACTAAGGTTTTATTAGACGGTAATGAATGACTTTTTCCCAACAACAGCTAGTCCCTGAAGGTCCTGGAAACCTTGCTTCCAAAATGCCTTAGAGACTGATGCTATCCCTGACCCCCTCCCAACAGTATATAAAAGACCACTCCTCACAACCCCAGAGCAGCCGCTCTTTCTGCCCACAGGTCCTGTCCCTGTGCTTTAATAAACCACCATTTTGTACCAAAGATGCCTGAAGAATTCTTTCTTGCTCCTCGGCTCCAGACCTCACCCCGCTGAACCTCATCTATATTCTAAAACTTCATCTGAATAATATTTCTCACACTTTTCCTATATGCCATGATTTCTGCAAGATGAAATCAGGTCTGTAACATCTTTATTGTTCTGGAATATACTTTAGCTTTTAGAATTGCTGGATGATCTTAACTTCCTCAGCTACCTGACTTGTCTTCTTCCCTGACTGTGGAGCCCTACAGGGTGGAAATACTTTCTAATAAAGAAGAGTGTATTTTGTTGCCTAAGTCTTAACTTCATCTGAGGCTGTCACACAAAATTCAATCTTAATATGCAGAGGAAGACACCAAAATTCACAGACAGTGAGAAACAGAATCAGACCGGGTGGCAAGCTGGAGAAAGGATTTGCAACTGTTTCTGGTTAACACCTCAAGTGTTTACGACTGATGGAAGTTTCTGGCGAGGGAAGTTAAAGGAGAGAGAAAGACTCTCCATCCTATTCACCTCATCTGGATTTCTATATCTGGCCTAATTCCAGCAGTGATTTGAGACAGGCTTTAGTGAAATATACACATGATATAAAAATCTAAAAATAGAGATTGAAAAAAAAAGATGCATGTATTGAAAATGAGGAGGAGTTGGGGCCTAGTTGTCACCAGTGCACACTGGGGTCTCAGCGTCTTTTGTATGATTTAAATCGGGGACAACACACACTGGGAAATGTATGGCTCAAAGACAGACAAAATGCAATCGAATAAAATGAGCCTTCTTTTAAAATCGGCCTCAACCTTGCCAAACACCCCAGCTCCAAGTAAAGCAAGTGTTGTTCAAGATGGTATTATTTTTATATGTAAGCCCTAGTCTTATCAGGAAACCAATTCTGTTGCATACAACTAACTGCAAGAACTCAAAAGGAACCAAAACACTAACAGGAAACCACAGAATATCAGGGGGATGTCTAAAAAATAAGGATAATGAATTCAAAGGGGGGGTGATTAAGAGAAATTAGCAAGTAGATAAGGGTAGGCAAAGGCTGTTTAGAACAATTGAGAAGAAAATGGTGTCTCTGCTGAGCAAAAGACAAAACTTTACTATTTAAACCCTGAAGCTCCTACCTGAGAGTTTTAAAGAGAAAAGGAAGAAATGGGATAATATCTTGGGCAATTAAGATAAGGAGAAAGACACCAAGTCACTACTGAAAAGTCCCAGAAAGATGAATGTAAGCAGATAAACATGAAGTAGAGGTGATGCAAACTGAGGTAAAGAATATAACTAGGAGTGGAATCTGAGACAGAAAAAAGAGAGAGAGAAGGAATGTATTAATAACTCATTAAAGCCACACAAAGATGTATGAGAAGGAACTGCAACGTACATAGAAAAAACATACAATATTAACTCTGAGAAAAGAACAACAACAAAAATATCTTTTCGTACATTGACTGAACTTTTGGAGATTTTGTGGGAACCACGGGACCATGGTTCAATAGTATATTTTTAAAAGACAATAGTATATTTTTAAATACAAAGGATCAGAATGAACAGAATAATATTCTTTTCTCTTTTTTTTAAAGATTTTATTTATTTATTTGACAGACAGAGATTACAAGTAGGCAAAGAGGCAGGCAGGGGGTGGGGGTAGCAGGCTCCCCGATGAGCAGAGATCCCGATGTGGGGCTCAATCCCAGGACTCTGAGATCATGACCTGAGCCAAGGCAGAGGCTTAACCCACTGAGACACCCAGGTGCCTCCAGAGTAATAGTCTTGAAGACACCCTGAAAAGGCAACTTCTGTTTTTTGGGGTTTTTTGCTTTTTTTGTTTTTTTGGTCTGTTTGTTTTTGTCTTATTTGTTTATTTGACAGAGAGCACACAAGTAAGCAGAGTGGCAGGCAGAGGGGGAGAGAGAGAAGCAGGCTCTCTGCCGAGTAGGAAGCCTGATGCAGGGCTCGATCCCAGGACCCTGGAATCATGACCCGAGCCGAAGGCAGCCGCTTAACCAACTGAGCCACCCGGGAGCCCCCTGAATAGGCAACTTCTTAAAAAAAGACTCTTCCTGCTCAAGATATAATGTATTGTATCACATACCTTTATAGTAACAATGGGCTAGGATAATACATTTGTTTTCATAAAGGTGGGAGAAACTAGAAATGTCCCCCAGTATCTAGAAACCCTTGAGTCTTAACTGGATTTAGAGTTGCCCAGCCAAGAAGACATTTTTTTCTGCCTCTCACATAGCTGCATACAGCCATACAACTGAATTCTAGCCAATAGGGAAGCGCAAAAGCAATGTGTGCATCTTTGGGCCTTGCTCTGGGTCTTGCTTAACCTCCTTCTACTGTCTCAATGTGTATTCCCTCCAGCTCAAATCACATGTTGAATTCTAATGTCCAATGTGATGGTATTAGAATATATTCTAATATATTAGATGTGTAAGACCCCTATAGAGTCTTTGGGAGATGAAGGTGGAGCCCTCATGAACGGAATCAGTGCCCTTAGAGACCCTGCAGAGCCCAAGGCATTCATGTGAGGAATACAACAAAAAGTCTGCAACCCAGAAAAGGGCCCTCACCCAACCATGTTGGCACCTTGATCTAGAATTTCCAGACACCAGAGTTCGAGCAATAAATGTCTGCTATTTATAAGCTATCTAGTCTGTAGTATTTTATTATAATCTGAATGGACTGAGATGCTTCCCCTTCCTCTGTTACTGACTGGAGAGCTGCAACGTGAATGTGATGGTTCAAAGCTGTCTTCAAGCACATAGACAAGGATAACGTCAAAGAAGAAGACATAATGACAATACAGAAAGGACGTAGGTCTCTTGGCTATTTTGTAGAATAGAAACACTCTATCTCATGCATACAAGAAAAACAAACTCCTATCTTAATCACCATTATTTGATCTCTTTTAAAACAATCATCTCATAGAGTAAGCCTATCAGTATTACCTGTAACCACACCTTATAACAAATAATTTTGCTTCTTTAAGATGAAAATAATGTGTTCCATGATTTAAATATTGAATTCTATCAAGATGAAATCTGAAAAGTCCATCATAATCACTGAGTTAGTTTCTGCCTGTGTGTGTGTATGCGTGTGTGTGTGTATGTGTGTGTATGTGTGTGGTGTTGCTGTTGTTGCTTGAGGAATAAAATAAATGTCAGTGATGGTGGGGAATTAAATACATGTTAGCACTGGGGGAAAAAAGATGGAAAGCAAAAGTTTGTGTGCAGGGAACATTCCTTCAATTTGCATGCAGCAAATATCAATCAACTCAGAAACTTAAATGAGCAAGAAATTGAACTTTGTTTATTTACTCCTCTAACCAGACCTGATCTTGAGCTGTTATGCACCAGCACTGACAGAACAGATGTTTCATATTGAAATACTTCATAACCAGTTCAAGTGCATCCCTCTCTACTGCCACCACCCTACTCGGAAAAACCCCAGGCCTCTGAATGTTCCAGAACTTTAAGAGATTGTGCCAGGCACAGTAGGCAGCCTCCAGGATTTTTCAGCCAACACCTATTCTGATTGGTTGTTACAAGAGCTATATAGTTGCTACACATTTAACATTGCCGTTGTCTTCATTTAAACTTAATTTTAGTTTTTAGTGCCCACGCCACTGAATGGCAGAAATGATGTCAGTTGCTTCAAGATTCTCATCCCTTCTCCCAGGGCTCTTACCTAAGTTCGACAAAGATTAAATACTACAAAGGATTGTACAGCAGATCTGAGGGTGAGGATAGAGGGGTCTTGCCCAGGAGCATTGGAAAAACGTTCTTTCTTGATTTTCCACCTTATCTCCAATTTCACTGGCACTCAGCTGTCAGCTAGTGGGTAACCCAGTCCTGAGTTGTTAACAGTATGTCTACTCTCTCCCATAAAGGTCTTCTATGCTGAGTAAGTACAGTTTTACAGAATAACCATTAATAACTCTAAACTTTCGAGTGCCAAGTTCATTCAGGGAGAAAATTAAGAGACTTTGATGACTTCACACATCATTGGTCACTACGGTTTGCATTTCAGTATCTGCAAGCTGCAAAACTAAGCAGGCCAATGAAATAAAGGAGTTATAAATAAACTACCTAGCTTCTAACCTCGGAGGTACATGGAGGTCCTTCAGAAACAGGCATGGCTCTCCAGAGGCAGTTGTGGACAGCAGGAGGGGATCCATGGGCTGCTGATCTGTCAGACAGGGCTCTACTACTTGCATACGTAGACATCAATGTCCCCCAAAAAAGGACTTCATAAAACAAAGAACGCTTTCTTAGTTGCAGAGGTAATGGAAGCAATGTCCGGGGAAGAAATAAAGGAAAAAATATTTAAAGAAGAATATAAGGGAGAAATCTAGATAGTTAAAAATTATATAAATGTGGACTAAAGAGAGAAATTTAAAAGACTAAAAGTAGCTTGGACTTGAGAGAACTTAAATACACCATCACTGGGGCGCTTGGCAGACTCAGTCAGTAGAGCTTTCAACTCTTGATCTCAAGGCTACGGGTTCAAGCCTTGTATTAGGTGCAGAGATTACTAAAAAATAAAGTCTTAAAAAGAAAATATAGCATCACTGGCTTCTAGTAATGGAATAAATAAGGAAATTAATGCCTTTCTTTTTTTTTTAAGATTTTATTTATTTATTTGACAGAGAGAGATCACAAGTAGACAGAGAGGCAGGCAGAGAGAGAGGGAAGCAGGCTCCCTGCTGAGCAGAGAGCCCAATGGGGGCTCGATCCCAGGACCCTAAGATCATGACCTGAGCCGAAGGTAGCGGCTTAACCCACTGATCCACCCAGGCGCCCCAATGCCTTTCTTATTAACCAGGAAACAAAGAATGAGATTAATTCAAGCAGCAATGATCAAGTAAAGCATAAGAAATACTTTCTCCATAATTAAGAAACAGACATGATTTTAAATACTTTCTAACTACTGAGGATCCTCCTATGATAGTTCAGAAAATAGACAGGAGGGGGACTGACCAGAGTGCCGCTCAGGTATCCTGAGCGGTTAGTCACTGCAGGGATTTGGCTAACAAAGAAGGACTGTTTATAAATATTATTACTATATGTGTGTTCTATTTCTTTCAATTACATTAAAAACAGCTGCTATCGGGCGCCTGGGTGGCTCAGTGGGTTAAGCCTCTGCCTTCGGCTCAGGTCATGATCTCAGGGTCCTGGGATCGAGTGCCGCATCGGGCTCTCTGCTCAGCAGGGAGCCTGCTTCCCTCTCTCTCTCTCTCTGCCTGCCTCTCTGTCTACTTGTAATCTCTCTCTGTCAAATAAATAAATAAAATCTTTAAAAAAAAATTTAAAAAAAAAAAAAACAAAAAACAGCTGCTATCAAGGAACAAACATTTGGGCCGTTCCGGGGCTGTGATTTTCAACTCCAGAATGTACCAATAAATATGACATTTAAACAATGCTTTCAAAGCCTTGGGTAAAATTCCAATGTTACCACGTTTTATTTTGTTTTGTTTTTTATTCTGGCAGGACTATTGACCCTGGTTATGTTCCCTTAGGACAGGACATAAAAACCTGAATTGTAGAGGGGCTCTATACCCACTCGACCCTCCACCTCCATGCCCCCACTCCCACCCACCAGAGTCTCATAGGGCTGCTAGTACTGACATTCACTTGTAACGATGGGTTGATGAATCAAGTGGGCACCAGGAAGTCCTGGATTTGGGCATTTACTGAGTTTTGCAGTGTAAATAACCCCACCGTGGCTGATTTCAAGGATATCTATGTTTAACAAACAAATGGCTTGTAAAATTTCTGAGAACTTCAAAATGGGCCCTTGTGAGCTCGTTCGTGTAGGCAGATCTGCCACACACTGATGAGGGAAGTCTCCTTGCATCCAGTTCTCTGCCCCATGCAAGATGTAGTCCAAGCCTCTGAGCGGCTTTTTATAAAAGCAATAAAAATAATAGCAAGCTCTTGGTTATCATTCTTTATATGCCAAGATTTAAAGCTTTTGTGAGTAACATTATTGATCCCCACAGGAATGCTACTAGGTATTTTCTTTCTTTCTTTCTTTTTTTCCTATTTCTTTTTTGTAAGATTTTATTTATTTATTTGACACAGAGAGATCACAAGGAGGCAGAGAGGCAGGCAGAAGGTGGGGGGGAGGCGAGGGGGGAAGCAGGTTCCCCACTGATCAGAGACCCCAATGCAGGGCTCAATCCCAGGACCCTGAGATCATGACCTGAGCTGAAGGCAGAGGCTTAACCCACTGAGCCACCCAGGTGCCCCAACTACTAGGTATTTTCATCATGACCAAGAAAAAAGGCTTATAAGACATAATACAATGATGAACAAGGTCACAGATACTAAATGTTCTAGAAGCAGAATTCGAGCCCAGGTCTATCTACCTCTAAAATCCATGGCCTAAACTTAACCCTATCTTGCTTCCTTTACAATTTAACACAGTTATTCAGACAGTCTTTGAAAAACCCTACTGCATTTCTTCAGTACTTTCCTGCCATTTCCCTTGAGCTTCCATGAGGTCCCACTTTCTTCCTTCCTCCTTGGAAAGGAATCATTTGTTACTGGAGGGCTGGGGCAGAGTCCCAGTCATTTCTGCATGCCACTAGCTGCCCGTGAGTGCTCTATTAATGTTTGCTGAATGAGTGAATAAATGGATTAACTCAAACTGAATCTGTGAACTGGCTTTGTTCCTACTGTTTAGACACCTTCCCCCTTTCACCTCTTACTTCCACCCATCCCCATCAGAGCCTCAACGTGGAAGCCAACTTCAAGGGTCAGGCTGGAAATAAGAAGATGACGTGGAGCTTTAATTTTTAAGTCTTCAGTTGCAGACAATTGCTTACCACCTTCACTGGGTTTAAGTCTATTTTATTTTAAAGTAAGAAAAGATGAAATACTAGTAAGGCACTATTCCAGATTCCTAGGTGACTTAGGCCAGTTCTCACCTATATTTATATCTCATACATTCATTAAAATGCAAAGTTTTCAGGGTACCTGCATGTCAGTCAGTGGAGCACGCTACTTGTAATGTCAGCTCAGGTCTTGATCTCAGGGTCCTGAGATCAGGCTCTGTACTGGGCTCCATGCTGGGCCTGGGGCTTACTTTAAGGAAAAAAAAAAAAAAAGGCAAAACTTTCAAATGGTCATTCCATTGCTTTCCTGCTCCCTAAATGATTAAGTATCACCTTTCCAGACTTGAGGCTGTAACTAGTCACCCTGATTTGCAGCTCTTTGACCTATAAAACAGGCTCATAAAAATTACAGCCTGGAAAGCAACATCTGGAGCAAGGCTGATAAATCATTTTATAAATTCATAAAAACTTAAGAGTGTTTTCAAATTGAATTATAATAATCACCGTACAAAAGAATCTCAGCAGGTACTTTTTAAAATGAGGCACACTGGAGTTTTTAAGCAGCAGTATCTAAAAGGCTATTTCTACCTGTTTGACTTCCTTTCATAATTTGTGAATTAGTTAGGCAAATTAGCCTGCCCTTGTAAGACTTGTGACCACATGTCAAATCCAACAGCTCTTAAGCCCGGTGTCAGTTAAAATGTAGAATTCTGACTCATTTCACAGATAACTGAGTGACAGCTGATCACTCCCTTTTCCATATAACCTCCAGGACTCTTTTTGCTGACCCCAATGGCCCGAGGTAAGAATGTCATAGATACCTTATTTGGTTTCCTGTGACATATCTGAGAATAACTAGTAAATGAAATTAGGAGATCCTCTTTCCACATTTACAAATCTTTCAATATATGGCACAGATTATTTTGGCAAGTTCTGTCTAACAGACTATTTATTTATTTATTTATTTATTTATTTATTGCTTTCCTGAATTATTCACGCTGCCTTGCTCAAAAAGGCCCACAGGCAGTATTGTCTGACTTACTGACCTTTAGGTTGGCAAAACAGCAGGAGGAAGGGACACAGTAGTTCAGTTTTTATCAGCTCAGACATATTAGCTGATGGCTAGTTGACTGTATCATCTTTAAATGCAAACATAGTCCATTAATGGGTGGCTTGGAACTTGTGTCAGATAGAAGGATCCTGATTTAACATATATTTCAACTTGTTGTCTGCCCTTATAGATATTAAAACAGGATTCTTCCCTTTTAATTAATTTATAAAACTATGACTTTTGGAAGATAATGTAAATAGTCTTAGAAAAATCTCTTTTTAAATAGCTTGTGACCCAGAACTTCCAGTTTTCCAACGCCAAAGTGAAAAACAATGTCCGATGTATAATGATAAGCTACTTTTGGTGAAAAAATAATGAATACTGTTTTTCTGAAAATAAATAAATTGGGGGAAAAAAAAAAAAAAAAAAAAAATATTTTTCTTGTTCATTCTTTCCATCAGTATTATGGCCATAAAATGTTAGCAATGTTTCAAGTATTAGAAACATTTACAGAGAAGAAAACATGGTAGGTGGGCTTCCTGTCCTTTGTAGAGTATTATTCATTAGTTATTTCATTTCCTCCCCAAATGAGAAACTGATGTTTTCAATCCTTTAACTGGACACAATGTCATAGGATTACTAAGCAGCAATGTCACAGTTTAAAAAAATTGTAGATTCCATTTATGGTTTATATAAAATAAAAGTCTTATCCATATAAGCTATATAGTTGGAGTCCCCATACCATTTTTTTTTTTTTTTTTGAGACTTTATTTTTTCTGGTACAGATGGAGAGGTTGATTGGGTCAGTGCTGAAAAAGCCTCTTCCCTGTCAGGTGAGGATGAAGTTAGTTGCCAGGTTGGAGGTTGGTGCCAGTAGTAAGCAGAATAATGGTTTCCCAAAGATGTCCACATCCTGAGATTTGGAATCTGTGAATGTGGCAAGTTATGTGACCAAGGGGAAATTAAGGTTGTTAATAAACCAACCTTAAAATAGAAAGATTATTGTAGATTATTTGAGTATTATCTGAGGGCCTACTGCAATCACAAGGATCTTTCAAAGGGTAAGAGAAAGGGAAGCCAAGGAGAAAAATTGAAGAAAGTGTGATGATGAATGCAAGGTCAGAGGGAAGTTCAACGTTGGCTTTAAAGATGGAGGAAGGGAAACACAAGCCGAGGAATGGGAGTGGCCTCTCACTGCTAGAAGGGACAAGGACATGGATCTTTTCCTACAGCCTCCAGAAAGGAATGCAGTCCTGCTGATAGCTTGATTTTAGCCCAGTGAGACATATGTCAGGTTTCTGACCTCCTAAGCAATAAGATAAGGAATTAGTGTTGTTTTAAACCATGGATCTTGTGAAAATTTGTTACAGCATCCATGGAAGACTAATACAGTGCTTACTGAATAGAAAGAGTCCATTCTGGAGAATTAGAGAAAATTCAATTAGATCAGGAGCTGCCTATGCCAAGTGGCTAAACAAAAACACAGTAAGTGCAGACACAGACTCTTATTTAAAAATGAAAACAAAAACAAACAAAATCCAGTAGCGGAGAACAGCAATGAGAATGTATTTCACATTACTGACCCATTCACTTAAAAATGGTGAGCCAGTAAATTTTATGTTATGTGTACTTTACCATTAAAAAAAAAAAAAAAAACCTCAGAAAAGTTTCATACACCCCTGAGTACCACCAATCTAGGGTTAATATTTCACAAGGGAAGAAGAGTTTAAGTCATATTAATAGAAGAAATATCCCTTTCCCATGTAGGACCAGACAATGGTTTAGAGGAAAATATAGTTGTGCTAGATGATTTCTTTATACATAAGTAAGAAGAGAATCACCTACAATCCCTGTGTGTATAGACTTCAGAGACTAGACCACTCCATTTGGTCACCATTTTGCCTTCAGAATCAGCAAACACTAAGTGCAAGAGGCATCATTTACTATCTGGCCTGAAGTGCTCCAGTCTTCAAATTGTAAGACCAAACAAAGACACAGATCAGACCCTTCCTGTGAGGGCAAACAGAATTAAAGAAAGGAAGTGGGCACAGGAGAGGACAGAAAGAGGGATGGGAAACATATAGTGTCTTCATGAACAATGTCCTTTTCAGAAGCCCAAAGTTCAACACTCTCTTCTAAAGGAAATCGGTAACTTTGTCCAAGTTTCAACCTATGGCTCCCTACAGGTATAAGGGGAGAAACATGAAATTTGACATTTTGAATAAGGAATTCTTCATCTTCTCCACCCATACCTCTTCCACCTGTGTTTCCTTCTTCAGTCAAAGACACCACTATTTGCCTGTTCTAAGAGCATGTACTTTCAAAGCTCCTTCCCCACAGGAAAATCAAACCACTTCTGAATCTAACTTCTACTGTATTAGGGACTTTCTTCAGAGTCTCTTAGCCTCACTCCAAATGCATCTTCTCTTGGTTTTGGTGGACCTTCTGTTGCATTTCACTCTGGCTTTGACCCTAAATACTGTCTTTCTTCTTTGCCAGCTTCATACTCCATAGACCAGGAGACAGTTTTTCCACCATCCTAACTCCCAGCCAGCCTAGGGAAAGACAGACAGTCCAGGAGGGTGCTCATACACCACATATGCCTAGAAAATAAGACCGCCATATTGCTTAAACCATAAACTAAGAAGTTAGCCTAGACTCTATCCTCTCCTTCACTATTTGCCAGTCTCATGTCACCTATTTCCTCACCCAACACACACACACACACACACACACACACAATCAAATACCAAATTATGCTGTCTCTACCTCTTGAATATTTCTGGAGAGTATACTCTTATTCACATCCCCATGTACCAGCCCTTTGGTTTACACCCTTATCATTTCTTACTTCAAATTTTGCAGTTGCTTTTCCATCTTAGGACAGGTTGCTTGGAAACAGACTCAAGTAGGTATTTCTGTGTGGTATGTTTATTATAGAATGCACTGAGGACAACAACTAAAAGCAAGTGAGGGATGCAGGATTGGACAGAAGCAGAAATTGAACTATGATGCAGATATACCAGAGGCCTCAGTTTATCCCACAAGAATCTCTGAAGCTGAGCTGTCTCAGATTGAGGAAAAGGGGTTGATCATCATGTAGGGACCAGTGATTGGATATGATCTTTACCCAGGCAGAAACCCCAGTTCCAGTGGGGCAATGTGGATGGTGTATCATGACATCCACTACAGCTTCCTCAACTGGCTTCCCTGGCTTCAGTCCCCACGTTGTTGCCATAGTAATCATTTTAAAACAGCAGTCACATTTTCAAACTGCAGAAATATAATCCTTTCTGCTCATCTGTTTGTTTTTTAAATAAGAAATTGCAATTTAAACCAAGGTATAATCTGGTTAACTATTTTCCCTCACCCCCAGCCTACTAAAGCAAATAAATAAGCAGTGGTAGGCTATGAATTACGATAGAAAAGGATAAAGGCAGAGAGATGTCTGGGGGTGAGAGAAAATAGTTAACCACATTATACCTTGGTTTAAAAAAAAAAAATGCTGGTTTAAAAAAAGAAGTGTTAAAAAAAAAAAAGTGTTGGGTAGGGAGCCTAGTTGGTTCAATCAGTTAAATGTTTAACTATTGATATCAGCTCAGGTCATGATCTCAGGGTCCTAGGATAAAGCCCCATGTTGGGCTCTGTGCTGGGCTGTTTTTGTCTCTCTCCCTCTGCCCCTCCATACATCTCTCCCTCTCAATAAATAAATAAATAAATAAATAAATAGTAGGGAAGTGTTAATGACTAAAAATTGTCTATTTATATGGAGCTAATGGTTATAAAGTAAAATCTTTAAGAATTATCATTAAAGCAACAATGTTAGTTATCTGATACACCCTTAACAGCTAGAGGTCTGCCAGTGTTCTAGATGCATCACTGATCATGATTACAACACTAAACCTTTGCACCATGTTGGCCATCTTACAAGTGGAGAAGAGCTGAGATGCAAAGAAATTAAACAGTTGCTCATTATAGACATGAGGCAAAACTAGATTGGAACCCAACTTGGCCAAATCCAAATCTTGTGCTCTTGAGATTTTTTTTTTTTTTCCCTAGTTTATTGGCATTGGAGTTTTGGCCAAGAAAAAAAAACATGTATGGCGAATTCTGATTTGTTCATAACTAGACCAGGAATATTCTCATCAAATTTTAAAATGTAATGTTTGTTCAATGATAACAGATAAGGGAGTTTGCTTTTTTTTATGATTAGCTACCATGAAACAGTACTACACAAACAGGAATCATTTAGAATGAAGAACAGAAGGTCACAGAAAGAAATGAATGTGCTTTTTGTTGATGAAAATCATAGTACAGGGAACAAAATAACAAAAGTCAGGGCTAGACTTATCACACTGCAGATTTATATTTATTAAAACTAGTAACCCCATTAGGAAAAAAATATAGCTTCATATGAATCACATGTATGTGCTACATAATTCTTCTAAAAAAGCCTCGGGACTAAGCTAAAGGTCTTCAAAACAATAAAGTCCTCATATAAGAGCAGCTGGAAACTGACTGGTGAAGCTGCATCAAAAAGACTACTTAGGCAATACAATAAAATGAATAGAAAGCAAGAAATCAAAATATTTTCAATAGGTAATAGAAAATCAATGAAGCAATGAAGTCCTTTCCTGAAGATGAATGAAGTGAAAATATATATATTTTAGAGCTATAAATTTTTACAAATTTTGTCTACCCAGCACCTCCCCCCTTACTCTGTAGACTCTACCAAGAAGACTGAGAAAGAATTGGATTTTTCATTTCTTCATTCAGGAAATTTCACTGAATGCCAGCTCCATGCCAGGCTCAGTGGTAATCACTGGAAAAGCTGTGATCAATACAATATCCATGACATCATGTGGCCTATATTCTAGTAGGGGAAATAGACAGTAACTACTAAAGCAAATAAATAAGCAGTGGTAGGCTATGAGTTACGATAGAAAAGGATAAAGGCAGAGAGATGGCAAATTTATACAAGGTAGTTAGGAGAAACTGAATGAGAAGATGCAAGAGACAAGTATTCCAGGAAAAGAGAAAACAGTAAAATCATAGTAGTATCAATGAGCTTTTTGGACTTAAGTAAAATCCACAGCACTCTTTCCTGGGTGAGATGCAGTGAGGAGTACAGATTACATCATAGAAGATGCTGGGACACAATGGGAGCCTTGTTGGATTTGGGATTTGGGATGCGGCTGTTAGAAACATGCCTGTAGAGGGATAGGAGATGCTGGTGATTTGGACCTAAGTGGAAGAAGTAGAGGTGTTGAGAGCTGGTCAAATGCAGGCGTTACATGCAAAGTAGACTCAAAGGGAAGATTGAAGTCAACTTACGGGGCTTTTTTTTTTTTTTTTTAAGATTTTATTTATTTATTTGACAGACAGAGATCACAAGTAGGCGAGGGGTGGGGGGTGGAGGAAGCAGACTCCCCACTGAGCAGAGAGCCTGATATGGGGCTTGATCCCAAGACCCTGAGATCATGACCTGAGCCAAAGGCAGAGACTTAACCCACTGAGCCACCCAGCGCCCCAACTTATGGGTCTTTTATCTGAACAACTGAGTGAACCACAATGCCATTAACTAAGACTGGAGAGGCTGGGAAAGGAACAGGGTGGGTAGGAAGGACAGGTGTGATGGTCTCTAGAGAAGCTATTCTGCTTTGGACGTGTTGAGAATTCAATACCTGTTAGCCATCCAGCAGAGATTCTAGGTAAATAATAAGTATGTGAATCTGGACCTCAAAAAGGAGGTTATGGCTAAGGATGAAAAATTTGGGAAGCTTTAGTATGAGTGGAATTTAAAGTTAAAAGACTGAAGGAGCATACTTAGGTAGACAATGTAGGTAGAGAAGAGAAGATAGCCAAATATAAAACCTGGGACACACTAACATTTAATAAAAAATTAACAGCACATTGATTGAATCCTAATATTCATTAGACACTTTTCTAAAGACTTAACCTGAATTAACTTGTTGTTTTTAAACACTACTCAACTTTCCTCCTCCCACACTAATTCTTTCCAATACTGAAAGTGTACTGAAATATTTTATTTAAGGGAGCATGAGACATAACCTTTCCTTTAACACAAATATAATCACTTTTCTTAGCATATCCCATCATGAAGGCAAACACTATCATTTTTTTTTAACAATAAAAAGTAACTTTAGGAACACCTGGGTGGCCTAGTCATTAAGCAGCTGCCTTCTGCTCAGGTCATGATCCCAAGGTCCTGGGATCGAGCCCCACATCGGGCTCCCTACTTAGTGGGAAGCCTGCTTCTCCCTCTCCCACTCCCCCTGCTTGTGTTCCCTCTCTCACTGTCTCTCTCTGTCAAATAAATACATAATATCTTTAAAAAATAACTTTAATAACCTGAATAAAGAACTGCATCAGCAGATGGATAGGGTTAACTGAAAAATTAATGAAAATACACCAATATTTGAGCCGGGGATTTTTTTAATTATTGAAGTATTACTGACATATACAATTTATTAGTTTCAGGTGTACAACTTAATGATTCAATATTTATATTTATTTAACCCTTATAGCAATCCTCTAACATAAAAAATATTTTATCTTTATGTTAAACATGAGGAAACAGGCATGGAACAGCAAAGAATCTGGCTAGTACGTGATAGAGCTGGGGTATGAATGTAAGCCATCTGGTGCATTGAGACAGAGGAGAAGGTTTTAGGAAAGGAGGCAGAGAGAACAGCCAGGCAAGGAAAATTAGATAGAGGGGGTAAGTAAGATAAAGACTGAGAATAGAATTGATTAGTAAGGTAAAAGTCACTGGTCGTCTTTAGAGGAGCTCATAAGAGGAATAAATGCCAGAATGCAAACTGATTAAAGAGAGCATGCAAATGTGGAAACACTAAGTAAGGACTGCTGTTGGCATGTGTTCCAGAAGGTACTATTCACATAGATTGTAATGTGACAGGTGTTCCCTAGAACGTGATGACATTGAATACATGGGTTCAGCTACAGGAAGGTTTACAGGTGTGGTGGTGAAAAGATGCAGAGTTCCTTTCTAACTGTTCCCATTTTCTTAGTAAAATAAAAAGAACACATTACATGAGACAAAATAGTGGAAAAGGATGTTATTTGAAGACAGAAGAGGATATGTGGAGTAGTTCTTCAGAGAGAAGACCAATACAGCAAGAGAAATACAGTTGGACCGGTAGGCAGAGTGGAAGACCCATTTGAGAAATGTACTAAGTGTCAGCATGGTTTTGGGTTTTTTTCCAAAGTCACTCAAGACTCCCGAGAGTAGGTGTTGAGTTCTGAAACATGGGATTGGTAAACACAGGTGCTAAGGAATTGAGAGTATCACACTGACTATGGAAACCAGGAAGTGGGAATATAAAGGGGTTAAAAAGAAGAATGGGGTGCTGGGTGGCTAGGTCAGGTAAGTGACAGACTCTTGATTTTGGCTCAGGTCATGATCTCAGGGGTATAAGACTGAGCCCCACATCAGCTCCATGCTGGATGTGGAGACTGCTTGGGATTTTCTCTCTTCATCTTCCCCACCTTCTTCTCTCTCTCCCTCTCTAAAAAAAAAAATAATAATAATAATAATAAAATAAATTAAAAATAAAAAATGAAGAAACTATATGACCAGAATATTCCAGATCAAATAGGTATCTTTGACTTCTCAATCTTAAATAACTGCCAGGACCCCAAATCTGTACTAGCAGGAAGGGGTCTTGAATAGAATAATCATGCTTCCCCTTTCCTAGTAACAGTACTATTTCATACACAGTCTCCTGGAGTAATAATTAGTAGTAGCACTTTCACTCTCTTCTTGATAATAAGTTATGTGCTCACCCTACAGTAAAAGAGGTACAGCCCACATCAAGTGTATGCAAAAATAAAATTAGTTGTGTTATGATGAAAGAGAGAACACCTAATATTTCTTATAAATTCCTATAATGAAGCAGAACACTGTGCTAGGTCACTTTCATGTTTAATATGTAATCTGATTTCAACTTAAAAACAGCAGCTCTGTAAGAATAAAATTTTTATCCTGATTTTACATATGAAGAAATAGAAGGCTAGCCTAATACGTTGCCTAACACACAGACTGAATAATTGGTACATCTGAAGTCTCAACACAGGTCTAACTGGCTCCAATTTTAAAAAGTAGAGTCTGTAAGTGGTATATAGTTAGATAAATAAAAGAAAGACAAATGTATGTATAACTTATAAAACTCTGCATTTAAAAATGTTTTAAAATATTTTCCTTTGTTCCTTTAAAACTGTTGTTAAATTGCAGTGTTGGAATGTTTATATATATACAAAGAAAGTGGTAAATAGAGAATAATCTTCTTGACATGCCTTGGATTCTTTAAAATTGGACATAACCCTCCAGAAAACCGTCATTTAATAGCTATCAACCAATAACTATGGCAGCTTGGTTTAGAAAATTTGATAGAGACCAGTTAGTTCTACTTTGCAAATTTATGGCTACAGTGAGTGACTTCAGGGATAAGGAAAAGGCTCAATAGTATGTATTAATGATCAGGCAATGCAGAACTATGTTAGAATACACATAAATTGAATTCTATGTAAAAATCTAAGGAGACAGAAGGAAAGAAGAGAGATGGGTATATAGGGAGGGAGGGAAGAAGGAAAAAAGAAAGGAAGGAAGGAATTAAATCTGCTATGAATCAAATTAACATTTTTTTTAAATCAAACAAGAATTTGAGGGGTACTGGGTGGCTCAGTCAGTTAAGCATCTGCCTTTGGCTCAGGTCATGATCCCAGAGTCCTGGGATCAAGCCTGACATCAGGCTCCCTGATCAATGAAGAGTCTGTTTCTCCCTCTCCCTCAGCCTCTGCCCTGACTTGTGCTCTCTCTCAGTCCCTCTCTCCCTCATATAAATAAATAAAATCTTTAAAAAAATAAAAATAAAAACAAGAATTTGGCCCATGCATTATATTCTTTTTTTTAAGCCAGAGATTATTCATATGAGGATTTTTATTGTAAGGAAATTTGACTTGTACATATTTCTAGTCAAAATCTGACTTCTACATATGTAGACATATCAGTTAGAGCAGCCATGATGCCAATTGTAGTCTTACAAGGGAAACCATGAGGCATTAGCCCTGCCAAGACAAGAACCATGAAAATTCCTTCCCAGTCCCTGAGTAATACTGAGTATCACCTGTAGCTGTTTAGACCCAAGTAGGCACCTCACTGCAGACTGGCCCATTCAACGCTTCTGCCCAACAGTAATCATGATGATTATCTAGTCCCATCAGCTATCTTCCTCAAGAATTTTAGTATGAAATACAGAAACAGTTATAATTATTAACAAAATTATTGGGAAGGAGGGATTAAAAAACACACACAAAAAAGCAAACTTAAAACAGATGAATATAAAGGAGCCAAATTATAAGTAAGCAGAAAATACAGCACAAAGTAAAGATATGAGTAGGGTAGAGAGGCTGGTAATTAAACAGAAGTAGTAAAATCAGAGAAAACATAACTGAGATGAAAGAACCACCAGTGAGAGCCCCATGAAATAAATGCCTGTCCCCCTCCAAGCTTCCTTGAATCTTGAATAACCCTGAATTCTAGGGTAGGCTCTGCAAAATGTGGCTGAATCATGGCTCCCATTTCTTTCATTTGACTCGGTTGTTTCAGTCTTGTGAAACTTTATCTCCCTTACAGCCATGTAGGTAACCTCATGATATATCCTCATCATGTTTAATAGCTTGATATTCTTTCAACCAAATCTCTTAATTGCACACTTACTATTTTTGAGCCACTTTCACATTTCCATCAATGATTAAATAATGAACAATTGCAAATGTATGATAATCTTATATTTTGTAGAAGTGGGGAGGGTGGAAATGAAGGAAAGCTTACAAAAGAAGAAAAAGAATGGTGGGGAGCATGAATAGTGGGGCTTCAGAGTTTGGGGATATGGGGGACTGGTGGGGTTTGCAATAGGTTTATGGGATTACCTTGTTTGGTTACCATATTCCAATTATGTAGCCTTTGTTTCATAGTTAATTAACCCCTAGATTTTGGTACAAGTTGTCCCAAGTAGAAAGAGACAATCCAGGTTTTAATGGACCTTGTGTTTCAAATCATTGGTCTGGCAGTGAACGAGGCATGAAGGATCTTGCTCATTTCCTTAAGTCCTACAGGTCTCCTTGGCATCCAGCTTCCATAAATCACTCATTCTTTCCTCAGTCTACTTCTGTTGACTTGAAGGGTAATATTCTTCATAGTCTTACAATAAAGTGGTTGGCTGTCCTAGTTTTCTGTGTGCTAAAATCAAATATTTTATTAAAATGTGTTTCTTTATACATTCATATGTAAACTATACAAGCCACTTTCTTCTTTTTTCTTTAGCCCTCTCCTCTTTTCTTCTTCCTTCCCCTGTTCTCTTTTGAATTGGGTGGAATGGTGTCAGTTGGAGGTGGTGAGGGTAGCACTCAGTTAAGTTAGCCTTATTAATCAGTCTTAATAATAATCCCATGTTCACTTGGCAGAGGAAGGCTACAGACTGCCCCATACTCACTGCAGGCAGGCACTGAGGGACATCCAGCACAGTCAAAAACAAGTGAATAGAATCAGAAGGTCAGGAAGATAGTGAGACACTGCTGAGTGTTCCTGAATCCAGACAGGAACTCACCGCCAACAGTGAAGACAGGGTATCTCTTTTCTCCTGGAGGAGTGGCTTCCTCACCACAGCATGTTGTTGTTTTGGACATCGAGTCTGTGGAATGGTGGACTTTCACTTTCTTTAGTGTTTGGGACCACCTTGAACTCCAGCCCTCCAGCGGGCACTCTAGCCCACATTTGTTAACTTTGAGTTAAATCAGATAGAGATGCTTGGAAATTGGAGCATAGTTATTTACAGATCACTTCTATTATCTGTTAAACTCTAAATATTATATAGTTCCCCCCCCCCAAAATGATACAGTGCCTTGCGTTTGATAAAGTAAGACAAGTAATGAAGGCAAAAATCTTTAAGGGAGTACTTATTCCTCTTGAAATTCAGCTTACTTATTTCACTGACCTTGGACATTTATCTCCATAACAAGGTATTGCTTGGCCTCCTTCAAAGCCATATCAAGTACCAATGTGTTGTTGAGGTTCACTGTCATCCCCAAATCTTCCATATCCCCAGTCACCCTTTCTGTCTCCACAAAGTTGGAGCACAGGAAACATTCCAATGCATCTTGTCTTTCATTCCTACTTGTGTCAAATATCTGATAACACTCACTCTTAAAGCTTAATCCTGAAAACCACCTTTGCTCTATTAAATGGTTATAAGCATCCTACACTCACAACACAGGTCAATGGTGTATCTTCACGTATTTGCTAACCTGGTCTACTCTATGCTCAGCCTCATTTGGCCTAATTTCTTCTGCTCTCTTACAATTGACTATGCAAGGGACTCTGAGAAATAGTCATAAGTATCTCTTTAATATAGATGTTCAAGTTATTTATCTCTTACAAGCCATTCTCTCTGGAATTCTTCCTCTATAGCCTGTTACACAGTGACTTTATTTGAAGTCTCTTAGCTTCAACACAGCTCGCATCCCACTCAGGAAGGCAAAATACAGTACTCTTAGTTCATAACATCTCCATTTCTCCTTCTATTCCCTGGGGCTATAAAGCCACTAACATAAAGCTGCAACAGAAAAGGGAGAAGAATATCCACATAAGTCTGTATTTTCACATCCACATTCTGTTTCATCCCCGAATGCTTTAAACTTCAGTGGTTTGAATGTGAATAGAAATGATTAAGATCTTAATGACTCTAACTCCATTTATATTAGACAAATATATAACCCAAACCACATAAATATGCATGCATTCTTAAAGAGACTGTTAATACATCATGCTAAAGAGAATATCTCAAAAGAGGTATTTCAAAATAATATACTTAAATCTGCAACTACCTATCCCACTTTACGCATAGGTAAATTTATCTGAAATCATCAAGAACGGTATATGTGGGGTTCAGAGAATTTCTGAAATTTTAAAGTAGAGGAAATCATAACACTAGGGGACACTTCTGACTATTCTATGTTGTTTTTAAAACCTGCGTCTGTCAACCCAAAGTATGTTTTCTTACTTTTTATAATCAGGCAGTGCTAAGTTATGATTAAATTCCATTACCAGCAATAAATCAGGTCTTGTACCTGCAGAAATAAAAAAATAAATAATTCAATCTTGTATTCAGATCATGAGGAAGCATAATTCAGTCTTGAGATTTTAATTAAAACAATCTCTCAAAGGTAAAGTGTCATTCTTCTATTTTTAAACAATTGAACTAGAAAAATCAAACTGATTGAAGGTTTCAATTCTATGTCAAATTCAAATTTATGTCAAGTCTTTTGAAAGACATCAAAAACTAGCTCTGATACACTGTACACACTGAGCCAAAATGATACCAATATTCCCATTCAATTTACGTAAATTTATTAAGCTAGATTGTCAAAAATCACTTTTCTTCCTTATTTGATGGCTATCTATCAGGTTGCAAAGTGATTCCAATTCCAGATTGGACGTTTCACTACCACAATATCTTGAGGTCTATTATGTTAAAAGTATCTTTCATTCCAACATTTTTTATTCTCTCTGCTTATGATTCAGGTCATCAATACAGCACGGGTTTCCTATTGAAAGTGTCAAAGTCAATAAAGTGCTGTCAGAGTTTTGTTCTTAAAGTGAGCTATCAGTCTTGTCAGAAGCTGGTTATTTCAGAGTGCAAAAGAAGGTTTGCAAATGACAGTAGAAAAATGTATTCCTTTTGCCTCTAAAAGTTACCCTTTAAGTTGATGTGTGTAAAGAACATAACATTACCAGTCTTTTGACTAAGAGAAAATTTTGCTCCAAAACTGTGTTGGTTGTGATGAATATCTGAGGCATTGTCTTGCTAGCACCAAGGATGTGCCACTGCCCCTCAACTACCCCATCCAAATGGCCTTCTTGAGAGATGACATTCCTACCTGACCTCACCTAGTCACTCCAGTCAATTGGCTCAGATGGGGATATTTCATTCAAGCCTGGTCAAGCAAAGTGAAGCCCCTCTGGGGAATGTTTTTGGACTGACACCGAAAAAGTAGATCAGTCTTCAGTGTTGCTGAAAAATATAATATCAAAACCTCATAAGCTATTGGTGGCTCATATTCAGCTCTCTGTGGAGCAAATAATCATAGTGACATACACAACATCTGAGATGAAAGGGGTTATATGCTGGCAGCATTCAAATCCCTAGTCACAGCTGCTTGGGAGAACCAGCTGCTTCTCTGAAGCTTGGTTGTTCAATTCTTCCATGTATTTTAGGAGGTAACTTTGAATTTGATGGTGGTTGTTTATAAGCCAAAGGGTCTGGTCCCCACAAGTTAGAGAGAGATCAAAATTTTTATATGGCTGAATCCAACTAAGGTATAAGAAAGCATCATCTTGAAAGTTGGGGCTTTGGAATCCAACAATTCACTCTTCCACTAATATACATACTTTTTGAGGGTGGTGAAGCTTTTGTTTAAACTGCTATTACCTCTTGGTTTCAAACCAAGTAATCACTGAGCCTTAGGGAAGTTGGTGTGAGAATGCTATCATCCCTGTCATAGGATGTCAGCTATTTCTTTCAGCGTTCATAAAAATGAGGCACAGAGAGACAAACCAACTTATCTGGAGGTTGACAGGGAACCAAAGACAGGTGATAAAGCTTTTTCAAAGAAAGACTGCTCTCCATTGGACTCAGCAATCTGAGGCCTCTGAATATCAGATAATAACACAATTTGATGAATTGCCACAAATTCCATCTTATCTTAATGTAGTGAGCTGAGAGTGAGCTAGTGGCTCCCAGCAATTGAAAGGGGTATATTTCAGAGGATTCAAGGTTATCAGCAATACCTGATTCTTTGACACTCCCTTATACATACAAGAAAAAGATGACAAAGCCTCTCATTAAAAAATTCATTTGCATTCTAGATAAACATAACAAATTAACCTTATGCTCCTCTTTTCCCTTGAACCCCACTAAAGTGATAGTTAAAGAGGATAAAATGACATAATTGAAAAGGCAAAAGCGATGGGAGGCAAGGCAACTGCAGGAAAAAAAAATGTTTTAATACAATTTTTGGAAATTGAGAGTGGATGGAGTCACAGTAGCTAATCTCAGTAACTAACTGAGAACTAACGAGAATCTAGGCCCTTATAGAGAGACAATGCCAACAGGAAGTGAGTTAACACACCACAGAGCACCACAGAGCACCATGAAAGCCTCACAGTGAGGTGAGATGCCAGGTAAGTGTTGGGTGTAAAATTGAAATAGGTAGACTTATTGACAGTCTAAGTAGAGAATAGTTGGACTCCCCAGCTCTCTTTCCCAGTCAAGCACAACAAGAAGTTGAAATTGTAAAGATTTAGTATTGGGGTGCCTGGGTGGCTCAGTGGGTTAAGCCGCTGCCTTCAGCTCAGGTCTTGATCTCAGGGGCCTGGGATCGAGTCCCACATCGGGCTCTCTGCACCGCAAGGAGCCTGCTTCCCCCTCTCTCTCTGCCTGCCTCTCTGCCTACTTGTAATCTCTCTCTGTCAAATAAATAAATAAAATCTTTTAAAAAAAAAAAGATTTAATATTTGAGGAAACCTAAGCAAAGGGGGTCTAGATTGAAGGATGCATGATTGTGGCAAAGTATAGGATTGAAAAGGGATTAATGAGAGTGTACATGTGGAACTGTTAGGTGTGAAGACCTTCTATTGTGACCAGAATTCTTCTCCAGATAAACTAAACACTAGACAAAAAAGCCGGCCACACAGTAAATTTTTGGCACCGTCCAACAAAAAGGCAGTTTTCAGATCTGGGAAGCCTACAGCGAACTCCATGGGTCAAGTAGCCTGATGCATCCATACACAGCTTTTTAGTGGCTCACTCTTAATTATGAACAGAGCCAAGGATCACTGGATATTTGAGGAAATCTTCAAATATCTAAAATGAATACCAAAGTAACAAAGGGAACTCAGAGAAAGGAAAGACAATGAAACCAGAAAAAAATATGTAATTGAATAATTAATAATCTCAGACAGATAATGAGCATGAAAAATGCTTATAGAGGCACTTGCTATGGGTCAAGCTCTGTTCTAAGCACTTTAACTGTATTGAATCATTGAACAACCACAACCATCCTGTGATGAAGGTTTAGCCCATTTTACAGATGAGAAAATACAGTAATTAGTCCAAGTTTGCTCAACCAGAAAATGACAGAGTTGAGATTTGAGTGTAAATGGTCTGGCTGAAGGTCCATCTCTTAACCATCTACTACACCACAATAAGAAATTATGCCATGTCAGCGAAGTCTGTTGTATCCACCAGAGATTAAGATAAAGAAAACTCTTTAGAATGAAAGATGATAATCATAATAAGGAATGCAATACAGGACTTAAAAGACAATTTCAAGAAACCTCTCAGAAAGTTGAATTTAAAAATTAATTAAAAGGTAATATAATAAAGATCTAGTACATGTGCTCCAGTACATGACTAATAGGAATTCCAAAAAGAAAGAACAAAAAGAATGGAAGCAGAGAAGTTATTAAAAATGATGATGATGGTGATGACAGTAATATCAGAAAACTTCCCCAAAATGATGGACATAAATTACCATATGGAAAAATAGTCACTTGAGTGACACCATGCATAACTTAGAAAACATTAACATACACCATCATGCAATTTCAGGATACCACAACTAAAAAGAAGATCCTAAAAACCCAGAGAGGCAAAAAGAAGTCCACATGCAAAAGAATGTAAACCCAGAGAGCACCAGACTTCACAAGAGCAGCACTGGATATTATAACAGAGAGAAAGAGTGCTTTTCAGAGTACAAGTAAAAATTATTTTAAACCTAGAATTCTATGTAAGATCAATTTACCAATCATGAGCCACAGTAGAATAAAAATATTTCAGACACATGAAAACTCAAAAAGTATATCCCCCTTCATTTGAGGGACACTATCAGTGTATGTGCCCTAACAAAAAAAGAAAGTCCACTGAGAAAGAGGAGGACCATAGAATTAGGACATCTAACCAATACCCAGCATAGAGATATGGTAAAGAAAAGTTGCAAAATGAGAAACTGCATGCTAGATGCAAAAAGCATTTGCTGAGATCAGAGCTGAGGGAACATGTCATGAACAAACAAATGAATGAATAAAGGAATTCACAGATTTTCAAGCGTTTTGAACATTTGCAAAAATATTAACTAAAACAATGGAGTAAAATGCTTTATGATTTGCTAAAGAACTCCTGTTCAGTACATATAGAGTTTAGAGAATAGAAAGTTACTATTAAAATGTATAGAAGAAATATAATTATAATTAACCACTGAACTCCTCAGTGAACATACTTACATATTCATGAAAATGTAACAATGAATGGTAAGTTAGCCAAAGTTTGAATTAGGACCCTATTGGTTGGGTAGAGAGAGAAAGAGAATGTCTTTTGAAAAAACTGATGGTTCAACCACCATAACAGAATGTTTATTATAAAGTCTAAACAATCTAAATCAAGAATGAGCAGCGCAAATAATTTCTGTAAAGATATAAACATAAATTCCAGAAAAAAACATCTTAACGTTGGAAGTATCTAATTATAGAAGTGAGACTAAGGCTGGGGAGAGATGCAGAAGGAAAAGTTTTAATATAAGCTTTTCATTAATCCTTTGATTTTAAAAACTATGTGATAATATTACTTTGAGAAGGCTAAAAATTAAATCTTGTGAATTGCATTCAACTGGAACCCTGAGTGGCAACATTCCAGGGGCACCCCATCTCCCCACCATAGCCCTTGGTCTCCCTTCTATGAATGGCAGAGCCCACAAGTTCAGTATTAAGAAATGGAAACTCTAAATGCAGGATACAGATTCGAAGGGCTTGGTTGGACATAATTTCTAGCATTATTAATTATGCAATCTCCCAAAATGAAGTTAAAAACAAACTCACAGGAATATTAAGTTGTGCTCCTTAAAGAGGGAAAACAATATGAGTAAGTCTGATTGTTCCACTCCAGCAACACCCAGCTTTAAAGAGCCTGACCAGTGGGGAGGCCCAGTCAAGGCAATACAGCCTGAGCAGACAAATTGCCCCTTATGTCCCTCACAGCGACCCCAAGAATCCTAGAAAAGGAATGTATGTTGGTGAGTGGACACTAGAGAGGCCAAGGGACTGACAAAGGACCCAGGGATGCCCACGAGATTCTCAGTTCTGTTCTGTATCCCAGTGGCCTTCAAGTTATTTTATATTCTCAGAATTTAAGAAAACTGTGGACCTCTCACATATTGGCATTTAAAAATCTTCCATCATTAGTTTAAATTGTTGCAATTAATAAAATTCCTGGAGTATTCTAAATAATGACTTTGTTATTGAAAATTTTTTAAAAAAGTCTTTATTTTAAGTAGGTTCCACGCCCAACATGGAGCTTTAACTCACAACATTGAGATCAAGAGTAGCATGCTCTGCCGACTAAGCCAGACAGGCACTCCTATAAATATTGACATTTTAAAATAAAAAGACATCATCTAATTTTTTGTCATAAATTTAAATGGATAAAAACCAATCTAATTCATGGCATATCGCAAGTATTAATATTTTGATATTTTAAAATAAAATAAAAGTATTATGGCACTCTTTTAAATTCATCTAATAGACTGTAAAAACCATAGGGATTTTATATCTATTATCATCCATTTAAAAAAAGACAAAAATATGTCTGTCTTGAACAGTTGAAAATTTTATATTCTTTTTCTCCTTCAACACATATTTATAATCTACTTTCTCACATGATTCTTTACCACTGCAATACATTTTATACTTTAATATTTTTAACCACATACTGTATTTCTCTGCTATAAAATTTTGTATATAGATTAAAACATTTTAAAATTCAATATAAGTTTCAAAGGATTAAGATAAAACAAAATAATTATTAGGACGCAATTGACGAAAATAGTCTAACTGTACTATAATTCTAATGAGTAACCATTAAGCATAAAAATACATTAATGCATCCATGTACTTACTGCTAGAATGAAGTGAGTGATTCCAATATCAGTCAGGACCCAAAACCATTGCTCTGCAGGAGGACCTACAGAGCCAGCCTCCAGGTGTTAACAAATGGTGGGGTTAGCTGCAGCCACCTTCTCAAACTTTTATTGCTAAAATGCAGATTCTGACTTGACCCAGCAGGTCTCGGGTCTAAGCTTCTGTGTGCCTAATAAGCTCTCACGTGATGCAGTATTCCAGGTCTAGGGCTACACTTTGAGTAGCAAGAAGCTGGAGCCGTGGTTCTGAACCTCAGCTGCACTGCCGAACCACCTGGGCAAATTTAATAGCATCCCACCCACCCCCAGCCCTTCTGGTGTAATGAGTCTGGACTGTGGCCTGGATATTGGAATTGTCTAAAATTCCCCAGGTAATGAATGCTAATGGTGATGCAAAGTTTGAAAACCACTAAAGACAAAGGATGAGAGAAACTCTTCCAATCCTCTTTCCATCAACATTGTCCAATCAAACGGAGCACAAAATATCAAGACTTTTAAAAATAGGAGGCCTAATTCTGGGGTAAAGTAGACAAGAAAGAAAGAAAGTGGCTTCAGCCCTTCATTCCCTCTTCTTTCTCAGTCTTAACATAGGGCAGACCATCCTGTGTTCTCAGAAATCTCACCAATGGGATGAAGAAGTTAGTGTTAAACAGGAGTGTTAATATTTCCTCCCAGGCTTTCTTTGACTGGGCCCATGCCCTGGAAGGCCTGCTACTCTAGGGAGAAATGGTATAAACCTCCAGGTATCACCTGCATGAATTGTCTGTTGGAGGCAATGATGAGGGTGTAATCAGTGCTGGCTGTCAGGGTGCCATGCTAAGAAGGGCCTTATACTTGGCTTAATACCCTGTGGGCACCATCTTTAAATTCTTAGTAATACCACCTTTGAACTTCCGTTTCGTAAGTGAAGTCTGATAGGACAATGGAGCATAAGCATAGAAGACACATGTGGTCTGCACATAAACCATTTCTTGCTGCCCTAGTCACCTACAGTATTCCCACTGGCCCATGAGTGGAAAATTCCAGTGAACCCGCAATGGTGGGAGACCAGCAAAACTCAAAGTAAGTATGGGGGAGCACGTTAAATCTATGACTGATTAAATGGAGGCACTGACAGTCCCAAAAATACCCTTCCCATTCTACCCAGACTTCAAAAAAAGGCTGGGGCCATGATGGTCCGAGAAACATTCAAGACTAATCATATTCTTTATTATTTGTGTTACTCCCTATAGTAACTGACCACTAACACTAAAAATGATGACATAGAAGGAGAGAGAAAGGGAGGGGAAAAAAGAGTAACCTACACTTTGCATATATCATTAAGTGATATAAAAAGAGCTCGGTGCATTTTATGGAGATTTTCCATTCTTCCAGTAAGAATGAAATCCATGTATGTGCACAAAATACAAACTATATAATTTCAGTGAGTCTGCATACAAGTGGAATGCTGTTACATTTACATTTAGACTCTAAAGATGAATAAAAATTCATGCAAATAATTTAAGATTATAATTTTTTATTTTATTTTATTTTATTTTATTTTACTTACCAACATTCAATAGCAAATTAAAAACACCATGACCCATGACAATTTGGGAGAATCCGTGGACTATAGAGAAAACCTTTTGATTTTTAAAACTTTTAATGACAACTTTTTCCAGCTTTTTGAACAAGGGGTCCTGCTTTTTTATTTTGCACTGGGCCGCATAAATTATACAGGCAGCTCTGGTCATAGGTTAAGGACAACATTGTTCCTTGTGACCAAGATTCTGTAGTCTGCAGTTCTCACTCTCTCCTGAGCATCCAGCCACTCTTGCTTTCTCTCACTGTTCCACACGCTGAGGTCCTTAGAGCAAAAGTGGGAGTTCTTCTCCTTGGCTAACTTACTCTTCCAAGAAGCAGCAGTTTAATTATCAAAAGCCCAACTGCTGTATCTTAGAGAAACACAGATTAAGTGCTACTTTGGTGCTGGAACTAAAAATCCTTCAGTGGCTCAAGTACTCTGATCGATGCGAAATTATCTTTATTTACTCAAAGCAGAAAATCCTAAATCAAAGTGTACTCAATATTCAAACCCAGCATTCATTTTAACTCTTACTTTTTCTTAAAATAAAAACTATTTTGAAGCTTTCCAATGTTGTTGTTAATAAGGAAGTAGAGAGAAGATTAGCAGAAATAGCAAAGGTGATTTTTGCTACTGAATAATAGTTTTTCAAAACTATGAGTTCATGCACATGTTTTCCATTTAACGCTTACAACTGTCAATTTCCCTTCCCCCTTTTTTGTCTGCAAACAAAAAAGTACTCCATCTGCCCAACCTGAATTTTCTGGGTTTTTTTCTAATAAGATAGATATAAATTATTTTCTTCAAATTGCTTTGTTTTTCTGCATTTTCCTATAAAATGTTACAGCAAATAATATATACCTATTAAGTTATGCTTTGTGCCGAAGGGTTTTGAATTTAATATCTCTAATATACTCAATATATTAGCAATGAATTCGAGAAAGTTCTAATACCAATATCACCCAAGGTTCAGTTTCTTCAATAGAATTTGATGATATGAAAGCATATTAAAAAAAATTCATGGTATGTAAAATACTCTATTAACTTTAACTACTTAAATTGAACAGAATGATTTGTGGTAGAATCCATTCCATGTAACAATAGCACCATTATTCAAATTAACCAGCACTAAATCTTTTTCTGAATTGTGTTACTAGGTTTGGTTAATTGGATATCCATATGGAAAATAAAATGAAGCCATGAGAAAAATCAGTTCTAGTTGGATTGCAAATCTAACTGTAAGAGTTAAAACAATAAAACTTGGAAGAAAATGAAGGAGAAGGTCTTCATGATCTTGAATTAGGTAAAAATTTCTAAATAGGGCTAACAATAAAGAAAAGATTATAAACTGGACTGCACCAAAACTGAGAGCTTCTCTTCATCAAGACACTCGTAAGAAAATAAAGGGGAAGCCCATCGAATGGAAGATATTTACAGAGCATTTATCCAATAAAGGACCCATATTGAAAATATATAAAGAACTATAAATCAATAAGAAAAAGACAATGCAAATCAAAAATGGGGGAAATGATTTAAGCAAGCACTTAAGGTGCACAGCTTGATTAAACACCATGATTAAACAAATTAAAAGCAATGTAATATCACTATATACCCTCAAAGGAAAATATCTAATGTTAGTAAGGATGTAGAGCAACCAACACTCTCCTAAGCTGATGGTGGGAGCCTAAACTGTTACAAACATCTTGGAAAATTATCTGGTGATACCTACTAATATGGAAAATATGCCTATTTAATCATCTTATATACACAAAAGAGGCATGTCCATATATTTACAAAAAACACAAAAAGAATGTCCATAACAGCACTTTTCATGACAGCAAAAAATTGGGAATTACCCAAAGGTCAATATATACTTTTAATGCCATTCTGATCAAAATTCCACTGGTATTCTTCAAAGAGCTGGAGCAAATAATCCAAAAGTTTGTATGGAATCAGAAGAGACCCCGAATCACTAAGGAAATGTTGAAAAACAAAAATAAAGCTGGGGGCATCACGTTACCTGATTTCAAGCTTTATTACAAAGCTGTGATCACCAAGACAGCATGGTACTGGCATAAAAACAGACACATAGACCAGTGCAACAGAGTAGAGAACCCAGATATGGACCCTCAACTCTATGGTCAATTAATCTTCGACAAAACAGGAAAAAATATACAGTGGAAAAAAGACAGTCTCTTCAATAAATGGTGCTGGGAAAACAGGACAGCTATAAGTAGAAGAATGAAACTCGACCATTCTCTTACACCGTACACAAAGATAAACTCAAAATGGATAAAAGACCTCAACGTGAAACAGGAATCCATCAGAATCCTAGAGGAGAACATAGGCAGTAATCTCTTCGATATCAGCCACAGCAACTTCTTTCAAGATATGTCTCCAAAGGCAAAGGAAACAAAAGCGAAAATAAACTTTTGGGACTCATCAAAATCAAAAGCTTCTGCACAGCAAAGGAAACAGTCAAAAAAACAAAGAGGCAACCCACGGAATGGGAGAAGATATTTGCAAATGACAGTACAGACAAAAGGTTGATATCCAGGACCTATAATGAACTCCTCAAACTCAACACACACGAAACAGGCAAAATATCAAAAAATGGGAAGAAGATATGAACAGACACTTCTCCAATCAAGACACACAAATGGCTATCAAACACATGAAAAAATGTTCATCATCACTAGCCCTCAGGGAGATTCAAATTAAAACCACATTGAGATATCACCTTACACCAGTTAGAATGGCCAAAATTAACAAAACAGGAAACAACATGTGTTGGAGAGGATGTGGAGAAAGGGGAACCCTCTTACACTGTTGGTGGGAATGCAAGTTGGTGCAGCCTCTTTGGAGAACAGTGTGAAGATTCCTCAAGAAATTAAAAATAGAACTTCCCTATGACCCTGCAATTGCACTCCTGGGTATTTACCCCAAAGATACAGATGTCGTGAAAAGAAGGGCCATCTGTACCCCAATGTTTATAGCAGCAATGGCCACGGTCGCCAAACTATGGAAAGAACCAAGATGCCCTTCAACGGATGAATGGATAAGGAAGATGTGGTTCATATACACTATGGAGTTTTATGCCTCCATCGGAAAGGATGAATATCCAACTTTTGTAGCAACATGGACGGGACTGGAAGAGATTATGCTGAGTGAAATAAGTCAAGCAGAGAGAGTCAATTATCATATGGTTTCACTTATTTGTGGAGCATAACAAATAGCATGGAGGACAAGGGGTGTTAGAGAGGAGAAGGGAGTTGGGGTAAATTGGAAAGGGAGGTGAATCATGAGAGACTATGGACTCTGAAAAACAATCTGAGGGGTTGGAAGTAGCGGGGGGCGGGGTGGGAGGTTGGGGTACCAGGTGGTGGGTATTATAGAGGGCACGGATTGCATGGAGCACTGGGTGTGGTGAAAAAATAATGAATACTGTTTTTCTGAAAATAAATAAATTAATTTTTTAAAAAAAGAATGAAATAAAAAAAACAGCAGTGGTCTAGTTACATAATAGAATACTATTTAGTTATAGTCTTCAATGATAACATTCAATAATAATATTCAGAAAAAAACACACAACTATGCACAACAATGTAGAAAAATCTCAAACATAATTCCAAGTGTAGAAAGTCAGATACAAAAGAGTAAATACTGATTTCATTTATATCAAGCTCTTTATTGTTTCCTATCTGGGTGTTAGTTTACATGGATGAGTTCATTTTAGAAAAAACTCAAAGTATTTTAGCCACTTTTCTGGTATCTACAGAATTGGAAAGCTAATTGCATTGAAAGTATAAGGGTTTTATTTTGTTTTTGTTTTTGTTTTTTTTACTGTGTGTCACCTGTTCTTGAGCTGAAATTGATTTAAATTGCAAATAAGAATTGGAAAGCCATTTTAGGATGTGAGTTTATAAAATCAAATACATTTTTTAAAGTTGATAAAATTTTTAACTCTAAAAAACTTAACTTTTAACCTTGGTTTTCTCACATCCAGGAGTGTTAGCTGTGAGTTGGCTATTTCCCATTCACAGGAACAAAGTAATTAAGCCACTGTTCACTTCTGCTAAGGTATTCAAACCATTGATCATCTCCATTCTACATGCTTTCCTAAACCTTCCCCTAAAATAAGTAAAACTAAGTTGTGAACCCTGATTATCTATCACTAAATTTTCTGGAGCTTTCTGAACCCCTAGCTTCTGCTCCATGTTCCCATAGGGACACAGCAGGAATTGAGGGGTTGACCCCAGCTGAAGCCATGGAGGACCCTGAGCACCAGGTGGTGCAGGTGACCAGCTGGAAAAAGAGAGACAGAGATGGGGGGTGGGAGGAGTTTGACTCTGAGGAAAGCAAAGGTCCTTGAAGAAGGACATGGATTAATAGACCCAAGATCAGAGCTTTGTCCTGGTTTCTGATGCCTGAGCCAACTTCATCTAGTTATCTCAACCATATGAGTCATACCATTTCCTTACTGGTATACTGGTGGTAATAATACCCACTACAGCATAACTATGAAAATTTAAACCAAGTTTACAAGCCATCTGGACTTGAATAGATGCTTCATAATCAGTGCCTATTACTTACCCATTAAATTGGAAGCCCTTCCAATGGTGATCATGCGTTGTTCAATTTTGCCCTCAATGACCAGCCAAATCCCTGGTCATAGTAAGTGCTCAATACATAGTTGCTCAATGAATAAGTTAATGAATTAGACAATTACTTGGAAATATATATTAATGGCTAAAAAAAATCCCAATTTATATTTAACATGGTTTGTTTTGAAATACTAGGTGGACCTTCCCATTTTCCTGGAATTCTATGCCAGAGTATGCACATGAAAACCAAAGTCTCCACATTCTAGATTCAGACAGTTCAGACAGTCATCTGCCCAGAGGCCAATCACCATCCTATAGATCTTTCCAAGAAAGACCGTTCTGTAGAACTACTTGGCACAAGCCTTGTTTTCTTAATTGAATACTAACAAATACACCCTCCTAACCCCATCCATCCTTCATCACTACATGGAGACACTCAGAAAACTTAGATCAAACTACTTGCAAACACATACACACACACCAGGGCATTCCATATTCAGTCATCACTCTTTAACCTAACTACAATTTTGAAAGACAGTAAGAAATAAACTAGTACTGAGTGCCCATTACCAATCTCACAATTTCAAAGGAAAAATCATGGCCATCAAGAATGCCAGAGGATATCCAGTTGGGTGTCTCAGTCATTGGGACAAATAAGCCGAACATTGTGCTACTTCCCTCACAGTTCAAAAATGGACACTTTCAGGGAATCAGTGTATTCTTCCACATCGGGGTATAAATCCCTGGAAAACAAATCACAAAGCCAGTTACATTCTGACTGGAGCCTGAATTTCAGAAGGCGGCTTCAAAGGATGAATATATTTATTGACTACAGAATGCTAGGTGTAGAGGCTACAGCTGTGAATAAAACAGACCCTGTGCCTTCCTGGAGCTTCCAGTCTCAAAGAAGAGGCACTCAACAAGGGGAGAAATAAATAATAAATATTACTTCAGCATATTTTAAGTGCCACAAAGAAAAACAAAGCAGGGAAGCGGAAAGGATAGTGACTAGGGACGGTTGCTGTCAAGTGACTAATTTGTTGCTGTCAAAGGTGTGAGGGAAGATGTCGAGGAAAGGGCATGACAGTGGTATGAAAGGTGAGAGAGAAGGTGGTGTAGGGAGAGGGCATCCCCAGCAGACAGAAGGGCAAGCAGGGCAGCCCTGCTGTGAGGATACAGAGTTGGTTTGAGGAAATTCCCCTCCACCTACCCCCCCCCGTCCCCCAACCCCACCCTTACTCTTGTTCCAGCATATTCCCTACAGAACCTGCATGTCAGAGTGCTTTTAGAGTTTCCAAACAATAATGAAATTATATCTCAGTCACCTTTGGTCTACCTCCCAACACCCTCACACATACACACATATTCCACAATTTAAAATGGCTGCTGTTTAATTTTTCTCATTTACAAATAGTTGCAAGCATCCTCATGATTAGCCTAAACTCAGATGGACTTTGAGCGATAATCCCTAGGCCACTTACTTCAGAGTCACTGGGGGTTCTTATTTAAGGTGCTATCTTCTCATTCCCTCCATCTCCCCATGGAGTCCCAGGCCAGAACCCCTGGACTGGAGGTCTACAAGTTTTTGAGTCCTGCCGTGTAACGTGTAGGCACACTAAGTCCAAGAATCCCCAGGCTCTACCTCATGCCTGCATTCCTAATTTAGCCTTCTCGGGTCCCCACAGTGGTAACTTGCCAGCAAGCATATACAATTTCTCAGTAATATTCACAGTCATGAGTCCTCCCCCGCAAAAATCCTATTTACATAAAAAGCAATACATCAGCATGGAAAGTCCCAAGAAAAACAAAATGCATGATTCAATTAGTCATTCTGATTTTAAAGGGCTTATTTTTTTAAAAACCCATTTGGAACTTTATCAAGATTTTTAGTCATTGCTCAGGGTGTTTCTTCCTCTCAGTCTAGAAGGAGAGGATTGGAGCCAACTTTTAATATGGTCTAACAAGATGTCCTATGTCTCTGGGGCAGCTCAGATACTTCTAAGTAGTTTTGATTTTAAAAAAGAAGCCCAGGCTATCTCAACTCCTGACCCACCACCTCACAGCACCCTTTCCCTGCTGCACACCCAGCAAAATCATAGAAAATCACTCTCCCACTAAAGTGCCTGTAAAAATTATTATTTCTGATATAAAGACACACATAAATAACTTGGTAGTTCAGAAATACTATCTGATTATAGTATGTTTCATCTTAGAGCATAGAACTGTTGAATCTTGTATTTTTCTTTAAGTGAAAACTAAATAAATTACAAAATGTAGGTGGCTAAAATTTTTCCTACTAAACCAAATTCACATAGATTTTGGTTTAGAGGCTTTTGAGCGAGTAACCATGTGTTTCACGACTTCAAAAATAAAAAAAGTGTTTGCAGGTCTGATGGAAATTTTACACAAACACAAAGAAAAAAAAAAGCCCTCCTAATTTCAAAGCATAATTGAATCTAAAGTAATTCAGTTATGTATGTTGGAATTATTATTTCTAACAATTTATATTATTACAGGTGCCTTTGGAACACTTTTTTTTTACTCAAGTAATTTTAATTAATCCACATATATCACATCTTCTCTCTGAAAAAATGAAATTTGACACATGCACATTTTCAAAAGAAAAATCTTTTTTAAAAAAATTTTTAAAGGAACCCATTCCTGATAGTGCTGGTTTTGTGCACGTTATTTCGCCGCACTGTCACTTTTCTCTCTTGATCATACCTCCTATTTCACTGCATGGAAATAGCCTTTCACCCCACAGTACTCCAGAAACTAATTGAGATTGGGTCTTGGTGACAGAATCCCAGTGTTAAATAAAGAATTTCCTGCTTGCTTTTCAAAACCTGAGCAATTCTCTGTGCATTAAGCGGTTATAGTCTAAAGAAATTTGGAGAATTTTTCTAACTTCACAGTCAGTTTTTCATTGTTTTGCTTCTGTGCCAAGATACCAGACACTCTGGCTCTCTTTTCTGTGAGAGGAGTGTCTCCGGGAACTTCCTCCACTTCCCTCACGTTTTACAAAGGGCAGTAGAGTGAAGCTGGAAGCAAGAGCTCCACCACTCCCCCGCCATCCCCCCCAACACCTTTACCGACCATTGCCCTTTTCCAGTACTGTGGTTAATCTTTCATATTCTTTGTGTAATCACAAAGCAGCAAACACTAACCTGTAGATGAAAGAGTGCTTAAGGGGTGTAATGTCACCACCCACTAACGGACCCAATCCTAACAGTCTGGGTAGTAGGACAGTCCACGCCGGTTCTTAAAATGTCCACTAGAGGGTTCACTATTTCTTCCTAAATTTGTTTAAAATGACTCACTAATTAATGATTAATTAAAGGCAATCTATTCCAATCATCCTAATCCATCCAAACGTTCACCTAAACTAAGCAGTCAATATCAGGGATCTCAAAAACAAAACAAAACAAAACAGGGGCGGTTGTGTGGCTCCTTTGGTTAAGCGTCTGTCTTCCGCACAGGTCACGTTGGGATGGGGCCCCACGTCAGGCTCTCCGCTCAGCGGGGAGCCTGCTTCTGCCTCTTCCTCTGCCTGCTGCTCGCCCTGCTTGAGCATCCGTTGTCTCTCTATCTCTCTCGCGCGCTCACGTTCTTAAATAAATAAAATCTTGAAAAAAACAAAACAGAAAAGTCATGTTTAATGAGTCAAGTGACCAACTTTGTTGAAGTAGCAAGACTTAACCTTAGTCTAACTGCAAGATATTTTCTTAATCTAAGAATCCTCAACCTCAAGATGAATGTTACAGGCACTGTGTGCACCATGATTGGTCTGTGATACCTACACACACACACACACACACACACACACACGAGTCCACACGTCTGGCAAGGTCTTTGAGGGAAAGATGAAGGAGCAGAGATGCACCTCGGGTCAGTAACCAGACAGGGGAGATGTAAGCACAACAGCCCTGTTTGGCAGATGAGCTCAACCCTTTCAATACTAGCCCTTGTCTCAGCTGCTATGTGTCAGGGCAGCACAGTTGTTTCATGAGTTTGCTCACTCAAAAGCAAGCTTATTTGTCAACGATGAGTCAGTAAGGTAAGCTCTTAACTCTGTGTCCTTTGTTTCAGACAGACGGACGACATAGTGACCAGGAGTCAGGCATTAACACCAGGAGATCCATGAGCTTCATACACCATGTGACCTTTCATCTGAGGAGCTGCGCAGGGCAATCTTCGAATCTGGACAGCTGAGCTTCTTGATCTTATTAAGAAAATACAAATGGCTTTATTTCTCAATAGCAATTACAATGTAATGCTCACAATATCATTTATTCAGCTTATTTTCTTCAACTGCAGTTCATGTGTTTAATGCAATTGTCTTTCCATAAACTGTGAGCACACTCCATGTCATCTGGTTTTTTTTTTTCAATATTGTTATATTTCATTTCCAGTAAAAGCTCAACCTGTTTAACGTCATGACAGTAATTGACTTTTGTTGGTCAACCCTTGTTCACTTCTACGGAGCTAGTCAATTTTCCTCTCCTGATACTACCCCAGAAATCTCTAAAGCTCTCATTGCTCCCTATCAACCAAGATATTCCACATCTCCTTTGTATTTCTTTTTTTTTTTTTAAAGATTTTATTTATTTATTTGACAGACAGAGATCACAGGTAGGCAGAGAGCAGGTAGAGAGAGGAAGGAAAGTAGGCTCCCTGCTGAGCAGAGAGCCTGATGTGGGGCTCGATCCCAGGATCATGACCTGAGCCGAAGGCAGAGGCTTTAACCCACTGAGCCACCCAGGCGCCCCACCTCCTTTGTATTTCTTGCCCTTAGTTTAGTAGCAGCTACCTCAACAGAGACCTAGTTCATTTTGGAGGAAGACAGTACAAGGTCCTGAAATCTGGTTCCTAGTCTTCATTCTACATTATTCATACTACCCTTTATATTATTCATACCACCATTAACTCTCTAATATTAGAAGCTGTGTAAATGATTTTAGGAACACAGGAGTAGACTTTCAAAGTCAGTTCTTCAACGATATATGTGAGCTAACTGGTATTCACCAAGATTGTTATAACAGTGGGCATTTACGGCAACGTGTTTTGATCACCAGTGTGGATCTTCTCCAGGTGGTAGTGGAGTGAGTTAAAACTAAGAACTGGTTCTGTAATATGGTGGAAACCCATAATGTCTCCAAACCAACACATAACCATATACAGGTCCATTTCTGGTTGATTTTTCCTGATTCTAAAGTATAGAACAGAAAATTTTATTAACACTCTCTGGCAAAATGTTCCTTGACTCTCGGACTCAGTTAACAAAGAAGCAATACAATAAAAATGAAGTTCATTCGTTTCACTCTTCTTACTAATACTGCTGTATAGGATGTAATATCTTTTATGTACTGGTCACCAATGTTTAGAGGAGTCCTGAATTTCCTTTGACTTTCCCTTTGTCCCAAATAGAACATTTTGTTGCCGCTCTCTTAATTTTTTTTCTGCCTATTACATATCAGTAATGAATATAATTGTTAAATTAATTACTTCATCCATTGGTTACAAACTCTTGATAAAGAATAACTTTTTAAAATTAAGATTTTTGAGTCAATTTCCGTTACTTCATACCAAAGCGCCTTAATTTTTAAAGGCTCTCTCTAGTCATTGACCATTCTGAAGTAGAACATCCTTAAAATTTTAATTAAAAAAAGGTCACAGTTAGAAAAGCTTCTATTTTCTGACAAAAGTCTACAGGAGTAGAAATTCACTGGTATATTTCCAGCAGAGTAAATTAAAAACTTTAATCAGGGGCTGAAATTCTGACCATTCCCAAACTGTAGAAAAGTCAAAGGTGAGAAGACACTCACCTCATCTGCACTCTTTCTACGTCTCTTAACTGAATTATTAATGATGGGAGAAGATATTACACTCGTAAAATGTTTTTTACAAACCTTAAATTATTTCTCTATCTAGATCTTCTAAGGGATCTTGCCTACGGTGAATATTGACTTCAGAGTATGTAAAATCTTCTGAGATGCTTTGTCTTTCAGATTCTCAGTCCAGGCAACTCACCAGCCAAGCAACAACTCTTAGGGTAAATTAACTCACCCTGTTAGCTTTATGAAAGGTGTTCACGCCTAGGAAGTGTCTGCTCCTGAGACCCCCATCTGGAACAGAGTTCTGTAAGGCAGAGGCCTTATTGCAGATACCTGCAGAGGCCGGCAAATAAAATGAACAGGTGGATCTGACCACTGAAAGACAGTAGGCAAAGTAAGCTGTGGAGATTGGTCCACATCTACCCCTCCCAGCTCCCACCAAGCCAGATCTTAGGTTGTCAATCTTCCTGTTTCTCAAGAGAGACTCGTTTACTTGTAAGTTTGTTTACTGTAGAGATGTCAGATGAGCAGAAGGGGATTGATCATACCATCAGCTCCAAACACACCATCTTCATTTGTTCTTTACTTTATTTTATGGAGTTTTATTCCTTTCATCCTGTAGAATCCAATTTCCTTCTCCCTCCATAGACTCCCAGCCTTAAGTATTTAATATTTGCACTTCAAACCACCTTCAATATTTTTATTTATATATTTATGTCTGATAATGTGTTTAAAATAGTCACATTACTGTTTCTGTATATTTAATTGACATAAATAGCATAGGACTATAAATATTATATTTTAAAGATCTATCCATGTGGCGAAATATCTACTTAGTTCATTCCTTGTGACTGCTCTATGGTCTACATTTAACCTAATTATTCCTTGGTTCTTTGCTCTCACAAGGAATGCTGTGATAAACTCGTAAATACCTCCTCGTACATCCTTGGGAGAATTTCCCTGGTGTTTGTGGTCTATTCGCTTCCAAAGTGACCATACCAGTCTTCACCCTTACCAGCATTTGATACCCAACTTTGTAAATTTTTGCTTTTCTATAAACAGTATCTCGCACTTTTAAATTGTATTTCATTGATGACTGTGAGATTGAACATCTCATTTCTGTATATTTTTAATCATTGGGATAGCTCTTAATAGTAATTTTTGCTATGTTTCTATTATTTCTTTTTCTTTCTTATTAATGGGAATTTATCCTATTATTCTAGATTTTTCTTCTTTCTTGCTCCTAAATACTCTATTGCTCTTCTCCCAGACTATCATTTATCCCTGAATTTTGCCTGTGGTCTTCTTTACTATCCTGCATTAAGCACTGGCTAGAAAATTGAAGTGTACATTTTCACCAGTGCCACCGTAGCTGGGAGTGGCCAAGTAACAACAAATTTTGATAGAATAAATTACATTCATTTTTTCCTTCACAGTTATGTCTTGAAGGATTTATTTGAAAATCTTTCCATATCCCAAATCACAAAGAAACCTCCTCTTATTTTCTTCCATTCACTTTATGGTTTTACTTGTCACATTTAATTTTTCTATTGAAACAACTTGATCTCTTGACCTATTCTATATTCTACTTATTCTGTATTCTATCCAATTTTCCCCACACTATTTATTAAGTAATTCCTCTGTTTTCCAAAGATCAAATACCAAGTTTATTGATGTGTGTGTCTCTTGTAATTTCTATTGTTTTGAGTAATATCTTCATATCAGGTAAGATTTTTTGCTCCCTTACTGCTCCTCATTTTCTAAAATAATATAGGTCTTTATTCATCTACTTAAATTTGGGAATTACCTTATGGAGATGTACACACAAAATAAACTCCCTGGATTTTCATTGAGTAGCCTTGAATATTTAAAAATATTAAATTGCCCCATCCATAAAGCTCATTTAGCTCTAAAATTTCTCAGGTTTATTTTATATGCTTTACTCATAAAGGCGTGATGCATTTAAGTTGACTCCCAGATGCATCATAAATTTTATTACTGCAAATATTGGGATTAATGCTCAAAAGCATTCAAAACCACTTCTTCTCTTATCTTTACCATAAAAACTAGACCTTAAAATACTTCATTCCAAACCAGTGTAATAATGAGGCTCTATCCAGTTCTTACCAAAGAGAAAAAATCCCTGTGAAGGGGCTTTCTTTCCCACCCCACCTTCCACAAAAGCAAAGTCTGAGAAGCAGACACCACACTGATATCCACCCAAGACATCAAAGTCATTTGATTAGTAATCTTTGTAATTTTATTTAATATATTTGAGCTACAGTGATATATTCAGCAAACTCCTAACACTGAGATTTCTTCAAACCAATTTCTTCAACAAACCCCCAAGGGAAAGAGGTAGAGGGGGAGCTTTAGAGATGTATTAACCAATAGCGATGGTTGGATCTTATTTGGATCTCAGTTCAAACTTGGAGACAAAAAAAAAGGAAGAAAATATGAACATTAAGGAATTTTTTAGATGTGATAATGATATTGTAGTTATTTTTAAAGGCTCTTATGTATTTTAGAGATTATACAATGAAGTATATATGAAATGACAGTATCGCAGATGTGTTTCAAAATAAGCTTGAGACCACCTGCTTATAATTACTGAGCTTTGCTGATAGGTGCCCTGGGTTCATTATATGCTCTCTTATGTGTATGCTTGAAACTTGACATAATAAAAAGCTTATTTAAAAATGAGAATGTTAATTTTTATGATAAGTGTTTTTTCTGAATTACTTCTATTATTTCAAGGGTCATTTTTTGTTTAATAATCATGGTTCTTCTTTTCCAATATGTCAATCCTCCTCAAAAATGTCTGGTGACCTTTGATTGTCTGCTTGTTAAAGGTTCTGCTCATTAAAGGGTCAGTGTAAATGGATAAAGTGAGTCAACAACCAGCCTTCAAATAAAAATAAGACTAAACCAAGGGGTATTCCCTCTAGTGTATTACTCCCCTGGGAAAAAATGGTCATTCTTTAATTCCCCCCACTGCCATAGTTCTAGTGTGGGTGTCTGGAATCACCATGAGATTTACTCTCTCCCATCCGATCCAAAGCCTCCTGTGGGAGTCCTAGGCAGGCACTCTCTTCAAGAAGCAACTGTTGAGTTTTAACCTGGGATAACAGAGGACTGAAGTTTGCAGTCAACATGTGAATACATCTTTAACTAAGTACTCTAATTTATGGTCCAGTCCCACTCCTACTTTCTGTATTGGTTTTCTCTACACTTGGAACATCTCTGAAGCTCTGGATTCTTAGCTCCACTGAACATTTTTCTGGTTTCTAGGCGGGGTGGGGGGACTCTTTCTGTTGTGCTTTGTTTGTCAAAAAGAGCCCAGATGCTTTTCAAAATTCCAGAAATCCATAATAACATATGTTTCCAACTCCCTGTTCTCAAAAGCCTAACTAATGCAACCTCTTGATACTTATTTCTTATAATTCCTAGAGAAGGTAACATGTGCTTCAGGCCCATGAACTTGAACCAGAAGCCTTTGTACACACCTGAGATAGATTTAGATGAAGCATTGAGAAGCAAGGCTTGCGTGCAAGTTGAGACTCCTTTGATGTCATAGAGGTACACTTATGATGGGGAAGGGAAAAGGAAGGGAGGACGGGGAAGGCATAATTACCAATAATGAAGTGAGAACCAAAAAGAAGGAATCTCCTTATTTTCAGCACAGTCCTAATAAAGAGCAGAGTGATCAGCCAGCTGCCAACCATTAACCAATCATTTCTCATCTTTACAAAGAGCTCTATTTTTAAAATGAGGTTCCTTTTTTTAACACCAAAGTATTGTTCTCCAACATCATTGATTGCACTTAGCACCAAAAATCAATAACTTTCTTTATGTAACTTTCCAGACCAGAAAATATACAAGGCCAGAAAACTTGGGAAAATAAGTAGTTTGCACTGAGGGTGTTGCAAGAAGAGCCCTATTGATCCAAAAAAGATAAAGTTCCCTCATGCAAAACATTAATGTCTCTGCAAGGAGAGTGTCAGGGGGAGGAAGGAGGTTGGAGGTCTTTCCTGTATAGATTCTATAAGAAAAAAATAGATGATTGCTTTTTTAGGTAATCTGGCTTTGGTCAAAATGAAAGAAACCCCAAATTGAACTGGCTTAGACCAAAAGTTGGAGTTTAGGGAAAAGACATGATAGTGTCTCATAGTAGAATCCAGGACTGAGCCAAGCCAGGAGAGACATTTGTGTAACTGACCCAACCTGAGTCTGCTGCTTGATGACTCATAGGTAGCAACCACACCAGGTGAGCTGTCACACAAAGGACACTGTATTTGCAGTGAACAAGGAGATCACGGGGAATGACTTCCAAAGCTGTGACTCCTGGAGCAAGGATGAGTGGGTTCCTTTTATTTAGTGTTGGGATGAATATTTATTTATTTATTTATTTTAAATATTTTATTTATTTTTTTGACAGACAGAGGTCACAAGTAGGCAGAGAGGCAGGCAGAGACAGAGAGAGGGGGAAGCAGGCTCCCCGCTGAGCAGAGAGCCTGATGTGGGGCTCAATCCCAGGACCCTGCGATCATGACCTGAGCCGAAGGCAGAGGCTTAACCCACTGAGATACCAAGTGCCCCTGGGATGAATATTTAAGTTGGGAGTCCTGTCATCACAAGTAGAGAGATACACCAGGTGGCGCATGCCCCCTAAGGAACCATGTCACACCACCACCACTGTCTGTTACATAAATGAGGCCTGAGCTCCTCCTTGGGCTCAGATTCTAGTATTATGATGAGGTGAACGTAACTGTCGGTCCCTCCGTGGGACACTCCATGCCCACCCTCACGGCCAGGAGAGCCAGGGTTACAGCTCCATCTGATCTAGCTGGTGTGGGCCACCAGAGCTTTTCATCCAAGCAGCCCTGATTGCTTGAGGGCTAGTTTCGGTTTCCATCACAGATGCTATACCCGGAGGGTCTTTTGCTGAGTTAAGAGATAGCTGGAGAGAAGAGCTTAAGAAAAAAAATGTGGAACAGAGGTCAGTGGGGACAAGCAGATGAACAGGAAAGGTCAGATCTTGGGGTCTAGTGGTGACATTTGGGCCTCAGGGCCTTGAAGAGCCTGGGACTGGAAACCAGCAGCATTACTGTTTCCCACCTCAGGCTCCCACTGAACACTGACTTGTTTTCTCTCTTGAAGCTGCTGGCCAGTTTCCTCCACATGATGGAAATCATAGATGCTCTCAGTTCCAAGCTTTACTATCTACAAATTGAATCAACACCAAGGAAAGCATGGTCTGTCTCCAAAGGCTGAATCAGCAGTGTGGCCTGGATTTTTTAAAAATCTCGTTAACTCTGAGAGTGCTGCCTCCTCCCCTCCACCCAAGGTTTCAAGGTATGAAATCATATTGTCCCCAGGTAATGAGTTTTATTTTCTCTTTTCAGTAGTTAGCTTTATTACTAGCTTATACACCAGCGCTTGACTGAGAGATGTTGAACAACTGATTTTCAAAAAAAAAAAAAAAAGAATAAGAAGTATATATTGTAATAATGACCAGTTTGCCAGTATAAATACTTTCACCATGACCCATTTAAAGCTACCAACACAACGTCACTGAACCCAGGGTTGGGAAGAGATGAGCACAATCTGCTCTCTAGAGCCAGTACAAGCAGCACTCAGCACAGGGCTGCTTATAAGTTATTTATGTGCCCTCTATTTAGATAACAGTGATTATAGTCAGCAGCCTTCCCTTGATCCTTATGCTTTAGAATCCAGGGGCAAATAGCTTGCATCCCTAGCGCTACATTTAATTAAATACTAGTGGACCCCTGGCACTCTGTGTCTAGACCAAGAGGGAGAGTCACCATCAGTTAGAGATGTGGCCAATGACTAGTCATGGCCAATGACGACTGTCAGTTTAGACTACGGTCTCTGAACCCAGCTCTTTGGATCCAGAGCCTAAGTTTATCTTCTTTGGTTATATACCACTTAGGGAGAGTGGTGAATTAATAATTAGGCTACTTATTTTAAACTCCTTTTGCCCCAGTTTCCTAATTACTAAACAGGAATGTCTGAATACACACCTCATATGACTTTTGTGAGGAGTAAATGAAATAATTCATGGGACACAGGGAGCTCAGCCCCTGGTACGCTGTAAATGTGCAATAAAGAATTTGACATCATTTTCATCATTTGCCTTTTTCTCTTTAATGTTATGTTCACCAGAATATTGTTTAATATTCATGACTCGGTTTGCATGACATTTTTTCAATCCTATTTCTTGTCCTTGTTTCCTAAGTTCTTTTTGAAAAATAAAGAATGGCTCTTGAATTTTGTCACTTGCCCCTTCATGGGCTATTGTTTGGTTTTTCTTATGGATCGAAGAAAGAATTTTCCACTAATCAGCATAAGCCAATAAATACCACCTTCATCTGTCTACCTCAGGCCCCCTTCCTCCACAAGACCTGGCCTGCTTGCCGCCCAGCACACTCCTCCATGTAAGACCCACTACCCTCAGCAGCTATCACCTGGTGGCCCACTAGCTCCTTGATGACCCTGCCACTAGCTCTCCATAGAAGTCCCCTTGCCATCAACACAAAATACTACCTTGATCAAAGCTGACTGCCTCAACTTATGATTGAAAAAAATTTAAGAAAACAAAAACGTAAGCCCTTAGAATATTGTTGAAGGGGGAGCAGTGCTATTTGAAACTACAATTTGCTGAAGAATTTCTCCTTGCTCCCAAAACGGAGAGACAAAGAGATTTAATTTACTCAGCATAAAATGTAAGAAGTTGGGGCACCTGGGTGGCTCAGTGGGTTAACCCTCTGCCTTCAGCTCGGGTCATGATCTCAGGGTCCTGGGATCGTGCCCCATATGGGGCTCTCTGCTCAGTGGGGGGCCTGCTTCCCCCTCTCTCTCTGTCTGCCTCTCTGCCTACTTGTGATCTCTCTCTCTCTCTCTGTGTCAAATAAATAAAATCTTTTAAAAAAATGTAAAAAGTTGAGCTTTCTGCAAGTTGGGTTTTTTTAATTTTCTGGAAGCTGCCCAAGAAGGCAGGCAGGAGGACCGGTCTGTCCGGACAGGCAGCTGGGCAGCTGAAGCAGGAGGAATACCCACAGGCTGGGGACCGTGACCTGGAATCAAATTCAGCAAGAATGGCGAGGAAGGTTTTACAAACCCTGATTATCCAATATCCAGGATTTGGCTGTAGGATTCACAAAGCACAGCCCATCATCCTAAAAATGGAAAACCTGCTACACTCTTGGCATTATGTTCAGAGCACCATAGAGACAGAAGTGCACATGCTCAGTGGGGTTTTGCCATTGCCATTCTCCAGGCTCACCAGGACAGAACGGACGCATGCGCTCCTAGCAGAGGAACTAACCCTATAGTGAAAAAACCATCATGACCCAAAAAACACAGCCTCTGGGAACGTTCCCACACAGTGGAGCTGAGGGCTGGCAGAAATTCTAGAATATAGAGAAGAACTGGTGTCCTGAGAGGATTCTGCTAGCAAAGACCCAGCAGAGCCTCAAGCCCATTCCTCTCTTGTGCCTCCCAACAAAGGCAGAGATGAAACAAACACCTCAAGGACACAGGATATGTAGGTAAACATTTTGGGGTCAATAGGTATGACAGATCTTGTCTAGATCATTGGAGCAGAAAAGGAAGGAGGTGGAGGGAAGAACAGCCAGAATCGCATCACCAAGAAAAGCTGAAGTCAGTGACACGTTTTCAGACTTCCCTCTGCAAGAATCCTCTGCCATTTGATGATAAATGCCACCTTCCTAAATTCGTCCACATTAGCATCTTCGTTACTCAGTAGGGAAATTCCATCTCTTTCTGTTATCCCAACTACTCCGTGGTGCATGGAAAGCAAAATTGTGTTGGCGCGAAATGGGTGTTTGTGAAAAACTTAAATAGATGGGATGAGTCACTGTATTTTTGAGACTCTGCTGTATTTTGGGGAGCTCAGACGTCACGGGTCCATCCTCTCTACCATCTTCATCAAAGCAAAACAAAACAAAGAACATAAGCTCAAACAGACCTCTAGTCATTACAAGAAGCACAAGTAAATCTGTTTTAAAAATATATGGCAATCGTCATGGAGGGTTTATGTGCTTAGTCTTCCTCAATTTGTAACATTAAGGATATGTAACTTATGTTGAACCTAAAAAGTCTTAATGAGTGGCATTTGTGCCCTTGTGTAGAAATAATGGTGAAATCTACTTCTGATTTCCTTTTTTAAAAAGATTTTATTATTTTTTTTTAAAGTTAGCTCCACACCCAACATGGAGCTTGAACTCATGGCTCTAAGATCAAGAGTCACATGCTCTACCTCCCTGCTGAGAGCCAGCTATGCCTCGACTTGTGATTTCTGAAACCTGTATTTAGTTTTTTTCTCAAGAAAAATTAGACTTACTAAGTGCTACAGCTGAAGAAGAAAAACAGTCTAAATTCATGCCCAATAAAATGTATGAATAAGTAAATAAATTGTTTTAGTAATAATAGTAAAGATCTTCCAGATTTGCTTATAGTAAACAGCTTTCCAGGACTCTGGTCCATTTTAATCAGGGGAAAGAAAGATCTCAGTTCTATCATCTTGATTAAATCTTTGCTGACAGAAACAGTGGGTAGACAGAACTTTACATATTTTTATTTTTTACTATGTTCAGTTAGCCATGTATAGTAGTACGTCATTAGTTTTTGATGTAGTGTTCAATGATTGATTAGTTTCGTTTAACACCCAATGCTCATCGTAACACGTGCCTCCTTAATCACTCATTACCCATTACCCCATCACTTCACCCCCCTCCCTGAAAGCCCCCGTTTGTTTCTCAGGGTCCATGTAGACACACCTTTAAAATTATTTGTATAGATTAGTTCAAAATTGCTCTTCTCAGGCTATCTGGAGTATCTCCCTGAGCCTGGACTAACCATTAACAAGCCAAAGGCCCCCACCTCTTCCACCTTCTTTTGAGGACCCTCCACTCAGAACAAGTTTTAAAAACTTGCACATCTCGGGACGCCTGGGTGGCGCAGTTGGTTGGACGACTGCCTTCGGCTCAGGGCGTGATCCTGGAGTCCCGGGATCGAGTCCCACATCAGGCTCCCAGCTCCATGGGGAGTCTGCTTCGTTCTCTGACCTTCTCCTCGCTCATGCTCTCTCTCACTGTCTCTCTCTCTCAAATAAATAAATAAAATCTTTAAAAAATAAAAAATAAATAAAAAAAAAAATAAAAACTTGCACATCTTTCACCGTGGTTGCCAGAAGGGAGGCCAGTGGGGGAGGGGTGAGATAGGTAATGGGTGAGAAGAGGACGCTCTTGGTGATGAGTCCTGAGGAACGTAGAGAATCTTTGAATCACCTGTAACGAATATAACACTGTGTGTTAACTATTCTTAATAAAAATCATTAAAAAATACAGATATCAGCATCTTTTATGATAAACCTGCAACCTGTTATGCTTACAACCCTACCTCAGGATCCCCAACACTATCCCCCACTGGGCCTCCTCCTTTGGCCCCAGTTTGGATCTTCCAAACCCAAGAAAGTGAACCATCTGCATCTTTTTTCTCAAAGAAACTATTACCAGCTTCCCATTTTATTTTTTTTAAGATTGATTGACCAATTGATTGATTGATTGATTTTAGTGAGGGAGGGGTAGAGGGAGAGAGAGCGAAATCCCAAGCAGATGCCCCACGGAACCTGGAGCCTCATATGGGATTTTGGGCTCCATCTCACCACCTTGAGATCATGACCTGAGTTGCAACCGAGAGTCAGGTGCCCAAGCAATCCAGCCACCCAGGCGCCTTCTGCTTCGTCTACTATAGCCAAACAAACTGTACCTGAAAAATGAAATTATTTCTTACTTGAAAGATGCAGAGCATGAGGTCAGTCTGTTCTCACTGACAAATGGCGGTCATCAGACATTCCAGCGGTTCTTCGACAGCAGTCATGAGGTCACGTGAATTGATGCAAAATTTCCCAGAAAAACTGAAAGAAATGTTAACGCTTAGAAGCCTGATGGAGAACTGTTTTCACTAAATTGATTAAGTCGATCCACACAGCACAGGAACTCCTCATTATCTGAGTCCTGGGGAAAGACCATTTAAATAAATCTCCTTAAATATTCTCAAGTGGAAAACAAAACAAAAACAAAACCAAAACCAAGGTCCACAACAATGTACATACTAAATGAACATTTAGGTAAAACATGTACACACATAGAATCCCGCTGGAGGAATCCGCAAGCAATGTGAGTTATTTCGGAGGAGAATGAGGTTAAAGGGGCAAGCGTGCCATGATGCAGTTCTGCCATGGGACTTTTTGAATATTACATCGCATGCATTTTTATGTTTGTTTGTTTGTTTTAAATCTACCAAGTATCAGAATATGAAAAAACAAAAACAAAAACAAAAAACCTCTGATGGATGTAAATCTGGAAACTGGAACTTATAAATCCTTGGTGCCATGAAAACAAGCCACACCTTAGTAACTGTGGCAGGGACCCCACGTGGGCTTTGAGCCCATAACAGCGGCTGGGGCTGGGGCTCAGGAGGTCAGGAAGGACTTGCTTTCTTCTCTTAAACACCTAACACAATGGGAAAAAAGCACCTGCCGGTTTTGCGGTTGGAAATCCCGATACAGAAAGCACAGGAACTCTGAAATGTATGCAAATACATCTTGGACCAGAATAACTGGCTTTCCTTGAAGGGAAACTCTCACAGCTGAGTTAGAAGGGAGAAGGGCGAATGTGGACTGAATACTTGATATTAATGACTAATTCATTTTTTATGCATGGTAATCATATCATAGTTGCAATCAATCATAATCACAGTTTCCTAAGTGCTTTTCATTTAGAGCTATTTATTGAGCACTTATGGATGAAAAGATATGTGAGATTTGCTCTTAAATAATCCAGTGCAGAGGATTGGGCATTTGCTGAGAACTGTTGAAACCCAGTGTGGATCCATGATAGTACATGTTTGGAATTGCCTATCAAGGGAGAAAGCCGAGGCACACTATGCACTTTGTCTTTTACGGCAGACCATGCCCAGAAGACCCACCCAAGTTCTACCGGCTGGAGCTAGGGAAGAGGAGACGAAATAAAGGGAGTTTGGGGGGCTGCTCTATGGGTCTCCAGAAAGACATGGGGGGAAGGGAGTCTTCTAGAAAACACCTAAGAATCAACCCCATGTCACAACAATGTTGGCATGGCAGAAAATGGGATGGCAGTAAGCCCAGTTGAAAGGAGAACATAGAACAGGGGCTTAAAATGCGATTTCTGTTTGCAGTGCATGGATGAAGCCCGAGGGGCGCAGTCCAAGCCCGGAAGAGCGTCTCCGCACGTCTGGAGGCAGAAATCTTGTGATAAATGGGGGTGGGTGGGCAGTGGTGGAGGGTAGTTGTCAAGAATGTCCACAATGCTGTGTGAGTTATGTTAACATGCTCATCTAATCCCACTTAAACTATCCAGCCTCTCTCCCTTCATTGCTCTAGAGTTTTTTTTGTTTGTTTCCATAAAGGAGTTAAAATTATATTTAAATTAAAATGGAAATAATTTTAAACTAATTAATTAATTAAAATGTAATTGGTTGGATGATTAATTTAATGCAGGAATTAAAATCAAAAGGCACTGTGTCCTCTGGTCCACTGATTTCAAAGCTTAGTCCTCACCAATATCACTTGGGAACTTACTACAGCTGCAAATTCTTGGACGCCACCCAGATCTTCTGAATTCGTCCAAGGGATTCTGATGCACAATATAGTTTTGTTTTTTAAAGATTTATTTCTTTCAGAGAGAGAGAGTGTGCGCTCAAGCACGTGTTCACGTACAAATGAACGGAAGCAGGGATGGAAGGAGGGGGTGCGCAGGGGGACAGGGAGACAAGCAGACTCCAGACTCCCTACTGAGCCAGGAGCCCAACACGGGGTCTGACTCCAGGACCCTGAGATCCTGACCTCAGCCCAAGTCAAGAGTCAGAGGCTTAACCAACTCAGTCACCCAGGGCACCCCACGATGAAAATAAAGTTTTGGAACTGATGCTCCAGCCCAGTGATCCTCCACTCTGGCCGCATACTGCAATCATCAAGAAAACTTGAAAAAGTACTGCTGTGTGGGTCCCATCCCCAGAGACTCTGATTTGATTGTTTTGGGATGCAGTATTGGGCATGAGGATTTTTGAAAGTTTCCCATGTGACTATAAGAAGATGAGACTGAGAACCATCGCTCCAACCAGCTTAGGTCATCTGGGCCTTTATAGCCAAATAAATTACTATATTCTAGGAGATGTGGGGGATTAATCTCTCTCCCAAATAAAGATTAGAGAGTAGTAGATTTTTCTCTGTGCCCTCATGCATTCCCTTTGAGCCAGGTCGGGAGGACAGAGTTGCCCAGACTCTGTTAGCCCCAGTGGGAGTCCCACGAGATCTCATCTTCCTTCTGCTGTGGCTTTTCTAGCTCTCCCTTCCCACCTCGCCTGGAGTTGGGGTCAGTTATATCAAATGAATCAGATTGGTAGAGGCACTTAATGGGTTTAGTCTAAGAATTTAGTGGTGGAGAGAAGATTGTGTACAGGTATTGTGGGAGAGGCAGGGACAGATGTGAACGGGAGCAGGGGATGGGTTGCCAGCAGTTTTCGGTGGGGAGGCCCTTTTTTTTTAAAAGATTTTATTTATTGGGCAGAGAGAGATCACAAGTAGGCAGAGAGGCAGGCAGAAAGAGAGGGGGAAGCAGCCTCCCCGCTGAGCAGAGAGCCCGATGTGGGGCTTAATCCCACGACCTTGGGATCATGACCCAAGCTGAAGGCAGGGGCTTACCTCTCTGAGCCACCCAGGCACCCAGGGAGGCACTTTATTTATTTATTTATTTATTTTAATATCCTGTGTATTTTTTTTTAAGATTTTATTTATTTATTTGACAGAGAGAGATCACAAGTAGGCAGAGAGGCAGGCAGAGAGAGAGAGGAGGAAGCAGGCTCCCTGCTGAGCAGAGAGCCCGATGCGGGACTTGATCCCAGGACCCTGAGATCATGACCTGAGCTGAAGGCAGCGGCTCAACCCACTAAGCCACCCAGGCGCCCCCAGGGAGGCACTTTATTAAAAAAGCCCAGATGTGGACAGGATGGGCTGAGGCCTGGGAAGCTGATATTTGTGGCGGACTGTTGGAGGGGAGGTGGGAAGAATGCGAATAATTAGTATTATCCTTCACGCTAATTCGGATTTGGGATTCTAATGTAGTCCCATACTGCTATTGTTTTTTGAGGCAGCCAGAATTGTTTCCCCAAACTGACTCCGCCTCTACCACCAGGACCATTAAAATCTTTCTGCATACAGCCATATCCACACAACAGTTTTCAAGACTTGGCAAGGGGTGGGGGGTGGAGGAGCAGTTAGCTGGGGAGTGGGAGGAAGGAGGGAAGTAATTTACATAGGTGAGTAAGTGGGTTGGGCACACCATGATGCTTTCTTCTATCAACCCTAAGTAATAGCTAATAATCATTTTATTACTAAGACTAGTTAAAATGTAATACCTCTTCCTAAATATGTCTATACCTATTCACTAGCTATTTTATTTTATTTTAAAGATTTGTTTATTCATTTGTTTGAGAGAGGGAGACAGTCCACAGGAGGGGCAGAGAGAGGAGATAAGCAGATGCCCACTGAGTGGGAAGCCCAACACAAGGCTGGATTTCCGGATGCTGAGATCATGACCTGAGCTGAAAGCAGGAGTTGGCTGCTTAACCAACTGAGCCACTCAGGTGCCTCTATCATTAAAAAAAGGATTACAGGGGCACCTGGGTGGCTTACTGGGTTAAGACTCTGCCTTCAGCTCCAGTCATGATCTCAGGGTCCTGGGACGGAGCCCCGCATCGGGCTCTTTGCTCAGCAGGGAGCCTGCTTCCCCCTCTTTCTGCCTGCCTGCTTGTGATCTCTCTCTCTCTCTCTCTGCCTGCCTCTCTGTCTACTTGTGATCTCTGTCAAATAAATAAGCAAAATCTTTTTAAAAAATTAAAAAAACAAGGATTACAAAGATGTTTCAGACATATTAAGGAGTATATTAAATGAATAGCCAATCATACACGTAACCAACAATAATAGATGATGCCACAAACTGGCAATAAATAGCACATTCTAGGGCGCATGGGTACTCAGTTGGTTAAGCGTATGCCTTTGGCTGAGGTCATGATCTCAGGGTCCTAGAATCAAGTCCCACACCAGGCTCTCTGCTCAGTGGGGAGTCTGCTTCTCCCTCTGCCCCTTGTCCCACCCCCCGCTCATGCTTGAGTTCTCTGTCTCTTTCTCTGAAATAAATAAAATCTTTAAAAATAATAATAACAACACATTCTATAAGCAAGGCCCAGAGCTAAATAGTCAGTGTGAATGATCACCTTTAATCCTCACAGCAATCCTAAAAGTTGGGCTTCCGTGTTTTTAACTTATTTCTTCATTGTGGTTGACAAACGGTGTTAGATTCGTTTCAGGTGTGCAACATGGTGATTCGACAATTCTGTACATTGCACCATGCTCACCCACGTAAGTGTAGTTACCATAAGGTCAGACTTCTTATTAATCTGTCTCTACTGAGTAAGAAACTGAGGCACAGAGAAGTTACAGCACTTGTCCAAGATCACATAACTGAAAGAGGCAGGAGTCAGATGTGAAGCCCGGGAAGCTGGCTCTGAGCGATGTCTCGGACAGAAGGCAAGGGAAGTGGGAGGGCGGCTCAGAGAACTGATTCTAATTGACCCGTTTAGCCTCTGCAGGATTTATGACAAGAATGATATGACTACGGTTAAGAGAACCATCCCGGTGCCTGTGCGGAAAGTGTACTCTGGGAAGGCAACGGGGAGCGAGGAAGTGTGGAAGCTGGTCACACTGGCCGGAATGGGATGTGTGAGAGACTTGTGTTAGGTCTGTAGCAGCAGAAATGCTAGAAGTTGGAAGTGTGAAATATTTTGCAAAGGGTAAATACCAATTGACGACAGAATGAACTTGCGTACCCAGTCCCCATCAAGATGTCCCCCTGGGGCCACAATATTCAATCAGGCAGGAGAACGGAACCAGGTCAATCATCGGCCACTGGCATTTTCCCCTAATGACTGATGAACCAAAAAAATCATTTGGGTCCTTCAGCTGGGATGAAGGGAAGCTTGGAGCTTAAATCTCCATGAGGAAGAGACAGAAAGTCCCTCGAGGCAAACAGTCCTTGAGAGAATCTGAAATATACAAATATAACAGAAGCTGTCACCTCCAGTCCTAGGGAAAGTGGGGCTGCCTTTTCTTTGGCCTTCTGAAACACAAGAAGGGGTCTGGAAACCTAGCGCCTACCCCACATGTTCAAACTGCTGTTCTTAACCTGTCGGAGAGATGTAAATCAAATGTGTGTGAGCCCAGCCTTTTTTTTTTTTAAGATTTTATTTATTTATTTGACAGAGAGAGATCACGAGTAGGCAGAGAGGCAGGCAGAGAGAGAGAGAGGAGGAAGCAGGCTCCCTGCTGAGCAGAGAGCCCGATGCGGGACTTGATCCCAGGACCCTGAGATCATGACCTGAGCGGAAGGCAATGGCCTAACCCACTGAGAGTCACCCAGGCGCCCCCCAGCATTTTTTTCCAAGTAAAATATAATAAAAGCAAAAATTATTGTGTATTGCTCATCCTAAGTGATATTTTGGGAAACTTTTGTTTCCACATTATCAGGACCTGTTAAGGGGGGTCGGGCCCCAAGTTAGAGCAGAAGGATGCAGGCCCCAAGTTAGAACAGAAGGAGGAGGCCTCTGAAATAAAATCATAGGGATCAAAAGAAAATATGGGGGGGGGGTACCAAAAATCAGATTGTTCCCCCACACCAGTGAGAGTTGAAAAGAAACAGGAGATGGCAATTTTGTGTTTCTTTGGAACTGAAGTCCAAAGCAGATTCCTGAACATGTCCCAACCCAACCCTTCCAGAGCAGATGTCACCTCAGAACTGGCTGACTCAGTAAATTAGAAAAAAAAAAGAAAAAACAAAAAAACAAAAAAAAATCCACAATCCTAAAGGACCTGAATAGTTTGAAAAGGAGCCATGATGAGCATATGAGACTCCGATATGGAAATTGCAGCCTGAGACTACGTGCACGTGGTTGGGGGGAGGGGCGCAAGCTTCCGCTGGAACGTGAGAGGAGGACCAAACAGAACTAAACACGAAAACATCAAACATTTCAGAGATTTAATTGCAAAAAAAAAAAAAAAACTAAAATTCTAACACTAAAAAATAAATTCAAAAGGAACGTGGAGAACATTTTTTGGTGAGTATCTATTTACGAGTTGATGCCGTTGATAAGAATTCCTACAAAATTCAGCTTCAGTGGCCTGAGACTGGAAGATGTTCTTTCCTTCCAGAAGGCGGGTTTTGCATGCACAGCAGCACCTGGTAGGTGGAAGGGCGGGGGTCCAGTCTTCTCAACAGTCATTTCCCTCATTATATAACTGATTCCAGAAGGTTTGGAATCTTAGCAGCCTGACATTCTCTGAGCCTTTTGGCACCTTCCTGCCTGCTATACACAACACACTCCTTTGACAGCTCCACAAAAGGCCAATGACGGAAATGGGCAAAGGAAAATTCCCATTAGAACAAATATGAATCACTGTTAACTATAGCGATCTCTAAGTCCTGTCTTTCAGCTGTGTTTGGGAGAAAATAAAAATGAGAAACATCATTCTTTCCTAGTTTCTCACTGAAACTTCATGTCAAAATACTTTACACTGATTGTTTCATTCTTTTCCCCTAGATAGCTGTCATTATCAGGAATTTCATCATAGAAAAGGCATGAAATAATGAAAAAAAAATCGTTTCTACTCACAAAATATTTTATTTAACTTACAATTTAAAATTTCCCATTGTATTTAGTACAAAATAAATGCACAGCTCTGTCTAATCGTCACAACTATTTGAGAAATTTGGCCCCACTTGAAGACTAGGAAAGCTGAAGCTTGGAGCACTTAATAACATCCCCTAAAATCCCATAGTTCTTTAGCTACAAAGTCTATAAAATATAGCCTAAAAATTGGTTAGTTGCCATGTCTACAAAATCTATTCTTACAAATCCTTCTACTATAGTGCGTTTTCTCTCCCTGGGTCATTCTGACATTATTCAGGTTAAAGGTCTCATTCATTCACCTCCGAGAAAGCTGCTAGAAGTGCTAAGTTTCTCATGAACAGATTTTCAGGGAGGCACCCCTGTCACCTTCTCTAGGCAACTCAGGACAGAAGAATGGACGCAAAGGCTCCAAACATGAGAGACAACTATATGTATAGATGAGGGCATTTTCTCTAGCATCAAAAAATTTGAGTTCTTCCAATTCAACATCTAAAAAAATCCCTACGTGGCTAAGTTTGGGGCTTGCAGGAATTCTGATTTCTGGGATGGAGCTGGTACAGATTGTTCCTGCCTTCAGGCTGATCAACCAGAAGCCATGCTCAACAGAGAAACCGCCCTTCCTCTTTCTGTCGACTGATGCCTTACAGATCCCCAGAGTCCACTCCTTCCCGTCTCCCACCTCGACCTCCCAGTAATGGCAGCCAGAGGAGAAGTATGGTGTGCCCAGGACACAGGTCAGGTAGGTGAATCTCTGGGAATCTTCCACTGGGTTGTGGCAGATCTTCCCACACCAAACATTCCTTAGGTCATCAGAGAGGACAAGGAAGGGGTTGGCAGTGCTTCTATCCAGAGTCATATCCTCCTGGAATCTCAGCAACTCTTTGCTCACGTGCAGACTTTTCATCAGTAGGCCACTGTGCTGTCTGATCAGAAGGGACAGAGCTCTGATTTGCCATTCCTCCAAAGGGGGGCTCTCAGTTACCCCTCGACACATGGGGCAGGTCAATTTCAGATCCCTGTGTTCTAGCATCCATCTCTGCATGCAATGAAAGCAGAACACATGTTCGCAGGAGAGTAAAACGGGACAGGAGAAAATTTCCAGACAAACTGGACAGGTCACCTCCTCTTGCAGACTTTGGGCCATGGTCCCGGTGAAGGTCACTCCTTGACAGTGAACTGAGCTGAAGCAGCCCTTTATACGCTTCTGAAAGTGATCAGGAACCTTCTGTACACAATCTGTTCAATAATCAGGATATACCTAATCCAATACAAAAATTAAATCATATAAATCTTTCTGTAGTTTATACAGCAAAGTGGCACCAGAGAATCATAGTAAAAGCACTATCTGTGAGAAAAATCATCAAAAACTATACAAAATCTAGGTGATCACAAATGAGAGAAACAGGAAAGTGGACATTGTCTTCTCAGGTGGAGCAGTTTACCTTGTGTGGAGACATCCGGATGAGGTCTTCTCTGCTCTGACCACAGCTTCTCTCTCTGCAGCTGAGTCCAACAGGTCTTCCACAGGATCACGGAGGGCAGTCTCTGCTTCTAGTCAGTATTCCTTTGTAAGTCACCAGCAGTCCAAGAAAAAGAACTTCCACATCTAAATACGGCCATAAAAATAAAGCCAATCTGACTCTAGCCATTTCAGAAAAGTGAGAAGCCCTGTATATTTTCAAAGAAAACTACCACACGTGAGTCAAACTAGCAAAAACCACTGCAAAATGAATGAGATGCCCATGCTAGGAAGGCTTGAGTGTGTATGAATAAAAATACAACCATTGTCACCAACTTCTCTAAAATAATGTCTGAACACTAGCCAAAAAGAGGTATTCCTGGCAAGGACGATGTTACACCGCTACACCAACTGCTCTCTCCTCCCAAAGCTTACTCCTAGAAATACCTTCTGGGCCTTCCTACAGAGGTTGCACACTTTGGGTGAACTACCTCTGGCATCCTAGGCCTGGCTGATTTGGAACAAGCTGGGCCCCTGCCCCAAAGATAGCCATTTCAAGCCAGTCGTGCCCATGAGATGATGTGAACTGAAGACTCTTCTCAAGAAGGAGCCAATCCTGAATAAATAACTAACAGAACTTCTTACTAAGAATTCACATTCGGTTGTGGCTGAGGAAAGAGAATCAGAGACAGAAAGATAAGCTGTGTCAACATCACCACGAAGGGAGAGAGGAGGAAGAATGGGCCCTCCTGAGGCTCGCCCAGAAGACCTAGGTTACTAGAATATCCTGGAACACATTCCCTCATCTCCATCTGACGAATACTTATGAAGAGTTTCCCATGATCCCACCTTCGGCTAGACTCTGGGGATACAGATGTGTGTAACAATAGACAGGATATCTCCCCACAAGAAACTTGGAGTCTTGGGAAGCCTTCCAGTTCCTGAATGGCATTCAGTCTGATGGAGTCCTGCTGAGTGACCAGAGATAACATGCTTCCTTAAATCCCCCAATACTCTTTCCAAAAACCTGACTTTTGAAGGCATATTTGAATATGGTGCTTACAGTCTGAAAGGCCTTCCCCAACCACCCTGGAATATATGTAAGAAAAAATTTTTACAGAAGAAAAAAATGCTACATTTGTAAGAAATTGTCCTTTCAATGTTATTATGACCCCAAGTAATAAACACAATCTAATTATAAACAAACAATAAAATGAATCTGTTAATTATAATGCATCTATTAGAAATAATATTTTTTAAATTAAACGGGCATTTCACCCATGGGGTTTAGGGAGGGCTCTTGTTGTGCCCAGGAATGGGTGTTGTAAGTGTTGAATCACTAAATTCTACACCTGAAACTAGCATTACACTGTATGTTAACTAACTGGAATTTTTAAAAAATTTTAGAGAAGTTTAAAAAAAAAAATGGTAAGTATACTGAAGTAAAAACCCAGAAACATCTTTAAGAAATCATGCTAGAAAATAAGGAACCATTTAAAAACGCATACGTCATAGTTGAAAACATAAAAATATATGTAGTTCTTATGTAAAATATTTGTAATATGTTTAAAAAAAAAAGTTCATGTGTAAAACCTGGAAATGTTAGAGTAGAAGGTGGAGGGGCGTCTGGGTGGCTCAGTGGGTTAAGCCTCTGCTTTTGGCTCAGGTCTTGATCTCAGGGTCCTGGGATTGAGCCCTGCATCTGGCTCTCTGCTCACCAGGGAGCCTGCTTCCCACCCCCGCCACCCCACCCCCTACCCTGCCTACTCATGATCTCTGTCAAATAAATAAAATCTCTAGAGTAGAAAGTGGAAAAAGCTCCCTGACACAGGATAAGACTGACTCTCTCCTGAAAGCCAGAGATAAAAGCATTTAAAAGATAAGTTGTAGCCAAAGAGAGAGAAATGGGATGGCCGGAAATGAAATAGCCCAGCTAGAAGAGAGCACTCACACTATTACACTAATTTGGAAAATTCCAGCAGTCCTGAAGATCCAAAGCCCATATACCTCTGCCTCTCCTGGGCTTACCTTCTGTCTGGAGTAAGTTTCAGTGCAGATGGTCTGGCCTTATATAGTCCTGTAACACAGTCTCCTCCCACAAGGAGGGTCACTGTATCTGCCTCAAAGATTGGATTATCTCCATCCAACCAAGTAAATTGAAGCAACCCTGCTCCTCCTGGCGCAGGAAGATGGCATAAAGTCATATCCAAAAACTTCTAACAATTATCCTGTTTGAGTTAAACTAGCAAACCTACGGCCATCTGAATGAGATTCTCTAATTTCAGAACTTAGCTTTAAAAAACCAAGATGTGGGGCACCTGGGTGGCTCAGTGGGTTAAAGCCTTTGCTTTCAGCTCAGGTCATGATCCCAGGGTCCTGGGATCAAGCCCCTGCTGAGCACAGAGCCTGCTTCCTCCTCTCTCTGACTGCCTCTCTGCCAACTTGCAATCTCTGTCAAATAAATAAATAAAATCTTTAAACAAACAAACAAACAAACAAGATGTTTTGGAGATCCAATGCAGAAATGCATTGCTGAAATCTCCTCAGGTATTCCTTAACGTCATCATTGGTATTATCTCTGAAGGAGTTTTGCGGGAGTAGGTTCTAGAACAGTTTTCATAACCTTGGAATCAGTAATTCTACTCTTGGGGGACAGTTATTGAAGAGGATGAGAAAGATAGCAGTCAGGTAAGCCTGTTATCCTGCCATGATTATTAATAACATCCCCTTTTACTTTCGAAATCATCCTTGTTTAAATGATAAATTAGACAGTGTTTATACTAGAAGTAGAAGGAGCAGCGGCCCATGGGTGGCTCAGTCATTAAGCGTCTGTCTTTGGCTCAGGTCATGATCCCAGGGCGCTGGGATCGAGCCCTGCATTGGGCTCCCTGCTTGGCGGGAAGCCTGCTTCTCCCTCACCCACTCCCCTGCTTATGTTCCCTCTCTCACTGTGATTTTCTCTGTCAAATAAATGAATAAAATCTTTTAAAAAAAAAGTAGAAGGAGCAGTAAATGTCATAATGAATGAGAACTGTGGCACAATCATCGAAAAAAAACGGGAATTGGAGGGTCAGTGAATTCTGTTGCCCAGAGAAAGCAAGAAACCCTCCCGCTGAGATACACAAATTCTGAATAACCTCCCATTGCTCAGGGGTCCTGCTCTTGTTCTAAAGCCAACTGAAGAGTTTTCCCTCTACTTTTATCTGGTTACTGTTTCCATTTCTACAAGATAAATATCTACAGCAAAGGCTCTTAAATTTAAATTTAAAAAAAAATTAATCTCAAGCCCCTTTCCACTCTTAAACCTAACTGAAACCCCCCAAAGTTTTGTTTATGAGAATCATACTTCTCCATGTTTACACTATTACAAATGAAAACTGAGCACATTTCTAGAGATTTATTTGACACACTTAAAATAACAAGACTATTACATGTTAACACAAACAACATCGTTTCCTAAACACTAACGATTTTCCAAAATAACAACAAAATACCACTAGTCAGGAGAGTGGCCTGCATGAGTTTGCATTCCCAACCGGCAAATAAAACGCCATTCTCATGCGTGCTTCTGCTGGTTCTATCCCAATAGGTTGTTTTGGTGAAACTCCAGAAAAGGACACTGGGCTTCCCACAGATATTTAATTGGATAAGGGAAGTCCCCTGCTCTCCAACAAATTTCTAACTCTACATGGCAGCTCCGAATCTTAGTTTCTTGGCAGCCGAAGCCCCCAACAATGAACCCAGCCATCTTTTTGTGTGTCTTCTGCCATCCCAGAACTCTCTCATATGATGTGGCTAACTAGGAAACTTTTTTTCTTCTTTCCTGCCCCATCATAATGAGGAGCTTTTCGGTTTTTTTCCTATTTAAATTATTGAACTACAACAATGATACCAACTCAGGTTCTTCTCTCTTACTAACATCTACCAGGCCCTCCACAGATGTTTATCACAAAAAGCATCATTGTTCGCCGATTTCACATTTTCCAGCCAGTTCTGACTGTGGTTTGAAGATTCATGGAGTCGTTTCTGTTGCTGAGCCTTGTATCTGCCGGGAGAAATAATTCTTCCCCGGAAATACTTTAATTCCCAGGTTCCTCATTACTATGGTAATGCTGAATTTAGTGAGAAATGTCATTTTTTTCATTTTCAAGGGCTGAAAATACTTGGAGCCACTTATCTGTAATATCTTAGTACTCTCGTGACAACATATCAAAAATATGCGTGAACTTTTCTTAAGGTTTAGAGTCATTTTTAATTATCATTAGAGCTTCCACGAGTTAAGATTAAATCACAAAATCAGTTTGTTTCCATAGTTCCCTGATTAAAAAAGAAATCGACTTTCACACATGCTAGTTCCATAAGATGAAGCCGCTGGTAAGGGGGGGTGGGGGGGGCAGGGAGCCAGACACGGTCAGCCCCTATCAAGAATCGAAGAACTCTGCAAGGAGATGTTGAGATGATGTGTTTGCTCAAAACGCAGTTTGTATGTTTTCCGAAGGGAGCAGCTACAGTGTGGCAGCTTTTCACAGTGAGCTCCCACTCGCCTCGCCAGTGTAGAGCTGGGGCTGGTTTGCAACCTCCCGTTGTCACCAAACCTCCACCTGCCCTGCTCTCGGCTGCCCGGTTCCGTCAAGGTGCACCCATCTGTCTCAATGGCAGAAGACGGAGGGCACCTCTCTGAATTATGCATGCCACCAAAATTGGCTAATAGAGTTCCCACACTCTCCCCTTCCAAAGGATCCTATTTTGCAGACCTGGCAAACTCCACGGAGAAAGTATGTTTGGCACTTTGGAATCCAAGTTGCCCCCACTATTGAGAAATAGAACGTTCCCATGAAAACGGTGTAAAGTGAAGAAGCAATTCCCATTAATTTAGATGAAAAATTTTTTGAGTGTTCCCAGACTCGAAAAATGACCTCTCAGGCATTTCTGATACCATCAGACACCTGTTAACTAATGGAGGCAAAAAATAAATCAATATAAAGCACAGGTGCTCATAGACACCTGCCAGAGTTCGGGCGGGTGGATGTTGAGACGCTGAGTGTCCCTTGGTTCCAGGGAAAAAGCGAGGGGTGGGGCAGGGGGCACCCTCATTGCTCATGGTACACGCTGCCTCTGACCACTGCCACAAAGCAAATGCTGTACGTGATTTTCATGTCTCACCCTTTTTTTTTTTTTTTTTAAATAAAAGTGAAAATCCTCTTTGGATATCTTTCCATTAGTGAGGACAGGTACTAAAGTAGGTCTTGACATAAAAGCAAAGTGTTGTAACTCGGACCTTCATAAAGCAGGGGGAGACCTGTATGCACACTGTCCCACTTCGACACTAATTTTAAAGAACAGAAGACAAAAAAAAAAAAAAACAAAGATGGCTAGACTCCATTGTTCCATATTTGGTAGGTCACCTCTACTCTGATCCTATTAATGAATCTCTTATTTTTTGTTCCTTTGAACTATTGTTGTTTGTTTGTTTGTTTGTTGTCAAAAACATTGAGGAAAAAAATGGAATGTGCATGTGTTTTATTTACAATATTTGTTCCTATCTGTGTAAGAACTGGCAATAGAGGTCTTTACCTACAGCAAATTATCTGTAAAAATAACAAGCTCTAACTTGAGTCTTTACGTGTCAATGACCTTGGGCCACCCACCCTCAAATAAAGGAGTAATGCTTCACCTCCCCGAGGGCGCCCACCCTCATTCAGCTTGCAGGTCCCAGATGCGGGGCAAAGGCTAGAGGGAGACAACATGAGTTTGAGTGAGTGGTGAGTGTGCAGGAGCAAGGACACATGTGTGACCTTGCCCCTTGAGCTGTTTATCTATTGTGGTTTCCAGAGCCAAATGTAAGTGTTTTCAGATCATTCATATATTTTCTCCTCCAGATTTGGACTGTCAAAATATTTTTGTGTAGGTGAGGAAGTCTGAGTCAAAATAAATTTCCTTTCCACCTAATTAGCTGACAGTCACTGTATTCATCAAATGCAGCCTGCGAATCTCTCAAAACATGTCGTGCTTCACCCCCACTTTGGGAATGGACGTCGATCAAGGCGAGCTGCCCGCAGTCCTGCATGAGCCTCTTCAGCCTCGCAGAGATCACAGATGACCAGTCTGGCTCAGGGAACAAGGCCGAGATCCAGGCATGGTAACGCCCTCCTCCACCAATTCATCCTCCTTGGTAGCTGCCCATCACGCTTCAGAGACGCAGCGAGGCCCCTACCATGCCCTCCTGGCCTCTGCGCACACAACCCCCCAACCTCACCTCAATCCCACAGCCCTGAGATTATGACCTGAGTGGAAATCAAGAGTTGGATGCTTAACCAACGGAGCCGGCCAGGCGCCCCCAAACCTTCTTCCCTTTCTTCCCTGTGCTCCTTCACTATTCAGAACAACTGGCTCTCTCTGACTAAAACCAACCCCAACTAACCACCCTGCTAACACTTACCCACCATTCAGACACTCAGCTGGGGTGTTGGGGACTGTATCCTCTCGACTCGGCTGGAAACCCCTATGATATCCTCTCATAGTACCCTGCGTCCTTCCTTCGTGCGTCCCTGCAATGCTAGTCACTTGACTCATTTGTGGTTCCCTCACCTTTAAAAAATCACACCTACTGAGTACTTACTCTCTGCCAGGTGTTTTTCTAAGTACTTCATCTGTTTTCTAGCGTTAAATTCTTGTAGCTCTAAATAAATAGGTGCTGTTACCATCCTGTGCTCCCAGGTGATGAGTTTAAGACTCTATCAAGCTGTGAGCCCTCAACGTGTTACTCTGTCTCTCTGGTTGCCTACCCTCTAGTCATCTTTCACACGAGACAGAAATCAACTTCTACCCTGGTCCAATCAGTATTTTGTGACTTTTATATTTTATGCATACAATCCAATACATTTGAAGTCTGATTAAAACAGAAGCTAACTTAATTTTTTTTTTTTTTGCTTCTTAACTATGAAGCCATGCTATTTTGATCGTTATAGTAACTCATTAGACTTCATATAGGAATCAAAAACCCTGGATCCCACCTACTATCTCTGCCATATTTTGGATTTCGTTGATAATTTAGCACTTAACTGACGAGAAGGATGTGACTCATTGGATCATCTATATTTCTAAATGTCTTTGTTAATATTTGAATGCCTGGGCATTCATTTTTTAGTTAGTTTGTTTATGAGTTATTTAGCATGGTATCATTGCGGAGCGAGAAATGATAAGGACTGTTTAGCAAAGTCAGCACAGCCCCATGACCACAGCCCAAGGTGCATGGTGCCGTCAAATCTTTCATTTAGCTCTCATCTGAGCACAGCGCAGGGTCTTAGCAGTGCGCTGCCCGTTGTCATGAGGTAAATCCAGATAAACTAAGCAAGATAACTGTCCCGCTCTCGAAGAGCCAGCAACACCTCACGCCTCACACACAAATATTGACTATCTACTACTATCTCGAGATACTCTGCTAAATACGAAGGGAATCCAATAAACAGGACTGACGTAGCTGACAATTTTTATGTCACAGCATAATTAAGGAGGTAAGACAAAGAGATGACAAGGTAGATAGTGTTGAGAAGTAGACAATTCACTCCGTGGCCTGTAACAGACTGTTGGTCACGCATACATCTTTTTAACGACGTCTACATATAAATGACAAAGGACAGAATATCTCAGTATGTTTTGGGTCCTCCTCTTTTCCAGACCTTCATACCATTCAATGCTCATTTTTTAAAATAGTATCGAAGGCCTTTGAAAACAATGTCAAGTCATCTCTCCTCTGTGAAAGAAATGGAAGTAATTGGTATAGATTTATTTTTCTAACCAAACCTTTCTCCCACTCTGAAATAATTCCAATTATTGATGACTAGCCACAGAAAGCGTCTAGCATGTGTTATGGACTGATAGTTTCCAATGATGTATTGATTGATTTATGTTTTCCTACCACAAATGATGTACTAACTCCTCCACCCATGCCCCTAATACGAGTAGCAGGGAGACATCCACATGTCTCTATAGATGTAATGGGAGCAGAAGTGATTTATACACATGTGCAAATGGTAACTAGGGGGGCAGCGACGTGGTTGGGATTATCCATGAAGTCCAAGCAGTATGGGAGAGGAGAACCTAGGGCAGAACTCTGAGAAAACACCAGCATTCAGAGGAAGGAGAAAAGCAATCCCCAAAAGAAGTTGTTTTGAAGCCACTGAGGAAAAAGACCCCTGCAATCACCAACATAATTCTGGAATCCAAAGGCATTCGGTGCACTGGAGGCAACTCTGAGAAGACCTAGCCTTTCACTCAGCCCAGCTGGGCCCTCGTTGCCGGCAGAGTGAGTCAGGCCAAAGAAAGCCTGAGTCAGGAGTTCCAGGAGACTGTGCAGGTCTGAAATCTAAATGGACAAAGAGATCTGGAAAAATAAATATGATGTAGCATATTTGTCTGGGTGGGAAAGGCCAGGCAGGCCACACGCACAGCAAAACAGAGGTCAGAGCGAAGCCAGACAGAAGGGACGGTTGGGTTAAGTGTGAGCATGGGTGTGTGTCTACTTCAATTAAGTACAGTACCTGATTAATGTTTCTCCTTTCTTCTCTAAACTCCTATCCTAGGGAAACGTCCTTTTAAAAAATACCTGCTATGGGTGTCAACGAAGGTCTCCTTTGCTGGTGTTTAATAATGAGCACCATATTAAAAATGATTTCTTTGCTTATTAACAAAGTACTCAGAGTTTTCAAATCTTCAGCTAAGCTAGGTGTCTATTTCTTCTGTGATAAAAACTTTAATTATCTTAAGTACCTTTTAGGACTAGTGGAATTTGGCGGGAAATATGCAAAAAATGTTTTGAAATAACCAAAGAAAACACAGTCACCTAATTAAACGTGATGTTTGCAAGTAGACACTAAATGTTCGAATTAGTCTACTCATGATACTGAATAGTCAAACCACAGTCTGGGTATACTCAGCACATACTTACACAAAATGTCCAGAAGGCTTATCTGTACTTTGCCCAGAGTGATCTTGTTTTAGGGATTAATAAAATATGAAGCCTGGGAAGGTCAGCACATCATATAACTGGAAGATTATGCCATGCACTGAAGAAGAGTTTTGAAGTTCAGGCTTTTTGCAGACTTAAATTAAAGAAGCTTAACATTCTTGAGGGTCAGAGCAGTTCATGTAACTACAGTTTACTGATTCAGCAAAACCAAGTTTATGCAGAGAAATCATTTCCCAGGAGAACCACTTCTTCCTCTCACTGGGCTGGAAAAAAAAAAAAAAACACGTTCACATCCAGAGACTCAATCTCTTCCCAGTCATCCGCCCCTGGGACGAGTAGCCCTAGCTCAGGAATCTGTGTGACACACTGCCATCTACCGAGTCTCTGCCTGAACTGCAGCCCCAGCCCTCAGGAGGTGGGATCCTAACCCTGATGGCACCAAGAAACCAGTCCAAGAACACCGCTTTCCTTTAGCTTATGAGAAGTCTTCTGATTGTAGAAATATATGCAAATGAGATATGCACCCTTCCGCAGTTCGATTCCTTGGGATTTGTAGTATGACTTTAGGAACAGTGGAGTAAAATTAGCTAAGCCAGGCTGTCTCAGGGAGGGGAAATCAGTTTATAAAATTTGTAATCACTTGTCTGGACATCACCAAGACATCCATACCAATAGGCATTCTGGTGTTTTGTTTTGTTTTTTAATAAACCCCAAAGTATTTATGCAGATTAAGATAACTGAATGAGGTATGCGTGCAAGAAAAGAAAGTATCCATGAAGGTCTGTGTCACCTGCTCTTGTAGTATTACCAGACATCAATTGTTTAAAGATCAAAAAGGCCATACTTGGTCGGTCCTCTCCTGTTTTTCATCTTAGTATCTAATTTCTGGTCATTTCTCTGCAAGAGGGAAGCCAAAGAAAAGGAAACAATGTATCACACTGAAGTGTCACACAAGGACGTGTTAGCGGAGCTCGTGACCATTCTGATCGGTCAGTGGGGAAAGAGATTGTGAAAATCAAATGGGATTTCATTGTGGATGTAATTCACCAAATCACCAATACCACTAATAAATGAATAATGGTGGGCTTCGATTTAATAGGATTTGCTAAGTAATTATGCTCCGTACCTAGTACCTGACAGGCACACAGCTAGCGCCTGATACCAGTGACCTCTGGTAGGGCCAGCTTTGGAAGGATTTGGCAAACTGGTGAGAGGACCCCCTGCACTGGCAGGGGGCCTTGAAATGCCACAACTCAAATATACATTTTTTCCTAATGTAACAGGCATGGGCTCGCAAAAGTTACTCTGGGGGAGCATAATGTTGTAGGATGATGCTCTGAGTAGGTAAGAAGTCAGTCTCTGGGAAAGGAGCATCTGCAAAGAAATGGAAACCAGCAGCATAGTGGAGAGAAGAGCAGGCTCTTCCCCAAAGGGTCAGAGTCCCTTTTCGAGGGAAGCTAACGGTGGCAAAGGCACTTGCTGTCCCTTAGGGAAAGGACAATACAGTGAAAATGCTGCACTTCAGCTGTTCCAGGATTGGCTTCCCTGCTGGACTAATCCGACACTGCAGAGCGCACCCGCGTCTGGAGACTTAGATGAGGCTTGGAATCCCTAACTTGGACCACCCACTGCTCTCTCTATTCAGGGGACTAAACAAAATCACTGATGTTTCTCTCCCCCAAAGTGAGGTGGATTAGTAGAAGAGGGAAGTTTTTCATCCCCTCTCGTGCTCCAGGTGTGTATTTATCTTATTTTTCTGAATCGTTTCTAGGAGGGGCAAGGCCAAGCAAAATGTCATTTGTACCTCTGATTTTATTTTTTTTGGAGATTTGATTTATTTATTTGACAGAAAGAAACACAGCATGAGAGGGATCAGAAGCAGGGAGAGTGGGAGAAGGAAAAACAAGCTTCCAGGCAGAGCAGGGAGCCCAATGCCGGGCTTGATCCCAGGATCCGGGAATCATGATCTGAGCCCAAAGCAGACGGTTAACGTCTGACCCACCCAAGTGCCCCTGGGCTCCTGATTTTAAACAGCTCCAGTAGCATGGTCATGGCTCAAGCAGCCGTCTGCTTTCCCCTCCCCTCTTCAGGAGCTCGTCCAAACTGTTCACCTCTAAAGCCAATCACATCTCCCCATCACCTCAGCCTCAATCCCAGGCTCAGCCCCCACTTGCTCTGGCCTCAGCTGCCACAACAGCCTCCTAAATGGTTGCCTTTCATCTCCTCTGCCCCCTTTCCAGTCTTTCTGTTACTCAGACCCCCCCACTGCTGGCCCCTTGGTTACAGCCCTTCAGTGGGTCCCCACTGTCCTGAAGATAAAGACCCAAATCCTTTGTCAGGCCAACAAAGCTACATACTTCCCAGTTTCTGAGCACCGTCTACTTCTGTGGTCTTAACTCCATCGCCCTTTCCCTTTGTCCCCCATATACAGGGTCCTTCATCCAGTTCCAGGATGGGCTCAGCCCCTCCCCCTAGCACCTGAGCATGTACTGATGAAATATTCGATCGACCTAAGGGGCTCCTTCTTCCTTACATCCCTTGTTTATTTCTCCCCATCTTTTAAACATCACTTCTGCAAATCTTTTCCAGAGCCCTGGCCTAAGTCCCATTTCTTTTGATAAACTATCTCAGAGACTCTTATTGTCCCCCCCCCCTTTGGAGAACTGAGTATGTAATTATTATTGCTCTTATGTTTCTATTATTACCAAAAAATCAAAATATTTGCTGTAATTATTTGTTTTTTATATGTCTCTCCTAGTAGACCATGAGTTCCATGAGGCCAAGAGCCAGTTTCTACTCACCTCTATACCCTAGCCGAGGTTCCTAGCCAAGGTCAACTTTACAGATGCCTGATCTATGCAGGTTCATGGAAGGGTTAGAAGAGCTTCATACCTGACTTAATGCTCTGCTCCAATCATCTCAGAATTCTTCATTTTTGAACAAGGAACCCCACTTTTTTTATTTTGCATTAGTACATGCAAATTATGTAGCCTATCCTACAGCTAGCATAATGCTTGACAGATGGAAGGTACTCAGTAAATATATCTTCAATGAAGAATTACACCCAGAATAATTAATACACAGGTGCCTCGCAGCTAGTCTTATAGAAGACACAGCCTCAAGAATTTCATGTGCAATATGAAGGACTTCCAAAATAATATCTGCCCCTTACATCTGAAATTCTTATAACAGGGTTAAAACATTCTCCTAACACTTAGAGGAAAGCTGAAACATCCAGTGTCACTGAGAGAGGCAATAAGGTAATAAGCGAACAAACAGAACTTAAGTCCACTCAGGGACATAGATCCCATCTTGTGATTTTCATTAAGACAAGACTTGTTGGGGAAAGGTGGAGAGAATGCTGACCTCCTCTCATGCTGAAGACCATCCAAAGGCTGGAAATGCTGAGGTCAGACCTGATTTAATGTTGGAAGCAACACTACCATCTGTCAAGCTTTTCGCCACTAAATGCCTTAATTAGGTCACTGTCAGACATTCATTTTATTAATTTCTTAAATTCATGTAGATACTTCACTCATGGAGAGCTGTATCTGCATTTCATTTCCAGGTGTGTTTCCCTAGGCCAAGTTATTCAACCTTTCTGAGACTCAGTTAGCCAAACTGGGGGGAATAGAGCCTAATGTCTAGTTTTGTGAGGATTAGAAGTATGGTATATAAAGTAACTGCCATTTAATTGCCACTCAAACCATCTAAATGTCTAGACCCCAAAGAGGCAGAAGTCACTGGTGGCGTTTAATACTTGCTGCTATTTCCTTCACACCTTCTCAAGTAAGTAAAAGTGTATTTTTCTTATTTTCTTTGCCATCCATTCATTGTTTTGAATACCAGGATTTAGAAGTCATTTAATAGCTTTGCCCTCTTGATACTTAATTTAAGTCATCTCTATATTATACATTACCCTCTATAACAATATTATTTTTAATCCAAGTAATTTGAAAGTGAGTTAACCCTTTCCTCTTGTATCCATGTAATCAGATGGACCTAAAGCTCTCAATATTCGAAAAACGTTTCAAAGCTTTCTTTATAGCACTGGAAACAGTGTGTCATTGAATGTAGACTTTATTTCTACTTCTTAATGGATACTGAGCTACAATCCCCTTACAAACTAGTAGAGATTGGTGAGAAATTCTGTGGTCCCAGAATTGAATTGTTGGCCTAGAATAGGATTTATCCTATAGGGAATTGATAAGAAAACTATGAAACTGGGCCAGAAATTGAGCAAGTACAGAGTGGAGTTATATAAGCTAATTTCTAAAATCAAGGTGGTAGAGTTGTAGACTTGTTCTAGGATTCAATTTGTTGCAAATGAAGAAGAGTAGCAATAAAAAAAAAAAATCTAGATGAGACCATTGAATTCCTTTTTATTGTCCTTACCATTGCAATTTTATCCCTGGGGTCACAAAGCAATATCAGTAACATATTGGAACCAAAACCTCCAAAACCGGAAGCTTGTATCAATCTGATCATGGGAGAACTTATAAATATCCAGGCTTTCTCCATGATCATCATTTATCCATCCATCCACTCATTTTATGCAACAATAATTTTCAAGGCTCTACCATATACCATAAAATTTGATAGGGGCTTAAATATTCAATTAAATGTCATGGAATTAGCTCAAAAAACTCACACTCTAGGCTGGTAACCCAACTTACCACAATATAGCGTACGCTGCACTACTCCTGGTGAAGGGTGCAAAGCATTTGAATCATGAGGAAGAAGGCCTTAATTACATCAGAACAACATGTAAGGAAGCCAGGACAACGCTTTGTTTACAATTCCCATATGCAACATATTATACTATAGGTAAAGTAAGAATAACATCTACATGTATCTTCTATTCCCTGCTGGTCACATTCTCGTTAGAAGCCAGGTGGGGACATTTTCCCCCACCATCTCTCCCTTACATTGCCCAGCACAGTGCCCAGCACTAAAGTTCCAGTGGAAGTTGATTGAATTACAGAATGGTTTTTAAGAAAAGAATATTGGTCCTTCAAATACATGTGGCAAAAAAACTGTAACAGAGAGGTGAGTCTCTTAAAGGGATCAAAGAATTGGGGCAAAACTTTGAAGTCGTCCATCTTGCCAAGGAGCTGCTGAGAACCAGTCTTTACAGACCCATGAGCTGACTGTCAGGTGCTCAAAAACAATGACCCCAAGAAAAGAATAGAATGTTCAGATTTGTGGACTGAGGATCCTTTCTTTAAACAAAAGTGAATTTTTATCAAACTACTTTTGATATTTTTTTTAAATAGGGGGGCCCCAAAGGCTTGCTTTAAAAACCACATTCAAAAACTCCCACACATGAACAGGCCCAGTACCCTGGGCTATTTGACCTATTAAAACAAAGATTCTCCACTAGCTCACATAATCATGGCATTTTTCTTTCCAATTTATGAATCAGGCCCTTAGTGTGAATAGACAGTGAGGGAATATCTTTATGAATAGCCTCCCTATTATCATGGTTCATGACTTTTTACAATGCAATTATTGTGGCACGTCCTATCATAACATAATTGAGATTCTAGAAATGGAAATGAGAGGTAATTGAGGGGACAAAGTTACTCAAGAAAATGCAAATGCCATTTTATTTGCAAATTAAATTAAAAATATAATGAGATGGGTATAGAAACTGATTGAAAAATTAATTGAAAGAAACCAATTTGGAATCTTTCTGTAAGGGACATCTGTAAGAAATTCTTCTGCTCTGACACACCTTTTCAGAGAGCAACGCTCTTCCTGCTAGCCTGAATGGAACTTGAATGCAAGCCGGACTAAAGGCAGATCTTTAGAATATGTGGGAAGAGCTGGAGGCTGGGCAGCCAAATGGTGAAATTGTGGACTTGCGCGTCCTTGAACAATATGCAATAGGAAAGATTTCCAATGTGAGCTCCAAATCAATATTTAGGCTAGATTTTGTTTGCTTGTTTAACATTTGCCTTCTCTCTCTCTCCATCTCTCTTTACCGATTAAAAAATAATAAGCTGGAGACATCAAGACATTCTGCCTCTAAATCCTTTGGCATAAGATTCTTAAGAGTGAAGGAATTCTTCATAATCACAATACCATTACCGTAATCAAAATAGAGGTGCAAAGTTTCCAAAGCTCTTTATATTTGAAAGATCCCTTTGTAGCACTGGAAACAGTGTGTCCATTGAACCTAGACTTTATTTCTACTTCCTAATGGGTACTGAGCTACAATCTCCTTACAAGCCAATGGAGATGAGTGAGGAATTCTGCGGTCCCAGAATCGGATTGTTTCATTTGTCCTATCTCTTAAATCTCCTCTATTCCAGAACAGCCCACCACTACCACTTTTTTTTTTTTTTAAGTTTTTCAGGACATTGACATTTTGTTAATAAGTCCATGCCAGTTGACTTATAGAATGACCCCCCCCATCTGGATTTGTCCAATTGTGTCCTCCTCACTAGGTTCAGGTCAGACTGGGTAGTCGTTTTTGAAAGTGGCCCACAATAGTATTTACTGCTCACTCTATCTTTGAACGATAGATAGTTCTTAAAAAGAAATAAGGAATACGTGTTGACCTTTTAAAGTATTGAAAGTACCAAAGAGGAGAAGTGAAAAATTGTTGACTTGTTTTAGTGCCAGATCTTTAGGCTTAGTTGAAGGCAAGATATTCCTGAGGTGTGTGTGAATCTTGAAATCTCTGAGAGTGCTTAGAAAGGATTCCTCCAGCCTTTGGAGATTTACTCCAAACCTCCCTGCTCTTCCTCCACCGAGAGATTTTTGAACTTGAGAATTTAGAAAGTGATTGTTCATTATCCAAACTCTTTGAAAAAAGAGAAAGGAGTGGGCGGCACAGTACAGGAAGAATCCAAGTTGCTGGGATAAGAGACAAAATTGATGACTTTCCCACTGATTCTTCAGCCAATTCTGCCCCTCCCCAGTCCCCACTTCTCCAGAGATTAAAACATGCTTGAATTGGAGAAGTCGTTTCCTTCCTTCTGTTCAGTGCCAGTTCTCAGAGGAAAACATCCATTTTGCTCTTTGATTTCTGTAGCCCAGAGACTGTCAATGAAAGAACCTGCTGCTTTCTTGAATATAAGGATCTCATCTGGGGGGCTGCGAGGCAGGAAAGAGTCTTTGGGTGTGTGTGTGCATCAAGTGTGGGTGTGAGAATGATTTTCCCCAGGGCCGCTAAGTTGGCATGGAGCCCAGAGGGAACCATTCATCTACCTTAAATTGCACCACGAAGCCGAGATGGCTGGGGGAAGTCACTAAATGGCCCTGCCACTTGCTGCCAGCTTTCACTGTGTCTTCCTGACCTGGGACGTCCTGGAAAGGGACGCCATTTTCCGTCTCCTCCAGGGGGAGTGAAAGATGCACATTTCCTTGGTCCGTAAGCAGGAAATGAATCAAACTAAAATGTGAATAATCTTCCCACAAAAAATCAAGAGCTGGATCTCCTCATATGACCGTGTTATTAGATTACCAGATGCAAGGATGCTTGGGGTCTTTCATCACAAATCCAGCTTCTGAGCACTGAGTGGATGGGAAAGATGAAAGTGCTCTTGATACAGACACGGAATCCGTGTAGACCCAAGTGGATCCACTTTGACTGAAAATGTTTACTTTTAACATTCAGCTTCAGGTTGTAAGAAAAGGAACATGAAGCTAGACCCCTAGATAAACCTGGCGGAGCTCCTTACAACATGCAGTTGAGGTCTAGAGTTTCTAACTGGGACTCATGAGTTCAAAGTATTGCAGCGGGGTGGGCAGGGTGTTTGATTTAGTTTGGTTTGGTTGTTTATTGGGTTTTGTTTTGTTTTGTTTTGTTTTAAACAAGGAGAAAATTTTGTTCGGGCCACATGGAGGATTTGGCTGAGCCTAGGGTGGCCAACTGTTCTGGTTTGCCTGGGACTAAGAAATTGCTCAGGACAAAGGATTTTCAGTGTTGGAACCAGGACAGTGCTTGGTAAATCAAGATAACTGGTCACCCTAGTGAGGCCAAAATGTGCAAAGCACCTAAAATATAGACTGCTTTGCCTAGTCCAATATCAAAGAATCTGGAGAACCAAAATACTCACTATTTAGTGAATAAAAAAATTCACTGAACAATATCTTAGCATTCTAAAGGGATAATACACCTTCAGGACCGTCTATAAACTGCTGATCAAAAACAGTTAAGTTGAGATTTAGGGAAAAAATGTGCATCAGAAATCTTGATATAGTTTTTTTTTAATTTTCTAAAATAAAAATAAAAGAAATAGAAGAAATATCAAGTCAAAACTAAGATTTTCTGTTACTCATGTATCCCAATTTTTATGAGCATTTTAGTGGTGATTTGTTCTAATTTATGTGGGCTCCGCATATAAGTTTGAAACCAACCACATTTGTATATAAGAGCCAATAAATCTCTGGTAATTGTATTATCAGAAAGAAAGGTTGAACTTACCTATTTTTTCAAAAACGTAACAATGGCTTGCTCTAATTATGAAGACAAGTTAAACAAAAATTGTATGAGTGATTCCAAAAATTCAAATGCTTTTGAGATTTTTTTGTGATTCTGAATCTTCTTTTTAGTTGTAACAGTTTTATATATTAAAAAAGAAGGTGGGAGGGCTTTAGGTAGTCACCAAAACTAGATATCCAGGTACTTTAAAAGAGTGTCAGATGCTCTGGAATCCTGCTAAATGTTCCCCTATACGTAAAAATTTGAACTGGTTTATCATGGCAAATTCAGAAAAAGCACCTTTCATTTTTCAAGTAGTTCTTAGGACATTTACACTTGGACAAATCTAAAGCATGACAGACTCTCAATGAGCTGCAATTGCAAACTGGAAAGCTTAATACTTTATTTTGGAATTCTTCTTTGTGTAATTAAGTTAGCTCATAACAATTGCATTTTCTCTTTGAAATGAAAAATCCATATTAAGTACTTTACATGCAGTATCTGATTTAATCCTCATAGCAATGCAAAACATTATTAATTTCATTGTAAAAGAGGAAGAACCTGGCTTACAGACAGGTTAAGAGTCTAGGGAAACACAAATAATAAGAGACAATCTAATTCAGAAACTCTCACTCTTTGTTGGCACCCAATGCTACCTTCAGGGAAGCTTTAAGTGAAGAAGGAGGGAGGGAAGCCCATATAGGAGAAGCACAGCTAGGTCCAAATGGAGAAAACCAGAAGGACATAGCATTGGAGAAACCAAGGAAATACAGAGAATGTTTTTAGAAAGAGTGAGTGGTCAACTTAGCCAAGCACAATACACAGACTCAGGAAGGTAGGGACCAAAAAAGGTCAGTTGCATCTTGGCCCTGGGGGATTTTTGGTGACGGTCATGGGAGAAGTTAAGGAATGGTAGGGACAAAAGCCAGATACTTGTATGTGGTAAGAAAGCAAAGTTAGGAGTTGAGCCCACTCCCTTGAACATTTGAAATCTCAAAGAAGAGAGAGCCTTGATGGTGGCTGAAGAGGGAAATGGCCAGTTTTGTTTTCTGGGAACCTGGGGAGGGAAAGTCTGGTGAGACAGGCAGGTGGGGCCATGACTTAGTAATGAGTTGGCACAGAATTCTGAGTGGCCTGCGGGGAGTGACATAGGTCAGGCTCCTAGCAGACCTGGACTGGAGAAAGGAGCAACCTGTCCTCTGAGACCAGAAGACAGACTGCTGGAAATTGTGTGGGTATGAATGGACAGAAGCATGTGGGTACCCCACTGGTGGCTGATGGAGGAATTATCTGGAATCTAAATGTCTTCAGTGTGGGGACAGCTAAGGTCATCTGCTGTGACAGAAGAAGAGGGCACTAAGGGGATCAGAAGGACTTTGGTGAGTGGGGGGGGGTCTTTGAGAGACCTCAACAACCCTTAACAAGTACAGGCACTGACAGGAACTTCTGAGGACCCCGCAGAGACTGGAGACCCGCTGTCTGCCATGTCCCTGATCTGCATGCAGTGGGTCTTTTCATCCAGAATGTTTACTCTCCTGAGCATGGGAGCAGGGGAGGCAGATGCACTCCACATTCAGTTTTGAGCAGAAGCACTGAAAGGATGTACTGATGATCAAGAAGTAAGATGACTGGCAAAAACCATTAAGATTCTTAATGATGCTCTTCAGGCCAGATAGAAAATGAGGTCCCTGCACCAGTGGTTGGAGGTCCTTTCTTGCTGTTTCATATTTTCCAATGCCCCCATTCAAGACCTAGTCAGCCAAACATTAAATCATATGCCCAGGATATTTCCTGGAGAGTTCAAGGATTTCACAGTTTGGGAGCTTGACCTACAAACACTGCTCCTGGTGTGTAAGGAAATGAACTTTTAAATCAGAACCTTACAGCAAAACATCAGAAACTTAGAAATGTGCACTAACCTCTACACATCCTGCAGAGAAAACGGTTGGCTAGGACTCTAACTTCAAAACAATATTTGTAGTGTGGTCTCCAGAAGTGTTTCTCCCCCTGACCGGTCACATTTAAGAATGTGTCCCGTTTTGACAATCACTCTAGTAGAACAAGCCCTCTCTGGGTTCACATCAGTGACAGAATGTCACATTTCCTCACCTGGAAAAAAAGGAATCTTAGAGTTAGGAGAGAGGTATAAGTTTAATTCACCTCTTTTCATTTCCAGAGGAAGAAACTGCAGTCCAAAAGGTGAAGTATTTTATAGCAAGATTCAGAAAGAGACTCTACTCCTGCTCTTATATTTTGCCATCCCTCAAGTTAGAACTTAACTTTTTTTAATGTTTCCTTTCTTTAAAATTGTTTAATGAGCCTTAGTCTTAAAAACTTAATAAATAAGCATTTTACAGCATTTCAGAAGACACCTAGAGACATGGATTAGGCACTGATAAATTAGATTAGGATTATAATGCGCAGGTTTAACATAACAAAAAAGCAGGGATTTCTAGAGGCCGGGTATCGTGGACTAAAACCCCCTCCAAAGCTTACTATCTGAGTAGCTAAATTATTAAGCTAACCTCTCTATAGCTGTATTTTCTTTTCTGCCAGTAGGTAAACTCGTACTGTTTCAGAAGGTTTTTTTCTAAAAATCATATGCCAAGTACTTAACAGAGAATAGGAAATGCAGGGAGTATTTAAAAGAATAGCTATTGTTACTGCTCTGAAAAGGCTTTGCTCAAATTCTTTGTGATCACAGAGCAAACAAACAGCGATTACTTCCTACGTCAAAAGCCCTCGTGGGGCTCAAGTTGATTTCCTTTGAATCAGCAGGGAAAGCTTCTCTTCTGGGAGAGCATATCCTTTACATTTGAGACTCAAGGACATCAAGTCTGCGATATCTCCAAATGCTAAAGTTTAAGTTAAAGTTTAAGTTAAAGATTTTTTTTTTTTTTTTTTTGACAGTGAAAGGGAGAGATAGCACAAGCAGGGGGAACAGCAGGCAGAGGGAGAGGGAGAAGCATGCTCCCCTCTGAGCTGGGTGCCAGGATCATGACCTGAGCCGCCAAAGGCAGCCACTTAATGGACTGAGACACCAAGGTGCCCTAAGTTAAAGATATTTTCCTTGCCTCTTAGCCACAGATGGAGGCGGGGGACTCCTTCAATTTGGCTTTGCCCTCTCTTTCAGTCTCCAGGACCTGGAGTGTGAGAGGCTTCCAGCACAGTCCACAACCCCACTGGAGTTCACAGCCTCTTTCATAGTACCTGGTTCCTCAGTACATCGGGAATGCCTCAGGGGGAAAAAAAAAAAAAAATCCATCTCACTCCTTGTTCTCCCAGTCCTTAGACAGCTAACAAGTACTTGCTGAGTGATGAATAAATGAGACCAGGTCCTACCTACGCCAGCCCTGCCCTGTGTTTCAACTCTTTGGAACACTCAGCTTAAATTCTTAATTAGCTAATGGACACTTCAGCTCATGCGACTGGGGTGGCTTCACTTCCGTCAGAGAACGAGGCAGACAGATGGTTGCACGGTTGCACACTGCTTCTCTTCCATGCAGCACGCCCCTATTGCCAGCTAACACCTGGAACATCCCCCCTGCAGTGGGAAGCAGCTTTGAATAAGAAAGGAGTTCTCAAAGAATTTGGCTGCCTAACACTAGTCCAGTAAGACTGAGGCATTTATTCCACTGGGAATAAAATAGAGTTAATGTTGAAGACACTCAAATTCCTCATAATGCCAAAAGGTAAACAAGTGACTAGGTCAGTAGGTACAGTCTGACTCAGATAAGTGAGCCAAGAACAATCCATCTCCCCGCTACATAGAATGAGTCCGGACACAGGAAGTCTGCAAATACGGAAAGGGGACACTGGCCTTATGTATAAATAGCTCACCAGGCAATACAGGGTGAAAAGTAGAGTTTTACTCCTTCTTAAGGAGGGGAAACTAAAGGGAAAGGAATCCTCAAACATCATCGTGCTCTCTGAGGCGTGAAAATGAGGAGAGAGGCAGGGGTCACCGACTGTGAAGTGCGCTCATTTACAATCTGCCCGCTGCACTGCAAATTGCCGAAACGGGCAAAAGCTGCCAGACACATGTGTCTGTAGGATTTAACCCTTTTCAGTGATCTTATTTGGACCAAGTTTCATACCTTCCAGGGGGTGGTGGATTGGAGACAGCCCAGCAGAAGAGGGCTCCAGGGTATGTAATGAAGCTGGATAAGCCCAAGGCAAAGAAGTGACCTAAAGGGTCCGTGACTTGCCCTCAGGCCCCACACACTGCAGGCCTGCCCAGCTGGCGGGGCCTGTCCCCTGCCTCAGCACCCCTGGCCGGGTAGGTTCCTCGTCATCTACTCGGTTCCATCCCAATTCCAATTTCATACTTACCCTCCGCTACTTGTTTAATATCATCTTTGGTAGTGCAGATCACAGCTATTGCTCAAGGATTGCTCCTGAGACCTTCTAGAATCTCCGGATTCTGGAATACGATTACAAGTAATTATTTCCCCCTCTCTTTCTTCCATAAGAGACTAAGTCAATGCTTGCACATTAACTCTCAATGCCGTGGAGGGGGGCCAGGGAGGCTGAGTAGCTAAAACTGAGCCTCCCTGGCTCCCCCCACCCCACCTGTGTCAAAGCCTGTGAAATTGAAATTGACTACAAATTTCTACTTTGCACGGCCTGAGAAGGTAACTTGTGAATCACAAAAGCCTCCACCTTTCAGCCTGTCCAGGCCACATTCGCCCACATCCACATGTGTGTCTTCACGGCCTGCGTGTCCGGTAATGTCAGCATTTCTGCTCAGCCCATTTCCTGAACTCACTTATTGACTCATCATTCAATAAGCCACTTGTTGAGCCCCGGCTATGGGTCAAGCCCACAGGATACAAAATTAAATAAAACAGAACTTCTTATCCTCGCAGACCATGCAATGTAATGAGAAGAGATAAATAAAAATGTATTACAGTCTGGTGAGCAAACTGCTGTGGGCCAGAATTGCTTTGTTTTGTTGTTCTTTTGGGGGGAAGGGGATAACTTTTTGTTAAATCAGAAGCCTACAAACAAAATACGTTCTAAGAGCAACATCCTGGACCTAAAGCAGATTTACTCCCCAGGAACCACAGGAAAGTATTTTAGAGAAATTGAGGATGTGAAGGGTTCACCTTGATGCCATTTTCTACTGATTGGAACAAACTCCACAAGAGGATGATAAATGTGGACTAACTAGGCGAGAAGCAGACCTGGAACAGTCCACAGCCAAATGCTACCCCATACTCAAATCACAGTAATGTTCACAGGGTTTCCCCAGGATTTGTTGCAATAAAACTCAGCTGGTAAGTTTCCTTTGTGAACTACTTTCCTAAGAAAACTTTCGGTATGAGAGTTCACCAGATATGTATAGTGTACTTTTGTCTCTAGCTTAGAGCCGAAAGCTGAGAATACTAGAATATTATGGTTGTGATAAAGGACAAATATAAAAAAAGAATGAATTGTTATAATGACTTATACTGTACAGTATTTTTATAATAACAGCTTTATTAAGCTATAATTCACATACATAATATACATTTCATGTTAGTATCTACACAGAGTTGTACAACTATTATACAAATCAAGTTTAGAACATTTTCATCACCCTAAAAAGAGATCCCATATCCACCAGCTGTCACTTCTTATTTTCCCCCAACCTCCTCAACCATAGACAACCACCAGCCTACCTCCTGTCTCTATGGATTTTCCTACTCTGAGCATTTTCTATAAATCGATTCATTCAATATGTGATTTTTTTTGTGAGTGGTCTCTTCCACTCAGCGTGTTTTCAAGGTACATCCATGTAATAGCAGGTACCAATACTTCATTTCTTTTTATTGTCAAGTAGTATTCTATTCCATGAATACATCACGTTTTATTTCTCTATTCATCAACTTATGGACTTTTGAGCTGTTTCCACTTTTAACTATTATGAACAATGCCTACAAACATTCACAAACAATTTTTTATAGACATATGTTTTTATTTCTCTGTGGTATATAACCAGAAATAAAATTATTGAATCATGTGGTAACTATGTTAAGCTTCAAAGAAACTGCCAGGCTGTTTTACCAAGAATCTGTACCATGTTACATTCCCATCAGCAACATGTAAAGGTCCTTATTTCTCCATCCTCAACAACACTCATTCTCAACTGATTGTTTTCATAATAGCTATCCTCATGGGTGTAAAGTATCATTTCATTGTGGTTGTGATGACTAATGAGGTTGAGCATCATTTCATGTGGTTATTGGCCATGTGCATGTATTCTTTAAAGAAATGTCTATCCAGATCATTTGCCCGTTTTTAAACTGGGTTATTTATCTTTGTGTACATTACCTTTAAAGTTTGCAAAATGTGGGACACCTGGGTGGCTCAGTGGGTTAAAGCCTCTGCCTTCAGCTTAGGTCATGATCCGGGGTCCTGGGATCGAGCCCCACATTGGGCTCTCTGCTCTGCGGGGAGCCTGCTTCCCTCTCTCTCTCTGCCTGCCTCTCTGCCTACTTGTGATCTCTGTCTGTCAAATAAATAAGTAAAATCTTTAAAAAAAAAAGTTTGCAAAATGTTTTATGTTTATTATCATGAATATCCCACACAACGCAGTGTTACCAGTAGATTATTATTACACAAGGGAAGAGAATGGAGACTCAGAGATGTCAACTGTCTTGTCAAGGTCGCTTAGCTATCAAGTAGCAAAGCCAAACCTTGAACCGAGCAGAAGTATATCGCTTGTCATAACTGTGAGTGCTGAAAAAAGAAGAAAACCAATTTTCTTTGTGTTCCACCTGATCTGGACTAGGCAACCCATGATGTTCAAATGTCGTTAAAGTAAATGTTCCTAGAATTTCTATACTAAAGATCATTCCCAAGAAGAGAGTCAAGGCAAAGAATTCAATAGGGATTGCATGTGTTATGCCCGAGTTTTCCTGTCTAAGAGACCACCAAGGAGCCAACACACCGATGTAATCACATGAGGGTTTATTTGACAAGCTTAAGCTCAGGCCCAAGTATATCTGACGCAGCGGAGTAGGGACTTGGACTCCGAGGCTAGTTAAGGCAGGGGTTTTTATGGGTCGTTACAAGAGGTTTGGGCGGGGGGAGGAGAAGTTACAGACTTTTCTGCAGTAAACTGATTAGTATTGCTGGGGTGTTGCAGGGTGGGGTACTTTCTTGGAACTAAAGCAGGGTGGGGGTCCCTAGAACTAAAGCAGGGTGGGGGTCCCTGGAACTAAAGTAAAGTAGGGGAAAGTTCAGCCCTTGGTCACAGGGGCCTGAGATGGCTGCCAAAGCTAAGATGGCTGTACTTATGCTAAGGCTAAACTTGAGGCGGGATGGCCTTCATTTTGCTCGGCCTCCACACATGGATGACCATCTAGGAGTATTCCCTAATAAGAGTTCTTTCCAAGTCTGCCATAAAACCCCCTGAGAGCTCAGAACATAAAAATACATTTCAGAACAGTCATCTTGCTGTGACCATCACTAGCTTAAAATTACACAGCTCTATGAAGTCTTATAGATGCCCTGTTCGATTCTTCATTTCAGAATGGGAGTTCTTCAGTATTTTCATGATCCATAAGAACTTCTAGATGCTTCCAGATATAGCAGGTAAATCATTTTATAGGGTCAGTAGAAGCCATCAGAAAAGGTTTCCACAACCTACAGAGTTCCAAAGCACCTCAAAACACGTATCAATGACTACGGAGGGCACATGATAGGCTTTGTGTTAATTTTAACATGAACATAGCATAAACGCTGCAGAGTTGAAAAAAAAGAGAGAGAGAGAGAGAGAGAAAATGAGGTAAGGTAGAGAAACATGGACTCTGGAGCCAAACAAGTGAGTTCAACTGAGAGTAGTCATCTCGGTAGCTTGAACGTTAAGTAAATTATTTATTTTATATTAGATTCTAGTTCTCTTCTGTAAAATTTATTTTATATTAGATTCTAGTTCTCTTCTGTAAAATGTATTAAAAAAAATTAAAATTGGGAAAAAAAGCAAACAAACCTTATCCTATCCAGCACTGTCACAATGTTAAATGAATTTTGCATAAAAAGTGCCGGGCACATTACACTCGATCATGGTACCTAATTTATGACAGCAGAAAAGAACGTTTGTAGGATCTTTGCAATGTCAGTTCCATTTGAAATGAGTAACTTTAAAAAAAAAAAAAAAAGGAATACTTTTCCAGACCCATGTCCCAAAGGGATACAGCAAGGGGAAAAAAAGAATACAGCACGGGGGAAAAAAAGAATATTAATACAGCACGGGAAAAAAAGAATATTAAAGGCAATAAGGAAGCTCTTGGCAACACGGCATGAGACTTTACATTCGACAGCAAATGTATCATTGGGAAGATCTATAACCTTGAACCAAGAATACAAACCTACAGTATCGGCACAAAGCAGTATTTAGAGGGGAATGAAATTTCTTTTCTGTTCTTTGCCTTCTTAAACAACCTATCACTCATTCTTTCAACAAGACCTGACATGATTTTATCTGTCGTTCTCCTACTGTATTCCTCACTGGATGAGATAGCAGATACACTTTATTAAACATAATGACATAAACATGCCTTTGCAAGCTAACACTATTGTCAAGATCGGTGTTAGGAGGCACATGCCCCATTGTATCCTGGGAAAACTGAACACTTTTATGCCCAGTGGATACTCTCGAGCTACGATAGTGCAGACAAGGCCCATCCACTGGGCTCCACGTGAAGGACTCCGAACAGGTTGATCAGAATTTTTTATGGAATCTGTTCAAAAGAAGTTTAATATATTTCTGCAACATTTTTGAAAGCAGGGGAAAACAAAAATGAGACCTAAAACTAGCTGCTGACTTTATTAGTGAAGTTGAACATTATATGTGTAATATTTATATTTTCTCTTCTGTGATTTGTATGCTTGTAATATTTGCCCATTTTCCTATTCCAGTGTTTATCTTTTTCCATGTTAGTTAGAGGTTTTAATATGAGGATATAAATAGGATTGTCAAATACCAAGCAAATTTTCCAAGTTTTTGTTTGTCTTTTCATTTTGCTTTTCAAATTATGGATGTAGGGGTTGCCTGAGTGGCTCTGTCAGTTAAGCATCTGACTTGATTTTGGCTCAGGTCATGATCTCAGGGTCATGAGATAGAGCCCCGAGACAACAGGGAGTCTGCTTGAAATTCTCTCCCTCTCCCTCTCCCTGCCCCACCGCCGGCTCATGCACTCTCTCTCTCTATCTAATAAACAAAGACATCTTTTAATAAATAAATAAATAATTGATGGAGACACATCATCCATTATAATGTAGTTAGATCTCTTCTCCTTTGTGATCTCTTGCCTCTTGCCTTGAAACATCTCCCTAATTCTTCAAACTTTATTTCACAACTCTAAGGACATCTAATGTGACAGAGAGGGGCCTAGAGATACGGATGATGAGTAGCTATTCAATCAAATAATTAGGATGTCTTGGATCACTTTTTTTCTCAGCTTTGCGCAGTGGCAGTATCGTAGCCAATGAGGTTTATCCGAGGCGCGATTATTGCTAATAGAAAGTGATTTCTGTATACTTGTCAGTTTTGACCTCAGATTGCTAGAGTGTAAAAGGTAAGTACAGACGATATTTCAAGAGCCTTGGTATGAATGCAAATAGGCATTATCAACATCGATGGCCAGGAGAAATGAGAAGCTGAGTTGAAGATACTGATCTCAATCTTTAATCCCGGCAGATCTGATATGCCTTCAGAGACACAGTGTCCTTTCTTCATGGTGGCTAGGACACTCTTTGGTGATTAACTCTATCCTCAGAAAGAACTTCCATGATCCTATATTAGGTGATATTTCAGCGGGGGGAAAGGGGAGGTTAGGCATCATCATGATAGTGGCTACACAGAAGTTTGAAAGTTCTGAAGCATTTCCCCACATTATTTCATTTCAGCTTCAAGTGTCAAGAAGGGATAGATAGAGATGTATCATTATCTCTGTTTTACAGAATAAAATGAATTCCACAGAGTTTAAGCAATGGACGAAGCCCAGCATGGTAGGTACCCAGCTGTGAAATACCAGACTATATTCTTCTCCTCATATACAAATATAAATACACAGTCTTGTGAGTGAGACAAGATAGAAAAGAACAAATAAGAGCACCCAAGAGAATATACACTAGCATCCAAAGAAATACCATAAAATGCTGTAACGTGTGGAAGTAATAATAAATGCCCAACGGGGAGCTCAGAAAGGATTATACCCACGTTGCCTGATTTTCGGAGATTTGATGGAAATATGAGTATTTCAAATGGGAGTTGGATTTTGGCCCGTAGATGGAAAGGAAACATTGCAGACAAGAATGGAAAGAGAAGGCATTAGGGTAGAAATGGAAGCCCAGGAGAAGAGAAAGGAGGAGGCAGTGAGGAAGCGGGCCTGTTGGAATAATCTTGTTAGGAGCAGGATATTGGGCTGGAGAGGTAAAGTCAAAATTTAAAGGGCCTAAATTATCAGGGTGAAACATCTGAAACCGAACCTTTCAGCAACAGAGAAGCATGGCAGAGATTTCAAAGGGGAGGGAAATGATTAAAGATGTGTTTCCTAGGAAGACTCATGGGTTGAGAATTTGCAGAACGAGTAGAAGGAAACGGTTCAGTGCGAGAGGCTAGAAAAAAGAGTTAAAAATGCTAAAACCACCATCCAGAGGTGAAGTGACAGCATCTTTTCTGAGGGTCTAGGGGATAGAAAAGCACCTGGGCAAACTCAGAATCATGGATGCTGCAGAAACTTCTTCCTAAGAGTTCGATCCCGGGCAGTAGAGGTTATCCGATGCTAGTGAAGGAAGAGAGGCAAAGAGATATTTTTTGGTACCTTCTTATGTATATTTTATGTGTGTACACACACACACACACACACTATGCTCATGTAGCAGGCACCCAGAAAACCCTTGTTGCCTGCTCCTCCCCCAGGGCCCTGGAGAAAACACAGCTGAATGGGTTATTAGTTTAGACATGATAACTAGACTTGTGGAAATGGAGGAGCCCCCAGAAGCAACGGAGGTGGATATTTTTAAAAATTAAAGGCCCAAAGTGTAGGATTCGAGAAGCGTTCCCAGTTAATGGATAGAAGCAGCTAACAAAGGCGATTAAGGGAGCCGGGCAGAGTGGCACTTTCCTCTGATGAGCGCACAATTACCTCCTGAAGCACAGGGCTGAAAGCCTCCTATGCACCCCGTAAAGGGTGTGAATGGTGAAGTTAATGGAGAAAGCAGAGTTATTCTGCCAAAGAGACCCATTTGAAAGTGAAATAGAGGTCAAAACCCCACTCTAACATGGAAATTGGAAACCGCCAGATGTTCCGATGCTGTGGTAGAGTTCAAAAAGGGCAGAATTGACGGATTATTAACTGTGCCAGCTGGCATTGTGGAATTTATGTTTTCTTTGTTATGTGAAATGTACAATCATAACAGAAACATTAAAAACCTGAGTAGGTTCAAGGAAGGGCACAAAACAGTATAAATCAAAGTTTAGTGTAACAAATATAACAGCAGAGGGCTCCCTTCAACGCCTGGCAAATTCTCAAGGCAGACAAACTCCAAGGGGAGGAGCTTTTTATTTTCTGGTAACTTCTACCAGCATTGAACATTTTCATACATAAAGGGGGAAAAACCCAGTAAAGTAAAATAAAATAAAATAAAGAATGACAAACATAGTTTTTAGAACTTCGGATCCTAAGATTCCTTTCTCTCTCTCTCTCTCGCTCTCTCTTTTTTTTTAACTGTATCTTTTGCTAGTGAAAAACTATCCGAAGTTATTAATGCAATCATTCAGGGTGGTCTGGTTATAAAATGTCTCAAGGTAGAAGAGTGACAGCAAGTTACAACCCAGAATAATAAAATACTTAGTAATTATGATACTGAGTCAGCCAATAGGAATTCTTTGAAATGAATACAGATTTCTAGAGTGGTAATCCACACTCAATACGAGATAAAAGTAAATATAGAAAGAAGAAAAAAATCAGTAAGCTTACCCCCCGATATATCCTTAGTTAACATTTTATTTTCTTCTGTTTCTTTTGTGTATAATTTCATGACCATGTTAATATGTAGTCAGATTGATCATCATATTATGTATAGAATTTCTCATTTTCATCTTGTTTAAATAGCATTTTAATGAAACATTTCATATTCTGTTATAAATTTAGCTCTTAATAATTACATAATATTCAGTAATACGAGTATATGTCCTAAAAGGTACTTAACCAAATGTAGTTGGATATTTAAGCGCATTCTAAATGTTCTTTTTACATAAGTGCAATATTGTTTTCTTTAAAATCATTTTCCTGCATTGTGACTTAACTCCTCAGGCTGTTTAAGACAAAAATCTCCAGGGTGCCTGGGTGGCTCAGTGGGTTAAGCCGCTGCCTTCAGCTCAGGTCATGATCTCAGGGTCCTGGGATCGAGTCCCGCATCGGGCTCTCTGCTCAGCAGGGAGCCTGCTTCCTCCTTTCTCTCTCTGCCTGCCTCTCTGCCTACTTGTAATCTCTCTCTGTCAAATAAATAAATAAATAAATCTTTAAAAAAAAAAAAAAAAAAAAAGACAAAAATCTCCAACAAGGGAACATGAAATAAGTAGCCAGTTTAAACAGAGCTTCTATTGAGGTGGAAATGGCATTAGTAAAACAAAACTTTGGTGCAGCTAGAAAATAACCATTTTTAACACTACTGCCCTGAAGGTAAACTGATAACAACTCATGGGAAATAACCCGCAAGTAGCACAGAAAACATGGAAGGAGACACAACTAGGGTTTGAAAATGAGCATCAGAAGCACACTATGGCTGTATCTATATTTGAGTGTTTTTTATTTTGCATTTAAATTTATTTATATGTATTCAAACAGCTATCTTTAATTTGTTATGAGAAGTATGGATAGACTTTGTCTTAACATATTGTCATTCCATTTGCACATTGCCCTTAGAAAGGATAATGATATTCCGAAGGCCAGTTTTACTGCTAGTCATACACGGCCCTCGTTTGAATACATGGTATTTTTATTTAAATATATGTGTCTGATGGCTTCCTTGGATTACTACATCTTCCATTAACTACACCATGAGTCAGCAAATTTCAACCTTTGAACTCATGGGCCCAGTCCAGCCTGCTGCTTGTTTCTGTAGAGCCCACAAGCTAAGACTAATTTTTAAATTTTTTAATAGTTGGAAAAAATCAAAAGAAATCTATTTCATAACACATAGAAATTATACAAAATTCAACGTGTAGCATCATAAAGTTTTTAATTTCATTAATAGAAAATTTGGAAATTTGTTTTCTCTCTTGTTACATAAGTACTTGCATAATATCCTCAATTTTGCCTCTTGGCCTACAAAGCCTAAAATATTTTATTTGCTGTCTGGCTCTATACAGAAAAAGTTTGCTAAACACTGAACTATGCCAAAACCCAAAACCATTATTTATGGGCTGTTTGGGCTCATTATAAATAATCAAAGACTTTGCCTTTTTAGCATTAGAAGCGAATAGCAGTGGTTCCCAGAATTATCTGTATGCACTTTGGAACTACCTGGGTAGGTAGCTTCAGAAAATACTGATGTTTGTGTCCCAGCCCCCGAGCCGATGGCTTAACTGGTCTGAGGTATGCCACCAGTTTTGAAAGTTAAAACCTGCATAGGTGATTCTAATACGGAGTTTAGGAACCACTCATTTGATACTTGGATTCAATCCCCCCAACTTCAGCAGAGCCTTCCTGCTGATTCCCTGACACAGGGCCCATTGCAGCTGCCCTAAACCCTCCAAACTCTTCTGAAGCCTCTCGTTCCCACTGCCCCATGCTCTGCTTCTAATAGCATGAGACCAGATCAACTGAGAAGTTCAAAGCCAATCCATGACCAAGTTTGCCTGTCTTACTTCCCAAAAGGAATCCTTCCTGAAGTTGATTCTATTCTGTCCAAACCTTCTAGAGAGAATACAATATGGTGATTTAAAAGAGGTCTTGAGGGATGCCTGGTGGCTCCGTCGGTTGGGTGCTTGCTTTCGGGGACTGTGATCCCCGGGTCAGGAATGGAGTCCATCATCGGGCTCCTTGCTCAGCGGGGAGCCTACCTCTCTCCCTGCTTGCACGGGTGCTCTCTCTCTCTCTCTTTCTCTCTCTTCTGACAAATAAATAAAATCTTTAAATTTTTTTAAATTAAAAAAAAAGAGTTCTTGAATTAGACCTGCATTCGAGTCCCTGTTCATTTATTAATAAGATACTCGAGCTTAAATTGTTTAATCAGTTTGAGTACCAATTTCCTCATTCATAAAGTAGGATTAAGAATAAAACTGGCCTCATGGGAACCTTTGTGAGAACTCTGTGAGATTTACTTACGAAAGTGTGTTCGGGGCTATAGCATCAGTAGCATCACTTAAGCATTTGTTAGAAATGCAGAACTCACCTTTCGCCCAGAACTTGCAAACCAGAATCTCATTTTAATGAGATCTGATAGTGATTTGTGTACACATTTAAAATTTAAGGATCAGGGGCACCTGGGTGGCTCAGTGGGTTAAGCCGCTGCCTTCAGCTCGGGTCACGATCTCGGGGTCCTGGGATCGAGTCCCGCATCGGGCTCTCTGCTTGGCGGGGAGCCTGCTTCCCTCTCTCTCTCTGCCTGCCTCTCTGCCTACTTGTGATCTCTCTCTGTCAAATAAATAAATAAAATCTTTAAAAAAAATAAAAAAATTTAAGGATCATAGTGCTGGGAAGATTTTATTTCACTGCACAGCCAGGCTGAATCTCTCCTCAGCCCTTCTGCAACAATACCCAATATGTGTGATGTTGGTGGTGCCCTGGTGGATGGCTTTTATGTACAGAAAAGAAATTCCTTAAAGTTTAAAAAAAAAAAATTTGTCAGCCCTGTACAATATAATTTGAAATTAAGAGAAACCAGGGTAGGGGCAAGGAATGGTTAAAAACAGCAGGGTCACCTTTATACAACTTACAAAAAGATCCCTCTGAGCACGCATGACCTCACAGGTGCACACCTGGGTTGCTGGAGGAGTCCTTGTGCAATTTAGAAAACACACTCCTCTGGGCTTCTGTGGTCCTGTTTCAGATCACAGGGCTTGCCAAGTGCAGCCAGGGCTCAGCTAGTCGTCCTTAGGCAGTATGTGGCAACGCTTCCTAGGTGAGATTAGTGGAGGCCCCAGAGTAGGGTGTGGTCAGTTGGAATGAAAAGAATGTAAAGCAAAGGGTGGATCCCAGAAGATTGCCAGAATTGTGGAGGGCAACAGGCAAGAGGTGAGATAAAAAAAAAATGAGCCAAGGGGTGTCTTCTGGGAAGAGGCAGGGTTTGACACAAATCTCAAGGATTTATAAAACTGGGGTGGGCAGGGAGGGGGAGCCACATATTTATATGTTACAAACAGTATTGGATTGTGAGAGAGACTGTGTTTGGCGAATGGCAGGATGAACCATGGACAAGAAGGCAAATGGGGGTATTGAAAAATCTAAACTCCTTAGACTATAAATACAAAGTCATTTTGTTTTCTTCCAATAAGTCCCCCCAACTGTGCTGGATCAAGTGCCCCCGATCACCCCCCAACACACACACACACACACACACACACACAACATCTTAGCTCAAGTCCATGGGTTTCACCATTTTATTTGGCGAAATCTTAATGTTATATCTAATTCATCATATCCTTCTCCCTTCCCCTAGCCAGAGGCATAGTCTTCATCTGGTTCGCCCTTTCTGCTCTTTCCTGAGCTATCCCTTCTGGAGCTGAAGCAGGGCAGAGTGAGGTTGCATACTTCTCTGCTTGCCTGTGGTCCCAACATAGTTCCTGCTCTCCAATGTGCCCCCTCCAGTCCACAGCTCTAAACACTGGACATTCCTTGTTCAGTCTGTCCCCATCTTTGGCTGACCCCAGCTAGCACTGTTGTGTCATATGCTTTTGTCCTTCACGGTGAGATTCCTCTGGAGACAGTTGCTCCCAGATTCATCTAATGTTCTTGGCCAGTTTCCAGGCTTGCACCAAGTACATGTGGAAGCCATCTCAGTATAGGGGTTCATGTCAACTGGGGAAAGTTTTGAGAAATCTTAGTGACCTCTGCACCCGACAGTCCCCTCCCCAATGTGCAAGTTCACATGCATCATGTCTTTGAACACCCATATGTACACATCTGTTAGCTCAGAGGTAGCTCATGGCTCTGCTATATAAACAGACATTCAACCAGGGAATGAAGTGCCAGTCTGCCTTTCTTTAGCCAACACCAAGTTAATGATTTATTTTCTTGGACTTCCCTCTCTTTCTTTCAACAGAGGAGATAGAGAAAGAAAATGAACATTTTGCTCCCCAAAAAGGCTCTTCTCAGTTTTTCTCAGTTTCCTGTTTTTCATTTTTTGTTTTATTTTATTTTGTTTTATATAGGCAGCGGTAAAAGATAATGGAGCAGTCACACCAGGTCTGCTGGAATAATCCCCAGTAAGCCCTGCAAGGAGACAGCAGGTCTGAGTAGCTGTGGTTCTCAGGGCTTAGAATTTGGGGTCATTTCTCAGCTTTGAGTCTTTGATGATTCTGGGACAACTTGAAAAATCCCACTGATGTTGCACTGTTACAGATGAAGAAATTAAGTCCTGGAGAAGGGATGATATTTGCTCAATATTAAAGAAGAGATGAGATGAGATTTAAATACCAACATCATGCTTCTTCCACTGGATCTTAGTCAATGCAACTTACCTATCCATAGTCTGAAAGCATTGGAACTAGACGACTCCAGGAAAATAGGAGGGAACGGCACATTCTTTAAGCACCATCATCAGTTTATCCCAGTGACTACCTTTATGTGCCTTATACAAATTGATGTGGTTAATCATAGTGCTGAACGCATAGCCTAACTCGCTCATCAGTTACAAGCATCTCATTGTGTTATGTTACCCTACAGACGTTGACTTGTTGAAGACTGGGATAAATACCAAAGGGAATTAACACAACCAGCTAGTAAATGAGGAAGAACTGGCCTTGGGAACAACTTCTCCACCTACCTCAAGACATTACAATCTATAGCCATGGACAGCTATACTTAAACCAGTTTCCTGCGCCTTCAGAAAGGTTAAGCTGGAGATCATCTTAACTAAACATTTGTTTTTAAGTCGGGCCAGATCTTTACAAGCAGAGAGACAGAATCTTCCACCATTAGATAAAGCATTTGGTTCTTCTCCAGGCAGCAAACCAAAATCAGCCTCAGACTTGTTTAGAGGTAGGACACAGAACATTTGCTTAAATCTTCAAGTCACTAAATATTTATGTCATATTTATTTTACTGGGAATTAGCTTTGCCCATATGGAGACACTATGAGAACGTTGATGTGGGACTGAGCTCAAGAGGTCCATAAATACTGCTCAGTCAGGTTCAGGCATCTCAGAGGCAATTCAAATCAAACATTACTTCAGCAAACAAGTATTTACTGGGCACCTGCTCTGTGCTGAGCACTGTTGCAGGGGTTTTACCTCTTGACTCAATATAAGGTCTCTGTGAGCCAGATATTTTCTTTCCATTTTTTCTACAATGTAGAGATATTCTGTACAGAGATATTCAATGTAGAGAAATTCTTGATTCTTTGTCCATCCTGGTTATTGCTGCCTAGGACCAAGATATTTGGTGCTTTCTGGTTATGATGACTGCTTTTTCCATATTGATACAATTCCTTTTGAGTTGGCAACAGCTGGGAAATCTTTGCTTGCCTCACTTAGTTGAGATTCCAGTCCAGATCTTTTTAATAGAAAGGAAAGGAGGGAAGGAGGGAAGAAGGAATGAAAGGAGGAAAGGGAGGGTGGGAGGGAGGAAGGGAGGAAGGAAGGAAAGAAGGAAGGAAGGAGAGAAGGAAGAAAAGGAAGGAGGGAGGGAAGGAGGTAAGGGAGAGTGGGAGGGACGAAGGAAGGAAGGAAAGGAAGGAAAGAAGCAAGCAGGGAAAATAAAGTTAATTCTACCTTCCAAAGTTTGTAGTTTTCACTCATGGCTTTTTGGAGTGAAATTAACATGCCATTCTCCAGATGCTTCATTTTGCAGGGAAGGGGTGCTAGAGAAACGTTCAAGAATTACTGTTAAAGTGTCATTATAAGTATCTCACTGAAGTTAAATGATGCATTTCCCCCATTTAAATGTGTATCTTCTTCCCCTTGACAGGAAGGGATCAGTAAATATTTAATGGTTGAATAAAAGAAAAAAATAAATGTCCAAAGGCAACCTGAGTGTTTAAGGGCCTGCCCAGAGGAACTAATGAACCGTGACCCCTGGTAAAATGACACAAGGGCACCAAGAAAATTCTCAGCAGAGGGATGGAGCTATCCAGACCCAATGTTAATGGCCAAGGGATAACCTGCAGATTTATAACATGTACAACAGGAAGCAGAAACAGTAGAAGCTGCTATACCTAGAAGCTCTTTCTTATGACCTGGAATAATAGAAACTTTACTTTCTTTGTAAAAGAATCTCAATCTTATTTAATACAAAGAACCAAGCAATCGATTATCTTATTAGAAAAGATAAAAATAATGCAGGAAATAGAAGAGAGAAGACAACAAGGGAGGAGAAATAGAGGTGAGAGGGAGGAAACGTGGGGAATAGAGAGAGACTAATTTCTTTTTTCAGAGCTAGCCCGGGAGTGTAAAGCCCTGAAATAAAGAGCATGCCTCTACTTGAAAGACGGCATTGTGCTCAAACTAGTGCCACATATAAGACATCAGTCTTCTGCCAATGTCACTGAGAAAAGATGAAAAGCTTCCGATGGTTTGGGTCAGCTTAGTGATGACCAGCAGCCTGCAGTCTTCCCAGTTTATTTCAGAAATAAAAAAAGAATGAACCAAAACAACAACATGTATGTTCCCCCTTAGTCCATTGAAACATCAGGCTCCAGTGAGAGATTAATGTATTATCATTCCCTCAAGTGTTTTGTTTTCAAATATGTACTTGCTGGCTCCGGGAGAACTGACATTTAGTGGAAAATGTAACTGTATATAACCCAACTAATGGGCATCGTTATGATGTCTGTGTTTGGCTTTAAAATACTTCAAGTCCAAAGACGATGGGCTTCACAGTGACCATCAGAGGGGTTCACACATCGTCTCTCCAGTGGAACACCATAGACATGTCTGTGGGAAATCCTGAAGGAAGGAGAAGACAGCAGCCTGCTTTGGTGGCAAGATAGAAAAAGCTGAGTCGGTGTTGAGAGGAAACTTGCTCCCCTCTGACAGTTAGTCCAATGTCCGTGGAACTCAGGGGCCAGTTGGAGAACCCACAGTGACATGGAAGACACTACCTGCAGTCACCTGCCATGAGTCCCAATCCTCTACAACCACCTCCCATGGAATGTGGCCAGAAGCTGTGATTTGCTTCTCACTGACAGAATATGGCAAAGGTGATTGGATGTCATTCCCTTGATGATGTTATTTCGTGTGGAAAATCATTGGACTGTCTCTCCTTAGATGAGGCAAAGATGATGAGACAGTCACTCCCACTGTTACATCAAATCACATAAGACTCTCTTTGCAAACTGGATAGAGTCAAAGGCCCTGTGAGAGGAACATATGACCAAAAAAAAAAAAGAAACAAACCTGAAAGGAGTCCCTAGGAGCTAAAAAAAAAAAAAAAAGGCCCCTGGCTGATAGCCAGTAAGGAACCAGGGACCCCAGTCTTACACCCACTAGGAAACTGAATTTTGCCAATAAGCCACTGAGTTTCTGGCATTTTTAACACAACCATAGAAAACTAATATAATATCTGAAAGGATCCTGCCCAGAGTGCAAATAGACTCCCAACAACAGGAGTGTTTGGGGTGATCATCTCAAACCAGAAGCTGACTAAGGATTGGGGGTGGCTGGCCAAAGTCCAGCATGCACTGCCTATCACATTAGAGCCCCCCAATGATCATGGGAGTCTCCAAGGAACTCACAGATCATGGGAGCAAAGGGGAACTATCTGACAAGTCCAGAGAGCTCAAAGCACCGAGGGCCCTGGCAAATTTCCCACCCCTAACCCAGCAGAGTATTAGTAAAACAGCTCCCTAGAGGGAGTAGAGGCTGATTTATAGCATTTGCCAATTTCTGTGATGTAGAGACACCCACCATGACTGATTTCAAGCTGCCAACGGATTAACAACTCGCTTAGAATTTTCCTTCTGTATCACAATCAGCTGTTGGGAGCAAGTGCTCTGATATACACGAGCTCCTTTCCTTCCTCTACCCTGGAGACAGATCAGCCAGCCTGGGGAAAAGTGGGGAGAGCAGAAGGCTGACCTTCAACAGTAGGTCCCCAGTCGGGCAGAGGGTGAAAAGACTTTACCTTGAATTGTGGTGGGAACTGTTGATTCATACCCACTAGACGAGTTAGTGAATGGAGACTGTGTGGAGGACTTAAAATAATATATAACTGTCCATTGTATAAGGGTGAGTAAAGGTCCTGGGGTCCGCCCAGATTTTCAAACACACACTCACGTGGGTGCATGCGCGCACACAACACAATGATCAATTTCTTTTCTCTGTAGGTGAACTACCCAGGACAGAAATAAAAATTTCAGAGCTGCCATTTTCTTTCTTCTTCTTCTCTTAAAACGATTTCTTAATATTCCCCTCTTTTCTCAAAATGCCTTTGTAAGGGGCGCCTGGGTGGCTCAGTGAATTAAAGCCTCTGCCTTTGGCTCAGATCGGATCCCAGGGTCCTGGGATCAAGCCCCGCATGAAGCCCCGCATCGGGCTCTCTGCTTGGTGGGGAGCCTGCTTTCTCCTCTCTCTCTGAAAGGATCCTGCCCAGAGTGCAAATAGACTCCCAACAACAGGAGTGTTTGGGGTGATCATCTCAAACCAGAAGCTGATCTCTCTCTGTCAAATAAATAAATAAAAATCTTAAAAAAAAAAAATGCCTTTGTAAGGGAAGGGACTCATAAATTCCAAAGTTCTAAATAGCTGAATGAACCATTAAATGACTGAAGTCGATTTCCTGATGCATTTCTCTGTTTGAATGTGCTGCGGCTGTCTCAGGAAGCCCTGGGCTTAAAGGCAGCCCATCCGGCGACAGCAAGCACCAAGGCGCGCCCCAGTGGTGCATCTCTGCAGATGGCAGCCAGGGAGGAACCACCAGACTTTAAAGGCAATGAAATCTGGGTGGCTTTGTCTCCCTAAATGGACCGGACAGCTAAAAGGGAAGAGACACAGGGCTAAACATGAATCGTTGCTTCAGGAAACTCACAGGGTGCAGAAGAAGAAAAACACTTTAAACCTGGGGTGGAACCAAACCTCTGGGGTCAAGTTGAATCTGTCTGCTCTGTTTCCATGGGATTCTACTGGTAAGTTCTCAGGTGAGTCATCTGTGAGCAGTTGAAGCAGTTGCCATGGGTTACCCTCTTTTGGAACGTTTTCCAAGGGATCGGAGCCGTGCAATTTTCATCCACGTTTCTGAGTTCTGGAAGACTATCACTTTGAGTTACACATCAAACAGCTAGACAAGAGTCGTCTATGGCAACTGTTCTTTGTAACATTATCATGGCACTTGTCCTCTGTGGATTATATTCATGTGAGACTCTGGCAAATAAACACCGCTTAATAGAAGGAACTCAAAAGTAAGGAGTCTCTTTGACGTGTTTATAGCTTCAAAAATTTTTGGACTATCCTTGCTCTCGGCTCCTGATCTTAATTCTCACTTCCCTGAGAAAATTGAAGCAATTAGAAGAAAATTTCCACAGGCTTCTACCAAAATGTCTATCCACATTCTCTGCATCCCCACCTCTTCCAGAGATGAAATTTCCATTCTAAGTGTCAGCCCTTTGCGTCTACTAGATCCCATCTCCCTTGCCTCACCAAAATGTCTTGTCAGTCCTCCACCTCTCCTCTCCATGTCCTATACCATTCATTTTTCACTGTCTGTTGGATCATTTCTATCAGGATTTAGACACACTATTATTTCTCCCACCTTAAAAAGAAACAAAAGCACTTATTTTGACCTCACTTTGCCTACCAGCTCCCTTCTCTTGCTCCCCTGGCAGCAAATTTCTTGGCTTATCTCTAGTTTCTTTCCTCCATTCTGTCTGGAATGCACTCAGTCAGGGTTTTGCCCTCACCCCTCTGCCGAGACTGTTCTTAGCAATGTCATCAGTAATTTCCATGTTAGTAAATCCAATGGTCAGTTCTCACTGATGATCCTACTAGTCTATCAGCTCAGCATGTGACAAGGTAGGTCACTCACTCCTCCTTAGCACAGTTTCTTTATACTGGTTTCGATGCTACATTCCCAGTTTGCCTTCTTCCCCACTGGTCATTCCTTCCTACTCTCCTTGATTGGTTCTGCTATGTTTCCTTGAAGACTTAGTGTTGGAGAGTCCATGGCTCAGTCCTTGGCATCTTTTCTTCACCATCTACCCTCACTCCCTTAGTGACCTCCCCAAGTCCCAGGATTAACCCCAGCATTCACACGTTGATGGTTCTCAAATGTAGACCTCCAGTGCAAACCTCTCTCTCAAATACTAGACTCCTATGGCTAACTGCCTCTTCCATATCTTCACTAGGATGTCTAACATCTCAAATTTAACAGATCAAACTGAACTCTTGACCTTCTCCCTAAACCTTCTCTACCTGCAGTCTTCTCCATCTCTTCAAGGGCAACTCCATCCTTCTACTTACTCATGCCAAAAACCCTGGCGTTTCTTGGTTTCCTTGGCTCTTCTTTCCGCAACACCCCCTACACAACCAGTCAGAAGATCATGCTGGCTTTATCCTCAGCATATATCAAGACTCTGACCACTGCTCTCTACCTGCACAGCTTCCAGAATGACACAGTCCCTGTTCTTGCTCATCTGAATTACTATAACGGCCTCCTAAACAGTCTCCTGGCATCCCCTGTTGCCCTCCAGAGTCTTTTGCTGCATAACAGCCAGAGTAATTAATCCAAAACATAAGCTCTGCTATTCCTCTGTGAACGACCTATCCCGTGGACTGAGGCTTTCATCTCGGCCATGCTTTCAGGGAACATTCACTGCATTCTAAGACTTTTCTCAACTCTCTGCTGGAGAAAAATAAATTGTCTATATTAGCAATAACTCTTTTGTTATGAGATGGGATCACAGTGCAACTGTTTTTATATTTTCTTTTTGCTATTTCATTTTAAAATGTAATTTAGTTACTATAAAAGTATGCTATTGTTTCTCGAAAGGCTACCCCCAAGGTTAGTGTTTCTTTATTATTTTTGATTCGCTATCCTTATTGAGAATCCCCAGGAAGGGATTCCTGGATGTCTCAGTTGGTTAAGCATCTGCCTTTGGCTCAGGTTGTAAACTCAGGGGCCTGGGATGAAGTCCCACCTCTAGCTCCTTGCTCAGTGAGGAGGAGACTGTTTTTACCCCTCTGCCTACTGCTCACCCTGCTTGTGCATCCGCATACTCTCTCTCTCTCTCTGACAAATAAATAATAAATAAAAATTTTTTAAAAAGAGAGAATCCCCAGAATATATATATAATATATATAATATTTAAAAAGATATATATATAAAATACATATTTTATATATATATATAAAAGAGAGAAAGGATCGCCAGAAAAAAAGTATATATATATATATTTTTGTTTGTTTGTTTGTTTGTTTCCCCCATCCCAAGATTCCAAGGAACCCTTGGCAATTCTTCATGAACGTTTGAGTCTTCGTGAACCTCAATGAGAGGCTTCATGCACACATACACTCACAGAGACACGTACATACACTTGGGATTGAACTTACATGGTCTCTTTGATTTTAATCTTGTTTGAAACTCTTTTTAATCAGTTATTTTTTTTTAACTTTCCCCAACATCTTACCAAGTTAGTGTGCAGTTTTGTTTTGTCGTTGTTGTTTCTGTTTATGGAAATCACTTTAGAGAGTGTCGGTTCACAAAAAGCTTTGCAAATGCAGGACGGCCTCATGAAAGTCCTGCTGGAAATACATTATGTGTAAATTCTCATTTCAAGGTAAATGGAATGCAAAATGAAGGTGTGGAAATAATTCCTGGGTCCATAAATATTTAATAAGCTTTTGGGGCTTAGGGTTGTCAGATGGCACACTTATAATATACTGTATTTTGAAATAAAATTCACAGATTCCATGCAATTCTTTGAAAAGTTGTTCAATTTACCCGTCATATTCCTTCAACTCAGAATGATGTCTGTCTTATTAACTAGTCTGTTCTTAACTGTGATTGTAAAGACCAGTTCTGGTTATAGTCTCTGAGCAATTGTTTACTATAAAAAATTCTCAGGGCTCTGCAGGGGCAATATCACACTGGCCCACTCTGTTTGTCCTACAGACAAGTGGTTTTGCAACACCTGCAGCGTCTGAGAAACTCCTGTGGCACTTCACGATCCTGAGTTTCCCTGGCTCACTGACAGTCCTACTGAATCAGAGTCTTTCAGGTGGAGCCCAGGCATGTCATTTTGAAAAACTTCCAAGATGAGTTTTTCAAGACAAGCACTGTACAAACAATGGGAAGCCGTGTATCCTCCTTTTTTTTTTTTAGTTTTTATTTTGAATTAATATTTGAGTCACACAAAAGTTACTAAGTTAGTATAGAGAGTTACCGTATACCTTTCAACCAGCTTCCCCTAATCTTAACAGTTTATGTATCCAAGGAACATTTGATCAAACTAGGAAATTAGCCTTGATACATTACCATTAATGAAACTACAGACTTCATTCCAATTTCACCTTTTTTTCCATTCATGTCCTTTTTCTGTCCCAAGACCTAATCCAGGGTGTCACCCAATGTTTAATCATCCGGTGCCCTAATCTCCTCTCATTTGTGAAAGTTTCTTAGTTTTTCTTGTTTTTTATGACCTTGACACTTTGAAGGTGTACTAGTGAGGTATTTTATGGAACGTCCTCAGTTTCAATTTGTCTGATGTTTTTGCATGATTTGGGGAAGAATTCTTTACAGGTGATATGCCCAACTCATTGCATTACATAGGGGGTGGGACATGATGTCAAAATTGCATATCACTAGTGAGGTCAAGACTGCTCATGTTAAGGTGCGGTCCGCCAGAATTCTCCAAGATGCAGGGACAATTTTTCCCCTCTTCTAATGAATTGTCATGTTCCTGAAATAACTTTAGAGAGTTCCAGTGTCACAAGAAGCTTGCAAGACATGACAATTCATTAGAACAGAATTGTTAATTCTAGCCTGCACAGAAAGAGTTAAGCTCTACTCCCCCACCCCACCACCCGGAAGAGGGAAGTAGCATCTCCATATATTATTTGTAATCCTTTAAGAAATATTTGCCTCTTCTCCCTTATTTATTTGTTTATTCATTCAGTTATTTATATTAGAATGGAATTGGGTTTTTGTTTTGTTTTGTTTTTCAAGTTATAATCCAATTCCAATTTTTTTTTCCTCAAATTGTTCCACCTCTGGCCAATTCAAGCTCTTTCAAGTCAGCTCCTATGTCCTTTTGACATGCTTCATCTTTTTTAAAAAATGCATTTCCTTTCATTCTGGCACCACAAATGCCTCGGGCTCACCTTGGATTTTCCCTGACCCAGGACTGAAATCAGACATTTCTCCAAGGAGAATTGGTTTTTTTGTTGGAAAATGACATGTGGAAACCAAGATCCATGTGCTGGGTATGGTTGTTGCTGCTGGAGTTTTACTGCTTCCATGCCCTCTCTAAGGACAGAGCAGGGTAATATATACACATATACCAACCATATACACACCTATTTATAATTATTTCTGTCTCTGTCTATCTGTCTAAATATTAAGCTAAACGTGAGTTTCCAATGCTAATCCCTTACTACAGAGCTTATTCTAGCCTTCCCTGCTTGCTTATTTATAACTTCTCACCACAACAGTGGGAAACCTGTTTCTCATTATCTACAATTTATTTACATATTCATTTAGTTCTTGTGTGCTTATAGAGTTACAGATTTGCTAACCCACAACCCAGTGAGTAATGAATTCACCAGCCAGAGCACAGTGTTTATGTAGAGTTCTTTTTGTTTTTATCCTTACAGTATCTAGCGAAAATATTATTTTCTCAAGTTACTTAAGTCAGCTCTTTTTACCCCATCAGTTTGTTTTTAAATATTATTTTTGCTTTGTGACTTAAGTCACACATGTTCAGTACAGAAAATAAGAACAAGCAAAAAGAAAAAAATACAACTGATCCCAATACGATGGCTCAGCAATAACAAGTTAAGCACTACTCACATTTTGATGTTGTGTGTGTGTGTGTGTGTGTGTGTGTGAGCCTTTGTGTTATTTTTACTAACAATGGAATTGTTTCTATATTTTGTTGTATGATTTTTTTTTCCACCTATGCTACAGATCCTTAAAGAACTATAAGTTTGTAAACAGAGGCATCTCCTGATAGGATGCATATTTGGAAAGACCATCCTGGTTGGCATAAAGAGAATATGGTGGAGGTGAAGGGAAGGAGGGAGATACTGCAATCACAAATACCGGCTAGGTGAATAGAATTATCTGTGATTATATGTGACATATTTAAAAGAGTAACAATGGGAAGAGAAGAGTAAATGAATTTGAGAGGCATTTCAAGATGGACTTGCAAAGACTTTGGTGGATGATTAGCTAGTGGAATAAGGTAGAAGAAGAGGTGAAGAACTCTGACATTTTAAGATGAATGGATCATCGACAGTGATGACTTTTACCCATGTCCATGTAGAATACAAAACAAAGGACGGGTCTTACAGAGAAGATGACAGTTTTCTTTTGGCACATGTTGAGTTTATGATGTTTCAGTTCTTCCATTAGGAGCAGTTCAAGGTCAGCTGAAGGTTTGTGTGTTGCGGTCAGATAAGAGGATCAAGCAGGAGGCTTGAACTTGTAGAAGTTGTAAAAAAAATGATAGACTTCACACCAAGAGAGTGGGTAAGATCGCTCATGGTGATTTGTAAGGCTGAAGAAAGGAACAACAAATACAATTAGAAATTTAGATACCATTTAGGAATTGGGCGGGGAAAGACGAATCAATAAAAGGGGTCAAGAGGGGGGAAAGTAGTCTGGGAGCTAAGAAGAGAACAAAAAGTGGCTGGTGTTTAGAAAGTAGAGTGGAAGGGTTCAGAGAGTGGAGTGGCCAGCCGTTTCAGTGCTGCAGTCACGAAGACAAGAAGACTTCCAAGGACTGAAAGAGGCAAGGACATCGAGGTAACACAGGCCAACTCTCTTTCCAAGAATGTGAAAGTGAAAAAAACCAGAACCCTATTGTGGTCTCTTGAGGAGAAGTTAGAGTAGATGAGAGGCATTGTTTCCTCTCTTTCTCTCCTTATTTAGGACTGGGGAGACTGATAGGCCCAGGAGTTGGAGGTGAGAAGTCTTCAAAAGCCTGAATGGGTGAGTTGTGTCTCCTGGCGCTTAAGTTACCTTTATAGCCCTAAGGCTTAGTGAGGAATTATTGCAAAATGTGAAGAGTAGAAATTCTTAGTGTAGGTTGGGTGAGGGCAGAGAATATTAGGAGCCTTTGTGTGTTATACACAGAGAAAGCAAAAAGAAATAACAGAGATGGTCATTTATTTAAATGTTGAGGGAGCTGTCATCATATACATTTAAAGCAACAGTTAAAAATTCTGGTGTTAAATGAAGAAAACCATAATAATGCAACTATGTGCTTTTTATCCATTACATGGTTTTTTAACTCAATCAATCTGTAATGCTCAAGAGGTTCAAGAACAATAATACAATGTGTTTCCTGAGGGTTTCAGATATGCAATGACCTTGAGTATGGATGAAACTCCAGCTAATCACGTAATACTGTGAGAAACATCTAAGCTTCAAAAGAAAAATCTGCATTCATTCCTCACATGGGAGTAAATGTTTTGGACTCCTCTAAACAAACAACTTCAACTTATATATTTATGCTAGATTTCACAGAAGAATGTAGTGAAAACATAAACAACACAGAACTGAAATATGTGCTGTTTATTTATTGACTGGCTTTTTTTTAAAAAAGTAATGATAATGTGAGTCACAGACGTTAACTGCTCCCTTTTGTAATACAGCCTGGCATTTCTTTTGATGTGAACAAAGATACAATTATTTATATGTAAAATAAAGGCTTTTTTTTTAAATTAAGATAAGAACACTGATTCAAGTCAAACTTTGCAGAGAGAAATTCTATTGTATACTCTCTACGTACAATACTACTACACTATACTTTATACTTACTATGATGTAAGTATGTTCTATGGAAGAGTCTTTACAGTGAGGAGTGAAAGATAGAGGCCTGAAGTCCCCATCCCACTTTTGTTGCCAAATGACAAGGCATCTGCCTTCTCTGGATTTTGGTTGGAGTACATTTTGCCTATTCTTGGATTCCAATCTCCAATATCCAATGGGCAAATCCATTCTCATCTCTGGAAAGGAGAGAAATAAAATCTGAGGAGGAAACTAAGGCAACAAGAAATGCATTGACTTAGTGAAGACAAAGAACAAAGGCATCAAAAGAACCAGAAGTGAAATAAAAACTCAGTTCATACCAACAGAGAGTACCGTGGTGGACAGCACAGGCTCTGGATAGGCTCAAGTACAATCTTTGTTCCTTACTAGTTGGAATCCTGAGGTGAGTTACTTAATATCCCCATCCTAAAAATGGGCTAATAGTAGACCTTAAAGGCTAAGGCTTTTTGTGAGAGTTGAGGAAGTTAATATAAGAAAAATATTTACCACGGTGCCTGATACATGTAAAGACACACAAGAAATTTTAGTTGTTCATATTATTTGCACTAACCTTTTCATATTCAACCATCAGAGGTTTAAATTTGTTAGTCAAACATGATAGATTGAGCCATTGTTCAAAAAGCCACCCAACCAGGGGCAGATCTAGGTTTTAAGTGGCCCAAAAATTGTACAATGTAAAAGGGCCTCTTTAAGAAACAGCACAGAATTACAAAGTGTGACTGCAGCAGAGCACGTGTCAGAACCCAGGCGTCTGAGGAGCCCCGTGCTCCCCTTGCCCCTCTCCCCTCTGCCATTAGGCAGAACCTAGCGCCTTGCTGTGACTTGGAATCTCTCTAGGTACCTCTATTGTAAAAGAGAACAAATGAAAGGATCTTCGACAAACTAACCACACTGTCATGCTGACTCCACTGAGAAGTTCTTTTCTCCTAGGACTCAAGGCTGAGAAACTCACAGAATGTTTGAAGTTGCAAGAGACCAACTCGATGTTTTTATTACTAAAGCATGCCTTACATGCAGGCCCAGAGGCCAGCTCTGTAACTGCTGTGTCCTGAGATCCGGCAGGAGCAGATGAGAGTTGTAAGGCTGCCAAAAAGGAGGGCCCCAAGCAGCTGTGTGTGGTGTGTGCATGTTCAGAGCCAAAGTTCTCAGACTGTGCTCTGGGAGGGCTCAAGTTACCCAACGGCTGGGTGAAGTTAGCCGTTACTTATTCCAGAAAGAACAGAGCTGAGGAAGGAAAAGGGAGAGGATAAGAGCAAAAGATATTTCCTGTCTGTCCTCTGAAAAGCACTGAGGGCTTTTCCCTAATGGCTTCGTTCTGACAGGACAACGCTCTCTTGAGGAGAGAGCAGCAGGCAGTGAGTAGAGAGCCAGCCCAGTGGAGAGCAGGAGCATCTGAAGGCAAACAACCAGGGAGAGACTTTTCTTTTTCTTTCTTGAGTTTTTCTTGCAAACCGTCCCAAACTCCTGCAGTTGACATTATTTATTTACACTAAGTAATCATGAATATACTAGTAGAATTTTCTTCCCCTTTGTGGGGGAGCTGGGAAGAGGTGGTGTGGATGAAGGGAAAGGGAACTGTTGGAATTATCTTTATAGGTCATCTGTAAAACTCCCTCATGTGAAAGAGGCAGTATAGCCTAGTGGTCAACATGGCCTGCCTCTATTTTGGCTACATTCTAGACAACGGGTTAAACGTTAGTTTCCTAAAAAAAAAAAAAAAAAAAAGTTAGTTTCCTGGTACCTGACGTGGGAAGGAACATGATGCCTACCCCTGGGAGTGCTGGGAAGACTAGTTGAGACAAGACAAACCAGCTCCTAACAAGGCACCAACACCTACTAAGTGCTGGAAAAGTGCAGCGATTAATTTTTTTTTTTAAGATTTTATTTATTTATTTATTTGACAGAGAGATTACAAGTAGGCAGAGAGGCAGGCAGAGAAAGAGAGAGGAGGAAGCAGGCTCCCTGCTGAGCTGAGAGCCCGATGTGGGGCTCGATCCCAGGACCCTGGAATCATGACCTGAGCCAAAGGCAGAGGCTTTAACTTACACTGAGCCACCCAGGCGACCCTGCAGCGATTATTATTATGACTATTTTGCATGACTTGACATTTTCTTTTACTTTTTAGCCATTAGACAGTTTATTATAATAATCCACAGAACAAATAGAAGTGAATTATCAGATGTAAACAGGATGACATCTAACCATTATAACATTGTTTGCTTTTGGGTACTGTGTTAAAGTCTGAAAAATAATCGTAAGCACCAGTTTTGTTTTAACTAAATGAGAAAAACTAATTTATGTTTGAAATATGATGAAAGGTGGGATTTGATAGCAAAATTTTTAAAAGAATCTGACAAGAATGTATAGTAGATTCCAACTTCTCTAAGGACAAAGTCCATGCTCTTTGATTACTTAGTCTTGTGCCTCACACAGCTGATCTCAAATGAATAAGCCTAACGAGAGAATATAGGACAAATTTAGTCATGTAACTGGTGAAATGCCATTTCATTGAAGCAATCAGTAGTTTTCCAGAAGAGGGGACTTTCCACAGGTCAAACAGCCTCGTCTCTACTAAGTGAATACAACCAAAGTGGGGTGTTGGTAGAGGACACAGAACTCTTCCAGACCAGCTGAGGCTTAAGAGACGTGCCCATTGAGTACTCCGTGTGGTCCTTAATGTGCTCTGCTTTAAACAAGCCAACTGTTAAAGATATTTCAGGTGACAACCAGGAAAACCTGGATACAAATTTTTATTAGATAATATTAACGATTTCTAAGTTTTGTTAGGTCAATAGTGGCACTGTAATTAGGTGGGGAAATTCCTTATTGTTTACAGAGATGTGTACTCAAGGATTCAGGGATAAATGACAATATCCTAATTTACATTCACTATTTTAACAAAATGATACTGTAAGTCTAGGTAGTGGATATAGGAGAGTCCCAGCAGCTCTTCTATTTATCTGTATGTCGACATTTCCCATCATAAAAAGGACTTGAGATTTTCTTAATCCAATGTATCAATCACTTCACGGATCAAAGGAAATACAGTCTGAGGTTTTCTTGAAAGTCACAATTACTAAACTTCTTTCTTTTCTTTTAAAAAGATGTATTTATTATTTTAGAGAGAGAGGGAGAGGGAGCACAAGTGAGGGGAGTGGCAGAGGTAGGGGGAGAGAGAGAATCCCAAGCAGACTCCCTGTGGAGCAGGGAGCTGTCCTGGGGCTCCATCTTATGACCCCAAGATCAACATGTGAGCCCAAACCAAGAGTCAGATGCTTAACAGACTGAGCCTCCCGGGTGCCCCTAAACACTTTCTTTCTTTTTGTTAATGTTGACTTATTTCTCAAATCATAGATTTGTTCTTTTAATTCTTTAAATATCAAAAGTCACCAACTCAAGGCCCCCAGGTTGAACATCTCTATAGAATGCTGAGATTTGCTGACATTTCTTTAAGAAATAACGCTCTAGATAAAAACACAATCACAACATTTGGAAACTTGCCATTAACATCTTATTAAAGCGGAACTATATGTTTTAGTTTCAGCCTTCGTAAAAATCTATTCTTGGAAGGACACCCAGACCTGTTGCAAAAGTAGAAAATGTGATCCTTGTCCCTGGGGAGTATATAATTTAATAAAGAAACTGCTTGTACACAGAATCACATAAATAAATGTAATAGAAGCATATATGCAAACATTTATACATAGTTGAGCACACCTGCATAAGTTTACACAGGTGCTAAATTATGTATCAGAGGAAGAAAAATTAAGAAAGTGGGGGTTATTACAGTGTTTGGCAGCTAGAATACAGAGCAATGTAAGTTTTGAAACTGCACAGAACTACACATGCATGGTCTTCATGTTTGCTAAATGGTACATTGGAGCCAAAGGAAGCTTAGAGATTAGTGAAGGAAAAAAAAAAAAAGAATTCCAAATCATGGGAAGAGCAGGTATGAAGGATTGTTGTTGATAATGACTTTTGACTAACATTTGAACTCTTTCATTGTGCCAGAAATAGGCCTTCACATGAATCATCTCATGTAATTCCCACAGCAACCCGAAAATACCGTATCCTTGCTCACATTTTACAGATGAGAGAACTGAAACTCAGAGAAATTAAGTGACTTGACCAAATGTGTGTCTAAGTATCAACAAGTGCCTGTACTAGAATTTGAACCTGCCCTCTGAAGCTGTTACCGAACTTCCTTGTTCTCATAAACTAAAAAGATAAGAGGTAGAAGGAACCATTTTAAAAACAGACAGTGAGATAAAAGACTGTTTATGAAGCCCCTTAATGCTTCAGATGAAGATCATGACAGGACCAAGCTGTGTATAAAGGGTCAAACAGGAGTGTGTGGACTAGAGGAACCTTGGATAAGGAGAACCCCGCTAGCAAGCGAGGGCACCAATGGCGCATATCCATCTGCCATCCAAAGCATCACTAACTCTTCCTTTATCACTAAGCAAGTTTCTTTTACCTGAAAACTTTAACTCCCTAACATACACTGCAGTATCACAATACCACACAATGGAAAGCAGGCCGCCCTAAATACACACACAGATAACCAGAGAGAGTATTGGCTATCCCCTTGGTGACTTGGCCAATGACTAACTGAACTGGGAAGATATCTACCACTCTAATAAATTCTTTACCAGGCAACTCATTCTCTGAATGAGTTCCATGGATGGCATTATCTGTTAACCTGCACCCTGGAGGAAAAGAGTGAGCCTCTAGGGAAGGATGGACCTGAACTTAAGCCCAGGCTCAAACAACCCCTGGTTCTGTGACCCTAGACAAGCTCCCTAAGTCCTCTAGGCATCGTCTCTAACATATACGTAATAATTCTACCTACAGTTATAGAGAGCATTAGCTGAGGCGACACGTGTCACACACTTAGTACAATGCTTGACCGGTGACAAGTCACTCAAACACAGTAGCTGTTGTTATTAAAGATCTCATGAGACAGGTAATGTACTCTAGAAGCTCTTCAAAGCAGTCAGAGCCATCCTCTCTCTCTGCTACTGAAATCAGCAGGGTTGCTCTTACACTGAGGTTAGAAAAATCAACCATTGAGCTCCTCTGTATTACCAAGCCCATTTTTGCCATGGCTGGTACCACTTACTCCTGAAGGATGAAGATCTAGTTAAGCACAGTGCTTTGGAACTCCAGGAGTCAAATCTGATAGCTGCAGGGGTCTGGGGGGAAGGGTGGAGGGGGGTAGGCAGTGCGGCACCGTTGCTAAACTGAGCATTTCCTCTCATGCTTTCTGTTTCCCTCTGGCTTTCTACGATGTTCACTCAGATACAACTGCAACCGGGATCTGCAGTGTGGTTTAATCATGTTCCCTTTGCAGGAGGTTTTGTTTGGGTGCAGTTCGGTCAAAACGAGGTGGGGTAGGGGGAGGGCAATCTGTTGCAGCTGTTCATCATTACCCAGATAAGCTCCAGAAGCCTCCCAATTAACCTTCATGTGTAATAAAGCCAATCAGTACATGAAAACAAGAATTTCTCATTTACTGAAATGATATTTGGCTTGTAATTGCTGTCTGGGAATGTTGAACCAAGTAGAAAACATTAAGAAAATTGCACTCCTCCCCACAAATTTAAGCTTAGTGATTATTAAAAAAAAAAAAAAAGACTAAGAATGTCATTTGGTAGAGTAAGCTGTTTTGTCCTGATTTCAAGGTAAGAATAGAAATATATATTATGCCTTTTGATCTAAGATCATATACTTGCAACTTAAAACATATAAGTGTGGATCAAATAAATATTTTCCTCAGTCCTTGTGGCTTAGAAACCTAAAGAACAAAATTAATTTGGAAAATGTATTTTCCTGACATTACGTCCCATCTTTTCGGAGAAAGGAAATAAAGAAATAAAGAAAATGTAGAGAAAGGAAATAAAGAAAATGTAGTGTTTATATAAATAAGAGGTCTATCACGTATCACCATAAAAATTAATAAGATTAGCAAACGATACTGTATTTTGAGATCTCACTCTGTACATGTCATGATGCTGGGCTGAATGGACAATATAATATTAATGGTTAGCAGACTAAAACTTATTAATTTTATGTCTACTAAGCTATGTTTTATGTCTAGTAAGCTATGTTCAAATGTTCATTGAAATAAATGGACTTTGTATTGAATTATAACATTGACTTAAAGTAGGGCAATCATGAGACATTGTCACTATACTTAAATCTCCAGTCTACCTAAAGAATTAAAATACAAATGTGTGAAACTTTAACTAATACAACTAATGAATAGCAATACATAACTACAATTTTTTTTTTAGTTTGAAGTACTAGTAGATGATAGGAAGTGGCAAACATAGAACGCAGAGTCCCATGAACCTTTCAGCCAACTTCCATGTGCCATCTTATATGACTTTAGTACAAACATCAAAACCAAAGAATTGACATTGGCACCATACTTATACCTAGACTACAGACTTTATTCAGCTTTCACCACTTTTTACCTGTCATTTAGCTGTGTGCTTGTGTAGATGTAGTTCTGTGCAATTCAGTCCGCTGTATAGATTTGTGTAACCACCACCCTAATCAGGATACAGAACTATTCCATCATCACAAAGGGACTCCTTAAGTTTACCCCTTTGTAATCACATCCACTCCCATCTCTGTCCTCTGGCACAACTCATCTGTTCTTTATTTCCATTGTTTTATCATTTCAAGAATGTTATATAAATAGAATCATATAGCATGTAACCTTTTCAAATTGGCTTTTTTCACTGAACATAATGCCCTTGAGACCCATCCAAATTATTGTATTTCATGGGTCAATAGTTTGTTCTTTTTTATTGCTGAATAGTATTCCATCATATGGACATACCAAAATCTGTATAACTATTCACCCATCAAAGGACATTTGGATTGCTTCCAATGTGGGGCTATTTTAATTAAAGCTGCTATGAACATTTGTGTACAAGTTTTTTTGTCAACCTACATTTCTACTTCTCTGGGATAAATGCCCAGGAGTACAAACACCATGCTGTATGGTAGTTGCATGGTTAGCTTTTATCAAATTGTCGTAGGTTCCCACCAGCTTTGTATGAGAGATCTGATTTCTCTGCATGCTCCCCAGTATTTAGTTCTACTAATATTTTTTATTTTAGCCATTTTGCTAAGTTTACAGTGATATTTCAATGTGGTTTTTCATTTTCTTTCCCTCAAAACACAACTGTAATTTAAGAGATGTCACAAGATAGTTGATTGCCAAATTGTATGGACAGATTTTCTCTTCTATTTTGGTAGTTCTCAGTTTTTACTTTATATTAGAATCACCTGGGAAGCTTTGACACCATCCAAAGTCCAGCCATACCTCAGAACAATTAAATTCAAATCACTCAGGATAGACCCAGGCTTTATTGCTTATTTTAAAATAACCCAGACAATTCTAAGACGCAGACAAGATTGAGAACCAGTATTGAATGTACTTTCTACAGACGACATGAATCCAATCATATTTAAAGCCCTTGGCTGACTCTCCATAACTTGTACTGCAAATGAAACCCAAGCCCATTGGCACTTCTTCCAAATCTTATTCCTGCCTATTCTTCTGGCCTTGTCAACCTCCACTTCTGTCTCACGTTTTATGCTCTAGCAGTAACAAATTATTTATAGCTTACCACACATATCATCATGTCTCATGCAAAATCCCTACAGTTAGAACTTGAGAATTCTCATTTTTACCAAGTCTTCCAAGACATCCTGATGCACAATAGCACTTAAAAGACACTATACGCTCACCAATTGCCAAGCACTTCACATATTTGTTCATTTCTCTAGTCTTCGTGTATTCATTCATCCAACAAAATTGAGTACCCAGCGTGTGCCAAGCACTAGAGGAGAGCTTTTGGTGCAGAGGTGGAAGGTCCTAGCAAACAAGCTGAAGTGAGACATGGGGGGGGGGGTAAGCCCAGAGATTCGGGGAGCTCACACGAGTAGCACCCCAAAAGATGCTGGTGGACGCAGCTCAGGACTCGCAGGCTGAGGAGGAATTAGCCAGGCAGAGAGGCAAAGGAAATGGGAAGAGTAAAAGAGAAAACAACATATTTAAGACCAACTACAAAATGACATGGCTTCTTCAGAAAATTGAAAACCCTTTGGAATGACTGGAACAGGAAGAGAAAAGAATAAAGAGAAACATTGAACATTCGATGTTTTAAGTGTATTATTTTAATGCCACTAATTAAGTAGTATCAATAAGTAAGAATCAATGGCTGTGGAAAGGGGTAGAGTCATTTTTCTTAAGCAAAGGGTAAATTCTAATTGCAGCCTGAAAGGCTTTTGAAGATTCATTTGGAAATAGCCTCACCCCATTAAACTCTATTAACAACCTTTCTTTTAAGCTCCTGACCCTGACCAGGACTGGTTGACCTCAACTTCAGGGTCAAGAGATTGGCTTCTGACCCTTATTTCAGATGCTAACTTCCATGAGAACTAAGTACTCTCTCTCAATCCAAGTGTTCATCTCTGACGGACAGAGGAAATTGCTCTGTTCCCTAAGAGACACTAACAATTTACTTCTCAAAGACATGTCAGCTGTGCTGCTGAGTGTCCACAGCAGATGTCATGGTCCCACTGGAGTCCAAGGCTCACAAAAGCTGCTCCCCAGAAGAGTGTGTGTGTGTGTGTGTGTGTGTGTGTGTCTGTGTGTCTGTGTATGTGTGTCTGTGTCTGTGTGTGTGTGTGTTTGTCTGTCTGTCTGACAGGAGGTGGTGGGGATTAAAACATAGGATTCAAATTGAAGGACTTGCTAAACTTGCTACAGCTACTCCCCCGGAACCAAAAGGAGATGGATTCTTCACTTGAACTGCTGGAAAAGTTAACTGAGAAAACTGGAGAGGAAAAAAAAGAAGCAAATTTCATTTTCAAAGATTCACTTTTAAAAAAAGAAAAAGGCAAATCTCATCTCACTGGGGAGCATTTCTGTTCCAGAATGATTTTAAGTTCACTTCGGGATATTTTAGTTTTATTCATGTTTTGGCAGAATTTATGAGCTGAAGATCATTTCCTGAAAATAGGACAGTCATACATACAGTCATTGCCAACACTGGAGTAAATTTCACTTTATTGGGCAAAGTGGTATAGGCTCGCAATTTTAAATAAAAATTATCCCAGATGCTATAAAGGGACTTTCCCCTTCCTTCTGGATCTCTGAGAACTATACAACCCTGGTGTGCTCTCTCGGGAGCAGCTCTGCCACAGGAGTCCCTGGCCTGGATGTCACCCACCACTCGCCAGCCTGAATTAGGACTCTCCACTGCCTTCATCACAAAGCTTTAACCAACCACTTCTCTGAACATGAGGCCATGGAGACAGAGCAGCTATGGGGCAGATTTTCTGATAGAACTGAAGGTATTTCAGAGGCCCCAGAGCAGAATATCTGAAATCAGTGTTATCTTAGAAAATCCTAGGGCATATATGTCCACTGCCCCACCCTCAACAGATATATAACCTAAACATGGATGTTGACATGGATGACGAAGAGGCCAAAGGAATAATAATCCTTGAACATGTAAGAAACATGATTAAGAATTTATATTCTCAACCAATTATTATTTTATATTTTTTTTGCCATCAGCAATTTGCAAATCCTTTGAAGGCTCAGAAGTCTGTAATGGAAGGAGATATTACAAAGGTCCCATTGGCCAACTTCGCAAGCTACTCATGTTTACCACTTCATATAATGAGACTAAACGCAAACTAGAATTGAGGCTAGGAAGGATTGTGTGTAGGGTGTGAGTACAATGTGTGTGTGTGTGTGTGTTATGGGTGTGTGTATGGTGTGTGTATGTTGTGTGTTATGGATGTATCTTATGGGTATGTGTATGGATGTGTGTTATGGGTGTGTATATGGTGTGTGTATGGTATGTGTTATGGGCATGTGTATGGTGTGTGTATGGTTTGTGTCATGCGTGTGTGTAACAAATGTATGGATGGATGTGTGTTATGAGTGTGTGTTATGGGTGTATGTGTATGCACAGAACTTGACTACAACACTAAAGAGATTATTATCATACCCTTATTAAATATCTTAAGTCAATAATCATTCCATTCATGACTGCCTTCTTTGGAGGGTGACTCTGGGAGCAGCTAGTCCTTAGAATAATAGCAACCCTGGAAACTCTCTGAGGACAACTAGAGAGTAGCAGGGTCTTTCCCTCCTGCCTTCAGTCCATGTTCACCCAATTTTGGCCTTTTGGTTAGTGGAGCATTCAGTATAAAAATAACAAATACTCTCTAGATACCTGTCAGTATTGAGGGACTGGTCTCCCCCAAATTTCTATATTATGTATCTCTTCCCCACCCATCTCAAAAATTAAATAGGACAGACAGAGGAGCCACAAATTTCAAACTACCTTATTCCTCCCTTCTTCACTCCCCCTGCCCCAGTCCTTGACACTTTGTCCTTTGCCCTAAAAATGTCTTGTTTTTTTCTCCCTTTGTCATCTGGCAGCCAAGAATATTGAACGTGGCTTGAAAAAATAACATCATATTATGGAAACATCCTTTTATTGAGACAGCTGACAACATATGTCACTGCATGTACTCATTCTTTAGATTGCTGTGCCATTTTTAGGGCAGAGAGGGTTTGGATACAGCCTTCATGCTATTTTTTAAATTTCATGTCCTGTGGAAAAAAGACAAAGCTTGCTATTTTCCATTTTTGCAAGTTTATGAGGATCAGGGAGTATTTTCTCCATCACATGATTTAATATGGCTTTGAAAACTGTTAACTCCCAACAATATTCTGACGTTGTAAAATCCTAATAATCTCAAAAAAAAATACATATATATATATAGCTGATTAACAAGCATTCTTCTCAGGGAATGACATGGTACATTTCCAGCATCTGGCTCAGCAAAGATGGGAAAGGTGATTCCCACCAATGTGTCAAGTTCAGACATTTCAGCACCATTGTCTTTTTGCAAGTGTGAGCTCTCTTTCAATCTCACACATATGAAAGCCTGGCAGGCTTATAAACTGCCTCTTCCTTCCTTGCCCTTCCTTCCCTGTCTCTTTTATAACCCGAACCCTTCTCTTCCATAAGAACGAAACTGCAGGATGGCGAAAGGAAATGATTTCATCTGGGTGGAGAAGAGAAAAGATAGAACTTTCATCCCAAATCCTGTGAATCAAACATGCCATACACAAGAAACAGCTGCCAAGCCACAGGCTGAGTCTCCTTTTTCTCTGCCCTGCTCTAGCAGCCTCCCCAAGGGACAGAGCAGCACAGGGTGGGGACAAGGAAGGACATAACCAAGAGTTGCATCTTGCTTACATGTCAGATTTGTCTTTATCCTGTCATCCTTTCTTTATTATTTTAGAAGGAACATTTCTCCCCAGAGATCTAGAGGGCTGCTCTGGCTATTACAACTTTAAAACATAACTCTCAAAAACTGTGGAAAGAGGTTAAAAAAAAAATTTAAAAAGACAACTCATGTCTCATGTCTCTACCTTGGATTGCACACAATGTCTATTCCTTAGGTCCCTGCATTATGGGCTGACTTTTAAAACTTATCCAGAAATATATTCAAAAAGTAAAATGCTTTAAAAAAAATTGAATTTAAGAGCCTATTCCAAACCAGAAAAGCACAGATAATCCCCAAGGGGGAAAAATTGCAAGGCGTGTGCTAATTAAACTTGCTCTCGCTCATCATGTCACGCTTTATCTCCGGCATGCTTCAAAGAGGAGGATATGGAGAATGCATTGAAATGGACTGGGTTTTAGGGTCACAATGGATGTTGGTGGGCTTCCAATGTGCAGTAGAGAAAATGGAGTCCACTTCTGGGCTCATCAAGCCAGCCTTCTGAGGAGTCCAGCTGTGGGAATAGTTGCAAAATTTACTACTTTAAATACCAGTCGTGTTTGTGTGTGCCTGTTAATCTTTTTTGGATGGAACTCTTTGAATATGTACGTATATCTGTCTTCCTAAAAAAGAACATTTGAATTATTTTAATTTTTGATGACCTAGGTCTTTATTGAAAAGTTCACCATCTAACCCACTTCTTTCCCCATGTTAACTCATTTCCCTTCTAACTTTTTCTCAGAAATGAAGGCCCTTGTCAGCTCTCTTAATGGCTCAGTTGGTTAAGTGTCTGCCTTTGCCTCAGGTCATGACCCATGGGTCCTGGGGGGACCCGGCTTCTCCCTCTCCCTATGTCACTCCCCCTGCTCATGCTCTCTCTTTTACTCAAAAAATCTTAAAAGAAGAAGAAGAAGAAGTAGAATGAAGGCCTTATTAAACTGATCCATCCAATCATAGACATTGGCTGGACTGCCATTACTAACAGGCAGAGTCATTGTGTATTAACAGGCTCTCCATCACACCACCTCTTATGGCCCTTGTAAGGACCTGACCAGTTGTATTTGCTCTCAGATATCTTTTGTCCATGCCTCTATTAAGAGGGGGACGCCTGGGTGGTTCAGTGGGTTAAGCCTCTGCCTTCAGCTCAGGTCATGATCCCAGGGTTCTGGGATCGAGTCCCACATCGGGCTTCTTGCTCAGCAGGGAGCCTGCTTCTCCCTCTGCCTTTGCCTGCCTCTCTGTCTGCCTGTGCTCACTCGGTCTCTCTCCCTCTGTCTCTGACAAATAAATAAATAAAATCTTTAAAAAAAAAATTAAAAAAAAAAAAAAAAGAGGGTGTATGTAAAATCTACTGGCTGGGTGCTACATATTCTACCCTGCTAGATTTTATCATTAAACCTTCACAGTAAGCCATGGGGTATATACTATTATTATTTTCCTTTTATATATGGGAAAATTGAGTCTTGCAGAAAGTCAGTAGCATGCACAAGGTAAGCAGAGGGCCAGCATGTAAAAGAATGCACTCTGCCTCTAGCCCTTGCTCTTGACTTCTGAATTATACAGCATTTCATCTCAGCCCTGACTGTCAGACACTCCATAAGAGCACTGCCAAGGATCTGATGCCCAGCACTCTCAAAGTGAAGGGTCCTTCTACAGGCCACAGACAGCTGTATTCTGAGCAGAAGCAGGAAGAATGCCACTACCACCCACTCGGTTTTGTACCTTGCCATGGATGCCAAAGCAGTCATACTTAGGTATTTATTTTTGTTGTTGTTGTTGTTGTTGCTTTTAATTTCCTCATGAAAATCATCTTCAGTTCTGCAATAACCATTCTTCCCAAGGTCAAGATGCACATCTGTGAAGCGAAGGAAGGGACCCGTGTCTGAGAAAGGCTCCATGCCCTTCCCTTGCCTTTGTCTCCATCAAGGCCCTCTTGCAAATCCACCTTCATGGAAGCAAGGAGCATGCAGGGGTGATGGTAGCTAAAAAAAGAGATCTCTTCTCGATCGAATCCTGGAGACCTCACCTGCTAATGTAGAGACCTCACCTGCTAATGTACCAGTTTCCTCTCGGACCTTCCACTGGCCCTCAACTACAAAGAATTAGATGCATTGTAGTCCAGTTTCATGACATACTTCCGTAACTGATAAGTGCATGTCCTAATTTTATTTACTAAATTAGCGATTTAATTGAATATTTGAAATAATTTAATGAGCTCCTATGAAACTACCCCCTCAAAAAAGTTAGATCTTTGGAAATATCTGCATATATCCATATGGTTCCTTCTCATCTCCTTAGCCATCTCCCTTAAAATAGCATCATCTGGAATCCAGTGTTGATCATTCCTTTGCTTTCCTTTTTAAGTGGTTTTATTATGTCTATACACATTCAAAATTTACATTTTAATTTTACCTGTTATTAACTTTAGAAATAGAGTATCATACTATAGGTAATCTTTTGGGACTTAATGTTTTTAACTTAACATCATATTGTTAAGATCAACCCATTCATTTATATCATAGTCTTCATTTGTATAAATAGACCACAGTTCATCCTCCTAATCTCCCATTGGTAGGCATCTGGACTGCTTTCTGTTTTCTTTGTTGTTAACAACACCACTAAGAACATTCTGAAGTACATGGCCTTTGGCATATGTGTGGGGGATTTCTCCTATGAAGGCTTGTAAGAGAAGAATCATTGGGAAAAAAAAAATTCTGTAGCTATGTATGGTGATGGATGCTAACTGGACTTATTGTGGTGATCATTTCACAATATATATAAATATCAAATCATTATGCTCTACACCTTAAACTAATATAAGGTTATGTCAACTATATCTCAATATAACTTGCTGCTGACACACATACACAGGAAAGAAAAAAATAAATATTTATTTTCCATAATTCCACATATTTTGATCTTGCTAGATTCTGGAACTATCCTTTAATGTGAAAAAAAATAAACAATGTGATAAAAGCAGTGAATATAGGTTCTGGGACATAATTTCAGAGCTATACATAGGCTAGAGTAGATATAACCAAAGTCAGTTTCAGGACCTAAAGGAAAGAGTAATGTATTTGTTCATCTGAACCAATTAGCATATTATAAAGGCTGAGTTTATCAGTTTATTTGAATAATCTTGGAGCATTGTGGTGCTATCATTTGGTGATGCATAGAAATAATAACTTTTAGTGGAAATTAATAGATACCACTTAAAAGACAGTGCTTTCATAAACCCAAGCAGGATGAGCTGAGAAACAGAGTAAGATGTCTGATGATCACTTAAAAGAACGTTGAGCCAGGGTGCCTGGGAGGCTTAGTCAGTTAAGGACTGATTCTTGGTTTCATTCAGCTCAGTTCATATCTCAGTGCCTGAGATCAAGCCCCACTTAGGGCTCCACGCTCAGTGGGGTTCTTTCTGGGACTGTCTCCCTTACTTCTGCTCCTCCTTCCTGCTCACATGAGTTCTCTCTCTCTCTCTTTCTCTAAAATAATCAAATAAATAAAATCTTTTTTTTAAAAATATTTTATTATTTGTTGAAGAGAGAAAGAGAGTGCTTGCACAAGCAGGGGGAGCGGCAGGCAGAGGGAGAAGCAGACTCCCTGCTGAGCAAGGACCGTGATGCCAGACTCTATCCCAGGACCCTGAGATCATGACTTGAGCCAAACAAAGGCAGATGCTCAACCAACTGAGCCACCCAGGCATCTCACAAATAATAAAATATTAAAAAAAAAAAAAAAAGAATTTTGAGCCAAGGTAATACTAAGTATGGAATTGTTTTTACCCATTTTTTGAAAAATGCCTGTGCTTTTGTGACTACTTTCACACTGATTATGGAACTTGCCAGCAGTAAACCACACAAATGTTTAGTTTCAGGAATCAGGGACAATGTCAGACAAGAAGCCCACCACCCATTCTGTATGGATCTCACCAAACTTGGCCTTCTCATACTGCTCACTTCTGAATGAATTCAGTGAAATGACAGATCAAAATATGTTTAGTAGAGAATGACATTTTTTCCATACTTGCCTTTAGCAAAATATATTCCTTTACTTCCAGAGAGACCTTAAGAGGTTTCTTCTGAAAAGAAGTGTTGGCGCATATGGGTGGCTCAGTCAGTTAAAAGTCTGCCTTCGGCTTAGATCATAATCCTGGAGTTCATGGATCAAGCCTCTCCTTGGCATGAGACTCCCTGCTCAGTGGGGAGTCTGCTTCTGCCTCCCTTCCCCTCCCCCTGCTCCTACTCTTTAGCTCGCTTTCTCTCTCTCTCTCTAGCAAATAAATAAATAAAATCTTCAGAAAAGAAACAGGGAAGTGTTCTTTGGTCTCAGAAGTGGAGAATTGCATAGGAGCTGGTCACAATGTAAAATTCTGAAGAGTATTATTTTTTTTAACCTTTGTTTAATTTTGTACATTTTGGTTTGTGAAATCCTGCTTTAGTAGATTCTACTGATTTGACAATGGATGGGAAATGAGATTCAAGAAAAAAAAAGTATGCCATTATTTGAGCCTCAGTGACTGGTAGAATGGCAATTCTTAAAAGAAAGAAAACACGCAGAAAGTTGTGGGTTAGGAGAGATGATGAGTTCCATTCTGAGTACTGAGTTTGATATCAAGATCCTTTTGGGGTATCACTCTCCGTCAGTTGGAAATTCAAGACTAGAGCTTACCAGAATGGTCCTTACCACAGATCAAGATTTCACAGGCATATAAAGAAGCAACAATTAAAGCCAGGGCAGTAGATTAGGTTGGGAAGGAAATGATGAGGAAAGAAGAAAAATGTGAAAGAGAGAACATGTCCCTGTATTTAAGGAGTCATCAGATAGCTGAGATGAGAACCAGAGATGCACGTTCCTCTTGAAGCCGGAAGAGGAGAGAGTCTCAACAAGGAAGAAATGTTACCTATGTTGTAAAGCTGAATACCTGAAATAAGGGCATCAAATATATTGATTTGAGGTGACAAGAACATTCCAGAGGACATTGCTGGCATTGTGGTAAGGACCTAAATCTTATGGAAAGTGTTAAGAATTGAGGGTATGCAGAAAGTGATAGCCAGGAGCACTGACTTAGTATGTCAGCAACAAAGGAGATGAGAAAGCTAGCTTGGTAAACTTAAGAAGTAGCAGAATAGAGGGTATCCTCACATCTCTAGGATGTAGGATGGCTTAAGTTTGTTGTAGGCAAAGGAAGTGATTACAAGTAAAAGGGGGGCAGCTGATAAATTTCCAAAGAGTGTGGTAGAGTCTCTGGTTGCTATTGCTAGAAAATAAATTGATAAAACAGCCTTTTTAGAGAGCAATGTGACAATGTATCAAAATTTTAAAATCTTTATACCATTTGGCAGCAATTTCATACTACAATTCTGTCCACAGAAAAGCTAATGCAAGTGTACAAGGATATTCTTTATAATATTAGTTGTAATAGCAAAACATTGGAGAACTTAAATGTTTTCTGATGAAGGAATGTTTAAATAAATCATGATAGACCTCTTCTACAAACAATACAGCTATTAGAAATAACGAACAAAATATTTATAAGCTGAAATGAAATGAAGCTCAAAACATCTTTCCAATGAACTGTTAAGTTTTACTGGGCCAAGAACCATGTCTCTTTTCTCACCCTTGTATACCTATGTCCTAGAACAGAGCTTGACCCACAGTAGGTGCTCAGTATCTCAATAAATACTTGTTGAATGGAATGTTAAGTTTTGTTTGTTTGTTTAAGTAGGCTCCATGCCCAGCATGTGCCCTGAACTCACCAGATCAAGACTTGAACTGAGATCAAGGGTCAGATGCTTAACTGACTAAGGCACTCAAACTCCCTTGAATGTTAAGTTTTTAAAACACATTGCAGAAGAACATGTACATTGATTATGAAAAGATTCACATTTATTTTATGTATACATATATGTGTTTACATTTGTATATGCATAGAAAAAAATTCTGAAAGAATATTCAGAAAATTAAAGTAGTTATCTTTGGATGGGAAGAAGAGGAAGAGACGTAAGTACACTTTTATTTTAAGTAACTCTATCTTCTTAAACGTTTACCATCATGAATTTGTTTTATAATTTCCATATGTCAATAAAAGATACAAAATCACTAGAGAAAAATGAAGAAGAGTACAGTAGGGTGGGTTAATCTTGGTAAGGGTCAAACCCCATCTTCCTGAAAGACAGTAGTGGATGATGGTGAAGTTACAGAAAGGGGGGAAAACTAGGGAACCCAGCCATGCATCTCAGTAAAGTAGAGGTCAGTGTCATCCATGAGAGGGAAGGTAGTGGTGACAGACTGGCATCTGAGGGAAGTTGAGAAGTTTCAAACATGAACTCAGTATTAGCACTGGGGAAACCTTGAAGGCCATTCAATACAACCACCCACTTTACACTTTACACAAAGCCTTACTAAAGAACACATGGTTTGGTGCCAGTTCAATACAATGGCTTCTAAAAATACGCAAAAAGGCTTCAAAGCATATGAATAAATGGGTTGTGAGGCATTTGTGAGGACCCTGATAGGGTGAAGAGACGCCTTCACTGTACTATGGCATTCTGTGTTGATGATAGGCAGCCTGTGAGCTGAGCAGAAAGGAGAAGGGGGTGTAGTATGAGAGTGTGGGAGGTAGAGATGAATCCCAGGAGACTGATTATTATATCAAAGACTGAGGGACAGACCTTTAGAACTGATTGATTCAAATGAGCAACAGTCTACTGGATTGCTCCATTTTCGTCCAAGGAATCTTAGCTATGCTGGTGTCCAATTAGGTAGATTGGGTAAAGGTGTTGCACCAATTGTAAAGGCAGCACCCACTGACTTAATAAAATAGGAAGTCTCATCACTGATTCAAAATGTCTGGCAATTCCCAGAATTCTTGGGGTGAATCCTGACCTACCACTTTGAGCAGGTTTAGGTTAGCTAGCAGCTCAGGTTTTCGTTAAGGCATTGGCTGGTTAAGGCTAAGCATCCTGGCAGTTATTCCTGGAATAGAGGGTCAGCCATTTAGCCAGCCTGCTGGACACTGTATCGATATTGTACCTTCTTCCTAGACCCAATTGACTCCTGCTATATTGCTTGCTATACTACCATGATGTCCAATCATGATACGATAAAGGAATTGCCAGATTGGAGGGTAGACCACAGCATATGGTACTGTCTACCATTCCAAGGAGGGGTCAGGGGCAACCATGTAAGTTATTAAGAGGGGTAGGTATGAAGAGAAAGAAAGGCACAATGATCTTCTGATCTCTCCATGATTGCTTTGTGTTTTAACGTTCCCAGATTTTTGCTTTTTGTTTATTTCTAAATTTATTTCTTTTTTTGATTTATCTTTATAAAGATAAATCAAACCAGAAGGATTGAGTTTGCCTGTGTCCTACCTTGGCCATATGTACTACTGAAAGTTATGTAATGGTCTCAAATTCCCTATTGATTTATTGGACTAAATAAGAACATTTTCCATGAAAGACTGAGTTCTATTTAGTCTAAGTAGTAGATTGCGTAAAATCTGTGAGTAAATAAGGAATCTACACACTAAATTACGTCATACCAATTCCCCATGTTCTTCATCATCCAACACACAAGCAGATGCTCCTTGTTCTTCTATACAGTTCAGTCAAGTCTGTGTCTACACTTGACCTCGGGCTTATGAATTTCATAAACATGTTCACAGCTTACCCTTTTACTTTTTACTAATTGTGATCATACATTTAACATATTCATGCAAGGCAAGGATGAAATGATTCACAGCTAAGAAAAAACATGGACTAAAGGAAAGGAATGGAATTCTACTTCATTATAACTCAATAAATGTTTTTTGAATGGCCCCGCAGGTGACCTAATGACTGAGAGCATCCACCCTATTCTTCCAGTATAGTCACAATTTCCTGTTGCAGTATCCTGTGTAGTTTGCCTGGTCTTTTTCCATCTCTAGCACTACTGATTTGATAGCCTATTGTTCTAGGAAGTACATACCATAGGGCCAGTGAAGGGCTGTATACCAGAGGGGTGACTTGAGGACAGAAGGCATATTTCTAAATTCTTTTCCTTTTGTGGTCTCCAGCAGCATTATTTTTTTCTGGCCTGTAGTTCTGAGTCTGGCAGAGTTTAAAATAATAACTCATATTTCTCTCCTCTTTGTTACATTTGATTTGTTACATTAACTGTCCACAGGTTTTCCTGAGGCACCTAAAATATGGCTTCAGGCACAAATCACCAGACTCTGCGTTTAATTATTTCAGCAGAGAAGGCCATAGGGTAGTCCTATTAGTGTTATTTCTAAGCCATTGATCTGCAACTGGCCATGACCAGAACAGTCAATGTCTGGGGATAGGTGCCTTCCTAGAACATAAGAGCCTTGAGGCTGAGTGGGACCTCAGGTGCATCTTGTCTCACTTTTCATTTTACAGAGGAAAGGAGTGAAGGCAAGGGAGCTTAGAAGACTAGCTTGAGACTGAGACTAGTGAGGAATGGAAATACCAGGTCTCCAGCCCACAGTATAGAGCCCTTTCTCTTCCCTGTGCTTTCTCCTAGGCCCTCCAGGGAGCTGCTGGTCATCATTCATCATAAAACCAATTTAAAAAACACTGTGGACTGTTCCCAAAGGCCATCCAGTTGAAATAAGCACAGAAATGTTATGGGCCCATCTCCAGTAGCTAGCTGGAAGAAATAGCTTTTTCAAGGTCTTTAGTACATAATCATATTCACCCAGAAGAAGAATACAAGCATGACCTATGGAAAATCCAATCCTTAAGTTTTGCTCAGGTAAACCATTTAATAAAGAAAGAGAGGGTATAAGCCTTAACTTTAATTCAGTCATTTAATGAGTAAATGTATCTCCTTCTAAATATGGGCTCTTTTTCTCCTCTTACCTCATAATCAATTATTTTGTCCTTGGTATTTTCATTTTTAAATAAATGTTAATTTAAGAATGCTAACAAATGAATTGTTTTTCAAAATAGAAGGGACAGCAATCTTGAACCCTTCTCTTTTTGTATACTTGCTGCTCAGCTATGACTTATTTTGAGCTGTTCAAGTTACGAATGTCAAAGACTGATGACTTTTGGGAGTCAGAGGGGATGGGAAGAAATCATGCCAGGCTGAGATGCTTGAAGATCAGCCTTTGGGTATGGTCTGCTCTCACTGATGTTTCCATCTCTCCCAGCTTCAAGTTGGATGATGGTGCTTACCCCACGGAGATGTTGGGTGAATTGCTTTGGACAGCGTGGGTGACAGCATTCTGCATGCTCTAAAAGATGGAAAACGAAAACCAATGTAAAAATGCCATAATTCTGAAAACATTTAGTAATTATAGAGTGAATTTGAATGCCTGAGAATACCAGACAGGAAATTGGCCCCTAAATTATGGTCTAGTTCCTTAGAAAAGCCTGTTCATTTCTAGTTACTTATTCCTAGAGAATAAGTTTGAGTCCACAAATGAAAATTCAAGTAGAGAACTGAATGAATTAAGGACATGATTCATACTGAAATCACTTAAGACTAAAAGGATGAAGTAATTAAGGATGGCATAGTTGGAGCCATGAATTATCTGGATGGGGCTAAGGATTAAGATGGGACATGTAATGAAGGGCTAGATGCTGTGTTAGTTGATAATGAGACCAGAACCATGTATTAGCCTAAGTAGCAGCCTCTATGAAAAAGGTTAGTAAATATTAAATACTATGTTGACAATAAAGCATCTGCAATCAAGTTATTATTTCCAGATATTAAAACTACTAAAGAAAAGTGAAAAATACTTATTGAATTATGTTATAGATAACAAAGAATTCTATTAACTTTATAATTATCAGCCTTTTTTTCTAGTTTTCTCTAGAACACATTAGTCATATAACAAAAGTAATAATATTAGTGTTATTAGTAATAATAATAGCAGCTAAAGTGTATTGAGTGGTCACTATGTTTCAAGCATTATTCCGGGAAATTTATGTGCATTATCTTACTTTACCCTCACAAAAACCCTATGAGACAGATACACTTCCCACTTTATAGATGTGGCAGCTGAGACTTTGAGAATGAAATCGCTTCCCAAGATCACACAGTTAGTAAGTAGAAAAATCGAGGGATACAAACTGACAATCTAAGTCTGTAGACTGGTTGTTTTTTTTTCTTTTTTAAGGTTTTATTCATTTATTTGACAGAGAGAGATTACAAGTAGGCAGACAGGCAGGCAGAGAGAGAGAGAGAGGACGAAGCAGGCTCCCTGCTGAGCAGAGAGCCCAATGTGGGGCTCAATCCCAGGACCCTGAGATCATGACCTGAGCCGAAGGCAGCGGCTTAACCCACTGAGCCACCCAGGCTCCCTGTAGACTGGTTTTTTTAAAACTACCTCTAATTTCTCTTTTAATGAAGACCTACAGATTAACAAACTTATGGAAAAACAATATATTTCCTATATAAATTTTGCTTTTATGATTACTTCCTCCAGAAGACTAACATGACTGCTTTGCAAACCAGCATCTTCTATTTCTACCTGATACACTCATCACAGACTCTTTTAAATCACATGTTTCTCAAATTCCTACTATTCTTGTATCAGAATCCCTTTGGTTGTCAGTAAAGGAAAAACTAACTCAAATTGGCAATAAAAAGTATATCTTGGCCCATGAAAATGAAAGTTCGGAGGTCAATTTGATTTCACGGCTAAACAACATCTTTCAGAACCCATTTTATCCCACTTCTACTCTGTCTTCTGTGGGGTCATTTTCTCTTAAAAACGGCTTCCCTTGGGATTGCTAATGACTCCAGGAGAAACAAAGTCTCTCTTTTACATACAAAAGAGAAAAGCTGCCCATCTCTAGAAGCTCTTTCCAAAAAAACCTGAGAAACCTTTTTCCAGAGGACTCCAGCAAACCTCTCCTTCCATCTGATTGACCTGTTGGTCATATGACCATCTCTGACCCTATAGTTATGTTCCACTATAGGATGGGATTCCAGTGATTCATTTAGATCTGAAACAAATGCCCCATACCCAGAAAATGAGACACTAGCACAGGTCCTGTGTGTAGGAGGTATGAATTCTCCATGGAAAATAAGAGTTGTTACTGAAGCTCTTTTAATGTCTGCTAGAGTTCCCATCATCATCTCTAGGGTCCAAATAATGTCAGGTAAGAACTAGTCTAGAAATCCCAATAGAGAAATTTGGCTGTATTTAAAGGCGATAACCTATGTTTATGGATTATTTTATTAGTAAGAAACTGCATGGACTATGATCCCAAATATCATAATTGTTTGTTTTTACATATGTATGTATTATTTATTATATACATACACACACACACACATACACACATATACATATACATATGTATATATGTATATATATATTTCTCTTTAATCGTTAAAAAGGAAAAAAGTCTTTGGGAATTGATTTAATAAGAAATCTTATCTTTTTCTAATGTTTATTTTTTCTGATAATCTCTACACCCAATGTGGGGCTTGAACTCATGACCTGGAGATCAAAAGTCCCATACTCTTCCCACTGAAACAGCCAGGCACCCTAGAAATATTATCTTTTCATTAAATAAAAAAAATAAGTTAAGCATTTAGCTTTAGATAAATGTAATTAAAATCAGCATGGGCCTTTTGAGAAAATAAATGAGGGAAGACAAATGAAGAAGAAGAAAAAGAAAAGAAAGTAAGACTAAGAGAGAAAGAAAGGGGAAAACCATTAATGGGTTATTTGGAAGTAATCAAAATAGTCAAAGTAGACCCAGGGCAGGTAATTAATGAACTTTACTAATGGATGTGGTATGTGATGGATAGAAGCTATCTCATAGGAATTACTATCAGGCAACACCTTCCACTGACAGAAGAGCCAAAATATCGTGGCCTGGTAAACTCATGATGGTGTGTGCTGACTTGGAAACAGTGTAAAACATTGCGTTCTTTCCCTCCAATAGGAGGAGCTGATTCCATTCAAGCTAAAATTCATCTCAGCTTCAAAGATATATTGGTTTTACAAATTGAGATGTCTGGATTGCCCCAGGATTGAGGGGTTGTGTTTAGGGGACACAATGACAGATCATAAGATTTATTATGTTTGTCCCCTGAGACCTAAATTTTTATTGCAACAACCTTCCATTTGTCCTCTGGGCCTGTCTCTCCACTCCAGAGCACCTTCCTCCTGGTTATCTGATTAACCCTTCTTAACTCCCTGTGATCATCTCTTTCTCTTCTAGTCGTAAACCAGTGATCAGATCCATATCTATCTTTTCCATATTATCTCTCATTATCCACCCAAACAAACTTTGCACAATGCTCAGGTAACCTGCCCTTGCTCTTACCTGAATATGCATGTGATTTCCCATTCTATTCCTGTGTCTCTGCTGTTCCATTTACCTGAAATTCCCTTCTCCATGCCCTTCCCCCACCCATCTTCCAATAGCTAATTCCTCTGCCTGTGTGGAGATCCAGTTCCAATCTATAGTGCTTTCTCTTCTCATTGAGCTCAAAGTATCCCTCCCTGCTTTAACCCCCAAGAGCAATGGATTTGTGCCCATCTGGAACACCTACTGACTTGAATTATAGTACCTGACTGCTATAAATCTCCCTTATTAGAGTATAAGATAAAGTTATTACATAGCACTATCCACAGTGCCTTGCACTAAGTAGATCCCTGTGCAAAGGCAGTGTGTGTTTTCTGTGTTATGAGTTATGAATATGTAATGTTTTCAAAACAAGTATTTAAGTAAAGGAATAGAGTGTAAGAATGAGATCTAAAAAGCATCTCGAAAAAATCTTCCCACACTAAGCTTTTCATCATTTCCATTCCTCTAACTGGCTCTTCCTTTCCATCTAGTAGTGACAAATCAATCATTCAAGTCTGCTCAGGCCAAAAAGATGAAGTCCTTTCTTATTTTCATTCCCAATATCCAGAAAATCTTCATTTCAAATCTTCACATTCAAAATAGATCCAGAATTTGATGACCTCTCAGCTCTAATGTTAATGTTGTGGACCAAGTCCCTATCATCTCTCACCTGAATTGTTGCCATAGCTTCTAAGCTGTCTCCCTGGCTCCTCTCTCATCTCTTTCCCTCTACCCCTGTTTCCAAGTGAAAGACAAAATAAGTCCAGTCATATTACTTCCATGCACCGAACCCTCTAATATTTCCCATCTCCCTCAGGGCCAAAGTTTTTTATAATTATCTTGATGTTCCTACATAATCCATCCCCCACAGCCCTTACCTTTGAGACAATTTCCAACTACTCTACCTTCATCATTTTATTCTTGCCTCTTCCTCAACAAGGCAAGCAAGCTTTCCATCCTCTGCAACCTTTCTCCCCACAGCACTTTCCATTTGACACACTGTATTCCATGTATACATATTCCTCTTGCTTGATTGTTTATTCTCTCTCTCTCTCCTATGCTTGCCTCAGTTAGAATGTAAACTTCATGAAGGCAGAAATATTTGTCTGATTTCTACTCTGCCCTCTCCTCAGGGCTGAGAAAAGTGCCAATTACCAAGTAGATATTGCAAAATATTTGTTGAGTGAATGGATGATGAATAAATCCCTAAATATTCAGGAGCTATAGACCGACCACCTAACAGATATGGTGGACAATGACTTGAGACTCTTTCTCCTAAAGGTCTGAATCTGTACATTTGAACTTTTAGAGCCAGGTCAATTTCTCACTTGTTAGAGAAGCAGTAACTGTACTTTAATTCCAAACTGTAAAGCACAGTGCAAATTTGAGATGTTTATTATGGTTATACTCAGTTCTGACATTTTTTTCCAAAACCAGTTGATTTCCCAAGGTGAACACATCCAGCATGCATTTTCTAGAAGATAACGCAAAGGATACAGAGCTAGATTGCAGAGAGCTTTTAAGTTAGACTCTTAAAGACCCATTTCTGCCTCATACAAAGTAGGTTAGAACACATTTTAACTCCCCGCCCTGCTTATATACCCACCATGGTGACAGCAATCCTTCTCTTAAGGAAACTTCTCTTCCTTTTGTGATGTTTGGGTTGGAATGGGTGCAAGGATATAAGAATCCAGTGTCTTGGGTCTCTTCTATTGAATGTTGCCCAATTCTCCTTAATTGTATCATTCAATTATCCAGTCCCAGGAGCTCCTATTTTATATTGATCTCATCACTGATATAATGGATGTTGACAACCCTGTTCTCAGTTGATTACTGATCAATGATACTGATTACTGATCAATGATCACTTCTTCTTAGCCTGATAAAGTAATTACCCTGGTGGACCTAAGCAATGGCCACAGTCAAGGTGGTCGATAATCCTTGTTAGGACCATTCTCTTCTCCATCTGCTGGTTTCCCCTGTTTCTCCATCAGGCTACACCACTAGGATCAGGATGTTCTCATCTCTATTATCATTCCCCAGTGCAATCCAGGCCCTCCTCTTCACTGTAGGATCCCTGTCCTAAGGGCTTACAGAGCCAGTGTGAGAAGAAAGGGTTTCCCAGCCTCCTATTGGTCTCCTAGTGAGGCCCTCTAGTCAAGGTCCCATCTGTCCCTGAGAATCCTCCCCACATGCAAATCTGAACACCATGAGTTTCTCACAGTAACATACTGAGGTTAAAGTGACCTCAGTGGAGGAAAAGCTTAAAAATACTATGCACATTGTGATTCTTTTTTGTTTTTGTTCTTTTTTTTCCCTAAGATTTATTTATTTATTGCAGAGAGAGAGAATGAGAAAGAGAGAGACAGTGCATGAATGAGGGGAGGGGTAAAGGGAGAGGGAGAGAAAGAATCTCAAGCAGATTCCCTGCTGAGCATGGAGCCCTATGCAAGGCTAGATTTCACCACCCTAAGATCATGACCTGAGCCAAAATCAAGAGTCAAAAGCTCAACTGACTGAGACATCCAGGTGCCCCATTTTAATTTGGTTTTGTATGAAAAAGTAGGATATATAAAATGGATATATAAAATATATTTCATGCACATACAAAATATATATCAAATAGAAGGCATAAAATATTTAAAAACATAGTACAGATGCAAAAAAAAATTGATATGGATGCAATAGAAGTCTGAAGGTATTTACTCCCAAACATTTCCAGTGTTTTAAATCTTTACCCTAGAAAGGTATGATTCCTGGTGACCACTATTTCCTCTTTTTTTGCTATCTGTAATTTTCAATTTAACTACAATTACAATTGCTACATTTTAAATTTTTCAAATGCAGCCATGATTATGTCATTCTTGGGCTTCGATTTCTTCACTTAAAATTTAAAAGGTGATGACAGTTTTGTGCTGAGGTTGATCAGAGAAGAAAGGGCGAGCTATCACCTGCCATGAGGTCTCTGACAGTCAAGTGGCAGGAAGGAAAGGTGGAGAGTGGTGTCTCTTTTCTGCTGACACCCCCTCCTACGCTTCACCTCTGTGGATGACTCTGGAAGGAGTCCAGCCATGTGAGGAGGAGCGAAAGCAAGAGAGCCAGGAGAGCATGGGGACTTCTAAATGTTGTTCTTCCCCCATGGGTCATTGTACCTATACATAACAATATTGTTATTGTACATTTCAAAACCAGTGAAGAGGGTCTACCTCCTGTTAAGTTCTCACCACAATGGAATGTAAACATTTTGTTAACTTAAAAGAAGTTGTTCTTCCTCCCATGGGTTTCCTCAGGCTTTTGTTCAGGACCTCCATGGGACTGTGACAAGCTCTTCAGTGTTCAGATTGGCAGGAGAGAAGACCCCCGTGTAGCCTGGGGCTTGGACAGAGGAAAAACTGAGAGACCAGAGCAGGCTGGGAAGCTTTCTTCTCCCTCAGGCTGTCCCAGGCCCTGAAGGCAAAGACTATGTGCCCTAAACAGTCACGCAAGGAGCCTTCAGGATCCCATGACTCTCTCACCCGTCCTTCTGATGTGATTGCTCCTCTACAAATGGCATCTTTCCTTCCTCTCATCACGGAGGACTCAGCAAGGTTGCCCCCTTCTTCCAGCCAGTAGAGTCCCCAGAAAGGCCTTGCTCTGGTTAGTTTATTAGCAGCTCATCTGGACTTTGCCTTTGAATTCCTGTTAACCACTTTGCATCCCTTATAGGGTTAACTTACAGTGCACCTCAGTGGACTCTTAATTCCTTCAGAGTTAGGATTTTTTTTTTTTTTAAATCATCCTTCCTTCAGCATGTAACCTGCCGCTCTGAAGTGTTCAACAAATGCAGAGTAAATAAGTGAATACAGGAGTTCATGAGTAACTAAATAAAGGATGGATGGATGGATGGATGGATAGATGGATGGATGGAAAGAATGTAGAAAACACATGCTAAAAGCCAAATGAGGCTGTGATATGTGTCATAGTCCAGAGAGGAAGCATAGCTAGCACAGGCTGTCCACATCCTAAACAAAAGTCTGACAAAACAAATGGGAGGAGGAATGGCTTTTAGAAGGCCCCACACTCTCCTGGCTTTCTTGTTCTCGCTCCTCCTCATATGGCTGGACTCCCACCAGAGTCATCCACAGAGGAGAAGCACAGCCTGAGAGGAGAGGGATGTCAGCAGAAAAGAGACACCACTCTCCACCTTTCCTTCCTGCCACTTGACTGTCAGAGACTTCATGGCAGGTGATAGCTCGCCCTTGCTTCTCTGACCAACCTCATCACAAAATTGTCACTAGTACACAGTCCCACAACAATCCTGTCTAATTATGTCCAAGATTAGCGCCTAAAAATCCGAAATAGCATCTGACGTGACTTTCTATTTACAGAAGGGCATATGGGATGCATTAACAACACCCTTGCTGGATCCTCGGATGCTGTGGACAGGCCCAACAAGTGCTGAAAGGAGGGGGCAGCCCTGATACTCATCTGCTGATAAGCGCACCCACTGGGGGACTCAGAAGGGAATTCCAGAACATTCTTTTGATAAAGCCTCCAAGCCACCAGATCTGCTGCTGCCAGCACTAAAAATAGTTGGGTGTAGTTGAGAAAGCATTGGTCTGGAAGTGGGAAGGTGTGGGGCCCTCATCCTGCTCATGAACTAGCTTTATGTCCTTGCCATTAAACCTGTTCGCCTCCCAGTGCGCTCTCTTCTGAGCATCAGGGATTACGGAGTAGCACTCCTTTGATCACGGGGCAGGTGGGGATCCCAAGGGAGATAATGAACCTGAAAGTATTTGGCCAATGCCAACTCCAGTCTCAGGAGACGAGTGCAAGGAAGGGTCATGATAAGAAAGCCGCCACACTGAGGACACTCAGTCTATTGTCAGTCTGTCATTGTAGCAGGAGTAAAATCCTCCCACACTCCGAATTTTGATGGTCTGTAGGTGGCCCTTCAGTGAGGAGATGATTCCCTCCTAACTTTCTGTGCAACAGTCAGCCACGCTCTCGTCTGGCCTGCCCTGTCCTATCACTCCATCGTCCATGACCACCACATATGTGTTTAATACGGGGAAGGCCTACACAGCAGCCAGAAATGTGAATGGCTATTCTCAGCAAATGCGAGGTTACCCGAGCCGCAGGATAAATAAACGTGGTTATTTTTCCTTTTTAAAAATAGTTATTCTGTTCTTTTTTAAGACTTTGAAATACAGTATAAATAGTCTACATTGATCACTGACTATAGGCCAGTCTGTGTTAATACTTTAGCAACATTATTTCATTTACTATTCATAATAATTCAGTGAACAACGTATCATTGACCCCTTTTGCCTTACAGATGAGAAAACTAACATCCAGAGAGACTGTGTGTATGCCATGCTTTAACAGACCCATGATTTAAACCTTATTTTATTTAGTACAAAATCCATGCTCTTGTGTATTATGCTTGTAGCCTCAAAAATAATAGCATCCACAAAAAGAAGATGAGGAGGAAAAATTGGAAGTACATATTTAATCAGTAATCAAAAGTTCATGGGTCTTGGACAAATACACTCTCACCCCTACCATTCAGGCCTTTCCCAGAAGCTGAACATGGCGTTGTGCGTAACGAGAAGAGACCCAAGTCAAATACAAAGTGTGTGACTGATTGACAGTTAGTGAAGAACAGGACATAATCCTTCCGAAAACAAATGTGAAGTGAACAATTTTTGTGTACTGATGAGGTCTTTCTCTGAAGTTAGAATGTGATATTACTGCTATTATTATTATTTTATTAATACTTAAAGTTTTTTCAAGAGAGAATGGGAAAGGATAATTGAACATCATTTTTTCCTCTTAGACCCTAACCATCTTGCCTCTCAACATCGCTCTCTTCAAGGACCAACCAAACATATTTTTAGGTACTTTCACTTAATTTAGTGCGTAATCCAGTGTATGTGGCCGATGATCATAGTTTAGCTTTTTGGTTTATCTCAATACTATCTTTACATCTGGGTGGCTCAGTAGGTTAAGCGTCTGCCTTTGGCTCAGGTCATGATCCCAGGGTCCCACATCAGGCTCCCTGTTCAGCGGCAGGGAGGGGAGGGTCAGCTTCTCCTTCTTCCCCTGCTCCTCTTCCCTGCTTGTGTTCTCTCTCTCTCAAATAAAGAAAAATATCTTTGAAAAGAATTGGTGACCTTAGCATCAAATAGTAGCACTTTCACCACTTTCCCTTTACCAAATGTATGTAATGATACCTATCTTGTGGGATTATAGCAATGATGACATTAAATGAGATCATTTATGCAAACGTTTTGGCAGATAGAAAGTACTTAAAAATGGGAATATTTCTCCTATTCTGAATTTGTGCCCTTTATTTTATGAGTTTAGTGTGGTGTAGATATAAAAGACAGTTTTGTTATCTGTGATGTCACTGTACAAACCTTAGCTTAGCTTTCTACCAGCTGTGTAAGGTTGGGCAAATGTCTTATCTCTCAGAACCTCCCCATCCTTTTTTGTTGTTGTTGTTGTTGTTGTTGTTGAAAGGAAATAATAGTCCTCTTTTCCAGGAATGCTGTGAGTCTGCAAAATAACATATATAAAGTATATGACATATATTTGGTACAGAACAAATGAGTGAGTTTTTTTCTTAGATAAAGTAACTTCTGTCCTATAAAACAGAGCTAATGATTAGGTTTTATGAAGATGCTTTATTGCATGATTATGGATAATTTCAAACATCTAGAGACTTACTTGGGTATCATTTTATGGTTGCTTCATCTAATCCTTTGTAAGCTACGTTTGGGTCTTCTGGGAAGGTTTTAAGCTCCACTACGAAACCAAAGTAAGCCAAGGTACCTATCAGCCGCAGTGACCACTGACCCAGCCACAGGGGCACCCCCAGAACAACTGTAGCCAACTTCGCCCAAAGTCGAAGAAAGGTTGCATGACTCACACAGATGTAGTAGGCATGAGATTACAGGCCTAGAGGAAGAGGCCGGGGCTGTGGGCAGTATATTTGACAGGCTCATACACTGCAAGCCTTGTTCCGGAGCCCTCACAAAGCACCTCTTTAGGATGAAAACAAGATGTTCTTTGTAAATAAAAGTTCATGCATTTGCGTAATGAAGTCATTTTCCAGCGCTGCAGTAAAAGATACTCTTCTCCCAAGCCCCCTGGGTGAGGACCGTCAGGAGGAAGACCGTGGCCAGCCAGTCTCCATGAGGACAGCTCAAAGAGCGAAGCATTCCATCTTTAGAAAATGAAAAACCTTGCTCAAGCAAGTGGGTGCCCTCCCCCTCTCCTGTCCCAGTGAGATTGCCTCCTTCTGGCTCCAGCCCCTGGAATCCCTTTCCCACTCACTTCCTTGTAACCTAGGGGGCCACGTAAGAGATCTAGATAAATACAGATAAGACATGGGGTACCCTGATTAAAGAAATAAGAGATGTGAGGAAGCAATCACAAAAGCTGAATATTCCCGGGGTCCCTTGGAGAGGCTCCAAACTGGGAGAGAAGGGGGGGGGGCGGGCCAGGGAAAGGCCCAGAGCTCGGTGTGTGAAATGCCAGTTGGAGTGGGAGGGCCTAGAAGTGGAAGGTGAAAAGGGCGTGGTGCGAATGGATGTGAGGAGGGAGGCAGGACAGCGCAGCCCTCAGTCCCCACCCGCCCGGGACAGGAGGTGGCCGGCGGGGCTCGTCCCAACCCCGTCCGCCTTTTGATGCTCAGCCTGAAGCTTCGTCCATCTATACGCCCTTCAGCCGGAGCCTCTGGGGAGAGAGAAAGCGAGAGAGAAAGTGAGAGAGGCAAACGGAGGGGGGAGAAGGGAAAGAGGAGGGAGACGTGGGCAAGAGGGACTCGGGCTGCGCGCTCCCTCTCCCTTCTTGACAAAGTTGCTCCCCGGGCCGCCTTGACTTCCCGCATCTGGACTCGGCGGAGGCCGGGAAGGAAGGGCACGCGAGGCACCGCCGCCGCACGGTGCGGGGGGCACCGACGAGGACAAGCCGCCGCCGAGTCCCAGGCAGATCCTGCTGGATGTCCGCGGAGAGATGGCTCTGAGCTCAGCCCCGTGCTCAGTCCTGCCTCTGTGGCTCCTCTGGGGCGCCGCCTGCGCCGCCGCAGCGACCGGGAACGACCACGCTTTTCCTTTTGACATTGAAGGGAGCTCAGCGGTCGGTAGACAAGACCCGCCCGAGAGCAGCGAGCCCCGCGTGGCTCCCGGAAGCCTGCCGCCTGCTGCCAAGGTACAGTGTCCCTGCCCTTGTCACCCTGCCGCGGCACCTGCGCCCCGCGGGCTGCGGGAGCCACTCTCCTGTCCCTGTCTCTCCCCTCCTCTTTCCCTCCCCCATCCGCCTTGAGAGCGTCACCTGCACCAGGTCGGTTGCGAAACTTGAAGAGTTTTACTTGGTTGAGTTGGATTTGGACGTCGTGCATTGCGAGTTGAGGCTTTGGAACATGTCACTGTTGAAACTAGCAGAAGTGCATGTGTCCTGTGTCGTCGGAGTGGGGCTGCTTAGACTCTCACCTAAGGCGGCAGTGGCACTTCTGTGACTTTCTGCCACTCGCATGTGCCAGGAGGGTCATTTTTGTCAAGCCACAGCTCCTAAAGCGTGTGCTCTGTCCCTGGCTTCCTGCTCCTCTGTGATGTTGGGACAATAGAAACAGTACCGCGGACCAATCCTTTTGGCATAAATCAAACAGAAGGTTCTCTGCCACTGGGGAGAGTGAGCCAGTGACTGAGGGTGTTGGGATGCTACAGAATCTGTTGGGAAGCTGCAGAGCTGATACTTGAAATAGATGGGAGCCATTATATTCCAGAAGCAAGAAGTTGTGATGAAAATCAAGCCCCAGTCCAAAAGTTAAAATGATCAGGATATGCTACTGATGATATGGTTATGCAAAGAGCAGCTGTTTGAATACCTTGTAATAGCTTTGATGTTGAAAGCACAACCAAAATGTAGAAATTGGGTAAAGGAGAATGAATCCAGGCTAAGTGATTTAAGAGTCCCCTGAGCCAAAATGGACAAGAGCATGTCCAGTGCGTGGGAGATGCTAAGTAGGAGGAAAATGAAGTCACCTAAGTTCATGGGAAAGGAAGGAGCAGTGGACCTAACATCACACACACACACACACACACACACACACACACACACTGTAGCTATGGTTCTAGCAACTGTAGAACCAAAGCAGTCATGTGGATTGACACCATTTCTAACAAGAACTGAAGTCTAGATTATTGCTATTAATCCTACTAATGGTTAGTAGAGCAGTAATTCTTAATTATTATTACCAAAATAAGGTGCATGAAGATGGTCCTTCTCCAGGAGTAAGCCACACCCATACCCCCAAAAAAGAGGGAGGGAAGGTAGGGCCAGAGCTGACCAACCTCCCACTGCAGTGCTAAAAGTAACCTCTATGTGAAAGAGGGGGACAGGCTTCTGCTCAGTTTTGTACTCACAGGAGTGGGGAGAAGCCAGGCCAGGAGAGTCACCAATCGGAGGGCAGTGCTTCTCCACAGGCTGGGCATTAACACCCCCCCCCCAAGGGAAGCCTTATTTCCACCTGTTCCTTTGATCATGGCGAATCTCAGAATGAAATGCCTGAGAGTAGGGTTGCCCTTTTATTAAGATAAAATACAAGACATCTAATTAAATTTGAATTTCAGATAGCAACAAATAGATTTTTTGTATATGTCTCAAATATTGTGCAGGATATATTTACAGTAAAAAAATTATTTATTATTTATCTGAAATTCAAAATTACCTAGGCATTCTGTATTTTTACCTGCTAATTTTAAAGAGATGGACACATACAACTTTTTGCAACATTCAAACCACAAAAAGTAAGAAAATTATTATTTGATTTTCAGGGAAACTTAAATTCTTGTGGAGACCCTAAGTGATTTCTTATGTACTTATATGCTCAGTGAAATAATAGGAAGGCCGCACAGCAGAGTGTTTTGGGTGGCAGGCTTTGCACTCTGATGGTCCCAAGTTCAAGTTCCAAATTGCCTGCTCCTTAGCTGTGGCAAAGTACAGATGCCCAAATAACAGAGAAAGAAGCTGAGGCCTAGAGAAAGTATTCATGCCTACTTCACACTTCCTACAGTTACAGTAGAAATTAGCTAAAATATATACTGAAAGAATGCTTAACACAGTACTTGGTATAGCATAAATGTTCTATACATTCTGAGTGTCACTATTAGTATAAACTATGCAGATGATGAAAAGAAACCTTTATTTGGGAATATTTCTCAGAACATTATTTTTATGGCACTATTTTACTTAATATTACTTTGTCTCTGCTTGTCTATATCTTTCCAACCAGAAAGAATGTCCTAGAGTGGGTTAAATTTGTAATACTGTCAGAGTCTAATAGGTCCAGAATGCCAGTTGAGGCTTTTGGTTTAGGAAAACAGAAAGAAGCTATTAGTCATTGCAGAAGGGTCAAAGTATATGAAGTAGAAAGGGTGAGATTGGAGTAATTATGTTCCCACTGCATAGTTTCACATAATACCTCCAGTTAGCCTGCAGTCCCATGGCGAGGCCAGTGCCCCAGCATTTAGATTTCCCATGCTCTTTATAGCCAATAAGGAGACCATAAACCACATACATTCTGGAATGTAATAACTTAGTAGAGCCAGTTTACCGAATTGGTTCAGGAGACTGTATTTACATCTATAGACAGAGAGAGAATGGGACCATGGACACATATGACACAATATTCGTGGAAGGTTCGAGATGTGGATGGAGGGACATTCTAAAAATACATTCATGTTATTTGACTTGGATTTATATGAATGGTTATTCTTCAATTTTCCTTCAAAGTGAAGGAAGAAAAATACTAAGGCCAGCATGGGGCAGTGGGAGGTGCTTGGCTGAGGTGCTTGGCGAGGGCTCTCCCAAGCTCCTCGACAGCAAGGTTTGTGCCCTCCCCACCCCTGGTTACTCAGCTCTGAACACAGACCCCGGTTTCCCACACACTGCGGTGCCCACTGTGAATCAGGGAATCAAAGACACCAAATGCACACCAAGTAAAAGAATGAGGAACACTGGCCGACTAAGAAAGAAGGTCCCTCCTTTCCTTCTCAAGCCCAAACACCCCCCCAGGATACAAAGAGTTTGAAGAGAGTAGCACCCACCAGTAACTTTGTGCTAATGGGTAGGATTTTCCCACCTTCTGACTTTTTATAAACAATTTCCTGAGTCCATTATTGCTGAGTTCATGGAAAAAACAATGATTCTCAGTAGGTGGGGAGTGGGCAAAGGGGAAACTGGGTACTTTCAAAAAAGCATATTCACTATTCTAATATTTTACATTTAAGAAAAGAAAGTTTTGATTTTATCATACCCACTCTAGCAAGTAAAACTAGGCAAAAGTCCTCTTAACCAACCGGGATATGCAAAAGAACCGGAGGGGGTACAGGGATGGAGACAGGAACAGTCCCCAAGGAGAGGGTGTCAGAAAGTCCTTGGCAGGAAGGACAGTCTTGTCTGTCAAAAAAGAAGCAGGCATTATATAAGGTCAAGAACACAAGGTTGAGGTTGCCACTGTGTGGCTGGGAAGAAGTCCCACACAGAGACTCAGCAGAGTTGAGGTGGGGGGGCTCTGCTGGAGGGGCAGAGTGGGGGCCGGAGGGATCAAGTGTTGTTACTGCCTTTGGGAGATAATTGAGAAATTAAGGCAAATAAATGACAATATTGAGCTAACTTCTCTCAGAGAGGAAGATGGGAATTTACCTCCTGGTAACCTGACTGGGCTTTGCTGTTGTTGTTAGCTGCACTTGGAGAAAATCAATGCCTCATGCACCACATATGCAAAGGTACCCTGCCCAGGACACAATTACTTGCTGGCTTTTAACAAGCACTGTGAACTAGACTCATTCTGAGTAACTTGTCTTCTAGATTTTTTTTTATTGCTGGTACATTTTCCTGTGGTCCAATATAATGAGTGCCTTGCCACGAAAGGATTGCTGTATGTTTATTAAAAGGCAGCTTAGATCTCTTTGACTATCTTCATTCCTTTTCCTTATCTTGGGCTCTTACACTGAAAAATGGCCCCATTGGGCACCTGGGTGGCTCAGTGGGTTAAGCCTCTGCCTTCGGCTCAGGTCATGATCTCAGGGTCCTGGGATTGAGCCCCACATCGAGTTCTCTGCTCGGTGGGAAGCCTTCTTCCCCCTTCTTCTCTGCCTGTCTCTCTGTCCACTTGTGATCTCTCTCTCTCTATCAAATAAATTTTTAAAAATCTTTAAAAAAAAAGTAAGAAAGAAAAGTAAAGAAAAATGGCCCCATTGAATCACATTAAATCACTGGCCTGCGCCATCATTCTATACTGGGGTTCAATGGTGCATTTAAGTAACGCGAACCCCCATGTGCAGCCATTAATCCCTTCACTCAGTATCATCCAACAAGCAGGTTTGGAGCCTACCCCATACAGAGCAAAAAGTAGGCACCGGGAAAAGCAGAAAGAAGGCAGAGTCATCTCCCTACCATCAGGGAGGAAGCAATCATAGAACGAAAAATATGTACACAGCCACTCTATAAAGCAGAAGGAGTTAATAATCTGTGAGATTGGCTAGAAGCGGAAGGCCATGGGGGTAATGGGGAAAAAGATTACTCTTGAGTCAGATCAGTAGGACATAGTCGCCTACTCAACAAATACCAAAGAAGGTTCCTGGGAAATATTATTTTAGAAGGACTAAATATAGTAGAGGCAGTCGTAATAATAATAGCATGGCTTGTGGCACACACTCATTGAGTATTTCCCAAGTGCCATACACCGGTCTAAGCTTTCTCCATGAGTTATGTTGTTTTAAAACCTGCTAACAACTCAATGGGACTTGTATAGTTACTGTTTTATTTTGCAGACATGGAAACTGAGGCACAGAGCATTTGCCCAGGTACTCTACCTGGTAAGTGCCGCAGCTAGTAGGGAGTTTATAAAAGTAATTCATCTGTACAAGAGTATCTAGGAAAAAAGTGGTTAGGTAACTAGAACTATCTGTAGGCATAATTTCAGTAAACATTTTGGGAATTTCTTAAAACAAAGATATATAAAATGTCATTCAAAGACTATTCGTGCAATGCTTGCTAGATGAGTAGTGTATGTTGCATAAAATTTTAGGATTACCAAAGAACTGAGATAACTTCCTTTTCTGGAGCAGTCTGATAGCTACTTTTTAAACTACTCATATAGGAAACACAAAAAAAATGTTCCTGATTTCTACAATGTCCCATAAAACTACATGGATTATCTTTTGTAATACTCATTAGTGAAATTTCTACCCATTTTATAGATGACCGAATTAAGGTTTGGAGATGGTTAAGTACCTGGTCCAAGGTTTCCAAATCCCATTCTCTTTTTCCAGCATATCCCTGAGTCTCCCTTCTAGAATTTTTTTTAACTCTTGAGTTTTCTTGTATTCCATTTTCCTTTTATAAGTATATTCTAGTGTGTTTCTTCTTCATGATGCTCGTCTACATTAGAAGCTCCTGATTTAGATTTATAGGGAGAGGATTCAGAACAGCACCTCCTGCAGGAATACATGGCCTATCTTACAGAATTTTTATAAAAAAGCTGGAAAACAAATTCCATTTGCTGTAGTTCCAGAGTTCTCGGATTTAACCATAAGTTTTGCTTGTTTTTTTTTTGTTGTGGTAACATATCTATAACATAAAAATTTTCATTTTAACCATTTTTAAGCAGCATTAGGTACTTTCACACTGTTATGCAATCATTACCACCATACATCTCCAAAACTTTTTCATCTTCCTAAACTGAAACTCAATACCCATTAAACAATAACTCCCCATACCCTCTTCCCCACACCCTGGCAACCATCATGGCACTTCCTGTTTCTATGAATATTACAATAATAGATACTTTGTGTAGGTGGAACCTACAATATTTGTTCTTTTGTGCCTTGCTTATTTCACTTACCATCATGTCTTTAAGGTTCATCTGTGTTGTAGTGTGTATTCTAAATTTCATTACTTTTTAAGGCTGAAGGATACTCTACCGCATGCACAGATCACACTTTGCTCACCCATTCATCTGTTGAGGGACATTTGGGTTGCTTCTAGCTTTCAGCTTCTGTGTATACTGTCGCTCTGTCCATTGGTGTACACATACTTGTTTTGGGGTTCTGCTTTCCGTTTTTTGGGGTATATACCCAGAAGTGGAAACGCTGATCATATGGTTCAGGAAAAAAACTAAAACTTGGATTCTTATAGAGGCCAAGAAAAACATTACTGGGCAGTGAAAGGAACACACCCTGAGATTGACTAAGGCCAAAGGAATAGGAGAAGGGTTGTCTCATCCAGAAAGACAGCCACCTCTCTGTTGCCAGGTCTTCTGTTTTGTTTTTGTTTTTGTTTTTCCCAAGAGAAAACAGAATCTGGATTCTTAGGTAAAATTGCTGACTCAATTTTTTTTTTTTTTAAATACCTTGTGGGATGTACATCTGATGGTCCCATTCAGCCCGAGGGCTGTTTATTTGCAGTCTCTGCTTAACAACATTTGAAATTCACCTTTCATCAAAGGTACAATGTGGGCGTCTAGCCAGACAGATGTGCTGTGAACTCAACTCCACTACCTCTAGCTGTTTGACTTTGAACAAACTAGTCCATCCTTCAGAGGCTCAGCTTGTTTGATTGTCAAATGAACAGAAATGTATTTGCCTTGCAAGACTGTTAAAGTAAAATGTGGAAGCTGTCTTCCAAAGTCTGCCTTCAGTTGCCTGTCTCTTCGGCACCTCTGTCCTCACTTCTTTTCTTCCACTATTTTTACCTATCTGCAAGTTAAGATTTGTTTTATCAGTTTGTTTTTATCTAAATTTGTGCTTCTTTATCTAAATTTGATTACTTCTAGCTTTTCCTTACAAACGTGCTGATTATCCAACCCTGGAGAAGAAAGAGACTGTAGTTTAACTTTTGTAATTTTTGTATCCCTAACGATTCTGTAAACATACCCTTTCATATGGTGACTAACATAGCATAATAAAAAAAAATTTTTTTAAGAAAAAAAAAATAAATAATTTAAATAAAATTAACATAGTCTTTCATCAGTGATAGGATGATCTGAGCAGTAAAGAGAAATGAATGAGTTTTTCTAAAGCCTCCTCAAAGCTAAACAAAAACCCCATCAATGATATGACAAGGTCTTTTTTTTTCTTTCACCATTAAATTCTCAAATCTGATTTGTCATAGTTTTTTGAAATATGTAATGCTAAAAACACTTCTCTCCTTTTTGGTTTTTCCTTGCTCCAAGTAACCATATAAATATAATGATGACCAGACATAATTTTGAGTCATTTGATTGATTAGAAACCATTAAAATCAGACTACCAGTACATTATTGAGTTCCAAAAGTTGGCATTGCCAAACAATGACTTATTTGTTTTCTGGAACCAGTAAATCTGCTGGTTCATTGAGATGTAGTGACCACAGAGAAGTATATTTAAATATCTACTCCAGCATTTGCCGAAGAGAAGCATTCTTTTTTCAACTGTTTTCTTTTTTGCTCCTAATGTGGTAAAGTTAAATTCTGGGAAATGGTTTACTAAGGGGAAGCTTAGCCACAGATGTTTGTAATTCCAACTTAAGTTTCCCATCAAAGTCTTAATGAAATTCAGCTGCCAGCAGCTCAGCTCTGAATCTGAGTCTTTTTATCATGAGAAACTTGAGGAAAACAGCATTCCAAGGTTGAATGGTAGTGGGAAAACGTCCATATTCAAGCCCAAATCCCCTGCATAAAGAAAAAAAAAAATACATTAGGAAACAAATTCTGTTTTCCAAAAAGAGGAGAGAGGAGTGATCGTATTTTGAGTAATATGCAATTTGACCCTCTTCACTTCCAGGACTTTCTTAGTTTGTGTGTTGTGTTTTGGAAGAAGCTAAAGATTCAGTGTTTACCCAAGTGGAGTGGAGTACCTCCATTAATGGCTCCATGAGAACTGATGCGCTGGAGAGATCTCATACCACCAACAGCTGCATGAGCACAGATCTCTCGCAGACCAGAGCAGTAATCCACGTCGTATACTCCAGCTAAAAGGACCCTTGCGTGCAGTGTAGGCTTTGTGCATGTGTGTTTATTTTGAAATCATGCCCTCCATTAGTTGAAGTGGCATGATTACTTTAAAGGAAATTAGAGAGTCTAGAGATCAGAGATGTCTTCAGTAAAACTGGCCTCAGAGGTGACCGGGTAGAGGCAGTCATGTTGTCTGTTTACATAGTGAATTGCAACGTGTCCTTCTGCACTACACACAGCTCTGTAAAGCCAAATGCCGGCCCAAAGGAATGTGTACTAGAGACTACGGCAGAAGGCAAGAGAAATGCCTGATGAGCCTCAGACCGTGGGACACTAGGGCTATGAAACCCTCTAGAATGACAGCACGAGCCAGAGCACACATTGGGGACCCCGGGCTTAAAACTGTGGCTGGACTCTTCTTCCTTACAGTAGTTATTCTGCGATGTCTTTCAAGCTTCAAGGCCACACAGGGTGTGTTTCCCCCTTAAGGAACAGTGATACAATTTGACAAGCTAAGAGTGCCCTAAATGTAACCTCTCTCCCTGCTGACATGCCGTGAGTCCTGGGAGCGGCAGAGTGATTCTGTCATCTGTGATTCTGTCAATTCCCGGGCACAGGTGAGGAGCCAAATGTGTGTTATTTGGAGACTGAACCGAGTCTGAATGTCTGGAGATGAGCCAGTGTTTGCGGTGCATGAATAATTGCCTCATTCTGTATTGTTCCCTTGGAACTGTTGTCTGTCATGATCAATGCCAGGAGACACCCTGCAATTCCATCTATAAGAGACAAGCCCGGAAGCCCCTATTGCAGCCCAGCATTCAGCATAAAGGAGGCCTGTGTGAATGCAGAGCCAGTGGCTGTTTACTATTGGTTGGATAACTCGATTATACCTTGTGGTGCAAACTGTAAATATCAAAGAGATCATGGAACGTTAGAGCTAGAAAGAGAGTTTAGAGATTCGGCCTTCTCGTTTTGTAGATAAGGAAACGGAGTCTCAGGTGGGAGGCAGTTGAGGATAAAAAGCTCATTCATTAGCAGCAGTGGCAGGAGCTCTGTCTCTCACTTCCAGCCTGATACTCTTTGAAATTGTTTCAGTAGACTTGATATATATATATGTATATCATATATATCTATATATATCTTAAAGATACGATATGTATATCATATATATCTATATATATCTTAAAGATACGTATATCTTTAAGAGAAAAATTGTTTGCTTCTAATATACTATTATTCACTTTACTCTTTATGGTTTCTGTTTATAAGAGAAATGGTCTGTAGGAGAGTCTCATGGAATTCAGTGTAGTGGCCTAAGTCCTGGAGTGTAAGTCCGGAACCAACTATTCTGCTTCTTGGCCATACCAACAACAACCAGGTCACCTCACCTTTACCAGTCAGAGGACCCTGGACAAGTCCCTTCACCTCCTGGGCCCTCAAGGTCTACAGTTTAAAAAAAGTAAATCAAAATAAGCAAACAAAAACCAGGTTATTTCTAACAAAAAAATTCTAGAATTATCTCATAAATAGATCAGAACTTAACGCTAGTTGAGAGGAAGCTGGCTTAAGCAACAGAATCACTCAGAGGCACAATGGCTGTCCTAGTTAGAACTCAGCAAGTCTGAGGAGCCTAGAGCCTGAGGGAAACACAGGGTCCTGATCTGGGGGTGGGGGAAGGGAGGCTTTGGTGGGTCTTTCTCCTGCTAACAACCCATGTGTGGGTCCAACGGTGGCCGCAGGACAGCACCAGCCCAGCCGCAGTCAGTCATGAGACTTTCCAAGGTGACATACCGAGGTCCAATGAATGCCAGTGGTCCCCCACACCTAGGTTCCTGTGTGCTGCCACCTGCCCCATTAACACCCTTCAGGATGACCCTAAACTGAAACTCTACACAGAGACACAGGAAGGATGACATTGGAAGAAACGAGGGACATGGAGAAGGGGGGAGGGGAGGCCTATGTCCTCGCATCCCGGAACCGTTAAGGGACACGTGACTAAGTCCAGAGAGGAGAATGTATTTTCAGTCAGTGCCAAAGGAAAGGAAGGCTGGCGATGGACTCTTGATTCATTGTAAACATCAGCTGAATTCACTGGGTCGCTGGTGCATAGCACAGCTGTCCACCGAGGCTTCACCGTCAGGTAAAGAGGAAGCCTGACTTGATAACCTGCTCTAGGCCCTGCAGAACGTGACCTTTGGAAGCAAATATTTTCAGGGACCTTTCTGAAAGTCAGAATCACCAGGGTGTGAGGGACCGTGGTGGGTAAACGCCCTCATGGTGGCTGGCTTCGGGGAACAGGGGTTTGGGGGGGAACAGGCATCCAGATCACTGTAACCCAAAGTGCGGCCCAAGGAAGGTGGCATCAGGTCACAGAGCCTGGCCTTGGAGCTGCCGACTCTCAGTTGCACCCCAGAATCAGAACCCGCATTTTCACCAGATCCCCCAGTGCACATGAAGGTAGGAGATGTGGAGCGTCTCAAAGGCAGCTGGGCTTGAATTTTAAAGGACTTAGAGGAAATTGAGAATCCAGAAAAGGGAAGCTTTTTTCGTGTGACTACGGGGAGGCCTAAAATAGAAACCCAGATCAGGGCTGCGTGAGGCTAGGAAGAGGGCTCACAGGCCCACACAGGTAGTCCCTGCCCTGAAACGCTGCCCCATAGAATAAAAAGCAAGTTCAAAGCCAAGGGCTGTTTCTGGGAATGCGGAGAAGCTGAAACCGTGGCCCACACACCATTAGGTGCTCAGGAAAGGGTTTTTATGAACTGATAGGGAAGGTTACCTACTTCCCAACACCCTTAGCCTAGAAACGGGACCCTGGAGACTCTTTATCCTTGAGGGAAAGGGAGGGGAGGCAGGGGAAGAATTTACTTGTTGTGTCATCTGTTTCAAAATAGGGTGTTGCTCAGACTCTTCAGGAAATAGTGGAATTGTAATGTTTCCCTTGCCAATAAGGGAAGCTTTCTAATTCAGGATAATGTGTCTTCAGAGAGTGAGAAGTGTGGTCTTTGTCCTCGGCTAGAAAGATGTTCAGAGACACAGTAGAGCTAGTTCCACAAAATTAAAGTTGTCAAGACTAAGGCTCCAGCAGATCCTTTCCTACAGGGACTGAGATCTGCAGGGAAGGGCTCTTGAGAAGGGATTTGTGTCTCTCCTGTATCAGACGGGGCATCTGCCTCCTCCTAGAAGAATCCTAATCTCCTCAATGCAGCCTCAGCCCCGAGGGGGGATGTTTTATAAAAGCCATGAACCCCTTCAGGACAGCTAGCTGGCTGATTTCAAAGATCCTTTTAGCTTTAACTCTTAAGCATTTGATTAGCACTTACTGTGTCCTAGGCATTGTTTGAGGCATTTTATGTGTATTATTAATTCATTTATTCCTCATAACGTAAGGAAGAAGACCCTACCATTAGTACCATTTGACACACAGGGAAACTGAGTCACATAGAAGTTGAGTAACTTGTTCCAGATCACAGCTTAGAATCTGACTCCAAATTCATCATCTTTATCCTACACCGACCTTCTGACATCAGTGTTTCTAAATCTCAGAGTACCGACAGCAGCTCAATTAAGAAGGGTCCCAGCATCATCCAGGAATGCCAGAGAGGTCTTAGTAGTTGTCAGGTCTATAAAGAATACTTAAATTACTGGTATGTGTATATTTTGGGGTTTTTGTTGTTGTTGTTGTTGTTGTTAGAAAGTAAACTGACATCATCACTTCAGTAACAATGAGAGGTTCTTCTTTGGACATAATAGAAATAAAAATTGACATAATTTCTGAATATGTATGTTTTCATGTTTTGCCAGCTATGCGAAGCATTGATCATTTCAGTGGGATCCTGAGTTTACCTTGCGGATCTACAACTGAAAAGAACTCGGTTGAAGGATAAGGCAAGAAACTGAAATGTGGTAAAAGCGGGACCTTGGAGGAAATGATTAGAAGAACTATGTCAGTCATAGAAAACCAAGTGAAGGTTTAGAAACAGTTTACCTTTTAAAAATTTTTATTATAAATGGCAATATTTAAAAAAGTTTAGTAACAGAAAGGATTCAAATCAGAATCCTAGAAAAAATCCTAGAAAACAACAGGTCTGAAAAAAGGGAGTTACTCATTCAGCATGAAAGGTTTAAGAACCAAGTGCTGAGAACACCATCAAGCTCTGGACGGGTCCATCTGGAACAGACCCTAGTGGTCTCTGCCCTCCTGGACTAGGAGAAGAGCTGTACTAGTAGTCACGGGAAATGCATTGTTACCTTGGGAGAACGGAAGGTACGACATTAGTGTCCCCCCAAATTTTCATACTCAAGAATGTCTACTTTTCCTATTCCTCTGGCCTCATGTTTTGAAATAGGCTGCCTGTTGTATTACTTTTCTAGAGCTGCCATAACAAAATACCATGGACTGGAAGGCTTACATAACAGAAACTTATTTTCTCACAGCTCTGGAGGCCAGAAGTCCAAGATCAAGGGGCCATCAGGGTTAGTTTACGGTGAATCCTCTCTTCCTGATTCACAAGTGGCCACCTTCTCTCTGGCGCCTCACCTGCCCTTTATTCCGTGGATGTGCAGAGAGGGAGAGGGCTCTCTAGGGTGTCTTCCTCTTGCATAAAGGCACCAGTCTGTCAGGCCTTACCCTTAAGACCTTAGATAACCTTTATTACCTTCCAGTGGGCCCTATCTCTACACAGAGTCACATTGGGCATTAGAGCATCAACATAGGACTTTGCAGGAGACATAACTGAGTCCACAACACCTACTAAATGAAGTGTACTAAGCAATAACTCATTGTTAATGGGACAAATTACTTAATAACTTCAAAAGAGAGCTTCTGAGAAAATAAGATAATCAGTATTACATTCAGCCAAAAGCATAAACACACACAAAAATTTCCCATTTCGTATTAGTTGTACATGTCTTATGAGTGTGTCATAGTTAATGTTAAGTAGATATTTTGAAATAAGGAAATAGTGTCAGGCTCTATATTGCCATCCTGCATGCCTTAGGTGTCCAAGGACCTTTGACTGATCAGCCTCAATATCTTGACTCTCTTCTTTTTAGAAAAGTTCCTGCTACTTCAGTGAGTACCATGTATGTTACCAAGACAAATAAAACACAGTCAAAGAGATGAAACAAGTACACCAGTAGTGTAATACAGCAAAACTGATACGTTACAAAAACTCTTCGAGGGTATAGAAGAAAGAATCATTCCTGGTAGGAAGCTCACAGGTGACATCATGGGAGAGCTGGCCTTTGAGTTAAATCTTAAAACTGAGGGAAATTCAAGGGGAGGGCACAGGATGAGTAAAGACAAAAGACAAGTGTTTCTTCTAGAAAGACGTAGAGTCTCAGTTGGTAGGACTACACAACAGGGAGCCATTGAAGATTGAAGAGTAGAAGAGAAAATCCATGAGAGTTGTGCTTCCGGATCGACATTAATCTGGAAACAGGTTATTAGATACATTGGACAGGAGGCAGCCGAGAGTCTGGAGTCAGAATCGCCTTTGTTGTGCATTGGTAGTTGTCCACGAGAGAGCGAGAAGGGCCTAGATTTGAATGGCGGCTGTAGTCCAAAAAGGACAGAATAGATGCTGGGGTCATTGCAGAGATTCTACGAAGATGAATGTTTGCTGTATGTTTGGAGAGCAAGAGTGAGAGGGAAGTCAGAGGTGCTGCTCATGTTTGTAGAGATGCATCACATCAGGGGAAGAAGACCTCTGTGGAGACATTCTAACGTAAGACCTGCTCCAACAGTGACTTTCAAGCTGAGGTTTTACCAGAATGGCCTGGGTATAATTTGGGGGAAGGGAAGTTGGGGCTTTGCTTCCTTCAGCCGGAGCATCTTCTTTTTTTCTTTTTATCTGTTTTATAGGTGAATTCCACATGATATTTCACAGGGAACAAAAAGGAGACCACTAGTGTTTGAGAATCACTTGGCTGAGGGCTCCCACGCTGATATTCCAAAGCATGACAGTTCTCCAAAATGTTACCCCAAATCTTGTTCCCATCCATGTCTCCTATGCTGCTGCCCAATGGTGCACACACCTGCCTTGGGGCCGGCCAGCCTGCTGCTTGTGCAGAGCCCCTGACCTGCTGGCTCCTCCGAAGCAGGCTGCCGAAGGATCAGGAGCTCAAAATCTCCAAACAATTGATACTCTTCTGAGGGCTATTTTTATGCTTCCTGTTCCTTGTCTGAAGATATTTTTGGCCCCTTCTTAGGAAATAAGGAAATTCCTCTGTTGTCTCGGTTATTACCTGGGGGTGCTGAGGACAACAAACAAAGGAGTTTTGGAAAGAGGATACGGTGGTAGTGAGGAGACCAGCGAACTGGTATCTTTTGATCCTCACAGGAATGGTCAGATGTTTGCTCGGCTGCTTTTTTTTTTTTTTAATCCAATTATTCCATTGCCATACACATCATCTTCTTCCAAACTACAGTTTCTAACCTACACTCTGAGCTAAAAAAAAAAAGATGGTTCTTACTTAGTCTTACTATTCCCTCCCTCCACACACTATTGGACCTATCTGTGGTCCTTTGTCTCCAAAGGTCAAAATGCCTCCACATAAATGTTATGTTTATGAAAAGAGAGATAAATAAATATTTTAAAAATGTACTTTATCTTTACTTTCTCACTTTATTAAAAATAGTGATATCTTAAGAATTTCACAGTGTCATGAAGGCAAACTTCAGCCTGTTTTGTTTAGGACGTATATGTAGAACATGAAGGGAGAATTGATCTTCCAATGAGTTAGGAAAGCTCTCTGTATCTCTCATCCCATAGCTTCAAGAGTTCGGCTTTTAAAAAGCTATTGATAAGGACACCTGGGTGGCTCAGTCGGCTAGGCCACTGCTTTCAGCTCAGGTCATAATCCTGGGGTCCTGGGATCAAGCCCCACATCAGGTTCCTTGCTGAGCAGGGAGACTGCTTCTTCCCTTCCTGCCATTCCCCTGCTTGTGTTTGCTCTTTTCCTCTCTCTCACTCTCTATCTCTCTCTCTCTCTCTCTCTCTCTCTGTCAAATAAATAAATAAGCTTAAAAAATAAATAAAAATAAAAACTTATTCATATTAGGGGCATCTGGCTGCCTCAGTCAAAGGAATGTGAGACTCTTGATCTTGGAGTCATGAGTTCAAGCCTCACATTGGGTGTAGAGATTACGAAGAAAAATAAATAAGCTTTTAAAAAAGTCTATTGATAGAGGACAGATGTTATTCACAACTGCCATGTATTGGGATTTCCAATGACTACTAACTCAAATGAAAAGTAATGTTAATACTGACAAAGCTTCCATGGTTTACTAGGCTTATCCCTACATATTTCCACCTTTATTCCTTGCAGCCATGTTACAAACCAGGCAGGCCAGGCATTACTGACCTAATTTACAGAAACATGGAGATGTCCAATGATTTTTCCAAAGCCTCATAGCAATTAACCTTACTGAGACCAAAGGAAATTTTATACAATTATAGACTGTGGAGATGGAAGAGCCTAGGAATCATTAAACTGCTAATGTCATTGAAAGAGAAGGAAACCAGAGCCAAAAGTTTAGTCACTTCCTCAAGGTCCCACAGCAGGTTTCTAGACCTGGGGCCAGAACCAAGTTTTCTGACCCTTGGAACAGTCCTCTTATCCTGCACCAAAGCATGGATGCCAACACCAGAACCAAGACGAGGGATGAGGAACACCTGGTGACCCGTGAGTCGGGACATGAGAGTTGCTGGATCAGACAAAAGCATACCCGTGTTCACTTTCTTATTATGTCTTATGCCACCACATATGTCTTAGTCCTGAGTAATTTAAGTATTATAATATTAGAAGTTCTCTTGGGCTTTTGATCATGGTACTTATCCCAATTTTGAATTTAATTTATAACCATATCATTGATACCTTTTCTTTCACTTCAGAGATTTTTGCCCCATTGAGCTTTGGCCCCTTAAATTGTCACCTGTGCTTAGAAAGAAGTCTTTCAAGTGCAAGATTTCAGCATTTCTGGCTAGCGTTTTCTGATGGTCATAAAAAATAAACAGCACATCCTGGATCTTAAAAGGAAGAAAGAAAGAACGAAAGAAAGAGCTATTTCAAAAATGAACAATGACCCTTTTGTTTCAAAACAATTGAAGAGCTAATTTTAAAAATTCCCAGACCACATTGTGTCTGCCATTCCCCCTGCAACACGATCATCATTCAGGTTTCCACATGACTTTAAGAAATTCCCCTGTTGTGAAATAAAACAATAGTAACATGAGAAATTAACAAGGAAAATGAAATGTGGGAGAGCACCGAAGTGCTCTCCTCTGGCAGTCACACCCCCGGGACCTGCCCAGCCAGCTTTGGAACAGTTGAGAGTTTCAGCCTCCCCACTTCATCAATACCCGTTTTTCAAATAAAATCTGCCAACGTCCAGCGGAACTGCAGTTGGTGAAATCCAGGGACTGTCCTATGTGTGGCATCTGCTCTGATGTGCCCTGACTCGAATAGTGAGTGTTTCAGGGGTTGGGGCAGCACCTGTGGTCAGCAAAATAGGAGTGTGTACAGGAGGCAGGACAGTTTGTAACTGCTGCCCACTCCGTGTTCCGTTTTCCAAATGACGGGTGCTGTCATCCCACGTCTTCTCCTCTGGTCTTTGATGTGAGGACAATCCTCAGTATGGTGAGAGTGATACTATATTTAAGGTGATACAAATATTTTTGTAGGGTTAGAGTAATAATCTTTATGGGGGAAGTATAATGTTCTTTGTAGGGTGTTAAAAATCTCTTGGTTTTATTGAAGGGGTGGATTCTTCTTACTCTCAAAGGGTATTTGTGATGATTTTGGCAAGTGAAGCATATTTTTCCCGTGATCTGTGTTTTTGGATCTGTAGTATATCAAATGTTCAGTGAAAATAACCATTTAGGGGTTTGGGGTTGGGGTTTTTTTTTCTTTCTTTCTTTCTTTTTTTTTTTTTTTTCCTGTAGAACATCTTTTTGTCTGCTCTTCCATTTTAATTATTCTGAAAGCTAACAAGTCTGGGACTCTTTTTTTAGTTTTAAGACATTATATCTTCATCTCAGATAAACTAAACTGTGTTTTGATTTTCCTTTGATTACAATCTCTCTCCCTTTTTTTTTAATCTGCTAACATAAGCTTATATTTGACTAGAAGATTTGCTTTCTCCTCAAGTTCATGAGTCAGCATAGATTTCCTTCAAGCATAGTTCAAATCATCTAAGAAATTCACAGACTTCAAAAAGGAAAAAAAAAAAAAAACTGAAATAGTAGTTGAGGCCTTAAATGAGGATAGTTTTCTGCTCTATTTCAACTGCTCAGAGACCAGGCTATTGACAACAGAGTATTGAAAAAGAAGTTCACCAGGTTCTTGCTTTAATTCTTGATGGGTTCTAAGTAAATTAAATCAACCTTACAGCTACTCAGAGGGCCAGAAAATCAGGTGTGCAAAGCCACCAAGCCTCAGGCCATTTGGTCAGGCCACCCTCTAGGTTCCTGTTCTTTCTTTCCTCATTGTGGGTATAGGGAGTTTCTAGGGATTGAAGGGTGTGTCTAAGCCATATGCTCCCATGTCAAGAGTACAATTTCTGTGGAGAGAGAATGAGGCCCAGAGATCTGAGAATTCACTTTACCTCTGTCTTGCCATGCAAGCCCCAAATCTACCACCATTCTTCTGCTCCTCTCACTGTGGGGAAATTTCACTAGATAACAGAATGGAAAAGGATAAAATAAAAATACTCTTTTTATAGTTGAATGGCATTCTCCCTATGCATAAATTATAACTAGGAAATTATTGTCAATTCCAAACTTCCTAAGTTTAAAGCCACATGAGAGTCAGTCTTGGAGGTCTGGTGAGCACTAAGAATTATTGAGGCTTTTAGTCATACTTAACACATACTTCGGAGTTTAGGGGATGGCTCCAATATTATCTACAATGTTTGGAGAGAGAGGGAAGTGTCTCTGTGGGAGTATAGTGTAAGCAAGAAGGTTGCTGAAGATGTCACTTGAGTTTAATCATGATATGAAACTAATCTTTCCAAAGAAGGTCCCAGAAAGTAAAAAAATAGAAGGTCCATCTGGTGCCTTCACTGAGGTAGATTACCAGGAAAGAAAGCTGTCTGCTTTGAGCAATAAAACAAGGGAAGGCACAAAAGGTTGAGCCTCTGCATCTTATGGGGAATGACTAAAAAATGCCGAATGCTTTTCCAGGATTTCAGCTTTAGCTTTCCTTCCTTCAAAACAAAACAAAACCCACTTCTACGTAATAGTCACCACCTCTGAAGAACCACTCTTGATGTACATTCCCCCACTCCCATATTAAAAGTAATCACTCCTTCATGCTCTCAGCATCTCTCTGTACCTCTCCCCTTACATTATGATTCTTAGTACGTTCTTCCCTACCTTATGGTAAGATACATATGCCCCCATTAAGCCTGTGGAGACCAGCAGTGTCTGTGATTCATTTTCTGATTCCCCAAATTGCCCAGCCAAGTGCCTTCAGTATGAAGGGCTTAAAAAAATTTTAAAAAAAAGTTATGCATCCATCACTTAACTCTTAAATTCATGCTCTGTGCCACACCATAAACTGGGCCTCAGGTGAACAGTGGTAAATGAAACAAGACAGAATGAATAAATGACCATACCAAATGCTGAAAGCCAAAACAGTGCTGAGATTTTCGTTTGTGGCATGTGTACGTTCTGACATAATTCAGTCTATAATCCTGACGGCCAAATCGACGTTCAACTTGACATCAATAGTGAACCATGACGTCCCCAGGCTCTTCATTCCAGGCGCTCTGCGCTGCGGGTGAGAATGCCTTTTAAGCTAAAAGCTTTGTCTTTCCCACTGTATATGGAAAAATTGACTATGCGGTTTCATAGAGAAGGTCTAGCGAAGAAATGTTTATATTGGAACCAGCCCCATCTCTAAATCTGGGCTTGTTGCTGAATGGTATTTTGTTTCCTTGGATCAGGGAAGGGGTCTGGAAACATCTGTAACTAAAAGTATTGTTTTAAAATCAGCACAATTTTTCCCCCTCAAATGATAGATAACAGAATTACTTTAAATCAAACACGCTCAGCCTCCCCCCTCTATTTCCTTTCATAAGTGTGTATTATTTTGTTGTTATGAGCGTGGCTCCACACAGAATCGATTGGTAGCATTTGAGGCATCGTCTGCTCCTTTGCAGTCATTTTCTTTTCATGTTACTTCGTATACTTTACCTTCACTTTTATAACTATGCTCGAACAGAGTAGCTATCAGGATTATCGTTGTTATTTGGGGCCAAATTTTAAATACTGCAAAAAATATCAGATTGTAAAGTGATTCTGAAACTATCCTCAAAACTTTTACTGAAAAAAAAAACTGTGCAGATTATTTGTGCCATTTAAAAATATAAATGAATGAAGTAAAGTTTTAAATTGGGCAGTATTTTACCAAATTACAAAATAAAATGTTTAGGGCTGGGAAGTTGGGAACAAATCCCCAAATAACAAGAAACAATCCCAAATAACATGAAAAGAGTGGAAGTTTTATGCCAATTTTGAATATAATTCATGTTCTAGAAAGAATTAAAGTGGTTTATGGAAAGTTCATGATCTTAAAATTAAAGTTTTGTTAGTATAGATTTACCATTTGTTGGAAAAGTTTTTTGTTTTGTTTTGTTTTGTTCTGTTTCCTTTTAAATTAACTCCCCACATTATGGAACTAAATGTTCAGTATGTTCTAAATATTCCTTTCCCATGCTTTCTATAAGTACTTGGTGTTTGATATATTTGTTTATTTATGAACTGTTTGAAAATGGCCCTGTCATCAGAGTCCCTGAACAGAACTTGATCTAGCCCTGAAGATTCATTCTTCTGAGATTTTTAGGTGCTTGACACATAGCAAAGATGTAAAATGTTTGTTTCACAAATTCTACCTCTCACGTTCTACAAATTTACAAATAAGAACACTTGGAGGGAGAGATTCATTGTCCTTTGTCTCATAAAATTTGTTCTATAAAATATGTCAGTGACAATGTGTAGTTTCAATAAGCATTGCTAAATTTTGAGCCTGTCTCAAGCCCTCTGTGGGATTTAGCCTCCTTCAGTGCTGAAGGACAAAGGTGTTGGTTTCGTGGCTCTGTCAAAATTACAGAGATGGTATTTTATTAGAACAATTTATGGGTCATAGTCTTCCTGTTGGTTGGGGCCAGACATGTCAAGCTGCCATACATTCTTCCTAACCAGACATCTGCTTCTGATTCATAAGGGGAAACACCTGCACACATTACTGATGTATATTACACAAAGGGGCATCCTTTCCCAAGGCCCATTGTCAGATACCTCAAATGGAACAAGGGAGTGTCAAGGACACAGCTGGATGTCATACAATCCGCTTCTAACAAGGGTTGTCATCTACACTATTTGCTTCACAGTCCATTTCCATCTGCATTACATAGAAACTGTTAAAAATTGAAACACCAGCTACAAATTACTATATTTAAATTAATAATAATTGCCATATGCCAAATCAGGTCATTACAAAGGGCTGACGGGCAACGTTTCCTATCCCGATTGCACGCCACCAGCAAAGCAAACCTGAAAAAGGCTTAAAAGTATCCTCTCCCTTCACCTTCACCTACTCCCACTTCTCCATCCCACCCCACACCTACCCCTTCACCCACCCTGCCTGGGGAGTGGTATTCAGACATTTTGATGATGTCACCAGTCACCTGCAAAACAAGAAGCTGGTACTAGTGGGAAAACTTCAGTGAGATTCTTGACACATTGGATAACCATGAGCAGAGTCTATTTTTATCCCAAGATCGACCTGTGAAAGGCAGGGGAGGACAGTGTGGGCCTGTCGGTAGCCCCAGAAGAGATGCAAGCTTCCACAATACCCCTGCAATTCTCAACATCATTTTCTTCATCATCATCAAGAAGTGTGGTTTAGTGGAAGGAGCACTGAGGGTTGCATTGACACACTCTAGGCACACAACTTCTGATAAGTCCCTTACTTCTCTAGGTCTCAGTTCTCCCACATTTAGAAGGAGGGGTGAGACAAGGGAATCAGTAAGATCCTCACCAGCCCTTAAGTCCTGTGATTCTGTACACCAGACTACGTTCAGTGCATCTATGTCAAGCACCTGCTGTGCAAGGGGCTAAGCATACAGTGACAAATCAGACGAATCCAGTTTCTGTTCTTGGAGGGTTCAGTCTTCTGGGGAGGAAAGGCAGTGAACCGGTAACTTCAGGTGTCATTGCTGAGCTGTGTGCCATAGAGAAAGAGTGACGGCCCCCAGCGGGGCCCCCAGTTAAAACAGACCATTGGTACAGACATTTCTAAAAGGAAAGGAGAAAACTACTCACTGTGGAACCCCTTGCATGCCCCCCTCCACTGGACTTTAAACGCACAATACTAGTTACTCCTCACAGCTACTCTAGGAGATAATACTGTGCCTTTTTCAGAAAGGGAAACAGACCTCACATTAAATAGCCTGGGTGGTAGAACCAGAACTGGAATCCAGATGTTCTCATGCTTTCTGCTCCTCCAAGTTGTCTCAGAAGGCCGTGGCTATAGGGAATTACAGCTGCTGTAAGGAAGAGATGGTAGCATATCACATCACTGCACATGGGAGATCGATCAGCAAGTCTAGAAGTGGGGGATATCCTACCTGCAAGCATCTTTGGAAGAGAAATTGATGCACTCATTCAACAAATACTTCCTGAGTGGCTGCCAGAGGCAAAATAAATACACATGTGTACTTCTAAAAATGCCAAAGAGTAGATTTTCATCATGTTCTGACAACTGGGGGGGGGGTGCAAAATCTAAAGAAAAATTACCTAAAGGTACATATTTGTATGTAGAGAGAGAAAGAGAATGTGTAAGCTATTAGAAGAATAAGAAAGAAAAGAGAACACATTTGAGGGAACGTTCCCCCTACTTATGAAATGCTCTTCATTTCCTCATTGAACGACTGATTCCCTGCAATTGTATTGAGAAACCTATCAAAATCGACCACTTGAAAAATATCCTACTTTTGAATATAAACTCTTATCTATTTGGATTTTCTGGAAATGTGCTCCATCAACTGAACTAGGGGGGAGAATGTCACTTTCCAGATTGTTATAAATTACGATAGAAGGGGTCCAGATATGTGAAGTGCCATCTATCTTTAGATTGTGCACTTTCAATCCCCAGATGGATAGAATTCAATTTGTTAGCTCTTTCCAGTCTGTTACTAGCTATTCCAAAAATATATCTTGTAAAAGGCCTTTGTATCCATGCTTTTTCCTGACATAGCCCCTAGTGGGACTGCTTAAAAATCTGTTGTCACTGCCACATTAATGTTTAGAATAATTATAGCTAAAAAGACCTTTCCCCTTCAACAAAGAATAGTTCTCTCCTAAGAGCTGATTAAATTTTTATGAAATGGAAAGTTGAGCTCAGGATGTTGGAGGAGATAATCGGTGTTGTCATAGTTTTGCCTGTTTTCAGAGGCGATGGCTAAGGAAGGCTGAGGAACAGGGCTATCTAGGAAGGAGACACACGGCTCCCCACCAACAAAGACAGTGAGGAGGGGGCCATGAGCCAGGTGTGATTAAAAGCAACGGATATAAATAATCCTAAATTTATGGCCTAATTTAAGCTCAGTTCACACAGCTACAGTAATTTCTGGTATCACATTTAGTAATTTTCTATCAAAAGCTGAGTTTCCTTCTGTTTCAGGGTTTTAAAACCACCATAATTGGTCAGTTAACATTTTTTTTAGTGAGCCTTCAAAGAGTCGGTAAAAACAACTTGGATATTTGAAAGAGGCCTTGGCCTAGAATGGGCTGAAAAAGAAAGTCAACCATATGTCACTTCACACATCTGCTGGACCATTAAATGGTCCCCAGATAAAGAGCTGGCAGGTCAATTCTTTCCTACTGCTGCTTGAGTACCTTCTCCTGCCACACTCCTGGGGGTGATGGTGGGCTGACTACTCTGCACCTGCTCTTCTCCACTCCCCCCAGATCCTCGCCTGGCCCCGGCCTGCCTGCCTCATGCAGAGGTTGAGGCTTGCAGAGCCTTCCAGGCGGCAGTACTTGTGTTCCCCTGCTGAACCAGAACACAGGAGAAGGGGCAGGTGGGGTAATTTTGCCCTGTTCCCTCTCTGCCTTAGACGTTGCTTCCCAGGCAGAAGCTGTGGCCCCCACAAGACAAGACGTTGGTTTTCATGGTGGCCACAGCTCTGGCCTCCCCCTAGGTTAGTGTAACAACTATTTTTGACTCCTTGGCCCTAGAGGGGGTAGATTTGTGTTCCCATTGCTTCTCCATTCCTTGTGCCTTAACTTCCCCGCACTTCATTTGAACCCCTAAAGTGAATTCTGTTCCCTGTTGGGCCCCTGACTGACTGACTATATCAATGGACAGGCTCTCTTTTGAAATTTATGGCTTTTTCTATTTCCTTTCTGGTGAGGGAACACTTTCCAAGAGCATCGGTTGCAATTAGCTGTTTTAATTCACAAACTATTTGACTTTCATGCAAGGGAATGATGAAGAAGAGATTATATGAAAAAAATTTAGCAAACTCTGAGAACGTGATCTTAAATTTCACAAGTCCGGTTCATTTGGTTTGGGTCATTGCTCCATCTTTCCCTAGTCCCCTTTTCAATTCCAAGCCAGCTGGAGAGACCAACCACAACCTCAGCTTATGGGTCATTCTGCCATGTTCTGCCAATCTAAATTCAGAGGTGGTGGGACACCCACATATTTGCTGTCTTGGTCTCTGAGAAAATGGTTCTCTGAATTTGGACTCCAGTTCCCCCTTTTAGAACAGAAAACTAGCCTATAAATTCTCTTACTTGAATTTTAAAATTTTGTTTCTCAGTATTGGAAAATGGGAGTATTGTGCACTGTTCTGAGAATTTACCTCTGCCTTAAATTAGTCCATCCCAACTAGAATAAATAAGCCCTCAAAAAGTACTCCAGATTGCACAGGTAGCAGCATAGGACATGTAAATTTACTCCTGAAATAAATTAGTTAGTGGAAATCAAATTAAGTAGACTTTTAAACATTTTAGAAAAAACTAAAGGCTAAATCATGCTTTAACTAATACAGACATATAGACATGGGAAGGGCTTTCCCATGAGATGATGTAGCTGCTAGCTGTAAGATGAAAAACAAAGGAAGAACAAATTAGGAAAGGAATGTTCTTATGCTTATTTTTTTTAACTCTGTATAATGACCACGGTACATAGTGAATAACAAGGAAGTTAGGGAAATTATACACAAGCATCTGAATCTATTGTCAAGACATTAGTCACTTCCCACAGATGATGTTTTAGAGACCTCACCAGGTCTAGACATGGAAATCCAATACCCAGTCAACCTAAGTGAGATCTTTTGTTTTTCTTTCTTTTTTTTTCTTCCTTTTATTCTTTCATGAGCATTTGTGTGCCATACATAGAATTTAAGAAACAAAATATTGCATATATATTGCAGATACATATATATGAAAGATTTATATGTATATATATCCTTCCTCAATCCCATTCCCCTCTTTTGCCCTTAAACAACCTGATTTCTTAGATTCCCATTCATATCTATACTTTTCTTTATATGTGAGTGTCCCTATATAACATACAGTATAATATTATTTTGTATGTTTCTAAATGCAATATAAATGTAGTGTTTCTGTTCTGCAGCTGGCTTTTTTCCCTCAATATTATATTTTAAAAATTCATTCATAATTGAAGATCTTCACTTGTGAGATTTGTCCAAATGCTCTCCAAACTTTCTACACTATTTACCCTCATTTAGTTCATTCTTTACAGTTTGGAATCTACTTTTTTCAAGTAACATATTTTCAAAATCTTCCTGCTATTTGCTAATGATGATGATAGGGGATGAAGATCCAAAGATGAACATGCCACTATTCCTCTTCTCAAAGATCTCACAGTGATTTCAGAGAGGCAGGAGTGCAAATTAAAAACTATAATAGCACGTTCCGTGTGCTCTAATGAGTTATGTGTTGAGTGGCATGGGAACACAGAGGAAAAACGACTGAGTCTAAGACCAAGGAAAGGATTCATAAGTGATGGAAAGGAGAAAGACTTCAAGCCTCTTGTGCCAAGTCAACGTGGTCAAAAGAATGGTATATTTAGGAGAAGAAGGAAATCCATAGTTTAAGTAGAGCAGAGGGAGCAGAGTTTAAGTTCACTCTAAAGGACAGGTTGAGGTTGGATTATTGGATTTTGAAAAAGGAACATCGTGCATCATGCTAAATAATTTTATGTACTCATGTAAGCAATGAATGAAGAGTCACTGGGAGTTTTAAAGCAGACAAGTAGTATAAGTTTTCTTAAAATTAACTCTGGTAATAAAGAATGAACTGGAAAGGAGAAATTCTGGTGACCAAGAGAGTAGGGTGGAGATAATTGTAATAATTATCCTGATCCTGAACTAAATAGTGGTAGTGGGAACAAGGGGAAGATTCATCTCGATAAACATCTCACAGGTAGAATATAAACTCTATGAGGTATATTGTACAAAGGGTGGCTGGACGTGGGAACAGTCTAGCCCAGGTAGAGGCAATGAGAGGCACTTTGTGTAGAGAGAATTTTAAAACAATAATAAAACTTGCTGAACCACAGTCTGCTTTTTATTATCCTCATGTGCCAGAATTTCCAAACAATGTCAATGAGAAAATTCTCCTCCCTTAAAAAAATCTTTTGTTGTCTAAGTTCTATGCAGTTGCTGTGGTTACTGTTGAGTTTAAATAATATAACAAATATGTCAGCTCCAAATTAGCACATTCCAGTTACTTAACCTTTAATAAACATTGCATTCTACACAGAAATTAATTCAGAGAACTTCCAGTCCTAGAGTCCCCCTAGTACAGATGGAGGTATTAATTTAGAGAGTAAATTTATAACAGTTCAGAATTGTGCAAGGCCCTTTCTGACTTGAGACTCTGAGCTCTGGGGCACTCCATCTGTCTCCATTTAAGCCACAGTTTTGAGATAAACAATGATAGCACAGTGATTGTGAAAAGGAAGAGAAGAACTTGAGTACTTAAATGCTATTCTGTGTGCAAACCATTTTCTGATCTTTGCAGAGTTCATTCTTTTGGAAGCATTTCCAAAAATTATATTACTGCCAAATGTATTGATAAAATTGAAAAGCCTCACTCCATTGCTTTTTTTCCTTTTATGTTCTATCATCTCTATCTGAATATGATATAAGAAGAAAAATAGATTAGGAGAGTATATAATAAGTTTACTGTGGGACACAGTCAACTCCATGTGCTTACCAAACTGGAGATGGACCTCTCCCACAGGCACTTGAAAACAAGAGCATGGCATAAAAGAGGGAGATCAGGGATGTGTAGAGGGACTTGGGAGCCAGGAGAATATAGACAGAGGATGAAACTGTGGGTGAGGTTGACATCACAGAGTGTGTTGATAGAAAGAGCTAGAAGGAGGTGATCCTAGAGAACATCAATAGTGTGGAGGCAGGAGAGGAAGAGGAACAGCCCTCCCTTCCTGCCACTTACTCCACCCTACCCCCCACCCCCAAAATACTGAGAAAGATAAGCAAGAGAAAAACCTGAAGACAGGTTGTCCTGGAAACCAAGAGAAGAAAGAATTTCAAGGAGGGAATTTGAACCATGTTAAGTACTAGAACGAGAACAAGTAAGTCTGGAAAAGCAAAAGCCACAAAGACTTCATCCGACAGCTTTATCAGTTCTTCCCTGGGTCCTCTGACAGCTCTCCAGTGGCACAGTGGAGACAGAAGCCAGGCAACAGATAGAGGCATGGGTTGGCATGAAGAAAGCAGAGACAGAGTGATTGAATTCTCTCACTCATGAAATCTGGCTGAGCAAAAGAAGAGGAGAATGAAAGGGAGGTAGATCTGAGAGAAGGTATTCTTAGAATCTGAGCCCCAGGGAAGAAGTCACAGCTCATCCAACACAGGACCCAAGATCTAATTATGCTCTGGCTTTCCTCACCCCTGTGGGTAGAAATTGCTGGATGGTGTGTGAGAGAAGGAAGCCAGGTGATGGTAGGGTCAGATGTATGGGTTCCAGAGCACAGAGAGAGGGCTAATCTCTTCTAATATGAGGAATGCTATCTCATCTGAGATGAGCAGAGGAAATCAGAACGAGTTAAAATTAAGATGCTGGGGCACCTGGGTGGCTCAATTGGTTAAGGGTCTGCCTTTAGCTCAAGTCATGACCTCAGGGTCCTGAGATTGAGCTCTGAGTCAAGCTCCCTGCTCAGCAGAGCTTCTGCTTCTCCCTCTGCCCCTCCCCCCATGCGTGCGCTCTCGCGCGCTCTCTCTCTCTCTCAAATAAATAAATAAAATCATTTAAAAAAAGGTTAAGATGAATTTTGAGGAGAAGAAAAATAGACAGTATGAGATTTTCCATTGAATGACCTCTATTTTCTCATTAAAAAAGGAGGCAAGATTATCTTCTGAGAATAAATGGGTACAGTTGAGGTTTGGGATGTATTTCTCCTTTCCTACTAATTCACAATAGCATTTCTTCAGTGAAGCATAAACCCGTGAGGAAGAGCGTAAGGAAAGAAAAACAGAACTGCCGTCTTGAGCAATCCAGGGTAAGGGTAGCACTGAAGGACTGGGAGGATTGCATGACAGAAGCGCACATTTATTAGCGAAGGAAACTGATGGGACATCCCAACCAGTCAACCTGCCCAAGGAAGCACCACTGCCTTCCCTATAGAGGAAAGGAAGCCACTATAAGTTTATAGACAATTAAGCCTCCCCATTCCTTGTGAAAAGAAAAGGCAATTTAGTCAGACAATTGCAAGACTGTGGAGCCATTAAAGTGGTGACGACCAAATTGGAATGTCTATAAAAAGCACTTAACTCCATGCCTGGTGTCTGTCCATCAATAAATATTAGCTGTTATTATTCATTAAAACCCAGTGGAAGATGACAGAAATGTCTGCCATCTCACGACACTGATTCCTGCCAAGTGGTGAAGGAGTCATGTAAAAATCCCCCAAATGCCTGTAACTCTGAAGTCATTTCTCTCTGCTTGTTCATCTAGCCCTTCTACACCGTATCTCTTCCTTTCTTGGAAATGTGTCCAAGGCATTTGCCGCAGTAAATTAAATAAAACTGAGTCAGCTTCGAGATATATTTAAAAAAAAAAAGAAAAGAAAAGAAAAAAAGAAAGAAAGAAAGAAAGAAAAAGGAAATCTGGCCAAGGCTGTGTTGTGTAACTGTAGCTTGGAGGGCGGGGAATGAAAAGAACAAGTTACATGAGATGATGTGACGAGGAACCAGGGCAGAAAGCCAGGTGTTAGCAGATTTTTTCAAGAAAATCAGAAGAAAAACGGCAGCGCTCATGCCCGATTATGTTATAGAAGTGCGATCACTACTACAAATGAGCTACTTACAAAGTATTTAAAGGAACTTTTCAAGGAGACAAAGAAATTTTCATCAGTATTAATGAACATAATCATCCCCAAATCCTACATTTCAAAAAGAAAATCTTTATGGCCGTAGGGCTCTAAGCTTTCTCATTTGATCCTTTCAGTTATACAACTAAAGAGAGCCAAGGGTGGTAAGTACATCATCACAGCCCGAGTCTGCTGGTACCTCCATTCCGAGTAACATTTGATTGAGTACCGGCTTTCAAGAGTTATTTGAAATCTCTGGGTGGAGCACGGATTTCCCTGCCCAAGTGAAGACTCAAAAGGCTCATAAAAGGCGTTGAGGAATAGCCATATTAACACGACGTCATTGCTGTGATACATACCTCTCCACCTTACAGAATTAAAGAACCTGGCTTAACTCTGATCAGTACAGCTCTGTGCTTCTCAGAATTCCTCAGAACCTAAATCCTTGTCTCTATGTCACTGGGGATTACTTTGAGAGCTGGAGTGTTTGACATGCAGGCCAAACCATGATAGACTCAGGTCCTAAGCTATAAGCACAAACGAAGCCCTAAGAGCCAACGAGGAGACACTAGCTCCACAGTCTGTGTTTAACGATGCCCTAGCTTGATGGTGCTAGTTATAAGAAGAAATACCTTTCAACCGGATAAACCTCTGAAGAATGTTGAAACCACTTTCCTAATCGAGCTATGGTGAAATCACTGTCAAAATCTAAAACTTAACTTCACCTATTGAAATGTAGGGAATTTCAATGACGCAAACAAGAGCTGAAAGAGACCCAAGGGAGGATACGGGGGTAATTCTGTCCACATTCAAGTAAAATCAATCAAGAAGTCAACTTCTTGCTAACTGTTGCACATTACAGACTGCCTTTAATTTATTTGGGCACCCTGACACAGATTTGTGTACAAACAGACAGGATGTGTTAAGCCCTCCCTGAAAAAGTATAGAGTCAAATGTTACCAACAGCTTAATTCAGGACTGCTTTCCATCCCGGATAGTCTGTCTTTTATTTCTATAGAAACAGAAAAATGACCTGTGAGATGCTTACCCATGTCATAAACTCATACATTCTCAGAAGTCATTCCTTCCCACAAAGGCTTACTTGATATTCTGAATACATTAAATTAAACCATTGGTCCCTCCAAATAGAAGGCCTCTGAATACTGATTCTTAGGTCTGCCCAAGTTTTAAGCAGATGGAAGTCAGGATTGCACAAGACCCACAGACTCAGAGTAGAGGCACAAAGTTTTAGTTTTTACGTGAGGATAATATTCAATCTTAAGGTGACTTTTATTATTCGATTTTTAAAAAGTGGAATTCTCTAAAACCTAAACTACAGCTAAAATCATTGTTGCCTGGAAACAAGGAGAAAAGTGGATTCATTATATACATACAAAAACCTAAGCAAAAAGAGAATTGGATGTGTGTGGTTAAATTTGAAGAATACTACCTTCGGATGTAGCAATGACTCTGGACACAAGCAAATGAATTCAGAGAGATTTTGGTTTGGGTTTTGTTTTTTTGTTTTTTGTTTTTTTAATGCTTTCCACATCGGTCCTTAGTAAATTAAAGCAAAAGCTGATGAATCAAAATTCTAGAAGTCTAATTCAGAAAGCAAGATGACTGAATATTTGTAAAATGTTGGCAAATCCTTGGTTGAAGACACAAAGCAAATTTCTACAGTGATTGACCCTCCCTTGCCCTGTGCAGTGTTTTGTTTTCTGTGGTTTCAGCTACTTGAAGTCAACCTCCATTCAGAAGCAGATGATAAGGTCAATAGTAGCCTAACGCTGGGTCCCAATGTCTATGTCATTAACCTCACTGCATCTCATCAAGCAGGCATTTTTCCATCTCACTTCATCCAAAAGAAAACAGGTGAATATAGTACAATATTTTGAGAGAGAGATCACATTCACAGAACTTTTATTACAGTATGTTGGTATAATTATTCTATTATTAGCTATTGTGGTTAATCTCTTGCCATGCTTAGTTTATAAATTAAACTATCATGGGTATGTATGTATAGGGAAAAACATAGTATGTATAGAGTTATTACTATCTGCAATTTCAGGCATCCACTGGGGGTCTTGGAATGTATCATCCACAGATAAGGGGGGAAAACTACTGTATTATAGGTCAGATATTATTAGAATAGGCACAGGGCTATAGAGTATGCTGTTTGTAATGGAATTTTATTATGATTAATTCACGGTCATTTGTTGGAGCTGAAGATTAAGGTCTGAATCTCTCCAAGAGAGACCTCAAGATGGGTCTCACACAAAACTTCAGACTCCTTGTAAATTTGATCCATCTTTGCCGTTGCTTCTTTCAGTGGGTACTTGGGGAGCTCAAACTCCTAGAGAATGCTATTTGAGCATTTAAATTGTTTAGTCTATCAGGCTTTTCAACAGAAATTCTGAAGGTTCTAGAGATATAGTATCTATGCAAAAATAGTGACTTTTGGCCAATTTATTAGCTCCTCTGTGACAATATTTGGAAAACCCAGGGAGATTTTTGGGAACATTTTTAACCAAAAATGGTATTACTTAGCTTGAGTTTACTACACTCAAGGGATGCAGACTGGACTAGACCTCAAAAAATCATGACTTCAAAATCTTAAGAAAATTCAAAAAATGTTCTGTATGATGACAATATTATTAGTTTCAGTTACTGTTCTCAAGGGACTTCTTCATACGAAGACAAAACTATCAATCGGCTGGATAATGTTATCCTCTTTGTTAAGAAACAGTCTCAGTATGTTATATTATCTTATGAAATAATTAATATTGTGATTATATGATGGACCTCTGGAAATAATGCCTTCTGCAATGATATCAACATATACTGTCACTCCCAGGTTCTTTAAATGTAAGTGGCACATGGGTATACCATACCAATATCTTCCTAAAGTTCCATCTAATTCTGATTACTATGAATGTAAAATTAATCAAGCACAGACACATTGATTTTTACTCAAAGCCACATACCACACTGATGATAACAAAGTAAGCAAATGACAATCTATTCTATTCTTTGAAGGCAGAACTAAATGTTATTGATTCATCCAGTCAGTGTTCAAGCAAAAGACAAGCTGTCATAATATAGTAGCTGATGACAGAGAGCTGTAAAAAGTCTACAAATGATTTAGTGGAAAGTAATTAGTCAAAATGACAATTGGGCTGAAATAAATTGTTTAAAGAATAGATAGTCCCAGTCAATGTTTTTCATATATTAATAACTTTATATATTTCAAGCATGTATCCATATCTTAATAATATTTTTTTCTGGAGTTTAAAGGAAATATTTTACATTTTTATCCATTTCAGCCTGCTTTGGACTGTTTGTAGTAACAAAAATTTAGAAATAAACTAAATGTCCAAAAAAAGTTGTCGGATTCATATATATTAACCATACACCAGATGGTTAAGAGCTCAAACCCAGGAGTCAAACAAAGGATCTAAATCCATCCATCCTTCCTTCCCTCCTTCCTTCCTTCCCTTTCTCTTTTTTGTTTTTATGAGAAGTAGCATGTTGTAGTGGAGAAAGAACAAAATTTAGGTTTGTCTGAACTCCTTATACAGCTGTGTATACATTTTTCATCTTCTCTGACCAGCACTTTGTTCATTTCCAAAATGCAGATACTCATACCTAATGCACAGAGTTGTTACAAAGAGCAGATATCATAATGTGGATGAAGCACTTACAATGCTTGGTACATAGGCCCTCCATAAATAATAACTGTGTTATTATTATCTTCATTATTATCATCATTATCCTTGTTATTACCATTAATTTAAAGCCTAGGAACCACCCCAGACAGTACAAGCCCTCTGAATATTCTCAGTTTAGCCACATGTGTTTCTACAGTTGTATGCTATAGGTCAGGTCTTCTCATACGGGCCAGAGTGTTCAGAGTGGCATCTAAAAATTGATTGTAACACTTCTCTTGCTCACGCACACATATATAAACATAAACACCATCTTCGTTTAAGAAATTATGGAAGATGTTCCAAAAGAAATCAGGCAGACCTTCATTTTCTCTGTGGGAAGACCACTCAGCTTTCAAAGTCTCTACATAACACAGGTCTTGGAATCAGTAACAAAACTATAATTAACTCTACTTTCATTCTTAAAATTATCTGCCTTTTAATATTATAACAAAGGTCAGTTTTGCCAGTTCCTATAGAATTTCAAGAAGATATTTAGTACAAACAGAACTTTCTGGAGCCTTGACCAAACATTTCTACATAAAAGGAACAACATTATACAGCTCTTCCTTGAGGATGTTCAAACTTTTCTTGAACCACTTAATTATTTGCCATTCTGAGAAATTCTCTAAGGTTCTACAACACAAAGGATCCAAGATATTCAGTGCATGTAGTAGTGGCATCAGAAGCTCCCATGTCCAGGGCTTTCATTAGCCTAAATGGTGCTTTTATACAAATTTAAAAATGGCACCTCCCCTCTAGATAGATGAATTAGAAAATATAATCCTTCACGTGTACAAAGCCCAGCAGAAAAGAAGTTGGTTGGATTTCCACCTTACTGCACTCTCTCCACAGAGGGCTCCATGTGACCCTGTCCCTGCTTCCCGTTTTCTTCCCTTCTCCTACAGTTTACAAGACTGGAGCCAAGTCCATTTCACACAAGGTCAGAGCCTTAGCCAGGTGAATGTGTAAGTAGATAATGACAGACGCTCTGGGTGAAGTCCGCTCCTGAACTAGGCATAACATAAAGATTTCATTGAGCACAGTCCAGTCTAGGCAGTAGCTGTTGGGCAGCTACTGCCTAGACTGTGTTGAAAAAGACTGGAGACCAAATCCAGCCCAGTAGGGAGCAGTGAGTGTACTAGCAGCATAAACCATTGGTTTCCAACAGCACATATGCTTCAGATTTGCTGTCCTGGTCCAAACTGTTTAAATCACAAGCATTCGTGGAGCAATTAACATGAATAATGCACTGTGAGATGCTTTAGACCAGTCCTTAATCACACATTGGAATCTCTGGGGGACTTTAAAAATAAATAAATAGGGGCATCTGGGTGGCTCAGTGTATTAAAGCCTATGCCTTTGGCTTGGGTCAAAATCCCAGGGTCCTGGGATCGAGCCCCGCATCTGGCTCTCTGCTCTGCAGTGAGCCTGCTTCCCCCCTCTCACTCTGCCTGCTTCTCTGCCTACTTGCGATCTCTCTCTGTCAAATAAATAAATAAAATCTTTAAAAATAAATAAATAAATAGATAGATAGATAAATAGAAAACAAAAACAGGTCCTTCTAATATTTCTGTAAATCGGAAGCTTTTCTAAAATACAGAATTTAACCAAAAAAATTTTTGTTATTATTATTTGGGATTGTTTTCTGTGTTGTGCAATTTTATTTTTGTTCTTTGAGTATGAATCTCTTGATTTAGCTAAGTCCTCAAGGATTACCTACTGTCATATTCAAAATGATGGATTTATTCAGGGCAAATCTTAATATTCTTTGTCTTCTTTAGATAAAAGAGGAGCAAAAATGCCAAAAAGACTTGAACTAATATCAGTTTAGAGTGCTTTTACTGGAACGTGATACCTTGGGCCAGAGGAAGATTCTTACCATAATTGATGATACAAGTACATCTTCATTTGTTCTGTTTCCAGGCGTCACTACCAGACTCCCTGTTGACACCAGCATGTTTTTCCCCTCCTAACACACTTCCAGTCTCTGTGCCATTCGTTGGGACCAATAGAAACAGAGACCAGAATGATGGTCTCAGGGGCTGGGGAGCAGGGAAAATGGGAAGACGTTGATCATAGGGTACAAACTTCCAGTTCTGAGATTAACACGTTCTGAACATCTAATGTATAGATCAATGGTCATAGTTAATAATATTGTCTTATATACTTGAAAGTTGCCTAAAGAGTACATCTTAAATGTCTTCACCACAAGAAAGAAATGGTAATTATGTGACATGACAGAAGTGTTAGCTAAAGCTATTATGCTGGTAATCATTTTGCAATATATACACACATCAAATCAACACATTGTACACTGTAAACTTATGCAATGTTAAATGTCAATTATTATTTCAATAAAGCCAGGGGGGAAAGGATTAATTAATTTAAGTAAGTAATTTTTTTAAATACAGTATTTATTTTATAAAAAAAATACAGATTTTTTTATTTCTTTGTCAGAACTCCCAAATGAGAGACTCCCCACATGTCCATGCATTGGTCTGTTAGAGAGCTCAGAAACTGCTGCTTTGGAAGCTACTGAGATAACTATACTAGGCCCCTCACTATTCTTATCCATTCCTCTGATAATTAAAACCCTCTTCATGTCAAACTGCAGGATGTAACACATTCATGGGTCATCAATCATATGTCTTATAACAAGAATGTATTTTTAAATAAAGTAAAGAAGTTTAAGGTACATGGCACATGGGTTAACTAGTGTTTTGTGAATCTTTTTCTGATATATATGTATATCCTTATATATTTACATACATATATGTGTGTCTGTGTACTGCATCACAGTTAAAACATGTATTTTTTTAAGATATTATTTTTAAGTAATCTCTACACCCAATGTGGAGTTCATTTACAACCCCGAGATCAAGAGTAGTAGGGTCAACGGACTGAGCCAGCCAGGTGTGCCCCCAAACATGTATTTTTTATATTTTGAAACAAAATTCAAAAATACTTGAACTTACATGGCCTACATTAAATGCTTCCTGCTGTAGTTCTAGCACTTTCCCTCTCTATTGTTCCCTAGTGGAAATTGAGGAAAATGTTTCCTATCAACCATAAACTCTCCATTATAAATTATAAATCAGCCCCCTCTCACCCTTACTTTCTTTCTCTCACTTAGAAAGACAGAATTTCTTCTCCTTGTGTTTATGGACAAATGTCATTATTTTTTGCTAAGCTTCCTCCCAATTGAATATATCAGATTTTAGTTTTCAGGTCCAAACTGGTGGTGTTTTGTTTTGTTTTGTTTTGTTGTGGTGGTGTTTTTATACTGTGAATAGTGTCCAGTGGTTCTTTCTTTACAGAGAAAAAAGCAAGAGGAAATGGGTTTGCATAGCAGTCAAAGGGACTTCAGCCAGATATAATGAAAAATTTCCTGGTGGCTAAGAAAGTACAAAGTACAATGAGTCAATGAAATCGGGGGAGGGAGGTGATGTGAAATCTCCAACTCTGTAAGTTTGTGGAAACAGCCCAGATTCTTATCTGTCTGGAATTCTTTAGAAGTGAATCCGTCTGATGGGGGGAGTGGACTTCCAGGTCTATGATGCCCTTGTTGCCTTGCATCACTAAGACATTCTGAAGAAAAATAAAATACATGTTCACAACTCCCATCACGTAAATTAGGAACAATGTCGCAAAGGTTCTCAAGTAGGGCATGAGTGACATTGGCAAGGGCGAGGGGCAGTTCATCGTTGTATAGGTTGACTGGTGTATTCAAAGATGGTTTACCATCTCCACAGCCCACTTAGCACCTCTGTGTCTAATGATTTCATCACTAGAATCACGAAAATAATGTGTTCTTCGCAGAACTATAAGAAAAAATGAAATATATGAATAACACCCACATAAGACCTGGCAAGTATAAGAACTCATTAACTTCTTATCCCCTCTGTTTAAAATGTTAGGATGTGAAGAGAAAAAAAAAAAATTTTAAGCTTGAAAGACACATCTCTGAGTTGTTATGCGATAGCCAGTAATTTCTGAAACCATAAGTCTTTATTTTTAGGGAGCATGAGGCAATTCCTCACCCTCACCAGTTGTCCTGGTTTGGTTTGGTTTTCTTAAGAAAATATCAGAAAATGTCTTTCTTCTTTACTGTTACCCAAAATCTTCTTATTCTTCCTTACAATATTAGGACAACATTAAAGATGTTCCTATTCCCCTGAAAAGTTAAAAAAATATAAAAAGGGGGAGAATATAACAAAAAAAATTAGACTTACACCACTGAATCGCAATATAAATAGTTCATTCTAGTACTTCTGTAAAGAATTATTTAGATAGTTTAGTAAGCATCTCCTCTTATGCTTCTCAGAAAATATTGACCCAAAGAGGTCTTTTCAATAAAGAAAATATTTTTGTTGTGTCTGTTTCAGAAATGTGGTACTGGATTCTTTCTCGCCCAGTCAGGAGAGTGTCTGCCCTGTGGCTGCAACGGTAACTCTGACGAGTGCTTGGATGGCTCTGGATTCTGTATGGTAGGTTGGGGCATCTGTCACTGTTCAGGTACTTCCTTGGGCTTCTGCGTCTTCAGCAGGGATCAAATATTCTTCCTGCACGTTTGCACTCTCTAGGAAAGAGCTAATCAGTTTCCCTTTTTACCCTTTACCTTTTCCTGTAAGACACCTTCTAGAAACTGCTGGTGATTTTACCTGGCCCTCCAGGCATAGGTACGACACGGCATGCTCCTGGAGGGAACTGACCTAGCGTCCCCGGCAGCCGGTGTCTACCATAGGGCCAAGGGTGAAGGGATTGAAAAGGGTACACGGAAGAAGAGATCATCCATCCAAATTCCTCTGTAATAATATAGTTTGCCATATGTTTGGCTTCATTCCACATAAACCAGGAGAATAAAACAGTTGTTTCATTGCCTATTTTACAACTTCATATAGGTCTATAGATCAAAATTTGTTTAGGAAAAGAAAAAAAAGTACGAACCAAATAGCTAATAAAAATGAAAATTTTGGCCTTGTGGTCTTTATAAGTCTGTGTTTCAGCACCCACCCCCCCAAGACCCTTTTTTTCCCTCCCTTAACTGGAATGAATTCTTCTTCTGTTGAAGTATTGTAGAGACTTGTGGAGGATACTGGGGAGCTTTCTAGCAAAAAGGGCTTGCCGCAACTTTCCTGCATTCACTGAGTGGACTGACAGCTTCAAGAAAACAGCTATTGAAATATTTACCAGAAATGGCTTTAGTAGAAGTCCTAGGAGGCATTTTTAAAGACTTATGCCCTATGATCATGTTTTCCTTCAGGAGCTGTACCACACGGCGGGAAAATTAGATTCTTCAAGATCCTCTGAGGCAGAAGAGGCTTTCCAAAAACTGCAAGAGTATTTTTGCATAAACTACAAGAATTCTTAATTAAGTACACCCTATTTACCTCAAAATTAGTATAATTATCTCCATGAAGCCCATCATTTTGATTATAAGTGGTCTCCGAGGTGTGCACACGGAGGTGCTCTTTTACCCATTGTAAATGCATTATATTAAGATGCAAATTAGAACATTTCATCAACTTTGAACCCAGCAGTTGCCACTTTTCTAGAGACAGAGAGAATGTAGTGGCAAACACTGGACAAGGCCATCTCTTTGTAGTGTTTGTTTAGTCCTGGTGTTTCTGTCTTCCCCCTCCCCCATCTTCTTAAATAACCCTTACATCCAGGATGTCCTCTGTAGTCATGTAGGCACACGCAGCTGCCAAAGCCTGCCCCTTTCTAATGCTTCCCTCTCCGGTTTCCTGTTATTTTAATCCCAGTGACATTTGAAAAGAAAATCCCATGGATGCACTTGAACTAATAATGTACATCTCCGATAATATGACCAATTAAAGGCTCTTTGTTATCTGGGGTTTTTTTGTTTGTTTGTTTTGTTTTGTCTTGCTAGAAGACAACAGGGATTGGCAGGTCCATCAGCTGCCGTCAGGACGCTGGTAAGATGGAAGACTGAACTAGAAGGGCAAAAGTCCCTCCTGGGGCACAAGCGGCGACGAGCGCTGGTTATTATACACAACTAATGAATCTTTAAACACTGCATCAAAAACTAATGATGTACTATGTGTTGGTTAATTGAACCTAATAAAAAAATAAAATGAAATTAATTTTTTTTTTGGAAAGATTTTATTTATTTATTTGACAGAGAGAAATCACAAGTAGATGGAGAGGCAGGCAGAGAGAGAGATAGGGAAGCAGGCTCTCTGCTGAGCAGAGAGCCCGATGCGGGACTCGATCCCAGGACCCTGAGATCATGACCTAAGCCGAAGGCCCCGGCTCAACCCACTGAGCCACCCAGGCACCCCGAAATTAAATTTTTAAAAAGTCCTTCCTGCCAGGGCCTGTGAGAAAACCACTCTTCTTAAGGTGACTCTGTCAGAATCGGAATTGTCGTGGTTTTTTCTCTGAGGGAGAAGGTCCTCACAGGATTCCTTCACAGCCCCTGGGCATACAAAGTTCTAATAAAAGTTTGGGGAGGGACTGGGGTATAAACTCTTATGCCCACTCAAGGAAACTGGCCATCTTCCTCCAGTTACTTTGTTCCAAGATAGAATATTTTAAATGTTCCAAGACAGAATAGTTTAAAAAGAAAGAACGGCCATCCTACTCATCCTAATAGTGAGCTCCCCACCCCAACTCTACTTAGATGGAAATAGCTTTTTTTCCTGATCGAAGTAATATATGCTCAATGTAACAAACAAACAAAACAATAATACAGCTATGTACTGTACATGAAATTCAGAGTGAAAATCACCCACAATCTTATCCCTTAGAGCTAAATATGTATATACATATATTCTTACAAATTTAATTTAGAAAGACAAAAAAAGGACATCACTCTATTGAATTAAATGTAAGTAGCAAACAGAGACTTGCCAGCTTAGAATACTTTGTCACTTAGGTGGTAAATATATTGCCAATAGTGACCTACTGGAATTAAACTCGGGTTTTCCCATTTCCTTTGGCCTCCCCGCTCTGGCCTCCTGGTTCTCAGCTCCTGCCCTGTAGCTCCTCCATCCAGCTCATCTGGTTCTCAGGGCACCAGAGAAGAAGCAATTTCTTCTTCTTCAAGCACTTCCTTGCAACCTTCCTTGTGGGCCTCAGTTTGTTTGTTTTTTTTTAATTAATTAATTTATTTATTTGACAGATAGAGATCACAAGTAGGCAGAGAGAAAGGAGGAAGCAGGCTCCCCGCTGAGCAGAGAGCCCGATGCGGGGCTCGATCCCAGAACCCCGGGATCACGACCTGAGCCGAAGGCAGAGGCTTAACCCACTGAGCCACCCAGGCGCCCCTGGACCTGAGTTTTTATTAGTTCTTATCTTTTGCTTACCTAACTCATTTCTCCCATCTTCCATACACAGCCAAATATAAAAGGCCTTCTTTTTTATTTCATTTTAGTTTTGTTTTTATTTTGAAGTCTTATAATGCCTCTCTCCACCTTGCCTTCCCCCTGGTGTTTCTAATTCTCCCTCCATTCCAATGTCCAATTTCTGAAACTGACCTTGTGTTTTCCTGACTGATTTCAAGGAACTAAGCCATTTGGCAATAAAATATAGTGTAGACAAAATTAGGCTACCATTTTAGACATAGCAAAGAAGCTTAGAGATGTCTTCACAAGTAGAATGCTAACTCTTCAAATGCAGAAAAGTGGCTAAGTGAAAAGTGCCTTCATGAATGAAATCCTTTTTGTTTCCAAAAAGCTATCTTGCATCTTATCAGAACTAGAATGTACTGGGAAGGATTCTCATCTGAGTCAGCCAGACAGGGCCCCAAAGATCAGGTGTCCCCAGTGGACATGGCAGACTCTCTAGGAAAGCTCCAGAAGGAAGTATGAGAAAGGAATTAGGGGAAGAAACAAATAGAAGCAGACAAATGGCTGGTGTAGAAATGCCTAATAACCCATCCTTTACCCCAAGTCTATAGGCTACATACAGATAATTAAGAATAGGACATACTGGGGCACCTGGGTGGCTCAGTGGGGTAAACCTCTGCCTTGGGCTCAAGTCATGATCTTGGGGTCCTGGGATGGAGCCCCACATTGGGCTCTCTGCCCAGCAGGGAGTGTGATTCCCTCTCTCCCTCTGCCTGCTGCTCTGCCTACTTGTGATATCTCTCTCTCTCTCTCTCTCTTTCTGTCAAATAAATAAATAAAATCTTTGTGGGGGCGAGGGGGAGAAGAAGAGGACATGACTAAGACCAGTACCCATCTAAAGAAAAGCCAGGAGCCCACTGACCAGAACTAGAATGGAGAAAATCTGACTTGAAGTTTACCTCAGAGACAAGGCTCCTCAGGTTCCTTTTAATTAAGGATTGGTTGGTCTATTGATCTCATCCAACCATTTAACAAAGAAGCACCTTTTTTTTTTTTAATTTTTGAGTTCCACCTATGTGCCAGACACTATCCTAGGATCTGGGTTAAGTGGTTTTTCCACTGTATTGGGTTGAAGAGCTGTAGGAACAGAAACACCTACTTGAAAATGCTTCTGGACATGACCAACATAGTAAAGGTCAAGGTATGAGGACAATGGGAGCCTGAGAAACACATGTAGATATCCCTATCTGCTCAGTGAAAATCAAATGAAAAATTTAAAAAATGAAAAAATTTCAGCCTCTGTCCCAGCATTGCAGGAAATTTTTTTTTCTAAATCTGAATGAGGATATTCAGATTTAAAACTATTAAAAGAATAGCAAAAATATCCTTGAAATCTAAAGAGATGCCCATCAAGCTGTTATCTGGCTGGTGGAAACATGGATGGATTTTTATTTTCTTTTTACTTCACAGTGTGCCTCCTTAAATTCTGTACAACTGCCTGTAGTCATTTTGTAGTTAAAAAGATATTGATATTCAAATGGACTTCTACCCCACCCTAAACGTAATAGAGAAAGGGAAGTAATTCAGTATATTGAAAGCTAATGAATTTTTTATTACTTCAAAGCCTAATTAAAACTTCATTCAGGAAAGCAAAGATAACTACATCTCTAAATTCTGCAGACATTAACATTTTTCTCGTGCTTTTCCAGCTCTCCTTTATTATGTGTGTAAGACAGAAATCAACCAATGTAAGTTCCTGTAAGACTAAATATGTGTGATTAATAAACCAGCACATTCATTAGACATCCCAGAGCAAGAAAAAAATGAGTTGTAGACACTTCTTTTTCCTGTTTTACTTGCAACTATACAGTTGGTATCTAGATCAAATGCATAATTCTTACATCAAAATTTTGACAATTTTCCAATATGGTGCAACTTGGAAAACCCCAAAATTTTGCAAATAGGGATGGATTTGGTTCCATGCTAACTGAAGTTTTGAAATAAAGTCAGAAAATTGTATGCCCAAACATCTTAGAGTCCTCTGTTGCCTTGTGCCTGGTCACGTGAGAATATAATAGGAACTGAATGCAAGTAAGTTCTCTATACGTAGGTCATGTTTCTTCTTCCAACCCTGAATATGTTCTTCTTCTTATGTTCTTCATCTCGGTTAATTAATCATTCTGCCAAACCCTCATACTAAGATGTCCCAGATGCTTCATGAACTTCTTTTTTGTCTTCCCCAACATTCAACCCCAGAGAGAGCCTCTTCTCTTCTCTGCCAACCCACTGCCTTGATTCCAACCCACAGCATCTCTCCCAGACTACAGCTATGACTTCCCAATGACTCATCATGCCCTGATCTAGACTTTCCTTCCCTTACTCTGTCTTCCTTACCAGCAACGGAGACATCTTTCAACCTAATCAGACATTCTCCTTTCTAAAATCTTTCAAGGCTTTCTACTCCCACCCCACTGAGTTGCTCACTGCCACCAAAACTAATTCTGTATGGGCAGAGTCTGTGTCTGAATTTGTGCTCCCTTGCTCTCTACCTGGGATTTCTTGCTTCTCCTTCAAGGCCTCATTCAAATGTCATCAGCTCCATTAGGTCTTCTCCAGCTTTCTTAGGAAAAGCCAGAACCTCGTCTTCCTCTTTGCCTCATCATAGGTATATCCTTTATACATACCTCAGTCACAGCACCTAGCACACAATTGTTTGTTGGCCTCTCTTCTTCTTTCATAAGGCTGTGAGTTACTCAAAGGCAGGAATCAGGTCTTTTTCATAAAATGACACATAAATGAATCTGGTCTTCTTCATCTGAATAAGTCACAGCTCATTGTCTGTCATGATATCAGCTGAATCCAAGCTTATTAAATGAATGAATGAATTAGTAAAATAACAAACTGATATGATATATGCAAAAACCTTTAATTTTACAATTTATGAGACACTCGGGTCACTCTTCATTGCAGTGAAATGTATTGTGTTTTTATGCTAGATACTCAGGCTCAGGCCCAATGCTGAGCAGTTAACAAACAACGTTACTTAGTCTAGGTGTTTCTAGACCCCCTACTTCTCAAAGTACAGTCTAGACCAGCAGCCCTGGTGATACTTGGGAGCTTGTTAGAATGGCAGATACCCAGGCCCCACCCCAGACATCCTGGATCAGAATCTGCATCTTCACAACATCTCCAGGGCATTGGTGTGCACAGTAAAGTTTAAGAAGCACTGGTCTAGACAGAGCAGAAGTTCTCAAACTTTTGGTCTTCTAAGCCCTTTGCACTCATGAGAGTTATTCAAGTTGCCAAAGAGTTTTGTTTGTGGGGGTTATCCATGTTTATTGCATTTGAAATAAAACTGCAAATAGATCTTTTAAAAAGCTGGTGGGGGTGGGCACCTGGATAGTACAGTTAGTGGAGCAACCTAATCTTGGTTTCAGCTCAGGTTATGATCTCAGGGTCGTGAGACTGAGCCCCCACATCGGGCTCTGTGTTCAGCACAGAGTCTGCTTGAGTATCTCTCTTCCTCTCCCTGTGCCTCTCCCCACTCCACAACTCCCCTCACTCTCACACTCTCTAAAATAAATAAATCTTTAAAAAAAAAATTTAGGGGCATCCAGTGGCTCAGTTGTTAAGTGTCTGCCTTCAGCTCAAACTGAAGAGTCTGAGAGACTGAAGAGTCCTGATCCAGGATCAAGTATCTCGTGGAGCTGGGAAGCCTGCTTCTCCCTCTCCCACTCCTCCTGCTTGTGCTCCCTCTCTTCCTGTCTCTCTCTGTGTCAAATAAATAAATAAAATAAAAATCATTTTTTTAAAAAAAGAAAAAGAAATAAGAAAGAAAAAAGAATTTAAAACAAAGCTATTCTAGTATTTTCTTGTTAATTTATTTGAAAATAGCAATAAACCCATTACATATTAGCATAAGTAATATGCTTTTATAAAATATAAACATATTTTACAAATTAAAAATATAATTCATGCTTGGCTTAAGAGAAGGCAGCTGGATCTCATATCTGTGGTGGTATCTCCATGTCATGGAGCCCCAGGAACCCCAGCATCTACCTTACAAACATGAGAAAATGAGAGTCCAAAAGAAAAATAAAATCTTAGTATTATTAGGAGAATGGTTTTGACCTCCCTAGACATAGTTTGAGAACCATAGATCTAGGTAGACTCTAGTCTTGCATAATCATGTGACAAACCACATGAAGGCCAACGTGATCCTCTTCAGCTTTCTTACTACATTAAACTGATTCTGTGGCCAAGTTATTGAGATGGCATTTTTCACATGGAGAAGCTCTGCCCTTTTGATCTGAAGTCCAAACTGTTAGTAAAATAGTATGGCACCTTCTAATGTAGCCATTTTATGACTCTTTTGGGAAAGGAGCCTTTTGTCTAACACATTGGAGAAGTGGTATAATATGAGCATTAACAGCCTGGCTGCTGGAGCCAGATTGCCTGAGTCTGAATCTCACTTTTACCTCCTTCCATCTGTGTGACAGTTTATTGGGTAATGTGTTTAACCTCACTGTGCTTCCATCTCTTCACATGTAAAATGGCGTTAAAAAATAGTCACCTGCCTTAGAATTATAAGAATTAAACTAGTTAACCCATGTCAAATGTTTGGAGGCTTAATTCTGTTTTGTTAGTCTATTTTGAACTTCACCATAGAACACAAAGACAAAAATCAAGAGCACAGATTTCACCTTACTACTGCTCCATCTTGCCTTTCCTCAGGTTCTTCCACAGAAAGCTGTTTGAAAACAATTGTGTCTGTTGAAGATTTTGTGCACAGATGTTACTGAGGGAGTGGATCAAACAGGAGGCTGACTTTGACGATATTCTAATTCTAATGGTGTAATTTTTCACTGAAAACCCTATTCAACTGTTATATACCCTATTGAACACAGAGATGAAAATAAGAAAATAAGAAAGAAAATGCTAATGGCTTTGGCTTGTGCGATCCAATTCAGTCCTGTTGGAGAAAACTATCAGATTAGCATCATTGCCTCTTTAGAGTACTGGGCAGAAATTAATCCATGAACTTGTCACTGCTGAGTTGACTCTATTCTACTGAGTACCTGCTCCATTTGAGTTGGTGGCAGTACAGTACAAGAGGTGCAATGTGGCAGAAGGGCTGCTGAGGTTGGGAGCAGATAGTACCATATGGGTAGTGGAATGGGAGAAGGATCAGGGAAGGGGCATCAGAAGGAATTCCTGGAAGTTTCAAGGTCTAGTACAGATCTTAAAAGATGACCAGGCATTCTAAGCAGAAAAATCAGCTTGTTGAGGAATTATCCCCTCTGCATGAAAACTCTAAACTCCTCAGTCTGCTCATGAACACACGGAAGCTCAGGATGAAGTCAGCCACCATTGTCCACCCTTTCTAGTATTGACTGGCCAACAAGGCCCCTTTGTGTTGACCAGTTCTGACCACACAATCAATTCCATGAGCCTCACAACCTCTTTACTTGGAGTAGTATTTGATTCCCAGATATATTGTGTATAGCATTTCTTTTGTGGTTTTGTCAAATTTTCCTATCTTTTGCCTCACAGAACTGCCAGCGGAACACGACAGGAGAGCACTGTGAGAAATGTCTAGATGGCTATATTGGAGATTCCATCAGAGGACCACCCCGGTTTTGCCAGCCATGCCCCTGTCCCCTACCCCATGTGGCTAAGTAAGTTCTGAGAGAAGATGTTCTCTTCTGCTGCTTATCCCCTTAATTATGTACTTTTTAGTTTTGTTCTATCCAGAGTTCTCAGGTTTTCCCACCTTAGTGGAAAGACTGAGTACCTCATATTGAGATGAGACTAGAAAAGATACAGAAAAGTTCTTTAGCCTAAATGCACTTTCAGGGAAACTTGTGGTATGGGTGATGACTCTGTTCCCCAAATATTGGGTAGCATCATAAGGGCAAATGAGTCTCCTAGATTTTATAAGCAAGGTTAATTTCTCAGCTATCCCTTGACCTAGGGAGATCACAACTGGTAATGCAAACAAACTCACAATCCAGTACTTCCAGTAGTTGTGTTTCCTCTTACTTTCACAGAGAAGAGGATTCCTACATGTGGTGGCAAACTGTTCAATCAGAATTAGAACACAGATAAAAAGAATGCAAGAAAAAAAAAAAAGAATGCAAGATTTGGGCCAATCAGCTCATAAAAGATTTTGCAGAAAACTAATGTTCACTTCTTGCTATGTTTTGACCTGAGTGAGAAGTTAAAGAAAATAGGCGTACATCTTAATGGAAATAGTGGAATTCTTTTCAGATCCATAATATGTATAAATCCAACAGTCAAGTCATGACTGGATGCTTTATTATCTTAAAAATGATAGAAAACAGAATTAAATTGGTATAGTGCTGGTTGGTTTTCCAAATATCAACCATTTCTCTGATTCTCTGAAGCCAAGTGAGTGTCCTACATTCAGTTCATTTCTGACATTAACTAACTACCCAGAGTTAGTTAGCCCATCCATTAAGTCCCACTTCAGAAACCAGCCACAAATGGGATCCTTGGGCTACTCACATATCTGCTCAGCTAACTACAGATTCAGGGGTTGCCTTAAGTTCAATAGTTCTGTACAATGACTCACAAAACTCAGGAAAGTGTTGTACTTACAATTACAGTTTTATTCTAAAGGATATAATTCAAGTTAAATCGAAGAAGATATATGGGGGAGGTGGGAGGGAGTAGAATTTCTATGCATTTCAGGGTTGTTCACCAACCCCAAAGCTCCACAAAATCTTCTTTGTTGCTTAAGAACTTTATGTATGTTTTGTTACATAGTCGTGATTGATGAAACCATTGGTGATTGGAACTCAATCTCCATCCCCTCTCCCCTCTCCTGAGGTTGGTGTTGAAGGGGATGGGGTTCAAATTTCCAACCCTGGAACCAAGTAGCTTTCACCTCTGACAACCAGCCCCTAACCTGAAACTACTCAGGGGCCCATCAAGAGTCACCTCATTAACACAAGCTCAAGTAGGCCTGAGAGGGCCTCATTCTGAATCACAAAAGACAGTCTTATCACTCAGGGAATTCCAGGAGCTTTAGGAGCTCTGTGCCAGGAACCAGGACAAAAATCAAATATGTACTTTTTCTTATACCACACGTAGGAAGAGTAATGAACCCGGGTTCATACCTGTGGTTTGGCACAAAATAGCTGTATGATCTCAAGCAAGATAACTTTCTTTCCATGTTTCACTTTCCATGGGATTTGGGGTCAAGGGGACTAGATTCAGATCTCGGCTCCATTCATTGATTCATTTATCTGCTCTGGGTCTTGGGTTGTTTTTTTGTTGCTGTTGTTTGTTTGTTTGTTTGTTTCTGAGTTGGTGTAAGGATCTGCCTCATAGAGTTGGGCTAGGACAATATGTGTGGAGCATTTGAGTTGGTTCCTCACAGACAGAAAGCTGTATGCTAGTTACTGACTTTTTAAAATACATACTTGTATTTTTTTCTAACACTAGTATTTTGCTTGCTCTGTGTCAGGCAATGTTCTAAGTGTTTGGGTGTAATATTTAGTTGATAGCTATTATAAAGATTAAGTTAACTAATGCTTCTAAAATAACTTTTAAAAGGCCTGAAGATCATCCCCTACCCCCACACATACACTTTCTTATAAAGAGAACAAAGATGACAATAAATTCTGCCCCTATTTTTTTTCTTAGTTGAACACTAACTCAACTAACATTTCACCTAAAATCTTGTGATTGTTCAAATCCTCTGATGAGTCTGTCAATGAAGAAGTCAAATATTTTATAGCCCCCATTTTTCTTTAGAAACCACTAAACTGCTTCAGTTCTTGCTTTGTGATTTTTCATGTCCCATGGTATCAACAATATGTGCAAAATGGATGGTATTGAGAGGGAGAATAGAAACCTCAAACATTAAATGTTCTGTTATAGTCATCCAAGTGTGTCCTGATTTATGAGCTCCTTTTGTCTCATCTAGATATATTCTTTAATCGTTCATTAATATTCTGCTCTCAAACATTAGTCTTAACCATATCTGATGAGATGTTCAGCATTCTGCTTTCTTGCTATGCTTCATTATTTTGTTAAATATACCTACCTCCAACTTTCCAGTAACAGGTTCTCCATATAATCTCCCATACAAATGAAGATGCTATGTAGCATCATTTGCTCAAAATAGGTTTATAAGCTCTGAGCTGCAGTTTCTTTGGAAACTAAAGATGAATTACAAAGGCAATCCTCTAAATTGTATTGTCTGACTTCTGCACTTTTTGCCCCATGCATGTCGATGTGGGAAACAAAGGCAAAGGAAAAAATTAAATTTCCTTACTACTTACAGCCCATTGACAAGTCCTTGAAACCAGAGTAACCTTCCTCTGGGAGCTCAGCTGCCTGATGTTGACACTTTCCTAAAGGCAAACAAAAGTCAACCTTAGCTTAACATTATCCTGACCTACCCCCCACATCTCCCCCACCAGGATCCTGTGAGTCTACCTTAAATATATAGAAGTTCCTTTTGAAACGTCCTTTATCTCTACCCCCAAGATACATGTTGGCAATCATCCTCCAAACATATGGCCCACTGATAAACATCTGAAGGGTCTCATGACTGAGGGTTTACTAAACAATAATAAATGACCTTTTCCTAACAATAGCTAGCCCCTTCAGCTTGTTTCCAAAATTCTTTGGAGGCTTGTGCTGTCCCTAAAGCCCTGCCCACTTGAAAGTATATAATTAGTCAACCATCACAACCCCAGTAAAGCTCCTTTCTGCCCACCGGTTTGTCCCTGTGCTTTAATAAAGAAACCAATTTGCACCGAAGACATCTCAAGAATTCTTCCTTGACCATTTGCTCCAAACCCCAATATTTCCACAACAATATGACAGGACTTTCTTACCTAAATTATGACCTTAATGTCTTAAGATAAGAAACTTTTGGAATCTAATTCCTATGGACTGAGAAGTTTTTCTACATGCAATCAACAACTATTTATCAAGCACTTATTATTATGTGACAGTCATATAGTACTAGTCACCAGTCACAATAGTAAACAAAACTATCAAAGTGCCCTGACTTCATTGAAATAGGTCAAAATAAAGCAGCATTTTGAAGTTCCTAGAACAAATTACTGTTTCACCTTTTCAGCTTGGTTATCCGGTATTTCAGTTGATCAAGAAGCTCTTCTGAAGACTCTTTCAAAAAAATAAATAAGGGAGAAATTGCCAGTTGGGTGATGAGCTTCCTGTCTTGGAGGAGGAAACAGTTTCTCTCGGATCACCATTCCTACTCAGGCTCTTTGGGTGTGTGAGCAGATCTGGGTTCAAAGGGCAGTTGAAGGTCTCCAGGAATGTACTCTGCAGTTAGGCACATATTCACAGATATGGAAACTGAGGCCTCTAATAGTGTACATTTAAAGTTGAAAAGTCTGCTGCAAATGGACAGAAAGGCAAAGATACCCCCACGTATAAGTAAAAAATATTATGTGGGAGTGTGGAGGAATTGGGAGAGACCTTCTTTCTTTGAGGTGGCAACAGTCCTACTTGGGTAAAGAAACTGGCTACAAATAGGGCGGGTGGGATGGGGGGATATGGGCATGTGTAATCTGTGGTCACTGAACAGGACAAATTTGCCGGAATCCTATAAGGTTCTAGCCTTTGCTATGGCCTTATTATTGACTTAGTTGACTATTTTCAAATATCTTATCAAAATCAAATACCCATTGCCCCTTTCAGTTTTTTAGAAATTCATATTGTTACTTCCTATAAAAATTAAAGTGCCAGGACTTTTATTTGAGCTCAGAAAGTCACCTAATATGAAATCCACATTACACTTCGAGATATCCTTCAGTAGAGCCTCCAGACCAGGATTTAGATTTCCAGTTCCAATAGCCACATAAGAAAGCAACAAAATTATGCTTGAGGGAGGTAAGCAAGCAAACAGTGTTAAGTCTATTTTTCCTTAGGTTCCATAAAGGTTTCCAAGAACAAAAGGCTCCCGTCCACTTGGAGAGGGTGCCATGGTTGTTAATGTGGGCTGAGAAAGTCTCAGTGTTTTCATTTCCTTAGCCAAAAACAGACTTTACCTTAAGCAAAATATAAACAATTAATGCTGGTTAAATTTTAAAAAAAAAAAAAAAAAAAGGAATCTCAATGGTTGGCACTGCTTGTGAGTCTCACTCCACTGAGACCAATGGTCACACAGCTATTCGCAGGGACCATTTGCACAGAGTTCTTTATTTATTTTGGAGTTGGCCAGACATCCTCCCCGTCTACTAGAAGCTACAGCAATCGTTCCAATTAAGGAAAATGTCATCTGTTTGAAGCAGCAGGACATTAGCTAAAGGCAGACGACTCCAGACACAGGCAGATGCTTCAATCCTTCAAGCTGTGGGCAGGCTTCTGGGAGAAACATCTTCAAAGAAACATGCATAAGGGTTTGTCCACATTCTGGATTCTTAACTGTTTTTTGAAGTAAGCTAAAAAAAAAAATAAGAACAAGCAAAATGGAGAATAGAGGCCAAAGAAGTATAATTTTGCTGAAATGTTTTTAGCCAAACACAGAAAAAATAAATTGTGAACATTGCCTTTCATGGCAAAGTATATATTATCTTCTGACTGATTGTATAAATCTCTTTAAACAAAGCAAACACATCCATTTGCTTCCTCCCAAAGATCATTAGGGTAAAATTGCTAATACAAGCAGGAATGTGAGAGCAGCAGGTCACACTCCATTGATGGCACAATACCTAAGCCAATTAATTTGTAAGTCTTTAAAATTTTTCACACCCCCCTGATATGGTTGGATTTATGTGTCAATGTAGAATTTTCCAAATGTGAAGAGTTATATTCCGTTTCCCCTTCCTTAATAGTTGAACAATATTTTTATTGCTTTTCTGTCCTATGTCCAAATTTTTATTATCTAAAAAAAAAAAAAAAACCAACAAAAACAAACAAGCAAAAAAACACACAGTAATCAAGAGAAGGGTTTCTATGAATGAGAATCCTTTTCCTGTGAGTCCTATTTATGGCTTGTGTACTTGTTTTGTGACTTTGGTCAAAAGAGCCAGTCCTTGCACCCCCTATTCCCAACCTTTAGGGTATACGACAAAGAAATTAGGGTTCAGTGGGGATTATAGTGTACAGTTTACAAGTGGTCCATGACCTTGAAGAGTGGAAGAGATCTAGTGCAAAAAAAAAAAAAAAAAGATAAACTTTCCAATGTATATACAGAAAACAGTGAGAATACAGAAATTCTCATTTCATCAAAAATCACAGGTAACAAAAAAAAATCACAGGTAACATATAAAAGAACTTGATTATTTTATTTCTGGCTTCAGACAATGTGACTTAGACTTGCGTTAAATATTCTAGAAATTCCCACTGCTTCAAGTAAAAATAATTAAGTGCCTCTATGGCAAAATAAGTAAGTGGACCTGGAAAATGGTCTCACCAGTGGATGGACATTTGGGCATTTTCTATCTGAGCCTGCTAGTCTAAACTTTCCTGAAAGGAAGAAGATTTGATTTAAGTAAAGCAAATGATGAGGCTCATTCGAACTTGACTGGGACCAAGGTAGAGATGATGGAATCAAAAGTTAAGACAATCTTTTCTGTGATGTGTGGAATTGACTTCTAATATTCTCTTATAATTCTAGTTTTGCAGAATCCTGCTATAGAAAAAATGGAGCCGTTCGGTGTATTTGTAAAGAAAACTATGCTGGACCTAACTGTGAAAGGTAGGCTAATAAAATTCACTATTTTCTGTGTGGGAAGAAACTTTCTGTTTCTTGCACTCATCAGCTCTGTTATACTCCCAATTCAGTGAATCTGAAGAGGAGAGCAGAACACTCAGGGGACGTCTTCCTAAATCCCATGCCCCAGATAGAGCTGTAAAAATATGCTCCCATGCATCCAGGTCAGGTTAAATGATCAGGTGAAGAGAAAAATGAATATATTTTGAAAAGATTCTCTAGATGGTTTTGGTAACACTACTGTCTCTCTCCCCATCCCTGAGAACCAGTAGCGTAATTGATAGAGAGGCTTCCTTAGTAGAGAAAAGAGGTGGGGGGAGGGAGGAATCCTCTATCGGTCAGTAAAGCAACACACTGACAAAGGCACGAACCTATTATGAATCCATTCTTTATACCATCTCCTCCCCTGAAAAGTAAACAATTTCACCGGGAGTTTGGATTTTCTGAATCCCTGTCAGTATTTAACACCTTTTTTTTTTTTTTTTTAAGTTTTTTAAAGTTGCTTTGGGCTTTGCTCAAGTAAGAAAGACTTTGGCAACTGAAGATGTGAGCTTTCCACTGCATGATTTCCTGGCGAGACATTTCCCATCCTCCCTACCTGTCAGTTACTCAGTTTTCTCCAATCAAATGGCTTTTGCTAAAAGAGTCTCACAGAAGAGTCTTCTTATTTTTAACAGAAATGCCATTGACATCAGCCTCTCCATGTGGTTGGGTAGCAAGATGATGCAGATGCTGTAATGCGAGGGGCGGGGGGGAGGACGGGGGCTACTTCCCAAGCCTCTGGTCCAGCATCTGCCCATGCCCACCTCCCCACAGCATACTCCCACTGCCCCAGATGTGCCGCACAAAGGCCTGGGACTCCCAATGTCAACCTCAAATGATAAGCTATCTCACTTCCTCAGAAAATACCCTCTACCTCTCAGAGAGTAGCTCCTGAACCCTTTTTAAAAAGCCAAGGTGTTTATGGTGTGGAGAAAATCTCTGTACCCGGAGGGCATAGCTGCTATGATGACTAAATGTACAAATCATGGGTAATTCCTTCACTGAAGATTTTTTTAAGGGGTTTTTCTCTCTTTTTTGCTATGAGGGAAGAGGGAAAGTGAAAGCCCATGGCACATATGAATTTCATCTTTGAGAGAGACAAACAGATTTTGTTAATTAATGTTTGTGACACATTCATTCCGTATTTCCTTACTGCGGGACTCAGGAATGTGAGATCCCTGACTTGCTCGCTTTCTGGCTCCCTGTGAGTGAGGGAGGGTTGTTCGTCAGCCAGGGATAGAGCTTTTTCTCCTCAGTGTCTGAGGTTGAAGTCCATTTAGTCTGACAGAGATTGAGCAGTTCATCATTTAATGGGTGTTCAATGGCCCCGGGGATGGCCCGCTGGCCACAAGCAAGGCCTCCTGGAGGAGAAGTCATCTCTGTCCCTCAGGGTTCAGGCCTGTAGAGTTGCACAGAGATGCAGACCCGGGTCCTGTCAGTGAGAACAGGGGGCCCAGCACAGGACAGCTTCCCTGCCTCACATGTGGGATTGTAGGTGATCAGCCTCCCGGTGCACCTTGGAAGCCCTTGGCCCTGATGTTACCCTGTAAGGCTTGGTCAGATCTGGTGGACAGGTAAGGTCAAGGGAGGAGCACTAGTTGTCAAATATGGAGGAAGTGTCGTTTCAGCCTGGCCAAGTTTGTATCTCAGCTCCAATCCTTGCGGATCCTCCTGAGCGAGTTATGTGAGCTCTCCGTGCCAATTTCCACATCTCCAGCGTGGAGAAAATGAGAATGCTCACCTCCTAGCGCTGTCATGAGGGGATACGGTGGGGTGTGGCACACGGCACTTCAGAAATGCTCGATAAAAATGGCCTGGTGACAGCAGGAGTCCCTGGTGGCCATTGTCCAGTTCCCAACCCCTGGCATAAGTGTGCCTGGGAGAGGTTGGCTCATTTCCCTGAAACGCAGTTTCCTCAGCCAGAAATGATAGCTTTGAACTAGATAGTGCCCCTTGTTGCTTGTCTCCCGTGTCCTCCCTGCTTTGCATTCCTCATCTCAGCCTTGCCACCGCCCTGAGAGGAGGTGGTTTTTGTCATATTGCAGATAAGGAAACAGGCAAAGGGAGGAGATGGGGCTGGTCCACAGTCACAGCACTGCTGAGTGGGGGGCCAGGATTCTCACGGTTTGGCTTAAAAATCTGGATTCTTTGCCTGTGCCCATACTGTTCTTCCCAAGTGTCTTCCCAAAGGACTTCTATTTTAAATTTTGACAACTAATGAAGTAGATGAGTCTCTGATATCCAGAAGCACAGTGACCCTGCTCCTAGATTCCCCTTGACTAGAGGCTGCATCAAGAAATGTGCGGGAAATGAGCACCCTTCAAAGCCTGCCATGAGCATTGGCGGGGATTGCTCTGAGCAACTCCCTCCACTTTGTCTCCTGTCTCCTGTCCACCCTCTCTCACACTGTACTGTCTTTGAGAGAATGACCTGAGGCCTTTTGCTCCAAAAATTGACTTTACCATCCAGAGGACTCTTCCTTAAAATGGAAATGACCACATAGCAGATTGGTGGAGGGGATAGCGATGTGTTACGATAAGACATGGTCTTTGCTCTCAGTGAAAGTCAAGGCTAGAGCAGAAGACAAACCCAAACACCATTCATCACAAGGGAGAAAAGGAAAGCCAAATATAAAGATAAGCAAAGCCCTTTCAGGTGTGTAGTGGAAGGAATGATCACTTTCCCACAGAGAGGGCTGGGTCACTGGGAAGGGGATAGCCTTCACTGCTTTGACTTCGTGTTTGACCTTGGGATTGATGGGGGAGGGAGTTAGTTTTGTTTTGAGTTTAACAGCCAGGTGGTTACATTGTCACAGTTAAGCTTCATCTAATCTATATTTTCAGTGTATTTGTGCCCTTGGACCTCTCCACAAGGTATTTTCAAAATATGTTGCCGACTTGTATAGACGTCCATCTGTTTCAAACAAAACTACAATTGATCCAAACCAAGAACACACTAGGCATTTCTGTACTTAGAGATCATGTAGTCAAGCGATGGTTTTCAAATCTGACTGTATGTATCTCCTGGAAACCTTCGTATTCTTGAGCCTTCCCCAAATCCCCTCCGTGCCCCACTGAAAAAGAACCTCTAGGAGTGAGGCCTCGGGACCTGTGTTTGGACTCCCTGTTGGGTTCTCACGCCATTCCTCTCAATGCCTGGGAACTACTGCTCCACCTTTAATGCCACACCTGCATGATATAAAACACGGTCTCCAAACAGTAGCTCAAGAGCCGCTGGTGTCCTCAGAAATGGTCATAGAGGGTCATGAGTTCCCTGTGAATATTTTCTTAGTTTTGTGTTTAATTTCAGTGATAATCTTGAGGAAGAAGGTACTTGAAACATGTTGTGGACTTTCTGTAGAACCACTTAATAATAAAGGGAGATCTGCCTCAGAGCAGAGGAGAAAGTAACAGCCAGGGGTGTGTCAGTGGCACATTACAGACAATTGGAGGTCAACTGGCATGACATCAAAGCAAACTGAGTCATCACCCAGCACATGGCCGGACATAGATGCTGAACTCACACAATCCTCTCCATGTCATATTGCAAGTAGCCCTTCAGTTGCAACAAGACAACATCATCCACTGTCTTGAACTGATGCTATTAAAATGAATTCATTACTTTCGCAGTTTCGTTTGTGTATTATTTGTAAAATTTATTTTGGTTTTCAAGATGTTTAAAAACCATAGGTATAAAGAGTTTCTACCTAGTTTAATGTTCAAACTCTTCAAAGATTTAAAGATAATTTAAATGAACACTAGGAGAGGTATTCTCTGAGAATGTTTTTCGTTTTACACACTAGTTCGAGAAACATCGGTCTAAAGCATAAAATATGAACCTCTTACTGTACCATGTAAAACAGCTCAAACACCCTTGTTTTCACAGTGAGGTTTTTGTGTTTTAGCCTGTCCTGGCCCCTGGCTGGCTCTTTCCCAAAGTCCTTTTCCCTATCTCACACTTTAACTTCAGCATGTGGGAGCTGCGGCTCCCCAAATCCACAAGATCAACTCTAGAGCTCACCACATTGTGTTGCATTTAGATGATGACCATGGCGATGATGACAGAAATAGTAACATTTGTGGAGTGCTTACTGTGTGCCAGATAGCTGTTGGAAGCACTTTACATACAATGAAACATCTAAACCTAAAAAAAAAAAAAAAAAAATCCTATGAGATACCATTCTCATCCTTATTTATAAAGGAGGAAAGTGAGAGACAGAGAGATTCAACCACATGCTCAAAATCACACATTTGGTTTTTCTCTTTTTTTTTTTTTTTTTTTACCCCCCAGTCTCTACTATTAAAGTAGGAGCTCTTCAGGAGAAGTAGCATCTCATGCATTTCTCTACTGCTCTTCCCCATCACAGTATCTGGAACATGGTAGACACACAGTTAAAGTAACAAAGTAACAACATTACTTTGTTTAAGTAATACCTTTTTTTTTTAATAAAATACAATCACAGTACTGTTCATGTTCCTTTAAGAAGATACCTGTAGTGATGAGAGTCAGCCATTGTTTGCCCTATTTGATCCCCTATTCCACTTCTCCTCATGCCAAGAAAATGGAAGAGGGTGACACAGAATTGAGTGAGTCAAAACAGTGTCCTCTGACTGAATAGAGGTTGCAAATGGAAGTTATCATCTGATGCAAATAATTATAAAATGTACAGACTTTATAGGAAGGAATTTTGCAATTCTCATTCTCATCCCAGTGTGACTTTCCCTCTGCTCTAAGTTGTAAATATATAAATATATATATACTATATATATATGCTACATATATATAGTTATAAATTATGTATTTATAACTATATATGTAGTATATAATATATATAATATATAAATATATTATAAATATAAATATAATATTATAAAAATATAAATATAATATTATATTATATATAATATATGTTATAGAAAATATATATTTTTTTTTTTACCTTATTTTTTGTAAGAAAGAGAGAGCATGTGCATGAGCTGGGGCAGGGGGAGAGGTAAAGGGAGAGGAAGAAAGAATCTTAAGCAGGCTCCATGCTCAGCACAGAGCTTGATGCCAGGCTCAATCTCATGACCCTGAGATGATGACCTGGGTGGAAATCAAGAGTCAGAAGCTCAACTGACTGAGCCACCCAGGAACTCCTAAGTCGTACCTTTTAAAGATAAGAAGCCTGAGACACGGAGCCATTAGACTTAACCTGAGTCACAGTTGGTTAGTGGTAAACCCAAAACCAAACCCAGGGGCCTCAATGTCCAATCCAGAGTTTTTACTTCATACATGTATATGTTCTCACTACCTCACTACTCCACATTCGCTCCCATGGCAGCCCCATCCATTCAGTTTTGCCATGGAATGAGAGACATGCTAAGATAGTAAGAAAATTTATCATGTGGGTCTTTTTGCTTAAAGATCAAGAGGGAAGAATGGGACAAATTAAAGAAAATCCAAGGGACCTTAAAACCCTAACAGGAAAGGCTAAATATAGTATCATCAGAGACAATGATGGTGATGGTGATAATGGTGTTGATGATGACCTTGATGACCTTGATGACAGAAAAGAATAATAAAGAAAAGGAGGAGAAGGAAGAGAAAGTTAACATTTACGGGGTTTTGTGATTCCAGGGTTTAGTCTGATTCTTTCTGAAGGTACCACGTTTTTTCAAACTTACACTATCAACTCTGTAACTGTAAAAAATTCTTCTAGGACTCCCTACTCTCTACCATATTCTGCTTGTGGATTCTTACCCTGACTTTGAACTTATTTATCAGTCGTTCATAGAGAAGTAGAAAGCATTTATATGGCACCTACTATGTAACAGGTGCTTTTTTTTTTTTTTCAGATTTTAATTTAACCCCAATGATGGCTATAGAATGGCATCCCTCCCAGAAAGACTTCTGTACCACCTGGGAGTTTTGGCACCCTTAGTAAAAGTGTTCAGTGACAGCTGTGTGACCCTAGGAGGTAAAGCAAAGGAGAAAGAGCAGAAGAGGGGAAAAGAGCTGCAAAAATTCCCAGAACAGTAGTTTTGGGTCAACATCTTTTTTCCCCCCAAAACATATTTCTTTGTTTTCTATTTTGCCCAAATAATATGATCACTAACTGAAATGACAATGTTCATATACCACAGTTTTTTTTGTTTACACTGCAAATTTATCAGCTCTATTTTCCATGAGTGAATCAAGTCATTAGTAAAGCTAGAAATGAGATTATGGGGGAGGAAAATAGATAGGACCAGACTACTGGGTACCAAGGCTCCAGTTTTGACTCTAATTCCAACTGCTGGTCCTTTTGAATCTTTGTTATTTGTTATTTGAGGGTAGGAATTGGGTGCATTGATAGCATTTGATTATTCAATTGTTATAATCACTAATTGATTAATTAGCTAATTTATTTAATGCCAGACTTGTGGGACACTGGGAGCATTAAACTTGGAGTCCCATGATAGGGCTGAGCCCTGCAGTAATGAATAAATTATTTAGCTTCTCCACACTCTAGTTTTCTTGTCTATAGAAGTAAGAGATTATAGGGTGTTATGGGAAGAAACCTTTGCATGCTTATTCAATAAAATTTGTAGGGTTGAAGTTTAGGCTATGACTTCAGAATTGCCTCTGAACCTACCACCAAAAGATGTTCTTGAAACTCAAAGTAGGTTGCCCCTGTGATTAAGAATCTGATTTGCAGCGGCGCCTGGGTGGCTCAGTGGGTTAAACCTCTGCCTTCAGCTCAGGTCTTGATCCCAGAGTCCTGGGATCGAGCCCCCCAGTGTCCTGGGATCGGGTCCTCTGCTCAGCAGGGAGCCTGCTTCCCCCTCTCTTTCTGGCTGCCTCTCTGCCTACTTGTGATCTCCGTCTGTCAAATAAATAAACAAAATATTTGGGGGGGGGGGAGATTCTGATTTGCAGAATAGAGAATTTGATTTTTCTCTTGTGGAAGACCAAGAGACAACCTATGGAGATCAGATTCAGTGGGATTCAACAGAGTGAAGAAAGTAAGTGTCGTCTGACTTCTGTGAGCTTGGGCAAGGTCCTTCACTCCCAGACCTCAGGATTCCCAACTCTACTTTGAGCAGTCCCATTTCAGCGGGACCAAGAGTCTCCTATTCTCTGGTGAACTGCAGCAAAGGACAGAAATTCAATCCAGAGCCATGCGTTCCATAGAGTAATGATCTGTGCTGGCTTGGGAACCAGAGAACCTGTAAATCAGAGGTGCAAAGACTTGAGTATGAATAACAAACTCACTGAACATCTCCTCCAGGGGGTTGTGTGGCACTTACATTCATTCTTATCTTTTTCATGGACTTCAATCTCTAGAGTTCATGATTTTACATATAAGTGTGCTGGTTTCACTTGCTCTTCTTTCAGGACATGTGCTGTGTGTTTTTCCTCTTCCTGCCTCTCCACGCCTTACGTAAAATAGACATGAATTGTCCCTCTGTTGGATGAATTCATTCATTCATTTATAGCAGCAGCAGTGTGGTCCAGGGTGGAGTGAAGGAAAGAATATCAGGCTCAGAAGCTCTGGGTCTTGCACTGTGAATTCCTTGCCATATGAGCCTGGAAAACCAAAGTAGCTTCTCAGCCTCAGCATGCCAGGCCTGCGTGGCCTACCTCCCAGGTGTCTGGGATAACTAAATAAGCCCACCTCAGCAAAGGTAAGGGATATAATGCAAGTAAAGGGTGTAAAGATTGAACGTATATCATTATTACAACCACACTAAAAAAACTGAGACATAGGAGTAAAGCCTGGAAGAACATATGCAGAATGTTGGACTGTGATTTTGTTAGGATCTTGGGATTATAGGTGATTTTTTTTTTCATTTCTCTATTTTTTCAAATATTCTGAGTCATGAAATCCTTTAAAAAAAAAAAAAAAGAAGAAGAAGAAGAAAGAAAAAGTAATGTCTTGTTATTATTGGCCAGGTCTTCCTGATTTCCTTGGAAAGTCCTCTCCTGCTTTCCTGTCCAAGGCCAACGCCCCAGCCCAGGGCCTCCACACCCCAGCCTGGTCTCCCCATTCCAGCCCACAGTCCACCCAGCATCTGAAGCCATCACTGGCTTCCCCCACCTCTGCTATCATCACAAAACCCCCTGTGGGCTCCCTTTCTTTTTCTCTTTCACATGAGAACCTACTCCTGTGCCTGACCTTCTGCTCCATGAAGGGGTGACTACACATTCTTTCCAGCCACTCCCAAAGCCTCTTCCACTCCAGTTAGCCAGTCTTGACACTAGTTTAGGGTCACAGCAAAGAGGAGGCGGTAGCCCGCCAGAAAACATCTATAGCTTGGCTCATACAGTATTCTTATAAAGTTTGAGCCAACCTTTAAAAACTGCGGTTTCACATAAAAATCTAAACTTCAACTTTCTTGTTTTAAAAATAGGAAGGTCTGGCAACACAGATCCTTCATTCCTTCAAGGCCACAGTGTGGAAACAGTTGACAGGAGCTAAGTAGCAGCTACCACCTTGGACAGGGCCTGTGGTCCCACCACTCCCAATAGGGCCTCCCCTGGCCCACAAGACTCCTTTGGGAAAAGTAGAGAAAAGCATTTCTTCCTCTGAGCAGGAGCATCCGCCCCCACAACAAAGGCACAGCTTAGCAAGTCCAGCAAAGGAGGGATGGATTCTGGCCTCTATTCTCCAAGCAATCATCAACAACCCAGCTGGCATGACCATAGGCACCATCTCTGCCCCCAAAACAAAGGCAGTTTGGTGCCTGGTCTCTGTAGGCTCACATATTAAAATGTCCACCATAATGGCCATCCAGGCTCCAATTTAATTTATCTGTGGTACTTTCAGCCATGCCATCTGCTTTGTCTCCACACTGCCTTCCCTCCATCACAAGATGGCCGCCAGAGCTGAGTGCTACCTGCCTCTTCATTCCCCTGTGGATGGAGAGAATGCCTTCCCACACCCCTCAAGCAAGAGCCCTGAGCTACACTCTGAATGAGTCATTCCTCAGCCAAACATAGTAGCCAGGACAATGCCAGGCACTAAGTAGCTCAGTTTAGGTTCTCCGAACAATTCACTAGAGCAAGGCAGTTGGTGATTTATACCAGTGTTTCTCAATATAGATAATAACATTTTGACCAGGAGAATTCTTAGCTGTGCCCTAGTACTGCAACCCTACAGTACAGTTAGCATATCCGACACCTCTCAATCATATGCCAGCCATATACCATAGTGGCTGAGGTGACCAAAAATGCTCACACGCTACTTATGTCTAGACGTTCGTGCATCTGGAAGTCTGACAAAACTGGATGGACTTCAACACAATAGGGAAGAGTGAGTGGTTCTTTAAAAACAAAGTCTGTCCCTATTAGGAAGATGGAAAAGTAGAAATGAATTCTGGAACGGCAATCCACATATATTTATTATATATTCTTTTAGGTAGGAGAGAAGATAAAAGAGAAGAAAAACTATGGTTGCTAAATTTTTACCTGTGATTTTTGCCTCAGATGTGCCCCAGGTTACTATGGAAACCCCTTGCTGATTGGAAGCACTTGTAAGAAATGTGACTGCAGTGGAAATTCAGACCCCAACCTGATCTTTGAAGATTGTGATGAGGTCACTGGCCAGTGTAGGAATTGCCTACGCAACACCACGGGTTTCAAGTGTGAACGCTGTGCCCCTGGCTACTATGGGGATGCCAGGATAGCCAAGAACTGTGCAGGTACGGTACTGCAGATCATGGCCAGCACGTACACTGAATTTAGATGGATCGATGTTGGGGAAATACTGCAAGCACCCCCTTGTTACTTTTCCAGGGCAATGCACGTTCTTAGGAATGTGCACTCTATACTTAGGAATGTGCACCCTATACTCACTTGGGTTAGATATTATTATCAAAACTACTAGTACAACTTAGCTCATGGGTAGAATAAACTATGAGACCATCACACAAATGAACTTTCACGTTATCATCTAGTTTTCCAATTTTTTTTTAATTTTTTAATTAATTATTTATTTATTTGACAGACAGAGATTACAAGTAGGCAGAGAGAGAGAGGAGGAAGCAGGCACACTGCTGAGCAGAGAGCCCGATGTGGGGGCTCGATCCCAGGACCCTGGGGCCATGACCTGAGCCGAAGGCAGAGGTTTAACCCACTGAGCCACCCAGGTGCCCCTAATCTTCCAATTCTGATCAAAGAAGTGAATCAGCCTTCCATGGATTACCTATCATTGACCAGAATTCTGAATGAAAACTTGAAAGATTTACCTCTGTTTTCTTATTCTGGAAGCTATGTCCCTTTTACCAGTTGTGTCTATTAAAACTGACTTCTTAGTGAACTAGATTAGCAAGCCAATGGTACAGTTTAGTCATCCCCCAATGTCCGTAAATTGTCAATGTAAATAGTGCAGGGTCAGTATAAGAAATCTTCCTGGTTAAACTTCAGTTGGACCAAAATGTACAAATTTTATTCATGATTTCTCTAATCCATTTGCTGCATAGAGCGAACATCTTCAGAAATAAAGTTAAATTGCCTTTTTCTAGGAGCAAAAGAAGGTTGAGACTGTAGTTCTTACTCTTTTGTGACTAAGAGGAAGCAGGGTGAGGAGGCACTGTGCCCTTGGGGCATGCTTCTACTGGAATTCCCCTCCCAGAAGCTGATTCCCACCTGAAAAGATTTTAAGAAGTGAAGAGTTTAAAGTTGAGGAGAAGGCACATATGATCTGCAGAAGTCACAATAAAAGTATACTTGTCTATAAGAAAGCCAGGTGCCCTGAGGCATAAAACCAGAGGCAAGAAAGGAGTTCTGGGTTCGGTCAGGCAGGTGTCTGAAAGGGTATTGGCAAAATCAAAGCCTTAGACATTCATACTCCAGTTCTCAAAACATTTGCTAAACTTATGTTATACCACATAAATGCAGGTCACCATTAGAAATGATGCTAATGTTAGAAGCAATTAAGTATAACCTTGCTGAATTGTTTAATAAATCTACATTTTGTGGAACATCACACAGCTGAAGTGTAATAAACGTACATTCCTCTTGAAGCTGATTTTTCTTATGATTGTTCTGTAAAGACAGTTAAGAGGTCGGCTCCCCTCTTAGTATTCACAATCCTATCCCAGCTGATGGCTCGCATAGATAGCTTAGGAAATCTTTAAATATTACAAATGAATTGCTACTGAGAAATTCAGTGGGAAATGAGCAGTGTGATGAGATCGGGGTTTTGTTTTTGGATTTTGTTTTGTTGTTTTTTTTTCCCAAAAGACGTTCTTGGAAATCATCAGTAGATCATAACGGGCTCTCAGGTCTTCTAAATTCACATAAATACGTTCCCGATTCTTTCCACGACATTATTCCTAGTCATCCCACTGATAGCTATCGTTTGGAGGTTTGGAGTCAGCTTTGCCAAGGGTCAAGCACTGTGGGAGCCAAAAATCCTTCTTGGGCCTCCTCCCTCCCTCCCCCAGTACTGCTCCTCCCTCACACCTGGCAATGATCAACCCTGGAGATGGATTAAACTGGAGAATCAGTCTGTGATGAAAGGGAGAGCTCTCAAATTCCGGTTGAATGATGGGTTCCGGGATCATTTTGTACTTTGTGAAACTTCCCAGGATCTTTTTGGACTGAAGCAATTGCACAGTCATACCAGAATCCCAAAAAGTTGGGAGAGAAGTCCCAGAAAATGTAGATTTACTTTTGCCCCAGGACTGCCTTGAATATCTTCCTGGGCTGGGCTAAATTGGGGGAAGGGCATAATCTCTACATCACTCACTCTACACGATCATAAGGAAGAGTATAATTAATCCCCGTTGGAAGAACTATATACTGGAAGCCAGTATTTCTAGAAACCAGGAAAACTCTGCCATATCTAAAGTATTAAGAAACAAATCCCTAACCTCTTGTTTTTGTTTCCCACAGTGTGCAGTTGTGGGGGAGGCCCCTGTGACAGCGTAACCGGAGAATGCTTGGAAGAAGGTTTTGAACCCCCTACAGGCATGGACTGCCCAACCATAAGTAAAAATAACAGTACATGATTGACTAACCCCACTTTCTCTAATGTGCTGCAGGTGTAGGATTAAGAAGAGCTATGCAATTCCCTCTCTGCAAACTGCTTAAGTCCCCCTCCTGGCTTTAACCCTGTCTTTGCCTCCACCAAGTGGACCCTAAGCGGAAGCTACTTGATTTAAATTGGCAAAATGGGTGATTTACATTGAAGCAACTCTATTTTAGAAAACTTATTTTATGAAGCCTTTAAATTCAGCATCTTACCTCGTGGGCAAAGGCAGAGTCAGAGGTACAATTCCTAGTGACCAAGTTCATTCTAGCTCCTTTTTCTTTGTCATCTCTTCAAGTCCTCAGATAATGTGATATACAGACAATGCTTTATAACACTAGGGAAACCAAGACAATAAGCAAACTTAAGTGGCTCTTCCCACATCACTCCAAAATGGAAATGACAGCAGAAAAAAAAAATGTTCAGGCCTTATGGGATGGAGCTGAAGTCTTACTTTCCTGGATTTCTCTGTCATTCCAATCAATCAAACCATGAGCCGTCCTGATGGTACAGGAACCTGTTGTAACACTTCCAAACAAAAGCCCAGAGCTGGTCTTAATGACTTCTAGGGCATCCTTCAAACCCTTCGTCTAGAAAAGGCTATGGTTGATTCTTATAGCATATACGTAAGATCATGTTAAACTTCAAATAACAAATTAACATATTAACAACTATTAACACTCAGTCTTCATTTATTCGTTCTCTAGAAAAGAGCATAGTCTGAGAAATAGAGATTGGGAACAGAAAAATTTCAGAGACTGGGTCAAACAGGTTTCAAAGCACAGTCTGTTGTCCTCCTTAGTACGCACAAGTGGGCACTGGGCCTCCCAGGAGCAGCAGGGGGTGGGGGACGAAGGTGATGACAGCGGCAAGCGGAACTCAAATGTGAAATGCAAGCGGTGGGGAGAAACTACGACCTACTTTACCACATGCCCAGGCTGAGCAGATATTCACAAACAGTGACATTCTACAGACCCCCTTCTCGCTGAAGTGTTTGTCCAGACGTGAGGTCAGGCCATGCAGAGGCGCTGAGCCACCCCTGGAATAGGAATAGGAAAGAGGGGTTGCCTACCAAACAGCCAACTTCACCAGCAGGCACCAAGCAAAAGCCTGGCATGAAGAGAGCCATCCCAGAGGCCTGTCCCACCACTAAGGAAAAGTGGAGAGTGTGCTTCTCCTCCCCCACCCACCTTGCAAATGGCTTGCCCTTTTATGCTTCCTTTCTTTCTCAATTCAGCGACTGGTGTCCACGACAGCCTACTGGCCCAGTTGCACGCGCTGTTCGTTCTGTTAGATTTTCAGTGAGGATAGTGCCCGATGTACAGTTTGAGTCATCTTGGACTCCAGTGTGCTTTGAGGGTAAGGATTGGTTCTGTGACCTAGAAAAGCTCCTCAGGAAACAAACATAAAAATAATATTAAGCAAAGAAGTAGATGTCATGATCTACTAGAGCACATACTTCCCGGATGACTTTCAGTTTTAAAGAAATAACACATCCGTTTTACCTCTAGGCTGTGATAAGTGCATCTGGGATCTCATAGATGACCTTCGATTAGCAGCCCTCTCCATTGAAGAAAGCAAATCCGGTCTGCTGAGTGTCTCATCCGGTGCGGCTGCTCATAGGCACGTGAATGAACTCAACTCTACCATCTCCCTGCTCAAGGTAGGCGGCCCCCTTGTACCTTCAGCGGTATCTCCCGCTGGTCTTACAGGATTGCTCCTATAACTCCTACCCTGTCTGTCGTCTGAGTCCCATGGCTGTATTATAGATAGGTTGTTGGACTAGGAAATGAGAAAAAGTTTATTGTAACCATGAGCTTCATTCTAAAGCAAGAGCTGCCATGTATAAAAGAAGTCAATGTGGAGAAGGCAACAACTAAAACAATTTCTATATACCAATCTATTGAGGGAAGGAAAACACTCTTACTTCCTTGGTAGAAATGTACATTGGTTATTCAGGTCCTTACCACAAACTTACCATTACCTTTACCTCAATTTCCAGTGCTTTGAGGGGTTTCTCTAGAAACCTCTCTCCTGCTCTCTCCCTCTCTCTCTCCCACCCTTACGTTGCCTTCTTACTGACACCCAGTCTCTCCCATTTTCCCATCCACACACACACTGAAGCACAGCAACATCCTTGCTCAGTGTCTTCTCACAGGTCTAGTGGTTAATACCTTATACACAGTCAGACAACAGTCAAAAACAGTAGACTATAACAGTGCTTCTATACCTCCACTTTAAGAGGTGTTTTTCCCCCCTCTAAATTATGGGCTCTGTCACAACCAACAGTTATTTTTTAAAACAGTAATAATTAACTGAAAGCATAATGGAATTAATACTGGCACAGATTTTTACTCTGTCAATTTCACATAATGGTTAAGAGCATTAACTTTGAAACCAGATGGATTGCATTCAGAGCCCAGCTCTGATACTTACCAGTTATGTGACCTTGGGTCAGTTATTTAACCTGTTCATTCTTCAGTTTTCTCCGTCCGGCACTGAGGGTCATTATTGTACCAATCTCCTGGGCTGTAGAGAGAATTCACCAAGCAATATGTGTAGAGAAGTTGCAAAAGTACCTACTTTAGAAGGTGCTCGTTACTCTACTTTTTAGAGGGGCAAATAAATGATATTGACAGCAATTGACCAAATATGCAAAATGTAAAGTAAAGCAGAAATCATGAAATCATAGAGCTGGATGGACTTCTATGAGCATTCTATTCTAAACTTAGGAATCCTTCTTATGCACACTCATCTGTTTGGACACATGGAGGCACTAGTTCTCAGAGGAGTTGCCCAGACTCAGGCCTCTTGATACCACTTGAACTCTCTTTCCTCAGCAACATAACTTCAAGATAAGTGTAATTAGAGCCGACAGGAAGTCAGTGCCAGGATTGAAAGGCTTAGTCCAAAGTAATCCAGGTAAAGCTACATTAGACCAAACTCCTCAAAAATGGAAAAGAAAGGGCAAATGATCTGAAATAAAGAGCATTGCTGTTCTTCTCAAAAAAAAAAAAAAAAAAAAGTAAATTTCCAAACTCCATTTCCCATTACACGGATCCCTGTGGGTTCATCATTTCCTCCAGGGCCTGCCAAAATAGAAATTGTAAAGGTCAGACACCCTGGGCCTCCACCAGTCTAAAGGGTGCCTTTGTGAAATTAGAAAAATGAGCCCTTCCTCCATGGTGAGCACAAACTGGGTCAGGGTCTCTGGCCTAGGGAGCAGAGCTTGCAGAAATTCAGCCCTGAAGGCCGTTGGAACCCTTGTGCAGACCCCAACTTTCATACTAGCTTACAGCAGCCTTCAGACTGGTAACAAAAGCTCACATTTTACTCTAGGTCCTCTTGTACTGAAAGTGGGGTGTGTGTATGTGTGTGTGTTTAAGATTTGTTTATTTGCGAGTAGAGAGAGAGAGAGAGAGAGAGAGAGCAGTGGGAGGGGCAGAGGGGGAGTCTTAAGCAGACTCTGCACTGAATGCAGAGCCCAATGCAGGGCTCTATCTCAGGATCTTGAGATCACTACCTGAGCCACAAACCAAGAGTTGACACTTAACCAACTGGTCACCCAAGCCCCCTTTTATGGATACTTTTCAAAACTTGGCGTGCACATCTACCGACTATTTTCAAAACTTCTTTTTTTTTTCACAGATGAAATTGTTAGAAAGAGAAAACCAGTATGTCCTAAGAAAGATACAAATCAACAATGCTGAGAACACAATGAAAAGCTTTCTGTCTGACGTGGAAGAATTAGTGGAAAAGGTACGTATTCAGTTTCTGGGACTGCCTTCAGAGAAGGGATTTAGCTGGGGTGAGCCTGGCTACTCGCAAACGATCAAGGCTTAACACAGTGCAGGAAAAATGCAGTGACCCACATGTCTTAAAATAAATCAAGGCAAGATCTGTGGAAAAAGTTAATGTACTTGGTCTTTACAGTCTCTTCCCGTTTTGATTGCTTTCCTTGGAAAACTATGTTTATGGGGAACTTTCATTGTATCTGCTGCTGCTTAATATGGTTGATATATATTTCAATTAGGATAGTTGATCAGCTGTTTGCCATAACATTTTATAACTAAGAGCTGTAGAGAGCCCAGAAATAAACTTTATTATACAGAAGATAAAATTTAAATATTTGCTAAAGGATGCCTTAAGTAATAAAAGGAAAGAAGAACCATGCTGAGAAAACAGTTTTGCAGGTTGACAGGGAAAAAAAAAATCACTTTCAAGTTTAACTTTATACCATATACTGAAATAAATTCCAGACAAATTAAGACTTGAGTTTAAATCTCAAATCCATAAGAAAGCAGAACTAAATAATTGTTAAACCTTGGAAGGAAATAACAGTGTGCTTAAATATAGCATGAAAAGTTATAATAAAAAGAGGTAATAGATTTGATAAGATAGTAATAGATTTGATAAGATAAAGAGGGAATAGATTTGATAAAATAAAATTTAAAATACCCAGTAAAACAACTAAATAAATGAAAAAGTCAACTAAACCAAGAAAAATATTGAGGGAAATATGGCTTGTAAAAGCTCTCACAAATTAACAAGAAAAACACTAAAACAGGAGCAGAGTGAACATGAAAGACTATTAAATACACTCCCCGGGAGCCTAATGGAAAAATATCCATCATCTGTAGTAATAAAGAAAAATATAACTAAGCCACAAGGTGCCATATTTTACATATTAAAATGTTTGACACATTTTTCCCCCTAATTATGTTCTACCAGTACTGCCCAAAGTACTCTGGAATTTCTACTTTCAGACACTGGTGTTTGATATTATAAAACACTGAAGTTCTTTTCAAAAACAGTTCTTATTTTCTGCAAAAATAATGGTTAAAATAACTCTGATAATCTCTTTTGAACTTGTACATCTTAAACTTTTAAAAGATTATGTTCTAAAAACATGGATTATTCTAATTGGATCTTTGGAAGATTCAACTACTTCGAAATGTGTATGAAAACCATGTCCTTTGTTCCTACGCAGTGGTGCATTTTAATCCAACCATAAGCATATGTAGAAAGTGGTGAGATCTCTTAAGTTTCAAAGGAAATACCAGGAAAGAAACCTCTGTGGAAAACTCATTGTTTTTTCATTTCGGTATCATGGTTGGAATTTGCCCAAAGTGTCTCAATACTTGAGAAAATATTTTCACCGAGATTAGTTCCTTTTACCACTCAGACACAGAGTTACCGATCCTTTTATTGTACAATTTTTCCACTTCTGGTGTAACTTAAATGCAGACGTTCACAGGGAGAAAATGGCATGAGCTTAAAAGTGACATCACAACAGAAAAGGCTCCTGGGCTCCAAGAGCAGACCACCAAAGCGGGAGGTTGATAATAAAGCACTTGAAACTTTCAGCTGTTTCCACTGACTCTTACTGAAAATAAGGTCTTTCTAACAACAGTCCAGATGGTGTAAGAACCTGCTAAAACATTTTGAAACAAATGCCCAGAGCTGGTCTTAATGATTTCTCAAAGCATCCTTCAATCCTTTAGTCTAGAAAAGTCTGTGATTGATTCTCAGAAAGATTTAAGAACAGAGTTGCCTTACGAAGTCTTCTACCACATAAGTGACTAATATTTGCCTTTAAACAGACTGCAGGATTTCACTGTAGGTTCCCACAGTGATTTTTTTTTTCAAATGACAGTAATGTTTCCTCTTGAAACTTGAAAATACCTTTGTGCAAATTGTCACATAAATCTCATGAGACCCACATCTCACAATTCACATTAATCTAAAGTGACTGGTTTTGTCCCAACCTTCATAACTAAGTCCTCTAGCCCCCTTTTGGAAAATTCTACATCCCCTTCCTACCCTCTTACTTCTGGGAACCTCCTAAAGGGTGTCTGTGCATTTGTATTCACAAATAGCCCCTGCTCCAAAGGACGTCACTTGCACCACTGCTGATCATGTCTGTAAGAAAGTGCCAAACACAATGTCAAGATTCCACTTTCCCACGTTCCCAGGCCACCACGCTCAAAGTCGGAGTGGTACTAGGCTGTAAGCAAAAGTGGAGGCCCTGGCCCTCTCTCAATCTCAGCGCTGCTGTCTCTTGCCAACTGGACCTTGATGTTAAAATGCAGAGCCCCAAGTCCCAGAGCCCAGTGTCCAAGGGCTGGCTCAGGAGGTGCCCCATCACCTCCACTCCCCTGTCTCCTCCACGTCCACTCCACCCCTTTAGCCACAACAAAAACTCCCTGCTTATCAATGCATCCAAGAGATGTTTCGGACTGGAAGGAAAGTAGGTCCTCTGTGTACATCAAAAGCACCTGAGCCTCATCTCTGATCCTGACAAAAATGTAAGACAAAAAATAAGAATATGTTTCAATCCCCAGAGCATGACTTAATACCTGGTGTCTAAGTGATCGTGCTAGCTGCTAGGGATACTGAAAGGAACATAGTAATATAGCATAAACCCTTTTCTCAAGCAGCTCACAATCTGGCAGGGAAAAGAGATACATAAAACAAAAGAATTACCACCTCGCATTCAATAAGAGAGGCATGGTATGGGCTCAAGAGCGTACTCTAAGGAAAAAATAATGAACTTGCTCACTAGGGGTACAGGAGGGAACGATTCTCAGAGAAGCTGAGTGTTGACCTACGTGTTTAAAAATGACCAGGAGTTTATCAAGTACTTCCAAGCAAGTGAAAATTCCACAAGAGCAAAGAGACAGATATTCACAGTGTGTTCTTAGAACTAGAAAAGCTTTGGCTATGGCCTAGTAAAGATTAGCTGCGGGGCGCCTGGGTGGCTCAGTGGGTTAAGCCTCTGCCTTTGGCTCAGGTCATGATCCCAGAGTCCTGGGATCGAGCCCCGCATCGGGTTCTCTACTCAGCAGGACCCAGGGTTCTGGGATCGAGCCCCACATTGGGCTCTCTGCTCAGGGGGAAGTCTGCTTCCCCCTCTCTCTCTGCCTGCCTCTCAGCCTACTTGTGATCTCTCTCTTTCTGTCAAATCAATAAATAAAATATTAAAAAAAAAAAAAAGATTAGCTGCAAGGCAAGGAGCAGGAGATACTGCTGAAGAAGCTCTCAGAGGCCAGATCATGAGGAACCATGACCACCACACTCAGGAACATGTGGACTTCATCCTGTGGACTTTGGAGAACACTGAAGTATTTACGTAGTACCATGAACTGATCAGATTTGAGATCTCGAAAACATTCCTCTTCGGTAGGGAATGATGGATTAGCGAGTGAAGAACTCTGAAGATACAGATAGCACTAGTCTGGAAAACTGCCTCTGGAGTCTAGACAAGTATGGTTGATGGCTACCTTGCCTTCTTCATTTGAGAAGAATTTACAGTGATCAGGTATCAGTCAAGACTATGATCATATGGAACAGGAAGAGAGGCAAGAATGGCAGGCACAGTAAGAACAACTGGGTGACCAATGGACATGAGGAGTAACAAGGAGAAAGCTCTGGCTTGGAGAAATGACTCTTCTAAGATTACGGAATGGGGGCCCCTGGCTGGCTTCGTCAGTAGAGCATGCAATTCTTGATCTCAACATCATGAGTTCAAGCCCCACATTGGAGGTAGAGATTACATTTAAATAAATAAATAAACAAATAAATATCAAAAATAAAATTACAGAATAGATTAATCTGGATGTTTCTACTAACTAACCAGAGGGTAGTTAGAGAAAGATTTGAGTCTGTAGCTCAGAGGAGAGATCCAGTCTAGAAAAGTTGTTAGAAGCCATCTGTGTTCAGGAGGTAGGAAAATCCAGAGTAGGTAACCCTATACACATTCTGAAATGGCACACCAGTATTCCCACTACTGTTTCGTCCTGTGCTGTCCTTGTTTATGCTTGTCTCCCAGAATGATTCCTAGAAGTTTCCCCTTTCACTTTGAAAAGTGTCATAGCATAAGCAGAAACATATGTGATCATCCTACATGTTGATTATCATCCTCACTTAATCTGGTTGATTTTTTTAATTTTTTAAAGATTTTATTTACTTGACAGAGAGAGACACAGCAAGAGAGGCAAACAAGTAGGGGAAGTGAGAGCGGGAGAAGCAGGCTCCCTGCTGAAGAGAACCCGATGCGGGGTTCGATTCCAGGACCCTGGGATCATGACCTGAGCCGAAGGCAGACACTTAAGGATTGAGCCACCCAGGCGCCCTGGTTGTTTTGTTGTTGTTGTTGTTGTTTAATCAGAAATCTAGATACACTCCCCTCCATGCATTGTATTACCAAAAAGTTCTTGTCACTTTTATCTCAAACATGTACAAGGAGACTTTGCTGTACCATTCATCAGTTTATAGCTGCCAGTTAATTTTTTAATTTCACCTCCTCATAAAGTAAGGTGCATCTGTTTGACCAGGGGACTATACTGTTATTTTTCTTCCATAAGCAAAGCTACAGAAAAAAATAAAACTTTCAAATAAGGCATCACTATCTATGAAGGCCAGTAAGTTTGCAATTTAAAGTGATAGGCAGTGTGCTCGCTTCGGCAGCACGTATACTAAAGTGATAGGCAGTCCTCTTTACCTCTGAGTCCTTGGTCAAATATATAGTGTATGTCTCAGCGCCCTCTGGTGTTTGTTGGAAAGAAGTGTTCTTAGACGCCGTCCAGCCTCCCCAGCCCTTCATTGCTTCAATTCAAAGTTTCCTTAAAAGAAGTAAGTTAAACGACTACAGTAATCACAAAAGGCCTTTTTCTTGAAGGATAAAACCAAAGTTAAATATATAAATATATTATATTATATATATAATATAATATATAATATAAATATTTAAATTATATTTGCAAAGCACAACATATATACATAAATTATATTTGCAAAGCACAACATATATATATGTTGTGCTTTGCAAATATAATTTAAACAGATCAAAAATCAACTTGTTGAAAATTTCTAGATGTTTCAAATATTTGTGTCCATAATTTTTAGAAGCAGGGAGGGGTGACGTCAGAATAAGATTCATCTTAGTTTCTGCATCATATGATTTTAAAATGAGCACAGACTTTGTATCTCTGGAAAGCATGAGAACAAGGCAAGAGGAAGACGGGCATTGGAGGAAGGAACTCCAATGACGCAGAATGCAGGTGTCTGTTACTTCAGAGAACCCACTCTTTAGGGAAGGGTCTGATGGTCACATTACTGCTGCCCAGTGAGCTTTATATGGAAGGCATCTGGAACTGGCTTGATAAAAATCCTCTGGGGCATGTGTTTGCTCTGATACCATTTCTGCTTTATCTTCCTTGACTAAGGGCCCCTTCTGTGGCTTATGCCTGGGAAGCCTAAGAGCTTTTCCAGGTAAAGTCATGGAATAATCTTCTGGCTGGAACACGGGAGGACATAGCCACTCCCCTCTCCCAGTGAAACTGTGCTGCGGGTCTACAAGCACGCTGGGGGGCAGGCCACCCTGCAGTCCGCTCAGATGCCACAGCACTTTGGTAGAGAACCGAGCCTGAAAAGCACCAGATGAGGCGAACAGACATCTACCAAGTTCAGACAAAAGAACTCCTTCTCCACTTGCATATAGCCCATGAGCCAACCTTTCTAATGCTGAAAGGAAGTACACAGGACACGTCCCCAATGCCATGCATACAGGCCGGTATCCTGGCCTTGAGCCGTTTCTTAGATGAGCGTCTGTCCTTACACACGCAGAAATAGGCACATCCACATACACACCCACCCGTGCTTCCAGAAGCTGAATTTGAGTCGGGATTTCATCTTGACAAATACTACCTGGGAGCTCAGAAACAGAAACTCCCCCGTGAAGAGAGCGGAGCCCACTTCTCAGAGAAGAGTCTCATTCACTCCAAGCCAAGTCTGCCTGAGTGGTTATTTGTACCCGAGTGCCATCAGTGTTGATGGGAATTTGGAGCACAGCATTGAGCCCAGTCAGCATAATCCTTTAAATCTCAGTAGTCATTTAGTGTCAGCGCTGGACCACCCAGGAGCCACTGGATGCAGAGAGCATTTCAAGGTCTGCCTGCTTTCTCAACAATTGCCCCTGTGAAATTCTAAGCTCTTCTGCCAGCACAAAGTCAGGCTGGTCAGCAGACCTGGGTCATTTCCTAGTCTGGAACTGTGAGCTACAGTAAAAATTCCAAGGGTAAATTGCATATGAAAGGCGGTTAGTTTGGACTGAACTGTGACTGATGGCAGAGGAACACAGCTGATTTTATAGCATCCTGCGACTCTAAAGCCGGTCATCCCATCAGCCTTCACGTGTGATTTCTGGGGCCATTTTACATGTTATAGAACTTCCACATGCCAAGGAAATTTATGTTTACAGGATACATTACGCCCACCCACCATCGCATGCACAGGTAGAACATTCCCTCCTCGTAAATTTAAGCTGCTGTTTATATGAATTATTTGCAGGAAAGTCAAGTCTCAAGAAGGGGCAAGCTGGCTCAGAAGGAAAGCATGGATACCATTAACCACGCAACATACCTTGTGGAGCAAGCTCATAATATGAGGGATAAAATTCAAGGTAAATATATTCTCTTCTCATGCTGCTTAATGTCAGGAATCATTTGTGCTTTAACAACAAAAATATGGCTACTGTTAGTGTTCCCTATGTGCCAGGAACTACTGTTACAGTGTTACATATAAGGTAATATACATATGCATTTATGATAGTTTATATGTATTACATATAAGGTCTTCCAGTTTGGCCATCTAGGATTTCTGAGCACTCATCCCTACTTACAATCTGTTGGTTGTCAAGAATAAATGTATGGAATCATTCCCTTTCCAGGCATTTCAAGGAAGTGGAATGCCAGAATATCCTTCCAGCAAGGAAATGGAATGCTATGGTGTCTCTAAAATGCAAGAGTTGAGTAGGGGTCATGTTTTTCTGGACTATTTGCAGCAAAAACCCCACCTTTAGAGTGGCAGGAAACTGTCCACTAATCCAGACTGTCCTAAGCTCTCTCTACGATGCCATTTCCCGAAGACCAGACAGACAACATGCTCCAGTCCCCAAGCCAGAAGAAAAGCCTGGAGGCCACGTGTTGATTTCTTTGCCCTAAAGCGTTGTGGCAGATTTTACCTTCTTCCTTCTTAGAGGAGTACTTATTTGTGCTCTAACTTCTAATAAGTGTTGGCTGTATTTGAAGACTATCTTAACAGCCCACTGAAAGCCAGCCTCCAATTTACCAACAGAAAACAGGCACTTTCACTTGTTCTAAAATAAAGAGAATTTCTTTGACTCACAGTCTGCAAAGATACAGTATTTGTATGTTTCCATAGCTTTTATCCTATATCTTAAGAGCTGGGTGATAACATCAAGTGCATCTCAGGGCACAATGGCAGTAAATGAGCCCAAGTGAGAAAGTCACATCTTTATCCTGAGGTATAGGAAACATATTTCAGGCAGAAGAATGAATGGAACCAAAATTAGACATTTGCTGTATTTCCTTTGGTGGCTATAATACATGATAAAAATAAACAGCATGCATTTCAATCACCCCACAATCCTATGTTCACTGTTTCATGCTTTTGCATCTACAATAATTTTTTTTTCATTTGAGATTTATTATTGATTTTTTTTTTCCAAAAAGTAAGGTTGGACCTAGAGCTGACCTCATCTAATTAAGAAATAAATGCCCCTCTAGGCAGCAAATAAAGCCAGGGTCCTAGGAAACCATTCAGAGAAAGTAATTCACCTTTGCTGTTGTAAATTTTTTATTCTACCGTGTTTCACTAGGGAGGGATCTAAGCCCTCTATTTGACCCCCTCAGCCTAGGAAAAATGAAAGAAATACTAAAGAAATGTAAATGGGAAACAATAATTTCAATCAGTTTACCTTTTAAAAATAATGCATGAATAGTCTCCAAGACTAAGGCAAATATGTTATTGTCTACATTTCCTTTTTCTAATCTACACAGGACATGGCTAAACTAAAACAGGCCAGAATTGAAAATGTAATATTTGGATCAAAATGCCAAAGAAGTCAGTGGTGTGAGTGATATATCTAAGAGGGGACCCGGGAAATCTATGTTTCATTTATTTCCAGAGCTAAGATTACAGATTTCACTTGAAAAGTGAATGTTTAATCCCTTCATAGTTTTGTTTCTAGCCTATCTTGGTTTCCCCAAAACTTTCTCAGTAATATTTACAGTGTTCAAAAACCTCCTTCCCCGTTTATCTCCTTCCCTTCAGAAGTCAGGGATGCTTCGCGGGACCAACAGTGTGTCATTCCTTTTTCCCAACCAACTGTAAAATAACTCCTGGTGACCTTCAAGCCATTATCCACATAAAATACAAGCCCTTATCTGGTATGATTGATGTGACACCAGTGATTGTTTACCCATCTCGTCTGGCCAACCGCATAGATCATGGTAAACCACAGACACACAATTTCATTTATGCCAGGAAGATAAAATACTTCCTCCCAGAGCTGTCAGAGGACAAGGTGGCAATTACATAACTTTCATCTGATCATATTTAGTAGGAAGATAAAGTCAGAGAATGACTCAGCCCTGCTGGTATTTACAATGCATTTAATCCCTCTGACCATCAGTAGTCCCTTTGGTTCTACACTTCTCCAGAAGTGGAGTGAAAATGACCCAGAATCAAAATGGCCCAGTCTTAACAGTCATACTACAGAAGGCAAATAACAACTGCAAAGTGTGTGTGTGTGTATACACTATATATATAATATATATTTATATATATATAACATATATATAATATATATTTTTATATAATATACATATATAAATGAACAAAAACTCACATCACAATATAACAAACCTCTATTTTTATATCTCATCTATAGAATAATCTGAAAGATCCACTTAAACAACTATCAATATACTCTCATTTTGGTTTAGAGCTTTGGTCAGAACCTTGACTAAAATATAATTATTATCTCTAACACATCCTAAAAAGGACAGGAGATGCCTCAGAGGATTTTTTCCAAGTTATATATTTTATATAAAATGTTGATCAAAGACCCCAGATTTGTGTGCCTTCAATGTTAATGTTCAGGAATTACTATGGAAACCAGACACAGCTGAAGTCAGGACAGGCCTTATATTAATCCCATTACCATTCTGAAGACACCAAATGGGAAGCAGAGTTGTTTCCTCATGTTTTACTTCTCCTTGGAATATATGATGAATTCCAATGCTGACACCAGTATTTACAGATGAACCTTAGTACACTGTCCTTGAATGAAACCCTCTTTCCATTTCAGGATCAGCCCTGCCCTTTGCCCTCGCTGTCCATATTCTCAGTGGCATCCCCCATAAAATGCCCAGACACCCCACCCTGCTTTCTTCTCTCACTGTGCCCTTCCTTTCAGAGATCAATAACAAGATGCTCTATTATGGGAAGGAGCAGGAACTTACCTCTGAAGAAATCTCTGAGAAGCTGGTGTTGGCCCAGAAGATGCTTGAGGAGATCAGACGCCGTCAACCATTTCTCACGCAAAGGGAGCTGGTGGATGAAGAGGCAGATGAAGCCCAGGAACGTAGGTGTTTTCAACTCCTAAGGCATAGCATGTGTCTGCTTTCTTTGTGGGTCCAAGAGAGGATGCTGAGCTACAGGGGAACATTTGGTCAAAGCAAGCAATCTCCAATATTTGCAGTTGTTTTTTTATAAAGATTTTATTTATGGGGCGCCTGGGTGGCTCAGTGGGTTAAGCCTCTGCCTCCGGCTCGGGTCATGATCCCAGAGCCCTGGGATCGAGTCCCACATCGGGCTCTCTGCTCAGCAGGGAGCCTCCTTCCCTTCTCTCTGCCTGCCTCTCTGCCTACTTGCGATCTCTCTCTCTCTGTCAAATAAATAAATAAAATCTTTAAAAAAAAAATAAAGATTTTATTTATTTATTTGAGGGCGAACATAAATACTCAGGCCCACATGAATTGGGGGAGGGGCAAAGGGAGAAGGAGAAGCAGACTCCCTGCTGAGCAGGGAGCCCAACAAAGGATTAGATCCCAGAACCCTGGGGTCATGACCTGAGCTGAACGCAGACACTTAACTGACTGAGCCACCCAAGTGCCCCTAGATGCAGCTATTTAGAACTTATACGTGGCCTCAGGAATCAGGACAGCCTGTACGGTCAAGATTTTTAGATCCAGGCCCAACCTTGACCTTTTGAAAAAGAACTGAGATTCTACATAAAATCTGTAGACTTTAAACTCCTGAGGAGAAGAAATAGGGACTTCATAGTTAGTGAAAACATATAAAACAAGAGAAGAAAAACTAAAGGGAACCACTTTTCAGAACTCCACTAAAAGAAATCTATGGCAAAGGCAGTAAAGCTACAAACCCAGCAACATTCCTGTTCTGAGGTCCCCGAAAGGACTTTTAATGACTTTTAACCTCCAGTGCAAATTTAACATTTCCTTCAATGATGAATGTAGGCAAGAAACCACAGTAGTATCAGCAAACCTATGACTTGGCCACTCTATCAGTTTTCAATGACTATCTAGCAACTCACCCCAAATATATTCATTTTTTAAAAGATTTTATGTATTTGACAGAGAGAGAGAGAGTGCAAACAAACAGGGGGAGCAGCAGAGGGAGAAGCAGGCTCCCACTAAGCAGGGAGCCCAATATGGGACTCTGTCCCAGGACCCTCGGAGTATGACCTGAGTTGAAGGCAGACACTTAAAGACTGAGCCCCCCAGGCACCCCAAACATATTCATTTAAAACTAACATTTATTTATTCATGATTTCACTGGCAATTTGGGCTCCACTCCACCTGGACAGCTTATCGCTGCTCCGTGTAGGAGGGGCTGGGCTCCGTAGGCTGTCTGGGGCCTTACCCAGGATTGCTGGGCCTTACCCAGGATTGTAAGACTCCCTGGAGTCTTACCCTCAAGGAGTCCCGCCCAGGCTCACTCACAGGCAGCAGCTTTCCAAGAAGACAAGAATGGAGCTTGTCCTCTATAAGTCGTGTTTTATCCATCCTACTCGCCCAGACCCGCCCAGATTAACTCTCCTCTTGATAGGAAGAGTTGCAAAGAATTTGGATCCATTTTAATCCACACAATCAACAAGAGAAGCCATGGATCTGGGTATTGGATTTTAGCTGTAGTCTGATCTCACAACATTCAGTTCTTCAGTAATTCAAAATTGTGTAGTTATTAGTCCCACCTCTAGATCTTGTTATTTCAGACTTATTAAATAAGCACATGTGTTGTTATATCACCAATTTGTTTTTTAATATCTTGGTCTTGGCTTTAAGTCTATGTATTTTATTTTACTTTTTTTTTTTTTTTTTAAGATTTTACTTATTTATTTGACAGAGAGACAGAGAGAGAGTGAACACAAGCAGGGGACTGGGGAGAGGGAGAAGCAGGCTTCCCATGAAGCACGGAGACCAAAGCGGGGCTCGATTCCAGGACCCTGGGATGATGACCTGAGCTGAAGGCAGCCGCTTAATGGCTGAGCCACCCAGGCGCCCCTTTACAAATTTTAAAATACATGATAAGAAGGGGCCTGAAGGCTTCACTAGATTGCATATGGTCCCATGGTACAAAAAGGGTTAAGAACACCTGTACTACATTATTTCCCAAGGATCATTACTATCAACTTCTGCTGAAAAATTATTGTGACTATTCTAGAAGAGGAACATTCTTCACCTAAAGGCATGTTATCATAACAAATGTATAAAGTCTTAGAAACAGTAAGAGTTCAAGAAGACTCTCGGGCCCCATTTCTGGGTCAGGATGAAGCCAGTGCTCAGGAAGGAGAGAGCTCTGATGTCAGACAAATGCTTCCACACTTTTTGCCTGTTTTAGAATAGAACGAGTCTGCCCTGGGGAAGCAAAATCCATCACATCTCCCACATAGCCGCCTTCCACCTGGTCAATGCATTTTTAACCACTTTCTTTACTCATTCATGAGCGTATGTCTTCTGCTCACACTAATGAAGGATACTCCCTGGAGGAAAAAGAGAATTAAGACATGTAATCAAAGCATGTTACAAAATTTTATCAGAGGATTAAGACATACACAGAATTTAAGAATATATCATTGCCATTGACTCTTCCGACCACCCTAAACAAAGGTTTAGGTTTGACCTGAAGAAGCTGCCTATCGACAATTGCCTGAAGAGAATAGAGAAAATGTCAGTAGCGGATAAGATAACTTCGGTTATGTTTTTTTTAAGATTTTATTTATTTATTTGACAGAGATCACAAGTAGGCAGAGAAGCAGGGAGAGAGAGAAAGAGGAGGAAACAGGTTCCCCGCTGAGCAAGAAGCCCGATGTGGGGCTTGATCCAAGGACCCTGGGATCATGACCTGAGCTGAAGGCAGAGGCTTTAACCCACTGAGCCACCCAGGCACTCCTATTTTTTAATAGTAAAACTATAGTATATCCGAACCCCTTTGTCTGATAAAATTATGAATAATCTGGGTAATAATAAACACAGCATAATGACATGGTTTTCTCAAAAAACATAATCTTGTTGGAAAACCTAATCAGACTTTTTTTGTTTTGTTTTTGGGGGGGGCTGACATCATCCTGGGACTCAGACTCTACAACCTAGTATTTCTTTCTCCAAATATAAAACGCGGGACTATTTTTATCAACAACAGCTTCAGTCTCTATTGCTAGGGAAGGCATGGCCTGACAAATGTGTGGTTTTGCTAACTGCTGGATGGAGGGAGAGAAGGCAGGAGAAGCCCAGGCTGAGGTTCTGTGTCTGCTTCTTCCCAGTGCTGAACCAGGCTGAGAGCTGGCAGCGGCTATACAACGACACTCGCTCCCTGTTCCCTGTCGTCCTGGAGCAACTGGACGACTACAGTGCTAAGTTGTCAGACCTCCAGGAATCCTTGGACCAGGCTCTTGACCACGTCAGGGATGCCGAAGACATGAACAGAGCCACAGCAGCCAAGCAGCGGGACCACAAGGTACAGTGGACACGTTCCCTGTAATGCATTTCAGGCATATACAACACAAAGTTATAACAAGAAGGGATGGTTGGCATACAATTTCTTAAAATGCTGACATATTCAAGTATCCGTATATTTAAAATATTTATGCATTTTTGCCACCGTAATTTGCCAAAGTCACTGTGTGCACCTAAAGTTGAGTTGAAAGCATTATAATTGTTGAGCTTCTGCATGGATAAGAATGCATTTGTTCTTGGGGCTTGTGTCTGTGCGTATGGATAGGATGTTCTTGCGAGTGAGTTAGCAATGTGCTATTCCTATGCTTACCTTTTTTTTTTTTAAAACTGAGAGCACTAGAACACCAAAGCAACCCAGAACCATGTTTTAGAAGGGTATGTGTAATTTTTGGAAAGGTATGATAAGCAAATCTCACAGCCAAACTGGTTGGCAGCCGCAGGGATAGGGAGTCTAATTCAAGCCAAAGGTCATGAAAATACAAAGAGATGAGAGAAATTCCCAGACCTAGCCACAGCTTGCAAAGCCGGGCATACTGATGGGGGCAGGATCCGTGCATGCCCACCTTAGGGGGCTTAGATCTGGTGGTGGTCATGTCTGCTCCAAGCAATGCATGAACCCACAACCGCCACCATGCAGAGGAGCGATCTTCTGAGAGGAAGACATGTGAATCTTGGACGTACTTATAAAGATCAGAGTGAAATAGTGGAATGTCAAAAACTAGGAAGCAACTATGAGCAAGTTCATTAATTCAGTTATGTTTGCTTTTATTGTCTGCCAAAACCAACTTAAGTGAGACTCTCCACCCTGATTATCAGTCATCACCATCTCTCAGTAAGTCACTGGAAATTTTCCTAAACAAAAGTGAATTACCCTTAGCACCACCATTTTCTAATAGGAGCAGTCCCTCAGCCAGCATTTTTTAAGAATAGCAATGGCCAAGATAGCGACCAAAATAGCCCCCCCTTTTTCTACCCTGCATTCCTGCTCCCTTGCCACTTGCCCGCCCCACCCAGCCTGAGCAGCTGCCCCCATCACAGTTCTGACTGCACTAGTCACTCCGGTAAAACCCTTCGTCTTTTCCTTCTGACCCTATAGCGGTGCCTGTGACTCTGCAGCTTGTGAACCACTGAGTGATCATAAAATAAGTACGGGAGGGTCGTAACCAGCCTTTTTTTTTTTTTAATTGAAGTTTAGTTGAATAACCAGCATTTTCTAGAAAGAAAAGAAAGAATAGAATAGAAAGTATCAAAGCACATAATCTATAAGAAGGTATAGTTTCTTCGCATCTCTGCTTCAGCCTTGCAACATAAATCATATTTTTTACTGTGGCTCCCAGTTAAGAACATTCGAGACCCTGTCCAGTAGGACAGCTTATGCCCCTGCACATGCCATGAGGGACGCTCTCTGATCCACCCTTCGCCAGCCTCCTTGGCCTTGCCTGTTGTGAAGTCCCTACCTCCCATGTTCGGTTCAGGCAATATCACGCTTCCAGTAACCCCATGGGCCTGGAACACAGACTTCCTTTTCCTTTCTCCTTCGCAGGGATAGCCCCAGGCATCACCTCCTCTGGGAGGCCTCCCCTCCCCTTCACCCTCCCCAGGCCCAGGTTAACAGGTGCTCTCCTCAGTAACCCCGTAATGCACCTTGTGCCATTCCCGTTTCAGTATCGCGATCATCCCTTAACAGACCTGCCTTCACTACCCCACCTAAGTGTTGTATTTCGCATTTCACTGTTAGACCTATAGCAAAAGAGTAACAGCAAATTTCCAATCTTTTTACAAAACCAAAAATAACCACACAGTTTAATCATTTTGATATGTGCAGATGGTAGCCACACAACTAATAATTACATGATTTATTTCACCACCCGCTCTCACCCCAAAGGGTAATAGAATGATAAAAATCTTTGTCAGATGAATGAAAGATTCTGTGTTTTGGAAAGCACTCTTTAGAGAGTCTGTTAAAGCAAAGCTCTGCCTTCCCAGAACTGATTCTTTTTTGTAAGGCTCGGGAAATTTATTATTCTTTGCAACTGTGAGATGGAAACTGAACAGGCCTGATAGTGTTAATTGTGTGTCATTTTCATAATTATTTTGTTCATTTCATAATTATTGTGTTCATATTGACCTTCGTTCTGTAGGAGTATATTTGTTTCAAAGCTAATTTTATTCATTTCTGTCTAATGTTACCTGTGATGAGTCTGGCATATGATAAAGGATAAGCCCCTGAGCTTGAAGCATATCACTTCCCAGCTCCTGCAAATGTACTTCTCACTCCGTGCTGTTAGCACAGGGCTTTGAAATTTGGCTCTAACTTTGGGGTTTTAGCTATATTCCCTTAACGCGACCGGATACAAGAGCCTTCTGGCAGGGGTCATATCTCAGATTCGGTAAAAGGAAAACTGCTCTGAAGGAGCTAAATAATACCAACCTTTTTTCTCCTCCTTTCCTTCCATATAGTTCAATACCCGTGCTTTAAAATACTGCTTTTGTGTAGCACTGGGTAACCACTTCTCCTTGAAGAGACAAGAATAATTAACCTGAGATAGTCACACTGTATTAAGCCTGATGGATTTTGAAGGGAAATTGATTTTGTAATGTTCTTGCATTAAGAAGATGTTCGAATGGGATTCTTTCCTGTCCCTGGACTTATATCTTCCCTCTAGCAATGCGTTTGGAGAAGATGGCTTCCGTCTTCCTTCCCACTAAATTAGAAAAGACCACAGGCAGCACGAAAGACACTAAGATGAACTTCAGAAGTTTTAAAGTATGTCCCTCTATATCTGGGCTTCTGTAATTATTCCCATGATATCTTAGATTATACCATAAGTCATATATTTCAACTCCCATTCAAATGACCATTTCTAAAGTAACTTCAACTCGTTTTTTACCCAAACTATAAAATGAGTCTTACTTTTCCCTCTTGAAGTGTCATTCTGGCTGCTTTCAAACTCTAAACTCATTTGAAGTTTTCTAATATTTCTTCAGAATCACAATGTGCCTGCTTCTAGAACCCAACAGTGAAGGTAGAAATTAAACCATTCATCAGAAAATCCCTTGGGCCACTTCCCTCCTCAAAAAGTCTGAGCATCTAACATAAAGAGCTCCAAGTGCTAGGATGGGAGATCACAATTTCATGATTTAATAGTAGGGCCATTTACATTTTTTAAAGAGCATTAAGATTTTTTTGTATATGCTTTATTCCTACCCAAATGATATATATCATTTGGGTAGAAATATATCATTTGTGCCTGGCCCAAAGTCACCACATGATAAATGGTTTTTTTACTTACTTCATTTTTCATTTACTCAAAAATAGAGCCTCTGTGAAATCCTGTGTCCAGTGTCCCACTTTACATTTATGGAGAAAAAGTCAACACCTCTCTCTGAAGTGGTCAGTCTCTTTGAGATGATGGTATTATAAGTAAAAATCATAACTAAGTGCTTCAAAGCTCCCAAAGTGCTCATTTTTGTTATCTCCCCAGTATAAATGAGAAAACTGCATGTGGCATGGGTAGAATTCCCCAAAGTCACACAGCAATTATGTGATGGGGCTGGGAGAGGAACCCAGGTTTATCTGAGCACAAAGACTGGAAGTGACATTGACCACGCTCCCTGATGCGTTCTCTAAAGTGACCTTCTCTTCCACCCTTGCTTTCTCTTCGTTCCCATAGAAACAACACGAGATAGTGAGGGAACAAATGGAAGGGGTGAACGCTTCTCTGAAGACGTCTTTGGATTCTCTGACAACACCTCGTCTGACCCTCTCAGAACTTGATGAGACAATAAAGGTAGGGATGCATGTGACTTGTAGGTTTGTATTTATAGCAGATTGGAACAGTGGCTCAGTATCACAGAACAATAATGGAATCCAATTCAAATCTGTCACGTTAACCAGCACTACAGAAACAAGACTGGGTGACTGAGCTTTTCAGTTTCCTTTGTGGTATGGTGGCACAACTCACATATGGCTATTTAAATTTAGATTTAAATTTAATGACTTAAAATGAAATAAATTAAAGTTGAATTCCTCAGTTGAATTAACCATATTTCAAGGGCTCCATAACATCATGTGTGGCTAATGGCTACTAAATTGGACAGCATAGATCTCCTGGCAGAAAGTGCAACTTAGAGCCATCCTACTCACTCTTTACTTGTAAGTTGGGTATCTAATAAAGCTAGCATTCAAATCAATAAGAGACGTATTTTTAAAGTAGAAAATTTCCAGTGAACCAGACAATCCCAAAATTACTCTTAACTCATTTGTATTACCTTTGAAAGGATACCATTTTAAAGTCATCTGATCACCATCTCCTTCTTTGACAATTTCAGCAGCAAGCTCTCTGTCTTCCTTTCCACCCCTAATCCCATCACTGTCTTGGAAACATCAAAATCCAGATGGATGAGCCCACTAGCTTTCAGACTTCTGGCTCCTATAACTTCTGTCCAACAAGATTTTCCTCCAGCCCACCCTGTTATCCCTGCTATGGCCATACCGAGGTCTTGTCATCAATAACAGTACCTCCTTCCAAATCCCAGTGTTAAGCCCCGCCCTCTCTTATCTCACTTACTCTGGAATACCCACTTCAGCAATTCTCTGACCACATGGAGACCTCCTCCAGGTCATTATCCTGCTCCTCTCATATCCTCTTCTCCCTCCTTAAGTAACTAAAATGATCAGTACAGTAGTCCCTCTTATCCATGGTTTTGCTTTCCATGGTTTCAGTTACCCACAGTCAACCTCTGTCTAGGAGCAGATGATCCTGCTTCTCACATATCCTCACAAGGCCACTTGTAGTCTAATGCTACAGAATAAGACCTACATCAGTCACCTCACTTCATCTCCTCACACAGGCATTTGATCATCTTGCATCATCACAAGAGGGGTGAGTATGGTTAATAAGATATTTTGAGTGGGGTGGAGGAAGGAAGAAGATGGTAGACGAGGAGGAGACCTAAATATCCTTGGGTCCCAGGAGTTCAGCTAGTTATCAAACCATTCTGAACACCTACAAACTCAACAGGAGAGAAGAAGAGAAGAAGAGCAGCAATTCTAGGAACAGAAAAGTGACCACTTTCTGGAAGGTAGGATGTGTGGAGAAGTGAATCTGAGGCAATACACTAGAAGATAGACCGCAGGGGGAGGGTCCAGCTCCTGGCAAGCAGTAGAGAAGTGGAGCACAAAATCAGAACTTTTAGAACGTCCGCTCCACTGAGGGACATCACTCCAGAGGCTACACAGGGGTGGAGCCCTCACAGGGACAGTGTGGTCTCAGAACCCATGAGATCCTGAGGGGTCCCTAAGTGTGGCAGAGCTCCCAAGTATCAGAGTGGGGAAACCGGCTGCAGAGATGGAGCCAAAGAGCAGGCTCTCAGCTCAGGGTTACCTTAAACTGTGACTGAGGCACAGTTGGGTTACTCCTCTTCCAGCAGGGACTCCATAAGCTGCAGATCCAGAGAGACCCTTTCCTTCCTCCTCTGGGAGGAGTGGCACAGGAGCATGCTGCAGTAATTTGCTGGGTTTGGAGACTCCGAACGGGGCTGGGCACTGTTTCTATCTCTCTGCACCAGAGATAGAGACTCTCGGTCACAGGCTGGATGAACACAGAGCATGGCCAGAGACCAGCGAGATGAGAGTGATGGACTGCTTTTCTCTGAGGGCATACTGAGGAGGAGGGGCCCTGAGCTCTCAGCTCCTATAGGGCCAGAGATTGGGGGACCACCATCCTCCCATCCTTCAAAGCTGTACAGAAAGTGTTCAAGGAACAAAAGCTACCAAAAGCAAAACTGAGAAGATTACTTAGCCTGGCTGCTGGCAAGGGCAGTGCAATTCCACCTTGGGCAAAGACAATTGGGAATCACTGTAACAGGCCCCTCCCCCAAAATATTAGCAAGAACATCCAGCCAAGAACGAATTGACCAATCAATGAGAACTGCAGAACTCCAGAGCTAGGAGAATGCAACACATAGAATTCATGGTGTTTTCCCCACAATTCTTTAGTCTTTCAAGTTAATTTTTTTAACTTGAAAAAATTTTTTTCTTATTCTATTTTTTTAATTTTTCCTCTTTCCTATTTTAACCTTTCTTTTAACTATTTTATCTTAACAATATCTTTTTTTAAAAATCTTTTTTTAATTTTCATTGTTATAATCATATTCTATCCCTTCATTGTATTTAACCTTATTTTTTATATACATATAGGTTTCTCCTTCTTTAAAATTTTGGGATACAGTTTCTTCTTACAGATCAAAATATGCCCTAAATCTAACACATGGCTTTGTTCTAGTCTCCAGCCTGATCACGTTCTTTCCTCTTTTTTTTTTCTTTTGTTTTTCTTTCTTCAACCAACTTCTTGTCTTATCAATTCCTTTTTTAAACTTTTTTTAAATTTTCATCTTTGCAGTCATATTCCATCCCTTCATCTTGTTTACCCTCATTGTGTGTGTGTGTGTGTATATATATATATATATGGTTTTTATTTCTTTCAAATTTTGGGAGAGTTTCTTCTAACAGACCAAAAGATACCCAAAATCAAGTGTGTGGTTCTATTCTATTCTATTCACCAGTCTAATATATCTAGTGTATGTATAATTCTTTTTTTCTTTCTTCTTTCTTCTCCCCCTGGTTTTGGGTCTCTTCCAATTTGGTTTGTGTATATTTTTCTGGGGTCATTTCTACCCTTTTAGTATTTTGTTCTCTCATTAATCTATTCTTATCTACATAAAATGGCAAAGCAAAAAAAACTCACCTCAAAAAAAAAAAAGAAAAAGAGGCAGTACTGATGGCTAGGAACCTAATCATTATGGACATTAGTAAGATGTCTGAACTAAAGTTCAGAATGCCAATTATCAAGGTGCTAGCTGGGCTCGAAAAAAGCATGGAAGATACTAGATAATTGCTTTCTGGAGAAATAAAATCCCTTTCTGGAGAAATAAAAGAACTAAAATCTAACAAAGTTGAAATTAAAAAAAGGTATTAATGAAGTGCAATCAAAAATGGGGACTCTTACTGCTAGGATAAATGAGGCAGAAGAGAGAATTAGTGATATAGAAGACCAAATGAGAATAAAGAAGCTGAGAAAAAGAGAGATAAACAGCTATTGGACCACGAGGGTAGAATTTGAGAGATAAGTGATACCATAATATGAAACAGTATCAGAATAATTGGGATCCCAGAAGAAGAAGAAAGAGAGAGAGGGGCAGAAGGTATATTGGAGCAAATTATAGCAGAGAATTTCCCTAATTTGGCTAAGGGAACAAGCATCAAAATCCAGGAGGCACAGAAAACTCTCCCAAAACCCTTCAATACCCCATCATCTATCTAATAGTAAAACTTACAAGTCTTGGTGAGAAAGAGAAAATCCTGAAAGCAGCTCGGGACAAGAGGTCTTTAACATACAATGGTAGAAATATTAGATTGGCAGCAGACTTATCCACAGAGACCTGGAAGGCCAGAAAGGACTGGCATGATATATTCAGAGCACTAAATGAGAAAAATATGCAGCCAAGAATACTATATCCAGCTAGACTGTCATTGAAAATAGAAGGAGAGATTTAAAAAGCTTCCAGGAAAAATAAAAACTAAAAGAATTTGCAAATATCAAATCAACCCTGCAGGAAATATTGAAAGAGTCTTCTAAGCAAAGAGAGAGCCCAAAAGTAACAGACCAGAAAGGAACAGAGACAATATACAGGAACACTCACCTTACAGGCAACACAACGGCACTAAATTCATATCTCTCAATAGTTACCCTGAATGTAAATGGACTAAATGCCCCCAATTTAAAGACACAGGGTATCAGAATGGATGGAAAAAACAAGACCCATTGATATGCTGTCTGCAAGAAACTCATTTCAGACCCAAAGACACCTCCAGATTTAAAGTGAGGGAGTGGAAAACAATTTACCATGCTAATGAACATCAAAAGAAAACTGGAGTGACAATCCTTATATGAGGTAAGTGAGATTTTAAGCCAAAAACTATAATAAGAGATACTCAAAGGGTCTGTCCAACAAGAAGATCTAACAGTTTTAAATATCTATGTCCTAACATGGGAACAGCCAATTATACCAACCAATTAAACACAAAATCAAAAAAACACATTGAAAATAATACCATAATAGTAGGGGACTTCAACACCCCCCTTCACTGAAATGGACAGATTATCTAAACAAAAGATCAACAAGGAAATAAAGACTTTAAATCACATGCTGGACCAGATGAACATCACAGATATATTGGGAACATTCCATCCCAAAGCAACAGAGTACACATTCTTCTCTAGTGCACATGAATATATCACATCCTGGGTCACAAATCAGGTCTCAACCGGTACCAAAAGACTGGAATCATTCCTTGCATATTTTCAGACCACAGTGCTTTGAAACTAGAACTCAGCCACAAGAGGAAAGTTGGAAAGAACTCAGATACATGGCTGCTAAAGAGCATTCTACTAAAGAATGAATGGGTCAACCAGGAAGTTAAAGGAGAAATTTAAAAATTCATGGAAACAAATGAAAATGAAAATACAATTGTTCAAAATCTTTGGGACACAGCAAAGGTGGTCCTGAGAGGAAAGTACATAGCAATGCAAGCCTTTTTCAGGAAACAAAAAAGGTCTCAAGTACACAACCTAACCCTAAACCTAAAGGAACTGGAGAAAGAACAACAAATAAAGCCTAAACCCAGCAGGAGAAGAGAAATAATAAATATCAGAGCAGAAACCAGTGAAATAGAAACCAAAAGAACAATAGAACAAATCAACAAAACTTGGAGCTGATTCTTTGAAAGAATTAATAAGATTGATAAACTCCTGGCCAGACTTATCAAAAAGAAAAGAGAAAGGATCCAAATTAATAAAATCATGAATGAAAGAGGGGAGATCACAACCAACACCAAAGAAGTACAAACAATTATAAGAATATTATAAGCAACTATACACCAGCAAATTTGACAATCTGGAAGAAATGGGTGCATATAAACTACCAAAACTGAACCAGAAAGAAATAGAAATTCTGAACAGACCCATAAACAGTAAGGAGATTGAAGCAGTCATCAAAAATCCCAACAAATAAGAGTACAGGGTCAGATGATTTCCCAGGGGAATTCTACCAAACATTTAAAGAAGAGTAAATACCTATTCTCCTGAAACTGTTCCAAAAAAAATGGAAATGGAAGGAAAGCTTCCAAACTCATTTTATGAGGCCAGCATTACCTTGATTCCAAAACCAGACAAGCACCCAGGATAATTACAGTCCAATATCCTTGATGAACATGGATGTAAAAATTCTCATGAAAATACTAGCCAATAGGATCCTACAGTACATTAAAAGGATTTTTCACCAGGACCAAGTGGGATTTACTCCTGAGCTGCAAGGTTGGTTCAACATCTGCAAGTCAATCAATGTAATGCAATACATTAACAAAACAAAGAACAAGAACCATATGATACTCTCAATAGATGCTGAAAAAGCATTTGGCAAACTACAGCATCCTTTTTTGATCAAAACTCTTCACAGTGTAGGGATAGAGGGGACATACCTCAATATCATAAAAGCCATCTGTGAAAAACCCATAGTGAATATCATTCTGAATGGGGAAAAACTGAGAGCTTTTCCCCTAAGGTCAGGAACACGGCAGGGTTGTCCACTATCCTCACTGCTGTTCAACATAGTACTAGAAGTCCTAGCCTCAGCAATCAGGCAACAAAAAGAAATAAAAGACATCTGAATCAGCAAAGAAGTCAAACTCTCACTCTTTGCAGATGATATGATACTTTATGTGGAAAACCCAAAGACTCCACTCCAAAACTGTTAGGACAGAATAGAGAGCCCAGAAATGGACCCTCAACTCTATGGTCAACTAATCTTCAACAAAGCAGGAAAGGATGTCCAATGGAAAAAAGACAGCCTTTTCAATGGTGTTAGGAAAATTGGACAGCCACATGCAGAAGAATGAAACTGGACCATTTTCTTATACCACACACAAAATGGATGAAAGACCTCAATGTGACACAGGAATCCATCAAAATCCTTGAGGAGAACACAAGCAGCATCCTCTTAGACCTCAGCCACAGCAAGTTCTTCCTAGAAACATCACCAAAAGCAAGGGAAGCAAGGGCAAAAATGAACTATTGGGACTTCATCAAGATCAAAAGCTTTTGCACAGCAAAGGAAACAGTCAACAAAACCAAAAGACAGTCAACAGAATGGGAGAAGATATTTGCAAATGACATATCAGATAAAGGTCTAGTATCCAAAATCTATAAAGAAATTATCAAACTTAATACCCAAAGAACAAATAAACCAATCAAGAAATGAGCAGAAGACATGAACAGACATTTCTCCAAAGGAAACATACAGTGGCCAACAGACACCAAAATGTGCTCAACATCACTGGGCATCAGGGAAATATAAATATAAATATAAACATAAATATAAATATACACACATTTACTATTCAGCCATTAAAAAAACCCACAAAATCTTGCCATTTGCAATGACATGGTTGGAACTAAAGGGTATTATGCTAAGCAAAATAGTCAATCAGAGAAAGACTATTATCATATGATCTCTCTGATATGAGGAATTTGAGAAGTGAGGAGGTCATGGAGAGAAGGGAGGGGAAAAAATGAAACAAGATGGGATTGAGGAGGGAAACAAACCATAAGAGATTCTTAATCTCAGGAAACAAACTGAAGGCCACTGGCAGGTGGAGGATAGGGATAGGATGGCTGGGTTATGGACATTGGGGAGGGTATGTGCTACGGTGAGTGCTGTGAATTGTGTAAGACTAATGATACACAGACCAGTACCCCTGAAGCAAATAATACATTATATGTTAATTAAAAGAAGATATTTTGAAAGAGAGACCTCATTCTCATAACTTTTATTACAGTATATTATTATAACTGTTCTATTTCATTATTAGTTATTGTGGTTAAGCTCTTACTGAGCCTAATTCATAAATTAAACTTTATTATAGGTTTGCATGCATAGGAAAACCCTAGTATATATAGTTTGGTACCATCCACAGTTTCAGGTACCCATTAAAGGTTTTATAAAGTCTCCCCCATAGATAAGAGGGACTATTATATAATCATTATTTTCAAACACCCTTCACTTGTATACCCACCTCTGCTCCCTACTGTACTCACATGAGAATTCTATTCCCATATCTTAGTAAACCCAAGTATCCCCAGCATCATGGCCATACCAGAGAAGTCAACATAATGAACAGCCTACCTCCTCTTTTGTCAGTCTGTCTGGTGAATTTGCTTCATGCTGCACTGAAATATAAAAGCAAAGAGAAGAAACTTCCTTAATCTTTCCACCCCAGTTCTACCAGTCCACCTACATCTGTATTTACCCTTGTACCTCCCTTCCTCATATAATTAATGAAGTGTCCCTTTTCCTGTCAAAGTCCCATCTCCCCGCCTATGCTCTGAATCCAATCCTTTCTCAGCTCAATACTCCCCAAAGTATTCCCTCTCTCTTCTGTGTTATCCAATTCTTATTCTCTATTGGACCATTACTACCAAAATGTTAACATTCTGTAACTTATTCCCTGGCCTTTAAAAAAGGAAAGAGCTTGCCTACATCCCCTGTAACCTCTGCCCCATTACTCTACTCTGCTCAGCTTCACAGCAAAACACCTCAAGAATCATTGACCATCGTCATTCCCACCCTCCAGCCCCCTGGTGTCTATTGTACTCAACCATTCCAAATGGGATTGCATGCCCCTCCACTGAGACCGTTATCCAGTTCACCAATGAACTCAACATAGCTGAAACTGTGGCTGCCTCTTCCTCTCCCTGCTGATTAAAGTTTCCTCCTTATATAAACACTCAGAACTTTCATCCTGGCTCCTCCAGTACCCCACTCACCTGGTCCTCCTCCCACTTGATTGGCCATGTTTTCACCTCTACACATCCTCTATGTAGTATATATTGTAGTAAATATTTTAGGTTCTGTGGCCACATATAACCACTCTCTCATTTTCTTTCTTGTTTTTTGTTTGTTTGTTTTTATACAAAAAAGTAATACCCTTTTAAAATGTAAATAATATTCTTATCTAGAAGCTATATAAAAATAGGCCTCAAGCTATTTTTGGCCCAGAACTCTGTCCATCCTTACTCTGGTATAATGACTGGCTCAGTTCTCAGTCCTAGGCCCTCTTTGGTACTTACACTTTCTCCATAGTTGATCCCATTGAATCTCATGGCTTTAAAGAACAATCGTATGCATGATCCCACAATTTATACCTCCAAATTTCATACTTCCAGTATAATCATTTTACCTGGTTATTCCACCCCCAGGACTACATGATTGTAGAAGGCAAGAACTGTGTCTATTTTTTTAACTTAATTTTATTTTTTCAGTGTTCCAAGATTCATTGTTAATGCATCACACCCAGTGCTCTATGCAATACATGCCCTCTTTAATAACCACCACCGGGATCACACAACCCCCACTTCCCTCCCCTCCAAAACCCTTGCTTTGTTTCTCAGAGTCCACAGTCTCTCATGGTTCGTCTCCCTGTCTGATTTCCCACAACTCCCTTCTCCTCTCCTTCTCCCAGTGTCCTCCATGTTATTCCTTATGCTCCACAAGCAAGTGAAACCATATGATAATTGTATTCCCAGAATGTAGCATAGTTCCTAGCACAGAGGGTTTATTTCTATGGAGATAGTATTAAGTTTCTAGCCATTTGGTAGGTCATCTGGGGAACAATATTTTTTAAAAAATTATATTTATTTGGTGAAGCCACCTGAGTAATCAGATTTGTTCCTGGATAGCAATTGGTTGATTTTGAGAGGGAAAATAACATGATCATATTTGTTTAAAAGAAAGATCACCACTCCTGTAGGAGGGTTCGGAGTGGGCTGAAAGATTTAAAGTCTGGGCTGGGAGAGAGGAGTTAGATTATTCAGAAAGGGAAGCGCTAAGTCAAGTCTGAGCAACACCAACTTTTACAGTCTCCTTCCTGGACAGTGAAACAGGAGACCCAGGAGAGAGCAATGTCACAGAAGCTAGGGAAAGAGATTTTTAAGACAAAGGCAGTGACCAACACTGTCACAAACCAGATAAATCTAGTAACTAAAGACAGGAAAAGTGGGTCAAATGGATCTGGCAACATGGTGTCTGACACTGGAGATCTTGGCAAGAACCATTTTTTGTGGAATGCACTGCATCAACAAAGAAAAGAAGCTAGAGGGGAAGCTATAGTCAAGGAATAAGTTTTATTTGTTTGTTTTTAATGGGAGAAGTTAACTGGGCATGTTTACAACTGAAATGGGAGTCAGTAGCTAGGGAGCAAGAAGAATAGAAAACAGGGCAGCATGCCTTATACAGAAAAGGAATGCTTTTCCTCTTAAAGTATGAGGAAGATGTACATAAATTTGTGCTATAAATAAGTGTATAGGGGATTTTTGGTGGAGGGAAGGAGCTGGAGGATGGTGGCAAAGAGTTGTTTGCAACTCTTCTTTGTTAGTATTGGAGTCTGTGAGGAGAATAGTACCCCCTTTCAGCACCCAAGTTCTAAACAAGTTGAAAAATAAATAAAATAGTAAATATAAAGTCCAAGACTATAACCTTCATTTCTGATGCAGTTAAGATGAGGGCATGGTTTTAGATCTCTTAGCCAAGTGGGGTTGCTAATATTCAATTCCAGAATTAGGCACAGCTGCCCACTCAGGAGGACAACATTGCAAGGTTCCTATAGGGTTTCTGCCTAGAACAGCTTTCATTAGAGACAAACACAGGAAAACTCGGGCTTTCTGCTGTCAGCTTGCTACCAAGAGGCAGAAGGTAGAATTGAATAGAGCCTACATAGTTATTCCCCCCAAATTTACCAATTAAATAAACCAGTTCCTCTCTCAGGAGCAGAGTGAAGAAAGGGGTGGAGAGGTCTGAAGTTTCATCAATTGAGCTCCCTTTATATGGAGGAAACTTCAGGAGTATGGAAAAAAATGATTCCTGCTACAGTTAGTTGATGTCTCCTAAATTAAAAAAAAAAAAGAAAATAAAAGAAAAGGGAAAAAATACAGTGATCTATTTAGAATCAGAGAGTGATGGAGGAAGGAAATGTGATTGGCTTAAGAATGGTGACAATGTTTAGAATCACTGCTTGAGTGACTGGGGAAAATGAATGATGCTTATTAGATTCAGTAACTGAGATATCATTAGTTTGAATTTCTGCTTTGTTGGAGTAGTAAAATAAAAAATAGACTGGAGTGGGTCAAAGAGTGAATTAAAAAGCAAGGGAATAGACAGCTAACATAAACACTTTTTTGGCTCTATATTGCTATGGAGGGAAAGAAAAGTAAGGTAATAACACTGGAGAGATGTGTGGGTAAAGGAGGTTTTTTGTTGAGCTTGTTTTGTTTTCAGGTGGGAGAAGGCAGAGCATGTCTGAAAGCTAGGGAAGCAATCAGTAGGAAAGGAGTTTTTGAGGATGCAAGAGAAATAGATAAAAGTCTACTTAAAGTACTTCAGACTGCTGTATACCTGACCTAAAATTTACTGAACCTCATAATAAGGAAGACTAGAGATTATCTTCTGGTGCTCCCTGGGGAGAAGATTTTAAGTTATTCTATATTCAATTCACTTTTTAAAATATTTTCTTTAGAATGCTTCAGGGATTTATGCGGAAATAGATGGAGCCAAAAATGAACTACAAGGAAAACTGTCCAATCTAAGTAATCTTAGTCATGATTTAGTCCAAGAGGCTGTTGACCATGCACAGAACCTTCAACAAGAGGCTGATGAATTGAGCAGGTAATCTCCTGGTTTTAGAAATGCAAATATCTATGTAAACTGAATAACTCATTTTTATTCAATTCCATGTACCCGAGTTACAGGTTAGCAGGTTGGGTTTTGGGTTGGGTTTGTTTGTTCATTTGTAAGTTGCTTGATTGGTCAGTCTGAGAGCCAGCCAGTCATTGTTTATTGTCATTGTTTTGGGGAGAGTTTTTTGGTTAAAAAAAAATATATATCTGTCAGATTAGAGACCTGTGTTGCGGAAGGGGTGGTTCTGCTCCATAATTATTAATAGGGTGACCTAAGACATTTTGGTTAGGGGCCTAATGCTGCACAAAATATTATCAAGTAAGGGCACCTGGGTGGCTCTGTCAGTTAAGCAACCGACTCTTGATTTTGGCTCAGGTCATGATCTCAGGGTCATGAGACTGAGCCTTGTGTCTGGCTCTGTGCTCAATGTAGAGTCTGCTTGAGATTCTCGACATTCTCTCTCACCCTCTCCTCCTGTCCCTCAGCTCTCTTTCTCTTCCTCAAATAATAAATAAGTAAATCTTTTTAAAAATGATTAAGTAAATGAGATCCCTCTACAAGGTCTAATTCTGCCACCATCACATATTTATTTCACATACAGCATTAGCTTTTTACACCCAAGGGTCTTAAGTAAAGTTGGTTGGAAGTTGGCAATACAATTGACTTCTGGTAAATTCTCATAGACACTCTATGGTGCTCAGCAGGAAATGTTTGATTTCAACACCTGATTAAGAGAAAATCAATTGACAATTTACCTCACAGCGTCTAGAAGAGAGTCACACACCCTTTGGGCACTCAATTAATGTTAATTGAAATGTACTGAAAGATTGGAATTGAATTCATGACCTTGAAATGATAGGTAAATGATGAGATAATTATAGAGAAAGACTACAAACCTGGAAATTAGGAAAAAAGAATCAGTAAAGGTCATGAATAAAATAAGAACCAATAATAACTCTTGTTCAGACTTAAACTACCTTTTTATTCCTGGTGGTCAAAATTCTCAAATATCCCTGCAAATTTTCAGAGAATTGAAAGGAAGAGAGGAGACAGACAGAGAAAAATAGATGTTATGTAAAATCTTGGTGTCCGAGATGGCATTATATCCATCTAGTGGATATAATCCAGGAAATTTGCTTTTGATCAAACCAATAAAATGAAGCTTAGATAAAATATGATTCAGACAATATACTGTATTGAAATAATATTGTTTCTGAGATCCCTCTTGTGTCTCTCTTCACTGGTTTTTTTGTCCTCTTAGTGAATCTTCCTGTTGGTTGGGATCCCAAAACATACCTTCACTAAATGCACAGTGTTCTAGCACAATTCTAAGAAAGTTACCCATGCTATATATGAAAAATTGTTCAGAAATATCAATCACCCTGAAGTCCCTTTTGCATGTAGGATATTTCAGACTGGGTATATTCAGGGAAGCATTGAAATTCATAGATGTCTTTCCCTCAAAATCTGAATATTCTTCATCTTCTATCTGGTGACCCGGTGATTTGCTTCTTGTGCATAAAACAGAGATAAACATAATTCATCAAGAAACTTCCATTTCAAAAACACATTTTTATTTTATGTATTGATGCAGTACCTCTTTTGTGCCTCGTAATGAAAACAGCATTAAAGACTCTCTTAATCATTTCTTGCATCTTAACATTAGCAAACAAAATTTAAAATATTAATGAATTACTTGTAACATTTTATTTTTTGTATCCCTTTTAAAATTTCCTCAGATTTTCCTCTCTGTGTCATTTCTGAAAACAAGGGGTTGTGGGTAGGAAGAAGTAGAAAGTATGTGAATTAGAATTACCTCTGTAGAGCAGAGTTGCATTATGGTTTTCCTTGACCCTAGGTACTTTTGCCTCTGTGGGCCTTTTCCTCCATAAAAAAAATTTAAAATTACATGTCATGATAGCATTGTTATAAAGACTAATGTAATCGTTATTAGTATCCTCATTGTTCTTCTGATTTTAAAAAAAAATGAAAATGAAAAAATTCTTTATGGGGCCCTCTTATGCCTAAGGGATAAGTCAGCTCTCCCACAAAGGAGCCCAATGATTGTGAACTAGAACCAAAGAGAAGAAAGTAGCCAGGGAAATACAGAGAAGTCGTTCTGAGCCTAAGAGACCATACTGAAACTGAAACTTGATGGAGGAAATTGAGAATCAATAGAGTTCAGTAGGTCAAGGGAGTTGGAAGAAATGAGCCAGTGTGGGATCCTCAATGTCACATACTATGTCACAGAGAATCTTCTGGAAGTTACTGATGAATCAAGTGATAGTAGTCATCAGTGTTTGGGACTGAGAAGAAAATATGCAACTGGTGTATTTAAAACTGAGTAAAACTGAGGCAAAGGATTCAGGATGAGATGCAACAGTGACAGGATGTTTATGTTAGAGAGGAAGAAGTACGTGTCAAAAAAGTGAATTATTTTATGAATACACTTAGAATTTGAAGTTCCAATTCGGGAAATAGTTTAGGCACAATAATAAATTCTGATGTTTATTGGATGACAGGCGTGGGACCAAGCATGTCACCTAGTTTATCCCTATTGTACCTCATATCAGTCCTCTGAGGCATATACATTATCAGGCACTATGTGAGAATGCCCAGTGCATGATGGGTACCCAGTAAATAGTGGATGAACCTTACAGAGGCCAGAATGGGGTAAAGGCAGCGAACATGGTGTATAGGGCAAAGGTGGAAATGGGAGTGAGTAGGGCTTTGCACTTTAAGGAAGCCGCTGGGCCCCACGAGTGAGACAAACCATAACAACATGTGTCCTGGTTCCCTCTATGAAAAGGGAATAAAAATGGCTAGTTCATGGGTGTGGTAAGAATTAAAGACATATCATACACACCACAAGGCTAGCTCAGAATCGGAACATAGATGCCCAGTATGTATCATTCCCCTTCTTAAGGGAAAATACAATGTTTTATAAAGTGAACAAAAGGTTGAATAAATAGAGTGAAATCTACTCATACCTAACACCATGCTGAGCCTTGCACCTTCTCTGAAGACCTTGGTTTCTTTGATGGAAAGAAAATAACGATGATGATCTGGGTGAGTAGGTGGGGAAGGACTGTGTGTTCGTTCCTGGGCCTGACCCCCACCACATAAACTCTTGCTTGAAGAGGTGCAGAGGCCTGTTTTTAAATCAGTCCCTTTTCCTGTAGCCACTGCCCGGCAAACGGCTTCTGTGAGCCAAAATGGGGTAAAGTCTTGGGGGCACCAAAGGCAGAGGAGAGCAAAGAACATGTGCTCCCAGGAGAAGCAGCTTGGGAAAACTTCGCCAAGCCAGGTGGCTTTGAAGAACGGGAAGGAGGTCCCTGGGGTCCCAGAAGTACTCAAATCAAGCCATCAAAATGGCCCCATTTCCCACTAAAGTGAGAGAGAGGAATAATGACACATGTTTTCTTTAACAGGAATTTGCACAGTTCCGATATGAATGGGCTGGTACAGAAAGCTTTGGATGCTTCAAATGTCTACGAAAATATTGCCAATTATGTTAGCGAAGCCAATGAAACGGCAGAATTGGCTCTGAACATCACCGACCGAGTTCATGACGTGAGTATTCCCTTGTGGGTTTTTTTGTTGTTTTTTTTTTTTTGAGCTTTTGTTTTTACGTAATCTCTACACCCAATGTGGGGCTCGAACTCACAACCCCAGCTCAAGAGTCACATGCTCCACTGACTAAGCCAGCCAAGCGCACTCCCCCACCCCAAGTATTCCCTTATTTTCAAGTTCATTTATATGTTGCCTTCTTCCAGCTTAGGACTATTCTGTTTTCTAATGCCCTCACTTGAGCTTCCACTGTAATGCAAATGGCAGAAAGTGCAGAACTAAGAAAAGACCATTTTTTTTATGTTATGAAGGTTTCAGTAACACTTCTTCAAAATGTGCCATACTCTTGTCAGCAAATGTCAGTTCCTTTGACAGCTTTTTTAAACCACAGTCCCTGAATAAAACATATTTAAGATGAGCCTGTACTGATAGACAAGATGTTTTATGCACACATTCACATTTTTTTCAAATCAAAAATTGTTTATTGAGTGACTTCTATTTGACAAGCACTTTGGTGGGGCCTTGGCCGGTTGCTGGTCTAGATTGACTGAATTTTCCATGAAAAACATTTGTCTTGAAATGGATTTTATGAAATGGATTTTATTTCCTCGTGTTACCATTTGACCTTGATTTTGAGCTATGGAAATTAAGTTGTATGAATTTTGCTTGGTGTTTAGTAAATAAATGGTGTCGTTTATATCCTCAGTCCATGAAAAGTGGGTTTCTTCTGTCATTCTTACTCTTTCCACACAATTCCTTTGCAGGCTGTCAGCGGGATTGATACTCAAATCATTTACCATAAGGATGAGAGCGAGAACCTCCTCAATCAAGCCAGAGAACTGCAAGCCAAGACAGATCCGAGTAAGCATCTCCCCTTTCTTTTTTTTTTTTTTCCAATTTATTTATTTTCAGAAAAACAGTATTCATTATTTTTTCACCACACCCAGTGCTCCATGCAAGCTGTGCCCTCTATAATACCCACCACCTGGTACCCCAACCTCCCACCCCCCGGCCACTTCAAACCCCTCAGATTGTTTTTCAGAGTCCATAGTCTCTCGTGATTCACCTCCCCTTCCAATTTACCCCAACTCCCATCTCCTCTCTAACACCCCTTGTCCTCCATGCTATTTGTTATGCTCCACAAATAAGTGAAACCATATGATAATTGACTCTCTCTGCTTGACTTATTTCACTCAGCATAATCTCTTCCAGTCCCATCCATGTTGCTACAAAAGTTGTGTATTCATCCTTTCTGATGGAGGCATAATACTCCATAGTGTATATGGACCACATCTTCCTTATCCATTTGTCCGTTGAAGGGCATCTTGGTTCTTTCCACAGTTTGGCGACCGTGGCCATTGCTGCTATAAACATTGGGGTACAGATGGCCCTTCTTTTCACGACATCTGTATCCTTGGGGTAAATACCCAGGAGTGCAATTGCAGGGTCATAGGGAAGCTCTATTTTTAATTTCTTGAGGAATCTCCAATTGGGCAGAAGATATGAACAGACAATCAAGACATACAAATGGCTATCAGACACATGAAATAATGTTCATCATCATTAGCCCTCAGGGAGATTCAAATTAAAACCACATTGAGATATCACCTTACACCAGTTAGAATGGCCAAAATTAACAAAACAGGAAACAACATGTGTTGGAGAGGATGTGGAGAAAGGGGAACCCTCTTACACTGTTGGTGGGAATGCAAGTTGGTGCATCTCCCCTTTCTTACCTTCCTTCTGATTTACAGCTGCTTCTCTCCTTTCATACAGTACTTCTGCATAAGGATAGAGATTTTAAAAGTCTAGGATTAAACAACAAATGGTCTTTTAACTGAATAGTATATGAATAGTTCTGGTTGAGATCCAAGGTATAAAACAAGTGAAGATTGAATTTTTTTTAAGATATTATTTATCTATTTGAGAGACAGAGAGAGAGTGGGGGAGGCGGGAAAAGAAGGTAAGGGACCAGCAGACCCCACGCAGAGCACAAAGCTGACCCCAGAGCTTAATCTCAAGACCCCAAGATCATGACCAAGCAGAAACCAAGAGTTAGATGCTCAACCAGCTAAGCCACCCAAGTGGATATTATAAATAAAATTGGATATTATAAAATAAATTGTGATTAAAGAAAAAAAGAACTTCCATGTAGTAAAATGTGGTGTATATTCTTGTTAATCAAATAAACTAATTGTGGCACCCGGGTGGCTCAGTTGTTTAAACATCTGCCTTCGGCTCAGGTCATGATCCCAGGGTCCTGGGATCAAGTCCGTGTCAGGCTCCTTGCTTGGTGGGGAATCTCCTTTTCCTTCTACCCTTCCCACCTGCTTGTGATCTCTCTCTCACTCTCTCTCTTTCCCAAATAAATAAATAAAATCTTTAAAAAATTTGGTTAATTAATAGAAATTTACCATGTTTACCTATTTGAAAATAGGAAAATAGGAAAGGAAATAATGCCATAAAATACACTTAACACTAAAACTGTATTGTACATAATTTAGTCTTTCTTGAACAATTCAGAAGGCCCTTTAAAATTTTACATGAAGTAATGAGTCAGTACTGGGAGAATCAGGAGGAAAGGAAACCACAGAGCCATGTACTTATCAGCACTTTCCTGTAGTTTGTGTTCTGTAAGTTTACTGTATCTAGGACAAGCCAGTGACCATTGGAAAGAAGCATTTCCAAAGGTTAGTGTTTGCGTCTGTGACAGCAAACACATCCAAGCGCGAGAGGATAGGAAAAGTAAAAGCAAAATCACGTTAGTCAATTTTGAATCTTGTGAGCTACTCTTAAAAACAATTGCATTGGCTAAGAATTTCACTAAACGATATTCATCTCTGAGTTAATGAACTCATACCTAAAGAGGGTTGTGCATTGACTGATGAGGTTGGAAATCCATTATCTAGCTAACTTCTAGCTACCACCTAAAAACAAAAACCAAGTTTGAAACAGAAAATGTCATGTAATTTTATCAAAGCAATTAATCTTGATTCTAATCATGCATTTTCTTTTTTTTAACAAAGAACACTATATATAGGGGGGAAAAAGTATTTGTTTTTCCTATGCAGAATATTTAACTATCTGTGGTATAAAGCAACTATTATTTTATGTTTGCTGTGTAAACAAAGGCAATAAAAATATTCTCTTCTAATTCATTCATTATATAAGTCTAGTCTTGAACATACCCTTTTTTTTTAGTCTTGAACATACTCTTACAAAAGAATTAGAATATTGACAGCAACAATTTAGAATATTGAAAGTAAAATATATTTTATTGAATTATATTAACACACAGTGTTATAAAAGTTTCATGTGTACAGTATAATGATTCAACAGTTCTACACATTACTGTGTTCATCACAATAAACGTACTCTTAAAAGTAAAATATTTTTTAAGTAAATGTTGCCATATCAATGTATTTCTTTGTTTCTTGTGATGTGAAGACCAGAGTATGTGGATTTTCAGGACACAATGACTTCGATATTTTGTTCTCTTTGATAATTTACAATGCAGTCTTGTCCTCATAAAAACAATTTTTCTTTCCTGGTAATAATGTCACTTCAAAGTTCTATAACTTAAGTACAGATAAAATCTCTGCATTGGTCTCTGAATATTTTGCAAATTTGGTTTCCTCTTTCATGATCTTGTTTGGTTAAATTTCTTCACATATTTAATTTCAAAGGGACATCCTTGGGGAATTAAGACTGTGTGGGTCAGAACTTCCCTCCCTTTAGACAATAACGTTTGTGATATAAATTCAGATTTTCAGATTAAACTATATTTATCTACTGAGTTACATTACAATTTCAAATTACTATTAATTCATTTCCAAATGACATTCAATGATCAGTAATCTTTATAACCCAGATTTCCTTTCTTTATTATCTATATCAAATAGTTAGCAATCTATAATAAACTCAGGAAGCTGCTATTAAAAGGAATCTTTTATTGAATTCATTTCTAAAATGAAAACTGTTTATGTAAAACAATAAGTTTCAAATAGGAAAGAATTTTTATGAAACATTTTTTTCTTATAAACATCCAGCCCCAAATATAATTTTTTTTACCTATTTTTATCAGGGGCTCCAAATATAGAGTTAAATATATTCTTTCTCAGTATATCAGTCAGCATCTTTTGCAGCTACAAACCCCAAAAAGAAGAGCTGAAAAGATTATAAATTATTCAAAAAAGATTATAAAATATTCAAAAATTGGAACTAAAAGAGGGAGAAGGGGGTGCAATACAAGTACAAAGTCTGTTGAAGTCCCTCCTTGAATTCTGGGAAATTTTTAGCACTCACCAGAGGAATTAAGAAAGAAGTGTTTGTACTTTGTTTCCGTTGTACTTGGTGACAGAATCCACTCAGCACTGCTCATTTTATACCCGCCATACACAAGTGCGGAAAGACAACTGAACAAGAAAGCAAGCACACAAAGACTGTATAATGGAAATGAGTCTAGTTCGCCATGGGAGAGTATATATTTACAAGCCTTTTGGAGAGAAAGAGAAAAGTATAATAGGAAGGGAAGAAATGATTTGTCTGTTTGTCAAAAAGCATAAACTTCCTCATGCTTTGGGAATAAACGACGCACAAATCAAGAATCTTTGGGAAAGTTCATCCTTCTGTTCAGACAAGGTATTACATCATGATTTGTTTGGACTTGGCTCCAAAATAACCCGTTTTGGGACTATGTTACAAGTGCACTTTCAAGAATAGTTTTGTAAGAAAAAGACTATCAAACCTGATACAAGAACAAATAGAAAATCTGATAGACCTGTATATACATATATAAATTTAATCAGTAATTAAACTCTTCCCACAAAGAAATCTCAAGGCTCGGATGGTTTCCCCAGTAAATTCTTCCAGCCATCTAAACAAATGACACTACTTGTGTATAAATTCTTCCAGAAAATAAAAAAAGATGAAATATTGTCTAATGTATTCTATGAGGCCTACAAAACTGAGATACAAAACCTGATAAGGACATTGTAAAAAAACAAAAGGAAGATTATAGGCCAATTTCTCTCACAAATTGAGATGTGAAAAACCTAAACAAGACATTAGCAAATCAAATCTAACACACATAGAAATGGTAATACATGACCAAGTTAACTTTGTTCTGGGATTTCAGGGACAGTGTAACATTTCAAACGTCAATAGTAGTTTACCACGTTTAAAGAATATATCAGAAATTTCATATGGTTATCTCACCACATGCAGGAAAATCGTTTAACAAAACTCAGTGTCCATTCATGTTTTAAAAAACTCATAGCAACTTCTGTAATCTAAGAAAGAAAAATAAAATAAAATAAAAATAAGGAAGCATATTAATACTGAAATATTTGAAGTTTGCCCACTAAGACTGGAAACGACAAATATATCCCACATTACCAATTCAATGTGTAAAAGTCCAGTTTATTTCTATGTAGAAAATAATTAGAAATTTACTTTTTAACACCATTTGCAATAACATAAAATACCTAGAAATAAAGCTGATGAAAGATAAGATCTCTACACATAAAACTGAAAAGAAATTAAAGATGATCTAAATAAATGGAGATCAAAATGAGAATTTAGATCTAAAGAAGAGTAAGCAAAAACAATTAACTGGAAGACTCAAATTTGTAAAAATGACAATTCTGCCAAATTTATGTATAGACTAAATATAACACCAACCAAAGTACCAGAACTATATGTAAATGATGAGAAGATGGTCCTAGAATTTCCACAGAAATGGGTGTGGGAGGAGCTGAGCAGCCAGTGTAATCCTTGAAGAATAAAATCAAAGCTGAAAGATTTAAACACCAGATATCAAGACTTAACCACTCTACAGAAATAAAAACAGAGATATGAAAGCTATAAAAAATTATACTACTATATCATTTCTTTTTAATAAAGTCTAAGAATAAACACAACTAAAAAAAAAAAAGAATAGACACAACTAACAGATGGAGATAGAATTCAGAACAGTGGTCATCCTTGGGGAATTACAGAGGGCCCAGAAAATTGAATAGCAATAGTGTTCTACTTTCTTGATTTAGCACAGCATATATGCCGTGCTCAGTTTGCAAAAATTTGTTTATAATGTGTACTCTTTTCTAGATGTATGTTGTATATCCATTAAAATTTTATTTAAAAATTAAGAAAAAATAATTATTCTTATATAACAAGTCATCGCCATAAATAGAGATAGACCTTTCCTTTCAGCTCTTTATCAACTGTGCTGCTAGTTGTAAGTCACAGCAGTGCTATATTTTTCAAAGAAGTTAGCCATCATCCTTCCACCTTTTATGAGTCACTTTATGGCATTCTAAATCACTCCCAAGCAGTGCGGCTAGTCTTCTGTAGTCCTGTGCCTCTTAATTGGAATGCCACTTTCCAGAGCTGGTGTTCTATGTTCACACCATATTCAGAATATTACAGATGACCCCACAACACAGATCAGAATTGTCCTTGTTGAAATGGAGATTTTTTTTTATCCCCCTAGCATCTTGGCTCCTTTTTTTGGCTTCTTCTTCATAGGCAATGATGAGGCGGTAGCCGACACCAACAGGCGTGTGGACGGAGCCCTAGCAAGGAAGAGCGCTCTCAAAAACAGATTGAGTGACGCCATTAAGCGACTACAAGCCACAGAGAGAGGTAAGGGTCACAGACAAGAACATAGTAAGCCTCAACTGTTCCTTTGCTGGGATTCAAATAAACGCTTGAGGAAGGAATACATGATTCCTTACTTGTCAATACTTCTATAAATAAATATTGTTTTCTGATGACAAAAGGAACTATGTTCATCACACACACACACACACACACACACACGCACTGGAAAATAATTGTAAAACCTATAATCATACCTCCTAGGAGTGACCATTACATTTGAGAGCATTTTCCTCCAATCATGTGTGTGTGTGTGTGTGTGTGTGTGTGTGTGTGTACGTACTTGTGTGCGTCCACGTGTGCTGGTGCTTTAATGCAATCAGGCTGCTTATACTATTTTGTAACCCACTTCCTTGTGAACATTCCTTCTTCTCTAATAAATATGCCCTATTTGGGTCTGGATCTCTCTGGCCCCAAATGTGAGTAGCAGCCTCTGTTACTTGCCATGTCATTCTGATAGTACAAGTAGGGAGACCACCAAGCCAAATGGAGACACAAGAGCACTCATTTTGCCTAATCTGGTACTACAGTGGTATCTTAAAAAGATGGGCTGGGAACCAGACGGGCTGGAAGCCAGACTACTGGATGTGCGTTTTCTCCTACATGGAGCAAATCCAGCTACTGCCTCCTAGTTTGCCAAAGCCCCAGCCAGGACCATGTCATCCAACGAGAATCCCTTTCATCTGCACCATCAGAGCTGCCACATGCTGGAGCACTAGGCTGTAGTGTATACACTTCCTGTCATGTCGGAAAGTACCACAATTGCCTTTAGATGGTGGTGAACCCTGAGGCTTTTCAAGGTTAGGAACTTGCTCCAAAATGCACAGCTCCAAAATAGAAGCAGACCCAGGATTCAAAGCCGCATCCATCAGAGTTCAGATTATGTGAGGTTGAATTAAATCTTTCTCCACTCAAGAAAAAGAAAAGCTACAACCTCACCTGTGACTTTTATTACCAAAGTAATACATGATTATTACAGAAAGAGTAGAAAATACAGATAAGAAAAAGGACAAAAGAAGAAAAATCTTTTTAAATCTTATTATGGAAAAAACATTTTGTTGTAAACTGACTTTTTTATTTTAAATACATAACTTTTTAATAAAAATAGAATGTCACTATACATGCTATTTTGCAACTTGGTTTTATTATTTAAAAATAATTTTCCATACTGATTTAATAAGCAGCCTGATTCCATCCTGATTTACTTTTGCATTTTTACAGCAAAATGCGTCCCACATAGAAGAAAGTGATATTTACAATGATATCAGACATGAACATTTTATGACTTAAAATCTCCTATATGTTTTCGGTGGCTTTCTCACCAGGTCTCTAACCTGAAGAAATACTAATTACTTTTTTAAAAATTCACCTCTAGTTTGAAAATGTTTTAAGTGGGCTGCCTGGTTTTAATGAGACTCTAGAGTGTTTCAAGCTCACTGTGTAACGCTACCTTCACATTTCTCACTTGTGCCGTCATTAACATCTATTTAAAGATCTTTGTTCAGCTTAAAAACCCAAAACTTGAGGGCTGCCTTATCCCAATGAGTAAATGGACGTTGATGCTCCCAACAAATGTCCTGCTTCTCTGCAAAGTGAGTGTCCCTGTGCTCTGTGTGAAGGTGACGCCCAGGAGCGCCTGGGTCAATCGAAGCTGATCACGGAGGAGGCCAACAAGACCACAGTGGAAGTCCAGCGGGCAGCCGCCCCCATGGCTAACAACCTAACCAACTGGTCACAAAACCTTCAGAGCTTTGACTCTTCTGCTTACAACACAGCGGTGGACTCTGCGCGAGATGCAGGTATCACGGTTTGCATCCAGATGAATTGGCCATTCGGCTCAACACATCTTTCATTAAGATACGGTGGTTTTCATCCGGGTGTGAGATTAGAATATTGTAGAAATCCGCTTAGAAAAAAAAAAAATTTGCTCAGGTCATCTATGACACACACGTATATATATATACACACATATATATGTGTATGCATATAAAATATATATATTTCACAAAAATATACTAGAGAGATTGGTTAAGCATCATTTTCTTTCTATAGGAAATAATGGCAGCACTGATGTTTGTCAATGTTAAGTCTGTTCCTTGGGGAAGAAGGTCAATCACAAAATATTGGTTTACTTTGGGGAAAAATATTTACTAAACTGAATTGCTTTGTCCTTACCTAAGAAATGCAGGTTATTACCAACAGGTACTGACTATGTCCATTCAAAACTGAAGGTTCCAGGGCACCTGGGTGGCTCAGTCGTTATGTGTCTGTTTGGCTCAGGTCATGATCCCAGGGTCCTAGGATAGAGCCCCGCATCGGCCTCCCTGCTCGGCTGGAAGCCTGCTTCTCCCTCTCCCACTCCCCCTGCTTGTGTTCCCTGTCTCTCTCTCTCTGTCAAATAAATAAGTAAAATCTTTAACAAAACTGAAGGTTCCCATGAAGAACAGTTTGGGAGCACCTGGGAGGCATAATCAGTTAAGCTTCCGACTCGTGGTTTCTGCCCTCAGGTCATGATCCTGGGTCATGATCTTGAGCCCCACTCGTGCTCCCAGCTGAGTGCTCCCCACTCAGCATGGAATCTGCTTGAGATTCTCTCTCCTGCTCCCTCTTCCCCCCTGCTCCGGCGTGCTCTCTCTCTCTGTTGCTCTCAAATAAATAAATAAACCCTAAAAAAAAAAAAAAATTGGAGAAGAGTTTGTTGCCCAGCTTGAATGCAAATTTACAGCAATGATAATGAAATACTCTGTTATCTACCTAATTTATTTAGTTATGCACAGATATTTAAATTACATAGTACCATGTTTATTTGATCTCTTCTACCTCTTAATATCAATGACTGTCATGACTAGAACTTCCTGTTCTCCAGCATGGTTTTGCAGAACATATTACGTTCACTTCCATCCGAGTTAAGGAAGAACTTTATTAATCTACATTTGATCTGTCACTAGAAATTTTATCCCAGGTCACAAATATTCATTCCCGTAACAAGACGATAACCGTTATGCTCATCTCTTAAGTATATATTCATGACTTTTACCATGTAACCGCTCACCTAATTGCATTTAGAACTTAATCTCTAAAAGATTTGCCTACGTGACATCTAACATTTGCGTTTATAAAGACAGAGCCTCAGGAATGTTTACTAAATCTGTGTTAAATTTTTTTGTTCCTTTTTTGGTCCAATCCACAATTCCAGTAAGCGTCCAGAACTACCACTAATTGAAATTGTTTTAGGCCTCTGTGTTTTCCTCAGATAGCATTTTGTGGTTCAAATCAAAGTAAATGAAAGAGCATACCACAACATAAGAAACTTTATAAAGACTATAATAAAAGGTGGTTCCCTTTCTCAGAGAATTGAGAACAGGGAAACCCTGTTTTATATACATTTCCATAATCAAAATTTAATGTAACACATGAAATATACTTCATTACCTATAATTTTTAAACACTATTATACTATAAAATGGCTATTGTGGTCAGTTATCCAAACAACAAATATTTACCTCTATTTATTAACATGATAAAGTGATAATTGTTATTATTTTTCTTCATTCCATCCCTTAAGATAGAGAAACACCCCACTTCCTAAATACAGAAAAGAGTTTTATCCTTGGTCCTCACTGACATATTCTCCTGAATCTGAGTTTAGTTTGGGTCCGGTAAGAGGCTTCCTGTTTTCCAGCTGCTACTGCTTAGTGACCATGGCTCTGCCCTTCTCCGGGGGAATATGCAAAAAATATTCATTCTCTAGTCCCGGTTCGTAAACCTTCATGTGCTTTAGAATCACCTGGGCCTCACTCCCAGAGTTTCTAATTGAGCAGGTTTGGGTTGGAGCCACAGATTTTGCATTTCTGACAAGTTCCCTGATGATGCCAATACTGCTGGTCTGTGGACCACACATTGAGAACCACTGGTCCGGTTCATGAACCCTTATAGAAAGTTACGCCATTCTTCCTGTTTTGGACTTCTCTCATCTAACTGTGTAAATATGATTTATTCTCTCTTTATTTAAGATTTTATTTATTTATTTTAGAAAGAGAGCATGTGAGCAGGAGGAGGAGCAGAAGGAGAGGGACAGGGGTGCCTGGGTGGCTCAGTGGGTTAAGCCTCTGCCTTCAGCTCAGGTCATGATCTCAGGGTCTTGGGATCGAGCCCCGCATCGGGCTCTCTGCTCAGCAGGGAGCCTGCTTCCTCCTCTCTCTGCCTGCTTGTGATCTCTGTCTGTCAAACAAATAAATAAAATCTTTTAAAAAAAGAAGAAGAAGAAGGAGAGGGACAAGCAGACTCCCCACTGAGCGCAGAGCGGGCATGAGGCTCCATCTCAGGTCTCTGAGATCATGACCTGAGCCAAAATCAAGGGTCAGACGCTTAACCAACGGAGCCACCCAGGCACCCCTATTTCTCTTTTCTATGTGTACCTCATACCTTTAAAAAAAAAAAAAAACATAACCTACAAAGTCAGTATGATGTGTTTGTATCATCACCCTTATTGGGCCCATAGACCATGGCGCCCACCCTCTCCTTGGCACCAACTGCCACTCTTCTGGGCACTCGGTTGTTTTCTCCATGTAGCTCCGCCTCTGCATGGACCATTGCAGCAGCAGTGGGAATAGGCAACCTGGGAAAAAACCTTCCCACCTCCTTTTGCCCAGCCTTCCTTTAGACTTGTTCTATCAGTTCCATTAGAAATGCAAGTAGACCCTATGCTACATGGGGACAAAAACATCTGTACATTTTTCGTGGGCCCGGCCCTTCAGAAATGTACATTGTAAGCCAGCTCACTCTACATACATGTGGACCAATAGACATTATAAATGCCACAAAATAGGAATTGCTTATACAGCGGGCTTAACTCTTCCTTTGGCAGGATTACAAATAGTTATAGATCTCACAGAAGTAGCCTGTGTTTGTTGTCTCTTCACTTGATTCCTTAAATACAGCTAATATTAGTTAATATCATGGAGATATTTACTCAAGTGATTAATTTTTGTTAACTGCAGTACGAAATCTGACAGAGGTTGTCCCTCAGCTCCTGGATCAGCTCCGCACTGTGGAACAGAAGCGGCCTGCGAGCAACGTCTCTGCCAGCATCCGGAGGATCCGGGAGCTTATAGCTCAGACCAGAAGTGTCGCCAGCAAGGTAAGCGTGAAAGAAGACTTCTCAGTGCTCACTGATCAGGAAACTGAATCACAGCCCTTAAGGCAGCTGCCAGAGCCCGGAATCTTTCTACTTCAGTAGTTCTTTTTTTTTTTTTTTTAATTCATTTGAGAGAGAGAGAGAGCACACGCATGCAAGTGCACAAGCAGGGGGGAGGGGCAGAGACAAAGAGAAGCAGACTCCCCGCTGAGTAGGGATTTCCCCCCCCACCCCCACACTTACCCCCACCCCCACTCCCACCCCTTACAGGACTCCATCCCACGACTCTGGGATCGACTCTGGGATCCTGACCTGAGCCAAAAGTAGAGGCTTAACCCACTGAGCCACCCAGGTGCCCCCTCTACTTCATTAGTTCTAAGGCACCATCTAGATCTGCTCATTAGAATTACATGAAGAGCTTTGAAAACTAAACCTGTTCCCGGTCCCAACCTCAAAGCCATGATCAGGTTCTCTAGAGGATGGGCTCAGTTCCTGTATTTTTTTAAAAGCTTCCTCATGATTCTTATGGATAGCCAAGATTAAGAGTCATAGGGTTAACCTAATCAATAAAGCTTGTAGAGGAAAAGAAATTGAGTAAAGCTAACACCAACCGAAGACGTGATTTATACTTGTCAATATTATTAATTATTGGAACATGTGTTTTAGTGCAATTACTATGTTGAATAATCCTGCCCATCTACCTCTTTAGGGAATTCTCTGGTATAACATTGATAGAGGGAGCCTTCACTGACCCCTCCACAGGGGTCACTGTGGAATCACAGATCACCTAAACTGAACAATCTTTACACAGAGGCCACACAGCAACACCAAAATTCAATTAACGTTTTCAGTTGGCAAATAGGGCTCATCCTTGGCCCTCTTTTTCATTTATTTTTTATTGATGCATAGATCAGCATTATATGGTTTTGTCTTCTCAATTGCAAATTATCCTGAACAGACCATGAGCCCTAAGAACTGACCAAAAGAAGAGTTGGAAATCAACTATTTTGTAATGGAGGAGATCGTTTTTGGTAAATATATTCAGCATTTAAATGATTTGTGATAATTGGTCTCACATCCCAAATTACCTTTGTTAGATACTTTGGGAAGCATTTCAAGAAAAGCTTAGCGTGAAGAAACGTTTTTTCCAAAGCTAGGTTTCTGGGAGTGCTTTCTGGTAATTTGATTCAAATGGAGAAAAGTTTGGGGAACTTAACCACCTAAAACTGTTTTCTAGAGAGAGTCTTGGCAATGCCTTTGGGAGCCCCTTGGGCTCCCCAAAGTGAGGTACTTTCTGTGCAGATATATTTCCTTCTCAGACTCAATTTTTATGAAAAAAGACTTTAATCCCATGAATTGTTTATTAAGATGATTAATTTTTACTCAACTAGCAATGTAAGACAGCTATATTCTAGGCACTGGGAATATAGTCTTGAGCTTACTGACCATCAATATTAACCAAATTAATATTATATAATGGATATCAATACATCTAATTATTCAGAAATATTTGCATGTGTGACATGGATATAGAAGTCCATCCCCTTCTGAATACTCAGAAAATCACTCTGAACCAGACCAGAGAATCAGCTTATCATATTGGGCCTCTCAGACATGCATCTACTGAATTGTGCTTTGTTTTGAGGTTTTTCTAAGAATTATTATAAGAAACATCTTAATGAACTCATTACAGTTATAATAATGATAGAGCCAGGAACTGGAAAGTACTTTATAGTTATTATCTCATTTCACTCAGCAAGATTTTCGTCCACCCTTAACATTTGAAGCAACTGCAGGTTAAGTGACTTGCTCACAGTTACAGAGCTAGTAAGAAGCAGAGCCAGGTTTCAAGACCCTGTTGAAGACTCCAAAGCTGGGTCTAGACCCCTCCCAACAGTCCTGGTGTGCTCAAGGATGTTACTCACAGCCTTATTTCTTGTTCCTCTTTTTAAAACCCTGGGGAGAAAGTTCTAGCCGTATTAGTTCCCCAGATGTGTTATACTTCTCCTGATCAATTAGTCATTGTTAATTTTATGGGCCTCATGAACTGTGTAACTGACCAGGAATCCCATCAAGCTATTTAGTTCACCCCAACCAAGTTTGTAATTCATTGTGGGATTCGTAGTTATCCTCCTCGTAGATCCGCTTTGTCACCGTTTTTTGGCTTCCTTTCACCTTATTTTAAATGTAAATGACTATATTATGATCGGCCTTAACCCCTTTCTCCCACAAGGTGAGGACATCAGGAAAGAAGGACAAGGAAGGGAGTAGGACTCAGAGAGTCCATAAGGATGGAGGGAATCCCTTTGGACACCATGAGAGAGAGCTGTACCCATTTCTGCAGGGTGCTTTTAACAGAAACATTCTCTAACTCCAGATCCAAGTCTCCATGATGTTTGATGGCCAGTCGGCAGTGGAGGTGCACCCCAAAACCAGTATGGATGACTTAAAGACCTTCACATCCCTGAGCCTGTACATGAAACCTCCCCCCGTGAAGCAGCCAGAGCTGGCTGGAGCTACGGACCGGTTCATCCTGTACCTCGGAAGCAAAACCGTAAGCTTGTGACATGGGTTTTTTTTTTTTTCCTAGTAAATTTATTTTTATTTAATTTTTTTCCTTTTTTTAAATTTAAATTCGATTAGCCAACAGAGAGTACATCATTAGTTTCAGGTGTAGAGTTCAATAATTGATCAGTTGCGTATAACACCCAGGAAAACACGACATTTGAAAAGAGAGAATAATAGTCAAAGGAAAGACAGGGGCTTTCCTCTTCCCTTAAAACAAAACCACCTATGCAAACAAACAACATTCCCATTCTAGTTACCCAAACAACATTCCCGTTCTGGTACAGACCACTTTAATCCCGAGACTCGAGTGGTCATAAAGGTAAGTGATTCCTTCTCTACGTGGGATATTTCTGGGGCTGCTTCATGATCAGTCTCAAACGGCTCATTGAATGTAGCATTTCAAGGACTTCCAGAACCCAGAGGCCTACTAACAGTTGTTGCTCACCCTGTTTGGACAGGCACAGCAGTCTGTCTTGGCGGGCTGCGTTATGTCCGTGGGTTAACCAGACGGGATCAGGCCACTCCTGGAAGCCGTCAGATGTCCACAAGCCTGCCGTTGCCTGCCTCCCTGTCCAGGATGCACTTGGACAAACACAGGGGAGCAACACACCAATGTAGCCACAGGGAGGCTGGAAAGAAAAAGGCATTGCCCAATCCAACAGGAACTTTGTAATAATTCAGGCAAGATGTGCCTTGTAGACAGCCAAGCGCTTGGATTGATGATTGTGTCTTAAAGAAAGGAAAACAAAATATGATGTTCATTCATGTGGATTTTCTTTAAGTGGCTTCTTGACATTTCAGGCCAAAAAAGAATACATGGGTCTTGCAATCAAAAATGATAACCTGGTGTACATTTATAATCTGGGAGCTAAGGATGTAGAGATTCCCCTGAACTCCAAGCCCGTCAGCTCCTGGCCTGCTTACTTCAGCATTGTCAAGATTGAAAGGTAAAGTGAATTCACAATACAGGGCTTCCATGCACATTTCATAAAAAAAAATCTGTGGGAATGCATGCGTGCATGTGCGCACGTGCGCACACACACACACACACACACACACATACACAGTTTTCCTGTGGATGTTTAAATAGCATTTTCTTCCCTTTATTGTTGCTCCTTTTTTCCCCCAGTATGCCTATGTTGCTTCCCAAATACCTAAGTCAGGAAAAAAACAGATTAGAAAAAAATACTCATCATTTCTAAATAGCAAACAGATTATTAGATCTTTTTATCTGCCCAATCCATGCCTTCATTCCAAGATGGAATATCTTTTTTTTTTCTTTCTGCTGATGGTTGACATCCTGTAAAAGCTTTCACATGACGACCTTTAAAAAAACATATTTTCTACAAATTATCTGGCTAATAAGGACTGAAAATTCTTAACAGGGTAGGAAAACACGGAAAGGTGTTTTTGACGGTCCCAAGTCTGAGTAGCACTGCAGAGGAAAAGTTTATTAAAAAGGGAGAATTTACGGGAGATGACGCCTTGTTGGATCTGGACCCTGCGGACACTGTGTTTTATGTTGGTGGCGTGCCTTCAAACTTCAAGGTAAGCTATCCAGCCAGATTTGGACTTACTGAAAATCTACACTGACTGATTTTTAAAAATCCATAAGTCCTACAATGATTTGGGGGTGTATCAAAATCTTGGTATTTCAAGAAAGAAGTTAGCTCCATGGTGTTAAAATACTGATCTATAAATCTGGCATATAAATCTGGTCTTTGCCACCCATAGTTTCATGGTGTCAGATGCTTTCAAGCTCTAGCTACCACTTGTATATCAATTTATTTCATTCCGACGCATGCATACATAATTGATATTACCCCCACCCACTACTGCAGGAGTGCGTGGACCTTATGGGTTTGCTAGGTTCACAATGACAATTTCAAAAACTCAGTTATTTCAACTAATATAGACATGAAATAAAATACTCGGGATGAAGAAAAGGGTGAATCTAAGGGGGGAGTATGAGACCTGGTGAAAGGCAAATAAATGAAAGGCCCAGATAAGGAGATAGGGAGTTGATGTAGGATTTCAATCCCAAGGCTATTACTTACTAGTTATAGACATATTATTGAACCTCTCCGAGAATTACTTTCCTTCTGTTGATATGAAAACAGGAATATCTACCTCAAAGAGCTGCTGAAAGAATTAGTTTTACTCCTGAATTCGATATTTGGTGTGTGACTGATAAATAGTATGTGTATTCAACAAATCCCATCCTCTCTGCTAGATAGGCACAGCTGAAAAATCATTGTTTATCTAAATTATCCGGCCCAGAGGAGACATAGGTCTAGAAAGATATTTGTCTATATGGGCAGTTCCCCCTGACCTGTTGTCTATTTCATTGTCTGTTCTGTATCACCTGGGTGAAGCACAATCCTGGGGTAATTGACTTTGTCTGTTACATAGCTCCCCGCAAGCTTAAACTTGCCTGGCTTCGTGGGCTGCCTGGAATTGGCCACTTTGAATAATGATGTGATCAGCTTGTACAACTTCAAGCACATCTATAACATGGATCCCTCCAAGTCAGTACCCTGTGCCAGGTAAGAAAGTATTAAGAAAACTAAAGACTTTGATAGCCACGTGAAAGCAGCAGATGAGACGACCATGGATCAATATTCAGGTTCTCTTTTTTTTCTTTGGGGAACCCAGTCTTGGAACTGCATAAGAGTCATGTCTGCAAAAATCATTTCAGTTTTCTGCCACAGACGAGCATATACAAGTAGGAAGTATTAAACATCTTGTTTGCAGCTTTTTTTTTTTTTAAGATTTTATTTATTTATTTGACAGGGAGAGACAAAGTGAGAGAGGGAACACAAAAGGGGGAGTGAGAGAAGGAGAAGCAGGCTTCCCAGTGAGCAGGAAGCCCGATGTGGGGCTCGATCCCAGCGCCCTGGGACCATGACCCGAGCCAAAGGCAGACACTTAACGACTGAACCACATAAGTGCCCTTGTTTGCTGCTTTAATTTAGGATTCCAGAGACTTGGGTTTCACCAGAAACTTCCGTTGTCTTAGCACAAAGGGTAGAAAAGAAATCCATTCAAAATCACTCATCAGAATATGGAAGATGATACACACACACACACACACACACTGGAATACAATGAAGTCTTGCCATTTGCAATGACGTGAACGGAGCTGGAGAGTATAATGCTAAGCAAAATTAGTCAAAGGAAGACAAATACCATATGTTTCACTCACGTGTGGAATTTAAGAAATAAAACAGATGAACACGTGCAAGGGGGGTGGGAAGAGGGAGGCCAACCAGAAAACGGACTCTTACCTATGGAAAACAAACAAAATTGCTGGAGGGGAGGTGGATGGAGGGATGGCCTAGATGGGTGATGGGCATTAGGAGGGCACTTGCTGTGATGAGCGCCGAGTGTTGTATGTAAGTGATGAATCACTCAATTCTAAATCTGAAAGTAAAAAAAAAAAAATTTTTTTAATAAAAAATAAACCATTCATTTAACCTACCTATAAATACTTCTCTGTCTCCCATGTAGACATCAGGACTTCACTTGCTTTTTTTTCAAGTTTTTATTTAAATTCCAATTAGTTAATATACAATGTAATATTAGTTTCAGGTGTAGAATTTAGTGCTTCATCACTTACATACAACACCCAGTGCTCATCACAATGCCGTCCTTAAAGCCCGTCATCCATCCAGCCCATCTCTCCCCGCAGCTCCCCTCCAGCACTCTCAGTTTGCTCTCTCTAGTTAAGAGTCTGTTTTGTGGGGGCGCCTGGGTGGCTCAGTGGGTTAAGGCCTCTGCCTTCGGCTCAGGTCATGGTCCTGGCATCCTGGGATCGAACCCCGCATCAGACTCTCTGCTCAGCAGGGAGCCTGCTTCCTCCTCTCTCTCTGCCTGCCTCTCTGCCTACTTGTAGTCGCTGTCTGTCAAATAAAATAGATAAAATCTTTAAAAAAAAAAAAAGAGTCTGTTTTGTGGTTTGACTCTCTTTCTGCCTCACCCCCCCCACTATGTTCAGCTGTTCTGTTTCTTAAGTTCCACATATTTAATGCTGTGAGTTCCATGGAAGATGTCATGACAATGGGTTGTAAGTTCCTCACGTGGAAAGCATAATGCAAACTGTCATGCTCATATATCCTTGCGTTTTTATTCCAGAGACAAACTGGCCTTCACTCAGAGCCGAGCTGCCAGCTATTTCTTCGATGGCTCTAGTTATGCTGTGGTAAGGGATATCACAAGGAGAGGGAAATTCGGTCAGGTGACTCGCTTTGACATAGAAGTTCGAACACCAGCTGACAATGGCCTCGTGCTCCTGATGGTCAATGGAGTGAGTAAATATAAAAGTCCTTTATCCTCTCTGTTATTCCCTTTACTTTCCACTGTGCATATTCCTAGGAACCTTCCCAGGTTGAGTGTGTCGTGCCACCAAATCGAAATTTTAGTTTAGAAAGAAAAATTGGATATGTTTTTCTTTAGGGAAGTTGCGCCAGCAATAAGTAATTTCTGCAACTTTGAAATGCATTTTTGGATGTATATTAAATATAACCCCCTTAAATAAGCTGGAGAATTTTGCAGAAAATCAGCACCAAGATCTAGGTGGGTAGTGTGTCTGCAGAAATGCAACACTGATTTTTTTACATCTTATGCCTTTATCAGTTAAAAAAAAAATGCATGCTTACCATAAATATACGCATTTCTTAATAATATATGTAAAAACATATATATAAACACACTTATAATGTATACTTTATAATATAATTATAAAGTACTTTATTAATGATTATTAATAGTAATAATCCATATTTTATTATAGAGATAATATTCAAAACTAGATATAAAAGATAATTTGTATAAAGATAAAATATTGAATGAAAATAAATACAACTTTAAAATAAAGATGAAATGAAATAAAATTGTTTCCTATTTGTTAATGGTACAAATATTAATAGCGGTGTTAGTTAAGAACAATGTAATTAAATATGCATATGCATAAATATGCATCTCATTAACTTTTTGAGATACAGTGACTCAAAAGTCTTATCCTAAGCCCAGTTGCTTTCAATACTAAGTTTTACTGGCTGTCAAAACTAAACAAAGTACCTCAAAAGTAAAAGTGTCAGATGTGTATCATTGGCTATGCTTACTAAATTATGATACCATTTTTCAGTCTCCTCCACTAATTGGCAAAAGTGGTCTTTGAATTTGGCTGGTACATTTCCATCTTTTATGATGTCAGTTCTTGCTAGCTAATCATATATTGCATCATTTTGTAAACTTTAACAAAAGAACTCAAGACCATTGAAATCTTTGACAGAGTTTTAAACTGGTTAGAAATTTTTTTCTAAAATTATTTTTAATAGTGCAGATATGAGAGTTTTTACAGGTAGTACACATTGTTTTCATCAACAAATATATTTAACATTAGAAAATTTTACAAATATATTTTTTAAAAACCATCTCTCCAGAGTATAGCTTTCTTCAAAAAAGTTACTTTCTCTTTAGAAATCTGTTACACTTCTATAACCAATAGTGAAGCAGCAGAAAGAAAAATAAGGAAAAAAATCTCATTTACAATTGCACCAAAAATAAAAAATATCTAGAAATAAATTTAACCAGAGGCAAAAGATCTATACTCTGAAAATTATAAAACACTGATGAAAGAAATTGAAGACAAAACAAAGAAATAGGAAGATATTCCATGCTCATGGATTAAAAGAACAAATATTATTAAAATGTCTATACTACTCAAAGGAGTCTACAGATTTAATGTAATTGTTATCAAAATATGCCAACATCATTTTTCACAAAACTAGAAAAAACAATCCTAAAATTTGTACGGAACTAGAAGAGACCCAAATAGCCAAAACAATCTTGAAAAAGTAGAAAAAAACTTTTGAGGTCTCAAAATTCCAGCACAATAGTATTACAAAGCTGTAGTAATCAAAAGTGTATGGTGCTGGCACAAAAATAGACACATAGATCAATGGAACAGAATAGAAAATCCAGAAATAAATTCACAACTATATGGTCAATTAATCTTCAACAAAGGGGAAATGAATATACAATAAGGAAAAAACAGTCTCTTCAACAAATGGTGGTGGGAAAACTGGACAGCTACAGGCAAAAGAATGAAACTGGACCACATTCATACACCAAACACAAAAATAAACTCAAAATGGTTTTAAAGACCTAAATATGATATCTGAAACCATAAAAATGCTAGAAGAGAGCACCGGCAGTAATATCTCTGACATTGGCCACAGCAACATTTTTCTAGATGTGTCTCCTAAGACAAGGGACAAAAACAAAAATAAACTATTAGAACTACACCAAAATAAAAAGCTTCCACACAATGACGGAAGCAAGCAATAAAACTAAAAGGCAGCCCACAGAATGGCTGAAAAGAGTTGCAAATGAAATATCTGATAAAGGGTTAGTATCCAAATACATAAAGAACTGGTACAACTCAACATCCCAAAAAACAAATAATCCAATTTAAAAATGGGCAGAAGACATGAAACGACATTTCTCCCAAGAAGACATCCAGATGACCAACAGACACATGACAAGATACTCAATCTCATTCATCATCAGGTAAATGTAGATCAAAACTACAATGAGAAGAAAGAAAAACTGCAATGAGGCATCACCTCACACTTGCTAAAATGGCTAAAGTCGAAAACAAAAAACAGGTGTCGGCAAAGAAGTGGAAAAAAAAGGGACCCTCTTGCTATGTTGGTGGAGTGCAAACTAGTGCAGCCACTGTGGAAAACAGTATAGAGTTTCCTTTAAAAATGAAAAATAAAACTACCCTATGATCCAGTTATCACTACTGGATATTTACACAAAAAATATCTAATTACACAAAAAACACTAATTCAAAGGGATACATGCATCCCTATGTTTATAACAGCATTTTCTACAGTAGCCAAATTATGGAAGCAGCCCATGTATCCATTGATAGAAGATGTGGTTTATATATACAATGGAATATTATTCAACCTTAAAAAAGAATGAAATCTTGCCATTGGCAGTGACATGGATGGAGCTAGAAAATACATATGGGGCACCTGGGTGGCTCAGTGGGTTAAAGCCTCTGCCTCGGCTCAGGTCATGATCCCAGGGTCCTGGGATCGAGCCCCGTATCGGGCTCTCTGCTCAGCAGGGAGCCTGCTTCCTCCTCTCTCTGCCTGCCTCTCTGCCTACTTGTGATCTCTGTCTGTCAAATAAATAAATAAAATCTTTAAAAAAAAAATCAAGTTGAAATATTTTTTTTCTTTCCACTAATGGATTATTTTCCATATCTCTGGAGTTATACAGACTCCGCTTGAGAGATCACTTTCTGATCAATAGAAACTATGATAACGCCTCATTTTTTAAATCCATTCAGTTCTTCTATTGCAAACTATCTTCCAAAACAAGCAAGTCGAACCAGTAAATTACTTGAGTGCTACAAAATTACTTTGGTTCTCAAACACCATATGGCCCAAGTGCATAATCATTTCATGTTTATTTACATAAATCCAGTGTTTCCAAATAATTACAGAAATGTCCTTTTCCTTATCTCCGTGCTTGCTAATAATTTTTTCAGATTCTTCTCATCAAACCTTGGAATTATTTTTCAGTATTGCCAATTTTCCTCTTAAAGTGAAATGCACTCATGCCTGTAAGCCCGTTACAATTTTCAAATGTTCTCAAGATTTTTAAAAGGTCAACAAGGTAAACTTAAAATTTTATTAATTCATCAAGTAAATAAGAAACAGAAGATGGCTGCTTTAAATTGAGTATAAATATTAACATTTTGATATATTAACCTGAGACCTAACTGCTGATATGGAGTTGCAATTTTTTTTCAATTTATTTATTTTCAGAAAAACAGTATTCATTATTTTTTCACCACACCCAGTGCTCCATGCAAGCCGTGCCCTCTATAATACCCACCACCTGGTACCCCAACCTCCCACCCCCCCGCCACTTCAAACCCCTCAGATTGTTTTTCAGAGTCCATAGTCTCTCATGGTTCACCTCCCCTTCCAATTTACCCAAATTCCCTTCTCCTCTCTCACACCCCTTGTCCTCCATGATATTTGTTATGCTCCACAAATAAGTGAAACCATATGATAATTGACTCTCTCTGCTTGACTTATTTCACTCAGCATAATCTCTTCCAGTCCCGTCCATGTTGCTACAAAAGTTGGGTATTCTTCCTTTCTGATGGAGGCATAATACTCCATAGTGTATATGGACCACATCTTCCTTATCCATTAGTCCGTTGAAGGGCATCTTGGTTCTTTCCATAGTTTGGCGACCGTGGCCATTGCTGCTATAAACATTGGGGTACAGATGGCCCTTCTTTTCACGGCATCTGTATCTTTGGGGTAAATACCCAGGAGTGCAATTGCAGGGTCATAGGGAAGCTCTATTTTTAATTTCTTGAGGAATCTCCACACTGTTCATGGAGTTGCAATTTTAATTTTATAATAAGAATTTCACGAGACTTCTGTAGTCTTCAGTTTCAATAATAAAAACTACAGTGTAAGCTCTCAAATTCAGATAAATCTACACTTTCCTAATAGCAGATGTTTACATCTTATAACTTCTTCTTTCTGTCCACAGAGTATGTTTTTCAGCTTGGAAATGCGCAGTGGTTACCTACATGTGTTCTATGACTTTGGATTTAGCAATGGCCCTGTGCATCTTGAGGACACATCGAAGAAAGCTCAGATTAACGATGCTAAATACCATGAGGTATATATAAATCATTGCGATTTGTGTGGTGTGTTTTGTTTTGTTTCACTTGTACTTAGAACTATAGATCGAATCAGATGGTCAAATGACATAGGTGGGAAAATAATTAAACTGAGCACCTTTACTTCTAAAAACCAACAGCAGGACCCATTGACTCAACTCCAGAATGACATTTGCTTTAAAAAAATGAATGTTTTGTCATATTGATGTTTTCTAATAAAAGAGTCACTGAAAGATTCCTTTTAATTGCTTGATTACAATGGCACTCCATAGAATACTTTTATACATCTGTTGAAAATGCTAGTGTGGATACACAGCCATTTTTAAAAGTATCCTTTGAGCACTATTAAATGCAAAAAGAGTAGGTAAGCAAATAGAGAATCTCCCTGAAAAGCATTTATCCAGAACTTAGAAAATACTAACACAGATTTCCTTATAAAGCAAGCCCCCAGGGAATGCTTTTTAACTTTAAAACAGTTGTGTAGTTCACTAATAATATATTACATCTATCTTCAGTAACAACTACTTTGAATCTACAATTGAGTAAAATGTATAAAAGGTTTATCTTTTAAGTTGAACCGAAATGCAGAGAGTAGGAGGCTCTATTTCTCTTTTCAGTTCAAAGTCCATGACCTCCATGAGGATGGTATACGATAGGAGAATATTTTAACTATATCACTGACTAGAATTTTGGCAGAATCATTAAAGTTTTCATTGTGTCACTAAAACAATGAAACCTGGTAACATGCAGTCTGGGTCCAAAAGGTCCCTGTTTATCGTCTTTTATCCTGAATCTCCTCAAAGGGGCAAAAGAAAACAATTGGTGCCATGACAAAAATATTTTTTGGTCTATCTCCTTGTCCATGTGGAAATTCTTCTCCAGAAAATACGATCTTCTGGTTTTTTAAGTGTGAGTGTCCTCGTCTGTAAGAAAGGAAAATCTGTTCCCCATTTTGTGAACAACCAAATACAGGAACATGGGGACCCAGCTGTTATAACCAGAATAATTAAAATATATAATCATCTTTTAAAAGTTTATTATTAAACAATGATCAAGACTTGGCTATATATTATGTCTCCCAGATCTCAATCATTTACCACAACGATAAGAAAATGATTTTGGTAGTTGACAGACGACATGTCAAGAGTATGGACAATGAAAAGATGAAGATACCTTTTACAGACATATACATTGGAGGGGCTCCCCCAGAAATTTTACAATCCAGGTAAGCTCTTTTTGTTAAGTAGCTGTTGTTCCTGATGATGTCCTGGGCTGAGTATTCAACATCCAAGAGAGGTCTAGTAAAGGTTTGAAGGCACTTCAACTTGCTGCTTCTAGGTACCCGCACAGACACATGAACACACACTCAAGCACCCTCATGACCTCCTTAAATTAGCATCTTCTAGATGAGATCTACAGGTTTCTTTAATTATTGTATTAATCTCTGAGCACAGTCTCATGCGATATTTCTTACCTGCAAGAGCAAAGATGGAGCCTGTGTATTGTATGAACATGAAGCATTGTGTCCCTTTACTTTTATTTCAGACTTACTTTGAACTTCTTTGAACTCTCAAATAGCATCTGAAGGTATAAAATAATTTTAAGCTTATCCAAGGGGATGTGAATTATGTATCATTATAATTTTATTCCCAAGCATTTAAAAATTTAACTATCTTTTATTACAATCAAGTCATAGCATCAGACACCCTTGAAATTGAGAAGCAACTTGAGCATAGTCCAATCTGGTCATCCTCAACCCTGGTTCTCACCAGAATAACCTGGAGGAATTTTATAAACACCATTGCCCATAACCACTCTCCAGAAATTCTAACTGGTATGGGATGAGACCCCCAACTTCAAACTTTTTTCCAAATTAGGTACCCTCTTAGCTTCTTCAACAACTCCACATGGGACTTTCAACCATTATGGTTGTCATTATCTACCTCCGAACCTTTAGTTAGCATGGTCCTCTAGGTATGATCTTGATGGAACAGAAAATAGTGGGACTGTTACTCCTTAGTTTGGCCAGTGCTCATTTAAAATACACTGAAGACATTATAATTTGATCAAAACTAACTTCATAGTCATTCAATATTTGATAATATGCTCTTGGGCACCTCCTATATCCTAGGCATAATGATAGGTAGTAGGATAACAGTATCAATCAAATTATCATCCCTGATCTCAAAGATAAAAGATTTCTTATGTTCTTATTACTCCAAAAGCTCAACATTCCAGTAGAAGATTTCTCTAGCCTTAGTTGATCATAAGTGTGTTGCAAAAATAGCCAAGAAGATGAGTTCATGACTTGAATACAATCCACTTGGGAATGGATTAGTGGAAGGCTGAAGACCTGGGTTTAAATCTTAACTTAACACTTGTGACATTAAAAAAACAAAAACAAAAACAAAAAGATTTTGATGTTTCTTAGTTTCATTTTGAAGTTGCCAACAATTGACTGTTTTTGACCTAAAATACATCAGTTCTGTGTGGCTCAACCTATTAATCATCTGTAAAAGGGAAATAATAGCCTTTCCTTTAAAAAAAAAAAAATGGGGTGCCTGGGTGGCTCAGTGGGTTAAAGCCTCTGCCTTCAGCTCAGGTCATGATCCCAGGGTCCTGGGATCGAGCCCCACATCGGGCTCTCTGCTCAGCAGGGAGCCTGCTTCCTCCTCTGTCTCTGCCTGCCTCTGCGTACTTGTGATCTCTGTCAAATAAATCAAAATCTTAAAAAAAAAAAAAAAAGAAGACGACGATTTTATTAGACAGAGAGAGACATGGCATGAGAGAGAAAACAAGCAGAGGGAGTGGGAGAGGGAGAAGCAGGCTCCTCGCTGAGCAGGGAACTCTATGCAAGACTGGTTCAGTCCCAGGACTCCGGGATCTTGACCCCAGCCGAAGGAAGACACTTAACCACTGAGCCACCCAGATGCCCCTAGCCTTTCCTTTTCTATCACAGAATTTTTATAAACATAAAATGAGCTAATGTAATCTAAAGGATCTTCAGAACTATAAAGAAGTAAACAAATTGGCTTGATGCAGAATAAAGCTGTTCTACAGGCAAAGATTAGACATTACTCTATGCTTATGAGAGAAATCATGAGAATATGAATAGTTACAAAGCTACTAAAAATGACTATAAATAAAATCAAATTTCATATCCCACATATGCAGGGTAACATCACCATTGTCATCATCATCATGTTATCAGTGAAGACGTAATTTTTTTTTTTCAGGACCCTCAGAGCGCACCTTCCCCTAGATGTCAACTTCAGAGGATGCATGAAGGGTTTCCAGTTCCAAAAGAAAGATTTCAATTTATTAGAGCAAACAGAAACCCTGGGAGTTGGTTATGGATGCCCCGAAGACACTCTTGTAAGTACCAATCAGTCAGAATCTTTTAAATAAATAAACACACAGACACACACACACACACAAATAGACATAAAATGTATCATTCTCAAAAGCTGGAAAAGGTTTTTTGAGTTTCTCTGTGAGCCTAAGGACACCTTGCCACCAGCAAAAAGGAGAAACATTAAGCTAAAAAGTCATGTGGGGGTTCCTCTGGGTCTTGTCCGTTTGCTTCACTTTTCATTGGTGGGAGGGGGTTTCCAAAGCCCAGAGAGGCTGTGTGGGCATCTTTACTCACTCAGGTGGAGGAACTGGAGAAGCTAAAATCCCATCGGCCAGGGACACACAGAACGGTCAACATGCCTGAATGCCTGTATAAACCGGAAGTTAAAACATAAACTATTAATACAGAAACCAGTAGGCAAGGGCTCTGGCGTGTGAGAAATTGACATTTTCAGCATTTGATAATTATCATAAACACTGTACTATATTCACTTTATCTTATTTATTTATTTTATTTTTTTGCCACACAGATATCTCGCAGAGCATATTTCAATGGGCAGAGTTTCATTGCTTCAGTTCAAAAAATATCTTTCTTCGATGGCTTTGAAGGAGGTTTTAATTTTCGAACGTTACAGCCCAATGGGTTACTATTCTATTATGCTTCGGGAGTAAGTATTTCTTTTTCCCTATGGGAAATTTTTTTGTGATAAATGTTTTGTCTATTGAAAATACTGTTTGAGCACGTTAAAAGCGATTTTCAATTCAGATTAATTTGGACTCACATGAACACACACAGAATGTCTCGTTTCAGACACTCTGTAATTAAGTCTTTCGCATATCAGGAGATTCATAGACCCACCTCTCAGGAGTTCATGAAGAAAATTCAGTGTGTCTATGGACCCAAGTCAGAAAAAAATAAGGTTTTTTAAAAATTTTATTTTCTCAAACTAAAATTTAGCATTTTCTTCAGCTACAAATATCAGCAACAAACCACAGTAGTATTTGCAGAACCTGTTACTTTATCGTTAATAGAAATCACAGTTATTTTTCATCTCACACAATAGTTGCCATAGATAACTCAAAATATCATTTTTGCTCATTGCTACTTTTAAAGTTCAGTAATTGGGTCTGCTGAGAGATTTTATAATTTAACATTTTAATAAAGAAGTACATATATTACTATATCACAGATTTATTGTTTTGATATTTTGAAACCATATCTCAATATAATTGGTTTCCTTTTTATTCTAGATATTTGTTTGATGCATTTGAAAATGTTACTTTTGAAGGGGCCCGTGTGTATCACCAAAGTGCCAAAGGAGGGCATAGCACAAAAAATGTTAAGAACCTCTGTGTATATATACAAATACATATGTGATTTTTTTGTAAAATAATAAAAGGAACATACTTTTCTGCTCTTGGACTGGCTACAGAACACTTGAACTCACCTTCTAAAGATATATTATTCCAAAAATAAAATAAGATACCCAGAGGTTTGGTGACCCTAAGACCCAACTGATTTATCTCTGAAAAGGTCATCATCAACACATACACTGATAGAGCAGGTCATAATATAATATGTAAAAACCGCTCTTACTTTTCATATTTATTACCTTGTATCTGTCACATTTATACTGAATTTAATTTAAATCAGTAGCAATGGTGAGAATTTACCTAAAGCACTCTGTAGGATCTCCACCACCAAACCTGCCTCAGATTACCATGGTTAGTTAAATAACAGTTTTTGTCAAAAAAAAAAAAAAGTAGTTATGTTGAGGGTTGTGCGCTCCCCCCCCCCCATAGAGGTCAGTGCCCCTCTAAGGGAAGAGAAGCAAGATTATCCATTTGCCAATATTTTAAACAATCAATAATACAATAATTAGTAAAAAGAACTGTTAACTTCAGCCCTTTTTCTATTTGTCTTCCACCTCTATAGATGAAAAGTAAAACACTTCAAAAAACACTTAAAAGTTTGACTGGTCAAGCCAAACCCTTGCCTGGTCATCTAGCTACATCTCCAAGGAGACAGAAATATTGCCTTTCCCAGCCAGGAGACCAAAGACAGAATAGTGATGCCCCAGTTAGGGAAGGCGCTAACCTTGAGACAACTCTCAGCGGGACAAAAGCACTAGAAATCTTCAGTGCAGAAGAGAGGAAGCTCCTTTCTCGGTTGAAATGTGTCTAATTTTGCCGGCGACACAAATATAAGCAATATGCTGTCCCTGTTGTTTTCATAGAAATTATTTCACAAGCAACCTTCCGGACATCAGGCGTTCCTTTAAGCAATATCATTAAGTGAATGTTGAACACTTGTCCATCTTTTGGATCCCGGGCCTCCCTACTTAAAACCCTGTGTTTGAATTTCAGTCAGATGTGTTCTCCATTTCGTTGGCTAATGGCACCGTGGTTATGGATGTCAAGGGAATCAAGGTGCAGTCGGCTGAGAAGCAGTACAACGATGGGCTGTCCCACTTCGTCATTACCTCCGTGTCACCTGCAAGGTACGAGTCCTGACTTCATGTTCTTCCCCAAGATGCCTTTATTTGTAGGGCATGATTCTGCTCAAGGACCACTATGAATAATAGACCATTCTACTGTTTTTCTGGTGCTTTAAATATATATATATATATATATATATATATATATATATATATATATATATATATTTACCATATATATATATGGTAGGGCAAACAACTTACATTCTTTTAAAAAGAAGTTGCTATTAATTTCCAAGAGATGCCAAATAAATCACTATATAATTACTTAACAGGAAGATAAAGGTTTTTTTCCAGTCAAGCCACAGGCTACCACCCTTCTTGAGGGAAGTGCCTACACATAGCACTTACTGAATGGAGGGCACTGTTTTGCACGTAGAAGGAGATCCGCAAACATTGGTTTCATTTAGATTAATTAAGCAATTGAGAACTCTATATTTATGACCGCATATTGAAAGCTCTAGCTTTATTTTTCAAATATGTAATACTGAATTTCTTTTTCTTAAGAAGAAAGCTTTCTGGAGTAAGAAATACATTTCCGTTGTAGACGGCTGCTCTTCTATGCCCACTTCTATGGAGCCCTCCCATTACAAAAAAAAAAAAAAAAAGACATTAACTGGCCTTTATAGGCTCCATTTCCAATTATACTCAAAACCAGTCAATGTGCCTTACAATGAAAACAGTCTCCCCAAGTGTGATGAAATAATCACCATGAGTTACGTTCTGCTTTTTCCACCGCCCCTCCAAAAATGTTGGTAACTAATCACCTGAGCTTCTTGTTTTTAGGGGTTTGGAGAGTCTTTTCTGCATGTAAAAATATTCAACTATTTTATCCCAGACCTCATGAAGAGTCTGGCAAGTTGTTATCTTTTCACTAGCCAGAATGTTCTATGTTAATTCCATGAGAAAACCTGCAACCTAGAATGAAACTCCAGGTAAAAGGGTACCAGTGTGGTATGTAAAGAAACTTTTTCCTTTGCAGATATGAACTGATAGTAGATAAGAGCAGACTTGGGAGTAAGAACCCTACCAAAGGGAAAGTGGAACAGACACAAGCAGGTGAAAAGAAGTTTTACTTCGGAGGCTCACCCTTCAGTCCCCAGTACGCTAATTTCACTGGCTGTATCAGCAACGCCTACTTTACCAGGTAGGATATTTTTATTAGTCATAATTCTGCATGATTCATAAAAAAAATCAGGTCGATAATGAAAATGTTTACATTATTTAAACTAAGAACTATAAAATTTATAGTTATATATAAAATTTATAGTTCTCTCTATAGTTTATAGCAACAGAGGAGAGTAATTAAAAGCTTGCATGTGCTCGAGCAACTGACATACTTAGGTTTGTGTGTAGGTTTCTTCCCTTTAAATTCCTGCATGCCCTTGGCTAAGTCAGCCTTCACTTCTTGTCTGCCAAAATGCAGATAATAATAATGTCTGCCTCCTTGTTAGAACAATTAAATGAGATAAAGTGCAGAAAGCACTTGGCATACAGCAAGCTATAAATATTAGATGTAATTATATCTGTGCTTATTATTAATGGTGTAGCACCGAGTAACATACCCAAATTCTTGTTAGAGGTTTAAGAAAGTCTTCTTAATGCATCACTTTAAATAAAGCCATTAATTGAGGTCCTTGACAAAGACTGGCAGTGCTCCCTGAGTACAAGAGCAAGCAAGGGAGAAAATTAATACACACGGAGTAACACAGAGGTGGTACCCACCATCTAGAACATGGTGACGGAAAAGACGTCCATCTGTCAGAATGTGCCGGTGCCAGGCACAGTTATCCACAAATTGTTAAATGGTTGTGTAAAGGGTTCTTATTAAGACAGTGGTTGACGCAGACCCATCTCTCTCTCTCTCTCTCTCTCTCTCTCTCTCACACACACACACACACACATTTTAAATACCAAATTCTTTCACTTCTGTAGTTTTCATCTTGTAAGTCTGAACCACATTTTAAGGGTTTCCCCCGCTCTGCTACACAGGTTGGATCAAGACGTGGAGGTCGAAGACTTCCAGCGATACGTGGAAAAGGTCCACACTTCTCTTTCTGAGTGTCCTATTGAGTCTTCGCCGTTGCACTTTCTCTACAAAAAAGGGAAGAATTCCTCAAAGCCTAAAACAAGCCAGAATAGAAAGGTAAAAAGAGAATGCTGTGTCAGATTCTCAAGCGTCCTTGCATTCCACACACACAGTTCTAGACACTGACGCTGTATAAAATTCACTCCAGTTTGCAACTGCATATACCTATGAAAGTTGGGATTCTTCTAGCACCTGATACCGTTGTTTCCCAGCTTTGGTGTATCAGTCTTTGTTCCCAGAGAAACACTTTGAATCAGATTTATTCCATATGGAATTTTTCATTATAATGATTAAAATGGCCCCATACTTAACCATTCGTATGTATAATGTGTGTTATTTAGTACTGTCATTCTCGGTACCATTTGCTTTTGAGTCACCATCTCGGGCTTCTGTCACGGCCATGGAAATTCTTAAAGTTTCTGATCTCCTGTCCTCCCCTGACCTTCACATCAACCACTTAGAGGCACGGCTGATCCGTGATATCAACTAGAAACGCTCCATTAACAAAATCTTGAGTTCTTAAACTGCATCCCCTGAGGACAGTTTTTTTCCTCATTCCTTTACATCCAGCATGTACGTTAGCGGCCTTCATTACAGACGAGGCTTCCAGTTCCTTCCCACTCTTTCAGGCTGGTCTCCCCACCCACCTCCTGGTCCAACCTTAACAAGTCCCTCGGGTGCCGCCCCTCCCACCCTGGTCCCAGCCACCGTTATCTCCCACCTGAGCCCTGCCAGGGGCTCCGGCCAGGGCTCTCGGCTTCCACCAGCTTCTCTGCCACTGTCCTCCACGCAACAACCACAGGCTTATACACATGTCACATTGTGTTACTCCCCTGCTCAAAGTGCCCCTGACGCCCACTACACTCAGAATAAAAACTCCGGTTCCTACAATGTCATAAGACGCTGTCTGTTATCCAGGCTCCTTTCTCTCACTCACTCTTCTGCCCACACTAGCATGAGCCACATGCATTCCTGCCCTAAGGTCTTTCTTTCTGCCTGGACCACCCTCCCAGCAAATATCTGCACGAACGGTTCCTCCTTCCAGTCCAGCCTTCAAGCGTTCAGTAAGGCCTCCCTTAAGACCCGCTAATTAATACCATAGCTGTCTCCTGACTTTCCCCAGTACTACCCATCTCCTTTGCCTTTCCTAGTTGTTCTTTCTTCCATAGCACTTTTCACATTTTATTATAGCCTGTTTTTATTGTGTTTGGTATTTACTCTCTGCTTCTTCTGCTAGAATTCGAGCTCCTTTTTTTAATCTGCTCAATGATGTGTCCTAAGAACCTAGAACAATGCACATAATGGGTGTTCAATGCATACTTAGCTATCTGCATCACAGGGTTGTTAGAAAGAGTAAGTGAGTTGATGCATGAAATGCCTTAGCACAATGCCTGGCATAGAGCAAAACATTCAAGGAATATGAGCTGTTAGATCTCTTTATAGAGGCTTGTGAATGTTTCTGGAGGATCAATTCCTTAAAGTAGAATTGCTTGGCTTAAGGGAATATGCATTGTCAACATTGAGATAATATTTATACTCCTATGAACAGCATTTGAAAAAACCTATGTTCCCTCCCAACTGCTGAACTAGATATGATCAAATTTTTATAATTTTGCCCATCTAATGGACAGATAGGGCATCTCATTGTGATTTTGATTTGCATTTCCTTGAATGCGAATGTGGCTGAGCATCTTTTAAATAACTGATTTCCCTCCACGGCTGGCTTCTGAACCATCAGCAAGAGGAAAGCATCCCCACCAACTTCTGCCTTCTGATAGTTTTTCACCGGCCATTATATCTTGATCACTTCCCTATGTATTTCAGCTTACGGGGACCACATTTGAGAACCCCCTTGCAATTCCTCCTTTGTTCACACATGATTTGTCAATGTTAAAAGGTTAATTTTATTTTTGTACAACTCAAAATTAGTAATTTTTCAGGATCCTCTCCTGAATTTCACATGGGAGAAAGATAATTTCATATGACTTTTATGAAGGCTTTCACTAGAGGATAATTTAAAGGATTTTTCAAAGGAGACTATGAAATTCTGATGAGATCTTACCGTCCCCTTCTCATATTGATGCTAAAAGGTTTATCCTGGAATTTTTCAGCTGGGGCTTGAGCGCGGGTCAGTGGATCAGACACAGCAGGTTAATATCATGGGCTGATGAGGAAGATCAGCCTACGGCACGCACTTTACCTCTTTAAACGAATACAGTTTTCTATTTAAAGCTGTCTATCAAGTGCAGTTTCCTAACAAATATTCATATTCTCAAGTTTGCAATCAACAGACCTTGGAACTGTTAACATACACTTTTCAGTATTATAGGAAACCTCTTAGCCTTTCTTGTAAAAGGCCTTAGAAACTCAACTTCATAATAACAGATACAGGATGACTATAGATTTCCCTTCTAGTTCTTGGTAATCAGAATGTCAAATGTTTGCTAATCTTCTCTCATATTTACCCTTGTATCAATAGCTTCTTAAGTAGCTAACCAGAAAAACATGTGGCTGCTGTTTTAAATTTTTATCAAGGCCGATTCATAGCAATTTGGGCTATAATAATTTATTTTCACAGTAACGTCCTAATATTGTACCTTATGTGTATATTTTATTTAACCATTAATAGACTTCCAGTGCTTTCCAATTTTCTCCCTTTACGGGTGAAGATCACTGTGTATTAGTCTTTGATTACATTGCTGAATATATCTTTACAAAATATTCTTAGAGGTAGACTTACTGGGTCAGGGAAAATTGCTTTCCAAAAAATGAACACTGATTTCTATTCCTCCATGAGTACGTAAGAATACCTATCTTACCACCTGTGTTCCAGCATGAAAATTTCTTATAACTTTTGTTTTTAAATTTAATTGGGGACATAGTTTCTCATGTGGTATTTCATGTAATAATGAAAATTTTATATATTTTAAGAGACATCATTCTAAGGTATTCAGCCAACCATTCCCTTTTCTGAGAATTGATTCCCTACACACAGGGCACGCCCAGTATTTTAGGTACGTGACTTCATCTACCTGGATACAGATGTTTGGATTAGGGTAGGTCATCTGAACTAAGCTGGGCTTTCAGATCCCCTTCCTTATAAACTTAGAAAGAGACACTACCCTATACTAGTCGTTGAATGGAAAACATGGAAGCCTAAGAGCTCTATGTTAAACATGCACATAGAAAGAAAGCTGCTTTGTAGAAATTTAAAAGGCAGCTGCCCTGAAGAGAAAGAAAAATGAACGTAGGCTGAGAAAAACAAAGCCAAGATACCAGAAACATTTGGAAGAGGAATTCCTTGAATCTTCCTAGCTTTGCCATTCCTGATTCTTGACCCTGGTAGTGTACTGTCTTGTGTACCAGATAGTGTACTATCTTTCCCCTGATACTATATTATCTCCCCTTGGATTGTATAAGATACTCCCATATCCTTATAACGCACTGCTCTCTTTTGCTTAAGTAGCTGAACTAGTTTGACTGTTACGTGACACAAAAGAATCTTACCGCCTTGAAACAGACCCTCTGAGAGCACCTGGGTGGCTCAGTCAGTTAAGCACCTGCCTTCGGCTCTGGTCATGATCCCACGGTTGTGGATTCAAGTTCGATGTTGGGCTCCCTGCTCAGTTGGGAATCTGCTTCTCTCTCTCTCTCCCCCTACTCCTCACCCCTTCTCCTGCTGTGTCTTTCATGATCTCTCTCTCAAATAAGTAAATAAAATCTTAAAAAAAAAAAAAGACCCTCCAAGAAAAAAATTACACTGATAAAATCAAAGTCTAGTGGGGTTCAAAATCCACATATACAGCTATTCTAGGATAGTAAACAGAGTCTCTGTGTTATATGGTTGGAAGTAATTAAATTATAACCTTTTTATTATCATTATTGTGATTCAGAGCATATATCCACAGAGAACTTAGAGTGTTTGGTTGCCACATATAAATATCCCAGCGTCTATTCCTTTCCGCAGCAGACAAGAGACTAGTCCTCTATGGATTCTCACATGGAAGCAGAGAAAGGCAGGGCTGGTCATGGAGACCTTGTAGTCTGGTAGCCCCCCACTTTGCTGACCCCTGCCATTGATTCACACATGCCCTCTTCCCATAGCAAAGTGGATGCACTGACTGAGAAGGAGAGGAGCCACCAGGGTTGGGGACAGTCCCCAACTCCTGACTAATCTCTCACCTGCGCCCTCCTGGAAAACAAAACCCCATCCTCCAGCAAGTCATCGAAGGTCCTTTCTATCTGGCAACAGCCTGTCTTCCGGTTTGCTTTTTAACTACCTGTTTTTCCAAACCAGTTTTCAGTTCCTTTAAAATAAGAAACTGGTTCTCACTCACCTTTCTCTTCCCCACCACACGGTGCCTGCAGAGAGCACGCACAAATACCCCTTTCCTTCTACGTCATTTCTACCTCATAGGTATTCAATAAACATTGCTTGGATGCATGAATAAATGACAGGATGATCAGGTTTATTTGCAATAACTTTAATTTCCCCCCCGAAATTTAGACTAGATAACCATGAAATATTAGCCTATAGTCTCTCCGCTCTAAATTTTAAAATCAGCAGCACAATTTAGGAGCACAAGGTCATTGTTCTGTATCCTGTCACATGAACGTTTACTACTTATCACCAAAAATACTCTTAAATATTTTGAAGGTGTTACTAAGTATGTTGGTAACAGCCTGTATAAATAATAATATGTGTGTTAAAGAAATGTTGTTGTCTATGACATGAGGGTTTTATTGACAGATTCACCAGGGTTATTTTATTGTCAATATTTCCATTTTTCACCATTGGCTAAGATGCACATTTAATTTAAATGATAGAGCAGTTATCTCTGAGGCTTTGGGTTAGCTCTGCTTTATTATCACAGACTAGAATGTTGTATTTAACATACTGTGTTGTCATTTGTTGTTTTTAATGCTACAGCACCTAATGTCATCTCCTCAAGGAAAGAGAGGGGCCTAATATTTCATGAATGGAAAATGCACAAATAATACATACTTTCATCATTACTTTATTTTATTTTTATTTTTATTAATGATAAAGAAATCACAAATGAACTTTTGATACTAGCACATCAGTTTCATCCCTTAATATGATTTATTTCCTATTCTTACAGGGGGAGAAAAGTAAAGATGCACCTTCAGGGGATCCTGCCGGCCTGAAGTTCCCGGAGGGGAATGTTCCAAGGGATTCTTACTGTCACCTTTCCAACAGTCCTAGAGCAATAGAGCACGCCTATCAGTATGGAGGGACAGCCAACAGCCGCCAAGAGTTTGAACACTTAAAAGGAGATTTTGGTGAAAAGTAAAGTAACAAACTATCCTTCCAGAAACTTTATGCCATGGCTGGACTTCATACTATTTGCCACATGCCGTCTTTTTCCTATGATCTTTCCTTTCTGTGGCACTTAGTCCTATTATTTTGTCATCAAAATAAATGCTAAGTAGTACACAATTCTTCCTTTCCAGTAAATGAACATTCTCTGAGACTTTCTTCCCAAAAGTAAGACGCATAAATCAGGATTCTCCTAGGAGTTTGTAGCATTTTTATCAAAAAAGAAAGGCAATCAAAGAAAGGAACATGTGGCACATTTTCAATGACTCATCATCCAACCTTGGTATTACTTTCCTTCCCCTATACAAATTGCTTTCAGATTGAAAATGGGGGTGCCTCTGAACCACTGGAAGGTTAATAAACAAAGACACCAAAGACACAAAAACCACTTGTATCTCAGCTAGCCCTCAAGTTACCTGTAAAGCCCAGCCCCTCTTCCCAGTATTCTGAAAATTTCCAGGTTACTTAGCACTTTTGAAGATCTCTTTTTATAGTGTCAGCACCCAGATATTCTTACATAGGTCTTATATCTCTTTCAAATGTCCATAGAGGCAGTGCATTCAATGAGTAACCTCTAATGCCTTCTTATTTGCTATTTGCCTTATTAGGCAAATATTAGGCAGTATCAGTATTTTGCATTCATTGGGAAGAATTTAGAGTTAAATCAAACTAGAAATTAGCCTAATAAATGTATCTTATCTATACGGGCTAGAGCTAAAAGTCTAGAAGGTTTCGTTTAATTCCTACACCTTCTGGTGACTGTTTTTGGCCCATGATATCTATTGATTAATTTTTCTCGGGAAAGACAAATCAATCTTGTATTTTAGATAGCACACAAATCTTATTGTTTCTAGGCAAACTTCTATATGCACATTAATTACGGACTAGTATTTTGTCCACGTGAACAAACCAAATGCGACCATATTTACAGAGCAAGATGTATTATGATCCTTACGTGAAACAGTGCTTCCAAATGTGGAATGTAGCCCTGCTGTATAAATAAGTAGGAAAAGATTTACATTTTTGAGTTAGTCATGCTTTCCCAATATTCATGAATAATGCTAAGACATAGTTAGAAGTAATGCTGCTTGGGATTCAATAGAATGGCTACTCATTCTTCCTTACACTGTGTTGCTGTTGGAAACTAGAGATCCCCCTCAGTCCCATTTTTCAGATAGTAAGCTTTTTCTTTTCATTTACCAGATCTCAGTTCTCCATTCGTCTGAAGACTCGTTCCTCCCATGGGATGATTTTCTATGTCTCAGATCAAGAAGAGAATGACTTCATGACTCTATTCTTAGCCCATGGCCGCTTGGTTTTCATGTTTAATGTTGGCCATAAGAAACTGAAGATAAGAAGCCAAGAGAAATACAATGATGGATTGTGGCATGATGTGAGTTGAAGGCAGAGAATATTATTACCAGCAAATAGATGGTGACATTAATGCCCACTATTGGTCTTTCTAGAAACACCCATTTTTTAAATTCTGTTGCCATATGCTCAGAGTTCAATTTTGAGAAATTTTTTTAATTCCTTATAAAAATCTTGAAGCATATTATTTAAAAAGAGATACAGGTTGCATGTAATTTTTAGAGTGATTATTTTCACCAAAGGACCAATAGCAAACATAACCTGAAGTTTAATTTCTAATGATTTTTCACTTGTTTTCCCACTGCCTCTAAGTCTCTAAATTTCAGCAGCAAATGCTGAGTGTCTTTTATAGGCTAAGCCATGGAAGATACAAAGTGAAAAGAAAATCTATTAGGATACTAGGATACCATACGGAGACTATTTAAGTATTGAAACAAATCAGTGTTACATAATGGAAAGAGTAAGAAATGTAAGATGTATTAATCACCATAAATTTAGGAGAGGAAGAAACCAAGTGGACTGACCAGCTGTGAAGAGTTTCATTGAGAACCCTGCTATTCAGAACCCTGAATTCAGAAATTCAGCTTGTAACTTTAAATCAAGCTTTAAAGGAAAAAACAAACTCTTGACCTTCAGAGAAAGGGTCAGCTTTTTAAAGAACTTCTGCAGATCTCCCACAGTCCCACAATAGCCAAGCCTGGAGAAGAGGCAACAGAGCCTTCTGCCAAAGCTTGGAATGCACTTGACATGTGCTATTGTCCTTCTTTCCATCCAGGTGATATTTATTCGGGAAAAGAGCAGTGGCCGACTGATCATTGATGGCCTTCGAGTCCTAGAAGAGAGTCTTCCTCCTACAGGAGCTGCCTGGAACATCAAGGGTCCTATTTATTTGGGAGGTGTGGCTCCTGGAAGGGCTGTGAAAAATGTCCAGGTAAGCCAGACATGACCAGGACAAGCCCTGACTTTTAGAGCTGACGGATTATTTAATCCAGGACCTCATTTTACCACCAGCGAACTGGCAAGAAGAGAACTGTAGTTTCACTGGATATAGGCTACCAAAGTGCGTATTGTCCCCGGACATGTCTGTCTGCCCTCTGGCATTACAAAGTCAAGAGTGGTCTTTTGACTCTGACGGAGAAGTGAGATGAAACAATTTCAGAGGTTTAAACTGTCATGAGAAGTTATGTCTCAAGGAGATGCTTACTTGTTCAGCAAGTACACATGCTATTAGTGTAAAAAAATTTTTTAAAAAGAAGTAAAAAATGTCATTCCATTATGTATCATTGAGTGACAAAAAACTTTAGGGCCATTCTGTAGACTATGATTTCATATTTTTGTTTCCTAGACACACACACACACACACACACACACACACACTCATGTGTAAATGGGCAAGGAAGTATAGTAATCCCTGGGCAGGGGGGAGGGGTGGGGGGGGCGGGGGAGAAGCTGTTATAGTAAAAAGCATGTAATTTCTGTACTTTAAAAGTTATTAATATTGCATCTTTACAAAAATAGTAATAAAGGGAATGTATCTTTCTTAACATATAGATTTGACTTCAACACAAAAAAAGATGCATTTCTAAGATTCATTAATATATGTAGATAAAGGAAAAAAGGGGGGCTCATGTTATATTGAGATTTTAGGCAAGTAGCCCCAATTTCATGACAACTCCTTTAAAAGAAAGGTTTCCAAAGCAGTGTGAAATCAGTTGCCCAAAGAGGCCCAAGTTTCACGTCTTGAGGTATGATAAATTCTTGACCACACGATCAGGCAATGCAGCCAGAAATGCAAGCTTTCTGCTGTTTAGTTAACCATGGTAGATTTAACAAGAACTTTGCTAGCCCTCATCAACATTAGCTGATTTGGGGCCACCTGTCATTCTTGAAGGAAAACAGAGGAGGATAGTTCTAATATTTAATTTCAAAACCATAGCTGCAACTTATTTGTCACAGTGTATGTAGAAATGTTCATAGCTAATGACTGCAGGCTGACATTATTAAATACAAAATCCCAACTTCAAAGAACTCATTAAAGAAGCAACTACCTGGAAAATGACTGACCCTTCAGGCAGCCAAGATAAATTAAGACAGGGGGCTACTTCCTTTCTCTCTAGACATGAATCCCTTCATTTTGTTTCCTTTGGTGCACACCTGTGCATGTTAAGAAAATGACTTTTAAGAAATATCTTCTTCCCTCAGATCAACTCGGTCTACAGTTTCAGTGGCTGCCTCGGCAACCTTCAGCTCAATGGGGCCTCCATCGCCTCTGCTTCTCAGACATTCAGCGTGACCCCTTGTTTTGAAGGCCCTATGGAAACAGGGACCTACTTTTCAACAGAAGGAGGATACGTAGTTCTAGGTAACAGTGACTTCTGCACAAAACACGAATCACGAAATGGAGGTGGCTGGGGAGATTTGGCTCAGGGTTAAAACTTCAGAATACCAAATACACTCAGCCCTAGGAAATGGCTTCTTTCCTCCAGGATCCCCTTTGTTGCCTCCTGCCACACCCAGCGAGACAGGTTCCCCTGTCCCTGTTCGCTTTCCCTGTCCAGAGCTTCTCCACAGCCGCCACACCTCTGATGTAGATGTAGCCCATCTTGACCCTTTTAGGATCTCCCGTGCTGCTCTGTGCTCTAATCTGTGTCAGGGCGGCTCTAATCAGAGCAGGGTGGCTCTCGTCTTTCTCTGCCCCCTCTTAGAGTGACTCATTGTCCCTACCAAAGCAAGTCCCACTTCCTCCCTTTGCTCTGCAATCCCATCCTTCAGAAATTTTATTTCTGGATTTGTATCCTCCATAGCTATTCTTCTCTCATCCAGTCAACCAAATGTTTATTGTATGCCTCTGGCATATGAGACCCTTTGCCAAGTGATGGAACATAGTAGTTCTAAAAATAAGTACATAAAGTCCTATCAGTTTATTAACAATCACCATCCAAGCCATTCCAACAAATACTCTACAGAGCAATTATTAAGTATGAGAAGGTCACTGGGATCGGTACCCCGAACATTCCCTGAATAAAGACGTGACAATGCAGCCACGTGTAGCTTCCTAAACCGTCCCCACGTCCAAGAGAATACCTGAGGTCATCTTTCCTCTCTCTGTCTTGTTCATGATTGTCCTTCCCTTTGTCCTCATTGAGCCACAATAAAGCACCAACACTCATATTTCTCAGGCTTTCATTGGATCTCAGTGATAAGAACTCAAAGGCTCAGACAGCTTGAAATGCATAGCAGCCTGCACAGTTGACCTTCTCCCTTACCATTAACTAATAGCAGGAAAAATTAAAAAGTGATTGATAAGGAGACATGTCGAGTGAATATTATTAAGATGCCCAGGTTTCCATCACGTCTCCTGGAGTGAGCACCGCTATCCTTAATAAGAATTCATTTTCTCACATCACGGCACTAGCAGCTCCTAGTGCTGCCCTCACTTTTTCTTTCCTCTGAAATGTTCTGCAGCACTGGCACCAGTGATCTTTATTATTAAGACTTCTTTTAAAATACAGGTCTTATTTGAAAATAAGGCTTATCTTAAAATACAGCTCCCTTGCTCAGTGACTGCAAAATAAAGTCCACCTTCCATACCTGAGCACGCGTGCCCTTCTCCTGTGGCCTTCCTCCCTTCCTGGCCTCCCTTTACCCTGGCAGGGGACACTGGCCTCCGTGGTGCTTTCCAAATGTCCTGACCTCTGCACTCGTGTTCACACTATTCCTGTGCCCAGGCTGCTCTTTTCTCCTCCTCGCTTGTGAAAGATTAAATGGTCCTGCTGGGTGGAATCAGTTTCTCCTCCCCTGAGAAGAGACACCATGGCGCCTTTTCCCCACGCTGCCCCCGCGCCACGGCCCACCACAGGAGTGGCATACTAGTTATCTCAGGCCCCCTCCGAGCTTTCTGCAGTGTGTTTGACAAGAGAAATGCCACTTGCTACTGATCTATTGAAAAAAGGTGTCAAATTTTCAAAAAACATATAAAAATGTATAATTACAAAATCACACCATGGTTACAAAATTGAGGCTGCTGCTCTTGAGAGCTAATATTTCTCTCCCCAGATGAGTCTTTCAATATTGGACTGAAGTTTGAGATTGCCTTTGAAGTCCGTCCCAGAAGCAGTTCCGGAACCCTTGTTCATGGCCACAGTGTCAACGGAGAGTACCTAAATGTTCACATGAAGAAGGGGCAGGTAATGGGTTAAAAACTGTTTTAACAGTCTGTCTTCTCTGACCTTGAATTCTAGGTCTGAAGCATTTTTATTTCACAGAATTAGTCCATTAGTCTTTCCTAATTGGGGGGGGGGGATCATGGGGAAGCTACACATGAAATTTAAATGCAGGCAGTACTTAGATTCAGATTCATATGCTGGGAATTGATTTGATTAGAGCAAAGGGCCATGAAAATGTGGCAAAACTAAAAACAAAAAAAAATCAATAACAATGGAATTAAAAGGTTTTAATAAAAGGATTGGGAGAAAACATTTTTACAACAAATGAAAGCAGCAAATATATCCAGCTATCAGAATGAACAAACACTAAAGCATTGATCTTTCTATTTATAATATATTTGCATACCAGGTGTATATATGTGTATGCATATATATGTATATATGTACATAAGTGCATATATACATATATATTACTTTCAATTGCTAGAAATCAAAAAATTGTTATAATTAAGCAGCACTTTCATCCTGAAAAAGTATGACCAAGGAATAGTCATGAAAGTGTTCAACTAAATATTAAGGAGAGAACAGCATATTTTCATTATTGTCCCTAACTGATTTTTGAGTTCTGGTACTCTTAAACTATATAACGATATCGTGCTTACTGTGTGTCAAGTACTATTCTAATTATGGATGAGCTCCGTTAGCCCCCCAGCGAATGTGACCCCAGGTAGGTGTCACAAGTGAGAAAACAGGCAGCGAGGTGTTGGGGCACTGGGACGGGAACCCAGGCAGTCTGGCTGCACAGTCCGCACCCTCCACCGCTACCTTAACCAGCTTTGTAGAACACATTCAATCTGTAAAAATTAAAAGAAAGCCTTTTAGTATCTTGTTGTTCCTCTCCCCCAGCTTTTCTCCTGTTACTCATCTGTCCTCTCGCCTAGGAAACATTCACGGTCTATAGCCTACCAAAGAGTGACCCCTTGCGTTCACATTGCAAAGCTAATCAATTGCAGATATTAAAGCATTGCTCCTCTGGGGTGAATTTAAGAAATCTAGTTTTATCTCTATGAGGAAAAGTGAAACTATATAACGTATCCTGCCTTTTGCAGGTCATAGTGAAAGTCAACAATGGCATCAGGGACTTTTCCACCTCAGTGACACCCAAGCAGAGTCTCTGTGATGGCAGATGGCACAGAATTACAGGTGAGAAAAAAGTGTGTCCTGGGCTCCATTTATAGAGTGAGCCTACATCCCAAGTGTAGAATGATGGCTCAGAACTCAGACTCTAACTTACATGATAAAATAGGGAATGGACGACAGTCGACAAGTGGCCAAGAAAAGAGAATCAAACATTACCGTATATATCAAATCCCCATGTAATTTGAAAATTGTCTTTGGGGGCTTTCTTCATAATGTATAATTTATGAAGAAAAACGTAGAGTATCCTAAACATTCTCCCTTCCAAAGGAAAATATTACAGGGATTGCTTGACTAGACATTGACATTTTCAATGATACAGAAGAAAGTGTGAGGTTTATTCTGGAATAAATAAAAGCCATCGCTGTTATAAATTAGTCTCATTCATGTGAAAATTAATCACTCCGGTGTCATTTATGACCAGTCTTTTCCTGGTATTTCAGTTATTAGAGATTCCAATGTGGTTCAGTTGGATGTAGACTCTGAAGTGAACCATGTGGTTGGACCCCTGAATCCGAAACCAGTAGATCACAGGGAACCTGTATTCGTTGGAGGAGTTCCAGGTAAGAGTTCTTTAAAAGGGACATGATTCCAATTCCAAAAAACAGTAAGTTCTTATAATTGTTATTATAGTACTAAGAACGGAGCCGTGTGTTTTCATAATTCACCTAATAACTCAAAGGATTTTATATACAACGTCCTTTCGTAGGAAAAAAAAGTATACTGACAGTTATGACTCCTTATCCAAGGATCAAAACAAAGTAACACATCGATACACTTCAGTCTCCTGCCTGGTAGATACTATTCTCCCTTTACCAAATATGCTCATTTTTTTTCTCTCTTCCTTTTGTATGTCCTCACATTCACATAGTGAACGCACATACTCTATTTTTTTCTCTAACACAAAGAAAACTCAGTTGCTAATACTGCTCTCAGATCTGAGAATCTTGGAGAACTAAAAGTTTGCTGATAATTACTCCCCTTCCTTACTAAGACAGAAGAGACTCCACAGTTCTCCCTGTGTAGGATTAGTCTGAATTGTGAAAACAGCTGCAGACCGTAAGTTGTTTTGTTCCGATGTAGTGACAATCCCCAAGAGAGGTTCCCAGCTGCCATCCTGCAAACGTCATCAGTAACATTCCTGCTGTCCTCTGGCAAGAATGGCGTGTAATCCAGGGTGGTGACAGAAGGACTCTTATGGACTCCTGCAATTGTTTTAACCCTCTGGAGCAGGAACCATGACCTATGTTGAAAGTGTTTGTTGCACACATTTTACTAACTTGGAAAAATGGAATGTGAAAGCTAGAGAGAGAGAGAGAGATAAGAAGGAGAAAACCAAGCTTTTACAGCTGGAATTTGACGTTGATTTTAAGGAAAAACCTTGCATGATTTTTTCCGTGTCCTAACTAGATTATTTTAAACTGAGCCATGTAAACGCAAGCAATAAATTAATTAAGAGAGTAAGAAGAAAGAGAGAGAGAGAAAGAACAGATCAAATTAAGCACCTGACCTTGGGTACGCACAAAATCGTAGGGATTGAGCATTCCTCTTAACATGAATTTTTCAAATACTAGTATTGACAATAACAGTAACTCCCTGATGAAATACTTGAGACCATCCTCTTCTTTACTTCTGCTGTCCACACCCATCTCCATGCCCCGGTCCTTTCCTCCCACTCCTGGCCTCAGTTCTGAAAGGGATTCCGGTGAAGGCTACCGCTGCACTTTCTGCAGGCAGTCGGGGAGATGAGTCACCTCCGTTCTTATATTTCTGTACATTGCTTTCTTCCTGGAAACCACAACATGATTTAAAGTATTCCACGGGTTCCCAAGAGCTTACAAGATCAAATTCAGCAAGGTCCTTGATCTTCTGGCCCTTCCTCACGCCTGCCTCTGGGGTCTCCCCACACTTTCGGGGACTTACAGTTCTCTGAATGTTCGATGCCCTCCTTGCTCCAGGCCTTGAAATTGCATGTGGAGCCTCAATTTCTGGGAAAATGTTCTTGATTTCCTCCCCTGGTATACCTTTTTGAGGAATAGCTTCTCCCACTCTTCTCCCAGTTCAACTCCTTACTGATCTTTAGGACACAGCTCAGACCTCTACTGACCCACACATGCCCCTCTCTCCCTAGAATGTGCTACGTTTGCCTAGCCCTCTTGTGACACTTACCACAGGATTTCATGGAAGGTAAATAGTCCACTCCTTGCTCCCCGGTAACGTGACTTCATTCAACACGAAACAAACATTTATGGTCTATTGTGTACTGTGCTAGGCTCTGAGAGAGGGACAAACCAAGCATGGCCCTCCTTCATGGTACTTAAACATCTTTCTTCTTTACTTTGCACCAAAGCACTATGTCATTCAAACAAATGTTTGTCTCCAATTTTTTTTAAAGATTTTTATTTATTTATTTGAGAGAGAGACAGTGAGAGAGAGCATGAGCGAGGAGAAGGTCAGAGGGAGAAGCAGACTCCCCATGGAGCTGGGAGCCCGATGTGGGACTCGATTCCGGGACTCTGGGATCATGACCTGGGCTGAAGGCAGTCGTCCAACCAACTGAGCCACCCAGGCGTCCCTGTCTCCAATTTTTGTTTGTTTTCAGAGTCTTGTCCCAGCATTACACGCTGCCATCATCTCCCATTGTAAGAGTTGCTAAGTGCCACAGACTAGGTGGACAAGGTGTACCTTAAACTGAGTTTAGCCTGCCTGAGACATATAACAAACAGCAAATTGTAGCTAATGAGCCAGCTCACAGGAGCTAGTGGGCTGGGGGAGCTAACCACTGTGCCATTACAGCTTTTAATTCCATCTAGGAACCATGCCAGTGAGCCTAGAACAAAAGCAATTATAATGTAGGCCGAATGTCATTAATTAAATCATTTTGAGCTGTTCAACATTAATTCCACTAAAGTCACATCAGAAACTGAGGCATGAAAAAGAATAACTAAAGGAAATTAGTCATAAATAAGTCTCACTGAATTCCCTCAGAATCTCAATCAGTTCTCTTATATCACATAGGCCCGTCATGATACGATCCTGATACTATTTCTATCAATAAAAACTGAATGCATTTAATGAACTATATTCCCCAAAAGTCAATGTTACTGTGTAATTTAAAAATCAAAATTAGAAATCAAAAAATAATTTAAGATAATGTAGTTCACACATACACACAGATCTGATCATTCCTCTACTGAAAACCTTACATTATTCTGTATATAGTCAAGCTTTCGACCTGAGGAATGTTTGCTCTTAAAATCATCTGTTGATTTTATTAATCAGTTACTTAGGGTTCTGGGACACTTTATTGTCAGTACCTACAATAAATTGTGTGGTGAATTATGAAGACCATAATTTCTATATGAATTATTTCCTCTAGATGATATTCCCCGTGAACCACAGGGTGGTAAGCTTGAACAGAACCAAAATCCATGTTCTAAAACTAGTTTCCAAAATGAGCAGAAGAAATAGATGTTTCTGCCCCTTATACTCTTTCCTGTTCACGCATTTTTATTCTGATGATGAAGTACACTGAGAGCTTGAAGAATATATATAGTCTAATCTAGAGACAAAGGGAAGTGATCTCTCAGCCCCTTCCAAATCTAAAACTTCATAATTATCATTCTAAATATGAAATGTGATTTCCATGATTTATTTTCAGTACAAGCGTCTGCATAGTCTTAATCTACACTGCTTACAAAACTTATTACAGCTGCTTGATGATATTTAATTTGCTGTCCTGTTTTATGTTCCTTCCTGAGTTAGTGATTTCTAAGTGTTTTCCATCTTTTATCTTCTACTGCTCACATAGCGGTTTGTACATAATAATAAGCTTTGACTAAGTGGATTTTAATTCCATGATATTTCTAAGCTCTCTAAATTGCTTTAAATTATATTGCTTCTATCATCCAACACATTTAATTGTATCTGTATAATTAATAAGTGTAAGGTTTCTTCTAGATCTCTAAGATAAGGGGAGAAAGTTCCCCTGGCATACTACAGGACACCCCTGCCCATCAAAAGACTAGACCAGTTATCATTATCCTATTTAAGTTCTTTTTTTTTTTTAAGATTTTACTTATTTATTTGACACAGAGAGAGAGATCACAAGTAGGGAGAGAGGTAGGCGGTAGAGGGGGAAAGCAAGCTCCTTGCTGAGCAGAGAGCCCAAAGTGGGGTTCAATCCCAGGACCCTGAGACCATGTCCTGAGCTGAAGGTAGAGGCTTAACCCTCTGAGCCACCCAGGCACCCCCTATTTATAGTTCTTAAATCCTGGGCTCAGAAAAATTAAAATTTAGCTTATGTTAATTCATTATTTTCTCATTATATCTTATGAGCTTGGCAAAAGTGTAGAGGCTTAAGGGTGAAGGGTAATGATACAAATTAAACGGAAACATTAACCAAGTCTAAAAATAGTGTAGAAGCTGAAATCCCTTTCCCTTTTCTGAGTGAATCACCCCCAAATAAGTGAGAACCAGGCAAAGTTAACTCTAAAAAGCATCAGCATAGGTAGGTCCTGAAAATTTACTACTGAAATTTTATAGGTAAGTAAGAAATTTTAGCCCTGGAAGATAGCTGAAATCCGCTCAGAACTTTGATCATGGGAAACATGGCAAAGCTTTAAAATTATCACATGGTCACGTTATTTCAGAAGCAGATAAAGTTCCTGAGAAAATGAGTAAATTATCACTACATTCCATTTTGACATGTAAATCATCTTGATGATGTGAGCGTTGTTGCGCATATTTTTGCCAGAGTAACATTTGGGCTTGGAAGGGCTCACCTGCAATCTTTGTTTTCATTTCTTCCCTTTTCCAGAGTCTCTGCTGACACCACGCTTGGCCCCTGGCAGACCCTTCACAGGCTGCATCCGTCACTTTGTGATTGATGGGCGCCCCGTGAGCTTCAGCAAAGCAGCCCTGGTCAGCGGCGCCGTGAGCATCAACTCCTGTCCCGCGGCCTGACACAGCAGAGCAAAGCTGCCCCGTACAAAGTTCTTTAGAGCACTGAAAGAAACGCAAAGCCAGCCAGGAGGAACAGCAACTCTTCCTCCCAGTGGGAGCCTTCGTCTAGTTGAGCAGGACTTAATAAATGAATCGCCAGGGAATGGAGGTTTATTATTTCTCATTTGGATTCTTACCTTGGATCCAAGGTGTCTGCCGTGAACAACAATCCAAGGAGTGTCACACTTAAATCTGCATTGTATTATTTCCTGCTGGTGAAATTACTGTTCCTGTTTCTAATAAAATAGAAGGGATTCTAAATAAACACTGGCACACATTTGCAAGTATGGCTAGATGCTCAGATTCATCTTTCTTTCGGGGATGATACTTTGAATTGAATTACACCAAAGTATCTGAGGTGTATTTTCTTAATCCTGAAAACCTTTGCTAATTTACATAAAATCTGAAATTAGATGGTAGCTTTGCTTTTAGTACTTTGGTTTGATCTAACAGCATAACAAGAATATTTTAGGTTTATAGCAGTTACAAGGTTTAATAAAGTAAATTTCTAACACATTATTAGAAAAATGGAAGCATAACTTAACTGTTTCTAGAGGAGAAAAAAGGAGTTAAACCACTTTTTCCCCCCTTATTTCTTTAAAAGAAAAAGAAAACGGCATGAGGGAAAGTTCCCGTAAGATATTATTACCGTGTGTTCTATAAGAAACATTGAGGACATTATAGCAAAGAAAGGAGGACATAATCATAAAATTCTATTTAAAAGTATAAAAGTCCTTCTATTAAAAGTTTTTCCCCCCATATAACTACAACACAACTAGTATTTTCTGATTTTTTTTACTTTTTTTTTGTCTTTTTTTTTTCAATTTATTTATTTTCAGAAAAACATTATTCATTATTTTTTCACCACACCCAGTGCTCCATGCAAGCCGTGCCCTCTATAATACCCACCACCTGGTACCCCAACCTCCCACCCCCCCGCCACTTCAAACCCCTCAGATTGTTTTTCAGAGTCCATAGTCTCTCATGCTTCACCTCCCCTTCCAATTTACCCAAATTCCCTACTCCTCTCTAACGCCCCTTGTCCTCCATGCTATTTTTTCTGATTTTTTTTAGGTGTCTATTTTCATAAAGTCTGGAAAAAAATAAGCTTGAATAGCTGGTGTGATATTTAAACACAGAAACTGAAATAAAAGAATTATACATGAAAAGATAATCAATATTGAAGACAGAAGGAGATAAAATAGGCCCTCACAGCAACAGGATTAAGGATATGTAAAAGGAATAAATTTGGGGGCAAGGGAAGGGGGCATAAAATATTTTGAAGAATTACTAAGGGAATAAAATAATCTTTGACCTTGGGGAAAAACATGTATGTAAATTGTTGTATAAGATAGATGATAGATACATCTATTCCCCTGCTACCCTCCTGTCTCAAGTACATTAATAATAAAGTTGAAGATATCAATGAAAATAGCTAATATCAACTCATAGAGGAGTTACTGCATTCTAAACTCCATGATAGGTTCATGTTGATTTGATCATTACATTAATCCTATGAGGTGGTTTTGTAGATGAGAAACCTGAGACTTAGAAAAGTTAGGGATATATTGTCGGCTGTCATTCAGCTAGGCTGAAGAGCCAGGTTTCAAAACAAAGGGCAGCGTGATTATTCCTTTGCTTCCTGCCTCCAGAGAACTATCTGCCAGCTATCAGCTGTTCAGTCTGGAGTCACAAACCCCAGTGCCTACAGAGCTGGTGAGTTACCATAAAGGAGTAACGTGGTAGGGTTTGACTGACATAATTAAGAGGGCACCTGCCAGACCTACCTAAAAAGCCCGCAGCTGTTCAGCTGAACTGACTCTCAACCATGAAAGAACACAAGTCTTAAAGGACCAGAATTCCAACAGAAACTGGAAATGTGAAATTTGGGGAGTTTGGAATAGCCTGAGTTTTCCATTGGTCACTAATTAAATTAAAGCAACAGCAACCACAATACCAGGCTGACCAAACAAAACCTTCTAAGAGGAGCCGTATGTGACATCGAAACTAACAACCCAAAAGTCTAGAGCCTTAACAAGTGTAGACTGACCCAGTGCTCAAAACACACTGCACCCCCATAATATTCCCTCCATCAGACCCAAACAGGAAGGGGTGTTTCTGAAACACCCTACCATTTCTTTTCCAAAAGGTTTTCCAGAAGCATCCTAGAGGACCACCTAGTTCCTCATTCTCAGCAATAGCATGAAACAAACAAAAGCAGCCCAGCGGCTGACCCCGTCTGGACCGACTCAGTGGTTCCAGCAGGCATGCACAGAGGCTCACATACATAGACTGAAAACACAAAAATTCTTCTACCTTTTCCACATTTTACAAATCCACCTTGCAGAGTTCATATTTCATACTCCTGTACTTGGCAAATGAGAACCTACTGAACCACTGACCCATATACCTACTAACCACCACACAATGACCTGAAACTTTGAATTCATCATTCTTAAGAGCCTGACTCAGCTCTCAGATGGGACTCCATCTTCTTCCAGCTTCAGTCTAGGGAGAAAAAAGTCATTTTTTTTTTCTATTAGTTAAACACACTTATCAGGATTTCATATAGAGAAATATGGGTTGGGTGCTCATAGTAATTTTGACCAATTGTTGTTTTGTTCCCTGCCAGTTCGGAGCCTTTCGAAATGAAGAGGTCTCCCATAGCCCTAGTTTGGAGGAGGAGCTCTATTTAGGCCCGTATCCTACCTCTTCCTGTCATGACTACAGCTGACTGGACAAGAGGACTGTACTATAGCAACATCCCATTATCTAGTGGTGTATAAAGATGAATTCAAACAATCAGATTATTTTCTCTTAAAATTCTGAATTGGAAAACATGAAAAGAATCAAGCACTTAGCAGCATCTCCCATTCTGTAGACAGAGGATAATACATCTATCTGCCCGTTGTCTGGTACACACCACCCCCCTCCTCAATTTTCAGCCCAGAGTTTGTAGGGGGGGGATGTATTTCAGAAGATACTAGGATCCATTTGTTCCCTGGGCCCCTACATCCTTGTCTGTAACAGGGTAGTATAGGGTGTAAAGTTGAGTCTTTTCAATTTCCTTATATCTGTGACTACACCCCATAGCTGGGGCCATAAAATAGTAAATACTTCATATTTGAAGTGTGGAGTCAATCCCTTCTCCTCTAGGACTGACTCAGAGAAACCATTTCAGCATAATCAACAATGTAACATGACAATCCCCCAGTATGCTCCCCCCACAGTCTATGTATATAGACTCTATATAGAGAGACTAGAAGGACAAAAAATGAGGCACCACCCAGAATGTAAACTCCATGAAACTGTGTGGGTTATTCACGGATGTGTTGTAAGAGCAATGGAATAGCACTTGATATCTAGGTTTATGCTCACTACGTATTTGTTGAGTGAATTTCGGGAAAGCAGAATTTTCATAGAAGTTACCCCTCATCTTATCTCCCAGTGCAATCCCTTGTAAAGTACCAAAGAGTCTTGAGGGGAAAAAAAAATCTGGTATTGACCCTCCACTAGGCATCCTCTGAGCCCCAGGGATCTCTGATTGCTGAGGATGTAGGGAGGGAAAAAAATGATACAACCGGGGCACCTGGGTGGCTCAGTGGGTTGAGCCGCTGCCTCCGGCTCAGGTCATGATCTCAGGGTTCTGGGATCGAGTCCCGCATCAGGCTCTCTGCTCAGCAGGGAGCCTGCTTCCTCCTCTCTCTCTCTCTGCCTGCCTCTATGCCTACTTGTGATCTCTCTCTGTCAAATAAATAAATAAAATCTAAAAAAAAAAAAAATGATACAACCCACCACGGAGACAAGAAGCACTCCCTCAGATCTCCGGTAACCTTTCAAGTCCTGAAAAGTAGAGAAGAAGGTTAGCTACATGGATAAGGACACTCAGTTTTTAAACTTCACAATACCAGAGGACATCACCCCAGAAGACACTACTCAGGGGCAGAATGGCCCAGGTGGCAGGTTGGGAGGGCTGGTGGTTAGAGGAGATTGAGAAATGAAAGCCTGTTATCATCTGCCAAAGCACGAGACAGAAAAGCCCACATAAGAGGAAGGTAGCATGATGTGACCAGCCGGAAGCAGCAACTGAATCCCTCAGGGAGGTGCTGAAATGTAGTAATGGCAGCTGCCCAGCACTGAGTGCTTCACCAACCTTGCCAGACCGTAGTACCTCTACAGTGAGCCAAATGGGCCACCTCAACAAAATATGCTTTAAAATGATCACGTCTAAAGATGAGCTGACGTCAACCTGGAGGAAGATTATGAAAGCATGATGCCCCCAAACCTGCTTATATCCCCTTACAGAAAGCCTAGATCTAGCACTGTAAGCAGTGTAGGAAGGATTTACTCAAGGCAAAGGCCTTAGAAGAGTAAAGAATTCATACTGGTAAAAAGCTTACTGGTTTATCCTTTTAATATGTCTTTATGATCTACAGTAATGTCTCTACTTTCATTCCTGATGTCAGTAGTTTGTGTCTTCTTTTTTTCTTGTTTAGAGGAAATTAATTGTTTAGAGGCTTATCAATTTTGTTGATCTTTTCAAAGTACAAGCTTTTGGTTTCATTAATTTTTCTCTATTAATTATTTTTATTTTATTGATCTCTGGTCTTTATTCTTTCTTTATTACTGCTGGTTTTGAGTTTTGTTTGCCCATCTTTTCTGCTTTCTTAGAGTGAAAATTTAGATCATTCGCTTGAGATGTTTCTTCTTTTCTAATGAAAAAATTTAATGTTTTCTAAGCACTATTCATCTGTATGCCATCCATTTTGATATGTTTCCATTTTCATTCAGCTCAAAATACTCTTCAAATTTCTCCTGACATTTCCTCTTTATTCATGGGCATTATGAAATGCCTCTTTCCTTTTATCCCTGGTAGTAGTCTTTGTTCTAAAATTGTCTTGCCTATTATTAATATAGGCTATTCCAACTTTCTTTTGATTAATGTTTACATGGTATATCTATTTTTATCTTTCATATTTTAATTTTGTGTCTTAGTATTTTTCTTTAAATGTTTCTTTTTTTTTCTTAAGATTTTATTTATTTATTTGACAGACAGAGATCACAAGTAGGCAGAGAGATAGGCAGAGAGAGAGAAGGAAGCAGGCTCCCTGCAGAGCAAAGAGCCTGATGTGGGGCTCAATCCCAGGACCCTGGGATCATGACCCAAGCCAAAGGCAAAGGCTTTAACCCACTGAGCCACCCAGGCGCCCCTGTGTCTTAGTATTTAAAGTAAGTCCAAGTAGATAGTATCTTCTTTTCTAGCCAATCTGAGAATATCTCTGCCTATTCATTCAAATATTTAGACCTTTTGTAATTAATGTAAATATCAATATAACTTAGCTTAAATTCATTAACTTTGTTCCCTTTTTCCCCTTTTCCTGCCTTCTTTAGGATTGAGTGATATTTATTCCATTTTATCTCCACTATTTAGTATTAGCTCTCTGTTATCATTTGTTTTTAGAGATAACTCTAAAGTTTGCAATTTATTGGGATTCAGTTCAGTTAAGCATCTGCCTTTGGCTCAGGCCATGATCCCAGTGTCCTGGGATTGAGCCCCACATTAGGCTCCTTGCTCTTTGAGAAGCCAGATTCTCCTTCTCCCTCTTCTTCTACCTCTCCCTGCTTGTGCTCTCTCACATGTGTGTTCTCTCTCTCTCTCTCTCTTTCTCTCTGTCAAATAAATAAATAAAATCTTCAAAAAAAAAAAGATATCAATCCATAAATTAGCTTAGGGTATCCAAATGAAAGGATTCAGCTCAGTGGCAACCCAAATATAAACAAAGGAAACCAGCCTAAAACACATTAAGTATTTAGAACAGGCCCTTCGTGATGGATAACCAAGGTGGATTAACCTTCATCTTGAATTACTGATATTAATGATCCACTGTGAGCAAAATGATCTCTAAAGTACTTTCTAATTATGAAATATTATTCTGTCTTATCTATCAAACATAACTGATGGCTTATCACTACATATTTTACAGACGACCTTTTGTGTTTTCCTACTGAAAGAAAATATTCCCACCACCATCATCATCCAAAGGTGCCACCACTTTTATTTGTTTATCAGATCATAAGATGATACTGGCCCATTACCCTTGACCTAGTCAAACCTCTACAAAAGGCTTAATGATGCTATTTAGGATGCATTTCCTTGCTGCTTTGTGCAGGTGGCTTTCGCATTGTTGCGTAGACAGTGATAGGAACATCAGTTATGGTCAGGCAATGACTTCCAGGGCATCTTCGGAGTTGCCTGGATAAAAGAGCAAATGACATGTGGTTAGATACTAAAAAGGAAATTTTTTCAGAGCAGCAAAGCTTGCGCATCAACTGTTTTAAATCATTTTGAAAGCTTTGAATGTCACAATATAATTATAACAGAGTGTCACTGATGAGCCAGACATTTTAGACTTATGCTGCAAAGTATTTCTGGTTGTTGCCATACATTTAGACTCAGAAAATTCATAAATATAAAATAACCCTCTGGATGATCATTTTGAATGGTATGCAGTGATTGCTCAATGGCAAAAAAGAGGAGTGGGGGGCGTGCATAGTTGTAAACATAGTGATGATTCTACGGCACTTTATGCAACATGCACCTTAAAATCATTCAACTGAGTGACCTAAAAACTGGAATATTTGTGGAAAAATATACAACTGAACATACTATTCCATATACTATTCAAATGCTGATTGAATCTCAGGTTTAAAAGAATCTTTAAACAACTACTAGTCCCAAAATACATCTAGTGCTTGAATTTCTGTTCCAACATTCCCACCAGATAATACCTAACCTAAGACGTTTCTAAAGGCAAGTGTTTAGCACTTCCCGAAATAGTACTGCATCCTTGAATAACTCTGATTTTTAAAGTACCTGACTAATTAAGCTCAAATCTGTGTTCTAAAAATTTCCAAGCTGTGAGAATGGAGTCTAACAAGGTAGTATTTGACGGTTTGCTCTGGTAAGCAGCAGCAAAGTGGAACAAATCCTCTTTGTTATACTTTTCTCCAGTTTGTAGAAAATGGTTTTGCTTTATAAAACATTCATACTCTGTATTACTGTCTTTCTGCTGAAAGTCAAATCAAAGCCAAAGTGACACTAAATCTGAGGTTGGGGACTTCTTAATATTTGTAGCCTTATGCCTGGCATATAGTAGTCTTAAAGATTTGCTTGTTCAAATGAATGTCATCTTTCTTGTAAATATCAAAAACAACAATAACAACAATCTAACTAAAAATGTACCCCCCCTTCCCAAAAAAAGAACTGGTCTATCACTGAGACTTACAGAGGTACCAAAAACAGACTAGTACTTAGAAAACCTAGAATCTGTTAATACTAATTTCATAATAGCAATGTTTGTTAATGTTAATTTAATGGCCCTGGACTTTGTTCTTGCCAATATTGAACATCATCAACTCAAGCTTACATTGATAATAGCCATTACACATTTCCTCAGTCATCAGGACAAGCAGACCTTACCTAGTTGGTGACATCTCTTTCCCATTACAGGCAGCACTGGAGCTCAGCCCAGATTCCAGCCCAATTGAAGAATCTCCACCTTCTACTGGAAACCTCCTTGGCTGGGTCCCAAACCGAAAAGGCATAATTCACTGAAAACCTAGATCAGAAAGTTAAAATAACGGCATGGGGCTGAGTTGTCTTCAAAAAGTTCTTTGTGGAGTCTTTAATGTTATTACTTTGTCACAGGTATATAAAAACATTCTGAAACTGACATTTTAAACTATCTATAAAAGTATATAAATGTTATATTATATAACTCCCCCTCACATACGATTTGAATGCTAGCAACGAATATAAAACAGCCATTAGATGGTAGAAGTAAACCGTGTCCTGTGGTTAACATTACTGAAATCTCTTTCTGCTCTATTGGGAAAAAAAAACTAGCTTGCTTGAAGAGGGTATCACAATCAACAAGCCTGAGCCCCTACTTCCAATCCCCAACTCTCTGCCAAGGCCTTCTCTTCCTTACTAGTAGAGTCGAGCCCGACATCCTCCATGATAGCTTCCCTTAACCTTGTCCTTGACGATCATTCATCAGCTCCCCCTCTATAATGACAGCATATTAGTTAAGAAAGTGGGAGAGTTCGACTATGAAATCCTAAGCAAGGTACTTAACCAAGTATGTTTCCCAAGGATAAATCTGGAATAATAGTATCTCCTTCCAGGATAATAGTAGGATTAAAAAAAGGTAATACCTATAAAATACAGTGCCTAACACATAGTTCGTGCTCAATAAATGTTAACTATTAGTACCCAGGAGATGCTGCTGGGCATTATTAAATCTATGTACACATACACACACAATGTAACATACATATGAGATAGAAGTATAATACACATACACACACAACTATGTAAAATAAGCTCTTTCTGCCTACTATAGCCTCTACTTAGAACTCTGCCCTCCCCCCACTGCTCCCCACTCCTTACTTGCTAGGACCAACTCATTCGTTAAGTCTGAATTTACATTTCACTTGGTCAGAGAAGCCTTCCATAACCACTCCACTATAGAAGCTTTCCTAGCACCCTCTGTTTTGGCTATGGAACAGTTACCACTCTAATTCAAAATTTCTCTACTGCGTCACGATGCACAGTTGGGGCCACACAGCTTTTTGTTGGGGAGAGAGGAAGCTGGCCTGTGCTCTGTAGGATGTTCTATACCATGAAGTCCTCCACCCACTACACACCAATAGCACCCCTCCCCCAAAGTTGTGACAAACAAAAATGTCTCCAGACATTCCCATATGTTCCCCAGTGGAGAGGGGAAGAAATCATCCCCTGTTGAGAACTAATTTTTGGTAAATGTTTTTGCTTAATCATTGCACCCCCTCCCCATTTCATGCCTATCTTTGTCACCACTGACTGAATCCTTAATATCTAGAACAGTGGCACACAGTAATTAATAACTATCTTATATAAACGTGTATGTGTTCAACAAAAGACGGGAAAAATGAAATATGTCTTATAACTGTTTTTTATACCTAGAACAGAATTCTATGCCTAATAAGTAAGTGTTTGTTGTGGTAATAATAAAACTAAATTATTAACGTTTAGGAATTTGAATATAATATATATTGGTTTTTATAGACTCTGTGTTTTCTTTATCAAGGAAAAAAAGTGAAAGGCTCATTGATAAGTTAGTAAAACGACAGTAAAATCTATGGTTTAGTGTAACTATCTTATTTATGTAGGTATTAAGTGTTAGCTAATTCAATCAAGGATACATAGACTTACCAAAATAGGCTGAGTCTGATTCCCGTAGAGGTGAATAAATCAACTGCTTCTACTGACTTTCCATAGAAGGCTGGAATTGCCAAAGGAATGATGATCAAATGTTCCAGTGACACCCAGAAATTATTACATCAGAAGATTCTTTCACATAGTTTCCTACCTGGTAAAGAATAAAATGTCACATTTCATAGCTCCAGCACCAAGCTGAAACTCAACAAAAAATTTGTCTCTGAAGTTTGACAGTTTTATTCTTGTCACTGCCTTATTCTCCAACAATATGAAATATTTTAATCTATGAATGAATTTATTTTTATTCTAAACCTACAGTCTGTCCAAAATCATGAGACTCCTCTCACTTTATATCCCAATTTCCTCACTATCTTTAGCTTCCAGTTTTTCCCTTAACTATTAATACAAACTAATCTAATGTAACTACATCCTCATCCCGTACCAAAGGCCTCAAACTGCACCTTACAAATTTCTCTATGGCTCTTCCTAGAAGGGATTCTTTACATCTTCTCCCTAAAGTCTGGACTAACTCTTCTTTGCTATTTCCTCAAGAACCTTGAAATTCCCCAGTGACAGAAATAAGGACAACTGAAAAATAAGAATACACCTTGTACTGTCCTCTGTTCTGTTCCCTGGACCCTGAGGCTCTCCTCTGTTTGTACCATCTTTGCCAAAGGAATGATGATCAAATGTCCCAGTGACACCCAAAAATTATGACATCAGAATTCTTTCACATAGGTTCCTATCTGCTAAAGAACAAAATGTCTCAACTCATAGCCCCAGCAACAAGGTGAAACTTATCTTCTGGACTGCCCTCCCTCTCCCAACTTCTGTAGCAATAGTGTACCTCACTGAATATAATACTAAAGGATAACCCTTAAGTCAGAACACTTCTCTTCAGCTACTCTTTTTCTTTTTTCAGTTTTCATAGTAGATGACAAACTTTTAAATGATATTAAGCATTTTATTTTACTACCCACATTTTCTAATTTCCCACTGTTCTGTTTTCATATGATTTACACTATGGGAAGCTGGCATTTTACATATTTAAGTTGATGTTAGACAAAATCTTACCTCTACCTTCTTTTTCTTACTAGGGTGCCATGTGTGAATAGTTGATTGCAATTTTAGCTTGGAGAAACCATTTAACTGACTGTGTCATAGTCAGACAAACTGAAATAATTGCTAGCCATTGTTAGCTAATGTACCATTAGGACCTAAACATTTGATCCTTAGGGCGGCAAAAATTTTTAATAGTTTACATTTTCTGGTGGAGGTGGCTGTGGGAAAATGGTAGGTTTTGACAGGAAAATTAGGTTTGAATTTTCACACAATGTTAAGTCTGAGACTTTGAGAAAATCACTAAAAGTTTGCCTGAAAAAGTGGTGTGAATTTCTACATCATAGAGTTGTTTGGAGGAGTAAAAAAAAATCTAGCATGGAATAAAGCCAATGTCTGCGATACAAAAATTTCACCAGCACACATTCTTTTCTTCGTGCACAATTCTTGAAATCAGAGTGTTGAAGCATTGATTTCACTTTCTAGTCATTGATATATTTTTAAACTACAAAGTGAAGTATCTGCATGTGAAATATTCATAAATTCTTCTCTAATTTACTATGATTTTTAACTATTTATTTGGCATATGTTGTACCAAGTTTCTTTTTTGGGTACGGGTGACACAATGAAATAAACCAAACAGTAGCCTTAATGATGAAACTTTCTAGCACTACAGTAATTATACATCACCAAAAATTATACATCACCACTTTTTTTGGTGAAGTTTTGGTGAAGTATCTCCAGCAGATCTTCACAGAGAAATGGATGACTATGTGAAGTATAGATATTTAGGCGGGAGTGGTGTTGAAGATGGTGAAATCTCTAAATACTCTCTTAATCCTCATCAGCCTGACAGTAATAATAATCTTTCAACCCTCAGAATATTGATTCATGAAATGCAGGAAAGGAGTAATGTTTGAATTTGTCATATCCTAAGACAGCAGGTCTACCATGAGGAATTCATGTGTATAGCAAATATTTGCTGAGAATCCACCATGAGCCAGGCATACGTTAAGTGCTGAAGATAAAATATTGAGCAAGACACAGCATCTATCCTAGTAGAGTTTACAGGTTAGGGTAGTGTATGCCCTAGACTAGGATATCAAACCTAAGTCTAAAGAATGAGTAGACATTAACTAGATGAAAATGGGTGGGAATTAGAAACACTGAGACAGTTGAGGATGGGGCAAACAGAGGAAGCAGCATGTACAAAGATCATGTGCCAGTAGAGAAGACAACAGAAAATATAAAAGGCCAGCATAAACATAATAGAGAAAATAAAAAAGAAATAAGGTCAGAGAAATAAGTAGAGGCTAAACCAAGCAGGAACAGGAACCCAAGTTGAAGACTTCATGAGCAAGGGAGCTCACAAAAGGATTTTAATCTTTCAGGAAATGTATTTGGTTTTCATTGATTTTTTTCTCTGTTAATTTTGTTTTCTACTTGATTTCTTCTACAATCTTTAGTATTTCCCTTTTTTTTTTCTTTACTTTGGGCTTAATCTGTTTCTCTTTTTCTAGTATTTTAAAACGGAAGCCTAGATCTTTGAGACTACCTTCTTGATATAAGCATTTAATTCTATAAATTTCCATCAAAGCAGTAGTTGAGATTTATTCCACAAATTTTGAAATGATGTATTTTCATTACCTTCAGTTAAAAATTTCCCTCTTGGCTTCTTCTTTGACCTATGAGTTATTTAGAACTGTGTTATTTGGTTTTCAAATACATGGAAATATTGTAGCTAGTTCTCTTTTCCTGATTTCTTAGAATCCATTGTTGGCAGAGAACATTCTTTGTATGATTATAATTATTTTACATTTATTGAGACTTGCTTATGGTCAGAATATGGACTATCCTGGTAAGTGTTCCACCTACTTTGAAAAAAAAATGTGTTCTGCTGTCATTGAGTGAAGTGTTTGTTCTACCATTATAATTACTTGTTTGACAGTGTTCAAGTCTTCTGCATTCTTACTGATTTCCTGTATTCTTCCTCATCAATTACTGAAATAAGGATGTTGAAATCTCCAAATATAATTATGAATGCATTGGTCTCTCCTTTCTATACTGCCGTTTTTGCTTCATATTATTTTGATGCTCTAAAAGGCGCCGAAATATCTCAGGTGGGAGAGTGTTAGACTGAAGATATTATTTTGAAGCTCTGATAATAGGTATATAAGTAGTTAGTAGTGCTATGTCCTCCTGATGAACTGACAACTTTATTATTAAAAACTATCCTTCTTTATCTATAGTAATATTAGGTGCCCTGAAATCTACTTTGTCTGAAATTTATATAGATACTTTCTATTCATTAATGTTAGTGTAATTTATCTTTGCCTATTTTTTTACTTTTAACCTATTTGGTCTTTATATTCAATGTGGTTTTCTTATAAACTGTATATAGTCAAGTCTTGCTTTTTCTGATCTACTCTGATTATCTCTAACTTTTAATTAGCATGTTTCAATTATCTATACTTAACGTGATAGATATAACTGAATTTGTATGCCCTCTTGCTATTTGTATTCTATTTGTGCGGTTCTCTTTTCCCTGTTTTCTTACTCTGTTCTTTTGAAACAACTGAGTATATTTTATGAATCTATTCTATCTTCATTACTGGCTTATTATTTTACAACTTTTTGTTTTCTTTTTTGTTACTTTAGGGTTTATACTACATGTTTAACTTTTCTGTTTGCCCTAAATAACATTATGCCACCTCACACACACTAAAAGAACCTTACACTCAAACCCATACTAAAAGAGCCATTTCCCTTCCCATCTTGTATTATCATAAATTTTACTTCTACATGTATTGCAAACCCCACAACATATTATAAGCTTCTCTTTAAGCAACAGATTTTAAGGAAAATTTTTAAAATGACTGGTCTTTTATTTACCCACATATTTATCATTTTCAGTGTTCTTGAACCCCTCCAGGAGGTCCAGATTTCCCTCCAATATCATTTTCCTTTTATCTGAATGAAGATTTTCATTTAACAGTTCTAGTCTACTAGCAATTAATTTATTCCATTTTTGTATGTTTTTACTTCATCTCCACTTCTTTCATCTCCATTTTTGAACAATATTTTTGCTGAGTATATAATCCTGCCAACAGTTTTGTTTTGTGGGCCTTTTTTTAAGTACTTAAAGATTTTGCTCCAGTTTTCTGACTTGCATTGTTTCTAAGTCTTCTTTTATTCTTAACTTTGTTCCTTTACATGTAGTGTGTCTTTTTTTTTCCTCTGAGTGCTTTTGAGATTTTTTTTAGTCACTGGTATTAATTTGATTAGAAGGTGCTTGGTGTGGTTTTATTCCTGTTTCCTGTGTCTAAAGTTTCATTGAGCTTCTTAAGTCTGTGGGGTCATAGTTTTTATCAAATGTGAAAACTTTTCAGACATCATCTCTTCATGTATGTTTTTGTTTCCTCCTTCTGGAACTCCAATTATGATATATAAAGCTGTCTGAAGTTGTCCCATAGTTCACTGATCCTTTTTTGTTCTCATTTGGTTCTATTTTGGGTAGTTCCTACTGTTAAATCTTGAAGTTCACTACTCTCTTCATTTGCAATGTCTAATCTGTTCTTAATTCCACCGTGTACTTTTCATTTTAGACACTGAATTCTTTTTTATCTCTAGATGTTTGACTTGGGTCTTTTATATTTGTCTCTTCTTAATCTTTCCATGCTATGCTTCCTTCTGCCTTCTTGAACATACTAAGTATAATTATGTTATTTTAATGTCCTCATCTACTAATTCTTTCATTTGTGCCATCTCTTGGTTTGCTTTTACCGATTTCTTTTTAACCTCATTTGGAGTGTTTTCTACATCTTCGCCTATCCTGCAATTTTTCATCTGATGGCAGACATTGTAAATTTTACGATGTTTAATGCTGGATTTTATTTTAGTCCTCTAAGCACTTTCAAGTTTTGTTCTGGGACACAGTTACTTGGATATAGCGTGACCCTTTGGAGGCTTGATTTTGTGCTTTTCTAGTCTAGATCAGAATAGCCATTCATCTATGGCGAATGACTCTCCACTACCGAGGCAATGTCCTTACTGTACTCAACACCCCCAGATATTACAGGTTCTTCCACTAAAAATACTGGGAATGTAAACTAGTCCCAGCCTTGTGTGAACCCCCTAACTTGTTCTGCCTGCTTCTTCCCAGTGGTTCATTCCTTAGTCGTGGGTAATTTCCCCACATGCATATACTGATCGGTACTCAGTTTAAGGCTCAGAGAAATTCCCTGAAGATCTCAAGAGCTTTCTCTATACACTTACTCTCTGGCACTCTGCTCTGAAAATTCTACCTGCCTTGGTCCCACAGAATTTTCAGTTCTGTCTCCCCAACTCAGAATGGCTGTTGTGTTGTGTTTGAGCTCTATTCATCAGAAAGAAGTTAATAGGTCTAGTCCATACGCAAGGAGAGGGAATACTGTATTCTGATATCACGTCTGAGAGTGCTTGTAATGTTCATCAAATATTTCTGGCTTTCTGCTTTCTGGAAATTGCAATTCCTGTCCCCCTAGGATTACTCAGAGCTCATGTGACTAGTTTTGGCCAGTGCGTTAACAACAGCCATTAACTGCAGTGCAAGATCCTCTTGAGTTGTCTTTCCCTTTGCCACAAAGACAAGAATGTACCAAATAGTGGTAGTTTAGCAATCTGGGTGCCAGAGTGAGGTAAACATAAAGCACAACCATAGTGATCTCCCAAAAGACATGGATTTTGTGCACAAATATAAACCTTTATTGTTTTACACCACTGACACTTAGGGGTTAGTTGTTACCACAACTTAGCAAAGTTTATCATGACTTATAAAGACTTAGGTCCAGATTTAATAACTGCCGTAACAAAAATCTAAAATATAAGTCACTAGCATAGTGGTCAGGCAGCAGGTAACAAGGAAACTGTTACTGGAAGCTGAAAGGATAGTATTTATGTTATTAATGGCAAATGTATTGGAAAAAAACCTTTGCAAAACTCTTGTGATAACCTAGAAGATGGATTACTTACTAATGAACTTGAATTCAAGGGGAAGAAGTTAGAAGACAATGCTGGTAAAACATTGGTTGCTATGGTTGTGTTTGTCAAGTTATATGAAACAGAGATGGGCTCAGAAATGCAGTGTGCCAACAGGAATAAAAATGAATAGAGCCCCCACAAATTCTAATTATATTCAAGTGACAACCTGGAAAGTCAAAGGAGTATAATTTTCCTGGAACACATTATATTTCCCCTCAGAGCTTTGTAATATATTTTCAATGTCTTCCAGTACTGAATGTGCTCTAGATGAGTCTAAGAAACCCTCATTGTTTTTTCTCCAACATTCCCCCCACCCTGCGCTGCTGTATTTGTTTCTTGCCTGGGTACCCACAGAATTCTTTAATTCTGAAAACTGAGTAACTTAACCAGGATATATCTTAGTGCTGACTGTTCTATAGAAATTTTTCTATGGAACATGATATATCCCTTTTTAATTGAAGTATAATTAACATACAGTGTTATATTAGCTTCAGATGTATAATACATTCAACATTTCTATACATTACTCAGTATTCATCATGATAAGCATACTCTTAATACTCTTCCTATAATTCTTACTCCTGTATCCTTTTAATCTATAGATTTTCTTTATCAGTAAGGACATTTCTTCTTCCATTTGCTGTGTTCTCTATTTTAGGGGCACTTATTAATCTCCTGTCAAACCATCTTTGTTTCTTTCACATATATTCTAAGAGTTTTAATACCTTTGTTCTTTGCCTCAATATTCTCTGTGATTATCTCAAGCCTCTCATCAACATCAGTTATTTGATTTTCAGCTCTCTAATCTACCTCTTTGTATTTGTATCTACCTCTCTAATTCTGTATTTCTAAATCCAATTCTCCTACATACAGCTATATTTGAAAGGTAAGTTATATTTTTTTCACTGTTTGTATCAGAGGAAGTATATTATAACTCCAATAGAGCTGTGTATAAACCTCCAGGATGGCCTGGGTACTTCCTGCTGAGTTTGCTGAATATCTTAAATGGGGTATTCAACCCATCTAATGAGGATTGTATTCAACACAAGGCTATGCTCAAATATATGACTTCAATGTGAGTTCTTGTAAACTATAAACTCTAAAAAGTTTTTCTGCTTCTACTGAGGTCCTGCAATGGCCAGTATACAAGGCTCTGCCTTGATTCTGAAGCAGAATTGCCTCTCATTCTGATGCTCCCCAAACTGAAGTTATTAACGAGGCCTGTTAGGACTTTCTTAACTTGTTCCCATGTATGACCTGCATGGACTAATGACTTGGATCTCACCACTGTATGAAAGACGGAGCTTGCAGAAGCCAGACCGCCAGATGAGCTGACACCATAACTCACTGGCACAGACCTACTAACACCACTGCCTACAAACTAGACCAAACTTTGCAAATTTGGGAAGCCCTAGGCTTTGGGACTTCAATATCAAGACGTGAAGTGAGGTATTGGTGGTTCCAAACTATACCTCCACCACTGACTCCAACTCGCTAATAAGCAGTTAAGAGTAAAATCTAGCAATTGCAAAACATTCTGGATTAAAAGTTACCTATTAATCACAAGGGATATAAATACTAAAATTAAAAACATCCAAATGTAAATGTGGGAAAGCCTAAGCACTATAAACCACCCATCACAACTTCAAACTCACCAGCTATCAGAGAATGTAGAAATTATTTGTCTTGGTGGAGGAATAAAGTGTTCTAGTCAATCAAATATTACGGTTGCTATCACCACACACTAATTGTACATACACTTTATTATTTTTTTTTAATGGAGTTGGCTTCCTACAAAATCCTAAGATTTTGTAGTTCCTCACAATTTTGTGGAAATTGTTAATTTCAGTAAAGAAGTTCTGGAGTTCTTAATTGAAGTCTGGTCTAAATTAATCAGTAACAGTTTAGAGTGTTTTTCAATGCTTGACAATTTCTGGTACTTGGTAATTTCCGGGAATGTCTTAGTCTTCTTCCTTCCATCTAATTGACATAAATCAAATGCCTAGTTTTATAGTCATCTCTTTCACTAGACTTCTGTTTACTGATCTACATCCTCATCCACTAAACCCTACAGAACTTACAATCAGCACCACACAATAGAGTTAAGACAAAAATTGTTTTAGTATTTCCTGTGTATCTAAGATTATAGGCTTCTTGGGGCTGGATGCATGTCTTGACTACTTTTGAATACTCTGGAAGGCCTAGAAGTTCGTGTCGGAGTATACAGCTTCAACGAACACTGTCTCTCTGAAGCGCTTTTCTGTCGAAGTGTATCAACTGCCTAGTTTCGGTTGTAGCTTGACACACCTATTTGTCTGGGATGTCTCTGTGCTCGTCGACATTCTTTTCTGTTAGAAGAAAGGACTTGTTGGAAAGACGCTCGAAAGCTGAGCGTCCCGAGGACTCGGACTAAACGGAATTTGACCCAACTCCCAGCGTGTCGAGACTGAACAAAAACTAGGGCTCTCATAGGCCATAAACACTTTTAAAGACACATATTTTAAAATCCCACTCCACGGCCTAATTACCCGCCAGTTACCCCAGCTTCCGGAGCTGCCGAAGCTCAAAGATGTTGGCAAGCAGCAGGATCTACCGCCCGGAGGCCCATTCGCTATGGTAACGGTGGGACGCAAGTACCCCTGCGCCGCCTTCTGACGGAAAAACTTGGCTTGATTCTAGAGAAGAGCGTTGCGACGGCAGTGACTTGCGGCAGCAGCGTGACTTACGGCTGCTGGGCGCCTGTAGGCGTGCCGCTGGTAGGCGGAGCTCGCAAGGGAGTTCGAAAGTGGGCGCGGGCTCCCTGGTGCCTTCGTCTGGACGCGCCGTAGTATGACCCAGTCGGTGGTCGTACAGGGTAAGCTGCGGGGGGGTGGGGGGAGGGTAGGGGCTGTCGGTCACCGCGCAAACGGGTGGCCTTGTTTGCCACCTAATGGCTACTCTCGCTCTTCTCGCTTATCGCAGTGGGCCAGTGCGGAAACCAGATCGGCTGCTGCTTCTGGGATCTGGCGCTGAGGGAGCATGCCGCGGTCAACCAGGTACCGGCCCCGCCGCCCGGAGACCCTTCGCCTTTCATCGAGGCTCGTCCAACAAATAAGCAGGAATCAGTCCATTTGATCTTTTCTCTGACCAGTATAAGGCGAATGGGATCTCTTCAGGAAAGAACAACCTGGTTCTTAAACGTATTTTGGGCGTTAGACACAGAACAAACGATGGCCAAAGATATTAGTCTTAAGGCTCCCTGATTGTCAGGGTCTCACTGTTAACAGGATTCTTGTGAAGAGCGATGAGAGAGTATTGGGGAAGTACTCGTAAACTAGGTAACGTATGTCGTGTTATATTATATATGTTATATTCCTGAATTTAATCAGCTTGAAAATGATCACCGGGAATCCAGACAAAGCTTTCGTTTGACGCACCTGTTCTACCCTCCCTGTGGGGACTCCTTTCTTCAGCACCCTCAGCTAAACTTAATCCACAGATTTTATGGCATTTATTCTTTAGGTAGGAAGAATCAGTCTAAGCACTTTATGATAACTTGCATTTTTGCTGTTGTTCTCATAGCCAAATACCAACCATTACAGTATTGTGAGATTATTAAATCGAAAGGATTTCATTTGGGAAAGAGGTAAAACTAATCAAATGTTATAAATATACTTTTTTTCTTTTTAGAAAGGAATTTATGATGAGGCATTAAGCAGCTTCTTTAGAAATGTGGATACCAGGTAAGATGGCATTAAAGTCTATCACATAGCATAATGATTCTTTTCATGACATCAGGTTGGGAGAGTTCTTCAAGGGACAATGAAACAGTTCATAGCTATAAAGAAGTTGTCTGGCTTTTTTGTTTTTCTCATTATAAAAAGCATTTTTTTCTCATTCCCATATCATTCATATTTCTCATATTATTCTGCAGAGCAGGACAGCAAGTTTCCTTTTAAGGCCATTTAAAGGAACAAAAAGAAACTTAAGTGTGCCTTCTGGTTATTTTTTAAAGATTTTATTTATTGGAGAGAGAGTGCACACTAGCACAAGTGGGGCAGAGGGAAAGGAAGAAGGAGACTCCCTGATGAGCAGGGAACCTCATGTGGGGCTCCATCCCAGGACCCCAGGATCATGACCCGAGCAGAAAGCAGACACTTAACCAGCTGAGCCACCCAGGCGCCCCTCATGTGCATTCTTTTAACATGACCTTGATATAAAGTTTTACTGAAAGACTGATGAAAGTTTCCTTCAGGGTATGTTGTTAATGCATTCAAGAATGACTAACCTTTGAAAGAAAAATACATTCTTTACACTTCTGTGACACTATTTGTAGTCAGGAATATTTGTTGTAGGAATAGAATGTGCTAATTGTCAGATTACTTTTGTTTATATAATAAAGAGCATATGTATCTTTTAACTGAAAGTAATTTTAACATTCAAGATACGTCCGTAAGCTTTTAATATTTAATTGTTAAGTTTGTGTATTTTCAAAATAATTAATAAAACTAAACTGTAGTGAACATGAACTAAAAAATATATCATGAAGATCCACCTTCGTATAATTAAAATTCTAGTTCTAAGGGCACCTGGGGTGGTTCAGTGGGTTAAGCCTCTGCCTTCAGCTCAGGTCATGATCTCAGGGTCCTGGGATCGAACCCTGCATGGGCCTCTGCCCAGCAGGGAGCCTGCTTCCCTGTCTCTCTCTGCCTACTTGTGATTTCTCTGTCAAATAAATAATTCTTTTAAGAAAAAAAATTCTAGTTCTAGTTTAAATTAGTTGGTTATTTAATAAATTAGTTGGTTATCAGTTGGGTATTTAAGTTAAGTTATCTCCTAGGGAGGGCTAATTAGAGACTCTACTTCCTTGATAAATCCCAGAATTGGACCCTCAGATTTGCAAACTTAATGTCAAGTAAAGTAACCTAATGTCAACTTGTTAACATCTTGTTAAGGAGTCCATTGCTTTCCAGTACAGGCAGATAATCCAGACTCAAAGAGAATGGGAAATTAAAAAGCAGAAAGTCAATGTAGTAATTGACAGTAGGAACCATAACTCAGGAGCATCAGATCTTCCCTTCCTTTCAAAAACACTTTCTCTTCTCTAGGGAATCTACCTGAAAAGTAATAATCAAGGGTTGCTTGGTGATCATGGAATCAGACCAAGGGGAGGTAGATGTATTACCTTAATGATTGGTGTCATTTATCTTTATTATATGGAGATACCTGTTATGTAGGATTCCCTCTCCCTTGTGAAATAGAACATCCTCTCCCCTAAATACTGTTAAAGAGATGCAAATTTGCCTTTGTCATACTTCCTTTTCTGTGCTTCCCTTCTAACTGAATTCCCACTCTCATCCCCTCTACCCTTGATGGCCAGTCCTTTCATTAAGTATTACTTAGTTGAGACTCAGCCAGGGAGCTATTCTTTCTTAATAAGGTGACTATGTAACTATACTCTCCTGTACTCTGTTTTATAATTTAACGTGAGGGCATTCTTATTTCCCCAATCCCAAGTTTATCCAGAAAGGGGAGATGAGTCTTGGCATTTTACTCTTTCTATGTACTAGCAACACCTGGAACATCTGTTCCATGTTAGTACAAAAGAAAAAGAAAAAAACCTTTCAAAAACACGAGCACATTTTTTGTACACTTCTATGTCTATTTGAGGAAATGACCATACCTTCTTAATAGTGTACTAAGAATTTACCTATACTAGGGCTTAACAAACCTTTCCTACAAAGGACCAGGTGGTAACTATTTTAGGTTTTGAAAACCATAAGGTCTGTGTCACATCTGTTTGATTCTGCGTTGTAATGGGAATGCAGGTATAGCTTACTAGTACCTAAGCAAGTGGGCATGGCTGTGTTTGAATAAAACTTTAGGAAAATAAGCAGCTGCTGAGAGTCAGCCCAAGGACCATAGTTTATTAACCCAACCTATAGCATCATCTCTGTTCAATTCAACCTCCTTTGTTATATTGTCTTCTTGTGAACTGTATTGATTCATACCCTGTGTTTAGTCATAGGTGTAGTTACTTTAATTCAACATGGCATTCTAGGAACAGGCTTAGATATTCAGTGATACATAACCATTGTATCAGTTAATGTGTGTTCAGCTACAGTTAGGAAACCTCAGTAATGATGGCTTATCCAATAAAAGTATCCAGTTATCCCATATAAAGAAATCTGGAAATAGGTGATCTAGTTTTGGAGAAGTTCCTTAAAAGACCAAGGTACTTTCATTTCATATCCTATTGTGTTGGCTTCTTGTCCTCATGTTTGTTTTTTCATAACTATAAAGTGGCAGCCTCCATTCCATGCATCACATCTTTATTCATGTTCAAGGTAGGAAAAGGGAAGAGTTGGCACTGACTACATCTGGTCCTCTTTATCGGAAAAGCTTCCCAGAATATCTCCCTTTTATCTCATTAGTAAGAACTAGATTACATGGCCAGCCCTAACTACAAAGAAAGCCAGGGAAAAAAGTATTCACTTTTCAGCCTAAAGGGAGAGTAAACAAGGGAGAAAAATAGGAAAGGCACCTTCTATATGTTGCCTTTTGTGTCTGCCTCACCATGCCTGTAAGTAGCTTTATATAAACAGGAGTTAATTACCTGACAGCAGTATTAGCCTTTGGGACATCTTATGACCTTTTCTCATTTTTTATCTTTCAGAGTGGTTGGTGATGGTGGCAGTATTTCCAAGGGGAAAATTTGTACTTTGAAAGCACGAGTAAGATCTGTATACTTGGATTCTTATATTGTGTGTCTTTTAAAAATAACTATATTTCTGTAATTATCAGAATTAAATTTTATTTAACTTCTCAAATATAAAAAAAGTATTTACTAAGCCACATTTTAATATAAATATAATTAAGCAGACATTTATATCTGCCTGGAACTTTAGGGAGAAAATTTTGTGGTTAAAGGAAAAACACTATTTTAGCATTTTTTTAATAAATGTTTCAGGGGAAATATACGTCTGGGTAAATGATAACAAAAGGAGCTGTCTTAATTCTACCCTTAGACACATGCTAATGCAGGTTAATTTTTCATTTGAAGGTAATGGAACATTTCTTTGCATCAGTTACTATTCCCAGTCCAAAGCACAGATCGGATCCAGCCACGTTATAGTGAATACCATAACTCTGTTAAGACCTCTTGAATAAAAATTGAGTCAGTCGCCCATATTTAGTCTTAATCTCATTCCAACAACAACACTTCTGCAATTATTTCTCTATAACAACCTGCTTTTTCCAGTTGTTGATCAATAATCTTTGTAACAAAAAAGAAAAGCAGTTTGGATGGAAGGAATTGAGACAGTAAGGATCAGACCTGGAGTCGTGGCTGGAAGAGTAAATAGCAATTGTCTTGTGGTACCTGGGAACTGTCTCCTTGTATCTGAAATCTCAGATGTCCTTGGAAAACAAAATTTAGTGGCAGAGACCCCGTGCTTATAGGCTGTTCCTACATGCTATGGAGAGCACTAACATCCCAATCCAAATCTTACAGAAAAAGTAACATTGACATTTCCTAGAGCACTCCCAGTTTGAGCTCTTTCCCAGTACCCTATCAGTGAGCAAGTAGGAGGTGGAGAAAACACTATTGGGAGAGAATAAATCAGTGTGTCTCTGTCACCTTTGACTTGTCCTGGAAGGTACTCTTCCATTTCTCCTTAGGAGTCTTGGTATTAAGTGACTGTGATCAATGAAGTCTTGGCAAGATAACTTGGTGGTCAGGTCCCTCCACTGTATCCAGTATCCTAGGCTAATGGGTAAATACTCAGAGTTTTGTAAATCCTGTATTACAATCAAGGGAAAGCTCCAAGCCCAGAAAGCTATCACCTGGTTGCTCTTGTGGTAGAAAACAAAAAACATCAAATCCTGAAACAGCTGTGATTCTAGACCTTGGATGGCTGTGTGAGGAACCCAGAATAATTCCTCTTCATTGAATTAATTTCCAAGGGAAAAAACAAATCAAAGGCTTGACATGACTAGAATTGAAAAAGTTCTATACCATGTCAGCATTTTCATGTTCAGTGATGATGACAGTATGATTCTATCCAACCTGACTTCAAGAGGGGCTTGAATGTCAGTTTGTATTCTTCCTCTTGCTTCCTTTGCCAGATTGCAAGGTAACTGAGGGTAGTCTTCCACAAATTATCTTAAAGAAATCTGTTTTGGAACAAGACTGTTATAAGCTATTTTTTTTTTTCTTTTTGTAATCTTACACAACGTGTAGTATACTACTGTTTGCCCATACAGTGAAGTCTCTCTTATGGTTGATTAGGTGTTAAAAGTCAACATCTAGGTAAAACTTGCATATTATCAAAATATCTTAGAAAAATCTTGCCAGTAAATAACCCTATATAGTCCAATATACATGAAGTATATGTATATTGCTTGCTGTATATAAAAGAGCACATTTATAATACATAATTTTATAGTCTTTCTAGTATACTACTGTGATATACTATTGTACAATTAGAAATATATTTCTGACATACTGGGTAAGACTATCTCAGTTGCTTGCTTACAGTAGCATAGTTAATTCCACAAACACTTTAATTCACAGAATTTAAATGGGCATAAGTTGCAACCCCACGGTAGTCAGTATTCCATAAATGTCACACTTGACTATCTCAATAGGTAGGCGAGCATGGCATTTGATGGTGAAGACTGAAGGTTCTGTAGCCAGGCTAACCAAGTGTGAATTTCTACTCCTTCACAGAGCCAGGTGATCACAGCTAAGTGATACAGCTTTCCTAGGCCTCAGTTTTCTCAAGGGTAAGGCAGGGGTAATTATATACCTATTCATAGGGTTCTGAGGATCAAATGGGGTAATATGTACAAAGCACATAGAGACACTGTAAGTTCTTAAAGTCACGGGGTCACAAGAAGTAAAAAAGCCCGTAAACCAAGCACTTTCTCTGATACTGAATCAAAGAGTTAATAGCTTTGTAGTGTATTCTAAAGTTATTTCAGAATTTTTTCAGCTTTTTTATTTAACTAATTATTTTACTTTTTCACTTGTCTTCCTCGGTGTAGAAAACCTGGAAGTACAAAACAGTGAGGGTAGAGGGTATATAATCCTATTGCCGAGCTATCCCTGCCTACATTTTGCTGTGTTTCCCTCCAATCTTTTCTATTTTTCTTTCCATACTTAATTTTATGTTTTATATTCTCATTTTCTTCAAAGTAGTAAAGGTTATTGCCCATGTCAATAGTGTTTGTAGTAATGAATTAGGTTTTTTTGGGAGTAGGGACCTTGTTGTCACCTTTGACTTCTATCCAGGGCCTTGGTTTGCATCTGATAGTAAGTTTACTGATCTGAATTGAACCGTTTTGGACTGTGATTCATGAAGAGCAGCATGGTTGTTCCTGCTGAGCAAGTGCATTAACATACCATATATTTATTGAGAATTTTTTTCTGGTTAGGGCGCCTTCTAAATTTCTGAGACCTTGTTCTCAAAACATTTACAATCCATAGGCACAGGAGTAAAAAAAGTGTTAGAAAATCAGTTGAGGGGATTAGTCAGTTCTTCCCCCCACCCCAGGCGGTATTTTGGAGTAGACTGAGAGTTTAGAACCCACCTTTTAATTGTACCCTACCTCCTGAGCAGAGTGAAATTATTTTTTCATTCTTATAACAGATTCTACATAAAGATTCAAATAAAGATTTGACTAAGCTTAAACTATAAAAAGAACAATGCAACTTTTAGTTCAAAAATTCATTTACAGAGTTACTAGCTCTAAAGACAAGTAAGCTAATTCGATTTTATTTCTCTTTCTCAGGCTGTCTTGATTGACATGGAGGAAGGGGTAGTAAATGAAATTCTGCAGGGACCATTGAGAGATGTGTTTGATAGCAAGCAGCTCATCACTGATATTTCTGGCTCGGGGAATAACTGGTGAGAACATGCTGTATGTAAAAAAATGAATGTCATCTCAAAAAAAATGATCTTTCCTTCTTTCTAATAGGTCCTGCTGATAGGAAAGCGAGATCTACCTGCCAGACCTGCCTCTAGGCTTTTTGGCCATTCATCTTTCCCTGGATAAATGATGGGGTTTCTCAGTGCTGAAAAGTCCCCCTATTACGGTTTTTTCTCACCATTTTTTAGAAAAAATCATGAAAAGTAGATTTACTAAATTCCTTGTAATTGATTCTTACATAATACTAGTGACAAAAGTTTTAACGATTTTTATAAACTGTTCTCTTACCTACACTATTTGATTCTATCAAGTTCTCCAGTTGGTCAGACTTGACAGGACTGCTAGGAAGTGCAAGCTAGACCAGTGTCCCAGCATTAAAGCTCAGCCAAAGGCTGTGTTTCTCATAAATATATAACTGTCTGTTCTCTTTAATGGGGTAAAAAGCTTCAACGATGATCATTGAAATTTACATTGAGACTGTTTTTGCTGTTGTTTAAAAATTAAGTTGACTCCTTATTATTTGCAAATCTAATGTTTACTATTTTCTCTATTTGCAGTCTTTCTCTCAGGTTCCTAATGTGTAGTGATATCATTTCACTAAAGCATGAATTTGCTGGGTGCCTGGCTGACTCAGAAGAGCGTGCAGCTCTTGATCTTGGGGTCATTAGTTTGAGCCCCATGTTGGGGGAAGAGATGACTCTTATAAATAAAACTTTAAAACATGAGTTTACATTTTGCCTTCTTAGAAACTTCATATGGGGAGAACCAGCCACTAAATGAATTCACCTGCCCACTTAACTGGCTTTTCACTAATTGTGTAACTTTTTCTATAATTTTTGAGTTATACAACCTGTGTCACAGGGAAGTCATTCGTTTTTTTAATCATTTCTTAATACATCAAAGTGCTCCTTGCAAACTGATTATCAGAAAGGCTTGCAGAGCCTTATGAATTTCAGTTTTCTATTGTGTATTATTTCAACTAATGATAACAGGATGTGACCAATGTTTTCTCCTATATTAAACCAATATGTTCAAATTTTTTTCTTTTTAATGTCTTTCTAGTTGACCAAATTCTGCTCTTCAATGTGTAAAACTTACTGCAATCAGAGTTTATATTAAATGGAAATGAGAAAAAACTATGTAATTAAAGTCATATTTATACCTTAAAAAAAAGGAGAAAGAGAAGATAAATTTAGAAAACCATAGTTTAATATCTATTGATAATGAGCTATTTTATCAGGATATTTGAGGATTATAGACCTTTATATTTGTTACATTTTCTATCTAGTATCTTTGAAATATCACAATATGATTTATTCATATGAAACAAGAATTAGTATAGTAAAAATCTTTAAGTTTTTCTGTAATCTTTTCATTTAGTTCAGAAGCAATCAAATCTTGAAATAATAAATGTCAGGGTATTTTTGTAATTTATATCCTTTTTTTTTTCAGGGCTGTGGGGCACAAAGTTTTTGGCAATCTTTATCAAGAACAGATTTTAGAGAAACTCCGAAAGTCGGCAGAGCACTGTGATTGTTTGCAGTGTTTTTTTATAATACATTCCATGGGAGGAGGTAAAGTTACTCACTCATTTCCCTATACCAATGTGAAAGTGTAAGTGGGAATTCGTTTTGCGAACCGTAGCCTGTTTTCAGACCTATGCTTAATAAAGGTACAACTTTTAACACTGTATGTGTTTGAGTATATACATAACTGCTTCTTATTTTAAATTTTTGTCAAATTTTGTTGCTATTACCATTGTTTATAAATTGAAGCCCTTTTAAAAGTCAAGACAACCGAATCTAAAGTTTTTTCTTCTTCTACTTTTAGTTCTTTCATAAAATTTCCAGCTACATTTCAGTGTATGTGAGCTTTCTGGGAATCCTGCCTTTGTCCTAGGAGTTTGCTTGCGTAGACTCATATACTGCCTAGAAACTAAGCATTTCTGGCTTGTTCATAGGTATCTTTGCTAAGAAATATCAGTACTCTTTAACTGCTTCCCAACCTTTCTTGTGTCCAATAAGAGACATAGATAAATCCTTTTAGTCAGCTCCTTTAAACCATTCCTCACATAGTAATTGCTATGATTAAATGACCTAGATTAAATGATCTGCATTGCTTTCTTTCCCCAGGGAAGCCTGTACCTTGCAAATGAAGTATTTTGCTCCTGTTTTATGAACTAGACACATACCGTATTTTGCTAATTTCCAAAAGGATTAGTGAGTTTTAAAAGAAAAGTTTGCCATACTAATTTTCTCCAAGCTCAGATTAAGATTTTATATTCAGCAGATTATATAAGTTGATTTTTGTTAAAAGATTTTATTTATTTATTTATTTATTTATTTATTTATTTATTTGAAAGAGAGAGATCCCAAGTAGACAGAGAGGCAAGCAGAGAGAGAGGGGAAAGTAGGCTCCCTGCCGAGCAGGGAGCCCGATGCAGGGCTGGATCTCAGGACCCTGAGACCATAACCCCAGCCGAAGGCAGAGGCCCAACCCACTGAACCACCCAGGCTCCCCCATAAATTGATTTTTATACATATTATTCAGTATGAACATTTTAAAATTAAAGTGATAACTTCTATGTAACCATGCCTTTAGAAGACCATCACAATCGTTAAGAAACAAATTCTTTATCTACTAGCATAATTAACCTGCAAGTTTTGGTAAGTTTTCAAAAAACCAATTTGATTTATAGTTAATTGTAGTGCCTTTTTTAATCCCTCTATTGTTCAAAATCTCAGAAGACTATACTTTATTCATAATTTACTGACAAAAATAAATAATAGTGAAGGTTAAAAATGGTCTCCTTTCTGACATCTAAGTCCTAGATTGTCCTCACAGGTCATCAAATCTGCCTATGTCTGTCCTTCCAGATATTTTCTATGCCTTTAAAAGTGTGTGTGTGTGTTTTAATATAAGATCATGCGGTGCATATTATTCCAACATTTTTTCACTTTATGTCCTTCTTGATTGTCTTTCATTATCTTCTCTGTCTCCAAGAATTCAATTGTGTTAATACATACTTTCTGAAGTCCATTTCCCACACTAGTGGATGTTCAGTAGTTCATGGTATTTAGTTATTACAAACAAGCCCCACTTGACTATCTGGTACATACATTTCTGCCCGTTTATGCCCCTACAGCTGTAGGTAATATTCCCAAAAGGAAGCTGTAGGTAATATTCCCAATATTCTTTGGGAGCAAAGAATACATTTTAAATTTTGATTGATATTAATAAGTACTTTCCTACTTTATTTCACCAATCCGTATTAGAAACAATCTATATGGATTTATTTCCCCACACTGTCACTAACATTGAGTATTATAAAACATTAATATATTCAAAATTAGATTGTTTTAACTTGGATTTCTTTTATTAGAAGAAGGGTTGACCATCCTCACATCTAGTCCACCACTTGATTTATTATGAATTATATATTTACATACTTTACCCATTTTCTGTTGTACTATTCGTGGTTTTTTCGTTGTTGATTTGTGAGACCTCTTTATTGAAGAAATTTAGCCCTTCATATGTGTTGGAGATTTTTTCCTTAGTTTGCCTTTTTCATTTTGTTTATACGTTTCATATGTGTATGTATATATTTTTTTTTAATTTTTAATGGAATCAAAACTCTCTTCTATATAATGCTCTGGTTTTAAAAATATGTTCCTATCAAAAGAAGCCATAAAATTCCAAGTTCCTCACAATTTTATTTTGAATAGTTTATGCTGGGTTTTTGTTTTTGTTTTGCAATTTTAATTCTCAGGCACAGGATCTGGACTTGGCACATTTCTTTTAAAGATGCTTAAGGATGAATTCCCAGAAGTATACAGATTCGTGACTTCAGTTTATCCTTCTGGTGAGGATGATGTCATAACCTCACCTTACAATAGCATCTTGGCAATGAAGGAACTCAACGAGCATGCAGACTGTGTGTTGCCCATTGATAACCAAGTAAGAAATGACACTGTAATTTATGGATATATATACGTTCAGTCTTGTGTTACACTTATATGTGCATAGGAAACATTCTCATCATTTTTCAGCCTTCCCATCTAAGAGGAAAAATAAGTTTAAATTGTTTTTCCTACTCTTCTTTCCTTCCTGGTAAAATGTCATCTATGTCCACTCTCGTTAATAGCTTCTCTCCCAATATTTTCCCTTTAAAAGTCTTTATTTGACATCATTAGCAAAATTGACCTGATGGTGAATTCTGGAAAGTTGGGCACAACTATAAAGCCAAAGAGTCTGGTTACTTCAAGTGCTGGGGCTGTTAAGAAACGGCACCAGAAGCCCTTTGATGCAATGAACAACATTGTGGCCAATTTGCTGCTGAACCTAACAAGGTAATCCTATTAATGGCAAAACTTAAGACAGTTTGAAAACTTCACTTGTCCTATGATGATGCTTGTAGTAGCATTTTTGTAATAGCATCTTTCAGGTTTTCTACGTCACAGGAGGTTTTTTTAAATTTTATTTTATTCTGTCTAGTGTTTTCAGATCTTGGAGTGATAGACTAGAACTTTAATTTCTGTTACTCCAAAGCATTATTTTCCCAGGTATATTCCAAAGAATATTAATAGGTATTAAGTGAAAAAAGTTTGCCACAGATAAACACATAAGACCTTGGTTAGATAACAGTAAGCATATTTTTTTTTTTGCTGTAGATTGCCTCATCTTCTAAAGCAGCTAATGTTTATCTCCTTATTGTTAGTTGGTCCAAAATATTTCCTTGACTTTGATCTGGAAGGCTGCTTTGGCATTATTATATTCCAAATTGTAGAGCACATCAGGCAGACCCTTGAAGAATTTAATGAAGTTTATAGAATAATTAAATAATTATTGACCTGTATGTGTTTAATTCAAAGTCTGTTTTAAGTAAGATATTTTTGTATGAGTCATGTGCAACATAATAGTGTCTTGGTTACACGTCATATAATCCACAAATAAGAATTGATACAGATGTTGTGTGTTATACTTTAATTATCTTTATACATGTTATTCATGATACAAAGTTTTACTAATACAAAAAAAGCATATATTCTCTACTGAAGAACAGTATGCAAAAGGATTTAAGAATGCCTGCTGAATAGTAAAGCTACTTCAAAGTATAAAATTTTAACATTCAATTTTTTTCTCTTGCTTTAATGTTAATTTTTTAGCTCTGCAAGGTTTGAAGGGTCCCTTAACATGGACCTTAATGAAATCAGCATGAATTTAGTTCCTTTTCCACAACTGCATTATCTTGTGTCAAGCCTAACACCTCTCTATACACTGGCAGATGTTAACATTCCTACCCGAAGGTAAGATACAGTAACTTTATTCCAATGACTTGATTACTTGAATTACCTTTTTTCAAAAGTTTTTTTTAAACTTTTAACTCTGGGTATTTTTTTCATGTCATTTTCTTTGTGTCATTTTCATTATTTGAATGCTTTATTTACAAGTCATTGTTTAAAAAATCAGTATTAAACTATTTGACATTAAATCTTAATTTTTGAGCTGATGAAATTCCTAAAGATTTGGTTTTTATTGAAAAAGATTTCAGGGCTTTGCAATCTGACATACATAAGTCTCAATGCCAATTTGTCACTAGCTAGCTATAGGACCTTGGGCAGGTGCACGTACCTCATATGCTTATTGGATATCTTAAATAAGAATATCTTTAAAGCTCTTACCACAGTCCAGCATCATAGAAGGCTTTCCAGTGTTACTGTTTATGGTAGCTGCTATATATCATTTCCAGAACACCTTGTTTTGTAACTGCGTGTCATTTATAAGCATAAAACTTAATTAGTCTACTTAACAAAAAAATGTAGTTGAAAAATATTCTGAGCACATACAGTGATGATAAGCTTGAAAAGGTCCCACTGGCATCCACAGCTGACTGAAGGAAAAGGTCCTGTCAAACTCTAAGAGGAAAGTATGTAAATGATAAAAACCAGATGAAAGGTCTTTTTTGTAGTTTAAATTTTGACAAAGTAATAATTCTATACTATAGATATCACAGTGCTATTGAATAACTTTTATTTAAGCTGTTAACAAATAACCCAGTTATGCCAACTAGTAGACCCAGTTATGCCAACTAGTAGATAGGACTCTTTCTGCATGGGACGCCGATGACCTTAAGTGACTTGCATTGTATATGGGACATGGTAATCATTCACTAAATGATCATGTTATTATCAGCCCCACATATTAAAAATTAGTGTATTTAAATGTGCATCTTCAGTATGGACACATAGAATGTAAATTGGTGCTAAACTATTTACTGTACAATAATGATAGCCCAGACATTTTTACATTTAATTCTTAAAAAGTAAAGATGGCAGGGACGGCTGGGTGGCTCAGTTGGTTAAGCAGCTGCCTTCAGCTCAGGTCATGATCCCAATGTCCCGGGATCGAGCCCCACATCGGGCTCCTTGCTCTGCAGGGAGCCTGCTTCTCCCTCTGCCTCTGCCTGCCACTCTGTCTGCCTGTGCTCGCTCTCTCTCTCTCTGACAAATAAATAAATAAAATCTTTAAATAAATAAATAAAGATGGCAAATTTCTAATTAAGTCCAGCATAAAGAAAAAAATGCTTGACTTGGTCTTTCAACCTGAATATTTCAGAGCCAATTAAACTTCTTTTAACCCTGCTTTTTGGCATATTTTAATAAAAATTATACTGTTGCAGCATTTTGTATTCATATAATCATTGTTTGTAACAAAGGTTTATTTTTAAAATGTGTTTGTTATAATGTATAAGGGACTTTAAAGATTTTATACTCGTAGAGAACTTGTCACAGTATTCTTTCTATCGTTGTGTCTTTTTACCGCTTTCTGATGTAATATAGATATTTCAGAGGCTGTCAGCCTGAGCACATTTATCCTTGAGTAAAATAATAAATTGTTCTAAAATTGTACTATTAGAAGTCAGTTTTAAAGCTCTTCAATTTCTCGTAGTGAGAATGGTTTTTGTTGTGCCTTTTATTAATTAGTCCTGTACCTTATCTCATTTTTAATCACACAAAAATAAAATAAGCACATATAAAGGAGTGTTTTAGATTTTTTGAAATTCCATATTTCTAATGTAAATAAAGATAAGTATCCCAAAATTACAAAAAGCTCCTTACTAGTTTTTATATTTTGCAGCAGAGGATAAATCAAGAATGAGTTTGCCCACTTGTTGGATAGTGGTTCTTATCCTTTTCTGGGTTTCCTTAAAATGCCCAAAAGCACATATACACCAAAATTTTGAACACAGTAGCAGAGGATTTACTAACCTCCCACAGCTCTTCATTCCCTAATGGAGTCTTCTGTTCTTGCTATCATATAACCAAGATCAAATGTAAGCCCCAGTAGAGTAGAAATTTTTGCTGCTCAAGGGTCTCTTGCACTTAGAATAGTGCCTGGCACATAGTAGGCATTCATAAATATGTGTTGAATGAGTAGGTAACACAGTGTGATTTCTGCAGCTCTTCCCAGTTTGCAGATTCAGCACACAGAATCTAGAGTTATCTAGGGAACCTGATATTTGTATTAAGTGGGATATAAGAACCAGGCTGGGTGGGGCTCTAGGATCCTGTCTATTACATATAGTATGTTAGCACCTTGTTCTTCTCTTTAAATAAAGGATAAAAGGTGTCCTCCTCTGTTGTTTCTTATCAAGATTGTTTTGAGAAAATGATCACTGAAATGGAGGTGTTTGTATGTGATGTTTATTTACATATAAGTGACTATCTTTGCACTTTGTAGTTCTACACAGAAGAAATAATATTTTGTAAAAACAGTGATTCTTTCATTGTTCTAGGTTGGATCAGATGTTTTCAGATGCCTTTAGTAAAGATCACCAGCTAATTCGGGCCGACCCCAAACATAGTCTGTACCTCGCCTGTGCCCTTATGGTTAGAGGAAATGTACAGGTTTCAGATCTTCGCAGAAATATTGAAAGGTTTGATTTTATATTTTCATGATAATTTATGTGTACCACCTGTGACAGTGTAGCAGCATAGTAGTTCAAATGGCCTCTCTTCAAATTCAACTGTTGCCATTTAACTAAAGGGTGACCTTGAGCAAATTACTTCGCCTCTCTTAGCCTTATTTTTCTCAAATGTAAAATGAGAAATAATAATGGTACAAAGTTGTTATTTATGGATGGCACCTGGGTGGCTCAGTGGGTTAAGCCTCTGCCTTGGGCTCAGGTCATGATCTCAAGGTCCTGAGATCCAGCCCCACATCGGGCTCTCTGCTCAGCAGAGAGCCTGCTTCCCTCTCTCTGCCTGCCTCTCTGCCTCTCCGTCACATAAATAAATAAAATCTTCAAAGTTGTTATTTATGAATAGTGAATGATATTGGAGATATTTTATTTTCTGAAAATATTCAGAAAATTTAACTACTGTTGTTGTATTACTACCACTACACTGCTTCTAAGTGTATGTTTTACTATTTTTTGACAGTCTATTTTTAGGAAAACTACTCTTTTGAATTACAAAGTAAGGAAATTGCAATATTTTCATCTCTTTTTTATCCCAGATTCAATGTATCCCTAACTAAATAACCCTGTAGCTCACTGTCAGACTGTACCACGAGACCGCTAATAGTGAAAAATAGGTAACTTACATTATATACTGACCAATTAGAATGGTACCATGAGTAATGTCCGCTGCCATGTATGGCAGACACTTTCAGTACCTTCGTTCTCACCTTTCGGTTTTTGTATCTCAGATTAAAACCTTCTCTACAGTTTGTCTCCTGGAACCAAGAAGGCTGGAAGACCAGCCTGTGTTCAGTACCTCCTGTGGGTCATTCCCATTCATTATTAGCTCTAGCAAATAACACATGTGTGAAGCCTACCTTCATGGAACTGAGAGAGAGATTCATGAGGCTGTACAAGAAAAAGGTAATTATCAGTACATAATAACCACATGTGTTTATTTTGGCTATTTGAGAGGTCTTCTCACGAATTACACTATCAAATCACGGGCAATCCTGATGGCTGTGTTCACTGTACAGATTATAACTGAAGAGGAGAGGTTTACTCAGACTATGTAAAGGAGAAATAGTGTGAGTTTACAGGCTTTGAGTTGCCCTTTCTCTTGTAAAGCTGAGTGAACTCTCAGACTATGTAAAGGAGAAATATTGTGAGTTTACAGAATTTGAGTTGCCCTTTCTCTTGTAAAGCTGAGTGAACTATCATTTTAATAAAGAATTTTTTATGTTTTGGGATAATTGCATATGTATTAAATTTTCTAAAAATGGTCAGCATTATCCAGTTTTTTATTTATAGGCTCACCTTCATCACTATCTACAAATTGAAGGGATGGAAGAAAGCTGTTTCATGGAAGCTCTTTCATCTTTATCGGGGCTCATAGAGGAATATAACCAACTGGATGCCACGAAAAGCATGCCTGTGGAAGATTTTCCCAGACTAAGCGTAGCTATGTGAAAAAGAAACCCCAAGATACAACTTTGATTTTGTCATCTTTTCTTTCAGTTTCAGAATTTTTGTAATTCAGAAAATCCAATTTGCACTTTTCCTATTAGAAAGCACTTTTGTCGTTTAAAAAAAAAAAAAGTGATTTTCATTTCATCACAATTTGTGGATGATAACCAGTCTGTGAAATTAGTGAAGTCCTACTACCTCAACTTCAAACATTTGTCTTCAGAAAATTCCCCTTTTCCAATATGAGAAAACAGAATTCTTCAGTATTTTAATTTATATTCTCATATTTAGGCACTTAAATACAGTGATAATCAGGTCTTCAATAAAGATCTTACAAGGTATATTTTTATATTTATTTATAATTTATTTTTTCATATTCTGTTTAAATTCTAATTTTTTTAAAAGCAAGTACGAGGAGTAGTAGAACACAATATAAATACATCTATGTAGTACCCACTAACTTTTCAGGGATAGGTTTTATTACATCTCTAAAGGAGGTTTTGGTTTCTTCTTTGGGTAACCACATGTTTGCACTCAAAGAATCCAAATTTACATTTATTTTAACATGTATATGTATTAAATTATCTTTAACTATAATGCTTTTTTATTAAAACAGTTGATTTCATAATAAATGTCTATTTTTTAAACAGTATTGCTTGTTGTTGGATTTGCTTATTACCATTTATATAAGCAAATAAAACATTACTTAGCTTGACATCTTCTAAAGTTTACAGGAAAATGGCTATAATAGTCTAGGGAACGTGTTCCAGTTGTAATCTCCAGTTATAGTTTTAACATTAAATTAACTTTAATTACAATTTATAATTTAAATCCATAGGTGGATTTATCACTTAAGAAAGTAATTTTGGAGAACAATTTATTTTCTAGCCATAATAATCTGTGCTTTCTTTAGTGTCAAGTCTTTAAGTTTCTTTCCTTTTCAAAGTACGGATACTGTTCTTGATCTTTATCTTGGAAATTTCATTTTTTACAGTATTTCGTATAGAAACTTTTAGTTTACAGTTGTCAATAATGGCCAAAGAAGTTCTATTTTCTTTTAAAAGAAATCTTAATAAACTGATACTCAGGATAGGGTAGTGGAAATTATATTTGCAGTTTAATCTTACTCCTATTTAAGACGTAAACCCAGAATCTTGCTCACTGTGTAATGATTATCATCTGATGGAATCCTAGGCTACACCGTCAAAGTACAGATAAAGTTCTAAGAAAAAAAGTTAAAAAAGTTCTAAACTTTTTACACATCTTCAACAAAGTATTTTAGATTATTTTATAGAATAAAATGCTTTCTTGTAAATTGTATAATTTTTCCATTATGTATGGAATATGGAGATGGAAGCAACTATCTGTGTATTTCATAATTACACATTTTAAACAAGAGTTCACTTTCAAAAAATTAGGCTATATATATACATATATAGATATTTTTGGTGCAAAAAAGCTTTTATTAAAGCAGAGGAACAAGACCTATGAGCAGAAAGAGCTAACCAAGTTTTACATATATTTTTAAGAGAACATTTTAATGCCTCTAATGCCTTAAATAGAGTCATCTGAGAATAGGTAAGTCTTCTTCCCTTTTTTTAAATCAGTAAGGTAGATGTGCCACCCTTTTAAAACCACTCTAATTTCCTTATGTAATGACATGATTACCTAAACTTAACTTTTCCCATATATACTAGGTTTTATAGGATCTTGAGCTCAGAAAATATATCTCCTGGCTCTCTGCAGTTCCTTTGACATACGCAAGATGTAATCCACAGCATCTTCCACTTAAATGACCCTTCGTTTGGGCAGTCAAATTGAATGGTAATCATTTTAGACTTATTAGGAACACAGCATCTCTTATCCAAGCATACTCCACAGAAAGTGGGTTTATAACTCTGAGTGCTTGAGCATCCAGAAAAGACGAATTTTTCAGCTTTGAGCAGTTGGAAAGTAGGTTGGCACGTTTTTCCTTTGGGGATCTGAAAAGGTACATGACATTAAGAAGTCATTCTTTAATTTGGTTACAACAGTTTAGAAAAGTGATACTCTATATAGAAACACAAAGAAATTATTTCCAGGGCATTAATATTTCCCATTTAGTGACTTAAAGCACTCTCTTCTCTACCTTCAAAATTCCCTCACCAGAAGTCTGTCCTCCCTGTTCTTGTTCCATCAGAGTATAAGACCTGCTCCCCAGTCTTTTTGGCTATCCACTCCACTTAGTTCCAGTTTCCAGAATAAAAATTTCTCTGTCTTATTTAATGTCAAGGGCCATGTCTTACTAAATGTTTATTTACCTAAGACTTAGCAAATTCCCTAACTGGTCAGACAATTTTGAGTGGATGAATAAATGAAGACATATCTAAATCCCTTTAAAATTGAGTTGTCAACTTCTTAACATGATAGGGAATAACTTGGAGATGAAAAGACTTTTAGTGTTCCTAATACTTACTCTTGAGACGGTTATCTTGCCTTGTTCTAGAAGCAGGATCAGCTCTAGTTATACCAAACAAATCTAGAGTAACTATTTTGTCACAGTCCTTTGGCAAGTCTACTATCTAAGCACAGAGTATTTTGGACATGATTTCCCCCTCCAACCTGGTGATACATAACCAAGATTAGAACTTCTCTGATGTCCATAATGTCTGTTTTTATAACTATGATGTAGCAACCAAAATCTTTTATCCATTGCCTTGACTCCACTGCATAAAATTAATATATTTTTTAAAAGACTCTGAAAAGGATCTATTTTTTAAAAACATAATACATGTTGGGTCAACCAGAAGAAATCAGGCTGATCAAGACCCACACTGTTAAGCTGTTAAAATATTGAGAATCAGCAGGGTAACATTACCTCTCCTCTAGTTAAGATTCTCCCCCATGAAGTGCAGATAGATTGATCTTTGTTTTCCTCTGATTAGTTTAAGAATTACAATGAGGTGATCTTATTTTTATAAGAATTACACAACATCTATCCCTCTAAAATGCAAGAGTACTTTTCAGTCTCTTAATACTGAATTATAACGAAGTTAAATCTAATTAAATGTTACCTTTACGCTCTTTGATATATTACTGTCACAAGGTTGAATATAACACAGTCTTCTCTCTTTTCTCATTTCACAATTGCTATTTTCATTGGTGACCCGATCGGATATTCCCATCCCACATGTTCTGGAGCAAGGGGTCCACTTTGTTGCTTGCACAAGACATTTTCTCTTCCAAACAAGTGGGAGATTCCTATAAGCTAAAATAAAGAGGGAAAGTACATATGTATACATATATGTACTCATGTACATATGTCAACAGACATGTACTCATGTCAACAGACCACTTTTAATCATTATTTTTCAGCTAATTGTTAATAGATCAGAAACTTTTATGTAGTGAAACTCAGCATAAAACAAGCTTATGGTCTAATTCATCATTTTCTTTTTCCCCACTTTGCAAATTTCCTTTCAACCAATTGCGACACTCCAATCTCTTAGGAAGAATAAAAATACTTTATTTTTGAAAATCTAAGTAAGATGTATCCATTTGCTTTTTCTCAGCTCATCTAAGTAGTAAACTACTGTGCTTTCTCTGGTTCTTGCCTCTTGCTGGACATTATTTTCAACAATGAAATAGACATTTAAGAGTGCCAAGATATTATTAATCAGAACGGTGTCTTAATGTTAAATTTCCTATTATGTTAAAATCTAAAATACAAAAGTCATATTTGAGGATAAACTATTGAGCCAGTTATTTTTCCTCCACTCGTTTTAATCTAGCCTTTTAGAAAACCCTCTACATTACATTGAACTAGTCAATGTACTAAGTCATGGCAAATATGAAATCTATTTTATCCATTCAGCTTAACTGCTACATTCCCTATGGAATTAGGCCCATAGTATTCATTCCACTGGCTAGCCATTTCAAATCACTTCTAGAAAAAGACATGGCAAAGGAAAAGATGGATAGAGCTATGGGTGGGTGGATAAGTTGGTGGATAGATGGACCCCGCTCCACTGATTCTACTGACCCTGGAGCAAAAGGGAGGGGAAGGGGATAATAAGAGTACAGTGAGTACATAGTAAGTCTTCTCTTATGAACCCACTGGGAGCTTCGTGTTCTGCTCATGAACGAATCAAGCCATTGCTTCATTTTAAACAAACTACAAACTGGTTTATTTTCTCAAAGCATTTCCTTAAGGTTAATATGCATCCTAAAATTGATGCTTGGAATAAGGTTTTGATTTGAATCTGCAACTGAGCATAGCAAAATTCTGGCTACATTACTTTAAAATGCCAATTTAAAACTCTAAAAATTCACTCCCCACCTGCCCCCAGCAAACTGCCTTCCTGATAGGAAGTAGTAGGCACTTTGAAGTTTCTGCTGTCTTTAAATGAAATGACCCTTTAGGGTGCATGGGTGGCTCAGTTGGTTAAATGTCTGCCTTCGGCTCAGGTCATGATCCCAGGGTCCTGGGATCAAGTCCCACATCGGGCTCCCTGCTCATAGGGGAGCTTGCTTCTCCCTCTCTGCCTGCCACTCCCCCTGTGCTCTCTGTCAAATAAATAAATAAAATCTTTGAAAAAAATAAAAAATAAAATAAAATGATCCTTTACTGCTTTCAGTGTTACTACAGTAAGATCTCGCAATTGCACAAGGAACTGAGGGAGAGGAAGCAGAAACATGAAGATACCTGGAAGGTAGACAGCAGTTTAAAGACCTCTATGCAGGAAGCAGATTAAAAGCCCCGGCAGGCATCTGCAATAAATAAAGGTAGGTTAGATTATCGTATTACCAATAACCCCCCTAAAGTTAAGCCGAGAGCTACAGTTCAGAAATTTAACATTCATTAAAAAGCAAGAAAACTAGAAGAGCTTTTAGAGAGTTTATTTAGTACTCAGTGAGCAGTGAGGAAAGCATGGGGGCGTTCACTGCATGCTTCATATGGAGCAAACAAAAGCTAGATTCCAACCATGAGCTGTCTGCATTAAGTAAGTATATAAATTACTATCACAAATACACCTTAGAGTGTATGTTTGTCATTGTGCTTAATTTAAAAAACCAAACTTCTGTTCAGGCCCATAAATACAGTTTCAAAGTTAAGCAGAGGAGAGACTTCAGACTGAACGTACACTTCCTTTGAAACCTGTCTAGGCCTGTGATCTCAGCTCCCTAGAGCACAGTGGCAGATTTTGGTTTTTTGTAGCAAAGCACTAACCACCAAGTATGATGGTCTAACATCCCCTCCAACCAGGTTCCAAGTGAATCATCTGGAACTGCTCTACCTCCACAAAGGGGACCAACTGAACTTGATCCAAAGGGCTTTACTTGTGGAAATTGCTGGGCTAAGGTATTTTCTCACCAGCGAGGTTCATGCATGGGTCCCAAGAACTCACACTGAGTCCCTCAGAGCCAATGCAGAAAATCAACCGTTCCTGTACATTTTGAAGAAAGAACAGTTTGGCTTATAATTTTAGAAGTTTTAGAGCATTAGTAGTATCTTGCTATTAGCTGAAAAACTAGGTATGGTAAATGCAAATTCACTACAACCTGTTAAATTATTTTCAAACCAGTTGGGATAATGGAAGTTTCTGAGAAAGTTCTTTTCATAGAGTTAGTTCTTAAATATCTAAAATATCATTTCTCTGATGATTGTGGCTTTTATTAAATACCCACATATTAGAAGTGAACTTAAGGAGTTTTTAGTGTAGTTGAATATCCCCTCTGTATCTCCATGGCACCTACCATTTCCTAAGCCCTAAATTTAGATAAAGAGGCATTCTTGATTTCTGGGTGAAAACACAGAGATGTGAATAATAACTAGGCATGAATACTGACCTTTTTGAGTCCTTCCTCATCTGTGCTTCATTGGTTAGTGTTTTTGAAACTCCTGTCCCCAAAATGCCCCGGCACTTAAGTAAGATAGTAACTTAGAGCTGACCAGAATAGAGCCTTTGTGAACATATGGACACTCACTGCAAATGAACAGGTGCTCTAGAGGAGTGATACAGAACCTCATTATAGGTTTCTGACTACTCACATGCCTAGGGAACGTACTTTAAAACCCCTGTACGTGTGTCGGTGACTGGAGAGCGTCATTTCCAGAACGAATGAAAAGATAATCTTATGTCGGCTGTTTTCTGTTTTTAGAAACAATAATTACAAATTCTAAACATATTCTTAAATATTTTTAATCAGTAGGCTTCCATTTCTGCTTTCATCATATAGCAAAGTTGCCTTTGAAAATTTGGGGGATGTGTTAGTTTGCACTTCTTGCCCATAATATAACAATACAAGCAAAAATTTTTCTCAGGGTGCACGTGAACAATAGTTGGGTCAGCTCTTTTGAGAAGAGGTTGAGTGGGAATGAACAGAGGCATAGAAGAGTTTTTCTGACCCAGAAAGGCTTTTAAAAGCTGGAATGTTTTACTGGAAAAATCTAAAACATTATGAAGTTTCCTTTTGAGATTCTTAGACTATACCTCTCTGAGGCAGACTGAGTAATGGTGCAGTCAAACTAAATCTCACAATGACCGCTGATCATTAGATGCTTACTGAGTACCTATGGTACATCAAAGAAACATGAAAGAAAACCACGAGAAGCCAATACATGAAAAATAAATATGCCTCTAAGCACCTGGCATTGCTTTGTAGCTTGCTGAAAGCTGCTTTTGTAAGGGTCCCAGGCCACAGTTGGACTGATCAGACTTCTTTCTACCTTTAGCACCAGAGCAGCGACTGTCATCCAGCTTTGGAATGAACAGAGGTGTGCATCCAATGGCCCCACTCACACAGAGGCAGCTAAACAGGGGGCTGGGCTGAAAGACTTGGCCATTACGATAATGCACCCTGTTGAACTCGCACCCCACAGCTATAAGGTCTGAAAGAGAGAAAAGCAAAATCACCAAAGAAGCCATAACTGATAGGCCAGACCTCGCATGAGAAACCTCTGAGGTAACAGCCATCTCCTTCATGAGGTCACGTTCTCAATTTCTTAGGCCCCATCTAGAACCTCCTTTCCAAAACACCTGTAAAAGGTGAAAATTAGACATTTTCATTTTATTGTAGACTACCAGCCCCAATTGGTCACTTTCAGAATTACAACCAAGCACAGGCCCTGTTCTGTCACTGTGAGGATGGCAGGGAGTTAATGACTCCAAGAGATGGATTGGTGGAAGGTAAAAAAGAGGTTTTGCTAAATGTCCCACAATAGGCAGGGATATATTCGTAGGAAATGAGGCTACATGAATGGCTGAAGAGAATTTGTTTAAGTACAAACATAATTTGTTTAAGTACAGTGCCACACAGTAACTAATTCTTTTTTCATTAAGAGAATTGGAGGAAACTTTCACTGCTCTGAAAGGCGTTCTTGACCTGGATCAACAGTTCTCAAAAGTATGACCCCTCGGACCTCTTGGCAATACTGAAGTCCTTTCATGAGAATCTGTGAGGCCAAAACTCTTTTCCAGAATACCAAGAGGTGCCTGGCTGTTTTCACTGTGTGGATATTTGCACTAAGGTACAAAAGCTGGAACCTAAGCATGAAGTCGATTATACGGGGTAGTCACTGTATTTGCCTTGTCAATGCACTTATCCATAAATGTACTTTTGGGCGGGGGGCTAGTTTTACTTAATAATGTCCTGACAGCACAGTAAAAATTACGAACTTTATTAAATTTTAACCATCAAATATATGTCTTTTAAATATCCTGTGTGACAAAACAGGAAGTATCTACATAGCATTTCTGTAGATATTCTTCTTGAGGAGAAGCAACTAATCTATTGTCTGAGTTTGGGGCTGAAACAACCACTTTTTCATTAGGAATTTCACCTAAAGAAATGACTGACAGAGAAACCAGGATTACTCAGGTATTTGGCAGACATTTCCTGGAAAATCAACAGTGAGCCTGTCACTTCAAGGAAAACAACTTTCTGGCCGATGACAGAATTCAGGCTTTCAAGCAAAAATTAGAATTTTGGAAAACCTGTATCCACCTCTGAGATCTTACTATCTACCCAATATGCAGACTTTTCTGATGAGATTAGTATTCATTAATGTGATATTTTCAAATATTGTATAATTAAGTATATCAATATTTGGAATATCTAGATAACCACTGTTCCAAACTAGCATTTTCCAAATAAACAATGCGTGATATTACAAAATTATATATAAGTAAAACATCCAAGTAGATCTTGGATAGACCAATACATTTTATTGTCACAGAGTTCGACAAATTCATTGATATGGTTTCAGATTCTAATGATGCAGCTAATTTCCAAGAAACTACCACTCCTCAAGTTTATCAAAGAGAATATTCAAAAGAATATCAAAGAAAATATTCACAATTATCTGAAAATTCTGCTAAAATACACCTGCCTTTTCCAATGACCTATCTGTGTCAGGCTGGATTCCCTTCATAGATGTCAACCAAAATAACACACAGGAATAGATTGAAAGCAACAGCGGATGGGGAAATCGAGCTATCTTCCATTAAGCTAGACATTAGAGAGAGGTACAAAACTGTAAACCCGTTCCATTCGTCTAATTTTTTGTTTTAGAAAATAAAATATTTTTAACAAATACATTATTCCCATCAGGTTGCAATGGGTTTCTTATTTTTAAATGAATTAGTATTTTTAAATCCCTAATCCATTTAAATACCAATACAGAAAACTCATGTTAACAAAAGCTCTTGAGGTCTTTATTAATTTCTAAGACTAAAGGGGTCCTCAGACCAAAGTTTAAAAATCATTGTTCTATATCATGGATCAGCAAATGTTCTATAAAGAGCCAAACAGTAAATATCTTAGCATTTATAGACCATTGGGGTTTTGTCACAGCTACTGGGCTCTGTACCATTAAGCTGCCATAGCCCATGTAACTGGATGGTGTGGATCTCCTCCAATAAAATGGTACTTCCAAAAATAGGCTCTGGACCTGATTTGGCCCCTGGGCCATGGTTTGTGACCCCAGTTAGAGGTCATCCTCATCCCCATCCTCATGGCTAAACTCTGTTAAAATACTTACCACATTGTATGTGACATCACGTGTGGAAAGATCTGTCTGACACAATAAACTTTGACTCTGTGAGGACAGGACATATATATTTTTTTTTTTTCTTTCTTTCTTTCTTGTGTCCCCAGCTGCTGGTCCCAATGCCTAGCATGGTAGTGGCTGCTCACTACATGCTTGTTAGGTTAATGAAATAACTTGCCCAGCACCGTTTGGGAGAAAGGGGTATCATGATGCCAGAGTCTGATAGGACATGTTTTCCCTGTTAAATTTCCATAAATAATAGCCTACATTTTTAGGAGTCTACTGCCAACCAGATATTCTGCTAGGTGTTTGGGGCTTTGTATCTATTTCATTTGCTCCTCCTGGAATTTCTGTAAGGTAGGAAATATATATGACGTAGCTGAGGCACCGAGAGGTTAAGCAACTTGACCTCAAGATCACTCTGCACATGAAGCCCAGAACTGGAACCCAGCGCCTACGTTCTTAATCAATATAGTTTAGTCAGCACGAAACAGGGGTATCAGGCTATCAACCCTGAACAGCTCTACACATTCAGTCCATGCTCACACCCAGACTTGAGGAGTAATCTGCCTGCCCACACAGCGGGCAACCTTTCCTCTGGACTGACTCAAATGTCCAGCGGACACGGATAGTTCTCTTCCCTTGGAAATCTTCATTTTTAATCCCAGGCAAATCAAGATCCTGAATTATCCTCGAGGTGTCAATTTAGAGGGTCTCAATCCGTCTCCAGAGCTAAAACCCCTCAAGCCGAGGGTCAGGCTGTGATTTGGGGGACCCCTACACATCTGCTTCATCTGAAAAGAACAGTGACTTGCTGGTCATCTGGAGGTGAATTCAGTACGTCTGCACACTCCTACACATCCTCACACTTGAAGCGAGATTCCTTTTTAGCTCCAGAGAAGGCTAAATTGACAGCGTTCGACCGCGGGGACAAAAGCTGTGACTGTGTGGCGCCTGAAGACGTCTGCTCCTCCTCACATCATCTTAGCTCTTTTTCTCCCAGAAAGCAATCACCTGAAAATAACTAGCTCACTTCGGTGCCACTAAAACCGCGGGGGCTTCTGACCACGTGTAAACATCGCCGGTGTCACGTGTTGCCCACGACGACAGAACCGGCCCCACCCGTGGCTGAACTCCGCAGATTATCCCACAGGAACCATTACGGGGGGGGGGGGGGAGACCAGGCGCCCAGACAGTCGCGAGCGTCGCCCGAGGTCCCAGCGGGAGACACTTACGCGCGCACACGCCGGTCTCGAAGCGAGGCCTGTCGGCTGAGTAGTCACAGTAGAGCCCCTTGTGGGGGTCACAGAGGTCGGCTTCATTGCAGGTGTCCCCCGGTTGCTTGGCACAGATCTTACAGCACCCGCAGCCGTCCCTCAGCAGGCTCACTCCCCGGGGGCAGCTGGGCTGCGCACGGGGGCATTTACAGGGCCAGTGACAGAACTGCCTGCGGGGCTGCACTTCCGGTTCTCCTAGTTCTCCTCCGGGCCTGGCTTCCGGCGCCGCGGCCAATGGCGCGCCCCCCTGCGCCTGGCAGCAGAACTGCAGGAGGTAACACAGGAGCCGTTAGATTCCTCGCACTGCGTTCAGAAAGTTCTGGAAATAGAAGCCTTCCTCTAAACGGGTAGGCTACGGGGTGGTGAGCTGTGGGAATGTCTATCTGACCCGACCCTCGTTCCTTGAGCCTTTCTCCACTGAGATCCCAGCGCATCACTTGCTCCTCCCTCCTCACCGATGCCTCCTTCTCCGGGTGCTTTGCTGGGTTCTTCGCACCTTCTTCATCCCTAATTGGAGCCCTCTGTGGTGGAGGCCTCTCAAGGCTTCCCTCGCTCTGTCTCCTATCTCCCGCCACACCTCCTTTCCGGCCTCAGCCACAACCTGCCAGACCTCCCCGTGGAGATGGGATGGGCTTAGCAAGCTCAAACCCGACCAAAGCAAACTCCCGAGTTTCCCTGCCGATCTTCTCCTGCACACCCGCGCCAATTTCATTTTTTCAGAATACCTTGGGGTCGGGTCCCTCTTGACTTCCCCTCTCACATTCCACTTCCCATCCCTTCAGTAAATCCTGTTGGATTTACTTTAAAATGTACTCCCTCTAATCATTTCTGAACACCCCCACTGCTGTCCTGGTGATCCAAGCCACAGTTATTTCTCACTTTAGAGGATTATAATCGTCTCCTAAATGTTCTCCTTGCTTACGCCTTTGTCCTGGATATCCTCCACTTGGCAGAATGGTTAAAATAAAATAAGCTACAGCGCCTATAGCTAACAGTACCATGTTATATACTTAAATTTTGCTAAGAGAATAGATCTTATGTTAAATGTTCTTAGCACACACAAAGAACAACAAAGGGGACAGGAGGAAACTTTAGGGGGCGATGGATATGTTTATGGCTTTGAGAGTGGTGATAGTTTTATGAGTATGTACTTATCCCAGAGCTTATCAAATGGTATACAATAAATACGTGTATCCTTTTACAATCATACTTTAATTCACGCCACTCCTCGCTCAGAAAAGGTGGCTTCCTCATGGCTTCCCATTTCAATGTAAAAGCCAAACTACCAGGCTCAGTCATTTAAGCGTCTGCCTTCAACTCTTGTTTTGATCCCAGGGTCCTGGGATCGAGTCCTGCATTGTGTTTCCTCTCCCTCTGCCCCACTCCCTGCTCATGCTTGCGCTTTTTCTCTGTCTCTCTCAAATACATAAAATCTTAAAAAAAAAAAAAAAGCCAAACTACCCTCTAAGGCCCTGCAACATTGGGTCCCCACCTCCTACCTTCCTTTGCCGGCTGTCGCTCACCCACTGGCTTGCTCCATTCCACTCCACACCCACGTCATTCTTTGAACACTCCAAGCCTGCTCCTCCCCCAGGTACCTTCATCTCTTACTCTTCCACCTGCTTGGGTCTGTGCTCACGTTTATCAGTAACCACCCTTTATAAAACGCCACCCTACACGGCCTTTTCCCCATAGACCTTCTTACCACCTATCTTATTCCTGCATGTTCTGTATGTTTATTTTCTGAAGCATGCATCAAGAATGTGAGCTTTTTGAGGGCTAAGCACTTTGCTGCTGTCTGTGGTATCATCTGTTACCTTACATAGCAAAGGGGATTTCACAGAAGTAGTTAAGAATCTTCAGATGAGATTATCCTAGATTAACCAGGTAGGCCCTATGTAACCACAAGCATCCTTAAAAGGGAGACAGGCAGGGGGCACCTGGGCGGCCTAGTCATTTGAGCATCTGACTTTTTTTTCAATTCAAGAAATTAACATATAGTGTTTAGTTTCAGAGGTAGAGTTCACTGATTCATCAGTTGTATATAACACTCAGTTCATTACATCACGTGCCCTCCTTCATGCCCATCACCCAGTTGCCCCCTCCTCTCCCACAACCCTCAGTTTGTTTCTGTGATTTAGAGTCTCTTAGTCTCTTTTTTCTCCCTCTCTGATTTCCTCATATTTTATTTTTTTTTCTCCCTTCCCCATCCTCCTTTGTTTGGTTTCTTAAATCCCACATGTGAGTGAAGTCATTTAATTGTCATTCTCTGATTGACTTATTTTACTTAGGGTAACACCCTCTAGCTCCATCCACGTCATTGCAAATGGCAAGATTTCTTTTTTTTTGATGGCTGAGTAATATTCCATTGTATATATGGACCACATCTTTATCCACTCATCTGTCGAGGGCTATCTGGGCTCTTTCCACAGTTTGGCGATTGTGGACATTGCTGCTATAAACATTGGGGTGCACATGCCCCTTCAGATCACTATATTTGTGTCTTTGGGATAAATACCTAGTAGTGCGATTGTTAGGTCATAGGGTAGCTCTCTTTTTAACTTCTTGAGGAACCTCCATGCTGTTTTCCAGAGCGGCTGCACCAGCTTGCATTCCCACCAACAGTGGAAGAGGTTTCCCCTTTCTCCACATCCTTTCCAATATCTGTCGTTTCCTGACTTATTAATTTTAGCCATTCTGACTGGCATGATGTGGTATCCCACTGTGGTTTTGATTTGTATTTCCCTGATACTGAGTGATATTGAGCATTTTTTCAAGCATCCAACTCTTGATTTCTGCTCGGGTCATGATCCTCCTTCTACTCCATCCTACTCTTGCATGCTCTCGCTTTCTCTCTCTCTCACTCTCTCAAAAAAGAAAAAAAAAAAAGGAGAGAGGCAGGAATGCTAGAGAAGGTAGGATAATAGAAGCAGAGACAGGAGTGACATCACAGCTGAAAAGTAGTCATGAGCCAGGAGTGAAGGCACCTTTAAAAGCTGCAAAAGGCAAAGAACAGATTCTCCCCTAGACCCTCCAGAAGGGACACAGACCTGCCCAATACTTGATTTAGTCCCCTAAGACTCATTTTCAGAATATTGATGTCCAGAACTATAAGATAATAAGTATGTGTTGTTTTCCACCCCTGAGTTTGTGGTGGTTGGTTATAGCAGCCATAAGAAACTATACACCCCATTCTATAAAAGAGGCCACTGAAACTCAGATTATGTAACCTGTCCTAGATCATACACATCAAGTGGTAGGAAAAGGATTTAAACAAGGCAGACATATTTCAGAGCCTGAGCTCTCAACCCTTACCTTCCTTCCTTCCCTAGTCCAGGTCCTGCCACAAACCAGCTTTGATCCTGAACAAGCCACCTAATCTCTGCATCTGTCTCCCCTTTCCAGCCTAGACCTCGCTCCCTAAGCTTGCAACTCGTGAGTTTCCACTGGGTATATCCACTTCGATGCTGGTGAGCATCTCATTTTCTCCCTCCCCCCAACAGAACACTCCTCAACTAGTAGTCCCCATTTTAGTGAATGGTGATGCCAATCACTGGGTTCCCCAAGCCAGGAAGCTGAAAACCAACCTCACCTGCTCCTCTCCTTCATCCCTGACACCTGAAAGTCACTGACTTACAGGAAAGTCCAAACTCCTAAGCATAGCTTGAGGGCCCTCCTCATCTCTTGCCTGCCTCAGGTTCTAGAAAGTTCAAGGGTCTGCAGTTCCCTGCATATCTGATGCTGTTCCTTTCGCCTTAAACATACCTCCCCTACTCCCACTCTTCACCTGGCTCTGTTTAGGCATCGTCTTTTCCAGAAAACGTTTTACAACCTCTCCTGCCTCCCTTTTACATGCCCTCGTACTGAAATTATCTGTGTATGAGCCTGTCTTCTCCACGGGCTGACAGTTACCCAGCCAGAACTTGGGGCTCTTTTGTGGGTATACTGTTGGCACCTAGCACAGTGCCTGGCAAGTAAGTTATATAATTAACTTTCAATTTTTATTTGATAGACTGGAGGCCATTGCACCGATCCAGAGGTCTAAACCTCCTCCCAACTCAAAAATCCTACCTTTAGGGACGCCTGGGTGGCTCAGTTGGTTAAGCAGCTGCCTTCGGCTCAGGTCATGATCCCAGCGTCTTGGGATTGAGTCCCACATCGGGCTCCTTGCTCGGCAGGGAGCCTGCTTCTCCCTCTGCCTCTGCCTGCCATTCTGTCTGCCTGTGCTCGCTCTCTCCCCACCCCCTCTCTCTGATAAATAAATAAAATCTTTAAAAAAAAAAATCCTACCTTTAAAAACATCAGTTTGCAATCCTGCCATCCCAGATGAAACAGAGAAACACTTTCAGCTACAATTCAAGTGGGAGGTACAATATGAGGTTGGAGTTTGAGGAAACAGTGCTGAGAGTCTGGAGAATGAAGAGGGGGACAGAAATACAAGAGTGGAGAAGGGAGTAGAAATAGTGTCTACTTCTCAGTTTTTCCAAGATTCAGCCATGGTTAGCAAGGCCTCCCTGCAAAGTTGAGTGGCCACTCAGCTAGGCTTGTGTTCCTGGAGCCTCTAGGCTGCCCCTTGTCCCCTTCTCTGAGGCATTTGACTCTTAATCTCTTCATGATACCAGACCATCCCAATTCTGCCCTTATTCTTAACATACGCTCTCAATCTCTTTTGCAGATTCCTCTCTCCCCAAATATTTCTTACATTTAGACTAATTGGTGTTTTGTGACCTCAATGTACTGCTTTTCTCACTCTGCCCACTGTCTCTTAGCAATCTTGTCCACCCCCTTGCCTTCAATTTCCATCTCGTGCAAGCTTCAAACTAAATTTCCATCCAGGATTTTTCCCTGAGCTCTAGAGCCATATGGCTGGCTACCAACTGACGTTGTCTCTAGAATGTCCCATGGGGAAAACTCATTTTCCCCAAACTCATCATCTCTCACAAACCTCTGCCTTTTAGACAGCTTCTCCAAAGTTTGGCATTAGGAAGCCAGGAGTCATCCAGGTCATTTTCCTCTTCCTCACTTACCATAGACATTCAGTGACTGATGCTTGCTGTCCTCATATCCTGAGAACTTTCACTCTTTCGCCATTGAGACTGCTACTGAGGATGACACAGTACATTCTTAACTGGTTTTGCTTCCTCAAGAATGACCTCCCAAATGAATCTACCACATTGCTTCTGGTGAGATCTCTTTTAAAAACATATCTGATTCTACTGCTCCTCTCCTTAAAGCCTATGAGTGGTCCCCTACTGGGTACACTATGTGGTCCGAAATTAGAAGCATGCTGTCTAAAGCCTGTGCTGGTTTATGCCTTCCTCCCCAGCCTTCACTCTCAATTCACTCTCCTTTGCATCTTGTTACTTGCTAGACCCACCAGGTCCGTTTCCTCCCCCCAGGCTTTTCCTCATATTGCTTCCTCTTAAGGAGAAGGCTACTCTCAAAACTGCCCACCTGGGGACACATGTTTTCCTTTCCAGTCTTGAAGTATTTCTATACAATCTCTGAGGCCACAAGGTAACATTGTGGAAAACTAAAGGTAAAGAGAAAGTTTTGAAAACAGAGTGAGAAAAGACCCTGAGATCATAACCTAAGCCGAAACCAAGAGTTGGAATCTTAACCAACTGCGCCACCCAGGCGCCCCTCAAATGTGCCATGATCTTAAAGCTACTTAAAAAAAAAAAAAAATTAAGTCTTTTTTTAAAAAGGAGGAGGAAGAGAACAAGACCCAGTGCTAAAAGGGGAATGAGGGTGGGGGACTGTCAACCTGGAATTCTATCTCCAGTGAAACTATCGTTCAAAAATGAAAGTGAAATTAAAGGCATTTCCAGTCAAACAAAAACAGAAAATTGTTGCTAGCATTCCTGCTTCACAAGAAAGGTGAAAGGAAGATCTGTCTCAAGGAAAACTGTAATAGATAGTAATTCAGAAATACAAAAATGAAGAGTCCCAGAAATGGCTAATAGTGGGAAAATTAAAAGTTACATATTTTTTTCTGACATTCTGACTGTTTTCAAAATCAAAATCTCAAAACAACAAGAGTCAGTAGACTCCTTTGGTGGAATAGAAAAGAAATGGAACAGAATTCTTTTGGTACACCCAAAAAGGCTCTTCTGGCCTAACAGAAAGAAAGGGTTTTGACACCAAAGCTGAGATTTGGTATAGTTCTCTCTAAATACAGAGTGATCTTAGATGACTTTTTATCATTTATTTGATCTTTGAGTCTCAATCCTCCTCTGTAAAATGGGATTAATAACATCCACCTTATACGGTTATTTTAAGGATTAAGATAACAACTAAAGTACCTAACACAGTGTTTGGCACGTGGCAGATGTTCAACAAATGGTAGGTATTCTTCCTTAAAAATTCATAATGGCAAAAGTAAGCAAAATAATACTTTCTCGTTTCTGCATTTTAACACCTTTTTGCGTTTTGGGTTTTTTTTTTTTAATTTTGGACACATCTCTCTATAATGGAATATTTACTGTTTAGGAATACCTTATAGGCTCTCCATTCACAGCAATGATAGGATTTTTCTCAAGAAGGGTGGAGTGGGAGATAGGCTGCCCCACTGGGGAAATGCAAGCTCCACCTAACACTGGAAATAAACTGTACCACCCGCATTCTGGTTAGGATTCTTTTATAATCTTAGATCTCTCCGTGTAAAATATAACAAATTTCAACCTCTTGTTTCCCAAAATACAATTTACTGCCCTAATCAACTATTAACTCAAAGACACGTCCCACGGTTTCCAAATCACCAGGAGGTTTCAAAAGCTCTATCCTCTATGCAAGCAATAACCTCTGCCGTGTACATAAATCCATAAATAAATCACCCTGTTTTCATCTTCTTGGTAAAAAATACTAAGGCAACGAATTGCTCCTATTAAATTAACCTTCCCTTTGGTCTGTGGCTTAAACTATTTCAAAGTCTTCATGGACTGGTTCCCTTTCATGAAAAGTGAGAAACACAGGAGTTGGGAAAAGACAAAGTAACAGAATGTTTAAAAAATATAAACGTGTTTCCAAAGTGCTCCTCTCCAACAAGGACAGACTTAATTGAAGAGAGTTGTCAGGATCATTTTTTCCAGTGGCTCTCTGCACGTTCTGCACTCAGCCCTGGAAAGCTGAGCCCCAGCCTGGGGCCCAAATGAAGAGGCACCATTCACCCCACTGCCCCCAGGCGGGGCTGCCTTCTCCCAGATCCGTGGTGTGTGTCCTACTCCACTTAAAATACACATTTATTCAAGTTTGGGAGCTGTTCAAATGTATCGAAAGTGGGATTTAGTGCCATTACCTGAGAGGGAGAAATGTTTTCCTCTTCTTTCCTGAAGCTAATAAACTAAAACCCAACTTTCCTTGGAGAGGAAAATGGCTCCCCTTTTGGCATGAAGTCTTTCCACAAGGAATTTATCCTGCACCATCTCCCCCTCCCTCGATTCCTCCATCTTCTTCTTTTTTCATTTCTGACCTGAAGAAATAGGAACCGCTGCAGCCTCCCAAGGGGAAGCAGAAGGAGAGGGAGCTTACCTGCACCAGAGCAGCGGCCAGCAGCATGGAAAGGAGGAGCCCCGGCATGTTCCCCAGGAGCCGGCAGCACCGGGACACAGGAGGCAGCTCAGACCCCGCACAAAGGGCCCCTGTGTCTCCTCAGCAGGACACACACACGCCTCCACCTCCCAGGCCACTGACTTTGGGCTCGCACTCTCAGCCTCTGCTTTGGCGCTCAGAGATCTGCTTTAATACCCTGTTTTCTTTCCTGCGACTCTCCTCATATTTACCTTCACAGGGGCGTGGACTGTGTCATGAGGCTGTGAACACTCTCCTCCGCGACTAAGGAGGATAGGTCACGTGGCGACTTGTCTTTGAGCAACCGTTCTGCCAGTTCCCAGAGATCAGAGTCTGCCCTTCGGTAAAAAATGGTGCCGCGGGCCCCATTAGCCTTCTTCACCTGACTCAGCCTCCCCACTCACTCAAGGCTTGCCCTGCCCCAGGCCCTCCCAGCCCCACAGCACAGAATGCCCGCCTGCTCTCTGTCCCTAGCCCCAAAGTCTGGGGTTCTCCCTCCACAGCAATATTGGGGTTCCAAAGGCCGCCCCTGACTCGCCCCATCTCCGGATTCTCCTTCAGAGGCCCCCACAGTGTCCTGAACTTACCTCCCTCAAGTCACATGTCTCACACCAGCTGGCTCATGACTGGAAGAAGTGGAGGCGGAATGGGGTGGATTCCTAGAGTGTCTGGCCTGAGAGAAGTTCTCTCTGCGGCCACAGGCCCAGCACAGCTGAAGTAAAGTTCACCCCAGTCTCTCTGAGCTAAGACAAAACAAGTGCTAGTGGAGGTCATTTAACAAATTAAGATTGGGGGTAGAAGACCATTTATTACAGGTCTGTACCTTTCCTCCTAAATCTCACCTCTTTGGTGTGTGTAACCAGAAGACCATCTCCTCCGGGGTTCACGTGTCTATGTGTGTGACCTTCCTTCTTCCTACTTTCTCAGCCTTGGTCTTTGCTTATGCATCTTGACATACATCTGCACTAGGGCTTTGTCTCCTGGTGGATCCTGTGTCTGGTCTACCTTCCTGCCCCCATCTTAGAGCCTATTTCTATTCTCTTTGCCCCTTTATGCATCCCATCTCTTCCTGTTACCTCACCTCTCCTGGGTTTTGTTGGAGCAGTCCCAGCTATATGAAGACAAGGTAAGTAAAGCCTACTGCCAGAGGTCTGGGGAAAATCTAGGCTCTCTGCCAACAACGAGGAATCCAAGCTCCTTGGAGAGCCAGGGATTCCATAAGGTGCAAATAAACTCTATGCTGATTACTAAGTAGTCAATTAAACCATAATTATAATCACACCAAAACACCAAGGAGTATCCAGTGCGGTTGTAGGCCAATTTTTACCCCTTCCTCCCTAAGAAATAGGACAAAACCTCAGAACCACCCAGTGAAGAAAAATGTATTTGTCCTGATCCACTCTGATCTATTTCTTTAACCTTTCTGGCGTAACACTGTTTGATCTCTGGGTTCCCAACCTCAGGGACTCATGTTGCGTACTGACCATCAGAACGGATTGTTTCTCATCTCCTGGCTCATCCATCCAAAGCAGTGGAACCCCAGCCAAGGACTAGAGTACTGGTCAACTCCATCCCTCCTGCGCCCCCTCGTTCTGAATGTGCTGCTGCCTACATCTGTGGAGCCTTTGAACTTAGGAGATTCAGGCTTCTCCCATTCACTCTGTGAAATGCTGGTGGCAGCCGCCATTTTTCCGGAAGTTCTTTGCTCTGTCTGTAATGTCTCTGCACCAGGGAGGGGAAGGTGTCATACTCAGCATCCTTGTTTCTTGGGAGGAAAGGAACATCTTGGTTGAGCACTAACTCATGAACCCCCTCCCCCACCAAAGTATACAGAATTGATTGGCTCTAGGTTACTCACTGTCACACATGTTTACACATCTCCAGCCCCAGGAACACCCCTAGTTAACTATTTCACACCCACTATTGGATGGACTATATGAATATGATATTTTTAGAGGCTGGGGCTGCCATCTTTGACTTCCGACCACGAGAGGTGTCACGGGGTACATCCTCTCCCAAGCACTTTCCTTTAGTATCTCATTTAACAAAACGCTCCTCTAGCTAGGAGCCCATTGCACCAATGCTTAGCTCATGATGTGCATTCAAATACACATGGCATTGAACATAGTTAATATATGCATCATGTTTTATGATTTACAAGGAAGTTTCACATTATTATCTTTATTAATTTCACAGCTCAGTGAGGTAGGCAAAAACAGTATTAACTATCCTCATTTAACACATTAAAAACTTGAAATTAAGTGATTGTACTTGGTCAATATAACACATTTAATCCCTGCCCTCTAGAGCTTCATATAATCTACTGGGGGAGAAGTCAGTAAGCAAACACACAAAGTATCCATCACTAAAAACTGAAAAAAGGCTAATAATGAAGAGCAAGAAAGTCTAAGAATGACAGGGAGAAACTAATGGAGCTCAGGGGGCAGACAGGACACCTCTGAGGAAATGGCACTTAACCAGTTGAGAGCAGAAGCCAGCTGGAGAGTGGGGGCAAGACTGCTGCCCCGTGCTTTTTCCACTGGCGAAATGCACACCTTTGATGGTGACGAGCTCCATCTGCCAGGAGCACAGCCCACTGCCCTTCCTGTAAGGTTCCTGAAATCCTGCCATAGGGCACATCTTCACAGCTAGAACATTCCCTTCTCCCGGGAGGACCAGCCACTTAGGCAAAGATCCAAACCCACAGCTTCTTTTCTCCTCTTTACTGGCTGTGGGAGGGAGACCTTGCTGGTGGAGAACACACTGAAAGTGTGCTTTGAGCGAGGGCCTGCGCTTGCATCGGTGGAGCTAGAGATGTACTACCAACCGCTATCCATGCATGCCCAGGGGGCTTTCCAGTGTGCCCAGTGCTGTGTAAATATTGACCGGGCGGATCCCCAAGGTCCCCCTGCAGACTGGGGGCATCTTCACGTATGAGGAAACCACAAGACAGGGCCACAGAGGAAGCACAAAGCAAAATAGAGATTCCAGACATTTACTCCCTCCGCTCGGCGACCTCTCTGCCTGGCCTATACGTTCCGTGATCATCTGTAGCAGGATGCTTTATTGAGATAGTACTTTGCATTGACTTCTCAACATTTTTCTTCTTCCTGCTCCTCCCTCTAACCTCAAGAAGTTAGTGAGGACTTTTATATTTCTCTCTGATCCATCTTCCAAGCAGAAAATAGAAGACACTGGAATGCTTTATCTCATCTTTCTTTTTTTTTTTTTTTAAGATTTTATTTATTTAACAAACTGCGAGAGCACAAGCAGGGGGAGTGGCAGAGGGAGGGGGAGAAGCAGACTCCCTAGCCCGACCGGAGGCACAGGGAGAGGGCGGGCACTCAATGCAGGGCTGGATGCGGCTGGATCCTAGGACCCTGGGATCATGACCTTAGCTGAAGGCAGGTGCTTAACCGACTGAGTCACCCAGGCACACCTTTCTCTTGTCTTTTGGGGAGGCTCCATCTCACTGAAGAGAGGAGGCTGAGAGAGGAGAGAAGGGAGAGAACATGAGGCTGCTGAGAAGAAAAGGAAGCAAGTGAAGCCCATGAAATGATTGAGGTCTGGATCCTTGGACCATCTAATGACAGCCCAGAGGGACTTGGTGTTCCACGGTGCTTTCTGGAGACTGACCCTGCCTATGTCAGGGCTCCGCATGGGTAAGCTCCCTGCAGACTTCTGGGCACGTGCAAAGCCTCTATTACCCTCACCGGCAAGGAGCGTCAGAGTGTGGGCAGGAAACTCAGAAAGTGAAGACCGAAAGCCTGGCCTCTTTTCTGAGTCCCAGCCCAGCCTCCTGGTGGTGGTGGTGGTTGTGTCCCGGCTGTTGTCAGAGGCAGGGAGGAACGCACTGGTGAGAGCTTAGAACAAATTTCTCTCCAGATGGAGATGGAGAGGGTTTCAGAGCCAGGTTTAATTGTAATTTTAATTAAAGTTTAAACAGCTAATTAAATTCAATAAATTTTTAATTTGATTGAAGAAAATGAAAAAACTGCCAGTTCCTACACTCCACTGCTTGATTTGCAGAGTCACTCATACTTGCTACAAATACTCGAAGTCTCACAGAATTGCTTTTCTCCTTAGGTATGTTCTCTTTATTGAAGAGTCACAGGCTCCAGAACCGAAACCAAAGCCAGGACCTCTGTAGGACCTCCCCTGGCTCTGTGCTCTCTCCCGGCAGGGCCAGCATCTAGATCTCTAGTAATTCAGCGAGTTTTCCAGCCAGGTTGACAATGCAGGCATAACAGCGCCAAAGGACACACATGTGACAGGTGTTTAATAAAAACTTGTTGGTTATATAAAGGACTTCTTTTAAAAATCACACTCTGGGGGCACCTGGGTGGCTCAGTGGGTTAAGACGCTGCCTTCGGCTCAGGTCATGATCTCAGGGTCCTGGGATCGAGCCCCACATCGGGCTCTCTGCTCAGCAGGGAGCCTGCTTCCTCCTCTCTCTCTTCCTGCCTCTCTGTCTGCTTGTGATCTCTGTCAAATAAATAAATAAAATCTTTAAAAAAAAAAAAACAAAAATCACATTCTGCCATAGCTAAGCACGACTATCCATTTGCATGCATTTATCCACTGCGTTTTTAATGGGTTTTTTTTCTATTACTAATCATTGCACTTCTCACCTTTTCCCTATATGTCCTCTACTCAACTGCCACTCAATCTTTTTGCAAAGTTCTTGCCTCAAGGTCCCACCTTGATTTTTGTGCTAGGGCCTGGGAGAGCAGGTGCATTCTCTCTGCAACCTCTGCTCACCCTTGTGAGCCCCGTCTACCAACACCTGCGTGTTCTCCGAGGGGCTAACCCTGTGCTAAGGCGTAGCCGATGGCTCCTCCCACCTGCTTTTCCTGAACCAGATCCAAGACCGAGCAGCCCCTGACAACCACAAAAGCCCCAGGCCCTGCCGTCTGCGTGGGCCTCACAACAGCGTCTTTTTGAAAAGCAGCAGATGCCCTCGCCTCGTTCCCAGAGCATCAAAAAGTCAGGCTGTGACCCAGGGAACACAAGGCCAAATACCCCAGAGGGATGTAATGCACTTTATCTCTTGGCCCTGTTAGTCTGGTTTGCGGGTGGGTGGGGGGGGCTGTGTGGGAAAGAGAGAGGAGTTCATTGGGAGGCACGCACTGAGCACGCCAGCCACGGGAGAAGTAGGAAGGGAGAGAGGGCGGAAACGCCGGTTACTTTCTGCAGTTCCGATTGTGAGTGGAGCTCATCTTTCAGACAAGGAGCAGCATGCATAATGTGGTGTGTCATTCCTCAGCTGAAAAATGCCTCTGCGTGTGCGCTGTCATCCAATTAGAAGGGCAGGCCCCTTGGCAGGTTGATGGACAGGCTAGACTTGGAGCGGGAAGACCCCAGTTCACATCCAAGCTCTGCTACTTAGGAGCTCCCTGACAGTGTTCCCCCAGCCCCCATCTTTGGACTTCTTAGCCCCTCCCATCGCCCCCCCCCCATGTTGCTGCCAGATTTACCTCCTTAAACACCAACGTGACCACGTTACACTTCTACTCAAAACCTTCCTTTTGGGTGCCTGGCTGGCTCAGTCGGTGGGCATGGGACTCCTGATCTCAGGGCTTAGGCCCTGCAATGGGCGTGGAGGTTACTGAAGAATAAAATATTTAAAAGCAACAACAACAACCCCTTTCTTTCACTCCCCATGCATACAGGTTGAATCCAGCTCCTGGGTAACACGGTAGAGGCCCTCTGTGACCGGCAAGCTCCCAAAGGGGCTCTCCCCTCCTAACTCCTGTGCTCCAGCGGCATAGAAGTGCTGCGCTGTGGGTCCCCCCCAGCCTCCTGGCTTCGCTTGTCCTTCCAGATCCATATGGATTTCCCCTCCTAGGCTATGTCAGGTGACACTGGACACTGATGGGACTCGCGGCATAGCCCTGGTACTCACAAACTGACCGGCAGATGCTTGGTAATCCTTAGTTTACGCAATTGGCACTTGGCATTTTTAGCCTTAAAATGATTCTTCTTACAAGTAAATGAATAAGCACCACATTTACTTTTCCTATGCCTTTTACAATTAGATCCACTGGGGTGCCTGGGTGGTTCAGTCGGGAGGCGGCTGCCTTTGGCTCAGGTCATCATCCCAGGGTCTTAGGATCGAGCCCCACACCGGGCTGCCCGCTCAGCGGAGAGCCTGCTTTTCCCACTCCTGCTCCCTCCCGCTTGTGCCCTGCTCCCCCTACTTGTGTACCCTCTCTCACTGTGTCTCTCTCTGTCAAATAAATAAACAATCTTTAAAAAATAAAACAAGATAATAAAATTAGGTCCGCTCTTGGAGGCTAAGTGCGGCTCCATGCACCGTCTAGAGAGGGCAGTTTCTGCTTCTCCGGGGCCAGCCTGCGATGAGCACGGACGGCCTCTAGATGGCGCAGCGGGCTAATGTAGCAGCCTCCCGCGCGCTGCGGGCGCCGGGGATAAAGAAGGCGCGGCTCTGCCGCAGAGCCCTGCATTATTGATGGTGACGCTGCGGCAGAGGTGGGAGGAGCCCGCCGCCATCGCGCCAAGGCGGCCGCACCGCCGACTTTCCTTCGAGAAGCTCTTCCTTCCTGCAGAAAGTCCTATGTTGTGTGAGGAGGGAGTTCTCGAGTGCACACGTTATTGTTTCCATTCATAGGACGATCGGACCTTTCTTTGGTCAAAATCATTTCTATTTCGCAATGTCATTGTGCCTAGCGGCACCAAAGAACACAGCTGTACCTTGCTGAAAGCCACTGCTTCTGAAATCAAAATCTATTTTAAAATATTACCGAGTGTAATTAAAAGGCAATAAAATTGCGTGGGGGTGGGGTGAAGGGGTTCATCACTCAGTTACAAAACGTTCTTATATAAATAGGTGAAAATATTTTCGACGTAAAACAATAGCATTATACTGATGTAACCACGACTACATTGTCAGCCGGCATTTTAACCGGAAACCTGCACTTCTATATGAAAATAGATGCTCCGAAACTAGACAGTGGGTGGGGCTTCCACGCAAGCCATGGGCGGCATCCCTCCCTTCTGACCAGTAGAGGGCGGTAATGCATTCGCACAAAAAAGGGGATCACACACCCAAATGACACATATATACAGCAAACACTGTGTTCCAACAGGAATCTTAAAATGTGTATTCACTCACCAATCCTTTTGTTTGGCCAACGCCTGCCTTTGAATATGGATTTGCTGGTAAGAGGGCTGTCTTGTCCCCTTTCTTTGTGAACCACACACATAATGGATCCTCTATGTTCTATCATTTGGGTTACCTTAGTGAAATGAGAGTTCAAAGACAGTTCAAAGCATCTTGATTCAAGAATCCTTCCAGATACTGTACTGAGAGCCATCAAATATAATTCAACAACACTTTTTAAACAGCTTCCCTTCGTTGAATCTTTCTAGAGCAGTAGCTTAATTTTCATTGGTAACACATCCCTCTCTTGAGGTACTCTTGTATTACAGGCTTTAATAATACATAGTCAAAGTGTGTAATTATTGGAATACAGTCAAATGGTTAGGAAGGAAGCAAACACACACAGCGAACCTACGAAAGAGCATCCTCCTATCACAGCAGCCTCTAGCCCTCCGTGGGCTACAGGTAGTAGTAGTGTCTTAGCTCAGACTGCTATCACGGAATACCAAGCTGAATGGCTACTAAGCCACAGAAATTTCTTTGTCACAGTTGTGGAGGCTGGGAACCCCCAGTTTGGGGTGGCAGCATGGTTGTGTTTGGTGAGGACACTTTCCTGGTTCATAGACGGCTGCCTTCTCACTGTGTACTCGCACGATGGAGGGGAGCACTCTCTGGGGTCTCTTTTTTCAAGGAAGTCATACTATTCATGAGGGCTCATGACCTAGTAACTTCCCAAAGACCCATTTCCTATACCCTCGTACTGGGGGTTAGGATTTCAACATATGAATTTCGTGGGGATACAAACATTGGTTCCATTACCATCAGTTTGTTTCACAAAGGAAACGGGGAGTTAGTTAACCTGGCCAATTGGTTACATGGAGGTCAGTTATGAGAGCTTCCACTTGAACTCAGAAAAATAATAATCATTTTTCCAAAGACCAATAAATATACATACCAACCTATCACTTAGCCAAATCCACATGTAATATGATTGCATCAATTGCTAAATCACATGCTATTCTAACTTAAGATCTGGCAGAACAAAACTGAGCTCACTCTTAGCCCCGGCGAGGTTATCAGCAGATGAAACTCAGCCACAAAACACTGAGTCTCATGTCAGTATTTCAGAGTATGGAAAGCAACTCTCCAGTCCTGGCTGCTGGTTGCTAGAAAGCCATCTGGGTCCTGTGTCAGTTGCATGTACACTGCCCGTACCAGACCCTCAGATTTTATGTCCAAACTCAGTAGATTCAAGTGCAGCAAGCAAGAGTTTTAGTTCTGAAATTCAGGTGCACGATCAATAGCATATATTTTCAGCCTCCTGTAACTCAAGTCGAATATGACTCCAAGTCCCCTTTCCACAGAGATGATGGACAACTGAATCATAATCATTATCCGGTGCCCGCTCTGTCCTGATTTTTGTAAGGGTACTTCTTGCAACCCACAGACCACGCTGTTCCAGCCTCTGTGTTCCTTTGGATCTGGAGTCCTCTGTTACTGTCCCACTCTCAAAGTATGAGAATCATCAGTGACCTGGAAGGTCCTGCATCTGGGGTCCACTCTCTCTGGCTCGGGTCATCCCTAGGGATGTCCTTCCTACCACGTCTGCAGCACACAGTCAAGGAGTGGAGAAGAACCGCCACTCACAAGACCTCTGACTCATCTTGGAGGCGTGTCTCTACTTCAAAGGCCAGTTGCCTCCAAAGTCATGCCTCTTTCCCTTCCCACTCTAGGGCAGAATTTACTATAAAGGGTACCAGCTGTAAACCTTTTCAGACAGGATCTAAAGGAACCAATAGGTGGTAGAAATAGAGTTTGCGGAGGGGCACTGTATGGAAATAAATTTTGTTCTAATGGGGACAAAGTAATGTTAAAGATTGAGAGCCTAAGAATAATTTATCTTTTCTGGACAGTTCCAAAAAGAGGATGGAAACTTCCTCATCACGCAGAACATGGGGACTCTGTTGTTGGGCTCTTGAAGAATTTCCACATCTAAACATTTCATTTTGTTAACCAGCATTTCCAGCTCGTACATTCCTTCGTCCCAACTGTAATTAAGCAAGTGTATTAAATTTTCAGTATCAGCAACAAATATCCCTCCAGCCCAAGAACTTTCTATTACGGTTGCACACCTTTTCTGCTAAAGAAAAGAAATAACTCAAGTTTATGTGACACAAATGTCAGCTCTGAGAAAATGAATATGGAAGCAAATCAGGAATTAATCAAAAGGAAGCATAGCAGTAGGAAAGAGAACTGGAACTCACAGCTCCTGGGAACTGGGAACTGGGGTGGGGGGGCTCACCCCAGGTTAGCAAGCGCCTTTCATTAGGGAGCTCATTATTTCAAAAGACCATCCATGCCATTGTTGGAAACCTCTGCAGCAACTGTCCACTAGAACGTTCTGTAATAAGGGAATATTCTATACCATAGAGCTATATTGTGCTTGCTATGAGCATTTAAAATATGGCTCATGCGACGGAGAAACAGAATTTATATTTTATTTAATTTTAATTAGTTTACCTTAAATTTGAATAGCCAGATGTGGCTAGAGGCTACCCTGTTGGACAGCACAACCAGATAGCCTTTTTCTCTTTTAATGTATGATTTATGCCTCACCCACTTCCATAAGGGTTCTAAGGTAACTTACCAAAAAATCAAGCACAGCATGAAATAAGAAAACTTGGGTTTCTAATGAACACAATAAAAGAGGAAAGTAGTTCTGTACAAGCAAGCAGAGACATAGATGTTCCCAGATACATGGAAGGAGTTAGTCATTGCTTTTGAAAATGAAATTTATGTCTAGAGACTATGGCAAAATGAAAAGCCCCACAAAAGGCAACATTGAAATTTGTAATTAACAATTATTTGGCTGCCAACAACCCCTATTTTCTGGGGGGCATTTGGCTTCCCCCTAGAGCCCCACACCCTCACGTCGCACACCCCACTTACTTGGTTATGGCAAAGCCCCTTACGGCGACACTAATCAAGCTGGCCAATCACAGTTGTTTTCTTGGGAGACTGGCCGTGTGATCTCTCTGGGGCTGATGGACAGCAGGTGTGAAACCTGGGGTCTGCAGAGCGCAGGGCAGAAGACTCCTTTCCGTTCCGAGGCCGGAGAACACATCATGGTGAGGACCACCGACACAGGTCTGCACCTGTTCTCACACTGACAACTACGTGGCATTGGTCACATGCCCTAACTTCTCCAGGCTTCCTTCTCTGTATAATATGAGTCATTTTCATTCAGATCTCATAGAGTTGTTATAAAAAATAACTGCGAGCCCATGATAAGTGCTTCACAAATATTACTATTAATTATAATAATATTGGTGGCAATAATAATTACTGTTATTAATAGTAATTAATATTACTGTTAATTATAATAATATTACCACCAGCATTCAAGTTGCCAGATCTGTGGCATTTGCCAAAATCTTAGCAATTGTCACTCCTGCACTCCATGAGACACACTCCTCCCTCATATTCTTAAAAGAGTGTTTCTATTTAGGTCGGGTTTCTGGTAACTTTATCCAGCACAGATGCGACTCGTCTGCCATTTGTTTGGAATTCCAACTTGTTTTCTTCCCTCGGAAGGAAGCCAGGGGCACCTAACCTCCTGCAGACTCTGACCACAGGTGAGGGGCATGGAAGAGGAAAGCTCAGAAGGACACAACATTTAATTGACATACACCATATTTTTGGTGGCCCAAAACCCACATACCTTTCTTATTTGGGAATAAACCTTCCAGAATATGCCTCTTAGTGGGAGACAGGGGCCCCACTTCTTACCACAGGTGCCCAGAAGTTGCCAAACAATGTTTTTCTTCATCCATGGGCAGCTACCACGTGGATGTGTGACCAGGGCTGGGCTGATTGAAGGCTCCCGATTGGGACTTTGGAAAGAGCACAGGCAAGTCTGCTGGTTGCCATGGTGATGGCTGTAATGATGCCCAAAGCCCTTCTGTGGAGAGGGCAGCACCAATGGCAATGGGCTGACCAGGTCGCTTCTGCCATGTGACCCTCACAGACAGGCTCCCCCTGCCCAGGCTCCCATTTTCCGTAACTAGTTCTGCAGCCTTCCTGGGGATTCTGTGAGCTACTCAATATGTTGCCACTGAATTCTTTCTCTGCATAAACTAGCCGGGCGAGGTGGGGGGGCCAGTGGCTTTGATGTGTAATCAGGAACCCTGTCTTTCCCTTTTACCCCCTTGAATAATTAGTTGAGCAAAAATGAACACAGCCTGCTCGTTCGGCCTTGCTGTGTCACCCCTGACATTACTATTAGTCCAATCCCCAAGGCGGTCACATTTCTAGTGATTCTCGTGCAATTTTGTGGTGCTCGGACTGCCACTTGGCCACATCTGGCCCGATCATTATGCCGTAGCTCAGACCATGATGGAAGAAAGCAGAAGAACCATGCAGGTACCAGGCATGCCACACTGCTTTCAAAGTTACCAGTATCAGATTTGGGGCTCGTGTCTTATTCTGAAGAGAAGAAAATAAGCTGTCTTCAGAAGGACTGAATTTATACAAATATCTAATTTTCATCTTCTATTTGAAGCAGATGTGCCAGCACATCTCTAACAGCAATCTTATCATTTATATTAATAAATTAGTATTCTCTATCAGTGATGCAGCATAGTTTCACCTTCCATGTAATGTTCTTTCAGAAAAAGTCTAGTTTGACAATTTATCCACAATGTGTTCTTCTCCAATCTTTAGGTAGACAGGGGCATGTATCCCCACTCCCCGGCACGATTCCTAGAGAAAAGCAGCCAATAAATGTTTGTTGAACAGACGAATAAGGGAGCTAATGAACTCGCACACAAGCCGTCTACCAGAGGAAAGTGAATAGTCAGCTACTTGCGTTTGCTCTGGAATGACAGATCTTCCATGAGCTTGGTAATGGAGAGAGAAAGAACAGGGCTGATAATCCAGAACATCTACTCATTGCAAAAATATGAGGCTCTTTTGGTCTGTTTGTTTTTCATTGTGAGGAAAATTTACAATTAAGACCTTCTGTTAAGGTTACGAATACACGCAGTGGGAGGCACTCAGTGATCGGCCAAGTCGCGGTCGTACATGGCGGTGGCTGTGCTAACACGCCCGTGTAGGAAGAAGAGTTCATCACTGGCGTTCGAGGGTTCTATTTCACTCCTCTCTCTTCCTTCATCCAGTTTAGTTCTCCAGGAACACCCAGAGTAAGTCTGTTCTGTAGCCCACTCACATCCATTTGGATGATTTGGCTAATCTCTTGGGGACTACATTTCTGATTTTCCCCCCATTCTTTATTTCATCCAAAACAAAGGAAGAAAAGAACTGTTACTGACATAATTTGTTATCTATATAAATAAAATTACATTTCTGTTTTCTATCTGCTTTGACCACAACGGGGGGACACAGCTAGACAGGTTTTCATGAATTCCAGGTTGCCTAACTTAAAACTTTGACCAAATGGTCTTTGAAAGATTCAGCCTAGGGACCCAAGGCTTTCCCTCAAGAAATAGCAGCCATCCACCAGGATCCCAGAAGTGAGGTATAGGAGGCCATGGTGACTGCTGACCAGGAGAGATGTGCTTTGACCTGAAGATTAATCTAGACATAGCCACAGGCTGACAGTCTGGGTCATACAGTTTGTTCGCTTGCTTGGTTGGTTGGTTGATTTGGATCACAGGTGAGAAGCTGCTTTTCACGGGACAACTCTATCTAGTCTAGTGCTTCTCAAACAAATACAAGTAGAGTGGGGATCATGACTCAGAATCGGGATAGAGCCTGAAATACTGCTTTTCTTACCAGCTCTGGGGTGGCATCAGTGCTGGTGGTCCTCAGACCCCAGTGGGAGTAGGAGGCTTGGGCTCCAAAGCAAGCTACACAGACAGTAGTTGACAGAGCAGTGGCTGACAGTTTCCCAGAGCAATTTCAGGTACAGCAGATATACTCAATAAAGGAAACCCGGAGCATAGAAGAAAAAAGCATTTTAAACGTTCTCATTCCCATATCCCTAAAGCCGTGGTTTTGGAGACATCTCAGCTTGCGCTGCAATTAGAATCACTGTAAGTTAATCAGAGAAAGACAATTATCATGTGATCTCACTGATATAAGGAATTTGAGAAACAAAACAGAGGATTCTAGGGGAAGGGAGGGAACAATGAAACAAGACGAAACCAGAGAGGGAGACAAACCATAAGAGACTCTTAATCTCAGGAAACAAAGTGAGGGTTGCTGGAGGAGTGGAGGGGTGGGAAGGGATGAACATTGGCAGGGCATGTGCTATGGGGAGCGCTGTGAATTGTGTTAAGACTGATGAGTACAGACCTGTACCCCTGAAGCAAATAACACATTATATGTTAATTTTTATTTAAAAAAAAGGATGTGGATATATCTTTTTTTTTTTAAGATTTCTATTTATTTGATAGAGAGAGATCACAAGTAGATGGAGAGGCAGGCAGAGAGAGAGAGAGATGGAAGCAGGCTCCCTGCTGAGCAGAGAGCCCGATGCGGGACTCGATCCCAGGACCCTGAGATCATGACCTGAGCCGAAGGCAGCGGCTTAACTCACTGAGCCACCCAGGCACCCCTGGATATATCTTTTTGATATGGGTATATCTACTACATTTGGTAATTTTTAAAAAAAGAAAAAAATTTTTAGAATAAACTTTTTTTAAAAAGGCCAAAAGAAATTACTGGGAGAACTTTTGAATATCATAGGACCCCCTCAGACCAATGACATTAGCATCTACAAGGTGAGATCCAGGTGCTAAGATTTTAAAGCTTCCCCAGGTGATTCTAACATGTAACCAGAGTTGAGACTGGCTGCCCAAAGCAAACCTTTACCCATGAGTCACTGGGATTAACTGCCGGCTCTCCCTCTCCCTGCTCCTTCTCCTGGCATCCTGTGCTTGCAATGACTCTCTACTCCACCTGCCTGGGAGGCCATGTTCCCCACCTTGGATTTGGGAATAGCTGTCATCAGCTCATCTCCCAGGAGAGTCCATCACTGTGACATCAAGGCATAGCTGCGCTCTCAGATCTGACACCAACTCTACTATCTCTCAGGGCGTGGCTCCCAGAATATGTTTCTACACAATACGAATCCTACAGGGATGCTAACAGATGCCATTTAAAAAGGTAACCACCATATGTGCTGTGCAAGATCAGGTACTGGGAGGTATAAATTTAGTATCTAATTCACAGGAACAATTAGAGAATAGCTGAACTTAACTGAGTCATATTGTTAACACACAATAGAATCTAATTTAATTAAAAAATAAAGGAATAGTAAGAGAGGGCTACTAAGGCAAGGAGATCTTCATGGACGATATAATCCCTTTCTTTAAGACCTTAAAGAATGAGTAGGATTTGGATGTGCAAGAGAGTGGAAGAAAGAGTATTTGCAGTGGAGAGAACAGCGTGAGGCAGAACCTCAGAGCAGGGATGAGTGCAGTGGGGTGGATACAAGGGGCAGGGCATGGGATGTGAGGACAGGGAGTGGAGTGGCCTGAATATGGTAGTGATGGAAATACGGAGTACATGCAAATCAAATAGCTTGCTCATAAGGTGATACTCCATCTTCCCAATGACATGATTTTTTAAAAATAATGATCAACATCCTGAATGTATAAATCTGTAAGCCTACAGACAAACTAATCAACATCTTAGTGCAATATTTATTAATGTCACAGGGCAAGTTCTCTGGAAGCAGACGCTGAGAGGGAGCTTGGGGTGCAAAATGTTTATTAACACCCATGGAAGGAAGGTGGGGGAAGCAGAATTGGGCAGGAAGATGTTAAGTTGTGAGATAGGCTTGACAGAGATGCTGCCAACCTGCAGGGAGTTGCGGGGGGGATGTTGCCTATCAATTACCCCAGGTAAAGCCAAGTGGCCGGGTCTTTGTCTTTCCATGTTGATCAGTCCCAGGCTGTGGGCTTCCCTGACAGTGAGACCCTGGGTGGGAAGCTGTCTTCACGGAGAGGCCCAATGGCCCTGACAGCTTGGATACAACTCACTCCCTAAAGGCAACCTGGGCAACATATCTGTGTCTGATGTTCTAGAATCTTGTCTCACACAGTGTACAAATGCTTGTCTCCATTTTCACTTTTTATAACCCAGGTTTTGAAACACTCCTTATGTATCTTTGTATATGCCGTTGTCATCACTTAACAATTCTATTTCAAGTTGTGCATTGCAATTTACAGAGCACATAATCTTTACTGTCATGGAAAGTGCTGGACATAAAGGTTTGACATAAACCCATGTGCCAAGTTGTTACAGAATGTCTTAGCCAAGCTGTGATTTACCAGTTCCATCTCTTTAGGCCAGTTGTTGTTTTTAACCTTCTTTCTGTAGTTGCACACTTGTGATCACCACAGAGTAACTTCTTCCTGTCTGCTGTATTTTTCTAAATAATCTTTAAAAAATTATCACTTTAAAAATCTTAAGAGTAAGGTCATACTCTCAGATGTGGTTACTAACCCATGCTGAATTCTTTTGCTTGCATTTTTTAAATGATTCTAACAGGTAACCTCAATAAGCCTCCCAAACTAGCACGGACATTAGTCTAATACGTGTCCTCCAGTGAGTGATTTTAGTTGCAAATAAAGTAGTTGAGAAAACACCCACATTAGAGATGCTCTTTACAAACTTCATGAAGACTTCAATATAAAGTGACTTTTCTCTTTTCTGAGAGAATGCTACTGGGAAGGGAATTTTAATTCATATTTTGACCATAAATGGTAAGTTTGCCCAGGTGACATGAGGTCAAGTCACAGAAGCTTTGTGAGAATTTAGGGGGAGGAAAATTTAGATGGAATATCAATGTGGCTATGGAGCAGGGAAGTGACCTGATAAACATCATCTTAGGAAACTCTGTAAAGCTAAAGAAATTTTCAGGATGTACTTGGGGAAATATTTTGGAAGCAAGAAAGTCATCCAATAACTGTTACAAACAGAAGCTAGAATAGCTTGGACTACAGTGATAGCACAGGAAGGGGTGGGGTGTGAGATGGGGGACGAAGTGAATTGAAAAGCATTAAAAAATAATGAAGAATGAATAACCTTGCAGGCAAGCTGGATATTGCAGGAAGTGAAGGGTCAAACATGGCTTCAAGAGTTTGAAAAGAAGGCTTTAAATATGTAGTGGAAATATCCCTGAGAAATGAACATGATAACGATTTTATTTTTTAAATGTCTTTTTAAAATAAAGCAGAATGTCATAGGCACCATCTAACAATGAGTTGGGTCTGGAGTCTTGGAAGTTTGACTACCCTATATTCTTCTACAGATGGACCTTGGGAGCTTGTTTGAAGGTTCTAGAAGGGGAGTGCAGCTCCTTGCTATACCCCTGATTAAAGAAACGGTGCTCTTCTCTGAGGGAACTTCATCCCCTTCAATCAAGAGAGCTTGCAGCTTCAAGAGGGACACATGTACCTGGTGAGCTGGCTCAGCTCTGGCTATCAGTGGAGTGACCTATGCTGCAGTCAGATCACCCTTATATCCAACCATTATAGAACTACAAACTTCTAGTTGATGGATTTCTTGAAGAAGTTTTAAGCGGCAACAGGACAGAGTGCCTACCTTCGCGCCTGCTCAGCTGCCCTGACAATTGCTTCTTTGTCAAACACCAAAACCAGATACTTTCCTTACTGTCAGCACAGACTTTCCAGAATGAAGTCATCACAATAGTAACTGCAGGAACCTAAGCTGTGTTCCAACTTCTGCATTCATGGGGACCGCAGAATTGCTGGATGCCTCCCATGTTACTACTTTCCAGGGTTAAGTTTTTGTCCTTAACCCTATAACCATGATGAGGGAGACTTCCTTGGGAAACCCAAGGACAGCACTTTGTTATTACTCTGCTTTCTGCCCTGCTAATCACGTACCTTGGTTATCATGGTAAATATGGCAGGTGTTCCATAGAAATGGAGGTGTTACTAGTCGGTTAGTTGGTTGGTGGGTTGAGACTTCGTAGAGAAATCAGCACTGCCCTCGGAGCTGCTCTCAAGAGTGTACCGTGAGGCTTCTCTTAGTTACTGTGCCTGTGAATCAGGAGGGGGATCTCGTTAAAGTGCAGACTCTGATCCAGTGAGGTACAGGTGGGGCCTGAGAGTGTCCATTTTTAGCAAGCTTCCATGACCACCACGTTTGTGCAGAGAGCTTTTCCCTCTGAAGGTAGCCATGAGCCGCTGCAGACTGACCTTGCCTAGGAGTGCGCGTGCGTGTGCGCATGCGCCTACTGTAGATCGGTGAGGAGACCACAGCGAGTTCACGACAGCCCAGAAGCTAATGGCTGCCGGCAGGCACATCCATAAAGCTCACCTGAGAAGCTCTGATGACCAGGGTGTGGCTGTGACACTGACAGTGTGAAATTCTAGACCTTGGAGAAGTCTGAAGAGCAACTGTCAGTCAGTTGCCTCTCGAAGGAGGGCGCAGAGGAGGGGTATCGATTTTGTCAAGAATGAGGACTACCTTATTACTCTTTATTATATTATTATTATTAGGGAGAACTCCCTCATGATGCCGTTAGAGAGCCGTGCGCGGCGCCTTCCGGAGCCTACACTGCTCTTGTAAGGATTCCACTGTTAATTTTAAGAAGAGAAATAGCACTGCAACTTTCTCAACTCCCACACCATTCACACATTGAGTTTGTGTGCCAACTCAAAGCATACCCACTGGAAATGAAAACAGAGTTAAAGCCAACCCTTAAACTGAAGCTTGTCAGGCTACAGAGACACACAGGGAAAGGACTTTGTTTTCTTTCTCCCATTTCAAAACAAATTTTTCTCTCTGCCATTTTGAAATTTACATCAGACATGCGTCTGTTAAATCAAAAAGACCAGAGCCCAAGAAGCCTAGCTCAAAGACTTTCACACAAGAGGTGCTCAGCCCATGTCTGTTTATCGCCCGAGTGGTCTTTCGTGCACTTCACCGTGGGTCTAAGGAAACAGCCTGCCTGAGGAGCCCTAGGGAACCAAAGCCAGCTGGTCTGATAGGGTTCCTCCTTTTGGAAATAGGAGCAGGCAATGAGGATCGAGTTGTTAGATCACAGAGTCTACAGGGCAGTGAGACGAGGAGGGGGGGGCCAATCCCAACACACACAACCACATGCAAAATAAGATTTATGAAATCATAGTCTTCCCTGCTATATAAGATGTACCCTATTTTCAAATGATGGTCTCTCCTAGTACATCCTTCAGATAATTCCCCAAGCCACAACTTTTTTCATGAATTTTTTTTCACAGCAACTCTTTTGTGATCTCATTGATTGTTAAAGTACCATTTCAGTATTTCCTTTTCTTTCATTATTCCCGCTCAATGCCTTGCTGCTATTGTTTTCCCTTACCTATGGGTTGTACTCTCCTCTCTTAAAACGTGGGGAAGCAATTAGCACAGTAATGAGTGGCCTGGAGTCTGGAACCAGACTCACCTCCACCGCTGTGTGACCTTGGGTAGGTTAACTTCTCTGGGTCTCAGTGCCACCATCTGTAAAAGGGTGACAATAGCAAGGCTGACTCAGAGAGCTGTTGCAAGAATTTCATGTACTAATACAGACCAAGTCAGAACATGGCAGAGCACAGAGTAAGTCACCTGTTGAAACAACCGTTAGTGATCCAACCTCTCCTCTGAGAAGAGATAGCCACTGTGACTGGCCTTTGCTTGAAGCCTCTGCTTCTCATCACTTAGGCACCCAACCTAGACAGTGTCCTTCCACAGCCCCGACTTGGTCATGCCATACTCACCCTGCCTCTTTCCAACCACTGCAGTTAATGATGTAAGTATGTAAACTTCCTTTCTTTTTTAACATTTCCAAAATGTACTATTTAACTTAAAGGATTGCAGAAGATACTAAATCTACTGTAGATTTTACTTGATCACAAATGGTCATCCCTAAAACATCAATTATGACACAAGGCTGTATTACAGTGATACCTCTGGGACCCACAATAAAGTCCCTTTGGCAGGAGGTTTCCACATTCCAGTTGCTCCAAAATGTTGCCAGTTTAGGAGCCTAGAGAAACATATTTGTTAGAAGAAGGAACAAAATCATAAAAGTAAATAGATTGTGTTGGAAGACCTCCTCAATGAATAAAGTGCATGCACTTTGGTGTATCTGTTTAAGGACATTGACTGTCCTTAACTGTGGCTGACCTGGGATGTTGGCTTCAACTACATTCCAGATATTTGCTGCTACCCCAGAAGAGGCACTGAAATCTCAGTGGGTGAGGTATCGTTACATAGTGTTCTCATGGTATTTCACGTGTGTACACCTCTTCCCCTCCTGATTCTGAACAGAGTGCAGAGACTATGTTTTTAATTCCACTCACTCATTCACTGATTCTTTCAACAAAAAATTACCAAACACTAAGATGCCAGGCATTATGCAGGATGCTGGAAATAATGACAAACATGTACATGGGACTTTATAGTTGTCAAAGCACTTTCAGGTAAATTATTTCATTTGTTCTTCTAAATAGCTCTAACAGACAAGTGATCCTATTCCCATTTTACAGACAAAAAAGGGGGGAGGGGAAAATAATGCACAAGAAAGAGTAAAGGGAAAAGAAAATATTAACTGAACAAAAGTCTTTTTTTAATTTTATTTTTAAATAATCTCTATATCCAACATGGGACTCGAACTCAAAAGTCTGAGATCAAGAGTCGCACACTCCACTGAGCCAGCCAGCTCCCCTAAACCAAAAGTCTTGAGCCTTCTATCCATGTTGTTGTTTACCGAAGGGCAACACCCCGAGGAGCATGGACCCTGCTCCCTGAACTGACTTGGTGCTTTGCCCAGCTCAGCACTGCATGTAAGGAGTCATTTAATAAGCACTTTGGAGGAAGATCATTTTGATGCTGGTTAGTCTTCAGGTCATCTCTGGGGAAGGGGGAAAGGCTGGTAATGAATTCCAGGAGCCAGAATGAAGGAGAAGATTGACAACACTGTTCCAGTTACTGGGGGATGGCGTGGTGGGATAACAGGCAAGACTTAAAGGAAGGTAATGAGGTTGAGGTTAACTTCAATCTGGGGGAGAAGACAGCCGGACAAAGAGGACATGGCCCCAATGAAGACATCAGCTCACAGAGAGCAGAGACTTTGGAATCCAAGGGCCGTTTCCAGGATGTTAACAAACTGGCCTTGAGAAAAAGGAAACACTCTTTTCTGCACTTTCACCAACAATTTCCAGCCAGCAAAGTGGTTCCAGATTTCTGGCAGCCTTTTTAAATTAGCTTCAGGCCCAAATTCAAAGCAGAAACTGCCCCAGATTCCTGTTTCTCAACATTTCCCTTTTCTGTTGCACGAGGCAGCTGCAGATACTCCCTCCTGACGATCTCGTGGGTGCTCAGAGACTGTGGCTGCACAGACTGATTCATCTGTGGATGACTGAGGCTGTGCTGCGTGCTCACTGAGGCGAGGTATGGTGTGGTGAGCAGCAACAACGTCACAGACAGCAGATGTGGCCAAGGCTGGTTTCCAGCAGCATGCTTGTGATAATCTCCTTGTGTGTCCACGGTGACAGAGTTTATACCTGAGTGGGAAGTAAGATCAGATTGGTAGGGCAGGGTCAGATCACAAGAAGCCTAAAAAGGGAGGAGTTTAAGTCAGAAGGTATCATTAAAGTCTGGTGGAACGGTAGGTGCCCAAATCCATGGAATGCATGCGTGCAGAAATGATCTTAAATGAGCATACTGATATCCTCGCAGAATTATTCTGAAATTAGAGAAGGGTAGGAGTCTACTCTTTTCCTGAAGACAGTGACTTTTGACTCCCTGAACGGATCTGATGACTTGGAAATAGAAGAGGAGAAGCTGAAAGATAGCAGTGCTTGGTGTGGGATGGGCACACCCTACAACAGCAGAATAGCCGAGAAATGAGTGAGAGAGGGAAGAAGTCTATGGCCAGACTCTCCTGCCACCCAAGCAGGGCCCCAAGAAGAGCAAGGACAGAGACGGAAAGCCTGGGGGAGCAGGTTCGGTCACACAAGCTGCGCCCTGCACTGGCACTCCACAGAAGGTAATCAGTACTGATCACGGAGTCTTATATGCTCTGCTCCCTGTGGCTTCCTAATCCTAAAACCCTATCTTGTGTCCCTTTTTTTAAGATTTTATTTATTTATTTGACACAGAGAGAGAGAGAGTACAGCAGGGGCAGAGGCAGAGGCAGAGGGAGAACCAGGCTCCCCACTGAGCAGGGAGCCCCATGTAGGGCTCGACCCCAGGACTCATGACCCTTAGATCATGACCTAAACCAAAGGCGGATGCTTAACAGACTGAGCCACCCGGGCGCCCAAGGGTATCTTGTGTATCTTGCCAGTGTCAGAGACATAGAATTAGCAATCTGCACAGTGAGGAGTAAATTGGATGGTTTCTGAATCTTGAGCTGGGAAGTCTTCCAGAGGAAGAGTGTGCCAGTTCACAGAGGATGCTTCCAAACAGCCTTCAGCAGAGATCCCTTTGGAATGCTTCTGGGATGGAACAACTGTGGGCATCTTCTAGTCCTCCCCATCCCTCCTCCTGTGCTCTCTGTACACAAACCATGGGCCCACATGCATCCCACCCTCATACCTAAGGCAACTGCCACTTTGTGTACTGCATATCCTAAGGCAACTGCCACTTTGTGTACTGACCCAATCTTTCATATTTAGAACATATAACAAAAGAAAACCTATTGGGCCAAGGTCATCATCTTCATGAACAAGAAATCTGCCATGAGTACTTCAGGGGTTCGTCCCTGAGGGACGTGGGGAGTCAGAGCAGCCAAACAGCAAGGCATCTCTTCAGTAGTCCTTCTTTATCTCAAAATGAGAGATTCAAGCTGGGCCTTTCCACGAAAACCCTACAGTTTTGTGTATTCTTCATGCTACCTGATCGAACCATCATTTAACTCTGGCTAAGCCTGAGGCTTCTGTGGAGCGCACACTTAGCTAGATCAGTTGGGTTGTAATTCCTTTGGCCAATATAAAGGAAGGAGTTTCCAGTAGAGACTCTTAGATCTATTTACTGAGTTTAAACTCCAAACCCATTACTCTGTCCAAGTTTTATTGACTTGAGTACCTAGGTGGACATCCCAGAGTCACCGACCTCACAAGCCCACACTTTGTTAATGTGAGTTCTGAGGGCTGAGTGGAATGGAGGAGGGAAGGAGCAGCAAAGGCAGACTGAAGCCAGGCTCTTCTGACTTTGCCTTTTGGAGGACAATAATCACCCTACCTCCCGGCAATTCACAAACCAGACTCACGACACCAAAAACTCCCATGAGGAGCGGGGCAGTCCCCTGACCTCTACATGAAGAATTAAAATCCACACCTTGACCAATGGCTATGTCCTTTAACCGGGGTTATGTACCCTTGATATCAAATATCTTGCCTCTCAAGGTGAGAGAACCGTTCAAAGACCTGTTGGAAGATAGAGATTTTTCCATGAGAGGCTCTTTTGGAATCTGCCCTCTTCTACATTCAACAGGAACCATCTCGGTTCGCTCCCAACAAACCAACAGTAACAGCAGTGCTCCTGCTATTCTGGAGGCAATCATCCAACATCATCGGGGGTAATCGTTCATCACTGGAGACTTTGGTAGAGTCAACTGCTTTGGTAGAGTCAACTGCTGGCACATTAATGGCCAAGTACATATGCACAACAGGATTAGAGGGTCAAAGCTTCATAGGTCTTGGTGACCCAGTGAAAGCTAGATGGAACAAGGTGTCTGAAAACCCCTGCCTAAAATGTTCAGGATTTACTGATAATGTCAGAATGTATAGTAGAATTCAACATATATCTTTTATATATTTGTATTTATTTAATGCCTGCCATGCATAATATTTGGCACTGTGGGAAGTAAAAATCAAGACACAGTCCCTGCTGTGTAATCAGGGTGTAAGGTTTAACAGACCCAGACTGAAATGAGCCTTGTTTAACCTCCATTCTGGAAGGAATGTAGCTTTTTAGTTTTCCTGCTCTGGCCATAGAATAGATTTGATTTATTAAGTGGGGTCTACTCCCTCCAGACCCTCAAAAGTGACCCCCAAGAGGGCCCTTTAATCAAGGATTTTAGGAACATACCAAAAATGTTTGCTGAGAAAAGACTGACCAATACACTGGAATGGGAACTAGATGCACACGGCCACACAGTTCACTTAGAAATCACTAAATATGCAACTTCAGATGATGACATGCCTTGGGACCTGAGACACAATTCCACCTCTTTCTCATTCAAGAACTGGTGAAAACCAGTGTGTTGATTTGTGTTCTGACATGATCAGATTTCTCTCCTCCTAGTGTCACCCTGTCCAGACTACGCCTCCTCTGAGGGCTGGTGCCTGATTTGGCTTCTTGCCAGGCCAAGTTTCTGCTGCTTCTGTCCCACACACTCTGCACCAGGCTGGTTGCCAGCTGGGTCTTCCCCTGTGCCTTGGGGACTGGCTTCACTCACACACACACACACGCACACACACACACACACACAACACTGCCCTGAGAGCTGTCCTGGGTGTGTCCTCTAGGGCCACCAGTGCTCTGCACCATTGCGCCCTTTAGTAAAATGGAGGAAGAGAAGAGTGTGTTGGAAAGAGCCATTTCTGGTGTTTGGGGACTGAGATAAAAATGGGTCCTACCTTGAGCAGAAATGAGACTCCTGACACTACCCGTGTTACTATTAACTGTCCAGTGGCTTGTTTTCCACCTTAACCTTGACACCAGCTATCATGTGTGTCAGGTAGGGGTAGGGGAGTGAAAGGCATGACATCAAAAATCACAGTGAAGGGGCACAGAAAAGCTGCTATTTGGATTTCTCTTTGCTCCAGGTCCTCTTAGTTCTCCTCATCACTGGTTAATAGGAAAACAACCTAAATCCTATACATGTGTCTCCACACTATTGTTTTTTGTCTTACATATGAAAATATATTCAGAACTGTCCATACTTGTATTTGGTGTTCATCAGTATAAAAGTTGCCTCTTCACCACTGCCTTCCTCGCATGGTTTTTGATCTTGGACCTCCATGGCCTGCAGCACCCCTCTTCACAGCACCCATCGTAACTGCCCACCTGCTACAAGACTGTGAGCTCTGAGCAGATGGGCCTTATGTCTGACACGGTCACAGGTTATTCCTGTGCCCAGCACATGGCCCCACAAATTCAGAGAGCTCAGTAATTATTTACTGATTCACTAATGCAAAAATAAATCATTAGCTTTCAGGCTAGTCCCAGAGTAAGGGAAATCAGCCCACCCACCCCCAACCTTTACTCAATATCATCCCATTCTCACATTCTAAAATCCCAGAAGGGAACCACCAAAACAGTAAAAAATGCAATAGAACAGTCGATAGCACATAAAATCCATTAAAATTATGAAACGTCTGGTCCAGTCCTATGTTTTTTCCCATGAAGGCAGAAAATGAGAGCAGATACCCCAAGCACAGTGTGATGGCAATAAATGCAAGTACCGGAGTCAAGTATCTGGTGGCCCACCATGTTCATTCTACTCTGTCCATGCATAGGGCATAGCCCATTGTGGTGCCAACAGCACAGAATAGGGTTCAAGTCCCAGCTCTGCCACTTACTAATTGGTGGATGATCATTATGATGTCCTTCCAAGATTTCTGATTTGGAGTCCTAATTCCCTTATACTTCAGAATGGGACCTTATTGGGAAAAAATGCTGTTGGCAGATGCAATTAGTTAAGTTACGATAAGGTCCCACTAGTGTATGGTGGGCTCATTACCTAGTATGACTGATGTCCTTATAAAAAGGGGAAATTTGGACACAGATGTGCACACACAGGGAGACTTCCTTGTGAAGAACGGTGTTCCGCTGCTGTAAGCCAAGCCACTGCCAGAAGCTGGGAGACAGTTCTGGAACGGACCCTTCCACATGCGTTGAGAGTGAGCATGCCCCTGATGATACCTTGCACTCAGACTTCTGGTCTCCGGAATTAGGAGACAATATGTTTCTGTTAGGTGAGCCGCCAGTTTCTAGCACTTTGTCATAGTAGCCCTGGAAAACTTAATACAGTGACCTTCACAAATCAATTATTGTGCCTCGGTTCCATTTTTTTTCTTTTAATGAGGTTAGTCATGGTCCCTGTCTCGTGGAGTTGTGATGAGGATTAAATTAGTTGATATTTGGAGGGGTGCTTGGAAGTGATACCTGGCACAGAAGACCAACGAGGTTCTTCTAATGGTCAAAACTCTCGCCTTTTCCATGCAGCAGGGACAGGAGTAATTGTCAAAAATTCTGGCATAGCGAGTCCTAATTTGCAACTCATTGCTGGGTTGTGACATTTCACACTTTTGCTTCTGCGTATAGCATGGATACATAAAAGAATTCGAGAGTTCGCTAAGAGAGGGATGGGTGCTGGGGTGCTCTTGTATCCACTAGAGACTTAACTGAGCACCTTCTCCCATGCAAGGTGCAGAGCTAAGGATCTCACATGGCCACATGTGACCTTGCAGGGAAGAATGTTTTATAGCATTTTGTTGTCTCTAATACTGAGCCATTAAAGCAAAATGATCCTAGATTTTCATCAGTTTCTGCTGGATATTTCTAGCTTTCTCATGAGTGATGAAACCCTAGAAGTTCAGAAGAGTAGGAGAACTTTAAGAGAAATAAAGCATCTGTGAATGAAGACAGAAACAGCAAATGCAAGAGAGGCTGGGGCCAAAGAAAATTCAGGAATTATCACTCTCTTCACTTTAAACAAAGGACCCTTTGCTTACCAAAAGTCTTCTGAGCTGTAGGTCATTGGAGGACATCCATTAAAGCCTGTGTGCATTCCACAGGTTCTTTGAGAAAGGACTGTGAATTTCTCTATTCTCCTGGCCAAAATGACCACCAGGTAATTCATTCAATCAGTCATTCCACAGGCATTTATTGAGCACTTACTATGGGTCAGATGCTGTTTTAGGCATGGGGATAATGCAAAGGATAAAACTGAAAAAAAAAATCCATTTCTTTGTGGAACTCCTATTCTGGTGAGGGAAAAAGACAATGACCAAATAGACAAGAGTACGTCAGAGAGTTAAAAATGTTAAAGAGGAAATGAAAACAGGGGCGTGTGGGGTAGAGGATTTACACTGGGGGAACAACTTTACACAGGATGAGCAGGGAGGCCTCACTGAGAATGTGACATCTGAAAGAGCTGACAGCGGTGAAGGAGTGAGCTATCTAGCTGGGAGAAGAACATTCCAGGCAGAAGGAACAGCACGTGCAAAGGCCCAAGGCAGTAATATTACAGATCAGAAAGAAATCAGAATGAGTGGAATGATATGAGAGGAGCAGAGGAAAATGGGATGAAGAAGAAGGTGACAGGGGCCCGGGAGTCATAGGAACATTGACTTCTGCTTTCAGTGCAGAAAGGGAGCCACTGGAAAGCTCTCTGACTGCTGCTCAGTTTTCTTGACTGTGTCAGGGGCAAGGGGAGGACACTGGGAGACAAGGTAGTGGCTTTTGCAATGATTCTAATAGGAGATGATGACTCAGGATGCCAGTGACAGTGATGGTGACTCTGGATAGATTTGGAAGATCAAGCAAGCAGGACTCATAAGGTGGGATGTGGACTATGAAATAAAGAGAGAAGTTATGGATGATTCCAGCGTTTCTGGCCTGGGAAACTAGAAGTACACTTCTCGGACAAGGAGAGCTATGAGGAGAGCAGCTTTGTGGGGAATCCCAGGAGTGTGATCCTGAGGTACAGGTTTCCAGATGTCCCCTAGATACAGTGTTAGTTTCTATGGCAGCCGTAACAAACTGCCAGAAATTAAGCGACTTAAAAGAATTCAAACTTACTTTCTCATAGTTCAAGAGGCCACAGTCAGTTTTACTGGGACAAGATCAAGGTGTCAGTAGAGCTATGTCATCTCCAGGGCCTTTGGGTGAGAACCTGTTCCCTTCCTCTCCCAGCTCCTGGAGGCTGCTGGCATTCCTCGGGTTGTGGCTGCATCACTATCATCTCTGCCTCCGTGGTCACATTGCCATGTCCTCTTCTGCGTGTCAAATCTCCCTGTGCATCCGTCTTGTAAGGTTACATGTGATTGCATGTAGGGCCCACCCAGTTCACCAGGATCATCTTCCTATCTCGATATCATCTCCCCATCCTTAACATAATCACATCTGCAAAGTCCTCTTTACCACTGAAGATAACAGAACAGGCAGCAGGGAATAACGAGGACATGGATACATTCTGGAGGGCCATCATCCAGCCTATCACAGATATCCTGGGGAGATGCTGTACAAGCAATTCCTGATACAATCTGGACCTCAGGGAAGAAGCACACTCTGAAGGTAGGAGTCAATGAGTCATCAGCATCCTGGGGTTATTATTGTCATGAGACTGGACCACCCAGAGAGGGTGATGTCACATAACATTGATGTCAAAAACCTGGGCCTGTGCTCAAAAGTCTGGGATATTGGGAGAATCAGCAAAGGAAACTGAGGAGCAGCTGGAGAGGCCAGAGGACAATTGGGAGACTTCTGAGAAGCAGGCAAAGAACGTTTCTGAAACAGCAGAGAATGGCTGACCGTGTCAAATGCACCGATGGGTCCAGTAAAAAGAGATCTTAGAGCACTGGGCTTGGCAGCATGGACATCACCATTGGTCTCAATAAGAACAGTCTGATGTAGAGACTGGGGCCAAATTGGATGCGAGAGGTCCTACAGAAGAATGGGAAGAAGGAATTGGAGATAGCCTGCACTGACAACTTTACAGGGTGCTTTGTCCTAAAAGGCAGTCCTGAAAAGAGTCCTCCCTCCTATCCCTACCCCCCAAAAATCTCTTTACATGCCCCGACTTTAAGAACAGCAGAGAGACTGGCCGCCGGAAGTGCCCTACCTGGGATTCTAGAATCCAAAGAGGATGGATGTGAAAGATTCTACCTGACTGTTTTGTCTAAGAGAGTCCTGTACTTGTTATTGCTAAGGCTGACTGCATTCAGAAAGCGCCCCATAGAAGGCATGGCCCTGAATTTGAAATCCTGGATCACCGTGGACAGATGGTCCACACTCTCCCCCAACACAAGCAGGGATGCCTTAACCCTTAGAGATGGGCTATGCAGCCCCCTCCCGAACACGGAAAGATCTATTAATCACAAGGTTTCTAAGTTGGTAGGAGCAACACACCGCTATCCACACACTGTGCAGATGTGGAGCTAATTAACCTTGAACCAGGCAAGTTTCTAAGTCTCTCAGAGAAATTTATTTATGCCTCCTAAAACTGAGGGCAATAGCTGCAGCCTGATTTTAATTCTAGGTTGGAGAAAGTGTGAGGCATTGCTGTAATGCTAATGAAAAGAGGCCTAAGTAAATTAGCACCAGCCTGCAAGAAGTTAGTTAGTTAAAGAAAATCATAAGGTTCTCTTGTGAGTCTCTGGAAGATACTGTAATATACTTACCTTTTTATAACTGTGATGCTTAAGAGGACACACGACCAGGATCCAACAAGACTGGAGGGAGAATACTAGCTGTTGTTCACTGAGTGCTCCTCTGGGACAGATGCTCCTCCCGGATGAGATACTCCTCTGGGACGAATGCTCCTCCCGGATGAGATACTCCTCTGGGACAGATGCTCCTCCTGGACGAGATGCTCCTAAGGGATGAGATGCTCCTCTGGGACAGATGCTCCTCCGGGATGAGACGTTCCTCCTGGATGAGATGCCCTGTGCTTTATTATTTAATCCTCACCGAAGGTCTGTGCACTGGTTACTGCTGTTGGACTCATTTTACAGTTGGGAAAAATGAGACACAGCTTCATGCCATGCTCACGGGAATAGCAGATAAATGTAGAAGCATGACAGCTGGAGCCTCTTCTGTGGAGGTAACATAACTGGAGGGCACCAAGGAAGATGGGGCCAAGACCTTGAACAGAAGTCTGGTGTCCAGAAAATCAACCTGCCTCGTTGCCGGGCATCTGAAAATGTTTTGGCAATAGCCAGTATCCTTTGCCATTGTCCATTAGAAAAAGAGAATGCAATGTTTCCTTTGTGAATTGAGACCGACCTACAAATGGCATAAAAGGTGAGGGGTAGGGGATGGCTCCCTATAAATACGGAGATACTCATTTCTAGACAGAGCGGTCCACCTAGTTTATTGAGAGGCTAGGGTTTGGTTATCTGTTAGCCAGAATATGCATGCTAAAGAGGGAAAGAACAAAAGGAAGCTTCAATTTCTAGACAGCCCAACTGCCCAGGAGGATTTTTTTAAATTAGTACAGAAGTTATTTTAACAGGGTGAAATTTAACATAACAACGTACCAGATACCCCCAAAGAATAGATGGCACATGCGAGGCTGAGATTTGGTGCATGAGGACAAGAGACATTGGCTCCCAGAACTTTCCTGGGGTACCCAATGCCAGAACTAAGCAAAGCTATAAAACAAAAGTGATTCTCAATGGTTCTGTTGCCTGACATCCTCTTCATGCACGAGCTCCCAGACAATCTCAGGTGTCTGCCACCTTCAAGTACTCCCACCTGCCCGGGCTCTCCCCTGTAGAGAGCCCCTATTCCTGCCCCTTCTCGCTCTCATCAGAATTTGTGTTCTGGACTCATTTACTTTCGGTGTCCTCCCAGATGACCACCAAAATGATTTTACTAGAACGGAGGGCTGGATTTTCAGGGAGGAGAAGGACCCTTTCAAGACACTACCAACTCAACTTCCTTAATGTGGCTTTGGATCCATCTCTGAAATTAGCCAAGCTTTCCCCAGGCTGGGAACCTCCCCCTGACATTCATGGGGAGGACCCACTTACAATCACTAAGTGTATGTGCCTCAGTACCACACAGAACCAGGTGAATACCTTGTTTCTGCTACTAGTTCACCAACGGACATCAGATAATGAGTTTCTTCCTCTGCAAGACCACAGTAGTAAGAGTATGTACCCCTCGGGGCTTTGTGTGGATTGGATGTGAGAATTCCTATGAAACCCTTACTTAGCACAATCCTTGGTTCCTGATAGACATTTAAAAGATGCTAGCCACCGTACTAACCCTCTCTAATAACAGCTCCCCCTAATGTGTAGTTTACCCAGTGCCAAGCACTGTTCTGGATTCTTGATGTAAGTCAATGCGGAATTTTCACAATGACCCTATGGCGTACATTGTCCCTGTTTCAAAGAGGAGCAAATGAAGGCACAGAGAGGAATGATTTGCCAAAGTACCACCATGTGTCCATGGCAGAGCTATAGCTTGAACCCTGGTAGCCCGAACACTCTGTCTACACTCTTGACCACAACCACCCAACTCTGTGGCACCTGATAGGGGCTCTAGAAGGCACAACCCATCTGACATCCAAGAAACGTGTGTTCGTGCAACAAAGAAAAGGCTGTCTGTGAACCCTGTCCCCCGAAGGAGAAAAGATAACAAGCACTCCCAGCGCCGAAAGGGGGCTCCCATCAGGAACATACTCCACACCCCAGGAGTGAGTCGTTCTGAAATCTGCAACATTTCTCTGTGGTGAAATTTAAGGGGAGGTTGTTCTTCATCAAGAATGAACATAAGTCACCATGAAGTGAGGGACAAAAGATAGTCTCTAAAAAGTGCAAAAGGAAGACAGGAGGGGCAGGAGGAAGAAGGAAACAAAGGGGCTAAGGAAAAGTAATCCTATTTGTGGGGTCGTCACTCACATACAGCACAGGTTCCGGGAGCATTTATAGGGACAGCCTGTCCAATAATACACACAATGCACAATACCCTACAGACTTGTTTGATGTGGAAATGCGTTCTTGAATGAGAGTCACAAAGGGAATTCTTGTTGTTTGACATTCCTTCCAGTTTATTAGGCCACGATGCCTGGTGTGCCACCAGGCTGTGGGGAGCACGCCGGCCACGCCTTCACGTGTTGTCGCTATTCATGCCCGACCCTGGTCTCTCCGGTTTGGCGGCAGCTCGGCTTGTATTTCATTCACTCCGTTTATATTTGGGGGAGGGAAGAAGGAGGGGAAAGTAACCGAACCCGCTTTGTGGAGTTTTGCCTAAAAATTTCATTTCAACCAGACTAAAAGAAAATGTCCAACTTGTGATTCTTTTAAAAAAGCATCTGGCCTTTTAGTAAAATTGCTTCAAAGGTGCATCCAAAGAGAAGGTCTGCACTCAGGGATTTATCAAGGTAAAGTCTGGGAGCCTCTGCATTTAGCCTGCAGTGCCAAGGGCATGGGCTGTTAACGGCTGCCCCTCTGGATGGTTTCCAGCCGGGACAAATAAAACCAAACTAAGGGTCCACAGAGTGAGCAAAAGGTCCCTGAGGTGCTTGTCACTCCAGCTTCTATCCATGAGTTTGCCTGTTGCCATGGGGATAGAAGCCCTTTGATGAGGGTCGGGAGAATATTATTTTCAGAAGCTGGCTACTTGCTGTCAAGCTTTTTTTTTTTTTTTTTTTAATTTATTTTTTGTGCAAACAGTGCCTCCAATTCCTACCAACAAACTACAAAAACCCATAACCACTTAAAAGTAGAAAAGAATTAGTGAATTATATTTCAGCTCCTTCTCCTTGCAGTTGTTCCTTTTGGAGAAATTATAAACCACGAAGCAAGAGAATGGACAGTGAGTTCTCATCAGTTGTGAGATGCAAGCTAACCATCCACTCTCCATCATCGCCGTCATTTAATCGAGAAACACTTCATCGTGCGGAACTGAGGCTGTGTTTGATCCATAAAATGCCTTCACTGCTTCTAGATCCCCACTGCAGGCTGATCTTAGAGCTGAGAAGTGCTCCCTGCCCCCTGGAGATCCAACAGACCCAGCACAAGGCCAAGCTGCTGCCTTCCCAGCCTCTTCTGGGAGATGATTTCCTAAAGGATTTCTTTGACCACACAGATAAATTTTCATTTAAATTCAGGCACATACACCCACAGGCTGATCCACAAAGACACACCATGAATTGAATGATAAATAATACATGCAGACAAAGACAACATCAGCTCTTATTTGCAGATGAAAGAACACTAGAAATTATTTCTGATGGAAATATAAAAGATTAAATTCAAGTGGGGAGTGGAGGAGGAAGTATTTTTTTAAAGCTCCTTAAGAAACAACCTCATTGTTTCACTTTCAAAAGGCACTTTCAGTCTTGAGTTGGGAATTCAGGGGGCACTTGGTAACCCAGGCCCCAGCGGGAGATGCTTGTCCACTACTGAGAGAGCCCAAGGGAGCAGAAAAGGAAGTGAAATCTTAGAGAGGACACCTGCTGAGGGCAACTTGGCATCGATCTCCCTTCTTCTGGTAATTTTCTAGCAGAAAACTATCCCCTTTCCACTCCCATTCTGTAGAGCCAAAGGGGATTGTAGTTGGGAGCAGAGTTAGGAAAATGAACCAGGTCATCTCAGTGAGACCTTACCACCCATTGTGGCTCTGTTTTCACCAAAGTTTCCAGCCAGTGGGATGTAAGCCTGCGGCTGCTGGGACTTGCTAGGTCAGGAAATCCTGCCTGAGAGCACAGAGGAAAACAGCTGAGCTATAGATTCCTAGTTAAGTATTGTGAGTGCCTGGATTCAGCCATTCCTGAAGCTAAGGCTGCCCTTGATGTTTCAGTTACAGAAGCCCAGGAATTCATGTTTGTGCTTATGTCAGTTTCAGCTGGGTTTCCCCTCACTCTGCCAAGCAGTGAGATGGACTGGTGGGTCCCATTCAAATATGTGTAATATACACGAATTTACACAGATACATGAATATATATGTATATCCATCTATCTAATTACCAACATGAAGGCAATCCTCTTGTGAGTATTAGTAAGAAGCTTTATCCTACGAATAGGTTAAACCTCCATAAGAAAATCTGGGTTTATCAATTGATAAATTAGGGAGTAGAGGGGAATGTGGGAGACTCAGTCGGTATGCAGCAGACTTGGGTTCAGGTCCTAATCTTAGGGTCCTGGGATCAAACCCCACTTCAGGCTCCACGATGATCAGCAGGGAGTCTGCTTGTCGCTCTATCCCTCCGCCAACTCATGTGTTCTCTCTCTCTCTCTCTCTACACTAAATAATAAAAATTTTTAAAAATTAAGGAGTACTTTTTTTGTTAAGGATTACATGGGACATCTATAAAGAATTACAGGGCAAACAAGGCTCTCACTTGAGATTAGGGGAAACAACTCTCAGAAGAAGGGGATCATGGCCTAGGAGGCTACCTCAAAAGACGTTTAATACAATATGGAAAATACAACTTAAAACAGGGAAATTAAAACAAAAGACATCAAAACATTATGAGGATATGCAATGCTGGAAACAGGTGAACAAGAAAGCCAAGAAGAAAACACCATGACTAGCTTGAACTATTAAAAACTTGCTGTAGGAATATTCCAGCAGAGTAGAGGTGAAGATTTCCAACGTTCCAGTCTGTGGAGAGGAGCTGGAAAAGACTGCTCTTCTTCTCATGTGGATGGTCCAGAAACCATCTCAGAGAATGAGCTGCCTTCCTTTTCCTGTCCACAGAGAGAACCTCTAATCAAGCTATCTTTGACTCCTTCTCCAATAGCCAACACACCTAATCCCTTTCATTTTATCTTCAATATACATATTTGAAGTTCATCTTCAGTTTGATTCTCTAGTTCATTCTCACACTTTGGTCCTAGACACCATCAGCCCTCCTGTACTGTGAGTGTCTCCTAAGTGTCCTGCTTCCCTGCTTTCATCTGTGTCCTCCTATAATCTCTTCTGTAGACCACAGAGGAAGCCTTTTAAAATACAGCTCAACCCATGTCATTCCTCAGTTCAAAACCTCTCTATCTCCCCTAACAAGAGCCAAAATTTGAATTTCGTCAGAATAAAGAAGATGAAATGACTATGACACATTTCAACCAGATAAGGAAATGAAGGCAAAGAGTAACATTTTGCCTCTTTTCTTTCTTACTGAAAAGCAAGTGCAAAAGCCAGCAGAGAATATAAGTACATCAATATTCAAAGTTCCATGAAGGCAAAAGTAATCCACTCACTTTAAAAACAAAAGTGAGTAGGGACGCCTGGGTGGCTCAGTGGGTTGATCCTCAGCCTTCGGCTCTGGTCATGATCACAGGGTCCTGGGATCGAGCCCCACATGGGGCTCTCTGCTCAGCGGGGAGCCTGCTCCTGCCTCCCTCTCTCTGCCTGCCTCTCTGCCTACTTGTGATCTCTGTCTGTCAAACAAATGAATAAAATCTTAAATAAAATAAAAGATAAAAGTAAGTAGACTCCAACCAAGCATTATGAGGAAAAAGTAAGACTCAAACTGTCTGCATTCACAACCCAGCTCCACCATATAACAAGCTGTGAGATGCTGGGCAAATTATTTCACTTCCCTGGGTCTCAATTTTCTCATCTGTGAAATGGGGATGCTAACAGTATCTACTTTATCAGGTTGTTATGAAAACAAAGTAACACATGTAATGTCCTTAGAACCTTGCCTAACATGTTGTAGGACTCCAATAAATGTTCATTATTAATGTTTATTATTACTTATGTTAAAGAAAATTTTCAGATAATTTAGTTATGAAGAGATGTGAAAATACTGCTAACATCATGTTTGCAAGGAGGAAAGGCCTATAGTAGACCATGTCAGAAATGTTTTACAGGAAAAGAGAATAATGAAAATATCACTGTTAGACACAAAGTAAAAAGAATGCCTGATTAAAGGTCCCTGAACTCCTTTCTGACAATCGGCTGAGAGTCAGCTGGGTGGGTAGGTAACTGATTTCCTAGACCAAATCTTCATTCCATTAAATTTCAGCAGGAAATTGCATAAGCACTTTTTTTTTCCCCCAGAAGGAAGCTATAGATTTTTATCACATAAAAAAGTTTTGCCCCAGATCAGATTTGGGGCACATTTTCTATTATAGAAGAGAAGTATGCTGACACGCTGTGTACTCTCTCACCATTTCCTTGGAAGTATTCTGTAAGGGGAGAGTGATGATGAGTCACATTATCATTCTACAGTCATGAGCGTGAGGTCTCCCTCCCAAAGTCGACCACATTTACATGCTTAGGTCATATGACATGACAACAGAAGAGTGTACGAGGGAATGCCGTTCATAACAACAATCGAATGATATCATGGAAACCTGTAAGCGTTGAGTCAAGCACACTTATAAACAAATCCTGGTTTTTAACCTCTCTTTGTTTCCCTTTACTTATCTGAAAATAAGGATGACGAAATCTATTGTGTGAATAAGGTAAGACAAAATATGTTAAGTAACCAATATGCTGGTACGTAATGTAAACTGAAGATAATATTGGTTTTTCCTTTTTCCTACTCCCCACTCCTCCCTGTCTTGTCCAAAACACAACCCAGTAAGTCTCTAAGCTAGTTGCCGCACCCCCATTTCCTACATGTGTTAGGAATTCTCAGGAGGGGAACAAAGTGATCAATAATTAACCTGTCCCATACACTCCAAACGGCCATACTTAACCTCAAGCCCCATGTCAAGGGCATTATCTCCTAATGGTCCTAAGTCCAGTCTTCAGAGCTCCAGGACAACATGAGATTCCTGATGTGGCCAAGAGAGCAGCCCTCCCGTGGGCCACTTGGGACCATCCTTTGTAACCTGTGCTTCTGTTCAGAGTCAGAATGATTCCACCAGCTCCTGACATGTGTCCTCCCAACCCAACCAGAGAACTCACTGGTTCCTTAGGTTGGGGGGGGGCAGAGTGTCCTCTATCTTACCTTCTTTTCCCATGCATCAGACTCGAGGCAAACATGCTGGTAATGTGTGTTTGGGGAAGAAGATGAAAGGGTGTAGTTTATTGGAAGTACTTATCCACTATTCTCAGTTACAGAATAACCCTTTATTGAATACTATGAATCTGAATTATGTCTAAGGAGGAAAGAGAATATAGAGTCACTCCCTGTTACCATTCACAGCCAGTTGAGAACAGGAGGCTGCTCCTTAAGGCTGAAGTAGTCATGTCTCATCTCCCCGATGTCCTCCACGTCCTTGCTCATAATGGAATCTCAATAATTACCAAAAGTATGAATAAATTAGTGAAAATTTCCCCTCACCCAACTGAGTACATACTCTAAAAGATGTGATTTAGGAGGGGGCATTAAAATACAAGCTAATATTTATTTAATGAAACAAATGCTTCCTTTCATAAAATAGATATGGCTAGGGGATTAAAACACCATTGGTACATTTATTTTGTAGTTCGGAATTCTATTATATGAATTTTCAAAAGATGTGACTCTTGTCAGGCCAAAACATTTACGATAAAGAATCAAGGCACTGAAAATAATGGCCTATTTTGTGAGAGAGGATAATAAAACATGTACATTGTCAAAATTAGAGATTGGGCTCAGATCAGTGAAATGAGACTCAATTTTTTAAAACAGCAAAGTGATTCCCATATGAAAAAATATGGAGCAAGTTGAGAATTGGGACTGTTGGCTGAGCATGAGTAATAAATAGTTTGCAGGTCCACAGAGGGTCCCACTGCAACAAGAGACCATGGCGTGTCAGGCTGGATGCAGGGATTCACTCCAAGGTCAAATAGGCGTGTGTTTATAACTCTTGATTTGGCCTCCGTAAGAACAAACCCAGTGGGGATACGAACTATAATCTTTTTCAAGTTCCAAATTTCAAAATCAACGTAGACCAAAGAAGTTTCGGAGGAAAATGAGAACAAGAATTTTTTTTTTTTTAAAATAAGCCTTGCAAGAAAACACAAATAAGAAGGACTATGTTTGGTATGTAAGGAAAGAGATTTAGGAAAGGCACGAATCTTTAAGTGTATAAAGTTAGGGTACAGAGAGGACAAAAATGATTTATTCTCTCCACACACAGTGGATAGTTGAAATAATAAAGGCATGGTGCCAGCATTGTTCCATGAGCACTGATAAATCTAGAAAACAGGCGATGAGGACAATTATTGGCATGGTCTGTTCCACCTTGGGCAAAGGCTGGCCTTTATTCAACCCATTACTCAAAAACTCTGCTTTTTCTCCATGAGCACAAACAAAACTCTCCTCACAGAAACCTCAGAAGGAGGAAAGAATTCCCTATCCTCTCACGTAGAAGGTATCAGAATAAGAATATTGTGTTCTAGGACAAAAACAGTATGATGGGGTGGTGGAGGGAGAGGCCATATGCTGTTACCACCAACACCAGTTCCCTGTTCATCCCGCATGTATGAATTGGTGAGTTCTCCGTGTGCTGGGGTAAGTGGAGATATCTGTCCTCTAGGAAATTTGTATAATTTTTTAAATTTTTTTTTAGACTTTTTTAAAATTTATTTGACAGACAGAGATCACAAGTAGGCAGAGTGACAGACAGAGAGAGAGAGAGAGGAGGAAGCAGGCTCCCCGATGAGCAGAGAACCTGATGTGGGGCTCGATCCTAGGACCCTGGGACCATGACCTGAGCTGAAGGCAGAGGCTTTAACCCACTGAGTCACCCAGGCACCCCCTTTGTACACTTTTATTTGGTTTGTGACTCCCAAATATAGACCTACCACCTATGTAAGTTATACTGAGAAGCGAAGAGGAGAATCTTTGCTCCTCCTTCCTGAATGCAGGGCGATATGGCTCTCTCCTAAACCTTTAACAGCTCCCATCCATCCCAGGGACAAAGCCATAGGTACTCCACAAATGACCTCATGGCTTTTTTCCAGCTCAGACCAGCTCTCCTGCCCTCCTCTCCGACCCTGATTATATCCATTCTAACCTGTATCTCCATCCATGTGCTATGGTGTCATTCCCAAGACTCTTCCTTCCTCCTCAGATAAACTCCATGTGTAGTCTCTGCATGGCCCTCATTTCAGACATGGCCTCAGAACTTTCCTTTGGCTCTCTCTTGATTTCATGTTCTGCCTCCTGAGAGCCAGCCCCACCACTCCCCACACCAGCTCAGGCTCCTAAATCCCACACCTGGTCAGAGAAGTCCCAGAACTGCCAGTCCAAGAAGCATAAACTTGACCATGCTACCCAAGGCTGCTCTGAATATAAATGAATCCTAAGTATCTAAAAGGGTTATTTGGGATGAAATGTATAGACACTTGGCCAAGATTCAGAATCTCTCAAACAGCCACTCTATAAGATTATGAAGGAAGCAGAGGGAGGTCCCTTCCCCTCAACCAGGAAAAAAATATTCTCTCTGTTCCCGTGAGGCCTGGATCAAAAATAACATAACTTCAGAGGTCAGAGAAGTGATAGGAATGGTTAAAGTGGTCCAAGCAGGGGAGTGGTGGGAAGTGTGGCCCATGGGAGAACATCCCCGTCTGTCTTAGGGCTGCCATAACAAAGTACCATGGACTCAGGGGGCTTAAACAACAGAAATGTATCTTCTCACAGTTCTGGACTCTAGAAGTACAAGGTCAAAAGGTTGGCCTGTTTGGTTTCTTCTGATGCTTCCCTCTTTGCCATGTGGATGGCCACCTTTTCACTATCCTCCCATCAACTTTCTTCTGTGTCTGTCTGTAAGCTCTTCTCCTCTTTCTATAAGGATCTCGGTCATATTGGATCAGTATCCATCCTATGACCTCATTTAATTTGATTACCTCTTATAGACCCCTAACTACAAGAGTGATTCCCGGGAAAACACTGAATCAATCTGACCTAGCTCTGCCCCAAAGATAACCCTATAAACAGGCACAGAAAGGGAACTGGTACATTTCAGAAAAGATCTGTGACTTCTCTGGGCTTCCTTCAAACCTCAGGCAGAGAAGCTGCTTCTAGGTACAGTACAGTTATGATGGTGGTAAAGGGATTGTAGGTCAAGAGTCATAACTGACCCAAAATAGGCATAACTGTGGCAGATTCTATAAAGACCTGGTAGGTAAAGTCGGACAGGCCCTAGCGCTGTGCAGCTGGGTCCAGGAGCTAAGGAAGAATGGTAGGCAGGTTTCCTCTCTCCAATGGGCAGGAGGAAAGTCAAGTGCAGAGAAGCAGAGGGGAAAGGGGAAAGTGAATTTACGTGGACAAGGGCCATCATTGAACTCAGTGTGGGCAAGCAGGATGACACTCCTGGGCCAACTCTGATGGGTAGTGGCTGTGGGGAGGATCAGTTTGTATAAACTCTGCAGCCTCATCCGGACACTGAAGGGAAGAGTTCTGTGATTGATTAGCCCTGTCTGTTCTGGGCACAGAATGGTTGTGACTGTGCCATCCTGCTCCAGGAGGAGTGATCAGGCAGTACCAGTCAAACACCCAGGCCTGGGGATGGGAACCTGTCAACGGTGTTTCAGCTACAAGAGGCCAGAAGCTAGGTGAAAGTCTCAGGACAAGAGGCCAGAACAGAAACAAGGGATTTGCTTGTACCACCTGGAGAGCAAACCAGAAACTTCAGAACCATGGAGGTCAAAGCAGAGATGTGCAGATCTGAGGTGTTGATTTTTAAAAGCTTACTAATAATCTGAAAGCCAGAAAAGTGGTAAGAATGAGTAGTGCACAAAAGCTCAAAGAAGCAGGGGGCACCCCACAGGCCTGGAGGAGAAATGGACAAGAGCAGCGAAGATCCTGATACAGGAGCAGCCGGAGGACGACTGGTTTGCCAGAAGTACTGGGCAGCGGAGGGTCACCAAGGGATCAAGGTGTGCGCATCAGATGGAGAACCCAGCCACAGCTGGTGAAGAAAGGGCCAAACCACTTCTGGGGCCTCACAAGGGCAGGCCAGGAACCTGGCCCGCAAGCTCATTTCTTCATTCTCAAGGACGGCTAGGGAACCAGTGTGTTGTGTCGGGAGGAGGCAGGTAACAAAGCACGCCTGTGCCCTTGAAGAGCTCAGAATAAAGCAGGAAATGCACACAGGCAAAATCCCCACAAAGAATGTGCTAAGTGTGGTGATGAAGGTAAATGCAGCACACTGTAGGGGCACAGAGGCAGATGAAGTCAATACCCATCTCTGAAAATGAGTGTGAGCTTGTTGAATGAAGGAACCAGGATGACAAATACTTAGCGAAAAGTACCTAACACGTGCCATGCATCATTATAAATGCTTTACACATATTAACTCATGTCATCCTTTGGGGGGAGGTATTCTGTTGTTACCATTTCACAGATAAAGAAACTGAGGCTCAGAGAGTAAGCTGTTCAAGGTCCACAGCTGGGAAGTGGCAGAGCTTCATGGTCTGTCACAAATCTTCATGGTCTGCCCTGACGGCCTGTGCATAGCTTCCCCTTAATGGAAGGGAAGGTATGGGTAGAAAGGTCACTCTTGAAAGATATTTCAAGATCAAAATGGACCTTAGAGTCCATCTAGTCCAAGTGATACATGGGAGGGGGGATATTTGGGCTAATGTCCTCAACCATCTTTCATTTCCAGATTGTTCTGAATCCTCGGAACAATGCTTCCTTCAGAAGCACCCGTTGTTCTCTATTAAGGACTTACATTCCTAGGACAAAATTAATGGGCACCCGGCAAGGATGCAACTCAATCTGAAATTAAAAGTAATCAAGGATGAATGGTCAGGATGCTAAGGGCTGTCATCCCAATCAAAAGCTACAATCCCTTGCCCCAGTTTCCAGACAATGAACAAGTTTTGTAAACATGGAACCTATTAAGGAGAGGCTGGATCCTGGGAGGAGGGACCCCAAAACATCACGGCAAGTGTACCCAGTAACAATTCCTCCTGTCCTTCCCCAAAGAGATTATATGGCCATTTGCCATGGGTACACCAAGGAAAGGGAGACACCAAACATTTTGAGGTCTACTGACTATAAGAGCTGACTTGACATTGCTAACTGGAGACTCAAGCATCAGTCCGGGCCTTCTTTGAGAATGAGGACACGTGGGTCCCAGGAATAAATGAAGGTAGCCTGGCTCGGGTCCAGCTTACACTGGGCTCACTGAATCCAAGGACCCATCAACTGTCATTTCCATAGCCCCCAAATGAAAAATTGGATGCACACAAACCCACATCGGTCTGGCAGAAAGTCAAGTGGGAACTATACTCCTCTAAAACCCAGTTCAAAACAGTAAATCAAAAGCAAGATAGCTTTCTGGAGGAATGGCAGGGAAAAAAAAACAAAACACTTAAAGGGCATAGGGTTGGTGAACCCCATCTTACCTCCATTTAAGTCACCAGTCTGACCCCTGCAAAACGCAGACAGATCCTGAAGGATGGCAGTTTAGATGGCTGCCATTCCATCAAGCCCCAGTGCAGCTGCTCTACCAGATGTGAGATTTCTGCTAGAGCAGATGAACATAGCCTTGGGTATGTGGAATGAAGCCACTGATCTGGCAAATGTATTATTTTCCATCCCTATCAAAAGAGAGAATCAGAAGCTATACCACAGTATATTTACAGTCTGGTTTGAGGGCAATATTAACTCTCTTTCCTTCTGTCATAAAACAGTCCAAAATAAAAACCTGGACTGGTTAAACATCCCACAGAATATCACACTGGTCCATTATGCTAATGACATTATGCTAATTGGATTGAATGAGCAGGAAGTGGCTAGGACATTGTAAGCCTAACTAAGCCATGTGCACTCAGGAGGCTAGGAAGTAAACAGTATGCAGGTTGAGAAACACACTGCATCAGTTAAAAAAAAAAATTAGGTCTCCAGAGATCTGAGCAATGCCAGCCCCCCATTCCAAAATAAAGGATAAATTATTGCATCTTGCACATTTCTCCATGAAGAATGAAGGCCAATGATGGCTGGTTCCAGTAACAGGATCTTGAGACACAGGACTACCTCCCACCAGGCATGGGAGTCAGGGCATTTAGGCAATAAGAGCATTTCTTGGAAGCCACTGCTACTCAGAAATGGCTAGCAATAATTCAAATCTAAGCAGAAGTGACTACACACCACTTAATCCAAAGGCATTTCTAACTCACTTCCCCTTACCAGAATCCCAAAAGGCTATTCCAACACCACCCAACCCAAGAGGAAGTTAGAGTGTAGATGTTTTCAAAAGTCTGTCCAGGTGATTGCTAGGGCACCTCCGAGAGCCTTGGCAGGGGTCTGTACAAGTGAAGGGCCCAGGAGTTGACATGCCATTAGCTTCCAGGTAAATTCAACAATGGTTAGGAACCAAAACAATGAGCAACAAGTTCTGTTCACCTTCAATCAGGCCAAGGTGGAGCTGGATGCGGGTGCTGAAGTTCTGGTGCACTTTTCCAAAACTTCTTCTCTATTCCTGTGTCAGTGAATATTTTCACCACTGTGACAACTACCAAGGGCTTTTTGTTTGTTTATCAAACTAGGTTCCATCAAACACTCTCATAATTAGGAACAGCTGGTGAAGTACAGGGGCTGGGAGGGGAGCCGACACTCCATCCTCATCCAGAAAGAGTCATGAAGACCAAGAGTTTGGCTCCTTAGCTGCTATGTCTGGATGGGAATTACAAATATCTGGACATTCTTGCCACGGTCTCAAATTCCAGTGCCGGAGACAAGGCATGAGAGCTCGGGACTCCAGCTTCCTCCATCTGCACATCGACGATATTGACTAGTCGGTGACTGCTGGATGGATGGCACGACCGAACTGCAAAATCATATATTATTGCATTTCCTCTTTCATCTCATGGGGCAAGATGAATTTATGATATCGTAATTGTTTCCATGGCAGCAAATCATATTGTCCCAAACAGGGGATTTTATGACTTCATGGCTGGATTAAGAAAAGGGAGAAATCAGATTGAGAGTGAGAAATTTGCCTAAGCATAAATATCTTCGATGATAGCAAAGGGAATACAGCAAATTACAGACGGGCAAAATTGCCTTTGGTTTAAATGTTCTTTTTATAAGTTCATCCCAGTGCAGAAGCCCCTTCTCCAGGCGTATAATTTGTATAATGATGCTCTTTCCTTGAATTCACAGAAGGCTAATGGTGAAGCTCATCTATTTTGGGAATGCTTCAGCAATGCTATTACTAATTGTTTTACAACAAATATCTGGATTTCTGCTGTAAGCAGTTTTGTTTGGCTTTTCTACTTGTTTGGGTTGCTTGGTTTTTTGTTTTTGTCTTTTTTTTTTTCCTTCTTTTTTTTTTTTTTACTCCCTCAAGATTTTATCTACAGAAATTCATTTGAAATAAACCTTTCCAGATAAAAATTGGCTTTATGTCATCTGAAAATCTGTCAAGAACTCTCCTCACTAGAGGCATCTGCTTTGCCTTCCATAGGTTCCCATTGGCTTCATTCTCATATTTCCAATCTTCCATTAGTTTCTGCCTATTACCTGAGAAGAAAGCAAAATTGCTTCCTAATTTTGAAGCTACTTAAATTTACCTCAGTTTCATTTAACCATATACAACAAACAAACAAAGACTTGGGATTTTAAAACTCTCTCTCACTTGATCACTTTCCTTTCTCTCTTTCTCTCCCTCCTTCCCTAATTTCTCTTCCTTTCTCGCCCTCCTCCTTCCCTCTCTTCATATCTCACCCCAACTCCACACTACTCCTTTTTCTGCATAGACATATTTCCAGTACCTTCTAAGAACAGTGTCCCTCTCTCCTTCTTTTAACGCTCACACACCCAGAATCTGCAGCTTCCTGCTAATTCACAAACTTCTTGCCAACCAGCTCACCCAGGAACACCACAGGGCTTCCATTCTCTGAATACCCTGAAGACTCACTGCTTCCCAATAATGTGTCCCAGTGATCCTTCTCCATTCTTATTCTGAAGATTCCACCTTGCTGAATCCTGTACAACGAATGATTCCTCAATATGATTCCATCAGCAAGTGTTCTGTGATGGTTAGTTTTATGTCAGGTTGGGGAGACTATAGTACCCAGTTATTTAATCAAACACTAATCTAGGCATTTCTCTGAAGGCATTAATAGATGTGTTTAACATCTGCAATGGATGACTTTAAGTAAAGGAGATGACTTTCAATATTGTGGATGGGTCTCATCCAATCAGTTGAAGGCTTTAAAGCTAATAAGTGGAAGCTAAAACAGGTTGCTTAAAGAAATATTGCCTCAAGATTGTAACATAACTTCTGTCTGAGTTTCTAGGCTGAGGCCTGCCCTATAGATTCAGAATTTTCCATAACCTCACAGTCACATTCACCAATCCTTAAAATAAGTCTCTGTGTGTGGGGGGGGGGGTTAACACTTCTTGTAAGAACCCTGACTGACACATGTACATAAAGAACACACTATGTGTTCAGTGACATGCTGAGAAATATACTGTAAGAAATACAAAGGACCCAAAAGGCATGGTCCATTTCTTCCAAGAGCTTATAGCTCATGGGAGAACTAGGAATAACAGTGCCTAAAACAATGACAAATTTTTAAATAATAATAATAATAATAATGGGATTTAAATGTTCTGTGTAGATGCCCAGGAGTTCAGCGGAAAGAAGCATCAGTTGGAACTCGGGGAATCAGGGAACATTTCGTGGAAGAAGGGAGCATTGTGCTGGCCCAGGGAGGACTGAAGGACTGGTACAGGCATGGGAGAGAGCAGAAGGAACTCAGGCAAGAAAAGCCAAGTAGAAGGCCCAGAGGCAGGCATCTGTGCAGTCTGCTTACAGAACAAGGAGGAGACCAGTCTGAGCAGAGCAGGATGCGTTTAGAGAACCTGGAAAGCAAGGTTGGAGAGGACGACTGGGACAGAATTGGGGGAGACCTCATTAAGGTCTTGTTTAGGCCTTGATATTATAGAAAGAGATCCCAGAGTTTCAACAGAGAGAGAAGTTACAGGTTGACAAATTCAAGGACCATGCCCAAGCACCCATGGCTAGTTAGTGGCAGCATCAGAGAACCAGGTTTCTTGACACTTTGTCTAACCTTTTTCCCACCACACCTCTCTGCCTCCATATAGAATAGAGAAATGATATCATGGAAATAGTTTAGAGAGAAACTGTCTAGTTGGTGGATGAGACCTTAGAAGGGAGGCTCCCAAGTGTGGCAGACGAGGGTCTCCAGCAGGGGAGCACGGGTGAGAGGAGGATGACGGAAGGTCATGTGGTCATCTAAACCCAACAGCTCCTTCTCAACCTTCCCCCTTCCCACTTAGTAGCATTTTATGTCTGTGGCTCCTTCCTGAAACTGCCACCTCATCTTCTTTGACACTTTCTCTCCTCCTTCCTCTCTCTACACTCCTACTCTGGATTTTTCCTCCTCCTAGCTCATCAGTGTAGGTGGCCATCTTGTCCTCTCTTTTTAACAAGACCTTGACAATTGTGATCAATCTCGGGACCTAAGCTCTCACCTTGGTAATGACCTCCATACTGCCATTCCTAGGTCTGTCCATTGTCATGTGTTTCAGGCTCACAGGCTTAATTACCTACTAGAAAGCTCCACTTGGATGTCCCCCAGCACCTCCCACTCACTGTGACTGCAACTAAACTCACCGCTTGCCTCCTCACACTTGATCCTCTAGTCCTCCCTGTTTCCGACTTGGGGATCAGACACTTGGGCTCAACATCTCAGCATCGCTTTTGCTACTGTTCCCTCTTGGTTGTTCTCCACTGGATGAAAAGTTCTGTTCATTCTACCTCCCCAGCATCTCCACCATCCTCCTCTGCCTGAATTTCCAACTCTGCTCCTACTTCTACCAGTCACATTGGAGCTGCTGTAACCTCCAGCCTAGATGATTATGCTCCCTCTTGCAATTCTCATCTCCAACCCATTTTTGAGGCTGTGCCTAGATTAATTTTCCTGAAACACAGCTCCAGTGTATTATTTACCTGTGCATTATTTTTAAATCTTTTGCCAAGACTTCAAACGGAAATCAGCTCCCTGCCGGTCTTCACCTTCCTTCCCCCTCTTCCCCTCCCCCACTCTAGGCTCCTGCCCAGCTCAGTGATCATCTTCCCTCCTCACTCACAGCTGTCTTGCTTCTGCGGTTCTGTTCATGCTGTTCCCTCTGGCTGAAAGGCCAACCCCAGCGTTGTCATGTCCAAACATGACCTAATTTTCACAGCCCATCTCAAATGTCCCTCTTTCTCCAAGCCTTTCTAAACTCAAGTGGAAGTAATTTTCCCCTTTTCTGCATCCTCATAACTTGAATCTGTAACTCATTATTTTCCTCCTTAAATTACTCTTCCTGAACATGTTTTACCTCTAAGCTTTGGCTAAAAACTGAGGCTAGAAAATGAATCTTTATAGCACCAAACTCAAAGCATCTACACAGTGTTTTGCATATACTAGGCAATAAATAAGTATTTCCTTAATAAATTCTGAAAGAAGACACTATGGGACTTGGTGTGGATTGGGGAAAATGTTTAAAGATAGGAATAAAAAGAAATGGAAAAGTCTCAGGTTTAGCTGCATGGAAGGGAAGTAGTGACATTGGGAGGGGACAGTCATTCTGACCGTGGAAAGGGATTTGGGTGCTTTAAGTGACAATAAGATTTCTAAATGGAAATGGCCACCAGGAAGCTGGAAATATAGGCCTGGAACTCAGATGATGCCAACTTAGGAGCATAGACATGAGAGAGAACGCCCTGAGAATACATGCAGTTCCCAGTGAATAATGTAGAAGAAGAGAAATAAATAGGTGACGAAACGGAGCCTTGAAAAATAGGAGAATAGAAAACAAAGAAGTTGCAGTCAAAGAATAAGGGACAAGAACTAACATCATGAAGAGGACAACATGTCCAGAAGGAAAGAGATGCCAACAATGTTACATATAGAGATATCTATAAGTCACTCGCTGAATGAATGTTTATTGAACATCTTCTATATGCCTGGACTGCTGGATGTGCTAGAGATTCAGTGTTAAATATAATAGAGCCCCTGAAGAGTTAAGGCCCAGTGACGAAGAAAAAGCACAGATAAATATACAGCAGGTGGCAATGAAGTGCCATAAAGAAAAAATAAAGCGGGGTAAGGAGATAGAGAAAGGCAGGGGTGTTATGTTAGATAGAAAGGGTCTAGGAAACCTCTCACCATGGAGGTGACATTTGAACAGAAAGCTGAATGAAGCCAAGGACCAAGCCATGTAAATATCTGGGCAAGTGTCTGGAGACAACCAGACAGCAGGGGGCGTGCTAGCTTCCTTCTGGGTGTCTTACCTGCTCTGGCCGGTAAGAAGTAAGAGCATGAGATGAGAAGAGGCAGACAGACAGTGGCATGTCCTGCGGGGTGGTGGTGTGTGCTGTGAGTGCGGATGAATGGAAATGAGGGAAATGGCGCCAAGCAGAGGCAGAGGAACCGTAGAACTGGGACAGCGAGAATCAAGAATGAGCTCGGGCTTCCTCCAGCAGGGACTCTGTTTCCAGGACATATTCCTCACCTGGTTCACCCTCTACCTCTGGAAAAGCCCGCCCTTCCGGAGCGCCCCGTTGGTCAATGCCACCACTTTGCCAACTCCCTGACAGAGAACTTCTGAGAGATCTTCATTTCCCTTTGAGTCTTTCCAAATCCTTCCTAACCAGTTTCTAACCCAGTTTGTTAGCAAATCCTGCTGTCCTTTCCTCTCTAGATACTCAGCATTCCTACCTGTCTTTCTGTTTGCATTGTCACAGCCTGAAAACAGATACTGATCCTTTCCCAGGGGAACTGTCTTCCTCCTCAGATCTCTTCCCTCTGAATCTGCCTACCGTTCCCCACTGAGCCTCACCACTTCAGCCATAATCACCTTCTTCTATTGGTATTGCTTTTACCAACCATCATTTTTTTTTATCTTACTGATTTTTTTATTGTGTTATGTTAGTCACCATACAGTATGTATGTCATATGTTAGTCATCATTAGTTTTTTTGTTTGTTTTGTTGTTGTTGTTTTTGACAGAGAGAGAGATCACAAGTAAGCAGAGAGGTAGGCAGAGAGGGAGGAGCAAGCAGTTTCCTGCTGAGCAGAGAGCTCGATGCGGGGCTCGATCCCAGGACTCTGAGACCATGACCTGAGCTGAAGGCAGAGGCTTAACACACTGAGCCACCCAGGCACCCCCATCATTAGTTTTTGATTCAGTGTTCCAAGATTCATTGTTTGTGTTTAACACCCAGTGCTCCATGCAATCCATGCCCTCCTTAATACCCATCATCAGGCTCACAAATCCCCCCATGCCCTTCCATTCTAAAACCCTCTGTTTGTTTCCCAGAGTCCATAGTCTCTCATGGTTCGTCCCCCACTCCAACTCCCACCCCTTTATTTTTCCCTTCCTTCTCCTAATATCCTCCATACTATTCCTTATGTTCCACAAATAAGTGAAACCATATGATAATTGACTTTCTCTGCTTGACTTATTCCACTCAGAATAATCGCTTCCAGTCCCATCCTTGTTGATGCAAAAGCTGGGTATTCATCCTTTCTGATGGAGGCATAATATTCCATTGTGCATATGGACCACATCTTCTTTATCCATTCATCTGTTGAAGGGCATCTTGGCTCTTTCCACAGTTTGGCAACCGTGGCCATTGCTGCTATGAACATTGAAGTACAGATGGCCCTTCTTTTCACTACATCTGTATCTTTGGGATAAATACCCAGTAGTGCAATTGCAGGGTCATAGGGTAGCTCTGTTTTTAATTTCTTAAGGAATCTCCACACTGTTTTCCAAAGTGGCTGCACCAACTCGCATTCCCACCAACAGTGTAAGAGGGTTGCCCTTTCTCCACATCCTCTCCAACATTTGTTGTTTACTGTCTTGTTGATTTTGCCCATTCTAACTGGTGTAAGGTGGTATCTCAATGTGGTTTTGATTTGAGTCTCCCTGATGCCTAATGATGATGAACATTTTTTCATGGGTCTGTTAGCCATTTGTATGTCTTTTTGCAGAAGTGTCTGTTCACGTCTTCTGCCCATTTTTTGACATTATTATGTTTTGCGTGTGTTGAGTTTGAGGGGTTCTTTATTGATCTTGGGATATCAGCCCTTTGTCTATAGTGTCATTTGCAAATATCTTTTCCCATTCTGCGGGGTGCCTCTTTGTTTTGTTGACTGTTTCCTTTGCTGTGCAGAAGCTTTTTATCTTGATGAAATCCCTAAAGTTCATTTTTCCTTTTCCAACCATCAATTTTATTTTATTTTTCTTCCTCTTGGTCTCGGATTCTAACATCACTGAAGATTGAAGCCAGGCTGTTGAACCCTTGTATCAGGAACCAGGGAGCTCTGCCTATCTTAGTCTCTTCACAGTGGTCCTCCCCTTGGCCTGAACCTGTCCCTCCCCTTGTCCTAAATCTGTTCCCAAGCTGGACCACAGGCTTGGCCAGACCATCTGGGCAAACTTGCTGGCTGATCTAGCACCAACCGGCCACAGGCTTCCCTGGCTCTAGCTGGTCACATAATGACCACAGCCCCTTCATCTCATCCCTGTGACTCTGTGCCCATCCTCACCAGTCACTCCCTGCTTCTGGCACATAAATGTGACATTAGGGGAACATGTGGCCAAGGACAGTGTAAATCTCTGGCTTTAGTTTGTCAACTCAGAGGATGGCTCCTGCTTTAAGCGAATGCTTAGATCCTTCATCTAAAAATGCAGGGAGGAGGGAGCACTCATGAAACTGGGACAGCCCAAGCACAGTGATGTGCTTGCAGCTTAAAAACCACCACAAAATACATACATAGAGGGGCACCTGGGTGGCTCAGTGGGTTAAAGCCTCTGCCTTCAGCTCAGGTCATGATCTCAGGGTCCTGGGATCGAGCCCCTGGCATCGGGTTCTCTGCTCAGCAGGGAACCTGCTTCCCTTCCTCTCTCTCTGCCTGCCTTTCTGCCTGCTTGTGATCTCTGTCTGTCAAATAAATAAATAAAATTTAAAAAAAATACATAGATACATACATGCAGTATTTCGACTCTGAAGCTTTGTTAATAGGCAGCAGCAGGGTAAACCCCATTATTCAGCAAATATGTTCTTGAATCTATCAACCTTTGATAGGTTGAAGTTACAGGAAAATGTATTCCCTCCCCAACCCCCAAGTCGCTATTCCCCTGACGAAACAACAAAGTCACGGGCCAGGAACTGTGATTTTAGCCTTTCTCTGAAGAATCTCCTCCTGGCTGCTAACAGAGCTGGGAGGTCTCCCTCTGGCCCCATTATTCAGGGGGAATGAACACCATCAGCCTGTGAGCTAGCTTGGCCTAAACTTGGCCCTTGAGACTCAGAACCTGGCTTCAGAAGAGTGGGAGGGGCAGAATACAAGGGAAGAACAGAGGGTAAGAACCTTCTCGGCTGCTTACTAAGCCTTTGGAAGCACCAGGGTGGGGGTTTCGGACAGCCTGCCGTCTTAAGTAGGAATGGAGAGCCCAGGACCTCTGAGACCTACTGTCGTTGAAGGAGGGTGAGCAGGAGCCTGACCTTCCCCACAGCTCCTGGAGGACATGGCCTGGGGCGCCTCCTGAGGGCCCCTTCCCGCTGCCCTTGGCCTCAGTCCTCTCTCCAGCACACACCCTGTCCTGGGTGAACTCTCTGGGCGCAGCCCTAAGGGCAACGGAGAAGGCTTTAAAAAACAAATCCTGGTGATCTCTGTGGAGGAAATCTGCTGGAGGGAAAAACAAAACAAAACAACAAAAAAACAAAACCAAACCCAGCAACCTTTGAGTAGCATCGCAGGCCTTGCTGGTAATGCACGACAGAAACGAACCAAATCTTCAGCCGGTCCGTCCCAAGCGTCTCCACCAGGAAAACAATGAGGAAACGTCTTACCTCGCCTTTGTTTGTGGGGAATTTCCTAAGAATTCCCATCTCTGCGGCGATTTTCATTCTGGCTTTTAACCGCATGCAAATCCCAAGCCACGCGCTAGAGGTCGCTGTTCATCACAATCCAACCTAGTCTCCGGTGGGGTCCGCCCGCCCGCCCGCCTCACGGCTTCACCGCAGAGGGACAACCTGCGGGCTCTGGGCAGCAGGAAAATCTGCTCGCTCACGCCCGGGCCAGGTATGTCAGGACGCATCCGACTGCAGGGACGTTTGCCCTTCATTACACAGACAGAAGTATAAAAGGGGGAGGGGAGAGCTATCGCCAAATTTCTTCCAATTAATTAGAATTTTTCACAAGTGCGGCCCAATTTGTGACCTTGTAAACACTTCCCCCTGTTCCTCTGCCTTCCCCTCCTCAACACCCGGTGACCCCACAAGCAATTTGAAGAAGGGATGATAAGAACGACTTGAATAAAAGCCAGGGTTTCGATACAGGCCATACCTGCAGCGAGCTACTACCATGGACACCTCTAGGTTTGTATCCCTCCAGGCTGGTCCTGTGCCCAGAATATAAAACAGCTCAGAAATAAAACTACGAGATAACAGAGCCGATAATACTGTAAGCCATGACAGCCTGGCCCGCTGCAGAGATTTCTAAAGCGAGGACTGGAAAGATCAGGGTCCACATAGAAGACCATTATTAATGAACAGGAGCTTGGCCTGGCCGACTCCCACTATTTCTTTCTTGCGTCTCCTAACAACATTCACCTGTTCCTTCTTTAGTCCTAACTTTGGAAATTGCGATTCTTTCCACCCAGGCCAACACAAAGGCGAGAAAGAGGCCAGACTTGCCATAAAAGTCAGCAGTACTTTCGTTGGGAGGCAGGTCAGGAAGCCCCTACTTATCATTTGCTGCATTTCCGCCTGTGTCCTTTACTCTGGATCCAAAGTAGATTCTAGATGGTGACGCAGAGTCATTACACATGCAGACGCTGGTACAAGACAATGTATAAGGCAGCGTTAAGATCACGGCACAGACTCCAAGTCTTAGGGAAATTCCTAAAAGAGCCCAGAGCACCAGTGTAGACAAGCAAGGGCTTCTTGGTGAAGACCAGGGCTTAGCCTCTCCTCTTGGGGGTGGGGGGTGCTGAACTGGGGCTGGGAGCATCTGGGGTAGGGAAGTAGACAGGAGCCTGGCTTTGGTGAGGGGACTGCCCACCTGCAGCCAGGTGCGGCTGCTGAGTTGGAGGGGAAGATGGGAAGCACCAACCACCGACAGTGTGGGAACAGGGGTACATGAACGGGTATGCTGCGGGGCGAATCTGCACACTTTCACTGTGGTGGTAAAATATACATAACATCATAGCTAACACTGTAGTCCTTTTTAAGTATGCAATTTGGTGGCGTTGAGTAGATCCAGATTCTCGGGCAACTGTCCCCACTCTCCATCTCCAGAACCTCTTCCTCATCTCAAAAAGAAACTCTGCACCCATTAAGCAATGGCCCATTCCCCTCTCCTCCCAACCCCTAGTAACCTTTGTTTTATTTTCTGTTGCTATGAATTTGCCTCTTTTATGTACCCCCATGTAAATGAAATCATGCAGTTGGTGTCCTTTTGTGACTGGTTTATTTTATGGAGCATAATGTCCTCAAGGTTCATCCATGTTGTTGCATGAGTCAGAACTTCATTCCTTTCGAAGGCTGAATAATATTCCATTGTGTGGCTATCTGACATTTTGCTTACTCATTCATCCTGTAGACTTTTGGTTTGTCTCCGCTTTCTGGCTATTGTGAATAAAGCTCTATGAACATTGGTGTACAAATATCTTTTTAGGTTCTTACTTTCAGTTCTCTTGGGTATATATCTAGGAGTGGAGTTACTGGATCAATGTGGTAATTCTATATTTAAGTTCTTGAAGAACAAATTATTTCCCACAGCAGCTGCACCATTTTACATTTCCACAGGCAAAGCAAAAATATCAATTTTTCTACATCCTCACCCAACACATAATTTTCCAGGTTTTTTGTTGTTGTTTTTTTTTAATAATAGCCATCCTAATGGATGAAGTGGTATGTCATTATGGTTTTGATTTGCATTTCCCTAATGATTAGTTATTATTAGACATCTTTTTTGTGTTTATTGGCCATTTGTATTTTCTTTAGATAAATGTCTATTCAAGTCTTTCACCCACTTTTGAATGACCCTACACTTTTGAGGCAGTATGATGCTTCCGTCCTGGCTTGGGCACTTCCTAGCTGCGTGACCCAGAGCTAGTTAATTTCTCTCAGTTCCTTAATCGGTAAGACAAAAACAATAGTATTTACCCACACAGGATTGTAGGAGGATGAAGTGAGTTTGTATCTACAAAGCGCTTTGAGTAGTGGCAGAGCAGACGCTTAGTACGTGCTAGATTCATTACTACATGAGGTGGCTTGGAGAGGGGAAGGATGGAGTACATGTGGTGGAAAGGAGGGACTAGGGAGCTAACATCCTACTACTGGTGCTGGTGGGAGTAGCCTCAGAGATCACCCAGTCTAGCCTCTGTATATAACAGAAAGGAAAGAGGCAAAGTTAGATCCAAGAGCCCAGGGGCAAGAGGGGTCCTTAGAGCCACTGCTCCAGAGTCCAAGTCCACGCTCTGTCTACCACACTTTCTACTGACTTCCATTCCAACCTGCAGTGTTCTATTAGCATCCTCATGGGATAGGACTTGAACATCTTCAAAACCACATTGATATCCTCTAATTGGCATCATATTGATGGACCTGCCCTGGTTGTTAGTTCTGAGGCTCAGGGTGGGAGCTGTGGGAGCAGGAGGTGGTGCTACCTTCAAAATTCCCCTTTGGGGAAAGGGAGCCCCAGGTTCTCTCAGCGTTTGGGGCTGGTCAGTTCTCAGTGGCCTGCTCCCACTTTTCCCTCTCACTTCCTACTCCTGTGGGACAGACCAGTTAGAGTAAAAGACCAGCGACTAGAAGACCCTCTCCTAGAGAGACAACTCTTGGGACGTCCCCCCAAAGGGCCCGAGAATGCAGGCAGCCTCTACTTCAGGTGGAGTTCTTACTGGATGGAACCCTGCTTGTCCATGTGGAACTCCCCATTTTTCTGGGCCTACCAGCACGTGTGATGATGCCAACTGCCGCCCAGCCCCCATGGTGGCAGGTGACCCAGAAATAGGTGGGTAAATGGACACAACATGAGCTGAGGCAGCCTGGTCTGCTGAAGGTTTTTATGGCACCTCAGAAACAACTGATGGCATCACTGGTAAAATCAATATGGCCTCTTTTTGCAGTGCCTAGATCTGAAGTTCATGTCCAATTTCCTAAATAGTCCTGCCTCCAACAGCAGAAGCCATTCATATCAGCTTGACATAAACCCAGACGCTCTGCATCTCTATCTCAGATTTGGCTAATGTGATTTCTCCCATTCACCTCCCTGAGACAACGCGACACGCATTTTATCTCTCACGGAGCCGCATGCCCCCTCTCGTACAGTCTGCTTGCTGATGATTCACATCAAATTTCCTGTTGGGCTTCCTTTATAGATGCATGGCTCCTGGTGTTTTTACCCATCTTCTCGTGGTGCATCCGGCCCGAGAATTCTTATCTTACTTGTCAGCTTAGCAGCCGTCCCTCTCCACCGATGTTCCCCCGGGCAGCAGAAGGAAGTTTCACATTTTAAGAATGTTTTGATTATTTCTTCTTCCTCCAACTTTCCCCCCTTTTCTTCTAGGATGAATAAATGTCAGCTGTTATAACCCCAGGGTCCTAGGGACATCTTTGGTCCTTGCATGTCCTGCGATCAAGAAGGCAAGAAACATCCACGGGCCCATCACCAAGGCCTTCCCTAGGCAGGAGAATGAGGGCTAGGAACCCAAAGCAGGAAGGGTGGCTCCCGAGGCCTACGCAGCCATTTGGAGGAAGAAGTCGGAGCTTTGGGGGTTGCCCGGTACCCCAAGGATGATTAACCCCACATATGTGTCTTCCACACAGGAGTTTTTTAATTTTTCCCCAAAAGTGCATGAAGAAAGAGAGAATGTGTGGAGAATGAGGGACAGCCAGGCTCTTGGCCTCCTCCCTTGATTCAAGGTGATCAGCTCTGAGTTTGTATGTTTCACACAAGATGGTCTTTGGAAGAAGCCCCTCTGTGGCCCCAGACAGGCAAAGCCACAAATGTGCTTAAAAGATCACCGTCCTTCCAAAGAGGAAGGACCTGGAGCTCAGTTCCAGATCTGCCGCTCACAGCTCTGCTATCTGGGCAGGAGGTTGCTTCTCCCCTGGAATCACAGATAACCTTAATGGTCTTGCAAGGTCATTGTACGGGTTAAAAATAATATACATAACTCTTGGAGTACCTGGGGGCCCAGCTGGTTAAGCATCTGACTCTTGATTTTAGCTCAGGTCATGATCTCAATGTTGTGAGATCAAGCCCCAGGTCAGGCTCCATGCTGTGCGTGGATTCTCTCTCCTTCTCCCTCTGCCTCTTCTCCTGCCCATCCTCATACTCCCTGCCCCTGCCCCTTTAAGTGTGCTCTCTCTCTCAACAACAACAACAACAATAACATCCATGAAACCAAACCTATATATAGAACTCTTCTCAGCCCATAGCAGTTGCTCAGTAAAGGTAGCTATGAATTACCATGATATTTAAGCATATGCCTTTAATTCAGCTGATTTAGTGCTGGACATTTAGCTTATAGGTTTTTGAGTGAACGTTCACCAACACGTTCATACAAAAATATTCATAGCCCCGAATCTGTAATACAAAAAAAAAAAAAAAAAAGAGGAGGAGGAAAACAAATAGAATGTGTCCATCAATCAGGAATGAATAAATAAATTATGGGTTATGCATCTCTCTATATTTGTATTTCATGACCGTGGATAGGTTTGTTTATTGATCTATTTTGTCAAAAACAAGATTATAACTTATCCTTTTGTTTGTTTACCTCTTCATACTTCTCTATATTAAAGGTAAGTTCAACAAATGTTATTTTTAATGCAGCGTTCTACATTCTATGTATATACTTGTTAAGTAAATAAATATTGACTATGATGAGGCTGATGGTGCAGGAGATGATGGGTCACTTTCAGAGAGTGTGGGACATTTTTTGGGTCAATTCCCAACAAGGACCAGGCTCTTCAGATGGATGTTCTCTTTCTTGCCAGTCTTCTTCTTGGACCCCATCTGTTCCACTCGATGAATTATTTGGGTCTTCCTGGGGCCTTCTCCAAGCGAAATAACTCTCTGGTCCTGGTTTTTATTTATTTTTTTCTGTTTTATAGTCAGAAAACTAGGAGAAAAGAAAGTCAACAATTCTTACCAGGTCTCAAAACCTAGAGTCGAACACTCAGCTGAACACCACAGGGTTCTCTAAGGACACAAACCCAATTTCCGGGTCCTCAGTGCTGGTTTCTTAGCACTTGGTCTGAGAGTGAAGAGGCGTGACCTCCTCCAGCAGATGATCTGTTCCACTTGCAGAAAAGGGGGCTCCTGTCTTTATACATAAAGCTCGGATCTTTGAGCTTTCTGTTTTACTCTTAAGATCTTTTCGGAACCACCTTTACAGGCATGTAGACCAGTGCTAACAAAATATTTCCATCACACAGATGAAAAACTCTAGCCAATACTGATCTAAGGGTGCAGAATTTCTGGCCTAGGAAATAAATGTGTAAGTGAGATCACTTGGCCTTCTCCCCTGTGAACATCCCACACACACACACACACGTTGAATGTCACACTACTTCCTCTGGCTTCAGGGCCCCATCACAACATCCTGTCATATCTGATTTCTTCTGAAGTGTGCCAAGCTCTGCGTGACTTTTCCCTCTCCTTCCCCCGAGACCCCTCTACCCCTCTGGCTCCCCTACTCGCACACAAACTCAGATTTTCTCCCTTCTCGGGTAACAATCAGGAGGAAAGTCAGCTGATTTCATTGATTGAATTTATGGTGTGAATGACTGATGACCTTGTAATTTTCTCTGGGAAAGTGAAGGATTTATCAAAGGCATTTAATGCCAATATTTACCTGAAGAGATTATAAATTCTTCTTTTCTCCATCCCTAACCCAGCCCTGGATTAGATGTTGGTCCACAGTCCTACTGTCCTCAGGGCTGAAGAGATCTCTGTTCTTCAGGAAGAAGACAGCTTCTTCTTCCCTGGTAGAATGTTCCCCTGTGATCCTGACTCTTTCCTTCTATAGATATCATATATTCTTCACTTCCCTTTCTCCTTTCCTTCCTCCAGAGCCCAGAGCCCATAAGCCTTTACTCTGAGTGTGTATGTTTGTGTTTGTGTGTGTGTGTGTGCTTCATTGGGGGGGAGGGCAGCTCACAGGCATTCTTCTGGTCTTCCCACCATTTTTCTTTCTAGTGGCTGCTCAGGTATCTGGAAAGAGATCACAGAGGGATTGCACTTTTATGACCACAGGGCTCCCAAATACTGATCGGCGTGCATAACCACACATCCCTTGGCTTGGGGAGCACAGTGTAGAGAGAAGTAGCTAGGATCTGGGCTAAGAGCCTTATCCATGAAATCATGATCGCTGCTTATTCAAGGGCCCCTCAGGTGTCTCGAGTATGGTCTTGGGCAACATTTATTTTTCTCCTTCCTTCTGCCACTCTCCACCCTCAGGATCTCCCTACGAGGACGTTGCCTCCTGCTGTCCCACAGCAACTCTAGCTGCTCTGTTGTATCTCCCTGAATCACAGTTAAGAGGGGGCTCCCTCTGTTACACTGGAAGCCCAAGTATGAGACAACTGGGCCCATTCAGTGGCATGGATCTGCCAAGGGGACTATTTTTTCATTTAAGTACAGTTTTCATGTTATCACAGTTTCCCTTCCCTTTGAAAGTTGGCACAAATCCTCTGGACCAGAAAACACCATGGAATGCTGGGTGTGCAAAATAACACCCAAACAACTCGTTGATAAGGCAAAGCTGAGCTTATTGCCTACGGCAGTGAAAGAGAGTACTTGTCCTCAGAGTCTCACAGCTTCTTAGAGAGAGAAGGGCTAAGGAGATACATTTAGTGAGATTTCGAAGTCTGACTTAAGACAGGTGTTCAGTGTGGGGGCACGTTGAGGACGGAGGGAGGATCATGGTGTCATAATCTTGCATTGGCGGACAAAACAAAGGAAGGATTTTGGAAGCAAAATGTCTCAACGAGTCTTAGGTTATAAGCTGTCATTTAATGCTTTCTAAAATTAAAGATTTGAGGAGCACATGGATGGCTCAGTCCGTTGAGCGTCAGACTCTTGATTTCAGCTCAGGTCATGATCTCAGGGTTGTGGGATCAAGTGTACAAGCAGCTTCTTCCCTTCCCTTCTGCCTCTCCCCCTACTCATGTGCGTGTTTTCTCTCCCTCTCTCCTTCTCTCTAGTGCACGCGTTCGCACACACGCGTGCTCTCTCGCTCTCAAATTTTAAAAAAATAAATAAAATCTTTTTAAAAATTAAAAAAAATTAAAGACTTGATACATCTATCAGGAGGTTCTTGCAATGATCAATAAAATTATCTGCCACTTTTATCTCCCTGGAAAAGAGGTTTCTGTAATTATTAAGTATGTGATGAAGACATTGGAATAGAAAAGTTGTGTGTAAACTGTAAGCTGCATAGGAGGTTTGAGTCTTAATAGTAACAAGTCCCAAAAGTACCCATTGGGCTACCCTTAATCATCTCCCTGTACTGCCAGCCCCACCTACCTTGTGCCGAATCTGTAGACCTAGAAATTTCAGACTATTTCCTTTTCTTATAGTGCTTCCTTTCTCATCCGGGTCACCATCTGCGGGGGAAAGGATTCCTGTTTCCATGCCCAGCTCAGCTACACACTGTCTCTTCTCGAGCCCCTCCAGCTCTCCCGCAGATAGAGCTCCTTCCAGCCTTCTGGACAGGCCCCAACAGGCCTGAATTCACACACACCAGGTAGGCCACCAGGAGCCCTTGTCCATGACTTTGGTGGACACTTGAAGGTTTGGTAGAAGAGGCAGAATGTACACGTTGGGCCTGTTGTAAAATGGCACCACCGTGGAAAGGCCACAGAAAGTAGTGCCATGAATTACTGTCCTTACTCAAGGAAATGAGGCAGAGCTGGCTGGATGTCCAACAACAGTTTTACTCCCTCTCACCTGGGACAGAGTTAGCACTGATCTCGGGCAAGATATCAGGCAGGACAGAAGCAGCCTGGGTCCCAGGATTGTCAAATGAAGAAAAGCCTGCCAGGCAGGATATGAAGGAGAAGTAAACTCCTATTATGTTAACCATGAAAAAATGTTCGGTCTATCTGTTACAGCGCTCATACAGGAAGCAAGATGATGATATTCCCATCGGGAGTCGCGAGAAAATGATCTCGGTCATTGTTTGGAACTGAAAAACCACACCAGAGTGAAGAACACCGAGTTCAAGCTTTGGGTGACCTTGATGGAAAACCAAAACAAATGAACTTGGCTTTGGCATATTAATCAAGTGGCAGGTATTTATAGAATGTGTTATTAGCTGATCATCCTTTGAAATCCAGTTTGCTTCTTGGGGAAGGTTCCTCTCTCTCTCTCTCTCTCTCTTTTTTTTTTTTAAAGATTTATTTATTTATTTGAGAAAGAGAGAGACAAAGAACACGTGAGCGGGAGATGGGGGTAGGCAGGGGGAGAGGGAGAAGGAGAGAAGCAGGTTCCCCACTGAGTGCAGAGCCTGATGCAAGGCTCCATCCTACAACCTTGAGATCATGACCTGAGCCAAAATCAAGTCAGATGCTTAGCTAACTGAGCCACCAAGGCATCCCAAAACTGAGATGATTCTCATTTATGTATTTCAGATGGGAAGAAACATATGGCTAAAGTCATATTTGATCAGAATCTCCTCAAAACCTAGATCATTCTCCCTGGAGTTCAGTTTGCTGCAAAATCCAGAGAAAACCTCTCCCAGCACCCTTCTCAATAACTTCACAGGCTGGAAGAACTAATACCCTCATGACAAGGAAGTCCTCACTCTCAGGAACTCTCCTGCTGTTTTGCTGCCCCTGAGTGCAGGTGTTGAAGCTGAGTCACAAAAATTAATTAATCAATTAAAAAATAAAAATAAAAATCACATACCCACAAGAATAGGCAGGAGCCCTCCTTTTCCCCATGTTTCTGTCATGTTATAGAGAAGGACACAGTGTTGATCGATGTACAATCCCGCACGAGTTTGCCTGGGATAACAACCATAAGAGGGTTTGGCCATGCTGGTTTGAGGTGGGCCCCCGCTGAAGATCATTGCTGGTCTGTGTGCACCGAGCAGCGTACGTTCTGAACACCAAGCAGCATGCATTCTGCCCATGTCCCTGCAACCATATGATCCTGGGAGTGATTCGCCCACCTTCTCTACCTACCCCACGACTTCCTGTAAAATAAAATTAATGAAATCGGCCAGTTTCATGCGAGAAAGATAGTAACAGGTGGTAAAAGATTATGGACTCTCATAGGAGGGAAGTACAGAATAATACTATATATAAACACTAGGTACATCCCAACTAACCCCAATACTGAGACACTTCCTCCTATCACAAGGTAAAGAGTCCAGTGGGTTCAAAAAAAATCTTTTTTTTTTTAATTTTCTTTTGTTGGTAAAACTTTCACAATGGGAAAAAAACATAGCATTTGGCTCATGCATTCTGAATCCAAAAGGATTCCACAGGCAAACAACGTTATTAGAAGAAGCCATCCAGCTCATACTTATTCATTCATTTGAGAGAGCATGAGAGCCATCAAGCAAACTGGTTTTGTGACATTCTCTTTTGAGGAGGTCACATGGGCCCCTTCAGCCCATTTCCATGTGTGAGTCCTGGCTTTGCTGGAGTTATTTGTGGGCAAGGCGCACATGAAAGCTTTGGAGGGTTGGCTTTTCAAGATTGAGTTTGGAGTGAGAAGAGAAGTTGACTTCGAGAACTGGAAGGCTTAGAGACCTGACAGACTCAGCACTAGGTGCTATTTTTAGTAGTTCTTCAACCTTATTGACATGAAAAATGCCAAGAAGAATAAGACCATAAAGGAGGGCACGTGATTTAACCACCAAATGTGATAGAAATAATTGTTAAACGCTCTTGTCCTTAACGGCCATCTTTACTCAGTTAGTTACAGCTCCTAACTTAGGGATGGTGGTTCACACTTCAGTGCTTGAGGAGAATAGGGAATGCCTTTGGATTTTATTATTTCTGATAACATGGATTTAAAAATTTAAAAAGCATCTAAATTCATTTTTGGTTTAAGTGTACTTTTGGTTTTAAAGCTTCTAAGTAAAAATATCATAGAAATTTAGACTGCTTGAGAGCTTATGAAATCAGAGGGGAGTGTCACCTCAAACAGATTTTGTGGTATTGTTCCCTCACCTCCTCAGCTGTGGTATTATTCCCTCACCCTTCTGGGCTATAGCACGTCTCCTCACCTCCTTGGCTATAGTGTGTCTCCCCCTGCTCCTCCCCTCCTGGGCGGTGTTTTCTCACCTCCTGGGCTGTGATGTCGTCTCCTCACCTCCTGGGCTGTGGTGTTGTCCCCTCACCCCCTGAGCCATGGTGTTGTTTTCACACCTCCTGAGCTATGGTATGTTAACCCCTCATCTCCTGAGCGGTGGTATTGTCCCCTCACTCCTCAGCTGTGGTGTTGGCCTCTCACCTCCTGAGCTGGGGTGTGAAGAACAGCCTAGGTGCTCCTGCAGCATGCCTTGCTGCTCTCCAAGAGTGGCAGCCATACCATGAGAAAGAGTGGCCGTCCTTGTGATTTGTTTCAACTTGAGAAATAGAAACCCACTGAAGCCAAGTCAAATAAGCAAGATTTATTAAGGGAACACATGGGAATTAAAGAAATCGAGTTCCAAGGACATCCAAACACAGAAGCTATAATTGAGCTAGGTCCTGGCTTCAAGGACACTCAGTCAACCCCAGAGCTAGCAATTAATAGATCTTCACTCCAAAACCTCCAAAATCTGCCAAAACTTGTGTCTCATGTCACAATGACTCATGTCATTGCTCCGCTCAAAATGCTCCAGTGGTTCCCATCTCACTCAGAGTCAAAGACTAAAGTCTTACCATGACCCACAGATCCTGTATGATGTTCACCACCTCCCCCGATTACACTGGGCCTCCCCGTCAGTCACACTGCTGTGAATGGTCATGTTGTCTACCCTGTGGTCCTTCAGCACTGCAGGAACCGTCCTGGCTCCAGGATGCTGTACCTGCTGTTCCCCCCTGCCTGGAATGCTCATCCCCAACTATGTATGTGCTTATCACTTCTTTTAGGTCTTTGCTCAAATGTCGTCTCAGTGAAGCGGTCCTTCTGTCTAAAATTGTAAGCCCACCCACCCCAAGACTTCCTATCTAACTTAACCTGAATTCTTTTCAAAGTTTTGTGTTATGAAAAATTTTAAACAAAGTGGTAAGATGAACCCCCCTTATAGTCATCATTGATCAGATGTCTAAATTTCATTGATCTTTTTTCATCTATGTCCCCTCCATTACTTCCCCGCGCATTATAGCTAAACCTCCTGGCACTGATCACTCTCTAATATATCTTTTCTTATTTTTCTTGGTTATTTCATGTCTTCCCACAAAAACATCGGCTCCGTGAGGACTGGATTTTTCTGGCTTTGTTCCCAGCCGATCATGGGCACCTCCAAGAGTGCCTGATGCTGAGTAGGTACTCATTATTCATGGCTGAATGAAGCAATGAAGCAGTTACCACAATATTGCCTGCTTTCTTCTCCCACAGCCTCCCCCACCATCTGACCTGCGCAGCCACGAATGCCGCAAGCACCCCTCCTCGGACTCCACCCAGTGACCGTCAGCCACAGCACCTACTTAGTCCCATCCCAGACTCTCAACAAGTCCCTGGCTCACAGTCACAAGAGGCAAAACCAGACTGGCCCAGTTCTCTGTTTGTGGGCCACATCGCATATTCTGGCGAGACTGAATTCATCTCCCTGGTGTCCTCTTGTCACCACGTGGTACAAAAGCGGGTACCCAACAGGGGCCGTCGATGGGATCTTTCCCTGGAAAGGGGGTGAGTAATTGGCATCCCTCTTTCAACCACACAAATGATTTTCAACAACTTTGATGAGATTGGGCTATGTCCCTTTTTAGGTGGGTTGGTAACTCTCTCGGGCAGCCCGTATCATTTTAGCCATCTTGGAGTTATTGTGCATCCCCTAGAGATTTTTTGGGGGGTGGGGGGGCCAGGCTCCACCTGTGGGGCAGAAAAGAATGCACAAGGAATACCTCTGCTCAGTTCAATATCTCTCTTTCACCACTGTCAAGTTGTCAACCAGCAAAGCCCTTTGGGTATCAGACACTCTCCAATTAGGCTTCCAATAAAAGTCAGGAGGTGTTGTCAGGCCATGATGACAAGCTAGGAACCTGAAGGACCAGTACTATTGTAGCAGCCGGGCAACCACAACTGGGATTGCTTGGCGAATGCTCCTTGCCAACAGTGTTTCCAGTCTACCTGCCAAAGGGTGCGGCTTCGTCTTCAGCCAGCTCCTATGCCAACCAAGCATGGACCAGGCAAGGGTAGGTCCAGAAGAAAACATTACCACCTCAGAGCATGTCCCACGGCTGTTGCGTTCTTTTCAGGAAAGACTGTTTATTTTCACTGGGGGCTGGGTGTCCCTGAGAGCTCTTCGCCCCACCCCTACCCCCAGCTGCCACTCACGATGATTTTTAAGGCCACCTGGTTTTCAAAGTCATCTTATATAAGGTTGCGGAACTTCAGTCCCAACTCAGATTCAATTTTTTTTTTAATTAACAGTATTTCCTTCATTAGCTGTTAGATATTGACTGAGACCTCACAGGGGGTATATCCTTTTTCTAGAGTCTTTCAAGAGTAGGATTGATATTCATCTGGGGCTGTCTGGCTGTTATGCTACAGAGTACTGGAATACTTCTATACCACTTGGTAAATAAACAATGCCCCAGTCACCACCACTCTGAAGTCTCCCACCATCTCACCTACTACAGCTCCTCCTCTGAGTCCTCTGGAACTTGGCATGACCCAAGAGGTAAAGGGCTAATGCTGGCCTGGGAGGGACCACAGTATCCATTGTGATGGGTCGGCACCTGTGCCAAACTAGTTGCTAGATATTTTTAATATCATCCCCACTTCTAAGTTAAAAGCAAAAACTACCACCACCCCTCATGTTTGACATTTTCATTCTTGCTAATTTCTAGAGAAGGCTGCAGTGGGACTGGGGTTGGCCCAAGGTCCTAATCCTGCACAGAGAGAGGACAGCCAGAAAGAGAAGTAATGGTACAATGCTACAAGTACTTTCCTCCACTATGGGCATCTCTGTCCCAGAATGATAGCCACATAGGACACACATGTCCATGGTCTGTGCCTTGCTGTATTCCCCAGCACCCAGAACATTGCTCAGTGCACAGAAAATGCCCAATAAATCAACGTAAACCTTGAATGAAGACACAAATTCCCTGATCTGATGACCCTGTTGTTGCCTAACTCAACAAACTTAGGTGAATCTGAGCCTTTTCAGGACTTCACACTTTTTACTTTTTTCTGAAATATTTAATCTCTTCCCACATCAAGGCACAGAGGAGACAAGCATATCCATGGCGCATGTCACTGCCTGCTCTCCACATTTGCAGTGATGTGATGTCTGGAGGATTCCCCTGAGGTCCCTACGGTTCCCTGGTTTCTCCAAGATACTTTGATTTTCACTTCTAGAAAATTAGCCTCACACATGACATCCGTTTGACCAACTTGGCAGAAGCCGTTCCAGGATCTCAGGCAACACAGGTGACACGAGAGAGCAGAGTAGCCCTTTGCCATCTCAGCTCCGCCATGAGCCACATCGTGGGACACGAGCCACATCGTGGGACATGAGCCACATGCAGACAAGAAGCCCCCCGGGGCTCCAGGGTAGTAGAACGGGGTCAGGGACCAGGAGGAAGTGAGGTAGGCAGTAGGCCTTGGAGAACTGGAGTAAACAAGTTCCCCTTCTCTAGCTGCTGACCAAAGGCCACGCTGGAAGCAGGGAAGGGCTGTGTTTTATCCATCAAGGTGTCCCCTACCTTCTCCGCACTGTCCAGCTGTGCTCACCCGGGACATGTTTTCTGTCAGCAAGATCTCTGTGGGATTTGAAGGGTGAAGGAGCAGAGTCTCTGAAGGAAAACTTGAAATACGTGGCACTTAAGAATCAGCCCTCTTCCCTGTTTATGAAACTACAGGGAAGAGTGTCAGCCTCTGAACACACGTCCCACGTGCAAATCCACATTTTCCTCTTGACTGTGGTTTGGGGACCAACATGATTCCAATACACCACAGAGATGGCTTGTTTCCCTACAAGTGACACGAATCATGCGTCACAGTTACACTTTGTTTTTAACCCCTTTCATCCCAGCATTGCCACGCAGGGTGCAAACTTTAATTAATACCCCTCACAAAGTAGCGAGGATCATTATCCCCGTGTCAAGTTTGAGAAACTGAGTCATTATAAGCTGTGACCCACAGGCCACAGGCTGAGTCAGTGCAAGAGCAAGAGACCAAATTCCTGATTCCCAACTGCCCGGCCACTGGCCTGGCCTCACACCCACTGCTGGCCTCTCTTCTGTGAAGCTGCTGGCTTTCACCTGGAGCTAGCCAGACGCCTCCCCTGAAGCCTCCTTCTCATTCCACGGCTAACAAGGATGCTGCGACCCGGGAGAGGCGGAGACCAACAATGGCAGAGACATATCAGAGCATCTGAGGAGCTTCAACACAGATTCAACAAGAATCTGGGCCTGACCTGGGAGTTTTCTCCCAGGACTGTGATACCACAAAGCCCCAACTTTTCCAGACGCCCCTCTCCCTTCTCAGAGCACACTTAGTCCGCACCACCCTTTTATAGTTCATGGTTCTTAGTGACTATATGAATGATTTTTGCCTTCGTCCTTTTCTTCCTGTCTCTCTGCTTGCAATCAGTCCCCTGTCTTTCCTCTCTTCCTTTCACAACACATGCATTTCTACCTCTGCAAACAATCCGCAGGTCCACGCACTTTGCCCTAGAAGTCATGACCGTCCACTTCTGGCACGCTCTAGAAAAGGAAGCCAGGAACTGACTTCACTAGAAATCAGCTTTCGGGGCATAGGAGATTATGTCATGTAAAGGAGAGACACGGGTAGCTGGGAAAGTTCCTGATGGGGGAGCAGGGTTCCCACTAGGTGTTGCACACAAGGGCTATTTTTGTTTTGTTTTGTTTTTTCCTGAAGGAGGACAAATACAAGGAAGTAGAGACCTGACAAGTTTTCACTTAAGAGGTGGTGTGGTGCAGGGGCTTAGAGAATGGGCAACATGGAGCCCAAACACAGCAAAACCTGACTCCACACTTAGCAGTCGTATGGCCTCTTTCTTCATTGCTTGATACTTCCGTATTCGATCTTCTGTAAACTGGTCAAGTTGTCCCTCTCCTCATGATCATTGTGAGAAGTAAATGACTTAAGGTATCAAAAGTTCCTGGAATGGTGTCTAGCTCTTAATAACTGTTAGAATCCAACAAATAACGCTCTCCATAGTCACTCATGCCAAACGTTGTACTAGGTACAGGAGCTGGCCCTCCAGGGCTCCAGTGGAGAGAAGATAAGGTAGATAGGTAGTCATAGTACACTGTAGTTGGTCATGACAGTGATGGGGTTAGGCACAGGGCACTACGAGTCTGTCTTTGTGTGAATGAGAAAGTAATTCCAGCCCTAACGGAATATGCAAGGGGGACTTGGGCTGGAAATCAGGAACTTGTTTCCTCAGCTGGGCCCCATTATGCCATAGTGTTCATGATATACTATGTAAAGTCGGCATGCAGAATCAATCTAACCCAGCCTGGGAAGGAAGGCGAATGGGTCAGAGATGGGTTTGGAGAAGTGATGACTGGATTTCTCTTGAATCTCAAATTTTGATGAATTCAAAATGAATTCATCAAAATTCATCAAAATGAACAGGGGAATCTGAGGTAGCATTCTAGGCAAAGAGAACACCATGAGCAAAAGCACAGAGGTAGTTAGGAGGACATTGTATGTAGGGAACTACAAATCATTCTGTACTTCCTCAAGTAGGAGACAGAAAATGGCAGGCAGCGTGTTAGGCAGGGGCCAAGCAATGTAGGGGCAGGTCCACGGTGTTCATAGCACCTGATACCTGAGAAAAGATGGCCAGAGATTCAATTCCTCACACTGACTCTGAGTTACTCACTTGGACATGGTTTCCTCTTTCCTTCTCTGTTCTACTCTGGGGTTTCAGTGGGCGTTGCTAATAGCTGACATCCTGAGGATCAGTGAAACAACAGCTTTGGGCTCCCATCCCGTCTGATCACCAAGATTAGACAGGAACCCTGTGTCAAAAGGGAGGCTTTCTATTTTGCCAAGGAACACAAAATGAAAGGTTGAATTCTTCGTACATCCTCTCTTCTACAACTTCCTCTGAAATCTCATGGGAGTCTCACTCAAATTGCTTCAGCGAAAAAAGAAATGCACATACTCTGAATTTAGAAATGAGAGAAACATGATCTGAGTGTTTAATCTATTCAAGACAAATGGATAAATCCAACTACCAGATGACCTGAAAAGTGCTAGACTAAAAATGTGGGCAAAGTATATGGAAATCACAGGACCAACTTGGCAAGAAGAGTTTGGTGAGGCTTGATATAGGATGATGTTTTTAAGCTGACCATCAGAGGCTGAGTCAGAGTTTCTTAGAGAATGAGAAGAACAGTTCTGACAGAAGAAAGCACAGGGTTGTGAAAGAATCTGATGTTTCAGGAAACAACAAGTCATTCCATCAGAACAACTGTGGTGAAGGATTGGAGGGTCGGAATTATAGGAGCTGAACTTAAGAACTGGATGGTGATGCATCTTGGGGTCACATGCTCAGGTTTGCTTTTTAGAAGATATTTTTGGTGGCAAGATACAAGATGAAGTGGAATGCAGTGCCAAGAGAAGCAGAAATTCCATAGATGAAGCCATTGCAATCACCAGGTAAACCATAGTAATGGTCTGATCTAAGATAATACAGTGGGATCTTTATGAGATGGGATTCTCTGACTTTGTGACTGGCCACAGAAGTGCAAAAGGAGGAAGATTTCAAAAATTACTGAAATTTCTGGGGCACCTGGGTGACTCACGGTAGAACTTCTGACTCTTGATCTCAGCTCAGATCTTGATCTCAAGATGGTGAGTTCAAGCCCTGCATTGGGCTCCATACTGAGTGTGAAGCATACTTAAAAAAAAAAGACTAAGAATACTTGAGGTACAGAAATTTCTGTCATTCATAAGCTTTCCATTTGAGATGTATTAATTTTGAGGTGACTTAGGACAATCCAATCGGATATGTCTGGTTGATCATTGGAAATATTTGTCTAGGCTCAGGAGAAAGATCAGGACTGGAAATGGGGATATGAAAATTATTATGGGTTGACCCATATGAAATTGCTAATGTGATCACATTTTACCTACAAAAGTAGAAGTTTCATGTGGGAGAACATTTCATATGGGAAAATAGAGTGAGAGAGAGAAGAGATGAGTACCAAGCGTAGGGATATTATCTGGAAAACGATTTCTAACCATGGGCAGTAAAGGAGAAATGGTGAAGATATTGCACAGAAATCGTGGGAGATAGAGAAGCAAGGGAAATTCAAGGGCGTAATGGTATAGAAGCCGGAGGAGTGCTTATCAAAAAGGAAGGGGTGTTCGAGAGGAAAAAGAATGTTGCCAAGAATGCAAGTAGGACAGAAACAGGGCTCTGACTGCACTCCCAGCAAGAATTTCAGCAAAGATAGGACAAGAGCTCGACTGTGTGAGGTCAAAAAGAGAAGCCTGACCACAAGGTTTCATTTGCTTGTGTGTTTTCTTTTTTAAGGTTTGGGGAGTTTGGCACCTATTTATTTATAAAAGGAAAAATCCAAAGAAAATAAAGTAATTGAAGATGCGGGGCAAAAGTAATGAATAATTATGCGCACCACGTCCTGAAGGAGGCAGAAGGGTAGACTTGAATGCACAAGAGGAGAGGTGTGCCCCAGATGGAAGGATCAGGGGCTCACTAAAAGCAGTGTTAGGTCCCTAACCATCATATGCATTTCCAGCCACGCACTCTGACAGATCACATTTACTAGTGCTATTATGTTGCCATGGGACAGAAATCCTTCTCAAAGAGAAAGATGGCAAATATTTTAATTACTACTGCTTCTTTCCAGAGATCGGCGCTAATGCCTTTGATGAATTCTTGGGCACGCCTACCTTGCAGCCTGCAACGTCACAGCTAAGCCCTCCCCACTGTTCCGCTGTGAGCCTGCCCTCACAAGAAGATCCATCCCTTTGAAAGACCTCCAAAACAATCTAAACAGGTGAGCCCAGAAGGAGGGAGTCAAATTTCACTCTGACTGTCAGTCTCAAAGGAGATGTTTCTCTAAGGATGACATTTCTTCCAGCTCTAAATTTAATAATCCCAATGCCTATCACTGAGGAGAGTTGAGACAAATGGCTTCCCTTTGGTTCCAGTTTCTGACATAAGGAAAAGGAGAAATTCATTGCTCAGAACAGCTAATATTTGCTTAATGATGTGTCACAAACATAGATGCTGTCTTAAAATTTCTAGCTAATCCTGTCCTAGTTCTCATCACTTAGAGGCCAAAGTACTAGGATTTCATTGGCTCCAGCCAATCAAAATAGTAGAAAAAAACAGGATTAAGGACACAAGTCTCCTCATTCAGAGAAGTTAATAAGTGAAAGACCCAATAGCCCAAACCTCTAAACAAAAGAGCCCATTTGGTGAAGGACCCACATTGCCACCTGAGCTGCCCACAGACCTGGGAACTTGGGGAACGTGAGCTATTGATCACAGAAGAGACCAGGTAAGAGATCAGGAAGGTTCCCACTTCATACATTACCCACATGGTACTTACTGGTAACCAAATTGTCGATGTACAGCTCGGTGTCTGGTACAAGGGCTCTGTCTGTCCTAAGAGCTGCTCAGTAAGTATGTCTCTAACAAATGAACAAGTGAGTGAATAAATCATGCTGCCAAGTCACTACACTACTTACTTATCCAGCACAGCTTTCCAGTGTCTTGGTGCTTGTATGTGTATAGAGAGAAAACAAGGCAGGTCCTTGGGAAAGTCTTCTTACTACCAGTACCTAATCTAAAATGGTGAAATTAGTTTTTTTGAAGACCACAGATCTTCTGTGTGTGTGTGTGTGTGTGTGTGTGTGTGTAGATATACATAGATACACACACACACACACACACACAATGGGGAATGTAAGCATCTGTAAAACCATAGGTTGGAGTAAGATGATCTTGGATCCTGAAAGATGACAAGAAAACAGACACAATTTGCACCTCGTAGCATCAGGAAGATTTGTACTAGTCTTTTGAAATAAATAAAACAGTAATAAAACCAGCATCCCAAGAAATTCTGAATTTAGCTCCTGCCTTTTGTTCAATTCAGATTCCCTCTTTTTTTTTTTTCTATAATCTTCCACATGTTTCTTATACTCTGAAGTGATTTTGTTACCATGGAAACCACAGGGCCTGCCTAAAGCTCAAATATGATGTCAACTTATAAAATGATTTAAAATTTGACATGGCTTGACAAAAAATGCATTTGGAGGAATTACCACACCCAATATAGTGATGTGCCTACTTAAAACACCTAACTGGAATATGCTTTTTAAAAAAATATAGATGGGCATTCGGGTGGGCAGATGTGATTAATGAAGAACAATCCCGCAGATGCTTCTCTGAATGAAAATAAAGAGCTTGGTTAGGAAATTCCAGGTTTATAAAATCATGGTAATTATGAGTTATAGCATACAGAATTTATTCCTCACACGCGAAGCCTTGCCTTGTTGGTGAAACACTTAAGCTCTAGCTTTCTAAAAGGGCTCCCTCAGAAATATTCGAGAACAGCCTATCAACCATTTAAGGGGTTTTTTTTTTTTAAGTGACTTCTTGCCTGGAGGCAAAAGATAAAGGAACTCACCTCTTGGGGTTCTTTTTAGGCCAATGAAAGCCTAGTTCTCCCACTGGAGCTCTTGCTCTGTTTCTTAGGCCAAGTGTTGCCTCCAGATGAACACATATGTTTCTGATGTCATCATCTGGCCTTGAATCTGTAGATGATTCAGTGATAGTGGAATCTGCCCTAATACTCTGAAATCACTTATTACACTGATAACCTAATGGAGCCTGGGAACCCACACCAAAAGTCTACCTCGTTGATTTGAAGAAAAGCCACAGAGCCGCGAGAGCTGTTAGACAGGAAAGACCGAATAAGCAGAATGGAAGTCAAGGCGCTCCGCTCCCTGGCCTCCCACCCTCCTGCTAAGCTACCCTCCCCTCTGCCAAGTACTTGCAAGTATATCATCACAACAACACTCCAGAGAACATTCTTGTTGGGTAATAAGAAAGCATAATTATACGCTTCAGAGCTGTTGAGGTTTTCTCCTGTTTTCAAAACAATGACTATCCTGTGGAAAAAGAGCACCGCTCATGAATAAGCTGAGATTCCTTCCCTGGAACACACAGATGGTGGTTTGGAGGAGAGAACATAGGGCAGCTCTACTGATGTCTTTATTCCCTAGATAACCCAACCGGGCTGTTCGGTGGGGCTCCCGGGAACAAACCCTCTCTGTCAACATAATTCAAAGTATAACATCTTCAAAACTGAAATTACATATTCTGTCTCTCCCTTTTCCCTCACAACCATAGGCTGTCCAGTGCTGAGAAAAAATGGAATTGTTTCTAAGTCCACCCCATACACAACTCAAGGCTGACTTCCACAACGCATTACATTTATTCCTTCAGATATTCCTTTTTCTCACCTCAAACATGATCGGTGAAGAGGTGGGAACTGTCCCCTTGAGTCACACAGTTCCTTCTGGATGTGGAATCAGAGTTGAAGCTCCATGAATGTGCAGTAACATATGGTTTCCAGAGGCAGAGTTTCTTTCCTGCGATTATCATACCAACATTCTTCAAAGTCCAGCAGAACGCCATGGAGAATAGTTGTGGCTGGGGTGAAAGAAACCAGCGTGAGCATTTAAAAAACACCAATCCTTTCGACACTTTTGTTTCCTAAATACTCACATCAATTCCACAGGTAAGAAAACCTGCATCCAAAGAGAGCCACAGAAATGCATATCCCAGAGTCCTTATTCAGACTGGACTTCCCGGATCCCAGACTATTCGCTTACCGCTTAATCAGGCTGTCATTCAGAGATGTCTGTGTTGCTTCTAAAATATTACTCGAGTGTGCTTATTTGTACCACAGCCCACTAAACTCTCAGTTCCATTAAAATTGCCCTGAACAGAAAGAACACGCTTTCAAGTAAAAAAGTAAAAACACCATGCTGTTGCTTTTATAAGGCGTGGGTCACATTCTTTTGACCATATGGACTCTGTCACGTGGAAATGAGAATTGTCGATAACTGTCAAAAAATGTTGTCCCACAAAGGGAGGCAAAGCATTCTGGGGCTCACACAACCTCTAGCCACTGCCCATCACCTGACCACAGCCTCATAAAGAGTCTGAGGCAAACACTGAGGATCAGATCCTTTCACTTTGGTGGTGGTTTGGGAAATATGACTTTTCTTCCTGAAAAATCTGTTATTTGGCAGTAAATACTAAACGTAGGGGGCTGAGTCACGTTTCCTCATCCAGCTTTGTATTTTGCTTCCTAGGCGAGTGGGAAATTTTGGAAAATCCAATTTTTATGAGCGTGCAGTTGTGTATGTGTTATTTGTGCAAGAGGGAAAGAGTGAGTTTGGGAAGGAGTAGGGGAAATATATATATATATATATATATATATATATATATATATCCCAGAGCCAATTTTTAGCAGACAATTCATATTCTTAATCTGTAGCCTTGAAGAGACTGTCATTTTATTGGCACAAATGACTTACTGTGCAGTTTGCTGGGCAAGTGTTTAAAAAAAAAAAAGTAGGGGGAAAAAAGCCCAGCCATGTGCAGAAAATGCCTTGGCAGATGGAGCACATCTCTTCCAGACCCAGGTCCTTCACTACTGAGTATCTTCCTTTTCTTGGTGTTGGACCCATTCACTGCCAGTGAAACAAATGCCAAGAATTTCCCAATTGCACCGTTGAGGATTTCTGAAATGAGAATTCTGGACTGTTGCAGGAAACTCTTAAACCAAGACATCCAGCCTGTGTTGCCTAAAGGTTAAGGGGGTGAGGGGGTCTTCACCTACATAAGTGGTAACTAAGGCCAAACCCTATACAAAGTCACTCTGTCTCCCTTCATCAGTGCTTGCTCTGAGACTCGAGATGCAGGAAATCAGAGAAGTTGTCTGTAATTAAACTTCTCATTTGATTAGCTTCATTTTCTCCATCTGAAGACAGATCACAAGAGTAGAAACACATTTATAGATAATGAACAGCTTCATTGTCTCCCAAGACCAGAACATGAGTTTATTTAGGAAATTTTTAGATGGGATATGTTGATGGTGACCTACCTGCTGCTTCTCTTTAACATCTGAGTCTTAATTTCCACCAATACTCCATTAACATACACATATATGCAACTTCTGTTATGTGTTTTGAATCACGTAGACAATTTGGGGAGACAAAAACTGATCCTGATAAGATAGCAGATATTAGACTTGATACACAGGTGAATGGATTATTGAAAACACAGAGATAACCAGAGTGAGGTGTCATAACTCATCAGAGTATAAGCATATACTATTTTCAGGTTTATTTATTCATTCATTCAACATATATTAATTTGGTAACTGTTATGTGTCAGACAATGCTCAAGGTGCTGGAAATAAAACAGAGAATGTAAGAGACAGAAATTCTAGTTTTCATAAAGCAAGTCAGATAGGAAATTGTAAATAAAGTATAAACAAATTGTGTCAGATGGAAATAAGTGATAAGAAGCAAAATGAAGAAAAAAAAAAGAAGCAAAATGAAGGAAGAACACAGGTGTGTGTCTGGAGGAAGGGGTTGAAATTTAAATAGGTGTGGTTGGAGAGGCCTCATTGAGAATGTGTCAGCAGAGCAAAAACCTGAAAATGGTAAAGAAGGGAGGAAAAGCAGTGTGGGCAGCAATAATAGCAAGTGCAAATGTCCTGTGGCAGGAGTATCCCTGAAATGTGTGGTTGGAGCAAAGCAAACCACAGGGAAAATATAAAAGAAAGCATCAAAGAGCTATGGGTTGGCAGGACATGTGCCAGATTATAGAAGGTCATTTAAAAAGACAGACTAAGGATGTCTGGCCTTTATTCTGAAATGGGGCATCAGTGAAGAGTTCATTTTGTTTTGTTTTGTTTTGTTTTTGGTGGTTCATGAAGTAGGTAACCATGGGCAAATCAGTTAACCCCTCTGAACCTCATGTTCCTCACCTATCAAGTGGGGACAGTAACAGAATAATATTACCAATTCCAAACATGGTTGTAAGGATTTTTTATTGTGGTAAAATACATGTCATATAAAATTTATTATTTTAACCATTTTTAAGTGTACAGTTCAATGGCATTCAGTACATTCACACTGCCATGCAACCATCACTACCATCCATCTCTGGAACTTTTTTATCGTCATCAACAGAAATGCTGTAGCCATTAACTAACTCCCCATTTCCTCTTACCTCCCACCTCCTCAACCCCAGACAACCATTATTCTACCTTCTGACTTCTGATTTCTGTTTTATGATTTTAACTATCCTAGGTACCTTATGTAAATGGAGTCATGCAATATTTGTCCTTTTGCAATTGGCTTATTTCATTTAGTATAATGCTCTGAAGATTCACCCATGTTGTAGCATGTGGCAAAATTTCCTTCCTTAGTAGTTCATTGTGTGTATATACCACATTATGTTTGCCATTCATCTATCAAGGGACACTTGGTTTGCTTTTACCTTTTGGCTATCGTGAATACTGTTGTTATGAATGAGTTGTAGAAGTTAGCTTTGAGTCCCTATTTTCAATTATTCTGGTTATGTAACCACAAATGAAATTTTGGAGTCACATGGTAATTTTATGTTTACTATTTTGAGGAATCACCATATTGTTTTCTTGAATGCACCATTTTATATTTCCACCTATAGTGCACAAGGGTTTCAATTTCTCCACATCCTCACCAATACCTGTTATTTTCAGGTTTTCTGATAATAGCTATCCTAATGGATGTGAAGTGGTATCTTGTGATTTTGATTTGTGTTTTCTTAATGATTAGTGATTTTCAACATTTTCCCATGTGTTTATTGATCACTGTCTATCTTCTTTTCTTGAATATGTCTATTAAGTCCTTTGCCTATTTTTAAATTGGGTTGTTAAGTTTTTTTACTATTGAGTTATGAGTCCTTTCTATATCTGGATATGAACAACTTATCAAATATATTATTTTTGAATATTTTCTTCCATTCTGTGAGTTGCCTTTTCATTCTCTTTCTAGTGTCCTCTGGTGCACAAAAGCTTTGAATTTTGATGCTATTCAGTTTATCCATGTTTTCTTCTGTTCCCTGTGATTTTGGTGTCATATCCAAAACACTATTGCTGAACCAATGTTGTGATGAGTTTCCCCTATGTTTTCTTCTACGAGTTGTATAGTTTTAGCTCTTAAGTTTAAGTTTTTAATCTATTGTGACTTGATTTTTGTATATGGTGTGAGGTAAGATCACTAGAGGGTTTTGAATAGAGGAGAAACATAATCTGACTTTCATTTTTAAAAGATCCCTCTGGTGGCTGTGTAGGAACCCAACTGCTACCAACTGTGCCTCATCTAATCCTTCGCATGCCAAAAGGTGGGTTCCAAAACCATATTTCAGTGTGAGTTTTTAACTTCTCAGTCACTTGCTTGCTCAACAGTTGCCTAAGTAATTTGACATGACTTTTGTCTGAGTGTAAGCACAATTCCTCCCACCCCCTATAAACATCCTAACCCATCATGTGGGGAATAAAAAGATGCATACTTTCCTCTACATGAATATTATGTACATTAATATTATGCTCTCATTACAATTTACTTCTTCAATATGCATTCAGTGTGTGTTTATTGGATGCTTACTATGAGCCAAGCACTTTCCTAGGTCAAAGAGATATGGTAGTGAGAAAGCAAGAGCCTATCATCATGGAGAAGACATTCTTGTTACTCATTTAAAAAATGACCTAACACATAAATGATCCTGATATCCAATGATTACAAAAGGATAATTAAGATCAACTATTGGAAAACCAAAATTATCACCCTTTCTATTCTCCAAGAGCCTACTAAGATATCAAAACCAATTAATGCAATTTATAAATAATTCATAGAAAACTATGTTGCTTCAACACGGATGATTATTTTTTCTGTGCCACAGTCAGAAAACCATATCGATGGATTCATTCAGTCCTACTTTTTTTAAAATTTAGAACCTACTATGTGCTAACCACTGTTCTGGGGACTGAATGAATAAGACTGGGATGAGCTGATGTTGGAGAGAAAAGCAGGGACCAGATTATGGAAGGTCCTCATAGGCCAATGAAAAGAGATTGCCTGCTTGGAACATTGTCCAGGGCTCAATTATTCCAGGTGTGTTCTGTAGTGTGGAGTGCTGACTCATATCCTAGCTGCACATTATAACTACCTAGGGAATTTTTTAAAGTGCCAATACCTGGGAACTACCCTCAGAGATGCTAATTTAATTGATCTGGAGGAGGTCCAGGGCATCAGTATCTTTATAAGGTCCCTAGGGGATTTTCAAATGCAGTGAGTGCCATGGAATTTGTGACCGCATTTACTTATTCATGCATGTATTGAAGAAGTCCAGCGTAGCTCTTTTTCTCTGAAAATAACTTCCATTGCTTTATTTTTTTCCTTATAACCAAAGTAACATCTGCTCATTGTAGAACCATATATAAAAAGAAGAAACATCATCCAAAATCCTACTTCCCAGAGATTTCTTCTATTAACATTTTGGTGTATTTTCTTTTTGTGCATATGTTTGTGCTCTTTGTCCCCAAAATGGTATCCAGCTCTTTCCATCATTTAATAATGTATCACAAAGATCTACCCGGTGTTGGAATTCAGAACTATTTTGACTTTGTCTTTACATTATCTCTCAGCCCTCCACACACAGAAATGGGATGGTTTGTTCAGGCAGGTATGTTTGCTTGGCTCTAACTTTTCATAAAAAAACACCTTGGTCTTATTCTCTACCTGATGGTCCAAACACATCTCTCTGTCCTTCATCAACAACAGAGGGTATCCATGCTCAGGGACTTGCCTTGAACTCTACTTTCATATATTTTTCAAAAGCTTGGTTGCCAGAGATAATATCTGCGGAGGATTGCCTGAAGGACATGAGTCTATTTATTCTTCTATGTATTCTAAAATTTATCCTTGCAGCATGCCAAAGTTGGAGGATTGCATACATAAAGCACACTATTTTAGTTCCTTATAAAAATGCTTTTACTGAATTGAACTTCAGCTATATATCATCAGCCTATACTGAAAGGCATCATAAGAAACAGTTTTCTGGAGTTTATTATCACATCTATTATGAAAGTAGACTTAGTATTATGCTTGACAGCATTTACTTATATCACCTAACATTTCTTTTATGAGAATCCACAAAAGTGCTGAGGAAAAGAACCACAATTTTTGTATATTCTCTTAATCACATAGACCTCACTACTCTTAACTCTGTCTCCATCTTTCCTTTGGCTGCTAGGGAGCTCAATAAAATGGTGGTCCCAGCTAGCAATTACACCTAACCATAGAATGCATTCATGCATTTCTTTTTAACTCCAGCTTTATGATCTCTCTGTCCTCATTTTCCCTGCACCTATTTTCTCTTCAACTATGAATTTTGACTTTTTGTGTTGGATATATTTTTTAAGTCTTTGTGGGTAAGTGGAAGGGGGTGAAGAAAACAAGAAAGGTAATAAAGGGAAGATGAAGAACATATGAAAGGAAGGAGAGAGAGAGAGAATGGTGGGAAAGAAAGAAGAAAGCAGGCAGAAAAACAATAAAGGGCAGCCTCATGACCAGGGTAAGAGCTGGACTACAGGAGCCTTAAGGAGGAAGAGATGAGCTTCTGTCTGGGCAGGACAGTGAAGTCCTGAGGAATTTCATGGTAACAGCAAGCTAGCTCCCACAGGGAGCCTACCCTCCTCCAGGTACTTTTAGATGCATCATTCCATTTAATCTCCATAGCAACCCTCTGTGGAAGGCACTATCATCACACCCATTTCTCATACTTGAAAAAGCAAAACAGGGGTGCCTGGGCAGTTCAGCTGATTATGTGACTGACTCTTGATTTTTGGCTCTGGTTGTGAGATAGAACCCCACATCAGGCTCCAAACTGAGCATGGAGTCTGCTCAAGCTTCTCTCTCTCCCTCTCCCTCTGTCCCTCACCCTCCTGCCCCAGCAAAAGCAAAACAAAACACCAGAGATACAGAGAGGTACAGTTCACATTGAATGGTGAAACTGGTTTTCAATCCAGATCTGTATGCTATACACTATACCCAGTAGTTTTAAGTTAATATGATCCTTTAAAAATGGACCATTAAAATCTTTTAGAGAAATCAAAACTTTAGCTGAAAGACATTTCCTTATATTAACAATCTCTTACCTTCATCTTAAGGGTGGGAGAGGGATAAAGGATAACTTTCTCCTTCATCCGTCTATTTCCACCTCCCAAGGAAATATAATTACATTGAAAATGAGATCAGGAATGGGGGGCTGGAGGGAGGAGAGAAAGTACAGACTTGTTGGCAGGAAGAGCAGGCAGGAAAGCCAAAAGGACAAAGGGAAAGCTGACAAGACAGAAGGAAAAGAGTGAAGGATGGGAGACAGACGGGAAGGGGCTCTTGCAAAGAACCGAAACCCTGACTGAAGGCCAGGGAAAACACAAAGACAATCTTGGCGGGAAGCCTGGCATGACAAGTGGCAAACTAGAGCTAAAATAACAATGAGGTGCTCAGGAAAAGATGAAGGCCTTAGGAGAGAAAGAGAGGCGGCCTTTTCGATTCCCCCTTTCCCCATTCTGGGTGGCACTGAGCAGAGCTTGGCGGAGCACAGAGAGAAACACTGTGCCTGCCTTATGCCCTCATCATTCCAGTCCAAGCAGAACTGTATGTTTTAAAAAACTGGAGATCCAACTATTTGTGTCTGTTTTTAGTAAAGAGAATTTTCTCTTACCTCCAGTTAGGCAGTGGTTCTATAGAATCTTCATTTCCCAAAAGCTCTAAGACCCAAGTAAAATTCAATATTCTTTTTCTGAATCCCATAGGGAGCTTTACCCTAATGCCCAGATGGAGATGGATCTCTGGACCCCCCAGGTGCCGGCGGACAGCTGCGCTGTACAAAGAGAAGACTCTATTCACAAATGCGCCATTTTGCTTAGCGGGTCCATTCACAGTAAAGTGGAAACTCATCATTTTCCTCATCGTTATCCTTTCCTTTCTATTTCAACTGGTCCTTTTTAAAATCTATCCCCATCGCCACACAGCTGGTTGTAGGGTCAAAAGATTTCCATCCAGGAAAGTACCCAGAAGCCCAACATTCTGATATGCTGAATGAAAATAATGGCAATTCGTTTTTCTCCTCTCCAATGTTTTATCTTAAAAATGTCAAGCCTACAGGAAGGTCACAAGAAAGGTGTAATGAGTGTTCATATACCATTCACCTGGATTGGTCTTTTTAATGTTTTGCCACATTTATGCCTTTTCTCTCTCTCTCTCTTTCTGTGTGTGTGTGTGTGTGTGTGTGTGATACAAATACACACACACACACACACACACACACACATTCCTTTTTGCCCAAAACTTAGAAACTTTAGGGAGTTATTTGCAGACATTATAACCCTTTACTCCAATTACTTCAAAATATATCTGCTATTGACAAAGACACTCTCTTTCAAGACCACAGTGCAATTATCATATTCATAAAATGTCACAGTTGACATAATACTATTATCTAATATACATTCTACATTTAAATGTCTCCATTTATCCCAATATTATTTGTGATAGCTGAGCTATTCCTCCCAACCCCATGATCTTAACAAGAAGCAATCACCGTCAGGGAACCTGGGTTAAAGCCTCTGCCTTCAGCTCAGGTCATGATCCCAGTGTCCTGGGACTGAGCCCTGAATCAGGCTCTCTGCTCCGCAGGGAGCTTGCTTCCTCCTCTCTCTCTGCCTGCCTCTCTGTCTACTTGTGATCTCTGTCTGTCAAATAAATAAAATCTTAAAAAAAAAAAAAGAAGCAATCACTGTATTTGGTTTCATGTCTCTTTAGCCTCCTTTAATCTAAAAGAATACCTTAGCTTTTTTCCTGGCTAATTCTTTCAGGATATTAACATTGTTTAAAGAGTCCAGGCCAGTTGTTTTGCTGAATGCCCCCCCCCATTTAGAATTTTTCATTTGTTGATTCATCATTAACTTGACATTAAACAAAAGAAACACTGTTAGGTTGAATCATGAAATGGTTATTTTCTATATCAACATCAGTCAAATGTCAGCAATTTCATACAACTTAAAATTTCAACTTAATACACAAGGAATATTTTGTCCCTCCTTTTACATCACATCAAGGATACATGATGCTTATTTGTCCTGTTATTGGTGGTGTTAAGTTTGATCATGGGGTTAAGGTGGTGTCCACTAGACCTGTCCATTGTAGAGGTATTTTGTTCTTTTTGTAATTAATGAGAAACCTGTGGGGGATCCTGTGAGACTGTTTAATTATTCTGATCCCCAACAATCTTTCACCCAATGATCTGAACATCCATTGGTGATTCTTGCCTGAATCCACTAATACTCTGGTGGTCATAAAGTGGGGCTTTTCTCCTTCTGTCCTTGCTTCTTTTCTTCCAGAAAACACTTTGCCTCCCTGCTGTTTATAAACTCTGGTCAGTAAGAACTCATGGATTCCTTTTCATTTAAGTTGTTAGAAATTATTCCTGCCATTATTCATTATAGGTCTTTCTACATTAAAGGTTTATTTTAACCTACCAAGTCAGTCTTGCCTGTCTAATGCCAGCACGTTTCCCCTTACAATGTATGTTATCTATTTTGTCAAATTCGAATCTGCATCTCCTGAGAGGTAGTGCCAGAATTGGTCATAAAAGTGAAATTTTTAGTTTTTGTATTTGACCTGAACTTTCTATCTTTTCTAAACATCTGAAGTCATCTCCCTGAATTAGATTAACTTTTTCTGGGAAACTAGTATTTATTGTCACCATTTTGTAAGTATCTGTGGGATGGGATTATAGAATAAAGGGGAAAAAGCAAGCTTGTTAGCCACACAGGCTTGGGCTGAATCCTGGCTTTGCCTCTAAATCACTATACAAGCCTGGCAAGCTATCTTATCTCTGTGACCTTCAGTTTTCTCAGTTTAAAAAGAAAAAAAGATAGGAATTCTAATCCAACACATAAGGTGGTTGTGAGTATTCAGGGAACAATGTACACAAGTGGCTAGCTCAGTACCTGGATATAAGATGCACTCAACTAACTGATGGTTGTTTTTCAGAAGTCATTTTTTGAGAGAGAGAGAGAGAGCAGTTCGGGGGGGCGGAGCAGAGGGGGAGATAGAACCTTAAGCAGACACGAGGCTTGATGTCAAGATCCTGAGAGCATGACCTGAGCCAAAATCAAGGGTTGGGTACTCAACCAACTGAGCCACCAGGTGCCCATAGAAGTCATTTAAAAAAAATTTTTTTAAGTAATCTCTGCACCTGAGGTGGGGCTCAAATTCATGACCCCAAGATCGAGAGTCAGATGCTCTACTTACTGAGCCAGCTAGGTGCCCCTAAGTGGTGGTTCTTATTAGCATTATTAATGTTATTGTTTTCCAGACTTACATTTCTTTGCAGACTTTACTTATGCTTAGATAATTTTGCATCTCCTAAATATTTTTCTACTGATACATAATTCTGTGCTTCTCTAAAGTGAAAAGTCATTTTATCCTTTCCACTCATCTTATTAATTTACATCTTTTTGCATCTAATTGACTCTTCTTGGTCCCTGTACCCCTTCGCAAACTGGAGCGTCTGCAAACTTAATTTAAACTATGTTTCTTCCATTCTTTTGCAAAATGTATGACCCTAAATCTATTTTATATTCTCTTTACCCTCTCACAAAAACATGCTCTTTAAAGAAATTCATTAATAGTCACTCTTTATTTAGTTAGGAAGTTTCCTCCCTACCTCCCTCTGTCCTCTCTCTACTTTTTCTCTCTGTCCCTCTCTCTCTTTCTGTTTTCCTTTCTTTCAAATGTCAGATATGTCTTGGAGAACCTGCTAGATCAAATAGTGTACCGGCAGAGTCCTAGACCTCAGTCTAGTAAGAAACAGACACATAACATGTGTAGCTATAATTCAAAGTGGCCAAATATAAGAAAGTTATAAAGTGACTGAAAAACTTAGAAGAAGACTTGTAGAATGAGTAAAATATGGACATGTGGTGTCTTGGAAGACAATCAGTAAAAGTTTAAAACTGAACTCTATTCAAACCTAATCTTGAATAAAGTTAAAATTGTCATTTAATACTGCAAGTTCACCAGAATTACACATATTTGGAAAGACTATGCCCAGAAGTGCCACAACCCACTTATTTACATTTATTTCCCATATGAGACTGAGAACACTTTGGCTAATACTATAAATACCAAACAAACAAACAAACAAAAAACCACAAAAAACAAAAAACATCTTGGGTAATTTCTTCTGACCTATCTTCTAATTTACAGTTTCAGTAAGTAGAGCATCTGACTCTCTTTATCTTCATCCATTATTTTTAACCCATATGATGAACTTTAAGTTTCAATTCTATTTTTTTTCAAAGATTTTATTTATTTATTTGACGGACAGAGATCACAAGTAGGCAGAGAGGCAGGCAGAGAGAGAGGAAGAAGCAGGCTCCCTGCTGAGCAGAGAGCCTGATGTGGGGCTCGATCCTAGGACCCTGGGATCACGACCTGAGCCGAAGGCAGAGGCTTTAACCCACTGAGCCACCCAGGTACCCCCTATTTTTTTTCTAAAATTTCTACTTGGTTCTTCTTCAAAATCATTTGGCTATTTTTAAAAATTTCTTATTCTATGTAGATATCTTCAAGCTTGTCTTTTATTTTTCTAAACATAGTATGGTTTTAATATATTTTTTAGCAAAATAATAATAATAATAATCCATTACTTGAAGCTTTGGTAGATCTATTTCTCCTGTCTATTGTCCTATTAGTTTCTTTCATGGTACCGATCTCCTTATGTGCTTAGTTATTTTGTTACTGTCAGCTTCTCATTTTCCATGGAAACTTATCTGTGGGACTTCTTTGTGGCCTTTTATGAAGATGCTTTCATTCAGAGAGAATTTGCTGTTGCTTCTACTCACTTGCCTGAGGTCACTGCCTGTCCCAGACCACTTTAATCTAATTTTAGGCTTGAAGTTTTTTAACTACTCAAATGATATGAATTCATGCTTTAAAAAAAAATGCAGGAGGGCAGATTTTTGTGACCAAAATGTGTCAAGGCCAGTTCCACCAAGACTGGCTCTACTCAGGACCAAAGCTACTTTTCTTGTTGTCCATCCACTGGAGGCGGGAGTGGGAATACGTTTATTTATGGTAGACTCTTCCCCTGAGGGTCTAGCATTTTGGGATCCCAGTTTTATGAGCAGGGTCTTCCATTAGACCCTATTTTGTTCAGGCCCTAGCTTTATTATCTGTCTCCTTGGGCCTTTAGACCATTAAAACAAACCCAAGTTTGCTGGATTCAGCAGTTCAGCAAATGGCTTTAAGGCAAAAATAGTTTTCCTCTCAGATTTTTTTGCCTTCACTAGGATTAGCCTGATAATTTCTTTTACAAAAGTTTAACTTTTCCATGCTTTAAAGATACTTTTCTATACATATTATCAAGATTTTTCATTGCTTTTAATAAGAATTATGCAAATATATAGCCCACTGTGGTCTAAGAAACAGCACTACAGTAACTTCAGACATAAGATCATTCTATTTTTTAAAAATGACCAAAAAATACTTGCTTAAAATTTTTCAATTCATAAATATACCAACTTTTTTTTTTACTAACAATGATGAAACTTCTTATTTAAAATACATTCAGTGATCTCAAAAATAGGTGAGTCTTCTGGCAAATCCTGGAAAATAAGACCTTAGACACTGGTGGTTTCTAATCATTTTTTTTAAAGATTTTATTTATTTATTTGACAGACAGAGATCACAAGTAGGCAGAGAGGCAGGCAGAGAGAGAGAGAGAAGGAAGCAGGCTCCCTGCTGAGCAGAGAGCCCGATGTGGGACTCGATCCCAGGACCCTGAGATCATGACCTGAGCCGAAGGCAGCGGCTTAACCCACTGAGCCACCCAGGCGCCCCTATAATCATTTTTTTACAATCACTTTTTTGCCATAAAATCTAAACTTCAAGTAAACAGAGAACAAAGTGTACAGGATCTTAAATGCATAAATATACATGAGTTAAATATGCAAAATACCGTTTAATGATTCAGACTGTTGCAATATTTCTGTTACTAAAAATGATCAAAGATTTTTACAAATGTTTAATTATTTCAGGGTATCCTTTGGAAGTTGTTCAAAACAAACTATATTTTAAAACTATACATCTAATAGGGGTGCCTGGTGGTTCAGTGGGTTAAAGCCTCTGCCTTCAGCTCAGGTCATGATCTCAGGGTTCTGGGATCGAGCCCTGCATCAGGCTCTCTGCTCAGCATCGAGCCTCCTCTCTCCCTCTCTGCCTGCCTCTCTGCCTATTTGTGATCTCTGTCTGTCAAATAAATAAATAAAATCTTAAAAAAAAAAACCACTATACATCTAATATGCCAACACACCAAATGTTTATTTGCCATTTGTCGATTTGCCATCCAAATCCAAACGTGAGCTAAAGCAAATAGTGTTTGGTTGATTCAGGATAATAAATTAGGTGCGCTTCAGTTAATGTTGGTTTCTATTTCCAAACAATTCTTATTTTTTACACAGCATTGTGAAAATGGCCAGTATTATCCCTCTTCTACAGTCCGGCAAACAGAACGTTACTGATTGATTCAAGCAGTAAATGATCAGTTCAATGTTTAGGTGGTTGAGCTGTGCTTTTATTTCCCCTGACACAGCTTTTGAGCAGAATTCAATCATTTTAAAAACCCTGAAAAAAGGATGGAGTAGTGATTCAACTGGCAAGAAAATCCAACATATAAACAGTGCAGTAGGACTTGGGAAATCTGACTCAATGGATTCATTCAACAATTATTTACTTTACACCCACTTTGGAGGTAGGGAAGCCCCAGACACTGTAGATACACAGTGAACAAGACAGTCTCTCCCTCAAGGAACTTCATCTCCCAAGGCAGTCTAAGACCTTTGAGGTGGCCAATGGGGACAATAGCTTTTCTTCTCCACCACTTTTCATCCCCTTTATGTTCTGGTTGCTCTCTGAAATTGTCACTGCCCTGTCCTAACCCAGGGTGCAGTCTGGGGGAATATGATGGGAACTGGGAGGCCCCATCACTCCAGCATCTGCCTGGTTGACCCAGCCTGGTGCTATTTCCTCATCTCCTTCTCTAGAAGTCTGCGCCTATCCCAGAACTCACTCGTTGGTTTCTGCAGTGAAATGCCCTTCAGAGCTCAAGTCAAGCTTAGTTTGAAAATACAGATGCTTATATGGATGGTCTTCTGCAGCAAGACCAACAGAGGCAGTTCTATCCTCAAATGAGTTTGTAGGAGTTGATATCAGTGATAAGGCTAACTTAGAAAAATACCAGTGGCCTTGATTAAAAGCACACAGAAGACACATCCTGCCATTACTAAAAATACCTGCAGGAAGCTTCAGCTGGGAGGCTGAGGTTCTTCTCAGTTAGTGGGAGCAACAAACCAGGAAAGGTAGGTGCTAAGGTTAATGCAATCTCATTGTTACCCAAAGCTAGTGAGAACTGGGGTTATTTGGGATACATATGTTATCTTGCTGTCTCTAAAATGTAAATCAAAATAGAAAAGGGGATTGGAGAGGACTATGGGAAATGCTTGAGATAGGCTTTACTTTCTAAGCCTCTTTTTCAAAAAAGCCACAAGACTGTTTCACAGTTGGGTGCGGAGTGATGAAGTTACAAGATGGGGTAGGCTCTGTTCCTTTCATTCCTTAGATGAAAGGGCCTGGTTAGAAGAGATAGTGCTAGCAAGCAGCTTGGATCTGGATGACAGCAGAATAAAAAGCAGGCATTGACCAGGACTGATCCTGGTCACTGGAAGTCTGGATCCTCACCCCAACTCCCACCTTCAACAGTAACTTGTCCTACCACCACCCCTAGGGGCCCTGTCTTACCCCTCACTCCACCCCCCACTCTACCTCCCATGTTACTTCAACCCAACAACGAACTTAGAAATTTTAGTATTGTGTCTCTCAACCTTGGCTGCATATTAGAATTACCTGGGGAGCTTTTAAAAACCCCAATACCCAGGCCAATTAAATCAGAAGTGAAACCCAGGCATCAGTAGGTTTTAAAGCTCTCCTGGTGATTCCAGTGTGCAGCCAAAGTTGAGAACCTCTGTGTTAGGAACACAACTTATTAATAATAAATTGAATACTGCCTAGCTTTTCATCAAAAGCAGAGTGTCAAAAAGGAAAAGAAGACAGAATTGGGGGAGCAAGGCAAAGGTGGACTGCAGAAGGCAGAATTTTGTATCAGTAATGACAGACGATGGATACGTGTGGACGCGCGTGCACGTGCACGTTCCATGAAGAGCACATTCAATTTTAGAACAAAAACACTGAGACCTCCAAGGGGGAAATGCACAAAGGTCATGAACAATTCACACAGAGGAATACAAAGAATAAATGAACATGGAAAAATCCTTTTTGCCAATAAAACCTAAATTAAAAGCAAGCTTGAGATTGCATTTTATAACCACTGGTGTAAAAGGAAAAAAGCTTAAATGACACTTAATTTTGATGAGATTGCTGTGAAACCAATATCCTCACAAATTCCGATGGCACTGTAAATTGGTTTTTAAAAAACTCCGCCTGGATCGCAAATGGCAACATGAAAAAAAAAATTAAAAAGGTGTTTGGACCCATTGACTACTAGAGGCTTATCTTCAGGAGGTGTTTAAACTGAGGCCAAAAGATACACGCTTGAAAACCATCTCTGCAACAAATCCTAAATTGAAAAAAAAAAAAAAAAAGTTGGAATCAAGCTAAATTTCCAACATAGGGTAATGGTTTAATAATTCATGGTATACCAGCACCACAGAACATTATGCAGTCATTAAGCTGACAACTATGAAGACGGTGAGGAAATGTGGAAAAAATGCTCCCCAGAGGGGGCCCTGCCCCAGGCTCAGCACAGCCCCGCCTCTCCCCTGCAAACTGGGCATGGCTGGGAAGGAAGCTGTAATTTGACCCGATTTCGCAGCCTCCCGGGAGAGCCCTCTGGGAGCAGCTCCTGTCAAGTCTCACTTCTCTGTCTGGATCCATGGGGAGCCCAGCTTCTCGCCACCCAGGTTCTTAGCTCCGGACCTTTGAACACCCATCCATCTCCCTGAGCCTTCCAGCTCCGGTCTCCCCTCACCTCCCAAAGACTTTCACTCTGCCCCCCCAGAACCCGGGAGGGTTCATCTGCAGAAACCCCTGTATTTCCAACTTCAGTTCTGAGCTGTACCTTGTCCCTCTACCTAGTCACCCAGCGGTGAGGAAGCCTTTTGGAAATGTGAAATGTTCGTGGGTGACTGGGCCCGGCTTCTGCCAGGGCGCTAGGATCTGCCACGATGAGCATACCCATCCCTCAGGACGAAGAACTGCTCTGTTTTCCGCCAGCCCGTCGTGTGATTGAAGAAACCGTCTATAATAATCCGACGCTAGAACTGAACTCTCTTTGACACTGAAGCCCAAAGTATTTTCCACACTATTTTTAAGTCCACTGCATTTTCCAGAAACAAGACTTGCATGTACACTGAGGGGACATTGCACTTTGGGGCACTTTCTAAGAATTGCACAGCATTTTGGAGATGCCTCCGGGACAGTCTCACGCCTCTGATCGGCTGCGCACAGAGCTGTCACATTCAGCATTCCCCCAACGGGTCCCAGCAGCGAGCAACCTTGTGAGGCCTTCGAGTGAAGTCATGACCAAACATTTTTACAGGTCAAAATAAAATATGGGGGCGCTTGGGTGACTTCGTGGGTTAAAGCCGCTGCCTTCAGCTCAGGTCATGATCCCAGGGTCCTGGGATTGAGCCCCACATCGGGTTCTCTGCTCTGCAGGGAGCCTGCTTCCTCCTCTCTCTCTCTCTGCCTGCCTCTCTGACTGCTTGTGATCTCTGTCTGTCAAATAGATAAATAAAATCTTAAAAAAAAATAATAAAATATCTCACTATAAGTTACTTTTTTACTTTATCTTGGCATTCTATTACAGCAAGGGAGGTACAAAACATTTGTTACAAAAGGAGAACACTGAGCCTCACAGCAATGAGAACCAAGCTTACCCCTGTAGCTCTTGCACAAGTGGAGACTGATTTCACGCTCGTCCTGCTCACACAGGGCCTCAGTGGTCCTGTACGGTTGCCTCCAGACCATGTCTGCTATTTCCCTTAGTAAAAATCTCAGTTCTTTCTGGAGAACATCTTCAAATTAGCACCCAAGACCCCTTCTCGGGTGCTCTCAACTGCTGATCAAAGTCACACCCCTTCATTTACTGATTTTTAGCACCTGCCTCAGGCATCCTCCTTTTCCCAACACTTCTGTCATCTTTCCTGGAAACTTCAACCTCTACAAGGACAATCTACCATTCCCCTGGCTTTGCGGTTTCTTGCTCTTCTCTTTTTCCACCCCATCTTGGCCATCACGGCCATGGTTATACTCCCGGTCCTCAACACCGCCAGTCATGAACTAACTCCAATATCACAGTTTAAAGCCTCTACCCTCTCTGACCACCACCCCATGTCCTTCCAGCTCACCTCCCTCTAATGATTCTTAGACCTCAATGAGACTTCCAATTCATCTGTCCCATCATTTTTCCTTTCTCTCTGCCTGTACTTTTGTCCCATTCGACGCCTTTACATTGACCCTTACTCTTGACCAAGTTTTGATCCCCTGGTACACAATCTACACACACACACACACACACACACACACACACATCTCTATCTAACTCCTTTGCCACTTGCTCCCTTCATTGTATTATCTGGCAAAGCTCCAATCCCAGTTAGACACCCCACTTCCTGCTGAATGTAGCTGGAAAAATACAGCCATCTTGCAAACTGATCTGACTTTAAATTTATGACAAAACTTTCAAGTAGGCATTCAGCTGTCCAGATGGATAGTACAATCCTAAAATATATCCCTAAGACATTGCCTTTCTCCCTTTCTAAGTCAACTTTCTTATGTTTTTATCCTTGCCTCAAACCATCGACACCATCCTCTTCCTCACTCTTATTTCATTGGCAAAACTGACCAAATTTAATGAGAATCACTTCATCGTTCTACTATTAAATCTAACAACATATATGAACCTGTGTACATATGTTACATTTCTTTCCATTGAAGACCAACCCCCACAACTCCTGAAGTGATTTCCATCACCTCTTGCCTACCTTAAGGCATTTTCCCCGGAATTAACCCCCTTTTTCAGGAATCATTATTTTTCTTCTTGTTTCCAACAATCTGCAAACTTGTTATAATAAATTCCCCACCATAGACTATATCCTTGTACAGCCACACTCTATTTTTCCTTTGTTCCAGCAAAACCCCTCCAAATGTGTCCCTCATGATGTCTCCATTTCTGCACCTCCCGTTCTGTCTGTAATGCATCTCCTCAGGATTTCATCCTCACCTCACTGCCAAAGCAGCTCCAACTGTTGAAGTTTACCAACAACCTCCAACTGGCTAACCCCAGTGGGTTTCTCTGTCTTCTACCTTATTCCACCTCTCAGGAGCATTTTACCACATCTGCCACTTGCTTCTTAGTGGTTCCAGAATGCCACACTTCCCTATTTTTTCTTCTACCTTACAGAACACTTATTCTTAGTTCCCTTTACTAGGTGCTTCTCTTCTGCTCAACTGCTAAGTTAAAGTCTCCTAGATTTAGCCTAATCCCCTTCTTTTCTATCTACCCAGAGATCTTCGGCTTTAAATGTCATCTACAAGCTCATGACTCCTGCTTTTATATCTCTAGCACCAACTTCCCTCCTGGGTTCAGAGGCATATCTCCCACTACCTATTTGATATCTTAGGGGGCTGCCTAATTTAAGGAATCTTGAACTTAGCATGACTAGCATGAAACGCTTGGTGTCCCCCCTCCCACCCCCTAGTCCACTCCTCCATGAGTCTTTCTAGTCACCTTTGTGGCACCATTATTTTGATAGATAGGACTCCTACCTATAAAACTGTTATTTATAAGAAGAAATACAAACATGGAGCACCTCGCTGTTGTCAGGGGACTCTTGCAAATATGTGCCGCTGACCGAGGCACAGATCACAAGTGAATCCAGCCAATTGGAACTCATGTAGATACTCACAAAGTTGTTTAACACCCAGATGTTTTAGTCATCTGATGCTGTGGATAACAAAGCACCCCAGAATTAGGTGGCTTAAAACACAATACTCATTTATTTGCTCACTCTCTGGCAGTTTAGGCAGCTCATGGTACAAATGGCTCTTCTCCAATCTACAGGCATGTCCTGGGGAGCTTGCTGGGGGCCGGAGACATCAACCTCTGAGAAGGATTCCCTCACAGGTTTAGCAAGTTGATGCTGGCTCTCCAATGGAGATCATCAGCTGGTGACTTCCATTCTCTCTTGAGTGGGCTTCTCCATGAAGCTTCTTGGGTTTCCTTATAGCAAGGTGCGTTCTAAGAAGAAAGAAAAAGAAGCTGCCGGGTCTTCTCAAAGGATACGTCTGAAATTGGCACAAGGTCACTTCCATTGTATTCTGTTGGTCAAATCATCCTAGGGGAGCGGGTAAGTACACTCTACCAGTTAGAGAGGGGCTGTGACAAGGAATCTGGGCCATCTTTAATTCACTACACCAGCCCTTTAAACTGGGGGACCTGAAATTGGTTTGGCTCTTCAGAAACAGTGATGTGCTGCTAGATGTGGAGCAGCTGACTGGAGGGCCCTGGGGATGTGGGGGCTGTGATGCCGCCCTCTCACTGGTTCCCCCACACATGGACCACCTGGTACACCCCAAAGATGTAGACTGTAGGCAGAAGAAGGGCATGGGGAGAGGTGGGACCCTTGCCACCTGAGCCGTGAATGTAGAATCCCACAATCCCCTGTCTAAGCCCCACCTCCAGCAAGAAAGAGCAGAGATAATGTATCTTTTATTTTTCTACTTCTCCATCTATAAAGCAATCCCAAACTTGTTGCCCTTATAACTAAAAAGCTTTCTAAAAGACTATAGACCAAAACACAGGTTTTGTCATCTCCATTTTTTTAAATCCTAAAAGATCCCTTCTCCCTCTTAATACATACTGTCATTGTTCTCAGTTAAAAGAACAGGGGCTGGAGCAGGAAAGTGGAACCCTGCTCCCTGGCAGAGCCCTGGGGTTGATGAAAGCGTTAACCCGGTGGGTCAGAGGAACGCGTCCCCAGAGACACCCTCTAAGAGCGCACTGAGAAATCAGAGTTGAATCAGGTGCCAGGAGACCCATTGAGCCTTGTAAATGGTTAAGGGAAGGCTGTGATCAGCAAAGTGAAGGGCTGTTGAAAGATCAAAGGCACCATAGAGCAAGAGACACCCCAAGTCAGCCGTGAATAATAACTTGTTTTCTTCCTTGAGGAGCAAAACATGCTAGGGCTAAAGCCAGACAGAGCACATTCAGGCTTCATCAAATGCTGCAGGAAGCACTTATATGGATGGAAGGTGGGGGAGGGGTGTACTAAAAAACCAGTCTATACGGTCCATAAACATTCATTAAATCTCCTCTGGAGCTATGAGGAAATTGGTGAGAATTAGCCTTTCTGTCTTACAGGCAAAAGAACTGATGTTAGATAAGGTAAATTGTTGAAACACTATTAAGCAGACGAACAGAAGCAAAAAAAAAAAAAAAAAGGCAACAACAAACCCACCCACCCCCCAAAAAAACCAAATATCTTATTCCCCTGGTCTACCCATCAGAGAAGATAACCTTGATCTTACATGATGGTTATCTAGTTACTTTCAGTCTAGGGAAAGATTTGAAAAATGAAAAAATGCCTGATCTCTAGGCTCTCCTGGGAAAAAAGGCAGGCAAGATAAAAGGTTTTCCTATCAATGGAATACCAAGACTGACTTGTGCTAGGAACCCAGCCAATTTATTACTTTGTTCCCATTGTGAAGAAATACTATAAATGGACACACTAAGCCCTAAAGAAACTGGTTAGAGGTGAAAGAAAAATCAAAACCCAAGTGTAGAGAGTCAGGCAAGTAGGATTGGTTTGCTGGGTTTCCATCCAAATCCACCTAATTATGCATGAGGCTTGGCTGACAGCTTGACATCAGCGAGGCTGTCCCCAGGCTCCCAGGCTGAGCCTGCTCTGAGTGGGGAGCAGGGCACCAAATCAACCTTCTAGAAGCAACTGCGTTTTCTGTCCTTGTGCCCACAGGAGATCATTCCAAAAATCTAAATGTATTCTTCTCTTTAGAATTACTCCTTCAGAAGAATGTCCAAGACCCAGTTACTCTTTGTTCCTGCTTACGCACAGCTTAATACCGTCCCTCCTCCCTGCCCTTGGCCTTGTCCTTTTCCTTTTCCTACTGACCCCACCCAGAAAGGACTGTATTTCATTGTCCGTGGCTAACTCAGTCATGCTTTCTGCACCAAGGATAGGGGAAAAAATTTTAATATTCAGTGGCATTTACAGAAACATTTAAAAGAAATCGAGTGGACCTCAGTTTTGCCATCCGCTCCAAGCAAGCTCAAGCCAAGAGAGACTTGCTCGACTATGGGTAAATGTTAAAGGCGTGCAGCTACTCTCTGCTTGCTCCCTCCTACTTCTGTTTCACCCCCGCTACACCCTTGGGCAGCAGAGTGAAAGGGAGCTCCCTGTCCATGCTCTCCTCTCTTCTGATGGACCCTCAGGGAGGGAGGGGTGGGGTCCTCTCATGGGCAGACTGGGAGTCCATGCATGGGCAGATTCCCAGGCTCTGGACAGTGCCTGGGCTCTGCCCCTCCTCTTCTTCTGTGTCAGCCCCTTCTGCTTTGCCAAACCAGCTGGCTGCACCTGGACATCTCTGTTCCTCTGCTCCCCGACTCTGCCTGGCCAGAAGCCAGCTTGGCATGATCCCTGCAATGGGATCTGTGCTCTGCGGTGGGCAGCCAGCTGGACCTGGGTGGGGGTGGGGAGGACTCTGGGGTGCTCCTTTCTACTCGGGGTAAACCAATCTGCAAGCTTTCAGGGAGATTCAGAGTGTGCGTACTAATCAAATGAAAGGGACTCTTGCAAGGTATTTCTATTAATGAACAGTGGAGTTGGGTTTGTATTGGTGGGCATAAGTATAGACCAAAGTGGATATTGCCACTACATAATGTCTTTAAAATGCGATTGTAAGTGGTGGATATTTTTTCAATAGCTTTCCACCCATTTAAGGTTCTGAGATTTCATGGACTCTCTCCTAAGTCTCCACAGAGCCAAATTTCCGGAGAGCAGATTTACCCTGTGGTACACGTTGTCGCAGGACACCCAAGTCCTCACCTCCTCATGTGGTGCCTTATTGGTTACAAGCAACAGGAAACCTAATCTACTGACATCAGCGGCAAGAGGGAAGTTTATTGGAAGAGATTTGCGTAACTCATGGGGCCAAGTGAAGAAGGTGAGGGAGGGAAAGAACAAGGTGGTGCTGAGGCCCTGGGTCGCAGGGGGTCACCACCCTCTCCAAATGCATTGCCCTTGTGCTGTGCATTCCTTTCTGTTGCTGCCATAATAATTTACCATAAATGTAGTGGCTGAAAGCAATGGAAATGTCTTAGTTCATAGTTCTGTCAGCATGACAGCAAGTCAGATGTCTGACTTGGCTCACCTGGGTCCTCAGATTAGCATCTCTCAAGGCCAAAATCAAGGTGTTACCCATGCTGGGCTCTTATCTGGAAGCTCATTTAGGTTGTTGGCTGAATCCATTTCATTGCTATTATAAGACCGAGTTCCTCCCCCAACCCCCCACTTCCTCACCTGTGGTCCACTGGGGGCCTCCATCAGCTCCTAGAGGCCACTGAAGTTTCTCTCTATGTGGCCCCTTTCAGCTTTCAGTCAGCAATGGGGTGTCCAATTCCCCTCATGCTTCAGATTTCTCCAGCTCCCGCTCCTTTTGAGAGAACAAATAGTTAGGTCAGGCTCACTCAGATAATCTCCCTGTCCTCAAGTCAACCCTGCCACATAAAACAACAGTCATGGGAGCTATACCTTATCATTTCATCATGTTACATTTTGAGGGGAGGGAATTAAAAATTCTGTCAACCACACTTTGATTCACCTCTCATGAGCTCAAGCTCCTTTCAGTCCTTGTCCATCTGTGTCACGTTTCAAGCTCTCAGAAGAGAAATTCAATTTGGGTCAGGTGTCCATACCCCTCACCAATGAACTATGACCAAGGGACAGGCTCGCCTAGAAGAGGGGTCAGCACCTGGATATCAAAAGCTGTTCTGGGACAGGGGAAGATGGTGAGGAGATGGGTGAAGATCACGAGAGGAATCTTTCTTGAAGAGGGAAATAAGGAAGTGACCATATGAGAAGAGAAGAGAGTCCCAGGCAGCACGGCTGGAAGACAAGCCCCCAAGTTAGAGAAAGAGTCTAAGAAGAACATGAGCATGGTTTATGAGCTCATATTTGGTCCTTGTATTTTCCATCTGGGTTAAAAATCTCTGATGTTGACACTGTTGCAAAATAGAACTGTGACTCGTTTTAGTTTACAAGTACATTTCTCAGAGTTCCCTTTTCCTCTGAAGAGTTGGGATTTGTATACGCACTTATACTTCCCTCCAAGGGAGAGGGTTTAGAACATTACCCCACAAAGGAGGTCAAAACCGAAGTAGACACCCTTGGGTTTTTTAGGTATTGTTGTGTCCTTTTGCCACTCCCAAGAAAACTGGGATAGGGGGACATCCTCCTGATTTTAAACACTTCCAAGCATGCCCTTAGCCAAAAGTAATGGCTTTCTTTAAGGTGATATAACAAGGCTCTTGGAAAAAAGACCTTAGGAACGAGTATTTGATAGATACTTCTCCTTATGGTTATGGTGACAAATTAATGCCCCACGTGCATAGAGTAGCACTCTATACTTTTCAAAGAAAGAAGACATCATTGAATTACATGCCTTGTTAAACTCATTTGAGGAGAAAACAAGTGTGTAGTTGGCTTCATCTGTCTCGTGCCCACTTTGGGCAGAGTTCACTGAGAGAATCAGAGAGATAGGAAAGAATCAAAGAGACTTTGGGACACAGTAGGGGAAAAAGGACCGAAACAAATTATACCCGAAACTGTGGTCTACTTAAAATGAAACAGAGCCTCTCCAGAAGTGATGCAAATCCTCTAATATTACAAAATCACAATGAAATTGATTTTCACTCACTTTAAAAGTATATATGGAAAGAAATAAAAACAACAGAATTTATATGGTATACTATACTACATTACAGAGGTTAGGATGAACCATACAGAATCAGAGCTCCAGGACCTGCGGGAATGACTTTTTGTGCTTCGCTTACTTCTCACCACGTATCTGTTCCTTGCATAAGCCATTCCTCCTGCCCAGAAAGCATTCCTTCATTCTTTTAAACTGTTTCCTTCCTTTAAAGTGCTTCTGAAACTATTTGTTCCTTCCACCCCCATCATCTGCCTTCCTATTTGTTATTATCCTCACTCTCCAGGTACTATCTTAGTACCAGCCAATGTTCCTGACCCACCTTCTTCTCCTAGGGGATACCCCACACAGCTCTGTCAGCCCAGGGCCTGGTCTCATCCTGGGAGCAGTGAGAGGGTATAAAAAACGCCTTCATTGAGGCTGGGTGGGTATTCTGTTTTGTCTTGGTTCTGCCAGTTTGAGAGACCCAAAAAAAAAAAAATCATCTTATATATTAGTATCCTAATGATTTTAGATGGTGGTCAAGGAAGGCCACCTGAATAATTTACGGTGAGGGCAATTTTCTGAAGTGTGTGGCCTACCATATGATCAGACTTGTTCAGCACATCACAGATATTGGGAAAGCTTGGGCATGTCATTTTCCATATGAAGTTTACCGTATGGCAGTTAAAAGTTTATTGATGATTTTATTCAAATCCTCTAAATTCTTTTTTTTTTTTTAACATCTAACTTGATCTGTCAAAGATTTTTTTTTTTTACAATTTTAGTTGTGGTAAAATACACCTAAAATGTACCATCTTGACCATTTTTTTAAAAGATTTTATTTATTTATTTGACAGACAGAGATCACAAGTAGGCAGAGAGGTAGGCGGAGAGAGAGAGGAGGAAGCAGGCTCCCTGTGGAGCAGAGAGCCCAATGCGGGGCTTGATCCCAGGACCCGGGAATCATGACCTGAGCCGAAGGCAGAGGTTTTAACCCACTGAGCCACCCAGGCGCCCCTTGACCATTTTTTAAATGTACACTTCAGTGGCATTTACTACATTCACGTTGTGGTACAAACATCATCACTGCCCATTACAGAACTCTTCATCTTGAAAAATCGGAACTCTGTCCCCATGAAAGAGCAATCCCCCAGTCTCCCGTCCCCTCAGCCCCTAGTAACCGTCATTTGATTTTGTGTCTCTGTGTGTGACCCCTCTAGGTACCTCACATAAGTGGAATCATACAATATTTGTCCTTTTGTGGCTATTTAATTTTATTTAATATAATATACTCAAGGTTCATTTATGTTGTAACTTGTGTCAGAACTTCTTTCCTCTAAAGAGTGAGTAATATTCCATTCTCCACATAAACCACATTTTGTTTATCTAGTCATTCATCAATGGGCACTTGGGTTGCTTCCCCTTTTTGACTATTGGGAATAATGCTGCTATGAACATTGGTGTACAAATATAATTTCAGTCCCTGTTGTCAGTTCTTTGGGCTTATGCCCAGAAAAGAAATTTCTGGATCATATGGTAACTCTTGCTTAATTTCTTGAAGAACCACCATACTGTTTTCCATAGCAGCTGCGCCAAGAACAGCATACAAGTGTTTCAATTTCTCCACATTCTCACCAACACTTTATTTTTTTTAATTTTTAATATTTTTTATTTTATTTTTATTTTATTTTTCCAATGGTAGCCATTGCAATGGGAATGAGGTGGTATCTTATAATAGTGATAGCCCAAAGACCTTTTAAGAGGTATATTATTAAATCTTTCCACCACAAACTATGTTTTCATTCTTATATTTTAATAAAATTGTGTTTTATATATTTGATAACACAGAGGATTTTGTGCATAAAAGTTAATAACTATTGGGCCACCCGGGTGGCTTAGTCGGTTAAATGTCTGACTCTTGATTTTGCCACAGGGGCCTGAATCAAGCCCTGTGTGGGGTTCCACACTGGATGTGGAGACTGCTTAAGATTCTCTCTCCCTCTCCCTCTGCCCACTCACATGAACTCAGGCACATGCGTGCATGTCCTCTCTCCCTCTCAAAAAAAAAAAAAAAAAAAAAAGTTAATAACTATTACATATTCATTGTTTTTTGCATCTTTTTGCCCAGAAAATAACCTCATTGCTTGGAAAATTGCTTCTCAAATTCCAGCAGAGATTGAAGACAAAGGTGCACCTTGCTGATCAATCCCTGAGGCTCGTGGCCCAACCCAATGTCTTTCATTCATTCTCTACCTCAGGTAGAAATTAACATGGACACTCCAATCTTGAAAAATCTGTTACACACCACCTGAGCCCTGCAAGAGCAGAAAAATAGGCTGCCTGTTGTTAAACTATTACTGTCTCTAACTCCACACCAGCCTGCTACTTGGATTCTGCAAGGTAGAAAGCAGAAGTAACCTGCATTATCTTCCTCCTCCTCATTTTCGCCTGCTGAATTGCCCAACAGTCAGTCGATCAATACAGGACCATAGCCAGATTCTGCGCCCGGTACTAGAAATGCAGCTCTGGACAAGATATACACAGTTTGTGTTTTCACGGATCGTACAGCAGAGAAGGGAAACATTACATAAATAATTGCAAATAAGGTAAGTCCTATAAAAGAGAAGTACAGCGTGTTAAGTGGCGTAGAAGAGCAAAGATCTAGCCTGGTTGAGGAACCAGGGAAACCATCCCTGAGGAAGTTCATTTTCAGCTGATCGTATAAAGGATAAGGCACTCAGTAGGCATTGAAGAGTCATAGAAGACTTGAGTGATTAGCAGCCCAGCCCCTGGAGTTGGGCTGCAGGTGTTCAAACCCCACTCTGGTCTTTAACAGCTGGAGGACTTTAGGGGAGTTATTTAACTTCTCTGTAAATAATAGTTGGTATAGTCAATTAACACGCATATCAGTTTCCGGCACATAGTAAGTACTCAATAAATGGTTATCATTCACAAAGCGAGTGTGAGTGTCCACCATAGGAGGCACCGTGGAAGATGCTGAAAGCATTGTGGTAAGACTACACAGTCATTGTCTTCACAGTCCCCGACTCACACTGGTTCAACCTACAGTTTTTTGGCTTTTCGATGGTACAAATACTGATATGCATTCAGTAGAAACCATACTTCAAATTTTGAATTTTGATCTCTTCTCGGGCTAGCGATATGCGGTACCATCCTCTCTCGTGATGCTGAGCTATCCGCAAGCTGCAGCTTCCCCAGTCAGCCAGCGACCAGGGAGTAAATAAGCAGTATACTTATAACCAGTCTGTATCCATACTGCTAGTCTGTTTTTCACTTTCAGTACAGGGTTCAATAAATTACTTTTATAAAATAGACAACACTTTTTTATAACATAGACTTTGTGTCAGATGGTTTTGTCCAGCTGGAGGCTAGTGTCAGTGTTCTGAGCTTGTTTAAGGTAGACTAGACTAAGCTATGTTTGGTGGCTTACGTGTATTTAATGCATTTTCGACTAAGAGTCTTTTCAATTTACAATGGGTTTATTGCAACATAACCCCATCACAAGTCAAGAAAGATCTGAATTAGAGGCATTTGAATGTACCTTGATAGGAAATAAACCTCCAGAAAGGTTTCATTAAGCAGTTTTTTTATTTGTTTGTTTTAGAGGGAGAGAATGACAGAAAAAGAAAGGATTTTAAGCAGGCTCCACATGCAGTGCAGAGCCCAATGCGGGGCCCTGAGATCATGACCTGAGCTGAAATCAAGAGTCAGATGCTTAACTGACTGAGCCACCCAGGTGCCTCTAAATTAGACAGGTTTTATCTAATGTCTCTAAAAGGCCCCTGTCCTTTGGATCAACAATTACACATATGGGAATTTATCCTCAAGAAATCAGCGTGAATGTGTGCAAGCTTTTTAGCTATTTCTTGTATTGAAACGTGTAGAGCACCTAAGTGTCTCACAGGAAATTAGTTAACTATGATACATTGTATATGATGGGATGTCGAGCAGTCATCAAGAAGATGTAGAGAAATTCTATTTGCTGACGTGAGATGAAATTTAGTATCATGTTGAGAATACCTTTTGCTAATAAGATACACTACTTTACAGACAGCAAGGATATAAGTATTTAGACCAAGGTTTTCAGGTAATTGTCTTCAGGCAGAAACACTAATTAGGAATCCATAGGAACCAACTCTGGTAAACTTGGTGGAAAGGGAAGAATTTACTGACAAGAACTACGGTAACTCAGAGAAAGAAAGGAAAAGCTAAACAACCAGGCTTCAGTTAGAACAGGAACTAGTAGGCTCTGGCATCCAAGGTAATAGAAACGAGACGACTGTCTTTGCTAAGCTATGCCATTAGTAAAAGCAACTTGATGTGTGTGTGTGTGTGTGTGTATCCTTCTGTTTTTAACCGGCTCAGATTGAGATCTCCAGAAAGAGGGTCTGATTGATTTGGACTAGATCATGAAACCTCATGCTTTCCAGTTCCGGTGATCCTTCCTGCAGTGGGAAACCCCCCGTACCCCAGAGGAAGAAGCAGGGGGAAAGATGGAATCAACAGATGTTCTCCATAATGGGAGTTTAGGTGTAGTACTTTTCTTTTTTTCTTTATTTATCTCTATATTTTAATTCTTCTGTAATAGACAGATACTGTTTTATAACAAGGATTGCTTTTTTGTAATTTAAAAAACCTCGGAACACAGACAAGCTGCCAAGTTCCCTGAATGGGCTACTTTACAACCTGTTTTCTTCTTTTATACTCCACTACATCATCTACAACAAATCTCATTCCCATAACCCCACACCCACCCACGTACTTACTTATCCACGTGAATTACTTTTATGTGATTATTATTAATATAAAAAAGCATGATGAGCATGTAACACTACAAATATTTGTAACACTACAAACATTTCAATAACATGTTGAATGCATTACCTCATGTTAGGGTAGAATTTTGTAAAATAATCACTAAAAATTATAGCAAGCATTTAGTAAGTGCTTGCTCAGTGCCACTGGACTGAGTCCCTAACTTACATGATGTCACTTTAGTATAAAATACACGATTTGACAAAACAACATTTCCTTCTCCAACACAGCATTCTTAGTAGATTCTATCTGTTCTGAAAAATAGATGCTTTCTCTTCCAAGAACCTCAAGGCATTCCATTCGCATCAAGTAATTCATTTAAATTCTTTCACCATCCCTAAGAGGAAAACACAGGATTGGATATTACTTATCTTTCTGTAGAGCTGAGGAAGCCACAGAGATGTAATTTCTTCAAAGTCTTTCAACTACTGGTGGCATCTGAACATCTCTCCATTTATGAAAACTGAAGGCATTGAGAAAACAATTCTTTTATTTAATAAACATATTTAGTGGTTCTATTTTGTATCAGGCTTTTGTGCAAGGAATCAAAGACTGAGTCACTCACATACAACCACATTATGTACCCAGGAGGTGTCAGTCACCAGGAACAAGACAGATGCTGTCCCAGTCCCCATGGTGGAGAGGCCCTACCTGTTCCCAAGTTTATAGTCAGAGGATAAATTAGGAGAGCATTTGCAAATGAGGCATATAGCTTAAGAAATAGAAGTGAAAGTCATGTCTGGGGAATTGGATATATGTGTGAAAATACTGAAGTGACAACAAAAATAGGGTAGATGAGGAAATGGGGGAAAGGTACATGCGGAGGATGGGGCCGTGAAGAAGTAGCGTTCACAGGCAGAGATAATAACCTGGAAATATTGCAGGCCACCTTGAGAGGAGCCGCACCTTCACTGGTGGGATACAGTCAGTGGAAGGCAAACTTGCAGGGACAGGGGAAGGAAGGAAAAACCCAAGTTCATCCTGCATCCTCCCCAATCTCCTGCCAGATCTCCTGTTGGCCAGACCAAGGAGCGAGCGTGTCTGCTGACACAGTCTAATGGGTCTTGGGGCTGGGAGAAGCCCGGAGGAGGGTGGACAGCAAATCTGGAGGGGTGAACAGAGGATACCCATCACTTCCAGTTATGCTGCTAATTTGCATTCCTGAACCAAATCCTTTGGCCTCTTTGGACATCAGTTTCTTTACTGTTCACAGGAAAGCCTCATCCTCGTCATCTCTAAGGCATCTCCCAGAGTCGGCACTATATGGAGAAAGAAGAGCCTTTGGTTGAATAGATTTGCATTAAGAATTAAGAAAGGAGGCACCTGGATGGCTCAATCAGTTAAGCATCTATCTTCGGCTCAGGTCATGATCTCAGTGTCTTGGGATGGAACCTTGGTGTCAGGCTCCCTGATCAGTGGGGAGTCTGCTTCTCCCTCTCCCTCTACCCCCTGCTTGTTCTCCCTTTCTCTCTCTCTCTCTCTCAACTTAAATAAAATCTTAAAAAAAAAAAAAATTCGGGCAGATTTCCTTCTACTGTCTACTAAGGGGTACTCTTTCTCAACGCCTGGGCATATGTGGTGTAAAACCAACTTAATAGGAATCTTCTTCACTGTCAAATGGAAGAATCTACATAAAATGACAAAAGGTCTGTAGACTGTAGCTCTAGGATCTTGGTGTGCCCCTCAAGGAAGTCAGTCTCCCTCCTGTTACAGTAGTTAGGAAGCAGATAAAGACACAGAAGGCCATAGCTCCCCTGCAAATGCAAATGCTATTTTTAATCCCAAATAATGGAGGAACAAAGAGATGAAAGGAGTAGGGAAGATCATCACTATCACTATTGAAAGTGACTTCTACCAGCTCCTCTAAGGATGCTTTGTAGTAATTATTACAAAGAAGTGTAAGACGCTAGCTGGTCGGTCAGCAGACAGGGGCCGAGTAAAGGGATTGATGTGCAGGTGGAGGAGGCTGCATTCGTGTGAAGCCAAGTGGCTCCTATGGGCCTTCTGCTGTCTGGTTCAGAGCATGGTTCATTCATTAATGCTGAGTGTTTACTAGGGACTGACGCACACATTAACTAAAGAGGACAAGAACCACCAACATGAAAAGAGAGAAGGGTTTCTTCCTCCATCAAAACCAGTAAGATGTCATGGCTCATTTTATCCCCAAATTCCAAAATACTTGCAGAGTTACACATTCTGACTTCTTGACCTGAAAAGATGGGAGAGGTGACATGATGAGGAGATTAAACAGTGGGTACTGGAGCCAGACCGCATAGGTTCTGTCCCTCATGTCAAGGGACCTTAGCAAGTAACTTAGCTTTTCTGCAGCTTAGTTCCTCATCAATGAAATGAAGAATCATGCCTTCCTGTAAGACTGTTCTGAGGATTAAAGCATTGATTAAAGAGCAAGTAAAGTTAAAGAAAGTAGAATAATGCCTAATAGACAGACAGTACTATATGTGCTTAATAAAATAAATACTTCGTGGGAAGGCAAAGAATAGGATCCAGAAACCTTCAAATTTAAATCTCTGGTGAATGACACAGTTGCTTTTAAAAAGGGGGGCAGGAAGGTGGGTAAAGACAAAGGTAATTCCTATTGGGTTCAAACAAGTTTTCAAGTAAATTTGAGGGGTATTTGCTATTTTAAAAAAATTTTTATAGATGTTAATGAGTGTTTGGCCTATGGTTTTCATCTATTACAGTTGTCATGCACTAATATTTATGGGATATAAGTAGACACACACATATAGGGGCCAAAGTTCTCCAAGTGTGTAAGTTACTCTCAGAGGGGTGTCATTTACCTGTGGTGGAAAGAGTAATATATCTGAAATCATGCTTTTTGGGGGGAGACCTTGGGGAATCCTAGCTTTGGGGTATATTTCACCATCTAGAGAGGAAACAACATCTCAGAGTATTATGAGGATCAAATGAGTTAATGCAAGCATAGCACTTAGAATAGTGCTTGGGATGTGGTCAACACTCAAAATTATATATATGTATTATATATATACACGTATATATACACGTGTATATATATATGTATCCCCAATGTTCCTTCCTGGGTCAAATGACGTCAGGGAGCTTGTTTGTTCACAACGGAAAGACTGACTAACAAATCAGCCCAATGAGCAGTCCTTCCGAGGCTGAGAAAACAAAACTGCAGTAACCATGAGAAACATACATGCAAGAACTGATCATGAAGAGTTTGCTAATGTATCTTTGGATGCCACCAGCTTTCCTGGGCTCTCCATAGGTGCTACAGCTCAGGGCTAGGTGGGGACCCCTGCCTCCACTAACTTGAAGCTTCCTAGAGGATATTCAGAGAGGAGATGGTCCCTGAATGTGTGTTTGGCCCCATTCAAATCACATATGGTGCTCAGGTTTGCTAATCTAAAAAGAATGAATCAAAACAGAAATAGTCTCTGCCCAGAGGCAACCACATTAGAAAAAGGCCTGAGGTGCCAAAATCATTCACTTTATGATTTCTCGTTTGTTGAGTCCTTTATCTAAAACAAGTCTTGTCATGTCGTTCTTTTTCTTTTAAGAGAAACTCAGTCACTGCAATGGATGCTGGCAGCTTTCCTTTAAAAAAAATTTTTTTTCTAATCTTCCTGTTTATCACTCTTGCCTGCATACAATTCCCACATTGCATTTATGCGTGTGTGTGTGTGCGCACGCACATGTGCACACGTGTATGTGTGCAGCACTTTATTCCATTTAAATAAATGCCTTGTTATTATCTTAAATTTGTTGGTGTATTGTTCTTGTTTTCAAGGTGTTTTAAAAGTTAATCTTTTTTCTTTTTTCTCTTTTCTGTTAAACCAGTCAACCTGATCTTTAATTTCCATGGCCTGGAAGGCTTTGGAGAATAGATAATATCTTCAGTGTCAGTCAGGCTAAACCAAGATATATTCACCCCTGATGCAGGATACTGAGAGGAAAATTACCTGTTTGAAACTTAGCACTGAGTAAAATAAAGGAAATAGTCCCTGAGAAGCCATACTACACTCCGCTTTTCACCTAGAATTTTTAACCCCAGTTCATACTGCCAAGTTAGTCTTAAAATCTTGAGGCTAAAACTGAAGTAAGGGGTTTTTAAAATAACCAAGCCAATTTTTGAACAAATAAATAGAATTTCTAGAAAAAGAAAATAACTAAAATTATTAACTCAATGAACAGGTTTAAGAGCAAAGAAGACACAGTTAAAGAGAAAATTAGAGAACTGGAAGCTGAAGAAATGATCTAGAATAAAGCACAGTGATAGAGAAGGAAAGTAAAGAGAAGAGGTTGAATATGGAAAATATAGTAAGAATGCCTAACACACATCTCATCAGAACGAGAATGCAAGATAAAGAGAGAATGGTGGGGAAAAGGCAATATTTGATGAGTCCTAGCTAAGGAGTATCAGAACTAGTAGAGGACAATAAAAATGGAATGAAAAAATAATCAATCCAAAAGAAGGCAAGAAAGGGAAGGGGTATGCAGGAAGAAACACACAAAAAAGTGAGACCCCAAAAAGTATAAAACAAGGTTAATAATAATTTCAAAGGTTAATAATAAGTCCAAACACATCAATAATTATAATATTAGACAAAGTGTTCTGATAAAAAGACAAAGTTAATAAACCAAAAATTTTTAATTTCTTTATTCGAGTGAAAGAGAAAATGAGAAAGAAAGCATGAGCAGGAAGAGGGAGAAGCACTCCCTGCTGAGCCTGGGACCCCATTGTGGGCCTCGATTCCAGGATCCTGGGATCATGGCCTGAGCAGAAGGCAGATGCTTAACTAACTTAGTCACCCAGGTGTCCCCCAATAAACCAAATTTTTTTTAATCCATACATATTTCTTACTTGAGATACCTCTAAAATATAAGAATACAAAAAAGTTGAAAAAAATGAAAAATGTATGCCAGGCAAATACCAATCAAAAGAAAGCTATACTATTAATCCCACCAAAATACACTTTAAGACAAAAGCACCTTTTCCTAGATACAGGAAAAAGGTTTAATTCACCTGGAAAATTTAAATTCTAAATGTTTGTGCACCTAATATCTCAAAGTATAGAAAGAAAAATTGATAAAATTATGTAGGAAAATAGACACATTTTACAGTCACACTAAGACAGTCAGTAACCAATAATACAAGCCAACAAACAAACAAAAATTAGTAAATCTATAGAAGATTTGAACAAGCAATTGGGAAAGTCATGTATAGAACACTGGGCCCTATCACTGTCTTTCAAGCCTACAGGAGGAGTTACAAAACTGATTACATAATGTGCCTTTAAAGAAGTCTCAAGAACTTTCAAAGGACTGAAACCATACAGACCATCTTCTCAGATCACAATTCCCTTCCTCTTGAGTATGGGCCAGATTTGGTGACTCCTGTCTAACAAACAGGAGAAACAAAAGCCAAAGTGATGGTGTGAGACTTTGCCGACTTGGTCACACAAGGCACTGTGACTTCCTGTGTTCTGTCCCTCAAGAACAGTCTCTTGGGGATGCCAGTTGCCATGTTGTGAGGACATGTGAGGGTCCCTATGGAGAGAGACACACGGTAAGAAACTGAGGTCTCCAGCCAACAGCCATGTGAGGCGCCAACTTGGGAACAGATCCTTCAGAGCCCACATAGAGCCTTCAGAGACTACAGCCCTGGGCAACACCTTGACCGTAACCTAATGAGAGGTCCTGAACCAGAACTGTTTAACTAACAAGCTCCTGGGTCCTTCACCCACGGAGACTATATGAGACAAAGTTTGTTATTTCAAGCCGCTCCATTTGGGGGTAATTTGTTAGCCAGCAATCCATAATTAACACAATAGGGGTGGCGTTCCTGGTCTATCTCTTCTAAGACTCACAATAATAGCAAGAAGATTAGAGAACAAGTCCACCACACAATCAGGTGCTAAGGTATATACTGTAGGTAACAAGATTGTGCTCAAAGAGATGATCATTCCATAGTATGAAAGGTAAGTTGGAGGAGGAAGATACCAATTCTCCAAGAAGAAAGTAGAGTCGAAGTTCAGTATTTCATTCATCCATGCAATAAGTTAATTGAACCCCAACAATCTGTGATATGTTGGGCTGGGAAATTGAGCTGCAAAGACAAATGTCTTAGCAATGATTCTTGCCCTCAAAACTTCACAGTTTCATGGGAGAGAGAGAGAGAGAGAAAGAGAAGTTAACAAAAATTTACATCATGAGCATGTAAATGCTCTGATAGTACCCTCCAGTTTCTGGAGAGCAGTGAAAGCTTCCTAGATGAAGCAATATCTGAACAGAAACATGAACATTGGGGTTGCATTAGCCAAGGCAGGCAGAGAATGTGAGGAACAATGTTCTAAGCCAAGGAAACAACACATGCAAAGGCAGGAGGGCAGAAAGCGTAGCACATTTAGCATTCAAACGAAAGTTCAGGATGTCTGCAGGCTTGGACTGAGAGATGGGGAGAGAGCAGACTGGAGAGGACAGGAAGGCCAGATCCTGCAGAACTTGGAAGCACTTTCAAGAGTCTGTGCTACACCAAGAGCAAGGGGGAGCCACCAGAAAGTTTTAAACTCCGAACTCTGGGCCAAATAAGAGGTAAGAACAGTGCCCTTGCAAAGTGCTAGCTGGCTTACCGGGCCTTCAAAGATTTCCCATCCCCTAATCCTAATAATTAATCCCCAGGAAGGTATTATGAACACCTTTGTAAGGAAGATGCCACCGAAGCTCTAAGAGCTTTGGCGCCTCACTCAGAGTCACGCACTGGTTATAAGGGGGCAGGGGGGAAACGTAAAAGCAAACAAGAAAAGATTAAAGAGGAAGGGAGTCAAGAAAGGATAGGTAGGAAACCCGTCTGGCAGGACAGCACAAAGAACACTATTATATTCTAAAAGCCAACGTCAACTCTCTATGATTGTAATAGACTTTCTCTAAAAAGCATGTTGCCTTTCTATAGGGCTGCGAACGTGTGGGAATGCATGTAAGACCCAGTGTAATTACAGGGAACTACAAAGAATTCTGACAGGCTCCTGCTGCTTTCTTTATCCCAGCATGTGCCCCGCGACGTTTCTCAGTGTCCCGATCTATATTACCATGATGACAATGCACAAGTGCATTGTGCACAAGACGCCATTTTGCACCCACGGGAAGTGTGTGACTCCACTGTGGGTGAGAGCAGCCAGCTTCCGGCGAGAGCCCCCCCACCGCCCTGGCCCGTGGCCCAGCCTGCCTCTGGACTTCGGCACCCCGGGGGAGGTCCTCCTGCCCTGTGTGGCAAAGAAACAAAAGCAGAACATGTCTGCTGAGCAAAAAAAGGTGTTTTTAAAACCCTAACTAAAAATAAATAAATAAGTAAATAAAAAATTAAAAAGTTCTTAGATGAATTCCTGAGAGTAATGCTCATCATTTTCTCCATTTACATAATTTGCCTGAGTATGAATTCTCAATTACTTTCCAGAATTTCCACCAAGAGGTTTACAAAACAGCAACGGGAAATTCATTTGTTACAAAAACTGTTGAAATGAGCGGCAGATCGTCCTTACACCGAATCAAATGTCTGGGTGCGTGTTTGAGGTTTTCCTTTTTGTAAGTGTACTGCTCTTCATTTGTCTTTAATATTTTCGTGGTGGGAGAGGAAGAAAATTAATTTCTGCCAGGGGAACTAGGAAAAGGCTAAGAAAGATGAAAGAGAGGAGGAAAAAGGCAGATACATTTTTAGAAATTTGATGGATCTGTTCATATGTAGGCTAAGGGAAAATGCAAATAAAAAAATGAGTTTGTTTGTAATGAAGAGATCTCTTTGATACTATCTGAACCGCATAATCAATCTCAGTTGCAGAATCACCGAAAAATGGCCAATCAGACTATATGTGCCTCAGAATGGGAGGCAACAGAAAGTATGGGGCACCTGTCAGAGGCGAAAAAATTGAGTGTGGACCTCATGAGCCTCTATATCTGCTTACACGTTTACGGGAAATTGAAGATGGAGCTAAATGACACCACAGAGAAGCCATTAGCTAAATCCAAGATATGGTACATTCTTCAGGACAAATGACTTGTTTTCTGTCACAAACCAATAGCACGAGAAGAAAAAAAGGAGGATGGGGACAGATGGTAGAGACTTAGAAGACACAGAATGATCAAATATACAACGTGTAGACCTTGTCTTCATCCCCATTCAGATGAATCAACTATAAAAAGACACCTTTGAGGAAACAGGCACATTTTAATATGGTAGGAGTGATACGGGCCATCAAGGAGTGTTAGTGAATTTTGTGAGGTGTCATTATGGCTTGTTGCTGGTGTTTCTGTTTGTTTTTTTTTTAAATCCCTGTTGGTTAGAGACACTACAATTTGTACTGGCAAAATGATTTGACACTTGGGATTTCTTTTTAAAATACTGCATATTGGGACTTCTGGGTGGTTCAGTCAGTTAAGGGGCTGCCTTTGGCTCAGGTCATGATCCCAGGGTCCTGGGATCAAGTCCCGGGGGTGGGGGTTGGGGGAGGAAATCCTTGCTCAGCAGGCAGCCTACTTCTCCCTCTGCCTCTGCCTGCCGCTCTGCCTAACTGTGCTCTCTTTCTCTCTTTCTGACAAATAAGTAAGTAAAATAAAATAAAATAAATGAAATAAAATATTGAAGATCATTTTAAAAGAAGGCTTAAAGAAACAAGATGGAGGGGCGCCTGGGTGGCTCAGTGGGTTAAAGCCTCTGCCTTCGGCTTGGGTCATGGTCCCAGGGTCCTGGGATCGAGCCCCACATCGGGCTCTCTGCTCAGCAGGGAGCCTGCCTCCTCCTCTCTCTCTGCCTGCCTCTCTGCCTACTTGTGATCTCTGTCTGTCAAATAAATAAATGAAGTCTTTAAAAAAAAAAAAAAAAGAAAAGAAACAAGATGGACACAATGGTGGTCTGGTTGAAGCTGGTTTATGACATGCCAGGGTTCATTATATTACTCTCTCTATTTCTGTGTGTGTTTGAAATTTTTCCTCTTTAAAATTGAGGGGGAAAAAACGAACTCACTTGAAGATCAATTTCTCCAACCGGGCATGATCACATGGTGGTTTAATCTTGTTTAGGTCACTTATAAACTAAGTGACCTTGGAAATAAAGACTCCTGGAGCCCAGCAGGACCTCAGGGGTTACTCTTCCCTTGAACTGCAGATGAGAAAATTGATGCCAAAATTAAGTGAGTGATCTAGGACACACAGCCCATGCCAGCCAGCCCGTGGTCTACCAGGAGTAAAACCCAGATTCTCAATTCAGTTTTCTTTTTCTTGAACATGTGGCAGAGCAATTACCTAGTCCTCCTGGAGCTCAGCATCTTTCTTCCTAACATGAAAGCACCCCTACTTTACTTCACCTAATTCATTCACAACCAGCCGGGGGAGGTGAGAGGGTTCGATGAAACTCCTCACAACTAAGAAGTTGTTCCTGTGTTTTCACATTTACCCAGGGTGGAATGGCAAAACTCCCCAGTCCCCTGAAGGAGGGGCTGCGGGGGGAGGGGTGGTGGGGGAGAGTAATGGAAAACAAGAGAACACCAGATCGGGCTCCAATAATGCCAAGACAGATTCAGAGTAACCTCCCTGTGAATGAAACAAGATGACTGGACGAGGGGCAACAATAGCTCCAAACTAAACCTGCCAAAGAACACAGCTCACGTTGTGTGTTTACCTGAGAAAAGGGCTCACGGGGGCCAGACCTGTGATAGGAGTTGCCCTGGGGGGTGGGGGGGGTTATAGCTCCCTTGTTCCTCTCTGGCATATTCTTTGCCCCCAAAGCCATATGGCTCCCTGCTGGGGGCCCAGGCACAATAGGGAGCCTGCCAACCAGCAGGTGTGACTTCTCTAATTGGCAAAGTCTGTTCAAGTGTCTGGCCGCCAGCTGACAGACGCCAATGTTGACAGTGGGGAGGGGGAATCTGAGGGTGTGTAAGAGGGAGGGGGAAGCGGATGATGTCTGAGGCAGAGTGCTCCCATTACGTCGACTCGTCTTTTTCCCTTTGGAGTCCGGGGACACCAGCAACATTATTGGCTGATCGGGGGATAGACATTACAGTGTCAAAAGTCAGGTGCCCTCTCAGGAACATCTGCTCTGCAGAGTGTCTACAGAAATAACTCGAGGCCCACGAGAGACAGGCTGAGGCTGGGGAGTCCCAGAGGAAGGGAGGAGGAGGAAACACAAATGGAGATTTTGCTGCTTGACCAAATCTGCTATTCCGTGTTGGCAAGCGATGGATAATGGTGAGGAATAGACTGAGCCGTGTTTCCAAGGGCAGCAGAGGAAGACTTTCTTTCTAGAAAATTTGTGCCGTGCTGCCAAACCCCTGGACAACAGAAGGCCTGCAGGAAGCACAGAGAGCCCCTAGAGTAGGAGTCTAACAGCTTCACGTCTTTCATTCATTTTGTTATTCAACGAACATTTGCTGGGCACTTCCTCTCTCCCAGGCGCAGATCAGGTGCTAGGATCCAAAGATAATGTGAGGACCAGGAAATGAAAGGAGTTTATAGGCCTTTGGGAGACACAGAAAAGCAGAGTTTTCACGATATAACAAAACCCTGGTTTCTGCAGAAGCATCTAACTCAGACATGAGTGTTTGGATCTGGGCTCCTTGTTGACTTGCCAGGAGACCTTGTTCCAGGCGCCTGATCTCCTGAGCTTTTGTTTCCTTGCCTATAAAACAGGAAGAAAGCTGCTTTTCCCTTGTATAGGTCGCTCAAGGGAGATCGTATCCATGAGAGATTTGTAGCTGTGTTAAGTTTGCTTTGCTGATGGTGTTGTGTCTTTCTCTATGTAAGGAAGTCTTTGGATTGCCAGGAAATTATCAGTTCGGTCTCTATTTCCTGAAGTGGGTAAAACCTCACAAAAGAGAAAAGAATCACGTGATGATTCCCCACATAAAGAGAGATACCTGGAAGCAATGGTTGTTCACTTGATATGTCCCAAACCATGACAATGGCCTCCATACGATTAGCACTGACTTCACACCAGGCACTATGCTATGTGTTTTACACACAAACACACATTTCACTTCATGCCTAAAACAGTCCAGTGGGTTAACTTTATTATCACCACCTTATGGCTGAAGCAATCGAGATCCAGAGAAGTTAACCTTAAGCAACTTGCCCAAGATCATGCAGCTAGTAAGCAGAGGTGCCTTGGTTCAAGCCCAAACTTTTTCAGCTCTGGGGTCTTTGTGCTGAAGCCCCAGACTGCACCATCTCCACTGTTGGTGGGAAAAGACAAATCCGTGACTCCAGGAAGCCAGCAGAGCCATGCACGGAACCACAGGGAGAAAGGTCTGGAAGCAATTGTCAAGATCATTTGCTCTTTGTCTGCACAGAAACCATTTTATAGAAGAGAAAAGCAGGTCATAAGAAGGCGAAGTATGCTCCTGAGAAAGGTCACCCGTAATCCCATGATCTACCCACCATACGGCATGACCCTGGCTGCTGGTCACTGATCAGGAAGAGGGATTTACAAGGGGTGACTTCATAAGGACCAGAGCAGTCAAAGCTCAGAAGCTGACCATTTCCAGGCCACTCCTTCCTGACTCATCTCCTCTAATGACCAGCCTCCCACCTGGCCTTTTGGAAAAGCATACTGGGGGCCAGTGGTTCTCAAACTTTGGCAGGCTTCAGAATCACCTGGAAGGCTTGTTAAAATCCAGACTGCTGGGCTCCACCCAGATTTTCTGATCTTCGAGCTTTGGGAAGAGGAACAAAGGGTGAGATTTGAATTTTTATCAAGTTTCCAGGTGATGCTGATGCTGCTGATCTGAAGACCATGCTTTAAGACCCACTGACATGGGGCGCCTAGGTGGTTCAGTGGGTTAAGCCTCTGCCTTTCTTTGGCTCAGGTCATGATCTCATGGTCCTGGGATCGAGCCCCGCATTGGACTCTCTGCTCAGCAGGGAGCCTGCTTCCCCTTCCCACAACCCCTGCCTGCCTCTCTGCCTACTTGTGTTCTCTGTCTCTGTGTCAAATAAGTAAAAAAAAAAATCTAAAAAAAAGAAAGACCTACTGGCATATAGCCCTGGGCTTGAGGATGCTCAGACATTTGATATGACATTTAGTCAAAAACCACTGGTTGCTCACTACCTTCATCTCCAGTTATAGAATCTGATTATTGAGCTGAGCACAAGGCTAACCAAGGCAGAGGCAACATTTTCTAGGTTGCTTGCAGGTGAGTGGTCCCCCATAGACCACGTGATCAAGTTACAGCTGCCCATACATGAGCAGTTGTGATGCTGGCTGAAATGCAGACATGGAGAAGAGTCACCCTTAGATGACACAGAAGGAGGAGGGGCCACTGATGACTTATGGGAACAGTGTCATTAGCGATCTTGGACTTTTATATAAAAGAAAAATAAACTACTTTTATTTATATCACCATTACTTTGGATCTCTGTCTCTTTCAGCCCAACCTATATTCTACCAGACACAAACATACCAACAAATATCTTAGGATGCCAGAAAAGAGGGTAGATGGGTAGATCACTAGAGTAGCTAAACAGATCATTGAAGGAGATTATTGGCCAACAGTCGGCCCAGTAGGCAACAAGACACTTGATCTGGAGAGCAGGTTACACAGATAGACAACCAATCAACTTCACTTGACTTAGCCAAGGTTTAACATTGCCAGAAGTTATTTAGTTGTTTTGAAAGATTTCATTTCCATTTACAATTATAGAAAGTGTTCCCCATTCATTTTATTGCCCTGCCCTACATTATACCTATAATCTTCCTGACATGGATTGCTATCTGATGCACAATTACATTTCTAAAAGACTAGAATCTCAGCAGATGATTTAAAATAAAAGTTAAGTGGATATAATTTGTGTTTATTTTTGTCTTATTGAAACCAAATACTATAGAAGTGTCTATTTCGCAGGGATGATTTGAGCCAAGAAGATGTAGTTTCCCTTTAAATAACATCTTTGAGGAAAGCATACGCAGATGAGACTATAATTCTCAGGGGAAGGAAGGAAAGGGAAAAGGTCAGGTTTCACCACAGCCAGGTTCCGTTTCTGTGAATCCACTAGCATCCATATGTTACTTTCCAGAACCGAGGCCCCTGTATCAGTCTTTGAAAAAAAAAATCAAGAGTCAGAAGAAATGGCCAAAATGAAAGCACTTCATGTTGATGAATAACAACAAACTGTATACCTTTTCTGTAGCTTCTCAGACTTTGCATAGCATTGTACAACACACTTTCATATCCCCCCATGACAGAAGCCAGAGAGGGTTTTTTTTTTTTCCTTTTTAAATGAATTGTCGATAGTGATTGCCCACAATCATGCCACATCGAAGTTTTTGTGTAATAAACTTATTCACAAGGTTGGTCGTTAGCTCCCACTCAATAACACATAGCTCATCTTGAGTTATCCCAAACCAGATTGGTTGGTTTGGATTTGGACTGAAAACTTTGGATAAGCTCTTTTCTGACCCTTCTGCCTGTTTTCAGAACCTAGAATTGTGCTTGATGTATAGGTAATAGATAGAAGGAAAGAAAAGAAAGAAAGAAAGAGAGAGAGAGGAAGGAAGGAAGGAAGAAAAGGAGAGAAGGAGGGAGGGAGGGAGAGAAGAAGGGAGGAAGGAAGAAAAGAAGGAAGGAAGGGAAGGAGGGAAGGAGAGGGGGAGGAAATACAGCACATATAGACTGAAGCAGGAACTGAGATGAACAAGGTGGAATTCTAAGCATCCCACAATGCAATGTTCCTTATGAGGGCTTACACAGCCCACCTTTTCCTTTGTAATTAAGACTTCAGCAGAGCCACAGGTGATTATAAGTGACCATGGACGTGGCTGGCATTCAATTACCTGGGTTTAATTATGAGGCAAATGTGTATTTACAAAAGCCATTGATAATACTTATGGTATGACAGAGTATCCATGCTGATTATAATTCATGAGCAGTCCACAGGAAAATATGTTTAAAAGAAGATACTAACTAAGCAGTTTCAAAATCATCTTCAAATTTCAGCCAGGATGTCTCTTGCAACATCCACTGTTATTTCATCAGATTCTAACTGTAACTTACGAATTAGACTGTGACCATAGACCTCCCAAAAGTCTGATGTCATCGATGGCAGATAGTTTCACTGCTCTGTGAATGTTTACCTAACCAACTAAAAATAAAGTGTTTTTTACAACCTTGGAAATTACAGTGACTAGACACCCTCCCAGAATATTAATCGTTCTTGTTGATTATCTAAATCTGTTTTTATTAAGGTTTAGAGAGAATAAGTTAATGGAAGGAAGAGATGTAATGGGGAGTTAAGGAACAGGAGGGTGGTTTAGGCTCAGCCCCACTGGGAAGATGACCGAGGCTTCCCACGACACATTTCTTATCGTGACCGTCAGAGATGAAAACCATGGAGGGCTGCAGGAACAATTTTAGGCATCTTTGTGATTCTGAGTAAAAAAGTAAGTTTCATAAGAAAACACTGCCGAAAGTTATTTCAAGAAGGTACCAATCCATTTAGGAAGATTTTTAAAAGAAAGTAAAGGGCATTTGGCTAGAAGATACCACTCTTCTCACATGTTCCTTGATAGTTAAGCAACATGCACAGCAAAGCTCCTCCTGTTCCAAGAAAATGGAAAACAAGAGTGCTAATTACGGGATGTTTTAAAAAATAATACTCAAGCAATTTTTTTTCATTTGTCAACTTGATTGGGAGCCATAAAAAGTGATTAAAATCCTTATTGTGCTGTAATTTCTTTATAATTTGGTATTTTTAGAGTCATGTTTCCAAATGATAGCATCGAAGGGACTCTCAGAATTTAAATGCAAAATTAACAAGCACTTGTGCAACAAAACAAATACTTACCAGGAGCTAGTTTTTGTCAACGTGAGCTACAGCAGGTTTCACATCTCATCGGCGGACAGGCAGTTAATTATCTCAGAGCACGAAAGCTCTGGAAATAGGGTGCTTTTAACGGGGCTTATGTTGGTGACCAACAGCCACAGGAACCCACCATCTGGCTGAGCTTACAAATATTTCGGAGCTGAGCCAAAAGATACAGACCTGGACAGGGACCTTGTACTCTTAGTCCCTTGCAGATGCTTACGGAAAGGGTAAACGAATGAATGATCAGGTGTGATCAGAGATCACTGACCCAGGGGGTGGAGGGATTTTAGAAGCTTCGTTTGCGGTTGGTGGTGGAAAGTCCTAAACTGATTTGCAAGTCTGACTCGAATGACTGAATTCTGAAGCGATCCTTTCCAAAGCTCGTTCTCAAACACCTCCGAAGCAGCTTCCCTTCCTCCAAGTTGTATCAAGTCTTCTCGCCGACTTGCAGCTGTGAACTGAATGTTTATGCCATCGGATGGGACTTTGCTCCTTCTGCCTTGTTTGCCTGGGTCAAGTGTGGTTTTGACATAAAAGCCTAAGGGAGAAATTAACAGGCTGGTACGTCCAAGCTGGTAAAGACTGGCTAGTTTGCAGGTTCTCCTCCCTAAGAAGACATTATAGTTTAGGACTCCTCTGCCTTCTCCCAGCATCTGACACCCCCGGGGCCAGCAAGGAGAGGACAGATGGACTGTGGGGGCAGAAGTAAGAGCGGACAAAGGGCAGATGGATGGGGGTAAGGGTAGGCATAGGAGACAAGACCCAGAACTTGGAAAAGGGAGAGAGGGCTACCCCTGTAGTCTTTGAGATCACCACACATGTTCATAGCAAGTTGGAATATATGGCATAAACATTAGGAAATAGACATTTTACACACTTTCAGATTCCTGGGCTGCGGGGGGGGGGGTGGTGTCAACCTCCATGATATAGATTGAATTCTGGGGCTGCGTTCAGCTGTCAAAAAAATGTGCAAACATTCACCCGTTCTTTGATCAATATAGTTTTATAAACCAAAATTTGGTGTTTTCTGAAATAAGTGTTGAAGATGCTATAGGGGGAGACCAAATATATTGCCAGTAATGCTTTATACCTATAGCATTCACAAAGGAATCCTGTGGTTTTGTACTTGCATTTACTCCTACTACCAGGCTGTGAGTTGGTATTAGCCTTCCCCCCCCGGCACCCCTTCCCTCTGCACACCACTCGCTAGATGAGCAGACTGAGGTTCAGAGAGGTTCAGTGACTTTCCTAGCCAAGATCACTCAGCCAGCAAGCAGCAGCCTCCCTGTGTGAAAATCCAGGCTTTCTCTTCTTGATCATAATTAGTTCTTCTGGGCTGTGCATAAACATTGACCTGTTTGCTTGCTTGTGTGGCCGATTTTTTAAACATTTAATAGTGTGCCCCTGGAGATCAAGTTCGTGTGGTTTTCAAAGGTTTTCCAGGAAGAAAAGTAGCAAGAAAAATCATCTTAGATCCTCTAAGAGGAACTTCCCCTCTAGGAAGTGGGGTAAAGGAGTTCCCCAGTAATGACTTAAAGGAGCTTTACTCTGAAAGTCAGGGACAGAGTGAGTGGCTCAGTTGTCCCAAGAGAGGACATGTAGGACAGCAGCCTGCCCCCTGTGGGGGCTTCAGAGAAAAGGGAGGCCCTGAGCTCTGGCTGTCTGGTCAGTGGGCAGAATCCACCGGGGTGGCCTGGGCTGGGAGGCAGGAGGAAAATTACAGCAAGAGGAGAGCATGGGATGAAGGAAGCAGCCTCCCTCTACATTCAAGGCCTGATGTCCTCAGCACCTGCACGCTGTGTTTGGTGGAACATGGGTCCCGCATTCTTGGTTCACACCCAAGGAAGGACTGGGCCAGCCTCTGTGCACTCAGACCATACTCCACGAGGCCACCCTTCCGTGGACGGAAAGCTCAGGCAGTTCAGGGCACCCATCGGCCCTCACCAGCCCCCAGAGAAGACTCTGGTGGGGCCAGGTGTGGGCTGCCCAAGTATCCCTTCCAGCTTCCAACTGAGTGGGAAGACAGTAGACCTCCCAGTTTAAAAGGATATTGCCAAATACTAGATTTCTTTCATGGCTAAGCGAGTTCTGTGCATGAAACATCGACACTATACTTGAAGAATTTACCCCTGAAAAAAGATGATGCTTTTTCACGGAGGGTTGTATGATCAGCTGATGTAGGGGAAGAGGTGTCAAAGGCAAGGTAGTCCTTTGTGAGAACTACTAATAGAATGTGCTCTCCACCCCTCAGGATACATCACCGAAGACCAAGTGAAGCACTGACAGTTTTTTGTTTTTTTTTAAGATTTTATTTATTTATTTATTTGACAGAGATCCCAAGTAGGCAGAGAAGCAGGCAGAGAGAGAGGAAGAAGCAGGCTTCCCACTGAGCAGAGAGCCCGATGCGGGGCTCGATCCCAGGACCCTGGGATCACGACCTGAGCCGAAGGCAGAGGCTTAACCCACTGAGCCACCCAGGCACCCCAGCACTTACAGTTTTTAATGATCATTGTTCCTTCATTACAGTGAAAACGATTTCACGTGTGCCAGAGCAGCTTAGTGAACTGTCTCTTCCTCACACATTCCCTTCCGCCCATTTTAGGCAGAGAACTGGCTTTTGTCTTGCTCTGAGTACTGTGGCTTTCACAGAAAGCAGAAGGGGCCTGGTGTCTTGAGACTCTTTCTCAGAGCCCACGCCTGTGAAAGACATAAAGGACGGTGCATTCAGTCTGCGCCGGAGAGAGGCAACTCCCTAAGGAAGGACTTCCATGAGGCAGAGAATGGTCCGAGCTGAGGCAGAGGCCTCCCCAGTCAACCAAAGAGGCCCAGGGCCCTGGCCAGTCCTGATGCAGCAGAGCCCCAGGGAGAAGCAGGCAGAGGTCGCAGGGCCATAACCAGACAGATGGTGGCTGAAGCCTGGGGTTTGTTCTGCTTCCGGTTCCTGAACTTTGCATTTCCGGGGGTGAGGAGGAGAAGCTGGAAGAAGGACTGGCAGCTAGATTTCCTGCCAGCCTGGCGGGAGGTAAGCTCAGGGTGGGAATTTCATTTGATTAACAAAATTACATGTCTTACACACCTAAATCTGAAGATGGAATTCATCTCCACCATGTAGGCCACCTGCGAAGATATCTGTCGCTGCACCAGCCGGTCACACGGTGATTCATGATGAGGACTAACCGAGCTGTGTTAGTCGTAAAAGACACAAGAATTTATCTGGGACTAGGAGAAGAGTGGGTGATTGCCCAGCAGCACGGTCCGCGTAAGTGTTCTGTCTCAACGACTTGAACTCTTCTTCCCTAACTTCCCAGCCACATCATGGCATTCTGTCAGCGATACGTCAAGCTAACATCTTTAAAAGTTGACAGTGGATTTGTATAGAAATTCTGGATCAATGAATGTAATTATAATTAGAGAAGGTAGATCATCTCTTTTTGCCCTTTCCAACTAAATGCACACCTGACTTGGATTTCTTGGTGCTGGTTAAGCAGCAACAGGAGCCGGACCCTGGAGATGGATACGCCTGGGTTCAAAGCCTTGCTCTGCCACAGACTAGCTCTGTGACCGCTCACAAACAACTTGATCTCTCAAAGCCTCAGTTTCTTCATCTGTAAAACATGAAGGATGCTACTAAATGCCTTGTGAAGTTTAGATATGCATTCAAGCTCTTAGAACTACCCCCGGTACACGGTAAGCCCACCATACCTGTTAGCTTTTATGTGTCTTCATTGGTATTAAAACTTACATAGTCTTACATTTAGCAGATCAAGTTCCCAGTCAGTCATAAAAGGCCTACTGGTTTCTCTGAGGAAACTAAAAGATAAATATATACATTTATCTTTTAATTGTGTTTGTTTGTTTTTTTTTAATTTTAAGTAGACACTGCTCCCAATGTGGAGCTTGAACTCACTACCCTAAGATCAAGAGTCCTGTACTCTACCCACTGAGCCAGCCAGGCATCCCGTAAGTATATATGTTTATAGATAGATTCATTATTCCTTGTAATTCATTGCTAACTTTTATTTTGAGTAAAGCTCTTTTGTTTTTATTAACTCATTTTTTATGGCAATGCTCTGTTTTGGCAAGTAATGCAGTTTTTTATTCGTGAAAGTTATGTAAAGTTTCATTTAAATATAATTATTTTAATTTTTAGAAAGATAAGTCCCTATAAAGATTATTGGGTAAATAATTGTACAAAGGTTATACCACTAAGTCCAAAATCATGGAGCTGCCAAGACAGACTTCTGGAAACTCAAACCAAATGCTTCCTAAGCCTGCTTTCCTTTCTAACATCCTATTATTTTAAGCTACTTTTGCTCTTTCCCTTCAGCTTTATTGAGGTATAAATGATCAATAAAAAATGTACATATTTAGGCTGTATGCCATAATTTTTTGGTGTACCACATGGTACTTTAATTATGTATAATTTGAAGTGATTACCACAATCAACTTAATTAACTTACCCATCACCTCACATCGTTTCCATTTTTTTTGGTGCGTAAAGTGAAAACAATGAAGATCAACCCTCTTAGCAAATTTCAAGTGTACATTACACTATTATTAACTTTAACCACCAGGATGTACATTAGACCCCTGAACATTTTCATCTGATAACTAAAAGTTTGTGTCCTTTGGTGGATATTTCCCCCACCCCGCAGCCCCTGGCAACCACCATTCTATACTCTGGTTTTATGAGGTTGACTTTTTTAGATTCCACATTTAATGAGATCATACAATGTTTGTCTTTCTCTGTCTACCTTAATTCACCTAATCTAATACCCTCCAGTTTCATCCATGTTGTCACAAATGGCAGATTTCTTTCTTATTTATAGCTGAATAAAATTCCTAGGTAGATAGAGAGATAGTGATAGCACATTTTTTTCTTTTTTTTAAAGATTTTATTTATTTATTTGACAGAGATCACAAGCAGGCAGAGAGGCAGGCACAGAGAGAGAGGAGGAAGCGGCTCCCCGCCGAGCAGAGAGCCAGATGTGGGGCTCAATCACAGTACTTTGAGATCGTGACCTGAGCTGAAGGCAGAGGATTTTACCCACTGAGCCACCCAGGCGCCCAGGATTTTAATTTCTAACAAGGTCCCAGGTGATGCTGACGCTATTGGTCTGAGGACCACACTTTGAGTAAAATAGGTCTAGACGTATATACAGAGAGAGGAGCTATTTGATGTGCCAAGATAACTGTTATGCAATTTTAAAAGATATGCCTTTGACTTTAAGATTAATCATGGTTCTTTTATACTGGAAGTTGAAAAGTTCATTTTCTCAATAAGACATAGACAAAGAAATATTTTTTCTAAATTTCATGAGGCATTGCAAAGAATATTTCTGTCTGCCTAGAAGTTCTAGAATATTCTACTGAAAAATACAGAAATAGCAAGATGGGGGCACTTGGGTGGCTCAGTTGGTTAAGCCTCTGCCTTCGGCAGAGGTCATGATCTCAAGGTCCTGGGATTGAGCCCCGAGCCCGGAATCGAATCAGGCTCTTAGCTCAGCAGGGAGCCTGCTTCCCTTCCTCTCTCTCTGCCTGCCTCTCTGCCTACTTGTGATCTCACTCTCTGTGTCAAATAAATAAGTAAAATCTTAAAATTTAAAAAAAAAGAAACAGCAAGACAACTCAATCATACAGCCATTGATAGTATAAAAAAAAAAAAAAAGATTCCCTATAAGCCAGTAAGAAGCAGTTAGAAAATTTAACTATATATGGGTATGGGACAAAGAAGAGGAGTTTCATTCACAGTAGCAACAAAGATATAAAGTGCTTTGTGTCCTGCCTGGCTTAGTCATTAGGGCATGTGACCCTTGATCTCAGGGTTGTGAGTTCAAGCACCAGTTAGGTATCGAGATTACTTAAGAATAAAATATTTTAAAAAAAAATACAAAGTGCCTAAGGCTTTGCTTGGCCAAAAATAAGCAGAAACCACAAGAATAAAATAACAAAATTAGAATTTTTTTTTAAGATTTTATTTATGTATATGACAGACAGAGATCACAAGTAGGCAGAGAGAGAGGAGGAAGCAGACTCCCCGCTGAGCAGAAAGCCCGACATGGGGCTCAATCCTAGGACCCTGAGATAATGACCTGAGCTGAAGGCAGCAGCTTTAACCCACTGAACAACCCAGGCACCCCAAAATTAGAATTTAACCAAGATATATCCACATGCAAAAAACAAAGTTAGACCCTTGCCTTACACCATATACAAAAATTAACTCAAAGTAGATCAGCTAGGAGCACCTGGCTGTCTCAGTTGGTAGACCATGCAAATCTTGATCTCAGTGTTGTGACTTTGAGTCCCATGCTGGGTATAGAGATTGCTTAAATATAAAATCTTAGAAAAATAGATCAACTAAACTTAAGAGCTAAAACTTTAGAACTCTTTTTTTTAAAATTTATTTACTTATGTGTGAGAGAGAGTGGGGGGAGGGACAAAAAGAAAGAATCTCCAAGCAGACTCCCTGCTGAGTGCAGAGTCCAGTGGGGCACTTACTCCACAACCCATGAGACAACGACCTTATCCAAAACCAAGAGTCACATGCTCAACTAAACTTAGCTACCCAGGCAGCCCAAACTTCAAAACTCTTACAGGAAAACATAGAGGGACAGTTTTATGACACTGAAGTTGACAATGATTTCTTGGATATGACACCAAAAGCAAAAGCAACAAAAAAATACAAGATAAATTTGACTTCATCAAAATTTTAAAACTTTCGTGCATCGAAGGACACTATCAGTAGTGAATAGGCAAGGGCGCCTGGGTGGCTCAGTGGGTTAAAGCCTCTGCCTTCGGCTAGGGTCATGATCTCAGGGTCCTGGGATCAAGCCCCGCATCAGGCTCTCTGCTCAGCAGGATGCCTGCTTCCCCCACTCTCTGCCTGCTTCTCTGCCTACTTGTGATCTCTCTCTCTCTGTCAAATAAATAAATAAAATCTTTTAAAAAAATAGTGAATAGGCAATAGGAATGAGGAAATAGTTACAAATCATAGGTTTGATAAGAGGTTAATACCTAATATATAAAGAACTCCTATAATTCAACAACAAAAGAAACAAAACAACTTGATTTTAAAATGGGCAAAGGACTTGAATAGAGATATCTCCAAAGAAGATATCAAGTTACAATAAGCACATGAAAAAAAAAAACAAAAAAAGAACATCGCTAATCTTTAGGAAAATGCAAATCAAAATTATAATGAATATCACCACACACTTATTATGATTGGTACTCTGAAAACAAAGCAAAACATAATGAGAGTTTGCAAGGATTTAGAAAAATTGGAGGCCTAGGGGCACCTGGGTGGTTCAGTCGGTTGAGCATCTGACTCTTTGCTTCAGCTCAGGTCAAGATCTTATGGGTTATGAGATTGAACTCTACATGGGACTCCATGCTCACCAGGGAGTCTCTTGAAGAGCTTTCCCTCTGCCCCTTGGCCCTGCACCCGCACACACGAGCACATGAATGCACACGTTCTCTCTCTCAAATAAATAAATATTTTTAAAAGACAGAAAAAAATCAGAGCCTGGTGCACTGTCGGCAGGAATGTAAAATGATGCAGCTGCTAATGAGAAACTTGCCATGGGATCCAGCAATTCCACTTCTGGATGTATACCCAAAAGAATTGAAAGCAGAGACTCAGAAAGCAAGGTTCTCTAGAAAAGATGCTAGAAACACACCTGTCTTCATAGCCTCATCTGCAATAGCCAAAATGTGGAATCAAATCCAAGTGTCCATTAGGGGGTGAATGGAAAAACAAAACGGAGTATTATTCAGTCTTAGAAAGGAAGGAACTTCTGACACATACTACAGCATGGATTAGCCTTGAGGGCTTTGTAGGAAGTGGAATAAACTAGTCACAAAAAGACAAAGACATTGTTCCCACTTATATGAGGTACCCAGAGGGGTCAAATTCACAGAGACAGAAAATAGAATGGTGCGTGCCAGGGGCTGGGGGAAGGGAGGATGGAAAGGAATTAGGGGGGTCATTGTCTAATGAGTACAGTGTTTCAGTTTTGTAAGATGGAAAGGGTTCCAGAGGTGGATGGTGGTGACGGTTGCACGAAGATGTAAAAGTGCTAAATGCCACTGAACCGTACAAATGCTGAAAAATTATGAAGATGGTAAATTTTACATTATGTGTGCTTTACCACAATTTTAAGAAATTTAAAGAACATAGGAAAAGAATTGACTATATGGACAGATATTCCAGCTTCTTGGGTAAGAGGACTGATCATGAGAAGATGCAAATCTTACCTCAGACTGATTTATAAATTTAAATCAGTTGAAATCTCATTAAGATTGTGTGTATGTGTGTGTGTGCTCACGCGCGCAGACAGAAAAAAACTTGACAAAATGATTCTGGGATACATAAAGAACAACTAGTAATATTTCAAAAAGGGAGACTAATGAAAGATATGTTAACTAGAAATAAAAATATGCTATAAAATAAAATTGGTAAACTGGACTACAAAAGTAGTGATACCAATAAAATTGGTAAACTGGACTACAAAAGTAGTGTTAAAAAATTAAACACACGTAAAAGCAGACTCTAAACTGGGAGGAATCTTTGTGGTAAGTATGGCAAAGGACTAATAACCTTAACATATAAAAACTCTTAGAAGTCAACACGAGACTCAATCATACTGACGGAAAATGAACAAAGGTGGAAGAAACGTAATTCTTAAAAGGAAAACTGCAATAGCCAATAAAGTCATGAAAAAGTTTTTATTTCCCTAATAAAGCAATGTGAGTTAACACATCTATCATACTGCACTAATTTTTTTTAAAAAATTATACTACTTGCTGTTAATAAAGTTATAGAGAATGTAGCATTTTTGTACATTGTTCAGAGTGAATTAGAGGAGAGAGAAACCAGTGCGAATTTCTTGGCCCAGGATAGCGAGGCAACTTTTTCCTACCCTTTGACTTAGGAAGTTTATTATGAGATATGTATAATGTGCAAAGATTAAGCTAAAAATTATCCTTTACAGTGCTACTTTTATAATTACAAAAACATGAAAACTTCTTAAGTGTGTCAGACTCTGAGATTGGTTAAATATGGTACATCATCCATAAAATAGAATAAAACGCATTTTAAATGACATTTAGAAAAGCTTTAAATGAACTAGAAATATGTGCCAATGCAGTGAATAGGAAAAACAGATTATGTAGAGTAGAAGCAGCACACCTACACTGAAAAATTACTGACAGTATATATTAAAATATTAACAGCAATGATGTTAAGAAAGTGAATTATAAATTATTTTTCTCCCTTTTCTCTGTCTGTATTTTCTATCTTTATTTTATTTTTTGTAAGATATTTGACTTATTTTTGTATCAAAAATAAACACCTTAAGAAATAATAAAATGGCCTCTAGATACTTTTGAAGAAAATAATCGTTCACTGACAAGTAACAGATGTCCACTTTAGATTTTTTTTAAATGTTAAAGCAGTAAGGAAAGAGTGAGTACAACTCATTCTTTTGAAAATAAAGAAACAAAGTGTACAGGCATTAGGAAAACTAACAGCAGCCTCTGCGTTACCTCAGATTTGGTTTGGTTGAGAATAAAAGAACCCCAAATAACAGTACTTTGGACCCAAGATTTTATTCACTCAAGTAAAATGCCTACCGTTCAGCAGCACCTGGGGCTGGAGTCATATTCTCTGTTATTTCAGGGAGCAGGTTTTGAGCCTGTTGCTCCACTAATCTCTATGGTTAGCAGCCACCTAATAACAATATAGCTGTTGCAGCTCCAGCCATCATGTCTACCTTCCAGAGAGCTGGTAGTAGAAAGAGAAGAAAACTTACCCTAGGCCTTTAAGGACATGGTAATTGCACATAAAATGCAAAGGGAGCTAGAAAACACAGTCTTCACTGCATGTGACTCTGCTCACTCAGCTAAAAATCTGGAGTTGTGGTAGTAAGGAAGGGGAAGAGGAAAGATATGAAGGTTCAGCTCTCTGTCTCTGCCAGTGCCTCACTGCCTGCAAAAGTTGGGCAACAGATGGACTGGAGTGCTCTCTCTCCTGCATATTTCCCTGCAAAGAGGAGCACACTGGAACTCTCACTCTGAGCATGCAGAGTGGGAAAATCGCCACATTCCTGGATATGGAATTTATTTTCAAGTTCTAGTTGCTAGAATTTTAAATTAGAATATATTTAGCCAACATTACAGTAAAATATAAGCAAACATCAAGACAATTACATATATATGAAAACTAAAGCATCCCTTCTCCGTAAATATCTAGTTTTTACAAGCTTCTGTGACCTCTTCTGTTACCGTTTTCATATGATTATTTTCAGATATATGTACAGAATTCTAATCACTGTGTAATTATATTTTTCACTTAATGTTATTTAATATAACTTCCTCACATGTCCATAGAGTCCACACATCTACCATTGTGATGCCAAGGGATAGAATCAATATGTCAATTACACCTATGATACCAATTATAGGATATTTCCATTATTTCCAATTTGTTTTGTGTTATTTCTTTGTCACTATATAAAGACTAGCTATAAATACCATAGTGCAGATAAACATTTCTTTCTTACAAGTATTTCTTTAGAATATATTTTCAAACATGGAATTATCAGAGCAAGGACTATGATCAATTTGTTGGCTTTGATATGAATCATATTCTCTCCAGAAAGTTCTCTAATTTTCAATAAGTCTCTTGAATTTAAATATCTTTAAATATTTTTCAGCCAAACATTGTCTACGTTTACTTACCAATGTTTTTAATCCCTTTGAGTCATCTGCCCATTCATGTTTTTTGCAACCAAACTATCATAAGGAACTGGTGTTGTCAGCTCTTCTCATGTTCTGAATCTTAAATTTGTTTCTATCCTTTTTATGATGGATGATATTTCCCTTCTGCTCTTTTTTTTCCTTAAGGCAGCTCAAGCGACTGTGAAAGGGTTAAAAGCAATATTTCTTAGAAGGCATAATGATGCACGTGTTTCTGCTCAACTGGGAATCCATTGTCTGTTGGGGCCCCAGTCAGGGAAGTATGTTTCCTATTAGAAGGAGCAGGCTCAGAAGTTGCCTTTTCTGCCCACAGAAATGGCAGGACTTGGGATGCAGAGGCAGAGAGTGGGAACCCCAGATGAAACAGAAGCGAAGGAAGCAAGGGAACATTTCCAGACGTGCTAGAAAATAGTGGCAGGCCCCTGGAAGCCCTTCAGGTAGTTTCCTGCTTTGCACCAGGCCTATTCCCGAAAAGCCGTGTGAATTTGAATGTCGGAAAATCACATATTAGGCAGATGTTATGGATTGGGAGGAAGCTGCTTTATACCCAAAGAGAAAAAAAAAATGAAGCCCAAAAAGTTGATCCTTGAGGCACTGCCTCTCTCAGGCCAGGCCTACTCTGTGGACTGAAGAGAGAACATTGAGTCGAGTGTCTCGCCTTTTATTTGTACCCCATCTCTGATCCCTTTAAAGGCTCTAGCAAAGGGTCACAAAGTTCTGTCTTTAAACTTGAACTCTGAGACACTCTGGTTATCTGGGGCAGAGGTGATCCTGCTTTTCTGCACTGGAGATGGGCAAAGCACAAATAAAAAATAATAACTAAAATCTCTAAAACAAGCAAGTAAATAAGCATGATAATTACCAACTGTGATCCATGCAATAAAGGAGGTAGGATGATGTAAGAGAGTGTAACTTGGGGAGGTGCTATTTGAGATCAGATAGTTGGAGGGGAGGGGCCCTGGGGAGGGGATATTTGAGCTAAGATATGAGGATGGTTGACAACACAAAGGGACAAGTGTACCATTGAGAGAGAGAAGCCTGGGATCCCTGAGACAGGGAAGGACAGGACATGGTCAAGGAACAGAAAGGCAGGAGTACAGGGAGGGAGAAGAAGGGTCAAGGTGACTTCAGAGAGAAGAAAGCAGGAACCATATCTTGAATAGTTTTAGAGACAGTGGCGAAGACCTAAGATTTTATCCCATCAGAAGTGGGAAGTCAGGGGCGCCTGGGTGGCTCAGTGGGTTAAGCCGCTGCCTTCGGCTCAGGTCATGATCTCGGGGTCCTGAGATCGAGTCCCGCATCAGGCTCTCTGCTCAGCGGAGAGCCTGCTTCCCCCCACCCCTCTCTGCCTGCCTCTCTGCCTACTTGTGATCTCTCTCTGTCAAATAAATAAATAAAATCTAAAAAAAAAAAAAGAAGTGGGAAGTCAGACACCACAGAAATGTGAATGGGCAAAGCAGGATTTTAAATGTTGTCTAAACAGGCTGTTTCCTGTTTGGATCTATCATACACTATATTAGATTCACAGCATCTAATTACACAGATAATTAAAACATGTATATATTATATAAGAATACACAATGTTTAAAAATATATATATTTTCAATATTTTTTAAAAAGGAGACGTTTCAGGTTCACTGCAAAATTGACGGGAATGTACAGAGATTTCCCATATACCCCCAACCCCACACAGGCACAGCCTCTCCCACTATGAGCGTCCCCGCCAAAGTCGTGCATTTGTTAGAACGGATGAACCCACATTGACTACTGATAACCTCCCAGAGTCCCTAGTTTACATAAGGGTTCACTCTTGATGATGTACCTTCCATGGGTTTGGGCAAAGGTACGAAGACATGCGTTCATCATTATAGTATCATACAGAATATTTTTACTGCCTAAAAATCCTCTGTCTCCTCCCTATTCATCCCAACCCCTGACAACCACTGAACTTTTTCCCATCCCCATAGTTTTGCCTTTTCCAGAACATCACATAGGTGGAATCCTACAATATGTGAGATCGTCTTCTTCCACTCCCTCATAGGCATTTACATTTCCTGCATTCCTGTTCATGGCTTGACAGCTGATTTCTTTTTCGTGCCGAATAATGTTTCATCATCTGGATGTACCAGAGTTCATTTATAACCTAGTCACTTCCTGAGGCACATTTTGGTTGCTATCACATTTTGGCAATTATGAATAAAGCTGCTATACGTATCCATGTCAGGCATATTTTTATTTCATAAGGCTACTTTGTCACAGGTAACTTATTCAGTCTCTTAATGGACAAAAGACTAAATTTTCTTCACAGTTGTAGGAGTACATTATCTTGTTTACTCACAGGTGTTTTATGAATATCTTATATTTAACCCACATTAAACTCACACACACTTTTTCTGGGGCTCCAGCTTATTTTCCCTCTGTGTGTGCCCAGACTAATTGTCTTGATCTGATCTCATCTTCAGAGTAAGAGTTGATAACATTTGTAGTTATCAGGAATATGAAGTACTATTCTGTCTTCTGCCTTGGACATTTGGCTTTCAGTAAACCAATGACTCTCCAGAAGATTGCTCCTCCCATTGCTTTATTTATTTGTTGATTCATTTTTTTCCCCCGGCCATTAACTCAATATATATTTCTTTAGTATCTGTTATGACCTGGGTACTCTATTATCACTGGGGACATAAAGATGAGTGCGATGATTTCTGCCCTGAAGGAGGTCACATCCAGGTAGGAGAGACACATACCAAACAAATAATAATGAGGAACTGCACTATTTCTATAATTACAATAGCAGCGTGTGCAAAATGCAAGGGTAACCCAAAGTGGGGGAGTGATTCATTTTGCTTGGGAGAATCGGCACAAACTTTGGCATGGGACCTGCGCCTTAAAGACTTGGGAATGATTCCACAGGCAGAGATGAGAAGAAGGCCTTCCATGAGGAGGAAACAGCACAATGAGGAGAAACAACATGTATTTTTAGACATTTTAATATTTTTTATCAGAATAATGCATGTACAGTGTTTTAAAATGTCATTTTCAAGAGGAGATTTTAATGGGAAGCCCTTCCCCCACACCTTCATTCCTACTCTGCCCCCAGGAACAACCTTCCTTTTATTGTTTTTTTTCTGATAACCTTTTTATTTTAGAATAGTTCTAAATCTGTGATAATTTGACACAGCAACGATAGAAATCTAAAGCAGGCAGGGCTCCCCTCATCTGGGCCATTCCATACCACTTTGGAGTGATGAGATAGGAAATCAGCCTTTCGCTGAAGAACACCAAAATGCTGGTAGGTGGCCATCTTTTCTCAGGATCTGCTAGGGTTCTCCAGCAAAGAACTCTGTCTTGCCTGAAAGGCTACCAGTGTTCTGTGGAGAAATCTAGGAAGGAAAGGCTTTGAAAAGTCAAACCACTCCATATGCAGATTTTCAGTTAATCCCCCTATTTTCATCCCTATGCCTAACTCCTGGCCGTGCTGTGTGTATTATTCTGAAATCCTAAGGGTTTCTCCTCCCTCCATTGTTCAAAGAATAAATCCCCCTCCTGCCTCAGCTGTGATGATACAAGTGCTGGCATTCTTTGCCTGGACAAGGTGTTGACTTCCTCATGTAGCTTCTTCCCACATACTTTCTATTGTACGTGATTCCTCAGGGCCGGAGCTTCTCCGAGCTTCTCCCGGGTTCTGTGGAACTAACCTGTTCTCTCCTTCTTGATGGCCCGTGCTTGTCCTTTAAAACATGGAATCCTTGGTCCAGTGGTATCAGATGCCTCTCCTCTGCCCCTTCTCTGGCTTTTGAAACAAGATGGAGATATTCTGTCAACTCATGTCCTCCCTCCTATTTTTGTTATGCTTGCAAGCTGAAGCCTCCTTTATTCTTTCAAATATTTTAGAAGGCTTTCTGAAACCCCTGACTTTAAACTTGCATGTTTTTCTTTAACCTGAACAAGAGGAAAACATCTTAATGGTTAAGAACTCAGATAGACCAGCATTTAAATTCTGCCTTCATCACACACTGTCTCTAATTTGCTCCACCTTTTGAAACCTCCATCTCCTCTGTGTAAGATGGAGATAATGCTGCGACCTACCTCATTGGGTTGCCCTAAGGATCAAATGAAATCTTCATGTTGGGCACAGTGCCTGGAGTCTGTGACTCTAATAAATGTTAGTGACTGCCGTTATACAGGTAAGAAAGGATTTTCATACAATGGAAAGAAGAATTTGGGGATATGAGGCTAAAAAAAGTCAAATTGGTGTTCTAAAGAGGTAAACTGTCTCAGTTAAAATGATTGGAGAAGAGAGGAGGCAAGGAAATCAGTTAGAAAGCTATTGACGATAGTCTAAGAGAGACATGGTAAGGCCATGAACCACAAAGATGGCCACCATGCTTGTAGCTGGATTTGAGTGGTTCTCAACCCTGGATGCACATTACAGTCCCCTGGAGAAGGAAAGTTTGTTTTGTTTTAATATTGATGCCCAGATCCTACACCCAGACCAAGGAATCAGAATGTTTTGGAAATGGAGCCATGTATCCACATTTGTAAAGTCTTCCAAATGATTCTAATATGCAGCCAGGCTTGGAAACCACTCGTTTCAATGATGGAAGTCATAGGACTGGTCCAGTGATTGTCGGAAGACACAAAAAGCTCAGAACTACCACCAAGTTTCTGGTTTGGCTCATTTGTTGAGTGGAGCTTTAGTCTTTGGAATATGTTTAGGGAATAATTCATACTGCTGCAAGCAACTTTTTATCCAACCTCCATTGCATGCAGGACAGAAGTTGGGATGCCTGATTAAGTGAATAATAAGTATATTTCTAATTATCCCTCATCTATTCCACATTTAAGGAGAGCAAAATATTGGAAAACTTCTCCCCATTGCATTTACAGATGTCCAAGGGACAGAGATTCAGAGGGACCCAGGGAGCTAGAACTTTAAGGCCACAAGATGGGTGGTATAGAATGGGTTTCAGATCACTGTCCTCAATGGGAACCCAAAACCGGGCTTGGCTGTGTAGTCTTACTTATTTAGGACTTACAATCTGTTTACTTTCAAAAGGATTTGAGTGACTTATCAGATTAAGCTAAAGCATATGATTAGGAAATCAAAACAAGAGACCACCAAAGGGCCTGGAAGAAATAGAAGCTTCCATTCATTGAGATCAGTGGTCTCTATCGGCCCTGACGTAGGCTGGGTTATCCAGAGGACACTGTGGGCTGTTTAGTTCTAAGGTTTAGACTCTCAAAAATGCATACCCTTTTCCAGAAGATGGAGCTTTTTTTCATGAAACCAAAACTTGAAAAGTTTCACTGTAAGTATCTCTCCTTCCCTGAATAACAGATTTCTGGAAGGAGGAAGGGAAAGAGGGAACTAAGTAGAAGGCCCAGGGACTTAGAGACTCAACAGGTATAAAACTCACAGCTCGTGACTGGGAGTCAGGTCGGGGCTCTCTATCAAGTAGTCACTTAAGCTTTTTTATCTGCAAAAAAAAAAAAAAAAAAAAAATTCAACAGCTACATTGTCATCTCTGCCACTTGAATTCATTCATTTGTGATTAAATTAGGAAGGAAGGATAGAACTATACATAAACTAGATTTTATGGTGATCCTTATCCCTAAAGTTCTCTCTCCCAAATATTAAGTTCATCAGTTGAGCCCTTAATCCGTGCTGGAAGAGTTAATTCATGGCCAAATCTCCAAGAAGGATCTGTAGAGTAAAATGTATCTTCTTCATAAAGTAAGAATCAAGTAATTTAGATGTTGGCTATGAAAAGGACAAACTGTATTATATTCTCCATCAAAATGCAAAGTCAGCCCACATCAACTTGAGAGTGGGCAGGAAGGACTCTTGCAGGCAGAGCCAATTCTTTTTTCAAAGGAGCGTTGCTTCATAAGAATCTGCAAAATGGGGGATGGGGGGCACCTGGGTGGCTCAGTGGGTTAAGCATCTGACTCCTGATTTTGGCTCAGGTCATGACTTGGGGGTCGTGAGATTGAACCCCACATCATGTTCTGCACTCAGTGTGGAGCCTGCTTAAGATTCTCTCAAAAGAAAGAAAGAAAGAAGAAAAGAAAGAAAGAAAGAAAGAAAGAAAATGAAAGAAAGAAAGAAAGAAATCTGCAAAATGGGAAAGAAATTATTATTTATTGTATTCCAAGTTCTCCTCCACAAGGTGATAAGTACATATGTTTCTCCAGAGCTGACCCTGGCACCCCAGGGATTCCAGATTCAATGGCTGGGGCTATGTATACCTTATTTCACTTAATTCTCACAAAAGTCATGTAAAGCAAGCATAGATTTTCCCATTGTACACTTGAGGAAACTGTTCATGTCATCTACCTAATGTCTTTTTTTTTAAGTTTTTATTTTAATTCCAGTTAGTTAATATCCAGTGTTATATTCATCTAAGGTGTACAATCTAGTGATTGAACAACTCTCTTCATTACTCAGAGCTCATCCAACAAGTGCCCTCCTTAATCTCCACCACCTTTTTAACCCATCCCCTCCTTCCCTCCTGGTAACCATCGGTTTGTTCTCATAATTAAGAGTCTCTTTCTTGTGTTCTCTCTCTCTCTCTTTTTTCCCCCTTTGTTTTGTTTCTTAAATCCCACATGTGAGTGAGGTATTTGTCTTTCTCTGACTGGCTTCTTTAACTTAGCATTATGCTCTAGCCTCATCCATGTTGCTGGAAATGGCAATATTGCATTCTTTTTGATGGCTCATATTCCATTATTCTACTTCTTAATCCATTTATCAATCAATGGACACTCAGGCTGCTTCCACAATTTGGTTATTGTAAATAATACTGCAATAAGCATAGAGGTGCATATAATCTTTTGAATTAGCGTTTTTATATTCTTTGTGTGAATACCCAGTAGTGCAGTTGCTGGATTGTAGAGTAGTTCTATTTGTCGCTTCTTGAGGAACCTCTATATTGTTTTCTTAATCTGCCCAGTGTTCCTCAAACTGGGCCGAAACTCAGGTCTGTGTTTTAGCCAAGCTCCTAGCTTTGCCCATACCCTCTTGATTGTCAGTGTACTTGGTTGAGTAAAGCTCTGGCTCATCCAGCAGGGAAATTGTTATTTTCTGCAGGTCTCTTTGTTAAAATTGTAAGGGCGTGGTCAAAAGACTTTGACATGGTCACCATAATATCTGCTACATTTGGGTAATTCTTGTCAATGTGTTTAAAGATCTTCAAGTCTCTGAGTATTTTTATTATTATTTTCCCAACAATTCCATGAGTTGGCTCAGGGCTGGTAGAATTAATTCTGTTTGACCATATGGAAAAAATGGAGGCCCCAGAAGTTAAGTTACTACCACAGGGAAGTTAGTTAATGAACAGGCCAAAATCAAAACTGCTCCATTTCCAAACCAGCTTGCCTCCACATCTGCAAAGTTCCTCAGTCCTCAGTCTGGCATTAAGGATGTTGCTCCCTGTGATGAGGGGCTGTATCATGTGTCAGAAGTGGTTTTACCTCTATCTATTTTACCAGGTATCGGAATAATAAAGACCATTCTCTAGCAATCAGAAGCATAAAAGGATGGGAGCTGGCCCCACACCACTGAGAAAATGCTCAGGACTAGCAATACAGAAGGCCAGATGCAGGGTTGAAACAGCCCGGTTTCCAGAGCCAAATAACCAGCACCATATCCAGCTAATTCTACTGGTGAGGACCAAACCCATTTCCCCTCTGGGTGGGCAGGCTTAAGATGGAGACAGTGATGGTTCTGTGCTCTGGGACAGTCCTTGACCTCTGGTATATGATCTCCACCACCCCCAGACTGACAGGGTCCTGCAAACTTATGGTAGAAACATCACTTTTCACATTTGATTCCTATTCCCAGAAAAGGAACTTCTATTTTGCATATTCCCTTCTAATTGGCAAGTATTTATACTGAACACAGAGGTTAGCACCACCCTGGTGTTATGGGCAATTGATATTGTTATTATTAGGTAAATGGAATATTATGAATGTACAGTATGTTTGTTTGAAATTAAACATTAGGGAAATACACTGAGTTAGCATGGCAGTAAAGAGAAAACAAACCAGGGGCTTACGTTGTCATTCAGGAAAATAAGGCAGGAGGGCACATTTGGGGGGCACCAGGGGAGCTCAATCAGTTAAGTGCCTGCCTTCATCTCAGGTCATGATCCCAGTGTCCTGGCGTGGAGCCCCACATTGAGCTCACTGTTTAGTGGGGAGCCTTCTCCCTGACACTCTGCCTACTTGTGCTCTTCTTCTATCAAATAAATAAATAAAATATTAAAAAAAAAAAAAAAAAAAGACAACAACTTTGGAAGCCCAGGAAAGGACCCAGAAGAACTGTCTGGCACCTTCATAACTTCTAGTGAAAATGAGCAAAATGACTTCAAGAATGCTTTATAAGGTCAACTGACTTGAAATTCTCCTTGTGTAAGGATATCACAATTATATCTAAAATGGCAAAAGGGATGAAGATAACTCTTTCTGAGGTGAAAAAAATAAAAGGATTCCTGAGTTTATACTGAGTTTCCAACATGATAGCATCTTTCTAAAAAATGTGAAACTAAGTAACTTCTTAGAGTAGTCTTAGGAGTATCAGTAAATAATTTAAGCAGAACTTTTAGCCTTTGGGTGTCTAGTTTATTTTGAATGTAAGTTTCTATAATATATAAATGACATTTTTCTCCATTGTGACACATCAGGTTTGCGTACCATAGGGAAGATTGAACGACCCAGTAAAATCACAAAGGAAAAGAAAGCGGCTCATCTTTGCAAGGCTTGTTTAGTACAGACTGTATTTAGACACACATTTTTATGATAGTTTGCCACTCTGAAAACTGGGTGTGTAGATTAGTGCCGAAAATGCTTGGCAGCACACCAGAACTCCACATGATGTTTGCGGCGTAGCTCTCATTTCGTGGTCTTAGTATTTCCTCTAACGGTTCCTTGCTCACACCTCCAGGGGGGCTCTAAGCTTACTTTCTCCCCCCTGATTCTGCCATGTCAAGGAAGAAACACCCCAGACTTTGATTTCCTGGCACAATTCCCTTTAGCCTACCTAGGTCAAGCTCAGTTCACGAAAATGTTAAGTGTCATTTGAAATTTGGATTTAAAAATAAGTTTCTAACCCTAAACTGTGCATTTGAGTAAGAATACAGACTTTCAAGCCTAAGGATCTGGGTCTTGTCCTGGTGCTGCCGCTGGAAGCCAAGTTACCTTTGGCAGGTCTCTCTGGCCTTCTGTGACGGGATTTTCCACTGCAAAATGGTGGGTCCCAACATCTTCTGTCTCCCACATCCAGTCATTCACTAATAGGTTGGGTGCCGGCTAAGGGGCAAACCGCCTGCTGGGTCCCAGAGAAATCACAGAGACGATGAAGGCATGAACCACGGGGTCACAAAATCTTCATTCCTGACATGACTGATCACTGACATTGAGCTTTCCTGAAACAGTGCTGTTGGAGCGCCCTACTGACTATTTTTACCAAAAAAGCTGTGTTTTAAGAGGAAATTTTAACCTGTTTTCCCCAGCCCAAAATAGAAATGGGGACCATAATGTTAGGTCTATTATTATACTCTGCGTGTCATATGCAAAGATGCTGGATCAGATTAAGGAAAGGGAGAATCCCAGAATGAGTTCCAAGCATTCTGCTCCCTGAAAGCCTCTCTTTGCTAAACATTTGGGGCAGCATTTTTTGAAATGTGTTCCATAGTACACTAGTTTTTCAGAATGTTAATGTGCTCTGTGAAAGAAGTTTCCAGCACAACAGACATTGGAAGAATAGTAGGCAAAAAAAAAAAAAAAAAAAGGCAAACAGTTTTTCATAGAGCAGGTTTTCTTGGTGCCTTTATCCTGTAATGTGAGTCTAAAAGAGCTGGGAAAAGACTCACTAGCCAAACTTCGTCGGCCATTGAACTTGTCTGTTTTACAGAGCATCTAAGAAGACTGACTCATCCTCTATGGAACATAAGACTTTTGTGAAAGTCTTAAATGCTGTCTAAAAAGTCTAAAAATACCGTCTTGGGGCACCTCAGTGGCTCAGTCAATTAAGCGTCTGCCTTCAGCTGAGGTCATGATCCCGGGGTCCTGGGATGGAGCTCTGCATTGAACTCCGGGTTCAGTGGGGAGTCTGCTTCTCCCTCTTCCTCTACCATGACCCCTGCTCGTGCGGTCTCTCTCTTTCTCAAATGAATAAATAAAAAATCTTTAAAAAATAAAAAAGCATATCTTTCACACAAAACCTCATACATGAACATTCATAGTATCTTATCCATAATAGTCCAAAAGTAGATTCAACCCCACTGTCCATCAACTGATTAATGGATAAATAAACCTGGTGTAGCCCAACAATGGATTATTATTTAGCCATAAAAAGAATGAGGTACTGCAATGATATGAATGAACCTCAAAAACATGATAAATGGAAAGTTACCAGACATTCACGAGCACATATTCTATGATTCCATTTATATGAAATACAAACCCTTATAGACAGAAAGTAGAGTCATGTTTGCTAGGGACACCTAAGAGAGCCACCCAAGCACCCCAATAAATAAATCTTTAAAAAAAAAGAAGAATCTTAGCTGTGAAGGGGAGGAGAAAGGGTAGTCGCTGGTAGAGACATTTTAGTGACAAGGATTCCTTCCTGTTTTAAGATGAAAGTGTCATAATTAAGTCCATTTGATGAGAAGGAAAAAGGGACTGGAGCTGGAGGACAACAGCTAATGGGTTTGGGGTTTCATCGGTAGTGGCAGGGAGTGGGAGGAGGGTGCTGCTGAAAATGTGCCAAAGCTGTATTGTGGCGATGGAAGGAAGGAAGGTGGAGAGAAAATAAGGTAAAGAAAAAGAAAGAAAAGGAATTAACGAAAGGGGGTCAGGCCTGTCTTTTGAGTGCTCTCCGTGTACGGTTCAGCTCATTGTCTTAGAGGCTCGCAGGCTGTAGCAAAAGAAGCCAGGCTGGCTTCAAAGCCACTTGTACCATTTACAGATGGAGCAACCCTGGAAAAGTCGCACCCTCTCCAAGTCTTCCCTTCTCCCTAAGTAGGAATAATAACAAGACTGTTGTGAAGACTGATGAAGTCATGTGTAGACATTCTTTTGAAAAGTGTAAACCTTTTATGAATGCTAGCTATTATTTTACTGTAGTGAAAGGACCACTGGGTGTGAAGGCTGGGTGATGATTCTAGGGCTCAGTTTCCTTCTCTGAGATAAGATACCTTCCTTTTTGGGTTGTTATGAGAATTTAATGGATTAATATGTGTAACCCTGTTAAATAGAAAATAGTGTCTGACATTTAGTAAGCATTCCATATCTATAGCTTAATTTATCCTTTTTCTTTCCAGGTTTACTTACCAACATGGTTTTCACACATTGTATTTTCTTTCTTATTTCATTCTTCTCTGGCCTCGACAGCTTTGACCACATCTAATATTTCATTCCTCCCTTTCTTTCTAGTGGCTCTTGGTTATTTATAAATCACCATATCCTTGTTTTCCTGCCATTCTTCCAGGGTGTGCATGCCAAATTATTTTTGTTGCTTCTTAAACATATGCCCTTTAACCCACATTGTAGTTTGTTTGGCTGGTCTCCAATGTGTCAGCAACCTCTTTGCTCATTGGTTTAGTTCTCTGTGTGGTGGTGGTGATGGTAATTAGAAGGAAAATCTATAAAGAAAAGGGAAAAGGAGAATGAAAATTCTCCCTGAGAAACACTTATTATCTGCTCCCTTTTAAGAAAGAAGGGTTTTTAAATGGTTTTAAAAAGGTTTTAAAGGGTTTTTTAAAAGCGACATACCAAATACTGGCAGGACACATTGTGCACGCATAAATCAGTACCGGGAGCTGAGTCCAGGGCAGTACTGAGCATACTACACCACTCCTCTAACAGTCAGTATGTTAACTTTTATTTATTTTTTAATTATTTTTATTAACATGTAATGTATTATTTGCCCCAGGAGTATCCCCTTAATAGGTATGTTAATGTCTTTGCCTAACTTTGGTCACTTTCTAGTCAGAACTTCAGAACAAGGCACCTCCCCTTTTTTTTTTTTTTAAGATTTTATTTATTTATTTGATAGACAGAGATCACAAGTAGGCAGAGAGGCAGGCAGGGAGAGAGAGGAGGAAGCAGGCTCTCTGCAGAGTAGAGAGCCTGATGTGGGGCTCGATCCCAGGACCCGATCATGACCCGAGCCGAAGGCAGAAGCCTTAACCCACTGAGCCACCCAGGCACCCTGGCACCTCCCTTTCATCAGATGAGAAATATGAAAAAAAGTTTTCAGTAAGCATGAAAAGGGGAAAAGAAATAGGACTCAAGAGAGCTATCTACTAGTTTTAGTTTCTTCCTTTGTAGATGAAGCATTCAGTAAGATCCCTTTCAGCATTACGACTCTGTGATTCTAACATAAATTAAGAGATTATATTTACCATTCATTAATAATTCATTCAATAAACACATATTTATACAGGAATATAATATACAAGCATAGACATATATGGTAAGTCCTATGTGAGAGGAAACCTCACAGGAAGGTGCCTTATCCAGACTGATGCTTTAGCAGCCTTCTTGGTCAACGTGACATTGAACTAGGTCTTAAAGAAAAAATGTAAAGTAGATAGTTGAAAGAAAGAAAAGCATTCCAGGAAGAAGAGGAATTTATGCGAAGGGACAAAGGCCTGAGAAAAGCCAATGCATTCCGGGAACACACGGGGACTTACTTATGAATTCACAGTCCAGTATAGCTGGTATGAAATTTATAAAGATATTCAACTATACATCTAGTATGTTGCTTAACATGTCATAGTACAGAGTTTGGATATTGTCCAGTAGGCAACAGGGAGCAGAGGATTTTTAATCGATACGCGACAGGATCACATTTGCATTTTAGAAATATTCAGGAAACATGAAAAAGAAAGAAGAGGGCAGGCATAGAGTCAGGAAGACCAGCTAGGAGACAAGAAATGATAGCTGTAAGAAGTAAGGTGGACAATTGGGACTAGGGGGTATTGAGGACAGATCTGAGTCATGTTCAAGAAAATACAACTAATCTGGGTGAAAAATTTGATGCCCAGGCTAAAGGAAAAGAAGAATCCAAGAAATTGTCCCATTTTCTCTTGGGTGACTGATAGAGTTACCCACCTCCCATAAGGAGAGGATTTGTGTAGAGATGGAAAGATAAACAATACTGTTTATTTGAGTCCAAAGCATGTGTGTTGGGTTTCATATCAAGAAGTTGATGACTTCAGGAAAGTAATGCTGCCTCAGTGAAGGAGGGACCATCCCTTTGAGAAATCTTAGCAGGACACATGGATGGCGCAGTTGGTGGAGCAATCAACTCTTGCTTTCAGCTGGGGTCGAGATCTCAGGATCATAGGATAAAGCCCCACATCGAGTCCAGAATCTGCCAGAGACTCTCTCTGCCTCTCACTCTGCCCTCTCCCCTGTGCTCTCTATCTTTCTCAGATAAATAAATAAATCTCTTTTTTTTTAAAGAGTTTATTTATTTGAAAGAGAGCGAGAACACAGCGTGAGCAGAGGGGGCAGGGGCAGAGGGAGAGAGAGTCTCCAGTGGACCCACTGCTGAACACAGAGCCTGACTCCAGGCTCGATCTCATGACTCTGAGATCATAACATGAGCCAAAATCAAGAGTCAGACATTTAACCGACTGAGCCACCCAAGCACCCCAATAAATAAATCTTTAAAAAAAAAAAGAATCAGCTGTGAAGGGGAGGAGAAAGTATAGTAGCTAGTGGAGACATTTTAGTGACAAGGGTTCCTTTTTGTTTTAAGATGAAAGCATCATAATTAAGTCTATTTGATGAGAAGAAAAAAGGAGTACAATAAAAAGGCTGAGGCCTTTATAAAAGAGAGAGGAGAATTAATAAAATGAGTTTTATAAAAATATTCCTAATTAGAGTTCTTTAAGTGGGAGGCTCCTCTTGGGCCCATACATTGTAGTATGATTTGCTAAAGGAATAGATTCACATCTCTTGTAAGAAGTACTTTAGTTGTAGAATTCAAGACAGTCTTGTGGTATTGCTGTATGATCTCTGAGAAATACCCATAGATCTAAGTTTCCTATTTCTAATTATAAAATGAGATTATGCCCATTAATTCCATCCCTCCTCTCTCCCGCCCTGCTTCCCTCTCTCTCCTCATGCCTAAACAATGATTTGTATTCAGGGCTCCAAGTGGAAGAAGATACATCTATTCCCAGCCTTCATTCGTTCTAACCCAAGGGCTTTTAAGTGTTCAATTTACGTGCTGTAACTGAAACGGGAAAAAGAAATCCCACTGAAGCCATGCATGCAATCCGGCGGGAAGAAGGCTTCAGCAACCTGGTGAGACAACGGGATTCTGAAAAGCAAGGCCGGAAGCCCCTCTTGCACTGTCGGAAGACTATACCTCCAATCTGTCAACAGTAAAAGGAAGAAGAAATCCAACATGGTGCGCCCAGGTTTTCCGCACCGTATTAAAGCTCAATTTCTCCCAGCACTAAGAGGCCATCCTCGTCTTGTCCATCTTTCTGTCTGAATGGACGGGCCTGGTATTATAGTCTTGGGGTTGGGGGAGGGGTACTCTAGAAAAATAAAGATTTCTTCAATTTCTTCTTTCTACCTCACTTTGTGTTAAGTAGTGAAGTGGCTCATTGAAAACATCATGTCTCCTCAATAGCTTACAAGCTGAATCACTTGTTTGTTTGGTTGGTTTATTTAAAAATAAAACTACTATAAAAAGTTCCAACAGAACAGATGATATTAAGCAAATGGATGGTAAGAGCCCCTCCAGCTGTCGTTGCCCTGTGACCCCTCCTCAGAGGTAACCGTTAGCAGTAGTTCCTGGGCATCCTGCCAGAAACTCCCTGAGGATGTGTGAGCAAAAATGTGACTACCTTTCATTTGCAAAGAAGATGATGGTGGTAATGATTACCTGGGCCCTACAGGGTGGTCACAGTGCCAGTCCTGGGCTTTTGTTTGCAAATCTGCAAGTGGGTAGGCCTGTGTTTTCCTTTCCAACTGCATTAACTGAAATGGCCGTATCAACTGTGTACATCGCTGTCTTGCTTCAGTAGTGCTGAGTCCTAAGTGGGTTTTAGAAGTGCTCGGAGGGAACCTCAGCCCTCTGATCCTCCTCTTTGGCCTCCAAAAGGGAAGAGTAGCTTTGAAAAGTTAAGCCCCTGCTGAGGTCCATCTCTGACTCCCTTCAGGGGGGCTTTGGGGCTTGGCTCCGGAAGCTCTGTCCTTTTCCTGGCTGGAGCCCCTCCTCCTCCTCGGAATGGAAAAGGCTCTTGCTGCTGCCTGGGCTTTAATGAGTGTCCAATTAAAGAGAAAGCCCCAATCCTCTTTTCCTTTTCCGAAGACAAGAGACCTGAGATTGAAAAATACCAGGAACTAGGAAGTAGATGACGTAGACTCAGAATTTCAGAAGTAGTAGCAACAATAATAATAATTAATAATAATAATTTTTAAAAAAATTCTCAGATTGCATTGCTCTTTCCACGCATATCATTTTTCATGGATCTGCCTGAGAGCTCCCTTTCTTCGCACGGAATAGTTACAACACTGCTTAAAAGGTGCAAACCTGTGCATTTGCTTGCTTCTACTGACACAAGATAAGCTTCATTATCTTTTTTGGCCTCAGACTTTCCAGTCTTCAGTGGACTGAACAAGTAGACGAGCAGAGGGGGAAAACAGGCTGGCTCATACTTTCTGGCATCGACCCAATTTTCCAATCTTCAAAATTCTCAGCCAGTTTCCCTCTCTTCATCATTGCATTGTGCTATTTGAAAGACACAGTGGAAATAGCTATGGGAACACAAAGAAAGAAAGAACACACACCATGGGGTTAGCAGAGAGGAAACCCTCTTAATAGATTTCAAAAGAATAAATTCTGGAGCAATCCTGAGTCTTAAAAGATTTACCAGAAATGTAGGCAGAACTCCAAGATCGTGTTGCTGGAAAAAATTACAATATTGGGTATTGTAAGATAGAAGATAAGAAGAAGAGAGATTCCAAATGATTTAATAATCAAATTCATGTATGGCTTCTTGTTAACAAGGTCCTACCAAGAACTATAAGATTCAACCTTGTTACCCTCTTAGCTGGAATAAATATGATGTAGTATTTGCTAAAGTAACTTGTATTATCTTAGTTCTAAAATAACCGTATGTTTTCTGAGCATTTCAGGTAGCCAAAGTCTGTGCAAAGTAAAAGTTTTCCAGTGATTTTGTTTTTAGAGAAAGAGAGAGAGAAAAAGGGGTGGGGGCAGAGGGAGACAGAGCCTCTGAGGCAGGCTCCACGCCCAGCACGGAGCCTGATGCGGGGCTCCATCTCACAACCCCAAGATCATAACTTGAGCAGAAATGAGTTGGATGCTCAACCAACCGACCAAGTCACCACCTCTGGTGGTGTTGTTTTTTTTAAATCAGTGATTTCCTATCAATATATCACCTGGCCTGTCATTTTTTTTTTCTTCTGTTTTGTTTTAAGTAAACTCTACCACCAACACGGGGCTAGAAGTACAACCCTGAAGTCAAGAGTTACATGCTCTCCTGAGAGAGCCAGCCAGGCACCCCTGTCAAGCTCTGACTGTGCTTTCCCGGGGAATATTGAAACATGTAACTTGACTGGACCACAGCTGTATCCTTAGTAATTGTTCTCTGTCTCAGGAACTCGTGAGGAATGCATTCATAGCAAAGAAAGCACTAGAAATTGAACTATAATAAAAATCTACCTAAAGATGTCTCAAGAGAAATAAGTTGCATTCGGAAGTATATTTTCTTTATTCCAGTGTGGGTTCTGACAGCATATAAGGGCTTTCAATATACAATCTGGATTTATTGGCTTTTTCTTTAAAGGTTGCAAAGAGAGATGCATTTTATGAATGTATGTAACCAATATATAAGTTTTTTTTTTAAAGATTTTATTTATTTATTTGACAGACAGAGATTACAAGTAGGCAGAGAGGCAGGCAGTCAGAGAGAGGAGGAAGCAGGCTCCCTGCTGAGCAGAGAGCCAGATGTGGGGCTCGATCCCAGGACCCTGAGATCATGACCTGAGCCGAAGGCAGAGGCTTTAACCCACTGAGCCACCCAGGCACCCCCAATATATAAGTTTTAATAAACTTTAAGTTATATTAAAAGCTTAATAGCTTGGCTGCAAACCAAAAATCTTCATCAGTTATTCAGGGTTTACTAGATTTTTGGTGTTTAGAACTCTGGGGGTGATAAAGCAGACAAAAGAGTTTTGTTTTGTTTTGTTTTTTTAACTAATTAGTGAATAGATTTGTCTGAAATAGAGACTCAGCAATCCTATCTGCGGGTCCCTGTCAGAAATGCTGTGGAAAATAGGCAGAACAACAGAACATAGACAGATAGACTAGGATCAGAGCTGAGAGGCATCATGGAAGAGGGAAGGAGTAGGGACTCAGCTGTCGTGAGATAGAGACTTGGCCAGACTCTATAGTTGCTTACGCAACAGATCTCCGACCATGTTCTGATATTAGGAAGAGAGGCTTTGATAAGAAACAGTTCTGACCTATGTTCTGGGGAGAGATGAACATGTGACCCCATTCTTTACAGTGATAGAAAAGGGGAAATCTGCTGCGTGTTCCTGCTCTGGGTAAAAACAGAAGGTGTGTAAGGAGAAGGTCTTTCTGTCTGGCTGTTTTCAGGCCAACCCAATCCACCCACCCTCCGCCGTTTCTGGTGTTTGAATGTTGTGATGCTTTTGACCGTGACAGCCATATTACAACCAGGAAAGGATGAAAAGCCAATATACCAAGGATGGTTGGAAAAAAAAAAAAAAAAGATAGAAAGAGCCTGGAGTGTCAATGACCCCACTGAGAAGATGAACCAAAGCCAGCTGCTGGGTATCTCTAGACTTCTTGATATGAGAACAGTAAGTCCATTTGTTTTAGCCACTGTTCCTGAATTTTTCTGTTATTTGCAGCTGAAAGCATTCCTAGTTACTAAGGAAATTATAGCCTTGGTTCTAAAACCAAACAGTAGCATAACATCAAGCCCTACCCCCCCCAAAAAAAAACCCAAAAAACTAAAATACAGTAAATGACTTCTCAAGTCCTGTTTCCTTATTTGTAAAATGAGGAATAAGAACCAAAACAATCACTGTCATCTTTTCAAGATAAACAAAACAGTCTGCATCTTTGAAATAATTAAAAACAGATATTTTGAGCTTCTACCCGACCTATTTTGAAGTCTTTCCTGGCCCCACGCTGAGAGTTTAGACTACATTCTGTCATTTAACCTTTCAACAATCCTTTAAAGCGAAGGCTTTTAAACCTTTTTGATAAATGAGAAAACTGTAATTGAGAGAGGCTGAGTAACATGCTCAAGGCCGCACAGCTACTAAGTAGCAGAACCAAGACGCAGGTGAGGTCTCTTTCCTACATCTGAAGGCATTCACCACCTCCAGGAAAATCTGCCCTCACATCAATGCTCTGAGTGAGGTCTAATGCCCTCCAGATGCTTCAGTGATGTTTGTTGTTTTACATCTCAAGAGACAGGACTTGACCTGTGGCATAAACAAAACCATGTGCTGGCTACCTCCTCCCACCACCCCGACCATCTTCATGCAGAGCTGGGCTGACACTACTCACAGCGGTCAAGATTCTCCCCAGGGACGCCTGGGTGGCTCAGTGGGTTAAGCAGCTGCCTTCGGCTCAGGTCATGGTCCCGGCGTCCTGGGATCGAGTCCCACATCGGGCTCCTTGCTCAGCAGGGAGTCTGCTTCTCCCTCTGCCTCTAGCCTGCCACTCTGTCTGCCTGTGCTTGCGCTCTGTATCTCTCTCTCTCTAACAAATAAATAAAACCTTAAAAAAAAAAAAAAAAAAAAGATTCTCCCCAGGAAGTAATTTTGAATTTATTCCAAGACATGCACAAACAGGTCACCGAGGTACTGAAGTTCTATACCATAAAGTGTGTCTCTAACAATCTTGGCTTAAAAGAACTTTGAATGCAAGAATAATCAGGCCTACGTGCATCATACAGAGAACTCTCAGGAAAGCTCCCAAATATAGAATGTCTGTCATTAACGGTCTTCCTGGTACCCAGCCGAAATAAACCACATAATCCATTCCACATAACTGAGTGAATGGACTGCCCACCTCAGAGGCGGCCCCTACGTCAGTGAGAAGCCAGGGGACCCTGACCAAAAAGATGACTTTGCTTTTGAAATTATGGTCAATGACCTACTTTTTTTCTGGCAGAAATTAGGCCACAAGTCCATTTGTCTGTTAAGGCATATCATAAATCCTGATATGAAAACTTTGATCTCTGCATATGAAAAAACACTCATTTATTCTTTCAAGTTATTTTATTACTAAAACAATATTTTATTTTGGTTTATTACTAAAACAATATTTTTTGTAGCAAATCTTAAAAAATACAGATAAGAAAACAAAATGAAACAAAACAAGAAACTGTAAAAATCACCCACAGTTCCACCACAAGGTGTAACATTTTGAATTCATTATGGATTCATTAACTGAATGAATATATAATATATATATGAACATATATATGATATATAAATAAATATATATGATACATATGATAAATATATCTATATGATATCTATCATATATCTATATCTATATCTATACCATTGCTGTGAGTAAAAATTGAATATTAGTAAGACAGCCACAGAGTATTGTTTCCATTGTGCACCAGCTACACAGCCCAGAGCAAGTTTCTTTAACCAAACTTGGCTTTGGTTTTCTTACCCATAAAGTGGGAATAATAATAATACCTACTTCATAGGGTTTTTTAAGTGACCATTAAATGAATTACTTTATGTAAAGCACTAATAATACTGCTGGTACATACTAGCACTAAATCGATGAGAGCCGTTGCATGTTTTGTAACATACGCTATTATCTCTTTCGTGTTATTTCATAGCCTTCTACAACATATTTTTTAGTGACTGCGAAGAATTGAATTGTAACAATATATTATAATTTAACCAGTCTCTTATTGTTGAGCATTTCAGTTGTTTCCAATATGTCACTATTTTCTACGCCTTACACCGTGACAAAACTACTTACAGCCAAATTTTCGCACATATCCCTGATTAGTTCCTTCAGATGTATTCTTGGGAATAAAATCGCTGAGTCAAAATGGTGAATACACAGCTAAGTTTCTAGAAATGTTACATGAATTTACAATTCCTTCAGTAGCGTATGCCACCCCGCCCCTTAGGGAATATTCAGTATTTTGCCAATTTAATCGTTTACAAGTGATTTGCCTTTTCTGTTTTCATTTTTCATGGGTTCCTACTGATATGAAATGCTTTTTCATTGTTCATGGACACTTTTGTTCTTGAGATTTGCCTGTTTCAGTGCGGCTGAAACACTGAAACATTGGCCAATGAGATACCTTGCCCAATGAGATACCATTTCTCCTCACTCTCTGTCTAACCCCTCATGGCCTAATCCTGGGCCCTGGCTATGTGATCTCCCTCGCTTTCCAATCAATTACCATCTATGCTAATTACATCTCCAACCAAAACTTCCCTCCTGAGCTTCATTCAGACTCTGACATTCAACTGACAGTAACATCTCTACTTGCATGTTGTCACAAGAATCTCAAATTCAACATGTTCTAGAAGAAACAGGAACTCCCCTTCTCTTTCCTCAGTCTCCCCTGACTTTAAAAACTCCACTACCATTTCAGAGCTACTCGAGTTAGAAACCAGGGTCATTCCTGATTGCTTTCCCTTTCTAGTCTTCTCGTTCTAGTACTTCTCTTTCCAAAATAGATCTTAACCTTTGATCCTGTTATTCCTGCTTAAAGCCTTTCATTGGCTACCCATACATTTTCAAATAAATTCCGAACTAGTTACTACAATCAGTAAGACTCTGCATGACTTGGTGCTTGTCTCCCTCTTCCATTTCACTCCTTACCACTCTCTCTACCCTCTTCCTCACCACACTGGCCTCCTTCCCATTCCTGTAGGGCCTTTGGACGTGCTGTCCCTGCCTACTGAAATGCTCTTTCCACTTCCTCTCCTTTTCACTTAGAAGTCTCTTCCTGATCCTAAAGTCCTTGGTTTGTATGCAGAGACTCTAGAGGCCTCTCCTGGGCCACTATCTCAGTACGTCTAGTCCATACTCCCTGTTCTCTTCACAGCACAGAACAGGCTCTCAAGAAATACTTGTTGAACAGTGGATGGATGGCTACTTTGCTCAGTTTAATTTTTATCAGTGTTTTAATATTTTCTTATTGATTTTCGAGAACTTCAAGCACTTTTTTTTTTTTAAAGATTTTATTTATTTATTTGACAGAGAGAGATGACAAGCAGGCAGAGAAGCAGGCAGAGAGAGAGGAGGAAGCAGGTTCCCTGCTGAGCAGAGAGCCCGATGTGGGGCTCGATCCCAGGACCCTGAGATCATGATCCGAGCTGAAGGCAGCAGCTTAACCCACTGAGCCACCCAGGCGCCCCCTTCAAGTACTTTTTATATATTACATATAGAAATGCTTTCTTTTTCTTTTATCTTTTGCTCTCTTCTGTATGTGGTGTTTTAGGTCAATAGATGTTTTCCACTTTTGGAAATGTGCTCACTTCTATCATTTCTGTCCTCTAAGATTCTCTCTCAGGTGTCAAGCTTAGGCTGGACTTGCCCATTCTATTCAACCTCATTTGTTTTATCTTCACTATTTTGACTTATCTACGTTTTAATCTTACATCCATATGGAATTTGTTTTGTTGTATGATATAATGTAAGGTTTAACTTACACCAATAGTATTTATTCAGTATTCCTTTCATTTTGGATGATTTGAAATGTCACTTGGCATATATATTGTATGCTAAGAAGTGTTTGAGTATGTTCCTGTAATCTTTAAAATATTCCCTTTGTTTGTCTGTCTATCCCTATACCAGGGCCATTCTTTTATTATCTGGTAAAGTCAATATGCTCTCATTATTTAAAGGATTTCAAGGGTAGTATTGACTCCCTGAAAGTTTTCAAACATTTTAAACTATTCTTACTCATTTTTTCCCTACCTGAAAAAAAAAACCTAAAAAAAAAAAAAAAAAAAAAAAAAAAGACCCAGTAGAATTTTAGTCGGAATTATATTTGATATATAGTTTAATTTGGAGAAAACTAAAATCTTAATATTATTAAGTCTTTCCCCCAAGGGACAATGTCCATCTCTCCATTTAAGCTTGTAAATTTGTGAGTCTCAGTAAAAATGTATGGTTTTATGTATAGGTCCCATTCTTTTTTAGGTTAACATGTGATAGGCCCCGCCAGTGCCCTGCCTACCAAATGACTTAGGCATTCCTGTCTATGAGCCAAGCAAGGGCTGGACCTCCCCAGGACGAGGGATCTTTAGTACAAGGGGTCTTCTCTGCCCATAAGAACACCCTAAGCCTGCTGGCAAGGCCAGCTGGAAATCTGGAGTTCAAGTCCCTGGATATATGTTCATGCCATCCCCCAGAGGGACCCAGTGGGATGAGCCTCTAACCTTCCCAGAAAACACTAAATGGATGATACACTTCTACTTTTTTCCCCTCTCTGTCTCTCTTGCTCATTCCCAGACTAGGTTCCCGGGATCGCTCTTCAGTAAACAACTCTACCTTTGTCTCAAGGTTAGCTTCTAGGGAAACCCCAACCAAGGCATAAACCCTTAATTATTTTTAGTTGCTATTGTAAATGGAACTTCTAAAAAAAGATAATTCCCAACTAGCAATATAAGAAAGTTATTGATTTCTTTGTCTATGGTAGAAATACAGCATATATGTCTATAATAATATACCCTAACATTAGTTATGCCATGAAAAAATGAGTACTGTTAAATTGTTTTACATACATACTTGCAAATACTGTATGTATTATACATCTACACAGATATAGTGCATAGACTTATATATATAATCTCCATGTATACAGTATCTTGGGGACAATTTGGAGATTTTGTGATTTTTGCCTACACACTTTACCCTGTTCACTGTTTTTGGAACCTCATGATCTTTAGCAATTGGCTTCCTTACTGAATTCATTTATTAGTTTTTAATAGCATTTCAATTGATTCTCTTAGTCTTTCTAGGTAGACAACCACATCAACAGGAAATAATAAAAATTTTGTCTCCTTTTCATTATTTATACATGTGGTTTTTTCATCTTGTTTTATTGTACTTGCTAGAATTTTTGGAACAATGTTAAGTATTAGTGGTGAAAGGACTGTCCTTGTCTAATTTCAGATTTGAATAGAAATAGAGTGTTTCTCCTTCTATTGAGATAATGTGTGAAAAAGTGTTGAGGGAGTGCTATGGTTTATCCAAAGGCAATTAAATAAAATAAATTGCAAATTAAACTGAATTCAGATAAATGGCACATTCAATGCACGATGGACTAACTTTCAGTTTTACACTGGCAAGAAATATTTCCCGATTTTTCAATAGACCATTGCTAATAACCTTGATTCTCTTAATTTAAAATGAGTATGATTTCTACAGGCTCATCTATTTGAGATTTCTATAAACTATTCTATTTGAGATCTTCTCTGGAAACTCTGTTTTCATTGGACTTTGGATTCCATGGCCCATATGAAGAAGTTGCTTCTTCAGAATGGTCTGAGACTTCCAAAGTTTAGGGCAGTTGACCTTGATTTATAAGCTAGAAAAATAAAGCCTTTAAAATGTAACAGGGATCTGAGTTTCTATACCCACACTTGCTAAATACACACCCCACGTAACTGTTTCTGCTCTTATTTTTGGTTCCGACAGACCCAAGTGTTTTCACATAAACACAAACTACAAAAATGTAAGATGATTTTAAAATTTGGAGCTTATATTCAGCCATTGCCATCTAAATTTCATCTTGGGGGCTGCTTTATGAACTTGGTCCACATTTTGCTTTGTTTGTTTTAAACCTAACACCCTTCATCAAGCTGTACAGCAGGAGGGCAAGACATAAGACACTGGGCTTATGTGAGATGACACCAATTTTCAATTAGCATCAGTATCTGTTCTTAGCATGTGCGGGGCAAAAGTTCTTCCTTGAAGAATCCTAGATGCAATTTTGTATTCCTCAAAACTTTTCAAGTTTTATTCCTCATGGGTATATTTTGACAATTCCACAGTTTACCTTATTCTTTTCCCAACCCTTAACTTCCCCCAGATTAGTGAAGGCAGGTTCTGGGTCAGCCTTACTAAAGTAGAAGGCAAAGGGGAAATAAACGCTTTCTACCAGGTCTAAAAAAATAATTTAGTCTGTTTTAAGGCACAAAGAATTGCAAGTACCTTAATTTCTTTGAGTAATCACCTATGGATATTTGAGATGTCCAATCTTTTGTGATTAAAAAATGCTGAAGTTGTTGTCCTTATGTACACACTATCTTGTACACACGTAAACATATCTGGCTACCCTGAACATAGGAAGATGTGTATCAGGCAGATACTGCAATATTTTAGTGGGTCCAAGAAGGTGTTGATTAATCACATTAGAGGAAGAGAAGCCAAAATGCTGAAGGGACCTCAGCAGCAGGACTTGGTAGATCATCTCCCCAGAGCACGGCTCGGTTTTACCATCTCCCCGTGCAGCACGCTGGCTAGACACTCACTGAAGCTATTTCCTCTTTTTCCTGCTTACACCAGCTAGACGACACTTCCCAGCTCCTTTGCCTATTGGGGTAGGCTTGTGATTATTTCTAGCCATTAGAATGTTAGCAGAAGCACTACATGTCCCTTTTCTGTTGACTCCTGAAAACTGCCACGCAATTCTCTCTTTTCCCTTGTTTCCCAGTGGTATGAAAAGAATCCAGTGAAATCCTCTGTGAAGGGTGCCTAGGTCCCTGAGTCACTTTGTGAAAAGTTGCCCAACAAAAACCCAGCCAAATCTTGGCTAGGTACAGCCAAAGAGATCTGGGGATGGTTTGTGATGGCAGCTGGCTATTCCTGTAAATACACTCAAGTCTGTATATCTCTGATCTAATTTTTAAATTCTTGGTAAGTAATACTTGGCTCTTTATGGGATAAGCGCCTACCTCCATGGCAATGGCTAGGCTACGGTGTTATAAGGTCACTTCACAAAGACCTGGTCTCTCGAAGCCCCCTCTGGGTTTTTGGGAGCTATTCCCCCAAAATGGGAATCACTGTGTGCTGGGAAACCACAAGAAGAATGTCTCCTACGTGAAGGACAATAATAAACAGGAAGAGACTAGAGCTGACAGACCCTCTTATGAGCTTCCTATGCTGCCTCTCAGGGTAAGAGTCAGGGTAAAAATTCTACCCATACTCCCATTCCTCAGAAGCTTCACATCCCTATAAGACCTGTCATAAACCCTTCACTCCCAGAGACAGCTACCTCCCACGTGAATGTAGAATAAACGAAAGTTAAAGATCATTCATGTGAGACATTATGTTCAAGAAGGTACTGTACACCTTGCTGGAGAAATGTCAGTGTGGGACCTGGCCTGTCCCCTTCTTGCCAGAAAACAGAACCATAACTGGAAAGGAAGAAATTTTTGTTAAATGAGCAGTGGCGCTCTCTGCTCTTCCCCGTTCAACAGACAGCCGCATCTTCAGGTGCAGTGCCAGCCGCGTGCCGGAGACACAATGGTGAAGGTCGGAGTGAACGGATTTGGCCATATTGGGCGCCTGGTCACCAGGGCTGCTTTTAACTCTGGTAAAGTGAATATTGTCGTCATCAACGACCCTTTCATTGATCTCAACTACATGGTCTACATGTTCCAGTATGATTCTACCCACGGTAAATTCCACGGCACAGTCAAGGCTGAGAACGGGAAGCTTGTCATCAAAGGGAGGTCCATCTCCATCTTCCAGGAGCGAGATCCCGCCAACATCAAATGGGGCGATGCTGGTGCTGAGTATGTTGTGGAGTCCACTGGGGTCTTCACCACCATGGAGAAGGCTGGGGCTCACTTGAAGGGCGGGGCCAAGAGGGTCATCATCTCTGCTCCTTCTGCTGACGCCCCCGTGTTCGTGATGGGTGTGAACCATGAGAAGTATGACAACTCCCTCAAGATTGTCAGCAATGCCTCCTGTACCACCAACTGCTTGGCTCCTCTGGCCAAGGTCATCCATGAAAACTTCAGCATTGTGGAGGGACTCATGGCCACTGTCTATGCCATCACTGCCATCCAGAAGACTATGGACGGCCCTTCTGAGAAGCTGTGGCATGAGACGGCCGAGGGGCTGCCCAGAACATCATCCCTGCTTCCACTGGTACGTCCAAGGCTGTAGGCAAGGTCATCCCTGAGCTGAATAGGAAGCTCACTGGCATGGCCTTCCGTGTCCCCACCCCCAAAGTGTCTGTTGTGGATCTGACCTGCTGCCTGGAGAAAGCTGCCAAATATTAAGACATCAAGAAGGTGGTGAAGCAGGCATCAGAGGGCCCCCTTAAGGGCATCCTGGGGTACACTGAGGACCAGGATGTCTCCTGCGACTTCAACAGTGACAACCACTCCTCTACCTTCGATGCTGGGGCTGGCATTGCTCTCAATGACCACTTTGTCAAGCTCATTTCCTGGTATGACAATGAATTTGGCTACAGCAACCGGCTGGTGGGCCCTATGGTCCACATGGCCTCCAGGGAGTAAGAGCCCCCTGAACCACCAGCCCCAGCCAGAGCAAGAGGAAGAGAGAGACCCTCAGCTGCTGGGGAATCCCTGCCCCAACTTGTCCCCCAAAACACTGAGAATCTCCCAACCTCCACTATTTCCATCCCAGACCCCCTGAAGAAGGGGAGGGGCTTGGGGAGCCCTGCCTTGTCATGTATCATCAATAAAGTATACTGTACCCAGCCAACTCAAAAAAAAAAAAAAAAAAGATCAGTGGCACTCAATTATGGAAATTTGAGGTTCATAGAGATATGGGTGAACAATTACAGGGGGAGGGGCATAGTCGTTTTTGAAATTATGGCCCAATATCCCACTTCCCCTCCTATTTTGGAAAGAGTCCTATCATCTGAGTTGGCTAGGGGCAAGGTCTTACTATTTTCCACAGCAGCTGAATAAAGCCAGATACCTGTTCCCCTCCTTTGCCTTCTTCTCTCCAACGCCCCCAACACCTGCAGTAGGACCCTCCTGCAGGATGCTGTCACCCGAGAATCTGAGTCTTCAGCAAGTGAGACGAGAATGAAGAGACAATGTGGAATCCATCTCCAGGAGTGGCAGAAGACCTTGGCCGTGGGACAGTCCCAAGAGACCTCCTGACTGGCCCTCAGATGTGCCCTTGGGTGGTAATTCCCGATTCCTACTTATCTGTTGAGCCTCCTTTTCAAGTCCTCACACTGATTCTATGAGATACCCAATATCCTTCTAATAAGCTCCTTTTCTGCTTAAAATAGACAGAGTTTTTAATGCTTGTAACCGAGAACTTTGACTGATAAAGTAATTTACTTTTGTCTGTTCATTCTTTTCCTTTGACAACCTGACACATAGACTATTTGAACTCTTCAAAGTGGCGAGATAAATGTTATAAAATCCACATTTCATACAGATGTAGATCACTAAAGTAATTAGAAAGTTGAGACATGGGGCACCTGGGTGGCTCAGTGGGTTAAAGCCTCTGCCTTCGGCTCAGGTCATGGTCCCAAGGTCCTGGGATCGAGCCCCACATTGGGCTCTCTGCTCAGCAGGGAGCCTGCTTCCTCCTCTCTCTGTCTCTGCCTGCCTCTCTGCCTACTTGTCTGCCAAATAAGTAAATAAAATCTTAAAAAAAAGAAAAAAAAGAAATTTGAGACATTATCTTCTTTTCTTTAGGACTGTATCAGGCTATGACCAGAAAATATCTGAGTCATCAAGGGCACACTCTAGGAGCTCTACCCGACCAAACACACACACACACACACGCACGTGCGCACAGAGTTCCTGTTGAACCTCACTATGTAGGTCTTGAATGTCTCCCCAGGGACAGTAAATCAGGTTCCGCACACCCAGTGATCAGGCCTAACCAACCTATGCCCGCAAACAGGGAAATCTGAGGCTTCCGATCCAGTTATCTGCCCTACAGTCTCAGCCACACAGGAGGAACTTCAGGCACTATCACTGCATGGAGTGTAGCCAGAAAATAGATACAAGTGAGTTATCAAGTCTGGTCAGAGTGGGAGGGACAGCTATTTAGGATGTGAAAGAAAGGGACAGGCCATCCTATGACAAGAGAGCCTCTCTAGTTAGACTCCTACAAGGGCTCCTGTAGAAGAGCTGTTGGAAAACAGATACGTAAAATCAAAAGTGTTTCCACTGGGACCTTCAAGGTTGACTTAGTCCCATCCCCAGACAGTAATCCAGGCCTCCTTTGGGGCGTCAGGCAAAGAATCAAAGAAGACCATCCTCAATCATCACCACCTTTCCCACTCTCCCTGTGGATTGGATGGGATCTGGCCTCTCTTCCTCTGTAAGCCAAATTCTTTCTCCCTAACAGGCCCAGCTTGCCCAGTAATAACCCTGAGACCTTAAGAGCACACAGCAGAGGTCAGTGGACTTGGACAGTAGAACCTCATTCATGATAACTCCTATCTATTTAGCCCAGTTTCCATCTTTTTAAAAGGGAAGGGAATTGAGGAGCCACACACCAAGAAGGCTCTGCTGTGACCTGCCAAGAGGAGCAACTATTCAGACTGGGTAAAATTGAACATGAGAGAGCTGGAATAAAGTACCACTAGAATCCCAGTGTCAGCAGCTTGGCTGGTCTTCTTCCAAAGGCGGGTCTGATACCACCTACTCCTACCCCCTTTCCTAAACTCAAGCCGGGGTGTAGTAGGGAGGGTCCTTCCCGTTCCACATGAAATTTTCCCAGGACCATCTCCTACTATTGGCTATATTCTGAACATTATGGATTTTAAAGTATGTAGCTCTTTCTATAAGAACTTGATGATATGAGATGTCAGAAGCAAGAATTTCATGGTAAACCAGGTGTACCAGATACAGAGAGGTTAGCTCTGGGGCTAGTTTCCTAGCATCCTTCTGCTCTCAGAGTCAGTAAAGTTTTTTTTTTTTTTTTAAAGATTTTATTTATTTATTTGACAGAGAGAGATCACAAGTAGGCAGAGAGGCAGGCAGAGAGAGAGAGGAGAAAGCAGGCTCCCCGCTGAGCAGAGAGCCCGATGCGGGACTCGATCCCAGGACCCTGAGATCATGACCTGAGCCGAAGGCAGCAGCTTAACCCACTGAGCCACCCAGGCGCCCCTCAGTAAAGTTTTTTTGAGAATCATTCTGACAAGTGCCAAGGAGGTCCACCAGAAGCTAGAAGGGTGGGTGTGGGCAGGTGGGACCAAAAGGTCTCTAACCCTCTTGGCCCTGGCAGGGAGGTTCTCCTGCATACACCCTTGTGGCAAGACTCCTTCAAAGGGGCAGAAATCAGCGGGGCAAATAAAAGAAGGACAAAAGGGAAAATTAAAGTATCAAAGACAGGAAAAAGTTTAACTTTTATTGTTTCCTCTGTGAGATAATGGGTGCCCAATACAAAAAGTTCAGAAAATTAAGAAAAAGATTTAAAAAAATGATGACCTATAACTTGATAACTTGGGGAATATCACTCTTAAAATTTCTATGTATGTACTTGCATGCTTTCTTATGAAAATTTACATTTATAATTTTAGAACAATGGAATATGTTTACATAAAAATACATATATAGAGACACATATACACACATATTAATTTATTCTCCACAAAAAAAAATAAATAAATGCCATCACCATTATTTTCTTGACTTCGGAGTGTTCTATCATAGCATAGTTTATATACCCAATCTCTTACCAATGGACTTTTCTCAGTTGTTCACTATTATAAACAATGTTCCAATTACTCACATCACACATATATTTTTGCAAACTTGTTATGTTCTTTCCCAGAAGCAAAATTGCTGGGTCAAAGGCATATACTTTTCAGAAACGGTAGTAAACTGTCTTCTGGAAGTGCTATGCCAGTTAACATTAGGGTGTGCTTATCCATTTCCCTACATCCTTTATGTCTTTGGCCAGCTGTGCAGGGAGAAAAAACTATCTTTGCATTGCTTTGGTTGCAAGGGAAGTTGAATCCCTTTACATGTGTACCAGCCATTTGGAGATGCATTTCTTTTGCTCGGTGTTTTTCAACCAGAGTGTTCATCTTTATTTTCTTGTTGATTTGTAAGAACTCTATATTCTGGACGCTTACCCTTGTCATATGTGTTGCTATTGAGATAACATTTAAGAGAACATTAAACCTAAATGTAACCATTAGGGGAGAAAATATTTTAACTAACAAAATCAAAAATAAGAAAAATGTTACTTTTAAAAGCAAGAAGATAAGAAATTCAGGTGAGACAAAATAAAGCCCAGATAGAAATAGGAAACTTTAAGGTAAAGAAATAGAAACATAAAAATGGGAAAAAATAAAAGTAACTAATACTAGCCATATCAAAGCAAAATTCTAGAACAATGCCTACATTCTAATTTATATAATACAATATATAATACATATATATAGTGTATATATATATATATATATATGTATAAAATACAAACTATCCATAAGAAAATTTAAAGAAATCAGGGGTGCAGAGGACAATATGACTTCTCACAGGTAGGCTGGGGACAGTGCCATGGACCTTTAATCATGGTGTCTGCAGACACCTGCACAGTAGATCAAAATGGGTAATAGTATCCAAATCCCTCCTAGTACTCTGTATACTTGTTCAGGCCATTAGCAAATTCTCCTGAGGAGGCCAAATCCATTTAAAATGACTTTTAAGAAGGGCAACAGATAAAAAGGTAGGCAAGGAAAGAATTACAAAAACAGGATGAAGCAGGTTAATCTGTCATTTTAATTGCATTGTCTGTTCTTTTTGTTCACTAATTAGATCAAGAAGCTATTAGAGTCAGATACTAAAAAGTGACTCTTCTTGAAGAAACCTTAAACTGGGAGTCGTCTTACCCCACCTACTCCAGGTTTCACATAAGATAAGTTGAATCCAAGGTGGGATACCAAGGAGGTCCCTATCTTAAGAGTGGTTTTCCTGAGAGTACAGGACCGTTTATCTTTAAAAAAGGAAGAAGGTATGCATAAACTGCTTCCATGCCCATTTAGTCTTCACAAAGTAGTATGAGATCAGTTTTACTACTCCCCTATTTTGTGTATGAGAACACAAAGATCCAGAAAGACTAAGTGGTTTGCCTCATCAAGACGCTGACAGTGTGTGCTATGGAGAGGGAATCAGAAACTCTGCTATCCAATAGAAATGTCATGTGAGCCGCATATACTATTCAAAATTCTCTAGTAGTGGGGTAGCTAGGTGGCTCAGTCTGTTAAAAGTGTCCGATTCTTGGTTTCAACTCCAGTCATGAGCTCAGGGTTCTGGGATCGAGCCCTACCTTGGGCCCCCATGCCTTGAGCCTCTGGCCTGTGGCCTGTGCCCAACCCCATACTCTGCACTTCGCAGGGAGTCTGCTTGAGACTTTCTCTCCTTCTCCCTCTGCCTTTCCCCCTGCATGTGCTCTCTCTCTCTCTCTCTTTCTCTCTCTCTCTCTCTCAAATAAATACACAAATCTTTTAAAAATATTCTTTAGTAGCTACATTTAAAAATAAAAACAAATATGTGAAGCAAAATTTAATGATCTACTTTAGGGAGCACAGTACATTCAGACTACTATCTTCTTAACATGTAATCCATATAAAAATTAATTCGATGTTTTACATTTCTTTTTTTCATGCTAAATATTTGAAATCCAATATGTCTTTTCTATTTACAGCGTATCTTAATTTGCACCAGCCACATTTCAAATACACAAGTACATTTCAGGTACTTAACAGCTACTTGTGGCTAGTGGTTGCCACATTGGACAGCCTGGTTCTAGACCAGCAGTTCTCAAGACGTGGTACCCAGACCAGCAGCATTGACAACACCAGGGAACTGTTAGAGGTACAGATTCTTGGGCCCCATTTCAAACCTACTGAATCAGACCCTGTGGGATTGGGGAACACCAATCTGCATTTTAACAAGTCCCTTCTGGTAATTCTGAAAAACGCTAAGGTTTGAGGACCATTGCCTCTCCATCCCAATTCAAATCGAGGACAGCCATGTCAGGCTAGTACTAAGGAAGGAGAGTCCCTTCTCTTGAGATCAACATATTCTTGGCTAGATGAAGTTGGTTTTCTCTTGTATGGAAATCCTCTAGTTCTTGTTGTGGTTCCATTTCTTGGGGCTGTGGAATGAATTACCAGACATGTAATTTAAACATGGTTTCACTTATCACTTTGTTTAAGGAGGAAGTAACACCCCATGGTAACTACCCTGTACGATCACCTTGAGTTTAGTTATTAAGTTCTCTTGTCCTCAGTTTCCTTATCCATAAAATGGGGATCCTTTAATAAATGTTGCCAATTTCTAAAAAAAAAAAAAAGTTTTCATTTATTTATTTATTTAGTAATCTCTACACCCACTGTTGGGCTTGAACTCACAATCCCCAAATCAAGAGTCAGGAGCTCTTCTGACTGAGCCAACCAGGTCCCCCAGACAACTTATTTCAAAGTACTGTGTACAAAAAGAAATCAGCAAAAGTGATTGATAGTTTTAAACTACTGTTAAAAAAAAATTAGTGGGCCGGAAAGGTAATATAGATTTTGAGCATAGAAGCGGACGCTAATTCACTTCTATTTCTCAGAACATTAGATTTGCTGAGGGGGGAGGGTAAGGTTCTTGCCAAAATCACTAAGGAGAATGAATCTGAGCATGCCTTAAAGGAGAATTTTCAGTAAACAGGAATTAACTATAAAGAAAATCAGGAAGCCAAAGTGTTTCTTTTTATGAAGTTACATCCTGCCATAGAAAAGCTGGATAGGAAATAAAGACTGATGCACTCCCGACTGTATATGAAACTAGCTATTATTTCAACAAGGAAAATCTGAGCAGAAGCTCAGATTCCGTGAAGGAATAAAGTATGAGAAGGCTAAATGTCACGAGAAACCAAAGACAACCAATAGCTACAATTAAACATGATTTGGGGAAAATTTATACCAACAAATTTCTACTTTGTGATTTCAGATTCCTAAGTGGTCACCTGCCCTCTCCACCCCTCCCCCTATTTCAGTAATATTTCCTGCAGATTTTTGCTTGAAGATAAATATGCTTGAAGATAAATACGAAAATAGGAGACTAACAGATGAATCTTAATTTCCTCTTTCCCTTTATTATTATTAATATTAGTTGTGGGTTTCCACGGTTCTCCTGGTTTTTCCAAGTTTCTGTGGTGGAGTTCTACTTTGCTCCGCACTCTTCAGTTTGATCAGCAAAAACGTTTTCACCACTAACACTTTCCCAATTTATCCTCCCACCTTCAAATGAAAAGACACCAGAAAAGCAAGATAGCCCTTTCCCAAGCCAGGTTCCCATGGTTTGGGGGGCGGGGGGGGGAATGACAGATGCCTTTCTGCAGTGGCAGCTGCAACCTTCCGCAAAGCAGAAACTGCAGCTCACACTCTCCCCTTCTTCCCCCGCCCAAACCCACTACCTCGCAAGTCCACACAACCCTTAAAAGCACATACACACTCCTCCAACCTTGCATCCCCTCTCACAACCCACACGGCACGCACGCCAGGATACCCGCTGCCACAGTAACGCTCAACCCACTCGGTGGCCCCACCCCTTCCAGCCCCGCCCCCGAGCCAGACACCAATGGTAGCCGCCCGCAGCTCCCGACGAGTGCGTTGATAGGGCAGCAGGGACTGCCTCTCTCAGGGTGCGGCCCGCCCCGTCCTCACTCAGGGCTGGGGCTGGAGGGGCCAGAGCATCAGCGTGAGTAGCTGCGAGCAGCCGCGGCGGCGGCGGCGCGTTGTTGCAGTTGCGCCATCTGTCAGGAGCGGAGCCGGCGGGGAGGGGGCTGCCGCGGGAGAGGAGGAGGGGTCGTCGTGACCAAAGGCCGCCGAGACCCGCCCGCCGGCCGGCCGCGAAAGCAGTGGCAGGCTGCCCTCCGAGCCGCGCGTCCTCTTCCGTCCGGGCGCGCGGCGCTTCAGCCAGCGCACCGGGAGCTCTCCGGGCGCACACAAAGCCGCCGCCCGCGCCGCACCGCCCGGCGGCCGCCGATCGTGCCGGAGAAGGATCGGGCCGCCGGGCCGGGGATACCCGGCGCCGCCCCCTCGGCGCTCTCGGAAGGCCCACCGGCCCCCGGGGCCCACCGAGGAACCAGCGGAGTCGCCTCGGTCGCGCCGGTGGAGGGCGGGGAGAAGACCATGTGAATGGGCTCCGGAGCCTGAGCGCCGCGCAGGTAAGCGGCCGAGGATGCGTCGCGGGAGGGCCGCGGGGATGCTGCGGAGACGCCGGCCACCCGCGCCCCCGCGCTGCGCCGCCCCCGCCGCGGGGCCCGGCGCTGCAGTCTCCCGGCCGCCGCCGCCTCCGGGCGCCCCGCGGGGCTGCCGGGGAGTTGCCCCCGCTCGGAGTCTTCCCGCGGCCGCGCCGGAGGACACCTCTGCGGGGTGCGGCCCTGAGGTGGCCCAGGGATGGGGGCCCGTTTCCTCGCCTGCGAGCGGGCGCGGGGTGAGAATGGGAATTGGCTGGGGGGCGAGGCTGGCCCAGACTCCACCCTCGCCCTCCTTTCGGGGGCCCCCCGCGGGGACTAGGTCTGTGTGTGTTGTTTTAATGTCAGGGATGATGTAATCACTTAATAATTGATGCCCCGTGCTGCTTCCCTCCCCACCCCATCCGACCCCACCCCACCCCTGCCCCACTCCTCCACCTCTTGGCCTCCTGCGGTCGTCGCTTTCCTCAGCGCATCCTCCTGCCTATTTCTGGCACCTCCCTAGCACTTCCCCCATCCTCCCCTTCACTCTTCCTGTGCCGCCACCCACCCAGCCTTCCCCTGTCCCTCGTGCTGGTGCCTTCGCTCTTCTTCCTCTGCCTCCCCACCCCTTCTGCTCCCTCCAGGTCCTTTCTCCTCCCTTCCCTGCTCGCTGGATTTCCCCGCTACTCCCCCAGATCGATGGCTGGTTTTTGTTTGGTCGCCTCCCCTTTCTTATCTCTGCGGCCACAGGCAGAGGGGACTGGGCCAGAAAGAGGCCACCGAGGTTGGGCCCAGACGGAGATTTGCTGGGACTCAGAGAGAAGAGGGATAATAAAATCACCCTTCTTGCCCCTCCTCCCCTTAATAAATCACAGAGACTCGCCGGGTGTGTGTGTGTGTGACACAAAGAGCCCTTTCAGTGCACAGAGAGGAGACGCACAAAGTACCCAAGGATGGGCACGATGATTCTTATTTCTCTTCACTGGGGCTTCCCTTTCTCTCAGATAAAGCAGTTGATTTTCTCTCTGAGAGTCTTTCCTGCCACATTTACCAAAAAAATAAAAGGCCTCAGATGCTGCAGGGTGGCAGGTGCTATCATTTTCCTGTATTCATGGACCCAGTAGTGTTGACTGGCAGCTGCAGTATTTCTTAGATTTAAGGGGGGAAATGATTCCAGCGGTCTTAAGAGTTGCTTTACTATCAAGGTAGCCCTCCTCTGCCTTGTTTTAACCTCCTCTCTTTTGGGGATAGGTACTAAAGAGCTGGGGAAGGATGAATTGGCCTTGGGGGGCAGAAGAATTTTGCTTCTGAATCAGATGATTAAATTCGTGTTTGATAAGAGTGAGGCAGCCAGACTTCTTCTCTGAAGTCCAAGAAGTGCTGAAGTCTTGAAATGAAATTTTGTCTGCCCAGTGGTGGTGTTTTACCCTTATATTTAAACAAGTTTCTGGGGCCAACAATCAAAACCAGCATAAATTGGTATTTGGAAGACCGCTAGAGACCATGTCTCTTCCCCGCTTCAGGTAACCCCACATCCCTCCTCTCACCACCCAAGCGATGGCAATACTTTCCAACCCTTGTGCTCTTTCTCCTGAGTCCTGGTCCCATGGGTACTGAGCTTGCAGATGAAGGGACTCACAGACTTTTGGAGGAAGTGGTTTGTTAGCTCTCTTGGGTTTGGGGGTACTTAACTATGAGCAAAGGATATAGAGAATCTTTTGACAGAACTTTGAACCATCTGTTTGGTGTTCCTCTTAAAGAGGAAATGTTAATGTAAATCTAGAGGCTTAATGTTCCATTTTGTAAGCCAGAGACTGTTACATGCTTAGTTGATAATGTGAAAACTTAGTTTAAACCCATTGATTCCTAAGAGCGTGGCTCCTTGACGGTTGTAATAGATCTGCCTCAAGTTTGTTCTTCAAGAATTTTGTTAGAAAAGAGTTATGATTCATTAAACATTTACTTCTGCACTTTCTAAGGACATTCATCATGGAACTTTTTATATTAAAAAAAAAAAAAAGCAATAAGGTTAATGAGCATACTGTAAAAACAAAGGGTTGTTTGTTTGATGCCAGACCCAGGAAGGAAAGTCCGTGCACAATAAGCTCACACTGTGTTGACCAAGCTAAAGAGACTTAATGATAAGGTTGAATGTGAACAAATGCACACTCTGCTTTCTGTACTTTATGCTTTGTGCTGGGTCTGGACTCTCCAATCCCATCTGATTTGCTTGGGTTCTATTTAAGCTTTAGGGCTCAGCTCAAAAGTCTTTGATGCTTTCTCCATCTTCCCCTCCAAACAAATCACCACGCCTCCAATTTTGTTTTCAGACTTCAGCAGTGGGCATTATGTTTGGCATGTTTCTGCTTCCATCATTAGTTAGTCAGCACATTGAGAGAAGGAACCTGGTCTTACTTAATCCTGTTTCACTAAAGTCTTTGGTATTCACTTAGATCTTTGGTATGTGCCAGGCACCTGGATTCATTAAGCTAATGTTACAGCTATAACAAATAGGCCTGTGAAAATGTAATGGCTCAAAAGCAATAGATACTTATTATTCCTCATGTAGTAGTCCACTTTTTAAATGGTTTGGCCTGGAAATGACACCCACCGCTTCGATGCACGGACTTCTATGCTTCTATGAGGGCTAGTTATGTGGTCACATTTAACTGCAGGGGAGCCTGGGAAATACAGGATAGCCACTTGACTAAGAAATAAAATCAAGAAGAAATGTATTTTGGGCCAGCAGCTTTGTCATATGTTGCCACTCAACAAGGTGCAGTCATTTCCCTCAAGGAGTTTGCAGGCTGATGAGAATTAAAATATCTGGAAACCTGGAGCCTATACCCATCATTGCTTTATTCTTTTGATTCCATGGGGTCAGATCTTTATATTTTAAACGTGTTTCAAAAAACTTTTGCTTTTTGTCTGTTCAAATAGCTAGTTTCCACTCAGTGATTACTTTTAATACGGTGATCTTAGACCTCCAGCATTGACTTTGAAATGGTTCTTTTACTCCAGGAGCATCTTTCTTGGCCCAGTTTTTTTATTTGCTGATTTAAAGACTCCCAAAGTGGCTAGGAGGATCCTTAGAGATCACAGTTCTACCTTGTCTTAATTGAAAGGGGAGAGTAAGCAAACTGCAGAGGAGAAATTTCTTGCCTGGGGGGCCATGCTAATGCGAAGGGAGCCCCGGCAGGCCCATCCTGCCTGGGTCCCCTTCACCACACAGCTGCCCTGACTTGGGGGCCATGAACCCTACCCTGCATATTCCATGGAAAGTAAGTGAGCTTCCAGACCTCCAGGAGCAGGGCAGACTGCTGGTGTTCTGGATAGTCTCTGTTTTCCACAAGCCTCCAAACTGTTGGAGCAATGCATTCTATACTATTCATCGTACTTAATAATCCACATATTTTTCTATAAACAGTTCATTATATTCATCTGATCTGCAAACATTAGCCAAGTGTGTTATTCTGTGCAAGGCACTGGGAGATAAGGTCATGAAAATGAATGCTTCTGCTGTCCTTGCTCTTCAGGGGCTCACAGTCCGCTAGAGGAGATAAAAATAAATAAATAATAGCTAACTTTTATTGAGCGTTTACTATGTGCCAAACAGTGTTGAAATTCTAGTCTTGACAAAAATGATATGAAGTGGGTTTGGTTATCCCCATTTTTACAGATGGGGAGTTGAACGGGGAAGTTAAATAACTAATTAAGATCATAAAGTTATCAAGTGGTAGAGTCACAATTTGGGCCCATTAGTTTGGTTTCAGAGCCCTTGCTCTTAGCCATTAGACAAATACTATATATGAATATAATGATATTAATTAAAATACTCCATAAAGGGGGCGTGACTAAATGCTTTGGGAATTGATACTTCTAGTTGTTGTGAAGCAACTTCATATTAAATAAAGTTAAAAATGGGAAAGCAAGGCAGGTTGAGAGTGGAAGTACTTCTACTCTGTGTGATTTCTATTTTAGGCTGGATCCTTCTGTGGGCCACAGACAGGTCTGTGTTTGTGAATTGTCCCATGTATTTACTCTTCCAGCAGCATTCATTCATTGTATCCATCATGCCAGACCTTGCTCTAGATGCTTCAGGTGCAGAGATGTGATCCTGCCTAAAGGAACTTACCTGGATAAAGCAAGTCTCTGACCACTGTGATTCTAGCATCCTCACAAGAGCAAGAGAACATAGAGAAGAGAGCAGAATCTCTACAAAGAGGTGGGAAAGTGGGGTAGCCAGGCAGGAAAGATTGGAGGAGGTGTCTTTGAGATGAAGAGTAGGAGTCAGCTAACAGAGTGTTGTCAGAAGGCCATTGCCCCAGAAGGAGCAGCCCAGAAGGCAAATGCACAGACCTCCTGGGAAATTGCAAGTAGTTCAGAGTAGGTCGGGGTTGTGGAGAGATGGACAGAGGAAGAAGATGGGGTTGGAGGAGGAATTGAGAATGTTCTTGTACCTACAGTTGACTTGAACAACATGGGTTTGAGCTGTGTAGTCCACTGACCTGCATCAGATTCGGGAGAGTCAAAAATTATACACGGATTTTAGACTACATGGGGATCAGCACCCCTAACCCCTGTGTTGTTCAAGTGTGGAAATGATGCTCTGATATAATTTGTATATTATATCCAGCAGCGTGACCTGGGCCAAGTTACCTAAACTCTCTTTGCCTCCTTTTTTCCCCTTTAAACTGGAGGTGATATTTCCTACCTCAGAACTTTGCTGTGAGGAATCAGTGAGGTAATAAATGCAGAGCACTCAGAATAGGCCCCACACATAGGAAAATCTGTGAGTTTGCCGCTGCTGTTTCATGTGTGTTCGCATGTGCTCGTGTACACACATGTAACGTGTATACAAACAGCATATATATCCCTTAGGGAAGGGAAAGATATGTTGTCTTCATAAAAGGAAATTTTGAATATTTTAGAAAGCGATTTGGGTATTGTCAGGTCCGGGTCAAGAATTACTAGAAAGATGGGAAAGTTTATATAGTATGATTGAAAACAGGATATTTAGCAAGTTTTCTTGAGAAATGCAGAGCTGTTTTTATTCTTGAGGATAGAAAAACATAAAAGCACTTTGAAATGAGCCCTGTGAAAGGGTTTCTTGGTTTTAGTCAGATAACCAGAATTTTAACCTATTTACAATGTAAATCCCTTGAGTTTGACTTCGAATGTCCTTATACTTCCTGAAGGTAGAGACTACAGAGCAGAGGGAGAAAGCCTGAGTTATGACTCTCAGACACTTGGTTCCTCTGAGAAAAGGGTGAATTGGATTATTCAGAGAAATGACTTTTCTTTTTTCCCCCCAGTGTTTCTAGTTGAGCAAATCTAATTTTTAGCTGCTAAAACACATGAGTAGCCCAAAGAGTATTACCCGAATGGACTTGGGTGACATGCAGGACAGACAGCCTGGGTGTAAGTGGCACTCTGGACTTGATTAGAACACAGTAATCCTAGAAGGATATAAATTGAACTGGATTTATGGTCTAATAAAAACGTGGGAAGAAAAGATAATGCTTACTGACTCATGAAACTTTAACAACATTCGTAAGGCTCTGAGTTGTCGTAATGTTTGGATGCGAGCGTTTTCCCATTCGTCTCAGCACTTCTAGGATGACCTGTGGGAGGCCTCACTTCCGATGTGAGGCTGACTTGGGTCCTTCCTGGGTGTTTTTAGGAAGTGGAGATCATCACGTATTTCTGCCCTTGTAGACCTGTGATCTCAAGCAGCACCCTGTTGGTTTGGGCAAATATGGATTGAACATCTATTAACTATGAATTTAGGGGAGAAAAATATACAGTATGGGAAGGTCTTAGCTCATTTCTTATTTTAACTCATAAGGCTTTTTCTGAGGGCTACTTATTTCTGGCCTTGTGATAATGCAAAAAAGCATGTAGCACACCACAGCTACTCACCCCTCCTCAAATATACCATAAAAATAATAATACCTACCACTTTTATTGCACCCCGGAGGCCTTGTTAAGTTCTTTACATACAGTAATTTACTTAATTGTAACAACTCTGTGAGGCAGGTGTTATTATCCCCATTGATCAAATGGGAAGACTGAGGCTCAGAAAGGTAAAGTAAATTGTGTGTTGTCACACAGCTAATTACTAGAGAAGCCAGGCCTGTCTGGCTCCTAAGCTCATGCCTGCTTTTGCTCCAGAACTGTGGTTCCTCGTTCCCTGCCTGTTTTCTAAGGTCTTTGCCTTTGCCTTGCAGTTGCTTCGGTGTTAAGTGTTGGAGGTTGTAAAGACACATTTACCCCCTAGTGGAAACCTCACTCCTTCATTGCTCCATTCAAGACTACCTTCCGAAAGCCCTGTCTTTGGTCCTCTCTCTGGGCCCGCATGGCGCTTGGTTTCCTCCTCATCACAGTCTGACTTAGAAAGCAAAACACTAGGTGAGAGAATGGGTGGATACTGGTCTTTTTCACTGACTTGTGAGCTCTTTGGATGTCAGGGACTACATCCAACTCTTGGTTGATTGGTCAGCACCACACCCAGCATTATTCCATGATGTGCTATCATTATTATTCCCATTTAACAGAGGGGGAAGCTGATGCATAGGAGGTAATTTAGTCAGGCTCACATGGCTAGTCCCCAGCAGAGCTGGGAGCTGAACCCAGGCAGTCAGTCCGACTCCAGAATCTGTGCTCCTAACACTAAGTTTGTTCCATCTCTCAAATGAGATTGTAAACTGTAAGGATGTAGACAGCGCATAATATTACCTCCGAGCCCAGTACACATCAGCCCTCTTGTTCTTCCATCCACCCTGGTGGAACAACAACAGAAAATTTGAACTAGGTCTTAGCTCATAATAATCATAAGGAGAGAGCTTTAGGGCCATGATTACACGAATATCTCTGAGGATCTTCTAGAGTGTATATTCCCAAGCCCTCTTCTGACTCAGTGGTCTGGGACAGGCGGGGTTGAACACTGAAATCTCTTCTGGATAGGAGAATGGCAGTGGGGGAATGAACCATCAGGAAGGTAGCTAGCCTCTGAAAGACAAGGAATGAAGCAAGCATAGTGAGTCTCGGCCACATTGATGAGAGCAGGCCGTGAAGTGGTAGAAAATCATCAATCAGCCAGAGCGAGCCACCGCCCAGGGGAGACTGGGGATCAGAAATCAATCACAGGAAGACCACTTGCTTTGTATTTTTAAGATTTCTAAGTACCTGCTCCTTTTGAATGTGCTGGTGGGATTTTATCTGATGAATTTAAACACTTTCATTTTTTTTCAGAGCTTCCATCTTTGAGGTTCCCAAAAATAGTACTCTTTTCATGGAGTTGTATAAGGATTCCATCTGCTTTATACCAAAAAGTAGGGCTTTAATGGAAAATTAAAAATGAGCCAGATCGCCTTTCCCACAACAAAGCCCAGGGCACTTTTCCCAATCCTTTCTTCTTTTAATCCCCAGAAAAACTTACTGAATCTGTATTTCTATGAGATCTTCCCCCCACTCCAATTTAAATTCTACTGAAAAGGCAAATAAACACTGACAAGTTTCTTCATTTCCACACATTGTCATATCTATTTAAAAGCAATAATGGTTTCAAATATTGTCATTTGTAAAATTTGGTTTTCATTTCAATTTTCATTTTATTCCAGAACTGTGTGATATGTTGCCTGTAACTAGGCACACGCAAAGATACGTGAAAAGTGCTGATTTCTCTTAAAGCTTTCTCTTATTTGCTCTCAGAGTTTGGAGGCTTTCACCTTTCATTGTGGAGTTAATTGTCTAACCTATAAATAGAAACAGAGCACCTCATTGTTTTCAGATATAACAGCTGAGTTATCAGTGAACACTAACATTCTGTGATTCTCTATCTTCTGTCATCATCTCTTACTTGAAAATGTCAATCATGTGGCTGTCCTTTATATATACCTTTGCCCAGGGGCACCTGGGTGGCCCTTTGGGTTAAAGCCTCTGCCTTCAGCTCAGGTCATGATCTCAGGGTCCTGGGACTGAGCCCTGCATCAGGCTCTCTGCTCAGCGGGGAGCCTGCTTCCTCTTCTCTCTCTGCCTGTCTCTCTACCTACTTGTGATCTCTCTCTGTCAAATAAACAAATAAAATCTTAAAAAAATATATCTATATATCTATAGATATATATTTTTATATATATCTAGATATATCTATATATCTAGATATATCTACCTTTGCCCAATCTATATTCCCTTAATTTGTTATGTCCTTCCGGCTTTCCCATGGTTTGCAAATCACGACTACAGTTGCTTCACTCCTATACCTTCTAAATTGAGTGAGGAGATGTTGATCCATGTGAAATGGATGTGCTGGCTGGTGTAGACACTGGTTCTCTTGCCTCGTTCCTTTACTAACAACCCAGTGAATAGGAGAAAGGCTGCATTCCTTAGACTGACACTCAGTGCCTTCCACCATCTCCACATCTTGGTCATACGTGGCTCACTTCATTCACCACTACACTAAGACTTGATTAGCCAGATGTCAGTCTACTGTCTCATTAATACGAAATATGTGTCCCAGCCCTTATTTTCCTTTTTGGGAACCCTTAATCCTTCTTTCCCCTCAGAATTCTACCCAATTTTCAAGGCCCAACTGGAATTCCAGCTCTGAGAAGAATCCCTAATCTCCTCATCCTCTTGCATTGAACATTTGTGAGCAGTTGTCTTCTAATAAATGATGCCTTAATGCTGTTAAATTCTCATATGAGGATTCCAAGGTGCAGAGAAATTTTGTGAGTTGCACAAGGTCATCCATCCAATAATTTAGTTTAGGCTAGAATCTAGTCTCCAAGAAATTTATGTGCTTGGGTCCTGTTTTCTCAATAAACTGTTGGCCCCATGTGTGCAAAAGTGTTTTTTGCTGCCCATCTCCCCTTTTTGTCCCCCTATACCATGTAGCACAATGTCATTCATAGTGCGGATACTCAGTGGATGTTTATTCAGACAAGCCCTGGATCAGGGCACTGGAATTTGTGGGTGGTTTCCCGGCCATATGTAGGGCTAGGCTAGCATCTCCTTGGATGCTGAACTTCTGTAATTTCTGTTGGCACCAGATTCACTCTCTAACAATCCACATGGTTTAAGGTCAATGATTGTCCCAGACTGTTTCAGGAACCACTATCATATTTTGAGAATGATATATGTTTAAAGAGCTTTTCCTCATAATCTTGAGCTTTTTGTTAAAAATTTAGAGTGGCCAAGGAAAGGGGGTGCACCTCGGTGGCTGAGTTGGTTAAGCGTCCAACTCTTGATTTTGGCTCAGGTCACAATGTCCAGGTTGTGGGATCAAGCCCTGCATTGGGCTCTGCACTCAGAGGGGAATCTGCGAGAGATTCTCTCTCCCTCTGTCCTTCCCCAGCAACCCCTCCTCTCACACACACACTCTCTCTCTCTCTCTCTCTGTTGTGTGCTCTTGCACTCTCTCGCTCACACACACACACACACACACACACAAATATTTTCTTAAAATTTAGAGCGGTCAGGGAAATAGTTACTCCTTTGTCCTCTGCCATTAGGCTTTCATCAATAAGATTTTCACCAAAACCATAGAGATTTACAAACAGAGCAATGACATCCAAGACCCAGGGAAATGCAGAATGTTTCAGGACAGGGAGGGAACTGGGAGACTACAGTAGTGGATGGTGGAAGTGGGATGAGTGCAGAATGGCCACCAGTGTGGTGCCTGGAAGCCTGTGAGGACCCGTGAAGGTCGATGTCCACCCATTCCTGCACCTCGCAAAGCAGCATTTACCTGAGTCCGTCAGCCACGTGACACCCAGCTGTGGCTGTGGGCGTGCCTTCCTCTCCATGTGTTAATTTTATTCACTTGGTAGTATCACGATCTGAAAAATCTCCTAAGTAGGGGGGGAAATTTCCATGAACTGAATGTCCTACAAAGTAATGACTAACACCATATCCCAACGAGATCCTCTACATATCCTTCAAAAGAAAGACTAAAAATAAACCTTAAAAATGTTTTCCATGGTTAGGGTCATTACTCAAGTCATTTCTGTAACAAAATGCACAACAGCACAACTGTCAATGTTTGTCAAAATGCACTTTCTCCTGAGCTGGCATGTGATGTCACCACGTCGTGTATTTATCCGGTTGCTCGTATTCAGTCACTTTTGTACACAGCATTGTCAGTGTTGTCCATTTTCAGTAGCATGCTTCCAGAAGGCTGAAAGCCCACCTTCTTTAATTTGCTTTGTGCTATATAGTACTGCACTGAACTGTGCATTTATTAAAAGCTTGCTGATTATGATTCTAAGCTTCCAAGCTGGGAGGTCTTACAAATGTTTTCAGTACTTCCAGAAGGAGATGCATCTTGAGTTTTTCTTCTTGTACGTAGTACGTTAGGTCCTCTGTATTGGTAGATCCTCAGAGTCATGTTTAGAATCCGGATTTTGGTTGCACAGTGTTTCAGGTTCTGCCTTATGTTCTACTCCTTGGGTGAAAATGCGGTGATGCCAACTTCCAAATCCTGTCCAAAGCATAGGTAGATAGTGTGCCATACCACACCCTTCTTTTCATATAAGTGTGGTTGCCCATAGAATTCCCACTCTCCTGTAGTCATCGTCCAACAGATTGTTGATTTCAGACTGCTAAGAGTTGGAGGTGGTTCTCTAAGAGGCCAAGAATTGCTCAGTGAAGGCCAGTAATGTGTGGCTGGGAAGGACCTAAAGGACTACAGTATAATGAACAAAGCCACACGTGTCTATGGGTGCCAGTAGTTCCAGGGAAGTTCTGCTTAGTTTATACCTAAGTGCGATACAAGGTGGATTGGCACTTGGAAAACTGCAGCCCCAAACATTCTTTGATTGTACCTTGGCCTAAGTATACTCCACCCTGGGAAGGTGTTAAGAGTTCCTGATCTAGGGTGCCCAAGGCAAACTGCACTGCCTTCCCTATCTCCGGTCCCTAGCTGTGACCGAGGTTCTGTTTGTAGGGAATGAAGTACCCTGGCCTTCACTCCCACAGTAATGCTCTTGTGCCTTGTGATTCAGAACTGCCACGTGGGAAGAGCCCTGCTCTGTGCTCCCCACCAGGACGCTCAGCTGGGCTTTCAGAACCTCCTACATGATCCACTAATGAGGGTGAAGTTGGTGAGACTGGAGAGAGAGGGGATAATGGATCAGCAAAGAGTTGACAGGGGCGAGATCATGATGTACTGGCATAGAAGGAGCCTTTGTATTTGTCTTCTGTGGCTGCAACAAATCACCCCAAACTAGATGACTTAAAACAACAGAAAAATTTCTCTTGTAGTTCTGGAGTCCAAAAGTCTTGAAATTAAGGTGTCACTAGAGTTGGCTGTTTCTGGAGGCTCTGAGGGAGATTCTGTTCCATGCCTCTTTCCTAGCTTCTGGTAGCTGTAGGCAGTCCTTGGTGTCCCTTGGCTTTTAGACCATCACTATAATTTCTGCCTCCAATGCACATGAGATTCTCCTCTGAGTGTCTTTGCATGCCCTTCTCTTATAAGGACACTTGTCACTGGATTTAGGGGCCAAGCTAATCCAAGATGATCTCATCTTAAGATCCTTAATTATATCTTCAGAGACCTTTTTTCCCTATGAGATCACATTCACAGATCCCAGATGGGCATGTTTTATAGTGGGAAGGGGGCCACTTTTCAACCCACTATAGCTCTCAAAGGGATAAAAATTAGCAATAACTTGGAACGAGAAAGAACACATGGAAAGTTCTTTGTAAGTTTGAATGCCTATTGAGGGGAAGGCACAGTATTTTACGTGTGTGATTTCTAACTATTACTGCAAGGATAAAGATACTGACACATGGAGTGTCTTGAAGCTTTTCAATAAAATTGGAGACTGAGCCATCATCCAGGGTTGGAAGGTTTGGATATGAAAGTGGGGCTTAGAGAATCTAGAAAAAGTCCAAACAGCCATGAAAATGTAGGGTAACATGTTAACAAGTGGATAAAAAGTATTACAGAGAGGATGCCTGGCTGGCTTTGTTGGTGGAGCATGTGACTTTTGGTCTTGGGGTTGTGAATTCGAGCCCGTGCTAGGTTTAGAGGTTCCTTAAAAATAAAATCTAAAAAAAAAAAGTATTACAGAGAAATAGTGAGGCCCCTTTGGAATTTGTAGGTCTTTTTAATGGTTTCCTTTAGGCCAGTTTTGTGATTTTTGCTTGGTAGTACTTGTTACTTTGGAATGGAAAATCTGGCCTTGTGGTGACCTAGAGTTGAGAACTGATTTCAACAGTCAAGTAAGGAGGGTGTCTAAGAGACTAAAGAAAATATTCATTGAATCAGCTGCAAGTAGGATTCCGGCTGGGTAGGGAGCAATTGGGAATTGGGATGGTGGATACAGTAAGGAAGGATCTGAGGTTTTGAGGATGTGAGGAGTGAACACAGCACATATGGAGAAGGGGAACCAAAGGCAGGAAGGTCTTAGGAAAAGGAAATCGAGGGGAGTGAAGAGTTCTAAAATGATGCTGAACAAGGGTGGCTTCCTGTTAAATGGATCTCCACTCATCTCCGGGATAGCGATTAAGAACATTAGTTATAAATACTTCAAGAAACCAAAAGCCATAGACCTCTTTTGCCCTGGGTTCAAATATGTACATAGTTGACCCTTGAACCAAAAAAGTTAGGGGTGTTGACCCCTTGGGCAGTTGAAAAATCCATGTATAACTTTTAACTTGCCCAAAATGTAACTATTAGTAGCTATCTGTTGAGTGAAAGCCTCACTGATCTTCAGCAGTTAACAGAGTTCGTATGTTATATGTATAATACATACCATACTCTTACAATAAAGTAAGCTAGAGAAAATATTAAGAAAATTAACCATAAGAGAAAATACATTTACAGTACTGTACAGTATTTATTTTTAAAAAATCGATGTATAAGTGGACCTATACAGTTCAAACCCATGTTGTTCCAGGGTTGACTATAAACTATGTCTTCTAGAAGAATGACATGTCAGTATGTTGAACTTTTTAAAAAAAAATCCTGAATGATAGGGTGCCTGGCTGGCCCATTCAGCAGAGAGAGAGTACAACTCTTGATCTTGGGGTTGTGAGTTCTAGCCCCATACTGGGTATAGAATTTATGTAAAAAAAATATTTAAAAATCCTGGATGTGTGTTCTGGGGTCTCTGAAACCTTGCATTATAATGAGCTGCTTCGGTGGTGATCGTATCTTAGACTAGTATTCAGTTTACTTTCCCTTCTAATTCTTGTTGCCCTGGGATTCTCCCCCATTGAGGCTAAGGATTCCATTACTTCAGGGGGAGGACAGAATATGGTCTAGGACAAAGAAGACATTGTTCAGCTTTTGACTTTCAAAACAGGTCCTTGAACTATGTTTCAGAGACCAGAGCTAGCCCAGGCCTTCACTCAAAAGAGACAGGCTTTGTTAGAAAAATGATTGTGGATTCCGAGGAGGCAGATCTCAGAAGGCCTGGCATGTATTGTACAGTAAGCCATGCAGGAAAGGGGCTGCAGGAAGGAGGAAGTACCTGGAGCAGGGAGCCGGGAGAGATCAGAGGAGACTAGACAGAAGTGAATGGGTCGCCAAGATCCCCTCCTACAGGATGGTGGAGGAGACTCTGCCTCCTGCCTGGCACCCTGGAAGGAAACCACCTGTGGGGTGCCCTGCAGTGGGACATGTTTAGGCAGAAACCAGCCCTGAAGTGCTGTCCCCTCCCAGTTGCCCAAGGCGTGCATGTGGCATAGGAGAGATCCCAAGGGCCTGCAGGCCCTCTGGGGCACATGTGGAGGTGCAGAGGGAGCTGGGTGCGAGCGGCTTGGAGGCAGAATGAAGGCTGCACAGAAGGAACCGTGCAGTCTCACTCCTGGAGACCGGTTGGGTTCCATCTACCAGTCGCATCAGCAGAGCCGCAGAACGAGGCCCAACACCCAACAACGAAAGGAACAAATATCCCAGGGAGGCCGGTGAGGGTGTGGAGGGCAGTGTCTGGACTGGGTCCTCACCCATCCCCTGGTGGTCTGTCCTTTAAACCAGGCGAGGGGCAGGGTGCAGGGAGAAGGGCAGGGGAAAGGCATATAGCCCCAGGGAAGAAGCTTGAGCTAGGTTTAGCTTGGCTAATACCCTGAGGCAACTAAAAATTTTAAATCTGAAGAGATTAAGTTATCTTGAAGTGGCAAGATTGTGTTTTTTTGCCATAATGAGAAATGCAACGGTCCTGATCAAATTGAATTCAACTGTGGAGAAATGAAGTAGCATTCTTTAAATATTTATTTATTGGGCGCCTGGGTGTTTCATTCGGTGCCTTCCGTTCAGGTCATGGTCCTGGGGTCCTGGGATAGAACTGGAGTCCAGCTGCCTGCTCAGCGGGAAGCCTGCTTCTCCCTCTCCCTCTGCCTGTCGCTCCCCCTGCTGTGTTCTCTCTCTCTCTGTATCAAATAAATAAATAAAATCTTCTTAAAAACTTAATTAATAAATTTATGCACGCAAGCTCACTTTTTGCCCAGCTTGGGGCTCATGATTGTGAGATCAGGAGTCACGTGCTCCACCGCTGAGCCAGCCAGGTGCTCCTGAAGTAACATTTTTGTCTACAGCTGTGTATTAGGCATAAACTTCAACCCTGCCACAGTGTCTGAGCTGTATTTTCTCTTGATGATGATGATAACAATGATGGCGGCATAGTCACTTGCTTATATTCTTAGAGGACGCTTGTTCTTCTGAGTAAGTCATGCCTTAACATGCCTGTACGAAGTTCCTTTTGAGCAAGAAGTGTGGAGATCTGCCCTGTGCAGGAGCAGAGCCGTGTACCAGATCTCCCACCGCAAAGTGGGGATTTGGGGCTTCCCATTGTTTAGCTTCCTTCCACATGCCCTGGAAGGAAGGACTTCAGTTGCCCTGGAGCCTCGGGTCAGTGGAAAGTATTAGAATTCCAGGCCTTTCTTTAATGAGTTTACTGTGATGCTGGAGACTAGAAAAGAATTTTTACTGGGTGTGATCCTTCAGTTGTGTATTTTAAAGGTATCAGGGTGAGTCCTAGAGGTTATAGTCTGTAAGAGGAGAAGCTCTTCATTGTTCTTCAGTCCTCACGCGCTAAATAAAGAATGAGTTGATGAAGGGATTCATTTCTCAAGTGTAATTCATAAGGAGGTTCCAGAACACTAAATGAGAGAGGGGGCACCAAACCAGTTTGCTCTTTTCAATTACATTTCATCTCTCTTTGACATTCATACAAGGATGCTGCATTGAAGAAGATGTCTTAAAACCTGCTGTTTTGTGAAATGCCTAATGATTTGGGAAGGGAAATCTTTAGTCTTTTTGTTTTTTGTCTTGCTTTATAAAAAGTGTAGGTTTGGTCACCTGGGTGGCTCAGTGGGTTAAGCCTCTGCCTTCGGCTCGGGTCATGATCCGAGGGTCCTGGCATTGAGCCCCACATTGAGGTCTCTGCTCCGGCCCACCCCGCCCCCCACCTCCATCCGTCTCTCTGCCTACTTGCGATCTTTGCCAAATAAATAAATAAAAATCTTAAAAAAAAAAAAAAAAGTTTGGTGGTGTGGTTAGGACACTGTTTATGTATTTTCCTACTAGAAAATTTGATGCTTTGAGTGTATCATCTCAAAACAAAAATGCATCTCCTATTTTCCCACATCTCTCAATGGGAGCCAAGAGAGAGATGTGGGATCCTAACAGTATTGAGAGGAGTCACTGAAATCATATTACAGAATTTTAAAAAGTTGATTTATTAACTGACATCATTTCAATAATATTTTGGACCTTGGAAATGGTTCTATTCAAAATTTCAAAAAAAAATTTTCTAAAAATTAAAGAGGTGTCCATATACATTAGAGAAAAAAAAAACCTTTTTATACTGATTAAGCATTTGAAAGAGCAAAAGACCATAATTATTTGGGGGTGTATATTCACTCTAGTCAGTTTTTAGCCATATGTCTCTAATACCCATGTCACATATTTTTTATGAAGAATGAAGTGTTTTAAGTTTTCTCATAGGTTTGCCTGCAGTTTCCTTCAAGGTTGTGTCTTATAGTCAATATTTGAAATTGTCGCAATCTTCAGTTGGCATTTATGAAAATGTGAAATATTTTTCACTGAGAAAATAGCTCTTTCTACCAATGCAAATAAGCTCAGAGCAAATTCTGCTAAATGGAGGCTTTTCTCAGACTATTTTTTTTAACTAGAAGTGTGTTAATATTTTAACCCAAATATTTTCACCCCAATTTTACCCCCATTCAGGTTTTTATCATTAATATTTTTACAGGGGCTCCTCGGTGGCTCAGTTGGTTGAGTGTCTGACTCTTGATTTTGGCTTGGGTCCTGATCTCAGGGTCGTGAGGTGGAGCCCCAGAAGGGCTCTGCACTTAGCAGGGTGTTTGCTTGAGATCCTCTCCCCCTCCCTCTGCCCCTCCCCCTGCTTGCTCTCACACACTTTCTCTTTCTCAAATAAATAAATCTTCAAAAAAAATAAACATTTTTTTATTAAACTCATGAAAATAAAATCCACTGTGATCCTTTTGAATGGCTTATCACATTTAGGTGACACAAATCAGATCTTCATTACTTCGCTGTATTCTGGTTCATAATATCGGTATATCCAGTTAAAATTAGGAGCACCATCAAAAGATCGCCTGAAGTCTAGTTCCTTCAAAACATCCTAAGATAATTTCAGAATTAAATCTTGGACACTGAGTTTAGTTCCTCCTTGGCTTTGTCGGGATAACTTTCAGCATCTTCCTTTTAGCAAGCCTTGTTTTTAAGAACTGCAATTGGCTAAAGGCTTTAAAAGCTAAAGTGTTTTGGCGTTTACTTACTGCTTTGATGAAAGATTTCCAACTGTTTTGGAACAGAACGCACCCAAACTTTACAGGATTCATCTATCATACCATTACGAAACAACTAGGTTGATTTAGAGAGTCGTTTCTCATACATTTCTAAAACTTGGTTGCTGGTGACAGGTGGCAAAATAGAAGACACCTATTATGGTGCTGACGTGTTTGTAATATTTTTATACTTTAGTTTTCCTACTTGTCAATTTCTACATCTATATCTCTATCTATAGTTTCTTTTGCATTTGGTAGGATATAGCCCCCTTGTTTGAATTGGCAGTTATGAATTATGCATCCACAATTCCAAGTGACTTCCTCTGCTCCATAGATTTCTTGATTTAGTAAGGACAGTTGCTTTTAGCATCATAAAATTTGTATTTGTATTTCACCACAAAAACAATTTCATCTCTCGTGTTAAACTTTTTACAATTTACAGTAGCATTCACTATAACAGATGTTTCCCCACTGACCGAATGAACTTCACAAGCTTTGTCTGAGCCCAGGAAATAGATGGGGGAAAAAAAAATCAAACCACTAGTGGAATTAATTGACTTTTCTGCATAAAATACCTGATAATACTAACATAAAACTGGAACCATTTAACTGTTAATTTTTTTTCTTCCGCTAACGAAGCCAACACATTGAAAGCTATTGCTTTACTTTTCACATATGCTCAGAAAATCCAAACTCAGAAATAAGCAGAATCAAGTTAGAAGAGCAATCTTTTTTATTTTTTATTTTATCTATTTACTTGAGAGAAAGCGGGAGCGAAGGAGTAAGAGAGAGCACAAGCAAGGGGAACAGCAGAGGGAGGGGGAGAAGCAGACTTCCCACTGAGCAGGGAGCCCAATGCCGGTGATCTCCTGGCAATCTTTTGACCTAAAAGAAAGGTCATGCTTCCTCAAGTGCTATGTCAGTGAGTCTTCCGTGGCTGCACGTGTTAAATTGTCCTCGGACACAGCCTCGTTAGAGTAATGGTTCCCATTTGAAGTAGTTGCTGATTTCTGCAGATCTGTGGCTGTGGTTCGTGTTGTGAAGGGTGTCACTGGGGTTCCCATGGTGGAGAGCAAACCTCAACAAACATTTTGTGTGAGTTAACATTTCATCATCAGCTTTCTTGAAAAATTAAAATCTAGTGCTTCACTTTTCACTCGTTTTTTCATTTTTATCTCATTACTGCTGAAAGGAATATTGCAAAGTGAAATAGCTAGCCGTCAGTAAATGACAAAAACACTGTAAGGCAAGCATTTAGGCCATTCTTGAGAGGGATCATTTCCCGAAAATATTTCATGTACACCTAACCTGTAATTTTCTGTTTCCCCTCGGCCCTCTGACAGGTGTCTTGCGCAACTCTGGCCACAGCACAGCCGGTCATCACATCCAGTGTCCGGTGGGGGCTCCACCCACTGAGACCAGGAGGCGTTAGCTGCCCTCAGCCACTTGTGTCCAAGTATTCTTTATTTTATAAGCATCCTGCATGTTTTCCTTGAAAGGGAGGTGTTTGCTTAGGCCAGGGTTATAGAAGGACAGCAAAAGCGGTGGCTCGTTATTGGTCACCTTTCAGACTTAATCACATTAGGACGAAAACTCTTCATCATGGGTCATCTCACAGCCAGCAGCAGGCAGGCTATGGCAGAAGTCGGAAAGGCAAAGTGGAGTTCACCAAATTCAGTCTTGACTGAATGATGCAGATTCAACCTTGCATCATTTTGATGCAGCTATTAATACTTGGTCTAAAAAAATGAGACATCTGTGCAGATGTTTAATCGCTCCCAAGACAGTAGGTGTAATCTAACACTTTCACACAGGAGCCAAGGTATCAAGTCACCCTGGTTAGAGATCCCATTTCTCCATCTGCTTTGTACTGTCCTCTCTTGTCGGGACTGTTCTGATAATGTTACTGCTCTATGCTCCTCCACTGTTGACTTCCAGTTCCACTTCCCGCGACAGCTGAGTGAGCTTTTAACAAGCTTTGGGAGATCACATCCTGGGCAGCACCACTCAATGGTCTAACTATTGCGGTTAGAATAAAATCCGGCCCTTCCCCAAAGTCCAGGAGGCCTTTCATGCTCCCGCCCTCATCCAACTGGCCACGCCAGATTTTAAGTCTCCAAGGGACCCATACCTTGTCTGGTTGTTTCGTTTGTTTGTTTTTTGCCAACGTAGCACATGAGAGCTGCTTAATATCTTACCTCAGAGGAAAAAATATGGTCTATTTTGAGTTAATGAAAGAAAAAAGGGGGATTGTCTTGCCAATCTGTGGCAATAAGGAAAGCAAGTCTAAATCTCTATGTACTAGATATTGTTTTTCTCTCTCTCATGACGATAGCAGAAGGTATCAGGACTAAATCCTTCCCATTAGCAGAAGTGTTATGATGCCTACAGACCATTCTGATGGTGCAGCCTCCCAGCCCCGCCCCACCAGGCGGGTTAAGTGTGCATTACAGGGAGTCTATTGTTTTCACCAACATTAGATCAGAGATTTTTTTTCAAGAACTCCTGGTGTATGAGAGGAGGAGAGGTGCCTCTCCGGTTGACTTGGGGGGAACTGGGACATATGACAGTGGTGGCAAAATACTTTGAAGTTGCGATTTTGAGATCTTGTGGTGTTCTCACACACCTGCTCTCTATTGGATCTCTTTCTAAAACATGCTACTGTTCAGTTTTTATCATGAATGCCTTTCCAAGGACAGTAAATGGTTTTACACACTATGACATCGTTTCCATGGCAACTAATGTATTTTAGCAAAGAGAGACTGTTAGAAGTAGGCTAAAAAGGACAAATACAGAAATGGCACAGTGTAAAATGTGGGGCAATGTGTGTTGTAGTAGAGATTTTTTTTTTCTGACTTCTTGTTTAGGAAAACCTGTGTAACTAGATCTTGGCTTCTTAACTCCTACTAATAAAATTTTTATTGCCCCTAGTACTGTCTAGTATTTTGCTGACATAATTCTCTTCCTTGGTACTTGGGGGAGGGTTTGTTTACTTTGACATGATGCTCATTCCATCACCATACAGACATTAGTGATTTCATCCATCTTGAAGATACGGTGTCTTGACCTCGTGTTCTCGCGTAGCAGCCGCCTCACTGCTCTGCTGCCTTTATGGCTGTGTGCCTTGAGAGGCTTGTCTACACCACCTGTCTCTGCACAGGGTTTGTCTCTGCACCTTTCCACTCAGGCTTCCACCCCACTGCTTGACCCAGTTGGTCACACCTTCGTCCTCTAAAGCTATTACAGTTACCTCTTTTGTTTAGTTAGAAGCTACCGTGTAATTATACATTTCGAATAATTCTACAAAACATGAAGCCCCATAGTACTAACATTTGCATAGACACGAGGGATCATGTTACTCTGCTTTGTGCATCTGAATGTGCTTGGGTTATTTTGTTACATGATAATAAAAACCCCCTCTGTGCTCTTAAATAACCCCAAGGGGCAGATAGCAGCCAATTTCCTATTTAATATTAAGAGAAACCAAGGGCTAGATCTTATGACTCAGAAAGCCAACCAGTCCATGGGCTGGATTATACCCTCCATAATTACATTTTGTTAGGTCACGTGACGCATTAAAAAAAATTAAACTAACATTTAAAAATCAGGCAGTTTTACATAAAAATGGAGATTTTCCATTTCTTTTGAAAAGAATTGGAAGGTCTGGCAAAACCGAGCCTGCATTCTCCCAGGACAGCAGCTTGCCTCAGCCATGCTGCAGCTGTCCTCTGGGTGGGGGCAGGGCCCTTCAGCTCCCCCAGCCCCACCTCACCTGCTTCGTTCACTTGTTTTACCTGCCTGGCCCTGTGGGCTGTGTGGTATGGGACCCCTCCTGCACCCTTTCCCTCACCCAGTCCAGAACAAAGAAATAGCATAGCGAGGGAATAGAGCAGGATCCAACTGCTTCCTCCCTCACTGTGGACCAAAATTCTGTGTTTTAGAGAGTAAGTCAAAGGTCAGTGGTGAGAGGAATCATTAGGTGATACAGCCTCTAGTTTGCACCTTACCACTTGAAATAGACCCTGCAGTTAATTGCACTAGGTACATGGTTCATATTGGGGTATGTCCCCATTTGCCTCTACCAGAAGTAGAGTAGTACCATGAGCTATGGGTTGTTTCATGCAGAATGGAGGTGCGGAGCTAGAGGGGAACAGTTCCATCAGCATCGAAAAACTAGCCAGAATGGGAAAGCTCCAGTATCATAACGGGGCTCTGGATTTACAATAAGCATAGATTACCTTTACAGTGAGGTAAATAAATGAGGTAAATAAGCATAAATAAGAATAAGTAAGAATGTGGTAGTAGGACAAAGGATATAGGACATTGGCGGAGCCACATCACGTCTTCCCAGGCTAGAATCCTCAAAGGCAATCCCCAGCCACCTTTGCTGTACTCTCGCAGACTAGACCCTTTTCTTCAAACTCCTTCAGGACTCTCGACTTGTTACCAAGGCCCTGTGCCCTTCACCATGGTGAACGTGGATGGGTCACCGCACCTTTGGCAGGGGGCCGGGTGGGGGGCACAGGTAAGATGAGAGAAGAGATTGTGGTTACTGCCATCTTGAACTTTGTTAGAAGGTTCGTATGTGGAGGAGAACATAGGAGAATGACCCAGTCTGGGGCCAGAGTGAATGGCTAAAGGAAAATACATTTTTCCTGGGGAAACCAGGCAATGAGGAATACCCCACAACAAAGGGCCTTGTCTGAGCTGGCTCCTGTCTCCAGGGCCTGCCCCGGTTGTTGGGCACACAGGAGACTGTGGCGACCTTGAGCGTGGCTGGTCCCAAACACTGCGCCGCGTGTCTGTGTGCAGCTGTGGAAGGCTCAGGAAGCCCACTGAGAGAGTGGGCCTGTTCCAGGCTTCAGGCAGGGAGCCAGGGGCCGCCCCTTCACCAGGGAACATTGAGGAGCTTCTGTGTATGCTCTGTATGTGTCTCAGCTTTCTTTGGAATTGTGGCAGAGTCTGGCCCTGCCTGGTCTTTTTTGTGCCTTGGATCCTAAGTTAATAACCGAAGGAACAGTGCCCCTGTTGACATACTTGATATGGAAGTTGCTGTCCAATGGCCATTTCATCCTCGTTGCCATTGACATCACACCACGTCAGTTCTGAGGTTCTCACTTTAGTTGTGATTGAATAGAGCTATGATCGTTGGAGCAGAAAGCAGCCATTCAGATGTGAATAGACGTGTCTAGTAACATGCAGATGTTTTTTGGCAGGTTGATGAATATTTTAAATCTTTTTCAAGAAGTAAAAAGGGTTGAATTGGAAATAGAGAAGATTCGGTGGCAAGAGAAAAGTGTATTTCATTTCTCTCTCAATCTTCCTTTTCTTAAAATAATCAAACAAAAACCAAGAACCAGGATTCAAATCTTGGATTTGTGATATGCCTTACATCTTCTTCTTCACTCGGGAATTGTGACTCTGACTCTCATGTATTGGACCTCAGTTTCTCAGTCACATTTTTTTAAGTAGAAAGGAAACACTGGCTAATATTAAAAATAACAGTGGAATCTCCAGATTGGATCTTTGTCACTTATTTATAGCTAAAGACACAGGACTAAATGGAAGGAAAGGTCATCTTCTGGTTCTCTATAAGCTATGTGTGGTATGTGGACACACCCTGGATTCGTCTCCTCCCCACACACCCCCCCATCCCCTGTACTTGCAGCTTGAGTCAGGGCAGCTTTGTTTCCTTCATCCCAGTCCCGGCAGTTCTTCATTAGTCACTCTGTCACCGCCCCTCTTCACCCTTCACCCCTCCATCAGTAGAGGTGCTCCAAGCTGGCGTCTGAGCAGGGGAGACCGTGAAGCAGATACTGAGTATAAAGTGCTGTGAGAACACCGAGGAGAGGAAATCTAGTTCTGCACAGAAGAGGGACCAAAGGAAAACAGGAGAGAAAAGGTGATTTTGTCCTGGGCCCGACAGCAACAGCTAATTAGGGGAACCCTGTCCTGAACCCAGTAGGGTTGGTGAGATTGGAGTGACGATGCTTTGTCCAGTGCCAGGAATATGCTGGAGGCTGTATCTATTTTTCAGCCCCTTCCTGGGATAGAGGCAAGTAGAAAAGATACTGGTAACCCCAGGAGTGTGCCTTCAACTGGCTGACTTGTTAGCTGGCCTCTGCCTCAGTTTCCCACCTTTCTCCCACCAGCCTACCACCATCCTCTTAACTCCCTCTCGGCCCTGTAGTCCTGCAAGCCTCTTGCCATTCTCTGAACCTGTGGCTGATGCCCCGTTGACTGTGTCTGTTTATTCCTCTGCCCTGGGGTAAGTAAGGTGCCTGTGTTGGGTGCCATGGGAGACGTGCCCCAGATGGTTGGAAATAGGAGAGTGGTCGGGCTATGGGGATGGCTGCGTCAAGAGAAAACCCATAGTTGAAGGCTTCTCAGTTTTATTTTTAGAGTTTTCTCTAAGAACAAAGATCTCTGTGTATTCTCCTAAAGATAGAGGATTTGATCCGATCTAAATAGTTGGGAGTAGCTCGTTTTTGGCCAAGGCCTTGTTCTCTGGCTTCCATTCCTGCAGGCGGTCACACGTTTGCAACATTCATGGATCAGCCTTTTCCACTGGGGAATCTGGGTCACTTCAGTCATGTTTCTCAAACAAAACATTAGCACTACTTCAGCAGGAAGAATAAAAGCATGGAAAATGCCCTAATGCCCAGAAGCCCACAGTTGAATACAGAGTCAACTGTTGAAAGGGTTTGTGTAACCACATATACACATCTGTGTCTGTACAAAAACACACGCACAGGGAAGGAGAGGTCTATCTTGCCTTAAGCCTTGCAAACTTAAAACTTGGATATTCCAAAAATTTAGATTTAGAATAAAAATAAAATGGGATAATTGATCAATTTTTAAAGAATGTTTTTTTAAAGTTAAGACAAATAAAAGATACTTTTTTTTTTTTAAGATTTATTTGAGAGAAAGGGAGTATGTGGGTGCACCTGTACATGAGGGGAGGTCCGTGGGGAAGGGGGAGGGGAAGAGGGCTGAAAGAAGTCTCATGACCTTGAGATCACAACCCGAGCCAAAGCCAAGAGATGGACATTCAACCAATTGTGCTACCCAGGCGTCCCAAATAAAAGGTAATTCTATTCCACTTAAACATTTCATGACAAAATTTATTCTCAACTCCTAGAAACACACCCTTGAGTTAAGACAGAGATGCCTGGTTTTAAAAACAGATGCCACTCTTCATACTAGATAGGGTTGTCCTGTGAATTTTACTTTGTGGCAGTTTTATTTTACCAAACCAGGTCTTCTTTGAAACAATGGAGCTGATGCCTAAAAATATCTCGGGCGTGCTTGCTGGGAGTCTTTGAAGTGAAAGCTGTAGCATCCTTCTGCTTTGTGCTGCGGGACGTTACATATATGTATTGTCTTTGTTAATTAACTCCATCTGTTTTGAAAGCCCGAAAGAGAGATTGGATGAAGCTACATATATGCACGGAAGGATAATATTCCTTTTGCACTAGTCAGCCAGCCGCTCCAGACAGGTTTTCAGTTTTCCTTTTGCTACAAGTTGCCGAAGTGCTACAGAGCTGAAGCTCATTCTTCAAGACCCTGTTGTTGAACTGGGCATCCTGTGCAGTCTGTGCTGTCTACATGAGGGAGGTGGAGTTTGCTTACTGCTTTGGGAAAGGGTAGTCATTCTCCAAGTGCGCTTTCTATGGCAGGTGAAGGAATCTTCCGCCTTGCAAATAGAAAATTCCATTCTGTAAATCCGAATGACCGCCTTCCTAAACCTCTTTGAAAAACGTTCGAGTGGAAGTCAGACTTCCACTTTATATATGTTCTTTTTGGTGAAAAGTTGGGTTTTTGTTTATTTATTTTCGTTTTTTTAAGATTTCTTTATTTGTTTTAGAGGCGGGGAGGGGCAGAGGGAGAGGGAGCGAGAGGAACCTAAGCAGACTCTGAGCTGAACATGGAGCCCAGTGCAGGGTTCGAACTTAGGACCCTGAGTTCACAATCTGAGCCAAACCCAAGAGTTGGTCGCTTAACTGACTGTGCCACATGGACACCCCTGATGAAAAATTTTAATGGTACTGAATTACTTTTTGCGGGTTACGGGGAGGCTAGTTAAAAATTTTGGATGATGGGGGGGGCGGCGCCTGGGTGGCTCAGTGGGTTAAGCCTCTGCCTTTGGCTCAGGTCATGATCTCAGGGTCCTGGGATCGAGCCCCACATCGGGCTCTCTGCTCAGCAGTGAGCCTGCTTCCCCCTCTCTCTGCCTACTTGTGATCTCTCTCTCCCTCTCTGTCAAATGAATGAATAAAATCTTTTAAAAAAAAACTTTTTTTGGACAATGGGGATTCCCATTTTTTTCCAGTGCGGTAGGGTCTGCATCCCCAGTGGGTTCACTGGAAGCAAAGACATATATTGCCTGGTAGCATCTCAGTTAGGACAGGACAGCGTGTCTGAAGCAAGAAAGAGCTGGGGTGAGGTGGGTTGCTAAGTTACCGGCTGTATTACCCTGCTCTCTAGCACATTCTCTCCCTCCAGGCTCATGCTGCTTCTCCTGCATGTCTGCAGTCAGTTCATGATTTGAATACCCATCTGCAAAAGACAATATATGAGTTTCTAATTCTCTTCCCCACGGTCATTTTTTTCTTTCCTTCATTCTGAGTCATCTTTGATTAAAGAAAACAAAGATGTTACTGTTAATTATGCACCCTTTCAAACAGTGCAAAAATTCTTTTGTGTGTGCGTTGGGATGGTTTGGATGGGGATAGAGATTTGTGATGGCAGTATTTTAAACCACGGACCAGGATGTGAAGAATCAGAATGAAAAAAAGTGTGAGTCTCTACTACGACAGGAAAAATTGTTTCTGCTTTTTTATTCACATTCCTCAAACCTTTTACTTTCTTCCCTAACACTATCAACATAATTCCAGTCAGCCGTTTTTATTCTCTTTTAACAGTTTTATTAAAACTGAAGCTTTGTTCAAATAGCTAAAATTGCATATAACAAATGAGGGACCATAACATTGGCAGGTTGTAGGCAGAGCGCATGAGCAAACTGGAAAGCTGCCGTCTGCTCCTGGCACTTTAAAGAGTAACGTGAAATGGGCACAGATGCCACAGAATCAGCACTCAGCTCTGTCAGGGGCTTGGCACAAGGTTCTAAGGTAATCCTGGGACTCGAGTTCTATGGGTGAGTTGGATTGGCGCACCTCCCGGAGAGGGGAATACCAGCTGATGGGAAGGAGGGGCCATCCTGAGAAGGCTGTTTTAACAGTGAGGCCCACCCACAGTCAGACAGGAAGTGGGGCACATATCAGTTGGGGGCTAAGGGAAGATCTAAGTTAAGAGGTGAGTTGAACAAGACCTTGGAAGACTCATTTTTTTTTTTATTGTGTCCCAACTATGGATGACTTGTAGGCACCCAGAAGAGAGAGAGAGAGAGAGAGTGTGTGTGTGTGTGTGTGTGTGTGTAAAACCTCCATCTTTATCTTTCCTGACTCCAGAAACTCAAAATCTCATGTGGGCCTCCTTTGATGGTGGAGGGCCAGGTCTTTGCAGTTGCAGGCAGGTGTTTGTGGCAACTGTGACTTAGCAACAATTATGTGAACGAGAAAAAAGTTGTGAGCAAGCTGATTGTCTGAAGCACATGGAAATTCTATGGTGGTACTTCGTGGGAGGTTTCCAGGCAAAGAGTGTTCAGTTCTCTTTTGATGTCTATTTTTTTTTTCTTCTACAGTTTTTTGAAGAAGCAGGATGCTGATCTAGACGTGGAAAAAGTAAGTTGACAAGTTTTGCACTGAGAGCACATGCCTTGTGAATTAGAAACGGTGTCCCATTGGGACCCAGGACTTGGTCCACTTTGAACTTGGGATCGTGACTGAAGTCTGTACATTTCTAAGAGAGAGTTTGAGTTGGAGATGGAGTTTGTACATGAATAGAAACTCTTCCCTCACTTAGGTAGATCTGCCATTTCCCCCCTTCTCTTAGTTGTAACACTTGGTTTTGATAATTATGGGAAACATATGTTTTAACTATACGATGTGTCTCCTTACCCCAGAAATAGAATGGGACAGCTGTCCTGTGGCTGATGAGCCTTCAGGGGCTGCTGAGGGGTGGGTAGCACTCTGTCTTCAGACTGGTTAAGGAAGGTCCCCTTCAGTCCTTCTGTTTTCGTTTTTTCTCTACTCTGAGAGGACTACTGCTTACCTCTGCCCTAGTTGTACCTCCAAATTGTAGTCACTGTGTCACAGGTCATTCTTTCATTCACTGAACACTTTTTGATGCTCACTGGGTATTAGGCACCATGCTGGAATCTGCTGAGACAAAAATGAATGTGACCGACCAGTAAACAGGCAATGATTATAGAATGTGATAGAAGTGTGCAGAGGGGGCTCTGGAAGCTCAGACTGAGGCTGGACTGTCCAGAAAAGCTCCCTGACGGAGGGCATGTGTGAAGGAACCAGGTATCCATTGCTTCTGCAAGCGTTTGCTGAGTCTTCTCTGCCTGTCCTTCTCTCGTCTCCCAGGTGCCCTGGGTTCCCATGAAAGGCTGGACTTAAGCATGTCTCACTCGCCACCCGTGGGATCCTATTCTGCCCTGGTCTCCACGGCCCAGTCACATTGCCTTGGAGGTAATTTTTCAGCAGTTCAGGGGCTGAGCACTCAGGGGCTCTACCTCATCATCTTGACATTGACTTGGGGTTATTTCTTGTTTTGAACTTGGTGTGTAAGACGGGTTCTTCTCCCCGAACCAGAGCCATTCTTTATGCAGTTGCTCTACCTTTAAGTTGAGGAAGTATACTATCTGAAACCTCCTTCTAGAACAATTCTGAGCAACCCCTGACCTTTGACCCCTGTAGCCCTCTAGCTTCTGCAGAATGGACTGTGATCTACTTTCATTCGTGGCCTTTTCAGCTCATGCAAACCAAGGTGACTCAGGCTCTAGTCAGGGCTAGATTGGAGGGGAACCTTTTTGAAATCCTGGTGTGCTTAGGTTTGGCTTGTAGAAGCCAAAGGCTGGCAAAGATACTCCCTATGGGGGCGGGAGGCGTGGGGAGGGCCAGTACTGTGGCTCTCCTGGCCAGGCTGGCCCCACAGCAGGTCAGAAGAGCCTTTGGGTGCCTGGATCCACCTAGGGACGGTGTAGTGTGGAAGAGCCGGCATAGCCAGAACCCTGGCGGGACGGTTTAGGAAGTGCCTGGAGCTGTTCCAGGTTGCAGGGCTTGCCCTGCCTTGTGCGAGGTGAATCCTACAACCGTGAAAGGGGGAGGTCCAGTTTATGGAGGAGGTGGGTCTGTTCATTGTGTTTTCAGTATAACCCAATGCCAGGCAGACAAGACGGCTCAGTAAATGGGGTGGGAAGCCCTGAGTGGAATGAATTAGAGTCTTGCTTCAGCTCTGCTGTTCACGTGCTCTGAGACCTTAAGCAAACCTTTTCTCTTGTGCAAGCCTCATTTTTCTTATCAGTAATGTGGTCCCTCTTCCAGGATCGAGTAAAATTCTTCATTTTTTAACTTAAAAACACAAATGACAGTTTTTGTGTTTTCTTACTTGGTCTTTATACCAAAAAGGATAAAGCCCTGTTAGCCACGAGTGTGAAGGATGCTTAATAAGGCCCACCAGAGGTTGGGAGCTATTGTCTGTACCTTCATGTACAGCACTGGCAGCAGGGAGTGTCTAATGAGGGAATTGTGACCGACCCTGTTGTGCGGGTTGGGTATTTGTTTAAGTACTGAGGGGAATTCAGAATAAGAGATGCTAAAAGTATGGTGGGAAATGCTTTTTGGGCTGCATGAATTTGAGCTGCCTGCAAAGGACTCTCGCCTGCTGCATCCTCTTGGTCCCATAGTTAATGACCTGGAAAATACTTAACTGCCCTAGGGGAGTTCACTATTTTAAAAGTTCTAATTCAAAAGCTCCAATTCCAGATTTTTTTTCTAATGCTGATAGAAAGCTGTTGAGCACAGATGTATAAATTGTTCTTTTTGCCTGTATTTATATATCTGCCAAGAAGAATCTAGAATAGAGTGTGCCTCCATTGTATAATTAAATGATACCTGCTGGCCAACCCAAGGGAAGAAAAATCACAGAAGTCATGGTGTGTTTTTTTCTAAATGGATTTTTGAGTTTTCTCGTTCAGTTGAACATTTTTATAAAGATAGAACTATGAATGGAAAATTAGCCTTATCTTGACATGTGAAAGCTCAAAGATAAGTCAACTAAATGCTGTAATTATTATTATCTATAGTTTATTGAGCTTATACTACATACTGAGTGCTTTCTCTGTGTCACACTTGACCATTACAATGATCTTGGGCGGGAACCATGTCCCTTACCATGAGTTGCTTGAGGCACCACAGTAACAGCAAGGATTCTAATTATATCTGGGTCTAGAGCCTTCTCTTTCTCATGCCATACTCTACCTTAAAATTGATACAATATTTGGGATAATATATTTGTGTGACTTCTTTCTAAAAAGTTTTATGAGTGATAAAAAAGCAATGTTACTTTCCAGAGAGGTCTTCGTTGAGATTCCCTCACAATCCACAGGGTTGCCGCGCCACCATGCCCTTCTTCAAAGCTACCATTGTTGTATAGTCATTTGTGCAGTAGCCATCTAGTATCTGTTCCCTCTTGAACTGTAAGCTTTGTCAGATCTGACTCCTTTCACGTGCTAAGCCTAGGACCTGACTTCTAGAATGCCCTCTTACAATGTTGACTACGGGCATGAGAGAATGGCACATGACCAAAATAGCGGATAATGAGAGTCCACGAAAGCCACTTTAGTAAGTGGCAAGGTAAAAAATCTTACTGTGTACTCCAGCAATCATGTTTCTTTTTTCCATCTATAGGTTTTATCTGTGGAAACCATGCTAATTAATAGCATTATATGGAGATAAGACAATCACTCCTTGGCTTCCTCTTCAAAAGTACTAAGTTCCAAGCAGACAAATGACTAGCTAATCCTTAAGAATTAAGTAATCGTGCAAGCAAAGAAAGTCCAAGGATAAGAGAGGGAGGAGCAGTAAGAGCAGAAGGGAGACATTAATACTGCTTTGTTTTGGTCTTTTCACAGAATCTTCTTGAATTATTAAGGGATACACTTCTGAGTATGGTTTACATAAATCACTGATTTAAATATATACAGTGTATCTTCTAAAAATAAAACCCATACTCAACTGAATTTTAGAATATGTAATCAGACTATGTCACGAGGACAAAAATATACTTTTTAAAAAATAAAACTAATTAAATTGGTTTCTCTTATTTGGTAATTTAAATCATGATTTAAATGGGTTTGGTGAAAACAACATCTACTTTGGTTGTAATGACTTTCAAAGAGCCAAGGAAAGAGGTTTGAGATTCATGTATCCTCCATGATTTTCATGCATGCTGTGTGGCCTTTGTCTAGCATGATTGAAAGCATTTGGCACTTGCCTTAAGAGACCTGTCATTTTTGTAGTTTCAGTGAGAACCAGAATCCCTGTATTGCTATTACGTTTGCAGGGGTTAGAGGACTGCCTTCAAGCCACAAATATGGCCATAGATCCTACTGTCTGTTTGATAGCTACAGAGGGCACCCCAAATAAAAATTGTCATTCAAAAGAAAAGTAAACAGAATGCTTTAGAAAAATGCTTTTCCTTTTTCCCAGTGAATTCCTTAAAGTGTTCATCCATAAATGTAGAATGTACATAGAAGTTGCTCCATTTTCCAATTTCTTTTGTTTTAATAAGTCCCAAGAGAAATGATAATGATATCCTAGTTTCTTAATGTGGAGCTGATAGTTTTTGTAAAAAAAAAAAGTCATTCTAAACAATTGGTTCAAAGTTTGAGACTGCATCCAGAACCAAGCTTTAAGGCATGTATATTGGATTCCCATATAGCTGGTTGAGCGGTAGAAAAATTAAGTCATGTAAGATTTTTCTTTAGTAGGAGGAATAGGATTTTCCAGGAGTCAGAAGGTCAGCAGTGCTTTTTGGGGGGAGTGCACAGATATGAGGATGTGTCTTCAGTGAGAATGGTCTGTATGTGGGGCAGGGGATGGTGTCAGGGTGTAGCGTGTCCCTGTGTGGGCTGATTGCCGTAAGGTGTGAAGAGGAGGAGGGAAGAACACCTGTAAGCAGAACCCACTGCCCTCTGTAGAAGCCACTCCTCTCTGAATGGAGCAGAGGGCTCACTAGGTAGGTGTGGGGAATGGAGAAGGCAGCCCCGGTGTGCAGATGGGACTGTGCCTTAGGCCTTCTGTGATTGACATGCTTAGGGCTGTCAACCCCAGGGCTTATAGGATGCCCACTTGTTTCCCATTCTCCATGCCCTGCCTCAGCCTCCACATAGACTGAGCCATTTTCTTGGAGATTGGGCATGGGCAAAGACCAGGCTTCCTACAGCCTGCTTTCCTGGTGACTTGGGAACGATTTGGGTGGGAGGGGGTTATTTGGGAGGGAGGAACTTCCATGGAGTTCTGCTTTAGGTCAAAGAGCAAATAGTTCTAGTCCTGCATCGAAAAGAGTTATTATACATCATGCATAATAACTGACCAATTTTCTTTTATATAAATCTTCTGCATTATAAACCTAAGTGCTGTGGGAGAAGAAAAAATATGTCCTCTGCCATTCTGAATTTCTAAGATAATAAAAGATTTCCTCTTCCTAGACATAAACTCTGGCAGATGTTGGTGACCATTAGAAGAGCTACAGATAACAAAATTTAAGTTGTGATCCAGGGAAAGAGTTGGAAAATTACGGGTGAATTGTCTAGTCTTTGATGCCGAACGCATACTTCATTTGTTCCTCAAACATTAACAAACATCTGTGGGCTGACCACCATCCTAGGCCACATGTTACCTTACTCAGTAGTCCTGTTTTACATGTGAGGGAAACGAAACCCAACAGAAATGAAATGATTTGCCCCAGGACTTATATCTGGGAAGTCACAAGATCCAAAAGTAGCTCTCAAACTGGGAGTATCCTCTGTTTCCACTCTATGGTGGATGTTCTCTTGTATGGGTCCCACCAGGGGGGTCCCTTGGGGGTGACCACGTGAGAGTGACTTTCCACGATGGCATTCCGTAGGAGGGGGAGTCCGGGGAGGCCTGTTCCTGGGCTCGGGATCATCTCATTGTCCTCCTCTCAGTAACATTCATCATTCTACAAGGAGAGAGCTGGATGCTGCCAGCAGAGAGTGGGGAGAAACTCAGCCCACGTCACAGTGGAGAATCAAGACAAGCTCCCACCTACTCTGCAGGCTTTCTCCTGTAGCCGTGAGTTGCTGCATAATTTCTTCCACTGCAGCCAGGCCTGCTGCGGGGAGGTTGGAATCCCTCGGTCGTCTGCCTTGCATGGATTTATTGTCTGCTGAATTCACCTGTGAAGGAGAGATTATTAGTAAAATGTGTGTAAAGAATGGCTAAGAAGATACTTTTGTCACTGCCCCAAACACTTTAAAAAGCAGAGCTGCACTTGCTCTGAGCTGCTGTGTGTATGGGGAAGAGAACTAAAAATACGGGAAAATTCAAGCTTTTCCCCTAACCGCAGTTATTACTGTCCACTTCGGGGGGACTACACAAAGGTTTAAGTAGAAAATCTCTGTATTCATTTGCTGTGGCTGCCATAGCAAGCAACTGCACACTGGACGGCAGAAAACAACAGCTTTCTTCTCTCCCAGTTTCGGAGGTCAGAGCCCACAGCAGGATGTCAGGAGCACGTGTCCTCCAGAGGCTGAGGGGGGAAGCTGTTACTTGCCCGCCAGCTCCTCGTGGTACAGGCGCTCCTCTGACTTGTGGCCATATCAGTCCAGCCTCAGCCTTCGCCTTCAGAGTCTCTTCTCTCCTCTGTGCGTCTCTATCAGAGCTCCTGCGCATCCCTCTTGTAAGGATGCCTGTGATGGCTTTTAGAACCTGCTGGATAAACCAGGATCAGCTCCTCCTCCCAAGATCCTTCACTTCATTAGACCCCAGCATTCCATTCTGTGTGAGCTGACGGTCACAGATTGCAGGGATTAGGAAGTGAAAATCTTGGGGAGGGGGGTGGACATTTTTCTGCCTCCCACACCTTCTCTTTTCCACATTTTTCATTTCCTGAAACATAAAGCTCATGACCACTGGTTTCACACAATACTTCCAATGAGTTTGATTTTTCCTATAAGGGGCCCTTGGGAGACCTAAGAGCCCATCTGGTCTCCCAGGCCACAGAACAGGCAAGACCATGTTTATCTTCTTTCTTAGATTGGGGTTAATGTGAGGTTGAGGAATCATGGTTTCTGAGAGCAGGGAGGGGCCTTCAAAATCATAGTCTCCCAGTCTTAGGGGGAAACTGAGGCCAGGATGCAGGTCAGCTGAGGCAGAAGCAGAGGTTGGGACCAGCACCTCCTGCTTCAGGCCACCTCTTCCACAGTGTGCCTGGATGTGTCCCTGTGTGTGTGACCCTGTGTGAGAGTCCTCTCATCATGTAAGTCTCCATGTCATCATTCTTGTGACAGCTCTTTGGCACTGCAGAACCCCATCCCTGCAAATCCCCCTTTCCTCAGCCATCAGCCCTGACCTTACAGATATTCTTACAATACCTAATATTTGGAATTCTGCCATTGTGGTCACATCCCCCTGGAGGCGTTCCCTTAAGAACATAGCACGCAGACACGAATGGTACTTCTGTGACAGCTTGCCCAGTGTAGGGCAAGAACTCTACTCCTGGAACTGTTAGGTCTTGTGAGATGTACATGTTTTCTGCATCATGTTTTCTGCTACACTTAGGGGAACCAAGGTCACACCTCTATTTAGCCACCCTGTCACACTTTTGCCTTGCATCGAACTTGGGTTTGGTGCACATCCTTAAGACTTTAAAATATGAATTGCTTTAAATCTGTCCCCTTTTACCCTGCCAGACAGAAGAGCCAGGTCTCTGTCCATAGCAGGATGGGATCAGCTTGGGATCCAGACAGAGGCCAGACAGGGGGTCCAGAGAACAGACACATCAGCAAGCTGGGGTGTCCTCGTGGCGATAGTACCAGCCGCAGACAGTAAATAGGAGGCAGTTAGAGCAATTTGGTGAGGCACAGAACTGGAGAAAACCCTCCACAGGTGGCCATCTAGATGGACAGGTGTTGGCAGCAGAATTGTCCGGCTGAGCAGGCCAAGGGGCAGATAGGAGGAGCACTGGTGGGAGGGACAAGACTCCGACAAGAAGCTGATGAAGAGATGAGTCCTGAATAGTGAGTTCGAACCAACTGCCAAGACAGGAGGGCCCAAGATGGGAGCTTGAGCCCAGGGAGTAAGAGGAAGCCCCTGGTGTGACGTCAGAGTCACACACTGAGGTAGGTCTGTGTGTCAGTGGCATGGAGCCTCGCCCATTCAGAGCCTGGGGTCCAGGTCACATGGCAGAACTCGTGAACAGGGCTGAGTTGTCCGAGCTGAGTAGATTAGAGGGTGTCAGGTAGGTGATGAAACCCTCCTATACATACACAATTGATTTTTTTTCTTACCGTTTAAGGCAGGTTTTTATTTTTGTGAACTCTTTGGGTTCTTTTTTGGTCAGTCATTGCAGCTGGCTGAAATGTTTTAAAATCTCTATTCTTTCCTCTAATTGATTGACTCTCCCCTCAGTTGTGAATTATTTGTGATATCCCTAAGCACATCTTGGTGAAACCTGACCAGGGATGAACGTACAAAGCCCCACTGTGCAGGGCCCTCCCTCCAGGTCAGTGTTGCTGCTCAGCGACATTAGCACCGCTGGGCATGGTCGCTCATCACGTCTGGGGCCTTCAGACTGAATTGTCACCTAGCCCAGGGCCTTCCGTCTTGAGCAGCTATGCTTCGAGCGACAGATGCTTTGCTGAGGCCAGGTGCCCTGTGTCTGTAACGTACCACTCTGATAGTCCCGTGAAAATGCCCTGAGTTGAGGGCAGAGCCCCAGGAAGGGAGGGTTAGGAGCATTGCTGTGAGGGCAGAGGTCGCCCCGGTTGTTCTCACTGATGTCCATGGGTTTCAGTCTTGAGCCCCACATCCTGTAGCACACTTGTGGGTGTTAGCCATGGGTGATTTTGAAGGTGAGACTAGAAACCTGCATTCAGATAAGGAGTCCTAATCTTTGCTTCTAGGGCTCACCATTACTAAAGACATCCTCCTTTGCAGATTGCATGTGGTCTCTGAAGAGCCGACCTCACTGTTGGGTGCGTAAGGCCCCTTCTTGAAAGATGTAGGGGTGTTTGTGAAGTTGTGAAATGTGCCACTACTAAGTGTAGCCAGCATGTAAAGTGAGGGAAAGGAAGTGAGATGCTGTGTGGATCATTTATGTGAACCAAAGAAGGGGGGAAAACAAAATTCATTCATTTGCATAGTTCTTCCAAATAAGATTCGCCAAGACCAAGTGAGATGGTTTCAGGGTCAGTCACGAGGCGGCGTGATGTAGTGGAAAGACTGTGTGGGCCTCAGGGACTTGACCAGGTCCTGCTGTGCCACCCGAGAGCTGTGTGATGTTGGCCGTGGGGGAAGCAGAGAGTCAGACGCAGAGTTGCAGCAGCGGTGAGTGAGGGGACGTGTGGGGGCCTGGGAAAATGATCCAGGAGGATCCCAGGATGGAGTTCACAACTTCTGTTTCTTGTTCCTTCTTTCTTTGGGCAATACTGGCTAACGATTGGATAACTTCCTAGTGTGACCGGGACAGATCCATGCTTGGGCCAGAAGAATGGGCGGGGGGGAAGTTTCCTTTCTATGACTTTAATTTTTCTGTTGCTCTTCATCAAGATTTAATGCCATAGTCATTTAAAACAAACAGAATGTTTGTGTGTGGGGGGGTGGGCGGGGGGAGATTTTGTTCATCTTTGGAAGAATATTCTGAAAAGTAGTCCTACTAAACTCATGGTATGGGAAGCAGTAGTTTAAAAAACAAAGTAACAGTCATTTTGCCTATTATACGGTTATCAAATAAGGGGAAAATTTTTTTTTCTTTACCAGAGAGTCTGACCCATGTGTCAAGATGATGCTTATTGCAAAAAAGTAAATTTGATAATGAGGTTACAAGTTTGAACAATCCTTAGGTATTGAAATGAAATAACTTCTATAACCTGTTCACAGAGTTTGGAAGTCCTCACAGGGATCCGCAGTGAAGTTTTAGATACGGGAGAGAACTCCCTGGCAATATGTCAGTAGTGCTTCTCACTATCTAACCCAGGAACTGGAAGAACAAAAAATTTTGACAGTTACCATAATATTTACTGTATTTTCTCATATTCAGTTATATTTTTTAATGTAAATACTAGCCACTACCCAATTATGTAATTTTATTATTATTCTATTTTTGCAGTGCCTTAGAGGAAAATATAATTAGGCCTCCATGTTTTGTAGGTAGTAAATACACCAACGACAGGATGCCGTGTAATGTTTTTTGAAGGAAAAAGTAAAAAGCTTCAGAAACAATTTCAAGGCCAGCAGAACAAGATGTCTCAGGGTGGGAAAAAGCACTTGTTTGGTTTCTTTTTTTTTTTTTTTCCAAGTTTTTCTTTTTTTTTTTTTTAGAGCAGGTGACAGCAAGAATAAGGGGAAAGTACAGAGATTTCCCAAATAGCTGTGTCCCCCTATATGCATAGCATCCACCATTATGAACACCCTCACCATAGTTGGACAGTTGTTAAAATTGAGGAACCTAAGTTGACACAGCAGTAGCCCCCCAAATCCATAGTTTACATTAGCATCCACTCTTGGTGTTGTATGCTGGATCGAAGTACGACCACAAGTATCTGCCATTATGCTATTATATAGAGTATTTTCACTGCCCTAACAGTCCTCTGTGCTCTGGTTGTCCATCTTTCCCTCACCCCTAACTTCTGGCAAACTCTGACCTTTTTTTTTTTTTTTTTTTTTTAAAAGAAAATCAAATTCCCTAAATTCAGATCTCTAGGATAGTGGTTATAGTTTATGTATTTTTTTCCCCCAAGCAGTCTACCAAATAGGAGAGAAAACGCAACATAAAAAACTTTGCTAAATTCATTTGTTTTGAAATAGTTTTCTTATCACTTTTAATTTTTGAGTAGGAAATAAGAAAAGCTTTTAGAATAAACATTACTGAAATGGAACAAATTTAATAAGAGTTCTTATTTTGTCTTAACGATGGCTGTGGTACCATGATCAGGGACTCCTGAGAGAGTCTGAGGTTGGAGGAGAAAAGTAATCTCAGAGCCTACCCTTAAAAGAGGTAAAAAGATGAAGAATTGGGGCGCCTGGGTGGCTCAGTTGGTTAAACCTCTCCTTTCGGCTCAGGTCGTGATCCCAGAGTTCTGGGATTGAGCCCATGTCGGGCTTCTTGCTCAGTGGGAGCCTGCTTCTTCCTTTTGTCCCCACTTGTGCTCTCTCTCGCTATCGCTCTCAAATAAATAAGTAAAAATCTTAAAAAAAAAAAGAAGATGAATTATGTTAATGTCAGGAGCCCAGTGTCTAGGAGATGAGTGGAATTAAGATTATTTTGCAGGAAGAAAGAAAAGGTGGTTTGAGAAATCAGGCCAGGCAGCAGTAATGCAATGGAGCAAACTTGACAAGCTTCTCAGGAGCACAGGACACCCTGTGGTTGGGTCAGGTTGGGAGATCAAGGCCAGCACTGCTGCCTGCAGCAACTTGTATACTTTAGCAAACAGTCATTGCACTCTGAGTGGCATTTCAGGTTCCCTTGCGGTGCAGTTGGTACCACCTTCTGAATGAGAGCTCACCACGATGGGAAGGTTTACCTTCCCATCAATGCTGAATGTTCCACATGAATCTGTACAGAGAATAAAGGGCATCATGTTGGGTCTTCAGTGGTTATCGTGTTTAGAGGAGGGAGTTGGACAGAGCAAGCACTCAAGTCTAAGACAAAGGTCTGAGCTGAGGACTCCACCTGGGTCAGAATGCCTGGAAGGGATTGCTGAGGGAGGCAGGTCCAGGGTGAGGAGTGAAAAGGAAAATGATGATGATCATGAGGATGTCTGCAAAGGTGTGTGTGTAGATGGATAATGTATTTATAGTTATTACTATATATTATATTGATGTAATTTTATATATGTATAATATTCTATAATCAATATATTTGTTATTATGTATTATTTATATTCCTACAAAGAGAGATGCATATGCATCAGTTATATACATATATTACAGATATACACACACAGAGAAGGGAATGGGAGGAAAAACAGGGTAAGAAATACAATCCCCTGTACCCATCCTGCAACATAAGAACTAGAATATCACCATTACTTTGGGAATCCTTATGTGTTCCACCCTGGCCATATTCCTCTCTTCTGGTACCAGTGCTGAATAATTTTGTGTTTGTTATTTACTGGCTTATCTGTTTAAGTATGTTTCGGGGCGCCTGGGTGGCTCAGTGGGTTAAAGCCTCTGCCTTCAGCTCAGGTCGTGATCCCAAGGTCCTGGGATCGAGCCCCACATCGGGCTCTCTGCTCAGCAGGGAGTCTGCTTCCTCCTCTCTCTGACTGCCTCTCTGCCTACTTGTGATCTCTGTCTGTCAAATAAATAAATAAAATCTTTAAAAAAAAAAAAAGTATGTTTCCCTACGGCTTTTCTATGTAATCTATTATTAAGTTTGGTTTGCCCTGGGCATATATAGATATGGATATATAGACATGTAGTATTGTACCATTTGCTTTTTTTTTTTAATCAGTCATTTAAGATTCATCCCTGTTGATGCATGAAATGACAAACATGAAATTCACTTATCTCCACTGCTATATGGTCTTATATTGGGGGAACATACCACAATTTATGTATCCGGTCTCCTCTCAATGGGCATTTGGGTCATTTCCAGTGTTGTGCCATTTTAAACAGTGCTGCTGTGAACATTCTTGTATGTACAGCCTCCTGCAATCAAACTCTTAGGAAGGGTGCCTAAGAGAAGAATTTTGGAGTCTTAGAGTATGTGCATCTTCAATTTTACTGGATAATACCAAATTATTTTTCCAAAGTGGTTATATTTGGACATACCATTTGACATTCCCATGAGTAAACATATTAATTTTTAAGAGAAGAAGAAGTCCAAAGTGCAGGATTCATTAAACGTTGGAGAGGAAAAGGATATCATTACGGTCTGATGAAGTACAACTCACCATCAAAATGTGCAGTACAGAGAGCTGGGGATATGAAGAAAAAGATATGGGTTTTAAACAGGCACTGTGGATAGGGTGATAGGTTATCTCGTGTGGACTATAGTCAAGTTGTCATTAAGTGGCACAGTTCCATCTCTGTAGAAATGAATTCCCCATTTGTCCCCATTTTTACTCCATTCTCCCTGATCAGCAGGAATCTTTAGTGCTCTATCTGGGGAGCAGATAGATGCTTCCGGGCATTTAAGTATACTGTTTCCACATCACACTGATGGCGGCATGGATTCTAATAAAGTTTTCAAAACAGACAAAGAGGCACACAGGCATTTTGGATATTACTTTCCTCCAAAAGTAAGAGATTTTTCTTTCTTTCTTTTTTTTTTTTGAAAGAGTTTATTTATTTATTTGACAGACACAGATCATAAGTAGGCAGAGAGGCGGGAGGGGGGGAGTGTGTGTGGGGGGCAGGGAACAGACTCCCTGCTGAGCAGAGAGCGGATGTGGGGCTTGATCCCAGGACCCTGAGATCATGACAGGAGCCGAAGGCAGAGGATTTAACCCACTGAGCCACCCAGGCGCCCATAAGAAATTTTTCTGACAGGCATGCTTTATACTTTATAAATTTGGTCAGCTTACACAGGATTCAATATTGCTGACTCTTCTACGTCTTAGGATTATTTGCCAAAAACCCAGAGCTGCACTGCTGCTGCTCAGTCACTTGACCCGAGTAAAATGGGCACATGGCATTTTGAATAGGAAATGAGCTATGAAACATGACACAGTCCTGGGTGAGCATGTTGGCCTTATTTTTGTAAGTTCTGACTGCCCTGACACATAAAACGGATAGGACTTGTTTTCTTTTCAAAGAATTTCCGTTCTTCCAAATCTAGATTTTAGTGAAGATAACTTCTTTTGTTGGCATTCCTAGGAAACTGAAAGTAAGGGCACTGAACCATTCACAGCACATGCTGTCTGGGGTCTCAGAAGTACAGCCTCTTTGAACTTGTTATTTTGGGATGACCCTTCATTAATAGCATTCATTGGACTTATTTGCTTCTAGGCCTAAGAGCTCAGGGATGGTGGCATTTTCAAAATATTTTCATCATAGTTTTTTGTTTTTTTTTAAATGATCTGTTGATTGGTATTGTCTATTTGAAGCTTTCAAATAGACAGTGGTGACAGTACGTATTTGGGGAAGCGGCATGTTACACTCAAGATGTGCACTGGGTGTTAGGTGTGACTAATGAATCACTGAACACTACATCAGAAACCAGCAATGTATAAACTAGTGGCTAACTAAACATTAAAAAAACAAAAACAAAAACAAAAACAAACCCATGATTTGCTCCCAAAGCTGTAAAGAACCACCAGTGTTTCATGGTTTGAGGGCTCATTATGTAAACTATGACATGTCTACTCTTGGAATATAATCTGTTAATTAAAATGATTGGAAAAATTATTAAATAAGTTAGACAAATGTTTAGTTTGATACCAAATTGTGGAATATGATCGTAGTTTTGCAAAACATAATGCATACCTAGGAAAAACCTATGACAATTATACCAAAATGCTAAGTTGTATTTGGGTTATGAGATTACAGGGATTTTTGTCTGAGTGTTTGTTAATGTGGTTATATTACTTTTATAATAAAATTAATTAAAAGGCTGGACTTAAGAGAGATCAATCTGGATTCAAATTGCCACTCTACCATTAACTAGCTGTTTGACCTTGGGCAAGCTACTTAACCGGCTTCCTTAGGAGTTCAAAATGTTATATCTGCCCCCATAGGGTTGTTGCTAGTCAGGTAATATTCCCAAGCACCCCGCCCCTGGTGCAAGTAGCTAGTGTGGCTGTTCCTGTCCTCTGCAGCTTCCCCTTCTCTTGTGAAACAGGCCTTGCCCAGCACACACCCAACAGCCATGAGTGATGCTCTTTTATTATCTGGTTTCTATTTTGTCCAGTTGGAGCCTCACTCTGATGTCAGTAAACACTTTTGACCTCTTGGAACTTCTGTTTTAGCAGTGACAACTGATGGTTATTTTAGAGAAGTGATTGGTAAGAATGTTTGGCCTTATGTGACAGGAGGGGAAATTTGAGGAACTGGACTTCCTAAAAATTTGAGAATTTCAGCTGTTCAAATATATATATATATATATATTTGACTGAAATATGCTTCCTTATTTGAGGACATCTTAATTTCCCTTGGCTAATAAGGAGGGAACTTATTATATGCTTACTAAACAGACTGGTGATTTTCTTGGCTCTGTCAAGTTCTTTTAAGAGAAAAATACAAATAATATATAAGAGAAGATTTAGCAGGATCCTCAGGGGCTGTGTGTGAGCCCTAGGATGTTAACCAAGCTTCCTGATGATAGGAGGTGATCATGTTCAGCAGTTGGTGTAAACAGGGCCAGAGCTGCTCAATGAGATCCTGATTTTTAACTTATTTCAGGGTAAGTTTATTCAGGCTAGGAGAGGAAAACTCATTTCTTTTTCCTTTTCTTTTTTGAAGATTTTATTTTTAAGTAATCCCTATACTCAATGTGGGGCTTGAAATCACAACTCTGAGATCAAGAGTCACGTGCTCTGCTGACTGAGCCAGCCAGGCACCCTGAGAACTCATTTCTTTTCTTTTCTTTCTTTTTTTTTTTTTTTAAAAGCTTCCTTTTTTTTTTTTTTTAAGATTTTGTTTATTTATTTGACAGACAGAGATCACAAGTAGGCAGAGAGGCAGGCAGAGAGAGAGAAGGAAGCAGGCTCCCTGCTGAGCAGAGAGCCCGATGTGGGGCTCGATCCCAGGACCCTGGGATCATGACCTGAGGCGAAGGCAGAGACTTTAACCCACTGAGCCACCCAGGTGCCCTGAGAACTCATTTCTCAAGCATAAGAGCCAGCTATAGATGGACCAGGTGCTGGAAAATGTTATCTTGCCCTGGTTTAGGGTATATCCTTAGCAAAGGCCCAAAGAAGGATGCCCATAGGCACGGGGCCCAAGTCATTCCATCTACTTGGATCAGTTCTCAGAGTATCTGAGATCTCCCCTAGACTCTTAGAATCTGAAGACAGGAGTACATTCCTGACCTCCTCAAGGCTAGGATCCAGGTCTATGCACTCCCAGTTCATGTCCTGTTTAGAATAGCAGACTCTCCGTCTGCCTCCAGCTGTCTTTGTACAAGTCACTGGACATGCTGAGCCTCACTTTTGTTGTAAGAGGAGAGGTTTAATCTCTAAGTACTCTTTTGGGTCCCAAGTCCAAAAATTCAGTAATTCCCTTGGCTATTTTCTTCTTCTCCTTTCTCCTTTTTCTACACGCCAGCATCTTGAGAGGTATAAGTAATTAACTATAGGAAATCAACTATAAATTCTTGTTCCTTCAAGTTTGAGGCTCGGAATCAGGCCTCCTGTCTTCTGTGGGTGGCTTGGTAGGGTCAAGGTCTTTCTGCTAAGGCCACAGTTCCCCATGGCATGGTGTTCTTGGCCCTATGAAGGTCAAAGATGGTATGGCATGATGCCAACTGGAATGCAGTGGCAGGAGGTTCCTCACTGGTGAAACAAGCTGCTGTAGCCTTTAAGAAGGAGAATCGAGCAGGAACAAGAAATGAAGGGCATGCAGACTGTATGGGAAGAAGGGCAGTTCTCTCTGCTTGCAGCTGACATGACTGTTTACACAGACCAGTCCTAAGGAATATAAAACCACTTCTAGCGAGAACTAATGAACTTAGTAAAGTCATAGGATACGAGGTCAATATACAGAAATCAATTGTATATGTATTAGCAGCTAATAGGTGGAAAATGAAGATAAGAAACAACTCTATGTATAACAGCAACAGAAACACATAAAACACTTAAAAATAAATGTAACAAAACTATCAGCTGGTGCAGTTTCTGAGGGCATTTAAGGGTAATGGGTGCTAACGGTCACAGACAGTTGTGCAGGGATTGGACTTGGGTTTTGTAGCTGTTATCATTTCTCAAGGGGAAAATCTGTATCAACTTGCATCATCGTTTAGCATCATCAAGATGTGGATTGTAATATCATCTTATATTCAATAAGCCATGTAGCCCTCCTACGGCCACTTCATGATTTACCTGGTACCAAGCATACTTCCTTTGCACTTTGGGTATAGAGTGAAGTCCTGAGTGATTTATAGGGCCACATTAAATCTCATGCATAAGATGTTCACTCAGAAAGTTGTGATTTTTCTTTATTATTTATTCTTACTTCTCTCCAGGGTGTGATGAGGCATTTTAATCCACCAGACAGCAGGAGGGTCTATGTAATGAATTTTTATATGCCCCGGTCATTTTAATGTAATCGTCCTTGTTTTAAAAGGCTTCATTAAGTCTATTGTTAGGATTGTAAAACTACCTAAGAGAGACACGAGGGCTTTTCCCATTTTCAGAATTCAACAGACAGTTTCTTAATTGCACTGCTTTGGGTGAATGGTAATTAAATGGGTTGGGAGAATGTGCAATATTTATTTATAGTAACAGACATGTCATGTATTTATAGTCATTACTGCACAGTGTACTTGATAACATCCTTTAGGGGAAAAGGGGTCATGACTATTAAAAGTAGTTCCAATAACTGTTTTTGGCAGGTCTTTGAATCTAGCTGTGAATATTAACAGATTCAGGTACTTTTATATTAAAATACCACACAGAGTAAACCTCTTGCAAGGAAACTGTACTTGCAAAATTCTAAATATACTTTTAACATTTTTAATTTAAAATATTTAAACATGTTTGCCAGTGTCAGTAGTCTTTGGAGTGTTATAATGTACCTTAATTTTGATAAGATGATAGGAGAGTGACTATTCCTTGGTTCTTAAATTTGGTAATAAGTACAGTTTTAACATCGTATTCTTAATGTCGTCTGACATGGTAGATTTGTCAAGCAGGTAGGAGAGAAATTTCCATCAAATATTGAGGATCTTAATACCAACTAATCCACTGGTTGGGGGCCTCTTAGGGAAGTCCTCCATCGAGAAAAACCCATGCACACATACTCAGAAACACAAATACGGTATGCTACCTCAGGAGGTCTGTGGACTAAGTTCCTGAATGCCTCTTCATGGACCCAAAGATGTGAATCCTTGATCGATATATGCAAATTGTACAAATAGCCCCTTCTGTTTTGCACATACCCCATGTCTAGGCTCTCCACTGCCCATGTCTGCAAATTCATTTTCATTTATACCTTTTTGCCATAGGACATTTTTACTCAGTCTCCGTTACCAGTTAGTTCAGTCTAAATGCGACAGAAATGGAGAGATCCCTTTCCCACCACTACTGATCTCTATATCTCATCTCGTCATTTCTTCAGTCCTCAGAGGTGGTCACCATCTTCTCCCTCTGCCCCGTCTCCCCCAAAGCTGGAACAAGCATGCTGTCTTACCCCATGTGGCTCATATATTGATAACCGTTTTGTCACATGTTCTTTCCACTGCTTTCATCCCTTCCTTCGTTTATCAACACCATCCTGCTACAAGCCTCAAACATCTCTCCTAAAAATGGGCCCAGCCTCCCCTCCCCAAACTTCCTCTGTCCCACCCCTCATTTGGGACTCCCTCTTCCCTGTGTGTGGCCTGCCTTACACAGGCACACTTTTACCTTGCCCCGACCCTCTTGGACACCTTTGGGGGTTCTCTATCACGGCACACAGAAGGTTAAAAACCACCAGCTCTTTAATTATGGGGGCTGGCTCTCCTCCCATTTCCCCCAGAGACTGTTTCTTTCCCCCAAGCGCCTTGCCTGTCCCTATCCAGCCACTCCTCTCCCGTCTTCCTGAAGTGCCAACAGCTCTGGCCCTCCAAGAGAGTGCCTAGGACAGATGATCAGTCTGCTAATAGGCAGTGGTTGGGCATCTCGTGTTTTCTGTGAATAGTCACTGAACCTGGCAGGAAGATGGGTCCCCAGGTCTGGGCAGCCTTACTTCTATGGAAGTCTCTACTTCTGTTCATTTAGTAACTTTTCCCTACCCTCTTGCTCAGTTGAGTCATTACTGAAGTAAAGATACTTTGGAAATACCTTTTTAAAAAAGAGCATGGGGGCCTCCTACACTGTTGGTAGGAATGCAAGCTGGTGCAACCATTCTGGAAAACAGTATGGAGGTTCCTCAAAGAGTTAAAAATAGAGCTACCCCACAACTCAGCAATTGAACTACTGGGTATTTACCCCAATGATACAAATGTAGTGATCCAAAGGGACACATGCACCCCAATAGCAGTAATGTCCACAATAGCCAAACGATGGAAAGAGCCTGGATGTCCATCAACAGATGAATGGATAAAGAAGACGTGGGAAATACACACACACACAGATACACGCACATATACAATGGAATATTATGCAGCCATCAAAAAGCCATCCATGTTGTTGCAAACAGCAAGATTTCACTTTTTGATAGCGTATCGGATCTTACTGATATGAGGTATTTGAAAAATAAGACAGAGTATCATAGGGGAAGGAAGGGAAAAATGAAACAAGACAAAAACCAGAGAGGGAGACAAACCATAAGAGACACTTAATCTCAGGAAACAAACTGAGGGTTGCTGGAGGAGAAGGGGGTGGGAAGGATGGCGTGGTGTGGTGATGGACATTGGGGAGGGTACGTGCTGTGGGGAGCGCTGTGAATTGTGTAAGACTGATGATTCACAGACCTGTACCCCTGAAACAAATAATACAGTATATGTTGATTTTTTTTTAAAAGCATGGGGGCAAGGGACTAGGAGGATACTATGAAGCAAATAAATCTGTGGCTTCCCGCACGTGCACCTTCTCATCTTCCCCTGCTGGTCTGCAGGCCAGCAGCCCTCACTCTCTCACCAGGGAGCATGGCCTGTCGTCTGCTCCTCTTTGTGTCCTAACACGGGACAAGGGTGGGCCTAAGTGTCTGATAAGGGATGTGTGCAGGTGCCACAGTGCATCTCTCATGGTATTTGATAGTTTCACAGCTGGAAGTGACCTCTGACGTGATCTCCATCCACCTCATTTGACAGCTGGGTAAAGCTGAGGGTCAGGGAGGTTAAGTGACCTGTCCAAGGTCAGACAGAAATAAAACCAGCTATTGAACCCATGTTTTCTGCCTCCTAGTCTCTGTCTTTGCTAACTTCAAGCGTTCTACCCTCCATTCTTCCTTTTCCCCTTCTCCTTCATCTCTACGCTTATTAGTACCTGTTTGAGGCCTATGGATATTCTGAGCTCTCCGTGCTGCCTTAACTTATCTGCTGCACTTTAATAAGCATAAGTACTTGACAATTATCATACCTTTTGAATAGCACTTTGTACTTTTCAGCTTCTTTCACATATGTTTTTCCATTAGCTTTCACCACAAACCAGTAAGGTAGGTTGAGCCGGTATTATTCTCACACATCAGAGGAGATAAAAATAGTGACTTATTCTAGACCGAGACCATGTGGCTAATAAGTGACACCATTGAGGTTAGAGCCTGAGGATGATAACAAGTTAAAACTGTTTTGGAGGGACGCCTGGGTGGCTCAGTTGGTTAAGCAGCTGCCTTCGGCTCAGGTCATGATCCCAGCGTCCTGGGATCGAGTCCCACATCGGGCTCCTTGTTCGGCGGGGAGCCTGCTTCTCCCTCTGCCTCTGCCTGCCATTCTGTCTGCCTATGCTCGCGCTCTCCCCCCTCTCTCTCTGGTAAATAAATAAAAATCTTTAAAAAAAAAAAAACCTGTTTTGGAAATCTTGCTTTGAGCTCTGGAATCCTTCCTTCCTTGATGTAAATATAAAAAAAGTTAGGATTTCCTATTTTCTAACAGTTTCTAGTTTAGTGGCTCATTTCCTGAAGTATGTTCTGAAGTACACAGGTCCCGCCAGATACTCAGTGAAAAATGGGTTGCATGGCCAGAGAAGCTGGGCAAAGCTGCTTGGTATATGCCCCTCTTGAGGATTCCCTATACATATTAACATTTAAAGGTTCTGACAAGTCCTACTGCAAGGATAACTGTTGAATGTACGTTGTTTTTTGTTTTTTGTTTTTTAATGAGCAAAACACACATGACAAAATTTACCATCTTAGCCATTTTTCATTGAACAGTTTAGTGGCGTTAAGTATATTCACTTTGTTATTCAACTCATCTCCAGAACTCCTTTCATCTTGCAAAGCTGAAGCTCTGCACCCCTTAAGTAACGATTCTCCCCTCCCCAGCCCCTGGACACCACCATTCTATTTTCTGTCGCTGTGAATTTGACTACCCTCACATAAATGGAATCATACAGTATTATCTTTTTTGGCTGACTTATTTCACTTAGCAACATGTTGTCAAGACTGATCCATGTTATAGCATGTCAGGACTTCCTTCCTTTGTAAGGCTGAGTAATATTCCGTTGTATGGATAGTCCGTGTTTGTTTATCCAGTCAACACAAGTTGACTCTTGAGTTGCTTCCACCTTCTGGCTGCTGGGAATAATATTGTTGCAAACATGGATGTACAAGTATCTCTTCAAGAGTTTACTTTCAGGGGTGCCTGGGTGGCTCAGTGAGTTAAGCCGCTGCCTTCGGCTCGGGTCATGATCTCAGGGTCCTGGGATCGAGTCCCACATCGGGCTCTCTGCTCGGCAGGGAGCCTGCTTCCTCCTCTCTCTCTCTGCCTGCCTCTCTGCCTATTGTGGTCTCTCTCTGTCAAATAAATGAATAGAATCTTTAAAAAAAAAAAAAAAGAGTTTACTTTCAGGGCGCCTGGGCTAAGTTCATTAAGCATCTGACTCTTGATTTTGGCTCAGGTCATGATCTCAGGGTTGTGAGATCAAGTCCTGCCATCAGACTCCACACTGGGCATGGGGCCTGCTTAAGATTCTTTCTCCCTCTCCCCCCACCATCCCATGCTCTCTCTTTCTCCAAAAAGAAAAAAAAAAAAAGAATTTACTTCTGTTCTTTTGGATATATACCCAGAACTGAAATGACTGAATCATATGGTGATTCTGTTTTTAGTATTTTTATGCAACCACCATTGTCTAACATATTTTTTTACCCAAGTTTCACAGATTCATTTGACCACAGAATTTTTTCCACATTGTACCTTTGAGTATCCCCCAGAACCCGGGCCTCCCAGAAAACACTGGGAAATCCTGAGCCTGGGATTATTTCCGCTTGTGCCAAGGATTTCCTCCTATTCCAAGGAGCCGGCAGACCTCAGGTTGCTGGCCGGGCATTTCAGCCCCAAAGCTGCCAGCCCACGAGCGAAGTCAGCAGGGTGGTCTCCGGAACTGCAGAAGCCGAGGAAGCTCACAGGATACACAACAGACTGCAGCCCGGGTTCCTCCGCCTGGAACTGATGCTGTGAACTTGGCACTGGCCGAGAGGCTGCCGTGGCGGCACGTAGGCGGCACTGGTTAGGTTGGTACCTTCGTTCAGCGGGACAGCGAAGAAGAGCCACCCCCGGCCTACACGCAGGAGGGGCCCTGGAGAGGGTTTCATAGTGAGAAGGGTTGGAGTGCAAAAGCCACCGTTTCCCTCATTCCTCAAGGAGGAAGGAATGCCACCTGGCCAAATCCGTGTGTGGAAGAGCTCATCCACTTGTTGTGCTGACTCCGTCTAATTGGCCCTTAATGTGGCTCCTAAATAATTGAGGGGTAGTTGTAAATACGATAGTTGTGTGGGCAGGTAGAAATGCCAACCGAGTTGATACGCTTTCCACAGATGGAAAAAGGGGTGTATGGGGCAAAGGAAGTAAGGTGAGGAAAGAAGAAAAATCCCAACCCCAAAAGCCGCTGGGACACGGCAGCTGTCCTTGTGGTCGGCCTCTCTCCTGGACAAGCTCAGGAGGGGCCGCCCTTGGTGACTTGAAGGAGATACTACATGATTGAACACCCCACGTGCTCAGTGTTGTTTCTGTCTACACTGGTTTGAAAACTGGCACGGGCCTGAGTGGTCTTAGGGGCGCCTGAAAGAGAACAGACCAGGAGGTTACAGAGCTGCTGTAGCTCTGTCAGGTTGTTCGCGATGTTGATAAGGATGAGGACGTGGAGAGAAGATAAAAATACAGAGTAGATCCGTAGCTGCAGAGAGCTCGAAGCTGCCTCCAGGAAGCCCACAGGGCCACCTGTGTCTTCGGGCCCTTGCCCCAGAGCAGGTAATGATAGCCGGCACCGTGGGTTGAGAATTTCATCAGCTCTCTGGGATCCTTAGATGAAAGCAGCTACTGATGCACAAATTATTATTATAGGAGACTTTATGTTCTGTAAATAAATAAATACTATGGCTTATTCTCTCGGACTCCTTTGCTTTTAATGAGTTCAGACTTGGCCTCGCTCATTGGTCAGTTTCCAGCCATGCTGTTCCCCTGGGATCGCAGCTCCATATGGAGGTGCTGAGGCGAAGGAGAAGGAGCCCTGACATAACCGTATGACCTGGGGCGATCTGCTTCCCCTCACCGGGCCCCAACTTTGTCATCGCCGCCGGTCCTTTGCTGAGGTTCCTTCCAGCTCACTAGGTGGATGATATTTACCAAAGATTAAACACAAAAAGAATTCACCTTCAAATTACAAATGTTTATCAAGTGCCTTTTATGAGCTAGACACTGTGGTAGGTGTTTGGGATAAATCCCTGAATGAGGCAGCTTATTCCAGTTAGGGGAGAGGAAATGAAACAATAGGCAGTAAACGTTAATGCATAAGTGAGTTATATAGTTGTTAGAAGGTGATGTGTTCTGTCCAAGAACAAAATAGTGTGGTAAGTAAGAGGGATCGAGAACACAGGCAGGAGTGCAATTTAAAAAACGTAACAAAGAGGAACTTTTCCATGATGAGAGTTGTTAGAAAATCAAGTACATTGTTAATCAGAAGCTATAAACATCTCCCTTGGAGATTTTAGGAAAAGAACATTCTACTCTTCTTTTTAGATTCAGGGATATTCTCGTTCAGATGTAGCAGGATTAACCAGATAATCCTTTTGGAGGCTTTCTTTTCCAGTGATTTAGTTGTTTGTGCAGGGATAGCTCCAGAATTTATGTATACGTGCATGTGCGCACGCGCGCATGTGTGTGTGGTGTGTGCATACATACACACATGTATAGATAGGTGTTTACACACGTGTGCACATACCACATACTTCTGTTTAAGAAGCACTACAAGCCAGAGTTGGGTGAACCCAGCTGCTGGCACATATCCCAGCAAACTTTTAAAAGGTCAGCTGTTGGGCCATAATAATATAGCCCTCCCATCCTGCCATTTTCCAGGGGAAGAACTGGAACACAGAAATGCTAGTGACTCACCAGAATCTGCGTGAATCAGGGATGGGTAATAGGACCTGGCTCCAGCCCTTGGACCGTCAGTCACCCGCCTCCAGTGCCTCCCTACATTCCTTTTACAATGAGGCAGACAGCTTGGTTGTTTTGACTTCCCCTCCCCTTTTGCTTATGAGCCACCTCCACTCCCAAGTCTGGATAATTAAATAATAATAAGACTGGTTTAATACTCTATGCATCCAGAGCCCCACGGTCCAGCTTCAGGATGATGTTAGAGTCAAGCAGATACCGTCCAGGGGTGACAATTGCAAACAGCAGATTCTTTGTGTTTGTCAGGGCACCAGTGGGGACACAGAAACTACAGCAATACCTCAAGCCCCTCGTTCTCCTATCAGACTCACACTCTACAGCGCTGGTACACTTACTGCCTTTTCCTAACCATGACCCATTTCTTTTCCACCTTCCCTCCTTATGCTGCATCATAAGATACCCCCCAGGGAGGCCAAGATCAGGACTTTCCCAGAAGGGCAGGCGAGGGGAAGAACCAGCGAAGCCAAGTCAGAATCCACCTTCGCGGCTGGGGGAAGAGAGCCTGAAAGCAGGCATTCTTGATTTCCGCTCCCCTCACACCACTGTTCATGCTGTGCTAGTCATTCTTCTGTAGTGCCCCATGTGATTTACACCTCACAGAAATTCTGGGTGGTCGGTATTGATAGCTTCATTTTGCTAATGAAATAAACTAAGCCTGAGAAGTCAAGTAACTTGTGTGGTGTGCTCTGTAGACAATGCTAGGATTTGAGCCCAGTTCTGTCTGGTTACAGAAGCGGTGCTCTTGGTCCTACGTGGCGCTGCCTCTAAGTAACGTAAATCCCAGAGGCTCCATGTTCTTTCAGTTGCAGATCTGTTTGGGTGGGAAGCGCAAGTACAAAACTAAGTCTTTGGTGTTTGTTTGAGGCAGTTAAATCTGTTCTCAGCAAAGATTTTGGAAGCATAGGAGCTAACTGGAGAAGAGGATGTTCCCCCAAAGTGGAGTGGAATCTTTGTCTTATTTGGAAACAGAACGGTCTGGGTAGGCCTCATTGCCCACAGCCCAGAGAGAGCCCAGGAGGTTCTGTGAACCACTGGTCCCACACATCCGAGGCCCTCTCTTCCTGACTCAGTCTTCTTAGCAGGTTTTACAACCTGCTATTGTTGGGCCTGGCAGTCTAAGGAAATTCCTGCAGTGCTCAGAGATGGGAGCATGAAGGAGCTTCCAAAGATACAGGAAATTTGAGCAGTTCCTTTGTCACAAGTATAAGATACATTTTCTGACAGATACACAGGTTCAGTGTGTGGATTTGTGAACTTGATAAATTCACAAATAAGAAGCTTAAGAGTAAGAGTATACAAAGAATGCATTTTGTGGCCCCCTCATTTGGGCAGGGAGAGGAAAGGGTCCGAACTGGACGAAGGGTTAAGAGACCAGAGAAGCAAAATAGCTAAACCTAAACAAATACAAATACAAATACGAAATAATGAATGAGAGCACATAAAACAAAACAGATAAGACAGAGTGAACAGGGAAAGGCAAGCTAGAGCAGAGCTATGCATGAGCTGAGGACGAAGGACATGTGACAGAAATGTACTGGAGATGAAAAGACAAAGACACAGAGCCACAGGCAAGAATGTCTCCCAGTGCTAAAGATGCTAAACGGAGGGGGGGGGTAGTAGTCAGCCTTTCCCCTAAGTTTCAGTAGAAAGTTAAGCCTAGTATACAGGAGGGTTTTTACTTGAGTTCTCTTTCCACAGGCCTGAGATTATATTTGTTGGGTCAGGAGAAAAATCATTTGAAAGTAGAGGCACTAATACTTATCATCATCCAAATTGCCCCTTAATAAACTGGGAGAACTAGAGCAAAGTGAAATGAGCTTAAAATAGATTCTATGGCAATGACCCAGCCAATGATGTTATCACAGATGAGTCATGACCAAATAGATTCTTCACATCTTGCAATAGATGTTTTTCAGTTTTCAAAAAGTTTGCGATGAAGATTTTTTTTTTTAAAGATTGCATACTCACTCAAGAAAATCGGTTGTTGATAGCTTTTCTTTTGTGGCGATGCTGTGCCTTCCTATTTTCCCAGTTAAAAATGCTATTTGACTCTGAATGTTCTGTATCCATAGTTGGTGACTTTATGTACTCCTTGCTTCCAGTTCCTGAGGCAAAGCGATATGATGAACTGATTAAAAATAACATTCTAATGAAATTGCTGGGTGTGTTGTTGTAATATAAGTCAGCTGCACATGGGAAGTTCTTTCCTGAGGAAATTTGATAAACTGAAAGTCCACTTGAGTGTTTATATATTTTCCGTGAGAATTTTGGGTCCTTCCTCATGTTTCCTTTCAAAAATTACCAGTTAATTTGTGCTTCCCACCCAAACACACATTTTAACACTTGTAATAAATAGTTAGCTGAGGTCTGTTATGTTAGCAAGATACAAGAGTGTGGATTAACTGTTTACCAGTAGAGTATGTGAGCATGTAGGCTCTCTTTTTTTAAGATTTAATTTACTTATTTGAGAAGGACCAGTGGGGAGGGGCAGAGGGAGAAAGAGAAGCAGACTCCCTGCTGAGCGGGGAGCCAGACATGGGGCTCAATCCTAGGACCCCAAGGTCAGGACCTGAGCCAAAGGCAGACTGAGCCACCCAGGTGCCCCATGAGTATATGGACTTTTTTTTTTTTTAATTTTGTTTATTTATTAAATAAAGAGATCACAAGTAGGCAGAGCAGAAGGCAGAGAGAGAGGAGGAAGCAGGCTCCCCACCGAGCAGAGAGCCGGATGTGGGGCTTGATCCCAGGACCCTGAGATCATGACCTGAGCCGAAGGCAGAGGTTTTAACCCACTGAGCCACCCAGGCACTCCAGTATATAGACTTTTAAAGACAAGCAAAGTGAGCCTTTTTTTGTTCAAGTACTGAAAAAAAGGAGATGATGGTTTTTACCTATTAGGTCTTCACTCAGCCTAGCAACATGTGAAAACCTCTCATTCTTTAAAAGATAAATACATACATACATGCGTGAAGGGAAAAAATGAAATTTTTACCTGACATTTTCTCTTCAGTGCCAAACTTGAAAGAATCAAAATGCTAAAGGTGACCCACAGGCATATTTTGCCTAGTCCAGTGTTTTTGTTTTGTTTTGTTTTTGCTTAATTTGAGCCAGCACTTAAAAGTCAAGAAATTTCACACTAAAATAAAAGAAAATCCAGATTTAGGGCTTCTCTTTAAAAATAAGATGATCCGCAGCATTGGGCGAATATCACCCCTTGGCAGCCATTACCTGGAGAAGTTGCTGCACAGCGGCCGCCCCGTCAGTTGTTCCTAGGCAGTTTGTCAGGTTCTTGGTGGGTCCCCACACCTGACGTCTGTGGCCACACGTGTGAGTTGCCATTCGCGGTCACATTTGCACTGTCGATTTTCACAAGACAGACAAGTATTTTTTTGTACCCACTTGGCAACATGGAAGAGACAGACGGGGCAGCTGCTCCCAGTTCACCTCGTTCCTGCCTGTTACTATCCTGCGGGCCTTGACTCTCCTGCTGCTGCTCATCCCACCCTCACAGCCCTCTTCACCCTGCTGCTCCCTTCTTTCCACTGCTGCTGTTCCAGGGAAGCAGCCATATCCCCAGCCGTATCTCCTCCTCCTTCCGAGCCTGTCCTTGCTTGAGTCTTTGTCCTCCTCCGCATCTGTTACGCAGGCTGGTGATCTGGTTGACCAGCCCTCTGTCTCCACACTGTCTTCCAGGAGCTTCGATGACTCTTCCCTCTTCTGGATTTTCTTCTGCTGGGAGCTCATCTCAGTCTTCTTTGCTGGCTTCTCCTGTGCTATTTGCTTCAATCACTTTTTTCCTCAGTGGTCAAGTATTACATGAACATATAGATGACTTTAAAAATTCAGACAATAACAGAAGTATGTAAACTAAAAAGAAAAAGTCCTTTTTTTTTTTTTTTTTAAATCCTTTTTACCCACCCACGCTCATCCCAGAGGCAAATGGGTTTCTTTTCCTGACCCTTTCCATGTAATCTTGTTTGTTTGGTGTTGTTCATCACGAATGGGATAATTTTATACATACTGCTTTTTGATTTGGAGAGGACATCGGTCAAGATAAACAGATCTCCATCATACCCATTTTATGATTCACCAACTTCTTAAATGTGGGTATTTCTGAGCAAAACTGATTGAATAATTATAGTAGTTAACGAATGATTGTTTTTATGGTCATGTATCTGTTTTCCCTAAGACTCTGAGATGGTAGAGACAGTGTCTTTTTATATTCCCCTATCAAAACACCTGTCAATAAATATTTCATGAGTGAGTAAAGTTGGTATTTTTGCCCATTCACTTTAATTTATATATAATATTATAGTTTAAATTCAAATTAAAATATTCTAAGCTATATAGTAAGTATGTTAGTGCAGTTATCATAAAGTACAGTTAATCTATTTTTCAGGTCATTTTCTATCAGTAACATTAATTTTGCTTCCCTCATTAAGATCATCCTACTATGCAAAAGGGAATTCTGCACACTACTTGTTTTGTTTCAAAGAAGTATTGGTGGCTGGTTGTTTTTGTTTTGTGTATTGTAACTGTGTATGTTGGCATCTTTCCAAGGCAGATAGTATGTTGTGTGCAATTCATTCTTCATAAAAGTATCGTTTATGTTTCAAGAGAACATAAATACATGATGGTTGTATAAACAGAGTTGACTTAATACAACCTCCCTTTAGTAAGAAAGTAGTTGTGGTTTATAAAGTGAGCCTTGTTGGACACAATTTGAGCTCTTTTGCTGAGGGTTTTCATTCAGTGTGGTGCTGCTGTTAATAGCCCTGACTTAAGGAGAAACCAATGGAAACATCTATCATCTGATTGCCATGGGATGTCGTCCCAGCTTGTGTCACGGTCGCATAATGTTTGTGGGTTTGTGGGGTGAAGAAAATAATTCTTGGGTGTTTGGAATTTATTCTTAAGCTGTTTTTGTCAGGGGTGGATGAATTTCTTGCTCCTGAGTCAAAATGAGGCTTTTAAATACTCTTAGTAACTCTCTCATCACTGGACCCTCTGGAGGAGACACCAAGGGTGAGTGTATAGGAATAATATTTTAATATTTATGTATTTTAAAAAGTGAAGGACAAGGGGTGCCTGGGTGGCTCAGTTGTTAAGCGTCTTCCTTTGGCTCAGGTCATGATGCCAGGGTCTTGGGATTGAGCCCCGCATCGGGCTCCCTGCTCAGTGGGGAGCCTGCTTCTCCCTCTCCCACTTATGTTCCCCCTCTCCCTGTCTCTCCCTCTGTCAAATAAATGAATAAAATCTTAAATAAACAAACAAACAGTAAGGGAGGTGGGACTAATCTGTCATCATTAGTGAACTGAAGTCTGTTGGTCACTAATAGTCCATATTAAGACATGATCCCTGCTTGTGCTGATTTGGGAAATAAGTAAACACAAATTAGAAAATAAAGAAGCAGGAAAATGGAAACTACATAAAGACTTCTGCAATGCACATATGTCTGTTAAACTAATTAAAATTCTGCCCAAGGGGTTACTGGAGTGGCTAAAACTCAATTTAATCTGGGTCAAGGTCTTGGAGAAGGTGGTTCAAGTGCTGCGTTTTTAAAGAAAGGTTTTTAGAGGAAAGGATATATTCCATTTCCAGGGTCCACCATAAAACAATAATCATGATCTAGTTGTGGAGATTTAAAGTGACTCCAGATTTCAGAAGGATTTAAACACTATAATAAGACTTGGAATGACTTCAACAGGAAACATAATTGAAGTAAAATGATTATGCCCATAACTGATATCTTGTATGCGTATATCATACTATGGTTTCTAGACTCCTTTTAGGAATGGTATTTTATTAAATCTATATTAAATCTTGATGAATTGCAAGCCTTCTTGAAGACTGAATCTCGAGGTTTGATGGAGGCAGACTGCCTGGATATAGGGGATGAAATAAGGGGAAAGAGACAAGACGGAGTTTCCCAGCCTGGGAGGATGTCTGCCTCTGACTGAAGTGAGCACATAGAGCAGATTCGGACAGAGAAGATGATCAGGCCTAGCCAACACTGGCAGCAAAAGCCACACACACACACAGACAGTGTTAAACTCTTGAGAACAACCTGGCTTAACTTGCTGGTGAACTTTACAAGTTCACTCTTTGTAGCCTGGTGACCTTGAAAGTCAGGGTCCTCGGTGTTGGGCAGGGGAAGGGTTTAGGCAATAGAGGTTGCTGATGGCCTAAGGGTAAAAGCAGGAAAAAGAAGTAAGTGGAAGAGAAAAGTGAGTGTCAAATGATACTTGTAAATCAGGGAGCTGCCACAATGCTACAGACGAGAGAAACAGCAGCATGACAGCATGAAATCACGTTTTGTATTGTTTATTTGCCGTTTGTTGAGTTGTATAGCCCTCAGGAAATAGCTGTGGCTTCGAAGCTGACACGTCTGAGCAGACAGGGCACAGGACAGCAGAGGCAGAGAAAACTAGTCAGCGCAAGCAGCCAGGTGAAAGATCCAGCACCTGTTGCCGTGATGGAGCCTGGCTCCCGAGGTGGGCCATGGTCGGGGCTCCTTGCTGAGGCCCCAGGCGTCCGAGTGTCTTGTAAATGAGTGGTACTGGCATCAACAGGTGTGATTATAGACTGTCACCGCCGCTGAACCTGTACTCCGAGCTCACGCCACTGGGCTCATCTTCATAGACAGAGGTGGCACCTTTTAAAGAAAAGAAAAGAGGATTTGCCACGTTAAATCCATAATCTACCTGATTAGATCAAGCCAGCCACCCTCACGCCAGGGTTTAGAATGCTTTTCACGGTGGGTGTCTCCTGTTGCTGTCCCCAACACCGGCCTGGAATGGTAGCACACCCAGGGGCTGCAGGGAGGAAGTAGAGATGTATGTTGTCCTCCAGCATTCCATCTCTGTTCTCTTAGCCCTCCATCTTGCTCTTTCTCTGGGCTTGATTATTTGGGAGAAGATGCGACAGGACCGGAATATGTAGTTTATTCTTGACTTGTTGAACCCAGGCATTGGCATGGCATGTTTCATCAGCCAACTTCTGTACCTTCGGATAAGTGGCATCCAGCAAAGGCAGCGTATCAGTCATCAGCTCATGTGTTCTCTCTGTCCTTCTCACAGTTGGCTGTTCTTCGGGGCACATGTGCACAGACGCCGCGTCTGTTGGCCCTGATTCTTGCTTTCAGAGACTGGCCAGAATCGCAGACAGTGCCCCAATGGAGGAATCACGTTGCTCTCGTTTGAATCCAAAGAGAGACATTTTGTCATTTGTTTATTAGGAATGCTTGTATTTTCTCCTGGACTGAAAAAAAAAAAAAAATGACCAGAAGCCATTAGTTATTAATACATACTGTCCACTTTTCAACTCAATCCAGCATTCAAGAAAAGCAGTGTCTCTTTGCCAGATAACTTGAAGGTCTTTGTGTGTAGAGCTGACAGATGAAGTCCATTGATGGTGGATACACTTGAATGCACAAGAGAGCACCCTTGGGCATTGAGGTTCGGCCAGAAAGTTAACAAGGGTGGGTTTGGAAGGGTTGTGGACAAAGAAAGTCCAAATAGTGAAATATCATGCGTTGAGACTTTCTCTGTGGTGTAATGGTTACCAGGACGTGATTGCAACTGTTTTAAAACAGATGTGCCTTGTGTTCATTCTACTTCAGGCCTGTTACAGGAGTAAGTTGCAGAAAAGAGCACAATATTCAAGAAATCAAGGGGAAAAGAACTGTCTTATATCCTCTGGATGTTACCTGTTAGTAGGATTATCCTTCTCCAGAGTTTGAGTGGTTGAGATGAGAATTCAAAAAATAGCCTCCTCCTCAGCCAAATAGAAAATATGTAGCTACTGTTTTAAAATAAACCCAAATAATACAGAAAAGTATAAAGAAAAAAAGTGAAAATTTCATAAATCCCACCTATCCTGCCATTCCATGCATTTATACACAGGTGGACATGCATAGAATTTTTTCTAAGGGGGATCAATTGCTACATAGACTAGCCTGTAATCTGTTTTGATCACTTAACAAAATGCTGCAGACTCCTTTCTAGGTTGCATATAGCTTTACATCAGGAATGTTAATGCCAGCATGAAATTCTGTTGTATAGCTCTGCCCCGTTAATTTATTCATTCACAGATACCTATTTTTACTTGTACAAGTAGACACTGCTAAACTCTGGGGATAAGCAGCAAACTCCTTTATCAGAAGATATTTTGGTTTTCACCAATTATTCTCTGTTATAAGCACTACTGCATTGAACAGCAATTACTGCCACATTTATCTTTGCATACATAACCTAATTTTCTCCTTCGAATAAGTCCCTAGGAGGAGAATTGGCTGGTCAGTGGTTTACACATTTTGAAGTTTGATCCATAGTTATTGCCTGCCCACTCTCTATTGATTAGAAAGTGCCAGTTTTTCAATATTTTATGATAAGACTTTTCATTGGTTTTCATTGGTTATCATCTTTGTCAGTGTGACAGGTGAAAAATGAGGCTCCACTGTTTTAACCTCTATTTCTTTACTTTATGTTGTGCGTAGATGGGAGTTTTAGCCACCAGGAAATTATAACCTCCATATGTGGTCTATGGAATACCATTTTCTGTGAGTCCTATCTCTATACCACTTAAAAGGGAAGATTCTTTTATTTATTTATTTATTTATTTTTACTTTTTTCTTCAGAGTCAGGTTAGAATCATTGAGGAGGTTGTCTGCTTTAGGTCAAAGAATCCTCACTGAAAGGATGTTATATAGACATGGTAACTGACCAAAATCCAGTTCATTGCTTTTAGCGTCGTGTAAGATTTCATTCATTTCCTTTCATTTTCAAATAGATGCCATACTTTTGAAAATAGCAACAAAAAAGAATCATAGTCACTAAATTTAAGGATTACCTAATAAAAATCTTAAACATAAAAAAGCCTAGAAGTATATTGTCTCCATTCACCCTTCACCTGCCTGTGTAGCACTTGAATTTACTCTTAAGTTTGTTTGTTTTCTGACCACAAATGAAATCCAGTTTGCAGCAGAATGATTATGAGACAGGCACGTCTGTGTTCTAGTCTTCACCCCTCCAGGGTTACTTGCCTGGGTTTCTGCTTCCATATCTGCAGAGGTAAGAATACCCACCTCAAGTGGATGTGAGCCCTCTGTGAGATGCAGAAAGCTCCTTGGATACTGCCTGGCCTCTGATACATGCTCAGTGGTTGTAGGAAATTTTAGCAAAATTAGAAACACTCAGAAAAGGATATAATCCCTTTATTCAAATTCCACCAGGCAGAGAAGATCAGTGTTTCTGGTTTGGGGGTGTTTTATTCCAGTCCTTTTTTTCTCCAGATACCTGCTCTACAAAAGTGGGACTATGCTAAAATTGTACAAGATTTTGGATTTCAGCAAATGTTTATACTTAATTTTTCAACAATAGGAAGGAGTGGTTACCCCGATTGATTTTTTTTTTTAATTGCAGTTGAATTGAGAATTTTGTGTTACTATTTACTTGTAACACATTTTTTGTTACAGTGAGGATTAAGTGTAATTGAAAGACATTTTGGACAATTAAAATTATAAACATTACAATCCTTATGAATTCATCATTCAGATCTCCTTGTTATGCATTCAAATAATGTGGCCATTTTCCCCCCTTATTTCTGAAGATATTTACAGACTGTAGGAGGCTGAGGCTGTAGCCCGTCTACACTGCTTCCGGTCTGGGAGAACAGTGAGGCGATCTTGCACTGACCAAATGTGGACTGAATCTTTCTCAGCTCTCTGTGTCTCATCCCATGTGACTGAGCTGGATTTCATGAGATAGTTGTGTTACTATAGTGTCGAAATTAAGATTTTGTTATCACATTTCTTTTAAGGTCTTCAAATTCCTTTGAAGCCAATTCTTCAAAAAAGCCTTGTTGTCTATCTTTTTTAAAACAGGCACTTACACACACATGCACACACACCCCTCTGCACTCACCAGTTTATCTGCCTTGCATATTGAGATTATCCAGGAATTATATTTCATGAATTTTCTGAAAGGAGGGAACTCAAATATTCTTTGTACTCAAGCTTGTGTGTTCTGCAGTCAAGTCCTGGCTTTTATTTCTGTCCTCCTAAGATTTCCATGTGAATTTATTTTAGTTGAAAAATTGTCTTAATTTTACTGCCATTTTCCCTTTTTTTTTTTTTTGTAACAAGTATGGGGTTGTTTCAAAGGTCTAAATCAAATAAATGTTTTAAAAATATTTTGTTTAGTAATACTCCTTGAGAATATCCTTGTCACTGTATGAAATTCATAGTGTAGGTATATATTTGCTTGATTCTATGCATAGTATACATTTTACATACCACATGTTACAAATTTTTATATAAACCTGTTTCCGTCTGAGATTCTTAATTATTTCCAACCTTTTGGCAAAAGAAAAGATCAAAATTTACCTGTGCTAAATAGGTGTATCTTTATCCTTCTAGGAAATTCCAAACACATGCAGAAAAAGATCCTTTCATGCTTTAGGCTATTATTTTGTTCTGTTTTTGGTGAGAATCTGGGACCTAGTCAGAAACTTGTGGCTTTATCATTCTCCTCTGCACTTTTGTCTTTAGAATCAAAACTTAGTTTGTAAAACCAACGCCACTTCTGAAACTAACCCAGCTGTTAGGATTTGTTTTCTCCCACCATTTTGACCTGTTTTTAAACTATTTTAATAAGAACAGTATTAAAATGCATTGTGAATGTGGGATTTTCCCCTTTAGTTTAAAAACTCATCCAGAGGGGTGCCTGGGTGGCTCAGTGGGTTAAAGCCTCTGCTTTTGGCTCAGGTCATGATCTCAGGGTCCTGGGATCGAGTCCCACATCGGGCTCTCTGCTCAGCAGGGAGCCTGCTTCCTCCTCTCTCTCTGCCTGCCTCTCTGCCTACTTGTGATCTCTGTCTGTCAAATAAATAAATTAAAAAAAAAAAAAACCCTCATCCAGAGCACACACTATGCTTTCTCTTTATGGAATTAACATAAATCGAGATGGTACAGAGGCACTCCCGTGTTGGGACGTGATATGAAATTAAGGTTCACTTGCGCTGCTTCCAGAATGGCCTGTTCTCTCTCCTTCAGCTTGAGTCTTGCCGAGACAGACTAGAAGGATGGTCCATCTCCCTCAAGTTCCTTGGCACCTCTGTGCTTTCTGCCTAGCAAGGGTGACAGAGCTGCCAATGGGAACATAGAAAGAGCAGGGTCTCCCCCTCCTCAACCCACTTTCCAGTTTCAGCAACACTTTAATGACCTCCTGGCTTCCATGCCAATTCTGTTTCCACACAGTGACGATCTCTGTATTAGCTAATATTTATCGAGTCCTTCCCATATGCTAAGACCTTTACTGTTTCACTTGGAAATCCTCTGAGATAGGTTGTATTATCGTCTCCATTTTGTAGATGACAAAACCACAGACAAAACCTAAAGTAGCTGATTTAAAATGATGACTGATGCATTGTGGTGTGGGGCTTTGAGTCCAAAGTGCTAGCTCCAAGTACTGCACTCACTACCTCCTCCTTCCTCTAAGCAAATTCTGATGGAGCCCAAGTTCAGCTCCATAAAAAGTATCTGAGCAACCCTTGGGATTTGTTTTATCGGGATTTGACCTTCATTATCTCTGGGGATTTCGTTACCGTGGGATGTGACTTGTAAATCAGTCTAACACAGTGTGGTTTCTCTTTCACTTTGCACGTCATACAGCAGGCGTTCATGACGTATTGTAGAGTTTTCCATAAAATCGTTGAGTTGTCTGGCAGTGTGTGTGTGTGTGGTATCTACCCGATCTGCTGCTGTGTTAGTCCTGGGGGAAAGGTCATCCAGGTTAGATGAGGGATTTCTTTGAACTCATCAAAATCACTAAACTTTAGGTCATCACCAATACAGAAGTGGGAAAATACCCCAATGTGAAGTTTTGTAGACTGTTTTAATTTTGAAAACACAAATCCAACTATGTATTTTGGAAATTACATGCAACATACTAAGTCTGTGATTTTAGAACATAACTGTAGGTGTCTTACTTCTGATATAAGTTATTCCATGGTCTAGAACATACTGAATGCTCAGTAAATGACTGCTTCATGAGTGAATTAGTTGCATTATTTATATAATTTGGAGGAACTAAAAATAATGAATAATAAGCAAAACTCAGTGTATATCTGGGCCAATGATCATGTATGATATATACTAAGTATTTTATAGAGGGCATGACTGTTTCCATAAAAACGTGTTGTAAAAAAAAAAAGTGTTGTATATTCAGATTATATTTTATCTAAGGAACTAATTATTCCTCAAAATACCAGTCTGAGGAAGATGAGTGACACCCTTCTTTTATAGATGAGGAATTTATGGTTAAGACTGGTTACGTATGACTGACTCAAGATTGATTAACTCTGGTAGTAGGAAAACTTGCCTCCAGCCTCATTCTGAGCCTGCGCCCTACAAGTTGACCTTTCAAAGCTGTGGCCTCCTACTGTCCAGCATTGCCCCCCTTATTAAAAGGGGGAGCATTTTAAATTAATCACCCACTTTAAAAGAAATGTAATAATTTAGCTGCGTAAGCACATTTGGTTTCTAAGTATACAACAAGTATTTCTAGACATTTGGCCCCAGACACTTTTTTCCCTTCACACAGTTTCACAAAGTGCACACGAAGCAGATGGCGTCGACGAGCACATGGTTTATTTACAGCCAGTACAGTAGACGGAGGCATATGTGCTCAGGCCTTTTCCACCCGCGCCATGGGAGCCATTAGCACATCCATTTAGAGGAAGGAGTCTCGGGGTTTTGCTCTGGGCATTTCTGTTCGCTCCCCTGAAGGATCACCATCTGCCAGGCCTCTTGCGAGGTCGTGGCACCCTCCCCCGTTGCCCAGGCAGTCACTGGCCTCTTCTTCAGAACACCCTTGGTTCACTCAGACCCGGTGCTGACAGCGGCCGCCCGTCCCTCACTCACCCCGGTTTCACTCAAAGCCTGTCCGGCTTCCACCCAAGGCTGCTCTTGGGCCAGGTTCAAGGCCACGCCGTTCAGCAGACATGAGGACCTTCCTCACACCAGCCTGGGGCCTGGGGCACAGAGGGTCCTCAGACAGGCTCCCTGGGAGCTGGCACATATGTTTCTTCTTTGTATTCTGATTTCAAGGCTGCAGCTTGGCTTGTCACCTGCGATGCCTGGAGAGCCGGCAGCTGTTGGCCTGCGAGACTTCACGCATCAGAGGAACCAGGCAGTAGCCCCTGCCTTCCGCGCCGCTCACCATGGAATCATGTTCACGCTTTTCTTCTTTCACAAAGGTTCTCCCTAGGTGAATAATTATTAACTGTATTTAAAGGGCAGGGACTCAGAACTTTTTTCAACCCCAAATGTTCTTGGGGACAGAAAAAACTTTGTGGATACTTCAGCTAGCCATTTCTATTTATTACTCCCCTTCCCAAAATTAAAAGAGATTTAAAAAGCCTGGCAACTGAAATGATCTGTTAACTTAGCAGCCCACAGCTAACCAGTAACAGCTTCTCCACTTTCTAGTTCCAAATTCCTGGCAGAGCAATCTGATTGGCTTGACTTATCTTTTTAAGCCAAGCTGTACAGCTTGAAGCTTCCCAACCAGCATTTGTGGGTGGGGCTCCTTCAGCTGAATGGCAAAAGGTAGATTTTGCCAGTTTCTTTTCATTGTTGCATATTTATGTTATCACTGAATGGAGTGTTTTATAAGCTGGCCTTGAGCATGTATAAAGCGTCAGGATCAGACTTTTTCTTTTACCTCCTAGAAATTTGAGATAAAGATACTTGTGTTGTCTGATTAGGTAGTCATTGGTCATCTTGCCACAATGTTTAAAAAAATTACTGTAGAGGAGAGTCACAGCAAAGCAGCAGTTGTGACTTCGGGTAGGACTCACATGTGCTGCATTTCTCTCTGGCATTTGGGTTACGACCTTTTTGTTCTTGCCTGGAAACTTCACGTGAAACCACTGGTGTGCGCTATGAGGTAATCACTTGGGATCTGTTGGGGCGTTTATGAGTCTTCCTTACCACCAGCATGTGGAAATCCCATGAGACATGTCTCTTCCTCTGGAGCATCCAATTCTCAGTTGATGATTCTTACTGTCTTCCCTTTAGTATTTGCTCTGGGAGCTCCTTTTATTCTTTAATATTCAGTAATTTCATTTGCACACTTCCGTCCAATCTTATGCTGCCAGGTAGCTGTGGTCACATGATTTGCTGCTGAGCCATTGGTGGCACAGATTCCTAGAGAACGGGACAAGGATGAGGCAGACACCCAGAAACATGTATGGTACAGATATGATTTTGAGAGACCTGAAACATAAAACTGTATTTGCTCTCAAATACTTGTCCTCAAACAAGTCTCTTTACAAAATTGGGTTCTGTTAGAATTAGGAGCATAGCAGTATCTTGACCTGTATTGGCCTCTATTCACTCTGTGTACATTTATAAGTCTAAATGCTGTTATAGGAACCTCTCCCCCCACCCCCTGCCAAAATAAGCTACTATCTATTATAGCATGTTTTAAACCATTTTGTTTGAATCTAAATTTTAGAATTTAAATAAAATTAAAATCTGTCTATTTTCTTTCTTTTTTAAAAAAAATTTTTTTTAAAGATTTTATTTATTTATTTGAGAGAGAATGAGTAAGAGAGAGCATGAGAGAGGAGAAGGTCAGAGGGAGAAGCAGGCTCCCGAGGGAGCTGGGAGCCCGATGCGGAACTCGATCCTGGAAATCTGGGATCATGACCTGAGCCGAAGGCATTCGCTTAACCAACTGAGCCACCCAGGTGCCCAAATCTGTCTATTTTCTATAATTCTAGCAACTGCATAATTTTAAAAATTCTACAAATGAAATCATACAGCATAAAATAGCATTCCTTTATCTTACATGGCAAAAACTGAGGTCCCAGGATTAACAAGTACTGACCACTTACGCATGCAGTGGGGGCAGAAGGCTGAGGGCTCCATGTTTGCAACGTCCATCAGCTGGTGCTGGGCAAGGTCTGGTCCCTGTGCCAAGTAACTCCAATTATTCTTTGGTAAACACACTTTTATTCATTGAGGAACATTTGTTTGCCAGTGTATCATACAATTATATGATGAATGGAGAACAATAGATGCATTGTAGAAATATTTTTAAAACAAGTGAACAGCAGACAGTGCATAGGGAAGGGGCCCCAGCTCCAGAGTGTCTGCCGATGTGTGATATTTAGTAAAGGACAAGGATAAATACGGGCTCAGAAGGACAGCACACTTCATGTCAAACACCTCTTTCTGGAATGAGCCGGGCAGCATTAGTTTCCGGCTGTACCCCCAGGGTGAGTTAGCAGGTGGGGGCAAGTGTGTGTGCAGGTGTACGCACAAGTGGGCGTGAGCGCGCCCCAACACTCTGCTTTCTCATGCTCACCATAGTAAGAAGAAAAAATCCACCATGCATTGGTTGATTTAATGTTTCCTGAGGTCTTGACTTGAAAGGAACGTGAACATAAATGTAAATTTTTCAAGAGGCTAGAATTGGGGGTTTTGGCTGACTTGAAACAAAACAGGGCTGAAGTAAAATGCCTTCAGAGCTTTACAGTTTGTGTAGGAAGGGACCATTGGCCATGTCTTCCCTGATCAGCAGCACAGAATACACAGTACTTTCACCAAACATCAGAAGGATTCACGGACCATGACAGATTGCTTTTGTAATTTATTCTGCCTGGATGGACCTGGAATACGGTCAGTGAATCTTATGTGAATGAGGGAAGGTTTTTCTCCTTGCATTACAGGGGCTGCCGAAGGCCCTCTTGTCAGACCTGATGAGGAGAGCAGCATTTAGCTGTTTTCTTCTCCCTTCATAATTTATTATGCTGTGTTTTCATCCTACGGTAGTATTCGGTATAAATGTTTAATATTTATCATGGGCATCTCTGTTAAGAACAAGACAGGATTCGGATTACAAAGCAATTTTACTAAATTTTTATTACTCTCTTTGAGCTGCAACCCTCCGACCAGAACTACTACCTTCCATGGGAGAATGTTTGTTTACAAGGCAATAAAATTAGTCATTATTGCTATTGGACAGCAGTTAGAACTAAATGTAAGTCTCTGTGACTCATGAGGTGTACTTGGCATTAGGTCAGTGTTTCCCAGACTCTAACCATTTGTACACCACCTGTCTTGTCTTCTCTGTATCTATGTACCACCTGCATTATTTATATAATAGGCCTTAATTTTTTATACTAAACCAAACTTATTTTGAAAGGAGACTGTGTGGCCTCCTCAAGTAGAAAGTTTGTATCACTTGATACAAAATGATGATACAAACATACATCATTAAAATAAATAAGTGGAATAAGACTAGGGCCTAAGGCCGTCCCTCTGCAGGGAAAGCGGGGCCTTGGCAGGTGTTACGGAGGAGAGCTGTCATCGACATGCAGCATCTAGCTGAGACTTCAGTGTTTGAGAAGGCTTGAAATGCACTGAGAAAGAAATAAGGTTTTCATTTTGTAATTCCGTGATGTGCCTCTGAAGTCACCTGGGGCATCCCTGGCGGCAGACCTCGCTACACCATGCGGCTGACCCAGAGAACTCAAGGGACAGTTTCCTTCGTGGAGACCAGTGAACCAAGTCAGTGTGGAGACAGTGAGACTTAAAAGATACTTATTGAGCACCCAGTGAAGGCAACCGTAGGAGAGATGGCGATCAAACACGAGGCCTCCTGAGAACTTGTTAGGTTTCACCGAACCAACATCAGCTGGGTAGAAGTTGAAGGATGGAATAAATCATCCCTCACCCCATTTGTTTCAGGCCACTCGCCCTCACATTCTGTGCATAATCGCCTGCTCACATGCAGGTGAAACCTAGTTGGAAAGTCATATATATTAAAATGGGGGGGGGGGAGTCGTTTTTTTGTAGGCTATGAGTACATGCAGAAATTCAATTTTTCCACTTTAAAATCTGAGATACTTTTCTTTTCTGTAACACGCACACACACGCACGCACACATTTTCAGGAAGCAGCAGCAGCCGCTTCTCTAAACCCTATGAGCACGTCTCTCAGCAGTAGCCCCATTGAGTTCAACATAAAAGGCACCAAGACCTTTACTACTAACGTGTGAAATATCATGTCTTTCATGGAATCGGTGCTCAGTAGATGGTTGATAGGTACATTTGTGAATTTATTTTTGAAATACTTGACAAAGCTGTGCCTTTCCTGTAGCTGTCTATCCTGCCAGGTGCTTTGCTGCGTGGGTGTGGCAGAAGCATAGACACGTGGCGTTTGCAGACGGAATGCTGTCATCTGTGATGCTGGTGAAGACGGGACACTCCTTGGTGTGGTTTCTCTAGGTTTCTGTAGTGATACCAAACCAGGCATCTTCCTTTTGCTCATCCAGGTCCACTGCCCTGCCTCTCTTGACCTGCTCTGTGCCCCTGAAAATTGACTTCTGTGCACTGCTTTGGTGGATGCCATTGCCTCTGGTTCCCAGTTGGGTTCAGCACGGGGGGCACCTGAGTCTGGGGGGCAGGAGTGAGGTCAGGATCCTTTTTTCTGTGGGGTTTCTCAGGCCCTGGCTCGTGAAGGGTGATCACAGCTCTTGTCAGGCAGTGCTGTCCGACAAGCATTTCTGTCCCAGGTTCTGGTAGCCACTTTCCCATCTTGCCCCTTCAGCCTTGGGGTGTGACAGAGCCTGGCCTACTGGATTCCCCCATGTTATTGACCCAGGGGACTGCACTAGGTCTTGTGGCTTTCCCGCACCCCACCCACTTCTTTGTAAATAGCCCCTTTATTAAATTCCTTTCAAATTATCATAATTTGAGAATGTCACCTGTTTCCTGCTGGAACCTTGACTGGTGAACTGGCCAAATTGCAGCACAGCCAAACTGACTCGTCGCAAATGGCCTGACCTCTGACCTCAGCTTTAACAGCCATGTGTTGTATACCAGAACAGCCCCCAAACTCGGAGGTGCTTCAAGATCGCCTGGGGAGGTTGTGAAAATGCCCCTAGGCATTTTCCTAGGCCCCTCCCCTCCAACTCCTGGCTTCAGGGTGCTGAGGATGGCTCCGAGGTGCTTGTACCTCTTGACCTTTGCTCACTAGACACAGAATATGATAATTTATAGTACCCCAAACCTAGGTGACCTTCTGAACAGGTAACTGGTTCAAGGGCACTAGGCCTTAGGAGCCATGTTTTTACTGTTACCTGGAAATAAGTGAGAGAAACACCTGATGGTTGGAAAATACAGATTCCCCTGAAAAATACAGTTTGGTGAGAAAGAAAATAAACTTAAACCTCAGAGAGGAGAATAACTGCTTTCTTAACTCCTTGTTAACAACAGTGAACTAATGCATTAAGTGCCGAAATGACCAGATTCCTGGTTTCTGTGCGAGCTTTGGAAAGGAAGAGATCTTTGCCTAGTATCCAGGAGGAAAGCCTCGTGTCTGTCTTGTCAGAGTTCCTCACCATCATCTGTTAAGGGAAAAATCTTGTTGACTACCAAAGTATGACTCAAGGTGCAAAACGTAATTCTCTAAATACTGGACACTTCCTGCAAAAAAGAAGTTATAAATCCTGTTTTAAAGAAAATCCCTCAGTCGAGCACTTGCTGTTTATCACCGATGAAATGCTTAGTCAGTTTCTGTCAGTGACCACACTCTGAAAAAGAGTCAGCATTCACACTCCCAAGGGAAAAGTGAGATTGGAGCTCAAAACCTTGAATAAAATAGTATCATGGACAATGGGAGTGTCCAGAGGACACAGGTTCAAATCCTGCTTGGACCAAGTGATCTGCTTTTCCTAGTTAAGCTGTTGGGACATGTGAGAGTCTCAGTGTTACTCCCTGTCCCCGGTCTAACCACTGTCCCCAGCAGAACTCTGTTATCATCTTTAACCAATAAATAAGTAAATAAATAAATAATTTTAAAAATCACATCCCTAATTTCAGGGCCGTTACAAAGATGTCAAGATAATTGCAAAGTATAGTCTGATGAGTCAGTAAGGCAGACCCCAGGTGCCCCCATCTACCCTACAACGGGCCTTGCAAAATTATAAGAGAATTTCTCAGTCCCAAGTTAAGTAGTAATTCATCTCAACCAAATAGTGAGCCAAGGCATTTAGCAGTTCTGTCTTCTCAGAAGGTGGAATGAGGGGTACTCAGCTGAGAGCTAATTGCTAGAGAAGGATAATAAGTTATGTGTTATATAATATTTTGCCATTTCGTTCATTTTAAGCCTTTTCCTTTTAATGGTTTGGCAAAGTGCTTTTAACTACGGGTTGTGGAGATTAAGATAAAAGGTCATCTTGGATAGAACAGCCTAGGAACAGAGATCCTTTCTAGGAGGGCAGAGCTGGGCCAGGAGTAATTCAGTTGACCCACTTGGAAGTGTTTGGACAATTCTGATTGAAGTGTGTCCATCCACCTCGAGGCACTCCTTGTCTCTCCAGGTCAGCTCTCAGAGCCATCTAGACTAATATGCCCTGGAAAGAGAGAAGGGGTCCTTAAGGCCCCCGGAGTTACTTTGACCAGCACTCAGGAGCCAGGAGGTACAGGTGTGTGCAGTACAGTTTCGTCTCTGAACACATGGTGCTCAAAAAGGAGAAAGGCTGATCAGGCTTCGTGTTCTCCACGGTCTAACTGAATTAGATATGCTGGGGACCCCCCTAGGACGTGCACTGGTGACCGAGAGGGTGGGGACCAGCATCTTAGGAGATAGTAGATCCCCATTCCACTCCACCCTTCCATTTGCCCCTTATCCACAGGGTCTTCAGCCACCACGAGAGCTGCTGTGGGCTCAGAAGGAGACAAAAGGAAAAGGCTAGAAGCAGCAGAAACACCTTCGAGGAACCGCCATGAGAGCCATCGGAGGGGGGGGGGGGCGACCCTGCCCCAACCCCTGCCATGCTTTCTTCTTTTTTTCCCCCATACAACCTACTTTTATTCACCTCAATTTTTTGATGGCCTTCAGTTCAATCATTTTAATTTGAGGTTCTAAGTGACCTTTAAAAAAGAAAAAAGTTGCTTCACAGGAGGTTAATGACTCATGAAATGACTAGTGACACATGTACGTGAATTCATTGGATCCGATTTCCCAGCCAAGGGGAAGGGGAGTGTGATTGGAAAGTGGTCAGTAGACAGTGTGGGTACCCCGGAGAGACCCAGGGAGGAGATGTGGTGATATAAAGCCAATGCGGGACTGGAAGGGGGTAGCTTAGGGACCGCGAGAAGATGCGGGAGCAAGAACCTTCACCACACAGAGTCTTTTTCCTAAGACCAAGTCAGGCCAGCAGGGGTTTTGTTTTGTGTAAGGCTGTTTTGGTACCCAACAGCACCATCCATTGTATGTGGGGTTGCCAACTTCAGCAAATAAAGAAAATACAGGATTTGAATTTCAGAGAAACAGTAATTTTTAAAGTATAAGTCTGTCCCAGATTACCCAAAATTCAGTTTTAACTGGGTGTTCTGAATTTTATCTGGCAGTGTTCGGAATGGCTGAGCGCCTGACACTCAGCCGTTCTGTGGGAAAGATATTGTTGGCCCCCCCTCAGTGATGGGAAAGCCGAGGCTAGGAGGGATTGTGGTTTCCAGCCTCTTGGCTAGTGAAGAAGTCTCCAGAAGCTGGTGTTCCCAGTCCTCAGACCAACCACGGAGCACGCACTGTAGCACCAGACAGCAGGCTCACAAACACACTTTGGGCCGTCTGGGGTTCTCTCGGTGGCGTTGAGGGCCCCGGAGGGAGGTGAGGCCGGCAGAGGGCTTCCTTCCAGAAGCCCTGGAGAGCTGGGAAGACAGAGACTCCAGGCAGTGAACACGCAGGTGAGGTTGGGGCAGAGGCCTGGAAGGAACGTAAGAGTCACCTGGTCTATCCTTCCTGAGAGGACGTGGAGGACAAGGTGAAGTGAGCATTCAGCCGCAGAAAAACAACATCCGTGGAGCTGGGAGCAGAATCGGGTTTCTTAAGTCCTCCCTGAGTTCTTTCCAGTCCGTAGCGCTGACACTGCAGATTCGTATCCAGCCCTCCAAGTTTCCACACAAGCGCGGCTCGAGATGCTCTACCCACTTGGGCCAACCGGCGGGAAGGACGCTCTGCTTATGAATCACTGTCCTCATTTTCTTCTCTGTTGGTGTAAGAACCTCCTTGGTAGCCCCTTATTACCAAGAGGCTGGGTTACGTTTTAGATCCCAGTTAACAAAAACCAGGGACCAGAAACATCCAGGTTTTGCCATTCATTGCATTAGGTACGACGGGGACAGTTATCTGTGTTTCCAAAATCTGGCTACTCGGTAGCATGAAAGAAAAACCTAAAGTTGTGCTTCTTCTGGCTTAAAAATATGAATCAGTGGGATGCCTGGGTGGCTCAGTCCATTCCGTGTCCTCCATCAGCTCAGGTCATGATCTTGGGGTCCTGGGATCAAGCCCGGCATGGGACTCCCTGCTCAGCAGGGAATTGGCTTCTCCCAATGCTCTTCCCCCAACTCGTGCACACTTTCTCACTCTCTCTCAAATAAATAAATCTTAAAAAAAAAAAAAATAAGTATCAGTAATTTTGCAATGTAGCACTCATCCCTATTTAGGACTGAAATGTGGTAGGGGGACTAGTCAGCAGAAGCCTGCATATGAACTCTCTGGGGCCCTCCACAGTGCCTGGTTGGGAAGAAAGAAATGCTTAGGATAGAGAGGAATGGGGAGGGTCAGGGTTTCTTTTGACTTAGAGAAAACCATCACCCCCAGTTCCTCCATGGAATGAGAGCTTTATGATAACAGGAGGTGTCGATGTTACCCAAAGATTGAATTGACCCCGTTTTTTCTTCTAAATCCTTAAGTAAGGCCTTCCTATATTTTCAGGACCTCTGTGCCTTTTCCTGGCTTTTAAATATGCAGGAATAAACTTTTTTTTTTAAGTTTATTTTGTTTACTTTAGCAGCTTTTGATGTAAACTGTGGATCTGAGGATAAGAATACTTAAGTGAACCCATAGCTGTGTCCACACTGTCTTAGCCTCTCAGTAAATTAGCACGTGGGAAACTATTTAGAGGGGAGAAGGTCATTTATGGGAAAGAAGATGCTTTTCTTCTTCTCTACTCATGTGGTTTGCCCCATTCCTGACATGGTGGATATTTGCGATGTTTTCTTGGAAAGCAAAATATCCCACGTTAACGTTGCATGGCTTCTTTGGGAAGCTGAAATCCCACATGCTCCTCCACACATTATTTCTTCAGGTGCTGCTACAGTTTTCACTGTTTGCTGCAAAAATGGAATTATCCTCGGCAGATCGCTGCTTTAGTATCTCAGGAGCGGTAGTGTAAAACGGGAACCAGCTAGAGCCGGAAGCCAGGACACCTGTTACTCAGGTTCCTCCTTCGCCCTTTACCTCCATGGCCTCCACCCGCCACACCCACGCCAGCCGAAAACATTACGAAGTGGGTAACTTTCTTCCCTGATGGTCACAAGAATCATACTTGACCATTTGCAGACTGGAGAACGGGAAAGTAAAAAAGCGAAGGATCTATGGGAATGCAACTGGCCAGGAGCTGACTGGCTTTGTAAACTGTGGTCCTCAAATCTGTGTAGCTTGCGAATAAAAAAGCCTCTTGGACATTTAGTAGAGTTACTTGTTGACTTACAAAAATGACCCATAGAATGGAAGAAACCTCACTTCCAGAGTCAAGCCGCAAAAGCAGCATGGTTTCTAAAGGAATTTTTTTTTTTTTTAAGATTTTATTTATTTATTTGACAGAGAGAGATCACAAGCAGGCAGAGAGGCAGGCAGAGAGAGAGGAGGAAGCAGGCTCCCCGCTGAGCAGAGAGCCCAATGCGGGCCTCGATCCCAGGACCCTGAGATCATGACCTGAGCCGAAGGCAGCAGCTTAACCCACTGAGCCACCCAGGCGCCCTAGAAAGGAAATTTTTTTAATGAAGCCCAAATATTTAAACTGATTGAATTCCTGCTTTTAAAAGAGCCAGATAAGTATGTACCCCTGAAAGGTATCTGATTTAGAAAATCCAAAAAAAACTATAAATTAGCCCAGAACAGTGCTCAGAGGAGGAAGCAGCAGCATGCCCTTGGAACTCCCAGTGGTCTCTAAAGGTCAGTGGGAACTTGCTGTTTGGAGGCAGACAGATCCGGGAAATAGTTCCCAAAGCGGATGGGGTCTTTTTCTGGAGAAAAGTGGGTAAACAGTTTCCTTAGTTGTCACTTTTCTCACTCAGAAAAACTTCAGCTGGATTTTGGTCATCTTCTGGTCCAAAATTTTCCAGTTTCATAGCCAAGAAAAACATGTATGGTTGGGAAATCTAGGAGTTTTACCCACTTTCTTCAAAACCCACTCTGCGTTGAGCTTGGCAAATAGTCAGTGGTTAAGTATTGCATTGGTGAGTCAATTTGACGTGTGGGTGTATCTCAGATGTCTTGAAGACTAATGTGGTTTTGGATACTTTATTCTCTTCACTTGCTATGTGTCATTGGTTCATTTTCTCTAGTATGACCTGGATCACTGGGAAGACCCCTCAGGTTTCTGATAATTCATAGAATGAATGATGCCATTCCCAGATATATCTGAGTGACTGGTAGAGAAATTCTGTCGAATTTTGGTATTCATTTCCCTAGCCAGCAGATTTTTCTCCCTATAAATATTTGTTCAGTTAAACTACACATCCTAACAGTTTCTGAATTCTGTTTCCGTGTAGGCAGATATTACTGGAAGAACTCCCTCGCAAAACTCTCTAATCCTCATATAATGCCCACGGTATATGGACCCCTGCCTTGGTTATTTGGGAAATGGTTTACACTGGAATGTCTAAATGCAAAACCCTCAAAATCCAAAGTGCTCCAGAAACTGCCGAGTGGGTGGTAACTGCTGAGCAAACAATCGGGGCACTGCCCTGTTGCTGCCAGAGGCTGGAGGGGAGCTTAGCCCCAGCAGCAGGAAAAGGGATGCACGTAATGCTTCCACATCGCTTAAATACAACACCAGAATTTCGGTGGCTAAGAGCAGATGTCCCTTGTGTTTGGTCTTCAATATTGTGGGGTCTTATTTGTGGGCAGAGGTCTTCTCAGTATCTGTTACTAGGATAAAATTGTAAGGAGGTCTAAGGTGATTAAGTATGGAACAGCAAACACCGAGGAGATTCCTAGAGGAGAAGGGTAATCCATTCTCTTCCTGAATGGTGGAATGTAGGCCTTTGCAATTTACACTTGTCTCTGCTGTGGGCCCCCATGGCATCCCACCCCATCCTCACAAGTATTGATCATCGGCACCTGGTTTCCCAGGGGAAGAGGTGAGGACAGGCCTGCAGGCCCGGGCAAGAGAGGGTTAAATCGCAAGCTGGGTTTCCAGAAATTCAAGGCAGAGCTCTGTGTCACTGCAAACTAACCTATTCATTAGGAATCCTGCTGCATCATCCCTGGAACTTAAATTCCCATTTTCATCTTGGTATTTTTGGAAGTCAATGAATAGTATTAACTTATGCTCTGAAAAAAAAGGGGAATGATCCCGTGACAGATTTAAGAAGCACGGCAGCAGTCATTCCCATTTTAGATTATAGTAAATTCCTTCTGCATCAGGCTCGCTCCTTATGAGTTTTCTCTTCCTCTCTTCATCACGTTCATCGTCCCTTGGGCGAGTTGTGTCTGTCCCTCCCGCTGTGCTCCCACAGAGGACTTCTGCAGCGCCTCGGGCAGGCCTCCGACCAGCTGGAGAGCCTTCTTTCTGCCACCCCCCTGGTCCTCCCCACCCCGGGCATGAGACCTGGGCCTCATCTTCAGCTCTCCTGGGGTAGTGTGTCGTTACCTGGAAAAAGAATTAGAAAGCATTTTACGTTGCTTATTATAAATCATTAATTGAAATGCCACTAAACCCAAGGAATTTATTCTCTCATTGATGTGTGCGTAACTCCCATTAACATTTATAAAATTGTTTAGAATCAAAGAACCGGCAGGAGCCGGTAACAGAGGATTCCATTTTGATCCTGCTTTGCAAAGTGACTCATACCCACAGGGCATCAACAAGCATTTTAAATGTGATTTTTACAACTCCTTTTTAAAAAATTGAGCAATTACTGGATGTATCACCACAACATGCTCAAGTCCTTGAGAATAAATGCTGTAGCCACTCATACAGTTCTGCTCCACCCAGGCTGGAAGTTGTGAGCTTTGTCCGACGTAGGCAATGTCAGTGTTGGGAGGTTTAACCTTGTGCCCACCGTTCCTGTACCCTTCCATCCGTCGGGGGGCTGCTGGAGCACTTGGGACGCAGCATCACAACACTGGAGAAGGCACCGGAAGTGGGACAGAAACCATACACATTGTCACCCATAGGACAAAGAGAAGTAAATAGAGGTTTTGGCTTCACCTGAGCTAATTGTGTGGTTATTGACAGATAATGTCCCTGAAATGAACAGTGGAGAGTTGGGGGGAGTCAGTCCAGGTATGCGTAAAGCTGTTGAAATCCTCCATTTACCAATCCTTGCTATGGTAGAAGAACCACAAAGAATCGGAAGATAGTGTAGAAACAACTTGAAAATACTCTTCATCTTTCAGGTAAAATGCAAACACAAGGTGTTAGCGCTGCATTCTCACTGCGTGTTTTTGTACACTGCTTGTGTGTTCACCGGATAGCCAATCCAGGAAAACTTCTCTCATGATCTGCCCCATTTGGGGGTCTGTGTGTTTCTCCTTCTGTCTTGCCTGTTCCTTCCTTACCTCTTCTGCCTGTAACAGGGCTTATTATACAAATATTCCCAATGTTTGGAAAATGAGTTCAGTTTGGGTGAGAGAAGGGGTATTTTCATATTTATGTCTGATTTGGGCATACTGTATGGTGTCCTTTTAGTGCTCGTTCATCTTTCTTAGAAAGGTTGAGATTTTGTAACATTTGGATTAACACTTGTGTGTGTGCTTTAAAGATTTTATTTATTTATTTATTTGACAGACAGAGATCACAAGTAGGCAAAGAGGCAGACAGAGAGAGAGAGAGAGAGAGAGAGATGGAAGCAGGCTCCCTGCTGAGCAGAGAGCCCGATGCGGGACTTGATCCCAGGACCCTGAGATCATGATCTGAGCTGAAGGCAGTGGCTTAACCCACTGAGCCACCCAGGTGCCCCAACACTTGTGTGTTTTTAAATTTTGTTTTTTGGAAAATCATCCTACCCAAGATGAGGAGATGGAAAACTATAAGTTAATTTTATTAGGTTTTGAAGTGCTGGTTATAATTGAATCATTTCCCTAAAGACTGGCAGCATCTCGCCTAGTTCTGTCCTTGGAATATCGTCAGACCTTGCAAGAACTTTGAGTTTCCTCTGCTTTTGTTGGAGGTTGAGAAACAAGTTTTTATTTCTGTAATTATTCATCTAGATATTCTAAGGAAGAAAAATACAGAATAGCCCTTTAACACTAAACCTCATCTTTAACCCCTCCCTTTTTTTTTCTTTTTTTTCTTTTCTTTTAAGAATAAATACACAGTTTCCAAAGGAAGGAAGCAATGCTGGCTATTAACAGGTAGAATCTATCTGGCACTGAATAGATAGAAACAAGCCCAGAATGCTTTTTACTTTTTCTTCGCCACAGCACTGGGAACTGGGTCAGGATTATTCTTGTTTTACAAATGAGGTGGCCGGCGCTGGGGAGGTGAAGCCAGCCTTCCTCAGGGCTACAGATCCCGGCCCAGAAGAGGCGGGAGGATTGAGGGCAGACCTGCAGGATTACTGCCCAGCCCTGCCCGCGGCTGGATCCTAGCTGGAGTCGGGGTGTGTAGGGCCAGTGTTAGCCCGATGAGGCCAGTTGTTCCCAGAGACCCAACTTGACCTGTCAGTACCCCACAGAGTACTTGGAGCATGACAGGCACTCGATAAAGGCTTGTGAATGAAAGTATTGTCAAAGCCTCGTAATTCATTATAATTCATCATCACATCCTTGTGACTGCCCTGGCCACAGCCAAATCTATTTTGAAACCTCATTGCAGGTAAGTGTTAAAAATACATATTTTAATTTTTTTTTCTTTTTTAAATAACATTACCAGAATTAGCCATATGTGTCAAAGTGGCCAAAGGCCTCTAGCGGCCAAGACCATCAGCAAATCAGAGGTGTGGAATGGGGAAACTATATGCAAACTTTCTCTTTGATTTAAGATTATTCCTAATGGTTATTTTTTTCCTGGCTTTAATATATATACTCATTGTAGAAAATACGGTGAGCTGTAAACAAGAAAATTAAAACATCTCTTAATCCCACTCTATTACGATAACAATGTTAAGCTCCTATTTATTTCCCCTCCTTTGTGTGGGGGGATGTGCATCATATATATATATGTAAGGTTTAGATCCTGATTTTACTAAATATTAAGTTATGGTCATTTTCTAATATAATTAAATAATGACTATGGCATTTTCCACTGTTATGAATAGACATAATTAAACATTCACCATCCTATTACAATGCAATTAAATTTTCTCATATTTGCTATTATAAATAACATGTAGTAAACATTCTGCTATGTAAATATTTGCTTATCTCCTTGATTATTTCTTAATGAAAAATCAATAGATTTGACTAAAAATATGAAGTTTCTATACATGTAAAATCCTAAATAAAGCCATAATAAACCATAAAAAAAAAATACTTGCCACAAATAAATTAAAATTCTTGATGCTCCACACCCTGGTTTCCTTTCACTTAGAGTAATTTTTTTTCACACTCTCATGACCAGGGATTCATTATAAATTCTTAAACATTGTAATGGTATATCCTTTGATTTAGCTAAAATTCTTCCCATTAAATGTTTAGTTCTTTGCTCACATGCTAGATACCATGTGACAGGATCTATCTGTCCTCTTGAGACTTCCCAAGGGCTGTCTGAATCTTGTCATTACATCTGACTTGAAAGTCCTTGAGTAACCTCCGTATATCTCTTTTGAAAACAACTTAAAAATAAGTAAATACATTCAAACTACTGTGCACTGTGCCAAGGACTAAAGGAGGTATTTTAAAGTATGACGTAGCCCCTGCCATTGAAAAATTTCCAGTCAGCTTGGAGACTCAACAGGCCCACATGATAAGTAAACCTGGATGCCAGAGAGATTAAAATTACCAGAAATACCTAGTAAACCTTACTCACCTTCCTTTGTTTTCTACAGTTTCTTCAGTTTCATTGGTCTGTGCCTTTTACACACCTGAATCTTATTCCTCATGACACACACGAGAGGATTTCAATAACCACAATATGGTTATATTATTAAGGTTTTCTCCAAATGATCACCATGATGGCAAGAATTCTGTTTTGTTCATTATCATATCCCTACCCCCAGGCCGTGTGGTATGTGTTTAGTTGGTATTTATTGGATATATGAACAAAGAGTATGCATCTTTTTTCTCCATGTGGAAACTACCAGCAAACAGTTCTATGCTTAGGCTGACAATAAGTACAATCAGGCCAAAGGAGAGACTGTGGTAGCCAAGAGTTCTAGCTCAAATATCAGACCAGTGGGAGTTCAAATCCTGGGTCTACAATTTACCAGCTTTGTAACCTTGGGCAAGTTAATTAATTTTCTCCGGACTTCCTCAGCTAAAAATCGTGGACAACAGAACCTACCCTGTGGATTGTTGATAAGGATGAAGTGAGGTCATTTACGTAAAGCATAGCACAGTACCTGGGGCCAGGGAGTGCTTGGTCAGTGCACTATTTTTACTTGTAAATGTTTTCCCCTTTCTTTTGATCCCTTAGTACTGTCAGAGTACACCTATTCTCAGGGACTTAGAAGTGCAAACTGATTGATGAGAAGGAATAATACAGCATAAGCTTTGGAGTCAGACCTGGCCCTGCCACCTGTGTGAGGCCGTTGTACAGCATAAGCCATGCACAGGGCGGCTGTGAGAATGAAATAATGTGGTCAGCAAGGATCCGCCCCCCCCTTTTTGTCTTGGTTCAGTTAGAGCATCCCTCTGTGATTTTGTACCTGGCACGTGTATGTCTCTCCTGTGTAGTAGTCGTCAATTTATTTTTCATCTAACACAAAGGATTTAATATACATTTTTACATCACGGTCATATCACATGCATACATGGCAAAAAGGGAAATTTCACCAAATAATATTATGTATGATGCCTATATTGGTTGGCTAGGGGTGCCATAACAATGTACCACAAACTGAGTGGTGTAAACAGTAACAATGTATTTTCTTACAGTTCTGGGGCTTAGAGGCCCAAGATCAAAGTGTCAGCAGGGCTGACTTCTTCTGAAGCCACTCCTTGGCTAGCAGATGGCCGTCTTTGCCCCTCACAAGGCCTCTCTTCTGTGCACATCTTAATCTCTCCTTATAAGGACACCAGTTGTACCGGAAACTTAAAGACTTCAACATATGAATTGGCAAGGGGAACATAATCCTGTCCCCAACAACACCCTTGATATTTTTCTGCTATTTTATCAAAGAAAATGCTGGGCACAACCAACTCAGTCAAATTTTGCAGTCCACTATACTTCTCTAGTGGGTTGTGTTGGTTAGTGTGAAATTGGGACCAGCATTAGGATTTGCCTTTGTCTGTAGAGACAGCCTCAGAGGCTGAAAACATGTGTGGGAGAGTAAGAAGATCAGAGGGGACAACCTTCTGCAAACACGTAACAGTTACCTAAGCTTAGGCATTAACAAACTTCTGTAAATATCCAGATGGCAAGTATTTTTGATTCTGTGGCCGCACGATCTTTGCCAAAACAGCTCTGTTGTATCATTACAGTAGCCAGAGACAATGGGTAAGTTAAAGGGTATGGCTGTTTTCCAATACAACTTCATTTATAAGCACTGAAATTTGAATTTCTTTTAATTTTCACATGTCATGAAATATTCTTTTGACCTTTCTCCCCCCAGCAATTTAAAAATGTAAAAACCATTCTTAATTCATGGGCTCTGGCAAAAACAGGCTGTGGACCAGATCTGGCCCACAGGCTGTAGTTTGCCTACCCCTTCCCTGGCTGGCAGAACCAAAATATCTAGCTAAAAGGTTCTCAAGGAATTTGGCATGGGTGAATTTCCTCAATCCATGTAAATTCTGAAAAATCTCCATGGTTACTCACAGTTAAAAAAAAATTATCTAAAAAGCAAGTGATGTTGTTTTTTGTTTGTTTGTTTTGTTTTACCAGAGGGAACTCTAACTAGGGATGTGGAAATATTCTTAAAGCGCCCAGAAAGTCATGGTTTGTGAGGCAATAAAGTTAGGAATAGAATTAGCACAGAAAGCCTGCACCAAAACAACAGACCTTGAATCTAAAAATAGTCTCTAGAAATTGATATTTAGGGAAATAGAGCGGCCAGAGAAAGGCCCAGGTTTCCTCAAGGCAGATAAAGGATAGCGGCTCAGATCCAGGGCCCTGGTCCCCACGCTTTCCTCTCAGGGTGAGGGTGCGTGAGGTTGCCCTCAGAGCAGCCCCACATCCTCCACGGTCCCCTCACGTAGTTTCTTTCTCAGCTCACCATGTAGGCCATGGTGGCTGTGGCCAGCTCTCACTTCCTGTGGGGACTGCCTGCAGCCTCAGGATGCCCTGTAAGCACCCAAAGCTCCCAGAGGGTCTGAGAGAACAAAGCTGTCTGAGAAAGCCAAGAGTCTGGCCGTCTGGTTTCTGTGCTCCAAGGGCTTTGTTTCAGCGGTAGCTGGAGCAGTTGTACAGAGCGCGCGTCTAATGACGATGAGCTCGCCCCTCGCCGGACACTGACCGGAAGAGGGAGAAGGCCCAGGAGAAGGTGTGGGCTGAGCTGCCCCCCAGGACGAGGGGACAGAATTCTCTCCCCATCCTTCTAATGCTGGCTGCTCTGAGGGAGGTCAGGACTCTGCCTGTGACGTAGCAGGAATCCAAAGAGCCATCGAAGTTGGCCAACGCCGGAGTGGTGTCCTGGGAGTTATCTTGAGTATTGTAGACTGTCAGGTGGAAACCACATTTACCGACGACCAGGTTGTGAAGGCAAGCTGAGCTGCTGTCTCTTCCACTGGAGGGATGAGCTGATCTCACAGAGAGACTCTAGAAGGGAAATGGAGTGCCTTGTGTGCACAGAAGGAGAACGCCATTATCCCCAGGGCTTTCCCATGTAGGGATTCTTCAGACCGTAAGCCAAGGACACAGAAAACTTTAACTGATATGAAGAAAATGGGCTTAATATCTAAATTTTCACTCTAAGAAGTCAAATAAAATGTGTTTTATTTTATTTTGAAACTGTTCCCTTCATTCCATCCTAACATATAATAATAAAACAGCTTTGGCATCAGAGTCCTCTTAAGTGAATAAGAAACACAATTTAATGAAGCGGCACTTTTCAAGCTTTTAGCAAAGCAAATTTTTAAATTATTTTGCTTAAATTAAATTGCTGTGCTCTCTTCTTTCAGTACGTGTAAGAGCCCTGTTTTGTTTCTGGTTTCACTGCATTAACCACCAAGATTTTTTTTTTTAACTGAAGTGTAACATTCATACAGAAACACACAGAAATTAAACACACAGATACTGAATTTTCATGAAGTGAACACTGTTATGTGAACAGCAGCCAGATGGAGAAAGAATGTCACCCAAATACCCAAAGCCCCTTGACCCCCAGTCCCTAACCACCCCCACTCCAACCAAAAGTAATAGCATTATTTCTAACAACATCGATTTTGTCTATTTTGAACTTCGCGTAAATAAAATTGCACCATGTAATCTTGTGTTCCCCTTAATAGTATATTTAGAAGATTCCTCGTGTTGTTATGAGTTGTACTTTGTTCATTCTCTCTGCTATGTATTATCGTATAACTACCCCAAAATGTATTTAACCCTTGTTGGGGCTATCAAAAAGAGCACTCCCAGGAACATTCTTGTGTATATCAGCAGGTGAGCATATGTGACATTTCTGTAGGGTAGACCCCTTGATGGAGAGACCCTGGGTCATAGGTTATGGGTGTGTTCGGCTTTCAGATACTGCGAGTTTGCCAGTGTCTTTATCAGTTTACTCTCATCAACGTTCATACGAGAGTTCTGTGTACTCCATATCCTCACCAACACTTTGTAGTCTTTGTCATTTTAGACAATTTGGTGGGTGTGTATTGCTAGCATTGTGATTTTACTCTACTTTTCTTTATGACTAAAGCATATTTTAATCTGTTTAATGGCCATTTGGGTTTTCTTTTTTGCAAAATTTCTTCTTTTTTGCCTATTTCTTTATTGGGTGCCTACCTTTTTCCTTATGGATTTGCAGGCGGTATTTGCTGGATGCAGTATTGCAGTTTTCTCCCACTGTGGGCATGCTTTTGATTCTGTTGCTGTCATTTGACAAAGAGATGCTTAATTTTAATATACTCCAAATTATCATATTTTCCCTTTATGATTAGCATTTTCTTTGGTTCTGTTCTTTAAAAATCTTTACCTCTTGCCAAGTGTGAAGGTGTTCTCTGTTTTCTTCTAAAGGTATATTTTACCTTTCACAATTTGATCTAACATCCATGTAGAATTGATCTTTACATGGTGTGAGGTAGAGATTAAGAATAATTTTTTCATATGGATACCCAATGTATTCATCAACTAGTACTACCGTTGATGAACGGTACCGCAAACTGGGTGGCTTAAAACCACAGAAATTTGTCCTTTCATAGTTCTGGAGGCTAGAAGTTCAAAATCAAGGTATGAGCAGGGCCCTGCTCTCTTTGAAGGCTCTAGGGAAGAATCCTTCATGGCTTCTGGTGATAGCCAGTAAATCTTTGGCACTCCTTGGCTTGCAAGCTGCATTATTCTGATCTCTGTGCCCATTACCACATGACCCTGTTCCCCTCATGTCTCCCTGTGTCTAAATTTCCTTCTTATAAGGACTCTAGTCATATTGGATTTAGGCCCCACCCTAATCCACTATGACCTCACTGAGTGAATTACACCTACAAAGCACTGTTTCCAAATAAGGTCACCTTCTCAAGTATGGGGAGGGGGGGGTTGGTTAGGACTTCAGTGTATCTTTCTGGGGCACACAATTTAACCCATGACACCCAGTGGACCGAGCACAACTTATTGAACTTCAGTGTCATCTTGTCATAATTTAGGTGACTATCTCTGTAGGTCTATTTTGGGACCTCCTTTTTTTGTTGTTTTATTGGCCTATTTATCCTATTTATCAACAAATACCACATTGTCTAAATTACTATTTTTTTTAAAGATTTTATTTATTTATTTGACAGACAGAGATCACAAGTAGGCAGAGAGGCAGGCAGGGGTGGGGGGGAAGCAGGCTCCCTGCTGAGCAGAGACCAGGACCCTGGGATCATGACCTGAGCCGAAGGCAGAGGCTTTAACCCACTGAGCCACACAGGCGCCCCTAAATTACTATTATTTTATAATGAATTTTGAATCTGATAGAGTAAGTCTTCCAGCCTTGTTGTTGTTCTTCAGAATTATCTTGGCTCCCGGCATTTTATGTTCCCATGTAAGTTTTTGAATCTGCTTGTCAGTTTGCACCAGGAAAAAAATTTTTTTGAAATTGAAGATGCAATTTAGAGGAAAACTGACATCTTTTTTTTCAAGTTTTATTTTCATTTAAGTAATCTCTATAATGTAACAAATTAGGTTTTTCTCATTTCATAATAAAAAATTGTGTAATATATTACCAAAAAAAAAGTAATCTCTACATCCAACATGGGGCTCAAACTCATGACCCTGAGATCAAGAGTCGCACACTCTTCCAGCTGAGCCTGCCGGTTACCCGGGGAGAACTGTAATCTTAAAAATTGTGAGACTTCCAGTCCTCCTACATGCATAAACCTCTATTATTTAGGTCTTTAATTTCTCTCAGTGTTTTGTGTTGGACTTATTCTTTGTTGGACTTATTCCTAGGTATTTGATATTTCTTTGATGGAGATTGTTTGAAGAAATAGGAGGCAGAGAAGAGAAGAAAAACTTCTACTGGGCTTCTACTTTATGTTATTAAGGAATTTTCTCAAGTTAAGCAAGCACAGCAGGGCTAAGCTTTAAGTTGAGGTCTCACTAGGCAAATAAACTAGTTATTGCTTCAGGAATGCAATTTTTATGAGAGGTGAAATCATTCGTAATGTGAAGCCCTTGGGGGTAGGCAAAAATAGACCCTTGATATGGGACGCCTGGGTGGCTCAGTTAGTTGGACGACTGCCTTCGGCTCAGGGCGTGATCCTGGAGTCCCGGGATCGAGTCCCACATCAGGCTCCCAGCTCCATGGGGAGTCTGCTTCGCTCTCTGACCTTCTCCTCGCTCATGCTCTCTCTCACTGTCTCTCTCTCTCAAATAAATAAATAAAATCTTTAAAAAAAAAAAAATAGACCCTTGATAGAAGAAAGGTGATGTTTGGTCACCCACAGTGCTACATGGGGAGGCTGTGCTTGGGCTGGAAGAAATGAAGACAAGATGCAGATCCAGGGTGGGGGCAGGGACTAGATCTGGATGGTCAGTGTTCCCCAGAAGTGCCAAGTAGGCCAGGAGGATGGCCCAGGTGGTAGCATTTTGAGTCCTTTCCCGCCTTGAACCAGGACTGTCATATTCTACTTTCAGTTAATATATTGGTGTTTAGTATAAACCTTGAAAATGTGACACATGTGTATGAATTCACAAGGTTCTTATATTTTAAAAATGGCATTAAAACTACCAGACTGGATATTCTTTAACATTTCCTTAGGATTCTGGGATTCTAATATTGTAGCCAGCCTACACACCCCAGGGGCTCTGCACACATCATTATTACCCTGGATCTTGGCAGTGTTGTGATACCATGTGCTTTCCACAGGCCTTCCCAGGGGCCAGGGCAGAATGTCTGTTCAAAGGGTCTTGGGAGTAGTATGCAGATTGGAAGATAGCTCAGGGACTTGTCCAGAAACTGCACCTGCATCATAGCAAAGCAGTGTTTCTGTTCAGACCCTGGACTGTAGATTTCTAGAAATAACTTCACTTACAAGGACAAGTCAGAAACGATTCAAATGTACTATAAAAAGTTTCTCTTTTCTCTTTACCTGATACATAAGTGATGTGATCACCTGACAGAACCTCATTGTTCATTCTTTAACTCATTTAAGAAAAGACATGATTATTATAAATCTGTACTTCATTCTCATGAGTCTTATAGAATAGAATCTTTATTTTTCCTTCTGACAGTCAACTAATTAGTTATTCCAGTGGCATTGATTTCTTCCCTAAATAAACTGGGCGTCTTCAGCCCAAAAGTTTAAACTTAATAATTTATTCTTATTATCAGAAATTATATCTTTACTACTTCTGCTTGGGCCTGATGGGAGCTATCAGGGGTGAAGGGGTGCCATAAAGCCCCATCCAACCCCTCCAGCATCCCTTTACATGATTCAGTCCAACCATCTGTGACAGGGAACCCTGTATACCTCTCTAGTCTGACCAGAGCTGGCCTCTTGGGTTGCTGAGGACAAATTCTTCTGCTGGTTTGGTGGTGCCCTGCTCACAGGGAGAATCTAACTCCCTGAAATGGCCTCTTGTAGTTCTGCCGTCCTGCCCTCTCACTGTGTGGTCAGTAATTTCTTTCTCTGGCCAAGTGCCTTCTGTGCTCATCTCTTTTTCTGTCTGGCTGGCTTCCTCCTCTTTTCTTCTGCTCTTTACTCCCCCTGCAGCAAATAATAAAACAAGCAACAACCAAGCCTTGCTCAAGTCTCCCGAACTTGTGGGAGTGAAGCCAGAAGAAATAGGGCCTTGCAGGCAGGGGAAGCAGATGGGTCAGTGGTACCTTCTCAGAGCACCCCTCTCTTCTCCCAAGAGGAATGAAGGCCACAGTCTGTCATAAAGTGGGCTTGGTTTCCTAGGGAACCAGTGTTTTCTGATTCCCATCCTCCTCCCTTGTGCTTGGGCTTTGTGCACTAGCTTGTTTAATGCATTATCCCACCATTTGGAACGCTTTAATTTTTCAGACAATTGACTCACAGAGAATATGGTAGCGTGGAAGGATCAGGACTGTATTTTAAATCTATTGTTACCTTTGTGCACAAGCTGCCCGGCTTGTGCCTCATGCCGTGCAGAACAGCCATAGCCACAGGAGAGCTATGGAGGGGAGGAAGAGTCACTCTCCCTGCCCCCACTGCCCCCACATTTCTTGCTTTTGAAAATAAAACTCAGCAAAGACTCCCACAGCTGTTTCTTAGCAAGTGGGCTCCACACAAGTGTGTGCTGGCTTTATCATCAGCCTGTATTATCTAGAGGGAGACTTGGAATCCCCATTACAGAATTTATGTAATTTGGTTACAGAGGTGGACCAAAAAGGATAATGCCCTTTAAATGCAACAAGATGACTAGAAGTACCTCTTCTGTGCAAGGCATTGGATCAAGCAAGGTGCTAGTGGTTCAAAGATAAATTTAGAGGAGGTTACTGCCCTCAAGGAGCTGACTCTTTCCCTTGAAGCAGATGGTATGGTAAGTTCTGTAGTAGAAGTACAAGTAGAATGAGTTTAATTCCAGTGGAAGAAATTGGGCAAGAACTTCAGGGAGGGGTTTATATTAGAGTTGGACCAGAGGGACTGGTTGGTTCTCCATTCTTGCAGGTGGACGTAAGAGCACCTAAGAGGGAAGAAACAGGGCACGTGAAGGCCCGGGGGAGGGGCAAGTGCCAGAACAACAAGTGCTTTGGTAAGTCTGGGCGTGAAGGAGGAAGAAGAAATGGAAGATAAGGTTGAGGTGGTTTTGGAATAATAGTGGGGGGCTTTGGGAACAAAGCTGAAGAGTTTGAGTTTATGTAAGTCAGTGTTTTTTTGTTTGATTGTTTTTATTTATTTGTTTGTTTGCAATGCCACCAGGCCCTGAGGCTCCTAGGAGCTGGTTCAGAAACATTGCAGGATAGAGGTCCAGAGCAGCTCTTCTCTTCTCCATTTTGTTACTGGAGAATTGTCTTTCTTTAAAGAGTATTCCACTTTAAGAAAAACTGAAATCCGTTGGTACATGCAAAAGTGACCCATTCATTTTTCCAGTCAATTAACAAATATATTTTAAGTGACTCTTACATTCTTAGTCTTGCAGTGGGTTCTACTGAAAGACCATTGAAGATTTCCAACTTGTCGATGGCACGGTAGCAAGAACCACTGGGTTAGAATCCTGTCTCTGCCACCCACTGTTCGTAAGACCACAGTCTAGTCTCCTGATATCTGTGGGACCGGTGTCTCACCTAGGAAACACAGGGCTGGACTGATAGGTCATTCCCAGCTGGGGCATTCTAGGAGTGACATGATCAGAGCTATAATTCAGAGCTTTCATGCATGTCAATAGAGTGGAAAAAGGAGAGGCCAAAGTCAGAGAGGCCAGTTAGGAGGTGATAGCAAGAACTTCTGTGAGCCATCCTAAGATTCTGCGTGAGGGCTTGCACTGATTCCTTCAATAGACAGGTAATACTCAGTGCCAGCCACTGTGCTAAGCATTGATAATATAGCAGCGACCAAAATGAAGTCCCTGCTTTCAGAGTGTGTTATGTCTAGGAGGCCGCAGAGGAACTGGGAACATGGGTGATAGATTTAGGGGTGTGGTTTGAAACTCATGACAAGGGGTAATGGTTGGAGCTTTGGAAGCATATAAGGTACCAGGGAAGAAAAAGCAAAAAGGTTTCGAGAGAAAAGAAGACCTGAGGTGATAGAACCTAAGAACATTCTGTGGAGAACCAACTAATTTCACTCCATTATAGAAATTGAAAGCACCTTCTTCATCAAGCCAACACAGCAAACCCGTCCTCAAAATATCCTGTTGTGGCTAAGAAGCTATAACACACAGAAGAGATAATGTCCAATTAGACGCCCGGCCTCCTTGACTACATCACTGCCATATATGAAGCAAAATTACACCAGAGTCCTATATATGGTTTTCTACAAGAGAAGCACTATTAGGTCTCCTTGGGAAGGTCTTTTATAAATACCAGGGTATGTAAAAATGCTATAGATGACTACTTAAGTTGCTAGCCCCTCAAATCTTTTCCTAGACCAGCTGGTGCTTTTTTTTTTTTTTTTTTTTTTTTTAACTTTTCCCCGAGTTATTGGAGTAGATCCAGAAGCAGATTCTGAGATCCTCAAGCTTTTCCTTATTTACCCTGCCAGTAATTACATGTCACAGGTTGCCTTCCCTACTGGAGTTTGAGGCTAAGCAATTAGTCTCCCATTGTCTTTACAGGAAATGACATCCATGTGGCTTCTGGGGAAAGCAACTGCTGACCACTCTGGTTAAAACAGTTTGGAAAGTGTTCAGCACTTCCCCTGGCTGATCACTTAAACTGGCTGATTTAGAAAGCTTTTGGAAATGCGCAAAGCAAACAAAGGTTGTCAGAACCAAAAATCCTCCTGGGTCAGTTCCCCCGCACAAAACAAGTCTCTAACCTGTTGCTCTAGTCCCTCAATGCACTGACTTGTCTGGATTCTTCAGCACGTGGCTGAGCCCAAAGTCTAGGGGTTCTATTATTTTTATAATGCTTTATTGGGCGCTGATTTGCTGGAAAGATGCTTTCCAGCGGCAGATAATTGAAAACCCAACCCAAGGAGGCCTGAGCAATAAGAAGTTTACTGGAGCTCCACTGGTTCCCCAGACTTCAGGATTGACCTGATGGAGTCACCCCAACTTCACTTCAGTAGGGCTTTTTGTCTTTACCCTCCTCTCTGAGCCAGCTTTATCATTAGACTGGAGCAAGGTAGCTACAGAAGTCCTAGGCATCCCATCCACACAACATTCAGCTGGCCTGAACTGAGTCACATGCCTAATCTTGAACCAATCACTCTCAAGAGGAATGTGTTCCCCTTAGATCAGTGCATTTGAAACCCTGTGGACACACAGATCACCTGGGGATCTTGTAAAATAGTGTCTGATTCGGTAGGTTTGGGCTGGGGCCTCAGAGCTGACGTTTCTCAGAAGCTTCCCGGTGGTGCTGATTCTGCTGGGTGGCACACCACAAAGCCTTGGGCCCTTCGGGTCCCCACCCAGCAGCTGGAAGTGCTGTCACCTGCCCCTGAGGCACGGTGGCTGAAGGCACATAGGGGTCTGTTAGGAAGAAGGGCGAAGGAATGATTGACCCATGCATGTGAGGACTGTATTAGAGGTATTTGTTCCCAGTGGTAATGAGAATTTTGACATTAAACTAGGAGCTGCACAGGGTCTATGTAGTAGAAGCAAGAAGTTCGTGCAGGGCAATGTGTTTTGTGGGACTGCCTATTAGTATCTTATTATTTATGAGGATATGTATGTCGTAATTCTTGAAACAAAAATTCAACAGTCATGTTGCCCTCCTCATTATCATTCAGTTATTTTTATTTAATATCACATATCTAGTGTGTCTCGAAAAGAACAAATTCAAATGAGATGGATGTAAATGTCCATAAGTTTAAAAAGCGTGTGCCAAGCCCAGCCTTTGATCTGAGTGAATGTGTCATCTGTCTTAGTTCTCGGGGAGAGAGAGGACACCCCTACTGTCCTCAGAGTCACTTGATATGATGTTGAGCATGAAAAATGCTGCCAGTGGTGGATTTATGCCAAAGCAAATGGTCACAGTGCCTTTATGAGTGATTATCAGGGGAGAAAATCATTATGCTCTCACCATTTGAAAAGGAAGAGCTATTTTGTGGGGGTTTTTTTGGTAAGTTTACTTATTTAAGTGACCTCTACACCCACCTGGGGCTCAAATCCATGACCCTGATATCAAGAATCACATGCTCTTCCTACTAAACTAGCTAGACACCCCCTATTGTGTTATTTTTGAAGTTTTCTTAATAAAAGATACGCAGGAGTCCTGGGCTGCAGCTGTTTAAGGGAAAAGCTGCTGAGACCAAAGGACCGGTGTTCGTCCCTGGGTAGGTCCGTCGTAGACCCAGTGGGGCTACCTTGTTAAGTAGATGTTAAGTAGACCTTCCTGAGACCGTCTCTTTGGTGGGATTTTAATCTCTGACATCATATGCAAGGATGGTGTCACTTAGGAGTGAAGATGACATTTCAGTTCCCGATCTACGGGAACCACAGGCTCACATCCGTAAGGCAAATGGGAAGCCAAAGCAAGTCTTCACTGGCCTTGCCTACATAGGGCACCAAGGTGCCCCTACTTAGGAAATCAACCAGATATTTCTCATCTTTGCAAAACCCGTGAAAGGTTGAGAGATTCCCAGCTCCTCTCTACCAGGTGGGGAAAGCTGCTGGACTCAGTGCTCTGTGAAGGCAGGAACTGTGCCCGCATCGTGCAGGAACCCCAGTGGGACGGCGTGACTGGAGCGCTGGTCTGTTCCCGGGACACGTCAGTCAGCAGCCCCAGCGGCGTGTCCACACTCAAAAGAGAAGTGAAAGAAGAGAACACTTTGTTGCCTAACTTCAGGAATTATACTCAAAACATGGAGTGTTTAGGAGTCCTGTCTACATATTTAGGACCTTACAGCCTGCCAAAGGGAGGTGAAATCATAGTCATAATAGGTGATGGGGGGAGGGCGGCAAGAAAGCCCTTAGACTCACTGATTGATTCAAACAGTGCCGGCCGCACACCTTCCGGCCTGTGTGTGCTGTGAGGCAAAATGCTATGAGCCACGGGAGGAATAAAAAAACAGCACCTTCCCTTAACAGCCTAAAAAGCAGGATACAGTAAGTGTATTTCAAATATCTATATCAAGTGAAACACAATTTTTGAAAAGAGAAAAAGAGGGGTAAGATCATAACCATTGGAAAAATTAAGGTAGAAAGGGCTCAAGGAGGGGCACCTGGGTGGCTCAGTCAGTCAAGCATCTGCCTTTAGCTCAAGTTATGATCCCAGGCTTTTGGGATCAAGTCCCGCATTGGGCTCTTTGCTCAGCAGAGAGCTTACTTCTCCCTCTGCCTCTGCCCCTCCCTTCCCCTCTGCTCATGCTCACACACTTGCTCTCTCTCTTTCTCTATTTCAAACAAATAAAATCCGAAAGGAAGGAAGGGTGAGCAGACTCAAGAAGAAGAGGAGAGTTAGGCCAGGCCTAAAAGCAGGAGCTCATAACCTGAGTCCATGAGTGGAATTCAGGGCTCTGTGAATTTGGATGGGGGGGGGAAATTGTTTTCACGAACTCTTAACCAAAATCTAATATTTCCTTCTATTACAAAGTAGCATTAGGTTTTTTCCACCAATAGAAATTATGGGTATTTTCATATTACATTTTGGTTATAGATATCCTAAAATATCATTTATGCCCAAAAGTACTTCAAATTACAGTAATTTTTAGACTTTTGATGGAACTTATTTAAATATGAATAGAAAGACATCATAATCTTGTTATATATTTTGATAACTATTTATCAATATACTTCTTTTGAATCCTGTTCATTTGTTGCATTAATTTCAAGCATTTAAAAACATTATTCTGAGAAACATGTCTCTAGACTGCTATGGGACAAAAAAGACAAAGAGCCCCTGCCTCAGAAAGTGGCTAGGCCTCCTGCCCGCAATTCGGAGACAGAGACACTCGGGGGAGGAACTGGCATGCTGCCCATGGGCTCAGGCAGGACAGGTGACGGGACACTACAGCTTCCGGTGGGAAGCTGCGGGATAGAGCAGAGGGGAGCTGGAGCCCCAGGCTAATGTAACTTCACACGTAAATTTGTAGGTCACGGGAAACAGTGGAAGGTGTTTCCACAAGGCTTTAAGCTGTGTTTAGGAAGAATGCCTTCCAGAACCATGAGAGCAGGATCGGAAGGGAAGAAACCTGGGGCTAGGGAACCGGTTTCTTCAAGGAGCTATGCCAGCTGTGTAATGAGAAGACGGAGAGAGGCGCTGAGTTCCAGCACACCCGCAGGACTAGAAGGGCAGGCTGAGGCCCTCGTTTACCGAGGAGGTGAGGAAGGCCGGGTTTGTTTTCAGGCCTGGCTGCTTAGGAGACAGATAATAGCTCCTTGCATGCACTAAGTGTTTACGACATGCCAGATGCTGTTTTAAGCCTTGCTCTGTGACATTTATATGTTATTAAATTTATCTCGTTTAATCTCCATAACCACCCTGGGAGGTCAGTGCAATAATCCCTGTTTTACAGATAAGAAAACGAACTCCAGAAATGAAAGGTGAGGGTCTCACAGTCAGCAAGGGAAAAGAGAGTGTGTTATTGAAAGAAGTAGGGAAAAGAATTGGTTTGGGGAAAATGTCTATGAGTTCACTTTTAGATATTTTTGCATTGTTTTGTCTTCAATTATTTTAAAGGGCTAGAAATTCAAATAAAGTAGGAGCAAAACTTCTGGTTTATTTCATCCTCCAGAGTTTTATTTATTTGTTAACTTACAAATTGTTTCCATCTGGGAAAAACAGAGAAGAAGCTGGCAGTAAGTCTTTGGTACGTGGATGAGGGTCCCAAATGAGGAAGACTACGGGGTTTCCAGAAGCAAATGACTTCTGTTCAGCGATGTATTTTTTTCCTTTTGTCGTGGTTTGTTTTTCAGGACCGGTCCAGCAGCTGTAGAAGAAGACATGCGGTGTATATAAAGTTTGTGATAGTTGGGGGAAATTTTGGTAAGTGTTGCTGCATTTAATTCTAATACTTTTTGTCATAAGATGGTGCCCCAAAGGGTAGCCATTGCCTCGCTTCATGCATCTTTTAAATCTGTGCTTAACTTAGACAAAATGGGATTTTATAATTAGATGTGACATTCAGTTGGTACTTGTTGACAGTATGACATTTTTTCTTGTTGTTGCTGATGTTATTAAGAAATTGGGGGTTGTCTAAGGTTCAATAAGAAGTCTAGATTTAGGGAAGCTTCTGGACGCAGGGTAAAGAATACCCTTGAGAGTTAACCTTTTGGTCTAAGTAAGCCACGGAATGTAAGCGTGATGAAGGGCAGACCAGTAGGGTAACAACAGCGACAGGAAGTCTCCCCCACAGGGAAATCCTTCCGACCTGTCTGTTGAAATGAGGAATGGGCAGTTAGCTGTTTGGGGAATGGGAAACGGAAGGGAATCGAGAGCTGCGTCATGTGTGGGAGTCAGTTCCACCAATGACAGTGGCCCAAGAGACCAAGGACATTAAGTTCGGCAACCACCCAGAATACCTTGCTAGCAGTAGTAAGAAGAACAGTCTTCAGGGTCAGGCAGCCTGGGCTAAAATTTAAGTTCAATGCTAACTGGTTGGTATATCACTCTCTGAGCCTCAGTTTCCATGTCTGTAAAACGAGGCTTGTAATGTCACCCACTTCGTACGGCTGTCGCGAGAGTAAACTGAGCGAGCTGGTGCTGGGGCACAGTTGTGGCTCAGTAAAGCAGTTATTCTTGAAGACAGGACAGCCTTGTTTGGAAACGGGGCCTTTCTCACTGAAGTCAACCCACCCAAAGGTGTACATATCTCCCAGCACGAGGGCCACTGGGGATGGCACACCACCTTTACTGTCCCAAGGGATGTCACAGTCAATCACCACAGACCGTCCTCCAGAGTCCACTCCATAACACTCTGTGGCAACCCCAGGACACCTGTCATCTTCTCGCCTCCTGTTTACCCATTCTTAGAGAGGCTTGGCAAATTTAACTTCCCTTCCTGCCGCCTCTGCAGACAAGTGCAGTTACATTTGTCTGAATTTTGTTCAGTTTTGAAGTGAATGTTACTTTTAACAAAAATAATGAGAAGGAAAAGAAGAGTTGGGAGCAGTTACCATATTTAGGCTTTAGTTTCCAAACCTTTCTTCTGATTTTTTTCATCTGTGCTTACTAGGTACCCTTCGCAGAGGTCCAGTTCTTGGACTAAAACTTTTGAGCTTTGACTAAAAAAATTTGGCTCTGGGTAAGGGCTTTTATCTGTGGTTGGAAGGAATCAACCAGTTCACTCACTGCGGATGGGCTGGTGTTTAAGATTGGTGTCCCTAGGTGGACCCCTCCGCTTTCATAGAATCGAAGAGACAGCCATGGCCTCAGGGCTTGTCTGGCCCATTCTCCCACCAGCCAAAACAAGGTCTCTTCTACAGAAGCTGTGACAGGGGAGTCCGAATTCTCTCAGAGGTGAGGAGCTTGCTACTGCGTAAAGCAGCATACTCCAAGTAAAGAAAGCAGTTAAGGGACACAGGAAGAGTTTAGGGGGTGATGACATCGTTCTGGATCTTGGATCTGTGGCCATATTTATACAACTGTCTGTTTCATGAAAATTCGTAGAGCTCTATGATAAAAGGGTGAATTTTGCTCTGTTAATTAAATCTCAGTTTTAAAATAGGAAAAATAAAAAACCAAGCAGTTAGACAAATACCTGGATATTTAGCTCAAATTGTTAAAAAGAAAGCAGGAAGAAAGAAGGGAGAGAGGGGAGGAAAGCAATCTAGTCCTTACGTTGAATGGTATGTGCTCCGTGAGCCGGGAACTTGGTCTTCTTCCTTCCTCTGGTCCCAGTGCCTAGACAGTGCCTGGCACCTAGAAGGCCTATGATAGGTACTTACTGAGCCAACTATGCTTGTAGTCACGTTCTAAACAGAGAAAAGTCTACCCACTCTCTCACAAACCAGCTCTTCAGGTATTTGAAGACCTCTCCATCATTCATCATCTCTTCTCTGGGCTCCACTTCATCATGTTCCATCCTTGTACTGTTTGCGTCCTGATGTTATTTCCCTCTCCCTCCCCACCCTGCCTCTCCAGCATTAGAAATGCTGCCCCTAAGGTGATCTGGCCCATGAGCAGTACAGAGGGCCATTGCTTCTATAGAAAATGTCAATAGCTACCAACCGTAATCCTCTTCCTTTGCAGTCGGTACTGAGTGCCTGGTAATAGATTGTGAAGGATTTCTTAACAGTCTAAGAATGGAACTCCTCAAAGTAGGGAGGATAGCCGTCCGAGAGATAGGGCGACAGCAAAACCATTCTCTCTTAAGTGTCTTGACTGAAATGAGGCCAGGCCTTGCCACCCTTTGTTGAAGACAGGAGTGGTGCTGTTTATAAATCTTTCAAGGTAGCACTGTGTCACAGATCCTAACAATTCATTATGAATCATAGGAAGTTTAAAATTCTTAAAACATAAACTTGTGAGTGCCTTAAAAAAATCTAGATTCCACCTCCTCCCCAGCCATGTCACGGTGAGATATATAAATACATAAATATAGAGAGAGAGAGCTGTGGTTCTCAACCCGAGTTAATTTTGTTCTCCCAAAGGACATTTGGCAATGTCTGAAGACATTTTTGGTTATCACAGCTGGGGGTGGTGGGGGGATATGTGTACTGACACCTAGTGAGTGGAGGCCGTGGGTGCAGCTAACTGTCCTACAGGGCACAGGACAGCACCCCCCACCCACAATGATCAGGCCCAAGGTATCAGTGGTGCTGACACCGAGAAACCTGATATGGAAGTAATAAAAAAATTCAAATATCAGAAGTACTTATTATTTTGAAGGTTTAAAATTTTACATAGTTTAACATCTAATTATATGTAAATATATAACTAGAAAACATAAAGAAGTTTGGTCAGAGAATCATAGGCCTGAAAGGTCTTGTAAGAGGTTCTCTCTCTCACACCACTGCTAACTCCAAGCGAGAACTGATTTAAATGAATTCAGAGAGACCGTTGGGTGTCTGAAGGCTTACGCTGATGATTGTCAACTAAAAATGAGACTCTCACATGACCCCCACATTCACACAAAGGAGGTTGTCTCCAATTTTAATTTCAGCCCCGGCTTCTTCAGAAGTGCCTGCCTTTCGATGGTCTCTGAGATGAAATGGCATTTCAATCTGGGCTAGTCCTTCCTTTTGAATCAAGGGCAGTGATTCTGTTGTGATGAAAATGTGCTTAGGGAGGAGGGAGATCTCATTACAGATGATTGAGATTGGGTATTTTGGTACACAGTGCTGTTTATTTGCATCAATTTCCTAGTGACACCACAGTCTGGTTTAAATGTAAGTTGTTGAGAGCTTCTATAGCCCAAAGACGGCTACATTTGCTGAAGCAGGGAGATTAAAGCAACATATGTCAAGTTGTGATATAGGACAATCCACTTGAAAAGACTTTAATTATAGGGCTTATTTTGGGAGGGTAACTGTGCTTTTTGTGAGGTATATTTTGGGATCCACTAACCCAGCTTCAAGGCCAGTAATATCTTCCCAGAAAGGGTGTGGCTTGTGTTTGTGGCCATAAATATTTTCCTACCAAAACCTTTGGTATAATATTCTTTTCTAGTTTACTACCAAACATTTTTCTTTTTCTGATAATCTTTCCCTTTGCAAGTATGCTATGAAAATGCATTCTGGAAACATGGAGAAGAAAAGGATAAAAGATCTCATTTCAGAAGGCCAAGTCCAGAGACTTAGGGCCTTTACATTATCAGTCTGCTGTGTTTAAGATGAATAGAATTTGGGGCGCCTTGGTGGCTCAATGTGTTAAAGCCTCTGCCTTCGGCTTAGGTCATGATCCCAGGGTTCTGGGATTGAGCCCCACATCGGGCTTCCTGCTCAGTGGGGAGCCTGCTTCCCCCCTCTCTGTCTCTGCCTGCCTCTCTGCCTACTTGTGATCTCTGTCAAATAAATAAATAAAATCTTTTAAAAAAATAAAAAAGATGAATAGAATTTGGAGAAATGTTCCAAGGCTGAATAGTAAGCAGCATTGGGTGATGCTGAATATTTAATGTAAGAAATGATAGAAAAGCTACACATTTATCACTTCCTGATTTGCCAGCACTGCCTCTCCAGCCCCCAAGGAATTGTTGTGGGCCACCTCATTGCCCTTTTATCTCAGCTGACAATCTAGAGTGGGTATCTGTTTGCACATTTGCTCTTCAAGACTCGTGCCTTTCCCCAGCTCTGCCTTTGGTGGCCTCCTCCACTTCTCTGCTAATACCCGAGGCCTTTGGCCTTCTTCAGCGGAAGGGTTGGAACTTTCTGCCCAGTCAGCATTTCCTAGTCCTCATTTGACAGCAAATGATAAAGGAGAAATTAGATCAACAAAATAAACTCACTTTTCGCTTACACAATGTGTGGGGTAGGTGGGTGGGGAGGAGGAACAGAGGTCGAGTAAGAATAATTTTTTAACCCAAAAAAACCAACCACACCTGAGGGCAGAGAAGCACTTTCACCTAAATTCTAAGTCACAGAAGCAATAAAATGAGAGCAAGAATGTTCCATGAGGGAGTTTTGGGAGGGAGGGTTAAAGCAAAGCTTCCTAACGGTAGAAGTCTCTGGAGAGGTGTCCCTGTTCTCCCAGAGGCGGCAGCCTGTGCCTGGATCACCCAGAGAGAGAATTTCAGAGTGTGGGTCCCCGGGCCCAGTCCAGATGGCTAGAATCCAAACCCCTGTGGCAGGTGTGTTCTTCACGCCACTCTCCAGGTGGCCCTTGTCCATACTAATATGCACCACTGCCCAGTCTCTAAGATTCTTTTCCATAAGCATGGCTGAAAAATGCAAAGAACAGATCAGCCATTTTGAAGGTCAGAACTGCGTGATGCTCCTTGCTCTGCTGTGCGTGGGAGGGTAGAGCACCATATCGTTACCTCGTTTTCTTGATCCTTGAGTTTATTCCTTGCTCACTGAGGGACGCGTCCTTCTCATTCCAGGTTAGTGTGGGGCCATCCTAGCCAGATTCTTTGAAGCTGCTTTGAGACTATGTCCTTCTTGTCTACTCCAGTAGTCCATGAATCTGCTGAAAATTTACACTGTAGCGTGGGTGCCGTAAAACCAGCATTTCCCACTTATGGAGAGGAAACACTTTCAGAATAAGTAACTGTTGCATATTCTAGTACATGCTGGACAGCTGCCACTGTGTAATAAATCCCACCTGGGATACAGGTATTGGGACCAACTCTAGAGCCCTGCCTCTAACTATGCGGCTGCCTGTGTAAATGGGTCTCGCGATATCATTTGTAGAGTTAACAGAAGCTTATAAGGAGCTGCCGCACACTTGCTCCTCCCAAATCACTTCTTAGGTGGTGGAACAGGTATTATCCCCAGATAAAATCTGCGACTCCGAGTGTTTAGCCAATGCCTTAGGAGGCATTTGGGAGTTATGGAGTGTTTTTTTGTTGTTGTTTTTGTTTTTTTAAAGTTATTTATTTATTTAACAAAGAGAGAGAGACAGCGAGAGATGGAACACAAGCAGGGGGAGTGGAAGAAGGAGAAGCAGGCTTCCTGCCAAGCAAAGAGCCCGATGCGGGACTTGATCCCAGGATGCTGGGATCATGACCTGGGCCGAAGGCAGATGCCCAAAAACTGAGCCACCCAGGTGTCCTGGGGTTTATGTGTTGTCCTCCTCTCAAAGACTGGAGGAGCGTTGGCATGCAGTTGGCATGGGGAGTCAGGTAGGGAGGGTAAATGTCCTACAGTGTCTCCCACAGTCCTGCCCAGTGAAGAGCTGTCCCTGGCATGGTGTTGGTTGCACCCTAACTCAGTAACACTGTTCTGAATTTGTAGGGCTAACTTGTGCAGTTGAACTGTGCTTGTATCTATGCTATCTGAATCCAGGCCCTTGATGGCCCCCTCCCTGTTAAAGGCATCATAGAATGAATTCCTGCTTCACTGGGAGCTCTCACTGCATTAAAAATCGAATTCTGAATGATTGTTCTTTGGATTGTGCCATTGCTACTCTGCACCAGAACACAGCCACAGCATACTCTGTGTGGAAACAGCCTTTCTGAAACCTCAGTGGCCCGGGTTGACCAGTACCCTGTACCTGTCAGTCTCCTATCAGGGCCTAGCACTGGTCAAAAGAGCGCCATCTTGGGAAAGGATCACAGCCCAAAAGGATGCTCCGCCTGGAGCCTTTGATCCAGTCTTACTGGCTTAAAAACCATCTAGATAGGGAATTGGGTGTCAATTTCAGGAGTTTTTGATGTGATATCTTAGGCTTTGTACCTACCTGGTGCACTTCAAGAGCCTGCTCTTGGAGGTTTTTTGAAGTTTGATTTTGATGTTGGCTAACAAAGCAGCCAAAACAGTGGCTACTTCAGTTTGAATGAGCACATATGGAATTTATTAAAATGGTAAAAATGTAACCATATTGAACGAAGCACACAGTGAAGCTGACCTGAATAAAAATGTCGAGAGGATTATGAAAAGAGGAGGTAGTGATATTACATTATTTTTTCTTTCTTATTATTTTTTTTCTTTTATCTCTCTTCTGTTTCTTTCCCAACTTTTTTTTTTTAAGATTTTATTTATTTATTTGACAGAGAGAGATCACAAGTAGGCAGAGAGGCAGGCAGAGGGAGAGAGGGAAGCAGGCTCCCTGCTGACCTGAGCCGAAGGCAGAGGCTTTAATCCACTGAGCCACCCAGGCGCCCCCCAACTTTTTTTTTTTTTTTTAAAGATTTTATTTATTTATTTGACAGAGAGAAATCACAAGTAGATGGAGAGGCAGGGAGAGAGAGAGAGGGAAGCAGGCTCCCCGCTGAGCAGAGAGCCCGACGCGGGACTCGATCCCAGGACCCCGAGATCATGACCCGAGCCGAAGGCAGCGGCTCAACCCACTGAGCCACCCAGGCGCCCCGCCCCCCAACTTTTTATTCTTAACAAAGCCACTAGTTTAGGAGAATGATAAAACCAACACCTACATGCCCTTTACCTAGATTCACTAATTGTTCTGAATATTTTTTCAATATTTGTTTTCTTTATTTCTTCTTCTTCCAATTATTTATACATATGTATTTCTATGTATTGCATGTAATATATATGACATACATTATATAAATTTTTGTTGTGCCATATTTGAAAGTTGCAAACATCTTGGCACTTTACCTCAAATATTTCATTGTGTATCTCCTAAGAACATGGATTCTTCTACATAACCACAACATTCTTACACCTAAGAAGTTTACAGTGATTCCATGATACTGTCTAGCAGCTGGTCCATAGTCAGACCTCCCCATTATCCAGGCTGCATGTGATATAGAACGTCTTGAGTTCTGGCCTTGCCTGTCTCTTCATAGTGTTGGTCACCTTACACCTTCTCTCTTCCTGAAAATTGTTAGATTGAGAGGCTTGGTATTAGATGCGGGTTAAACATTTTTTTGGCAAGGATAGTTCATAGATGGTAGTGCGTGTTTGATGTTACATCACAACAGGAGGCGGACAATGTCAACTTGTGCCGCCATCCACAGAGTTCAGTTCGCGCTCTCGGGCGCGGTGGAAACCAGACCTTCCCTAAGCCCAGATACAGCGGGAGTCAATGAGGCATCTGCGGGCTGCTCTGGGGATCCTTTGTGAACATCTTGCCACCTCCTGCCTTTCGTCCCGTGCTTTGAGCAGCAATGGGTAATCCCTACCTGGATCGCTTGCTACACTGGGGTAGTGTCCGATACTTTTTACCCTTTGCCTTCTCTTCCTCGGTTCTTTATAGGGAATGATCTAGGCCTTCGTGTTTTTACAGTGATGATTAGCCACTTCCCTGGTGGCCAGCTAGGTTTTGCTGTGATAATAGATTTCTTGTCTTTAGGATAAGAAGGAGTAACTTTAACAAAGCTGTTTACCTCATGCCAGAGTACCACAAAGGCTCCTTAACTATCGAACTTTTTTCACTTTTTCCCCCACACACCGGCTCAGCTTAGCGAGCAAAGGGACTCATTCAGGGTCTCACGGCTCCTCTGGTGGAGCCGAGGTCAAGCAGGAGCTGTCAGGGATTTTCCACTTTGCCGTGTTCCCTCTGATTCCCGCCCTGTCGGTGCCTTGCACCTACAGTTCCTGCCCTAGACGAATGCCCAGGTCTGTGAAACAAGGCAGAGTCAGCCAGGAGGGGGCTGTGCTGCTGGAGAAACGCAAGGTGCATGTGCTCCGGGGTCGCAGACAGCTGGGGCCCAGTACTATCAGAAGTCTTGATCTGTATTCTAACCCTCCCAGGCTTTCAGTGTCGGGAGCTCATTTATATATTCTGACACTCGTCAGCAGAACCGGCAGGTTTCAGCACCTGCACTGCGGCTGGCTGACTCCTCTCGTCAGCCAAGGCTTTGTTTAAAATGGAATTCTCGGCTTGCGTTTCACATACTCTTTTAAACAAAGATTCACGTTCTTGAAATTTGATTTGAGGGGTGTTTGCTTTTTGAAGAGGGGGAAAGTTGGGTTTTATAGATGTGTTCTTTAACTGATAGATTATTACAAATCCTCCTATTTCTTAATGAGTAGGTTAATAGCACAGTAGTGGGTATTTCATCTGTGGCTTTGAACGAAAACAAACACATTTCCCTCTGAATATCATCTGTAGGATTTTTCTGTTTGAAATTGTTGTCTGAGGGGCACCTCTCGGTTTAGTGGTTCTGTCAGTTAAGCGTCTTCCTCCGGCTCAGGTCATGATCTCAGCGCCCCAGGATCGAGTCCCGAGGTGGGCTCCCTGCTCAGAGAAGAGTCTGCTTCTCCCTCTGCCTCTGTCCATCCTTCCTGCTCGTGCTCTCTCTCTCCCACTCTCTTTTTCTCAAATAAAATCTTCAAAAAAATATTATAATTGTTCTCTGCGTCCTTACCAAGGAGATGAAGCCTGTCTGTTTCACCCCCCTCACACTCCTCGTCCTCCGTGTGTGTTTAACTATAGTAACGTGCCGCGGAAGGAACCGTGCGTTGTTCCCATGAGGAGAACGGGAGCAGAGCTGACACAGATCAATAGCAGGGCTCCTCAGAATGGGCCTCCGTTGTCCCAGTGTGTTGGCCAAGGCCAAGGACAAATTAGTTAATGCTAATCATTTGTAGGAGAAATTATCCTTGAGTTTGGAGTAACAGGGAAACAACTGCAGGTAGAGGCCCTCTTTGGTCTTACTTCATCCTGCAGGAATTTAGTCCTGCCCTCCCATTTTACAGATTAACAACCCGAAGCACCGGCACATTGAGTCGGGCCTAGGTCAGACCTAATTAGCTTGGGTCTCTTGTGATTCCTCCTCACATTTCCTGAAGTTAAAGTTTTTCGTCAGTAAGTACATACTGCCTCACCCCAGCATAACACTCGTCCCACAGACACACATGGTGTTTCTTCCCATGCTAACCCCCCATGACCCAGCTTCCCACCGCCAGGAACATTTAACAAGTGAAGAAATGAAGGTCTGAATCCATGCTGTCCAATAGAAATAGAAGGCAAAGTGCATGTATAACTTAAAATTTGCCAGTAGCCATGTTAAATGAAAGTAAAAAGAAATAGGTGAAATGAATTTTAATAATACACTTAAGATATAGCTAAAGATATAGCCCTATAGCCTATAGCCCTATAGCCCTAAGATATAGCTAAATTATTATAGCATCAATCCATATTAAAAATTATTGAGGGGCGCCTGGGTGGCTCAGTGGGTTAAGCCTCTGCCTTCAGCTCAGGTCATGATCTCAGGGTCCTGGGATCGAGCCCCACCTCAGGCTCTCTGCTTGGCAGGGAGCCTGCTTTCCCCTCTCCCTGTGCTCTACCTGCTGCTTCTCTGCCTACTTGTGACCTCTCTCTCTGTCAAATTAAAAAAAAAAAAAATTATTGAAATATTTGTGGGCAGTCTCAGAAATCTCAGTGTGTATATAACACCTAACGGCACATCTCAGTTTAGACAGGGCACATTTGAAGCATTCTGTGTGGCTCCTGGCTACTTCTTTGGGCTGCAAAGCAGTCCAGGGCCACACCCAGCAAGATTCTTTAATTGACTCTCTTGAGAGAAACTTAATCAGCTTTCTTGTCCTTCCCACCAGTCTGAGGCCACATATTTCTATCCTCTGTGTGCCACTTTTTCCCCCAGCTAAGTCTAATTACAGGGAGATGCTGGGTTTGGCCATAACGGCCAACTCAGCATTTTTCTTCCAGTCCTGGCAGCTGGTGAGACCCACATCCCTGGCCTTGTAAATGACAGTGTAAAGCACACTTCCAAATGTCTCCACAGCACTTTCCATGATGTCCTTTCTCTGAGGGGGTAACTCCGTGGCATTTTGCAAACCCAGGGTGATTTTTTTTTTTTTAATTCATCTTTATTGAAAGACCCATTCTAATCAATGGATTCTTAAAATTCGTGCAGACTTGTAGTCTCCCAGGACCTCAGCAGGACAAGTAAGCATTATACATTTTTTTAGCTGTTTTTACACCAGGTGTACCTTTGTTTTGATTCATGATGGTTTCTTCTTCTTTTTTTTTAAATTAGTGAAATACTAGTCAATACATCAGTCCCACTTTGAGCATTATTCACAATGAAACCAAGAACATTATTCACAATGAAACATTAATAAAGGTCAGATTCCATTTCTGCTAAATGTCAAGTCTCCTGGCCATTGACCCTGTCGCTTAAAGTATTAGATTATAATACAATCCTGGAGTGGGGGGGATGACAGAAGAAGGGTGACAGGTCCCTGGAGTTTGTTATGATGGACTTTACCCAAATGGAAACGCTGAACTGTGAAAACAGAAATTTGAATAGGGTAAAGATTGTCCCATATTCCTAATTAGAGGCCAGACTCCACATCTTCCAATAATCTCCATTAAATAAAGGATAGAAAGGATAATGCCTTTTTCTCATCCTCTGGCCTCTTCCGGTCATTGAAGGATGACTCCATCAAACCAGAGAAATGAGTTTCCCCTATTTTCCTTCAACTCTGTATTCCTTAGATTTTGACCTTGTGTCAATCTCTCCTAGTCACAGGGCCCTTGAATCTTTAGGTGTAAGGTTGCATTTGGAATCAAAATGATATATTTTATAAGGGCAGTTTTTTTTTCTTTCACCTCCCCCCAACCCTTTCCTACATCAGTACTCAGGCCCCATTTTTTAAAAAGATTTTATTTATTTATTTGACATCACAGGTAGGCAGAGAGACAGATGTGGGGTGGGGAGGAAGAAGGCTCCCTCCCGAGCAGAGAGCCCTATGTGGGACTCCATCCCAGGACCCTGGGATCTTGACCTGAGCTGAAGGCAGAGGCTTAACCCACTGAGTCACCCAGGGGCCCCTCAGTCCCCATTTAAATCACAGCCCTTTTATTCACTCTGATTCAAAGGCATTTTTATTTCTTTAAGCGGATATCTTGGGTTCATTTCAAAATATCATTTACTAGCTGTATTTCTGCTCTACAACCAGGAATCAGCTGAGTTGCCTCAGTTTAGAAATGTTTCAGTTTCATCTTCAATCTTCATAGTTGACTGAGAGGGATGGATGAGGGACTAAGGAAAGGAAAGGAAATCTAGAATGGAATGGAAAGGCATAGCTTCATCTACTTCAAGGATTCTTATCTGGATCACGTGAGGAGATGTTAAAAACCTTGGTCCCAGGCCTCACTGTCAGAAGCCCTGGGGACAGGGACCCAAACCAGTATATTAAGAACCACCCACTCTTACTCAGTTGTGTCCATTTGTCAAAATTCAGGGGCAGCTTTGCCACGTGTAAATTATACCTTATCAAACTTAATATCCCAAAGTATATTTATATGCATGCATTGAGATTTTTGAAATTGTTGACACCCACCATGGAGAATATTTTGACTACCAAACTAGACTCTGAGATAAAGCTCACAGTCAAAACAAGCATTCATTCATTCAGTAAACATTTAAGAAGCAGTGCTAGGCATTGTTTCTGCCTTGGGAAAACAGAGGTACATTGAGACCCAGTACTTTGACAAGGGTTTTGTTTTATGGGTGAGACCAGTATCCACCAATGAGGACGCAAAATGGAAAGTGTAATATGAGTGTGTCTATAGAGCAAAAAAGGAAAAGAAGACCCCCAACAAATACACACCCATGTGCACACACACACACATTCCCAGCTCTACCCCCCTGTCTTCTTGAAGATAGAATGGGGTAGGCAGTCTTGGGAAAATTTCACAGAGAAGCCACAGAACATGAGTCCTGGGGCATGATTAGGCAAGGAAGTGGAAAATATTATGCCTGTTTTACAAAGGAATGGCTCTCAAAATTTGGTTATTTGGTTCCAAAGTTAATTTTTTTAAAAAGTCATTATGTCATCAGTTGTTTTTAAAGTGATTTCCACAAGCTTTCGTAGTCTCCAGTTTGTCTGTCCTGCTCTATCTTGTCCCAGTGCCTGACACAGTAGGCATGCCACACAGTAAGGTGTGCTGAACTGAATTGATTCCTTCAGTAGTTTGCCTCGCCCCCGACAAACTGTTATACACCACTGCGTCTTGGGATAATAATAGTAGTGTGTAATTTTCAAAATAGCACCCAAGTTACCTCTGTAAGTAGCTTCCTGAACACTAAAAATATTTGCCCTTGAAGGAGAGTGCATTTAAGAATATTTAAGTAGTTCCTGATGGTGTGTGTCACGGTGTGATTTGACTTTTATATTTCAAGAACGCTAACTCTTCTTGCTAACCTAGTTTTTTATTCTTTTTCACTGTTCGATATAGCTAAGCTTTTGGATGAGCCACTGAGCCAAAAAGAAATGATCATGGCATCCCTTACCAAGTCTGTCCTTCCGGCAGATCCAGGACACAGCATTGTGTTTTCCTGGATACTGGCTGCTCTTTCAGGAGTTGGGGGGCAAAGAGTATGTGAGAGAAGCTGTTGACACTGCATTGAAAAAAATATTCTCAGCGCAGGGTGTCACATTCTCTCCCTACACATTTTTGCAGCTTCTATGCAAATTACCATCATTGGTTACTTTGATACCGCTGAGCATAACAGGAACATTTGTAACTTTTTGTTGTGACACGGGAGGACGAGAACTAGCTCCCTTACTGCCTTTTTTAGAAAGCTGAATAAGATTTCCGGAGGTGCCCTGTGCATTGGAAGTGTTTGCTGTTGTTCTTCCCATTTCCGAAGCCTAAACAAAATGTGCCTTCCAGTGTGTGTTCCATTAAGTAGCCATTCTGGTTGCAGGGAAAGTAGATGAAGCCATGGGAACTGGGTTTAGGGTTATAAACGGTGGGGTGGACAGGGCATTCACTTTGGTGCTGGACATAGGGTTGAAATCTGAGCTCTCCACTGCAGATGAGCTGTGGGGTCTTGGGCAAGTCACTTCACCTCTGTGAACCTCGCCTTCCTACTTTGTGAAGTGCGAGTCGAGAATCACGGGAGATAACATGTGCTGCTCAAGTGATGCCTGGCACTATTAAATGCTTATGCCATGTCCAGCCTCTCTACTCTGCCCTTGTTAGCATATATATCAATTTTTGTTATCCTCTTGTTGAAAAACTTTTCAGGGTTCCCATTAGCCTCTGAGAAAGAAGGGTCGTAACCTGATGTTCAAGACCCTTCACCGTTCCTGTCTGACCTACCTTTCTACCACATCTGCCCTTACACTTAATAGTCATCCCACGACCAAAGCAAGCCACCTCTGTGCCCTCAGTGGGCCTCGGACACTCACTCTCCTCCTCCAGGATGCTTTCTTCCCATCTCTTAGAGTCTGCCACGAGCGAGGCTCATCCTAAATGCCCTTTCTTCCCAGGCCCTCAAGCTGGAAAAATCCCCTCTTCATCCGACACTGTGTCTCTCTGTGGGCACAGGTGCTCAGAGAGGCCTCCCCTGGTCAAGCCTCTCTTGTCTGCAAGGAGGCCTGCGGGTGGCCACCTTCCCACCGTGTCCTCACGTGGCCTCTCTGTACCAATGCAGCCCTGATGTCACTTCCTCTTGTCACAAGGGCTGACCTATTAGCCTAGGACCTCATCGAGCCTTAACTACCTCCTTAAAAGACCTGTCTCCAAATATCGTGATAGTGGGGGTTAGAGCTTCAGTATATGAATTTTGGGGGGACACTATTCAGGCAATAACACATGCGTATAAAAATACTGCCAGCTCCTCTGAGTGAGTGTGCGCGCGCACGCATGCCCCTGTGTGCTCTGTTACTAGCTTGCTTCTTTGCCACGGTCATGTAGAAAGCCCACAGAGCAGCAGATGGCTTTGTCGCTCACCTGTGGGAGCCCTGCCCGGCAGGCCCAATAGAGCTGCCTTCACCCCTCAGAGCCCCCCGCTGCCACACACCGTCTCCTGAGCAGAGCAGTGCCCTCGCAGCCCCTCCTGGCATCTGGCTGCCAGTGAAGGGGAAAGACATTGACCCACAGCAGGGAAGGGAAGGGATCAGGGTACGAGAACAGGAGGGGGACATTTTTGTTTTAAAAGAAAGAAATGAAGTCTTTCCTTTTACTTCTCTGCTAAACACTGCCCACAAGTGTTTTGTTTGGTTCCTCCAGATTTCTCCAGGTCCCCGATTCTGAAAGCTGCTAAGGAAGTCCTCAGCTCTACCAGTTTAGACCCTTGGTAGGGTCCTTCCTTAACACACCCTGACTTACAGAGGGAGGCTGCTGGGTTACAAATAGTTCTTATTCTGCTAGATCAGAGGCTCCTCAAGCCATCATCTGCCTGCAGGTTAGCTGGAGCCACAAGTGTTGCATTATGCTAAGTATTTATTCTCACCAATAATCTGCTGGAAAGTGTGGTTTCACACTTCTCTGCCAGGACGAAGGTTCTCACCCCTTAGTGAACCAAGTCACCTGGGGAGCGTCTACAAAATCCCGAAGCCCTTTGCTTCTGCTTCTCCTCCCATCCGTGAGAGTGAGATGACCCAGGGGCTCCCTAAACCTGTACTATTAACCGCCGTGTCATCATTTCCTCATTACTTTCTCAGAGGTTTCTTATTAAGTTTTTCCAATATAGGATGCCCCCCTTTTTTTTTCCTGATAAATTCCAATGATGAGTTCATTTTTTAAAATATTTTGTTCTGGGGCACCTGGGTGGCTCAGTGGGTTAGGGCCTCTGCCCTCGGCTCAGGTCATGATCCCAGGGTCCTGGGATTGAGCCCCACATCGGGCTCTCTGCTCGCCAGGGAGCCTGTTTCCCTTCCTCTCTCTCTGCCTACTTGTGATCTCTGTCTGTTCAAATAAATGAATAAAATCTTTGAAAAAAATATTTTGTTCTATTATGGAAATTTTTGAATTTATAGGAAGTAAACAGTGTAGCCTAATGGGCCAACCCCCCCCCCCATGAATCCTTCAGTGAGCTCCCACATTTACCCACATTCTGCCATTCTTGTTTCATCTGTACCTGGATTATTGTTACTGTTTTTTGACTCTGCAGTTTTGTTTCATAGAAAAAAGATAGAGCGCGCAGGCGTGTGTCCTGCTCATGCGTTGTCTCTGAACTAAAACATGGTTCCATGTCCTTACAGGTGTTTCCCCCACCATATGGCATTTAGTCCTCACAATACCCCAAGGCATTTTTTCCCCACATTTTATAACTGTGGAACCCGAAGCGCTAAGAAATCAAACGTGTGCAGCCTCCCAGCTAGTAAGTGCTCGAGCAGGGGTTCACGGCAAGACGTGTCCGAAAGCCGTTGCTTTTCCCCCAAGCCACACCTTAGGAAAATAAGGGCCATAAAAAAAATGCATAGATAAGTTTTAGTTTGGGTAGAGGGATCACTATATGATAAAGCAAATATGGTATAATGTTAATGTTAGAAGCTAGGTGCATGTTCAGTATAAACTTACTAAATGTGCAGATATGAAAGTGTTACAGTCTGGGGAGACGGGTAGCTGTACGCTAAAGCAAATACAGTATAATGTTAATGTTAGAACTAGGTAGATGATGTAAAACTATTGAAACTATATATTTGCAGTTTTTCACAATAAAATGTTGAAGGGGAATTCCAACAGAAGCATACTTTGTCTTACCCATCGAACAGTGGACAAAACACACAAGCTGTTTTCAGTTATTACCCATCCTATTCATGTCTTCTCAAAGAAACAGAGTAGAGACTTGGTTGAATTTTAATTTTAGAAATGTCAGGCCAGGGATAGAAATCGCTTGGAGGTGTACCTAACTGACATTGACTGGTGAGGTCCGAGAGCACTCTGAAAACCCCTGCAGGAACAGAGCCTCCCGGGGGTGGTGCCAGTGAGCTGACAGCTCAGGAGCCACCAGCCATGCCCCCACCCCCGCCCATTGCGGCTCATGGAAATCTAGAGCTCCATATAATGACGGATGGTCCTCTTTTCCAGTTCTGGCCCTTGGGTGGGATTCCATCATTTACCCAAAGGAACATTTTATGTATATTCAACCTGCATGTTGAAGCCTTTCCTTCTCATGGGAAGACATAATCCATTTCTTTTATACTACATCAGAAATAGAGCAGCCCACAGCATTCCATTGTGTAACACAGGCCCTACCTTGACTTGGCCTGGCCAGGAACTGCTGAGCAACCTGTGCTATGTTGGGAGCAATGGTTGGAGGCAAAGATACTCTGTTCAAGGGATTCCCGAGGGTGTTTCATTGCTGAAGGTATAGCCAGCAGGCCCCAGGTTGTCCTGTAGAGAACCCTGTGTGTCCCAGTGGCCCAAGCGTGGTTGACATTGGAATTACCCAACCTGCCCTTCTAGCTTTAGCCTGCTCTGCAGGAGGAAGCTGCTCAGAGATAGAAAAGCCACCACCAGAATCCTCCAGGGTCCCCACAAATTGCAAAACTATAGTTACACAAGGAAACCAAGAAGTTTCTAGTAACTACCTTTCCCACTGATTTCCAAAACTCTGATTGAATCTTGGGGCCCATGTGACCCTGATGTTCATACCCTTATACTATTCTCCTTTCACTCTGCCCTGAACAGAAATTAAAGCTCTCAAAAGGTACCTGTCCCTTAAGTTAACTAGTTCCTCAGCTTCCTTTACCCTGAAATGCTTAGGCAGTCCTGGCTAGAAGGAAGAACAGGCTTTGTAATCACACTGGATGCGGACCCCCCAGCTTCTCCCATTCCTAGCCGTTAAGACTTGAGGAAAAGTGCCTAAGTTCTTTGAGCCCAGCTCATAGGATTATTGTAATGTCGGAGCTCAGATAAAAGTATGTGAAGCCACCTAACATAGTGTCACTATGAATAGCTAATGTCACTAAGCATTGGTTTTCCTTTTCTCCCGTGTGTGATATGTTGTAAGGTATGAGAGGAGGGCTCATATACCTGCCACTAGCTGGTGGTATGACCACGTCTTTTTGCATCTGTACACCTCCATCTCGTTATCTAAAAATGGTCTGTTCTCCAAGATGCTGCGACTTTACACCACATTTGCTCCTTAGGGGGATCCTTCAGACTGTGGGGGTACAGGGGAAATTCCTGAGCATGGGGCAGCCCAGAAACATTGAGAACTGGGACTGGTGAGCTTGAGGTAGGGACAGCAGGGGAGAAATGATCAAAATGACACCAAAATCCAAAGGTTATTATTTTTTAAAACTGAGATAACCACTGGGGAGTTTTGTCAAGGCTGAGTTACAGCACACGAAGGAGTGTGGGTGCCTGCACTTCTGGTCCCTTCTGCATAGGAAACCTATTGCAGCCCAGGCCCCTTCCGACTCCCTGCCCCAGGCTGCTTCCGCCACGCCACTGCAGCATTCCTGCCCACGCGTGTTACTGCTGCCCTCCTCCCAACAATGATCTCCATTATCATTTCGCGTGTTCTCTAAGAGGTTGTTTGCTCAGTTTTGCATGACAAACATCGAATCTGTTGTCCGCTTTGCTGTTTAGCCTTGCTTGTGGATCTTCCGTCCGTATTGTGGGCTTCTGCCTGCTGCAGCCATCCAGACACTCTGAACGCCTTGACTTTCTTCTCCGCAGCTGCAGGGAGCCCTGTCGTTGGGCTTAACCGGGAGCAGATGGAAGTAAGCAGGGGTGTGGAGGCAATTAGAGGTTTTCTTGCTCCCAGCAGTGGGGTTTGTTCTTTCTCTGGGTTTGTGGCTGTTCTTGCTCATTTTTTCTTTCATTTGGGCTCTGTCAGGCTATCAGCTTTCTTTTCAGGCTGTGTTCTGCTGCTGGTTGCAGGAAGTTGCGAAATGGGGTGACTTCGTTGCTTATGGTTTGGGATCAAACTTCCCACATCCAGGTATAGATAACGTGTATCATGATGACAATGGTGCTTCGTATTTGTAACGCATTCTGCCATCTAAAGGGTGCCTTCACCTACATCATTGTCCCGTTTTGTCTGCTTTAAACTCAGGAAGAGGCAAAGGCTCTTCTCATTCTGCTAGAGTGGGAGTTTTTCCTTGTCTTTACACCATCTCTGCAGTCAAACCACAAAGTGGAGAGTTATAGAATGAAACTATAGCCTTCTGCTTCATTCCTTTACTCTTTCTAGTTTCTGTTTAATATTTTCCAAACCCTTGGGCTCCTGGGTGGCTCAGTTGGCTAAGGGTCTGCCTTCTGCTCAAGTCATGATCCCAGGGTCCAGAGATCGAGCCCCAGGTCAGGATCCCTGCTTGGTGGGGAGTCTGCTTCTCCTTCTCCCTCTGCTTGTCCTCGCTCTCTGTCAAATAACTAAATAAAATCTTAAAATATATATATATATATAATTTTTTTTTGTAAACACTTTATCAGCACACTGCTAGATTGTCTAGACATTTAAATAATTGTAACAGGTAACATTTTCCACCAGGGAGCTTCCCATCTAGTAGAGGAAACAGACCGCCAAATGTGAGTTTAAGCAATAGTGCCCCGCACACAGCAGGCACTCAGGAACGCGGTGTTGAATGAGTGGCAAAGAGATGACTGGGTAATGTAACGCATTAAAGTTCTGAAAAGCAAGGAGAAGAGCGAGGGAGGAACCGAAAGAGACCTAGTCCTCAACGCGTGCAGCACCCCGGGGGTGCCTGGGTGTGAGAAGTCAAGAGGACCAGGCACCGTCGTGAATCGTCTGCGTTAGTGACTTGCCATCCATTAGTGCAGCTAAACAAGAGCCAAAGACATCAGAGGAAACCTATAGGTAGAAGCTTAGAAGAATGAGCAGGAAGATGTCGTGCTCTGCTCTGTAGCACAGGACAAGCAGACAGAGGGAAAGAAGCAGGCAGACAGACAGACTGGAAGGGAGAGCCTACCGGGTCGCAGCCCCATGCTGAGAGCTGGGAGAAGGCAAGGGGGAGAATCAGGGTTCTCCCTTGATTGTCGGGACTTGGTTGGGACTTGGCCCACCCTGCCGTGCGCAGGAAACAGTGAATCAATGCGACTGTCCCACCCCCACATGATCAAGTGTGGGGGATAAGCCAAGGAGCTGAGAGACCGGGAGATCCATGAGAGCCAGAGGAGCTAAAAGGAAGGCTTCTGGAGGGTAAGATCAGCTTGGGGCCTGGCACGTGAATGAGGTGTGGGAACTGCAAGGGACGGGAGCGTGGAGACACGCACCATCCTGGGTGGAGATTGTGCGGGGACCATGGGAGATCGGTGGAAGGCGTGGGGGTCCCTACTGCGGAAGGCTTGCAAGCCGAGCTGGAGAGCTGAGGAGAGTGCTGAGCAGGAAAGCAACAGTGAAGTGTGGTTAAGTGGAACGGTTGTCCGTGCCCCGAATTCTCATTAGTGTCCTGCAGCCGCAGATGCTGAGCTCTGCGCTGAGGGAAGCACACCCCTCCTTGGGATGGGCACTGAGCCTTTTCAGTGTCTCCTGGGGGCCCTGAAACACTGCAGCCCAACTACCACCACTCAGGTGGTGGAACAAGAGTAAGAAAAGATCCTCCAGTGCGACTGTGAGGAGACACTGTTTCTGTTGGTTGTTTTGGCTGCCACGAAGCTGTGCTAAGTTTGAGTGTTTTCGGAGAGCTCCAGAAGTTTGTGCTGCAGAACTCTAGGTCCTTTATTATGGAGAATTTTATTTATTTGTTTATTAATTATCAAAATGTAGTTGACACACAATGTTACACAGTTTCAGGTATACAAAATAGTGTGATTCAGCTTCTCTGTACATCACAAGTACCTGTCCCCGTACAATGCTATTACAGTCCCACTGACTGTATTCCCTGTGCGGTACCTTTCATCCCCGTGGCTTATTCACTCCCTTTCTGAAAGCCTGTACCTCTCACTCCCCTTCACCTATCTTGTCCATCCCCCCCTCTCCCCTCTGGCACCCACCAGTTTGTTCTCTGTATTTATGGATCTGTTTCTTATTCTTTATACATTCGTTCATTTTTTTGTTTTGTTTTATTTTTATATTCCACATACAAGTGAAATCATATGGTATTTGTTGTTTCTGTGTCTGGCATATTTCACTTCGCATAATGTCCATCCATGTTGTCACAAGTGTCATTAGGGTGAGTTTTTAAAAATAATATCCACATTAATACACACCCTCAGTGTAGAGTACTTAGAAAATACAGGAAAGCACAAAGGACAAAACAAAAGTCACTATTAATTCCATCACTCAGAAATAATCATACACGTTGCTAGTATTTTTGTTCAATGTCCAAACTTGGAACTTTTTAGAAGTGATTGCACTTAATGTTTTAGATCTTATTTTTACAACTTGGCAATATGCCATGAATACTTTTGTGTGCCAGTAAGGTTATTTTAGAGTATGACTCCAGGGCTATCTCCTATCCCACCATAAGAATGTGCCATAGTTTATCTAATCAGGTAGGAAAACAGCCTCTTTTTTGCTTATTTGGGCTGTTTCCAGTGATTTAGGTTTTAACCATTTAAAAAAACAACATCATACTATAGTATTTCTAGATAACCTTGTTTTTATTGAGTGACTTGCCCAGTCAGACCCAAGTGAACATAAAAGTTCTTCAGGAAGTTTTATCTCATTTTTGTTGTTACTTTATCGAAATGATAATCAACCCCTGAGTGGAGAAACATTGTTTGTGCCGTAGTATACTGCTCTGAGAGGATTGAAAACACAAGCAGACCAAGCCCCCTGCTGATGGATATACCCAAATGTAGAATAAGTTTAGGGGTCTCAGTTGAAGCAGATAGTCCTTAGAATTTAAATACCCTGTGCTTGATATAGTGAAATTTCAGTTTAAAAAAATTTTTTTAAGTAACCCTCGATATTACCTTCATGTAGATGAAGAACTTCTTAACTCTCTCCCTCTACCTACCTCTTGCCCGCACCTCTCTCTTCGAGACAACTGTCTCCTTCCCGACGCGGGATGCTATTTGAAGGGCTGGTTCCTGCTCACTTTATTGTAAGCTGTGTGGAAGAGAAGGTGGCAACCTTATTTTTCCTTTGAGGCAGAGTTTGATTTGCAGAGGCCTGGAACTTCCTGTTTGTGTTTCGTTTCCAGTAACACATGTGATTCACAACAATTCAAGGTAACCCCATCTACAACGCCCCATTTTTTTCAAGTGGAATTTTTCTGTGGGAACCATAGAATAGAAAGGAATCCTGTAAGCCTTCCATGAAATTGTGCTGTCTGCTTCTCATAGTTCTGCAATATAATTGGTTACTTGTTTTTCTGAATAATTTTTTTATCGTCCTATGCTTATCCGAATGAGGTGCGCATCAAAGAGCAGGAAGTGAAGGTCAAGGGGCACCTGGGTGGCTCAGTCGGTTAAGCGGCTGCCTTCGACTCAGGTCATGCTCTCGGGGTCCTGGGATTGAGCTCTCCCGTCAGGGTCCCTGCTCAGCAGGGAGTCTGCTTCTCCCTCTCCCTCTGCCTGCTCCTGCACGTGTGTGTTCGCACACTCTCTCAAGTAAATAAATAAAAGCTTTAAAAGGGAAAAAGAAACGAAGGTCAAGAAAAATAAGTGTTCTATTTCTTTGAAAAAAATTACTTTAACTGTTACTGGTGCGTAGGAACAGAATTTTTCATATTGAACTAATAGTTTGCTAAGGCATTTTGCCAACTCTGATAGTTTACCTGCAATTTCTCTTTGGCCCATATAATCAGTGACATCCATAAATAATTATGAGTTTTAGTTCTCCCTTTCCAATACTTATTTATTTATTTCTCTCTGTCTCTCTCTCTTATTTTGCCACTTTGCGTAGGACCCACAGTACAGTAGAGTAGAGAGAGAGCCACCTCGACTTGTTCTTAATTTTAAAGGGAAGGCTGCTAGCTAACATTTCATCATTGAACATGATGCTTACCATTGGGATTTGGTTAATACACTTTAGGTTAAGAAAGTTCCCTTCTGATCCTAGTTTGCTAAGAGTTTATGTTTTTTAAAATCACAAATAAGTGTTGAATTTTACTCGGTGCTTTTTCTTTATCCATTGATAAGATCAAGGGGTTTTTTCTCCTTTAATCTGATAATGGGGAACTTGCTGTCAGCAACTTGCTTAAGTTAAATCACCCTTGCATTATTGGTAAAAATCCAAGTTAGCCATGATATATTCAGTGCACTATTGGGTTCATTTGCTAATATATTTTTAGGATTTTTATTTGTATTAATATCTGAAATTGGCCTATAATTTTCCCTTTTCCCCTCTGCCCTTGTCTGGTGTTGATAGTAAGATTATACTAGTGCTTTTCCAGACTCCATCTTTGAAACTTGCATCTTTTTTTCTCTAAAACCATCTGAACCTAGTGCGTATTGGTTTTGTTTTCTTTGAGGGAGAGACAAGTAGTTTTTAACTGATATGTCAGTTTCTTCAGTGGTTATAGGACCGTATTTTCTGAAATTCTTCATCTCACTGAAATTTTCAAACTTAATGACATACAGTTGTTCATAGTACACTCTTATTTTTTAATCTCTGCTGTATCTATAGTTTTATTCTCTCTTTTATTCCTAATATTATTTTGAGTACTCCCTGTGTTTTTCTTGATCGATTTTGGTGATTAGCCTGTCAACCTTTTCAAATAAGCAGCTTTTTCTTTGTTAATCTTCTCTAGTATATATTTGTTTACTGATTTTATTAGTTTCTACCCTTCGTTTATCCCTTCTTCCGCTTTCTTTGCATTTACTCTCATTCACTTTCTTACCTCTTGAGTTGGCTACTCATTAATTTTCCATCTTTTTTTTCTTTCCTAGGATCAGATTTAAGTATTTTCCTCTAACTACATTGTTAGTGGAATCTTCCCAGTGGTATTATGGAATATTTTCATCATCACTCAATTTTAAGAACGTTGTCATTACCATAATTGTTTCTTCTTTGATTCATGAGATACTAGGCATGTCATCTTAAATCCACAAACAAGTGAGAGTTTTTTAGTAACCATTTTGTTTAGGAGTCTAACTTTTAAAAATCTGTTGTTGTTAGAGAATGTTTTCTATGTGAAACCAGTTCCACAAAATTTATTGAGACTTGGTTCATAGCCTAGTGTGTGATCGATTTCTTAAAAACATTCTATGAATGTTTTTTTTTAAATCCATATTCACTGATGGGTGCTGATAAGATAGAACTCTAAAAATAAACCCCTTAGATGAAACCTCTTAATCATGTTGTTCAAGTCTTTTACGGACTTATTAATTCACCAGTCATTCAGAGAGGTATTGTTAAAATCTCCCACTATGTTTGTCATTCTGTCCTTACAGTTCTGATAATTTGCTTTAATCATGGAAGAGTGTCAAAGAGTCCTTTGCTGGTACTGTCCTCTTTCTCTCAGAACATGGATTCCTTTCTTTAGCTTCTAAGTAACTATGAATCTGGTTTCTCAGAAGCCCTGGCCTCAAGGCATCCACCTTCAGATTACCTTTTTAGATTTCACACTGTGGGCCGTTTTCAGGAGGAAAGAGAAGAGCTACTGTGCTTCAAGGAGCCTTAAAGTTCGTCTGGTCCAACCAGTATCTGTTGATCCAAATTCTGCCGGGACATCTCCAGTGTCACATAGTCTCTACAATCTTTGGGAAGTTCTCATCATTAAAACAAGTCATAAGAAAGTATTCTTCTGTGTAACAACCCATCAGTTTTTGTTTCTTTTTTTTTTTTTTTTTAAGACAGCTTAAACATCTTCTTTTGCTTAGAGCCAAATAATTTTCAGTTTTTGTATTAGTTTGTCCCAACATAATTTCAGGTCTTTTCAATATCTCTTATTTTCTGGACAAGTTCTAGATTCTATATACTCATGGTTTGAGAGACTTTCAAACTGTACACACACACATATGTGTAAGTGTGTGTATCTCTCTCTCTCTCTATATATATATATATATACATATATATATGTTTTGACAATATCTTATTTGATAATGACTAGGGAAGCCCCTCAGAAAAATATGCTATATTGAGGCTAAAACCCACTGACCACATCATATAGGAATTTCTCTCTCCCAAGAGAAATAGTTGAGATGAGAGATTTATGGCTCTTGTCTCTTGTTCTAAACTGTACACCAAGATCCATGCAGTCCGTGCCCCGAAGATCAGCAGCAACTACAGGAGGAAGGGAAACAATACACAGCAACAGATTTCCTTTTATATATTAAAAAAAAAGTTCCAACTTTGTTTAGAAATTATGCCGATTTGCTGACATAAAGTAAGTGTTCTATTTGGAAATTTTAGAATTCACAACTTATACACTGAGGGAATAGTAAGAGGTGTCAGAAGATCTCTTCCCATCGTGGAAATAGTACCCTATTGTGCTTGCAGGGAGTTGGCTATAAATCATGGGCATTCTACCCCCTTTCCCTTATGATCCTCTCCAACCATCAGGGAAAGCAAACCCCAACTTGGTGCCCAGAACTATTCAGACAGTTAAAGAGTCCCACCTTCAAACAGATGCACAATATCTTCATTACTTGATACAATGCTTAGCATTTACTTGAAGAGGAAGAGAGGGACACCATTGCCCTTTGAAATGGTGTCTGTCTCTTGGTGCCTAAAATTTCATTATTGTTGCAATTGAAAGACTCAAGAGTTCAGATTTGCTAAGAATGGGTCAGTTCAGCCTCTAGTGTGACAGCTCCTTCCTTGTGATCTGTTAACCTCCTTAACTCAGCCTGACTGAGGGGAGGACCCTCATGATAACCAGCAAAACTTCTTCTCTTGGTTAAGTCAAGCTAGGTTTGTTAAGTAACTTTACTCAACACATTTATAGAATAAAAGTTCCTGTCTTTCTGTTTCTGAAACCTTCTCTTAAGTGAGGCCAAACCTAACGCTATGTTTCATTAGGCACGGCATTAGATCACACTGACTTTCCTGTGCCATGTCAAACAATTGACTCAAACTGAAATTACTCAGCTAGCAACCCCCAAATCTTGTTCACACGTGCTGCTGCTCAAACCACACGCCCACCTTCCTGTAGTTATGCAACATCTTTTCTTCAGGCCCTCACATTTTCCTTCACTAATTTTATCATCTCAGTTCTGGCCCTATTACCCTGGCCTAGCAAGATATGTCACCTAACATTTCCTGTCCCTCCAAACTCATATGAGTATTTTATCAGGTAATTTTTCCGTATCTTCCTCTAAGATGTTGGCAGAGTTGTTGAAGGGCTCAGAGCCCTGTTCTGTGTCCTTTGGAGTCTACCTTCTGAGAGGACCCGAACTCATTGATCAGCTCCATTTAAATATTACTATTCCCTTCATTGCCTTGGTATCCAGCCCACATTTTCCTGTCTCCCAAGGGAAGTGAGAAGCTTTTTTGGATGATCCACTGCTAAAGTCCACAAAGAACCACATTTCTCTGGTTCCTTTTAAAATAGAAAATGGGCTAACCATCCCTATCCTGTATGAGGGATCAGACCAAACACTGAAACACTTTCATGGGATGATCCAAACTGGGCTTTTTTCATCTAGCACTCTGTGATACTTTTTCCGTAAGACCAATCTATTTAATAAAACCAATTAATGTTTGAGATTTCAAATATGGAAGTGGGACTGAACTTTATCCAAAGCTGTTTTTACTCGTTTTGTGGGCATTTGGTTCAACAATTTTCCTCACATGTGCTGAACTATTAAGTACTAGAATGTGTCAGCTAGAATGTTAGAGATAAACCAAGTTCCCCAGTACCATTCCACCAGTCAACAACCCTGCATGTCCCTCTACCAAACCCTCCCCATCACGTCCTACATCTAGATTAATTAATATTGGCTTGGTCTACCAAACTCCTTCTTAGCTGTGTGCCCCTCTTCTGGGTTCTCCCTTGGCTGAGCCATTCTGCATAGAGATAACAGACCAAGTCACTCGCTCAGAGCTCTTTAGGGCATCCCTTCCACACTCCAAACTAGGTCCATACTGCTCCCTTGGCTGATAGTCTGCTCAGAGCCACCTCCCCATTCCTCAGACTTACACCACTGAGTGGGGTCATGACTGTTCCCTAAAAGTCTCCCCTGCCTCCCGGACTCCCTGGTGCCATCTTTGCTACCAATGTTCCTGAGGTGGAGAATATTCCAATCAACTTCTGCATTTAGAAATCTTGCTCCTCTCTCAAGCAATAAAATAAATGCTTCTCCTTGATGAAGTCTTGACTGATCCTCCACTGAAAGGGATTTCTTCTTCTTCTTAGCTCCTGTTAGCGCTGTGTAACTACCAAGTAACAGTTGTGTAGAATTGTTTCTCTCCTTGTTTTATCAAAAGTTGCTCTAGGGCTGGGACAGTGGCTTATTCACCTGTTTAGCTCACAAAGGGCCAGGCACCTAGTAAATGGGACATAGTGTTGGACAGATGACTAGATGGACGGTAGATGATGGTGTTGAGATTCAAGGGAGATAAATAACTTGTCAAGATCACAAAGTTTTGGGTAATAGAATTGATGATAGAGTCAGTTCCCAAATTCAACAATAAGGTATTCATCCAACACTGTACCACATTCTCTTCCATGGTTTTGCTTTGATCTTTCTGTGTAAGTATTAGTCATAAAACATCCAATTTTAAGAATTAGACCCAAAGTTCCATATTTGATTGTAATACCTCTTGTTTTAGCACATGTAGAAGTATATACTTGGGGGAAAGGCATGGTGGGCTTTTCTTACCACATTTTTCATAAATAATATGAAAGAAGGAGACACTGCCACTTTGAAAACCTTTTGCCACACAACTTAAAACATCTTCAAATACATTGGAAACTTTGGTCTTTCCAACTGCACAAATCAGAATTCTCTTAATGGAAGAATGCACTTGAGTCATACTGCGTCAGCAGTTTTTGGGGGAAGGAGTGGCCTAGGAATCCAATGTCAAAAATAAGAACTTAAGCCCAGGGATGAAATGGTTACCCTATGAGGGAGGTGGTTCTGGCTTTCTCAGGCTACCCTGTAACAAAAGCTTGATGTTGTCAACCTGAGCTAGGGCTGATTAGCTTCATTTGAATCTGAAAGGGAGCCCACATCCTTCCTGTTGCCACGGGAAGATGCTGAAAAGAACTCACAGAGAAAGCAGATGGACTAATATGTGTTATGTTTCCCAGACGTCCTGTCCCCAGTGCCTCCAGAACACTGCAATAATTGGGAATGAGGTTGAAAGAGGAAAGAACAAAGGAATGAAAGTATAAAATGCTGAGGAAAAGCCAGCCAGAAGCTATTCCTTTTAATCTGCTTCTCTTCGTGTTTTTTCAAATGTGCTTCTGTAGATAATGGCAAAGGGAAAGAAATGCGGGGTCATTTTTTCCGTTTTCAAGTCAAATTGTTATCTTGCACAATAGACGCACCAGGACTTGCTCTCATTCATGGGTTGACCAACTCCCACTCCACCAGTTTCAAAAGTGAAGGTGGCCAATGTGTCCTTTTGTTGTTCTGTGATGTCGGAGCCTCTTTCTTGCTTTTTAAAATAAGTTCCCCTAAAGTCTGGAGGGCTGAAGCCCAAGCCATTTATTTCAGCAATTCAGTCAAATTTTCCAATTTGCCTTCAATGTTAGTTAAAAAAAAAAAAAAGACATGAATCATAGCGGCATGATTATGGATAGACCAAAAAAAAAAAAAAGGAAGGAAGGAAGAAAAGAGATGAAGAAAGGGAAAGAGCCTGCCTGTCTAACATTCCTTTTCCGGTATCTCTTGAGTTACTCTGGTACAGGCAAGATTTATCAGTATTAGTGACGTTAATGTCATGCTGCCAAAAGTCACCACTGAAGGAATCTGGAACCATGTAAATAAACGCAGGGACTACTTCAAAATGGGCAAGTATCTTAGTGACAGTTAAACACACTGTCACTCCATGTTCAGAAGTTCAAGGTGTCAGATTTTAATTAGATATAACAGGACACAAAGAGAAATGGGATGTAAATTCTAGAATTCTTTCCAGGGGAGCTCATGCAATATTTCTGGAGGTCTTCATAGTGAGCAAGATTTCCAACCCTACACATTGCAGGCCTTTATTCCTACAATTTCTTAATTCCGAATTTGTTTCCACACATAGATTTTAAGCATACATTTGCTCAAAATATTTCACAGGGTCATGAATGCTATCTATCTTGCTTGCGCTGCAACTTTACCCTATTAGTTACAATTGAGTTATCATTTAGATAATTGAAATCTTTTACCTTTTTAAGGAAAAACTCTGGACTCATCTAAAAAGTGTGTAATTTGCCTGAGAGATACAGAACAGCAAATTATTTGATGCTTTGAAAATAAAAAGAAATAGGGCAGAATCTGAACTAAAAGAATAACCAGTTCTCTTTGCCCTCTCCTGGGATATTTTATAACATCTTGGGCTCACCTTTCAGTAAGCATCTGCTGGGTTAAGGCGCTCTTAAGTTTTTCCATTTAGAAATATAGTCTTGGGGCGCCTGGGTGGCTCCGTGGGTTAAAGCTTCTGCTTCTGGCTCAGGTCATGATCCCAGGGTATCCTGGGATCGAGCCCTGCATCGGGCTCTCTGCTCAGGAGGGAGCCTGCTTCCCTTCCTCTCTCTCTGCCTGCCTCTCTGCCTACTTGTGATCTCTCTCTGTCAAATAAATAAATAAAATCTTAAAAAAGAAAAAAGAAATATAATCTTACCATATAAAACCCACTTATTCAGGTGCACTGGCAAATGGCACTGTCCCTCCTTTCAGGGAGCCCAGTCTGTCTATTAGAAACATGATTATTGGGGCGCCTGGGTGGCTCAGTCATTAAGCGTCTCCCTTTGGCTCAGGTCATGAGACCAGGGTCCTGGGATCAAGCCTCACATCTAGCCTCCTGCTTTGCGGGAAGTCTGCTTCTCCCTTTCCCACTCCCCCAGCTTGTGTTCCCTCTCTCCCTGCCTCTCTGTCAAATAAATAAATAAAATCTTTTTTTTAAAAAATGATTATTATTGCCATTAAATTTTAGCTGTTGCTCCAGAAAGACAGTCGAAGTTTGTGTTGCTTGAGAAAGATCAGCAGGCAATATTGGAGCTGCAAATATTTTTTATTATTATTCACATCACCCGCGAGCGAACAACCCTTAGGAACCGGCACAAACTTAAAATGTGAGCGCTAGAAGAAATGTTCAAGATTATCTGGGTCAGGGGCGCTGGGTGGCTCAGGCAGTTAAGCATCCGTCCTCAGGGTCAGGAGATCGAGCCTCACATCGGACTCCGCACCAGGCTCTGGCCCTGGGCACGGAGCCTGCTTATGATATTATATTCTCTCCTTCTCCTTCCGCCTCTCCCCAGCTCTCCACATATCAAATAAACAAATAAATAAATAAATAAAAGATTATGTGACTCAACCATTGCAGAGACTAGACCCAGGAACAATGAGTGGTTTACCTGAGGTCTCCAGTGGGTCAGAGCAGAAGAGCAGTGTGCATGTTTACTTTTTAAATTACTCCATTCACCTGTTAGGGAACATATTTCACTGCAGATGGTTGACCACTTTTCATCAAATACTCTTCAGTTACTGAGTATGTTACCAGTGCTGTCCATAGACTTACAATGCAAAACACAAATGCAGACAACATGGGTCATTTTACATTTTCTAGAAGCCGTGATGAAAAAGTAAAAAGAAACTCCTGAAAGTAATTGTAATAATATATTTTATTTAGGATGACATGTCCCAAATATTATAATTTTAACATGCAGTCAGTATTTCAAAATTTATCATTTACTGACTTTACATACTTTTCTTCCCATTAAGTCTGAAATCTGGCTAATATACTTCGCACTTAAATCACAACCACATGCGGTTAGAGAGCATGTACCATTTTGGACCGCACAGGTCTGTACTGCGAAACAGCCCCAAGTTTTGCACCATACCACAGGCTCATAGCCTTTGAAATTGTAAATACCCCTGAGTCTAGTTCACATTTCTTTTGAATTTTTGCTCTTAACATGCCAAGCTTGTCTCCTGAAAACCCAAGAGAAGGAAGCAAACACAAACTGCTGTAAAACGAGTGTATCTATTGAAAACATGGTCCAGCTCTTGCTAAGATAGTGTTACCCTGTGATATATGACTCCTGCCTTCCTCTAATTCCATGAAGTTCTGCATTTCCTTAATGTCAGAAGTTCCCTTGCCAGCTGCAGCTGCTTCCTGTGGATAATGTTCTAAATGGCCTTTATTTATGAGATGTCTTGTGCTGTAACTGCTCTCAGAAAGAGTATGAATTCTGTCAGTCTAATTAACGGTCTTCTAAGAAATTAATGGTTAAACTTGAGCTGTCACTCTCCACAGTGATATCTCTCACTTTGACCTAATTACAAAACTGAACATTAAAATATGTAAGGAGGGGAGACCAGAGAAGAGGGTCATTTTGCTTTCTGTTTGTTCAGCATCATCTCTTATGTCTCCCAGCCCCCACCACCCAGCGGCCGAGCAAAGGCAGCACGGAATGGGAATGACGACGGGAAGAGCCGTGGCTAGCTCTTCATTTCCTCATCATTGAAGGAGGAGGAGGAACAGCTCCTACCTCAAGGGCCTGTAAGAATGATGGGCAAAGCCCAGTGACCGGCACATATTTAAGGCTCCACAAAAATGAGAGCTGTTATTATTTACTTTGCAAGGGCTTCGAAAAAAACAGTTGAGCAAAAGAGAAAGCAAATCGGTGTGTCTAGTCTGAAGAATGAAGAGGGAGCCTGCCAGCTTTTCGTAGGACATTATCCGCATGATTTTTGGACCCAAACCAGGCTCTACCCACATCTGAGAGCTTTATGTTTCCAATGTGCCTTTAGCATGATTGTAACCAGCATCACTTTTGGTGATGATGGGAATATGGGAGCCAAAATGACTAGTTCATTTCAAAGGACAGGCATTGTTTAGCGACGGGGGGAGGAGCTGACCCAAATGGTGTGTTTCAAGTCATCAGAACGGTATTCAGATTTGATTTCATAGTGAGCTGTGACAGATGTACAGGGGAAGCCTGAATAAGCATTTTGGAAGCCATTTGGATCCTTTGTGATGCTTCTTTACACAGTTCCACAGAGTAAGGACTCTTGTCTGTGCTGCCCAGTACCCCTCTTGGCAGGAGCTCATCGGCTCTCCTCGAAGCCTCCAGGTATCATCTCCTGGTTGAACGCAGTGACCTTGCCTCACAGCTGCTCGGCACTCCTGGGTGCCCTTCTCTCATCGGAAACTGGGAATCCTGCGAGTATTTCTGAATCACTCCCTTTCTCTGCTAAACTCCCTCAGTCCCCTTACGGAAGTGCCACTTGTAGGAACAACCTAGAACCCTAGGCTACGTGCAGGACTCCATAGACACACTTTAAGGTCTTAAAGAAGGCTTTTGTTACCTAAATCTTTGGTCTAACGGTTCATCCCAAGTACCTGATTCTCAGTAAGTTGGCTCCTCCCTTTCGGGGGCCGTTTTTCATCTGCTTCTGTGATCCAAACATAGAGCATTAAGAAGATATAAAGGGTACTCTCTCTCTTCATTTCCTTGGTTCACCCAAGGTTTTAGCCGCTGTTGCTGTTAGGGGTCCTGAAGACCGAGCTGACTCAGGAGGTTGGGCCCCAAACACACAGAAAACAGTCAGCCACTTCACCTGACCTTGCACACCGCGCCTTTCTTGTTTGCTTTGCCTTGGTTAGGCACTTGGACACTCCAGCCGAAGAGAAGGCTGTTGAAAACATGCCAAATAGTGGTCTGTTCAGACCATGGAGTACCGCTCGGTGATAAAAAGTACTGTAATGAATGAAGCAGTAAAAACTGCTATACTGCCCAACATTAATAAACTAGCGAAAGACATTTTATTGTGGGTAAATATCAAAAATAAGTAATAGAAAAGGTGCTCACTCTAGGACTGCATTTATATGACGTTCTAGGCCAAACAAAACTCATCTATGCGGTAGAAGTCACAACTGTGATTGTTTTGCATGGGGGTGATGGCAAGGGGCCCTGATGGATCTTTTTAGGGTGATGAAAATGTTCTCTCTCTTGAGAGGGGTTTTGGGTTACACAGGTACATTTGTTAGGGCGCATTGAACTGTGCACTTAAGATCTCTATGTTGTATTGTATGTGAGTTATGCTAACACTAGAAAGAAAGTGGGGCTGTCTGGTGGTACAGCCCATTAAGCATCCAGCTCTTGGTTTCGGCTCAGGTTGTGATCCCAGGGTCGTGAGATGGAGCCCTGCCTTGGGCTCTGCACTGAGCATGGTGTCTGCTTGAGAATCTCTTCTCTCTCTCGCTCTGCTCCTTCGCCACATTTCAGAATCAGAGTGACTGCCTTTTCACAAACATTTTTTCAGATTATGTGGGAAATCAGTGTTTTCTAAATTGTGCGAGGGAAATTTATTGCTTGGGGAATAGTTTCTGGAAGGCATTGACTATTCACCTCCCTAATCACCTTTGTGATTGGCTGTATTCATTTAGAATTTGGAGGAACGCTGTTACACCATACTTGCTGTAAAGTGTCCAGTGTTGTGAAATGTAGATGTTTACGTTAGATTTTAAATCTGTTTCCTACCCCCAACCTGCTCCCTCCATTCTGTCCTCCCTGCTGTTAAGTAATCTTTCTGAAATACCAATCTATTCTGTAATTCTTGCTCAGAAGCTTGGATGGCCTGCTCCTGCTTTCACGTTTAGGCCCCTGCCCAACTTTCTAGTTGCCCATCTCCACTCCTGGCTTTCATCACACCAAACAAGGATGCTCTCTGGAATGCTCCTCCCAGAATCTGTGCCTTTAAGAGCTGGAGAGCACTTCGCCTGTCCTGTCCTCGCCAGTTCTTCCTGCGGGCCCAGCTCAGCTATCTGAGCTCTGAGAACATGTCCCAGCCTCCTTGGGGAAGGAATGACCCGCATGTTCAGGCTCCCAGAGCACATGTTTCTCTGGAGGGCACATTTGACCACACTGTGGCAGGACAAATTCTTTGTGTGTCTGCCTCTGGCTGGCTGGTCTCTCTTCAGCAAGGGGGACAGCGTTTTGCATCTTGTATTTTATGCATACTGCTTGATATAATTTTGGTCTATAAAAGATGGGTGGCTGGGTGTTTGGATTCATTCCTTCCTTCATTCAGCGCTGCAGCAGTAGCCTTCTCTGTATGGACCTCTGGAGAGGCGGCAGATAAGGACCAGAATGTTGTGGTCCTAGTAAACCTAGCAAAAGCAGACTTTCTAGGATGATTTACAGTGTTCTGCTCCTGGTTTTTTACTTTCTGTTTCCGAGAGGTAACAAGGATCTGATCCTGTTCTCTGCCTGAGTTGCACTATCTACCTCTCCTCTGCACGAGGGAATTCCTACCTAGTTCTCAGAAAGAAAACCAGAACATACCAATGTCATGTAAACCAGGGCAGGGATGAAATGAAAAACCTTATACAAATTCCACCTAACAATAAACTTGCCTTTTTATGTTTTCCAAATACCTTCGCATACAACACCTGGTTTTATCTTCACAAAAACCATATGAATTAAGCAGAGAAGGGGTAATTATTCCAGCAAGCAAATGAGAAAACTGAGGTGAAGTAAAGGCCAGGTGATTTGCCTAGAGTCACACGTCTGGTTAGTGATAATGCTGAGACCAGAATAGAAGTCCGTGTGCTCCTACTAGGCTGGGAGATTTTCAAAAGTACGAGTTCCCAGGAAAGATCAAATAATTGCTGGAAAAGCACTTCCGATCTCCAATGAAAACAGATCTTTCCAGCTGAGTGCCCTCCCTACGGCCTGAAGAGTATCATCTGCCAAGTAGCTATTCTTTTGTCTTCTGCATGAACTAACCCCGGCTGAAGGCCACTGTGCAAACTGAATCAACAGCGACCACACACTGCCAAAATAGATTTGCAACTTACGGAATAAACGTCCATTTGGATAGAAATTAGGGAATGTCTTTTTCTTAAATCCTCGCTGGGACACAGGTGTGGGTGCTAATGCAGAGATGGAGCTTTGTCCCATGTTCTATGTGTGTGTGAGTGTGTGTAAGGCTGGGGAGGCGGCGGGGGAGGAAGGGAGGGAGGGGGAGGGGGACACAAGACTGCTCTTTCTGCTAGGCCGGTCTCATATTTAAAAGGAAACATTTAACCGTGGAATAACGGCTCAGAAACTGCATTTGCAGCTGCAGCAGCATCATTCCTCTGGGGAAGGCAAGATGGCTCTTTTCCAAACTGTTCATGAGGGGCGAGAGTAGGGAATGAAAAGACAGCTTGCTCATACCTAATACGGCACAGTCCGATCTCGCGCCTTGCGTTAGAGCCCTAGCTCACTCAGAAGCTGTCCGTAGAGACAGCTTGTTGGCTTTGAGATCCAGAGTTTGTTCTACTAGATCTCGCAGACCTTCTTTTTTCTGTAATAAATAAAATTCCATGCATTTTACTGGGAGTAAAAGAGCCGTATCTTTATAGACATTAGTAAATGAGGGGTTAGGTATTTGGCCCACCTTACTGATTGGTGCACAGAGAAGACCACAGTCACTCCCAACCTTAAACCTATTCACAACTGTGTTTAAAGCAAAGTTGCCTTTGATGTCACATTTTAACCACTCTCAGGTACCCCTCTTTGGGAACTTCTTCTCCTTTTTTTCACATCCACTCCGTCCTGTTCCCTCTTTCCCACTTATCTTTCCTTCAAGGTCTCCACTGGCCAGCTTTGCTAGCCAAACGATGCAGACATTTCAGTGACCACAGTTAGAAAATGACCTTCTGAAAGAAGAGGTTCCAAGGCTCCTTGGGGAAGGCACAGGAAGGGACCATCATGTGAGCCCTCTTTGTCAAAACCCTCATTCCTCTGATTCTCTAGCCAGAATTATAGCAAGTATTTCCTTTTATTTTCATGTGAAATCTATTTGTATAGCTGCTTCAGGGATCTGGAATAAAATATAAGGGGGGAAATCAGAAGGTGAAATAAGAAATACAGAGAGACAGATAGAGAAAACCGCCTTTTTGTTGTCGGTCCTGAAATAATCCACTAATATTTAACTTTGTACCTAACTTGGAATCCTGATCAAAACTACAATGCTAAAGAATGTCATCAAGGTCCTTTGCCATTATAGTATTACCAGAGCATTCTCAAACGTGGATTGAGTGTGACCACAATAATAGGACGAACTGTGACTCGTTGACTGTGTGGGTGTTTGTAGGTATGAGTGAGTTGTTTGCCGTGTAGATTTTGTTTCTTGTTAATTTCCTCATCAATACACAAAAAGGGAACATTAACTAATGTCTAGTTACTTTTTACCTAAAATAGTAAATGAAACGTTCTCATATTTGGATGTTGGCCTTTGAATTCAAATTTAGTTCTTCAAATAGTGGGACAGTTCTGCTCAGCTGCAAAGTCTGTTTGGTTCTATTCCCACAGAGCATGTGTGAATTCTTCCTTTTGTCAGAAGCTGAGATTGATGAATTCTCCCTTCCCAGTTATTTCACAGATGATTTGCAATGAGCCAGGCATTGACTCAAATCATCTCTACTGTGAGGGTCTGAGTTGGAAGTTGCTGAGTATCATGTAAATGAATAAACCTTGGCTTCAAGCCCAGAGAAAAGGCTGGATGTTAATATTGTTGTACACACCTTCAGTATCTTTGGGAGCATGACATTATATTAATACTTCTTGGGGGTGTTTGTTTCCGCATTGAGAGACATTGATTTGCCACACTAAATGCCACAAGTGACAGCTTTTCCTTCTTCTCTGAAGGTTGGAGAAGGAGCGTGGAATTCATGTAGTCAAATAGACATGGATTTAAAATCTGTCTCAATCATTACCTAGCTGTTTGCTCTTAAATGAGTTTCTTTATCCCTCTGAAGTAGCTTAGGTTTCCGGCGGCAAAGTAGATTAAACAAACAGAAGTAGATCCATCTAGAACAATGCCTGGTGTAGAGTAGGCTCTCAGAATTGTTCATCCCTGTCTCCTTTCCTTCTTTTCACTAGCAACTCGGCGAGTAAGCCAAAATGATAGAGTTTTTTCATTAATTCTTTGGTTGAAGGTATTGTTTTCATCACTACCATTCCTACAAAAAGAATAAGACATTTCTGAGGGAGTTATGAGAGGCCACGTGGCCTAGCCTAGTGGTTCTCCAAAGTGTGGACCCAGACCAGCAGCTTCAAAATCGATCAGGAGCTTGTCAGAAATGCAGGTTCTCGGGCCTTTCCCCAGACCCACTCTTGGAAACTTCAGGTAAGGCTCAGCAGTCAATATTCACAAGCCTTTCCAGATAATTCTCATGTGTGTTAACTTTGAGAACCACTGGGGTAGTGGGAAGAACACCAGACTCGTTGTTGTATGTTCTGCTCTATGCACCAGCAGTCATTTCCCTGCTCAGCCTTGACCTCCGCATCTCTGAAACGGGAGCTGGGAGGGACCAAACATTCTCTTGCTCGTTTCCAGTTCTGGCATCTGTGGCTCTAATCTCAGCCTAGCCGTGCCCAGGCAGCATCTTCGTAGTGACCATACTCTAAAACAGAGGGAACCGCTGTTTCCATTGTTTCAAAAGTAGTACATTATTGTTGTACAAAATAAAAATAAGCAAAATGAAGAAACTTAGAAACCTCTGAAAACTCAGTTTTTTTGTCCCATGCTCTTCCAGTCCTTTTTTTTTTTTTTTTTTTTTTTAATGTGAATGCAGATGCATATAGGAACCTGTGTACCTAACATCCGTGGGTGTAGTCAGGAAAAGCCTTTCTCCTTGTGGAACTTTCATTCTCATGGAGGGAGGTGGACAGTAAACAAATAAGTAATTAAAGAAGATCACTTCTGAGAGTATTAGGTATATGAAGGAAATAAAACAGAGTGGTATGAGGGGCTCCTGGCTGGTTCAGTCGGTTAAGCATCTGACTCTTGATTTTGGCTCAGGTCATGATCTCAGGGTCATGACATTGAGCCCTGTGTCAGGCTCTGTGCTTGGCGTGGAGTCTGCTTGTCCCTCTCCCCTGCTCCTCCGCCTGCTCACATTCTTTCTCTTTCTCTCTCTCAAATAAATAAACAAATAAATAAATAAAAGCTTTAAAAAAAGAGAGAAAATGAGAGTGTGATATTATAGAGTGACAGCGCAGTGTCTAGTTAAGAGATGGTGCCAGGAAAAACCTTTCTGAGAAGCCGACACTTGGGCTGGGCCCTGAATCCCAGAAACAGTCCAGCTGTGTAGGTATTGGGAGGGAAGAGCATTTCAGGCAAAGGGACGAGCTTGTGTGGAGGCTCTAAAGGCAGCCCGTCTGGCTAGGGAAGAGGCATGGGAGGGAGAGCCGTAGAAGAGACCGGAGAGAGAGAGAGAGAAGAGGAGGCCGGAACAGGGATGGCTGTATACGCCTGGGTGGCTCAGTTGGTTAAGCAGCTGCCTTCGGCTCAGGTCATGATCCCAGCGTCCTGGGATCGAGTCCCACTTCGGGCTCTTTGCTCAGCAGGGAGCCTGCTTCTCCCTCTGCCTCTGCCTGCCTCTCTGTCTGCCTGTGCTCACTCTCTCTCCCTCTCTCTCTGACAAATAAATAAATAAAATCTTTTTAAAAAAAATAAATTTATTCTAAATATCATAGGAAACCATTCTAAGATGAGGGGAAACTTGAAAAAAAAAAAAATCACTCTGCTAGGTAGAGGATGGATTATAGAGGGCGAGAATGGAAACAGGAGAAGCAGATTCCTATCTCCACCTCATGTCTTCGAACTTGCACGTTCTCCCCTGACTTGAACATGAACATCCCTTACAATTAGTAAGTTGTGCAGCATCCTCCTTTGTCATGGCTATCCAGGAATCTGGTATGATAATCATCTTTTTTTAATCCCCTATAGATGAGGACTTGGATTATTCCCAATTTTTTGTTGTCATGAATAACACCAAAGGGAGATAACAGCAAAGGGAGTGCTCTCAAATCTTTGTGTACGTTCTTGTTGTTTCCTTACGATCATTCCTAGAAGTAGAAGTCATTCCCCACTTCTTTAGCCTAAGGAAATTTGAAGACTCTTTCCTGGGTCTGTTCATTGGTTTCATTTGTAATTACGGAACTGGTGTCCCCCAGTCACTTGACACCTTTAGCTGATGTGTTTTACCAGGCAGGGGCCAGAGGGAGACAAGTGAGGCACTCTCCTGGGGTGCATAATTTAAAGGCACCCAAAAAACAAAAACAAAAAAACAAAACCTCAGTAATCAAGATAAATATCTTAAGGCAATTTTTTTTATCCTGATTACTACGTCTTTCAGCATCTCTTTATACTGCTCTCGGGGCTCGTGCCTCACTCACTTTATCCTAGACCTGGCCCTGGCACTTTTATACAAGAAGAACATACGAAAGTAATTACTTATCTGTAGGCTTGATTCTGCTTTTACTTACCCTGTTAGAGAGTTAGTTCTGTCGCTAACTTATTGTCAGCTACGTAGTAACAGTGCGTGCTTCTGTTATCCTCCTTAAGCAGTTAGGAAACACAAACATGTAACGGGTACTGGGTGCAGATCCCCATTCTTCACTTACAGGTATGTCCGGGCACAGTTGTCTTAAGCACCCTGTTTTTCCCTGAGTCATGAATGGCTGTGATCGAGTGTCTGCCTCCCTGTCCCGCCCAGCTGCCCTGGAGGTTATGACTGGGAGGTCTCCATGGCTCCTGGGTCGAATTCACTAGGAGCCCACAGGGTGTCTAACTAGCCTAACCGCATAGTCCCGACAGTGGCCAGTGATTCCCTTCATTCTCTCTACCTTCTCAGGAAAACTGGGGAGCTAAAAAAAGGTAAAGTTTGGAGGCTTTCTCTATTTCACAGAAAAGAGAAATTGGCCAGAATCCAAAAGAAAAAAGAAAAAAAAAAAAAAACCCTTCAAGTAATCAAATAAGTTTTCAGTTTATATGTTGGTTTCTTTCTCTGCCTCACCCCAGCATGTGGCCTCCACGTAGAAGTCGAGGCCTTTTAGCCTCCTTTCAGCAAATGACTGCAGACAAAGGAGGGATCTCTGTACCTGTATACCCACTCCTCAACCGTCGGGCTCGTGTGCTTGTGGCCCCGTTGGTCTTACACACTCACACCTCTCTCCACCGCCGGTGTCGGCCACACACGTTCCAGGCAGTCGGCACACCACAGAGTGGGGATGTCGTCAGCACGCTGAGACCTTCCAGGCACCCCCAGGCAAACTGTCTTTCTCTTCTGTCGCGTACTCCTTTTCATTACAAACCACCCTCCCCCACCCCCAGTGAGCCTATTTTTAGCAAACAAATAAGTGCTGGGCATATAGGTCTGTGAGTAGATGCCTCGCAAGAATGATTGTCATCAGAAAAAGCCACAAGTCCAAAAACTGTTAACCCAAAATGTTGCAAAGCCGTATCCCTCTGGACCACCCAGTTCTGGTCAAAGGCTCAGTGTCTGATCTGGCAGGAGGAGTCCTCCACTCTTAACCCAGCACAGGTAAAGGAGAAGGTCCTCAGGTGACCTTGCTCAAATGCCTTGGAGATGGGGCCATTGCCAGCGTCTGGTGCCTGCTTGGACCAGCAGCCCCAGTACTGGACCAAACACCAGTAAGGGCAGACTGGCTGTCTCCTGGCCAGCCAGGAAGTCACTGGATGTCCTGGCGCGTGAATCAGAGGTCAGCATTCAGGTGACTCGGGCCCTATGGGGACAGACAGTGTCCTCCTGGGAGAGACCGAGGACACTTCATGGAGCCACAGGAGCGACCTGTGAGGAATCAGAATGTGGCTGCCCCAAACCCACCTGTTCCTGATTTCTTTGGAGCTTTCTGATCACATCAGGCCATGAGGACTGTGCCCAAAATGCCAGGGATTTCTGGACAGTCTTCTTGTGGCTCTGAGGAAGCAGTGGAGCTAAATATAACACCCCTTCCGCTGAGATCCGTGTGCTGTTCTCCTGATTATATCATCAGCGTACAGCTTCTGAGAAATCTGTGCTTCAAATATTAGTATTTATGTGACAATGAGCTTAGTAGATGCAAAAATGCTGTCCGACAGGAGTGCTGTAGTTTTGTAGCCCCTGAAACTGGCTCTTCAGTGGTGTGATTCATACTGAGATTTTTAACCCAAGAGTTACACTAAAAGCTCCTTTTTTTTCTGAGAATAAACAGTCCTCCATCCCCACCTTCCAACAGATACATTAACAATGTGACTATCATACAAATGTTGTGGTTCCCTTTGAGAACTCTAGGTGGTGGATTCTTTCTTGAGTTGAAACCAAATAAAGATCAGGCAGAAATGCAGCTTTCTCCCTTCTTTCTTTTTTTATTGTCTTTTACTTTTTTGTCAAAATAATTCATTTTGTTTGTCTACTCAGTTAAACTCATTAAATGTTATTACTAATCCATGGGGACTAGTTTGGTAGTACCGCTGGACACCAGTAATGGCTGACTGGCTGTCTCCTGGCCAGCCAGGAAGTCACTGGATGTCATTTGTGCCTGGGATGGAAAGACCAGCCATAACCCCAGAAGAACCCCCAGGCTCCTGCGTGGCCCCTCTCTTTACATACACACACGCCTAGTAAGCCTGCAGTTTAATGAGCACCTACTACATGGCCAGTTAATGGTCTAGATATTATCTACTCATCTGAACTATATGAAATTGATGTTTCTTTTTTCAGATTAAAGATGGTCAGGTATCAGTGACTTCCTCCTAGTAATTAATAGTAGAATGTCAATTCTTATAAACATTGGCATAATCCCCATTTTACGGGGAAGAAACCAGAATACTTTTAGCTACCTACTCAAAATATAAATTCTAACCCTCAATCCTAGTTTTCTACCTTTCTGACACCCGAAGGCAATGAGAAAGGAAGCAAAGAGGAGAGAATTAGAAGGCAACCCATTTTAGAACTGAAGGAGTGGCAATGAAGCCATTAAAAGAAAAATCACCCCTGTCTGTCTCCTCCGTGCCCAAATCATGAACTGCCTGGCCAGGGCCTCTCTGGAGACAGTTTCTTGGGCAGGCGGCAGGCTGCTCCAGTGGGGACCACAGCAGCCTTAAGTGAGAGACAGAACCCTGGCAGGGCAGTGGGAATGAGACCAAGTCATGCAGAGATGGCTCTGTGTGGCCTCCCCCAAATCCTACCCAAACCCCGTTTGTATTGACATCATAGCATCATCTTGATTTCCTCCCAACATCACGTCATCGTCTCCCACACATTCTCCATCTGGCCAGAACCCCACGTTATTAGGGCTTAATGATTTAAACTAAACAAATTGCCTCCACCCTCAGTACGTTATGGGGGCTGAATAACAGGGCAGATTTCAGGTCCTCAGTGGACTCTGTAAATTTGTGCCACCTTGAAGATATATATTTTTTTTAAGATTTTATTTATTTATTTGACAGACAGAGGTCACAAGGAGGCAGAGAGACAGGCAGAGAGAGAGGAAGAAGCAGGCTCCCTGCTGAGCAGAGAGCCCGATGCGGGGCTCAGTCCCAGGACCCTGGGATCATGACCTGAGCTGAAGGCAGAGGCTTAACCCACTGAGCCACCCAGGCGCCCCCACCTTGAAGATATTTTTAAACCTAAAAGAAAAACAGCCACATGGTAATCGGTACTTTGCCCCAGGGATATTTCAGTTTCAAAATAGGAGGATTATGGGAATGGACAAACGGAGGGAGGTCATCTGGCCAAGCCATGCACTTTCTCCACTTGTTCATCCAGAATGGGGGAAGGAGGGATGGTGGAGGCCATTCTTGGCATCAGGAGGAGAGAGGAACCTAAGTGAGGGTGACAGACAGGCACCATCATACAGCCTCCCCGAATGAGAGCGGACGGACCAGCAGGAAGGTGGAGAGCAAGCTCACACCGGAAGGCACACAGCGGCTTCACTTCTCGAGAAGTTCCTTATCTCACTTTCTATTCATCGTCATTTGGAAATATCTATGAAAAGCCAGGTTGTACCTAGCGATGTACTCATGCTGGACTCAGTACACCAAGAATCACAAGCGTGGGTGTCCGCGTACAGGCTCACACGGAGAAGAACCATGGTTTCGTATGAGAGCTTATCTCCTGAAGCCTCGCCTAGAGCTTTTCTCACTCCTGGCGGGGAACGGCACGTTCGGAGCACCGAGTCTGGCTGGGAGCTTCGGGGCATTGTGCGGGAGATGGGGATGGTGACTGTGCTGACTCCAAGCACCCCTCCAGATGAGGGGGAATTTGCACGAAGAACACAAGCCCAGCCTGGTCTGGCAGTCGGGGCTGACAGAAAAGGAAGAAGAGGAAATGACCGTGAATTTTCCCAGATCCTCGGACTGGCTGGCTTTGACCAGGGATCAGCACCCCAAGCATAGTTACTCCAGCCGCAGGCGTGTGCCATTTCCTGTCACTCCTCTCCAGTGAGCTTTCCTGCGGCTGGAACCACAGGCCGGCCTCAGCCACAGAGAGAGATCTGAGTTGATATGGTAGGTCTGAGTTGATAAGGTCCCAGGCCCTTGCTGTGGAGTAAGGCCCCCACACTGCCTCTAGAACTGTAACAAATAGAGATTCCTGGCACTGCCCCAGCCCTGCAGGGACACTTACCCTTTGGCTCACACAAGCATGCTTCTTCAGCATGTATGCCTAGGAGTGGAATTGTGACTCGGAGGAGAGCTGCATCTTCATGTTCACTAAATAATGTAAAGTTGTTCTTACAAAGTAATCATAACATAATAATAACATAACAAAGTAATCATAACAATTTGCATCCCACCAGCAGTGTTTGGGAATTCTGTTGGTCCGCATTTTTTTTTTTTTAAAGATTTTATTTATTTATTTATTTATTTGACAGAGAGAGAGAGTGGGAGGGGCAGAGGGAGAAGCAGACTCCCCTCCGGGCAGGGAGACAGATGCGGGGCTCGATCCCAGGATCTTGGGATCATAACCTGAGCTGAAAGCTTAACTGAATGAGCCACCCAGGTGTCCCTTGGTCCACATTTTTATCAGTACTTTGTATCAGCAGACTGAAAATTCTTCCAATAGTATCACTTCTTTATGCTGGAATTACAATAGAGAAAGGAGGGGGGAGAGTTTGGGGTAGGTTTGGTTTGGCTTGTGAATAAATGATATTTTGTTACCTGACCTAAATAAGAAAGCAAAAGTGCTCTGGTACCAAAAAAGTGATAAATTTTGTTTGTTTGTTTGTTTGTTTGTTCTGCCATGGGAAACAGAGACAAAAGTGAAAAAGAGGAATTTAGTTGAGGCATCATTTTAAGCTAAAGGATAGTCAGATGTTTGAAAAAATAATGAAAAAATGAAAGGAAGATTAACCAGCCAGCATGTTAAGACAGACACAGATTTAAAACAGTTAAGATATGGGTTAAGAAAAACAAACTTAGGAAATAGTTCAGTGGGTTTTGGAAGGCAGGAGTTGGTACAAATAATCAATTTTCTATAAGAGATACAGAGATCTACCAATTTTTAGCAACATTTTCATTTTAGCAATGGAACCTATGTAGAACATGCAAATCTTAAAGAGAAAAGCACAATGTGTAGGAAATAAAGAGGGGACTGAGTGGGGAGTGCATCTAGGGAATGTATGTCCAGATTAAAGATGAACCCAGGGGGCACCTGGATGGCTCAGTGGGTTAAAGCCTCTGGCTTCCGCTCAGGTCATGATCCCAGGGTCCTGGGAATGACCCCCGAATCAAGCTGTCTGTCAGCAGGGAGCCTACTTCCCCCTCTCTCTCTCTCTGCCTGCCTCTCTGCCTACTTGTGATCTCTGTCTGTCAAATAAATAAATAATAAAAAATATTTTTAAAAAATAAAATAAAAATAAATAAAGATGAACCCTGGCAGAAACCAAGGGTGTGTATGCTGGCTAGTCACAGAACTTTTCTGCCCCCCTCCTGGACTGATGATCAGCATGTCAGGTCAGCCTTTGTCAAAAATAATTATGACAGAGCTGTTGCCCAGGCTCATTCCAAGTATGGACCATTGTTACTCACCCAGTCAGTTGGGGTGTATTGAACCAGAACTGGGGCAGAGTATGAAGCTGTACTTGGGTCATTGTTCCCTGGAGTATATAAGGCTGTCCCATAGGAGCTCAGCATGAGCCCCAGCGGCAGGCCAGTTCTGCCTAGTGCTGGACCGGATTTCTGCTCAGAGCTGCTGAGTGATGACTCTTGCTGGTGGATGGGCAGAGTTTCCATCCTCTGACCATGGTGAGCTTGTAGATGTGAGCAGAACTATTGTAGCTAAAATATAAGCCATCTTCTGACATTAGCCTGAAGAATGTGTTAGATTACATAGTCCACACAAAGCTGAAGTATAACCACCATTTCTGCCAAAAGACATTCCTCTTTGGCTTGATGGAGTAAACTGCCCGTGGGTGGAGAGGGAGGGTGGTGGGCACTTTTTGACCGTATACTCACCTGCACCTCTACCCCGATCTCCTTCTTCGGGCTCCTCAGTCCATTGTTGCATATTAGCTGTCACATGCCCTTTTTAGTGAGCAATTGTTATCTTTTTCCAGATGTCATACGTTGCTGATGTGTAGCTATCTCCACTGTTTTCTGTCCTTGTCATGTTTAGGCAACCATCCACGCAGCCTCACATCTCCCACTCCTACCAGCCCCCAAGGATCCTGGGCTGCTTTTGTGACTGGGCTCTCCGAAAATGTAACTTACACAGTCCCGTAGTCAACTGCCTGAGCAGCAGTCTGGTTTTAGATCAGTATTCTCACTTGCAACAGATGCTACAGTGTTGCCACCGTTGGGGATGAAATACGAGGTATGAATTAGGCATAGACAGGTAGCTAGAATGGACAGAGCTGTTTGTCCAGTTGAAGAAGGCATCTTACCTTGATGCCTCCGCCCAATTGTGTGCAGTGTCTTCCCACTCTTGGCTTCACTGTCTGGCCTCCCCATGCTTCTCCTCTCCCTACCCCATTTCAGTATGTGTCTATCAGGACCCAGTTCCCACTTAATACTGAGTAAGTATCAGCTAGAAAATGTGCGGATACTTTAGCCTATGAGCACGTGGTTAAGATTACGTCTTAGATTCAGCCGCTTGTGGGTTGAAATCCAGCTCAGGCTCACTGTGGGGCTTTAGGCAAGTCATTTGCCTTCCCTATACTCGTTCCCCCATCTGTAAAATGCTGCCGATGATAACAGTACCCTGTTCACAAGGCTGTTGGTGCTGTGGGTGGATCAAAGGAGAGTGTTTGCTTGTCGTACACGGCACCGGCTGCAGGCACGGGAGCTGGTGATCAGTTACATGGACGCGTAGGTGTTTATGATCTGGCTTCATCTACAGCCACCTCCCCAGCTGCATATACCCATCCCATTAAACCATAAGCTCCTTTTGAGCAGGAGACGGGCCCCTTCCCTCTGAGAGCCTTGCAAGCTGCCTGGCACATGTTTCAGTGCTCTGAAAACACAGGAACAAATGCAGAAAGCCCCACGGCACCGTGCCCGGCCACACGTCTGTCCTCTCGTGTATGCTTCCGCCCCCTCCTCACCTGGGCCAGGTACATCACAGCGGCTGGCCTGGATGAATTCAGACCCCTCAGTGCCCCTTCCTCAACTCAGGTCCAGATTTGAGGGGCTCCCTCCTAAGTACATATAAGCTCCTCCCAGTCTGGCCCTTGGTTACTTGACTCCATACCCACAACCCTTTGCACAGCACCTGTCACAGAGAGAAGATCAAAATATGTTTACTGAATGGAGGCTAGAGGTGTAAAGAAAGAGGTAAGAATGCAAGGAAAATGAAATTGTTATAAATGGGTGATTTGCTACTATGGTGATTGCTGAGTAACTTTTATGGGGGGGGGTGTTTCTTTGTCCTTCTTATTGTTTTCTATGCAACTCAGGAGAACAGCTGTGCCTGGCAATGCTAGGAAAGAGTCAGAATTGGAGTGAGGAGGGGGAGGTGGGTCAGGACCCCAGCAGGTCTCAAGTACCTGAGCTGTGTGCCGTGGGGTAAGTTATTCTTCACTTTAGCAGCAAAGAGAAGTGGAGGGCATGGTCAGGTCTTCTGAAAACTGCAGCAAGAAAGGACATTTTAGGCCATGGTGCAAAAAATAAAATAAATGCCGTAGGGCATAGCAGTGCCTAGCTCCTGTCACGTCATTAAAACTCCCGTAATACTCGTGGTCCGGGCTCTGGCCATGGCAGAGGGATACCTGAGCGTTGATAGCCAAACCGGACAGCTGGGTCGCATTACTCCGTGGGTCCTCGTGATTCATAACAAGCATCTGGGGCTGTGGGGAGTGGAGAGTTCTGTGCCTGTTTATAGACTCAGTTCTGCTTGAGTGTGTGCAGGAGGGCTCTGGGCTCCTTCAGGAGTGTTAGGCTTGCTATGAAGGCTTAGTCCTCCTGGTTGAAGCTTGTTACTCGATGGAGAAGGAAACCAGGCTCCACAGAGTCAAGTGATATGCTCTGGGCCACATGGCAACCCCCAGCTTTGTTCCAGGCTATGGTACTGCTCACAGAGCTTCTCCAATCCAGGAGCCCAGGACCCCAGCTCTGAAATGTCCTGGAGACCTAGGAGCCAGTCCTACGCTGCCGACCTGTAAAGAGAAGAACACTCAAAGAGCACTTTCAGCCCTAGTGCAAAAACTGACATAATGGTAGGACGCAGCAGTGCCCAGCTCCTGTCACACCATTAAATCTCTCATTCTTTGATCTTTTCAAAAAATATGGAGAAATGGCTGGGAGCAGAACATGCTTCTCAAAAGGGAACCCAGGAGGAGTAGAAAGAGGATGTAACTGTCTTAGACACAGATCCTGGTCCCACTGACTGGGTGACACTGGACAAGTTAACTTAAAGTCTGTGAACCCAGGATTCCTTAACTGTGGAATACCCTTTCGAGGTTATTCTGAAGATTAAAATGAAATACCACATGTGAAGTGCCAGGCACAAAATAAGTTCTCAGTAAATGGTAGCTATTGTTAACAATTTGTTACTATTGTCTTGCTAGCTGGCCTCAGTACAAGTTGAACGGTCAGTATCAGACAAGGTCAGAAGCTCTTATTGGTTTTGGAGGCTATAGGGGAAGAAACCAAATAAGTGACCAGTAGAGCCACCTTTGACCTCTATGCTGGGTACCCTTCCTTCTTGTGGTAGAGTACAGGCTGCCTGTTATAACAAAAGACCCCTCTTGCTCCTCCTCGCAAAAATCCAGTGGCTCCCACAAGACAGACGTTCATGCTCTTGTGTTGGCTCAGAGATCCCACCTCTAAGGCAGATGGGCAGCCATGCTCCACAAGACCGTCTAAGGCCCAGGGTCCTCTGTCCTGCGATTCTGCCAGTCCCTGTTGGGTTGCCATCCTCTGCCTTGCTGAAGCCAACTCACCAGAACTACATCCACTGTCCAGCCCACAGGAAGCGGAAGGAGGATGGAGAGCAACCCACTGTCTTTTGAAGACACGGGCCAGATAGAACACGCCCATTCTCAGCTGGATGGCCAGGATCAGACATGGCCACACCGAGCAGAAAGGGAGACTAAAAGTGGAGTCTTGGGGTGCATAGCCATTGGCCTCGCTGTGGAGGAGGGGGAGGGTCTGCTGGTGCAGGGAAGGGTCCGCCCCGCCCTGTGCATTTTGTAAATGTACAAAATTTACAACTACCCATTCTCAGTGACCTGCATTTGCGCCTTGGGGTTGCAAGGCTGTGTCCCTTGTCCTTTGGGCCAAGGACAAGCCCTATCTGATACCAGAATCTGCAAGGGGATGGCCTGCTGTGCGGTCGGTCTTCTTTAAGAAGATAAACCCCAAGTTCAATTACCGTGCAAGACACTCGAAAATTCCCACTCTGCCGCATTCACATGCCAGGTGTAAAGTCACTATTGAATTGCTTTACCGTAAATTTTATAAGCAGCGGTGTTTACAAAATGTATGCTGCTATATAAACCACATCTTTCCTTTTCAGATTTGTTAACAGAGACCTGACAGGATTTCTATCTGGTGCCAAGTAGGTCATCAACGAGTGGCCCAGCAACACGTGTTCCTCCCCCACAGAGTGGCCACAGTCGGTCATTTTTACGTGCTGCTGGGGAAAGCATCACGGACTGCTTGCAGTGGGTCCCACATTCTCTTCCTCTTGCTTATCTTGAATTTCCTCGGGTCTCTGCGCGCTCTCAGCTCGCGATCGTGAGTGCGGGCCTCTTGTGAAAGCCTTCCCCATGCAGCCACCACGGAGTCAGCCGACCTGGGCTCACCGTGGGTAAACAAAGTAAAGTCGAGGGAAGGCAGAGACAGTTGTCACTCCCTTCAGGCGCGGAAGTGGTAGGAGGCGGCTGGCGAGAGTCCCCGGCCTCTGTGTTTCCTTTGTTCCCCTCATCACTGTCACTGTTGTTCCTTGTCCCAGTAAAGGCCACAGAGTTAGGGGCGTGTTTTCTGAAGGCCTACTTTATCAGCATTCACACCAAAACAGCTGCCAAGAGGCTTTGAAATTCAAAACCAGTGCAAGAGAGGCAGAAGTTAAGGACGGGAGTGTTGCTGATTCCTTGACAAAGTGCCAACAGAAAGATCAGGGGAAGCGGGAGGCAGGGGGCGGGGCTTCACGTCAGTCTTCAAAGAAAAGACATCTGCCTCAGCGCCAAAAACACAATGCAAGTGGCTTCACAACCAAATTCTCAGGGCGGTGGATTTTGATGCGCTCTGACCTCATAACCAGATAAGTCATCAGTGGAAAGGGGGGTCTCGTGGGGACACGAACACAAACATGAGCTCGAGGGCAAAAAGAAGAAGAGTAAAATTTCCTTATTCAAAATCCATTCTGTTTCTTTAAAGGAGTAGATCTTCTTGACTGGAACTGATGAATTAAAGGGAAAAAGAATTCACTGTTTTCTGAAAGGATGAGGCCGCATTTGCAGAATCATCTGGCGAGGAACCTCCATAGAGAATAGAAAGATTGGCAGAGGGTTTTTGTTTGGCCTTGGAGAGTGAACCTCCTCAGCGTTCATTCTCCACACTGGTGGGCAGGGGGCATTGATGACGCCTGTTCACCCAGCTGCTTTGTGCTAACGTGCTTTCTTGTGGCCCCGCCAGGTGACAGACACCCCCATCCTTGGGCCCTTGGCCAGTTCAGCCCAGAAAGCCAGTCTCTACCACTGTGGCCCAGATGTGACACTGACTCTCTTCCAGTTCATGAAAGGAAGCCTACAGTTTTATTTTTGTTTTCCTCTGGTTGTTTTTACGCAACACGGTCAAGGAGTGTAGAAAGATGTTTGAGGGACGCCCGGGTGGCTCAGTTGGTTGGACGACTGCCTTCGGCTCAGGGCGTGATCCTGGAGTCCCGGGATCGAGTCCCACATCAGGCTCCCAGCTCCATGGGGAGTCTGCTTCGCTCTCTGACCTTCTCCTTGCTCATGCTCTCTCTCACACTCTCTCTCTCTCTCAAATAAATAAATAAAATCTTAAAAAAAAAAAAAAGAAAGAAAGATGTTTGAACAACATCAACATTCGAAAGAAGCATCTTTATTGAATCATTTTTATGTATCTGAAAAATTTTAGGTCGCATAAACCAATGTTGGTTACTATTCTGTGCCCTGCTTGGAATGCACCAGATTCTAAGGGCTGGGGAATTCTAAGCAAAGTCAAAAGTCACCTCATCAAAATGCCAGGCTGAATGCCCCAACAGGAAAGGGTGAGGGCAACAAGAGGAGAAATGAGAGAAGAAGATAGAATTTTTCTGCCTGGTGCCCTGAGCGAGTCCCCTTGTCTCCACCAACAGCAAGCATCCAAAAAACAAAAGTGTTTTACTTCATTCTCCCCAGCTCCTTAGGGCCATGCCAGTGTGTGGTCTCCAGGCCCTTGCTCACAGAGAGGTCTTGCAGGTTCCTTAGTAACCTGAACTCCTTGGTTATATTCCAACGTTGACTTGTTCAGAATAATGTCATTCTGACTTTATTGGGTTTCCCCAGGTACTTTGGAGCTTGGGACCTGAAGGTTTTCAAGAACCCAGTAGTCCACCACCTGACTTCTGGTTCTGGTATCACAGATTCTACTACTTGCCACCTACATGGTCCTCTGAGATGTTGTGTGTCATGGCTTTGCTTAATCTGTGCCCTTAATTATACTTTTGTGACCACCCATCTGGGTGCACTCGCCACCCCTCCCAGCGCTGCTCCCTCACCTCACTGCATACTTCCCAGCACAGATCTTAGAAAGACTCAGAAACCTCTCTGCCCTAGGGGCACCTGGGTGGCTCAGTCAGTTTAGCAGCCAACTCCTGATTTGGGCTCAGGTCATGATTTCAGGGCCCTGGCATCAGGTTCCACACTCAGCAGGTAGTCTGCATGAGGATACTTTCTCTCTCTCTCTTTCTCAAATAAATTAATTAACAAGAAAAAAGAAAAAAGAATCTTTCTGTCTTTCAGTACCTTTCACCTTTCAAACCTTCCAGGAGGAGAGGTTGCTTCTTAACAGACTTTAGAATCAGTCACTCTCTCTCCCTCTTAATTTTTGGAATCCGTCACTTTCTTTCATTCTCTTAATTTTTCAGTTCATAAAGCATATTTCATCAATGTATGATTATATACTTCTGTATAAATTAAATCAGCAACTGATAAAATTAAAGGGATTATTCCTATTTTAAAACAATGATTTATTCTCATAAAAACTGTGCTTTCTCAGTATAGAAAATCTGAGGGAAGAAAAACAGAAGAAAGAACAGTCACCCATAGTGTTATCCCCCCCCAAGACCACCAGCAAGCATCTTGGTATCCTTCCTTCCAGACGGTTTTTTAGGCATTTGTCATAAAGTCACAATCATGTGATCCTTCTTAATATAATATGAGCATTTTTCTGTATCACTGATTATTTTCTGTAAACTTAAGTTTTAATTTCTGTTTTATTTTACATGATGGGCATGCCTTACCATTTACTTAGCCATCATCTTCTCATTAAAAGATTAGCTGGTTTTCTAACTTTCAAATTAAAAATAACATGTCACAGGACCTCTTCATGTGTCATTTTTCAAAAAAGTGTCTCTTTAGCACAGATTCACAAACAACAGGCCCATTTTTAAAGTTTTCTTTAAAAAAATATGTGTGTGTGTGTGTGTGTGTGTGTGTATATATATATATTAAAAAACACCGTCAGATTGGTCTATGAAAAGGTTATACCCTAATTCCTGGTCTTCTATCAGCAATATATGAGAATGGGCATTTAGGGGACATCCATCACTATTGGACAGACTTCCTTTTGAAATTTTGTTAATTGAGAAGTGAAAGTCTCTCATTAATCTACATTGTATTTCTTTGATTACTACTGACGGTAACATTTTCCCAGAAGTTTCACAAGCCCTTTCTCCTTTCTTTGAATTGCCAATTAACATGCTTTCCCATGTACCTAATCATAGGGGTTTTTTTAATCTATATAAATTCCTTACATATTAAAATATGAACCCGAGAGAATTGAAAACATATGTCCACACAAAAGCTTATGCGTGAGTGTTCATAGCCTCATTATTCATACAGCCAGGAGGTGGCAACAAGCCAAATGTCGATCCACTGATGACTGGTAAACTAGTCCATCCATACAATGGAGTATTTTCAGCCATAAAAAGGAATGAAGCACTGATTCATGCTACAAAAGGAATGGACCTTGAAAACGGTGTGCCAGCTGAAAGAAGCCAGTCATGAAAGGCCACATGTTATATGATTGCCTTCATACAAATTGTTCAAGTAGGCAAGTCCCTAAAGACATAAAACCACTGGTTGCCAGGGGTCAGGCTGAGAAGGGAATGAGTACAGGTTCCTTTGGGGGTAATGAAAATGTCCTAGGATTAGATAGTGACAGTATCTAATGTGACCAGTAGATAGTGACAATTGTTTCCTTGTATGTTTATTAAGTATACATATTAATATCTATTAATACTTTTTATATGTAATATGTACATATATATTAAAAATATTTTTTAAACTACTGAACTGTAAACTTTAAGAGGGTGAATTTTATGGTAAGGGAATTATAGATCAATAAAAATAAAAGTTTAAACCAGTAACCACAAAGGAACCTTTTTTCCTCCCAAAAGAAGTGGGAGAAGGCCTGAAAAACTTTATAATCTTTGCTCTAATTCTTTCTGAATCCTTTGGCATAGACAGTTAAAACGTATCCTTGTTTTTTATCAGCATTTCCCTCTTGTCTTAACCCTGAGATCTGAAGTGAGCATAAGAAGAAAATATTCTCCCCTCCTTTTGGAGCCTTTCCACAATCTGGGGTTAAAACCTCATTTGGCCATTTGGGTTTGGGGATGGTTCCAGCTCTTCATTGGCTGCAGTGTTAAATCTCACCATCGGGGGCTAATGCTTTCATTTCTTTTTTTATTAAGTACTTTTGACTCTCTGGGCATCCGGGACTGGAAGTTTTTAGAGAAGGGAAAGGAGAACTTGCTGCAGGCAGTGAACCGCTGCTTCTCGGTGTGGGGGTTATTTGAACAAGACAAACCAGGTGGGGGAGCCAAAAAATCTTCTAGGTACCAGGAATGTGGGGTTTTTTTCTTAAAGTGCTGTGGCATTTTTGAGAGTGATTTATATGAGCTCATACAAATGTGAGCTGTGCACCACGGAACAAGATCCGTGGTCCTCGCCCTCCAGAGGACCTTGCAGAGTCACACGCAAGTGATCATCCAACACCACCTCTTGTTATTTTCAAAGGAAAACTTTGATTTGCTTTTTAAATAGGCTCTGTTCTCCCACTGTTGCATGTGACTGGTGTCTGCACTGCATGCGTTCCTGTGTCAAAATCAGTCTTTTCACCACAAAGATGTGACATTTTATTGTTGGAGGTGGGGTGCTCTCCCTCATGGGACTCCACCAAGAGTAGAAATCTGTTATTTTGTGCTTGAAGGAGGCATTGTTTGTGCTCTGTTTATATGGTAAATATGTTCCAGAAAGTTTTCCCTGTAAAGCAAATCCTGTTTTAAATGCAGTCGGCAAGCTCACTATACCAAAGAAACCAGTGCTCACTCCTTTGTGGTATACATCAACACTCACCACATCTAGGAAATAGCAGGAAACTAGGGGGAATGTCAGTGCCGTTAGCCCAAGTGTTCATTAAGACCCTACACCACGTGGAGGAAGCCAGTGACTCACCATGCCTGGCACGGTCCCAGCACCCTCACAGAGCCCATGGTCTGGGTGTGGGCAGGGTGTAAATGTGGGGGTGGGGGGTGAGGCCCAGTCCCTGATGTCAGGGCCCCCATTAGTCATACACATGAAGCTGGGCTCTAGGGAACTAGGCGGCCATCCCCACAGACCCCTCTGACCACATACACACAGCCTTGCATGGACTGGCCAAGAGTCCATGGGGCAGGAAGCAACGCCGGTCCAAAGGCTCCATGTGCCGGCCACGGAATCAGTCTGGCTGGCTTCACATCCTGCCTCCATCCCGCACAGAGCTGGGGACAAAGTCTCAAACCTCTTCTCCTCTGTTGTCAAATGAGGGGAAAGCATGATACTTCTAAGGACTGTCATGAGGGTCGAATGACATTGGATATTCCAGTACATAGCATAGTGCTCCGGTGTACAGCGAGCCCTCGTTTAATATTGGTCGTCACTACCAAGATTGGAGCCTTCCCCATAGTGGTGCCCATTCCACCAAAGCAGTATTCACTTTCTCTTGCTGTGTAACAAATTACTACAAATATAGCAGCTTAAACAGCCCCCGTTGATTAGCTTGCAGTTCTGAACATCTGGGCATGGTGTGGCTGAGCTCTGGGCTCCCAAGACTGCGTTGGCCAATGGCATGCTCCTCTGAAACCTTGACCAGAAAAGAATCCATTTCCAGGTTCTTGGCCCACTTCAGGTCCTTGTGGTTGTAGGACTGAGGTCCTCATTTCTTTGTTTTCTGCCAGCAGGGGGCTGTGCTCGGTCCCTAAAGGCCACCCACATTTCTGGCCACATAGCTCCCTCTATCTGCCAGGCCAGCCGACAGAACGTCCCTGGGATGCCTCTTACACTTTGTTATCTACTTCAGAGAGAGCCCAGTTGCTGTCAAGGGCTCAGTTCATGAGATCACTTCCACCTGGGATAATTTCTCTTTGTTGAAGTCAGCCATGCCTAATGAAATAGCCTAATCGAGGGAATGATTATCCCATCAGTCCTAGGGATGATACAGGGTTTGTCACAGCAAGGGCAGAAATCCGGGGCTTACCTTGGAGTTTTGTCCACCACACCACCTTTTCAGCAAGGCACAGATTTTCACCCCTTCCTTCCATTTGGCAGCAAAGAAGCAGAGTCCTGTGTATTCTTTTTTTGTAGCCCATCCGGGACTACTGGCTGGGCCTGCACCAATACTGTATGTGGTTCAGGCCTCGAGTATTGATGTGCCCAACATCCCATCCCAGCTGTGACCTTTTCCAGGCCTTGGGATCTTGGGGAGTGTCTGCATTTCCAAGACGGTCCAGTGTGGTCCTGCTTTCTCTCCGGCCTCCCCAGCCAGCAGTGGCCCTTCTGTCCAGGGTGCCCCCAGAAGTCAGCACCACCCCTACTCTCTTGTGGGGTGTCAGGACCCAATGTCTTCCAAAGAGGAAAGTTCCATCATAAAGGATTGAAAGTGCTGGGAAATTTGGGTGACAGGGTCCATGTCCCAATGGCCCTTACTTCCACCGTAGCACTCACATGTCTCAGAACATTCTGCTAACAACACTTACACGGTGTGAATGAAAGTAAGCCTTCCCTAGGCTTTCAGAGGATTTGTTTGCTCGGTGGAGAATGTAGCTAGATACCTCTGGTGGATTCTTTTTTTTTTTTTTTTTTTTTTTAAGATTTTATGTATTTATTTACTTGACAGAGAGAGAGAGAGATCACAAGTAGGCAGAGAGGCAGGCAGAGAGAGAGAGAGGGAAGCAGGCTCCCCTCTGAGCAGAGAGCCCAATGCGGGGCTCGATCCCAGGACCCTGGGATCATGACCTGAGCCCTCGCGTGGGGTCATGAGCCACCCAGGTGCCCCTCTCTGGTAGATTCTTATGGCTGTTTCCAATCTGACAAGGATCAAGAAACCCCTGCCATGGCTCTTCTGCCCAGAAGTCAAGTCATTTCTGATGTGCTGCTGCCACGTTTCTCCCTCTTGCCTCATGTTACTATTATTGACCAGAAAAGGGTGGTGGCTCATTAAACTACCAGTACTTTCCGCGTTTGCAGAAGTATATGAGAACGTGCTGTCGATCTACAATTCAGCTTTAAATTCTTTCTCAGCCGTCTCCATCTCAGTTGCTTATGTTTGGTTTCTAGTTTCCCTTCCTTGTACCTTTGCTTTTATTATGATTTTCACCCAAGTAAATGGCAGACCAGCTAAAGGGGTGGTGAATGGTACTAGCGGGAAACATGCCGCATCGCAGTGCAGGCCACTGTGGCCTAACCTGTCACTCTTCCAAGTCTGTGCTGCAGCAGCCAGGATGGCAACTTATGCCTCAGGGCCCTCGCTTCCCCACACCCACCTGGGCTGGTTTCTGAGGCAGAAGTGCTCACACTGCTGAATTTAAAATTATTTGTTGTCATTTCACCTTCCCTTCTCCTGCCATCCCTCCTTTCTATCTGCAAGCGTATGTGTCTCAGAAGGTAATTTGCTTTTGCAGAAGACAGCCGGTGACCTTTCCCCCTTTTTGGTACCCAGCTCTCTGACCTCTGCGCGGAAGTCCTGCAGTTATAACCTGAGTGGACGGGTGTTGCTTTGCTGAGTGGCGTACAAGGCGATGTGAGCCTATCCTTGTATCTGTTGTATCTGTGTTGAATGTGCACTTAGCAGCTGGACTGTGGTCTGCGGCGTTGCTGGAGGGAAAGTGTGTTCAGCCAGACTCATTCTGGATCACAGCAGCCTGTGCCCAGAGTCGGGCATAGAGTCCATCTTTCATGTCAGCTTCCATCCACCACGCGAGGGCATATGCGAAGGAGGACTCTGAGGCCATGTGTGGCACAGCACGAGACAGTGCCGCGATCAGCTGATGGCATCTGCCGTGCTCACAGGAACAGGGTGTGGCGGTCCTCGGATTCTCCCTTGGACAGTTCTCTAATGAGCTGCTTAACGCTGCTGGCACCTACAAGATCACAGGCCTAAGGAAATTTTATGTAAATCCGGTTTTCCTTGCGTAGTAGAGAACCCTTTAGTTTTGCCAAAGGACTGAAGAATGGTAGGGGGAGGGGGGCCTTCGGGGCTATAATCCAGACGCCTTGACCACAGTCACAGGATCTTACTGGTCAAAGTGCTTGTCCATCAGTTTCCCTAGGCACAGCCCCATGGAGAGAAGCATGACCATGAGTTCATGGCGCAGGATTTACTCGTCAGAGTAATGCCAAGATCCCACCTTTGGAATGGCATTATTACATGCTTCCCAGTGCCCCTCAGATCTCGGCAGGTGTATCAGTACATCTCGTGTTCATAATGAACCTAGAGCATTGGCCATAAGTGCCACACCACAGAACTGCACATAAAAAAGGATGTTTTTATTTTAACTCAAGTGCTTAGAAGTTTGTCTCATGGCAGGGAGCCTGAAGTCATGTTGGGTACAGCTCACACAGCGGCTTCTGACTCTTCCGTCAGGAAACGGTTAGTCTGAACGCCCCAAGTGGGAGGAAGAAGACCACAAGTTCTTACACAAATATTTTCATTGTGATTAACTTTTAATGTCTTGAGTCTGCATTGACTGATTTATTTCAGTTTCTTTGTCAATGAAGGGAAGAGAATAAGCCAAGACCTGTCCAGAAACATTTCTTACTCAAAACTGCAAATGTGTGAAGTGTTAACAGAGCTGTCCCTTCTACAAAAGAGAATTGTTTTCTCCAAAATGATTTTGATTGAGTTTTGGGCTTTTGCATCATAATCATTTAACAAATATTTATTGAGCTCCTAACAGCATGTGGCGCCATGCTAGACCCTCAGGATACGATGCTAAAACCAAGCCAGAAAATAATCCCTGCCCTCAAGGAGCTTACTATCTGTTTCCTTTCATTATTTCATAGCTGTACAGATGGTGTTAGTTTATTCCAGGGTAATACTTTTTCTTGGTGGATTGTAAAAGATGAGTTTTTTTCTTAGTTTGGTTAGCTATAAGGTCCTGCTTCCAGTGGGGTTCATTTTTGTTCTGTTGAACTTCTGTTGAACTTGAAAGAGTAGTTCGTAATGAGAGTTCTCAGTGGCTTAGATTCTTTTCTCTATCACAAGGAACACACTTCTAGGGGAGAATCAGCATTTTATACCGATTTTTAAAACTGTGTCCTTCTACCTAGCCTGCCTATTCTCCTAAGAAAAAGCATTGTGAATTGCATATTGGTTACACATATAAGGGAAATAGCTGTTAGATACGGTTTTGAAGAAATGAATGTAGATCTCTTTCTCCTCCATTAATCAGAATTTCTCAACCTTGATGCTCTTAACATTTGGGGCCGGTTAATTCTTTGCTGTTGGAGGTTGTCCTGCATTGTACAATGTTTAGCAGTGTCCTTGGCCTCTACTGACTAGGTACCAGTAGTGCCTCTTTTCCCTGAGTTGTGGCAACCAAAAGTGTCTCTAGACATTGCCTGTTATGTCTCTTGGTGGGTGTGAGAGGAGTAAAAGTCAGCCCCAGCTGAAAACCGCTGGGGTCGATAATGTGATACTACGATTCGGTTCTCACAGCTTCCGATTACAGTTGATTAGTGAAATCCCTGGAAAAAAGCACCTGGGACAAGAACTGTCTTCTGTCGGGCCTTTGTGGGAGCTCAAAGCAACTTTCTGCCATAAAGGAGTTAATATAAAGTAAGCAAGATATTTCTCAATTCTGTGAAGCAATACCCACAACAAATGATGAAATTCCTTCAGTAAATCATGCCTTGGACATAGTTTGCATTTCCTACTGGAAATTGGTTAAAATGGCATTCATCTACCATAAGTTAGAGAGCATGTTGGACCCAGTATATTGTAAGTTAATCTTGAATGATTTACACGTAAATGTGTTCCAGATTGGGTGATCTCAGCTCAGGCAGTGGGCGGCTCGTTTCCAGACATTTCCATTCTCAGGAACTGACATTGAATTCCACAAGTATTTATTGAAATGTGTAATGTAAGAGGACATTAGAGCAATCTGATGCTGCTTTCATATCCCTTTTCCCCAGAAAGGGCGTGCTCAGAACAGTGCCCCCCACCAAGAGTCTCTGTGTCTGATATGACACTCCCCACTTTGGATTGCAAGATACTAAGAGCAACTCGTGCTTTCATTCTTCCTCACAACTGTCTGTCCCTTCCATTCCCGTACCAGCTTTGCCCTCCCCAGTGAACACATGTAATTACATATGATGCCATACATTTCTTACTTGATCCTTTGGTTCCATACAGGCCACTCTTCAGAGTTTTGGAAGGGACATCCATTGCATGTTCTACCTACCCCCATTGACCTGATGGGTATTACAGTCCAAAGTACGATCATTTAACCAACTTAACCTTGTATTTCTGAATCCTCTTTCTTTCTCACATATACCAATAGATAAAAAAAAATAATGCATGGTCAACTGCTTATGTAAGTTGCTGAGAGAAGGGTTGGTCTTGGCTGCAGAGAGAAAGGGTGAAAGAGAAACATACTGGGCTAGAGAATTCTCCTTCACTCATCTGATTGCCTGTATTAAGCACCTACTGTGTGCCATGCACTGGCATTATAGCTATGACAAAAGTGGACAGGGCCCTGTTTTCCTGGAACCCACAGTCCACCGGGCCATGAGGTAAGTGGGCAAACCATGTTTTAATATGGCAGAATAGGTGCCATGATGGGAGAAATCAAGATGCCAGGGGAGCACTTAGAAAGCGCATCACCCCAGCCCTGGAAGGTGGGTACGGGGATCAGAGAAGGCTTTGCAGAGGAAGCAGTGTCTTACCTGGAACATGAAGGGTATGTTGCACTTCAGGAAAGAATGTTCCAGGCCACTTTCCAAGGCCTAAAGGAAGGCAGAAAAAATTGAACCTTTAAGTAACTGAGAATTTCGGCATGTCTGGATAGTAGAGTGTGAGACGGGGAGAGTGAGAAGTAAAACGGAAGCAAATAAGGTTGCTTCCCAGGATTCTGACTTGAGCAAGTCAGTCATTGATGGTGGCATTTCTACAATAAACACAGAAGTAGGTTGGAGGAGGGTGGGGTGACAATGACCTGAGCTTTCAATCCACCACTAACTCTGGAACTTGAGATTGATTTTTTTTTTTAATATTTCTGAAAGATGTCAAAAGCTAATGGAAATTTGGAAAGTTAATTAGCAGCTGAAAATGATTTTGTTACTGTAGGCTATCATGACATCCTGCAAATATACCCAGACCTCTTTGTTTCTACCAATTTTATTCTATTTTTAAATTTTTTTAAAGGTGGGGAGAGGCAGAGGGAGAGGGAGAGAGAGAGACTCTTAAAGAAGCTCCACCCCTAGCCCAGAGTCCAACATGGGGCTCGATCTCACGACCTGAGATCATGACCTAAGCCAAAATCAAGAGTCAGACATTTAACCACCTGAGCCACCCAGGCGCCCCTAATTGTATTTCTCATCCAGCAATGATTTCTTAATTTTGATACTTATCATCATCTGACTGCTTAAAATTCACCAGGTGTGTGCCTGAATAATGGGCACCCATGAGAAAAGAATTATAATGAGCTGTTCAGGGGCTGTCTTCTGGCTTTTCCAGCACTCCTCCACCCTCTTGCTTGGATTTTTTTTTTCTTGCCATAATGAAGGTTTTATTCTAATATTGCATGGACTCACTTTCTAGAGCATATATTTTCCTTTTCGATAACTAAAGAAAAGCATAATACGTGGTCTTAGGCTATCTTTAAGCAGGTGCATAGTGTTCTAGGATTTTAAGGGGTGCAGGCCTCATTTCAGGACATCGCTGCCTGGTGACCATACTCTGTGTGGCTCCTGTCACCCCAAGCACACGGGGAACGAATGTGATTGTCAAGTTCAGGCCATGAGATCGCTTCTAACCATCCGCCCTAGCCACTGCCTTTCCTCCCGTCCCTTTTAGGCCTGAAATAGCCACGGGCGAGCCTTATAAATGATCCGTCTTTCATCCAGCAGCCCCGCAGCTACCGAGCATCCGAGTTCACGTGGCTCCCTTTTGTTTTCGACAGGAATTTAGATAATGGGCTGTGTGCAATGTAAGGATAAAGAAGCAACAAAACTGACGGAGGAGAGGGACGGCAGCCTGACCCAGAGCTCCGGGTACCGCTATGGCACAGACCCCACCCCGCAGCACTACCCCAGCTTCGGCGTGACCTCCATCCCAAACTACAACAACTTCCACGCAGCCGCAGGCCAAGGACTCACCGTCTTTGGGGGTGTGAACTCCTCGTCTCATACCGGGACCTTGCGTACCAGGGGAGGAACGGGTAAGAGTGAAGCTGTTCTGCATTCTTTTGTCAACTGAACATTCCTGTTCCAGGCCGCTCCCTTTGACTACGGATTAAACATGAAGTTTTTCATCAGTCTCCATCTCTCCACTGCCAGATGAAGGGCTCTTAAAACAAAAACAAAAACCGAAACAAACAGGACTTGATGCACTGAGGAAATGCTGGCTTCAGTGGGGCGAGGTGCCCCCGGGTTGCGGCTCTGGGAGGATTCTGCGTGGGTTAGGAGACACATAGCTGGCTCTAGGGTACTCTAGGCCCATCGGTGGTCCCGGCCGTGGCCGGCTGTCTCAGAGTAACTAGCAGCTTTCTCAGAACACGAGTCCCATCCCAGATCTTTCGAATCAGAAGCTCTGGGACTGGATCTGAGACCGTTTTGTTTTGAGTCCTCTAGATATCCGTGCACTTTCCTCCCCTCCCCCAGCTAAGAGCCGCTTTGCAGGCGGTAGCACCTTCTCCCTCATCTTCCTAATCGCCAGCCTGCCTGTCACCTCCCAGCCAGTGGGGACATTTGGCAGCATTCGTTTTTTGGTCATTCACCCTCATTAATGCTCTTTCTGATCGTCCCGTCATCTTCCATGTGACGGAATTTATCAACCCTCAAGTGGATCGTGATCTCTTGTATCTTAAAATCAAATTTTATGTATCCTTAAGGAATCCTTCTCTCTCTCTCTTTTTTTTTTTTTAAGTTTCCTTCCCTTTCCCACCATGACGCTGTTTTACTGCCATGTACATTTGCTGACTTAGCTAATACTTTGTAAAATATCTGGCATACGTTCTCAGACATATGTTTCGCAGAATATTTGTAAGTTCTCTCATGCATCCTTAGCCTTCCAAATCATCTCCCAGCATGTGAGTCATGGTAACTAGATATTGGACATTATTTGTTCCAAAACTGTTTTGTTTATTAGAAAAGTTTAAAGAGATATACGTCAGCCATTATGCTCTTGGCTCATCTGGGAACAGAAGTCTTTTATGAGGACCCACTGTGCCTTTTTACCTGGGGGGGTTGGCACTACTGAGACATTACCAGGGTTTTTGTGGGTTTTTTTGTTTTGTTTTTCCCCTCTGCATGCCACATGGTGGTGTAGTTCTATCCAGGGGACCTGACCCAGAGCTTTACGCACCACATCGTGTTGTAGTGGATCCAACTTTCTCTTTAAAGTAGGCCCCGTGTGAGCTAATGAGTGTTCACACACTCACTAATCTTTCCTACCTTCCTGGAAGGCACCTGGAATGGAGGGAGGAAAGAAAGAAGCATTTTATAGAAGTCTGTCTCTGAGGATGCGGGAGGGGGAAAAGAGCCAAAAATGCACCAGCACACACTTCCTGTGCCTGCTGAGTTCTCTGCCAACCAGACTGAGTTCTGCTGATGCAGACATTGACCTTGCTCGTTCATTCATGAATGCTGGATCTGAATCCCTGTGTCTGCAGGTATCATTCATAAAGCCACTAGAAAGGAATACTTGCCTTGAACATGGGAGTCTACACTACAGTCAGGGACAACCTTAGTATAAGAGGCCACCTGGTCCCTTTTAAAATTTGGAAGTTAATACGTAGTACTCCCAAATGTTGGCAGATTTCTCTGCCTTGTATTATTTGGCTTTGTTATATGTGTGTGTCTGTCTCTCCATCACTGTGCTTAGTGCTTTAAGGCCAAGAACAGCGTCTTTGTGCCCCTGTGACCTCCTCTGACTCTCCCCTCCATCCTTAAAAGGTCAAAACCCCAGTGAGAACTTACTGGCCAAGCAGGGAGAGAGTGGGAGACTGGAAGTGTCTGTTCTCATGTACCTTATCTTCCACACGATGGAGCTTGGGTTTGTTTTCGAATTATGTAACAAAAGGAACCTGTTAATAGAGTGTTCAGTGAGAACAAGCATGACTTTACAGGCTTCCACGTCTTTGTTTTAAGCCAGTTTCTAACCTTTCAAAGAAATTGAAAGTTGCCAAGTGAACCCTGCTACTTTGCACGGTCAGACCTTCTGATTGCCAGTTCTCCCCCAGGAAGTCCCACTTGGGATCGGGTAGAAAAACAAGCCCTGCCTCCTTCTCTGGTCTTCAAATAGTCCCACAGGCACATCTGCTCCCTTGGAAGTACTGACACAGCAAAATGGCGGCTTGGTAAAGTGTGGAATCCGTGCCGTGCGTTCTTTAGGCCACTAAAGGCACTTTGAAGTGTGCGGAGATCAAAACGAGGAGCCAGAGAGTGGAGAAATGGAATGTATTAGTTAACAATGGCTGCATAACATGTTACTACAAACTTAGCAGCTTTAAGACAAAGCATATTTAGGACCTCACAGTTCCTGGGAGGTCAGAAATCCAGGAATGGCTTCTCCGGGTGCCCCATTTCAGAACCTCTCACTGGCTGCAGTCAGGGGGTATTGGCCGGGCTGCAGTCACCTCACAGCCCAGCTGAGAAGGATCTGCTGCCAAGCTCGTGTGGTGCTGGCAGGACTCAGTTCCTCGTTGGCTGTTGGCCAGAGGCCACCCTCAGTTCTTTGTCATGTGTGTCTTTCCAACATGGCAGCTTGCTTCATCAAAGTGTTCGGGCCACAGTGGCAGCACAGAAAGTCAGCTGGGAAGACAGAAGTTGCCATCTTCAGAAGCCTCGTCACTTACGGGACATCCCATCACCTTTGCCATGTCCTCTTGGTTAGAAGCAAATCACTGGGTTCGCCCACACTCACGGGAGGGGGATTACACACGAGCAGGAACACCAGGAGGTGGGAATCATGGAGGGCCGTCTTGGAATTCTACCCACTATATGAAGGAGGTCCTAAGCCAAATGGGCTGCTGGAGATTTCCTGTTGTTGATAGCAGACTTGTGCAGAGCAAGAAGGGCCTCTGTGGGGAGTCCATCAGCTGAGAAGACGTAGGGGGGGTGTGAAGAGGAATAAGGACTACAGATCGCTGCAAGGGTAGGCAGACTTGTGGCAGGAGAGAAGGAGTCCCCAGAGCAACTGCAGATGTTGAGAGCAAGACATCAGTTGGGGTGAGCATTTGTGAGAGAGTCTTCTCAGACCCAGGCCACAGAAGGAGTCTCCCGTTACAGTCTCCATTACTGTGAGGTCACAGGAGAGAGGGATCGGTTTTACCCTCACCCTAACGTGGGCTCCTGAGAGGAAGGGAATCTGTGTCTTTAACTGCCGCAGACCTCCACAGATCTGACCTCTAACACTGCCCTTGGATGTGGACATGATATTAATATCTGTCTCTTCCCGAGGACTCGTTCAGAGACCGCACAGTGCTTCCCCTGCAAAGGGCGAGGCATGACTTCAGCCCCACCACCCTGGTTTCATGTTAATTACATCACCGTACCATGTTATCACTGCTGATTAGATGAAGATTGTGAGAATGAGATTTCAGTGAACGATGTCATTTCTTGGCATTAATTTCCCCTTGTGTAATAATCTCTCCCCTTTTGGTTCTCAGGAGTGACCCTGTTTGTAGCCCTTTATGATTATGAAGCACGGACGGAAGATGACCTGAGTTTTCACAAAGGAGAGAAATTCCAAATACTGAACAGCTCGTAAGTTTGGAGAGGGACAGGGAAGTGTGCATGTCTTTCAGATTGAGAAAGGATACTTGTGTTCCCAGTCTGTGCCTTTTTAATTTCTGAAATGCTAAAAGAACACTTGCTGAATTGAGTAATGGGTAACAACTGAACTTGAGACATGAAGAATTGACGAGCCAGTGCAATATTTTACAGGGCTGGTGTCCAAGGAGCTTGTTGGAAGACACCACAGTCTCAGAGTTGAGGCTTTTGGTTTACAGGTTGGAAAAGTTCCGGTTTCGCCCCTTGTAGATCTGTGTTTTCAGATGATTGGCACAAAGCTTGGCTATCCACACCACCGTCTCTCTGCCTTGACATGGGTTGTTTGGGGTTTTTTTTGTAAGATGCACTAGCTGAGCCCTCACTCACAGCCGGCAACAAGTTCCTTCTGTTTTCAAAACTGCTAAATACTCTGATTGGTGAGGCTCTGGAGGCGTTGCCCCATAGTGAAAATTCGCGAGTGACTGAAATCTTTGTGAGAGGGAAGGAGAAGTGACTTCGCCCACTTGCGAATGACTACAATGTGTGCGTTTTAAATGTGACCCGTAGGAACAACAGTTCAACAGGCAATGGGGACATTCTAAGGGTAAGAATCACTCACTGTAATTCTACACTTAAGACCTATAGAAGAGTAAACATGGTATATATGATATTATATATAGGGAAACGTATCTCCCTGTAGGTTTTAAATATTGCCTCTATTAGGTTAAGACAGTATGGCTGTCCAGGAACTTCTGGCCTCAAAGAAAATGGTGGTGGGAGCTCCTGGCTGGTGCAGTCTGTAGACCATATAACACTTGATCTTGAAGCTGTGAGTTCGAGCCCCACATTGAGTGTAGAGTTTACTTTAAAAAAAAAAAAAAAGAGAGAGGGAGGGTAGCTTGCTCAATCAGTTAGGCATCTAACTCTTGATTTGGACTCAGGTCATGATCTCAGGGTCGTGGAGCCCCATGTGGGGCTCTGTGCTGGGCAATGGAACCTGCTCAAGTTTCTCTCTCTCTTTCTGCCTTCCCCCCACCCACTCAAAAAAAAAAGAAAGAAAGAAAGAAAAAGAAAATGGTGATGTCCCCATCAGCAGTCAGGCCTCTTACCTTGTAGCTCAAGTTTTCCTTGTGAGCACTCCGCAGGGACTGGGAAAGCATGCCACCCCAGGGCTGGGGGCCCACCGGGAAGTCCTCTGCCACCAGCTCCACTTGCTGTGTTCTCCATTCCCTGAGCAAACCATGATGGCAGAAGGACCGGTCAAAGCCTGGCTCTTCAGCTTTCCTGAGAGCTCCAGCAGGAGGAGAGGGGAGAGGGGAGCGAGACGGCGCCCCAGAGCATCCCTGTCCTGGGAAAGACAAGTGGTCATTGTCACAGGGAACTCCCTCAGGCCTGAAAGCTGCTGCCTTGGAAAGCCCACCCCTTCCCGGGATGCCCCCAACTCTTAGAATACTCCACCTTTCAAGGACAGGAGCTGGGTTCCTCCCACAAGAGGTCACTCTTCTGGATCTCGGAAAACAGTGTCTCCGTAGTAGCCACAGGGTTGCTCGGGTTTTTTTTACTTATTATTGTCATCATTAATGGGTAAGGGTGGGGGGGGGTTGAACTTTTTAAATACATGCAGAAAACTGCATGTGTCAGAAGCGTGCATGGTGGTGGTCACGCAACAAATTGGGCTTAGTGCTGCCTAACTTTACACTTGAAAGTGGTTGAAATGGTAGATTTTGCTATGTGTGTTTTACCACAATGTTTTCAAACTGTACAGTTTGCTGTATTTGCACAAACTGTGTATCCCGTGCAACCAGCACCCAGATCAAAAAGAACGTGACCTGCCCCCTACAAGGCCCCCACAGCCACAGAGATTTTTTTTTTTTTTTTTAAATAGAAAACAGCTGCCATTTATTGACAGCTCCTCTGTGCCAGCTGTGTACTCAGTTGCAAGTGTTCTCATGCAGGCAGTTGTCTGTGATGTGCCTCACAGTCATGGTTCGACATACAAGGAGCCAGAGGCTGGAGTTAGGGAGCTACCTGGGTGCCCAGAGGAGCCAGCAGGTGGCAGAGCCCCGGGTGAGGTGTGGGAGTGGCACCCTGAGGACTGTGTCAGGTTTGGTCTCACAAGGGCCCAGAGGACCAACCCCAACCTCCAGCCCAGAGAGGACTGAACCTTTCAAGATACGTGAAAGTTTAGGTTGGCTGGGAGGTGGGAGAGAGGGGAAATGGACTTTGATCTCTTCTGATCTATGATTCCTTATTGTTATTTTGATTCTCAGATGAATGCTTCTCCTCTGAGTCTACCTGCTTTGAATTCTGAAATACCCTCCGCTTCCCCTCCCCGTTCTCTATAATTTTCTGTCAGTCCCAAAGCTGGTTAGAACTTCTAACCAACTTCAGAAAGGTGAGAACTAGGGAGGAGTAGGAAGTACCACCCGGCTCGTCCTCTGCAGGTTTGTCCACACCGCAAGGGGATCCACGCATCAAATCATGGGACCCTTGGAAAGCCAGTCCTTGCCAAAGTCAAATTTGTGACTTCTTCCTTTGTTGATCTGGATAGGATCCACAATGGCATCCAGTTGAATTTTGAAGAAACATTCCAGGAAGATCCAGTCTTTCTCAATCTGTGTTTTATGATTTACACGAATGGCCTTTCGTGTTTTACAGGCTTTGAGGCTCTGATTTTGTTCTCTTATCAGAAAATATTACAAAGGTTTTTTCCCCCTTATTTAATGTTCTTCCTTCTTGCCAGTGAAATTCCTCATCCTACATGCCATTTAAATGCCCTTTTCCAGGGTTATGGGGGGAAAAAATAAGGTTTCTACAACAAATACAGTATCTTGAAGTAAAGGGTAATAACAGGGAAGAGGAAATCATGAAGGACAAACAAAGCAATAATAGAGAACCAGATGGTAAGCGCCTCCTTCCCCCTCCCCCAGTCCCTCCCAGCCCCTGGCGCTCCTCCACTGGGGGGAGGGGAATGGCACTCTGTTCTCCCTGGGGCGGCTGCCACACCTCCGAGTACTTGGGTCCTCCCACTCCTTACCCCATCCAGAGGCTGAAAGAGAAGGCGGCAGGGCTGGCCTTTGTGCTTTCAAGTGTGGCGGGACCCGGGTGGTATACGTGTGTGCTTGTGCCCAGAGCCGGTAGCACTGCTGCCCGGCATGGGGTAAGGGGACCCGTTACAAGTACTCAGTGTAGTGCACTTGCACATCAATGAACTTGAACCCATTTTACAGACTACTTAAATGCATCTATTTTATTCCCTATTTTCACATTTCGTGACTTGGTGATTTACCACCTAATAATAAACACGTTACACAGAGTGGAATAGTGCCTACAGTAGTGGTTCCTTTCAAGTTCTTTCCATCTTGTTAAGGAGAGATCCGGGATTAGCGGGTCCCATCTATGCATTTGATAACGTTGTTATGGATATGCTCTCTGGCGGTAAGATGACAATAACCAAATTGAGAAAGAATATAGCATTTATAATAAAAACACTCCACAGCTCAATGGAACAGGCTCACTTCTGTGTGCAGATGCTACTTCCTGGCTGTCTCAGAGGCCAACAAACCCAATAAGTGATTTAGGGGATTGAGAACAGGCTCTTTTAGTAAGTCTTTAAATTAGAGGAATAGGGGAAGCTATTATAAAAACTTAAAAGTGATTCTAAATGAGAGCCTTAAATCATATTTTTGAGTCAAAGCTAGATAAAGAAAATCTCACCAATGCTGAATTAATGAAATATCTGAACTGTAAGAACAGGTTTCTTTAAAGTGCATTTTTAATAATGTTAATTTTCACAATAATTTAAGAAGTAATAAGTCACATAGTAAAGATTCTGTTTTCCTAAATCAAGGTGAATGATTTGTGAAAGAGTATTATTTGTGAGTGAATTGGACTTCCAGTGCATTGAAAAGATGATTTATTCATTTGCTCAAAAGATTTTTTTGATAGATGTTTTGAGTCTGTACCAGCCTTTTTGGGCACAACCTGTGAGGCTTACTACATCATACATTGTTTCCTTGTCACTTCATATTGACTTTGATGGGAAAAATGACCCTAGATGGCCTCAAAAAAGAAAAGAATTTTCTTTCTCATGAGTAACTGAAAACCTTGTGAGATTAATGGAGTCACTTAAGAGAAAATCATGAATTCCTGATACATGACTTTAGAATGAGCTGATAGTTGGATTCTAATCTGTGCTAAGCTATTTAGGTGCTAATTTCAAAATGAGATGTTAGTGCTGGATTTGAAATGGAAATTGTAGTTGACCCTTGAGCAATGGGAGGGTTGGGGCACCAGCTCCCCACACTGCGTGTGGTCAAAAATCTGCATATAACCTTGACTCCCCAAAAACTTCTAATAGTCTACTGATGACTAGAAGACTTACCGATAAAGAGTCAATTAACACATATTTCATATATGTATGATATTTACTGTGTTCTTAGAATTAAGTGAACGAGGAAAGAAATGTTATTAAGAAAATCATAAGGAAGAGAGTACATTTACTGCACTGTTTTTATTGGGAAAGATCTGCATATAAGTGGACCCATGCAGGTCAGACCTGTGCTGTTCAAGGGTCAACCATACTTGATTAATCCCGAATCATCTGATGGGGCGTCTTGGTGGCTAGGCCGTTAAGCCTCTGTCTTCGACTCAGGTCATGATCCCAGGGTCCTGGGATCAAGCCCCTCATCTGCCTCTCTGCTCTGCAGGAAGCCAGCTTCTCCCTCTCCCCCTCCCCATGTTTGTGTTCCCTCTCTGGCGGTCTCTCTCTCTGTGTTAAAAAAAAAAAGAAAGAAAGAAAGAAAGAGAAAAGAAGAGAAATCCCAGATCATCTGAATAAGACTGGGGTTGTCCAGCCCCCGGCAAAATGTATTGGCTTCCTGCCTCAGGTGACATTTCCACATACCCAACACTGATACTAGATAGTCTTCTTAATTTAAGTCAATTGGAGCTAACTTGATGGAGGTTGCAATTAAAGATAAGCTGCTGCTGAAAGCTCTTAATTTTTTACTATTTTGGAGCATTTCCTGGATGTGGGGTTTGGGAGGTGGAGTAAGGAAAAGAGAAAGGAGAAGGTGAGGGAGATCGTAGGTATTGTTAATTTTTTATGATGAAATGTCTCCATCTGGTGGAACTTTGGAGTAGTAAACGTTGTCACCAGCTTGAAGCCTCCAAAGCCATTTCTTAGCACATGTTCAAAGAAAAAAATTAATTTCCACATGTGTTCCTAGATGGTATACTTAACAATTGCATGTATTTCTTTTAGAGGACACAGAAATGAAACCAATATAAACTGTTCAACGGTTAACAGTTTTACTTTCATGATTTGAGGCCAAAAGCCAGAGGAATCCAATAGGGGAGCAGCACAGTACACCACACGATCAGTAAAGACCCAGCTCCTAAGTCGAGTGATGGGTCCACAGGGGTTCATACACATGTATGTTCCTCCATGTGTGTCCGTCACTTCCTGAGACAAATCTGGACGTAACCTAAAGTTTTCTTAGCAAAGGACTTCCCAGGTATGAGAACTTATCTCCTTGTTTTGGTTGATTTGTCCGTTTAAATTTGTCTAACAGGGTGAAAAAGGGAAAGACTGAAAAATGAATTAAAACATAAGTTTTTAGGGGCACCTGGGTGGTGCTGCCGGTTAAGTGCCAAGCTCCTGGTCTCGGCTCAGTCCTGATCTCGGGGTCGTGGGATGGAGCCCCACATCGCAGAGACTGCTTAAGATTCTCTCTCTCCCTCTCCCTCTGCCCCTCCACCCTCTAAAATAAATAAATAAATCTTTAAAAAGCCAAAAGACATAAGTTTTTTTTTTTTAAAGATTTTATTTATTTATTCGACAGCGAGAGATCACAAGTAGGCAGAGAGGCAGGCAGAGAGAGAGGGGGAAGCAGGCTCCCTGCTGAGCAGAGAGCCCGATGCAGGGCTGGATCCCAGGACCCTGGGATCACGACCTGAGCCAAAGGCAGAGGCTTAACCCACAGAGCCACCCAGGTGCCCCAAGACATAAGTTTTTAAAAGCCTTTGCCAGCACTCTGTTTTCTCATGGGCAGATTTGTGTCACTTGTGTCACCAAGCACTGGCCCACACCACAGCCAGTGCACATGCGGGCTTGCCGCCACTTGCCTGTTACTTTATTAAATGCTGTCTGAGTTGTTGCTCATCAGTGTCCTCGCTCAGACAGTCAGTCTTCGGAGAATGGGGCTCTCGAGTAAGGCGCCTGTTAATACAGAGGCTGGTTATTCTCTACCTGATCCCATCAGCCTGAGGAAGATCTTGACCGGGGCTAAAAGCCAACACGTTTTCTTCCTTAGCTTTGACACAGAGTCTGGCTACAAAATGATGTAAAGAAAAAAAGGCGGGGGGTAGGGTTTTCTCTTGCTGCTTCCAAGGACCAAAAGAGGAAGGAGAACAGGCCCTGAGCCCCTGCCAAAGAGCCACCAGACAGGTCTCGGTATGCCCAAGGGCAGCGGCCTCGCCTCCTCCCCTGCCCTCGCACCCCTGGCCCAGGCTGGTGCCGGGTTCTGTGGACTCCATGCAAGGCAGGGCTGCGGCCCCACATAGGTGTGTGGGGAGAGTCACACACTCCGCCCCTTTTCTCCGTCACACGTCCATTGCCGTGAGTCCAACACGTGAACTCAAAGTGTTGAACTGACCTGTTTGTTCTAAGCTGAGAGTGATGTTACAAGCCCCCCCTTTCACGTCCTTCTGCCCGCAGACCTGAGAGCCCTCCCTCCCCATCCCGACTGAAACAGGCTGTTGCCGGGAACACTGGGTCTTAACAGAGTGGGGAGACTCAGAACCTGAAGTGCCTGGCCGGTTTGTGGCCCCCACCCACCCACCCCTGCACACTTGTACACACACAGCTAGACCCTTCCTCTCCCGTGCACCAGACCCAGGTCTGTAGTCAGTGGAATAACGTCAGGTTGAAGGCTTCTGAACCAGTCCTACCCTGTTGGCCTCATCATTCTACCCATTGTCTTGAAAGCAAGCAAGGCAGGTAGGAGGGGTAGGCTTTCATTCCTTCCTGGGCCTCCTAGCAGGCTTCCTGTCTGAGATGATGGGCAGATGAGCTGTTTTCTTTCCTGATATATCTATTAATGGCTAACAAAATAACACTAGAGCCAGCAAACAATTTGCATCTGTTCAGCAGTACCAGAGGATGCTGCTTACCTCAGGATGTGAGTTGAAATAGAGACTTAGCTAAATTAGTAGAGTTAGTGCATGCTTTGTTTTTCCTTCTAGTTTTGCTGAGATATACCTGGCACATAACATTGTATAGGTTGTGATGGGTTGTGTACAACATGATGGGTTGTACGATATGTATGGTGTACCGTGTACAGTGTGGTGGGTTGACACATGTATATATTGTGAATATTTACCACAATAACACATCCTTCACCTCACATAACTACCATTCTGTTTTTGTTACAGGATTTTTCTAAAGTAAGCTGAGGTTGGGTTCCCTTCCCCTCTGTCCAAGGTGGGGACACTTACCAAGCAAAATGCCCCTCCACCCCAAGACAGCTCTCTCGTGTCCAGGGTTCGACGTTGTTAATTTGCAAATAAAATAAGAAATGAGAGACAGTACCGGAGTCAAGCGACAGTCAACTCAGACTGTAGCCCTGTGACCCTTACAAAGGGCTATGTTGGAATGTGGAGAAATCAGGCAGTGGAATGACTAGGAGATGGTCTTATACTCTTACGGCGTTGAGTCTGTAACTGTAGGACACTGAAATGGTCAACACATTCACTCCCTCTTCTCTTTGTTCTCTGCAGGGAAGGAGACTGGTGGGAAGCCCGCTCCTTGACAACCGGAGAGACTGGTTACATTCCCAGCAATTACGTGGCTCCCGTTGACTCTATCCAGGCAGAAGAGTATGTTTTGTTTGTTGTTTTCACTCAACTACTTGCTTTTAAAAGTTAGCTGTCACAATAAAATGCCATTAACTTTGTGCAGGAGGGAGAAGAAATTCGCTAGAGCGATTTCAGGGCTGAGAGGATATGCCGTGTTTTCCCACGCCTTGTGCTGCGGTTTTTGCCGTATCTATGTAACGCTCGTACTATTACTAACTTACTATTTTTCCTTACACCTGTTTTTTAAAAACATACTTAATTCGAAAGGGATCGTTATCAGAACCCTAATGAAAACCCAATATTACTTGTCATAGAAACTAACCAGGAAAACGCGATGAAGTTCTGGCCAGAGCATATGTTGTTACTGTGAGCGCAAGGTTTGAAGCCTATAGTCTGCTGGAAAAAAATGAGAGCGAGGGTGGGAAAAAGAATGGGAGTGGGGAGGGGAAGAGAAAGGCAGGGAGGGGGTCAAGGGGGCAAGTAATTATTAAAGATCAGCATGAGATTTTCTTTCTCCGTGTAATCAGAAATATTAAGGGGATACTGAAGGTACTAGAAGTATCTCACATACTCCCACAGCTCAGGAAAATCCTCTGATGGTACATTTCAGATGCTCCTTTCCTTTGATTTGGGGTCTTGGTTGGTTTCTTTGATAGTAAGTTGTGACTAGCCGTTAGTTGGGCCAAGAAATTTCACTGGTACCAGTTTGGGGAGATGGTCTGTAGGCTGAGGGGATTCTAGGAGGGACAGCCATTGTTCCTTTTCCTGACCTGTGGAGGACTCCTGGCCACTTCCAAAAGGGAGAACTCTCAGAGTGGCTTGTGTGAGGACCCTCTTTTTTGAACTGAGGGAAAGAAAACTGGCCCAGGACTCCCAAACCCGGGGACCTGTCCTCCTCCCTGATGCCCTGGGGACCTGTCTCTTCTGGGAGTCTTGCCTCACCAGTAAGGGAGTCAAGGAAGGTCAGACACAAGGCCCAGTCTTTGGCTCTGGTACTGCATTTTGCACCGGGGATTAGACTGCACACCCCAGCCAAACCTCCACCTGGTTCACCGTCTTTTTTCCTTTATATTCGTCTTAATTCCTTTATATTCGCTCTAAGACAGTTGCTTTTGTTCCTCACTCCCAAATACTCAGTGCTTCTGCGCTCATTTTTTTCTCCTCGGGAGTGTGTTTTATCATCAGACAATAAAGGAATTTGTATCGAATTTTTATTTTAGGGCACATTTGCAAACATCTTTGTGCTAGTTCAGAATAAAAGGTACCACTAAATGTGGCATTTTGATTTAACGGGGAACCTACCAACTCTATATTTAAGTTATATACGTGTGTAATGTAATGTATTTTTAAATACTTTGTTTTTAAAGATAAATTAGCATTCTAAGGAGATAACGCATATGGTTTTCATAGGCAATTAATTACCATTATCTGAAAATGCTCCTGTTTTAGTTCCATCCATTGTTCTAACAGCTCTCTTTTCAGCACTGTTCGGTTCGTGCTGCATTTTCATTGGGCAGCTGATGCAAACCCAGAAAGTCATTTTTCATAAATAATTGTGATTCTCTTTCCACCATCTAGTGCTAAGTTAGGATCATTACCCAGTCCGGTGCCTTTAAAAGTCACTGAGGAGCTCGCTTGCAGCGCGTCTTTTCTCATCTTGTGAGGCTCTTTCATTCACAAAAGAAATTTGACAGGGAACACATAATAGCTGTGTTCAAGTATAATGAATTAAAATTTCATTTTAGAAACTGGATCCTTTCGCAGTCGAATATTCTAAAACTGTTTCTAGGCACCGATGCCAGCGGGGCGCTCCTGCCTTGCTCCTCGGCTTCCCACAGCACCTGCTGCTGCTGCTGCTTCAGCGCCCCGGGCAGAGACGTTAGCCGAGGGCCGGGCCACGGTTAGGGCTGCGGAGTGGGAGGGAAGAGAAGAGAGAAGCAGCCGAGGATGTGAGCTGACTGGAGGTGCTGCCTTCTTACATGGCACCAGAGTGTCGTCTCAGGGAAGATAGGAAGCGTCTGCAACGCCAGTCATTTGTTAGGGACGCGCTCGTTGACTGTTCACAGGGACCCATCCCTGCAGCTGTGCCGAGCACGCATGCGCAGACCCCACCCACCTGCAGGCAGAGCCTTTCATTTACCCAATCTTCACACCTGCTGGCCAGGAAGAGCGTGAAAGCAGGCATCCAAGGGCAGCAGTCATCTCAAATTAGGGGTCGTCTTGACATTTTTTTTCAAAGCTGCTATAGGTACAAAGTTACTGAAAATATCGGGTCTTTGTTCTTTATCCGTTCTGACTGACTTTTTTTTTAATGCTTGATTACTGATCTTATCTAGACGAAGGCTGCGTTTCATTATTTCCCAGGGGTTGTAATTATGCTCCGAAATCCCAGGGTCTTGGAGGTGTGTGTGGGAAGGGTCTCCTGCAGTTGCCGTTTCAAAACAAGGTCTTAGATTTCTCCTTTTGTGAATGCAGGGGGCAGTGTTAACACAAACCAGTTCTTGTCACGCTGGAAGGGAAGGGAAATCAGCCACAATTCGAAACTGATTTTTTTTTCTTTAAAGAGTGAAAGAGATGGATTAGGGATGGATGGAATCAGGAGCAGACTGAAAGGGAACGAGATGAGGCTAGGAAGCCATGTAGAGGGAAAGGCTGCGGATGTGATTGGAGATGAGGAGGAATGCTATTCCGTTTTTGTAAATGGGCCTTACAAAACGCTTCCTTCCCTTGATCTCATTGAAAGGTGGTACTTTGGAAAACTTGGCCGAAAAGATGCTGAGCGACAGCTTTTGTCCTTTGGAAACCCGAGAGGTACCTTTCTTATCCGTGAAAGTGAAACCACCAAAGGTAAGATAAGGAGTTGAAGAACTTGGTTGTCGCTCAAATCTGTGGATTAGTCAGAGGGGATGAAAGGCTTATCTCTAATGTACAAGGGTTTTTAAATGGCACATATATCCTCCCTGCCTTGTGAACGGAGTCCTATTTTCAGTTTTCCCTCCAGGCTCTAGAACTGCAGACAGCTAAAAGGCCTGCAGAGGCTCAGAATCAAGCCCTTCGTCCCGAAACAGAGGCCAGGCAGCTTCACTCCTGCAGGCACACAGGATCATAGAATTTGCAGCAGGTCTTTAGAATTACGATTTTCTACAACTCTTAGCTCCTCGGGCACCAATCCTACAGGTTGTTTTTGCATTCCTTTTGTTTTTTCAAAACTGACTGCTTTCCTCCAGCCACTGGCCTTTCATTATTTAACCACACGTTAGGGCCCAGGAGAGAAGCTGGGCCAAAGGAAAGCAGGAGCAGTGGCCTTCCAGCTCGATCTACCAGACATGGGGGTCTGCTCCTGAGACAGGGTTGTGGGAAGGAACTGGAGGCTTCCTTTTAGAGACACAGCCCTTATATCTGTTTAACTCACACTGCCTCTGCCTCTGAGACATTCCATGGACAAGGATGATGAGGAGAGCCACCTCGGCCGGCTGGGCTGTGTTTCTCTTCTCTTCATCTTCCCTCCCGCCCACCCCCCGGGGTAGTTGGGGCTGTACCCTATTAGGCAACACGAGGATACTAAAGAGAGTGTTGTAGGAAAAGCCCAGGTGGGCTTTCATTCTCAAGGATAAAGTCACTGAATTGCTACTATCTCCTGACACTTGCAATAAAGAGGTGTTTTCTTCTGCTGAGTCGAAGTGTATGTGTGCACATGCGTGTGCGCACGTACACATGTGTGCACGCGTGTGCGTCCTCTTCATAATTGTTGGTCAGAATACTCAAGTAAATGAGACCCAGAAGACAAACGAGCTCACAAAATGATTGGAGCTGCTGATGCTCTGTGCGTTTGTACCAGGTGCCTATTCACTGTCCATCCGGGACTGGGACGACATGAAAGGAGACCACGTCAAACATTATAAAATTCGCAAACTTGACAATGGTGGATACTATATTACCACCCGGGCCCAGTTTGAAACACTTCAGCAGCTTGTACAACATTACTCAGGTAAACCCTGATTCTAACTAACGAGTAACCCCTGGTACCCTGGAAGGGATGGGGAGGCGAGGGGAGGGGGTATGTGTTGGGGGGGTGGGTACAAGAGTATACGAAGTCAGCAGTGACAATTCGCCAGCTGCACAAGGTGGGGCGCGGCTGAATAGGTTCTACCGGAGTTGTTATTAGTTCCATATGTAGACGTTTGTCAAAAGACTGTAACTTTCTAGTTTCCCAAGGACAAAGCAGTAAGTTAAATTGTAAAAGCCGTCGTCTTTTCCTGTTCCCCTGGAGTCTGGAATTGGAAACTGTGACAGGATAGGGAGCAGTGTCTGGAGGGAACTCACAGGGGGCTCCTGTCGGGGGTCCCCCAGTTCACACTCAGCACTCACACGAGTGGCTGCACATGCTTTTCATTCCCATGACCAGAGGAATTTCAAAATCCACTTATCATGTTCTGTTTCCCCACCAGTGCTGCTGTTCCCTAACGAGATGTAGACTGTGTGACCCACACACGTATCTCGGTTACAGCTCTTGTATGAAACTTCGGAACAGTCAGTAGAGCAGTCGCTGTCTGGACCCCCGATGTCACTGCTAGTGTGTTGTTCCTAGAGATGTACACTGACTAGGTGCTTAGGTGTGCAGTCTGTACATTTTAGTAGAGGATGTGGTTTTACGCATAAGTATCAAAATGATCACTTTCATTCCAAGATTAGCAAGAGCCTCCCACTATGTAACATACACAGGTGGTTTTTTATATAGATACATATGTACAGATACAGAGCTATGTCCCCTTAAACCCAGTAGTATTTTTGTGATGCATATGTGTGTATATGTATATATACACTCATATATGCATATACACATAGACACATTTTATATTGTTCTTCAAGACAATAACAACACCACAGTTTTTGTGGTTGATCTCAACTATTGCTCTGTGCGCATTCATTTTTTTAAAAATGTGTGTGTCATTTTTTAGCACCAAGAAAAGCAATCTTTTGAAAATGACAATAAGAAACACCTCTCGACTGATCCTGGGCACTAATGAAAAAGTGAAAAAATTAACAACACTTGGAGCTACTCATTGATTAGGATATCGGGTAGCTTTAGTTTATGTGGGTTCTAATGAAACATACAGTAGAAATGAAGCAGAATATCTCCCCGAGCTTAAACAACATACTCAAAATGCCTGCATGTGTAAGGAGTTTTTCAGATGCTGAAATATATTTCATTACAGCCAGACATCAGCAGGATCCCCAGGGTTTGGATCATTTGAAAATATTGTGTTGGAAAGGGCACCTTAATAACATCGTAAAGCTGGAAGGAGAGAAGGGATATGAAGAGCAGTAGACGTTTTTTAATCTCAAAAAAAATCCGTCTCAAGTTAGATTTGTTTTTATATTGGCTTTTCCTCTTCCCTCTTTCCCTCTCCCACACAATAAAGTGCCTTTGAAATACTGACACATAAATAATTTCCTGCCTAAACATCTCAGAACCTGATCCTACCACAAAGAAAGGAGTAAAAAGTTAACTTAGAGCTGGTTCCCAGAGAAAAGACAACAACCCTACATATGATTTCCCTGGGTCTGAGGGGCCTCCAGGGAGGTGTGGGGCTCTGTCCACCTCACAAGCCAGGCTCTCTACAGCCTTTGTCACTGCCCTGATTCCTCGTGCTTTGTTACCTTCCCTTACCTGACAGATGTTTCACTTGGCATTCAAGCAGTTTCTCCCCCTCACCACTGCCAGATTCTAAAAGCTATATTCTTTAAAAAAAAAAAAAAAAAAAGAAGAAGAAGAAAGAAAGAGAGAGAGAAAGAAAGAAAGACGAAAATTCCAAATAACCCATAAGTGATCATTGTTTTCCTTTGTCTTTTTCATAGGAAATAGAGTACTTTCACATCCTTGAGTTTCTGCAGATTTCAGTTTCCTTTGTTTCTGTTTGAAACCAGATTTCTAAATTATATATTAGAGATTGTTATAAAAATTTATTTTAATGGGAAATATCAAAGAAGCAAGAGTATCTGATAGGTAGAAAAGAATCAGTTAAAAAACCAGAGAAATCCTAGAGAAATGTGACCTCTTTCTTCCCCTGCCAGGTATAATCTTTAGTCTTACTAGTTTATAATAGTCTAACATTCTATGGAAAGATCCTGTGCCAAAGTTACAGTTTTAAGTATATTCATAGAAGGTCCCTAAACCCTTGACATACAGAGGGAGGGGACAGTTGTGCTGATGTTCTGTAGTCCAGATGTACCCTTTGAAATCAGTGGAAGTATTTTCAGGATTCCAGAGACATGATATTAGCATACTGGGCAGAAAACATTTTTCTTCCTTAGTGAGTACAGAAACCAAAACAGCCGTACCTGTACCTGTATATGTGCATAGCCTATATTATACCCAGAGGCACAGAGCAATCCACACCTAAAATGTCCTCTGTCCTACCTCCAGTGAACATGTTTCAATGTCTGGTGTCTAATCTTCCAAGATGTGTGTAGTTCTCTGCTGACGTAGCAGTTTTGAGCAATGCCGTGCGCTCGCTGGGTTTGTGTGATTCTAAGTGTTGTTTCACGTGTTCTGCTTTTCTCTCCCTCTCCTGCTGCTGTCCCCGCTCCATCAGAGAGAGCCGCAGGTCTCTGCTGCCGCCTAGTAGTTCCCTGTCACAAAGGGATGCCAAGGCTTACCGATCTGTCTGTCAAAACCAAAGATGTCTGGGAAATCCCTCGAGAATCCCTACAGTTGATCAAGAGACTGGGAAATGGGCAGTTTGGGGAAGTATGGATGGGTATGCTGAGACTCATTTATTCTATTACTAGCTCTCTCGTTTGGGAAGTCCCAAACATCCAAGATGGAAGGTGAAAAATGAAGACTTTATGGCCTGGAAGAAGGTTTAAATTACTAATAGTGGGGAATTATGCCTTTGATTTGAATTTCAGAATTCCAGAATTTCCAAAAGAGAGATAGCCGTCAAGATTGGCAGATGGCTCAAATTATGCTATGATATGAGTTTTGACTCATAAGCCAGAAAATAGTATAAGGCATGTTCCAGCCTGCACAAATGCTTTGCCGTTCATTTTCAAGTGCAAATGTTTGCCCAGTGCAGTGTCACCCCACAGGGCAAGTCACCTTCCATCTTTCCTAGTGCATGCATAATTATGGATTATAAGGACTGTGTTTTCTTTATTAATTCCCTTTCCTGTAGAGAAAGCTGATGGTTTGTGTTTTAACTTAACTGGGATTGCATCGAGTTGTACCCCACAAACTTCTGGATTGGCTAAAGATGCTTGGGAAGTTGCACGTGATTCATTGTTTCTGGAGAAGAAGCTGGGTCAGGGGTGTTTCGCTGAAGTGTGGCTTGGTAAGGCAGAGGGCACATTTCATTTTGGATGCATCTCAAAGCCAATTTAAAAGACCGTTTGGGGCAAAAACATCCACACAGTCATTGGGACCAAGACATTTAACCTGGCTAGCTAGATAGGCGCAGGACATTCAGATTTTGAGAATGTGGCAAAACTGCTGCACTTTTCTATCCTTCTTCATATAGTTAATGAAGGCAGGCACACACAGAACAAGAAACCAGTACAATAAGAATCCATTGTTTCCTCTTCCTAAGACCTGGAAAGGTAAGATACTAAAGATAGTTACTATAGGAAAGACCATGGGCTTTTTTTGCTCAGTAGGCCTGGGTTTGAATCCTTACTAGCTAATTAACCATGAGCAAGGGGCCAATTTAACCTCTTTGTGCCTTTGTTCCCTCATCTGTAAAATTGAAATGATACCTACTTTTTAAGATTGAGGATTACACAGGACAATGCACTTAGAGTCCCCGTGTATAGAAGATGCTCAGTAGACACTCCTACTTCCCTTAATTTGGTTGTCATGACGTTGATCAGGCTGACTGCACAGGGCTTTCATAACACCCTTTGGGCCCTGTTGCAGCTTTACTTAGAGAAAATCCATAAATTTGGCCCCGCCCAAACACATTTGTCTGTGAGACAGATGTTGGTGTTTATAGAATCTTCCTTCTTTCTTTCTTAGATTCAATTAAAAACAATACACGTAGGTACCTGTTGCCACATGTATCTGTCAGTGTTTATGGTGGTCAGCATTAAAAGATTTAACACAGTGAATGCACTTGGAACAGAGCCTGGCAAGGACCAAGTGTTACACAGATGTAGATACAGCAATGAGGTTAGAGATGGACACTCGGACATACACATTTGTGTGTGTTCTCATAAGAAACTGTATAATAAGCGTGTATAAATATCTTTATATGGCCTTCCTCTCCCTCATCCGCCCAGTTTGTAATTGAAGTTGTGGATGCCAAGGATTTTAATTCAATCAATTACGCAGTCAGGAAGAATCAGACATTATACAAAAATTTATTATCGAACTTTATAATTATCAACTTTAAATCAGTATGCCATACTATTAAGAATCTGTTTCCCACTGAACATAAAACATCAAGTTATGCTAGTTCAGGATCAGGAAGGAATGCCAGTAAGACTAACTGCGTTGTTATTAGAGAAGAAAATCTCTATTTAAAATTTTGGGATGCTAACAGCACTCAAATAAGAAAGACCACTGACAGATTGTCAGATTTTCCGTTTACGGTTAGTGGTCAGATGTTTTATAAGATTTGAATGAACTCTTCTTTAAGCCACTGTTCTTTCATAACTTGGATTTTTGTAGGGTACATGCTGTAATTCTATGAACCATGTCTCGAACAGGGTGACAAAAGTTCACTGAATTTTTTAATTCTAACACCAATTATATTCAATATAAAATTTTTAATTTAAACCACTTTTCTAAATAGAAAAGGTGTAATCTAACTTCACAGATTTTTCTGTTTCCCTTAGAGATAGAAGTCTAAGTCCTAGAGCTAATAGTGGAATACACATTGAACTTGCATTTTTTTTTTCTTACATTTGGGGCTGAAAGAGATTCAAAAGATAATCCAGTTCCATCCCTCTATTTTACAGATGAGGCAACCAATGATCATAAACCAGGCCTGTCTCTGTACCTACCTAATTTTAACATGTTATGCCTAAATATTTCTGTTCCCTCTCAGCTGCGGTTTGATTTTTCCACTCTAAACTGATAGAGGCTATTGTTCTTGTGGCAGACCATCAGTAACCCTGAGGAATTTTCCTTACCTGGTTGAAGTATGGGGCAAGGAGACTGCGAGCTTCTTGCCAGTGTTTATCAGCGTACTTGTAATCTTACTTCTGTAGCAGCTGTTCAAGGACTCAGTCAAAGTAGCCCATTTACTGAAGACAGTTGAAAGTCTGGAGGTCGTCTCCAGACATCCTCAATGTATTGCCATGTTTTGTTTTGTTTTTTAATGGCACACTTCATAACATGGAACTTAATCTAGTTTCTTCCATGCTCCCTCTACTACCTAAGGGATAGCTATGGGATGGCTGGGCCTGTTCTAAACTTTGGACATTCGTCCTTGTAAAGAAGTGTCCAGAGCTTTTGGTACCAATTTGTAGTCAAATGGGTGATTACGGAACAGGAAAGTGGCATGTATCAAAATAAGAAAAAAGTTGCAAGAATTATAAACCATAATATAGCCATAAGGAAACACATTTTTCCTGTTGAAATATTTGACAGAGTCCTTACATTTGATTATCCTCATTCAACAAAAAAAGATACTAAGTTCTTCTAAGTTAAACTCTAACTTTATGCAAGTAGCTTTTGATTTAAAATCTTTTTTTCCCCCCATCAAAAGAGGATCTTGGATTTAACTTAATATTGTGGGATGTGTGCAGGTACCTGGAACGGAAACACAAAAGTAGCCATAAAGACACTTAAACCAGGCACAATGTCCCCGGAGTCATTCCTTGAGGAGGCACAGATCATGAAGAAGTTGAAACATGACAAGCTGGTCCAGCTCTACGCCGTGGTGTCTGAGGAGCCTATCTACATTGTCACCGAGTACATGAACAAAGGTTGGGCCCTACCTCACAGCTGACCCACACGGGTTGTTCTGGGGAGGGCAGTGGCGGTGCCTGCTTGCTTTTTTCCTAGTTTCTTCATGAGTCAAGCATTCCCATCAGTGAAGCACAAATTGTGTGCTCATTAATGAAAACATTTTTTGAAACAGACCATGACCTTGAGTTTGCCCCCCACATGCTTATGAAATGCAACACCTTCTGCACGCTGCACATGTCAGGAGTCCCAGCTCCTGGCCGTAATGAAAGCATTCATTTTTAATATCAGGGATGGCATGGGAGGCTATGATCATTTGCCATCACTTCGAATGCCATGGGCTAAATTTTCTTTTTCAGGGCTGAGCAGTTAATATCAGACACAGCTCTCTAGGCTCAGTTTAGTCTCCATCTTCTCAGCACCTTTGTTTTTCCAGCATGCATCTTAAACATCAGATGGAGAAAGACATGCTTTTAAAGAGTACATTTTTTTTAAAGATTTTATTTATTTATTTGACAGAGAGAAATCACAAGTAGATGGAGAGGCAGGCAGAGAGAGAGAGAGGGAAGCAGGCTCCCTGCCGAGCAGAGTCCGATGCGGGACTCGATCCCAGGACCCTGAGATCACGACCTGAGCCGAAGGCAGCGGCTTAACCCACTGAGCCACCCAGGCGCCCCTAAAGAGTACATTTTTTTTAAAGATTTATTGACGTACTTTAGAGAGAGAGAGTACAAGTGGGAGGGGCTGAGGGAGAAGGAGAGAGAGTGTCAGAAGACTCCACAATGAGTGCAGAGCCTGATGCAGGGCTCAGTCTCAAGACCCCAAGGTCATGACCTGAGCTGAAGCCAAGAGTAGGGCTCTCAACTGACTGTGCTGCCCAGGCATCCCAAAGAGCACATTTTATTCTCATTCTCTCTCTGTCTTTCTAATCAAAGCATTATTGCCAGGGATCAGGCCAAAGATCACTTTGTTTTGGAAAAATAGACAAAGCAAACAAGAAATAACCTTAAAAGATAATGCACTGCACATCAGAGGACACCAGTGTAATTTTTCCTTTCCACGTACTTTCTTTTTCAATATATGTGGAATTCTTGTTTACCTGGCAAACGCTTTGTCCTTTGTGTCCAGGGTTATTTGGTAAATAACTTTGTGATTAAAGCACGGAAGCAATCACAAATGACCATTGTGAGCCTCCAGCCTCTACCCATGATTGTTTCAGCCCTGGTCTTGGTCCTGAGCTCCTGGATGGCCCCAAGCTAGCAGGGGGAGCTACCTGCCCCACTCTGTGTTCCTCGGGAAATAAGCAAGGCCAGTGATTCTCAAACTTTGCAATGTGTCAGAATCACTCAGGGGGCTTCTTACACTGCAGGTTTCTGGGCCCAGCTTCTAGCGTTTCGGATTCTGAATCTTGGGTAGAACCCGAGAGCTTGCATCTCTAAAAAATTTCCCAAGGGGTGCTGTCCCGCTGGTCCTGGGACCACACTTCGGGAACCACAGGGCTGGACAGCATCTTCCCCATGTCCCTCCTCCGTGTGGGGCTGCTGGCGATGAGGCTGAAATGGTGCAGCTCCCCACGTGTGCCCACGTGTCCTCCTTTGTGACATAAAAGGAACCGTATTCCATGTATTGTGGTTTTTATCAAACCTTTGTTGTCCTTAGAAATGGAGTCACCCTTGTTTGTTTCTGAAAGATAAAACTGCTGCCTCTCAAGGCACAGAGTTTTTTCCAACCCTCCTTTTTTTTTTTTGTATAAATCTTTTCTTCATTGACAGCATTATTCATTCCATCACCTCATTCCTTCTAATAAGAAAACCAAATATCGCCCTTTGTCAGGCATTTTTATCTTTCAGAATAAATTGAAATGGTTTTATATTTTGTTCACAGGAAGTCTCCTTGATTTCTTAAAAGATGGGGAAGGAAGGGCTCTGAAATTACCAAACCTCGTGGATATGGCAGCACAGGTAGGCCTCACGGCCCTTGGACCCCTGCCTCAGGGTTAGCACCGTGTAGGTGCATTGAGTCATGGTGTGACGTGTGTCCTGTTCCCTGGTCCCCACAGGTTGCTGCAGGAATGGCTTACATCGAGCGCATGAATTACATCCACAGGGATCTGCGATCAGCGAACATTCTAGTGGGGAATGGACTCATATGCAAGATTGCTGACTTTGGATTGGCCAGATTGATCGAAGACAACGAGTACACAGCAAGACAAGGTAGGCGTTTCCATAGGGTAGCTTGTGATCACATCCTTGGGGACAGTCACGTACTGCACGGTCCTTCCTTTCTCTTTCCATGCCCTTCCTCCACTTGAAATGGCATTCTTTGGCTGAGGTTTTTCTTCCCAATCTGGCAGGAATCTGATAGCTCTGCAGGTGGGAGACTGTAGTGGGTTCAGTAGATGGACAAGATGTTGCTTTCTGGCGAATGAGTGTCCACCGAGGTGGTCTTCCTGGCTCATGCTGCCCTCCTCACATCCAGGCCTGGGACGCTTTTCTGTTGGGGAACGAGGGCTGTGGAAGGCCAAAAGATAAGTCAGATAACAGCTTGTCATTCCATCAAAGTCTCAACACAGAAACACGCTCACTGGAGAATTTAATAAAGAAGTTATTCATAAACGCATGGGCAGAGTTAGGAAACCAACATGGCATAGTGTGAGATCCTAGAGCTATTAAATAACAGCACCCAGCGGGCCAGAGGCCAGAGGGCAGTGGGAAGGGAACTGCCACCAGCGCTAAGAACAAGAGGCCACATTTGGCAGAGAAAGGCCAGGCATGGGTCCGGTGATTTGTACCCAAGCTCACTCTTTGGGCCTCTTCCAGATATCCTGCCCAACCTAGAGGGAAGCCCAAGCTTAGAGGAGCCCACTGGTGAGTCCAGCTGGGTCCAGAGCCAGGAGAGAGCAGAAAAGGGATCTAGAAGAAGGATAGAAAATCACAGTGTCCCCCAAGCAGCCAGCCCCCCTCTAGATCATCTGCCTCCATTCTCCCTCCCCCAGAGATTTGTAGAAATCAGACTGTAGATCAAACACATCCCAAACCAGGAGCACTCCAGTGGGGAGCTTTTTGGCTGCTTTGAGAGCACCCAGTGCCAGGGAGGGAATTCCCAGGGTTATTTTCTACCATCCCGGATCTGCGCACAGCGGTCAGCAGGTTGGTGTGTGGAATTAAGTGTGCCAGTCGAATGTATGCTTCTCCTGTAGAACTCGCGTCTCCTGTAATGCTCGAGTCTGAAGGGGGGTGGGCAGGGGTCGTGGCTGCTGCTCTTAAGCACACCTAGGCCTTCTGAGCAGGGCTGAGCGGCGGCGAGGACATATTACAGGGCAGTGCTTTCTACTGAGTTTTAGAAGGGCCACCCTGGAATTCTGATCCTTTCTTTCTTCTTAAATTCTTTCATTTCATGCCTGTTCTTCCCTCATCATTCTCAGCAGTCTCGAGTGATGGGGGAAATGGTTAAACGAAGACCCTGGCTCGTGCAGTTACCGTCCAAATGCTCAGTCACATGTTGGTCAGACAGCTCGGCTATTTGAATGTTCCCAACACTTCGCAGTTCCTGTCCTGGAGCCAAATGCCCACACTGCCCGCATGCACACACACACACACACACACGCACGCGCACACACACGCTACTGCGGAGCCAGATGGCAGGCCGTGTCCCTAATCAAAGGCACACGGGCAGCTGCGATTGGCGCTGATCATCCAGAGAGAAATGTGGATGTGATTTTGAGTCAAGGCGAGCTGAGAGGGCCTGAGACCTGGCCCTCAAAGAGAGTTCACTCCGCGGCAAACCCATCACGTCCCGACCCAGAGGAGGGGGAGCAGGTGAAGGTTTGGAGACATGAATATTTGATTCGGGACGGGGTGAGATCATCTGTCGGTCTCAGCAGACGGTCGCGAAAGCATCCTCGTGTGCGTGAGTCGAGTCCTGGTGCCAGATGGGGCTGTCCGGGATTTGTCCCTCCCCTTCCCCCAGACTCTGGACTCTACAGAATTTGTGGTATCAGATTCTGGCCTTGAACCATCCAGAAGGTTGCAGGGCAGAAACCCAGGATGTGGACAGAGGCACTGCGGACAGGGCTAGAGGTTTAGTTCATGGAGTGGGGTCCTTTGGCTGTGGCCCTGGGTGCCTGGCACCGGAGGGGAAGGCATGTGAGAGCCCCTCACCAGTTTCCCTGACGGCATGCTTCTGTGGAGCGGGGCCACACTGGCCACCCTCGGCCCTGGCCTTCACATCCCACCGGCTGCCCCCATCCCCCTTCTGGTGGCTTCCTCACCCCCACCGTCACTGTCCCACCTGCTGCCCTGATACCTTTTGAAGGATCAGCTTCATACCCTTTGTACAGTGTTTCCTTTGCTCAACTTCCAAACAGAGAGTCCCCACCCATCCCTCTTAAAACTCTTTTTGCTTCTCTCTTCTCTTTCACAAATATCTTCACATCTGTGCTAAACACTGGAGATAATAAGGAGAAGTAAATGATGTGGAGAACTGAACTTGGGGAAAAACAAAGGCTGTGGGGCTCCAGGATTTGCAAGGAGAATTAAAGAAATGGTCTCCTGCAGGAGAGGGAGAGGAAGGAGCTGGGGCATTTACAGGATCCCTGCCGAGAGCCAGGATACCCTACTGAGAGGGTCACTGTGAAGAGTGTGGAGGGAACGGATAGAAATAGACTCAGGGGTTAAGTAACTTGCACAAAGTCACAGTTAGGAAAAGGGCCGAGGCAGGATTTGAGTCCAGGTACGGCCAGCACTGTTGCTTCTGCTCTCATCAGCTGTACTGACCACCTCTCATCAAGACAGTCATTGCAAAACTAAAAACTAAAAACTAAGATTAGACGTGAGTCCCTTTTTCCCTCTATTTTCTGGGAATGTCTTTAAGGGGGAGCTTCTGATGGGCACGTGTGAGGGAGTTTGGAAGAGCTTTATTTTCCAGCTCTGGGACAACCCAGCTGTTTATAAAATTCTTCCCGAGGGCCTGGCCTGCCCTGGCCTCTTTACGAGGCAGAAAGGGCCCGGTCGGTGTGTTATCTTCTCGTGTGCTCTGCAGATGGCATGCGAGCCGCGTGCTAACGTTCCTGCTGGGATTAACCAGCTCCTCCACACAGCTGGTCCATGTGCTGGCTAATATTTTCAAGTCGGGTTTTATGATACCCACAGGCCACGGCCAGGATCAATCTTGATCATGGAAGTGTGGGCAGTATTGAGAAGCAAGGGCCAAACACAGGTATTTGGGGACAGTTGTTTTTCAACACAGCTGTGGGTTTCCCATCTAAGGGAACACTGAAATGTCTGTCACCATCCCCCTGTGCTGGGGGTGGATCCAGTGATATTTCCCAGGGCACAAGTAGAATTGAAATTTGGACATGTGTTAAACAGCACTTCCTGCGTTCCTTTCCTCCTACCACCCCCCTACCCCACTGGACTGTAAGCAGAAGCCGTGTCAGGGAGAAGGTCAAGACCAGGGTCAGAGCCTGTGAGGGTGGTCCTCTGCCAACAGCCTTCTAGAGGCAACTTGAAATTATTTGGTATTGCTCTCTAATATCTGTACGCCTCCCTCCGTCATAGCAGATCTTCTGTAGTCATAAACACATTGCTAAATTCTGTCCAATCAGGGTGTCGGATTGATGCCAGCATTAATTATTTGAATGCCTTGTCTGGGAAAGGGACTTTTCTAGGAGCTTCAGATCTCAGGAAGCCTGAGATTGCACTGGGGAGGTCTGCAAGCGGGCAGAGGGACACACAGGAGTGGCGCCAAAGCCACATAAATCCATTGCCCGGGGCTTTGGCCAAGTTATTGAGCTTTTCTACACCTCAGTTTGCTTCTCTGTAAGGTGGAAATATATTTTACCTGCTTCGTGCTTTAATTTTTGCCAAGATCACAAAAAACCATACATGCAAAGTGCTTAGCACAGTGCCCAGAACATGGCAGGTGGTAAATAAATGCTCCTGTTGGCATCCTGTACAAGACAGTCCTTGGGGAATAAACACGTGCAAGAATGGACTCTAGACCCAATGGAAAGGCTCAAACACTGTGCTGGAAAGGGAGAGAGGAAGCAAAGATAATGTCCACATAGTCAAATGCACGTGTCAGGAGAATGGACTCGCCGGCAACAGAAATGAGTGAGTCCGGGAAAAAGAGCTCATTTTCAGAGGAAGAGGGTGAGTTTGGCTTTGGGTTTGCTGAACTTGAGGTGGTTGTGATGGTACGTCCCAGTGCAGTGTCCAAGCCCTCACCGGGTGCCGCTGCCGCGGTGCTCACCTCCCAGCACCTCCCCCGCTCCCTGCCTCGCCACTTACGCTGGCCTCTGCCCCCGACTTGCACCATCGCCTGGGGTCCGCCCTCAGCCACCTCCCTACCCCAGCATCAGCAGAGACGGCCCCAGCCCTGCCCGTGCCGTGGGCACCCCGAGGCTCTGCTGTCTGTCTGTCCTCACACGTCCGCACCTCACCTCCTCCCATAACCACCAGTAGGGGCGGCTGTCTCCAGGCCTTTCTAAGACTCCCAGCCCCTCCCACCGTCAGTTACTTCAGAGCTCACACAAACACACGGGAAACGGGGAGAATTCTTGATCGACTCCATGTTCTTCTTCATAAGCTTTCAGGAAGCCCAGCACTGACTAGCCCTTGATTTAAACCTAACAAGTTCGGGTAGACTTGGCTTGTGGATAAGAACGACTTGCTTTTGTGGACGCTTATGTCTTATTTAGCCATAACATACATACAATAAAATGAGTAAATCTGAAATGTCCAACTCGGGAAGTTTTTGCACATTGGTTTGCCTCTGAAACCACCTGCGGACGAAGACACAGAGCACTGCCAGCGCCCCAGAAGTCCACCGCCAGCCCCGTCCAGCCGGTAGCGCCCGAGGGGGCAGCCACTGTCCCCACTGCCTGCTGGCCGTGGAGCTTCATAAACACTAGTCCCAGAGTCTCACTCCCCGTGTCTGGCTTCCCCACCGTCGTGGCTCTGGGCTTCATCCTTGTTGCTTCCATTCTACAAACGCATCGCTTCGCTCTTCCACTGGACTTTCTGATTTGGGGCCATTATGAATTAAGCTGCCGTGGTGGTAGACGGATGTCCTCCTATCTCTTGGATAATCTCAGGAATAGAACCATTAGGGGCCCCTGGGTGGCGCAGTAGGTTAAACATCCGACTCTCGGTTTTAGCTCAAGTCATCACCTCAAGTTCCTGAGATCGAGCCCGGTGTGGGCCTCGAGGCTCAGCACAGAGTCTGCTTGAGAGTCTCCCTCTCCTCCCCCGCTTCTGCTCATGCTCACTCTCTCTCTCCCATAAATACATAAATCTTTAAAAATAAATTTTAAAAACTGAGCCTGGGTGGCTCAGTGGGTTAAGCATCTGCCTTCCGCGCAGGGCATAATCCCCAGGTCCCGCATAGGGCCCCTGCTCAGCGGGGAGTCGGCTTCTTTGTCTCCTTCTGCCCCTCCCCCTGCTTGTGCCTGCGCATGCGCACTCGCTCGCGCGCGCTCTCAAATAAACAAAATGATCTTTGGATAAATAAATAAATAAATAAATAAATAGAACCATTAGTTCTACAGACCTCATTAGCATTTGTAGATCCTGCCCACGGACTTTGTGTGCATATCTTTAAAGGTCTAGTACGGGGTTACTGTTATTTGCTGGTGGTGTACCTCCCTCCAGGCTGCGGACGGGACCAGTGACACTGCGCAACCTAGGAGTCGAAGTTACAAGGCCTGGGTTCAAACTAACTGTATCACTTACCAATCACTTGACCTTGCTGAGCCTCAGTTATAGCATCTGGGAAATGGAGACATGAAAATAATTACCTCGCTTAATTAGTGCAGGACTACACAAGCTGTCTGTAAAAGCTCTTTGAGGGTTGTGGAATATAAAAACCATTCCTACGGACCTGAAGTTTTTGTGTTTGATGTATATTGTCCTTGAAAAGTATCTTTCTTACCTAAAAACAAAATGTTTAAAAAAAAAAAAAAAGCCAGCTAATCAGTAAAGAAGAGTCAGTCTTTCCAAAGAGGAAAAAAAAACAAAACTAGTTGATTTTCTGGGCTGGACCGTTCGGGCAGTCAGTTTGTCTGAGCAGCAGCAGCTCTGTATTACCTGCCTGCCCCGAGGGCCCCTCTAACCTGACACAGACAACCAGAGATGCCAGCAGACTTTCCTTTTTCTCGCACTTTCCCTCTCTGCCGGGAACCGCCCTTGCCTCCAGGCCGCCTCTATCTCTTTTCCTTTTTTTTTTTATATTTTCCTTACATTTTTTATGTTTTCCTTATCTTTTCCTTATTTTCTTCTGCCAGCTGGGCGTCTGGTGGGGCATTCTCAGCAGTGCCCCTGATGGTCGTGCACACACATGCGCGAGCACACACACACGTGCACGGGCACTGTTGGAGCAATTCTCCCAAGTGTCTGCGGACCCAGTCTCGCTGCTTCTCTAGAGCATTTGGCCTGAAGATCAGCACAGAGCACCTAGTAGGTGTTTAACAGGTATCTGTTTACGGCAGTGAAAACAGCCCAAATCACTGTCACGTCTACTCACTCTTCCCAGGAGTGCTCTCCTGCGCCCTGGGCACTGGGCACAGCCCTCTCTGGGCATCTGATACCATGAGGACGGTTTGCTACAGCAGCACCCCCTGCACACAGTGAGACTGCCTTTGGGGTAATGGGAAGCACAGGAGCTTTGGAGCTAGGAGGTCTGGGTTCAAATCCTGGCTCTGCCACTTCCTGCTCATGGACTTTGCAGAATCTCTCACCTCTGGGAGCCTCAGCTTTCTCATCCTGGAACAAGGGTTGGTATTGATCACCATTCAGGTGGTTGGGAAGGTCAGAGAAGAAGCTGTTGGTGTTCATCACTCCTTCCCACTGCTCCCGGCAGCACTTAGCGTCACATCGTTCTGGATAGCCAGACCCCACTTTCCTACATGCTCATGCACACGCGCACACACACACACACACACACACTCGCGCTCTCTGGATTGGTTAAGAATTGGTTAAGATACATGAAATCTGATGATCTTGGTGTGAATCTTAGCATCGCTGCTAATTAGCTATAAACTCTGGACAAGTTTCTTAACCTCTCTGAGCCTTCCTTCCCTCCTCCGACAACAGGGATAATAATAGTTATCTACATCACAGAATTGTTGGATGGCTTTCCTGGGAATGTCTGTAAAGCACTTAATACACAGCAAATGCTGAGCTGATAGCTGTATAGTCATAGTAGCAGTGATAGTAATACCACTACTACTGATCCAGTGGGTTGATCAAGCTGTTTGTGTGTCTCTCACACACCTTCCCTCCTTCCCTCCTTCCCTCCCTCCCTCCTTCCTCCTTGCCCCTCCCATACACTCTTATACACCCCCCCCCACACACACACACACACCTTGGTCTGTCCCTAACAGCTTCCAGCCAGGTCACCTGCCAATATTTAACCTTCTCCTTTCCTGATCTGAATCATCACAAAGACAGGAACATAAGAGTCGCTCTGTGTATTGGTTGGCTTTTTTTTTTTTTAGGGTCTAAGTTAATGACCCGCTTGTTGTTGGGGGAGTAAATGTCAAGGCAATTTAATCTTTGGATCTTGGGAATGTGTGTAGAAACCGGGGCTTCCGTGACTTTATATAAGACCTGCTGTGAGTTTAGTCTTGTGTATTAAATAGAAGAAGAAAAATGCGTCTGTTCAAACACTCCCAGTATTGCAGATTTAGGTTGAATAGATTAGTATCTGGAGGAAAATTCACGTATAAATTAGACTGCAAAGAATTCATAATTGTTGCAGTTTTCATGTTAATTATTTCATGTTAAAAAATTGTTACTGCATAAATTAACACATTCTTTCATGGTGAACATATTTTAGAAAGATTTGTTACTTTAATAACTCTTTGTGTATTAGAAATCCCAGATGCCTGTACTAATTAAATATAATCAGATTTTGGATTCAAAAAGCACAGTAGCCATTTAACACAAACAAGGAGGCAGCTAGGTTGACAAACACAGTCAGGAAGAAGCTATCCCTGTTTCTTTCAAATTCTGAATTTCAGCAATTCAGAACTGTGAATTCAATTTCTGTCCTTCCTTTGTATTACAATGACTGGGGATTATCAGACTCAGAACGCCAGCTTTCCAGCTCAAGGGCTTCTGCAGAATTATTAATCAGCCTCATCCAAGGCCTCTGTAATCCGGTGGCACATCAAGGCTGATCTCGCCCTGAGATGCCCTCCCTCTGCCCCTGTCGGCACATGCGTTTCTTATTCTCTGTCAACAACAGCATTGCAATTCCCACACAGTGTGCTGTGACCTGAACAGCAAATGTCAGGGAAGGGGAGGTAGGAGGGGAACCCTTTTAATCATTGGACTTAATCTAATTCTTCCCATACTAAAGAAGCAAACCATCCTTTGACGAAAAGCAAACCCTTTCCAAAGCAGCCATTGTTTTAAGTACAGAGCAGGAAACTTGTTTGTTTGGACTGACCCTCCGGCCCCCAGAGTTTACAGTGTGCCCCGAGGGGCTGTCTGGTGAGAGCCTGGGGAACGGGGGGGGGGGGGGGGGGGGGGGGGGGGGGCAGAATGTCCTGCCCTCAGTCCGGTGGAAGCCAGCCCTCCCGCTGAGCTCGTGGGGTGTATGCCAGAACCGAGCCTGGTTCTGATCCAGCCTCCCCAGTCCCCAGTTTGGTACGCTTCCGTCACTAGGCAGAAAAGCACCTTCATTGGTATTCTGCGGCTTCCCGCCCCGGGCTGGGCTTCCGTGGCCTTTCCAAAGGGATGCTTTGTTTATCTGCCGAGCCACCCTGGAGCTGCGGGGGCCCCGGTTGACCGCCAGGGAGGGTGGGTCATTCTGCCCGGGAAAGCGAGATGAATTGTGCACACCATCCATTTCCCGCACAAAAAGAACACGCGGAAAGCCAGAGATCACAGTGAAAAGAAAGAGACTACCTCACCCCTGCCTACCCCAGACTCTCTTTTAAGATTAGAACTACAGGAAGGAGGTGGACTCACTCCTTCCACACCCTGACAGCCCGGGGGAAACAGATGGGACCGCTGTAAGCCCTGATCCCTGACAGCCTGCTCCTCTGAATAGCTTTCCTCTTTATCTGCACTGGGCAGTCACGTGCTCTGCTCCGCTCCGCGTGGGTGTCTTTCTCCTTTGTGCTGTCTTGGGCAGAGCAATTTGGCGGTTGTTTCTGAATGGTCAAGAGCATGTCCTTGGTCTGTGCCTCCCATGTTTCTTCGTAATCAGCAAGAAGGAAGCAGATGGTCACCCTCTGTGATTTTAAAGTGTGTAAATAGGAACTGCAGACTGCCATCAAACATCAAAACTGTCACTTGGCTTCCTCCTCTTGCTCTGCTGGCAGGAGGAACTCCTTCATTTGCATCATCTGGATAATCAGGGGCAGGCAGTGCTGATGAAAACTGCCCCACATTTGGAAGCCTCCATTTCTTGCAGCTGAAGGCAGGCACACAGCAACATCAGGCCGGTCTCCCCCGTGGCACAGGCAGTGTGTGGGGGCAGTTGGAAAAAGCAGCCCCAACGTGGTTATTGTCTTCTGCATATCCTCTCTTCCTTTGATTTCTTGCTGACTCCCACCAAAGCCTCAATATGACCACCAGCTGTTCCCTCGCAGTTCCCCAACCCCAGTGCTTGTCCTTTCCGCCCAGCATACTTTGCGGCATGATGTCAGACTGAACCAGGCCTGCTGCTCCTTCTGAGGGCAGCTGGATTCCTGGAATAATTTGTGTTAAGCTGCATCCCCAGACACCCATGTACTATTTAGGTCTGAGTCCCCACCACCCTGAACAGCAGTATCCACACGGCTAGAAAGCCTGACACACCGCTTTCTTGTCTGTTATTCTGGATGAATGTCCGCAAAGGTAGTGTCCATCCGACTGGGACTGTGAATCAGAATCTTTACTCTGATTTTGCTTCTCTTTTGGCTCTTGGAAAGCTGAAAGGGTCCTTGGTTCTAGAATAGTTCCAGAATAGCTAGCAAGATTCCTCCTTTACCCACTTCCACCCAAGAGAACCACTTAAACCTCCCACAGTGCAGTCTATAAACAAAGTCGTCTGGGTGGTTCTTCGATTTCCTTCCTGAAAGGAAGGGGACCAATACCCATGATTTCAGGAGATGCTAGTGCATTCTGGTCCTTAATGCTGCCGGGGAGAGTTCTCTTGGGTTGCCAGTGGTCACCATTGGGAAGGGTGGTGGAGAGACAAGCTGCCAGAGCAGCCTCCCCTCACCTGCTGGCTCCCCCACGGATTGCAGAAGTGTCCCTGCTGCCTTTCTGTTCTCCCCACGAGACTGCGCTGCCCTTCCCTGTTCAGCTCCTGCCTGCCCTTCCTCAGCTCCAGGATGTGGGGCCTAGTGCCCTGGCCGCCGTCTCATCCCCCGTGCTCCCTGGCGGCTGGGTGTTCTGATTGGGTGTTCAATACCCACCAGTGGATCTTGCCCCCTTGTCCACCTGGTCCTCCATTCTGGGCCTCCCTTGTGACTTTCCTCACCCCTCTCAGCCTGAGCATCCCTGCCAGGGAGTCGGCCATGCCAGACTTCAGATCCGTGTCCCGCTCATCGGTTCTTGCCTGTGTAGTGTGTCCAGGCCCTGCCTCTCGCCCTTGGTTCTTTTCTTCCTTGGCCGAGCTTGTTCTTCCTCCACCCACATCCCCGATGGGACAGCACTCCTCCCCCTCCTCATTGCCTCCTTCCCTCCTTCTCAGATTCCGGCTCACCATGATACATTTCAGATGAAACATCCCGTGACTTCACTGTGCCCTGTACCATCTCCTTTACTTTTACTCTGAAAACATGGTGCTAAAACCTTACGAACTTAAAAGTAGAAATTTCAACAGAATGCGTCACCAGGAACAACTGGAAAACACACAGTTGTATTACTCCAGACATGTTTGGGAAATACGAAAGTCATTCCTTTGGCCTAGTGTGAAAAATCTGGGTTTTGCTTTGCGTGGTTTTATTGGGTTTGAAATCATTGTTTTGTTTGAATAACCACAGAGTTCCAGGTCAGGTCAGCTTTGATTTTGCCGCTTCTCCAGGATATCCCTTCCCGGTCCTGCCTTGTCACCCCTCCCAGCCAACGCAATCAGCTTCCTGTTGTTGGCCTGGTGTGCGATTTCTTTCCCTTTATTCCACAGGGTAACTTGAAAGTCAAAGCACTGCACATTATTTAATTTTGGATGTAATAATTTGCAGAGTTTGTGGCTTTCTAATTAAAGGGGACCCTGGATGGATCTTTAATTCAGAAAAACAGAGTCTTTTATTGAGGCGAATGCCTTTCCCCCCTTGAAAATGCTATCAGGGCACCAGGGCACTGTAGTCTCTGCAGGAAGGATTTGGCTGCTTTTATTCCACGCTGGCTTTGCCTCCTCCACCTTGGCCCAGTTTTTTAGCCAGAGGGGATGGTTTCTGAGACAGGACTATGGAATTGGCGTGGTCACAGGGGAGGAAAAAAAGGTTTGACAGCCCAGCTCTCCAAGAGCCAATAACGTGAGCTGACCCCACCCCCAATGATGTGAACTGGCTACCCACCCCCCCTTCCCTCCCTCCCCCGAACCTCCCAGGCCTGTTCTGGCCTCCAGCCAAGCCCCTCCCAGGAGAACTACAGGGTCACACTGCGGCATTTCAGTTTGGCCACCTCTATCCAGAGCCCTTATTCCCTGTGCATGTTCTCTTTTCCTCTCTCCTGAGCCCCTTTTTTTCCTAAAATCAATGCCGCCATCTATTTAGCTGTCTGTTGGGTTTGCCTGTGAGCTCTGTCTCTCCAGCTGCCTGGAAAGGCTTATGGCAGGAAGTGCACCCACGCTTGGTTTTCTCAGGAGGCCCTCCCCTGTGCCTGGGGCTAACAGGATGCTCCGTAAGCTGTCAGTAATTGAGGGATGAGCTCGCTGGGTTTTCTTCATGCTCTTTCCCGCTCTCAAAGTTTGGAGAGCCTTGGCTAACCTGACTCAACTCAGTGCCTTTGTGTTACTGTCCAAATAGAATAATGTTGACATTTATGCAGCTGTCACAAGGTGCCAGAGGCTGTGCTGAACCCCTTACATTATTTATAATTCTCACCACAAGCTCATGAGGGTATCATCGTCTCAGTTTACAGACACGGAGACTGAGGCTGGGGAGGTTTTAAGTGGCCACCCAGCAAATCGAACGTGCAAGCCCAGATCCACTGACTCGGAGAGCTCCTTTGTCAATGGCCATCACAAATGAGCCCTCAACACAGCACAGCCCAGGGGGTGGGCCCCTTTGCACTGTCACTTAAGAGCATTTTCTCCTTGATTCCTGGCCACCTCACATGCACAGTGCAGGAGGTAGATGTGGGAGTGGAAGTCTCAGCCATTTTCATTTGACTATCTCCCACGCCACTGCCATCATCTTAATGCATGAAGATGCATAAAGTGTGGTGAGTAACCAAATCAAATGAGAACTGTTTCCACTCGAAGCAAAGAAAACAGCTTGCCTGGCCATTAGGGATAGAGGACCTCCATTAACTGGAATGGATCCTGGGGGTTGGGATGAACCATCCTGACTTAATGAATTTAACCAGTCTTCCTGTTTTCACTTAAAAACCAAGAGCATTCTGTCAGACCACCCCAGAGTATGATAGCGATGATTTTATTCCTATTACACTAACAGTGGAAATAATTATTAGTTCATTACACTGCTGTGTGTTCAGTCTTTCCTTCTTCTGGTTTGATTAAATCTGTGTAAAGGAAGAGAGTTTGGCCATCGCAGTGTTGGACAAATTGCCATTAGCCAGTTAAAGATTTGGTGAACAGCTGCTCTTTAAGCAGCCTTGGGCAAGGTACTGTCAAGGAAGAGAAGTATAGAACATGGTCTCCAACCTCGAAGGATGTACATTCTACTTAAGAAGATAAAAAATAACGCCAGCAGAACTAGCAGAAAGACATATCGGGGACTGGGCACAGCAGCAAGGGATATGGCGTTGAAGCTCTTGGTTCAAATCCCAGTTCCACCATTGCCACATGTTCTTTGGCCTATCATTTTCCCTCTCTGTGTTCACTGTTCTCATGTGGAGGACAGGACTATTACTGACATCTGCCTCCTGCGTGGAAAGTACTTAGCATAATGCCTGACACTGAGCAAGCGCTCAGTCTGTACGTAGCTATTGTTATGGCTACTACTGTCGAGCGTTAAACTATGGTTTATAAGATTGGCTCCGAGTGCATTGGAGGGATTAATGAAGGCTGAGGTAATCACAGATGACTTCGTGAGGAAGGTGGACTTGAGATGAGTAGGCTTCCGTTGAGCAGGTGAGGAAAGAAGATGTTTAGAACAAGCTAAGAAGAAGCAGGTCTGGCTACACCAAGGGCAGGGTACAGGTTCTGGAAAAGCAAACCAGAGGAGAAGATGTGTTTGGGGTTGCAAGAGCTGAAGCTGATTAGATATGTAGGTGTGAAAACCAGGCCAGGGATTTTGCCTTGAGGCAGTGGGGGGCCCACTGTGCGGTTGGTGAGGGGAGCATTGGGGACCTGAGGTTTAAGTGACCTGTTGGAAGGACAGTGAGCCAAAGGCAGGGCACAATCCAGGAACCAAGACAGGAGGACTGATCAGGGGGACAAGGACCCAAGCCAAGTTTCAGCAAGAGCTTAAACAAGAAAGGGCAAATGGGAGAGACATGTCAAAGAGAGAAACAGGAAACCTTGGTGATATGGGGCACCTGGCCTGCTCAGTCAGTAGAGCATGTGACTTTTGATCTCAGGGTCATGAACTTGAGCCCCACTTTGGGCAGAGAGATTACTTAAAAAAAGAGAGAGAGAGGGAGAAAAAAAACCTTGATGTTGGATTAGCTTGGAGCTTGGAGGTTTGAGGAGAGGGAGAAGTTCCAGCCAGATTTCCCCACTTTGAAACCTGGCAGAATGATGATCTGACCCCCAGAAAAGGAATATTTAAAAAAAAAAAAAAAAAAGTACTCCATTTGCATCCTAAAATATTCAAGTGAGAATAAGCTTTTTAAGTCATTTAGTCATTTAAGTCATCTGTCATTTTGTAACATTTTCCACCTAGTACAAGAATCTCCTTCATAATGTCTTATTCATAGTAAGATGACTTAGTAAAATAATGAATTTAGATTCATAGTTGCCACATTTGAGAAAAGGGTGGGACACCCTAGAGGCAAATCAAGAACTGGGACTTCTGGAGGAGAAACAGAGTCTGTGTAGTGTTTCCAGGCCTATTCACACAGAGATGGTAGGCAGGCGTAGTCCTGAGAGAGGGTGTATCTCCCAGGGGAGTAAGTAGAGAGGAGAGTGTCCCAGCACTGGAGCCTCTCAGATGCTCGCAATTATCAAGTGAAGGATGGAGAAGAGGCTAAAGCAGAGACACAAGAAAGGCTGGAAAGGAAGGAAGGACATCAGGGAAGAATAAACTCAGAGAAGATAATTAATTCATTTCCAATAGAAATGCTTGAGCTTTGCAAAGTGTTAGAGTATGCTAAATTTTACTCCTTTGTTACTGAGATTATTAGTATTATTCATACTAAACAGTGTGCTAAAATAGCACAAATGTGACTAGATCCACGAGTTAAACAAACATGACGTCAGGAGTGACAACAGAAGCACAATCTACCCAATGCTCGTTGCTAAGAGTCACCCATGGGTCTTGAAATGTCATGATGCTTCTCAAGAGTGTTGAAAAGTCAAAATGCTTTACACGTTCTTTCTCATCATAAATCGTTCTCAAGGTAACGATATGTCATCTTCCACACTTGAAAGACAAGGAGAAAGAATGAGGTGGGATGTCATCCTGTTCTGCTCACAAGCCCCAGTGGCTTCCCATCACACTTAGGATAGGATCCAAAGACTCTAGTGGGGCTTGCAAAGCCCCATAAAAATCTGTCCTTGCAGCCCGTTTCGTTCTTCTTTATAGCATCTGTCACTGCCTGGCATGTATAACGGCCCCTCATCTGTTTTCTCTCCATCCCAGTCTGAGCTGCAAGCTCCAGGAGAGCCAGGGGTTGCGCTCACTGCTGCGTCCCTAGCACCAGGTATGGGGCCAGGCATGAGGGGAAAACCCAGAAAAACTGATGGTAGGAAACGACAGAGAACAAAACCAGCCAGGGAAGTGGGGGCTTGATGCTGCTGTGTGGGCAAATGGTGACAACTGGATATAGTCACAGCCCTCTCTTTTCCCGTCCCTATAGCCTGGATGACTGTTAACCTTATTCTACCGGAGAAAGATGGGGCCTGGGGGTGGGGTGGGGGGAGGCGTGAGTGCTTGGCATCAGTTACCTGTTTCATCTCGTTCTATTCAGAAAAGGATTTTCCACTCTGTTTTGCTGTGAACTCTCCCCAGGCCTCTGACTACCTAGGTTTTCTGCTGAGATAAGCCCCCCCAAGCTACTACTTAGGGATCTAGACCCCCCCACTCCTCACCAAGCAAAGTCTGGGGCTCCTTCCACCTCGGATTCACTCCACACTTCATTTGACGGGAAAAACACAGGGTTTTCCCAGTGTTTCTAAGTGGCATGTGTGACACATGTTCTTCTACTGCAGTCGGCGCTGCTGAGAGCCTTATGAGGGCATCCAGATGGTGGCAGATGGTGACACTGGTCACTGAGGACAAGGAGAGGACCCGCTGGAGAACAGGGAACTAATAACAAGCCTCCTGAGGGGCTGTGGTGGTTCTGCCTGGAAGGGCGAAGCAGCTGTCCAGTCCCTCTGTCATTCAACACAGCTTTCTCTGGTTTCTTCTGTGCACCAGGCACTGGTTTCCCAACTGGAGATAAGGTGGCCGTCCAGAAAGACATGCTCCTGCCCTCGAGGACAGTCTCTGTCTCTTGAGAGAGGCATGCTTCAAACGACTGATGTATTCATCTGCCCTTGAATAGTAGTGGCCCCAAAGAACCGGGCACAGCACTAGGGACGAGCCCCGTTCCTAGTGATCAAGCGAAGGCTGCCTGTGCATATAACATTTAGGCTAAGAGCAAAGGAGCAGGAGTTAGCTGTGGGGTAGGGACTTCAGCAAAGGGAACAGCCTGCCCTATGGCCCTGCAGCAGGTGGGAACAATCCAGAAGGGCAATGGGATGGCGGGGGCGGGGGGGGGCAGTAACAGGAAACGGCTGGAGCAGTAGGGAGGAGGGACCAGACTGTGCATGTGGGCGCAGCCGGAAGGCCCTTGCAGGAGTGCAGGCAGGGGACAGGCGAGGAAGGACTGGAGTGAGGGTAGTGCCCAGACACATTCACGGTGAAGTGGACTCAGCCGGGAGGGTGATAAAGCAGCGGGGGCCAAAGACGACATGGGGAAGGTGGACTGAGCTCCTTGCCTGGGCAGGCGGTGCACTGCCTCGTGAGGGATGGGGATGGGCGGTTAGACCCAGCACCCAGATAAGGATTCTCGGCATTCTGGTCGCGTCAGCTGGGAAGTTTACAAGGCAACAGACGGTGAGAAAGAAGCAGAATTCTAGGAAGGTGAATTTCAGATGTTGTATCTCTGAGGCCCTTTGAGACCTCCCAGCAGACACGGAAAGCAGAGACTCGATTATACAGATCAGGAATTCAGGAGGGAGGGCCCATCGGGTGACCAAACGCAGGTGATACGGGAGTCAGGAGAGCGGTTGGAGCCAAGAGAGGGAGTACCCTCCCCCATGTCACACAGAGCTCATGACAGCTGAGTTCACTTCTCACTGGAACCTAGAGAAACACGATGGAGATGTCGGGGACCGGCATGTTTACTCTCTACAGAAAATGGCTTGGCCTTGGTCTCACTGGCCCTCACTAGGATTACAGGAAGGTAAACGATGCAAGTCCAGACGGCAATAAAGGGACTGGGTCTCCGTGACAGCACCGAGTCAGGCTTTCTGCAAGGCCTTTCGCCTGGCAAGTCCAAAATCTACAGATGCTGCCTAGAAAACAGTGGAAAGAGCTTTCAAGTCTGTGCATTAGATGCATATGTATCACATACGGCCTCTGTCTGTTGGCCTCAAAGAACCCTGAACTATCAAAGTAACTTAGTCAGAAATCAATGCTAGAGTGATGAAAATCCCTTTATTTGGGGGGTCATCCAAACATTGAACAAGTTCACTGAGTTCCTGTGTCCTCCAAAGCCCATGACAACAGTGACACAGATTATCCTACCTGCAGATAATCTGTGTTTGGCTATGTTTCCCCTGATAAGATGCAAAGGAGGGGAAATTGCGTTGGCCTCTGAATCCTGCTCCCAAACCAGAGAATTTCAAGAATTGCAAATCGGCTGGTTACACAGTAGGGCCAAGTTCATTGTAGTAGAGGCCTCTGGACCCTGTCTCCTTTTCTCTACAAATCCATACTGCCTAGGAGACAACTTTGATCCTGACTTTCACTGCCTGTCATGATAACTTCAAAAAAACATGAGGGGGCAGAACTTTATTTTCAAAGGAAAGGCAGTGTTTACACCCAGGAGATCCTTCCTTCCAGGTTTCTGAGCTGTCTTGACTTCACTGGAGGCAAGAACCGGCACAGTCCCCAGCGGGGGCGCCTGTGCAGATGTGTAGGTGGTATTCCGGGCAGCCCCAGGGATGATCTTCTCATAGATGGGGGTTTGCAGTGTGCAACCTGCCCGGCCCTGGACAGAGACCCCACTGCCCCACCCCCACCCCACCCTCCACCCCCACCACAAACCATTTGAAGCTGCATCTGTACCCCCAGGAGGCAGGAAACCAAGAGAAGGGGAAGTAGAGGTAATGAGATGAGTGAAAGGACATCCATCAGTTCTTTTGTTGAAACCATAGTTAATGATTAACAGATTATCGCTGCTTTAATTTATTAACCTTTTTTCTGCCGTGAGAAGGAAAATATGAGTTATCTTTACAGAAGCTTCTTTTGTCAACAGTGGCTGCTGTTTCAAGGCTGAAAAGAAGTAGGAGAAATTGGACAAAGGCCTTCTTTCTTTTTCTTCCGAAAAGCAATATATTGCTTATTTTAGAAAGAAAACGCAAAATAAATTTATTTATAAAAGCTCCTGCTAATAAGTCTCAAAGCACATAACCGCAAATGGTTTCCTATCATAGATCTTTTACAGCCTTCATTTGAATGTATTTGTTCAAGGTTTACATATTAGAATTCTTGTTGCAGATGATGTCATGAGAAAACGATAAAGCTGACTAGCAAAACGGGCCGAGATATTGACATTTGTTTGGGATTTTGTTAACCTCAGATTACGAAGTCTTCTCTCAGAAAATCCAAAATGACTTTATCCAAATTTTGAACAGTTTCTTTTCAGAAACGCACACTCACACACATACGCACATACGCACACACCTCTGCATGAACGTTGAATGATTCCAAAGTGGGAAGAAAGGCTCCTTTTGCTCATCATTTTATTTACAGGATTTGTGTCTGCACAGGGGAGAAAAGACAGTTCTTTTTGCTTTCGAGATGGACATAGATTTCCAAGCCATTTGGCTCAAGAGATAGTTTAAATAGGAATGAATTTAATATACCTTTAATTCTCTGAAATAAGAGAACTCCAGCTGAGGTCTGGTCCAGGGCAAAGTCTGTTCTCGACACTGAAGAAAATCTATCACATTAATCCCAGCGGCTCAGAGTCCAAAGCTGCGTGAACAGAATGCTCGAGGGTAGGTTCTCACACAGCAGAACGCTTTGAAAGAAACTTTAAAAACAAAACGACTGTTCAGAGAATACCAGGCCTTGTGTAGAATCATGCAGCACTTAAGAAAAGATAGAAATAATTATGCTGGAGAAACACAGCTAATTAAAAATAACTCCGTACATACAAGGAAAAGAAAACTGTAGAATAACTTCTCTGCTCCAGTGTAAATGTGAGATGCCACATAATGAAATAGTAGGATTTTTTAAATTTCATTTCACACTGGCATAAAAGAGATGGAGAGGAAAATTATATTGCCAGAAAATGCCAGGGTAGATTTGCTAAAGACATTATCATCAACTGTGTTTAAAACAAAAATCTAATTGCTGTAATTTATCATACCTCTCGTTATTAAAACCATGCTAATTTAAAGATTTTAATTATTTGCCACTTTTGCATATTATGACTTTTCCTAGAAGATACTACAAAAATTTCTGATTCTATCATCGTTTGTATGATTTTTTTTTTAAGGAGGTCCTAAGAAAATTAACATGCTTTAAATATATAATTGTGTTTACATCAGTAATAAAAATTCCTTGTTTTTCTTTTAGTTTGTTCAGTGAAATTTCTGGAACTGCTTTATAATCGCTGAGCTTCATATGTGAGCACACAGGCTGTTGAAATCAATTGTAATTCCCTGTACACCCATCTAGCCTTATAAAGAGCAGAGTGGACGCCACCCTCCCTTTTGAATTAGAGAGAGGATTCTTTTAATGATCTGAGAAGTTTCAAAGAAAAGATTCTACTGACTTGGCCATGAATTCGTTGCTTGGTCTTGAGAAATCAGACTCATAAGATAGTCACTGAAGCAAGACTGTTCTTTAAAACAATATGCTCTCTGACCGGTAGCAGAAAGGTAGGCAGGTAAGCAAGGGATCATAGAATACAGAAGAAAAAGCTGTCCCAGGAGTAAAGATGGCCACTATCAGTGATGAGGGAAAAGGTAGAGGGAAGTAGCCAGAGGCAAAATCATTTCTCTGCCATGGGTTTTAAAGGCCTTGGGAAATAGAGCCCATTTCTACAAATACATGGGCTACAGCAAATTGTCTTCACTTTGGGAGAAGCATGGTAGTTGGATATGGTTTCTGTGTACCTCATAAAAGCACACTGTGGTCTTCTCTACCCAAGAATTCGTGAGCATAGCATTGTGATATAATACTCTATGTATTAATTAGAGTATGACATCATTTCAAAGTAAAAGAAAAATCATGTAATACTAGTTTCCTAAATCACAAGCCAGCCCCACAACCAGACCAGTCCTGTGACATTCAGTGTGGTCCTAGATTCAAGTTCTAGAAGCCAGAACTTTAAGGGGCTTTGAACATCAACCTTTTGATGGGAAAAATAAAATTAGACGAGCTCGCTTAAGGCACCAAAGCCAAGACTAGACCCCACAGCTGCTCGACTGAAGTCCATTCTTGTTTGCGGCCTTCCCCACCTCCTTTGCGAACTTCCTAGCGCTCCTCCCTGGACCCCATACCCCGGACCATGCTCTCTGCCTGCCGAGTCACCGCGTGTTCTTTCTGCAGGTGCAAAGTTCCCCATTAAGTGGACAGCCCCCGAAGCAGCCCTGTATGGGAGGTTCACAATCAAGTCTGACGTGTGGTCTTTTGGAATCTTACTCACAGAGCTGGTCACCAAAGGAAGAGTGCCATACCCAGGTAAGAGCGGGACCTAGCCGAGGCTGGCCTCGGATTGGAGGCTCTCTTCCCACTTTGCCTTCCAAGCCCCACACTCAACTTTCTGCCCAACGTGAGTTTGAGGAACTTGGACAGGGATTTAGCCAGGGAAAAGCAGAACTGGGAGCCCCCGTGGGCATCACGGAGACAGCAGCTGCCGCGCGTGTCGTGCCGGGATTCGTGCAAACAGCAGCCAGCACGAGCGCTCAGCCCACCCCGGTTCGTGGAGCCTGTGCTCTCTGGGTAGGGGCGCGCAGCTGTGGCTCCAGGAGGAACAAGGGTTCTGGCACGGCTTTACCCAAAGAGAATTTGCAGACCCTTGCAGGGAAGAGAAGGAGAAGAGCCCCCACTGCTTTTTGATTACACTGTAGCACTGACCCGTGGAGTGAACCTGGCAGGAAAATGCCAGGACCTGCCCTCTCTGCAGGCCCCAGCCGCAGATGGCCGGACAGAGCAGAGGCACTTGGCAAACGCGGGTTCAGGGCCACGCACTGCCCATCCGAGCAGTCAAAATATGCCCTACGAAAGCAAGTGTAAAGTAAAGAAATCGGAGAGTCTTCGGCTCTGGAAATTTTCTGGACTATCAGATTCATGCTTCTCAAAGAAACCACAGATTTAGATGATTCCCCCTTAAATTCATTAATTTCAACAGATGCTGATGCAAAGGACACTTGTGCCATTTCACCTCCACGCTTTAGTGGTTATATTATAGCACGTGGGCGATCTGCTTTCTGAAATGTTAAGGACATATTTTTCAGTTGCTGTTGAGTGAAGAAAGAACGTAGCTCCTCCTCATTCCCTGCCTAAGAAAGGAGCTTAAAAAAAAAAAAGATAGTGGAGATTAATGAGGAACTGATGTCTCTTGCAAATCCTGGGTTTGTAATTCTATCTTTGCAGTCAGAGGAGACCGGGAGGGCAGATTAATGTGTAATCCCTTTGTTCGTTTTTTATGATTATTTCTGGTCATCTTTGGAGAATGCAGAGAGGGAGAAAGGATCTTTTTTCAGGTTGGCGTGGCCTTGAGACTCCTAGGAAAGCCAGCTTGGCACCAAGACAAAATGAACAAAATTCCCTGTCCCTGCACGGGGCGCTTGGCGACGTGGGTGGAAGCCAGTTTTATTGATGGGCTGGAGGCGGCTGGTCCCCACATGCACGGGTGGGCAGACGCGCGGGAGCCAGCCAGCCAGCAGGGCAGGAAGGGCTGCCCCTGAGGGGCCTGGAGAGCAGCGTGGGCATTTTTGAGTGGCTTCTTGGGGGGGGGCGGGAATAAATGCAGGTCTGGGGGTTTTGAAGACGTGAAGGCACTTTTTTTTTTTTTTTTTTTTGGCTTGAATTTTGAACAGATTTCTCCCTGGATCCTCTAGGTTTACAGTCAGCCGGTGTGTGGAATGCCACGGAGGGGAAAAGGTTAATGTTGTTTTGCGTTTCTGCAAAGGCTTTCCTTTCAGTGACACAAAGCCACTTTTTGTTCATCAGGGTTGCACACAGAAACCAAGACAAAGGGGCAGGGACCGGGACCCCAGAGAAGACAGGCAGGTGTATGCTTCTGAGGGAGAGGCTTTGCCCAAGTGTGGTTTTAGCATAAGGAAAATGGCCTTGTTTTGTGACTCAAACTAAGATTCACTTAGCTCAGTATCCATGAGTGTGAACTGTGCCGGGCATTTTGTTCTACCTGGAAAGTAAGTACAAATAAGACATTCACACTCTGAGGAAACAGATTAAAAGCTTCCTGGAGCTAGGCACTGTTTTGGTTGCTGGGGATATAGAACAATGAGCAAATAAGTTTAGTTCCTGCACTCGTGGGATTTACAGTCACATAGATAAAATATGCACCATGTCCAGGAAGAAATCAGTGTTTTCTGATACTTATTATCAGAGGGAATCATCCTCATGGGATGAATTACTTCAATTTACCCCCTGTGGGCCTCAAATCTTCATTCTGATAATGGGGTCAGGGACATGTGATTTGGGTGTCTGCAGAGGGGCCTTTCCTTTAGAGTCCTGTGAGGGGCAAAGGAGTCTGCGGTGAGAATTGAGTCCACTGGATTGCGCAGAGTTACATACTCAGAGCCGCCCCTGACGTGCCGGGGGGCTGGGAGAGCCGCCCTGCTTCTCTGAGGTAGCAGGGCCGGTTGTGTCTGGGAGGCGTCATGGAAAGGGCAAGCAGAGTTTCTTCCTCAAGTCAAGGAAGAGGGAAGAAGGTCCTGGATACAGATTGGCGTATAGGAAGGCGCCAAGGCCTAGAGGGCAGAGCTCATTCAAGGAGCTGCAGGAGAAGGAATTTGAGGGTGGGGGCGTGAAGCCTGATGTGCAGCAGGAAAGGCTGGCCAGAGCCCGTCATCATCATCATGGGGGCCTCATACGCTGCCACAGGGAGGCTCTGGGGCCAGGAGGGTCCGCAGTAGAGGGCAGGGGTTTGGGGGTGGGCTGTGTCAGTGGGCAAGAGACATGAGCTGTGTCTTAGCCCCAAACAGCCAGCAGCCACAGAAAATTGTTCCCAGGCCTGTTCCTAGCCATGGGGGCTTCTTGTTTTTGTTTTTTAACATAGTTATAATCCTATTTAATTGGACTTCTGGATCTTAGAGCAAACCCTTCTTGAGGGAGAGGCTTTTACAGAAGAATTCCAATTACAGGACTATTACCTTAATGAAGGATAACAATTCCTAAGGCACAGTGTCTTTAAGCTTCATCCAGACGTCACTGTGAAAGGAAGGACCTTCCCCTCCGCATTCTCACTGCTGGTGTGGCCCAGTCAGTGTGTGCCCAGGGATTGCTTCTCTGCCACGCCGAATCCCTGTGCCTGTTGGGGGTACCCTGGGACGGACTCCCAGTCCCCGCCCATCATGCCTTCCACCCTGACATCTCCAAGCAAAAATTTCTCCGTTGGCTAGAGTCTATTTTTAAGTAATTCGTTTTTCAAGAACAGTAGGTGGCGGTATTTTTCTGAATTCTTTCATACCTGAGCATGACCTTCTGTTACCTTCACACAGAGGAAAGGGCCTTTGGCTGGTAGATGAGGTTGGAGGTCAAGGGAAGGGAGGTGACTTACCCACGGATTCGTAAAGCTTTCCCGGCATTTCTGCCCGGCATGACAGGAGTTCCAGAAGTAAGAATCAGAGAAGGAGCCTAGAGTGGAGCATGTGATGTGTGACCACGTAAGAGGAGACAATGGCACATGGGCCAGCTGCTGAGTTAGCGAGTTCTGTAAAAGGAATGGACTAAAAGGAAGGGAAGAAGGACAATCTCAAATGGAATGACAGCCCTAGAGCCAAAGAAAAAAGTACTGAAATGTGACACTGAGATTAACAGAGGTAGCAGAAAGGAGTTGCATGCGCTCCACCCGCCCAGACAAAGGTTGCTTCCATGACGTGTCACAGAGATGCACACAGTTCCAGAGGACAGCTCTGCTCTACGGATTCCCCGGGCACAGCCGCACTCGAACACATTCTAGGCCTTATTTTCCGTGAGCTGAGGTGCAGAACCATCCTTTGTGTCGAGACTAGACTGGATTTTGTACTGAGGGACTGCCGAATGTGAGAAATGACAACACTTCCATGAAAAGAGTTTTCTGGGATTCATGCATGCAATCAGAGTTAGGCACTTTCAAACCCTCCCTCACATCCTTCTTTTCCTCTTTACCTCCACTGCCCTGTGTCAGGCCGTCCGCTCTGCAGTGACCTCTTCTTGGGACTTCCTGCCTCGGTTTCTCCTGCCCCCTTACCTATTCTTTCCCTGTCACCACCAGGGGTGTTATCCCAGAAAACAGAGACCCAGCTATCTTGCTCTCCTGGTTAAAAACGTCTGTGGCTTCCCTTCTCCTTCCAGATAAACTCCAGAAGTTTGCATGGCCCTTAATAACTTTTTCCCTTGGGCGGGGGGGAACGCTGTGAGTCAGTCCACAAATATTTATTGAGCACCTGCCGTGTGCGCTGAACCAGCAGACAAAAACTTGCGCCCTCATAAGCGTTTACTCTTCTTGTAAGAGACGGACAATAAACAAAGGTAATAAGCAAACTCTATTCTGTATTGGCTGGTGGTAAGCGGCAGGGAGAAGAGTAATGCTGGGAAGGGGATGGAAAGTGGCAAGGGAGGACCTCACTGGGAGGGTGACCTCGAGGAAGGCAAGGCGGTCCCTGAAAACAGCAGGGAGGCCAGTGTGGGTGCAGCAGAGGGAACAGGAGGTCTGAGAGGCCCTGGGGAGATCAGTTAGGGCCTTCCTAGGGCATTGTGAGGACTTTAGTTTTTTGTTGTTAATGAGAGAATCACTGAGGGGCTTGAGTGGGAGGGCGACATGACCTGACATGGTTTCTCTCTTGCCACCCCCAGACCTCACACTGAGCTGTCCCTCTGGTGTGAGCCGCTCTTCTCGGCTTTACTGTCCGCCTCAGAATCCTGCAAAGCCCAACCCACACGTCACCTCCTCAGTGTAGCTTGCTTCATGTCCATACCAAACGACTTGCCCTGCCTGCCTGCTCCCACGACACATGGTGCATCGCTATTAAAGCCCCGTCCCTGTGTCTGGAATTCACAGCAGCTCTGAGGGCACAGGAGCTCCTTTTGATATTCCCAGTACCCAGCAGTATCTGCCCCATAGTAGACTTTCACGAAGTGCAAGCACAGGAATGGATGGATGGAAACTCAGGATAGGGGGAAAAAAAAAAAAAGATGATGCCTATGAGGTTTTAAAACAAGATTTTTTTAGTTTGACCAATAACCCGCAAAGCCTTTTAACTCTATTCCATCATCTCCGCACATAAATATAGCACGGATCGTCCCAGCCACGAGAGAGCCTCTGTCCTCAGAGTTGTTCTGGTAAATTGACACTGTGGTTGGTTGAAACACCACGTTCCAGTACCGTTCTAGGCAGACTGTCCTGGCCATTCTGTGCCCTGGCTCGCAGCTGAAAACCTGCTTTGTGAATGTGGCAGGATCTAGCAAGCAGGAGCCTTCTCTTAAGCACATCACATTTATCCATGCATTTGAAGCACTTTCAAATCTTTTAGTAAGTGACAGCTGCCTGGCTTTCGGGACTATATCCCGTCACCTGCCAGTGACTAGAAGAGACAAGGGAAATTAGTGAAGCTAGAAGCCACCTTCCTTAGGGAATTAGAAGTCCCACCCTTCTCCTCCCTCCGCCCCTCTCAGATGCCCTACAGCCCTGAATCGCAGACGTCGATTCCTCCGTGTTCAGCAGCCCATTTCCATCACCTGCACTCAGTACTCCTGCTCTGCTCAGTGTGCCGACAGATCAGATTTTTCCTGGGGTAGCGAAAGATTAGACTCTCTGGCCAGGAAAATGGAAATCAGAATGGAACCTCCACCCTCAGCCAAGGGTGCTTTGTTCCCTGCCCTCCCTGCCCCTGTCCCTAGCCCCCAGGGCTTCTCCTTTCAGCTCCTGAGTTCCCTCAGAGCAGGAAGCCTGCCTGGAGTGCCCAGGGGTCATGCTGCCACCTTTCCCTACAAGGTTTCTCTTGGCCAGTGTGGCTGGTGAGAGGGAAAAGCAGGGGAGGAGAAGACACGTGGAGAGGGCAGCCAGAGAGGAACTTTTCACTATACTGAGTCCCGCGTTCTGCTGCCGTTCGTTCTCAGCTCAGTGCTTCCACGGCCTTCCCGGTGGACACCCTCACGCTCTTCCTCGCTTCTCTTTTTCTGAGACAAAGGAGTTCTTCATAATACTGCATGACCAGCTTCACATGATCTTTCTGTAGGATGGCCCCTGAGTCGCAGTCATTTCTGTACTTATTCATACGGTGGGCATAATAAAAACAGCTGCCCCGAGGTTAGCTGGTCAAAGGAGGCCAGAGAAAGAGAACTGGACATTAGTAGGTCTTCTCAGAGTCCCTCCTTTATTTTCGCCTGCACTCTTTGATCAGTAGCTGTCCGCCCTAAATTTGTACTTTGATCCTTCACCAGACCTCATGTGCCACCTCCTGATTGTCGCCGTGTAAGCCCACTAGAGCACGTGATGGTCTGCAGCACAGGGTCGCACTGAGCAAGCGCCGTCAGCCCAGCCCTCCTTCCCCTGGTGTTAGCCCGGCGCTGCCCAACAGACAGACACAGACAGAGCTTTTCACAGGGTTTATGCAGAGAAGAAGGGGGAGCCCCTGACGAAAGCCTGATGCACAATAGAGCTTAATTTCCTTTGAACGGAAAGCTCCGTTTGCAAAAGTAATCCCAACGTCTGATAACCTCCCATCATTTCCATTGTGAAAGTGCTCAGTTTTCCCATGGCGCAGAAATCCACGTTCTTGCAACCCGTGGTCACATCCAGATGCAGACTTGATCCGCTACCAGTGAAAATGCCTGATGGCACAGAGCTGGCCCCTCCGGGATCCCTATTAGGAAGTGGCACACATGGGAAGCCTTAAGGCCAAACCCGCCTCTTTCACAGAAAACTGGTTTTGTTTGTTTTGTTTTTTAAACAGCTGAAAACACAGTGACCGTGGAGGCATTTTGTTGACAAATGAAGAAACTGAGGCCAGGGAGGTTGAGTCATCAGTGAGAAGTGCAGAATGGCTCTGCCAGGGGAAATGACTTTCTTTCCCTTCTGCAAAGAATCTGACAGAAGAGAGGAAGGGAGGCTCTGTGGACTTAGTAGGTGGCTAGAAGGACAGGGATGGGACAATCTAAAAGTGGGGGGAGACACACGTGAACACCGACATTGTGGGCAGCCACGTGTGGTGAGTGTCGGACGCTTGACCCTAATTCAGAAACCATGAGTAAACTAGCAAAATGATTTAGAAAGGATAGTGTGGCCCTAATGACAGGAAGAGAGGGCAGTCCCTTGGCTGGAGAGTCTCAGCTGCAGGGTCTTGGGCAGACTGAATGGCAGTGATGCTCTCTCCGTGACCGTGTTCAAAAACCAGAAATCCATGGCAACAGGAGGTCCCATGGAGGATGTAGGGAAGAGGAACTGGAAAGCAAACCCCAGCACAGCAGGCCCCACGGGTTTTCTGTGGACTGAGGACCAGTGAGTTGTGCCCTATGGGAGTGACCTATGGAAATGGCCCATTTTCCAGATCTAGTGAGAGGGCAGAGACCCAGGGGCTGCATGGTGGGGACAGAAAAGGATAGGGTTGGGGCGGCGCTGGCCACCAAGTCCCCCCACCAAACCCAGTCCTCCTCTAACATGGAAGTTGGGAACCAGGGCATACACCCAACTGTGCTTCGTGACTGTGACATTCCTGGTGGCAGAGAGATCCCCTCCTGCTGACAAATGGTCTCTAGTGCAGCTCCTGCTAGGAAACCCGGAGGCCCGAACTGTTGATGACAGTGTTTCCCTAAAACGTACCCATAGGCCATGTTTTCAAGCTTCTGCCTTTTCTGTTTCTCTGCCAGCATTACCCCCTATGAAAAAAGAGAAAAAGGAAAAACGTTCCCAAGTGTCCTCCTCCCTCCCTGTCTGCTTCCTTGATAGGAAGTTTGGTAACAAGATTCCTGTCTGGCATCCCCGGGTCCCTCCAGACTCTCCTCTGAGCACTCCGCACTCAGGCTCACGTGTAGCCCCTCCTTGGTCCCCGGCCTTCACCTCCCACGTACTAGGTAAAGCCAGCGTCTTGGGAAAAGTAGCTAAAAGAGGGGAACAAGTTATTTTGGTAACAAAAATATGAAATCATCTAAAAAGAAAAATGAAATAAGCTCATCTTTATGGCAATGTATAGAGTAAAGGCCGTTTTTGCTAAAAAAAAAAAATCTTGGAATTTATCAAATTTGGATTTATCAAAATTCTTATAGCTGAGAATACTATTTCTTTAAATAAGAACACAATCCACTTAATCTGGCTGTTGTTTATAGAGTTAAAACCAGCCTAAGTGAGCCTCGCTCAGAGGGCATCTCCTGACCACACAGCGTGGGGAAGGTGTCGTCCGGGCTTGGCCGTGCGGGCTCTGGCTTAGGACGGCAGGGAGAGAGCTGACCCCATTCACACCGTCAATGTCAGCCGAACGTGCATTGTCTCTTTTCCCACTTTTCTGGCCAAGCTGTCATTGGTATGTTTTGGTTTGGCCCAGGGTGTAGAACTAGTTACATATGGTCCCCATGCCTTGAGGAAGTCTGGAGAGAGAAGGCATGAGAAGAGAAGGAAGAGGAGAAGCAGGGGGAAAGGCAGGCAGGAAAGGAGGCAGAGCAAGACAGTAGTGGGCCTGTGACTGATGGTGTGGGCCTGCTGGGGCCTGCGTGGGTCCCCTGGCTACCTCCGCCCAGGAAGCATGCTGTCTCGGGGGATGCTACATGATAGGGTCAAGTTGCTCTATCTGCTGGGTCTGGGACTTGGGCAGAGCGCTGGAAAAACAGGCCTGACCCAAGTGGCCAATTAAACTTTCCATTGGCAGAGACTGAACTAAGAGTTGAAAAAAAAAATACATGAAATCTTTCCATTTGAGTAGTTTGTTTTTTAATGAAATGAAACATTTACTGACATCAGCTCCACAGAGCAATAGGAGAACGCTTAATTAAACTCCATGCTGCCATTTTGGACAGTCTCAATGCCAGAATAAAGCATTAGAAGGCGTTTGGGGCCCAGAAGGGTAGAGTGGAGGGGAGGTGAAACCCCTTCCAGAAGAGCCTTCCAAGGTTCAGACCTTCTGCCCTTCTTTCCTCCCAGTTCCTACAGGCTCCTGGCAGGGGCGGGACAAGGGGCATTTCTGCAGGTTCGGGTAGCATGGCTTCCGAGATAGGAAACCAAGGCCTGTAGTCAAACACAAAGCGAAGGCTTCAGAGAGTGCCATTCCTCATACGTGAGGACACTGGCTGCCTAACCTTTCTGGGCGAGCTGGAATGTGGTCGCTGCCATCACTCAGGCCACAGCCTCCCAGCCAAAACTCTTGGGCCCGGATGTGCCCGAGAACCAGACTTTTTTCTTTCTTTCTTTCTTTCTTTCTTTTTTTTTTTTAATTTTTATTTTTTAAAGATTTTATTTATTTGTCAGAGAGAGAGAGCACATGCGAGAGCGAGCACAGGCAGACAGAGAGGCAGGCACAGAGAGAGAGAGAGAAGCAGGCTCTCTGCAGAGCAAGGACCCCGATGTGGGACTCCATCCGAGGACACTGGGATCGTGACCTGAGCCGAAGGCAGCCGCTTAACCAACTGAGCCACCCAGGCGACCCGAGAATCAGACTTTTTTAAAAGAACATCCATACTGGGGCGCTGGATGGCTCAGCGGGTTGGTCCTCTGCCTTCGGCTCAGGTCATGGTCTCGGGGTCCTGGGATTGAGCCCCGTGTCGGGCTCTCTGCTCAGCGGGGAGCCTGCTTCCCCCCCTTCCCTCTGCCTACTTGTGATCTCTCTCTCTCTCTTTGTCAAATAAATAAATAAAATCTTTAAAAAAAAAAAGAACATCCATACTGTGCATAGACCAGGTAACATCCTCGAGTCTGAGGCCACACTCCATATTCAAATAAGACATTATCACTTCTATAGCAGTATGTATGAATACATAAAAACAGTAAACAGCCTTGGGTTATATGGCCAAATGAAGTCAGTTCAGACCTGTATTGCTGCCAGGTGAGTTACCAGAACTTTGTGTTTCCAGAGCCTGTTGGGTTTCGGGATGGTGGATAAGGAAATGCTGGTCCCTGTCCCTCACCCAGTTTGTCCAGAGCAGCACAGGACATTCTGCTAGCAGCAGCGTGTTCTTCCTCTTGCTCCCAGCTCCCCACCCTCTCCCAGTTTTCAAAATGAGTCTTCAGCAGTTGGAGGAGGATTTCAGCTAATTAGCCTCAGAGCTGACCCAATACCCAACTGCAGAGGGCACCTGTGAAGTCAGGCAAAGCATGGAGGCAGGGGGCCCATGCCAGTTCCCTAAAGTCCTCTCGCTAAACTAAGGGTCACTCCCAAAACGTGAGCAAGTTTCTGTTGAAATAATCACATCGAAGGCCAACTTCAACACAGCGGGAATAATGATACATGGATTTTATCACAAGAAGTTACAGTGGCAGAGAATAAAAAAGCATCCCAAAAAGGCTCATATACACATGTGACTGACAGCCTGGGAGCCAGGATAAATCCAGTTCCAAAAGTAACAAGAAAACAAAGAGAATGGCAACAGACCCCAAGTCAGGATGGGGTTGTGCTCTGGGCCCAGCTCCTACAGAGTGGAAGGGAGCTGCTACGTGCAGACGCTGTGGTCTTCTGCTGATATCCCTGAGACCTAGGGGAAGACATCTATCTAGGTTTCTGTATGGCTTGAATCCAGGTTCTTGATTTTGTTAATAAGCCAGGCCAGAAGTTGGGGAGGATTCTGGATTACAAGCTTGGGGCTAAGGAACAGCCAAAACATACAAGTGCTTGGCGGGCAGTGGCAGAAGGCAACAGAGCAGGAAAAGGAAGGAGAAGTAGAGAAGAGTGTCTGGCAGTGATTGGGCGAGGGGTCGGGACATTCACCTCACCCCACCTATGGTATTTCCTGCCCTGTCAGGAAGGCCAGCACGCAGGGAGGCCGCCTTCTCCCCCAGAGGTCTCGGGTTTGTGTGGGGCAGCCTGAGGTTTCATCATGAGGCAGCTCCCCCGGAGGGTCACAGAGGTCTCAAATGATAAATGGCCTGTCCAGGGTCATCAGTAAACACGGGCCCTGGAGGCGCCCTGTCTCCCCATCAAAGTCACCAAATCCCGGGGCACCTCGGGGTCACTGGGCCAGACGGTGCCCAGCCATGGGGACACAATAGCAGATCTCAGCTGGTGGGGTAGAAGCTGGCCCGGGTAGAAGCCAAACAAATTTATGAAGTTCAAAGATGAAGTTCATAGATGCTATAAACACGAGATAGTGTATTTTTCATTCCACGGATTACTTTTCTTTTTATTTATTTACTTATTTTTGGTCTGACTCATCTTAGTTTTTGATTGGTTTAATTGAATTGTAATTTACATGCAACAGAATTCAACCATTTTAAGAACACTGCGTTTTGACAAGCAGAAAGGGCCCCACCACCACGCGCAGGATACAGAACAGGAGCTGGCAGATTACCTTGTGTGGGCCAAATCCAGCTCCCACCTGTTTTTGTTTTGTATATTTTTTAAGGGCTATTCAAAATAATACTTTGCGACAGAGATCAGAGGCAGCCCACAAAGCCTCCAGTATTTGCTATCTGACCTTTTACAGCAGAGACTGCTGACCCCTGACCCTTGGCAGCCACTCCCCTCCCCTCGCCCCTGGCAACGACTCATCTGCTTTCTGTCACTGTAGCTTTGCTTTTTCTAGAACTTCACATAAATGAAATCACACAGTCCGTTGCCTTTTGTGTCTGGCTCCTTTCGGGGACGACGCTTTCGAGATTCATCACCCAGCTTTTCCGCATGCAGTGCCTGCTCCTTTCTGAGCCGGGACTGGGGGGCGGCGTCCCACGAAGGGCCGGACTCCCCTACCCCGCCCCGCAACCCTCCCTACCCCCTTGCGGTGCGCAGGCTCGGAGCGGAGGAGAGGGGCGCGGCGGGGCGGCGCACTCACGGCCTTGTCTTGCAGGCATGAACAACCGGGAGGTGCTGGAGCAGGTGGAGCGCGGCTACCGGATGCCCTGCCCGCAGGACTGCCCCATCTCTCTCCACGAGCTCATGATCCACTGCTGGAAAAAGGACCCGGAAGAGCGGCCCACCTTCGAGTACTTGCAGGGCTTCCTGGAAGACTACTTCACCGCCACGGAGCCCCAGTACCAGCCCGGTGAAAACCTGTGAGGCCGGGGTCCGCAGAGAGAGGCCTTCTCGGCGAGGCTTCCCCGCCCCCTCCCCATTAGCTTTCAGTTCCGTAGCCAGCTGCGCGAGCACGGCTCGCCGTCCCGGATCAGATTGCATGTGACTCTGAAGCTGACGAACTTCCATGGCCCTCATTAATGACACTTGTCCCCAAATCCGAACCTCCTCTGTGAAGCATACGAGACAGAACCTTGTTATTTCTCAGACTTTTGGAAAATGCATTGTATCGATGTGATGTAAAAGGCCAAACCTCTGTTCAATGTAAATAGTTACTCCAGTGCCAACGACCCTAGTGCTTTCCTTTTTTTAAAATGCAAATCCTATGTGATTTTAACTGTCTTCACCTGATTCAACTAAAAAAAAAAAAAAAAAGTATTATTTTCCAAAAGTGGCCTCTTTGTCTAAAACAATAAAATTTTTTTTCATGTTTTAACAAAAACCAATCAGGACAGGTGTTTGGGTTTTTTTTTTTTTCTTTTTTATAATATGAATATATATCATATATATGTCCCTGTACATACACCATGTGGGTGCTAACGTGGAGACCATGGCCCACCTGGGCCATAAAGCCTCGGGACCCAGAGTGAGGATTTTACTGCCAAATCAGCATAAAAGCACTGGTATCATTCTGCAAACCAGTGGCCTCCTTTTTGGCTTTTGCAAAGCATGATCCTTTTTCTTTTTTCTTTCTTTTTTTTTTCTTAATTTGGATTGCACTTTTTTGGTTCATGATTGTACCTGTAGATGGCTGTTCCTTTGACTCTTTCCAAGCAGCCCCAGAGCTGAATTCACAAGTTCTGTTTCCAGTATTTGCTTTGTCTTAACTGCGATCTGTTCTTGAAGCCTAAAAGCATATTGAAGCAAGCAAATGGCCAATAACTACCAGGGGAACTGGAAGATGGATACCACACATACTTCTTGTATAAAAATATGAATGCTGAAATGTTTCAAACTTTTTTTATTTAATAAACCTTGTAACCACATTTAAATGGTCTAAAACCCATAGCATTAGAATCATGGCGACCTGCTAAACTTTCTCATGCAACTAAAATTTCTGAGGGTGGGGGTTGGACATTTCCCATTGTAAAATAAGTGTTTTAAACGTTCTGTACTGCTAATGAAATGACTTTCTCTATGTCCAAGAAGTCTCCAGTGGAATAACTATGCACTACTTTACATTTCATGGGGATGCACCAAAAAAAGAAAAAAAGAAAAAAAAATTACATTTTTAGTTGCTGTTTGTACCAACCTTGAATTACATGTTTAACAACAACAAAACAAAAAGCCTATTTCTATTAAGTTTTTAATACTGGGTAGCGACTCTGAAATCTTAATTCCTTTTTTGTTATGATTTATTTGTGAGTTTACATTTTTAAATTGTTTAACTTTCTTAATTTAGTAATTAAAAAGAGAGCATTTTACATTTGAATTTTTTTTTGCTCATTTGTTTAAAGCATGGAAGGTACTCTAGTAATGACATATCTGTTCCACACCAGGTGATAAGGAGTTCTCTGGTCCATTTAACCATTGTACAGTGTCTTGCAAGTGACAGAAACATTCAGAACACTGGGAGTGGGTTCTTCCCCCTAGAAAGGCTGGGCCATTGTTGAGCTATTTCAGAAGATTATTAAAGCAAGCTTAAGCATACTTTCCCGTTTCAATCTATCAGATATCATCTCTAACTGGTATGTTCTGTATTCCACCTGTAGGAGAAAGACAATTACAAGAAGAATCTTTATTGCCCTAGAGCCAGTGTATGTATTTCCCGTGGTCCTCTACCTCAGTCAGGGTGTCACTAGGCAGGGAAACAACCACGTGTGGTAGGAGGGGCAGTGGGTAGACTGCACTATCTGTCCAGGTGCCTGGCTGTGCACTCATTCAGCTGTGGGACCCTCAGCAGCCATCTGGCACCTCTGTTTTGGGTCCCGTCTGTAGAGATGAGGGGGTTGAATGAGATTTGCCATAGGTTCCTACAGATCTAAGATCCTGTAATTTGGAGATCATTGCTGTCATGTGGAGTTATATAAGTAGGAGAGTTTTATTGCCAAATAACCTTTATATTTAGAAAGGGTTTCCAACATTTTTTTTTTTAAGATTTTATTTATCAGAGAGAGAGAGGGAGAGAGAGTGAGCACAGGCAGACAGAATGGCAGGCAGAGGCAGAGGGAGAAGCAGCCTCCCCGCTGCCCACATCGGGCTCCAACATTTTTAAAAAATGGTTGAAACAAAGGGATTTTCTGGTTAACCAAGTCTTTTTGGTATTGTTTTTGGTATTAATGCAATTGCTAAATTGATTTTAAAAAAATCAAACATCTTCAACAATGACTATCACATTAGCGGGCAATTTACTAACATGTTCTAGATATTTTTAAAGATAACTTTGTTTTTCATCTTCACATTTCACTAGGTTGGATAATTTGCAAATATTCTCCAGAGGATTGTTACTTATGTTTCTGACTGGGTCATTCAAAAAAAAAAAAAAAAAGTTACAACCTGCTTTAAACAGAGATTCTTTAAGACAAAATTTGGTTTCTTCAAAGTGTAGCCTTTAACACATCAGTTGAGTTTGTTGTGGATTCTCTCCCTATGAAGCAGAACCAAGGACTTGGTTAACTCCAGAGCAATCTTACAAAATGCTCTTAAACACGGTGGGGCTGTAGGATGAGAGAGTAGCTACAGATACAGAGACATCAGAGGCGTTTTCAGGGTTTTTCTTCCAGAAGCTACTGTGCTGCCCAGAGATATTCCTGAGGTAGACCAGTGGAGGCAAATAAAACTGTCTGCGGGGGTTCCCAACACCTCCAAGAAGCCTCCCTTCCCTCGCCCCCCACCCCGCCCCCCAGGCTGTAGAAGTGTGGAGTGAGGAAACTGAATTCACTGACTAGAAAGATGTCTGGCTAAGAAAGAAAGACACGGGCATACCTCAGAGATAGTTGCAAGTTCCAACCCAAACCACCTCAATAAAGCAAGTCAAATGGAGGCTTTGGTTTCCCAGTGTATAGAAGAGTGATGTTTACGCGATACCGTAGTTTACTAAGTGTGTGAGAAAGAGCATGTCTAAAAAAAAAAAAAAATACATGAACTTAATTTTAAAATATTACTAAGAAATGCTGACTCGCATCTGAGCTCTCAGTGAGCTGTAGTCACTGATCACAGCGCATCAACAAATCGAATAACGAGAACGGATGAAACATCGCGAGAATTAGACGGAGCCCCGCGGAGTGAGCCCCTGTGGTTGGACACCTGGCGCTGAGAGACTTGCCGGACGCAGCGACGCCACAAGCCTTCCACGTGTGAGAAACCCGGTATCGGCGACGTACCGTGCAAGGAGGTATGGCTGTGACCTTAGCCGCAGGTGTTGGTGAGATTTTTTTTTTGTCTTGAGCCTGCTCGTAAGTACTCTCTCTGCTGCTTAGGAGAACGGGTTTCCGGCATTGCTGCACTGCAGAGGGGGACTTCTTAATACACTCTTTCTTTTTATTATTCAAAATCGAATAATAGAGCGACTGGAGAAGACCACTTGACAAAGCTCAGACGCTGAAAATGTGGCAACACGACGGACATTCACCCACGCTCACGGCAGCTCACGATCTCCCAGGCGCTGTGTCCGTGGCGCCCTGGTGGGCTGGGAGGACCCGCGAGCCAGGAGGGGCTGCGGGGCCCCCCCGTGGGTTCGGGCCCCCGGGCGTCGACCGAGCTAATGATGCATGTATTTGGCTCTGACTCGGTCGTGGCGAAGAAAGGTGTATGGGGAGCCAGGCAGCTCCCCCAGAAAACTGAAGGGTATCCATAAACCCTCAAATACAGCCACACTACTGAAGATTTTCTGACAGGTGCCAGAGGGTGTTTACCCGCCTGGAGAAAGACAAGAATCCTCCTGTGGCTAAATCTTGGCACCAGAGGATTTTTCTAGTAGCGTTGGAGCTGCAGAATTTTTATCTGAAATTTCCTCCGGGACCTGAAGAATGTATACTGCACTAATTGGAATGGTTCTTCCAGGAGTCTTGAAAGAAGGTGAGGTTTTCCGCGGTATGCCGAGGGGAACTACAAGGGAGCCTACCTCCGGAGGGATGTCATCTGTCCCTGTGTCAGTGCTCAGGACAAGAGAGCCTTGCTTGTCAGAAGAGGCATTTCCTAACAAGTTATATTTGGATAAAATGGTGTTTGGTCCATTTGTTCCTGAAATGTAGTATAATAGGTTTAGATGGCTTTTGTTGGCTTTCTTATCACTAGATACGATGCTGTGGGGATTCAGTTAGGCTGCCCAAAATATTTGCTGGAAGGAAGAAAGGGAGGGAGAGGGGGGCAAAAAGAGGGGGAAAAAAAGAAGGGAAGAAAAAAATAATCTGGAGGTAGGGAGAAAGGAGCTCAAAAATATCTTATTCTAAAAATGAGACTGGGGTACAGATTTAACGAGTACCATAACGTATGTTTATTTAATTCACAAAAATAGGTGACAACTACAGCAAAGAAAATAATGAAAAATTAGTATCTTTAATATCTTTGAAATCTCAAATAGAACTTCATAATGTATCTATACCTATCTTCCCAGAAACCTTTCATAATAAGTTCCTAAATCATGCCTCATTCTTTTCCCACATGCAAAATATCCAGAATCCTATGGGGGCAGGGGGAGACATGCCTTTATTTTCAAAACTCTAAGGACTGAAAATAAAAATAAGCCTTTTCCCACCTTGGCAGGGACTAGTCCAAGGAGAATGTAATCAGCAACAAATGACTACTCCATCAGCCAGAACGCTGTGCTCTCTTTTGGAATAACTACTACTCCTTGTAATACTGTGTTTAATAATATGACTCTTCTTTTAATGCATCTTTCCTGCCAGACTGTGAGTTCCTTGGACACAGTAACTGCCTAACTGGTTCACCAGTCTTCTCCCCACACCAAGAGCAATGATGAGCTGCTGGTAGACATTGGATGGATGGATGGATGGATGGGTGGATGGATGGTGGCTGAATGGGTCATGGCCACCCAGGGGGTATGATTGACCTGCAAATGCTGCACTGACCTGAGCCAGTGCCAAGCACGCTGGGATATGCTGTGAGCTGCTCCATGTACTCGCCCTGCCCCCTTGCAAATGTGTGGTCGCCAGTCCTCAGTATGGGATTTAAAGACCCAGTCTGGAGCCTGAAGGGAACCCCATTAGTGCTTCCCAAATCTTTGCCCAGAACTCACCCCAACACTAATGGGAATAAACTTGTCTGCCCTGGGACCTGGGGCCTTTCAGGTCTCATTCTAACTTTGTACTTTTATGAAAATTTGATATTCTCCCTAGGATTTATCTTCACATAAATTTATCTTCACATAAAATTATTTTCCCAGACCTTCAGATTGTGCATTGTTAAGCAGACCACAGCTTATAGAATTCCTGGCACACTCGTGCATGACCCAGGGAGAACCTGCATCCTGCTTGAGAATCACAGCATGAAGATATTGTCCATAAAATATTACTATTAACCTAAAAAGAATGTATTTGGGAGAGGTGACATTAACCCCATTAAAATGGATTCTCTTATCTGATTCCCTTTTTTCAGGAAAGCACAGCCCTCTGACTGAGAATGGGACAGAAGACAGGAGGGTTTGATAGTGGGAAGAAGGAAACCATCCTGAGCCACCCAGAAGTCAAAGTCTGGTCGGGTCAACCTGCTGGTCCAAGATGGCAGCCATTGGGAGTAAATAGGATGGAGACATTGGATAAGGAGGAAGAAACAGAGCTGGGATGAGAGGAGTCCTCTGCCAAGGCTATGCAAGGTAGTGGGATAATGGTAGCTAGGACTATGGATATATATAAGAACTCAACATTCATTCCTTCTTCATACAGTTGTTGAGGGCTTATTATGGGCCAGCCTTTGTGCTAGCACTAGAAAGTCAAAAAGATAATGATCCCAGTCCAGTGAGGGTGGACACCCATAGAAGATTGTTGTAACAAGCGCTCCGCAGGGCGCCTCTGTGGCTCGGTTGGTAGAATATGTGACTCTTTTTTTTTCCCCTAAAGATCTTACTATTTTTAACTAATCTCTACACCCAACGTGGGGCTAAAACTTAAAACCCTGAGGGCCAGAGTCATGCACTCAATTGAGCCAGCGAGGCGCCCCTAGAGTGTGAGACTCTTGGTCTCAGTATTGTGAGTTCAAGCCCCACATTGAGGGTAGAGTTTACTTTAAAATATATATATATATGTATTTTAAAATACGTATTTATATATATATATATATCGTCTGCTAGATGATAGCAAAGGATGATAGCAAAAGATGAAAGCTGTCTGGCCCAGAATGGGGAGTGTAGGAAAGGCTTCCTGGAGGAGGTGATGCCTGAACTCGATCTTAAAGGACACATGGAAATAGATTATGTACTGTTTAGTGGTGTTTTCTGCATTTGGATATGTTTCCTTCTGATTCCCAACCCCCGTGAGGGACTGGCATATGTTTTAAATATAGAAGGTGCTCAGCAAATGCATCTAAATGAAGAAAAAACAAACAAACAAATCCAATCTCTCTCTCTTTCTCTCTCTCTCTGTCTCTCTCTCTCACACACACACACACACACAAAACCATATAGGTGCATCAGTTACTCTGATCACTGAGCAGCTAACAAAGAGGATGGTAGATAATACCATAAAAGGAGAGAGAGAAAGGCTTTAGGCAGGTTGTTGGTTCTAGTGTCCCAGCGGGAATGGTACAGTAGTCTGATATCTATTTACAGTGTATGAGAATAAAAAAGTGGCAGATGAAGAGACTTGTCATAGCTCCTCCCCACTCTCTTAACAGCAATGAGCAGGGTGGAGGGGCTGGTCTCCCATTTGTGAACTCTTTGCCAGTCTTCCTTGTCCCCGCCTTCACTAGGCCGTTTTGCCTGAATCCCCACACAGCACGCACACTCACGAAAGAAGATACATAGGGGCAGTTGCAGGATGTCCTCTGGTTGTTTTGTTTTGGAATTTTTTCCCTCTGGTTAATTATCAAGTGCTTGCAGTGTAGTAATCAATGAGTAGCTAATTAGAAACAGGAGAGAATGAAATGGTTATTAGGCAGATAGTGTTTTTAATGAAAACCATACATGTAATCCTGTGGGGAAGTATTACCAAATCGCAAGAGGTTTCATCTTCTTATTTATTTATTTATTTATTTAGGTGGGTCTTTACAAAAGGATTAATTTAAAATCACTCACAAGGGCGCCTGGGTGGCTCAGTGGGTTAGGCCGCTGCCTTCGGCTCAGGTCATGATCTCGGGGTCCTGGGATCGAGTCCCACATCGGGCTCTCTGCTCGGCAGGGGGCCTGCTTCCCTTCCTCTCTGTCTGCCTGCTTGTCTGCCTACCTGTGATCTCTGTCTGTCAAATAAATAAATAAAATCTTTTAAAAAAATAAAATAAAATAAAATCACTCACAAACTAAACCCAGGTATGCGAATCCTTTTGCTCTTAGACGCTTCCCGAGGGGCGAGCCCCAGAACACACCAGGAAACAGAGCCTCTGGAGATGGCCCATGAGCCCAAACCACCCTAACAGAGCCTGGGTCTGCCCCTTCCCAGAGAACGGCGAGGAAATGGTAAGGAAATGGCAGCAGTTGCCTCAAGAATTAGGGAATGAAAAACAATGCTTTCTGGTAAATTAACCATATTACACTGTGCACAGTAAAGTGATGGAAAAACCCTGTTAAAAAATTGAATAATAATTTGCCCACATCATTTATGGAAAATGCATAATTTTCCTACTTCAGTGGACTTCAGTTTGATTTAAAATATGAACAGCTCCCGCACTGTTCAGCAGAGCGTAATTTGTGAGGTAATTGGGAAGGGGAGAGGAATCAGACAGTAATCAGCGCAATCCTGCGTGAGTCCCTTCACCTCCCTCCTTTCACCTGCAAATTCCAGAAAATATTTGTTTATATGTTCCTGAAGGTCTGGAAGGGAGAGCGTGGGGCATTAATCATTGTCAGAGCGATCACTAAACCACAGCCTCCCCACCCTTCAGAGGGGAAGAGGTGCTTCTCTCGAGTCAGTGTTTTTCTGCTCTAATTCGAGGAAGCACTTGGTTTTTAATAGTAGAGAAAATGGAAATGTAGCAAAGCTATACTTAAAACAGCAAGCCAAGAACAAAAGCAACATGCACGCAGCCAGAGGAGACCTTGCAAGATAAACAGATAAAACAAAAAACCGTGCTTGGCTGGAATTCTGCTTCGGAGTCAAATGCAGAATGGAGAACATTGTTCCAGCTGTAAAGATTTTGCATTCTACAGTATTTGAAATGAAAGTCCTCGTGTAATGCCCCCAGCCCCTCAGAAGCCGTGCTGCGGCTGTGAATGCTGATATTTGGGCACGACTTGATGGAGGTGTTCAGAACCAGAGTGCTCAGAGGTGGGGTTGGTGCCCTGAACTGGGCTGTGCACCCCTGTAGCAAGCCCTGTGCTCTCTCCCTTCTCCCCTCCAGCTCCCACCCTCCTACACGGCTCCCCCTCCCCTACTAGAACCATCGAGTTTTTATTTAGACACTCCCACAGTCCGGTCATCCCCATCTCTCCACTAAAGGCCATTCATTACTTGTTTCCTAGTTGTTTCACCTGTTAGAGCTGTGGCTGCTTTGGTTTTGCCTTGTTTGCCTGTCTTGCCCCCTCGATGACCCTGATGGCCCCACAGGGCTGAATCTTGAACTCCACAAAGACCAACACTTCTTAGCTCTTTGGTTAGCCAAAGGGGCCTTTCCCAGTCCTCCTCCCTACTCCTGCCTTCTCTCCCGCCAGCCCCTCCCTGCCAGTGGCCCAGATTTATTGGACACTAGTTTGATTCCTACGTCTCCTACCACTAGCTATAAGTTACCTTTTTGCAAATTAGAAAAAGCTAACCTATCTCCAGACACAGCTGCCATCTGCCAGAAAACTGTTGCTGTAAATACGCCAAGAGATCATGAGAATGGTCCCGCCCGCAAATTGTGTAGTACACAACTGGTTCAGCTGTATGTGACGACCCTAGAGTTGGAAATAATCCGAGCTATCCTGGGAGCCTGTCTGAAAGTCAAAGCCCCAATAGGTCAGTCTTGCCTTTTTAGGACAGGTTGCAATTTCAAAATCTAAGTCTTTCTGTGGCAATCAGGGCAGTTTCTGGAAGAGACAAAGAACCCCCAGGCAGCAGTACTGATGGGCAGATAAAGCTCCAACCACACTGGGTAGATTTTTAGGAAGCCTCAGAGATAGAAAGCTGCTAAATCTGAATGTTCGGGATGCAGGGGAGAGACGGACTTGGCTTATGCTTAGATCAACCGATGCGGCACTGGCTGCTTCATTTCTTGTTGGTTGCTCCGTCTGTTCGCCCCCCCACCCCCACCCCACAGAATGGCTTGATGATACCAGAGGCAGACGCCTGACCAGGAGGAACCAATTCCTTGAGTGGTCACTAGATAGTGGAATGGTTGCCTTGGAGTCAGAACCAAGAACCAAGGGGCTGTGGTGATAGACGCTTGGCCTGCAGGTTAGGTTGGCCCCGTGGGGGAGCCACAGTAAGCAGAGGGAATCGGTGGTTGGACCTCCGGGGCCACCAGAGAGAGTGACTGGGAGTAGCTGCTTTCCACAATCCTTATCTGGAGGTCCAGCTGCACTTCCAGAACACATCTCCTTGAGATCCTCAAACCCGTGCAGTGCGCCATCTTGTCATTGAGTAAATTCAAGGGCGTTTGGGCCCCCGTAGTCCAGCTCCCCTGTTTTGCCAGCCTCGTCTCTCCCTTTTCCTCTCCATCACCTCCGCCCTAGCTCCTGGCTACACTGAACTGCCTGAGATTCCCCAAGCATGCCCTGCTCTGCTCTAGTCTCTTCCCCTGGCCTGGAATGTTCTTTCGCCTTCTCTCCTCATCTCAGCAGTCTCTCTGTCCTTTGAGGCCAAACTCAAACCCTCCCTGCTCGTGAAGCCTCCTGTGATGCCCCAGACACAGGATCACTCTGTCCTAAGAACCCGCTGCTCTTGGCTTCCCACCACTCAGTGACTCCGACAGCACATTTTCCCCTGGCTTCCCCCCTTGCCTCTGCTCACTGAGCGTAGGAACTTGGCACACATCAGGACCTCGGATGTTGCTTTGAATTTAATCCGAGGGTTGGAACCCTAAAACACAATCTGAGTTTCTTCAATCAGGAGTAGGATGCCGATAGAAGACATTGTTCCTTAAAATGGAAATGCATTTAGGGAATGCTGCAGATTAAGGGGATGAAGATCAAAGGGCACATTCTTGGCCAGGAGTTCTGAGTCTTAGAGACCCAAATAAATTGTAGACATTTTATTTCCTGAATTGATTGGAACCATAACACTGGATTTGGTGCTGTAATATAAAACTTTCTGAAACTTTTAGGCTGGCGGAAAGGCTGTGGCCTCCTGACTGTAAGTGTTAGGATTGCTCTTGTCTAAAATTCGAGTGCCCAGGCCAGCAGCTGAGACTGGCTGGTAATCCTGGGAGACTAACTTAGGAGAAGCGTTCCGTGTAGACGAGGGATCTGTGAGCCCTGCTCTTGGCTGGAGTTACAGGCACACGTAGCCTCGTCCTGCCTGGGGACACGCGTCCACTCAGGTTCAAGGCCCCGCGGACCCATGTTGAGAATGGAAAGCCGCTGCTCCTGTGGACAGTGTCTGACATGACGTCGGCCTTTTGCAAATGGATGAGTGTTCCCCGAAGGTGATTTTCCGGGCAGCTGCAGGCTCACAGCTCCTTGGTCTAGGCCCTCAGCCTGGCTGGGCGGGCTTTGCTCTCCTGCTACCTTCCCATCCTGAGGCTTCTCCCTGCCTGACCTGCCCAGCCCAGGTTCCTCCTGACTGGGGGTAGGAAGGAGTTGGGTTCTAGGTTGTGGGATGAGCCAAGACCTTGCTCCTCAGCCAGGTGGAGGGAGGGTCCCAACACCTGAAGCGAAGTCCACGCTCAGATGCTGACCTCTGACCCTTACCGCAGGCTTTCTGCATTAAGCCCCACCTACAACCCACACTTGTCAATCTGCCCGTGAAGGTCCTCAGAAAAGCCATTAAAATGCAAGTTTCTGGGCCCCTCCCCAGACTTGCTGAATCAGGCTTTCTCAGGCAGGAGGCCTGGGAAGTGCCCCTTTCTCCTCTCACCTGCAACCCCCCCATTTCCCCACCCCCCCACCTTCCCCACCCCCCCCCCACCTCCCCCACACTCCCGCAAACACCCCCGCCCCCCAGGGCACTTCTCTCTCCGCCAAGTCACAGCAGGAGCTGATTCATGACACACTTCTCCTTTTAAGTCTCCTTTTAAGTCCCACTTGCCTCAGTTCTGGTCTGGGCAGCCCTGGCAACTACGTCGTGGTCTGCCCCTGCACCAAAGGCTGGTGACCGGAGCACCCCAGAGTGCAGCTGCTCTTAGAGCAACCCTCCAGGTCAGGCCAGCTGGGCTTGGCCTGACTCAACCCCTCAGAAAGTAAGTCCCTGCTGTGATAAGGCCCTGTGACCTGTGGCCAGTTCCTCAAGAGCGGTTGGATGGAGGTGTGGGGAGTAGGGGAGCCCGACTCCCAGCCCACCAGGGTGAGCTGCCAGCTCACAGCGCTTCCCCGCAGGATCTGGGGCTGCAGGATGGTGGGCTTGGCCCTCTGGCCAAGTGCTTCAAGGCGGGGCTGTCCTATTGGATGTAATGAACCTGGCCTCCACTACAGAGGCCCAGAACATCACAAACTTCTAGGGCACAGAGGCCTGTTTTTTGTGCAATGGCCCTGGATTTATAGATGAAACTGATAAAACACACACACACAAAAAACAAAAAACAAACACATTGAAATCTCCTGTAGGCTTTATTCCTGACCCCTACCTCATCCTTTGCCCAATGAGATGTCTCCATGTGGAAAGGTCCTACTTTTTTTTTTTTTTTTTTTTAAAGATTTTATTTATTTGTTAGAGAGAGAGATACAGAGCGCAAGCATAGGCAGACAGAGTGGCAGGCTAGAGGCAGAGGGAGAAGCAGGCTCCCTGCCAAGCAAGGAGCCCGATGTGGGACTCAATCCCAGGACACTGGGATCATGACCTGAGCCCAAGGCAGTCGCTTAACCAACTGAGCCACCCAGGCGTCCCAGGCCCCACTTTTGATTGATATAACTATCTCAAGAGTTTCCCCTTACCCTCCACCCCCACCCCCAGAGAATGGAACCAGATCAGTTGGAGAAGCACGATCTGGGAGAGAGGACTGTGGCAGTTAAGAGGAACTTTCTCCAGAAGCTGAATGACAGTAAAGCTTCCACACCCGATTTGGCTTTCTTAAAACTAAAACACCCTCAAGCAAGTTGTCCTCGGGGAAATCCTATAGTTTTTCTTCTGCCCTGGCTGCTCAAGCTCTTATCCAGGCTCGCTACTTCCTTTCCAGCTCCCTGCTGACTCAGGGAACAAACAGGGTCTGAAATTTTAGTTAAATGCACATTGCTGTGCTCTACTGATCCTGGAGCAAGTTGGCAAGACCCAGAAATCTACATTTTTAAATACATACAATTTCTCTTTTTAATGGCACAAATTCATATGTTGAAGCACTAACCCCCAGTACCTCAGAATGAGACTGACATGGGTCAAACATAATATGTCTTAGATTGTGTCTAAACCTGTAACAACAGATTATGGGCAAAATAACTTCTAAAAAATTTTTAAACAGCTTTACTGAGATGTAATCCATATACCACACAATGCACTCATTTAAAGTGTCCAACTTAATGGCTTTTTGGGTAATCACATGGTTTTATAACCATGACCATAGATGGGGTGCCTGGGTGGCTCAGTGGGTTAAAGCCTCTGCTTTTGGCTCAGGTCATGATCCCAGAGTCCTGGGATGGAGCCCTGCATCGGGCTCTCTGCTCTGTGGGGAACCTGCTTCCTCCTCTCTCTCTGCCTGCCTCTCTGCCTACTTGTGATCTTTGCCTGTCAAATAAGTAAATAAAATCTTAAAAAAAAAAAAAAAAAAAACCATGACCACAGCCAATTTTAGAACATTTTCATTACCCCCCAAAGAAACCACACCCCTTAGCCAGCACTCTCACCATCCCTGCTCATTTCCCTAGTCTTAGGCAACTACTGGTCTACTTTCTATTTCTATAGATCAGCCTATTCTGGATATTGTATTTAAATGGAATCATACAACATGTGTTCATTTGTGACTAGCTTCTTTCACTTGGCATAATATTTTCACATGTTGTACCATTTATTGGTACTTTTGTTTAAGTTTCTTTATTTAAGTAGGCTCTACCCCCAACATGGGGCTCAAACTGAGATCAAGAGTTGCATACTCTTCCGGCTGAGCCAGCCAGACATTCCTATTCATCCTTTTTTTATTGTCAAATAATATCCCATTGTATGAATATACCACATTTTATTTATCAGTTCATCAGTTGACAGACTTTGAGATGTTTCTACTTTTTGCCTATCATGAATAATACTGCTATGAAAATTCATGTACAAGTTTCTGTGTACACCTATTTTTTTAAGATTTTATTTATTTACTTACTTATTTGAGAGAGAGAGAGAGAGCATGAGCAAGGAGAGGAGCAAAGGTAGAGGGATAAGCAGACTCCCCACTGAGCATGGAGGGAACCTGGGGCTCTACCCAGGGCTTAAGGCCAGACTTGACCCCAGGACCCTTAGATCACAACCAGAACCAAAGTCACACTTAACCAAATGAGCCATCCAGGTGCCCCTTACACGTATGTTCTCAATTCTCTTGGGTATATATATATCTAGGAGTGAAATTATTAGATCATATGGTAACTTTATCCCTATCCATTTGAAAATACTAAGTTCTACTCAAATTATTCTTACTCAAATAATAGAGAAGAGATATTCCATTTTTATGGATTAAAACATGTAATACTATTAAGAGGTCAGTTTTCTCTATATTGCTCTATCGAGTCAAGGCAATCCCAGTCAAAATCCCAGCAAGACAATTTAATGGAAATTGACAAACCTCTAAAGTTTATGAGAAATGCAAAACACTTAGAACAGCTAAAACCATTCTGATAAGAATAACAAAGTTGGAGGACTTATACTACCAGAAAAGAAGACATACTATTAAACTATGAGATAGAGTATTAGTGTTTTTATTGGTATTGGGGTAAGGATAAAAAAATAGACCAATGGAACAGAATAGAGACTCCGGAAATAGACCCATACATATATATATAATCATTTAATTTGCAACAAAGGCACAATTATAATCTAACAGGAAAAAGATGGTCTTTTCAATATAATGGTGCCAACTCATTTGCATATCCATGTGGGAAAAAATGAACTTTTACACTTACACCATATGTAAAAATTAATTTGAAGTTTGATCATACTCCTAAATATGAAAGGTAAAATAATAGTTCTTTAGAGGAAAACATAATATCTTCATGATCTTGGAGTAGGCAGAGATTTCTTTAAAAAATTTGAACTATTTAGGGGCACCTGGGTGGCGCAGTGGGTTAAGCCTCTGTCTTCGCTCAGGTCATGATCTCAGGGTCCTAGGATCGAGTCCCACATTGGTCTCTCTGCTCGGCAGGGAGCCTGCTTCCTCCTCTCTCTCTCTCTGCCTGCCTCTCTGTCTACTTGTGATCTCTCTTTGTCAAATAAATAAATAAAAATCTTTAAAAAAATTTTTTTTGAACTATTTAAAAAATAATAATAAAAATAAAGATTTCAACTATTTAAAGTAAAACATGATAAATCCAGATCTTATTAAACATAAGAACTTATATTCATCAGAAACAACATTAAGTAAGTGAATATGCAAGTTCCCAGGCTTGGAGCAGATATTTACATCTATTTTTTTATTTTTTATTTTTAGTATTTTTTTAAAGTCTTATTTATTTATTTGACAGAGAGCATAAGTAGGCAGAGCAGCAGGCAGAGGAAGAGGGAGAAGCAGGCTCCCCACTGAGAAGGAGCCCAATGTGGGACTCGATCCCAGAACCTCGGGATCATGACCTGAGCCAAAGGCAGCCACTTAACCAATCAAGCCACCCAAGCTCCCCACATCTATTTTTTTAAAGATTTATTTATTTTATTTTAGAGAGAGAGCAGTCGTGTGTGGGCAAGTCACAAGCAAGAGAGGTGTGGAGGGAAAGAATCTCAAGCAGACTCCCCACTGAGTGAGGACTCAACTGTATTCTGGGCTCAATCTCACAGTCCTAAGATTATGACCTAAGCAGAAATTTGAGCCACCCAGGTCCCCCAACATCTATTTTTCACAAAGTACTCATACCCAGAATATATCAAGAACTATAAATCTATTTTTAAAAAAAGACAATTCATTTTAAAAATGGGCAAAAGACTTGAACAGGCCCTTCATAAATGAGGACATCTTGGTGGCCAATGAGCATAGGAAAAGGCACCCAACAGTGTCGCTCATCAAGGAAACACAGATTAAAGTCACAGCAGGATAGCAGTGAACAGCCAACAGGGAAAGGGCTGACACTACCAAAATGGGGTGAAAAACAAGTGGAAGGTCATTCATCACCTCTAAGAATATAAATTCATTCCACCACTCTGGAGAACTGGTAAGGTTAAGCATACTCCTGCGACACTATGTTCAAGCAATGCTCAAGCAGTCTGAGCTGTACATTACAGAGAAATTAGTACATACACATGCAAAAAGGCTTGTACATGAACTTTCACAGCAACTTTATTCACCATAGCCCCAAACTGGAAGCAGTCCACATGTTCATCAACACAAGAAAGGATCAGTGAGTTGTGGATAAATAACAGTGGCACGTGTTACATAGCAATAAAAAAGGAAACCATTGATACAAGCCATAAGATGAGCTCAAAATTATCATATGGAATGAAAGAAACCAGACAGAAAGAGGACATTCTATATTATTCCATTTATACAAGATTTAAAAACAAACAGAACTAATCAATGGTAATAGAAACTGGCCTTGTGATTTTCTAGGAGTTGAGGGATACTAACTGAGAGAGGGCACAGAGGAACCTTATGGAGTAAGGAAGTGTTCTGAATCTTGATCATATTGGTGGTTACATTAACCTATACATAAGTCAAAATCCACTGAGCTGTTCATTTCATACTAGAGCACATTACTGAAGGTAAATTGTTCCTTAATAAAAAATAAAATAATTGGGGCACCTGGGTGGCTCAGTTGTTAAGTGTCTGCCTTCGGCTCAGGTCATGATCCCAGGGTCCTGGGATTGAGTCTCGCATGGGGCTCCCTGCTCAGCGGGGAGCCTCCTTCTCCTTCTCCCACTCCCCCAGCTTGTGTTCTCTCTCTATCTCTCTCTGTCAAATAAATAAAATCTTTAAAAAATTTTTAAAAATTAAAAATTTAGTAAAATATAAAATAATTGACAAAGATTGCTCATCTTAAAAGAGATGTTATAAGGACTTAATTTTAAGTCCACTCTAGGGAATAGTTGGAATGTTTTACCTTCTCTGAGCCTCAGTTTGTCCTCTGTAATAGAGATCACACCCACTTCATATATATTAGTCTGATGAAGTAATGTACATAAAATATGTCATTTAAACACTCTTCCTTAGTTTTCCCGCCGGAAAATAGGTATAAAAGTGGTAACTACCTCCCCTAGGAAGGGAATTCTGAGCCAATTCACATAAACCGCTAAGAACAGCGATTCGGTGGCAGAGGGAGGGCAACTGGCTAGCTCAGTCAGCAGAGCATGCGACTTTTGATCTCAGGGTTGTGACTTTGAGTCCCACATTGGGTGTACAGATAGTTTAAAATTAAAATCTTAAAATAAAAGAACAGTGACACGGGAAACTTTCAATATTGACGGTAGCAGTTGTCGCTATTGTCGACGTCATGAATGTGGACCAGATTAACTTCAAGGCCTCACTCAGCCACTGTAGGCATTCCTCTATCGATCAATGAAAGCCAGGAAGACTGGGTGTATGGTCCATGCCTCCTGCATCAGGGCTGAGCTGAAAAAGCAGGTCCCTTGACTCCCTGCCAAGGTCTTTCTACCACCTGCCTGGAAAAAGAAAGAGAGAGAACCACCAGGAAAGTATTAATTCTGCATTACTTTTTATGTGCCTGACCCTCTCTTCTGCCAAAAAAGTTTCTGGGTTCATGAAGAACCATGTGGCCTCCAGCATGGAGTGGGGAGGGGCTCACATCTCCTTTTTAACCCCTGTACATCCTTAGAATGAATCCTACTCCTCCTGATTAGCCCCTGAGCTGCTATTTTCTCTGTTAATTGCATGTATTAAGGCTATTATCCCGATTTTGTTGTTGAGAGAACTGGTAAATGGGGTGACTCAGTGACTTGCCCAAGGTCACACAGCTACTAAATGGGGGAAGCCAGGAACTGAGTGCACAGTGCCTGTTGCCAGGCTCTACTGTCCCAGTCTGTGAGGCCGCCTCCTCTAGGGTTTCGAGGCTGCTGCCTTCGCGGATCACAGATCTCCTCTGCCAAGCACAACTCACGGCATAAAAGACTGTTGCAAGTTTGGACTGGGATGGAGGTTGAGTGCCCGCATTTGACTAGCTGGCTGGCCTGCAGCACCCCCCGCCCAGACTGGGGTTCTGTTCTGCTCCAAAGGCCTCCAGCTGGACACTTTATTTGAACCAATAAAAGGGGTGAGCGGTGTTAAAGCACCCCAGCCTTGCTGCCTGTCACCACAGGAAACTGTGCTCTTTCCAGACCCAGATTTATGTACATCCTACCTAAACTTTATGCAGTGCCTGTCTGCGGCTGAAAGTGATTTACTCACAGGCGCTGGCTCCCAGGAGGCAGCCCTTCAGGAGACCTGGGCTAACCCCGCCCATGTCACGTAAAGACACCACCGACGGGTCAGAGCAATTCTCTGCAGGACCTCGAATCACAGAGGTCTGGGCTGAAGCTTCTCCCAGGCCAGGTGGCTGAGGGGGTCTCCCGTCTGGCTTGGAAACCTGACAACCGTAAAATAGAAGAGGCCCCAGAAGCAGACCTCGCTTGTTTTCATAGATGGCAGCAAACCCAGGGGCCGAATCTTTCCTTTCTTACCGGTACATACCCAGAGAAAGTCTGAACATATTGAAAGGAGAAAAACCAAGGGGTATGAAAGGTCCCCCAATAATGGGCCCGAGATTAAAGGAGCAAGACTGATACAAAGTGAAGGTCAAACAAAGCTTTATTTCGCACCAAGCATCGAGAATCAAACCAACCGTCAAACAGACCAGTGGGGGCCACCTCTTACAGAGAGGGCGACCCCTCCCAGCCTCACAGACCAACTTTTATAGAGCAAAGTCCATGTGGTTGAGCCTGGCCACACACAGGTGGCCAATGAGATTGCAACACACAGAGAAAGCTGCACAGTCATGCTAGGTCACACATGGTGGCCAATTGAATTACAGTTCACCCCATAGTAGCTATTTGAACTAGCCTATCACCTTGGTCAGAATTGGCGCCCAAAAGGCGGGGCCCACGCTCCTTGGTAGCTAGGGAGACAGTGTACGCTCTTTACTGATGGGATGTCTCCACCTGACCCGACTCCTCCCTGCCTTCCGGGCTGTTCTCGCCACCTGACTTGACCCACCCTTGTGTTTGGGCTTTGTTACTTAGGACTGGTTTCCCGGGCTTGCTTTTAAGTAAATTGCCCTAGGTTGGGTGGGGGTGGGGGGTGGGCAGCAGGGTCAATTTAAGTTTTACTGCATAAACAACAAAATGGCTGTTCAGCCGAGGTGGGGCCATTCTGGCTAAATAGGCCCTTACAGGGTGAAATGTATATTCACGTATTATCTACAGAATTAGAGGTGTATATTTAAATATGGAAGACAGTATATTTTCTAAATATTTATAGAGAGCACCAAACCTGCCTCTGCTCTTCGGTGAATAGTGGGGAGAATCGAGACCCACCTTGGGCCTCTTCCTGGGGCACATGGTGTGGGCCAGGAGTGGGGTTCCCTGATGCAGCAGAGCCTGAGTTCCAGGCCGAGAAGTGCTCAGTTCTTGCCCCAGCACATGTTCTCTGTGCCTTGAGGCCAAGCATGGGTCTCCTGCCAAATCCATTTGTATCAACAGCTAACTATTCAAGACCAGCTGCTTCATTTTGATAAGCTCGGGGTGGGAGGAGGAGGGAGGGAATGATGGATACAATCTCTCTGCTATCTCAGGCTAGACAGGCTGTCCTGGAGGTAAGGGGGGAGGTCTTAATTTACCTAGTGTATCTTTCAGGGAAATTAATACCACCTGTGGTAAAAAAAAATTTCCCCACAGTCTCAGAGACTTTACACAATGCAGTCACATTCTGGTTTAGTGTGAGCTGAGCATCTCTCCTGCGTAAACCTCCTGGGAGCTATGACTCAGGCTCTGTCTACCTCATGATACTTCTGGAGGCTTCTCTGGAGCCTACTGCTCAGTCTTCCACCTTCATCTGGTCCTCCGTGAAGGGATAAGGAACACATGCTCTAATGGGACATCTTATGGGCCAGATCTGGAAGTAGGGTTTATTACTGCTTCTCACATTCTATTTCCAGAACTTGTCGCAGGCCTCACCTAGAAGCCAGGAGTCTGAGGAATGTTGCCTCCTCGTGTGCTTGCAAGAGGAAGTGAAATTAGTGGGCCTGTAGCCAGTTTCGTGTACATCTAGGAACGGAGCCGAACTAAGAGTTGAAGGTCTGACCGCCTCCCTGCCCACCTAGAAGCAATATGTAATAATTCCATCTAATGTGGATATACAGTTCTATCAACTACCTGATGTAATTTCTGGACTGTCAGGAGACTCTCCTACCCCAAAATACCTTCTCTAGCCTGCCTATTCTGGAAAGGTAACACTACAGAATCCCACGGGGCTCAACGTTACCCTGATCATTTCTTTCTCTTCTAAAATGTGCGCCAGTGATCAGTTTATTGCTTCTTAACTCGATATTCATCCTGCATTGCCTGCTATTCAAAAATAGACGTGCATCCTTTAAATAGTTTTCATCTGGGGCTCCTGGGTGGCTCAGTCGATTAAGCAACTGCCTTCAGCTCAGCTCATAATCCTGGAGTGCCAGGATGGAGTCCCGCATCAGGCTCCCTGCTCAGCAAAGGGTCTGCTTCTCCCTCTGACCTCCCCCCTTTTCATGCTCTTTCTCTCTCTCATTCTCTCTCTTTCAAATAAATAAATGAAGAGTTTAACTTTGCAGCGGGCACAAGGTTAAGTTTTGTCGATAAGGATACTTGGAGAGACATTGCAGAAAGAAGGGCTTTTCTATGCCAGTTGCCATATGCTTGCTGTGCAGACCCCCACAGTTTACCAACGCCCCACGGCCCTCAGCCCCCAGGAGCCAGCAGCTTCCCTCTCGCTTCCCCCCGCCTCAGGTGGCTTGGCAGCAGTGAGATATCTCCCTATGATCATCTTCTCCTAACACCTTAGAGTGCAGATTTCGAGCAAGTTCTACCAGTGCAGCCTCCCCAAGTCTTTTCAGCCCTCCTGGGAGCCCCAGCTGTGACCTCTTGGGTAAGATCGGAATCCTGACTCCCGAGGCCTCTGGCTGGAGCGCTGTGTCTCAGCCCTGAGCATAGCTGTTACTCCTCATCTGCCATTCTTGTATTTTTTAGACTTCTCTTTACTTCCTACTAACTCTTTGTTACCTCAATCCCCTGTTATGGTTAATAATTCTTTGTAATATACTTTCCCTGTCCAAATGACTGTGTAGATTCTCTCTATTGGATCCAGAGTGATGTAAAATGCAAATGTCCTTAGGGTAAAATTCACCAAGAGTCAATGACACTTTAGTGTAAAATAGTTTGTTTTGTTTTCCGGGCACCTAGAGAGCCGGAGGTGGCTTGAAGCTAAGAGAGGGGAAAGAAGAAAGACCCAGCAAGGGCTGATAGAAAAATCCCAATGACAAACTTTGCCTATTTGACAGTTTTGCCATGGGCTGACTAGAGTTGTTAAATGTTAATCATTTCAGTGCAAAACATCTTTGGTTCCCCAAGGTCAGCCTAACAGCACCAGAAATAGAATGCAAACCAGTTTTTCTGGTGAAGCGGCAACTATTGGACTTTGATAAGCTCAGTACCTTCTTCCTTTGTTGTTTTGTTTCTTAATCACATACAAAAATGTGTTGCTGTAGAAAGAATCAAGAGAACAGCTCTGGATATTTTACTTCATTGAAAAAAGCTGGGCCACACCCTGAGTGTACATGAGGTCCTTCAGACAGGACATTATCACCTTGAGGCAGCAAGGAAAATATGAATCAAAACCATGAGGATAGACAATGAAGTGGCTTCCTTAAGGAGAGGCTAGCGTTGCCTTTCTCTAGGAATGATTGAAAATAGGGTGGCACCTTGTATCTTTCCGATGGTGTAAGTGTGGTCTTGATTAAAAACTGAAGTAGGGAACAGAGAACTACAAAACAATCAGAAAACAATTGACAAAATGGCAATCAGTACCTATCTATCAATAACTACTTTAAATGTAAATGGATTAAATACTCCATTCAAAAGATGCAGAGTGGCTGACTGGATTAAAAAATAAATAAATAAGTAACAAGACCCACCTCTATGCTGCTTATAAGAGACTCACTTCAGATCTGAGACACACATAAAATGAACGTGAAGGGGTGGAGAAAGATACTCTAAGCAAGTGGAAAAGAAAACCAGGGTAGCAATACTCATATTGGACAAAATAGACTTTGAAACAAAGACTGTAACAAAAGACAAAGGACATTAAATAATGATAAATGCATCAATCTAAGAAGAAGATAGAACATTTGTAAATATTTATGCACCCGACATAAGAGTACCTAAATATCGAAAACGAATATTAACAGACATAAAGAGAGAAATTGAAAGTAATACAATTATATAATAGCTAATTTTAATACCCCACCTACATCAATGGATAGATCATCCAGGCAGGAAATCAATAAGGAAATGTTGGCCTTAAATGACGCATTAGACCGGATGACTTAAGAGATATATGGAGAACATTTCATCAGAAAACTGCAGAGTACACATTCTTTTTGATGTGTACATGATAGTACATGGAACACTCTCCAGTACAGATCACATGTTAGACCACAAAACAAGTCTCAATAAATGCAAGATGATTGAAATCATATCAAGCATCTTTTCTGACCACAACGGTATGAAACTAGAAATCAATTCTAAGAAGAAAACTGGAAAAGTACAAACACATGGAGACTCAACAACATGACTTTAAAGAACCAATGAGTGAATGAAGAAGTCAAAGAGAAAATAAAAAATTTCGATGCAAATAAAGATGAAAACACAACTTTCCAAAATCTATGGGACACAGCAAAAGCAGCATAAGAGGGAAGTTCATAACAATACAACCTACCTCAAGAAACAAGAAGACTCTCAAATAACTTTATAACTAAAGGAACTAGAAAAAGAACAAACAAAGCCCGGAGTTAGTAGAAGTAAGGAAACAATAAAGATCAGCGCAGAAATAAAAAGAGCTTAAAAACAAAACAAAAAGAAAGATGATTAATACTAAACACTGGTTTGTTTGTTTGTTTGTTTTTAAGATTTTATTGATTTATTTGAGAGAGAGAGAGAGCGAGAGAGGGAACACAAGCAGGGGGAGAGGGAGATACAGGCTTCCCGCTGAGCAGGGAGTCTGATGTGGGGCTCAATCCCAGGACACTTAACGACTGAGCCACCCAGGCACTCCTAAACACTGGTTTTTTGAAAAGATAAACAAAAGTGAATTGATAAACCTCTAGCTAGACTCATCAATAACAAAAAAGGGTCCAAATAAACAAAATCAGAAATGAAGGAAAAGTTGCAACTGACACCACAGAAATAGTAAGGATCATTACAGACTGTGGCAAACAACTGCATACCAGTAAATTAGAAAACCCAGAAGAAATGGACAAATTCCTAGAAAGACACAACTTTCCAAGACTGAATCAAAAAGCAGCAGAAAATCAGGATAGACCAATTACAAGTGATGAAATTGAATCAATAATTTAAAAGTTCCCAAAAAACCCCAAAGTCCAAAACCAAACATCTTCATAGGTGAATTCTACCAAACATTTAAAGAAAACTTGGACCCTATCCATCCCAAATTATTCCAAAAAACTGAAGAGGAAAGAACACTTCCAAACTCATTTTTCAAGGCCAGCATTACCCTGTTATCAAAATCAGAAACAGATACGACACAAAAAAGAAAATTACAGGCCAATATCCTTGATGAACATAGATGCAGAAATTCTCAATAAAATATTAGCAAAACAAATTCAATAGTACATTAAAAGGATCGTCCACCACAGTCAAGTAGAATTTATTCCAGGGATACAAAGATGATTTGACATCAACAAATCAATCAAACCACACAAAATGAAGGATAAAAGTCATACAATCATCTCAATAGATGCGAGAAAAGCACTTGACAAACTTCAACATCTATTTAAGAAAAAAGCTCTCGGGGCGCCTGGGTGGCTCAGTGGGTTAAGCCTCTGCCTTCTGCTCAGGTCATGGTCTCAGGGTCCCGGGATGGAGTCCCACATCGGGTTCTCTGCTCAGCAGGGAACCTGCTTCCCTTCCTCTCTCTCTCTCTCTCTCTCTGCCTGCCTCTCTGCCTACTTGTAATCTCTGTCAAATAAATAAATAAAATCTTTAAAAAAAAAAAAGAAAGAAAGAAAAAAGCTCTCAACAAAGTGGATATAGAAGGGAAGTTCCTCAACATAATAAAGGCCATACATGAGAAATCTGCAGCTAACACCATATACAATCCTGAAAAGCTGAAAGCTTTTTCTCTAAGATCAAGAACAAGACAGGGACGCCTGGATGGCTCAGTTGGTTGGACGACTGCCTTCAGCTCAGGTCGTGATCCTGGAGTCCCGGGATCGAGTCCCACAACAGGCTCCCAGCTCCATGGGGAGTCTGCTTCGCTCTCTGACCTTCTCCTCGCTCATGCTCTCTCTCACTGTCTCGCTCTCTCAAATAAATAAATAAAATCTTAAAAAAAAAAAAAAAAGATCAAGAACAAGACAAGGATTGCCCACGCTGACTATTTTTATGCAACATATTGCAAGTCCTAGCCACAGCCATTAGGCAAGAAAAAGAAATAAAAGGCATCTAAATTGAAAAGGAAGAAGAAAACTCTATTTGCAGATGACATGATACTGTATAAAGAAAACCCTCAAGATCCCACCAAAAAACTACTACCACTAATAAATGATTTCAGTAAAGTCATAGGATATAACATTAACATACAAAAATTGGTTGCATTTCTGTATACTAATAATGAAGCATCAGAAATTTTTTAAAAATCCCACTTACAATTGCATCAAAAAGAATAAAATACCTAGGAAGCTATTTAACCGAGAAGATGAAAACCTGTACACTGAAAACCATAAGACACTAATAAAAGAAACTGAAGACAACATGAATAAACGGGAAGATACACCATGCTAATGAACTGGAAGAATTTAAAATGTCCTTACTACCCAAAGCAATCTACAGATTGAATGCAATCCCTATCATAATACTAATGACGAGGCACTGGCTGGCTCAGTCCATGGAACATGCAACTCTTGATCTCAGGGTCATGAGTTTAGGCCCCACACTGAGCATAGAACTGACTTGAAATTAATTAATTAATTAAAATTAAATACATGATTTTTAAAAAGTGCTAATGGCATGTTCCATAGAACTAGAACAAAAAATCCTAAAATTTGTATGGAACCACCAAAGACCCCAAATAACCAAAGCAATCTTGAGAAAGAAGAACAAAGCTGAAAGTATTACCCTTCCAGATTTCGAACTATACTACAAATCCATAGTAATCAAAACATATCATACTTCCAGGAAAACAGACACCTAGATCAATAGAACAGAAAAGGAAGTCCAGACATAAATCCATGCATCTACCATCAATTAATCTATGACAAAGGAGGCAAGAATACACAATGGGGAAAAGACAGTCTCTTCAATAACTAGTGTGGGAAAGCTAGACAATTATGTTCAATAGAATAAAACCTGACCACCGCCTTACACCATATACAAAAATAAACTCAAAATGGATTAAAGATGTAAATGTAAGACCTGAAACCATAAAGCTCCTATAAGAAACCCAGGAAGTTAACTCTAACACCATTTTTAGCAATATTTTTTTGGACCAAATTCCTCAGGCAAGGGCAATGAAAGCTAAAATAAACAAATGGGAATACATCAAACTAAAAAGCATCTGCAAAGCAAAGGAAACCATCTACAAAATGAAAAGGCAACCTGCTAAAAGGGAGAAGATATTTGCAAACCATATTTACAATAAGGGGTTAATATCCAAAATAAATAAGAACTTACACAATTTAATATCAGTAAAACAAAGAAGCCAATTTTAAAATAGAGGATTTAAATAGACATTCTGCCAGAAAAGACATACAGGTGGCCAAGAGGAACATGAAAAGATGCTCAACATCAGTGAGCAGCAGGGAACTGCAAATCAAAACCGCAATAAGGTATCACTTCATAGCTGTCAGATTGACTATTATGGAAAAGACAAAAATAACAAGTATTTGTGAAAATGTGGAGAAATTAGAACCTTTGCACACTGTTGCAAGAACATAAATTGGTGCAAAGACTATGGAAAATAGTATGGAGTTTTCTCAAATAATTAAGAATACAACTATCATGTGATCCAGCAATTGCACTTCTGGATATTTACCTGAAGAAGATGAAAACACAACTTGAAAAGACACATCCATACCCATGTTTATCTCAGCATTATTTACAGTAGCCAAGATATGGAAGCAATGTAAGTGTCCATTGGTAGACGAATGGATAAAGAAGATGTGGTTATGTATGTGTGTATACACACACACACACACAATGAAGTATTACTCAGACATAAAAAATGAAATTTTGCCATTTGTAACAACATAAATGAAACTGGAAGGTATTATGGTCAGTGAAATAAGTCAGAAAGAGAAAAACAAATGCCATATGATTTCGCTTATATGTAAAATCTAAAAACCCAAACAAAATAGAAACAAACTCATAGATACAAGAAACAAACTGTTGGTTACCAGAGGGGGAGGGGTTGGGGTGAGCAAAATAGGTGAAAGGGAATAAGAGGTACAAACTTCCAGTTATAAAATAAATAAGTCATGGAGATGGAAAGTACAGCTTACGGAATCTAGTCAATAATATTGTAATAACTTTGTATGGTGACAGATGGTAATGAGACTTAGCATGGGGATCATTTCATAATATATAAAATATCAAATCACTAAGACCTATACCTAAAACTAGCAAGATACTATATATCAATTATACTTCAATTTAAAAATACTGGAATAGGAACAAGACAACAAAGATCCCTTCTAACTTAAAAAAATGTATTTTTTACCAGAGTGATATATCTACACAATTTAAAAAACAAATGGTAGAGAGGACTTCTTTAGCAAACCAACTGTCCTCTCTCTTACCTTCCTTCTCCCACTCTCCATAGATTCCTGCTTCTCCATTTTCTTCATTTTTGTGGGGTTATACCTTTTTCGTATTCCTTCATTATCATTTTAATGGATCCTTGGAAGGCAGCATATAGAAACCCATGTGCCCATCTTGAAAAACAAGCCTTCCTCTCATCATGGACTAATTTTTTTTTCCTTAGTCAAGAATATAAAAAGCAGAATCCATTGTCTTGAAAATCCTCTGCTTATAGAGTCAAAATGCATACAAATGTGTGTGTCATTTAAGCCTGTGTTAGAAACATACTTCTTGGGGCGCCTGGGTGGCTCAGTGGGTTAAAGCCTCTTCTTTCTGCTCAGGTCATGATCCCAGGGTCCTGGGATCGAGCCCCGCATCGGGCTTTACTTTACTTCCTCCTCTCTCTCTGCCTGCCTCTCTGCCTGCTTGTAATCTCTGCCTGTCAAATAAATAAATAAAATCTTTAAAAAAAAAAAAAAAGAAAGAAACATACTTCTTCCATCTAGTCTCGTCCTTTTGACCTTCTAGATATTTCTCTATCCTCTTGCCCTCATGGGTTCAGGATTCAGGCTTTTTGCCCTCATCCATTTGGTGCTCTCCAGAAAAACATTACCTTGAACATCAACATTTTAATTAAAACTTTCGGGGACACCTGGATGGCTCAGTGGGTTAGGCCGCTGCCTTGGGTTCGGGTCGTGATCTCAGGGTCCTGGGATCGAGCCCCGAGTCGGGCTCTCTGCTCAGCGGGGAGCCTGCTTCCTCCTCTCTCTGCACCTGCCTCTCCACCTGCTTGTCATCTCTCTCTGTCAAATAAATAAATAAAATCTTAAAAAAAAAAAACTTTCATTATAGGTCACCTGTCACAATAGCAGATTGTAAAATGATTATCAGGATAAAAACAGCAAGGTCACAAATAACGTATTAGCTACAGTCCTAGCTGTGCTCTAGGAGGGGAGACACAGGGAGGGGCAAAGCAGCTAGAACCAAAGTGGCCGAAGTGTGGGATCCCCACACCATGACCTTCCACTCTCCCAGGGATGATTACCCACCCCATGGCTCACTCCTCGGCTGGCTCCCCCTGCTATCCCTGTCATTTCTGCCCTTCCCGACAGCTAAATGGAAAGCTGGGCGGAGCACAGAAAAATTAGACTAAATTCTATCCTCCGACACTGCCAGTTAGACAAAATTCTGTCCTCTGATACTGCCAGTTAACCCACCTGTACTTTACTTCATCCCAATTTTACTTCTCCCTAACTGCTACATACCACAGAGGGCCCTGCTGGAAAGGACCAGCTAAACCAAAGCCACGTTTCCATTAGGCAGCAACACCACACTGAGCTCCTAGTATCTCATGGCCATTGGTCCGTCATCTTTGTTTATTAATTCCTGCTTTGCAGAGGGTTAAGTAGACAATGCTCACAGAATGCACCTTTATCTGGGTTAGTACTTGTGAACAGGGAAAAAAAAGAGAAGATATCTACTTTGGAAAAAAAAAAGCCATCAAAGCTCCTTAGCACATAATACATTTTAGCAATCAGAGCCAGAACCCAAAAGCTTCGTAAAGAAAAGCAAGTGAAAACGCCTCTAATCGTCATTTTTTAAATGCCTTGTTTCCTGCCAATCTTACATTCGCTTCCAGAGAAGCAAAAGTTGCCCGCTCTGCCAGCGCCTTTGTCAGCTGCCAGCTGTTACTTCCCTGGAAAAAAGGGTCAGAAGGCTGCTGGTAGCTAATAGCCAGCCAGAAGCTGCGAGAAAGAACCATCCCTCGTGGGTTTTAGCTGCTGGCTGATTGTCAGCCGAGAGCTACAAGTTCTGGTTTGATAAAAGCCAGCTATAGATTTCAAACCTTCTTTTTTTCTTTTTCCATTTGTGCTCTGAAATTGTCGTGCACTCCAAATGGAACTCTGTGAGCACGCGGGCCTTTGTTCTGCCTTGTTAGGCACCCGCAGTTCGAGTCCTCTCCAGACAGTCACTTTGCAGGGAGGGCTGAGGCGAAGCAGGGGAGGCAGGAGGAGAGGGGTTTGGGGCTGGATGAGCTGCGTGATGCCCGATGGCACGTGAGCAGCCCTGAGTGAGGATGGACACAGCAGAGAGGGTTTCATGCTCTAAGAGACAAGCTCAGAGTCTAGTTGTTTCTGTGATGGCTGGGTGGGGGCGGGGAAATGTGCTTGTAAGTTCGAGTCAGGATTTATTGACTGAAGTCCCCTGAAATGAAACAGTCACCAGCTCGAAGCACCAGGCATGAAATCCGAGTCTTAAACTGCTTCAAGGCTCCCAACTGTTCCCCTAGGCCAGCGAGAAGAATTACCTTCTCAGAGACATGGTGCGGAAATCAGAGCTCTGTAGATTTCAGGGGGTCGGGCAAGAAGGGGGGGGCACGGCAGGAACTCGGTACAATGGTGTGCTTTAAATCCAGATGCTTAGGGGCTGTCATGTGCCATGCATCAACGGTGAAAAATAAACACCCAGCAGAAGCTGGCTTTGAGTTAAGGCGAGTGCACAATAAATTTCAACTGGTTAAATTAATCGCTCGCTGCTTGTTGTGAATATTAATCCCAGGGAGGGAGCTGGCTTCAACCCAATCAAAAGACAGGTGAAAACTGAAAACAGCAAAACATTTGGGATCTTTAGAGGGAAGGCTTACCTGTGAGCCAAGCGCTGATGCTGAGTCCCATTGAGAAGCAGAATCTAACAAACAGCCCCTCCCGCTCTGCGGGAGTGACTGCACCGTGGGAGCCAGCTCAGCCTGCCCTCAGCCCGCACCTGTCCACCCCCCACCCCCCCCACCCCCCACTCCCCCCCACCCCCGGGCTCTCTGGGGACAGAATGCAGAAGAGTCTTGCCTGAGGGTGTGGAAAAATGGAAGATGAAGGAGCCTGGACTCCTAATTTCCTAATTTGGCTTTTCCTGATTATTGTGTAAAATGTACATTAAAATTTTTACCATTTTATTTTTATTTTTCTTAAGATTTGAAAGAGAGAGAGCACAAGCAGGGAGAGAGGCAGAGGGAGAAGCAGACTCCCTAAGGAGCTGGGAGCCTGATTTGATCCCAGGTCTTGGAGATCATGATCTGAGCTGAAGGCAGACGCTTAACCATCTGAGCCACTCAGGCACTCCCAAATTTACCATTTTAACCATTTCCAAGCGTGCAAGTCAACAGCCCTGAGTATATTCACAGTGTTCTGCAACCATCACCACTCCCAATTACTAGAATTTTTCATCATCCCAAATAGAAACTCTGCACGCATTAAACAACAGCCCCTTATTGTTCCCTTTTCCGGAAAGCTTTCTCCTATATACTGTCTCTATGAACATGACTACTTTAGGTATCTCATAAAAGTGAAATCTAATAATATTCATTCTTGTACATCTATCTTGTTTCACTTAGCATAACATTTTCAAGGTTCAGCCATGTTGTAACATGTATCAATACTTCATTATGTTTAGGGCTGAATAAAATTCCATTTTATGGATATACCACATTTCGTTTATCTATTCACCTCTTTGGTTTCAGGGTTTTTTATTTAAGTAGGACGCATGCCCAGCATGGAGCTGAACTTGGGGCTTGAACTCATAACCTTGAGATCAAGACCGGAGTTGAGATGAAGAGTCAGACACTTAACCAACTGAGCCCCCCACATGCCTCTATCCATTCATCTGTTGATGGACATTTGAGTTATTTCCACTCTTTGATTACTATGAATAGTGCTGCTATGAACATTTGTGATACCTGTTCAAGTCCCTACTTTTGATTCTTTTGGGTTTGTTTCTTTTGAGGAATCACCAAACTATTTCCCAATTTGTTTCTAATATTCCTAGAATTCTGATATAACAGAAAAAAAATCATTACAAAAAGATACAGTAATGGTTGCTTTTGGCATTCAGTATTGATCTCAGTGGGAGATGGCTGTTTATGGAATGACCCTGATGGGACATGTTTGGGTATATAAAGAGAGATGCTTTACAACGGTCCCGAAGGAGAAGGTCACCACCAAGAAGAAGTAGAAGGTACAGCCTTGATAAGGATGTGAAACTGTTGTCCTCCCTGGGTGGTGCTGAGACGGGGGCCCTGGAAGGAGGGAGAGAAGAGGCCTCTGGAGAGAGGGAGCCACACTGAGGTCACGGATCCTTAGGTGAAAGATGGCCAATGAAGCTAGAAGGCCTCACAGTCCATTGTAGATTGCTGACTTGGTCGGCCCTGGGCAGTCATTCCCCTCTGTCTTCCCTAAACCTTCAGCTAAAACATTTTCTGTTTCATGAAGTGGTGATCGTGGCCTTGTGAGCAGATCAGGAGCATGAGAGGGACAGGGAAGGGGGGGTGAGGCTCTCTCACTGTGTGTGAGGTTGGACTGTACCCCTATTCAGTGCCCGCAGAAAATCGGAGGGCCAGGTGGCCATGAGGCACATCAGAAACTCTGCAGGAGACGAGGTGGGGATTTAGTATCACTTGGAGTAGATATTGAAGAAGAAAGCAGTTGCAGACAATGGAAGACTTGGGGCTTTCCAGGGTATCCTGAGAATACTGTGTCTCTGAGCAGGAAAACCAGAGTCACCCTATGTAAAGTCCCAGTGTCATATGAGAGCAAGCAAGTCCTGCTCAGTGAATGTTCCATCCGGGCAGGACACTGAGACTCACCCTCTCTGTGGCAACTTATGTCAAAAGGCACAGCCTGTTAAACAGAACTTTGTGGAGACGCTGGGGCAGCTTAGATAAGATCTCACTTCCCTTCTCTATGAGGAACAGCCCCAGACAAGTCATTCTGGGCACCAGCCTCGAAAAGTGAACTTGCTCAGACAGAACCCACCCTATACCGTAACAGGACCTTGTCAAGTACCATCGGCCTCGATACGGCCACCACGGGTATCAGCGCTTGGACCCACATAATGAAATGGCAGGAATTTGGGGATTTTCCCCAGGCAGCAAGGGAGACCGTGGCCCCATAACCCAGAATATGTTGAGAGGGGTCAGAATAGGCTCCCCAAAATGGCTACTGCCAAGGAGAAATTCTCCATGGCAGGCAGAGCAAAGGGTCCTCGGAACCACAGTCCTTGGGCCCCGTGTTTGAGACCCTTGCTGTTCCGAATGTGGTCCACAGAGTAGCACCCGAGAGCTCATTAGAAATCCGAACCCCAGGCCTCACCCCAGACCTACTCAACCAGAATCTGTCCCTTAAAACACGCCCGGGAAAGGTACCTGTGCACCACATTCTGAGAAGACATTTTTGGCGTCCGGCTCCGCAACCTTGGCGGTACCTTGGAATCACCTGGGAAACTTCAGGTTTTGACAGACCCTGTCCGAGCTCTCAGGTGATTCCAATCTGTAGTGGAATCTGAGAACCACCGCTCTAGAGAGTTCTGCTCTGGCCTCTTCCAGCTGCGCCCCTGTGCTCGGGTGAGGGATCCGAAGGCCAGTGGCATGCTGATGAACAGGCTTCCCAGGAAAAAAACGAAAACAAAAACAAATGACCTGTGATATTTGAAAGTTGAAAGTTTGCTATTTCTCCTTGTGTATCTCTGCCTACGCCACCGCAGCTGAATTTGGGCTGCGAGGGTGGGAGCAGGAGGACAGAGGTGGGGAGAGATGACTCAGCTCTCAGGCTCCTGCACCAGCCGGCACCCAGGCTTGGGGCCAATGGGATGTGTCCATAGGGAGCCTCTGCCCTCCTCTAGGGACCGTAGAATTCCCTGATCCCGTGCAGGCCTTTTCTCCAAGGGGGTGGTACAGAGTTTTAAACAGGGGCCCCTCGGAGGAGCCGGCATTAGGAAGAGCATGGGAGGGGGTTGAGAGCAAGGGCTCCCACCTCCTCCCTGTAAGTGCGGGAATGACGCTGCGGACGGTCACGCCCCATTTTGAATTTGTGGCTCTTTGCGGAGCTCTGCTGTGGGATGGCAACCCTCTGTTATGACCAAACTTTCCCCGGTCCTTAAGAGCAGGTTTAACTTTCCAGTCTGGGGCTCAGGTGTGTTTCGGGGAAAGAGGGAGAGAGACAGGGAGAGAGGCCAGCAGATGCTGGCAAGGGCTTGAAGGAATCGGGAATTTAAGTGGGAATGAGCAGGAGAATGTAACTTAACTCTGACTGCCCAGGAAGCCTTGGAAATAGTGGGGAGGCGCTGGACTTCCCACAGGATGTGGGAGATAGATTTACGTCACGGTGTTTGTTTGTTAAAGGAAAGATGATCTCGAAAGTTCGGAGGACTTATGGCAGAGAGCTCAGAGCCTGGAGTTAGACTGCATGAATTCAAATCGCAGCCCCATCACTCACGAGCCTTGTGGCCCTGGGCAAGTGGTCTAAGCTTCCTTCCACTCCCTACTCCATGTCTTCCTCATGAACCTGGGGTGCACTGGAAGACAGGGGACTGGCCAGATCTGTGGCAGGAAAGGGTTAAGGAGAGCAAAGGACCTTGTGGCAGTAACACTAGAAGGCTGGAGGAGGTGGCATAGAATGGGCCTTCTGGGGAAGGAGTTTCTTGGGAAGATGATGCTCAAAAAGAAGGACACGTGGAACCAATGAAGGGAACTAATGAATGAAAAAAAAGGCTGAAGACAAGCATCACCTCCTTCCCAGCTGTTATTAGCTCCAGGCTTCAGTCTCTCACCTAAATGCCAGGTAATCCTTCTTTTCTTTTATATATTTATTTTTAAGGATTTTATTTTTAAGTAATTGCTACACCCAAGGTGGGGCTTGAACTTAAACCCTGAAATCAAGAGTCATGTGCTATACTGACTGAGCCAGCCAGGTGCCCTGGTAAGACTTCTTTTAAAAGATTCAAAGTGTGAGGGCTTGAGCTGCATCAGTGCCTAGAAATTAAGCTTCCTCAAAGGGCCTATGAGCTCCCCAGAATGCTGCCATCTCTACCGTGTGTGTGTGTGCGCGCGTGTGACACAGAGAGAGAGCAAGACAGAGACAGAGAGAGAGAGGATGTCTCATGGGTTGTCAGGGTCTTGTGGCTCTGGTTCCCTGGTCAGCTTCAGGTGCCAGCCAGCAGCAGGACCCCCTTTAAGGCTTGTCTGTCTCCAACTTGGAACTTTCACACGAGTAAAATTTCCTGACCTTATTGCTTTTAAGATGCAATTCTAAGAACATCTTTTTTACAGATTATCATCACTACTTCTGTTTACTCTTACTTCTATATGCATTCTGCCAAGTAGGCAAAGCTCGCATGAGAAGAAACCGTATTTTTTTCTCTGCCAGGAAGGTGGGATACCAAGGCAGAAGCTTAGAGAGAGACAAGATAATTCTGCTTTCAGAGGGCCTGGATGATGTAGCCTGTCTGTCCCCAGACCAGAGTGCAGATCAGGGCAGGCAAAAGCTCTCACCAGGTATGTGCTTCGGCCTTTGGTTTTTCCTCAGCTAGGTCCTCACCTGTGGTCGGATGTTCTGATCTGTAGTAAATTCTCTGACATACAACACTCCCTTAGCTGGTAGCAGGAAAGTACATCTTAGTGCCTCATAGGAATATTTGTAGTATCTACTGTTTTTTTTTGTTTTTGTTTTTGCCCTTCCAGTATTGACTGATCATTGATTCTGATTGGTTTATGACTTTGAGAGTTTCTATGTTTTACTATAATAGCAGCTCGTGTTTACTGAGCTCAATGGCAGACACAGCCCACAGATCATGTAATCTCTTCATACTCCTCCCGCGGGCCTGCACAGTATAGCAGTGTCATTAGTTGTGTCATCTGTGTCTGGCTGAGGAGGCAAGCGGGACTAAAGTCTACCCTCGCCCTCGCCCACCAAGGGCTGTGCTGAGGAAGAGGCTTCATCCCGGGGGAGCAAAAACTGTTCTTCACACAAAGACAGCAGCCAGAACTGCTACATTTGGAGCCTTGCTCACCTGTGAGAGAGATGTCTTACTATTCCCATTGCAGAGATTAAGAAACTAAGGGACACAAAGAAGCAGTGCAACTTCCCGAAGGTCACACAGCTGGCAGGTTGAGGAATAGGGACACAGACCAGACACCTGACTCAGAGCTCAGGCTCTTGACCTGGATGCTATTGGTATAATGTCTGTTCCACTCCCTGGGAATTCCCAGTCTTGGGTTGTGAGCGCCCAGAAGACAGGCTTTCGCATCCCAATGGTTGGCCTTTGAGTCTACACAACCTGCCGGGTTAATGTGTACATGAAGTGACCTCTCATTCTATAGGCGTGAAAGCTCAGGTTCTCTGCACAGAGATCTCTGACTACGGCACCCGGTCGGTGGCTTGAGACTAGAATTTCATGATATAACAAGAAGAGCAGAGGCATTGAGAACTGTCAGGCAAAGGAAGCCCCAAGCAAATCAACCAACTAGATTCTCTTGAGGGCATGCAGGTTCTGAGGCCAAGCAGGACTGCGGTCCAGAGCTCAGACGACCGAGCCTGCTTGAAGGGGAGGGTTTAACATGAAGATCCACCTACCTGCCTTGTATCCACACCCCACACCGTGGTCGAGCCCTGAAAGGTCAGTGTCCCCGGAAAATAGATCTCCCTTCTTAACCGTGTGACTCCGGTTTCCCCCGTTTACTGCATTTCTCTGGGTTCTGCCCTGCCTGCCGCCACCACCCTTCCAGATCCTTCCCGCCCTCTCCCTGATGCCTGAAATTCCTTTAATATGGAACAAAGGCTTTCATTTCATACAGGGTGATGAGGCTTAAAATGCAAGCACCCCTCAGAGAGGTGGCATACTGATTTAAATTCACACCATGTAACTTAGGTATAAACGAGTGCTCGGGTTTTTTTTTTCCGGAGAGCACCTTTTGATGAGGGGAAGGCAGCGGAAAGAATAAGGACACTGGGAAAGGCAGCGTTAGAAGGATGGGGGTCTAGAGAAAGAAAAGGGCACAGAGAGGAGATGAAGCCGTGTGGCTTCGGCATATATATGTGTGGCATCCTTGGCCCCCCAGCGGGTACCAGGCAGCTCGGTGGAGGGGTGGGCAGGGCGGCCTTTCTCGAGAGTCCACTCTGCTTTGAAACCCAGCTGTGTGGCCCTCGCAAGGCTACTTAACTTCTCTGCACCTTGCTTTCCTCGCTTGGAAAATGAGGTGAACGAAACCTATTGTGCAGGACTGCTTTGGGGATTTCTGTTTTATTTATTTTATTTTCTATTTTACTGTGGTGACATGCACATAACATTTACCATCTTAGCCATTTTTAAGTGTACGATTCCGTGGCACTTAGTACATTGACTTCGGTGCAACCATCTCCACCATCCCTCTCCAGAACCCTTTCCTCTTGCAAAGCCAAAAGTCTGTATGCATGAAACAATGACTCTTCTTGCCTCCTTCTGCTCAGCTCCTAGCCATCACCGTTCCAATTTCCATCCCTGTGAATCTGACTATTCTAGGTACCTTGTACAAGTGGAATTACGTAGTATTTGTTCTTTTCTGACTGGCTTATGTCACTTACCATGATGTCTTCCAAGTACAGCTGTGCTGTAGCATGTGTCAGAATTTCCTTCGTTTTTAAGGCTAAATAGTATTCCGTTGTACGGATAGATCCCACTTTGCTTATCCACTCATCCAAAGATGGACTGTTGTGTTGTTTCCACCTTTGGGGCATTGTGAATAATGCTGTTTTGAACATGGAGGTACAAATATCTCTTTGAGACCCTGTTTTTAATTCTTTTGGGTATATCCAGAAATGGAATTGCTAGATCATATGGCCTTTATTTATTTATTTTTTTGAAGAACCGCCATATTGTTTTCCCACAGGGGCCACACCACTTAACATTCCCACCAACAGGGTACAAGTGTTCCCTTTGCCCCACATCCTCGCCAACACTTGATTTCTCTTCTCCTCCTTCTTCTCCTCCTCACCTTTCTCCTTTTTGTAACCAACCTAATTATTAAATACCTTACACCGTTTTTACACAGTTTCTGAAAGACACACAAGAATACGTTGAGAATCTCACTTTGCATGCCTTGCACCTAGTGTAGGTCTGGAGAAAGGCAAGCACTCACTAAAGGTTTGGTGACTGGAATACCCAGAAGAACAGTACTGGGAGCCTGGGTATTTCTTCTCGTCCTGCCATTGTCCCTTCAACCATGCCACAGAGCGTAAGCCCACAGTGTGTGAGCACAGTGGACCCACTGAACAAGGGCCATCCTTGGGGAAATTCCTTCTGGTGTGCCCTAGTTTCACTCTGCCCTTTTAGCATTTGAAATCATACCATTTAAAAATGGAAACTCAAGTCTTGTCCAAGGAATGAGTCTTTCCCTTTTTCTTTTCTTTTCATCAATTAATACTGTAGAGTGGAGAGTTTCTGAACATCAGGTCCAAATGGCTTTATTTGGTTTGGTTTACGGAGGTGGGAAGAGCTGACTTTCATCTAATGATGTCTTTTGCAAGAAGCTGGTGAGCTTCTTGAAGCTGGCAAACACAAACCGTCCCCTCCTAGGGAGAGGACTGACCCACATCTTGGCTACTCTAGTTATTGTTTCTGCAGTCGCCAGGCCCGTATACACACGGCACCATATGACTGACAGTCTCCGTACCACTCTTTTAGTGTCTACATCTTCTTTTTCTTCTTGAGTGCTGTCAAGAGTAGTGCAAAGGAAGCACAATACCTGTGTGCACCCAAGCATGTAGGAAGGACAGAACACAATACAACAAGAAGGGACAAGAAGTAACATTCCCCCAGAGGGGAGACAGTTCTGGAATCCTTTTCTACGGACTAGCTGTGTAAATCCGGAGAAGTTACTTGATGTCTCTGAGCCTTGGAGTCCCCGAAGACCAAGTGGGAATGACAGTCAATGGCTTTCTCGGGACTGCTGGAGGGTTAAATGTGCTGACCTGTAGCATAGGGTGGGTTCCTGGTGAAGCGTCCCTCTCCTGTGATGGCAGCTGAAAGGGTATATGCATTAGTCTGAAAACACCAGTGGAGACCCCTGGGGGACAGACGTGCTCATTTCCCAGAGTCCCTGACGCTTTCCCTGCGTCTACATTTCCCTGTAGCTGCCTACAGCACATTCATAAACTGTTCTAAACAGTTTATGTCCTCAGGCTGCTTTTCAGCAGGGGCCCCAGAAAAGACCCCAGGTAGGAACTATGAACCTATTCCTCCAGGTGCCTGCCCTTCTGTTCAGGATAAACAGGGACAGGAGGAAGGCCCAGCTCACAGCAATTAAAAGCAGCACTTCAGCACCTGGTTATCTTCCTACACAGCCCTCAGGCCTCCCATCTGGGGAAAGAGTTGGGAAGAGAAATGGAAAAGAAAATTCTCCCTGTTCTTCCTGATGGGTTGTATTCCAAAGGTAGTACCTGACAGAAGCATCTTCCAGGCTTTTCCTGGGCCATTGAAGGAATGGAAGAAAAATGAAAACGGTTTTCACAGCGCCCCTTTTCTTGGCTCTCCTTGTTTCCTCCCCTTGACATTCTTTTCGTCTCTGTTCTCCAAGTATCCTGAGACTAGCTGCCGCACAGAGAATACTGTTTCTCCCTAAGCAAAAAAAAAAAAATAATAATTTTTATAATTTTGAGGCAGAAAGTTCAAGGCCACTGTAATAAATACTACTGTTTAAAAAATATGCTTCTGGAAAAAAAAAGACTCAAACAGCCCTTATGTGTAAATAGCATAAAAGTCCTTCATTCTCCCTCGTTCCCCTCAATCTCATCCCTTGGAGGTGACAACCACTTCACAGTCTGCATATGCGTTTTCCCAGACATTTATAATTTCTTCCTCTGACAGACATGGAATGATTGTCAGTGTGTCAGACGCCACGGAGAAGTGAAAAAACATAAATCTATATATGTATGTCCATGTGTTTATCTGGCATATATAGTGGCAAAAATGAGATCATGTGTCTCAATAAATAATATCCCAGAGCCACTTCTCCCTGTTAGAATGTAGAAATACAGACATACATATTTATGATTTTTCACAGCTGCATAGTATTCCGTTTTAAGGCTATAGCCAAACATCTACAACATGTATATTTTATTTTAAAAATAAGCCATTTATCCTCTGCCTGCAGAATGCAGAGGAACCCACTTCTTGGAACCTACTAGAGCAGAACCTGGCATTCTGGGTGGGGATGCTGTAGGGTCTGTCCCCGGCACAAGGGTGGAGAGATGGTTAGATGTGCGGGCTGAGCCTTGGGCCTCTTCAGTGAGTGGGCAGGGCCAGCACCTGCGGCACAATGTGCCCACCCAGGCACCTCGCTGTGGTACCCAGCCGCCCAGTGCCCTCACTGATTCCAGAGCTCTAGCGGCCACAGCTCCCATCACATTCTGCTGCCGCTATCATCCTTTGTCCAGTGTCTAGTTTGACCATAATTTCTGTAGGCTACTGATTAAATAAGGAGAAGGAAGGAGAAGAAATAAACTTGAAGTCATGAAAAATGCAGCCAGAGGAGGACAGTGTGTATGTTGCATGTGTGCAAGCGTGCACACGCACGCACGCCTGGGCACGTGCCTGTGTGAGGGGGGGTGTGGGTGTGTGTGTTGAAAGGACTCACTTTTTCGTGCGTGTTGATGGGCAGGGTGTGTGCATGTGTGTGTTTTCTTAAAAGGAGTTACTTTTTCGTGCCTTTTAATGGGCAGGGTGTGCACGTTCACTGGGGTGGGCAGGGAGTGCTCCCTCAGTGGTGAAGGGCAGCAAATGCTGATATTTTAAGCAGCTGCAGATAGTTACGAAGCTCTTGCCTCATACTCCACCCAGCTATCTGCCCTCAGTCTCCTCCTTTGGAGCTGCTAATGAATAACCAGTCTTAACACCCAAGCCCAATCCCCCTCACCCCCAGGCACCCTCTCGGGCTAAGGCTAGGGCACTGCGGGGAGCACGGAGATCCGAGATCCGGGTCAGTGTGGACATTCCTCCACAGTTACTTAGCTGGGTGGTGGAAGCAAAAATGCACCCTAATTGGTCAGCCAGTGGCCTTTTCTAGGGAGTGAAGGAGGTTTCTGTTTTAAGAAATAAAGTGACTTCTCGGCTGTTGATTCACTGCCCACAGGGAGATTTTTCAGCCGAGGCTTCCTAGACTCTAGAAATTTGCATACAACTTCCACTTCCTGCTTCAGAGCCTGTTCTACTACTTACCTGGGCCTGGAGAGGGAGGAGGGAGGCGGGAACCAGCCAAGGTGGAGTGTGAGAAGGAGAGAGCCCGACCACCCTGCCCGCTGGTCTGTCTGTCTTTGGCGGTGCTAAGGTAAGTTGTTCAGAGCGGTTGCCTGCCTGGCCTTACTTTTTAGCTGCTGACCCATTTTCCCAAACACTGTTTTCTTCTTTACTGAAACGTTCTGCCTTCCCCCCCCCCTCCACTCCCCACCTTTAACTTGTTCTCGTACTGACTTGGGCTGAGAAAATGACACTGGAGTTTCTGGCGAAGAGAAAGTGCTGGTGGTTTAATATTTCAAACGGGCGAGCTGAGTGAGATTAACTCTTTGAGCAACAGGACAGTGCGCACACGGGTGTGTTTTTCTTCGGAGCTGCTTGGGAACCATTTGTTTGAGTACTTAGTGTCCCCACAAGTTTCGGTTAAGGATCCAGCCTCTCCAAGGAGGGATCTGGGGACGGCAAAAATTAAGTAATTGGCTTCCAGCCCCAGGACACGTCAGTGGCAAAGATGGAAGGAAAACTCCCAGTTTTCTTGATCCTTGTCTCATGCAGGGAAAAGATCAACCCCACATTCTTGGGCCAGGAAGTTCAGCTCTGCTCTGTGCCAGCTCCCCCTACAGCTCCTCTTACCCTCCCCCCTCCCAAGCTGCGGGGACATTTACTGGCACTGAAAACAGGGGGAGAAATGCTATTACTTGATCTCAGCATCTAATCAAGCTTCATGTGACTTTCAAGTTCAAGATGAGCTCTTAGAATAGGGGATTTTTAAAAAATGGATGGTGGGGTGGCGGGGGGGTGGGGAGGCCAAATTAATAAAAAAGAGGACAAGAGACTTGGTTTCAAGTCCTTATTCCACTCCTTGCTGGCTCTGTGACTTAGGCAATTCACTTTGGTTTCCCTAGGCCTGGATTTCTTCATCAATAAAATGTGTGTGGGGGATGAACTAACATGATTTTGTCTAAATTCCCTTCTAACAAAATAATGGGAGTCCCACAGGGGTAGCCATACTGGGTGGTCTTGGAAGATTTGTTTTGTTTGCTGACTATTCAAATATATTAATTTTACCTCCTGCTACTAGATGGTTAGTTCCTTGAGGAAGGGGGTTTTGTTTCTTAATCCTTTCTACCCCCTAGCACCCTGTATGGGTATCAAACGCTTTATAGGTGCTCAAGCTCTTTCCATATAAGCTGCTTTGATTTCTGTTTCATCACCTGCTCTCAACACACAAGGTAAAAGCAGCTTTCAGGGCCAGAGACTGGGGGTGGCTGTGAGGCCACGTGGCTCTGTGTGAGGGCTGCCCGGAATTTAGGCGTTTTTATCGGCTCTTGCTACATAAAACAGGGGGTTTCTTGAATTAGTTCATGTCCCATTTGGGTTCCCCAGGAACTGTCCTGTGAACTTGCCCACAGAGTCAAGGCAGGCCAGACCAGCCTGGCTCCAGGAGGCTGTGTTACCAACTCAGCTGGAGCTGAAAACCACTGCTGGGCTAGACCAATCACTGTGCGGTGAGGGTGGGGGGTGGGGGGTGGGGGGGGCTTTAACCCGAGGTGAAAGGAAGCGTGTAGCACATCCCAATACCATGTAAGGGTGATGACTGTGATTGGCAGACACGGAATCCTTAACCTTTTCCAAACCACTACTTTATTATTGTTGTTGTTATTGTCATTGTTATTATTTCTTTTGGGCAGTTATTTTTTTGTCAGTGCAACTCCAGCAGGCCCTGGCCGACTGAGATGGGCCAACTCAGGGCTTTAAGTATTGCCAAACTCTTTCTGTGGAAAGGCTGAGGTATAGTCCTTGTCATGTTCTTAGATGGCTTTCTCCCCCCAGCCCGGGATGAGAGGACAGAAATGTCACAGTGTTTCAACTGTGATGAGTTACCCATTACATTTTCAAATAATGAAGCACCGTTATCTGAAATGAGGCTCACTGGTCCCAGCTGCCAACCTGACTTTTACCCAGAAAGACCACCCACAGTCATTCTTAATCTGGTGTTGTGGCTCCAAGTCCTTTCATGATGAAGGTCATGACATGGTGCGGTGACGGCTCTGTGCGCTGTGTGGGGTGGGCTGACTAGCAGTGAAGTCAGGGCAATGAACCAACACGTCTGGGAGAAGATTCCTAACTGGGACATTCCCACTTCTGCAGGGTGCAAAGACAGAAAATGTTTAAGTCTGCTTCTCCCAGGATTAAAGAGTTAGTGACTTTGAAATGCTCTGAAAATAGGAGGAGAAAGCAGTTATATTCGCAGGCATACTTTGACAAGCATTCAGAAAGGCAGATTATGTGGGTAATTTGTCTAAATGAAATCTGTTTTACACAACACAGAATTGAAAGCTCAGAAATACCCTGAATTCCACCATTTTTCTACGGCAGACGATTTTAGATAAGCCCATAAAAACATGTAAGAATTGCAGGCAACTGTTTGGAGGGGGAGGGGAGGGGAAGAAGCACAGACGAGGCTCGTTAAACTTTAAATTCCTTTAAACTTTAAATTCCTTTCGGATCCAGTGAAATGACCCCTAATGTTTAATCAGATTTCCTTATCAAAACAATCCTGCTGTCCTTCCGTGAGAAAGCATCGGAGGACTGGAATCAAGAAGCTCTCTCCCCCTGGGCCTCTCTGGTTTCTTCTCAGTGCGTTGTCACCAAGATATTTTTAGTTCGTGAATCCCCAGCTGTCCCTACCCCCCCCCCCAATCTTCGTGTCCTGTCACCAGCAGGCCTTTGCCAGCCCACATGTGCTCCAATACCTGCAGCAAGGGTCTTTCTGCGCGTGCGTGTGGGGGCCGCGTGCGTGTGGGGGGCGCGTGCGTGCGGGGGCGCGTGCGTACACGCATGTATAGACACCAGAGGGCGCGGGGCGGTACTGTTGAGTTGTAAATGGGCTGAGGTGGTGGGGCACCTTTCGTCTGCCAGGTGACCCCATAGAACTGTGCCAGTTTGGCTTGGGTCCCTGATGAGGCCCCTAAAATGGAGCCATTTGCGGGGTGATGGAACTGCCGGGGCCTCCCCCAGCCCGCGTGTCCCCCTTCCTTCCACCCTGAAGACCGAGGCTGGCTGGGGTCTTGGCAGGTCCCTCAGTGATGAGGGAAACTTGGCTCTTTTCTGCCTCATTGATTTCCCGCTCTGGGGGGTTCCGGTGTTTTTCCTTCTTCCCCTCCCAGGGTCACTGAGGCTCCCTCCCATTTCTAATCCCTGCTCCTCCTCGGAGCTGTCTGCCTAGGCTCTTCCTGGTTCATTAGCTGACCTACGACACTCTTGCCTTTCACCTGTATTCATTCTTTCCCTTCCCTTCCAGCTACCCCTTCTCATACCCAGTAATACATAAAAATCCCAATTTAAATAAATCTCTCTCCTACACCAATAAAGGGCACATTTTTAAGAATGCCCTTCAAGGTTTTCCCACTTTCCTTGTTGTCTCTCTCCTCTTCCATTCCATTTTTGCTTAATATCCCCTCTTCTTTCTCTCCTGATTTTTCCTTTCTGCCCCTTCTCCTTCTCTCTGGGGCTTGGACTGAAATTAAGAATCACAGATCTGTGCTTAGAGAAACCTTATCTGAAACAAAACGAACAAAAAACCTGGGCTGGTTTGAGGCTGTTCTCCAAATATTTATCCCCAGCTAACTAGAGAGCAGAATCCATCCGTTCCCATTAGTCCGTGGTCTTCTTGTTTAGGAGCTCAGAGGAACTCCAGGGCGAACTTCAAACTCAGGTCAAGTCATGCTGTGCTGCCTTAAGCCTGATGTGAGTCGTACTGTGCAGGGGATGAAAAAGGGCCAGTAAATGCTCCCTTGTCTCCTGGGCTCACCACTGCTTCCAATCCTCTGGCTAACCAAATGGAAGAACTTCTCTGTCTGGTAAATTCTGCACGTAAATTTGGAAGTATTTATTCACTGGAATTTGAACGGGAGCCAAACAGTTCACTCAAAACCAGCTTCCACTGAGCAAACCGACATTGTGAAAGTTTGCATGCATTTGGGCAATAAACAAAGAACATTAATGAGTTTAAAGATTTTTTTTTTAAATATGTGACTTTTAGACTTTTAACTCATTAAAAAAAAAATTCCTCCCTGAGGAATGAAGTAAGTCCTTGAGACTCTGTAATTGAAAGTATCTGATCCATATTGGATCTGAGGATCTTTCTAGCTGTAAATTTATATGTTTATTTATTCTGTCCACCTGAAATATTCATGCTGTGTGTCTCTAGGACTCTTCAGCCCCATTGTTGACCCAAAGAATTCTTAAAAAAAAAAAAAAAATCCAAGCAGTAGGTAAAGAACAAGCCTTGATTACTTAGGAGCTGGTAATGTGGTTTATTAATTACTCAGGCTGCTCACTTCTGCCCTTCCTCTGTTTCGTGCTCTGCTATTTGTCTTCTTCCAGGGACATAACACCTTCATTAAATCCTATCTGTCCTTGCCTCAGAGGCATCCCCTGGAAGATATCCCCTCTCTAGATGCATCACCATTTATCATCACCCTTTGTTTGTGCTCTGTCAACCAGTTTTCAATTTATTTTGAATTCAGTTTATGATTAAAATTTAATGAGATCCAATCAAGTGCTTTTCTCAAATCAAGATGCCTATGCAGTCTCATCCGTGTCCTCTATTGTAATGGCATGAAGGAAAGCCACCACAGGTTTCCCGCCTGGTAAACCTTTATAAAACACAGGTGGCCTGTATCCACACCTCCTTAGCTTCAAGGTGAATGGTTACAAAACATATTCATTCTAGAAGCTTCCAGGTTTTACTCAGCTCCTTCAGGCCCCTTCCTCCCTCCTCTGTTCAAATAGCTGTACAAGTCAGGGCTCCCAACCAACAAATTAATGAGTGCGTGGGTTCTGGCGCTGAACTGCTTGGATTTGAATCCGGTCTGTGCTGCTTACTGATCATGTGATCTTGGGAAAGTTACTTATCTTCCCTGTGCCTCAGTTGCCCCACCTGTTAGATGAGATTGACAATAGTACTTACCAAATAGGGTAGCTGTGAGGATGAAATCAGTTAAAATATGTAACGCACTTGGAGCAGTATTTGACATGTAGTAAATGTACGATGAACACTAACAATTACTACTAATAAAGGGGAAGATTTTTTTTTCTTTCTTTTTTCCTTTCTTTCTTCCCCCCTCCCTTTTTTTTAAGAGATAGAGAGCATGCAAGTGGGTGGTGGGGGAACAGAGGAAGAGCATCTTCAGAAGGCTCCATGCCCAGTGTGAGTCCCATGCGGGGCTCAACCTCATGACCCTAAGATCATGACCTGAGCCAAGAGTTGGCCATTTACCCAACTGAGCCACCCAGGCACCCTAAGGGGAAGGTTTCTTTACATTTTGATTTGTCAGTATCGTCTGTATCGACGGTTGGTAAACTATAACCCTTGGGCCAAATGTGGCCCATGGTCTGTTTTTAGTACAGTGTGTTGCTAAGAATGGTTTTTATATTTTTATTTTTATTTATTTATTGATTTTAAGATTTTTCTATTTATTTGACAGAGAGAGATCACAAGTAGGCAGAGAGGCAGGTGGGGGGGTGGTTGCGGGTGGTGGAAGCAGGCTCCCCGTCAAGCAGAGAGCCTGATGCAGGGGTTAATCTCAGTACCCTGAGATCATGACCTGAGCCAAAGGCAGAGGCTCAACCCACTGAGCTACCCAGGCACCCCTGGTTTTTATATTTTTAAAGTGCTGTTTAAAAACATTTTAAAAAGTAGAGTAGGAGACAGAGACCATATGTGGTCCATAAAGCATGAACTATTTACTATCTGCACCTTTACAGAAAAAATTTGCCAAGCCTCTGATCTATGTGGTTTAATGGAAAGAGCTAGGAGATCTGTAGGTTAGATTTGGCTGTGACTTTGGGAAAGCTACTTAATGCAGCTAAGCCTCTGTGAAACAGGAATGCAAAAGTGTTAGCACGTACCTATTCTGTGGCCCAGCTTGTTTTAAGACAAGAGACAATGTGTACTGAATGTGCCAGAAACACACGTTGGCTAAAAAGATAACAGTCTCCATTCATTAGGCTCATATAATAGCATTAACATTCAGGTATAAAACCAGTAAACATAGTGTAGAAGAAAGTTCTAAAATGAGGTCGCTTGTAAAAATAGTATGATGGGGCACCTGGGTGGCTGTCAGTTAAGTGTCTGTCTTCCTTCAGCTCAGGGCATGATCTCCGACCTGGGATAGAACCCCAAGTTGGGCTCCTTGCTCGGCTGGGAGTCTGCTTCTCTCATTCCCTCTGTCCCTTCCCTCCACTCACGCGCTCTCTGTCTCAAGTAAGTAAATAAAATCTTTAAAAAAATAATAACAGGGGTGCCTGGGTGGCTCAGTGGGTTAAGCAACTCTGCTTTCAGCTCAAGTCATGGTCTCAGGGTCCTGGATCAATCCCCAAGTCAGTCAGTGGCTCTCTGCTCAGCAGGGAGCCTGCTTCCCCTTCTCTCTCTGCCTGCCTCTCTGCCTATGGGGGCTTTCTCTCTCTGTCAAATTAAAAAAAAAAAAAAATCTTTTAAAAAAAATAACAAGATGGGTTTTGTTTTTTGAAAGCTTGTTATGGGCCAGGCCCTATAGTCAGCATTTTTTTAAAGAGTTATTTATTTATTTATTTGAAAGAGAGCAAGTATGAGTGGGGGAAGGGGCAGAAGACAATCTCCAGTAGACTCCCCTCTGAGCAGAGCCCGTTGCAGGGCCCAGTTTCATGACCCTGAGATCATGACTGGAGCCGAAACCAAGGTTGGATGCTTAACTGACTGAGCTACCCAGTTCAGCCTTTCACAGCCCCTGGAGTCAGCATTTTACTTATATCTTCTCTCATCCCCACAATATACCTGTAAAGCAAATGTTATTTCCCCCATGCTACATCCCAGAAAAATGAGGCCCAGAGAAGTAAAGTCGTTTTCTCAAGGTCACGCATCTCATCATGCAGCTGGCAGAGAAAGAATTAAAACACAGGGAGTTTGAATCTAGAGCGTGTGCAGTTCAATACTGCGTATTTATCTACTTCCTAGAATTGTGTGTTGATTCGGGGTAAGTCCATCTGGAAAGCAGAACCTGCAGTTAACTGTGTGTGTGGACGTTGGATCCCTTCACGTGTGCTGGGACAGAGACCTGTCTGCCACGCAGGCTGGGGTCGGGTAGAATAGACGCGCACAAAGGGAGGTGGGGATGATGGAAGGAAAAGCAGCTTTCTGAGGAAATATGAGATCAGAAAAATAGTGTTGTGAAGTCTCCATAGGCTTTGTATCAAGAAACAAAGAATTCAAGGCAGGATGTGCTGGAGGACAAGAAGGTTGAGGGAACAGATAGGAGCAGAGCTGGAGGCCGCTCCAGGGAGTTGCCTGAGAGCTGTGCACGGGGAGGGGGGAGGGGCTGGGGGAGTCTGTGACTGGGGCACCAGGGAGTGCTGTCATATAGGACGCCAGCACTGCTGACACCTGCATAAGATCTGAGCTACAAAATCAGGCTCCTCGAGGCAGAGTGGACATGCTCAGAGAAAGGTTTCAGGCCGGAGGAGACGGCGAGGCAGCCCAAAATGAGAGACTTGGACAGAGAAACACTGACAGATTTGAGGCAAGGCGTGGTCAGAATCCAAGAGCTAGAACCACAGCTCACGGTCCAAAGGGCGATGAGATTGAAGAGAAGGAAAGTTAGCGTCTCTTGGGTCAACTCAAGTGAGTAAGAACCAACTTCCCAGCACAACGTACAACCGGTTCCTCCTAGGTCGTGTGAGCTGAGGACTAGTCGTCTGTTCTGTCCTCTGTTCCCGGCTTGTGCCAACCCATTCCCACCCCAGGCAAATGTTCTCACCTTCTGCTGAATGCTCTTTTGTATTGTAAGGGACATGTTCTTTCCCTGGAGTGGTTTCAGGAACGCCTCCCTCCTTCACACTGGTTCTTAATCTTCGTGACCATCAGAAGCGTTCTGGAGCTAATCCTTTTCTTTCCTCCTTTCTTTTTTTTTTTTTTTTTAAAGTCTTTAGGTAGATATCGAAGGTATAAAATGCTCCAGAAATCAAGTCTTTCTCCTGCCCCTGTTCTCTCAGCCATCCGGTTCCCTTTCCAGAAGCACTGCTGGGAATTTCTGACGAGATGGCATACCCAATCTTGGGTTCTGCAGAGAGCCACATACTCCACATGCTGTCTGCTTGTTACTTTTCCTCCCTTCACAGATAAATCTTTTTTCTTTTAAGATTTTATTTATTTATTTGACAGAGAGATCACAAGTAGGCAGAGAGGCAGGGGAAGTAGGCAGAGAGAGAGAGGGAAGGAGGCTCCCCACCAAGCAGAGAGCCCAATGCGGGGCTCAATCCCAGGATGCAACCTGGGCCGAAGGCAGAGGCTTTAACCCACTGAGCCACCCAGGCGCCCCTCCTCAGTCTTTTTTTAAAAAGACACAGAGAAGTCATCGTTGGCCGGACTACAGTTTTTTAAAAAATCAGAACCTTTCTGGACATGCGGGTTATTTCTAGCCTTTGCCATTACAAACAAGGCTGCCTGGCCCGTCTTCAGAGCCTCTTCAGTCACACAGGGTGCACATATCCCTGTAGAGGAGATTCTTAGAAGTGAAATGAAGGTCCAAGGGCATGAGCTGTAGCAATTCTGACAGTTCTTGCCAAATCGCACAGATTACATTCCCTTGGTAAAGAATGAAATAACCTGTTTACCTGTGGCACTTACACAAAATTACACAGGAGCCCCGACCTCCCCTCAGAATCTCTAGGTGGGGGGCCTGAGCACCTGTATCGTGAGCCCCAAAAGAGAGATTCTGAGCAAGAGACTCTCTTGAGTTGAGTTCCCTCAGCCTCCAGCCCCTCACTTCCCCCAGGAATTTGGCCTGAGGTGAGGTGGACAGGGCCATCGCCCTCCAGGCCTGACAGGCCCCAGCTTGCTCCAGGCTTCCTGAGCTGGGCAGGATGCTGGGGAGCCACAGACTGGCCAGGACACTGCCAGCACTGGGGCTCACAGGGTCCTGGCTGGCAGCCCTTCTGACCCCCCGTGGAGCCAGAGCCTTCTCTAGGGCAACGGTAGGAAACAGGGTTTTTCTACTTTCCTCCAGGTACCACTCCTGGTTAGGGACTAGAGCACAGGCCATGCCAGCATTATAACCATGTGGGCGTCATGTGGAGAAGCCTTGCAGTGAAACAGGGGAAAAGGAAATATTAGGAGTGGTGAGATATTGACTGATTTTTTAAAATGCATAGTATTTTTACAATATTGACATTAAAGACCAAAAATAAAAATGCCATTTCAAACAACCCACTCATCTGTCCATGGCCTTCTGATGTGCCATTCGCGCGTAGTTGTTCTCTGTGACTCTTTGGGGGTGGGGAGGATGGCAGGGTTGGTTCTGCCAGTTCTGGTAGGGGTCTAGGGCTGGGAGGGGCCCACGTGGGAGCTATAGGCGTGCCCACTCTCTACTGTTTTGGGTGAAGCCCTCAGGATGCATGAACAGACCAGCCCCCTGTCTGGAACCGAATAGCAGGATGTTCTTACTACACTGGGTAGTAGAATCACCTTTATTCTGCAAGCAAGGGCCATGGTCTACTCTGCCCATGGATGGGACCTCTGAGACATGGTCCATACTCACCTTGGGGGCCTGACAGTCAGTGAGCATTTAATAAACATTTGAGAAGAAGCAAGGAAGGAAGGGGGAAAGGTCCCCATGTGGTATAATTTTTCTTAAGATTTTATTTATTTATTTGCGAAAGAGAGAACACCAGCAGAGGGAGGGACAGAGAGCGAGGGAAAAGCAGACTCCCCACTGAGCAGGGATCCCAACAACATGAGGTTCCATCCCAAGACTCTGGGATCGTGACCTGAACTGAATGCAGACACTGAACTGACTGAGCCACCCAGGCACCCCTACATGTGATATAGCTTTAAGAACACTGAGTACTTGGCCCACAAATGCTCCTTGCTACCCACCATGGAGCCTGACTTCTCACTGTCAGTGATCCTTCCAGCTACACAGATCTGTACCCTCTCCAGAACAGGAATTGCTCATTTTTTCATTCAACAAATATTTATGTGTGCCAGATACAGCTCTAGGTGGTGAGAATAGAACCATGAGACCAGTAGTCAAAAATCGCACAAATAAGGAATGTATTAGATATTTGTATTTATAATATACATTTTATAGAACGTAAGGGGGTGCTAATTGTTGGAGAGAATGATGAAGCAGGGAAGAGAGACAGGGAGTGAGAAGGGTATGTAACCATTTTAGAGAGGGTGGCCAGGGCACCTCACTGAGAGAGTGCAGCTGAGTAAAAAGGCCTGAAGAAGAAAGGAAGCAAACCAGGCAGATATGTGGGGGAAGAGTGTTCAGAAAATAAGGAACAGCAAGTGCAAAGGCCCTGAGGTAGGGTCTTTGACTTCCTTTTTTTTTTTTTTTAAGATTTTATTTATTTATTTGACAGAGAGAATTCACAAGTAGGCAGAGAGGCAGGTAAATGGGGAGGGGGAAGCAGGCTCCCTGCTGAGCAGAGAGCCCTATGTGGGGCTCAATCTCAGGACCCTGAGACTATGACTTGAGCCCAAGGCAGAGGCTTAACTCACTAAGTCACCCAGGTGCTCCAGGCCTTTGGTTTCCTACATTAGTTTTCTCTCTTGATCTGGATCACAAGCAACATGAAGGTAGGAATAATGCTTTTAAGTCCTTAGAAATACTTTTGATTACTATTCCCTGTATACCCTTTTATACTCTTGAATTTTATATCACTTGTAGGTATCACTTATTATTAAAAAATGTTTACTTCAGCTCATGCCTCAGAAGGAGGATATACAACACAGAGTTGGACACATAGTCGGGTCCAGTAGTTATTTTCTGCTTACGTACTCGAGAGTCACACGTATAAACATCTGGGTATGTTCTGTCTTCTACGGAGTACCAACCCCCTAGCTTTCCTTCGAGGCTATTCTTCACCACGGCATCCGCACTGTTATCCGAGCGGCCATTTGTTCCTTTTCAGTCCAGTTTAACTGTAGAATCCCCGCTGCAAGATAGACCTTAAAATTTTGGTTATGTGAGATGACCCCACTTTCCGCTTTCTCATGAGCTTCCACCAAGCCCCTGAAGGCTCCTCGGCTGGAAGAGAATTTGCAACTTTTTAGGGGAATACTTGTATTTAAGAACCCAGGGAAAATGTCAACAGTGCTCTCTGAAGTGTGGGCAATGAAAGTGAATCTCAACAAGAAGCAGTCCACAGGACATAGTCCTTTTGCCAGTTGACTCCCTTGGTGCATCTCTTTGCCCTCCCATCCGGCTGTGGGCCCACAGATGCTCACGAGACAGGACACAGCCCTCGGCCAGCCCCTCAGAAAATGCTTTTGTTTCCTGACCAGCTGAAGAGCATGTTGCATGGCCTATCCAATGTCATAGCTATAGACAAATTGTAGCAAAGAGAGGAAAACAGTGGTAAGCCTTCAAAAGTAATTATTTGGTATTTCAGCTATTTGCTGAAATATTTGTGTTTGCAGTAGGTTCCTGTTGATTTTTACAAGGTCTAATCGATGTAGGTGATGAGTACTCTTTTTTGCAGAGTCCAGGGGGCAAGGGGCACCCACCACCTAGACAGCTGCTTAGAAGGGAGCCAGGCAGGAGAATGGGGAGCCCGAGGCAGGGAGGGAGGGCCAGCCAGGAATTAGAAACTTAGAAAATTAATTAGAAAATTAGAGTTTTCTTTTGTGCTAAAGAACAGTACAGAGGTTTTTTGCAGCAGATGGGTAAGTTTGTCGCCAAGCAAGGGGAAGAGACGGTTAGTGTTCATTTGGCAGAGAGGGGGAAGGGGCAGTTGGGGGGGGTCTGCCTATAGGCAGTGAAGATATATTTGGGAGGAAATTGCTGGTCCCCCCCTCTGCTCAGAGGGGAGCGTCTTGCTGTCTGGTTGCCATTGAATTCGGTACAGGGCTCAAGAGAAGGCGAGTTCATGTTTTTCAAAACTTGTCTTAGGGCAATAATTGACATACATCATGATTTTAGGCCCAGCAAGCCCTCAGGAAAGGTTTGTGGTTGAAATTCTTTTTTTTTTTTTTTTTTTTTTTAAAGATTTTATTTATTTATTTGACAGAGAGAGATCACAAGTAGGCAGAGAGGCAGGCAGAGAGAGAGGAAGGGAAGCAGGCTCCCTGCTGAGCAGAGAGCCCGACGCGGGGCTCGATCCCAGGACCCTGGGATCATGACCTGAGCCGAAGGCAGAGGCTTTAACCCACTGAGCCACCCAGGCGCCCCTGTGGTTGAAATTCTAAATGGACCCAGAACATGCATTTAACAGTCCCCCACCAGCATTACCACCCAGTAATGATATGTGAAGTACATTGTGTGCAAGGCCTGCATAGAACAAACCTCTGGGATGTTTTGTTCACAGTCTCCCGCCCCCTCTACCTGCTCTGGAGCCTTCTACAGGCCTGCGGTCACTCCTGTGCTCTTTTTCCCTATCCCCTGTCTTCCCCTGGAGTCTGGGTATCCTGGGGCATTATCTCAACCAAACTCGTGATAAGGGGAGGCTAATTTCCTCTCTCATTTTGTCATGTTGACTAAGAGTTCTGTTGTTATCGGTATAACCAATATTACCGGGACCGTGGGCGAAAGGCGAGTTCAGGCAGCCTTACTCGTTCAGCTCGTACATCACAAGCCAGATGGCCAGGCCTACCTTAACTGCAGGCATAGGGCCAAAGGGAATTAAGTCCTGCAAACAATCTATAGCTGTTAAGTGGAAAATGTCACTATGACCTTTTTCTAGTGCTTTTTAAAAACTCACGCTTCCTTCTTTCTGTGTGTGTGCGTGTGTGTGAGTGTGTGTGTTTGATTAGGCAATGGCCACACAGCAAAGTTTTTAAGTTTAAAAGGTGAAAACTCTCCCCTACTTAACACCATCCTCAAAGGCAACCAACACACCAAAGTCTTGTGTGTCTATCCTGCACACGTGTCGGACAGATCTGCGTGCACACACGAAGCAGCCCACGTGATCATGTCTCCTTCCTCAGTACTTGCTGATGATTTTCACCTGCCCACCCCCCAGCCCGTGGTGCCATCCACCACATGACTGTCCAGTCACATCCATTGAATCGCCTTCCATATAAAAATATCTTAGTAAGGATTAGAGCTTTTGCTGGAGAGTAAGAGAACAGCTTCATGCGACTGGGGTTTTGAAGCACGTTGGTGTCACACTGCTGTTAATTGAAACCACATCTTGAATGAGGTCCCTTAAGGTCGTAAAGCAGGGACTCCAAGAAATGATCTGTCTTCTAAGGCTGTGGCATGTTTTCTCTTGTTCCAGAAACTAGAATGAACCGAAGCATTCCTGTGGAGGTTGATGAATCAGAACCATACCCAAGTCAGTTACTGAAACCAATCCCAGACTACTCCCTGGAAGAGGAATCAGAACCACTTGCTCCAAATCTGACGAACATGGCGCCCAACAGCTTGTCTGCGCCCCAAACCCCTCACTGTTCCTCAGGAGAAGTTTCTCAGGCTCAGCCACCCTTGAAACTTTCCAATCACCTACGGCCTGTGTCGCAGCAGGTCACCTGCCTGCGTGCGAAAATCTTGGAGGAGAGCGAAGACAGCTTCTGGAGGAGACACCCAGACCCGGGCAAAGATTTTCCCTCGGGGTCCCCCGCGGCCAGCGAGCAGGAGCCGGAGTCTGTGGTTGGAGGCCTCCCTCTGGAGCATCAGTTTTCATTTATGGAAAAACGGAATCAAGGGCTAGGATCTCAGCTTTCAGCAGCTTCTCCTGACACTGGCCATGACTCAGACAAATCAGACCAAAGTTTACCTAATGCCTCAGCAGACTCCCCCAGCCGAAGCCAAGAGATGGTGCAGCAGCCCCAGCCCCACAGGAACCGGGCAGCTCCAGATCTGCCTACGATAGACACGGGGTATGATTCCCAGCCCCTGGATGTCCTGGGCCTCAGGCAGCTGGAAAGGCCCCTGCCCCTCACCTCCGTGTGTTACCCCCAGGACCTCCCCAGACCACTCAGCTCCAGAGAGTTCCCTCAGTTTGAACGTCAGAGGATCCCAGCGTGTGCACAGAGGCTGCCTCCCGTCCTTCCCCCACACACTCCGTGGAACTGTCATTACCACTGTCCTGGAGGTCCCTATCACCAGGTGCCATGTAAGTGACCTTCACCTCCTCTGGACCTTCTGGGCTGGGTAACTAAGCAAGCAAGGGCCTGGCATCAGGGCCTTGCGTCTGAGACCAGCACAGACTGGTCAGAGTGCAGGGACTCTCCGTGGGTGGTTGGACTTGCCAGGAGCTCAAGAAAAAGGCTGCGTCTTAGCCCAAAGCCTATCCCACTTGAAACCTACTTCTCTATAAAACTTGAAGGAGACAACAGATTCCTTTGTTTCAGTTAGTTTAACTGAAACCTGCCTACAGTCAGGGAGATGACCAAGTGACTTCTAGAGTAGATTTTTGTTGACTTAATTCTTGGGCACCTGGGCTTTGCCTTCTATGCATGGTCCTCCCTGTCTTAGATTTGGCAAAGAAAGGAGGCCTTCAGTCAGAAATCCCGGAATGCTCTTCAAACTCTGGATTCAGGCCATGACCTGAAGATGGAGTCGCTCCTGGGACACTGTTACTTAAACCCCTTTGGGGATTTAATCCACCCCTAAGGACCACAGTCCCTGGAACTGGGCTAACTGCTTCTCGCCGGAAAGTGCCTGCCCTTCTCTTCTGTCTCCGGGATGTTCTTCCCCCTCCTTGCATGTTTAACCCCGCTCTATACCTCCTTTCTTAGCAGCTTTATTGTGATCTGATTTACGTACCGTAAAGTTTGCCTTTTATGCATTTAGGTGTGCAAGTCAATGAATCGTAGTGTTTGCAGACTTCTACAACCATCCCCATATATACCTTGTAAGACTTAGCTCAGGGGTCATTCTGGAAAGCTCCTGGATCAATCCTGCCTTCGGGCTCTCAGTTTCCTTGTGCTCTGCCGGTGGGAACCGCCTAAAGTCAGGACGACATCTACCCAGGAACTTGTCTTCCTCTCCCTCCAGCACATCAGCGAAGGTTAATATTTTTATTTTTTTAGACAGTGCATGTGCACCTGCACATGTGCACCAAGTTGGGGTGGTGCAGAGGGAGAGGGAGAGAGAGAATCTTAAGCGGGATCCTCACCCAGTGTGGAGTCCAATGCAGGGCTTGATCTCATGACTCTGAGATCATGACCTGAGCCAAAGTCTAGAGTCTGGTGCTTAACTGACTGAGCCACCCAGGTACCCCAGGAAAGTTCTATTTTTAACCCATAATTCTCCAGAATTTAGCACAGTGACCAGCGTATCCTAGGCTCTCAGTAAATTATTTCCAAATGAGTGGCTAGGTGAACAATGTGTTAAGCATTTCTGAAAGTGATAAAGTCTTAGATTGAGACAAAAGGTCATTACAATTCTTGATGTTAAGTCTCCGCCGAGGCCATTGGGAAATAACAAGGCTTGTGAGATCTGATATCTTTCTTAGCAAATAAATGCTGTACAAGAAGTAGTTCAAATGGCCAGACCAAAGAGTCTGACCAAAGGCCTGATGCCTAGCTTTATTTTATTTTATCTTACTTTATTTTTAGATTTTTATTTATTTGACAGAGACACAGTGAGAGAGGGAACACAAGCCGGGGTGCAGGAGAGGGAGAAGCAGGCTTCCTACTGATCAGGGAGCCTGATGCGGGGCTTGATCCCAGGACCCTGGGATCATGACCTGAGCTGAAGGCAGATGCTTAATGACTGAACCACCCAGGCGCCCCTGATGCCTAGCTTTAAAATAAATTCTAAAAATAACCAAAAATGTTGTAAGTGATCTCAGTTTTTTGTATTTGTACATGTACACCTCTTATAAAGCTGCCTAAAGTGAATGGAGCAACGGAGTAATTCCTAATTTAAAAAAAAAAAAAAAAGGGAGGGAGAGAAATTTTTGTCCCGCTGTACAAAAACTTATATTTTAGAGGGAGAAGTAGACATGAGGAGTCCGTGAGTGGATGCCATGCTGACCTGAGGTGTTCTGAGCACAAGGGAACGGAGCCTGAAGGAGGCGTTGATCCGGGCCGGTTTCCAGAAGGACCTTTGAGCTAAGTCATGGAGGAACTTAGAAGATGTTGGGAAGCAAAAGGTGGGAACGGTTGTGAGGCTAAGAGTGAGGCCAGGAGCTGTGGAAGCAGTAGGGCTCGGGGAGAAAGAGCCTCTGAGGCCCAAAACTGGGACCTTGAGTTTTGGAGGCTGGGAAGTCACTGGCAGGGCTTGTGGACACCACTGCCGGCTCTAAGTTACCGGTCATAGGATGGGTGTGGCGGGCGGCAGAGTTCCGTAAGTCTGATTCACTGAGGATTGAACCTTGCCAGCGTTGGGGTTGCATTTATTTCTCGATGATCTCCAGGTTAAAAGGGAATAATTCTGTGAGGTTAAAACCATCAACTACTTTTTTTTTTTTTTTTTTTTTTAAGATTTTGTTTATTTATTTGACGGAGAGATCACAAGTAGGCAGAGAGGCAGGCAGAGAAAGCAGGGGAAGCAGTCAGGTCCCTAAGATCATGACCTGAGCCCAAGGCAGAGGCTTTAACCCACTGAGCCACCCAGGAGCCCCCCCCCATCAACTACTTTTTTAACGTTCTACTCTCTGCACTGAAAGATAAATTTTCTGATCATAACAGCAATATACGTTTGCTCACAAAATTGAAATATGCCTAAAAGTCCCATTCATGTTTCTATCTCCTAAATATCATTCCTTTTGAGGGTTTTGACTTATGAAATATGTATATCTATAGCATATATATTTAATGTAAAATTAAAATAATTCCCAGTGACATTCAGTGCACTTCTTCAGAATCATTTAAAAATGCTGCATGGTGTTTTCTCAGATGGATCTACCAAATCGTTTTTAAGTTCTTCTCTGTTATTGGACAATGTAAAGTTTCCAGTTTCTGATCCAATAAGAAATTGGAGGATAAACATCATGTATATAAGTTTATCTGCATTTTTATCCTTAAATTTTTTTTAATCTGTGTTTCTGATGAATTCCTTAGATTAATGTGTAGAAGTGTGAATACTTTGTAAGGGCTTTGTGATCCTAAGTCCCAGGCAGTTTGCCTTTATCTGCTATCAGGAGAAAGCCTCATTGTGATAGACAAAGAAAGCATTAACTCAGTATGATTTGGAGGATTCCAGAAAGATCTTCCCACTTGCAATTATTTTTTTGTGTTGAAGCCTGAAATGACACCACAAGCAGTCCAGTCTCGGAAGCAAGAGCAAAATGCCCCCTCTGGGCAGACTCTTTTAGAATGTAAACACCCCGGACTGGGGACTCTTAGTCTCTAATACCTGCTGATGAAATTCTCTCTTCAGCTGTCTTGCCCTCCCTCCCTCCACTATTTCCTTCCACTGCAGCAGGGAGGAGAAGGCCGCTGTGGGTCCTGGGAGGGAGGAGAGGTGTTGAAAGGCAGAGGAGAGAATTTGGGCAGAAGGGGATAATTCACAGAAGAAACACAAACAATAAGCATTTGAACTAAAGCTTCGTGTTAACTAAATTTAAGAAAAATGTATATATGCAAAATTTTTTAAGCTGCCCTTTTCCTAATTAGGTGTGCGGAAAGAAAAAACCCTCAGCTCACATCCATTGTTGTGGGATTATGGAGTTCTGGGGAAATGAACACTCCCACCTGCTCTTGGCAGAAGTGGCAATTGGTACAACCTACAACCTTCTGGAAGGCATCTCACTATTTATCAAAATATTAAATGTGCTTCCTTGGCCCATAAGTCGTACTTGTAGGATCAATCCCATAGAAGCACTAAACAAGCCTATAAAAACACGTGAACAAGGATGTTTAGTAAACCATCGTTATAGTAAAGTAAGAAGGAAAGCAACTCAGATGCTACTCATAAGGGGACAGATAACTAAGTTGTGGTTTATTTATACAGTGGACTGCTAGGCCACTGTTACACAGAATAAAATATACATTTTGACATAAAAAAGATTAGGTGGATAAGCAAGGTGCGGTGCTGATTCCATATGTGTTTTAAAAAGCTAAATGTGGGGACGCCTGGGTGGCTCAGTTGGTTGGACGACTGCCTTCGGCTCAGGGCGTGATCCTGGAGTCCCGGGATCGAGTCCCACATCAGGCTCCCAGCTCCATGGGGAGTCTGCTTCGCTCTCTGACCTTCTCCTCGCTCATGCTCTCTCTCACTGTCTCTCTCTCTCAAATAAATAAATAAAATAAAAAAAAATAAAAAGCTAAATGTGTTTAAAAACCATACATTGAAAAGTCTGGAAGGATTGCCTTAACTGTTGCTGCTGATCGAGGCATTGGGGGTGGTGGGGGCAGGGAATTCAGGAGAGACAGAGAGACTTTTTTTTCTACCTTTATATACTTAAATTTTTTACAGCAAACAGGTATTATTTTTATATTTAAAAATAAGTAAATGTCGAAGAAAAAAGAACATGGGGGAATGAGAGCATAGGGCAGCCTCATTCCCCGTGCCTCTCTTTACCCTGGCCCTGGCTCCCAAAAGCATCCGTCACTGGTTGAGTCAGGGTTGGGCTGGCTTTGTCAGGGAAGCCCAGGGCTGAAGGGTTTCCTCAGGACACCCCCAGGCTGGGAAGCTTGATGAGGCCTCTGGCTCCAATGGCTCCCAGGAAGGTCACCCTGAAGATTAAATGAGATAATATAAGGAGGGCGCTGGGAATGGAAGCCCTCCCCAACAAGCAGTTCTTAGTTATTATTGTTATTCCTTACATGGATCCTGTAGCGCGCCCCTCCCTCCCCTTCCAGATCCCTCCGGCTGGCACAGATTTTAAGCATTCAGAGCAGGTGTACGAATGCTTAGTTTCCTGTCAGGACTATAACTGCACTTAATTGCCAACAAAACCACTTCAAAAGAGCTGTTCACCTAAGGGATGCTTGGAAACCATGGCTACGTGGTTCTCCTTGGCTTTCCAAGAGCGTTACTTCCTCATCTGTTAATGAAAATATAAATAAATAATGATCGCCATGCAAATGGCATACCTTCGTCTTTGCAAGTTAAAGGAGAAATAGTTACTGGTCACCCCTTCTATGTTAAAAAAAAAAAAAATTCAAAGCTAGCGAAAATGAGTAGAGAGTAAGTAGAAGTCGAATAAGCTGGTGTTTTCTCCCCTACCCCCGACCAGTCCCCCAGAGAAGCTGGCCCCATACTGTCCCAGGATCCTTCCACTGAAGGTCACCAGAATGGCTGGTTGTAATTGGCTGTGCAATCAAATGAAACCCATGATGCAAATCACTTGGGGAAAAAAAAAAGAATATAATGAAATCTAAAGGGCCTTTGTTTTACTATCAAAATGTTTGCTTTCTCTACCAAGAAGACTGAATAACATACACTTGTGGGCATATGCCTACTTTTGCTCGAAGGAACCTGAAAAAGTGATCATTTGTATGCTGGAGTGCCTGCACAGTTAAAAGTCGGGGGGGGGGGAAATAACCCAGATGGAAAAAATGATAAAGGAAGGAGCTGCCTTTCAGGAACCCCAGCTGCTTACGGCTGTGGGTGTTCCGGTAACAGTTTATGTTGGCCATTTTGTTTCCTGGCCAAGCTGATTGCGTTACATCATCATGCTTTTTGACAACTTGAAAATCAGATTTTATTTTCTGTCTCGTACTCTTGTAATACCATGCTTAATAAGGAAGAAAAATGTTGAATGTTTTGACTGATAAGTGGAAAACCTCGTTTAGGATTTGGTTTACAGATTCCAAGTGGTAAAAGGCCAGTAACATGAAGACCGTCTATACCCAGGCCAAGAGGATCCTCAGATTGATAAATAACACACAGTTCTGGGCACCCATTTACGAGTGTGCAAGATTTGTATCTTTGTTCTGTGATTAACCCTGCCTCAGAATTGAGGAGTTCCAGTACTTACAAATCACTTGCCTGTACCACCATCCACTGCCTTCTGTCCTCCAACCTCTGCCGAATAAATGATCTTGATGGAATTTTAGGCACCAAGGACAAGTCAGTAAGGGAGATACTTTTGGGCAGTAATTCTTAAGTCTACTAAGTAGGTGGCTGCTGACTTCCACGCCTCCCCTTCTCTCATACTAACGAGTGTGGGTTTGTGTTTCAAAACAGACACCCACAGACAAAACAGATTTTTCTCTATTTTGAGCCACTCAGAGAAACTATATCCTATTTATCTGTGTTCACTGCGTGGCTATGGCTAGCAATAGAGGTTCAACAGATATTTGTTGAATGAATAAAAAGAAGTTCTTTCTGTTCCCTGCCTCCTGGGGAAAGGAGTAATCCCTAATCGTGAGTACGGCCTTTGTGACAGCAAGCCTTGGAAAGGCCATCTTTAATGGTCTTGTGCAAGATGGCAGGAGAGGAAAGGAGGGAGCTTGAAGGGACTTGGCAACAGAACTTGTCCATTCGTTAATCAATTTATTCAACAAATGTTTCCCCAGTCCTGTGCTAGGCACCAGGTGTACAGCTATAAAACACACATGGTCTTGTCTTCATGGAGTTCGTGGGCTCCTAAACAGCCAGCTAGGAGGAGAAATCAGCAAATGAAACAAACAAGTTCTAAGGGCCCTACAGGAAGAACCTGGGTGTCGGACATTAGTAGGATGGGAAGAGGAGACCTCCTTAAGAGGACACATTTGAGCTGAAATCTGAAGGAGAAGAAAGCGAAGGAAGCAAGGAGCTTGGTGTAGTGAAGGCACCAAAAGCGAGCCAGCAGGCCTGGAGCGAGGTGAGCTACGCCGCAAGGTGAAGGATGCAAGGAGCAGGGTCGGGAACTGGATTTTATCGTAAGTTAAACTTCTTTAGGAAAACAGAAAATTGACCTCTCTAATCCCAAATAAGGAACTTAGTACAGTATCTGGCATGGGGTGAGGGTTGAATAAATGTTAGCCACAATTCTCTATCGAGGAGCCCAACTAAAGGAAAAAAAGTTTGGTCAACGTCGTGGAACAGAATGGTTAAAACGTGAGCAATGAAAAGATACTCCTTTACCTGATAAACGTTCTTCTTTTTTTTTTTTTTTTTAAAGATTTTATTTATTTATTTGACAGAGAGAGATCACAAGTAGGCAGAGAGAGAGGAGGAAGCAGGCTCCCTGCTGAGCAGAGAGCCCGATGCGGGACTCGATCCCAGGACCCTGAGATCATGACCTGAGCCGAAGGCAGTGGCTTAACCCACTGAGCCACCCAGGCACCCCTAAACGTTCTTATTGAGCCAGTTCTCCACACAACCAAATTTCACTCACAAAAGGGAAAGCTTATTTTTGATTGATTCTCTGGAGTTCGATATCTTTTTGTTTTAACCAATCAAAGCATGGCACCGAGGACTCCATTGTCAATTTTTTAAAAATTGGGAAGGTGGATCCTTTTCATCTGTTCACGTAAACCACTGTAAGTTTTTACCGCAGGTGACTGTTTCAGAAATGCAAGTTACAGCTAATCAAACCTTAGCCCACATGCCTTAGTGATTTTAATGACACGATTTGTTGCTATGAGACAAAAACATGTTGTGCGGGGAAATAATCTGTTAGAAATCATATGACCTTGACTCAAAGGCTTTTGATTAAGAGCACTAACATCCGCTCTCTGGAAAAGAAACAAACCCTATCATTAGAGCCTGGTAGCCCTTTTAAAGCAAGTAAAACCTTATTAGCCACTTATTAATGGATCGGGGAAGCAAAAATGGCTGCAAACATGAAAAACTTTCAAGGCCTCCAGCAAAGTTTCCTCTCTTTTACCTCGTCTTTCTCCTTCCTACTTGCGGAGGGAGACAAGACTCAAGTGGGCTGCAGCTAAGTGGCCAGTCGCGTGGCTTCCCTTTCTCTGTGTGCAGGAGGTTGGATTTGAAAGCATGCAGTCTCCATTCGTTCGTGTGTTAAGTAAGCATCCCTGTGTGCAGGCTCTGTGCTCGGAGACATGGCAACCAACGGATGCAGTCCCTGCTTTCACAGACGTTAGATGCCGGTAGGGAAGGCAGACGAAAAGTTGACAACTAAGAGTCATGCTTACTCAAACACATGATAAGCCTGGAACAACAAGAAGCTGGTCTGTAAAGGTAGGTTGTGAGAGCACACTAGGCAGAGAGGATGGCCATCTCATGGTCCCGGAGGTAGAGACAAGCTTGGGGTGTTCAAGAAGAAAGATGACCAGGGTCGCTGGGGCTTGGTGAGCTTGGGAGAGCGTATGAGGGGCTAAGGTCAAGGGCAGAGATGCAGTCATGCAGGGAGGATTTTAAGTGCAAGGGGAGATCTCTGGAGGGGTGTAGCTGTAGCTGGTTTTATAAATGGTCCACTCACACAAGACTCATTTAAAAGCAGGGCTGGCCCCTGCCTAGGGACCTAATGGCCGTGTCACTTCTCCCCCTTTCTAGGGAGAAAGAACAGCAGTGGCAACTGCTCTGTTGCCCTGAATTTCCACCTGGCCATCGGACTCCTTGGAATATGTTTGACCTGCCCCAGAATGGCTGTAAGAGCCAAGTCTTTGAGGTATATCTTATGCAGTCCTGTGTCCCCACTCGTAGGCATGCTCTCCAAGTCCTGGTCTCCTTTATTAGCCAGGGAGCCAAGAGAGATCCAGAAACATCTCTCCATCCCGCCTCCCCTTCCTTAAGCCCCCCCAACATCAAAACCAGCCCTAAGCAATTTCAGGAAGGCATCAGGGGCTGGGCCAGGAGACAGCCTGTGTTGGAGAGGGGACAGGAAGGACCTGGCTGGTGTCCTGTGTCAAAGCAGACAATAGATTGAACCCAGGGAACCTGACCATGCTTGAGAGACTGGCTTGGCCACATTTCAGGGTCACCCAGCCAAGTTGCCTGAGTCAGACAGTGGAGACCTGGAGACAGTGAACATGCACATTATTTGTTTTCTGTCTATACTTGAGGCTATCGTTCCCCTGAACATTCCCTTGAAAATGTCCAGGGCTGCTGACTGCCAAACCAAAAACAAAATTCGCAGCCACATTCTCATGAGCCCCCTACCGCCCTGCGTTCTGGTTCTGACCTTGTCTGTGGCTCGCTTGCTTACTTGCTAGTTTTATTTCGCTTTACCCTCCTGCATGTATCCTACCTTCACAGCAAGCAAACAGCATTATTATGATCATCAGAAAAAGAATAAAGGCCAATCAGTGTTTTGAAAAACAAGGTTCCTTCTTCTTGTGACCAGCCCTGCCTCCTGGATCATCCTTCTTGGGCAGAGGCGGTGGTGCGTGGATCACAAGGAGGTACTCGTGGTCTATGCTGCACGGTTATCCACTCGGTTCTCTCCAACCCCTCCATAGGCTAGACCTATCCCTAAGGCGCATCCCCACACTCACTGCTTAGATGTCCTTCTCAAGCCCCTTGGGGCCTGGGTAGGTCCCTCGGGGGCTTCCTCTCACCCTGCCTGGTTTCCCAACCTCCCTCCTCTGCCCTTCAATTCTTGTCTTTCACCTGCTCAGGCAGGCTGCCGCTCTTCCCTGGGGACCCTTCTGCTTCCTGGCCTGGCTGGGACCCACTTTCTCTTAGATTACACATGTACACAAGTCGCCATCCTCGCTCTGCTCTCGGGCTGGCCCTTTCCTAAGTGCTGCGGCCCCTAGTGCATGAAGGCTTTAACAAGAACAAAACCCGAGGAAGTTGGGAGGTGTTGCCAACCGGTTAGCTGCTTCCCAGAGATACGAGCCAAGTTTTCCTCATTCATTGACTTCTTCCTAAGGGAATGGTATATGTGTGTGAGAGCATGTGTGTGTGTGTGTGTGTGTGTGTGAGTGAGAGTGTGTGTGGTGTCCCCTTGGGGAAGGAAAAAAGAGAGTATCAATTCTGTATCTATCATGGAGATAATTTCTCCTAGCCTTGGGTTCTAGAAACTTGGAAAATTATGGTCGGAATGCTGGTGTGAGAGTTTCTCGTGGTTGGATTATCCTAAGTATCTTATTAAAATAGAGGCCTGTGTGGAGCTTTGCGCTTTCCAATTAGAACACCGAACTCGTGATTTCACAGATGTTTTTATTTAGGGAAAAAAAAATGACTCAATTTCATGAAAACAATCAAGTAAATAATAGTACAGAAATATGGCAAGCATTACGGAGGTGGTAACTGATATCTGGAACCCACAATATGGAGAAAAAAAATGGCCCTGAGCTTCTGCTTTCCTACAAAGGTGCTAGAGTCATTCTGCCCTGTTCACTTTGCTGTCTTCCCCTACAGGTGGCCACGACCACCCCCAAGCAGCCTACCACCAAGTGGTCCAGCCCATCCCTGGAGCCAGTGTGAGGGGCCCGCGGCCTGTGCAGAAGGTTGTCCTGAATTACCCCAGCCCCTGGGACCAAGACCAGAGGCCCGCACAAAGAGACCACTCCTCCCCGAGGCTCCCAAGGTATCACTATGACAGGGCCAACTTTAAGACATTTTTTAGTGATGATTTAGAACGATACCAATGGGACCAAGATGTATCAAAACTCTCCGTTGTTGTGCCACCCAGGCTAGTGACCAAGGCCCACAGAGGAACAGACTCTTTGAGTCAGGAGGAAATGGCGGCTGGTGGTCAGGAATCTCTCCACCAGACACATTCAAGCCACTGGTGACTTGTCAAAATTCTCTTGAAGGAAGGGCCCTTAAGATGCCAAGTGACCGCCCCCCTCCTTTTACTCTCAAGTCACCTGGTCTTTGAGCTCAGGAATAGATTTTTATTTTTACTGGGACTGACTTCCGCCATTAGGAAATTCTTGCTTATATCCCTAGTTTCTACGCCTGTTTAAATCCATGTCTTACTTTGAAATTTTAAATTCCGTTAACTCTCAGTAGCAGTTTTAAAAAGCCCGTTGTTTTCTTTCGTAATACAAGCACCCACACATACAGAGCTCCATTATTAGATCTTTCCGATACTTCTTTCAGAAAACAATTTCTGGTTTTGCTTGACCAGACCAGCAAATTTGTCTAACCTTCAGTCATGTCTCCCCCTCATTGTTCTCCTTTGACTTTTCTTCACATTTTCCTCTTCTCTTAATTTACGGATCTAAAATACAGAGGAAGAACTCCTAGAAATGGAACTTATTAACTTAAGAAAAAAATTGAAGAGTAGATGAAAGGTTTGTTCTTGCTCAAGCAGAATTTTTATATACCACTCAAAGTAAAATTATATTCTGTTTTGAGACTAGAATGAGATACAAAGAGAGATACAAAGATCCTTTTAAAGCAGATTTTTCAGAAATGCGGAAGTGGGTAATTAGCTCAGAAAGTTTATTAAAAGAAGAAAAGCCCATTCTATTTACAATGGCAGATAAGGCACATGCCAGCTTTCCCCTCTCCTAAAAAGCCCAAACATTCTCAGATTTTCTTTCCTGACAGAGCTCTTATTTTTTAAGAATAAAATTATGCAGAATCTGGGGTACCTGGCTGGTTCCATCGGAGAATCATGTGACTCTTGATTTTAGGGTTGTGACTTCAAGCCCCAAGTTGGGTGTAGAGTTTACTGAAATACATAAATAAACTTTTAAAAAATGGCACAGAGTTTAAATAACGAAATCAAGACAATGTGATTTTACAACCAGAAAAGTACTCTTGCATAAGAAATATCCACAAGTCCAAGAAAACAAACACAACTTAAGCATCCTTATGAAACATGTCCACTGGCATTGGATAGGGGAAGCAATAGTAAGTTTTTAAATAAACATTTATTTCAAAATATTTTTAGATTTACAGAAGAATTGAGAAGTTAGTACAGAGGAATTGCTTTTGTAACATCCATTTAAGCCTGCTGTGGTCTCCTTGGATTTATTTTATCATTTTAGGATAATGAAAAATAAGTTTGGATAAAGAAACTAGTCCTCAGTGAAAATTTGAAAGTGAACCTTGACATAGAAACTTTACTCTGTCATTAATATCCATGATATTGTTTTTACAGGGAGGTTTTTTAACATTACCAAAGCTTTAACATTTTTTTTAATCTAATGAGCAATTGCCTTCTGTTACAACCAAGTAACTTTCAGTATAAAGGAATTTAATGCAAAAAAGATGTGTACCTGGGTCCCCATTAGATGAGGGCATATTTTATAAGGATTTTTTTTCTATGTATTAGTAAAAATCTAAAATAAAAATAATTTCCTCAAACATTCACACTTCAGAAATATAGTACACTTGAGATTCTGTGTAATTTTATTTTATGTCCCGTTGCATAAGACTTTCAAAATTTTTTATTACTCTTTTGGGTAAAAATGTAAGTGTATGCAATAATCTATAAAAACTGGGCAGATACACATCGATTTTGAAATCAAAGCAGTTTTAAAAATTTAGAATAGAAAACCATCTCAAACTTACAACAAATAACAAACATCCACGTTCCCACTCCCTAGATTTTTTAAAAGATGTTAACAAAGAGCCACACATCCTTCAGAATTTTTTGTGGTTTTTGTTTTGTTTTGTTTTTTCAAGGCAATAAAACGTTACAGACACAGTTTTAGTCCCCCTGTCAGAAACCCAGAAACAACTCTAGTTATTTGTAGCAGAAGGGACTTAACACAGTCGGGTGGGTGCTTCTAGAATTGTTGGCCATTGGAGGAGCAAGTTTTAGGCCAGCGTTCCAAGAAAGATCCCAGAGTAGCACCACAGAACAGGACGCCAAAGAAGCTGCTTCCTCTGTCCCAGGGAGAGAGGCAGAAGATGAGAAAGTCACCAGAGAACTCTCCATTGGAGGCCACGCTGTCATACATAGTACAATCCAGAATCAGGAAGCCACAGCCACTGCAACGACTAGATCCATTCTGTTCCTGCTAGATCTGTACTGACCCAAAATGGCTGCCTGCGCCCTTAACTTGACAAGGGAGGCTGGTAATAGGACATGGGGATGCCTCCTGACGAGCTTGGCACCTCACGGCAGCACTTTGCAACAGAATCCTTCGGCTTTCCAAATCTCCCACAAGTGTACCTGTCAACCAAAAAAATAATAAAGACGCCATATAACGATGTGGTAGAAACTTCTCTAAGGGGTCTTCAAAATCAGATTTCTTATCTATATATTAGCAACAACATAAAAACTTGAAGCCTACAAGGCCTTTCCTATCTTCTGATACACAATTAAATGTTACCTACCATGAGTTAAAAGTCCTGTCTTTTTATCTGAATGCCTGTAACACCAACCTTGTAGATCACCCATTATACTACTTTTACTGGTGACCATGTCTGCCTTGTACATACCACTTATCTTCCCAATTAGACAGTCCTTAAATGGAGAAATCGAATTAAGTTCCCTCTTTCGAACCCTCACATGGGTCCTTCCACTCGGCTGCCCGCCAATCACTTATTGACTCAAATTCAATGAAGCAACCCTCGCTTAGGAAAGAAACGGAGGCAGAGGGAAGAGCTAGCTCACTGGCATCTCAAAGACTTTCTGTCCCTCTGGGTTGGCCATTGTAAAAAAAAAAATTTTACTATAAACGTATTCTTTTCCAGGGACCAACTATATAACCAGCCACCGCATCGAGCCGGAGTTCCTGAGGAGTCCTTGGAGTGTCCTGCAGAACTGAGACCACTGGGTCCCCAGGCTCCATCCCCAGCTGCTGTCCCTAGACCCCTTAGTAACCTTCCAGCCAGAGGAACTCTGAAAACAAGCAATTTGCCAGAAGAGTTACGTAAGTTGTTTGCAGTGTTGTTTTTTCTTCTTTTTGCCAGGTCTTATACTTTCAGAATACTTGAGGATTATTCACCCATAATCTTGGGTATTTCTCCTATACACAGTGAAATAAATTTTACTTCTTTACTCTTGGCTAAAAAGAGTAACCCGCATTTTGTAGCAATGTTTTTAGTGACCCTGAGACCACCAGCAATACTCACAAAATGCTTACCGCGAGACTTTCTTAAACATACACTCCAATGACAAGTAACCCAAACGCTTCTCTCTTCTAAATGATGCCCTTGAGTGGACTTGCCCCTGGGTAAATTGATTGGATGTCCATGTGGTATTGGCCGGGGACCTAGTGTTTCGCCATAAATTAGCAGCAGCCATCAAGAACGAGGTCATTTCCTGTAGGAATGAGCAATCTTGTTTGGAAAAAGCGGTCTCACATTCTCCATACTGCTTTACAACCAAATGCAAACTAAGCCTTTTATTTAAAGAAACATTCGACTAAGTGTCAGGTGATGATTCTTTTTCCATATTTTGCAGCCAGAACCAGAAATGTTGAACTATCACCAAAATGTTCTCATATTAAGGTCAGTCAGGACAGTAAGTTCCAGGAATCTTAGGAAAACAGCCACTACTTGTGAAATTGTTATATTCTTTTTTTTTTTTTTTTAAGATTTTATTTTTATTTATTTGAGAGAGAGAGACAGTGAGAGAGAGAATGAGCGAGGAGAAGGTCAGAGGGAGAAGCAGACTCCCCATGGAGCTGGGAGCCTGATGTGGGACTCGATCCCGGGACTCCAGGATCACGCCCTGAGCCAGAGGCAGTCGTTTAACCAACTGCGCCACCCAGGCGTCCCGAAATTGTTATATTCTGTTGTGCTTGCTAGAGAAGCTCAGGTAATTCTGAGAAGCCCTTTGCAAATCTGGGTGCCTCTTTGAAACAAACCTGGAAATCAAGCTTTTTGCATTCGATAACTCCCATCTGGGGAATCTGTGCTCTAGTCATTTAGGAGTCTAAGACTCCTAAAGATTTCTGTGGCAAGGATCCACTGTTGTTTATCATTCAAAAAATTTATTTAATCTTCTTAAAGACCTCACACATTTTATTTATTTTATTTTATTTTTAAAAATATTTTATTTATTTATCTGATAGAGATCACAAGTAGGCAGAGAGGCAGGCAGAGAGAGAGAGAGGGAAGCAGACTCCCTGCTGAGCGGAGAGCCCGATGTGGGGCTCAATCCCAGGACCCTGAGACCATGACCCAAGCCGAAGGCAGAGGCTTTAACCCACTGGGCCATTCAGGCATCCCAAGATCTCATACATTTTAATTCTGAGTATTTCTGGAGAATGAATGCTGCATCGGTCAGCACCCTGATGTCAGTCTGTAGATCATTATTTATCTTACTCTAGTCTATAAAGGAGTCCTAAAATTCTTAAGTAGGAGTTGGTTGAATATTGGGTGTTAAGGATAGGTTGAGTGCTATCAACTGGACTGCTTAAATGAGTCAATGTGACCACCGTCCACACTTCTGTTTGAGAAATCTGTTCCAAAGCACCAGAGCCCAAGCACAGATGAATACATACACATTTACATTTTCTCTCTAGCCTTCCTTTCTTCTCCACACTCTGCCCCAGGGACTTCCTGAGATCAAGCCTGTCCACTGCAGATAAAAGCCAACACTCAGAGATTATTCATCTCTCCCATTACCATGCTAGTTAGATAATTTCCCACAAGATTTTAGCGGGAGAAAGCAGTGGTTTGCATCCTGACAGGGTCAGGCTTGTGGGCACAGTGCCCTCTGTGGCTTCAGGCTGATCTAGGGAGGAGGAAGGGGGTCAGTGACGCTGGGTACCCCAAGGTGGCATCTCGGTCCTTCGAGCCACTAAAGGTCCTACTAACATTTCTGCTTTCATGTACCCCATCAGCCCGGCCTTTCTCCCACCAGTGGCCCTTCTCCCTCCCATAAGGGGCAGGAGGGCATAAGGAACCACTTCCTCCCTCTCCCCTAATTGCTCTAGTCAAACAAGCAGAGAGCATCGTAAGATCAAAAGAGGCCACTGCTGGGTGGCCCCTTAGCAAGGTTCGGCTTCGTGGCCTGCTGTGAGAGTATTCCTTAGGCACAGTGCCAAGTGTCTCTAAGAAACCGGGAGGTGGCCTCATCTCAAGGACCTGTGGGTTCTGGCTGATGGATTGTATTAATGCATCACGTGGTTTTCCAGCAGCCTCCTTGGTTTGTGCGAGGCTGCCGGCGTTCCTCTTTCCCCGCGCAGGGGGCACTCTGCGCCCCCTTATTCAGACCCCCTGCCTCTCGGCCTCTCCTGAGGACAGCAATTCACACAGCTGCAGGCGTGAGCCCTCAGACCACCCCCATCCCAGAGTTTCACTTTATTATTCTAGAAAGACAGAAAGACCTTGCACACAATTTACAAGCGCTCAGGATAGAATAATCTGACCAGTTTCTAATAAATGTGAAAAATCTCTCTTAGGGAAAGTCTTTATCACCTATTCTATGGACACAGCCATGGAGGTGGTGAAATTCGTGAACTTCCTCCTGGTAAATGGCTTCCAAACTGCAGTAAGTATCTCATCCCCAGAGAAGGCTGAACAGCTAAAGTGAGTACAATGAGAAGAAAAACAAAGGGAGAAAAGACATACGTATAACTGTTGAGGTTTTAAACTGTATTATTTGAGGTACGGGATTGCGAACTGAATGCTTATGGACGTGTAGGTAATTATTTTCTAGATTTTCAGCTATCCAGAGACTCTGGCACTTCTTCTTGCATGCTTTCTGAGCAACCCCGAGTACCTCGGAACAGCCAGAATGGCGAGCGTTCATGCTAACCACAAATGCAGCTTGGCCCCTGGCCTGAAGGAAACGCCAGAGCCTACCGCACTTTGGACTTGGCCCTTTTCCACCAAGCTTGCCTGCTTCGGCTGGGATTCCTGTGGTGCAGGGGGCTGCGGGCTTCCCCCGGCCACCTGCTTGTTGCACCAGGTCCTAGTGCTGGGCAGTGGGCTGTGAGGCCTGAAGCACGAGGCCCGCTGTGCCCAGCTGCCTTCCACACCCTGAAGCCGCTGTCATGCTCCTGGGCGAGGAATCCACGGCCAGGTTCTCAGCTGGTCTAGTCAGTTCTAGGGGAGGCAGACGACCCAGCCCTGCCGGGCACTGTGATCTTGGCCCAAGGAATCTCAGAAAGTACACGCTCCCCAAGTTTCCCTGCAGCACCTTCCAACAGCACAGCTTCACATCACGTACGTTCTTCTGTAGGATAAATAAAATACCACAGGAGGCCACTCAAAGGGCTGGCTTTCCTCAAACACTGAGATCACGTCTTTTCCTTCCCAGAGGCCCCCGTGGGGTATTTAGTGACAGTGAATTCAAGAGAGTGGTGAAAAATCAAGGAAAATACCTATGAATAGCAAAGTTGAAGGATAAAAAGGAACTACTTAGCAACTAAACGTCCATTTTAATGATTGCTTAGCATTATTTAACAGTTTTTACTGCACTTTTTCTTTATTCTGTAATTTTTTTTTTTTTAATGGAAGTGTCCACAAGTTTAAGATGCATACAATTTATACATTCCGACTTAGTGACTGTATAGGAACCAACATTTCAATTTCTCATTTCTGGAATAAGAAAGCACTGTGGAAACCAGGACATAAAATCAAATTACAGGTCATAAGGCCAACATCTCAGAAAAGATCTTACTTTTGGATGTTTCCAAGTAAGCATATTGATTGTCCTTGGAAAAGAGGCAGGTTTTTAGGACCTTACCAATCAGAGGCTACTTAGAATTTAAGTCTGTCCTTGATTCTGATCACCAGGAAGCCTTCTAGTAGAATCACAGAGTCCCACCCTGGACAGCTAAGTTACTGTATTGATACATCAAGAGCCCCTAAGTGTATCACCAAATACAGTCAGGTTGAGGCACTGGGGGGGTTAAGACTTCAAATAATGAATTTGGGGGGAAGGGACACAATTCGGCCTGTAACAGTAGCTGTGTGGAGAAGTTGGCCTGACAGAAGCTGTGGACTTTGGTGGAGATCTGGAGAAACAGTCCAGCACATTGTGCCTCCCAGAAAGCCCACCTCAGTAGCAAGGAATAATTTAGGTCCTGGGGTAACAATTAAAATAACCATTTATTGAGTACCTACTTCAAGCCTGGCATTATGATATACCTTTTCCATGTCCAACTGTTTCAGTCCTTACAACCATCCTGGGAAGTAGGCTTATTAACCACATACTACAAATAAAGATAATAAGGCTTAGAGAGTTTCAGTGATGTTTTTAAAATTATATGAGTAGGAAGCACAGAAGCCAAGAGTAGAACCAAGAGTAGATCCCAGCTGTCTTGTTTCTTCTCATCCCCGACATTGTATTGCTTCTGTCTCGTATGTTAGAAGTGGGTTACCAGTCCAGTCACCGAAAGCCACACAGGCTTTCTCAAGATCACCTCCTGCGGTCATTGGCCATCTGACATTTTAAAGCAGGAATCCTCCAGCCCAAAAAGAAAGCCATTCCATTTTGAGTGTTCCATCAATAAAGACGCAGATGCTGAACTTGTGTCTGACAGTTTGGTGTACTCGAGGCACTTTTTTCGTTCCACAGGAAGAGTAGAGCCAGGCTGAAGAGATAAGGTAGATGTAAACGGGACATACAGTAAATGAAAGGATGTTCTAATAATGTGTTGACTGTCCAGGGCCACTGGTCACAGTGGGGCAGAAGCAGGTGCGGCAAAGACGAGGAAGTCAGCGTGTGGGAGAGGAGAGCACCGAGGTCTGTTATGCTTTCAGGGTGTGGGCAGTAAAGTAAACAGGGCACGTGAGGAAAAGAGGTAAGGCTGGGTCACAGCTGGCCGGGAGAGCTTGCTAAATGGCTAGGACTTGATACGTTTTAAATGGCGGAGTGACATTTAGGACAACTGATCTGAGAGCAGTGTGGCTAAATCAAATAACCCCTCCTCGAGGACACTATCCCTGAGGCACCCATTCTAGTGTATAATCCATCTTCTAAGCAGGAGCACCTTGTACACACATACATTAACTTTCTGGCTACCGGATAGGCCAGAGCCCCAGAAAGGCTGCCTTATTTAGTCTTCTGAAAAATAGGAAAAAACTGGTTTTTCTCCCCTTCACATATTCCTTCGAAGACTTGATATTTAATATCAGTCTTTTCAAGGCCCAAGAGATCTGCTTCTTGACTTTCATCATAAACCTTTTCCCACCATCTCAGTAATTGTTTTTATGACTGTTCCTTGGATTTGCGCCAAGTTTCATCCAATCCTTTTTAAACGCATAGATTGAAACTGGACATAATACCATTATAATGACCTGGCTAATGCAACAAAAGCACCAGAATTGTATCTCAGTACTCGTACACCACACATTCATTAAAATGTTCCAGGATGATATCATGTTAGCCTTTCAAATTACATATATATATATCTCTATGTTGCTGGCTTATATCCAACTTGGTCTACTATGTCTCTCAGATTTTTAAAACATAATTATTGTATAGCCAAAGATAGATTTTGATGTGTACCACCATATCCTAATTATGGATATTAATACTTGAATGCCTACTCATGGTGAAATAGGGAACACTTTAAGAAAATTGTATTTTGTTTTAGACTTACATGTTCCTCCCTGCAAAAAGCAATCGTAATTTTTCCAGTCTTAAATGCATACAGTCTCTTGTGTTTTCTCTCCCTCCACATCTACAGAAAGCTTCTCATTAAGAACCACTTCCCACATCTTTTTCTCGTAGATTGACATATTTGAGGATAGAATCCGAGGCATTGATATCATTAAGTGGATGGAACGCTACCTTAGAGATGTAAGTACAGTCCCAAATTCTGAGCTCGTTTTCTGGCAAAAAAGACAATTCGCCTGTGGAGTTATTTTATGAAAGAAGCCCTGGCAAACCTACCAAGTCCCGAGCTGCGAGAGCCCCCAACAAAGCCTCGCTTGTTGGCAGCCCTGCAGAGACCTGGAAAGGAAGGATGGGGTCACCCTCGTGGACATGCACAGGCAGGAAATAACGGTCAAACCAGACACAGGTGGTTGATAACAATCAGAGCAGTTTTTTTGTTTTTTTGGCTTTTTTTTTTTTTTTTAACACCAGAATAGGAAAAGAGGAAATGAAGGCAGGGAGTAGGGAGGGAGCAACAGAATTCAATTTAATCCGAGGCCACCCCAAGTGTTCTGCCCGATGGGGCTCCAGAGCTTCCACGGGAGGGGGAGGAGGTGGGGAGGATGCCCCCTGCCGCGCAGCCCCCTCACCCCCACCCAGGCGCCCACTCGCAGCCCTGTGATTTGTTTTCCACTGACAGAATCTATACTGACCACTGGGACACTTTGTGCTTTAACAAGATAGAAATTGATCGCCGCCAGCGTGTCCCTGTCCGCTGAAGCAGCCGCTTCCTTTGGAGGGAGCGGTGGGGGACAGAGTCGCAGCAGGCTGGGGTCCTGCGGCTCTTCCTTTTGTCTGCAGCCGGACGGACGTGGGCTTTGTGCGGAAGGGGCCGCTCCTCCCGGCTGCGCGCGGAGACGGGCTTGCGGCGGGCAGGGCGCTCGGGAGTGCGGACCCGCAGCTTCCCTGCCACCGGGAGCGGGGGGCTTCTCCTCGGCCCGGGGCGGGCCACGCTCCGGGCTGTTTAGCGGCGACGCCTGTGCGAAATGGTGGGCCAAGCCGCCTCCCTTTGGGACCGCGCCCCAGTTTGAAGGGTGCCGGGAGGGGGGCAGCGGGGAGGTGGGGACCCAGGAGCCCGGCAGAGTGGGGGCCACTGCCTTGCGCTCTCTGCACAGGACGCAATGCAGGCCCTCGGGGTGGGGGGGGGGGCTGTGGGGAGGCTTGGGGCCCTGCTGGCCGCTTGCCAGCCTGCCTTCCCCGAACCTCCCTTCGGCGAGCGGACCACCCTTGACACTTCCATAAACACGCTTTCTCTCTCATTAACAGAAGACAGTGATGATAATTGTAGCAATCAGCCCCAAATACAAACAGGATGTGGAAGGTGCCGAGTCGCAGCTGGACGAGGACGAGCACGGCTTACACACTAAGTACATTCATCGCATGGTGAGTGGCGAGGGGAGCGCCGCACCCCGCCACCCCCCAGAGAGGGGCGCGCTCTTCTGGGAAGGCCTGTCCTCCGCTGGGGACCAGGTGGCGCGGTGATGGGGTGAGGAACCCCGGGCAGGACAGGGGATGTTGCCTCTGGCTCCGGCTGCCTTCGGGACTGTGGGCCAGCGGCCACATCCCTGGGACTCCATTCCTGTCTGTTGCAAGGGGACAGTCATCGGTGATCCCTCACTTCTGGTTAGATGACCCTGGAAAGCAGGGCTCTGCTGGCTTGGTTGTTCACCAACAGCTGGGTGGTCCCAAGAGGAGCCTGGGCCAGGGCTGTGAGGAGAGGGGAGCTCCTGCATCTGTCCTGTTCTGTTCCCTGGTACATCAGAGACTCAGAGTAGCGGAGTGGAATGGACACACGGTGCTGTGTCAGAGGGACTTGGTTCCCATTTCGCTTCTTCCTGTATAGTTGTGGGACCCTGAGCCAATCGCCTAAACCTCTCTGTGCCTCCATGTCCCTAATCATGCAGTGGGTCACAGGGTGGTTGTGAAGATGTGATGGGGTCATGTCTGTGACGTGTATGGGACATCTCCATGCTCAGGTCAAGGGAAGGGATTGTTCTGAGCTCATGATGGATGAGCAACAGTCCGCCGCCACACCCGAACCATGGGGCCTGGCCCAACTAAAGCCAGTGGGAGAAATCTGTAGGAAGTTAGGCTTGCTTGGCATCTGATAGATAGAACATTCTGATGGAAAATATCACCCAGCTTTGGAATTGGCTGTTTTGTGAGCTAGTGATCTCCCTGCTTTCCAGGATGACAGAGATGCTGTGGAGACAGTTCTGCTTGACTAGGATGCTGGACTAGGCTTGTGACTTTCAAAATGTTCCGTGGAGTCCCTACTGGGTGCCCATAGGTGCTGGGGGTCAGGGCGGCTCTGGGTGTCCCATCCCACCTCAGCTAGAGCTGGTTTGCCCTTCTCAGGCTTGTTTATTTACCAAGGATTCTGAGATTTAAAAAGGCTTGACAGGGGGGCCTGGGTGACTCAGTGGGTTCAGCCACTGCTTTCCGTTCAGGTCATGATCCCAGGGTCCTGGGATAAAGCCCTGCATTGGGCTCTCTGCTCATTAGGGAGCCTGCTTCCCCCCCTCTCTCTGCCTGCCTCTCTGCCTACTTGTGATCTCTGTCTGTCAAATGAATGAATAAAATCTTTAAAAAAAAAATTTTTTTTAAAAAGGCTTGACAGCCGCTGGACTAGAACTTGTAAGCTCCATTCCAACTGGAACATTCCGCAAGCGCCTGGAATGGGCAGAAAGGATCATAGACTAAGATGGGAATATGGGGCAGGACGCTGAAGTGGCCCGGATAGAATAAGTAAGCGGCACAAGGCAGGACACAGGGGACCAGCAGCAGACCTCAGGGGAGGCTGACTTAAGTCCAAATCTGCCCTGTGGATCAGCAGCCCAGGAAAAAGGCGAAGCAGGTGGGTGGATGGGGCTTCCCCATCCGTCTCCTCTTCTAGCAAGTACCGACCACTTATCTGAGGTTAGAACCAACCCAAAGTAAAGGCCAAGGTGAGCGGTGAAGCCAGAGAGTAAGGCCAAGGAGCCAGGGGCTAAGCGTCCTCCCGTTCCGTCTTCTCCCAGTCTGGTGGCCCACGGACGGGCCCGGCCCACGGTCACGGCTGGCTGCGGCGGCCGCCGTCCCTTGGCTGCCTGCTGCATGTCTGCGTGGCCCAAAGCACTGGATGTCCTGTCTGCATCTCTAGGAACCTGCCAGTCCTGGGAACCGACAGCTGGTGTGTGGGAAGGGCTCCAGGTCCCTGCCGGTTCCTGAGGAAACCTGTCCCGCTGTGCTGGTGTGCGGCAGTGCCAGGCAGTGAAACAGCTACCCCCGGAGCTTGTGTGACGGTGCCCGGCCAGCAACCAGATGGTCTCCCAACTCAGTTTTCTGGGGACAACAGTGTCCCCAACACAACAGTGTCTTGGGCTCTTTTCCTTATCACCAGAGGGGTTCAAGAGGCCAGATAAGTAGACCTCCAGGTCCCCTCCAGGCAGCAGAAGCCTCTAGGACGGAGGGAATGAAGAGGTAGCCACGAGTAACTGCATCATAGGGCCAACGACTCCACAAAAAGCCAGTGTCTGGAAATAGGGGAGAAAATCAGCATCCGGTGTGGCCTCGTGGACGAGCAAAACTTTACGGATTCTGGGAACTGGATGGAAGTCTGAGACTAAATCCAGTTCTTCCCTTGTAACTTGTCAACCCTGGGCCCTTCCTTTCCACATGTTTTGTCCTGGTGATTGGCGTGTTCACGTCACACAGGACACAGATTGTTTTAAACATGTTTTGGTCCTCTCAATTGTAAAAGACAGTGGTTCTGAGAGAAAAAAAAAACAACTGTGGTGCATTCGTGTGTGTGTGTGTGTGTGTGTGTGTGTGTGCGTGAGTGTGTGTGTGTGTGTTTGTGAGGGGGTTTCTATGGTGACTTCAATAACCAGCTGTCACCACCGTCACTTTCTTCTCTGTCCTGTTTTTATTCCCCTGTACAATGAAGACTTCTCGGTGATAAGAATCAATTGGAAGATGAAATACTTGGGAACACATAATTCCTCATCTCCTCGTCATCACATGACTGAGAGCTTTGTGCTGGTCACAGCATTGGAAAGACGCTAGCTCCCCTCAGCTTGAAAATTCTGGGTTTGATAAAGAGTTCCTGGCAGCTGAGTCTTTGGGGGCCACGACAGTGTCAGCGCAAACTGGAACTGTGTGGGGGACCTCCGGTGTGGCTGGCAGAGCCCCTCACAGCGGACCCCCAGCCTCCTGTCCCACTCCCTCCCTAGCCCATCCTGTGCCCCAGCCACAAAGCGGTGCTCGCTGGTCCCGACCCCACCCATGTTCTATCACAACCTCCAGACATTTGCTCATGCTGTTTCCTCTACTGAGGATGCCCTTCCCCTCACCCCTGCTTCCTCTCCCGGACCAAATTCTTGTCTTTCGGTATCTAAGTGATCTATCCCTCCTAACTGTCCTTCAAATCACCGATGCAGAAATGGATGGCCCCCATTTTGGGTTTCCGCAGCAATTTATTTCTACTTTTCACACTGCATTGTGGTTGGCAGTGTATCCTTCTTCCTGCTCACCAATCTGCTGGCTTTGGGAGGATAGGAATCCTATCAGCAGTGCTCTGATTAACTAGTCTCCACCACCACCCCCCTGCCCAAAAAAGAAAGAAATCCTGATTTGTAGCATTTCCCCATTGCCATGGTATAAATACTCTCGTTATGGTCAATTTCAAGCTACCAGTGTAAAGTCATCAAACACAGAATTAGGAAGGGATATATACGACTGGCTTTCCTGAGCCGGTACAAGCCAGCTTGGCACACCCTAGAAGGTATCCTAATCCTTGAAACCTGAAGTCTAGCACACAGTGTGACGTTTAATAGGCCTTCAATAAATGATTCATGGAAGAGTGAATAGCATGCATGCGTAATGGGGAGACCTTAAAAGCCTCAGTGTGTGGCACTCAAGGAAGTCAGAATAAAAATGCTATGGGGGTTTGCAGGGTCCTGGGTGCCATTAACTCTCCTTCATTCCTGAACTCAAACCTTCAAATTCTTTCTGTTCCAGATGCAGATCGAATTCATCAAACAAGGAAGCATGAATTTCAGATTCATCCCCGTGCTCTTCCCGAACGCTAAGAAGGTAAACAAAGAAATAAGCAAGCCAAAAACCTTCCAATTCAAGCTTTGGTGTGCTTGTTATCTGGGCTTCTCAGTGGAAAAGCTTGTGAACTCTGTATCAGTTCTTAGAGATAACAGTGTTAGCAGAAAGATCCACAAGTTGTAGAGCTCAGCTCAGCAGCATGAATCAGTAAGGTTTTAAGGTGTTATCTGCTGGGCCATCGCTGGCTAATTGTTCAAACAGCCATTACACACAAAGAAGTAGTTTTTATTTTAACTCAGGAGAGAAAAAAAGACGGTTCATCTGATACTTCTTATCTCTCATACGTAAAAGTCAAGATATGGACAATTTTTGCTGACTGTCCACAGAGGTATTTTGGTGCACAGAGTTCAGCTCTCAGATCTGTAGATGGCAGGAATTAAATCTACAGTGTTACCAAAGTGAACTTTGCTGTGGTTTATATGAGGGTTTTTACACCGAAAGAACATTCTAGCAGTTTGGGGCATGGGGACAAAAACCATCTGAAGCCATGTTCCGGACTTGGCAAGGGGCAGGCAGAGGTGTCATGACTGTTTCGAGACTCAGACCACAGCACCCTGGGCTCAGGCCCAGCTGTATCTGGGAGGATCCCTGAAGGTCAGGACCGCAGAGACTTCATGGGGCAGGAGGCAGAGGCGCCCTGAGACGACTTCAGTTTACAAAGCTCACACCCTGGGCGACAGCGTGCATTTCCATCCCCCACCCAGGCTCTCCTTGTTCCCACTGCGGGATCTCCTTGTTGGTCTCCCTGCCTACTCTGGCCCTGTACTAGCCACCCTCTCTTCTGCCATGAAAGAGGAACATCCAAAATGCAGATTTGATCTGTCTCGCTCCAGCTTAGAAACTGTGTCGTGGATTCCGACGGACGCCGGGATCGTGTCCACTTTTCTCAGCGTGACAGATGAGGCCCCTTAGAAGAGGGCTGTGCCCTCTGGCTCAGTCTTCTCTCCCCCCCATCTGCACAGGGACTCTATGCTCCGGTCATACTGGACTATCCCAGCATGCCCTCACACCTGCCCTGTTCTTTCTGTTTCTGTGCCTTCGCACTGTCTGTTCCCCCTGCTGGCAATGCCCTTCCCTGACTTTTCTGTGTCGTCAACTCTCGCTTAGCCTTCTATCACCCAATCCCGAGGTTCCGCTGACCTCTCATCCTCCTTGCCAATATACTAACTTGTTCCTCTTTTGAGCTCTCTGAGCTAGAGTGCCTTGAGCCAGGGGCTTGCGGTTGGGGGTGGAAGGGCTGGCGGGACATAGTGGTGGAAAAGGAGACCGACTCTGAGTTGGTTTTATTAATGCTTATGAAACTTCTTCAGACAACCCCCTGGTTGCCTGTGCTTGAGGTACAGTGCTCCCACCTCCTGCCCCTTTGGTACACCACTGCCTAGAAAATAGTTTCTTCACTTCATTTACATTCCATCATTGGGCCTTGAACTCCTCAGGGCAGGAGCTGCGTCTTTTTCATTTGGGTGTCCTCCACACCAGCATGGTGCCCGACCTGTCGCAGCTGCTGCTTCTAAGCTTATTCTGCAACCACCGAAGGGATCCCATCCACTCAGAGAAAAACCTAGAAGGCCCTGACTCAGGTCCCTCTACTTCCAGACCTCTCCTCCTCCTCTGTCTCACTCACTCACTCACTCGTTCACTTTTCTCTGGCCACACTGGCCCGTTTCTCCTTGAACAGGCCAGGCACGCCCCTGCCACAGCACCTTTGCACTGCCCGGACCCAGACATCTACAAAGCTGGCCCCCTCCGCTCTTTTAGGTCTTTGCTCATTTTCTCAGTGAAACCTTTCCTAAACACTCCACTTAAAGCCGCAAGCCTTTCCGCCCTGCCCAGGACTCCCTCTCCCCTTTCTCCGCCTTATTTTTCCCCCCAATATGTATCACCGTCAAACCTACTATATATTTTCCTTATTCATCATCTGTCTCCCCCCACAGAATGTCCACTCCGTGAGGGCAGTCAGGGACGGCACCCTCACGATCCCAGGCTTATAATTTCTGCTTTTGGCCTGATCCCAGATCTGGTGGGCTCCTTCTACTGCAGGCCAGATCTGTGTGGCTGGAATGAAAGGATAATGAATTACATCAAGCCCGTAGCCTTGGCATACTTCTTCTGAAGCCACAAAGGAATTCGCATCACTCTGCGTGACCTCTGTCCTACCCCTTTCATGTGAGGGTGGTGAAAAGCACGTTGAAATGCAAAGGGCAGGTAGCCTGGGAGGCTGAGAGCCAACGCTGCGCACATGTGGTTTCCATAATGAGGTCTGCAGCTTACCCCGAAGCCAGGCGCGTCTCTCATGCTAACCCCTTCCAAAAAGCCAAACAGCACAACTCCCCGGAGACTGCCGGAGGGCACGCCCCTGAAGGGAAGCCGGGGAGGTTTGGGAACTGGGCCTGGGATCTGGAATCCGGGTTTCTCTCTAAAGGCCTTCACCCCTGTGCTGCTGTCTCTCCCCTAGGAGCACGTGCCCACCTGGCTTCAGAACACTCACGTCTACAGCTGGCCCAAGAATAAGAAAAACATCCTGCTGCGGCTGCTCAGGGAAGAGGAGTACATAGCCCCGCCCCGGGGGCCCCTGCCCACGCTTCAGGTGGTGCCCCTGTGACCCCCTCCGTGCCCAGAGCCCTGGGGTTGTGCCGGGGTTGGGGGGGTGGGGACCCTGTTCAGACAACACGTCCCCTCGAGGTGCCGCTCAGAGGACCCCTCCCCACCCCGGAAGACCTGTCCTGCAGACCCCACTTCCCATGGAGATCTCCTCAGACCCTGCCTTTCAGAAAGAGGCAGTGGCTGCTCTGTAGTCCCTACTTCTGACGCCCCCCACCCCCGACCCCCACCACGCTGCTCCTAACAGCCCGATGCGTCCGTTCTGGGCCTCTCCCTGCTTGGCGCGTAGATCATATAAATGACGTTGCCATCGACGACCCCAAACACCCTCCCCTCGCTTAAAGCTACTTTTATGAGTTAGCCAGATGCTCGTGGGTCCTCCGATCAGCCTCGTTCGTGTACAAATAATAAAATGTTTACTCTTTTGTAAGATGGTGTTTTACTTATCTCAAAGGAAATGGATGTGTGTTAATTCCTAGTGATACGGGCAATTGCTTTGCGAAAGCTGCTTGGATGTCCTATTAGATAAATGTATCCGACTGGTCTATAGGACAGGATTGGAGCCAGACAGTTAAACAATCTCTTTTTTTTTTTAATTTTTTTTTTTTTTAAGATTTTATTTATTTATTTGACAGAGAGAAATCACAAGTAGATGGAGAGGCAGGCAGAGAGAGAGAAGCAGGCTTCCTGCTGAGCAGAGAGCCCGATGCGGGCCTCGATCCCAGGACCCTGAGATCATGACCCGAGCCGAAGGCAGCGGCTTAACCCACTGAGCCACCCAGGCGCCCAAACAATCTCTTTTTAATGTAATCTTCAAAGCTTTATTTTTGCAGTAGAACTTTTTGGCAAAACCATTCCACACAACACACAGCCGTGGTTATAAATATATTCTAAATAGGGCCTGGCTATCCACGGAAGAAGATCGAGGAACAGGAGGCAGCGATAGCGGCGGCAAAAGGCAGTCTGGACCGGTGGTTGGGGCTCTTGTCTCGCTCCTCCCACTAACTAACTGTGTGACCTTGAGCAGGTCCTGTCACTTGCCTGAAACCCCGAGGACTCGCTTCTAAAATGACGACGTGGATGAAAGTATCTTCTGGGCCCTAAGTGGTTTGGGTCCAGGACCCAAGATCTAAATACCCGATTGAGGAATGACTGAGTTTTCATAATTATATCGCCCAGAGGACAAAACTACGTTTTCTTTTTTAAATTTTCTTCAGCCACACCTTCACATTTGTAATTTTAGAAGCATTCTATATCTTGCTCATCTGATCTCAAGAAAACACAAACTATATAATAAATACATCATATATATATAATGTACATAAGCTGTAGAGCAAGGTGGGGTGATGTTGGTGAGGTGACATTAGTTATGCCCCAAATAGAAATACGAAGTTTTTTTTTTTTTTTTAGATCTTATCTATTTATTTCACAGACAGAGATCATGAGTAGGCAAAGAAGCAGGCAGAGGGAGAGGAGGAAGCAGGCCCCCAGCTGAGCAGAGAGCCCGATGTGGGACTCAATCCCAGGACCCTGGGATGATGACCCGAGCCAAAGGCAGAGGCTTTAACCCACTGAGCCACATCAGGCGCCCCAGAAATGTGAAGATTTTAAGGTGGGGCAGGGGGGAGAGAGCTACTGTTTCCTGTTACCTGTCTCTGTCGTCTCGGAAACAAGACCATCATGCTGTCAGTTCAGCCCTCGTTTGTCACCGTAGGGAAAAGACAAATATCCACGCTAAAGAAGGTTTGCCAATGAATTGCAAAGAACATGGGTTCATGTATGGTACCTAGATGTGTACTGGGCGGTAAAGTGAATGTTTATAAAAATAGGAAAAGGGAAACCACTAGTTTGCCTGAGGTCATCATTACCTGAAGTGAGAAGGTCACCAGCATCCTTAGTGCTGTAGCATCTGAGACCTGGTGGGACTCTCTTGTTGGAGGGGACACCATCATTAAGGAGTCCAACAATTATAAGTAAAATGACGTCAGCAATTATTTCTCTGAAATCGTTCCAGTTTGCAAGGGTTTAATAATGTGGGCTGTGACCCTTCCTCCCTTCAGAGACCTGTCCTGAGCTCTCAGCCACTGTTCCCGCCCCAGGTGAATGACGAGGGAAGGTCCCTGGTGTTCCCACAAATAGTCATTAAAGTGTTACAGCTGGTAACAGTGGTAGCAAAAAGACAAAACAAAAGTATACACACACACACACACACACACACACACACACACACAACACCTGGCCAGGTGAGGAAAGCTTGACCCTTGAAGTTTCTATGCAATCTGATGACCACGGACATCAAAGGAATTTAACAACTATTTTAGAACACCGACCCGAAGATTAACACTTGGTTTATTTAGACATTATCCCTGTCCTTGTGCATTCATCTGCGGATATTTCGGGGGAGGGTGTGGGGTAAGGCTGACTCAGTAAAAAAATAACCTCTTGGCCACAAGGCTTTATTCAGCCCGAAACTGACTTTAAGGGAGAGGTATGCCGAATGCAAGGTGAGATTCTTACCCAATGTTTAGTGACGAGCTTAGAATTTGAAACGTAATTTTTAATTTCAGGGACCGAATGTACATATGCCTCATTAGTTCAACTTAACCTCTATCATCTGGCGGCATCTCGGTGTATGGTTACGGTCTAACTATTAGACTAGCTAGGTCTCAGTTCAGTGCTCAGAAAAATGATGCTTGTAGATACTCTTCTTTTTTCCTCTTAAATAAATCACCTATTTAAAGATTGAGTTTTTCCTCCATCTTCTCAGCAAGGGAGGGAAGCCCTCCGCTCTGAGCATTCCAGACTTTGTCTCATGATGTTTTGCCAAGAGCGTTTTTCTTCACCTCAGCCACTTCATTAACCACCTCCACCACTTTGCCAAACACCCCATTGTCACCGTCACCTTTGCCAAAGGGACTGCAAAGTCCTGTGATCATTGGGAAATGATCCAGAAAGAGTTTCTCAAAACACAGGATCTTTCTGTTTCTTCCTAATGAACCACGAAGAATCAGTGAGCCCCACCTCCTCGTGGTGAGTGAAAAGAGAAGGAAGGTTAGACTGTGGGAAAATACCACAAAGAAGAAATGCCTCTCCTGCCGAAGAATTATGAGCTCCTTTTCATGATAAATAGCTCCGGATGAGCCCACCAACCAAATAAACAAAAAGAAGAACAAGAAAGGAAGAGAGAAAGCACTGAAATAAATTTAATTCTTGAATCACTTCCTTCTGGAACCATCTGGAATTTTCAATCTGAAAAGGACCCTAGAAATCATGCACCTCTGCAGTGTCGTTTTCGGCATAGTAATCACGGGACCCACCAAAACCACAGTTTGTTTAAGTTCACCCTAGGACTAGATCCTAGATAGCCTGGTGTCTAGTCTGCTGACATTTTTCTGGCAAACCTAGAAAGCTTTCTGGTTTTTGAGGGTAGATTTGTTCCACAAATGACCCAGTATCTCCCAGAGGTAAACTGAGCCTCCTGAACGCAGGAGGCCTGAGGGAAGTCGTCCCTCTGTCCTCCGGTGGCTGGAGGATTAAACGATCGTGTTGCAACTTGTTCTGGGGGAGACTCTTTGGGGAATTAATTACTGCTGTGATTAGCTGGAGTGTGACTTCTCGTGAAGTCGTTTTGGCATATTTATTTATTTCACACTAGTATTATATAAAACCGAAGCACAATTTAAAAGATCTTGGCACCTTCCCGAAGCTTACAGATAAAATCTGCCATTAGATCAATTTTGGTTGAGTTTTATCTGGCCAGACTCCGCAGCGAGGACAATGAAAAATGCTTTTACTTCGAAATCCTGTAACGGTCATCTTTCCCCGCCGCACTTCTCATTCGACAAGAGCGGCAACTTGTTGGAATAAGGCATCGCTGTTTGGAAAACCCCCATTACCTTTCAGGTGAAGAAACGAGAAAGGTATGGGTCCTGATCACTCTCCTTTGAGTCAGGGTGAGGGCGGCTGCAGGAAAGGTCCCTTTTATCAGGAGGCACAGGGACACCACCCAAGAGCCGAGCCCAGTCAACAGAGCTGGCATCTGGGGAGGCCTTGTGCCCGACAAGGATAACATGTTCCTAACTCCATACTGATCTGTTCCATTTTCTATTGGGAAAAGCTTTCAGATAGAATCCCAGGGGGTGCCTGGATGGCTCAGTGGGTTAAGCCTCTGCCTTCAGCTCTGGTCCTGATCCCAGAGTCCTGGGATAGAGCCCCACCACGGGCTCTCTGCTCAGCCGGGGGGGCCTGCTTCCCCACCCCCCTACCCCCGCCTCTCTGCCTATTTGTAATCTCTCTCAAGGAGCATGTGAGCGTGGGTCCAGGTCATATTCCCGGGGGTGTTTAGGAAGTGATACTAGAGCCTCCGCTAAAACCAGGAGAGGCTCTTGGCCCGAAGTGCGCCTGGGTCAAGGTGACCATGTGCCGGGCCTGCCTGCTCTTTTCTGGAAACACTCACATGGGAATACTCACATAAATAACTGCAGCCCCCAGATCTCCCAGCACTTGCAACTGAAACCAAGAGGGCACACACTTCTTGTCCCTTGCCTGACCTCCCTGTGCTCAGTGCACCAGGAAGGCGCTGATGGTAGGCGGCAGCTGGGGAGAGGGGGGCGGGGTGCGGAGGACGAAAGAGAGAACTCGTGCCTGATGGATCCCATTAGGCTTAGTGTGCAAAGCAAGTTGAAATGGAGTCGCTGCTCTGGTATGCGTCCAAACTGCTGTTCTATTTTTAGCCTCTCCCGCGTGCTGCTTCGCCCGCACGGAGCGCCCGGGCACCTGGATCAGCAGCAAAACATGGAACCGAGCCACTCGTTGGTAAAACTGGAAGGAAGGAGGCCACTGATGCGGGGTTCGTTTATGGCTGGCGGGGACGGGGGACCTGGAATGTTAATGAGGACGGCTCTCGGAGGCAGGCCTGCGTGGCGAGCTGCGAGTTCAAAGGAGAAGGGAGCCTCAGTCCTGCGCGGCGCAAATGTAAACCGTGGATAGAGGCAAGGAGAAATCAATTATGCTGTCGCAGGCTTGCATGTCATTGTGTTGGAGTTGTTAGGAAAGGTAGGACAAGGACCAGACCTCAAAAGGAAACAAAGCCACATGGCCTTGAAGTATAACGAGTTTACCATGGCAACTGATGGAAACGAGCCTCCCGGGCCGAGCAGGTGTGCTATCTTACAGAATAAACATGCTTCTCTCACTCCCTGGTTTTTATAATAAAACCTGTGTTTGGATTACTTTCCCCTCCTCTTTGTTACCGGGAGAAGTTGGCTGGGGCTCAATCAGCCCAAGGCTCCAGTGAGGGAAATGTAATCGCTGTTATCAAAAGGGCTGCTTTAGAACAAGCTGGCGTGGGGCTCGGCGGCCGGCCTCGTCGCTCAGCAGCAGCTGGGCGGCGCGTACCTGCCTGGCCTTTGCCACCTTGCGGGCGACGCCCTGCACAGAAGGCCGCTTGTCCCTGCGCGCATCGAGGTGGAACGGGGAGGCCGCGCTCTCAGGCTGGCGGGGGTCAAAAGCGGCATTCTTCCAAGGAGAGGAGAAAGAAGTGTAGGTGAGGCCAGGAACCGACTGATTTTCAGCATCCTGTGTTATCTGGGATTCGGGCCAAGGGTTCCCTGAGTTCAGGGATTAACTGATTCTATCTTCCAATCTGTTGTTATCTGCAAAGTTCAGTTACTCAGAAACTTACAGAGAGCAGCCACATGCCTGAACTTTAAATCCCTCTCAGATGGGTTCTGCGGTGGGGAAGTCTCACGTTCAAAATGTGCACAAAATGTGGAGATTTTATAAAATCCTCCCAAGCTAGAAAGAGAAGTTTCCCATTTTTGTGGTTACAACAATGAAAGTAATGATCAACTAGGATAGTCCTATTTTCATTGTTCTCACTTTGTGGCTAAAAGAAAACGTCTCCCATTCTAGCTTCAAATTGGTTTTCAAAACAGGATGCTCATTCACAATAAACTCCAAGGACACAGGACAATTCTAAACCAGGTTGGGGCAAAAGAGCTGCACTGGGGACAACTTGTGCAGTTGCCTCCCTGAGCAACTGTCCAGTGGTGCTTACTATTCAGCAGCACCAACCTCCCTCCCTGCTCCTGTCCACGCCCCTGCATTCCTCCTCCAGGAATGCCCAGCACAGTGCTCCTGCTCCACTGTCAACCCCCAGGCCCCTGGGCAGTGCCCTGAAGGCCCCTTCACTCATCATCCTACCTTTGACCTTAATAAATAAAAAATGGATGTCTGAAGAAATAACTTAAGCTCTGGTGTCCACACTGGAAAGAGTCTCATGCACTAACCCACCCAGGCAAAAGAGTATCACCAAGTTCAGGCACTCAGCCAGGCTGCCAGGTGACTGAAGGGGAAGTTCCACACTGGGTGGACAGGACCTTCCTACATCCAGGTTTTTAAAATTCCAGATTCTAAACTAAGGTCTTTGGATACCAGCATACAGTTCTTCGTCAAAAAGGCACTTGGAAGCAGAAGTCCCAAGTTAACCATGAAGGTTTTGGTTCCATCATGCTACCATTTCCAGTGAGATGGGTATTCAAAGCTAATTCCAGAAGGGTCACCCAGTGGGAGCTAAGCAGTAGCTAGAGATCAGCAACCAATTGACAATTAGTTATTAAATGCCTACTATGTACAAGGTCCTATGTTTGGCACAAAGGTGAGTGATACATGACTCTTGCCTTCAAATTATTTAAAATCTAAGACGTGGTGGTGGGGTGCCTGGGTGGCTCAGTTGAGCATCTGACTCTTGGGTGGTGGGGCTGAAGCCTGCATCAGGCTCCGCGCTCAGCACCTCTCCCTGCTCGCTCATTCTCCAAAATGAATAAATAAATAAATAAATCTAGGACATAGATAAAATTATGTAAAATCTAGGATGGGACGTGACACGTGAGAAGACCAAGTCAAGGCAGTACATGGTACATGCTGAGCGATGGAGCCACTGTTCCCTTTCCCCGACCCTCGCTATGACCCAGCACTCAGCTCACATCTACGCCGCTTCCAGGTCTCCAACAAGCAGACTGGACATTTTCCTAACAAACAGAAGACTTGCTCATTCCTCCTCCCCGCACACACTCTTTTGATTATAATATTCAACATCCCTATAGGCCACCACGTGGGTGAGATCCAAGATTAGGAAACACAATGTAAGAAACGGGAAAGTATGGAAAAGCACTCCAGAGTATATGTATTAAAGTAATAAATGAGGGCATCTGGGGGGCTGAGGTTAAGCATCTGCCTTTGGCTTAGGTCATGATCCCAGCGTCCTGGGATGGAGCCCTGTGTCGGGTTCCCTACTCAGAGATGAGCCTGCTTCTCCCTCTCCCGCCCCACCATTTGTGCTCACTCTCACTCTCAAATAAATAAAATCTTTTAAAAAATAAAAAATAAACCAACAAATGCCAATGCAGTCTGCAAGGTATACATCAGCTCTCTGTAAAGGCAGCCTATGTCCATCCCACAAGAAGGGCCAGACCATACTGCAGTGAAAGGGAAGGGAAGGATTTGCTTTTCGCACTGTACCCTCCAGTGATCTGGGAAGGCAGAGCCCTGGCCGGTGCTGGGATCCACTGGGAGAGAGCAGATGGGTTTCTCGACTCTGCTAAGTAGGGAGTGGATAATGCTGGAAGTTGAACCTGTCAGCCATTTGGCAAATGTTATTTACAAATAACTAAGTGGGGAAGCAGGAAATGATAATTTGCCAGAAGGGGCAAGGGAGCTCTCTCCATGAATGACTATTGGCATTGTCCAATCTCCCCAAGCAAAGTATGTGGCAGAGAGCACTGACCACGCTGAGTCTGTCTGGACAAGTTTAACAAGCATCTTAACAAGTTTCTCGTTTGCGCAGATGGAGCAGCTTTGTAATCGGACAAACCTGAGTGTGGGTCCCAGTTCACTTACTTACAGGTTGCGTGACCTTAGGCAAGCTACTTTCTCTTAGAGTTTCAGCTCTAAAATGAAGACGACAGAACCGACTCCCAGGAAGACTGTCAGCATAAGGTAAGACGGACGACATGAATCTTCTTGAACAGTGCCTGGCAGGTAGTCAGTTCTCAGCAAATGTTCCTCTCTTGCCCTTTCCTTCTTGCTTTCTCCCTCTTAACCAGTGATTATTTGTGGGGACTTTGAATATTTTCTTATTTCTGAGAAGTAAAATAGCAAATCCTAACAACAACAAAAAATCTTTCATTTTAAAAATGAAGCCTCAGGAGAGTTAACACATGAGCTTTTAAGCTAAAAACACCTCCATCTAGTTTTCCAGAGGAGATCATCAGCATTCGTTTGTTTTCTCACTAAGGCCTGGACCACGGTCGACTCACGGAACAATCACAGCCCCTGGACACAGCCTTCTTCCCATGGTCAGGTCGCGAAGGAGCAAGAGTTTCAGCAGCACGGGCTAGGATGATTAAAGGTGTAACATATCAAACTTGGCAATGATGTTTGACATTAAAGGAAACTAACTTTAGAGATTCACAATGGGGCCTCAAAAATAGGATAATGGATTTGAAACTATTTTGAAAAGTAATTTGAAAGGCAGTATTGTGTTCATATTATACCTATTATTAAAAAGGAAATTTTGAATTCAGGTTGGGAACACTGCTATGCTTTCCCTGGCTCTGCTTTTTCAAGAAACAAGGTAGCACTGTCACCTCCAAAACAGCTCACTCCAAGCTCTCTAGCCACGAAGGAAAAGGGGGGAGTGTTGGTTAAGTAGACATTTCAATTGAAAGACAGTTGCCATATTGATTAGTGTTTCTCGGACTTTTTTTCCCCCCACAACAGAAAAAGTTCTCTTGAAATTTCCCCCATGTTGGCTTAAGTAATTCTCTCTATATCATTCCTTAAATATGTACCAATGTATGATTAGGTATAAATGCTCATAGCGTATACTCTTAGCTTGCTAAAAGCTATGCAAACACAAAATGAAAAAGTTCTGGAGACCCACTGCACAACAGTGTGAGTATACTCAACATTACAAACTGTACACTTAAAATTGGTTCAGATGGTGAATTTTATGGTATGTGGTTTTGCAATTTAAAAAAACTATAAGGGGTGACTGGGTGACTCTGTCAGCTAAGCATCTGCCTTCAGCTCAGGTCATGATCTTGGGGTCCTGGGATTGAGCCCCACATCGGGCTCCCTGCTCAGTAGGGAGTCAGCTTCTCCCTCTCTCTCTGCTGTTCCCCCTGTTTGTGCTCTGTGTATGTGTGTGTGTGTGTGTGTGTGTGTGTCTCCATCTCTCATATGCAATGCTCTCTGTCAAAAAATAAAATCTTTAAAAATAAACCATAAGAACAAATCAAACTTACAAATTAAATAAAAATGACATCAGCAGATAAATTCAAATAAAAAACAATAATTTAGTGTAAAAGTGGTAACATTTTGCTGAGACTACATAGCCAGTGTTGGGTTTAATTTATCCGTGTCATTACAAAAGCAAATGAATTTTTTGCATTTTATCTTTCAATTGTTGACTTAAATGTTTGATGGTGAAAGAAACGGACAGTCGTTGACTCACAATCATTATCACTATAATTTTCCCTCCCATCAGGTTACTCATTTGAAACTATCAGTTGATTATTTTATTTTTTTTTCAGTTGATTATTTTAATTGGTCCAACTGATTTAAAAAATGGTTCACTCCAAAATTTATTATTGATAAATAATTTTTTTTAAACACTCCTAACAAAAAACTCTTCATGGAGAATATTTGCAAGCTGGTGTGTCAAACAAACATAGAATCAAACCAACACATCTGCTTATAATCTGAATTAAGTGACTGCTTTGCCTAGCTTCTTTTGAATTTAGCCTATGCTACCATGAGACCTGTAATGACTCCATTTTCTCTCCATTTTTCTCTCTTTGAACTACTGTAAAACTTCATTTATGCTGGTGCCACAATTCCTTTGGCCTTCACTTTGCATGAACACATCACCTGTGTGTTAAGTCATCTTTTCTCATTAGCCTGTGACAATTAAAGTAGCATGGCTATTTTTATGATGGAAAATCAAAACCAATTTATTAAATACCTTTAGACACTAAATGTAATTGCATCTTATCGCTGAAAAAGAGCAACTTTAGCTTTCTAATTGATAAGATAATTCACTTTGATTTCCATCAAATAGAAAGCAAGATAGTTTTTGTTATTTTGATGCCCAGAATGCCAATCTAAAGATTACCAACACATTAAAAGTTGAATATTGCCATATTAACAGTCACATGGTACCCACCCAATTTTAAACACAAAGCACCAACAACAAGAGTGTGGCTATAAAACAAACATCCCAGTTGAACCAAATAAGCTTATATTTTATTGTATAAATGCTTTTAGACTATTGTTGAAATGAAAACAGTATTAGATGGACCATCTATAATATATACAGAGACTTCTATAGTTTGAGGAAAAACCAATATAGAGAGAGATAATACAAATCTTTGAAGAATTAGAACACCAGAAAATTGGGGTAAGGAGGGCATCTGCATGAGAGGAAGGCCTGGTGCAGGGGGCTGGGTGTTGGTGAAGAGGGTTGGCTTGACTCAGTGTCAGAACCAAAAAAGCAGGCTGAGTGGAGGGCTCAGGGCAGGTTGCTGGATCCCACGTGGGTTGAGGATTGGGCATGGGTGGGGGAGGCAGCCCACCTGGGGCTTCAGAGCCCACATGGGAGCAGGGGATTGTTCTTACAAAGCGATAGCCCCGTGTGTGGGGTGTCCGAGTCCAGGCAGGGTGAAGAGGGCGTCCCTGCAGAGAGGTAACTCGGTAGAGGATTTCAGAGCCCAGGAGAGATGAGCGGGGTATCTGTGTGGGAAGGTGGTCCAGCATGGGTTGTTACAGCCAGAGCAGGTGTGCTAGCTCCTAGCATCCAACAAGAAGAACATAGCATCACTTCTGTGGTGTTCTTGACAGAGACATAGAACTTAATCACGAGAAAACATCAAACACAAATGGAGGGACATTCTACAAAACAACTGGTCTCTATTCTTTAAAACTGTCAAGGATATGGAAGTCAAGGAAAGAAAGAGGAAATATTCTAGACTGAAGGAGACTAAGGAGATAGGAGAAATCATTGCATCATGTGGTTCTGAACTTGAATCTTTTTGCTATAAAGTACATTATCACATTATCAGGCCATGGAGAAACTGGACTAGTGTCTGAACATTACACCTCAATGTGTCAATGTTAGTTTCCCAGTGTTACTGTTGGGAACTGGAGCTCTAGAAGGGAAGGTTTCTCTTTGAGGAAATGTGCACTGTGATAGTCGGGGGTGTTGGGGGAATCGGATTGGCAACATCCTTTCAAATGGTTTGGAGGAAAAAGGTCTTTGTATCTTACTCACAACTTTTCCGAAAATTCGAAATTGTCTCAAGATTTAAAATTTAATGATATATAGTTAAGTTTTAAAAAATGATAAAAGCGTACATACGAAGGATGACCAGCCATATAGACATATCTTGCAAAATAGTAAGAGTTCTCATATTGAGCATTATTATGTATCAGATACGGGCAAAGTAGTTTAAATGTTTTATCTCATTTAAATTTCACACCAATCTTTCAAAGTGGGTGTTACTAGTTTTGTTTTACAGATGAGGAAACTGAGGCTTGGAGGTTGAGTAACCTCCTCAGGTTCTTAACTAACCTATTGTACTATACTGCTCAGAGAAAAGACTGGAAAAAGTTTCCGAAAAGATTGTGTAGGGACTAAGGTCATGCCAACCCAAGACGAGCCACTTTGGCATGAAGACTGTTCTGAGCTGAAGGCAGTCAAGACCTTACAGGCTCAAGAGAAATCTCTGTCCCTTCCTTAACTACATAGAAGAATTGAAACTGGGGTTCCTAATAAGTAAGGGTTATTAGCAGAGATCAATTTTATCTGGGTGACCCATCTGTGTGGCAGGGTAAATATCTAATTACCCATCATCTGCTCTTCTTACCACCTTGTGAAGCACATTCTCTTCCTCTGAAGTCCCAGGCCCTTCCCCTTCTTAACCCAGAATGAAACACAGACCTCATTTTGCCTGTCTTTGGAATTTCCATATCTGTGTGGATTCCCTGTAGGTACGCTATTAAATTCGATTTCCTCTTGTTAATCTGCCTTATGTCAATTTGATTCTTAGTCCAGCTATAAGGACCATGGAAGGCAAGAGGAATTCTTGCTTCCTGACCTTTGGAAAATGTTCAAAACAGAACTGCCACTGGGTTGTGGGACTCTGAATGACTTTTAGTTTTTCCTTTTGTCATTTTCAGTATTTTCCAAAATATCTACAATGACATGTTGCTTTTGTAATTACAAAAAAAAGAGAGAGAAAGTTTTCATTTAAAAACTAAATCATTTGTCTCAGAGCAATTTGTAAAAATGTGCTGATTATTCTAAACCAGATTGAATAACCCAAACTATTAATGGTGATACTGTCTTTTAGTAGTGGTATTATCTATGACTTTCATTTTCAATTTTTTGCTTCTGTGCAATTTGTTGTTTCCATAAACAATTCATTCAACAAATACTGTAATCTGCTATGATTTATTTTTATAAGAAAAAAATTTTTTAATGTATTATAGAAGTCCAAAGTTATAAATTTCATTCAGAAAAGAAAAGGATAGGAAGGATAGGTATGCTTAGAAAAAGATGGCCCCAGAATATTCATAGCAGTTATGTTTTAGTGGAAATTCTATCTTTTAAAAATACTTTTCTAGGGGCACCTGGCTCAGTGGGTTAAGCCTCTGCCTTCGGCTCAGGTCATGATCTCAGGGTCCTGGGATCGAGCCCCGCATCGGGCTCCCTGCTCAGTAGGGAGCCTGCTCTCTCTCTCTCTCTCTCTCTCTCTGCCTGCCTCTCTGCCTACTTGTGATCTCTGTCTGTCAAATAAATAAATAAAATCTTTTTTAAAAAAGTAAATAAATAATTAAAAAAAATAAAAATACTTTTCTATGCTTTCCCAGTTTTCAACAATAAGAATTCCTTATGAGGTGCCTGGATGGCTCAGTCACTAAGCATCTGGCTTTGGCTTGGGTCATGATCCCAGGGTCCTTGGATCAAGCCCCTCATTGGGCTCTCTGCTCAGCAGGAAGCCTGCTTCTCCCTCTCCCACTCCCCCTGCTTGTGTTCCCTCACTCACTGTCTCTCTCTCTCTCTGTCAGATAAATAAATAAAAATCTTTTAAAATTCAAAAAAAAAAAAGAATTCCTTATGTATTCTATTCATGGTTGTGTCTTCAGTGCCTAGAACCTTAGAACCAATCAAGAAGATCGGTTGAAAGAATAAATGTTTTTGAACATTTATACCAAAAATGTAGTTTTCAAAAATAGTATTGACCTGTAGTCATTCACTCCCTTATGGTAGTTTGCAAACTTTGCATTCAACCCACGCTCTCTTCCACTGGAGAAGATCTATGAGAAGGCCCAGGTGTGGTAGGGAGTTCTCGTGCCATTTACCAGGTGGTAGTAATGTAGAGAACCATGTTACAGGAAGACAGCATGAGTAGAAAGAGGGGACACGCTATTCAGAAGAAGATCACAATGTTGTTTTATTAATATTTCTATTCAAACAATTTCTCAGAGGATTGGAGGTGATAGTTCATTATACTAGTGTCCACTGAGGATAGACCTTGTGTTGTAACGGTGGGTTTCTTGGTATGGTGCTATCTAAGGTTTGCGGAGGATGAGATAAGGAAGTGTGGGATAAGGTGGGGATGACTCAGCCATAAGCTTCTTTTTTTGCTTATAATTATGAAGTTCATTTCTCTGGTTTTATACATGAACTTGGATCATGAACCTTAAGGGACAGCACACATCAGGCCAATGTGGGGAGGTAAGTCCCTAAGGCGGTGCCTAGCTCAAGCCGACTGCCCAGCATCCAGATCTCCACTCGGCTGTCCAACTCTCAACTCATTTACGGAGGAGGTTATACACTACAGCGATATTGCCAAATGTGAAGATTCTAAGAAACCACACCAGGTAATGCTCATGTATATCCAGGGATTACTAGAAGAAACAAACCTTTGAAGTTAGCCTGGAATCTTCTCTCTCTCTTTTGAGCCACACACTGGCAAATTCTGTTGGCTCTACCTTCAGACTATACCCAGAACCTGACCATGACCCATCTACCCGTTACTGCACTTGGATTATTGAAAAAGCCTCTTAACTGCTGCCAGCTTGGCCCGCACAGCAGCCACAAGGACCCTTTTTAAAACCTAGCTCAGTCTTTACACAAAAAATTGCAATGGCCATCACCCATGTCATAAGGTGCAACCTAGAGTCCTATGACTCTCTAACCTCTCTGAGCTAATTTCCTACAGCTTTCCCCTTGCTCACTCCGCACTAGACACCTCAATCTGCAAACCTCACACATGCCAGGCACACTTTGTCCTTGCTGTATCCTCTGCAGGAAGCAGTCTCCACCCCCAACCAAATGGCCCTCCCTCTCTCAGGATCTCTCCTCAAATCTCCTTATCAGACAGACCTTTCCTGACTCTCCACATCAAGCAGAAACCACCTACCCGTAGACCATCTCTTCTACCTTGTATTTTTGTCTTCATAGCATCATCTGGAGCAGTTCTGCCTGCAAAGTGTGTCTGATTTTCCCAAACTCATGGTATGACTGCACTCCCTAACCTTTTGACGTTGGATGCCACCATGTGATTTGCTTTGTCCAGTGACATGTGAGTAGAAGGGCCATGTGTCAATTTCAGGCATAAGCTGGAAGATCCAGCGTGCAATCCACCACTCCGCCTTCTCCCTCGCCCGTGGGGACCAGCCATACTCCAGGTGATGGCTCTCCGGGCAGCCCGGGCTCCAGAGCAAAGGTGCACAGAGCCCCCAGCTGTCATGCAATGAACACGCAGTGTAAGTGAGAAAGAAACTTTGTCTTTTTAAGTCACTGCGATGGGTTGTTTATTCCACACTCTCTGACATACTACATATTTATTAGTTTACTCCCTGCCCCGCTCCCCCTCTAGAATGTACTTTTTTTATGATGGTAGGACAGTCTGTTCACTGTTCCAGTACCTGGAACTGTGCCTGGCACGTGGTAGGTATTCAGTGGGTGTTTGTCATCTGAGTGAATGCTAAGCTGATCACACCAACTGAAATCGGAAGATGTGACAATGACAGGTGACTCTAATCCTGGACTCACCTACAAAAACATTCATCCTACCTGCACTGCCCATCAACAAAATCGCCCTGATTCAACCCAAAGTGTGGCTGCTTATCTCTCACCAGCCACAGTCTGAAGGCACACGTCGCCTTCGGGTGCATAACACAGCTAGTCACAAAAGCCCATAAAGTAGCTGAAGTTACAACACAAATGGATATCTGGCCTACTGCTGAGGGGACTCGGTGACAACCATAAATAAAAAGCATTAGCAGTGTTTGTGTCGATGCTGAATACTGATGCGGTTTGCTTTCCCTGTGTGGACATTAGCATTGGTAATGAACCGAGCTTCAGAGGACTGGGATTTCATCCGCCGTTATCATAAATTGGTGTATGAGCCCCTCTCAGGACTTTTGCAAAAGCTGTGTGTGCTTTTGTGAGCTGCTTTCTTTTCACGTGCTTCCTCCTGGTCTGCCTGAATCTGGATGGGGATAATGCATTTCCTGTATCATGTGGCACGGTACAAGGAAACTCATTGTATCCCTTCAGAGGAAGAGTACATCTGTAAGTAGTTTTTAAGAGCGCACTGAAGGATCTTGTTAGGGTGACTTATTCTCCCAGTTCCATTTGGTTGATGAAGTGGATCACGTGACCCGTGTGCATAATGAACGGCTTCAGCTGCTGCCAGTGGGAAGCTCAACCTATAAAACACGAAATCTCATGGACTCATTGAGGGCAGAACGAGCTGATCACATGAGAGCGAAGCCTGCCTCGCTCTGAACTGTCATTTCTTACCATCGCACACAATGCGCCAGTGTTGCTAGGCTGTTGCTTTTACTTTCCCCCAAAGTCACTGCCTCTCCAGCTTATACCTAGGTCGCTCAGGAAAGGCACTTCTTTCCGCATACGATTCCCTAAAAAGCTGACATTATTAAGATGCGCAAGTCATCGTCTATTAAACGCACAGGCAAGAACTCTATGCCGTGTCATTAAAACGGGAAATGTTTCTGGCAGAGAGCGGGATTGGGGGCTGGGGTTGGTTTGTTTGCCTCTTCCCCCCATCTCTTTTCCTCTCATCCTTTTCTACATTTATTTTCTTTCTCTGTTCCATTACTTATTTTATTCCTCTTTACCCTCATTACGTGATTGCCGTAATTCCCCAATGACGGCAATCACGAGGGATGGACGTGGTCTCCCATTTTCCATGGTCGATAGAGAAAGGTGATGTCTAAGCCAAAAAACACAAGTGATGAGCCTTTTTTCCAGGAGTGATCCAACTTGCACTCTGGAAGCTTCTGAGTCACTGAGGGACCTGTAGCGAATGGGGAACTAAAACTCCAGCTTCCAACAGGATAAGAGAAGAATGATGAAAAAGGCTGTGTCAGTTCAACTCGCTTCTACCACAAAGTGTTCACTTGTGTTCACCACCATGCTAGGCACCATGAGAGCTGAAGAGAGCGTGTGGCCCTTGGAAAAAGTCAGTGAATCATTGGGGGGTGTATGGGGACATAGCCAAATGCTATAGCAGCGACACACGTCATGGGGCTTCTTCGGGTGGTCCTGGAGGAAGATCTCCATGAGGTCTTAAGTTGTCAGGCAAGGATTTGGGCGGGAGGCAGGAACTGAACTAGAACTTGAAGTGCAGGTAGGTGGTAGCTGCCATCCGAAGAGCAAAATCCTCTCTGATTAAGAAGGCAAGACTTCTTGATCGAATTCAGCTGTCTGGGGTGCCTCCCCTCATGGCCCCGGTTCCCCCAACTAACCACTCACGTCAGCTGCGCAGGTTATCTCAGGAACGTTAGCAACAAATGGTCATCAGGTGTTAGCATGAGGCAATTCATCACAACAGAAAGTACCAAGATGTCACTGCTGTAAGCTTTAGATTGATTACAAAGACAGCAGAGTCGTATTATATACCAATGGGAGTCAAGGATTAAAAGCGCTGCTGGGGGCGCCTGGATGGCTCAGTGGGTTGTGACTGCCTTGGACTCAAGTCATGATTCCAGGGTCCTGGGAGCGAGCCCCATGTCAGGCTCCTTACTCAGCAGGGAGCCTGCTTCTCCCTCTCCCTTTGCCTGCTACTCCGCCAGCTTGTGCTCTCTCTCTCTCTCTCTGTCAAGTCACTAAATAAAATTAAAAAAAAAAAAAGCACTGCTGAATTTAAGGAAAATAGAAAACATAATCCGGGAAATGAGACCTTCCAGCAGAAAAACAGCCTACGAAACTTCTTTGGGAGACCTTTAAGTATGTCAGATTTGGCTTTCACGACTTGAGTGAGTTTTCCTCTGTAGACAGAAAGCTGGCGTTGGGGCACCACAGGACACCCCCCCCCCCACCCCGGGCACCTCGGCTCCCTCCTGCTGACTTTGATGCTGGCTGGCAGCCTGGGGTGAAAATCCCTGGCTCTTTTCCTCAGAGAACTGGCAAGGCTTGGCAGCAACTGGTGCATTCACAAAGAGATGGGAGTGACTTGTTCGCAGGGTCGGCGAGGGTGGGGGTGAGAGGCAGCTCAAGGCCAAGAATTTGACTTCCTGACCCTTCCAGAAAAGTAGAGCACTCTTTAATTTATTCCTAATTGGAATACTTTGCTGTGGTTTTCCTGGCCACAAAGCACGCCCTTTTAACCATTTCTTCTCAAAAGACCTTTGTTAGGTTTGATTTCGTTGTTTCTGTATCAAAATAGCTTCCATGGAAAAATCAGTACCAAAAATGTCCCAGATTTCCGTTTCACACAACTCAGTAATAGGGTTTCTGAGGTCTTGAGGCCAGGACTTTTTAGTCCTTTTGGGTCTGAGGGGTTGGGAGGAAAAGTTAAATAGAGTTTATGAAGGGGCGCCTGGGTGGCTCAGTCCGTTAAGCGTCTGTCTTTGGCTCAGGTCATGATCCCAGAGTCCTGGGATTGAGCCTCACGTCGGGCTCCCTGCTTGGAAGGGAGTCTGCTTCTCCCTCTGCCTGCTGCTTCCCCTGATTGTGCTCTCTCTCTCTCGCTCTCGTTCTATCTTTAAAAAAAAAAAAAAAAATAGAGATTATGAAGACTAGAAAGAAACTCTTTGGGACCATCTCCCTTATTGTGAATAACACGAAAATTGAGTGTGTGTGTACTTGCCCATGGTTGGTACACTTGTGTGCCCGCACACACACGCCTCCTCACACATCACCTATTTCACTGAAAAATACCATGATAGAAAACTTTATTCTTGTGTCTAAGGTCCGGGTTGTAGTCCTTCAACGCTGGCCATCTGAGAGGCAGACATGTTTGCAAGCAGCTGGGAAGACAGCTAAGCCGTCCGGCTGCAATGCAAAATGAGATTGAGTTGATGATTCTACTGGGAGAAATTCTCCCCCGTTTTCATTCCCAAACTCTGCTACCCCCGCTGCCTGTAGGGACTGAAGTCACGGTAGATGGTACTCAAAAGTAATAACTCCAAAGAGACTCTGGAAAATCAGCATGCAGAAGGCAGTTGGCCCCAGAAGCCAAGGACTCTTGGCTACAGCAGTAGAATGTTAAAGCCACACAGCGGTAAAAGGAATCTGGGTTTCCTATATTTAAAATCGTCTATTGTTTCAGCCTTCGCTTTAGTGAAATCCAGAGGATAAATTAAAGATTTGGCTTTGGGAGTCTTTATAAAAATAGGGTGTTTGTATTGTTATTCTTTCAAAGATGATGAAAACGCGGTGCTGAAATTGAGATGCCTTCCGAAAATGACTCGGAATCATTATATTTGTGAAGCTGGGCAGCCCTGATCTGATATTGTATGCTATATAAATCAACTTTCATTATTCTTTAATGACTCTTTGAATTCTTTTCTCTCGAACTCTGCAAGCTTGACTTGTGTTCACCTTGCTGCGGAATGCTTTAAAGGGCATTTCATCTAATAGCAGGGGGACATGATAAATTATAGATACCAAATCATATAGTAGTGATTTAGGCAGCACTAGGGTAAGGCTGTAAGCAAGAAAATAAAATTTTCCCAATCAACCTCTATATTAGGAGCAAAAAAGAAATCGCTGTCTGCATAATTAAAGAGCAACATGTCAACATGCTTGTTAATATGCTAATCTGAAGGTTTTTTTAAGAAAACTTGTAATCACAAGGCAGAATACTGGGAATATTTATCAGTTTAAGTGAAGAAGTTCTATATTTATGAATGAGTATGAAGTAATTTTGTTGGGAGTGTGCTCTGGAAATACAGACACCAAGGAAGAAAAAAAGGAAAGGGGTCTCAGTCTCTTAGACACTTGTGGTGGCAGGACAATGAGGTGGTTAAGAGTGATATGGGTTGAGGCGCCTGGGTGGCTCAGTGGGTTAAAGCCTCTGCCTTCAGCTCAGGTCATGATCCCAGGGTCCTGGGATCGAGTCCTGCATCGGGTTCTCTGCTCAGGAGGGAGCCTGCTTCCCTTCCTCTCCCTCTGCCTGTCTCTCTGCCTACTTGTGATCACTGTCTTTCAAATAAATAAATAAAATCTTTAAAAAAAAGAGTAAGTGGGGCACCTGGGTGGCTCAGTGGGTTAAAGCCTCTGCCTTCGGCTCAGGTCATGATCCCAGGGTCCTGGGATCGAGGCCCACATCGGGCTCTCGGCTCCGCAGAGAGCCTGCCTCCTCCTCTCTCTCCCTACCTGCCTCTCTTACCTACTTGTAATCTCTGTCTGTCAAATAAATAAACAAAACCTTTAAAAAAAAAAAAGAAAGAAAAAAAAAAAGAAAAAGTGACATGGGTCTAAATTTGGGCCAAGCCCCTACTAGCTTGTGTGACCTCAGGCAAGGTACTCACTTTCTTTAGGCCTCTGTTTCCTCAACTGTAAAATGGGGAAGTTGGCAGGTTATTGTAAAGATCACAAATAAGGCATGGAAGGTGGACTCTGACAGAGGAAGCACTCAGTCAATATGGGTTATAAAATACTTGATCATCTCTCCGCCCATACTCCTGGGGGGCTTCTTTTCTTACTCTGACTGGAAGCCAAAATCCTTCCCGTGTCCTGTTAAGTCCCAACACAACCAGCCTGTTTTCTCCATGACCTCATCTCCAGCTGCCCCGCTCTCAGCTCACCCGCTGGCCTCCTGCCTGTTCCTGAGACGCAGACACGCGAGGCGCCCTCCCATCTCAAGACCTCTGCAGTTACTCCTCCCCTGCCTTGACAGTGGTCCCTTGGACATCCTCATGGGTGACCTGTCACTGCCATCCGGTCTTTACTCCAAAACCACCTTGCATGAGACTGTCCTTGAACTACCACCTGAACATTTCAACAGCTCATCCCCATTGATAGTCTATGGTCCCCTTTCCTGCCTTGTTTTTCCCCTTAGCACTAACTCCTTCCTAATAATCCAGTAACTAATTTATAGTATTTGTTTTCTACATCTCCCACCAGAACCTGAACTCCAGGGATGCAGGGATTTTTGTTTTAGTCACTGCTGTATCCCCAGCGCCTAGAACTGCGCTTGTCACAACAGTAGCCTTCAATAAATAATGCGAAGGCTGAATGATGGTGTTCCTTAATTTCTAAAAGAGGATAGTTCTAGGAACACCTGGCTGGCTTAGTGGGAAGGGGGTGCACCCCTTGATCTCAGGGTCATGAGTTTGAGGCCCACGATGGGGGCAGAGATTACTAAAAAAATAAATAAATAAACTTAAAAAAATAATAATTCTACCCTACACATATATTTCCTCATTCCAAGTTTAATGGAGCGTCATTTTTCTGCCACATGAGTTTTTCTTGGTTGTTATGATGACTGTCAACCCTCGATACAGCGACCACCACTCCTTAAAGGCCTGATAACTACAGAAGGAAAGGGAGAGGTGCAAGCGTAGCCATCCAGGCCAAGGCACGGTTCTTTTTCTAAGTCTCTACCAGTTCACCTGCAGGAGGCAATACTGCTGCTTGCTGGGCCTCCCTATTATTTCCTAGTCCTTTATCCACAGATAAACCAGGGACGGCTTCCGATACGCCCTTTCTACCTCGTCCTTCTACTCGCGAGGTGAGGATGCTTCTTAAGGAAGTATGGCAAATAATTTCCAAAATCTGAATGTATGCAAGGGCAAAGTATATATAATACTCTGAGTTCTCTCTCTCCCCCTCTCAGCCGTCCCCACAAGGTTTTTTTTGTTTTGTTTTGTTTTTAATTTTTGTAAAGATCTCATTTATTTATTTGTCAGAGAGAGAGAAAGTGTGTACACACATACACAAGCCAGGGAGTGACAGGCAGAGGGAGAAGCAGACTCCCCACTGAGCGAGGAGCCCAATGCGGGGCTCCATCCCAGGGTCCTGGGATCATGACCTGAGCCCAAGGCAGACACTCAACCTACTGAGTCACCCAGGTGTCCCTCCCCACAAGGGGTTTTTAAAAAGGTGTTGTCAAACACTGACCTGCTTAGTGGGTCAGGCAGTAAAGCGGAATGTAAGATTTCCTGTGCTCCAGACATTACACTAGGGACCTAACATATGACATCTAATTTACTCCCTCAGCCATCCTGCAACGGCCGTACTACTACCCCCAACCTCTAGATGAGGAACAGAGGTGCGATCAAGGCTCGGAGGGGCTAGGGGACCAGCTCAAGGGCACCAGACTAATAAGTGGCGGAGGAAGACACGGAGCATTTATCAAAAACATGACAACCACTTTCTTTCTCCCTTTGCCCCCGTAAGCAGTTTCCTAAGCATTAGACCAATGGGTGTGTCTTGAGCCAACAACTTCGGAATTACAGAGTTAGTGTTTATGATGGATTTCCGCAGCCCCTTAAAGCTACTGGGATCTCAGCAGCTTCTCCTCTCGTCAGAGTGGTGAGGACCTGCACACCAGGGACAGGCTGATGTCAGAGGAAGAGGGGACTCTATGCCCGTCCATGCTCCCCATTTGCAACCAGATGTGATCTCTCCCTCCCTCCTCACTTTACCCCGTTATGGCACTTACACTGCTCTGCTTTGTTTGATAAAAATGTATGTATCCATGGGGCACCTGGGTGGCTTATGGGTTAAAGCCTCTGCCTTCGGCTAGGGTCATAATCCCAGGGTCCTGGGATCGAGTCCCGCATTGGGAATCTCTGCTCAGCGGGGAGCCTGCTTCCCTCTCTCTCTCTGCCTGCCTCTCTGCCTACTTGTGATCTCTGTCTGTCAAATAAATAAATAAATAAATCTTAAAAAAAAAAAAAGGTATGTATTTCTCTTGTTCTAAACCCCTGGTGGGCACAACTGCCCCTCCTACTTGATGCCAGGTGGGATTCCACTGGCTGGGTGTCGTAGTCTTTGTGTCCCCCCACCAGACAATGTTAGTGTGGGAAGATCTCACCCAGTCTAACTTCCTAATGCTACTAATGGTGAGAGTGAAGCCTAGCATGGATCCGTAACTTGGTCAAAGTCACAGAGCTGAGACCAGAGCCCTGGTTTCCTTAGTTCCTTAGTTTTTCATTATACCACACTATCTCCCTTGTCTACAAGCAGAAGTACGATGTGAATGGAACGTGCTTTAAGAAAAAAGCTATCAAGGCACCTGGATAGCTCAGTCCATTAAACGTCTGACTCTTGATTTCAGCTCAGGTCATGATCTCAGGGTCGTAAGATCAAGCCCCATGTTGGGCTCCACGTTGGAGCCCACTTAAGATTGTCTCTCTTCTTCTGCCCCTCCTACCCCCTGCTCGCTCTCTCAAAAAAGAAGGAAAAAAGCTATCTAGTTGGTAAAGGCTGTGTAGGCAGCTCAGGGTCCTGCAAAGACGGCAGTGGGCACAGAATAGCTCATGAACTAAATAGCAATCATTTAACTAAGTTGGTGGCCGCAGAAATGGAAAAAGGGAGGCAAATGCAAGAAACACCATGATACAGACTTGCTAGGGCTTGTAACTGATTTGGGGGATAAGTTCATGGGGTGACAGAAGGAAAGTCAAAGTTGAAGCCAGAGCAAGTCTGGAATAGTGGTTAAGCGAGATCTGGTTTCAAATCCCAGATCCTATGTGCTTATTTTATGACCCTCTGTTCATTCAATAAATACGAACACCAGCATGAGCCAGGCATTATTCTAGGCACTTGGGCTATATCAGAGAATAAAACTGACAAAGATCTTGGAGCTCGTATTCTAGTTACGACTTAACCTTGCTAAACTTTCGTTTCCTCAGACGTAAAGAAGATAGTAGCCATTCATGCGGTTGTTGCGAGGATGAAGTACTCAACTGACATTAGAGATCATCATGCCCGAGTTTTGAGTCTGGATAACTATGGTAAAAGTGCTAGTAAAGAAATTGTGAAATTGGAAGCCCAAGATGGTTCAGAAGTCAGCTTCGGGATTAGCCTATCAAGTTACATACAGTCCTTTACCATCCCAAGTTTTTGGTATCATATGTGACCCAGGATGGCGACAGAGTTCAATCTCTATGTGTACCACATTTAAATTTGCCTATATGTCCTGATGTCCTTTAAATAAAATAAGTTGATGTTGTACCCCCCAAATCCCAGATTCTGAGTTTGGCCTGTTGCTAGGGAGGAGGAAGAGACCTCTATTGGAAGGACACTCACTCTGTGCGGGTCTGGGCTCTGTCTTGATATGCAAGAGCCCTGGGGGAACTGGGAATGAGGTGGTGTGTAGCTGGTCAGGGGGCAAAGATGACACCCAACCAACCATTCATGGAACTCTACTGTCAGAGCTTAAGGCTACGCGACAAACAATCTCCAAGGGGACAGAGGAAGTGCAGTTCAAAACTCCAGGCTGAAAAAAGACTCATGAACAGAAAGCCAACACTGTTTGATGGCAGCATGCGGGTTATCAGGAGAGAGACCTGCGGGCGTCCACCAACTTACGTGGGTGCAGATGGGAAAGGATCCTAAGCAACCATCAGGGTTTAAGAACACCCAGATTACCAAGAGCTACACGTCTAACCAACAGGGGTGCTCAGAGTGTGGTCCCCAGACCAGTGGCATCACTGTCCACCAGGGAACTTGTTAGAAATGCAGAGTCTTGGGTTCCATTCCAGACGTACTCCCAGAATCCCTGGGAGGGTGCAGCCCAGCAATCTTCATTTTCATGAGCATCCAGATGATTCTCTGATATTCAAGTTGGACAGCTACTGAGACACACTGTTGAGCTCTCAGCTCTCTTCCCAGCTGGGGTCTCCAGCCTCCACTGCCCACCTTCCAAAATGTATTTCCCTTGAATGCCTCTGTTTCCATATTTCCAGGGTTTCTTTTCTTTCATTCATTTTTTTTTTCTATACAAGACTCTGTGAGGTGGAGAAATGATAAAGAGTAGGTCCCATTGGGGCCTGAGTCAGTGAAGACCCTGAACTTTACCCCGTCACTCAATATCTGACAGGAAGGTTACATAACCCATATTTATCCTTGTAGAATTTTCCACTTGTTTTCATGTTCATTATTAAGGTACTTCTGATTTTTTTTTTTTTTAAAGTCTTCGCTGTAAGACTGTGAACAGGACAAAATTGGGCCTCAAACCCAAGGTGAATTAAAGTAATTATGGATAATAAAAATAAAATAGCAGCTATAATCAAACATTCACTACATCATAGACACGGTGCTATATTTTACATGACTTCTTAACTTAATCCTCTAACCACTCAACATTAAACTCTTTTTAAAAATTAATTATTTTTTTTTTTTAGTAATCTCTACACCCAATGTGGGGCTCAAACTCACTGAGTCGCATGTTCTTCCGACTAGGCGTCCCTGCATTAAACTCTTACTAATACATTATACACTCGAGAACACTGAGGCTCTGACAGGGTTAAGTATATTGTCTAAGGTCAAATATCATGATGTGGTATAGAGGTAGGGTGATGGCAAGCAAGCTGACTCCAAAACCAAAGTTTCGGTCCCTATGCTCACTGGGGAACATTCCAAAAATATTCATGCTGGGACCCACCAGAGAGCCTAATTTAATTGGTCTGGGTGGGGGCCCAGTCAGGGATACCTTTTATAAGCATCTAGGTGTTTCCACCATAGGCAGGTTGAAAACCTCAATATACAACACCATCTCTGTATCTCCAAGCTTACACAGTAGCACACCTACCCCAGATCAGCTGCTCGTAAGTAGTGGAGCTGGGTTCTGAATTCAAATCTGTGTGGGCCCAGAGCTTGTTTCAATCACCGCCATCACCTTAACCACAACGTCTACCATTTCCACTCCAACGCCACTTTACACTGAAGATAGACGACTTACATGGCATAGTCAAAGACATGGAACAACAAAATTTCTCCAGTCAGCATATCTAATAAAAGATGCTGCTTTCAAAGAATATTTTTATGACTTCTTAAATCATCTAAAGTTGTCATCATCAACTTCTTCATCGGCTTTTAAAGGTTTGGCTTCTAGAAAGTATTCCAAGCATAATGGCAAAACACCCAGCTTGCCTATGAGTTTATAAATTGAAGTGGTTCTTTGGGATAAACAAAAAATCTTTTCATCTAAAATTTTAATTGAGACCAATTCAGGGCCCTGGGAATTAGTTCCCGTGTTTGGCTCAGGTTTCTGGCACTGAGCACTGGGCCCTGGCCTCAGGCCTGCCCTGGGTCACCTTACAGCTGCACCTCGGGGCTCTATGCCAAGAAGCTGGTCTCATGGCAGCTCTGCCCTATGGCTTAACACCAGAGCATTGAGCCTCCATACCCAACCCGGCTGAAAGCAATTCACATGACCGCAACTCTGTTTAGCAAACAACCTACAGGAGTCATTTCGCATAGCATTGCAGCACTCTCTGACATTTCTGGAAGAAAAGAGGACTCATTTTCAGCAGTTTGTATAGGAGCAGGGAAGGGTGTTTCTCAAAGTTTAATTTATAACCAGAAAGTTGTAGATTGATGTAACCGTCACATAAAAGGGAAAACGTCTGTCGCTTCCATTTGTAGCCGAGTTTGTAGCAGCTTTTTCAAAAAAGGAGAAGATGAGGGACCAGCTATCCTGGTTCAGGGGCAAGAGAAGTCAGGATTTGAAATCTGGTCTTCCCACTAACCAGGTGGGTTTAGGCAGAGAACTTAATTTCATTGTGCTTCGGTTTCCTCATCTAATAAAATAAGGTTTTATTTTTAAATGAATGCTAAATATCAGTCCTAAAATTGAATTATGTGGATGAATACATATTTATAGTTTTTCTAATTTGGTATAACCATTTGATACATCCCCTTACTAGAGAAAATCTGAATTTCTAAAAACCTGGGCTTGACATTAAGGATGGAACTCAAGAACCAGAAATTGTAGATTTTTTAACTGTATGAGGCTATTTAGATAATGTACTCTAACTTGCTTCTTTTATCTTCTTCTTCTGTCTTCTCTTTCTTTTCTTCTTTTTAAAATGCAAGAAATATTTTCTGAGTTCTGCTGTGTATCAGGCACTGAACCAAGAGCTGGAAACCAAGACTGAATCCTTAGTCTAAAAGAATTTCTAGTATCTTCCATGCGAGTAAGCAGGTTATTAACACACAATGAAGAAAGTGCTACAATAGAAGTGAGCGGAGGGCACAAAGGCAGACAAAGGCTTAGTCTCAGGGTGGGGAAGAAGGGGGAGTCAGGCCAGGGTTCCTGGAGAAATGCATCTGAGCTAAGGCCAGGAGAAGGGGCCACCTTTCTAGGCAGAAAAACAGCAGAGGCCTTTAAATATCACAGAGGGAACTCTGAAATGGTGGGGAGGATTACCCGAGGGCATGCAACTGGCCAGTGGCAGAACTGGAGCTCAAGGCCCTAGCCCCCAAATTATAGGCTTGGTTGAATGTCAATGACAGGAATTAATAGTCTTTGTGTTTGGTTTTTTGGTAAAGGTGAAATATTACAGTGCCTGCTTTTGCTGCCACTAACTTAATTAAGATTCAGGGCTCTTCCTGGGCTCTCTAGCCTTAGGACCTCCCCTGTCTGGCTCCAGTGTCTTCAGCAGTAACTCATCAACACAACCACATCAGAGACCCATCAACTGAGAATCACCACCAACAACCTACTCTAGGGAGGAGGCTTTTCAGCTGCTGAGTAGTGTGGGTGCATACAGCTCCTGCTGTGACTGGCTTAGGAGACAAGTCTTAAGTTAGCAATGGCTCGGTTACAGAACAGCTTTAAGTCATAATGACCGTCTTCAGATATTTGAAAAGTTGTAGGAGGGATTAGACCTATGCTGTGTGGGGTAAAGGGGAAGAATCGGATTCAGATGAATGTGTAGGTACAGATAAGTATATTTCCCAAAGTAAGACGAACTTGAGGTTGGAGGTGTTCATCAGTAATGGGTACCCCTACACCTACAGTATTTAAAACAAGGGCAGAAGGACCACTTCGCTGGGATGCCACAAAGAGGATATAAGATTTGATTTATAGAGGTCGAATCAAATCCTTCCAGCTCAGAGTTTCTGTATTTTTACAGTTAGGCCTCGCCAACTGAGGTCTAATTGTTCTAGTTTCTTATCTATTCTTCACAAAGTATTTACTCTCAGTTCTAGTTAATTAACATTTGCAGGCACATTCTTTTTTACATTTCTATGCAAAGAAAAACTTACTATGTGGTGTGATGCTTAAGAAGGCAATTTAGCTGGGGTTTTTTTCCCCTCATAAAGCAGTAAGATATTTATTGCTAAGTAGTGAAACTGTTCTATTTATGTGAGAAAAGGGGAGGTTTGGCCTGTTTTGGCACAAACCACACTGACCCCTCTCCAGTCTGGTGCACGGGTACTGCCTTATTTCAGGTACACTTTGCCGGTGTCCTTATATGCTGGGGTCTACCCCCTTACCTACCCAAAGGAAACTTCATAGACTCTTCCTTTCCTTTCTTCCACCTTTGTTTTTCTTTGTGAAAACTGTGCCACTGCTCCCATTAGTCTAAAGGTATGGATAGAGAAGGGAGAGTATAGTCAGTGAAAATTGAAGATATAACTGGTAGTTCTGACAGGTACAATTTAGATTTTGTTAACCCTGAATTACTTTCAGAGAGCAGTGGTAAAAGATGATTTATATTGTTTTGCAAGGCAGACTGCTCTGTTGCTAACACAGTAAAGTAAACCATATAATTTGTTATTACCTGCTTTCTATGCTTGGTGCATGTAATGTGTTATAAATCAACTATATTAAAAATATTTTGTTTTAAATTAGTATTTGGAGGGGCACCTGGGTGGCTCAGTGGGTTAAAGCCTCCACCTTCAGCTCAGGTCATGGTCCCAGGGTCCTGGGATCGAGTCCCGAATTGGGCTCTCTGCTCAGGAAGGAGCCTGCTTCCTCCTCTCTCTCTCCCTCTGCCTGCCTCTCTGCCTACTTGTGATCTCTGTCTGTCAAATAAATAAATAAAATCTTTAAAAATAAATAAATAAATAAATTAGTATTTTTTTTTTTAAAGATTTTATTTATTTATTTGACAGAGAGAGGGAGATGACATGTAGGCAGAGAGGCAAGTAGAGAGAGAGGAAGGGAAGCAGTCTCCCTGTCCAGCAGAGAGCCCGATGTGGGGCTCGATCCCAGGACTCTGAGATCGTGACCCGAGCCGAAGGCAGAGGCTTTAACCCACTGAGCCACCCAGGTGCCCCCAATAAATTAGTATTTGGATCATATATTACCTGAGGTCTAAAACATGTATGTTTTAAAACAACATAATAGTTTTTTTCAAAGAGGAAAAAGGAAGGCAAGCCCGTTTTCTAAGTGTTCAAAATCAAACATTAAAGGTACCAGCCGAAATGAGACGGCTCTTCCCTATAAGCCGGGGAACAGAAATGGCTTTAACGTATTATGCAAAGGAATTTTTCCTGCACTAGCTCCCCTAGTCTACCTTAGAGAGAAGCTTCGGCTCAGCGCTGCACTGAAAAAACAGAAGTTCAGTGGCCGCTGATTAGAGCAGTTTATAATGCACTGAGAGCGACACCGGCAGCGGCTCAGACCGTCCCTACGTGCTCCGTGCAATGTTACAGGGACCGGCCTCTGGTAGAGTTGTTTACCAGGCATGGGATGAATAAATCATCTTTCTCAAGGTAATCCTGCGGAGGGCCTCCCCTCAAACAGTCATCAGCATCCCGCCCCTGCACGCAAATGTAAGAGCACAGCTTGACAGTACGCAGATACGGTAGCGCGCTGGAAGAGCTTCACCGGAAACGAGTCGCAAAACTTGCAAGGGCAGCAGCGAGCTTTGTTTTGTTTTGTTTTTTCCTTCCGGTGGTTCCTCATATGACAAAAACTTTTTTTTTTTTTTTAAGATTTTATTTATTTATTTGACAGACAGATCACAGGCAGGCAGAGAGAGAGAGGAAGGGAAGCAGGCTCCCTGCTGAGCAGAGAACCCAATTCGGGGCTCGATCCCAGGACTCTGGGATCATGACCTGAGCTGAAGGCTTTAACCCACTGAGCCACCCAGGCGCCCCGACAAAAACATTTTGATGAATGATTTCTTTGATCATCAAGAATGATAAAAGCAAGGGGACACCAGGCCAGATCTCCCGAAATCAGCGCAGGGGGAGAGCCGGAACTCGGGTGTTGCAGCGGGCGGAAGAGGGCGGTGACCCATTTTGGAAGGCGGGAAAGGACAACTGGGAGCAGAGGATGGAACAGTCTGCAAAGCCGGGGAGCAGATGACACAGAAGATTCTACAGCTGCTTGCCGCAGCTGCTCTATGAGTCTCCTCTGCTTCAGAATAGAGGCAAATGTGTTTAGAAATGAAAGGCAAGAGGGGAGAGGAAAAATGTACCTTCCATTTCTAACCAACTGGAGTATATGCTTCACAAAGCACACTCTGTTCTCAGGAGGCGGTTATTTTTAGGATTCAAATATAGGCAAAATACTAACCAGCAAACTCTATGTGCTTCTTAGCCGCAAGTACAATTGGGAATACCCAATTTATGCTGCAGTTTCTAAAGACAAACTTGTAGTTGGAGCCTTGAACATTAGAAATGGTAGCAATTTAGTAATAGGATAGTTTATGGCCATGCCCACCTGTTACTGAACTCATAAAATGCTTTGTTGTATGTAACCTTCATTTTTATATGCTGTAGGGCACATAATGGCTTTAAGCCATTATTTCTTGTTTTAAACTCAAAGGAGGGTAGTTGATCCCCCTACTCTGAGATGATTTCCAAGAACTCTGGACTATTCGGACTATCGGAAGGAATGGCTGTGGCTGACTTGAAATCCTATCCTCAGGAAATAAACACACGGTTGGGGACAGAGAGGTCAGGGGCGGGCCAACTCCATCCATCCCCATGTTTTCTTCAGGACCCACCGGCCTCCTAAACAACGGGGTTTCACCTTCTTGATAGCAGAGAGCACTTACAATCAGAAAAAGATATTCCTCATAAATGTCAGGGACAGAGAGAAATCACAAAAGAGGAGGAAGAGAGTTAATAATACCCGCTTAGCTGCTGGGCTGTTCTACAGATTAAAAAATAAAACTCCCATGAAGTTTAGTAATTCAAGTCACACAGGAGGGTCAGAAGTCAAATAAAGGTCTGTGAACACCAAAATGTCTTTCTACTTCTGTAAGACGGCCTGAGGGGTGGCCAGGGGGGCGAAAGGGGGCCTCTCAAAATTCTATAGAGCTCTTCCCTTGTAGGGTTTATGACCTACAGACAGAGAATGAGTATGTCACTGATTCCAAAAGGCCAAGACATTTCTCAGGCTATCTGCCTTTGCAGGCAGGGTGCTCTCTCCCAACCCCAGTCAGACACTTCGAACTACGAAAGTTTACTCCAGGGTCTCCAGCCAGGCCTGAGTCTATGGAGGCTGAGGGCCAACAGCTGCCTGATTTCCCAGCTCAGCTAGGCCTGGCATGACTCAGGAATGGAGAGCGGCCCTCCGAGTCTGTTGCTGTGGTCTGAGCAGCCTCAAAGAAAACAAACATGCTACTAAATGCAAAGCACTTGGTTCTGTTGAGATGTGTTCCTATAAACACGTTTCGAGAAATGAGTTAACTTCGACGAGCAGCCCAGCTAACAGAATAATCATGCTGACCTCCAGCATGAAGCCATGGTCATAATCTGATCCCCTGTCTGATCCTCAGGCCTGTCCTGTTACCCCCACCCCCACCCCAATCTGTCTGTTCCAGAGAGGATGTCTCTTCATTGTTCCCACATGCTTCCCTCATTCCTGCTTTCATGCCCCAGTTGCTGTGGAATCCTCAGGCGCAAATGCTTTCACTACGCCCCGCCCATCTCTCAAGACCGGTATCAAACCACCTTTTCTCCACTGGGAAAACTGAGGTCACTTCAGTCAGCAGTGGCCTCTCCAGTCCTGAAGAGGCATCACTGTATCTCCACTATTTATGTTGTCATTCGATTATGCCCAGCTTAGCATGTGACCGTGAGGACTTTGTAAACTTTCATGAACTCATCTTTGGAAATCCTGCCAGTTGCCAAACTGTAAGCATCTGTTGACATACTCAAATGACTGGCAAAGAAGTGCCATAGCAGTGTTTCCTAACCTCAAATCTATTCTTTTTCTTACTTTGGGTTTAAACCAGATGTGAGCTGAGGAATGCTGTCCTTTGAGACTCAACTAAATTGGCTCAAATCCTGTTCCTTTGTGTGGTGGGAGCCCTACATTCCTTCCTGCTGGGGATTCTGGAAGGGGGTAGGGGTAGTTTATGATTTCTTTTCCTCGTCACCTCTGGCTCCAAGTTCTTGCCTTTTGTGGACTTAGTTCAGTGGCTCGGACAAGTGTTTTGCTCTCTCTGAACCCAACAGCTCCAGCTATGGAACTCAGCTCCTTTTATTGCTTCAGTAAAATGGACTAAAGCAGGAAAGATACTCCCTTAGGAGAAAAACTAGAAGTGTGTCTTAGGTCTTCAAATATTGATACTTCATTGTACATACTATTCGCCTTTGACGATTTAGAAGAAAAATACTTTGTATTAACTAATTCTTCATTACATAGGGTAGAATGCTAGAAAGAATTTTGTCATTTTCTAAGTGACTCTGATTTATTACTCGTGCCATAACAAAAGAATAAATGAAAACTGCTCCATTATTTTTCACATATGACAGACTAGTAATTGCTAATTAAACATATACCGACTTTTAAAGTTAATTATAAGTTTACCTCAGATAGATATTACTGTGTTTTCTGTTTCTTTGTTCCAAATGGGATGCTTCTTGTGAGAGGGGCAGTAGAATATAGTGGAGGAGCACAGACTCTGGCATCAGATCGTGTGGACTCAAATCCTGTCCTACCACTTACTGCCCATGTGACTTGGGACCAGCTACTTAACCTCTCAGCAACAAATACGGATAAGAATAGTACCTAGCTCCTACGGATTAAAAGAACGTGTGCAGTGTTTTAACACAGTGTTGGACACATAGTAAACACTATGTAGGAGTTATTTTCTTTTTTATTTGGTATCACATGGCTTATGCCACAAATACAAATGGGCTGAGTTGTGTCTCCTCAAATTCATGTGTTAAAACCCAACACCTCAGGATCTCAAAATGTGACTGTATCTGGAGATAGGACCTTTAAAGTTAAAAAGTTAGAATGGGGTCATTAATCCAAAATGACTAGAGTCCTCACAAGAAGTGGAGATTAGGACACATACAACAGAGAGAGAGAGGGATGACCAGGTGAGGACACAGAAAGAAGGCAGCCGTCTGCAAGCCAAGGAGAGAGGCCTCAGGAGAAACCCAACCAGCTGACACCCTTGGTTTTGGACTTCCAGTCTCCAGAACTGTGGGAAAATAATCTTCTGTTGTTGAAGCCACTCAGGCTGTGGTAATTTGTTATGGTAGACCTAACAAAGTAATACATGCTTCAAAAGTAAATGTATTTTTTTTTTTTAAAGATTTTATTTATTTATTTGACAGAGCGAGATCACAAGCAGGCAGAGAGGCAGGCAGAGAGAGAGGAGGAAGCAGGCTCCCTGCCGAGCAGAGAGCCCGATGTGGGACTCGATCCCAGGACCCTGAGATCATGACCTGAGCCGAAGGCAGTGGCTTAACCCACTGAGCCACCCAGGCGCCCAAAAGTAAATGTATTTTAAAAAATTAAATATGGTGAGAAACTAATGATCTGTTATTACAATTGAAACTGGTAGGATATGTCTAGTCCTGGTTCTGCCACTTTCTGGCCACGTACCTGTAGGCTAGCAACCTAGAGACATGTGTAAGGACTACGTGAGCTCCACGACTTCATGGGCACATAAGAGTAAACGAGAGAACATGTAGCCCAATGCCGGGCACATATGAAATGCTAAGCTAATAAAATTCTATCTATCTATTTAAATTCTCTTAATAGGGGCGCCTGGGTGGCTCAGTGGGTTAAAGCCTCTGCCTTCGCTTCAGGTCATGATCCCAGGGTCTTGGGATCGAGCCCCACATCGGGCTCTCTGCGCAGCGGGAGCCTGCTTCCTCCTCTCTCTCTGCCTGCCTCTCTGCCTACTTGTGATCTCTGTCTGTCAAATAAATAAAATCTTAAATTCTCTTAATAGTGGGGGTAGCAGAACAGGGGAGACATTTTCTCAGGATCTGGCATTTTCTGCTTTGGGTGTGTGTGTGTTTAAATCCGGATAAGAAAGCTGAGAGGCCCTTAGAAATTAGTGATTTCTCCAAGGTTATAAAGAGTGTGGTGGAGACAGCATTCATAGGAAGGTATATCTGACTCTAAGACCCATTCTCTCCCCACTCTATCAATTATCTTTCCCATTAATTTTCTAAACCTTTAGGTTCTAGTATGCTGTCCGCAGTACTCACCTAATACATGCTTCCCAGAATTTATATTTATATATATTTCTATTATAATTATAACATTAATTATTATATATAATATATATAGTTAAAATTATAAATATATACATATATATATTTTATTTGTGAGGGGTCATGAGGCCAGAGCAATAGGAAATTAAATATCATTCTCAAAGGATCTTCTCATATATAAAAGAAAAACAAAAAAGAAAAAAATAAATAAAACCCAACCTCCAGGTAGAAGTAATTCTAGCTTTGGTAACTCTGCTGTAATGGAGACTGCCGGGGTATAATGGCCTCATAAGAACATGGCATAAATGATTATATTCTCACGTTGCAGTGTCCTGATTTGAACCAACAGACTATGATTTCTAAAGGATTATAACTTGTGCTGCTATTGGATCAACCCCAATGTCTACTTTTAGCCCTGAACTTGCTCCAGCAGTACTTAGTCCTCGTTAAATAAGCAAAGTGTGTTCTTAGTCGCTAAATGATAGCTCTTCATTTCATTTTGTAACTTGTCCATACTGCCAGTCAGGAATCACACACCAGCTACCTATGGAGACATTTTTAAATGTCCCAACAAGGTGTTTTTCTAACTAGTTTCTTTAACAAAGAAATAAACCAATAAAACAATAAGGTAGTAATTTCATGAATCATTTAGTTTTTACTAAATTACCTCCCAGAAAATGTTTCATTCCATCATGTGAGCAGGTGTTCACTGATTTAGTTGTATGTGAGCATGTATTTACTTTGCTTTTGTTAAAAAATAGACTGGTTCTTAAAGAAGGTGTTACATAAGCAGGGGGAGTGGGAGAGGAAGAAGCAGGCTTCCGGCAGAGCAGAGAGCCCGATGTGGGGCTTGATCCCAGCACCCTGGGATCATGACCTGAGCTGAACGCAGATGCTTAACGACTGAGCCACCCAGGTGCCCTATACTTCAAATTAAAAAAAAAAAAAAAGAAAAAACCTTATTAGGGGTGAAAAAGACCCTTCATTTTCAAAGAGGTTGGCAACCATTGCCCTAGCCTCCCTTTGATTTCTTCCTCTGCCTCTTCAGGAATGGAGCAACAACAACAACAAAAAAAGAGAGTAGCTAGACGTGATGGCAAAGCACTGCCTGACAGCACTTTTATCAAGCAGGAGATGTGCGACGGAGCAGCTGGAACACGATTCCTTTTTTGTTCTATTTGAACTCAAAGGCTGAGTCACGATCCCTCAAAAAGAATAGAACCACTATCTGGACATTGACTGCATTTCACTTGAATTTCTGTGACTCGGGATCCCTCAAAAAGACTGAAAGTGCAGCGAGGGCTTCTAGATAAAGCAGGCTGTTAAATTACATAATTTCGTAAACTAAGACAATAACAAATTAAAAAAGAAAATCAGCAGGATTTCCAGTCAAGGTGGCACAGTAAATTCGTGCTTCGATTCATCCTGTATGCGCTAATGCACAATAATGACGGAGGCAATAGAAAAAGAGAAAAACCAAAAGGTCATTGCTGGGCTCAAAAAAAACAAAAAAAAAAAACAAAACAAAAAAACACCACCAAGATAAACATCTTTGTGGACCAGAAATGCAAAGCACTGAGCTGGGCGAATGCTGCAGCCTATCAGGCTCTGAGTGTTAAAGCAGCTGGTGGCAAATGGAAATTCAGCTCTGGTTTAATACTGGGGCTAAAATGCTCCATTCAAGATGGAGACAAAACCCAGCAATGTTACTGAAAGCTGGGAGGAGGATCTGGAGCAGACCAACCATCCTGGTTTTCCCAGGACTCTCCCTGTTCTAGCCCAGAACATCCCAAATCCCAGGAAATCCCTTGGTTCTGGGCACACGGTGGTGACTGGTCACCTGACTTTCCCTAGCCCCATGAAAGAAGTGGAATAAAATTAGTGCCAATACACTGCCCAGACTTGTGGATTTATGGGAAGCAGTGGACCCGGGAACAGGAAAGCAAAGCTCAAAAGACAAACAACACTACAGCAAATGAACTGAGATACCAGCTGGTTTACATACTAGATTAGCCATATTCCTAATATGGATCAGGAACATTAATGGCCTGGAAAGTCATTTCACGATCTTGTTCTAGACTGCGGTGTGCCGTGGGGATAAGGACAGGTGGAAATACTCATCAAGCTGGAGACGGGATAGGAAAGGATGACAGAAATAGCTCCTACTCAAAGTGATTGTGCAAATCAAAATTCCAAAACATGTATGGTTCATGCTAAAAAAGACAGTTGGGCAATGAGGGAGTAAGTGGCACGGGACCAATGTTCCTGCTATAAAAAAATTATAAAAATAGATAAAATATATAAAACCACCATTTGCAGAAATTGAGCAACAAGCACTAAGAGGCTGTGATTCCTAGGAGAAACAAAACAAACGAGTTCCCCCAATGCCCCAGTTTTCTGTCTGGAGGCTCTCTGTGGATTGACACACAGAGAGGCAAAATTCAAGCATAGCACAATGGTTTTGCTGTGTTTAAGAGCAAATGGCTTGGGTCATGAAATGGGGGTCATGGGGTAGGGCCCTGCCTCAGTCTCCCTGCCCTGCTGGGAGTGTGCATGAGATTCTCTCTATCTCCCTCTCCCCTCCCCTCCCCTGCATGGGTGTGCTCTCTCTCGCTCTCTTGCGAGACAAATCTTTAAAAAAACAAATCTTAAAAAAAAAAGTGAGTGGAACTCAGGAAGGTAACCACAATTTGAGTAACAGGGTATCCGAGAAGGGGAAGATGTGCAGAGACAGAGTTCCAGAAATCTGTAGAAGGGTCATCTTGAGTGTTTGTTTGAATATTAAGATGCATAAGCATGAGGGAGGACCCCATAAAGCCAGGCAAAACAACTACTAGGAGAAGAACCACTCTCAGGGAAAGAATTACTGGGGATCTGAGACGTAGACAAGACTTTCACAAATGGAAGCTTTGAGCTCTAACCAGGGAGGAGTCCTCTTAAACATGGGGGATGCTAGGAGACAATCTTCTAGGATGTGTCTCCATGTCTTGTGACAACTTTTGTCCTTTTTGTCCTTTTGTCCTTTTTGACTATCTTTCCAAGGATGTTTGTATAGTCAATAGCCTTTAGAAGGTATGTACAGTGTTGCTTTCCAGGAGAAAGGGCAAATTTGTTTCCTGACCATGATAATTAAAAATGCCTCCTTCTGGGGCAAAGTTGGGGGCGGATTTGATAGCAGCTATCTTATAAAATGAGAGGTTTTCTAGGTTCAAGATTTCTCAGCTATGATTCAGACTCACTGCGCGTAACACCTACTTGGATCCACTCTGCATTTGCCTCCATGAGGTCTGGGGGACAAGAGAAACCCATGAGAACATGGAGTTCATGCTACCTGCTGTAAGTCATCAAGTACTTTGTCCTCTGACCTTGGAATCTTGTGTCTTCTGTTAGCATGTACGCAACCATTACAGGTTTGCAAAGTAGGGAAAAGTCTCAGACACTGAGTAGCCGCTGACCTGACAGCAGGCGTTTAATAGAGACATCAGAAAGGTCATCCAGCCCACAAGCTAAATCCAACCCATAGCCCGGTTCTGTGTAGCTTTTGAGCAAAGAATAGGGTTTTTTTGTTTTGGGTTGTTTTTCTTCTTTCTTCTTCTTCTTCTTTGTGTGTGTGTGTGTGTGTGTGTGTGTGTGTGTGTGTGTTTTTGTTTTACATTTTTAAAGGTACATTAAAAACAAAAACGAAAGCAAAAACAAAAAACCCCAAGAATTTGCAAGAGAGTGTATATAGCCTGTAGAGCCTAAAATACCTACTATTTGGCCCTTTAAAGAGAAAAGTCATCCACCTCTACTCTAGAACCATCTTAACAAAACTTTAAAACATGACTTGAAAGGATCAAGCTGATGTGCAAGTAGATTTACTGCCTGCTGAAACAACATACTTTGGAAAAGAAGACCAAAAAATCTAGAAATTCAATAGCATGGTAAACACGGTGTCCAGCACCAATAAAAAAATTATTAGACAGGCAAAGAAGCAAGGAAATGTAACTCATAACCAGGATAAAATGAGTCAATAGAAACAGACTCAGAGTTGACAGAGATGGTAGAATTAATAGAAAAGGGCTTTAAAACAGTTCTTATAAATATGGTTAAGGATGTAATGGAAAGCATGAAATAATTTAGAGACAAATAAGGTATCTCAATAGAGACAGCAAAAGAATTTTTTTAAAAAGTACTATATATAACTTCTAGAGCTGAAAATTCAGTATCTAAAATCAAAATTTTAAATTTCATTGGATGGGCTTAACAGCAGCAGATGATACACTACAGAAGATCAGTGAACCTGAAAAATGGGAATTTTACAACCTGAAGCACCGGGGGGTCCGAGTCTCGGTGAGGAACCATACCAAGCAGTATGAGTCGGAAGAAGAGCAAAAGAGTATATGGCGGAAAAAAATATACGAGGAAATAAAGGTTGAAATGTTCCAAAATGAGGTGAGAACTTTAATCTCCTAGATCCAAGAAATTTCACTTCTCTGGAAATGCGAGAAAAAGAAAGGTTAATGATTAGAACAGGTGGTAATCCCAGTTTCTGAGTTCTGAGGGCAGCGGGTTGAGATTCCGAGATGTCAGGCTTGAAGCATCTTCCAGTGGAGCCCGGGCCAACAGTGGTGACCTGATAGACGGTCCTGTTTACAGTTTGCTTTGCAGGTGATCTGTCTGAGTGGCCCACACAGCAATAAGCACAAAGATGGTACATGCATCAGCTGTTGTGATTTCTCTTATGTTTATAAATTTGTCCCACATTAATTCGCATGGCTTTGGGGGAAAGGGCAGTTTTAGTTCGCAATGATTCCAAGCAGAAGGGCTGGGGGGGGGGGGAAATGAGAATGTAACTTTGAAGAGGGGTAGCCAAGTATTGGAGGAAATGAGGAGAATTCAGGATCCAATAGAGAACAAAACCTCAAACACAATGAACAGAACTAGAATAGAACCTAATATTCACGAATATGTATTTTTCCACTGAAACATGATTTTTCTCTCTATAACCACCTCCATTTCTATCAAAGAAAATCATAGTAAGGCCAATTTGTTTGCAAATTAAGTCTGGTTTCAACAAACTTGGCCTGATTATTTACATAAGTGCGACAAAAACAGTGATTGACCAATCAGGTCCTAAGTCTGCTTTGCTGGAACTTTTTATAAGGAATCTCAAATTGAACTTTCAAAAGTCTCTCAAGGGTAGGAAGCCAAACTAAAGATTCATTACCAAATTATTGCTGCAATGCCTATTGATTAGGGTGAATTCCTCTCTTTTTGATGGCCCCCCCCAAGTATCTTGAGGTTCCTGCACCTACTAGGGGCCCCTTCTGGGGCGCCTGGGTGGCTCAGTGGATTAAGCAGCTTCCTTCAGCTCAGGTCATGATCTCAGGATCCTGGGATCAAGTCCCACATCGGGCTCTCTGCTCAGCAGGGAGCCTGCTTCCCTCTCTCTCTCCCTGCCTGCCTCTCTGTTTACTTGGGATCTCTCTCTGTCAAATAAATAAATAAAATCTTTTTAAAAACAATTTAAAAAAATTATTTCATTTAGAATTTGAATTTTATAAGATTTGTCAAAATATCAAAAAAGCTTGGATACAATAGTTATTATCCATTTCAAGAGACAAAAAAGATTTCAAAAACAAATATAGAGGGGCGCCTGGGTGGCTCAGTGGATTAAGCCACTGCCTTCAGCTCAGGTCATGATCTCAGGGTCCTGGGATCGAGTCCCGCGTCGGGCTCTCTGCTCGGCGGGGAGCCTGCTTCCCTCGCTCTCTGCCTGCCTCTCTGTCTACTTGTGATCTCTCTCTGTCAAATAAATAAATAAAAGCTTAAAAAAAAAAAGACAAATATAGAAGGTTACATTGTACTGGGCAAAACTTAGCTCTTTTAACAGAGAAGACTTGGTTTGCATCATCAAAGACCTGAGGAAGACAGACTGAAGCACAGTAGGTAGGACACAAAATCTTTGCTTTCCAAGCTGATGAATTAAAAGGTAAAGAAAAGCCTTTGTTCAGATTTTTTGTTAATAGCAGACTAATCTAAGAAAACTGTCTTTTTGGCAGATGAAATAAAAATTAGGTTTACATGAGCACATTATTGGTATTAAAGCTTAATTTTAAAAATCCTCATAATAGGAATTCAATTTTTAGCCAACTTGACTACACTAGATTCCTTCTCTCTCTCTCCCTCCCCAACCCCTCCCTCTAACCTTCTAGGTCTATAGTTTGTCTTTCATTTTCTTCTTTCCCATTCTGAAATAACCAGCTTTATTTTATTTTAAAGATTTTATTTATTTATGTGACAGACAGAGATCACAAACACGCGGAGAGGCAGGCAGAGAGAGAGGAGGAAGCAGGCTCCCTGCCGAGTAGAGAGCCTGACTCGGGTCTTGATCCCAAGACCCTGGGATCATGACCTGAGCTGAAGGCAGAGGCTTTAACCCACTGAGCCACCCAGGCGCCCCACCAGCTTTATTTAGAACAAAATCACTTTCATTTCCCCCAGCAAAAATGCATCTCCATATCTCATGCCTTTTCAAACCAAAACAAGGAAAACAAAACAAAACACTACACATACTATTTTTCTCACATACGGAATTGTTTTTTGTATAATTTCTAGTAGTTTTGATTACATATATTAGAATTCTTTTTTTTTTTTAAAGATTTTATTTATTTATTTGACAGAGAGAAATCACAAGTAGACGGAGAGGCAGGCAGAGAGAGAGAGAGGGAAGCAGGCTCCCTGCTGAGCTGAGAGCCCGATGTGGGACTCGATCCCAGGACCCTGAGATCATGACCTGAGCCGAAGGCAGCGGCTTAACCCACTGAGCCACCCAGGCGCCCCTAGAATTCTTTTTTTTTAAGATTTTATTTATTTATATGACAGACAGAAATCACAAGTAGGCAGAGAGGCAGGCAGAGAGAGGGGGAAGCAGGCTCCTGAGTCACCCAGGCACCCCATATATTAGAATTCTTAACCTTTAGGAAACTTAATTTCTAGTGAAAGCTAAGAGGTAGAAATTGTGAACTGTTACACCATCATTGTTTAGATTGGAAATGACTACATTTCCTGATTTCTAGAAACCTACATTTCCTCATAGTATTTTTTTTAATGTGGCACAACACATGTTTAGTAAGAGGCCCAAATATCTATATTTCCTCTGCAATAAGAGGTCAAACGTAGGTAAACTTAGATTTGTTTAGTAATTAATGTTCCAGTATTTTTATTTTATTTGGAAATGATGAAGACATTCAATGAATTTCCATCATTTAATTTAACTTAGCAAAATTCTAAGGATGGAAGTGACCAAAGGTCTGGGAAACTATTTTTGGTGGGGGGTTGGGAGGGACAGACAATTTTTAAGGAGACGTAACATAATGATTGCTGCAAAGCTCACTTATCCTACTTATATCTATCGAAGTTATTTGCTCCCAATAATTCGGTTTAGAATGCCCCTGAAAACTTCATTAGACTCTAGACAAAGTCAGTCATCACACCAAGCTACTTTTCTTGCTGACAAATGTTGTAATAGAGATAACATGAAGTTATTTGACTAGTAAACCCAGGTAGGATAAAAGCTGTTATCTGCACATTTAATGCTGACAACCCTGAAGACATACCTACTTCAATTAAAGCAAACTGAAAGCAGTTTTTATTTACCCAAGATTATGCCAGATAGCATGAATTTGAAAAATATTTGGGTTAGTTTCCATATTTCTGAGCTTTAAAAGTAGTTTGCAAGTGCTCATTTTTAAGCCAATTCAATAGGGTTCTTCTACTAATTTTGGCAATTCCATCCAGAGTTAGAAGGCAAAAGAAAATCACATGCATAACTTATATCCGCAGACATTTGTAAACATGCTGATACAGACAGAGACCCTGTCAGTTTCCATTTCAAAATTTTAGCCATGGATCAGGTACAATAAAAAATTCACTAGTTTACAAATAACAGTTGAATCCAAACTGCTTCTAACAGAGGAACAAGTTAAGGTTACCTGCTCCATGGCTAAAGTTTTTTACTATTTGTGGAGAAGACCTTTAAGATTTGTATTTTATCCTTGACAGTCTTCGGGAGGCTGTGAACTAGAGTTTGGATAGTAATTTCTATTTTAAAAGGCCTCTTACAGGGGCACCTGGGTGGCTCAGTGGGTTAAAGCCTCTGCCTTCAGCTCAGGTCATGATCTCAGGGTCCTGGGATGGAGCCCCGCATCTGGGCTCTCTGCTCGGCGGGGAGCCTGCTTCCTCATCTCTCTGCCTCTCTGCCTACCTGTGATCTCTGTCTGTCAAGTAAATTAAAAAAAAAAAAAGGCCTCTTACATCTGTCCCCCTTTTTTCCTTTGGTCTCAGGCACAGTTTTAGTTACCTCCAGGAGTGTTGACATTACAAAGACTTGATAAGACTTACATCCTCAAGGAACAGAGAAAGAATGTAAGTTTTCTCCTAGGAGTTCCAGTGCCTTTTGGATGGCTTCAGCCCTCCCCACTAAATGTAGTAACACCACCCTGTAATTATGGGGGTGCCTTGTAAAAACAATTCTCAGGGTCAAGAGGAGCCTCTTCAGGTTAGAAATGAAGAAGGGGTCATTTGGGTTACTAGGGTCATGGAAATGATGAACCCATTGGACCATGATAATTTTGTGAAGCAGGAGATCAGCTTCCTCCAGGAGCCTTAGTGATCACTGATGGAAAGATGGGTACAGCGCCAGGCAGCATATATTTAGGTGAGGAGGAGGGCTCAGGTATGAGTATCAGTGGCTGTAGGGGCCTTTGTCTTCCCACTTCCTTCTTCCTCCTCAGGAGAGGCCTCGATAACCCCATCAGTTCATCCCATGGTGGCAGGGACACCTCGAGAGGCATGTTGGTATTGGAAAGCCATTTGGCAGAAAGCCAAAGGGGCTCAGAATCTGTGGTATCTCAGAAGGAAAGAGCATGCAGCCCAGATGGATCTCTGAGAAAGTTATGGATTTTAGGGTCTTTCAATACTGGCCCTAGTTAATGAATTTTGGCCACTGTGAGGAATTTAGAGCCTGTTCCAAACAAACAAGAAAACCCAAAATAGCCAATTAGCTCTTTTCTCTCCTTCCTACTGTATAAAATCTTTAAGAAAGATTTGAATCTCATTAAGGTTTTTTTTGTTTTGTTTTTGTTTTTAAATCTCAGTTTCTACTTGTTTTTCTCCTGTTACCTTAATCTCATGGGCTGTTGCCAGAAAATTTGGGATGACGTTACTGTCAGCCCTCTTTATAGGTGGCTGCTTTCTTTTCCAGGGTGTCCCAAGAGACCTCTCCAGGATCAGAGTCTGCCTTTAAGAGTGTGATATGCGCAGGGTGGTCGGGACAAGCCTGTAGGCCTCTGGAGCATGAACCAGAATCTTGGCACGTTGGTGCCTGACATTGAATAATAGCCAAGAAGCACCCATGAGGCCGTGCATTTATCAAGGAGCTGGTGTGCCTCCTCAAGGTTCTTTGGAGGTGCTGGCCCCAGATGTTTAGGACATTTATATTTGTTCATTAATTTTTTAACAACACCACACCAAACAATTGAACCCACAATATCTCACTGGGTCAGGGGACAAAGAGCAGCAGTATGAATGAAGTGGTGACACGGAGATTGTGGGCCCCTGTTGTATTTTCCCTCTTGCTTTGACGCTGGCTTCCAGTTGCGAGGCTATTTCACTTTTCTGGGTTAGGACATGTAGTCTGGGCACAAGCCACCAACTCAGTGGTGACAGGCAGATGTCTCCCATGCTCATTATGGGAATCTTTTTCTGTGCCTTTAGCCCAGAGCCCTCCTTGGGCGGTGACAATAGCCTTGCGATCTCATCCAACCTCCTCAACTCTCCTTAGTGTGGAGGAACCTTTTGCATGTTAATAGTCAATTCCAGTCTTTGTACGAGTGGTCTTGTCATCTTGTTAGACCATACGGCCTTCATCACACTGCTCTGGGGAGAAGGGGAGAGGATTGCAGCAGGCCTGACCTTTTGCATTGGATACTGTGGGCAGCAGGTGAAAGCATTAAGCAGCACAACAGACCCCCCGGTTAGCGTGCTTCTTTCTCAGACGGTGTTACTCCCCTGAGTGTGGCGGTTGGTAAGCAAGGTAAAGGCGTTTCCCTGGGTTGATTGCGAGGGCAATCATGCAATCTTACCAACCATGCCAGTGGGTCGGTCTTAGCCCGTCAACCACTAGTGTGGCTGGAGTGGTACCTGTGGTTCTGATCATCACGAGATGCCCTTCAGCAGTAATTATCAGGAAACTTGGAAAGTAAATAAATAAATAATGGTTTATTACTTAGAGGACAAACTACACAGCATCCTGGGGGCCACACAGCAAGGTCATGGGTAGAAAGAGAAAGCGAGCACAGTGCATGCGGGGACCTGGGGTTCTGCTTTTATTGGGAGTGAAGGTGGGAGTCTAAGATTTCACCTCACGCTTTCTTGGTGAGTTTAAGATGTAAAAGATGGAATTTAAAGCCTGGGAAGAGGGAAAACAACAACAACAACAACCAACAAGTGGCCCAAATGATCAGTTATCAAGATCCAACCAAGATCTCTAAAGCAAGGGAAGGTCAATGGGGGGAGTTGGCCTGGCTCTGTAGCTAGTGGCTGGCAATGTGTGTTGGAAATAGCCATCTTTGAAGTGGTTGCCTCTTTGAAGTGGATGCTATCAAATTTTAAATCAGGCATTTGCATGATAAAAAACAACAACCCCTCCCCAAAACAATGGTCAGGGCTTACATTACACCCACATTATTTTCCAGTTATACTTTCATAAAGCCGGATTGATTCTTCTGACAGATATTTATTGAGCATTTACTATGTGCAGGGAATATACCCATAATACGGGAAGGAGGGAAAAAGGGGGAGAAAATCCCAGCACTCATGGATCCACTCGGGGATCTTCCCTAGCTAGGGAGTTAGGAGCAAACAGACTATACACAACAATTAAATGAAAACATAGTATCTCACCACATGAAGAGAAGCGAAGAAGAGAGCAGGGTTGGTAGGGGAGTTACCATTTTCAAGAGTGGGCAGGAAAGACCTTATTAAGAAGGTGATGTTGGAGGAAAGATCAAAAGAAAGAAAGGGAACAATCTATGTGAGCATCTGGTGCAGGTGGTAGCATCAGTGTGGCTGGTGCAGGAAGAGCCCAAGGGAAGGAGCAGGGGGAGTGCAACTGACAAAGGGAGGAGGAGGGCGGGGAGGACCAAAAAGGGCCTTACACACCTTTGCAGGGACTCCAGCTTTTATACTCAATGAGATGTGAAGCCTCCGGAGGGAGGGTTTTGAGCAAGGGAGTGACACGATCTCCTTGGATTTCCGCAGAAGCATGCTGGCTGTTGAAATGAGTACAGTAGGAACCGGAGCAGAGGCTAAAAGAAGGTGGCCAGTTAGGAGGCTCCTACAGGAATCCAGGAGAGCTGATGACTGTTTCCACCAAGGTGGTAGTGGTTTAGACAAAAGGGAATGATCTAGTAGAGAGGGTGGGAATGATGACAAGGGGGAGAGGACAGAGTGGTTGATTCACTATCACTGACAGGCGTTGGGGGTGGGGGGTGGGGAGGATAGAAGGCAGGTGGCAATATGGGCCCGGATGCCGGTAGGCGACCGTGGGGTCCGTGGAAGTTCTTTTCCGGTTACTCCTATTTCGCAGGGAAGGAGGAAGCAAGGGCTGATCAGGATGCTGGGGCAGGAGGTATTGGTGGCTTGATAAGGAAAAGGTATAAAACAGTGGATTAGGAGAGGAAAGCACATGAAGTTTAAGATTTGCCGTTGTTGCTCTTTTCAACCCAACAGACATTTGAAACAGTTCTCTAAACACCTTGCTCCTAACTCTATGGACATGAAGAAAGCATCATTTTGAAGCCAAGTAATTATCAATGGCTATCCATCTTTATTATGCCTACTCTCTGGAGAGAGAGGGAAAGTTCTGCCCTCTAGTCAGAGGGGATGTGCCGCAGAAATGCAGAGCTCAGTGTGATCGGAATGCTGGCTGATTTGTAGCCTTCTTGTACTTCTGCAGAAACTAGATTGCGTTTGTTTGAATTCCTTATTACAAGACTCCTTTCAAAAGAGAATCAGCACATTATGAACGTAAATGCACTCATCATTATCTTTCCCATTTCCCCTAAAATTGCAACTGAAGTAAACCCTTTAAGGAGAAATTAATGTCATAGAGGGGGAAATGCTTGTTTAAAGGGTTGGATGATTAGGAATTTTTTCATGAAAAGGCCATGAAACTCTCTAATGACGATATCGGGCTTGGATGTCGAAAGCTTAGAAAGAAATGAGTGGCCGTTTTTTCACAGCCTGCAAATAGCATCTAATAATTCATCTCAAATAAATAAGGGTGTAAGTTGTGTCATAAATATGCTAAGCATCAAAATTATAAATCTAGAAAACCTAGGATGAGGTGACAAGAAGACTAATTATCATTTTGCATTTTTTCTATCGATGCAACTCAGGGAAAGAGAAAAGCAATCTTGGTGTTTTATGAGACATGAGCAGTGTGTTGATTCTCCTAAAACATCTTATTTTCCTAAAACTCTGCATTTGAAGGGGGAAAATCCTACTTAAGTTACATTATTGGATGACACTAACATGCACATATTTTTCTAGAATCTAAACCTTTTGTAACTGTCTCCTCACCCCAGTCCCTCCATTAGGGGATCTTCCAAGACATATCTTGGAAGTTTACCACAACATGGGGACCCAAAGGACACGTATCTTTATAACAGACATATTTTTAACAGGGAAATAATGAGTTTTCCTTTTGTGTGTGGAGGGGATGGCAGGTTATTATTTTAAAAAATTAGGCCACTTCCTATAAATAAGTACTGCTCGTGTTGGGGAATGAAATGTTTAAATAATCATTGGGAATAGGGGCACCTGGGTGGCTCAGTCAGTTAAGTCCCTGACTCCTGGTTTCAGCGAAGGTCAGGATATCAGGATCATAAGACTGAGTCCCCAGTTCAGCCCCATGTTGAGTCTGTGTGGGACCCACAATGAGTCCCATGCTCAGCAGGGAGTCTGTTTGAGTTGCTCTCCCTCCGCCCCTCCCCACACCCCCCTTAAATAAATAAATAAATCTTTAAAAAAAATCATTAAGAATATTAAAAGCCAACTGAAGAGTCAATATATTTTACTTTTTGGTATGAATGAAGCGAAATCAATGAAACAAACTCACTGCTTGCTAGCAAACACTTAAGGTCCTAGAACTGCTGCTCCAATTGCTCTTAAAGACAGAGGAAAGCAGTTATAATTCTTACGCAGAACTATTTATTCTGCTTAGCTCAAGTTTTAGTTTTGAATGGCTTTAGGCAGTTTTTCACTCTTGGGCAAGGCCCATCCGGCCATTCTCAGGTAGGTTTGACTTTTTCCAGATGGGCAATTTAAAAAATACTGGTTGAAAATGAATAATACAAATGTTCAGATTAGATCCAACCGGTGATCACATGGGCCACTGGCCTCTGCATGTAACGAGGCACAGGTTAAGAATGCATACCAAAGCAATCTGGATTCCTTTAATACTATATTATACATGGTTGAAACATTATGGCAGGAGGGCAGGAGAGAGGCCCAGATTTTAACTAAAAAAAAAAAAAACTGTAAAGGGTTATTTATATTTTCAGCTGTTACTTCCTCTGGAAGTAACAAGAATTTTCACAATTCACTGCAAAACTATATTATTTATCCTAAATTTGTCTTTTCATTCCCTCACAAAAAGGAAATGTAACTCCAATAAGAACAAATTCCAGTCACAATGTCTCTGGTGTAAGATATGATTGATAAATAAGTTTAAAAAATAACCACTAACATGAGCTTTTTGCTTTATTCATCGCTTTGAATCGCCTCAGCACTTCTTGCCCCTCATTTGCGCACGTAATTGATGGTGGTGCTGCCACACTCCAAATTTCATTCTGCTGCTATCTACCATGTTCTAAGTTTCAAGAGTTTCTCAGGCCCAAACGTCTTGGCTTTCTGTCCAATTTTAGTACGTGCGTTGCCGAAGCGAGCACTGAACGTCTTGGGTTTCTGATAATAGTGTCTTTGTGTGAAAGAGGAGAGGGGACAGCATGCCTTGCATTGATTATTTAAGTGACAGCTAACCCTAAAGCCTTATGTGCGCCATTAATACCAAATGCAAGCTATAAAACCTGGGGAAACAGAAAGCCGGCCTAATAAGCCCTCAGGTGTGGAGCTCATCTGATTCTTCCTCAGGAAGATGGAGTCTGTGTTGGCCTCTGCCAACTCCTCCTGGGGTCCCCTGAGAGACCACGGCTATCATTCTTAGCTTCTTCAAGGGAGGCTCTCCATGGCAGTCACTAACCTATCGTGTAAGTACCTCTTCAGCATTTACAAATACGAAGTATCGAATCCATCTTTGTCAGATTGATAAATAATTCTGTAAGACAAGGGGTTTCCACTTGATGTCCTCAAAGTTTCCTACCTGGTCTAAAATTTTGTGATTTTTATTTGTCTCAACCTTTACCTATAGATTTTCGGAACTCCTATGAATGTTTATGTGAATATACAAAAATTGCCAGTTTGGTCATTAATGGGGTGTTAATCCTTTCCCTGCATTACGTTGGTGATTTAGACCTAGTGTGAAGTAAAATCCTATTAATAGTTTTTTCTAGATCAGTGCTATCCAATAAAAATATAATATAAGCCAAAAATGCAAACCATAAATATGATTTAAAATATTCTAGTAGCCACATTAAAATGGTAAAAAGAAACACATGAAATTGATTTTAATGATATAGTTTATTTAACACCATACGTCCAAAAAATAATTTCAACATATACTTAATACAAAATAATTGTTAAGATGTTTTACATTCTTCGTGTGTGTGTGTGTTAAGTCTTCAAAACCAGTGGGTACTTTACGTTGGTACATCTCAATTCTGACTGGCCACATTTCAAATACTTAAGGGCTGCATGTGGCTAATTAGTGGATGCTTTCTTGACATGGAGTAGTTTTAGAGCCCTGATACTCAAAGTCCTCTGTGGACCAGGAGCTCTGGGATCATGTGGGAGCTTGTTAGAAATACAGATTCTTGGAATGAGAATCTGCATCTCAATGAGCACGGCAGAGGATTTGTATGGACTTTAAGAAGGACTATTCTGGAGGGTGTATCCAAATTCTTCTCTTCAGTGAAACCTAGTTTTGAATATTCTTATAGCTTAACACATTTCTACTTTGTGTACATTTTTTTAATGAGTCTACATGCTTTCAGGTCTCCCCATTTTAAAAAATGTAACTTATTTTTTTCTAGGTGTAAAAGCACAACTTGTTTATACTGAAAAATTAGAAGCTAGAAATAAGAACAAAGAAAACAGAAAACACTCATCATCCCATCAATTGGAGATAACTACTATTAACTTTTGGGTGTTCAGCTTTCCAGTATCTAAAATGTTGCCTATTTCTTAATAACATAAACATAATACATAAATAAATTCTTTAAAAAAATCATACAGTGGGCGCCTGGGTGGCTCAGTGGGTTAAGCCGCTGCCTTCGGCTCAGGTCATGATCTCAGGGTTCTGGGATCGAGGCCCGCATCAGGCTCTCTGCTCAGCAGGGAGCCTGCTTCCTCCTCTCTCTCTCTGCCTGCCTCTCTGCCTACTTGTGATCTCTCTCTGTCAAATAAATAAATAAAATCTTAAAAAAAAAATCATACAGTAATGTATAAAATAATGGAAATTCAGTTCCTGCCTGATCCACTCATCAGGTGAAGAACATTTGGGTTATTTCCAGCTTTAGGCAATTATGAATAGAGTTGCTCTAAACATTGACTTCCAGGTTTTTGGGTAAGCACACAGGAGTGGGAATGCTATTAGAAAACATCTTTTTTTTTTTTTTTAATGCTGCATTGTATTCAGGACTTGAATATATATGAAGAGGTATGTATTCACTCAATCAACAAATATTAAATATTTATATTGTATTAGGCAATAAGAATCAGTGAAGGTAGTAGTTGGACCCAATCTTCATAGACTTTTTTTTTAGTCTAATCCCTATTAATAGACATTGAAGTTATTTCCGACCTTCCTATCATAAACAATATGTTTTAAAATTTCAGTTCAGTCATTATTGATCATCTGCTATTTGCCCAAAATTTTCCTAGGCATTTTCAAGGAAAATAATGAGCAACTAGGCAGTAGTCTTGGTCAGGAGAGTCCCCTAACTCTAACCACTGAGCTTTAGCACTGGTTAAAGTGGGCGTGGGGGAGGGGAGGGGAGCCTCTAGCCCCAGGCGGGTGTTGCAGGTTAATTCTAGGTTAATGTAGAGCACCTGGGGTTACCCTTCATTTTCCAAGGCCAGTGGTTTTCAAGCTTTGGTGTACACCAGGATCACCTGGACAGTTTGTGAAAACACAGAGTCCTGGATCCCACTTCTGATTCAGTAAGTCTGGGATGGGGCTCAACGATTTGCATCTTTAACAAGTTCCCAGGTGAGGCTAACCCTGCTGGCCAGAGGAACATACCTTGAGAACAGCCGTCTGCTATTTCTGGGAAGTTTCTGATTCTGATATCTTAAGTTTGGACTTTCCTTCGTCAGCAGTTAGGAACTCAGGGCTCTAGAAGTAGCCATCCTCGAAGTTACTGGAGAAGTTATTGATGCTGAAGAAACTTCCTTGCGCCTCGAGGCTCCATGGTGGGATCGCCAGACAACTCCTGTTCCTTGCGGTTTATTTCCAGTCCTCTTGAGCTACTACCTTCATGCAGGCTCTTCCCTGAGTTGCACTTGTGTACATGGGAATTTGGCCTCTGGCACCCTGCACCACTGGTAGACAGGGAGGGGCTTCACACTTGAAGAGTTCTTCTGGAACAGTGTCTTAATATCAAGCCCAGAATTTCCTCATCTGCGTTAGAGAGGACTGGGTTTCTAACTGCAGGGGCCTTGGGAAAGCTGCAGGCCTTTCTCCTGAGACTCAGAAGGGCTGGGAGGGGACAGGCTTACCCTGGACTTGTATGTGTGTACGGGGGTGGGGAGGGCACAGTTAGTGGATCTTGAGAAAATGCACTAACTCTGAGAGTTGCAAGGGTCCAGGTCCCATAGGCAGAGGAGCCAGAGTTCTTAGAGGTCCTGGTGAGTGTAAGGCTAAGTGCAGAGAAGTCTTGGTTTTCTCTCCTTAGCTAGTTTAGTGGGCAGGTTTAAATAAGGAATCTGCAGTTCATTCTCCTCCTAGCAGGGTTGAAGGTGGTTTCACCGTTCACTAGCTCCATCAGTAAGGTTCCTAGGGAATTTCCTCATCTGTAAAATGAGGACAATAACCCCATTCTTGGGGTTACTGTGGGGATTAATACAGTAACATGTAAAGCACCTCATTACTACAGTACTTAACACACAGGCGGCCCCTCTTTATCTGACGGGAGCAGGGGTCAGGAGTGAAACTATGGTATATGCCACCGGGGGACCTTTGGTGGACTCATCACAAAGCATGCCCAGTTCTTTTTGTACTTTGGAGTCTTGGCATGACTCCCTCTGGAAAATGAGGCCAGCTCGCTTTGGGGACCTGCCGTTAAGCATTCACGAGCATACCCACGGACCCCAATGTAGCTGGCAGGGTAACCGTCATGCCGCACTAGCATTGAAAGACTCCATAGGATCTAGGGTGACTATTAACAGATGGGACTTTTAGACCTAGAAGAAATCATTCATTTTACTACCTTGGGAGGTTAAGTGACTACCTCAGGCTCAAAGAGCATTATAATTGTTTGGAGTTCCTAAGTCTGAGCTGGCCTTGTTATCAGCCGTTTCAGGCTTTCTGGACCTTGACCCTGTTGCTCTACCCATAAAGCACTTGCCCTAGTTCCCTTTTTATTTCAGATTGCATACAAGATGAAAAGGAGAAGTTGATGAGCACAGTTCTGTGGCTCTAATTCTTCATTGGAGAAGGGTTTTAGGAGAATAAGAATTTAAGGTCAATTTGGAACAGTCCGAGTATAGGTTATCAGAACCCATCTTTCTGCTTTGTCATTCCCAGATACTCTTAGAGCTTAATACTACTTATAGGCTCACTATAAACATTACTGCAATGTCTAATTTTAGCTTATTGGCCACTTAATACTTATGTTTATATTCTAATTTTCTGTTTTAGTAGTCAGGAATGTTTTCTTGTTGTCTCAGGCATATCTCAGCAGTGAAAATCATTTTCCCCTATGTCAGAAACTTAAGAAAGCCAGAAGCCTACTTTTAAAAGTCTGTAAAATGTAAGCTTTAGACATGACACAGAGTATTTGTTATAAAGGAAGTTTCTTTTTCATTTTTTTTTAAGCAAGATTATTTATTTATGTATTTTTTAGAGCATATGTGCTGGGGTGGTGGGGGCACAGGAGGAGAGAGAGAATCCCAGGCAAACTCCCCACTGAGGGCAGAGCCCAATACGGGGCTTGGTCTTCACAACCCTGAGATCATGACCCAAGCTAGAATCAAGAGTTGGACGTTAACCAACTGAGCCACCCAGGCAACCCTCTTTTTTTTTTTTTAATAGGCCTTAAAAAAAAAAAACCTACAGAAACAAACTCCACTAGCTAAAGAAAAGGTAAATAATTTCAGAATGGTGTGTACAGTGTGCATGCCCCTCCCCACACCCTCCTACTCTCTTCTCAGAGTTCCCACTGGTTTTGCTGAGACAATCAAAAACCCATCACGGAAATAAATCTCCATCACAGGAGCTTGACTCCCCATTTTCCTATCCCCTATACTTAGTAGAAGGCAAGATGGGTGGCAGTTCCATAGTATTCCAATTGCAAAGGAAGCATTTTCTCATTGAAATGATGTTAAAAGAGATGCATGGGTTTCCCTTAATGTGAATTAGATAAATTTCTGATATTTGGCCTGAAAAGCAAATAGCCATTTTAAGATTATTTCTATGAGAATCATATTTGTAGGTCCACAAATTGGCTAACCATCAACAAACATTTGAAATACAATCTGTCATAGGTTGGGAAATGGTTGGGTATTTTTAAAAATTTGATTTATACAAATTCTTACAAGTGTGCATTAAGCCACAACCATTCCCGGAGTTCCTGAACATCTGTTGTATTAATAAGTGCAGTACCTATACTAATATATCACAAATAACTTGGGGGCTCATCATACTATTTGTTCTATTTTTGCATATGTTCAAGATTTTTATTATAAGAAAGATTTTTTAAAAAACCCCTTTAGATGTAAATTTCAAAATTCCCAAAGGATTAACCTAGGGGACAACTGGGAAGCAATATAAAAACCCCTAATAAGAAGTGAAAACTTGAATTTTAAAAAAAAATTATTTTTTTAAAAGAGTTCAATTTATAATTGCAACCATTATATAAATAGCAAAACAGCTATCAAAATGTTGGGAACATTTCAAATAATGGACCTATTTTAAAGCCTCCAAAATTTCACATCACTGTTGTTTAAAAATTAGGAATATCTTTTAAATGCTTATGTAGGATATTTAAAAAAATCCATTGTGATTAATATAAAAAAGATCTTCAGCATCTTTTTAAATCACACTTCTTTTGAAAATGTAGCTTAATACAAATCTATTAGACTTCCTAAGATATAATTGTATTAAATTCAGAGTTAAAACATTCACTCTTTAGATATCTATAGTCAACTAATAAATTTTGTTAATATCCTTACATATCTTTTATAAACAAAATATTTTAAAGACCTACAATGGTGTGGTATAAAAGAGCAATAATTATAGTAGACAAAATAATAAATGAAATATGATATGCCTTCTGCTATATACCTGTGAGTTTTACAGAATAATCATTACAACAGATGTCCTTAGAGAACAAAAGAGAATGAGAGCGTAGACAGGTTGAGGAAGGCACGGAAGATATTTTCTGTTCTCTTCTACTGTGTGGTCTCTCGCTGCACTATTCTTTAAACAAAAAAAGGTCTCTGCAAGGGCAGGTCGTGTTTCAAATGTCCCCTTACCCTTCTGACTAGAGAATAATGTGTTTGTGTAGGATATGATTACACCAGACAAGGCTGTGAACACATGTGACTTACTCAATGATCCTATTCTGCTTCCTTTTAAAGATAAAGAATGCATTTAAGTCGACAGTGTATGAGACTCTAGTAATTCCTTAGAAGGCTCCATTTGAACACAGAATGTTACCTTATTTTCAAATATTAAGAGCATGGCCATTTCCTGGGCTTTTGCTTTCTTTCCAGAAACTATGAATTAATATTTTCAAAGAGAAAAATAGGACACATGTAATTACTTCAAGATAGTTTTAATTTTTCTTTGTATAAGCAAAACATCCCCGTAAAACATTTACTTTGCAAAAATGTTTATATACAAATAACTATGTAAGGCAGAAAAAAACAACTAAGAACAACACGACAGCTCCTAACAGTAGGCCAGGTCAGGGTGCAGATCTCCTGAAAACAAGCTGCTCACATTCCCAGAACCACAGTCCTCTGGGAGGAATCTTGTCCTGTTTAACTTGTTGGGTGGCGGAGCCCAGAGGAATTAACTCAAACTATGAAAATCCCAAAGCATGGTCACCTATGGGGAAATGAGGAGACAGATACGACTTGAGCATGGTAATTATTTTCTGGTAGTAATAGTAAAGAAAACAACCTCACATGGTAAAGGTTTTGTGGGCTTGATCTTCAACAGGTAGCTGATCGTACATGTATTTACCGGATATAGCATTTGCTGGCTACGGTGGAAAACACGTATGTGTGCTTGTCATTTGTCTTTAAGATAGTACTCTCCAGAGCAATCCCGTTTATTGATTAGAGATGCATGTAAGTGGCATTTAAAATAATAAAACAGAGCTAAAATTTGAGGGTTTACTGTGTATCAGACATACTGTTCTAAGTACTTCATGTTGTTTCTTTCACCTAATCCCCCCAATAGTCCTATCAGGTAAGAACTATTATTATTCCTACTTAACAAAGAGCTGAGGCATAGGGAGGTTAAAGGTCCCACGAGTAGCACACAGAACCAGGCACCTAGTGTGCAGAGCTCTTGCTTTTAATTTAGCTCCAGTGTTGTAATGTGAAATTGGATTGTAAACCCCATCGTCACACAGAACTCTTCTGAGATTGCAGATTCCATTTCGTTGTGAACTTCTACCTCTTCACAGCACTCTGACGCACTGTTCACCTTCTGCCTCCCAATTCACCTTCTGGATTCACCTGCCTCCCTATACAACCTGGACCCCCAGGGATTTCAATTAGACCCCAGACTCCTGCCCTGACCTCTCCTCTTGAAGAGGTGTTCCCCTGCACCAGCAATCTCTGTTACTGCTTCTGGGCAGGGAAACTCACAGCTGATTTAATCCAAGAAAAAGTCAAGTTTCCTGTTGCTAAGTGGCCTTCACTGCTGCACAGTAATCCTTTCTTTGACTTCGAAGCATCCATAGCAGCTGTTTCCAACTTCTTCCAGGAATAAATCCCCAAGCGCACCCACCTATCCCTCTGTAGATTATTTTATTATGGATTTACTTGAAATTCATCCAAAGTAGGGCTGCCAGACAAAATACAGGGTACCTGGTTAAATTTGAATTTCAAATAAACAAAGGATCATATTTTAGTATAAGTACGTCCCTCCCAAAAAAGTATGTCCCAAATATTGCATTATAGAAATATCTAAATGCCATTTAAAATAATAAAAAACCCCAGCAAACTATGTGCTGAGATCCTAACAAATATTGTTTAGACCATACTTAATACTAAAAATGTATTCATTGTTTACCTGAAGTTCAAATTTTACTGGGCATCTTGCATTTGAATTTGCTAAATCTAATCCAATCAAATTCCCTTACTTTCCATTCCCAGAAGCATCCTTCCTTTTTTCAAAGGTTAACTCTCTGAGCTATGGTACTGGCCTTTCTCCTTGGTTCACTTTCTTCTTCATTCTATATATTCCTTCCCCTCTACTTCCAAGCATGCTCAGGTTATCCCTCCTACAGTATGAATGATCCCAGTTCTATACCCCTCCATGAGCCCACCCATGCCCTTTGCCATGTCACTGTGTGATTTCTCTACAAAGGTAAATTCTATTTCTCCACCCCTTGTATCTGAACTTAGCCACATAACTTGATCTGGTCACCAGAATGAAGCAGAATGTCAGTGTGTCAGTTTGGAGTCAAGGATGCATGGGGCCTTGTGTGTTTCTGCCTGTCCTCTTAAAATTCTCCCATCTCCATGAGAAGGGTGTGCCGAGGTAAGCCAGACAGGAGGAGGATGACGTGTGGAGTAGAGTCCAGCATGGAGTGAAGTTCCCCGGTAGGCTTGTAGATGCACAAGCAGTCTCCACTGACATCAGCCAACCCTCAGACATGAACTGGAATAATAAGTGCAGTCTTTTTTTTTTTTTTTTTTAGACATTTTATTTATTTGAGAGAAAGAGAGAGAGCACAAGCGGGGGGAGCAGCAGAGGGAGAGGGAGAAGCAGACTCCCCGCTGAGCAGGGAGCCCGACGTGGGGCTCGATCCCAGGAGCCCAGGATAGTGACCTGAGCCCCAGGCAGATGTTTAACTGACTGAGCACCCAGGCACCTGGACAATTACTGCAGTCTTGAGCCACTGAGTTTTCAAATGTTTGTTATGCAGCAAAAGCTAATTGAAATACCTACCTTGAAAAAACTCTTGACTTTATTATCCTTACTTTCTTGTACCCCCGAATTGCTGTGAAAAATATCCTTTATTTTTTGCCTGTGTTCTCTTACCACTTGTTCTTGTTATCTGTATCACTTCTCTTAACTGATGCCAAAAATGGGCCCTAATGGGCACTCCTACAGCTGTAACTCTGTCCTTACCAACCTTGGCCTCTGCATAGCACTTGATTCTATAGATCACCTAATAGCTGTTAAATTTCCCCCTCCCCGATTGTACTGCACTGGTCTCAATTTATTTGATTGTTTCATCTATTTCAGGCGCTCATCTTCTCTCTTCTACTCTTGGGAGTTTATTCATTCCCCCAATAGCAATTATCATATATTTGATTCACACATCTTTATCTCCACCCCAAATCTCCTTTCTGAGCTCTAGTTGAGTTGGTTCTCAAACTACCATGTGCATTAGAATCACCCAGAGGGCATTCAAATGTTCAGATTGTTAGGGTCCCACTGCTTGAGTTTCAGATTCAGTAAGTCTGGAGTGAAGCCAGAGAATTTACATTATTAACAAGTTCTCAGGTGATGCTGATGTGTAACTTTGAGAACCACTATTGTAGTTTCATATTTCCTACTACCTAATGGTCTCCCCTGGTTATCAAACATTGTACAGGTGATTCAAACATTGCATAGTAGCAGTTAGGGTGGGTTTTGTTGTTGTTGTTGTTGTTTGTTTGTTTATTTTGTTTTTAACTGTAAGCCCCTTTAACTGTAAGCTAGACTTTTTAAAACATAACTTTTGGGCTAGCTAAAGCAAAATCAAGAATTTATTAGGGGGCTCACAGATTCAGAGTGAAGACTGGTGTGATCCATGCTCCAAATAAGGAAACCAGAAAACAGACTACTTGACAATAGGAGTATTACCTCTATATCTGAAAAAGTAAACAGTATTTCTTGTGTTCTTGAGTCCCTCTGTTCAAGATTCAATTCCAAGGACATCTGGGTGGCTCTGTCGGTTGAACGTCCCACTCCTGATTTTGGCTGGGGTCACGATTTCACGGTCCTGGCATCAAGCCGGGTGTCTAGCTCCACACTCAGCAAGGAGTCTGCTTGAGGACTCTCTTGCCTTCTCCTTCTGTCCCTCCCCTCTTCCTCCCCAACCAAAAAAAAAAAAAAAAAAAAAAAAATTAATTCCAAATGAGAGTCCCCTACCCATCCTTTAGTTGAACCAGGGCAGGGATGGAGGAAAGGATTACTGCGGAAGTAACCACCACTAATTGCTCTTCTTTCATTCTGTCTTTGTTTAGGCCCTCACAATCAAGTGGGTGGATTACTACAACAATCTCTTGGGTTTTCTTGCCCCTAATCTAACCTCTAATTCATTCTCCACATCGCCTTCAGTTATCTCTTTAAAACACATGTCATTTTTTTCTTTGCGTTGTCTGGTAGTGTTCCTGTCTTATCTTGTTTTAAGTAATAAATTGCTTTTCTTCACGTGCAAGTGGATAGGATACTTTTTCCTTAACAGACTCATAAAATGTAAAGTAGTTTTAGAAGGTAGGAAATACATCTCGTTGTTAAATGAGAACCTATTGCTTAGTAACCAGGCAAAGGTCGGAAGTGGTTGCAAAATAGAGACCCCTCTAGGAGCCTTTAAGAGATCAATGTCTCACTAGATTGAAAAGCCCCACCTGACAAGGACCTAGCCCTCACTGCATCACCAGCAGCTCTGTCATAGCAGGAGCTTAATGAATTTTTTTTTTTTTAGATTTTATTTATTTATTTGACATAGATCACAAGTAGGCAGAGCAGTGGTAGGGGGGAGGGCAGGGAGCAGACTCCCCGCTGAGCGGATAGCCTGATGCAGGGCTCAATCCCAGGATCCTGAGATCTTGACCTGAGCCGAGGGTGGAGGCTTAACCCACTGAGCTACCCGGGTGCCGCAGGAGCTTAATGAAATTAATAAAGTCTTCATCTCTAGGCCCTCCCTACTTTAGATTACTGTTAAAGTCTCCTAATTGATTTCCTGGTCTGCAGTCTTTGCCTACCTTTAAAAAACAAAACAAAAAAAAAAACTTGATGCAAAACAAAAAAAAATCTTCACTACCAACCACTTCCCGCATACCACTGTTAAATCAAGCCAGTTATCGTTTCCTGCTAAAAACCTTCTGACTCCTCAGTATATGTTTGCCAATTCTAAATTCTCTGTACTCAAAGCCTTCCATACTCTGGTTCCAACCAGGTACTTTAGGCTTTCTTCCATTTCTACTTATACTGTCAACCAATCTAGATAAGACTTTTTAAAACATAACTTACTTTTTCTGTTCCTATTGCTTTGGTTCTACTTTTTGGAATGCCTTTCTCCCATGGTGTTTATCCTACTCTACCTTCAAGTCTGTTAACTTAACCTGTCAGTATTCTCAGTCTTTTTAAGTCCATGACCCACCACCTCAAGTTCTTTTTATAATGTTCCCTTGAACCCTGTATCCCTAACTCCCTGGTTAGAAATCTATTTGAAGCTTTTGAGTGCCGGATTCGCTCAGTCAGTTAAGGGTCTGACTCTTGATCTCAGCTCAGTCTTGAGCTCAGGGTTGTGAATTCAAGCCTTCATTGGGTTCCATGCTGGGCATGAATACTACTGAAAGAAGAAAAGAAATCTATTTGAAGTTTTTGCTAATTGATGTCTTGAATTTAATAATACTTCGTAAAAGTTGAACACATACTATCTTAAATTATCACTATATACTTGTTTATTTGTCCTACCAGATTTTAAGAGCCTTCTATCACTTAATCTTCTATATTCCTCCAGAAACTACTCTGGTGGCTTACACATAGTACTGATGAATGAAATCTGTTAAACAGATGAATAAATGGATGCTTATAATATGAGGCTAGTATTTGGGACTGGTCTCCTTGAGGCAGCAGCCAGTGGGTGTGCTAGGAATTCCAACTGCTAGAATCAAAGGGTATAAATCTTGGTAGCTTGGAAGTACAAGGTGAGTTTAAACCAAAGATGATCAGATTGAGCACAGAGGCCACTGCCAGGAGGCCAAAAATAAGCATCAAATAAAAAGATCCAAAGGCCAAACCTGAGATAAAGTGTAGAAGAAAGGGTTTGGAATCAGGCAAAGACACAGTAGAATAAACAGTAGCTTAATAATAGGTTGATAGGGATCTGGAATGATGCACTTGTTTTAGGGGCTTGTGCATAGCATTTACAGGATCAAAACAAACAGTTTATTAGTAAAACAGAGTTGCCTAAGAGTCAGAAGTTGGTGGGCAGCCATTTATCATTTCTAGTAAAGAAATAGATGGAAATAAATTTATAATAGCAAATACAGTGAAATATAAACAGGATTGCTTTGAGAGGTAGGTTTCATTTCAGCTCCATTTTCTTCTGCTCTGCCATCTTAATTTGTTTCACATGTTTGCAGAAGTTCACATCCAAGTTTTAATGAATTTTTTTGATTCCTCCATATTATGGATAAAGAAAAATATATTTTAAGAGAGATAATATCATAGCATTCGACCCCAAACACAAAAACTCAGAATTAGATTTTTCTCTATTTTTTAGACTTTCAAACTACCAATCAATAAAGCTACAATAAGAAAACTGTACCTAATAACCACTGATTTTTTTTTCTACATTAACCATTTATAGACTGGAAAATTCTAAGAATATTTTACAAAGGTTTTGTTTGTTTATTTGCTTTTTTTTTAAATAACTTAAAACAGGGCACCTGGGTGGCTTAGGTGGTTAAGCATCCAACTCTTTTTTTTTTTTAAAGATTTTATTTATTTATTTGAAAGAGAGAGAGATCACAAGTAGGCAGAGAGGCAAGAAGAGAGAGAAGAGGAAGCAGGCTCCCCGCTGAGCAGAGAGCCCGACGCAGGACTCGATCCCAGGACCCTGAGATCATGACCTGAGCCGAAGGCAGCGGCTTAACCCACTGAGCCACCCAGGTGCCCAAGCATCCAACTCTTGATTTCAACTCAGATCATAATCTCAGGGTCGTGAGATTGACCCATGTCAGACCCCAAATGCAGAGTTTGCTTGTACCTCTTCCTCTGCTCCTCCCCTAGCTTGCATATGTGCACACTATACGCATGATCTCTCACTCATTCTTCTCAAATGAATAAATAATATCTTTTTAAAAAATAAAAAACTTAAGATGTAAAACAAAAAAAAAATCCTATTTATATGAAATGCATATTTTATTATTGAGAGCTCTACAAAGCTTAATTCCTACAGCTACTTTTCCTTATAAAGCATTTGTTTGCTTTCAGTCTGTGAGGTTGGGTTGAGCAGCTCTCTGCCACACACTGTGTTTCCTTGTACTAATTAGCAGCATTGTGGCAAAGACTAATGTCCACATGAAAAGCACAGCAAAACTCACTTTAAATCCTATTGTAAATGTGCAGTAGTCCTTTGCATGAATTGTACAATAAATTTTTGCTATTTTGAATTATGTGATGAATAAAGTACACTTTTTAAGCCTATGTTATTCTTCCTGATGTTACTGAAAGGAGGATAAATTCCCATATTAGTTCCTTGGAAACTTAATATACTTGGCAGGCAACATAGAATAGGAAGATCACTTATCAAGGAGCGAGGTGACGTTGATCCTACCTATTCTATGGGGTCTTACTCAAGTCATTCATTCTTTCTAAGTTTTACTATCCTTATCATCAAATATGAAGACTTGAATTATTTCAGTGGTTCTTGTAAGGAAGACTGCATCGGGATTGCCTGTGGACATTTTATTTTGACTTGGTAGATGTGAGAAGGGAGGCCTGGGTAACTGCAGCTTTACAACACTTCATAAGTGATTCTGATGCATAGTACTGGTTAAAAACCAATAGCCTAAATAATTTCTTGAGCCTTTTGCAATTCTAAAAGTCTACTTTTTATACCCAATCAATGGAATTTTAATAGCTCCTAGCTTTCATCATTGTAATGATGAAAAGTCTCTTCTAATGAATAAATGTATTTTAGGAAATAAGGAAGCTGCCTCTAAATTACGAATAGCTTACAGTTACTGAGCGCTCACCAGTTCTAAGGTATTAACTCATTTAATATATGTAGTTCAATCTTCACAACAATAGTGAGGTAGATACTAATATTGTCATCTATATAACACAGAGCGGGGAAACAGAGGCATAGAGAGTAATTTTCCCTAAGCTACAGAGCAGATAAGTAGGGAAACTGGGCGTAGAGCCTCGACTCTTCACCAGTATGCTACTGCCATCCACTATAAGGGAACTACACCTACAAAGAGCACCTGCACCGCTCCCCTCCCAAGTAGCACTGCTTTCTCTGTTACTTAGGAAAAAAGAAGGGTCTGTTTTTATTTATTTTTTATTTTTTTAAAGATTTATTTATTTATTTGACAGAGAGAGAGAGAGATCACAAGTAGGCAGAGAGGCAGGCAGAGAGAGAGGGGAAAGCAGGCTCCCCACTGAGCAGAAAGCCCAGTGCTGGACTCGATCCCAGGACCCTGAGATCTTGACCTGAGCCGAAGGCAGAGGCTTAACCCACTGAGCCACCCAGGCGCCCCAGAAGGGTTTGTTTTTAGAAAAAATAGTGGAATCTGAAATGATGGAAGGGGGAATCTGGGAAAAGCAAGAATGAAATGACTCAAGGGAGCTAAGCCCAAGTCCCCAGACCCTGAGTTGCAACAACTAGAGACTACTTAGACTCACAAAAGCCTTGCTGAAAAGATAATCATCCCTATGAGTGATTTGCTTTCAGTTCTTACTTCATTCCATAATGTTTGAGACATGTTTTTTTTGACTGATCAAATATTAATTTTTTAAAAATTAGAAATTTACCTTATTGGGTGAACTAGCCCCCAAACTATAAAGTTAAAACAGGAAATAAGCACAAAAGCTATGTTTGAGACTCAGAGAGAGGGTAACGACATTTGAAATAATTCAGTCTATTACTAATTTGGCATATACAAAGGAGAACTTATAACAAGTTACCTTGGCATATGGAGTAGAGTCTAGTGCATTACAAGGATAACCGTCCCTTCTCAACAGCACGGACAGAGTGACCTTACTGCTCTGTGGTTCTGAAAGTACAATGTGAAATGCCAACCTGCACAGGAGTGCTATTTTTTTTCTAACTGGGTGCACTCAGCAATCCGGGCGCGGGCACCCAGCTGGAGCTAGTGTTTTGCCAGGTTAGTGGCAGCAGGGCAAGCAGGGCAAAGGTGAGTGGTAAAGTAATTTTAAAAAGAATGCAGCAAAAGATCAGAGGAAATGAAGGCAGGAGAAGGCTGAGAGGGAGAAAAAAGAGAAGTCTGGATTGGAGGTCCCACGTCAGAGAAACAAGAGGACGACGACACACTGACGTGGAGAGAGAAGAGCCCTGGAGACATCAGGGACCTGAGAACGATGTCCTGGGAGGAAGTGAGGGACAGAGCTGGGATGCGTGTCATGGCCAGAGACTGTGAAGTCTGCAGTTAGAGGTGAAACAGATCAGGTCTATGACAAGATCCAGGGTGCGGCAACAGAATCGATCCCCTGAAGATAACTGGAGTTGAGATGTCAATGAACCTTGAGGACGGTATTCTGTCTACTTTGGTGACAGATTCTCTCAGGATGAGGGTAGCAGTTAAGGAAAACAGGAAGACTGTAAGCCACATGTCAGTCTTTAATAATTTAAGTCTTAAAAGACTTTGGATATGCTTACTATAAGGGACTGGATATTCTAGAAAGATGCTACCCACCATTATCTATGAGTTTTCAGTCTAAAACAGTTCATACTAAGGCAGAAGCAAGCAGCAGCTTAAGAAAAATGAGTAACTTTTCCCTTCATTCTTACGACTAATTTTCTTTTCCACTTTTTTTGACTTTTCACCTTTTCAACTTAGGGCTAGGTTAGTATTTTCCTGAAGTTGAATAGAGAATGAAATTATTGCTAATTCAGGCAAGAAAAATCTCAGCTTCCCACTCCCATAAGTTGGTAAAAATAAATGTTTAAAAAATAAATTACAATTCAGTTGTCCCAGTTCTGATTTGAAAACATCTGGTGAGACCCTGGGTACAGATTCCCACTACTTTTTTTTAAGTGTAAAAAAATACACATACAAAGGTTTCTTATAATCTTGAAAGTACAGGGTAGCATGCTATTTATGGACAGGCTGACCTTTACACAAAGAACCTCCACCTTCAACAAGCTGAAATTACTGTTACTGATGCCTTCAGAATATCATTGCCACGGAAAGCAGCATGTTTTGTCCAAGTCATACAGAAGTAGCTAGATAGACACCATTTGGTCACCAAATGGTGCAACATAGAGGGCAAGGGAAAATTATTTCTACAGTACCAACCATATGTCTGATACTGTGCAAGAAAGAAAAGGAAATGTCAAATCTGACTCCTAATGTCAAGAAGCTTATAATTTATTGGTCAATTACATAATACTTAACTCCAGAGCCATGTCTTACATTTAAAAAAAAACGACTCACAGCATCTAACATAAGACTTTATAGTTATGAGAAGTTAATAACAAATTAAAACAATACAAAATGTTAAAGTAATAAAACACACATAGGTGACTGAGAGAAGAGATAACAGTTGAACTAGTGTCATTGTAATCAATGAAAAAATCTTGTTCCTATTCTGTTTTGAGCAGGTACTGACACAGGAAGGTCCCTATTCCTACTTATTGAAATCTTTAGGAAGCAAAAAAGAAAAAACCAGGTCAGCCTTTCCTACAGGTAAAGATTGGAAGGACAGGTTTATCCTGCGCTGGGGCATCAGGAGTGGCCAAGCCCTTACCTGTATCTTTTCCCAGATGGCCAAGGTAACTAGCCTTGAGCAATAGTTCTTTTAAGTATGCAACCAACCTGTTATTGAAACACTTTTCCTCTTGATTATTTGATCTTATATTATTATCCTTTCATTCACTTATCAAAAAATTACTGAGCATCTACTAGATACCAACAATCTGTTCCTCTCTCTTTTACTTCTTATTTCTTTACTACTCTTCATTCTCTGCCCTATCACTCCCAGGCACCCTTACTCAGACCCAGCACTACTCTTCTCTCTCTCTCTCTACACACACATACACACACACACACAGAGGTTATATATATATATATATATATATATATATATATATATATATATAAAATCTTATTCTTCAAAAAAGTATATCAGTTTATGAGGTTCATGTAGCCTTTAGGCTAATATCTCCCAACCAGTATATCCTACACATAGAGATGGAAGAGGGGGTTAGAGGGTCTGTAAGGTCTTAAACTTCTGTCACTGCTATGCCTCATTGATCATCCCTTCTCACTCTTTCCTGCTGGCACCTCTTCCTCTAGGGAGTATTAGGTTTTGAAAATTTGTCTTTCCTGAATTTGTCTTTTTTACTCTATATTCTTAAAATTTCAGCTCCCTCTCTCTATCAGTCTCAAGCTTAAGTTGGATTTCTTTCTATTCTTGCTCCTTCTATACTTTAGGTGTTCATGGAGTCTGTCACTCTAACTTTAGATAACTCCTCTTCTTCCTTAAAGTTCTATTCCTTAAGAAGTCTTTGTTCTTTTCCCTAAACTAGGTTAGACAGCTCTGCCATGTGACTTCATTGCACCCTGTCCTTTCTTTTGAAAAAGAAAAGTAGTCATCATCTCATGATCTGTTCAACAGCTGTCTTGTCCAACAGACCAGGGATAAACAATAGCCCATGGGTCACACCTAGCCCCGCTGCATCTCCTATCGGAACCTAAACACACTCTCTTATTTATGATTATTGATGACTGCTTTCGCATTTCAATGGCAAAGTTGAGTCGTTGTGAGAGGCCATATAGTGTGAAACCGCAAATATTTATTATCTGTCCCCCTAGTTTGCCAAATGCTGCATTAGACTATAAGCACAATGAAAACTGAAATCATGCCTGTTGTTCTCATTTCTATATTCCCAGCACCTAGAGTAATGCCAGGCACATAAGTATTTCTGGACTAACTGTATTTCAGTCTCGAGCTTTAACCTATCTTGTCAGGGATACAAAAGAGATCACGTTAATTGGCCTGTGTTTATAACATTATAATCACTGCTTATCCAGACAATGATTGTACTGTTCTAGTCCAAGGGGGGGGGAACAGAAATTAACCAAATAATTAACAAATGAATAGATTATTACAACCAGAGTTAAGTGATATGGAGAAAAGGAACACTGTGCAATTAGAATATATAACGGAAAACAATAACCACATATGAAGTTTGGGAAGACTTCCTGGAGGAAGTGATTTTAGACCTGAAATCTAGAGTGAACTAACTGGGCAAAAACAGGTGGAGAGAAGGAACAGGACATGTCACAGGAATTGATATTCTTGTCCAATAATAAATTATAAAGTAAGTTCCTTGAAAAGTTAAGGGTAGGATCCAAAATGGAGCAAATACTCAGTGGGATACTTATAATAATGTAAAATTTGAAACACTCTGTTGTTGGCCTACTGTGGGAAAGTGGTCAACTGTCGTTATGCCCATAGCACAGTATATTCTGCATCCATTAAAGTAATGGATATGAAGAATTTTAATTTGTATGGAAAATGCTTCCCTATAATGTAAAGTAAAAAAAGTGGAACATTGTTTCCACTAAGAAATATATTCACAGAAAAATGTTCTAGAAGAAAAATGGACTAAAATGTTAATTATAACTGCCTCTGGGTGGGATTGAGTATCCTATATTTTCTTTATGGTTTTCTGTATTTCCTATGCTTTGCATTTAAAACCTTTAAGGTTGGAAAAATACATTTTATTGAGGAAATAAATGTAAGTGTTGATCTGTATCTACACCTTTGAGGGTAGTCTTTCCTCAACTCTGGAATGAGGATATAAAATGAGGATCAAACCGCAGGAGAGTTCAATGTTGGTAACAAAAATTATCAGTGGAAGTTCTCCTAGAATGTGATTTAACCTGTAGTTATAAAAGGGCAGTGGGGACATTGGAACCAGAGAAAACTAACCGATGTGCTGCTCTATACAGACACCTTGCCTCTGAGACTCTGTACCTTATTTAAATAGAGAACTTAATCTAACCTTACTCCACGTGCATCTGGTCTCTTCCTGGCTAGCCATAATACATCAGAAATGCTTTGGTTTCAATTCTGGGTATGTCATTTAAATGAGGGTCTTGGAGACCTCATGCATGAGCTCTAATATTACTCTCTTCTGCAAGCTGCTTTTATTTTTTGTTCCTCAAACATCATCTTTAATTTATAGGTCTATTGGTCTCTCTCTTAAAACAATCACTGCTAATTTATGGAAGTGGGTGAATTGAGAGTTGTTTTTAAAAAGTTTTGCTTCTTCCTGTAACTGCAATAAGAAGATAAGAACAGAAATTCTTCCCACAATGATTAATTTGACTTCCCTTTAGTTAAAAAAAAAAAAATAAAACCCCACTATTTTGGTTAAAATATACTTTATTAACCATTCAGGCAATACACATTTGTGTGTTTATCTTACACTCAGGCAGGCACTATGAATCCATTGGGGGAAACCTGCATGAAGCCTTTGGAGAGTCTGTAGTTGATAGCAATTGCCTCCAGAGTTTGCCATTCAGGGCTTCCAAATCCCTTGGGGTGGTGGTTGGTGGGGGGGTTGAGTTTCTTTTCCAACATGGTTTCACAGGCAATGCAGTACATGACGGGCTGAGTAAAAATTTCCTTTTGACTAGATCAGGGTTTTTCAGCTTGGCACTATTGACATTTTGGGTCAGATAATTCTCTCCGTTACGGGGGCTGTCCTATGCATTGTAAGATATGTAGCAGCATCCTTGGTCTCTTACCTACTTCATACAGGCAGCAGTCCTTCAGATGTGATAACCAAAAATGTCTCCAGACATTTTACCAAATGTCCCCCGTGGGTAGAAGGAATAAATAATTTACCTTGACTTTCACTAAATTTACTAGAAAACAAACAAAAACAAACAAATAATTGAATAAGAAAATACAAATTATACCAGATCACTATGCCCTCCTGACTCATGGGATATTCTCTAGATTAGTAATGAATGGAAAGACACTGACTAGACAATCCACTTCCAACAACAGAAATGACTAGCAAATGACCCTACTCAGAAGATTCTCTACAGTAAAGGAGTAAAAGTAATAGATCTGGAGTTAGAAGGCTTGGGTTCTCGCTAAATAGCTTCATTTCTTTGGGCCTCGGTTTCCTATAAAATGGAAGTGTAGCAGGAAAGCAGTAGAGAGAGTTGTAAAGAGATCTTCTAATTTTTAAATTCAATATATGCTGAAGATCTAGTCTAGCCACTATACATGGGGCTAGTATAGAAAAGATAAAAAGACAGGGTCCTTTCTTTCAAGGAGATTATATTCCAGTATAATGGCAGACTAATAAACAAGTACAATAATCTAACAGAAGCATGAACCAAAAAAAGTGGAAGCCTAGAAAGAACACCTAAATTTGTTTGGGGAAATCAGGGAGACCTTTACAAGGGAAGTGGCAATTTAACTAAAACTTGGAAGATGAATAAAAATTTTGATAGAGACAAGAAGAGGGAAGATATTCCAGTTAGAAAGGCAAAGGCAGAGAAATATGATGCTTTAAAAAATGTATATTTAAGGAACTATAAGTACTCTAGTGGTGCTAAAGGATATACAAAAAAGGTGAAATGACTCTTATAATGTAGCTGACAATTTAAAATTTAAAATATGTGATAGGCCACCCTTGCTTTAGTGTAGTAAGTTTAGAGGGGAATGAGCCAAGAGTGACTACTTTTGAGCCAATCAAGTGACAACTGCTATAGTCCACCTATAGGTAGTGAAAGCCTACAGAAGGTCAATTATGTGCGCAGGAGTGGGGAATATTCAGAAAATATTGAATATTCAAGACTTCCCAAGTCTTGAAGTCAGAATGTTGGAGGGATTCTAGAATAAGACAGAGCACTTTTTGTATGTGCAATAGTTCATTTGATCCCTATAATAAGCCTAATAGTGACAGAAAACAGTCCAATATGCTAAAAATTGATTTGCCACAGAATCAGGCAGTTAAATTTACCAAATACTTGTTTTACAGAAAATTCACTTTAATTTTATTTAACAAACACATTCTTTGGTAAAATTACTTCTTTAGTGAATTGGCTTTGGAAAAATGACTTACAACATAAGGTAATGCACAACTGTCCTCATTTTGTTGTGGAGGAAACAGGTTCAGCATTAGCAAAGGCAAGGCCAGGTCTAGAGAGCCGGAGCTTTTAATCTCTACACAGCCAATAATAGTATAGGGGTAAAGAAAACAAATGATTTAGAACATCTTGTTTCAGCTCTAATTTGTTATGATGTTAATATACTTAAATCAAGAACCAAAACTTAAAAAAAAAAATTAGAGACACAATGAAACTAAAAAATCTATTATTAACATATATTATTAACATATAATTATTAGCCCCAGGGGTACAGGTCTGTGAATCGCCAGGTTTACCACTTCATAGCACATACCTTCCCCAGTGTCCATAACCCCACCACCCTCTCCCTACTCCCCTCCCCCTGGCAATCCTCAGTTTATTTTGTGATATTAAGAGTCTCTTATGGTTTGTCTTCAAAATCTATTCGAGTACCACAGCTTTTTATGGCAACTTCCTTAATTTTTCTTGAGAGCTTTTTAAATTTTTCTCCCTTCAGCCAATTGATGAAGATAATGACAGTGGGACAGTTCTCTTTACTTTTCTGTAGTTCTCTACTCTTTTTCTTAACTACCAGAAATTGCCATCTATCTGGAGTCAGCTGCTATTTATATCCATGTGACACATAAAACCCACTGATCACTTTTAAACTTTCATCCCAAATATTTGTTTCATCACCAGTGCAGATAGTATTATTTTCCTGACAAGGGGGAAAAAGTCACCATAATTCTGTTCTCTCAGGTATGAGAGTTCTGAAATCTTTTAAACTGAACTCTGTATTTTTTTCCCTGCTTGAGAATCACTAGCAAAAACTGCACATGACCTTTCTTGGATCTGTAATGACCACGGTTCCCAGCCGCAGACAGTGGAGTGCACTCCAGGAGTTCAGTGGAGAGTAGTAACTCCTCTTGGGGGGCATTTTTGTCAAGACTAGCATGTAGTGCCCAGGGGCCAGGGATGTTAAATATGCAGTACAATGAAGAATTGTTTCACCTAACATATCAGGAGAAGCCCCTTGAGAAACACTGAGCTCAAGGTCAACACCAGGGGCATGCAAACTGTGCAGTTCTACAGGGTACAGCGCTTGGTTTAGAGTTCTGCAGTCACCATTTTGAAAACCTTCATACATTTATGTTTGAACATCTGTTTTATAAATGAAGTCCAGGGTACAGTGGATCATACATTCAAGCAGATCATACATTCTTTCTTGCACCCCTGTTTGCCTATAGTCTTCATGGTATGTCATAAACACAGGATTCTGATGGACTTATGAGGTGTAGGAATTCAGGGAGTCACAATGATGACAAGGCAAGTGTATTACATCTATGGCTGACTTAGTGGACAGTTCCTAAATGCTATGCTCTCCATTCGAACCAGAGCTTGCTTCAGATGCAAAAAGAAGTCAATGGCATCCTAAAAAATACAAGTGACAGAAGAACCCCAACATACCTTTCTTACTAGTGTGTGTTACTTACCCATATTACCATTTATACTAAAAATGATGACAGAGAAGGAAGGGGGAAGGTAAGGTAATCCATGGTTCTCTTTCCTTTTGGCCCTTCCATACTCAAATCGGTAGGTAGAATGTGTGCATATCAAGAAGGGAAATAAAAACAGTCGAGTTGGTTCTGTGCAGCATTTACACTGTTCTGATAAGCACAGAATGCATAAGCATGTATAAACTAGGAAATATGAATTGTGTAATTTTGGTGATTCTATGTATGAGTTAAATGCTTTTATATTTGCATTTATAAATGGCATTACACAAAATAAAGATGAATGGTAAAATTCATTCTAATAATTTAAAATTCTAATTTTTCTTTACTTAGAATGACATTAAAAAGCAAATAAAAAAATCATTACAAGTCAAGGAAGAGATGACAGAAGAAAGAAAAAGCTTTATATCTTAGTAAGGATAATGGCAATTTTTTCTTGCTTTTTGAACAAGGGGCTCTACATTTTTCATTTTGCTCTGGGCTGAGCAAATTCGTACCTGGCCGTGACTGAGCTAGTTTAAGCAGAAACGGATGAAAGGACAGCGTTTAGCTTACAGTTCTCTGACAGAAGCAGGCTTGGATAATACTTAGCTAGAAACAACATCCAGGAAAAATCAAACCAGGAAGAACACTCATCCCACAACACAGGGTTATTCTACGGAAAACTCATCCCAACACCGCCAGCCAGGCAGCACCTATCACCCTAAAAATGGATGTGAGAACTCTTCCCCAGCTACTCAGAAGAACCAAGTATCTCCACCATGGTGTTTGTCAGAAAATCCCACCTCCCTGAGTGTAGTTGGGGCATCACGTTGCTCACCTTCATCTAAGACTTGAATGGGTGCATCTGATGTTGGAAATTAGGTCAAAGGTACTGATATGCTGAAGCCGGCTGTTGATTGTTAGCATCTTTTCCAACTAATTCCACATTTGGTGACGTCATTTTGGTAGCTTGGGAGTAGTCATGCCATGAAGATTGGCCAATGCTACGAATCAGTTTTTCCCTCCCCCAGCCCTTAGTAAACATTGACCAGCACACTGTCATCGAGCTGCAAGCAGCACTCCAGTTGCAAGGGAGTCTAGAAATTGTAGTTTTTAATTTTCTAGCTTCTAAAGTGCAGGAAAGCAAGCTAGAAGGGGATTGGATGAGTGTTGGGTAAGCCATCCTATAACCTGATTATGCAGCCATTGCCTTCTGTTCTAGATTATAAATTTATATATATAAAATTTATATATAGCTATATATATGTTTATATATAAACATTTATAAATTTTAAAATTGCTAATAGGCAAATACTAATAGACATTCAACAGTAGTACAGTAGTACAGAAGTTTGGAGAGGTTTTTACTAAAACCATGACATGATGAGTATAGGTCACTGGACTTAAAGAGATAAAATGTCAATTGAGATAACTAAAATACATTTTTATGATGCTAGACTATATACTCTGTAAGAGTAGGGCCCATGTCTGTTTTGTCTCACTATATCTCAAATCAACCAGGAAACAGAAGCCATTCAACGGTAACAACAACAAATACCTAAGGATATAGAGTATTCAATTTTGGCATTTCTATTATTCTGTGTAGATAAGAAAACCGCAAATGATTTTACTGACTCCTTTTAGAGGGGCTAAACCTCTGGATGTCAACAGTTTATGATGACACATTTACATATTTTATCTCATTTGATCCTGTACCATTCTGAGAAGTTAAAACAGAAATTACTATCCATTTCATAGATGAGGAAACAAACTCCAAAAAGTAAAGTGATCTTTCCAAATTCATTTAGCTAGTAAATGACAGTTTAAAATTTTCATTTCCTGACTCAAAATTACAGAACTCTTTCTTACTTATACATTTGATAGTGATTAATTAGGGAAGTATTGTCAGATTTTCAATTCGAGCATCAGCTTAAACTCAATTACATGCAGTGGACAAAATATCCTAATTTTATGCTGCAAATGTTTTTCTTCAAGAGTGAACATTCTTTCCTCGAGCGTTTTGGAAAGATTTGAATTGTGGTTGCAACTGTCTTTTCTTAGTCAATGATGTTGATTCAAGAGGGAGGGGGAAGGAAACCCTTTTCGAGAAATAGCTAATCCATGAAATTTGATGGTTTTATCTTTTTCTAGTTAGGAATAGTATAATTTAAATATTATGGGTGTATTTGGATTATAATATAGTACAGGGACACTCAATTTTATATTACTTTAGAATCATGAATGGTGGGTGAGGTTGCTAATACAGATTTCCAGGCCTCATCCCTAAAAATGTGACTAAGAGCCAAAATATTAAAATTCAAAACTCCAGTGCCATACAATAAGAATCACTGGAGTCATGCATCTGATATTCAGCTTGTACAAAAAATTTTACGAGAAAATGCATTTTAGCACAGTAATGCTATTTTAAAATCACTTCCATAGCCTTCTAAAACAAATCAATTTAAGAGATTCGCCTCTTAAAAATATTATGTAATTTCCTGTATATTACAAATCTCGCTACCTATGTTTATTAGAAGCACGCTCTGAGGTTGAAAACTGCAGGCTAATTTACTGTGGTAATCAGCCTCAAATCCCTTGGAGCATAAATTCTTATTAGCATTATATGTTATGGAATTTATAGACAGCTTCTTACCAGCGATCTGTCCCTTTGAGCCTTCTGATTTTCCTATTTGAAGAACCACAACGGTTCCAAACGGATCACACCACTTAAAATACGTGGCAACGTACCAAACATTAAAATACACCTGTATCATAAATAAGTGTGAATGATCTCTATTAGGGTAGGTTGGAAATTACCGTCAGAAGTTCTTTATTCAGTGTCATATTTCGAACTGGAAACCATGGTTTCTGCTTCCTACTGCTTAAAATCTTTTTGTTGGGAAGCAACCCTTCTGGTTTTGTTAAGTGAAACTCTCGTTCCACGAGGAGGAAACAGAGGTCCGAAGAAACCAAATTATTCGGCCAAGGTCACACCCTATATTAGTGACCAAAGTCAGACAAAAAACCGCCTTGGTTCCAATACGATGGCCAACCCAGCTGCTCTGTTAATACCACCCCCCTTTTTACAACTGCACCCCTATCTACCCTCCCCACTTTTTGGCTAAAGTTTTTTTTTAACAGTCTTTCCCCACCTCCTTTTGCTTATATGCCTTTGGGTAAAACCTCACACAAACAGTTAATGAGTAACACTGGGTATCCACATCTAACGCGGTGACTTTCACGGACCTTTTTTTTTTTTTTGGCGGAACATTTCTCTGAAAGGCTCTTAATCCTGGATTCTGCCGGGGGAGGGAGAAAGGGAGGGAGGTCACCCAGGGAGGACAAGTCCTAACGTGTACACGCGCGCGGTCGGGACGCAGCCTGCAGAGCCAAAGAGGAAACCAAGGAAGGATCTATTAGGGCGGGAGAAAAACATCGTGCTGGGAAATCCCTGAGCACGGATCCGCCAAGCCCTAGCAACGCTAAGCAGAGCCGAGCGCGAATAAATCCCTTTTGGTGGCCAAGCGCAGACACTGCAGCACCGCGTAGTGGGAGGGGCTCGGCGGCTCGAGCCTCACGATCGGAAGGGAGCGCCCGGGCCGCCCTTTTATAGGCCGGAGCCCGCGCTCGCGCGCCCCCGCCCCTCGCACCGCCCCCGGGCCACGCGCGGAGCCGCGGCGATACCTGAGAAGGACCGGCTGCGTCCGCGCCCCGCCCCGCCCGTTCCGCCGCCCGCCCGCCCTCCCGCGAGGCCGCGGCGGCACGAGATCTGCGCCTCGCCTCCCTCCCGCCGCGGGCGGGTTTTCTTACCTTGTAAAAAGCCGTCTCCGCGACTGCCCCCGCCTCCACCGCAGGATGTGAAATGGCGGTCGGCTAGGCGAGCGCAAGCACCGCAGCTCCGGCCAATCCGGCCTAGCCGCCAAAACGGCCCCGAACACTGGCGGCCCCACTCCCCCAAGCCGCTGGGAGCCTATCCATGACATCGGCGCTCCGCCGCCCCCCCGCCCCACTGCCCCCACCTAGGTGGCCGTGCCCACGGGCCGAGTCATCGATTCTCCGCGCCAGGCGCGGACCCCGCTTTCCACGAGCCTCCTCCCTTGCTGCGAGCCTGGGGGAAGGGGAGAAAACACCTTCTCGGCCCCCACCCGGGTGTCCCGCTCGGGTGCCCGCCCCGCTCCCTCCCTTTCCCGCCGCGTCCCCTCCCCCAACTACTCGCCGCCCTCCGCCACACACACAACCCCCTTCTCCCCTCCCCCAGTGGTTGCGTCCGTGACATCATCATCATGGCAACAAGAACTGCAGCCTGGGACCGAGGAGCCCGTGTGATTCCCGGCGGCGGCGGCAGTGGCGGCAGCACCAGCACCGACGAAAGCGCCAGGGCTTCTCTCCTGTTGCCCCTCGCCGGGTGCTCCTGAGGAGGCGGCGGCAGCAGTGCCAACACCGCCCCGCCCGCCGCCGCCGCTCACGGTTTCAGTGTGTGCGAGGGGAGGGGGCCGAGCCGAAGCAGGGAGGGGGCGCCGCCGCCGCCGCCGCCGCCGCTGCTGTGGGGCCGTCGCTGCGGAAGAAGCCGCCGCCGCCGCCGCTGCTGCTGCTGCTGCTGCCAGATCGCTCGTGAAGAGGAGGCGGTGGCGGCGGCGGCGAACATGTTTTCAGTGAGGATAGTGACTGCCGACTACTACATGGCCAGCCCGCTGCAGGGCCTGGATATCTGCCAATCCCCCCTCACCCAGGCCCCTGTCAAGAAGGTGCCCGTGGTGCGAGTCTTCGGAGCGACCCCGGCAGGTAAGCGGGCGCGGGGCGCGGGCGGGAGCCGGCGGGAGCCGGCGGGGCGCCGGGGCTGCCCTCCCGGCCGCGCACACGCGCGCACGCCGCCGGCCTTCGGTGTATCGCTGCCGCCGCTTTCCTCCCCTCCGCCCTCGTCGCCTTTTCCCGGGTGCGTGACAAGAGGCGCAAAAATGTGGGTCCGCGCGAGCGTCGCGCCCCCTCCTCCCCGGACAGGGAGGCGGCGGGCGCCGAGTGTTTACAGTGCGTGCGGCGGTCGGGGGCCGGATCGGGACTCCCGGTCTCGGGCCGGGGGGGAAGCGAGCGCCCGCGAACCGCGCTCTGACCCAGGACGATGGGCCAGGTGGCCGCGCCATGTCCCCCCTGAACCGGTTCACAGAGCCCCTCTCTGAGCTCTGACGCTGGTGGGACTGCGGACACCCCCCTCTCCCCCCCCCTACCCCCACCCCCCCCGCGTCTCCCAAATGTCCTTTCTGGAAATGGCTTTAAGAGGAAGGAGTAAGTGTCAGCTCTCTGTGTTCAGTCTCTCCTCCTCGCGCCAGCGCTCTCCTCTGCCCCTTCCGGAGATGCCGCGGGCTGAAGAGTGGCGCCTGGGGCCAAATAAGCTTTCTCATTGAATGACCATGTGGTTCCGCTGTGAGTGCGGGTCGTGACTCCTTGGAGTCTGAGCCTCAGTGTCGGGGGACGGGGCAGCATCCTCAGGTGCACTGGCTGTGAGGGGAACGTGGATCCATGGAAGTAGGAAATGTGCGTTTGTTGCCCACGTAAAACCTCTCACTCAGTAGCGTGAATTTCTTAAGAGGCGCAGCTAAACTCAGCAACGCAAACATTTAGAAATGCCCCTATGCTGAGTTGTGGTACTGCATTTTACGTTCACGTATCTTTAAAATAAAAACTGTTTTGATGAACGAGTGGGGTGGGGAGACAGCAGTGACAAGCTGCCTTCTCAAAAGTTCCTAGGGATTTGTGATAATATGAATAGGTAGTGGCCACATTTACAAGGTTTTGAATTGTGGTTTTCTACATGTCTTGAACTGCCTACGTGAAATAATGGAGCTGCCTCGTAGAAGGGGATGCTCTTACTTCTAGTTGTGTGTTGCCCTATGGGATTTTAGATAGCCATTTCCCACTTGATGCTCCTTGCCCTAATCACTCTTCATCTTACGACTACTGTTTCTGTTCACTACCAAGATAATAACCCTTTCTCAGACACAAGCACTCATTTTCAGGCAGTTATCTTTTAATGTAAATTCCCTTTGTTAAAAATTTCTGTGTTGTTAGTGAGATTTGATACAGTATTCCTTTTTAAAATAATGAGAACGATTTTGATGGCAGGGACCTGGTGAAATGGGAAATTTGAGTGCTATTAATTTTATGAAAGTATAACACCTGAAACTTTAGAGGCTGGAAAATAGAGGCAATAAAGTTCTGAAGGATAGATTTTCTGCCCTTTTAAATATATTGGTGCTGTCTTTTGTTTCTAATTGGAATTTCAGTGTTATATATACAGTTTGTGCTCACTTCAAGTACAGAGGAAGAATAAGAGTGACGTTGATATAGCTCTGTTCAGACAGATTTCCGAATTATAAAGGGACATGCTAATAGGATATTCTGTGGTATTTCTAGGTATTAAAGTTTGCATGGTTTGGATTACTTCTCTAACACATAGTCCCCCCTCCCCCCGCCAAGTCACTGAGTTTGTATCCCTGGATGATTTCCAGGCTGTGTTATAGAAAAGTTTTGTTTGTGGAATAGGTGAATTTCACTGTGAACTAGCAGTAATTCTATAAAGTGAGAAAATATTTTTAAAATGATAAAGATGATGAGGTACTTTTGTGTTTTTCAGTATAAAAAAAACAGACACGGGGACTATTCTCTGATAAATATTCATTTTTTCCCTTCTCTTACATTAGATTACAAGCCCCCTCCTTTAAAAAAAACTTCAAAAAGTATATTTTGAAATGTAGAATGTAAATGAATATGGATGACTTTTTTTGTACATACATTGAAGGATCGAAGCTTGATACAAAGAAACTGAAACTTAAGATTGTTAAGTATCAGATTGAGTTTACTCTAAGTATAGTTCTCAGTGTCACACATAAAAATTTCCTGTTTCTTCAACATGTGAAAAAATTTGCAGTCCCTGGCATACATTTAGAGTTTATAGCCTTCAGCAATCAAGCCAGCATTTTTAACGTGTTAGAAACTCCCAGTAAATTTAGTATTAATTAAATGTAAACAAAAACTGTATAATTATCTGCTCCTGGATTCTCTCCCCAAAGACAACAAGTCCACTTCACCCATTAAAATAAAACTTGAAAATAATTAAAAAGTCAATCTGACTTGGTAAAAATCTGAATGATAGAATTTTTAATGAAGACAGTTCTATTGTTTGGAAGTACAAACTATGTTTATATACTTACTAATTAGTAAAACAAATTAATGAAAAATAATAACATGATAAAACTATGTTACATAAAGTACCATAAATGTAAGCCTTTCATATTATTAGTTGATTTTGGAAGTCCTCAATTCTTGATTTGGAGAAAAGCTGTTTTTAAACTGAGTTTGTTTTGTAAATGAGTCCTGAAAAATAGCAGAAAAAATTATCTCCCAAATAAACAGGGCACTTCATATTTGTATTATAAATTCTGAACTGATTGGTTTCTTATGTTTTTACTAGTTCAGTTTTTCTATTCATAAAAAATATTTTTCTGCTTTAGAAAACAGTCCGGTTGACTTCTGATTGTCCTGTGTTTTGAGGGCATAGCCTGAATAATTTAAGAAATAAACTGTCTTAGGTTTAAAAGCTCTCATATCTTGAGTTGGTGAAATTGGAAAAGGTTTTAAGAAAGTGACATATTCAAATTTGAATGGTAAATCCTGACTGATTTAATCTGTTGTTGACAGGATATTGATTCCTGAGAGAATCACTTAAATTTTCTTCATGTGAGTGATGGAATTATTTAAAAAAAAAAAAACAACAAAAAACAGAAAAACCTCTTCTGCTTTTCTAAACGCATTTAAAAATGTCTTGAACATTATTTTGATATAACAATGTATTAGCAATGTAACAACGTTTCCGTAACTTGTTTTAATGGAAAGAAGCAGGGCTATAAATAATAAGCAAGTTATGTTTTTCACTTAGATTTGAATACAGGTGTGACTGCTCTGGGAATTCACTTCAAATAAAATCCTAAGGCTTCGTCGTGAAGACCTGACTCCAGTGGGTCTGAGAGGCTGTCAGGTTTCCACATCCCAACTTTTGCTTAGTTGCTTGATGTAACTCACTTCATGTTGAGTTTAGAAAGCGCTCGGTTTTCTCAGCACCGGGTTATACAGAATCATCCTTTCAAAAAGCTTTCCTGCTGAGATGCAGAGTAGGAGTAAATAGAAGAAGAGTGAGAGTGAGATGTTCACACAGCAAGTAATTAAACAAAGTAGGCCAAACAGACTATAGAGGGAGCTGCTTGTCTTTAAGATCACTGTAAGGAACTCTGCCACTCCCCCCTCTAGTCTTCCCTCAGGTAGTAAAAATTTTAGTAGATTGTTCTAGTTGCTAACTGTTAAACATGAAATCAAGTTTTTCAACATGAGAAATTGATCATTCTGAAATGCTGTATAAATTTATGTAGTTGCTTAATAACATCACCTTTTTGGTAAATTGGATTTTTAACTAAGTTTGAGACTAATACAGTTTTGAAAACCATAGCATTTACGAACAATTCAAATTATAACTAATTTCAACTGATTTCTCTAATAAAACTCTTATTTGTTCATAGTCTTTTTTTTTGTTAAGTCATTTAAAAATATTTTAGGATCACATAATATTTATTTATGTAATTACTAAAAAGGTTTTTCAGGAGCATTACTGAGATTTAGTGATTTACTACAAACAAAATTAATGACTTTTTTAGTAGGCATTTGTAGCCCTGAGTGGCATATTTTGTTAGCTTTCTGTATTATATTTGATTTAAAATCACAATTAGTGGATCAGAGGATGAAGCGCAGGACCCTCTTAAATCTAGATGCAGTAGAATCTGGTAATAGTGATTGGGTTCATTCAGTGAACACTTAATGAGAACCTACTATGTATATTGAGCTATTTTTGGTGTCGTTATGAACAACTTTTACTCTCTAGACTCTCACAATATAGCAGAGATGACTCTAAAACGTAAGTCATAGTTTGATTGGAGTATGACAGAAATGTGTGTAAGAAAGCAAGGACTCCAAGGAGGATATGTCAGTGATCAACTAGCAGGCAAAAAGGGGAGTCAGGGAAGGCTTCATGAAGGAAGTATGGATTAAGTCATTTTTAAGGAATTTCAAAATTCTGATAGAGGAACAGATACAAGGTAATTCACAAAGAGAAAACTGCTCTTGGCAGGGCAGCTTGGCAATACATATCATAATCCTTGAAATGTTTTTTGACCCAATAATTCTAGTTTTAGGGATTTTAATCTATGAGTGTAAATCTTTTGGCAAATCTGATTATCTTTTGAATCCATCTACTTCTTTTCATTATCCATCACCACCCTAGTCTAAACTACTAGCATTTTTTGATGCATTTACAGTAGCCTCCTAATCTTGGCCTACCCCAATCCACTCTGTTCCCTTCTAATCTGTTTTCTACACTGTAATCAGAGGGATCTTTTCAAAATGCAAACCTGATTATATCACCCTACTACTTGATATGCTTCAGTAGCTTTCCATTGCATTTAGATAAGGACAAAGCTACATGTCTTATGTGGTGGCGTCTACAAGTCTTACAGGGTCTTTCATATAGTCTGGCCCCTACCTTTCTATCCAGTCATGGCTTGAGCCATGTTCTTCTTGCCTTGCTCTTTGTGTTCCAGCCATATTGGCCTTATTTCAGTCCCTGTTCTTGCCATGCTCCCTTCCACAATAAGGCCTTTATACCTGCTGTTCCCTCTGCCTAGAATGTTTTTCTTTTTCCGTCACCTAAACTCTGATTTATCTTTCCTCAGGGAAGCCTTCCCTATCATAGACTCTCAAAACTCCATAAACTCTCCTTCATAACACTTGCTGTAATTGTAATTTTATATATGTTGGAGATTAATGTCTGTTTTTCCCAATAACCTCCATAAATGCTGGTAATGTGTTCATTTTTGCTCACCATTATACAGTCAGTACTTAACCACAGTGCTTGAAAATCAAGCATTTTTGCAAGAATTAATCAGTAGATGATAGTCATCAACAGGGCACAACCTCAGATATTCAACAGTTGGGAAATGGTTACATAAACTGGACATATTCATGTGGTAGAATTTATGTCATTAACATTTTAGAAGGATAAATAATATAGGAGTGCTCAGTATGTTATGTGAAAAAATGAGTTTGCACAATAGTCATTTATTAAAATACAGAAAAAGTACATAAATATGTAAAGGTTGATTATCTATGAGAGGTGTGTTTTTAATTTTTTAGATTTTCTTACAGAGAGAATGTACTGATTTTGTAATTTGAGAGAAAACTGTGTACAAAATTAATGAAAAACTGGCTTTCTAGGTATATTTTAGAAATACAACAAAAGAGACTTAAAGTTCATACTGGGCTCCAAAATAAGTATCTGCCCAAATGCATGACTATGTGATGATAGCATTGAACTTGATTATGTAAAATCAATTTAGTAACTGCAGAATGATTCTTACATTAAAGCAAGCCAGTAATTTCTGGCATTTTAAAAAATTACTATTATACCCATTCATATGTAACAGATTTTAATTTTAAAATGTTTTGAAAAGTAGTTCCATTTTGGCATATAGCAATAATGAAACAGAGTGGAGGCCAGAAATTGACTTAAATATAAATAAAATTTACCTTGTGAAAATGGATGCTACCCTTACCTATTAGTATGGAAAAAATTATTTAATACTGGAAAAATAAAAGTTGGCTTCCAGATGAATCAGAAGATTTAAATGTATAAACAAAACAACATAAGAATTATTTTTAATATAATCTAGGAATGACAAAGCCTTTTCAAAGTATAAAACAGAACTGGAACCTGGTTGGTTATCTTTACAACATAAAAAATAAATTCTGTATAGAGAAAAAAATCAAAGTTAAAAGAAACAGACTAGTAAAACTTACTTGTACTCTCTTCACAAAGGCTAATGTCCTCTTAATATACAAAGAGCTCCTAGAAAATGATCTAGTAGACAAAATGAGTGAAGAGAATTCATATGAAAAGGTGTGTAATTTTATTTATAAAGGACATGTAAATTAAAGCTACAACATACTGTTTATCATCTATCAAATTAGGAACAATTGATTACATAGTATAACGGGGAGAATGACAGGAAGGGGAAATGGGCATTCTCATATTGCTGGTGGGAATATAAAATGTTCCATTTTCTATGGAAAGCAATTTGGAAATCATTTACAAAATTAAAGATATACATATGTTTTGATCTAGCAATTTCATTCAAGGATTTTATCCTCAAATATTTTATATATGTGTTAAATGAACATGTAAGAATATTTGTGGCAGCATTGTTTGTCATTGCAAAAAATTGGAAACAACCTAAACATAAATCAGTTAGGGAAGTGGTTAAGTAAATAATGGTGTATCTATTCAATAGAATACTAGGCAGCCCTTAAAGTAAAGAAGCAACATGTGTACTACAGTGATGCCCTGTCTAAGATATATTAAGAGAAAAAAAAGCAACATGTAAGACTCCATGTATGGTATGCTGCCATTTGTGTGGTTTAAAAAGTTATATATATAAAATATATATGTACATGTGTGTATGTCTGTAAATATCAAAGGATATGTGAGAGTTTGGTAACAGTGGTTGCCTCCATTGAAGGGAACTGGTGGCCTAGAGGACAAAGGTGAGAGACTGAATTTTTTTTTTTTTAGTATAATGTTTTGTTATTTTGGAATTTTTTTTTTTTTTTTTTTTTTTTTTTACCATGTACATGTGATACCTATTCAGAGTTAGTGGTGTGTGTTTGTTTGTTTTTTAAGTTGTGTTTGAAGGAATTGGTAAAGAGGAGCAAAAACCAAAGGCTGTAATAGTTGTGAGCAGTTATCAAATGATTACTGCAATACTGTTTAATTTTAGATTTTGCTAGAGGTCTTCTAATTCAGAGTTTCGTAGTGGTACATGGTTCACTGGAGGGAGGCTCTCGCGGAGTGGCGTCTAAAGGAAGGCTGTGGGGTTCTTTTAAGCAAGTAACATCATGAGCAGTAACCTGAAGTTACTGCTCCTTTGGATATTTTTAGTGCATTAAAGGAGGTGCTTTATTACTTGGAATCTACTTCAGCTCGCCACAGAGTATGCAGCTACCTCTTGTGGAGAAGGGATCATGGAGCTACCGTTGGAGTTTATATTCTGGGTGCCTGAGGAGCATGTTACACAGCGCAAGGTGTAGCCCAATGACAATGAAAGCACAGGGTAGCAGGGATGTTGGTTGCCCTGGGGAGCCCAGCTCTAGGCCTGAATTTCTGTATTCACTGTATTGGATCTCCTAGTCACATGCATCTGATGTGTTATTTAGCTTCCTGCAAGGTGGCTACCTAATAGTGCATGTATGTTCTGCAAAAATAAGCATCACTGTTATTTTAAAATATTATTCCTGATGTGAAAAAGGTTGATTTTGAAATTCATTCATATTATTACAAACCTCATTTAAATTTTAATTTTCTTCTATAATTATATAAAGAAAATATGATGAATTTTTTTCACCAAGCACCATGTTGATGCTTCCAAATGACCTTCTTGTGCTGAACAAATACTATTTACAATGTGAAAAAGGTTGGGAAACACTGTTCTGGTCAAATCATTTTCATTTTATATAAAGAGAACTGAAATCTAGATAGGTGAGCTCAGGGATTGGTCCATTGTCCTATAAGTTGATTATGTGGGGTAGGGGTGAAAACTAATGATCTTGACTCTTAACTCTCACTACTTCACACTGTCCCCCCAGACATGAGGGAAAATTGGAAGAAGGCATTGATAATAGAAAGGTGAATATACTGACCCTTGGAAGAATTGTTAGAAGACCTGCATGTACACAGTTTAGAAATCCTTAAGGCCTACTGTGTGTAATAGTGCTTAGAATCTTCCTGTAGAATAGGTTGTAGTGGGATTTGTTTTATGATGAGGTTTAAGGAGGTCAGGGTTAAACAGATTTCAAAGGATGTTATCAGTAGCCCTAGACATTTCAAAGAAATACTCAGCAACTTACTGAGATATGGGATATGGTATGTTGTATGTTACTTTGGTACCTGGCTGCCATTTTAATACCGCGGTGATACTAAATAAGAGAGGAAGGAGTGGGAGTTAAGGTACAGTGAACTTTGGGTAAAATGTGTATAACTTACAGTTTCCAGGAAAGATATAGATAGGGCAGGAGTAGGTGTTTTAGGCAATTAAAACAATTCCACTGTTTAAACATAAAGTAGGTACATTTTTGAGACTAAAATTATAAGTTAAAATAAAATCTTCTTAATATTAGGTCTAGTTAACCTTTTGGTGTGTTGGTGGTTTTTTTTTTTGTTGTTTTTTGTTCTTGTTTTTTTTTTTGTCATTTAAGTTTTTCAGATGACCTTCTGTGTTTCTTCCAGTTCTCTAGCTTTTTAAATATTTCATTTTTTTTTTCAGTGAAAAATATTTTGTTGCTTAATTAGTATTGGCAAACTGGACTGTTTTCTGCAGCAGAAATTGAATGTATGCCTAGCAAAGTAAATTCTGAGAAAAAAGGGTAGTAATTGTCATTGTAAATGTTAGGGTTTTTTTTTTTTGGTCCAATTCTATTTTCTTTTTAGACAATAGTTGTGGGAAAAACTAAGAATTTGAGGCCAATTTCCTTGGAGAGTTATTTAATTTTCTTTGGGCTGAGAGAGCATTTACTATATAAACGATTCAAATAATACAAGAAAGCGTGTTACCTCAAAAGTGCTTGTGTAATAAATAACAATATAACAAGAATTTTCTATTTTTCTTCCATTTATTACAATTACCAAGGAAGTATAACCATAATTTAAAAAATATCTTATTTTGCGTATATATTTACACTTCAAAGTAATTTATATATTAAATTAGTTTTTGTTTGAGATGGTGAAATGAAAGGTTTTGTAAGTAAGAATACATGTTGATATGTGAAAAAATGTGAAGTTAAAACATGTTGGCATACTCCTAGTTTCTCAGAACAAGAAAATGACTAATCTAAATTTCATTTCAGAATAAAAACCAAGACAAGCCACATAAAAGCAACCTAAAAATTAAACTGTCATCATATTATTTGTTTTAAAACTATGGAATAATATATCTGAGGAAGATTTCTCTCAAAATTGTTTTTCTCAATTTCAAGTAAGTAATTTATTTTGGTTAATATATTGGGGATGAGGGGGGTTGGGGGTAAGCCTTGGCATTGAAGTTGAAAAATCCTACTCATCCTTAAAGTAACAACTCAAATATTAACCTCTTTAAAGCCTTTTGTGACTCCTTTGCCCATTCCCAAAAGGTTATCTCTTTGGATTCCCATAGTCTTAGCCCCCTTTTGTATTGCTGATAAAGGACTTAACGCAGGTAGTGTTGTATTTGTTTGTAGGGATAGTCACATGGCACCCTAGTGTGCCTCCCTTGCCCACCCCCCCCAGCCCTTCTGCTGAGGGACCTTGGTCAAGCTATTTTACGTCTATGAGCCCTAATTTCCTCCTCTGTAAAATGAGTTCTAATAATTTTCACCTCATTGAATTATTGTGATTAAACAGTAATAAGCAAATGTGTGGCATGATAACAATATAAGTGTTACTTTCTTTACTCTTCTAACCCAGAATCTGCCACATTATTTCATGTATACTAAGCACTCTTTAATTGAATTGAAATGAAAAGTGGAATTCTTGTAGCATTTATTAATTTAGGGCAAACTAAAATTACCTGCACTTGTGGTGTAAAGCTTTTTGTAGTTGGTCACTACCTCTTATATCTTCAGGCTAGGTAATTACCTTTTAAAATACTTTTTAAAGAATTGACTTTTTAATAAATACCCATTAGGCCTGATTTTTCTTTTTTAACTATTGATGTATTTAGAGAAAGAAAAGTGTCCAGGCCTGATCTTGCCTTGAAAAAGGCCAATGTCAAGCCATCGATTCAAGGAGTAACTATAATTTTCCAATGCTGCAGATTAGGTTAAGTTTATTTCTTCTGAAAGAGCCTTATTTTCCAAAGCCTTCAGTAGTGTCTTCTTTATTATAAAGATGGTGTAGAAAGTATTGAAAGTATGTGTGCCACAGATCACAAATTCGATAATTGGATTTATTGCTCTCTTGTTTTTGCCATTTGTGAATTCATAAAACACAAAAACTGAAGCCTTTGGTTTTTAAACCTATTTAGGATTGTGGAATGTGGACCAAGTGAATTCATTATTGCCTGGAGTTTTGATTTCTTCACCATATTTTCCCTATGTGTTTTCCCAGGTTTGGTTTGTTTTTTTTTTTTTTTTTTTTTAAATAACATTGTTTTTTAAATTTTTTCATGAAGTCATTAGAAAGATTTTCAAATTAATTTTGATAAATCACTGGTTGATGATGCTTAATGATTTTAAAATAGAAGCCAGGTTAGTCAAGACATTACTTTTGAGTCATTTTACTAACAGAGATTATAGGCCATTTATTGACCCTGTACTTATGTGTCCACTTCTAGAGTGAGTGTTTTAATCTTTATAACAACTCTATAAAATGGGTAGTACTATCCCCATTTTACAGTTGAGGAAATGAGGCTTGGAGAGGTTAATTTACTTTTGCCTAAAGTTATTCGGCATATATTTACCTCTTAGCATGTGAGGATTAAAATGAGGGAATGTGTATTAGCCTAAACCGAAGAAGCAGAGAAGCAAAATCTGAGATTTTGGAATTTGATAATCATTATTGAGACATGACTGTGACCATGAATTTATTCTTATTCACTTTTTTTGTGTGTATGATAATATACCCTGCTACTCTGTACTGAGCCTTTTTTTCCTGAGCAATATTAAGTCTCCTCTCAAATTCATGTTCCCATTTGGACTAGATTGTTTCGTTTTATGTATATGTGCTTATAAGATGATAATGGGACTTGACTATAATATCAGTCTGATACAAAATATCTTTCTTTATAAGTTTAGTTTGATTAAACAAGTAGTGTATGAATATATTCTCATTGTGAAATTTAACAAACAAATGAAACATAAATTTTCCTTAATCACCACCAATTCTATTTCCCTATCCACTTGTATTGGTTTTTGCATAACCTCCCCAAAACATAGTAGTATAAAATAAGCTATTTGTTAACATATGATTCTGGGATAGGCTCAGTTAAGGAGTTTTGCCCCTGCTAGTGGCTGGGCTTCTTATGGGGCGTAGTCAGCTAAGAGGTCAGCTAGAAGGTGGTTGGTCTAGGATTGCTTCATTCATATGTCTGGATATTGGTGTGAACTGTTGGCTAGGGTCTCAGCCTACTGGAGCTAGGGTCTCCAGTAGGCTAGCCTTCAGTTGGAGGCAGTACTAGTCCATATATTTTACTTGTTCCATGGGCCAAAGCAAAACATGGTCAAGCTCAGAGCAGTGTGGAAAGGGTTTCCTAAGAGTGTGTGACTCATTAGGGGACCATTATTGCAATAATCTATACCACTATTGCTGTCTGACTCATTTTTCAGGAAACATTTGTCAGTGTGTCGGTGGTATACTCTTGAAAAAGTATAGTGTTTAAAAATGTATTCAGCAATTCAGATAAATTCCTCATTCTTGTTTTATTTCATTCTCATCATTGCTCAGCATCATCCTGGTCCCATTTAATCAACAAATATCTACTGAGCCCCCACTAAGTGCACAGTAAGGTATTAGGTGGGCAGAAGATCACTGGAGCAAGATCACTGTGTTCATCATCCAAGTTTCTTAAACTTCCCTACCTATCTCCTCTATTATATGAACAGAATTCTATAAAAGCAGGCAATTTCAAGTTTTCTGAAAATGACCAACAGCCCACACAAGACAGAATATATCTTGTATACTCTATTTTTTAAATGTCTTACAAGAATATCTTCAATAGAAGAAAAAGTGTAACACCGAGGTTGTTTTGTTTTGATCTGTACTCCCACCAGCAATATGAGACTTTTTCCATCTCTTCACCAAGTTTATGTTCTCAAGTGTTTTGATCTTTGTGAATCTAATAGATAAAAACATGGATCTCAGTGGTTTTAATTTGCAGTTCTTTTATTACAAGTGAGACTGAGTATCTTTCCATATGATTGAGAGCCATTTGTATTTCCTTTTCAATGTACTACATGTTTATCTTCTGTCCACTTTTCTTTTTTGGGTCTTGGTCTTTGGTTTATTGGTTCCAAAGAGCTCTTCATATAATAGGAAAACTGGTCTCTGAATTGACTTTCAAGTATTTTTCCCAGTTTGTTTATTCATGGGTAAATACATTTTAATTTTTTCATTTTATAAAGAACTTTTATATCTTAAATGAGGCTTTAGATCACATTTAGTTGAAGTTACCTTTAAATATTAGTCACAGGAGTAGAAGAAAATGATCCTGACTTTATCACTTCTTATTTAGAGAACTTACCTTTAAAATGCCGTAACTTAAAATGAACAGTTTCAGAAGGATCCTGTTTTTTATTCACTTTTTTTCCCTCAGTTTAGTTCTGTCCTGAGACCACCCGTTTTGGGGCTATTTTTAGATGATTAGACTGTGTAGCATAGGTGGAAAAAATTCTGTGTTACTTAGAATAACTTGTTAATAATGTTGCTTTGAGTCTTGTTCAGCTTGTCCGTGTGTGTACACACGTGTGCACTTATAATGTGTACAACACATACATATATAGTAGTAGTGGTTCAAGCTGGGCTCTAACTCATAACCTATTTAGCAAGCCTTTACCTAATCAGTCAGATAGCTGTATTAGGGTGGCTAGATTGGGCTAGACTTTACCCAATGGGCCAAATAGAGGAAAGACAATGGACTCCGGTCTTTTTTGAGAAGACAGTAAACCTGCCCACAATCCAAACAATATCCTACATTTTAATAAATAAGGAGCTAGAAGAGGGTAGCAGAGGCATTTGTGACCTCATCTGCAGCATCTGACATTGTGAAATACTAAAAGTTTTCCCCCTTGACTTCTGCATAAAAGGGGATTAGAAAATCATGAGGCTTTGGAGATGAGTGTGTTTTGAGTCATTTAAGGTAGTTTTCAAAAGTTTTTAAAGTTGGCAAACCCTTCACAAATAATTTTACCCAGCAGCATTCAAAAACAAAAAAGAATCCTTTTGTGATTTATAGTGGACAGTGGTGGGCAATGGTAGAAAACCAGTTTTTGCCATGCCTTAAATTTTAATTTTTCAGAGTTGTTGAAATGTTCTTTAGGATCTGTTATATCATTGTTATCTTTATAAATGTCTCATTGACAATTAAGAAGTTTTCTGGGTGGTAACTATAATTCAATTATAGTCAGCATTTCATAATGTATAAAATTGTCCAGTCACTGTTGTATACCTGAAACTAGTATAATACCGTATGTCAGTTATACTTTAATTAATGCTTTCCATTTATTTGATACAAAATTGTGTGGACATACTATTTCCTTGACTGAAAGAAATGTTAACATTTCTGAGGTTGTAATACATCTTACAATATGTGCATTTAATATAGTAGTTTTCCCTTTTGAGAAGTTGATATTAAACTGATGGGATATCTTCTAAGATAAGAGTTCCTAAAAAAAATATAGCATTTCATAATTTGTTTTCATCCTCTGTACATGTATTTCTTTATGTAATATGTCATGGAATTGAAATTGCTTCCTACTTCATTTTGTTCTTCATTTTTGCCTTGCATCTTTAATGGTTTTAACTTTGTATATTTTGATGTTGTTATTTGGCACTTAAAACTTCATAACTAATAGATCTTTTGTGGCAGTGCTTTTCAGACTATTTGTAGTAAAGAATCAGTTTTTTCCTGATACTTCTTTAAAATACATTGGAAATGAGTTAGAAAAATTAAAAAGAGTGAAAAACCAAGAAGCAAAAACAAGCTTCCTTTTTTTTTTTTTAAGATTTTATTTATTTATTTGACAGAGATCACAAGTAGGCAGAGAAGCAGGCAGAGAGAGAGGAAGGGAAGCAGGCTCCCTGCTGAGCAGAGAACCCAACTCCCGGCTCTGATCCCAGAACCCTGGGATCTTGACCTGAGCAGAAGGCAGAGGCTTTAACCCACTGAGCCACCCAGGCACCCCCCTTTTTTTTTATTATTAAACAGGTACACAGTTTCCCTGTCATATTGCTGTAACAGTTTCTAAGTGCTTGCTTTCAAGTTTTATACTTGTCTTGTTCCAGACCTATAACAGCTAGTTAATGGACCATGTTTGAGTAGTTCTGTAAACATCCTTTTTTCGATTTAAAGAGACCCTTTAATTCCTTTCTTCTTGAATCCTTTTTCTTGACCCATATCAAAATTGTTATTCCTATGTCCATGATACTATCATTGCCTGTCATTATTTTTAATCTTTTTTATGTCATTTCATTTTTTCAATCCCATCTAAGGATCTTTCTGATTGGCTTTTAAACAATAAAAATTTGTTATAATTGATTTTTTCTTCTGTAATTTTATATTTTAATAATTTTGTTCTTTCCTTTGCTCTTTGCAATATTAGACTGTTTTGTGTGTTTTTTAAATAGGTGCAGAAATCATTTTAGAAGCTTATATATAGAAATATAGTTGTAATTACAAAATTTAAGAACAATTCAAAAATATTTTCTTTAATGTAATAAAAGGAATTTAGCTTATTTTGTTTTACGCTCTCAGCTTCTCAAGTTAATCTTTAAAACTAACCTATAAATGTTGCATAAACTGTGTATCTCCTCTTTCAAAAAATTTTAAGCTTCTGTATTAAATTTCAACAGAATAATTTGGACTCTACATACTAATTTGGTATAGAGTACAACGACTAATCTGTTTATACCATACCTTTTATACCCGTGCTTGAGTTCCAATTTTAATTTCCCTCTTTTGGTTGCCACAGATATGTTTTTAGGAATATTTTTCAGGAGATATTCATGTGGATTACTTTTTCTGAACCCTTGAATATCTGAAAATGGCTCTTGTTGCATGCATGTGTTAATGACAGCACGACTCAATGTGGTATTCAGTGTCCCAGACTTTTCCTTTATAATTCTCTAGCCATTATTCTGGTCTCTTTTACTTTTGACTGGGACAAGAAAGACCTTTTGATGTAGAAGTGCTGGTGCTTTTCATTTTGGGAATAGTTCTTCTGTTATACCTTTGAATATTGCTTACATTCCATTTAAGTGTTTTTTTTTTTCTTTTATTAAATAACTGTTATTGGTGGACTGGTTCATATTTCTTTCTTTCTTTTTTTTTTTTTTTAAAGATTTTATTTATTTATTTGACAGAGAGAGATCACAAGCAGGCAGAAAGGCAGGCAGAGAGAGAGGAGGAAGCAGGCTCCCTGCTGAGCAGAGAGCCGGATGCGGGCCTCGATCCCAGGATCCTGAGATCATGACCTGAGCCGAAGGCAGGGGCTTAACCCACTGAGCCACCCAGGCGCCCTCATATTTCTTTTTTATACTGGTCTTTTTCCTTATTTTTAACTTTGTCTTTTTGCATTCTTGGTGAACATTTTTATTTTCATCATCTACTTTACTGATAGGTTTTTTTGCGATATTGATTCTTTCTCGTCTCCAGTGTGGAATTTAATTTTGTTGTTTATTCCTTTCTTTTTTCTTATCGGTTAGAGTTCCATAGGTTTATATCTTACTCTGCATATGTCTTTTGTGTCTTTAGTCCTTCCTGGTCTTTTTAATTAATCATCTTTCCTTATAAAATATGTTTTACAAGAACTTAATTTTCTTGTCTTTTACTGAGACACACAGCAGATACTTTCTATATTTCTTCTGTTTCCTAATGTAAATTATTACAGATTCTTTTCATTGACAATTTAAGGATGTTTTATCCATGCTGCTGAATATTTATATAGGTCCCATGCTATCCATCAATGAACAAGAGGCTATTTATCCATTCCTGGTGTTTGCCAGGAGGCAGAGTATGGAAAGTCCACTTAGTTGTCTTTGTTTTCTTCTAACTGATAGAATTGCTCTTCCAGATACATAGAATTAATAATTGTGCACAACCCACTGAGATCAAAGCATTCATCCCATGTACCTCTTCTGGGTTGAGGTTTCGTTTTTCCCTGCACATCTTACTGCACATCCTCTCTGTTACGTGGAAGAGAACTTACTCCTAGATAACATGAAATAGGTTTTTTTTTTTTCCATTTATTTTTGTTTGTTGTTTTTTGTTTTTAGAAAGTACACGTGCAGGCAAGGGGGAGGGGCAGAGGGAGAGAGAGAATCTTAAGCAGGCTGATTATCTCATGAGCCTGAGATCATGACCTGAGCTGAAATCAAGAGTCAGACATTTAACTGACTGAGCCAACCACATACCCCTCCCCCGCTTTTTTTTAAACCAGAGCATTAATTACTTGAAATTCTCCAAGTTATAAAGGCCCTTAGGACTTTTGGTGATTTCAGCAGGGATGGAAGCTAATGTAACATCCAGAATGGAGAGAGGTGTGCTCCATCAGTTAATGTTTTTAGGTGTGAAACATTCATTCCCTGGGTGTGATAATTCTTGAGCAAGTCTGTTTTGAAGCTTGTCTATGGGACTGGAGATAGTGGTTGCTATTTGGTATTCCTAAGTTAGGGTAGTTATGGCACCAATCCCCATGATTTCATCCTCTGGTGCTTTATTGCTACGTGGGGAGAACCAAAGAATATTCCTTGAATTGCTGTGAAGACTCCTGATGAAGAGAAACTAGTTCACATTGCTTTCCTCCAATGTTGTTTCATATTTTATATTTTATTAAGTATAACCAAGTGATCTTTTTGAGTCATGTGAGTCTCAATGTCCAGTTGGACCTAATGTATTTGTATTTCATGATTTTATTATTTTGGCTTTTAATATTTGCTGAGTGAATCTGTATTTATTGCTTGTTCTTTATAAGCATTTCAAATTTTAAATACGTAATGCAGATACTCTCTATAATATAGATTAATATACATAAAGAATATAACAAATATCTGTTTTAATATCTACAGTAAGACATAGAATGTTATAGATATCTTTGAAATATTTGCCTCCTTCTTTCCTGTCTAATAATTTTGGTTTTTAATTTTGGTTAATCATTTCCTTGCTTTTCTTCATAGTTTCACCTCAGATGTATATATCCCTAAACAATAGATTGCGTAGTTTTGTCTTTTTGGAGCTATTTATGTGTGCTTGTTCTTTTGTGATCCCCCCCCCATGTTTTGGACATCATCCATGTTGAATTGTATAGATATAGTTCATTCACTTTCACTGTTGTATAATATTGGCATTATAGGACTATACCATAATTTAATTTTTCCATTCTTCTGTCTTTAGACATTTGAGTTGTTTCCTTTTTTTATCCCCAATTACAAACAATGCTGTTAAGAAAACTGTTGTGCATGTCTTGTCGTGCATATGTGTAAGAATTTATGTGTTTATACTAGGGTAGTAGAATTGCTGAGCTTGAGTGTGCACATGTCTCCTTTACTAGGTAATGCCAATTGTTTTCTAAAGTGGTTCTACCAAACTGTATTCCCACCAGCAGTGTGTGAGAGACTGATGTTCTGCATCATCACCAACATTTAGAATTGTCAGACTTAAGTTCCAAATTAATTCTTATAGATATAAATGATAGCTTATTGTGATTTTGTATGTTTTCTTTCACTAGTAAAGTTGAATTTTTCCATATGCTTATTATCTGCTTGTTTCAGCAAATATTGAGAGAGCTGTGTTGAAGTCTCCAACTTGTGGATTTGTCTTTTTTTCTTTTAGTTATGTTTGTTGTTGCTTCATGTATTTTGAAGCGTTGTTAGGACCTTATAAATTTAGGATTATTATGTCTTCTTGGTTAGGTGGTCTCTTTATCCCAGGCAGTATTCCTTGTTATGAAATCTTCTTGTCTGTTGTTAATATAGCCATTCTAACTTTTTTCGATTAGTGTTTACAGGATATGTCAAGAATTTGAAGGGCCTGGAATTTTACCTTCTTGAAAGCTAACAAGTTAAGTTACCACAAATTTCATAGATACTGGCAGTAGACAAGAGATTCCTGGATCTCCATTTTATTGACTATTAATTAGGAGGAACTGCAGATGGGAGATGGTTGTGGGTAAAGCACTGAGAAGTCTGTTCAAAAAATGCTACCACAGTAGAGACCCATGGGAAGTTGTCTCCCAACATATCTTTTTTCATCCTTTTACTTTCAACATATTTATACTTTTGTATGGGTTTCTTGTAGAAAACATATACCATATAGTTGGACTTATTCATTTAGTCTAATAATCTTTTCATTGGTGTGTTAAGATTGTTTATATTTAATGTAATTAGTAATATGGTTAGACTAAAAATCTACCACTGTGCTTGCTGTTTTCTGTTATTGTCCGTTCTTTGCTTTGTTTTTCCTCTTTTGGATTACTTGGATATTTTTTTATTTTCTTTCTCTCCACTATTTGCTTATTTATTTATACCTTTTGAAATTAATTTAGTGGCAGCCCTAGGGTTTGAAATATACATTTGTAGCTAACCAAAGTCTCCATCATATAATAGTACATAATCTCATATGTACAATAAGGATTCCTGATTCTTCCTGCTTATCTTTTGTGCTTCTGTTAATACATTTTACTTTCATAAAAGTTGTTGCTACTATTTTTGCTTTTTATCTTTTAAGAGCAATTACAAATAAGGATGCCTGGGTGGCTCAGTTGGTTAAGTATCTGCCTTTGGCCCAGGTCATGATCCCGGCTCCTAGGATTGAGTCCCACAGCAGGCTCCAGAAGCAGGGAGCCTACTTCTCCCTCTGCCTGCTGCTCCCCTTGCTTGTGTGTTCTCTCTCTCACTGAAAAATAAATAAATAAAATATTTTCTTAAAAAAAAAAAAGAGCAGTTACAGATAAGAAATAAATGAAGTTTTGTATTTACTTTCATTTATGTCACTTCTAGTGTTGTTGATTTCCTTGTGTGGATCCAGGTTTCTGTCTGTTACTATATTCCATCTGTGTGAAGAACTTCTTTAACATTTATTTTATTGTAGGGCAAAAATGGTGGTAATGAATTATCTCAGTTTTTGTTTTTCTGAAAGAAATTTTATCTTTCATTTTTACAAAGTATTTTTGCCTAGGGGTCTCCTGGGTGGTTCTGTCAATTGAGCATCTGCCTTTAGCTCAGGTCATAATCCCAGGGTCCTAAGATCAAGTCTCATGTTGGGCTCCTTGCTCCCTTTGCAGGGAGCCTGCTTCTCCCTCTTCCTGCTGCTCCCCTGCTTGTGTGCTCAATCTCTCTCTCTCTCTCTGACAGATAAATAAATAAAATCTTCAAAAATTATTTTTGCTGAGTATAGGATTGTGGATTGCCATTTTTTTTTCCCACTTTACCACTCTGTTGTCTCACTCATGTAGTTTTGCTATAATTCTTACCTTTGATTCTTTTTTTCTCTTTGTCTTTGGATATGATTTGCCTTTGCTTTTTTTCCCCTGAAGATTATTAATTTGAGAGAGAGAGAGAATGAGCAGGTAGAGGGAGCGGGAGACCCAGACTCCGCGCTGAGTAGAGTACGTGACATGGGGCTCAGCCCCAGGACAGTGGGATCACAACCTGAGCTTAAGGCAGACATTTAACTGACTGAACCACCTAGGTGCCCCAATTTGCCTTTATTTTTGAACATGATGTGTCTATTTGCTTTTGCTTGGTATTCTCTAAACTGCTTGGTTCTGTGGTTTGGTATCTTTTATTTAATGAAAACTCTCAGGCATTATCTCTTCAGCTATTATCTCTTCATGTATTTCTTTTGAACTGTTCTCTCTTCTCTGTGTGATTTCAGTTAAATGAATATTAGACCGTAAGATACTGTCTCATAGCTCTTAATATGATTCATTATGGGTTGGTTTTTTTTTTAGGATTTTATTTGTTCATTTGACAGAGAGAGAGAGATCACAAGTAGGCAGAGGCAGGCAGAGATGGGGGGGAAGCAGGCTCCCCCTGAGCAGAGAGCCTGATGCGGTCCCAGGACTGGGACCACGACCTGAGCTGAAGGCAGAGGCCCCAACCCACTGAGCCACCCAGGTACCCCTCATTATGGGTTTTGTCTTATTTTCACCTACACTTTTTTTTCTGATGTGAGATTTATCTTCTAGAAAGATTACCTTGATGATAATAGCTATTGCTGTTCCTGAAGTATTAATATTTCAGAAGGTGAAGCTATAGTATAAAGGCATTTTTTTTTTTTTTGGCATGTCCTGAGATCGTTCAGATTATTAGTAAAATAAAGGTAAATAATAAATTGTGTCCCAACTAAAGAACAGCCTGATTAGATTTAAGGACCATGAGATATGGCCCAGGATTATGGCTATTGTTGTGGAGATAGAATTTAATGTAATAATTAGATCCTAAAGTACGTTTTAATTTTATATGTTTTATATGTATTATTTTTCTACCTATGTTAATCACTTGAAATTCACTGGATTTTCATTCTGAATTATGCCTCAGTTATTATAATAGTACAAATTTAATTTGGAATAAAAAATACTACAAATTACCAAGTAGCTAGACCCAGATATGCTTATTTTACTCACCTAGGACTATGTAGAATTAAATAGACATGAGAAGGACAAGTAAGAAATTAATATTAGTATTTTTTTTTTGTGGTCTGTTAATTGAGAAAGTGTTTTTGGAAGTGAAGATGGGATGCCTTTTATTTTGTTTGTTTTGTTTTTTAAAGATTTTAGTTCTTTATTTGTCAGGGAGAGAGAGAGCACAAGCAGAGGGAGTGGTAGGCAGAGGGAGAAGCAAGTTCCCCACAGAGCAAGGAACCTGATGCAGGACTCAATCCCAGGACTCTGGGATTATGACCTGACCCTAAGGCAGATACTTAACAACTGAGCCACCCAGGCATTCCAATGGGATGCCTTTTAAAAGAGCGCTTTTTTTATGCATGGAAGCTTCAAGATCACTAAAAATTAATAAACCAACTAATATAAATAAAACTTGGAAATTTCTAAGTGTGGGAAAGTTTTTTGAGTATGTATACTTTGAATTATCAAAAGTGATAAATGAGATCTCTCTAGTTTTGAAAAAATTACATGGTAGATGAATACAAAGGAATGTTATCTCAAAAGGAAGATATGCTTCTAATTTTTTCATTTACATCACTTGAGGTATGTCAGATTTACTAAAGAATCTTTGGATATGTGTGATTCAAGAATCTAACGTTTAATTATGAAATCTGAAGTTTAATGGGCATTAGTATAAAAAAAAGATGTTGGGGGAACTGGTTCACTATAAGCATTTTTTATGCGAGCTCAGCTTTACCTAATAAGATTCCTTGTCATGATACATTGTACTTTTTCATAGAAAGGAAAAATGTTTTTTGTTTGACCCATGTTTCAGTAGCTGGCAGATTTTGAAATGGGGACATCTCCAAGTTGATATTGGACACTAGCCACATAAAGGGACAAGGAGCCAAATGCATGAAACATTTGCTTTTTTGGCAGAAAGCCCCGGTATATGCAGATTCATTTAAAAAGTGACGTAAACCTGATCATGGGCAGTTTCTTGTTTAGTGCGTTAAATGCCCACCCCAGCCCCAGCATATAACTTGAGAACAGAAGGTCAAGCTTTTGTTGACAACTATGACATTTTCTGGCTCTACTTCTGCAATTACAGAATCAGAATAGGGAATTGTTTTTCTTCTGATAAGAAGGAAGACTCTGAATTACTTAGATGCAGCTGGAACCCTGATCCTACACTTATACACAGACATAAAAGTGCAGATGTGTTGTGTTCTTTTATCCTGGTATGTTTCTCTAATTATTCTTGGATACATTGTAGGGCTCTGATAAATATTTATTGAAAAAGAGGAATTATTTCTATACATATAGTCTTAAACAGATAACAGAACTTTACATGTAGATTGTGGACTTTCAGATCCATTCTCTGTCCATTTCCATTATTACAACTTTAATTGAGGTCTCATTATTTTTGTCTGGACCATCCTAGGCTCTCAGCTTGTCTCTGAATTCACCTCTTTTCAAATTCAGCCCTTACAGTGTCAATAGAGTGATTGTTCTAAAACCCAGATTTTATCCAAATGATGACATATTGACAGTGGTACAGGAGAAACTGTGAAAAATTGTTAATAACCTCAGTGTTAAAAAAATGAAGGATAGGGACGCCTGAGTGCCTCAGTCTGTTAACTGTCTGCCTTCAGCTCAGGTCATGATCCCAGGGTTCTGGGATGCAGTCCCACATCGGGCTTCTTACTCAGTGGGAAGCCTGCTTCTCCCTCTCCCTGCTTCTCCTCCTGCTTGTGTTCTCACTCTCTGACAAATAAATAAAATCTTAAAAAAAAATATAAAGAAGGATAATTACATTTATATTGTTAGGTCCGTGGTCAAAGGAATGAGACTGATACAAAGCGAAGGTCAAGCAAAGCTTTATTTCGTGCCAAGCATCGAGAATCAAACAGACCGTTCGGGGCGCCTTTTACAGAGAGGGCGACCACCCCCAGCCTTACAGACTAAGTTTTATAGAGCAAAGGCCATGTGGTTGAGCCTCGCCACACACAGGTGGCCACTGAGATTGTAACACACAGAGAAAGCTGCACAGTCATGCTAGGTCACACACGGGTGGCCAATTGAGTTACAGTTCACTCCATAGTAGCTATTTGAACTAGCCTATCACCTTGGTCAGAATTGGCGCCCAAAAGGCGCCCAAAAGGTGGGACCCACACTCCTCGGTAACTAGGGAGACAGTATGCGCTCTGCACTGATTGGATGTCTCCATCTGGCCCGACTCATCCCCGCATTCTGGCTCGGTTGTCTCCATCTGACCTGACCCGCCCTTGTATTTGGGCTCTGTTTTCAGGGACTGGTTGACCACATTCTACTGGTTTCCCGGACTTGCTTTTAAGTAAGTTCCCCTGGGTGGGGGGCGTGCAGGGTCAGTTTAAGTTTTACTGCATAAACAACAAAATCACTGTTTAACCCAATGGAATCGCTCTGGCTAAATAGGCCCTTACAATATGATATATATAGTCTGCCATATAGTCATCAAAAATCTGACTAAGAGATAATATAAAGGGGAAGTGTTCACTTGCATGGCTAAGTGAAGAAAATATGCTTCAAAATAGTACAGTATGATCCTTCTGTTTAAGAGTGTATATAATATAAACATTAGAGAAATAATAAAACAAAATGTGAAGGTCGTAGATTTAAGTAATTCTTTCTTGTGCTTTTTTATATCTTATAAAAGCATGTATTACTTTGTAACTAGGGGGAAAATTAATAAACCAAAACATATAATCTATTCATATAATTCTTCTCTTTGAAGCCATCATGAACTATATGATGTGTAGTTCACATCATGAAGTAGAGATGTTTCCCAAAAGTAATCCATGGATATGTCTGTTTTAGAATCACCTGGGGCACTTATTAAAAATAAGGATTCCTGAGATCCATCCCAGACATATGAAATTAAGACCTCTGGGGTTGTCTAGGAATGTGTACTTCTAGCAAGTGCCATCAATGATTCTTACATACTCTAAAGTTTTGAAACTGGCCTCCAGTATAGAGTAAAACTCTGGATGACTTTTCCATAATCTGATACCTGAATGCCTTCCCAGCCTCATCTTATTCTTCCCCAGGCACTTTGCTTTTTAGTCTGAACTGCTTGCTCTTCCTCGGATGCATATCTTATGTCTCTGCATTTACTTTTAGTTTAAGGAAAGTGGGGACTCTGACTGTCCTAGGTGTGGCATGCTGGGGATAGTGTTGCCCCTCCTTAAATGTTTGATGAATGAATGTATGCCATTCCTCTGGATGAAATGACATGTCCATTCAGTGAATTCTTCCTGTTTTAAAATGTCCTGAGACATTACCTCCATTGTGAAGTGCTCTTAACTTTCCTTATAGTTAATTAATCCTTTGTGCCATCATTGTACTTTGTACCTCTGTTAGAGCTGTTATCACACTGACATGCAAGTTGTTGTTATTGACTTGTCTGACTTCCCTACTAGAGTATAAATTTCATGAGGGCAGATTTGTATGTTGCCATTCTTTGTGTCCTCAGTGCGTGGTGCCTATATATGCAATAAAAAGTGGTAGAAAAAAAGCTGATGATGGAAGGACAAATAGTATATGATTCCACTTAGATGAGATGTGTAATATAGTCAAATTCATAGAGAAAGAAAGTAAATTAGTGGTTACCAGGGGCTTGGGAGGGTATAAATAGGGATTTATTGTTAAATGGGTGCAGAGTTTCAGTTTGGGATGATGAAAATGTTCTAGAGATGGATGTGATAATGGTTATACAATAGTGTGAGCTCATTAGTACCACTGACTTGTGCACTCAAAAAATTAAAATGGTAAGTTTTATGTATATTGTGACACACATAAACAAACCACCTCAGACCCTGGCTATTCATTCAGCTTTGTTCTCTACAGTTCCTAACATTGTTTTGTTTCATTGTTTGTGTTTTCTTTTGATTTTAAAGATGTTTGAAAATAAGTCAAATGTATAGAGAAAGCCCATAGGAAGTTCTGTAACAAGTCAACAAAATTTATAAAGAGGAAAACCTAGCATATTGCTTTTTTAAAAATCGCATATTTTTTTAAAAAGTCATGATATTATAAATTGTAATTAAAATTGAAGTGGTTTCACCTACTACGGGCCAGTAGATAGTGGTGAAACAGAAGCACTATGGCTTCATGGAACTTCAAACTTGGTATGGTCAAAGGATCTTTCTTTTCTTTGTTTGAATTATCTTCTTAACTTAAGTCCAGGGTGATTGGCAAGGAATACATTGAGTACCTTGGCAGTATCCTAAGTGGGTTTTGTAGATGAGCTCCTTTGAGCTGCTTACGTCTCCATGAAGTAATGATGATTCTGTGTTTTTATAAAGAAATCATATATGCTATTTAATACTATTCACTCGGAGCTATTGTAAACATAGTTCACATATGTGTGTGTATACATGTATACATTCCTTCTAGAACAGTGCCTCTTTCTGATTTAGTTTGTAAAATAATTTTTTTAAGAGGGGGGAACAGAGGGAGAGGGAGAAAGAGAATCTTAAGCAGCCTCCACACCCAACACCGAGCCCAGTGTGAGGTTTGATCTCACAACCCTGAAATCAGGACCTGAGCTGAAACCAAGAGTCAGTTGCTTAACTGAATGTGCCACCTAGGTGCCCCTAAAGAATTTTAATTTTTATGTAATATCTGCATCCACTGTGGGGCTTGACCTCACAATCCCAAGATCAAGAGTCACATACTCAACCAGCTGAGCCAATTAGGCACTCCACAAAGTAATTTCTTTGGGAGAAATTTAAATGGAGATTTAGGGACTTTGCACACAGAGTTTTTGGTAGAGAAGGTCTGGGATGCTTCTGGTTTAGGTAGTTCTTAGAACATAATGAAAGAAATACTATTACAATGAAACCTATTTTGGACTGGTCAAGGTCTCTTTTAGAAGCAAATTGTTTTCTTGGGGCGCCTCGGTGGCTCAGTTGGTTAAGCTGCTGCCTTCAGCTCAGGTCATGATCCCAGGGTCCTGGGATCAAGCCCTGTTTTGGGCTCATCCTCAGTGGGGAGTCTGCTTCTCCCTCTTACCAGCCCCCCAACTTGTGATCTCTCCCTCCCTCCCTCTCTCTCTCAAATAAAATCTTTAAAAAATAAATATTGTCATTTTTGGAATCTCATAAAAATGACACATTTCTTCTTATGACTGCATCATTTCTATCAACTCCCTGTTCTTTCTTGTCAATGATTTCTGCATCTGTACTTTCCTACCTAGTGCCATTTTCTGTCAGACATTAAGAAATCCTGGTGAGTGACAGGTAAGATGAAGATATGTCTGTTGTTCTTTTTCCTTAATCAGTTTTATTGAGGTATAACTTACATACAACAAAATTTACCAGTTTTAAGTATACAGATGGATGAATTTTGGCAAATGTATCCATCCTGTAACCACTATCACCACAATTATGATAATATAGAACACTTCTATTACTCGTAAAAGGTTTCCTTGTGTTCCTTTCAATCAAAGCTTCCTCCCCACCTCCAGCAACTACTGATCTGTTTTATCACTGTAATTACTATATAATTACAATATATAATATAATTACTACAGTTTTACCTTTTACAGAATTTCATGTTAATGGAATATACAATATGTAGTTATTTGTGCCTTCATCCATATTCTTGCATGGATGAGTAGTGTGTTCCTTTATGTTGCTAAGTCATATTCCATTATATGGTTATACTGTTCACTGGAATCTGGACATTTGGATAGTTTCCAGTTTGGACTGTTATGAATAAAGCTGCTCTGAACAGTCATGTGCAAGTCTTTATGTGAATATATATTTTCATTTCTCTTACAGATACTTAGAGATAGGATTGCTGGGTCATATAGTTAGTTTACTTTATAAGAAACTACCAAACTCCTTTCCAAAAGAGCTATACCGTTTTGCATTACCTCCAGCAGTGTATGGGAAGTCCAATTTCTCCATATTCTCAACATTTCGTTCTGGCTTAGTCTTTTTAAAATTGTATCCTTTCTAGTGGGAATGTAATGATACCTCATTGTTTTAATTTTCGTTTCTAAGGACTACGGTTACTGGACATCTTTTCATGTGCTTATTTGCCATTCACATATCTACTCTAGTGAAGTTTTTCTATTTAATAATCTTTTACCCACACACACAAAAAAGATTTCAGTTGTTTTCCTTCTGTCTAGCACCCCCCTGGCCTCCCTGCCTCAGATTCCATTCCTTGGCCCTGTTCTCTTTTTCTCTGTGTTCTTTGGAAATCTGGCTTCTTATGCTTAAACTTTCTAAACTCTCAGCTCAGGCCCAGGCATTTCCTTACTGTTTATGTAGAACTATGAATCTCTCTTATCTTATATGGGAATTCTTTGTGGTTCCATCCTTTCTACAGTTCTCCTTATATCCCATGTGGGATAAATATAAGTTTCAATGGCTCTCTCTTGTGAGCTGACTAGAGTAGTTTATAGTTAATCCCTTATTCTCCTCTTAAGCGCTCTTAAGATTTACAGAACGAATAGTATGCTGTCCCCCTTTTTAAACTTCATCGTTCTACCCAGAAGATGCTATCTTAGCTTTCTTGGGTGTGTAAGCTTCTACAGGACACAGATTGGTTGGTTGTCTTTCCCAGCCAAAACAACATAAGCAACAGATTGAGCAGAGGCAGATATGAGAACCCAGCTTTCTCTTAGTAAGCCAGACGTCAGAGAGATTTACAAAAATGTAAAACAGTTTCTATCTTTGTACCAGTTTTTTTCTTTGGAAAAACGAAATGTTACTCATGTTAACATGTAATAGGTTTACTATTTTTAATGAATGAAAATGTTAGTACTTTATTTCTCAGTTTTAATTTCTAATATGGTAAATATTGATCAACATTACACAGATAAGCAAAATTCTTTGGGGTCCTCCATAACTTTTAAGAGGGAAAAATCGTCCTGAGACCAAAAGTTTTGAGAACTGCAATAGCCAGTGTTTATTAAGCACTTATTACAGGCCAAAGTACTTCACATGTTTTAACTAACTTAATTCTCAAAACAGCCCTGTTACATAGGTGCTGCTATTATCTCTACTAATGAGGAAAGTAAGCCAGAGAGATATTGAATAATCTCTCCAAGTTCAAATAGTAAATAGAGAAGCTGGGACTCAGCTAGTCTGGTCCTTTTCAAAATTTCAACCTCTTAACATTCTTCTTTTCAGTACAAAGTTAGTCATGAATTCCTATGATTTCTTCCTTTAAAATATTCTCAATTCTCTTTTTCCTTACCGTCACATCCTAATCCTGGTCCTCCTCCTTTCTTAGAGGTAATAGCTTCTAGCTATGTTATTTGTCAGCCCTTGTCAGATTTATAGCCAAATGTACAGTTTTTCTCATTTCTTTCCCCTCTCCATAATCTGTATAGCTTGCCCTTTGTACTACTTGAAGTCCATACTGTCCTTTCCTCTTTTTTTTTAAATATAATTTTATATAGCACTTATCCTCCACCTTGAAGACTCAAATTACATATGTATGAGTCTGCTTAAAGTTGTTGCATGGGTTACTAAATGTTTTGATCTCCCCCCCCCCCCCCAGGATTATTTTGTGCCTCATTTTGGGTAGTTTCTGTTGCTGCTCTCAAATTCTTAATCCTTCATTCTGGCATTTTTTTTTTTTTAAGACTTTTTTTTTTTTTTTTAAGATTGTATTTATTTATTTGACAGACAGAGATCACAAGTAGGCAGAGAGGCAGGCAGAGAGAGAGGAGGAAGCAGGCTCCCTGCTGAGCAGAGAGACAGATGCGGTGTTCGATCCCAGGACCCTGAGATCATGACCTAAGCCGAAGGCAGAGGCTTTAACCCACTGAGCCACCCAGGCGCTCCCATTCTGGCATTAAAAAAAAAAAAAAGAAAAGATTTTATTTATTTATTTGAGAGAGAGAAAGTGAGCAAGCAGAGAGAGAGAGAGAAGGAGCATGGGGTGGGGCAGAGGGAGAGGGAGAAGCAGACTCCCTGCTGAGCAGGGAGGGAGCCCTATATGGGCCTTGATCCTGGGACTCCAGAATCAAGAACTGAGCCACCCCAAGCCACCCAGGCACCCAAGGCATTTCTAATGTACTTTTAATCCCATCTATTGTATTTTTCATCTCAAACATTTATTTCTCATCTCTAGTAAGATGAAAATTTTTATTCACCTTTTTTTTATATTGTCCACATCTCTGCTTAACATCTCCAAGCATTCCTCCACTTTTTTCAACATACAGATTATAAGAATTATCTTGATATTTTTGCTGACTCCAGTATTTATCAGTTGTTGGCTTGTTTCTGTTGCTGCTTTTTCTTCTCATTATGGGCTATATTTTTCTATTTCTTTTCATGTCTGATAATTTTTTTTATCAGATGCCAGACGTGAATTTAACCTTGCGTTTAGGATATTTTGTATTTCTAGAAATATTCTATTTTATTCTGGGACACTTACTTGGAAATTGTTTTGACACTTACTTGAAAATTGTTTGACACTTTCAGTGCTATTCTTATGCCTGTCCAGGCGGAAACAGAATGAACTTTATCCAGGGCGCATTTTGCTCCATTACTGAGGCAATAACCTTATGATTATTCTGCCTGGTGTCCTGTGAAGTGTGAGATTTTTTTTCCATTCTGGATGAAACAAATTCTTCCTGCCATGTCTGACCCCTGCAATTGGTCCCTCTGCTCCTTTTAGTTCTCCTGCTTCAGGTAGATTACTGACAAGTTTCTGCTGATGTTACTCAGTAGAGTCTTCAGGGGCCCTCTGCAGATCTACTCGACTATCTTTCTACAACTGTCTCCTTGGTGGTACTCTACTGGACATATTCTAGCAAGCTTGGACTCCTGCTTCCTCAACTCAAGAAGATAGCTGAGCTCTACCTGACTTCTTCCCCTCTCTGCTCCCTGGAAGCGCTCTCTAAGCAGGGAGCTATTAGAAGAGGGCTCATTTTGTTTCCTTCTGTCAGGGATTACTCTCCTATACTAGCCAATGTCTAATGTCTGTTTCTTTCTTTCTTTCTTTCTTTCTTTCTTTTTTTCTGTTTTTGTTGTTGTTTCAGGCAGGAGGGTAAATCTGTTCCCTCTTAATCCATGTAGACTGGAATCCCTGTCTATTCATTTTTTTAAAATTCAGCTCAAATATTAACTCCTCTCCAAATGTCTCATAATCCATTTTCTAGGCAGGAATCATTTAACTGCAAAGAACAGAAGCCCTTTCACAGAAGCTCTAATAAAAAGGAGATTTATTATTATAATACAGAGAAATCTCTCAGATCTTCACCGCATGGTACAGACAGTTCTGTCTTCTCTTCCATTCTCTCTCTGCACACCAGTCTTCTCCTCAGGCTTCTTTCCACCTGCCTTTCACTCTCACTTGCCATGGTATTAACTCTAGCTTAACTCAACATGACCTTTCAGCTCTGGTCCTTATACTATGTAATTAGATTATCTATTTATGTAAATGGCCAAGGAGCCAGAAAATTAGTATTAATCTTGGGTAAACAGAGTTCAGTAGTGACATGACCGTGATTAATATTACAATTACAGTTTTTTAAATGAAAAGAAATTTTGAAGTATTTTTGTGAGAAATACCAACTTACAAATTCTAACTAGGAAGTTAATGTCAAATAACATTCAGTAAACACAATGTAACAAGATAGCTCAGACATTTTGCTTATGTTTTTGATTAAATAATAGGATTCATCTACAGACATTTTCGGATCATATATTATGTACCAGACACTGTCCAAGACGAGGGATACAAAGGCACTTATACTTTTATAAAGCCCAGAGAACCAAATCCAGCCCCACCACCTGTTTTTCTAAATAAAGTTTTATTGGATCACAGCTCCTTCCATTCATTTCTGTATTATCAACAAGAGACTCTGTGGCCCACAAAACCTAAAAATTTGCTATTTGTCCTGTTAGGGAAAAAGTTGGCCAACCTGTGGTATTAGGTGATTGTAAATATTTTCTAATAAAAAAAGTTTGATTTCTTTTTGCAGTGTCAAGACCTTCTTTATCAGGTCTTAGACTTTACTAGAATGAATATTTAGAAAGAAGTTAAATTATTTTCCCAAAGTGCTAACATTACACATTAGAAGTTCTTGGTTTCTCCTCCCCTTCCCCCCCCCCTTTTTTTTTAAAAGATTTTATTTATTTGACAGAGGTCACAAGTAGGCAGAGAGGCAAGCAGAGAGAGGAGGAAGCAGGCTCCCTGCCGGGCAGAGAGCCCGATGGGGACTCGATCTTAGAACCCCGAGATCATGACCTGAGCTGAAGGCAGAGGCTTAACTCACTGAGCCACCCAGGTGCCCCCTCCCTTCCCTTTTTAAAAGAAGCTCTTGTTTTCATTCATGAGGACCATAGGATTGTTTTGTCTCAATTAATTTCTGGTTGGATTTGAAATATCTCACATCTGGGTTTACTGGTAATTCAGAACACCTGTGGTACGGTATTTGGCAAAAGGTTAAAGGCCAAGTTGCAACCATCCACATAACAATCTTTTGCCAAGCCATAGTGTTTTCTGTAATTTTAGCAATAAAACCAGATATTTTTCCTCTCTCTTGTATTAAAAGAAAAAGTAATATGCTTTGAGATGGTTGGTGTAGTTGAAAATTAACTTGTTTTCAAATATGAAAAACAGAAACTTAGGGAATACTATCTAAGTCTAAATGTGCTTGTGAGGTTAGTAATCAATATGTAGTTGCTTTGTGTTCATGGTTGTCATTAGTTAAGATAAAGAAGTCTTATACAGATTTGCATGAAGTTATTCACCCTTCATGTCTCTGCTACTATAGAATAGATCTGTTACTCATTTTTAGTATCTGCTTCTTTAAAATGCTATAGCCATTGATCTCAATATCTAAGACTGGATTCTCCTGCTCCACAGTTGGAAATTCCCACTGAAGAGAATCTAAGAGTCCCTTTGATTTGGGGAGTTTTTAAACTAGGTTAACCACTCATCCCAGTTTGCTTGGGATGTTCTGAATTTATACTAGTGTAATTATTAATAGTGTCCCCCCCCACACTTTATTCTGAAAAATCCCAGTTTAGATGATAAATTAAGTGGGCAACCTGTTTATAATCATGTTGACCATTGAGCAGCTGGATATCTTTTAACATTTAGCATTTGGTGCCCCAACCTTATCCCCAGTTAAAGATGGGGCAAGAGACTATATTTAATTCATTTAAAAATCACATTACCAGGGTGCTTGGGTGGTTCGGTTGGTTAATCGAGTAAGCCTCTGCCTTAGGCTTGGGTTATGATCCTGGGATCCTGGGATCTAGCCCCTGAGTTGGGCTCCCTGCTAAGTGAGGAGTCTGTTTCTCCCTCTCCTTCTGTCCCTCCCCACCACTCATGTTCTCTTTTTCTCTCTCTCAAATAAATAAAATCTTTTTAAAAATAAATAAAATCACATTACCTATGCAAAACCATTTATTTACTAGGTGTTCAGTAAAAATGTATGTTTGATTGTTGGCTTATTTTCCTTATTACTTTGGAACAACTAGGCCAGAAAATATTTTTAAAAGATACTTTCTCTGTAAGCTTTGTAAGGGTACTTTTAGTAATCCAGTTTCTAAATTTATTTACTACCTTTAATTGTCTTTATTTTATCTGCATTCCTGTTAACATTTTTTTTTCTTCAGATAGAAGTATATTCTCATTGACACTTTAACTGGAACCAAAAGTTTCTATTTTTCCTTCATTTCCAAGGCATTTTGCCGTGTTCCAAGGGCTTCTTATGTTCTTTTCCCATTGCCATCTTATTATCGTCAGTTAATACTTGAAGATGATGAATTGATCAGTTGCCTGACTACCTACATTAGTTCTCTGGATTAATCATTGCTTTCCACAGATCTTTATTTTGGCCACTATATTTTTAGAGAAGAAGTAGGATGAAAAGTATTGAGGAGTTCAGGAAAGTATATCTTAAACATTAACCTACTTTGTACAGTTTTTCTAATGGTGCACAAGAAGAGTGAGCAGGTGACATCACATCCCTGTCATTTCTTTTTCTTTCAAATAAGTCGAATTTCATTAGACTTGTGGTCTAGCTCTTCAGGCATGAAATCTTGGCTATATCAAAAATTTTTATTTTGTTTGGATGAAAAAAGAAGTTCACAGGAATTTTTGGAACCTAAAACCAAAAGGTGAAACCAGGTACTAAATAGCTTTCTTTGCCATAGCTGTTAATCAAACCATCATTTGTCCTTGGTGTAGTGACTGGGAATGGGGAAGTTTTGTTATAGAATTGTATTCAGTGCTCTGATCCATCTTAAACCTTTCATTTTCTTCACTCCAAATCATAATTAGCATTTTATTTCACATAAATGAAATCATTCATTTACATTTCATTTTTACATTTCATTTCATGAAGGGCCTTCATTCACATAAATTATGAGCTAAGGATTGTGACTTGTAAATGAAATACGATAAGTCAGTTGGTCTCATCTACCTTATTTTTGTTATAGACTAAGTTCTCAGATCATCATAGGTATGATAGATTGATTAAGTCTGAAGTTAATCTGTTTTTCACCTTAGAAAAATTAGGATAATAACTTCTAACTTGTAGGAGCATTTCAAATTAATACAGTATCTACAGATGCTCAGTACTTCAAGGTACGCTTTATATTTCACCATGTTCTTGTGAGATGGATGTTGTTTTAGAATACATGAGAATTCTAGAAACCTATTAGAGGGGAACCTCACATTGGGACCTACATTTAATAAAAGAGATCCATAGATTTGTTTATACTTTTGAAGAAGAGAACTCAAATTCTCTGTTACTTCCTCCACTACTTCATCTTCAGGAAGTTCATCCAGATTGGGCCAAGACACAGGGTATGCATGTTTGGGCAGTAGGGGAGGTGGTGGGACAACCCATTCTAATGGCAGTCTCACTCTCGGTGTTCTACTTTTTAGCCCTTCAGTCTATGGCAGTGACTTCAGGTCACCTTGAATGGTGCTACCATAAACTTTCACCGTGAAATGAAATTCATGAAATGAAATGTAGTAGCATTTCATAGTACAGGAAAATTACAGAAAAGTACAGAATTACTAAATTGTGGTTTGAGGAGGAGTTTAAAGATTATGGGTTGAAGAAAAACTTGTTTTTTATGTTATGTTTTAAAGAGAGAGAGATTGATACATTTTCTAAGTAGGGAATTAGAATTGGATGATTTGACAGACCTGAGGAGAAACTCAAAAGGGTAAAAATTGCCCAGAAAGGCTAGAATAAGGAGAGTACTCTCCTTGGTAGTTTATAAGTTTAATAAACTAAGGAAATTAATGAATAATGTATAAATTACTTTCATTGAAAACTGGTTATAATGTTTAATTATGTAGATGTTTAAGAGATATTTAAGAAATGCCAGGTAAATTTGAAATCAGCATTGGCAGAAGTAAGGATTAGGAGGGAATATGAATTTACAGATTATGGAAGAAATGTCAATGTTAACTATAGATACTCTTAAAGATTTAAAAATATTTTCATTTGATTTAATAACATTTTAATTTTAGATATTTTTCATTTCCTACTAAGAACTCATTGGAAAGTATCATAGTGGTGATTTTGAAAAATACTATTACACCTGTGATATGATTATATGTAGGTAGTTCTTATACATCTCTAAATTTATATGGTTAAAATATATCCTTGGAGTTTTTGTTATTTTTATTATTTATTTGTTTATTTTTAAAGATTTATTTTAGAGAGTTCTTATGAATGAGTGGAAGGGGAGAGGAAAAGGGTGAGGGAGAGAATCTCAGATTCCCTGGGCTCCATCTCACAATCCTGATACCATGACCTAGCTGAAATCAAAAGTCAGGGGCTTAACCAGCTGAAACACCCAGGTGCCCCAGTTGTTATTTTTAAAATTTGGTGCTTTGGTAAAGTGAAAATAACACCAAACTAAGAATCAAGAGTTTATAATACTTCTGGCTCAGAGGCCCTTGGAATTTTTCTCATCCAGTTAACTCTATGACTTTAGGCACTCTGAATCTCTTATCTCATATATAAAGTGGGCAAACAAACTGATTATCCATACAAGGAGTTACTATGGGACAACAAAAGGAATGAACTACTGATACATGTGACATCCTGGATGAACATTAAAATCGCAGTGCTGGGCAAAAGAATTCGGGCACAAAAAAGTATGCCATTTTTATGAAGTGCTAGACAAAACTATTGTAAAAAATCGGAACAGTGACTGCTTTACAGGAGGTGGGGAATGACTGGAAAGCAGCACAAGGGAATTTTGGAGGTGATGAAAATGGAAAATGTTCCAAAACCCAATAAAGATATATTTGTCAAAATTAATAAAGTATAGTTAGTATTTGTGCATTTTGTTATCTGAAAAATTTACCACTCCTCTCTGTGCCCACCCTATTCCCCCCACCCCGGAAAAGAACAGTAAACAAATACTGGGTGTCATTCTTGTACAGGGGCCATGCTGATCTTTGTATCACTCCAGTTTTAGGATATGTGCTTTTCTCAATGGTAGTGGGTAGGAGTTCTGAAAGTAAGTACTTAGTTTTTTAGGATTTTGCAAACAAATAAATACATTAAGGAAAATGGGAGCCAGGTTTCTCACTGTTGGCCAAAGAGAAAGAAGCATGGACATAGGGACAGTTAGAATGTCTCTAGGGTGTTGGGTTGGAATTGGGGGTTTGAGAATAATTTTCATTACATACAGAGAAGGAGGGATGGATAGATAGAGAAATATGTGGTGTGTGTATATGTTTATAAATATATAAATTTCCTAGTATGTGCTTAGAGGCTCTAGGAGTAATGATACCTCCATAGCAATGAGCATACTTTGCATCCAATTCTTGATTTCTAAACAGTATTCTTCACTAAAAGTAATTAAGAGTCCCTTGAGAAAACTCAGAAATGAACCTAGAACATCTCGTTGTTCCAGAAAATTAAAAAAAAAAAGTGTTTAAGGAATGATGGGAATACATAAAAAAGACATTGAATTCTGGTTTCCACTCAGACATGAAAGAAGTTGGAAGTCACCACTCTTGAGGTCCTTCTATCAGGAACAAAGTTGAACAAACTAAAAAGCAACAGTTCTTCTTAGATCCGTCAGAGAACTAAGATCACAGAGTAAACCGGTGCCTCCAAAACTGGAGAGACAGGCGAATACAAAGGATCACAGCTTGGTGGGAGCATAAACTAATGAAGCCAAGAACTGGTAGGAAAACTTATCTGTAACTGATTACCTGCCAGAAGCTGAGTGTGGATTAGCTTGATAGTTAAAAACTTTTGTGGATCTAGTTTTAGGAGGGCTCCCACGCTCTTGTGAGTTTTTCTTCCACAGGCTCCACTGGGTTTCAGTTAAGATTGGGAGGCAGGAGGATTTCCTATGTTTTAGTAAGAGGGGAATGGTAACCATTTTGAAATCAGCTCATAGCATTCTGTCCTCTCCCTCCCTAAAAGGAAAACTACCAGAGCCTAACCAATTTGGGGACACCCAACTTCCTCTCTAGCCTTGCTGTGTCATCTGTGGATTGGGAAAAAAAAAAAAAAAAAAAGTCCAGGAGCACTTTCAAAAGCCATAGCCAGGAATACAGATCCACTGAAAGACTCAGACCTCATTGTTGGATTATGGAGTACTTCCCCTCCTCCCACATTTTACCGCTACATCAGCAGGACTCCTGTGTAATAATAAAGGATTAAAGATGAAAGAACTACAAGGTTTGCACTTTGTTAAAGGAGTTTCTAGGGAGACCCAAGGACAACAAGGGTGTTGGAGGAAATTTTAGTTTTTGATATCCAAAGCTACAGTAAAGATAGTTTAACTTCTAGTCAGATATGGCAGAGATTTTGGAACTGTCAGATGGGAAATCAGTATGCTAAAGGCTCTAATGGAAAAAGTGTAAGAACAGATAGGTAATGTAAGCAGAGATTGAAATTCTAAGAATCAAAAGAAAATAATAGAAATCAAAAACACTGTAACAAGTAAAGAATGCCTTTGATAGGCACATCAGGGGAAGAGAGGAGGGAGCAAAAGAAATATTTAAAGTAATAATGGCTAAGAATTTTCCAAAATTAATGACAGACTCCAGACCACCAACCCAGGAAGCGCAGAGGACACTGAATATGACAAACACCAAATCTACACCTGGACCTATCATTTCCAAACTGCAGGAAACCAGAAACAAAGAGAAAATCTTGAAGGGAGCTAAGGAGAAAAAAACACCTTACTTATACAGAAAGAAGGCTAGGAATTACATTGGACTTCCCTTCACAAACCATATAAGCATAGAGAGTAGAAAGAAATGTTTAGTGTTGAAAGAAAAAAAATCACTAACCTAGAATTCTGTATACATTGGACTTATCTTTCAAAAGTATAAGAACTATTAACTTGCCTTGCAAGAAATGTTAAAATAAGTTCTTCAGAAAAAAAGGAGAGTTAGTGAAGGAATAAATGAAGGTAAAATAAAACCTTTTATCTTTTTCTAAATTTTATTTTTTAAATTTTTAAAAAATATTCATTTGAGAAAGAGAACATGAGCAGGGGAGAGAGACAGGGTAGAAAGCAGACTCTCCGCTGAGCAGGGAGCCCAATGCGGGGCTTGATCCCAGGACTCTGGGATCATGACCTGAGCTGATAGCAGACACTTTGCCATCTGTGCCATCCAGGTGCCCCCCCCACCCCCCCCTTTTTAAAAGATTTTATTTATTTGACAGAGAGTAAGAGAGGGAATATGAGCAGGGGGAGTGGAAGAGGGAGAAATGGGCTTCCCACTGAGCAGGGAGTCTGATGCAGGGCTTGATCCCAGGACCCTGGGATCATGACCTGAAGACTGAGCCACCTCCCAGGTGCCCCCAAAACCTTTTATTTTCTGTCTTTAATGGATATAACAGATAATTTCAAAATAATAGGAACAATGTATTGAGTGATTCTAGCTTATAGAGAAGTGAAATTTATTTATTTATTTTTTAAAGATAAGTGAAATTTGATAGCCATGTCACAAAGGGTAGGAGAGAGGAATTTGGAATACTGTTTTAAGGTATTACCCATGAAGTGCAGTATAATGTTATTTGACAGTGGATATAGATTAAATGTATATAGCAAACTCAAAAGCAACAACTAAAAAAAATTCAGTTTTCTCTTTTAATACTTTAAAGATGGTGTTCCATTGACTTCTGGTTTGCATTATTTTTGATAGGTTTGGCAGTATGTTTTTGTCAAATATTTTGGAGTTCTGATTTTCATGATTTATACCTGCTTTATTCAGGCTCCCATATACCCAACTTGATGCTTAGTAGAACTAAATGGCCATAGCAGTCTGATACTATTGAGTAACTGAATGTAAGAATTTTCATAAGAAAATTTCCATTTAATTCATATACAAAAGTTATACAGCATTTTTGGAGGGGATGGTTTGAGGGGTAGGAGGAGGGTATGCCGCTTCTACTTTTGACAGAGCAAATATTAAGTGCTTGTGGTAGGTCAGTTTTAGTTTATTGTCTTAATGTTTTATTGTCTGAAGAAACTTTCTTACATTGACAGTTCTTAATGGTTACCTGTTTTTAGTAATGATCACTATAAGTGGAGCATCTCTCTGTAATTTGACAATATATCTTAATGTGATTAAATGCCTAAAATAATATACTTAGTGCATCATTGAGTGGAAATAGAGATATATAAAGTGGTTTTAGGGACTAATGGTTATATTTCTCTCAATTTAGTCAGAATTTATGTGATGCAAATCAAATAATTCATTTTAATGAATGCATTAACACTAATGGTATATTCAAAATTAGGTCTTCTCATTAGAGACCTCCAAAATAAAACAATGAGTATGTATGGGTTAAAAAATTATGTAAGAGGTTTATTCAGATACAGTTTACAATTTGCCTATCCATCCAAGTTGTTATCAGTACTTCATTCCTTTTAATGGCTGAATTAATATCCCATTGTATGGATATTCCACATTATATTTATTTATCAGTTGATGGACCTTTATTACCACCTTTTGGCTATTATGACAAATGCTACTGTGAGCATTCATGTACAAGTTTTTGTGTGGGTGTAAATTTTCATTTATCTTGGGCATATAACTAGGAATGGAATTGCTGATCATATAACTCCATGTTTAATCTTTTGAGGAACTACCAACCTATTTTCCAAAGCAGCTATACCATTTAACATTCCTACTTACCAGCAGTATATGAGGTTTCCAGTTTATCCACAACACTTGTTACTGTCTCACTTTTTCATTATAGCAGATTAGTGAGTGTGAAGTATATTTCATTGTGGTTTTAATTTGCATTGGTGGCTACTAATGTTGAGCATCTTTTACATGTACTTGCCATTTTTAGATCTTTTTGGACAAATGTCTGTTCAGATCCTTTGCCCATTTTAAAATTGGGTTATTTGTCTTTTTATTACTGAGTTATAAGCGTTCCTCTAGACACAAATCCATTATCAAACATTTCTAAATAGTTTCTCTTATTCTGTGTTATCTTTTTACTTTCTTGTAGATAGTTTATTTTAAACTATCATAAAGAACGGTTGCATTGAACGGTTTACTAGATTTGCATTAATTTAATTTCCGGTATTGTTTTATTTTATTTATGTGTCTTTGAAAGAATAGTAACTTTATCTTGATTAGCTATTAATACTGTTTTACATCATTACATAGGATGTGACTCTTCAGATACTAATCAGATTATTAATTTTACTTTTAAGACCTTCGATTACTTACCTTTGAATTGAAATGCCACATAGATTAGGATTAAGATGACCATTCTGACTATAAGGCATCTGAAACTAAAACAACATTTAGGGTTTGGTTTTGTTTTTTTAAGTAGGCTCCACACCCAGTATTGGGGCTTGAACTTACGAACCTGAGACTGAGCCAGTCAGGTGCCCCAAAACAGTATTTGTTTTATAAGCCAGAATTTTATTTTTAGCAAAGGTTAATAACTAGTTATTTTTATGACATTTAGTCTGAGAGGTATACATTTTCTTGGAGATTCTGGCTTGAAAACACTGTTAGCAGTTTAATTTTTTAAGGCTAGCCTTTTTAGAAAAATGCGATGGTATACCGTACTGTGCAAGCCTTTAAATAGTACCCAAACTGATGTTCCCAGTCACTCTGAAAGTCCAATTAATTACTGTTTTCCTTTCTGTAGTAATAACTGCAAACTAAATTACACATGAATTTTGGACATGTCATTTCATCACATTCTTGACATATTAATCATAAAAATATTTGTTAATGTTATATTTTGCTGTTTATTAGTTTAATTAATTAGTCTAATATAGAAAGTTGATCCTTAATTTAGTGCTTTCTTGTTCCCTTGCAAATAGGGAAGATAGGAGGGAATTATAAATATCTTTGTTAGCTTTTGAGTAGAAATTATAAGGAGGAAAAAATAAAGGCAGTCAAATTTTCTACGAGACTCAGTTGAAAGACCTCTTAAGGAGTTAACCAATATGAAAAAGATGTCCTGTTGGTTCTCCAACAATAAATTCTCAGTAATCTGACATCAGCTATAGATGTTCTGTAATTCAACTCAATTATGACACTACCTGAAATTAATCAGACCCCCACAGGGTCTGATCCCTGATCAGTTCCACAAGATCACCCCCACTTCAGACACCAGCCCCAAAAGGATACCCAGGCTGCCTGTACTTCTGCCTAGCCAATTGCAAATTGAGGGATTCTCTCAACCCTCCCTACCCTCAGTTCAATAAATTGCTAGAACAACTTACAGAACTCAGAAAAACGCTATATTTATATAGTTTATTATAAAGAATACAAGTAAACAGCCAGGTGAAAACATACATAGGGCAAGGTTCAGAAGGGTCCTGAGCTCAGATATTTCTGTGGAGTCAGGATGTACCACCAACCAGGAAGGTTTCCCAAACCTCATTGTTCCAGAGTTTCTGTTGAAGTTTCATTACAAAGTCAGGATTGATTAAATCATTGGCCATTGGTGATTGAACTAAACTTTTAAGTCTTCTCGCCTCTCTGGAGGTGAGGTGGCAGGTTGGGAGTGGGGTTGTGGAATGAGACATAAAGACCAAGTGCATATATTATGTTGCATATGCTTAGCCAGTGTGGATCAAACACCCCCTGTATTCTAGGTATTGAGGATAGGAAGAATAAGAAGACATGCATGTGTTCATGGAACTCACACTGTAGGTGTGGAGACAGAAACAGTGAGGTTGCATAAGTGGGAATTAGGTTCTGAGGCAAAGGTATGAGGTTAAAACCTTTTTTTAGAATTAGGCAGAATTTCCCTTGACACTCTCTTAAACTGCATGAATTCTATCACACTATCTTAATAAGTCCAGCAGCTGAATTTTCCTTATTTACAGACACAGACACTAATCACTTTCCCTCAGCTGAGCTCTAGTTGAAATAGTTGGCCCATAAGCAGGGACATGTTTAATGAAAATCTATGAACTGTATCATTTAAACAGAATCACACTTAGTTGGCACTTTCAGTAGGAGGTGCTTCCACTTTAGAAATACAAAGGTACTGAAACTAAGGAATAACATTTTTATACCCTATCTCATGATACTAGGTCGTAAATTTATTGACTGGGCATACTGACACAATTTAATTACATTCTCATTGTCATTCTCTTGATCTGCCTCTCTACCTGAGTCTCTTTCCATCCCCCTTGATTCCTTCCTACCAGTAAATGCACATATGATGTGATTCCACTGTACGTAAACAGTGTAAATTCACAAATATAATAGATTTATATAAGTGCTCTGAAGACATAAATGAGGAAACAAGTTGTGCACTTAACTTATGTAGGTAAAGGAAGGTGTATATAGTTGAACTAAACAAGGGAGCTTGTCTTTAAAGAATGAGAATAGGAGTTATGGTATTTTCCATCTAAATACTAATCATATTTTTTTATTGTCTTCAAACAATTCTTCACATCAGCCGTTTTCCTCTTTCTTCAGTGATGATTCTTCTGGTAATAGAGTATATTAATTCAAGGAAATAAAGTGAGCATGTTTGACATGACTGAGGCAAAGGATTCTAGTCCTCCTAATCTTTCTTTGGTTTATGATGCTTCTGTAAGTTCTCATTTTCATAGTACCCCAAATTGTACTTGCAAATGTGAAATGGGAAAATTGATACTCCCCATTTAGTTGAGGGCTATAGGGCAAGATACTGTATGTCTTCGGCTACCTACCAGTTCTGGGTAGTTTTATATCTGCCATTTTGTTACTGTTTTCTCTGTGTCTTACGCTCTTGTTGTTTTATTCCTTTACTGTAGTCTTCTTTTATGCCAGATAGGTATTTTCTGGTATACTGTTTTAATTCCATTTTTCCTCCTCCCTCCCTCCCTTCTCTCTCTACCTCTCTCTTTCTCTTTTAGTTTTCTTCATGGTTACTCTGGGTATTACATTTAACATGTTAATTTAAGACAGTTTGGATTAATCCCGGTTTAATTTTCATACAGGCATACTTCATTATGCTTTACTTTGCTGTGCTTTGCAGGTACTCTTTTTTTACAAGTTAAAGGTGTGTGGCAAGCCTGCATCAGGCAATTCTGTCAGCACGACTTTTCCAACAGCACTTGATAACATAGTGTCTGTGTTACATTTTGGTAACTTGCTGTGTTTTGAACTTTCATTATTATATTTGCTATGGTTACCTGTGATCAATGATTATGACTTGCTGAAATCTCAGATGATGGTTAGCATTTTTTAGGAAGAAAATGTTTTTTAATGTGTGTATATCATTTTTTTAAACAATGTTATTGCACAACTAGTAGACAATTATAGTGTGAACATAACTTTTTTTTTTTTTAAGATTTTATTTATTTATTTGACAGAGAGAGATCACAGTAGGCAGAGAGGCAGGCAGAGAGAGGGGAAGGGAAGCAGGCCCCCTGCTGAGCAGAGAGCCCGACGTGGGACTCGATCCCAGGACCCTGAGATCATGACCTGAGCCGAAGGCAGCGGCTTAACCCACTGAGCCACCCAGGCGCCCCTGAACATAACTTTTATATGTACCAGGAAACCAAAAAAGTTCATTTGACTCACTTTATTGCAATATTTGTTTTATTGCAGTGGTCTGGAACTGAACCCACAATATCGGTATGCCTGTAGTACATAAAAACTTTGCTCCATTATAACATTATTTATATAAATTACATCATTACACGTTATAAGCCTATCAACACAATTATATAATTATTACTTTATGCAACTGTCTTAAATGACATAGGAGAAGGAATTACAAAATACATGTTTATTATCTTTTGTATTTACCTATGTAGTTGTCTTTATTGATACTCTTTATTGCTTAGTGTGGATTTAAGCTACTCTCTATTGTCCTTTCATTTTAGCCTGGAATGAGAGTCCCGTTAGTATTTCTTGTAGCTCAGCCCTGCTAGTGACAAATTCTCTCAATTTTCATTTAGCTGAGAGCATCTTAATTTCTTCTTCCTTCCTGCCTTACCCAAAGGGAGAGGAAAGGAAAGAGAATCTCAAACAGACCCCTCAGTGCAGAGCCCAGTGCAGGGCTCCATCTCACAACCCTGAGATCACAACCTAAGCTGAAGCCAAGAGTGAACTGTTTTACCCACTGAGCCAGCAGGTACCCCTCTTCTTTGAAGTATTTTTAATAGCTGGTTTAAAGTCTTTGTCTAATAAATTGAATGTCTGGGCTTCTTCAGAGACAGTTTTATTGACTCCTTTTTTCCATGCTTCTCTTTTTCTTTATCTTACCATTTTTATGGAAAACTAGACATTTAAAATAATTTGACAGGACAATCCTATTCTTCCCTATCCCCAAGATTTATTATTGTTTTGTTTTTAGTTATGTTGTTTGTTTCTTTAGTGACTTGCATGGATTAGTCCTGTACAATCTCTATTCTTTGAAGTCTCTGCTCAGGTAGCTTATTGGTCATTTAATGATTGACCAGGGATTTCTTTAAATGCATTGAGCTAATAGGTCTCTTTCCACCTTTTGTTCAGGGCCTCTGTGTATTTGCGTTTTGGTGCAGAGCCTCAAGGTCAACCATAGTGAATGATTAGGGCCTTCTCATCACTTCCTGAGAATGCACGCAGCTCCATACATGTGCATAACCTTCTAAATTTCAAGAACTATGTCAGAGCCTTTCAAGTTCTTATGGACATTTAAGTCCTCAGCTTTTCCTTTTAAGGTTTTTGTTCAGCCTCTTATTAGCGACAACTGGTAAAACTCCCTCAAGCAACTGTGATGTTAAACAGTTGCTGCTGATTGTTTTCCATAAAGATGCTACAGATAGTACTATACACAGAGAGTGAGCTCAGAGTCTGATCAGATACAGTACTGAGAATGGAGCTTTTCACTTTTGACCAGGCAGGTCAAATAGTGACAGTTTTCTGGTGATCAGGCTTTTTGGGAAACTGCAAATCTGTTTTGGTCCCTCCAGTGCCTGCTTGGCTATCTGTTTTCACAGCTGCTTTGGAGTTGGGGCCGGGGTTGCTGGGGGTGAGGAGATTGGATTAGGGCAACTTAGAATACCACAAAGCTTGCTGTTCTTGCTAAGATTCAACTGGTTTTCTTGAATAAACATGTGTTGGATTGTCACAGGCCTTTTAATTTCTTTACCAAAGGCTGAAAAAGGTGACAGAATTTCCTAGTGTTCTTTTTGCTATTACTGAGGAGCAGGCTTTTAAAGGTTCTACCTCTGCCATTCTGAAATGTTTCTTGCCATTTCTGTATACATTTATGCACATCCTTCTCCCAGTTTCTGATCCAGCCTTTCATTGCTTGTGTTTCTCTTACACATTTCTCATGGACCCTTGGAGCTTTGTTTCCATGGCTAACATACTTATATTTTCAAGTATTTGCTGTTACTACTCTTTCTTGGCTGGCAGCCCTTTCAGGGAGTCATTCTTTCATATCCCACACAAATCAAAATCCTTTATTCCCCCCCTAAATACTACTATTCCTCAAGTTTCTGACCTATGCCCCTTCTTTTGTCTGTGTATTCTCTTGAGCATTTTTACCCATCTGTTATTCAGACTCCCAAATCTGTCTTCTTCTCTACCCAGATCTTGCTCTTAAGCTCAACATCTGTGTACCTCTCTCTCTTAAGCTCAACATCTGTGCTTAATATAAATCTCCATTTGGAAATTCTATAAACATCTGAAATTCCACAAGTTCAAAATAGAAATCAGCCTATTCTTCTTTCTCAGTTTTCTCTGAATGACATTTACATCTATCCAGTTGCCTAAACCAAAAATTTGCATCATCCTTGATTCTTTCTCTTTTACCGTACTCCCAAGTTCTAGTCAGTTACCTCTAAATTTTTTGTGCCCTCAGTCCTTCTTGATGCTTTCTTCATCTCTGCTGACTCTCTCTTCTGAATTACTCTAGCAGCCTCCTAAACTTAATTTCCTATTAAAACTCAGTCCCAGGGAGGTGCCTGGGTGGCTCAGTGGGTTAAGGCCTCTGCCTTCGGCTCAGGTCGTAATCACAGGGTTCTGGGATCGAGCCCCGCGTTGGGCTCTCTGCTCAGCAGTGAGCCTGCTTCCCCCCTCTCTCTTTCTGTCTGCCTCTGCCTACTTGTGATCTCTGTCAAATAAAAAAACAAAAACAAAAACAAAAAAACTCTGTCCCTAGCTTCTCTCACAATGTGCCCACAAGGGAACTTTATAAAATGCAAATCTACACAGATCACAGAATATACACACACTCTCACACTTATATATGCATACTTGGCCTTTTCTCCATTGCACTCTTTGCTCCTTTCTAACTACATTTTTCCTGTTCCCAGACCATGCGTATTCTCATTTGCTTTCAGATTTTTTTGTATATACCACAACATTCTGTCTTTGCTCTTCCGTTGCTTCCTCTGGAAAGCCTATCAGTAGTTTTATAAATCTGAGTCTTTTGGATATAGAATTGCTGTACTGTAATTGCCTATTTACCCATCTTTATCTCTGTGTAGAACACAAATAGTTCATGAATTCGGAGACTGTGATTATGAGCAGCCTATGGTCTAATACCTAATGGTGGACTTTGACAAAGTATTTGAAGACTAAAGAATTTATGTCTACATTTATGAATGAAAAAAACCAATCATGTTTAACACTGGAAATACAAAAATAAATTAGACAAATGCATAAATAGGCCTTTGAGACATCTGGTTCTTGGGGAATATAGTTCTGTTAGTAATGTGGGATTGTAACTTTAAACCAATGATTTTTTTTTTTTTTTTTAAGATTCTATTTATTTATTTATTTATTTGGGGCAAGGAGCAGAGGGAGAGGAACAAGCAGACTTCATGCTGAGCATGGAGCCCGATGCAAGGCTCAGTCCCATGATCTGAGCCAATATCAAGAGTCCAGCTGCTCAACCAACTGAGCCACCCCAGTGCCCCAAAGCCAGTGATTCTAATAAAACCATGTATACTTCAGTCGAAGAAATAAAATAGCATGAATAAATGTGAAGCCCCAAAGCATTATTTACAATGGAGAATATGAAGAGAAACTATTTAACAGTTATATACATATGCCCTTTGTAAAGTTAATTATCATACTTAGTTTTTTGTTGTTCTTGGTGGTCTTTTTTTCTTTAAAGTTTTTATTTATTCATGAGAAAGAGAAGGAGAAGCAGGCTCCCCACAGGGAAGGGAACCTGATGGATCCAGAACCCTGGGATCACAACCTGAGCCAAAGACCGATGCTTAACCAACTGAGCCACCCAGGCACCTAGTGGTGGTTTTTTGTTTGTTTGTTTTAATTTCTGGGTCATTTGAAAGCAGATGACTTCTTCCTACCTTTTTCTTAAAGAAATTGGAAATTCGAAATTTCCAAAATATATATAAGCAAAAAAAAATAATCAAATTATTATCTTGTTTACTATGGTAAAGATATGTTTATAATTGAAATAAACCCTGAAATAAATATATCATAAACATCTCTTCACACCAGGAAATATACTTCAACACCATCTGTTGCTGAGGTTGGCGGACTTTCTATAAAGGGCATATAGGGGGCACCTGGGTGGCTCAGTGGGTTAAAGCCTCTGCCTTCAGCTCAGGCCAGGATCCCAGGGTCCTGGGATCAAGCCCCGAATTGGGGGGCGGGAGGTTTCTGCTCAGCGGGGAGCCTGCTTCCCTCTTTCTCTCTGTCCCTGCTGGCCTCTGCCTACTTGTGATCTCTGTCTGTCAAATAAATAAAATCTTTAAAAATAAAAATAAAGGGCCATATAGTATATATTTTAGGCTCTGGGGGCTAGAAGGTCTCTGTTGTAACTACTCAACTTGGCCGGTAGCAAAGCAGCAATAGACCATTCCAGATGTGTGTTACGATAACTTTGTATTTATAAAAACAAACAGTACGTGGAATTGGTATGAGAGCCATAGACATGATACAAATTTATCATAATTTAATTTATCTCCTATTTTTGGAAATTTGTAATGTCTTCATTTTATTTTTTTTTGACTGTTGGTAATACTGTCTTAACATCCTAATATCTAAATCTTCATGTACATTCTTGTTTTTTTCTTAGAGGATAATAGATAATAGAACACTTAGTGTTGCTTGGTTCATTTTGTGGGAATGTGAGAATGGGGAAAGAAAGAATAAAACTTTAAAGAGAAGCAAAGAAAGACTTTGCTTAGAGGGACACAGATTGAGGTAATGACAATGATATAAAACTTTAAAAATAACAAAAATTCCATAAATACACATTTTCCTTTTCATATACCAAGCTTTTCTATTTAATAGCTCTGTAGAGTTTTTAAAAAAATCTTATGTGTATTGAGTTTGAGATTTGGGAGATGGGTTGCAAGTTACAAAATAAGCATTTCTTATTCACTCTCCTAGTATCCTCTTAGGCCAGCATGGTTTGTTTGTTTGTTTGTTTGTTTTAAGATTATTTATTTATTTATTTGACAGAGAGAAAGAGAGAGAGATCACAAGTAGGCAGAGAGGCAGACAGAGAGAGGGGAAGGGAAGCAGGCCCCCTGCTGAGCAGAGAGCCCGATGTGGGACTCGATTCCAGGACCCTGAGATCGTGACCTGAGCCGAAGGCAGTGGCTTAACCCACTGAGCCACCCAGGTGCCCGGCCAGCATGATTTTGATTGTGGTGACCAGTCAGCTTATTTTAAAAAGAAAAAAAAGATGTTAAGCTTTTCTGTTCTAGGTGATGAAGTCTCATCAGTTAGAGCGGGGATTGGCAAACTACTATCCATGGACCAAATCCTTCTCACTACCTGTTTTCATAAATGGATTCTTATTGGAATAGCACATCCATGCCTGTTCACTTATGTATTTCTGTGGCTGTTTTCAGACTACAGTAGCAGAGTTAAGTAGTTGTATCAGACACGGTATAGTCCATAACATCTAAAATATTTACTATCTGCTACTTTACAGAAAAAAAATTTGCAGACCTCAGAATTAGAGGAATGGTACTTGTTAGTCTTTCTGCTTATCAAAAGTGTATGTACAAAAAAATACAGGTAATGTTTCTGTGGGTAAACTAATAAGAATTTAGATGCACAATTTAACAGACCAAATATAGGCACTTAAAATGAAGGAGAAAATGTGGGGAAATGACATAAGAAATGTTGGAATACAGAGGTCTTAATGTGTACTGTATATCTAAATTCCTAAAAGATGAGATTCACAGTACCCGAGTACTGGCTGTTACAGAGGCATCCACCTTAGTTATAGAAGCCCTCCTTACGCAGAATTGCAAAGTAGCCACCTTCACACAGTTTTGCCATGGTGTCTTTAAAAACCAGCAGTTATGCTATGACAGGTTTCTGTGGAGCTTTCCTGGAACAACTTTATTGCAGTTTCTGAATTAGACAACATCAGTCAAATTGGAAAACCCAAATTCTAAAAATTTTTGAAACCTTTGTGTGTAGACTTATTCTCCCAACAACAGTCTTTATCCTAAGTTTGCTGCCTTAATTCAGTTTGACATGACAATAAGAGGGGATATTCAGAAATTAGAAAGATAAAGAATGCCAGTTGCTTGCTTGCTTTGGATCCACATGTACTTAGACATAGCTTATTATTCTAAACCTTCGAAGAATCTTAGATCATTTAGCAGGGTTTCAAAATAGCATAGCTTTCACTAATTTTATATAAACGTTCTTTAAAAGAACCCTGTGTGTGGAGCTCTCTGGAGCATAGTGAAAAAGCTTCTGGATTGAAGTCACGAGTTGTTCAACTACGCAACTAACTAGATGTTTCAAAAGCCCGAATGTGCAGTACAAGCTACCTAGCTCTGGACTTACATTACGAGAGAGAAACCATTAATTAAATGCTTAAGTCACTGGTTTTAGGTTTCTCACAGCTGAGTCTAATCCTGACTGATGGAGGTGGAGCAGAATAGTTTATCTTCAAGGTACTTTATGTATGTGTGGCCCCACGCTTGTGTGGTGTAGAGCTGATGGACGGAAGTCTATAGAAGTGGTCTGTATCTTGTCAAGATAAAGCAGTGCTGTTATGGAACTGCAAATTTTACAATAATAAAGGACCTGTTGCCAAAAAGAAATGGAATCTCACATTGATTTTTACACATTTCTTACTCCTAGTTTAACTTTTTGAGTTTCCTATTCTATCTTGTTTCTCATCTTTTCTTTTCTTTGATATTCATTCTATATTAGAACCATTAAGTGCAATGCCAAGAATTCTTGTGCTGTTTTCAGGAGGTTGTTCTTGAGGAAAGGTGTTAAGGCACTGAGCCATCCCTAGCTGCTGGAGAACCAGAGGGAGGTACATCTGTGTTGATGTAATGACTGCAGCTTTGCATGGGACTTTGGGTTAGTCAGGGTAAGAAAGTGCAGTAAGCTGGGGACTCTTCCCAACACCTATGTGCCCATATAACTCTGTAATCCTTAGATGTATCAAAGTCCCTCTGTTTTCATAGATTTTTTTTTTTCCCAAGATACTCAAGGCTTTTACATCATTCCTTTCTCCTTAAGCAGTTACTCTGTTTTACTGAGGGTTTGTTCATCCATTTAATAAGTATTTATTAAGCACATAAAATGTGCTTTGTGTTTGGTCCTGGGGATATTATGATCATTCAAACACAGCACCAGTTGCAAAGAATTTTCAAATGGGAGAGTCAGATAAGAAAACAGGCATTTACATTACAAAATAAGAACTGAAGAGTTAAGGATTAAGGAAGCCGACATTAGATAGAACCAGCATGGTTAAATGAAAAGAGCATTGATTTTAGATTTTATTGATCTGCTTTTAAATTTTGATTCGATTACCTAGTACGTATGTGATTTGGGGAAAGTTAAGCTTTGTGGTACTTGCGAGGTTTTTATATGTTTTAGAACTGAATATATTTGAAGTACCTAGTTCAGTGCCTGCTGAATAAATTATTTCTGCATTATTCCTAAGTCATATACCACAAATTATTGTAGCTTCAAAGCTGTGAAATAGAAAGATAATGTCTTTATGCCCCTACTTCACAGGAGATATGAAAAGTGGGTATTTAAAAAAAAAAATTCTGTGAAGTCTGAACACCCTCCCTATAAAGAAACGTGTAGAAATCAGGTTTTATAATTATTTCTTGTAAAATTTATCCAAATTTCCATTATTGAGATATACACACTGTAAAACTAGTATCTTAGTAACTTAGAAACTTATAAAATATACTATTACACTAATTCTTTTTTTTTTGTTTTTTTAAAGATTGATTTATTTGAGACAGAATGCATAGTGTTCAGGGGCAGAGAGTCTTAAGCAGACTCCACACTGAGCGTGGAGCCCGACACTGGGCTGGACCTCATGATCCTGAGATCATGACCTCAGCTGAAAGCAAGAGTCAGACACTCGAGCGACTGTGCCACCCAGGCACCACACTATTACACTACTTCTGTAATCACTGGTCTTAGATTTATTTGTCAACTTAAAAGAGGATACTTTTCTGTCTCCCCATCTTCCTTACCCCCATGGTTTAGCATTGCCACATGCTCTTAAACAAATTGTGGTTTATGTCCTGAATGGTAATGGGTGTAACATTTTTCATGAGATATTTAAAAAGCATTGTTAAAATTTAGCTTTTTTTTTTCTCTTCAGAGAATTAAGAAGTTGCAGTATTTAGTAGATATAATCAAGAATTCGCTTTTAAGTGGAAAGGTGTTTTTTTTTTTTTCCCATTCCTTTGAAATTAAGCAACATAACTGCTGCTAACAATAGAAACTGGTCAAACAGCAGCACAATTTATAGTTCTTCAGAAGTGTGAAGTTGGTAGTTGAAATCCAAATACTGCACTTGAGAGGAGGGTATAGATCTTGTCCCATTGTGTGACTGGTCTTTCTAATTTTGCTCTGCTGTATGTAATAACTGCTCCAGATTTATTTGTTAATTCTGTTATAGCTGTACCTTAAAAATAAGATAAACTGATGTTATTCACTATGGTGTTAAATACATCAACAGAACATAGACCTATTTTCTGTGCGTTTTATATAAATCATTCTAAATTATAAATAGAAAAAAAAAAAAAGCAAACAAATAGTTACCTTCCTGTCAAAAAAGGAAAAAACCCCAGTGAAGCAGAGTGGGATAGGGATTGGGAAGAAGGCTAAGGATTGTGTTGGCAGGGCAGTACAGTGATAATGACAGCATGAAAGAAATGGATATGTTCTTCCATCACTGCCATTCTCCCTGTTTGAAGTAGACAAATGGTATGTACCCAAGGGGACCTAGGGACAGTGCTCTGAGGACAGGAACCACTTCTCTACAGCCCTGCCAGATTCGTGAGAGTAATGGTACATCTGTTTTTTGTTGTTGCTGTTGTTACTTAACCTTGTCATGGATACATTACTGTTTCTGTGGCACTTCTTTTGTGGGTTCTTACTCATATTACTTTCTTTATCATAGCTAACCCTGATTGTTGGCAGGTCAGCACCGTTTACCCCTTTTGCACCTTGCCCGATAGGACGGCTTCCTGGGAAGTGTGCATGCTTGTTTTTTCACCTCTCATTGTGTTTCCCCCTCGTCCCACTCCACCAAATGTGCAGTTTAGATATCTAGAGGTCCGTTATGGACAAATGATCTGTAGAGGTTTTCTTTTGCTTTGTTTTTGTCATTTTTGGTTGTTGTTATTGTTTTTTTCCTAATAGCAAAATTTTATTATTACTCTTCCCCAAAATCCCTTCCACACCCTTATAGCAAAATTCCACCTACTGGAACTGCTTCTACCCTCTCCTTTCTCCCAGAGCAGTCACTGTCTCAGGGAATTCTCTTGTTTGAAAACCTTTATGCCAAGACAGGCATACACTGATTTATTTAAAAAACTTTCAGTGAGTTTCTGTAAGATTCATAACACTGTGCTAAGTGATATTATTATAGGGTGATTGAGTGAAGTATGTAAAACCAGTGAGATTTTGCGGGTAAAATACTCAAACATATTTTCACCAAAACTACTATTTCAGTCATACTATAATGCTTATGTTTATAAAATGCTTCTAAATGTTCTGTTGTAAAACGCAGCTAATATAGGTGGCTTTAAATTATGGGTTAATTTTTTTCAACTCTTATCCTAGATAAGCTGTATTGTCATTAGAACATTTAAATGATTTGCATTCTGAGCTTGTAATGTTAAAATTTTAAAATACATCTCTCAAGACTAAACTTTATAATGTGTTACGTTTTTAGGTCAGAAGACATGTCTTCATCTGCATGGCATCTTTCCTTACCTCTATGTGCCATACGATGGTTATGGACAGCAGCCAGAAAGCTATCTTTCTCAGATGGCATTCAGTATCGACAGAGCACTTAATGTGGCTTTAGGCAATCCATCTTCCACTGCTCAGCACGTGTTCAAAGTGTCATTAGTATCAGGAATGTAAGTATATGTTAACTTTTTAAATTTCTTTATTTGTATTTCTAGTACCATCCCAAGTAAAGAAAACCTGTCTGATTCAGAGAAACTGTTTATTTTTCTTTTACTTCTAATATAATGGAAGTAAGGCAAATTTTATGCTTTTTTTTTTTTTAAGATTTTATTTGTTTGTCAGAGAGCACACAAGCACACGGAGGCAGAGAGAGCACACAAGCACACGGAGGCAGAGTGGCAGGCAGAGCAGAGAGAGAAGCAGGCTCCCCACTGAGCAAAGAGCCTGATGCGGGACTCAGTCCCAGGACCCAGGATCATGACCTGAGCTGAAGGCAGTGGCTTAACCAACTGAGCCACCCAGGCATCCCTATGCTTTAATTTTTTAAAGTAAATTTTTATTGCAGTGAAAGATGGTTTAACCTTTTCCATTTCTCCACTTCCTAGAACTGTAGAATTTCATGTGCTTTATTTTAACTTATTTATTGAGCATCTTCCATTTGCTAGGCACTATTCTAGGTGCTTGGGATATACTGGTGAACAAAACAAAGATGTATTTATTACATGATAGTGCTATGGAGCAAAGATGTAGAGAAGTATATGATGGATCAGTAGTATAGGGTAGGAAAGTGGACTGGTGGCAATTTTATACAAGGTCATCAGGGAAGATGGCATTGACAAGGTGAATGACATTTGAGCAAAGACTTGAAGGTGAGGGAGTAGGAATTGCATGGAGGTGATCAGAATGGAGGAAAAAGAGAGTAGGACAAAATGAGGTTAGAGAGATATGAATGGATGGAGGTCATGTTGGCCAGTGGTTCTTAAAGTATGGTTTCCAGGATCACCAACATCAGCTTTACCTGATAATTACAATTATCAAGCCCCACATCGGGCTCTCTGCTCAGCGGGGAACCTGCTCAGCGGGGAACCTGCTTCTTCCTCTCTCTCTGCCTGCTTGTGATCTCTGTCAAATAAATAAATAAAATTTTTAAAAAATCCTTGAATGGCTTCATATTGTTATTGGAATGAATTTAAGCTTCTTTTTTTTTTTTTTAAGATTTTATTTATTTATTTGATAGAGAGAGAGATCACAAGTAGATGGAGAGGCAGGCAGAGAGAGAGAGAGAGAGAGATGGAAGCAGGCTCCATCGGGCAGAGAGCCTGATGCGGGACTCAATCCCAGGACCCTGAGATCATGACCTGAGCCGAAGGCAGCGGCTTAACCCACTGAGCCACCCAGGCGCCCTGAATTTAAGCTTCTAACCACAGCCTATGTGATCTGACCTCTGCCTACCTCTGTACTTAAGTTTACTATGCTCCATCTAGAAATTCTGTATGGGTCTTCTTTCAGTTCCTCTGATGTGCTAGCTCTTTCCCAGCTTCATACATGCAGTTTGCTTTCCTTGAGTGCTCTATCCTTCTCCAGTCCTTTAAATCCTTTACCTCTTCAAAGAAGTTTTCTCTGATTTCCTTACTTAAAAATAGGTTGTCATTATTGTTATTCTGTATCTCTGCCCATTCTTTGTTTCCTTCAGCACTTAATATAGTTGGCAATTATTTTAATTTTTGTTTACTTAATTTTTATGTATTTCTCCCACTAGCATGTAAGCTCTGCAAGAAAAAGGACCATGTTTGTCTTGTCCACCGTGATGTCCTTAGCACTTTGTATGGTGTTGGACACTTAGTAAATATGGCTCAGCAACTATTTGGTTGCATAAATGAATGAGGTGCAAGTTCACACCTATCCTATGATAGTATCAATTAGGTTAAAGATAATTATCAGCTTTATATTCTAATTTTTTAATGTTTAATAGTTTCTAAAGAATTTCCTATACATATTCTCATTTCAAAGTTGAGTTTCCAAACGGCCTAATAAAATGAATAGTTACCAGTCTTTTTTTTTAAAGTAAGCTCTTTCCCCAACAGGGCTTGAACTCACTATCCTGAGATCAAGAGTCACATGCTCTATCAACTAAGCCAGCCAGGTGTCCCACTTACCAGTCTTTCTATATTTTTAATGGGTATTTTCTTTTTTTTTTTTTTCCCCAATTTATTTATTTTCAGAAAAACAGTATTCATTATTTTTTCACCACACCCAGTGCTCCATGCAAGCCGTGCCCTCCATAATACCCACCACCTGGTACCTCTTAATGGGTATTTTCTTAAAGGCATTATCATGTTTTTAAGAATCCGAATACCTGAGGTGAAAGATGAGCCATGCTATGGCTGCCATTCTCTTTTTCCCCTTATTCTAACTTTTTTCCTAACCTAGATCCTTTTTTTATTACCATACATTTTAGCTTCTATGATTATTTTAGTCCTTCAGTTTTTCCTACTTCTTTAGACAAGGTTGTGCATAACTACCAAATTAAAATTTGTACAGGTTTGATTCCAGTCTTTTTGGATAATGCATTATCCTGAGGCTAGGTCAAGAGATAGGATTAGGACTTTAGGAATTCCTTGCTATTTAGCTGCCATGATTCTAGAAAATATACTAAACAGAGATTCCTAATCCATGTAAGTTAATTGAGATCTTTTGCTATTCATTTTCATTTTCCTTCTTACTGTTATTAAAAAACACTTAATTATCAGGTATTTTTTAAGCATAAAATACCTTTTCAAACTCTGTTCCATCCTGCCTTCTTCCATCCAAAGGATCTCCCTGTTGAGGAATTCTTTTAGCAAAACCAACTGAAGCCAACAGCGGGAGGTTAGGGTTGCCAGTTAGATTTTACAGAAGCAGAAAATTGAATTTATAGAATTTCCAGGCTATGTTTTGGGGCCATAGATGTGAAAACAGAATCCTAGATTTAGAAAGAATTTTAGAGGTTTGATAGTCTTAATTTATATTCAGTTTTTGAAATTTATGAAATTTTAATTACAAAACCCTAAAGATCGTTAACAAAACCAAAACAAAGCAAAGAAAACATGTACTATACTGCACATTTAGATTTTTCCCCTATTTATCTGGCTAAAAATAACTCGTGTCTCCAGGTAGAGAACTCTATTTATCTATATGAGAAATACCATAGCAGGAGGAATAAACAGTTGAAATTTTGCCAGTGAGAGAGAATGAAATCATTCATGTAATGTGTCTTTGTTTCATGGCAACAAAAATGGGGTAAATAGTGGCCAACTAGACGAAGTGGTTAAGTGTTTTTTAAAAAAAGTAGGGTGGGGGGGGGAAGAGTGAAGAAGGGTAAGGGATAAGGAGTGATGGTCAGAGAAGGCTTTAAGAGGAAGTGAGGAAGTTTCAGTAGAAACCTGAATGAAGACTGAAAACAAACCATGCCAGTGTTCAGAGCAAGCTTTCCAGGCAGAGAGAATGGCAAGTACTTGAGAGTGGAGTAAGTTAGAGGGGTTAAATGTTCAGGATGGCTAAAGGAGGAGTGATAGGACACAAGATTGGAGTGAGTGGCAAGGATGAGATAAAGAACCTTTTAAGACTTGGTAAATAGTTGGATTTTTTTTTTTTTTAATAGAAATTGCTTTACAACAATCATATAGGTGGCTGTGACCTAAAAGCTTAAACTAGCTAGGGGAAATAAAAGTTTATACTCTAGATAATGACTCTGCTGCCAGATTATTCCTGTATTTGATGTCCACTACACTGTCATGACAGAAATGGTATCCTAATGAGGATGAGCTCTATCTAGTGCCCATTATAAAGGGACAGTATTTTTTAAATGAAAGTGAATGGGTTTACCCACCTAAAGATTTAACCAACCACTTATTTACAGATAAACTCTAGGAAGATATGAAACTTTTTATTTTATATGCAAATTCATACTTGTTTATATATTATTTCTAATTACATCATCTTTGAAAGTGATAGTCTGGGGGCACCTGGCTGGCTCAGTCTGTAGAGCATGTAATTCTTGATCTCAGGGTTGTGAGTTCAAGCCTCATGTTGGACATGGAACATACTTAAGAAAAAAAAATGATTATGGTAGTCTGTATATCAGAGGTACTGGTGTAGTTTCAGATCCTTCTGAAATGATGCAACATGATATTCCAACTTATTTCATCTTGCACTGAAGACTTGTTTCTCTCCTGACCATGTGGGATTTTGCTTCTTCCTTTCCCATTCTAGCTAATGCCCTTGAGAAAAAGCCAGCCTCAACATAATTAGGGTCCTCAAGTAAGGCCATGGTCTTTTCAATCTCTTAAGTTCCTGTCTGCACAGTTTTCGTAGGCTTCATTTGAGTTGGATGTGTGTTATGCACACACACGTGTATGTGTGCGTATATAATATAGGTAAATTGTCTCTGGCTAGTGTACTTACAAAATCAATAATAAACAGAGACAAATAAGCAAAGTAACGTGAATGCTGTTGGTTTTTTTTTTTTTTTTTTAAGATTTTGTTTATTTATTTGACAGAAACAGAGAGAGGGAACACAAACAGGGGGAGTGGGAGAGGGAGAAACGGGCTTCCCACTGAGCAGGAAGCCCAATGTGGGGCTCGATCCCCAGACCCTGTTATCATGACCTGCGCTGAAGACAGACCCTTAACTGACTGAGCCACCCTGGTGCCTCATGAATGCTATTAATTAAAGGACTTTATTAGTGAAGAAATACAGCTTTTGACAGAAAAAATGGGAAATAGGTCAAGAAGGTACTTGAAAGGTCTCTGGTTTTTTTATACATGGTTAGAGTAAAGAGAAAAGAGCTTTTTTTTAAAAAAGATTTTATTTATTTATTTGACTGAGAGAGATCACAAGTAGGCAGAGAGGCAGGCAGAGAGAGAGGAGGAAGCAGGCTCCCTGCCTAGTAGAGAGCCCAATGCGGGGCTTGATACCAGGACCCTGAGATCATGACCTGAGTGAAGACAGAGGCTTTAACCCACTGAGCCACCCAGGTGCCCGAAAGAGCCATTTTTTAATAGAGATATTATTATTGAAATTAAGGTATGAATGGTTTACCACTCCTTTTTGTCCCTAGTTTTTGAAAGTCTTATTTTTATAAACTTCTTAAAAGAAGTAACCAGATTTCACTATTTTATATATTAACCTATTGTAGATTTAATTGGAAGGTTTTGAATGGTTTTGTTTGTTTTTTAGGGTTTTGGTTAATAATGTAAATAAGACTGAATTAGGTCACCTGAGTCTAATTTGGGAAACAAGCTGCATTACTTCATCTCTGAATGCACAAAATAATTTGAAATATCTTTTTCTTTTATTTCAGGCCATTTTATGGTTATCATGAGAAGGAAAGACACTTTATGAAGATCTATCTTTATAATCCTGCGATGGTGAAAAGGTACAAGATAAATAAAAATATGAATAACTATCACTTAAGTATTTCGGTAATAATAAGAAAAATCTAGAAGAAAGGATTATGTAGTTTGTAGCATTATTAAAGGAAGAGACCATATGTATATTTATGTGCAAAAAGAGAGCCATAACTTGGCCTCTAAGAAGGATATTTTAAGAGTGAAAGGACCTTGTTTTATGGCCCCTTGCCGCTTCTTTTCTGTCTTAGGTTTGGAGAGCTTGTAGAAGTAAATGAAGAGAGAGGATGGCTGCCTTGTAGGATCTTAGCAGCGGGAGCAAATGTTCAAAACCAGGAGAAATTTGCTCTTTAGTTTCAAAGCAAAAAGAAATATATGAGAGTGAGGCCAGAGTATAAGCTAAGAACTCAAAATCCTTTTGACTCTTTATTAATGTTAATGAAATTTTATATCCCAGGTTTTTTGTTTGTTTTGTTTTGTTTTTTTCTTTCCCTCCGTAAGTCTGTCTGTATCTTATTTTGTCAATGGTCCTGGAGTCTAAGTCATTAATGGCAGGAAGGGCACATGTAAAGATTTCAGTCATCCTCTGGGGCTCACAACAAGGGTTTTCATTCTGTGTGGTGATGAGTAGGGTAAAAGTGTCCTTAGAGAAATACTTACTGTTGTTTTTTCAGAAGACCTCTCTGCTATTAAGTACTAGGTTTCAAAAGGTGACCTTTTGGTAAGACACAAATTGAATGTTTCCCCAGAGTGGATTTAGGCACCAAGAGAGGCACAGCTATCAACTATGTGAGGTTTATTCTGAATTAGGCCAACTGAGTGCTTCACTGAATCACTGTCTTAATCCCAGTGGTTAGTTATTCCCTTCTCCAGGTAACCAGTGAAAACTAGTTTTCTCTATAATCTGCTCCCACCCTGATCCCAAACAGCTTCTGTTATGTAGGGTACCAAAACAATTTTTCAGAACAGGCACTTACAGACAATGATGTTTCTTATACCACTTCCCTTGGTCACACTTTCTTATATCCATGGAGTCCAAAAGAACAATCACTGTGAATTCCTACCCTATCTTGTACACACAGTGGTGAGAGAGTAAACTTCAATCATTTTTACCCTTTCTCAGCCCCAAGTGTGCTAGAGGGGAACCCATAAATAAAATTTGCATTATCTTTAAAAATAGCCTAGTTCTATGTGAAGTATACATCTAATCTGTTTTTCTTCCTTCTGACTATAACAGTTAAATACTTATTAAACTCTTTCCAGTAAATTTGCTTTAAATTATATAGTCAGGTTATCATAGTGCCTATTGAAATTCCCTGATTTATTGAGAGATTACCTGTATTCAAAATCTGGCTCTACTTCTTATCTCCTGGGACGATTTAGGCAAGTTATTTTCTCTGTCTGTGACTTATCTTCCTCATCTGTAAATAGGGTTGATGTTAGCACACTTCGTTCTGATAATCAAATGTGTTAATATCTATAAGTCGCTCCAGACAGTACCTGGCACATTATAGGTGCTGTGTTGGCTATAGTATATATGAAAAAGATTTTCATATTTTATATGAAATATAAAATTCCTTATTTTATATAAATTAAAATATTTATTTTTTATTTACCCTTGCTCTTAACTTTTCTCCCTATTTTTAAAAGATTTTATTTGACAGAGAGAGAGAGAGATCATAAGTAGGCAGAGAGGCGGGCAGAGAGAGAGGGGGAAGCAGGCTCCCTGCTGAGCAGAGAGCCCAATGTGGAGCTCAGTCCCAGGACCCTGAGATCATGACCTAAGCTGAAGGCAGAGGCTTAACCCACTGAGCCACCCAGGCGCCCCTATCCTTTTATTTTCCATACATATATATACACACACATATACGCACATGTCCTCTTTTTAAAATTTCCATATACGGGGCACCTGGGTGGCTCAGTGGGTTAAGTGTCTGTGCCTTGGGCTCAGATCACGATCCTGGGGTCCGGGATCAAACCCTGCATCAGGCTCTCTGCTCAGAGGGGTGTTTATTCTTCTGTCCCTTCCCCCAGCATGTACTCGCTTGCTCTCTCAAATAAATAAATAAAAATCGTAAAAAAAAATTTTCCACATACAGTTGGTGTCCTGCTAGAACGTAAGTCCACAGGCAAAGATTTTTTTCTGCTATGTTTGATGTATAATTCTCCAGTGTTCAGAATATGTGTCTGGCACTGAGTAGTCAATAACTTTCTATAGAATGAATCAATCCTATATATACCATTTGGAGACTGGTCTCTTGCTTTCTCTACTTGCTCATCTCCTATGAACTTTACTGCCATTTTTTTTTTTTAAACATATAATGTATTATTTGCCCCAGAGGTCTGTGAATCGTTAGGCTTACATACTTCACAGCACTCACCATAGAACATACCCTCCCTAATGTCCATAACCCAGCCACCCTCTCCATCCTCCCTCCCCCAACCCTCAGTTTGTTTTGTGAGGTTAAGATTTTCTTATGGTTTGTCTCCCTCCTGATCCCATCTTGTTTCATTTTTTTCATTCCCTACTCCCCAAACTCCCTACTCTGCCTCTGAAGTTCCTCATCTCAGGGAGATCATGTGATAATTGTCTTTCTCTGATTGACTTATTTCACTCAGCATAATACCCTCTAGTTCCATCCACATCATTGCAAATGGCAAGAGTTCATTTCTTTGGATGACTGCATAGTATTCCATTATATATATACATATATACACCACATCTTCTTTATCCATTCATCTGTTGATGGACATCTAGGTTCTTTCCGTAGTTTGCCTGTTGTGGACATTGCTGCTATAAACGTTTGGGCGCATGTGCCCCTTCAGATCACTGCATTTGCATCTTTAGGATAAATACCTAGTACCTACTCTTACCACACCCTGAAATTTGTCCTGCCTCTGAGATTTTAAATGCAGACATCTTGATTTCTGACTACAGTCTTCTTTTTTTAAAAAATTTTTGAGATCTAATTTACCACATTTTAAGGATATGCAGTTCAGTGATTTTTTTTTTTTGAAGTAAATTTGCTGAATTGTACACTTAACCACTATAATTCAGTTTTAGAACCTTTTCATGGCTCTAATAAGATCCTTTATATGTTGTTGGGGTTTTTTTGTTTATTTTTAAGATTTTCTTTATTTTACACAGAGAGAGACAGAGAGAGAATACAAGCAGGAGGAGTGGGAGGGGGAGAATCAGGCTTTCCACTGAGCTGGAAGCCCAATTCAGGGCTTGATCCCAGGACCCTGAGATCCTGACTTGAGCTGAAGGCAGACGCTTAATGACTGAGCCATCTAGGTGTCCCTGTTTTGTTTTGAGGCCTTAAACTCCCTGGACTCACGACTACTGCCCCATTCTGTATAACTTTCTCCTGCAATTAATTTCTTTCCTATCCAGCTCAGATTCTATTCTCTATCTTTTCAACTCCTTTGTCTGCCAGGTTAACCATCAGTTCTGGGTTAATCTGCTTATTTACCTTTTTTTCTCTGCTATAAACTCTGGCTTCTGATTATTTATTAGAATACAAAAAAATCACAACAGAATGGTGCCACTGTGAATTCATAGTCTTCAACTTCATCTGGGCCCTGCCTTGTCTTATTTCTGCTTTTCTCTAATTTTCTTCTTACCTTTCTCCACCCTTTTTTACTCCAATGTGAAGCCCCTCCCAAGGCTTTGCCTTCTACTTCATAGGGAAAATGGAACTCATCAGTCTAGAAAAGTAGTTGTTAAATTGTGCACTGGGGATTCCTTAGACCCTTTCGAGAGGATCTGTATTGTCAAAATCAGATCTCCATGTTGCTAAATCTAGTTAATACCATTTTGTCCTTAACTTCTGACCTTATGTCTGTGGTTATAGTGTTTTAAAATAACCCCACGTGTTTATTTCTTTGATATAAGCCTCCTCTGATTTTCCTTATACCTGTCTGATTATTCATATTTATGCCATTTTGTTGGTTCCTCTTTTAACATCTGCAGCTGTTCTTGCGGTTATGTCTTAGGCTTTCAGCTTTTCTCTCTGTAGTCTCACCTCACTGTACAGCCTTATCTACTCTTATGGTTTGGTTTAGTTTTTTTCTTTTTGTTAATCTTTATGCATTTGACTTTCAGGTATATATCAATAGCCTAGATTTTCCTCCAGAGCTCTGGATCAATGTATCATACCATCTTCTGGATAAATAGAATAGCTTTGCAGTTAAGAGTAACTTTTTTTTTTTCTCAAATAACTCAATTTTATTAAGATGCTTTACACACACACTTCCTACTGAAAACTGAAGGGCACAACAAAAAAAATTACAATGTCAGAAAGCCAGAAAATCTAGCATATGTACCCACCCTAATTTTGCTTACCAAACCACCCAGAGTTTTCTTGTATTCCTTCTGCACAAGTTACTTGGCTTCTAATTTTTGATATTAGATCTTAATGACTTCAGGTCTCTCAAACACACAGGCAACATTCAACACCTATTAGTGCTTCCTTAGGTCAAATCAAAAGGTGCAAGTATACTGAAGTCATCCAAATGCAAACTACAGGACTCCTCACAAATTACTGGCATCACGGTTAAAAAATAAAAAATAATTAAAAAAAGATATTAAAAAAAAACCTTTGTAATATCACAGATTATCAAAATATTAGTTTGCCCTAACATAGAGCAGCCTTCCAAGCTGCTGCAAAATGATCCTAAAATCACTAGCAGAAAGAAATCAGAGAAAACTTTAATTTTAGCTCTTCCGCTTTTAATTTGTATGATTTGGGACAACTTTTTAATCTAAGACTCAGTTTCTCTATTTATAAAATGGAGATAATAGTATCATAGGTTTGTAGTGAGGATTACCTGAGATTAAGCATTTGAAACACCTAACACAATGTTTAGTACATAGTCCTTAAATATGTTAGCTGCCTCTGCTGTGTAAATGAAGTTATTCTTGTCCTCATTCTCATTGTCATTCATTGTCAGTATTTTCATAGAAACCTACCTCAATACCCCACAATACCTAAACCCCAGGATGTCTAAAACTGAGTTTATCCTTAATCCCTCTCTGAAATTCTGCAAAGAAACCTGTTTTCTTCTAGTCCTTTCTATTTCGGACAAGCAGGCAGAGGCAGAGAGAGAAGCAGGCTTTCTGCCAAGCAAGGAGCCCGATGTGAGACTTGATCCCTGAACCCTGGGATCATGACCTGAGCCGAAGATAGTGGCTTAACCGACTGAGCCACCCAGGTGTCCCTAGTCCTTTCTATTTCAGTAACATGGCAGCACCAAGAAATCTAGACGTCCTCCTTAATTCTTATTCTGCCATATCCTCCGCATCTAATTAGTCACCAAGGCTTGACTATTCCTTATATATCTCCTGAATCAAACAGTGCCATAGTCTTTGTCAACGCTACCATCATCTTAGTTTTTCCAAAATAGTTTCTCACTTCCTAGCTCTAGTCCTATGTATTGTCTAGCTACCCTGGTCATTTGTCTTTCCTGCTCTTTACTTCAAAGGCAAATTCTACTATCTCTTGGAATGTTTTAATAGACTGCATGATCTGACTTTTCATTATCTCTCTAGCCCACACCCCTATAGACACACTCTCCACAGCCTGTCACTAAGCCTCACGCAATGATTTCAGTTCCCAAATAGGCCACGTTTTCTTGTGACCTTTCATATGTATAATTTTATTGTGTGAAATACTCTTCCCTTTCTCCAGAGAAGAAATATCTTTAATTCATCATTTAGTCTCCTGCTTAGAGATTTCTCTTCAAGAAGGCTTTGCAGAAACAACTTTTGTACCTTTATCTTATTAATCCCTTCTAGATGTTTCATATACTTCCCTTTCATAGCACTTACACTTTTTATAATCACCTATTGTTTGTGTTCTCAATCATGAAGGAAAAATAACTCAAGAGAAGACATATTAAAATAGCAGTATTTCAGAGTAGTGGATTTGAGTCATAAATCCTTTTTCAGAATGTTTGTAATAACCTTTAAAAATGTTTCTCTCGGGGCGCCTGGGTGGCTCAGTGGGTTAAGCCACTGCCTTCGGCTCAGGTCATGATCTCAGGATCCTGGGATCGAGTCCCGCATCAGGCTCTCTACTCAGCGGGGAGCCTGCTTCCCTTCTCTCTCTCTCTCTGCCTGCCTCTCTGCCTACTTGGATCTCTCTCTCTCTCTCTGTCAAATAAATAAATAAATAAATCTATCTTTTTAAAAAAAATTTTTTTTTTCTCTCAGTGTTTAAAAGGAGAAACTCTTTTTTTAAAAAGATTTTATTTTTAAGTAGTCTCTACACCCAGTTTGGGGCTCAAACTTAGAACCTGGAGATCAAGAGTCACATACTCCACTGACTGAGGCAGCTAGACACCCCAGGAAAAGTTCATATTTTAGAAACTTTTCACATCCTGTTTTTTTAATATAATTAGTATTAAGTTGGTTTTTGAGGTCAAAATATTCTTCATCCAAGTAGTTTTTTGTCATTTCTTTGAGTGTGCAGCTGACTTTAAAACTTGACCAAACTTTTAATTTCTAACAAAATACAAATTTTCAGTAAAATTAAAATAAAAAACTTATGTGCCAATGTAATGTGTTTCATTCTCTATAGTAGTATAATGTTTCATTTAGCATTTTAGGAACCATAATTTCATGATATAACTTTTTTTTCTAATTTAGGATATGTGAACTTTTGCAAAGTGGAGCCATAATGAATAAATTTTACCAGCCTCATGAAGCGCATATTCCCTACCTCCTACAGCTGTTCATTGACTACAATCTCTATGGAATGAATTTAATAAATCTGGCTGCTGTCAAGTTCCGAAAAGCAAGAAGGAAAAGTAAGGTTAATTTCCCAAGTTCAAATTAAAGCTTTGAAACAAGTGTTATGTAATTGATGATTCATAAAATGACATATATTTAGAAAATAACTGCTGAGTTGATAAAGAATAAAAAGGAATATGCAAAATGGTATTGGGTTCATCAGGAAAAGAATCTCAAAATAATTTTTTTGTAATAACTTTATTGAAATATAATTCACATACCATACAACTCACTCATTTAAAATGGACAATTCATTGTCTTTTAGTATAGTCACGGAGTTGTACAACCATCACCACAATCAAATTCAGAACATTTTCAGCACTTCTAAAAGAAAATCCGTAGTCTTTTTTTTTTTTTTAAAGATTTTATTTATTTATTTGAGAGAGATTACAAGTAGGCAGAGAGGCAGGCAGAGAGAGAGAGGAGGAAGCAGGCTCCCTGCTGAGCAGAGAGCCCGATGCGGGACTCGATCCCAGGACCCTGAGATCATGACCTGAGCCGAAGGCAGCGGCTTAACCCACTGAGCCACCCAGGCGCCCGAAAATCTGTAGTCTTTAGCAGTCACCTTTAACCCTTCCATTCTTCCCACCCCTTAGCAACCACTAATCTATTTTCTGTCTCTGTATGTTTGCCAGCCTGCACATTTCCCATAAATGGAATTGTATTTTTTTTCATTTAGCCTAATGTTTTCAAGGTTCATCCATGTTATAACATCTATTAGTGTTTCATTCTTTTTATGGCCAAATAACACTCTATTTTATGAACATATTACATTTTGTTCATGAGCTCATCAACTGATGGAAAATTTGGGTTTTCTTTTTGGCTTTTTGGCTATTATGAGCAAAGTTGCTTTGAACATAAGTACAGATATTTGTGTAGCCATATATTTTCACTTCTCTTGGGCGCATATCTAGGAATAGAATTTCCGGGTCAGATGGTCTAGCATCTTTTGTTTTTGTTCTCATCGAATTCCTTCTCTTCTGCTTGAAACAAAATGAACCCAACATTCTTTTTCTGCCAATGCTATTGTCCTGTTTTAATTTTTTCTTTTTATTCACTGCCATACTTCTTAAACCAGAGGCTAGCTTTTTTTATCTCATAGTTTACTGTCTATTCTTTTTGGTTTAACTTCTTACATTTCTTCTACAGTATCCAAACTATGCTCGAAAAAGTAACCAGGAAGGATTTTTTTCCCCCTGCTCAATAACAGACTAAGTGATTATAATTAACCTTCCTGTTAAAAACAATTTAAAGGCCAAGAAGATTTTTTGAAAATCTTAAATGCATCAAAGAGATACAAAACAGCAAAGAAATACTGGCCAAAAGAGGAAATAGACTGCTGAAAATCAACCTTTGCCCTGAGGGTTTTGCTCACCCTGGAAAATTTGGACTCTCCATTGAGACAGCCTTTCCAAATGAGAGAGGCAGAAACAAAACCCAGGGTCTCATTGGGTAAAATGTCCTTACAAACTAGAAAGTGGAACAGCTTTAAGATACTTCAACACAGTTTGAATTCCTTGGGAATAAAAGAGATTCCCAGATCTAGAACTTGATCTGAGGTAGTGATGGTCTGGTCATATACTCACCATTCAGTAGAGGCAAATTCTAAATTCTACTGTAGAATTTTATTACAGGTCTTAAATTATTCCTAAAAATAACATTTCAAATAGAATATGTTCACACAATTTAGAATATACCAGACACACAAGAAAACTCTCTATGAGCAAAACCTAGCAAACATTGATGTGTGCACACATGTGCACATACACATGCTCTAAAGACTTACAAGGAATTCAGGTACTGGAATTACAAATGCAATTTGGAAAACTATAATGCAGAATCCTTATCAAATATAATACTATTTGCAATGCTTTAATATATAATGTTATACATACTTATAGTTGTTTTTGTCATGTCTCTCCATGATGGTGATAATACCTTTACATGAAACAACTTAGATGCAGTAATACTATTTCTGAAAACAGATTTTGTTATATTGACAACTTAAATATTACATTTTTTAAATCCACAAAAATTGAAGCATTGACCAATATATGACTCACCTTTTAAGTAGACCAAAATAATTCATTTGTTCATAACTAATTCTACTAGATAGTAATCTCAGTTTTAGGTGCAATGTACAGTTTACTAAATGCCAGGTTTTCTGGCATCTCAAAATCTTAGAATTTTATAAAATTCTGTATAAACCAAGTTGTATAAATAGTCCATAGGATCCCAAGATAGAGATCATCTGATAAAGGATGAAGTAGTCTGTCTGCCCAGTATCTTTCTTTTTCTCCATAGAGAAAAAGAGTAGAAAGTGAAGGCAGGAAGAGAAAAGATATAAAAAGGCGGGAGAAGGGTAACTTCACTGCTTAACTTCCTTCCCTACAGGAATTGTTTCCCTAAATTTTTGTGAGGGCTTGGTTATTTCTTATCTGGGAGATCCTTCTTTTGGTGAGAGGGGCAATGTAGAGATTTTCAAGAGTAAAGCTTTAAGGAATCAAATTACCCAATTTCAAGACATTTATTATAAAGCTACAGTAATCAAGATAGCATGGTATTAGTAAAAGGATGGGATATACAGACCGATGGAACAAAAGAGAACCCAGAAACAGACCCCCACAAATAACATCTACTTATCTTTGGCAAAGGTACTGTCTTAATTCAGTGAAGAAAGGATAGTTTTTTCAATAAATGGTGCTGCAATCACTGGATGCCAGAAAATAAAAATAAAAGAACCCAGACACATACTTTACACCTTATGTAAAAATCAAAGTGTATCATAGACTTAAATGTGAAATTTAAAACTATCAGACTTACAGAGGAAAACAAAGGGAAAGTCTGCCTGACCGTGGATTGGCGATGAGGTTCAAGGTAGAATACAAAAAAATACCCATGAAAAGAAAACTGCTAAGTTGATTTTATCAAAATTAAAAATTTTAGCTCTGTGGAAAATACTATTAATGAAAAGGTAAGTCACACACTGAGAGAAGACATTTTCAAATTACCTATCAGATAAAGTACTTGCATCTAGAATATGTAAAGAACTCTCAACAGTAAGAAAGCAAACAATCCATTTAAAAATGGTCAAAAGAGGGGCACCTGGGTTGCTCAGTCGGTTGAGCATCTGACTCTTGCTTTCAGCTCACTTCATGCTCTCATGGATTATGGGCCCAAGCCCCACTCCCCCCCACTCAGCATGGAGTCTGCTTGAATCTCTCCCTCTGCCCCTCTCCCAATATGCACATTTGTGCTCAAGCTCTCTGAAATAAATAAATATTTAAAAAATAAAGTCCAAAGATCTGGATGGGTCCTAGCAAAGAAAAAGATATAACAATGGCAAACACATGAAAAGATGATTGTTAATATTATATATCATTAGGGAAATACAAATTACAATCACAAAGAGCTACTACTGCGTACCTTTTAGAATAACTAAAATCCAAAAACTAGCAATACATGCTGGCAGGGATGTGGAACAACAGTAACTCATTCATTGCGAGTGGGAATGCAAAATAGTGCAACCACTTTGGAATACAGTTTGGCAGTTTCTCATAATGTTACACATAGATTTACATGACCCAGTGATTGCTCTCCTCTGCATTTACCCAAGTGATTTAAAAGTTATGTCTGCCCAAGACCCTGTATGCAAATTTTTTGTTTGTTTGTTTGTTTGTTTTTTAAAGATTTTATTTATTTATTTGACACAGAGAGATCACAAGCAGGCAGAGAGGCAGGCAGAGAGAGAGAGGAGGAAGCAGGCTCCCTGCTGAGCAGAGAGCCCGATGCAGGCCTCCACCCCAGGACCCTGAGATCATGACCCGAGCCGAAGGCAGCGGCTTAACCCACTGAGCCACCCAGGCGCCCGTATGCAAATGTTTATAGCAGCTTCATAATTGCTAAAAGTCTAAAGTAACCAAAATGTCCACTCATTTGGGTAGTGGATAAAAAGAATACAGCAGGTTGGTTATCAGTATCAAATACAGATGATAGTTCAATTAGGATTGAAGAATGGTAAAGATTCTAGACTATGAACAGTAGATATTTATAGAAAAAGAAGGTAACTTTCACAGAAGTTTATTTCCAATAGGAAAACATGAGAAAAGTTTGAGTTTTCAAATACATGTAAGCCATTTATTTTAGTTACAGAAGTTAGATGAGAATTAGCATGTTAATTAGAAGGATTTTTTTTTTCAAGATACAGAAAATTTTCACAATTTGAAGGCAGGAACACATGAGATTTAGTTGGAAATTAAGAGCAGGGAAATTGTTGCAAGTATGATGAAATAAAATTTATATCTTAATTCCTTATACTAAAGTCCCTCAGGTTTTGGTGTGTTTTGTTTTGCTTGTTTTGTATAAAAGGTTATAGTGAAATCATGGAAAGAAGCGAATCACTTTTTTATATTTTACCATGTTTCTCAGACACATTAAACTGACAGTTTACTTCTTATGGTAAATTAATATGTATTACTTATATATGCATAACTTAACATTTTTGTTTTGGAAGACAAGTTAATGTATATAATGAAGTCTTTTGAAAATGGAGTAAATTCAAAAGTAGATAAGATTTAGAAATTTTAACAGTATATAGGCATATACAGTTTTTTTCTCAGGATTTCAGTTATATAATCAGGTGTCAGATGAATGGAAATGGTGCTAATTACTGTAATTGTTAAGGTGAAGTATATAAACAGAGTAAATATTTTGAGCACCACAGAGGTATTTTGTATTTTTTATCATCCACAATTGAAAAATTATATATGTATATAATTTTATGTGTGTGTGTGTATTTTTAAGTTAGGGAGTTTCCATGTTCTTTAGGGAAATACGCTAAAACAGTGCACAAAAAGTAGGTAAGATGGTTTTCTATAATGTTATCAATAACTTTGAATCAGTAAACTTGTATTGATTCTTTTTTCATATGAATTTGTTAGAAAATAGTATTTATGGTAAATTACAACTTACAAAGTAATTTCATATTAATGCCCTAGCCACCTAACAGCAAAGTCTTTAAAAACATCTAAAGGTATGTAAAATCACTTACATGTTTCGGCATGTGTTTTATTAAAATAACAAAGGTAATACCTGATCTTAGTTTTAATTGCACTATTTTGTGATCAGGCTAACCAAATAAGATCAAAGTACTGGGGCACGTTGGTGGTTCATTTGGTTGAGTGTCTGACTCTAATCTCAGCTTGGGTCTTGATCCCGGGGTGGTGAGTTCAAGCCCCATACTGGACTCCATGCTGGACACGGTGCCTCCTTAAAACAACAACAAACAAAAAGCATTAAATTTAGCTGGAAAAGATTACAAATTTAGCGTCTTTCTTAATGTTAGAATTTTGTCCATGCTACTCAATTAAGCTTTCTCTTAGAATTTAAATTCCTATAAGAGATCACAGAAAAGTTACTAAAATTTAGAGACTATTTCAGAGTGTGACCCCAGGACTCAGTGCCCGAAACCTAGACAACTAAGCAAACATGCTTAGTCCAGTCTTCCACCACTGGTCAAATTGTATTTGTATTTGCCCCCGGTTTCTACTCACTGCTGTTAACTGCCATCACTTCTGAAATGTGTTACATATTTTTTTGTTGGGGGCATAGTGTTGAAGTATGTTTTGAATCTTAACCTGGAATCTAATTTCCACTAGAATTTTAGTGACGATTCATACAGAATACCCTAGGAATTTAAAGTCTATAAAAATTCTTAATTCTTCATTATTTTCAAAATGAGATTTTAATCATACCTACCACAATAGCACACTTAAATGTGTCATACTTTTATTCCAGTATCTAGGTATTGTGTCTATTTTTCTCTCCTATACATATTACAAATACTTTTGTTCCCTCTTAGTTTGGAACCATTGTTCTCTGATGTACATATGCATTCCTGTGTGTGTATGCATTTTAAGGACACAATTTTAGAAACTAGTCATACAGGTTTTATATTATTTTACCTAAAGGGTAATTGTATGCAAATTAAAAGTAGAATTTATCCCCTTTTACCTTTCTATTTCCAGGTGATCCATTGCGTGCAACTGGATCTTGCAAGGATCAGCTACCAGGAAATTCTCTTACTGGTACTTTATTTCGGTGGGAAGAAGATGAAATACCAAGGTTAGTTAATGTTGTAAAGGGAATCTCTAAGTTTGTCAAAGAAGCAAATCTCAGCATTAGTATGTTACATGGAATCACAGATTTTAAAAACAGACCTTGGAAATATGAAAATAGACCTACTTATTACCTAATTAATAAAAGTAATCTGGGTATAAATTTTTATACTTTTCTCCAACATCCATCTTCATTATGCGTTGTAAATTGATACCCTATAACTTTTCAAATAAAATCACATAGTAAAATAATTTAAAATGTAAATAGCAGATACTTTTAGTAAAAATAACCCTCAAATTTCTAAATATTTTTATGGAAAAAAGTAGATTGACATACTCTGAATGAATAATGTAGTTTGTGATTTCTTTTGACCAGGTATATTATTTATTAGACTTTCTGGGAGAGGTAACATTTCCCAAATGTTTAGATTACAGATATGTAATTAGTACCTATCTAAATTATCAGTAATAGCTGTATACATAGAATTCAGAAAGGTATCCGTCTTATACCACAATGTTTGCCCAAGCTTTCTTGATCCTTCTATCAGTTGGGTATTGGCAGGATAATTATGGTCTTCCTCTTTTCACATATGTCATCTGATGCTTTTTTAAGTTGGTAATTTTCATGAACAGTGCAAGATAGAAAAAGTGTTTAAATGATTTTATGTTTATTTCATAATAAGAAAGTATGAATTTAGTAAGTGACTGAAGATAAATTATCATAAAAATATTTGTTTAAAGTTTATGTTATTTAAGATCCTAATATGTGCTTCACAGAATTTTTACATTTTAGAATTAGTTGGGTTTTTAATACCTACACTTAAGAAAGACTCTCACTAAATAATGATAAAAATACATTATTTTATGACAGAAGTAATTGTACCAGAATGAAACTTTGAGGTCTTCAGAGTGATATGCACAGTGATATCTTGATTGACTTGAACCAGTATTAAGACTTTTTGATAAATATGCACACAGACGTTCACATATGCATACATATGTATTTCTTGGTTCCTTCTCAGTACAGCAGAATTATTTTTTAATCATATTGAAATGGTATTGAGTTTAGACAGAATATTAATCACCACATGAAATCAGATTCTAATCAGTCCAGGGCGATGTGACCAAGAAGCTACTTGCTGCCTTCATTTTTTGTGCTTGTGATACAGTTCCTCGATCTCTCTGAAATTGGAGCACATCAATTTGATCCAAGGACTTGACCTATTCACTAGAGCCTTCAGTTCTGAAAGTTTTATATTTAATAACTTGTGTTTTGCTTGATCAAATAAGACTAGAGTTTATTAGTACTTGAAATCCATTTATAGGCAACCATCTTTCTAGTTAGCTCATAGTAAAGCTTTACTGGTTAGGAGTAAGTTTGGGGAAACCATATATAATAAAAAGTTTGCGATTTAGAATGTTTTTGGGGAGCCCATCTTATTCTTAGCAATTGACAAATTATGAGCAAAGGTATGAGTAGGCAAACTAATAAAATTAGAAGAGGTACTCAGAATTAGAATTTATAATAAATATAGGATAACTCTGTAGTTTTTCTCAGATTATCCTTTGGGGATGCTTATGTTGTAATAAACATGAGAATCCATTGTTTTGAAAGACCCTTCCCCCAGTTGTTAACTAATTAACTGCTCTTTTGCCTTTCTGTAACCGCTTGGCTTTTAGGGTGTGACACTGGTCTCCTGTTTGAACAAGATACCTTCTGCTAATAGCCGAGGCATAGTCACGTAGGCAGGGGGCCGCATAGTCACGTAGGCAGGATGCTTCTCTGCTGAGTAATAAGGTCCAACTCCCCCTCCTCACTCCCCCTTCCCACCTTTTGCCAATCCGCAAACACCAAGTATGCCTTTTTCAAATGTTCAAATTGTCAGCCAATCAGCCCTGCCCCATCCAAAACTTGTTTGTACCTGTCTATAAAAATCCTGCACCACCCCAGCCTGGGATGCTCAGCTAGCAGGAGCTGCTGACCAACCGCAGGCGCCCGCGCTACAATAAAGAACCTCTTGCTGATTGCATCCTGTGGCAGTGTTGAATTCTTGGGTAAGGGGATCCACGGGTCTTTCAGTTTCACCAAGTACAAATAACATAATGTCAAAAAAATTTTGCCATGGATTAGTACTCTTAAATTTTATTAGTCTCATTTCTCTCCTCAGTGCTATTATCACCTTCTTGCTGGTTTTTTTTTTTTTTTTTAAACAAAGAAATATTTTACATTCCCTCACAAACTTTATTACAAGGACTATGACAAATAGCAGCAAACTATTAAGGGACGAGAGTGCTGAGTTAGCAGTTCTGCTAACCCTACTCCTTAACTCATTGTAAATTACCACATTTCATGGACCTTCAGGGTCCTTTGCCCCAGAGTGTTGAATCCACAAAAGTCAAGTCTACCACAGTAATCTCAACCTTGGCTGCCCAATCGATTGATCTGAAGAGACTTTTAAAATGATAGATGTTTGAGCTCCACCCTCAGTGATTCTAATTAGTATGTCTGTTGTGTTAAGCTAGAAACAGAAATGTTCAGAGAGGCACGATTGTCTAGTTACCATCCCATTGCTTATCTGCTTTTCATGACCATAATGAATAGTTTACATGTTTTGCTGACTCGGATTTTTTACTTACGGTTTTTCTATCTACTGGAAACAATTTTTTAAAAAGATTTTATTCATTTATTTGACAAGAGAGATCACAAGTAGGCAGAGAGAGAGGGAGAAGTAGCTCCCTGCTGAGCAGAGAGCTCGATGTGGGACTCGATCCCTGGAGCCTGAGATCATGACCTGAGCCAAAGGCAGAGGCTTAACCCACTGAGCCACCCAGGTGCCTCTGGAAACATTTTTAGTGTGAAAATTACTTCCTTTCACTAGGAACACCGCCTATACTGAATGTCTAAAGTAGTTTTGTAATAAGGGCAAGAAATAGTTGTAAATTTTTACTATGAGATTGCTTTTTTTTGTTGTTATCGTTCCCATCTTTTATCATGAATATGTTGCTCCTGGGAAATCCATCCTTGAAATTTATAGTATAATTCTGGAAAAAATTGTGAAACTTTTTGGTAAAAGGAGAAAACTGTTGGCCAAACTATTTTATCTACTACTTCAATTCATGGTAAAACTGGTTTTATTAAATTATGAGAATAAAAAAAAAGAAAAGCTATATTGATAATTTTTTTTTCTGAAAGTGAAAGGGATATATTGTGATAGGCTAGCTAATATGTCCCTTCTCTGTCAGAAATGTAAAAAGATACAGGTATGTTTTATATCTACATATATATAAATATGTACATATAGGGATTTCCTTAGGGATCCTTAAGGATAGATAAGAGAAAATTAGGTTTTGCTAATATGTTTCTCTTAAAACATTAAAAAAAAATCTTTCAATTAAAAATGTTAATGAAATCTGCCATCACCCACTTTCTAATAAAAGTTCTTTTCATTTAGGGTCAGTATTTGTAGATCATCTAAATTTTGGAATGAGTAAACTGGTATTCATAATAGATGCTGTATGTTCATTCTGTCAAACAGGGTTAATTATATGGTATCTTCCTAATCCTGCTCTGATGAAAAAAAAAATGCTTTTGAGTAAACGAACATTAGTGGGAAACAACCCTCTGAAGTTGTCATAAGAATTAATGGCCTTGTGGTATCAGCACTTTTCTTAGCTATAATCCCACTGTTGAACTCATATAGTTTCTCAGTTCTGTAGTTATGGAGACTTTCAAAACGTTCCTTAGCTCAGCAGTGGTTGAAGGCAGGGAGAACAGTATCATTTGCCCCCTTTTCAGTAAGCTCTCTTCCCCTTATCTCTTGTTGCATATTCTGTCCTCATTGTTTTATAACCAGCTATGATTGCTGAGGAAGATGCCTCTGGGCAAGTGATTACAAATGTATATGGTTTCTGTATCCCTCTGTTGTCATCTAATCCCATTCTACCTGGCTATGACCCTCATGCTAAAACATTGTACATTCCTTACATATAAAATATAATGAACCAAAATATATGAAATATACTGAAAAAGAATCTCAATAGAGTTGTCAATACAACAGGTTTTGTATTTTTCTCTTCCTGTATTTTATTTCTTTTTATGTATACACACAGTATCATCATGAATAATTGTGACTTACTATAATATCACTAAACATGAAAAGTTACAGTTATGTGACACATGTTTTTTAAATCTGTTATTTATTTTTTAAGTAATCCCTGCCCAATATGGGACTTGAACTCACAGCCCCAAGATCAGGAGTTGCATGCTTTACTGACTGAGCCAGCCAGGCACCCCTGATTTATTATATTTTTGGGTATCTTCTTAATACAGCTCTTTAATACTGGAAGGTGTCGAACCACAGAGTACATGTGAACTAGAAGTGGATGCTGTAGCTGCTGATATCTTAAATCGGCTGGACATTGAAGGTATATACACAATTATTAATATGTGTTTTTATTTTTAAAATTTAATGACCAAAATAGAGTAGAAAAAATAGGGAAGAAAACAGTAGTAGAGAAGTAATATATTATAAAAGGGGGATGCAAAAATCTTAGGAAGATTTCTTCTGTACCTCTGATGAGACAGTCATTATTTTTTCACTGGTATGTCCATTCATGTTAAGTATATTTGCATAGACATGAGCCTAAAGTAAGATACTAAATACATCAGCCATCATAAAAGAATTTCATATATTCTGCCTTTCAATTTTTTAATTTTCAGGTTATATACCAGGGAGGGAACTCTTAGGTGTATTGACTGTCATCAAGTGCTTGAATCTTACTCATTTGCTGGGTTTTTGGGAGCCAGTAGGAAGAAAACTAAAACAAAAGAATAATGTAATAATGTAGATTGGGAATGTTTGGTCATTTTATTACACAAAGCAGGTAATTTTTTTTAAAGCAGTATTTGTTTTTTTAAACTTTGGATTTCTTTTTCTGAGCAAATATTTTTCACTTTGATCCTTTTCATATTGAAGTATTATTGTGATTATAGCTCAAATTGGTGGAAACCCTGGTCTGCAGGCCATATGGGAAGATGAAAAGCAACGGCGAAGAAACAGAAATGAAACTTCTCAAATTAGCCAACCTGAATCACAAGGTATAAACCCAATAGTACTCTGGTGATTTTTTTTTTTTTTTCTAAAATTTAAGCCATTGAGTTTTTACCTTGACGTTAAATTTTACTTATCAAGTTACCTTTAAATGTTCTAATTTTTTCCTTCTGTCATTGCTATGAACTGTAATTCTTTACCCTCAAAGTGACACTCATTATTTTCTCCCTCCACCCGTACTCCCAACCACCATAGAAACTGTCATCTTCATTGTCCGGTTTTGACCTTACCTTGTCTTCTTGTCCCACCTCTTTGCTTTTTTTTAATTTTCTAGTGTGTTCTGGGTTTTTGTAGAAGAGTCCCAACGTAGCCACTACATTTTGTTCATTAAACTATGAAAATGTAACCCTTGAAATACTGCCCTTAAACTATTTTCTTTGTATGTCCTTAAATTCCTGCTATGATCATCTTGTACAGCTCAGAAAAAAATACTCAATTAATGTATTTTATGTATTACTAAATTCTTTGTATTACTAAATTCTGTATTAGTATACATACTAAATTCTGTATTACTAAATTCTACATTTTATGTATTACTAAATTCTTCTACATTCAAAAAAGAATTTGAGGGCTTAAATGCCATGAATACAATAAAAATTTTAAGTAAAAATAAAAGAATTAGAGATACACATAAAAGAATAAAAAGACATAATTCAGGAGGTAAATATATTTGAAATATAGTAATAATTATACATTGAAGTCCAATTAAAACTTTTATTATGTCTTAGACACTAAAAATGCTATGATAAATTTGGAATGCCTTCTAAGGCATTCTAAGATAGAAATATTTTATAAAGGGGAAATTTCTAGGTTCAGAGTGTGTGGTACATTTATAGGTAGAGAGCAATGTTTTTGATTTAGATTTAAGTTATAATTATAGAACTTAATCTTGAACTGACTTTAAGTGCTTAATTTTATAGCTTCAGTATCAACCATTTCCCTTTTGTTTGACTTTATAATAGGACTACTTTTAGGTGGTATTATATGTGTCAAGAGAAAGATAGGAAATTGTAACTATTTTAAAAGCTACTCTAAGAGAAAGGAAAATATTTCATTCATTTGTTATCCACATGTTTTAATGCACTTTTAAAATTCAAAGATCGCAGGTTTGTGCCAGCAACAGAAAGTGAAAAAAATTTTCAGAAGAGACTTCAGGAAATTCTCAAACAGAATGATTTCTCTGTGTAAGTGGTTATTTATTATAGATCTCAGAACGAATTTTATTGCTTGGCTATCTAGTTTGTTTTATAAAGGATATGTTTTAATTAAGCAGAACATTATCAGGATCAGTGGACTACAGCGATGGATCTCAGGAGTTCTCTGCTGAGTTAACATTGCACTCTGAAGTTCTGTCTCCTGATATTATTCAGTGTACACCAGCCAATATGGTAGAAGTCCACAAAGATACAGAGTTGAGCAAAGGTGAGGTTTGTTTTGCAAGTATACAGAAAATACTACCATAGACTACAGTAGTATTTGGTTGAGGTAACTAAGTTTCTTCCATTCCTTTACGTTTTCTTCATTTCTAGAGGTAAACACTGTTCTAAAGTTGGTGTAAATTGTTACCATATATGATTGTGTATTTTCTTATGTATGTATGTCCATAATATATACTGCTATTTGGGGTTTTAAATTTTACACAAGTGATATTCTACTTGAAATAAATTAAGCAACTTGCTTTTTTCATTCAACACTTTAAAAATAATTTAATTGAGGAGGCACCTGGGTGACTCATCAGTTAAACATCTGACTTGTGATCTCAGCTCAGGTCTTGATCTTTGGGTTGAGTTCAAGCTCCATGTTGGGCTCCATGCTGGGTGTGGAGCCTTTAATTAATTAGTTAATTAATAATTTGAGGTATGATTTGTATAACATAAAACACACTTATTTTTAATGTACAATTCAGGGACACCTGGGTGGGCTCAGTAGGTTAAGCATCTGCCTTCCACTCAGGTCATGATTCCAGGGTCCTCGGATTGAGTCCCACATTGGGCTTCTTGCTTAGTGGGGAGCCTCCTTTTCCCTTTGCCTGCTCTGCCTGCCGCTCCCCCTGCTTGTGCCCTCTCCCTCTCTGACAAACAAATAAAAATAAAAAATCTTTTTTAAGTGTACAATTCAGCGATTTAGTAAACTTACAGAGTTGTGCAAAGATCCCCATAATTCAATTTTAGAACATTTCCTTCACCTCATAGGATTCCTTGTGTCCATTTGCAGGCACATCTTTCCCCACCTCCAGCCATAAGTAATCACTAATCCACTTTTCTGTCTTTCAAGATTTTGTCTTTTCTAGATATACCATATAAATGAAATTACACAATATATAATCTTCTGTGTCTTTCATTTAGCATATTTCAGGTTCATCCATATTATAGTATCAGTATTTAAATTTTTAAAATTTTATTACCAGATAGTATTGCATTTCTCGGCTATTACTATATTTTGTTAATTCATTAATCCGTTGATGGATATTTGAGTTGTTTCCACTTTTTGGGCTCTTAAGAATAATGCTGCTAGGGGCGCCTGGTGGCTCAGTGGGTTAAGCCGCTGCCTTCGGCTCAGGTCATGATCTCAGAGTCCTGGGATCAAGTCCCGCATCGGGCTCTCTGCTCAGCAGGGAGCCTGCTTCCCTCTCTCTCTCTACCTGCCTCTCCATCTACTTGTGATTTCTCTCTGTCAAATAAATACACAAAATCTTTAAAAAAAAAGGAATGCTGCTAGAGAGAGGAAGTAGGATGGCAGAGGAGTAGGAAACTGAAATATCATCAGGTACCAGGAGTTCAGATAGCTAGTTATCAAACCATTCTGAACACCTACAAATTCAATAGGAGATAGAAGAGAAGAGGAGCAGCAATTCTAGGAACAGAAAATCAACCACTTTCTGGAAGGTAGGACCTGTGGAGAAGTGAATCCAAAGCGATGGGAAGAGAGACCACGGGAGGAGGGGCTATTTCCCAGCAAGTGAGGGAGCAGCAGAGCACAGAATTGGAACTTCTAGAAGTCTGCTCCACTGAGGGATGTCATTCCAGAGGCTAAGTGAGGGGTGGAACCCTTGCAGGGACAGTGTAATCTCAAGACCTGCAGGGACACAGAAAGACCCAGGGGTGACTGAGTGTGGCAAAGCTCCCAGGTATTGGAGCAGGGAAGCTGGCTACAGAGATGGAGCTGAGCAGTGAGCTCTCAGCTTGGGGTTACCTTAAGCCGTCGTCCAAGTCACAGTCGAGCTACTGATGTTTGGCCAGGGACCGCACAAGTGGCAGATCTGGAGAGATCCCCTCCTTCCTCCTCCAGGAGGAGCAGCATGGAAGCACACGGCAGGAATCTGCTGCATTTGGAGACTCCAAATGGGTCCATGTGCCAGAGATAGAAATGGTGGGTCACAGCTTGGGTGAACATGGAGTGCAGCCAGAGACCAGGGAGACAGGAGGGATTGACAGCTTTTCTCTGAGGACGCATTAAGGAGTGGGGCCACGAGCTCTCCACTGCTACAGGCCGGAGATTTGGAGGGCACTATCTTCATTCCTGTCCTCCAAAGCTGTATGGAAAGCATTCAGGAAATAAAAGCTACCAAGAGCGAACCCGAGAAGATTACTTAGCCTGTCCCCCAGCAAGGGCGGTACAATTCCTCCTCAGGCAAAGACATTTGAGAATCATGACAGTAGGCCTCTCCCCCAGATGTTCAGCGGGAACATCCAGCGAAGACCAAGTTCACGAATCAATGAGAACTGCAGAATTCCAGAGCTAGGGGAAAGCAACACAAGAATTCATGGCTTTTCCCCCATGATCCTTTAGTCTTTCAAAGGTAACTTTTTAAAACTTTTTTCTTATTCTATTTTTTAACTTTTCCTCTTAACTATTTTAATGTTTTTAAAACTATTTTATCTTATCAATACCTTTTTTAAAAAATCTTTTAAAATTTTCATTGTTAGAGTCATATTCTGTCTGTTCATTGTATTTAACCTTATTTTTTATATACATATAGGGTTTTTTTCTTTAAAATTTTGGGATACAATTTCTTCTAATAGATCAAAATATACCCTAAGTCTAGCACTTGGCTCTGTTCTAGTCTCTAGCCCGATCACATTCTCTCTTCTTTTTTTTTTTTTTAAACTTCTTATCAATTCCTGTTTTAGAATCTTTTTAAATTTTCATCTTTATAGTAACATTCCATCCCTTCATCATGTTTACCCTTATTTTTGCATATATATGTGTAAGTTTCTCATGCTTTAAAATTTGGGGAGATAGTTTCTTCTAAGAGACCAGAACACTCAAAATCGAGTGGCTGGCTCTGTTCTGTTCACCAGTATAATATATATATATATTTTTTAACTTTTTATTGTTTATTTTTAATTAAAAAAATTTTTTTTTTAATTTTGCCTCCTTCCCCCTCCCCCCCCCCGCCCCCGGTTTTGGATCTCTTATGATTTGGTTAGTGTATATTTTTCTGGGATCTTTGCCACCCTTTTAGTATTTTGTTCTTGTTCTCTCATTTATCTATTCTTATCTGGACAAAATGAAAAGATGGAAAAATTCACCACACACACACACAAAAAAAACCCAAAAAGCAGTACCAGTGGCTAGGGACCTAATCAATATGGACATTAGCAATATGTCAGAACTAGAGCTCAGAATGACGATTATCAAGCTGTTAGCTGGGCTTGAAAAAAGCATGGAAGATACTAGAGAATCCCTTTCTGGAGAAATAAAACCCCTTACTGGAGAAATAAAAGAACTAAAATCTAACCATATTGAAATTTAAAAAGCTATTAATGAAGTCCAGTCAAAAATGGAGGCTCTCATTGCTAGAATAAATGAAGCAGAAGAGAGAATTAGTGATATAGAAGACCAAATGATGGAGAATAAAGAACCAGCAAAAAAGAGACAAACAACTACTGGTCCACAAAGGGAGAATTCAAGAGATAGGTGATATCATAAGATGAAACAACATTAGAATAATTGGAATCCCAGAAGAAGAAGAAAGAGAAAGAGAGGGGCAGAAGGTATATTGGACCATATTATAGCAGAGAATTTCCCCAATTTGGCAAAGGGAACAAGCATCAAAATCCAGGAGGCAGAGAATCCCCCCTCAAAATCAATAAAAATAGGTCCACACCCCATCATCTAATAATAAAACTTAACAACTCTTAGGGACAAAGAGAAAATCATGAAAGCAGCTCAGGGCAAGAAATCTGTAACTTACAATGGTATAAATATTAGATTGGCAGCAAACCTACCCACAAAGACCTGGCAGGCTAGAAAGGACTGGCATGATATACTCATAGCACTAAACGAGAAAAATATGTGGCCAAGAATATGGTATCTAGCTAGGCTGTCACTGAAAATAGAAGGAGAGATAAAAAGCTTCCAGGACAAACAAAACTTAAAAGAATTTGCAAACACCAAACCAGCCCTCCAGGAAATATTGAAAGAGCTCCTCTAAGCAAAGAGAGACCCTTAAAGTAGTAGACCAGAAAGGAACAGAGACAATATACAGTAACAGTCACCTTACAGACAATACAATGGCACTAAATTCATATCTTTCAATAGTTACCCTGAATGTAAATGGACTAAATGCCCCAATCAGAAAACACAGGGTATCAGAATGGATAAAAAAATAAGAACCATCAATATGCTGTCCACAAGAAACTCATTTTAGACCCAAAGACACCTCCAGATTTAAAATGAGGGGGTGGAAAACCGTTTACCATGCTAATAGATATGAAAAGAAAGCTGCAGTGGCAATCCTTAAATCAGATAAATTAGATTTCAAGCCAAAGACTATAATAAGAGATGAAGGACACTATATCATACTTAAAGGCTCTAACAAGATCATCTAATAGTTTTAAATATCTATGCCCTTAACACAGGAGCAGCCAGTTATATAAACCAATTAATAACAAAATCAAAAGAAACACATCAACAATAATACAATAATAGTGGGGGGTTTTAACACCCCTCTCACTGAAATGGACAGATCGTTCAAGCAAAAGATCAGCAAGGAAATAAAGGCTTTAAATGACACCCTGGATCAGATGGACATCACAGATATATTCAGAACATTCCATCCCAAAGCAACAGAGTATACATTCTTCTCTAGTGTACATGGAACATTCTGCAGAGTAGGTCACATCTTGGGTTACAAATTGAGTCTCAACTGGTAAAAAAAGGATCATTCCCTTCATATTTTTCAGACCACAGTGCTTTGAAACTAGAACTCAATCATAAGAGGAAAGTTGGAAAGAACTCAAATACATGGAGGCTAAAGAGTATACTACTTAATAATGAATGGGTCAACCAGGAAATTAAAGAAGAATTAAAAAATTCATAGAAACAAATGAAAATGAAAACACAACTGTTCAAAATCTTTGGGACACAGCAAAGGCGGTCCTGAGAGGAAAGTATATAGCAATAAAAGTCTTTCTCAAGAAATAAGAAAGATCTCAAGTACACAACCTAACCCTACACCTAAAGGAACTGGAGAAAGAGCAGCAAAAAAAGCCTAAACCCAGCAGAAGAGAAATAATAAAAGAGCAGAAATCAATAAAATGGAAACCAAAAGAACAGTAGAACAAATCAACAAAACTAGGAGCTGGTTCTTTGAAAGAATTAATAAGATTGATAAACCCCTGGCCAGACTTATCAAAAAGAAGAGAAAGGACCCAAATTAATAAAATCATGAATAAAAGAGGAGCAATCAGAACCAACACCAAAGAAATACAAACAATCATAACATATGAGCAACTGTACACCAGATTATTTGACAATATGGAAGAAATGGATGCATTCCTCGAGACATATAAAATACCAAAACTGAACTAGGAAGAAATAGAAAACCTGAACAGACCCATAACCAGTAAGGAGATTGAAGCAGTCATCAAAAATCTCCCAACAAATAAATAAATAAATAAATTTTTAAAGATTAAAAAATAATAATAAAAAAACAGGAGCCCAGGACCAGACGGCTTCCCAGGGGAATTCTACCAAACATTTAGAGAAGAGTTAATACCTATTCTCCTGAAACTATTCCAAGAAATAGCAGTGGAAGGGAAACTTCCAAACTCATTTTATAAGGCCAGCTTTACCGTGACGCCAAAACCAGACAAAGACCCCATCGAAAAGAACTACAGACCAATATCCTTATGAACACAGATGCAAAAATTCTCACCAAAATACTAGCCAATAGGATCCAACAGCACATTAAATGGATTATTCCCCACGACCAAGTGGGATTTATTCCTGGTCTGCAAGGTTTGTCCAACATCCACAAATTAATGTGATACGTTAACAAAAGAAAGAGCAAGAACCATATGACTCTCAATAGATGCAGAAAAAGTATTTGACAAAGTATAGCATCCTTTGTTGAATTCTTGAGGAGAACTTGTGTAGCAACCTCTTCGATTTCAGTCGCAGCAACTTCTTCCTAGAAACATCGCCAAAGGCAAGGGAAGCAAGGGCAAAAATGAACTATTGGGACTTCCTCAAGATCAAAAGCTTTTGCACAGCAAGGGAAACAGTCAACAAAACCAAAAGACAGCTGATAGAATGGGAGAAAATATTCACAAATGACATATCAATAAAGGGCTAGTATCTAAAATCTATAGAGAAATTATCAAACTCAACACCCAAAGAACAAATAATCCAATCAAGAAATGGGCAGAAGACACAGTCATTTCTGCAAAGAAGACATCCAAATGGCCAAGAGACATATGAAAAAGTGCTCAACATCACTTGACATCAGGGAAATACAAGTCAAAACCACAGTGAGATACCACCTCACACCAGTCAGAATGGCTGAAATTAACAAGTCAGGAAATGACAGATGTTGGTGAAGATGTGGAGAAAGGGGAGCCCTCCTGCACTGTTGGTGAGAATGCAAGCTGGTGCAGCCACTCTGGAAAACAGTATGGAAGTTCCTCAAAAAGTTGGAAATAGACTATGTGACTCAGCAATTGCACTACTAAGTATTTACCCTAAAGATACAAATGTAGTGATCTGAAGGGGTACGTGCACCTGAATGTTTATGCAGCAATGTCCACAATAGCCGAACTAGGGAAAGAACCTAGATGTCTATCAACAGTGAATGGATAAAGAAGATGTGGTATATATATACCATGGAATACTATGGAGCCATCAAAAGAAATGAAGTCTTAACATTTGCAACGACATGGATGGAACTAGAGGGTATTATGCTAAGTGAAATAAGTCAATCAGAGAAAGACAATTATCATATGATCTCTCTGATATGAGGAATTTGAGAGGGAGGGTGGGGGATTGTGGGTGAATAGGGAAGGAAAAAATAAGACAAGATGGGATCGGGAGGGAGACAAACCAGAAGAGACTGTTAATCTCCTGAAACAAACAGAGTTGCTGAGGGATCAGGAGATAGGTATAGGGTGACTGGGTTATGGACATTGGGGAGGTTATGTGCTATGGTGAGTCCTATGAATTTTGTAAGCCTGATGATTCACAGACATGTACCCCTGGAGCAAATAATACATTATATGTTAATTGAAAAAAAGAATAATGCTGCTATGAACACTTATATGTAAGTCTTTGTGTAGGCATGTATTTGCATTTTTCTTTAGAGATACAAGAATGGAATTGCTGGGTCATTTGATAAACTTACATTTAACTTTTTAATAAACTACAATACTGTTTTTCCAATGTGACTATACTGTTTGACATTTCCACCAGCAGTATGTGAAAGTTGCAGTGACCCTGCATCCCCAAGAACATTTGTTATTTGTTTTTTTTTTATATATAGCTATCCTAGTGTGTGTGTGAAATGGTATCTCATTATGGTTTTAATTATCATTTCCCTTGTTATTAATGATGCTGAGTATCTTATGTCAACAGTATAACTTTGAAATCTTTCCTTGTTCATACATGTTTCTAGTTCACTCATTTTATCTGCTGAAGTGTTCCTTTGTAAGACTAAACATGTTTATCTGCTTCTCTACAACCATTAGATGGTTTTCACTTTTGCATTGTTATTAATAGTGTTATTTTTGTCACCTTGAGGCAAGAGTTTCTTTGTAGAAAACATAAATGTATTTGCCAGGTCTTAGAGTATAAGTACTCTACCTAGATAGCATCTGTTCTAACAGGTTTCTGGAAGTAAGGTAGTTAGATTTTACACGATTGGTAAATAAAAGAATACTGAAAGTTTTCCTCCAAGTCACATTGTTTGATACTCAGCTTTTCTCAGAAGGGGAGCCAGAATAGCAGCAGTAGAATTACAACTTTCTGCTGGAAAAGCCTCCTTTAGACTGTTGCATTAGCAGCAGTGGCTCTTTTGACTATATTTAACTAAAATTCAAAATGGGTATCTACACCCAGGGCTTCCTCTCTCCCTAGGAGGTGTCCCAGTACTGTGCCATCTCTGCCTCCTGGCAGATTGCACCTGAGGTCTCCCAACTCCCCTCATTGGCATCCTACTGGCTCAGAGTTCTACTTGCACTTGCTTTGTCTTAGCGTCTGCCAGCTGCATTCTAATCAAAATGTATCCAGCATTTCCATACTATTATTTCCTGTGCATTTTAATATCCACTTTTGACAGCTTCCAGCCACACTGGCTGCTTGCCTGACTGATCAGAGTTATCTCCTCAGGTACCAATTATTGATTTTATTAGTGTTCTGGTTATAAAGTTGCATAAATTTTGCCCTAACCTTTTTTTTCCCTGTAAGCCCTGTTTTTTTTAGAGCTACATTTTTCATATTTTGAAGTATGTTAATAATAAAAATATCACATTATAGTAGTAATGCTATATTATAAAATTCCACTATAAAATGATCCTAAGTTTATAATCCCACAGTGTATCAGAGCTTATATTTCCCTGCATCCTCAATGGCATTTGATAGTATCATGCAAGAAATTTTTGCCATTTTGATTCTTTGAAATGGTATCTCCTTAGTTTAATTTGTATTTCCTACTTACTAATAAGTTTGAGCATTTGTGTGTCTTTATCTGAGAATTACTTATTAATGCTCTTGGTGCATTTCCTGTTGGGTCCTTCCCTATTGTGATGTAATGCAAGTTTTCATCCCTATGGCTTATGCGTGCTTACAATTTGGTTTTTCACACTTAGATTTTATACTTATCTGAAATTTTACATTTATGTTTAATAAGGTTCTAATTATATATGTTTTTTAAGAGGGGGCAGAGGGAGAGGGAGAGAGAATCAGGGCTCAGTATCATGACGAGTTCAAATTAATAGGTAGACACTTAACCAACTGAGCCACTCAAGCACCCCATATTTTTCTAAAGGTAAATAACTAGCTCTCACATATTATTGCAAATTTTTTTTTCCCACTGAATTCTTTCACCTCAGTCATGTTCCAGTCTCACAGACCTGAGGTCACCACTCAAGTGGAAACCAGGAGTTGGTTGTCCAACCAACCTAGCCACCCAGGTGCCCCTCAAAACTTGTGTTGTTGTTTTTTTTTAAGATTTTATTTATTTGAGAGAGAGAGTGCGTGAGTGGAGAAAGCGGAACTGTTTTCCATTTAGTTCTAACTGCCTTCCATTTTTTACTATAGTCTTTTTTCCCAGTGCTATTTGCTTGCTCTCTCCCTTTCACTAGATTATAATATGAGACTCATTTTATCTTTATTCTTAAAATTATTTAATCCAGTGGTTCAAGTTAGACTTATAAAAATCATACGTTAAAGGAAAAATTTTTAGATCTTGAAAGCTGAGAAATATAAAATTAATTTGTAATTTTTAAACCATAGAGAATAATTATATTACTCTTTTCCCTTTGTATATTTTAATTTAATCAGGATAATATAACTGTACAAACTAGGTAGGATCAAAGAAGCTAAAGAGATTGTAAATATTTAGTGATTCACAGATGGAGGGTTTTTAATTTTAAAAAAAATTTTAAAAGATTTATTCATTTGAGAGAAAGAGTGTGTATGTGTACACATGATCATGAATGGGGGGGCAAAGGGAGAGGGAGAGGAAGTCTTTTTTTTTTTTTTTTTAAATTTTACTTTAGTTTTTTTCAGTGTTCCAAAATTCATTGTTTATGCACCACACCCAGTGCTCCATGCAATACATGCCCTCCTTAATACCCACCACCAGGCTCACCCTCCCCCCGAAACCCTCAGTTTGTTTCTCAGACTCCACAGTCTCTCGTGGTTTGTCTCCCCCTCCGATGTACCCAGCTCACTTCTTCTCTATCTGAGGAAGAGGAAGTCTTTTTTTTTTTTAAGATTTTATTTTATTTTATTTTTTTGACAGAGAGAGACACAGCAAGAGAGGGAACAGAAGCAGGGGCATGTGGGAGAGGGAGAAGCAGGCTTCCCACTGAGCAGGGAGCCCGATGCGGGGCTCCATCCCAGGACTCTGGGATCATGACCTTAGCTGAAGGCAACCGTTTAACAACTGAGCCACCCAGGTGCCCTGAGGGAGAGGAAGTCTTCAGCAGACTCCTCGCTGAGCACAGAGCCCAGTGTAGGTCTCCATCTTACCACCCTGAGATGATAATCTGAGCAGAAACCAAGAGTCAGAGGCATAACCAACTGCATCACCCAGGCACCCCTGGTTTTGGTTTTATTTTTTTCCTTTATAATTACTCCATGTCACTGGTTAGATATTCCTCTGGCTCTTACTAAGTTTTATAATGTTTTTACTTAACACATATCACAGTAACACTTCAAAATTTTATAAATGGGTTTGCATCATTATGGTTTCTAATTTACATAAATTCTAAATAATAAGATTTAATCTGTTGCTTTAATGTTTTTGTATTCTTTGTCATCTTAAGGTCTCGCTACACACAAAGTGGAGGAAGCTCTTATTAATGAAGAAGCAATTTTGAACCTCATTGAAAATAGTCAGACTTTTCAGCCTTTGACCCAAAGACTGAGTGAGTCACCAGTTTTCTGTAAGTAACAATTCTACCATAAATTTCAGAATGTTAATCAATGGAAGTGTGTTATGTGAGGGGGTATTTTCCTTTGGTTTGAAGAGGTTAATGCTGCAAGTATAAAATGTAGCCATGAATTAAATGAAGTAGCTTTGTTTTTTGTTTTCTCCACAGCTTTAAAAAAAAAAAAATTGTGAAAGAAAATAATTCCTTTGCCTTTTTTTTTAACTTCACTTTGATTGGAGGAAAATCTTATTACTTTAGGGGAAAAATGCATTTTTTTTTAGTTAGACTTTTCCAAATTTGAATACATTAACATACCGTAATTCTTTTCTTGGTGAGTATCAGAAATTTCCCTGGACAGTTCTTATTAAGCCATTAATTTTTGTTTGGGTAGCATATGACTGTTATTTCTGCATCTCCCTAAATGCATTTTCATTAGCATCATAAGTCATTTGTCAGATTTCATTTCTTTAATATAGTCTAAATTACTGACATCTTTTACAGAAATTTATTTAAAATTTCATTGTAAAAAGTGAGAAGTCACTGAGTTTCATTCCTCTTGTTTTGCTTGATTTAGGGATTTTTTGTTTCTTTTTTTGTGAACTTTCTGATTTTTCATTCTTACTGTCTCATATGTGTTCCTAGCTTTCTACAGTGTCCTCTGTCAGTTATCTTCATTTTTACTTGAATGGAACACAAATTGACTAAGAACAATACCAAAATTATTGTACACAGTCATATATCAAGAACATTTGAGACAGAAGTAGAAAACTTTTTTCCTTTATAAATGAATGGTATATGCAGAAGGAAATAACCCAGAGGAAAAAATAAGCAGCTGAAAGAGAGGAAGATAGAGAAAATGAAGGAAATTGAAGAAGAGACTGAGAGAGACATATCCTTATTTCAATGTAATGAATGACATCAATGAAACAGGCAAATAGAATATCATCAGTAGATAAATTCCACCTTGCTAAGGTTGCAAAAATGCAGTCTTAATGCTAGTAAAAGATCTGAAAGTCAGATATCTGTAATTCATTCACTAATACTGCTCTTTTTTAAAGAATGAGACAGGAAAAATGAACTGCAGTACTAGGTTTAAGAAAAGATTTTTTGGGGCCCCTGGGTGGCTCAGTCCATTAAGCATCTGCCTTCAGCTCAGGTCATGATCCCAAGTTCCTGGAATGGAGCCCCACATCCCTGCTGAGCAGGGAGCCTGCTTCTCCCTCTCCCTTTCCCTCTGCCTGCCACTTTCCCATTTTGTACTCACTCTGTCAAGTGAATAAATAAAATCTTTTTAAAAAGAGAGATTTTTGCCAAAATGGCAACAAACCTCTATCTTCATGGTCTTTTAAAAAAAGATTTATTTATTATTTGTTATTGATTTAAGATTTATTTATTATCTGTGAGAGAGAGCATGCTTGGGAGGGAAGGAGCAGAAGGAAAGGAAGAGAGAGAATCTCAAGCAGATTCCCTGCTGAGTACAGAGCCTGATGTGGAGCTCAGTCTCATGACCCTGAAATCATGAGGTGAGTGAAAACCAAGTGTCAGATGTTTAACCGACTGAGCCACCTAGGCACATCCCCCTCCCCTTTTTTTAAATAAAACGTTTTATTGATGTATTTCACATACCAGAAAATTTACCTTCTAATTTATATGGTTCAGTGATTTTTTTAAAAAGACTTTTGATTATTTGAGAGAGAGTGAGTACAAATGAGAGGCAGACTCCCCACTGAACAGGGAACCTAACACGGGGCTCGATCCTAGGACCCTGAAACCATGACTTTAGCCAAAGGCAGATGCTTAACCAACTGAGCCACCCAGGCGCCCCAAGTTCAGTGATTTTTATCATGTTCACAGTTATGTAACCATTACCACTATCTGATTCCGGGACATTTTATCACCCTAAAAAGCAACTCCATGACCATTAGCAGTCACTCCTCATTCTTCTCTCCTCTTAGCTCTTGGCAACCACTAATCTATTCTCTTTTTTACTGCATTTACCTATTTGGGTCATTTCATATAAATGGAATCATATAACCTTTTGTTTGTGGCTTCTTTCACTTAGCATAATGTTTTCAGGGTTCATTCAAATTGTAGCATGTATCAGTATTTCATTCACTACTGAATAATATTCCCTCATATGGATATACCACATAGTTCATTTATCCATTCTTCACATGATGGATACATGAGTTGCCACCTTTTTGGCAATTACAAATGATACTGCTGTGATTATTTATGTATAGGTTTTTGTGTGGACATATATTTTTAGTTATCTTGGTTATATACCAGGAGTGGAATTGCCGTATCATATGGTAACTATTTTTAACATTTCAACAAACCATCAAACTTTTTTCCAAAGCTGCTGTACCATTTTACAGTCTGACCAGCAATGTAGAACTTCCTTCTTCGACTTCCTTGCCAATACTTACTACTTGTCTTGATTTGGCAAGCATAGTGCATATGAAGTGGCATCTCATTATAGTCTTGAAGAAGGAAAAAAAAACCTTGAAAGTTTTTTAAGTAATGTCATTGACTACTTTAAAGCTCTCTTGTGTTTTTCAACCACATGTTTCATTTAACTATCCTGTGCACTAAATAAAATTTAAGTGAGAATAAGGTATTCACATGTATGGTTTTTAAGGCACCTCTTCCTTAACATTAATTCACATATTTATTACGTATTTTGATTTTGTTTTAAACCCTGGTCACCCTATTTGGTTTAGTGTTCTTCAAGCTTAATTGTGCAGTAAGCTTGGACAGCTTGTTAAAATGCATCTTCCTGGGCCCTAACTCAGAAGTTCTGATTCAAGAGATAGAAGATGGGTTCTGGGGAATCTTCCTTTTATTTTTTATTTATTTATTTATTTTTAAAGATTTTATTTATTTATTTGTAAGAGAGAGAGGAGCGAGAATGAGCACAGGCAGACAGAGTGGCAGGCAGAGGCAGAGGGAGAAGCAGGCTCCCTGGCAAGCAAGGAGCCTGATGTGGGACTCGATCCCAGGACGCCAGGATCATGACCTGAGCCGAAGGCAGCTGCTTAACCAACTGAGCCACCCAGGCATCCCGGAATCTTCCTTTTAATGAGGATACAAAATCATTCTAGTGTGAAGAGTCCAAAGGTCATCACACTTTGATAAAACAGTTACATTGACACAGAAGTCTTTGTATCAGCTGTATTTTTTCAGTATGTTCCAGCATCTGTGATTTTAGTGAATGTAATTGAATTTAGTTCAGTTATTTAGAAAAGTTATTTGTTAGTGATACTTCACTTGTTTTATAGTGGACAGTAGTCCTGATGAGGCTCTGGTACATCTTCTTGCTGGTTTGGAAAATGATGGATATCAGGGGGGAAGAAATAGGATACCATCACCATGTCATTTCTTTGGAAACGCTAAAAATCCCCAAAATAGTGATGATGAAGAAAACGAACCACAGATTGAAAAAGAAGAAATGGAACTTAGTTTGGTGATGTCTCAGAGATGGGACAGCAATATTGAAGAACCTTGTGCCAAAAAGAGGTAACTTTTAGTTCTTTCAGTTACTTTAATAATTTCCTATTATCGTTATCACTGTTCTTGCATTAGAAAGTATTTTTACTATTGTTCATAATATAAATACTTTATAAACTAGTCTTCTTTTAAATCCCTTTAAAGTAGTGCTTTGTTTTTCATGAGGCATAAACTTCATATTCTAAGCAAAATAAAATTTTGCTACATTTAAAAAGATTAAACCTAGGTGTTTTTTTCCAGTTCTATTTAAAGATTAAACCTAGGTGGGTTTTTTTTTTTCAAGTTTTATTGAGATATAATTGACCTATATCAGTGTATGAGTTTCAGTTGTACAGCATAAATGTTTGACTTAACATATATTATGAAATGATTACCACAAATAAGTTTAGTTAACATTCTTCATAGCATATAGATATAATAAAAAAAAAAATGAGGGGGAAAAAGGCTGCTCCTTGTAATGAGAACTCTCAGGATTCATTCTAACAACTTTCCTCTTTAATCCTACAGGAGTGGTAACTATAGTCGCCAGGTTGTACATTACTTCCCTAGTAATTATCTTACAACTGTAAGTTTGTATCTTTTGACCACCTTCCTCCAGTTCCTTCTAACTCCATAAACTTAACTTTTAGAAATTATATATGTAGTATTAATATCTGTTGATAGGAAGTGGGGCAAAGTAGAAGTGCCTCTTTATCCCTGAACTTGAGGAAAAAGAATGCCCTCTGAGAGTTGTATGGATTACAGCAACAGTCACAGAGTCAGCTTGAAGACAAGAAATAGCCTTTAGGTCTGATTGGACTGAAGGAATTAAATATTAAAAATAAGTAAATAAGAGTCTCAGAAACAGACACTGGTATTCTTCATTTCTCAAATTAAATTAATAAGATGGCACTGTCCTTTTCCAAATTAAGTTTCTTGTGAAACTGATTGATTTGATTTATATATGTTCTGTATGTGGAAAAAGTTTGGGCCTCTGAGCCTGAAACACTGAATATGCCTCTCCTTCAAACATAGGTAGATAATACCAGAACTTCTGAACTCTTTGTTTGAAGTGTTCTCTTGTTATCTGTGTATATAACCTCCTTCTGTATTTTCGCAGTATGCTTCCTCAAAGAATTCCGTTTTCATTCTATGGGTGGAGAATCCAAACCTACAAAATATTTCATACTATCCTAGCTTCATGTACTCAGTTCCCTTTCCTGTGACAGTGATAAGTCATTCAAAGACTCAGAGCTTGACCTTTGAAGAACGAATGCTACCTGGTCCAGACAGAATCAGTATTTGATTTCCTGATAGATTTGACTCTTAACAATGTCATAAAATGTCTTTTGTCAGTATTTCCTAACTATTAAAAAAATAAAGTGAAGTGAAAGACATAAAATTTTTTGTAGATCTCTATAAATTGTTTTTTCAATTTTTTAATATAAACTTGATCAGTCTTTGCATGGAATAGCCTATTGGGAAATGCCTCAACCACATCAGCCTATAGATGGCTTTGTTCTTGTTTCTCTGTGATTTCTGTAATAAATTCCCCCCAACTTCTGGAAGTTTGCAATTTCAGTGTTGTATTTGACTTGCCCTCTTTTGCCATTCTGTCCTTCCACCCACTTCCCTCCCAAGGTTAATATCGTAGTTTGGGCCTTCATTATCATTTATCTGGAACACTATGATTCACTTTTTAATTGGTCTCCTCCTTGCCTCTAAGTCCTTCTTTATAATAGGGCTAATAATTACTATTATTAAGTAAACATGGGCAACTTCAAAGGGAAGAAAGGAAGCAAAGAATATCAGGAATCTTCATGAGTTCAAGTCATGCTCTACTGTCTTTATATCCTTTTAAAAATATGGATATTTAGGGGAATGTTATAATCATATTGGGTCTTGTAAGTCTTACATAGTATCCTTGTAGATAAGGAGAAAACATGGCAGTAGTGACCAATTAGGTGGGTTCACAAGAACTTACATGACTTTGCACTTAAAAACAACATAAATGCTTAAATGCCAACTATCATGCTAGACTGGATTGAGATTGTCAAAAATATTAGAGATTGGTAATTCACTGGGTGACAGAATATAGTCCAAAAATATCTCAGAACTGAATAGGTGATGCCTAATATAGAGTCATGTGTTTAGGTTTGGTCAGTCAGCTTTATAAATACAGACTAGGTAGACCATCTCTCTGGGCTTAATCATCTATTCTGGGTTTAATTTCTGTTGGAAAGCCATGATTTTACTTTATTAAGAGCACAATAAGTGTAGTGTTGTATGGTTGCCAAAATAATGAATTTAATTATTAGCTACCAGCTGTACCTAGGGTAGCATTTATTATTCTAACAGATTTTAGATTTTTATTAATAAAATAATTGCAGTATTTACTTGATGTATTTAAGTCTTGCTGTAATAAATTGGATCGCTTTTTTCATATTTTAGCAATGTGTTGACTATCTGATATTTCTATTTGATTGATATTGTGGCATTTCACTTTTTCTTATTTCCATTTGTTTTTCTCTTTCTTGATTGTTTTATTTTGGTATTATTTCTTTGATTTTACCTTTAGTGTCTCATTAGCATTTTTCTACAGTTTTTTAGTTTCTTAGATGTTTTTTAGCTATTTATATTTTTGAGCCTGTATTAAGTAGATACACATTCAAATATATAAAATTCTTAGAGTCACTATCTACTTGTTATCAGTAGTGTCAGCATGTTTAAAATCATAGGCATGGTTTGTCCCAAATTAATGGATGCCTATATGTTCATTAACTGGACCAATCCTGTGAAAACCATGCCCAAGTCAACCTTGGGAAAACAAACTGAAACATTTCATTAATGTACTTTAGAAAGAGATTGAAAAATAGAAGTATAGTGTCTAGAAAAGGAGTTCTTCAACTGTATTTGGACGTTATATTTTGCTCTGAGTACCATATTTTAAGAATCCTGGGAAAGGAGAGAAAGAAAAGGATCTGTGAACACTGTTACTTTTATTTATTTATTTTTATTTTTTCTAATTTTGTGTTCAGTTAATTAAACATACATTATTGGTTTCCAAGGTAGAGGTCAGTGATTCATTAGTCTTATATAATACCCAGTGCTCATTCCATCACATGCCCTCCTTAATGTGCATCACTCCGTTACCCTATCCCCCCATCCCACCTCCCCTCCAGCAACCCTCAGTTTCCAATGATTAAGAGTCTCTTATGGTTTGTCTCCCTCTCTGATTTCATTTTATTTTTTCCTCTCTTCCCCTATGATCCTCTATTTTCTTTTCTTCTTCCACGTATGAATGAGATCATATGGTAATTATCTTTCTCTGATTGACTTATTTCGCTTAGCATAATACCCTCTAGTTCCATCCATGTCCTGCAAATGGCCAGATTTCATCTTTTTGATGGCTTAATATTATTCCTTTTTCTTAGTATTCTTAGTAGTATTCTTTCTTATCCATTCATCTGTCAGTGGACATCTGGACTCTTCCCATAGTTTGGCTTTTGTGGGCATAGCTGCTGTAAACATTGGGGTGCATGTTCCCCTTTGGATCACTACACTTGTATCTTTGGGGTAAATCCCTAGGAGTGCAATTACTGGGTCAGAGGGTAGCACCATGTTCAGCTTTTTGAGGAATTTCTATACTGTTTTCCAGAGTGGCTGCACCAGCTTGCATTCCCAACATGTCCCTTTTAAAGAACAGTAGAAAGGATAGATAATGTTTGGTCTAATTAGAGAGGAATTACAGGATACATTATAAATGCCTTCAAATATTTTAAAGTTATCATATGGAAAATAGCAACAGTAGGCTACATATAACAACACAGGACAAAAGCAGAAATAATGAATGGAATTTGGAAAGTACTGTGTAACAGAGGGGAAAAAATCCTAACAATTAATAATGGAAAAGATTAGCTCGTGGACAGCAAGCAAGCCCCTTATACTGAGAATGTAAGAGTGGAGATTTTGTTATCTGTTAAAATAAGGTTTTTGCGTTCAGTAGAAAATTGGACTAGATGACCTCTAATAATTCTTTCAGCTCTTAAGACAGTGGTTTTAGGACGAATTTTGAGTTGGTAAAGGATTAATGGAGAAACTGTTATATCTATAATTAAGGGACACTTTTCAAATTTTTGAGACCAGAGAAAGAAAAGCTTAGGTATGGGTGGAAAAGGAAGTATCAAGCTAGGACTTAGTGAAAAAATTTAAATCAATAAGCGATGAACCCTGAAGAGATTATCTATCTGGACTTCACCGTCCATCTGAATTCTTTAGTAACCTGCTTTAGAGCCAGTGCTCAGATTGACTCAACACCTCTACTACTTCCTAGCCCCTCTGGCCCCTGTTTTCTCTTCCAGCCTGACTGGAGTACCCCCTTGCTTACTTTTGTGTTTGTTTTTTTCAGTTCACAGTGTAGAGATTGTATATTTGTGGAGACTTCTTAAAATATGCCAGGATGCTACCTTTTTAGAAGTTATTGGGTTCTCAGCCTAGCTATTATCCATATCTAATAATAGGATGAGAGGGAGAATATAAGGAAGAACATGATTAGATATGGTAGTCCAGGATATTGTGGAACTTTGGATACAGGAATGATGGTGTCTTCTAGCTCACATGAAAAGGATTTTAAGTTTATCTGCAATAACTTTTTATAGAACATAATACTAAAGCAAGATAAATCTGCTTTTCTTTTTGAGGTTCTAATTTTCAGATCTTTTCAATTTTACTATTACAACATCAGATTAAGCAAATATTTTTAATCTGACATGCTTTGTCTATGATCATACTCCTAATGAATCTTAATATTCTCTAGATCACTGTGTAGAAATACCCATAGAAGCTCAACTGAAGAGGATGATTCATCTTCAGAAGAAGAAATGGAATGGAGTAATAACAGTTTGCTTCTAGCCAATCTTTCTATACCTCAGTTAGATGGAACTGCAGATGAAAACAGTGGTAAGTTATCTAATACTAAGAGCATTTTATGATTTAGCAGCTGAGAATATATTTGCTTTTAAAACTGTAATCACACATACAAAATCGGCTAAGTGTGAAGCTTTGACAGTACTACTATGTTTTGTCCTTCTCCAAGATTTTTTCTCTTGCAAGAATGTGGATATATGGGGGCGCCTGGGTGGCTCAGTGGGTTAAGCCGCTGCCTTCGGCTCAGGTCATGATCTCAGGGTCCTGGGATCGAGTCCCACATGGGGCTCTCTGCTCAGCAGGGAGCCTGCTTCCTCCTCTCTCTCTCTGTCTGCCTCTCTGCCTACTTGTGATTTCTGTCTGTCAAATAAATAGATGAAATCTTTAAAAAAAAAAAAAAAAGAATGTGGATATATGATTATTTCTTATTTCTAACAGGATAATATTTGTAAATCACTGATTTAAAACTTCATAGACTTTAATCAGTTTATCATGTTAACATTTAAGTAGCATAAACTGTAAGAAATATATTCAGATGTTAACTAGTTGGAATTTAAATAAACACTAGAGAAAAAATACTCTCCGCTTATTTGAAGTGATAATACAAAGAAGCATACTGTTTTATGAAAAATTTTCAAGGTGACAGTATTTTTCCCTATTCACCACGAAGGCACTGAATATTAATATAAAATTTCTTTTTTTAATTTTAATTAATTAATTAATTTATTTATTTATTTTTGAGAGAGAAAGAAAGACAACATGCTCTGTGTAGAGCAGAGCTTGATCCCAGGACCCTTAGCTCATGACCTGAGCCAAAATCGAGAGTCAGCTGCTCAACCAACTGAGCCACCTGGGACCCCTAATGTAACTTATTTCTGACCAAAAGAAATATGTTTAAAATAATGAATAATAATCAAGTGTAACTGACTATTGATTATTAAGGCTGAGTTATTATCTTAATGAGAGGAATGACATTTTGTTAAGATAACCATTTTAAGCATGGAAACGTAATTTCATATAGCTTCTTTCATGGTGATAGTATGGAGAAATATTTTTTAAAAAATTAAAAGCATGAAGGTGAAATAAATTCTTTTTCCCCAATTTCAGACAATCCATTGAACAACGAAAATTCCAGGACCCACTCTTCTGTGATTGCAACAAGCAAGCTATCAGTAAAACCTTCCATTTTCCACAAAGATGCTGCTACATTAGAACCCCCATCTTCTGCTAAGATTACCTTTCAGTGTAAACACACAAGTGCCCTTTCTTCCCATGTTTTGAATAAGGAAGATTTAATTGAAGAACTTCCACAGCCAAACAACATAGAAAAATGTCTAGATCACTCAGTTGCTTCTTTTACAAATGAAAGTACTTACTCCATGAAATACCCTGGATCTTTGAGCAATTCTGTCCATTCAGAAAACTCTCATAAAGAAAGTAAGAAAGATATCCTCCCAGTATCTTCCTGTGAAAGTAGTATTTTTGATTATGAAGAGGATATTCCATCTGTTACAAGACAGGCACCAAGTAGAAAGTATACAAATATTAGAAAAATTGATAAGGATGCCCCTTTTATACACATGAACCGTCATAGTAGTGAAAGTACATTGGGCAAAAATTCTTTCAACTTTTCTGACCTAAGTCATTCAAAAAATAAGTTATCCTCTGAAGGAAATGAAAAAGGAAACAGCACAGCTCTGAATAATTTATTCCCTTCATCATTAACTGAAAATTGTGACTTGCTCTCATGCTCAGGAGAGAATAGAACTATGGTACATTCTCTTGATAGCATTGCTGATGAAAGTGGGCTAAATAAACTTAAAATTAGATACGAAGAGTTTCAAGAACATAAAACAGAAAAGCCAAGCCTCAGCCAGCAAGCGGCACATTATATGTTTTTTCCCAGTGTTGTTCTTTCTAACTGTCTCAGTAGACCACAGAAACTCTCTCCTGTCACATACAAACTACAACCCAGCAGTAAACAGTCCCGGTTAAAAATGAATAAAAAGAAGTTTATAGGTCATCAGGAGACTTCTACCAAAACTAGTGAGACTGTATCCCCAAAAGATAATTGTATACAAAATAATCCTTGTAATCCTGAGAAGGATAACGGATTGGCCAGTGATCTAATTAAAGTCACCCGTGGAGCTTTTGAAAATAAAACACCTGCAGACAGTTTTATAGACTGTCACTTTGGAGATGGAACCTTAGAAACTGAACAGTCCTTTGGATTGTATGGAAATAAATATACACTTAGAGCCAAACGCAAGGTGAATTATGAGACTGAAGATAGTGAGTCAAGTTTTGTAACACACAACTCAAAAATTAGCCTACCTCATCCCATGGAAATTGGTGAAAGTTTAGATGGAACTCTCAAAGCTCGAAAACGAAGGAAAATGTCTAAAAAGCTACCCCCTGTCATCATAAAGTATATTATTATTAATAGATTTAGAGGGAGAAAAAATATGCTTGTGAAGCTAGGAAAAATAGACTCTAAAGAAAAACAAGTTATATTGACAGAGGAAAAAATGGAACTATATAAAAAGCTTGCACCTTTGAAGGATTTTTGGCCAAAAGTTCCTGACTCCCCTGCAACCAAATATCCCATTTATCCACTAACACCAAAGAAAAGTCACAGAAGAAAATCAAAACATAAGTCTGCTAAGAAAAAAACTGGTAAGCAACAAAGGACAAATAGTGAAAATATTAAAAGAACTTTGTCTTTTAGGCGAAAACGGTCACATGCCATCCTGTCGCCTCCCTTGCCGTCTTACAATGCTGAAACCGAAGACTGTGACTTGAATTATAGTGATGTTATGTCTAAACTAGGTTTTCTTTCTGAGAGAAGCACAAGTCCCATAAATTCTTCTCCCCCTCGCTGCTGGTCTCCCACAGATCCAAGAGCTGAAGAAATGATGGCTGCTGCAGATAAAGAAACAGTGCTCTTTAAGGGTCCTAATGCATGTAATAGTAAGACTGTTAATTCTCGTATGGAAAAAAATAGTCGAGCAAGAGCGCAGGTTAAGAAATCAAAAACTAAGCTTGTTAATCCCTCTGTAGTTACTAAGAAAAGGAACAAACGGAATCAGACAAATAAAGTAGGAGATGATGGAAAAAAGAAACAGAGAGCAAAACAGAAACAAAAAACAAATGAGAAAGCTATGCCAAGAAAACATATAACAAATAAAGATGAAAAAATAAAATCTCAGTCTGGTGCTGAAGTTAAGTTTGTGCTGAAACATCAGAATGTGTCTGAAACCTCAAATACTTCTGGAAGCTCTCAGTTACTTTTTAAACAGAAAGATGTGTCACTAATGGGCTCTGCTATAGATCATCCCCTTTCTGCTCCCCTGCCCACTGGAATTCATGCACAACAAAATTTATCTGGCTGCTTTTCTTCTTTTTTAGAAAGCAAGAAGCCTGTAGATTTGCAAACATTTCCCAGCTCACGAGATGATTTGCATTCATCAGTTGTTTGTAGTTCTTTGGGACCTGGAATCTCAAAAATTAATGTTCAGAGGTCTCATAATCAAAATACTATGTTTACTCTGAAAGAATCAACCTTAATTCAAAAAAACATATTTGATCTTTCCAACCATTTGTCTCAGGTAGCCCAGAATACACAGATATCTTCGGGTATAATGTCTCCAAAGAAAGAAGAGAATGCAAATACACAAAAAAGTTATTTGTCATCTATCGGAAAGTTAAATGAATATCGTAATTCTTTAGAATCAAAGCCAGACCAGGCATATGCCCCTAATTTTTTGCATTGCAAAGACAGTCAGCAGCAGATTGTGTGCATGGCAGAACAGTCAAAGCACAGTGAAACTTGTTCTCCAGGAAATGCAGCTTCAGAGGAAAGCCAAATGCCTAATAATTGCTTTGTAACTTCCTTGAGAAGTCCAATCAAACAAATAGCATGGGAGCAAAAACAAAGGGGCTTTATTTTAGATATGTCAAATTTTAAACCTGAAAAGGTAAAACAGAGGTCGTTGTCAGAAGCAATTTCACAAACCAAAGCACTTTCTCAGTGTAAAAGTCGAAATGTGTCAACACCTTCAGCATTTGGTGAAGGCCAGTCTGGACTGGCAGTTCTAAAAGAATTGTTACAGAAAAGACAGCAGAAAGCACAAAATGCAAATATTATGCAAGACCCATTACCTAATAAACATCAACCAAACAAAAATATTTCTGGTTCCCTTGAGCAAAACAAAACAATTAAACGAACACGATCAGTAACGGCTTCAAGAAAACCTCGAACTCCCAGAACTACAAAACCTAAAGAAAAAGTTCCCAAACTTCTTAAAGTAGACTCTCTAAATTTACAAAACTCTGGCCAGTTGGATAACTCTCTATCAGATGACAGTCCCATCTTTTTTTCAGATCAAGGTTTTGAGAGCTGTTACTCACTTGAAGATAGCTTGTCTCCTGAACATAATTATAATTTTGATATTAATACAATAGGTCAAACTGGATTTTGTAGCTTTTATTCTGGAAGTCAGTTTGTCCCAGCTGATCAGAATTTGCCTCAGAAATTCTTAAGTGATGCAGTTCAGGATCTTTTCCCAGGACAAACCATAGAAAAAAATGAGTTTTTAAGTCATGATAATCAGAAGTGTGATGAAGACAAACATCATGCCTCAGACTCAACCTCGTGGATTAGATCTAGCACTCTAAGTCCTGAACTATTTGAGAAATCATCAGTTGATAACAATGAGAATCATCGCCACAACCAGTGGAAAAGTACCTTCCATCCTCTGACAACTCGCTCTAATTCAATAATGGATTCTTTCTGTGTCCAGCAGGCAGAGGACTGTCTAAATGAAAAATCCAGATTGAATAGGAGTTCAGTAAGCAAAGAAGTGTTTCTTAGCCTCTCACAGCCAGGCACTTCAGATTGGATCCAAGGTCATACCAGAAAAGAGATGCAACAGTCTCTTGACTCAGTCAATACCTCTTTTACTACAATACTATCCTCCCCTGATGGTGAACTTCTGGATGCAGCCTCTGAAGATTTAGAATTGTATGTTTCAAGAAACAATGATATATTGACACCAACTCCCGATAGTTCACCAAGGTCTACCAGCTCTCCCTCACAATCTAAAAATGGCAGTTTCACCCCTCGAACTGCTCACATTCTAAAACCACTTATGTCCCCACCAAGTAGGGAAGAAATTATGGCAACTTTGTTGGATCATGACCTTTCAGAAACTATTTACCAGGAACCATTTTGCAGTAATCCTTCTGATGTACCAGAAAAGCCCAGGTAATCAGAATTATTTTTTCTCCTTGAGTCACTCTGAGTACTTATAATGAATATAGCATTGGTACCTGAATGCTCGTGTTCTGGCTATAATATATTGTATTTATAAGTAAATCATTGTAAAAGTGGTTCATAATTAGGCCTTCTGAGAAAATTCACAAACTAGCTGGATGGTTGCACCTTGAGAACTTGAAGCTGTAAGTGTTGGTCTTCAATCTTACTGTTAACACTGTGTCAACATCAAGGATTAGAGATGCAGATGCTCCCCGTGACATGATGCCAGATTAAGAAGGATGTGATAATACTTAAGCACATTTATCGTTTTAAAAATGGTGTTTATTTCTAAAATTGTAAATTTTACTTTATGTTATATCTCTAAATGAAGATTATTTTAACTTGTTCATATTATGTCATTTTCTTTTCATGTTGCCAACATCTTCAATCATATTGTTACTCCTATTAGTTTGTCCAGTTATTAGGGATACAAGATGGACTTGACTTCTCCTTATCTCTCGTATTTTTTTTTTTTTAAAGATTTTATTTATTTATTTGACAGAGATCACAAGTAGGCAGAGAGGCAGGCAGAGAGAGAAGGAGGAGGAAGCAGGCTCCCTGCTGAGCAGAGAGCCCGATGCGGGACTCGATCCCAGGACCCCGAGATCATGACCTGAGCCGAAGGCAGCGGCTTAACCCACTGAGCCACCCAGGCGCCCCTTATCTCTCGTTTTTTAAAAGAAGGCTAATTGAACATAATAATAATTTTTAAAAAACCCATACAAATAGACTATTTGAAAAGGAAATAATCTCATAGTTCTCTGTGATAAATATGAGAAAATGTTAGCTAATCCTCTGAAAATTCTCCCTCATTAATGAACTTGAATTTCTTCAGGCTGTTGGAAACAAAATCATTGCAAAGGAATTGGTAATATGGGTCAGACTAGTACAAAGATTTGTGAATAGAGAGAATTTGAATCCATGTAAGAGGCTCTTACTCAAAATAGGAATAGCCAAACTAAAATCCATAGAAAATAAATATATTGTAGCCAGATGCTGTGCCAAAATGAATCCTAAAATATTAATATGGTGCCATGATAAAGAATAATTTTAAAATAAAACACCAGTAATATGTAACCCAGTAACATTAAAAAAAAAAATCTTTTCAGAGAGGCAGTAGACAGATGCATACACACACACACACATATACACAGCCAATAGCAAAACACAAAGAACACAAAGGCATCAGTATTGGTTTATTTATAAGCCAGTAGTTAAGTAGGTATTTTGTACCTCTTGCATCACCAAGGTAGAATATAACTGATAGGAACTAAGTTGGGAACATAACTTAACCCAGGCCATTTAAGTGATGATTTTTGTTCCTCCCCCCACCCCGACCCCCATGTCTTTTATCCCATTTACCTAACTAGTTGCAAGGAGAGGCAGTTCATTTCAGTCATCCAGTCAGAAGCAGAGGAGGCTGGCTAAGACTTCTGCAGCTGACTTTGCTTAGTCTAAAGGATAGAAGAGAGATGAAGAGTCACCTAAGGCAAGAAGCCATACCACGTGTGTACAGTAACCTTCAGCAGCACCGTGTTCTTGACCCCAGTAAAAAAGACACAGTGAATACCAGGATTTTACCCAGCAGATCAGCAATAATCCTGCAGGAGTCTTTTTAAGAAGGGTTTGAGAAAAAGTGATCAGAAGTACAGGTTAAAAGTTTCCTCCCCTAAAGATTAGAAGTGGAAGACAGGAAATTTCTTCCCCAGCCTTCCTAATACACAGTTCTACAGTTTTGTTTTGTTTTGCTTAGTACCTATGTGTGGTCTTTTAACAGAAATGGGACTCTTTCTTTTATTTCACTGCCAGAATATATGAACGTCTGTTCCTTAAGCATTAGTTTCCATTATTTGGGGGGGTTTTGGCTTTTATCAGTAGTGATTATGGTATATGTTTTTAACTGACCTATTTTTTTCCATCTCGAGCCTTGCATATCTAATTTTTAATTCTCAATTACCTTACCATGTGTTAGTCATTAACTCTGTTGCTGTTTGTTGTTGTCCAACTTTGAGACTTGTCATGCAGCTGAAATAAAAGGATGATAGTCATTATTTTTGAAAAACAATTTTTAATATAAAACTATTCACTATAGTAAATTTGGGAGGTATAAAAGAATAAAAGTCCCACAATTTCTCTACCTATTGACAACCACTCAGTATTTTAATGTGTTTTTTTTGTTGTTGTTGTTTGTTTTTTAAGATTTTTATTTATTTTTGTGAGAGAGAGAGTGAGAGAGAGCATGAGAGGGGAGGTCAGAGGGAGAAGCAGACTCCCCATGGAGCTGGGAGCCCGATGTGGGACTCGATCCCAGGACTCTGGGACCATGACCTGAGCCGAAGGCAATTGCTTAACCAACTGAGCCACCCAGGCGCCCTAATGTGGTTTTTTTATTTTAGTTTTTTTAAATGTATAGTTTTTATTTTGTTCTGTTTTATTAAATGTGATCTTACTATAGTCACAGTATTGCATACAGGTTTTTTTCACCCAATATTATAAACATTTTCCAAATAACAAGTTTCTGGAAACATCATTTTAATGACTACATGATAATCCTATCATATGTGTATTTTATTGAACAGAAAGTTTGTTCCCTGTTCTGCCACTATAGATAATTATGTGATTATTGTTTTCTTCATGAAGCACATCTTGTATTTTGGGGTTTTTCCATATAGTCTTAGAAGTAGGAGTACTAAAAAATGGAAGACTCTTGATGTATATTATGACATGAGTTGCAGCAATAACCACACTGTTGACATATTCAAGAGAGCTGAATTTACCATACCTTACCAGTTTTTGTTATTTTTTACTTCATTATGATCTCTGTATCATTAATATTAGAGTTGGCTATGTCACATAACACATGTACTCATTTTCTTCAGTAGCGATAATCTTTTCTTCTGATTCTTCATATAGCAGGGAGGTGGTTACAGAGTTAACTATTAAGGGCCAAAGTCTTTCCAAGTAAAGGGGAAAAGCACCTGTGGTAATCCTTCAGCTCCAAATCAGAAAACATGAATCCAGTTCATTGAGTTTTATGTAGAGAATGACCAGGATATTTGGGAAATCATGCCCTAGAAAAAGTAACTGGAAGAACTAAGAACTTACCTTCATATCCAGGAAAGAGGTATCATAAGGAAGAAAAAGTAGATTTTCTTGTTGCAAAAGACAGAGATAGTACCAGTGGATATATGTTAGAGAAAGAAGTTTAACTTGATATTTCCAACTATTGAAAAATAAATGAGGCTACCTTTTAATAGTGATTCCCCACATACACATACATTATCAGCATTTATGCTATGTATTCTGTGGCCTCTGCCAACTTAAAGTTCTTAGTGTTAAGCCTTGTCATGTAAAGGGGAGTAAGAATAGGGTAATTTATCTCAATTGTGTGTGATTTTTTTAATGTTTGAAAGGACGTGGGGGAGTACAAAGATATGTTTGAACTGACTGGTTTTGCTAAACTACTGTAGCTACTAGAGAATGTGTAGAGAGGCTGTAGATAAGATCCAAGGAGACGATCTCTAATGATAAAATTATTCCATTCTTTTTATTCATATGTGGTGACGATGGAGAGTTATTTGAGTAGAGGAAAGGAATATGATCAGTTTGTGCCATCTCCTTGGAGAAAAGGAGGCATCAAGGGGCACTTAAAAAAAATACCTTCTTTCCTGGTATTGATGATTCCTTTCAAAGGAAATTAATTTAGTAGCATACACCTGAGAAGAAAAGCATGTTAAGACTAGAAAGAGTGTACCTGCATTAAATATGTAGTGAGAGGGCACAGAAAGGGAAGAAATGGGCATTTCTAAGAATTCAAAAGAAACTTCAAAAAAATCTTTAGGATAGGGAGCTAAATATTTTGGTAATCGCTCTTTGAGACAAAACAGGTGTTCTAAAATATGTTGTTTATAGGGAGATCGGTGGACGGCTTCTCATGGTAGAAACTCGACTTCCAAATGATCTGGCTGAGTTTGAGGGAGACTTTTCCTTGGAAGGACTTCGTCTGTGGAAAACGGCTTTCTCAGCAATGACTCAGAATCCAAGACCAGGGTCACCCCTTCGCAATGGCCAGGCAGTGGTCAGTAAAGGGTCAAGTAATAGCTATAAAATGGTTGAAGATAAAAAAATTGTGATTATGCCTTGCAAATGTGCCCCAAGTCGACAACTGGTTCAAGCATGGCTTCACGCCAAAGAAGAATATGAACGTTCCAAGAAACTGTCTAAAACTGAGCCAACTGGAGTTGTAAAATCTGCTGAGAACTTCAGCTCTTCAGTTAACCCAGATGACAAACCTGTAGTGCCTCCAAAAATGAGTACAGCTCCACATATACTCCCCACCACAGCACATACCAAGGAAGATGTTGATAATGCCCAGATTACTTTGCAAGCACCAACTACGGGTTGTAGTCGAACTATAAGTGAAAACCAGGCACTGCCACCAGTTGCTTCCACAAATGATGCTGAGAAAGTTGAAGATGATGATGATGACGACTACTATATTAGTTATAGCTCCCCTGATTCTCCAGTAATTCCGCCTTGGCAACAGGCAACATCCCCAGATTCTAAAACTTTAAATGGAGATGAGAGACCCACATCACCAGTAGAGGAACTGCATTCCCTGAATATCGAGAGTATCTTAAAACCAGTAAAAGATGGTATACAGAAAAGCCCCTGCAGTGAGCCTCTGGAGCCTCTAGTGATATCTCCAATTAATGTTAGGGCAAGGACTGGAATATGTGACCCACTCTGCCTTCACAGTACACCAATTGTACAGAGAAAACTTCTGGAAAGGCTTCCTGAAGCAAGTAGCCTGAGCCCTTTATCAACAGGTGAGTTTACAAATAACAAGGACGTCAAAGTTCTTTTTCAAAGATGTAGAAATGAAAACATTAGACTATGTAATGAAATTCAGAATTTTTTAATGTAATTTTTAAAATATGTTTTTTAAATTTAATTAACATAGTGTATTATTAGTTTCAGAGGTAGAGTTCAGTGACTCATCAGTCTTGCATAATACCCAGTGCTCATTATATCATGTGCCCTCCTTAATGTCCATCACTCCATTACTCCATGCTACCACCCCTCTCCCATCCAGCAATCCTCAGTTTGTTTCCCATGATTAAAGAGTCTCTTATGGCTTCTCTCCCTCTCTGATTTCATCTTGTTTTATTTTTCCCTCCTTTCCCCTATGATCCTCTGTTTTGCTTCTTAAATTCTGCATCATGAGTGAGATCATATGGTAATTGTCTTTCTGATTGACTTATTTCACTTAGCATAATACCCTTTAGTTCCATTCCTGTCATTGCAAATGGCAAGGTTTCTTTTTTTTTGATGGCTGCATAGTATTCCTGTGTGTGTGTGTGTGTGTGTGTGTATCATATCTTTATCCATTTATCTGTCAGTGGACATCTGGACTCCTTCTGTAGTGTGGCTATTGTGGGCGTGGCTGCTATAAACATTGGGGTGCAGGTGCTCCTTCAGAATCCCTAGGAGTGCAATTTCTGGGTCATAGGGTAGCTCTATGTTCAGCTTTTTGAGGAACCTCCATACTGTTTTCCAGAATGGCTGCACCAGCTTGCATTCCCACCAAGAGCGCAAAAGGATTCTCCTTTCTCTGCATCCTCGTCAGCATCTGTCATTTCCTGACTGGTTAATTTTAGCCATTCTGATTGGTGTGAGGTGGGATCTCATTGTGGTTTTGATTTGTATTTCCCTGGTGCCAAGTGACATTGAGCATTATTTTATGTGTCTGTTGACCATTTGTATGTGGTCTTTGGAGAAATGTGTGTATCTTCTGCCCATTCCTTGATTGGAACATTTGTTCTTTGGGTGTTAAGTTTGGGAAGTTGTTTATAGATTTCGGATACTAGTCCTTTATCTGATAAGACATTTGCAAATACCTTCTTCCATTCTGTCAGTTATCTTTTGGTTTTGTTGACTGTTTCCTTTGCTGTGCAAAAATTTTTTATCTTGATGAAGTAGTGGTAGTTCATTTTTGCCTTTGTTTCCCTTTCCTTTGGAGACATGTCTAGCAAGAAGTTGCTGTGGCCAAGGTCACAGAGGTTGCTGCCTGTGTTGTCCTTTAGGATTTTGATGGATTCTTGTCTCACATTTAGGTCTTTCATCCATTTTGAATCTATTTGGGTGTGTGGTGTAAGGAAATGGTCCAGTTTCATTCTTCCGCATGTGGCTGTCCAATTTTCCCAACACCATTTGTTGAAGAGATTGTCTTTTTTCCATTAGAAAAACTCCTTACTGTTTTTTTCCATTGGAAAAACTCTTTACTGTTTTGTGGAAGATTAGTTGACCACAGAGTTGAGGTTTCATTTCAGGGTTTGTATTCTGTTCCATTGATCCATGAGTCTGTTTTTATGCCAGTACCATACTGTCTTGATGATTACAGCTTTGTAATAGAGCTTGAAGTCAGGAATTTTGATGCTCCCAGCATTTTTTCTTTCTCAACATCATTCTGGGTATTTGGGGTCTTTTCTGGTTCCATACAAATTTTAGGATTATTTGTCCCATTTCTGTGGGGGGGAGAAAAAAAGCTGATGGTATTTTGATAGGGGTTTCATTGAATGTATGGATTGCTTTAGATAGCACAGGGACATTTCAACAATATTTGTTTTTCCAGTCCATGAGCATGGAACATTTTTCCATTTCTTTGGATCCCTCCATTTCTTTCATGAGTGTTTTTTTTTTAATTTTTTATAAACATATAAATATTTTTATCCCCAGGGGTACAGGTCTGTGAATCGCCAGGTTTACACACTTCACAGCACTCCCCATAGTACATACCCACCCCAATGTCCAAAACCCCACTCCCCTTCTCCCAACCCCCTCCCCCCAGCAACCCTCAGTTTGTTTTGTGAGATTAAGAGTCACTTATGGTTTGTCTCCCTCCCAATCCCATCTTGTTTCATTTATTCTTCTCCTACCCCCTTAATCTCCCCATGTTGCATCTCCACTTCCTCATATCAGGGAGATCATATGATAGTTGTCTTTCTCCGATTGACTTGTTTCACTAAGCATGATACCCTCTCGTTCCATCCACGTCATTGCAAATGGCAAGATTTCATTTCTTTTGATGGCTGCATAGTATTCCATTGTGTATATATACCACGTCGTCTTTATCCATTCATCTGTTGATGGACATCTAGGTTCTTTCCATAGTTTGGCTATTGTAGACATTGCTGCTATAAACATTCGGGTGCGTGTGCCCCTTCGGATCACTACGTTTGTATCTTTAGGGTAAATACCCAGTAGTGCAATTGCTAGGTCATAAGGTAGTTCTATTTTCAACTTTTTGAGGAACCTCCATGCTGTTTTCCAGAGTGGTTGCACCAGCTTGCATTCCCACCAACAGTGTAGGAGGGGTCCCCTTTCTCCACATCCTTGCCAGCATCTGTCATTTCCTGATTTCATGAGTGTTTCTATAGTTTTCTGAATACAGATCCTTTGCCTCTTTGGTTCGATTTATTTCTACATGTCTTACGGTTTGGGGTGCAATTGCAAATGGGATTGACTCCTCGGTTTCTCTCTCTCCTGTCTTGTTAGTGTATAGAAATGCAGCTGCTTTCTGTGCATTGCTGAATTCTGTATGAATTCTAGCAATTTTGGGGTGGAGTCTTTTGGGTTTTACACAGAGAGTGTCATATCATCTGCAAAGAGTAAGAGTTTGATTTCTTCTTTACAGATTCAGATGCCTTTAGTTCTTTTTGTTTGCTGATTGCTGAGGCTAGGGCTCTACTACTGTGTTGAACAGTCGTGATGGTGGACATCCTTGTCATGTTCCTGACCTTGGGGGAAAGCTCTCAGTTTTTCCCCCATCGAGAATGATAATTTGCTCTGGACTTTTCATATATGGCTTTTATGATATTGAGATATTTTATCCCTACACTGTGAAAAGTTTTAATCAAGAAAGGATGCTATACTACAGATGCTTTTTCTGCATCTACTGAGAGTATCATATGGTTCTTGTTCTTTCTTTTATTAATGTAGTGTATTACATTGATTTACGAATGTTAAACCACCCTTGCAGCCCAGGGGTAAGTCCCAGTTGGTTGTGGTGAATAATCCTTTTAATGTACTGTTGGATCCTATTGGCTAGTATCTTGGTGAGAATTTTTGCATCCATGTTAATCAGGAATATTGGTCTGTAGTTCTTTTTGGTGGGGTCTTTGTCTAGTTTGGGGATCAAGGTAATGCTGGCCTCATAGAGTTTGGAAGTTTTCCTTCCATTTCTATTTTTTTAAATAGCTTCAGAAGAATAGGTATGAATTCTTCAAATGTTTGTTAGGATTCCCCTGGGAAACCATCTGGTCCTGGACCCTTGTTTGCTGGGAGATTCTTGATTACTGCTTCAATTTCTTTGCTGGTTATGGGTCTGTTCAGGTTTTCTGTTTCTACTTCTGTTTTGGTAGTTCATATGTATCTAGGAATGCATCTATTTCTTCCAGATTGCCTAATTTATTGACATGTAGTTGCTCATAATATGTTCTTATAATTGTTTGTATTTATTTGGTGTTAGTTGTGATCTCTCTTCTTTCACTCATGATTTTATTAATTTGGATCCTTTCTCTTCTTTTTGATAAGTCTGGCCAGGGGTTTATCAATCTTAACTAATTCTTTCAGAGAACCAGCTCCTAGTTTCATTGATTTGTTCTACTGTTCTTTTGGTTTTTATTTCGTTGATTTCTGCTCTGATCTTTATAAATTCTCTTCTCCTGCTGGATTTAGGCTTTACTTGCTGTTCTTTCTCCAGCTCCTTTGTGTAGGGTTAGGTTATATACTTGCGGCCTTTCTTGTTTCTTGAGAAAGGCTTGTATTGCTATATATTTTCCTCTTGGGACCACCTTTGCTGCATCCCAAAGGTTTTAAACAGTTGTTTTCATTTTTATTTGTTTCTATGAATTTTTAAAAATTCTTTAATTACCTGGTTGACCCATTCTTTAAAGAACTAAAATTCTTTAATTTCCTGGTTGACCCATTCACCTCCATGTATTTGTGTTCTTTCCAAATTTCCTCTTATGATTGGGTTCAAGTTTCAAAGCACTGAAGTCTGAAAATATATAGGGAATGATCCCCATCTTTTGGTACCAGTTTAGACCTGAAAATCAGAGCTTTTTAAATGAAATTTTAACTCCACTAATGAGAAGTTATTATTACTATTTTATCATGTCCTATAAAGTCATCAGTTATCACATGGAAACTTTATCTTTCTGCCATGAAATCTATTTATAGATGCTTCCATCCTATGTTCTTTTGCTTGCTGGGTGAAATACAGGAGCCCTCTCAGAAACCTTCCTTTTTCTCAACTTGATTTTTCCCACTGGCTTTAACATAAACCCAACTCTCTCCCTCCCTTTAAGATATAAAGAAAACCAAAACCTGCCTTGACCTTATACCTGCAGCTTCTACTTTTTTTCCTGTTCTTCAAAGCCAGATTTCTTAAAAGATTTCTATAATTTGACAACTCCCATTTCCTTATCTCCTACTCATTTCTTAGCCCACTCAACATTCAATTCTGCCCCCATCATTCCACTAATATGGCTCTTGTAAAGATTTTCAAAAAGTTTCATGTAGCTAAAGCCAGTTTATGTTTTCTTGGTGTTCCTGTCATGTGCCCTCTTTAAACAGCCATTGTTCTATCGACCATACCTTTCTTCTTGGAGTTTTCAGTCCCCTTGGCTTTTCTCCTACTCCTATGTGTCTGCCTACTTGCTTTCCTTTGAAGCTTTACTCAGTATTTTCTCCCTAAATAGTGAGCTCCTACCCACAGGATTACTACAGATAACTTACAGATTTAAATTTCAAGTTCAGAACTCTCTTAATCTCCAATCTAGCTGTCTATTTGGCATTTCTGTTTGAATGCTCAAAAGCATCACAAGGTCAGTATTTTTCTTCTGCTGCTGCTTATGCTTCTGCTTATGCTTCTGCTTCTGCTGTTGCTGCGGCTGCTGCTGCTGCTGCTGCTGCTCCTGCTCCTGCTTCTACCTTTGCTGCTGCTTCTGCTGCTGTTTCTACTGCTGCTGCTGCTGCTGCTTCTGCTTCTCCTTCTACTTCTGCTTCTCCTTCTCCTTCTTCTTCTTTTTCTTTTTCTTTTCAAGATGAGGGAGAGTGGAAAGGAGGAAAGAGATCCTAAACAGACTCCACACCCAGCACAGAACCCAATGCGGGGCTTGATCCCTTAACCCTGAGACCAAAACCTGAGCCAAAATCAAGGCAGACACTCAACTGACTGAACCAGTCTGACACCCCATAGTGTCAATGTTTTTAAAACTCAATTTATGATCTCACAGTATACATTTGCCACCGGTCATCCGGTGTACTCATACACACAAACATACATGCCCACACATAAAAGCCCTTGTGGGTTTGTTTTTTTATTTTTTTTTCCCTTACTTAAATGAATACTACAGCCATCTCTCTGTCACTGATTTACACAACTCAGAAACACGGGATTTATTTGTAACACCCACCTGATTCCCTTATCCCCCATCTTCTCTAGTCTGTTACCAGCCAAGTCCTGTCACTTTTTTGTTTCCCAAATTACCCAAATCTTTCCATTGTTTTCTCTACCTCTACCACCACAACCTTAGGCCAAGCTGTCATCATCTCACCTGGATGTCTGTCCTAGCCTTCTTTCTACCCACAGTAATTTCCACTTCTTTAGTTTGGTAATCAGGAAAAATTCTTACTCAGTTCCTAGTTAATTACTACTCTTTCTCCTGATTTTAGCACAAAAAAGCCTTCCTAATCTCCCTAATAAAAATCCCAGCTATATTCCCCTTTGTCATACTTACCCCAGTATAATTTTATTTTACTGAATGTATTTGATGAGTATTATTCACCCTGTGAGGGAAGAGACTCTATTTTTTCCTCATCATAAATAATTGATGAATGTATAAATGAATTAAATGATTGCCTAGGATATGACTGAGGTATAAAACTCAATAATTAAGATAAAAATGTTTTTATTTAAAAATACAGAATTTTAAAGTTAGTTTAGTGGAGATCAGAAGTTTTTGTTGTTGTTGTTTTTTGTTTTTTTAAATTTATTTAACAGAGAGAGAGAGATCACTAGTAGATAGGTAGAGAGGGGGGTAGGGGATGCCAGCTCCCCCCTGAGCAGAGAGCTGATGTGGGGCTCTATCCCAGGACCCTGAGATCATAAAGGCAGATGCCTAACCCACTGAGCCACCCAGGCGCCCCGGGGATCAGAAGTTTGAATTAGTTTTATTTTTAAATTATGAAGTCTTTGGAGGGAATTAATAGGACAATAGAACAATACTCACAAATGGTCCTCAGGAGTTTGGAATAACAAAAATTAAAGGTAATTTTGATGTACAGTTTTGATGTTAAATATGACATTTCTTTCTACAGAACCAAAAACCCAGAAATTGAGTCATAAGAAAGGAAGTAATACTGATACTCTTGGAAGAGTACTCTTAACACCAGCGAAGGTAACTATGCTAAACATACTTACTGTTCAGTGGAAGATCCATTCTTAGATTTCAGTTAGATAATTGATAACTTTGTATCTCAATTTTTAAAAATTTTATTATATTTTTGCATCATTTTATTTACATATCTTTGAGACAACAAGAAATTGCCTAATTTTTTTTAGTTCTTTTTTTGCTGTTGGGATCTAAAAGATTCTTATATGTAAATACAAATATTACAGAGAAAGTGAATATGATAGCCAAAATGTGGATTATGAGGATACAAATACATTAACTGATTACTGGCAAAATCAGAACAATCCAATGACAGCAGAGCTCAAGTAAGTGATTTTTGATCCCACCAAAAATATATCCTTTTTCTTGGTTTATTACTTTTTTCTCAACTATAATATTGATTTTTTTTCAGTTCATTTTACTGAGTAGTAAAGGAAAGCAACATTATTTACTCCTGAAACTAAAAAATCTTAAATATCTTTATTCAAATACTAAAAATATAGTAATACTTAGAAATATATGATTATGTTTAAAAAGGTATACATTAGACATGTATCCTTAAATATAGATGACAGATCACTTCCATATTGGTTATATCTCATTAATACTAAGCACATAAAATACGTTTCAGCATTTCTATTTTAGAACTAAATACTTTTTAAAAGCTTTCATTTTTAAATCAATATTGTTGAATTACAAGCTATTTATATTAAAGAATAAGTACAAATGTGTTGTGAGCATAAATCAACATTGGGGGGAATGGTTAACAGATCTGGAAATTAGAAAAAAATATTTTTAAAAAATAGATTCTATTTTTTCCAAACCCTTCAAGATGAATTATGTTTTCATTCATCTTTCACACACATGTTGTATTAGAGTAAAATAATTTTCAAATCTTATAGACCCACATTTTCAAATCTTATAGAAACTTTAGTCAGCCTGGTTGCACATACATTGCCTGCTTGTTTGCTATACTTCCAAGAAAGGTCAAGATAAATGTCCATGTGGTGTAAATGTCAGCTCTCCAACAAGACTTATTTTCATTATTTGGGGTTTATAAACTAAAGATCGACATTTGGTTTGCTTACAGATTATATCAGATATTTCTACGTATACCCAGTTCTGATACCTTGAATTACTAGCATGAAAAGAATGTTAATAAAATATTTAACTAGTTTCTTCTTGGGTCTGAAGAGGTGGTACTAGTTTATCATGTATTACTAAACACATAAAGCAGATTATCGAAGTAGGAATAAGTGATCAAAAAAAAGAAAATGATTGCTTATTTATCTTTTTCTGGCTATGTGTTGTTGTTGTTTTTTTTTTAATAGAATCAATTTGCAGCAGTAAATACCCCAAAGAAAGAAACTTCTCAGATTGATGGACCATCTTTAAACAATACTTACGGTTTCAAAGTCAGCGTGCAAAACTTACAGGAGGCAAAAGCTTTACATGAGGTAAAATTGCAACAGTGACACATACACTATTTAACCTCTCATGTTTTATTCTATGGACAAGTATGGACATCTCTTATGGAGGGTGGAATACATTGAATTCTGTGCCTGTTAATCTTCATTTTGTTATTAATTTATATATTCATATAAAATAGAGAAACCTTTTTGGGTTTTGTTTTTTGTTTTTTGAGAAACTTGAAGTAGCCATCAGTTATTGAGACTGTTTTGTGATTTCACAATTTTCACAAATCTTATAGCTGAAATTTGGTTTATAGAAGCTAAAATTAGAAAAGCCTTTATAACTATTCTTTATGTTATTCTGGGATTGTTATATTAAGATGTTATATCCTAAATGAGATATTTACTTGTATTTTCTACTTGTTTGGCTCAGTGAATCAGTGCTTGCTAATTCATTGTTACGATTCTATTGTTACCTTCACAGCACTGACCATATGCCAAAGGGTAGGCAGCCATCTTATAACTATGTACATCAATCATAGGACATACTAAAAAATAAAATTTATCTGTATTAAAACACAACTCAGAGCCTATCTCTGGCAGGCATTAAGGTGGAAATTAGAGTATATTTTCATTGTTTACATAACTGTGCTGGCCACCACTAGCAATGTGGCTATTGAGAATTTAAAATTTGCCTTATCCATTTAGGATAATTAGATGGATAGATGGATAATTAGATAATTAAATTTCATTTAATTATACATAATTTAGATTTAAAACTTGATAATTGACTCCTTTGTTAGAAAATGGTTAAATACGTTTGGAACAACTTAGGTATTTAAAACTGCTTTTTCAGTTGTAAATTTTACAATAATACAGACCAAGTATTTCCGTATAAAAATTTAACATCAGCATTGAAATGTGCTGTAAATGTAAATGCACACAGATTTTAAAGACTTAATAGGAACAAAGAATGTAAAATATCACATAATATCACATTAGTAATGTTTTATATTGATTACATGTTGATATTATAGATGTATTAAATGAAACTATTTTTAAATTAGCCTATTTTTACTTTTTTTAATGTACTACTAGAAAATTTAAAATTACATGTGACTTTCATGATATTTCTATTGAACAGTTGTTTTATGTCTTTGCTCTTAGAGCACAAAATTTGATTTTTTATTTTTGTATATTTGTTCTCAAGTCAATTCTGTCTTAAACTGTTCAAAGGATAGATGAGCATTGTCTAAGAAAAATTCAAATATTGTCCTCATTTTCACCTAAATTGGAGCTAAGATTTGTACTTTTTTAGAAATTGGAACATAGTCTGATTCCCTAATTACTTGAACATTGCTTTTTTCAACAGCATTTAGTTCCTGCTTTATACCTACTTGGCCCTGTACCATATCCCTCGAAGCCTAGGTAAATTAAGTAATAAACTCAGGAATACATATCTTAATGAAGTACAGACCCAAAATTAGGGAAGAAAATGTGTGATAAAAAATATTTATTAAAGCAAATTTTATAGACCTTAGAAAAGACTCATTACATATGATTATCCTTCAATTATTTGAAGGATTATTCTCCTTGTGCTCTTAACATTATTTCTCCATAACGCCACTGCAGAATCATGAACCCTCTTGAAATTAAAATCACTTAGAAGTTATGGTAGGTTACTAACAGCTTCTTCCCTAAGCGGACTTTCATCTCAACATGTATTGCCACCTGGTGGTCACATTGAGAATGAGGAAAAAAAATCTACGGTATCTATGCCATTCCTTTTTCTAGGGAATTGTGCCGATAGCTTTTTTTCCTTTGTGTTCTGTTATGCTTTCTTCTGCGTATACATTCTCTTCTGCATATACATTCCCTCTGTTCTGCATATACATTCTCCATACAGAAGAGAAGGGTTATAATCCTCATCTTCCTTTGTCACCCACCTCTTTCTTAGTCACACTCAGTAAATCCCTCCATCTCTTGATTTCATGTTTGCTTAAAAAAATGTCCCTAAGATCAGTAGTGCATTGTAGTATATCAAGGAATAGAATGGCAAAATTTGAATGTGCAGTTTGGCCTATTAAATAAGAAAACCTCCACAAATCTTTTGATGTGAAATTGTCTTCAGTCTTCTTCGTAGTCTGCTTTTTCATCCCTTTCTAAATAAACTGTTTTTGTTGTTGGTTTGGTTTGGTTTGGTTTGAGTTTAGGGAGAGGTTTCCCAGTTTAGATTTTTTAACTTATAAAATTAATATGTGATTATTGTCTAAAAAAAATCAAGCCTGAAGAGCATACATTTAAAAGTAGAAGTTCTAAACTGAGGGTTGCTGGGGGGGAGGGGATTGGGAGAAGGGGGTGGGGTTACAGACACTGGGGAGGGTATGTGCTTTGGTGAGTGCTGTGAAGTGTGTAAACCTGGCGATTCATAGACCTGTACCCCTGGGGATAAAAATATGTTTATAAAAAATAAAAAATTATTTAAAAAAAAAATAATAAAAAAGTAGAAGTTCTTTCCCTTTGCTCCCCATTTTACTTAGTTTGATGTTTTTAATATCTAGAAACACAGTATATATTCAAAGAAAATAGTAGATTTGTAGATATTTGTTTTATTCTTGTGCTTTATATATGTATAATTAATGTTCTTTACATTTTAAAAAGTATTTAATTACAAACTTACTAATGCATGCAGGACAAACAGATTTACAGTGAAAATTAAGCTTACCTCCCACATCAGACTCTAAACAGTGTCCTTCCCCAAAGACAATATAAGCAGTTCTTTATTTTTATGTCTCTGCAGAAATTTTCTGTGCATGTGTTTTAACATTTTTACATACATAAACACATGCTACACTCACTGGTTCCACTTTTCAGTGTATTTTCTATATTAGAACATTTAGATCTGGTTCATTCTTTTGAAAATTATAAAAGTTACAGAGTATTTATTATATGTAGTCTTTATGGGTTGTCACATAATTTATGTAACCAGTCGCCAACAGATAAACATTTATGTTTTTAGTCTTTTATGAACTATAAAAGAGTGGAAATATAATTTTTAATGAACATCCTCATACATAAATATTGACTACATGTGAGTATATCTGCAGGATATATTTCTGCAATAGAATTGCTAGATCAAAGGAGATGTCCATTTTTAATTTTGATAGATATTTCTAAATTGTCCTCCAAAGAGGTCTACCAAATTCTGCGTCCATCACTAGGGAGAGCCTTGCATTTACATTTCTTCATGCAAAATAAATACCAAACACAGTCCTTCATTAAATTTGTATGATTTTAATAGTTACCAATACTGAAAGAGTAGTCTCCTCTTTTCCATTGCCACATATATGTACATTATTGGTACAGTGATGGCTGTAATTCCATGGCTGTAATCATGAATCCAACCTATGTTTTATTTTTTTACCTAAAGTTTCTACTTATTTTGTCTTGGTTTTTAAGAAGAGAACTAAGGATTACAGTTCAGAGTTTTTATAAGCATAGGAATATAAGTACAAAAAACAAAATACTACTTTTTTGCCTATATGTTAAAGAGAAAATATACATGGTCAAAAATCTATTGTGTAGTTGATGGCATATAATTCTTAAAATATTTTTTCAGGAAAAATTATAATTAAAAACTTACCAGGGTGCCTGGGTGGCTCAGTGGGTTAAAGCCTCTGCCTTCGGCTGGGCTCATGATCCCAGGGTCCTGGGATGGAGCCCCGCATTGGGCGCTCTGCTCGGCAGGGAGCCAGCTTCCTCCTCTCTCCCTCTCTCTCTCTCTCTCTCTCTAACTGCCTTTCTGCCTACTTGTGATCTCTATCTGTCAAATAAATAAAATCTTTAAAAACAAAACAAAACAAAAAACTTACCTAGAACATACAGAAGTAAATTGTGGTAGTAGAGAATTAATAGGAATTTCAAAACAAAATACATCTTTCTTTTTAGTCTAAACTAGAGGTAAAACCATAGTTAACTGGGTAGAAAATACAAAGTAACAGATTTTGACTCAAAATACAAACACTTGGGCTAGTCATTCTCTTTCTCAATATTTGAGAAACTTGAGAGGTACTGCATGTATTTTAGAGAAATCATTTTAAGTATATTTGTCACTGAGAAATTATATCACAACCAGTTTTTCTAAAATAAAAACATGAATTGATTCAATCTAATCTTGGAAGTAAAAATCTTTAGTCCTAATCTGTGGAGTATTAGATTGTGATTGTGTCCTTTATGGCCATTTTTTCCCATAATTTTACACATATTTCTTTTGAGTCTTAGTGAACATTTCTTTCAACATGTCTCAAAAAGTTGTCTAAAACCATCATTTTTATTTCCTTTTGTAGATACAGAATCTTACCCTAATCAGTGTGGAGTTACATGCTCGAACTAGACGAGACTTAGAACCAGATCCTGAATTTGATCCAATCTGTGCTCTGTTTTACTGCATCTCCTCTGACACTCCACTACCAGATACAGACAAAACAGAACTCACAGGTGTTATAGTGATTGATAAAGACAAGACAGTCTCCAGCCAAGGTATTGTTCATTTTTATTAATTTTATACCTACCCACCCTAGGATGAACCTTTTAATGGGACAGTTTCTGTGCTAGAGATCTAAACCAAAGCAAGTATCAGGAACTCCTTTTTAAAATGTGTACTAAAAGTAGGAGTAGGAAGTATTCTGTATAGCTTTTTCCTGGATTCATTAGTCTTATTTGATTTATTGTCCAGAGTCAGAAGCACTTAATAGAGAGCTATTAATAAAATTTTCAATTAACATATCTAATTTGTTCTGAATACTCTTTTATAAAATAATAATTGCTAATACTGAATTAAAATGACTGTCTTTAGGTTGGGTGGACAAACTTACGTATGCGTTCCTAGTATTTTGCTGCTAAGTTTTTTTTTTTTTCTTTTAAGAAGTTACTAGGGTAAGTTAATGGATTATAAGAGACTTTAAAGATACATTCCAATTTTGTTTATATCTCTTCCTAAATATACATATTTTTGGTTTAGACATTCTTCATAGAGTATACCACATAAAGGCATTTTATACACTATCAAGTGTTCTGCAGTTTTGAATAGTAATATGTGAATTCAGTCCACTGAGGAGGAAGTCTTAGCACAGAACAAAACCATATAGGAATTTGCAGTCTAATCACTGGTGTGCTTGAGCTGACTTTTACCAATTCACAAGCCAGTTGTTAAATTTTTATGAAGTTTTTGAACTAGTTGATGTCATATTGGTAGTGAAATCAGCCATGGTGGGGAGTCTTACATTATGGAAATAGGCAAGCACTGCAAATCAGGGCTTTTTTTTTTTTTTTCATTGAGAGGTAGTTATAAACTTTTTTAAAAAATGAAATGTTTTCTGAGTTCTAAACCAATGTTTCTAGAAAGCTTTGGCATGCAATGTCTTCATAAATACAGGACGATATGGGACATACTCTTTTATAACACATAGTTCCTTAAAACTCAACATACCATTTATTAAAATACTCTCTACTAAGCAAAGCTCTTTCCATAGGAAGAGTAAAGACAGAAGCAAAGTAATAAAATTTCTTTTGGGGGAGATGTTATTACTTGAGGCATTTGGTAAATATAGACTTTTCAAGAAAATAACTGAAAAAATGAAATTTGACTTTTCAGTTGCATATTAAACTAGAAAATCTTGAAGAAAGTTTTCAAGAGGGGCGCCTGGGTGGCTCAGTGGGTTGAGCCTCTGCCTTCAGCTCGGGTCATGATCCCAGGGTCCTGGGATCGAGCCCCACGTTAGGGCTCTTTGCTCGGCAGGGAGCCTGCTTCCTCCTCTCTCTCTGCCTGCCTCTCTGCCTACTTGTGATCTCTCTTCCTCTGTCAAATAAATAAATAAAATCTTTAAAAAAAATAAAAGTTTTCAAGAAATTGAGTTAATGAAGTATTTACTTTGGGGAACACTCTTAATTTGAAGTATTTCAGTAGCATAATTTCACTCAAAAATAAGACATTATGTTACTTACACAGTTACATGTAATCAACATTTTGCTTGTTTCTTAGATATCAGATACCAGACCCCATTACTGATTAGATCTGGAATTACAGGACTAGAAGTTACCTATGCACCTGATGAGAAGGCACTTTTTCAAGAAATTGCAGATATAATAAAGAGGTATTGTTTTGTATTTTCTGATTTTTCTGGGTTTTGTTCAGAGTCCTTTCTTGCTATTGAATAACATGGGCGAAGGTAGGAAAAAGGAAGAGAATCCCTTCCTGGGGCCCTTAAAAGTTATCTTTGGAAAAATTTTGCCCTCACCTCCCACCACCATCACCATTTCCAGCAGGTTAGGGATGGCAAAAAGGATATTCTGTTCTCAAGATTAAAGGGTCTGTGAAAGAGATACTTTCTAGTGAATAATACTAAATCCAGTTGGATTTTAGCATAATTTTTCTATGGTGGTGAAATAATGGGTACTAAATTTAAATTGTATTATTCACTAAATAAGCTTCTACCTCGGGAGCCAGCCATCCTTTCAGCACCTTTTTTTTTTTTTCTTAAATGTTTTCTGATTTCTAAACCAAGTTTCCGAAAAGCTTTGGCATGCAATCTGTTCATAAATATAGGACTATGCGGTACATACTCATTTGTAATACGTGCTTCCTTAAAAATCTCTTTTGATCATTTGGTAGTTGGCCTGGATGGTTGATAGTAAAATCTTGTCAAAATTTATGAAAAGGATTTTTTTAAAACAAAAGTATTTTAATTTAAAAATAAACTAATTAAATCTTTCACATTTTCTTAAGACTATAACTTTTGATAGCTATGGGCCCTCTTATTAAATGCTTCACTTTTCTAGGAGCTTAATGCTTCTGCCCATTACTAGGCTTAGATTTTTAAATACCTAAAGTAGGCTAGAAAATACTCCTTGGATCTTAACGTATAGATAAAAATCTGTCTGTGAGCATGTCATTACACTCGACCCTTTCTGTTCTGCTTTCTGTAGTTTGCTTTCTATAGTTGAACTTTTTCTGTTAAAACTGAGACAATATTTTGCAAGAAAGATAAACATAATATTCTACAGACTGAATGACTGATTGAATCCCGCCCAGATGGGTTAACATAAACCACTTTTAAATTTAGAAGACCAGAAAATGTTTTCAGCAAAATAAGTTAAATATCAGGGCATCAAAAATAATATACTGGTACCCGTCACTCTAAGGAGGTAAAAAGAGGTAAGTATTTTTACTATTTATACCACTGATGATTGGATGGATTCCCATCCATTTGAGTCTTGTCATGCCTACTTTTTATCTTCTCACAGAGGTTGTCATCCACATGTCAGATGCTTCAGTGCTCACATTTTTATATCTGCAAGCAACTTAGCAACAAGTAAATGCAGAGTTTCAGTCAGTACTGCTTTGTGTGCCAGCACACGTCCAGTAATATCCCTGAGCTTTGTAAGCTTGTGTTTTCCTCGTATATTCCCAGCAGGCTTATCTGCCAGCATTGAGAATTTTGTCCATCATTTACAAGTGTAGTGACTTCATGTCCATAACATGAATTATATTAGTCACTAGGAAGAATGCAGTAAACAAAACCAATTTCTGGTTCGTACTCTAAAAGATCATATGATTATAATAAAGAAAAGAAGAATGCTTAAATATCAACATTTCAATTCTGTAATGTCCTTTATATGTTATTCTAAACAACTCCCGAAAAGATTATTTCATTCTTTCAGCCCATTTGTTGAGTACCTAATCAACACAGGCTTTGTTAAAAGGGTAAACTTTGGAATCAGCTAGCTCTGTAATTTTTTTTTTTTTAAGAAAATGGCTTTTATTATATGCTTCTACATTTATATTTTAAACATGTGTATCTTAATGAAAGATGTTACTTGAAGGACAGGTTTTAATTTTTATTCCAGTTAATTAACATACAGTGTTATATTAGTTTCAGGTGTACCATATAGTGATTCTACACTTCGGTACAACACCTGGTACTCATCAGAGCAAGTGCATCCCTTAATCCACATCATCTGTTTCACCCATCCCCCTCACCCACCTCCTCTCTGGTAACCATCAGTGTGTTCTCTATAGCTAAGAGGCTGTTTCGTGGTTTGTCTGTCTCTCTCCCCTCCCCCCCACTGACCTTTTGCTTGTTTGTTTTGTTTCTTAAAGTCAACATATGAGTGAAGTCATATGGTATTTGTCTTTCTCTGACTGATTTATTTCACTTAGCATTATACCCTAGCTCCATCCATGTTGCCTCTGTATTTTTGTCTTGAGCAAGTACTTATCTCTCTAAGCTTTAGCTTCCTCATTTATAAAATAGGTGGTAAGTATAAGTTAAATGACGGACACCTCGGTGGCTCATTCAGTTAAGTAGCCGAGTCTTGATTTCAGCTCAGATCATGATCTCAGGGTTGTGAGACTGACCCTGCGTTGGACTCTGTACTGGGCCTGGAGCCTGCTTAAGATCTCTAGCTCCCTCTTGTCCGTCTCCTCCCCACACCACCCTCCCCCCGCCAAAAAGAAGAAAGTTAAATGAGATAATGTATGTAAAACTTTTAACCTGGTCAATACATAAATGTTTGCTGTGAGTGTAAGGTATAGTGCTAGGTTCCAAATAAAAATTGAATAAAATACAGGTACATACTTTCAGAGTTTTATTGTCTGTCTTTATTCATTCTTAATATTTACATCCTCAGATGGAAAACATAAAAAGTAGTAGGAAGTGATATTTAAAAAGTTAAACCAGGGCGCCTGGGTGGCTCAGTTGGTTGGATGACTGCCTTCGGCTCAGGTCATGATCCTGGAATCCCGGGATCGAGTCCCACATCAGGCTCCCAGCTCCATGGGAAATCTGCTTCTCCCTCTGACCTTCTCCTCGCTCATGTTCTCTCTCACTGTCTCTCTCTCTCAAATAAATAAATAAAATCTTAAAAAAAATAAATAAAAATAAAAAATAAAAAGTTAAACCAAATGCATTGTTTTGTCATTTCTCTTTCTATATTTCCTTGAGCTATTAATAATTTTACATTTTTCCCAGCCTCCCTAACTTAAATATAAGCTTTGATTTCTTCCTTTTTCTCTTCCCTCCATCCATATATTACATTTTATCCATATAACCTCAGAATTATGTTTCAAAATCATTCCTTTCCCCCATCCCCACCGATTGCCATTGCCCTAGTTAGAACCCCCCCATCTCTCTTGTGTCCAGATATTAATGGGTTATTTAAAGTTTTAGTTGAGAAGCAGCTTTTTTTTTTCTGCCTAAGCAAATAAGTTGTTTTCGTATTTCTGCTGCTGCTTGCGTTTTTTCGAGTTGTTTTTTCCTTCATCACCAGTCCCATCCACCCAACCTTGTTCTTTCCATAACTTTCAGAAACCAAATAAAGTAATAAAATTCACCAAAATTGAAGAACAAGTTACAAAGATTTTGTTATTGTGACCAAATGTTTTCACAGAAGAAATGAAATCCTTGAGATTTTGAACTTGAGGCATGGTTTTATAACTTTAAGAGTCTCTTAAGACAAAATGGCTTGTAGGTCAAAAAAATAATACATAATAGATCTGAAAAATATTAAAACAATACCCAGTTCTTCTAAGGGAATAAAATCTATTTACTCAATTAAAAGAAGCACAGAATAACTTTTTTTTTTCAATCTCTGAGCAGTAGCGATTAATAAAAGGCAACTTTTTAAAAAGAAATATATTTTCGGGATGCCTGGGTGGCTCAGTTGATTAAGTGTCATGACCCAGGGTCCTGGGGTTGAGTCCTGCATCAGGCTCCCCTCTGGAGCCTGCTTCTCCCTCTGTCTGCCGCTCTCCCTGCTTGTGTGTGCGCGCTCTCTCTCTCTCTCTCTCTCTGACAAATAAAATCTTTTTAAAAATAAATAAAAATATTTTTTAAAACATCAAAAAGTAAGTGTATTTAACCAACTCTATTAGTCAGGTGCCACAACACAGCAGAGTAGCTTATTGGAATAATAATTCTTGCAGTGATAAGATGTTTTATGAATCAGAGAAATTCAGATAAAGAAGTCAGAACTGTCTTTATAGGATTTATCAAAGAAGGGCTCTGTAACCATCTGGCATCCTCTTCACGTACCTGTGCTTAGAAATAAAAATCAACTGTGGTGCGCTGTAATTCCTATTCTGAGTTATTCTTGGTACTAAAGCAGTTGACTGCATCCGTTCTTTCTTAAGTGCATGGGAATCCTTCAAATCTCCCATCCCTGATAATCCCTAGAGCCACTTGATAGAATATTTCTACCCCAGTTTCTCAAATTTAGACAATACATAGTTTTAGGGGTGATGCACTTGTCACTCAGATAACTGCCCTGAAAAGAGTTTTACCTTAATGAAAGAATTGATGAAATTGCTATCAACAAAGATATGTTAACATATTAGATGTTATGTTAGAAGACAAATGAGCAGGAAGAGTGTTGGGAGACCTCTCTTTTCTTGTGTGCCCTAGGATCTTTCTGGACTTTTTGTTTAGGTATTAGTCTACCCTTTTAGCCTCTGAGACTTAAGTATTTGCCTCATTGTTGCATAATCCCTTGATTTCTTTTCCTTCCCCACGCTCATGCCTAACCCCTGCTCTTCTAAAATTACCAGCCATGTGCCCGACTAGCTTATTCGGTAAAGCATGAGTGTCTTAAAATTACCAGCCATGTGGCACTTTCTACCAAGAAAACACCTTTTTATAGGTTTTTGAAAAGATCCATTTGGCTGTTCTATTAAATTAATCAGTAGGTGGTCCTTAAATTAAGTGACTTTCTCAGAAATTTCAACCCAATTTGTAATTTGGAGCATTATTGTAGTTTCTAAGTTTTTGTTCTCAAATTGTGACTATGATAATTTGCTCTCTATCTTACACAACTTTCTCACTGAGGTAAATCTTCAAGTTTATTTTCCCTTCTGCTATCACCAAACGTTCTTCTATGGTGGTCACCTGAATGTACTAAAGGAGCCACAAAGAGGCTGTGAATGCACGTTGTTGGTTCAGTCTTAACCATTGCAACTGTGTGGCTGTAGTGAGTGCATTTTTCTCCTAGTTTCTAATGCTTAGCTTCCCCACATTAATCTCACCCCTATTAATATTTCAGTGTTCCATTAACTGAGTCACCTTCTCTTAAGTTTAGAGGACAAACTTGTCATTACTGAGGCCTTACTTCACATGAGGACCAAATCATTGCTAAAATTAAGTGGGAAAAGGAAGACATTTTCATTTTCTTTCTCAACATTAAAACCCTTTAGAGACAGAATAGGTTAGTAGTGGCAATAAAATGATCTGTGGGGTGATATTTTTCAGAATGGTATCCATGCATGCCTTCATATCTCACCCTGCCCCCATGATAGTCTCAGTCATATGCTCACTCTTAAAACTTAAGTGGTAATGCCTCTCTCCCGCCTGTTTTTTTTTTTTCTTCCTCGCACCCTAGTTTCTATCCACGTCTTTCCTAGGTCATATCAAATAAATAGTAAAAACTATGATTACTTTACAAAAGTGCTTCAAATCAGGAACCCTAAGCACCCTATTCCTTACTGTATAGAAATTATTTAGGTACCATGTCTCCATCCGAGAAGACATAATGGGAAGAACCCATTCTTTTGAGTAAAGGTTCAAATGTGTGGTCCTTGAATAATTTTTTCATTCCTTTTAGGTACGATCCTGATATTCTGCTAGGATATGAGATTCAGATGCATTCCTGGGGTTACCTCTTACAAAGGGCTGCTGCCTTAAGTGTTGACTTATGTCAGATGATCTCTCGGGTGCCAGGTATGAAGCACTGTGAATATTTTATGGTTCAACAACAGAGCAAATTACAAAGTAAATAAAGACAAGATGTTTAAACAGTACTATTCTAATTTTTAATACTAAATTGTGTAAGTTCTAGATATAGTGTAACTCCATTATGGACAAATCCAAAAATCAAGAAAAGTAAAAGAAAAAAATACTCCCATCTCACTGCTATATAGGCTATTAATGTATTTGGGTTTTTTTTTCCCCCCCTTCAGTCATTTTGCATGTGTATATCTCGGTCTCTTTTTATATAACTTTAATCATACGTATATCCCATTTTTGTTATGCTTCCTTCACAAGAAGGTAGCATCTTATAAGTATTTTTCTATATTATGAGATAGTCTTCCTCATAATCATTATGAAACACATTTCTTTGGTTGATGTACCAGAATTTTATTTTGTCTGGTTCTAAGTTTTATCCTTTTGGTTATAAGGAAGGAGAAGATGATATAGGGACACCAGCTATTGATTTTTATTTAGTAAGGTATCAGGCTGAAAACTTGCATGAATTTTGAAGACTTGTTTTCCATAATCTGATTCTGTTTGAAGGAGGGGAGCAATAATAACAACTTTATAAAGCACTTCTCAGAATTTTGTTTTTCTTAGTAACTACAACATTTTTAATAACTTGGTTTTAAAGTCACAAGTCTGACTAGGACAAAAGAGTATATGCTTTGGGTTTATTGGTGAAAACTAATCAAGAGAACTCCTAGGAGAGGTTATGACTTCAGTACAATGTCTTAAGTGTAGTAACTTTAAAGGGAAAGGCTGAAACTAGAAGATTTAAGAACAGTAAATATTTTGATCTTCACAAAAAGCTTGGAATAAAAAGGCAAAGATAATTTTAGTTTTTTATTGCACAAGTTTTTCTTAGCTCCTGTGTCCCTTGAGTGCTATAATTCAATTTTTTCAACATTTCATTTGGGATAGGTTTCTGAATATTCAGGAGCAGCAACATGAGTATTCAGGTCTGTTCGTTAATTATTTTAATTAGCTGTAATAGGTAAGGTATATGACTTCAGATCAGAAAAGTGAATAAGGGGCACCTGGATGGCTCAGTTGGCTGAGTGGTGGACTCTTGATTTCAGCTCATGTTATGAACTCGGGGTCCTAAAACCAAGCCCCATGTCAGGCTCCTTGCTCAACAGGGAGTCTGCTTGAGGATTCTCTCTTTCCCTCTCTGTCTGCCTCTGTCTCCACTCTCATGTGTGCTCTTCTAAAATAAGTTTTTTGTGTTGTTGTTTTTTTTTAAGAGAAGTGAATGAAGCTCTTGACCATTTATTTATTTATTTATCCTTACGTAGGTTGCACACCAACATGGGGTTTGAACACAACAACCCTGAGATCAAGAGTTACATGCTGTACCAGCTGAGCCAGCCCTGGCCTTTTTAGAACACTGTCAAACCCATTTTTATGAGGCAACATGGTACAATAGAGAGGGAACAGTTAGGGGGCAGTATAAAGAGTATAGAGTCTGCACAAAGATAGCCAGGGTTCAAATTCTGGCTCTCCTGCTCCCTAACTTTGTGATGTCAAACATGTTACTTAACCTGTTTATACTTCACTTTGTTCATCTGCAAAATGCGGGTGATAGTAAAACTTCTCTCATATAGCAATTGTGAAGTGCTAAGAACAGTGCCTAAGAATATAGTAAACATTATGTAAATGTTAAATGAAATAAACTTTTAAACATCATTTTTTGAAATAAAGAAAAGGGGGACACCTGGGTGGCTCAGTCAGTTAAGCATCTGTCTTCGGCTCAGGTCATGATCCCAGAGTCCTGGACCCCACATCCAGCTCTCTGCTCAGTGGATAGCCTGCTTCTCCTTCTCCCTCTGCCTGCTGCTCCACGTGTTTGTGCCCGCTCTCGCTCGCTCTCTTTCTGTCAAATAAATAAAATCTTTAAAAAAAATAAAGAGGGATGAGTGTATGTACATGGTCTCTGGAATCAGGTAACCCTGGTTTACTGTACTGGTTCTGTTACTATGTGACCTGAGCCAAGATAATACCATTTCTGAATAGAATTTACTACGATGCAAAATGGAAATTATGCTAGCATGATGAAGTGGCTAGGTTAAAATAGAATAATAAAGTTCTTAGGACATAATAGACATTCCACATATGGTAAATATATATATTATTCCAGATCCTCTAATTAATAACATTTGTATATACCCAGTGTTATATAAGAGAAACATACTTTAATTTCTATTCTAGTTAAAATCATCACCCAAGAAACTAGACTCAAAACTCTATTTTTCATCTAGTTGTCCATACAAAGTTAGAATTTTCATTCTGAATAAGAACATCATTAATTGATGTCAAATTTTCAGAGAGTTGTTCAGGTTAAAATTGCTACCATGTTGGGGTACCTAGGGGCTCAGTGGGTTAAAGCCTCTGCCTTCGGCTCAGGTCATGATCTCAGGGTCCTGGGATCGAGCCCCGTATTGGGCTCTCTGCTCAGCAGGGAGCCTGTTTCCTCCTCTCTCTCCCTCTGCCTACTTGTGATCTTTGTCTGTCAAATAAATAAAATCTTAAAAAAAAATGCTACCATGTTTTCCAGGAAATGACCAGTGTAAGAATAAACATATTCATCCTAACACCAAAGAAATGCTGTAGTGTTAGGTGTCATAAGAATAGCACCAGAAATTCCCAAATTTCAAGTGAAAGTGTTTTTTTTTAATATGTGTTTGTACACATTTTTATTATTTAAGAAATAAAATTTTCAGAGACATTCCAAAATTCTTTCATAACTTAGAGGAAAGAAAATTGTTTTAATCAAAATATGATTATTCTTTAAGTCTAATACAAAATAGATGATCACATTTCATCTTTAATTTTTCTCTTTAATTTTTATTCTCATTTTATTTGGCATAATTTGCTTGGAAATTTGGTTTCTGTGAGTCCTGATGCGATCTATATTCATTTCTGTAGATGACAAAATTGAGAACAGATTTGCACCTGAAAGAGATGACTATGGATCAGATACAATGAGTGAAATAAATATTGTTGGCCGAATTACACTAAATCTTTGGAGAATCATGAGAAATGAGGTAACGTACTTCATCTAAAATCTTATTGGAAATAAGAGATTAGGATGGTATAACTATCTTAGTTATTATAGAGTATTAGTATAACCTACTTATGTAATTTGATGCTTCTTTGTGTGTTATTTTTGTTATACTTAAGTAGAGTTACAAAACTAAATATTACATTCTAAAATGCAAAGCTACAGGACTATTTAATGTTATTGATGTGTTTTGATTTTTTCATTTTTGTCTATATAGCAGTAGCTAGAAAAGTCTACAGCTGTCTTAAAGTTTTATGTTATATTTGTCGAATGTTGTATAATTTCATTTTTGCACTTAATGCTAGATGAATTCAGCTTGGTCTTTCTGATTTATTAAGTAAGAAAAATTTAGTCTACACTTAGGAAGGAATTAAGGTTATTTAAAAAACTGGGTCAGACTAAGAAGGTAAATTGGAAAGACAGTACTTAGAAACAGTTAATAGCAGCTTCCAGTCAAGGCTTTGGGGGGTCCAGATAAGGATCTTTGGTACTATAAATTTCAACAAATGATCTTATTTGCAATCACTCAGAGAAATAATTCTTTAAACAAAAATGTGAGATCATAAGATCTTAGACCATATTTGCATCCTTGAAGTTGCCTGATTTCTTTTATTAAAATGTAAAAAGATACCTCCTGTAAATTGGTCTATTCTCAGATTTTGGACTTTGGATAATATCAGATAAGATGTTTATATTTAAAAGAAAGCTGTATTCTTCAGTTGCTTCCCTATTTGAAACTACTTTCTCACTATGTACTTTCTATTATACACTCATTATTCACTATGATCTTTCTTGCTCTTCTAGATTTATATAAAACATTTGACTTTCTAAGCATGCCCTCTGCAGTTCTTTTGGACACCAGCACACAGTAATTCTTTCACATAAGGAATTAGGTTTCTTTATATAAAATTCAGATGTCCTGGGGCGCCTGGGTGGCTCAGTGGGTTAAAGCCTCTGCCTTCAGCTCAGGTCATGATCCCAGGGTTCTGGGATCAAGCCCCGCATCCGGCTCTCTGCTCGGCGGGGAGCCTGTTTCCTCCTCTTTCTCTCTCTCTGCCTGCATCTCTGCCTACTTGTGATCTGTCTGTCCAAAAAAAAAAAAAATTCAGATGTCCTTATTTTTATTTCCTCTCTATTCCCCTTCACTGTCCTGCTTTACTTAAAATTACTGCTGTTCCCTCTGGACTTTGAATCCTCAGTAACAAACACAGTGCCTCGTTAATAGTACTCATGACATACTTGTTGACTGCTTAAATGAAAGAATAAATGACTCTTTGCCCAGAAGATAGTGTTTAGAGGTCTGGATATCACCTTAATCCAGGCCTTTCAAGAATTTGCCAAGTACCAAATACTTATTTATTGCTATCTCTGCTCCACAAATTTGAGCCTGGGGTTAGATCAGTTAAGGGTATAGCTGTGGGGGGAGTCTGGGTGACTCAGTTGTCAAGCATCTGCTTTTGGCTCAGGTCATGATCCCAGATGCTGGGATTGAGCCCCCGCATTGGGCTCTCTGCTCAGTGGGGAGTCTGTCTGCTCCTCCCTCTCCCTCTGCCCTTACCACTGCTTTTGCTCTCCCTTGCTCACTCTCTGTCTTTCTCATAATAAATAAAAATCTTGGGGGGGGGAGTATAGCCAGTTCCTCTGTTTTCACAGGTAGAGAGGCAGATTATATGGTTGCAGATGTTGGTAGGTAGGTGGATATGTCGATGAGAGTTTGTCAAGTTCTCTTCTGACTTTTTCAGTTTTCTCAGTAAAAAAAGGAGTCAGAGTTCTCAACTGAGAATAAGCGTAGTAGAGGAACTTTTTGTTATCTAGGAGAATTCAGGAGTGGTTAATTAAGAAAATACAGTATAAAAGCTAGGTAGCATGGACGGCCCACTTGAGATTTGCATCAGAAAATTAAAGTGATAATCTGCCAGCTCTGTTCAAATTCACAAATGTAAGTTACAGATGGTTAGATTCAACTACAACTCGCAAAGGGTTATAGCTTTGTGAAAAAATAATTAATTGATTAGTTAGTTAATCACAGAGCAGGAGAGAGGCACAGAAAGAAATGGTATGTGCAAGGTTGTGATTGCAGTTGTGCAATTTGAGCTAGATAAGGAGCAGAGGGAGGCTGGGGTACTAGAGGGAATGAACTACAAGGATGGGAGATGGTGGTCAGAGAATAGGATGCCTGAGATTATGGAGGGGGTAATTATTGGTGGTGGTAGAACTTGGAGTAGGATCATGGGAGTGGGTGGCTGAGGTGGACGGAGGCAGTGACATGTAAATTGGCCTTAGACCTAGCTCTGGTGGCAGCATGGAAGAGGACAAATTTAAAGATAGGAAATCCATGAGAAAATTATTGGCGTAACTCAAGTGAAAGTTGGCAGTCGTATAAGGATTCAAAAAACAATTTAGAGGATAAATGATGTACAATAGGATGAAGAGGAAAAGGTGTCAAGAATAATTATCAGGGTTCTGGCCTCGATGATTTAAGATCCCAGTTAGGTGGGGAAAAAAGGACATGAGGTATCAGTCAGGTAACCAGGTGAAGATAGCAAAGTCCCAAATATGTAAATGGGAAATGTAAATAGGAATGTTAACAGGGGAATGCCTGGTGGCTCAGTTGTTAAGCTGCTGCCATCTGCTCAGGTCCTGCAGGATCAAGCCCAGAGTCCATCTACCTGCTTAGCAGGAAATTGGCTTCTCCCTCTGTCCCTCCCCCTGCTTGTGCTTCCTCTCACTTTCTCTCAAATAAATAAAATCTTTAAAAAAAAAAAAAATGTAAAAAGGAAAGTCCCAAATATGAGGTAAAGGTCTAGATTAGAGATAGAAGTCACATGAGAGTTGATGAACTCACCAAGAAGAGAATGGAGAGAGTGATCAGGATTGAGCCAAAAGACATTTTTGTGAATGAAAACATTTTGAGGTATAGACAGAAAATCAGATCCTAAGAAGCAGTCTAAAAGAACCAGAAGAGAACACTCCAAGCAGAGCCACTAGAAAAGTCAGATGTTTTCCACACAAGCATGTACGCCTCCCATTATCTCAGTCTGGCAACATCAGAATCTGTTTCTGATGTTCCCTATTACAATTTTAGTTTGTCAATAAGCATGTCAGATGCTTTTAAATAAGACAGCGTGATGGACAATGAAGATTATATGGAAGTAGAATAACGTACCCGTTATTTGTATACTCCCATTTGTATGTTGTTTATCAGTTATAAGGCACTTTTACAGACTTGGTCACCTTTAAATTTTGATACAAACTTGCAACATAAATAAGACAACAGAAATAGTGAGGTACTATTCCAAGTAAAGAAAACTGACACTCACAGAGATTAGTGACATGTTGAAAGCCTCATTAGCTAGTAAGGGGTTAAGACTCAGACCCCATTGTAGGCATGCTGTCTGTCTTCAGAGAGCTTAGTGTATATTTCATTTTAAATATAAATATGTATAAAATAAATATATATACTAAGCTCTCTGAAGACAGGCTTCCAGGGTCCCAGGGTCTTTTTTTAAAAGATTTTATTTCCTTATTTGACAGAGAGCATAACCAGGGGGAGTGGCAGGGAGAGGAAGAAGCAGGTCCCCACTGAGTAGGGACCCCAGTTCGGGGCTCTATCCCAGGACCCTGGAATCATGACCTGAGCTGAAGGCAGTTGTTTAACTAACTGAACCACCCAGGCTCCCTATCCTAGAAATTTTTTGTATCTTCATATGGGTTTTATATATACATAAAAATTCATGAGTTCTTTGCCTAAAATTGTCCATTTCTTTATATGAAGTATGGGTCAATCAAAAAAAGTTTTTAACTGAAGACTCAGGTAATGAGGAACAACTGAGGGAATAAGGTGATAGAGGATATAGGGCACAGGTACTTACGATCTCTTTCCATTTTTCTTTTATCTTTTTTTTCTCTGTTCCCCTGCACTAATTCTGACTGCCTCTCCTAGTTCTGAGTAAGTTTATTTCTGAAGTGATTAACTATTGTGTTTTGCACCTTGACTACAGCTGTGAATGGAAGTGTAACTATATCTCTATCAGACCATTCCTTTATCAATAAATAAATGTACAAGCATTGTAACACTTTCTTTATATCAATTCTGACTTTGATCTATGTAGTACATTTATATAATATTTAGCTTATTTAGATTTCCCCTGGAAACAAGTAACTCCTACTACTTATTTCTGGATCCATACTTCAACTTCTAGAGTAAATAACTCTCTAAAGATTGGAACATTCTGGGGGCGCCTGGGTGGCTCAGTGGGTTAAGCCGCTGCCTTCGGCTCAGGTCATGATCTCAGGGTCCTGGGATCGAGTCCCGCATCGGGCTCTCTGCTCAGCGGGGAACCTGCTTCCTCTTCTCTCTCTGCCTGCCTCTCTGCCTACTTGTAATCTCTCTGTGTCAAATAAATAAATAAAATCTTTAAAAAAAAAAAAAAAGATTGGAACATTCTGAAGATAGATCTTAATTTTAGAGTTCATGTTTTGCTCCTTTAGTTTTACTTAAAGCTAGGATTGTGGCTAAGTGTATTAATGCTCCTGTAACACCAAGAAGACTCAGAATAGAGTGACTCAAATAGGTATTGTAAGATTATAATTCTTGTTTAGTTTTAATTCAATTTGTGATATTGTTCTGTTTAAAATAAAATCAACCCAGAACATAGATATGCCATCTGTCTCAGATATTGGGAACCAATTTCTTAAGATTTTAAGTTTAATTTGAGTTATAAAATCTGCTAATTAATCCTTATAGGTCAACTTACGTGGCAAGCTTCAAAATTTTTCCTAATGAGAGAGCTAGAGGACAAGAAGGTGACCTTTTCTGTAGCAATTTTTTTTGATTGCTTATGTTAATGAAGACGTATCCAACAAAAGTTTAGATTTGGTCTAAAGTGATATACTCTGTGTTAGGTAATCTTGTAACTACCAGAGATCAGATGCTTGGCTTCATTTTCTGTAACACTAAATGAGAATTAAAACAACAATAAAAATAACAACCAAATGAAAATATTCATTAGCAGGTAGAAGAGTCACTCAAATATAGGGATTTAATAATAAAATGAGTCATTTTTGAGAGAAGTACTCCAGGCCAGTAATGATTATTGGAAAAAATGGTGACTTACTTCCAAGATAATGGGTTAATACCTGCTTTGTACTGGTGATTCTAGAATAGGCTTGTCCCAAAGTTTAAAACTCTTGTGTATGCATGTGTGTGTGCTTGCAAGTATACTAATTGCAGTGCTGTCGTTCTGGAGGTTGATAGAAATTGTAGATAGAGTAAGACCAATTTGGATCATACACAGATTAGTCTTTAAAATTCAGTCCCTGTTTTATACCTGCTGGATTGCAGAAGTGGAAAAGAAAATATTTTAAAATTATAATATACAAATGTGAAGTGCTTTTGAATTGTTCCTCCCAAGTTGTCCTACAAATGAGGACTGCAGATTCCTCATTCCATTTTCCATTGAAAATGCCTGCCATTGTCTAGATTGTTTGTGTCCCATAGGTATTTCTGAGATAGTATTTAGGTAAATAAAGTATCTTTTATGAATTTGGACCCCCTTTTTTTCTTTTGAAGATTTTTATTTATTTGACAGAGAGAGCTATCACAAGTAGGCAGAGAGGCAGGCGCAGAGAGAGGGGGCAAGCAGGCTCTTCGCCGAGCAGAGAGCCCGATGTGGGACTCGATCCCAGGACCCTGAGATCATGACCTGAGCCAAAGGCAGAGGCTTAATCCACTGAACCACCCAGGTGCCCCTGGACCCATTTTAGTATTCTTTTCCCATTAACATACTTTTTCTTATATATTTTTTAAAAGATTTATTTATTTGGGAGAGCATGTCCAGGTGGGGAGGGGCAGTAGGAGAGAACCTTTAAGCAGACACCTTGCTGAGCATGGAGCCTGTGGCAGAGCTCAGGCTCACAACCCATGAGATCACGACCTGAGCTGAAACCAAGAGTCCGACACTTAACAGACTGTGCCAGCCAGGTGCCCCTTTTTCCTACATATTCTGAGGATGAAGAAACATTTCTCCCATTTCCTTTTAATCTTTTGCTTTGGGAATGAAATTAAGTATCTGTAATGTCCACGTATTGGGTCTTAACACCAATGTAATTCTTGGAAGCAGGATGAATGCCTGACCTTAACTAGATCACTCATTGTTGAATCTGTGGAATTCTGTTAATTAGCATGTCTTCATGGACCAAAAAGTGAGTATAGAAAGAACAGAAAATTAACTTGCTTTTTTTTGTTTTGTTTTGGTTTTGGTTTTTTGATTTGGGGAGGTTTTTGGCATGGCAATCAAGATTTTTTGAACTACTAATGCTAAGTTCTACAAAATTGCACCACTTTAGTTTAAGGCTTTTAATCTACATTTGGCCACATCAAAGTAGTTGTAACATTAGATTGTTCAATTTAAATACTGCGGCTCCCTATTGGATAAACCCACAATCTTCACACCCAGTTAATGCATACAAAGCAACAAGATACTGCTAAGTAAAGCAGCAGTAGTTACTGCAGGTTAGGCCTTCTGACCAATTACACGATTAAAATTACTTCCCACATTAACGTCCACAGTACTCGTCCACCATTTAACATCTCAACCAAAACATTACAAGTGAAACAGTCACTAATAGGCAAAAAATACTAAACCTGTATATGGTATTTAATACACTTATGCGTGAGCAAGCAAGGGATTCACAGTCCCTTTCACAGTGAGAATACAGCTGTGGAAGCCTGAAAATTATTTGCAAAAGTTGTTAAATTGTTAAAATGTTTGAAAATATATGCTTCTTGTTGTAGACCCCCACTGTACACACAACTATAAACATTGTTCTCTATGTAAACAAAAAAGGAAAGATGTAATAAAAGATTTGAAAAGTCTGGACATTTCCTTCCCTACAGATATTAAAGGCAATGTCTTCAAGACATGATACTGAAAAGACTGTCATATTGTAAGAATGCTTCTGTCCGGGGTGCCTGGCTGGCTTAGTCAGAAGAGTATGCAACTCTTGATCCCAGGGTCAAGTTCAAGCCCCACACACTGGATGTAAAAATTACTTAAAAAATAAATAAACTTTTAAAAAGTTTTTTTTAAATGCTTCTGTCAGTATTTGTATTGGCATAGAGTATAAAAAAAGTGATAAAAACTGAGATCTCCTAAGTATGTCATGACCAAGTTGAACTCATCTGGTCTGATTGTTTCCAATTAAATATCAGCTTATTTTGAGTATTTCCACCCAGAAGACTATATATATGTCATTTTTACAGGTAGCTTTCATATCTACCGTGAAAAGTTTGAAGTAATATTACAGATCTTTTAGAACAAAATTTGCACATAAATACAAACATTATTATAATGAAGTCTTGGTTTTGTTGGGTTTTTTTGTGTTTTTTTTTTAGGTGGCTCTAACTAACTATACCTTTGAAAATGTGAGCTTTCATGTTCTTCATCAGCGTTTTCCCCTCTTTACCTTTCGAGTGTTATCCGATTGGTTTGATAACAAGACAGATCTGTACAGGTAATGTTTTATAACTCTGAAGAGGATAATATCCCTGTTAAAATGAGTATTATTAGAGTATAACTTACATACAATAAAATGCACACATTTAAATTGTATTATGCCATGACTTTACAAAATGTATACACCCTGTAACCGCCACCCCAGGCTAGATAGTCAACCTACCGTCCCTGAAGCATCCAGGTAAGTACTAATTGAATTTCTATTACTACAGATCAGTTTTGCCAGTTCTAGAACTTCATATAAATAGAATTATTTACAATCTACCTATTTTTCTCTGGGTTCCTTCAAGAAGGCATAATAATTTTTGAGATTCAGCCATGTTGTTGCATAAGCCAGTAACTTGTTCATTTTTATTACTAAGTGATATCCAGTTGTATGAATATACCACAATATATTTATCTGATCACCTGTTGATGGACAATTGGGTTGTTTCTCATTTGAGGCTGTTATGAATAAAACTGCATGCAAGCCTGTATGTGAATACACATTTTCATTTCTCTAGAAGTGGAATTGCAGGGTCACATGGTTAGTATGTTTAATATTTTAAGAAACTGCTTGATTGTTTCCTTTGGCAGTTCTGCTGCTAGTTGGCTGGCAATAAATTCTCTCAGCCTTTATTTATCTGAAAATGTCTTTATCACACCTTATATTTGAAGGGTATTTTCAGTGTCTAATTCTGGGGTTGAGATTTTTTTTTTCTTCCACCTTTTTAAAGATTTCACTCCCTTTACTTCTGGCCTCCATTTCTAATGAGAAATCAATAGTCATTCTCCTCGTTTTTCCAGTGTATGCAGTACATTTTTTTCAAAGTCAGACTTCATGAATAGCTGACTGCTACTGTTCCTGTATGTAAGATTTATAGTGGAGGCAGGGGCATTACTCAGCTCTCCTGATCCAGAGTCAGTCTTTAGAGGTTCCTGTTCTCCTGGGGCTTGGAGATGAGGCTTTCTCAACAGTCCTGGACTTCCCACAGAGCAGTGGACCTTTGCTTTGTACAATTCCTTTCTCATCAGCGCAGTTTCCTTGCTTGGAATCTATGATGGAAAAGTTCCCTGCCTCTTTCCCAGTGGTAGACAGCTGTTGCTTGTTACTTAGTACAAGACCCACAGTTGGAACAGGGGAGCTTGCCTGCCCTTCCTTCAGGTGCAGTTTTTGCAACTACCCCTTTCCCAGCAGCAGACATATTTTGCATCTTTTCTTTCCCCAGAGATAGTGGATCTCTGCTTAAATCCTGAGGATTAGAGTTTCCTGCCAGGCCCACAGCAGCTCAAGGCTTTGCTTCACAGGAGAGAAAAGTCAGAGGAAGATGCAGGATTTCATTCCTTTGTGCCCTGCCCAGCCCTGAGTCTTGGAGGGGGGCCCATGGAAAAACACTCCTCTGGTATCTGGGGTTCCCAGCAATTATAAACTGTCATGTTGGCCCATCCCTGACCCTTAAGAATTTATTAGCATTTTAACGGTTTCACTCTTAAGTGCTTTTATGGTGCTGCCTGTGCTGCCAGTGTTCTGCCAAAGATGAAGTAAGTTATGTGTCCTGTCTGTCTTTAGATGTATTTGTCACCCTGTAAATTTTAATTCACCTGGTTCTCTTGTAACCTCAACTTTCTAATGGCCTCAAGAAAACATGATTTCGTAGATTATTGAGCTCTTTATAATTGTTAGACTGGAGTGATGTCCTTCTGCAGCTTTCTTTATCTGAAACAGAATTCTGTGATTTTTTTTTTCCTGGTTGCTTTCAAGGTTTTTCTCTTTACCTTTACTTCTCAGTAATTTCACTATGATATTCATAAATGTGGATTTTTAAGAATTTATATAACTTTCTTGGTGTTTGCTATGCTTCCTGGATCTTTAAATTGATGTTTTTCATCAAATTTCGGAAATTTTTGGCTATTTAAATATTTTTTTCGGCCCCCCACTTACTCTTTTCTTTCTAAGACTCCAAATTACATGTGTATTAAACTATTTGACAGTGTCCCACAGATCTTTGAGGCTCTGTGCATTTTTCTTCAGTGTTTTCTCTAACCACCTATCTTTAGCTTCACTAACTTCCTTCTGTCATCACCGATCTGCTGTTAAGGCCAGCCAATACGTTTTATATTTCAGTTTTTATATTTTTAGTTCCCAAATTCTCATTTGGTTCTTTCTTTTTATAGTTTCCATATTTTGTTACCCTGTCTATTTGCGCATTAAGACTATATTTCTTTTAATCTTTTAAATATTTTTTTCCTTAGATTCCTGAACATATCTATAGTAGTTACTAAATTCAACATCTGGCTATCTCGGTATTAGTTTCTGTTTAACTGCTTTTTTTCTTAACTGGGTCATATTTTTTTAAAACATTTTTAAAATTTGGGGCGCCTTGGTGGCTCAGTGGGTTAAAGCCTCTGCTTTGGCTCAGGTCATGATCCCAGGGTCCTGGGATCGAGCCCCGCATCGGGCTCTCTGCTCCACAAGGAGCCTGCTTCCTCCTCTCTCTCTCTCTCTCTGCCTGCCTCTCTGCCTACTTGTGATCTCTGTCTGTCAAATAAATAAAATCTTTAAAAAAAAAAAAACATTTTTAAAATTTAATTTCTATAATTAACATAATTTATTGTTGGTTTCAGAGGTACAGGCCTATGGTTCATCAGTCTTATGGGTTATATTTTTTGTTTATTTCTTTGCATGATTATATAATGGCTGTTGTTGATATTTTCTTGTACACAATCTGGATTTTTGTTATCTTCCTGTGAAGCGTGTTTATTTATTTATTTTTTTAAAAAGATTTTATTTATTTATTTTACAGAGAGAGAGATCACAAGTAGGCAGACAGAGAGAGAGGTGGAGAAACAGGCTCCCCACTGAGCAGAGAGCCCGAATGCGGGACTCGATCCCAGGACCCTGGGATCATGACCTGAGCCGAAGGCAGAGGCCCAAACCACTGAGCCACCCAGGCACCCGAAGTGTGTTTATTTTTGTTCAAGTTGTAATTCAGTTATTGGCCAATCACCTTGAACTTCCGTAAACCTGGTTTTTATGCTTTGTTAAGGTGATTCTCTGGTAAGCCAAAGTGTTTTCTACGCCCCTCAAACTTGGCAGGATTCAGTCTCCAAACCGTTTCATTTGCATATTGCTAGTGCTTGGTTTTAGGTTTGTCTGGAGTAGGACTTTATCTAGGGCAAAGGCCTCCTAAGGCATGGTTTTTCTGGACTCCCAGGTGGATGCCCACCTTATTAATAAAGGGATAATGAGGTCTCTCCTCTCTAGTATTGCTGGGCCTCCAACCTGAGCACGGCCTGAATAGTTTTGTTCCAAACCCAAGCTCACAGCGGCTGCTTTGTAGTAAGCATCACTTGGTTTCATCTTCCTCATTTTCAGCACAGCCCTGGGCCAGCTACTCACAAGAAACCCCCATCTGTATTTCTGACTGCTAACCTTTGCCACTTGCACAGACACTCGGTCCCTCAGTTTCTAGCTATGAACTGCCTGAACTCTGATCTTCGCCTCCTCAGCTTAGCAAGACAGACTACTTAAATTCTAGCATAATTAGAATTATCTCCACATGGGCTGGGGTTCACTAGCACAGTCTTCCATTGCCTGTCGTTCTTTGCCCGGTTTATCAAAGCAGGAAAGCTAGTCCAGTGCCATTTATTCCATCATTGTCAGAAGTGAAAGTTCCCACCTCCACTTTTCTTTAAGTTGAAGGTAAAACAGGAGTAATAAGCTTAGAAAATAGCTATATATTAAAAAAAAGTCCTGAAATTAATATGTCCAGAGTTTGAAATGAATGAAGTTCTGCTTATTGAATTGTAAGGCCACATGATGGTGAGGATGGAAATGTAGCCTCAAAAACAATTTGAAATATTTGGGCAAACTGCTTTCTGAGCATGTCATCTCTGATCTCTTCTGAAGAATCTAAAGGAAGTGAAGTGTGAAGTCACAGAAAGCACTAAGCTTATGATCAAAGGCTTACAGAAATAGAAGTTTAGAAGTTATCAATAAATAAAATGAAGCTTTTATTTTTATTTTTTAAAGCTTTTATTTTTTAAAGATTTCTTTATTAGAGGGGCACCTGGGTGGCGCAGTGGGTTGAGTCACTGCCTTCAGCTCAGATCGTGATCTCAGGGTCCTGGGATCAGGCCCCACATTGGGCTCCTTGCTCAGTGGGGAGCCTGCTTCTCTCTCTGCCTCTGGCTGCCTCTCTGCCTGCTTGTGATCTCTGTCTCTTTCTCTGTCAAATAAAAAAATAAATAAAATCTTTTAAAAAAAAAGATTAATTTATTAGAGTGTGTGCGTGCACAAGCGGGGTCATGAACAGAGGGTGAGAGAGAATCTCAAGCTGACTCCCCATTGAGCGTGGAGCCCAATGCAGAGCTTGATCTCACGACCGGAGATCATGACCTGAGCCGAAACCAAGAATCAGATGCTCAATCCGCTGAACCACGCAGACATCCCAGACTCAAACTTTTAATAATAGTATTAAACTTAACATTGAAAGCTACATTTGGTGGTTTATTTATGAGCCCTAAAATGCATTAAATGCATATTTTGCTACCTCTAATTAGGCATTATCTAGGATAAGTAATTGCTTTCGCGAGGTGAAATAGAGAGCTGGACCTAACATACTACATAAAGGACTTGAACTAGTCATTAGACCATTTATGTTAGATGGCTTGTTTTACGTGGAGAGATTTTCTTTGGAGACACTTTGGAAGATCACACAATTTTATTTTTAAATTTAAGTGAATTATTTGCATTTGCTAAAAAAATAATAATTTGCACTTTCTTTCTACAGTGTTTTAAGTAAATAGACACATTTTTTATAAATTGCCTCGGAAATTAAAGGAATTTGCTAGTCAAGAATTTCTTGTATTAAATCTGTTTGTAAAGTATGAGGGAGCCCTGATTATTATCATTTTGTTTTTGTAAATTCACATTTGGTCTCCTGAAAGCCCTTGATTTATATAAATGAGTTAAGTTCTCAGAGTTATGTTGTTAGAATGTATTTTTCCATACCATGTTTAGATTCTTCAGCCGGCTTATAAAACCTTCCTAATCCCTAATATTCATGATCTAGGGAACTCATAGTAGTGTTCTTATTTTATCTGCTTTCCAAGCAATAGTTTGGAATACTATGCCAGTTTCTGAGGTAGGAGCTATATGTTGGTAGCAGAAGGTTATGTTGCTCAAGAAGATAATATTCAGAATTTTTTTCTTCATTTCCTGGATGTAGAACCAATCCAAAGAAAAAAGTTCAGAGTAACTGAGTTTTTATTTAGACTTCTTAATTCTTTTTGTCACTTTCTTCTTAGATGCCCTATCCCAGAAAATACCCTGTGCCCTCAAGATGCTCTAAGTTCATCCATTCAGCACCTACCCAGGCCTATCATGAGTAGCTTATACTTTATATTTCCCTCCCTCTTCCCCAAATAAAAACTTGTGCTTGGGTGCCTGGGTGGCCCAATCAGTTAAGCGTCTGCCTTTGGCTTAGGTCATGATCTGAGGGTCCTGGGATGGAGTCCCACATTAGGCTCTCCGCTTCTCCCTCAACTCACCCTTCTCCCACCCCCACACCCCCCCCCGCTGCTTGTGACCGCTCCCTCTTTCACTCTCTCGCTCTCAAATAAATAAAATATTTAACAAATAGGTAAAAATAAAAACTTGTATTTGCTTATTATACTTGAGTTTCCCAAAGTATTAGGAGAATGGCATAATTCTTTTTTATTAAGAGTATTTATTTATTTATTTGACAGACAGAGATCACAAGTAGGCAGAGAGGCAGACAGAGAGAGAGGAGGAAGCAGGCTCCCCGCTGAGCAGAGAGCCCGATCCAGGGCTCGATCTCAGGACCCTGAGATCATGACCTAAGCGCCCCAAGAGAATGGCATAATTCTTTAACAACAAAATTACCTAACAAAGTTCTACTTCGTCACATTATTTTTTTAAAGATCACAATGTCACATGCAGCCAAATGTTTATAGCAGCAATGTCACAATAGCCAAACTATGGAAAGAGCCTAGATGTCCATCGTCAGATAAATGGATAAAGAAGTTATGGTATATATATATACACAATGGAATATTATGCAGCCATTGAAAAAAATGAAATCTTGCCATTTGCAATGACATGGATGGAACTAGAGGGTACTATGCTAAGCGAAATAAGTCAAACAGAGAAAGACAATTATCATATGACCTCAATGATGTGAAGAATTGGAGAAATGAGACAGAGGATCATAGGGGAAGGGAGGGAAAAATGAAGCAAGATGAAACCAGAGAGGGAGACAAACCATAAGAGACTCTTAATCTCAGGAAACAAACTGAGGGTTGCTGGAGGGGAGGAGGGTGGGAGACATTGGGGAGAGTATTTACTATGGGGAGCGCTGTGAATTGTGTAAGACTGATGAATCACAGAACTGTACCCCTGAAACAAATAATACATTGTATATGTTAATAAAAAAAATAAAGACCACAATGTAATTCCATTCTCTTTTTATACCATTGTGGCGACCCAAATAGGACTAGAAAGTAGGATTGAAGGTGATCTTATTTTCTTCTTTTAAAGATGTATTTATTTATTTTAGAGAGAGAGAGCAAGCAGGAAGGAGGAGTAGAAGGGCAGTGAGAGAGAGAGAGTTCCAAGCAGACTCTGAGCTAAGCATGGAGCCCAACACAGGGCTTGATCTCATGGCCCTGAGATCGCAACCTGAGCTGAAACAAAGAATAGGTCATTTAACCGATGATCCACCCAGGTGCCCTGTGAAGGTGATCTTATTTTAAAAGATTGCTCTTTTAATTTAAAAAGTCCACTTTTTAAATACTTTCAAAATGTCAGGAAAGATAAGGAGTGACGTCAGGAAGATGGTGGAGTGGGAAGCCCTAGATCCTCTTTCCCCTATAAACACACTGATTCAGCAACAATTCACAGACAAACTCCCTTTGTGAGAAATCCAGAAACTAATTGAAAGACTCCTGTGCCCTGGATGAATGCTGAACCAGAATCACCAAAGCTGGAGGGAGATTTAAGACACCCTCTTACCAGAGTCCCTGCCTCTGGCTCCGAGCCATATGGTCACAATTGGTCCCCAGCTCTCTGCTCCTACAGAAGAAGAAGGGTTGGTTCCCATATCGGCACCCCAACTTTTCCAAAGGGGCTCTGACAAGTTCACCAGTCTAGCTGCAGAGCCAAATGGAGATGGTGGTATGGGCTGATAGATGCCATAGATCCTCCTCCCCTGCTTAGCACAAAGTGAGTGGATGACAAATACCACCTCTCAGCTTACCCCTGGAGAGAGAAAGAGATCCGTGCATCCAGTACCCTAACTCCTGCACAGCTACACAGAGAACTGCCGTCTGTCTTTCCAGTCTTGGAGCTCTGACAGGTTCAACATAGTTTGGCTGCCTAGAGGAGAAAAAAGACAGTGGTTTGGACTATCAGACACCATAACGCCACCTTCTGCTCGACAGAGAGTAGGTAAACAAACCACAACTGCCCGCTTCTACCTGGAAAGTGAATGAGTTGGTAAAGGCCCCCAGAATCTCTGGCTGGAATGAGTGGTGGAGACCACCTATATGAGGCTAGTCCATGACTGGGAGAAGTGCCTGCTTTGTCTAATGTGGGACACCAGCATGGAGAGTTGAGGAAAATGAGGAACCAGGCAAAGATACTCCATACAAAGGAAGATAAATATCCAGAAACTGACCATAATGAAGCACTTACATGATTATTACATATTAATATACATATTATACAGTATTATTACCTTGACAGTCTAAAAAATACATTAAAATGTGATAGAATTTTTTACCTGTCAAACTAGTAGTCACTTAAATATTATAATCCCCAATGTTGGCAAAGATGCAAAGAAAACAAGCACTTTATCATCATTAGCTTGAATGTAATTTATTAAAGCCTTTTGGAAAGCAGTATGTACTACATATTAAAAACTAAACCATAACAGACCTTTTGACCAAATCTAGGAATATATCTTTTTTTAATATATATTTTATTTGGAAATATTTCAGCATCAGTTCATAGACCTAGCTATGAAGATGTTAATCACAGCATTTCTTATAGTAATAAAAGATACTCAATAACAGAGCCATTGAATTATGTTATAATTGTAATGGTATATTCAATAGATATAAAAATATATAAGTATGGGGAAATAGTCACAATATATTGTTAGAAATGCAACTTACAGAACATTTCTTTTTGTCTATTTAAAAATTGAATATAAAATTTTTTTTAAAGATTTTATTTATTTATTTGACAGAGAGAGATCACAAGTAGGCAGAGAGGCAGGCAGAGGGAGAGAGAGGAGGAAGCAGGCTCCCTGCTGAGCAGAGAGCCCGATGCGGGACTCGATCCCAGGACCCCGAGATCATGACCTGAGCTGAAGGCAGCGGCTTAACCCACTGAGCCACCCAGGCGCCCGAATATAAAATTTTTAAGACAGGTTTTTGTTATATACTGAGGAGGGGAATCAGTGAATTCTATGGTAACTCTATGTTTAACAGTTTGAGGAACTGCCAGACTGTTTGCCAGTGCAACCGCACTATTTTACATTCCCACCAGCAGTATATAAGGGTTCTAGTTTCTCCATACCCTCTCTAATACTTGTTATTATCAGTCTTTTTTATTATAGGGTGAATTTTTTCCTCCTTTTCATGTTCATTTTCCAGTATTTCTGTATTAGCCATGTATCATGACTTTTAAGACTTTTTTTATTGAACAGTTATATGACTGTATTGTTCTAAAAGCCATGTATTAAAGGTTGCAAAATATTTGAACCTTACTTTCATTAAATGAATGAAGTTTATTCTTTTTAATATACCTTTAGATCATTTTTACCTTTTAATACTCAGTCAAAACTTTTGTTCCTAGGGAGCCTGCTTCCTCCTCTCTGCCTACTTCTCTTCCTACTTGTGATCTCCATCTGTCAAATAAATAAATAAAATCTTAAAAAAAAAAAAACTTTTGTTCCTGGCTTTGGTGGAAGGTTTTTTGTTGTTGTTTGATTTTTTGTTGTTGTTGTTTGATTTTTAACAACAAAGGCAGGGTAAAGAGACTAATTTATGTAAAGATTTAAATCACAAAGAACAGAATATTTGTGTGTTCACAGAAAATACTGATTTGACATACATTTACCCCAGGTATAATCTCATTATTTTCCTAAATCATCACCAAATTACTGTGTTTCTTCCCATGAACAGTTAGTAGGCATGCTTTTAGGCTGGTATTGGTAGTGATAACCCAAAGCCTCCACATTGTTTAAAAACCTATAGAGACAGTGCATTATAATTGTATTATTTAAAAACCTATAGAAACAGCAGTAGCACCTAAGAAAGTGTTAATTTCTTATAATAAAAATAGAGTTACAACAAGCAAAATACTGAGAATAATTATCCTTACAAGTACTACTTTAAAGTTGGTGTATTTTCACTGGGTTTTATGCCTTTGAAATATATGAAATTTTCTAATGTTTAACTCCTTTACATATTTTGCTAATGGCTCACATCATGACTCCCTAGTTAAATCCTCGTTTTTAATGTGTAGGTTTTGGCAAATTAAAAGAGTACTAGTTTCAAGCGTCCACATTTTTCCTTAATGTTCATAGCATGGATTCTCTTTTATTAACAGATGGAAAATGGTTGATCACTACATTAGCCGTGTCCGTGGAAATCTCCAGATGTTAGAACAGCTGGACCTGATTGGGAAAACCAGTGAAATGGCTAGACTCTTTGGCATTCAGTTTTTACATGTACTGACAAGGGGTTCACAGGTAGGAAATCAATTTTCTTACACACTTGAGAGTTCTTTGTGAGTGACATACTTTTGCGATATTTGCGGTAATGTGATATTTTGAACTCTCTATGTGGTACTAATATATAGCTGATTAATCAAATCTTATCATTTTATTTTCTGGAAAAGCTCTAATTTCACTTAACAGCTCCATTTTTTATTTTCTCTCCATGCCAACTTTCTGACCACTGCTAAGTTTTTCATGCTGTTAAAAAACTAAATGACTGTGTCCCTGGGATGATATTTTGATCTGAGTATTATCAGTGTGATTAGGGAAACCTTCAAAACCCCTTAAAACTAGGGAAGAAGCAGCAAAGAAAGTCTGCCTGTCTTTTGTTTTACATTCCTAATTTCATCATGTTCTAATTCCCAAATAAAAGTTGAATGTAAAAAGGAAGAGGATTTGGGAATCAATATAAGTAACTATCACTTTTTTAAAAAGTTAAAAATAGGATCTTAGAATTAATTTAATTCATAAGTTTTTAATTAATTATATGAGAGATTTTGTCAAATGCATCACCCAAAAAGATTTCATGCATTCATTCAATAAATATTATATTTGAGTACCTTTAGTGTGTTAAATAAACACTATGATAGGCATCAGGGATACTACATCCATTCACTCAGGTTCCTTACCTCATAGAGTCTTTTATTTTTAATTATTTTAATTAGTGTAAGTCTGTAACATTTCTCCATTCTACCAATTCACTAAATATAGCAAAAATAGAGTTCTAATTACTTTGACATGTTTATTAAAAAGCAAAGTATGTTTATTTATTTAATTATATTGCTTTTAAGCTATTTGTACCCCCCACAAATTTTTAAAATGATTTGAGCTGGCTTTATAATAAGGGGCAAAGATACTTGAAAACAACATGAGAACATTTCTGTGAACCCATGCTGGCTCTTGTGAGTGCTTTCCTTTTCTAATACTCCAAGCCATCTACTTAATAGTGGTTATTATAAACAATCAGTAATTGTTTGGTGTAATTTTGTTAGGGACTGGTATGAAGTTGACTGCCTTTCAATTCTGAAATCCTTGTGTTTCCTTCTTGGAAAATTGGAATAATTGGATTGGATTGGATTTATCCATCTCAAGTCTCCTGACTTTAATTCTCTAATTTTCTCAAATAAAGTTCTCAGAGATCATTGGCCAACTTTTCAGTGCAACTGTTAAACTATACAGTCTTTGCCACACTATGTTTATTATACATAGATGTTTTTAAATATAAAATGAAATCTAATTTTGTCCCCGTCTTTCCAAAATTTGATTTGTTGTATAAGTTATTTGATGTATTTTACAGCTTTTATAAAAGTTATAGAAATATAGGAAAAGGATTTATGAATGTCTTTTATAGGCATCTGAAAGCTGACTAAATAACCCATAGTCTACAACTGTATTGTTAAAACGTATCCTTGGTGCACCTGGCTGGCTCAGTCCATGAAGCATCCAACTCTTGATCTCAGTTCAGGTCTTGATCTCAGGGTCCTAAGTTGAAGCCTCATGTTGGGCTCCATGCTGGGTATGGAGCATACTTTAAAAACCTATAAGAATGCAGCTTTATTCAGAAGAGGAGAACATCCCCTAAATGATTATCATATATTCAGAGACCAATATATTTCTATTTAAACTGTTTCTTCTTTTCTTCCTACTTCCCCTCTTTTCCTGCAGTACCGTGTGGAATCAATGATGTTGCGTATTGCTAAACCAATGAACTATATTCCTCTGACACCTAGTGTACAGCAGAGATCCCAAATGAGAGCTCCACAGTGTGTTCCCTTGATTATGGAGCCTGAATCTCGCTTCTACAGCAACTCTGTTCTCGTTTTGGATTTCCAGTCACTATATCCTTCGATTGTGATTGCATACAACTACTGTTTTTCCACCTGCCTTGGCCATGTGGAGAACTTGGGAAAGTAAGGGTTTTTGGTTTGTTGTTGGGTTTTTTTTTCATATTTGTAATTATGTTGTTGTGCTTTGTACTTCTTACTAAAATTAGACTTTGAGTGTCTCTTTGCACTTGATACTGTCCTTTTGAGCAAGAGCAAGTTGAATGGGCTATAGCACAGCTAATTCATTCTTTGTAGTTACCCTACTAATTGACTGGATAACTGTATGACTAATTCAGCATCATGAATGGATGACTCGTGAATAGATCAGTCTTACAACTTATTTGTTTCATTCTCCATGTACATCCATTTCAGTGGAATAGTTTGAGGATTATGATCTCCTATCTCCAGCTGTCATCTCCTCTTAACCTCTTAAAAATAGTCAGTGATATTTTTAAGTTAAATTGTTAAGTGTTGGGTTTTATTTACTCATGTCAACCAAATTTTATAAACTAAATGAGAATAACATTTTTAATGTTCAAAGGAGTATATATTATTCTCATAAGAAATAGTCTTCCTTTATAATGATTTTTATGTATTTAAAACCAAGTTATAGTGTTAGCCTAGAGCATACTCATTCCTTCATAGAAAGTATTCATGGAAATAATATTAGTAATCCTGTCTTTTTATTAAGAACAGAAATTTGGAAAAGTTATTTACAGTATTTATATTTAAGGCTTAAATTTTTCTTTAAGGAACTGTGTAAAGCGGTCACATGTTGAGTTGAAAGCTGGTATTCAGTATAGATATTGCCCATAAGTTTTAGGATAATGCCATTTAAGAAGTGTTTCTTTTAATAAATTGTGAATATTTAAAGAACTGCTATTTGGTAATATACCAATTATGAAGTAAATTAATTCATGTTTAGAATTCACTTGAAAATGAATTTCTACTGGAGTTCTTAGATTCCTGAAATTGTCTAGTATCACTGTTCTATGATTTGAGAAAGTATTTGCTTAATGTTTTCTTTCTTAATAGGTATGATGAGTTCAAATTTGGCTGTACCTCTCTAAGAGTACCTCCAGATTTACTTTACCAAATTAGGCATGATATCACAGTGTCCCCCAATGGAATAGCTTTTGTCAAGGTAATACTCTCTTGTAAGTGAAAGGTATCAACTGTGGCTTAATATTTGGAGAGCTGATGATTTAGATTATATCCTGTTGGCATGTAAAACAAAGGAAAAAAAACAAATTTGCTTGAGTATATTATGTTAAAAAGTAAAGATACATGAATCTGCTAAGAAATTACTTTTTAAAAACCAGTTACCTTGTTTTGCATGAATTTAGATTTAAAGTCTTTTAACTGTTAGATTTTAATTTTTAATGAAATACTGAAAGAAATAAATGTGTATATATATGTTCTGACCTCTCTTAGAATCTGAGATTTAAATAGCTGTTTGACAATGACCACGATGTTAACTTATAAAGATTCAGATCGCTTTAATGTGTAAACTCTACTAATTGTTCTTCTACGTTATTTTAAATTAAGGCTACCTTAGAAATGATACTCTAATGTATTTATTGATTGCATTTTTAAGATATCCAAACTAAAAATAGGGTCTCTTTTTTTCTCTCCCTTCTCTCCCCTTAAAAGAGACCAAAGAGAGCCTCATAAATGAATAAATTAAAGACAAATAGGAGAGAGATATAGGAGAAGATTATATTGCCTCTCTTATGCCAACTTCATTCCTTTCTTTTTTTTTCCTATTTCCTTACCAGTGAGTCTGACTGTAATCGTGGTACAGTAGGGCAGTTGATGGTAGCATGGACCCCACAAGCCCTCAGATTCATTCTGATGTACTTAGAAAAGTAGCATCATTTTCTACCAGTAAGAGGATGCTGTGTTCAAAGAGTACCCTAAAATTAGATATTTAGATAGGGAAATTCTCACCAGAGACTTCATGACCTGTTCCTTTTTGGAAAATATTATCTCTTTTAACATAATGACATATATTACATTTTAACATAAACATTATGACTGCTTCATAAGGTACACAGAATGAATTAGAGGTTAGAATATGTTTTCATTGTCACATATGTAGTGGCTTGTTATATTATCTCCCTTTTACAGTATTTTTAAAATTTGCATCTACATTTTGACCCAAAATGTAAAGCTTAATAAAACTAAGATTTTTTAATATTCAGAAGTGTGATTATCCTTATACCTAAGATTTTAATTGTTCAGTCCAACATGCATTACCTTGCACGTGTCTGTGAATCATCTTCAAAGTTAATACTGTTTTGTGGTTTTCATTCCTACTGGAGTTCTCATAAATTCTCCCTAGTCTTGATTAATACAAATGATTTTTTTTTTTTTTTTTGGCATCAACAAATTTTATCACCTCACTATTCATCCCCTCTTCCAGATTGCTAATAAATATAGGCCGGAGGGGATGGCTTAGTGGTCTAAGCATCACATTTGAAATACCTAGAGTCCCTGGAACTGCAGGTTTGAATGTCAGCAGAGTCAACCCAGCTCATCATTCTTCCAAGGTAGATAAATGGAGTTCCATGCAGATTACTGTGTGGGGTCATTAGGATGAGATCTTTAAAAACTGAGGTTTGATATGAATGATACAAATCCCATGTGTCTTTCTGAAAGAGTGGGGGTTTGGATCAGTTCCCTCTGAACTTGTTGTATGGTCTCTTATGCGCTAGTTGACATCCTCCTTCCTGGAGGTCTCTGAACTCACATGGTAGTGCTACATTAGATTTATAAACATTACAGGAACCATTTAGGAGAAAAGTCCTCTTCAAAAGAAAGAAAATGTGATGATTTTGTATTGATGGCCGCTGGCCCTGTGGCCGCTCAGTTGTTAGTATGTTTCAATTCATGACAGTTGGCCATTGTTAAACTTTGTGCTTCCTTCTTAATTATTTAAATCTATAACTTTTAAGGGATTTTTAAACATTCTTTTTTTCTTTATAATAGCCTTCAGTAAGAAAAGGTGTGCTACCAAGAATGCTCGAAGAAATTTTAAAGACTAGACTCATGGTGAAGCAATCAATGAAGGCTTACAAGCAGGACAGAGCCCTTTCCCGAATGCTGGATGCACGTCAGCTAGGACTTAAGCTTATAGCAAATGTCACATTCGGCTATACAGCTGCAAATTTTTCTGGAAGAATGCCATGCATTGAGGTAAGTGATAACAGATCTGTAGTTTTTTCAAGAGATTAAAGCAGCATTAAGTGAATATCTGATCATTGAAGTATTTTGTTTTGTTTAGACTAAAGAGTTTCATTTCCGTGATTTAAGATTGGTTTTGTTCAAACTGGAGCTTTATACATACAAAATCGTATGGGTTTTAGGGTTTTCCTCTATGAGAACTCTTCCTCATACACAGTTTCTCCGTATCTAGAGGAGCACACTGTAGCAAACTATTAGCATGAGATTTAGGCCGCGTTTATAGCAGCATTTACAACAACCTCCATATTAAATAAGTCCTTTTAATGTATTGACAGATCTGATGCTAGGTTGGCCTCTCCAAATGTCAGAATAACCAACATTCTGTGTTTACTAATGTACCAGTAGATATGAAGCAAAACCTTTGTTTTGCAGAGGTAGTTGCAACTGAAAGATACTTTTCACAGAATAAGACTAATTTTTTGCTATTTGCTAAAGGTGTTAATTTAACATAAATACAATATAGTGTGACAAGAGTAATGCAGTAACATACTAGTGATTAAGAGCAGAGTAGATTTATTTTATTGGTGATCTTTTTATGCCAAACAAAGGTCCAGCATGTCAGAAGCTCAAAATTACCAGTTTCTCCCCACAATAAGTAAAAAGCTAAACATACTGAAAAATCAACTCTTCTTAGATGTGTCAGAGAAGTGAGGTCACAGGGCAAACCACTACCCCCAAAACTAAAGAGTCCAGTAGGTAAATACAAAGAATCACAACTCACAAGAGCAGAAACCCAGGCGCACACACCTCTGCAGGAACCAGTGCTGAGGAGGGGGAAAGTGGGTAAGTCTGACAGATTAAGACTCCAGGGGACCCAGTCATCAGGACCCCTACAGTTTTGTGACTTTGACCTCTGCGAGCTCAACCACGTTCTCAGAGGTTTTCTCTCACAGAAGAAAAATTCCCCTGTGCTTCTGGCAAAGGAAGGGGGAACCATTTCGAAATACATCAGCGTGTTCTGTTCTTGACAAGGTCCACCTTCAGGGACACTATTTAACTGGAGCCTAACTGACCTGAGAGAAGGGAAATACCCAGTTCCAAGTGCACTGGCCTTCCATGCGGAGAAAAGGAAATATACCAGCCCACTCTCCATCCTATCCCACCAAAGATGGGGGAAAAAACAGAAGCACATGTGAAGCCTATAGTCTAGAGGAACAGTTTCACTGAAAGAGTAAGACCTACTCCTAGAACTATAGAATACTTCGTCCCCCACAGATGACCACCATATTATTAACGATCTATTTATGGCAGTCCTTTTTACCTGATATATCCATCTATCAAAAAAGTAAATAAATAAATAAAGACATACCAAAAGCCAAAAAACACAGTTTGAAGAGACAGAGCAAACATCGGAACCAAACTTAGATGTGGCAGGGGTGTGAGAATTATCAGACTGCAAATTTAAAACAACTATTAGGATGCTAAGAGCTCTAATGGATCAAGTACACGCGTGAAAGGACAAATGAGCAATGTAAGCAGAGACATGAAGACACTAAGAAAGAACCAAAAAGAAATACTAGATATCAAAAACACTTTAATAGAAATGAAGAATGCCTTGTTAGTAAACTAGATGTAGGGAGAAGGAATCTGGATTGGAAGAAATCTCCATCCAAACTGACAAAACTAGGGGCTCCTGGTGGCTCAGTGGGTTAAAGCCTCTGCCTTAGGTTTGGGTCATGATCCCAGAGTCCTGGGATCAAGCCCTGCATCGGGCTCACTGCTTGGCGGGGAACCTGCTTCCTCCTCTCTTTGCCTGCCTCTCTGCCTACTTGTGATCTCTGTCTGTCAAATAAATAAATAAAATCTTTAAAAAAAAAAGAAAACTGACAAAGCTAAAAAGTAAAGAGAAAAAAAGATGAAAAAAAAAAAAGAATATCCTAAAACTGGAGCAACTACAAAAGGTGTAACATTCATGTAATAGGGAGTCCAGAAGGAGAAGAAAGAAAGGAACAGAAAAAAATGTTTGAAACAGTAATGACTGAAAATTTCCCAAAACTGATGTCAGACCCCAAACCACAGATCCAGGAAGTTCAAAGAACACCAAACAGAATAAATGCTCAAAAAACTAAACCTAGAGATATCCATTTCATACTATAGAAAATCAGTAGTAAAATTAAAATCCTAAAAGAAGACAGAGGGGGAAAAAATACCTTGCCTATATGGAAGCAAAGGTAAGATTTACATCCACCTTCTCCTCTTAAATCATGTAAGCAAGAAGAAAATGGAATGAAATACTTGATATTGAGAGAAAAATACTCCAACATTAAAATCTGTACCCTGAAAAATTATTGCCCAAAAGCAAAGGAAAAATGACAAAATTTGAGGGAATTTCTCAGACAAACAAAAATTGAGGGAATTTGTTGGCAATTGACCTACCTGCCTTGTAAGAAATGTTACAAGAAATTCTTTAGAGGGAAGAAAAATGATAGAGGTCAGAAACTCAGATCTACATAAAAAAAACAAAACAACCTCAGAGAAGGAATAAAGGAAGGTAAAATAAACACTTTAATTTTTCTTATTCTTAATCTAACAGATTATAATTTGTTCAAAATAATAGCAACAATGTATTTGATTATGTATGTTTGTATGTATGCTTATGTATAAGTGAAATGAATGACAAATGACAAAAGGGTTTGGAGGAATTGGATTATTTCATCATTATAAAGCACTGCACTACGTGATGTGGTATAGAAGTATTTGAAAGTGGTATATTGAAAGTAAATGTAGGGCGTCTGGGAGGCTCAGTGGGTTAAGGCCTCTGCCTTCAGCTCAGGTCATGATCCCAGCGACCTGGGATGGAGCCCCATATTGGGCTCTCTGCTCAGGAGGGAGCCTGCTTCCTCCTCTCTCACTGCCTGTTTCTCTGCTTACTTGTGATCTCTCTGTCCAATAAATAAATAAAATCTTTAAAAAAAAAAAGTAAATGTATATTTCAAAATCTAAGGCAACAACCACTTTTATAAAAAGTAAGATAATAACTGGTATGTAAAAAAGAGAAAATGGAATCATTTCAAAGAGTCAAAATCACAAAAGGCAGAAAAAGAGAGGAAAACGAAAATAAGGAACAAAAAACAAGGTCAACATACAGGAAAAAATAAAATCAGTAAGGATGTAGTTGAACTCAGCAGCATCGTCAACTGAATATAGTGGGTATTTATAGAATACTTCATCCAGCAACACGCAAATATGCATTCTTCTTAAGCTCACATGGAACATGCACCAAGACATACCACATTGTGGGTCATAAAACACACCTTAACAATTTTAGAAGATATAAATCATATAGTGTCTGCTCTCAAAGCACAATGCAATTAAACTAGAAATTGATAATAGAGAGCTGGAAAAATCCCCACATTCTTAAGATTAAATAACACATGGGTCAAAGAAAAAAATATCTTGAAAGAAATTTTTAAATATTTTGAACTAAAGGACAGCACAACTTACCACAATTTGTGGGAATCTGCAAAAGCAGCAAATAGAGGGAAATTTTATAGTATTGAATCCATTATTAGAAAAGAAGAGACACATCCAAAACTAATCATCTAAGCTTTCACCTTAGAAAACTAGAATGGAAAAAAATTGTATCAATTCTCTACAATCTTTCAGATATTACAAGCAAAGGGAATACTTTATCATTCATACTGTGAGGCCAGCATGATCCTAACACCAAAACCAGACAAAGACATTACAAGAAAACTACACACCAATATCTCTCATGTACATAGATGCAAAAATTTTCAATAGATATTAGCAACCCAAATCCAACAATTTACAAAAATGATTATACATCACAACCAAGTGGAATTTATCCAGGTATGCAAGCTGGTGTAACATTCAAAAATCATCTAATAAGATCCATCACATCACATACAGGGTAAATAAAAGCCGCATGATCATAACAATAGATGTAGAGAAATCATTTGACAAAATCCAATATCCATTCATCATAAAGATCCTCAGTAAACTAGGAAGAGGGGAACTTTCTCAGCTTTCTAAAGTATATCTACCCCAAAAAAGCCCACAGCTAATATACTTAGCTATGAAAACCTTGAATCTTTCCCACTAAGATTAGGAACAAGGTAAGGATAACCCCCCCTCTCACCACTACTTTTCAACATCATAAAAGAACTGGAAGTTAATGCAGTAAGACAAAGAAAAGCACATAAAAAGCATACAGATTGGGAAGGAAAAACTAAAAGTAAAACTGTCTTTGTTACATATGGCATAATCCTCTCTGCAGAAAATCCAAAAGAATTAACAAAAAATCCTCCTAAGCCTAATAAGCAGTTATAGCAGGGTTGCCGAATATAGGGTTAATACAACAAAACTCAGTCATTTCCTGTGTACCAGCTATGAACAAATGAAGTTTGAAATTAAAATGTAACACCATTTATATTAAGCACCCCCCCAAAATGAAATACTTTGTATAAATCTAACAAAGTATGTATAAGATCTCTATGAGGAAAATGACACAACTGGTCAAAGAAATATAAGAGCTAAAAAAAAGGAAAGATACGCCTTGTTGATAGATAAGAAGTCTCAGTATTGTCAAGATGTCAATTCATGTATAGATTGAATGCAGTCCTAGTCAAAATCCCAGCAAGTTATTTTGTGGATATTGACAAACTGATCTCAAAGTTTACATGATGAGGTAGAAGACCTAGAATAGACTACACAGTTTTGAATAATGAACTCAGAGGACTGACAGTACCTGACTTCAAGACTTAACTAAACTACATTAATGAAGGTAGTGTTGTACTGGCCAAGGAATAGTAGTGGAACAGAATAGAGATTACAAAAATAGACCCACATAAATATAGACATCTGATCTTTAACAGAGGAGCAAAGGTGATATAATGTATTGACAAGAGAAGATAGTCTTTTCAATAAATGGTGCTGGGATGACTGTATATCCACAATCAAGAAAGTCAATCTAGACAAAAATCTTACACGCTTCACAAAATTAACTCAAATTGGATCACAGAACTAAATATAAAACACAAAACTATAAAACTTTTAGAAGATGGGGTGTCTGGGTGGCTCAGTGGGTTAAGCCTCTGCCTGCAGCTCAAGTCATGATCTCAGGGTCCTGGGGTAGAGCCCTGCGTCGGGCTCTCTGCTCAGCAGGGAGTCTGCTTCCCCTTCTCTCTCTGCCTGCCTCTCTGCCTACTTCTGATCTCTGGCAAATAAATAAATAAAATCTTTAAAAAAAAAAATACTTCTAGAAGATAAACATAGGAAAAATTCTACATGACCTTGGATTTGGTAATGGCTTTTTAGATGCAACTCCAAAGGCACAGTCTATGAAATAAAGAATTGATAAGCTGTATTTCATTAAAGTAATTTTCCACTCTGCAAAAAACAGTCACGTGTGTAAAGATAAACCACAGACTTGGAGAATGCAGGGGTTGGGGGCACTGACCCCCCCCCAGAGTTGAAAATCCGTAAATAACTTTTGTCTCCCCCAAACTTAACTACAAATAGTCTACTGTTGACCAGTAGCCTTACTGATAACATAAACAATTAATACATGTTTTGTATGTTATATGTATTATATGCTGTATTCTTTAAGTTAGAGAAAGGAAAATAGTAAAAGCATAGGAGAAAATACATTTACAGTACTATACTGTATTTACTGAAAAAAAATCCACATATAAGGGAACCCTTACAGTTCAAGCCTGTGTTGTTCAGGAGTCAACTGTGTATATACCACATTTTCTTTATCCATTCATCTGTCCGTGGACACTTAGGTTGCTTCCATGTCTTGGCTGTTGTAAATAATGCTGTAATGAACATAGGGGTGTATGTATCTTCTACAGTTAGTGTTTTCATTTCCTTCAGCTATATACCCAGTAGTGAAATTGTTGAATCACGTGGTATTTCTGTTTTTAGTTTTTTGAGGAACCTCCATATTGTTCTCCATAGTGGCTGCATCAATTTGTAGTCCCACTTGTGGTGCACAAGGATTCCCTTTTTTCCACATCCTTGCCAGCACTCCTTTTCAGGGAATTTTTACTTTATTTTTCTCATGACTCTCCATAATCCCAACCATTGCCTAAACTGTAAAGCCAGTCATTTTCCTTTTTTAAAATCTAATCTCAGCCCCGTAATGGAGTAATGTTCAAACTAGGAACCATGGCACAAAGTAGCAGAATCACTTTTAATTTAATAATCACTCCCTCCTTCTTTCCACCACCCCTGCCTCTCATTCCTGCCACTGAGTCCTTCCCACTACAGGGTCTTGGGGGGCAGGTGTGTTGCTTAAATGGGTCAGAGTAGGCAGCGGGAGGTAGACATTTAGGATCAGTATGTGTATGTCTCAAAAGCATATTTGACTCTGACACTAGATCGCTCACCCTTCCAGCTATTTGCCTTCACATATTTTAAAGTGTATCTTGTTTTGAAAGTGACAACAGATGACATTGAACATTTTATTCAAACTTGAATTTCAACTAGATAACATGATTTTTTAAATGTCTCAGGATATAGTTCACATTCTCAGGGTTTTCTGTTGCACTAAAGGTCTCAACAGAATTCATGATTCTTATAACCAGATTAAGTATCTGCTACCAGTTTTTTAAATTTATTCCTTTGTTCATTTAATATTTCCTTTTTAAAGCAGCTATAAACAGCGTTTTATGAGCACAGTCTTTTAAACACATACCCAGTCCTACATTTAGTTCAGGTGATTTGAATTTTACAGTAAAAGGAGGATGATTATAACTTATGTTTGCTTCTTTACACAAAAGTGCATGATTCTTTAAAATTTTAAAAGGAATGCTCCATTTATGCCAAAGGGTAATTTCCCCCAATTCTTAGTTTTTGTGAGTTTAATAAATGAAGAAGCAGTCCCATGCTGGTCTCCTTAATTTACTTAACTGTAAAATATAGTCATATTTGTCAAGACCTACCATCCTTTTGTTTTTGATGGTTTATGCCATGATCTTTGTTTAAACTCACTAATGACCGATGAAGGTACACTTTTTAGGGGCACCAGGCTGGTTTAGTTGGTGGAGCATACAACTCTTAATATCAAGGTAATGAGTTAAAGCACCATGCTGGATGGAGAGATTACTTTAAAAAAAAAAAAAAAGGAGCACCTGGGTGGCTCAGTTGGTTAAGTGTCTGCCTTCAGAGCTCAGGGCATGATCCCAGAGTCCCAGCATCAAGCCCATTGTTAGGCTCCTTGCTCAGCAGGGAGTCTGCTTCTCCCTCTGCAGCTCCCCTGCTTGTGCATGTGTACTCTCTCTGTCAAGTAAGTAAAAATCTGAAAAAATTTTAAAGAAAGTACCCTTACTAGACATATATCTGCCTACTTAATTTAAATTGAACACTTGTAATATATTTTCCATTATATAATTATACATTTTTCTTTGTGTTCTTTATTTTCTAAAAATTACATATAACCAATCACTGAGATTAAAGTTCAGTGTTAACTTTAATGATACTGAAAGAAATTATCATAACACTACAACAGAAAAATTTTGGAAGATACACATATACACATTCACGCACATACACAGAATAAGTCCCTGGCTAATTGGTTATAAAGACATTTTAAAAATTCCTTAAGTAAGGCTAATTCTTCCAGGAATTATGAATCTACGTACCATGTATAAAGTGCAGTCCTTTGTACTTAAAACTAACACTCTCACAGGTGAGTCTGTGTATTGATTGGTTCCTTTCTTTAAATTCTTCACTTTATTTTCTTCTTGAGTCCTTATAAAAAGAATGATGACACTGAAGACTTTTGTTTTCTTTTTTGTTCTTTTCTCCTTATTTCAGTTTTAGAAATATTTGGTAATGAAAAGTATTGTTAGTCTATTGATTTATACTAAGCTATGTTAAGAAATAACTTCCAATGTGTTTGTACCCACAGGTTGGTGATAGTATTGTTCACAAAGCGAGAGAGACCTTGGAACGAGCTATTAAACTGGTGAATGATACCAAGAAATGGGGCGCTAGGGTTGTATATGGAGATACTGACAGGTAATGAACTCTCTGCTTTATAGTTGTCCTTTTACATCTCTTCAGATACTCGTTTCAGTGTTTGAAGTAGCGTAAGGGTAATCCTTGCTAAAAACAGAGTTCTACTTAAGTCGTTCCCAATCCTTATGATCTTGTGGTCAGGATTAGCTCAAGTCCTGACTTACCAGATATGATCTTAAGAGACGGAAAATTTAAGTGTCCTGCGCCAGACTTGTAGAGATTCCCGTGGCATCCCTGCAGGTAGCCAGGTAGATAGTGATCTGCAAAAATACCTAATACACAGGAGTCTAGTCTATAAAGAAACCACTTTTAAAAATGTAAATGATTCCTCATATAGGTGCAGCTCTGTGAATTTAAATGTATGTCTTAATTTTGAAAGATACTACCAAAACTGTGAGTGTAACTTTACACTAGGTCCCAAAATCTTTTTGATCTTCTACAAAAAATGCCTATAGGCACATAAAGTTTTCCATTTGATTCCAGAAGGCTCACAGTCTTCCTGAAGCCCATCATCCGTGGACTGACAAAGGACAGGACTCCCTCTGAGTCCTGAATTAATAACTTCAGCCTAGTTGCTTGCTTTGGTATTTATTAGGGTCCAGGTATTTATGTACCATCTTATTTGTATGACTTATTAAAATTCTTCTAGAATATCAGTATTGTGCAAATTTCATAGAGTCTGATATTCTTTTCATATGGAAGGCTTAGTGTCACAGTGGGATCATGCGAAGAGCACCTGCCTGGGGAGCTCTGATCACTAGCAGAGCAGTAGGAGATAACGCTTCTAATCATTACACACAGCTTCTAGGTAATCTTTAAACAGCATTTAATCTTCTCTATTCTTTAATGCACATGTAGTCAGCATAATCATATTAATGCTGAATGAGACCTTACCTCATACAGCAGCTGTTTCATTACTCACAGGTGGGGATACTTTCAAGTTATCCAGGCCCTGATTATCCATAGTCTTACTCCTCCCCATCAAAAGCCACTCTGAAGTTTGAGTATTTCACTGCTTTGTAAAACCACCTCTGCTGAGTAGTCCGGCAAAATAGAGTTACTGGAACATCATTTCGCACCCTGTTAGCAGAGCTCCTTGCAAAATATTTAGGGAAGAGGACAAAGTTAAACCTTTAAATTGTTGAGTTTAATTCAGGATCATACATGTCCATGGTTGATACCAACACAGAGAATCAGAAGTTGGCATGATTCTGGTTGTCATAATTTTGTTTAGCCTTTAAGTTCTTTAAAAATTCAAACGCCTGGGTGGCTCAGTGGGTTAAGCCGCTGCCTTCGGCTCAGGTCATGGTCTCAGGGTCCTGGGATCGAGTCCCGCATCCGGCTCTCTGCTCAGCAGGGAGCCTGCTTCCCTCTCTCTCCCTCTGCCCGCCTCTCTGTCTACTTGTGATTTCTCTCTGTCAAATAAATAAATAAAATCTTAAAAAAAAAAAAATTCAAACCAAAAAACACAGATTCACAGAATGTCAGCTGGAAGACCATTTCGGCGCTGTTTAGGTCAGCAGTTTTCACATGTCAGGAGGAACCATTAGAGGCACATTCACAGGTACTGCCTAAAAGCACATTGTCCGCAACTGATAAATTATTGAACACTACATCTGAAACTTTTTTTTTTTAATTTTTTTAATAAATAAATAATGATAATAAAAGCACATTCCCCATGTCTAAAATCCCCAGCTCATCAGCAGTGGAGCCATAAAGAAGTACTCCGTGTTTTTTGATTCCCAGCTGGTGCTTTCTCATTAAGTCAGAATTCACAGGTGTTTTATGATTCCAATCAAATAAATTTATTCATCATTTCATTGAAATATACTGTATGACGGCAAGTCACTCCAGGACATGCACTATCTCAGTGGTAATAGTATCACCCTAACAATGCAAATTGGAAGCAAAACTTAAATAGTACTAGATAGTCCAATGGGTTTAGGCCCCACAGAGTTCAACCCCGCCCAACAGTACTTTATTCCTTACTAATTATTTTTTTTACTAGATTTACTTTTAACTTGTTTCTTTGAGAAGACAGTAATGATAAATGACTGAGAAACACTGCTTTAGGGATAATAGATAATACTTGGTGAAGTGAAGAAGTTCTTAACTGAGAATGAGGAGATCTGGATTCCCTTTCTAGCTGTACTCCTAGCTGATTGTGTGGTCATTAACAAATCACTTAGCTCCTCTGAAGTTCAGTTGTCTTAGAATGAAGGACATCTGATAGATGGTGGTGAATGACCATTGCCTCCCTCCAATTTTGAGACTTCTGTTTTTATATGGGGTCTAGCTAAGGGAGATCAGTTACCAAAGCATCAGAAGTACTGTTAGAAGGGTGTTTCTCTTTCTAAAGCAGTTATGCATTGTTGTCCATTTAGAAAGTATAATAAACACACTGCATTTTTTCAGTTAGATTTTTTTTATTAAAATATAATTGGCATACAGTATTAGCTTCAGGTGATCAATACAGTGATCTGGCAATTATATACATTATAAAATGTGCACCCTGATAAGTGTAGCTACCAACTGTCACCATACAAAGTTACAATATTATTGACTTTTTGACACCTTACAATATTATTGATTAGTGGTTCAAATAGTTATTTTATAGAATAATGGTTCTCAGTCATATTTACTGCATTCTCATGGGATGTGACCTGCTCCCCTCAGTTAATAAGAGTTGTCTAGAATCTCTTGGATCAACTATACTCAAATTTTAAAAATAAATTTTTTTTACTTATTATTTTTTTTTTAAAGATTTTCTTTATTTGAGAGAGAGAGAGAGCTTGAGAGGGGAGGAGGTCAGAGGGAGAAGCAGACTCCCCATGGAGCTGGGAGCCTGATGCAGGACTTGATCCCAGGACTCCCAAACTGTAGGCAGTTGCTTAACCAACTGAGCCACCCAGGTGCCCAAAAATAAAATTTTTTTTAAAAGAATCTCTTGGGAAATTCATCTGATTATAGTTGAGAAAGACCTCCTAAGTTATTCTAATATCCCCACTCACTTTCTACCATGTGAAAATCACTGCTTTATCTGTGTACTTGAACCTCTGAACCCAAAGATAAATGTTCCATAACTAGATTAAAAGCATAAGTGACAGACAAAGAAATCCATCTTAAAATTGTCTCTTCATATGTAGGCTGTTCACCTCCATTCTGTTAAATGACCTTCCATTGATCTTGGCCAGCTGTCTTGAAGCTTAGCTCCAAATAAAACTGGCCAAAACAACATAGACGGACTCAAACTCACTAACTACTGGGTAAAATCTCATATACCCTATAATAAAGTACTTTTAAGATAACAAATTCATCAAGGTATACTAAGTGCACAATTGTTTAAAAAAAAAATGCACTGGGGCGCCTGGGTGGCTCAGTGGGTTGGGTCGCTGCCTTCCGCTCAGGTCATGATCTCGGGGTCCTGGGATCGAGTCCCACATTGAGCTCTCTGCTCAGCAGGGAGCCTGCTTCCCTCTCTCTCTGCCTGCCTCTCCATCTACTTGTGATTTCTGTCAAATAAATAAATAAAATCTTTAAAAAAAAAAAAAGAAAAAATGCACAGTGTGTAGTTCAGTAAATACATGTATAGATCTATGAAACCAATTACCACCTCGGTTAGGATACAGAACATTTCTGCCAATGTAGGAAGTTCTTCTGTAGCCCTTCACAATCAGTCCCTCACTTTCATTCCCTACCACCAGGCAGCCACTTACGGGATTCTATTACCACAATTTTAGTTTTTCCTGTCCTAGCGTTTTATAGAAATGTGTATATATGTACTTTAATTTCAAAGCGTCTTCATCATCATTGCACCTGACCATTTTAAGCATAGTGATCTTTTAAAAAACAAGTTTGGCAGTTATATCTCAAGTTAAACATACCTTTACATTTGACTCAACAGTTCTACTTCTGGATATTTACCTAAAGCAAATTTAAATTTAGGTCCACACAAAGACCTGAAGCAGATGTTTATTGCAGCTTTATTTATAACAGTCTAAAACCACAAACAATCCACATTTCCACCAAAGGGTGAATGGATCAACAAATGTAGCATATCCATACAATGGACTATCACTCAGCAATAAAAAGGAACTAGTTACTGTTACTTCAGTAACACAGCTGAATCTCAAGAACAAGCTGAAAGAAGCCAGACATAAGAGAGTACATACTGTATAGTTCCATTGATATAAAATTCTTGAAAGAAAAAAAAATCTGCAGTAATTAATAGCAGGTTTTGTGTTGCCTAGGGCCAGGAGTGAAAAATTATTACAAAGCAGCACATGGGAATTTGGGGGGGTGATGAAAATGTGCTTTGTTTTTCTAAAGTATCATAGATTTAGTGGCTTAAACAACAGAAATTTGTTTTCTCACAGTTCTGGAAACTAAAAGTTCAAGATCAAGTGTCAGCAGATATGGTTTCTCTTGAAGCCTCTCTCTTTGACTTACAGCCTCTCTTCTTTCTGTGTCCTCACATGACCTTTCCTTTGTTCACATGTGTCCCTGGTGTTCCTTTGTATATTCGAATATTCTTTTCTTATAAGGACACCAGTAACATTAGGCTCATCTCACCACCTAACCTAGGGCCTCTTTTTAACTTAATCACCTCTCTAAAGTTCCTGTCTCCCAAGTATACTTACATTCTGAGGTCCTGGGGTTAGGGCTTCAACATATGAATTTTAGGGGGACACAGTTCAGCCCATAAGAAGGCTATGTATTTGTCAACATTCATAGAACTGTACACTTAAGATGTATTCAATTTGTTATATTCAAATTATATCTCAGTAAAGTTGCTTTTGAAAATAGTCTTTCAAGAGGAAGTTTTAAAATCTGTTTTAAAAATAAAGTTGTATTGGTGTAATCAGCATCAGATGGGCCTAACAACAAAAAAAATATTGTAGAAAGCTTCAAGTGGTTTGGAGTATAGCCTTTAAAATTAATTTAGATTGAGACCATTTTTATTTTAAAGACCTTAAGTGATACTGAATAAATAAATTCATTTTCTTAAACTTTTCATATCAGATTCTAAGTATTATCTCCAGTATTGGCACAGAAAGCTTTTCCAAAGAAACCATCCAAATGAGATTTGCGGTCTAATATAAAAAACATTTAAGAAATAAGAGATTGGTTTAAGTGGCCCCAAGACTAGGAGCATGATCTTAAAGATCCTGTTTCAAGATAGTGTTCATTTCTGCTATTTAATATCTTTCCATTAAAATTATAAGCAAAGGGGCGTCTGGGTGGCTCAGTCAGTTAAGTGTCCAGCTTTTTATTTCAGCTCAGGTCATGATGTGTGGGGGTCACGGGATTGAACCCTGCATTGGACTCCGTGCTTCAGTACGGAGTCTGCTTGAGGTTCTCTCTTCCCCTCTGTCCCTCCCCCTGCACTCACTCACTCTGTCTCTCTCTCAAAGTAAATAAATGATAAAATTTGCCAAAAAATTATACATGAAGATCAACTTTATAACTCTTATTTAAATATGTTTATTAGCTATTTTGTTGATCACAGATTGTGCTATTATTCTGCATTATGCTGGAGAAAAATACCCATACTTTTGGGGGTTTTGTTACATTTTTTTGAGTATTTTTTGTATTGCAGTTTTTTATTTATATTGGAAATTCTTCCTTCTTGACCTTCATAAACTGCTCTTGGAATTGTACATTAGAAATATCTTTCTAAAATTCAGATTGGACAGTGTCTTTTTTTTTTTTTAATTGTGTTTATTTATTTGACAGAGAGACACACAGTGAGCGAGGAAACACAAGCAGGGGGAGTGGGAGAGGGAGCAGCAGGCTTCTCGCCGAGCAGGGAGCCTAATGTGGGGCTCAGTCCCGGAACCCTGGGATCATGACCTGAGTCGAAGGCAGACGCTTAACCCACTGAGCCACCCAGGCACCGTGACAGTATCTTTCAAAAAACATTTTTAGTGTATACCATTTACCCAGAAATTTCACTGATAGAAATTTGTTCTCTCTGTGTCTCTCTCTGTCAAATAAACAATAAATCTTTTTTAAAAAATAATAATTAGGGGCGCCTGGGTGGCTCAGTGGGTTAAGGCCTCTGCCTTCGGCTCGGGTCATGATCCCAGGGTCCTGGGATCTAGCCCCACATCGGGCTCTCTGCTCCGCGGGGAGCCTGCTTCCTCCCCTCTCTCTCTCTGCCTCCCTCTCTGCCTACTTGTGATTTCTCTCTGTCAAATAAATAAAATCTTTAAAAATAATAATAATAATAATTAAAAGAACTAAACAATGTGGAAAAATGTTAAGATGTACAACTAAATGAAAGGAGAAAGTTACCCAGCAATAATGATCTGTGATCCCAGATGAGAAGAGATTTACAGATACACGCAGAAAGGTTTGTAGGGCCTTTTCTTCTGAATGGTATGATTAGGTGGCTGTTTTCTTCTTTGTCCTTTATGCTTTTTAACATTTCTTCTGTGAACTTATATTACAAAATATTTGTGTGTCGTTTTTAAGTTGTCTTCTAAGAGAACATAGACTCCCATCTCTTAATGGGAAGAATGTCAGAATCACACTGTTAAGACCATGTAGGATGGCAGATGTTATTTCTTTGGACAGTAGAGTCTGCCATAAGGAAGTTTACTCCCATATCACAAGTAAATTTTCCATTTCTTTATAATCACATTTTCTCTTATTTTAGGACTGATGTAATTGTGTGTCATATAAAGCCATTATTATGTAGGAATAACCCAAGACCTTCTTGGCAGCTCTGACAGCTAAGCTGGTCCCTGTGTAGCCAAACTAGAAATACTAAATGTCTTAAAGATCTGTAATAAGATATACAGGGAAAGTATGGCAAACAAGAAAGTTTAGATAGGAAGCAACTTAATAAGGAAGAGGGTGTGGGGGGAGGGTTTCTTTGGTATTAGAGTATTAGCCAGGAAAGTTACTCTTGATGAAACTTTTTTTATTACAATGACTTCCTCGTTTTTTAATCCTCTTAGTATGTTTGTGCTACTGAAAGGAGCCACTAAGGAGCAGTCTTTTAAGATTGGTCAGGAAATTGCTGAAGCTGTAACTGCTACCAATCCTAAACCGGTGAAATTGAAGTTTGAAAAGGTAAGAGAATATATTAGTACTAGTAATCATATATAAAATTCACATACCTTCTAGAGATTTTAGACTTGCAGAATACATTTTCAGAATCAGTAGTAGTATAGGGTCTACAAAGTGTAGACCCTATAGTAGTAGTAGTAGTAGGGTCTACAAAGTGTTAAATTTAAAATACTTTCCCCTGGTTTTGTGTAATTTTCTCAAAAAAATTTTAGTAATGTCTTTATGTAAAGAAATTAAAAGATTTTTCCAGTTAACTATTGCTTTGTAATAGACCACCTCCAAACTTAATGATGTAAAACAGTCACCCTTTTTATTAATAATGCTTACAGATTTTATGGGTCAGGAATTCAGAAAGGGTGCAGCAGAGATGGCATGTCTCTGCTCCACAATGCTTAATTAGGTCCTTAGCTGGGAAAATTTAAAAGCTGAAGGTAATCCACCCAACAGCTAATGGCTGAAGTTCGCTTGCTCACTCTAGTGTCTGGGGGTTGATGCTGGCTGCTGTTTGCAACATCATCTGGGGCTGTCAGCTGGAACACCTGCACTTGGTCTTTCCCTGAGACTATGTGTTCTTCCTCACGGCATGATGGGACTAAGTTCCAGGAGGAATATTCCAAAGAAAAACAAATAAAAGCTGTTTTGCTTTTTTTGACCTTGTCTCAAAGTCACACAGCATCATAGCCTGTCTGGATTTAAGAGAGAACATAGACTCCCATCTATTTTTTTTTTTGAATTTTTTTTTCCAATTTATTTATTTTCAGAAAAACAGTATTCATCATTTTTTCACCACACCCAGTGCTCCATGCAAGCCGTGCCCTCTACAATACCCACCACCTGGTACCCCAACCTCCCACCCCCCCGCCACGTCAAACGCCTCAGATTGTTTTTCAGAGTCCATAGTCTCTCATGGTTCACCTCCCCATCTCTTAATGGGAACAATGTCAGAGTCACGCTGTTAAGACCATGTAGGATGGCAGATACTATTTCTTTGGACAGTAGAGTCTGCCATAAGGACCTTAGACTATTTTCATTTTACTTTAGATATCAAATATTTATTTATTCATTTATTTATTTATTTATTTATAAAGGATACTAAGCTAGGAGAGGTGTGGCATGCAAAGAAGCATAAGACCACAGTCCCACTCTCTAAGAGCCTAATACCTAAAAGGAAAAATTAGAAATCTTTTATTTTAAACTTACAGAAAGTCTCATGAGAGCAGTCTCCTTAAACACGTAAGAGCACAGATAGAAGGAGATATTCTGTCCTCCTGGGCTGGATGGGGAGAACCCCGTGTAGGAGGTAATATTGCACTGTGTCTCAGAAAAATGGTTAGATTTTCAATAGGCAGCATGGGACTGCAGTCATTCTGCATAGAAAAAAATGGTATGCAGGAGAATATGGAGTTAGAAAAACACAATATGGGAATAGAGAGTACAGGGAGAGAACTCTGGAAAATAGAGTTGAGACCAGATTGCTGAGTGTCTTGAATGCCAAGCTAAAGTGTTTAAACTGACTCAGACAAGTTTATTAAACAAGAATAAGACATAATCAGAGGTGTTTGGGGAAGATTGTCCTCACGATGGTATACAAGGTGGATTGGGAGAGCGGAACCTCAAGATAGGGTGCAACCTGCATAGCCTGAACTAGGGAAAATAAAGGACAATTCCAGAGATAATGAGAAAGAAGGAATGATAGGAGTCAGAAGTGGTTGATTTAAGAGAACAGGCGTGAAATGGGTGAAAGTACCTACTTCACAGCAAGAATTGTGCGAGAAGAGATTCAAAGATTAGGATATGGTATTGCCCTGAAGAGTGAGCATTCTAATTGGCACACAGACAGGGAGAACAGCTAGAAAACAGTGAGAATGAGTGCTGTCCCAGAAGTACACATATGGTGTGGACACTCACTCAGCCCATCTGGCATGACACCAGACATGAAAATTGACCTGAAATACATCACAGACCTAACATAAAAACAAAAAAGGCAAACCTTCTTAAAGAAACTAAACACTAGTTAAGGATTATGATGTGTATGTTCATGATGAATATTGGTCTGTAGTTTTTTCTTGTATTGAATTTGGGCCCCCAAAAAAAGGCTAGTTTCGTAAAACGAGTTAGAAATATTCCCATGTATATAAGATTAGTATGGTTATTTTTTCTTAAATGGTTGATGGAATTCACCAGTGAATCTCTCTGATCCTGATATTTTATTGGAGAGAGAGGGAGGGAAGCCATAGATTTTTAATTACAAATTAAACATCTTTAATATATATATTGAAATATTCAGGTTTTCTTATGTCAGTTTTGAAAACTTGCAGTTGTCAAGAAATTTTTCCATTTCTCCTAGGTCGTCATATTTATTGGCATGAATTATTTGTACTTCCTATTATTTTGATTTCTGTAAGACCTTTAGTGACATCCCTCCTTGCTATTGATAATTTGGTTTTTTTTTTTCCTTTTTTTCTCATTTATTTATTTATTTATTTTGCCTTGCTCATCTAGCTAGAGGTTTTTCCATTTACTGAACTTTTTGAAGAACATTTCCTTAATTTCCAGTCTTTATTATTTCCTTCTTTATACTTACTTTGGGGTTAGTTTGCTTTTCATTTCCTGTCTTCTTAATTTAGAAGTTTGAATCATTTATATTAAATATTTTTAATGTAAGTATTTTAAGATATATATTTCCCTCTAAATATTAGTTTAACTTCAAATTTTGGTATCTTGTATTTTCATTATTATTCATTTGTTTCAATGATATATCTACTGTCATTTAGAATTATGTTAAGTACTGAATATTTAAGGATATTCCAGAAATCTTTTTGTTATTTCCAGTTTAATTCCATTGTAGTCAAAGAATGCACTGTGTATGATTTTAATGCTTTTAAGTTTATTGAAATGTGTTCTTTGGTCCAGCATATGGTTGGTCTTAATGAATATTCCCATGTGACCTTAAAAGCTATCTGTATTCTGCTTATGGGAATGTCCTATAAGTGTCACTTAGCTTAAGCTAATAGTGGTATTGTTGAAGCCTTCTATATTCCTAATGATTTTCTGTCAATTTCTAAGAGAGAGGTGCTGAAGTTTCAAAGTATAATCATGGTTTTGCCTATTCCTTTTTGTTCTGCCAGTTTTTATTTCATACACTTTGAAGTTTTCTTACTAGGTACATACACATTCAGGATTATGTATCTTCCTGACAAATTGATACTTTTATCTTTGATAATATTTTTTATCTTGAAGCCTACTTTTTCTGATATTAATATACCTACTCTAGCTTTGATTTGATTAGTGTTAGCATGCGTATCCTTTTCCACTTTTTATTTGTAACCTTTCTATGTCCTTACATTTGAAGTGTACTTTTAGTAGTTTATTGCTGTATCTCACTTTTTGGTTAGATCCAACCTGATTACTTCTGCCTTTTAGTTGGGTTGTTTAGACCATTTACATTTAATGCAATTATTGATAAAGCTTGGGGACAGAGGAAAGGACCAATTTGGTAGCATTAAAAGGAAGTGGAGGGCCCATGACCGTTAACCTAAGAATTTAACCAGTAGATTAATCCATGCAAGGTTGTTCACTGGAACACAATTTGAAATAACAAAAGTTTGGAAACATCCATATCGACCCACAGTAGTAACTAACTAGTTACATAAATTGTGATACCTTCCCATAATGGACTACTATGTATCTATAAAATAAAATGAGCTTTCTGTACTAGGATGGAATGCTCTCCAAGATACATTATCAAATGAAATAAGCAAAGTACAGAATGATATATATGGTAAGCTACCATTATGTGTATAAGTATCTCTGGAAAGGTACATAGGAAATCAAACAGAGGATGCCTCGAAGGCAGGGAAAGTAGAGGCAGGAGGACCAGGGCTTTTCATTGTATATTCTCTTATAACTTCTAATTTTGTACTTATAACTTTTAAATATGCAGGTGTTAAAGTAATTTTTAATTGTTTAAATAGATATGATTGAGAGAGCTGTGTCAGCTACAGTAGGGGCAAAAATTTGATAGTGCACACAAAGGAGCTGAGTGGTAAGGAAGTAAAGACAGCTCATTTTGTATGCTTTCCCCTCTGAATGTTGTATCATGAATTTAACTGGTGCTAAACCATATTTAGATTCTGTGTGTGTGTAATTAATATTTAGTTAAAGATAGAAAAAGACATAAAAATAAAATATTTGTGGTAGGGGAAAATTGTTATTGAGAGGCATTTTGTGAATCCATTACAGGTATATTTGCCCTGTGTCTTACAAACAAAAAAGAGGTATGTGGGTTACATGTATGAAACACTGGAACAAAAGGATCCGGTATTTGACGCAAAAGGAATAGAAACGGTCAGAAGAGACTCCTGCCCTGCTGTTTCTAAGGTAAGTTTTACCTACCTTGTTTTCATCTTTAAGAAGAAAGTCACTAAAGAATCTGGTGAAAATCCTTAAGCACACGTCACCGCAGCCCTCCTAGCCTCTGTGACTGTGTATAACTATTAGTGGAGGAACTATATGATTTTTGAAAATTTCATTTCTAATGAAAACAACTTAATTTGATTTTAGTCCTTAGTTTCTGACTTCTTCCCACAACATATCTTTTATCACAACTGCTAAAAAAAACAGCACATGAACTTGATAAGAATTTCCTGCCTATCACCTAGAGATGATAATGTTACCAAGACAACACTGAAAACCTAAGGAGCAGGATAAAGAAACTAGCAACAGAATAATTTTATAAGTAATTCATTGTAGATCAACTGAAATTTTATTTACTTGAATGATTAAATACAAGTTAGGTTTCTGAACAGTGGTACCATAAATTACCTAAATTTCTCAACCACAGTAATTTTAACCAATAGTATTTTATACGTTTTCTTTACTGACTCACTTTACTCACTTCTTTACCCAGACTCCTTCTATAACGAGCCAAAAATAAGTGGTATAAATGGAACAATACTCTACACACTGATTTTTATAAGAGCATAAAAAGGACAATACATAATTGTCAATGTCAGTTTATTATGCTGTATATATAATGTTCTATAATTTGAGATGTTTAATACTAGTTTCTGAAGAGATCTCATCTAGTGCATTCTTTCTCTAAGGGTAGAATCATACTTAAGCCAAATTAGCAACTGAGTAAATATGTATTGGTTCCAGTATTCATAATAAGATACAGAACTTTAACCTAGAACTAATTTAAATTCAGTCTGCTACATAAATCCACTGCATGTCAGAAGTACTTCCAGCATAGAGAATTCCTTCACAATCAATATATATTTCTTGACACTATGAAAAAGCAAAAGACTGATTCTGATTTCGCTGCTTGGTGATATGACACTTAAACTTCTGTCGGTCCACCTGAGTCTGTAACAGGCAAATAAAAAACAATACATGAAATTATGTCTGGCTTCTTGTGCTTAAGTATTTCATGTTACTCATTACATAGCAAAATGTTTTAGTTGCAATGTTATTTTGATATGATTTTCCTCCAACTACGTGATACTCTTTTTAGAAATAGCAAGCTATATAAGATCTCCAAAATATTTTCCAATTTTTAATAATTTTTATTATCCAGTTACTGTAAATAGCAGATTGTTTAGGTAGATAGCAGATTACTCGTAGTTACATAGTTAAAAATATAACAATGATGAAATATACTAGGGGATATTTTTATAAGCATACCCTTTTTTTTTTTTTTAAGATACTTGAGCGTTCTCTAAAGCTGCTATTTGAAACAAGAGATATAAGTTTAATTAAACAGTATGTTCAGCGACAATGTATGAAGCTTCTGGAAGGAACAGCCAGCATCCAAGATTTTATCTTTGCCAAGGAATACAGAGGAAGTTTCTCCTATAAACCTGGAGCTTGTGTGCCAGCGCTTGAACTTACAAGGTAATGATGCACACCACGGTAGAACTCTCAGTACCTAGCAAGCGTAGTCCTGGGATTCTGAATGGTTTGGAATAGATGAAAAGACAGCTAGTCCACAGGAATACAGTTTCTTCACCTGCCCAGACAAAGCCTCTCTAAAGGTAAATAGATGCTCTCCCATACTGTGTAAACTCTGAAGAGGAAGAAGGAAGTCCTTTTTTGGGCTTCCCTTAAGAAACTACATTCAGTGAAATCATAATCTGGTACAGAGCTTGAATTGTTTTTCCACATCAGAATCACTAGGTGGTCCTTAATATGAGTCTACCAGAGCACTTAAATGGTATCATTCTAAAATCTGATCATCTAACCAGCTAAATTTCCTATTCTCTTACACTGTTAGATTTATGATAGTTCTTATTCTTCAGAGATAGAAAACATTTTAAGCTAGTTGGTATCTGGCAACTCATGTTGTTTTTCAGGTAGCAATGATTTACAATGTAAGTTGTTGTTTTAAAAAAAAACTTCAAAAATATCTTTTATTTAAATTAATAAAATTTAAAATTAAAAAGATTTAAATAAAATAAAAAGTTAAATAAGAAATAAGATTTAAATCTATTTTATTTAAATCTTTTTTAATTTTTTTTTAAAGATTTCATTTATTTATTTGAGGAAGGGAGAGCACGAGCAGTGGGGTGAGGAAGGGCACAGGGAGAGGAGGAGGGAGAAGCAGGTTTCCCACTGAGCTGGGAGCCCAAAGTGGGGCTTGATCCCAGGAACCTGAGGTCATGACCTGATCTGAAAGCAGATGCTTAACTGACTGAGCCCCACCTGAGTGCCCCTACAGTAAGTTTTAAACTTACATTATATCTGCTTGTGCTCATTAAGTCAAGTGTATATAGCTCTCAAAAGAATTGTAACTCTGGGCACCTGGGTGGCTCAGATGGCTGGGTATCTGCTTTCAGCTCAGCTCGTGATCGCCAAGTCCTGGAATTGAGCCCCATGTCGGGCTCTTGACTCAGCTGGGAGTCAGCTTCTCCCTGTGCCTCTCCCCCTGCTCGTGCACATGCTCGCATGCTCGTCTCTCTCTTTCTCTCTCTCCCCCGCCATGAATAAATTTTAAAATCTGTTAAAAAAAAGTTGTAACTCTAACATAAAGGTACCCCTTGTGTTCTCATGGTTTCATAATTGTTTAATTATCACTTAATTTTCTGGTAAAATGCCTTCCATAACAGTTTTTCAGTGAATATCTATCTGGATTTAAATAGGAAGATGCTTACTTACGATCGGCGCTCTGAGCCTCGAGTTGGAGAGCGAGTGCCCTACGTGATCATCTGCGGGGCCCCCGGAGTGCCACTTATCCAGCTGGTGAGGCGCCCGGTGGAGGTGCTGCAAGACCCGGCTCTGAGGCTGAATGCCACTTACTATATCACCAAGCAAATCCTGCCGCCTCTGGCAAGAATCTTCTCACTCATTGGTATTGATGTCTTCAGCTGGTATCATGAGTTACCAAGGGTAAGCCTACCAAATAGTACAGCTATGCTATGCCTGTGGAGAGAACTCACTTGCAGTATCCAGTAGAACTAAAGAGTTTATTTAAGTGCTATGAGAGGCAACACGGATGCTCTATTATCTTAAACCGGCAAAGGCTCCACTGTCTTCTGGTTTCCTAAAAGAAATTAAGTTTCCTACAAACACCTTCCCAGCTGCTGTCACATTGGCCAAATTATAGAAGAGTAAAATAAATTCTGCAGCTATTTTGGATGAATTTTCATAATAAACCAGCTAATAAAAAGTAAATGAAGGAGAGCAAAAATTCCTTCCGAATGGGTGCTTAAGACATGTATGTCGCATGTCGCATCTCGACATAGTGCTTGAGGAAATCAGACTAACAAAATGACGTTAAAAGAGCATTATACTAAAGTAAAACCTGGAACTTGGAATATTGGCCAAGGGAATTTTGCTTGAACTCCTAGTTAACTCCCTGGCAGCCTGGAGGAGCAGTCTGGGATTTGATAATCGTCAGGGAAACACGAGTCTTGGAGAGGACTTTTATCTCCTGTTCAGAATTGGATCTGCTCAGTCATCTGCTGTTGTCTCAGACTACGAAAGACTCTTGCTGTCTAGGCAAACTAGTGAAAGTTGATCCTCAAATTACTTTTAATGTCTCAACAAGCATATATGGCCTCAGGGAAAGAATGAGCTTGGAAACGAAAGCGGGAGGTACACTGGCCGCCGTCTGTCTTCTGGGTCCTAGCTCTGCCCCAGAAGGCTCTGGCAGCTCTCTGTTTCATCAGCAAGAACGCTAAAGCAATGGCATTTTTAAGAGTTTGGCCTAATAATAACTCCGATGCATAGTGATTGAAAGATACCAAGAGGAGACCGAGGGTATAATGACAACACGAAAATGTTATTTCAGTACCAGAAGACCAATCTCTGAAACTAGTATTACCTTCCAATGAAGAATGCTTAGGTGACATATATCTAATTTCATTTGGAATCTTCCAGGCTTACTCTTGCTTGAATTTTGTATCCTACTGCCTAACAAGGTATTTTTAACCTCCTAACTTGCCTTGTTTCCCTGGGCCACTGGTGTGGCCTGAAACAGTATCCACTCTCAACCTGGATTTCTTCCACTGTCCTATCTAATCTCCAGTGTCCTGTATGATCTCACACTGTATATCTCAGCCACAAAACTGAGGGACAGAGACCCATTTTCTTCCCCTAAATAAGTACATATATACACAGATGATACTAAATTTAAGTTCTGTGAAAGGAAGGATTTTGTTCATTTCTGTATCCCCATGATGTAGGACAGTACCTGACGTATAGTAGCTACTCGTTATTTGTTAGGTCAGTGAAGTAGTGCCTTCGTAAACCTATAATTAGCATAACAGTAGCAGCTCTGCTATGAAGCTGGATCAGACTTTTTTTAAAGTTTTATTATTTTAATTCCAGTATGGTTAACATACAGTGTTTCTTTAGTTTCAGGTGTACAGTGTAGTGACTAAGCAGTTCTGTCCGTTACTCGGTGCTCCCCGTGATGTACAGAAGTGTCCTCTGTAGTCCGCGTCACCCATTTCCCTCCCCTCTCAGCCCACCTCCCTGAAACTCATTTCTGAATTGATGTTTTTATAGATCCAGAAAGCCACCAGCTCATCTCGAAGTGAACCTGAAGGGCGAAAAGGCACTATTTCACAATATTTTACTACTTTACATTGTCCTGTGTGTGACGACCTGACTCAGCATGGCATCTGCAGTAGGTGTCGGAGCCAGCCTCAGCATGTCGCCATCATCCTCAACCAAGAAATTCGAGAGCTGGAACGTAAACAGGAGCAGCTTGTAAAGGTATGACCTTGTTAGATAAACCCAGAATCCCAGGCAATCAGATTATTTAGGGAAATGTCCTCAATACTTGAAATAGAGTTTGAGATATGAAACTGGTTGAAAAGCAAACTAAAGATTCTAAGTTAATAAACTTTAAAATATCAAAAATACCGTAATTGAACTAAATTATTTAAAGATGGATTGTTTTGGATATTAACCCTTTATCAGATATGTCATTTGCAGATACCTTCTTCCATTCCATAGGTTGCCTTTTAGTTTTGTTGATTATTTCATAACTTTTTGTTTTTATAGAATAGTGTACTGTGTTTATTAAAACCTAGAACTACAATGTTCTTCCACCCAATTTTTTTTATAATTAGTATTTTTTTAAAGGAAGTACCAATTTCTCTACCATAGCTACATACCATTCTCATAAAAATCCAGTTGTCCAACAGAATTGCTAGTAAACTTGGAAGGCTCACAGTTCTAATAGTCCAGATAGAAAATAGTTAACATGACTGTGTCTTTTTTTTTTTTTTTAAGATTTTTGACAGAGAGATCACAAGTAGCCAGAGAGGCAGGCAGAGAGAGGAGGAAGCAGGCTCCCTGGTGAGCAGAGCGTGCGATGTGGGGCTCAATCCCAGGACCCTGGCATCATGATCTGAGCCGAAGGCAGAGGCTTTAACCCACTGAGCCACCCAGGCGCCCCAACATAACTGGGTCTTAATCTGTGCAAGAGAACTCTTACAAATGAGTCAACTGTCACAGAGGGGTTAAGTAATTTGCCCTGTGTTACATTGCTAATAAGCAGTTGGCTGGGATACAGGCATAAAATGCAGAGATGATTTTTCAAATATGGGAATTTTAGCAGAAATAAACAACAGAAATCTCTTGAAAGAAATTGGAAATTGAAATCTGAAGAAAAATTATCTAGCACGTTTTTTAAAAACAAAGTAGTATATTTTTTAAAAGAATGATTATATCTTACAGCATCACATTTCATGTTACACTTTTAGCTTTCAGGCTAGAGAAAACAATTTTGGAGTGGAGTTTGTTTTGTCTCATTTTAGAAGAGCAATATATAAAGTAATTGAAATGTTTGAAAGCCAGCCAAATAATTGAGAGTTAGTGTGACTTAGTGGGAAATGAATTGTGCTGATAATAATGACATCAGGATTCTAGTCTGGACTTCCTAATATCGGCTTTGTCCTTTGGCCTGTTTTATCGGCCTGTTTTGTCGGCCCCATCTAGCTCTGATGCTGTAAATTCTCTTCTACAATCAGCCTCACAGTCCTAAAGTATCCAAACCGCTACGCTCTGTACCCTATCCTCAAGGTAAAGTGTTGAATCAAGACAGAGTATCCGTCCACAATCAGTAAAACTTTGCTGCCACCAAGGTGACCAGGGAGAGAACACTTTTAAGAATTTGAACATTTTCTGAAGATAATCAAGGGTTGATAAAGCGCAGACTGTTTGCTCTGCACCATTCTAACCACTACAGTTAGGATCGGCAGGAAATTCTTGAGTTTTCTAGCGCACGGCCAATCATCTAGAAGCCACTAAGCAGATGTCATTAAGGATGGTAGAATCGGGAAGGGATGGATATTTTGATGCGCTGCAGAAGCCTAGCTTGCCGAAATAAGTTGATTTTTCCCTCTCCCCTTCCACCCCCTTAAGTTGTTCTAAATAGCCTCACTTTTCTCCTTCCCTTCTGTGACCATCCATTCTCGCCCCCCTGAACTCCTGCAACAGCCACCTGCCCTCGTCTCCATTCCGGTTTTGAGAGCGAGCCAACGCCTGTGCGAGCAGGGAGCGGGGCAAGGGCAGAGGGCGAAGGAGAGCAGAGCCCGCCGGGCCCAGAGCCCGCCGCTGGGCTCACTCTCACGACCCTGAGATCATGACTGAGCGAAGTCAGGAGCTGGAGGCTTCCTCGACGGAGTCACCCAGCCGCCCATCTGCATTCTAAAGGCTAGCTAGAATTATATTTTAAAAGTACCAGTCTGGTGCTCTTTCTCTCTGATCATTCGAACTCCGAGGTGGGCTTTGTAAGTCCGCCTCCGTCCTGGCGCCTCCTGCCACCTCTGCCCGCATCACCCAGCCGCTCGCTGTTGCGCCCCCCTCCACGCATCCCATGCTGAACTTCAGGTCCACGAACGCACTTTAATTTCTTCCGTGTTCTGGCCTTTTAAAATCCTATTCCTTCTGTCTGGAGTGCTTTCCTCTACCTCCATGAATCATCATCTACAAGGAATCCGCTTAAACCCCTAGACCCGGTGAAGCCTTCCCCGCAGGGGCTCCCGCCGTCAGCTCTTCTGCCCGGCTGTGCCTGTGTGTGTGTCGGTCTCCCCCGCCGGCAAGCTCGGGAGCCCAGCGAGGGTAGAGGCCCTCCGCTCTCGTACTGCTGCATCAGCTGTGCCTGAGCAGAGTCCTGCCCAGGGCGGCAGTAAGAATTGGAACATAGAAACAGCTCCTTGCTGATGCACAGGGGAAGCAGCGGTATGTCACAGGGGCGATTACCAGCCCCTTTGCAGCCCCTTCTGTGCTGGTGTTAGGGTTCTAGTCCGTGCAACCACTGAAGTCGCTGGGGGCTCCCAGCTTCTATTTTATAGGTTGCTGCCCTGGTGATAGCAACCAACCCCCATAGCAGATTCTCTTGTTGGCTTCTATTACAAGGCACAAATGTGAGCAGGACCTCCGGAGTCCCACTGAAGTTGAAGGCTGCGTAGCTCTCTTCTCTGGACCTGCCTAGCTTCTGCCCTCAGTGCCCTACGCCACACTAGTTGGTGCCATTGATTTAACTAGATCCCTTGGTCTTATTTCATATAGAACTACATAAAAGAAGGGATGTTGTTTTATAAATAAGGATGACTCATGATCTTTCAAAAGACATTTTAAACTTGAAAGCTTTTTTTAAGAATTAAAATGTGTTAACTGTATACTAACTAATCTGTAGAAATTTTCATAAAGCAGAAATTATAGGAGATAAAATAAGAAATAGAAATATAGTAATAGATTTTCACATGCTTCTCAGCCCAAGAAGAATCAAGTGATCAAAAAGTAGTTACAGAAGATATAAACAACATAAGGTAGACCTTGTGATTATTTATCAAACTCTGAAAGCCAGTATTCTAGGATACACCTTTTTTCAAGTGTTACAGAATGTTAAAAAATTGACCCTATCTTAGTCTGCAAAGAAAGCTTTTAATAAGGAGCACCTTTGTGGCTCAGTCAGTTAAGCATCTGCCTTCAGCGCAGGTCATGATCCCAGGGTCCTGATAGCGGGTTCCCTGCTCAGCCGGGAGTCTGCTGCTCCTCTCTTCCCGTCTCTCTCTCAAATAAATAAAATCTTAAAAAAAAAGAGAGAGAGAGAGAGCCTTAATAAACTAACAAAAGTTGGAAGTACTACAGACATTTTATCAATGCAGTGCTATAATGCTAGTAATTCATTTTAAACTCAGAAAACAAAATGATCATTACACTTGGAAAATTTAACTCTCTTAAACACACACATAAGATTCTAGACAGCCATAGCAGATCTCAGAGAAAAATTCATCGCCTTAAACACTTTTAATAATAAACATGAAAGAGTGAAAATGAATGAAATAAGCATCTGATTGGCTTTCTTATGTCTTCAGAATTTTTCAAAGGCTAACAGAAAGAAAGACTACAGCAGACTTTCCTTTTTTTTTTAAATGTCTGCCTCATGAGCTAAAAAGTAAGTATCCAGGTTGTAGTGTTTCAAGTTTTAAAACATAAGCTGAATTAAGCTATAGCGTTCCAGGGTTTAAATCACCAGTAATGGATCTTGAAACTAAAAATTGAGTTAAGATTTAAAACGGCAAGTAATTCCATCCTGGCTTGTTTATGAGGCACAGAGGGTGCATAAATATGGATCTGTGTGCCCAGCTGCCGACACTCAGTTGTAGCACAGAAGCTCTATATTTGGGAAGAGATGGGAGCCTCCTGGCAGAGACTCCTAGGGAAAGGCGTCCTAGTAGAAGAGCATCCTTAGTCCTCGGAGAGAACACTCGGTCAGTGCACAGTTTCTCAGGAGTTCGCTCGGACGGTGTCCGAGTACTGGACACAGTAAGTGCTGTGCTCAGAAGAATGTGCCCTTTGGGTGACTGGAAGGTCCTGGGGCAAAGAACAAAAATGTTGAGACATCTCAAAAAGAGAAGCTCTTTGAGATACAGATCAGAGAACTACTAAAGCAGTTTGATTTCTCTCTGAGATCATCTGGAGTAGAGGCAGCTGTTTGCATCCGTTCTGTAAACACACTGTTGGATACACTATTCAAATAAAAACCCAGCCTGTACTTGCTTGACCCTTGGGTCCACATTTAATATCCTTTTTAATTTTTTGATGTTTTTCATGTTCTGTAATCTTTTTAACCTATGTGTGACCTGAGACTTCGGTTAATATCTGATCATTAAGACATTATCATGCTGCTCCACCGCTAAAAATAGCATTAATTATTTTTCTTTAGACCAAATCTTATTGAACATCCAGATCACCTGGGGGCCTTAAAAAGTATACACATCCTTAGGCTTTTTTGCCTGAGGATTCTGATTCATTGGTCTGGGATGGGCCTTGGGTGTTAGTATACTTTTAAGCTCGTGTATAGCAAGATATGAGAACTACTGATCCGGACTACTACTTTCTAATTTGTATCTTGTGATTTTTTTTCCATACTGACATTTTTCTCTTCTGGAATCAGAAAATGGATCGCTTATTATTGGCATCTAAAAAGATAAATCTAAGTAATTTGAAAAAAAAAATAGTGTTTATAGCTCATTTAAAAGATAGTTTTTCGGGGTGCCTGGGTGGCTCATTTGGTTAAGCGACTGCCTTCGACTCGGGTCATGATCCTGGAGTCCCGGGATCGAGAACCCGCATCGGGCTCCCTGCTTGGCATGGAGTCTGCTTCTCCCGCTGACCTCTCTCCTCTCATGCTCTCTCTCTCTCATTCTCTCTGTCTCTCAAATAAACAAATAAAATCTTAAAAAAAAAAAATTTTTTTTTAAAGATAGTCTTTCATGGTAATTGGGTAGCTTATTTGTAGATCTTAATATACCATTGACCCTTGAACAACATAGGGGTGGGGTAACTACCCCCTCAGTCAAAAATCCACATAGGAATTTTGACTGTCCAAAAACTTAAATTACTAATCGTCTACTGTTGATGGAAAGCCTTACTGGTAACACTTAACACTTACTTTGTATGTTACATGGATTATATACTGTATCTTTAAAGTAAGCTAGAGAAAACGATCGTCAAGTTAGAGAAAAACTTATTTTTTCTCTAGCTTCCTTTAAGAAATTTGTAACATTTATAATAGTGTACTGTGAATTTATTGAAAAAAAAAATCCATATACAAGTGGACCTGTGCATGTCAAATCCATGTTGTTCAAGGGTAACCTGTAATATCCGTCAGGGTAGCTGGGCTTCAGAGATGATAATTAATGAAACTTTCTGTAGTGTGTTGCATCTCATCCCTCTGCCAGTAACCTGCGGTGGGCCAGAGAGGAGGGGTTGTGCGAGTTTGCGGTTAACACACACACACAGGGACTTTGCTACTGTTTTACGTATCCCGCTTGTGCTTTCAGATCTGCAAGAACTGCACAGGGTGCTTTGACCGGCATATCCCGTGTGTTTCTCTGAACTGCCCAGTACTTTTCAAACTCTCCCGAGTAAATAGAGAATTATCCAAGGCACCATATCTCCGGCAATTACTAGACCAGTTTTAAACTGTCAAAATCACAGAATTCCAGGTGCTATTTTTTTTTTCAGTGTTTACCACTAAACTGTTGTGCATGGTGCTTTCTCAACTTTTCATCGAGTCAAGTATGTTCACTGTCTATTATCTGAAGACTATGAAGGCTTTTATGCTAACTGAATTAAAAATTGTACTTGTTGATCTCTGAATAGCTCACTTCTTACAATGTACAAATCCTTCTTCATCCTTTTATAACGTATGTGTTCAGTTTGCTCCAGTATGTGTAACATCTTGTAAATCCATGTGAGTAGATGATACTTACTTCCCTGTGGAAGGAGCACTGAAAACCTCTTTAAAAAAAAAACAAAACAAAACAAAAAACAAAAAAACAAAAAAAATCATTCGTGTGTTTTCCTTGAACTGTCTGTATCAAGACGTGTTACTTAGAGATACTCATTCACTTTATAATTTTGACTGCGAAATATTTTGTAAATACACTTTTTTACTTTTCAAACAACTGAGTAAAATAATGTGCAATGAATTTTATACAAATGATTTTCAAGTTGTTAGGTATATTTCCTCTAGGTTTTGCTTGACTCAGAGTAGAGTTGTTATTTTGATCAAACTGTGCAAACAATAGTACCATGTGTAGCATTTTGAAATGTTATTTTCTAAAACCGCTGTCTTGCTTTAGCTATTCCTGGGGCATTGTGAGGAACTGTGCAAAGACATTTTTGTTACAAACCTGTGGGCCTGTTGCAATACTTTAAAAATAAAAAATTTTATTCCATTTTTGCTTGTTTTGTATAGACATTTCTATTGCTTCTAAATATGCTTAAAATATTTTCTTTCCTTACGTACTGTACAGTTAATCTTATTTGCCATCATCTTGAACACAAAATGTGTATTTAGAATATTTGTATAACTGTATAAAATGAAAAAGGAATTATGTGGTCAGTGCATTGTTTTCTAAACTGGAAATCATTTTGTTTTTAAAAGTTAATAATGGAAACCATATTAAAGTTGAATAAAATATGAAATATGGCAGTGTGATTTTATCTTGATATCAGTGGTATTATCGTCATGTTTTATATGCCTCTGTTGGTTACATCTGACCCTACTCCTTTCTAAATTTTAATGCAGTCAGTTTAGTTCATTGTTATATCACAACTGATGCTGCAAATTCCGTCACCCAAAACTTGATTTTAAAAAATGTGGGGCACCTGGGTGGCTCAGTGGGTTAAGCCTCTGCCTTTGGCTCAGGTCATGATCCCAGGGTCCTAGGATCGAGCCTCGCATCGGGCTCTCTGCTCAGCAGGGAGCCTGCTTCCCTTCCTCTCTCTCTGCCTGCCTCTCTGTCTACTTGTGATCTCTGTCTGTCAAATAAATAAAATCTTTTAAATAAATAAAATAAAAAATAAAAAATGTGACAGCAAAAGTTAGTCCAGAAAAAATTCAGCTCTCATCCTTTTATAGTTAGAAGAATCTACTTACTAGAGTTCCTGTGTACACTTTCACTTAGCTATAATTAATCATGAAGCCAAGACTTTCCAGAGGGAAAGCAATAATTATTCTTTTTTTAATTAAATGCCAGTTTTTTCAGTAGAAAACAATTCTTATTTTAACACAGGAAACTCATTTGGGTATATATCAAAAATGGGTCTTCCATTGCCAAATCAGAACTTCCAAATACAGGGGGAGGGAGGATTCATTTCTAAAAATGAGACGGTAGATACGGAATCACAGAACCACAAATCCTGTTTCTGCACATATTTCCCCAAAGTTCTGCAGAGACAAGCCCCACTTTGAGGAATTTTGTTTGGGAGGCTGGGGCTGGCCCTCAAAATTGGGATTCTGTTACCCTGTTGCCTGCAGTCGTTGGTCTGTCCTTTCTAAGTTCGTTGCTAACAGGATTCCCACTTCCATCAGCTTCCCCCTTGTAACCAGATACGGTGTTCTCAGCAGAGGAACTGTTCTCAAGTTCTTAAAATTGAACACAGCCAGACTAACAAATGATTAGCAAACCACAAGTGCCCAAAACTGCTCTGTCTTGCGCTCTTCCCATATCTCTGTTTCCCTTTCCCGGAGGAAGTACGTCCCTTGGAACGAGGTCTTCCTCGGGGTCTGCAGCCTCGCTGCCCTTTACCGAGATTCAGTCACCTGTGTTGAGGCTGGGACTGACTTGACCAAAATAGTATTTTGCAAGAAGCTTACAGCATGCTTTCATAATTATTTTCCCTGCCTTTCCAAAACTACTCATTAGCTATTAATAATTTTGTCTTTCACCCAAACCACAAAAAGAAAAACTATTTCTGAGTAATGCTGGAGAGGTAATGTCATTAAACATCCCCTTAAGTCTGTTAAAAACGTCATTTTCTCTCATTCTGTCCACTTCCCACCAGTGCCTTTCTCTAGACGTAAAGTGCGAACAAAAGCTACTTACAAGCGTCTCTCTGTCCCACCCCAGAGAAATCCCATTCAACAGTGGGAAACAGGCAAATGCTGAGCTTAAATTCAATTTTGTATGAACTTCAATTTTCTGTGTCTGTGAAGACGGCCAGGACATTGGGAAAAACATAGAATGTGAACACGGACGGTTACAGAATTTTTAGACGGAGTAGTCCTGCCAGGGCCGGAGCAGGCCGCCCAGAGAGTCTGTGGACCCTCGCCGGGAGTCTCAGGAGGAGACCAGTCCCTGCCATCAAGCGTGCTGCCCCGATGACCTAAAATTCTCTAGCAGAGCTAGAGTTTATGCCAGTACATTCTTACAGGTATGTAATCGTGATCTTTCCATCTACTCTCTTCTTTTGCGTCACAACAACCACAGGAATAGTCTTTTAGGGTCTATCAAATAAGCTTGTAAGTTCATTTCTCAATTTCAGAATATATTTCTTAAGATACTCACATATTTGATTTTATAAAGTAAAAAACCTGGCTACAAATGACATGAGGGCTCTGCCATGACCAGAGGGGGAAAGAGAAGGCAGCAGGCCTGGCACAAGAAGCTATTTTTGGGCTCCGTACGTCCCAGTCTCAGCCAGACCTGGAGGATAGTCTGCCTGGTGCACCCCAGGACACCGTGTCTCTTTCCCCTGATAGGATGAGACCTGGCCAGGAGCCATTTGGGGCTTCATAGAAGTGAATGAAATCTAATGCCACTAGTGCCCCAGAGTTCTGCTTAATAAATAGCTTTATACGGAAATTAGTCGGGGATTGTCTCTAGTATTTGAGGTCTGAGGACGAAATCCTAAGACGGCACTGAATCAACCATCTCCATCTGTCCTGTTACCTTGTCCATTCCCATAGCTGTTTGGTCACCTTGGCCAATCTCCAGAAGTGGCTTACAGAGCAAATGTGTTATAGACGAATTCTCAGATTTCTAAAAGCAGGTTTCTGTGTCTACTGGGGAAGGACAGAATATCACCAGGAAGATAGAAGAGATATTTTTAAATCAAAATACCATCTTACTGCCTGAGTCTTTACCTGAACTTGCCACTGATGCCATCGCAGGTGCCTTCTGGGGGAAGGATTGGGAGAGTCCAGGGCAATAGTGGGCTAGGAGTAAGGAGACCCATACCCTGGTCCTCATAATTGCTACCGCAAATGCAAAACTTTGGAAAAGCCACTACTTTGGTCACAGAGATGAAGAAGTTTCAAAACCAATCATTCTTTGAAGGCAGGATAATAGCACCTGCCCTGATGACTTGGTAGAGGCTTTATGAATGGGACTATGGATGGGTACTCCAAGTTCCACAAATGTAAAGTAGTAGTTATTCAATAAATATTTACTGAGCACCTAAGAGGCGCTGCACATTTTACTCATCTAGAGATACCAACGTAATCCACTGTCCTCAGGTATGTCACAACCTATCAGGAGAGACAGATAAGTAATGACATTGGTTTCAAGATTATGAAATAAAGATGTTTTTGCCTCTTCCTCTTCTATTGGGTGAACCCAAAAATAAGAGAAAGCCAGCATTAGCGAACTCCAGAAAAGCTTAGGAACAGAAGACCCCACGTGGGAACCAATTATTTAAAGGAAGCAGTTAGACCTTATGGACCAAACCAGACTCCACATACTCAGGTGACCGCCCCCTCACACACACACACAAATAGAGTTTAGTCTTACTCTACAGCAAATGAGAAACAGAGAGGCACTGAACATGGAAACGTTGGGCACCGATGGGGGCAGGACTAGGTATACCATGAAGAACGGGGATTAACTGCATCTTCAACGATAGAGTGAGACCCTCTGCCTCACACCATGCCAAGGTGCAAAATCCCAAAAGCCAAGTCTACATTCCCATATCACTGTGTGCAGCTTTGGCTCATAATAAATACAGGCTTGTTTTAAGATTTATTTATTTGTCAGCGAGAGAGCACAAACAGGATGAGCGGCAGGCAGAGCAGGCAGAGGGAGAAGTAGGCTCCCTGCAGAGCAAGGAGCCTGATGTGGGACTCGGTCCCAGTATCCTGGGATCGTGACCCAAATCAAAGGCAAATGCTTAACTGACAGAGTCACCCAGTCATCCCAATAATTACAGATAATTGTGTGTGCCATTTGATATCAGTATCTCCATTCAATTCTACATATCATATAAATTCTATATATATCAAGTCAGAGATCATGTCTGATGTGCTCCCTAACATAATCCACCCCCAGCGTAACACCGTCAGATTACTGATAAATAACAGTGAATTGAAGGGTTTAAAATGCCCTCCTGGGGGTGGGGGCTGGGTGGCTCTGTCGCTCTCGACCCGCAAGAACGACATGTAGCCTGGTCTCTTGTTAATGTTGCATTTTTTTATTCTCATACCACACTTACTTATATGTAGTAGGGCACCCTATCAGAAGACAGATATTCTCAAGACATCCAATCACAGACCTGCTGCTAGGCTTCCCCTAGTTAGTCTATCCAGGGTTTGCTTTTCCGCCCCCACATGGGCTGCTGCTGATATTGACTTGTTTACGTGGAGGTCTGTTTTGGCACCTGGCCAGGCACCATCTTGCAATGGTGGGAACTTCCTTGGCCACAGGCGGTCCCCAACATCTCCCCCTTTTTTGTTTTATGGCAGGGATCGTGCCTGTCTTAGGTTGTCAGTAGCAGAAAACATCCTTACCCGTCATCAGACACAAGATATCGATGATCTCTGTCCTGTCTTAGGTTGGTATGTTTCTCTACTGATCTTACCCGTCTTTGACTACCAATCCAGCATGCTTAACTATATTTGGGGGGATGTTCCAGCTTTGATTGCCAGCAGAGCTTGTACTAGGGCTTGCTTTTGCTCCTGATGTTGTCGTCTCCACTGACATATTTTCTTAGTGAGAAATAGCATGCCAATGAGGAGAAGGACAAGCAGACCAATCGTTCCAGCCCATTGTTTAGTAAAGTTAGAAACATTGCCGAGTGCATTTAGTATGTCTGGAAATGATGCGGGCCGTACACAAGTACTATTAACCTTAGTGATCTCAGCAAGAAGGCTCTGTGTAAAATTTTGAAAGTCTTCAGACCAGGTGCCTTGTAAATATCAGGAGAGCAGTTGGGAGGAATTGCTAATCTGACTTAAGGCTAGAGAATTTTACAGGGGTAACACAGCGCAGAAAAAGGAACAATACAACCAACACTCAGTATTTCAGCTAAGCCTAGGGTTTGATTGGTGGCAAAGAACGGGGGGAAAATAAAGGAAGAATTAGTTAAGGGTAAAGGATAGGGCCAAGCTTTCAGAATAGCCCATAATTCACGTGTCACCGTCGGGGGAATTAGGAATATCAGAGTCCCCCATGACAGTAGGAGGATCACGGCTTCCTCTGTCCTCATCTTCGTTCTCAGGGGCTTTCTGGACCAATCTCTCTGGAATCCAAATCGGCACTTCTTTGTCCTGTGGGAAAACACAAACGGAGCCTCTGCTCCAGATTAATACAGGATCCGGGCCTTGAGGAATGGCTGAAGCAAGTACTTGTCCTTGAATAACGCTGTCATTAATATCCCTGCATACCTTGATGTATGTGCTTAAATCTTTAGCTTTCCATGGCCTAATGGCCTCTTTACACCATTTATTGGCTTGCTTATTGGCCAGTTGTTTAATTAAAGGCATGGCTGTGTCAACATCCCCCAATATTCTCCCAGCTGTTTGCATCAATCTTGCAACAAAATCAGCATATGCTTCATTTGGTCCTTGTATCACCTTAGATAGTTGACCCTGCAAGTCCCCACTGCCCTGGAGGGTCTTCCATGCTTTAGTAGTGGCAGCTGCAATCTGCATGTATACAGCAGGGTTGTATTGCAGTTGGTTATGTTTACCAGCGTATGGCCCCATGCCCATAAGCATATCCGGATTCCATTGTGGATTGCCTGCCGCGGCATTATGCCATGCAACATCCTGGGAATACTCTTGCCATGCTGCCTTCCAGACCAAATATTGCCCTCCAGAGAGGGCTGCCCTTGCTAAATTCCCCCAATCTTCAGGGATTAAATTCATGCCTGCTATGGACTCCACTAGAGAAATAGTAAATGCTGCCTGAGGGCCATACTGCATGACCGCTTCCTTTAATTGTTTAACTAATTTAAAGTCCAAGGGCTGGTGATATCATTGATGATTTTGGTCCTCTAGAACTGGGACCATTGAACTGCTATTGGCCCCCCTCCATGCGGTCTTCCAATCCTCATTGGCAGAGGAGATGACATGTAAATGTCATCTCCTCTGCCAGGGGATTGTAGGGAGGCGGAGCATTAGGGGTCACTGCTGAACAGGGAGGGCCTAGTTTTAATTTGAACTTCCGCTCTAGCTCCTCCCCGGACATTTCTTCTTCCCCTTCGCTAGAACTGCTCCTTTCCGAAGCATGAAATGAGCGTTCTTCTTTCACTTCCTTGAGTGCCTCAGCCCCTCCTGAATAGCTGAGTTACATCTCGGCTTATGTCCTCCCAGGCACCCTCTGACTAGCGTCCATATAACTAACGTTCCCGGCGGCAATGGTTTGTTCTTATCCCTCTTCTTAAAATCCTCGCCTAAATGGTCCCATTGGGGGATATTTAGAAAGCACTCGTCCAGAAACCAAGGCGCCACGGTCTCAACTGTATTCAAGAATATCCTAGCAGTTCTCATTTTTAACGGCGTGCCATTGGCCTTTAGAAGGTCCTTTAGGGCACCCTCCAACCTCGACTTTGACAGTTCAGATCCCATAATTAGAATCCCAACCTAATGGTTGTTCAGCGTATACTCGCCGCTAAATCCTGGCTCTAAGGCCGCCCCGCTTCTTATTGCGGACTTGTGAAATCCTGGCTCTAAGGCCGCCCCGCTTCTTATTGCGGACTTGTGAAATCCCGGCTCTATGGCCGCCCCACTTCTTATTGCGGACTTGTGAAATCCCAGCTCTATGGCCACCCCGCTTCTTATTGCGGACTTGCACTAGTTTCCCACCACCTTTGTCGTGGTTTTACCCCGCTTACCTGCGGACTTCTCCCTTGCAAGGTCTTTCTATTTTTCTTAATATCTCCCGGGTTTCGGCACCATTTGTCGCTCTCGACCCGCAAGAACGACACGTAGCCTGGTCTCTTGTTAATGTTGCTTTTTTTTTATTCTCATACCACACTTACTTATATGTAGTAGGGCACCCTATCAGAAGACAGATATTCTCAAGACATCCAATCACAGACCTGCTGCTAGGCTTCCCCTAGTTAGTCTATCCAGGGTTTGCTTTTCCGCCCCCACATGGGCTGCTGCTGATATTGACTTGTTTACGTGGAGGTCTGTTTTGGCACCTGGCCAGGCACCATCTTGCAATGGTGGGAACTTCCTTGGCCACAGGCAGTCCCCAACATGGCTCAGTGGGTTAAGCCTCTGCCTTTGGCTCAGGTCATGATCTCGGAGTCCTGGGATGGAGCCCTGCGTCAGGCTCTCTGTGCCGAGTGGATCCTGCTTCCCCTTTTCCCTCTGCCTGCTGCTCTGCCTACTTGTGATCTCTCTCTCTGTCAAATAAATCAAGTCTTTAAAAATAAAATAAAATAAAAATAAATAAAATGCCCACCTGGTGAAAAGCTGACAGCAATTCGCATAAGGTCAGAAACAAGACAGGGATGTCCCCTCTCACCAGTATTATTTAACATAGTATGGAAGTCCTAGCCTTAGCAATCAGACAATAAAAGGCATGTAAATTGGTAAGGAAGAAGTAAAACTTTCACTATCTGCAGATACATGATACTATATACAAAACCCTAAAGACTTCACCAAAAAACTACTAGAACTGATAAATGAATTCAGTAAGAGCTGCAGGATACAAAATCAATATGCAGCAACATACCACTGTATTTCTATACACTAATAATAAAGGAGCAGAAAGAGAAATTAGGAAAAAGTCCCATTTACAAATGAAGCAAAAATAATAAAATACCTAAGAATAAACTAAACAAAGGAGGTAAAAGACCTGTACTCTGAATACTATAAAACACTGATGGAAGAAATTGAAGATGATACAAACAAATAAAAAGATTCCATGCTCGTGGGTTGGAAGAACAAATACTGTTAAAATGCCCATGCTACCCAAAACAATCTACAAATTTAATGCAACCCTGTTAAAATACCAATAGCATTCTTTCACAGAACTAGAATAATCCTAAAATTTGTATGGAACCATAAAAGACCTCAAATAGCTAAAGCAATCTTCAAAAAGAACAAAGCTGGAGGTATTGTAATCCCAGATTATAAGACATACTACAAAGCTGTAGTAATCAAAACAGTATGGTACCAGCACAGGCACATAGCTCAGTAGAATAGAATAGAGAGCCCAGAAATAAACCCTCAATTTTCTGGTCAATTAACTTTCTACAAAGGAGACAAGAATATGCATTGGGAAAAATACAGTGTCTTCAACAGATGGTGTTGGGAAAACTGGACAGCAAAATGCAAAAGAATGAACTGGACTGTAATCTTAAACTGGACAGCAAAATGCAAAAGAATGAACTGGACTGCAATCTTATACCATACACAAAAATAAACACAAAATGGATTAAAGGACTAAATATGAGACCTGAAACCATAAAAATCCTAGAAGACAACACAGACAGTAATTTCTCCAATACTGGTTGTAGCAAAATCTTTCTAGATAGGTCTTATGAGGCAAGAGAAACAAAAGCAAAGATAAACTACTGGGGCTACATCAAAATAAAAACCTCTACCCAATAAAGGAAATAATCAAAAAAAACTAAGAGGCAACCTACACAATGAAAGAAGATATTTGCAAATGACACATCCCATCAAAGTTCAGTATCCAGGAGGGGGAGGAGCAAAATGGCAGAGGAGTAGGAGACCTAAATATCATGGGGTCCCAGGAGTTCAGCTAGATAGTTGTCAAACAATCCTGAACACCTATAAGCTCAACAGGAGATAGAAGAGCAGAAAAGCACCAATTCTAAGAACAGAAAACCGACCACTTTCTGAAAGGTAGGACTGGCAGAGAAGTGAATCCAAAGCGACAGGAAGATAGACTGTGGGGGGAGGGGCCGGCTCTTGGCAAGCGGTGGAGCAGCGGAGCACAAAATCCGAACATTTAGAAGTCTGCTCCACTGAGGGACATTGCTCCAGAGGCTAAACAGGGGGTGGAGCCCTCATAGGGACAGTGTGGTCTCAGGACCCATGGGGTCACAGAAAGACTAGGGTGCCTGAGTGCGGCAGAGCTGCCAGATATTGGAGTGGGGAAGCCGGCAGCAAAGATGGAGCCAAGGAGGGGGCTCTCAGTTCGGGGTTACCTTACACCATGATCCGAGTCACAGTCGGACCACTGCTTTCTGAGCAGGGACCCCACAAGGGGCAGATCTGGGGAGACCCCTCCTTCCTCCTCCAGGAAGAGCAGAGCAGGAGCGCACTTCAGGAGATCTGCTGGGCTTGGAGACTCCAAACAGAGCCGTGTACCAGAGATAGAAACAATTGGTCACAGGCTGGGTGAGCACGGAGTGCGGCTGGAGACCAGGGAGGGGGAGGGATTGACGGCTTTTCTCCAAGGGCACACTGAGGAGTGGGGCTCCCAGTTCTCGGTTCCTCTGGGCCAGAGATTGGGAGACCAACGTCCTCATTCCTGTCCTCCAAAGCTGTATGGAAAGTGTTCAGGTTACAAAAGCTACTGAGAGGGAAACCAAGCAGACCACTTAGCATGGCCCCCAGCCAGGGTGGTGCAATTCTGCCTCAGGCAAATACATTTGAGAATCATGGCAATAGGCCCCTCCCCCAGAAGATCAGCAGGAACATCCAGCCAAGACCAAGTTCACCAATCAGAACTGTGGAACTCCAGAGCTAGAGGAAAGCAATACATAGAATTTATGGCTTTTTACCCACAATTCTTTACTCTTTCAAAGTTAACTTTTTTAAATTTTATGTTCTTATTCTATTTTTTTAAATTTTCCTCTTTTCTATTTTAATGTTTTTTAACTATTTTATCTTATCAACACCTTTTTAAAAAATCTTTTAAAATCTTCAGTACTATAGTCATACTCTATCCCTTCATTGTATTTAACCTTATTTTTTGTATACACAGAGGTTTTTCTTAATTTAAAATTTTGGGATACAGTTTCTTCTAAAAAATCAAAATATACCCCAAATCTAGCACATGGCTTTGTTCAGATCTCCAGCCCAATCACATTCTTTCTCTTTTTTTTTTTCCAACCAATTTCTTATCAATTCCTTTTTTAGAATCTTTAATTTTCATCTTTACCATCATAGTCCATCCCTTCATCATGTTACCCTTATTTTTGTGTATATATATATATATGTTTTCCTTTCTTTAAAATTCTGGGAGGCAGTTTCTTCTAACAGGCCAAAATACACCCAAAATCAAGTGATCAAGTGTGTGGCTCTGTTATCTATTCAACAGTCGTGTGTGTGTGTGTGTGTGTGTGTGTGTTTTCTTTTTTCCTCCTTTAGTCTTCACCTGGTTTTGGGTCTCTTCTGATTTTGTTAATGTATATCTTTCTGGGGTCATTTCTATCCTTTTATATTTTGTCCTCTCATTCTTATCTATCTAAGAATCTTATCTAACATTCTCTAATATATAGGTAAGATATAGATAATATATATATATATGAATCTATTCTTATCTGGATAAAATGACAAGGTGGAAAAAGTCACCCCAAAAGAACCAGGGTTCCTGGGTGGCTTAGTCAGTTAAGCGACTGCCTTTGGCTCAGGTCATGAAACCTGGAGTCCTGGGATTGAGGCCCACATCAGGTTCCCTCCTCAGTAGGGATTCTGCTTCTCCCTCTGACCCTCTCACATTCTCTCAAAAATAAATAAATAATTTTTATTTATTTATTTTTTTTTTAAAGAACAAGAGGCAGTTCGGATGGCTAGGGACCTAATCAATATGAACATCAGCAATTCAGAATGACAATTATAAAGGTGATAGCTGAGCTTGAAAAAAGCATACAAGGTACTAAAGAATCCCTTTCTGAAGAAATTAAATCCCTTTCTGGAGAAATAAAAAAACTAAAATCTAACCAAGTTGAAATGAAAAAAGTTATTAATAAGGTGCAATAAAAAATGGAGTCTCTTTCTGCTAGGATAAATGAGGTAGAAGAGAGAATTAGTGATATAGAAGACCAAATGATGGAAAATAAACAAGCTAAGAAAAAGAGAGAGAAACAACTACTGGATGACAAGGGGAGAATTCAAGAGATAAATGATACCATAAGATGAAAGAACATTAGAATCATTGGGATCTCAGAAGAAGTGGGGGCAGAAAGTATATTGGACCAAATTATAGCAGGGAATTCCCCTAATTTGGCAAAGGGAACAAGCATCAAAATCTAGGGGGCACAGAGAATCCCCCTCAAAATCAATAAAAATAGGTCCACACCACATTATCTAATAATAAAACTTACAAGTCTCAGTGACAAAGAGAAAATCCTGAAAGCAGCTCAAGACAAGAGGTCTGTGGTGTACAACAGTAGAAATATTAGACTGGTGGCACACCTAGCCACAGAGACCTGAAAGGCCAGAAAAGACTGGTATGATATAGTCATAGCACTAACAAGAAAAATATGCAGCCAAGATTACTATATCCAGCTAGGCTGTTATTGAAAATAGAGAAATAAAAAGCTTTCAGGACAAACAAAACTTAAAAGAATTTGCAAACACTAAACCAGCCCTCCAGGGAATACTGAAAGGGTCCTCTAAGCAAAGAGAGAGCCTAAAAGTAACATAGACCAGAAAGGAACAGAGATAATATACAGTAACAGTCACAGGCAATACAATGGCACTAAATTCATATCTTTCAAAAGTTATTCTGAATGTAAATGGACTAAATGCCCCAATTAAAAGACACAGGGTATCAGATTGGATAAAAAAAAAAGACCTATCAATATGCTGTCTACAAGAAACTCATTTTAGACCCAAAGACACCTCCAGATTTAAAGTAAGGGGGTGGAAAACCGTTTACCATGTTCATGGACATCAAAAGAAAGCTGGGATGGCAATCCTTCTATCAGATAAATTAGATTTTAAGCCAAAGACTATAATAAGAAATGAGGAAGGACACTATATCATACTCAAAGAGCCTGTCCAACAAGAAGATCTAACAATTTTAAACATCTATGCCCCTAACATGGGAGCAGCCAATTATATAAACCAATTAATAACAAAATCAAAGAAACACATTGACAACAATACAATAATAGGAGGGGACTTTAACACCCCCCTCACTGAAATGGACAGATCATCTAAGCAAAAGATCAAGGAAATAAAGGCTTTAAATGACACACTGGACCAGATGGACATCACAGATATATTCAGAACATTCCATCCCAAAGCAACAGAATACACATTCTTCTCTAGTGCACATGGAACAGTCTCCAGAATAGATCACACCCTATGTCACAAATCAGGTCTCAACCAGTACCAAAAGACTGGGATCATTCTCTGCATATTTTCAGACCATGATGCTTTGAAACTAGAACTCAACTACAAGAGGAAAGTTAGAAAGAACTCAAATACATGGCTGCTAAAGAGCATCCTGCTAAAGAATGAATGGGTCAACCAGGAAATTAAAGGAGAAATTTAAAAATTCATAGAAACAAATGAAAATGAAAACATAACTGTTCAAAATCTTTGGGACACAGCAAAGGTGGTCCTAAGAGGAAAGTATATAGAAGTACAAGTCTTTCTCAGGAAACGAGAAAGGTCTCAATTACACAACCTAACCTTACACCTAAAGGAGCTAGAGAATGAGCAGCAAAGAAAGCCTAAACCTATCAGGAGAAGAGAAATCATACATTTCAGAGCAGAAATCAATGAAATAGATATCAAAAGAACAGTAGAACAAATCAATGAAACCAGGAGCTGGTTCTTTGAAAGAATTAAGAAGATTGATAAACCCTTGGCCAGACTTATCAAAAAAAGAAAGGACCCAAATTAATAAAATCAAAAATGAGAGAGGAGAGATCACAACCAACACCACAAAAATACAATTATAAGAACATATTATGAGGGGTGTCTGGGTGGCTCAGTTGTTGAGCATCTATCTGCCTTTGGCTCAGGCCATGATCCCAGGGTCCTGGGATCGAGCCCCATGTCAGGCTCCCTTCCCTGTGTGGAGTCTGCCTTTTCCTCTCCCACGTCCCCTGCTTGTGTTCCCTTCCTCGCTGTGTCTCTCTCTGTGTCAAAAAATAAAATCTTTAAAAAAAAACATATTATGAACAACTATACACCAGCAAATTTGACAACCCAGAAGAAATGGATGCATTCCTAGAGACATATAAACTACCAAAACTGAACCAGGAAGAAATAGAAAACCTGAACAAACCCATAAGGAGATATCATCAAATTCTCCCAACAAACAAAAGCCCAGGACCAGACAGCTTCCCCAGGGAATTCTACCAAACACTTAGAGAAGAAGTAATACCTATTCTCCTGAAACTGTTCCAAAAAATAGAAATGAAAAAAAAAAAAAAAACAACTTCTAAACTCATTTTATGAGGCCAGCATTACCTTGATCCCAAAACCAAACAAAGACCCCATCAACAAGGAGAATTACAGAACAATATCCTTGATGAACATGGATGCAAAAATTCTCACCAAAATACTAGCCAATAGGATCCAACAGTACATTAAAAGGATTATCCCCATGACAAAGTGGGGGATTCTCAATGGAGAATGTTTGAGAATATCATTCTCAAACTCTCAGTTTTTCCTAACACAGCAGGGATGTCCACTGTCACCACTTAGCAGTACTATGCAACATATATGCAACATAGTACTACAAGTCCTAGCCTCAGCAATCAGACAACAAAAAGAAATTAAAGGCATCAAATTGGCAAAGAAGAAGTCAAACTCTCACTCTTTGCAGATGATATGATACTTTATATGGAAAACCCAAAAAACTCCATTCCAAAACTGCTAGAATTCATACAGGAATTCAGTAAAGTGTCAGGATATAAAATCAAAGCCCAGAAATCAGTTGCATTTCTATACACCAACAGCAAGACAGAAGAAAGAGATATTAAGGAATCAATCCCCTTTACATTTGCACCCCAAACCTTAAGATACATAGGAATAAACCTAACCAAAGAGGCAAATAATCTTTACTCAGAAAACTATAAAGTACCCATGAAATAAATTGAAGAAGAAAAAGAAATGGAAAAACATTCCATAGTCATGGATTGGAAGAACAAATATTGTGAAAATGTCTATGCTACCTAAAGCAATCTACACATTTAATGCAATGCTTATCAAAATACCATCATTTTTTTCAAAGAAATGAAACAATTAATCCTAAAATTTATATGGAACCAGAAAAGACCCCAAATAGCCAGAGAAATGTTGAAAAAGAAAACAAAAGATGGCAGCATCACAATTCCAGACATCAAGCTCTATCACAAAGCTGTCATCATCAAGACAGTATGGTACTGGCACAAAAACAGACACATAGATCAATGGAACAGAATAGAGAGCCCAGAAATGGACCTTCAAATCTTGGTCAACTAATCTTCGACAAAGAAGAAAAGAATGTCCAATGGAAAAAAGACAATCTCTTCAACATATCATGTTGGGAAAATTGGACAACCACATGCAGAAGAATGAAACTGGACCATTTCCTTACACCACACACAAAAGTAGACTCAAAATGGATGAAAGACCTCAGCATGAGACAGGAATCCATCAAAATCCTTGAGAACACAGGCAGCAACCTCTTTGACCTCAGCCACAAAAACTTCTTCCTAGAAACATCATCACAGGCAAGGGAAGCAAGGGCAAAAATGAACTATTGGGACTTCCTCAAGATCAAAAGCTTTCACATAGCAAAGGAAACAGTTAACAAGACCAAAAGACTACGACAGAATGGGAGAAGATCTTTGCAAATGTAATATCAGATATAGGGCTACTATCCAAAATCTATAGAGAACTTATCAAACTCAACACCCAAAAGAACAAATAATCCAATCAAGAAAAGGACAGAAGATATGAACAGACATTTCTGCGGAGAAGATATCCAAATAGCCACCAGACACATGTTAAAGTGCTCAACATCACTTGGCATCAGTGAAATACAAATCAAAACCACAGTGAGATACCACCTCACACCAGTCAGAATGGCTAAAATTAACAAGTCAGGAAATGACAGATATTGGTGAAGATGTGGAGAAAGGGGAACCCCCCTACACTGTTGGTGGGAATGCAAGCTGGTGTGGCCACTCTGGAAAACAGTATGGAGATTCCTCAAAAAGTTGAAAATAGAGCTACCTTACGACCCAGCAATTGCACTACTGGGTATTTACCCTAAAGATACAAATGTAGTGATCCGAAAGGACATGAGCACCTCAATGTTTATAGCAGCAATGTCCACGATAGCCAAACGATGGAAGGAACCTAGATGTCCATCAACAGATGAATGGATAAAGAAGATGTGGTGTGTGTGTGTGTGTGTATATATATATGTGTATATATATACATATGTGGTGTGTGTATATATATGTATATATATATATGTGTATATATATACATATATATACACACACCACATATATACACACCACACAAGGAAATAATGGCTTTGAATGACACACTAGACCAGATGGATTTAACAGATATATTCAGAACACTCCATTTTAAAACAGCAGAATACACATTCTTTTCAAGTGCACACAGAACATTCTCCAGAATAGATCACATATTAGGCCACAAAACAAGCAAATTCAAGAAGACCATGCACCTTTTTTGACCACAACACTATGAAACTAGAGGTCAACCACAAGAAAAAAATCTGGAAAGACCGCAAATACATGAAGGTTAAATAACATCCTACTAAACAATAACTGGGCCAAACAGAAATAAAAGAAGAAATTAAAAAGTACATGGAAACAAACGAAAATGAAAACATAATAGTTTAAGTACTTTAAGATGCAGCAAAAGTAGTTCTGAGAGGGAGATTTATAGCAATACAGGCCTACCTCAAGAAACAAGAAAAATCTCAAATAAACAACCCAACCTTACACCTAAAGGAGCTAGGCAAAGAACAACAAGCAAAACCTAATACCAGCAAAGGGAGGGAGATAATAATACAGTAGAAATAAATGATACAGCACTTTAAAAAACCAATAGAAGAGATCAATGAAAGAAGAAGCTGGTTCTTTGGGGGAAAAAAATCAATTAAACTGATAAACCTCTAGACAGACTTATCAAGTTAAAAAAGGAAGGCTCCAAATAAATAAAATCACAAGTGAGAGAGGAGAAATAACAACAAACATCACAGAAATACAATTATAAGAGTATTAGGAAGAACTACATGCCAAGAAATTGGACAGCCTAGAAGAAGTAGATAAATTCTTAGAAATATATAACCTATCAAAACTGAAATAGGAAAAAATAGAAAATTTAAACAGGCCAATTACTGGCAAAGAAATTGAATCAGTAATCAAAAAACTCCCATCAAACTAAAGTCCAGTACCAGATGGCTTCACAGGCAAATTCTAACAAATATTTAAAGAGTTAAGGCCTACTCTTATCAAACTATTCTAAAAAAAAGATGAGGAAGGAAAACTTCCAAAAGCATTCTATAAGGCCAGCATTACTCTGATACCAAAACCAGCTAAAGACACTACAAAAAAAGACAACTCTAGGCCAATATCTCTGGTGAATATAGACTCAAAAATCCTCTATGAAGTATTAGCAAACCAAATCCAACAATACACTTAAAAAATAATTCACCACAATCAAGTAGGATTTATTCCTGGGTTGCAAGGGTGGTTCAATATTTGCAAATCAATCAATGATACATCACAATGAGAACCATTTGATCATTTCCATAGATCCAGAAAAGGCATTTGACAAAGGACAACATCCATTCTTGATTAAAAAAAAAAATCCTCAACAAAAGTAGGTTTAGATGAAACATACCTCAACATAATAAAGGCCATCTATGAAAAGCCCACAGCTAACCTAATCCATAATGGGGAACTGAAACTGAAATGGGGAAACTGAAAGCCCTTTCCCTAAGGTCAGGAATGAGACAGGGATGTCCACACTCATCACTTTTATTCAACAAAGTACTGGACGTTCCAGCCACAGCAATCAGACAACAAAATGAAATAAAAAGGCATCCAAATTGGTAAGGAAGAAAGCTCTTAAACTATTTGCAGATGACATGACAGTATATATAGAAAACCCAAAAGACTCCATCAAAAAATTACAAGAACTGATAAATGAATTCAGTAAAGTCACAGAATACAAAATCAGTATACAGAAATCCACTGCATTTCTATACACTAAAAATGAAGGACCAAAAATAGAAATCAAGAAAACAATCCCATTTGTAATTGGACCAAAAATTAGAAGATACCTAGGAATAAACCTAACCAAAGACATGAAAGACCTGTACCCTGAAAACTATAAAATAATGATGAAAGAAACAGAAGGTGACATAAAGATATAGAAAGACAGTCCATGATCATGGATTGGAAGAATACTGTTAAAAGGTCTATACTACCCAAAGCAATCTACACTATAGATTAATGCAATTAATAAAATCCCTATCAAAATACCAACAACACTTTTCATAGAACTAGAAGAAATAATCCTATGGAACCACAAAAGACCCTGAATAACCAAAGCTATCTTGAAAAGAAAATTCAGGGGACTGGGTGTTAAGGAGGGCACTTATTGCAATGATCCGTGGGTGTTATATGTAAGTGATGAATCACTAAATTCTACTCCTAAACTGAACATTACACTATATGTTAACTAAATAGAGTTTAAATAAAAACTTGAAACCTTAAAAAAAAAATAACAAAAAGCAAAGCTGGAGGTATTACAATCCCAGACTTCAAGTTATATTACAAAGCTGTAGTAATCAAAACAGTATGGTACTGGCACAAAAACAGACACAAGATTAATGGAACAGAAGGAAAACCCAGGGTGCCTGGGTGGCTCAGTTGGTTAAGCTTCTGCCTGCTTCTCCCTCTGCTCCTCCCCCTGCTTATGTTCTCTCTCAAATAAAATAAAATCTTTAAAAAAAGAAAAGGAAAAAGGAAAAGAATAGAAAGCTCAGAAATAAACCCACAACTATATGGTCAATTTTTGACAAAGCAGGAAAGAATATCCAATAGAAAAAAGACAGTATCCTCAACAATGGAGAAACTGGACAGCAACATGCAAAAGAAAGAAACTGGACCACTTTTTTACACCATATACATTAAAGACCTAATTGTAAAACCTGAAACCATAAAATTCCTAAAAAAAGAGAGAACAGGCAGTATTTTTTCTGACATCAGCAATAGCAATTTTATTCTAGATTGATCCTCTGAGGGAAAAGGAACAAAAGCAAAAATAAACTACTGGAACTACATCGAAAGAAAAACCTTCCGCACAGCAAAGGAAACAATCAACAAAACTAAGAGGCAACCTACACAATGGAAGAAGATATTTGTAAATGACACATCACATCAAGGGTTAGTATCCAAGTTTATAAAGAACTTATAAAACTCAATAACCAAAAACCAAACAAAGCAATTAAAAAATGCACAGAACTCATGAACAGACCTTTCTCCAAGGAAGACATCCTGATGGCCAACAGACACATGAAAAGATGCTCAACATCATTTATCAGCAGGGAAATACAAATCAAAATGACAATAAGGGGCAAACATCTCAGATTCCCTCCCTCTTTGGGAGCTTTGTACCATCACTCAATAAACTTTACTATTACTTAAAAAACTTCGATTTGCTGCCCACCTTAAAAAAAAAAAAATATATATATATATATATATATATATATATATATATAAAATGAGAGGGGGCACCTGGGTGGCTCAGCAGGTTAAAGCCTCTGCCTTCAGCTCAGGTCATGATCTCAGGGTCCTGGGATCAAGGCCCACACTGGGCTCTCTGCTCAGCAGGGAGCCTGCTTCCCCTTCTCTCTCTGCTCTGCCTTTCTGCCTACTTGTAATCTCTCTCTCTGTCAAATAAATAAATAAAATATTTTAAATAAATACATATATATATAATGAGATATCACCTCATAGCTGTCAGAATGGCTAAAATCAACAACACAGGAAACAACAGTTAATGGAGAGCATATGGAGAAAAAGGAACCCTCCCACACTGCTGGTGGGAATGTAAACTGGTGCAGCCACTGTTTTCCGCAGCCACTGTGGCTGCACCACCACATGGAGGTTTCTCAAAAAGTTAAAAATAGCAGGCCCACAACTGGATATATACCAAAAGAATATAAAAACACTAATTCAAAGGGATACATGCACTTCTATGTTTATAGAAGCATTATTTATAATAGCCAAGATATTGAAGCAACTCAAGTGCCCATCAACTGATGAATGGATAAAGAAGTGGCATATATACACAATGGAATATTACTCAGTCATCAAAAAGAATGAAATCTTGCCGTTTGCAACAACGTGGATGGAGCTATAGTATACTGCTAAATGCAGTCAGTCAGTCAGAGAAAGACAAATACCATATGATTTCACTCATAGGTGGAACTTAAACAAAATATATGAGCAAAAGGAAGGAAAAAGAGAGAGAGAAAGACAAACCAAAAACAGACTCTTCACTATAGAGAACAAAGGGTTCATTACAGAGGGGAGGTGGGTGGGAGGACGGGTGAAAAAGGTGATGGGGATTAAGGGGTGCACTTGGGATGAGCACGGGTAATTAAAATAAAAACGTCAAAAAATAAAATAATATGCAAACTTAAGTTATCGATTTTAAATAGGCTGTTACAAATATAAGGTGTTTTACATAAGCTTCATGGTAATCACAAGCCAAAACGTATTTTAGATATGCAAAAGATAAAGGGATCTGGGGTGCCTGGTGGTTCCATCACTTAGGCTTGTGACTCTTGGTTTCGGCTCAGCTCACGATCTTGGGCCCCATGTAGGGCTCTCCACTCAGTGTAGAGTCCGCTGAGATTCTCTGCCTCTCCCTCTTCCTCTGCTCCTCCCCCTCCTCTCTCTCAAATAAATAAAATCGTTTAAAAAAAGAAAGGAGTATGGTGATAGGCACTTTAATAGGGATGTTATATGGAACTGTTGAACACTACATTAAAAATTAATGATGTTGGCTAATTGAACACAATTTAAAAAAATAAAAAATTTTAAAAAGAAAGGAATCTAAGGCTACTACTACAGAAAATCATCAAATCACAAAGCAAGGAAAGAAACAAAGGAATTACAAAATAGAGAACAATTAACAAAACTGCAATAAGTACATACCTACCAATAACTACTTTTTTTTTTTAAGATTTTATTTATTGATTTGACAGACAGAGATCACAAGTAGGGAGAGAGGCAGGCAGAGAGAGAGGAGGAAGTAGGCTCCCCGCTGAGCCCCCCAATAACTACTTCAAATGTAAATGAACTAAAATATCCAATCAAAATACATAAAATCGGGGCAGGGGGATAGCACCTGGCTGGCTTGGTCACTACAGCATGCAAGTCTTGATCTCAGGGTTGTGAATTTAAGCCCCACACTGGGCATGGAGCATACTTAAATACACACACACACACACACACACACACACACAGTGGATGAATGGATTAAAAAATAAGACCCAATGATATGCTGCCTACAAGAGACTCCCTCAACTTTAAGGACACACACAAACTGAAAGTGAAATGGCTGAAAGAGATATTTTATGCAAATGGAAACCAAAATAAAGCTGGGTTAGCTATACTTGCATCAGACAAAATAGGCTTTAAGACAAAGTCTCTAGTAAAAAACAAAGACCGCTATATAATGATAAAGGGGTCAAACAAAGGATGTAACATTTGTAAATATTATGTACCCAACATACATGCACCTAAATATATAAAGCAAATATTAAAAGACCTAACATGAGAAATGGAGAGCAATAAAAAAATAGTAGGGGACTTCATTACCCACTTCCATCAATGGTTATATCATGCAGAGAGAAAATCCATAAGAAAACACTGGCCTTTAATGACTCGTGAAACCAAACATACAACATTTATAGAATATTCCACCTAAAATCAGCAGAATACACATTCTTCTTAAATGTACACGAACATTCCCCAGCATAGATATGAGGCCACAACACGTCTTCATAAATTTTAAAAGACTGACTTCTTGTCAAGTGTCTATTCTGACAACAATGGCATAAAACTAGAAATTGATTACAGGAAGGAAGTAGAAAATTCACAAATATGTTGAGATTATACAACATGCTACTGAACAAACAATGAGTCAGAGAAGAAATCAAAAGAGAAATTTTAAAATACTTTGAGACAAATGAAAATGGAAGTACAATATACCAAAACTAATGATGGAACCAAAGTTGTTTTAATAGGGAAGTTCATAGCAATAAATAACTACATTAAAAAACAACAAAGATCTCTACCAACCTAAATTTATACCTCAAGGAACTAGAAAATGTACAACAGCCAAGACATGGAAAATGTTCACTGACAATAAATGGATAAAGAAAATGTGATACACACACACATACACACAGGAATATTAGCCATAAAAATAAGTAAATCCTGCCATATGATACATCATTGGAACTTGAGGGCATTATGGTAAATGAAATAAGTCAGACAGGAAAAGGCCTATACTGTACAATAAACCGCTTATATGTGGAATCCAAAAAATGTTTTTAATTTAAAAAGTTTAAGAAACAAACCTGAACTCATAAATACAGACAACAGATTGATGGTTATCAGAGGTGATGGGTAGGGGAGGTGCAAAATGAGTGAAGGGGTATTAAAACATACACACGTCTAGTTAGAATGTCATGGGGATGTATAGTGTTGTTGACCATACTGTATTGTATATTTGAAAGTTGCTAAGACAGTAAATCTTAAAAAATAAATAAATAAATAAATCTTAAAAGTTCTCACTACATGAAAAAATTTTCTAACTATGTAGTGATGGATGTTACCTAAACCCATAGTGGTGATCATTTTACAATGCATACATATATCAAATCATTATGGTGTACACCTAAAACTAATACATTACATATCAATTATTTCTCAATAAAAATAAAGAATATATTAATTTATATTTATTTTATATATGTACATAAACATATAAACCCTTCTTTGTAGATCCACAGACATCTCTAGAAGATGCACAGAAATGACCATAAGAATGGTTGCTTTAATGGGGGTTGGAGTTAAGGGTGAAAAAGATCTACTTTTTAATTTACCTTTGTATGATCTGATTGTATTACTGCACACATATAATATCCATTAAAAACAATGATGTGCTCTTGCTGTTTCTCACTCTTCTGTTGCTAGTGCGCTCCATTTATCTTAGCTATTTTGTTGGGTCCAAGAAGTCTGTCCTCTGCACAGTACCGCACAGTACCCAAGCAGAGAGTTCCCCAGGCAAGCTGTGTGAACTCCCAGCCACTCATTTTCTTCTTCTTCCTGGGTTTTTTGTTTTAAAATTTATTTATGAGAGAGAGAGAGAGAGAGTGTGTGTGTGTGTGTGTGTGCACATGCGTGCGCAAGTGGGGGAAGGGACAAAGGGCAGAGGGAGAGGATGTCAAGAAGCCCTTCAGGGCAAGAAGCCTGATGCAGGGCTGAGATCCAGGGATCCTGAGATCAAGACCAAAGCCGAAATCAAGAACTGGATGCTTAAAAATAAGTCAATCTGAGAGAGACAATTATATGATCTCTCTGATAGGAGGAATTTGAGAGGCAGGGTGGGGGGTCTTGGGGGAAAGGGAAGGAAAAATGAAACGAGATGGGACTGGGAGGGAGACAAACCATAAGAGACTCTTAATCTCAGGAAACAAACTGAGGTTTGCTGGAGTGGAGGGGGTAGGGAGTGGGGTGGCGGGGTGATGGACATTGGGGAGGGATGTGCTATAGAGAGTGCTGTGAATTGTCTAAGACTGATGAATCACAGACCTGTATGCCTGAAACAATTAGTATATTTTATGTTAATTTAAAAAAAAAAAAAAAGAGTTGGCCACTTAACCAACGGAGCCAGCTGGGTGCCCCTCAGCGGCAGGTCTTCTTACTGATGTGTCGGGACAACTCAATGTTCTTGTGACCCATAACCTTATTAGCTTAATCAGGGTGTCCCTCCTGGCCTTCCCAACCACAGTTCTTAAAAGCTCTTATTATTTCCCTTTTGTTAATGGTCTCTTTTACTAAGTTAGTAAATAGTATTTTATGAATAAAATTTCCCACGTGTGGCCACTTTATTTTGTCCTTTGCTAGGGCTGCCAAAACAAAGTACCACAGACTGGGTGGCTTAAACAACAGAAATCTTCCCCAGGATTCTGGAAGCTAGAAGTCCGAGAGCAAGGCACTGGAGGGCTGGTTTCCTCTGTGGCCTCTCCCCTTGGCTTGCAGATGGCCGTCTTCTCCCTGTGTCTTCACTTGATCTTCCCTCTGTGCCTGTCTGTGTCCAAATTTCCTCCTCTTATAAGGATACCAGTCGGGTTGGATTAGGACCCACCTCAAGGACCTCATTTTAGCTTAACTGCCTCTTTAAAGACCCTCTCTCCAAATATTCAGGCTGGGCTACTGGAGGCTAGGACTTCAACATAGGGATGGGGGAAGGGGGAGCAACATGATTCAGCCTGAAAATGTATGTCTGATGTATGATGAAATATGCTAGGTGCTTTACAAACATTATTTCATTGAAGTCTCACTGCCTATCCCATGAAAGAAAATAGAGGCCAAGAGATTAAGGAGTGTGACCAAGGTAATCGGTGCCAGAGTCAAAACTCCAATTCGGGCTGATAAGACTCCGGGTCCCACACTTACCCATCACACCACACATGAGGTTTATCGTGGGTTCTATAGGGTCCATTCAAGTTTGCCAAAAGAGGGAGAATGAAATGATTGCCAGAGTGAGCAAAAAGAAAAATTCCGTTCCCGAAACCATTCTCTTTTCCAGTGGGTGGTAGGTAGCAGGAGCCCCGGCCAATCCTCACGTCTGCATCCTTGTAAACCAGAGTGCCTTTCCCTCGGCCTTCCTGCCCAGGGAACACCGAGGAGCAGCCGTCCTTCAGCCTGCTCTCAGGCCCAGGCAAATCCATGGAAGTTGAAGCAGGAGTGTAACCAGATACCCAGCCCCTGCTTCCTCAGGGAAAGCTTGGGGGGACCCCTGGATAGTACAGTCGGCAACACTTGAAATCCCATCACATCTGGCTCAGTGCCAATGCGTCTAGGGTTCTGTGTTTAGGAGGAGCCAGAAAAAGCCAAGCATGAGTCCGTGGCATGATGCGAGGGTACAAGAAGATCCCTGCCCAGGGCAGGGTGCACGGCTGTAAACTTTGATCACTGAAAGCAGAGATGGCAGCGTCAAGTAAGGACACCTACGGTGTCGTTACTAACTGCTCAGATAAGACAGGAGATAGGGTGCCATTTAGTTCCCTCCCACTTTAAAAATATCTTTCCCTGAGACTCCAGTGAAGGGCGAAGAGGGTGGAGAGGTTGCTGCACACGTGGGCCAGGCTCCGAGCTAGAAGCGTTTAACCAGATTCTCCCGAAAGGGCTGTGGTCACTAACAGCAAGTCTTCAGCTGCAGGGTCTGTATAGAAGGGAAGCAAGAAGAAACACCCCAGTTTCTCCTTAACACGCAATTTTGAAAACTTCTTTTCCATTCTGAAACAAAGACCTAACTGTAATCATCTACTTAGGGAATTATTATTCAAGTAAAATACTGATTAAAATTCCCAGCTAGCAAAAGCTTCTTTAGCAGACTCATAAATTTAGAAATTGGATCATAAACATAAGAGAAACCAAAGGGGCAGAAATGTTAGACATCAAAGATGTTAGATGTCATTTCTAAAATACCCACGTGCCATGAAAATAATACACCATTCACAATTTAGGAACCCAATATAACTACCACATACATATTAGAACACCCACAATCTAAAATCTAGAAATATTCTTGACTAATTTCTGGAGAGATTTCAGATCCATTTTTAGCACCCATGAAATGAAACACCAATTTGATCTTAAACCAACATCAATATTTATTTATATCAATATTTTATTCAAACAAGCTTTTACATTGTACAAAGCCATGTAAGATGTGAGGGGTCTTAAGTACAGATGTAATCAATCTCCGAGGCCATCCCCACCTCGTTAAGCACCCCCAGATCAAAACGGATTGAAAACCGTCTAGAAGGGCAACCTCCAACCGGCACAGGTTTAGTTTCATTTCAAGTAGGATTTCAAACAAAGTAAATTCTCCGACACTTGCTCAATGACTGAATAAAAACTGTAAGCAAACTTTGAGGTAGATGTCTGATAAACCTTTCATCTACTCAGTATACGGGTGATACTAAGTTGATTAAAATGGGCTAAAAGCCTAGGGTTTGAACCAATACTACAAAAGCATGGGCTCCTCTGGCCTCTTCCTATACCTGGTTTCTTTTGGGAAAACTGATTAAGACAATATTATCTAAGTCCGATAATGAAAGCACCCCCAAAAATTAAAAACAGAACATATGATCCAGCAATCACTCTTGTGGGGGATACCCAAAAACCAATGAAAGCCAAAATGCAAACAGATACGTGGACATCAATTTTCATAGCAGCGTTCGTCACAATTGCCAAAAGGTGGAAGCCACCTAAGTATCCACAGCAGGTAAATGGATAACAAAGCAGGCATTCCAAAGACTATTATTACTCAGCCCTACAAAGGAAACTGTGACACGTGCTACAACATGCGAAGTGAAATAAGCCAGGTATAGGACAAACACTGTGTAATACCATTTATATGAAGTACTTAGAGTAGTGCAGTTTGTAGAGGCAGAAAGGAGACTGATCATTGTCAGCGTTGGTAGGAGGGTGGAATGGGGAGTCACAGTGTTTAATGGGTGCCAGTTTTAGTTTCGTGGATGATGGCTGTGATGGTTGCACAAAATGGGAATGTGTTCAATGCTGCTGAATTTATACACTTAAAAATGGTTGAGATGGTAAATTTCATGTTATGTCTATTTAATCACAATTAAAAATAACTGTTTTATTTTTTAAGATTTTATTTATTTGTCAGAGAGAGGGAGGGAAGGAGGGGGGGAGTACACCAGCAGGGACAGAGGCAGAGGAAGAAGCAGGCTCCCCGCTGAGCAAGGAGCCAGATGCAGGACTCAATCTCAGGATCCCAAGATCATGGCCTCAGCAGAAGGCAGACGCTTAACAGACTAAGCCACCCGGGGAATCCCTAAAAATAACTTTTAAAAGCACCTTGTAACCTCACAAGTTGTTCAGTAGCTAAAAAGCCTGGGGCGCTTGGGTGGCTCAGACGGATGGGCCCCTACCTTCGGCTCAGGTCATGATCCCAGGGTCCTGGGATCGAGCCCCTCGTTGGGCTCCCTGCCCAGCAGGGAGTCTGCTTCTTCCTCTCTTTCCCCACTGTACCCCCTGCTTGTGCTCTCTCACTCTCTCTGTCAAATAAGTAAATAAATAAATAAGCCCACAGCCTTAAGTCACTCATGTCATCAAAGAACTTTAACACTTGTCCAGGCCATCCATTAACTGACACAACCAAACTCATCAAAAGCAAGTTGCCATAAAGCCAGAGACCAGACACGAAAGGTTTCTACAATTAAAAATATAAGCCAAAAGGTAGATAACAAATAAGAATTAACAGCCATAGTGCAAGAACCTAGGGGATCTTTCCTGCAAGGATTGAAAGAAATGAACAAGGCAGAAGTACAGGCCACAAGAACACATAATTAAGACAATCACCAAATAATACTGGAAAATATAGGAAAATTCTCTTTGCAAAAATGTAATGTTATAAAATTTTAACTCATTAAATATGAAACTATTTATAGCTAAATAAAAATCCAAGTGCAACCTTGCTCAGATGCCAACCGGCCAAAGTGCATAGAGGCAAAGAGCTTAAATCCTCCTCATAAACAATGTGACCAGCCTTGGTTTACTTCCTTGACACACTAGGAAAGACAAACCTTCTCTTCCAGATGACTAAGCACAACTTTCTACCATCAAGACCAAGTAAAACCAGCCCTTTCCTTAAGTGCCATGATAATTTATATCATGCCATCTGAGAAGCTATCTAGCTCAACCTTTCTGATCCCAGATACTTGAAAATTTCTAGTCTAACAGAAAATAGAGCCTTCCTGGAAACATGCTGGGTGATTGTTTGTTTGATTCCTGGTTTCTTCTGGTAGACCTATGCTATCCAATATGACAGTCACCAGCTAGTTGTAGATATTTAAATTAAAAGTTCATTTTCGGTGAGCCTGGGTGGCTCAGTAGATTAAGCCACTGCCTTCGGCTCAGGTCATGATCCCAGGGTCCTGGGATTGAGCCCCGCCTCTGGCTCTCTGCTCAGCAGGTAGCCTGCTTCCCTGTCACTCTCTCTGCCTGCCTCTCTGCCTACTTGTGATCTCTGTCAAATAAATAAATAAATAAATAAATAATATTTTATTTGATCCCAGGACTCTGGGATCATGACCCGAGCCGAAGGCAGGGGCCTCAACCTGCTGAGCCACCCAGGTGCCCCAAATAAAATCTTTTTTAAAAAATAGTTTATTTTCTGTGTATTAGCCATATTTCAAGAGTTCAGTTCATCACATGTGACCAGTGGCTACTGGGCAGTGCAGGTATAAAATGTTCCCATCATTGTGGGAAATTCTACTGGACAGTCCTGCTTTAGAGGGTAGGTTCCACGGAGGTAGGAAACTTCTGATCTTTTCACCAGTGTAACATAACACCTCTCACAGAGACTGCCCAGAAGGAGACATTCAACAGACATAATAAATAAATATTCAACAGCCAATGCAGTAAATGGAAAGGACTGAAGAAAACTCTGAACAGTGTCCTAGGGTTTGGGTGTAAGAGAGAGGAGGGGGCGCATGGGAACCGTAGACTCCTACAGATTTAGGGTCAGATTCAGAAGAGCTAAAACAAAACAAACTGAATTCCCAAAAGTAGCAAAGAATCTGACCCCTCAAAAAGTGAATCTTGCGGGACGCCTGGGTGGCGCAGTTGGTTGGACGACTGCCTTCGGCTCAGGGCGTGATCCTGGAGTCCCGGGATCGAGTCCCACATCAGGCTCCCAGCTCCATGGGGAGTCTGCTTCGCTCTCTGACCTTCTCCTCGCTCATGCTCTCTCTCACTGTCTCTCTCTCTCTCAAATAAATAAAATAAAAAATCTTTAAAAAAAAAATTAAAAAAAAAAAAAAAAAGTGAATCTTGCTACCCAAAATGTGCCTAGTCCATGGGCCAATAGCTCCCCCTTCGAAATGTAGACTCCCAGCCCCTATCCCAGGCACTACAGAATTAGAATCTATATTTTAACCAGAATTCAAACACACATTAATGTATGAGAAGCACTGGCCTAGTTCTCTACCCTCCAGATTGAGCAAGTAGCTCTCGCTCAGAGATTTAGAAAAAACAAAAACACTATGTTCAACTGCATGTAAATCTCTAATAGTTGTGATAAAAACTTCAATTAAAAAAAGGACCATTTCTGGGACGCCTGGGTGGCGCAGTTGGTTGGACGACTGCCTTCGGCTCAGGGCGTGATCCTGGAGTCCCGGGATCGAGTCCCACATCAGGCTCCCAGCTCCATGGGGAGTCTGCTTCTCCCTCTGACCTTTTCCTCGCTCATGCTCTCTCTCACTGTCTCTCTCTCTCAAATAAATTAAAAAAAAAAAAAAAAATCTTGATAAAAAAAAAAAAAAAGGACCATTTCTAACAAGCTTGGAACCATATCTTAAGCTTTTCTGTATCCCTTCTCTACCACCTCAACCCCCACTGTACCCCCACAGTATAGGAAAATATGAAATACACATAATATCTGTGAGTTCACGTATCCAAACACACACATTCACAGCACTATGAAGAAATCAAGTGGCACTTCACAGACACTGATACAAGGTGTTCCAGAAGAACGTTATGTACTTCCATTAAAAACTTTAAGCTCCATTTTAGTAATAACTTTAAAGTGGCAGGAGAGATACAGTGCTATGGTAAACCAAAAGTTCTGGTTATGAGCAAGCTATCCTGATTATTCAATGATTCTACCTGAAATGAAATCATTTCACATGTAACCCAGGGCTCTCACAGTTTCAGGAGGGTTACTCCACTGATCAATTAGGTTTCTTCTCTTTCTTTCTTTTTTTTTTTTTTTTTTAAGATTTTATTTATTTGGGGGCGCCTGGGTGGCTCAGTGGGTTAAGCCGCTGCCTTCGGCTCAGGTCATGGTCTCAGGGTCCTGGGATCGAGTCCCGCATCGGGCTCTCTGCTCAGCAGGGAGCCTGCTTCCCTCTCTCTCTCTGCCTGCCTCTCCGACTACTTGTGATTTCTCTCTGTCAAATAAATAAATAAAATCTTTAATAAAAAAAAAAAAAGCTTTAAAAAAAAAGATTTTATTTATTTGACACAGAGAGAGAGAGAGACAGTGAGAGAGGGAACACAAGCAGGGGGAGTGGAAGAGGGGGTAGCAGACTCCCCACTGAGCAGGGAGCCTGATGCTGGGATTGATCCCTTGACTCTGGGATCATGACCTGAGCCCAAGGCAGACACTTAACAACTGAGCCACCCAGGCGCCCCCTGCTTTTTTTTTTTTTTTTTAAATAAGTTACAGTTCTTCAAACTAATAAGCAGTCCACCAGCTGCAGTGGCAGCACACTCTGAACACAAAATTCAAGTTGTTTCTGAAACTTTATCCGATAGGAGGGAATTTTTTTTTTTACTCCTTTACCCAGGAAATTATGTTGATGAGAAATGTTAAGAACTTTTCTAGGTGTTTAGAATTATAAAATACCTATCCAGGGACGCCTGGCTAGCTCAGCTGATGGAGCATACTATTCTTAATCTTGAGGGTCAGGAGTTCGAGCCCCACATTGGGTAAAGAGCTTACTTCCAAAAATAGATAAATAAAAACTTTGCATAAATTACTTATACTTGTCCCTCATATTTTTATGTACTTCCCTAATCTTCCATCTGACTTTTTTTATACCTTCATTACTTTTATGACAAAAACAGATTTTTTAAAAGGATTTTTCTATGAAACATAAGAGTAAATGAAAGATGCTCTCCAAGTGTTCTTGGACTTTACTATGAAAATTTAACTAAACTGAAATTTACTTATTCCTCTCATAGGAAGCTGCATTTAAGCAAGTTAAAAGCACAGTGGGAAAGAACATAAAATGTCAAGAGGGAAAAAAGGCTTAATTCCGAGTTAGCCCAACAACTGCCCCACCATAGACAGAAACTCCTCCATCAGATCCACTGGCCTGGCCTTTGGGGAGCCTTCCACACCCACACTAGCTCACTCAGCTTGGTACCTATAATCACTTTCGATGACTGCTAAGGGCTTCTTGTCTCCAGCCCAAACTTTTTAGTTCTCTTGAACCTTGGTTTTGCGAGTATCAGAGTGCAGCAAACACACTCTAAGGTGACAACCCAATGAATTACATCTCTGTACTAGTCTCTTCCCTTGAGTTTGGGTAGAGCCCGTGACTTGCTGTTAGCCAAGAGCATATGGCAAAGGTGATGGGATGCCACTCCTGTGATTACATCGTGTTAAAGAAGACTCCAGCTTAGCGGACTCAGGTGAGAGATTCTCCTGCTGGCTTTAAGGAAATGGGCCGCCATGTTGTGAGAGATCTACCAGAGGGCTGCCTGCAAAGAACTATGGAAGGTTCTAGGAATTGGGACTGGAGGCAGCTCACAGCCAGTGAAAAAATGGGGACCTGAGCCTACCACAGCATGAATACTGTCAACCACATACATGGCCCTAGAAGGGAACCCTAAGCTCCAAAAAGACGCACAGCTCTATCCAACAGCTTGACTGCAGCCCCACGAGACCCTGAGCAGAGGACCCAGTGAAATCGTACCCAAATTTCTGACTCAAGAAACTGTGAGACAAAAAAGTCTCTGTTGTTCGGTCAGTTAGGCGACCAACTCTTGATCTCAGCTCAGGTCTCAATCTCACGGTTCTAAGCCCCACATTTGACTCCACACTAGGCATGGAGCCTAATAAACAAAAATAATGTTGTAAACTGCTAAATCTATTATTCAGCAATAGAAAACTTCAGTATTGGTTCTTGTATATCAGCAGACACTTATCTAAGGACTGATTTTTAGAATGAATGCTAATTCTTGGAATTGTACAAAGTCTTATCCTTCCAATATGGAAATACGTCAAACTTTAACACCTACAATCTCATATGGCCATTCACATTTTGGTTTGTGGCATGCTAGTGGATTTTCCAGTGTGGATTTCCAAATTTTCTGCCATGTTCTTCTTATCATCGTTCTCTCCCTGAGCTGCATCTTCTACCCCTTAAATGCAGACGCCACAGACAGAATCCCTGTTCTAACAAGCTTCCCAGCTGCCAAAGAGCATCTACTGCCTAAATTCCAACAACCTGAGAAAAAGCAGTAAACGGAATACAGGTGGTCTCCAAACTGTAGCTAAGAGAAAAGTACAATAGAAAACGAGCAAGAAGAATACGGTTTTTCCTGTTCATTTCTCAACCAGCCCTCTCCAAAATTGTTAGGTTATACACAAACCCACACTGTGGAAGGTACTGAAGGTGAATGGGCAGTGGTCGAAAACGATACTGTATTTCACTCAAGAAAAAACAAAGGCAAATTCACAGAAATCAGATAAACAAGAGAAAGCAAACATACGGCAAGCAGGTAGAAATGAAACACTATTCACCATAAAACATGGTAAAGACAAGTAAACACAAGCTGTCATCAGTGCTAGTCATTTCTCAAAGGAGAGCTCGCACCAGCTTTGCCACATTCATATGAAGTACCCTTTGTGATCCCCGACTCCTATGCCACCAAGCCCCTTTCTAATCATTATTTTCGTTTCCCAGGTACTTCAAACTCAGGAAGGAAGAACCCTGTGTGAGGGCGGGGGTTGGGGGGAGAGTAATAGAAATATTCCAAATATAGGTCCTTGTAAATGACACTAGCAGCCTAGTTGACAGTGCCTACATGTGATTACCAGCCAGACTCGATGAGGAGCAAATCCTGTAAGAGCAAGGCCCAGACTCAGACTTCGTTACTAAGGTAGACCCCACTACTAACACAGCAACTCTCGAATAGCTTTTAAAGTCAGAACATTGCCTCTCCAAATCCCACCTGAACATCAAGAAAATCAGCCTATAAAAATAACTTTCTTGAAAATATCTGTAAAAATAGTAAAAATCTCCATAATTGAATGAATTACTGTAAGATGCCAATTGTAACATGCAACATGATTTTGTATATGTATGTGGATAACTGTTGATTAAATTTTGTCACAAAACTGTTAAGTGACCACGGGCTTTAAGACCTATCCTGATTTCAGAGCTGTTACAAATGTGAAAAAAAGGTGCATCCTAGAGCTGATGGAACACAGTACTGAAAAATGTGTTTCGCGGGTATTAAACACAGAGTCTCTTAAATCGACATGTATTCATAACCAGCAGTATTCTCAAAACTATCACTTTGTTTCACTTCTCATTTGAAAAGAAGAGTGGATGGCACTTATGTTAATTTCTAACAGACACCTTGCACGAATTTTTTTTTTTTTAACCTTTTTTTCTTGTACAAACTTTGAAACTGATGGATTCCTGGTTTGAAAATCATCTCATTGTCACTAATAGAATTTTGTATCAGGAGACAGATAAACCAGGCCTACTTAAGTGAAGGGACTGAGCATAGGGCCCCGAAACTAGTAAGCAGCAGTCATGAAGCCAGGTCTCGAAGGTTCTGTCTGCGTTCTCCTCATAGAAATCAGAAATCAAACGAAGCATCACCATTCTCCCGTGCAACACTACAGGGAGGGCAAAGCAAGTAATAAAAAATCTCTGTCCGTTTTCAAATTTGCTCTTTTATGAAACGACAATCCTCTACTTCCCTGGTGGAATACTGATGACTGACCACTTGCTCTGCTCATCGATTCAACTACTAGATGGTTTCGTTCTATGAGAACAGCACCCAGCTTCTCAACTACAAACACCTTCTTTGTGTGCTCTGAGGGGTAGAGACCGTAGAACATTACATAATCAAGCACATGCCAAACACTAGCCTCACAATAAGATCCTGCCATACGAGACCATTTGTTCTTTATGGAAAATTCTGGAATTACAGAACCTTTCAAAACTTTGTAGCATTTGCTATACTCTGACCTAGAAATTTTGATTCCCCAAAGCATGCTGATAATCTGTTAATGCTCTGCTCTGCCTGGCTTCTTTAGAACTGGAGATTATTCAAGGAGGTCAGAATAATCCATATTCTCCAGGTGTTAGTCCCTTTTTGCCTGGTTTCTTGCAAGGTGATTCACAGGGGACTGCAACACCACTGCGCTGGTGTGGGACTGTCCGGAGACTTCAGCTAAGGGCTCCGTCAAAATACTTCTAGATGTCTCTATTACAGAATTTCTCATTGTATCATTCATTTCAATCACTTCAAAATCCATTTCATTCCATTTTTCTGCCTCCTCTTCTTCATTGTCTTCCTCATAGTCATTTAGCTCAGAACTGGACAGCAAAGCTTTCTGGTCCTCGCTTTTTCTGTGCCCTTTTCGCTGTGCATGGAGAGGTGAGGTGGCTAATTTATAGAGCACGGGAAATAAAACAGTGGTGGCTATCGATGCCCCCAAACAGGTGTACAAAACTATGGGCAAATCAGGGTACTGTCCTTGAAGAACTCCAATTATTGCAGGAATAGCCATTTCTCCCAGGGCGGCACCGACAACAAAAAACGCTGCAGATTTCCCGTGGATGGTGGTGTACTGCTCAATCCAAGAAACGCCACTGGGAAACGTGGTTGCCATCGAGGCCCCATACACTGAAGTTGCTATCCAGAGGCAAACCGGGCTCTTGTCGAAAAGCACCAGCAGTAAGGACGATGCCAGGCTGCCGATGTTGCTTAATACAATCATGGTTCCGGGTTGTAAACACGTAGCAAAAAAGATTGCGAGGCCCCTGCAGGCTGCAAAGGTCCCCCAAAAGATGGAGTTCAACCCAGCCGCTTCACTTTCTTTCATGCCAGCATGGGTGGTCGCAAATGAGAAAACGTAAGAGCCGTATGTGACCTCAGCTCCAACATAAAAAAAGAAGAACAGGAAAAGGAGACAGAGAAGGGCATTGTGGTATTTAGCTCTTCGAGACCTCTGAGCAGATACTTTTGCTTTTTCCTGCCTTGAGCTTTTCTTTAAAAACAGAGCCAAAAAAAAGATAGCAACTACAAAGACGTAAGTACCGATAACAGCGTACGCCCACAGCAGATTCCTATTGTCAGGTACTCCGAGGACAGATTCTGAGTCAGCTTCAGATGACTGGTTGAGGGCAGAATGGTTCGAGTCATCCTCTGTGCGGTTCTCAGCAGACACCGTTGTGCCCAGTGCCAACTTAGCCAGCAAGGGAGCCAAAAAGGCACCCAAGGCAAAACTGAAGTGTAAGGCCTGCATATGGGGGGCTCCTCTGTCCCCCCAAATAGCCAAGATTAGGACGTTACCACCTACCAATGAAAGATGAGAAAAGTTATTATCGTAACTTTCATTATCATTATTTCATTATCATTAATCATAGTAACTTAGCAAAAAACAGTTCATTACTCTAAGGACGAGGAGTCTGTTTTACATGGCACAAGGATTAAGGTATTCTCAGTCATCCAATGTGGCAACTCGGTCAATTTTATGATTAAAGGACTCTAACCTACCACCACGGGAGAACTCTGAGCTTTGGGAAAAAATCACATACAAATGTGATTCTACAAGCTAGTAAACCACTATATCCTAGAGCCACACACATTGGCCCAATGCGTTTTATAAGACTGTTCTCATACGAGGCTGGCAGGGGGTAGAGAGGGTGGGAAAGAGATGGATATTTATTTATTTATTTATAAGCATTTTAAATACGTATGTTATAATCAGATAATGGCCAAATTACCAAATAACCTCTTGAGGAAAATTATTTATGTAAATAGCAGATGCAAAACACACGTTCAGAAACCTGAACACTGTAGGATTCTGCTGGGCCCATTACAGGAAACAAAGGTGAAAGGCAAGAAGCATCGAGTGTGTTTTCTTTCTCTTTAACATGTTTGCTGATAAACATACAACTTACCCCATAATTTCACAACCAAACCAAGCCTCAAGTATAAAATATCCCCACTCTATCAGGTGACAATAAAGCATGGGAAGAGGAGAGCTGGTCTGAGGGGTGGACAAATACCAAGGATATCGATAGTAGGTTTTAAAAGATAAAAAGACACATGGAGAGGCTCTCCTGTAGAAAGGCAGAGCCTTTTTGTGAGGGGGGAAAAAAAGAGAGAGAGAGAAGGAAAAAAACACACAGCACAGGTTTCTCTTAGTTCAAAAGGCAGAGTGCTTTTTAAATTGGATAGCTGCTTCTATGATTCTTCAGCCAAATATGGTTCCAAAGTTAGTTTAACCTATTAAGCCATCAATTCCTCCTACACCACATTGATCAAGTTCTATCCCAAAATGAAAACCCACTCACCTGCACCATAATTACCCACATGGGGGACCCATTCCTGTTTGGATACTGCAAGCCAATAATCCCTCACTGAACAGAATTCTTTAAATTTACTCAAAACCAGGCACCCTACTTGGCAGGAAGCATAGTTGCCAGAGGGTGGTTCTGACTGGGTGACCCCATGAGCAATGCAGTAGGTCGGTGTCATTTTACAATGCAAATGACAATTTGATGTCATCTGCTCGACTTTTTCTTGTAGGAAGTCCCTACTCCCAGAGATGACCCCGCAGGGCTCACTGACCTGTATCCAGAATGCCAGCTGAGACACCAAAGATGGACATCATGACAATCAGTAACACTGCTGTCTTACAAAACGGAACAAGATAAAGACCAACTGTGGTAGTCAACATTGACACCCCTGAAAAGAAAGGTAAAAGTCAGCTATAAGAAACAATATTCACACACAGTCATGAATCAAGTCGACATCATAAAAACTCCCATAAATGCAAGGTAGGTCAAATTGCAATTGAGTAATAGTAAGTAGATGAGAGATTCAGCGTCTATAAACGGTTATTTCCTTTACAAGCTTTCATAATCTTTACGGACTATAAAATATAAGATAATCTAACACATTTCTAGCACTGCTGATAATCAAACCATATACTACAGGGCAAAGTTCTACAGCAAAACTGACAACTCAAATATATTTAGATATTTCCTATTTTAAAAAGAGACTTTTGGGGCACCTTGTTGGCTCAGTGGGTTAAAGCCTCTGTCTTCAGCTCAGGTCATGATCGCGGGGTCCTGGAATGGAGCCCCACATAGGGCTCTCTGCTCAGCGGGGAGCCTGCCTCCCTCTCTCTCTGCCTGCCTCTCTGCTTACTTGTGATTTCTGTCAAATAAATAAAATCTTTAAAAAAAAAAAAGACTTTTAATCAAAATAAATACATCAAAAAATAAATAAATAAAAGGAGACTTTTAGGTATGAGGTAAAAAATTAAAGAGAGAAAAATAAAATGCAGCTATGATACTTTGTAGTAGAAATGTATTAAGTAATTTAGCTTGGGAATAGGGAGGGAAATACAAGAGAGCAATATGTTCTCAACCCACTTTGGAAATCTGAGCAATTATTCATTTATTCATCAACAACAGTAAATTAATTCTTCTTACTTCCAAAGCAGTTTTATCACTTTAATCCAGATTTTCTTTAAACGTGTCTATCTCTTCAAAAAAGAGGAAGTTAAAAGCTTTGCCATCTATTTGAAGGGCGAGGTAGAGAAGTCTGGAGGAATCGTGAACATGGGGCAGCTACAAAAATCTAGCCTACGTCATTTGGCCCCCAGTACTTCCCCTCAGTTCAGGGTCTAGAATGGGCAGGTTCAAGGAATTCATTCTAGCCTACGTTCATTGGCCCCAGAAGATGTGCCCTAAACCCTGAGAAGCAGAGTTCTTTGGACAACTAGTACGTGATCCCAGGGCAGGGAGGGGGGAGGTGCCTAAATTACAGTGATGGTCAGGAAGGCTAAAGATAGTAACACATTCTAGGGCTAATCTAAATTTCCAGAGCAGCCCCATACAGACTCCGGGTAACTGCTGAGATGAAAACAGGCACCAAGGAAAACCCGATTTCCACTGAGGACACCAGAACACTACCCATTTGAGTTGTCAACCATAGCATGTTTCACATTTAAAAACAAACTGTAAATTCCTTGAAAGTAGCCATAAAAAGCTAAACTTGGTCTTTACTTACCCAAAAGTAGAAAATGATTCAAAATGTCAAGAAGAACTCCACCAATTACTGAGCCACTCAAAAATCCAAAGGCACGGCCCACGAAAATCAGAGAAAGACTGCTCATATTGCGGTTCACGTTTGTTGCCAAATCTTGAAATGTCGGTCCCAGTATTGCAACACTCATTCCCTGAAATTTAGAAAGACAGTCTTTTATTTATAATCATTAAGATAGTGTTTATCTGCGATGCCTGGGTGGCTCAGTGGGTTAAGCCGCTGCCTTCGGCTCAGGTCATGATCTCAGGGTCCTGGGATGGAGTCCTGCATCAGGCTCTCTGCTCAGCAGGGAGCCTGCTTCCTCCTCTCTCTCTGCCTACTTGTGATCTCTGTCTGTCAAACAAATAAATAAAACATCTTTTAAAAAAAAAAAGATAGTGTTTATCTGCGTGGTATTTTTTTTCACTACTAAAAAGGGAGGAGGAGGGGCGCCTGGGTGGCTGTCGGTAGAGAAGCCACCTCTTTCTGCTTTCAGCTCTGTCATGACCTCAGGGATGTGAGATCGAGCTCCACGCTGGGCTCGGAGCCTGCTTGAGATTCTTTCCGTCCCTTTCTCTCTCTCTGCCCCTCCCCCACCTCTAAAAAATTAAATTCAATTAAAAAATAAAAAGGGAGAAAGGGATTTCAGTGAAATGTAGGGAATCACTTTAAACCTCACAGTCAGGAAAAATTCAGGATGACAGTACTAGGACTCCTAGAACTATGGGACACTGTATTTGGTGTGTCAAATCCTACTGTTTTTCTAGTTTAACAACTCTCAAGTTTAAAAAAGTTCTTTAATTTTCTTTGGCGCTCTGCTGCGATTTTGTTTCCTTTTTGAACAATACCACAAAAGCCTCTTGTATTAACAGTGAAATGTAACATTAAAATTGTTTTTGAAATAGTTTTGTGCAGTTTGAAATATACTGTATGCACAAATAACACAGGAATTTGATGTTAAAAATTTAAATTATCAAACCAGCATAAAAATTTAAGTTATCAAAACAGCATTCCTGTTTTCTGATGCTGTCAAAACAGCAATATTTCTGGATGCACATGGTATCCTTCTTCTGACACACCAAAGTACACAGGAAATAGACAATTCAAATGTTTCTAAATCTGTATTGCTCTTCAAAGAAAACCCCAAGCCATCAGAGAATATTTGTTGGACACTTAAAAATATTTATTGGATATTTCTAATGGGTCTATGTGTCAAGAATAATTCATTCTAATTGGACTGCTCAAAATACAGGTTTGCATCCTGCCCAAGTCAGAGCAGTCCCAGACTAAGGGCAGAGCGAGCACTGGTACATGGAGGGAAGGCTGAGCTCCATCTGCAATCCAATTCCTTGCTGATTGCAAAGCACTTAAAACAGGACCTGGCACAGGAGAGGGCTCAAGAAGCATCTGCAATGATTTTTCTTTTTTTCAAATCAAAATACTCTAGGAATCCATTGTCACTCAAGTGAAAGATGCTAAGTGACTTTCTCAGAGGACTGAGAAGCGACTCTCCTCAGAGGGACTGACTCACCCTACCAAAACCCCAAGATCGCAAGTCTCTACAAGTGGTGAGAGGATCTCCAGAAATTAGGGACTCATGGAGCAGCCAAGGGGTTTGTCAAAAGGCTCTTCTAGTCTTGTAGTTTGCTCGAATCTAACACTGAAAGATGTAAAAGTTTGTTTTACATAGGATTGTGGGCAGAATAAGAAACACATTATTCCTGCCTCCACCACTTAAAACCCGCTGTGTGGGAGCCCCTGGGTGGCTCAGTGGGTTAAAGTCTGTGCCTTCCGCGGGGGTCATGATCTCAGGGTCCTGGGATCGAGCCCCGCAACGGGGCTCTCTGCTCAGCAGGGAGCCTCCTTCCTTTCCTCTCTCTCTGCCTGCCTCTCTGCCTACTTGTGATCTCTGTCTGTCAAATGAATAAATAAAATCTTAAAAGAAAAGAAAAACCAGCTGTGTGGTCCGGAAGTCATTTTCCCTCTCTGGGTCCATTTCCCCCTTCTGCAAAGATAAGGGGTTGGTTGAACTTGGTCAGGCAAGGAAGAGGAAATACCAGAAAAGCGGCTTTGTGTAATAATCTGGGGTCTGCGTGGGCTCATGGGGGGGGGGCAGGGCCTATAGACCTGGCAATACCCCCTTGCATCTACTCCCCACCCCACGCAGAAGTAGGAAGGTTTGCTGGAGCTGACAAATATACTAGGAAAATCAATTTCGCACTTGACAATAACCCTCCAACATTAGAACATTAGCAGTGTGCCCATTTTTCAGATTAAGAAACTAAGGTTGGGGCCAGACGAACGCGCCCAAGGTCACGCAGTTTGCAAGTGGCCGAGGTGAGACTCGAACTCAGAAGCCGGCGTTCTCTGCAGGACGCCTGCTCAGGCCCCGGCCTGGGAGGATTCCAGCCCCGGCTCTCACCAGCCCCAGGAAGGCAGCACACAGGATCACGGTGATGAACCAGCGCAGGACGCTTCCAGCCTGGCGGCCCCGCCTGGAACCCGCCACCGCCACCGCCTCTGCCTCCGCCTCATTCTCCGCCGCGGCCTGGGCCCCGAGGAGCCGCTGCCCGGCAGCCGGGGCCCCGGCCCCACGGAGTTCCACCTCCAACTCCAGTTCGGCGGCTGAGGAGAAGCGGTCTTGCTGCCGCCCAGCTTCTCAGCGGAGCCTCGGGAGCCGCGAGCCAAGCCCCGGCCCCGCCCCTCCAGGCCCGGCCGTGCCCTCGGCAGCCACTTCCCCAGGACCGGCCCCTCGTCGGGGCGGGGAAGTCGAACTTCGGGACCCGCCGGGTGCTGCAGGCCGGTGACGCCAGCGCTTCAGCCCGCGAGGTGCCGGAGGGGGTCACGTGGCGGAAATGTGGCCCCTCGCCAACCGCGGCCGCTCGCAAACCGGAAGTTTAGGCGGTTGCCTGGGAGACGGGACGTGGCGCCGGGGCCGTCGCATCACACACAGCTGAGCCCACAGAAGCCCAGGGAGCGGGCGCCGCGTGGCGGAGTGAGCCGGAGCTGCAGCCTGGGCCCCGCGGGAGCGTGAGTAAGACGAGGCCACGCGGTTGCGGGCGAAAAAGCGGGCCAAGACTGGCAAGGTCTGGCTTTGCACCCGCTCCCGGGTCTCCTCGCCGGGCAAAGGGAGCCCAGTGGTCTGTCCCTTGTGCAGCTTTCTAGAATTGCTGCCCTCTCTCCTTTGAGCTGCATCCATCTGTCACTCGGCCGCATTTGTTGACCTTCCTATGTGGGCGTTCATGGGTGTTCCTGAATCCTCCGAACGACACTCCAAAGTCCGGGTTATCGTCGTTTTACAGATCGCAGGATTAAGTCAGAGAGAATAAGTAGCAAGGTGCCCAGGGTCAGCCCCGAATCGGGGGCTGTACATAGTGTGACAGTAACTCAAGAGTCCGGACCCACAGCCGAGGTTTCAAGCACACTCTGGCTCCAGTCCCGGCAAGTGATACCATTGTCAGAAACTGGAGCAGGGTCCCCGAGTAAAGGTGTGCCGGTGGAGAAGGAAGGCCTCGACTTCTTTACCCAGTTCCAGCTTTTTGTTCCCTTTTGCTCTTTGACCAGATCAAGACCTCAAGACGTGTGAATTTTTTTTTACCGTCTTTCGGAAATGTGCTATTGCGCCCGATGACGTTTACCCTCACTGCAAACCTAAAGCTCTTCATCGTTTCCTCTCCAGCCCATCTCTCCAGCCCCATCCACTTGGTCCTGGAGCCTTTCCCAGTTTACCTCAGAAAGCACGGGCGCTGTGATTTAAGAGAACCTGTTTTCGATTTCAGGATCAGGGAAGGCCTCTTTGAGAAAAGTCTGATGTGGTTGAAACGAAAGGCATATGTACTGAAGGGAAGAGAAGGTTGTACGAGAGGCAGGTTGCAAAGGATTTTGTAGCGTCCTCCATGGAGTTGTCGTCTTGAGCGACACACCTCTGACTTGCTCACTGAGATTTAATATAAGCAAAAATACTCTGTAGGAAGTCAAGCTTCACAGTATTTCATCTTTATTGCCTAAAACCAAGCTCCTTTTTTTTTTTTCTAAATAAATTTGCCCCTCTTCTGTGATATTCCATGCAGATATCACCACCCACCTGGCTATATTTGTAAGGATCGTGAGATCCTGTCTTTATGCTTCTTTCTTTCTTTCTTTCCTTCTCCTGCCAACTTTACCTCCATAGATATTTCTGGAACCAGCTGTCTATGTTATTATCACAGACTACTTTTAGAACTTTATAACTTCTCACCAAAATTATTCCTCTAAGCTCCTAATTGGTTTTCTCCACTCTAGTCTTCTGGAACTTTCACCAAATTTGGGAAGTTTCTAGCCATTACTTTTTCACATAATTTTTCTCAACCTCTTTCACCTGTCTTTCTGGGACTCTAATGACTTGTATGTTAGACCTTCTGATGCTGTTGCACAGGTCCCTGATGCTCCTGTGTTCTTTTTTCCAGCATTTTATCCCATTCTGCTCTTTAGGTAATTTCTGTTAACTTATCTATCTTCAAGTTCAGGGCCGCTTTCTTTCATCATCTCTATTGTGCTATTACACCTAGCCAGTGAACTTGCTTCTTTCAGATAACTGATCAGCTCGAAATTTCTACTTGGGGGTCTCTTTCATGCTCTGTTTCTCTGCTGAAAATGTCTTTCTTTACATTTATCTCACCTGTGTTTATCTTTACCTCCTGCAACACGTAGAAGCTGTTTAGAGTCTTCGTCTGAATATTCCAACACCTGTGTTTTCTCAGAGTTGTTTTGGTGATTGTCTCTTCCCTCAGGATTTGTCCACAGTTTTCTGACACGTGTTCACCTTAAAAATAAAACAGCCAGTTATTTTAACAGCAAAAATGGATTCATTTGGGAAAGACAGAAAATTGCAGTCTGGGATTGCCAGCTATGGCAAAACCATCGGAAGTCTAGAGAACAAAGGAGAGAACTCCTCTTTTATGGAACAAAGGGGGGAAGTTGGGAGAATGGCTACAAACGTCTATTGGAGTGAAGTGGGAATTCAAAGTATAGCAGCTTTTCATGGCTGAGTTGTGACAGTCTCTCACTGACTGGGCTGCTGCCAGAGGAGGAGGAAAACCTCTCTTCCTTCCTGCTAGGAAAGTAACGTAGTATTTAGAAGCAGTACCCAGCTTGCTCCAGAGCAACGAAATGTCTCCTGCTGTTGGCGCTGCAGGTGACCACGAGCAGCAGGGCACGAGAGCGCCCCCTGCTGGCCTCCTGCCGTCATTTTAAGCAAAGTTTCCTACTAATTTTTACACAGGTCCTTTCCTCCCGCCTCTCGAACATAGTGACAGTTAACATGGTGCTGCCCCTGGATCCTGTGAAAAGCCTCCTCTGGAGAATGTATGTTTGTTTAAGCAAGCAAGCAAGCTCCCTGGTGGGGTTCACATTACAGGATTTGCATCGCCTTCTGTAGTTGTTGGTTTCAATCTCAGTTCAGTTTTCAAAGCCTCTGCTCTGTTGCTCTGGGTCTGTCCTGAGCATGTACCACTCAGAGGTTGGTCTGAGAGTTGAACCATGATTAACTGCTGGTTGTCAAAGGCTGTGCTGTGCTGTGCTGCTTTGGGCCTCCTGCAGACAAGTGCAAGTCAGCAGTGAACGTAAGACTGGCAGGGGTTCCTACACAAAATTGGGAAACTCCTTCGGTGACCCTGTCCTGCTCACTCCCTGCTCACTTTCCAACTCACAGAGGCCCCTCTTCTCAGTTCGCTGGACCTGCCCTCAGTATCCCTGGATGAAGAGACAGAGTTTCTGTCACAGAGTTAGCTACTCATGCAGCCAAACACTTCCCACATGAGGCCTCTCCTCAGGACAGAAATGACAAGAGGGGAAAAGGCCAGGAAACCCATCCCCTGACGGGTTCCTTTTCCAAGTTGTGCCTCCCTTTCACCATCTTGTACTTTTCAGAGTCCTCGGGCAGTCATTGTCTGTATTTTGTCGTGAGTTTTTAGTTGTGATTAGCGGGAAAGATGGACAGGAGTAACCTTATGATGCCAAAGCTATACCAGAACCATTCCCACCTTTAAGAATCCGCTTATGTGGGGCGCCTGGGTGGCTCAGTGGGTTAAGCCACTGCCTTCGGCTCAGGTCATGATCTCAGGGTCCTGGGATCGAGGCCCGCATCGGGCTCTCTGCTCAGCAGGGGGTCTGCTTCCTCCTCTCTCTCTCTGCCTGCCTCTCTGCCTACTTGTGATCTCTCTCTGTCAAATAAATAAATAAAATCTTTAAAAAAAAAAAGAATCCGCTTATGTGTACATACCCTCCCCAATGTCCATACCTAAAAGAATCCACTTAGCTGTTACCTCCTCTAGCCAGCCTTTTTCCTGACCCTCCTCTCCATAATACTAATAGTCCACCTACTGTTTCATACAGAATGTTCCTGTTTATGTGTCATCTTCCCTACCATACTCAGAGTATTGAAGGGAAGGCACCGTGTCTTGCTTATCCTTTAGCATAGTGCCTGGCGCAAAATGGGTCTTCAGGAAATGTTTGTTGACTGTAGTAGACTTTCTCTGGTCACCCTTACCAAAAATCTGAATTCCTGTGTGGTTATGCCACTGCTCAATTTTCTTACACATTCTAGCTTGTATTATAAATATTTTGGCACTTATCTTTTGTTTCCTGGTGGATTGTAACCCCAAAGTTTTATGTCTCTATCTCCCCTGTAGCATTGTATTACATACTTAATAAATATTATTAAACTGAATTGAGGTTCTATTCAGTTAATTAATTTTAGTTAAAGGCTTTAATTCATCCTGATTAAACTTGCAAAAAAAAAACCCAAAAAACCTCTACATGGAAGGATCTACTTTCTAATTCTCCCCACTTCGCTCCTGAAAGCAACAGGATATTTTGTCCAATTGCCTCCAGAGGTCACTCACCACCTTTAAAGAAAAAAGGTGTGATGAAAATAGGGTACTGTTTTGTTCAGCTTTCTCCTTAGGCTAATAGTGAGGATACATTTTTTGGGTGAGACGATTCATGAGAAATAAAATATTGAGGGGCCATTTTCTTTCAGTTGAAAATAAATATAGCTTTTTTTTTTTTTTTTAAGATTTTATTTGCGAGTTTGTGAATGAGGGATGAACTGAGGAAAAGGGAGAGAATCTCGAGCCGACTCTCCGCTGAGCTTGGAGCCTGACTCAGGAACACAGGGGCTGGATTCCACAACCCGGACATCACAACCTGAGCAGAAACCAAGAGTCCCAGCTCAACCACTGAGCCACGCAGGCGCCCCCTCAGTAAGATAACTTTGGTTTTACTATGTGCTTTGCAAAGTTCAAAATAGTACTGAACGTATCTGACAGGTGTGTCTGATGGAATTTTTTTTATCTCATTAAAAATTAAAACTTAGGGACACCTAGGTGGCTCATGTGGATAAGTATCTACCTTCACTTGGGTCATGATCTTGGGGTCCTGGGATTGAGTCCTGCATCAGGCTCCTTGCTTAGTGGGGCGTCTGCTTCTCCCTCTACTGCCACTCCCCGCTCTCTCAAACAGATAAAATCTTTTTTTGAAAAGTCAAATTAAATCTTACTGATTTTTAAATTTCCTTTTTTTGTTTGTTTTTAAAGGTTGAATGAATGCTTTTTTTTTTTTTTAAGATTTTATTTATTTATTTGACAGAGAGATCACAAGCAGGCAGACAGGCAAGCAGAGACAGAGGGGGAAAGCAGGCTCCCCGCCAAGCAGAGAGCCCGATATGGGGCTCGATCCCAGGACCCTGAGATCATGACCTGAGCTGAAGGCAGAAGCTTAACCCACTGAGCCACCCAGGTGCCCCAAATTTCCTTTTTTAAAAAACTAGAAACTTAGAATTTCCTTTAACTGGATTCATGGTAACATTCAAAACTATAGGACCCTTTGATCTGCCATCATAAGGCCGCCTATGCTGTTTTGATAAGATTAGATCTTTGGCTTACTGTACTGTTAGAAGCCAAAATCGACTTATCAAGAGAATAAAAATAAAGCAACCCAGAGTGAGAGATGGGCCACTGTAGACTCAAATAAAAATAGACTAACATTTCTTAAAGTACTAAGTGCTGCGGGAGCAATTAGAGTTGTCCATATTTTAAAAAAAAAAAAAAAAAAGGAAACTGCTTTTAAGGCCTTGAAGTGTTCTGTAAGAGATACATCCTTCCTCCGCTGGAGGCAGCCTCCGACCCAGGGCTGGATGCGGCTCTGCTCAGGAGCCAAGCTGTTCTGGGTTAATCCCTGCCATCTAATACTGCACTTGCTACCCTCTGCTTGGGAGAAGACCAACACCTCTGCAGAAATCCCCACAACGACAGGGACTGGTATGTTGCTAAACTAGGAACAAACACCAGTAGCAGGTTGTTTTTTGTTTTTTGTTTTTTTATTTCTATGCAAACTATATGAAAGCCCACCCGTTCATCGATTTACTCATTAAATAATTATTAAATACGCAGTCTGTGCCAGGCAGAGATCTAACAGTGAAAAAAGCAGACAAAAGTTCTTGCCCTCGTAGACAAGGAAGAAAATGAACAAATGCATTTGTAATATGTCAATAGTGATCAGTACCGTAGAGAAAAATAAAGCAGAACAAAGGGGGCAGCAAGTGAGGGAAATAAAATAGTGTTGGGGAAGGCGTCTGTGACTGACATTTGAACCGAGCCCTAACTGAAGTGAGGGAACCAGCCAGGCAGGAAGAGCACGCCAGGAAGAACAGATCTACAAGGATCCAGTAGCCAGAGTGAGCTTGGTGTGTTCTAGAAATAAAAAGGCGGGCATGGCTGGAGCAGCATGGGTGAAGGAAAGGTTGGTAGAAAATGAGAGAGCAAGCAGGGTTTCTGGTTGTGGGGCCTTAGGTTAAGGATTTTCCGATTGTGTTGGAGGAGTTCACTACAGACGAGCAGGAAGGAGCAGGGAGAGAGCTGTGTTTTAATAATTCTTAACAAAATTCTTGTAACCAAAGCTAGGATCTAAAAGAGTCATTAAAAAGTTCCATTGTAGACATCAAGGAAGAATTGAGAGCGGACCCCTAGGTCAGTGAAGAAGGAATTTAATAAAGTCGGAGGTAAACAAACTATTCAAATTATGTCAGATTGAAATATTAAGGCAGAAAAAGCTTGGGAATTTGCACCAAGAAATAAAGTGGATGGAGTAGCTGAAGGGCAGAAAGAAAATTTGCCTTGGAGTTTTAACTCTAATGTGGAGTTAAAAATAATGAATTGCCTACTTTTACTAAGTGGCAAAAAGTAAGTCTGGAAAGGCATTTGTGAAGAACTTTGAGAGCACTGAATCCTAACCACTAGAGCACCAGGGAGCGTCTGTGAAGAACTTTGAAAACCATACTGAAGACATAATCTTTTGATTTTAGGAAGCTATGTCGGGTTTGTGAGTAGTAACAGTATCATGATGAAAGAGGACTAAGAACATCAGCAGACAGAACTGGCCGGTTGAACTGGAGTAGAAGAATCTAGAGAAACAGAAATAACTTCGGTGGTTTTATTCCACAATTAGTGAAGTGATCACTGCCTTTGCACTAGAGTGGCTTGGTTGGAATAGAAGGTAGGTATGGAGGCAACAATTCCCATGAGCGTGTGTGTGTGTGTGTGTGTGTGAGTGTGTGTTTTCTTCTGTGCATGCGTGCTGGACGGTAGCTTCAGAATTTCTATAGTTGAAGGTATAAGATGACAATCTGGTCAGAAGTTGGGAGAGTTAGGGGACTCGTATTCAAGATAAACTATTTTTACTTCAATTGTAGCTTTATTTAGAGTGGCCAAGGGTAAGCAACTAAAGGAGATTTTAAGTGGGCTAAACTGCTCTCTGTCTCACCCCACACCACCCATTGGTTCTAATCTTGATACAGGGAAGGCCCAAATGATGCGAAAAATACGGCCCTAAGAACTGAAATTTAACTTTGAGGATTCTTCAGGGAGAGAAATCCTGTACAGTGGAAAATGCCCTCCTCACCCAGCTCTTGAGGCTGGGGGGTGGAGGGGTGGCACAGGGTCAACTCAGTTACCCACGAGCTTGACACGGAAATGCTTTGTATCTATTATTTCAGTGGGTGGACCTGTTGGGAGCCCGGGGAAGGGAGCTGAGATAGTCAAAATCCATGAGAATGAGTCAAACTGAGTCATTCAAAAGAGCCCAGTGAAGAACAGGAGCTGGGCTGAGAAGTCAAAGCACAGGGTTTGGGAGGCCACAAGAATGAGAAGGTGAGCCCCGGCTACAGGCCTCGCCTGCCAAAATAGCATCTTCCTGACGCCCAGCCTCTACCTGGTTTCTATAATGCCAGTTACCGCGAGTAGCTTATCATACGACTATGTTCCTGGACAATTAAGGAACATTAGTTGTAGACTTGAAAGCATTACTCAGTAACCGTTTATTGGAGCCCCTGGTTAGGTTTTCAACTCTTGCCTGGCTTCTTTGAAGAGGATTTCAGAAGGAAACAAATAATCAGCAGCTCTGGACAGTTATCCCCGCCCCGCAAAGTTATGTTGTTGCCTGGACCCCTCATGTGCTGGTGTTTGGAGGGAGGCTGTTTGGGAGGTAATTAGGTTTAGATGAGGTCGTGAGGGAAGGGCCCCATGGAAGGGATTAGTGTCCTTATAAGAAGAGAAAGAGAGGGGCGCCTGGGTGCCTCAGTGGGTTAAGCCTCTGCCTTCAGCTCAGGTCATGATCCCAGGGTCCTAGGATGGAGCCCCCCGAATCGGGCTCTCTGCTCAGCAGGGAGCCTGCTTCCTCCTCTCTCTCTGCCTGCCTCTCTGCCTACTTGTGATCTGTCAAATGAATAAATAAAATCTTAAAAAAAAAAAAGAAGAAGAAGAAGAAGAGGAAGAGAGACCAGAGCCAGTGAGCTCTCTTGTGAGGACACAGAGAAGGCAACTCTCTGAAAGCCAGAAGAACACCTTCCCAAGGAACTGAATTAGTACCTTGATCTTGGACCTGTGAAAAATAAATTCCTGCTGTTTCAGACACCCAGTCTGTGGTATTTAGTTATGGCAGCCCGAGCTGGCAAAAAATAAAATCTTTCATAATGTTTTGTGGTTTTAGTGCAGGTAACAACTCTTCATGGTAACACCATGATTGTTATAACTGAATATTTTCTTTTGTACTCAAATGTTTTAAATATAGGCCAATTATTAAACCTAAAAAAAGCCCTATTTGGTTAGCAGAACGTATTAAATCCTATTAATAATAAAGATAAAAATCAGTATATGGGTGCTGTCATTTAGAGATGGTGAAAGGAAGAAGAGAGTTTGAGAGAGAGAGAGAGAGAATAATGAATGAGACAGACGAGCTACTCACACTAGACCCCAAGGTCAGGTCTCCTCAAAGATCAACTTTCCAAGGTTATGAACTCAACTGTTAGTTCATCCAGAGCCGATCAGCTTCCAGAAAACTAACTGATATGACCAGACCCAAAGATGTGGATCTGTAGACCTGTATCTAGTGTTCCCAGTGTAAGGACTATTTTACTGTCCCTGCTCCCCTTCCCCCGGGGGACTTAAAAACAAGTCCTGGAAACCAGCTCCAGGTGTGGAGGCCAAGAAAAACAAGGCTGTACCCACCTTGAGTCTAGCCCTGACATAAGTACAGCCATCTTGGCAGAGCAAAAGCCGGCACCTTGCGCTGTAAGAGTGGGTTAGCATGAGAATGGTCATCCTGAAGGCCGGGAAGCCATTTTACTGAGCGTCCCTAACCAGCCCAAAACGCGCACGTAACTTGAGATAAGAGAAAGTAGCTAAAACCTAAGAAACAACTAAATCATATACCACCAGGGCGGTTAGGCGCTAGCACCACAGGGACCAGATGTTAAAGAAAACCAATAGTTAACTCGTAGATGTCACAATCCTGCAAGACAGGAGTCTCCCCTGGTTTACAAATGTCCTGGTGATTTACAACAAAAAGGCTATCTCTTCAATGGCCCAATTTCCAGAGACGAGTGGCTCAGTTCCTCAGGGCCTAAGGTAGCCCTCGCCACCATAAAACTGAGGGAGGCTGAGGCGGAAGGAAATGTAAATAAAGTTAAATTTCTTCTAAACCTAAATCTCACTTAACTGCCAGGATGGCGCCAGGGTGGCAAAAGGTTAAACAAAGTTAAACTGTCAAAGTGGGGCACAAGATATGTATGTAGCTATGAAGAAGTGCCTTGAAAATGCTATATAAACCCTTGGCTTTGAGTGCTCGGGGTCCTTGTTGAAACCCGCTGCACCGGGCGGATACTTGGACCCTAGCTAGCTGGAAATAAACCTCGCTGTGTGACTTGCATTATCGAGATTGTTCTCTAATTGAGGGGTGGTCAACTCCATACCCTAACACCAGGGCACCCCTTCCCAGGGAGTTGGTTAGTTGGGCCAATCTAGACATCAAATGATAGGTTAGTCAGAGGTCAGAAAACTAAAGCCCACAGGCCATATCCGGCCACAACCTGTTTTTGTAAACAAAGGTTTACTGGAATATAGCCACACATATTTATTTGCACATTATCTACGGTCTGGTTTTGCACTATAGGGACCGAACTGAGTAGCTGTGACAGGGACTTCATGACCAGAAAAGTCTAAAATATTTACCATCTGGCCCTTGACAGAAAAAGTTTCTTGACCACTGCATTTCAAATTTCTCTTTTATAGCAAAAAATTGAGGGCACCTGGGTGGCTCAGTGGGTTAAGCCGCTGCCTTCGGCTCAGGTCATGATCTCAGGGTCCTGGGATCGAGTCCCGCATCGGGGTCTCTGCTTGGCGGGGAGCCTGCTTCCTCCTCTCTCTCTCTCTGCTTGCCTCTCTGCCTGCTTGTGATCTCTCTCTATCAAATAAATAAATAAAATCTTTAAAAAAGAAAAAAAAATTGAGGAGAAGGACTTTATATATATCCTTGGAACTTTAGAAGCAGATAAATTGCCATTTTCAATGATCAGGCTTTTTTTTTTTTTAAGATTTTATTTATTTATTTGACAGACAGAGATCACAAGTAGGCAGAGAAGCAGGCAGAGAGAGAGAGGAGGAAGCAGGCTCCCTGTTGAGCAGAGAGCCCAATGAGGGGCTCGATCCCAGAACCCTGGGATCAGGACCTGAGCTGAAGGCAGAGGCTTTAATCCACTGCGCCACCCAGGCACCCTGATCAGGCTTATGTTTTGGCTGTAGTCGCAAAATCAGAATCCTAGAGGTGTTGGGGATATAGTGACAAATTCTCGTCCTCTTATGCTTTTTTTAAAAATACGCTTGACTTCTGCATTCCAAGTCTTCCTGTCAGTTTAGCCCTGATTGTAAGGATTTCAAGTTTCTATCTTTCCTTTCAGGGAGATGACCTAGATCTGTCTGAGATCTGCATTGTGCCCTAGTCTTAGCAGCAGCATCTTTATAAATCGTTACTGTGGCATGTTACTTCCACAGACGATTTGCCCAGATAGCTACTCCTATCCGCATCAGCTCCATTCTTACCAGTTTCGAAACGTGAATGTCCCCCTTCCATTTTAGGGGTGAGATTTTCTGACTTTGTCCACAGATTCTCTTAGAATGCGTTAGGTTTTTGGCCGTTAGATCAAGTACTATACTGGCATGTACTGGACATCTGAGCTTCTCAATATTTAATCATAAAAGGAAGTAAGTTCCCCGGTAGGTGCAGAGGTTCAGAAGAGCACACGGTTAAACCTCTCAGTACGGGGCGCAGGAGGGACATGGTCAGAGGTTGCCCGGGGCTTCATTTTGCTCTCTTGCCCTCGTCGCACATGAGGGTAAGGGGAGAGGCGTTGTCCCCTCTAGGGGTCTCTGCCACAGCTGTGCCTAATCCCTTGGCTATCGCCATGTCACAGCCCTTGCCTGGGCCCAGTAAGCACCTTCACTTGGTCCTCCCAGAAGCCTGGAGTCCTCGGCTGGCCGTCGCCCCCTAACTCGATTTGCACATCTACACCGGCCTCAGCTCACTTGCGCCGCAGAGGGTGGCTTCCGCTGCTCTCCTGCGCCCGACTTCACATACCCCCAGCCCCCACCCCTCCACCAGCTAAAGAGAAATAAATTACCTTGGGAGCAGGCTAGGGAAGGGTCAGGGAGGGGAGATTCAATTTTAAAGGGCAGGGGAGGCCTCACCGAGAAGACTTCTCAGCAAACATGACATGACGGAGCAATCAGGTGGAGAGCTGGGGGCCGAGCGGCCGGGGAAGGGGCGCGAGGGTGCGGGGCTAGGGGGCAGGTGGCTCTGGAGAGCAGGACACAGACGGGACAGGGGCCAGAACACGGGGGGCTTTGCCGATCACGGCACGACTTCAGCTTTTTCTTTTTCTTCTTTTTCTTTGTTCCTTCCTTCCTGCCTGCCAAGTCATTGTTTCTGTTTTTATTTATTTTTAACTTAATTTTTTTTTTTTTTTAATTCGAGTTAGTTAATGCTTAGTGTAGCATGGGCTTCTCGGCTTTCTCTGAGGTAGGTAGCCTCGGGAAGGTTCTGAGCAGAGGACTGGCTTCGCCTGCCACGTTGTGACTGGGTCATGCTAGCTGTTCTGTAGAGAAGAGACAGAGGGGGGAGCAAGGGAAGGGAACAAAGGACAATAGAGACCCTGATGGCGCCGGTCAGCGCGGTAGCAGGCGGCAGCAGTAAGACGTGCCAGCTCTGGACATATTTCGGAGGTAGAGCCCGTGGGACTTGCTGGCAGGCCAGCAGCGGGTGCGAGAGCAGGAGAGAGGGGGTGTTTGGTCCACACAACAAGAAAAATAAAGTTGCCATTCACTGGAACAAGGAGAGCTGCAAAAGCAGCAAATTTGTGGGGGGGGGGGGATCTTGGGAACTTGGTTTGGGATATGTTAAATTGGGAGATTCTTCGGTCATCCAGTTTAGAGGTGCTGGGTTGGCAGTTGGATCTAAGGGTCTGGAGTCAAAGGGTGAGGCATGTGCTCCACGGCTGATGTAGGTAGCAAGTCCGTTCAGGAGCTGGGGCAGCCACTGCGTGGGGGGGCATGGAGGTAGCTTAGAGAAGCTGGGAGGCACTCTCCGTGTTTAGAGCCGGGAGCCTGGCATGGAGTGGCTAGCAAGGAAGGGGGAAAACCAGGGAGGTGTGTTGCACGGGAAGCCTGATTCAGGAATCAGAAATTGATGCCCGCTGTACCACTCCTGATCATTCAAATAAAATGAGGACTGAAAAATGACGACCTGATTTAGCGACGTGGTGGTCAGTGGTAACCTTGGGAAGGGCAGTTTCAGCAGAGTGGTAGGGGCAAAATCCTCAGAGAGACGCTCAAAGAGAATAGGAGATAAAATTGAAGAGTGCGTAGAAATTTTTTCAAAGTCTTTTTCCTTTTGGCCTTTTCTAAATGGATGGAAAGAAATGAGACAGTAGCTGCAGGGAGCACATGGGTTTAAAAGAGGTCTTTTCCCCCACCAAGATGGGAGAAATAATAGCGTGTATTTATGCTGATGGGAATGATCCGGTTGAGAAAGCTGGAATTGTTTAATTTGTAGGGTGGGAGATGTAGGGGCAACTAGTGAGCTAAATATTGAGAGCTATTTGGATTTTTTTTTTGATCCCAGGAGTAAGGGTAGGGAACAGAGTTAAGAGAGAACAGATCTGGTATGCTGAGAGGGAGTGTGGATTGGGAGGGATGGGGCCAACAGGAAGAGGAGCTCAGAGTTGAAGGGCTGGCCAAGTGGAAGTGAGAAAAAAGGGAATAAAGTGATCGTAAGTCACGGTAAGAGAGGGATGATATTAAAGATTTCAAAGATGGGGCCATTTGCGGAGATGACAAGGTCCCATGTGTTGCTGTTGAGTGTGAGTGGAAATAAAGTTGCTCCCCATGAACACTGAACGTTGGACCAAAAGCCGTTTGCTGGAGTAACTGTCAGAAGTACAGGAGTGACCAGGGAGGCTCATAGATGCCGGAGACAAGGGTGGGTGGTTAAGCCGAGTGGTGTGACTGTGGGAGGCAAAGGGCCCAGCTATGGAGGAAACCACTATTTGGGGTACGGTTAGTGAGCTTCCTGTGCCTGAAAGAGTTCAGAACGAGAACTCATTTAGATTTGTTAGTTGGAGATTTGAGAACTTTCTATGTTAAGTCTGATACTGTCATTATTTGAGCGATGTCTCTAGAAAAATTAGGTTTCCTGTATACATTAGAATTCTTTTTCCTATAAAAATTATTTTCCCAGGAGAGTGAATTTTATCCCACTTAGGATCAGTAACAATTTCTCATATCCATTGTCTCCCGGTTTTCTTAAAAGCCCTCCAGTGGCCCCTATATTTTTGCACCTATGCCCAGGCATGTAAGTAATTATTGGAGTTGGGGCACCTAGGTGGCTCAGTCGGTTAAGCGTCTGCCTTCAGCTCGGGTTATGATCCCAGAGTCCTGGGATCGAACCCCATATGGGGTTCTCTGTTTGGCCGGGAGCCTGTTTCTCCCTCTGCCTCTGCACTGCCCCCCCCACCTCCACTCATCCTCTCTTTCAAATAAATAAAATCTTTTTAAAAATAAATGAATAATTATTGGGATAAATGATATAGCACAATTCCATATTCTTGAGTTGAATGTGTAAGATCTCTTTAGCAACATTCAGTGAAAATGATGATTTGCTCTGTGGTCAGGGCACATCCAGTAATAAACATCCTCTGACTGCGGAGTCCGTTTTTCTCGCAGTGGGTATCTACCCAAATTCCAGCCCGCTTCTTGATCATCCCCTGAAACTGTCAGGGAGTCAGAGGTCCCAAGTCACAGCTGAATGCAATAAATTTAATCAGTATAAGCAAAACAGTAATGTAAATCAATCTATAAAAAAAAGAGTTTCAGATAGAAATCGTTTTTGGACTCTCCCATGCTTGGGGATCCTTTCTCTCCCCGTCACCCGCCCAGCAGAGGTAACGATACCCAAGCACATTTGGAATACGTGTGTGCAGCTTAAAAGGCACACAGCTGACTTTTCTTTGATTCAACACAGACGGTTTCTTTCACTTCAGTAATTTCTCCTTCCTCATCTCCCCAGGGAATTCCATAACTATAATCACAAAGCCTTACAGAAATTTGCTAACATTTTTTAATTATATTTACTGAGAATACCACATTGTTCCACAGTAAAATGATTTTATTCTCCAAATGATTACAAAGCTCTTTCCATTAAAAAGGTTTTGGTTATCTATATGAAATTGCACATTATAAAAAACCAATTATAAATTACACTCTTTGAAAAGGAAAAAAAACATTTTTTAAAGGCAAGTACTAAAACGCTGCATACTGATCAAACCCAGCATAATTATTTCACATCGTGATCTCTATTTAAGCAACTATTGTACCAAAAATGGCATCCTGTGTAGGCAGGGAAGCAGAGCCACACCGCAGTGTACAGAGTGCACTTGGCATAATTTGATTTTGATGTCTAAGATATAGCATGTTTTTCTAACTTTGAAAATATGCACATAATTTGCAACTGCCTTTCAGATAAACATTCAAATAAGTTGACATGAAAAATGTCACATTATATGAAGAGATACTTAAAATATCCACGCTCTCTCTTAATACTGTAGGGTTCTGTTTGTTGTAGCTACCATTTCCAGGCTGAAAGAAACTGGTAGGAGAACAAACTGACAAAAACGCAAATTTATCAAGCATTAACAGCACAGTGCCTTTGGAATCTTACAGTTCTCAAACCACATAAATTAAGTCAATCCAGATGTTAGTAAAGGGATATTTCATCTCACTGTGCAGTGTACAGAGCAAGCCCCCATTCTCCCTTCCACACATAACCCAGGTTAACGGTAGTTAGGAGTTATCATTAGTTCACGGAGAATCCCGTATGCTCTGGTAGGTTCTAAATGTATGGTTTTCCTCATTTCCTAGAGTGTATCATTTTCTAATTTATATTTATAAAATCCTCCTAGAGTTAAGGCAGTCTATAAAAGCAGGATTAAATAAAAGCCTGTTATACTCACTTCATCAGAATCCCACTCACAAGACCTTAAGACTCAGAGACCCATGGGGTATTTTAGGTGGGTGTCATCTTGTCAGCTACAACCATGATACTAAGAACGTGGAATAAATCATAGGTCTGAGATTTGCTCACAGTGACCCACATGTACTCTTTATTAATTTAAGTCTTTATGTTAAATCTGAAAGATGAACAATGACACTTTTAGTGAGAATTTGTTTTATGTAACTCATGATCTAAGTTTTAAGACTGATGACTCCCCTAACTCTAATTTTAGCCTGAAAAATAGCTTAAAGTGTCCACTTTAACAAGCTAATTAGAAAGGTATTTTGTAACATATAAATATATATGTATATATATATAATAAAATATATATAAAACTTTTTTCTATACACCCTCAGAGTTAAAGACTACTTTGAGTAGCTAACTCTGTGCTAGAAATATTGACAAGGGAGTTTTTAACTTTTATGTTATTTTAACTATTTTATTTTTATGTTTTAATGGAGATATAACGGACATATAACATTGTATGGGACTTTTTCCTCCAAGTTAACTTCAGGGTATATTCATTACTAAGTTTTCATTTGGTGATCATTTTCTTTTCAGTTTTGTACTTTAAAGCCTTACACGTTAGTGAAAATTATATACCTCTAAGTAGATATCGGAACTCAATTGCTTTTTAGGTGAGGTTTTTTTCTTTAGCTGTATATACAGAATATAACATGCATAATATTGCTGGACCTACACATTTCCTGTTGTGAGATATATCTATATATATATATACATGTATATATATATTTTTTTTTTTTAAAGAAAAAATAATTTTGAAACGAACATGACCTTTAGCACCAATTTTAACCTAATTTTTCTTTGGTAGGAAAGAAAGGCACCAAATATATAGTCTGCTCATTGCGTGGGGTTCAAAAAATAGCACTCATGAAGCCCTTAGTCCCTGAAGTACTCCTCCCATATAGACTGAATTATGAAAGATACTGTGACCCATTAACCTTCTAGTATATTGGAGTATACTACAGAAGACTACATTTAGGGAAGATCCTCACAGAAAAGGCTTTGTGTGCTTACCCACACTTAACATATTTAACAAATGCACTCTTCTAAAAATGGACAGATACTAAAAAGTATTATTTAGTAAGAATAAAAGTCACATACCAGGGGCTCCAAAATTGTGTCACAGATTTCATTAGATTTCTGAAAGTTATTTTATACTGATAGTTCCTACCACACACATGGTTAGTGACATTCAACTCCAAAATACAGGACTCATACTGAAAGGCCAGAAACCTCTTCGATTAGACTGCGAATTTGTGGGTTAGCTCCTACACTACTGCCACACTCAACGACAGCATTTTTTTTTAAACTCCAGTGAGACAAAAGTTCATTGCCACGGTCCCTGGTCCGCTAGGGAAGGGGTGCCCCTGCAGGAATGTAAGATGTAAGTTATATGGTTAAGGCACAAGCATGTAATCTGTTGTCAGCGATTACCCATTTCTATGCCAAAGAAAACACAAATGAAAATAAGACTTTGTTAAGCTGCCACTGTAGTTTGAAAAGCCATTGGTGAAACATTTCAGGAAGTGTTCATTTTTATATATAGGTCATAAATTTCTTCAGTTTTCCTGTTTCCCATTATCCACAGGCCACATTCGTTAAGACTCCTTTTTTGTTCCTCTTATATCCACTTCTCAGAACAAAGTACTTAAGAAGTTTTACTGATAGTTTGGCCCCTGTATACCTTGCACTCCCTGGCCTTTTAATCTCAGAGTCACTACTAGTGCCTTTCTGATTGAGCACGACTCGATTAAGCTGGGCTTTGAGTTGGACTCTGAAAGCTGAGGTAGGTGGCCTGTCATGGTCAAGTACTTGGGTTTTATTTCATTCCCAATGTCTAACACACTAACAAAAAATTGAAATCTTCTGCTTTGTGAATGAGGTAGCCTCCTATATTGTATGTCACGACAACAGTACCGTGGGAGAGATCCTTGAAGGTACAGAGATCAAGATGATTAGTGTTTATTATTGACAAATCGGTAATTTTTAAAAGGCCAAGCTAAGTAACCTAGATCCCAAGTTTCAGGGTTTCTTTGAATGACTCAAAGATGTGGCAATGAATTGTTGCATGGATCTTTATTGTCTCGAGAGGCGTCACCTAAAGTCATCTGGTTAAGTCCACATTTACGTAAGGTTAGGAATTGTGATTGTTGTCTTCGGGTTTCACATTTGCTGTGGGCATTTGGCCCTTTATTTCTGAGACTGTAACCTGTCACTCTATAGCGTATTTATAAAACAAAGCATTAGTGTCTGCCAATAAATAAACTGGCTAAAAAGGGCTGTGATTATAAAATTACAGTGAGCCCATGAGCTGTCTGTTGTTGCTCTCCACCTTGTTAATCTTTGCCCCAGGAACCACGCTCAAACTCAGCTCCAGATTACCCCTAAGAATCAACAAAAATCAGTGAGTGTAACCCGAGCAGAATTAATGATTGTGAGTCAGGTAGAGTGGCCAGGCTTGCCTTCTCTGCTGTGTTCTTACTCCACACTACTCCACATCACCGTTACAAATGGCCCACTTGTTCTGTTTTAGTAACAAGGTAAGAATTTTGTTTTTAAGAGTTAAACTATGATGATTCTTTTCTCTTAGCTAAGATACTACTTGCCCTTCAAAGAATATAAATGTAAAATAAGAACACTTCACTTCCTTCTCCTTTTCACACATTGGCAAAAGCAACAATTTGCAGCCTAACACAAGAATTGCTCCTTAACGTTTATGCCAGCAACAATGAAGATTTTGGTGTTTGAAATTTCCTAAGGAGTTTAAAACTTAAATTGTTAACATATTTTTTAATTGGAGCTAATTAACTTCTCCTTTCCACTTGTGTCTCTAGACTCTGGGAGTTTAACACCATTCACCATAAAGTCTAACACAGACTCATTAGGAATCACATGTGAGGGGCACGCTACGTTCCAAAGCATCCTCCACAACGTGCTCTCGGGCTAAGATCTAGCAAAACTTTAATAGAATATGAAAATCAAAGTAAAAAAGTATGTCCTCTGAAAATTCTCATGTTAAGAATTTGACAGTCTTTTCTCTCAAAGCATTACCTTGAACATTTAAGTAAAGTTCTAGATATTAGCACAAAAGATGCTATCATATGAACTTCCTTCCCAGATTTTAATCACATAATTAATATTTTCAGTGTAGACCCATAGAACTCTTAAGTTCAAGGCTGAGAGCAAGCCGTTCACCAGGTTACATGACGTGGCATTTTCTATTCAGTTTTCTCTTGATTTAACAGCAATAGTCACCCGGACATAAAGTGGTTTATAAATAACAAAGGTAAAAATTAAAATATTCTTCAGGGCAGTTAAAAGGATTAGAATTACCAGAAGTAAAAACAAACCTGTGTTTACTTTATAACTAATTGTACATTTACTTTAAGGAATACTATGTAGCTGTCAAAACCCACAAAAATCTTGCCATTTGCAATGATGTGGATGGAACTAGAAGGTATTATGCTGAGTGAAATAAGTCAGAGAAAGACAATTATCATAAGATCTCTCTGACAGGAAGAATTTGAGAGGCAGGACGGGGGGTCGTGGGGGGAAGGGAGGGAAAAAAATGAAACAAGATGGGACGGGGGAGGGAGACAAACCATAAGAGACTCTTAATTTCAGGAAACAAACTAGGGTTGCTGGAGGGCGGGGAAGGGATGGAGTGATTGGATGATGGACATTGGGGAGGGTATGGGCTATGGTGAGTGCTGTGAATTGTTAAGATTGATGATTCACAGACCTGTACCCATGAAGCAAGCAATACATTATATGTTAATAATTTTTTAAAAATAGCGTAGAAAGTTGAAGCTAACAGAGTTACGGTTTGCTTCATACTTGGGCAGAGCCCACGGGATCTTCTGCAAACACATATAAAAAAGTACTGTGGATCCGGAAGTACAAATGAAGTCCTGCTTCTGTTTCTGACTAGAATTTGAAGCCTAATGCAAGCCTGTGCAACCTCGAGTGGACATTACAAGTCTCTTAGTAGGACTGCAGACAAAGGATTGCAACTGTGATCAAAGAAATTTATAAATTTTGAGTAAAGTATCAATCTAGGTGGTTTATTATTACTGAAATGGATGGATACCAAGATATCTACTACTTTAACTGAAATGTTTCTGGGAGATCCATGGGTGTCTGTTAACAATAGTATCTGATTCAGAGTTTCTGTAAGGAGGAATAATTGCTCCCCTTATATTGTTGGCCTCAAATGCTAGAACCTTCTGAATGTGAGCATTTGTTGATGCTCTCTGAGAATTAGGATGATGAGACAGAAAGCAGAGTTCTGACTCTACTGTTTTCCTCTCAATTGCATGGATTGAACAAAAACATTTAGGCCCACCAGGTCACTCTATTGCAATAAAGGTAACACTGTTCAGAATTAAAAAGGATTTACTTGGAAAGATTAGGGTAACGTTTCTTGTTCTAAAACACAAATCCTTATGAATATTAGTATTTTTCATTTCTAAATTTGCAGAACTTCCAGAACTTCAGACTTCTAGAGCTTTTTGTACCAAACATCTTATGAAATATAATTTTATAGGATTTAGCATCTTTTATACTTTTTAACTTTATGTTATTATAGCAAAGAACTCTTCACAATAGTCTATTATAGGAGAGATTTTTCAGTGTCATAGGACTGTTTAATTCATTCCATCTGACTGAAAACTGCATATGTGTAATTTTATACATGAACACAATATTCTGAAATCTAAGTTTTACTATAAATACTTCAGCTACTTTGCTTTTTTTTTTAAAGTAGGTTCCACATTACTACTCACAACCCTGAGAGATCACTACCTGAGCTGAGATCAAGAGTCCGAGGCTTAACCAACTGAGCCATCCAGGCGCCCCACTTTGCTCTTTTGTTATGGAACCTAACCTTTGAGTTTCAGATTATTACTTTTTTTTTTTCCTTTCTAAAATGAGTCAAATTTTGAAAGGGAAAACATTTTGGAGGTCTCTACCGAGTTAATTTTCTCTTTTAGAATTCTTTCTGTAAAATTGGCAGGGGTAGGGACAAGTCTTAGGAGTCTATGCTAAAACTATTTAAAAAATTTTTTTATAATGGCAGGTTTGATGATTGGTCTTAGTTGTATGTTTTTCAGATCTCAAAAGCACTGATAATAATGAGGAAGCACATTTTTATATAACTAGGCATGAATAAATAAAGAACCCAATAATATATTGTCATTTCTATGCCTTTTTTTCTTTTTCTTTTCTTTTTTTTAAGAGCATGGGTGCTTGGGTGACAAGGGGCAGAGGGAGAGAGAAAATCTCAAGCAGACTCCACACCCAGCACGGAGCCTGATGCGGGGCTTGAATTCATGACCCTGAGATGAAATCAAGATTTGTCACTTAACTGACTGAGCCACCCAGATGCCCCCTAAGTCATTTTCTAAAAACTTAAAATAAGAATATGAAAGGACAGAACGGTCAAAATATAGTTGTTTTTTAAGCGATATAACCTTCCAAAAGACAAATTACCCAAGTTTCCTAAATATGAAATGTAGAAGTACTAAAAGTTACAACCATGTGTATGTCCTAGTAAACTGCTGAATGTCTTTACAATCAAAAATCATTTAAAATCCTATTAAAAATAAATTGCACATTTAGCATTCCTACTTTGAACTTCTGGGTTTTCTAGCTGTTTTATTAACCACCTCACTTCCCTCTAGCCCCTTATGTGGCCTGCCCCCCCCGCCCCCATCCACAACTACAAATCCTTATGTTCTTCAGGTTTCAGCTAAAGACAAAGAAAGATTAGATGCTGGAAGAAAAAGTAGGGAGATAGATTAAGTTTCTGTCCTTACAGAGAAGTTCAAAACAGATGGATCCTGGAGGTGCTTTAGAAAAGACAGCATTCTTCCCAAGTTAACAAGCTACATTTGAGGAAGCTCTAATACACATTTATACTTAGGACTTAAATATACTTTGCATATTAACTTTCAAAGACATAAATAAGAAACATTCAGGATGAGGAAAGTATTCCTATTTTTTGTAAATGAGTTTATTTTTGTAGATGAGTATAGGTCATGGTATGACTTTGGTTTTAATTTTAGGTCTTTAAAACATTAATACTTTAAAATATTAAAATTAAAAATTAAATTTAAATAATTTTCAATTTAAAAAAATTAAAAATTAAAATTAAATATTAAAAATAATACATTTATGCAAGCGTCTTTGCATAAATAGTAAGAATCTGGGAATGTTAATGGGGAGTGTGCTGGGATAAATACCAACGAGTGCAAATTTTGCCAGAAAGTTTTGGAAATACAGAAATTCTCTTTATAAGTGCTTTTAATTTTTCAAGACCTATTAATTTTATAAATGAACTTGAGCAACTATTTCTATCAGAAATATTTTCTGCATGACTACAAATATATTTTCCCACATTTGTACCTGAAACTGCCAACTTGATAACATGCTCAGTAAGACTCTGTGGAAATGTCACATCCTCGTGCTAACAAATCCCGAAGTCAGAAAAATTCTGCGTGAAATGGTCAGAATCTCTTTCATTCATTCTATTTCACTTTATTGTTACACTTGAAACAAGTTCAGAAGTTTGGGGGTTTCTGGCTACTTGAGTAAAACACACTGCAAACCGAAAGGGAACAAATGGAGGAGGAAGAAATGCCTGCCTCCCGAATTGCTCTGCCCTTATGACCAGGATCCCTTCTGTGTCGTGCACAAATCCGAACACGGTGCTACCGTCTGCTCCTGGAAGCTCCCTGGACACCGGAAAAGGCGGAATAACTTAATTTCAGATCTTATTTAACAGCAGGCAAGCAGCTTTAACACAGACTTGAGGTTTAGGGAGATCTGACATTACCTAGAATCCAGGCTTCAATCTTGTAAAAAGTTTTCCAGTAGCAGAAGAAATTAAAACAGAGATAGCGGAATTAAAAACATCACATGAGACAATTGACAATTTTTCCAGTCCTAACCAAATTGCAACCCTTTCACCATAGCTTGAGGTATTTTTAAATATTTGTACAAGCTTATTAGCATTCACAGTTTCCAGAGTTGCTTTTTACTGAGATAGCATCAATGCTCACAATATTTGACTTTCCGAAGTAAGTTTTCATATACCAGAGTCTCTGCCCCCACACTCATGGAAATACCAGACAGCTAGCTATTCAGTGGCAGAAAATGGTTCTTGTAGTAATAAGGGTTCTAGCTCCTCATTATTGTGCTATTCCTAGTATGTAATTAAAAAAATAAGAAATTTGCAATTTATATAAAAGGAAAACTTGCTTAAACTTCTGAAAGCAAGTTCAGTCTGGTGGAGGTATGTAAGACATTAAATAACAGAGTCAGATTCTTTCTTAAAGATTCCAGATGAGCTTGACAGCAGAGAGTTCTGATTCTCCAACATTTTCTCCATCTTTTCTCCTCCAGTGGTTTTATCAATCTCTCTTTGCTTCTTACTATGGATCCAGGGGATAAAACAAAGGACAGCACCTCCAATAAGGGGAGGGATTCCAGAGAGGTAGAATGCCACATCATAGGAGCCCAGCTTGTCACGAAGTAACCCTGGGAAGGGAAAAAACTGTCACTAAGAGAGAACAAAAGTGGCTCCTAGGGGTCTCGGATCAGTCATACATTTCTTAGGAAATGGGTCTGAAGTATAAACCTTTTCTGATACAAGAAAGGAAATGATCTTGGATCTTTAATCTTGCCACAGACTACAGGTCTTAGGGTTTGTGTACAAAGATATTACATGGAAAAAAATATTTGTAACCAAGCTTTGGCTTTTTCAAAACCGTTCCGAGGCCTTTGGGGTACTGCGACCAGGGTATAAGGATCCTTATTTCAGGGGAAGGTGGATAAACCACCAGCCTGAAACTTCTCTCATACACACATATCCCACAATGTCTGTATTGCAAACTTTCTTGGGCCTACTTGCTTATGAAATAACATAAAGCTATTTAAAATTAAGATCCAAGGGGAGCGGGGCACCTGGGTGGCTCAGTAGGTTAAGCCTCTGCCTTCGGCTCAGGTCATGATCTCAGCGTCCTGGGATCAAGCCCCGCATCAGGCTCTCTGCTCAGCGGGGAGCCTGCTACCTCCTTTCTCTCTGCCTGCCTTCTCTGCCTACTTGTGATCTCTATCAAATAATAAATAAAATCTTAAAAAAAAAATCAAGGGGCGCCTCAGTGGTTCTGTCAGTTAAGCATCTGCCTTTGGCTCAGGTCATGATCCTATGGTCCCAAGATCAAGCCCCACGTCGGGATCCTGGCTCAGCGAGGAATCTCCTTCTCCCTCAGCCTCTGCTCCTCCCCGCTCCCCTGCTTATGCTCTCTCTCTCTCTCTCTCCCTCCCTCAAATAAATAAATAAAATCTTTAAAAAGATAAATAAAATTAGAATTCAAAATCATGAAAAATTATAGATCTGAGAGTTAAGATGAAAAAGTTAGATTGTTAAATCTATTTCAGCACGTGGGAGTAAAACGTTTGGCAGTCTGATAGATCCTTGGGCCCTCCTTCTGAAAACTCTCATTAGAATACTCCTTATTTCTAATTTCTCTAACAAAATCCAGATTTTTTTTTTAAAGATTTTATTTCTTAAGTAATCTTTACACCCAACATGGGGCTCAAACTCCCAACCCTGAGATCAAGACTCACAGGCTCTACCAACTGAGCCAGCCATGTGCCCCACAAAACCCAGATTTTAAAAGTTATCTTAGTGTTTTTAAACCTTTGTCGCTTTTTTTTTTTTTTTAAGATTTCTATTTATTTATTTATTTGACAGAGAGAGATCACAAGTAGGCAGAGAGGCAGGCAGAGAGAGAGGAAGGGAAGCAGGCTCCCCACTGAGCAGAGAGCCCAATGCGGGGCTCGATCCCAGGACCCTGAGATCATGACCCGAGCCGAAGGCAGAGGCTCAACCCACTGAGCCACCCAGGCACCCCAAACTTTTGTCGCTTTTAAAATAAAGTATCAGTTTTCCGAAATGTCCAGGGAACACAATGAATTGAGTATCTGACTTTTTGAAATAAACTGCCGAGAATTTGTCCAGTTAAGTACTGACACATTAAAAAAGTGTACATTTATTCTAGACAGAAACCTAAAATATACAGATACAACTTTAGACACTGTATTAGAAATTAGAAATGTTATTGTATAATAATATACAGATACAACAGATACAATATGCAGATACAATTTTCTTATTTTCTGAATCAGAATATTCTGTATATAACTATACCTTTCCTCCTCCTGAGCACTAATTATCATGTCTGACTATAATACTGTGACCCCTCAGAACCTCCTGGTGAGCCAAGAGACTTCAGCAGCCAGCAGCCACCTAATCGGCCTACTTTGGAAGTTTCTGGTTATCTCCCATTACTGGTCTGTTCTCAGTTATTTCTAGTTGCAAACAGCATTCCTACCAAAGTGCTGCTTATAATCTGCTGTAGACTTGGAAATCCTAAAAATCCAAGCTTGTGAGGTGTAAAAATTGTGGAAGTCATGTATTACCTGGGGTACAGGGGAAGGGCTGGAGGGTCCTTCTGCAGGGAAACTGAGACCTTTAGTGATTGTTTGCTTACTCATGACTACGTTCCCAGTTGGCAAAGTTGCTAGATATGAGTGGTTCTGGATCGGAGAGTGAGCTTTCGCTGAGCCCCTCACAGGCCGGACACAGATAACAATACATATAATTCAACTTTATCCTAGTTTTATCGATTCATAACCTAATAATTCACATGGGCACCCAAGTAATATTGAACACAAGGCACCTTTATACTATTCAGAAGATTTCTAGAGGTAAAATTCATAGAACATAAAATTAACCATTTCTGTGGCATTTACCACATTCACAATGTTGTAAAACCACCATCTCTATCTAGTCCCAAAATATCTTTATCACAACAGAAGGAAATGCCATACCCATTAAGCAGTTAGTTAGTCCCTAATTCCCCTTCCTTCCCGCCCCTGGAAACCACCAATTTGCTCTCTGCCTCTATGGAGTTACCCTCTTCTGCATATTTCATGTAAATAAAATCTGACAGTGTGTGACCTTTTTTTTATTTTTAAAGATTTTATTTATTTAACAGACAGAGATCACAAGTAGGCAGAGAGGCAGGCAGAGAGAGAGAAGGGGGAAGCAGGCTCCCTGCTGAGCAGAGAGCCTGACGTGGGGCTCGATCCCAGGACCCTGAGATCATGACCCAAGCTGAAGGCAGAGGCTTTAACCCACTGAGCCACCCAGGCGCCCCAGTGTGTGATCTTTTGTATTTGGCTTCTTTCACTTCACATAATGGTCACAAGGTTCGTCCCCCTAGTGGCATGTATTGATTGGTACAATACTTCCTTTTTATGGCTGAATGCTATCCCATTATATAGCCGCACACATTCTGTTTATCCATCTACTGATGGACACTTCAGTTGTTTCCACTAAATGCTATTTTCCATTAATTATTTCTGGGTGGGATATGATCTCTTACACAAAGCATACATATTTAGCAATCTTTTAGAATCTTCATCTCTTTTTTAAAAGCAACTGTGTTTCCATTTCCCCAAAACATATACTAAATGAAATACAGGCATTGTGAAAACTTAAAGCCCAGAAGCTTACAACTGAATATTTTATAGAGTGTGTCATGTATCAATAAGGATAAGAGGGACTCCTCAGCAAACTTTTTCAACACATCATCCAAGGCTGGTCTTATTAAAAATGTTATCAGTAAGGCACACACAAAAGCAAAAGACCGGCAACCAAAAAATCGTATTTTCCATATAGTAAATTACTGAAGAATCATCATATTTACCTGCAATAGGTGGGCCCACAGTCATGGGTAGAGACATGAATCCAAGTAGAAATCCAATTGCTTGAGAAACGTCCTGGGCACCAACTAACTCAAAGGCAATGGGGGCCATAATGGAAATGAAGCATCCATCGAAGAGACCCAAGATGAGACAGACAGCAATGAGGGCCCCAAAGACCCTACATAGGGGAATCATCATGGACATCAGACCAATGAAGAGAAAGGAGATTACCTAGGACAAGACAGCACAACGTCAACTCCGCTCTCAGGAAAAATGAATGTTACAATCACCAACCAACATGCTTAGGACCTTTGCCCAACTATTGGTTAGTTGTCTCCCTGGCCCAATTCACCTTGATCTTATATATATAATCAACTCCCATAATAATCTCCCCTAAGTTCCCCTAGCACTTTCTTAAAATTTCCATAAAGGAACAAGAGTAAAATAAGTATTTTTATTACTTACGTTCCCCTCCAGCCTTTAAGTTCTTTGAAGTCAGAATCTGTACAAAAGTCATATTTGGAGTAGATAATCTAAGGTTTAAGAATCTTACACCTGGTTGATGGGGCACCTGGGTGACTCAGTGGGTTAAAGTCTCTGCTTTCAGCTCAAGTCATGATCCCAGTGGTCCTAGGATCGAGCCCTGCATTGGGTGCTCTGCTCAGCAGGGAGCCTGCTTCCCCCTCCCTCTCTACCTGCCTCTCTGCCTACTTGTGATCTCTGTCAAATAAATAAATAAATAAATAAATCTTTAAAAAAAAATCTTACACCTGTTTGATACTCAATAAATATTTGTTCTTTAAGAATCAGCTCAAATTCATTCATCAAACATCTGATTTTGAAGTTGTATATACCCTATTAGCGTTAGTCCTCCACAAAAGGAAAATATGCCAGCAAGCTTTAGTACTTCACATCACACAGCTTCTAGCTTGGGGACTAGAATGACGTAAGGTTTAGACATTTAAATAATTTAGAATAATTTAGAATACATTGCCTGCCAATATTCCAGACATATTCCAAATATTCAGACCAAGTGAGATTAAAATAAGTATCTATGATTTGTTATATATTACATAAATATGTACTGAATTTCGATTATTCAAATTTCAATTAAGTTTTGACTATCATAGGAAATATGTATAATATGCAAATGAAAATATAAACATATTCTACTAGAACATCCTAAGAGCTAAATTATGTAATCCAATTTTATTTGATAATGTAAATCAGTGTGATTATTTAATGATATTTTCAAACACTGTCTTCTGGTGATACAGCACAGATATACCCTATTTAAGCACAGACTTAAGGCTGAGAAATATTCTGAGCCATGGAACACTTTCATTTAATGGTAGAGTAGTTAACAGAACCAAACACTTGATTTCGCCTGCCATTGGGTAACTTCTGTGCTCTGTGCTGTATACGGTGGTGCCTCGTGAATAAACCCCGGTTCCTTACCCTTGGGTTGTGGGGGGATGAACATGGAAAACGACTGCACATCGAGTGTTCTAGATATTCCATAGTTGCATATTCCAAGTACGGTGGGTACACAAAAGGGAGCAGGCAATTCGGTAACTTTTTTAGGCAAAGAACTAAATGAAACTAGACAGTTCACCAGTCAGCAGAAGAAATGTTTCAAAAAGCATCAGCCTTTTTAGAAATATGCATAGGATAGCGAGATCATTTACTTAGTGTTTATTAAATGCCAGGCACTGTGCCTGGGTAGCTCAGTGGGTTAAAGTCTCTGCCTTTGGCTCAGGACATGATCCCAGGGTCCTGGGACTGAGCCCCGAATCAGGCTTCCTGCTCAGTGGGGAGCCTACTTCCTCCTCTCTCTCTGCCTGCCTCTGTCAAATAAATAAAATCTAAAAATAAAAATGTCAGGCATTGTTCCAAGCATGTTAGCTAGTGATCTCCTAACAACTTCATGAAGTGGGTACTACTGTGATGCCCATTTTACATGCAGAGTGATGCTGGAAACTTTTAGTAACCTGTCTACATATGCCCACCCGGGAACCCCTGGTCTGCGCAGGCGGGAGCAGCGAGCAGGCGGAACTCTTCCTGGGGGTACCTCCACGACCAGGGGGCTGGGAGGAAGGGAGAGACCATATAAAGCAGCCATCTGGGTCACCATCTTCAATTCTGCTTTTCCCACGTCCGGCCCACCAAGCTCAGTCACTCAGCTCAGGGCAGCCGCGCACAAGCTCCTCCGCGGCCTGATTGCCTGCGGGGCCCAGCGAGTGGACGGACGCAGGAGGCGGCGGACGCGAAAGGAGGCGCGGCAGTTGTACCAAGTTCTCCAGCGGATCCCAATGCTAGTGGTCCGCGGACCCCACGGTAAGAAACATGCTCTTGAAGCAAGTGGCAGACTCCAGATTAGGTCTCTTTTTGGTACCATCATACCATACAGCTGAGTGCATTTTTCTTCTTCACTATTAAAACAGGACTTTATGGTATAATAGTTGAAGACTCTGAGTTAGTTATTTGAAAATTAAGTCTGGCACTTGACTTTTTCTAAAGAACACCATCTCCCATCCCATTCTCCTGGGGGTCCCCCCCCTTTCTTTCTTTTCTTTCTTTTTTTTTTTAAAGATTTTATTTATTTATTTGACAGAGAGAGATCACAGTAGACAGAGAGGCAGGCAGAGAGAGAGAGAGAGAGAGGGGGAAGCAGGCTCTCTGCTGAGCAGAGAGCCCGATGCGGGACTCGATCCCAGGACCCTGAGATCATGACCTGAGCGGAAGGCAGCGGCTTAACCCACTGAGCCACCCAGGTGCCCCTCCCCCCTCTTTCTTTGTTAAAGATTTTATTTACTCAGGCACCTGGGTGGCTCAGTGGGTTAAAGCCTCTGCCTTGAGTTACATAAAAATCTAAAAAAAAAAAAAAGTTTCAAATTTAGTAGGAGTTTAGTGGATTAAAGCCTCTGCCTTGAGTTAAATAAAAATCTAAAAAAAAAAAAAAGTTTCAAATTTAGTAGGAGTGTCTAGGCGGCTCAGTCAGTTAAGCATCTGACTCTTGATTTTGGCTCAAGTTATGATCTCAGGGTCATGAGATCCAGCTCTGTGTTGGGTTCTGCACTGGGCTTGAAGTCTGCTTAAGGTTCTCTTTTTCCTTCTCCCTCTGCCCCCCCCACCTCTTTAAAAAAAAAAAAACACGTTTCAAATTTATGTATATATTACTATATATTTGAACTTAACAATTTCTTAATACTTTACCCGACTACCAGTTCTCAGTTCAAACTATATTAACTATATTCTCCCTTTTTCAATTACTTGACAATAACTATTGTTACTCAAAATTGTTAAGTTTTAATAAATAGAAATTGTTATTTAAAAGTAAAGTTTCTTGGTTTTTTGTTAAGAATTGAGTTCATTGGCATTTACACATTTATCCTTTACCATCTCTCAGAAAATAGCTCGCGAACTGTTCAAAGGGGAGTTTCTGTATTTTATCATTTCCCCAAATAAATACTGATCCATACATCAAATATTGATTTGTAAATACTGGGCCCCAGTTTGAAAGATAAATAAATTTAGTATTACTACAAACTTCTTTCTCCTCCTCCAGCACAGCAGCTCTGGTTAGATTTAAATGAGTTTTGTTTTTTTTTTTAAAGATTTCATTTATTTGACAGAGAGACACACAGAGAGAGGGAACACAAGCAGGGGGAGTGGGAGAGGGAGAAGCAGGCTTTCCGCGGAGCGGGGAGCCAGGTACAGGGCTTAATCCCAGGACTCCTGGTATGATGATGACCTGAGCCTAAGGCAGACGGCTTAATGGAGTCTCCCAAGCGCCCCTAAATGAAGCATTCAGAGGTCCCTAATTCTCTGCTAGCCTATGGCACTGACATTTAATAAGGCATTGACGGTTGAGATGTCTTTCTTGCTTTTGTTTTCTTAAAATCACCCAAGGAAATATCTTCTGTCACAGTATTATAGGTTCTATTACAGAACACCTTGCTTGAGTTTGTTTACATACTTAACAAAAAAATTGGGGTGGGTCTTTCTTCCCCCCCCTTTTTTTTTCCTATTATCTTTCCCTATTTCTATCACTAACAGAACATTCTTGGAGAAATGTCAGTTTAAGTTTTGCTCAGGAATCTAAGTATAGTTCCAGAAGAAAAATGAGCTGCACCTGAATAAGCAGGAGGCATTTTCAGAGGCAGACACACAACTGGCCCCAGTTAGAGTCAAGTGTTGCTCCTACGAATTTATTCAATATAAAGTTTCCAGATGTTTCCAGCTAGGAGCCCCGAGCAGAAAGCCTTTAACTGTTATTATTCTGTATGATGCAGCTGTCATCTCTTTGCTCGGCATTTAAAGTGGTTAAGCTGAAAACACGAAACCAGGACCCTGACGGAGTTTACATTCAGAACTCTGAAGCGGAGGTGTGAGACTGCCGAACCAGGAGGTGAGGAGTCTGTCTATAAGCAGAGGCCTCCGGGGGGCGCCTGGCCGGCTCACTTGGTGGTGCGTGGGACCCAGGGCTGTGAGTTCGAGCCCCACATTGGGTGTACAGATAACTTTAAAAAAATTATAAGCGAAGATCTCTAGTTCAGGATAACCAAGGTCTCCTTTCTTGAGACCTGTTCCAAATCAGGATCTGCTTCAGTATTTGATAGAATATTAAAACATAATCAAAGGAAGGGTTTATGAATCATCTGCTCTGGGGAGATGCTTTACATGGTTGTCACCGTGACTCCTTACCGCAGCCCTCAGCTGCTTCTGGAGACAGCTGGTGACAAGAACTGGGGAAAACTCACGTCTCACTCCAGAGCCTGTGCTTTTCTGCTCTGCAGTCTCCCAGACCCAAGATGATCGTGACCAGAAATCCGACCACGTGGGAGGTTGTGAAGCGTGTTCCGTGCCCAGCTGCGGAGGGGAGAGAAGTGTCACAGCCGGTGAGGCTGGGCCGTAACAGACAAAAGCCGGGAGCGGGTATGTCTGCCCCACCCATGACGAGAAGGTAAGGAAGGTGAGCAGTTGGGAGCCTTCCAGATCTCAGGGGCCAAGCCAAGAGGCCGTCAGCCAGCGAGGGAAGGAAGGAGCAAAAAGCAAACCGGCAGAGCTGGAGTTGGTTGCAGCAAAGAACAGCCAAGAATCAAAAACCAAACTGAATGGTTGGGAGTTGGGCAGGGAAGCCAAGGAAAAGGAGAGACAGAGGAGGGGAGTGATATAAAGGAGCGAGGCCAGGAGCCACAGCACACACTGAAGGCCTTCCTTCTCCTTCACAGGCCTCTCTGAAATGCAGTCCGCTCACCTGGGACTCAGCAGACACTACTGTGGAGAATGGATTACTGCTTCCATCTCAGGAATCTCTCCTCCACATACAACCGCAGTGACTTTAAAATGTGAAATCAGGGGGTGCCTGGGTGGCTCAGTCAGTTGAGCGTCTGCCTTCCCCTCAGATCATGATCCCAGGGTCCTGGGATCGAGTCCTATGTCGGGCTCCCTGTTCTCCCTCTGTCCCTCTCCTGGCTCATGCTCTCTCTCTCAAATACAGAAAGAAAATCCTTAAAAAAATAAAATAAAAAATAAAGTGTGAAATTGGGGGCACCTGACTCTTGATTTCAGCTCAGGTCATGATCTCAGGGTCGTGAAATCGAGCCCTGTGTCGGGCTCCATGCTCAGTGGGGTGTCTGCTTGAGATTCTTCCCCTTTCCTTCTCCCCCACTCAAATAAATACATCTTTTTTAAAAATGTGAAATCAAACCATGTCATTCTCCAGCAAAGACTCACTACACTTAAAGTAAAATCTCTTCATTTGGCTTTTAAGGTCCTATACAATGTGGCCCTTCCTAGTTTCCCAAACTCTTGCCATGTCACTCCCTATCTTCTTGAGCTCTTCCTTTTTCCTGCCCCCAGTATTGCTCCAGGAACTCAGGGGCCATGCGTGTCTTGTGTGTATCACCCTGCCCGGGTCTAGGCTGGGTGGAGCACAGCAGACACAATCGTTGGAAAGAATGAAAGAAGCGGTGAGTCCGTAATGCAGCAAGTGTCCATTAGAGGGTCCCCTTGACCCTTGAGAACAAGACCAACTGTTCTACAAGCATGTCCGCAGAAAAGGTCCTAATGAAAGTAGACTGATCATAACACAGTAAATGCTTCAAAAGGAGCACTCTACCAGCTATGGACGCTTCCTTCCACCACATGACCAGACTCCTTTCTGCAGACAGCAGAAGGGATCCACACACAGCACCCACAGTGAGGCCGTCTCCCTGCTCCTCAGGGTTCACACTTCCAACACCGTCCTCAAAGGGCTGGGGTAAGGAGTACCCGAGACTGCACGTGGGCCCTGAGCTCATTGTCTGCCACATGGAAATAATAAATGGCAGCTGCTGTTATTTCAAATCACTTAATGAAAGTTATTTTATCTGTAATAAATGCTTTTTCCAATCATTTTTCTGCATCCAAATCCCACTTAAGGCCCGGTTCAAATACTGCCGCCCATCTATACGGTGAGCAGACACGCTCGGTTCCCTACTCCCAAACCGCCCCCCACCCCAGACTCCCCTTCACCCTCCCTTCACAGCCAAGCTTCTGAGCACAGTAGTCTATGTGGCCATTCATTCAGTGATTATGATCATTCTTTAGCACCTGCCACTATGCTGAAACTCTGTTGCTAAATCCAATGAAAACTTTTTAGTCTTTTTTTTTTTTTAAATTTTGTTTATTTATTTGAGAGAGAGAGCATGAGAGGGGGGTCAGTCAGAGGGAGAAGCAGACTCCCCATGGGGCTGGGAGTCCGACGCGGGCCTCGATTCCGGGACTCTGGGATCATGACCCGAGCCGAAGGCCGTTGCCTAACCACCTGAGCCACGCCGGTGCCAAAAACCTTTCAGTCTCTGTCGTGCTTGCCCTCTCACCAGCTGCTGGCACTGCGGAGCACTCCTGCCTCTGAAAACACCCTGCGCCCCGCTTCCTTCCCACCAACCCGGCCACTCCTTTCATTCCGCGCTGCACACCCGGACCTCCACCCCCGCATGCAGCCCGCGAAGGCCGGAGTCCCACAGGTCTCTTGACTCTCTCAGGAGCTCCAAACCCAGCCTTCCCACAAGCAGCACAAATTTAAAATGGCAAAAATGAACTCAGCATCTTACTCTAGTACTGAATCATGGACCTTAATGAAGCAGCACAAGCAGCCAGTCTGTGCCTAGAACCACAAACCTCAGGCCCCGCGGAGGGGGCCCCATCACCCCCAGGGTCGCGGCTTCACACCGCTTTATTGCAATGCTTCTGCCTTGGCTCCTCCTGCCTCGACGACTTCAATAGTCTCCAGCCAGTCCCTCAGGTTTTGTTTTGTTTTTTTTTAAAGATGTTATTTATTTATTTGACAGAGATCACAAGTAGCAGAGAGGCAGGCAGAGAGAGAGGAGGAAGCAGCCTCCCCGCCGAGCAGAGAGCCCGATGCGCGGCTCGATCCCAGGACCCTGAGATCATGACCCGAGCTGAAAGCAGAGGCTTTAACCCACTGAGCCACCCAGGCGCCCCAGTCCCTCAGTTTTTTAAACAGCCTTATTGAGATAATAAATTCACCTACCATAAAATTCGCCCCTTTAAAGTCAATACTGTGTGGGTTTTAGTTAACAAAGTTGTACCACCATCACTACTGCCTAATTTTAGAGTATTTTTTTCACCCCAGGAAGAGTCCCCATACCCTGTAGCAGTTACTCCCCAGTGCCTCCTCCCCTGGCCCCAGCAACCACGAATCTGCTTTCTGTCTCTGTGGCCTGCCTATTCGGGCCACGTCACAGCAAGGCAGCTATACGACCCGCAGCCTTCCGGGGCTGTCGGAACCCCTGCCCCGCCTCCACTAATTCCACTCTTCACTGGATTAAGCTTAATAAAATACAACTCGTGCCATGTCGCTTCCTTGGTTAAAACCCTCTCATGGGGGGGCGCCTGGGTGGCTCAGTGGGTTAAAGCCTCTGCCTTCGGCTCAGGTCATGATCCCAGAGCCCCGCATCGGGCTCTCTGTTCGGCAGGGAGCCTGCTTTCTCCTCTCTCTCTGCCTACTTGTGATCTCTGCCTGTTAAATAAATAAATAAAATCTTTAAAAAATAAAAAAAACCCTCTCATGGCTCCTGGTAGACGTTAGGACAGCGGTCATTCTCTTCCTCCTGCGTCTCCCTCCAACCCGTCTACGTGCTCCCTTTATCCCCTTTATCTCCCCTTTCACTCAGCTTCCCAGACATAATATACCAATGTCACACCTCCACCTGTCTGCTCACGGGGTTTTGTCTGCTTGGAACACACTTCTCTGCCTTATCTATCTGACTGCCACTCACGTGGGAACACCCCACCAGCCAGGAACCCTCGCTAGCGACTCAGATGTCTGGTGCCCATGTTTCTATGGCACCTTCTAGAACAGTCACTATTCTACTGCGCTGTAACACTGTTTTATCTCTCTCCCCATGAGACCATTAGCTACTAACTGAGGGCCAGGTCCTGTTTCATGCTTCCCCTGCAGCATTTAGCACAGTGTCCAGCATGGAGGAGTCATTTAAGCACTTGTCCAATGAGTGTCAGTATGGTCTTGGAATTAGCATTAGTTTCGTGCACACCCCTCGACGCCCAGGAGGCAATGTGCAATAAAGAAGTCCAAAAGAAACACACACCCCTGAATTTCACAAGATATTGCAAAAGGCACATGACTATGAGAACTGTGCCAAAAATAAAACATTCTTCTTAGAAAAAGTAATGGGCAAAAAAACCATTCGGATTTGGTAGAGTTCCGTGACAAAACAAATAAGATTGTTGTTTGATCTTCAGTGTCCCATGTTGAAAACCCGAAACTCATTAGCGATTTTGTTCTCTGAAAAACTGCTGGTAGAAGTTAGGTTCCAGAGGGCGCCTCGGTGGCTCAGTGGGTTAAAGCCTCTGCCTTCAGCTCAGGTCATGATCTCAGGGTCCTGGGATGGAGCCCCACGTCGGGCTCTTTGCTCAGCAGGGAGCCTGCCTCCCCCACCCCTCTGCCTGCCTCTCTTGCCTTGTATCTCTTTCAAATAAATAAATAAAATCTTTAAAAAAAAAAAAAAAGAAGAAGAAGAAGTTAGGTTCCAGAAAACAGTCGTCATTTTTACAGAAGAATTTAAGTAAATAAATACGTATAACGAGACAGGAAGGGATAAAGATAATTTTGCCGGGGGCAAAGCGGCTTGAAAATGTACCTGAAGATACACCTTCTTCACACCGGGCACATAATCTGCAATCCGGCCAAAGAGCAGCCGTCCGGCTCCTGAAGTGATGCCAATGCACATGAGAACCACCTCTTTGTTTTTTCCATCTTGAAATCTCTCGTTCACATATTTCATCTGTGGGCCAAAGAGAAAAAAGCGACACTAAATATGGTAGGAAAAATTGGCAAAGTTTTGACACAAAATGCCTTTGTGTCTCCACAATGTTATAGACTCTCATCCCCTTCCAAATCCAAATATTCATAAAATTTCTTCTGTGCTAATTTTTCATCAGAACATATGAAGACAAGGCTAATGTGATTTAGCTTGCATAAAAGAAACAAGAATCCTCACGAGAGGTCTTTATTCAAAAATGGGTTACCAACATGCATTTCTTTTCTTTTCTTTATTTATTTCTTTGACAGATGTAGATCACAAGTAGGCAGAGAAGCAGGCAGAGAGAGAGAGAAGGAAGCAGGCTCCCTGCCGAGCAGACAGCCCAATGCGGGCTCAATCCCAGGACCCCAGGATGATGACCTGAGCCGAAGGCAGAGGGCTTAACCCACTGAGTCACCCGGGCGCTCCCCAATATGCATTTTCCAAGTTAGCACCGAGCCATTAGCTAACGGAAGAGAACAGACTTTGAACATGTCGGACAACCTTGCTCTGTCAGGGTCACCTAAGGACGCCATCTTCTGCTCTCCTTAAAGGCAGTTTAAGGCAGTTTCACATCTTCTCGGAGAACCTGAACTAAACGGCCATCCCTGAAATAAGCTGTCCTGGAGCTTCCAGGATAAAAGTGTAAGGGTCCCTGGCTGTGAATCTGCCCGGCCGTGCAGCATCAGAACAGACAGAGACACAGAAGCAGTTGAACACAGCGGTTAGGAGAAAACCCTCTTAGAAAGACTGCTTGGGTTCAAGTCTAGGGTCCATGCCTTATCAGCCTAGCGAAGCTGAATAAGTTCTTAACCTCCAGGTCCTCAATTACCTTGTGTATAATACAGAGATAGCAACAAACCTCAGGAGGGTGGTTTTGAGGATTAAAATAAAGTATCTGTGTAAAGAACTTAGAATAGTGCCTGACACATTTAATAATGATAAAATATTAATTTTAGGGGGCTCCTGGGTGGCTCAGTGGGTCAAGCGTCTGCCTTTGGCTCAGGTCATGATCCCAGGGTCCTGGGATTGAGCTCCACAGCGGGCTCCCTGCTCAGCAGGAGCCTGCTTCTCCCCCTCCTTCTGGCTTGTATACTCTCTCACTATCTCTGTCTGTCTCTCTCAAATAAATAAAATTTTTAAAAGATTTTAATTTTAGGGTTTTTTTTTAAAGGACCCTTTCCCTTAATTGACAGTGTGCCTAGAACAGTGACTATGAAATGGCCACCTGACAATGTGTTGGGTTTTGTTTTTTTTTTTAAGATGTATTTATTTGTTTGACAGAGAGAGAGCTAAGCAGAGGGAGTGAAGAGGAAGCCCGAGCCACCCAGACGCCCTGACAATGTTTTAAAAGGCAGTGTGACCAGGCAGGTGCTATCTTGGGTAACAAAACACACAACTCAGCACCCACCAGCATAAGCTCTGCTCCACAGCCCCAAAGTGTCACCCTCTCTTAGCACTTCCATTCTCTCAATGAGCATCTGTGCTCACAGGAGAAAAAGCATGTCTGTCCTCCTACTGCTTTCTCTGAAACCACAGAGATGTTTTCACAAATCCGAACAATTGTTTGAAACAATCAGACTTACTGTTCCCTACACCAAACTTTGGCCTGAATTCCAGAAGCCTGCAAAGCAAATTACCCCAACAAATTCAACGGCCCAGTGTTTCCAGGTGGTCCCAGATGCCTTCAGGGATGAATGAATGCCATCCCCTTAAGAGACTTCCATTTTGCATTTTTAGGCCCACTTGGATAGACCAACACCAGTGCATCTGCCTTTTTCCTTTTCAAAACGGGCAACTCCCATCCCCAACTTTTGCATTTTCACATTGGTCCAGAACAATCCTTTTATCTCATCAATCCCTCGTTCATCAGTTGCCCACTGTCTACATCTGTATTCTTTACTTTGGTGTTAAAAGCCCTTCATAATCTCTCAGCAGTCTATCTTTGTGCCCTTACTACCTACTGACCCTCTACTGAAGAGCAGAAAATGCAGATGTCTACAGGTCTCAGGCAAGTAGCATTAAGGAGTAAAACAGGCTTGTCGGAGAGAGGGAGTTGATTACTTCTATACAGGACGTGGCCAAGTCTATCTCCCAGCCCCCTTTTATTTTAAAAGAAAGTCAGAAATTTTTTGTTGAAATGTTGGCACCTACCTTAAATTTGGAATCCAGCAAGATCCAACCCCATGCAAGCCAAACAGAACATGTCTGCAAACTGCATTAGGCTGGCTTTGATCTTAGCCCGAAACCCACGTGCCCAGCAGATAGGTTTATTCAGCGTCGCTTAAACACGTCTCATATTTTTTTTTACCTCTCTACATTTCTGCTACCTCTCGTGTCATCTTTGACTTTCTGAATCCCACCCATTCTTTAAGACTCTGCTCAAATCCCACCTTTTCTATAAAGCTGTCCTTGATCACCTCTGTCTTACATCCACTTCTTGTTACTGCCTAATGTTTTCATTGGCACCTTAAGTACTGAAAGTTCCTACCCAGCCTTTCTAGCTTCTAAAGCTACATATTCTCTTGTGTAAACTCTTACATGTCAAACTAGACCTATCCACCTGCCTGTTCCAAAGACACCACAAAGTCAGCAAGCCCCATTCTGAACTCGTCTCCCCCCTCAACCTGGCCTCCCTCCGTTTCTGGCAACACTACTACTGTTGTCCCAATAGCCACAGGGAGAAACTGAATAACCATCCTAGATTACTCCCTCTCCATCCCCTAAGATCCAGGAGTCACCCCTAAATTCTGATGATTTTACCTCCTACCCTTGTCAGACACACTTTAGTTTGGGTTCCTTTTTGTTTGTTTGTTTGTTTGTTTTTAACTGAAGAATGGTAAAGTAATAGTACAAAGCTCCCGAGAGGGAGGGGACCCGAGAGGGGGGGCCACAGTTTAGGTTCCTATCACTCCTCACTTAGACAACAGCCTTCGAGCATGCTTCTGGCTTGAGGACCCACTCCTGAATCGCAGTCTCTTCTCTAAGACCACCAGATGAAGTTCAAAATTAAAACACTTCTCGGCCTAAGATCCTCTGCTGGCTCCCACAGTCTTCAGGGTAAAGCTCCGACTCCTGCTTGGACAGATGAAAGCCTTCCTGCTTTGCTGCCACAGCCTCCCCTCCAGCTGCCTCCTTGTGCCCGGCGCGCTAACACTGTGCTGCCCGATTTGGTAGCTACTAGCCATGTGGGGACTACTGAGCCCCGAAAATGGAGCTAGTAAATACAAAACACACGATCAATCTGGAAGACTTACTGAAAACAAAGCACGTAAAATACCTCAATAATTTAAAAACTGACTCCAAGCTGAAATATTTTGCCTGTATTAGTTACTACCTTCATATAATTAAGATTTGGAAACTAAATATTATAAATTACATACACAGCTTGCATTGCATTTCTATTGAATGGTGCTGGTCTAAGAAATCCACTTGTGGCTGCACAGAGGAAGGAGCTGTTGATAAAGGTAACCTCTAACTGGCTTATTTCTCTGGGTCCTTATCACCCGCCATGAAGTGAAATTAGTTAGACAAAGTGGAACGATGGATTCCAGCTCATTCTGAAGAAAATAAATACCCTGACTTACAGCAGGTGGGATATAATTATGTGTATTCACCAGCTTTATTTTGGAATTTGAATCCAAACTTAATGTATTATTCTACTTCAGTAAGTACCCACAGGATCTATTATAACTTTTTAAAAGACATTCTTCAGTATTCAAGAAAACTAAATTCACTAGCCATTCTTTTGATAAAACTAAGAACACCTGCCTGCCAAAGTGCTATCATCTTTTATTAGTGCTTTATTTCTCCCCTTGTCCTACTTTATAATCCTATATGAATTACTACGGTGAAATATTTGGGGCCTTTTGAAAGTCGGTAAGTTTGGTAAATTCAAACTAAGCTTAAGTGGAAACTTACTTCCTCAACTATAAGGGGTGTTATTCATTGAAATGTATTGCTGTTGTTGCTGTTAAAATAAAACAAGAACTTCAGCTTCTAATATCTCCTCCCCACCAGCAGCCAAAATCTGCAAGCTAAAAAAGTTTCTCTGGTCAGTAAGTGAGGGAATTTGAGGGCCTGGAGAACGGAATCTAGGATGCTGGATCTCTGGGTCCGAGAGATCCTTCCTCACTGAGGTACCAGTACCCAGAAGATCTGATGTTTTCTCCTTACAGCCTGGGCCTCCCATGATTGCCGCAGACTATTTTATGAGTCTCTACCTACATCTCATCCTCTGGAGACTGGCATGCACTGTAGCAGAAAGCATGAATACTGGGCAAAATTGCTATGTCTAATAACGAGTTACATGGATAAGAACATGAAAATATTGGACAGATGTTTCCATACTTGATCTAACTTATTTTAACCTTTTTTTTGTTGAGGGAGGGGGCGAGCAGGGCGAGGGGCAGAAGTAGAGAGCGAGAGCGAGAGCGAGAGCGAGAGCGAGAGAGAGAGAGACAGAGGGAGAGAGAAAATCCTAAGCAGGTTCCATGTAGAGCACAGCATGGAGTTTGATCCCACAACTCGGAGATCTTGACCTAAGTCCAAATCAAGAGTCAGAGGCTCAACTGACTGAGCCACCAGGCGCGCCTTAAATCTCACTTTTTTTAAATGAGCGTTTTCTTAAAGATTTATTTTAGAGAGAGAGAAAGAGAGGGAGAGAGAGACACACTCAAGCAGACTCCCTGCTGAGTGCAGAGCCCAAGGCAGGGCTTGATCGCGGGACCATGAGATCATGAACAGGACCACTCCACTGACTGAGCCACCAGACCCCCCCTAATCTAATTACAGGGCTTAAAACGGAGGCCACTAGTGCAAAAGGAAGAACACCATTCTGTAGAGCAGCTGTTTCAAGCACACTTTATCTGAACGTGTGTGTGCCTTCCACGCAGGAGTCAGTCTTTTATTTCTTCCCCCAAACACGTGTTTACTTCTCTCACAGATGACCAAAACCTCGCTGACACTTTGAATGCCCCCTGCTCCTGAAACACTTTTCATCATTTGAGCAAGAACTTTTGTTAACCATAAAAGCTATTTTTGGATTGTGTGAAACCCTATTTACTGTTTTGTTACCCGAAGTAACCAAGAACTCATATCCCTAAATATCTGCTCATTCTACACCATGGGTGAAAGAAAGAAAAAAAAAGACCAAGCAGTTCACAGTTTTCCCTTCCTCCCAACCATTCCCACTTCAAGTAAATGGTGATTCAACTTGTATCTGCAGATGACATGTTTCTGACCAGCCAGCTGAAGGGACGGGTCCCTCTCCCCTTACTGGACCAGAGGCAGATTCCTTTTTGGGAGGCTAGGGAAGGAGCCCAAGAAAGTCATCTTGCTGGGTTGGCTTCTCTCCCCTCTCCACCTCTCCCCTGTGGAGGAGCCAAGGCGCCAGACACAGGGAGACATCAGACCTAGTGTTCTTCCAGGAAGAATCCAGGCTGAGTCCTCTGGCTTTTAGTCAACCATGAAGGAAACTAAATGAGTGGCCATAGTATAAAACCAGCTCCAATAAAGCTGATAAACGCGGTAGAAACTCAAGCGTCTCCTCGACAAATAGTTGCACAACAGAAGAATACCCAATAGGAGGGAACCCTACAGCACCTTATTTGCAGAAACCCTCGAAACCCAGTGGTGGTACATACCAGCAAAGCAAGGAAGTCATTGGTCAAAAAGGTCTAATAATTAGGGGCACCTGGGTGGCTCAGTGGGTTAAAGCCTCTGCCTTCAACTCAGGTCAGGATCCCAGGGTCCTGGGATCGAGTCCCGCATTGGTCTCTCTGCTCAGTGGCGAGCCTGCTTCCTCCTCTCTCTGCCTACTTATGATCTCTGTCTGTCAAGTAAATAAATAAAATCTAAAAAAAAAAAAAAAGGGTCTGATAATTACCTACTGCTGTTTTCTGGGAGTGTGTGACTTGGCCAAAGCCATAATGATCTTTAGCCTCAACTGTCCTTGTCTCCAACTTTTTAAGGGGATGGGTGACCTTTGCTTAATGTCTTCTATTTAACATTATGTAACTTATTACATAAAGAAGATGATCAAACTTTTGTACATAGAGGTTGGACTGTGTATCTTTGGGGAACAGTTAAAGAAGAGGAACTAGGGGACACTTCAAGATAACTATTTCTGACGCTGGACGTGCGGTAACAGCTGCTGAGTCAAGTTCAGAGTGCTAAAAAAAAAAAAAAAAAAACCCAAAAGGCAGTAATGTCGGGAGGCCGGGAAAGCAAGACAGAAACCGCCCCAACAGAGCACGGCCGGCCAGGGTGCTACCAGAGCTTCGGCTGCCTCTGCAGAACTCGCCCCAGAAAAAGCAACTGTATTTGTCACCTGAGGTTGTTGCAGTTACTGTGGCCTTTGAGAGACAAGCAGATTCTGGTAACGCAGCCTTATCTGTCCTTGCCTGGGTGGATTCTGACTCTCTGACCTTCCGCCCTTCTTCTTCACGTCCACAACAGCAAACTGGACAACAGGCACTCATTCTGTCCCTCTCTTATGGTACGTGCTACGCCCAAAAATGCAGCATTAACGCTGCACAATATGTTCAGGGGTTTTGTAACAACGATTTTTGCAGCTCCCTACTTTACAACAAGGATTCGGAGTTCAAAGCGCTTCTAGCCACTTGCTCTTCGCCCTAGAGACGAGCGGCTTCTGCCTGGTGCCTGTCACTTGCATGCAACCTCCATCCAACATTTGAAAAGCTATTCCATCCCTCTAAGAGACCGGTCTGCTGAAAATATACTTCTTTAAAGACAAACTCAAAGATAAGAGCCTGGCCCCTTTAAAAATTAGAAAGGGAGCAGAAAGCCTGCTAGAGTAGTTAATGGATAATCTTAGAATTTGTTGCAAATCAAAACTTTACACTACCCTTTGACTTCACAGTAAGATGAATAGAAATCTGAATAGGAAATAGGGTTTGGTCTGGGTTTTTTTCTTCCCCTGTCTTTTTTAAGCAACTGTGTTTTCTCTATCTCTGTTTCTGCTAAGAAAAGGAAGTAAATTAAAACAAGAAGGGCATTCACTTAGAAAGTTTTTTTTTTTTTTAACATGTGCACTGTGCACCAGCAAGCCCACTGAGGTGATCAAAGGTGGAAAAAAACTAAACTCACAGACTTGGAAACACAAAATTAAGCCCTTGATCTCAAAATAATATTGAAATACAACCGATGGCTATTAAAAGATATTCCTTGATTAGATCAGCCTCCAATGTTTTAGCTTGTTAAATTTGATTAACTGTGCTTTGAGAATAAAACAGTGCTAAGATCTGCTTGAAGTACGATTCACACAAACATACAATTCTTTGCCTACCAACATTTTTACGGATTGCCATCTTCAGGCATCCCAGTGTCTCTTACTAACAAGATGTTTCTGTCAGCACCACACCGGCGGAGCAGGTACCAACCGCCTCCTCAGCAGCTGACTAGGCCGGGAGCAGACCTTTGGCCTGACAGGATTTCCCGAGGCACAGGGAGTGGGCTCCGTTGGTTTTCTTAAACAGCCAGTCTTTCCATTTCATCACAATGGGCTTCTGTGGTGTCAGTAATCACAGCTGGCGCTGCTAAGATACGCAAAGGTCAGGACTGAGAAAATAGAGGAAGAGTTTCTGAATGACGGTTACTTACCAGCCACCAAGGAGCAAAAGAAGCACCAAGACACAGAAGAGTTCAGAAGGAAGAAAAATGGCTGATGGCTCAAAAAACCCTGATCTGATTTTAAAAAACATCTTCTCATTCTAAAATTTCTTTAAAGAACTTATTTTGTCTTGTTTTTTAAGATTTTATTTATTTACTTGAAAAAGAGAGATCACAAGTAGGCAGAGAGGCAGGCAGAGAGAGAGGAAGAGAAGCAGGCCCCCTGCCGAGCAGAGAGCCCAATGCGGGACTCGATCCCAGGACCCTGAGATCATGACCTGAGCCGAAGGCAGCGGCTTAACCCACTGAGCCACCCAGGTGCCCTGCCTTTTTTTAAAAAAATAAAAAACAATAATTTCCCGGAGATTTAAAAAAAAAAAAAAAAGGCAAAACAAAAAATATAAATAGTCCATCCTTGACATAGCATTCACTAGATTGGCTCTAGATTTGGCAAAATGTTCTAAGGAATGATCAGTCAAATCCAGTTTTGGATTTTGATGCCAGTTCAAATAATCCTGAATTTTAGGAGATGGACTTCAACTTCAAAGAGAAAAATAAATAAATAAATAAATGCCTAGGGTTTTGGAGTAACTTGAAGTTTAGTGACCCTGACAATGTCTATGCCAGATATCTCACGAATTATCAAAAACTGTTCTAGTCCTTCCTGAGCAATGAAAGATATTTAATCTGTTGAGTTTATTTACATTTATTAATTCTACCTAAACCTAAATTTGATTCAAAACAGTCTCCTTCTTGGCGTCTCATTCCTGGCACAGACTCGGTGCTCTCTTAGACCCTTGGTTCCCAGCTAATTTGGATGAACACAGTGCACTGAGAATTAAGACAGTGTCTGTCTGGGGGTCAGGCCTGATTCTTGATTTCAGTTCAGGTCATGATCTCGGGGGTTGTGAGCTCAAGCCCTCCGTACTAGGTGTGGAGCCTACTTGGGATTCTCTCCCTCTGCCTCTGCCCATCCATCTTGTTAAAAACAAAAACAAAAGCAAGAGTGTCTGCCTGTGAAGGAGTTAGAGCATCTTTTGCCCTCTGGTAACATGGCTGCAGAGGGCTCAGCCCCAGTCCAAAACCCGCCAGCGTGACTAATACTTCAAAGAGCACTCTGAAAATACACCCCAGCCACAGCAGCCCTGCAGGCGTGGATTCCTGTTTGTGATGAAAGCTTTTCTGAGATTTCATGGGTTTCCATGTTTGCGTGTGTTTAGAAAAGGGGAGGTGTCCCACTCCTCCCGGCTTTGTAAAGGCATACAGTGATGAGTCTTCTCTATAATTCTAAGAATTATCTAACTGCTAACCAACTCCCTAGTATCACATCAAGTTAAAAAAAAAATTTTTATCTGAATGATGATGAAAAATAGTTAGAATTGGGCCTAGATCAGTTTTCCTTCCACTAATGTCATTTCCATATATTTCTGAGATTGTCTACCCCCAGCTTTTTCTTTTCTGTTCTTATTACCCTTTCCTAAGAAATTATTTTAAATATGTGCAGTTCTGTTTTGTGGTTTTAAAGTTTCAGGAAGAAAAAGACCACACTGCTAGAGAGGGACAGATAAGATAAGAAAATGGAAAGCCTGAGTGGTCTAGATTAAGGATGCTGGCACAGCAGAGAAAAAACTTTTGTGATTGAGAGTTGGAAGGTCCAGGCATAGCAAGGGGAAAAAAATCTTTGGAGCTGAATTATGAGCACTATCCCTTACTGATTTTCAGATCTTGGACATCAGTTTCCTGATCTGAAACCAATACTGCACGTTCGTTCACAATTTGGCCAGTAACATCCCCTCGGGGGTGTTTTGGAAATTTGTGGAGGGCATTTTAATCTTTCTAATAAGGTTGTGCCCAAGTATTACCTTTTTAAAAATTTTTAAATAAAACTTATATCACCTAGTATTTACCATTTTAACCATTTTTTTAAGTGTATAGTTGCTGTGGCATTAAATACACTTACCCTCTGCTGCCATCATCACCTTCCATCCCCAGAACATTCTCGTTTCCCCAGACTGAAACACTGTTTCCATGAAATTTCCCCAAACCCCTGGCAACCACCACCATTCTACCTTGTTTCTATGAATGTGACTACTCTGGGTACCTCGGTATTTGACCTTCTATAGCTTATTTCACTCAGCGTAATGTCTTCAGGTTTCTTCCATGCTGTAGCATGTAGCCCAAGCATTAACGCTAGAGGCTGCTTTTAGGCAACAGGCTTGAGCAATGGAAACCCGAGCAAGGCAAAAGGGTTCACAGTGACCACCGAGCACCGAGCTGACCCAAACAAGCTCATTAAGTGACCCCCCTTGAAACAGCCATTTGGCCCTAACTGACCATTACAACCAAGCACAAGCAAGATTACTAGGAAAGGAAGGTAAGTTCCCACAATCCTTCACTCTGCCATATAACTGGTGCACCACCACCACCTTGACAGAAGACAGTCCCTCCTTTGCTGTCCTACCCACTCCTCCCTTGCAGCGTATTCAACAAATTTCTATCTCCTTTGTTCTGTCTTGGGTGAATTCTCTCACACCTGTGCCACCAGCCCCCACCCAGCTGGAATGCCCCACATTTGGTGGCCAATATGGAGACCCTCTGTCAGCTCTGGACTCTCTCCAGATTCTCCAGGAACTTCTCGGGACTTTCCCTCAACGGAACTGACTCTCGTAACCTCTGAGCAAACTTACTCTTTGGTGAGGATCTGAAGCCCCATGGGGAACATGCCAGACCATCCCTGCCTGAAAGGGTGAGGGATCCCACCCCCCTCCTTTTTCTTTTCAGCCCTTTGGCAACCAACCCTAGTACTCCCCAGACAACTGAATGTCTCTGACCAAAATGGCTCCCTGTTGCGGTCTGAAGGTCTGAGGGCAAACAGGTTGGACTGCCCATGCCTGTGAGGGTGAAGGACCCCATCCTGCTCCCCTCCCACTCCATCTACAGCTCATCTAGGGTGAACGGGAACACCTTAGCGACTCAGTTGGGACCCTCTCTTGAGACTGGCTGACTCTCAGCAACCTTGCTTCCCTTTTTCTCTTTGTTCTGGCAGATCCAGCTACCATCTTGACCTATAGGCAAAACACATTTCCACACATCTGAGGGGTGAGTTCTCTCCCTTCTTTTTCCAACCCTGCCAACCATGTGTCCGGCTTTCCCTGTTGCAGGAGACACCCCGGCAAGGATTGCAACTGCCATTCGCCCGTGACCCTCTCCTTGGTGGGTTGCCCCAGAAGGGTCAATTGCCCTGCATAAGGTCCCATATTTTTCAGGTCAGTGGGAAGCCCTGACTGAAAGTGCAACCAGAAGTCAGAGTCTTGGGGCACCTGAGTGGCTCAGAGGGTTTAGCCCCTGCCTTCAGCTCAGATCATGGTCAGGGTCCTGGAATCGAGCCCCAGGAGGGAGCATGCTTCCCCCTCTCTCCACTTACTTGTGATCTTTCTCTTTGTGTCAAATAAATAAATAAAATCTTAAAAAGAAAGAAAGAAAGCCAGATATACAGAAGTCAGTTTCATTCCTTTTGGTGGGACAGCTCTTTGGAAATCGGCAGCAGTCTTTCCCACTCTGGGACAAGCCTCCTCTATTCCTTTGGACTCACTCTTGGGCTGTATTCTTTAAAACTGGAACAAATCTACAGACCTATACCCCTGAAACAAATAATACATTTTATGTTAAATTAAAAAATTGAAAATTAAACATAAAGAAAAAGAAAGTATACTTCTGGGAGAAAAAAAAATAATGGAACAAATTACAAATTTGACCCCCAAAGCCTGAGGAAAAACATTTCTTCTTTTTATATAACATTTCCTGGCCTCAGTACAGATCAAGAGCTATGGCTCCTCCACAGAACACTTTCTTATAATACTATTTTCTAACTTGGCCTCTTTTGCTGGAACACTTCCAAATGGTCGGAGGTCTCGTAGGCACAAGGCTTCACAGCACTGTCCTCAAAATCCTGACCTCCACAAAAACTGTAGAATTTATCTTGCTCAGTTTCATGGCCCATCTGACCCTGTGTATAGCTTTCATGGTCTGTGGTAAACTGAAACTTTCAAGTTTTGCTTCAATGATAAAATGAAATCACTGGACAGTGACATCATTTCCAAATAAGATAAAATATTAAAGTATTGATTACTAAATATAGGTTTATGCTTTTGGCTTCCCCTTGCAGAGAAACTAAAGATACCTGGGTCTGTAGGAAAACATGCTTTGTGCCTTATTGGAAGAATGTCCTATGAAGGGAAAGCTTTAGTAAAGAATTCTGGGACGCCTGGGTGGCTGAGTCGGTTAAGCATCCAACTCTTGATTTTAACTAGGTCATGGTATCAGGGTCGTGAGATGGAGTCCCACTTCATGCTCCTCACTCCATGGGGAGTCTGCTTTTCTCTCTCTCTCCCTCCCTCTACCCCCTTCCACTCTACCCCTGCCCCCACATGCATGTGCAAACTCTAAAACAACTTTTTAAAGGAATTTTGGGGCCGCCTGGATGGCTCAGTCTGTTAAGCATTTGCCTTCAGCTCAGGTCGTGATCCCAGGCTCCTGGCATCGAGTCCCACATCGGGATCCCTGCTCAGTGGGGAGTCTGCTTCTCCTTCTCTGCTCCCACTCCCCCTGCTTGTGCTGTCAAATAAATAATATCTTTAAAAAAATAAAAAAGACAGTTTTCTTGGATTAAGTCTGCTCTTAATAAGAAAATGGAAGAGGTTGTTTTTGTTTTCTCTGTATCTGCCCAGAAAACCAAAGTTTCTGTTTTGTCTTTGTTGGGTCTTTGGTTACTTAAGAGAACTAAAACTTCTCAATATTAAAGGAGCTAAGTTTGGCTAACAACTGTGTAACCCTCTTTTTGCCTTTGGAATATCTCATTGCCACTTTGGGTAAATAAGTTTTAAGTGTTGTAATGATCTGTAATCCTATTTAGGCAGGCACTTTATAACTTTGAGGGTTTTTTAGGCAAAATTCCCAAGATTCAAATTCTAAATGAAATCTTTTTTGACTGAGCTTGTTTATTCAGTATGTTAACTAATCCAGAATTTAGAAATTATATGAAATCCCTGAAGTTTCAAAATGTTTTAGTATAGGGTCATCACTTGACATTCTAATTATTAAAATGCTAGGTGTCACAGAAATAACCGGATTTCCTGGTCTGCTGCATTATAATGTATTCTCATGTCAGATCTTCAACCATGTCCATTTCTGAGGGTTTTGTGGTTTTTTTGTTTGTTTGTTTGTTTTTGTCATTTATAGCTGTCCTGTTGCTCTTGAGAAATGAGTTTTGTCTTCAAGGGGATTCATAAAAAAGACTTTTTTTTTTTTTTAAGATTTTATTTATTTGGCAGAGAGAAATCACAAGTAGGCAGAGAGGCAGGCAGAGAGAGAGGAGAAAGCAGGTTCCCTGCGGAGCAGAGAGCCTGACGCGGCGCTTGATCCCAGGACCCTGGGATCATGACCTGAGCCGAAGGCAGAGGCTTTAAACAACTGAGCCACCCAGGCGCCCCCATAAAAAAGACTTTTGACAAATAGAGGTTTTTGAGGTCTTTAAAATCATAAAATTAAAATGGGTAAGAATTTCCAGAACCAGCCAAAAAAAGCTGCATTCCAACTGAAGAAGAATTAGTCACATGAGACTAAGTGAATTCAGGAAGATGATTATGGTTTTAGTGAGTCTTGTTTAAAATACTGCTGATTCTCTAATGTTTGCTCTTCCAGATTAAGGAAATTTTCTCTTAAAATATATATGACTTACAGAGGTTTGATAAAGCATTCCCTTGTGAACAAATGGAATCCTTTTCTCTCCCCACCTGAACTTTCTGAAATTCCAAAATTCTCATTCAGTATTCTTCCTCTCATGGCAATTATAGCTATATGCATAAGATCGGTAAGAATCTGTTCTCCTTGTAACAGGACACCATTGGAAACATTGGTTATTTTACCAAGGCTTTGACTAGAATGTCACATTTGAGAGAGACATGCACAGCCTCCAATATGACCAAACAGTTTTAAGGAATAAGGCTGACACCACGGAGCCATAAAGCCCATTGGAAATGTTGGCTGGAGAACTTGCTTACAGAGTTCCCGGCAGCTTTACCAGGGAGTTAAGAATGTCACTTCCTGGCAGATGCAGGAACCTCAGAATATTTTGGGAACCTCAAGAAGAGGAATTTGCCCAAATCTATAGGTACTGCAGGCACATATGTCTAATAGCATGTATTTGGCTTGGTTTCTGGAATTCTAGAAATTCTATTATAAGTTCAATCTACAGATTCCTTATAAAAAGTTCCAGCAAAACTGGATTTAAAGGATCTATTTGATCAATCACTATTCTTACTGAGTTTATGTAAATAATTAGGCCAAGTTTGGTTGGGATTTTTTTTGTATGTATGTATCTAATTTTTAAAATTTAAATTGAACTAACGGGGCACCTGGGTGGCTCAGTGGGTTAAGCCTCTGCCTTCGGCTCGGGTCATGATCCCGGGGTCCTGGGATCGAGCCCCGCATCGGGCTCTCTGCTCAGTGGGGAGCCTGCTTCCTCCTCTCTGTCTGTGCCTGCCTCTCTGCCTACTTGTGATCTCTCTCTCTCTCTGTCAAATAAATAAATAAAATCTTAAAAAATAAATAAATTGAATTAACATATAATATAATATATTAATAGTTTCAGAGGTAGAGGTCAGTGATTCATCAGTCTTATATAATACCCAGTGCTCATTATATCACTGCCCTCCTTAATGTCCAGCACCCAGTTACCCCCCACCTCCTCTCCAGCAACCCTCAGTTTGCTTCCTGTGATTAAGAATCTCTTATGGTTTGTCTCCCTTTCTGATTTCATCTTATTTTTTCCTCTCTTCCCTTCCTGTATTGTTTCTAAAGTTCCACATATCAGTGAGATCATATAATTGTCCTTCTCTGATGGAATTATTTCGCTTAGCGTAATACCTTCCCGTTCTATCCATGTTGCTGCAAATGTCAAGACTTCATTTTTTCATGGCTAATATTCCAATATATATACACCACATCTTCTTTATCCATTCAACTGCTGATGGACTTTTGGACACTTTCCATAGTTTGGCTATTGTGGACATTGCTGCTATAAGCATTGGGGTGCAGGTGCCCCTTTAGGTCACTACATTTGTATCTTTAGGGTAAATACCCAGTAGGTAAATACCCATAGGACAGCTCTACTTACAATTTTTGAGGAACCTCCATACGGTCTTCCAGAGTGGCTGCACCAGTTTGCATTCCCACCAACAGTGTAAGAGAGTTCTCTTTTCTCCATATCCTTGCCAACATCTGTTACTTCCTGATTTAGTTTTAGCCATTCTGACTGGTGTGAGGTGGCATTTCACTGTGGTTTTGATTTATATTTCCAGTTAGGCCAAGTGAGTTAAAACTGGACTTGTTTTACAAACAAATTAGTCTTAGGGTGTCTGGCTGGCTCAGTTATTGGAGCATGCGATCTTGTGGTCATGAGTTCAAGCCCCATGCGGGTGTAGAGATTACTTAAATAAAACTTCAAACAAATAAATGAATTAGTTTTGATTTAGCTATCTGGAAATAAGGGTGAATTCAGAGAGAAAAATTATGTTTCAGTAACGCATCCTTATGGATTAGATTCTAGCTTTGACTAACTGTCTTTATTTTTTATTGGGGGAGCAGAGGGAAGGAGAAAGAGAATCTAAAGCAGGCTCCATGCATGGAGTCCGATGTGGGCCTTGGTCTCACAACCCTGAGATCATGACTTGAGCTGAAATCAAGTATCAGATGCCTAACCAACTGAGCCACCCAGGCACTCCCAATTAACTGTCTTTAAATGTTTGTTGTTTGCCTAATCTAGACAACCTGAGATAAACTTCAGAGAAATTGCCACAATAGTTTATGTACAGACAATCTTCATGCTTGTTATTCTGTGGGTGGGGATAATAACAGGACCCAGTGGGCATATGATTATTTGAACAGCTGGAAAATGGGATGGACTCCCCAACACCTGTATAACTCAACTATCACTCTGACCAATCCTGTATGGCTGGCAGGACAAAATCACTCCTTAAAAGCTGAAGTCTATCCCACTCCATGCATTTAACTATGGACTTGTGGAGATAATGAATGGCCCCACTATCCTTATCTATCCACTTATATTGGATGAGATCCTTGGGGATGCCCACATCCCCAGACAAGTCTGCTCCCACTTGCCAGTGATTCTTCATATTAGGCTATTTGCTAAGCCTAGACCTCAAAGAGAGCTTCTTGATAGTTTTGTCCCGTAGCCATACTTGTCCTAGGAGCCACCTCCATTGATGTAAAATTCCAAGTAGAGGCTTTGGTCAAGTGTAGATAGAACGGCCACCTTTAACTACGCCAACATGCAGTTACTCACAAATTCGAAACGTGGCCCTCTGAAACCAAATGGCCCTTGATATCCTGCTGCAGCTCAAGGAGAAACCTATGCTCTATTAAAACAAAATGTTATGTATACTCTCCAGATTACCATGAAAATGCTACAGGGTTACCAGAAGGCATGAATATTCAGATTGGTGCTTTAAATGATCCTCTCTCCTTTGATAGGTTAAACTCCTGGACTAGAGGAAGATTTTCATCAACTATCAAAGGTCTTTTATTTGGGCTTCTCTTTCCCATAATAGCAATATTACTACTACTACTACTACTACTACTACTACTACTACTACTACTATTACTATTACTTTGATGTCTTTTCTGATGTCTCTCCACCTGGTGTTAAGATTCCTTTACTGCCATAACGTTGAGCTGATAGATGACCTTTTCTGCTCAGGGAGATTCATACACACTGTTTAGCTTGGATTTGGCTGCCTCTGTCTTTTATAATTCCTACATATAAATTCCCAACTGACCAATACCGACCTATAGCTAAGGAAATCTCTATGCCCCTCATTCAGCTCCTGAGAAGCTCCTGAAGATGAGGCCTCCCCGTCAAAAGCCAAAGATCTGTCACTGTCGCTCTGTCAGCAGGGGGATACAGAGGTCACTTTTAGGCAACAGGCTTGAGCAATAGAAACGTGAGCAAAGCAAAAGGGCCCACAGTGACCACCAACCACCGAGCTGACTCAAACAGGCTCATTAAATGACCCACTTTCAACTAGCCATAGGCCCTCACTGACCATTACAAGAGTCCTAAGCACAGTCCTAAGATTACCAAAAAAGGGAAAATTCCATATGTTCCCATATTCCCTCACTCTGCCTTATAACTCTGGCTCCTCACCACTGCCTCATCACAGCCCCTCCTTTGCTGTCCTGCCCGCTGCTCCCTTGCAGTGTATTCAGGAACCTTCTATCCCCTTTGTTCTGCTTTGGGTGAATTCTTTCACACCTGTGCCACTAGCCCCCACCCAAATGGGATGCCCCACATTTGGTGGCCCCCCATCTGACTGGAACACCCCACATCAACTTTTAAAATACATGTGATTTAATGAAAAATTACTTATTTTATTTCTTCTCCTTCTATAAAGGCATTATTTTCATTAAATTATGTATACAGTTAGCTTTTATGACCCAGGTATTTTATTTCAGGAGAGAAAAGGAGGTCCTGGGCCTGACACACTGTTCTAGATACGTGACAGGGTTGCTGTGAAGGTAAATATGCTGCAGAGCTCAGAAAGCACCTCACAAGGAAGAGGGGGGACAGGGACACTAGGATCAATTATCCTGACCCCGGGATTCAGTATCCTGCAAGCTGAAGTGCAGGAACAAAGCAACACTTGGCAACGAACTGTGGAAAGTCCCTGAGGCGGCTCCTGAAGAGTAAGAAACATAGAAAAGAAAACCATGTATTCATGTAAATAGAGACACAATTAAGTAAGCACAGGCACACTTGACTTACATTGAGGCTATTAAAATGTTTCATAAATTCAATCATCAATATATGGTGATATTTTAAACTCCACAGATGGGTGCAAAGATCAAGAGAGGCATGGCCAGCTGTTGCTGGACTGTGGTCATCCTCAGTCATCTGAATCTTCTGGAAGCAGCCAGGAGAAGGGACAAGGCATAGGAGATATCATCTCACCTCAACACTATGTACCTCTTACCACTGGATTTCCCTATCTTTAAATTGCTCCACACTGAAACTAGACAAGGTATTTTATTTCTATTATTTAACCATACCCTTACACTGTGTGTGTGTGTGACCAGAGAAAGTCTCCAAACCAACTAATGTCTTTCCCTGTAAGAGTGAGAGAAAACTGTTAAACCTTCAAGGTCTATTACACTGAAGATCAAAAGAAAAAAGAATTTAAGAACATAAAGTGCTATTAGAGTAAGAAGTAGTCACAAGTAGAGAAATTAGTAGAACACACAGTTCAGCAATTCAGCCAATCCACAAACCCAGGGTGAAACTGGCCCCAAAATATTTTGAGCACCACACAGGTCAGGTGCTAGAGATGGAGCAAAGGAAAGGGGGCTCTGCCCCTGCCCTTTGATGCATCCAGTCTACTTTACCCCTTTATTCTTTACCATTTCCTGAGGTGTAAAGACAATTCCCACACAAAACCCCCCAATATATTTTGTAGAAAAAGCCACAGTTTTCACCAGCCTTTCCCATACTTACATTGAATTCATTATAGAGTATAAAAGCCTGACAAAAAGATGCTATTGCTGGTTTCAACTGAAGTTAAAAAGATGTCTGTCGATTTCTTTCTCTCCCATAAATTCAAAATCTCTTAGTTAGGAGTTTGGAGTCTATATTCTGAGGATAATTTTCATGATTGCATAAACCATGTATCACTTCTGAAAGCTACTGCTGAATTCTACAAATACTTATTTTTGTCTAACTAAATACAATTTGGAACGCATGACAACTTACTGCCTTACTAAAAGCAGCAGCTCTGTTTTAGCTTACTTATCTGCAAATGATCAGTTTTCTAGGCTTCTTATGTATTCTGTCCTATCCTATCAAGTTCCTACGTTAGTATATTACACTTTGAAAGAAGGGAAAAAAACCCTCACGAAACAAAAGAACCCCAACTAGCTTGTTCTGATGAGTGTTCCGTAGCTATTTAACGTCCACCATTTTGAATCGTAAGTGGCCAGAAGTAAGGATCCTTACTCATCTGAAGTAGGAGAATACTGGTGAGTACCGCCTGCGGCACAAAACTCATAAATGGGCAAATTTTCACTAACCTGAGTAGTCAAATTGCAGCAGATGTTGAGATCTGCAGGAAAATAAATGCAAGGTTAGAAAAGCAAGAAAAGCACTACTGGAAAAAAAATCTGAAAAAAGTGGGGTAAGGTGAAGGAGAGGAGAGGTCTAATCATTAACGTAATAACCACGAGAACAGAGGAAGAGCAGTGTATTTTTAGAAACTGTAACTAGTAAGTAAAGTATCTGGAAAAAAAAAGGCAATGTTTGGGCTCGATCCAAGAATTTTTAAATTTTCAACATGCAAGTTCCAATACACCAGATAAAAATAAGTTGGATAAAAAAATTCATCAACTGTTGGCTGGCCTTATAGATAGAAACGAGAGAGACTCTCTGTCATAGGCCTCTCAAGGGCAATAGGAAACAGTCTTATTTTTAGTATTTTCCACATTTCTAATTCTGCCCTCCACCAATACGGCCGCACACTTACTGTCACCTCCTCAAAGAGGTTGTCTCTGACTTCCCAAACTGAAGTGACCTCCCACCATCACCTTCCACTGCATTTTATTTTCTTCAAAGAAAATATCACTGTTTGAAAACTACCTGGTTTGCTTGTTTATCAGGCTCTGTGAGCGCAGAGATTTTATCTGTTCTCACCACTGCATCCCTACACCTACAACGCTAACGGCACCTAGCAGGTGCTCAGTGAATATTTGTCAAATGAAAGAATGCTCCAATCTGTTCCAGTGAGTTATCATTAGAGGAAGACACACACATGCAACAAAAAACCCATCAGAATAATGGGAATAACCCATTCTAATTCTAGAGACAGCCCCACCACTCAAGCAAAATAAAACCTCTCCAATCCTCAACGTTCTTAATCTATTCAGTATTAGTGCTGCTTTCCTCATAGAAGGTTGCTGGGAGAATTGAATCAAAAATGTACGAAACAGGGGCTCCTGGTTGGCTCAGTTGGTTAAGCATCTGCCTTCAGCTGGTCATGATCCCAGGGTCCCCACATCAAGCCTTATATCAGCCTGCTTCTCCTTCTCCCTCTGCCCCTCCACCCCCAACTCATGCTCATAGAGAGCATCACTCTCTATGCTCACTCGTTCTCTCAAATAAATAAATAAAATCTTTAAAAAAATGTATGAAACAAACTAAGGGTTGCTGGAGGGGAGTTGGGTAGGGGGATGGGCATTAAGGAGATATATTGAGTACTAGGTGCTACATGAACTGATGAATCACTAAATGTTAACCTTGACACGAAATTAATAATAATAATTATAAATGTTTATGTGTGGGGGGTGCCTGGACTGGCTCAGTTGGTAAAATATATGACTCTTGATCTTGTGGTTGTGAGTTCAAGCCCCACATTGGGTGTAGAGATTTAAAAAGATGTCTGTGTGAAATAAATACTTTCATATCCTTTTTGGAAGTTCGCTGGGAAAGGAAAATAAATGAAATGAAATGAACAAATAAATGGATGAAACAATTCCAGACCACATAACAACAAAAAAAACCCTGCAAGCCATGTATGTAGGTGTTATATATGTGTATATAAGCAACACAGTGAATCTCAATGGATGAATCCTGATATTTAAATTAATCCACTATACAAAAAAATTCCTCATGTCAAAGGAATTTATAAGCCTATTTTTATATGAAAAATAGAAAAAAAATAAAAATTACACTTGACCCTTGAACAACATGGGTTTGAACTGTGTGGGTCTACTTATAAGCAGATTTTTTTTTCAATGAATACAGTAGAGTACTGTAAATGTATTTTCTTATACTGTTTTTTAAACTGCCATTTATTAAGCAATCTCTATACCCAACAATCTCTATACCCAGCTTGAACTCAGAATCCCAAGATCAAAAGTCACATGCTCTACCAACTAAGCCAGCCAGGTGCCCCTCTCTTTTAAACTTAACATTTTATTTTCTCTAGCTTACTTTACTGTAAGAATACAGTATATGATATATATATATTTATTTATTTATATAGTATACAAAATATGTCTTAACCAACTATTTATTATCAGCAAGGCTTCCTGTCAACAGTAGGTTATTAGTATTTAAGTTTGAAGAAGTCAAAAGTTATCGGCAGACTTCTGAATGCATGGGGGTCCAGTGCCCCAACCCCCGCATTTTCAAGGGTCAACTATACTTAAATTAGAAAATCTGGTGAAAAAACAATATGATTATACTTTATTCTGCAAAGTACCATAACATTCTGCATTAGCTAATAAATGTCAAAGTAACAATCAACATAACTAGGATAATAAACCAAAACCAAGAAGAAAAAGAAGGGAGAAAATGAAACCGTTAGCCCCTAGTATTTAGTCTCCAGTGTTTAGCCTCTAGACTAAAAACAAAATTTTAATGTTAACTCCATCTTGGGTTTAATCTGATTATAGAGCAAGTAAGACTGACAGGGAAATTCTTCAGGCTATACAATTCTATCATAAGTCAATTGTAAAATATTTCCAAAGCATGGCAACCATTCTGCCCAAGGCTGGGGATATTTAATGGACCTCAACCCTTTTCCCCTTTCAGAACCTTACCGTGATCCATGATAAATGCAACAGGAGAGATCAGCCCAGCAGCCCAGTTCTGGCCCACCACACAACCAACCACCTTTGGTTTACGAGGATCCTACTAGGAGGCCTGCATTCTCAGCGACACAACAACCTTGACCCTGAGCTCTAAACAGGTTCACAACAGAAAGAGGACAAAGCCAGTATAACTGCTATTGGCATCTCTGAAAAACTGGAATGTGTCAGAATGGCACAACCCCTGACTGGGAAAGGAGTCAAACTCTTAGGAGTTGACTAGGGTTACATTACCTGAGGAAACTATTTCGTTCCTCTAAAAATTCTGTTTCTACTATGTACATGTTGACATTTTAGGCTATGATAAGCTTCTATTTATTTTCCATGGATCTTCGCAGATGTTATGCTCCTTCTGTTGCCTTTTTAACGATGTGATGTCTGGCAAGCAACTTCCCCTTTCCGTGCCTTGGTTCCTTTACTAGTCTAATTTTAAGAAGTGCAGTTAAATCACCTGTATAATCCCTTTCGACTCCTTAATTACTGCTATATCTTTGCAGGTATGTAAATATTCTATTTAAAAGCCACACTCTTAAGAGGAGCCACACTCTTAAGAGGAGCCAGGCTCAAGCCCCGACTACCCCAGGTAGGAGCCTCGCATCACACCGATCTCACAGCGTGGCCCTGAGACGCCTGTGAAGGATAATGTTTGCGGGAGCTTCTTGTAAACTGAGCGCTAATAAAAATAGGAGAAGTCAATAAATGTTACATCTGTTTAAAAGCAATTGGTAGTTTAAAACAAACCCTTGTGTGGGTATGAGGACCGTCCGAGCAGAATCAGAAACTCTCCTCAAAACTCAGCTCGGAGCTCAGGAGCTGCACTTGCTCTCGCCCTGCTATTCCAGGAATGAATCCATTCCATTTGACACAGATGCAGTCACAGTCAGAAGGCATAACTCACAGCAGCTGTCCATGTTTGCAATTCTACCTCCAAATGGTAGGCATCACCTACCATTAAATGAGCTTTTCTCCAATATGTTACAAGGAAATATAAGCGTCCTGATTACAGGTGAGCTGCCAATGGGTAGAGGAAGGTAGAAAGCTAGATACAAGTAATGGGAACAGAAAGCAGGAAAAGCACAAGGGAAAACAGACAGTGGCACGGGCAGTCTGGGCGCTAATACGTAAGAGATGTGCAGCCCTTAAATGATCTTTGAGTGCTGGAGACTCTGCCCTGCAGTACAATTACGTAACTCAGGCCTGTTTCCTCTTATGCTCTGTAATCCGTGGAGCTAATGTCTGCAAAGCCTTCTCCAAAAAGACGCTCCAGAACATGGAGGTACGGTTAAACTAGCAGACAAGTACTCTCAGTGGATCAGACGACACTCTCCAGCTGTCACAACCACCTGATAAATATGGCGGAAGGCCAATGTCCAAGTATAGCCTAAGGGAAGATTCTTCAAATTCAGATTTCTATTCCTTTCGTCTTCTATCGTAGTAACTTACTTTTTAATGACATAAAAATCACAATGGGACACTTACCAGCTGATTTAGGTTCCTCAAACCTCAACAAACTTTAATTTGATACTAAGCCAAGCAGTTGAGGGATAAGCAAATATCCATATAACAGTTAAATTTTGAAGTTATTCAAAAGTATATTTTAACAAACAAAAACAGAACAAAACAGAAACCTGGTGAAATTTACACATTGACAAGAAAGAAGGAACAGCTTTCCAACACAAGGACTCTTTAGGGCCTTCTCAGGACACTAAGGACCTATCAGTGGCCTCAGTTTATATATAACTCTAAAATATAAGCAAATTTTTCCTGTTTTCCCTATAATTTCTTATGTTAACCAAATATATGACAGATCTTGCTATGAATTTTTACATTTGTCCATTTTTTTCTTCTGCCATGCTTTATGTTTAGTATAGAAATCAAATCCTAACCTAAGACTATGTATATTCCATGATCTGCTTGTCACAGATTGTGAAAAGTGATTCAGTTTTCTCACATTCACAATGTGCTAGAAATCAGAAGAGGAGATGAAGAGGCTGGAAATATGGTTACATGACATCTTCTCACTTGCATTACATTAAAACAGAAGCCCATCTCTTCCACAGTCCCCACCCCCCGCCTCCCCGCCCATGGCTGTGCAGCAGGCTCTGAGGGCTGGAATGGTCCAGCACTGTCTCTTTCCTTAGTTCTGAGAATGGAAGGGAAACAGGCCACACTCCATCTGTGAGGTTACTTGATGAAGGCACAGCAGACTCTTTCATAAAAAGAACATGAGACTCAAGTCCAACACCTGTGCTCAAATCCCAGCTCTTGAGTATAACTCAGTGCGTGACCTTGAACAGGCATAACTTAGCAGAGTCATTCCTCAGCCTTACGTTTTTAGTTACTTATTATACTTGATACACTCATTCTTGTGATGGTTACAAGAGACTTTGTGAAAATGCTTGACATACTATACATTTTTTGACATATTATAGATTTTTGACAAATGTTACCTGACTCTCCCTCTGAGGAAGCCACAGATTGATGAAAACATGTACACTTTTCCCATTTGCACGGCTCAACGCCCTGAACTCTGGCTCGGAGTAGATTCCTAGTTTCACAATATGAACAAGGCGGCCCTGACCAGTGAGGTCAAACAGGGACATCCCTGTACTGACCCATGAGAGCATGTGGCATTAATCAAAGCCATAAAAGGTCTCGTGAGGTACCACATGCCTCATTTATTGGCATGTTTGTCTCAAAACTTCATTTCTAGTTTTAAAATATAACTTGTTCATTCCCAGTTACAACTGGACTCAGTGTCCACTTAACTGCCATGTCAGCGGGCAAATGACTGGGTCTTTAATCACAGCATCAGATAAATGGGTCTTTCTACCAGATCAAAGTTTCTTTTAAGAACAATCACTTCCTGACACAAAAATGACACATTCCTGTCTTATCGTGGAGTTTCTGAAAACAGGCTACATTGCAGATTACAACACAAGTCAGTTATCTTCTCTTTGCTGAAGAACTACATGGGTCTAAAGCTTAAAACTAAAATTCAACCCAACTACCATATGTTCTAGAGTCAAAGAACAAAGGTACTCAATAGCTGCTTTTCAAAGTGAGTAGTGATGGAGAAATGGGAAAGTAATTAAAACTGTATACCCACTCTCGTATTGAGGATGGAGCACTGCGTGTCACTGATAAAAGTTACATTATCATCGTCATCTGAGGTGTCCCTGTGCCTACCAAACCAGACTTCTGTTCAGGGTGTGGTTCCTGAATCCCACTCTACTCTGACACACTCCACCCGAGGCTCTTTGAGATGTTCAGTTGCTACACAGTAGGGCAGACACCAACTATATAGCTCTCCTAATTAATGGGGATGGCCACCAAGCGTTCCTATTTCCTCCTTTCATACACTTAAAATAGTGACAGAGACAGAAATTTCTTCTATCAAGTGACAATTTCAACATATGCATATAAAAGTGTGGGTCAAAGCAAAGCACATCAGTTCTTTACTCCATTAACAGATGGCATTAGTGTTAATTATTCTGAGGTTTGCCGAGTTTGAGTTATTCACTGTTTGATGACTACAAAAACCATCAGGTCCTAAGTGAGAGACATATAAAATGTAAAAATCATTATGGCATCAAAGAGAGATTTTTAAAGACTGAAATGGTGAGAAAATGAAATTGCTTAGTAGTGTTGTTTTAGACTTACCCATACATACAGTCATTGAACAACACTGAACTTGAGGGCACGCTGTGCACTAGGCATTGTGCTAGGTGTTTGGGATCTCTCACTGAACGAAACAAAAAGATCCTTAGCCAACAAGGCTTATATCCTAGCAGAGATATACATAGAGATAGCAAATAATAATCATAAAAAATAAATTATGTACAATGTTATAAGGTATTAGGTGCTATGGAAAAAGAAAAGAAAAAGCAGTGTGGGGGGTTGGGAATGCTGTGGAGGGGAGAAGAAAGAAGGGAATTTTAACCAAGTGGTCAAGGTAGGCCTCATTAAAAGGTGAGTAACAGGGTGCCCGGCTGGCTTAGTTAAAGGAGCACACAACTCTTGATCTTGGGGTTGTGGGGTTCAAGGCCCACACTGGGTGTAGAGACTACTTAAAAGTAAAATCTTTAAAAAAAAAAAAAAAAGATGACTAGCAAACAGGGCAGGGTGGCAGGAGCAGAGTGAGCAAGGGAGGCAAAGACAGAAGATGAGATCAGACAGGGAAGAGGGGCCAAATGATGGAGTACCTTACAGACCAGCGTTTTTACTCTCAGAGAAATGGAAAGCCAACGAAGGACTTTGAGCGGAGTGACTTATGTGTTGAAAGAACCCGGGTGGCCTCTGTGCAGAGAACTGCAGTGCACAGGGACGTTAGCAGGGAGACCAGCTACGGGTGTAAATTCAGGGATCTGGGCAAGGGATGATGGTGGCCTGCTCTATGGGGCAAGAGTGAGAACGATGAAAGGAGGGCGGATCCTGAATATATTTTGAAAGGAGAACCTCCAGAATTTCCAGACTGAATCAGGAGTGTGGCATGAAAAAAGAAGAGCCAAGGTGAAGCCAGGTTTGGGGCCTGATCACTAAGAAGGATGACGTTGCCATCTCCTGAGACAGACGTGGCTGGGGGGAGAGCAGGCTTGTGAAGGGGTAAGACTTCAGGGTTGGACATGTTAAGTCCGAAACACCTAGCAGTCATGCAAGTAGAGATATTAAGTAAGTAGGTGGTTCTGAAAGTCTGGTAGAGAATTTAGGAAAGAAGTCTGGGTGAGAAGTACAAATTCAGAGTCACTGGCATATATACAATGTCTGAACTCAGAAGACTGGATGAAACGACTGGGCGGGATGAGTAGATACAAAGACTAGCAAGAAGCCCTAGGACACACTGATATTAAGGGCCAGGATGAAAAAGGAACCAGCAAAGACACGAGGAGGTGATGGAGAGGGAGGAGGAAAAACCAAAGAGCGTTACGCCTCTAAGAATGAATGAAGAAAAATGGGATAAGGAGAAGCCATAAATATGTAGCCCAGAAACAGAGCAAAACAACTCTCAGCCAAAAGGGGCAAATAATAAAAACTGAAGCAGTTGCCACTAACAATGTTTATTTAGCAAGTTAGGCCTCACCTAAACTCATCTATAAGATTTGTACCCTCGCAATGGAGATTAAGAAATGGGCAGGCCTAAAAGAGAGATCATTTGACAGCTTTCAGGAAGCAACATGATACTTCATCTTTAAAAAGTCAACTAGGAAAATATAAGACCTCCAACCGGGCTTTAAGAGCAAGACTGACACTAAGCATACATATTCTCTCTCAAATCATCATGTATAGTCTAACAGGTCAAAATCTTGGAATTTTTTACTTAATCATTTTGCTGTACTTTTGAATCTTCAAAGATGACCTAGATAAACTAGTTCCCTAGTTGATTAAGTAAGAATCTGAATTTAACACCAAATCTTGTGCTCAAGGCCCAACTCCTATCCTGTGAAGCTTTTGCTAACCATTTTTCCAAATGCATATCATCTTTTTCCTTTGAATCTTTTATAGCCCTCACTTAAAAACCACTCAATTGGCAATCACATGGTCTTTAATGCTCATTTTTATACCAGAACTGGATAGTGCTTTACATGCATTTTCTCTAATCCTTACACCAATGCTACAAAATTGGGTTTATCCCTATTTTATAGATGAAGAAACTGATTCTCACAGATGTTATTCAAGATCATGCAACTAGACAGGAACAAAACCCAGATCTGTCTTACCGCAGAGCCCTTACCTTTACCTAAGATACAACACTGCTTCTGGAATAAATGTGCCACATCAATAATTACCAATCACTATTTCTGTGACCCTGAGCAAGTTTTTAAATCTTTCAGTTCCTCAGTCTTTTCATCAGTGAAATGAAGATGTTACAAGTACTTCAATATTGTGAAGATTAAGTAAAATAATATATGTAAAAATTACCAGCTATAACAGCTTTTATTATAACATTTACTAGATTTTATGCTCCTTTGACAGTTTCTTATACCTCCCATGTGTATTCAGTTCAACACCCAATAAAGGGTTTAATACAAATTGAACATCATCTACTTGTGTTTGGAAAGATGACGGGAGATTCCTTTTCCTCCTCTAAGGGGAAGCCTGAATCCATGATCCCTGGATTACGCAGGTACCCGCAGTCCAAACCTTAATTTACAGCACAGTGACAAACACCGTGCACCCATCAAACACAAGATTAAAACAGCCCACGTGGCATTTAACTGGCTGGTGCTTCCTCTCAGACATGGCTTTTGGTGCTATACCAGTTTGACAAAGAGAAAATCACAAATGAAAAAGAGCAACACATCTGTAAGAAAACACGCCTGGAAGGAGGGAAAGCAGAAAAAAGACCTGGCTTTATCAGAGTTAACAGAGACCTTATTGTTCTGATTTACAGCCTCCTGATGACAAACTAATCATCCCTCATTACGAAATCTGATTTACTTTAAGAAGTCAACAGCCAAGAACATTTTTATTAAATTTCCTTAGGCATACTCATTTCATTTAACATCTCTGAATGGGAACGGGAAGTCACTTAATGTCTTTGCTAATGATTCATCTGTTTTCCAGCCTGCACAATGTGAGCTAATAGTGTTTAGTTTGCCCACTTCACAGGTTTTTTGTGAAGGTCAGATAAAATAATATATGTGAAATTATTTTACAGATTATAAATATGTTACCAGAAATGACTACACTGTCACCTACCACTTGTCCATAGGGAAGTGTCTGGTAGCTACAAAACTGAGATACTGAGTTCTCTGCATATGCTCACTTTGTAGTACCAAAGAAGAATTTTTTTAAAAATCTTCTCATTTTGAGGACACCACAAATGTTTTAACCACAGAAGCTACAGAAAAGATAGTTGATAACGGAAACTCTTCCACAATGGATCTATATTCTAACAAAAAATAGCTTCAGATGGTTTAGATATGCCTTCCTAAAAGGGCGAAAATGGACTATTAGGTCAAGATGCAGTCACATTCTACATATGTGACAGGGGTTGCATACTAGGTCATTTTACCTAGTACCTCAGTCTCTGCAAAATGCCAAGTGACTCAGAGTACTAAAAATTAGTCCTTCTCCCTGCCTCCCATCGGTCATCCCAGTGACTTCTTCAGCACTTGTGGCAAAATGAGAATAAGAGGAATTGAAAAATCAAAATAATTCTTAGATCCAGGACTGTTTACCATTTCTCCTCCTGTTTCCTTGACTTAATTCCTTTCTGAATTCTGCATAGGAACCCACCAAGAGTTGATGACATAGTTTACAAGCAGACTCCTTGAGCCCAGAATTCCCTGAGCTGTTAACAACTTCCACCAAAACTTTAAAGAAAAATTGCATGAATGTCCGAAAGTTGGACTGTAAATACATTTTTTAGCCACAACAGTAAGAAAAAAAGGAAGAAACATAATAAGCACTTTGAGCAAATTTTGCCAGGGGCAAATACTTCAGATACTGCTAATTCTTGTATCAGTATAAACAGACACTTCTCCAATCAAGACATACAAATGGCTATCAGACACATGAAAAAATGTTCATCATCATTAGCCCTCAGGGAGATTCAAATTAAAACCACGTTGAGATATCACCTTACACCAGTCAGAATGGCCAAAATTAACAAAACAGGAAACAACATGTGTTGGAGGGGATGTGGCGAAAGGGGAACCCTCTTACACTGTTGGTGGGAATGCAAGTTGATGCAGCCTCTTTGGAGAACAGTGTGGAGATTCCTCAAGAAATTAAAAATAGAGCTTCCCTATGACTCTGCAATTGCACTCCTGGGTATTTACCCCAAAGACACAGATGTCGTGAAAAGAAGGGCCATCTGTACCCCAATGTTTATAGCAGTAATGGCCATGGTCGCCAAACTATGGAAAGAACCAAGATGCCCTTCAACGGATGAATGGATAAGGAAGATGTGGTCCATATACACTATGGAGTATTATGCCTCCATCAGAAAGGATGAATACCCAACTTTTGTAGCAACATGGACGGGACTGGAAGAGATTATGCTGAGTGAAATAAGTCAAGCAGAGAGAGTCAATTATCATATGGTTTCACTTATTTGTGGAGCATAACAAATAGCATGGAGGACAAGGGGCGTTAGAGAGGAGAAGGGATTTTGGGTAAATTGGAAGGGGACATGAACCATGAGAAACTATGGACTCTGAAAAACAATCTGAGGGGTTTGAAGTGGCGGGGGGGTGGGAGGTTGGGGGTACCAGGTGGTGGGTATTATAGAGGGCACGGCTTGCATGGAGCACTGGGTGTGGTGAAAAAAATAATGAATACTGTTTTTCTGAAAATAAATAAATTGAAAAAAAAAAGAGGCTTAAATTTGCCTCTGAGATAGATGTAAACAATATAAATTGTTTGAGCCCTTGAATTCTTAATTTCCTGTGAAATCTTGTTCTCCCCACATTTGGAATTTGCTAACAATTCTCTCACTTCAATAATCCTCTGAAAAGAACTCACATTTTCCCAGAAGTATCCTACAAGTAGAGGTAATGCTTCTTTGTGTCAAGCCCATTGGCTTTTACAGTTTAGCTAATTTCTGTACCTTTTTATCAAAAAATAATTTACTGATGTTGGCAAAATCATTGCACCATCTTTGTCCCTGATTATGATTTACAAGCTACTTAAAGAAAATGTGACCTATTAAGTTTCTGTTTTGACATTTGTTCTAGTATTTAAGCCTTCCTCTTTTTTTTTTTTTTTAATTTTTTAAAGTTGTTTGTGTTTATTTAGGTTTGGCAATTTTTAAAACACCAACGCACACCACGAAGCGTACCTTCTACTTAATGATCTGATGGGTGTGCTGACCTTGTCTTAAGGGACCCTGAATTTCAAGAGTTGCTGAATTACAGCCAGGATAATGTTTAAGGCCAAGTTCAATGTGATCTCTCTTGCTCTTCTAAGAACTTTTCCAGTATGAAATCACGATATCCATCACCAGCAAAGCCAAAGAAGCATACTCACCAAGTGAACATAAGGCACAAAGTATCCAAAAAGTGCAAGTGGTATTCCAGCTGCCCAAACTGCATAAGCTGTCACCTTGAAGATGGCAAAATTGAAAACTTTTTTTGGAGGACTAAACTTCCTCCTGGAAAAGAGGGAGAATCTGTTGCCTCCTTTGGTTCCACTCTCTTTATCTTTGGCATTTGGAACAAGAGGTCGGTAAGTAAAGCTAGCCAGAAAGAGGACAAACATGAAGATGCAGAGGACCCTCAGTGTGTAGAAGAGGCCCACGCTGTCAGTCAGAAGCCTTAAGAGGAAAGGCAGCAAAATTGTGAAGATGCTGCTGCCGGCAGTGACAATGCCGTTCACCAGTCCGAGGCGCTTCTTGAAATAGTGTCCCAATATGACCAAGGAGGGCTGGTAGGCAAAGGAGCAGCCACAGGCAAATATGACTCCATAGGTAAGGTACAGAGGCTCGATGGAGCTGTGTAAAGATGAAAAAGATGAAGAGTGCTTTCATTATTCGCATTGAGGGCTTGGCAGAACAAAACCTCATAGGAAAGGGGGTTTTAGTTCATCAAAATATTTTATACAAATAAAGGCTTACCAAAAAAGGGGTGAAAAACTTAATATATCAAGAATATGCCACTGAAAATATTTTAATTCACCCTGAATGGATAATAAAATGCCTCAAGTATATGAAAAAATGACCAGAAGGCCATCTGTGATTTTGTTCCTCTTCCTCTTTCCATGGATTTCAGGTGACCCAAGCAGCACTCGGTAAGAACTGCTGTGCTCTCCACCACTCAGGAAGGACAGGGCCAGGAAGGGCTTCAGTGACACTGACACAGTGATTAACCTAACTAGCAAAAAACCTCATCTCAAAAAAAGTTTTGAACAATTATCATTTTACAATAGAAATTCATTATTTTATTGAGATTTCCCAGGCACTTACTAAGCAATCTATTCAAAGGAAAAGCTGCATTTGACATTTTCTCCCCAAAGTTATGTCAGAAACATTTGCACAGAGAAGCAGTTGTACCTCATTTTTGTTGGCCTAAGGGCTGCAGACCAACCTTCGCCCTGTACTGCACTGTTCTCAGTGTTGTGCAAGATAACAAGAAATTATATTCTGATTGCAGAAAAGACTAAGTGAAGTGTGTTATTAGTGATCCCACCTTGTAAGTTTTAAGGCCATACAGACTTCGAAAGAATAATAAAGGATTATGAATTTTATAGTTTAACCAAAAATAACTTAATTACACATCTCTTATGAATGTAAAGGATTGTATCATTACATACTTTGAAACAATTAAGGTAAGGAGTAAAAGAAAACTATAAGTTTTTTCTTTTGAAAAGTCTACTCAAAAGTCTATATATCAGTAGTAAAGGCAAATTATTTATTAGAAACCAACACAGATAAAGTTGGTTAATAATTAAATTTTGAACAATAATACTAGTCTAGCAATATGCTAAGGTAATCATAAGGAACTCTAGAATCTGATAAAATCAAGGCATGTTGGCAATCCTCTCTCCAGGATGCCCTTCCCCCTCTAGTCATCTACAGCTAGCATAATCTCCAAAAGAGGCCCAAGAGTCACCCCTGAGCTTTCCCAAATTAATTTTACCTCGCTCTCTTCACCCTTTCCTGAATCTCCACTCTATTCCATAACATATATTTAGCAACCATATGTTCCAGGTACTTGGTTTAAAAAAAAAAAAAAACTAAAAATGTGCAAATGCCCTGCTTATAATCTGCTTAGTGAAACAAATAATAACATAGAAAAAAATATAAATAATACTTCATTCATTCTTCCTCAGTTTTTCCACATAGCAGCAGTTTTCCAGATAACTGCTACTTATTTCATGAGGCGCCTGGGTGGCTCAGTTGCTTGAACAACTGCCTTTGGCTCAGGTCATGATCCTGGACTTCCAGGATCGAGTCCCACATCGGGCTCCCAGCTCCTTGGGGAGTCTGCTTCTCCCTCTGATCTTCTCCTCTCTCATGCTCTCTCTCACTCATTCTCCCTCAAATAAATAAATAAAATCTTTTTTAAAAAAATAGTACTGACAACAGTATCATCACGAACATCCATATCCGAACAATTATTCCACCATACTGTAAAGCTGCCAGGTGGAAACCTAGAGAGCCATGGATATAAATCGGAAACACTTTCTTGCACACTATTTTAAATACTAAATGCTGGGTGGTACTAGCTTCGTATCTCCCCCCCAGAGTACAGCACATCAGCATAAACGATGGCATTTTCACTGCTCCTGAGTCTCTCTCACTTCTAAATTTTCACCTCAGTAACAGCTCGTTCCAACTGTTGAAGTCTGACAACTGAAGTGCAGTCTAAGTCAGTAAGTAACAATTGTGTGTGTAAAAAGGATTCCGAGCAGGAAATAGATGTGACCTAGAGCCGCTAGAAGGCTTTCCTAAGAAGGCAGAACTTGAACTACAGGAAAGTGCGTTCGACCCCTGGAATTTATATCACATCTCCCCTTGCTCCTCTGAAAGCTCTGTAGCTTCTGATCAGTGGATTAAAAACACAATTGAATGAAAAATACGAGAGCACTGCAAGCAAAAGCTTTCAAATTATGAAGCTCTGACTTGCTACTCCGGATAACACTGTTTAAGTCATACTGCTTAAAGCTTATGCAATGAAAAGGAGGATTTTTTCCTCGTAAACAGCAAAGCTTCGAAGGAACAACTCTGTGGTAACTAACAGCTCTTGAAAAGCATCATGAAGAACCAAGTCCTTACCTTACAAAAGAACTGGACATGAGTCCAACGAATCCAACAGCGGCACCCACAACAGCTGTCTTCCGACAACCAAACATGTCTGTGAAGACACTGGCTATTGGGCAGCAAAAGAAAATCATCCCCATGGACAGAGAACTTACCCATGCTGTAAAAGAGGGACAAAAGGGACATTATGATACAGCAAATGGCATTTGTACTTATCCCAAAGGATATAATACATATTTAGAACAATGTTAGTACAAAAAAGGTATTACTTTTTGGAATGGGAGGGAGTTGGAATAAATCAGAAGCAAATCTGAATCACAGCTCAAAGGACTTGCCAGTACTAATTATAACTAGCACAGCCATTATTTGTGTTTAATTGAATTCTTGAAAAGTTTTTCTTAATCAAATCATTCTTCTAGGATGCAAGCACTATTAATATCTAACCTGTTATCTACAGTTTTAAGCAACTTCTACTTTTTTTTTTAATGAGATATATTTAGGAATGCATGCCTATGTGGTCAAACTGAAGAAATGGTGACCACTGGAAGTCAGGATAGTGGCTAACGCTTAGGGGGAAGAAACAGAATTATAATCATTGGGACCCAGTAGTTAAGAACTGAACATCTGCCTACTAGAGTCTGGGCTTAGTTCTTGTGCTAAGAGCATCAAGACATACATAGGTAGTCTATTTGTTGACCTGGATAATAGTTTCTGGGTGTCACTTTATTTATGAAACCACATATACATTCTTTTTTCCTTTTTTTCTGGAAGTATGTTATAATCACACACACACACACACACACACACAAACTTAAGAATCAGAAGTCATAATTTCCTGTCCTGATTCTGTAAAAACCAAAACAAAAGGGAACCCCCCTCCCCAAAAAAAATGAGAGAGAGAGAGAGAGAGAGAAACTAATACTGAATACAAATTAGGGCAACTTTCTGCCAAAGAAATGAGTGATCTCATAAGATACTAAGTTTATAAATTCTTCTTAAAAAGTATTTAAAAAATGAATGGAACCTAAGTAAATGTGGCTAAACAACAAACAGATTTAGGTCCAAATCCCTTGACTACTATATATTCTTAGGCAATTCACTCCCCCTGAGTCTGTTTGCTGATCTTGAAAGAGAATCTAACACCTATTTTTTTTCCCAACCCCAGCTTTGCCTCTTTTCCTGACCTCTTCTCCCCTTCTCTAGCTGCCATACCCTCTAAAGTAGGTATGGGAAAGAGAGAAGCTGGGACAAGGAAGGCAGATTCCATTGTAAGTGGTCCTGCCCAAAGACCTGTCTCATCATGTTTGAAGCTGACTCTTTTTTCTCAGATGTACTTTTGTGGGTTCTCCAGAGTCTCACCTCAGAGACCTTCTGCTGTAGCTCCACTGACAAGGATAATTCATTTTCCTCCTGGCTTTCTTGCTGTCACTTAAAAGACCAACTATCGGAGCTTCATTGTCCTTCTTGGCAGTGTATCTGGGCAGGAATCAAAACAGCTCCAGACTGCCCCTCTCTTCCATGAGGCTTGCCTCTGATGTACAGGAAACATTCATGTTGCTTTGCCCTGACAAATGTGGGAGTGTAGACAAACTCCAACACAGACACCTCTTGGACAACTTTGCCTACGGGAACAGTTACCCAGTTTTAGTTTTCTCCTTGTTGGATTTCTCAGGGGATTCAGACTCCAGTCCTCTGTATCCCCTCACTGAAGAGAACTCTTCAAATCTCTGAATGGTCCCTTTCAAGTTCTCCTCACTTGATACCAAGTGAGAAAGCATGCACCCCTACTTCTCCCATATGCTAAAAAGAAGCCACAGCATAATTTTCTGAAAATGTTCTTCCTTGACCTGTAAGTGTACTTCTTATAGCTTTTAGAGCCTCTAACTTGTTCTTGAAATAGGTCACTTTTAAATTTCACTCTATTGTTCTTTAGTGCCTTGGCTAAAATTCCAACAGCACATTCTGTTATGATAATAATCATCAACAGATTAGGGTAGGTCCATCTTCTGATCAAATTCAAGAAGAAACTAATTCCTGAATGAATAATTACTTGCCATTGTTAACTTCTAAAACTTCTAGCTTTTATAATGTTTTAACAGGACAACCCAGAGAATGCAAGGTCTTATGTTATGATACACATTATAAAAATAAAAGACTACTATCCACCTCTGCCAAGTCTGCAATTATTATTAATAAAAACTCAATAAAATTTTGAGGTAATATATTTGCATACTCAGAGATGATCTCATTTAATCCCCAAAACATTGTAGGTAGGTCCTCTTATTAAGTTCATTTAACAACTGAGAAACTGTAGTACATAGTCACTGTACCAAGCATGGTAAAACTTTTATTTAAAAAATGTGCAGGGGTACCTAGATGGCTCAGTGAGTTAAGCCTCTGCCTTCGGTTCAGGTCATGATCTCAGGGTCCTGGGATTGAGCCCTGCATGGGGCGGGGGGGGTCTCTGCTCAGCAGGGAGCCTGCTTCCCCCTTTCTCTCTGCCTACCCTTCTGCCTACTTGTGATCTCTCCCTCTCTGTCAAATAAATAAATAAAACCTTTTTTAAAAATGTGCAAACAATGAATCACGGAACGCCACATAACATAACATAACGTAACATAAAAACAAATAAATAAAGAAAGCAAACTAGCTCAGTCCCTCGATGGAATTCAACCAAATACCTGCACAAGGTTTCCTATTATTGTTGAGAAAACAAATCTTTTTCAATGGAAGAGGTGCTATTTAAATTATAGAATACAACATTCTCTCCCTTCCTATTAAAAGTGCCTATTACCTTCAAGGCACTATCCTAGGCTGGTGAGAATACAAAAACAACTAAGAGATTTCTCTACCTTCCAATTATTTTCAGTCTAGTAACATATATGCAAACAGAAGTCCAGAGGACCATACAGAGGGGCGCCTGGGTGGCTCAGTGGGTTAAAGAAAGCCTCTGCCTTCAGCTCAGGTCATGATCTCAGGGTGCTGGGATCAAGGCCCACACTGGGCTCTCTGCTCAGCAGGGAGCCTGCTTTCCTTCCTCTCTCTCTCTGCCTCTCTGCCTACTTGTGATCTCTCTGTCAAATAAACAAATAAAATCTTAAAAATAAAAACCATTAAAAAAAAAAAGAACACCACATAGAATGTGATAAATGCCTTAAGAGATACAGACGTCAAAAAATGTATAATAAAGTCTTTAGAATGTGTTTGTATATATGTGTGTGTGATATTATAGAGAGAGATATCCAAGAAAGGCCATGATGAGAAATCTTTTTCAAAAATACCAGGAAGCTTTCCAATTTTCCCATTCAGATCCTTTATTTCCTATTCCATACCAAGAATCAATCCTCAGCTCTCAGTATATGGACAAAGGAGAATGCACATCACTCAAAGGAAGTGTTAGGTTTAATATATAAGATTCTCCTGTATGGGCACCTGGGTGGCTCAGTCAGTTAAGCGTCTGTCTTCAGCTCAGGTTATGATCTCAGGGTCCTGAGACTGAGCTCTGTGTCCTCTCCCTCCACCCCTCCCCCCCCATGCTCTCACTCTCTCAAGTAAATAAATAAAATCTTTAAAAAATAAAAAAAGAAGGGGCGCCTGGGTGGCTCAGTGGGTTAAGCCTCTGCCTTCGGCTCAGGTCATGGTCTCAGGGTCCTAGGATCTAGCCCTGCATCGGGCTCTCTGCTTGGCGGGGAGCCTGCTTCCCCCCCCCTCTCTGCATCTCTGCCTACTTGGGGTCTCTGTCTGTCAAATAAATAAATAAAAAATCTTTTAAAAATAAAAAATAAAATAAAATAAAAAAGAAGGCCTTCCTGCATATTAAGTAAAATAAAGGTGTTATAATTATGCAGGTATAAATGACTGCAAGGGCAAAGTGTTTACAATCAAAAATACTCAAAGGGATGAAATACTATGGCTAGTTTAAGGTTGATACTCTTTTGCCCTTTCTCGATAGCCGCAACCCACATTTCCACTTGATCTTGGCCTCTTTCAAGATATCTTTGTTCTGGGGGAGCCTCAGTGGCTCAGTGGGTTAAAGCCTCTGCCTTCGGCTTGGGTTGTGATCCCAGGGTTCTGGGATCGGCCCCGCATCGGGCTCTCTGCTCAGTGGGGAGCCTGCTTCCCTCTCTCTTTCTCTGCCTGCCTCTCTGCCTACTTGTGATCTCTCTCTGTCAAATAAATAAATAAAATCTTTTTAAAAAATAAAAAAGATATCTTTGTTCTGTAATAATTCAACACTGGTCTAATAGCTTTAAATAAAATGGAACAATACTATATAAAACTGAGATTAAAATATAAAATATTATTTAACAAAGTCCCAATGCCTCTTGAGGCATAGAGCTGTCTGGCAGCCACATAAAAATTCAAGAATGAGTAGACTGTACTTGACTTGACAATTTCATTGCCACCCTAAATTTATTTGGTAGTTGTATTTCCAATGAGTGGTTTTTAAGTTTTTTGCTTTGGGGACACTTAGGTGGCTCAATCAGTTAAGCTTCCAATTCTTGATTTTGGCTCGGGTCATGATCTCAGGGTTGTAAGACTGAGACCTGTGTTGTACTCTGCGCTCAGGGAGGAGTCTGCTCAAAAACATATATGAAGAAATAATGAACCCACAAAAATCACAGATTTTGTGAAAAACACTAACTTACAGATCTAAGACAAAGAACCTCCTTAAGCAAACCACTCCTAGGCATATCAGAAACTTCACAATGCCAAAGATAAAGACAAAATTTTGAAAGCAACAAAAGAAAAAAATGACCTATTATTTCCAAGGAAAACAATGATACCATTATCAGTTGGTGACTCATGAGAAATAACAGAGGACCAAAGGCATTGGAACTGTCATATTCAATGTGCTGAAAGACAAAAAACTATCAACCATGGATTCTATATCCAGCTAAACTATCCATCAAAAAATGAAAACAAACAAAAAAGAAAACAAAATAAGAACATTTTTAGGTAATAAAAACAAAGAATTTGTCACTAGGAGATTTCCCCTACAAGAAATAGTAAAGGAAGTGTTTCAGGATGAAGGGAAATGATACCAGCTGGCAACCGGGTACAAAGGAAGGACTGAAATACACATACACATGCTTTTTCTGCATAATTTCTTTACAAAAACTTATGGGACTATTTAAAGCAAGTTATAACACTGTATATAGAGATAGTATATGATAACAACAGCACTAAAAATGGAAATAAATATTATATACTATTCCAAGTTTCCCATATTCTATCTGAAGCAATTTTGTATTAACTTAAGATGCATCTGGGTAGCTTAAAGATGTGTATTATAATCCCCAGAGAAAGCATTAAAAAAATAATACAAAGATATATAACTAAACAGCCAACAGAAAAATTAAAATAGATTACTAAAATTGTTTGCTTAAGGCAAAGGAACGCAGAAGAGAAAGAACAGAAGAACAAAAAACAGATGTGACAAATAGAAAACAAATAGCAAAATGCCAGACCTGTATACTGCCATATCAGTAATTACATTAAATATAAGTAGACAAAAGACTCTAACCAAATGGCAAAGATGATCTGATTAGATTTTAAAAAACAAGAACCAATTATATCCTGTTTAAAGAGATGCTTTTAGAGACACCTGAGTAGCTCAATCAGTTAAAGCAGCTGCGTTCAGCTCAGGTCATGATCCCAGAGTGCAGGGAAGACCCACATCAGGCTCTCTGCTCAGTGGGGAGCCTGCTTCTCCCTTTCCCTCTGCCTGCTGCTCCCTCTACTTGCGCTCTCTCTGTCAAATAAATAAATAAATAAAAATCTAAAAAAACTAAAATAAAATAAAGAGATGCTTTTAAATACAAATACACAAATCAATTGAAAATAAAAAGATGGGGGAAAATTACCTCATGTAAATAACCCTAAAAAGGCTGGAATGGCTCTACTCGTTTTAGACAAAACATACTAAGAAAAGAAATATTACTAGAAACAAAGAAGGATATTTTAGAATGATAAAACTGTCAATGCATCAGGAAGATATAACAATGATAAACTTCTGTACATTCAATAACAGAGCTTCAGTAATATAGAAAGCAATAAAATTTGATCCCTCCTTTACACCGTATTTAAAAATTATCTCAAAATAGATAAAACTTAAATGTGAAGCTGAAAACTATGAAACTTCTAGAAGAAAACACTGGAGGAAATCTTTGTGGCCTTGGGTTAGGCAATGATATCCTAAATGCAATATTAAAAACAATCCATAAAGTAAATGTCATCAAAACTAAGAACTTCTCAGGGCGCCTGGGTGGCTCAGTGGGTTGAGCCTCTGCCTTCGGCTCGGGTCATGATCCCAGGGTCCTGGGATCGAGCCCCACGTCGGGCTCTCTGCTCAGCAGGGATCCTGCTTCTCCCTCTTCCTCTGCCTGCCTCTCTGCCTGCTTGTGATCTCTCTCTCTATCAAATAAATAAATAAAATATTAAAAAAAAAACAACTAAGAACTTCTCTTTGAAAGACACTTTTTAAAAAAAAGATTTTAGTTATTTATTTGACAAAGAGAGAGAAAGATCACAAGTAGGCAGAGAGGCAGGCAGAGGGGGAGGGAGAAGCAGGCTCCCTGCCAAGCAGAGAGCCCAATGTGGAGCTTGGTCATGACCTGAGCTGAAGGACCCTGATATCATGACCTGAGCTGAAGGCAGAGGCTTAACCCACTGAGCTGCCCAGGTACCCCAAAAGATACTTTTTAAAAAATTTATTTATTTGAATTCAATTACCATGTATTATTGGTTTCAGACGCAGAGGTCAGTGGTTCATCAGTCTTATATAATATTCAGTGCTCGTTACATTACATTCCCTCCTTAATGTTCATCACCCAGTTACCCATCTTCCCCAACCCCTCTCTCCTCCAGCAACCCTCTGTTTCCTATGCTCAAGAGTCTCTTATGGTTTGTCTCCCTCTTTGATTTCATCTTGTTTTATTTTTTCCTCTCTTCCCCTATGATCCTCTGCCTTGTTTCTTAAATTCCACATATGAGATCATATAATAGTTGTCTTTCTTTAATGGACTTATTTTACTTAGCATAACACCCTCTAGTTCTATCCACATCATTGCAAATGGCAAAATTTCTTTATTTATTTATTTTTTTTGATGACTGAGTAGCATTTGATGACTGAATAGCATATACATACATACACATACATACACGTAAACATATACATATACAAATTGGAACTGTCATATTTGTCAATGGACTTCTGAACTCTTTCCATAGTTTGGCTATCGTGGACATTGCTGCTATAAACATGGGGTGCACATCCCCTCAGATCACTACATTTGTATCTTTGGGATAAATACCCCATAGTGCAATTTCTGGGTTATGGGGTAGCTCTATCTTCAAACTTTTGAGGAACCTCTATACTGTTTTCCAGAGTGGCTGCACCAACTTGCATTCCCACCAACAGTGTAAGAGGGTTCCCCTTTCTCTCCATCTTTACATCTGTCATTTCCTGACTTGTCAGTTTTAACCATTCTGACTGGTGTGAGGTGGTATCTCATTCTTTTGATTTGTGTTTCCCTGATGCTGGGTGATGTTGAACATTTTTTCACGTGTTTGTTCATGTCTTCTGCCCATTTCTTGGTTGGATTATTTCTTCTTTGGGTGTTGAGTTTGATAAGTTCTTTGTAGATTTTTGGATACTAGCCCTTTATCTGATACGGAAAGACATTGTTAAGAGGATGCAAAGACAACCCACAAACTGGGCAGAAAGATCTGCAAATTATATATCTAATAAAGAACTTAATACCTAACTTATATAAAGAATTCTTAAAACTCAATAAAAAGCATGCAACCCAACTAAAAAATTGGTAAAAGATCTGAAAAATCACTTGACAAAAAAGATATGTAAATGGAAAATATGCATATGAAAAGACATTCAACATCGTTAGCCATAAGGGAAATGTACATTTAAAAAACAATGAAAAAACCACACACATCTATTAGAATGGCTAAAATGATCACTTCTCAGCCTTTTGGCTATAATCAAGGGGAGCAGAATGACAAAAATGAAAAGAACTAATCATACAAGTGCTGGGGAGGACATAGAGCAACTGAAACCATCACACACTCCTACTAGGAATATAAAATTCTTCAATCACTTTGGAAATCAGTTTAGGAATTTTTTTTTTAAGCAAACTATCCCTACCATATGACCCAGCCATTCCACTCCTAGGTATTTACCTAAGAAAAACAAGTATACAAAAACTTGCATACAGACATTTATAGCTGATTTCTAATAGTCAAAAACTAGAAAGAATCTAAGTGTTAAGAAATAAGTGACTATAAGGTGCAATCATATAATGGAATACAACCCAGCAACATAAAAAGGAGTGAATTCCTGATAAATACATGATTAATACCAAAATAATCACATTCAATGAAAAAAGATTGAAAAAGGACATAAAGTATGATTCCACTTACACAGAATTCTAAAAAATACGAATCGCTCTCTAGTGACAGGAAGCACATCAGTGTTTACCTGGAAGATGGAAGAGCTAGAAGAGGGATTACCAAGGGGCACAAAAAACCTTTGAGGGTGATGGTTATATTCATTAGCTTGACTGTAGTAATGGTTTCACTGGTATATATATATGACAAAACTCATCCAATTACATACTTTAAATATGCAGTTTATTACATATCCATTATACCTCCATAATGCTGATTAAGAAGTGAAACTACATGGAAGATTTCAACAACAGCAAAAAACAGATGTCATAAAAAACAAACACATAAAACCAATAGAACTAGACAAATCCACAATCACAGCCTGTGTATTTAGCACATCTGTCTCAGTAGCAGAAATAAGAAGACCAAAAAAATCACTAAAATATAAAGGTCTGAGGACACTATAAACCATTTTAACCTGACACTTACAGAACACTATATCCAACAACAAATGCCAAGAAAAGTGTTAATCGCCAGTGAGGGTGGGGTTGAGACAGATGGAAAAGAGAACATTCCTGAAATGTCTCCTAATCCACGGAAAGTACATGCACAGAATTGTCATTCGCTCCTCAGGCAATCCTGTGAGGTATTACCTTCATTTTAAAATGGGGGGGAAGCAGGATGTAAGATTAGGGGTCCTAGGCAACTTGCCAAGGTTATATAACTACGGTAGGATTCAAACTAAATATCCAGGTTGGAAACACTAATACGACACACTCATGGTGCCTGGGTGGCTCAGTCAGTTAAGCGTCTGCCTTTGGCTCAGGTCATGATCCCAGGGTCCTGGGACTGAGCCCCTTGTCAGGCTCCCTGCTCTTCCTCTCCCTCTGCCATTCCTCCTGCTGTGTGTTCTCATGCTCTCTCTCTCAAATAAATAAAATCTTTTTTAAAAAAAATTTTAAATAAGGAAGACATGCCCAAGAGTCCTTCATTAAAAAACACCCACATGCACCCACAGCCAGGCATCGTGTTTGAAGTTGCTAAAAAGTTAACCCTTCCTGGAGAAGCTCACCATCTAGCTAAATTAAGACAAAATCCAGACCTTAATCAAGATGGCACAGTGAATTCACAGTTCCAGACATCACCCTCTGTTCCAAACACAAAGTAATGATATAAATAGTATATATATTACATAATATATATACTAATAGATTATATATATAATAGATTATATATATATATATATATATATATATAAATGGTACAAAAAAGACCTAGTCATAGGCTACAGACTACCTGCAAAAAGGGATGGGCTAAGCTGGGCCTGCTTTCTGGAGTCCAGGTCTGGAAGCAGGCATTGGCCATTGTTAAGAGGACTGAAAGCACTCCTTGTGAGACAGAAGAAAGCCAAGCTCACTGACAAAGGCTGAGCTGGAATGCATCCACACCTTGCATAAAGGAGACAGGAGGCACGGGAGGCGAGGCACGAGTAAGCTGAATGGGAATTAAGGGAATTAAGTGATTTCTATCCAGATTAAAGATTTAGAATCCTACAAGCCTCTAGGGGAAGGGAGGCTACAGCCTTAGACTCCTGAGTAGGCCTGATAAAATTGGCTCTCTGGCTGGTCTGCGAGGTTTTTTAGTGTTACTATGGAACAAGAAGCTTAAAAGACCTTGTTGTAAACTGGGAATTTAGGGAGCCTGGTAGAAGACCCATAGGTAGAGAGGGTAATCAAACAAAACAATATACCTCCCAGCCAGAATGGTTCTGTAAACTTAAATTCCGAAAAACTGAAGCCAGTCCCATGCTAACAAAAAATACCAACAAATCACCAATTAGCAAATACAGTCACTCCAGATGAAACTAATTTGGAGTGACCCCACTCCAAAATGGATATGTTTAGAACTTACAAAAAGTAAAACAGTATTTTCACTTAAAAAAAAAAAAAACAACTATGAAACACGCAAAAATAAAACACAGGAAAATGCATTTTAAAAAGAGTATTGATTAGAAATTCTGCATATGAAAAAACAGCCACAGAAATACAAAAATTCAATACACTGAGGAAACTTTTTATTTCAAATTACAACCTCAATACAAAAATTATTTTTTTAAGATTTTATTTATTTATTTGAAAGTGAGTGAGAGAGAGAGAGAAGGAGCAGGAGGAGGGGCAAAGGAAGAGGGAGAAACAGACTCCCTGCTCAGCAGGGAGCCAGACATGGGGCTCGATCCTGGGGCTCCAGGATCCTGACTGAGCCTAAGGAAGACATTTAACCAACTGAACTACCTTGGCACCCCTCCACCCTCACTGCCCCAAAAATATCTTGAACTCATGAGAGAAAAGTATTTCCAGACACAGGCACAAACCATGAAGAAAAATACGGATAAAAATTACAATTCCTATGCAAAAAAGGACACTAGAACCAAACCAAAAGAGATGAGCCACAGGATGGGAGATCACTGCAGGGCACGTAAGTAGTAAATTATTATCATCTTACATTTATAAAGATAGGTTATAAATCAATAGAAAAAAAGACAATCCAATAGGAAAATGGGCAAAAGAGTTCAGAGGAAATATACAGAAAAGAAAACCCAATAGACAATTGACTTTTACAAAGATGCTCATTAGTAATCAGAAAAATGAGAATTAAAAGAATAATAACAGACCATAATTTGGCAACAAATAAGAAGTCTGACCATACCAAGTTTTAGTGAGGCTATCGGAAAATGGGAACTCCTATGCATACTAATAACCATTGTGAATAGCAATTTGGCAACATCTAGGAAAGCCAAGGACATGCATACTCCACGTTCCAGCAATTCCACTCCCAGTTATGTATTCCAGAGAAATTTTATACATGTGCATAAGAAGACATGAATTAAAATGTTCACTGAAGCGTTGTTTGTAATAGTTTAAAAAAAAAAAAGGTAACAACCTAAATGCCCATCAGCATTAGAATAAAGAAATGTTGGTGTTTATACCCAATGGCATATAGATTCACACATGTAGTAATAGTATAAAACATGACAGGAATAATAAAAGCAAGTTCAGCAAAGTGATTACCTCTGGGAAGGCATAGATGAAGATTAGAAATGAAGAACAGGTACACAGGTAACTAAAATTGAGTCTAATACTTACGTTTTAAAAAGGAGAAAATATTAGAATCTGCTGAGTAGTAGTTATATAGAACATGCATTTGTTGTATTATTCTCTACATTTTTTTGTTTGTTTGAAATATTGAATAAAGAAAGATAAAGTTAGGGGTGCCTGGGTGGCTCAGTGGGTTAAAGCCTCTGCCTTTGGCTCAGGTCATGAGCTCAGGGTTCTGGGATCCAGCTCTGCATGGGGCTCTCTGCTCAGCGGGGAGCCTGCTTCCCTTCCTCTCTCTCTGCCTGCCTCTCTGCCTACTTGTGATCTCTGTCAGTCAAATAAATAAATAAAATCTTAAAAAACAAAAAAAAGAAAGAAAGATAAAATTAGTTTTCAGATCCTCAAAATGTTCCTCACAAGTATTTCTCTAGAATACCAGAGGAGATAGAATAACTTTATTAAAAAGAGCTAACACACAGGGCACCTGGTTGGCACAGTGGGTTGAGCAGTCAACTCTTGGGTTTCAGCTCAGGTCATGATCTCTTGGCCCATGTAGGTCTCCGGGCTCAGTGTGGTGTCTGCTTGAGATTCTCTCTCCCTCTCCATCTGTCCCTCCCATCTCTCTCACTAAAATAAATTTAAAAAAAATTTTTTTTTAAAAAGGACTAACAAGGAAAACAATTTCAAACTCCTTTTATTTGTAAAGCTTACAGTAAATTGACAGACTATTCTGGCAAAATTGAAATCTTCAAAATCCCATATATTCTACTGCTCTGGAATTAAAGCTTCTCTTCACATTATATCATTAGTAGTTCTTTTAAAACATCGAATATATATTTAAATAAATATTCAAAACATTGAATTAAAAATATATCAAATAACATTAGAAGAGCTATAATCCAGAAGTGATGGAGGCATCACTTCTGTATAGCCATTTCATGGTGCTTACAGATGAGAAAGACTTTGGGAGGGGGGAGCATTTTAAGTTCACAGGTGCTGGCAGTTAGGAGTGTAGTTTTAACACGTGCTGTAGCATAGATCTGCCTTAAAATTACAGATAGTTTGAGGTTGTATTTTATGGTTTTGTTGATAATGTGGAGCTAACCAGTATTTACAACCCTTGGAAACCACATTCTCTAATAAAAATACCCAAGTCTTATCTCGACAGTAAGATTAAAAACTTGAGATTTCTCTACTTTCTCATTTAAAATAAATGATTTATAGAGGGAGTGAATAAGGGAGCATGAGTGGGGGAGGGGGAGAGGGAAAAGAAGGAGGAGAAGCAGACTCCCCAATCAGCAGTGAGCCCCCCACAGGGCTTGATCCCATGGCTCTGAGATCATGACCTGGGCCAAAACCAAGAGTCAGATGCTCAACTGAATGAGCCACCCAGTCACCCTTGTCCCCTCTAATTTTTTAAAAGTAAGCTTTTTAGAATAGTGTTAGATTTGTAGAAAAATTGTGAAAACAATACAGAGTGCCCATATACTCCACATCCAGTTTCACCTGTTATTAATATCTTACATTAGTATGGTACACTTGTCACAATTAATGCATTGATACATTATTCAGTCTATACAAAGTCCACACTTTATTCCTATTTCATTACTTTTTACCTAATGCCATTTTTCTGTTCCAGGATATCACATTATACTTGGGCATCCTGTCTGCTTAGGCTCCTCCTGACTGACAGCTTGTCTAACTTTTGTTTTTGAAGACCCTGACAGTATCAGGGAGTACTGGTCAGGTATTTTGTAGACTGTCCCTCAACTGGGATTTGTCTGATATTTTTCTCATGATTAGACTACACGTATGAGTTTTTTTGGAAGGAGGAGCACAGAAGTAAAGTGCCAGTTCATCCCATCGTATCAAGAATACATAGTATTGGGCACCTGGGTGGCTCAGCCGGTTAAGCAACTGCCTTCGCCTCAGGTCACGATCCTGGAGTCCCAGGATGGGGTCCTGCATCAGGCTCCCAACTCAGCAGGGAGTCTGCTTCTCCCTCTGACCATGCCCCCTCATGCTTACGCGGGTACGCGTGCTCTCTTGCTCTCTCTCTCTCTCTCTCTCATTCTCTCTCAAATAAATAAAATCTTTAAAAAGAGAATACATATGGGGCACCTGGGTGGCTCGGGTACGCGTGCTCTCTTGCTCTCTCTCTCTCTCTCTCTCAAATATATAAAATCTTTAAAAAGAGAATACATATGGGGCACCTGGGTGGCTCAGTGGGTTAAAGCCTCTGTTTTCGGCTCAGGTCATGATCCTAGGGCCCTCGGATCAAGCCCCACATCAGGCTCTGCTCAGCGGGGTACCTGCTTCCCTTGCTCTCTCTTTGCCTGCCTCTGCCTACTTGTGATCTCTGTCTGTCAAATAAATAAAATCTTTTGAAAAAGAATACACAGTATCACAGTATGATTTATCACTTTTGATATTAACCTTGGTCACCTGGACGAGGTATTATTTGTCAGCTCTTTCCACTATAAAGTTTACCTTCTTTCCCCTTTTCTCATACTGCATTCTTGGAAGTCACCAAGCACAACCCACACTTAAGAAGGGACTGTGCTGTACTTCCTTGAGGACAAAGTATCTCTCTCCATAAAGTATTTAGAATTCTCCTGCACAGGAGATCTGTCTATTCTCTCACATTTACTTATTTACTCAATCATTTATATCAGCGTGGGCCAGTGGGTATTTATTTTATACTTTGATTTATAATCCAATACAACTTATTTCTTTTGTTGGCCATGGGGAACTCTTTCAGTTGGCTCCTGTAACCCTTTGATATACCCCAAATATTGTGGAGGAGGGTTTTTTGGTGGATTTTGCTTTGTTTTTTGAGCACTTCCTGGCTTTCTGGTACTGTACGATGCTGCAGGCTCATCTTATATATCCTAGAAGCAGCCACTTCTGTAAGGAGCCCTGGTTCCTTTTAGAGAATGGTATTCAAAATCAAGAATTGGGAGCTTAGTGTGCTTGTTTCTAGGCTTCTCGGCCCTCTCAGGTCACAGAGCTAGGTAATGCATGTATGTACATCAACCCCTGTATATACACATTTCTAAAAGTACTTCCTGTACATAACCATCCAGATCTATATTAAACTAAACAAATTCGTATCAATTCCTACAACCCTAATCCATTATCACATAAATCATCCCAGCCTTCTTTGCTTGTCTGTAACCTTCCACTCCCACAGTGAAAAATCTCAGAATTTCCTGTATTTCACCTCAGAAAGCTACACAAGTAAAAGGAGAAATGAACTTATGCTTTAAGAGGATATCAATTCTCCAAATAACTATATTTTTCTATTTGGTAACATCAAGATTTGGTAAATGAAGAACTTTAAAGCAACATTTCACTTTGGATGAACATCCAAATGTTCACGTCCCAAAATTTCCAGGTCAAAGCATACATAAAAACTAGTAACACTTGTACAGACCACTGAGGTAAAATGGACAACGTTGCTCGTGGCTGCAGACAATGGCTCAGAAACCTGGGACTCGGGAGTGCTGAGGGGGCTCGACACTGACACTCCCCTGTAGCCACTCACTTCACTTGGGAAGCAGTGAGCTGACGTAACATGGCTCTAACAACTACAGAGATTTCTGGAATCATGTATCATGTACTTCTCCAAAAAAAAAGAAAGAAAGAAAGAAAAGTCATGAGTTCCAGGGTTAAATAATTTGCAGTACATCATACTCAGATCAGCTGCTGGGTCCCCAGGGTTCATCTGTAATTTACAGCTCTTAGAAATTCAAAGTGTAGTATACAGATAGTTGAGTTTGTGGGGTTCTTTTCTTTCTACTCTTAACTTAGGTTGACAATTCTAGCCTCTAATGTAAAGTCCTCCCTCCGACTTACTAAAACTCACACTAAGAGTAACGAACATTTGGGGCTCCTGGGTGGATCTGTCAGTTAAGCATCTGACTTTGGCTCAGGTCACGATCTCAGGCTCCTGGGATCAAGCTCCCTGCTGAGCCCCATGCTTCTCTGTCTCCTCCCTGCGTGTGTTCTCTTGCTCTCTCTCTCTTAAATAAAATCTTTAAAAAGAAAATATAATGATAATTTTCTAACCTTGCCATCGTTCAAAGTAGAAGATAAAACCCCGCAGCCCACATCCATAAGGCTAGTCACACAGCTAACTGTGAGTTTGCTTGGGCTTCTCAGTCCCCATGAGAGGATGCTGACCTGACCGTCTGCTAGTCTGATCTTGAGGAGATGAATTCAGTGTAATTCAAAATAAAACACCCACAGTACAAGTCCTAAACTCCCGGACAGCTCTTGTCAAAAGCCCTGTTGAAAGCAATGGCATTTGAAGATGGCGAAACTGTGCAGCGCATCTCCACATTATCCTTAGCTGAGGCCGAGTGAACTGGAGCCTGTGAACTCAGTCAGACCACACCAGCTCCTACACCGGCTCCTGGCAGCACTTTCAGAGTTGTCTCTCGACGTCACAGCCTCTGCTGTCATCGAGAGACACTTAGAGAAACGGCCCGATGAAATCCTGTATTACATCCACCATAAAGGTAATGCCGACATTCTTTCCTTCAGTCCTCGTGCTTCCTACAAGAAGCTAAGGGTTAGGAAACCCTTCACTTGCTTGAGTAATAGTAAACTTTCTCCTCTTTAACCACCTCCATCATGCCTCCCTTTCATTCTGGTTGCCAGGAAGCCTAGAGTCATTTTTGTTATTGCATTATAACAATACAGGCCCTTAATGGTTTATGTATTAATTGGGTACTATTGTTTCCCCCGGTCTTAACCACCCACCATGTATTTTCAATGTTCCTGATTTCTTATTTTCTATTCCTATCTTACCATTTTATTTGTGTAGTGTTCCATCCTTCTGAAAACCACCTCAAATCCTTCATGGAATGAGGTAGCATAAATTAATACACACATAATCCTATTATTACTATAGTTGTTTAAACCTGGCCATAATGACAGGATTAATGGCCTATGGTGAGCAACTTGGTTAAGAAGAAATTTTTTTTTACTACATTCTTATAGAAGATATTGAAAAATATTCTCCAAAATAAAAAAAAATAAAAATAAAAATAAAGATAAAAATAAACAACCATTCTTTCCCCGAACATCATTTTCTTATAGGCTACTAATGGCATAATTTTAAATTCTAGGCCATCAGGAAAAATACTTTCCTAGTTAGATCCCCATCAAATATCCGTTTTCTCTACACCCATTTCTGTGTATCGCTTCACCACCATGGTGAACTTTTATCTCTTTTTTGACCACAAGAACTATACAGGTAGGGGTGCCTGGGTGGCTCAGTGGGTTAAAGCCTCTGCCTTCAGCTCAGGTCATGATCCCCGGGTCCTGGAATTGAGCCCTGCACTGGGCTCTCTGCTCAGCAGGAAGCCTGCTTCCCTTCCTCTCTCTCTGCCTGCCTCTCTGCCTACTGTGATCTCTGTCAAATAAATAAATAAAATCTTTTAAAAAAAAAAGAAGAAGAAGAAGAACTATACAGGTAGTGGTGACACTAAGAATTAAAATCATATTTAGTAACCATCAGTAGGAACACAAAATATATTCAGGACAAGCTTCTTGTCTTCGTAGGGAGTAAGGAAAACTAACATTTAGTGAGTACCTACCAGGTGGCAGACAAAATGTGGGGCACTTTATATACATGACTTCGTTCAATCTTTGAAGCAACCCCAGAATATAGACAATATCCTTGTATTACCATGTCTGAAATGGTCAAAGTTCAGGGATTAAGTGATCTGGCTAAGGGTACTCAGCTATTTAAGTGGAAGCCTCTAGATTTATACCCCAAACTGACCGGTCTAAAGCTCTGCTCTATCCATTCCTTCACCTCTTGTAAATGACCATACTGCCTTTATAAGCTCTCATCTGTGCACCTAAGCTAGGGAACATTTTAAAGCAAGTGAACAAGTTAGTAACCCTCTAACAGGATAATAAGGATCCATAAAAATGCTTATGTGGAAGAACAGGTTAGAACCAATCTTATCCAACTGGCCTTCAGTGTTCTCTCTTTCCTCTGCTTCTGCAGCACTTACAGTTAGGGCCACTCACTGCCTCCGACCCAGGGTTCTTTATCCTGTACATTGACTTTACACACACACATACAATTTTGTCTCACCAAGTCTCAATTTCTTTTTTTTATTTTTAAGATTTTTTTATTTATCTATTTGACAGAGAGAGAAAACACAAGTAGGCAGAGAAGCAGGCAGAGAGAGGCGGGGAAGCAGGCAGAGAGAGGCGGGGAAGCAGACTCCCCATTGAGCAGAGAACCTGATGCAGAGCTCAATCCCAGGACCCTGAGATCATGACCCAAGCCAAAGGCAGAGGCTTAACCCACTGAAGTACCCAGGCACCCCTCCAAGTTTCAATTTCTTAAATGCACCACCATACATTTCATATGCTTTCTCCCTTCCATTCTCCCTATTATTATAGTAGGTAATCAAAAGGGTATCAAATGAATGAATAGAAACGTTCAATCCTTGAGAAGGAAGTTACTGCTGGATATATAACGTTAGATCACTCTGCCTTTCTCAAAGAAGGCTGCATCTACCTCCTTTGTCCATCGTAGGATGTACCTCCCTTACTGCGGCAGCATGACCTCTGAAAAGCCAGAAGACAGTTCCTTCATGTACAGCTAAAACCACTTACAGCATAGCATCAACAATTTCTACATTTCCTTGCTTCTCCCAGAATGAAATAGTCCTGATTCATTAAGACGTCGAATTTCTCAGTATAACCTATTCTCCTGTAAGATTCACAGAACTAAGTCCTATGTAACTTAAATTTTTTTAAGTTATCTCTAATAAAATGTTGAAAAGAGCATAATTACGGTAAGACATGAAAGGAAACCTAAGTTCCATCAGTCAGATTTGTATGTGACACATTCATTCATTCGATATTTATCAAAGGCCTGTAGAGCATATACTGTTGCTATTTTAGTTGCTAAGCAGATGGAGCAGTGAACGAAACAGATACAAATGCCTGCCCTCAAAAAGCTGCCCTTTCACTGGGGGACAAAAAGCTAGGGAGAATGGCTGGTATCTGGCTGGCAAAATCAAGACTTGAAACCATTATCAAGAGAAGATTGAAAGTGGGCGCCCAGGTGGCTCAGTGGGTTGGGCCTCTGCCTTTGGCTCAGATCATGATCTCAGGGTCCTGGGATAGAGTCTTGCATCGGGCTCTCTGCTTGGCAGGGAGCCTGCTTCCTCCTCTCTCTCTCTCTACCTGCTTCTCAGCCTGCTTGTGAGCTCTTTCTCTGTCAAATAAATAAATAAATAAATCTTTGGGGGGGGGGAAGAGAGAGGACTGAAAGCAACAAAATCAAATTTAATGGAGAAAAATATATATAGTGTTTTCCATATGGAGTCCAGGAAATTAAATGGACAAATATGAATGAGAAGGGGTTATACAGCTTTATTCGTGCAATAAATACGTATTGAGTCACAGACTCTTCTGGGCACTGGGGATCTCAAGTCCCTAATCTCAAGCAGCTCATAATCAAGAGAAAGAAGCTCATAATCAAGAGAGACAGACAAGGACAGAGCAGTATACAGCGTGGTAACTGACAAGGTATGAACCATATATTGGCACCACTTAGAAGGGGCACCCACCCCCCCCAGGTGGGAAAGAGCTGTCAGATACTCTGTCTTCAGGGTAACACCCAAACCATCTTAAAGGATGAACAAACAGACCTTCATCAGGCAAGGACTGGGGAAAAGAGGCAGAAACATTCCATGTGGAGGGAACAGCATGTACAAAATTAATATCTATATTAATAGATATGATATTGCGGTTGTCAAAAGGTACAGCCAGAATCATAGTACAGGTGTGTCTGTTGTTCTAAGAAATACAGAGTTCATAATTACATGTTAAGGAGTCATCATTAACAAGTGTTAACCTGGGAATTACAAGATCAAATGGTATTCTAGAAACTCCACTCTGCGAACAGTTCAGAGAGCGGACTCTTCAGGGGGAGAGTGGGAGGGAGGGAGCCGCAGGCTGCTGCAAGTGGCAACCGACAGTGGTCTGAACTCAGAAGCAGCAGGAAATCCAAAGGGACAGATTGGATGTGGGTGGTAGAATCAACAGAACTTAGCTTGATTGGTTATAAAATAAATAAATAAATAAAAGGGAATAGCAATAAGGTTGACTCTTAAGAGATCTGGCTCCGCGACAAAGTGAAGGGGAGGCAGAGGCAGAGTCTAAGAATAGGGAAAATGAATGGTTTTGGAGAGTGTAGGGAAAAGGAAAGATGAGTTTATTTGAAAATGCCAGCAACTTCTCAATATGCCTGAATATAAGGCACGTTTCTTCTTCCAAAACTGTTCCTCAGGAATAAGTGAAATCATTGCTTAATATTAAAGCAATAGTTGCTTTATACTAAATTCTCTTTCAAAAGTTTCCATACCTGGGGCACTTTCTCAATCTCTGTATTTTGTTTTTATTTTTTTTTTTTAAAGATTTTATTTATTTAATTGTCAGACAGAGATCACAAGTAGGCAGAGAGAGAGGGAGAAGCAGGCTCCCCACTGAGCCGAGAGCCTGATGCAGGGCTTGATCCCAGAACCCTGAGACCATGACCTGAGCCAAAGGCAGAGGCTTTAAACCACTGAGCCTCCCAGGCGCCCCGTTAATCTCTGTATTTTAAACAAATTATTGTTAGGGAAGGTACAAATAAGCCTCAGACTACCTCAATCACTACCTACTGTTGTTGGTTTTGGATAATACTAGAGATCACCTGATGGATGGGACTGGTAAAACAAAACAAAAAAATGTAACATATTTATGTATTTTCCTGGGAGCATACCTACATGTTACCAGTTTCAAAAAGCAACACAGTGAGTAAGCACTTCTGTTGCAGAAATCACAAATATGCACCCACAGGACAAAACGTCTGTCCTAATAATGCACCAGTAGAGACTTGCCACAAGGAACTTTCCCGGTTCCCTAGCCTTGGTTTCCATTCCGGGACTTCCCAGCAGAGACAAGGCCTGTCTCCACCCCCTCAGCAACTACTCCTGGGGAAGATGTCTTTGGTGGGAGGAACTGAAGATGCCCAGTCAGCCCCCTTCTGAGCCTCAATGCTTAGTAGTGGCCTGTCCTTAAGAGGTCCGAATTTTCTGATCATCCATGATATAAGCTTACAAAGCAAAGCCTGCAGGAGAGATTTACAGCCCACCTGGAACTGCCACACCAGCCCTGTCCTTTAAATGCAGAGGGAGGTATCAGGCGGCCAGAGATCATAATGATATTGATGACAATGACAGCTGGAATTTACTTAAAACTCACCATGTGCCAGACTACATGTTTCACATATAGTCAGTCATTTAATAGCCACAGCAATCCCATGAGGTACATTACTCCTGAGAACACGGGAGATATGGAGATTTAAAAACCTGCTAAAAATCACACAAATCTAGTGGGAGGTCAGGCTGGAACTTGAGCCAAAAGCCCTCACTCTTAACCACTAGGGTATATTGACTTTGAAATAATCTAACCACAAATTGTAATATTAAGAGGATGAGAAAAACAGCAGTTTGAATCGTATCTTCATCCTCCATAGAAGGTATCTGCAGATAAGTTTGAAAAGTCAAAATACAGCCATATTCTATAGAAATTTGTTTTAACCACAAGAAACTCTCAAGCAAGTTGAAAGCAGTGCCTTTGGAAAACAGTAACCAGGGTGAGGGGGAGTGGGTTAAGGTAATGCTACTTTTTATTAGGACTTATAGAAGTCTCACACTCTCTACATATGTAACTAATAACCATAACTATATTTAAGAAAATTGATACCAAAGTCTGTTAAAATTAATCAGGGTACCTATCCAGTCTGCTTTTAAAAATCGTATGACCCCATTATGATGGAATAACTTAGTTAAAATACCCAGCAGACATCCTAAACTGAGAAGATACCACTGGGAATAGGAGGGTCACAACGGTGACAGAGCCTGGCTCAAGATCTGACAACTTTGATCCAAATTCCTAGGAAGAGATGAAATCTATGGGTCAGATATCAAAGAAAAGGGTAGATTCCCTAAGCCCCGTCAAAACACAGCTGTCCTGATGGGGCAGTTGAAGGGGTAACAAAAAACAGTCTTGTGCTAGCGGGTGCCTGGGTGGCTCAGTCAGTTAAGGGTCTGCCTTTGGCTCATATGATGATTCCCTTGTTCAGCCCACACCCGCGTTGGGCTCAGAGGGGAGCTCAGTGGGGAGCCTACTTCTCCCTCTGCTTCTCCCTCTGCTCCCCTGCTCGTGTCCTCTCTCTCTCTCTGAAATAAATAAATTAAATTAAACTAAAAAGAACTAGCCTTATGTTTGGAAATGGTTTCACTGGAGCTAAAAATCTACTCCAGTTACTAACTTGCCAGAACATCTAACCCTGGAAAACATAAAGACAACTATCCTTCCTTTAACAAGAAGAATATATGCAATGTGAAGGGGAAATGGAAGGTTAAAGTCATTGCCATAAAGCAAACCAGAGAATAGTACTGACTAGGAATAGTGTCAGTTCTGCAAAGGAAGATAAATATCAGGCCAGCATAGGTAGAGGAAGACAATTATTTCAAAAAAGTCCCTTGTGAGAATGGGGAGAATTTGAAATTATAAAGCTTTATCTTGCTATTTAATACTTAATAATATTAAGCAACATGTGTTGTTTTAAAAGGTAAAAAGGAATATTAGACCTCACAGAACTAGGTAACAAAGGTCATTCTAGACAGCTACAATATCCCCATTCCCTTCAAATGGGAAGACCGACTTTTTACTCCTTTCAAAGGGGTTTACATGAGTACAAGTAATTTAGATAGGTCTAGGATAAACTCTAAGGTAAAATTTCCAGTTAATCTCAAACCATCACCTCTTTGGTAGCCCAGAGCTTTGTATACATTTCCTATAGAGTTTTGCGCTAAAATAACATTCATTGATGCTTACTATGTGCCAGGAACCTGCCTTATATGCATAACTCATTTAATCCTTAAAACAACCCTGACTGAAGCACTCTTACTATCCTTGATAAAGGGGGAAACTGAGGCAAAGAATGGTTAAACAACTTGCCCAAGGCAAGATACAGAGTGGAGGAAGAAAACCCAGACAGTCTGGAGGCCATGTTCTTAGCCACTACACACTATCCAACAAGAATCCAGTTTTTGTAAAGGGCTACAGCCAACCTTTTGGAGAAACACAAAGGACCCTCCTCCTAAAACTGTCAGGTACAAATAGGTCTTGATATTCTAAGAAAGCATCAGCCTACACAAGTTTGTACCTAACAGATGGATTTTGGTCTTGATGAATCAAATGCCTCCTTGCCCTGCCCTAAGTACCAACCAAACAAAGATGCTCTGATAAGAACATTCCTAGCCATAGGTAATCCTGCCAGGGTGTTATTTACTCCTGAATAGCAGGAAATTATGAGAGAAGTTAAACTGCCAAGATAAACCACAAACTGCATACATGGCTGGGTTGCAAGCCAGGGCTCTGCCCCATATTCCTCCCTCACTGGAGTTAGGACCTAGATCATTTTTTATTTTTATTTTTCATTTTTTATTTTTTTAAAATTTTTTTTTCACTTTTTAATTAACATATAATGTATTATTTGTTTCAGGGGTACGCGTCTGTGATTCATCAGTCTTACACAACTCACAGCACTCACCATGGCACATACACTCCCCAGTGGCCATCACCCAGCCACCCCCTCCCACCTCCTCCCCTCAGTTTGTTTCCTGAGATTAAGAGTCTCTTAGGTTTGTCTCCTTCTCTGGTTTCATCTTGTTTCTTTTTTTCCTCTCTTCCTCTATGATCCTCTGTCTTGTTTCGCAAATTCCACGTATCACTGAGATCATATGATAATTATCTTTCTCTGATTGAATTATTTCGTTTAGCATAATGCCCTCTAGTTCCATCAATGTCCGTCATTGCAAATGGCAAGTTTTCTTTTTTTGATGGCTGCATAATATTCCTGTGTGTGTGTGTGTGTGTGTGCGCGCGCGCACGCGTGCATGCGTGCCTTCTTTATCCATTCATCTGACATTGGACATCTAGGCTCTTTCCACAGTTTGGCTACTGTGGACATTGATGCTATAAATATTGGGGTGCACATGCCCCTTCAGATCACTACATTTGTATCTTCAGGGTAAATACCCAGTAGTGCAATTGCTGGGTCATAAGGTAGCTCTATTTTCAACTTTTTGAGGAACCTCCATACTGTTTTCCAGAGTGGCCGCACCAGCTTGCATTCCCACCAACAGTGTAGGATGGTTCCCCCTTCTCCGCATCCTCACCAACACCTGTCATTCCCTGACTTGTTAATTTTAGCCATTCTGACTGGTGTGAGGTGGTATCTCACTGTGGTTTTGGTTTGTACTTCCCTGATGCTGAGTGATTTCATGTGTCTGTTGTCCATTTGATGTCTTCTTTGCAGAAATGTCTGTTCAGTCTTCTGTTCATTTTTTTTAAAAAGATGTTTATTTATTTATTTATTTGACAAACAGAGATCACAAGTAGGCAGAGAGGCAGGCAGAGAGAGAGAGGAAGAGAAGCAGGCGTCCCGCTGAGCAGAGAGCCCAATGCAGGGCTGGATCTCAGGACCCTGGGATTGTGACTTAAGCCAAAGGCAGAGGCTTTAACCCACTGAGCCAACCATGTGCCCCTCTTCTGTCCATTTCTTGACTGGATTATTTGTTCATTGGGTATTGAGTTTGATAAGTTCTTTATAGATTTTCAATACTAGTCCTTTATCTGATAAGTCATTTGCAAAGATCTTCTCCTATTCGTCAGTTGTCTTTTGGTTTTGTTGACTGTTTCCTTTGCTGTGCAAAGATTTTACCTTGATAAAGTCCCAATAGCTCATTTTTGCCTTTGGCAATGTGTCTAGGAAGAAGTTGCTGCAGCTGAGGTAAAAAAGGTTACTGCCTGTGTTCTCCTCAGGGATTTTGAAGGATTCCTGTCTCACACTGAGGTCTTTCATCCATTTTGAGTCTATTTTTCTGTGTGGTGTAAGGAAATGGTCCAGTTTCATTCTTCTGCACATGGCTGTCCAATTTTCCCAACACCATATTTTGAAGAGACTGTCTAAATTCCATTGTGCATTCTCTCCTGCTTTGTCGAAGATTACCTGACCACAGAGTTGAAGGTCCATTTCTGGGCTCTCTATTCTGTTCCATTGATCTATGTATCTGTTTTTGTGCCAGTACCATACTGTCTTGATGATTACAGCTTTGTAATAGAGATTGAAGTCCAGAATTGTGACACCACCAGCTTTGCTTTTCATTTTCAACATTCTTCTGGCTATTTGGGGTCTTTTTCTGGTTACACACAAATTTTAGGATTATTTGTTCCATTCTGTGAAAAAAGATGACATTTTCATAGGGATTGCAGTAAATATGTAGATTGCTCTATGTAGCATAGACAATTTCACAATATTTGTTCTTCCAATCCATGAGCATGGAACATTTTCCATTTCTTTGTGTTTTCCTCAATTTATTTCATGAGTATTCTATAGTTTCCTGAGTACAGATTCTTTACCTCTTTGGTTAGATTTATTCCTAGGTATCATATGGTTTTGGGTGCAATTATAAATGTGCTTTCTTCTGTCTTTTTGTTGCTGTACAGAAATGCAACTGATTTCTGTGCATGGATTTTACATCCTGCCACTTTACTGAATTCCTGTATGAGTTCTAGAAGTTTTGGGGTGAAGTCTTTTGGGTTTTCCACAGAAAGTATCATATCATCTGCAAAGAGTGAGAATTTGACAACTTCTTTGCCGATTCGGATACCTTTTCTTTTTGTTGACTGATTGCTGAGGCTAGGATTTCTAGTACTATGTTGAACAGCAGTGGTGATAGTGGCCATCCCTGCCATGTTCCTGACCTTAGGGAAAAAGCTCTCAGTTTTCCCCCATTGAAAATGATATTCGCTGTGGGGTTTTCATAGATGGTTTTGATGATATTGAGGTATGTACCTTCTATCCCTACACTGTGAAGAGTTTTGATCAAGAAAGGATGTTGTATTTTGTCAAATGCTTTTTCTGCATCTATTGAGAGTATCAAATGGTTCTTGTTCTTTATTTCTTTTAAAGATTTATTTATTTATTTATTTATTTATTTATTTATTTGACACAGAGAGAGAAGTCACAAGTAGGAAGTGAGGCAGACAGAGGGGGAGGGGAAATCAGGCTCCCTGCTGAGCAGAGCCAAACGCTCAATCCCAAGACCCTGAGATCATGACCTGAGCCGAAGGCAGAGGCTTAACCCACTGAGCCACCCGGGAGCCGCTCTTTCTTTTATTAATGTAGTGTATCACATTGATTGATTTGCAGATGTTGAACCAACCTTACAGTCCAGGAATAAATCCCACTTGGTCATGGTGAATGATCCTTTTATGTACTGTCAAATCCTATTCACTACTATTTTGGTGAGAATTTTTGCATCCATGCTCATCAGGGATACTACTTCTTTTTGATGGGGTCTTTGTCTGGTTTTGGGATCAAGGTACTGCTAGCCTCATAAAATGAGTTTAAAAGTTTTCCTTCTATTTCTATTTTTTGGAAGAGTTTCAGAATAGGTATTAATTCTTCCTTAAGTGTTTAGTAGAATTCCCCTGGGAAGCTAGTTGGCCCTGGGCTCTTGTTTGCTGGCAGATTTTTGATTACTGCTTCAGTTTCCTTGCTGGTTATGGGTCTGTTCAGGTTTTCTATTTCTTCCTGGTTCAGTTTTGGTAGTTTATATGTAACTAGGAATGCATCTGTTTCTTCCAGACTGCCTAATTTGTTGGCATATAGTTGTTCATAATATGTTACTTTAATTGTTTTTATTTCTTTGATGTTAGCTGTGATCTCTCCTCTTTCATTCATGATTTTATTTATTTGGGTCCTTTCTCTTTTCTTTTTGATAAGTCTAGCCAGGGGTTTATCAATCTTATTAATTCTTTCAAAGAACCAGCTCCTCGTTTCATTGATCTGTTCAACTGTTCTTTTGATTTCTGCTCTGATCTTTATTATTTCTCTTCTCCTGCTGGGTTCAGGTTTTATCTGCTGTTCTTTCTCTAGCTCCTTTAGATGTAAGGTTAGGTTGTATCCTTGAGACCTTTCTTGTTTCTTGATAAAGGCTTCTTCTGCTATATACTTTCCTCTTAGGACCACCTTTGCTGCATCCCAAGGATTTTGCACAGTTCTGTTTTCATTTTCATTTGTTTCCAAGAATTTTTTTTAAATTTCTCCTCTAATTTCCTGGTTGACCCATTTATTCTTTAGTAGGATGTTCCTTAGCCTCCATGTATTTGAGTTCTTTCCAACTTTTCTTTGGTGATTAAGTTCAAGTTTCACAACACTGTGGTCCAAAAACATGCACAGAATGATCCCAATCTTTTGGGACTGGTTGAGACCTGATTTGTGACCCAGGACATGATCACTGTTCTGGAGAATATTCCATGTGCACTAGAGAAGAATGTGCATTCTGTTGCTTTGGGATGGAATGCTCTGAATATATCTGTGATATCCAGCTGGTCCAGTGTGTCATTTAAAGCCCTTATTTCCTTGTTGGTCTTTTGCTTATATGATCTGTCCATTTCAGTGAGAGGGGTGTTAAAGTCCCCTCCTCTTATTTTATTATTGTTGATGTGTTTCTTTGATTTTCTTATTAACTAGTTTATATAACTGGCTTCTCCCATGTTAAGGGCATAGGTACTTAAAATTGTTAGATCTTCTTTTTCTACAGACCATTTGAGTATGATATAGTGTCCTTCCTCATCTCTTATTATAGAGTTTATATGATATATAATTTATATGATATAAGGATTGCCACTCCAGCTTTCTTTTGATGTCCATTAGTATGGTAAATGGTTTTCCACCCTCTCACTTTAAATCTGGAGATGTCTTTGGGTCTAAAATGAGTTTATTGTAGACAGCATATCAATGGGTCTTTTTTTTTTTTTTTTAACCAATCTGATACCTTGTGTCTTTTGATTGGGGCATTGGGGCATTTAGCCCATTTACATTCAGGGTAACTACTGAAAGATATGAATTTAGTGCCATTGTATTGCCTGTAAAGTGACTGTTAATGTATATTGTCTCTGTTCCTCTCTGGTCTATGTTACTTTTGGGCTCTCTCTTTGCTTAGAGGACCCCTTTCGATATTTCTTGTAGGGCTCCTTTGGTAATGGCAAATTCTTTTAGTTTCTGTTTGTCCTAGAAGGACCCAGATCATCTTTTATATGAAGAATTTATAAAGACAAATAGAATCGGTGATGAGAAAAAAAATACTTAAAAGGATACCAAGACTACTCATCCTTTGCTCTGTTCTACTATGTTTAAAAGTTCTGATCTTTCCATAGCATAAGAGGAAAGATTGGCCTTAGCCAAGTCAAACTATCCCTGCCATTCTGCTTAATCTTAAAATCAAATTTAAATAATAAATATCTACTGAAAGTAAAAGAGTGAAAAGGTAGACTAATGATCAAGTGAGGCCTAAAGAAGGGTAGGTTATGATCAGAAGCAGTCCATAAGAGTCCCGCAAGAGGGAACCCTGCCTAGACCTCTGCAGATCACAGATGCACATGCTCATACACATCTCATTAAAGAACACATGGACACTCAGTACTGACACAGTGAGACTTCTAACTCTGAACATGTGCTCTAGTTCAGGCCTCAGAGAAGCACATCTCCATATCTATTTCCTATGTCCACAAAACAAAAGAGGCTCTCATCTAAATACCATGAATTTTTGCTGTGCCACTGCACAGCACTTAGGTAAGAAAAAAAAAGTGACTTATAAAATTCTTTTTCTAAGAGAACATGATTGCAATGAATTCTTGCACAATGAAGTATCAGTTCCAGCTAGAGCTAGGTATTCATTTTCTTGCTTTTCTTCCTATTCCAATTCATGGTTCTGGTGGTACTCACTAATTAGCATGAAATTCAAAGCCATTACACATGGAAAAAAACATTTTGCAGCATTAAACACTTCATACTACTCTTAAATACATACATATGTTATTGGACCTAAAACAAGTGAAACATGACACAGATTGTTTATACTGGGAATTAACAGACTCTAAATGTTTAGAACAATTTTGATTTTACAAAACTATTTAATAAAACTTATTAAATTTCAAAAATACATCAAATTCAAGGGCACCTGGGTAGCTCAGTCAGTAAAGCATCTGACTTTGGCTCAGGTCATGATCAGAGGTCCTGGAATTGGGCCCCATATTGAGCTCCCAACTCAACAGGGAGTCTGCTTGATCCTCTGCCTCTCCCTGTGCCCTCCCACTTGTCACATAAAATCTTTTTAAAAAAATCAAATTCAGCTATAAATACTTTGTATTTAAAATTGAAATTCAAATATTTTCTGTATTTTGCCCTTTTTCTCATGTAGCTATTTTAATGAGATCTAATTCACATATCATACAATTTGACATTTTAAAATATACAAGTCAGTGGTGTTTAGTAAATTCACAAAGTTGTGCAATCATCATCATCTAATTACAGAACATTTTCTTCACCCTAAAAAGGAACTCTGTACCCATTAGTAGTTACTCCTATTCCCCCCTCCACCCAGCTCCTGTCTACTTAAACTACCTATTCTAGACATTTTATATAAATGGAAGTACAAAATGTGTTTCCATTTTGTGTCCAGCTTCTTTAATTTAGTAGGTTGTCAAAGTTCAGCCTTATAACAGGTATAAGTACTTTGTTCCTTTTTGTGGCTAAGTAATATTCTATTTATGGATATACCATATTTGATTCATCCATTCATTTGTTGATGGACATTTGGGTTCTTTCTGTTTTTTGATTATTATGAATAAAAGCTATGCTGAATGTTTGTACACAAGGTTCTCCATTCATATAGCTTTTCAACTCTCCTGGGTAGAAACTGCTGTGTCATATAGTAACTTACAGAAGAACTGGCAGACTGTTTTCCAAAGTGGCTCTACCTCATTTTAAATTCTCACCAGTGATGTATGAAGGCTCTAATTTTTCTACAACTTTTCCAACATTTGTTATTATTCATTTTTTTATTATAGTTAGCCTAGTAAGAATGGAATAATACTTCATTGTGATTTCTATTTGTATGTCCCTAACGACTGGTGATGTTGAGCATCTTTTCATATCATTGGCCATCTTTAGATCTTTTTGGAGAAATCCCCATTCAAATCCATTGCCCATTTTCATAAAGATTTTATGTATTTATTTGACAGAGATCACAAGTAGGCAGAGAGGCAGGCTGAGAGAGAGAGAGAGAGAGAGGAGGAAGCAGGCTCCCTGCTGAGCAGAAAGCCCGATGCAGGACTCGATCCCAGAACCCTGGAATCATGACCTGAGCCGAAGGTAGAGGCTTTAACCCACTGAGCCACCCAGGCGCCCCCATTGCCCATTTTTAAATTGATTCTTTGACTTTTTATTGTTGAGGTGTAAGAGTTCTTTATATATTCTGGACACTAGTCCTTTAAGATATATGAATGACAAAACATTTCCTCCCATTCTGTGGGTTTTCTTTTCACCCTCTTGATAGTGTCCTTTGAAAAAGAAGTTTTTAAATTTTGATGAAAAAATTCCATTTTTTCTCCTGTTGCTTGTGCTTCAGGTGTCATATGTAAGAAATCACTGCCTAATTTGAGGTCATGAAGATAGATGCCTAAGCTTTTTCCAGAGTTTTACAATTTTAGCTCTTATATTTAGGACTTTGATCCATTTTTTATAGATCTTATTGATTTATTCTTGAGAGAAACAGAACAAGTGGGAGGAGCAGAGGGAGAAACAGATGCCCCAATTAGTAGGCAGCCCGATGCACGACTTGATCCCACGTCCACGGGATCATGATCTGAGCTGAAGGCAGATGCTCGACTGATTGAACCACCCAACTGCCCCTTTGATCCATTTGTATTAAGTTTTGTATATAATGTGACATAAGGATCCAACTTCATTATTCCTCATGTGGCTATCCAGTTGTTCCAACATCTTTAGTTTTATTCTATCTTGGCTTGCCTTTTTTTTTTTTTTTGCTTGCTTTTTTAATCTTAATTTTTCATATTTAGGAAAAAATAATTTTTATAGTTTCACTGACCACTTGTTATGCAATAAACTGCATATAAAGGGCTCAATGAGAGGCTTTGACAGGTGTAAACACCATTGTTAGAATCAAGATCATGAATATTTCTATTTCTCTAAAAATTTCCTCATACCCAATTACAATTCCTCACTCCTGCCCCTTCCCAAACAACTGCTGATTCATTTTCTGTCACTATAGATTAGTTTGCATTTTCTAGATTTTTCCATAAATGGAATCACACACAATGTATTTTGTTTCTTACTTTTGTATTTACTTTAATTTGTATCTTTGTTGCAAAGTATCAAATATCATGGTTTAAATACAATTACCTTATTTTTTAATCCTTAAATTATTATTGTGACTACATATTGTTAATACACCAAAATATCTTGATTATAATAGCGTTCTTTTTTGTTAAAATAAAGGCAAATAATTTTTTTTCAAAATTTTATTTATTTGACAGAGATAGGGATAGCAAGAGAGGGAACACAAGCAGGGGGAGTGGGAGAGGGAGAAGCAGGCTTCCCACTGAGCAGGGAGCCTGATGTGGGGCTTGATCCCAGGACCCTTTGGATCATGACCTGAGCTGAAGGCAGACGCTTAATGACTGAGCCACCCAGGTGCCCCAAGGCAAATAATTTTATAGAATTAATTTGTGAATATATTCTACTTAGTAAATTTTATTACTCAACCAAACATCACAAGTCAATCAAAAGAATACAACATCGTTGATATTTTGTTAACATTCAGTTAAAACTATAAGTTTACAATATTTCCTAATTTTGTTACTAGGAAGCTTTATTTTTCAAGGCACAGAGAATATTTTAACAGTTTTTAGACATGAAGTTTGTAGGACTCCATTTGTACTTCTGGGCTGGCAGTGTTCTGTTTCTTCATGAGGTGCTCATAATTATCTTTTATAGAGATGTTTACACCATTCTACATATAGGTTATAATTCACAGTGAAAGAAAAAAGAAAAGGAAAAGGAAACAACATCGCAGAAGGTCACAATATGTGTGACCCTGGTGGTCAGTGTAAATCTGACTAACTTGGTATAAAGTATGGGTGAAGTGGAGTCATTTTGCTCATTTTGTTCCTGTGTGAATTCAGCTTTTGGAGGATTTGAGTCAAGTCATACGACTCTCCAGGATCCTCGCTCCCTCAGGCCAACTAAGGACCTTCTAGATACATTACTTCCAATATGGTTAAAAGAACTGGGAAAGAATCAAGAGGAAGGAACATCCAAATGACACTCCAGTGGGCCAGGCGTAGGGCCAAGGGCTGTCCATACATATGCTATTTAATCCTCGCAGCAACTTTGCCAGACAGGGAGTACTGACTCCATTTCACTGGCAGGAAAACTGAGGCTTGCAAAGATTAAGTAACTCTCCAAAAGGCCACAGAGCTAGTTAGTAAGGCATAGCTCAAGGCCAGCTCACTTGATATATTTGTCAAATATATCAAATTTATTAATTTATCAAACGTGGAAGAAACATCTAGAAATTGCAGAAATAAGCAAATCGTCGTGAAGAATAAGACAACCCGTCTAGGAGTTCAAAGACCAGATTCTGTCTCAGCTCCTTGTCACCCCCTACCTCCCTGCCTGCAGTACACTTCTGCCATCCAGACTACCCATTTAATTATCCATTCTAAGTCTTACTAAGGAGTATAAAATTCTCCAAGTTTTCTGTTAGCGTATTTCTTTTATAAATAGGGAGAAAGTATTTTGCTTTATGTTTATATAATGTTCACCGTATGCTAGACGCAGTCCTAAATGTTTCATAAATATTAACTCTTTACAGTCCTGTGAGGAGGGCATCATAAGCACACCCTTTCCACCTAAGGAAGCCCAGGCGCACGGAGGCCGAGTAAGTTACTTGAGATCGCACAGCTGGTAAGGAACCCAGCCAGGATTCAGACACAGACAGTTTGGATCGTGCTCTTAACTGCTATACATCGCTTCCTGTTAAAAAACAGGTGACTCTGGCAGGGAAAAGGTCCTTTACTATCATCATGGATCCCGTCCGAGCCGAGGTGGGCAGGTGCGCGGACAGACGATGGCTAAGTGGAACCCAAGTCCGGGGCCCAGGGAGGCGAGCGGGGAGTGTGTGCGGAAGCAGAGCTACCAGACAAACAGCGGCAGCAAAGCGTGAGCGGCCCTCGTGCCCGGGGGGGCTGCAGCCTGCCCGAGGGCTGATGTAGTGTCTACCAAGCCACACGGCCCCTCTCTACCGCACACAGCAGGATGTCTGGTGCGGCCAGTACAGCAGCAGTCATTCAACTAGAGCCTCCAAAAACAGCCTCCAAAGAAAGAACAGGTCGTGAAAAGATGGGTTTTTTCTAGTCACTGTTTAAAAGTAAACACAAAGGAAACGGCCATATGCCAGTGAACAGGTTCACTGAAGCCTGTCACATGAGTAAGTTTCCGTAGTAGAGAAGAAACACTTGATGTGAATGTAACATGAAGACTTGCTGCCCCGGAAATCAAACTGTGCGAACTCCTCTGCGGTGGCATTTCATCTAGAACGCATTCCGCCTGACCTATATACACGCTCAGGGCCGACACTGGCCTCAAATTTGTGTTATGACAAAAGTGGCGGGGTGGGGGGGGACATCTTAGAGAATACACAAAGAAATGTTTCAAAGTAAACTATACATTGGGATAAAATGATGTGCCGGTTAATGAAATATCCCAGTTCATAGCTCAACTATAGCCATCATTAAATTGTAATGGCCTGAACTTAACAATAAAACCCGACTTTGGGGGGCATCTGGGTGGCTCAGTGGGTGAAGCCTCTGCCTTCAGCTCAGGTCATGATCCCAGGGTGCTAGGATCGAGCCCCACATTGGGCGAGATCTCTGCTGAGCAAGGAGCCTGCTTCCCCCTCTCTCTGCCTGCCTCTCTCCCTACTTGTGATCTCTCGCGCTTTCTCTCTGTCAAATAAATAAACAAACAATCTTAAAAAAAAAATCTTTAAAACCCGACTTTGGAATTCTCATTTTGGAAATCTCCCACAGATATGCTATGTAAGAGGACTTCAATCAGGTCAAATCAAATGTGCAAGAGCCAAAAAATCGTAATAATAATGAATTTGATAATATTATCAATTATAATAATGAATAATAATGACTTTTCCTTATTTTATAAAGGAGAAAAAAGTAAACAAGTATCTCTACCAACTGTCTCAGACTTCTCCAAACAGGTTTAACTGGATTTCTACTTTGTCCCATTGCCTTTCACTCAAGTTACCTCTTGTCACATCCAGGAGCAAAGAGAAAAAGGCCAGTTCGGATAAGCGGGGCTATCAGTAAAGATCGTGAATATGGGATTCCACCCTTGGCCCATGGGGAGCCTCTGAATGCATGTGGCCTGTGGCTGGTCTACAGGTACACAGATTTGCAAGTTAAAAACCACTGTGAATTAAACGGAACTTAAGTACAAATACCAGCTTTATCACTACAATAATAGTTGTTAAGTACTCTGTGGTTCCACTCTGATAAAACTTAGATTTGTAACCAATAAGTAACTATTAAAGCCACTGAAAAGAGCAAAATACTGGTGGTTTCGACAAACTATAATGCAGTCCCTATCCACTAAAGTTTTGCCGTCATCTAAAGTACGTGCGTATCAGGTAGGGACTGTTTTTCCTCTTTCTCAACACTGAACTCAAACAGCTTGTTAGTTTCACATGGGCTCCAAATCACTCTATTTTTCCATTTCTCCCCTGGCTTTCTTGGAAGGCTGACAGACTGGATGGAAAGATGAAGACTTTCCAAGGTCCAAACACACAGCTGCTCCTTACAAGGCCAGCTCCAAACCTGACGTGGCTGCTTGGTAGGCATTGTCCCCAGTTGATTATGAAAGCCTTATACCAGTCTTATACCTTATACAGTCTTCTCATCTTGACTAGAGAGCCTGCCTAACTTAAAAACCCATTATAAAATAACATTAAGTGAAAAACTAATACTGCACAACTATGTACAAATGATATATAAACAAGAACTGGGAGGACACATGAAAAGTTAAAAACAGTTAATTTGTTGAGGTAAAGATTTTTCTTGATTTATAAAATTTTTTTTTTATTATATTGTCGGTGCAGTTAAAAACCACTAAAGATGGGGCACACGGTGGCTCAGTCAGCTCAGCATCCAACTCTTGATTTCGGTTCAGGTCATAATCTCAGGGTTGTGAGATCAAGCCCACAGCAGGCTCCACGTCCAGCATGGAGATTCTCTCCCTCTGCCCCTTCGATACTCCTCCCTGCCCGCTCAAGCATGCACGCTTGCGCTCTCTCTCTTTCAAAAAAAAAAAAAACTACTAAAGAGATAATAATCACACTCTGTCACTGGCAAGCCCCATTCTATAAGGGACAACACATCCTCTTCTGAAGAAAAAGAGGTATTAATTTCTTAATAAATAGCCTTCCTAGGGGCACCTGCGTGGCTCAGATGGTTAAGTATCTGCCTTCGGTCTGGGTCATGATCTCAGGGTCCTGGGAACAAGCCCCGCCTCAGGCTCCGGAGCCTGCTTCCCTCTCACTATCTCTGCCTGCCTCTGCCTACTTGTGATCTCTCTCTCTCTGTCAAATAAACAAATAAAAGCTTTTAAAAAAAAAGATAGCTTTCCTAAATGCATGTCACTTCATATGGTATGCAGGTGAAATGCTTCAAAATAGAAAGGTTTACAGTATAGTGCTATGAAATTAACTTCCATATTTCTTAAAACCAACTGGTACCATTTTCATCAAATAGGCTACATTCTCCAGTAGAAAAGGGTCAACCCCTCTTATCAGACCGCTAAATAATCAGTAAATAGCTTAAATATGTAAAAGAGTGATTAAGAAATTGAGAATATCACGTCTACTCTAAAATTAAGCACAGCTTTGAGCCCTGAGGTTCTGTGACCTGCTCTGGGACCACATATAGATTAGTTAAACTCTCTGTGCCTCGTTTTACTCATCAGTAAAAATTCAAGTTTAGCAGCAACTACCTCAGAGGGTTTAAGGAATAATAGAATAACATAGGTAAAACAGCTTGTAACTAACTCTTAGTAAGTACTCAATAAATGTTAGCTACCATAATAATTACATATGATTATGTTAACTGATCAATTATCGTGGCTAAGCTGATGGTGGAATGATTCAAAGAAATAAACTCCCAAGGGACGAGAACCTTGTCCTGAGAAGAAAACACAAGAGTATCGTCGCTGCCCCTTTTGGCCTCAAGGGAGATGGGAAAACTGCCGACAGTCTCAGGCTACAGAACCAAGGCGCCAGCATCTGGGCTGCACTGCCTGGCTTCTCACGGAGCCTGGGAGACACACAGCCCCGCCAGTGCAGACTCATCCATGCCCCCTCAACGAGCCACAGTTGAAACAGCATCCCTCTTCTCCATGCGCAACAGGGTCTTGCTTTATGCTTCACTCCCCTGCCTCCTAATCTGGGTTTCAGAGCCAGTGTCCAGAAATAGCCTTTCTACCACCTCCCCCCAAACTGTCTCCACCCTCAATGCCCTTCAGACTAGTAGAGAAGCAGCTTCGTTGATAAAAACCATGAAGTCACTTGAGAGATGCCTGCTGAGAGAATACACGATAAATAACATCCATTATCAGATGAGGAGTACGCCAGCAGGAACGCGGTGCCGTGCTCTCTGTGATGTGCTATGTGCTAGTTTTCCAACACAGAAGACTCTAAACTACAGGGAGACAGAAAGGTTTCATCTATTCCTTTCTTTCATAACACCTCCCTAATGCTTGCCCCAAAACTGAACATACCCCTCAAAAACTCAACACTTACAAGAAACCCAAGCTCTTGCCCCTGGCTCACAAACCCTACACAAGCCAGCCCTCCACCTCTCCACGCTGGACAGCATCTTTCTGTCCTGTGCCACCCTCAGCCTGCCCCGCAGCCTTTGCATTTGTCTTCCTCTTCCTGGAAAGTGGTTTTCCCGGATCAACACATGGCTATGGCCACTGGGGTCTCACACCAAATGCTACTTTCTCCAACAGGACTTCCCAACAAAGAATGCCCCTTTTAAGCATTGTCCCATTTTACCTTCCTCGAAGTTCTTGTCACTCCATGAAATTCTTATTGACTCATTTGCCATCTCTCCCACTAAAATGTAAATTCTATTAAAGTAAGGACCATATGTGTCTAGTTCACCATCTAAGTACCTGATGCCTAGCGTGACTAGCACAGAAAAGGGGCCCTCAATTTTTGCTGAGTTAAATAAATGAATAATAACCTCTGAAGATTATAATGCTGCCTCATATTTATTGATTCTGAACAGTGTCTACCCATTATTCTCATTTAAGCTCTCCAGCAAGCTTACAAGATACCCCATTTTACAGATTGGAATACCAAGGCTTAGAAAGAGTAACTTGTTATGAAGTCACTCCGGTAGTATTGGCAAAGCCACAGTTCCAGTCTCATTCATAAAAGAATATATAAAAATACAAAAGCTTATATTCTTAACCATGGTGCTATACTTTAAGTCATATTTCTTCATTTGTAATATGATAATAACCATGTCATCTCACTTGGCTTAACAGGTTTATTGTGAGGAGTAAACATTAAAAAACAGATTAGGGGCACCTGAGTGGCTCAGTGGGTTGGGGCCTCTGCCTTTGGCTCGGGGCATGATCCCAGGGTCCTTAGATCGAGCCCTGAACTGGGCTCTCTGCTCGGCAGGGAGCCTGCTTCTCCCTCTCTCTCTGCCTGCCTCTCTGCCTGCTTGTGATCTCTGCTGAATAAATAAATAAAGAAAATCTTTTTTAAAAAATAAATACATAAAAATAAAAATTAAAAACAGATTAAAAAGTATGAAGAGCTATGCAATGTAGTACAGTATCCTAAAATAGTCACAGACGGCCTAACATGAATCTACCTAGGTAAAAAAATAATAATAATAAGCAATAAAATTCTTTAATCTTACACTTCATCTCTGGCACAGCTGGTAGTACTAGCGTAAATCTGACATTCTAGATACATTTCAGTGTAAGTCAATGCATGCTATGTCCACCGATCCTTCAGCTGCAACTACACAAATATGAGAAGCATGGGAAGAAGCTAACCAAAATATTCGCAACAAAAAGAAGACATAAAAACACTAAGAAAATACTCTTGGCCTTATCTTTATAAGCAAACACCAGCACTTAGGTTCCTCACGCATCACATGAAAAAATTAAAACAAAAGTGAGATAACACCCCAATTTGGAACACGGATTTGAATGGTCTTCAAAATCTTAACATCTATTACTCTAGGACTTCAACATAATTCCCACTAAAACAGTAAGTATTCTCAACTATAAACCCCAAAATAAGGCACCATTGGGGTGCCTGGGTGGCTCAGTCAGTTGAGTGTCCAACTCTTTATTTCGGCTCAGGTCAGGATCTTAAGAGTTGTGAGGTCAAGCCCTACAAGGGGCTCTGCGTTCAATGGAGAGTCTGCTTGAGATTCTCTCTTTCCCTCTTCCTCTGCCCTCTCCCCACTCCCCGTGCACAGTCTCTAAAAATAAATAAAAATTTTAAATAAATAAGTCACTATTGATTCTAATTCTGACATTTATGACAAATATTACATACATATAAACAGCTACCATAAAATATACACATGCCTGTGTCTGAAACAAAGCCGCTACTGATTCAAGTTACTAATTGCCGTGACTGTCTTCACTAAGAATTCATGATGTAAATCAGTATACAACAGTATTCAGCATAGAGTAGCAGAAGGAACATGTGTTTGGAGTCCAAAGATCTAGTTTGCAGGTAACTCCTGTTTGATCTAGTCAATCTGAGCCTCAGTTTCCTCATCTATACAGTGCTTTTAGAAGCAAAAAGATCTTTGAACCATCCTACATGTTGGTAAAGTTAGGATTAGGGGTGTTATTTATGGAAAATCACATCAGAAAGTGTAAACAGATTTTACATTTGTTATAGAGCAACTGACTGCAATTCTAACAGCAAATATACAGTATACATGTAATGTTTTACTGATATTCAGAATAGAGAGAGTTGTAGGAAATACTTATTTAACCACAGAAATACCCAAGAAATTACACTCCATTATTCAGACTGCCTGGAAAAACTTAACAGAAGCAAAGAGATTTCAACAACAGTTTGATGAGACATGGAGAGAGAAGTTTTTAGAGAACTTATCAAGTCAGATAGCTTTTTCAATAAGTCAATATATATATTTTTAAAGATTTTATTTTTATTTATTTGACAGAGACACAGCAAGAGAGGGAACACAAGTAGGGGAAGTGGGAGAAGGAGAATCTGGCTTCCTGCTGAGCAAGGAGCCCAATGCAGGACTGGATCTCTGGACCCTGGGATCATGACCTGAGCCAAAGGCAGACACTTAACAACTGAGCCACCCAGGCACCCCAGGGTTTTCAATAAGTCTTCATCATAATATCTTACTGTAAATGTGCCCCCTTTTTCCTGACATTTCATGGGAGGTAAGTGATAACCACTCCTTACCCATACATATTTATCAAAGCGTACCACCGTTTCTACAAAGATTCACCCCAAACTGCTCCCGTTAGCCCTGGAGATGATCTAAAACTTATCTATAATTTAATAAAACTGCTTTTAATGCTGATGTGATTTTTAGTGTGGTTATAGAAGCAAAAAGATCTTTGAACTAAAATAAGTCTGCAGATTTCATGACCCATTTAGGTCTAGTTGAGGAATTTAGAAACAAAAATGAAACTCAGGGTTAAAATTAGTTTTAGTAATAAAATTTAAGGTACTTTAATAAAATATTTTTCTAACTTCATTTCCTCTTCCCAATATAATAGTACTAAGGCTAAAGTATGACTATCTTTAATGAATGTGCCACTTAGCCATCAGTACTTATGATTCAAAGTCTTCTTAATTAACAGTGAGGAAAATTTCCAAATACTGTGCAATGAACTGAACTTGAACTCTGACAGTCATTAATGGATAAAACTGCAGAGGTAGGAAAAACAAACTCTTGATAAGCAGAGTTTCTAAACATTTATTTTTCCTATAGAAAGTCTATAAAGGACATTTTCTACTTCAAGTTTTCAGAGATTTTTACATCATACTAAAGATAACACTAAAAACTGTTATACTCTCCCATTCCTACTCAATAACCTAAGCCAGAATAAAATTTTAGGAATTCAGTGAAAGAAAAGCACTCTGTTGGGGGAAAATTAAAAATTAATTTTTTGTGAACTAGAAGTACACAAGTCCATTTCTCAGCCATCAACCAACCCAAGTAATTAGGTTCAGAACAAACAGAAACAAGGCCCTAACTGAAGAAGAGTTGAAAGCATAGGGTCCTTTGTATTTCTATGGTCAATCCCATCGCTCAAGGTTTACTTACCATTGACAACTAAAAAGCCCACTTAAAATCAAGAACTCCTCCATCTTAGGTCTTAGAATGAAATTATCTTGGATTGAGGGCAATTTTCTCTTCAGATCTCAGAGGGCTTGGTTTGCTCTTCATGCAGCCTCTCAACATGCCCTGGAGTAGAGGCCTGGAGCCCATGGCCCTTGCCCACCTCTGACTGTCCTACTTTCCTGCTTCTTCTGATCCAGTCCTGACCTCAACTCTGGGACTTCTTGGAGGTTGAAAGGGGGAAAGGAGAAGAGGGTGGGATTTCAGCCAGTGTCTCCCTAATGGTAACATAATGCTAACTCTACTGCTCTTGTACTGACAACACCAGTGCCTCCTTCAGGAAGATTTTTAGGTGAGAAAACACTCCCCAAGCTGAGAGTCACAGCAGTGACTCCTCCACAGAACGAAGACAAAGACTCAAATCCAGCACCCTTGGAAAACTCTCTCTGATGAGGGGCTCCAATTCAGACTACTATTTGCCCCTTAGACCTACACTAGAATATTCAGGAACTTTTACTGGCTATTAGTCTATTGGAAAACAGCAGAATCAGACAAAGATTACCTCCCGGATCCAGGGCTCAAAGTGTGAATTAAATAACTGAAGGAGCAGCGCACCTCAGCCAGCAGGGCTCCCTGATTTCAGTCACTACATTAGACCCTGAGGAAGGAGGCTAGTATCAGACACAGATCCTTCTCCAGAGAGAGCCACAGTCTTAGAGCTACACTAACACATCCCTGAGCATGCACATGAATTACACAAGTAAATAAATAATTGATCCAGTAAGCAAAGGGAAAGGATTCTTTTACGCTGTAGTAATCTGAAGAGACTTCCTTGCAAGCACCAAAACATGATGGGCTGTGGCCCTTACACCAGGCTTGTCAGGCCCACTTGCTCGGGACAGAATTATATTTGACAGGGAAGGTAAAAGTAGGTAGGACGAACGAATAAAACTCCAAAAGCAAAGTTACTAGGAACCAGGCAGAGCGCGGACTGACAGGATGGTGACCAGTGGAAGGCATGGGCTAGAGTCCAAAGAAGCACTTGATGACAAAAACATACATGGGGAGTAATAAGATCCTGATCACAGCAGGCTCCAAGACCATGTTGATCTTCTCAGAAGGAAAGTTAATAGCAACATGTGAGTGAAAAGCAAGTATAAAAATATTATGCCATGAACAGGTGAGGCAAAGTTTACTTTCCAAATCAGTAATGACGAGCTGGGGGTAAATAAAATACCAGCAGCAATATCTAGTGATTACACTCACCACCCTTCTCCCAGGAGATGGGTGACAGCCGGCAACTGAGGGTGGCCTCCAGCCATGTACAACAGCCTGAAAGAGAACCCACCAGTTCTCTCTGGGGAAGCAGGAAGCAGGAATTGTGCAGAGTGTGATAAGAACTTGATAAAAACTGGGTAACGAGAGTCCTTACCTAAACCAGGTGCTAGGTCTGCATGGAAAACCTGCAGTCATGCCCTGGACACTTCAAAGAGCACAGTGAGATAAAAGGCCAGAGTTCTGCCCCAGCCAGCCCACTGTGGAGGAAGGAGTTCTCACTGGTGCACGGTCCAAGCATTAAAGTTTCTCTTGCCTGGAAACTCAGTGACCCAGTCCTGCCAGAACTGAACGCTTTTCTGACAGCCTATTGGGTTTCATCTTTAAAATCCCAAAGCATCTCCTTGTCTATGGAGCCAAGCTGAGTTTCTAGGGAATGATGAGAAGCAGACTAGGACAGAGTCAGGTCCAAGTTCAGGACATACAAGAGCAAGACACAGGATGCTGTTAGTGAGAGGAATGAATGAATGAAGGGCCATGTCTTCAAGGCCCGGGGACTCACAGGCAAAAATAAAGGGCAAGCCATAGTCAAAAAACCCACGGGCTCCTGAAGTCAGAGACTAGGAAGCAGACAAGCATAGGGACAAGAAAGAAACTCAATTCGGAGCAGAGATCATTCCTGGCATTGCATGTTCACATAAAAACCACATGCTTAATAAAGATGTGTTCTGTCAGAATATACTGTATATAGTAAAAATATAGTAAGCTGAGTGAGATTACTCTTCTGATCAAAAAGCCTCACAGGTCCAGTTTACCACATATCAGATTTCATGTATGTCTGTATGACCCAACTTGAAGAGAGCTTATCTTTCTATTTGAAACATATTAAGAGAGGGCACTAACACTGTACGATCACAGAAAAGAAAAATTAAAATGTGTAATTATTAGCATGGATTTTACCATTATCATTATGCTATGCAATGCTACTCTTAAATGCAAATATAAGAGCATTATACTCATGGGCACCTGGGTGGCTCAGTGGGTTAAGCCGCTGCCTTCGGCTCAGGTCATGATCTCAGGGTCCTGGGATCGAGTCCCACATCGGGCTCTCTGCTCAGCAGGGAGCCTGCTTCCTCCTCTCTCTCTGCCTGCCTTTCTGCCTACTTGTGATCTCTGTCAAATAAATAAATAATTTAAAAAATCTTTAAAAAAAAAAAAAAAAGAGCATTAAACTCATACAGAATCACTGGAATTATACAATTTACATTTCATAGCTTGCTCCCAGAGGGTACCTCAAGCCAGCCAGAAGAGACAAATTGAAGCTAGATTCAAGAAGGTTGGAAGGGGGGCACCTGGGTGGCTCAGTGGGTTAAAGCCTCTCCCTTCAGTTCAGGTCATGATCCCAGGTTCCTGGGATCGAGCCCCACACCGCGCTCTCTGCTTGGCAGTGAGCCTGCTTCCCTTCCTCTCTCTGTGCCTGCCTCTCTGCCTACTTGCGAGCTCTGTCAAATAAATAATAAATAAAATATTTAAAAAAAAAAAAAAAAAGGAAGGTTGGAAAGAATAGGAGAGGGTGCCCAGGCATTTAGTCAACCCAACAGAGCACTCCTTTGGACACAAAAATACTCAAGGGAAAAGTTCAGACCTTTAAGGGGGGCTGAGGTATATGCTCAGGCCTGATGGCTGCTGGGTTTTCCCTTCACACTGCCTACCAGACTGAGGGCAAATAAAGCAGGTATTTCCCCTGCCCATGGACCAGCCACCAGAATCCACGGCAAGGGTTGCCCACAGGTTTTTAAACCGCCACATCTGGACATAGATACCTAGACTGGGGGTAAGCTAGGGACCAGCCCACCAAATGTGCCACTGTGCTGCTAGCCTCGAACGGGGTTGGCACTCCCCACTCCCCACAACTGCTACAAGATGTGGGCCCCTGACTCCAGCCCTCCTAAGCCTGGGCCCAGGCCCCAGCAGAAGCTAGGGAGTAACAGAACATGGGCCTCCTCCTCCCTGATATGACCCGGTTACCGCTCCATGTGAAGGGTGGCAGCAGATGGGGGCAGTGGCTGGGAAGGAGAAGCAGAACAGGGCCAAGGGAGGTAGAAAGGCAGAACTGTACATGAGCCAAGGCCTCCAGCACAGGCTCCATTGTCCCATCATACTTCATTTACAAAACAAGATCAAACATAAAATGAAGAACTTCAAGATGCTGATTGCAAAGCATTAAACCAATCACAGGATCTTCTGAGCATCGAGTCCTACATGACTACATGGGCTGTATGCCCAGGATGCTGGGCTTGCCCTGTTCCCTACTGTAACATGGAAAATCAAAGGTAAAGGAGGTTAATCTGTAGCTTTCTATGAAGCTTCTTGAAATTATGCTTTAAATGGAACTATAAGAGTAACACAGAATTTTTCTAAAAACCATGTTCTTTCAAACACAACAAAATCTTGCTAATGCTGGTGGCCAAAGAACTAAGCTAATCTAGGCCGATGGGGTAGCCATGTTACAATCCTCCAGTACCGGGCGGGGAGCATGTGTGCTATATTTTACATGTCATTTTGAATCTTGGCTCATTTAACCTGGAGTTTTAAGAAGCCAGTTGTATTGTATGTATCTGACTGTGAGGCACTGTGGGTCTGTGATTGCTAAAATCAACTTAGGGTTAATTGTCTAGGTCTGGCATTTAAAGGGAGTGCTCACTCTGGCTAAAACCTCCTAAGCCTTTTCTTCTTCAAAATTGTTCTCAGGACCTTGATTGGGAATACAGAGGCTTGAAATAAATATATAGTAACTCCTTTGTCTGATGGTCCTTACCCGTTTAATGGAGAATTGCCAGGTACACTCATGGAAGTGGACTTTTAGAGTTACATGGTCCAGTATAGTAGCTATACTAGCCATGTGTGGTAATTGAGCACTTGAAAAGTGGCTAGTCAGAATTGAGTCTAAGTATAAAATATGCACTGGATTTAAAAGACTTAATACCAAAAAAAAAAATCTCAATTTTTTAAATTAAAGTTGAAATATTTTAGATACATTGGATTAAATAAAATATATTACAATTTTAAAATATTTAAAAATTTTTAAACTGAAGGTTATATTGTATATTCCAAAATCACTTGGTAATAAACATTCCAAATACATTTTGAATGTATGAATAAAGAGACAGATGAACAGAAATATTTGACAAAACACTTTATATTTTTTTCATTAGGGAAATAAAATTCCTACTTGCCTCATATCCACACACATTTTAAAAAGTATTTCCCAGGGCGCGTGGGTGGCTCAGTGGGTTAAGCCGCTGCCTACGGCTCAGGTCATGATCTCAGGGTCCTGGGATCAAGTCCCGCGTCGGGCTCTCTGCTCAGCAGGGGGCCTGCTTCCCTTCCCCTCTCTCTGCCTGCCTCTCTGCCTACTGTGATCTCTCTCTGTCAAATAAATAAATAAAATCTTTAAAAAAAAAAAAGTATTTCCCATAAAGTAAGCTTTATTTCAGAGTACCTCAGTTTACACCAAAGTTCTATAGAGTAAAAATAACCCTGACACCGTAAGATACTGCCAATTCTTTAAAAAAATTAAAAAAAAAACATATATTAACTACTCTGCAGTGACTGAGACAACTCTAATCTCTTGTTCAAGTACTAAAAATCAGCACTATAACATGATATTCATCTTCTTTGTCACAAGGCTGTCAAATAATCTCTATTACCTGTTGGTGCCCAGCGTAAGTTAAAAATCACTGAAACCAAGCTTAAAGTGAGTGGTCCATGGGTAGATGCCAGTCTTGAAACTAATTACCAGTTCACAACAAGATAACTAAAGAAACAGTTAACATTTCTTTAAAAAAAAAAAAAAAAAAGGTTTATAGGGGTACGCCTGGGTGACTTAGTCGGTTAAGCAGCTGCCTTCGGCTCAGGTCATGATCCCCGAGTTCTGGGATCGAGTTCTGCATCAGGCTCCCTGCTAAGCAGGGAGCCTGCATCTCCCTCTGTTTGCCTCTGCCTCTCTCTCTCTCTGACAAATAAATAAAATCAAAAGAAAAAAAGAAAGAAAGGTTTATAGCAATTTGAAAGGTTATTTTTATGTCTGATAAATCTAATATAAGATACAAATCCAAAATTATCATGTCTGTTTTTTCTTAATAATTCTAGACTGGAGATAGGCACACAATAACAGATTCCAAATGACATTTTACTTTACTTCCATTTAAGGTGTGAAATTTATATTGTGTAGAAACTATACAAGAACATTTTTGAAGGCAAAGGCTGCCAGAGTTATCAGGTTCTATACTTGTCCATGAACCAAGTGGAATCTCTAAAACAGTGACATACAGGAAAACGGACATCAGTCAACTTCCACCTCTCTCCCACCACCCATTTTTGGGTGCTTATGTTTATTTTTAAACACTACTGATGAGCCCTTTTCACACAGGACATATACCTATGACTTATAAGTAGACCCAGAGGGAAATGTCTTGATTATTTACCTAAGAATTTGAAAAAGTATTACACACTGAGAAAGAAGAAATGGAAAAAATTCTTCATGACCCAAACTAGGGATGTTGGAAGAACAATGTCAGCATGTTTGTCTGAATACCAATGTGATTCTTTAACAGGAAGACATGTGCAAATTAGCTTTTGTAGAAATAGATGCAGGCAATACAGTTATGAGCAAGTTTTTCATATCTCTAAATATTTTAAGTTAGTATCTATGATGGCTGTCCCCATTAATACTACTTAATGGTTTAAACCAACTTCATATTTAAAAACTGCACCTGGGGCACCTAGGTGGCTCAGCCAGTTAAACATTCGCCTCCTACACAGGTCATGATCCCAGGGTCCTGGGGTCGAGCCCACATTGGGCCCCCTGCTCAGTGGAGAGTCTTCTTCTCCTTCTGCCCCTCCCTGCCCCTCACTCATGTTTATGATCTCTCTCTTCAATAAATAAAAAAAAGTCCTGAAAAATAAGTAAATAAATAAAAACTGTCCCTAACTGGCTTTTAAAAATTCCTTTATCATAAAAATTATGTGTTTGGATACATAAAATATTTGAAGGAAACATCCAAAATGATAAAAGTAAAGACCAGAAATCCTGCCAGTAACATAGTCTCCAAACCAGCAAGGTTATAGGGCTCCTCTGCAGTGTTACTTAGTTTCCAAAATCCCAAGTCCTAGGTAAGGCCTGGATATGATCAAGTTCCAAACAACATTAAATACATTCATAACTGGGTTTTGTGTGGGGTTTTGTTTGTTTGTTTCTTGTGGTTTTCTGAGAGCCAGAGTGAACGGCCATGGAACCATGAGGTAGTAATAGTTACTTAAGCCCAAAATCAATATGTCCCAATTTATTTGGTTTACTCCCCCTTTATACTGAGAGGTGAAAGCCTGCCTCTTCCCTTCTTATTGCTCTACTGATACCCTAAGCACACTTGTGGATTTGATTTTGAACTCTAAATACAAAACACTCACAGTTCATTCCACCAGTGCATCATGCTTGCAAAATGCCCCAAATGGAAACAAACAGCAACAACAAATGCCATAAACAAAAACAAACGACAAACTGGCAAAAGTATTTGCAACTCATACCGCTGACAAATAGCTGAGATTCTCAATAAATTAGGAATTCCTGCTAACCTATAAAAGAAAACTAACATCCCAGTAGAAAAATAAAGGATATAACAGTTCACTAAAAGGAAAATCAAATAAGTGAAACTTTACAAACAAGAGAAAATCCTCAACCATAATAAGAGAAATGCAAGGTATAATGAAATACCATTCTTTCCCTAACAGAGTGCCAAAAACTGTTAACATAATTGTGTTGAAGTCGAGGGCACACTGCATTCTCAAGTACTACTTTCGGGAACATAAAGTGGTAATATAGAGATAATATCGTAATCCTTATTAAAATCAGAAGTGTAGAGCAGGGCACCTGAGTGGCTCAGCCTGTTAAGCATCTGCCTTCAGCTCAGGTCATGATCTCCAGGTCCTGGGATCAAAAACCTGCATCGGGCTTCCTGCTCAGCGAACAGCCTGCCTCTCTCTCTCTCTCTCTCTCTCTCTCCCCACAACCTCTGCCCCTCCCCACCGGTCATTCTCTCTTTGTCTCTCTCAAATAAGTAAATAAAAATCTTTAAAAAAAAAAAAAAGAAAGAAAGAAAAAAAAATGTATAGACCAAACGGTATTATTGGGTCAAACGACAAAACTGGAATATGGATTATATATATTAAAAAAGCGTACGGGGGGCGCCTGGGTGGCTCAGTGGGTTAAGCCGCTGCCTTCGGCTCAGGTCATGATCTCAGGGTCCTGGGATCGAGTCCCGCATCGGGCTCTCTGCTCAGCAGGGAGCCTGCTTCCCTCTCTCTCTCTCTGCCTGCCTCTCCATCTACTTGTAATTTCTCTCTGTCAAATAAATAAATAAAATCTTTAAAAAAAATAAAATAAAATAATAAAAAAAATAAAAATAAAAAAGCGTACGGTAGCCATACTCAATCTACTGAAGTTGATAACTTAGTTATATAAGAGAATATTTTGAGGAAATATATACTTAAGCATTTAGAAGGAATAGGCCATAATATAGGCAACTTTTTTTTTTTCCAACTTAAATGGTTTGGGAAAATTTTTTTTTCTCACATGTCATGTATATATATGTACACACACAACAGAAAGAGTGTACAAGTATGCACAAATGAAAATGCAAATGAAATAAGTGTTAGGAAGTGATAAGGGTTTACAGGTATTTTTACACTATCCTTATTCTCACAATCTTATTGCCAAATAAAAAGCTTTGAGGGGCACCTGGATGGCTTAGAATTAAGTGGCTGCCTTCAGCTCAGGTCATGATCCCAGGGTCCTGGGATCAAGCCCCACATCAGGCTCCCTGCTCAGCAGGAAGCCTGCTTCTCCCTCTCCCACTCCCCCACTGTGTTCCCTCTCTCGCTGTCTCCCTGTCAAATATAAAACTAAAATCTTTTTTTTTTTTTAAGTTTTTAAAAGTGAAAAAATGTAGGGATGCCTGGGTGGCTCAGGCGGCTAAGTGTCTGCATTTGGCTCAGATCATGATCCCAGGGGATGGAGTCCCACATGGGGCTCCTCGCTCAGCAGGGAGCCTGCTTCTCCTTCTGCCTGCTGCTCCCTCCGTTTGTGCGCTTGCTCTCTTGCTCTCTCTCTCTCTGACAAATAAATGAATAAAATCTTTTTTAAAAAAAAGTGCAAAAAACGTATATCTACTTTGACCCAGAACTTTCACTTTGAGAATGTATTTACAGGGTGCCTGGGTGGCTCAGTGGGTTAAAGCCTCTGCCTTCGGCTTGGGTCATGATCTCAGGGTCCTGGGATCGAGCCCCGCATCAGGCTGTCTGCTCAGCGGGGAGCCTGCTTTCCCCTCTCTCTCTCTCTCTCTCTCTCTGCCTACTTGTGATCTCTGTCAAAAAGATAAATAAAATCTTAAAAATAATAATAATTTGTGTGTACAAAAAAATATTCATTATAGCATTGTTTGTAAAAGCAAAAGACTGGAAACCATTTATGGTCCATCAATGGGAACCAGTTAATTATGGGACATCCATACAGTGGAACATTGCAGAGCTGCACTATAGAAGTAGATACTGAGCACTTAAACCTAATATTCAATTCAGTTCCCAGAAAATTTTTAAGCCGCTTGGAACAAATTATGTATGTGAATCCATTTTTCCCAAGTGAACATTTTAAGGAATCTAAATACAAGATCATTATCAAGCATTCAAATTGGAATGTGCTATAAATGTAAAACATAAAGAGTGCTTGCTTTGGCAGCACATATAGTAAAACACAAAGAACTTCAAAGATTTCATATGAAAAAAAAGAATGTATTATATCTCACTAGTAATTTTTTACATTGATTACATATTGAAATAGCATTGAGATATATTAAAATATAGTATTAATTTTACCTGTGTGTCTACTCTTTAAAATATGGCTACTAGAAGATCTTGATTTACATAAATGGCTTGTTTTATTTCCACTCAAATTAGATTTCTATTAGCAGTGCTGCTATAGAGCAGCAATAAAACCATTGCCTACAGACCAAATCTGGCCTGCTGTGTGTTTTTACACAGCCCTAAAGCTAAAAATGGTTTTTACATAGTCAAAGGGCAGGAGGGAAAAACAAATCAAAAGAAGAACATGCGGGCGCCTGGGTGGCTCAGTGGGTTAAGCCGCTGCCTTCGGCTCAGGTAATGATCTCAGGGTCCTGGGATCGAGTCCCGCATCGGGCTCTCTGCTCACCAGGGAGCCTGCTTCCTCCTCTCTCTCTCTCTGCCTGCCTCTCTGCCTACTTGTAATCTTTCTCTGTCAAATAAATAAATAAAATCTTAAAAAAAAAAAAAAAAGAAGAAGAACATGCAACAAATCATCACGTAAAATTCAATGTTAGTGTCCAATAAAGTTTTACTGAAACACAGTCTCACGTATTTATTTACACATTGTATATGGCTACTGTTCTACTACAACAGCACAGTTGAGGAGTTGTGAAAGAGATTGTTTGGCCTACACTAAAATATTTACCCTGTGGCCCTTTACAAAGACCATTTGCCCACTGTTGCTACAGAAGATGAAAAAGAATGAGGCATTTCTGTATGGTCTGATTGGGCCCACCTCTAATATATATAATTTAGTTAAAAAACAACACTGAACATTTATTACTTTTACCCTGCTTACTTCCAAATGGGATTTGATGGGAGCTATTATCAGAACTCCTGGACTGGTTTAGGCCAGATGAGAAGGTCTGTTCAGAGATGTGGCACATGCTTACCAAGGACAGATAAGCCACTCAGTCCCCTTACCTGGCTTCACAGAACCATGCCTGTTACAGAGTTACAGCACAGTGCAAACCCTGTCTTCAGCAGGGCACTCTCCAATAACTATACTTCTTTGGCCCCTTTCCTATTTTGATGATTCTCTTTCCCTGGCTTTCTCATCCTGGGACCCTGCAGTAATCTTCTGAATGGCAATGAGGGCATTCCTTTAGTCAGATCTGAACCAGCTTCTCTTTTTGCACAGGGCACAGAAGGAAAAGAAAATCGGGTGCCAATACTTAGTCTCAACTGCTTTGAGCCTTTCACAGCTTCCTTCCCAGTGGTGCACTGTCTGGAAACACCACCTGCAATAATTCATCTACGGATGCCAGATAGGATCAAATGAAGGAGTAAAAACAGATTTAAAGCTACCATAGCTTTCATGAAATTTATTGACCAGGTTGTCTTCATCTTTCACCATTTGCACTGCAGTTTTTTCCATTATAATTACATTTCCTAAAATTAGATTGCCAACAAAAAGCCCTTTAAAGCCAATAGTCTTAATAAAGTTTGTAAGTAAATTTTTTACCTTGAGGTAGCAATGTACATTTGTTACTTATATCCAATGACGTTGTGTATTTTTTGTTTATTATATTTCTTTTTGTTTGTTGTTTTTTTGTTTGTTTATTTTATTTCTTTGGTGAACTGTCCATGTATTTTACCTATTTTTGTTTTGGGGTGCTAGTTTTTGTAAAAACTGTAACTTAAGACAATAACAACATCAAGTCCAATGTTCTGTCCTTTCAGAAAAAGTAGCCTCTAAAATGTCAATAATTTGGCTCTGCTCTCCCTTTCCCTTCTCTTCTCCTTGCAGTACAACAGAAAGGGCATTAGATTTGAAATCCTAAGACACAGGTTCATTGCTGCCTCCCTGGTACTTATGTATTTACCTATGAAACAAAGAAGCTGGATTAACTGGTTAGCAAGGCCCTGAAGGTCTAAACTTTTTTAGTCTATTAGTCTTTTCTGTCCTCTCTTCAGTCATCCCCAGCCCCAGCCTACCTATGATGGCAAGATGACTTAACTGTGAGTTAATTATGGGACTTTTTTTGTCACTGGAAGTCCATGGTTATGTAAAAATCAAAAACAAGACGTACAGAGAAAAGAAATGGTTGTCATTCAAAAGGTTCAGTTTCTATATAAATGATAAAATTAGTTAAGATTCTACCTTCTCAGCGTCAGACTGCAGCTCTCAATGGCATTATGGCAAACAAATCGCTTCAAAGCAAACAACCAAATATTGACTAAAGCAGACAGTCCAAAAATTTGGTTTATTTGGTAGTCCAAAAGAATAAGCTAGTCACATTGGCTTTGATCCTCCCACTTCTTTTTACCAATCCTCTTCATTATTCTGATTTCCACACAATTGCACTACGCCAACTTATTTTGAAAAGACAAAATTAAATAATCAATATGTGCAGTGCAAACGCAAACTGGGTTTAAAATGTTTTAGTTTTATCTTCAAAAGGGCCACGACTTTTAGTTTTCTAGTATCCCCCAACCTATCATCTGCCATTTTCTTAAAGAGAAATTCAAATTTTGCTCCCTCTCAAAATAAGTACTTTTTTTTTTTTAAACAAATGGTGAGGGGCGAAATCCACTCAAAATTCTGCCATTTTAATACCACTTTTTTTGGTTTTGACTTTCCATATTCTCTTCATCTTTGTTCATGTTCTTGTACATTTCTGGAGTCATAGCACGGTGTATCTGCTTGTTTCACCAAACATTTCCTATGTTGCTACATAGCAATCATTATCATTTGTAGTTGTAATATAATCCATAAAACAGACTGTCATCATTTATCAAGCCATTTCTGGATTTAGGAACATTCAAATGGACTCTGAAGCTTTACTTTTTTATAGTAATAGTATAATGGAGCTCTTTATGCATAGAGCTTTTTCTTTCTCATGAGTCATTAGACAAGACCCTAGGGAATGAGATTTCAGATCAAATGGTATGGCTATATTTGGCACTTTTTTTTTTTTTTAACAGATCTTGCCAAATTTTATTTTAATCAAACAATAAAGACTATTAAATACTTAAGTGTGATACCAATATTACAGGATATGAAAAATATTCCTTTTTAATGGATGTAGAAGGTTAAGGACCCTTAAAGGTAATGTGATCAAACAACATCCCTTTCACACACACACACACACACACACACACACCCGATTCCTCACTGCTTGGGACATGACAAGCAAACATCCTCCTGCAGTCCTTTCATCTGGTAGTAGCAGGGCAAAGCTGAAACACTTTTTAGATTTCAGTAAAAGGATAAAAAGAGTTCATGAGCTTCATGACCCTATTTTAAAAGTCTATCAGATTTCTAGGCATGATAGTTTTTTTTTTTTTTTAAGTAAGGTCTATACCCAACATGGGGCTGGACTCACAACTTCCAGACCAAGTGCTTATGCTCCACCAGCTGAGCCAGCCAGGCGTCTTGACATACTTACTTTTGTTCAACTTGTACAATTCATATTCTCAAGACTTGACCCCTCTAGACATCTTGTGACTAAGAAAGAAAGAGTAAGGGAGCAACCTGAAAAACGGCTTCAAAGAAACAAAAAATGGAAATATTTTCTTAATACCAAGAAATAATGCCAGCCAATCCTATTCATTCTGTGACATCTTTAGCATTAAAAACTTTGCCCTTTTTATCATTACTAAAACAACACATAGTAGGTCTCTTAATTCATACAGAAAAATGGAAATGTAATATGCCCCAGCCTTCCCATAACAGCAGCAGCAACAACAAAACCTGCGATGGTATGAAAGAGGAAAAAGCCTGAAAGAACACAAAATCAAATACTGCTAGAAGATAAAATAGGATCCATTATATAAAGACTTGTGCAACTTGCTTTTTACGTAGTTTTTAAATATATAATTTTCATTATGAAACACAGCATACAGAAAAGTACAGGAATTCACCAACCAGCTTTGTCTAATCTTAATTTTTTGCAATATTTGCTTTAGATTTTAGAAAATAATTTATAGGGTTCAAGTCCCTTGTAGCCCTCCTCTACATCCTTCCCTTCATAAACTACCTCCTGAATTGGCTATATATCATTTCTATGCATGGGTTTTGTTTAAGATTTTATTCACTTATTTGAGAGTGAGAGAGAGCAAGGAAAGGGGGGCAGAAGGAGAGGGAGAAACAGGCTCCCCGCTAAGTAAAGAGCCTGATGTGGGGCTCGACTCCAGGACCGCAGGATCCTGACCTGAGCTGCAAGTAGACACTTAACCGGCTGAGCCACCCAGGTGCTCCTCTATGCATGTTTTTATATTTTTGTTATGTAAGTCCATTTTAATAAAATATATCTACTTGGCACCTGGGTGGCTCAGATAGTTAAGTATCTGCCTTCAGCTCAGGTCACGATCCCACAGTCCTGGGGTTGAGCCCTGCACTGGGCTCCCTGCTCAGCAGGAAGTCTGCCTCTCCCTCTCCAGCTCCACTCTTCCTGCTTGTGCTCTTTCCTGATCTCTGTCAAATAAATAAAATCTTTAAAAAATAAAATAAAATGAATCTACCTAACTTATTTCAATTCTAAGATGCATTTTTTCATATTAAAATATCTATAAAATTAGGATGTATCTTACAATCAATAAATTCAGTGTATTAAAATAGTGGTGCATCTTAGCATCGATAGTGTTTTAGATTCTACGAAATGTAGTAGTTTTACATGTTTTTAAATGAGATGTAGATGGTATCATATTAACCATTCTACAACTTCATATTTTCACTCAGTACTATATTCTCGAGATTTACCAATGTTATTACATGAATGCAACATCTTTAAATGTCTTAATTCACCATCACACACCGCAGGATTAGAAGTCAATGAGGTAAGGAGGAAATGCTTGCTGGTGGAAATGGTAACCTCTGTGCTTAAATGCGCCTGCTTGAGTAACAGAAAGGAAAGGAGTAACAGACAAGACAGAAGTAAGAAGGAAGGAAAGAAGACCAACAGAAGAAGCTGCTTGCTTGATTTCTGAGTAACTGGCAACACCAGACATATGAGTAAGTAAACATGATGACTCAGGAATAAAAATGATGACAGGAGAATGTCTTCCCTAGATGTTTGTGCTACCGTTGCCCCAGAGCCCAGCTGGAGATGCAACCCGCTCCTGTCAGCCTTGCAGGCACTAAGACCCCCAGATCCCCTTCACACAGCCGGCTCCTCTCTCCCCCACACAAAGCGGGCAGAACACCAGTATGGGGACCGAGCAGGCCTCAGTGAGGAAGAAACACAGCAGCACTTACACAACCAAGTCTGGAGCCTGAGGCTTCCTTTCCTGGGATTCTGCTCCTGCCTGCCCCTCCCCTCCCCGCAAGCCGCCTCTCCCCCCACTGCCTGCTCTATTACTTAAGTGGAGAAGTCCCATTCCAAAGACCCGTGTCTTTTGTCGGTCTGTCTGCTTCCTCCATACGCATGCACACACTGAAAAGCCTTAGTAATCACTCGGGATTAGATTTTGCTGATGGTACGTAAGAAAATTTCCATTACTGTTCCTAAAACCAAACTCCAGTTTCAGCTTATTGAGAGTGAGAAAAGGGTAAGAAAATAATAGAACTTGAGCTCCACTAGCTTTTCTTTATTCCTTCCAAAGCATCCAAAATACCTGACTGGAGGCAGATTTCTTTTTTTTTTTTTAAAAGGACCTCAGTGGGGTTTTCTACACACAAACACGGAGTCCTTACCTTTCAGAATCAGAGGACATATTGTGATTATTCTTTTAAATATGTTTTCATACTGCTAATTAATTCTTATGTGTGTATTTTGCCCCTTTCCATCCATTTAAACATAAGCCAGTTGGTGGAAATAATGATTTTTATCTAATACCAGTTAACAGAGAAATCCCCATTTATTTGTGCATATTTCTTAAATAAAAAGTAATACTGAATCCATTAATAAATGAAACTATAAAAATATAATTCTTAGTTTCTTAATACATTAGCTATATATTATCTTTAATGAGACAATATTTTAAACTCTAGTGTTTTTTATTTCATACAGGGTAATAGTACCAAATAGCCCCAAACAATTTTATAGGTTTCCTTTCTCCAAAAAATTACCACAAGCCATAAAATCCACCGGCATTCCACTGTTTTGGACTATTCTGCAACTAAAGTTCCTGTTACCTGCTGATATATCTGAAGTGTGTGTGAACATAAATTATTGGAACATTCTTTCAACTCTCAAATTTGATTAACTCACTTTCTGTCAAGTTATCCTAATTAACCTACAGCCTTCAAGCTTTGGGATTATTGCTGCCAATTCTGTACAACCATTTGTTTAATGCACAAGCTTCTCTAATACCTTCCAAGGTGAAATTGCAAATATAAACCCTTTTTGATTTCTACTAATTAACTAGACATTGGAATGTGGCATGCCCTATAATCTGTATTAAAGTGTGAATACAAGTTTTGCCTACTTTACAGGAAGCATTCAGAAAGAATTTACTAAACTGAAATAAATTCTTTCGGTGAAGGACTTTCATGTGCTCAAAAACTCCACTGAATGCCTACTATGTGCCAGGCACTAAGCCAGCAGTACAGATATAACTGTAAATAAGACACAGACAGATAGCCTCTGCACTCATGGACCTCACAAGCCTAGTAAGGAAGATGGACATTAACAAGTAATTACAACGAAATATCAAGAAAGCTAATGCCACAAATTGGGCCTTGCACGGCACCTGCCAAAGTTAACCTCAGTATCTATTATTATAAATATCTCAATCTCAAAAATACAAATACTGTCTCCAGTAAAGGACTATGTTGAATTTACAGATCAGGAGTAATAGAAAGGGAGGAAAAGAAATTACAAAGCCACACCTCAAATTAAAATTGTAGGACACTGATGGGTACACAACATAGTGAATATACTTAATGCAACTCAACTATACACTTAATAGTGGATAAAATGACAAATTTTATGTTACATAAATTTTATCACAATTTTAAAAACTACATTTGGTTGTTAAATGTTTAGTCAGCTTCACCAAAAACATGAGGCGTATAAAAGGTAAAGAGAAGAGGGAGCTGCACATCATAGAGCTGAAAACAGACAAAAGATGTAAAATTACTTTGATCTGATTCTTCTCTGGCTTTGTATCCATTGTTCAGTTCACCTTCCCTGGGCACTTATCAGGCTACAGCAGTCGGGGTTGGGGGGTGGGGCAGGGTGGAGAAAAAGCCACAATCTCAGAAACCAGCTTCACCATAAATTCACATTTTCCAATCTTGGCTGAGTGTTCAGAGCTGTTATCATTCCTTTTTCTTCTCACTACTCAGCTCCCAAACCTCTGCCACGCTCTTCAGATGGGCTCCTCTAACCGCCACAGGTGACACTTCACAAATAACTTCCCAGAGAAAACAAATACCCCCTCAGCTTCCTGATCCTCAACAATCCTACCTCCATCTGCTCCTGTTTTTACTGTCTTCTCTCCAGGCCCAGAATCGGTGGCACCCTGCCAAACCCCCAAACACCACCACCATCCGTGCTTGGATTCCTTAACTCACTTGCTCAGGACCCTTCTTCTACTCCTTAGCCCTTGGTAACCTCATCTCCCTCTCCGTGGGATCCCTCTCCTCAAGCTACTCCCATCCTTTGTAAAGTTGATTATCAACCTCCCCTGATGCTACTCCTCCTCTAGCTACCACCCTATTTCTCCTCTTATCACTTCTCACCCTGCGCCCCTTTCTCCACTCCCCATTCACTGCTCCACAAACTAATCAAGCCCCACTCACCTCCACCCACGCCAAGTCATCAGTGATTTCCCAAGTCTCATTTCAATAGGCCCTCTTCAGTCTTTTTCAAAAATAGGAAATTTCAGGGGCACTTTGGTGGCTCAGTCAGTTAAGCATCCAACTCTTGATTTTGACTCAGGTTATGATCTCAGGGTCTGGGATGGAGTCTTGGTCGGGCTCCATGCTCAGCAGGGAGTCTGCTTCTCTCTCCCCCTCTGCTCTTCCCCTGCTCTGGCACACCCACTCACGATCACTTACTCGCTCTCTAAAAAATAAATAAATCTTTAAAAAAAAAAAAAGAAATTTTTTTTTCTTTTCTAAATTTCAGCCATATTTGACTCTCTTGATTGGGAATACCACCATCTCCCCAATTACCCAAGTGAAAAATTAGTCTTTCCAAAGTCCTCCACTCACTGTTTCACTTCCTCCTTCAATCACAATATCTTTTCATTAAAAATAATAAAATAAATATCATCCTCTTGTGAAATTTAAAAGTACAGATAAGTATACAGAATAAAATTTAAATTAAAATAAGGTGCACAGGAGACATGAAAACATAGGTAACTACAGATAAATGTTCAAAACAGCACTATTCATAACAGACAAAAACTAGAAACAACCCAAACATCCATTGAGATGTGAGTGGAGGGACACCTGGGTGGCTCAGTCATTTAAGTATCTGCCTTACACTTGGGTCATGAGCTCAGGGTCCTGAGATTGAGTCTGCATCCCATTCCCTGCTCAGCAGAGAGCCTGCTTCTCCCTCTGCCTGCTGCTCCCCCTGCTTGTGCTTGCTTGCTCCCTCTCTCTCTCTCTCCCTCCCACCCAAATAAATAAATAAAATATTTTTTAAAAAGATATGAATGGGGGCGCCTGGGTGGCTCAGTGGGTTAAAGCCTCTGCCTTCAGCTCAGGTCATGATCCCAGGGTCCTGGGATCAAGCCCCACATCGGGCTCTCTGCTCCGCGGGGAGCCTGCTTCCTCCTCTCTCTTTCTCTGCCTGCCTCTCTGCCTACTTGTGATCTCTGCCTGTCAAATAAATAAATAAAATCTTTTAAAAAATTAAATTAAATAAAAATTAAAATTAAATTAAAATTAAAAAGATATGAATGGATAAAAAATTGTAGTATAGGCATACAAAGGAATACTACACAACAATAAAAAGAAATGAACTACTAACATATGCGACAACATGGGTGAATCTTCAAAACCATCATGCTGAGTGAGCACTAGAGACAAAGAAACAATACTGTCTGAGTCTGTTTACACACAGTTTGGGGGCAGGCAACACCATAGTGACAGAAAGCACATCAGCAGTGGCCAGGGGCCAGGGTAAAAGGGAAGACTGACTGGAAAGAGACACAAGAGAACATCTTGGGGGTGAGGGAAAGGCTCGATCGTGATTGTGATGGCGGTTCACAACTGTATGCAATTGTCAGAACTCATCAAATTCTAGCCTTAAAATTGCTGAATTTAGGGCTCAGTCGTTAACAATCTGCCTTCAGCTCAGGTCATGATCCCAGTCCTGGAATTCAGCCCCACATTGGGCTCTCTGCTCAGCGGGGAGTCTGCTTCTCCCTTTGTCCTTCCCCCTGCTTGTTTTCCCTCTCTTGCTATGTCTCTCTCTGTCAAATAAATAAATAAAATCTTTCTTAAAAGATTGCTAAATTTTATATTAAATTATCCCCCAATAAAGTTGGATTTTAAAAATTAACTGAGCCGGGGCGCCTGGGTGGCTCAGTGGGTTAAGCCGCTGCCTTCGGCTCAGGTCATGATCCCAGAGTCCTGGGATCGAGCCCCGCATCGGGCTCTCCACTGGGCGGAGAGCCTGCTTTCCTCTCTCTCTCTCTCTCTCTCTGCCTGCCTCTCTGCCTACTTGTGATCTCTCTCTGTCAAATAAATAAATAAAATCTTTAAAAAAAAAAAAAAATTAACTGAGCCAGGGCACCTGTGTGGCTCAGTAGGTTAAGCATCTGACTCTTGATTTTGGTTCAGGTAATGGGCTCTGGGTCGTGAGACTGAGCCCCACTTTGGGTTCTGTGCTCACCGAAGAGTCTGCTTGAGATTCTCTCTCTCCCTTCGCCCCTTTCCCATGCTCTCACTCTCTAAAATAAATAAATCTTTTTTTTTTTTAATGAGCCTTCTAAAATGTGTCTTAGTTAAGATTTCTAAACCTGCAATTGTTTTCTAAAGTCCTAACTTATATTTTGGTTCTACTCAGTCAGTCCCACATATAGTCTTAGGTTTCTCATAATGACACAAATCCTTCTCTAGTGACTGGAAACAACACTTAGCAAAATTCTGTTTTGTTTCCGGAAACCTTATAAAAACAACGATTTGTAACAAACGCAGGTGAATTTTATCATCAAATGGCATTACATTGATTGTGATAAATAAGTAATATGGCTCTGATTCCACCTGCATCACAACCTCACTTACTCTTTTTTTTTTTTTTAAGATTTTATTTATTTATTTGACAGAGAGAGATCACAAGCAGGCAGAGAGGCAGGCAGAGAGAGAGGAGGAAGCAGGCTCCCTGCTGAGCAGAGAGCCCGACGCGGGCCTTGATCCCAGGACCCTGAGATCATGACCTGAGCCGAAGGCAGCGGCCTAACCCACTGAGCCACCCAGGCGATTCTTTGGGAACCTCATGAATGAGGACCTCAAACTCCAAAAAGTGAATACTAGTCTGCATTTAAATACTAGTCATGAATACTAGTCATGAATACTAGCATGAATACTAGTCATGCTAAAAACAGAAGGCTCAGACTTCCTCCTCCCTTTTCTTTATTCCTTTGGGACTGAAATGTAGAGCTTTCTTTATTCCCATCCCCATCCCTAGGATCTAATACAATACTTAAACGAGCTGCCTCCTTCAAAATATTTATTCAATGCACAAGTAAACGGAATTGCTGTCCCTAAAAGACTCACTTCCTAACAACCTATATCCAAGCCAATGTTATAATGTAATTAACTTACCTAATTCTAATAACGAAAATCACATACACAGGTCACAAGACTTTACCTGTTATGGCAACTATGTTAATCCTCAACTAGCAGGCTCTGAATGCCCACCCGAAAACCACAAGGTAGTATATTAATATATTTTCCTGTTGTTCCATTTTCACTGTCCAGAGTTTTAGAATGATCATTCCACAATGCAGGAGAGAAAGGGTTGCAGGCAATTAGTTTCCATTCACTTATTATTAGGCTTAGAAAAGCTGATCAATTTTGACAGTTCTACTAACTCACTGACTTGCTTTCCAAAAAATTAAGGATATTTCCAACTAAATAGAGTAATTATCCAAAGATTAGTGACCAATGATTAATTTATCCTCTTAAGTGACCATAACTAATGGGGATTACAATGGCTTGACATTTTTCCATAACCCATTCTCAGTTGCCACCAGACACCTGAAGTTATCATGATGAATTAGAGGAAGAAGACAGATTAATTGAATCAAGCATTACTTTTACCACATTTTTTTTCCCAAAAAGAGTAATAGTCTGCCTTTTAAGTGACTCATCTCTTTCCTCATCAAAGTTACAAAAAGCAACTACCATATATACAAAACTATAACCACATACATATAACAAATGAACGCGAAGTTACAGAAAACTGTGTTTTGAAGTCAATACCAAAAACCTACATTGCTCTTTTGTGAATCCTGACCTTTGCTATTAGCAAGTCTTTTTTCTGCCTGGTGTGTTGCCATGGGATTTACAAGACTACATGGCTTCTGTTTATCAGACTGTGGGGGAAAAGTGCTTTCGTCGGACTTCCCTTTTCCTCCCCTCTCCATAACCACTAGATACCAAATATACTTGTCAGCAAAGCCGTATTTCAGTTCATCCCCAGAAGCACAACAAGAGACAGGCACGGTCACAAGACTGCTTCCACGCAGACATGCGCTTTAATACAGACCTTGTAAATGAAGCCAAATGACATTAAAAACAGAACAGTTACTGGAAAGGTAAGAGTGTCTTACCCAAAAAGGCAGATAGCCTCTTCTTACACAACTATCCCTTCCCTTTCATCCGCCCCCTGTGCTTACAGGTTCTTCCACCAGGGTCACTGCACTTCCAACACCTTCGGCTGGGCTTGAATCACAAGAGAGCAATTCAGGACCCGAGTTCCGAGAGATTACAGCAGAGCACGTGAGTCAACACACACGCCCACGTGTGGGCTCCGGGCCAGCTGCTCAGTGACAATACTGTTTGACCTATCTGCGCACTGGATGCATCCGAAAGTACGCTGACCTTCTATTATCTTGCTGGAGTCTTGCTGCCATGCTATGTGACACAAGATGAAGGCAAAATACACCTGGGTGTAGCCGGACGGCCAGTTACTACCCGAATGAGGCCCGACTCCATTCCTGGCCAGCGAACACAGGAGGACACCTCCTCCTCCCCGGGCCAAACCTCAGACGTCTAGTGTGACAGAATTGCAAGAGTCAGTCCTGTTTCTTAACAAACTGTGCAACATTCCACCCTACTCCTAGTCAGAGAACTTAAATTCATTTATACTAGTTTCCTAGTTTCCCTAGACAATTTTTTAAAAAGTGAGCCGAGCTGTTTTCATCATGAATTGTAAATGAAGTAGCTGACTCAGTAGCTGTGAAGACAGATCTACAAGATAACATCTGCCTGTTGAACAGGTTTTCCACCACTGTCAATACTTTATACTTAAATTAGAAATACATAAATTGATTAAAACTATTCTAAGCTATTCTCATAGTCTCTTGGTCTAGAACATCTTGAAAACAGGACTTACAGACTGGCTTAATTACATCACGGATGAAAGAAAGAGTAAATGCCAACAGCTTTAGAGACAACAGGGAAAAAAAATAAGTGTTAGGACTACACGCTGGAAAACTGAAGACAATGATAATAATATAATTCTGACCTTTGGGAAGTTGCAGATCTGAATAAGAGAACTCTAAATGCTAAAATTTTCAAAGCAATAAAGTTTTGTTCTTTTTTTAAAATTTTTTAAAAAAGAATTTATTTATTTGTCAGAGAGAGAGAGAGAGAAAGAGTACAGGCAATGGGAGCAGAAGGTAGAGGGAGAAGCAGGCTCCCTGCCCAGCCAGGAGCCTGATACAGGACTCGAATCCAGGACCCTGGGATCATGGCCTGAATTGAAGACAGACCCTTTAACCAACTAAGCCACCCGGGCATCCCAAAGTTTTGTTACTTTCAAATATGATGATTTCAGTGGACACTAACTAAACTCCTTAGGAGCAACCCCCAGGTCTGCCTGAGACAGAATTTCTGGGTTTCTCTTACTACGTCATGTTCGCCTTGGAGACACGTGCTCTATCCAAAGCTCTATCTCCAGCCTCACTTCACTCGGAGGCTCCGGGTTTGTGCTGGCATTTAACAGGCAAAGGTCTGAGTCGGTCTTTTCCTAGCAGTTCCTCCTCCTCGTGCCCCTGGTCTTGACAATGGCACCATCCACAGCTGTCTATGTAATCTGTAGCGCCAGTACAGAATGAAAATGTGGGGCTCCCAGTCCAAAAAGTCTTAAATGCAGATTCCAGATGCAGGCACCATCTCTGCTTCCACGTCACTGTCCACACCCTACATTTACTAAAATTTCCTCAGGCAGTCCTTTAAAGTGTTTCACATCTGTCCCTTCTTTCCCATTTCAACTACTGTGCCTCAAATCTCACCCAACAACTTTATAATTAGAGCTCACCCTTTCTTCCCCTCTGCAACCCAGTCACCTCTTTTTAAGGCACTACTTCAGACCCCTTCAATATCTCCCCATTGCCTCTCTATTAAACCCCATCCAAACTTCTTCACTCACCATTCAAACCTTCCATTCCCTAGCTCCACCATTCCTTTCCAGCCTTCCCTTCTGTGACTTTCCTTACACACACATCCTGGCTCTAGGCAAACCAAACCCCTTGCATTCACTTAGTAAGTCCAGTGTGTACTCAGGCAGAAAGAGTCCAGTGGGTCCTGATACAAACCCCAAAGAGCTGCTTTTGTATCAGTATCAAACTGCTCACTAGCCTTAGCTGCCTATCTAAAACATGACAATCATTCTAGCAATTTTATCACATAATTATTGGGTAGATAAAACAAGTTACAATATAGAGTAAAGCACAGTAAAACATCCATTAGGAGGATGCCTTCCTAGCCCTTGCCTGGGCCTCATATTCTACCTGAAATACCTCTTCCTGAGAAATCTGAAATCGAGTCTACAGATACTTTAAAGCCAAACTCAAAAGCTCTATCTCCATGCAACCTTGCCTGATCAGCTCAGGAGTCATTTTGCCTTCCTCTAAAATCCTCTATTTTATTTATACTGCATTTAACATGTATAGCAGATTGCTTTAGAGTTATTTACGTTTTTGCCTCCTCTCATAATCTCTCATGTGTATGGAATACATCAAATTTATTCATTTCCCACATGACCCAACTATATAGTTTGTGCTCAATAAATGAAAATTTATTAAATGAAATTTTTAAAAAATAAATAAAAGGAAAACAGTTTTAAATACATGTACACCCAAATTAATTAATTAAAACTATTTTCAACTGAACTGGCTGGGTCTGGAGAAGGCGGAGGAGGACGACAGCACACAGAATGAGACAGGGCTGCTCCTGCAGACTTGATCCTCTGAAGGATGAGGAGTCACCCTCTTGTCCTTCTAGCTGAGTCTCCACATGGTTCATTTCTATTCCCACTTTTAACCCCAAAAGAAGGCCTTGATCAACACCCGTGCTAAGAGCAGAGGAATGGGAACAAGGGTGTGCCCCACCTGCTAGGTGTGGTAGGTGAGAAGCTAAAAACAAATACACTCTCATGCCTTCCTGGTATTGCCACTTGCGGTAACAAATTTACTCTAACATATTCACTGGTATGTGTCCCCTTGTTATTTCCAGATTTAATATACAATTGTCAGGCCATTCAGGCCATTTTGCTGCTTTTAAAGGGCTCAAAACCTGGGAAAACACAGAGCCCTAAAAGCAACAACATATAATTTAAAGTTAATTTTTAAAAATAGCATTGACACTTATCAAATTAGCAAATATTAACAAAAATAAAACTTAACATTGTTAGGGTGTTCAGGAAGCCAACATATTGCTGCCACACAGTAAACTGCTTTAAGTTTTCTAAAGAACAATCTGGCAATGTGTAACAAGTGTTATAAAATTGTTCATACCCTTTGAACCAGTAATCTCACTTTTGGACACGTACCCCAAGGAAGCAATCCAAGGGAGAAAAAAGCAATTTCTTTGTTCAAAGATGTATACAGATAGGATACTTATATTGTGTAACACTGCCTGCAATTCAAACATCCAGTAAAGGAGGCCTGGCTAGTAATCTAGGATAGAGCAGTATGGCAGAAGGCCACACGTCCTGAAAACCTGCAGTAGGTAAACTATGTGCTGTAGAAAAAGGTACCTTAATAATGTTCACTGAGAAACGGAAAACAAAAAAGTTTTTTGTAAGATGGTATCAACACTCACTTGGAAGTAAAATACAATCTGAACTGACAGGAGACTATTTATGGTCTTTATTTGTCCACTTGCTCTGAAATACCCATAGATTTTGCTGCAGAAATATCAATGTATTTGATTACAGGGTGCCGCCTCAGATTCCCCTGTACGGTGTTTAAAAATTGAGATGTATGTAACAGTTTACTTTTTTTTTTTTTTTAAAGATTTTATTTATTTATCTGTCAAAGAGAGATCACAAGTAGGCAGAGAGGCAGGCAGAGAGAGGAGGAAGCAGGCTCCCTGCTGAGCAGAGAGCCCGATGCGGGACTCGATCCCAGGACCCTGAGATCATGACCTGAGCCGAAGGCAGCGGCTTAATCCACTGAGCCACCCAGGCGCCCAACAGTTTACTTTTTTAAAGTCCAAAAAAATCTGAACCCCAAAGATACATGGCCCCAAGAGCGTCAGATAAGAGACATCTATACGTATACAAGAACATTTGTGTGTAAGTATCTGTCATAAATTTAAAATGAAAGAGTTAGTTTGGTATTCCTTGGCTTTCCATTTGCAACCTATTCCATAATTAACATTTTTCTCTGAGTAGAAAGAGACAAAATCTAACACGCACAGCTAAAACTCCATACATCTATCATTTATTCCTCCAAAACAACTTATTCTTAGGGCAAGTTTACTATTATAGTCATGAAAGTTAATATTTCTAATGCTAACCATGAATTATTTTTAAAATTAATTTTTTTATTATAAAAGTAACACCTGTTCAACATGGAAAACTTAGAAGCCACAGATAAACCAACAGAAAGTAAGCAATCTAAAAACATGGCATTCAGGGGAACTATGGTGCTGGGGATATTGCTGCCAGAATTTGAGTGTCACATTAGTATAGAACAATGGCAACGTTCTGCCCCCATTTGCACTAAAGCATCAATTAACTTTGTGGAATGTCATTGTTTAGACAACTATTGACAAATGTGTATCCTTTGAGATGCTGCCATCAAACTGGAACATGAAGTCAAAACTAATAAAAAGGGTAATTAACCAAGATGAAAAGATTTTTACTATTAAAAAGTCACCAGACTTCAGCACTAAAACCAATCTACTGGGGCACCTGGCTCAGTGGGTTAAGCCTCTGCCTTCGGCTCAAGTCACGATCCCAGGGTTCTGGGATCGAGCCCCACATCAGGCTCTCTGCTCCGCAGGGAGCCTGCTTCCTCCTCTCTCTCTGCCTGCCTCTCTGCCTGTTTGTGATCTCTCTGTGTCAAATAAATAAATAAAATCTTAAAAAAAAAAATCTACTCAGAAGAGTCAAGAAATATCTCCATTTAAATGAGTAGTGGTTTTCTGATTTTATAAAGCATAGCTCAGAATTGGTTTTGGATTCAGTCTAAGTCGGTCACAAGAATAAATTTTGACTCTCTGAATGCATACAGAACAGAACACCATTGATGCAATTTACTCTTTAGTAAAAAAAAAAAAAAAAAGTAATAACTGAACAACAGACCAATGCATAAGCTCTAGTCAGTGTTTCTCCTTCCTATGGGACAGCAGCATTTCTGATCAACTTTGTTCCCTCTTGATAAACACAGAGGTCTCATAATCCTTGAAAACTTTAATGCATACCTCCAAGGGTACCTAACCCTTCCAGTGAGAACCCTAATATTCAGAAGATAAAGGTATGTTTCTATATTTATCCACCAGCCAAGATTTTGCCATTTTCCTTTTAGTTGCATAATGAAAATAATCAGGATTATTTTTTTTTTAAGATTTATTTATTTATTTATTTGACAGAGAGAGATGACAAGCAGGCAGAGAGGCAGGCAGAGAGAGGGGAAGGGAAGCAAGCTCCCTGCCGAGCAGAGAGCCCGATGCGGGGCTCGATCCCAGGACCCTGGGACCATGACCTGAGCCGAAGGCAGCGGCTTAACCCACTGAGCCACCCAGGCGCCCATAATCAGGATTATTTTTGTTTGTTTGTTTTTTAAACACAAAATTAGAATCTTGACTATGCTTTTTTAAACTAAATGTGCCTTGGAGTACCTGGGTGGCTCAGTCAGTTGGGCATCTGCCTTCAGCTCAGGTCCTGGGATCAAGCCCTTGGTCAGGCTCTCTGTTCAGCAGGGAGCATGCGCCCCTCCTCTCTCTGCCTGCCTCTCTGCCTATTTGTGATCTCTGTCTGTCAAATAAATAAATAAAATCTTAAAAAAAAAACACAAAAATGACCTCTCTGGAACTTCTGAGATGTTCCTCCCAGCGGAGAGAAACTATGCTGCCTTCTCAGACCCACACACCTCTCCAGACTTAATTTAAGCAGAAACCCAGCTTTGGTCCATGTGCATTAGTTCACATGTATCCCCATAACTAAAAAGAAAAATGAAAAAAAGACTTCAACTTGGAAATAAGGCATGTCATTTCCTCCGCTCCTTTAGCATGAGTTCCTATAGGCAAGGTGGGGAGTTATTTCTGCTGTTACTGAAGATACCTTAGCAAAGAAAAGTAAGCTCACACACATTTGGTACATGTACATGTGAAAGCTCTGCTTCCCTCCATCACTCCAGGCTCAGAGGGGCTACCTCTTTTGTGGTGGGTTTGCACAGCTCCTCAGGAGTGCTGGAATTGCTCACTTGGAATCACTGCCAAGAAAAACACCACGGTCTGTGAGTGGCACCAGGCTAGGCTGGTGCTCAGAGCTGTGGTGAGCCAACTGTTCAAGAAGTGTTTGGGAGTTTGTTTTTGTTAAGGTTTGTTTGTTTAATTTGAATAGGAGATCAGATCGCTAATTGGACTGTAAAAACTCTAAACAGAATTGTATTCCAAAAGCAACTTCCCAGGATTTCTGGTAACTTGGGTAAAAGATATTATTAAGGTTCTAGAGAATATATAGGTTAATATGCAGAAAATAGTTTCAAGGGAGAAGGAAAAAAAGGCAGGGTTCTACAGTTCAGGACAACTTTAACTCAAGTACAAATGTTTACCCAGCTGAAAAGATGCTCTTAAATTCAACATAATAGATGTATATAGTGATATTATGTGCCACAACCCTAAACTGTACAAGTTCTAACTCTGTTATCTATAAATGGAGGTAACAGCACACTACAAGACTACTCTAAAAAACAATGTATGAATATGCATGAATGCATATGAAAGCTATTTATGATAAAGGACTACACAAATTATCACTTAAATATGAATTACCTTTAAAATGCCATACACAGGCCACCTGGGTGACTCAGTCGTTAACCATCTGCTCATGATCCCGGAGTCCTAGGATCCAGACCCGCATCCGGCTCCCTGATTTGCAGGAAGCCTGCCTCTCCCTCTCCCACTCCCCCGGCTGTGTTCCCTCTCTCTCTGTCTCTCTCTGTCAAATAAATAAATAAATAAATTTTTTTTTTTTTTTTTTTAAGTGCCATTCACAGAATGGTAGATTAGAATAGGTTGCAATTAGGTTCTCTGTCTTCCACTTTCAAGTTTGGTTTTGTTTCTTATTTTTGCTTTGTTTTGTTTTGTTTAAGTAATCTCTAACTCCATCATGGGGATCAGCCTCACCACCAGAGATCAAGAATCACATGCTTGATGAGCCAGCCAGGCACCCCTCCGACTGACTGAGCCAGCCAGGCACCCCTCCGACTGACTGAGCCAGCCCTCTGTCTTCCACTTTAATCATAACTCGTAACTCATCTGAATTCGTGCCACCCCCCACAAATGTTCCAAGTGCATCAAAAATGTAACAATAGTTGTATAAAATCACTGTTTTATCCCATGGCTGTGAGAAAAAGACTAAAATGGCCAACAATTTCATCAGACTCTTAACAAGGAATAACAACCACACCGAAGAGAGGAGTGGCACACTAAAGGGGAGAGGCAAGGGATAGCGGGGTAAGTTCTGAAAAGTGCAAGGCTTTCGGCTTGGCCAGAGCACAGAGAACAAGATAGAGAAGTGAGAGGCAATGCTAATGGGTCAGGAAAGGACCAGAACTTGAAGGCCTCTGGTGTACAGAGTAATGAGTATCACTGCTCCCTCTAAACAGGATATAATCCTATGTTTTAGAGAAATCACTCAAGTGTATAACTGAGAACAGGGAGATCAGTTAAAGCATTATGACAATAATTGAGGCATTAATGAAGGCATGAATTAAGACAGCACAAAGGAAAGAAAGGGGATTGATTTATGAGGCATTAAGGAGATAAATGTAAAAAGGACTTTGTCTAATTTAATAAAATTAGGAAAAGGGAGAAATAAGAAATTAAGATGAATTCAACCAGAGGTGTCACACACCGAGAGAATTCAGAAGAAAGGACAGGTTTATTTACAAGTGGCTACTGTTTTTGGTGGCAGAAGATTGTGTGGGTTAGCTAAAAAATGCTTTTTATTTTTATTTTTATTCATTTTGATTATGAGATACCTGTGTATCCAAATGGAACTGTCCAGATCCAATAAACATGGGTCATGAACACAGAAGAAATCTGGAAATAATAACCCCAGCAGAGTAGCTGGAGAAATGGGGTGTGGGGGACACCCAAGAAAGGTAAGAAAAGTGAAGCCAAGTACTCGGCCTAGGATGAAGCCTCAAGGAACTGCAATATGGATTCAATAAGAACCCGTACAAAAAGATACAACAAATCACAACAGGAGTTCAGAGTACAATTTATCCTAAAAGATACCTCAAAACCCCTCCTGAAGTAGTTCTGATACGTTTTTATTTTTGACTGATTTTGTTCTTTGAGCAATTAATTTTATTGATAAAAGTTCCATGATAAACCATAGGGATATTCATTATTGTATTTGATCAAAATTCATTATATACTATTCACACTGTTCCATCTTGCTCTGAATTCAGAAACATTCTGGAAATGGAGTACAAAATGCTCACACCATACTCATTTCTTTCTTTATTCCAAAATCCTGAAACCACTTTTGTGATCTAATGACCCTACCGTAACAGGCAGTCTAGGGGAATTTACATGGAATATAATACTGGATGTTTTAAGATGGAGGAGAATGGAGGAGATTCAAGCACAACAGCCATAAATGAGTTATCCTGGTTTTTCAACCTCTTCCAGTACAAATAACAGACATTTTCTTAGAGTCAAAGATGTATTAGACCATGAACCAGATCATTCATTCACCATAACCAGCTCAACAAAACACCATGACTAAAAACCATCCTAGGAAATAGAAATAATTAGTTATCCAGGAAGCTCTCCCTCCACCACCCCCCACCAGCCCCACACACAAAGAGCCCTTAGCACAAAGGCCAGACAGAGCAGTTCGGTTCTGAACTATAATCAACCTCCTATAAGTTTAGGTGTAGCAAAAAACTACAGCGTGTAGATATCAGCATAACTATAAATGTGAAAACCTTTTTTTTTTAAAAAACCTTCAAGAGCATGAACTGAGTTGAAGTTTCAAGGGTGCCAGTAGGACTATATTGAGAGACGTGACAAGATGCACTGCTCCCTAAATGTTACTGAAAATCTTACATCATGATTGTAACTCTGAAGAGCAATCCACTGCCATATGGGGAAGGCAGAGTAGCATTAAAGATCGTAGCCAGAGAGCCTCCCTTTGGGGACTGTTTTGATAATCTGCTTTTCTTTAAAACTACCGAATTTTTAACACCTTGATTTGTACTTTAAATACCCAAGAAGGGAGGATAACATGCAGTATTTCCCAAACGTCCACTTTAAAGAAAGGGTATTAAAGAACACAATTTGGAAATTACTGAAAGAAGCAAGAGTCTACTTGACCAAGCCCCTGGACCACAAAGACATAGTATCTTTAAAAGGATATCATTAACTACCCTAAACACTGATTCTGAAAACATACTTGTTTTAAACAAACATATTTTAAAAGTGAATATACCATTAAACTATTTCTTTCTCCAGGAAGAAAGCAGATAAGTAAACTAGATTATACCCTAATAAGATCCCAGAGTGTGCACAGCGCTGTATCTGAAGATAAAAGAACTCTTAATTCTTTATCAGTTCCATAAAGGAACTAAATATGTGCTTTCCAATATCCAGCACACTTGTGATTTCTAAGGGAAAATAACACTCCGGTTAAAAAAGCATCTGATTTACCTGTACACATGTGAACAGGTAAAAGATGAACTGAAAAGAGACAGCTCAAGTTCTGCCTGCTCTGTCTGATGCAGCGGTATGTGTGAAGCGCAGTTCGAGCATCCCGTCTCTGGCAGCGAGGATAACATAGTGGGGCCGTGAGGCACTCAACATTTTTCACTCATTCTCCTGCCTAACTTGTAGCTCAGCTTGCTTCCCTTTTCCAGAGTCCTAAATTCACGAAGTAAGATTTATTACCATAGAGAAAGAGGCTATCAAACATCAAATGCCTTCCCAGCCCCCACCGTTCACAGGAATTTCCTTAGAATTTCAGCTTTTTAAAATAAGATTTAGTCCTGCTAAATTGCAAAGGCCTCGGGGAAATAGTCTGTTTACTCATTTGTATCCCACAGCAGATCAAAAAATCCTTGGGAACTTGCTGACCTTGTTTTTCTCAGTTACCATCTCCAGTGCCCACCACAGAGAGTGTCAGAAACTTGGTAAACTTTTGTAGAATGAATAAGGAGTAACATGAAGGTGTCTAAATTAACCTATATCTTAGTGTGAATGAATTTCTTCAGGGACTTTCCTGAGAAGTTTTGGGTAGATCATCAGTTGCATTGGAAGAGTTAAGATAGCCCTGAAGAGGGCCGCCTGGGTGGCTCAGTCAGTTAAGCGTCTGCCTTCACAGAGGTCACCATTCCGGCATGCTGGGATGGAGCCCTGCATCGGGTTCTCCACTCAGTGGTGAGTCCACTTCTCCATCTCCCTCTGTGAGCTCTCTCTTGCGTGCTCTCTCAAACTAAAAAAGCAAGCCCTGAAAGAAGTAAGCCTGAGAAAGTCTCCTTTCCAGTTCTGTCTGGAAACATTCTACCATGGAGCAGTCTAAAGGAATTTGGTTCTTCAAAAGAAACCCCATACTTCTGCTGAATGCCATTTGAAATGATCTTGTTTCTCACTGGAACACCCTCTACAAAAACCTATTTCAATGAGACATTAACAATTGGCAATACTTTATTGACAGCAAGGGAAGACCAAGAAACAGGGACCCTTGTCTTTCAGACTTCTTTTCTAACCCTAGAATTCCTAGTATGGTACTCAATTCCTAATGCTTGAATTAAATCAACAAAATAAACAAAGCTGGATTAACAGAACGTTATCATGCCAGTGCAAAGGATCAAACATTAAAAACCCAGTTTCTGGAGTCAGATAAACCCGAGGTTGAATCCTGGCTCCACTGCTTACTCTGTAAGCCTGAGTTTCCACATACGCAAGGATATTAAATAACCCTGTATCATGGAGTGGCAGTAAAGTTTAAATAGGAATGCATGGAGGTGCTTTGCACTGGGCCTGGCACATAGTTCTCAAGAAAAGTGAGCCATCATTTAGAAACCTAGATTCACTTTCCACCACTACTTTCCTATGCATCCTTGGGCTCATCACCAGGAAGAAGCCGATGAAAACAGGAAAACAAAATTAAGTGGTTGCTAATGCTGGGATTACCAATCACGAATAAGGTAACAGATAATGGACCAAAACTTTTTGAAAAATAAAAGCCTCAAACAATTCAGATATTTTTGGCACTGTACTTGAAGCTTGCATATATTTAATCACAGATGACTCAGCATCAGAGTATCAAAATGAAAAAGCCTGAACAGGCAGACCTCAGGTTTTCTCAAACACTTCAGTGTCTGTTGTGAAGGATGGACTTTATGAAACACGTGTGTGTGTTGGGGTTGGGGGGCAGGTCTCAGTATTAACTGGCTTAAAGAAAATCATGTTACCATTTTTCCCCCCACAGATGAGGTTAAATCTTTCTTCTTCCTTAGACCTTAAAATGTTTCAGTTGTCAGCTCTGTATAGCATAGCATCCAAGTAAAAGTCACTGTTCAATCTAGCTGCTGTGTTATACAGAACCATTACAAGTCCACAGGCACCCAGAGCACAGGCTGGTTCCCAGTCACCACGGGACTGTGTTCTGGGTGGGCACCTTTGTGCAAGGGCACAGCCATACACCACAGTCATGCAGATAAACACAAAGATCTTCAGTATTTAACTGGCTTACCTGTGTAACTATACAATATACACCCACACATACACAAACATGACAGTGGAATTCCAAAAATTCAAGAGAACAGGTTCCTGTCCCCTCCCTCACCCTCAACTGGCCAGTACTGGGATACTGTCGCCAGCAGGACCTCTGGGGATGTGAAAAGTAGGTAGAGGCTTCAACACTGTTAAAACTCAGATCCCCGGCAAAACTACCGCCTTTCCCCAGCAGTTGCTCACTCACTCACACAGTCACTCTCATTAAATACGAGAAAAAACCCACAGATAGCAAATGAACTACTCACCTGAGTTTGCAAGAACACTGGTAAACAAAAGACTGTTGTCTTGTTGTTTCAACTGCATTAAAAATCTGCAAACCCCAGGCAAGAATATGCTAAATGCTGAAGAAACCAGTTTTAAAATGTTGAGTGTCAATTCTGCCTCCTTGAGCTTTTCCTTATCAGATGCCCAATGCTCATATAAAAAAAATTATTTTTGTTCAATGCTGCATATGCATATCAATTCTACTAAACTTTATAACACCTGCCTTCCATTAAAAATAAATACAGGACATTACACTTCTATCACTGTGACCTGTGTAACACAGTTGTTTAAGAGCTATTTAAGGAACAGAAATTCCAGGTTAAATATGGTATATTATCACATGTGCAAAGAGACAATGTACAAGAATATTTATTGCAGCTATTAAGTCTGGAAGTAATCTAAATGGTTATTAAAGGGAGAATGCATTAGTAAAGTATCATATACATTCACACAATGGAAAACCTTGAGTTAAAACGTAAGAATTTAAGCTATCAGGCCAACTGAGGTGTTCTGTGGATAAACTGCAAACGATGCAGAGTAGAAGAAAAGCAAGCTGCAGAATGATACATGTAATACTATTTATATAAGGTTTTAAAACTCCCAACATTACCTCTGCCTTAGAATTTGTTATAACAGTCTTGCATGTTCCCTGCATGTACACTAAAGACCTAAGGAATATTCACTGTAAAAACAGAATATTAAGGTTAAAAAAAAAAGACTATCAATCATATAAAGTTTCCCCAATGGCAGAGAGGAGCCTTATATAGTAATGGAAATCACTTAGCCCTTTAAGTCATAAGATGTGTTCTATCTCCATTCTGCTATTCACCAAGACACTATTTTTACCTACCTTTAGTTTGCTCACCTAAATAGGGTTGATAACACCTGCATCGCAAGCTACCATAAAATAATGTATGTAGAAGAGTTCATACAAAAGCACTTGGACTTGTTTTTTGCCTATCAGTCAAGAGATCACACAATAACGCTCTAGAGGGGAAAAAATGTTGAGTCTGCGCTTTTTCATCCAGCCTCATATATGGTTAAATACGACAAAGAACATAACAGGAAAGGGCAACCCCTCACCTTCCTCCTCCCAGTCCCTGATCTGGCTGCCCCCTATGCTTTCTATATTTAGCACACAGTGCACCCCCCCCCCAAAAAAAAAAACCTACATGAAACCGTGACTCTTCCAGGGCTCCCTTCGGAACTCACCGTGACCTTGGAATAAATCTCTTTAATCCCGCCAACCCTGCCTCCCTGAACACACACACACACACCCCTCTTGACAGCCCTGGAGGCAGATGAACGAAAACCCAACGGTCTTGGCCACATAAGAGACCGTCAAAATCCCAGTGCGATGTTGCTGGGTTTGAAAAGCTCTGTTTGTTTTCAAAAATTAAGAGGGAAGTATACCGAAGACGCTTAAACCCTACTCTTAGATCTGGGCAAGTAAGTTCTGCGACTTGTTTCCAAACACACCGTGCCCACATCTGGATTCAATACAAAGCCAGGCACACCGGGGCCCCCGGAGCGGCAGGCTGCGTCCGCAGCGGGACAGAGCCACCCCTCACAGCCTCGCGCACACACGCGCCCACCCGGGCGCACACGCGGGCGCCGACACACACTCCACTCGCGGGGTGCGCTCTGGGGCCCCGTGCCCGCTCTCCCCCGCCCCACTCCCGGCTGGCGCGGCGGGCTCCGCGCCTCACCTGTCTTGAAGACCATCTTGTCATCGTCCTTGGACCCGAAGGTCTTCAGCATGGCCACGAAGAGCACCCCGCAGGCGTTCTGGATGCCGAACACCGACCCGTTGCACCACATGGCGGCAAGCATCACCAGCCAGCCCCAGCCGCCCTCGGGAGGCTGCGGGGGCTCAGCGCCCGCGGGCCCGCTCAGCTCTACCTCCACCTTCTCCACGGACGCCTCGGGGCCGTCCGAGGGTCCCGGGCCGGACAGCGGAGCGACCCCCACGGTGGGCGCGGGGCCCGGCGGCTGCGCCTCGCTCGTCCCCCGCGCGGCGGCGGGCTCTTCGGGGAAGGGCACCATGGCCCGAGGCGGCCCCCTCGGGCGCCAGGGGAGCGCGAGAGGGGTGCGAGTTGCCGGCGGGCTCGCGGAGGAGCTGCCGAGCGCCGAGCCGGCGGGCTGGTGAGGCCGAGGCGAGGGCGGTGGAACCCCCGGTGGGCAGGCGGCGCAGGGCGCGGAGGCTGCCGCGAGCAGGAAGCCGAAGGAGAGCGAACACTTCACAGGCTCGGGACTCGGGCCTCTTGTCCACAGCCCAGCACCCCCCACGGCGACCGCGGCCCGCCAGCGGGCTCTTAAAGATGCCCCCCGCCCCGCCGGCTGGGGGCGTGGCCGCAGCGGGACGTGCCCCGGAGTCTCCAGATGATTGGGCTTCAGGAGAGCGGAGGCGGGGCCCACCCGGCGGAGGAGCCAAGACCCAGGTGCCCGCGGGTGGCCGTCTCTGCGCGCGCGCCTGGGGCAAGGCCTCCTCCGACCCAGTGGGGGGGGTCACAGATGTGTAGGTTACCTCGCCGCAAAGTATTAACGGAAGGGGCCCGAATCCTCCTAGGTACGGGCTGGGTGTGTCATCACACAGCAGCACGGGAGCTTCTTTAGCCTTAGCTCACTGACAGCTTCACAACCAAACTAACACTGCGTCTTTGTTTTGTTTTTGTTTTGCTTTTTGGCATGCACCCCTTCTTACTAATTATAATACATAAGCTACGTAATGCCACCAGTCAGAAGAGGGTTTACTGAATTATTTCATTTCTCCTGCTTTTATACACAATTTCCTATAAATACCGGCACATTAAAGATGCCCATTTTGTTAGATGCAGATAACATTTTTGACAGAGAGCTGGAAAACATTACTTTTAAACTGCAGCACAGTTGTTTTCACTTTAAACAAAAATGAGCACGTATATTCAACTCTTCTGTCTCCCTGAAGCATGCAGCAGCAATGTATGTGAAAGAAAGGAAAAATAGCCGTGCAATATTGAGCACACTTCTAAATTTCTCAGCTACTCAGATTCTCCACTTCAAAGTCAAAATAGACTAGTTATTTTGTACTATGGTGGAGTATAAGTGTGATTGATGGTATTTCTTCCTCTACCTGTTAATAAACTAATAGGAGGAAATCCTGAGATAGAATAGGAGGCTTGGATGGTATTATAATACATATACAACAAAGAGAAGTGAAATGAAACCATAAAATTCTCCTCAAAATACAGCAGAAGAGCTTCTACAGCAAGTCACCAAGGAACTGAGCCCAGAATCAAACAGGGAACTTGAGTGGGCAAAGATAGGGGAAGAGCATTCTAGGTAGAGAAAATTGCCTAAACTGTGGAAAGCAGGGTGTGCTTGAAGAACAGGGGCATAGCTCAAATACAATGTGTCTTGGGGATGGAGTTAGGATAAGATGAGTCATACAAGTGCACAAAAATGAATGCACAAGGCTGTTAAACCAACATTGTTAAAAATAAGGAAAAAGTGGAAGCGAAGATATGCATCACTGGCTGGTTGATTAAATGCATACTACACGATCTCTGGAAGTTGTGGTGTTTACCTCTGTTGACTTTGAAAGTTATCCACTTTTTTATTTAGCAAAGAAAGCACCTCATAAAAAAGGGTATGGATTGTAATACATAATATAAAATAAATATCCATGAGTCAATACTGTTCAGAATAAATGATTAAGTATATTAAGCCTTCCCTCTCAAAACCCCTAATCCCAGTCTAATCATTAAAAAAAAATTAGACAAGGGTGCTTGGGTAGCTCAGCTGGTTAAGCCTCAAACTCCTGATGTCAGCTCAGATCGTGATCTCAGCATTGTGAGATTGAGTGCCTGATCAGGCTCTGTGCTGGGCTTGGAACCTGCTTAAGATTCTCTCTCTGCCCCTTCCCCTGCTCCCTCAGGCACGAGAGCACTCTCTCTCTCTCTTCCTCTCTCTCTCTTAAAAAAAATTAGGGGGACCTGGGTGGCTCAGTTGGTTAAGAGTCTGATTTCAGCTCATCCCAGAGTCCTGGGATGAAGCCCCATGTCAGGCTCCCTTCTCAGCGAGGAGTCTGCTTCTCCCTCTTCTTCCGCCCTTATTCCTGCTCATGCTCACACTCACTCTCTCTCTCAAATAAATAAATAAAATCCTTTTTTAAAAATGAGACAAGTCCCAATTGAGGAACATTCTACAAAATACCAGACCAGTACTTCTTAACACTATTAAGGTCATCAAAAATAAGGGAAGTCTGAAAAATTGTCAGATCCAAGAGGAGCTAAAGACAGCATAAGGACTAAATGAAATGCGGCATCCTAGACATGATCCTGGAACAGAAAAAGGACATTAGGTAAAAAATATGGAAATCTGAATAAAATAAAATAAAATAAAATAAATTATTAATATTGGCTCATTAACTGTAATGAATGCGGAATACAAATTAAGATGTTAATAATAGGAGAAATTGGGTAAAGAGGTAGGGGAACTCTATTATCTTTGCAATTTTTCTATAAATCTAAAACTGTTCTAAAAATGAAATTTGATTTTTAATTATTTTTTAAGTAAGCTCTAGGTCAACATGGGGCTTGAATTTACAACCCTGAGATCAAGAGTCACATCCTCTACCAACTGAATCAGCCAGGAGCCCCTATAGTTTATTTTTTAAGTTTATGTATCATGATCCCATTCTTGTAAAAATATGTATATATGTACACAACAATTTTTAAATATGATACAGTTTTTTTTAATATTTTATTTATTTGTTAGAGAGAAGGGGAGGAAAATAGAGAGAGAGAGGCAGAGGGAGAAGCAAACTCCCAGCTGAGCAAGGAGCCTGATGCCAGACTCGATCCCAGGACCCTGGGATGACAACCTGAGCCCAAGGTAGACCCTTAACCAACTGAGCCACCTAGGCATCCCAATACAGTTTATTTTTAAGTTTCACTTTATATATGATTGTTATATATATATAGTCTATATAACATTATTTCTAAGCCTTATAGAGTATGCTTTATTTTCAGATTAAAGTTTGACATTTTTCACAGGGATTGATTTAGGAATAACTAAGACTTAAAGGATTAACAGTTAATGCCGACAAGCCTCTTAGACAGTGCCTGGCACACAGCAAGCTTTTATGAAATGTTAGCAGTTACTACCATTATTATTACTATTGATGACATCAACGACTCCTTCTAGTGACTTCTCAATACCAACACTTTATTGGAATCAATTTAAATAGATGTTTACATATTTATAAATATAACTTATTTTATCACATATATATCAGATCAGGAAATTAAAATATGAAAACATTGAAATTTGGGAGCTTAGACATCCTTGTCCTCAACTATTATGTTACTTATTCCTTAAAAGAGAAATTTATTTTCCACCAGTTACACTTTCCCCAACTCACAAAAGGCATAATTTACAAAATCTGATATAAGTTCTACAACACAAATAAATGGAAAGATATTCCATGTTCATGGAAGGGAAGAAGTAATATTGTTAACATGACAATACTACCCAAAGCAAACTAAAGATTCAATGCAATCTCCATCAAAATACCAATGACATTTTTCATAGAACTAGAACAAATAATCCTAAGATTTGTATGGTGCCACAAAAGATCCTGAATAGTCCAAGTAATCTTGAAAAAAGCAGCACAAATTTCCCTAATTTCAAACAATACTATAAAGCTACAGTAATCAAAATAGTGGGATACTGGCACAAAAACAAGCATATAGATCAATAGAATAGAATAGAAATCCCAGAAATAAACTCATGCACATAGGGTCAACTAATCTATGACAAAGGAGGTAAGAATATACAAGAGGGGAAAGACAATCTTTTCAATAAATGGTGTTGGGAAAACCGAACAGCTACGTAAGAAAGAATAAAACTAGACCACTATCTTATACCACAAACAAAAATAAGTTCAAATAGATTTAAGATTCAAATACAACACCTGAAATCATAAAACTCCTAGAAGAAAACATAGGCATTAAGCTCTTTGACATTAGTTTTAACAATATATTTTTTTTACCAGTCTCCTCAGGCAAGGCAACAAAGGCTAAAATAAACAAATAAAATCACATTGAACTAAAAACCTTTGCACACCAAAATAAACCATTAACAAAATGAAAGGCACCCTGCTGAGTGGAACAAGATATTTGCAAATCATACATCCACTAAGGGGTTAATATCCAAAATATATAAAGAATTCATACACATTAAAATTTTTTTAAAAGGCTCAGTTGTTAAGTGTCTGCCTTTGGCTCAGGTCATGATCCCAAGGTCCTGGGATCGAGCCCCACATTGAGCTCCTAGAGAGGGAGGCCTGCTTCTCCCTCTCCCACTCCCCCTGCTTATGTTCCTTCTCTCTCTGTGTCTCTGTCAAGTAAATAAATAAAATCTTTTAAAAATTAAAAAAAAAAAATTAAAAATGGGCAAAGGGGGGCACCTGGGTGGCTCAGTGGGTTAAGCCTCTGCCTTCGGCTCAGGTCATGATCCCAGGGTCCTAGGATCGAGCCCTACTTCGGGCTCTCTGCTCAGCAGGAAGTCTGCTTCCTCCTCTCTCTCTGCCTGCCTCTGCCTGCTTGTGATCTCTCTCTGTCAAATAAATGAGTAAAATCTTTAAAAAAATAAAAATAAAAGTGGGCAAAGGACTTGAATATACATTTTCCAATGAAGATATACAGATGGTCGATAGACAATGAAAACATGGTCAACATCACTAATCAAGGAAATGCAAATCAAAACCACAATGAGCTATCATCTCACACCTGTCAAAATTGCTAAAATCAATATAAGAAATAACAGATGTGGGCAAGGATGTGGAGAAAGGGGAACCCCTGTGCACTATTGGTGGGAACATAAATTGGTGCAGCCACTCTGGAAAACAATATGGAAGCTTCTCCAAAAAAAAAATTTTTTTTTTAATAGAACTATCATGCAATCTAGCAATTCACTTCTAAGTATGTATCCAAAGAAAACAAAAACATTCAAAGAGATATATATGCATCCCTATGTAATGCCACATTATTTACAATAGTCAAGATATGGAAGCAACCTAGGGATGCCTGGGTGGTTCAGGTCATGATCCCAGAGTCCTGGGATCAAGTCCCACATTGGGCTCCCTGCTTCTTCCTCTGTCTGCTGCTCCCCCTGCTTGTGCTCTCTCTCTCTCTCTCTCTCTGACAAATAAATAAAATCTTTTAAAAATATATATAAAAAAATAAATTTTAAGAAAGATATGGAAGCAACCTAAGTGTCCATCAGCAGATGAATGGATATATACATGTCATAGAATATTACTCAGCCATGAAAAAGAATGAAATCTTGCCATTTGCAACATCATAGATGGACCTAGAGGGTATTATGCTAAGTGAAATAAGTCACACAGACAAAGAATATTACTCTATTATTTTAATTTATGTGGAACCTAAATAAAAAAATAACAAACAAAACAGAAACAGACCCATAGATAGGAGAAACATACGACTAATTACAATTACAGAATGGGGCACAGGTTAGGAGTTGGAGAATGGGTGAAATAGGTAAAGGAGGCATTAAGAGGTGCAAACTTCCAGTTATAATATAACCATGGGGATGTAATGTACGGCGTAGGGAATATAGCGAATAATGTTATAATAACTGTACAGTGACAGATGGTAACAAGACATATGGTAGAGGTCATTCATAATGCACAGTAATATTCAATCATTATGATGCACACCTGAAACCAGTAGGATATTATATATCAATTATACTTGAATTTAAAAAATTAATACAAAATCTCTCTCTCATTAGTAACTTGATCTGCTTGGAACTATTAGCTCATTTACACAAAGACAAATTATTCTTCTAGACTACGGTCTGAGTGAAGGGCATATATTGAAGATTACCAATAAAAACAGAATTTCCAGTATAGTTAAGCCACAGATCGGCTTTGCCTTCATCTCCACTGTTTTGCCTTTCTCGAATTTCTAAGTTGGTGAAAGAAAAGAAGATCTCATGATGTGAAATGAAATAATCAAACAAAACATTTTAAAAATAATAAAGTGCCGGAGTGCCTGGGTAACTCAGTGTGTTAAAGCCTCTGCCTTCCGCTCAGGTCATGATCCCAGGATTCTGGGATCGAGCCCTGCATCTGGCTCACTGCTCAGTGAGGTGCCTGCCTCCCTTCTTCCTTCTCTGCCTGCCTCTCTGCCTACTTGTGATCTCTGTCAAATAAATAAATAAAAATCTTTTTAAAAATTTAAAAATAAAAATAATTAAATAATTAAAAAAATAATAATAATAAGGTGCCCTAAGCATTAAAAATCAAAAGTTATTTTAGGTTTCTATGCTCTTTAAAAAGATATTCTGGGCCCCCAATTGGATTCTGGGTTAAAATCTTATTATTAAATCTGGCAAGTTTGTGTTTAGCATTTTGTTTTTCTAAATCAAAGGGGGAAACTTGAATCAGATTTTCTTGTCTGAATGTTTTTTACAAGAAAGTTTTTACTTCTAATTTTTTAAAAGATTTTATTTATTTATTTGAGAACGAGAGCGTGGGCAGGGGGTGAGGGGGCACAGAGGGAGAAGCAGATTCCCTGATGAACAGGGAGCCAAGCCAATGAAGCAAAGATTTGCCAGTGAAGAGAAACTACATTCATTTCTCTGTCTACACCTGCCACCAACTCACATCGTATTATTGGATTGACCTCTTGCGTCACCTTCTATTAGGAGGTATAACTACCTCCTAATAATGGTATGCCTTAATGAGTTCCTATTTATTAAGCATTTGGGATCACGAGATAAATGAATTTATAAAATACAAAACAATATAATTGTTCTTTACCTCTAAATGGCAGCAGTAACTTCACGGTTAGGTCTTTTCATCTGTAGTTTATATTAAGCTTATTATTTATAAACTATTTATTAAAATATCCTTACTTAAAGGAATAAATGAAACAAGATGGGATAGGAGGGAGACAAGCCATAAGAGACTCTTAATCTCACAAAGGGTTGCTGGGGGGAAGGGGGTAGGGAGAGGGTAGCTGGGTTATGGACATTGGGGAAGGTATGTGCTATGGTGAGAAGTGTGTAAGCCTGACGATTCACAGACCTGTACCCCTGGGGCTAATAATACATTATATGTTAATTAAAAATTTAAAAAAAATTTTTTAAGTAAAATATCCTTACTTGACTCCTCACTCTAACCAGAAATGTCATTCTTTCCTATTTAGGAAGGTCTCATTCTTTAGCTAAATGTTAATTAACTCTTTCCACTCTCCAAGAAATATTCTCTATCTAGTACGGTTCAACATAAATGCTCCTGAAACATCTAGTAGAACTGAATAAACTAAATACGAAAGTACTAAATTATGTGGTCATGGATTTCCAGTTATGTTCTGTATAATCCAGCACATAATACCTGCTTTATGCCATTTTAATTACTATTTTAATTACTGTTCTTTTTTTTTTAATTACTGTTCTAAATCTAGTGGCCTTTGGACTGCCTTAGTAACTATGGACAAATTCTAACACATAACCCTGTGTCTCTATTGTTCAAATCATAAGATAGGAATAGTACTATTATGGTGATTATTTGGTAGGATGTTGGGAATCTTTGGTAGGAAGCTGGGAAATGCTACAATAAAATCAAATCTAAATATATATACACAGATATGTGATCTAGAAATCTTCTTGTGAATGTTTTGATTAAAAATGCATGCATAGGGACGCCTGGGTGGCGCAGTTGGTTGGACGACTGCCTCCGGCTCAGGGCGTGATCCTGGAGTCCGGGGATCGAGTCCCACATCAGGCTCCCAGCTCCATGGGGAGTCTGCTTCGCTCTCTGACGTTCTCCTTGCTCATGCTCTCTCTCACTGTCTCTCTCTAATAAATAAAATAGAAAAAAATAAAAAATAAAAAAATAAAAAATAAAAAAAAATTTAAAAATGCATGCATAGAGATTCTTCAACATTGACTTATACAAATGATAAATGAGGGTTTTAATGCTTAAAACTGCACTTTATAAATGACATTGAATTAACTCTCTGACCTCCACTTCCTCACCTCTTTAAAAAATCTCCTCAATCTCCTCCTCTCCTAGAATGCCCCTAATCCTCCCAAATCTAGGCTAATAAACTAGGGCTTCTCCTTTACATACCTCTACCCTAGATAGGGGTCTAGGGCAAGTTGCTCCCACATGTACCTCCAGGGCATATTGATTATTTTGAATTGAGGCTACTTAGGAAACAGTGGTACAAGCACACTCAGACCCCCCTCCGTCTTCCTGAAAGTAGGAAATAAATCTCCCATATGAAAAATATCCTCCCTATACTAAGAAGTAAAATAAATAAATAAATATTTTTAAAAAGCCTTATTACCAGAGATAGGGTTGTTAAAGTTGAGAAGCCATAAAAGAAAACCTTGTTACTTTTTACTAATCCACTACCTTAGCCCAAATTCCATTTAGAATTCCTTTCTAATTAAAAATCCCAAACATGTGTTTTCCTTAGCCTATAAATTCCTCACAAATGTATTGTCTCTTTGTCTAAAATGTATAAAAACTGCCTGGCTTGGTCATTTCTTTTGGTTTCAATTTCATTATTCGGCCTCCATGTACACATTATAAAACAGCTTACTTTCTCCTGTTAATCTCTTTCATGAAAATTGAATTCTTACTCCAGCCGGAGGGACTTGAAGGGTAGAAGAAGAAATCTCCCTCCCCTATACCTAGTTCCCCCAAATACAGTCCTGCCAATTCCAACTCCAGAAGGTCTTCTGACTGGCCCCCTCTGCTCCCTAATGATTTCTTATCATTTCACATGGACCATCAAAATGTCTTGCTGCCAAAATCTCTGCCTCTACCAATTCTTCCTCTAGACTATCTCTGCCCCAACTCTATTCTCCAGGCTTAAAACCAGCTCCTTGTTTAAAAAACAGGTATGTATAAACCCCTCTATGCCTGACACCCTGCAGACCCTGCTTTTGAAATTATTTCCTTTCCCCATTTCTGAATGGTGAGATTTTACTCGACATTCAAGGCTCAACTCTAAAATGGAAGTCACCTCTGGGAAGCCTTTATCGATTCAGTGATTTCCCATCTCCTTCACTAGAGTAAGAATTTTCAGACAGGTCAAATCAGCTCTGAAGCTTTCACCTGCAGCACCAAACACAACATAGGTACATAACAAATATTTGTTGAACCAAATTGAAGAGAATTTTTTTAAATTTCCTTTAAATAATCACAAAGCATGAAATTGAGGATATCAAGTATCATCCCACATTTTGGGGTAGAAATTCTTCAACATTTTTTTAACAACATGAGTTTGTTTCCTAATTATAAAAGTAATACATGCTCATTATAGCAAACACTTTAAAAAAAAACAATGAAATCAAGACAATTTATTATTGTACCACTCAAATAACCTCTCTTAACCTTTAATTTTTTTATAATTTATGTACTTATAGGAGATAGTCAGTTCTGTAAATTCCTTTTAGAATATTTCCTCTATAAAATATAGGTTTAGCATAACCAAAAAAATTTAAGTGACTCTTTCGACCCTTAATGAAAATTGCTACATCTAAGATGATGAGTGAAACATAAAGAAGCCTGATGAGTTGATGATGCCCAGCGGGGAGCTAGAATCACTGACTAAACAGGGGCTCTTACTATATGTGACTCAGATTTGTGTGTCAGCAAAGCTATTTACTAATAACCATATATTAAAAATTTTCAGCATTGCTCACAAAGCCAGAGGTCCACTCTATGTCCTTCTAGTCTTTTTTTTTTTCCTCTGCATTTTTGAAATAAATCAGAATTACAGCATTGTGGACTAAATTGTGGCCCTCAAAATTCATATATTGGAGCTCTAATCCCCAATACCTTCAAACATGAATATTTGGAGATAGGATCTATAAAAAGGAAATTAAGTTAGAATGAGGTAATTAGAGCAGACCCTAATACAACCTAACTGGCATTTTTCTTTCTTTCTTTTTTTAATAGGTAAGCTTTTTTTCAAAAGATTTTATTTATTTATTTATTTGAGAGTGAGAGAGAGAGAGAGAAAGCATGAGTGGGGGTAAAGACAGGAGGCACAGAGAGAGAGAGAGAGAAAGACTCCCCCCTGAGCAGGGAGTCCAACACAGAACTTGATTCCAGAACATGGAGACCATGACCTGAGCCAAAGGCAGACACTTAACCAACTAAACCACCCAGGTCCCCCTCTTTTTTTTTTTTTTTAAGATTTATTTGTTTATTTGAAAGAGAAAGAGAAGAGAATATGAGTGGGAGGGGCAGAGGAAGAGGGAGAGAGACAAACCCAAGCAGACTACAAACAGAGTGCAGAGCCCAATGTGGGGCTCATTCTCACTACCCTGAGATCTTGACCTGAACAGAAACCAAGAGTCAGAGAGGCTTAACCAACTGGGATACCCAGGCATCCCTAACTGGTGTTTTTCTAAGAAGAGATTAGGACATACAATGAGAGGCCTCAGCAAAAGGTCAATGTGAAGAGAGAAGAGAAGGGAATCATTTGACAGCCAAAGAGAATGGCCTCAAAAGAAACCAATCCTGCTTACACCTTGATCTTGGCCTAGCTTGCAGACCTGTAAGAAAATTTTGCGGTTTTTGGCCACCCCAGATTGTGTTATTTTGTTATGGAAATCCTAGTAAACTAATATACATCATAAAGCACAATTTTATATCCTGCATTTTCTTCACTTAACCCTCATATCACAAATAATTTCCCATATATTTTCCAAAATATTCTTTGGGTCACCTCGGTGGCCCAGTTAGTTGAGTGACTGACTCTTAGCTTCAGCTCAGGATGTGATCTCAGGGTTGTGGGATCAAGCCCCACATTGGGCTCCACACTTAGCATGGATTCTACTTGAGATTCCCTCTCCCTCTCTTGCTCTCAAACTCTCTCTAAAGTAAATAAATAAAACTTTAAAAAATATTCTTCAAAAATATGATGTTTGGTGGCTATAAAGTGTTCTATAGAGATGGACTGTATTTAATCATATCCTATTACTGCATGTTTTAGTTATTTCAGGTTTTCACTATTATAAATAATACTCCAGTAAACATCTTTACACACAAATTTTTGTCTGCATCTCTGATAATTTTTTAGGATAAAGTTCTAGATGTGGGGTTACTGGCAAAAGCATATGAATACTTTAAGACTCTTAATACATTGCTAAATTTTTTTAAAATACATCTCAGTTTTTTTTTCAGTTTATTTTTTAATAGGATTAAATGGGGAAATGAACATAAATGTCTCAGCAGAGTAAATGACACAAAATAAATGCTCAGTAATGTGAGTCATCATAATGATCATTAAATCCTATGCCAAGACACGATACACATCACCCACAGGCACATATCTACAGGGTCAGAAATCTAAGTAAGGTGATTTTTTTAATTAATCATTTTTATTAACATATAATGTATTTTCTGCCCCAGGGGTACAGGTCTGTGACACTGCTAAATTTCTAAAGCAACTTTACCAATTTATACTCCCACCAATGCTATATAAGAATGCCCACATTAGGGGTAGTGGCAGGCTAGTTGATGGTGCATGAGACTCTTAATCTCAGTGTTGTGAGCTCAAGCTCTACACTGAGTGTAGAGATTACTTAAAAATAAAGTCTTTTTTTTTAACATCTTAATTCTATTTCATTTTTTTTCGGTGTTCCAAGATTTATTGTTTATACACCATACCCAGTGCTCCATGCAATATGTGCCCTCCTTAATACCACCAGGCTTAGCCATCCTCCCACCCCCTCCCTTCCAAAACCCTCAGTTTGTTTCTCAAAGTCCACAGTCTCATGCTTCATCTCCCCCTCCAATTCCCCCAATTCACTTTTCCTTTCCTTCTCCTAATGCCCTCCATGTTTTTCCTTACGCTCCAAGAGTAAGTGAAACCATATGATACTTGACTCTCTCTCTCTGCTTGACTTATTTCACTCAGCATAATCTCCTCCAGTCCCAGCCAGGTTGATACAAAAATTGGGTATCCATCCTTTCTTATGGAGGTATAATTCTCCTTTGTGTATATGGACCACATCTTCTTTATCCATTCATCTGTTGAAGAGCATCTTGGCTTTTTCCATAGTTTGGCTATTGTGGACATTGCTGCTCATTGGGGTAGAGACGGCCCTTCTTTTCACTACATCTGTATCCTTGGGGTACCCAGTAGTCCAATTGCAGGGTCATAGGGTAGCTCTATTTTGAATTTCTTAAGAAATCTCCACACTGTTTTCCAAAGTGGCTGCACCAACTTGTATTCCCACCAACAGTGTAAGAGGGTTCCCCTTTCTCCACAACCTCTCCAACACCTGTTTACTGTCTTGTTAATTTCGGCCATTCTAACTCATATAAGGTGGTATCTCAATGTGGTTTTGACTGGAATCTCCCTGATGGCTAATGATGATGTATATTTTTTTCATGTGTCTGTTAGCCATTTGTATGTCTTCTTTGAGGAAGTGTCTGTTCACATCTTCTGCCCATTTTTTGACATGGTTATCTGTTTTGTGTTGAGTTTGAGTTCTTCTTTTTAGACCTTGGATATCAGCCTTTTGTCTGTAGTTTCATTTGCAAATATCTTCTCCCATTCCGTGGATTGCCTCTTTGTTTTGTTGACTATTTCCTTTGCCGTGCAGAAGATTTTGATCTTGATGAAGTCCCAAAAGTTCATTGTCGCTTTTGTTTCCTTTGCCTTTGGAGACATGTCTTGAAAGAAGTTACCGTGGCCAATGTCAAAGAGGTTACTGCGTACGTTCTCCTCTATGATTTTGATAGATTCCTGCCTCACCTTGAGGCCTTTTATTCCTTTCGAGTTTATCTTTGTGTATGGTGTAAGAGAATGGTCAAGTTTCATTCTTCTATACACAGCTATCCAATCTTTCCAGCACCATTTATTGAAGAGACTGTCTTTTTTCCACTGTATATTTTTTCCTGCTTTGCCAAATATTATTTGACCATAGAGTTGCAAGTCTATATTTGGGCTCTCTACTCTGTTCCATTGGTCTATGTGTCTGTTTTTGTGCCAGTACCATGCCGTCATGGTGATCACAGCTTTGAGGTAAAGCTTAAAATCAGTCAATCAAGTCTTTTAAGAAAACAATGCTTTAAAGTTTGTTAAGATAAGACCTATGAATTTTATATGAGTTCAGCATCCTAGGCTTGTCCTCTCAAATGACTGAAACCATTATTTACACACAAATATTCATTTATTCAACAAACATTCATTAGTACACCAAGGACCACAAAGCACTATGCCAGGCTGATTCCTCGCAAGCTCGGTTCTTTTTTTTAATTTAATTTTTATATTTTAATTAACATATAATGTATTATTTGTTTCAGGGGTACAAGTCTGTGATTCATCAGTTTTATACAGCTCACAGCACTCACCATAACATATCACTCAGTCACTCCATCCCTCCCACCTCCTTCCACTCCAGCAACCCTCCGTTTGTTTCGTGAGATTAAGAGTCTCTTATGGGGACGCCTGGGTGGCGCAGTTGGTTAAACGACTGCCTCCGGCTTAGGGCGTGATCCTGGAGTCCCAGGATCGAGTCCCACATCAGGCTCCCAGCTCCATGGGGAGTCTGCTTCTCCCTCTGACCTTCTCCTCGCTCATGCTCTCTCTCACTGTCTCTCTCTCTCAAATAAATAAAATAAAATCTTAAAAAAAAAAAGAGTCTCTTATGGTTTGTCTCCCTCTCTGGTTTAATCTTATTTCATTTTTCCCCTCCCTTCCCCTCTGATCCTCCATCTTATTTCTCCAATTCCTCACATCAGTGAGATCATATGATAATTGTCTTTCTCTGGTTGACTTATTCTACCTAGCATGTTTCATCCACATGATTGCAAATGGCAAGATTTGGGGGGTTTTTGATTGCATGCATGTAATGGAATATTATATATATATGCATGCAATGGAAAGAACCTTCTTGGTGAGATATATATATATATATATATATATATAATCTTTTTTTTTAAGATTTATTTATTTATTTGAGAGATCACAAGCAGGCAGAGAGGCAGGCAGAGAGAGAGGAGGAAGCAGGCTCCCTGCTGAGCAGAGAGCCCGATGCAGGGCTCGATCCCAGGACTCCGAGTTCATGACCTGAGCTGAAGGCAGCGGCTTAATCCGCTGAGCCACCCAGGCGCCCCTATATATAATCTTTTTTAGCCATTCATCTGTTGATGGACATCTAGGCTCTTTCCATAGTTTGGCTATTGTGGATATTGCTGCTATAAACATTGGAGTGCATGTGCCCCTTCAGATCACTATATTTATATCTTTAGGGTAAATACCCAGTAATGCAATTTCTGGGTCATAGGGTAGCTCTATTTTCAACTTTTTGAGGAACCTCCATACTGTTTTCCAGAATGGCTGCACCAACTTGCATTTCCACCAAGAAGGTAGGAGGGTTTCCATGCTAGGTTCTTGATTATAATAAAGACCACTATACTCAATAGACTTAGCGGGTCACTGAACATTACCACCGAGCAAGCAATTCAAAAAACATTTTGAGGAGTAAGCACAAGAAATAGGAACTCAAGTTCTCTGGCCTCAAATAACACCATACAAATATAATATGAAGTAACATACTAAAAATGTGCCTTAAGATCAGTATTTTTTTTCCAAAGTTTTCATTTTCCTTTGTATTTATAATTTTTTTTAAAGAGGTGGAGAGGGGCAGAGGGAGAGAATCTTAAGCAAGCTCCATGGCCAAAATAGGGCTCAATCTCATGACCCCAAGATCATGACCTGAGCCAAAATCAAGAGTCATATACCCAACCAGCTGAGCCACCCAGGCACCCCCATGTAGTTATAATTTATATTAAAAAAAAAAAAGTCAGCCTCCACCTCCACTCCTTTCCAGGTGCTGGTTCTTCTAGCACAGAAATATGAGTTAGACTTCTGATCTTAGGTTGTGAATATCTTTGCAGTAACAAATAGCATAATTCCTTTCTTTTATTTTTAAAATATATGTGTGTTTTTTCCTTCAGGATAGGATTTTGAGGGTTTTGTTTATCCACATTTTCTCATCTTTCAGTAGTGAACACTTATTTATCATATAATGAAATATATCAAAATGTTTTCATGGGAAATAGATCCTTACCACTTATGATAAATTTACTGCCTGAAGGATCTCTCTGTTGAAAAACTTAGAAGTACTACTCAATTTCCACAATTGTAGTTAGTGCATGCCTATTTCACCTGATAGCTGCCAGTAATAATTGTAGTCATAAAGCATTTATGAGATTGTAAGATGAAATTTTGGCTCCTCTCTGACTCATTCTGGAACTGAAGAACTGTTAAACTTCTCTGCACTGTGGTTTCTGGCCACATTTCATGCTGGGAGTTCTTCCCTAATCTGGCACAAATTAAGAATGATGTGGGCTTTGATGGTCAAACAGCCTTTGAAAACTTTCTATTTATTATATTTATATCTGCTAATGGTCACTTAATGATATAAAAAATTGAGGGAGTTAATTTGGGACAATTATAAATATCTCAAAACTAGTAAGTCTCAAAACTTGACTAGCTAATTAATGTCCAAATTACATACTAAATCCTCATTGCAGCTTCCTGAAGGTCAACGGGTGAAAGACAGAAGCTAACGTAAGCACCAGCGTAAGGTTATAATTTAACCAGTGGTTCCCATTTGAGATGACCACATTCCTACACAGAAAACGAAATGTTTGTTCAACAGTTTTATCTGTTTTCTTCCATGAGTTCTGAAGGGATTTACAACTGAGAATCAGTAATGTATTATTCTAACTCTAACTACTTTCTTTAACAAACTTTAGGATGGAGCCCAGTTCACATACAAAGCACATCAAAAGTGGTAGTCTAGTATTTGATTGCACTCCCTGACTCAACCCCAGAAAGATTAAGTCACCCAAGGTCACATACTTATAAGAAGGGGAGGGATTAGAACACAGAGTTCCCTGTCTCTGGAATAATCAAGGAGCCCTCTTTGGTGTTTTTCTGAATCACGCAATCCCCTTTTTAGTTTCCAGCCATGACAATCTCCAGTTCTCACATATCACAGCTATTGTTTCAATCCCTTGCTTTCTTCATTCACTCAACAGCCATTTTTGAGCATCTGCTCCTTGCCAGTCACTGTTTAAAGCATTGATAGGATAACCAACACATTTTAGTCTTGTGTCATATACAAGCCACTGTCACAAACACCATATCATTTGGTCATGTAGTGTGAATGGTGTGACCTATTCGAAGTCAAGCACTGGGACTCATTCATCCTTTCATCTCCTGGGACTTAGTTTAGTGTCTGCACAATGCACCAAACATTCATTGAATGGATGAGAAATGCAGGAGAAAATGAAGGGGTGAATGAATAGAGAAGACCTCATATCTCTGGTCTATGCCATTTTTGGTTTTCATAGGATTGGCAAACATTCACTTTTCTCCTTAAACTCTTTTTTCCCTTAGAAAAGCTTTCTGGTTCCTACTCATTTTTTTTTCCCTCCTGTGGAACAACTCTTCCTAATTATGCTCAGGGGCAAACCTCAGTTCCCCAGAAGTCCCTAAAACTCCTACCTTTGTTCTTTGGCCAGGACTCTTGCCATTAGCTTTCAACCTCTGAGTGAGGGGACACTATGGGTCAGCCTACCTGTTTTTAAAACTGACCAACTCTTATAAAGAGTTTGAAAAAAAAAGTTTGGCAACTGGATTATAATACAGATTCTTGTCTCTTATCTTATTACTATTGAAGAATAATTTTAATTGGAGTAAAAAGTTGTGAAACTAGGTATTCCTTGTTAAATTTAGAAACCCAGAAAGCAACAAGTCAAGAAACCTAGAAAACAATGGTGGAAACCATAAGCTAAGCTGATGTGCAATTAGTGCTCAAGGTAAGATCAACACACAGAATCAGGAAGTGGATTTTGTCTAAGGATTGCTAAGAGTTCAAGAAATTATCTATTAGTCTCACAAACAAAGTCTTTTTTCTATTTTTTTTTTTACATACTTCCTGGTCACCCCAAGATTTTAAAACTTTGCGTGGTTTCATCTTGAAAACAACCCTGAAGACAGATAAGACCCCAAGAAAACAATGTGCACCTTTCCCATCTAACATGGCAATGGTCAACTTCTGGGGAAGATGGCACAATAGGAGGATCCTAGTCTCATCTCATCCCATGGATACACCTGGATAACATCCACATCAGTGTAAATAACCCATAATATGTCTCAAAGACTCGTAGAATACACTCTCCACAGCTAAATGGAGAGAGAAGGCCATACTGAAAAGGGTAAGAAGGGTGGAGATACAGTCAGGAGCCAAATGGACCTATGGGACTGTCACAGGAGGGAAGAACCTACTGGCCACAGAGAGGGGAGAGGAGCAGGTCCTACCCCAGCATGGGGGATCCACACTGGGAAGGCAAACTGCTGTAACATTTGGCTCTGAAAGCCAGAGGGACCTAACTTTGTGAGTTCTTGCAATCAGTGAGGCTTAACACTTGGAAATTTAAAAATCAGCAGGCTTGGCTCTGGGACAATCAGAGGGCAATAGGAAACTGAATCCCCACCCTTAAAGAGATCGCACAACAAACAGCTCTTCTGAGATACAGCACAAAAGCAGTGGTTTGAGAGATGCCTGGGGTGTATGGGAGGGAGATTTGTTTACTAATCTGGGGGCCTGTGTTAGAGGAGCAGGGATCTTTGGGAGATTTCTCCAAGAACAAAGGAGTTGGCAAACATCATTTCCCTCCTCACACCCAGCTCAGATACAAGACACCTGTGTATATCAGCACAGCACAAATACCAACACTCTCTGCGAACAGGGTGTCCCACCCCCACACTCTCCCAGTACCAGCCCTGTTCAACACCAGCCTCCTCTCATAGCTGACCAGTGCAAACGTTGCTAATATTGCACATCCTGCCCCTGCATTCTCTGTAGACTTCCCCTTCCACCATACTCTTGGTAGGAGTCCATCCAAAGATGCCCCACAAACATGGAAGTGTGCAAATGCCCCAACCAACAAAGGTTGACATCATCCCAAATTGACTCCTGCCCCAGGGAGAGAGGAAGATAACACACACAAACAACACAGGGAATAAACCCTGCCCACAAGGCAAAGAGAGCCATTGCAGATGACTGTACTGAAGGCAAATGCAGCTCAGCCACAACAGTAGGATGCATACAGCACACATAGGAGACCTCTCTAAAGCACCAGATTCTGCTGAACAGGGGACATTGCACTGCAGGACACTATAGGACCTCTTCTTCATAAAGCCACTACTTTTGAGAGCAGGAGACATAGCTGACTTTCCTAACACAGAAAAACAGACACAGAGTTAGACAAAATGAGGCGACATAAGAAATGTCCAAATGAAAGAACAGGACAAAATCACAGAAAGAGAGCTAAATGAAAAGAAGATAAGTAATATGCCTGATAGAGAATTTAAAGTAATGGTCATAAAAGTACTCAAAGGAGTTCAGAAAAGAATGGAGGACCTCAGCAAGATCCTAAACAAAGAGATAGAAAACCATAAAAAAGAACTGATCAGAGATAAAGAACTTAATAACTAAAATTTAAAGTACACTACCATGAATAAAGAGTAGATTAGAGGAAGCAGAAGAAAGGATCAGTAACCTGGAAGATATAGTAATGGAAAGCAATCAAGAACAAGAGAGAGGAAAAGGAATAATAAAAAATAAAAATAGAAAATAGATTAAGAAAACCCAATAACACCATCAAGAGTAATAACATTCACATTTTAGAGATCCCAGAAAGAGAAAAGGAAGGAAAGGGGGCAAAAAATGTATTTGCAGAAGTAATAGCTGAAAACTTCTTGAATCTGGGGAAGAAAACAAATATCCAGATCCAGGATGCACAGAGATCCCTCAATAAAATCAACCCAAGGAGGTCTACACCAAGACACATAGTAATTGAAATGGCAGGAGGAAAAAAAAAAAAGAGTGTTAAAGAGAGAATTTTTAAAACACCAAGAGAAAAAAAAATAGTTACATACAAGGGAAACCCAACTGAAAACCAACTGATTTTTCAGTGGAAACTTTGCAGGCCAGAAGGGCATGAAATGGGATATTCAAAGTGCTGAAAGAAAAAACTTGCAACCAAGAATACTCTATCCAACAAGGCTATCACTGAGAATAGAAGAGAGATAAAGAATTTCCCAAACAAACAAAAGTTAAAGGAATTCATCACCACTAAATGAGCTCTGCAAGAAATGTTAAAGGGTTTTTTGAGTGCAAGACTATACACAGGAGTAAGAAAAGTAGAAAGCACAAAAGCAGTAGAATTAAGTGTATCTATACAGTTAAAGTATCTCTATAAAAGCAGTAGAATTAAGTGTATCTATAAAAATCAGTCAAGGGATTCACAAATTAACAAGATGAACAATACCATATATCTAAAATGTTGGGGAAAGGAGTAAAAATTAAGTGCTTTTAGAATGGGTTCAAACTTAAGTGACCATCAACTTAATATACACTGTTATATTCATTAGATGATATACATAAACCTAATGGTAACAAAAAAAAATCCAGTAATAATAAAAAATCAGTAATAGACATGCAAAAAATAAAGAGAAAAGAATCCAAGTTATCACTAAAGAAAGTCAGCAAACTTGAGAGAAAAAGAACAAGAAAGTAACAGAGAACTATAAAAAATAACCATAAAACAAGTAACAAAATGGCAATAAGTACAGACCTACCAATAATTGCTTTGAATGTAAATGGACTAAGCACTCCAATCAAAAGACATAGGGTGATGGAATGGATAAAAAGCAAAACCCACCTATATGCTGCCTATGAGATACTCAGTTCAGACCTAAAGACAACATGCAGATTGAAGGTGAAGGAATGGAAAAGCATTTATCATGCAAATGGCAGTGAAAAGAGAGCCAGGGTAACAATACTTATATCAGACAAAATAGACTAAAACAAACACTGTAAAAAGAGAAAAAGAGGGACTCCATTAGAGCCATAAAGAGAACAACCTAACAAGAAGATATAACAATTAAAAATATTTATGCAACCAACACGGGAGCACCTAATCACATAGAGCAGCTAATAACAACCATAAAGGAAGTCACTGATAGTAATACAATAACACCCCACTTAAATCAATGGACAGATCATCCAAACAGAAAATCAACAAGGAACCAGTGACTTTGAATGACGCATTGGACCAGATGGATCTGACGGATAGATTCAGAACATTCCATCCTCAAACAGCAGAATACACATTTTCTTCAAGTGCACATGGAACATTCTCCAGAATAGATCACACGTTAGGCCACAAAACAAGTCTCAACATATTCAAAAGGATGGAAGTCATAGCATCCTTCTTGTCCAACCACAACACTATGAAACTAGAAATCAACCACAAGGAAAAATCTGGAAAGAACACAAATACATGGAGGTTAAATAATGTGCTACTAAACAATGGATGGGTCAACCAGGAAATCAAAGTGCAAATCAAAAACTATGTAGAGAAAAATGAAAATGAAAACACAATGGTCTAACATCTTTGGGATGCAGGAAACGCAGTTCTAAGGGGGAAGCTTACAACAGTGCAGGTCTACTTCAAGAAACAAGAAAAATCTCAAATAAACAACCTAACCTCATGCCTAAAGGAGTTAGAAAAAGAACAAACAAAACCCAAAACCAGCAGAAAGAAGAAAACAATAAAGATTAGAGCAGAAATAAATAGAAACTAAAAAAAAAAAATAAAAATAAAAAAACGATAGAACAGATCGATGAAACCAGTAGCTTGGCCTCCACCTGAGTGCAGCAGGACGTGCGGTCGGCCCCACCCCCACACCCTTCCCTGGACAGAAGAGAAGGACCTTCCACTGCCTCATGAACCTGGTCCTTCCCTAGTTTACTTCATCCTCTCTGCTTTGCATGACCCTTCCCCTCTATTACCGTTTGGATGGTTGGATCACCCAAAGAATACAAAAACATTAATTTGAAAAGATATATGCACCCCTATGTTTACTGTATCTTTATATATTTACAATAGGCAAATTATGGAAACAACCCAAATGTCCATGGATAGATGAATGGGTATAGAAAATGTGGGGTGTGTGTGTGTGTACAGCCATATTACTCAGACATATTACTCAGTCATAAAAAAGAATGAAATCTTGTGATTTGCAACAACATAGATGGATCTAAAGGGTATAATGCTAAGTGAAATAAAGCAATCAGACAAAGACAAATACCTGATTTCACTCATATGTGGAATTTAAGAAACAAAACAAAAGAACAAAGAAAAAAAGAGACCAAAAAAAAAAAAAAAAGATTCTTAACCATAAAGAACAAACTGATGTTACCAGAGGGGAAATGGGTGGGGGGAGCAGGTAAAATAGATGGAGGAGATCAAGAGCACACACTTAACATTATAAGTAATTGTTGAACCACTATATTGTACACCTGAAACTAATATAATACTGCATGTTAATTATACTGGAAACTTTAAAAATAAATAAAAACAAAAATTAAAAATAGCCAAGAAAAGTGGCAATGGTCCAATTCCCTTGTACATATGTTCAACAACTATTTATTGTGCTTCTATTTGTCAAGCAGTCTTAGTGTTAAAAACAAAACAAAAAAAAAAAAACAAAAAAAAAGGAAAGACAAACAAGGACCCTGCTCGGTGCCAGGGAAGGAGATGACACTTCAGATCAGTCCTGAAGCACGCACAGAGCTCCTTGGACAAAAGGTTCTGGCCTGCTCCCCCATCCAGCGACCAGAGAGGGAAAGGGTAGGAGATGAGCTCTACCATGGAGGCAGACAGAGAAGGCCTCAGGTCAGATGAGGCAGCTGAATTTTATACTGAGTACAGTAGAGAGCTGTAAGGTGGCAGGAACCTGAAGGTAAAATGGCCAGCCCAAGTGGCACACATACTCATTATCTCCTTGCGTCATTTATTTGGATACCATTTTGGAAGATTAGCCAAGTCACTATGTTTCATTACCTTCTTTTCTTTTTTTTTTTTTTAAGACTTTTACTTATTTATTTGAGAGACAGTAGGAGAGCATGAGAGGGGAGAAGGTTGGAGGGAGACGCAGACTCCCCATGGAGCTGGGAGTCCAATGAAGGATTCAGTCCTGGGACTCCGGGATCATGACCTGACCCGAAGGCAGTTGCTTAACCAACTGAGCCACCCAGGCACCCATACGTTTTGTTACTTTACTAAACACTTCCTTTTTAATGTAGATCGTGCAAGGTTTTATCCAAATTATCACATTAAATCTTCATGAAAACTTGCTCTATGTCAAAACTATCTGCTGGTCTCTGACAAGAGACTTCAAAGACTTCACCAGCCCAGAGCCCTACTGGGCTGTGCCTTGTTGCGGGGTATTCCAATAATGCCACGGGAGAGCGTCAAGATGGGGATCGGCGCCCACCATGCCTTTCACCACCAGGCAAATGCATCTGCTTGTAGATCTTGATCAAGAGTAAAAGTTTCTTTCTTCACTCAGCATGTAGTCATGGGCTCTAGAGATATGAAAATGGGAAGAACATAGCCCCAATCTTATCCTTAGTTAAGTAGGACAGAATCTCGTAAGAGCTCAGATCGGTCACCCTCCTTTTAATCACTCTCCCTTCCACCTACACCTCTCATGTGTTTCTGTGGTGGTTAATGGAAGAGAGCTCAACCCGAGCCACAGGGGAAGAGGCAGAATTGTGTCCTTCAGGCAGCTCACACCCTTTGTAAGGGCACCCCAGGAACATTAGGTGTGAGATCAGGTGAAAACTGAGAACAAGGCTGACCTTTGGAGAACAGAAGGCCGGCTGGAGTAGTCGATACTAGCGTGGGCTCTGGCCTCATCCAGGCAGGGGCTTGGGGAGTGTTCTGCCATGAACCACGGCAGGACTCTAGGCAAGTTTCTCAACCTTTTTATGTCTTAATGTCTCATCTGTAAAATGGGAACAGTACCTACCTCACTGGGTCGCTGTCAGGACACTAGAGGAAGTGGTATATGAGACATGGACCTCCGAGCCTTACGTGGTATGTGTTTAATGATCGGTGGGGACTATGGCCCCAGAGAACACTGCAGAGACCTGAATGTGGAAGGAAGAGGTTGTCCCACTGCTGTGCTCCGCAGGTGGGCTGGTAAAGACTGGGCCCACAAAGCCGCTTGTGAAGGGAAATGCACGCTTCCTGTACCAGCTTGCACACATGTACCTCAGGTCAGAAGGGAGGTAAGCAGAGTATTGGCACCAACGGGAGTGCGGCCTTCTCAGCCCCCTTCCCCCTTCCCCGGCCCAAGTAACCACACAGAAGGCAGCAGGAGGGCAGTCCCAGGGAGGACATCCTGGGAAATGGGGTGTGTTTACTTGTTCTGTTTCATTTCTGTCTCCCTCAGCGCATAAGGCCCACTCCATTCCTCCAGCCACACAGAGGAAAAGGAACATTTTAACTGGGCCTAGAGGAACACAGTGTGGCCCAGAACCAACTGCCTTCATAGCCTTTATATGTGCCACAAAGAGTGATCCAGCGCCTGGAACACTCACCCTGCTCTGAGTCTGGGAAACAGGATGACACCCAACAGGACAGGGACAAACAGAGCTTTGGGTTTTAGAGGAGGGAGGGAGGGAGGAAGTGACCACATCCTGTGGAGGGGCCTGAGGCTACTCCATGAAACAAATGGCATCTGAGGGAATGGGAAGGGAGGCCGAGTGTAGACCACAGATACTATGATTCAAGCAGCTTAGCTAATGAGAGAGAGAGACTCTGGGAATCGGGGGACGTATACGGAGAAGAGAGAGAGAGAGAGAGAAGACATTAACTAGAGAGAAAGAGGATCGGAGAGAGGAGGGTGCATGTTCTTAGACCCACATGACTTGAGCAGCGGTGTAGGCTGAGGGAGAGAGCTGGGATGGCTGAAGGCCCAAGCTCCCAGAGGGGCTGTAAGGGGCCTGGACTGGCCTGAGCAGAGGGGCCAGATCACCATGTGACATGGAGAGAGGAGGTGAGATAAGCTGCAAATGTAGGTAAAACAGAGAGGGAGCAGGCTGTACAGGGCCTTGAAGCTCCGTGTTTCAATTTTCTCAATGAAGTAGGGAGTCCATTTCTGAGACCAAAGAAGTGTCAGTCAGGTGGGGTTTGGGGAGAGAGGCGAGATTTTGCAAGAATCACTGAAGACTGCTGATTGGTGTGGAAGACCTGGCTGCCCCCAGAGTCCTCGTGGGATGCCATTTCCTTCAGCAAATGAGAGAAGCCTGTGTGTCCTGCCCGTGGAGGCAGAGTACAGAGTACTCTTGCAACAGAAAGTTGCAAGAAGGGGCAGTAAGGTTCAGGTCGTCAACTGTGCGGTCAAATCTGGATAGAAAAGTTGGAGGTCCACAGAAGACTGACACAGAAGTCGGGAGACAGTGAAACTGGAGGTCCCTTGGGGGACAAAGAGAAAGTGTGGGTGGAGTGAGATGAAACAGCTAGAAAAAGTGTGCACTGGGATGAACAGTGTCCTGTAACAGTCCATGTCCCCAGGAACCTCAGAACATGACCATATTTGGAAATAGGCTCTTTGCAGATGTAATTGGTTAAGATGAAGTCATACTGCAGGAGAGTGGGCCCTACATCCAATGCCTGTTGTCTTTATGAGAAAACAGACACAGAGCTCTCCGCACACACGGAGGAGATCGCCCTGTGAAGACAACAGCGGACACTGGAGGGTTGCGTCTACAAACCAAGGAATGCCCAAGAAGGCTGGCAACTATCAGAAGCTGGGAGAATGGCATGGAACGGATCCTCCTTAAGAGGCTCTAAAAGGGAACTATTCAGCCAACACCTTGATTTTGGACTTCTAGCCTCCAGAACTATGAGACAATACATTTCTGTAGTTTCAAGGCGCTCAGCTTGTGGTAATTGTCATAGCAACTCGATGCTATGTTAATACAGACAGGAAGAAGGTCTTGGTTTTAAAGCTGCGATTGACAGATAAGTGCATGGCCCTCCCACTTTTGTGCTCTGTCGGGGCAGTGAGGATGAAGAGGGCTGGGGGAGGCTCAAGAGATCCCGAGGAGCTAGACTCCGTGGGACCTTGGCAACTCCTTAGATGCTAGGCAGGGGAGGGGGAGAAGATGTGCCCCAAAGGCGCAAAGGTGACCAAGGTTTCACAGTCAATAAATGAGAGACAATCTTTCCTGATCTCCTTGTTCTGTGACTGGCGCTACTATTCTCCCAGAGGAAAACAGGATAGGGTCTGAGAAGACTAAGGAGTCTTGGTGTCTTCTCAGGAAAGACGTCGGGGAGGGGCCACACTACAAAGAGATGAGTAGGATTTGTAATGAGGAAATGGAGGTGGTTAGAAGGGAGGAATCGTCAGATGTTTAGGAATGAAAGAGGAAGCTCAAGCAGCACTGGTCTTTGCTGGGCTAGAAAAGACATGTTCTTTGGACATCGGTGTGGTTTGTTTGCTGAAGGGTTATCTTGGGTTAAGAAAAATTAATATTACTCTCATTTTCTCTCTCCCACTCCATGTATGTGCGTAGAGAGAAGTATGGAATGTATGTTAGATTGGACCACAGTCCTGGCTATAGCAACCTGGTACTTGAGCCTGCCAGAGACAGTGAAGCAGAATTAGAAGGTGACTCAAAGAGCACATGCCTCTGACCATGAGTGTCTGTGCTGGGGGCGTGGGGACGGGGGAGGTGAGGACCCAGGGATGGGGAGTGCCCTTTGGTATACTGGCATTGTTCACTTCTGCGATGGTGGCTCCCACCCCACTGTCCCCACCCTGCCTACACCATGGTCTCCCACTGAGGAGGAATGGTGATAGCAGCCGCCATGGAGAAGCCCTGGGTCTGGGTCTTCTCTGGTCCGTAGGGGCTGCGACTCCAGGGGGAGCTCAGGGATTACCTCCTCCCCCTTTCTAGATCACAGCCAAAGTTGCTCCTGCCTCTTATCTCTGCTAGATAAGGGCCCATCTCATAAGGTTGTGATATGTCTGACTCTGACAGCAATTTGTTGTTGTTATTTTTTATTACTTCTAAGTAGGACCCCTTGGCATACATTCCTGGCATAGAAACAAAGAGCTGGTTAAAGCTAATACCTTGTTCTAATGGAGCCCTGGAGATCAAAGCCAGAGGATGGGGGTGGGCAGCTCTCTTCCAAGAGCCTGATAGGCATCTCCCTTACAGCACAATTTTCACACTCCCCTTTCCTCTATAACACTGTTCTCCTGCTCACTTGCTGTCTGATGCCAAGGGGGATTCACACTTATTTATTAAAACTTGACAAAGAACAGCGTTGACTAGGATGAAAATTAAGAACAGAATCAAATCAAAGGCAGAGGTGTTTTATTATGCATACCACCACCCACACTGACCAGTCTGCCGATGAAGAGATAAGGGGGAAGTGCTTGAGGGGAAAAGCCAGAGAAACTGGTGAGGGAAACTTTTCTTTCCTAATGGCTTCTCTTGGCCACAGCTCTGTCTCACGCAGTGATTAGACAACATGTGAGGACCAGAATAACATACCAGCAATACGGAAAAAATGCAAACCTCTTATTAATCCACTCAAGGTTTTGAGCCCCTACTGTGTGCTGGGCATTGTGCAGGGAAGGCTCGGGGGACATGGAAAATAATACTACACAATGTTTTTTCTTGTGTAGTGGCAAGAATTAAGGATTAAGGCCTAGACAAAGCACAGAGAGAAGGGAATGGCAGAGACCTCCTGGGGAAGCTAGGAAGACTTCAGCGAGGAGGTGATAATTCAGGTAATTCTATGAGGTTGAGTAGGAGATCACTAAGTATTAGAAACAGCATGTACAGAGCTGGAGAGAATGTATTTTGTTTAAGGAACATTAAGAAGCTGAAGGCTGGGATAACTTAGGCAATGGTAGGGGACGTGGCCAGAGAGGCAAGCTGGGAACATACTCTGAAGAACCTGTTCTACCACACCAGAAATTTGGATTTTATGTGAATGGAACTCTGCTGGGAGTATTTAAGTTGGAGAGCTGCTTGGTGAAACTTTCATTTTGAAATGATGGCTAGGATGGGGCAGGCTCAGTTGATAGAACATACGACTCTTCATCTCATGAGTTCAAGCCCCACGTTGGGCATAGAGCCTACTGAAAAATTAAAAATGAATAAAAAATAAAATGATGGGGCACCTGGGTGGCTCAGTGGGTTAAAGCCTCTGCCTTCGGCTCGGGTCATGATCCCAGGGTCCTGGGATCGAGGCCTGCATCGGGCTCTGCTCAGCGAGGAGCCTACTTCCCCCTTTCTCTCTGCCTGCCTCTCTGCCTACTTGTGATCTGTGTGCGTGTGTCAAATAAAGAAATAAACTCTTTTAAAATAAATAAATAAAATGATGGCTTGGACAAAAAGCTGGGAGACTTTAAGGCTGGTGGGCCGTGAGACCCCTGTGGGGTGGGAGCGCTGTTAACAGAAGAAGAGTATAGGGCAGGCAGTAGGGCTGTTGGGGGAGGGGGAGCTACATGAACAATTCAAACCCACTGAATGCACTAGGTGCCCTAGGAGGCAGGTGATATCGGGAGACTATAGAGGCAAGGACTTTTAGCACAGGCAGGGACAGACCTACAGGTGGAGACCCACCCAGAGGTGGAAAATCAAAGCAGACACTGCTAGGCCATATAGGAGTTATATATGAAAGTATGAGCTAGGAACTACAAAGAACTTAGAGAAGTCAGTGATCCTAGGAGTGAGAGCACTGTTGACGGAGAGAGCTTTAAGGAGTATGTGTGTAGAGAGCCAGGAGCCCCTGACTCTCCCACTGGGTCAAGGTGATGAAGGTGAAGTCCCTCAGGTGGAAGGCAGCTGAAATCTTGCTGTCTTTTTCTTTGTTTGACCCTGCCCTCTGACTCTCACCCCGGCCTCCTCCTAGTCCATGTGGAACCCTTCACGCCATGAGGGAAGTCAAGACCATGGGGACAGATCAGCCCTCAGACAGCTCAGTTGCCGCAACCTTGCAAGGAAAACCAACTTATTTTCTCAGTTATAACCATAAAACAAGTAACAAAATGTCAATTAGTATAGACCTACCAATAATATATAAATAATATAATATATAATAAATATATTTATATATATAAATAACATTTATTTTTTGCCATTATAAAATAAAAGATATAAGAAAAGTTGGAAATAATGGAAAAAAGAGCCAATGCCTATAGTTTCAGAAACCCCCATTAAACTTATGGTGTATCTCCTTCTAGTCTTTTTCTAAATACACAGGAAGTCTGCTTATTGTTACTTTCGTTTGTTTTATACATACCCATAATGGTTAATTTAAAATAATACTTTAGGGCGCCTGGGTGGCTCAGTGTGTTAAGGCCTCTGCCTTCGGCTCAGGTCATGCATGATTCCAGGGTCCTGGGATCCAGGCCCACATCGGGCTCTCTGCTCAGCGGGGAGCCTGCTTCCTCCTTTCTCTCTGCCTGCTTGTGATCTCTGTCTGTCAAATAAATTAAAAAAAAAAATCTTTAAAATGATACTTTAAATGTGTTATCATACATGTTTCATAACTATCACTTTCAGGCTGCATAGATTGCTTTGATTGGAAATAATTTATTATAATAGGTTAAAACATGTACGTGGTAAAAGATTCAAAATGCAGAAAGGCTATACATGAAAAATTAGTCTCTCCCATGCCTATGTCCCAGTCACCCAGTTCTCCTCAAACATACCAGCTCTAGTCCACTGTGTGTTCTTCCGGAGATATTCTACAAAAATGCAAATATGCATTTACTAATAAATTTCCTCCCATCTTCTCCCCCTGAGGTTAGCTAGCATATTATACGCACTGTCTACACTTGACTTTTTTCACTCATCAGTGTATCTTGGAGCCTCTTCCAGATTGCCAAATTAAAGCTGCCTTGTTCTTTTTATTGGAAAAGCAATTTCTTAGCAGGCAACAAATGATGGCTCTCCCAAGAGCAGCTGGACCCTCCCTTGAGCCAAAGGGACAGGAAGCAACAGCCTGCCTGCCAGGTCTTGCTCCTGGGAGCCAGGAATGCCAAGTCTGAGATTTCCATTCCCCACCCACAGAGTGGGGGTACTCAGAAGCCAAGGAGACAGGCATGTCTCCTGTTAATAAATGAAGACAGTAAATACAGAGAAAATGAGACAGGAAGAGTGAACTTTGCTCAAGAAATAGGGTTGTTTTCTGTCTCGCGGTCACTAGCTTGTGCAAGGACACGTGTTCCAGGAAACCTCCCCAGACCTCCCAAGCCTTTGGCGGCTCCATTGCTTCAAACACAGATGGGCCATTCCAAGGATAGTGTGACAAACTTGCCCACAAACGTCCCCACCCCTGTCTCCTTGCCACAGCCTTTTTCTCTTAGTTTTCTTGAAGTCTCCCAGTTAGAGGAATATCCTTCTGCCCCAGCTTTCTCCTGCTAGCCATTTAGGGTGCGTCACCTTACCAAACCAACTAATCCATGCATTCAGTACTCTGAAAGTCACCAAAAATCCAAAGTTTGATATAATCACAATATTGAGCCCTAAAATGAGGGAGATTAATGAAGAGAAATGTGAACAGCAGCCCGAAGCATTTGTTGGGAACGAGACTTTACTATTTTCCTTAAATTCTACACCCTACCCAACCCCTGACATATGGAAAGAATGGCTTATCATGTTTACAGCATCAAGGAAATCCCAAATTCCAGATTGCATGGCTCCTGACAGACAGAGACAAAAACAAGGCTTTGGTTCAGATGGTAAGACAGACAGTGGCATGAAAAGTTCGATACCAATGCAAGAGATGTCACTAGGTGGTAAAGAATGAAGGTCAAAACAATAATTTAGATCAAGTTCTCAAACTATGATTCTTGACTCCTCATTGGATCATGAAAGCAAATTTAGTAGGTGGTGTATATGACCAGAATCTTTTTTTTTTAATTTAATAGAATAAAGTGTGTGGCACGTATTTTGATTATTGCTTTGTAAAGTTTCTTTTTCAGCTATATATCTGTATGTATGTATGTATGATACACATATATGTATGTATGTGTGATAAAAAGTTATAACTTTTTTCCAGTTACGTGTGTTCTGGCCATGATAGAAAATATATTTACTACTGTGGATTATGGAATAAAGTTTGAAAACCACTGACTTCCCAGGAAGAATTGGTCAATGTATGTTTGAGTAGCCAGGGAAAAAATGCCTCAAAACTACAAGAGCAGCACAAAGTAGGTGCACCAAAAATGTTTATTGAGGTTGCACATGCTATGAGACTTTAAGAGAAGACCAAATAAAGCATGTTTGGGCTCATGGCCCTGAATAAGTGAAGGAAAATCCTTGGTGTCCACATGGGGGCTGCTCAGGCAATGCACCTTGTATCTGGAATTTGTCCACTTTGCTCTCAGTCTGCCATTCTAATCCAAGTCCTTGCTATCTCTGGTCTGGACTCTGGTCCAGGCCTCCACACTGGCATTCCTTCTTCTGGTCCAGCTCTCTGTATCAGGAGTGCATTCAGCTGTAACAGGAATCCCTACCACGGTGGTTTAAACAAGCAGGGGATTGTTCTCACATAGCAGAAAGTGTAGGGGGAGTCTAACTAGACCTTACATAGCTGCTCAAAGGTGTCACCTGAAAACCAAGCTCCCTCTATGTGCCTGCTCTATATCCTTGGCATAAACCTTCATCCTCAAGGTTCCAAGATGGCTGCTGCATCTCCAGGAATTGTATCCTTTTCCAAGATAGGAAAAAGAAGAAAGAGTATAGGGCAAAGGAACATGCCTTTTCATCAGTAAAATGATAGCCTTTCCTGAGACTATTAAATTCCACTCAGCAGACCTCCAAATTATACCCATTAGCCACTTGTAACATTGTCACATATTCACCCCTTCTGCAGGAGAACCAGTCAGTTTGCATTTTTGACTGAAAACATTGGTCCCTTGGCAAAAAACACGTTTTTTAAAGATTTTATTTATTTATTTGACAGACACAGATCACAAGTAGGCAGAGAGGCAGGTAGAGAGAGAGGGAGAAGCAGGCTCCCCGCTGAGCAGAGAGCCCAATGCGGGGCTCCATCCCAGGACCCTGGGATCATGACCTGAGCCGAAGGCAGAGGCTTTAACCCACTGAGCCACCCAGATGCCCCCAAAGAACACTTTTGTTGGCAAAAAATTATTAGCTAGAACCATCTGTTACACCCCTTCAGCATAGCCCCTGCCTCAAACTCTTTAATGGTTTTCCACTGCTCTTAAGTGCAAACCTGAAATCCTTAGAGTTATGCTGTCATGGACTGAATCGTGCTCCCCAAAATTCATATGTTGAAGCCCTAATCCCCTGCTAAGAGATAAGCTGAGGCATATTAAAAATTTTGAGTTTATATAAGCAAAAATCAACTCAAATTGGGCAGCATCCAATCTAGAAGATAGAAAAGAACCCCGAGTTGCTGCACAAAATGACTTTCATAGCCAGAAGGGAGCAGGAACAAGGAAGTTATACTAGGCATTAAGGCAGTTGGTTGTTACAAGGTTACTTTCCTTTAGAGGATGGCAATAGGGGAGGGGGTGCCTATCAGGCGAATCACCTAGCTAGTGCTGATCAGGCAATTCCTGATTGGTCTAAATTTCCATTTCTGGGAGAGATGAAATTGTAATTAAATCTTGGTTTGGTGATGTGAGGCTTAGCACAAGCAATTCCGTTTGGGGCCTCTTTTCTTGTGTTTTAATACCCCAGTATTTCAGAATGTAACTGTATTTGAAGATAGGCCTTTAAAATGATGCCAACAGCCAATGGTTCAATCAGTCGTGCCTAAGTAATGAAGTCTACATAAAACCTCAAAAGGACCACGTTCAGAGAGCTTCCAGTTTGATGAACATGTGGCGATTTGGGAAGAGCGGAACACCCAGACAGCAGGCGCTCTCCGTGCCCTGCCCCCATACCTTGCCCTACACCTCTCTTCCATCTGACTGCTCCTGAGTGATATGCTTTCCTGGTCAACCAGTGTTCTAGTCAGTAAATGTTTCTCTGAATTCTGTGAGCCACTCCAGCCACTCTAAATTAATCGAACCAAAGGAGGGTGTCATTCAAACCTCCGATCTATAGTCACGTTGGTCAGAAGCACAGGTGACCTCTTGGACTTTGGCAGTTGGCATCTAGAGGATGACGGGATTGGGCAGTCTTATAGGACTGAGCCCTGAACCTGTAGGATCTGGAGATGTTTCCTCCAGGTAAACAGTTCAGAACTGAGTTAATTGCTTAGTGGTATAGGGAACAAAACATGTATCCTACAAGCCCTAGCAAACCAGTAGTGTTGCTGAAAAGAGATGAACATAATCTGGCTTCCCACTAATCTTAGATGCCATTCTCTCTTGCTCACTGCCCTCTGCTGCCATTCTCTCTTGCTCACTACCCTCCAGCCAGGCTGGCCTTCTCTAGTTCCTGTAACAGGTCAGCCTTGCTCCAGGCTCTGGGCCTTTGCATGCACTGTTCCTTCTCTCTAGAGCTCTGCACACTGTTTTTTTTAAACCTTTTTGAGAAAGCGATGTTTATTTATAATTTTTTAAAGATTATTTATTTATTTATTTGACAGAGAGAGAGATCACAAGCAGGCAGAGAAGCAGGCAGAGAGAAAGGTGGAAGCAGGCTCCCCTCTAAGCAGAGAGCCCGATGCAGGTCTTGATCCCAGGACCCTGAGATCATGACCTGAGCCAAAGGCAGAGGCTTAACCCACTGAGCCACCCTTGTGCCTCATACACCCTGCTTTTTAAATGACTAACTCATTTAAATGACTAACTCCTTGTCCCACAGATCTCAGCTAACATACCACTTCCTCAGAGATGCCTCCTTGACCACCTCATACAATGAAGGTGGTTCCTTGATATTCTCTATCCCAGGCGGTGGTATATTTCTTTCATGCAACTTAGAAAAGAGTATTATGATTTGTAATAATTTTATTTGATATTAAATATTTATATAGGCATATTTGTCATCATGTTTTCGTTTATCTTTTCCAGTAAAATACCTCAAACTCTATCAGGGCAGGCACACATCTGGTTCGTAGATGTGTCCTATGGTCTGGCACATCCTATGCCTTCAGTGAATAATTTCTGAAAGAGTGAACAAAATGTATGTTATCTGGTATTTCCTGTTGGTTACATTTATTTTTAACTAGGTGTGAATGAGAAGAGGAAGGGCAAGGCTGGCCTTTCTGAATGGAAGATGGGTAGCAGTTAGATACAGTCAATACCCACAAATATGCCCTTGGGGCTTGGGGGATAACACTCTCCTGCTGCCTTTCCTCCTCCTCCTCCTCCTCCTCCTCCTCCTCCTCCTTCTAAGATTTTTATTTATTTATTTGAGAAAGAGAGAGAGACTGAGATCGTGAGCAAGCGGGAGAGGCAGAGGCAGAAGCTGACTCCCCACCAAGCAAGGAGCTCCAATGCAGGACTGCATTCCAGGATCCTGGGTTCATGACCTCAACTGAAGACAGACGCTTAACCGACTGAGCCACCCAGGGGCCCCACTCTCCTGCTTCCTTTGAGCCATTTAATGCCTTTTACTGACCTCACTGGCACAGAGTGAGGCTGATCTTCCAGTTTGCTTGTTAGTGATTTTAGTAACAGTTTGGTGAAAGAGAAGTTTGGAAGTAATTGTGTGACTTAAAATTGGTCAGAATTTTGTGAACCATAGCAAATCCTCCTCTAACTCTGCTCTAAACTCTCCCTAATTCATTAAATGAAGACATCCAAATACATTCAAACCCTTATGTGTTTCCTTTGCAACAATCTAACAACAAAAAAAAGCAAAACCCAAGCTATTTTAAAAGTTTTGTAGAAGCCAGTGGATTATTCCAACTTTCACATATCGTAAATGTTGAACTGTTCAACAAAAGACTACCAGTGCAAATTGGAATCTGCTCCAAGTCTTTAACACGGAGCCAGGAGTAAAAAGAATCTGTTATAGTCTCTATATCTAACTTGAAACCTCAAGATTCAGAACAGTGATTGTCCTGCCTTAGCTGGCCATAAATGTCTCCTTGTCTGAAAACTCCATGCCCGCCAGATTGTTGGAACAATGCGATATTATTTCCAAACATCTAAGTTTGTGCAAAAGCAGAGGGACTAACTAACCAAAATAAGGATATAATAAAAGTCACTGGAATTCCATTAAGAAAATTTATTTCGAAAGATGTTTGTAGTTTCTAACCCCAAGGTTTCTGTTCCTCTGAACAGGCTTGAGGGAAGCAAAAATACTACATTTGCATATTTCTTCTAAATAAATAAATTATGGACAGAGTTGGCTAATTGTCAATAATTAGATCAGATTTTACCTCTAAAAGAAATCCAAATACTAGCTTTCCCATTTTTCTCATTTTATAACCATAGGTGAGCCCTATCTGAAAGGATCATTGTGTTCCTGGAAGGTTATATACAAATAATATTTTTGGAAATGGAATGATCTAATATCTAAAGATGCCAACTATTTTAGGGATCCTTATGCTGAATTTTGCTTGTAATATGTTTTTTAAAGATTTTATTTATTTATTTGACAGAGAGAGACACAGCGAGAGAGGGAACACAGGCAGGGGGAGCTGGAGAGGGAGAAGCAGGCTTCCCTCTAAGCAGGGAGTCTAGTGTGGGGCCTGGTCCCAGAATTCAGGGATCATGGCCTGAGCAAAAGGCAGATGCTTAATGACTGAGCCACCCAGGCACCCCTGAATTTTACTTGTAATATTAATAACTATGTTTGTAGTGAAAATATTTACTTTTTAATTATTCCATCTTTGAAAAGAAAAATTTAGAGGCTTAGATTGGTCTTGCAAGATTATACAAAATGACCAAGTAGGATTTGTCCCATGAATGCAAGATTGGCTTAACATACAAAACATCCAAAATACATCCCGCTGACAGAATAAAGGTCAGACCCCACTGGATCCTCTCAATAGATGCAGAAAAACATTTGACAAAATTCATGATAAAAACACTCACCAAACTAGGAACAGAAGGGAATTTACTCAACCAGATAGAGTGCATCTACAAAAAACCCACACCTAACATCATACTTAATATAAAAGACTAGGTGCTTTTCCCCTAACATGAGGAACAAGACCCCACTTCTATTCAACATAGTGCAGGGCATTATAACCAAGGCAATCAGGCAAGAATAAGAAATAGAAGGCATCCATCCAGATTAGAAAAGAAGAAGTAAAACTACCCTATTAACTGATGATGTGATCTTGCATGTAGAAATCCTAATGAAACCACTAAAAAAATTATTAGAACAAATAAACAGGTTCTGCTAGTTTGCAGAACACAGGATCAATGTATAAATATAAATTGTGGGGTACCAGGTAGCTCAGTTAGTTAAGTCACTCTTGATTTTGGTTCAGGGCATGATCTTGGGGTCATGAGATCGAGCTCTGCCTTGGGCTCCACACTCAGCAGGGAGTCTGCTTCTTTTGCCCTCCCTCTACAACTGCACACATGCTGTCTCTCTCAAATAAGTAAACCTTTAAATATATATATATATATATGTGTGTGTGTGTGTGTGTATATATATGTATATATATATATATTATATATAAAAAATTGTATTTCTACAAAATAGTTACAATGAGCAACCAAAAATGAAATAAAAAGAATTCTACTTACAATAACACTAAAAGAATAAAATAATTAGGACTAAACTTTTTTTTTTTTTTAAAGATTTTATTTATTTATTTGACAGAGAGAGATTACATGTAGGCAGAGAGGCAGGCAGAGAGAGAGAGGAGGAAGCAGGTTCCCCACTGAGCAGAGAGCCTGATGTGGGACTCGATCCCAGGACCCCGGGATCATGACCTGAGCCGAAGGCAGCAGCTTAACCCACTGAGCCACCCAGGGGCCCAATTAGGACTAAACTTAACAAAAGAAGTACAAGATTGTACTTTAAAAACTATAGGCATCTTTGAAAGAAATTAACAACCTACATAGGGGTACCTGGTAGCCTAGTGGGTTGAGTGTCTAACTCTTTTTTTTTTTTGGCTCAGGTCATGATCTCAGGGTCATGGGACTGAACCCTGTGTTGGGCTCCATGCTCAGTTCGGAGTCTGTTTCAGAGTCTCTCTCTCCTCTCCTTCTGCCCCTGCCCTGCTCATGCTCACGCTCTCTCGCTCTTTCTCTCTCTCTCAAATTAATTAATTAATTAATTAATTAAAAAAATCTTTTTAAAAAAAGAAGACCAGGGGCACCTGGATGGATCAGTGAGTTAACCATCTGCCTTTGGATCAGGTCATGATCCCAGAGTCCCAGGACTGAGTCCTGTATCAGGATCCCTACTCAGTAGGGAGTCTGCTTCTTCCTTTCCCTCTGTCCCTCCCCCTGCTTATATGTGCACTCTCTCTCTCTCTCAATTTCTCTCAAATAAATAAAATCTTTAAAAATCAATCAATCAGGGGTGCCTGGGTGGCTCAGTGGGTTAAGCCTCTGCCTTCGGCTCCGGTCATGATCTCAGGGTCCTGGGATCAAGCCCTGCATCAGGCTCTCTGCTTGGCAGGGAGCCTGCTTCCCCCTCTCTCTCTGCCTGCCTCTCTGCCTACTTGTGATCTCTGTCTGTCAAATAAATAAATAAAATCTTTAAAAATCAATCAATCAAATAAAAAAGAAGACCTATGTAAATGGAAAGACATCATATGTTCATGGATTAAAAAACTTGAAATTGTTGAACTCTTGCCATTTGCAAGGATATGGGTGGAGGTAGAGAGTATTACAATAAATGAAATAAGTCAGAGAAAGGCAAATACCATATGACCCCACTCGTATGCAGAATTTAAGAAACAAGACATGAATATGGGGGGAAGAGAAGAAAACCAAGAAACAGACTCTACTACAGAGAAAAAAATTGATAGTTATAGGGGATTGGGGTGGGGATGTGATGTGTTAAATGGGTGATGGGGATTAAAAGGAGGGCGCTTGTGATGAGCACTGAGTACTATATGGAAATGTTGAATCATTAAACTCTATACCCAAAACTAATAACTAATATTGCACTGTATGTTAACTACCTGGAATTTAAATAAAACCTTGGAGAAACAAAAAACTCTTAAAACTGTTAAGATGGAAATAATTTTCAAATTGATCTGCAGATTCAACACAATCTTGTCAAAATCACAGCTGACGTCTTTGCAGAAATTGGCAAGCTCTTCCTAAAAATTCATGTGGAAATTCAAAAGACCCAGAATGGCCAAAATAAACCTGAAAAGGAATAAAGTTGGAAGACTCACATTTCTCCATTTCAAAATTTATTACAGAGCTATAGTAATCATGACATTGTGGTACTGGAATAAGGAAAGACATATAGGTCAATGGAGTAGAATCAAGAATCTAGAAATAAACCTCATTTTTACTGCTAATTGATGTTTTTATTAGGGTGAAAGACCATTCAATTGGAAAGCAATGGTCTTTTCAACAAATGGTGCTGGGACACTGGATATACATATGCAAAAGAATGAATTTGGACCCCCTACCTCACACCATACAAAATTAATTCAACTGAATCAAAGACCTGAAAGTAAGAGCTAAAACTCTGCAAGTTTTCAAAGGAAAACACAGGAGTAGGTCTTTGTGATATTGGAATGACGATGGTTTCTTAGATATAACACCAAACATAACAAAAGAAAAAAATTGATAAATTGGACTTCATCAAAATTTAAAGTTGACTTCATCAAAATTTAAAGTTTTAATACTTCAAAGGACATCATTAAGAAACTAAAAGACAACTCACAGAATACAAGAAAATATCTGCAAGTCATGTAACTAATACGGGACTTGTGTATCTAGACTATATTTTAAAAAACCTTTATAGCTAAGTAAAAAAGACAAATGACCCAATTTAAAAATGAGGAAAGGATCTGGAAAGGATCTTCTCCAAGGAAGATAGACAAATACCAGTAAGTGTATGAAATGATGCTTAACGTTACTGGTCATCAATCAAAATCACAATGAAAAGCTAATCTGCCTGAAAACAGCATTATGACAACCTCTTATTTACTGACAAAGAAGTATCCCTTTTTTGTTGGCAGATGAAATAAAAAGCATCACAAAAATACACAAAGAAGAAGCATTTAATATCTGTTAGAACAGCTATAATAAAAATGGAGGGCACATGGGTAGCTCAGTCCATTCAGCGTCTGGCTCTTGGTTTCAGCTCAGGTCATGATCTTGGGGTTGTGGGATCAAGCCCTATGGCAGGCTCTGTGCTCAGCAGGGAGTCTACTTGAGCTTTTCTCCTTTTCCCTCTGCCCGTCCCCCCTCAAATAAATAAACAAATCTTTTTAGAAAACAGAAGATAACATATGTTGGTGGGAATGTAGGAAATTGAAACACTTGTACGTTGCTGGTGGGAATATAAAATAGTACAGCTGCTATGGAAATAGTTTGGAGATGTCTCAAAAAGTTAAACACAGAAATAACCATATGATCAGCATTCATTTGTCCCACTCTTAGGTATAGATCCCAAAGAATTAAAAACAGGTATTCAAACAAATACAAGTGCATGAATGTTCAAAGCCGCATTGTTCACAATAGCTGAATGGTGAAAACAATCCAAATCATCAACAAAAGAATAGATAAGTAAAATGGGGTAAATCCATACAGCGGAATGTTATTTGACAAAAAAACTAATGAAAGACAGATACATTGTACAGAGTGGATGAACCTCAGAAACATTATACGAAGTGAAAGAGGCAGTCACAAACATCACACGTTGTATCGCTGTTTATATGGAACATCCAGATTAGGCAAATTGATAGAAAGCAAAGTGATTAGTAGTTGTCTAGAAATGGCAAAGGAGAGATAAGTTGGAGGTCGACAGCTCTAGGGAGGTGGTTTCTTTGGGGACAATGAAAATTTTATAAAATTGATTGTAGTCACAGTTGTACAACTCTGTGAATATTATAAAGGCCATACTCTTTAAATGTGTGAACTAACCCCAAATAGAATAGCCAAAGAAATCTTGAAAAAGGAAAGCAAAACTGGAGGTATCACAATTCTGGATTCAAGTTATATTACAAAGCTGTAGTCATCAAGACAGTATGATATCAGCACAAAAACATACATAGATCAATGGAACAGAATAGAAAATCCAGAAATGAACCCACAATTATATGGTCAACTAATCTTCAACAAAACAAGAAAAAATATCCACTTGGGCACCTGGGTGGCTCAGTGGGTTAAGCCTCTGCCTTCGGCTCAGGTCATGATCTCAGGGTCCTGGGATGGAGTCCCGCATCCGGCTCTCTGCTCAGCAGAGAGCCTGCCTCCCCCACTCTCTCTGCCTGCCTCTCTGCCTTCTTGTGATTTCTCTCTCTGTGTGTCAAATAAATAAATAAAATCTTTTTTTAAAAAATCCACTGGAAAAAAGACAGCCTTTTCTTTCTTTTTTATTTTTTTAAAGATTTTATTTATTTATTTGACACAGAGAGAGAGAAATCACAAGTAGGCAGAGAAGCAGGCATTGAGAGAGGGGGAGGCAGGCTCTCTGCTGAGCAGAGAGCCCGATGCGGGACTCCATCCCAGGACCCTGAGATCATGACCTGAGCTGAAGGCAGAGGCTTAACCCACTGAGCCACCCAGGTGCCCAAAGACAGCCTTTTCAACAAATGATGTTGGAAAAACTGGACAGCAACATGCAGAAGAATGAAAATGGACCACTTTCTTACACCAGACACAAAAATAAATTCAAAATGGTTAAAAAGACCTTAATTTGAGGTAAGAAACCATCAGAATGCTAGAGGAAAACATAGGCAGCAACCTCTTTGATCACGACTATAGAAACTTCTTACCAGACATACCGCCAGAGGCAGGGAAACAAAAGCAAAAATGAACTACTGGGTCTTCATCAAGATAAAAAGCTTCTGCACAGCGAAGGAAACTGTCAACAAAACTAAAAAGCAGCCTGTGGAATGGGAGAAGATATTTGCAAACTACATATCTGATAAAGTATTAGTATCCAAAATCTATAAAGAACTTACCAAACTCAACACACACACAAAAATAATCCAGTTAAGAAATGGGCAGAAGACATGAATAGACATTTTTCAAAAGACATCCAGATGGCCAACACATGAAAACGTGTTCAACATCACTCATCATCAGGGAAATATCAATCAAAACCGTGATGAGACACCACCTCACACCTGTCAGAAGGGCTAAAATTAACACACAGGAAACAGGAGAGGTTGGCAAGGATGCAGAGAAAGGGAAACACTCTTACACTGTTGGTAGGAATCCAACCTGGTGTAGCCACTCTGGAAAACAGTAAGTAGGTGCCTCAAAAAGTTAAAAATGGAATTGTCTTGTGATCCAGCAATTGCATTACTAGGTATTTAGGGAAAGGAGACAAATATACAGATTTGTGGGGGCACATGCACCCCAATGTTTATAGCAGCATTATCAACAATAACCAAACTATGGAAAGAGCCCAAGTGTCCATCAGCTAATGAATGGATAAAGATGTAGTATATATATACACACATATGTATATATATTATCTATATGTAATGTTCCACTGCATATATATGCATTGAGCGATTACTCAGCCATCAAAAAAAATGAGATCTTACCATTTGCAACAATATGGATGGAGTTAGAGAGTATTATTCTAAGCAAAGTAAGCCAGTAGAAGAAAGACAAATACCATATGATTTCACTCATATGTGGAGTTTAGGGAACAAAACAGATGACATGTGGGAAGGGGGAAAAGGAGAGAAAGAGAGAGGGGGAAGCAAACCATAAGAGACACTTTTTTTTTCTTAAGATTTTATTTATTTATTTGACAGACAGAGATCACAAGTAGGCAGAGAGGCAGGCAGAGAGAGAGGAGGAAGCAGACTCCCCGCCCAGCCGAGAGCCCAATGCGGGGCTCGATCCCAGGACCCTGGGATCATGACCTGAGCCGAAGGCAGAGGCCTAACCCACTGAGCCACCCAGGCGCCCCAAGAGACACTTTTTAAAAAAGATTTATTTCTTTGAGAGAGAGAGAGCAAGGAGAAGCAGAGCGAGAGAGACAAGCAGACTCTGCACTGAGCGCGGAGCCTGACACCAGCCTCGATCTCACAAGCCTGAGATCCTGACCTGAGCTGAAATCAAGAGTTGGAGACTTAACCAACTGAGCCACATAGGTGCCCCCATAAGACACTTAATGACAGGCATACCTGGGTGGCTCAGTCAGTTAACTGCCTTCGGCTCAGGTCATGAGCCCACGGTCCCGGGATTGAGTCCCACCCACGTCGGGCTCCCTGCTCAGCAGGAAGTCTGAGGGAGGGAGACTCTTCTCCCTCTGCTCCTCCCCTCACTCATGTTCTCTCTCTTTCTCTCTCTCTCTCTCTCAATCACTTTCTCTCAAATAAATAAATAAAATATTTAAAAAGAGAGAGAGAGATGGGGCGCCTGGGTGGCTCAGTGGGTAAAAAGAGAGAAAAAGAGAGAGATGTTTCTCCTGCAGATGTTTATAAAGAGGATCCTGTAAAATGTGGTAAATGACAGTCCCAATGATATCCTTCAATAAATGCAGCAACAACTTAAATGAGGATATTCTTAGAATACACTTTAACACAGGTTGGGACACCAAAATAAATGCAACCCACCCTCTGGCTTAATCAAAGAATGCACTCTGGAAAAACAGACTGCACATCTTGCAGAAGAACTTCCATAATTGTTTCTCTCAGCCTATTTTTTTTTCCTTTCCCCTCTTATTTACAAAATACAAAGCATGTCTATTGAGGGAAACAGAGACAAATGAAAAGAGGAAATTAAAATCACTCATAAGCTCACCACCTAGAAACAATCACTGTTAGTTAGCATTTGGGTCCTTGAAATTGGAGAGAACTAGAATTGGGGAAAAAAAGTTTTATGAAAGGAAATCCAGATCGAGTCCCACATCAGGCTCCCAGCTCCATGGGGAGTCTGCTTCACTCTCTGACCTTCTCCTCGCTCATTCTCTCTCTCACTGTCTCTCTCTCTCACATAAATAAAAATTAAAAAAAAAAATCTTTAAAACAAGAACAAATATTTCATAGTAAATAGTGTTTGGGGTGGGGAGGAAAAGGTTTGATTTGAATTCTGTCTGGGAAAATAAAACTAACAATTATACATTTTATATATATAATTTATATTGTTTTTGCAAGTTTGAGTGAATCACACTTTTAGAGATGTGTGATTTTATGACTATATTTGATAGCCTGAGTAGATAGTTTTCATTTCATTGCTTGCCCTTACAGCACAATTCCAGTGTTGTCCTCACAAATATATTTGGGTATTTCACCCATTTTCCAAGGGCCTAGCTTATTGTTGCTAAATGCAGAATGACAGTGAGTTCAAGATTACCCTCACTAGTATATCCATACATGGAATAGTATTCAGCCATAAAAAGGAGGAAAGTACAGACACATGCTATAACACGAATGATCCTTATGCAAAGTGAAAGGCCAATCACAAAAGACACATACTATATCATTCCACTTATGTGAGATTTCCAGAATAGGCAGATCCATAGAGACAGAGAGTAGAAATAGTCAGAGATGGAAAGAATGAGAAGTGACAGCTAATGGACTGCTAATTATCCCAAGAAGAAATCCCTTATTAGTGGATAAATATTATTAAATTTAATGGATAAATATTATTAAATTATAAAACTATTAAATGGATTAAATATTAATTCATCCATTGATAAGGGATTACTAAATCCCTTATTAATGGATATTAATTCCTTATTAAATCCCTTATTAATGGATAAATGTTATAAAACATTCTGGAATTAGATAGCGGTGATGGTTGCACAACTCTGTGAATGCACTAAAACCACTGAGGGGCACACTTTGAAAGGGTGAATGTGATGAAATATGAGTAATAGCTCAATAAAGATTATATTCCCTGACAACTTCATGAAGAACAGGCATGCTCTGCTCCTAGTAAATGACCCATCTTCTGGCACAAATTGAGGACCTTGAGGATGACAAGGGCTAGAAAGTAGCCCACACCACATATCCTGGAGGTGACAGGGAACCACAGACAACAGCTTGAGGACCCCTTCTTGGGGAGTTGTGTGTCACTCCTATCCATTTTGTGCCCCTCCCATGGCATAAAAACTGCCAAAAGTTCCTCTGCTAATGACCCTACATATACTACTCTTTTACATAAGAAACTGTGAATTAATGATATGCTTAATTGAGTTAAAATGCCACAAGTTTTATAGTATGAAAATTATGCCTGACCTGGCAATTCCAGAAGCTTATAGGCAAGGGCTGAAGGAGATCAAGGAAGAATGAAAGCAGCAGTTTCTTGATTGGTGGGATGTTTATTCCTTCTCCTTCTCTCTCTCCTTCTTCCTCCTTTTCCTCCTCCTCCCCTTTCTGTTGCTTTATTGTCCTTAAGATTGCACAATAATTATAATTAATGATATAACTTAGTCCTCTAACACATTTTCCAGTTGTACAATTGCATGTTTTATCTGGGTTAAAACCCTGGTGGGTATCATTTGAAATCACTCTTATTACTTTTAAATGGACAGATACTACTTTTAAATGGACAGAAGCAGGTAAGTGCTGAAGAATCCCCCTCGTGTTTATTTTTAACATGTGCTCGCGCTTTGTATACACAGACTATAGAAGATGTCATTTGACTGAAGGAAGAGAACACATCTTTCAAGGAATATTTGAATGTTTTCTGAGTGCCTGTTGTTAAACCCAGACTTAATAGGAAAAAGAAATCAATTGCCTTACAAATTAGTGCACATTACTACAATTTGTTTATAATCTGGATTTGTATTTCCTCAATAATTTGCTTTGAGAGACCAAAGTCACAAGTTTGGTTTCAGTTCCATCTAGTTGTAGTTCTTATGCACATTCGTAGGAAATGTGTTTATAAAGAAAGGTAAAAGGAAAAAAAAAAAAACCCTCAACAACAACCAAAAAGAACTTAGAAGTTGATCATTTTCCAATCCCTCAATGTCCCGCTATTAAAAGGTTAGACAAAACCAAAACTTTTTTCCACCTAACGTTCACTCATTGGTTATATTTATGACTGACATTTCAGAGAATAAATGTAATCTCTTTTCTTCCTGATTATTTGCCAGGTATCTGGAGACAACTATTATACCCTTAATTCATCCATCTTATATTTCCCAAAGACTTTGGGCTGGCAGGTCCCAGTTCCTGGAATGCACTCCCCCAAATATTCACACATTGCTTTCTCCCCAACATTCAGGACTCAGTTCAACTCCTGTGTCACCTTTACAGAGAGATCTTTTCTTGTCGTTCTAGTTAAGAGAGATCCTTCTGGATCACTCTTCACCTACTCTGTTTTATTGTCCTTTTATCATTAATCACTTTCTAAACTTATCCTATCTGTTTACATGTTCTACTGACTCCTTCCCTTAACTAGAATATGAGCTCCATGGCATCTGGGAACCTCTCTCTTGTTCATTCGGTTCCTAATGGAATTGTATGTCCAATATAACCAGCCATTCCACTCCTGGAAGCTACCCAAAAACAATGAAAACATTTGTCCACAGAAACTTGTAACAGGAATGTTCATAACAGCTTTGTTCATTATAGCCAAAAACTGGAAACAACCCACATGTCCACAAACAGAAACAAAACATGTGGTACATCCATACAAGGGAATACTACTTAGCAATGAACTCTTGATAGATAAGCAAGATGTATGAACCTCAAAAATCTTCATGCTGAGTTAGAGAAGCCAGTCACAAGAGATGTCCTTTTCTATTCTATTTACTATATAAAATTCCAGAAAATCTTCATTAACCTATAGTGAAAGAAAGATCAGTGGTTGCCCAGACTTGGGGTATAGAGATAATGAACTACAAAGAAGTATGAAGAACCTTTGGGGAGTAATGAAAATGTTCCCATCTTTAATGTGCTAGTGCTTTCATGGGTATATACAAATGTCAAAACTCACCAAACCACATATTTTAAATGGAGGTATTTTAAGAAAAAGAAAAAAGATTAATTAGTTTATTTTAAAGAGAGAGAGGAAATGGGGGCAGAGGGAGTAGGGAGGAACAGAGGGAGAAGGTGAGAGAGAATCTCAAGCAGACTCTGCACCAAGTGTGGAGCCCAACATGGGGCTCAATCTCAAGACCCTGAGATTATGACCTGAGCCAAAACCAAGTCAGACACTCACTCCCCTGCAGCACACAGGTGCCCCTAAATGGATGTACTTTATTATACATAAATTATGTTTCAATTAAGCTGATAAAATATGAGTTCTGTTCAGTGAATGCTTTTCTTCCCCTGGGAAACTATTTCCACCCCTGGTGAGGTTTGGAGATTGTCATCACGCTCATCATCATCTTCTGAACACCTTCCAGGTAGCTCAAGTTCCTCCAAGGGTGGTGCCCAGAACTGGAAGCAATACTGTAGTTGTGGGTTGGGCAAATTTGAGACACCGAGTCTCTGTTACCTCTACACTGTTGCTAATTTTCCTATCAGGCAGTGCCATTTTCAGACTTCCTTGCTATCTCATGTATACTATTTCAATCAACGTGAATATTCTGTCAGCGCTACTTCTATGTCTGTGGACCTTTCTGGAAGTCTGCTCACATTGATGACCAACAATTGGTTTGTCCCCTGGGTCATTTCCCAACTGTGGAACCATGTCTTCCTTATCCTATGTTTGTTAGTTTAAGTAATCTCTACCCCCCCAGCATGGGGCTTGAGCTCCCAACCCCAAGACCAAGAGTCACATGTTTTACTACTGAACCAGCCAGGAGCCCCTACCCCAACTATGTTTATATTTCTCCCTCTAAATACTGAATTTCTCATTTATCTAACTAAATCTTTCCTTTTGGCTCCAGTCCACCCTCATCCTGCCAAAATATTTTATATCCCAAGATACTGTACTTTTATGTCATCTAATATTCTCATTGCTTTATGGCATCCACAGATTTAATAAGTGTATCATCTTTGTCTTCACTCAAGTGGAAGATAAAATTGCTTAGGAGACAAAGGCCAAGGATTTTTTTTGCAGATGCCACAGATTTATTTATCATTCATCAACGTTCTTCAAATTGCTAGGAAGCAGCCTAAGCGTTCTAGTTACATCACATTTCTCCATTTGATTCACAAGAATACTTTGAGAGTCTTAGATGTCTTGTTGAGAATCCACTAGACTAAAGATGAGAAGACAGGGCATCTAGGACAGCTTTACTTCTTTCAGCTGTGTAACTTCAAACAAGTAACTCAATCTCTCTGGGCCGGTTTACTCAACTGGAAATTATATGTAATACCAACTGCACTACACATCTTTACAGGGCATTTTCAGTAACAAATAAAATGAACATATGAAAATGCTTTCTAAAACTATTTGCCCTTGCCTGGGATTGAGATTCCGGGTCATTTCAATTGGCCAGGTACTTCCCATACCACATCTCACCCACCTTGACGGTAGGAGGGTTATTCTCTGGAACCCTGCTTCTCAACCATGATGGCTCTACTTCTCTTATATTCTAAGCATGGAAATAACCTAAGAATTCTGTCAGCTACTATCATACCAGCTGCCTTATTGGGCACTTTAAAAAGTCATACTTTGTCATTCTACTATCACCACAAAACAAAACCTCATTTGTTTCCTCTGTATTTCTGGAAAAAATGCTGGGAACTAACAACTCTAACACTACTCTTAGAGATCCAGACCACTAATTGGTGATGACCATGGGTTTTTGATGTCCTTAATTGGATCCTTGTCCTTTTAAATCTCAGCTGAGCTCTCAGACAGCAACCGCAGAGGATGTCAGCTTCTTTTAAGGCCACAACTCCCCTTGCCCCCCAACAGCACAATGCCCGCTGTCCTTCCCTCCCTTGTTTTCCACAGTCACAATTCTGCGTTCGCTGAGCAACCATGCCTTTTGGCTTTGTTTTCTGATTTTTCAAGATTTCATCTAATCCTTCCCCAAGGTCTCCCTATACGGAGGAATGTGCTGGGAGTAAACCTCAAACCATTTGTGACCTGGACTAGATTTAAGTGACAAGTCAAATGAAAAGAAATGCAGCCTAGTGGGGACAGCAATGAATTCTCATGTTCTTCTCCTCAAGTGCCCCAAACCCCTGTGCCTGTGAGAGGCTGAACCACAGGTGCTGTCACAGGTTGTCATCTAAAGTGATGTCTCTAATCTGTTGGGTCACCTTGCCATTTGCTTTGTCAGGTGACTCTGGGGAACTAGCTAAGGGCTTGAGGTAATAAGCTTCTCACATTGGCAAATGTGAGTCTTCCAAGTCTCTATCAAACACACTAATGAAATACCTTGTTAGTTCCAGGAACCACTGAACTCACTTGCACTGTTTCGAGAGGGACAGACCTGAATACAGCCACAACTTTTTCTCAGACCTAACCTAACTCCTGTTCCAAGTCCCTTTCCCTGCTCCAGCATCCAGAGGCGGTCCTCTGAAGCCCTGGGCTCCGGCTGAGTAGAAGGGCTTGCCTCAACAGTGCCAACTTCTGCCACTCTGCTTCTTGCTAAGCCCTCAAAAAACCCAGTTTTGAATTTGAAGAATCAAACCAAATCCAAGAAAGTAAAGTTAGGGGGCTCTGATCTTTGCATGGCAAAAGCCCTGACTGCTACGTTCTAGAAGTTTTGCTATTTTCCCATTATCTGCCTTCTTTCATACTGGCCCCAGCCCTGCTCAGCAGGAAGATGCAGTTGGACCTTTCTCCCTGTGTTTGGAACCTATTTTCTGATGCCAGATTTTGTGTGAAGGGCGCAGGTGGGGGTGAACTGGGTTGGGGGAGGGAGGACAGAAAGTTGTTTAAAGGAAGAAGCAGAACAAGAACAGATTTAAAATGCATGTTTTAAAAGGAAAAAAAAAAAAGCCTACCTTTTTTATCCCTTATTTTACAACTTTTCCCCAAAGGACTTTGAAATGGAAAAGTGCTAATGGTTCCATTCTAACCAAGGCAGTTAAAATTCCTAACATGAGCCACTCTGGGGGACACAGGAAACACACAGTGATAGCTTCGCTGTTTTAAACCTGAATAACTCAAGTTGTCAGTTTGAGAGAAAAACAATATACATTAAAAAGCAAGTTTAAAAAAAAAAAAAAAAAAAAGGCAAGTTGACTGGGATCCCTGGGGAGCTCTGTCCATTAAGCCACTCAGTCTGCTTTTGGCTCAGGTCATGATCCCAGGATCCGGGTGATGGGCTCTCTGCTTGGCAGGGAGTTTGCTTCTCTCCCTCCCTCCAATACGTAAATAAAACCTTTAAAAATAAATAAAAGTAAGTTGACTTTGTTGTCACAGCTAACGTAAACCTCAAGACAGCTAGCGCATTTTACCTTCTTGTTCATAGTAGTTTATTTCAAGGGATGTGAAGAATATTCTACTCAATCTCATATATGCTAGTATATACCCACCTTTAATGCAGTTATGAGATATTGTGACCATGTTGATGATCTGTTAAAAGTGCTCTAAGGACATAATGAAAACCCTGTATATTTGCAGGCTCTTAATTTTAATGATAGACAACGCAACCAACAACTGAAATTCAGTTAAAAAAACAAGCTTTCCTGAGTGCCTGGGTGGCTCAGTGGGTCACCTCAGGTTATAATCCCAGGGTCCTGGAGTTAGGTCCCACAAAGGGCTCCTTGCTCAGTGAGGAGCCTTGTTCTCCCTCTCCCGCTCACCTCTGCTCATACTCTCTCTCAAATAAATGAATAAAAATCTTTAAAAAAACAAGTCTTCCCTTGTTGGTCAAATGTTAGCAGTGGTTTGAACTCACTTTGCACGGTTCCTTTCCTGGCCCCACCTGAGGGAAGGGGGGAATATAAAATGGCTAAAAATATAAAGAAAAGGAAGGAAAGATCACAAGCTAGATGATCAGATAACTGAAAACTGACTTGGGGTAAGTTCTTTTTTTCCTCTTCTTCTCTTAAGCAATGACAACTCTACTTTGGAGTATGTTCAATACCAAGAAAACTAATAGCAGCATTTAGGTTATAAAAGGGAACTAAATTTCATTAAATTATACATAGCTTGGTATCAGTATTAACATCCTAGGAGGAAAAAAAAGCAATTTGGTATTTAAAACCAAAAAACCGGTTTTCTTCCTCTATCAAAATCCAGAGTTAATAAAACTTCCTTAAGTAAAAATTAAGGTAGTTTACCATGTCTGTTGAAATGAATATACATTCTCCAAATTATGTATGTTGTCTCCTAAAGTTCAAGGGCAAGTGGAAATTAAAATGCCCTTCCCACAAAATTGGTGATATAAATGGTGGATCAAAAGTTCCAGATAGCTCGGGGCGCCTGGGTGGCTCAGTGGGTTAAGCCACTGCCTTCGGCTCAGGTCATGATCTCAGGGTCCTGGGATCGAGTCCCGCATCGGGCTCTCTGCTCAGCAGGGAGCCTGCTTCCTCCTCTCTCTCTCTGCCTGCCTCTCTGCCTACTTGTGATCTCTCTCTGTCAAATAAATAAATAAAATCTTTAAAAAAAAAAAAAAAAAGTTCCAGATAGCTCAACAACTCCAGTGAAGTTTTCTTAAAAATAAATAAATAAATAAAAATAATTTCAACAAGATCTAATACTTTATAATACTTCTCTTACTGAAGAGGATGCATTCAAATACCTATTAGACAACCCATAACCTTGAGATAAAAATTAACAGAGGAAACAAAAGAATGCATTACCAAATCTCAAAGACGATTGATTAAAACAAACACCCTGGGGCACTGGGTGGTTCAGTTAAGAATCTGCCTTTGGCTCAGGTTATGATCCTGTGATGGAGCCCCACATCAGGGTCCCTGCTCAGTGGGGAGCCTGCTTCTCCCTCTAATTCTCTCCCTGCTTGTTTTCTCTCAAATAAAATCATAGATAGATACATAGATAGATAGATTAAAAAAACACTCCAAGGGGCACCTGGCTGGCTTAGTCGGCAGAGCATGTGACTCTTGACCCCCGGAGCTATTAAGTTTGAGCCTCACACTAGCTGTAGCAATTACCTAAAAATAAATTTTTAAACAAACACCCTAACCCAATGTCCCGCATACCAAAACTGTGGTCATCTCTGTCGGTTGAATCGCTGGGAGAGGTCTTCCTAATAGAGGTCAAGATATGGCAGGATCCTTTCTGTAAGTGGCTAGTAAGACCCATTGCATTGCTGAATCACTATTTCCGTAAGTGTTAGCTGAAAGTAGAGGATCAAGCCCGGGTAAGAACTCTGCATTCATTGTTTCTGATGTACCTTTCATGGCTCCTCTTTGCCCCAACTATTGTCCATTTACTTGTAGATGGCTGGATATGAATTATTTTAGCCTTTTCTTTGCATCTAGACATAAAATGCCTGCTTCAGATCTAAAACTCTGTCGTCTTTGGGTAAATGTACAATCAAGCAACAAATCCAAATAATAATACCAGCTCCCTTTTCATGAGAGCTATTAACCATCTGAAGAGGGATGTGGAGAGGGAAAGCTAAGGAATGGGTTTATCAGAGAAAGGACAAGATATGGAAGATAAATTGAGGCTCTAGCTTTTGCTTAGTGTCCGTGAACTCACGTAAATGTATGCTCACACAGGCGTAATGGAGCTCCTTGACATGGAATTAAAAACAAAAGCATTCCCACCTCATAACACATTATGTATATTTGTGTTTTTGTGACATGGTTGGTTTGCACTTGTACAAAGGAGTTTCTTTACCAGGAACCTAAATTTGGACATTTAAGGAAAACAAGTATGTAGCACTAGGAAGTAGAAAGCTTCTTATTTTCCTAGGCATTTTTTTTTAAAGATTTTATTTATTTATTTGACAGACAGAGATCACAAGTAGGCAGAGAGTCAGGCAGAGAGAGAGGAGGAAGCAGGCTCCCCACTGAGCAGAGAACCCGATGTGGGGCTTCATCCCAGGACCCTGGGATCATGACCTGAGCTGAAGGCAGAGGCTTTAACCCACTGAGCCACCCAAGTGTCCCTTTCCTAGGCATTTTTAAGAAAATTTCGGGACGCCTGGGTGGCTCAGTTGATTAAGCAGCTGCCTTCAGCTCAGGTCATGATCCCAGGGTCCTGGGATCGAGTCCCACATCGGGCTCCTTGCTCGGCAGGGAGCCTGCTTCTCCCTCTGCCTCTGCCTGCCTCTTTGCCTGCCTGTGCTCGCTCACTCTATCTCCCTCTGTCTCTGACAAATAAATAAATAAAATCTTTTAAAAAAATTTTTTTTCAAAATAAGCCGTTTGGCTTTGGCTCACTCCTACTTGGTATGAACACTCCCACGACCCTCATGGGACTTTTAGTTAGATAGAGCTCCTCAGTACCTTAAGTGCATTTTGTCCTAAACCTTACCCATTCTCTCCCTTCTAGCCCTACCAAAACTGCTTTTCTCTCACAGAAGAGGCAATAGAGCTTAGTGGCAGCATCTCTTAAAATAACCAATGGTATGAAAACACCTGGGTGGCTCAGTTGGTTAAGTGTCTGCCTTCGGCTCAGGTCATGATCCCAAGCTCCTGGGATCCTTGCTAAGCGGGGAGCCTGCTTCTCCCTCTGCCTGCCACGCCTGCTGCTTGTGCTCTCCCTCTCTCTCTCTGACAAATAAATAAATAAAATCTTAAAGAAAAAAAAGATAATAATATGGTAGGTAGTATGTCAATGATCAAGTAGTAGCCTTTTTTTTCTTGCTACTGCTACTTACTCATATTCATTTAAGCTTTATGATTTATAAATTAAATTTATAAATTGATTTGTGAAAAATAAAAACCCAATATCTGATTATTTTAGAACATACTGCTTCCTTCCGCTTATATGTCTCTCTCAATAAGACTCTGTTCAAAAATAATTCAATATATTCTTGGACTTGTGATCTTTTGTTATTATAATGAAAATCTTTCTTTTTGAGATATAAGTTAAAGTTTTTATATGCATGTATCAGCCACTTTACTATTATTAGTAGATTGCACAAAGACATTTGGGCTAATGGCTAATGAAGAGATGATGTCCTTGTCCCTTGTTCATGTGTGACTGAATTAAACATTACTAACAACAACCTTCTTTTTAAAAAAGTTCTCTAGTTCTCCAGAGCAAAAGATTACATGGACCTTGTTAAAAATCCGTTAAAATAAATAAATAAACAAACAAACAAATTAATTAACAGTAAAAATAATTTTCACACCATGCGCTGGTCTACTTGGTCTGTCCCACTGGACTGTGACCTCTATAATGACAGGTACTACAATATTTCATTATTGAAAAATCTAACTTAGGGGTGCCTGAATGGCTCAGTCAGTTAAGTATCTACCTTTGGCTCAGGTCATGATCTCAGGGTCCTGGAATTGAGCCCCGCATTGGGCTCCCTGCTCAGCAGGGAGTCTGCTTCTCCCCCTCATCCCTGTTGTGCCCTTGTTCTGTCTCTCTCTCTAATAAATAAATAAAAATTTTTAAAAAAAAGGAAAGAAAATATAACTGAGTGTGAAGAAACTTATTAAATGTTTATGAATAAATGAATGAAAGCAAAAAAAAAGTTCTCTAGTGTTGTAGAAAAATCAATGGAATGAAACAAATTGAGTAAATATTTAATTCCCTCATTCCCCCACCCCTGCTCAATGGTAGGCTCCTTTCAAGGCCTCTTGAAGTCTTCCTAACAAGGGACAGGATCAGCAATTGGTACGGTGAGAGTAGTTACTTTTAGTGGAGTTAATGGTTGTTAGTTATTTGCTAACTGTCTTTCTTTTTTAAGATTTTATTTATTTGACGGAGAGATAGCACAAGTAAGCAGAGCAGCAAGCAGAGGCAGAGGGAAAAGCAGGCTCTCCGCTGAGCAGGGAGAATGATGTGGGGCTCGATCCCAGGACCCTGGGATCATGACCTGAGCTGAAGGCAGCCACTTAACCGACTGAGCCACCCAACTGCCCCTAACTGGCTTCTTCTTACTGGGAAAGTCCTTGGATTCAATTCAGTTTAAAAACATCTGAACAGGGGCGCCTGGGTGGCTTAGTGGTTAAAGCCTCTGCCTTTGGCTCGAGTCATGATCCCGGGATCCTGGAATGGAGCCCCGCATCAGGCTCTCTGTTCATCAGGGAGCCTGCTTCCCTTCCCCTCTCTCTGCCTGCTGCTCTGCCTACTTGTGATCTCTCTCTCTCAAATAAATAAATAAAATCTAAAAAAAAAAAAAAAAAAAAAAAAAAGCGCCATCTGAACAAAGGAGGTTAGCATTGTAGCCCACAGCGTCAATGGCCTTGATTCTCTCTCTCCCTCATAATACCGCCAGCTCCTGTGCAGAAGGCGACTCTTGATTGGTCCGTTTCCTCCATGACTGATCGTGGAGTCAGAAAGAAGCATGCTTCTAAATTATTAGTTTATTTCTTCTTAAGTCAAGTTGGAAGCCAGAAAGAGGATGCAGTTCCTGCAGGTTTAAACACTTTATCATACTTAGGTGAGAACTGAGGCAGTGATAGAAAAAAAGTGCTTTAGCCAGAGTCTGCAGTGAATATATAGCTCAGATCCAGACACATTCAGGCTTTAAATCGTCTCCATGGTTGGCCTATTTGTTTCCTACTCCCTGAGACAGCGTCATACAAACTTTAAGGCCTTCTTTTGATCCTGTGAAGCCACACTGGGTGCTGAATCTCCCTTTTGTTTGCTCTCTCTAGCGCAGTGCTGACTGAATCAGCGCGGACTGATCTCTCCCAGTCGGGGAGAATGGGACTGCTTTCTGCACGTGTCCACTAGCCAATTCCCGAAGCTCACTCGTGTTGCCCTCCTCGTGCGCTGGTGGCAGGCTACGGGGTGGGATGACGTATGGGTGAGGCACTGAGAGTGGTGTGCGCCATGGACCTCTGTGGGGCTCTGTAGGCAAGCCCCTCTAGTGGCTCATGGGCAGATTCCTAATGGAGGTTATGCTGTGGTTTCCACGGTCCACGTTGGTTTTACTGACCTCTGAGAGCCCTGGGTGCTGTCAGGCCAGGTGCAGTCCACTCCTGGGCTGCGCAGTACAACTCAGTCTTCTGGGTGGGACTAGAAAAGGGTTCTCTCTGACAGCATCTGCAGGGCTAGGGGAGCCATGTGTTCCCTCACACCTTCTCCCTGCCCTCCCTGGGAAAACTGCAGGCTGTAAGGTTTCTCTTGGCGGAGAGCTGTGTCACAGGGGCAGGGCTGATGAGGTTGAAGTGAAAACTGTTCTTCGTGCCCTCCTCAGTCTGCCAGTATCCGATTTGTTTTGCTCCACAGTGTGCTGTATCTTCTCTGCTGGACTTCTTCAGAGGCACGTTCTTTAGTGTATGACCATGAATATCAGTGGGTTTTTGGGGAGGTGGAGGTGGGAGAAAATTAGTGGACATGCTCTTAAGAGAATGTTTTAAGACACAAAGTTAAAAATCTCAAATGAATCTCTAACTGGAAGAATTTCAGGCAGAGTAAAAACAAGTGAAAAACAAGTCAGGTTGTAGGTATGTTTTGGGAGATGGGGTTAACTTTCCAGCTAACTCATAGTAAGTGTTTATATAATTCCTTTGGGCCATTTCTACTTTCCATGGCTTTCTTCCTTTATTGAAAGCTTAACCCAGAAGTCTGGTTGTTCTGGAGATCCCTCCTCACCTACCAACTCAATGAGACTTGGGGGGTGGAGGTTGTGGCAGAGCCAATACCGTAACAGAGAGAGAAAATGACCCACCAGGATGTATCTCAAAGAGGCTTAATTTCGAGGCAGCTGGGGGGCTCAGTTGTTAAGTGTCTGCCTTCGGCTCAGGTCATGATCCCAGAGTCCTGGGATTGAGCCCTGCATTGGCCTCTCTGCTCAGTGAGAAGCCTGCTTCTCCCTCTTCCACTCCCCCTGCTTATGTTCCCTCTCTGGCTGTCTCTCTCTGTCAAATAAATAAATCTTTAAAAAACAAAACAAAATGAAGAAACAAAGAGGCTTAATTCAACGTAATACCAGTAGATTAGTGTTCATAATATATAGTTTAGGTAAATTACCATACTATAAAAACATTTAATAAAATCTTGTAAGAAACTTACAAATGACTGATGATTGATAATTCTCTTAAGTAAACAGACTACAATAACATTATAGTCACTGGCTAAATTCCATCAGTTTTTTTTAATTCTCTTTGATTTTTTCTCCTGCTCTTCTGTTATCCTTTGTGCAGGTCGCTTCTTCAACCCCTTCATTTTCCTGGTTTGTAGTTTGCTTAGGTCTTGCTTCTGCATATGAATCCTTCCATAAGTTGTACCAAAAGTATCCTGGGAGACATTTTTCTTCTTCTTTGGCTATGAAACAAGAATATATATATATATAAACACATAATTATATATGTCCATTATATATATAATGCTACTAGTGTATAAACTGGTAAAAATGTAGTGTACATTAACTATTTCACTCACAATTTCCATTAGTGATCACCTATTCGATATAATCTATAACCCTATAGACTTTTCTTCTCAAACTTAAGTACATTCAAATCACTTGGGAATCTTGTTAAAATGCATATTATAATTCAACACATTTGGGTGGGACCTGAGATTTAGCATTTCTAACAATTCCCAGGTAAACTGTAAGACCACACTTCAAAAAGCAACACTATAGACTATGTTAACCATTATCATGCAATGAGATAATTTCTTGTGTTTAGCTTGAGGAACTGTGACTATCATTTAATCTTTACTAGCATTCCAGAGATGCCACTTCTACTTGTTTTTTAAAACCATTCAAAAATCAAAATAGGTTTTATGCAAGTATGGGTTACATACACATCCTGTACTCTAAATCCCCAATCTCTACAATACCCCAATTTTCTTTCTTGCTGAAAACCAGCAGTCTTGGCTACCAAAAAGCTCTTAGCCATAGTTGATGTGTGGTTTCTACAATCTTTTATTACCCTTTATGGTTGCCTTATTTGCTTCTTCTTCCTTTTCTTTTTTCTTAGAGTCTAATTTTATCTATATTATTGATCTCTTTCCATATGTTCTTTAGTGTCCTATGTTGCAAACCCTTCTGGAAAGAAGAGTGGAATATACAAATAAATATGGCACCAATCTGCAAGTTACAAACCTTGAGGGCTTTTGGCATTTTCATAGATAATTTATAAAGATCATCTGATGCCAGATGTGTCCTCCTCAGAACCAGATCCAATGAGGGTCCCATCTCTTCCAACTCAATCCTTGGTGTTCTGCAACCAGATTTCTTCAACAGCAACCTTTATGAAGCAGGAAAAAAAGAAATGTTGCTTTGACTTTGATGGAAATCCTATCCCCTCAAATATTTTTGTTCAAGAGAATTACAGTTCATAAAATGACAGCCTTTAGGAGGTTAAGCTTCTTAAATACTTTCTGCGTTTAGGCCAAGTATATTCTTTGGTTTGCTGGTTTTTAAAAATCGAAAACAAAAGAATACTACATGGTTGGGCACCTGGGTAGCTCAGTCAGTTAAGTGTCTGCCTTCAGCTCAGGTCATGATCTCAGGATCCTGGGATGAAGCCCTTCATCTGGCTCCCTGCTCAGTGAGGAGTCTGCTTCTCCCTTCCCTTCTAATCCACCCCCTACTCATGCTCTCTCTCTTTCACCTAAATAAAATCTTAAAAACAAAAACAAACCAAAATATTATTGAGAAACAGGAAGTGAGACAGGCAATTCTCCTAGAAATTAACCCCCCCCCTTTTTAAAAGATTTTATTTATTTGAGAGAGAAGAAAAGGGGCGCCTGGGTGGCTCAATGGGTTAAGCCTCTGCCTTCAGCTCAGGTCATGATCTCAGGGTCCTGGGATTGAGCCCCACATCATTCTCTCTGCTCAGCAGGGAGTCTGCTTCCCTCTCTCTCTGCCTACTGGTGATCTCTATCAAACAAACAAACAAACAAATAAATAAATAAAATTTTTTTAAAAGGGGGGGCGGTTTGAGAGAGAAGAGTACAAGCTGGGGAGCAGGCAAGCAGGGTCCCTCCTGAGCAGGGAGCCTGACAATGCAGGGCTTGATCCCAGGACCCTGGGATCATGACCTGAACTGACGGCAGATGCTTAGCTGAGCCATCCAGGGGCCCCAGAAATGGAATCCTTTGATTTGACTACATCTTATTTATAGATTTACAGAATTATAAAAACGATTTCAACAGGGCCTTTGAAACATTACATTTACATGATTAAGAAATTCTTATTTCTCTAAGACCCATTCAGAATCCACTTCTGAGTATAGTATAGACACATACTAATCTCTATAGATTGGAATAAACTTTAAAACCCTAATACAACAAAACCACAACCTTCTAGATTCCAGATGTCAAAATAGTTCTGGATCTGGAAACAGATGAGCAACACAGAAAGAGAGGAGACTAACAAATTCTTTTTGTGAATGATACCACAAGAACAGCTCAAAGACCTGAAGATTATTTGCACTAACTCAAATTTGTTATAGTGGGCAGATCTCTACATGGAATAAAAGAATTAAATGAATAACAATGTTTATAAAAGATCAAACTTTTCAAAAAAAGAATAATTAAGATCAAACTTTTCACACCAAAGGTAGTATATGAGAGAGGCAACAAATGACATGAGAAGAGACAGAATGTAGGAGTACAAGCACAATAAGGAATACCTAAGAACAACCAACTCCAGAAAGCAGAAGTGAGTGTGCAAAAGCTCATTAACAGCCTTTTGGGCATCACATGCAGACGGTCTCCCCATGGGAGGTGCATCCAGTGGCTATAGGAGAGTCTTAATGATAGATACGCTGTACCAGACACAGTTATTTACACCAAATTGAACAAGGCAAAAACAAAACAAACATCAACCTAGGATATGTAAAAAGCAGACATGTTGACAATAAAAAAGATCTACTAACAATAAAAGATCACATAAGTATTAGTATGGGACTTGAAGAGAGCAAGCAGAGGGGAAATAAGCCAAAACCAGGGTGCTGAGCCCACTCTCTTCATAGTGGTTCCAGGAGAAGAGCGTTGAGAGTACACCAGTCTCAGGCCCACAGTGGGGGAACAGAAGATGAAGTTGGTAATATCAGGGTTTCTTCCCTAAAAGCTGACTGAAGGCATATGGCAGCAGTGATCATTTGACTCTGCTGTAACTCACTTATTTCTGCTTTTGCATCCACATATTCAATACCTCCAAATAAATGACATTTATAAAGCTGAACTCATAACAAGATTAGTATCTTGATTAACATCTTGCGTCCAATAGACTACTAAAGAAATCAGGGAAACTCTACATATAAAAATAGCCGACTAAAAGTGTTTCTACCACTTAAAATGCTTATGTTCAGCTAAATGGAAAAGTTGTAGATCTAAACAGCTCATGGCATGCCTAATGGATTCGGTTACCCAAGTACCTTTTAATCCATGCAAGTATCCTCCTACCAAAGTAATTTTTTGAGTATATAATTAAGATTATTTCCAAATAACTGCATATATATATCGTGTATGTGTGTGTATATATAGTACATATAACTACATATGCTGTTATTTACCAAAGAATTAAGTTACAATGCCATACTATCTGTGTAGATGATCTTTTTTAAAGGTTTTATTTATTTGAGAGCGAGCGAGCGAGTGAGAGAGCGTAAGCTGGGGTGGTGGGTGGGGGTGCAGGACGGAGGGAGAGGGAGAAGCAGACTCCCCACTGAGCAGGTAGCCCAACATGGGACTCAGTCCCAAGACTCAGAGATCATGACCTGAACTGAAGGCCAGATGCTTAACTGAATGAGCCACCCAGGTGCCCCTGTATAAATCATCTTGCCTGAATTACTTCACTGGCAGATCAAATTGACAGAAACATAAGAAAACTTTCCCCAATTTTCAGTTTTCTATGTATGGTTTCTGGTGACAGACCTATAATTCATTTTCTTTATTAAACTTTTAACAGTGAAATCTAAAATCTAAAAGTATTATCATTTTGAGCATTCTTTTTTTTTTTCTTTTTCCAATTTATTTATTTTCAGAAAAACAGTATTCATTATTTTTTCACCACACCCAGTGCTCCATGCAAGATGTGCCCTCTATAATACCCACCACCTGGTACCCCAACCTCCCACCCCCCCGCCACTTCAAACCCCTCAGATTGTTTTTCAGAGTCCATAGTCTCTCATGGTTCATCTCCCCTATTTTGAGCATTCTTAGTTTGTTTTTTTTTTTACAATTTTGCCAAACTTCCTTGAATTTTTTTGTAATTTTTTTCAGTGTTCCAAGATTCACTGTTTATGTACCACACCCAGTGTCCCACGCAATACGTGCCCTCCTTAAAACCCACCACCAGGCTCACCTATCCCACCACTCCCCTCCCCTCAGTTTGTTTCTCAGCGTCCACAGTTTCTCATGCTTCATCTCCCCGATTTCCCCCAATTCACTTCTCCTCTCCAACTCCCAATGTCCTCCGTGTTATTGCTTATGCAACATGAGTAAGTGAAACCAGATGGTAATTGACTTCCTCTGCTTATTTCACTCAGCCTAATCTCCTCCAGTCCCATCCATGTTGATACAAAAGTTGGGTATTCATCCATTCTGGTGTAGGTCTAATATTCCATTGTATATATGGACCACATCTTCTTTATCCATTCATCTCTTGAAGAGCATCTTGGCTCTCTCCAATTTGGCAACTGTGGCCATTGTTGCTATGTGGACACTGGGGTACAGATGGCCCTTCTTTTCACTACATCTGTATCTTTGGGGTAAATAGTACTGCAATTGCAGGGTCATAGAGTAACTCTATTTTGAATTTCTTAAGAAATCTCTATACTGTTTTCCGAAGTGGCTGCATCAACTTGCACTTCCACTAACAGTGTAAGAAGGTTCCCCTTTCTCCACATCCTCTCCAACACTTGTTGTTTACTGCCTTGTTAATTTTGTTAATTCTAACTGGTATAAGGTGGTATCTCAATGTGTGTGTGTTTTTTTAAGATTTTATTTATTTATTTGACACAGAGAGAGATCACAAGCAGGCAGAGAGAGGGAAGCAGGCTCCCCACTAGGCAGAGAGCCCCATGCGGGGCTTAATCCCAGGACCCCGAGACAATGGCCTGAGCTGAAGGCAAAGGCTCAGCCCTCTGAGCCACCCAGGCACCCCCTCAATGTGGTTTTGATTGGAATCTCCCTGATGGCTATTTTTCATGTGTCTGTTAGCCATTTGTATGTCTTCTTTGGAGACATACATGTTCATGTCTTCTGCCCATTTTTTTTTTTTTTTAAGATTTTATTTATTTGTCAGAGAGAGAGAGGGAGAGAGAGCGAGCACAGGTAGACAGAATGGCAGGCAGAGGCAGAGGGAGAAGCAGGCTCCCTGCCAAGCAAGGAGCCTGATGTGGGACTCGATCCCAGGACGCTGGGATCATGACCCGAGCCGAAGGCAGCTGCTTAACCAACTGAGCCACCCAGGCGTCCCATTCTGCCCATTTTTTGACATGATTATCTGTCTTGTGTGTATTGAGTCTGAGGAGTTTCTTACAGATCTTGGATATCAGCTCTTTGTCTGTAGTGTCACTTGCGAATATCTTCTATTCTGTAGGTTGCCTCTTTGTTTTGCTGACTGTTTCCTTTGCTGTGAAGAAGGTTCTAATCTTTTTTTTTTAAGATTTTATTTATTTGACACACAGAGAGAGATCACAAATAGGCAGAGAGGCAGGCGGGGGCTGGGGGGAAGCAGGCTCCATGCTGAGCAGAGAGCCCGGTGCGGGGCTTGATCCCAGGACCCTGAGATCATGACCTGAGCAAAAGGCAGAGGCCCAACCCAAAGAGCCACCCAGGCACCCCTGATCTTGATCAAGTCCCAAAAGTTCATTGTCCCTTTTGTTTCCTTTGCCTTTGGGGACACGTCTTAAAAGAAGTTACTGTGGCCGATGTTGAAGAGGTTACTGCCTATGTTCTCCTCTAGAAGTTTGATAGATTCCTGCCTCACTTTGAGGTCTATTATCCATTTCGAGTTTATCTTTGTAAGCTATGGTGTAAGAAAATGGTCAAGTTTCATTCTTCTATACATAGCTGCCCAACTTTCCCAGCACCATTTATTGAAAAGACTGTCTTTTTTCCACTGGTTATTTTCCCCACTTTGTCAAACATTATTTGACCATAGAGTTGAAGGTCCATATCTGGGCTCTCTACTCTGTTCCACTGGTCTATGTGTCTATTTTTGTGCCAGTACCATGCTTAGTGATCACAGCTTTGTGGTAAAGTTTGAAATCAGGCAACATGATGCCCCCAGCTTTGTTTTTCTTTTTCAACATTTCCTTAGCAATTCGGGGTCTCTTCTGGTTCCATACAAATTTTAGGACTGTTTGTTCCAGCTCTTTGAAAAATGCCTGTGGAATTTTTATCGGGATGGCATTGGAAGTATAGATGGCTCTAGGCAGTATAGACATTTTAACAATGTTTATTCTTCTGATCCACGAGCATGGAATGCTTTTCCATGTTTTTGCGTCTTCTTCAATTTCTTTCATGAGTGTTCTGTAGTTCCTCAGGTACAGATCCTTTACCTCTTTGGTTGGATTTATTCCCACATATCTTATGGTTCTTGGTGCTACAGTACATAGAATTGATTCTCTGACTTCCTTTCGTATATTTTTGTTGTTAGTATAGAAGAAAGCAAGGGATTTCTGTACATTGATTTTGTATCCTGCCACATTACTGAATTATTGTATGAGTTCTAGTAGTTTGGGGGTGGAGTCTTTTGGGTTTTCCATATAAAGTATCATGTCATCTTCGAAGAGAGAATGTGACTTCTTCTTTGCCAACCTGAGTACCTTTTATTTCTTTTTTTGTCTGCTATTGTTAGGACTTCCAGTACTATGCTGATCAACAGTGGCGAAAGTGGACATCCTTGTGTTCCTGATCTCAAAGGGAAGACTGTCAGCTTTTCCCCATTGAGGATGATACTCACTGGGGGTTTTTCATAGACTTTATGAAGTTGAGCAATGTTCCTTCTATCCCTATACTTTGAAGCGCTTTAATCAGGAACAGATGCTGTAACCTGTCCAATGGTTTTTCTGCATCAATTGAGAAGACCAGATGGTTCTTCTCTCTTCTCTTATTGACTTGTTCTATCACATCGATTGATTTGCAAATGTTGAACCACCCTTGCATCCCAGGGACAAATCCCACCTGGTCATGGTGGATCATCTTTTTAATGTACTGTTGGATCCTATTAGCTAGGATCTTGTTGAGAATCTTGGCATCCATATTCATCAGGATATTGGTCTGAAATTCTTCCTTTTTGATGGGGTCTTTGCCTGGTCTGGGGATCAGGGTAATGCTGGCTTTACAGAAAGAGTCTGGACGTTTCCCTTCTGTTTCTATTTTTGGAAACAGCTTCAGAAGAATAGGTATTATTTCTTCTCTGAATGTTGGTAGAATTCTCCAGGGAATTCGTCAGATCCTGGGCTCCTGTTTTTTGGAAGTTTTTGATCACTGCTTCAATCTCGATACTAGATATTGTCTATTCAGGTTGTCAATTTCTTCCTGATTCAGTTTTGGAAGTTTATAGGTTTCTAGGAATGCATCCATTTCTTCTAGGTTGCTTAACCTATTGGCATATAACTGTTGATAATAATTTCTGATGATTGTTTCCATTTCCTAGGTGTTAGTCATGATCTCTCCCCTTTCATTTATAATTTGATTAATTTGGGCCCTCTCTCATTTCTTTTGGATTAGTTTGGTCAGTGGTTTATTGATCTTATTGATTCTTTAAAAAAACCAGCTTCTAATTTCATTGATGTGTCCTACTGTATCTCTATTTCTATCTCATTGATCTCTGTTCTAATTTTGATTATTTCCCTTCTTGTGTGTGAGGTTGGCTTAATTTGTTGTTGACTTTCCAATTCTTTGAGGTATATAGAGATATGGTGTATTCTGGATTTTAAAATTTTTCTGAGTGAGGCTTAGATGGCTACGTATTTCCCCTGAGGACCACATTTGCTGTATCCCTTAGGTTTTGGGACCAATGTGTCTTCATTCTCATTGGTTTCCATGAATTGTTTAAGTTTTTCTTTGATTTCCTAATTTAGAATCTAAAATTATTATTAATCTTTTTTAAAAAACCATCTGTTTACTTTTCCTCAGAGGGAATGTATTAATAAAGAACTTACAAATGATTTTTGTGATCACACTAAGCAAAAAGAAGAGACTGACACTGACTCATTAAAAACAAAAGTAAGGGGCACCTGGGTGGATCAGTTGGCTAAGCCTCTTCCTTCAGCTCAGGTCATGATCTCAGGGTCCTGGAATCCAGCACCACACCAGGCTCTCTGCTCAACAAAGATCCTGCTTCCCCTGCCGCTTCCCCTGCCCCGTCCCCTGCCTGCTTCTGTGCCTAGTTGTGATCTCTGTCAAATAAATAAGTAAAATCTTTAAAAATAAATAAATAAATAAGAAGATTAAAACCCTTTCCTTCACCCCCATCCCACCATATACACTGCTATTGTTTTTTAAATAGACATTTCATTTCCAGGCCATCATGTCTCCAGCCTACACCCAGAACTGTTACATCATATGCCTATCAATCTCCATCTCGGATCCTAACCTCAAGCTTTGTTTTGTTTTGTCTCCCTGTAAGCTCTAAATCAAAAGAGACATTCAATTCTGCAAGGCTCTATGGTACATCAGGATACAGGGTTGAAAAGACACCCCAACTCTTTCCTTCTCAAATGGGCTCAGGCTATTAGCTATGTCGATGGGTAATTCCCATACATTTTACAACAATATTTGCAGGGTGCCTGGGTGGCTCAGTCCGTTAAGCTTCTGCCTTCAGCTCAGGTCGTGGTCCTGTGGTCCCGGGATCGAGCCCCACATTGGGTTCTCTGCTCGCTAGGGAGCCTGCCTCTCCCTCTCTCTCTTCCTGCCACTCCTCCTGCTTGTGCACACTCTAATAAATAAAACCAGTCAATTAATCAATAAAAATAAAACATTATTTGCCTATTCCTGGAGGAAGACTGCCATTACCACTCTTGTTCAAGTTGTAATTTCCCTATTTTTCTCCCTTCCATATCCCTCTCTCTTCTGCTGATGTTCTGTTTTTCATTACTTAATCTCCTTGCCTACAATGCTGTTTGCTTTTTAAGGTATGCTAATACTTCCTTGTTTTGCATATTTCTCCCCATAGAACCTAACCAATGTCATGGCAAAGGCAAATGTGGCAGTTACTAAAAATTTCCTGTTTTATATGCATGGCTTTGACTTTATAGTGAATAAAATTCTCCAAGGAATATAAATGGTCACTCACATATGAGGAATTATTATACAATACATGGGAAGAGGTAATTAACAACAATTTATTCCCCCCAAAAGGTCAAATCAAAGGTTATATTAATATAATTTCATGTTTACACTTCCTTTCATCCAAAAAATTCAAAGCCATTTTCTAAGATTAACCTTATTAACTTCACAAATGTGCACCAATGGTAACTATTACCTTTTACCAACTGCTTCAGGGCTGGTTCCAAGTAAAAGAAGAGGGCAGGACACCTAAGTGTAGCTTGCAAGAGTGCCTAAGGAACCACACTAAGTGAGACACACTTCTCCAGCATCTTCCCACCTTTATCCACAACCCCTGTCCCCTTTATAAAGGAATTACTTTATATTACTTTATATTGATCTTTTAGGGACCGCAGAATCACATGAATGGTATCACTCACTACCTTTTGCAGAGGAAAAACGGAGGCCCTAAGAAGTGACCTGACTAGGTCATGCAGCCAAGCCTGGTCCAGAGCCAGCTTAATGGGCTCAGAGGTGACGCTCAACCCTCGGACCAATTCTTCCTTCCTCTCCCAAGGGCGGCACAGCCTCTGCAGACGAAGCTAATCTACATTTGATGATTTGTTTTTTCCCACTAGCAGCTTGCTCTCAATCACACAGTCCATTTCCTATTATAAATCAATAGCTAGCATGCATTACTAGGCCTGTATAAAACAACTGGGATTAAATTTACACTAGGGTCTCTGCTCTCAAAAGCTCACACTTTTTATTTCATTGTGGGACATGCCATGCTAACCTAATGTGACTCCAGCAATTCTTCTTAAAGTAAGTAGACGGGTAGATATGTGTAATTATACTGCTTAATTTATCCATGTTCTGAAGTCTGATTTGATAATTTTCTGTCCATTTTATTTTCTCTGCATTTCTTTCTTTAGAAATTAATCTTTCTTTTCACTAAATACAAGTTCTGATACAAGTGAATACTTTCTTTGACACTGTTTACAATGAAAGAGTTTAGGGGCGCCTGAGTGGCTCAGTGGGTTAAAGCCTCTGCCTTCGGCTCAGGTCATGATCCCAGGGTCCTGAGATCGATTGGCTCTCTGCTCAGCAGGGAGCCTGCTTCCTCCTTCTCTCTCTCTCTGCCTGCCTCTCAGCCTACTTGTAATCTCTGCCTGTCAAATAAATAAATAAAATCTTAAAAAAAAAAAAAAAGAGATTAGATTACTGTCATTCATTTCTCATTCTCAAAGATGTTGCTCTTTATATTTTTAGCTCCTTTATATCTCCAGGTGGGCTAATCACAGTAAGTTTTCAAAAATATTTTTCTTCCTGATATGAGGAAGTGGTGATGCAACATGGGGGGTTAAGGGGGTAGGAGAAGAATAAATGAAACAAGATGGGATTGGGAGGGAGACAAACCATAAGTGACTCTTAATCTCACAAAACAAACTGAGGGTTGCTGGGGGGAGGGGGGTTGGGAGAAGGGGGTAGGGTTATGGACATTGGGGAGGATATGTGCTTTGGTGAGTGCTGTGAAGTGTGTAAACCTGGCGATTCACAGACCTGTACCCCTGGGGATAAAAATATATTATATGTTTATAAAAAATAAAAAATTAAAAGTTAAAAAAATATATTTTTCTTATGTTACTGATTGTTTGTCTTTCTAATTCTATATATTGGAGTCATCTACTTTATATATTCTTCATAGCACCAAAGTTAAGTTTAGAAACTCAAAAGAGACGTAAGGCTTTCAATCTCAGCAAGTTCGAAATGATTATAAAATCCCTCTTGCTTTAAAAAAATAAAATAAAAATAAATAAAAATAAAAATGAGTATTGATCATGTGGTTATTTTATTGCATTTTGCCTATTATTATTATTACTATCTAAACAAAAGGAAAATAAACAAACAGAAGTGATGGTACCAATCATGGTGAAAAGAACAAAGTACCTCTGATTCAATACAGTTGAGGCAAAGATGGGAATTACTGAGAAGAGGTGAGTATTTAAATTCATTTGGACATTCATTAACATAAGCTGGTCAACCAGGTATTCCATTGTGAAGAAAAGAACAAAATTAGGGGCCTGGCTGGCTTAGAGCTCAAGACTCTTGATTTCGGGGTCATAGGTTCGAGCCAGACATTGTTGGTAGAATTCACTGAAAAAAAAAATGTAAGGGCACCTGGGTGACTTGGTTAAGCGTCTGACTCTTGATTTCAACATGGATCACGATCTCAGAATTGTGAGATTTGGCTAATGTTGAGCCTACTTCAGATTTTCTGTCTCTCCCTCTCCCTCTGCCTTTCCCCCACTCTGCACACCTGGGCACATTCTCTCTCTCTCTCTCTCCTTAAAAAAAGAATTTAAAAAATGTAAAACCTCAGAAATGCTGAAGACCACAAATGGTTGCACATACAGCTAACACAAAGAAGTCCCTGTCAACACTGAACAGTCAGTGGCTCCAGGCTGCACTGCCATGCCGTAACTTAAAAACGGACATTAGTCTCAATCCTATGTACAAAGGCAGGCACTTTGTGGGAACTAATATATTCTCCAGGAGAGTGTGGGCTTGATCAGCCAGTGCCAATGCTTTATTTTAAAAAAGAATGTATGGGGGTGCCTGGGTGGCTCAGTGGGTTAAGGCCTCTGCCTTTGGCTCAGGTCGTGATTCCGGGGTCCTGGGATCGAGCCCCGCATCGGGCTCTCTGCTCAGCGGAGAGCCTGCTTCCTCCTCTCTCTCTCTCTGCCTGCTTCTCTGCCTACTTGTGATTTCTGTCTGTCAAATAAATGAATGAAATCTTTAAAAAAAAAAGAATGTATGGGGGCGCCTGGGTGGCTCAGTGGGTTAAAGTCTCTGCCTTCGGCTCAGGTCATGATCCCAGGGTCCTGGGATCGAGCCCCGCATCCGGCTCTCTGCTTAGCAGGGAACCTGCTTCTCCCCACCCCCCGCCTACCTCTCTGCCTACCTGTGATTTCTGTCTATCAAATAAATAAATAAAATCTGCTTCTCCCTCTGTCTCTGCCTGCCATTCTGTCTGCCTGTGCTAGCTCGCTCTCCCTCTCTGACAAATAAATAAAATCTTTAAAAAAAAAAAAAAAAGAATGTATGTAATAAAATATATACATGTGGGGCGCCTGGGTGGCTCAGTGGTTAAAGCCTCTGCCCTTGCCTAGGGTCATGATCTCAGGGTCCTGGGATCAAGTCCCTTATCGGGCTCTCTGCTCAGCAGGGAGCCTGCCTCCTCCTCCTCCCATCTCTCTCTACCTGCCTCTCTGCCTACTTGTGATCTCTCTGTCAAATAAGTTAAAAAAAAAAAAAAACTTAAAAAATATATATATACATGTATGTATACACACACACACACATATGGATATATATATATATATCTCATGATTACCCCAAAAGGCTTGACAATTGCAGCATATCATTAAGCTTTTTTTTTTTTAAAGATTTTATTTATTTGACAGAGAGAGAAATCGCAAGTAGGCAGAGAAGCAGGCAGAGAGAGAGGGGAAGCAGGCTCTCCGCTGAGCAGAGAGCCCAATGTGGGACTCAATCCCAGGACCCCGAGATCATGACCCAAGCTGAAGGCAGAGGCTTAACCCACTGAGCCACCAAGTCGCCCTATCATTAAGCTTTTTAATGAAAACAAAATCAGTGTTAGGATTTACATTTATACTATGGTAAGAATAGAGCTGGAAGGTCTAGGCTGGAGAATGAATCTAGCCACTGAATCTTCTCATTCCTTTCAGACTCCAGTTTTTAGATTAAGAGTTCTGTGATTTGCTTTGGCTGGCCTAAGACTTTTGTCTTCATGCTCTAAACCCAGTCATGAGAAAGGAGGAGCCGGGGGGATGCCTGGGTGGCCCATGGGTTAAGCAGCTGCCTTCAGCCCAGGTCATGATCCCAGGGTCCTGGGATGGAGCCCTGCATGGGGCTCCTTGTTCAGCAGCAGCCTGCGTCTCCCTTTCCACCTGCGTGCCACTTCCTCTGCTTGTTCTCTCTCTCTAAATAAAATCTTTTTAAAAAAAAAGCCGGGGCGGGGGGAGCAACTGGATGGCTAAGTTAGTTAAATGTCCAATTCCTGGTTTTGGCTCAGGTCGTGATCTCATGGCTCATGGGATCAAGTCCTGAGTCAGGCTCCGTGAAACATCTGCTTGGAACTTTCTCTCCTTCCTCTGCCCTTACACCCACTCTTTCTCTCTCAAATAAATAAAAGATCTTAAAAAAAAAAGAAAAGAAAAGAGAAAAAAAGATACCATATAAAGTAGGGTCAAGACTGAATTAGTGTTCTAAGCTCAGAGGAGTGTCGCATCAGATGCTCTGGGGCCCTGGAAAAGCAGGGTTTCAGAGGCAGAAGAGAGCAGGGGAATGACAGATGTGAGGAACAGCACAGACCTGCTGTGCCACTACGAGTTTGCAAACTCTCTAAACAAACTTTTGACCAAACACCAATTCTAAGTTTGAGCTCTACAAAGGTCACACTAAAATGCTAACCCTGGATTAAAAAATATCCTACAAAATGTACTTACTTATAGCTCCGAAAATAAATCTTCCCATTCAGTGCAGTGAAGTGCAGAACATACTCTAAACCAGCCAGGCGGATATTTGCTACTGTGGGTCCTCTGAAAAAATCTGAAAACAAATTCAAGGCTGTTTAAAAAAAAAAAAAAAAACTAACACGCTTTTAAATTCAGTTACAGAAAGCCAGACTGTAAAATGCTCTATATTGAATCAATACATACCTAAAAAGATAAACAGGTGGCACAAAAACCAACCCCTGAGAATGTCTGAGAGACCCACCACCCCTCTACCATGTAAGCTCATGACTGTATTTCTATGTTTAGTTCACTGACCCATGTAGTTTTTCAGTTTTGAAATTCTCACTCTAGAGACACCTGGGTGGCTCAGTTCGTTGAGTGTTTGCCTTTGGCTCAGGTCATGATCCTAAGGTCCTGGGATGGAGTCCCACATCAGGCTCCTTGCTCAGCGAGGAGTCTGCTTCTCCCTCTCCCTGCTGCTCCCCCCTGCTTGTGCTCTCTGTCAAATAAATGAATAAAACCTTAAAAAAAAAATTTTCTCTCTCACTTTCCCTCTGCCCCTGCTCCCACATACTTTTTCTCTCTCTCATAAAGTTGTTTTTTTTTTTAAGATGGCAAATTTCTATAAAAACAGCTGTTTAGGAGTGCCTGGGTGGCTTAGCTGGTCTTAAGTGTCTGACCCTTGGTTTCAGCTCGGGTCATGATCTTAGGGTTGTGGGATCAAGTCCTGCACAGGGCTCCACACTCCAACATGGAGTCTGTTTGTCCTTCTCTCTCTCTACTACTCCCCCGAACTCTCTCAGATAAATAAAATCTTAAACACACACACACACACACACAGCCCAAATAGCTGTTCAAACTTTGACTATTAAATCAAATTAGCCTTTGTTTTATGTAGAGGCCAACACAAAATAAATTCTAATGGAAATCTCAATTATATGAGCAAAGATAATAAATTGTTAACACCAGAAAAGAACCACTGAGATCCACGAGTAGGCTATTTTCCCATAGTGTGGTAGTCATACCACTGGTGGCACATGAGATGATCTTAACACAACCAAAAGAAGCATTACTGCTTGATTTATCTAAAGTTCTACAAAATGCAAATAATCCATAATGACAGAAAGCAAACTAATGTTTGCTTAAAATACAGAAATAGGATAGACTGCAAAGGGACACAGGCTAATTTTTGGGTGTAATAGGTTCTATAACTTGACTACAGTGGTGTTTTCACAGGTGTCTATATATGTCAAAATCCTTCAAATTTTAAAAACTTTAAGTATGTAGACTTGCCACAGACCTGTACTCCAGAAACAAAGAGTACATAATATGTTAATTTTTTAAAAATTTAAGAAATTTTTAAAATCCCTGAAAAAAAAAAAAAATGGAGACTTGCTTACATGTAAATTATCTCAAAAGTTGTTTAAAATGTAATTTAAAATGAAAAAAATTTAAAGTAATCCCTAAAAATAAAAATCAAATGAACCTGTGTACTGAGCATTATCATAAAGAAAAGAACTATTTTAAGTGACTTCAAAACACAGTGATTTGGGGGCACCTAGGTGGCTCAGTCAGTTTAGCATTTGACTCTTAATTTCTGTTCAAGTCATATCTCAGGGTCCTGGGAGCCCCAAGCTGGACTCCACACTAGTGAAGTCTGCTTGAGATTCTCTCTCCCTCTCCCCCGCCCCATGCTTGCAGTCTATAAATAAATAAACAAATCTATCATAAAACACACACACACACACAGAGTGAGTTGACCACATATTCTTTTTCTTTTCTTTTTTTAAGGGATAGAGAGCAAGAGTGAGAGTGGGGGCAGGGAGGGGAGGCAGAGAGAGAATCCAAAGCAGGCTCCATACTCAACACAGAACTCGAGTTCATGACCCCAAGACCGTGACCCAAGTCAAAATCAAAATCAACAGTCAAATGTTTAACCTACTGAGCCACCCAGGTGCCCCTGACCCTTAACAGGGTATATTTTATAGACAAAACCACAAAACTTTCAATGCACTCAATATTCATATTATCAGTAGTAACACTGGTATTTTATTCTGAGACTACTGTATGGTTAGTACAGTATAAAATAAATACATAATTGTTTAGATTATGGAAAACCCATATTTTTGTCATGGATGAAAGAAGAATCACATGTGAAGTCAATTAAGTTAAGATCCTAATGTCCTAAATTTGAATTAGAAGTTTCAGTATGAACTCAGGATACATTTTATCTGAACAAACAAATTTCAAAGTTTTGTTCACTAAAAAAGCCTACAAACAATGGCCAACCATGAAACAATTCCTAGCACCCAGACTATGATTTCTAAAATAATTTCTCAATTTAAAAAAGTTCAGGTCTGGGGCCCCTGGGTGGCTCAGTAGGTTAAAGCCTCTGCCTCCAGCTCGGGTCATGATCCAGGGTCCTGGGATCGAGCCCCACGTCTGGCCCTCTGCTCGGTGGGGAGACTGCTTCCTCCTCTCTCTCTCTCTCTCTGCCTGCCTCTCTGCCTGCTTGTGATCTCTGTCTGTCAAATAAATAGGTAAAATCTTAAAACAAAAAACAAAAAAACAAAAAAAGTTCAGGGCTCCTTAGAGAAACAACTGATACCAGGAATGGAGCAATGAACGTATAAGAGGAGTCTGAAACATCAAAGGGGCAATGAAAATGTGTCGAAACTCACACTACCAAAAAGACTGACCCTAAAATGGGCAAGAATGATGGCTGAGATAAAGAGAGACATTAAGGAGTAAGGATATAGATGAAAAGCCTGGTTAAATATAAGGGGGTATATGAGGTAGACGTTAAATTGGTTATGGTCAGAAGGAAAGCCTCAGCTCAGACCTTTACTCAATGGATCAATTCCAAGTAAAAATAAGGCCTCAAACATGGCTATGTCCATGAATAAATATACTGAGAAAGGGCACAGAAGGCTGACCAGGGGGTTGATGGGAAAGATCAGGAGACCTGGAGTTAAGAGAACAGATCCGATCCTGATTCTACCACTTACTAGCTCTTTACTCTGGAAAATGAATTAAATGATCTCATACTATTACCATAATAAACTGAATGTTTTCCCCTTCTACCCCCCAATCCCTGCCAAATTCAGATGTTAAAGTCCTAGCCCCTAATGAAGCTGTATTTGGGCCTCTAAGGAAGAAATTAAGGTTCAATGAGGCAGGTCATAAGGTTGAGGTTCTGGTCCCATAGGATAGTGTCCTTAAGAAACTGTACAAAGCTGACACCCTCCATTCTTCCCTTCCTCCCATGCACAGACATGAAGGAAAAGCCAGGTGAGCACTTGGCAAAAGGCAGTAAGAGTCCTCATCAGAAATTCTGATCTTGGACTTTCAGCCACCACAACTGGGAGAAAATAAAATTCTGTTTTTAAGCCACCCAGTGTATGCTTTTTATAGCAGTCCAAATAAACTAATATGATTACCTTTGTAAGGCTGCAGATTACCGGACCTAAACTATGGCAGTTGTTTTCATCATTATATTTTTCAAGTGGAGTTAAGAATTAGGAAATGAAAAAAGTTAAAAAAATTTAAATGATAGCTGATTAAGAGAAAGAGTAAGGAAAAAGTAACCCACTTAAGGAGTTAAATTTTAAGAGAGTCTTTAAAGGAACATTTAATAAATCTAACTTATTACTTGATTTACTATCATCTTTGTATGTAAGAAATAGTAATATTAAAAAGGAACCAAAAAAATTAGGATACATTAAATCTAAAAATAGATCTTTACTGATTTTCTATAAAGAAAAGTAAGGCCATTAAGAATAACTCAAATCTACACCATATTTAAGAAAACAAAACAGAAGCAAAATTCAGAATGAACAAAATGGGTACCTGGCATAAAAACACAGAAGTTAGTAAGTTAACTTTTCTTTCTGGCCAATTACCAAAAAAAAAACAAAAAAACAAAAACAAACAAACAAAAACCTTCCTAAAAGGAAGCAAGCCCTTGATAAAATTCTTTTTCCCTACTGTTCTACTTTATTTCATATGAACACAAAACATACACCAAGGAGTGTGAAGCTGGTCTTCCTTTGTATTTATGTTAAAAACTCAACTTCTCTTGGGGCCTGACAATCTCACTTCATTCCTCCACCTTTCTTCCTGAGATTCTTTTTTGGTTTTCACTCCCTTCCCCTCACCACTGCATTATGTGGTTATTCCTGCCATCTAGTGGAAGCATGAAATAATAAAGCTTTTATGAAAACCACTTTAAAAAAACAAACAAAAAACCACTTAAAACCAAATGAAAGCCTTCTCTGTTTTAATAAATATATATTGATGATTAATAATTATACAGAAGAACTAAAAAAGGCAGAAAACCTGGGCCAATGGAGTATAAGAACAAGAAATCTTGGCTAAAAACCACCCTTGAAATTTGGGGGTGTGTAATATTGAAATAAGGAAAATGTTAGTCATTGTTTTTCATGAAATTTTTAAAGATTTTATTTCTTTATTTGACAGACAGAGCTCACAAGTAGGCAGAAAGGCAGGCAGAGAGAGAGAGGAGGAAGCAGGCTCCCCTCGGAGCAAAGAGCCTGATGTGGGGCTCGATCCCACAGGACCCTGGGATCATGACCTGAGCCGAAGGCAGAGGCTTAACCCACTGAGCCACCCAGGTGCCCCTAAATTTCTTTTTTTTTAATTCATGAAAAATTCAGGTAAGAATCCATAGCAAAGACTGCAACAAGTCAATTGTTCAGCATGGCCCTGACGGATGGCAGAGGCGGAAAAGCTCAGCCTTTGGTTTCATTTTGGCTCACCTACTTAATAGCTCGTAACTTCTCTAAGCTTCCATTTCACCTGTAAAATGGAATAGCACTAAACTCAAGAGCTCCAGTAAGGACTAAACAGGTAACAGCGGTACTTAATTCTTTAAAAAATAGTCATTTTTTAGGGGTGCCTGGGTGGCTCAGTGGGTTAAGGCCTCTTCCTTAGGCTCGGGTCATTATCCCAGGGTCCTGAGATCGAGCCCCGCGTTGGGCTCTCTGCTCAGCGGGGAGCCTGCTTCCTCCTCTCTCTGCCTCTCTGACTCCTTGAGATCTCTCTCTATCAAATAAATAAAATCTTTTTTAAAAAAATAGTCATTTTTTAAAAAGATTTTATTTATTTATTTGACACAGAGAGAGTACAAGTAGGCAGAGAGGCAAGGAGAGGGAAGAGGAGAAGCAGGCTCCCCGCTGAGCAGGAAGCCTGACACAGGGCTCCATCCCAGACCCCGGGATTACAACTAGAGCTGAAGGCAGCCACTTAACTAAGCCACACAGGCACCCCTAAAAAATACTCATTTTCTAAAAGTAATTCCTATATTCAACATGGGGCTTGAACTTATGACCCTGAGATCAAGATTCTGATGCTCTACTGCAAATAACTCAGCCAAGTGCTCCCAAAATAGCCATTATTAAGAGAAATGAAAAGTTTTGAAAATTGCAATCCCAACAATAAGCCCATAAATAATCACAAGGAAAAATGAAAGTAATGTGTCTGCCCACAAATGTTTTTCAGTTGGCTCAGATTTATTTTTGTTTTGTTTTTTAAGATTTATTTATTTTAGAGAGAGAAAAAACACAAGTCGGAGGAAGAGCAGAGGGAGAGACAGAATCCTCAGGCAGACTCCTAGCTGAGCACAGAGCCCAACATAGGGCTCAATACCAAGACTCTGAGATCATGACCCGAGCACTGGCTCAGATTTGAATAAATTATTATTTGTATTATTATATCTAATATAATTATATATAATTATATAATACTTATAATTATTATAAATAAACTATATCTTAATATATAATATATATATCTTATTTATTATTATTATTTATTTACTTATAACATATACTCTATCAACTTTCCAAAAGTGATCTAGGGCAAAGTATATAAAAATCCAAAAGAAGGGCAACTAAAAAACTAAAGCAAAGCTTTTAAGAATGGTGCAGGAAGGGTAACCTGGGTGGCTCAGTCAGTTATGTAGCCCTGCACCGGCTCCCTGCTCAGTGGGGAGTCCGCTTCCCCCTCTGACCCTCCCCCATCTCATGCTCTCTCTCTCTCTCTCTAATAAATAAAATCTTAAAAAAAAAATTTTTTTTTAAGATTTTTTATTTATTTACTTGGCAGACAGAGATCACAAGTAGGCAGAGAGCAGACAGACAGAGAGGGGGAAGCAGGCTCCCCGCCGAGCAGAGAGCCTGATCCAGTGCTCGATCCCAGGACTCTGGGATCATGACCTGAGCCAAAGGCAGAGGCTTTAACCCACTGAGCCACCCAGGCACCCTTTAAAAATTTTTTAAAAAGAAATTACAGAGAACAATAATGCCAGCTTTTCAGAAAAGGGAAGAAAAGGGTGCCTGAGGGGCGCCTGGGTGGCTCAGTGGGTTAAGCCGCTGCCTTCGGCTCAGGTCATGATCTCAGGGTCCTGGGATCGAGCCTGCTTCCTCCTCTCTCTCTGTCTGCCTCTCTGCCTACTTGTGATCTCTGTCTGTCAAATAAATAAATAAAATCTTTAAAAAAAAAAAAAAAAGAAAAGGGTGCCTGGGTGGCTTAGTGGGTTGGGGCCTCTGCCTTTGGCTCAGGTCGTGATCCCAGGGTCCTGGGATTGAGCCCCGCATCCGGCTCTCTGCTCGGCAGGGAGCCTGCTTCCCTTCCTCTCTCTCTGCCTGCCTCTCTGCCTACTTGTGATCTCTGTCAAGTAAATAAATAAAATCTTAAAAAAAATTTTAAAAAGGGTAAGAGAAAGTGATTTAAAATAGGTAAATTTAAAGTTAATCCCAGATAATGACAATAACTGTACACTGAGTTTTAAGAAGGTAACTCATGAACACACAGGAAAAGAAGTAGTCATTACATAAATCACTAGGAACTAATATACTTCACTAAGAATGAGTCATCTGTAAGACAACTTCACAAGGTCATGAGAATAAAGCAATACATATAAAGTACCCAGTACATGCTTGGCACTTAGGATGACAATGAAAATGAGATCAAAGGAGGTGGGAAGTCACTAAAGGTTTCCTCAGAAAGAAACTTGATCTGAAATTTGCAAGAACGAAAGAAACTAGGTAAGTAAGAATGAAATCAGAAAAGACAATAGGACACAATATATTCTCAATAAACCACTTTTTTAATGGAAAAAGGAGGAAAATTGGAAGAGATAAAAAACAAAATAAACCAAATTACAAGGGGTTACAGTGTAAAAAGCCTTGCATACCAGCCTAAGAAAAATTAATAGAGGTTTTTGAGTTCAAAGTGGATTTTTTTTTTTTTAAGATTTTATTTATTTGACAGAAAGAGAGAGATCACAAGTAGGCAGAGCAGCAGGCAGAGAGGGGGAAGCAGGCTCCCTGCTGAGCAGAGAGTCTGATGCAGGGCTTGATCCCAGGACCCTGAGATCATGACCTGAGCTGAAGGCAGAGGCTTAACCCACTGAGCCACCCAGGCGCCCCAAAGTGTAACAACCTTCAAAATTAAACTTTTCAATTTTCTAAATTTAATGATACCATAATGACAGGAAAGTTATAAGCCTTTTATAATTTATAAAATACTTTATAAATGGGCTGATACGGAAGTTACTATAGCATCAAAAAATTATAATGATTTATACAATAGAGCATCCTTAACCTCTCCCCTGCTAGTGGGGAATAAAAAAGTGAAAAGGAGGGAAAAAGAAAGATCAAAAAGAAAAAGCTGTGTACCTACAGTGAAGTGGCCAAGTGTCACCAATGACGTCCTAGACTGCCCACCTCAGTTACCCTGAGGATAGTAAGTATTAAAATGCTTACCAATAAGAAGACTTTTTAGCCTTCTGTAGTCTTCTGTTACATCAAAATCATCACCAGCAAATATTAACATGGGTTTTGTTCCCTCAGGACATTTACTATTCTATGAAATGGAAAAAAAAATTATAGTGATATAATAATCAATTCTCAACTGTTTATAAGCTGATTTTACAGTAGTCGATACTTATATACATTGATTAGTTTTCATATTTTGACTGTCCCAAAACTCTGATACTGATAAAATCTAAAGACTTGGGGTACCTGGGTGGCTCAGTCGATTAAGCGTCTGCCTTTGACTCAGGTCACAACCCCAGGGGGCTGGGATGGAACCCCACATTAGGCTCTCTGCTCAGTGGGGAGTCTGCTTCTCCATCTACTCCTCCCCCCTGCTCATGATCCCTGTGTCTCTCGCATAAATAAAATATATATATTTTTAAAAATCTATGGGGTGCCTGGGTGGCTCAGTGGGTTAAGCCTTTGCCTTCGGCTCAGGTCATAATCTCAGGGTCCTGGGATCAAACCCTACATCAGGCTCTCTGCTCAGCAGGAAGCCTGCTTCCCCCTCCCTGTCTCTCTGCCTACTTGTGATCTCTGTTAAATAAATAAAGAAATCTTTAAAAAAGAAATCTAAAAACTTAAAACTACAGTTGTAACTTTTAAACTAAAATATAGTTTTTTGCTTCATTGCCTCACATTTTCAAATTAATAAGCAGTCAAAGAATGATGCAAGCTACTTTTTAACATTATTCTATTCAAAGAATAAAAAAAAAAGCTAAAATTGCTGCAAAATATACATAGCCCTTTAACAGCATCTCAGAGTCTAAACAAAGTTAATTTCTTTGAATTATTTACTACCACTGTGCCTTTCCTACTGTATCACATAAAAAACAGTATTTTTAGGGGTGCCTGGACAGCTTAGTCTCTTCAGTGATGCCTTCAGTGAGGATCCTGGGGTCCTCTCCTTTTGCCCCCCTCTTGGTGCATGTGTGTGTGTGTTCTCTCTCTCTCACTTGCTCTCTCAAATAAGTTTTTAAAAACATTAATAAACAGTATTTTAAATGAAAACTAATCTAAACTACCAACTAAACATTCAAATGGGAAGAAACAGAATTTCATACAAGCTACAGAAAGTATGAGGAAACTTCACCAGAATGATTGGAGTTCTTACTATAAAAGTATTTTGTCCACTTTTGGATTTTTTTTTAATACAAAGAAGAACATGATATGAATAATAAGAACCTTTAAAAGCCACCAGAATAGGGCACCTGGGTGGCTCAGTGGGGAGCCTGCTTCCCTCCTCTCTCTCTGCCTGCCTCTCTGCTTATTTGTGATCTGTCTGCCAAATAAATAAATAAAATCTTTAAAAAAAAAAAAAAAAAGTGCCACCAGAATAAAAGAAGAAAAAAATCTAATAAAAAAAATTTTAACTGAATGATTAATTCCTGAAGGCAAACAGCTGTTAAGTCTGAGCTTTCCATTGATTCTAGCACCACCACTCTGGTTCCAGTCAAGAACTGTACAAATCTAGAAATAAACAAACAAACAAATAGACAAGAAGACACACATCCTCTGCCCCAGGACCAGAGGTCACCTGTTGCTTTCCTGTTCACCATGACCACTTTTGTTGACACTCTGCTTCCAAACTCTGAATCTTAACTGTCTATACTTAGGAGGTGTGCCTAAGATCGGTCTGTGTGATCTAGGGCCTGAACAGACCTACCAGACCCAATGACTCTTCCACCTTCTGTCTGTGCTGACCCCTATGTCTATGGGGTTGTTTAAGTATACAGAAGGTAGGAGAAAGTGATGTGACATCCTGACCACAATGCATAGTAATAAAAAATATCATGATAAGTCACGACCCAGTAGACACATCATTAAAATGTAACTGAATGAGGGGGCACCTGGGTGGCTCAGTTGGTTAAGCATCTACCTTCCAGTCGGGTCATGATCCCAGGGTCCTAGGACTGAGCCCTCTATCGGGTTCCCTGCTCATGGAGAGCCTGCTTCTCCCTCTCCCTCTGCCCTTGCACCTGCTTGTGCTCTCTCTCTGTCTCTCTCTCGCTTGCTCACTCTAGCTCTACCTAAAATAAATAAATAAATAAAATCTTTAAAAATATATATATATATTTTTTTATACATATTTTCACAACTGAACAAGTTATATGAAATAGTACTTAACATATAGGTCACTGATAGTTTTCACAATGTGAAAACCCAGAGCAAGAAGAAACTACAACACATGAGCTTTATTTGAATAGTCTGAAAGGCATAAAAATTCAAAACATTATATAAGTACTATGATTATAATATACTAAAAATATCATAATTACGTGTCATCCTTGAACTAACCTTCTGAATTTTTACTTTTTTTAAGACATATTTATTTGAGAGAGAGAGAGGAAGAGCATAACCCCAGGGAGGGGCAGAGGAAGGGAAAAGCTTTAGCAAACTCTTCACTGAGTACGAAGCCCCATGCGGGGCTCCATCTTACGACCATCAGAGATCATGACCTGAACTGAAACCAAGAGTTGGACGCTTAACCTACTGTGCCTGCCAGGGGCCCCTGAATTAAGTTTTGTTTTTTTTTAAACAAAGTGAAAAAAGGGAAGTAATTCTTATAAATCACACACAGAATTCCCAAATAAAATATCCCCTGGCACCTGCAATGTATCTTATCCTATCTAAAATAAAACCAACTAGCCTTAAATTTTATCATCTCATTCATTAAGGCTTATGTTATGTAAAATAACCATCCCTAGAAGTTTGGCCACATCTGAGAAGACAGAGTCCTAGAATAGTCACTCAATTTCCTGGTAGAATAGAATCACCTGTTGCTTGAGAGTAAACAGAAGAATAAGGCAAGTAAAAAAGAAATACTGTTGAAAAGGTCTTAAAAATAAAAAGGTAGACATAAAAGGAAATAAATATGAAAAGAAAGTGGGCGCCTGGGTGGCTCAGTGGGTTAAGCCGCTGCCTTCGGCTCAGGTCATGATCTCAGGGTCCTGGGATCGAGTCCCACATCGGGCTCTCTGCTCAGCAGGGAGCCTGCTTCCCTCTCTCTCTCTCTGCCTGCCTCTCTGTCTACTTGTGATCTCTCTCTGCCAAATAAATAAATAAAATCTTAAAAAAAAAAAATATGAAAAGAAAGTAAAAAAACATGCAATTCCAAAACAAACTAAAATAGGTTATAATGGAATAATGAGGTAAAAGTGAAGGTCTGGCTAATAGTCTCTGTAGAGGTGGGCACCTGGGGGGCTCAGCCAGACGAATGTCTGCCTTCGGCTCAGGTTATGATCCTGGGGTCCTGGGACTGAGCTCTGCATCCAGCTCCCTGATCAGCAGAGAGGCTGCTTCACCCTCTCCCTCTTCCCCTCTCCCCTGTTCATGTTCTTTCTCTCAAATAAATTAATTTTTTTTTAAAAAACTTAAAAAAACAGTCTGTGTAGGAACTACCAATGTAAGCAGATCGTTGTCATCAATTAGTGACTTTTACAGTTATGGATATGCTCCATGAGTGAAAATTGAGTATTTAATTTTTAAATGGTTCTTGTTAGGAAAGATCTCACAATAATAATTTTGTGGTCTGGTATAGAAGCTATACAGTAACAGAAGAATTTCTTTGCTTAGAAAGTAAAATGCAAAGAGTGGAGGAGTTGGCATGCTCCCATCAGCCAGTGCGCGCACCCACTAACAGGTGACCAAGCAGCAGCAGTGAAGAAGGTGAGATGGGGATATGCTGCTCATCTCCAAAGGTTCATGCGTTGCAAAGACAAACTATAATAAAATAATCACTTCCACCATAATCAAGCATCACAGTTTATACACTTCCCCAAACACCTTCCAAAATCCTATCTGCACTGATTAGCATTTTCACATATTACCTCATTTGATACTGTTATACCTATTTAATTTTTTAAAGATTTATCTATGTATTTTAGAGAAGGAGAGAGTAAGAGCAGGGTGAGAGGCAGAGGGAAAGGATCTCAAGCTAACTTCCCGCTGAGCACAGAGGCCAACAAGGCTTGATCTCACAATCCTTGGATCATGACCTGAGCAGAAATCAAGAGTCAAACACTGACTGAATAAGCCATCCAGGTGCCCCCAATATTGTTATACCTGTTTAATACCTGACTGCAAGTGAAGGTCAAGACTTGTCCCATTACAAGTCATCTTAATGGCCAACACAAGCCTGCAAGCCAAATGTTCTGCCTCGAAATCTAGTCTCGGGCCACTGTTCTACCTTGTACCCAGTACCCGGGGAAGCTACTGTAGCTAAGTCTGGATCTGGTAAGAGCCTTTTTCAAACCCACACAAAACTTGCAAGGCACGTCATATATTTTACAATTCTTTCAACTATACCATTGGTGACTCTCAAAGACCCATAAACTAAGAACAATTATGTAAATGTCCATTATAAACTTCAATATGATTCTTTCAATGTTTGATTATACCATTTACTATATGCATGACTCCAGGTCACCAATAAAATCCCTCTGGATCCTGCTCTCCAACTCTACACAACAGAGAAAGTAATTTCAGGATTACATAGGGTAGCCACGAAGTCTAAATAAATTAACTACTTGATGGAATATTTGATGGAACAGATTAAGCCAGAAACAGAATTCTGAAGGAGAAGAAGCCCAATCTGGACACAAGAACTGAATTAGGACAGTTTTCTTGCCTTTCTATTTTAGAATCCCATTCAAACAAAGGAGACACAAAGATGAAAGTCCTGAAGGGAAGGGCTGAACCAGAATTTTGGTGGCCAGCAGCCTAAATACTGTAGGCTCACCTATAGCATCCTAGGTTTAGAACGGGGTTCACTTTGAAAACTCTGATACTGAGGTGCCTGGGTGGCTCAGTCAGTTAAAAATCTGCCTTCTGGGGGCGCCTGGGTGGCTCAGTGGGTTAAAGCCGCTGCCTTCGGCTCAGGTCATGATCCCAGGGCCCTGGGATCGAGCCCCGCATTGGGCTGTCTGCTCAGTGGGGAGCCTGCTTCCTCCTCTCTCTCTCTGCCTGCCTCTCTCCCTACTTGTGATCTGTCAAATAAATAAATAAAAATCTTTAAAAAAATTAAAAAAAAAAATCTGCCTTCCGATCAGGTTATGATCCCAGGATCCTGGGATCAAGCCCCACATTGGGCTCCTTGCTCAGCGGGGAGCCTGCTTCTCCCTCAATCCCCACTTGTGCTCCCTCTCACTCACCCTCTCTCTCAAATAAATAAAATCTTTAAAAAGAAAGAAAGAAAGAAAGCAAACTCTGGTATTTCTGAGGTTCCATAAAATAGGTGCTATGACAATTCAGAGGGAGAGGATAGCATTTAAACTATGGCCCAGACAAGAGTTAATAATCGCTCTGTAGTCTAACTGCCAGAAAATCTACATTTGTGTTATATGCAGTACGACTTCTTTTTAAAGTAAAGTAAAATTTGCTTTTATCTCAGAGAACACTAGGATAAAAATAAAGTTCTTTCTCTTTAAACTACAAAACTGTAACAGTACTCTTCACCACAAGATGTCACTATTGCCCAAGAGCAATATTACAAAACGCCTTTTTTTTTCTTTTTTTGAAGATTTTATTTATTTGACAGACAGAGATCACAAGTAGGCAGAGAGGCAGGCAGAGAGAGAGAAAGGGAGGCAGGCTCCCCACCAAGCAGAGAGCCCAATGCGGGGCTCGAACCCAAGACTCTGGGATCATGACCTGACCAGAGACAGAGGCTTCAACCCACTGAGACACCCAGGCACCCTCAAAATGCCTTTTATTTTTATGCTTAGTATCTTACCTTAATATCTTTCAGAGAGACAAATTTCTCGATACCCAATTCAATCATATCCAGCACATGGTAGTCATACATACGACCTAGAAGGAAAATACATTTTCTTTTAAGTATTTATTTTTCCCAAACAGCCATCTTATATGTACCCACTTAATTTGCATGTTCAAAGTGTTAGTCTCTGCCTCTTTTTTCCTCTCATACCCCACCAAACATGTCTCCTCTTTCTTAAACTTTCAACTCTACCTAGAACAGATTGTTGCAATCCTGGCCCTGAAAGAATCTTGGAAATTTAGCCAAACTCCCTTATTTTATATAAGAGTAAATAAAGGCTCACAGAAGGAAAAGGACTTGCCTACACCAGTGACCATGCCAGACCAAGTGCAATACTTACCAGGGAAGGGTTCATTTATGTGGTAGGTATGCTACTTTGTGTTTTTCTTCTCTAACACTGATTTAAGGTACGTGTATTTTACATTAGGAAAATATCTGCAACTTTAGGTAAAGTGATATTTACATGCCTATTGTTTACCTGCAATCTCGTAGATAAAAAGGTTTATTCAAAATCACAAGGAAAATTTTTTTAAAAACTAGCTTAGAGCTTACTTTATACTCCTGAATCCTCAACACCATCAATTAACCTGAGTCACAAAACTGACTTTGTAAATAACAATATTAGAAAGTAAATGACTGGGGCGCCTGGGTGGCTCAGATGGTTAAGCATCTGCCTTGGGCTCGGGTCATGATCCTGGAGGCCTAGGATCAGGGTTCCCGCTGGGTGGGGAGTCTGCTTCTCCCTCTCCCTTTGCCCCTCCCTTTACTCCTTCTCCTTCTCACTCTCCCTTTCCCTCCCTCCTTCTCACTCACTCCCTCACTCAAATAAATAAATAAAAATCTTAAAAAATAAAAAAAGTAAGTAAATGGTATTTACCTATTACTAGATTATTTGGCCGCTTCTTATTATGGGAGCCAAACATAAATAAAGAGCAATCTGACTTCTTTGAAAAGAATTCCTGTAAAACCAAAAAAAAAAACCTCTAATTAATGCATTAATACAAGCACTTTAAGAATCATACCTCTGAACTTAAAAAAAAAGGTAATGAATACTTAATGAACTAGATAGGAATAAGCAGAGAGAAAGGGACTTTATTTCTAGCTTTTTACTATAATTTTCTGATTTGGGTGTACCTAAGGAAAAGAAATAAGTTCAAGACTAAAATGTGCTGGCTGCCTGGGTGGTTCAGTCATTAAGCATCTGCCTTCAGCTCAGGTCATGGTCCCAGGGTCCTGGAATCGAGCCCCACATCCGGCTCCCTGCTCAGCAGGAAGCCTGTGTCTCACTCTCCCACTCCCCCTGCTTCTGTTCCCTCTCTCGCTGTCAAATAAAGAAACTCTTTAAAAAAAAAAAAAGAATAAGACTAAAAACATGCTTAAGTTTAGATTACTAAATGAGAGTATTTATTCTCAGCTATGCAGTTTTGGAACAGCACACTGAGTATTTCATTTACTGAACAAAGGCCTTTATTCACTAGACATTACTACCATCAATGGTACATCTTACCATCCATTTAAAATACATATGAAGAAGGGCATCTGGGTGGCTCAGCTGGTTAAGCCTACAACTGTTTTTTTTAAAGATTTGAGAGAGCGTGCACACGTGCACAAGTATGGGCCAGGCGAGGAAGGAGAGGGAGAAGCAGACTCCCTGCTAAGTGCAGAGCTCAACTCCGGACTCAACCCAGGACCCTGAGATCAAGACCTGAGCCAAAGGCAGCAGCTGCTTAACCAGATGAGTCATCCAGGAACCTCTAAGCCTCCAATTCTTTTTTTTTTTTAATTTTTTTTTTTTTAAAGATTTTATTTATTTATTTATTTGACAGAGACAGATCACAAGCAGGCAGAGAGGCAGGCAGGGGCGGGGGGGGAAGCAGGCTCCCCGCTGAGCAGAGAGCCCGATGTGGGACTCGATCCCAGGACCCTGAGATCATGACCTGAGCCGAAGGCAGCGGCTTAACCCACTGAGCCACCCAGGCGCCCCTAAGCCTCCAATTCTTGATTTCAGCTCAGGTCATGATCTCGTGTTGTGGGATCAAGCCCTGTGTTGAACTCTGTGCTCTGCAGAATGTGGGCATGGAGCCTACTTAAAAAAAAAAAAAATTTTTTTTTAAGTGTCCAAAGAAATGAAAATGCTTTCTTAATTTTTTTTTCTTACATTCTCTTACTATGACTAACACCCCAAAGCTATCCATAAACTACCTTTCACATATATACAGTACTCATCTCTGTTGTTGGTCTACATAAAGTCTACCTTTTGTTAAAATTCTAAAGCAAGCATAGTCAAATTATCTGCAAAAGGCCATAGAGTAACTATTTTTAGGCCTTTTATAAAGAAACCCCTTTAAAAAAAAAAAAGAAAGAAAGAAACCCTTTAAAAATACAAAAATCAGGGTGCCTGAGTGGCTTAGTTGATTAGCCGTCTGCCTTCAGCTCAGATCATGATTCCAGGGTCTTGGGATCGAGTCCCACATTTGCCTCTGCCTCTCTGTCTCTCAGGAATAAATAAGTAAAATCTTTGTTTTTTTTTTTTTTTTAGTTTTAAAATTAAAAAAAAAAATACAAATATCATTCTTAGTTTATAGGTCTCATAGAAACAGGGATTTAACCCACAAGAGGTATATTTGCTAACTCTTGTTCTAATGCACAGTTCCAAAATTATAGTATAAGAAATGTGCTTAGAAAAAAAAAAAGTCCTACTGGAGGGATACATAGTCAGAAGGAGGAATTCAACCACATTTCCAACTTGGCCACTGTTTCCACAGCCATTTTGAGCTCTATGGTCTGAGATTTTCTACATCCAATGAAATATCTCCTATCTCTGGAGGTGGAATATCCAAGAGAGGAAAGGCACAATTATCAAGTGTAAGAAAAACCATCATATCAAAATAGGATTGAAAAAGAAGTACAGAGGGATGCCTAGGTGGCTCAGTTGGTTAATCATTTGCCTTTGGATCAGGTCATAGTCCCAGGGTCCTGGGGTTGGGCTCCACATCAGGCTCCCTGCTCAATGAAGAGTCTTGTTCCTCCCTTGGCTCCTTCTCCCCACCTCACTCATTGTTCTCTCTCTCCTTCTCAAATCAAATCTTTTTTAAAAAAATTTTAAAGGGGTACCTGGGTGGCTCAGTTGGTTAAGTGTCTGCCTTTAGCTTAGGTCATGATCCCATACTCCTGGGATCAAGCACCGTGTCAGGCTCCTTGCTCAGTGGGGAGTCTGCTTCTCCCCCTGCCCCTCCCCCTACTCATGCTATCTCCCTCTCCCTCTCTCTCTCTAATAAAATCTTTAAAAATCAATTTTTAAAAACACTGAATATTGATTTCCCTAAATATGTTATAATCTCCAATGCAGTTAATTGCTACATTAGAAGTTCAATTTTAGTCTTCTAATTAATTACTGAAATTCTATTGAAAAGTTCTTTCTTGGGGCGCCTGCGTGGCTCAGTGGGTTAAAGCCTCTGCCTTTGGCTCAGGTCATGATCTCAGGGTCTTGAGATCAAGCCACACATCGGGCTCTCTGCTCAGCTCCCCCTCTCTCTGCCTGCTGCTCTGCCTGTTTGTGATCTCTCCCTCTCTCTGTCAAATAAATAAACAAAATCTTAAAAAAAAAAAAAAAAGTTCTTTCTTTTAAATTCACTGAGAAGGGTGCCTGGGTGGCTCAGTGGGTTAAGCCTCTGCCATCCACTCAGGTCATGATGTCAGGGTCCTGGGATTGAGCTCCGCATCGGGCTCTCTGCTCAGCGGAGAGCCTGCTTTCCCCCCATCTCTCTGCCTGACTCTCTGCCTGTGATCTCAGTCAAATAAATAAATAAATAAAATCCTTTTGAAAATTAATTAATTAATTAATTAATTCACTAAAGGAGCTGGGTGGCTCAGACAGTTAAGCATCTGAGTCTTGATTTCACCTCAGATCATGATCTAAGGATTCCAGGATCAAGCCCCGTGTTGGGCACCACTCAGTTATCGGAATCTGCTTAAGGATTCTCTCCCTCTCCCTCTGCTCTTTCCCCGCTGCTCATGTGCACAGACACGCATGTTCTCTTTCACTCTAAAATAAATAAATCTTTAGGGGCGCCTGGGTGGCTCGGTGGGTTAAGCCGCTGCCTTTGGCTCAGGTCATGATCTCAGGGTCCTGGGATCAAGTCCCGCATCGGGCTCCCTGCTCAGCGGGGAGCTTGCTTCCCTTCCTCCCTCTCTGCCTGCCTCTCTACTTGTGATCTCTCTCTGTCAAATAAATAAATAAAATCTTAAAAAAATAAAATAAAATAAATAAATCTTTAAGAAATAAATTCACTGGGGCGCCTGGGTGGCTCAGTGGGTTAAGGCCTCTGCCTTCGGCTCAGGTCATGATCACAGGGTCCTGGGATCGAGCCCCGCATCGGGCTCTCCGCTCAGCAGAGAGCCTGCTTCCTCTTCTCTCTCTGCCTGCCTCTCTGACTATGTGTGACCTCTCTCTCTCAAATAAATAAAAAATATCTTTAAAAAAAAAAAAAAAAGAAAGAAAGAAATTCACTAACTAAAATGGAAAAACAAGTACTGGTGTTCCCCTCAAGAGAACATAATTCCATTCCAATTTTTTTTTTAGTATCTTTTAATCTTTTTTTTTTTTTAAATAAGGTCTACACCCAAGGTGGTACTGAAACTCAAAACCCAGAGATCAAGAGCCACATACTATACTGACTGAGCCAGCCAGGCGTCCTCCATTCTGAATTTTTTAAAGTCAATTTATTTATCTACTTATTTATTTATTAAAGATTTTATTTATTTATTTGACAGAGAGAGACACAGTGAGAGAGGGAACACAAGCAGGAGGACTAGGAGAAGGAAAGCAGGCTTCCCACCAAGCAGGGAGCCCGATGCAGGGCTTGATCCCAGGATGCTGAGATCATGACCAGAGATGAAGGCAGAGGATTAACAACTAAGCCACCAGGTGCCCCTTTTTCAGTTGATTTAGTTTAAACCACTTATTCTCTTAAGATTTTCTTTAGGGAAAAAAAAAATACCATCACATACCCAAAGTCCACTCAACATTCTCCATTTACTAAATATCATCCTTTATCTTCTGATTTTATTCACTAGCCTTTTTCATTTTAGTTTGGTTGCCAATACACTTAAATAGGAATTTGATTAGTAAAGCAACTGACAATTATTGGAAACAATTCAGGTAGCATTCCTTGTTCTAAAAATACTCAAAGAAAGAAGTCGGATTTTTAAAAATCAAACATGCTTTATAAGAAGACTTATAGGGGCGCCTGGGTGGCTCAGTGGGTTAAAGTCTCTACCTTCAGCTCAGGTCATGATCTCAGGGTTTTGGGATCGAGCCCCACATCAAGCTTTCTGCTCAGCAGGGAGCCTGCTTACCCCCCACCTCGCCTGCCTCTCTGCCTAGTTTTGATCTCTGTCAAATAAATTTTTTAATTAATTAATTAAATTTTTAAAAAATGAAATGACTTAAAAAAGCTTCCTTTTGATAATCTATTAATTATGCACATAAAATATAATTCAGCTTTTAAAAATTCTGTCAATATACTTGCAAGCAGTGAATGATACTGGTCATAGTGAGATATAAGATCTATAGTTATATTTTGAAAATATAAAAGTTCTTATTTCTTTTTTTTTTTTTTTAAGATTTTATTTATTTATTTGACAGAGCGAGATCACAAGCAGGCAGAGAGGCAGGCAGAGAGAGAGAGGAGGAAGCAGGCTCCCTGTCGAGCAGAGAGCCCGATGCGGGCCTCGATCCCAGGACCCTGAGATCATGACCTGAGCCGAAGGCAGCGGCTTAACCCACTGAGCCACCCAGGCGCCCAAAAGTTCTTATTTCAAAATAATAAATAAATGTCTTATTTCCCTTCTACTTCACATTAAAATTCCCTCATATAGGAGGATTTCTAATTCAGAAACATCACAGATTAGAAGTACTCAAAGAGTACTAATTAGTCTGAATAATCATTTACATATTCTCTTAAATCAGAAAGATTCTTGGGGTGCTTCGGTGGCACAGTCAGTTAAGTGACTGATTCTTAGTTTTGGCTGAGGTAGTGATCTCAGGGTCTTGACATTGAGCCCTGTGCTGGGCTCCACTCTCAGTATGGAGTCTGCTTAAGATTCTCTCTCCTTCTCCCTTTGCCCCTCCCTTCCCTGCATGTACGCTCTCTCTCTAAATAAACTAAAAAAAAAGATTCTTGTACTCACCAATGACGTCTGATCCTCAAATGGTCTTGTAATGTTTTTCCTAAGAATATTTTTAAAAGGTGACCTTAATTTTAACAATCTTAATAGCAATTCACCAATAACAGTTAAGTAACATATTAAATAAGGATAACTTTATATTCAGATAATCAAAAATAAAGCTGGAGGGACAGTCATTCATTCAAATATATATTTAGTGCCTATTATGTGTCAGGCACTGTTGTAGGATCCTTGCTTTCCTTGCTTTCATGGAGCCCACATTCTAGTGGGAAAATAAAAATTTCAATAATAAATGCAGTGATGAAAATAAAATAGGGTATTCTATTAGTATGAAGAGTAGAAAATGACTATTTGAGCTGAGATAATGAATAAGTCATTGAAAAATTCTGAGGCTAAGAGTATTCTAGGAAGAAGGAACAGAACAAACAAAGACCCTGAGATGGAAACAAGCTTAGACTACTCAAGAAATGGAAAGAAGGTAAGTGTCACTGAAGCTTAGTGTGCAAAGGGAAAATGGTGGGGCATGAGGTCAACGATGAAGACATGGTCCATATTATGTAGGGCCTTGTTGTTCAAGGTAAGTAATGTAGATATTAACAGAGTAACTAACGGGAAGAACTGGAGAGTTTCAGGCAGGAGTGGTAACACTGGACTCAAATTCTCTTTTTAAAGGACTGCTCTGTGCACTATGTAAGAATGTAATATAGTAGGGCAAAACTGAAAAGAATTAGTAAGAAGTTATTACAGTAATCCAGAAGGGAAAGAAAAAAACGGTGCATTGGATTAGGAACATTAGTAGTAGAGCTAGAGAAGCAGTGGGCAAAACATGCTATCTTTTTTTTTTAAGATTTTATTTATTTATTTGACAGAGAGAGAGATCACAAACAGGCAGAGAGGCAGGCAGAGGGGGAGGGGGAAGCAGGCTCCCTGCTGAGCAGAGAGCCCAACACAGGGCTCAATCCCAGGACCCTGAGATCATGACCTGAGCCGAAGGCAGAGGCTTAACCCACTGAGCCACCCAGGAGCCCAAAACATGAGAGAGAAATACAAATAAATATTTCTCTTTGCTTAAATATGCATAAACAAATTCTGGTAAAATATGTAAGAAACTAATGAGAGGGGGTTGTTCTAGGAAGAGTGTTTATATTTTCACTTATAATTTTTGATTTCTAATTATGTAAATGAAGTTTCTATAAAATAGCTCATAATTTTTATGAACCAAAATCTATATACAACATGATCTCAATTTTGCTTAAAGAATAAAATAGGGACTCCTGGGTAGCTCTGTTGGTTGAACAGCCAACTCTGGATTTTGGCTCAGATCATGATCTCAGGGTCCTGGAATTAAGCCCCACCTCCCACTCTGTGCTCAATGGGGAGTCTGAGAATTCCCTCTCTCTCCCTCTGCTCCTCCCCCCTTCACACACTTCACACACACACTTGAAGGGACGCCTGGGTGGCTCAGTGCGTTAAGCTTCTGCCTTCGGCTCGGGTCATGATCTCAGGGTCCTGGGATCAAGCCTGCTCCTCCCTCTCTCTTTCTGCCTCTCTGCCTACTTGTGATCTCTGTCTCTCAAATAAATAAATAAAATCTTTAAAAAAAAAAAAAAAGAATAAAATAAATGTGAAAATGTGAAATGTGTGCGAAAATGGGTGAAGGGGAGTGGGAGATACAGGCTTTCCATTATGAAACCAGTAAGTCATGGGAATAAAAGATACAGTATAAGGAATATAATCAGTATCATAGTAGTGACAGCAGATAGCTACAGTTCTAGTAAGCAGAGCATACTGTAAAGACTTGTCAAATCACTATGTTTTACATTTGGAACTAATGTAACATTGTGTGTCAACTATACTCAAAAAATATATATATACATACAGGGGGAAAATATGTCAGAATGTAATAGTGATTATTTACTCCATTATCCATTATCCCGATTATCTAAGAGAAATACGGACTACCTTCATAGTCAGTAAAAAAAAAAAAAAAGAATATTACTTTTAATGATGCAAGGAAAACAGAACAAGAAAAATTATTGCAGCATTTATGATTAATAGCTAATTGTAATTCACAAATAAGCAAATATGGCCTGTTGGAAACACAGAAAATTCAAATTAAACAAAGTATGATTTTCACGTCTTAAAAATATAAACCAAAGAAGGTAATGGTCCATGGAACTTGTATATTACACTCTGCCAAAAGGACAATCTTTTCAAAAAGCAATATAATTAATATGTACTACTGAGTGGAGGAATCTCATTTAAGAACTAATTCAAAAGGATAATTCATTTGTGTAAAATGGCCATTTTGGCATTATTTATAACAGCAAAAAAGGAAAACCTAAATTCCCCCAAATTAAGTTACAAGTAGGGCGCCTGGGTGGCTCAGTGGGTTAAGCCGCTGCCTTCGGCTCAGGTCATGATCCCAGAGTCCTGGGATCGAGTCCCGCATCGGGCTCTCTGCTCAGCAGGGAGCCTGCTTCCTCCTCTCTCTGCCTGCCTCTCCATCTACTTGTGATTTCTCTCTGTCAAATAAATAAATAAAATCTTTAAAAAAAAAAAAAAAGTTACAAGTAAATTTTAATATAACCATTTAATAGGCATTATACTAGCACTGAAAATAATATCTAAAGGATCACCTATCAATAGAAAAACGTTTATAGGGCGCCTGGGTGGCTCAGTGGGTTAAGCCGCTGCCTTCGGCTCAGGTCATGATCTCAGGGTCCTGGGATCGAGTCCTGCATCAGGCTCTCTGCTCAGCAGGGAGCCTGCTTCCTCCTCCTCTCTCTCTCTCTCTGCCTGCCTCTCTGCCTACTTGTGATCTTTCTCTGTCAAATAAATAAATAAAATCTTTAAAAAAAAAAAAAGAAAAACGTTTATAATATGAGAAAGGCTTGATATAAAATTTAATGTATGGCAACAACACAGAAAATTTTTAGGTATTTTGGTAACGAAAGAAAACAGACTCTAAGGGCTACCTGTTGTATGATTCCATTTATGTGACATTCAGAAAAAGGAAAAACTTTAAGGATGAAAAGCAGTTCATTGGTCAAAGGGGGAGGGGAGGGGTGGACTACAAGCGCACACTGCACAAAGGTTCATGATGATGGAACTATCTCTGTATGCCGAACTGTAGTGCCAGACACAATTCAATGCATTTTTCAAAACCCACAAAACTGTACACCACAAAGAGTAAATTTTACACACATAAACTAAAACTACCAGCAGGATGTGGAGAAAAACCCAAAACAGAATACAAACTGTGATAAACAACCCTAACTGTTGTTTGAAGGAATAACAATCACATTAAAGAGGCAGAAAAAAAACAAACCTGTATTACATTGGGAACCAGTATTTGAACTGGATATTCTAAAGCTAAAGACAGAAAAACAATACACATATTCTAAACTCTAGTTAATTTGTTTCTTATAGGATGAGAAATTCTGCAACTATGTATATATTAGAATTACACAATTAAATAAATATGTAAACTATCAATAATGAAAGCCAGGTTTCTTGAGGCCAGAACAGAAAAGTTACAAGTAAGGAAGTAAAGAAGAAAGGCTGGAGTGAGGTCGGTGGCACTGGGCTGGAACTGGAAGTATCAGTATGAACGCATGATTTTTAGTATCGATAATAACTGAGGGTCTTTAAAATATATAAATATAAACTTAGATGAGCATGTATGTATAGGTTAATATGCATAATACATATTTTAAGCTCTGTCTGCTGAAGGGATCCAGAGACAATGACACTCCCATAGCAACAGAGCATATTTAGTGCCCAGATCTTTGTTTCTAAATTATCAGTCTCCAATATATGGAAACAGGGCTCCATACAGAAGGGGCTGATTCCAGAGCTGTTGTAAGGAAAAATAAAAGATGAGCATGAGGCATCCTGTGGCGCCAGAAAGGAAGTACTCAAACACAAGGAGCATGCTGAAAAAGCACGGGTACCAACCTGAAAGAGAGCCCAGTGGCCAAAGGCAGAATTTGAGCAACAAAATAATGATAGCATTGGATTTTAAGTCCAAAGAGTATAATAAATATCTGTAAGTCCACACTAATATAAATGAGCAACTCAACAGAGGAAGAGAGAGAGATTTTCCTCACAAAATTCCAATTAATAAATGAAGAAGGAATAAGGAAGATAGAAACCACCAACAGAATACCAGAGTAATCATCTCTGTAGACAAATCCATTGATGGGTGCCAAAATGAATAAGTAAAGTGTAAGGAGAAAGGACTATCTGCATAATCTTTGCAGAGTCTCCAAATATTTATTAATTACAAAGGAAAAAACAGTAAATTTATAGTGGAGAAACCAAGGAGACACCACTTTAACTGAGGTTAATGCTCCCAGCATTAATACATCCTATACTCCCTGGTATGATTTATGGAGAAAAGCACATCCCTTCTGTGATATTCCAGCCAAAAATCCCTAAGTCTCAATCCACTCATGAGAAACTGACGACAAATCCAAAGTGAGGGACATTTTACAAAATAATTAACAAGTACTCATCGAAAGTGTCAAAGTCATCAAAAAAGGAAAGACTGGGAATTGTCACAAATGGGAGAGTACGGAGACATGACAACTAAATGCAATGTAGGATCCTGGAAGAGAAAAAGGATATTACTGGAAAAACTGGTACAACCAAATTAAGTCTACGGTCCAGTTAACATTATTGTACCAATGTTAATCTCTTACTTTTGGTAACAATACTATGGTTATGTATGATGCAACATTAAGAGAAACTGAGTGAAAGTTATGAAAAATCTACAAATTTCTGCAACTCTTCTGTAAGTCCATAATTACTTCAAAATAATACATATATGCTAAGATTACAACTATGTAAGTATTCAATACAAATGAAAACACACAGGAAAAAACTAAATTTTAAAAATACTAATAGCTATATATATGTAAGGAACTGTCCTGTTTTTTAAACAAAATACTTTTCTAAATTTCCCATAATGTAATTGTTTGCTACTTTTATAATAGAACAATATAAGTCAAAATAAAACAAGTCATTACTGGGGCACCTGGGTGGCTCAGTGGGTTAAAACCTCTGCCTTCGGCTCAGGCCATGATCTCAGGGTTCTGGGATCAAGCCCCGCATAGGGCTCTCTGCTTGGCAGGGAGCCTGCTTCTTCCCTTCTCTCTCTGCCTGCCTCTCTGCCTACTTGTGATCTCTGTCTGTCAAATAAATAAATAAAATCTTTAAAAAAAAAAACAAAAAACAAGTCATTACTTACTTTTTATACAGAACTCCATATGGTTTTTTCAGGGCATACTGTAAAACATAATTTATAGCTTTCAAAACAAATTACATTCTGAAAAGCAGATGGAAAAATTAAATTGCATTGTATCTGTCATTACACAAGATTACCTGGTCCCTGAATACTATTCTGATGTCTCCTGCTTGGCTCCCTTTTAATCACCTATTAAAAGCTGCAACATAAGTTTAATAACCTAACTTAGACTGGACTTTCTTAATCTAAAGTTTCCAGGCCCTTTCAAAAACCTATCCAACTTATATGATTCCTTTCATTTCTTTAGAGTCTACTGATTCCACACTATTTGAGAGTAGAAAGAAAACATAAAAATAAATCCTATCAGAAAGGCTGACAGAGTTGAAATAATGCTGTCTGGAGATAAGAGAACGGAGAAAGAATCCCAGTAATAACAATCAGAATTCTAGTCGGGAGTTTAAACACAGCCCTTTAAAAAATTCCTGTCATTCAACCCTCTTTCCATTTTTTTCTTAGTTCTTTCCACTCATTCACTAATAATCACTTGTTCCCTATACGGTTAGTTCTGCTCTACCATAAGGAATAACAAAGATCTAAGGCCTTCCCTTGCATTAGGGGAAGGGGTAAATGAGGAAAACAATGAAAAGAAAAATGATCACTCATCAACAATCAGAGCTGATGAACAAAGGAAATTCAGCACTAAAACCTATCTTTTTAAGTACTAAAACTTTTTTTTCTTTAAGTTTATTTATCTGCTTTATTAATCTCTATAGCCAAAGTGGAACTCAAACTCGTGAATGTCTTCCAAAGGAGCCAACCAGGTACCCCTTCAGTACTAAAACTTTTAATAATTCTTGACCAAATGTTTCCCTGCCTTGGTGTAATGCACATGACCACAGTGACAACTCAGGAATCATCAATATGAATGTTAAAGTACCACCATTACCTGTAATATTGTGCTATTCTTAGAGCTTACTTAAATATAGGGCCACGATCCTACCAACACAATGACACGGACAGAAAGGATGAGCATGTATTAGACATTTAGATATCTGAACTACTGTATTTAACAAGCAAGCATAGAGAGTTTAGTCAAATTAAAAAATCTATTAAATTACTTAGTTGATTTAACTCAAAGAAACTATCTGCTGTATTTAGGGCCTAAATATCCAACCACCAAGTAGGTATCTCCATAGACTATGCCTTTCATTCACTGATTAAACATTTACTGAGCATGTACTATGTGCCACACACTGGGCTAAACATCAGACTACAGAGGCAGAAAAAAATATAAAGCTTTTACCATCAAACTTATATTACAGATCCTGAACTGAACACACCACCTCTCTGTCCTAACCTGCTTCAGCTGGTATATTCTCTAATTGGCATTAGCACTCATCAAGAATCCAACCCAGAAACCATGCCCAAACCCTTCTACACCCAACATCTAGTCTCTCTGATCATCTCTCATTTTCACCAGCACTACTACACTCCAGATACTCGTTACCTGCCTGACAACAATGGCAGAATTAGTTTCCCGTATTTGCTCTCAATTTTCTCTGGTCAAACCGATTAAAGGAGCTGATCATGTCTGTCACCTCCAATCTTTCGATAGTTCCTTAGAGCTTTCCGAACAAAGCTCAAACTCCATGTTACTATCTGATCTCTGTCTGTTCTTCTAGCTTCATCGGGCCCATTTCCCCTTTAGCCATCCACAATTATTTACAGTTCCCCAAATGTAACACGCTCCTTCACATTCCCTTTTGCACAAGTATTGTCAACAGCCTTGGAAGACTTTCTCCTCTCCCTCCTCTCCTCCTACTTGCTGTGACTCCGCCTTCAAAATGAAGCGTAAGTGTCTCCTCTGTGCATGGCTACCCTTACAGGATTTTAGCTCTGCCTCCCAGCCTACCCTGCCCATGCCTCCAGCACAGCACTTAATTCACAATGCTATAAAGTCTTACTTGCCTGTCTCTTTTTAAGCTCCCTGAATGGATAGATGTGTCTTATGTAACTATTAACCCTCAGCACCTAACACAGTACTTGGTATTGCTGAAGGAATCGACAGTTAACATGCAGTTATTTCACTTTACAAACTAGCTACGTTTCTTAAATGCGAGTAAACCAAATTCTAGTAATTGAAACCAGCTGAAATTTACTAAGGGAACTACAGTAGCTGCTTTAAGGAAAACCAGTGGTTAGTGGCTTGCCAAGGCAAATAACCTCCAACCTGAGCCTAAGGCTAGCAGTTCTTAAGGCAAGGCAAACTTATCCATGTATTTCTGCAGCAGCCTAAACAAGCATGCAGAAAAGGTCCTAAAATAATTTCAATACCATTTGAAAAATAAGTGTGCATGGGTGCCTGGCTGGCTCAGTTGGTAGAGCATGCAACTTATGATCTCAGGGTTGCAAGCTCAAACTCAACAGTGGGTGTAAAGATTACTTAAAAACAAAATCTTTTTTAAAAATTAAAAAATAAGGGGTGCCTGGGTGGCTCAGTGGGTTAAGCCTCTGCCTTTGGCTCAGGTCATGATCCCAGAGTCCTGGGATCAAGCCCCACTTCGGGCTCTCTGCTCAGTGGGGAGCCTGCTTCTCCCTCTCCCTGCCTCTCTGCCTACTTGTGATCTCTGTCTGTCAAATAAATAAAATTCTTAAAAAAAAAAATTTAAAAATAAAGGTATACACATATACATACCACATCTTTAAGTACTTGTGTCACCATGGAATTTGCATTTCCCCCTTTAATCAGCATAGCATTTTTAATATTTTCACTGAGTTTCGGTTCTCTCTTCTCAAGGAATCTCTTGGCTCTTTTCGTTTTGGGCTTTCTGTTCAGAAAATCAAAATTCATAACAACTTAGAAAGTTTTCCTCATAGTACGAAACCATGACTTGGCAAATGTGCAAATTCTTAAAAACCAACAGTTATTACAAAACATTTATCAGTTAGGATTCGACCATTAACCAAAATCTCACTTTTTAGGAAGATAATAGTAAAAGATATTCGGTTATTACTATGAATTAAGTTAATTTTATTAGCTTTTGATTTTTTTAAGAAGCTTTCACTTTTTTAATATCCCCAGCATTCTTTTATTACTGCTTTTTTCTAAATCTTTATTAAAAAAAAAGACTCAATGAATACTGTTGCTATTTTTACTCCATTATTTTTTCTTCAGTCTAAAGCAAACAGTACTCTTACCCTAACACAAAGAATTGCACACCAACTAGTGATCATCTGTGGACAGTTACTAAACACAGAGAGATAATTATTTTTTTTTTAAGATTTTATTTATTTATTTGACAGAGAGAGATCACAAGTAGGCAGAGAGGCAGGCAGAGAGAGAGAGGAGGAAGCAGGCTCCCTGCTGAGCAGAGAGCCCGATGCGGGACTCAATCCCAGGACCCTGAGATCATGACCTGAGCCGAAGGCAGCGGCTTAACCCACTGAGCCACCCAGGCGCCCCCAGAGAGATAATTATTAACTGCCATATCTTTCATCCAGGTTTAAGACCACAATGCCCACCAGGACATATACGCTATCCCACTCCAACATCACAGCTGAGAAAGTCAGATATTATTGCCACCAACAGGAGATAATAATGACTGACAATTTTACAGTCACTCTATTAAGGCTTATCTTCACCAAAATCCCAAAACACCAGTAAAATTATTATCTTCATTTTTGAGGCCAGGAAGGTAATCTGGCCAAGGTCACACAACTTACAAGTAGGCCAATCTTCAAAATGAGTTAGATTTAAAAACTCATCTAGACCAATAACTCTGCAAAATATGAAGGGAAAACAAATTCATTATTCTGATTTTATGATGCAGGAGCAGAATGTTTTTGTACATTTCTGTTCAGAAAAAGGGCTTCACTTCTGCTTCCACTATATATTGCTTTTCCAACAGTTCTCCGCCATCTACTGCAAGAATTCCTCTCTCTTAAGTAACTATGACCTTCCATCCTCTTTTCAGTCCTATGGACACTTTGGGCAGGAAAAGAAAAATAGAATATACACATACTCGGGGCACCTGGGTGGTTCAGTGGGTTAAGCCGCTGCCTTAGGCTCGGGTCAGGATCTCAGGGTACTTGGATTGAGTCCCGCATCGGGCTCTCTGCTCAGCAGGGAGCCTGCTTCCCTCTCCCTCTCTCTCTGCCTGCCTCTCTGCCTACTTGTGATCTCTCTCTGTCAAATAAATAAATAAAATCTTAAAAAAAAAAAAAAAGAATATACACATACTCAACTTACCATGCAGAGTTTAAAAATTCTCCTCCAGATAAAATGTCAAGCAATATAAAGCTTCCCACCATTTATTATTTGATAAAAGTACACATTTGCTAAATCAAATTAAGAAATATTTAGTATGTCTATACTAAAAAAAAAAAAAAAAGTGCTCTATGCTTTATATTCCATGTGGTTTGTCACTTCTCACTAGCCCGCAACTAATATAAATAACATCTTTTACGTTTGTTCCCCAATCAGATCATCATCTTACTCATCTTTGCAGTCCCCATACCTGAAGGAATATAAAACAGATGCGCAAAAACCTCTGAATTAATGACTAAAAGAACTTTTCATTTTGATTGGCTGTTAACCCAGGCAGATCTCAAGAAATAACAGCAGGACTAGTTAGGAGATCAATAAATATTTTCTGAACGCATTTAAAACATCACCTCAAGAGAAAGAAAAGGCTAAGAACATTTCTACGTGCTGTAGCAAAGGCTTTATATACATTCTCGCTGATAATCCTCACAATGCTATAAAGTACGATTATTACGAACGCTATTTTACAAAGTAAACTGAGGTTTAGGGGGGTTATATGGCCCAAAGTCACAAAGCGTTGCGAATGCGCCCGGACTGTCACCTACACCTGTCAGATGCCGAGGCCTTGTGTTGGTGACCGCTCATTCCCTCACACTTCTTGAGAAGCCCAGGGCGTCTCTAACTGACCAAGCTAAACCGCACCAACATCTCCGAGCTACCACCTGGCAATTCCCACAAGTGGACTTCCGGACTCTCAGTCTCCCGCAGAGCGGCACCAACAGAGGGATACCCAGGCTGGTGGATACACTGACCCACCGAAGGCCCCACTTATAGGGTGGGGGGAACGAGGGGAGGCCAGGCAGAGCGGAGACTTTTTCACTCTTCCGCACTACAGGAGTCCCACTCTCCAACGTCCCACAAGAGAGGACCCAGCGTACTCACACAACTCGATCCAAAGCGTCCATGGCTACCGCAGCGTGAACCCGAGGATCGCACGTGTCCGCCTGGTCTCGCGAGATAGCCCAGCACTCTGGGACAGGCGGAACCGGAACTTGCTCTTGACGCCACTTCCTGGGACCGCCATGTTGGCGGTGCTTCGCCATTGCCGCGTTGTCTTGGTTACAGATTTTTGCCATGTCTCTTGGCCGGAAGTTGACATTCTAGGTAATACTGCCTGTACCAGCTTGATGGACATGGCTGTGTGTATACCCGAAATAAGATATCCAGGGACCAGATGTTATTCTGGGAATCTCCCAAAATGCTAAATGTCACAGCGGCATGCTTTCTGTATGAAGAATAAGAATCGTAGAGATTCTATCAGATTCTTTTTTCATGAAAGTAAAACATTTCCAATGCCCCATTTGAAACTTTTAGGGTTTGTAGCGTTGAAATGTTTTTCAAATATACACCAGTGACATAGACTAATTCTTCCTTGAGGGAAATTTATTTTGTTTTAAGTTACCCATGAAAGTAAAACACTTAAAATGCTATATGTATTATATTTCCTGAACTTTATGTACTGAATCTAAATGACATTAGCTCAGAATACTATAATCATATTTTAATGACTAGAGTTCATTGTGCATTAAATTGGGCAAGAAAAATTTTATTTTCACTGATACTATTTTCACATGTGTAACAAATTTACAGGTCCTATTCTCTTAGTTTGTGAATCCTACCCATTCTTTTTTTTATATTTTTAAAAATTTTTATTAATTCTACCTATTCTTAACATTATCAGTTATATGCAGAGTGACTCCACAGCTGTAGTTTCTTAAAAGGAAAATTAAAACAAGTTTTTTTTTCCCTGTTTTCCAAAGAAGTAAAATAAAATAAAGATGTCAGTAGGGCTGCATTCCCCCGGAAGCTCCAGGGGAGAAACTGTTTTTTTCTGCCTTTTCCAACTTCTAGAAGCTGTCTGCATTCCTTGGTACTCCTCCGTCTTAAAAAGGCATCACTTGAACTTCTGTTCCCATCGTCACATCTTTCTGACTCTGATACTCCTGAATCCTTCTTATAAGAGCCTTGTAAATACAGGTGGCCCACCAGGATAATCCACAATCATCCCCCATTACAAGATCCTTACCTTAATCATATAGCAAAATCCCTTTGGCCAGGTAAGGTAACATATTCACAGATCCCTAAGTTTAGGACATGGACATCTTTCCAGGGCAGCACTATTCTACCAAGTTCCAATTTCTCCACTCTTTAGCAAAATTTCCTTAATTTTGTCCATCCTTTTTTATTAAGGCATACCTGGGTGTGAATTGGTTTTCATTTATATTTCCCTGAGGGCAAACGATGTTGAAATCTTTTCGTGGGCTCATTGGCCATTTATATATATACCTTCATTAGGAAAATGTTTATTAAAATTACTTGCTCAATTTAAAAATTGTGTTGTCTTTTTATTGTGGATTATACATAAGTTCTTTTTTTTTTAAAGATTTTATTTATTTATTTGAAGAGAGAGACCACAAGTAGGCAGAGAGGCAGGCAGAGAGAGAGAGAGAGAAGCAGGCTCCCTGCCGAGCAGAGAGCCCAATGTGGGACTCGATCCCAGGACCCCGAGATCACGACCCGAGCTGAAGGCAGCGTCTTAACCCACTGAGCCACCCAGGCGCCCCTATACGTAAGTTCTTTGCACATTTTAGACATGAGATCCTTTTCTCTTATACAATTTGCGAATATTTTCTCCCACTGAGTGTCTTCTCATTCTCTAGATTGTGCTCTTTTTTTTTTTAAGATTTTATTTATTTATTTGACAGACAGAAATCACAAGTAGGCAGAGAGGCAGGCAGAGAGAGAGAGAAAAGGAAGCAGGCTCCCTGTCGAGCAGAGAGCCTGACTCGGGGCTCGATCCCAGGACCCTGGGATCATGACCTGAGTTGAAGGCAGAGGCTTTAACCCACTGAGCCACCCAAGCACCCCTAGATAGTGTCCTTTGAAGCAAAAAAGTTTTCAATTTTGATGAAGTCTAATTTATCTATATTTTTCTTAAGTTGCTTTGTATTCTATCATATCTAAGAACCCATTTCCTAATCCAAGATGATAAAGATTTACACCTTTATTCTTTCTTTCTTTCTTTCTTTCTTTCTTTCTTTCTTTCTTTCTCCTTCCTTTTCTTTTTTGGTCTTAGACCTGGTCTTTATTCACTTGGACATTGTATGAATGTTCCAATTTTCTTTTTCTTTTTTTTTTTTAAAGATTTTATTTATTTATTTGACAGAGAGAGATCACAAGTAGGCAGAGAGGCAGGCAGAGAGAGAGGAGGAAGCAGGCTCCCTGCTGAGCAGAGAGCCCGATGCGGGACTCGATCCCAGGACCCCGAGATCATGACCTGAGCCGAAGGCAGCGGCTTAACCCACTGAGCCACCCAGGCACCCTCCAATTTTCTTTTGCTGAAAAAAGTATAAAAATAATTTTATATAGGAATCCATTCATTACTGCAAATCTTCCTAAGTCCCTGCAAATGGCTCTAAATGAGGGTAAATGAATGAACAAGAAGGAGAGCTATGCGGCAGGGTGAGGTTGGGCCAATCCTCAGGCACTTACCCAGATTCCTGTTAAAGACCTCTCTGTTCCTTCCTGTTAGCGCCCACCAGCACCCATAGGTTCTCATGGCTAAGCACCCAGCAGAAAAGGGCATTTGAAAAGGTCTAGGAGGAGCTGTAGAGTCAGAGGATGGGGAGGAGTGAAGGCTAAAGGTGGTGCAGCAAATATCCAGGTCCACCCGCGGATTCCCTCCTAAGAGTGGGAGGATCTGACAGAACAAAGCAGTGGGGCTGGACAAGATGGTGGGTCGTCAGTTCTGTGCCACTGAGTGGCAGTCAAGCCTGGCTTCTGGGAGGGCTGGGAGAGAGCAAAAAGTCGCCAGAGAAAAAGAGGCAAATACTTTGGCTCTGTGGTTGGAAGGGCTGAGCCTCCATTCTCTGCTCTTCTAGCACAGTAGAGATGCTGGTGCAGGAGTGGGAACTGTGGCCAGAACTCTGCACTGAGGGATGGATGGGGAAGCCAGGAATCTTTGGCTCTTAAGCTATGAAGAAGTAGGGTTGGAGAGGACTCCAGGCAGCCCCCAGATCAGATGGTTTCTGTCTCAGCCACGTAGGGCACGTCTTTGTCAGTCAAATGTTGAGAACAGCCATCACAAACACCTTTACTCTTGTCCAGATTATAGATATAACTGTGGTCCCCAGGGGGTGAAGAAAAGTGGAGGAGGGGCGCAAACACTTCTGAGGATATCAGCTCCTTCAGCAGCTCTGAAGCTCAGGCACTCTCATGTGGGACTGAAGATTTCTGACAGCTCCTCAGGAAGTTCTAGAACTTCTGTAGGGTCTGCCTTGATGGACTCAAAGGAAGTAAAAGGGATGGGTCCAGATGAGCTATTGCTGCTGCTGCTGCTGCTGCTGCTGCTGCTGCTGCTGCTGCTGTTACTGTCCAGCAGGGCAGAGGACTTCAGTGGCTAGTGGCTAGTGCTGTGGAGTCCAGCGGGAGGGAACTGGGTTCACCATTGTCCTTGATACCAGTTCCAGGGCCAGCACTCATTGCAATCTGAGCTGTTGGTCCAGTCACCCACTAGGTTTCAGTGCTGCCAGGAAGAGGGGTGAGAGTGGCCACCCGAGTGCTGTTTGGATGTGAGGCATCTTGGTGCTAGGTCAGGGCAGGCTTGGACAGAGGTGGAGGGGTAGAGACAGCAAGAGGGGTCAAGAACAGATCCCTGGGTGGCAGCACTGGCACCACCATGGGCAGTGAGCTCCAGGCCTCCTTGTTCAGCAGCACCTCAGTGGAGTCACTCACGTTTTTCAGATGCTTCTCATACTTGAAATCTGGTACCTGAATCCAGTCCTTCTGCCCACTGAGACCCTCTGGGGTGGGCACCTCAAGGTGTTACTGCTTGAAAGGAAGATGTCTCAGGAAAGCATCTGCATACGTTCTCATGAGTGACATAGGTCAAGCCGCTGTTCTGCACTGTCCTCTGTGACCCTCCAGTTGCTCTGCTGTACCCATCCGGTGCTTGTCCAATGCTCCTGCTACTGCAGGTCCCTGATATCTTTTTTTTTTTTTTTAAGATTTTATTTATTTGACAGACAGAGATCACAAGTAGGCAGAGAGGCAGGCAGAGAGAGAGAAGGGGAAGCAGGCTCTCCACTGAGCAGGAAGCCTGATACAGGACTTGATCTTGGGGCCCTGAACTCGAGCTGAAAGCAGAGGCTCAACCCACTGAGCCACCCAGGCGCCCCCTCCCTGATATCTGTCTTGAGCTCAATCAGCTTTTATGCTTTTATGTAATTTCCAGGGTATGGCCAGGCCCTAAACACTGCCACTAGATGCTGTTCTTAGGTTTTTCTGCATCAGCCACATATCTTCCAGCACATCAGTAATGTCATACACCTGGCACACAGATAGGCTGTAGTTACGTTTTGAGTTCAAGCATGGCCTTCTGCAGAAGTGACATGAACTTGGTGGTAGGAAGTCCCAAGCTCTTCTAGAGCTGTCTGAGGTGTCTTGGGGTGCCTAGGGGCATTGGCACCTGTAGCCCAGCCTCTGCCATCATGCCTGGCTGCCGACTTCCCTCAAGCCAGGCCAGACTAGCACCCTATTTTCTTCAAAGAGTTTTATAATGTCAGCTCCTTCATTTAGGCCCCTGGGCCATTTTGAATTAATCGTCATATATTGTTTAAGACAGGGGATCCGGGTGCCTGGGTGGCTCAGTCATTAGGACATCTACTTTCAGCTCAGGTTATGGTCCCAGGGCCCCAGGATCAAGTCCTGCATCAGGTTCCCTGCTCAGTTGAGAGCCTGATTCTCCCTTTGCTGATCCCCATTCTTGTGCTCTCTTGCTCTCTCTGCCAAATAAATAAAATCTTTTAAAAAATAAATAAATAAAAGGTGGGGGGGGTGCCTGGGTGGCTCAGTCGTTAAGTGTCTTCCTTCGGTTCGGGTCATGATCCCAGCCTCCTGGGATTGAGCCCCTTATCGAGCTCCCTGCTTGGCGGGAAGCCTGCTTCTCCCTCTTCCACTCTCCCTACTTCTGGTCTCCCCCCGCCACCCGTCTCTTTGTCAAATAAATAAATAAAATCTTTTTTTCTTTTTAAAGGGCAGGGGACCCAACTTCATTCTTTTGTATATGGATATCCAGTTGTTCCAGTGTCATTTATTGAATAGATTCTTTTTGCTCCATTGCATTGCCTTTGCTCCTTGGTCTAAAATCAGTTGACTAGAGGCGCCTGGGTGGCTCAGTCAGTTAAACATCTGCCTTCGGCTCAGGTCATGATCTCAGGGTTCTGGGATCAAGTGCCTGCTTTGGGCTATGTGCTCAGCAGGGGATCTGCTTCTCCCTCTCCTTCTGCTCCTCCTCCCACTCATGCCCTCTCCCTCTCTCTCAGATAAATAAATAAAACCTTTAAAAAACCTAAAATCAGCTGACTATATTTATGTAGGTTTATTTCTGGGCTCTGTATTCTATCTATTCTGTACTGTCTATTCTTCTGCCAATTCTCACCGTCTCTATTACCGTAGCTTCATACCAAGTCTTAAAGCTGGGTAGTTTCAGTCCTCCTACTTTGTTTTTCAGTGGTGTGTAGGCAATTCTGGGTCTTTTCTTCTCCAAATAAACTTTTAAGTTTTTTAATGACTGATTGATTTTTTTATGAAACTTTATTATTAAATGTACAATAGGATCTAAGACAACACTTCATTCTAGTATAGGTGACAACAGATACTATAACAGGGAATCCAGATGTTTAAACACGAATGGAATTAAGGATCACCATTGCCTCAGGCACAAGAAACAGCTTACTTTTGTCACATTTCTAAATTCCACCTGTGACCAGAGGGGCCGTCCCCCACAGCCTTCACTTTTAGCTCCTCAGGGTTTTGCTCCTCTTTCTGTTTCTGCTTAAATGCCCTATTTTGCTCGTCCATTTGCTTGGCTTGCTTCTTGGGTTGCTTCAGAGGCTACTTCTTGCCACCTTCTTGGCCGGACACGGCACCTACCCCTGCTTCCACAGACCCTGCCACCAGAAACCTCTCTATATAAACTTTAGAACCAGTTTGCCAGGGGTGGTCAGGTGGCTCAGTCTGCCTTCAGCTCAGGTCACGCTGGATCCCAGAGTCCTGGGATCGAGCTCCATGTAAGGCTTCCTGCTCAGAGTGGAGACTGCTTCTCTCTCTCCCTTTGCCTGCTGCTCCCCTTACTTATGCTCTATCTCTGTCAAATAAATAAAATATTTTAAAAAGGAAGTAAAAAAATCAGTTTGTCAATATCCACAAAATAACTTGTTAGGATTTTGACTGGGATTGCACTAGATCTATACAACAATCTGGGAAGAACTGACATCCAGACAATATTGAGGCTGATATCCAGGATCTATAAAGAACTTCTCAAACTCAACACACACAAAACAGATAATCCTGTCAAAAAATGGGCAGAAGACATGAACAGACATTTCTCCAATGAAGACATACAAATGGCTATCAGACACATGAAAAATGTTCACCACCACTAGCCATCAGGGAGATTCAAATCAAAACCACATTGAGATACCACCTTATACCAATTAGGATGGCCAAATTAGCAAGACAGGAAACAATGTGTGTTGAAGAGGATGTGGAGAAAGGGGAACCCTCTTACACTGTTGGTGGGAATGCTATATGGTGGGAATGCTAGTTGGTGCAGCCAATTTGGAGAACAGTGTGGAGATTCCTTAAGAAATTAAAAACAGAGCTTCCCTATGACCCTGCAATTGCACTACTGGGTATTTACCCCAAAGATACAGATGTAGTGAAAAGAAGGGCCATCTGTACCCCAATGTTCATAGCAGCAATGGCCACGGTCGCCAAACTGTGGAAAGAACCAAGATGCCCTTCAACGGATGAATGGATAAGGAAGATGTGGTCCATATACACTATGGAGTGTTACGCCTCCATCAGAAAGGATGAATACCCAACTTTTGTATCAACATGGACAGGACTGGAAGAGATTGCGCTGAGTGAAATAAGTCAAGCAGAGAGAGTCAATTATCATATGGTTTCACTTATTTGTGAAGCATAACAAATAACACAGAGGACATGGGGAGATGGAGAGGAGAAGGGAGTTGAGGGAAATTGGAGGGGGAGATGAACCATAAGAGACTATGGACTCTAAACAAACTGAGGGTTTTGGAAGGGGGAGGGATGGGTGAGCCTAGTGGTGGGTATTAAGAAGGGCATGTATTGCATGGAGCACTGGGTGTGGTGCATAAACAATGAATTGTTACACTAAAAAGAAATCAAAATTTAAAAAAAATTTTAAAAAAATATTGAGTCTTCCTATCCATGAATATGGAATATCTTTCAATTCTTTGATTTCTTTTCAGAGTTTTATTGTTTTCCTCATATAGATCTTGTATGTATTTTATTAATTAATACTTAATTTTTTTCATCTTGCTAATATAGTTGTTTTAAATTTCTAATTCCCTTTGTTCATTGCCGGTATATAGGAATGCAATTGCCTTGTGTGTATTTAACTTCTATCCTGCATCTCTGCTACAATTGCTAATTAGTTCCAGGAGTTTTTGTTTTTGTGGTTTTTTGGTAGATGCTTTCACATTTTCTACATAGATGATCATGTCATCTGGAGCAAACAATTTTATTTCCTCCTCAATCTGTACGCTTTTAGCTCCCTCTCTTGTTTGATTGCATTAACTGGACTTCCCAGTGCAATGCTAAAAAAGCAGTGTTGAGGGGGGACATTCTTGCCTTTTTCCTGATCTCAACAGGAAAGCTTCAAGTTTCTAACCATTAATACGTTAACAGGAGGTTTTTTGTAAATAGTCTCTATCAAGTTGAGGAAGTTCTCCTCTTTCATTTCTGACATTAAAAATCTGTCTCTTTAACTAGTTAGCCAGACTTGAGTCTTAGCAATTTTATTGATCTTTTCAAAGAATCAGCTTTTGGTTTCTTTGATTTTCTCAATTGATTTCCTGTTTCCAATTTCATTTACTTTTTTTTTTTAAGATTTTATTTATTTATTTGACAGATGGAGATCACAAGTAGGCAGAGAGATAGGAGGAAGCAGACTCCTGCCAAGCAGAAAGCCAGATGTGGGGCTCAATCCCAGGACTCTGGGATCATGACCTGAGCCTAAAGCAGAGGCTTTTACCCACTGAGCCACCCAGGTGCCCCCAACTTCATTGACTTCTAATTTTTATTACTGCTTTCTTCTGCCTACTTTGGATTTAATTAGCTTTTTTTTTTTTTTTCCTAATTTTCTAACATGGAAGCTCAGGTGATTGATTTTAGATCTTTCTTCTTTTCTAATATATGCATTTCATGCTATATATTTCCCTCTAAGTGCAGCTTTCACTGTATTCCACAACTTTTGACAAGTTTTCATTTAGTTCAAAATATTTTAAAATTTCTTTTGAGAGTTCTTGCACTGTGTTACTTGTGTTGTTTAATCTCTGAATATTTTGGAATTTCCCAGCTCTGTTATTGATTTCTAGTTTAGTTTCATTGTGGTCTGAGAGTAGACATTGTATGATTTCTATTCTCTTAAATTTGATAAGGTATTTTTTATTCCCTAAATGTAAATGCATTTTGATGAATGTTTATGAGAGCTTAAGAAGAATGTATATTCTATTGCTGTATGAAGTAGGCTATAGATGTCTCATATATCCAGTTGATTGACAGAGTTGCTGAGTTCAACCATGTCCTTGTTGATTTTCTGGCCTACCTGATCTGCGCATTTCTGATAGAGTTGCTGAAATCTCCAACTATTAGTGGAGATATCTCCTTTAAATCCTATCAGTTTTTGCCTCATGTATTTTGACACTCTTATTGTTAGACACACACGTTAATGATTGTTATGTCTTCTTGGAGAATTGACCACTTTATCAATATGTAATGTCCTTCTTTATTGCTGATAACTTTCCTTGATCTTAAGTTGTCTCTGTCTGAATTAATATAGCTACTCCTACTTTGTTTGGATTAGTGTTAGAATGATATTGTTCTGGGGGGGGGGGGGTGGGAGGTTGGGGTACCAGGTGGTGGGTATTATAGAGGGCACAGCTTGCATGGAGCACTGGGTGTGGTGAAAAAATAATGAATACTGTTTTTCTGAAAATAAATTGGAAAAAAAAAAGAATGATATTGTTCTCCATTGTTTTTAATCTTTTTTTTTTAATTTTTTTTAAAGATTTTATTTATTTATTTGACAGAGAGAAATCACAAGTAGATGGAGAGGCAGGCAGAGAGAGAGAGAGAGGGAAGCAGGCTCCCTGCTGAGCAGAGAGCCCGATGCGGGACTCGATCCCAGGACCCTGAGATCATGACCTGAGCCGAAGGCAGCGGCTTAACCCACTGAGCCACCCAGGCGCCCCATCCATTGTTTTTAATCTTTATGTGTCTTTGTATATAGTGTAGGTTTCATGTTGACAATATTTAGTTGGGTCTTGTCTCTTGATTTACTCTGATAAATAATCTGTTTTAGTTAGTGCATTCAGAGCACAGCAATTCAAACTTATTGCTGATATAGTAGGATTCATATCTATCATATATATTAGTTTTCTAGTTGTTGCCCTTGTTCTTTGTTGGTATTTTTGTCTTCCATTATTTTTGTCTTTTGTGGGCTTTTGAAATATTTTATTTTTAAGTTTTTAGAAGATTTTATCTATCTATCTATCTATCTATCTGATTTATTTATTTTAGAGAGACTGAGAGAGGGTGGTAGGAGGAGGAGCACTAAGAGGACAAGCAGACTCCTTGCCACGCATGGAGTCCAATGTGGGGCTGAATCCCATGACCCCGAGGGACACAGGAGTGTAAGAATCAGAGATGTGATGACAGAAGCAGGTGAGAGAGAGAGATTTGAAGATGTTACATTTGGGACCTCACACCAAGGAATTCTAATAGCTGGAAAAGATAAGAAAATGGATTCTCCCCTGGAGTCTCCATAAGGAATGCAACCCTATCAACGTCTTGATTTTAACCCCATAAAACTTAATCTTGGAAGCTGACTTCCAGAGCGACAATAAATTTAATGCGTTTTAAGCCACTGAATTTGTGGTAATTTGTTACAGCAGCAATAGCAAACTAATATAATCACCAAATGGGAGCATGGAATATGAATAGAAAATAAGGGTTTATAAAAACATGATAGTGAAAGAACTCTTATGTTGGATCTGAGAAAACTAGGATTTTGCTATCTTGACACCCTTATACATGACATGCACGTATGACTACATTAAACCCAAAACAAAGTACCAGTTGTCCCTCCACCCCCCTAAAAAGAAAAAATATATATATTTTATTCATTTACTTATGTGAGAGAGAGAGAGAGAGGGAGTGAGAGAGCCAGAGGCAGAAGCAGGCTCCCCATGGAAGAGGGAGCCCAATATGGGACTCAATCCCAGGACCCTGAATTATGACCTGAGCTAAAGTGACTGAGCTTAACTGACTGAGCCACCCAGTTGCCCAAAAGAAAATTTTAAAAGAAAAAATATAGGGACACCTGGGTGGCTCAGTTGGTTAAGCAGCTGCCTTCAGCTCAGGTCATGATCCTAACGTCCTGGGATCGAGTCCCACATCGGGCTCCTTGCTCGGCAGGGAGCCTGCTTCTCCCTCTGCCTCTGCCTGCCATTCTGTCAGCCTGTGCTCGCTCGCTCTCCCTCTCTCTCTCTGACAAATAAATAAAATTAAAAAAAAAAAAAGAAAGAAAGAAAAAATATACATAGCAGTATCTAGAAACATGTTGTAATTAAGAAAGGTGTATATTCACTCTGTATTTAGTCAATAATGCATACTTCTAAATAATTTTACAAAAAGGATTCTCTTGGGATCTCTGGGTGGCTCCACTGGTTAAGCATCTGCCTTCAGCTCAGGTCATGATCCCAGGGTCCTGGGATGAGTTCCACATCAGGCTCCCTGCTCAGCGTGGAGTCTGCTTCTCCCTCTGCCTGCCACTCCCTCTGCTTGTGCTCTTTCTCTCCCTCTCTCTCTAACCAATAAATAAAATCTTAAAACAAACAAACAAACAAAACACCCCAGGAGCACCTGGGTGGCTCAGTGGGTTAAGCTGCTACCTTCGGCTCAGGTCATGATCTCAGGGTCCTGGGATCGAGTCCCGCATCAGGCTCTCTGCTCAGCAGGAAGCCTGCTTCCCTCTCTCTCTCTCTGCCTGCCTCTCTACTTGTGATCTCTGTCAAATAAACAAATAAAATCTTAAAAAAACAAAAACAAAAACAAAACAGGATTCTCTTATTCCATAAGAATATAATGGTGGAAGTCATAAAAGAGAGACAGCAAACCCATTTTTAGAACCAATGACATTTCTGGAAGAAAATACTATGTATGCCTGACACATTAGGAAGTTTGTGTGGTTCCGTATGGGAACAGAATGAAATGAAAACAGATTCTAAAAAATTATCAGCTGCTACTGAATAGCTAACCACATGATATCATCAATAATTTCACTCAGCTGGCCATATCTGTCATAAATTTGTTATGATTAACTCTGTAGTTCGTAATGAACAAATGCCTGGATTTCCTAACATTTCCATAATGGCCTTAAGGTGTGCCCTACAGCACACTGTAGCAATATAATCCTATTAAATAGAATATCATTATCGTTATTAAATAGAAAATCGTTTCAATGTTAGAAGTAGTACTGTGACAGCTACATGGAGACTGTAGTTCCAAGATTCATTTGTAATTCTAGTAAGTCAGTAAGGCAGATCAATGGTGAAGAAATTCATTTGTGAAGTTCTGGTCTTACAAAATATTTCATAGTTGAAAAATAAGATTTATTTTACTAAATTCCAAACATTTATTCTCACTTACAGGTAAGGAACTAAAACATATTATGTTCTCTCCAGAATGTAAGACTTTATTATCCTCTTCAAGTTAGAACTACGTCAGTCTAGATCAGTTTCTTTAGCAAGATTACACATCTCAAGAATCTTGCATTCTACTTCCTTATACTTTTCTCTACTTTTCAAAATGGGTAAGGTAGTAATAGGATTAAGTGTGACTGTTACAGAGTGACTCTGACAAGAGACAAGTTATTTCTTGCACGTAAAGGCTGGAGGTAGGTAGTTGCAGTGTCTTCTCTGCCCGAAGAGGAGTCATCGTCCCAGGTTTGGAAGGACATTCACACTCACAGGACCCAACAGGCCTTATGGGAATGAACCCAGCACCAGACTCACTTAACTTCATAGGAAACAGCACAGCGGCACAACGCTTGTTTCAACAGGAGGCTCTACTCTGGCCCCCAAGTGTCAGCTCAGGTGTAAGGAGACACCTGAGTGCAGAAGCCATGCTGGCTTAGGAACGTCAGCTTCCCCAAGAACTAACATCTCTTGAAACAGCCATGAGTGCTGCTTTCAGGAATCTTTGTAATAAGAAACCTAATGCTTGGGGCGCCTGGCTGGCTCTGTCAGTAGACCATGCAACTCATGATATCAGGGTCATGGGTTCAATCCCCACGATGGGCATGGAGCCTACTTAAAAACACAAACAAACAAAGACTGTATTTTCCAATGGGCATTTATAGCTGTCATAGTCTTTCAGGTCTAGACACAATTTACCCATAAGGGGTCTTTTTTTTTTTTTTTTTTTTTCAGCAGGCTCCATGCCCAGTGTGGAGCCCAACACAGGGCTTGAACTCATGACCCTGAGATCAAGACCTAAGCTGAGATCAAGAGTCAGACACTTAACCAACTAAGCCATCCAGGCACCCCAATAAAGAATCATTTTTAATCACAAACAACATTGCCTCACATCACAGCTGACATTCAATTATTACCTTGTCTAGTAGATTTCCAGAAACAATGCCAAAGGTAAACTTGAAGCCATTTCACCATGGGGAAAAAAGAAAAGATTTATTAATCTTTATTCCTGGCAGTCCAGGGCAGCATCATATCAGGATCCAACCTTCTATCTTGTTGCTCTGCCACTCATGGCTTCTATTTCCAAAGTTTCTTTACAGTTCAAAAAGCCTGCTGAAGCTCTAGCCACCATGTTCCAGCAGGGAGAAAAAGAGAAGTTGAACTGGCCCATCTCTCTTTATGCCTTAAAGTTTAAGGAAACTTTCCAGAAGCATCCAACACTCAACACTTATAATTCCGTATCACTGGCCAGAACTTAGCCATACAGCCACATATTTACACATAAATGGATACACTATGGGTAACATATATGGATACACACCAATAATTCTCAGATTAGAATTAAGGAAAGAACAGATACTGGGTCAGGTAATTAGCAAGGTGGGTCAGAGATAGGATGAAGCAAAAGAAGGAAGAGATTTACCAGCTTTGAAGAGAAGAGGACCATAAGCCAAAGAATGCAGGCAGCCTCTAGAAGCTGAAAATAGCCCTCAGATGACAGCAAGAAAATGGGACACTGATCCATCAATGGCAAAGATTTGAAATCTGCCAACAACTAAATGAACAAGGAAACAGTCTCCCCTACCCCTCAACCTTGAGAAAGGAATGAAGTCCTGCCAACATCTTGATTTTAGCCCAGCCCATGTCAGATAGCTGATTTACAAAACTATATAATAATACACTTGTGTCATTTTAAGCCACTAAGTTTGTAGTAATTTGTAACGGATGCAATAAAAAAAACTTATACACTTACCTTAATAAAACTTCCAATTTAAGGAAATTTAAAGAAGGGTCCCAGGGTCCCTATAGTCATTTATACCAGATTTTTAAAAATTCAATTCATATCTGGTCCTAAACAACTCTGGTATATAAACTGTGCTATGATCAGAAAAGCACGTATAGCCAACAAAACTAGTAATATAGTGAACTGAAAGCTACACAATTATTTTATATAAAAACTCCAAAAAGTTCATTATTAGTTATAATGAGAAACATTTCATCTAGGAGTGATTTCCTAGACAGTATCTTGAGTTTCCATAAAAACATAACCTTCTGTCTCAGAAGAAGGGATATCAATTAGGGGACCAGAATTCTCTACTTCCAAGTTCAGTGATTTCCCCTGTTCATAACTCAGGTCTGAATTATTTTTCATTGGAATCTCTTGGTCTTCCAACTCCAAGGATTTATCTGAGGCTGGAGTTACGTCGTCATCTTCATTTTCATGCAGAAAGCTACAAATCATGTTGGGTCTATAGGAGAACTCATTGTCCTTGATTTGCAGCCATTCCACACCACCTAGTGAGGGATGGGAGGACAAACCAAGAAAGAAATATGTAAAAGAAATTTCAGTTACTTACATATATTTCTTTTTATTTATTTTTAATTAAAAAAATTTTTTTTTAATTTTTTAAAAATTTATTTGACAGAGATCACAAGTAGGCAGAGAGGCAGGCAGAGAGAGAGGAGGAAGCAGGCTCCCTGATGAGCAGAGAGCCCGATGTGGGACTCGATCCCAGGACCCTAGGATCATGACCTGAGCCAAAGGCAAAGGCTTTAGCCACTGAGCTACCCAGGCGCCCCTAATTTTTTTTTTTTTTTTAAGATTTTTACTTATTTGACAGAGAGAGGTCACAAGTAGGCAGAGAGGCAGGCAGAGAGAGAGGAGGAAGCAGGCTCCCCGCTGAGCACAGAGCCTCGATCCCAGGACCCCGAGATCATGACCTGAGCCAAGGGCAGCGGCTCAACCCACTAAGCCACCCAGACGCCCCCTAATTTTTTTTTTTTAAAGGAGGCTCAATGCCCAGTGTTGGGCCCAATGTGGGGCTTGAACTCAACAATGCTGCGATCAAGACCCAAACTGAGATCAAGAGCCAGACATTCAACCAACTGAGCCACCCAGGCACCCCTCTCTTTAATTTAATATTTCACCCTTTGAATACATGTCAAACTAAAGCCTCAACATAAACCAGTGAACATGGTGCCATGACTACTGATAAACAATCACATTATTTCCATCTTACATGGAAACCCTGGAAGGCCTGTACTATATGCAACATCAAAATCACTGTAGAAGCTATATGGTGACTACATTCATGGTGAGCACTTTGTAATGTATATAATTACCAAATCACTATGTTGTACATCTGAACCTAATATTGTGTATCACCTATATTTCAATTAAAAAAAATTTTTTTAAGATTTTATTTATTTATTTGACAGAGAGAAATCACAAGTAGATGGAGAGGCAGGCAGAGAGAGAGAGAGGAGGAAGCAAGCTCCCTGCTGAGCAGAGAGCCCGATGCGGGCTGAGGACCCTGAGATCATGACCTGAGCCGAAGGCAGTGGCTTAACCCACTGAGCCACCCAGGCGCCCCTCAATTTAAAAATTTTTTAAAGATTTTATTTATTCATTAGAAAGACAGAGCATGAGCAAGAGAGCACACAAGCAGGGAGAGGAACAAAGGGAGAGGGAGAAGCAGACTCCTTTGTGAACAGGGAGCCCAACCCGGGGCTTGATCCCAGAACCCAGCGATGATGACCTGAGCTGAAGGCAGATGCTTAACTGACTGAACCAACCAGGTGCTCCTCCAATTAAAATTTTCTAAAAAATAATTGAGATCACAAAAAAAAAAAAAAATCACTAAAACTAATCAACTTCAGTTACTATTCAAGCCCCTTTTCCTGAGTCCAATTCCTAACTCACTGAGATAATTTGAGTTCTCACTGCCACCTCAAGCCTTATAGAAGTCTTTCACTTCCCTATAATTTTCTCCTCAGTTTCCATAATAGATGATACTACCCTATCATCTTTCAACTCAACACTCACATGTCATTTTGAGTTGGAACATCCAACTGTAAGACACCTCTCCAAAACAAAAACCAAAACAACAACAAAAAAAAACTTGAAAAAAATTGTTGCCCATTTCATACTTCCAATCACAGCCCTAACCCACCCGCTGCTATAATCAAGTATTGTTTCAATAATGCTAGTAATTTGGGGGCGCCCAGGTGGGCTCAGTTGGTTAAGCATCTGACTCCTGGTTTTGGCTCAGGTACACTCTCAGGGCTGTGGGACTGAGCCCTGCATCAGGCTCCATAATCAGTGGGGAGTCTGCTTAAGATTCTCTCTCCCTCTCCTTTTCCTTCCCCCCTGCGCCTCCCCTGTGTGCACTCTCTCTCAAATAAATAAATCTTTAAAAAAGAAAAATGCTAGTCCTTTTTTTCGTTTATCCTTATGACCCCTTCAAATATTTTCAATGGATCCTCATTAATTTCTATAGCAAGTCTGAGCTATTTATGTCATCTTCAAAATGCAGTTAAGGGGCGCCTGGGTGGCTCAGTGGGTTAAGCCTCTGCCTTCGGCTCAGGTCATGATCTCAGGGTCCTGGGATCAAGCCCCACATCAGGCTCTCTGCTCAACAGGGCACCTGTTTCCCCCTCTCTCTGCCTGCCTCTCTGTCTACTTGTAATCTCTCTCTCTGTCAAATAAATAAATAAAATCTAAAAAAAAAAAATGCCATTAGAGATCTCTAAGATAAGGCAACTTACCTTTGCCACCCTGTTCAAACTTCCCACTGCTCCTATTCCCCACCATAAACCAACTCTTCTGTGACAATTTGTTGGAACATCCTTACAGCTGATGCCATGTCTTCTAATACTACTAACATAAAACATCCTTCTATCAAAAGCTGATTAGTCCTTTTCTCTCTAGTCAGCTTCAACTATTCTCTCATTGGTTTCCCCATGCAATAGCATCATTCCCCTAGTCACCAAGTTCAAAACCTTGAAGCCATCATCAAGCCTATTCTGATATTTATCATGATATGTGGCACATTCCAAATACTTAGATTGAATGAAATGGGTATTGAGTCACATTCATACGTGTGTTTCAAAGTGATTTAGAGTGCAAATTCCCAGAACGTGAGAACCTCATCTTTTTCTATTTTGTTCTACCTGCAGCATATTGCCATGGTTGGTCGCCAGCCTCCAAGTTGGTCCCCAAAGGTCTTCACCTTCGTGGTATTCCTGCCCCTGTGTCATCTCTCCCCATAATGAACAGGAAATGGCAGAAATGACAGAATGTGACTTGTACGCTGGTTCATAAAACATATTGTGGCTTCTACCTTGTTCTCACGGATCACTTGATCTGGAAGAAGCCAGCTGCCGTGTCAGGAAGGCCCTTGAACAGTACTGTGGGGAGGCAAGGAATGGAGGCCTCCTGCTAAAAGGTGGCACAAACCATGTGAGGGAGCCGTCTTCTATTTAGATTTTCAGGTCACTGCAACCCAGCCAACATACTGACTGCAACATCAAGGGAGACATCGAGCCAGAACTGCCTGGCTAAGCTGATCCCCAAATTCCTCAATCATGGAAACTGTGGAAAATATTTTTGTTGTTTTTTTAAACGGTTAAGTTTAGAGATAACTTACTATGCAGCAATACATAACGAATACAGCCTTGACTGGTTGGCTAACTAATTTATGTAATTAAGCAAAATACCATTATCTTTGCAAAGGCCTATTTGATTATTAAAGACTGCAAAAAAGGAAATTCTACAACTTTCTTCTCTAAAAAAGAATAAATAGGGTGCCTCGGTGGCTCAGTGGGTTAAAGCCTCTGCCTTCGGCTCAGATCATGATCCCAGGGTCTTGGGATCGAGCCCTGAATCGGGCTCACTGCTCAGTGGGGAGCCTACTTCCTCCTCTCTCTGCCTGCCACTCTGCCTACTTGTGATCTCTGTCTGTCAAATAAATAAAATCTTAAAAAAAAAAAAAAAGAATAAAAAATAAAAAAGAATAAATAATAGCTAATCTATCTGATATGTAACTACCTTTCAAAATCTTTCTAGAATTTCAAGTACCTCTTTCTTCCTGTTCTTTTAGTGTTAAAAAGGAGGATAGTTTTGTGATATACATGTTAAGAACAAAGTTTTTTTATGTGTAATTGGTATAATTAATTTCTATGTGATTAATGTACTTTCAAATGTTTATTCCTTAAAATAGAATAAACCAAGCCATAAATATTTACCACTAGAGTCCTGTTTATACTAGAGTCCAAAATATGTCTTTGAGCAATGAAGTTTTTTTTTTTTCTTTACTCAAATTATGTGAGTTTTTAAAAACTGAAGGATAGTTGCGGGGCACCTGAGTGGCTCAGTCGGTTAAGTGTCTGACTTTGGATCAGGTCATCATCTCTAGGTGCTGGGCTCAAGTCCCATGTCAGGCTCCCCACTCAGTGGGGAGTCTGGTTTCCCTCTTCTCCTATCTTTGCCCCTCCCCCTGCTCATCCTCTCTCTCAAATGAATAAATAAAATCTTTAAAAAAAATTGAGGGTCGGGGTGCCTGGGTGGCTCAATGGGTTAAAGCCTCTGCCTTCGGCTCAGGTCATGATCCCAGGGTTCTGGAATCAGGCCCCACATCGGGCTCTCTGCTCCGCGGAGAGCCTGCTTCCTCCTCTCTCTGCCTGCCTCTGCCTACCTGTGATGTTTGTCTGTCAAATAAATAAATAAAATCTTTAAAAAAAAAAAAAAATTGAGGGTGCCTGGGTGGCTCAGTCAGTTAAATGTCTGCCTTCAGTTCAGGTCATCCATGACCACAGGTCCTGGGATCGAGTCCCACATTGGGCTCCCTGCTCAGCGGGAAGCCTGCTTCTCCCTCTGCCTGCTGTTCCCCCTGCTTATACTCTCTCTGTCTGACAAATGCATAAATAAAATATTTAAATAAATAAATAAAAATTTAAAAATTTTTAAAAATTTAAGTAGAGTTGACATACAATGTGATATTAGTTTCACAGTGATAATTAGTTTCAGGTGTACAACACAGTGTACAATACAGTGATCTGAAAAGTCTATAAATTATTCTATGCTCACCACATCTGTAGCGACCATCTGTCACTACCCAACACTGTTACAATACCACTGACTATATTCCCCATGCTGTACCTTTAACGCCCATGACCTACTCATGTATAATTGGAAGCCTGAATCTCTCACTCCCCTTCAACCATTTTGTCCATCCCACAGCTCTCCCCCGCTCTGGCAGCCACCAGTCTGTTCTCTGTATTTATGGGTCTGTTTCTGATTTTTGTTTATTCGTTTGTTTTTCTTATAATCCACATAATTGAAATCACGTCTTTCTCTCTCTTATTTCACTTAGGAGCAATGAGCTTTTAAACTATCAAGTGATTATCTGTTTATCTCCATAAATATGTGCATGCTATGGCTGCAAGAAGCACTAGACTAAAGTCTCCACTTCGGGGTGACCAGCAAGTGGAGAAGGCTCAGTGGATGGGCGTTAAGAATGAAACTCAGGGGGTGCCAGGATGGCTCAGTGAGTTAAGCCTTTGCCTTCGGCTCAAGTCATGATCTCAGGGTCCTGGGATCGAACCCCGCATGGGGCTCTCTGCTTCGCAGGAAGCCTGCCTCCCCACCTCTCTCTCTGCCTGCCTCTCTGCCTACTTGTGATCTCTGTCTGTCAAGTAAATAAATAAAATCTTAAAAAAAAAAAAAAAAGAATGAAACTCGGGTCCAACAACTGTGGTTTTACAGTCCCTCCCTAACATATAAAGCCAGCTTCTTCCAGTTATTAGCTTCCTGGGGAAGGCTGCCACACTGTCACAAGTTTCTAGGAGATCCTCTGGGGTTTCACTTGAGAATCCAGAATCTACCATCTCCACTTACAAAGAACTTTTAATTACAGGAGGGGTGTGGGTAGTGGTAGCTGTTGAATTCTCTAGGGGTTGGAAATCTATCAAGTTTCTTGACAAACTCCTCACGATTATTTCCAGTGCAAGGAGATAAGAAATTTCTTAAATGTCTCCAGTGCCCTTTGCTACATTAAAGTTCAAATGAATTTTTTTTATTTTATCTTTTTTTTTTTTAAAGTAGGCTCCATGCCCAGAGCAGAGCCCAACATGGGACTCAAACCAGGAGATTAAGACCTGAGCTGAGATCAAGAGTCAGAAGCTCAAATGACTGAGCCACCCAAACGCCCCTACAGTTCAAAGGAATTTTAAATCTGTATCTGGTACTTTTCAGGGAGCACTCTTGATTTCCATAGAACATAGTTGTTACTACAAGGTATGTCCTGGCAGCAATGTGTCATTGTCAAAGCCAACAGTAAGTCACCTACTTTCAGAGAGCTAAGTGAACTAACCTATGTTTTCTTCTCCTTCCTTCTTTTCTGTCAAAAGAGTTCTTGTCATGCTGAGTTTCTTCATTGTATGGCATTTATATTTCAGCACTGTTTTATCACTGCCTTCTGTATCACCTAGAACATAAAATGAACTCAATTATTTTACTGTTGATGCCACCAAATAATCATGTTAAGCCTCAGTAATTCCAGTTAAAGGGTCAGACTGAACTACTTCCTGGTGAGATAGTGTAGTAAGTTCAAAATTTAACTCATCCCTCCTGCTCCCAATAAAGAGAAATGACAGATAAAATACATAACAACTGGGCGCCTGGGTGGCTCAGTGGGTTAAGCCACTGCCTTCGGCTCAGGTCATGATCTCAGGGTCCTGGGATCGAGTCCCGCATCGGGCTCTCTGCTCAGCAGGGAGCCTGCTTCCCTCTCTCTCTCTCTGCCTGCCTCTCCATCTACTTGTGATCTCTCTCTATCAAATAAATAAAAATCTTTAAAAAAAAAAAAAATACATAACAACTGAAGGCAAAACTAGACCCCAAAACAACATCTCCAGAGGACCAAAACACAAAGCTGTGCATGAAGTTAAACCTCTTGGCCTACTAGGCTCCAGCCGTGAAGCAGGGAAGTGGGACCAGGAATGTGGCCTTACAGGGTCATGAAGCCTCAGATTCTACCACTCAAAATGAAGCATCAAAGTCAGATTTACTACTTGAAGCCAGTCTGGTGTGAGGATGTTCTCAATCATGAAAGAAGACTCAGAGAAAACCTGCTGCCCGGGGTTCTAGCTTTATAGGAAACTGTGGGCGCAGGCAAGAGAGAGGATAAGGCTCTGAGCTGGAGGTGTGAAGAACACTGGAAACTTCCACACGCTGCCATAGGTCACAGACACTACACTTCAGAAAGGATCCTAGCACTACCTCTTAGGGTGAACCACATGAAGCCGTCCATACTCAGTTCAAATGGGTCATTTCATATGGTTAAACCTAACACACACTCAGCAATCAAATAATTCCATTTCTAAGTGTATATCTTAGGGCCATTTTTGCATCCATGCACGAGACACAAAATACTCATGGCAGCATTTCTGCAGTGAGTTAATAAGTATAGTTCAGATTACAGGCTCTGGACCACACCACCTGGGTTCAAATCCTGGCTCTGTCTCTTACTTCGTGTATGACCTTGGGAATGTTATTTACCTCTCAGTGCTTCAGTTTCTTCAAATATAAAATGAAGACAACCATGGTATCGACCTCACAGACTCGTGATGAAGATTAAATGAGTTAATACATGTAGCATTTAGAACAATGCCTGACATAGAGTAGGCATTCAATAAATTTTCATAGTTATTAATAATAACTGGTGAAAATGGAAGCCATCAGCACATCTCATAACTGAAGAATACACTGTGGTATGGTCACAAATAGAATACTTAGCAACAGGGAAAATAGAACCTACCAATTGTATAAATCTCAAAACCTATCTGTACCTGAAAAAATATATACAATGATACATATAATATGCTGTAATTTGTATCAAGTTTGAAAATACACAAAAAAATGCTACTACTGTCTGTGGATACATATCTATGTAATACAAAATCAGGTAAAGAAAGAAAAACATCAAATTCAGAAGAGTGATTACCAAGAGAGGAAGGGCATATGTTTAGAGAGGGGTATACACAAGGCTTCAAATGTATCTGGAATGTATTTTAACTACCTGGCAAAATGGTAGGATTTGATATAGCTAGACAATGGGCACATAAGATGTTTAACTACTGTACAAAAGTAAGCTGGCAGTATTTCATAGTAAAAAGATTTGAATCAGCAATGCACACACTTACCGTGCTCAACATTTTCTTCAAATATAACACAGGTCCCAAGAGTGTCTGCAGAAAAGTTGAAGGCAATTTGTTGAGAAATAAGAGTAACTTTCTCTGAAAAGCATATAAAAAAAGGAGTTTCATCTGTGACAGCCTCCTACCTTCATACTCTCCAGCAAAGACATAGCTGTCCACTTGCAGAATGGGCCTCTCAGTGTCAATTCCCTGCAACAGAATACAAAGTCATTTAAAAAATCATCATTAGAAAAAGCCTTGCAGGGGAGCCTGGGTGGTTTAGTGGGTTAAGCATATCCAACTCTTGATTTCAGTCCAGGGTGGGTCATGAGATCCAGTTCCACCTGGAGCTCTATGCTGGGCATGGAGTCTGCTTAGGATTCTCCCTCCCCCTTTCCTTCTGCTTCTCCCTCTCCCTCTATTAAAAAAAAAAAAAAAATCCTTGAGGGGTGCAATAGGTAAAGATAATCAAAAGATACAAACTTTCAGTTATAAAATAAGTCCTGGGGATGTAATGTGCAGCATTACTCTACTTAATAATACCATAGTGTACACTTAAAAGTTGCTAAGAGAGTAACATCTTAAAAGTTATTACAACACAGTGCCTGGTGAGCTGTCTGTAGCGTGCAGCTCTTGATCTTGGGGTTGTGAGTTCAAGCCCCATGTTGGGCACAGAGTTTATTTAATTGAAAAAAAAAATACTCATTACAAAAAAAAAAATTGTAAATGGATATTAGCTAGACTGACTGTGATGATTGTTTCCTAGTACATACAACTATTAAATCATTATGTTGTACACCTGACATATAATGTTGTATGTCAATTACATATCAATTAAAACCAAAAAACAAAGAGCCTTGCTACCAAGGAGCGTGATCTCCAAAACCGGGGAACCTCCGGAGTTTGTCCTAGCAAGTGCAAGGTAAGCTAAAAATGCTCTGATCACTGCAGTTACAATCTGAAGAATGCTGCATTCGTAGCCAAGCAGCAAGCTGTATTTCAATCAACATCCTCAAGTTAAGGTAAGAACAGAAAAAGTTTTGTCAACAGTAGCTCAAAGATTTTTATGTAAAGTGATAAAAACAGATGGTAACATGACACCACAGCTCAAGTCAACAGCAGAGTGTGAGGTCTTGAAAGTCTTTTCTTAGGTTGCCTCCCTTCTCCAGTTAATCTCTGCAAGCACATAGGAAGAGCCTGTCTGCATTGTTTTCTCTCCCCGCTCACTATCTAAAACAATGTATTTTTTTTTTTTTCGAAATATACTGGTTAATAACAAAACGCTACCTCCTCTAAATCTTTAACTCTCCCCAGGCACACATTCAGACTATGGCATTTTCTCCCATTTGCTCCCATAGTCCCTCTGTACTTCTGATTGTCCTTAGCATCCAGCGCTTTGTCACGAGGATTAGATTTTCGGGGATACGTGTTTCACTGTTCATTCTTCTTTAAATGTAAGAAAATCAACGGAAATCACCCAATGCAATTAGACTCACCAAAATCTTGCATTTATTTTCACATTTTGATAGAAACTCTGAATCAATAATGCCCGACAACTCCACCAGAACCAACTGCTCCTGGTAGAAGAAAAAGAGGCGTTAACGTGCTAGCGCGAGTGTGTAGGAAGAAGCAGTTAACAAGCGAAGCCAAAAATCCCCACTGCAGCGATCCCAACCTTGGCGAGCATCAGGTCCTGCTTTGAAAGAGAGGACGCAAGCGACGCCGCCTAAGGTAACGTCCTCTACTTCCCCATCTTACTACCGTCTGGCAGCTAGGGCCGAGGCCCGGGCTCTCCCTCCCGCCAGCCACATCCCGACTAGCTGCCCCACACGCCGCCCCCGCTGCGCAGGCCGCGGTCGTGCCACTCACTGCTTCCTCTTCTTCTTCTTCTTCTTCTTCTCCGTCCTCCCGGATCCGCTCCTCGGTGGCCGCCATGATTCCTCACCATTTCAGAACCTCCGAGTCGCTGGCCACGCCCTCCGCGACCGCCATCTTGAGTACGGGCAGGTCGGGCTGCGGCTCCGGCCCAGCAGACGGCTCCTGCCAGAACGTGAGATGGTCGCCCCCGTGCCCACGTGGAGGAATGCTCCAGGCCTCCTCCTCGTTCCTTTCTTGAGAGAAGGAGCGCGGCTCCGGTGGAGGCCTACTGGGTCACTCCTGTGACCGAGGACACTCTTAGGCTACCGGCCTGGGCAGGGGGAGAGGGCTGCGGAGGGAGAGAGGATAAAGAAGGTGCAAGCAAGGAGACAGCCATGTGAGAGGGAAATGAAGAGGCCTCGGTTTTGGCCAGACTCAGCATTTCCTAGAAAGAATTTTTTTTTTTTCCCTAAGATTTTTATTTATTTATTTATTTGACAGATAGAGATCACAAGTAGGCAGAGAGGCAGGCAGAGAGAGAGAGAGAGAGAGGAGGAAGCCGGCTCCCCGCGGAGCAGAGACTCTGGGATCATGACCTGAGCTGAAAGCACAGGCTTTAACCCACTGAGCCACCCAGGTGTCCCTAGAAAGAAATTCTTAATATCGTGTGAGCACTTCTCATTCCAAGTTCTCCTTGAGACGAGTTAGGGGCACGTTTCAGTATAACACGTAAGGAACGCTTGGGTTCGGGTTTGAGGCCTGGCAGCCCGAATCTAAGAGCGGTAAAGAGAGGAACCCAGCAAATTAAATGCTAATGAGATTGCCCCAGGTGCTGTAAGACAAACAACGTTAGGGCAATTCAGAGGCCTGGGGAAGCGGAGTTTTGAACCGAATTTTCTTAAACTCACGGGTTTCTCTGATTATGAAATAAATGATCTTTGTATCTGAGACAGGATGTTAACAGCAGGCTCCGAAGAGCGTGAGCATTTGGGTCAGATACTTGTCCAGTTCAGCTGCATTTTTAGCATCAAGGTCTTAGGCAAGTTGGTTATCGTGAGGATTAAATGGAACAATACATGTAAAATAGATTTAACCCAGCATTTAGCACAGAGTAAGCATTTAACGTGTTTTATCTATTAATAATACACAAGGTTTTAGAGTATTGACTTTTAAAAAACACGTATATCCTTTCAGCTTCTTTCCACATGTAAACACTTTAAGTGTTAATTTTGTACCTCTGTTCCTTTTTTTTTTTAAGACTTATTTATTTAGTTAGTTAGTTGACAGACATCACAAGTAGGCAGAGAGGCAGGCGGAGAGAGAAAGTGAGGAAGAAGCAGGCTCTCCAACGAGCAGAGAGCCCCATGCGGGGCTCTATCCCAGGACCCCAGGACCAGGACCCAAGCTGAAGGCAGAGGCTTTAACCCACTGAGCCACCCAGGCGCCCCTGTACCTTTGTTTTTAAGTTGCTTTGCTCCTTGTATACAATATCATGGATGTTTTTCCAAGGTAAGTACAGATCTACATCATAATTTTTAGTAAGTGTGTAGTATTTACTGTGTAATGTTATTTCACAACACTTGTGTGTCCTGGCTGGCTGGGTTGGTAGAGCATTCAACACTTGCTCTCAGGGTTTTAAATTGGAGCCCCACCTTGGGTGTAGAGATTACTTAAAATAAAATATTTTTTTAAAAGGGGTGCCTGGGTGGCTCAGTGGGTTAAAGCCTCTGCCTTCAGCTCAGGTCATGATCTCAGGGTCCTGGGATGGAGCCCCACATCGAGCTCTCTGCTCAGCAGGGAGCCTGCTTTCCACCCCCCCCACACCCCCCCCCCGCCCTCTGCCTGCCTCTCTGCCTACTTGTGATCTCTGTCTGTCAAATCAATAAATAAAATCTTTAAAAAAAAAATTACATGACACCTTAGTAAATACCTTTGTACATTTTTACTGAGTTGACCCATTAAAGAAATAGGATTTCATTGCTTAAAAAAAGAAAAGGTAGAGCACTTAACCTGTTAGAAGTTGTAGATTTGAATTCTAGCTCTGAAATGTGAAGCTGCTACAGTTTCTAAGCCTCAATGTTCTTATTTATTAAATGAAGATAAAAATATTTATACTTACTGTATATTTTGCATTTGAAGGTTAGATTATGTTGTATCTGAAAGTGCTCTGTAAATTGAAAAATTACACAAGTTGTCAGATTTTATTGGTGTAAAAGGGAAGATAAAGAGAAGGCCAATCCAAGCTAAGGGAACAGCAGTCATAAAGGCTTGAGGAGTGAGAATATATGTGTGTGATTCAATTTATTTATTTTACAGAGAGAGAGCACAGGCAGAGGGAGAGGGAGAATCAGACTCCCCACTGAGCAGGGAGCCTGACGCAGGGCACAGAGTGTGATCCCAGAATCCTGAGATCATGACCTGAGCCCAAGGCAGACACTTAATCCTTTGAGCTACCCAGTCACCTCAAGAATATGTGTGTTTTGCAAAGTCAGTGTAATAATTTAAGAAGTCCCTTTCAGGGACACCTGGGCGGCTCAGTTGGTTAAGCATCTGCCTTTGCCTAAGGTCATGATCCTAGGCTCCTAGGATGTGTCTCACACTGGGCTCCTTGCTCAGCAGGGAGCCTGCCTCTCCCTCCGCTTGCCCCTCTGCCTCCTTGTGTGTGCTCTCTCTCTCTCTCTGACCAATAAATAAATAAAATCTTTAAAAAAAATTTTTAAGGGGCGCCTGGGTGGCTCAGTGGGTTAAGCCGCTGCCTTCGGCTCAGGTCATGATCTCAGGGTCCTGGGATCGAGTCCCACATCGGGCTCTCTGCTCAGCAGGGAGCTTGCTTCCCTCTCTCTCTCTCTGCCTGCCTCTCTGCCTACTTGTGATCTCTCTCTGTCAAATAAATAAATAAAATCTTTAAAGAAAAAAAAAAATTTTTTTAAAATTCTTTTCTAATAAACAAGCCTCATACATCTATTCAAGGTTTTTAGTGTTTACTATTTAAGAAGTAATTATTATTTTTATTTATTTTGAACAATTTACAAAAGGATATAGAGTGAAAAAGGATAGAGTAAGAAGTAAGCTTTCCTTCCCTGTCCCCCTACATCCCCTTCCCAAAAACAACAAGTTTTACCAGTTTCTTACATATCCTTTCAGAGATATTTTATATATTTACAAAAAGGTGTATACACAATGTGTAAACTAATTTTAATATTAAAACATAGCACACAAACCATTCCCTTGGGAGGAAAAAAGACATAGTATCAGCTTCATGGCCTAGAGCTCATCCTTTGGAAAGTTAGCTTAGAGGTTGAAACATCTTGGACAGAAAACAGGTAGTTATTGGGTAGAATAACCCATCCAACTCTTGATCTTGGGGTAGTGAATTTGGGCCCAATCTTGGGTGTAGAGACTGCATTAAAAGAAAAGAAAAAGAAAAAAAGAAGGAATGAGGGGCGCCTGGGTGGCTCAGTGGGTTAAGCCTCTGCCTTCGGCTCAGGTCATGATCTCAGGTCCTGGGATGGAGTCCTGCATCGGGCTCTCTGCTCAGCAGGGAGCCTGCTTCCTCCTCTCTCTCTCTGCCTGCCTCTCTGCCTACTTGTGATCTCTGTCAAATAAATAAATAAAAATTTAAAAAAAAAAGAAGGAATGAACCAAATTTGGTGTATCTATATATGGAATCTGATTTGCCAATAAAAGGAATGAAGTACAGATAAAAGCTACAACATGGGTGAACTTGAAAGCATTACACCAAGAAGGCGACACAAAAAGCCACATATTGAATGATTCCATTTATAGAGATTTCCAATTAAGTGAGCCTATAGAGAGTAAGGTTTGATTACTGTTTGCCACGGCCTGGGCTGTGGGGAGGGGACTGACTGCAACTGGATGTGGTTTCTTTTGGGGGTGATGAAAATATTGGAATTAGTGGTGATGGTTGCACAACTCTGTGAATATACTAAAAACCACTGAGTTGTATACTTTAAAGTAGTCCATTTTAGGGACACCTGGGTGGCTCAGTTGGGTAAGCCGCTGCCTTTGGCTCAGGTCATGATCCTAGGGTCCTGGGATCTAGTCCCACATCCTCACATTGGGCTCCTTACTCAGCGGGGAGCCTGCTTCTCTCTCTGCCTCTGCCTGCTTGTGCTCTCTCTCTCTCTGACAAATAAGTAAATAAAATCCATAAATAGTCCATTTTATGGTATGCTTATAATATCCTAATATAGCTATTATTATTTTTTAATTTTTATTTATTTATTTGACAGAGATCACAAGTAGGCAGAGAGGCAGGCAGAGAGAGAGAGAGAGAGGAGGAAGCAGGCTCCCTGCTTGAGCAGAGAGCCCGATGCGGGGCTCGATCCCAGGACCCTGAGATCATGACCTGAGCTGAAGGCAGAGGCTTAACCCACTGAGCCACCCAGGTGCCCCCCTAATATAGCTGTTATTAAAAACAACAGGGGTACCTGGGTGGCTCAGTGGGTTTAAGCCTCTGCCCTCGGCCTAGTTCATGATCTCAGGGTCCTGGGATCGAGCCGCATTGGGCTCTCTGCTGCGCTGGGAGCCCACTTCCCCCCTCTCTGCCTGCCTCTCTCCCTACTTGTGATCTCTGTCTGTCAAATAAATAAATAAAATCTTTATTTTATTTAATAAAATCTAAACAACAACAACAACAAAGAAGCTGCTAGTTTGAAATTGAACAGGGAAAAGAAATTGCTTAGGTGATTAAAAAAAATCTTTGAAGGTCAGATGAGGGGCAAATACTATGGCAGCTGTATAGTAGAAATATCATGTGGCCCTGGATCCAAAAAGATGGCTTAAGGATCCACACTGGAGGGGCAGGGAGGGGTTGGTGAGGGTCGAGGGTCATTAGCATGTTTTGACTGAATCCACTTTAAGACTTATGACAGTCTCAAGAGGTAATTATCAGAGTGACGTTCAAAATATTTAACTGTTAATATTTAACAGGATGGCAGGAAAATTAAATTTTCTGTCCGTTTTCTCTCCTTTACACTCCCAGATCTTACATAGTATTTGGAGAGTACTTTCCAGTCTCTGGCCCACATTGGTTACTACTGAAATTCCCATAGTTAAAGACACACAGATCCTTGAAATGCAGGGACTCCGTTTCCCAGAGATTGAGAATCCCTGCTGTGTTTGGGAACCTCAGTGTTTAAAGGTCTAGTTTTTGTTTTTTTTTTTTAAGGTTTTATTTATTTATTTGACAGGGACAGAGAGAGAGAGGGAACACAAGCAGGGGGAGTGAGAGCGGAAGAAGCAGGCTTCCTGCCCAATGCGGGGCTTGATCTCAGGACCCCAGGATCTGACCTGAGCTGAAGGCAGATGCTTAACGACTGAGCCACCCAGGCACCCCAAAGGTCTGGCCTTTCTAAGCAGATCAAAGATCTTGACACGTGTTCCAGGTACTGGGATGGGATTGCGGACATACCAGTTTATGCCCTTCCCAGCTTCCAGTTTTAAATAAAGGCATCCCCTCCCCTTTTACCTCTTAGACATCTAGCATAATTTCTTCAGTGAGCTCAGACTCTAACAATGGACAGGAAAAGGCAGGGTCTTTAAGTAGCTTCAGCTTTCCATTCTTTAGATATCCCGGGACAACAGAATACAAACGGCCTGGCTACCTGTTTTGAAGTGTTAATGGGGGAAATGTGGAGTATTAGTATTTCCATAAATTATCCTGCCATTATCAATAAAATCTTTTGGGAAAAAAATCAAACCTTGTCTTGTTGGTTTTAAGAGTCAAAAAAATTCATTCAGGGACGCCTGGGTGGCTCAGTGGGTTAGGCCGCTGCCTTTGGCTCAGGTCGTGATCTCAGGGACCTGGGATCGAGTACCGCATCGGGCTCTCTGCTCAGCAGGGAGCCTGCTTCCCTCTCTCTCTCTCTGCCTGCCTCTCCGTCTACTTGTGATTTCTCTCTGTCAAATAAATAAATAAAAATCTTTAAAAAGGGGCGCCTGGGTGGCTCAGTGGGTTAAGCTGCTGCCTTCGGCTCAGGTCATGATCTCAGGGTCCTGGGATCGAGTCCCGCATCGGGCTCTCTGCTCAGCAGGGAGCCTGCTTCCTCCTCGCTCTCTCTGCCTGCCTCTCTGCCTACTTGTGATCTCTCTCTGTCAAATAAATAAATAAAATCTTAAAAAAAAAAAAAATCTTTAAAAAAAAAAAATTCATTCACACCCTAGGTCAGTTACAGCCCAGGAGCTTAAGGGCTCAAAGTGAAAACTGAAAAAAAATTTGGTGGCAGTGGCTGTCCCAGTACTCTGAATATCTTGTGTGGTTCCTAGGGCATTGGAGGAAAGGGGGTGATAGAAGAATAAAGGATAATGACCTGGTGTCCTTCAGTCCTATAAAGGAAAAAAGTGAATTTCCAAGTGTTCTAAGTAGTGAGATTCTACTGCTAAGAAGTAACAAAATGAAAGAAAATGTACAAGTTGGTTTAAAAAGAGCCATGGAAAAGAAAGAAAGAAAAAGAGCCATGAATTGTGGCCATTGTTGCTATGAACACTGGGGTACAGATGGCCCTACTTTTCACTACATCTGTATCTTTGGGGTAAGTACCCAGTAGTGCAATTGCAGGGTCATAGGGTAGCTCTCTTTTTAATTTCGTAAGGAATCGCCAAACTGTGGAAAGAGCCAAGATGCCCTTCAACAGATGAATGGATAAAGACAATATGGTCCATATATACAATGGAATATTATGCCTCAGAAAGGATGAATACCCAACTTTTGTATGAACATGGATGGGACTGGAGGAGATTATGCTGAGTGAAATAAATCGAGCAGAGAAAGTCAATTATCATATGGTTTCACTTACTTGTGGAGCATAAGGAATAACATAGAGGGCATTAGGAGAAAGAAAGGAAAAGTGAATTGAGGGAAATCGGAGCGGGAGACAAACCATGAGAGACTATGGACTCTGAGAAACAAACTGAGGGTTTTGGAAGGGAGGGAGGTGGGGGGATGGGGTGCCTGGTGTGGGTATTAAGGAGGGCACGGATTGCATAGAGTACTGGGTGTGATGCATAAACAATGAATTCTGGAACACTGAAAAAATAAAATAAAATAAAAGAGCCATGGAGACAAATTACATGATTTTCTGTAGCCACAGAGCAAATAGAGAGAAATCTATGGAATTGGATAGAGAAGGCCAGTTGATTTTAATTTTAGTTAATAAGAGGAATCTTAGGGGAAAAAAAATCAGAAATACGTATTTTAAGAAACCAATAGGATGTCGTGCTCAATATTTTAAAAGTCTGCCACTAGGAGGAGACAAATGAATTAAAAATTGTTTAATTGGCTCTTCTTCCTCTAGAACATGTTTCCTAAATTGAGAAGAGCCTGTACGAAAAACATAGATAGTAGCGGAATTCTAGTTTAAAAAAAAAAAAAAAAGCCTTTAGTGCAGAGTGAGGAGCTGGGGGGCAGAGGATTAGCATTAACATTTGTCTTAAAAATTAACAGGGGTGCCTGGCCGGTTCTGTCGGTGAACATGTGACTCTCCATCTAGGGGTTGTAACTTCAGTCCCTGTGTTGGGTATGGGGATTATTTAAAAATAAGACCTTAGGGGCGCCTGGGTGGCTCAGTGGGTTAAGCCTCTGCCTTCGGCTCCGGTCATGGTCTCAGGGTCCTGGGATCAAGCCTGGCATTGGGCTCTCTGCTCGGCAGGAGCCTGCTTCCCCCCTGCCCCCACCTGCCTCTCTGCCTACTTGTGCTCTCTCTCTCTCTCTCTGTCAAATAAAAAAATAAAATCTTAAAAAATAAAATAAAAATAAAACCTTAAAAAAAGAACAATTTACTATTAAATAATAGTTCATATTCCATTAAGTTTTCTTTTTTTTAATGTATATTTTACTCTGTTTTAGATCTGAAAACTAAATGCTAGACCAGTGGTCCCCAGCTGCATCAGAATCACCTGGTGGGCTTATTAAAATGCAGATTGCCAGCCCCACACCCAGAATTCCTGATTCAGCCAGTCTGATGTAGGACAGACCAGAATATATGCAATTCTAAGAAGTTCCCAGATGACACTGGTTCTTCTGGGCTGGGGAACACACTTTGAGAACCACTGCCCTAGGTGACTATGGAAATAAATCATTGGTCAATAGCCAGAGTTAATGAAATATTGAGAACATACTAAAATATTTCAATTTGGAAAAAAAAATAACTTAGTATCAGAAATAAGATTTGAGGGGCACCTGGGTGGCTCAGTGGGTTAAAGCCTCTGCCTTCGGCTCAGGTCATGATCTTAGGGTCCTGGAATCGAGCCCCGCATCGGGCTCTCTGCTCAGTGGGGAGCCTGCTTCCTCCTCTCTCTCTCTGCTGCCTCTCTGCCTGCTTGTGATCTCTGTTTGTCAAATAAATAAAAATCTTAAAAAAAAAAAAAAGATTTGAATGATCATTTTTGGAGGGGTTTGAATTCAGAAGAAAGCAGTTTGTACTTTGATTTAGTAGCAGGGTGGCACTTTGGGAAACTCTTGGGAGTGTGCTGTAGGCAGTGGGGAAATGAAACACTCTGAAGGCAGACGGGGTCCTCCTCAAACCAAGACACACGTAGCCCCCGTGAAGGTCCTGACAAACCCAAGATGTTCCCAAAGCCTCCATTTGGCTCCCTGACAAATAACTAAAATTTTCCTTTAATGTGAAAATAAAAAATAGATGGAAAAATAAAATAAAAATAGATGAAAAGTTTGCAAAATCTGCCTTTTTTTTTTCTTTTTAACATTGTATTAATTTATTTGACACAGAGAGACAGTAAATACAGGAATACAAGCAGGGGGAGCGGGAGAGAGAGAAACAGGCTCCCCACCCAGCAGGGAGCCCGATGTGGGGCTTGGTTCCAGGACCCTAGGATCAAGACCCAAGGGGAAGGCAGATGCCCAATGCACTGAGCCACCCAGGTGTCCCCAAATCTGCCAAACATTTTAAAGATAACAGGCACCTACCAAGAATTTTCTCCAAAGTGGGGAGAGGAAAATTTAAAAGCTTCTAAGGAGCACAGTCCCTAAGGATACCCTCCTCCTCACCCTTTATATTTTCTCTGCTGTTAGCAGCACTTTTTGGAAAAATCTGAGAAATGCTGGTGTGGGGAAAGGGCAAGAGGTCATGATAGAAATGAAATATCAGCGTGGGAAAACAAGCATTTACATATTTCTGACTTAGGGTGTCTGGGTGACTCAGTCAGTTAAGTGTGTGCCTTCCGCTCAGGTCATGTCTCAGGGTCCTGGGATCAAGTCCTGCGTCCAGCTCAGCCAAGAGCCTGCTTCTTCCTCTCCCTCTGCCTGCTGCTCCCCCCATGCTTGTGCTCTCACTCTCTGTGTCAAGTAAATAACTAAAATCTTTCTAAATAAATATCATTGACTTAAGAACACAGAGTTTAAAGATGTTACAGTGTTTAGGTTAATGAAATGGGCAAAGGGAGCCAATGGACACAGCCTCCGAGGGCTCTCGGGGGAAGGTAATCAGGCATGTGGGAGTGGGGGTCTTGGAAAGAAAGCTTTTCTGTAGCTGTTTGGGTACTGGGAGATGAGACCCTGGAGCGGGGCAGTGACAGAGGAAGGGAAAAGAGCTCGGAATCCTTCCAGGCAAAAAGCAGTAGGACCCAAGAGACTGTCTAAATGAAAAGGCCAGGGGCGCCTGGGTGGCTCAGTGGGTTAAAGCTTCTGCCTTCGGCTCAGGTCATGACCTCAGGGTCCTGGGATCGAGTCCCGCATCGGGCTCTCTGCTCAGCAGGGAGCCTGCTTCCTCCTCTCTCTCTCTGCCTGCCTCTCTGCCTACTTGTGATCTTCCTCTCTGTCAAATAAACAAATAAAATCTTAAAAAAAAAATTAAATGAAAAGGCCAGTTAAGAGAAGGAAGTTTTGGGGGCACCTGGGTGGCTCAGTAGGTTAAGCTGCTGCCTTCAGCTCAGGTCATGATCTCAGGGTCCTGGGATCAAGCCCTACATTGGGCTCTCTGCTCAGCAGGGAGCCTGCTTCCCCCTCTCTCTTTGTCTGCCTCTCTGCCTACTTGTGATCTCTCTGTCAAATAAATAAAATTTAAAAAAAAAAAAAGAGAGAGAGGGCGCCTGGGTGGCTCAGTGGGTTAAGCCGCTGCCTTCGGCTCAGGTCATGATCTCAGGGTCCTGGGATCGAGTCCCACATCGGGCTCTCTGCTCAGCGGGGAGCCTGCTTCCTCCTCTCTCTGCCTGCCTGCCTCTCTGCCTGCTTGTGATCTCTGTCTGTCAAATAAATAAATAAAATTAAAAAAAAAAAAAAGAGAGAGAGAGAGAAGGAAGTTTTTAAAAATCTCCATATATGAGCCTGAGTGTTAGCTTGGAAGTATGGTGTCTGGTGTCCGTGACATGAGGTAGATCCCCAGCTGCTCTGTCCAAACAGAAAAAGAAGGGTGACTAACCAGGCCCGTGGAATCCTGGGGATTCTGTTATCAATGCACATTCTCGGGCCCTACCCCAGACTGCTAAAATCAGAAAGGCTGGGACTGAGGCTCACCGCTTGCTGGTTTCAAAAGTCCCTGGGGGATTGTGACGCCCACTGAACTTGAACTCCCAGCAAGGCTAGTCATGTTTCCTTTTTCCTTGCAAGCATTTGAAGTGAGATACACAAAGAAAATCAGTCTGTTGATGGTGGGGAGAGGAGCTGAGAGTCGATTATAGAAAGGGTATGAGTAAGCTGGAATTATGAGTAAGCAGAAACTATAACTAAATGAGGCAGTCGGCGGGTAGTCATAGAGCCAGAGGAGGGACGGTGACACCCTAGGGCGGGGGAATACTACGTGCTTGCTGCGGCCAAGAGTGACAAGTCAGCCTAGGCCCTGGATGTGCGGCAGTTTGTCCAGTTCCCTGTTGATTTTCCTTCCCAACTGAAGCCCAATCCTATTGCTATTCTTAGGTTCCTACGGTATTCTTATCTCCTTTATAGTCACATGTGTCCTTAAAATAGCGGGACTTCCCATCACTTGAGGTGACCTGAGTGGATCTGCGTTCCTCAAACATGAAAAGCTGATAGAGCTCCCGAGAACATGGAGCAAAAGTTTAAATTAATGAAAGAGCTCATTAAAAAATCTATATATATATACATATACATATAAAAAAGAATTATATATATACATATATGTATATGTATATATATATATATACTTTTTTAAAAATAAAATTTACCATGTGAATTATTTTTCAGTGAATGCTTCAGTGGTCACTTTTGTTCACATTGTCAGGCAACCAATGTCCAGAACTTTTGGTTTTACTATTCTTTTTTTTTTTTTTTAAGATTTTATTTATTTATTTGACAGAGAGAGATTACAAGTAGGCAGAGAGGCAGGCAGAGAGAGAGAGGAGGAAGCAGGCTCCCTGCTGAGCAGAGAGCCCGATGCGGGACTCGATCCCAGGACCCTGAGATCATGACCTGAGCCGAAGGCAGCGGCTTAACCCACTGAGCCACCCAGGCGCCCTGGTTTTACTATTCTTGTGGTTTTAATATTCTTACTCTTTTTTTTTTTTAATTTTTATTTAAGTCATCTCTCTCCCTGATGGGCACTCGAACTCATGACCCTGAGATCAAAAAGTTGCATGCCTTTCTCACTGAGCCAGCCTGATGCCCCTTCTATTCTTATTCTTCTTATTCTTACCTCCTTATTCAGACAATCACTCTGAAAAATTACTATTAGATTTTTAGCTGGAATGTCTTTTGATCTGTCCTCTATTTCCCTCAGGTATTTTTCCTAATCCACATCTAAACTTCCCACCCTTAGATTTCAGTATTTTCCAGGTATGGTGTCTTTATCTTTTCCTTTCTCTAATTTTATATTTCACATTTTTCATATAGATTTTCAAGTAATAATAATCAGGAAATTCAGGTAGAGTTATAAAAAATAAGGATTCCATGGGCATCTGGGTGGCTCAGTGGGTTAAAGCCTCTGCCTTCAGCTCAGGTCATGATCTCAGGGTCCTGGAATCGAGCCCCGCATCAGGCTCTCTGCTCAGCAGGGAGCCTGCTTCCCCCTAACCCTCTGCCTGCCTCCCTGCCTACTTGTGATCTCTGTCTGTCTGTCGGATAAATAAATAAAATTTAAAAATAAATAAATAAATAAAGATTCCAGGAACTGTTGGCAAAGGAAGCAGCAGCCAAGGCTGGCTAGTCAGTGCTTTATTTATTTACTTACTTATTGCGGGTCTCGATCCCAGGACCCTGGGATCATGACCCGAGCCGAAGGCAGTGGCTTTAACCCACCGAGCCACCCAGGCGCCCCTAGTCAGTGCTTTATATGGGACCCCACTCTGCGTCCTGGATCCTTGACCTCTCTCATCTGGTAAGACAGGGGTTGGGTTAGAATAGATAATCTCTACATTTTTTCTATCCATGACATTGCCTATACCATTATATTTTGCTTTATCATCTTTTTTAAAAAATTTCTTTTGAGGGGGGTTGGAGAGGAGGGGACAAACAGAGGGACAGAGAGAATCTTAAGTAGGCCCCCCCTGGGCATGGAGCCCAACATGGAGCTCGATCGATCTCACCATCCTGAGATCATGACCTGAGCTGAAATCCAGAGTCGATGCTTATCGGACCGAGCCACTCTGCTGCCCCCTTCCTTTATCATTTTTTTTTTAAAGATCTTTATTTATTTATTTGACAGCGATCACAAGTAGGCAGAGAGACAGGCTCCCCGCGGAGCAGAGAGCCCAATGTGGAGCTCGATCCCGGAACTCTGGGATCATGACGTGAGCTGAAAGCAGAGACTTTAACCCACTGTGCCACCCAGGCACCCCTCTTCCTTTATCATCTTGATGGCATTTCCCTTCAGTCTGTTCACAAAATATTACCTATTTAAGTAGCTTGGTCTTATAGAATTAATGTTTTACTATCAATACATTTCAAAAAAGGAAGCCAGAGTTCTGAGAACAAGACTATCATACTAAGGGTGTTACAAATGTTTTCATTTGTTATGACAGTGACAGCTGGGTTTGTATCAGAATGTACCAAACCTTATCAAACTTCACACTCTTCCTTTCCACCCACCAACTCACCCTTTTGTTCCAACCAAACCAATCTGTTGAAACTCTACATCCTGCCTTTTTTTTTTTTCTTTTTGCCACAGGGCCTTTGCTAATGTCATTACCCCTGCCAGGCTGACCTTCACTCCTTGGTTCTTGCCCATTACTTCTCTCTCTCCAAGGAACTTGTCCTAACTTGCTGACTCTAATCTTACATTGATTCATTAAGACCACATTTGCCGAGCGCTCAACGTTTGCTAGGCCCTCCTTCATTTCCTACGAATTTCTGTAGGCAACTGTTAAATTTAATTAAACAAGGAACCCATCAGATTGAGGTGGCTGTAATGAACCCACAATAAGCAAACCAAAAAGCTAAGCCTGTAAATGCCTCAAGTTTACAAAGTTGGAACCAAGGACAAGGAAGCACAAAGAGCCAATGAGGCTTTAAGCTGTAGCCAATCAATGAGTACCTTGCTTTGCTTTCAACTTTTCCAAGGCTCTCCCCAGCCTTTATAAAGCACTTGTAACCATTTATGGTTTGGTGCTTTTTCAAATAGATTTTAGCTCAGGTGTCTGGCTGGCTCAGTGGGAGGAGCATGTGACTCCTGATCTCAGAGTCACGAGTTCGAGTTTCATGTTGGATGTAGAGATTAAATAAAAGTTTTTTAAAAAATCAGTTTTTGCTCAAAGAAACTCTTAAACATTTTAATATGCCTCAGTTTAATCTTTTCTTTTAAATGCTATTTCTTTTTTTTTAAGATTTTATTTATTTATTTGACAGAGAGAGATCACAAGTAGGCAGAGAGGCAGGCAGAGAGAGAGGAGAAAGCAGGCTCCCTGCTGAGCAGAGAGCCCGATGTGGGGCTCGATCCCAGGACCCTGAGATCATGACCTGAGCCGAAAGCAGAGGCTTTAACCCACTGAGCCACCCAGGCGCCCCTCAGTTTAATCTTTTAACACAACTTGAAATCATATTGTTCACATTCTGCTTTGCATTTGTTAGTGTATGTGTATGTTTTTTCTCAACTTGATTTTAACTTTTTTGGCTTCTTTGTGCAGTACTGTGGCTTCATTAAGGGTATTGAATAAATGGGTAGATAAATGAATTAAATAATATGAAACTGGTTTAATTCAAAGGAACTTGAAGGAAATACTTTTTTTAAAAGATTTTTTATTTGGGCACCAGTATGGCTCAGTCATTAAGCATCTGCCTTCTGATCAGGTCATGATCCCAGGGTCCTGGGATCAAGCTCTGCAAGGGGCTTCCTGCTCAGCAAGAAGCCTGCTTCTCCCTCTCTCACTCTCCCTGATCGTGTTTGTTCTCTCACTATCTCTCTCTCTGTCAAATAAATAAATAAAATCTTAAAAAATATTTTTTATTTATTGGGAAGAGAGAGACAGAGATAGTGAGAGAGCACAGGCAGGGATAAAAGGGAGAACCAGGCTGCCCCCAAATGGGGACTCGATCCCACGATCCTGGGATTGTGACTAGAGCTGAAGGCAGATATTTAACCGACTGAGCCATCCAGGAACCCCAAAGAAAATACTTAACTAAAATTTAAAAGTCATTCTAAGTCCGAACAGCTTTGAGGATTACATTGTAAATAATTCAGTTGAGTGACCTATTCTATCTCTAGACTGTGCACTCCTTCTTTAGCATTTTTGACTGGAATCATTTTTTTTTTTTTTAAGATTTTTATTTCAGAGAGAGAGATAGAGAGTATAAGCAGGGGAGAGGCAGAGGGCAGAGAGAAAAGTAGAAACAGACTCTCTGCTGAGCAGGGAGCTCGATGTGGGGCTCAGTCTCAGGACCCGAGGATCCTAACATGAGCTGAAGGCAGATGCTTAACCGACTGAGCCACCCAGGCATCCCCTGGAACCGCTCATTCTTACTCTAACCCATTCCCCATTTATATTATTTCTTCCTTATAGAAGTGAGTGACTGACACATGGTAAGCATTCAGAAGATGCTTGTTAATTATTTAAAGGAATTAATGTATATTATTTAGCCTTTACAAGTAAGAGAACACCCAGTACTTGAAGGAGTCTCTCACACACACACAGATTTTGTTTTGTAAACTCTTCACCCAATGTGACGCTCCTACGCACCACCCCCCAGATCAAGAGTCGCATGCTCTGCCAGCTGAGCCAACCAGGCGTCCCCCCCACCACACAGATTTTAGAATTACAGCTGACCCTTGAACGACACTGAGTGAACTACATGGGTCTACTTATATGCCTGTGGTGTTTTTCAGTAAATGCAGTACTGTGTTTTCCCTTCCTTATGACGTTCTTAGTAATATTTTCTGTAGTTTACTTATTGTAAGAACATAGTAGCTAATATGTATAACACGTGTCATATATATGTAATATATGTAACATGTATTACATATGCAGTATATAATACACGTAACATACAAGAGATGTCTTAATCCACTGTTTATGTTATTAATAAGGCTTCCTGTCAACAGTGGGCTATTAGTCATTACGTTTTGGGGGAGTCAAAAGTTATAGGCACATTTTTGGCTGTAGAGGGTGGGAGCTGGCAACCTAAGTCCTGTTTCGTTCAAGGGTCAACTGTAATACGGTTCTGAGTTTACCGTGGGTACTGAGTAAATGCTTCTTGTGTGGATGAACAGATTACAAAGAGAAATATTCTCCCTCAGAAGAAAGACTCTTCTCTCCCGGTCCCAGCAACGGCGCCCCTCAGGCTGAAGACCCTGCGCAGATCCCACAGCCCGGGCGCCAGCAAGAAGGGTTCCCATTCCAGGAGCTGCTCCTCGGGCACACTCAGCCGCGCTGGAGTAGGTTTAAGCACTTTCTGAAGCCGTCAGTGCCTCCCATGGAGGCACATCTGCTGGAAAAGGTTTTCCGTCTAAGCAGAGGCCTCCTCCCTGGGTTCCAGTGGGATCTCAAAAGTCCTGCTCCAGGTGGGAGAGCCCAACGGCGTCCCTGGAAACAGGTCAGGAGACTGTCTAGGAACCTGTTACCAAAACAGTATGATTTTTGTGATTAGGATCAGTCAGATCTGTAGGATTTTTGTGATTGGGGTGGGGGGGCGGTCTGGGTCAGGAGTCTTACCCTCAGAGGCCCCGTCTGAACTCTGCCTTTGTTCCTGGGGCTAAGGGAAACCCGTGTTGTTGGTGGCCTACCTACCTTTCCCCTGCATAGATGGCGGTGTAGAGATTTAAATGTGAGTCAGATTTGTACCCTTGAAACAAGCAGTACATTATATGTTAATAATTTATAAAAAATAAACAATTTTAGGGGTGCCTGGGTGGCTCAGTGGGTTAAAGCCTCTGCCTTCGGCTCAGGTCATGATCCCAGGGTCCTGGGATGGAGCCCCACGTCGGGCTCTCTGCTCAGCGGTGAGTCTGCTTCCCCACTCTCACTCTGCCTGCCTCTCTGCCTACTTGTGATCTCTGTCTGTCAAATAAATAAATACAATCTTTTAAAAAATAAAAAAATAAAATTTAAAAAGAGTAAAACGGGAGTTATAATAAAAAATAAACTTTAAAAAACATATATAGATACAGACATAGATGTAGATTAGTATTGTCAAGAAAGACGACCTTGCTTTGCATGCTCCAAGATGGGAGAGAGCTAAGAATTAACGGATGGTTGGTTCTGCTTCTTCATAGTGTTTTGTATTAGGTGGGTGTGGCTAGGATCTTTAATGTTGCAGGGAGCTTTGTAGAGCTTTGTACATAAGGAAGAACTTTACTGTTTATTCTTTAATGCTAATTTTGAAGAAAAAAATTTATGTTGATATTAAACAAGCTTTGAACCACCCCCTGACTCCACCCCATCCCACCCCACCCCCGGCGCCAAAAAAGAATCTTTCCTTAAGTCAGTATTTCTCAGTGTGATACTGGCCCCCCTATGTTAGAGTCACTTGGGATGTTTGTTAAAAAAAATACGAGTTTGGGGCCCCTGGGTGGCTCAGTGGGTTAAACCGCTGCCTTCGGCTCAGGTCATGATCTCAGGGTCCTAGGATCGAGCCCCACATCGGGTTCTCTGCTCAGCAGGGAGCCTGCATCCCCCTCTCTCTCTGCCTACCTCACTGCCTACTTGTGATCTCTCTCTCTCTCTGTCTCTCTGTGTCAAATAAATAAATAAATAAATCTTTAAAAGAAAAAGAAAAAAAAGAAAGAAAATGAGTTCTTCGGCCACTGCAGTCAGAGTCTTGCAGGAGTGCTGTTGGCCCGGTGGGTGTAAGGGCCACAAATACGCACTTTTAACAAGTCCCTCAGGGGGCTCTGATGCTCCCGTAATCTTGAGGACCCTTACCCTGAGTACAGCGTAGAACTAAGAAATAAGGCTCGTGAAGGTAACTGCTCAGCAGTTAAGAGCAGGACCTAGGAGCCAGATTGCCTGTGCTCCTCCAACTCTACCACTTACTAAATCTGTGTTCTACGCATGCTATTTAACTGCCCCGTGCCTCAGTTTCCCCATCTACAAAATGGGGAGAACCTCATCATTATCTGGTAAAGCTGTGAGGATTAAATGAGTCAATATACATAAGCTGCCTGGGATAGAGTCTGACAGTATAAACGCTGTGTTTATGTTGGCCATTATCGGAATTATAAGTATCCACTTTCCAACAACTGGTACGTTTCTGTGTAAAGCCTGTTGTATTGTAGAAAACCTAATGCACAGAGCTTTTCCTTTCTTTCTCCTCTTCTCTTAGAAAAGTAGACAATTCAAACCAGAATATTGCTTATTGCCAGGTAAAGCTGTACAAAGAAAGCTTAGATCTTTTACCACATGCTGATGAGCCAGAGATCAGTACTCAGTCTTTTGTTCAGCTTCCCCATAATTAAAATCACATAAAGAGGGCAGGGATTCAAATAAGCCTAACGTGTTTTCTCACTTACTGGAAAGTGTTTGGGTAGCTACAAAGGGCAACAAAACACAAAGCCTATTGTGGCAACAATCCCATGGCCCAGTCATCTCCTGACCCAAGTCTGTTGGAGATCAGTTGACACCAAGGCTCTTCCTCTTGTCTCCGGGAGATCTGCTAGCCTCCAGCAGATGGAAAATATTCCCAAGACCAAAGCTGAGAGTGTATCACTCCCCAGTCCCCTCCCTTCAGAGAGTGAGATGAGCTTTGGCTTCAGATCTCTTGAGGACGGAGCCTTGACAGCCGGTGTACTTGGGAAGTTTAGGATAGTTTTCCACAATGGGCTCCTTGTTGGTTTTCTATCCAGACTGGGTATAATTAATTGACTCTTTTTAAATTGGGCTTTCTTCTTCTGGAAAGTTAGTTAAGATTGGAATTTCGATTTCCCTATTTGTAAAAAGGAACTTACATTAGAATATTAGTACTACAAGGACTTTTTTTAGATGACTTAGCATAACTCTTCAAATGTTAATGAAGAAGCTAGATGTAGGGGTATTGAGGGACTTAGTTAAGGTCAAAGAGCTCTTAAGCAGTTGGGTCAGGAATAAAGCCTGTGGAATGTAGTTAATTTAGCTATTGACAAAGGACTAAAATTGAGGAACTACTGAGATCTTTGCTTGAAAGCCAAACGTTTAAATGCCATTTCATTTTTTTGTTATTATTTTACTTTTTTGTTATTAATTATTTATGACCATTTAGCTCCTGAAAAAAAAAAAAAACATAAAAAATTATTTTCTAGGGCGCCTGGGTGGCTCAGTGGGTTAAGCTGCTGCCTTCGGCTCAGGTCATGATCTCGGGGTCCTGGGATCGAGTCCCGCATCGGGCTCTCTGTTCAGCAGGGAGCCTGCTTCCTCCTCTCTCTCTGTGCCTGCCTCTCTGCCTACTTGTGATCTCTGTCTGTCAAATAAATAAATAAAATCTTTAAAAAAAAAAAATTATTTTCTAATGTTTCACCTAATGAGAATATAACCTGAACCTTTGCTGTTAACATAAGCTATAGAATTTTTCAAGTTTCTTTAGATACATATTTTTCCATAATAATTTGGAATCATAATTTTAATTGATTGTTTAAAATTTTTTAAAGTTTTATTTATTTATTTCTTTGAGAGAGAGCACACAGATGGAGAGGGAAAAGCAGACTCCCTGCTGAGCAGGGAGCGAAGTGGAGGACTTGATCCCAGGACCCTGGGTACATGACCTGAGCCAAAGGCAGATGTTTAACTGACTGAGCCACCCAGGCACCCCTTAATTGATTTTTAAAAATTTTTTTTATTTTAGAGAGAGTGAGAGTGTAGTGGGGAGGGGCAGAGGGAGAGAGAAATCTAAGTGGATGCCACTGAGTGCAGAGCCGTGGTGCTCAATTCCAGGACCCCAAGATCTTGACGTGAGCTAAAGCCAAGTCAGATGCTCATTTGACTATCCCACTTAGGTGCCCCCAATTTTAACTGATGTTTTAATGAATCTATTGCTATTTATTTATTTTTCATTAGAAAGGGGGTAAGGTGACAGGGAGAGGAAGAGGGAGAGAGGATCCCAAGCAGACTCCATGCACAGCATGGAGCCCTACGTGGGGCTCAGTCGTACAACCCTGAGATCATGACCTGAGCTGAAATCAAGACCCCAACAATCAACTGACCAAGTCGCTCAGGAGCCCCATGAATCATTTTTTAAAGAATTATTTCAGGGACATCTGGGTGGCTCAGTTGGTTAAGCGGCTGCCTTTGGCTCAGGTCATGATCCCAGCGTCCTGGTATCAAGTCCCACATTGGGCTCCTTGCTCGGCAGGGAGCCTGCTTCTCCCTCTCCCTCTGCCTCTGCCTGCCTCTCTGTCTGCCTGTGCTCGCTCGCTCTCTCTCCCTCTATCCCTGACAAATAAATAAAATCTTAAAAAAAAAATTTAAAGAATTATTTCATTATGGTCCCCCTGGCTGGCTTAGTTGGTGGAGTGTGTGACTCTTGCTCTCAGGGAGTTAAATTCAAGCCCCATGTTGGGCATAGAGCTTGCTTAAAAAAAATAAATAAATAAATAATATATTTAATTTCTATGAACCTTAGCTTTACTTAAGATCTTTTTTAAAGATTTTTATTTATTTTAGAGTTGGGTAGTGGAGGGAAGAACAGAGGGAGAGAGGATCTCCAGTGGACTCCACACTCAGCTTGGAACCCCATGTAGGGCTTGATCTCCTGACCCTGAGATCAGGACCCAAGTGGAAACAAAGTTTCAGACGCTGATCCAACTGAACCACCCAGGTGCCCCTACTTAAAGATTTTTTGATATAATTTCAGTTATATAGAAAAGTTGCAAAGAACACCCAGTGTTCACTTTATAACATTATATATATTTACATATACAATTTTTTTCTTTCTGAGCCCCTCAAGAATAAGTTGCAGACACGATGCCCTTCTAACCTTAATTCTTAACTAGAAAAAAATATACCACACCCAGTAGCTAGAGAGTCAGCCAGTATCGGTCTTTTCAGCAACACCCACTCAGACAGATAATAATCATTGTTGATAGCATCATTTTCAAATTGTACATCTTCTGACTTGAACAATGGTAGATAAAAATCTAGCTGTAAGAACAATTAATATAGTCTTCACTCAATAGATATTTGCTAAACAGTACATTAGTACCCTAATGGATGGAAATAAAACATGTCTATATTTCGCTCATTTTAGAGATGCTAAGCTCAACAAAGAATTCTCTCTCTCTTCCTCTCCCTCCCTCATCTCTATCTCTTTCCCTCCTTCTCTCTCTCTCTCTGCCTTATTTTTCTCCTGGTACACTGAAGCATTTTTTTCAGGGTGAGAAGAGGACTTAAAATAAAATTGCGTTTGCTTATAGATGAAGGGTTGAAGGATCGCATCAGATATCTAAAATGAGCAGTTCTGAACTACGAATTAGGTGTTGTTTTCCGAAGTTTCATTACTGTGCCAACCATTTCTGGTTTTGCTGAAGCTGGAATGAAATTGAAGGATGTCAAATAGGAACTTTCTCTTTGTTGGGGCTCCTGGGTGGCTCAGTGGGTTAGAGTCTCTGCCTTTGGCTCAGGTCAGGGTCCTGGGATCAAGCCCCGCATGGGGCTCTCTGCTCAGTGGGGAGCCTGCTTCCTCCTCTCTCTCTGCCTACTTCTCTGTCTACTTGTGATCTCTGTCTGTCAAATAAATAAGCAAAATCTTAAAAAAAAAAAAAAAAAAGCGGGGGGCGCCTGGGTGGCTCAGTGGGTTAAAGCCTCTGCCTTCGGCTCAGGTCATGATCCCGGGGTTCTGGGATCGAGCCCCACATCAGGCTCTCTGCTCAGCGGGGAGCCTGCTTCCCTTCCTCTCTCTCTGCCTGCCTCTGTCTGCTTGTGATCTCTATCAAATAAATAAATAAAATCTTCAAAAAAAAAAAAAAGAAATTTCTCTTTCTTGGCTTCTGTTACCTTATCTTCCAAATGACGTTAACACTCAGCGATGCTTCAGCACTAAGAAAATCTTTTCGCTTGTCGCTTTGAATATACATTCTATCCACATCTCCATGTGAATCCCAATTACCCTGGCATCAATAACCATAGATTTTATGAGATCATATTATGGGTACAGTGGATAATACAGGTGCCCTCTTATTTAAAACTGCTGTAGGAGCTCTGAGTAGCAGAAGGGGACAGCAGGTTAATAATAATACTTGGCAGGGCACCTGGGTGGCTCAGTGGGTTAAGCCTCTGCCTTCGGCTCAGGTCGTGATCTCAGGGTCCTGGGATTGAGCCCCACATCGGGCTCTCTGCTCAGCAGGGCACCTGCTTCCCCCTCTCTCTCTGCCTGCCTCTCTGTCTACTGTGATCTCTCTCTCTCTGTCAAATAAATAAATAAAATCCTTAAAAAATAATAGTAATACTTGGCATTTATTTAAGCCCACTAAATTTCCAGTGCTATCCTTTGTAAACAAGCAGGAGGTTAGTTATCACTGTATAGATGAACATAAATAATCAGACAGCAAACTGTCCTGCTGCAGGGCAAGCTCATCTCTATGAGCAAGAGAGTTCATAGCGACAAGTTTTCGGGTTGTTTTTTTTTTTGCATGCAGACCCTTATTCCTGATTTTAAGCACTTGTTTATTCCACACTTATTTCTCGTATTGAAGAGGACAAATCTGTGAAAGATATCTAAATCTTAGGTTATAACTAAGGTTCTTTTTATTTTATTTTATTTTTTTTAAAGATTTTATTTATTTATTTGAGAGAGAGAGACAGTGAGAGAGAGCATGAGCAAGGAGAAGGTCAGAGAGCGAAGCAGACTCCCCATGGAGCTGGGAGCCCGATGTGGGACTCGATCCCGGGACTCCAGGATCACGCCCTGAGCCGAAGGCAGTCGTCCAACCAACTGAGCCACCCAGGCGTCCCAGGTTCTTTTTATTTTTTAAGATTTTATTTATTTATTTGACAGAGAGAGCAAGGGAGAGAGCACAAGCAGAGTGAGAGACCGAGGGAGAGGGAGAAGCTGAGCAGAGAGCCTGAAACTGGCTCCATGCCATCATGACCTGAGCTGAAGGCAGAAGCTTAAACTGACTGAGCAACCCAGGTACCCCTGGGTTGGTTGGTTTATTTTTTTAATCATTTGTTATTTTGGGGGGAGCCTGGGCGGCTCAGTGGGTTGGGCACCCGACTCTTGATTTCAGCTCAGGTCACGATCTCAGGGTCATGAGATTCTTCAGTGCAGAGTCTGCTTTGGATTTTCTCTCCTTCTCCCTCTGCGCCTCCCCCTTCTTGTGCTCTAAATAAATAAATAAATAATATATATATTTTTTTAAGATTTTACTTTTTATTTATTTGACAGACAGGGATCACAAGTAGGCAGAGAGGCAGGAAGAAAGAGAGGAGGAAGCAGGCTCCCCGCCGAGCATAGAGCCAGATGCGGGGCTCAATCCCAGGACCCCAGGATCACGACCCAAACAGAAGGCAGAGGCCTTTAACCCACTGAGCCACCCAGGCGCCCCAATAAATAAAATCTTTTAAAAAATCATTCGTTATTTTTATTGATTTTTTTTAAAGATTTTTTATTTATTCATTTGTCATAGAGAAGCGAGAGCAAGCATAGGCAGACAGAATGGCAGGCAGAGGCAGAGGGAGAAGCAGGCTCCCCGCCAAGCAAGGAGCCCGATGTGGGACTTGATCCCAGGATGCTGGGATCATGACCTGAGCCGAAGGCAGTCGCTTAACCCACTGAGCCACCCAGGCGTCCCTCATTTGTTATTTTTAAGGAGGTAGGCACTTACTTCAATTCTACAGAACTCCTATAATAAATCCTCATGTCATTTTCTTCTTTTTTTAAAATTATATTTTAATTTTTTTATAAGCATATAATGTATTATGAGCCCCAGGGGGACAGGTCTGTGAATCACAGGCCTGTGAATCGCCAGGTTTACACACTTCACAGCACTCAGCATAGCACATACCCTCCCCAACGTCCATAACCCCACCACCCTCTCCCTACTCCCCTCCCCCGGCAACCCTCAGTTTGTTTTGTGAGATTAAGAGTCTTTTATGGAGGACGCCTGGGTGGCTCAGTGGGTTGAGCTGCTGCCTTCGGCTTGGGTCATGATCCCAGCTTCCTGGGATGGAGTCCCGCATTTCGCGGCCGGTGCAACAAATCGACCAGGAATGTGAGGGTAAGAGGATGAAGAAAAGAACTCGAGAAGCAGAGAGATGGGGACAGGAGGAGCACTGAGGAGGATGTCCAGCAGTGCTAAGTTTATTCAAAGCATTAAGGCCATATATATATAGTGCTATTAGCATAGGAGAAGCAATACACCTGTGTCTAGTTAAACAACCACGAGTTCTTGGGGGCGCCTGGGTGACTCAGTGGGTTAAAGCCTCTGCCTTCAGCTCAGGTCATGATCCCAGGGTCCTGGGATCAAGCCCCACATCAGGCTCTCTGCTCGGCAGGGAGCCTGCTTCCTCCTCTCTCTCTGCCTGCCTCTCTGCCTACTTGTAATCTCTGTCTGTCAAATAAATAAATAAAATCTTTAAAAAAAAAAAAAACACGAGTTCCCATAATAAGTTTCACCATTGACTATAACCAGACCTCGTGTCGCCCAATGGCTGATGCCAGTACAACTGTTCTGTATTGATACAGCAAACCTGAAAGTAATTTATGGGCTGTACTAGGGCAGCAAGGACCAGCCACGAACTTATGACCCCAATCAAATTATTTCTATCTGACTAGCAAACGTGTGGGAAGTCACGTAGGCGAGCACGCAACACACAGCACAGACCCTTTATCAGTGCTACTCGACTTTATCGACCTAAGCCTTTTGTTCGGCTATTCAGCCTTTAAAGGAGGCACAAGTTAGGGCCTGGTTTGGTCCTCGTCTCAAGACTTCCCATGGCCTCCCACACCTGCATCGGGCTCCTTGCTCGGCGGGGAACCTGCTTCTCTCTCTGCCTGCTTGTGTGCTCTCTCACTCCTTCTCTCTGACAAACGAATAAACAAATCTTTAAAAAAAAAAAAAAAAGAGTCTTTTATGGTTTGCCTCCCTCCCGATCCCATCTTGTTTCATTTATTCTTTTCCTACCTCCCAAACCCCCCACGTTGCCATCTCCACTTCCTCATATCAGGGAGATCATATGATAGTTGTCTTTCTCTGACTTATTTCGCTAAGCATGATATCCTCTAGTTCCATCCACATGGTTGCAAAACACTGCAAGATTTCATTTCTTTTGATGGCTGCATGGTATTCCATTGTGTATATATATACCACATCTTCTTTATCTATTCATCTGTTGATAGACATCTAGGTTCTTTCCATAGTTTGGCTATTGTGGACATTGCTGCTATAAACATTCGGGTGCACGTGCCCTTTCGGATCACTATGTTTGTATCTTTAGGGTAAATACCCAGTAGTGCAATTGCTGCGTCATAGGGTAGCTCTATTTTCCACTTTTTGAGGAACCTCCATGCTGTTTTCCAGAGTGGTTGCACCAGCTTGCATTCCCACCAACAGTGTAGGAGGGTTCCCCTTTCTCCGCATCCTCGCCAGCATCTGTCATTTCCTGACTTGTTAATTTTAGCCATTCTGACTGGTGTGAGGTGGGATCTCCTTGTGGTTTTGATTTGTATTTCCCCAATGCCGAGTGATGTGGAGCACTTTTTCATGTGTCTGTTGGCCATCTGGATGTCTTCTTTGCTGAAATGTCTATTTATGTCCTCTGCCCATTTCTTGACTGGATTATTTGTTCTTTGGGTGTTGAGTCTGATAAACTCTTTATAGATTTTGGATACTAGCCCTTTATCTGATATGTCGTTTGCAAATATCTTCTCCCATTCTGTCAGTTATCTTTTGGTTTTGTTGACTGTTTCCTTTGCTGTGCAAAAGCTTTTGATCTTGATGAAGTCCCAATAGTTCATTTTTGCCCTTGCCTCCCTTGCCTTTGGCAAGGTCCTAGGAAGAAGTTGCTGTCGCTGAGGTCGAAGAGGTTGCTGTCTGTGTTCTCCTCAAGGAATTTGATGGATTCCTGTCTCACATTGAGGTCCTTCATCCATTTTGAGTCTATTTTCGTGTGTGATGTAAGGAAGTGGTCCAGTTTCATTTTTCTGCATGCCTCAACATCATTTTCTATGCGGAAGTCACTCTGGTAGGTTGGGAGCACAAATGAAGATCATCAGTAGCTTTTCAGAAGCCTCTTGATAACTTCGTTGTTTTTTTTTTTGTTTTGTTTTGTTTTTATTTATTTATTCATTAGAGACAGAGAGAGAGGCAGAGGCAGAGGGAGAAGCAAACTCCCTGAGGAAGAGGGAACCTGACATGGAACTCAATCCCAGGACCCTGGGATCATGACTTGTGGGGAAGGCAGATATATAACTGACTGAGCCACCCAGGAGCCCTCTTGATAACTTTACATACAGCTTTAGGAAGAAGAAAAAATAGTTTACTCACATTATTTTTTTTTTTTAAGATTTTATTTCTTTATTTGACAGAGATCACAAGTAGGCAGAGAGGGAGATAGAGAGAGAGAGGAGGAAGCAGGCTCCCTGCAGAGCAGAGAACCCGACCTGGGGCTTGATCCCAGGACCCTGGGATCATGACCTGAGCCGAAGGCAGAGGCTTTAACCCACTGAGCCACCCAGGTGCCCCTATGTTCACTTAAAAAAAAAATTTATTTTATTTTTTTAATGTAATTTCTACACCCAGTGTGGGCCTTGAACTCAACCCTAAGATCAAGAGTTGGCACCCCCTCACGTTATGCTAAATTAACAGCATCTATTTATCTTTTGTGAATTTGTATTCCACGGAACACTGTCCAGAAGCTGATAAACAACTGGAGAGTAAGAGACCACATGTCACTTATTAGCATGTCCTTTGGCGTTAAGCATTAAAACTACATACACTGTAGGATATTGATATACACTTGATGAAGTGGAGCAATTCATTACAAAATGCCGGTTTATAGGTAAAAATTCAGTACATAAGGGCAAAAAAGGATTACCTTAGGGAAGCAAACTAACCTTAGTTTTTCTAACTTACTTAAGATGAAAATCACATATATTTCTATTCAGAAGTATGTTACCTAATCCAACCGGGTATCATTTAAGGTTGAAGTTTGGGGGGACCTGGGTGGCTCAGTTGTTAAGCATCTGCCTTTGGCTCAGGTCATGATCCCATAGTCCTGGGATCGAGCCCCGCATGGGGCTCCCTGCTCAGCGGGAAGTCTGCTTCTCCCGCTCCCACTCCCTGTCCTTGTGTTCCCTCTCTCGCTGTGTCTCCGTCAAATAAATAAATAAAAACTTTTAAAATAATAATCATAAAATAAAGTTGAAGCTTGGAGGGGTTTCTGGCCGTCTCAGTCAGTAGAGCATGAAACATTTTTTTTTTTGAATTATTTATTCATTTTTTTTTTTAGAGAGAGAAAGAGATAGTGCATGTGAGTGGGGGGAGGGGCAAAGGGAAAGCAAGAGAGAGAATCCTAAGCAGACCCCCCCCCTCAGTGCAGAGCCTGATGGGTATGGGGGGATAGTCACATGACTGTGAGATCACTACCCGAGATCATGACCTGAACCAAATTTAGGAGTCAGAGGTTTAACCAACTGAGGCACCCAGGCACCAGGACTGAGCAACTCTTGCGACTGGGTTGTGAGTTTGAGCTCAACATTGGGTACAGAGATTACTTTAAAATAAAACCTTTAAAAAATAAAAATAAAGTGAAAGATTGGAAAAAAAGATAAACTGTAACAAAAACTAATTTCAAAATTCATGCGTATTATTGTTTGACAGCACTGATGTTCTCTTGGAGAAACATGGACATGGAACAGAAGTTCCCCACAGCTCACATGGGGACGAGGGGATGGGCAGAGAAACTGCTCAGAGAACTTCATCATACTGGTGCCAACTTGCTGTCACAGAGGTCACTTTCTGGAGATAGTCATGAGATAGGAAGTTGAAGAAATGTCCAAAAATGACAAATTATAGTATAAAACTTAAATATAAGTGCCTTTATCATCAAGAAAATGAATGAAAGAAAAAACCTCATGGCCTTTAAATGGTTTAGCAGATGTCAGCTGCCTCATTTATAAAATGAGAAAATTCGGTTGAATAATACTAAGATCCCTCCTACATAGCTTGCTTCATGCTTTTTCAGGAACCAGAAGTTCTTGTGGCTGAGACAAGGAACTGACCAAAAAAATCCCACAAAAAAACCCCACAAAAGTTATTTTAAGAATAACGATAAGGAGGGGCGCCTGGGTGGCTCAGTGGGTTAAAGCCTCTGCCTTCAGCTCGGGTCATGATCCCAGGGTCCTGGGATCGAGCCCCACATCGGGCTCTCTGCACCGCGGGGAGCCTGCTTCCTCCCCTCTCTCTCTGCCTGCCTCTCTGCCTACTTGTGATTTCTCTCTCTCTGTCAAATAAATAAAATCTTTAAAAAAAAAAAAGAATAACGATAAGGAGGGCGCTGGAGTCATACGTAGTATCGCCCTTCAGCCAGGCCAGTCAGCGGACTTCTGTAGCCCAAGGCCAGACGCTGTGGTATTCACCTGAGCCTCTCCATGATGACAACATTCTGCCCAGATTTGGCATTAAAGGGTTTTGCTGTGTTCTGGAGCTAGATGACACAACCGTGTGTGGTGGTCAGGAAATCTTTGTTCCAGGCTCAGGGTTCCAGCTTTCAGATTTCCCATCATTCTGTGAGTGGTTGGGCAGGTGTTTGCCCATTGGTATTGTTCACTCTATTGTACCCTCGTCCAGGGCAGGGGTCACCCCCTCTTCACGTCTATCTCCCATTCGACCTTTGCATGTGCTTTGCAGATAGTAGATACTCAACACATGCCATTTGAATCATCTGTCTACAAAATAATATTGAAACTGAGTTTTTAGGTGGCATTTCACATGAAGTATTAACTTTGCCTTGTGCGTGTTAAACATTGGACCCTTTCTTCAAGGGTTAGGTCACATTCATCTGTTTCTATGAAGCACTCATTGGCTGTTATGGCCCTTGATGGTGACTTATTTTTTGGACCACTCAGGCGGCCTAGCCTATTGGGTCTATATCCATTAGGTGTTTTGTTTGTTTGTTTGTTTAAGATTTTATTTATTTATTTGACAGAGAGAGATCACAAGTAGGCAGAGAGGCAGGCAGGTGGGGGTGTGGGGGGAAGCAGGCCTCCTGCTGAGCAGAGAGCCTGACTCGGGGCTCGATCCCAGGACCCCTAGATCATGACCTGAGCCGAAAGCAGAGGCTCAACCCTCTGAGCTACCCAGGCGCCACTCCCAATAGGTTTTTAGTTGATCACAGGAAGAATCATTCCATGTCTGCTTGTATCCTGGGAGCGTGATGCTTTCACCACAAAGGCGCTAAATAAATATTTGATGACGATCGTTGTGACCAATACTAAGTGACTTACTGTTAAGGGTTCATTCAGATCAGTTGTTTATAGAAAACCCCCCAAATACTTTAACGACATGTTTTCTAGGAGGAGAGTGCTTTGGGGAGTAGCCCCTTTGTCACTGTGTTCTTTGGTATGGGCCTTCCTCCCAGACCCCTGCAGCCTGCTTTAGCTCCTACCCAGGCATAGCTTTCTCTCCATTTTTATTGCTTCAGTTTTTCTGGAAGCCAGGGGGCTTGGAGGAAGATCAAATGTTCAAAAAAAGAAAGAAAAAGAAAATAAAAATGCTTGTCTATGAGTTAATTGTGAACCTATTGTGCAAAGGGTAACAAAAAATCAGACATTGTAGATATTTGAGGTCACTGTAATCTAATGGGATAATCTGGATATACACCCCTGAAAATATGTAAGAATGTATCATATAGAACTATAAACACACTATATCTTAGGGCCCCTGAGTGGCTCAGTGGATTAAGTGTCTGCCTTCGGCTCAGGGCATGATCTCAGGGGCCTGGGATCCAGCCTTGCATCGTTGGGCTCCCTGCTCAGTGGGGAGCCTGCTTCTCCCTCTCCTTCTGCCTTTCCTGCTTGTATTCTCTCTCAAATAAATAAATAAATAAACAATCCTTTAAAAAATGTACTATATCATTCCTATACAACTGTATCTATCTCTATACTCAGCGGCAGGACTAGTCAAAGAAGGAAAGAGGTGAGGGGGAGGAGGGAAAGCAGAAGAAAAGGCAAGATGTAGGGGGCTACTAAGAGGGAGGGATGGTGCTAAGTGAGGTTTTGGGGTGAGTGTGGATGACCCTCGTGTGGTATATGGAGCCGACTGGCTTCCTGGAATGGAGCTCACGCTCAGCCAGTTAAGAAGCTGGTTGAGGGCACCTGGGTGGCTCAGTGGGTTAAGTCGCTGCCTTCGGCTCAGGTCATGATCTCGGGATCCTGGGATCGAGTCCCACATCGGGCTCTCTGCTCAGCAGGGAGCCTGCTTCCCTCTATCTCCCTCTCTGCCTGCCTCTCCATCTGCTTGTGATCTCTCTGTCAAATAAATAAATAAAATCTTTTAAAAAAAAAAAAAGCTGGTTGAGTAAGAGGAAAAAGGTCAACTGAGAGGGGGCGTTAAGGCTCAGTATGAATAATGGTCAGTTTCTTCGAACACCATAAGCGTTATACATAACTTACCTGTATTCGAAACAGTGCTTGAGGAAGAGGAATTGTGCTACACTAATTTCTTTTTTTTTTTAAGATTTTATTTATTTATTTGACAGACTGAGATCACAAGTAGGCAGAGAGGCACGCAGAGAGAGACGGGGAAGCAGGCTCTCCGCTGAGCAGGGAGACCAATGTGGGGCTCGATCCCAGGATCCTGAGATCATGACCTGGGCTGAAAGCAGAGGCTTAACCCACTTAACCCACAGAGCCACCCAGGTGCTCCTGCTAATATTTAAAAAAATATATATTTTACTTATTTATTTGAGAGAGGAAACACAAGCAGGGGGAGTAGGAGAGGGAAAAGCAGACTTCCCGCTGAACAGGCAGCCTAATGCAGGATGATCCCAGGACTCTAGGATCACGACCTGAGCCGAAGGCAGCCTCTTGACGACTGAGCCACCCAGGCCCCCTGTGCTCTGCTGATGTCCGCTCGCTAACATTTCGTGAGCACCGGCTGTGGGTCAGGTGCACACACCTAAGTCCTCAGATATGAGCCCAGTTCATCTTACAACTACCCATGAAGGAGGTGCTGCTGCCTCTATTGTGCAGGAAGAGATGTGATCACCTGTTAAAGTGACTTGATTTCCCCAAGGTCCCACCGCTTCTGAGTAGCCGACCTGGACTGTGAACGTGGGCAGGCTAACTCAAAAACCGGTGTTCCTACCCATTATGTCACATGGCCTTCCTTGCCTTTCCACGGAGCTGTTTGTCCCCACAACCAACAGCGAGAAGATTCCTCAGGGGTTCAAAGAAAAAATATGCCCGTGTGTGCACACATGCAACCTAGGGAACCCTCCCCGCTCCAAAAAAAAAATGTTGGTGTTGGTGAAAATAAGAGAATTGAAATGTTTTGGCCTTTGGCTGATGTGGGAAAAACTCCTCAGTTATCAAAATTCTCTAGATAAAAGCTTTCACAAACCGCCTAAGGCAGTTTCACTTCATACAATAGACACACTGTTGAAACAGGTTTCTCGGGTGGCCAGCCTCCGCCCATAGGCTTCAGGGATTTTGTGTTTTCTTGTAGAACTAACCCTGACAGACCGCTTATACCCGACTTGACATCTGAATCTGAACGGATCCACTCAGTCTTCACCAAAATTTGGATCATCAAACCCCTTGATCTTTCACAGAAGTAGGATAGCCAATCTGATGAAATCGTGATTAGAAAATGTGGTTTGTTGTTGTTGTTTTTTAATGGCTGTTGCCTTAAGATTTCCACAAATTCTGAGGATTTTTTTTTTAAATTTTTATTTATTTATTTGACAGACAGAGATCACAAGTAGAAAGAGAGGCAGGCGGCTGGGGGCGGGGTGGGGGGGAGGAGCAGGCACCCAGCTGAGCAGATATGGGGTTCCATCCCAGGACCCTGAGATCATGACCTGAACTGAAGGTAGAGCCTTTAACCCACTGAGCCACCCAGGCGCCCCTAGAAAATGTAGTTTTGTTGCAGATATAACTTTCACGGTTTTAACATCTTTGTTGTGATATAGCTGACATACAATAAATTGCCCATACTCCAATGGTTCAATCTGATAAAGTTTGGTATGGCTACGTACTGCTACCACCACAGTCAAGATAAGGAACAAACGCATCACCTCTTAAGAATTTCCTCTGGCTCTTTCATTATCCTTACTTCCTGCCCTTCCAGACCCTCTCCCTTCCCTGAGCAACCATTGATCTGCTTTCTCTCTAGAGTGGTTTGCATTTTCTAGATTTTATACAAACGGAGTAAGATAACATGTACTCTTTTTTCCTGCTTCTTACACTCAGCATAGTTATTTAGAGAGCACCTGTTATATGTACCAATTTTTTTTTATTAAAATTTGTGATTATAGGTCCACATGTGGTTTTAAGAAATTATACAGAAAGATATTATGTGCCTTTTACATTGTTTCCTCCAGTGGTAACATCTTGTAAAATTATAGTGTAACCGGGGAGCCTGGCTGGCTAAGTTGGTAAAGGATGTGCCTCTAGCTCTTAGGGCCAAAAAGTGAGTTCAAGGGGCGCCTGGGCGGCTCAGTGAGTTAAAGCCTCTGCCTTCGGCTCAAGTCATGATCCCAGGGTCCTGGGATTGTAAGGGCCTATCTAGCCAGAGCGATGACATCCAGTTAAACAGTGATTTTGTTGTTTATGCAGTAAAACTTAAACTGTCTCCCCCCTCCAGGGGACTTACTTAAAAACAAGTACTGGAAACCAGTCCCAGGTAACAAAGCCCAAATACAAGGGTGGGTCAGGCCAGGTGGAGGTATCCAATCGGTGGGGGCGCATACTGTCTCCCTAGCTACCAAGGATATGGGCCCCACTCTTTGGGTGCCAATTCTGACCTAGGTGGTAGGCTAGTTCAAATAGCTACTATGGGGTGAACTGTAATTCAATTGGCCACCCGTGTGTGACCTAGCATGACTGTGCAGCTTTCTCTGTGTGTTACAATCTCAGTGGCCACCTGTGTGTGGCCAGGCCCAACCATATGCCCCTTGCCATTTAGAAGTTAGTCGGTAAGGCAGGGAGTCGTCGCCTCTTTGTAAGAGACGGCCCCACCGGTCAGTTTGATTCTCGATGCTTGGCGAGAAATAAAGCTTTGCTTGACCTTCGCTTTTTATTAGTCTCGCTCCTTTGACCATGGACCCAATAGGATCAAGCCCCTCATGGACTCTCTGCTCAGCAGGGAGCCTGCTTCCCCCTCTCTGCCTGCCTCTCTGCCTACTTGTGATCTTTGTCAAATAAATAAATAAAATCTTAAAAAAAAAAGGTGAGTTCAAGCCTCACATTAGGTCTAGAACTTACTTTAAGAAAAATAAAAAACGAATGGAAAAAAACACACCAAAAAACTCCTGTATAGTATCACAGCCAGGATACAGACATGATGCAATGCATGCATCTTACTGTCCTTTGAGTGTTTTTCGTTCTACACAGCTTGATTACATGTAGGTTCATGTATCCACCACCACACTAAAAATACAAGAGTTTTTTCACTGCAAGATTCTCATGTTACCCTCTATAGCTTCACCAACCTCCCAACCACACCCCTCAAATCAGTTTATTCCATGTTACTGCTCAGTAGTATTCTGTTATATGAATACGCCCCAATTGATTCATTCATTTACCTATTGATGAGCATTTGGGTTGTTTCCAGATTTTGACTGTTAAAAATAAGGCTATTGTAAATATTCATGTATAAGTCTTTTTTTTTTGAGTTAGCTCTACGTGGGGTTTGAATTCATGCCCCCCCCCACCAGATCAAGAGTCACATGCTTCCCACGAAGACTCAAGTATGAGTCTTTATATGAACATATGATTTCTCTTTTCTTGTTGAAATACAGAAGAATGGAGTAGCTGATTCCTATGGTATGTGTATTCTGAACTTTTTAAGTAACGGACAAACTTTCTCAAAGTGTTTATACCCACCACCCGTGTATGGGAGTTCCAGCTGCTACACATTCTCTCCAACACTCCAAGCTTTTTAAAAAATACAGCTTTGAGATATAACTCACATGTCATACAATTCACTCATTTCAAGCGTAGAATCAGAGGTGCATCTGGCTGGCTTAGTGGGTGGAGTGTAGCTCTTGATCTCTGGAGCCCCACCTTGGGTGTAGAGATTACTTAAAAGTAGAATCTTTAAAAAAAATTGAGTGTCCAATTACAGTGCTTTCTGCTAAGCGGCAATAATCCTAATACTGATGAAAGTCAGGTTATTTCTGGCAGTTTTGTTCCTTCCTCAAATATTTATTAAATGGCTACTATGTGCCAGGCATTTGCTCTTTTTTTCTTTTCTTTTTTCAGATTTTATTTATTTATTTGATAGACAGAGATCACAAGTAGGCAGAGAGGCAGGCACAGAGAGAGGAGGAAGCAGGGGAAGAAGGAGAAGAAGGGAAGAGGGGGAAGTCCCAATGCGGGGCTCGATCTCAGAACCATGAGATTATGACCTGAGCCGAAGGCAGAGGCTTTAACCCACTGAGCCACCCAGGAACCCCACCAGGCATTTGTTCTAGATCCTTGGTACATTAGCTATTTCTTATGAGGTAACTACCCCCAAATTTAGCAGTTTAAAACAGTAAACTTTCTCTCACAGTTTAAATAAATTTGAAATTTGGGAGCCCCTTAACTGGTTCTGGGTTAAGCTGTCATGAACTTGCGGAACAGATGTTGGCCAGGAGCAGTCATCCGAAGGCTTTATGGGCCTAGAGGATTTCTTTCCAAGATGCCATTTAAAACCTTTCTTTTGGGGCGCCTGGGTGGCTCAGTGGGTTAAGCCTCTGCCTTTGACTTAGGTCATGATCTCAGGATCCTGGGATTGAGCCCCACATGGGGCTCCCTGCTTAGTAGGGAACGTGTTTCTCCCCCTCTCTCTGCTTGCCTCTCCCTACTTGTGATCTCTGTCAGATAAATAAAATCTTAAAAAACAAAACAAAACAAAAAGAAAAACTTTCTTTTGAGATCACACTTGATAATTTCTATACCATTCCATTGGCTGCTTAAGTCAGCTCTATCAGTGTGAGAACGGTCAGGGGCCATCTTGGAAGCTGGCCTCCATGCTCTGGAAATAAAAAAACAGACATATTACTCTGCCCTCAAAACTTACATTCTAGTGGAAGCATCTGGACAATAAATGTGATAAATTACTTAGCATCTAATGGAAAAAATGAATAAAGATTAAGGAACAGGGGCGCCTGGGTGGCTCAGTGGATTAAGGCCTCTGCCTTTGGCTCGGGTCATGATCCCAGAGTCCTGGGATCGAGCCCCACTTCGGGCTCTCTGCTCAGCGGGGAGCCTGCTTCCTCCTCTCTTTCTCTGCCTGCCTCTCTGCCTACTTGTGATCTCTGTCTGTCAAATAAATAAAATCTTTAAAAAAAAAAAAGATTAAGGAACAGGGGTGCGTGCCTGGCTCAGTTGGTAGAACATACGACTCTTGATCTTGGGGTTGTAAATTCAAGGCCCCTGTTGGGTGTAGAGATTACTTAAAAATAAAATCTTAAAAAAAAATGGGGCACCTGGGTGGCTCAGTGGGTTAAAGCCTCTGCCTTCAGCTTGGGTCATGATCCCAGGGTCCTCGGATCCAGCCCCACATCGGGCTCTCTGCTCTGCAGAGAGCCTGCTTCCTCCTCTCTCTGCCTGCCTCTCTGCCTACTTGTGATCTCTGTCTGTCAAATAAATAAAATCTTTAAAAAAAAAAAGATTAAGGAACTTTAAGATTGTTTTGGGGTCAGGTTGTAATTTAAAATAGGTTGTTCAGGGGGCACCATGGTGGCTTAGTCAGTTAAAGCATCTGCTTTCAGCTCAGGCCATGCAGGGTCATGGAATCGAGCCCCACTTCAGGCTCTCCGCTCAGTGGGGACCCTTCTTTTTCTCTCCCTCGGCCTCTATCCCGCTGCTTGTGCTCTCTCTATCAAACAAATAAATCTTTTAGAAAATAAAAATAAAATAAAATAGGATGTTCAGGGGCACCTGGCTGACTTAGTTAGTAGAGGATTCGACTCTTGATCTCGGGATCATGAGTTTGAGCCTCATGTCAGGGGTAGAGATTATTTAAAACTAAAATGAAATAGAAAAATAGGGTGTTTCCTATTCTTACAAAATTTAACATTGAGCTCTTTATTTATTTATTTATTTTAAAATTTTTTGGGAAAGATTTAATTAATTTATTTCACAGAGAGAGATCACAAGTAGGTAGAGAGAAAGAGAGGGAAGCAGGCTCCCTGCTGAGCAGAGAGCCCAATGCGGGACTGGATCCCAGGACCCTGAGATCATGACCTGAGCCGAAGGCAGCCGCTTAACCCACTGAGCCACCCAGGCACCGACATTGAGCTCTTTAAACAAAAACTTTGGCTGGTGAGGGAGTGACCTATGGAAGTATCTAAAGAAAGAGCATTCCAGAGCACAGTTGGTGCAAAGTTTCAGAGATAGAATCATGCCTGGTATGTTCTAGAAAAACTGAGGAGTCAATGTCCCTGGACAGGGGTGAGCAAGGGGAAAGTAGATGAGGGCAAAGAGGAGGAAAGGGGAAGACCTGGGTGGCGCAGTCAGCTGAGTGTCTGACTCTTGGTTTCTTTTATTTTGTGTGTGTGTGTATATATATATATATATATATATATATATATATATATATATAAATTTTAAATTCCATTAACTAACATATTATGTATTATTGGTTTCAGTGGTAGAGTTCAGTGATTCATCAGTCTTATATAATACCCAGCGCTGATCACATCACGTGCTCTCCTTCATGTCCATCACCCAGTTACCCCATCCCCCCAACCTCCTCTCCAGCAACCCTGTTTGTTTCCCGAGATTGAGTCTCTTATGGTTTGTCTCCCTCACTGATTTCATCTTTTTTAAATTTTTCCCTCCCTGCCCCTATGATCCTCTTTTTGTTTCTTAAATTCCACATGAGTGAAGTCATACGATAACTGTCTTTCTCTGGTTGACTCATGTTGCTTAGCATAATACCCTCTAGCTCCATCCCTGTCATTGCAAACGGCAAGATTTCATTTTTTTTTAAATGGCTGAGTAGGAGTATTCCACTGTGTGTGTACACACACACACACACACACACACACCACATCTCTATCCATTCATCTGTCGATGGACATGTAGAGTCTTTCCACAGTTTGGCTATTGTGGACACTGCTGCTATAAACATTGGGGTGCAGGTGCCCCTTCGGATCACTACATTTGTATCTTTAGGGTAAATCCTTGTTAGTGCCATTGCTGGAATGTAGGATAGCTTTATTTTATTTTTTATTTATTTGTTGGAGAGAGAGAGTGAGCACGCACCTGCTTGTACAAGCAGGGGAAAGGGCAGGCAGAGGGACAAGCAGGCTCCCTGCTGAGCAAGGAGCCTGATGAGGACCCTACACCAGGACCCTGGGATCATGACCTGAGCCAAAGGCAGTTGCTTAACTGACTGAGTCACCCAGGCATCCTTATTTTCAACTTCTTTTTTTTTTTTTTTAAAGATGTTATTTATTTATTTGACAGAGAGAGATCACAGTAGGCAAGGCAGGCAGAGAGAGGGGAAGGGAAGCAGGCCCCCTGCTGAGCAGAGAGCCCGACTCGGGACTCGATCCCAGGACCCTGAGATCATGACCTGAGCCGAAGGCAGTGGCTTAACCCACTGGGCCACCCAGGCGCCCCTATTTTCAACTTCTTGAGGAACCTCTGTACTCTTTTCTGGAGTGGCCGCACCAGCTTGCATTCCCACCAACAGTGTAGGAGGGTTCCCCTTTCTCCACATCCTTACATCTGTTGTTTCCTGGTTAATTTTAGCCGTTCTGACTGGTGCGAGGTGGCGTCTCACTGTGGTTTTGACTTGTATTTCCCTGATGCTGAGTGATGCTGAGCACTTTTTCATGTGTCTGTTGGCCGTTTGGATGTCTTCTCTGCAGAAATGTCTGTTCGTGTCTTCTGCCCATTTTCTTGACTGTATCATTTGTCTTTTGGATGTTGAATTTGCAAGTTCTTTATAGATTTTCGATACCAGCCCTTCATCTGATAAGACATTTGCAAATATCCTCTCCCATCCTGTGGATTGTCTTTTGGTTTTGCTGTTTCCGTTGCTGTGCAAAAACTTTTTATCTTGATGAAGTCCCAATAGTTCATTTTTGCCTTTTTTTTGCCTCTGGAGACGTGTCTAGCAAGATGTTGCTGCCCCCCAGGTCACAGAGGTTGCTGCCTGTGTTCTCCTCTCCTGACTCTCGGTTTCGGCTCACATCTGCTCCCATCTGATCCGGGGTGATGAGATGGAGCCCCGTGTCTGACTCCGCCTTCAGCGCAGCGAAGAGCCTGCCTGAGTTTCTCTCTCCCTCTGCCCCTCCCCCACTCTCTCTAGAATGAATAAATCTCTTTTTAAAAAAGATTTTATGGGGCACCTGGGTGGCTCAGTGGGTTAAGCCTCTGCCTTTGGCTCAGGTCATGATCTCAGGGTCCTGGGATGGAGCCCCACATTGGGCTCTCTGCTCAGCTCCCCCCCTCTCTCTGCCTGCCTCTCTGCCTGCTTGTGCTCTGTCAAATAAATAAATACAATCTTTAAAAAAATTAATAAAAAAGATTTTATTTGAGAGAGAGTGGGTATAAGTGGGGGCGGGGAAAGGCTGAGGGAGAAGCAGACTCCCCACTGAGAATGGTGCCCAGTAGGGGCTTGATCCCAGGACCCCAGTATCATGGCCTGAGCCAAAGGCAGACACTTTACTGACTCTCAAAAAAAAAAAAAAAAAGAGGAGGAGGAAGGGGACAGATCTTAAAAGTCCCTATAAACCACTGTAATAAGTTTAGCTTGAAATGGGGAAGTACTGGAAGGTTCTGAGCAGAGGGATTTATATTCTTCATTCCCTCTGCGTCTTCGGCTTCTGTTCAGTAAATATTTATGGACTGATTTCCGTGGGGGCCATATGTGAAGATGCTGACTTAAGAGTTTTATACTAATCGTGACAACTGTCGGTGGCCCCAGGGCAGCCAGAGGGGAAGAGGTTTTGAGGCAGACAAGACCTGGCAGAACCTTCAGACTTTACCACATAGCTAAAAACAATTTAGAAATACCACCAAGATAATTCACATGCTTTCCTAAAAAACATTTAGTAGTGATTTAATGAATCTTGACAACAAGCTTCGGGAAGCAAAGTTCTCTTCACTGATGGCCTCCCGTACTGTACTTAACAGGCCCTCAGTCCTAGTGTCTGGCTCATTCTTTTGAATGGAATTAAAGACTTCCTTTTGATTACTGATGAAACTTGATAGCTTTTTAATGATGACCAATGATTAGTACATCACAAATTTAGTGACAATGTAGTGTTTTTTAAAAGATTTTATTTTCGAGAGAGCACATGCGGGAGCAGGTGGAAGGGTGGAAACGGAGAGTATTTCGGGCTGACTTTGAGCAGTGCCCCATGAAGCCTCAATCTCATGACCCTGAGGTTATGGCTTGAGTAGAAATCAGGTCAGTCAGTAAACTGAGCCAACCAAGGGCCTCAAAATGTAGCCGTTTTAATTTTTATTTATTTTTAAAGATTTTATTTATTTATTTGACACACACACAGAGAAATCGCAAGTAGGCAGAGAGGCATGCACAGAGCGTGGGGGAAGCAGGCTCTCCGCTGAGCAGAGAGCTGTATGCGGGGCTTGATCCCAGGACCCTGAGATCATGACCTGAGCCGAAGGCAGAGGCTTAACCCACCGAGCCACCCAGGAACCCCAAATGTAGCATTTTTAAAAGGAGAGTCAATGTTAAGGGACGCCTGACTGGCTCAGTTGGTAAAGCATGAGACTGTTGATTTCAGGATCCTGAGTTCAAGGAGCCTACTTTTTGTTTGTTTCTTTAAGATTCTATTTATTTGACAGAGAGAGACACAGTGAGAGAGGGAACACAAGCAGGGAGAGTGGGAGAGGGAAAGCAGGCTTCCTGCAGAGCAGGGAGCCCGATGTGGGGCTCGATCCCAGGGTCTTGGGATCATGACCAGAGCCAAAGGCAGACGCTTAATGACTGAGCCACCCAGGTGCCCCGGGGGAGCCTACTTTAAACAATGTTAAGACCTGGTAATTTGTAAGAATTTGTTAAGAACTGGATCAAATTTCCTTCCAGGGTGTAGAACAGTTAGCTCCCAGATTAGGGGTTTCTTGATCAGGTGCAAGAAAGGTTGAATTGTGAAGCAATTGCTTCAAGTTCTACAATTGTCCTTGAACAAATCTTGCCTCCCACTATATTAACAATGATAATGATTATTTGACATGGGATGATCTACTTTTTGGCTATAAGACCTTTTTGTTCTTCTAGGAAGTGAGCGTTGTATTTTATACGTATTTTAATATTGTTTTACAAATGTCTCATAAATTCTAAAAATTACCCAGAATTATTCTGCCTTTAGTGTAGAGTTCATTTTCTCAGGACAGGCAATACCAACATTCAAATGTTTTTTTTTGAATGAACCTAATGAATGAGTTGTGTCGTGGGGGTGGCCCTGGTCCCCAAAGACCATTTGAATTCTTCCTTATCAGGGCAGCATGGTGACCCTCGTTAGGTTTCCCCGTCCCACTCCAGTTTTCACGTTCAGAAGTACATAAAGCTCTAGCTAGATCAGTGCTACCAAATGTTTGCAGACTGCTATCAGCCCCAAACTGTTACCAGCTTATGACCCCATACAGAAACCGAGGGCAAGCATTTCGAATTTTTAGAACTACATGGCAGAGTGATCATCAGAAGAATGATTTTTTTTAAGATTTTGTTTATTTGTCAGAGAGCAAGAAAGAGAGAACACAAGCAGGGAGAATAGCAGACACCGCTGAGCAAAGATCCTGATGTGGGAGTCAATCCCACAACCCTAGGACCATGACCCAAACCAAAGGCAGATGCTTAACTGAATGAGCCACCCGGGCATCCCAATAACTTTTTTTTCAATCAATTTTTAAAAAATCCATTTTCATTGTATTTGGCTTTTTACAGTGTACAGTCTTCAGGCTGTGAGAATTTGGAAAGCTAGTCCTTTAAGTAAAAAATCTGTAACACTGTTCTAGATGACCCTTTACCTCTGATGGTTCTAGAAAAATGCCAATTCCTGCATCAGTCCAGCCTTGTGTTTTTGAAAGTGTGAATGCCAGTGGCTTGTCTTTGCACCTAGTCTTACTGTGACCTTGGCCTCCATTCCATCTCTGCATCAGGGCTGAAGTCCGGCAAACTCATTTCCGCAGGCCTTCCTAGTGCTGCACTGCTCGGTGGGAGACTCTCGTTCACACTATCCTTGCACAGGGCAGATTACAGTTGGAGGCTCAAGGAAATTGGTGACCAACAGCAGGAATGCTTTTTGTTGTTATTCGTATTTACTACCCAGACATGCCAATATTCATGAGTTTTGGAAGGCAGCTATGCTCACCACTATACCAACGCTATTCCTGAGTTTTGATAGCTTCAATGTTTCAATGTATTATCTAACCAGGCCCATACAGGCAGTTTTTGCTTGTGTGATGCAATTTTTAAATCACAAATGTTAAAAATTTGGGAGAATAGGTTAGACATTCTTTATGAAAGTACTGATAGCAAATTTGGGCAATTTTTTTTTTCAGTTGGGAATTTGGGATAAATTCTTTATCCACCTTTTGACTCATTAACCTCAACATATCCAAAAGCAAACTTACTCTCTTCTAGCCCAATCCTCTTCCTTTCCCTTGTCAATAGAACCAGGCCAGAAAACTCCACATCTCCTACCATTTTCCGTTACTGTGACGTCACCATGTTAGCTGTCCCATTTACCTCATCTCCTGCAGAGGCTAACTCATCTCTGGAAATCCAGACTAATCTTCTGCAATCCATTTTGAAGCTCCTTCAAGAATTATCTTTAAAATTTTCCCCACCCGCATTGCTTCTTCAAATATGCTCCTCATAGAGGTGTTTGAGAGGGCTCAGGTGTGAGGTGTCAGTAGCCAATACTCCTGGAAGTAAGGGAAATTAATGTATTGGTCCTGGGAGCAGGGGATTGCGGGTGGGGTGGGGGGCAGGCGGAAAGGAAATCTGGGTTTATTACCACAGCATTCACCGCCATCTCAACCACCTCCCCTCCTCTGCCCATTCAGCCTCTCCACGCAGATTATTGCGATTTCTAGACCAATTCACCTTCTCTCTCTGAAAGATCTGTCCTTGTTTTTTGGTAATTTCCACAACTGGGAAAAAGATAAGATTTCTACTAAATCTTTCCCAACCTTCCCAGGGATGAGGCAGACTCTGTTCTACGCTCTTGCATCATACCTCTGTTTACGCATCTACTTCCTCTATGAGAATGAGACCCTCAGGGGGCGGGGAGGATGATGGTTCATTCATTTGAGTATTCTCAGCATCTAGCATTACGGCCAGCTTTTAATTCATACTCTGAATTTTTGGCTGAACATCAGTTTTACTTGTACAGTGAACATATTTTTATTTAAAGATTTATTTCAAGAATGAGCAGGTGGGAGAGGCAGAGGGAGAGAATCCCAAGCAGACTCCCTGGTGAGCCCATCTATCTCATGACCCTGAGATCACTACCTGAGCCAAAACGAAGACAGATGCTTAACTGAGCCATCCAGGTGCCCCTTAAAAAATTTAACACAGGGGCACCTGGGTGGCTCAGTGGGTTAAGCCTCTGCCTTCAGTTCAGGTCATGATCCCAGAGTCCTGGGATGGAGCCCCACATCCAGCTCTCTGCTCAGCGGGGAGCCTGCTTCCTTCCCCCTCGCTCTCTGCCTACTTGTGATCTCTGTCAAATAAATAAATAAAATCTTAAAAAAAAAAAAAAAGTCACATAGCCATGTCCAAATTAACAAACCAGCACTCTGTCAATTCTTGACATCCAGGTTATTTTTACATGCAATTTTGTAGGACTATGAACACATTTTGAAAAATTTCCTCAAAACTGAAAATAGACTGTCAGATTATTCTCCTTAAGAACTGTTATTCAAATTGAAAAAAAAAAAAACTATTATTCAGACTACCATCATCGAATTAGTGTTATTTTCAGAAAGCCTTGCCAGTGTTAAGATTTCGTATTTCACCTCATTTTGCAGGCTTTGAGTCCCTGCAAAATGATCAGGCTGGTCAGACAGTTGAGGTAACAGGAAACTACTTCAGAGAACTGGGGTCAAGGACATTAAAGTGTTAATGAATGCTTTAACTTTCAGGGGTCACCTCAACTTCTTACTACCAAATGCTAAAGATGACCACTAAATAGGCAAATGTGCTATTAAGGGTGGGGAACTGAGTTGTAAATAAACACAGTTAAATAACTAAATGAATGCCCAACTTTTAGGGCAGCCGTGAAAAGATAACATTTTATTAAAAAGACTGAGACCACAACGTGATTAATGAGTCAGAAGGGGTGCCTGGCTGACTCAGACTGGACTTCTAGGTTGAGTTTGAGCCCCACATTGGGTGTGGAGCCTACTTTTAAAAAAGGCAGGGGGTGGGAGGAAGTGAATCTGAATGCTTATTTCTACTTGCGAAACCTTGGGCAAAGTGTTTGGGAGCCTGCTTCGTCATAGAGTTCTATTACTAAACTCCCCCAAGAATAGGAATATTGACAGATAAAGACGGGATCATTTCATGTGTGCCGAAAGGGGGAGAGGAGGTCTGATAAAATACATCACCCATTCCTGAGAAGATGAGCAAACTATAAACAGGAAACTTTGGAAAAGGTTTCTATACATACAAAGCAACAGCAAACATTCCTGATGGAATATGCAGGGTTTCCTTCCTAAAACTGAAACAAGGTGACTTTAATAGGAGACTAGGGTAAGACTCATGCAAGCCAAACCCTCGTTGACCGAAAGGAAAGGATGTACCCTTTTAAAAATTGTTTTTATTAACATATAATGTGTTATTTGCCCCAGGGGTACAGGTCTGTGAATCGTCAAGCTTACACACTTTACAGCACTCACCACCACAGCATATACCCTCCCCAACGTCCATCACCCAACCACCCACGACGTACCCTCTTAAACGCCTACTTGCGCTACGCTTTAGAGTACCTCCCCGAATTCTGCTCCCTAGGTGTCTCAACCTCACCTTAGCCGGTCTGCTCTGACCACCTATCTTCAACAGGTTTTATCAGTCCTAACCAGTGTATTCTAAAGAGCTCGGCAAGGTCCTATAAAAAGACTGCAACACTACAACTGGAGCCAAAACCAAGAGTCAGATGCTCAAGAGACTGTGCCACCCAGGCTCTTTAATAATGGAAACTGAAGGGTACCTGACTAGTCCAGTTGGTAGAAGATGGGACTCATGATCTTGGGGGTTGTGAGTTTAAGCCCCATCTCAGGTGTAGAGCTTGCCAAAACAAACAAACAAACAAACAAACAACCCTGACAGGCTTGTTTTAATATTTACACAGAAATACAGGTAATGATTAAATAGTCAAAGCAGTCAAGATCTGGTCAAATGAATTTAAAAGGCACCATAAGTAATTCAATAGAAACAGTACAAATGGTGCCAGAGTAACCGCACAATCACATGGGTGAAAACAAATTTCATTCCCTACCTCACTGCACACAGAAACCAGAGATGGATGACAGATGTGAAAGCCAAAAATTGCGGCTTTCACAAGAAAACAATACCACCACTACCACTATGCGAGGCTAGGTAGATTTATCGACAGGAAAAGATCCATTAAAAATGTTGGTAAATCAAGACTTGAGATTAAGAATTTCTACTCATCAAGTCGCTATTAGGAAAATGAAAAGCCAGAAGACTAGAAAACCTTTGCAGAACACTAAATAAGGAACTTGTGTGCAAAACAGCCAACCTAATTTAAATGTACGAAGCACTTTCGAAGTCCACTAACGCTGGATAAAGATATGAGAACATGTTCATTACTCACAGAAACAGATTTAACACAAGGTACGACTATACATCCAGAAGCCACAAAAACACTTGTATGCAAATGTTCATAGCAGCTTTATTCATGTTTTCCAAAAATTGGAAACCAATAAAATGTTTAACAGAATGGATAAACACACTATAGTACATTCATATACAATGGCTCCTACTTGGCAAAAGGAATACAGGGTTTAACCTCTCAAAAACCTCATATCCAATGAAAAGCTCTGAGTATATACCTTGATTCAATTAATGTAAAGTTTGAGTGGGGCAGGGTCCCCCGTGGAACCCCACGCTATGGTGAAAAAAATCGGAAAAGTAGTTAGCTAGGGGATGGAAGTAGACTGAGTTGCCGAATTAGACTTTTGTCCCAATATGGCTGTGCACTAAGACATGTATCCACTTTCTGGAACTGTAGTTAAGATTTGCATATTCAACTTTGTAAATCTTCCCTAAAAAAGATGTACGTAGATAGATGGATCTAACAGAGAATAACTGAGGACAGTTTAAGGTAGAATATGAAGATTCAATGTACTATTTTGTTTAAATACTCTCCAAATGAAATGTTTAATTACAAAGCTCATCTATTTTCTCAGGTACTAGCTAATCCCTGCAGAGCTCAGTTTCAAAATCTCTCCCAGTAGAAGGGATCGATTCGAAAGAACAGTTTTACATTTTAACAAGAAAAAAGGAGTTGGGGGGGGTAGAGAAAGCCTCTAGTCTGAAGGTGAGGAGTCAGGAATGGGAGTTATTTGGCCAGAACAATGAAAGTAAGGTCCTTTACCTTTCATAGTCTAATACCACATCTGCGACTCCGAATCTGAGTCACTTAACTGTTCCTGTAAAAGAACCTGGTGTTGACAGTATTATGCTATGTGACAACATTTTACTTTTCTAGGACCCATCCTTTTTCACTCACATCATAAAAAATATTCTCTTATCTGCTTTTTTCTGGGAAAGATCAGAGTATACATTTTTATAATATTCCGACTTTCAGATTATTGTAGACCATGAAACTTAACCAAACTTTTGCCAAATAAATGAGATATGTACTTAACATGGCAAAAAATGATCAAGGTTTTAACTCTGTTCTAGTTAACAGAAATACCGGTGAATGAAATAAAGCGTGTTTACAACTTGTTCCTTCCTGCTGCCACCAGTACGCGTCTATTCCACAATAAAGGCTGAAACACTTTACCTCCAAACTTTTGGTTTAACTCCCAACTCACAAACACACTTTCTTAGTCTTACTACTTATCCTTCCTACTCTTTGATATCCAGTATACATATAGAACCCAGCTATTTCTTTGAAGCTTCAGTTATGAAACCCCTAACAAAAATGCTTCAATCTGAGTAGAAATTATTCTCCCAGGAGCTTAAAGATCTTATGTCTTCATGATTACTCTCCCAAATATTAGAAAATAACCATCAAATATAAATTTCCTCAAATCACAAAAACTAGATGTATTTTTAAAATAGTATATATGACCAAATACTAGACATCAACAGAAAAACTTTCTGAATGTCACTGCACAATGAATTAAACAAACTTTTATTGAAGCTTAAATTGTGGTACAGAAATACATTTCAACTGATTTAAGTCCAACACCATGAAGAGAGAAAAAATGGCACCAAAATTTTCCCTCTTCTATCATACACACTAGGATTAATTTCAATTACTATTTAATCTATAGTTTTAATTTTTCTAGGCTTTATTCCATACAAATTTGTGCAGTTTTTCAACATTAGATAGAAATCTATTAGGAGAAAAAAAATCAGACCTCAAGCCAACAAATGTCATCAAATCTACTGGGACACTGTTCAAGAACAAAATCCACTTTGAGCACTGGTCCTCGAAACAGTACCAAAACATCAGGTACCGTGTGCTAATTACAGAATCAAACTGATCCACTGACTGAAAGTTTCTTCAATGAAACTTCGAATTAACATGCTTAAAATAAAAGTCAAAATTTATGTTCCAACCACTTGATTTCAAACCAAGTAGATTTTATGTTTAGAAACACTAAAAAAAGTGTTTCATTTATAAATACAGAAGGAACAAAAACATCACTGCATCAATCCAGAAAGAATAAAAAAAATTTTGTGAGGACAAGAATATAAAAAATTTAGTCAACTTTGCTGTTTTCTCAGCTGCTTAAATCTTGTATTTGCAAATATAGCTAAAAGATGCCAACTCCTCAAAGCCTGTATTTCTAGTCATTTCCCATTGACCAGTTTGGAATTTTGTCTTATGGATAGCATTCTGCTTCATTGTGTATGTCTGAATAACCTGAACGGTTCTCATTCTGGGAAGTTTCACCTGATGCTATGAAATCATGGTGAAAGCAACACCAGGAAGAGAAACAGTTCAAGTCAGAACACTATCATAATGCATTACAAAGTCCAAGGATTTAAGTCACAAGAGGACAAGGACAGACTCCATTTTCAACCAAAGGTTATGGTATATTATGAATGAAGAGGACTGGAGATAGCCACAAAAGTAAAAGTTAAGGTGAATCATCTGAGCTGACTTATTAAATCCTGTAAATACAACCTTTATTCTTAATTTCTTTGCTAATAAACTTTAAGTGGTACAATTATACACGTACTTACTAGCAAGTTACTGAATGCACGGTACTCCTGAGAAGCTAATCTCATTTAATGGGAACACAGAATGGCATAGTTTCTGGAACAGTTCTGCCAGTATACCCTAATATAAATGGATGTGTCTTCCTTGCTCATCAATAGGTTTATTTCTGTCACTATCTCCCAGAAGAGCCCATGTCAATATAAAAGGAGGCCAAACTCTCTTGACTTCAAAAAGAAAATTAAGCCCAGGGTCCACTCTCCCTTCCCCCTCCCGGGTATAAGATTAGTATAAACCCACAGTGTAACAGTGTATTGCTTTATTGGGGGGGGTGTTTGGGAGGCAAGACACCATGATGAGAACAAAATCAATTAAAGGAAGTACAGGTACAGGAAGCAATAATGTTAAAATAGTAAGACACAAAATGGAAAACTGCAATCATTTTCTTAAGAGGACTTGACTCGTGGAAGATAAACTTTAATCGCTGTTGCAAAAAACATCTGTATGAAATAGAAACCGGTTTCAGTAATATTAGTAGAGAATATGTTCTAGAAAGTGGAGGTAACTGGGTGTAAAATCCTGGCAGCAATTTAATAGAACAGTCCCAGATGATTAGGCTGAGGCCAACACCTAATGAGGACGAAAGCCTTGTCTGTGGGGAATTTTGGATGAGACCTGGAGAAATATTACACTGTGTGTAAACCAAATTGAATTGTTTTCACAAGTGTTGTAAAGTTTCATATAGTAAAAGTTTTTTTCTACATGCACTTCAATTTCACAGCAAGAGTGGCATAGGATACCTAAACACAGAAGAGAGCATTCATGCAAGATATCTAACTCCTTGATATAATAATGCATACAATTCAAAATGATTACACTATCATTACATCTAGGGCTTTCTGTAGCTACAAGGTGGTGGTTATAGAAAGCATGGCCCCCGATATCAATATCTAAAAAGCAGCCACCACCTCCTTCTATGTGTGTTCTCTTTTTGCGTTTTTTCTTCATTTTTATTAATCAACTCTGCTGTTGTTGCTGCTTCTTAGCAAAACTGGTAAAAACAAAATTGTAATCATTGAACATAGCGCTCTGGCAATCAAGACGTTTAAAGCCGTCAATCTTCTGGGGTGAAGAAAGCACTGTGCGACATTTAGAACTCTGGGGAAAAAATTAAATAAAGCATTAGTAGTTTCCAATCTGAACAAATATTTTCAAACAAAACAGTCACTTAGTAAGTATTTAAGACTACTGTCTGAAGAAAAACTGTGGCATCTGAGTATTTTAGCTGTCTCATGGGTGGATGGAGTGAGATATCCTATGTTATCCCCCGACCTGTCCATCTACCTACAGGAAAAACAAGACAGAAGGAACCCATCAACTGGGCTAGATATAAAGTAAGGACCAAGTCTAATCAAAGATACAAAGCATCTCCTCTACCAGTAACCTTAATACTAGTACTTCTAGATATCTTATATATGCTATCTTAGAATACATTTTATAACATGACTATCCTTATTTCCTGAAAGATTTTATTGTCAATAATAAAACAAATTACCTGATTTACAAACAGGGTGGTCACAAATTTTCCTGGCTTGAAGACTTCCACAACTTTCCTGATCAGGTCATCATAGGAGGTCTGACTTAAGTTTGTTTCAAAGCTAACATAAGAAAATTCTGGTTCTGGAGTGATGTGAATAGTCCAATAAGTTCCCTTAAAGAAATAGTTTTATGTTAATAACAGAATGGATACTCTTGAATATTTAATAATTATTAAGAAAAGTATCACTTACATCCGATTTCATTCCATTCATCGAATACCCACAAGGATTGAAAAGTGTGGCATCAATGACAGAACCTGGTATCAGGTCACGAATTCCACTCTCCTGGGAAAGGAAAGAGTGAATTTGAAAATTTGAAATTTGAAAAATGAGAATGAGTTAAAATATGTAGTCCCCAGGAAGGATCCAGAATTATTCTTGAAACTGCTTACACGAGTGACATCCTTTGCAGTAACACCATCTTTCATGTAGAACTGGTCCATAACTGCTGGGTCAAGCTCACTCATCAGAATTTCCAGGGTCTGATCTGGCTGACTGATTACCCGAGTCTCTGGGAAATCCAAAGTATACAAGTACCTATACAGAAGTAAAAAGTAGTTTCTAAAAAGGACAAACGGCAATTTAAAATAAATTCTATAGAGACAAAAAAAAAAAAAAAAAAATCCATAGAACTGTGTCCAACATACCAACAGTCAGAATTCATACGTCCCATACAATATGCTGCTCCATCTGTTGAGGGAGAGAATGGAAAGTAATTTAACAGCTCCATTTGGTAGAATAGCTTTGCCCCCACCCTTCCAATGGTTAGGGTGATAGTGCTTGCCTCCTATCAGAAATGTTATCAGTGAAGCAAAGTGAGTTCATAAGTAGGCAGGTTGCCCTCTGTCATTCCTTAAAAAAACAGTTCACTAGACTATTTATTTTACTGTCATTCAGAGACATACTTCAGCTACTACGTTAGTCTGAGTGCTGAGAAAACTACGGCTCACTCTCCCCTAAAACTCCATTAAGGAAATGGAATTTGATCACCCATTTATCTACATTCCCAAGTAAGTACCAATAATTTTATGTAATACATTCCTTTCATATTTTTGTTCCAAAGCCTCACTCAACACAGTAAATTAACTGGGAGATATTTATACTAAATTATACTCATCACTGACACAGCCTTGTATTAATATCTTATTAGTGGGTAAGAATAGGATAAAAATCGACTTTCTTTTCCATGCCTGTGAGGGAGGAGGGGACGGAAATCTTAGATCCTGCCCATCAGTGGTTTTGTGTGAAGTTAGTAAAATCATCCTAGGTTTTCAGCCACATCTAGAATTTAAGGGTGTTAGTTTAGATAACCTTTAGTTCCCTGACCTTGAAGCTCAAAAAGAAAAGGTCTATAAATAAAAGCTTAGTAAATGGAAGAAAATCTTGCCAATTTGTTTGAAGAGACACTTATGATCTCACTGTGTTTATCATTTTTAAGCCAGCTCAATTCCTGAATAGAATGGCAGGCCAGAGTTTCTTAACATGGACCAGCGTCTTAGCATGAGTGTATGAAGACACTATGCATTGTTCTGGATGAAGGGAACAAAACCACTAAGATATAAATTAGAGCAAGTGGCTAGACAAAGATGAACTCTCCCTCCAGCAAGTGATCATCTTTTCAAAACCAATGACCTGATGTGCATGCACATTCTAAAATTTATAATCTTTACTGTTATTTTTATCTTAATTATAACCCACCATATTTGCATTCACTTGCTTTCACATATATAAAAAGATCTCTGAAAGGACAGACCTTCTAAGGAAACGGGTTTCAATTCTATTTAAACTCACTTGGGAAAATTGCATTAAGAAACTCTATTTCTTCCTGGAAATTCCGGTGTGGGTACCCTTGGTGAGACGGCTTCATGAAATTCTTACGAGAATAAAAGAAGCTCTGAAAAAGACAAATAACTTTATACGTAGGATTCTATCACCTTCCCTAGTCAACAATTTTTTGCACATGTATACAAAAATCAAATCTATAAATACTTCCTCCAATGAAATTTAACTTATTTTCCCTTTAATATGTTTAAAAGGTAAGTGGTCTTTTGCTGGTCAATAAATAAAAAATGAAGGCCACTGCATCGGAGCAAGGTTCCAGACCAGCATCCATGAGAGTGTTACACAGAGCAACTTTAAGCTGCGGAGAAGAATCCCAAGAAAGCATTAAAAATGCAGATCACCACTGTGAGTTTCTGGAAACTAAAGAAATACCAATCTACTCATGATGGTCACAACAACTGTAGAGACAAGGTACATTAATTATTTCTGGAGCAGTTATTTAAGCTCTGAGCTTTTAAATAGGAATGCAAGCAATAATTTGAGAACATGTGTACATTTAGTTTGGAGAGTCAGTGATTACCCACCACAACTAAGCAGTAAATATACAAATTTATTTACTAGGCATATGCGTATCACAGAGCCCTAACGTTTGCCTGGAGGGGAAAAAAAAAAGATGAGGTGTTTGATTACTTACTTGAATTGAATCGAACCCACTGTAATCCCTAGCAAGTTTCAACAGGGGAACCAGTGCTTTCAGCAAGAGGGTGGTACCACATGTCTTCAAAATGAAACGTCTCTTGGAGACAAACATGCTACTCTCACTGCATTTGGAAAAAGTCACAAGGTTATAATGATGTTTATGTATTCCTGAGATGCAATTAATCTATTATTAGATTATTTACAATGTAAAATTTGGCTATTAGTTTTAAATGTGAAGATCTGAAGGAAGCAAAGAAAGGCACTATAGTATTCCCCTCTATGATACAGAACTCCAAATTTAAGGTTGCGGAACCCACAGAAAGGCCTTATTAGGCATAAAACACACTAGTTCATTACACAAACCCTCTTCTACTACTAAACTTTCCTCCTCATCTCACCTATCTTTGCATTATTATTTACTGAAGTCATACTACTTCAGCTTGTAGCACGGACTCTCACAAGTATTTCTGTAAACATTTCATTACTTCTTTTACTAGATAATAAACTCCATGAGGAAAGAAATTTGTTCTTACTCACCATTATATTCCTAGGGCCTGGCAAATCATAAGCTTAGTAATTAACCAGGCACTTTATGCAACCATGTCAAATACCATACCTGCAAGGCCCATTATAATATGTATAAGAAACTAAGGTTTTTACTGGGGTGCCTGGGTGGCTCCATTGGTTAAGTGTCTGCCTTCAGCTCAGGTCATGATCTCAGGGTCCTGGGATGGAGCCCTGCGTGGGGCTCCCTGATTAGCGGGGTGCGTGTGTGTGTGTCGGGGGTCTGCTTCACCCTCTCCCTCTGCCCCCACCCCTTGCTTGGGTACCCCCTTTCACATAAAAAAATAAAACAAGCAAACAAAAAACCCCAATGTTTTTATTGGATAAATTAGCTTTGTACCTATAAACATGTTGAATGGCTTTCTTCTCCTATATACTGCAGACATTTAAACTTAACATTTTGTTTTATACTATTATTTCTCAAAGTAAGGTAAAAATGATTATAGTACTAGGATCCAGAAGAACAATTTGCTATTCCATGCAAAGTATGACTCAGACTGCAATCAGGTCGCTAACACCTGTTTTGGCAGGACTTACCTGAGTACATAAGCTTCCTGCTTGTCAGTTTTTGTCACACTTATGATTGAACATTGCACATCCTTCAGAAGAATGTCCCACTCAGATCTATTATTCAACAACAAAAAAGACGATTAAGTCATAACAGTACTTGCCTACTTGAATAAAAATTGTAAAGCTTTTACCATTTGGTGTTCTAACACAATTTACACCCTGTATTTTATATTTGTTGTCACATTTTTGTTCCAGCTTCTGGATAACATTTAATTTTATTTCAAAAGCCTACCTATATTGACATATCCATCAATTAACAGAGAGCAAACTGGAAGGAAATTTTAAGTTACTTGCAATTTACTAAGAAAAAACAAATGACAAAATGAATAAGCCATGCACAGAGGAAGGAAATTTAAGCCCACAAACCAAGGACAATCATTACCTTTCACCAACAAGCAAGCGAAGAAGTAAGTCAAATGAGTCTTTTTTTTTGTCTATCAAATATTCTTTTGTATTAAAAATCAAGCACAGGGACACCTGGCTGGCTCAGCCAGGAGAGTATGCAACACTATCTCAGGGCTGTGAATTCAAGCTCCATGTTGGGTATAAAGGTAACTTAAAAAAAAAAAATAATAAAATTTAAAGTGGCGGAGGGCTGGGAGGTAGGGGTACCAGGTGGTGGGTATTATGGAGGGCACGGATTGCATGGAGCACTGGGTGTGGTGAAAAAATAATGAATCCTGATTTTCTGAAAATAAATAAATTGGAAAAATAAAATAAAATAAAATAAAATCTTAAAAAAAAAAAAAAAAAAAAACCCCACACACAAACAAAACCCCACAACATAGTACCAGTCAATCCTGCTAGCATTTTGTGCCTGCTTCATCATTTTCTTTCTTTTTCTTTTTTTTTTTAAAAGATTTTATTTATTTATCTGTCAGAATGAGTGAGCACAGGCAGAGGCAGAGGGAGAAGCAGGCTCCCCGCTGAGCAAGGAGCCTGATGTGGAACTCAATCCCGGGATGCTGGGATCATGACCTGAGCCGAAGGCAGCCACTTAACCCACTGAGCCACCCAGGCATCCCACTTCATTATTTTCTAAAAGAAATTATATGACTAATCACAGAAGGCCATAATTCCTATGTTGGGTAAATTGGTTAAATTGAACAGTACTGAGACCTACCTGAAAAAACTTAGGTTAGGCTTGCTAATGATTTCAAGATTTTATTTATTTATTTTAGAGACAGCGCACGCGCAAGTGCACATGAAGGGGGGTGGGTAGGTCAGAGGGAGAAGCAGACTCCCTGATGAGCTAGAAGGAGCACAATGCAGGACTGGTCCTGGTACTCCAGGATCATGACCTGTGCTGAAGGCAGTCACTTAAACCAACTGAGCCACCCAGGTACCCTAGGGCTTGCTAATGATTATAGAGCCTATTTGCCTAAAACTTTACCAAGTTGTTTTTAAAATTTACGTCTATTTTTGGGGTACCTGGGTGGTTCAGTTGGTTAAGCATATGCCTTTGGCTCAGGTTGTAATTCCAGGATCCCGGGATTGAGCCTTACATTCCATTCCCTGCTCAGCAGGGAGCCTGCTTTTCCCTCTCCGGCTCCCCCTGCTTGTGCTGTCAAATAAATAAAATCTAAAAAAAAAAAAATTTAAATTTATTTTTACTTTGAAGAGATGGAAAGTTGGAGGAGAGGGGGGATAAAGAGTGAGAATGATTTCAAGCAGACTCCCCACTGAGTGTGGAGTCCAACATAGGGCTTGATCTCACAACCCTGAGATCATTACCTGAGCCAAAAATCAAGAGTCACACACTTAACTGACTGAATCACCCAAAAGCCCCTGCCAAGCAATTTTTAAGAGAGCTAATAATTAGCTCTCTTTTAAAAAGGTGCCAGCAACTGTTTATGTTAAAGAAAAAGATACACATTTGGGGTACCTGGGTGGCTCAGTTGGTTGGGTGACTGCCTTCAGGTCAGGTCTGATCCTGGAGTTCCAGGATCTAGTCCCACACTGGGCTCCTTGCTCTGCCAGAAGTCGGCTTCTTCCTCTGACCCTCCCCCCTTCTCAGCCTCTCTATCTCATTCTCTCTTAAAGAAATTAATCTTTAAAAGAAAAAAAATACACAATAGAATGGGCCATATCTTGGCAGTTTGTTTCAAAAAATTTTTAAAAGATTTTATTTTATTTATGGAACACAAGCAGGGGGAGTGGGAGAAGAAGCAGGCTTCCTGCCAAGCAGGGAGCCTGATGGGGGGTTTGATCCCAGGACCCCAGAACATGACCTGAGCTGAAGGCAGATGCTTAATGACTGAACCACCCAGGCGCCCTGTTTCGAGTTTTTTAAATTGTGCAGTTTGTTGTTTAGGAAGAAAAAAAGTTACAATTAAGACGCAGTTCTGAGCAACACGAACTGTTATTTTAATCCTCTTATTGTAGGTGGTCATGCAATAGCTTGGTCTTTCCTCTTTCTAAGACTCAAAGTTCACTAATGTATGAACATTTCAGAACCCACTGTATTTCAATTCCACAAATGATATCTTTAATGGAAAAAAAAGGAATAATGGGGCTCTAAAAGAAGCTATTGCTTTTCTGCTTTGTGACTTTTTTTTTTTAAAAGATGCTCTTTATTTATTTGACAGAAAGTGAGATGGAGAGCAAAGCCAGGGAAGCAGGAAAGGGAAAGGGAGAAGCAGGTTCCCGGCTTAGCAGGGAGTATGATGAGGGGGGGCTTGATCCCAGGACCCTGTGATCATAACCTGAGCTGAAGGCAGCCGCTTTAACCGACAGACCCACTCAGGTGGCCAACTTTGTGACATTTCTTGCAATATTTGTCTCTGGGCTTGGTTTCTTTATACGTGCCGGCAATTAAAACCTACTTCACATGACTGGTAAAGATTAAATTACATAATGCATACAAAATTTACCTACCTGATGGAAAGAATTTAAGCACTGGATATGTAGGTAAGTAATAAAATTACAGGGTCTCTCTCTAGAGCTTATCTAATTCAGATTTTACCTAATAACTTCTCACTAGAATTCAGAACTCTTGCAAATATTCACTTCCACCCACTGGAAACGCTACCTCCTCAGTTATATTCACTATTCATGCAGACTCCTTCACCCCGTTTTAACTGACATACATCACTCTAAGCTTAAGGTACACAGCACAATTGTTTGACTTACACATTTGTGAAATGATTACCACAGGAAGTTTACTTAGGATCCTTCATCATACATCTACAATAAAAAAAGAAAGCAAAGGGGAGCCTGGGTGGCTCAGGGGGTTAAAGCCTCTGCCTTCGGCTTAGGTCATGATCCCAAGGTCCTGGGACAGAGCCCTGCATCCAGCCCAGCCCCGCATCGGGCTCTCTGCTTCATCAGGAAGCCTGCTTCTTGCCCCCCTGCCTACTTGTGATCTCTGTCAAATAAATAAATAAATAAAATCTTAAAAAAAAAAAAAAAAAAAAAGCAAGCAAGCAATAAAAGAAAACCTTCCCACTATGAGAACTCTTGAGATTTTATTCTCTTAACTTTCACTCATACAGCAGTGTTAACAATAGTATATTAAGGGACGCCTGGGTGGCGCAGTTGGTTGGACGACTGCCTTCGGCTCAGGGCGTGATCCTGGAGTCCCGGGATCGAGTCCCACATCAGGCTCCCAGCTCCATGGGGAGTCTGCTTCGCTCTCTGACCTTCTCCTCGCTCATGCTCTCTCTCACTGTCTCTCTCAAATAAATAAATAAAATCTTTAAAAAAAAAATAGTATATTAAGACTTTTAGTAATGCTCTGTAACTTTTTTGAACTTTTCCTCTGGATTTAAAAGCTGTTTTGCTTTTTCATTTGCTTTGGTTTTCTATGCATTAATTTATCTTCAGATGTTCCCCCAACTGTTTCCTTTCAACATTTCTTTTGAGTGATTTTTGGCCAAGATTAGGATACTAAGACTTAGCTAGTCAGAAAGTCTATACGCATGGACAGGGCTTGTTTACTGTGGGCCTCTATACAGGGTACTGGGGAACTCCCTCCTTATCACTATCTTTTTTTTTTTTTTTAAAGTTATTTCCTGGGCAGATCAGATTATCCAAACATTCCATTCTCTTGCCTAGAGAACATTTAGATTTCTGGTAGGCAAAAGAGGGTAAAGAGCTAAGGACCTCATTCATCAGAAGCTTTTATTCTTTGTTTTCAGTATAGTCACTCTACCCTTCAACACTACCTGGTCCCCTCACTTCAGAGAGATCTTTTTGTACTCCCAAAGAATAAATTATTATCTAATGTTCAGTTCTCTTGGCATCCCCCTTTTCATCTGACTCAGACAAATTTTATAATATAAAGACAATTAGAAGAACAGCTGAAATACACAACACACACACTGGTGAATATACAGGTAACTACCTCTATCCCCATTTTCTGTATTTCAGTCACATGGGGCTTTTCCACCAACTGTTTTCTCCCTAGAAACAGGGCACTATAAATTTATTCACCCAAATTAAGCCAAACAAGAGTGAAAGAAACAACTCATATACTTTGTTCTGGGTACTGCTGGAATGGATTTCACCCTACCTACAACCTGTCCTCAGCACCCTTCTTCTAGCTCAAGTCACCTCACTATTCCCACCAAGGATCTTTTCATGAAAAGATTTTAATACTCAGCTCACCAAAGCATTTTATTTGTGTAGCTATTTTGGTATTCATGCAAATCCCACAAAAGTCATTCCATGTAGATAGGGAGTTTGTGTTTTATTGTTTTTATCTGCAGTGCCTAGCCTAGTTCAAAAGAGGCCCTCAAATAAGTATTTGCTGAATCTGGCAATAATTATTCTGATTAAATCTTACGGACATTTGGGAAATAACGAACAGCATTAAAACTTTTGTTTTTTGTTATTTTTAAAAGTAATCTCTGGGGCTTGCACCCACAACCAAGATCAAAAGTTGCATGCTCTGACCGAGCCAGTCAGGCGCCCCAGACAGCCTTAAAATTTTTAAATCTAAAATTGTTACATGTTCCTTTACTGTTTGGGACCTGTGGGACTGACTATTTGCTGCCCCCAATCTTTTTGCCGTGTTCAAAATGTTCAGAATGGATAATTCCTACTGATCTTCAAGTTCACTCACTCGTCTGTCATCTCCAGTCTACTAGAGCCTGCCCAGGAAACTTTTTATTTCAGTAGTTATTTTCCGGTTCCATCTTCTATTTCTCTAAGACTTTGTCTTTTCCTTTTAAGAGTGTTCACTCTTCTTATAGAATGGTTATGGACAGCTGTTTGTAAAGCTTTACCTACAATCAACTTGAGGTTGTCTTTTTCCTTTGAGGGATGCTGAAAACTTCTCATTCACAAATTGAGCAATTTATGATTGCATCCTGAACATTTTGATCATGTTATATAATTTTAAATTTTGTTTAAATCCTGAGGAGCATGTTGATTTTTAAAAGTTTTAGCAGGCAGTTGGAATGCTTAAGTTCAGTCTTCAAGTTTTTTATCCAGCTTCTCTGGGTTATGTTATGGTTCCAGTTTAGTTATGAAAGCCATTGCCATGGTGTTCAGATCTGTCCTGCTTTTGTGTCACCCACTGGCCAGACTGGGACTGCAAGGTGATCTATCAGTTTTCAAAAGCTTTTGTTATACTGTTTATGACCCGATCTATACAGGAGCAGCTCAGTGGTGTTTATATAAATCTTTATGGGATCACTTACTTCACCTCTCTCCTTCCCATAATCTTGCTGACAATTTCTGGTTTGGGGTGGAGGGCCCGATTCTTGGGTCCTCTGGCTAGAAACCCAAGGCTTTAGTTTGTCTATCTGCAGTAGGCTGCCTGTAACTATCTGTAACTTGGGCTACAAAAAGGGAAAAGAGCAGTAGGAATATCCATGATGCTCTTCACTCTTGGGACCACAGTGCCTCTGGTCAAAAAGCGGTTCCCCCTCCTACACCCAGAGTGTTAGTTAGGCATCTGTCTGGCCACCACAACTGTTACAGGGCTGCCTGTGCAGTGGGCAGAACACACACACACACACACACACACAGCAAAACAATAAGTGGCTCAGTGGGTTAAGCCGCTGCCTTCGGCTCAGGTCATGATCTCAGGGTCCTGGGATCGAGTCCCGCACCGGGCTCTCTGCTCAGCGGGGAGCCTGCTTCCTCCTCTCTCTCTGCCTACTTGTAATCTCTCTGTCAAATAAATAAATAAAATCTTAAAAAAAAAAAAATTTGTTTAAAAAAACATAAAAGGGATTTTCCCTACTCTCTCTGACCCAAAGGAGCCAGCCCCCTTTCCTTCTCTGCAGACCAGAAAAAGAGGACCTCTCCTGGAACCACTTTTGTCTGAAACTAGTGTGCAGTTAACTAGCTTCTGGCAGCTTTTCAGACGACCCCAAGAGATAACCAGAGGGGACGGGAGGGAGCGGGGGTGGGGTGGGAAAGAAATAGGAAATCAGTTGTTTCAGTGGCATTTTGAGTTATGGTTTCCTTCAATTCACCTGCCAACATTTACTTTACAAAGTCCTCAGCTGTCCCATGCATTCTGCCCAAGGTTTCTAGTAAATCCAAGAGACAGCAGTGTGCTGAGTGTGCTTATTCCATCTTGAGGGAAACCAAAATGCTCCTGCACTCATTTACCATTAGTTAATAAATTTTGCAACCAAACTCTTCCTCATCTTAAAATCAATCAATTAATCAATCAATCAATCCTCGGGGCACCTGGGCGGCTCAGTGGGTTAAGCCTCTGCCTTCAGCTCAGGTCATGATCTCAGGGTCCTGGGATCAAGCCCCATGTTGGGCTCTCTGCTCAGCAGGGAGCCTGCTTCCCTCCCTCTCTTTGCCTGTCTCTCTGCCTACTTGTGATCTCTCTCTCTCTCTCTCCCTCTGTCAAATAAATAACTAAATAAAATCTTAAAAAAAAAATCCTCTAGTAATTTTTTTCCGAAGTCACAGTATTAAAGAATGCAGCTGCTTTAAAACACCTTAAAACATAGCTAAATGATCAACCAAAAAGACAGCACCAGGAGAACCAATAGGCTGGAAAAAAGAATAAATCCAGTGGCAAGATGTGAGAGAAAATCGAAAAAGCCAATACAATGCTATACATGTATATAAAGAGAAAGTTGAAAAACCAACATCAAAAACAGCAGAGAATTTCAGATTATTTTATCACTTTTTTTTCCCCCAGGAAAATAAGCCTCCTTTTGCAAATAAAGCTTTACGGGATCATAGCGACACCCAAATCATGGTTAAGTATCCCCCTCTCCAAAATAGGATGCTCTTTACCACCAACAGTACGTGGACTGAAAAATACTAGGTCACCATGCCAGAAAGCAAAACATTAACAGTATAGTGTATTTGAAGTTTTCTTAAAAGAATCTGTGGTTTAATAAAAACATAGTTAAGCTGAAACATTTACAAGGGAAAAGATACAACTAAGATGACAGACTTCTAGGTCATGTGATTCAACAAAACCCAAAATGGACAAATGACCTTCAATAAAGGTGCCACAAGTACAAAACTGGGGGGAGGTAGGGAGCCACTGAACAGTGGTAAGAAAAATGGATGTCTACACAAAAGAATGAGGTTTATCCTCTCCTTACACCATCTACAAAAAATAATTAATACATTAAAGACCAAAATTAAGACCGACCTAGGACAGAGGGGAAAGCTTCAGGACACTGATCTGGCAATGCTTTCTGGGATAGGACACAAAAAAGCACAGCCAAAAGGACAAAAGCAAACAAAAGGGACTACTCTACACCAAACTTAACTTTTGCACATCACAGGAAAGTACTAAAAGGCGAAAATACTTGTAAATCATATAGGTGATAAAAGGTAAATATCCAGAATATTTAAGGAACTTCCCCAAGAGCAAAAACAAATAACTCAATAGGGCACATGGCTAGTTAAGTAGGTGGGAGTGTGGGACTCTTAAAATGGGGTTGTGAGTTTGAGCCCCACGTTGTTTACAGAGGTTACTTAAAAATCTTAAAATAAGTAACTAAATAAACCCACCCCATTAAAAAACTGACAAAGGACTTGAACAGTTTTCTAAAAACAGCCAACAAGCATATGGAAAGATGCTCAACATCACATAGTTAAGAGAAATGCCAATCAAAACCATGAAATAACACCTCACATCCATTAGAATGTCTACTATTAAAAATACAAGTTTTGGCAAAGATGTGGAGAAATCTTAACATCTGTGCATCACTGGTGAAAGTATCAAACAGTAAAGCCATTACAGAAAACAGTATGGACGTTCCTCAAAACCTTGAAGATAGAATTTCCATATGACCGATCCAGCAATTCCATTTTGGGTACACATCCAAAAGAATTCAAAACAAGGTCTGGAAGAGGTATTTGTACACCTGTGTTGTTGTTCACAACTGTCAGGAGATGGAAGCAACCTAAATGTCTACCAAAGGATTAATAGATAAATAAAATATTATATATACATACAACATGGATGAATCTTGAGAACCTTCAAATAAGCTACATGAAATAAGCCAGTCATGGAAGGACAAATACTGACTGTATGATTCCATTTATGAAGTACTCACACTCCTATGAAGTATCTAATTAAGCAGTCAAAATCCTAAAGGAAGATGGTCGCCAAGGACTCAGGGAAGAGGAAAGGGGCAATTAATGGGTCTAATTTCAGTTTTGTAAGATGAAAAAGTTCTAGAGACCTGTTGCACAGCATGTGACTATACTTAGAATACTATTCACTTAAAAATGGTTAAAAATGTTAGTCTTTTTTTTTTTTTAAAAAGGATTTTATTTATTTATTTGAGCGTGCACATACAAGCAGGGTGAGCAGCCGGCAGGAGAAGCAGGCTGCTTGTGGGATCACACAACGCCAGGATCATGATCAACTGAGCCACCCAGGAGTTACAGTGTTCAGATTCTTTCAAATCACAGTTTTACAAAGTAAATGTCTATGGGAACAATGCTGCTGGCAGGTGGAAGAAATCCGTCAGAGTAATCACTCTCATCACCTGATGAGCTGAATCCTTGGTAGAACATACCAGTAGGTCAGTAGGTCACATCCAGTAGGTCAGACATGCTGCAAATGCTGCCCATAAATTTGCATTTAAAAGGCTTCCATGGGAATAAAAACTGCTGGTTTGAGGGTTACCAAGTAATTTACCCAAAAGTCACACAACTACATGAAGTTTACATGAGCTGTGACCTTAGGTTAACAGCCTGATCTGTCTGTTTTAGAGACTTTTCCCTTACCACACTACATTCGTATCTTACCCAAAATATTAGTCTTTGTTTGGGTCAACAGCATCCTAAAATAGGACATCATTCTTCAGCAAAGCCTAGACTGACCAGAAGTTAAATTCTGAGTATATACCTTTCCCTGAATTAGGGCAGTTCAGATATCCAGAAAAATACCTTCCCCTTTTGTTCAAAGAAATCAACTGAAAATACCCTGCTAATTTTAATTCCAGTATTAAATTCTCTATCTCAAGCTTTAAAATTCTAGTCACTATTAGTATGAACACTGCTACATTCAGTTGATTATTACTTTCAATGCATACTTCTTTAAAATGAGTGCTTTGGGATAGCAGTTCAAACTTTTTTGAAACTTTTGTTAAGAAGGGGAAGGTAAATTCAATATGAAGATTTCTAACTTCAAAACATTTACAAAAAAACCCATTTACACTAAAAGGTGTCTTGGCAATAGGTTGTAAATTTCTTCAATGTAAAATCACTGATATCTGCAATGATGTGGTTAAGCAAGGCAGGAGTTCTGGGAAAGTTAATGTTGAAGTGTAAATTACAATCTTTCCAACTGCCCCCAATCCTTTACTAAAAATTAAATTTTAGCTCACAAAACTTGCAGGAGAAAAAGAGCCAAAACATCCTACTAATCCTAAATGTCTTTTCCAACATGAACACTATAGATTCCAGTTTTTATGGTTTCACAGTAAGTGTGCTAATAATACACCTCTAACCTTCCCACAGTTAATATTTATTCTCTTCACCTCCACTACAATTTCCCATCTGAATGCACGTCATTACTATGAATAGTCTCTCAAGAGTTACGAATTCAAAAGCAAAAATCTTTCTTCTCAGGAAAATGTCTTATTTTCTAACAGACTTCCTCCCCATAGCTGCCATTTCCTATAACATAAAAGGCTTTTGTTTGGTCCAACAACCCTAAGACTTTTTAATATATGACCACTGATTTCTGTTCACGTCCCTTTGAAATCTGAAAAATTGCAGGTTAAACCTAATGTACTACCCCTTCCTTTCACATTCAAATTCAAGTAATATGTGAAATAATTTTGGAACATTATATCATCTTTTCCTTTATTCATATGGATACACTGGACTGCAGATTCTTCTTCTACATACTGCTAACCAGTATTCTTCAACCTGAGCCACAGAAGATTTTCCATTTTTAAAATTTATTTTTATTTTTTAGAGCCTGCTGTGGGCTTATCTCACAACCCAAGAACAAGAAGGGGCATCTGGGTGGCTTGGTTGGTTAAGTGAATGACTCTCGATTTCAGCTCAGGATTTCAGGGTTGTAAGATCAGGCCTGCATTGGGCTCCACGCTAAGCATGGAGCCTGCTTCATATTCTTTCTCCCCAAGGTCCCTGGGTGGCTCAGTGGGTTAAGCATTGGACTTCAGTTCAGGTCCTGGTCTCATGGTCCTGGGGATTGAGCCCTGCATTGTGCTCTGTACTGGGGGGGGGGGGGTCCGCCTTCCCTCTCCCTCTTACCCAAATAAATAAAATTAAACCCTAAAAAAAAAACCAACAAAAAAAATCTCCCTCTGTCCCTTCTCGTACTCTCTCGAAACAACAAAAACAACTATATAATGTACACTTTGTCTCCTCTGAGAAGTTAGTAAAAAAGATTCTCAGTGTTCTGTAATTTGTTCAGATTACAAGTAAGGTAAATTCCACTAAATGGCCTACAGGAGAGTAGGAAACGTTTAACAGAGAAGTTCCAGATCGACTTAGGAGTTAAAGCTTGGAAAGATGAGCCAATTTTGCTTCAAGGGCACTGTATTCCCTCGTACTGCATTAAAAATAAAATTCCAGATGGAGTGCAGATCTAAATATGAAAAGCAAAACGAAATTTAGGAGGAAAAAAGAACATGTTCATTAATCTAAAATGAGCAAAGGTATCTTAAATAGGATGCAAAACTGCTAACCAGAGGTAGTTGGCTGGCTCAGTTGGTAGAGCAGGAGACTCTTGATCAAGTAAGTTCAAGCCCTATGCTGCCTATATAGGTTACTTAAAAAAATTAAAAAACAAAACAAAAACAAAACAAAAAAACCGAAACAACAACAACAAAAAACATAAAAACCCTGCTAACCATTAAAGGGAATACACTGCTAAATTGGATTACGTTAAAACTATGCAATTCTGGGGTGCTCAGATGGTTAAGCCTCTGCCTTCAGCTCGGGTCACTATCCCTGGGTCCCAGAATCAAGGTCCATTTCAGGCTCTCTGCTCAGTGGTGAGTTCGTTTCTCCCTCACTGCCCCTCACCACTGCTCATGTTCTCTCTCAAACACCTAAGTAAAATCTTAACCCCCCTCAAACAAAACAAAACCTATGTGCTTCTGTTTCTAAAGATATGACTAACAGAGTGAAAGGGGAAGCCACTGAGGGTGAAAGATATCTGTAATACACATATTAGAATTAATCCACAATATATTAAGAACTCCTACAAACTGCAAAGGCATTAAAACAAAACAAAACATGGGGCGCCTGGGTGGCTCAGTGGGTTAAAGCCTCTGCCTTCGGCTCAGGTCATGATCCTGGGTTACTGGGATCAAGCCCCGCATCGGGCTCTCTGCTCAGCGGGGAGCCTGCTTCTCCTTCTCTCTCTGCCTGCCTCTCTGCCTACTTGTGATCTGTGTCTGTCATATAAATAAATAAAATCTTAAAAAAAAAAAAAAAAAGAACAAAACAAAAACCAGGCAGCATTTCACAAAAGATACCCAAATGGCGAATAAAGATATGAAAGGATGCTCAACTCTATTAGACCGATGGGAAGTATATACTATTATACACCACAATAGCTAAAATTAGATAATACCAGGGTGCCTGGGTGGCTCAGTGGGTTAAAGCCTCTGCCTTCGGCTCAGGTCATGATCTCAGGGTCCTGGGATTGAGCCCCATGCCAGGCTCTTTACTCAGCCAGGAGTCCACTTCACTCTCTCCTGAACCACCCCCCCATCGCCTTCCGCACCCCGCTTTCTCTCTCTCGTAAATAAAATCTAAAAAAAAAAAAAAAAAAAAAGTGTGGGGAGTGGGGGCAGATGGTCTTTAAAGGCAAACCAAAAAACTGCCCCCCAAAGATGATAGTAATAGAGTAGTTACCATGTGTCAGTTTCTTAAATATTGTACTTATATTAACCCACTTAATCCTTACAGAAGACCATACAAAGAGAGGTACGCCATTATTATCTTCATTTTAGAAATGAGGGGACATCAAACAGCTAGTTATTAAATGCTGTCTGAATTAAAACTTATATTATATAGCAATGTACTTAACCATTTCATTATGCTTTACTTACTAGATTATAATCCTCCTCTGCGCCCTGCAACTCCCAACTCAAGAGACTAGAGGCCAATGATCCCTCTGGCCAGGCCGTTAATTTTAGATTTAGCATCTACTATTTGTCAAGTTATTTTTTACCTCTTGTAAATAACCTAACCTGTACCTCCTTGCTTGACAGTTCACAAAGTTGCTACCAAGGATGCCAATGGACTTCAGCTAATCTGGAACAGATTTTTCAGTTCTTACTTGCTTTATCTTCAACAGCTGAAATGTGATGTAAACTCTCAAATCTGACTTAACGAATATTTGATGTCTCTAAGACGTTGTGGCACTAAATCACAAACAAAACAATATTCTGTCTTTTAAGGTTTAACTTTTGCCGTCATTTTAAAAGCCACATTGAGGAAGCAAAACAATTTCAGCTGCCGAAAGTACAAAGGAAAAGTGGTTCTCAAACCTTTAAAGAAAACACGCTACCCTTTTATAAGCCTTCCTCCCTGCTCCTTGACTCCGAATTTAACCAGAAAAGCCCAAGCTTAAATTCTGACATTTTTGTCCAAGCACTTGGAGGACACTTGGAGGAAAAACCCTCTTTATTAAGAATGCAAGCTTACAAATTTAAAGCTTCCAAATATTTGAAGAGCCAGAGCAAAACAGTTTATTATATATCTTATAAGACTTACGCACTAGTTAAGTCTTCTTCGTTGACAGGATTAATCACAATTGTTTAATCAGACGCAAAACACCACCACCACCACCCGCGAATTCTCCCCTTTGTGAAATGGAGGAAATACTAAGCTTCCCCGTTTTTTAAGTTAACTGCTTCCTATAATATTAAGTGTTTAAAGCCCAGCCTGGCACGTAGTAAAGGGCTACGTTAGACATTTTACGCGTCGCACAAAGCCTGAAAAATGAGCCCTGTCACATTTTAGCAAACAAGACGCTTTCCAGCAGGAGAATCCCTCAAGACAGACTGCCTTAAAAGTCCCGGCAGCACGTGTCCGCCTGGATTCCCTTCTCCAGTTGCTTTTTGTCAGGGACGGCGGCAAGCGCAGCTTACATTCCTGAAACGCCCATTGGCCCACACCCTGGGGCCAGGCTCTTGCTCGGGCCCAGGAGCTCATTGGTCGTCGCCTCAATGAGGCAGCCGCGCCGGTTCCTCCGCGACACCGCCACACTCGCCGCACTTGTGCGCGGAAAGGCAAGCGGTGGATAGCGGGGTGAGCGCCGCGACGAAAGGCCCAGCACCTTCGCAACCGGCTGCGCTTTTATCTGCGCTCGGCTTTCAACAAACCACCAGAAGACCTCTCCTCTTCTGTGCGATCAGCCAAGTTCTCTCGCGTGACCGCCCGGGTGGGAGGCCGGGGCCCCAGATTCCTTTGCAGGCGTAGGCACTAAAGGTATTATGTCCTGGCTCAGACGGGCCTCTAGCCCGTAAATGCAGTCAAACCTTCCAGCACCCCGCACCTCGCCCGGAACCCGCCAACGCGGTTAACAGGTTACACATCCAAGGTCAAGAGTCTCCGGGGCAAGCCTCAGTGGGCTCCGCGGCCGTCTCCCGGGGCCACCCAGAAAAGGATTTGGTGCAGAGCACGTTAGGGCGGCGGTGGGGCCCAGCCACTGCGACACTGCTCCCGCCCAATCCCCTCCGCCCGGGCGCCACATGCTGCCAGCGCGGACAGCGGGAGGGAGGGAGGCCTGCGCGCCAGACCCTCGGTCCGAGAGCGGGGGAGCCCCCTCCTCCCGCAGCACGAGGGGAGAACCAGCCCGGCTTCGGACTCCCTCCCTCCCTCCTCGCTCCCCGACACGGGCACGCCCAAATTAGCGCCTGACTAAGCCCGCCGAGCCACACCTGCCGGGAGGCAGCCCGCGCCGCCCCAAGACGTCCCCAACCGGGGCCCCGGACCGCCAACTCCCGAGGGGAAAGCCCGACGGCGCGGGCCCACAAACCACCCGGAGCGGCGCCGCCCGCCGCCCCGCACGCCGCGCGGGGGACGTTACCTGAGCACGCGGCGCGCCGGCCTCCTCCCCTCCCCCCGGGCAGCGCCCGGCTCAGCAACGGCGACGGGAGGAGCCGGCTCGTGCCCCGCGTGGACGCGGCCGCCCCCCCCCCAACATCGCAGCCCCACCAGAGCCACCGAAACGAGCCCCACCCGGGGACGTGCCCCCACCTGAAGGCTGCGGGCACTCGGCCCCCGCCCCCCCCCCCCCCGCCCGCGGCTGATGCCTTCGAGGCGACGACAGCCCCCAGCACCCACCTGGGGATGGTGCGAAGATCTCCAGATCCTTGGTTTGCGTCGGGCTGCTGCCTGGAGAACCAAACCTCCAGAAGCTTCTCGGTCCCTTCGAAAAAATGTGCAGCTTCCATCACCGTGAGACTAGCGAACAACCAACAACCACAGAAAATCAACTAAATTAAATCTCTTCTCCCGCCGCTGCCGCCGCCGCTGCGGATTGTTCCAGCTGTGTTACTAAAGTTCAGGTTCCTTTTTTTTTTTTGCTATAATTTTATATTAACTTTTTTTTTAAAAAAAAGGATTAATAAAATTTTCCCGGCTTTTTTTGTGAGCGAAAGTTGAACGTGAGTCTGTTGGAAATAGAGGCAGATACAGTTCAGTCTCTTGTAGTCCGCTGTTTCCCCGTTAGAGAGAGTAGAGCGAGCGCTAGCTAATGTCGCCGGCCATACTGTGGAAGCGAGAGCGCTGCGTGAGCACCGCATTTATATACTCCGTCTCCCCCGAAAGGCCAGGAAGTGACGCAACATCCCGCTCCTGAGGCTCATTGCTGCTGCCGCCTGTCAATCAACAACCGCGAGTTGCGGCTGGCTGGCGGCCCGCCTGCCAGGAGCGCGGGGAGATACCCGCCGCGCTGCGGTTCGGGTTCGCGCTGTACCCTAGGCGGGAGACGGCGCTGTGTGGTCCGGCTGGGGTTTAGAAACCTGGGGTCGAATGCAGAATGGGTGGAGAGAACGGGGAGGGAGTGAGGAAAGGCTGCGCCGCACTGCGTTAAACTGATTAGCAGAGAACAGGGGTGGATCCTTAGGAAGGGTTGGCGGGGTTCGGCGGGGGCGGTGGCCACTGCTGGCATGGCGTGGTGGTTTTGATCCTGTGCAGTTCACCGCGATTGCTGAGGTACTTGGCCATTCTCTAAAGTGCGTTTCCCCCAAGGCGAAAGAAGCCACGCATTAAAACTCAGTATTTGTCCGTGACTCACATGTTGCTAAGGGTCGGATTAGAAAGCACTTTAATTCTGCTGGTGCCTTAGCTGATGTACGAGTAAACGCAATTCTCGACTCGTTTACACAATAGCCAGAAGCGTTGTCTCCCCATTTAAAAAGAGAAAAGCAACGTGGCGCCCAGCCTCGGAGGGCTCCGGCTCTACCTACCTCCCACCATGTGGCTCGCCAAGCCCTGGAGTTGGTCGAGTGCGGCAGCTGCCGTGAAAGCACTGGCAATTCCGTGCTCGATTAGGTCAACTGGTGGGAATTTATTTTGCAAAACTATTTCTAGAAACTGGTTATTAAATATAATCTGATATTGTTTGATAATTTTTTTCTTTGAATGTTCTCAAACTGATGAACTAGTTGAAAGGGGTGCCCTGCCCCCACAAATTTACAGTCATACCATCTCACGTGCTTCAGAAGAATTTGGAAATTCATAGAACAGGCATTCTGACCTATCACTAGCGGTGATTTAAAGAACCATGAATTAAAAAAAATAAATAAATAAAGAACCATAAATGTAATACTTAAGTAATCTATGTCAACTGTAAAATAGTTAGCAAGTCGTGGTTTTTCAAAGTTTAACCCGAGGTGGCAAAATTGTGGCAACAAAGTTACGGCTTTTTCCTCGGGATTATGGGAGAAAAAAACCCAGCCTGACATAAAAAGTACCATTGTCACAACACAAAAGACTTCCTTATCATCCTTAGAGAAAGACTTCCCTCAACCGAAAGTGAAATGAGATAATGTTTTAAGCATGAAAAACTTAAAGAAAAAGATGTGGTTTGAATTTGCACTCTAGATTCCCTCCAGGGTAGCATTTGTCTTACAAGAACGTAAATTTGCTCACATTTCTCCATGAAACCTGTTGAAAGAAGCTATGTTGTGTGGTAGGTACATAGACTACTCTTGCCATGTTTTTAAAAGCATCAAACTCAAGCTGGGAATTGGGACAAAAGGTAAATGTTGCTTATTTTACGATAATAATAATTCAAAGAGAATGTGGTGGTTATACTTGGAATAAAGATAAAAGAAGTATTTGTGTTTTACAAGCTATTCAATTATTTGATGCTTGCTTATTGAAATGAATCTGTCTACTAAACCACCTCAAACACTAATTGTGGTGTAAACAATTTGGCTTATAATTGCTTATAATTAGTTTCTTTTCAATTACTATTATGCTTTTTCCCAATGCAATTTAAGTTAATATAAAAGTGCCAAGAATCTTGGCAAGGTAAGTCCTTGTTAATTTGGTAGAGGATATTTAAATAGTGTCTACCAATTGGATTGGTCCTTTGTAAAATATATTATTTTTCTCAAGCGTCGTTACCATTTTGAGGCTCAAAGTCTCGTGTACTAATTACTAAGTTGGTCAGTTAATCTCATTTGAATATTCTGCTAAACTTAATATGTCCAAAACATATGTTTGGCTCTCTCAGATGATTTACCACAGAGCAAGCCTGAGTGATTATTTTATTTTATTATTATTATTTTTTAAGATTCTTTTTTTTTTTTTTTTTTTTAAGATTTTATTTATTTGTCTGAGAGAGGGAGAGAGAGTGAGCACAGGCAGACAGAATGGCAGGAAGAGACAGAGGGAGAAGCAGGCTCCCTGCCGAGCAAGGAGCCCGATGTGGGACTCGATCCCAGGACGCTGGGATCATGACCTGAGCCGAAGGCAGCTGCTTAACCAACTGAGCCACCCAGGCGTCCCTATTTTTTAAGATTCTTATTTATTTATTTGACAGACAGTGATCACAAGTAGGCAGAGAGGCAGGCAGAGAGGGGGAAGCAGGATCCCTGTTGAGCAGAGAGCCCGATGTGGGGCTTGATCGCAGGACCCTGAGATCATGACCTGAGCCAAAGGCAGAGTCTTTAAGCCACTGAGCCACCCAGGCGCTCCTATTTTATTTTATTTTTTAGGTTCTCAACTAATTTTTCTCCAAGCCCCTCTCCACTATTCGCTTACTCTTTATGCCCTAGGCATACTGACCATTCCCTTTTTAGGTCCTTTTCATTCGTCTCAAATGCTCTCTCTCCACTTTGTATAACTTTTTCATCGTTTTCACTCAGCAATTAGCTTAAATGTCCCCCTCCTCTAAGAGGTCACCTGTGGTAGTAGGGCTAAGCTAAGATAACAAAGAGACCCCCAAATACAGTAACTTGAGAAAAAGATGAAAGCTTATTTCTCTTTCATATAACATCTGGAGGCAGGGAGGTGATGAAGGGTGAGTGGGCACCCTGCTTTGGAAGATCATACAGGCACCCTGGTTCATTCTAGTCTGTTCTTATCGCAGCGTGCAATCTTCATGCACATGATTAAAGCTCGTCCACATCTGTCTATAGTCCAGCCTGGAAAAAAAGGAAAAAGAGAAAGTGCAGAAAAAACAATTTTCTTATAAAAATAAGACCTGGAAATTGCAATATCAGTTTTGCACACTTAGTCACATGTTCACGCCTAGCTGCAAGGGAGGCTGGAAAGTAGGGTTCCTACTTGGGTAGCTAGTTGCCTGGGCAAAAATTGGCCGCTTCTGTTACTTAAGAGGAAACAGGGAGAGAACAGATGTGGGGGCCTTTCTCCAGGCCTGCCACACCTTTCCTTACTTTCTAATCTACAGTAGCCAAATAGATACTCCTTAACACACCACTCTGCTTTAATTCTTTGCATAATTCTTACTGTTCTCTTGTATTTACTTATTTGTTAATTGTCAGGTCTCTCTGTCAGCTTTTAACCTATGTAAAAGCTTATTTGTCTTTGCTTAATCTGCAGAGCATTGCCCCCCCAAAAGTATTTGGCATAATGTATTCAACCAGTATTAGCTGAAAATATGAATGTTTAAGTGCCCTCCTAATAGATCCCGCTCTTTCAAACTAATCTTATCTCCCAGCATTCCCTCAAAGCCCCTCCCCCAATTCTTCACACTATGAAAATCTTATTCAATTTCTAATACTAACTATACTTCCATATAACATTCTTTAGAATAGTACTCTAGCACACACTGACTGTATTATCTCTGGGTACCTGATAAAATACACAAACTTAGTTGCTTAAAACAGTACACATTTATTATCTTACTATTTGTGTGAGTCAGGAGTTTGCACATGGCTTAGCTGAGTTCTCTGTATAGGGTCCCTCACAAGGCCACAGTCAAGATACTCCCTGTGCTGCAATCCCATCTAAAGGTTTGACTAGGAAAGGAGCTATTTCCTCATTCCCATGGTTCAGGTCCTTGCAAGCTACTGGACCGAGGGCCTCAGTGTCTTTCCATAGGTCCTTGCCATATCTTGCTTCACCAAACACAGAAACAGGGTATGCAAGTAAACCAGAAGTTACAATCTAATATAACGTAATTACGGAGTGGCATCCCACCAGCTTTGCACCATTGTTACATTCTACTGGTTAAGAAAATTGGAATGACGTCACAGGTTCTACCCACACTGAAGGGAAGTGGATTCCATAAGGGTGTGAATACTGCCAGTCAGGGATCACTGAGAGCCAGTTTAGAACCTACCTGTTATCACACTCACTACCCTCTGGGAACTCCAGAAGGATTTACTAACTTTTTAGAAAAGATTTAACTATTTATTTGAGGGGGAAAGGGAGAGAGAAACCCAGGCCAATTCTACTGAGTTCAGAGCCCAACGGGGGGCTTGATCTCAAGACCCCGAGATCATGACCTGAGCCAAACCCAAGAATTAGAGGCCCAACCGACTGTGCCACCCAGGTGCCCCTCCAGAAGCATTTATAAGTAAGACCACATAGGGGCGCCTGGGTGGCTCAGTAGGTTAAAGCCTCTGCCTTCGGCTCAGGTCATGGTCCCAGGGCCCTGGGATCGAGCTCCACATCAGGTCTTTGAGCCTGCTCTGAGCCTGCTCTCCTTCCTCGCTCTCTGCCTGCCTCTCTGCCTACTTGTGATCGCTGCCTGTCAAATAAATAAATAAAATCTTAAAAAAAAAGTAATTAAGACCACATAATTTGTCATTTAATAGCCTCGTTGTTGGTTGAATATGCCAACTAAATTGGCACATCCATATCTTCTATTTTGATATCCCAATCTCAGAACAAGGCACATATGTAAGTTTTCATAAACTTTCGGATTGAATTTATTTTATTTTATTTATTTTTTAAGATATTTATTTATTTATTTATTTGACACACAAGGAGAGAGAGCACAAGTAGGCAGAGCAGCAGGCAGAGGGAGAGGGAGAAGCAGGATCCCTGCTGAGCATGATCTGGGCCCCCCAGGTAACCCTGGATTGAATTTAAAGTGACTAAGGGGTGTGCCAGACCTGGCTTTTTCCTGTTTGCAAGAGTCATTTGTTCAGTTTTCAGAACTTTAAGGAGGTAGGTTGAATTGGCCACGGTGGGAGCATTTACTTCAAGGAAATTGCTAAACTCTACAGTTAGGGTTCTCCATAACTGTTATTAAACGTTTACCAGTATACCACTGGTGGTCCCAAATCTGTCACATTCGTGATGTTGAAAACATGGTTTTCTCTAAGATAAACATGAGTTCCACCACCCAAGGCTGTTGTGGGTTTATAAGTGATAAAAGTGGGTTGGAAATTATAGAACTGCATACAAGCTAAGATATAGCACTATCACCACAAAATGCAGAAACAAAAGTACTGAGGAAAGGAACAGTACTGTAATACCTGATGTGTCAAATTTAGTGATGGTGTTTCCTAGGCTGAGTTAAATTTTTAACCACAGATATAAACTTAAAAATACGAAAAGATTGACAATGACCTTAATGGAAATGGGCTGAGTCATTTATGAACAATGTACTGGCCATTGTCCTGGCCAAATATGCTAAAATAATTTTCTTGTTTTCATCAGTATTTAAATATTCAGTAAGCAAAGAATTTGTAATGTGCTATTAGCAAATTTCATGTGGTTCATAAACACTTTGTTTTAGTTTTTAAATATTTAAGCAGATAGCCTCTTCAAAGGTTTTGTAATTTTTTCTTTTGAGACTTTTTTTTTTACTGTTTTTGAGCTCCACTTTTGTGTTTTCTTTTTCTGTATGATCTTAACTTGTACTCATTCTGTCATCTAAAGGATTAAAAAAGTAAGTTCTGAATGTGTATAAAATATAAATTAAAGGTAAAAATATCACAAATTAAAAGTCCTTTCTTTAAAAAAAGATTTTATTTATTTGTTTAACACAGAGAGAGATCACAAGTAGGCAGAGAGGCAGGCAGAGAGAGAGGGAAGCAGGCTCCCTGCTGAGCAGAGAGCCTGATGCCAGGCTTGATCCCAGAACCCTTAGATCATGACCTGAGCCAAAGGCAGAGGCTTTAACCCACTGAGCCACTTTTAGGTGCCCCAAAAGTCCTTTTTGAATAAAATAACATTATTTTAAGATACTACAAAAAGTTTTTTTCCAAAATGTGTAGTTATGTTAAAATTAAAGATAATACATATATGAATTATAATTACTAACAGTTTACAACTATAACAGTAGGCTTATTATTGTTTTTTTATTTTAAAAAGATTTTATTTATTTATTTGACACAGAGAGAACAAGCAGGGGGAGAAGCAGGCAGAGGAAGAGGGAGAAGGAGGCTCCCTCCTCCCAGAACTCTGAGATCATCACTGGAGCTGAAGGCAGACTCTTGACCAACTGAGCCACCTGGGCACCCCTAAAGGTAAGTTTTGTTTTTTGTTTTTTTTTTTAAAGATTTTATTTATTTATTTGACAGAGAGAGATCACAAGTAGGCAGAGAGGCAGGTAGAGAGAGAAGGAGGAGGAAGCAGGCTCCCCGCTGAGCAGAGAGCCCGATGCGGGACTCGATCCCAGGACCCCGAGATCATGACCTGAGCCGAAGGCAGCGGCTTAACCCACTGAGCCACCCAGGCGCCCCTAAAGGTAAGTTTTTAAATTTAATTTTTACAAAGTTATGAAACATTAACTCTTTTTATGAAAGTTAAACTATTTGCAATTCTCGTATAGCATGTCCATTTTGCTACTAATGTAAAGAGTCTGTGTCACATTTCCTGTATATTATGCCTATGCCTACCTACACATAATTTTTTTTTCTTTTTAAAGTAGGCTCCACACCCAACACAGGGCTTGGACTCACAGCCCTGACATCCAGACCTGAGACCCAGAGTTAGATCCAGTCTAACGACTGAACCACCCAGGTGCACCTACATAAATTGAAGGATCATATGAAAGTGTTCAGTATTGCAAGATGTTCCTCAGCCACCATGTTCAACTCTTTGAATTTTCACCCTAATTTGTGAGTATCTCTGGTGTCCTGAGAGAAGCAAAAAAATGGATACTTGGCACCAGGAAAAGATACTTCATGAGGCCTAAATCGCATTCACAATAAGAGGCAGAATTTGACAATTATTTTGTCTCTTCTCTTATCAGTTTCTGCTCTTCAGATCCTCCGCACATTCCAAAGGTCTTTCTTCTTTGTCAACAGCACCGTAAACCATAAACCTTAATGGCATTTGTACTTAGTTGCTTTTTGCATAGTGAACATAGGGCAAGAGATAAGAAAAAGTGTTTCCCTAGGTTCTAATTGGCGTTATTTCCAGGAGTGGATATTTAAGTTTATGAATCACAGTATGCCAACAATGTGCCCTGAATTTCAAGTGACAGGTACACAGATGTTATTTAATAAGTGCTTTTTGGGTATATATTTGTGACATGCAAGGGCAGGGTCCTTCTTGCTGGGTCTAAGGTACTGATTCCAGAGTTCATAGAAGTGTTACTTCTGGACTGTAGCAACTCCATCCATGCCACTGGTAGGCTGAGGTAGGCGAAGTGTTCTTAGAAGTTTTTAATCTTTTGGGTCCCACCAACCAGTCTATCTCAGAAAAGTCTGTCAGACTGAAATAAAAAAGCCCCTGGGATGCCGGGCTGGCTTAGATGGTAAAACATGCAACTCTTGATCTTGCGTTGTAAATTTGAGCCCCACATTGGGTGTAGAGATTACTGAAATAAAAAAGCCCACATTCACTGAGGGAAAATATTTACAGAAATTCAGTGATTGTATCTATTGCTTATGGTAAATTATTAAGTCAAGTATTATGGGAGGTAAGTTCTTTTGAATTTTTAATTATAAGTTCTTTTTTTTTTTAAGATTTTATTTATTTATTTGTCAGAGAGAGAGAGGAGCGAGAGTGAGCACAAGTAGCCAGAGAGGCAGGCAGAGGCAGAAAGAGAAGCAGGCTCCCTGCCGAGCAAGGAGCCCGATGTGGGGACTCGATCCCAGGACGCTGGGATCATGACCTGAGCCGAAGGCAGCTGCTTAACCAACTGAGCCACCCAGGCGTCCCTTAATTTTAAGTTCTAAGGAAAAAATTAACCCCATGCTCTCCCTCCCTCAGGTCAAACATCTAATTTCAGGAAGCAACTCAAAACTTCTCAGAGTTTGGAGACTCATACTTTAAAGAAGCTGAATAACCTCTTAAATCAAAGAACTCTATATACTCACATTTGAGGCTCATTTTAAGAGAAGAAAAACCTTGGGGTGCCTGGGTGGCTCAGTTCACTAAGCTTCTGACTCTTGATGATGGCTTATGATCTCAGGATCGTGGGATCTAGTCCTAGGCAAGGAGCCTGCTTCTCTTTGCCCCATCTCCCTACCTCATGCATGTGCTATCTCTCAAAAACAAAACAAAACAAAACAAAACAAAACACAAACAAACAATCCCCCCAAAAAACCAACCACCCCCAAAACACACCCTCCATTTGGCCTTTCTATGGTGAAGCCAAGTTCAGAAGCCAAGAGCTTACAATCCATTTTGTAGTCCTTAAATGCTTATGACCAAGTATCAGGTATTAGAAGAAAACTTTCCTTCAACATTTAGAGAGAGATCAAGGTAAACAAGAAAGAAAGGAAACCAGAGGAAACAAATACTGTAGTCAGTAGAAGTAAACTTCCAAGAAAACAGACCATAAGTATACACCATAGGGGTAGGAAAAATCATTCTACCCACCAAAACAAACAAAACAGACAAAAACAGAATACTACATAAATAAAAAATGTCCGAAGAACAATAGAGAGTGCTTGAAAATTAAAAATAGTTTAGCTGACCAGAAAGAGAAAAAAAGGCGGGAGTTAAATTTGAAGATATCCCTGGTGCTCCTGCGTGGCTCAGTGAGTCAAGTGTCTGACTCTTTATCTAATATCCTATGAGTGTCTGACTCATATCTTGATCTCAGAGTTGTGAGTTCAAGCTCTACCTTGGGATCCACAAAAATATAAAAAAAAAGTCTAAAAATTAAGAAATCTCTGACAGGGGCCCCTGGGTGGCTCAGTCAGTTAAGCATCTGCCTTTGGCTCAGGTCATGATCCCAGGGCCCTGGGATCCAGCTTCTCATCGGGTTTCCTGCTCAGTGGGGGAGACTGTTTCTCCCTCTCCTTCTGCCCTCTCTTGCTCTCTCTCACTCACTCTCTCTTTCAAATAAATTAACTCTTTTTAAAAAATAAAAAAGAAGTGTTTAAGTTTTTTCACGGCTTATTCTCCTTATTTGAGAAAGACAATAACTGGAAGAATTGGAGCTATAATCTGTCACTATAAATATGTGATCTCTCTTAGGATATCTTTATTTAGAGCTGGAGAATAAGAGCTGTTCTGGTACCGGGAAACAGGTCTTAGTTGGTCACTCCAAGTTTCCACTCATTCTGGAAGCTGGAGAGCTAGGTAGGAACCAAGAACCTTTCATACAATCCATTTAAAAAAATTTTATTTTTAAGTAATCTGCACACTCAACATGAGTCTCGAACTCACAACCCAGAGATGAAGAGCCACATACTCCACTGACTGAGCCATTGCTCCCCCTTTCCATTTTCTTAAAAAAAGATTTTATTTGTTTATCTGACAGAGAGAGAGAGAGAGAGAGATCACAAGTAGGCAGAAAGGCAGGCAGAGAGAGAGGGAGAAGCAGGCTCCCCACTGAGGAGAAAGCCTGATGTGGGGCTTGATCCCAGGACCCTGAGATCATTACCTGAGCTGAAAGCAGAGTCTTTAACCCATGGAGCCACCTAGGCACCCCTCCCCCTTCCCATTTTTAATAGAACAAACTATATCTGCCACAAACCAAAGCCTACCTTATTTTGTAATAAAGAATACGCTGATACGATTTGACCTTTCCACCCTCCGCAGCCTGAACTCCCAAGTTGAAGGAGACTTAAAAACAACTGAGAAAGTCCAACTTCAACCTATCTGGTATCTGGTAACTTGAGATACTAATTGTTTCATCCCCGCTCACATCCCTTTCTCAGAGAATCTGCCCAACTCACAGTCCCTGGAAGGGGCAGCCCTACTTCCATTAGTCCCTGTCTCCTGAACTGTGGCCGATTGGATGAGGGGAGAATACCCAACCCAGTCAAGTTCTTTTGCTTGATTATTTGAGCCTGGACATTGAGTCAGTAACTCTGTGGAGGAAACTAGAACCACAAGCTCAGGTAGGCTCAGGAGGGGTGGTCATTTTTTGCTGTATACATGCAAATAAACTGAGAAATCTGGTCCTCAGAAATATGCCATAACCTGGATGTGCCAAAGGGAGCAGAAATCATTCAGCTCTAGAGAAAGAGAAAGTAATGGTCTGACAAGTTACATCATTTCTATATTTGTGTTGGGAACCACAAGAGTTCTTCTCTGGGACTTTTTCTTTCTTTCTTTCTTTTCTTTTCTTTTCTTCTTTTTTTTTTAAGATTTATCTTATTCTAGAGAGAGAGAGACAGAGAGAGAGACATCATGCACACATGCACGTGCAAGTGTGGGGAGGGGCAGAGGGTGAGGGATAGAATCTCAAGCTGACTCTGCCCTGAGTGTGGAGCTCAATGCCTGCCTCAATCCCATGACCCTGAGAACATGACTAGAGCCGAAACCAAGAGTCAGATGCTCAACCCACTGAGCCACCCAGGCGCCCTTCCTCTCTGGGACTTCTAATTATCTCCTTTTTACTTGAGTTAATTTGGATAGCTTCCTTTTTCTTGTAACCAAAAAATCCCTGACTCAATAGTTTTCAAAAGTTCATTTTTGGCACCCATGACTCTGCCTTTTTGTACCTCTCTAACCATGGATTCTAGATTCTACAGGTCCTCTGTAATTTTTTTTTAAGATTTTATTTATTTATTTGACAGACAGAGATCACAAGTAGGCAGAGAAAGAGGCAGAGAGAGAGGGGGAAGCAGGCTTCCCGATGAGCAGAGAGCCCGATGCGGGGCTCGATCCCAGGACCCTGGGATCATGACCTGAGCCAAAGGCAGAGGCTTTAACCCACTGAGCCACCCAGGCGCCCCAATATGTTTTAAGTTATCTGAGAACATGAAACTATCAAAGAAAAGACATTTCGTTACAATGTCCTACAGAAGGGATGCCTGGGTCTTTCTAGTTATAGGGATTTGGAGGTACTTAAAGGATCACCCCTTCAGTACCCAGCCTGCTCTTCAGCAGTTCTGATAGATGTTGGAAGAAACAAGAAGATGAACCCAATGAATAATCTACATAATCCGATGCCACTTATTGACTTAGAATTATATCAAACATATTTTGTGAATAAAAGTTGTAAGATTTGTTATGGTTTATTGTTGTTTCAGCACTCTTTTATAAAATAAAGCTATTACATCTTGGTTGCAAGATTCTTAACTATCAGTTTTTTTATAGATTTATTTTATTTTTTATTTTTTAACAAGATTTATTCATTTTGGAGGGGAGAAGAGAGGAGGAAGGAGAAAGAGAATTCCAAGTAGCTTCTCTGCTGAATGAGGAGCTCAATTCAGGGCTCAATTTCACAACCCTGAGATCATGACATGAGCTGAAATCAGGAGTTGGGTGTTCAATCAATTGAGCCACCCAGATGCCCCTGTTTTTTTTTTTTAACAGATTTAATACATATAATTACAGTACTTTAAGTATACATAGACATTTTTAGAAATTTTTCATTTATTTCCTTGATCTCAGGATTCTTAACAATCTGAAAAAAGAAAGGAATTTCACAAAAGCCATGAATTTGAAGTACCAACCTAAATAGACTTTATCTGCTAGAGAGACCAGATTCTAAAGTAATGGGGAATTTGAAATGAAGGAAGTTATTGTTTAAAACTGTAACTTCAAGGGGTACCTGGGTGGCTCAGTCAGTTCGGTGTCTGACTCTTGGTTTCAGCTGAGGTCATGAACTCAGAGTCATGAAACCAAGAGCTGCCTCGGGCTCCATGCTCAGTACAGAGTCCGCTTGGAAGGAATTCTCTCTCTCCCTCCCTGTCTGACCCTCCCCATGCTTGGGAGCACAGCACAGTCTCTCTAAATAAATAAATAAATAAACAAACAAATATCTTAAAAAAAAAACCTGTACCTTTAATACATTCAGTAAATTAAAGTCTATAAACAAGATAAAACTCTCCTTTGTACACTGCCATAATTGATGGCACTGATAATGTTTTGCTGGACAATAGTACTTTCTTGTCCTCACCATCAGATGTTGAAAATACTGTTCCACATGACAGTTAAATATTTCACTTATTTAAAATTTTTTTTTCCTCAATTTTAAGTAGGCTTCACACCCAACATGGGGCTTGAACTCACGACCCTGAGATTAAGAGTCATATACTCTACCAACTGAGCTAGCCAGTTACCTCAAGATATTTCCCTGTGGTGGGGCACGTGGGTGGCTCAGTCTTTGGGCATCTGCCTTCGGCTCATGTTGTGGTCCTGGGGTCCTGGGATTGAGCCCCATGTCGGACTCCCTGCTCAGTGGCGAGTCCGCGTCTCCCTCTCCCACTCTCCCTGCTTGTGTTCCCTCTCTCTCTGTCTCTCTCTTTGTTAAATGAATAAATAAAATCTTTAGCAACAACAAAAAAAGGTATTTCCCTGTAGTTATTTTCTTGTTTTTTAAAAAATATAAGGTTTGGGGTGCCTGGGTGGCTCAGTTGGTTAAGTGTCTGCCTTTGGCTCGGGTCATGATCTTCGGGTCCTGGGATGGAGGCCTGCACCAGTCTCCATGATCAGTGGGGAGTCTGCTTCTCCCTCTCTCCTTCCCCTCCTCCTGCTTGTTTATAGTCTTGTGCTCTCTCTCATCCTCAAATAAATAAAATCTTCAAAAAATGTAAGGTTATATTTTTTGTGAAGTTTTTTCTTGGTCCTTGTTGAAACTTTATTTTAACAAATAAAGTACTGAGATCTCTATTTGAGAATGTCTCTCCTGAGAAATTGTCAAAACAGAGAATTTTTAGCCATGTACTCAGAGAATGTAGAGAGAACCTCCCTAGGTAAATATTTATAAGTGTACCTAATCTTCACATTTTTTCAGCTTTTCTAAATTTTTATTTTTTTACTAACATATAATGTATTATTTGCCCCAGGGATACAGGTTAATCTTCACATCTTTAACAGAACCAGTTTAGTATTACTTATTCAAAATCTACAATTGAAGGGGCACCTGGGTAGCTCAGTCAGTTAAGCATCCAACTCTTGGCTTAGGTTGTGATCGCAGGGTCCTGGGACTGAGCCCCATGTCAGACGCTGCATTGAGTGCAGAGTCTGAGATTCTCTCTCCCTCTGCTCCCCCCGCTTGTTCTCTCACTCTCAAATAAATAATCTTAAAAAAAAAAAAAAAGAAAACCAAAATCCACAATTGTGGTTTTCAAACGAGCAAAATTTTGTCGTGTCCTTAGGACCATGTGTAAACACAAGATGAGGACCTTTCAAAGGACTGAACGTAAAATGCATGAAACTAGGAATTTATACATCTCAGTATAAATTCAACTAATGAATTTCATTCCATAGAATGATAGAATTACAAAAATTTGAAGTAAGGGAAATTACACTGTTAAGAAGAGTAGATAACTTTTTGTATAGGGAAACATCAGATAATTATGGATACTCTCATATCTGGTCATATCACAAAGTAGCATGTTTTTTTCCTTTTTTATTTTTATTTATTTATTTTTAAGATTTTATTCATTTATTTGAGAGAGAATGAGTGAGAGAGAGCATGAGAGAGGAGAAGGTCAGAGGGAGAAGCAGACTCCCCAAGGAGCTGGGAGCCCGATTCGGGACTCGATCCTGGAAGTCCGGGATCATGACCTGAGCCAAAGGCAGTGGCTCAACCAACTGACCCACCCAGGCGCCCTGTTTTTTCCTTTTTTACAAAGTATGCACTTTTATTTATTATTTATTTATTTATTATTTTTTTAAAGATTTTATTTATTTGACAGAGAGAGAGAGATCACGAGTAGGCAGAGAGGCAGGCAGAGAGAGAAGGGGGGGAAAGCAGGCTCCCTGCTGAGCAGAGAGCCTGATGCAGGACCCTGAGATCATGACCTTAGCCGAAGGCAGAGGCTTTAACCCACTGAGCCACCCAGGTGCCCCATATTTTTAATTTTAATTTTATTTTTGAGAGATTTTATTTTTGTGAGAGAGTGAGCCAAGCAGGGGAGCTGCAGAGAGAGAAGCAGGCTCCCGCTGGGCAAGGAGCCCGATGTGGAACTCAATCCCAGGACCCTGGGATCATGACCTGAGCCAAAAGCAGATGCTTAACCTACTAAGCCACCCAGGCGTCCCCAAAGTACGTGCTTTTAAAGTAGATTCCTCTTTAAATGACTTGCAAATTCTGAGATACTAAAAACCATACCTTTATTTATAAGTCAGTCACAGTGTTTACAGTCATTAAATCCTTATTTAAGGTGGACCAAAAATGAAAATAGTCATTATAGTGGATGAAAGAAAATAGATTGCTTCTACACTTGGGTAATTAAAAATTAGAATATCTTATGAGTTTAACTGTGTATGACAAGTTAATTTTTATCTGCTTTGAATAGTGAAGTCACAGTACTGTTTAGTTTCATATCTAAATGAAATGTGGAAGTTTTCCATTCATTTTGATATTTCTATAACCTATTTCATACCAAGTATTACTTGCACTAAGCCCTAAAAAGAATACAATCTTTTTGTTGCTTATAAGCTTAGTTTTCCTTAATAATATTCCTAAGAAAAACAATATTTAAGGAAGTAATTAATCACTTCACTTTATTACTTTTATTTTCCATTGAGTATTTTAGAGCTTAATTTTTTTAAAGAAGCAATTATGTGAACAAAGCATTACAGTAATTTTATCTTAGTTTTGTCCCAATAGGCTGGTTTGATGTATATACTTCAGCCACGTAGAATTATAATTACTCTGAAGGAGAATTTACTTTGTCCATTCACAATATACTTCCACCCAAGGAGTTACATAGAAAGAAGTGATTCCTTTCTCCTTTGGACTCATTTATTCTCCTTGTCGTGCGCCTTGCTGACCTACATAAAAGTTGTAGCTCATTTAAATTCAGTCTCCGGTATGAAGTGGTGTCTTGCTTAACTGTAACCCAAAGTGTGAGAAGGGGAGTGTCCATGATTCTCAACAGCCGTGTCTTTAGCAATTGAGGTGTGGCATCCCTAGTGCTACGGAACCCTATTCCAGTCAAACACGTTTCTCTTCTGCATCTTCCATTGTGGAACAAACTTTCTAATATATAGCTTCTAATCCTTAAATAAGGGGGGGGAGAAAAAACTAGAAAAAAGAACAAAACTCACCATCCAAAACCAAGAGTCATCCGTAGTGTCTGAAAATTCCTGGACATTAAGGATTGGTCACTGGATTTTCTGTCACCCCTGTCAAGTTCCGCCTCCTCCGAGTAGGTTTCCCAACAGGAGATGGAGAGGGGGAGCAGGGAAATGTTGCTAAGTAACACGCGGGGTGCAGATGTGCGGTGGGCCAATCAGACGACACAACCCTGAGCTTTGTGCTGGCTTACAATCATTCCACAATATAATTAAAGAGATGCAAAATTATGTAGATACAGAGAGGCAAAACAGAGTTCCTAACCTCAACTATTAGTCCAGAAATTCAGGTGGTTGAAGAATGACATGGTTACTTATACCTGTGAATTTTTCTTGTCTTATTTTTTTCCCCAGAACACATCTAGGTTTAGGCATCATTTTTATGTATTCATGAATTAATTAACTCATCCAATCATTCATTCAACAACTAGTCACTGAGTACCTATTGCTGTTGAAATTGAGACTGTTACAATAATACTGTGAGGTTTCCATAAGCCGTTTGTTATAAAAATGAACAAATGTAGAGATCAAAATCAGCAATTCCTCGAATCATTTATTATTGTTGCATTTATTTTGGAGATAAGGTTAGAATTCGAACCTTTATTTGATAGGCCTATGAGTTACAAAACAGCTATTACCCACTGTTAAGGGCAGTGTGGAGAAAGTCTAAACATGAGTAGCTACATAACACATATTCGAAAATCCAGGGGTGCCTGGGTGGCTCAGTTGTTGAGTGGCTGCCTTTGGCTCAGGTCACACTCCCAGGGTCCTAGGATCAGGTCCCACATCGGGCTCCCTGCTCAGTGGGGAGCTTGCTTCTCCCTGCCTATTTTCCCTACTTCCGTGTTCTCTCTCTCTCTCTGACAAATAAATACATAAAATCTTAAAAAAAAATTTTTTTTTAAAGAAAATCCAGGGGTGCCTGGGTGGCCCAGTGGGTTAAGCCTCTGCCTTCAGCTCAGGTCATGATCTCAGCGTCCTGGGATCGAGCCCCGCATCAGGCTCTCTGCTCATTGGGGAGCCTGCTTCCCTCTCTCTCTGCTTGCCTCTATGCCTACTTGTGATCTCTCTGTCAAATAAGTAAAATCTTTAAAAAAAGAGAGAGACAGATCAAAAAGAAAAAGGGAAAAAAAACAGGCTCTTAACTATAAAGAACAAACTAGTGTCTCATTTTGATTTATAGCTGTGCATAAAAATGTGGAATGGGGGACAGTGGGGTGGCTCAATTGGTTAAGCGTCTGCCTTGCTCAGAAATTTAGGCTTGTATTATGACATCATTCAATAAATAAGTTTGGCTTATCTTTTTAATACTTCCAAATAAATTACTTGTTAACAGGAACATTACAGAATCAAGCACAACGTAGAATACAGAATAAAACTTGCAGGATATCTGGTTCATATAATTCGCACACAAAATGATGAGTACTGAAGGATTTGGATTCAAATCCCAGCTCTGCCACTTCCCAGGTGATCTTGTACAAGTTATTTAACCTCTCTATCCCTCAGCTTCTTGATCTGCAAAATGGAGACTGTATTAGTAGTAAATTCCTACAGAGTTGCTTTGAAAAGTTAATGAGATCATTAATATAGATTCTTCACAGTAATTAGCTGTTGAGTAGCTTTTTATGCCTTGCATTAATTAATTTCAAGAGTTAATACACATAAAGCCTTTAGAAAGGTACGTAGCATACAGTAAGTACTCAGTGTTAGTTATTACATAAAGTAATATTGAGATAACGATGACCTTTTTTTCCATGACTATTTACATTTTAACTCCCATTTCACATAAATATCCTCTCATTTGTTCTTTCCATTAAACCTGTGAGGTGGGTGCTATTAGCCTTTTTTAAAAAATTCAGGATTCCTCCTTATGGAATTCCTCTTTGAAACTTACAGAGATTAAAAATTTACTCAGAAGTTCACAGTTTGTTTGTTGAGCCCTACTTAGGAGGTTCAATGTGCAGGAGTTTGTGAGGTTGGTCTATTTCTTTTGTCATAAAAGGGCCTGGACCCAGGGATGCCTCATAACTGATGAATTTGGTTAACCTACATCCTTTCTCATACTCTTAGTAGTTCCAAAGCACCTAACAAATCAAGCACAAACTCTTCTGAGTTTATCATTTCATTGCCTGGCCTCGTTTTGCTTAATCTCACTCATCACATACACACTTACCTACTCCCTCTGCTTAAGTATGTTTCCTGTCTCATTTTTTAAAAAGATTTTTATTTATTTATTTAGACAGAGAGATAGAGAGATACCACAAGTAGGCAGAGAGGCAGGCAGAGGGAGAGAGAGAGACAGAAGCAGGCTCTCTGTTGAGCAGGGAGCTGGAGGCAGGGCTTGATCCCATGACCCTGGAATCATGACCTGAGCCAAAGGCAGCTGCTTAACAAACTGAGCCACCTGGGCGCCCCAACATTTCTTGTTTCTGAGACCTAATTATGATAACTATATTCTCCAAATGTAGGCTTTGGACATATGATTTGAATAAGAGTCCAACAACAGGGCAGGACACTGAAACTAGGTTCAGCCCAGAAAATTTAGGATGTATGTATAACCCCTGTAGCTATGACCCTCCTTTCACTCTTGATCTTTCATTCCTGGTAGTATATGATTTATTCTTAATCTTGGTCCATATAATCCTGCCTTAGAAATGTGCTCAAACAGTATGTATTTACAGTTGCATTACATTAAAAATTTTTGGAAAATATATACCAAATGGTTAACAGTGGCTACTTCTAGGGAATGAGATTGGGGTATCCAACCTGGATTTTGATTTTTAAAATATTAGATAACTTTGTATTAGTGGGATGGTATTATAATGATCATGTTACTTCTGTATTTCAAAACTACTTAGAAAAAAAACTACATAGGAATGTTTTAAAAATTAATCACAAATAGAACTAAAATCAGGATGTCTTCTTTCCCAACAATAATCACTGCTTAGACGAGGTTTCAGGCAACTGATCAAGCCAACTGTTAGAGCTATCTCAGGTACTCCAATTTGAACACTAAATTCAAGATCTCATGTCAGAGCCTTGATATTGATAACTTGTGCCCAATTTGGGGTTATATTCTATCTTAATTGCTCTAACACTCTTAGAATCCATTCCCACATGCTTCCCAGTTTCCTATTAATACAGACTTGCATGGTTTTGCAATTATTTTGGTATGCAAAGCCATATCTTCTTGGAACAGAAATGCAGATTTCCCCTGGGGGGGGTACCCTGAAAAATTAACTGGTTTCTGGAGAAAGGAAGGGACAGGTGGGAGTGAATCTTCGGGAAAGCAGGCATCCTCTACTAAAGTCACAGCCTTAGGCAACATTTTACAGAGTCCTTTAACAAGGAAAATCAATTTCCTCAGTCAGAGAAAGAGGTTCTGTTTTTACTTGCAAGATTCAGGGCAATTTGTGTTTGAGATTGTCAGCTTTGCCTTAATCCATCCAAATATATCCAACTCAAGTCTCAACTTATATCCTACTCTCAGCATAAGACTTGGTGAAGGGGCAATTGAAAGAGCCTGTGACTCCTGATCTTGGGGTCACAAGTTCGAGCACCACATTCGGCGTGGAGAGTACCTAAATAAATAAAACTTAAAAAAGAAAGACTTGGTGAAGTTTTGTGTTCTGCTGTAATACTGTCATTTGCAAAATTCAACTGGGGCCTTTTTTGCCAGGCACTTGCAAGAGATCAAATTTTTTTTTAAGGTTATAGAATTTCTGTGGTTTTCTACCTATTTCTTGAGCTCAGAACTCAATGTCTTGACATTTTCTTTTTTTTTTTTTAAGATTTTTAAAATTTTATTTATTAGGCAGAGAGGCAGGCTCCCTGCTGAGCAGAGAGCCCAATGTGGGACTCGATCCCAGGGCCCTGAGATCATGACCTGAGCCGAAGGCAGCGGCTTAACCCACTGAGCCACCTAGGCGCCCTTGACATTTTCTTATTTTTATTGGATATTCTTTTAATCACTAGTATAACTAGAAGGAATCTCACCTCTCAGTTCCTGTGGCCATCTTTATTATTATGCTGGACTAGCCAGTACTTGAATTCTCAAAGCATTGCCCTTTTCAGGCCCTCCACTTCAGAGAGATCATATTTTAAGAAATTATGTCATCCCATGCTGTAATGGTTAGTTTCATGTGTCCACTTGGCTAGACTCTAGTACCTAGTTATTCAATCAAACACTAATCCAGGAATTTTGTAGGTGGGATGGAGATTAAATTCTACAGTTGTTGACTTTAAGGAGATTACCCTGTTATTATTAGCTGGATAATTATTCTTATCTAATCAGGTGAATGCCTTTAAGAGCAAAGTATTAGGGCCGCTGTGTGGCTCATTTGGTTAATCGGTTAAGCATCTGCCTTAGGTTCAGGTTATGATCCCAGGGTCCTGGAATTGAGCCCTGTGAGGTGGTCAGTCCAGCTCCCTGCTCAGTGAGGAGTGTGCTTCTGCCTCTCTGTCTGCCCCTCCCCCTCACTCGTGCTCTGTATCTTGCTTTCTATCTCTCAGATAAATAAATAATCTTAAAAAAAAAAAAAAAGGAGCAAAGTATGTGAGGAAGAAATTCCACCGAATGGACTTCAGCTTTAGTTTCTGCTTGAATTTCTAGCCAGAGGGCTTGCCTGTCCTACAGATTTCAGACTTGACGAGTCAGTCCCCAAAGTTGCTTCAGGTAACAATTCCTTGAAATATACAGATTTATATATGTACTAGAGAAATATATATATTTGATTCTGTTCCTCTGGTACCTCAGAACCCCCATACACATGCCATTTCAAAGCAAGCTACATAATTTGTTCGGCCCACTGCAAAATGAAAATGTAGAGACCCTTATTCGAAGAGCAGGAAACAGGGGTGCCTGGGTGGCTCAGTTGGTTAAGCACCTGACTCTTGGTTTCTGCTCCGATCATGATCTCAGGGTTGTGAGACTGGGCATAGAGCCTTCTTAAGAGTCTCTCTCCCCCTCGGCCTCTACCCACGCCCCTCAAAATAAAAAATAAAATACAATCACAAAGTGGAATGGGGATTCTTTAAAAAAAAAAAAAAAAAAGGGGCGCCTGGGTGGCTCAGTGGGTTAAGCCGCTGCCTTCGGCTCAGGTCGTGGTCTCAGGGTCCTGGGATCGAGCCCCGCATCTGTCTCTCTGCTCAGCAGGAAGCCTGCTTCCTCCTCTCTCTCTGCCTGCCTCTCTGCCTGCTTGTGATCTCTGTCTGTCAAATAAATAAATAAAATCTTAAAAAAAAAAAAAGCAGGAAATAAAGAATAAAGCAATAAACAAGTGCCACAGTAAAACATAAAGCTTTTTCCTTTGAAAAAATTTTATTATTGATAAAACATGGAGGCAATGATACACGAGTAACAACACAAACTTACTAATTATAAAAATGTATTTTTGGTGTCACAATTTTAAATAAATACTTAACTAATGTGATCTCTTCATTGGTCATAAGATTTTTCTGGCATGCTTGCCTGCAAATTCATTTGTTAGGTCATCAAAATTTATACTTTTAGCAAATTCATTTTGTAATCAATATAATTGAAAGTAACATCGGTTGGTCTCAGCAAATGTCAGACTGCAAATAATTTTTGGTAATTTTAAATTTCAAAAAGGATCTTTCTGCTGATACAACAACTGGAGCTATTAAGAGTATTTCATAGACTTTGACAACATTGGGGTAATTTTCTGATAACTTACAATGAAAATATAAATATAACTTATATACATAATATATTTATATAAGCTATGTTATACTTATATAGGTTCCATATGTAAGCATATATTTTTATATAATATATTATAAATATGTATTTATATACATATAAATATATTATAAATATATACATTCTATAAAATATATATATATTTAGGCTCCATGCCCAGTGAGGGGCTTGAACTCATAACCCCAAGATCAAGAGTCACATGGTTCACTGAGTCAGCCAGGGACCCAAAAAATGAATATTTTAATTCACTTAGAGCTAATGATTCATATGAAATAATTTTTCTAAAAGATTTAAGGAGCATCTGGCTGGCTTTGTCAGAATGACATGTGACTCCTGATCTTGAGGCAGAGAGTTCCAGCCCCACACTGGGTGTACTGATTTTTTTTAGAGTTTTTAATTTCTATTTTTAGGCCATCTCTACACCCAGTTTAGGGATTGAACTCACAACCTGGAGATTGAGAGTTGCAGGCTTTTCTGACTGAACCAGCCAGGTGCCCCAGGTGTAGTGGTTACTAAAAAAATAAACTAAAAAAAAAAAAAAGATTTAACTCTACATATATATCAGCTTCTTGTAAGCTTGAATTTAATTGTAAATGTAAATTTATGCAATGGCAGTTTAATGTTTCTTCTGACATTTCCAGTAATTTGTAACGGTCATACAAGAAATTGGAAGTGGCTTTGTGATTTGCAAATAACTCAAAGTGGCTATTTATGTATCCTATTGTGCATCTAATTAAAAGGAAAAAATTAATTTTCAAATTCTCTTCCTTCTCAGTGTGCTCACTGACAGCGTCATATGAAAATAGTGTTCTTTTCCATCACATGTGACAATCTTTAAATTATTTGTAAGAACCATGAATACTTGTTTTGCAATACTGTCATCTTTAAAGCTCTGGAATTTAAAGATTTTATTTATTTATTTGTCAGAGACAGAAGGAGAGAGAGCGAGTGAGCACAGGCAGACAGAGGCAGAGGGAGAAGCAGGCTCCCTGCCGAGCAAGGAGCCCGATGTGGGACTCGATCCCAGAACCCCGGGATCATGACCTGAGCCGAAGGCAGCGGCTTAACCCACTGAGCCACTCAGGCGTCCCAAAGCTCTGGAATTTAAACTCAAGAATTCTGATAACTCTCTGAAATGATTTATTATAATATCCACGTGCACACTCATTTTGTAATAATTCGTTGATAGTGTTTCTTGCCAGACTGCTGGGGACTCAGGCCAGACAATCAGTATTTGGGCCAATGCTGCCACCTCTATAGCTTGTGCTGCCATCATCACCTACACCAGGCTGGACCCAGACCTTGGCCCAGGCAAAGGTGGGAACAGCACTGGGCTGCCGGGTCAACTGCTCAACACCCAGGCTATCTGCTGTGCCTGGGAGTCTGAACCCTTGTCTGCGTGTGCTGCCTCCTTCCCTCCCAGTGTATTTCGGTTGTTCACAAGAATGCTTCATTGCCCTATTGAGAGCTTCAATTGCAAAACACAAATTCAAAGATAAAATTAAGTCTGATGCCTTTCCGAAGGTGAGGCCCATAAGCCCATGAAGCAGTCCTTCATGCATGATTAGTATCCTAATTTCATTTGTTTATGCTGTACTAGGAACCCAATCCCCAAATTCTCTTCTTGAGGGTCTGTTTACTATATAAGGAAAATATGGTCAGTGCCTGTGAAGCCTGGGTCTTCAGGGAATAGCTGTCAAGAAGGAATTAGGGGGATGCCTGGGTGGCTCAGTGGGTTAAGCCGCTGCCTTCGGCTCAGGTCATGATCCCAGGGTTCTGGGATCGAGTCCCACATCGGGCTCCTTGCTCAGCAGGGAGCCTGCTTCTCCCTCTGCCTCTGCCTGCCTCTCTGCCTGCCTGTGCTCACTCGCTCTCTCTCCCTTTGTCTCTGACAAATAAATAAATAAAATCTTTAAAAAAAAAAAAGAAGGAATTAGGAGTGCGATAGAGTTATTGGGGCAAAGTTTGTGAAAGATAAATGGAGGGGGAACAGGGGTAGAGAGGAGAAAACCTTCACATTGAGTGATTCTGTGAGAAATCAGGTAGCTTTAATATAGATCTTATAAAAATGTTAAACTGAATTTTTAAAAAACCTTGCTTAGAGAAAGTCAAAATTAGATTTTCAAACTGTTTTTAATGTCAAAAAAACCTTCAGGCATAACTAGTCATGTTTCAAAGTAAATTTATAAAATCCAATTTCAGAACTCCTCATAAAACTTTAAAAAAATCTAAGGTTCAAATATAGAAACAGATGAATAACTTATGAATTTTAAAAAAATGCCTCTGTATTTTGTAGAGCTATTTTCAAAAGGCCATGATAACAATATAACTTATCTTGTTATCCACAGGCTGAATGAATTGAAAGGATTAATAGGAAAGTATAACTAACTCATTTTAGATATATTCACTTTATTTATTTATCTATTTATTAATTATTATTATTATTTTTTTAAAGATTTTATTTATTTATTTGACAGACAGAGATCACAAGCAGGCAGACAGGCAGGCAGAGAGAGGGAGAGGAGGAAGCAGGCTCCCTGCAGAACAGAGAGCCCGATGTGGGACTCGATCCCAGGACCCTGAGATCATGACCTGAGCCGAAGGCAGTGGCTTAACCCACTGAGCCACCCAGGCGCCCCTATTTATTTATTTTAAAGGAGATAGAAGTTTACGGAATATACCACAAGGGAACAGCGGGCAGGACAACAGAGGAGAGGCTGTCTGCCTAGAGTCACGTTAAAAACTGTTCAAATTTCATTCTCTCCTTTCATTTCTCTTTCTTCGCTCCCTCTCTCCTTTAATGTGGTTAAAAATATTAAACCCTTACTAAGTACTTACCACTTGCTGGGCTCTTTGGCAATTAAGAGTGCCGTTCATAATTGTAATTCATAATGGGCAGTGCAGTTGATTTATTAATTTCTTTAGCAAAAACTTCTTGGATTTCCACTTAGTATTAGGCAAAGCACTAGCTACCAGGAATTCGACAGTGAATAAAGAATACTCTTTCCATTTCCCAAAGTACTTGTGATCTAGTGGGAGACACACACACTGGTTAAGTAATAGTTACCTTTCAGCCCTTGCTCCCAGAATGAGACAAGAGCAAACCTGAGCCCAACCTGTGGCCTGAGGCTTGCTGCAGAGGTGAGTCAACCTGGATCAGCTAAACCACAGTGCGTCTGCAGAGCCAGTAAGTATGAGAATAAATGCTTTTTGGTAAGCCATTGAGTTTCTGGTGTGGTTTGTTACACAGTGTATTGTAGTGAAAGTATGGCTAATGCATATTCTGTAGTTCTTTGTTCATCATTCCCTCTTGCCTTTCAGATTGTTGTGTGCTTTCTTTTAGCCCAAGGTTTGCCCTTCAGAACATCCTGAGAGTCTCTGAGTGGAAAATTCTCTGACGTTACACTTAATTAGTACATTTCTTTGTCACTTGTTCTTAGATTATAATTTTTCAGTAAATAAGTGTAGAATGGCTATCAGTTTTTCTTACCAGAATGAAGATATTATGCTTCTTTCTTCTGACTTTAGTTGTAGCTATTAGGTCAACTGTAATATTGCCCATTTTTAGGCAATCTCTCTTCTCTCTGGCTGTTTTCATATTTTCTCTTTTTCGCTGGCATTCTGAGATTCCTTACGACATGACTAGGTTTGGATTTTGACTAGATATGGATTCTTTTTATTCTGCTTAAAATTGGTGGTGGGGGGGCACTGGCTGGCTCAGGTAGTAGAGCATGTGAATCTTGATCTTGGTGTTGTAAGTTCAAGCCCCATGTTGGGTGTAGAGATTACTTAAAATAAAGTCTTAAAAAAATTGATCAGCATCCTGGGACATGTAGATTCTTTGGTATTTGGAACAATGGCACCTCAAAGATGTCCATGATCTTTTTTTTTTTTTTTTGAAGATTTTATTTATGTATTTGACAGAGAGAGATCACAAGTAGGTGGAGAGGCAGGCAGAGATAGAGGGGGAAGCAGGCTCCCTGCTGAGCAGAGAACCCGATGCGGGGCTCGATCCCAAGACCCTGGGATCATGACCTGAGCTGAAGGCAGAGGCTTTAACCCACTGAGCCACACAGGCACCCTGACGATGTCCATGTTCTAATCCTAAGAACCTGTGAATATCTTACATTACATGACAGAGAGGAATTAAGGTTGCAGGTGAAATTAAGATTGTTAATCTGATGACTTTAAAATAGGGAGATTATTTGGGATTATCTAAGTGGGCCCAATATAATCACAAATGGGATTAAATATGGAAGGGGGAGGCAGAACCAGAAATGATGTGATGTGAGACAAATTTGACCTGCTCCGGCTGGTTTTGAAGACAGAGGAAGAAGGCTATGTCCTAAGTAAGTAATTCAGGCTGCCTTTAGGAGCTGGAAAAAGGCAAGGAAACAGATTCTCTTCCAGGGACTCCAGAAAGGAATGCAGCCCTGGCAACATCTTGATTTTGGCCCAATGAGACCTAAATTGGATTTTTCACCTACAGAATTGTAAGGTAATAAATTTGTGTTGTTGGTAATGGTAAATTATGGTAACTTGTAACAGTTGTGATAGGAAACTGATACAGTCTTTTTCTGGTTATGGTAATGTTATGGTTATGGTAACAAGTCATGGTGAATTGTGGTAATTTGTGACAGTAATGATAGGATTGAAATTTGTAAGTTATGGTAATGGTTATGGTAATCTGTTATGGTAATTTGTAACAGTAGTTATAGGAAACTAATACAGTCTCATCAATTCTGGAACATTTTCGGCCATTATTGTAACTTTTAATACTGCCTCCTCATTCTTTCTCTTCTCTTCTTCTAGAACTCTGATTTAACATATGTGGACCTTTTTTTTTTTTTTTAAGATTTTATTTATTTATTTATTTATTTGACAGAAAGAGTGAGAGAGTACAAGCAAGGGGGGAGACAGAGGCAGAGGGAGAAGCAGGCTCCCTGCGGGAGCCCAATGTGGGACTCAATTCCAGGAGCCTGGGATCATGACTGAGCTGAAGGCAGATGCTTAACCAACTGAGCCTCTCAGGTATCCCATATATAGACCTTTTAACTCTATCTTATTATTGCTCTAATCTTGCTTTCGTATTTGCTCTGTACTACATTCTAGGTAATTTCTTCAGATCTATTTTTCAGTGTACTCATTCTTTTTGCAGCAGCATTTCTTTTTCTTTTTTTAAAGATTTATGTATTTATCTGAGAGAGTCCGAGTGAGTGGGGCAGGAGGGGGCAGAGGTAGAGGTAGAGGTAGAGAATCTCAAGCAGACTCCTATGCAGACTCCTATGCAGAGAATCTCAAGCAGACTCTAAGCAGGCTCTATGCTGGAGCCTGACATGGGGCTCGATCCCACAACCCTGAGATCATGATGTGAGCCTAAATCAGGAATTGGACGCTTAACCAACTGAGCAACAGGTGCCCCTGCAGCAACATTTCTACTGCTATTTAACCCATCCATTAAAATTTTCACTTCAACAACTATATATTTCTTTTCTAGAGGTCTTATCTGGTTCCTTAGTAAACTTGACTGTTCCTTTTTTAAACAACCTCTTGTTTCTTACTCCAATTTTCACTTTTATTTCTTTAAGCATATATTTAAAAAATTTTTTTTAAAGATTTTATTTATTTATTTGACAGACAGAGATCACAAGTAGGCAGAGAGGCATGCATAGAGAGAGGGGGAAGCAGACTCCTTGCTGAACAGAGAGTCCGATGCGGGGCTCGATCCCAGGACCCTGGGAACATGACCTGAGCTGAAGGCAGAGGCTTTAACCCACTGAGCCACCCAGGTGCCCCTTAATTTTTTTTTTAAATTTTATTTATTTATTTGTCAGAGAGAGAGGGAGAGAGAGCGAGCACAGGCAGAGGCAGAGGGAGAAGCAGGCTCCCTGCCAAGCAAGGAGCCCGATGTGGGACTCGATCCCAGGACGCTGAGATCATGACCTGAGCCGAAGGCAGCTGCTTAACCAACTGAGCCACCCAGGCGTCCCGTCCTTAATTTTTTTAAAAAAATATTTTTATTTATTTATTTTGAGAGAAAGAGAGAGAGACAGAGTGAGAGAGAGCATGAGAGGGGAGAAGCAGACTCCCCAAAGAGCTGGGAGCCCGATGTGGGACTTGATCTCAGGACTCTAGGACCATGACCTGAGCCGAAGGCAGTCGCTCAACCAACTGAGACACCCAGGCGCCCAAGCATATATTTTTAAAACTATTTTTTAAAGATTTTTCTTTTTAATCTATTATTTTTTATATTTTTATATTTTATAGTTACATTTTTATATTTTTATATATTATTTACTTATTAAATTTATATTATTACATTTATAAAGATTTTTCTTTTTACTTTATTTATTTGACAGAGAGAGACACAGCAAGAGAGAGACATAAGCAGGGTGAGTGGGAACGGGAGAAGCAGGCTTCCCGCTGAGCAGGGAGCCCAATTCGGGTCTCGATCCCAGGACCCTGGGAACATGACCTGAGCCCAAGGCAGCTGCTTAACAACTGAGCCATCCAGGTGATTTATTTTATATTCTGTACCTAATAATAATTCTAATATCTGAAACTGATTCTAACTGATTCTAAGTGATTCATGGTACATTATTTTCTTATGTGTTTGATGACTTGACTAAAAGCTCACAGTTCCTTGGTACATTATCTCTGGGAACTGTCTGAGGTCTCTGTTCTTCCAGGGAGGTTTTTCTCTTGCTTATACAGATGGTCCCTGACTTAATGAGGGTTTGACTTTTCACTGTCAGTTTATTAAAAGCAATATGCATTCAGCAGAAACTGTACTTCTGTACTTTGAATTTTAGTCTTTTCCCTGGCGAGTCATATGTGGTACACACTGTCTTGTGATGCTGGACCGTGGCAGTGAGCTGCAGCTCCCACTCACCTACCCAGTCATCAAGTAAGCAATCAATACACTTAAAACCATTCTGGGGGTGACTGGCTCAGTTGGTTGAACATGATACTCTTGATCTCAGGGGCGTGAGTTTGAGCACCATGTTGTGGGGCTAGACTACTTTAAATAAAAAACAAAAATTAAAACAAAGACCAAAACAAAACAAAAACCACAGATGCCTGGGTGGCTCAGTCGGTTAAGTGTCTGCCTTCAGCTCAGGTTATGATCCCAGGGTCCTGGGGCTGAGTCTCACCTTGGGCTCCTGGATCAGCAGAGAGCCTGCTTCTTCCTCTGCCTGCTGCTCCCCTGCTTGTGCTCTCTCTCTCTCTCTCTGTGACAAATAAATAAATAAAATCTTTAAGAAACAACAACAAAAACCTAAAACCATTCTGTACCCACACAATCATTGTTTTTCACTTTCAGTATTCAATAAATTACATGAGATAGTCAACATTCATTATAAAATAGGCTTTGTATTAGTTGATTTTGCCCAACTATTAGCTAATGTAAGGGTCTGAGCATGTTTAGAGTAGGCTAGTTAGATAGGTTTATTAAATGTGTCTTCAACTTACAATATTTTCAATTTGCGGTGGATATATTGGGACATAATCCATCACAAATTGAGAACTGTATTAGCTTTCTAGGAGTGTGACAAACTTAGGACCAATTTATTTTATTTTATTTTTTTAAAAGAGTTTATTTATTTATTTCACAGATAGAGATCACAAGTAGGTAGAGAGAGAGAGGGGGAAGCAGGCTCCCTGCTGAGCAGAGAGCCTGATGCAGGGCTCGATCCCAGGACCCTGGGATCATGACCCGAGCCGAAGGCAGAGGCTTAACCCATTGAGCCACCCAGGTGCCCTATTATTTTATTTTTTAAAAGATTTTATTTATTTATTTGAGAGAGAGTGAGAGAAAGAGAGCTTGAGATCAGGGAGGGTCAGAGGGAGAAGTGGACTCCCTGCCATGCAAGGAGCCCAGTGTGGGACTCAGTCATGACCTGAGATCATAACCTGAGCCAAAGGCAGATGCTTAACAGACTGAACCACCCAGATTCCCATGCACCAATTTAAAATATATTTTCATCATAAGGGTTTTTTTTTCTTTTCTTTTTCCTTTCCTTCCCCCCATCCCCCCCTTTTTTTTTTAAAGTGAGCTCTACATCTAATGTGGGGCTTGAACTCACAACCCCAAGATCAAGAGTCATGTGCTCTGCCAAAAGCCAGCCAGCCACCCCTGAGCCCAAGGTGTTTGGTGGCACCAACTACACATTAAGAACTATGAAAGATTTGAGATTTTACTCTGCCATAGTTAGCCTACCATAATTGCATGGATTTTTTTCCTTTTAATTACATGGATTTTGGCAGAAGACACACTACTCTTTTTTTTTTTTTTAAGATTTTATTTATTTATTTGACAGATAGAGATCACAAGTAGGCAGAGAGGCATGCAGAGAGAGAGAGGAGGAAGCAGGCTCCCTGCTGAGCAGAGAGCCCGATGTGGGACTCGATCCCAGGACCCTGAGATCATGACCTGAGCCGAAGGCAGCGGCTTAACCCACTGAGCCACCCAGGCGCCCCAAGACACACTACTCTTGGGTCAGAGTTATTACTCAAAGTAATAGCAGTAGCCAGTGTTTCAGCATTTGTGTTGGCTCCCCAAGGCCGAATTCCCACAGGTAACACAAAGCAGGCCAGGTGACATCTTACAGCTAGTGGGTTGCATTATAGGAAGGGAACCCTGAACTTAAAGAACATGCATATTTTATAATAGGCAGTAAGCATGCCTACCTTTTTCTCCAGAGGCAGACTTTATGGCTATCTTCGAAGGCTGTACACAAACCTGCCTCTGGTCCAGAGGGAGACACCATCAGTATCTTCCAAAACTGCTTACTACATAAACTGTTGAAAAGATAGTCTGGAACACAGAAAGTCAGTGCCTCTGTTCACAAGATGTGCAGAAACTTGAGCAACTCATGAAGAATTGTCTTCTAACAATAGATACTTTGAATTGGGCCATGAACCCATGCTTGTGTTTGGTCAATTATTAGGATAGTTTATCCCCCTTCTATTTAGAGCCAAGATCGAGACAGATAAATTTTCTTGCTGTCCTTTGGTGTCGGGCAGGTGGTTTTGTTTGATAAAAGTGTAGACCTTTGTGTTCTAGTTTGTGTATGAGTATGTTGTGTGGGTTAAGGATCGCCTATTACACTCCCTACCTTGGCTGGAATCTTGCAGCCAAGATTTTTTTTTTTTCAAAGTACCTGCATTTTTAATAATTTCTTGACATGGTAAAAGAATTTTACATTACGATCCAAGGGTGATAGAGTGAGAAGGGGCAGCAGAATAATCCAACAAACAAAAAGGGAAACTGAGAAACACATGTTGGGGGCGGTTAGCTGGAAGGGATCTGGAGGGTAGGTAGGGGCACGGCCCAACTAAAATGCAATTGGTTTGTTACTGAGTAACAGTAATCTTGTCCCTACACCCTTCATAGTCATTAGAACTCTAGTCCAAGCTCACTAGAGTTCAGAAGACACCCCCAAACCCCATAAAATCTTGCTTTTGTGCTTGCTTACCGCTCTTGTTTTCCACTTTCACTTGATTTTTGGCCTCTGGTTATTCCTTAATTTTTTAGTATCTCAGAAATGTATTTCAATAGATTTTTTTAAGAAGTATTGTTATTATTATTATTTATATGAGAGGGCTATTCCATGTCTCTAATCCCTTATACTGCCATGGTGGCTGAAATGCAGGGAGGTAATCATAATTGGAGCTTAGGTTATCGTGAGTCACCTGTATGAATGCTGAAGTCACCCAGAAAGCTGCCAGGTTTGAAAGAATATACTTAACCAACATGATTAGGAAATGAGATGTCTTAATTAACTGGATTCCCCCGCACCCCGTTATCTAAAGAACCACCTGCTTGGGGGCGTTATACCCACTTAAGGCTGCTATACACAGGAAGCAGGGACTCAGGAATCTCTAAGTTGTATATTTCTCTGCACAGCTGCATTGATTATTTTGTTGGCAACTTTAGAAATATTGCAGGTATTCAATTTCATAGCTTTGATATAGCAACTATTTGGATCACTCCAGGGTTAACAGACTCTGGAAACCTGCTACACAAAGTGTAGCCCATGATCAACAGCATCAGCATGAGTACCACCTGGGTGCCGTGAGAAATGAAGATTCTTAGGCCCCTCTCCAGCTCTACTGAATCAGAATCTGCATTTTAACAAGATTTCCAGGTGGTTCCTTTGCGCATTAATTTTTTTTAAAGATTTATTTGCTTATTTGAGAGAAAGAGAGAGAGAGAACAGTTGCAGAGGGGCAGAGGGACAGAAGCAGACTCACTGATGAGCTCAGAGTGCAGAGCCTGATGCTGGGCTGGGTCCCAAAGCCCTGAGATCATGACCCAGGGGATATCAAGAATTGGATGCTTAACCAGCCGAGCAACCAAGGTGGCCCTGTGCATTAATGTTTGAGAGGGACTGCCCTAGAAAAATGTTGTGAAGAAGGCAGAGTTGTTGCTGATCACTCCAGCAGTCATAAAATTTGTAGGCAGTGTAATACAATGTAGAAAGCATGGTTTTAAGAATCAGACTCTGAGGTCCACTCCTGAATAACAGTGTGAATTTCAACAAATCACTTAGCATTTCTATATGTAGGATCTTATTTCACAAGATTGTTAAAGGAATAAAAACAGATAATGTAAGGAGTGCCTATGACAGCATCTGTCATATAGTAGGTATGAAGTGATAGTTTTTTTTCTTTCCTTTTTTCGAGTCTTGCCTAGAGGGATTAACTTTTCCCTCTATCATTCAAGTGTGTAGAAAATAGGGATACCTGGGTGGCTCAGTTGGTTGGGCGTCTGCCTTCGGCTCAGGTCACGATCCCACAGTCCTGGGATCAAGTCCCGCATCAGGCTCCTTGCTCAGTGGGGAGCCATATTCTCCTTCTGCCCCCTTCTCCCCCTGCTTTGCTCTCTCTCTCATTCTGACAGATGAATAAAATGTTAGAAAAAAAATGTGTAGAAAATAGTTTTTATAAATTCATAAGAAATGTCAGTTACTGCGGCCCCTAGGTGGCTCAGTGGCTTAAGCCTCTGCCTTCAGCTCTGGTCATGGTCTCAGGGTCCTGGGATCAAGCCCGGCACCGGCACCGGGCTCTCTGCTAAGTGGGGAGTCTGCTTCCCCCTCTCTCTCTGCCTGCTGCTCTGCCTGCTTGTGATTTCTTTCTCTCTGCCAAATTAATAAAGAAACAGAATCTTTTAAAAAAAGGCTTTAAAGAAATGTCAGTTATTCATGAATAAGTAAGATATAAATTCATAAATAGGTAAGATATAAATGATAAGTTTCCATAAATGATGAAATAGGGTTTATAAGAGATACTTACAAAAATGTTTAAAACAGGGGCATCTGGGTGCTCAGTTGTTAAGCGTCTGCCTTCGGCTTGCCTTCAGTTGGTTAAGCATCTGCCTTCCTCTCAGGTCACAATTCCAGGGTCGTGGGATCGAGCCCCACATGGGGCTCCCTGCTCAGCAGGAAGCCTGCTTCTCTCTCTCCCACTTCCCTTGCTTGTGTTCCCTCTCTTGTTGTGCCTCTCTCTGTCAAATAAGCAAATAGCCTTTAAAAAATGCTTAAAATAGAAATGAAACAAAAATGAAAATCATTGGAAGTTGAGTAAGAAAAATACCTATCATGTAGTCTATCACAGTTACCATAGGCAAGTTTGAAATGTAACACTGAGCTTCCTAATCACCATAGCAAAGAGGAAAACTCAGTATTTAATAAGGAACTTATTCCAGAGACAGTTTCCTTGGCAGTAAGGTCCAAGAGGAACACGCTGCATGAGTCCTTATCCAAGCAGCATCAGTTTAACGGGATATATTTTAATGGTACAACTGGAAAGTAGCTGCTAAGATAATAAAAATGTGGCTTTTAAGGGATCTCTGCTTCTTTATATTTGAGGATTAAAGATAGATGGAATCTAAGCAGAATTTTTTCTTCTTCCTTAATTGCTAAAAACCATCAGAGGCTGAAAGAAAATTCCTTAATAAGCTCTCTAGAAATGGATTATCTATAATTCTTGGAAAATTAATTTACACAATCAGAGGAATATTTTATGTATCAGTTATAGGCATGGTCACTCAGAATTTTTCTAACATCACTCAGAATTTTTCTAACTTGTAGGAGGCATGTAGACAACTGGAATAAAATACTCTTTCTTCCCTTACCAATAGGGACCAACTCTTTTTAATTTTTTAAATTTTTTAAAAGATTTATTTATTTATTTGACAGACAGAGATCGCAAATAGGCAGAGAGGCAGGCAGAGAGAGAGGAGGAAGGGAAGTAGGCTCCCCACTGAGCAGAGAGCCTGATGCGGGGCTTGATCCTTTGACCCTGGGACTATGGCCTAAGGCAGAGGCTTTAACCCACTGAGCCATCCAAGTGCCCCAAGGGACCACTCTTTTTTAGCCTATCAATATTCTCTTGCTCTTTTCACTAGATTCATTCCTAGTAAAATAAATGAAGGCATATATATATATATATATATATTAAAACAAAACTTAAGTCAGTTGATGTCTTATGTTTTACAATTTTTTTTTTTTAAGTAAGCTCTATGCTCAATGTGGGGTTTGAACTCATGATCAAGGGTTGGTCTTGGGTTTGAACCCAAGATCAGGAGTTGCATGCTCTATTGACTAAGCCTGCCAGGTGCCTGTATAATGATTTAAAAATAAAAATAGCATAGAATTCCTACTAATTTCTTAATAGTTTGAAACAAAAAATGCATGATCAGAAATATTGGGGAGATGTCCTAAATGAAGAATATTTTGGTAAGTTTTAAAAAATCTATTGTGTTGTTAATATTTTCAAAATTTCTGGATTTTTTTTTTACTCTGTGATATAAATGAGCATCCCTCCCTATTAATACAAACTAGATCTATACCATATTTATAAATGCCTGTAGTTTAATCCACTGAAGGGATATAGAATTACTTATTTAACTAATATTTAAACTGTTTTTTAGTTTTTTTTATCATAAAAACCATAGTCATTTTCATCTTTGTACATGTTTCTTTACACACTTGCTTGGGATTACTTTTTGTCCCCCCTTTCCTGGGATTACTTTCCTAAGAGTTCGCAAAAGTGGAATTGTTAGGTTAAAGGGGATATATATGTAAATTTTTAAATTCATTTGCCAAACTGCATTCAAGGGAGATTACATGTTTACCTTCCCACTGAGAATGTATAACATTGTCCAATTTCCCTATCTTTAGTGAAAAGCAGCAATCACTATATAATTGCCAGTCAGAGAGGTGAAAACTGATTCAGGAATTATTTTAGATTATGCTCTCAAAAAAAAGGAAGTGAGGGGAGTAGCATGGAGTAGGGGGAAAAGTTAAGTCAGGTTATCATCTCAGCGGGAAACTAGCTTCATTCGGCTTTATCCTAAGGGGACTTTGGTATATGACCTGCACCACAAAATACTGCCTCGAGGCAAGAAGGCCAACTGTGAGCTGCCTCTGGGAGGGGGTAACCATCTTCTTAGATGAAACAGTTACCTTTGTCAAGTGCAGTTACAGCTGTGGACTTTAAGCCGCCAAGACTCATAGCGGTTCTGGGATGGGTGTACCTTCCAACAGGGAATACTGGTGGCTATGGTAGTCAAGTAATTGAGTGGTGTCCTCCTTAGTTCACATTCACCCAGAAACTCAGAATGTGATACTATTTGAAAATAGGTTCTTTGTAGATGTAATTAGTTAAGGTGAGGTTGATAGGAGTTAGGACACACTACCCCAAAATATGGCACCTTGGCATACTGAATATTTTAAGCTGAAGGGGTTGGAGAAAACAGCAGAAGCAGTAAAGCCATCCTGGATCACCTCCCTCTCACCCTCTGAAAGAGATCATAAAACACTCATGTGAGAGGTGGCCTCCCTACATCCTAGGGAAAAGGAGTAGCCTTATATCTGAAGGAAAGCAAAGGGATCCTAAGAAGAATATGAACAAGACAGGCCTTGCTAACTTTTCCTAAAGTTACTACACTTACTCTCGTTAACTTATCATTAATTTAACACATCATATCTCCTTAACTCATCACAACTGTTTACTGTTCATTAAATCTAGCATAAAAATCTCAGGTCTGTTTCTATGAGTCTTCATTTCCTTACGAAGGTCTTCCGTGTCATATGGAAGTTATTTTCAGACCCAGCGAGGGACCCTAAGAGGGTCAAGGAAAACTTTTTCCTCACCTACAAATTCATGCTATATTACAGTGAGCCCTAAATCCAATGACTCGTGTGCTTATAAAAAGAGGACAGCACACAGATACACAGAGAAGGCCACATACAGATGGGGGCAGAGACTGGAGTTATGCTGCCATAAACCAAGGAACGCCTGGGGCCACCAGAAGCTGGAAGAAACCTCTGTGGGAACATGGCCCTACTGACATCCTGATTTTAGACTTTTAGCATCCATATCTGTGAGAGAATACTTTAAGCCTAATCAGTGTGATATTCTGTTACAGCAGCCCTTGGGAACTTGTGAGGTAGGGCACTGGCTATTTATCAAGCAGTTCTTATAGTATGTTTCATGGACTCCTGGGCACCGCTAATGCCCTTTTTGGAAGCCTACAAGGTTAAAAGTATTTTCATAGTAATAATAAGACTTTATTTGCCTTTAAAAAAAAAAACTGCGTTTGTTTCAATAATGGTGTGAGAGCAATCAATGGTGGGTATCATTGCTGGTGTCTCAACATATATGAGATAATGGCACCAAACTGTACTAGTAGTCCCTGCATTCGTCACTGCCATATTCATGATAATGAAAATGCCAGTCTGTATAGGAATGTCCCTGAAGAAGCATAAAAATTATTAGATTTATTAAATCTTGACCCTAGAGTACCCATCTTTTTAATATTTTGTGTGACGAGTGCTTTGGCTGACAAAGCACTTCCACGGCATACTGAAGTACAATGGTTGTCTTGAGGAAAACATTTGTGTAATCACTGGAACTGTGAGCTCAAGTAGCTGCCTTTTCCCATAGACTATCACTTCTGCTTGAAAGAATAGCTGCCTGAAAAACCACGATTATTCAGACATGGCATTTTCTTAGAAATGAAAGAAGTGGCACACATGGTTGGTTCAGTCAGTACAATGTGTGACTCTTGATATCAGGGGAGTAGGTTCAAGTTCCATGTTGGGTTTAGAGATTATGTAAAAAATTTTTTAAAAAATCTTAAAGGATAAAAAAAGGACATGAATGAAATGACCCTGTTACTTCAAGGAAAGAGTTGATGGCATTTGTTACCAATGATAAGTTGAGTTCTCAAGCAAAAATTAGTATTTTGAAAAACTGACCTGACATTGGGAGTTTGATATCTTCCCAGTTCTTTTTTTTTTTTTTAAAGATTTTATTTATTTGTTTGTCAGAGAGAGAGAAATAGCACACACAAGCAGGCAGAGTGGCAGGCAGAGGCAGAGAGAGAAGCAGGCTCCCAGCTGAGCAAGGAGCCCGATGCAGAACTTGATCCCAGAACCCTAGGATCATGACCTGAGCTGAAGGCAGTGGTTCAACCCACTGAGCCACTCTGGCATCTCGACATCTTCCCAATTCTTAAAGAGTTTCCTAATGAGATCCATGGTGATATTAACAAATATGATTTTTATGATCATAGAATATGTCAACATTTGTTAGATCTGCATAACTCTGGGAAACATTTTCCAAATGACTAATGTGTGATGTTACACATTAATGTGTGAGAAAAAGATACGTTCAATATTAAGATAGACCAATGTTGAGTTTTTAGATAATAGAAAGTGAAAACCTCGTTGCTATTGGTTTCAGATTTTACATTGTAATAATCATCTTTAACAAACTACCACTTGCTGGGTAGGCTGCTTGAAGCACTGTTTTTTTTTTTCCCCCTACATGGATAAAATCATCTTTAATTTCTCTAGATGTATTTGAATCCTTAAAACTAGTTCTATATCCCCCAATAATGGAGAAGGTTACACATTTGTGGGGACAGAAAGTACATGGGAAATCTCTGTTTCTTCCTTTCAATTTTGCTGTGAATCTAGAAGTGCTCTAAAAAACAAAGTCTATTAAAAACACAAAAACAAGGGGCGCCTGGGTGGCTCAGTGGGTTAAGGCCTCTGCCTTCAGCTCAGGTCATGGTCCCGGGGTCCTGGGATCGAGCCCCGCATCGGGCTCTCTGCTCAGCGGGGAGCCTGCTTCCTCCCCTCTCTTTGCCTGCCTCTCTTCCTACTTGTGATCTCTCTCTCTGTCAAATAAATAAATAAATAAAATCTTTTAAAAAAACCACACAAAAACAAAGCAAAGAAACAAAAAGTTGAGTGCTACATCCCCAATTCTGTTGTCATATTTACTTGGCTACTGTAGATGGTAAGTCATACAAAAGAAGGATAAACTCTTTGGATACATGAAGCATTCTCTTTTTAAAGAAATTGCTAAGTGTGTATGGAATACTATAAACCACTAGGCATTGGTTATTTATTGGTAAGTAAAATAGACATAGACTTATGCCCTTGTACCAACTCTTGCTTCTAGTTAAAGATGGGGGTGGTAAACATGTTTCCTTCCTGTCCCTCGTTTTTCTTTTTTTTCCTTTCTATCCCTCTTATGACATCACTGAAATAGAGATTCAGAAGCACAAAGAAGAAAAAATAGTAGTGAAGAAATAGAGAATGAGCTTTTAAAACATTTTTTAAAAAGATTTCTTTTTAAGTGATCTCTATGCCTGGGGCGGGAGGGGAGGTGGCTTGAATGTACAACCCTGAGATCAAGAGTTGCATGTTCCACTGCCTGAGCCAGCCAGGCACCCCTAAAACATTTCTACGAGACTATTCCGACACATGGAATGAGGAAGCTACAGGCCCTATTTACAAGGCTGGAGAGATGCAGGTGACCCTGAAAGGACCTCTTCCCCCTTCCCCTTGCTTAAACAACCCTCCTTTGTTTTAACGGCCCTATGGCTAAAAAAGGCAACAGCATGTTGCAAAAGTGATAAGTAAACTTGCTTAAAGATATGTTCGCCTAGTCACGTAGGCAGGATGCTTCTCTGCTGAGTAATGAAGACCTTGTATCCCCCTTCCCGCGCGCGCCAAGTATGCCTTTACATTCAAACCAGCCAATGAGAACCTTGTATCCCCCTTCCCGCGCACGCCAAGTATGCCTTTACATTCAAACCAGCCAATGAGAACCTTGTAACTATGCTTCTGCTTCTGTACGAACACTTCCGCTTCCCGAAACCCCATAAAAAGGCCCTGAACAAAGGGCTGGCGCGCGAGTCCTCCTAAGACTTGATCGCCCGCAGGTACCCGTGACTACTCAATAAACCTCGTGCTGTTTGCATCCGATCTGTGGCCTCGGCTCGGTTTTTGGGTCCTGGGGTCTCCTCCTGAGGAGAGGTCCATTCCGGGGTGCTTGAAACCCGGGGGGGGGATCTTTCAACCCGTCTGCCACAAACCTCTAAATGTTGGTGCTACTGGAGTTGGCATACAAGGGGATACAGCAATAGACGTTAGAGCTGGGATATTAATTGAAGAAATGCATCTATAGTTGACCTTCCCTAATCTGCTCCATTCTTCATGTGGGCAAAATACTGCCAGACCAAAGGCATCAGACATTTAGCACCAAGCCAAAATCAGGAGTGTTCTCTACGAGGAGAGAAAATGCTAAGGCCCTTATCAGAGGACAGAGAAAATGCTAAGGCCCTTATCAGAGGACAGAGAAATAAAGAACTGATTAAGAGGCATTAAGACTCAATCTAAGATGGGTGCCTGACTGGCTCCATTGGAAGAGCTTGCAACTCTTGATCTCAAGGTTGTGAGTTTGAGCCCCATGCTGGGCATACAAGTTGGTTTAAAAATCTAAGAGGTCCAACATGAGAGTCAATGAGTGTCCTCAAAAAGGGTGCAATAAGGAGTGGTGATGTGATGGTAGTGAAGAGGAGAAAGGAAAATCAAAGAGAAAATAAGAGAGCAAAATGCATTCAAAATACCCATACCCAGACACATCCTGAAATACTCTATTTCCATCATTAAAGAATGGATCCTAGGGGCACCTGGCTGGCTCAGTCAGTACAGCATGCAACTCTTGATCTCAGGGTTGTTAAGTTTGAGCCCCACGTTGGTTATTGATAGAGATTATTTAGAAATAAATCTTTTGGGGGGTGTTGCACCTTGGTGGTTCATTTAGTGGAGAGTCTGACTCTTGATTTCAGCCCAGGCCATGATCTCAGGATCATGGGATCAACAGTGCTGCCTCCATGTCCAGCAGGGTGTCTACTTGAAGATTCTCTTCCTCTCCCTCTCCCTCTCCCTCAGCCCTTCCCCACCCTAGCTCATGTGCTTTCAAATAAATAAATCTTTTTAAAATTTTAAAAAAGATTTATTTATTTATTTACTTGATAGACAGAGATCACAAGTAGGCAGAGAGGCAGGCGGGGTGGGGGGGAAGCAGCCTCCCCACTGAGGAGGGAGCCTGATGTGGGGCTCGATCCTAGGACCCCGGGATCATGACCTGAGTTGAAGGCAGTGGCTTAACCCACTGAGCCACCTGGGGACCCCTCAAATAAATAAATCTTTCAAAAACATCATTTTTTAAAAAAAGTATGGGGGTAAAACATATTTTTCTTTTTCTCTTTTTAAGATTTTATTTATTTACTTATTAGTCAGAGAAAGAGAGGGAGAGAGAGCGAGCTCAAGCAGAGGCAGGGCAATGCCAGCTGGAGGGAGAAGCAGACTCCCTGCCAAGCAAGAAGCCCAGTGAGGGACCTGATCCCAGGACCCTGGGATCATGACCTGAGCCGAGGCAAAAGCCCAACCGACTGAGCTGCCTAGGCATTCCAAGACAGATTTCTAATACAATTGAATCACTGACTGTTAGAAAATAGTGGGGGTATGCCTTCAGGGTTCTGAGGAAATTTCATTTTTAACTTGGAATTGTATATTCAGTGAAAAAATAATCAAATATATAGTTTGGAAAGCAACCAATCTAATCTTTGCTCACTGAGGAGCTCACAGCCTGTCTGGGAAGAAAGACAGGTAAATATGATATGCTTAAGGTAAGAAATGTAAAGAGGTCTCACAGGTGTTACCAACACGGAGAGGAGCACCCGACCTAGTCTGGGGAGGCCATAGAAGATTCTTGAAGATACGATCCTGAGTGAAGCCTTGAACCATGAGGAAACAACTTGGTAAATCTCTTCAATAAATTTCCCTGACCTAGAGTAGACTGTGGTAAGAGAAATTTTATCTCCATATTCAAACGTGGCTTCCACATAGCTTATAACTGGTCATGACTAAGGGTATAAGCATTAAAAAATAGTCATGATTTTGCTCACTCCTTCTATCATATATGCACTGAACCTGATTTGCAAGATGTGCAGCTTAGTTCTTCTCATGACTAATCCATTGGAAGTGGGGCACACCTGCCTTTCCTTTTGACTTGAGCAAATGGTTGAAACCATTACTTTTTTCTTTCACTGTGATTCTCTACCTGTGTCAAATGAACTCAGTTTTTAAATGTGTAGGCCAAACTTTTCAAATTCCTTACTGGCATGTGATTTAGGTCCTATGAACTTCTGTGTGATTATCATTTATTTGTTTTTTGCTTAGATCCCAGGGCAGGCAACATTCAGATATCAGAGAATGGTTTGTGCTGTATTGGAGCTAAAAAGTTTAAAGAATGAAAAGATAGTTGGGAAAGTCATATTTGTGAACTTCCTGTTTCTTTTTCTGTTTTCCTGAAAATATAGTGAGCCAAAAAGACAAATAAGGTAGCTATGAAGCCTTGCTCCTATTTGGAATTCTTTTTTGAATGAAAATAAAAATGTCCCCAATTCTCTTTGAGATAAGCATCAGCTGAATAAACCTACATCATTGTTATTTTGTAGCACACTGTAGTTCCTGTATATTTGAAAAGTTCTATATTTTCACATGATCTACTAAAAAAATGATAAGAACAAGAAGATCTTGTAACCTGTTCACAAGGCTACTTTTTTTTTTTAAAGTAGACTCCACACCCAACATGGGGCTTGAACTCGTAACCCTCAGATCCTGAAATCAAGTGTTGTGTGCTCTACCAACTAAGCTAGCAAGGCACCCCTACAAGGCTAATTTTTAAAGATCAGACTCATTCAGCATGATATGTTTTTGTCATCAGAGCAGAGAAACCTGGCTAAAAGGAGAGGGAGTGTTTTAACAATATTCTTGTAGTTAGACTCTCCTTTATTTTCTATTTTTAAAAATTTCTTTTTTTTTTAAAAAGATTTTATTTATTTATTTGACGGAGAGAGGCACAGAAAGAGATTAAACAGAAGCAGGGGGAGTGGGAGAAGGAGAAGCAGGCTTCCTGCTGAGCAGGGAGCCTGATATGGGGCTCAATCCCATGACCCCAGGATCACAACCCCAGCCAAAGGCTGACGCTTAAAGACTGAGCTGCCCAGGTGCTTATTTTTAAAAGATTTTATTTATTTGAGAGAGAGAGCATGTGAGAGAGAGAAAAAGAGCACTTGCTTACAAGAGTGGGGGAGGGGCAGAGGGAGAAGCAGGCTCCAGACATGGGGCTAGATCCCAGGAACCTTGGGATCATGAACTGAGCCTAAATCAGAAGTCAGATGCTTCACTGATTGAGCTACCCTGGTTCCCCTAGACTCCCCTTTATGAAAAGAAAAATATAAATAAGAAAGCCCAGTCTGGGGATGCCAAAAAGACCCTCCCATTCCTGCTGAATATTGTGTGGATGAGGGAAAAGATCATTTTCTTCCTTTTTTTCAAGATGGTCCCTCATTCAGTGACAGTAAAAACTGAGCACGGGGGACGCCTGGGTGGCTCAGTTGGTTAAGCAGCTGCCTTCGGCTCAGGTCATGATCTCAGCGTCCTGGGATGGAGTCCCACATCGGGCTCCTTGCTCGGCAGGGAGCCTGCTTCTCCCTCTGCCTCTGCCTGCCTCTCTGTCTGCCTGTGCTTGCTCTCTCTCCCTCTCTCTCTGACAAATAAATAAATAAAATCTTAAAAAAAAAACAAAAACTGAGCACGGTTCCTGGTTGAATAGTGTTCCCCCCAAATTCATGCCCACCTAGAACTTCAGAGTATGATCTTATTTAGAAATAAGATCTTTGTAAATGCATAGAAGATATGATGAGGTGGTAACTTGTACCATTAGATTAGGGTAGGGCCTAAATCCAGTATGACTAATGGAAGACGGCCATGTGAAGACAGAGGCAGAGACTGGAGTTATGTTGCCACAAGCCAAGGAAAGCCAAGGACTGCCAAGGACTACTGAGAGTCACCACACTAGCAGGGAGGCATGCAGCAGATTCTCCCAGAAGGCACCAAACTTGGTATATCTTGATTTCTGGATTCCAGAATTGTGAGAGGATACATTCCTGTTCTTTTAAGCTACCCAGTCTGTGGCAATTTGTTCACAGCAGCCTTAAACTGACAGAGGCCTTCAGCTCTTCTCCATACCCTGTCAACAGCAGGTGGGTATCCCTCCCTTAGTTTGGGAGTTCTAGCAGGAAGAGGTCTAATTCTTTTTTTTCCCCCCAAAAGATTTTATTTATTTATTTAGAGAGTTCCCACAGGCAAGCAGGGGAGGGGCAGAGGGCAAGGGATAAGAGAATCTCAAGCAGACTCCACACTGAGCACACAGACTGACCTGGGGGCTCTATTTCACGACCCTGAGGTCATGACCTGAGGCAAAATCAAGAGTCAGAAGCTTAACCCACTGAGCCAACCATGCACCTGAAGAGGTCTAATTCTTTTCTTTTCTTTTTTTTTTTTAAGATTTTATTTATTATTATTTGACAGAGATCACAAGTAGGCAGAGAGGCAGGCAGAGAGAGAGGAAGGAAAGCAGGCTCACTGCCAGGCAGAGAGCCCAATGCAGGGCTCGATCTCAGGACCCTGGGATCATGACCCCAGCCGAAGGCAGAGGCTTTAACCCACTGAGCCACCCAGGCACCCCAGAGGTCTGATTCTTTTTTTTTTTTTTTTTTAAGATTTTATTTATTTATTTGAGAGAGAGACAGGGAGAGAGAGCATGAGTGAGGAGAAGGGCAGAGAGAGAAGCAGACTCCCCGTGGAGCTGGGAGCCCGATGCGGGACTCGATCCCGGAACTCCGAGATCATGACCTGAGCTGAAGGCAGTCGTCCAACCAACTGAGCCACCCAGGCGTCCCCAGAGGTCTGATTCTTATCTCTGACTGCCTCTCATTCCTCTTTTCTCAGCTTCCCTGACATTGACTGTGCCTAAAGATACTAAGCTTTTCACTTAGACCATCCTTATTAAATGGAACTTTGCTCTCAGACTTTTAATCAATGTTTAAATAGTCTGAATATGCCTCCCAGAAGAGTTACAGGTATTTACATGGCGATTCATGCCCTGAAATCTGATTGGCCAGAGAGCTGCTGCTGTTTGAGTGGAAGAGCAAAGACAAGGAAGGCCTCTTTAACGTGCTAACACAATGAACATCTCAAGGGCTGTGGCAATGCTATAGTCTCTGTACTTTGTAAGCCCTATGACTATTCCACCCACTGAGAAAGGGGAAACAGATGACTGTTATCAACCACATATGAAGAAAAAGAAAGTAGAGGTAGTGATTTTAACATATACAAAGTAGAGTTTAACACAAAGAGGATTAAAAAAAAAAAAGACAAAGAGAATAGAATGTCTCAGTAGGATCATCTGATCTACATAAATGGCCCTGTTAATCCTTCACAGTATTGTCTTCTAGTGTCATAGAAACCTGGGGTTAAATCCTATCACTAACTGTAACACTCCATAATTTATCTTCCTAGAGCCTCGGGGTTTTTTTAATCTGCAAAATGGAGATAATACATATCTTCCCCATAGAATGGTCATAAGGCTTATATTAGCTAATTTATATAAAATGCCTAGGATTCAATAATTGTTAACTTTCATTCCCACTCTGCTTGCTTGCCAAAAAAAAAAAAAAAAAAGCCAAAACCCTCATTCCTTCTTCAAGCCCCCTGCTCAAGCCCCATTATTACTTTTTTCCTCTGCATTTGATCATGCTTCCCATGTTCTACAGAAGTTATTACTTTTATTATAATCTCTCAGTTCAATTCCCTTTCCTTCATGAGGGCCTAGTCTTACTCTCCCCACTCACCTTCTGAAGATTTCTCCCTTTCTGTGAGAAGCTACCTGATTTTGTTTTGTCCCCTAGAAGCTCCGTACTTTAGCTCCAACATTTCCTACGTTTTCACCTTTTCTTTCTCCACCAGTTCTTTCCCTTCAGCATATAAAATCTTCCTCCTATTAAAAATGAAGTAATACGGGGCACCTGGCTGGCTCAGTTGGCTAAGTGACTGCCTTCGGCTCAGGTCACGATCCCAGGGTCCTGGGATCAAGTCCCGCGTTGGGCTCCCTGCTCAGTGGGGAGCCTGCTCCCCACCCCCCACCCCGCCCGCCTTTCTGCCTACTTGTGCTCTTTCTCCCTCAGTCAAATAAATAAATAAAATCTTAAAAAATGAGAAAGAAATAATAACCAATCTAAACTCTGAACTTCTCTTGACTATGGTAGGTTCAATTCTACCTTTCTCCTTTCTTAGCCAAGCTCCAATTTTTTTTTTTAAAGATGTATGTATTTATTTTAGAGAGAGGGAGAGAAGGAGTGCATGTGTGTGTGCACGCGTGCGCACGCGCGCGCACGCACACACACACACACACAGAGGCACAAATGGGGGGAGCGGGGAGGGGCAGAGGGAGACAGTATCTCAAGCGGACTTCCCACCAAGCAGGGAGTCTGAGATGGGCCTCCAGGTGGGGCTCGATCTCACAAACCAGAGCATGACCTGAGCTGAAATCAAGAGTCAGCCACTTAACTGACTGAACCCTCCAGGTGCCCCTACTTTTTTTCATTTAAATTATATTTATTCACCTTCTGAAAAGGCAACATTTATGAATCAAAAGTCAAAAAGGCATACAGTACAAATTTTCCCTCCTATCCCTGATCCTCAAGCCATTTACCTTCCCTGAGCAAATGGTTTCCTATGGTCTTTTTAGAGATCAGTCTATGCATATATAAGCAAATACATATTTTTCCTTTTGTATGATAATTTTAGCATATTACACTCTTCTGATCCTTGCCTTTTTTTTTTTTCAGTTAAAAATATATCTTGGAGGGGCGCCTGGGTGGCTCAGTGGGTTAAAGCCTCTGCCTTCAGCTCAGGTCATGATCCCAGGGTCCTGGGATTGAGCCCCGAATCGGGCTCTCTGCTCAGCAGGGAGCCTGCTTCCTCCTCTCTCTCTGCCTGACTTTCTGCCTAGTTGTGATTTCTCTCTGTCAAATAAATAAAATATTAAAAAAATATATATCTTGGAGGTCTTTTCATATCAGTGCGTAAACAATTTCCTCATTGTTAAAGTGTTCTCAAAAGCAGATGCCAAGATGGGATTAGACATGCAAGAAACTTACTGGAGGAAATGCCTGGGAAGGAGGAAAAGGAGCTGGAGACAATCAGATAGTGATGCTGATTTGAGCCCCATGAAGGGGGGGGCGGGTGGGAAGTTAGGAGGTTTGGGGTAGTTAGTGACTCAGACTGCAACATAGTTCTAAGAAAGTTTCAGACAGGCTTAAACCTGGGGATTCCTTAAGACAAAGTCACACATCAGAGGAATCCTGCATCCTGCAGGAATGGACCTGCCTGAACATCCTGCTACGCTCAGTCATCAGCTGAGAGCAGTCCACGGGGAGTGCGGCCTCATTGCAAATGCAGTGGTAGAGTCAGGGCTTAGCAGATGGAGCCTCCCTGGACGGAAAGATCTGAGAGGAATAGTTCATGGCCTTCGTATTATTTTTAGGGCTGCATAATAATCCACTGATGGATGTGTCATACTTTATTTATCCATTCTGTGGGGTACATCACAGCATCCACCACAAGGAGTGGTACTACTATGTATTATTATTATTATTTTTTTGGAAACTACTAAGTAATTTTGATAGATGCTACCAAGATTAAAATCTAATGTATATACTGGTATATATTTTGGGAATGTGCACTTTCACTAGCAATGTAGAAGAATATTTCCTCATTTCCTTATTAACACAGGGTGTGGTAAAACTTTCGTTTTTTTTAGTTAACTTTTTCATAATCTATATTTGATTTTTTGCTTACACATTTTCCCACTTTTCATATACGCCCAAGTACATACTCATTAAGCCTTGTCTCTTTAATTTACTAGCTCATATGTTCATATATAAAATAACAATAAATCAAGAAATTTAATAGGGGGCGCCTGGGTGGCTCAGTGGGTTAAGCCGCTGCCTTTGGCTCAGGTCATGGTCTCAGGGTCCTGGGATTGAGTCCCGCATCGGGCTCTCTGCTCAGCAGGGGGCCTGCTTCCCTTCCCCTCTCTCTGCCTACCTCTCTGCCTATTGTGATCTCTCTCTGTCAAATAAATAAATAAAATCTTTAAAAAAAAAAGAAATTTAATAGGGATATTTTGAGGATAAAATGAATGCAAAACTCCATAGTTAAAAATCAACCAATGGGGCTCCTGGGTGGCTCAGTGGGTTAAGCCTCTGCCTTCAGCTCAGGTCATGATCCCAGGGTCCTGGGATCGAGCCCCGAATCGGGCTCTCTGCTCAGCGGGGAGCCTGCTTCTTCCTCTCTCTGCCTGCCTCTCTGCCTACTGTGGTCTCTCTCTCTGTCAAATAAATAAATAAAATCTTTTTTTTTTTTAAAGATTTTATTTATTTGACAGAGAGATCACAAGTAGGAAGATCCCAGGACCCTGGGATCATGACCTGAGCCGAAAGCAGAGGCTTTAACCCACTGAGCCACCCAGGCGCCCATAAATAAAATCTTAAGAAAAAAAAAAAAAAGAATCAACCAAAAAATATTCTCCATACTCTACACTGATGATTTTCAGATCTATACATTTAGGCCGGACATCTTGTCAGCAGGTACAAATATTCAACAAGTTTACTTGTTCTTTTTTTAAAAAAAATTTTATTTTTTATTTAAATTCAACTTACTTGTTATTGCTATCTTGATGCCGCATGAGCACTTCAGAGTCAACGTGCTCTAGCCATACTTAAAATTCATTTCTTAAAAAATTGCTCCTATTCTTTTATTTACTTTATTTTTTTTTAAAGATTTTATTTATTTATTTGACAAACAGAGATCATAAGTAGACAGAGAGGCAGGCAGAGAGAGAGGGAAAGCATGCTCCCCGCTGAGCAGAGAGGTCGACGGTAGGGCTCGATCCCAGGACCCTGGGATCATGACCTGAGCTGAAGGCAGAGGCGTCAACCCACTGAGCCACCCAGGCACCCCATATTTACCTTATTGTTAAAGTCAAAACCCTGGGAGTCATTTGGGATTATTCTTTCTCCCTTAAACCCACACTTAATTAACCACTAGATTCTGCTGAATTTGACTCATAAATGATTCTGGTATCTGTCTTTTTCTCATGATCAGCACTGCCCATCTATGGTTCATCTATGCCCATCTATCCCTGTGTAAGTATTAAGGCAATAGCTCCTTCCTCTTCTTTTTTCTTTTTTAAAATAGGCTTCATGCTATGGGGCTTGAACTCAAGACCCTAAAATCAAGAGTCACATGCTCTACCAACTTGGGAAGCCAGCCAGGAGCCCTGAGGCAATAGCTTTACTGTTCTTAACTTCTTCCAATCTATTTTGAACACTGTCATCAGGAGGAGTTTTTGAATACACAGCACTGATGATAATACTCTCTAGCTCAAGAGTCTTTAATGGCTTCTTATAGCCTATAAAATGATGAAATCTAAAACTTACTTGACATATATCGCTCTTCATAATCTGTTCTCTTACCTAACATCTCTTTAGATATCCCCTTTCCCTGCTTTAATCTGTAACATTCAAACTAGTTGCATTTCTCAGAATATATCATGTTCTCTCTTGATATATGTATTTGCCATCCTGTCTTAAATAATTTCCTGCTCTTTGCCCACTTGCCTTTCACATAAGGTTCTTAAAATTTTGGGTCAAACTGACTTCCCAAGCTTAGCCTGACTCCTCTAGTAGTCCTCCTATTCTACCATTGCTCTTTGTACCCACAGGGTTTATTTTTAATTTGCCTGCATGTTTATTTCTTCAATAGGTTTTGATTCCCCGGATGGAAGAAGACCAATTTCATCTGGTATCTCCAGCATTTATCACGGTTCCTGGAAATAAGAAAAACTCACATACTTTTTGATTGGCTTCAAGATCTGAGAAGTTTCCCAAGAAATTTACTCTTGTAGTAAATAAACGATCTCGATCCCTCCCCCCACCCCAAGTTTTCCAGGTTTCTCCCAAAACCTAGCGGGCAGGTCACTCACTATTAACTCTCTTTACCACTTTAGATAAAAGTGACCATTTCTTCCTTTGTGCTCCCACTAAAAGCGGTATATTAGTCCTATCCTAGCAGCAATCATGTTTAAGATTGTATCCTAAGCATCTGACACCTTAAGCACGCAATAATTAAATGAATCCATGTTTACCTTAAGGACATTTTCTTAAACATTCTAGGAGAATGTCATCATTATGAATAGACCATAAAAAGACTTTTAAAATCCAAACCTGATGATTGTTTTGAAAACAATCTATCCTCCTGGCACTATTTTTTTTTCTTCTTCTTCAAGATTTTATTTATTTGACACAGAGAGAGATCACAAGTAGGCTGAGCAGCAGGCGGGGGTGGGGAGAAGCAGGCTCCCTTCAGAGAGCCCCAGCGGACTCAGATCCCAGGACCCTGAGATCATGACCTGAGCGGAGGGCAGAGGCTTAACCCACTGAGCCACCCAGGCTCCCCGCTCCTGGCACTTTAACTGTCCTTAGACAGATGGCCAAAGCTTGGCTGTGGGAACCGCATATGGCAGGAGGAGACAGTGACTGGAACGCGAGGAGAAGGATGATTGGCTGCTAGGTCTCAGAAGTTCTCCTCACACCGATGCTAGGACTTGGAAACCGCTGATGGTTCAGCTTTTGAAATACGGTTTTTGCATCGTAAAGGAAAAAGATTAACCTATCAGAAACAACCGAGCACACCCCATTACCAATCAGGAGCGGGAAAGAAGCCAAAGCCTGGGGATACCCACGCACCAACGAGGACGTCATTCTCCAGTCTCAGCCAATGAGCGGCTGGACAGGGGAGGGGGCGGGGTAACAGGCGGACCAATTGTCACAAAAAACAAACAATCTGCAGTACAACTGCCTTAACCACAGCCCTCGCCACTCAAACAGCTGGAGCAAACTCCTGAGCAAAGCACTTGCCAAACACTTTCCACTCTTCTTCTCGCCTGGAAGCAGTTATAGTGGAGTACCTTCCTCACACCAGAACAAGGGCCTTCTTTTCACCAGTTCCCACAGACTCGCAGAAAGAATACTGCAACTTTGAGGTTTCTACCTTCACAGGAACTGGCAGTCCAGTGCTACCTGAGGGGGAGGGGCGGCCCCAGTACGCAGGCGTGCACGCCTCGTGGGGGCGGGGCTGTGGTGGGCCAAAGCAACCTGGGTGCTGTATTCCTTTTGCTGGCAAAACTCAACCTCTTTTGTAGCCTTCGGAACTACATTTCCCAGGAGTCCCGCGACCTCAGGGTGGGCGGGGTGGTTCGTTAATGAGCTCGAGGAAGCCGCGGCGCGGCCCACCAGGTTCCAAAACAAGGAAATGAAGGGGGGAGGCGGGACTGGGGCTGCCTGCGGGAGCCGCCGCCGCCGCCGCCGCCGCGGAGGAGGAGGAGGAGGTGGAGGAGGTGGCTGCCGCGGCCGCCGAGGAGTCCCTTGCTGAAGGCGGACCGCGGGGCGGCGGGCGGCGCGCGCGCGCCCGAGAGGCGGCTGTTGGAGAAGTGGAGCGGCGGTCGCGGGGGGAGGAGGAGGAGGAGGGACTGAGCGGCGGCGGCCCCCGCGTCCCAGTGCCTCTATGGGGAAAGCAGACAATGGATTATGATTTCAAGGCGAAGCTGGCGGCGGAGCGGGAGCGGGTGGAGGATTTGTTTGAGTACGAAGGGTGCAAAGTGGGACGCGGCACCTACGGGCACGTCTACAAGGCGAGGCGGAAAGATGGGTAAGAGCAGGGGCGGGGGGAGTAGGCTCGCTTGGGTCCTCGCCCTGCCCGCGACCGCGCGGGATGGGTGGGTCGGAGCCAGGTCGGGCCGTTCCGGAGGGGCGAGGCGGAGGTGGTCGCGGGGCCGCGTCCCGGCGCGCACAGAGGGACGCTGGTGCTGCCCGCCCCCCGCGCGGCCCCGTCGCGCCCCTCGAACTCCCGCGGCGCAGCCCAGTCGGGGGGCGTCGGTCCCGTCCCAGAGGGCGCCTTCCGTGTGCATGGAGCTGGCGGCGGGACTCGAGTTGGGATCTCGGTTGGAGGTGGAGTTTGTGGGGTCTGGTCTCTTGGGGAGACGCGGAGGGCTGGGAGAGCTTTGCCGAGGAGTTGCCGCTCCGACCCTGGGCTGGTGACGGTCGTTGTGGAACTTCCAATCGGCTGAGCGCCTCCCGGGGGCGGCGGTTTGAAACCTAGCCGAGGAACCGGTCGCGCGGCCGAGCGCTGGGGTCCTAGCCAGCCTCACGGGTCTGACCCGCCGGGCACCTCTGCCCTTGGGGCCAGCCAGCCCATTGGCACCTCAGCGCAGCCCCCGCTCCCTGCCTAGACCCGGCGACTTCTGGATCCCTCCTCATTTGCCCTGATTTCGCTTTTTCACATTCCGAATTCCACACATTCCCTCGAATGTAGGACCTCGTGGGAAACTAACCGCGTTTTACCCGCAGAACTTTAGAGTTCGCCTAGTTCTCTGGTAAATCACCCCCCCACCCCCACCTTGGATATTCTGATGTCCTCCACTCCGTTTCCTGGCTAAATGACTGTGTGCTGGGCTTTATCGAGCACCTAGATTGTCCAGAACGGAATGTGAATCTTTGTTTTCCTGAGAGTTTTGGGAGAACCGTAATGACCTCTTAGAAAGCTTTTATTGATTGTTCTTTTAGGAGAAGGCGAGCTGGGTAAAGTATTGAGAGCGCCTGTCCTCCGTCCTGTAGGGTAGACGGGCTCATGCTGTAGGACAGGTGGAACCAGCTCCCTGCCTGCGAAGGATAGGTTTGAACCAATCGCCTCTTCACCGCCCTTCCTGGCAGGAATTCTCCTCCCCCAGAGTTAGAAGTCCAGAAACGTCTATCTACCTGTCCCCCTTAGATTTCAAAGACTTAGATTTCAAAAACTATATGAAAGAGAGGTTTTAGGGTTGTAAGGGAACATTTCTGGATAAAGTGAGAATCAGCCATAATGACATTAGTAAAGATTTGAAGTGCTGCCTACCGTTCTGCGCACTCTGATACAGTTGATTTATGAACTCTAGGATGAAAGTCGTTAGAGTCTGTGCTAATTTCGTACAGAGAACGAGAAAGCACAACTTTACAAATTGTTTTATCATAAAGTATGGTGGAAATCACCAGGTACTATACACGTGTAAAGGATTGTTACTGCAAGTAATTTTTGTCTTATAACTAAACGGGCCCCATTGTATTCAGTTGTAAACTTTTCTCATAATACTTTCATTTAGTTAATTGCCAAGTGTCCTTAGATTCATAGCTTGGAATGTGAGGTACTATAATTAACTTGTATTTTGTTTTTGGAATATTAACTTTACTTGTTTCACTGGTGTCCATGTAGGAATCTTAGCAGATATACTTGGGGAGAGGACATCTAGTTTTCCTATCTGGACATTGGCATTACAAAACAAGTAACAAGGTGTTTTTCAAACTCCTCATGCTAACTTTATAATACATTTAATCTGGAATTTCTAAAATGTATTTTCATTCTTGTTGTTAAAATAGCTTCCCTTTATTAGGCAACTTTTGAGAAAAATTGAAAATTCTGCTTTTGAATTGTATTTCGGTAGCGTGGGCTATAACAGAAAACAGATAATTTAATTCCTGCTTCCAATTGTTCTATTTGAATATTTTCCCCTCTAATAAAGTTCTTGATTCGACTACAGTTTCTTCTTGAGTGAAATTTGTTTGATTAGAATTAATGAAGTTTCTTTAATAGAATAAGATCAGTTGTGTATTTTCAAAATATACGTTTTAAAGAAACTTGTAGGATCTGAAAGCGTTAGTTGATATCACTGTATTACTTGTAAGAAAAATCATTATAAAGGTAGGTTTTCTTGGACCAAGGATCTAGTTGAGATTTGAGGCTTACAGTAAACACAAATCTCTTGTGGGTTGGTAGGATTAGTTTTATGTTCATTGATAACAGCGATTTGAAAAAATAGAAAGTTTTTAGTAATGGTTCTAAACTGTGATGTACATTTCCATAGTAAAGGATTTTACTCTGATCAGGGTTAATTACAGTTTAGCTCTTTACAGAATTTATTTTGGTTAATTCAGAAAAAAATGTATAGTGCTATTTTAGGGAGCAAGAAAAAAATCACATGGGTTCATTAAAGAGAAATTATTCTGATGTATATAATGTAGTATATAACCAAAAAATCATTCAGGTCTTTTGGAGAAACACAGGAAGAAGTAATGTAGCATGAAGCATGACTAGAAAAGCCTCTGCTTGTTTAATGTTACAGTTTAAAAAACCTTAGAAGATTGTCATTGAAATATGACTTTAACTTAGGCTATGTTAATTATACTACATAAATTTATAACAGTGGGAATGAAAGATTACATTTGGGTTTTTCACTTTCAATAAAAATGTTAATTGTTCTTTTTATTCTTTTTTTTGTTTTGGAGGAAGAGAATCTTTTGACCCAACCATGCTTTTTAAATAAAATCGGGTTTAAAAGTTATTCTTGAGAAACAAGTTCAGAATATTTCTAGATTTTTTAGTATGAGCAAGAATTTGTAATAGTTTTTCTTTTAACAGTAAAAAGTCACATATAACAGTTTATGGTTACAAATCTCAAGACCATATTTCTTAAATTTGAAAAACTTTGTTTTGATTGATAAAGGAATATTGTTAAAAAGTTCTTTTGTCAATAAGAGGTTCAAACAAACTTGATTTCCTAGGATAGTGTTATGTCTGAAAACTGTTGCACCCAACAATACTGCTATTCAACTTTGCAGACATTCATTTAGTCTTTGAACCACTCCAATCAAAGAATGCTTCTTTTTGGAGATGTCTGAAAGATACTTGGTAATTGAAAGTGAAATGGCTGACAACAGTTTCAGTTTTGCCTTAAGGTTTCAGATGAGTAGTTGGTGACTATGTATGAAGTTACAGATGAGTAATTGGTGTCTTACATGTCTTAATGTAGGTCATGAAATCCTTCACTAATAAATTTGTTAGGTACACATGGACACACATAGGCACGGCCATAACAGCTTGGTTTTGACAGATTTTTCATATTTGGCTTATAGTTAAAATAGATGATAGTATTTGCATTCCGTTTTTTTTTTTTTTTTTGAGATCTATGGGGGTTAAAGAGGTAGCAGTATGATCATAACATTTTAGGAAGCTATCAAGAGTTTTAAGATAATTTAGTCTCATTTCTTCTTACAAATGAGAAAAACAGACCTGTTAGAGGTTGTCATGACCGTAGTCTCACAACAAAGACAAACCTCACAGCAAATTATAAGACAGTAATCCAGATCTCGTCACTGAGTTATTGCATTTTCTAATGTGTTTTCCTTCTTAATACCAAAGGAGGTAAAACAAAAAAGGCCACATTGCCTCCAGTTTTGACAGTCTTATTCTATAAACCTTATCTGTGCAAAGGATCCATCTATTCCAACAAATACAGAAAAGGGAAGATATCACATTGACATTTAAAAAAAAGTAGAAGTGCAGGCCTGTAGTTCTCTTCATCTGGTTTTTCTCCATTCTCACTGTCTTACTTTGGTCCACCATCTCTGATTTGCCCAGTAGACAAATTGGTCTCTGCTATTATCTTAGTCTTTCCTCATGATAGCCCAAGATCCAAGTTGCCTGGCTTGGTTTTTTTCTACAAAATAAAATTAATCATGTCCCATCTTGGAAAACTGCATTCTCTCTGGTTCAAACCATCACATCCAATCTTAGTTCCTCACTTAAGCATGTAAAGCCATTTGCATTCAGATCCTAAAGTCTTTAGTCTTTACAGCCTTTATGCTTGCCACCAACTCCCTCCTTTATTCCAGAGTCTTCAAGCCATGCTTCTGTAGCATTGAATTCATATTTTCTAGGACTTGGTAAATCCTTTTCATATTTATTTTTTCTTCCCTGCATTCAAAGTAGAATGGTGTTGCTCTGCCATTCCTCTGTCCCTTTTCTCTTCACTCCCATTAACTTGGCATACTCCTGCTCATCCATAATACCCAATTCAAATAGCTTTTCTTCTAGAAGCCTTCTCTTACTCACCAAGTATATTCATTAGATGTGATTCTGCTCCTCTTTGTTCTTAGATGTGTGATATCAATATAAATAATAACCTGAAGGGCTTGATCTCATGGCTCTGAGATCATGACCTGAGCCAAAATCAAAAGTTGGAAGCTTAACTGATCGAGCAACCCCTGGTGCCTGTTCTGTGCTTTTACTAGCTATTTTATAGAGATGCTTAGAAAATGTAAGCATCTAAGCATACTTTAGGAAATTTATTGAGATGATGGGTTTATGTTAATAAACTTAGTATCTTTAGCACTTAGTAAATCAAACGGTCATTAGTTTATGTTTAATTGGTTCTTCATTTATGCAGTGCAAGCCTTCAGAACTTTATTTTTGAAGCACAAGGTTAAATAAATGCTCTTTTCAATGAAATTTGATTGTTTAGAGCAGTGACAGATAAACATTTTCCACAAAGAGGCAGATACTAAATATTTTGGGCTTTGTGAGATATATATGTTTTAAGAACTTGAATCTGCTATTGTAGTGCGGAAATATCCACAAATAATATGTAAATGAATTTAAATTAGAATGGCTATGTTCTAGTAGAACTTGGTTCCCAAAAATAGGTGGTCAGCTGACTTTGGTCTGGAGACTGTAGTTTGCCCTGTTTAGTTTACCAATCTGTAGTCTAGAGCAGTGATGTCCAATAGAACTTCATGCAATGATGCAGATACATCTGTGCTCTACAGTATAGTAGCCACTAGCCACATGTGGCTCAAGGGATGTGATTACTGTGGCTGAGAAATGGCCATTCCCTGTGATACTGGACTGGGAAGGTTTCGAATTTTTGGAATGAGTGGCTTAGCAAAACAATTTTCAAATCCATGAAGTGACTTTTTAAATTTAAGTAATCTCTGCACCCAATGTGGGGCTCAGATTCACGACCCCAAGACCAAGAGTTGCATGCTCCACTGACTGAGCCAGCCAGGTGCCCCTGAGGTGACCATTTAATAAAAATGTGTATATGATGGTGTGGACAAGTGAAATAGGAAAAACTCATGCCTTTCAAGTTATAGGAAGGATTTTGAGGGTGAAACAGTTTGGTAATGCAAACTGATACCTGAACTGAAAAACTGTCAATTTGTGAATACAAGCAAGGATATCTGATCATTTTTTCAAAAAAGTGTTTTGTTAAAAAAAGAAGAAAAAGTGTGTGTTCAGTAAGTAGTAAGTGCATGTGCATAAAAAGATACACAATGTAATATAGAAGCCTTCCCTTTCCCTACCATTTTGCCTTTCTACAGGCAGCCATTCTTGGTTTTCCATATTAGATTTTCTTGGGGTTGTGTGTATTTAATGATAAATAGTTTACATTTAGTTTTCAACAAATATAATTTGAAGATCATTACGTAACTGATATGCAGAGATGCCTAGTTCCTCTTAATAGTTTCACTATTCCATTGTATTGACTTACATAATTTATTTAACCATCCCTCTTGATGGACAGACATTTAGGCTGTTTCCAGTATTTTGCTAGTACTAATACTACAGTGAATATCCTAGTAGGTACAGTTTTTGCGCATATTAATGTAACTAATTAAAATTTCTGTAAGCTGTTTACCTTTGGAAGTACCGGCTTGAAATGATTTGCTAGCATGCTGATATATGAGATCTAAATCTCAAAAGAATGGGGATAAGAAGGCTGAGAATAAGGAAAAGAAATAATTAAGGCTTTAAGAATTAATAATTATTCATAAATAAAAATGAGGGTTTTAAAATTATTATTATTATTTTTAGGTTTTATTTATTTATTTGACAGAGACACAGAGAGGGAACACAAGCAGGTGGGGTGGGAGAAGGAGAAGCAGGCTTCCTGCTCAGTGGGGAACCTGATGCGGGGCTCTATCCGAGGACTCTGGGATCATGACCTGAGCAGAAGGCAGACGCTTAATGCCTGAGCCACCCAGGTGGCCCTAAAAATGAGTTTTAAATCATTAGTTTGCTATAGGAAGTGCAGGTTACTGTTTTAGCAGCATGGGAACGATATGTCTCCCAAGTTTCATATAGGAAAAAAGTAGATCTGTGAAAAGGTTTTTTTGATGTAATGGATGTCAGTATTGATGAATCAAGGATTTTTACTTTTGTGTACTATGTTTGGACTGAATATGCTGGATAAAAAGTTAATATGTGGTATTATGTGTGCTTGTTTTGCAAAATGCTTATGTAGCACAGTGAAGTTTAGACATCAGTATAGAAGACTTGAAGGCAATATATTACAATTTGAAATTTTCTTGGTGGTAAGTGATGAGAGTAAGGCTATTTGGTTAATGTGTTTTTTGAAGATCAACCTGTTTGTTATCTTGTGATGCTGGGACTGTGTAATGTTAGTGCTGCTTTTGGATCCCAAAACGAAGGGACAAGATATTTTTTCCCCAGAGAGCGTTTTAATGTTTTGAGTCACTAACATGACTGTTTCTTTAAAAACAGGTAGTTTTTAAGGTCTAGAACCATGAAGAAGTAACTGACAAAGCTATTTGAAGATTTTGTCCATTTATAAATAGCTGATAGTTCAGCACTTCCTGTAATAGCCCTTTTGAGCTCGCATTGTGCAGGATGAAAGAGAATCTCAAGAGAGGAGACAGGATGTAATTCAGGAAACAAGTGTGCAGCAGTAGTTTTTTATTGAGGGTTTGAATTCTTATCCAAAAGTAAGTGATGGATCAAAGAGAAAAATCTGTAAAGTCCTCAAATAATTGGTATTCTTAAAAATATCTTTAATTTCTAATATAATGAGTTTTTCTAATGGAGAAATAAACCCTCCTTATAAAGGATTTAACCCTGTGTGTTTTATTTCTTTTCCTTTTAAAAAATTTATTCATTTATTTATTTGAGAGACAGACTGGGAGAGAGAGAGAACATGAGTAGGGCAGAGGTAGGGGGACAGGCAGACTCCCAGCTGAGCAGAGAGCCGGATGCAAGGCTCCATCCCAGGACCCCTGGATCATGACCTGAGCTGGAGGCAGATGCTTAACTTACTGAGCCACCCAGGTAGCCCCTGTTGTGTGTTTTCTATAAAAAAATATTATATCGGAGCGCCTGGATGGCTCAGTGGGTTAAGCTGCTGCCTTCAGCTCAGGTCATGATCTCAGGGTCCTGGGATCAAGCCCCACATCGGGCTTTCTGCTCAGCAGGGAGCCTGCTTCTCTCTCTCTCTCTCTCTGCCTGCCTCTCCGTCTACTTGTGATTTCTCTCTGTCAAATAAATAAATAAATAAAAAATATTATTTCAGTGGATTTTGTGATTGATGATCTCAGTTACCAAGGAGAACTTGATTAGGAAATGGATTTAATTTTGTTTTGTACTGTGACCACAGACCAAAACCATGTCATGGCAAACTGTTTTGTAGATATTTACATTTCGACAGAAAGGTGATTCCAAGGCTGCTGGAAAAAGCAGGTAAAACTTTTTTGCCTTACATGTGGTTAGTTTGCCTTATAGGTTAGTTGCATCTTTCTGTAGGAAAGTTATAATTTTCTTTATGATTGTTAAATAAGTTCACCTATGAAACTACCCTGTGGTCTGAGGCACAAAGCATGTTGCTTTTGACAAAAGTTAGTTTCCTATTTCGCTTTCCCTTTTGCAGTGTAATTATTATAATTGCATTTTAAAAATTTTATTTATTTGATGGAGATCACAAGTAGGTAGAGAGGCAGGCAGAGAGAGAGGGGGGAAGCAGACTCCCTACTGAGCAGAGAGCCCTATGTAGGGTTCGATCCCAGGACCCTGAGATCTTGACCTGAGCCAAAGGCAGAGGCTTAACCCACTGAGCCACCTAGGCACCCCTATAATTGCATTTTAAGAGTACTTAAACACTGGGTGAATCTTATTGTTTTGGATTTAAGTGAAAGTTTAAAGAAAAAGTGACCTTGGGGCGCCTGGGTGGCTCAGTCCGTTAAGCGTCTACCTTTGGCTCAGGTCATGGGTCATGATCCTGAGACCTTTGGAGTCCCACATCAGCCGGGAGCCTGATTCTCCCTCTGCTTCTCCCCTGGCTTGTGCTGTCTTGCTCTGTCTCTCTCTCAGATAAGTAAATACAATCTTTAAAAAAAAAAGTGGCCTGCCTTTTTTTCTGAAAAAAATTGTATGTAATTTTGTTGTAAAGTTGTGTAACTTAGAAAACCAGAGTTCTGTTAATTAATTTCTCAGCAGTTTTTGATCTTTATGGTATATTTGTGTTAAACTGGAAATATTTTTATTTTTATGCTATTAAAATTTATTAAGTAATAGTTGTACCTGATTAAAACTCCAACAGTATAAGTGTATGTAGAATGAAAAATGAAAGCCTTCCATCTTGTCCACTGTCAAGCTTTGCTTATTTCTCAGAGGTAACCAGTGTTAACTATTTCTGTTTTAAGTTTTACTGGTGCTTAACACTGTAATACACATATAATTCTGTTTCTTTTTAAAAAATGTTTGTTTATTTGAGCGAGAGAGTATGAGTGCACATGAGCATGAGCAAGAGGGGCAGGGCAAAGGGAGAGGGACAGGCAGACTCCCAGCTGAGCTCCATCCCGTCTTGATCCCAGCTCGATCCCTGACTTCATGACCTGAGCTGGAAGTCGGATGCTTAACTGACTGAGCCACCCGGACACCACTATCATTCTGTTTCTTGATTTATCAACTTTAGATGTTTTTTGTTGATTTTCCATTAGGAAATCTGAACAATTTTGTGAAGTCTTATTACCTCCTGTTTTCTCCTTTCCCATCTCAGTGTTCAAATTTATTACCTTTGTTATTTTAGATTTTTTATAGTGAATACTTTTATGACTCTAGATCATAAATTTTTTTCTTCACTTGTCAGTTTAGATATTTGTGATCTTCCTGATGTGTATATTAAGGAAAGTAATATATTTCTCCTACTTTTTTTTCTCCATCTGCCTATATGTAAAGTATAATTTTTATAGCATCCTGCTTTTTGTCTAGGAGTAGAGTTTTTTTTTTAAAAGATTTTATTTATTTATTTGTCAGAGAGAGAGAGAGCACACAAGCAGGCAGAGTGGCAGGCAGAGGCAGAGAGAGAAGCAGGTTCCCCGCTGAGCAGGGATCCCAAGGTGGGGCTCGATCCCAGGACCCTGGGATCATGACCTGAGCCAAAGGCAGCCAGTTATCCAACTGAGCCACCCAGGTGTCCCTGTGAGTTGATTCTAAAGAGGGAACACTGAAAACCATATAATAGCCTTAAAATACTGTGATTATGAAGTTATTGTGGGATGAATTAGAATATTAAGACCCATGGAGAAGGAAAAGTAATCTGTGCATTAAGTAATTGCTCTTTAAAACAGACTTCCAGGTATTAAGGCCTAATGAGTTTTCTTAAGTTATTCTGCCTTTTCTTCAAATATTCTGGAGCTTACTTAGCTAATAACATTTCTTTACATCTCATTTGTGATTTTTCTTGGATTCCTTGTTTTGGTTCAGTTGAGGACGTCTTTTTTTTTTTTTTTTTTTTTTTTTTAAAGATTTTTTTTTTATTTATTTATTTGAGAGAGAGAGACAGTGAGAGAGAGCATGAGCAAGGAGAAGGTCAGAGAGCGAAGCAGACTCCCCATGGAGCTGGGAGCCTGATGTGGGACTCGATCCCGGGACTCCAGGATCACGCCCTGAGCCGGAGGCAGTCGTCCAACCAACTGCGCCACCCAGGCGTCCCCAGAGGACGTCTTTTAGAGTAGCTTTTTCGTATAGGATATGTACATATTCTGAGTTCTTGTGTGTCTGATAATGTGTTTTGTACTCATACTTGATTAATAGTTTGGCTGAATATAGAAGAATAATTTTTGTCTTAGAATCCAAAACTGTTGCTGTTCTGGTATTTCTTGTTGCTCATGGGAATTTCTTTATTGGAAGCTTGCTTTTTCCTCTTTGGAATGTCCTAGGATTTTTCATTTTATCTAGGCATTTTAAAATTTCACCAAAGTTCTGTCTAGAAAATGTAGGTCTTTTTTTTTTTTTTAAATTTATGTGCTTATGTTTCTGTGTCTTTAACAAAGTATTTTTTTTTGAATAGATAACTTATGCATCTAATTTGAACTTCAAAGGTAAAAAATGATATTTAGTCTAGTAGCATTCCTTCTACTTCATTCCCTACTCCTTCACTCCCTTTGCCAATTTCTTATGGATCTTTTAGTGGGCTTTTTCTTTTGTCTTTGATTTAGGACAATTTTTTTTAAAAAAAGATTTTATTTATTTATTTGACAGAGAGAGATCACAAGTAGGCAGAGAAGCAGGTAGAGAGAGAGAGAGAGAGAGAGGAGGAGGAAGCAGGCTCCCCACTGAGCAGAGAGCCTGATGCGGGGCTCGATCCCAGGACCCTGAGATCATGACCTGAGCTGAAGGCAGAGGCTTAACCCACTGAGCCACCCAGATGCCCTGGTTTAGGGCAATTTTTATTTCCTGTTACTTACTTGAGTATTTTTTTCTTCTCCCTCTGTTGCCTTTCTTGTTCTCTTCTTCAGATATACTTACTAACAAATATTGACCTCTAAGGCCCTATCTTTCATGCCTCTTAAATTCATTTTCAAAAGTTGTAATTCTTTTTTTCTCTCTCTCTATTTTTTTTTAAAGATTTTATTTATTTATTTGTCAGAGAGAAATCACAAGTAGGCAGAGAGGCAGGCAGAGAGAGAGAGGAGGAAGCAGGCTCCCTGCTGAGCAGAGAGCCTGATGCGGGACTCGATCCCAGGACCCTGAGATCATGACCTGAGCCGAAGGCAGCGGCTTAACCCACTGAGCCACCCAGGCGCCCCTCTCTCTATATTTTGGAAGATTTCCTTTATTTAATCTTCTAGATTACCAGTTTGGTCTTTGGTGGGGGTTGCTATTCTTTTATTCAGTCTGAGTCTGACTGCCTGAGCTTAATAGGGCATTGGTTTAATTAAGTAAATAAATTCCTTGTTAATATTTGGCTTGTTTCTATTGTTTCTTAAGTAATTTTTTTTGCATGTACCATGTGCTGCTTTTATTTTTTAATTTTAAAAATTTATTTATTTATTTATTTGACAGACAGAGATCACAGTTAGGTAGAGAGGCAGGCAGAGAGAGAGAGGGAAGCGGTCCTTGCCAAGCAGAGAGCCTGGTGTGGGGCTTGATCCCAGGACCCTGAGATCATGACCTGAGCTGAAGGCAGAGGCTTCAACCCACTGAGCCACCCAGGCACCCCAACCATGTGCTGTTTTTAGCTTTTCCTCTTTTATATTTTTCTTATAATCTGAGTGCTAGACCAAGATAATGGAAACATTTTTCTGTTTTTCTTAACGCTTTTTCTTTTTTTAATACTTTATTCTTTCAAATAGAGTGAGAGAGAGAGAATACAAGCTGGGGGACAGAGGGAGAGGGAGAAGCAGGCTTCCCACTGAGCAGGGAGCCCTATGGGGAGTTCAGTCCCAGGATCCTGGAATTGTAACCTGATCCAAAGGCAGCCACTTAATGACAGGTGTCCCTCTGTTTTCACATATTAGAAATTATATTGATTTTACTGTCACTTTAATATAATAGTAAATTCTCAACAACATCCATCTGTTCACATCAACATCATCCATCTGTTCACATCAACTTATCTCTGTTCAAATTTCCATCCATCCATCCTCCACCTGCCTTTCTTCTGTCTGTCTATTATCTCTTTTCATCTGTCTCCATTTTTCTGGTATCCATTCATTTATCTCTTGTTTAGTATTTATCATTTGATTCCTTTCCTTGAGCCAAGTATTGTACCATAGGTAGTGAGTATACAAGGTTAAATGAGATGTAATCTCAGGCTGCAAAAACTGAGACTGGAAGTATCATAACAAATTGCTAATTGTGATTGTCTACAGGAAGAAAAATAGGGTTGAGAGGAAGACTTTTTGAAAAAAGTGTATAGGGGCACCTGGGTGGCTCAGTGGGTTAAAGCCTCTGCCGTTCAGCTCAGGTCGTGATCTCAGGGTCCTGGGATTGAGCCCCACATCGGGCGCTCTGCTCAGCGGGGAGCCTGCTTCCTCCTCTCTCTCTGCCTGCCTTTCCGCCTATTTGTGATTTGTCAAATAAATAAATAAAATCTTAAAAAAAAAAAGAAAAAAAAGAAAAAAGTGTATACTCTCGCATTATATGAAAAATATCCACATATTTATTTTACTATATTTATATTACCTATTTAAAAATGGTAAAACATTAAACTGTAGAGTATATATAACTAATGGGAAAAAGGCAAATACCCTTATTTTTAATTTTTACATTTTTAACTTTTTAAAAGATTTTATTTATGGGGCGCCTGGGTGGCTCAGTGGGTTAAGCCACTGCCTTCGGCTCAGGTCATGATCCCAGGGTCCTGGGATCGAGTCCCGCATCGGGCTCTCTGCTCAGCAGGGAGCCTGCTTCCTCCTCTCTCTCTCTGCCTGCCTCTCTGCCTACTTGTGATCTCTCTCTGTCAAATAAATAAATAAATTCTTAAAAAAATAGATTTTATTTATTTATTAGAGAGAGAGAGAGCACATAAGCAGGGGGAGCAGCAGGCAGAGGAAAATGCAGGCTCCCTACTGAGCAAGGAGCCCAATGCGGTACTTGATCCCAGGACCCTGGGATCGAGGCCTGACCTGAAGGCAGACGCTTAACTAACTGAGCCACCCAGGCATCCCGGAAACTTTAGATTTTGGGGTCATGAGTTTGAGCTGCACGTTGGGCATAAAGATTACTTAAATAAATAAAACTTAAAAAAAAAAGATAACACATTATAACATAATGGTAAGGGGTATAGTACAATGGTTTTATTTATATATATTGTGAAATGATTTACCATAATGGTTTAGTTAATTCTGTCATCTCATGAAGATAAAATAAAAATTTTGATTGATGAACATAAAGTTCATCATTTTAAAGTTTTACAGTTCAGTGAGTTATAGTACATTTGTAACTGTGCAACCACTACCACTACTTTGTTCCTTACTAAAGAAGTTAAGATAATTCTAGAACATTTTTGTTACAGCAAAAGGAAATCCATGCCTGCCTGTTAAGCAGTCACTCAGATTTCCCCTCCCCTGGATACTGGTAACCACTAACTGCTTTCTGCTATGTGGGTTTGCCTATTGTGGATATCTCATGTAAATGGAATCATACACTGTGGAGCTCTTTGTGACTGGCTTCTTTTACTTAGCATAATATTTTTTTTTTAAAGATTTATGTTTATTATTTGAGAGAGCACATGCATGTATGGGGGGAGGGCAGAGGGAGAAAATCTCCTGCAGACTCCCTGCTGAGCATGGAGCCAGCCACAGGACACAGGGCTTGAGTCCACAGCCCTGAGATCATGACCTGAGCTGAAATAAGAGTTGGACCGCTTAACTGACTGAGCAACCCAAGTGCCCCTAGCATATTTTCAAGGTTTGTCCATATTGTGATGAATATCAGTACTTCAGTACTTTTTTTTTTTTTAAATATTTTATCCATTTATCTGATAGAGAGAGATCACAAGTAGGCAGAGAGACAGGCAGAGAGAGAGGGAAGAAGCAGGCTCCCTGCCGAGCAGAGAGCCCGATGCGGGGCTCGATCCCAGGATCCTGAGATCATGACCTGAGCCGAAGGCAGAGGCTTTAACCCACTGAGCCACCCAGGTGCCCCGAGTACTTCAGTACTTTTTGATGGCTGAATAATATTCTATTGTATAGATGTACCACATTTTGTTTGTCCATTTAGCCACTCAGAAATTTGGGTGGTTTTCCACTTTTTGGCTATTGTGAGTAATGCTTTTATGAACATTTGTGAAGTTTTTTTTTTTCCCTTAAGATTTTATTTATTTATTTCAGTGAAAGGGAGAGATCACAAGGAGCAGAGAGGCAGGCAGAGAGAGAGGGAGAAGCAAGCTCCCCGCTGAGCAGGGAGCCCGATGTGGGGCTTGATCCCAGGAATCTGAGATCATAACCTGAGCAGAAGGCAGAGGCTTAACCCACTGAGCCATCCAGGTGCCCCTGAAGTTTTTGTTTTAGCATGTTTTCAGTTCTTTTGGAGTGTAATTGCTGGGTCTTATGGTAATTCTATATTTAACTTTTTGAGGAACTGCCAGATGTTCTCTGCAGTAGCGGTGCCATTTTATATTCCCATCTATAGTATATAAGGGTTCTGGTTTCTTCACATCCTCACCAACACTTGCTATTTTCTGTTTGTTAGCCATTCTAGTGGGTGTAAAGTAGTTCTCTCATTCTGGGTTTCTCCTTTCCCATTCTCAGTTTTATTGAGATGTGATTGACGTACAACACTGTATTAATTTAAGTTGTACAGCATAATGATTTGATACATGTATATGTTGTGAAATGATTATCTAAAGTTTAGTTAATATCCGCTACTTCATAGTTACAATTTTTTTTTCATGTGATGAGAACGTTTAAGATTTTCTCTCTTAGTAACTGTCAAATATACAATACAGTATTGTTAAGTATAGTCATCAGGCTATACATAACATCCCTACAACCTATTTATCTCATAGCTGGAAATTTATACTTCTGACTGCTTTTAATTTTCCTCTCCCCCTTCCTGTAACCACCAATATGTTCTCTGTTTCTATTTTAGTTTTTAAAGTTTCCACATTTAAGTGAGATGGTAAAGTGTTTGCCTTTCTCTGACTTACTTTATTTTATTTTAAAAAAGACTTTATTTATTTATTTGGGAGAGAGAGAGAGAGAGAGCATGAGAGGAGAGAGGTCACAGGGAGAAGCAGACTCCCTGCTGAGCAGGGAGCCTGTTGTGGGACTTGATCCTGGCACTGTGGGATCACAACCTGAGCCAAAGGCAGTCGCTTAACCAACTGAGCCACCCAGGTGCCCCACTCAGACTTATTTTACTTGGGATGATACTCTCAAGGTCCATTTGTATTGTCCCAAATGGCAGGATTCTTTCTTTTTTTATGGCTGAATAAAAAATATTCCATTGTATATACATACCATGTTTTATTTATCCACCCATGGATACTCAGGTTGTTTCTATGTGTCTTGACTATTGTAAATAATGCTGCTGTGTTTAGTAATTCAATTTTGAGATAGTGATTGATTTCTTTTGGCTATATACCAGTAAATGGAATTTCTGGATCATATGGTTGTTATATTTTTAGCTTTTTGAGGAACCTCCATTCTGGAATTATTAGGTATCTCTTGACCTAGAGGCGTCATGAACAAGTTAGTAAGATAACTAAGATTGTATAAATTGTTTGGGATCCTCTTATTTAAGATGTAAAGAATGTTTATCCATATTATTAAATTTCTTTTGAAAACTTGATTTATAATTGATGTCTATATTCTTCTATCATGTGGATTTGTAATGCTTTGGTTAACTCTTTCTAATTATTGAACATTTAAGTTTTTTCCAGTATTTTGATATTACAGATAAGACTAATAGATGTTTTAGTATGTAAATTTTGGTTCATATATCTGATTCTTTCTTACAATAGTCTTATAAAGAAATTCATTGTGTCAAAGTATATTAATCATTTTAAGGCTCTTAATAGATATTTCCTAATTGCTTTTCCTATGTAGTTTCATTCACCATCACATACAGTATACATGTGCCCCTCTTTTCTCATCTTCAGTAGCTCTAAAGATTTTTTTTTTTTAGATTTTATTTATTTATTTGTCAGAGAGAGTGAGCACAGGCAGACAGAGTGGCAGGCAGAGGCAGAGGGAGAAGGAGGTCCAATATGGGACCTGATCCCAGGACGCTGGAATCATGACCTGAGCCGAAGGCAGCCGCTTAACCAACTGAGCCATCCCTTTTTTCTTTTTTTTTTTAATCATTTTTTTTCCATCATAAGTGTACTCTTTAATCTCCATCTTCTATTTCCCCCATCCTCCTACGTACCTCTTCTCTGGGAACCATCAGTTGTTCTCTGTAGTTAAGAATCTATTTCAAGGGCGCCTGGGTGGCTCAGTGGGTTAAGCCACTGCTGTCGGCTCAGGTCATGATCTCAGGGTCCTGGGATCGAGTCCCGCATCGGGGTCTCTGCTCAGCAGGGAGCCTGCTTCCCTTCCTCTCTCTCTGCCTGCCTCTCTACTTGTGATCTCTCTCTGTCAAACAAATAAAATCTTCAAAAAAAAAAAAGAATCTATTTCAATAGGTGATGGGGATTAAGAAGTGTGATGAGCACTGGAATTGTTCAGTCACTACATTGTACACTTGAAACTAATATAACACTGTATGTTAACTAACTGGAATTAAAATGAAAACTTGAAAGTCTGTTTCTTGGTTTGTCTTTCTTTTTTCTTTGCTTGTTTGTTTTGTTTCTTAAATTCCTCATATGAGTAAGATAAGATAATATGGTATTCATCTTTCTCTGACTGACTTATTTTGCTTAGCACTGTACTCCCTAGCTCTATCCACGTTGTTGCAAATGGCAAGAGTTCATCCTTTTTTATGGCTGAATAATACTCTCTCTGTGTATGTGTGTGCATGTGTACCTCATCTTCTTTATCCATTTATCTACTGATGGACACTTGAGTTGCTTCCATAGTTTGGCTATTGTAAATAATGCTGCACTGACCATAAGGTTGCACGTATCCCTTTGAATTAGTGTTTTTGTATTTTTTTGGTAAATACACAGTAGTGTGATCACTGGATTGTAGGATGATTCTATTTTTAATTTTTTGAGGAACCTCCAGATTGTTTTACATAGTAGCTGCACCAGTTTGCGTTCCCACCAATAGTGGAAGGAGGGTTCCTTTTTCTCCACAGCCTCACTGACACTTGTTGTTACTTGTGTTTTTGTTCTTAGTCCTTCTGCCAGGTGTGAGGTATTATCTCATTTTAGTTTTGATTTGCATTTCTCTGATAAGTGATGTTGAAAATCTTTTTGTGTATCTATTGGCCATCTGTATGTCTTTGTAGAAACGTCTATTCATATCTTCTGCTCATTTCTTAAGTAGGTTATTTGTGTTTTGTGTATTGAGTAACATTAGTTCTTTATATACTTTAGATACTAACCCTTTTTTGATATAGTATTTGCAAATATCTTCTCCCATTCAGTAGGTTGGTTTTAAGTTTTGTTGATTGTTTCCTTTGCTGTATAGAAAATTTTTATTTTTAGTTTTGATAGTTTATTTGTGCTATTTTCCTTGCCTTAGGAAACAGAGCTAGAAAAATGTTCCTGTAGCTGATGTCAGAAAAATTACTACCTGTGTTCAAGGATTTTTATAGTTTCAGGTCTCACATTTAGGTCTAATCCATTTTGAGTTTATTTTTGTGTATGGTGAAATAATGGTTCAGTTTAATTCTTTAGCATGTTGCTGTCCAGTTTTCCCAAAACCATTTGTTGAAGAGACTTTTTCCATTATACAATTCCTCCTTTGTTAAAGATTAATTATTTGTTCTTATTTTTGTATCTCGTTTAAGTGAAGGTTATGTTGTTTATTTGATTTTGTTGTTTTTTGAGGTAGGTCTGTATTGCTGTAAACTACCCACTTGCAACCACTTGTTGTATCCCAAAGATTTTAGACTCTTGTGTTATCATTTTTTATTTCTTTCCATATAAATTTTGATTTCTTCTTTGATTTCTTGGTTGACCCATTCATTGTGTAGTAGCATGTTATTTAACTTCCATGTTATTTGTTCTTTTTCCAGATTTTTTCTTCTGGTTGATTTCTACTTTCATAGCATTGTGATCAGGAAAGATGCATGGTATGACTTTGATTTTTTAAAAAATTTGTTGAGACTTGTTTTGCAGCCTAATATGTTATCTATTCTGGAGCATGTTCCATGTGCATTTGAAAAGAATGCGTATTCTGCTGTTTTAGGATGAGATGTTCTGAATATGTCTGTTAAATCCATCTGGTGCAGCGTGTCATTCAAAGCCACTGTTTCCTTTTGCTCGCTTTGGCAGCACATGTACAAAGCCACTGTTTCCTTGTTGGTTTTCTGTTTGGGTGATCTGTTCATCATTGTAAGTGGGGTGTTAACATCCCCTGCTATTATTGTATTACTATGGATTATTTCCTTTATTTGTTATTAACAGTGTTATGTATTTGGTTGCTCCCACGTTGGGTGCATAAAAATTTACAATTGTTATATCCTCTTGTTGTATTGGTGTCTTTAGTGTTATATAGTGTCCTTCTTTGTCTCATGTTACAGTCTTTGTTTTAAAGCCTATTTTGTCCAGTGTTAATGTTTCTACCCTGGCTTTCTTTTGATATTTACTTGCATGATAAATGTTTCTCCATCCCGTCACTTTCAATCTGCTGGTGTCTTTCAGTCTGAAATGAGTTTCTTGTAGGCAGGATATAGATAGTTCTTGCTTTTTTATCCATTCCCTCACCCTGTTTCTTTTGATTGGAATCGTTAGTCTGTTGACAAAGTACTGATAGATATGTGTTGCCATTTTGTTACTATTTTGTGGTTGTTTCTATAGATTTTCTCTGTTTTTTTTTTCTCTTGCTCTCTTTCATAGTTTGTTGGCTTTCCTTAGTGATATAATTGAATTCCTTTCTTTATTCTTTGCATGTCTATTACTGGTTTTTGATTTGGGGTTACCGTTAGGTTTATATACAACATCTTCTGCATTTAGCAGTCTATACTAATCTGATGTTTCCTTAAATTTAAACCCATTCTTTACTCCTCCCCCCCATCATGTTTTAGGTATATGGTGTTGTATTTTATATACTTCTTTTGCTGTTTTTTAAGTAAACTCTGTGTCCACCATGGGGCTTGAACAAATGATCCCAAGATCAAGAGTCATATGATCTACTTATTGAGCCAGCCTGGTGCCCCTTGTGTCCTTTTACTTTATGAATCCCTTCAGTGATTTTTACAGAAATATTTATTTTTACTGCTTTTGTGTTTTTTACTATTCATATTCTCACTTATGGTCATTCCTTTCCATTCAAAGAGTCATCTTTAATGTTTCTTGTAGGGCTGGTTTAGTGATCATAAACTCCTTTAGTTTTTGTTTGTCTGAGAAACTCTTTATCTTTCCTGATATTCTGAATGATAGCCTTGCTGGATAGAGTATTCCTGGGTGCAGATTTTTCCCTTTCAGCACTTTGAATATATCATGACATTCTCTCCTGGCCTGCAAAGTTTCTGCTGAAAAATCTGCTGATGGCTTTATGTCTTTATGTGGTTTCCCTTTTATGTAACTGTCTTCTTTTCTCTTGCTGTTTTTTTTTTTTTTTTAAGATTTATTTATTTATTTATGAAAGCAAGAGAGAGCAGGGGGAGGGGGGCCGAGGCAGAGAGAGTCCCAAGCAGATGAGCACAGATCTTGATGCTGGCCTCGATCTCATGACCCAAGACTACAACTGGAGCCAAAAGCAAGAGTCAGATGCTCAAGCAACTATGCCACCCAGGCACCCCTTTCTCTTGCTACTTTAAAAATTTTCTCTATTGCTATTTTTTACCATTTTAATTGCTATATGTCTTGATATGGACTTCTTTGGTTTAATTTTTGGGTGATCTCTGTGCCTTCTGTGTCTGGATATCTGTGTCCTTCCCCCAATTAGGGAAGTTTTTAGCTATTATTTCTTCAAATAAATTTTCTGCCTCCTTTTCTGTCTCTTCTTCTGAGATCCCAATAATGTGAGCGTTACTATGTTTGATGGAGTCACTGAGTTCCTTAAGACTATTCTCAATTTGCGTAATTTTCTTCCCTGTCCTTTGTTCAGCTTAGTTACTTTCCATTACTCTGTCTTCCAGGTTGTTAATTTGTTCCTCTGGTTTATCTAGACTGCTATTCCATCAAGTGTATTTTTAATTTCATTTCTTGTGTTCTTTATCTGTGATTGGTTCTTTTTTAATCTCTGTAAAAGGATCTTGCTGATCCTCCACTCCACACACACTGGTGCAGTGTGTATCTTTATGATTGTTACTTTAAATTCTCTTATCAGACATATTACTTATATCTGTTTCACTTTGGTCTCTTGTGGTTTGGTTCTGTTGCTTCATTTGGGAAATATTTTTCTGTCTCCTCATTTTGTCTGACTTTCTGCATCTGTTTCTGTGTATTAGGAAAGTCAGCTACTTTTCTTGCTCTTAATGATAATAGCTTTATGAAAAAGAGGTCCTGTAGTGCCCTGCAGTGCAGTGTCCCCTGTTCCCCAGGGCCTAGCACTTCAAGGAATATCTCCTATGTGTGTTGTGTGTGCTTTGCTGTTGAGTCTAGGACTCTTTTCCCTTCAGTTCAGTTGTCTGCAGAGCCTCTTTGCCTATCGGGGGCAGTGTTTGGTCCCTAGCATGGGTGGGGTGTGTTTTTTTTTTTTTTTTTTAAAGATTTTATTTATTTATTTGAGAGAGAGAGACAGTGAGAGAGAGCATGAGCGAGGAGAAGGTCAGAGAGCGAAGCAGACTCCCCATGGAGCTGGGAGCCTGATGCGGGACTCGATCCCGGGACTCCAGGATCACGCCCTGAGCCGAAAGCAGTCGTCCAACCAACTGAGCCACCCAGGCGTCCCGGGTGGGGTGTGTTTTAACAAGGTGTGTGGTAGTGTGCTAGTGAAACCACAACTGAGGTCCTACAATGGGTGGTGGTCAGGAGAGGGGATGATGGCATAATTTGTGCTGGTTTTCTTGGGGAGGGACACACAGCACCAGGAATAAGGGGAGCATGCCTGAGACTGTTGGATCCACAAATGTGCAGGGGGCCCAGGCTTGGTGTAAGCAAGGTAAGTAGTGAGTGTCCACACTGTGCTAGTTCCCACAGGTGGCTGTTTATGCTTTGGGGTGGGGGAGGGAAATAGCACCTGCCGGCTCCTTTGTTCCTGGAGGGGACTCCCTGTGATCCCTATCTCTCTAGGACATGCTCTGAGATGAGCAAATCACTCTCCCTTCTGTCTGCCCCTGGCAGTTTTCAAATTACTGGTTTTATACTGTATCTGCATGGGTTGTTTGTCTTCTGTCTCTTTATGGGTGGGGACTCTGCTTCCTCACATCATCCAGGCTCTGCGAAAGTGGAGCCCACAGATTTTAAAATTTCAGGCTTTAAGTTCTACTGTTGTAAGAACTAATGAAATTTGGCCCTTCTTGCTTTCAAAGGCAAATATGGGGATTTGTCCTCATTAGTGTGAAAGCCTTATTTTTATGCCTCTCTCCATGCCACCATCTGTCTCCCCATCAAGGATGACCAAGGTCTGTTTTGCTCCCAGACTGTGTCTTCGCCCTTCCTATGTTCTTTGACGTGGCCTCTTCCCCAGTTTTAGTTGTGGAGTTTGTTCTGCCAGTCTTGTTTTTCTGGGTTATTGAAGCTGGTGTTGGGGTTACCTGGTTGTGTCTGTGGCACTAGGGGAGCTTACGATCCTCCTACTCTTCCATGTTCTGAGCCAACTCAAATACTTTTCATGCTTTGAATGTTCATTATCACAGTTTGATAGGTGCAATTATTTCTGTCTTAGCCTGATAGGAATTAGAGCTATTTTTCTATATACTTTTCCTGAAACTCAGATAAAGGTCTGGTCAGCTGTACAATTTACATCTCTCTTTAGCTTCTTAGGTATTGTAGTTCATCTTCTATCTGTGTCACCAGTGTTTATCCAGTGTATAGTTAATAAATATTTTTGACATATGAAAAACATTTTTCTCCCCTTGGAAAACTATGTATTTATGTAATCTTAGCATCCACATTTTTCCTACTTGTGTGTTGAAGAAAACTGTAGGATGTGTTTTACATATAGAAATGGTCAAAAAGCATTAAAAAAATTTCAAACTGCTGGAAAGAGGGGTAGATCTAGGCTTCTTTTACATTCTGGAAAGAACACATGCTAAGGTGTGTTTTTGTGTCAATTGTTGCTTCATGTGACAGCAAAACCAATCAATAATGGACTTAAACAAGTAAGGCATTTGTTTTCTTTTGTATCAAAAAGTCCAGAGTTGGAGAGTACTGTGCTGATGCAGCTAGCCAATAATATTACAAGAGATCCACCTCCTTCCCTTTGTTTTGTGGTTTTTGTACACATGGTCAAATGGTTTTGAATCTCCAGGTACTGATTCCAGGTTCTAGGCAGGAAGCAAGGGGAAGAGGGAAAAGCTGAAAGACAAAAGGGGCTGTGCCAACCAAGTGGTAAGCAAGTGGCTTCTCTAGCATAGAAGAAGACAAAGGAAAAGCAGACTGTGCGTGGCTTTTGGGAAGCTAGTTGATAATAATCTGTGACACATTGTGGAAGAGTTCACTTTGAGGTGGTGAAGGAGAAAGAAACATTTGAATTCATTTTTAACTGTTAAAAAACAAAATTCAACCAAATATATTTGAAAGATCTTATTGGCTGTCTTCAACAACTCATGAATTGGGCTGCATCCAATCTAGCAGATAGAAAGGAGCTCTTAGGAGCTGTACAAAATGAAGACTTTTAGAGGCTGAATGGAGAGGGAACAAGAAAGTTCTAGTAGACAAAAAAGCAGATTGGTTTTGGCAAGGTTACTTTCCTTTAGGGCATGGCAGGGTCTATCAGGCAGATTATCTCTAACTAATGCTGAATAGAGATTCTTGACTGGTTCAAGTTTCCATTTCTGGGAGAGCCTAAACTAATTAAATAGAGCTAGGTTGGGTGATAGGCAGCTTAGAATAAGTGATTCCATTTGAGCCTGTTGTTTTTAACAAAGCTTAGCTGTCACCCAAGTACTTAATGATTAATTTGTGAACTGTCACTGTCTCCCACACTTTATAAAGACTTTCCATAATTAACCAAAACAAATTTTGTAGACCCTCAAGTCCATATAAAGCTTTAAAATTAGGTGGATAAAGATGGGCTTTTAAGTAGAGTCATATGACATTATGGCTACACACAACAGAGAAATTTGGGACTTAAATGAGAACAGAATTTAGTAATACTAAATTTTACATGTGATCTTTGCTCTAGGCCAACTAAACTTCTTTGTTTAGTTTATTGGGGTTATAAATTCAGTACTTTTGTCAGAAAAACATTTTCCATTACAAAGGTATTTGAATAAACAAAGTACTTTTGAGTCCAAATGATTTAAATAAAGCTTATTCCTTCTTTTCTTTCTTTCTTTCTTTCTTTTTTTTTTTTTTTTAAGATTTTATTTATTTATTTGACAGAGAGAGAGATCACAAGCAGGCAGAGAAGCAAACAGAGAGAGCCCGATGGGGGGCTCTATCCCAGGACCCTGAGATCATGACCTGAGCTGAAGGCAGAGGCTTAATCCACTGAGCCACCCAGGTGCCCCAGCTTATTCCTTCTTAAATAACTTCTTGAATGTCCCTTCTCACTGAACTGAAACTAGAGCCCCTCAAGTTTGAGTTAGTACTCTCTAGCTTTGAGATTTTGGTAATAACTCTGAACCTTAATTTCCCCACCTGTTAAATTTTGTATGACAATAAATTTCTCTCTCATTTGGTTGCTGTGAGGGGTAATTAAACCATAATGTATAAAAATCCCTAACATGTATTGGTTTAATTATTCTCCAGATATATTAAGGGGATTTCCATGCTAAATTTCCCTTTAGATTAATTTAGCAAATAGGTAGGTACTGAGTAAAAATTATAGTCACCTTAGTTTTGAGAAAAGGATTAATCTTGTTAGGATTAGTAGGGAGCTAGAATTTTCCTTCCCATTTACAATGAGTTGTTATAAACTTTATTGTTTTAGAAAAGAGAAATGGGTTCTTTGATGGGCTATTTTACTTTAATCCTTCAAAATAAAACACATGAAACAGGAGAACCTTATTTTTTTATTAGATTATTTTATTTTTCATTTTTATATTTTTAAAGATTTTATTTATTTATTTGAAAAAGAGAGTGAGCACCAGCAGGAAGAGGAGCAGGGGGAAAGGGACAAGCAGACTCCATGCTGAGCATGGAACCCCCGCATGGGGCTTGATCCCACAACCCTGAGATCATGACCTGAACAGAAATCGAGAGTACTCTCTAGCTGACTGAGCCACCCAGGCACCCCAGATTAAAATTTTTCATTAAAATAGAACATGTTTAAGAAAAATTAGAAAAAAGAGATAAGCACACATACACACAAAGTCTAGGAGATGATAGATGTGTTAACTATAGATGTATGGCAGTCATTTCCCAATACATACATAAATCATCACATTGTATACTTTAAACTTCTACAATGTTAATACGTCAGTTATATCTAAAAGCTGGAAAAAAATTAAATAAAAAAAGTAATTCATAGATGAACACTGAATGGTGTTACATTGGAGTTACAGAAAATTACAGAAAATGTATACCATTTTTCTGTATGTTTTTCTGGATAATATAAGCTTTTCTTTTCTCAAGAATATGATTGTATTCCACACAATTTTAGTAACCTGAATTTTCAGTTAAAAAATATATATTGGCGGGCACCTTCGTGGCTCAGTGGATTAAGCCTCTGCCTTCAGCTCAGGTTATAGTCTCAGGGTCCTGGGATCGAGGCCCGCATCAGGCACTCTGCTCCATAGGGAGCTTGCTTCTCTGTCTTTCTCTGCCTGCCTCTTTCCCTACTTGTGATTTCTCTCTCTGTCAAATAAATAAATACATAAATCTTTAAAATATATATAGATACCTATCTCTCTCTATATATTGGCTTTTCCCCACTTCATTTAATGTTCTTTTCCAGCAGTGGTTTTCTTTTCTTTTTTAAATTAAAATTTTTTTTTTTAAAGATTTGACTGATTGATATGAGAGAGAAAATACAAGCAGGGGGAGCACCAGAGGCAGAGAGAGAAGCAGACTCCCCGCTGAGCAGGGAGACTTGTTCGGGACTCCATCCCAGGACCCTGGGATCATGACCTGATCCAAAGGCAATGCTTAACTGACTGAGCCACCCAGGTGCCCCAGCAGTGGTTTTGTTTTATTTTTATTTATTTATTTTTAATTTTTTTTTTTGACAGACAGATCACAAGTAAGCAGAGAGGCAGGCAGAGTTGGGGGGGAAAGCAGGCTCTCTGCTGAGCAGAGAGCCCGATTTGGGGCTCCATCCCAGAACTCTGGGATCACGACCTGAGCGGAAGGCAGGGGCTTTAACCCACTAAGCCACCCAGGTGCCCCTAAATGCAGTTATTCTTGAAAGTGTTGGTATAAAGTCTGCTTTCTGATCTTCCTTCCCTAGAAAATCACTATCTTTATTTTTAAGGATCATATGCCAATGTATGGATGTACCATTATTTGTTTATTGAGTTACTCTATTGATAGTTATGTTGTTTATAACTTTTTATTATTATAAACAGCACTGTGATGAATGGATATTTAGTTAAAATTTTAGTTTTCTGAGAGGGAATTTTTTTTTTTAAAGATTTATTCATTTGACAGAGAGAAATCACAAGTAGATGGAGAGGCAGGCAGAGAGAGATAGAGGGAAGCAGGCTCCCTGCTGAGCGGAGAGCCCAACGCGGGACTCGATCCCAGGACCCTGAGATCATGACCTGAGCCGAAGGCAGCGGCTTAACCCACTGAGCCACCCAGGCGCCCCGAGGGAATTTTTTTTTAAGGATTTTATTTATTTATTTGACAGACGCAGATCACAGGTAGGCAGAGAGGCAGGCAGAGAGAGGGGATAGGGAAGCATGCTCCCTGTGGAGCAGAGAGCCCAGTGCCCCTGGGATGATGACCCCAGCCAAGGCAGAGGCTTTAACCCACTGAGCCACCAAGGCGCCCCATGAGAGGGAATTTTTAAAGTGAAAAATAAAAGTGAAAAGGAGAGAATATGTAAATTAAAATGGGCAGAACTATTTGACTTAAAATGGAGATCACCATCAGAAAACTTCAAAGTGAACTGGTGTTTCCTAGTATTACTATATTGATCTGAATGAATGAAGTAGGGATTTTAAGGACTTACATAATTTAATTAAAAACTTAAAACTGTTTCTTCCTGGGGTGCCTGGGTGGCTCAGTTGGTTGAATGACTGACTCTTGGTTTCGGCTAAGGTAATGATCTCTAGGTTGTGAGATCAAGTCCTGCATCGGCTCCATGTGTGGAGTCAGCTTGGGTTTCTCTTTCTCCCTCTCCCCCAACCCCTCCCCCTGCTTGCACATGCCTGCCCCCACCCCCCGTCTCTCTAAATAAATAAAATCTTAAAAAATTTTTTTTCTTCCTGGATATACTTATTGCTCGCAGTAAAAACACAAGTGTTTAGTGCTTCATGGAATCTTATATCTTGTTCAAATCACTTGCCTTAAAATAAGTCCAGAAATATTAATGCCTCCCTTAAGATCACATGGCATATTTCAGTGTCTGGTATATTTCTGTTATTTTCTAATTCCTACCCCAACATTCTTATCTGTAAAAAGTCTTATGTAAAGGTAATGAGAACTGTTTGCTTATGGAGCATCGATAATCTTTAATGAAGAGACTAAAGAAGGCAAATTACTTATTATTTTTTTGGGATGTACTTTTCTATAAACTTCCCAAGATATTGATTTATAAGTACTGCCATTTTAATCAGTGAAATATTTATTTAGGTCTACCTTAGCAGAGACTTTTTTTTTTTTTCAACAATTCAGTGGTTTTAGTATAATCACAGAATTGTGTAGTCATTACCACTATCTAATTTTAGAACATTTCATCATTCCATAAGAAACCTGTACCCATTAGCAGTCACTCTCTATTTCCCCATTCTCCTAGCTCCTAGGAGCACTGTTTTACTTTCTGGCTCTATGGATTTGTCTATTACGGATATTTCATAAAAATGAAATCCTACTATACATGGTTTGTGTCTGGCTTCTTGCACTTAGCATAGTATTTTCAGAGTTCACTCATGCTGTCCAATGTTTGAATACAGCTGACCCTTGAACAATGCCAGAGTTAGGTACACCAATCCTCATGCAGTTGAAAATCTGCATATAACTTTTGATTCCTTTAAGACTGGACCATGAATAGCCTACTGTTGACCCGTAGCTGTACTGGTAACATAAACAGTTGATTAGCACATATTTTGTATGTTTTATATATGGTATTCTTATAACAAAGTAAGGTAGAGAAAAGAAAATGTTATTAAGAAAACTGTAAAGAAAATACATTTTCAGTACTATATATATATATTCATTGAAAAAATCTGCCTATAAATGAACCCATGTAGTTTAAACCTGTGTTCTATGGTCAACTGTACGTCATTCTTTTATTTTTTTATTTTTTATTTTTATTTAATTAAGAACAATACTTATTTTTTTATTTTAGAGAGGGAGAGAGAGAATTTAAGGCAGACTCCCCACTGAGTACAGAGGTCAACCCGGGGCTCAGTCTCATAACCTGAGATCATGATCTGAACTGAAATCAAGAGTTAGACGTTTAGGGGCACCTGGGTGGCTCAGTGGGTTAAAGTCTCTGCCTTCAGCTCAGGTCATGGGTCCTGGGATCGAGCCCCACGTCGGGCTCTCTGCTCCGTGGGGAACCTGCTTTCTCCCCTCTCTCTGCCTGCCTCTCTGCCTACTTGTGATTTCTCTCTCTGTGTCAAATAAATTAAAAAAAAAAAAAAGAGTTAGACGTTTAACCACCTGAGCCACCCAGGTGCCTCTTGTCTGTCTTTTTGATTTTAGTCATCCTTAGTCGGTGTGAACTGTCATTTCGTTGTGGTTTTGTTTTGATTTTCCTAATAACTAATGATGTGGAATATCTTCTTGTGCTTTTCGGTTATTTGTGTATATTCTTTGGAGAAATGTCTATTCAACTCCCTTGCTCATATTTTCATTGGGTTTTCTTTTTATTCTTTTTGTTATTGTTGTTGGGTATAAGAGTTATTTATATATTCTGGATACTAGGATCTTGTGTGAGTTATGATTTGTAAATATTTTCTCTCATTTTGGATTGCTTTTTCACTTTCTTGATGGTATCCTTTGAAGCATAAAAGTTTCTAATTTTGATAATGTCCAGTTTATGTATTTTGTTGTCGCTTGTAATAGGAAACTCCTGCCTGATCTAAGGTTGCAAAGATTTACTCCTTTGTTCTCTTCTAAGAATTTTGTAGTTTCAGCTCTTACATGTAGGTCTGGCAGTGTTTTCTTTATTTCAGTGTAGGGGACCTGTGACAAGGTTCCAGCCTTTTAGGACTACAGTGTATTTGGCTAAATTAGACATATATGGTATAATTAGCAGTACTATTCACTTATTTATTTGGCACTGACTGAAAAACCCTATTTAGGAATTAGTAGTGTGAGAATAAAAGACGTAGTTCCTTTCCTTATGATCTAGAGAAAAAAATAAACTAGATTACAGTACAGGGCTATGAATTGTTTTATATAGCTATGTATGGAATGCTGTGGGCTTTACTAGGAGGGACACTGAACTGATCCATGAGGGTTTGGGTGCTTGAGAAACCCTCCCAGTATGGGGAAATCCCATGATAACTGAATTTTGAAGACCAAAGAGTAAGCCAGACAGAGAAGTGGTTTTTAGTTTAGTAAGATGAATGGTAAATACATTGTACAGAGGTGAAAGAGGAAATGAACTCAGAGGTCTGGAGGAGATTTCAGTTCTTGTGTGGGCCAGATAAATTCTAAATGTGTATAAAAAGTTTTTTAAAACTTGGGAGGAACTGGAAAGGATTAGGGTCTGAAAATAAAAATCTGTAGGACAGTGTCTTTTCCTTATGAATTGTGAGGATTAACAAAGGTGATGCTTTTATACTATAAATAATATATGGGTTAATCCTGTTGCCATTAATTTTTTTTAACATGAAATTTTGATGATCATTGGTTCTTTAGTATCTTTTTATTTCTAGGTCATCATTAAGTCCTTAAGAACAAGCTGTTCTGAATTTCTTTTTTTTCTTCTTAATTTATTACTTAAATATACACTGCATACTCTAAACAAGGAAATGGTTATACCTGTGTTATTAATAAGGAGATGATGATTATTGAGCTGTAAAAAGCAATTGACTATGGTTTTTAAAATAATTATAAAAGTACACAATCTGTAAAAGTAATTAGATAGTAAGGAAAGCTATAAGGGAGAAAGTAAGAAACACTCAAAATCCCACCATTATGTGATAATTACTTAGTGTTTTGGTGCATTTTCTTTCTGTATCTTTTTATCCATTTGTGGTATGTACAGAAACACAAATTTTGCCTTTAGAAAAATAATTTATAAATGTAAGATCATTTTACATATGTAATTTTAATCTTTTTTAAAAATGATTTTATTTTTAAGTAATCTCTACACCCAGTGTAGGGCTTAAGTTTACAACCCTGAGATCAAGAGTCACATGCTCTATGGACTGAGCTAGCCAAGTGCCCCTAATCTTATTTTTCTAATGTAAATGCTTTATGAGGTTATCTTTCTATACATCTATAGGAACATAGATCTGTATAATCATCTTGTTTTATTGTATTTCATTGGCAGTATTTTAATATGATTGATCCCCTATTTATGAATATTTAGGTGGTATCTAGTTTTTTTCACTGAATAATGCATAATATGTTTGCCCACTTGTCTGATTATCTCTTTCAAATAAATTCCTAGAAGCAGAATTGTTGGATCACATGGTATGCCTGTTTCAAATTTAGGACTGTATGGTCACACTCTTTCTCCAGGTAGGTTGAGCCAATTTGTACCATCAAAAGGGCTCAGTCCTCTATTTTTGTCCTTGCCCACATTGGCTTTTGCCCACTTACCTAAATTCCTAGGCAGATGATATTTCACCTTTATTGATATTATTATTATTATTTTATTACCAGGGAGTTTTAACATCTTCATTTGTGAATTCACTGTTTGTATTCATCTTTTGGGTATTTCACGTTCATTTCCTCCTCATACTTTTTTCATAAGGCAGTGTGTTTGGCAATTAAGATCGGACTTTGAAGTTCTATTATCTGGATTCGTAATCCCATCTGTACCAGTTTTTAGGTGTTTGACTTGGGCAAGTTAACTGTGTCTGAGGACTGTGTGACACGTGGCATGCTTGCGACAGACTCTGGAGCATGAGAAGCTGTGCTATCGCTATTCCTCTTTCCATACTTGCGTATTTCTGTAGCATGAATCTCTACTAGGGTAGCTGTGTTTGGAAATAGGTATCATCAAATGCTGTTTTTTTTGTTTTTTTTTTGTTTTTTAAAAAGATTTTATTTATTTATTTGTCAGAGAGAGAGAGAGAGAGAGAGAGCGAGCACAGGCAGGCAGAGTCAGAGGGAGAAGCAGGCTCCCCGCGGAGCAAGGAGCCTGATGTGGGACTCGATTCCAGGATGCTGGGATCATGACCTGAGCTGAAGGCAGCTGCCCAACCAACTGAGCCACCCAGGCGACCCTCATCAAATGCTGTTTTAAAAAGTTTCCCCATTTGCACTAAAATCTACATAATAACTCTTTGCAGTATCATACCACTAGTATGGTTGTGTCCTAGCTCTTTGTCTCAAAGATCTCTTTCTGTATCCATCTGATTTCTTGAGGAATCAAAAGACTCATGTATAAAGTTGTATATATTTCCGACTTTTGATTATAAAAACTTTCAAATATACAGGGAAATTTTTTAAAAAAGATTTTATTTATTTATTTGACAGTGAGAGAGAAGAACAAGCAGAGGGAACAATAGGCAGAGGGAGAGGGAGAAGCAAGAGAAAGCAGCAGGCTCCTCTCTGAGCAGGGAGCCCGATGTAGTGCTTGACCCCAGGATCCTGGGATCATGACCTGAGCCGAAGGCAAACACTTGACCGACTGAACCACCCAGGTGCCCCAACATACAGGGAATTTTATTAAAGACTTTGTCCTGTTATGATCACCTGTATGTCCACTGTCTATATCAGGAGTTAGCAATTTTTTTTTTTTTTTTCCTGTAAAGGGCCAGCAAATACTTTAGATTTTGGAGACCATCCAGTCTCCAAAACAACGGGTGAAGGAATGGACATGGCAGTGTTCAACAGAACTTTATTTACAGGAACAGGCACAGCAGGATTTGGCCTGGGCTGTAGTTTGCCATCCCCAGATCCAGATTAAACAGTTAAACAGATTGCTGTATTTGCTTTCTCTGTAAATGTGTTTCTCTGTAAATGTATTTCTGAACCACTTCAAAGTTAAGTCAATGATCATGGCATGATCATCGTGTGCCTGGCTTCAGAACTTGGCCTTTAACCTGATGGAGACATGGAGTAATAGATTCCAAAGGGAATAGATTGTCATAGTTCCCCAAATGGAAATAGTAATTTTTTTTTTCTGATTGTAAAAGGAAACATACTTGTAAAGTGCAGACAATATAAAACGTAGGCATTCCTGAGAGATCTCCACTGCCAAGAGTTAGGTGTGTAGACTGATGGTGGGGAATTTCATGATGAGTTTTGCGCTGGTATGGATGGCGGAGAGGACCAGAGGTTGAGAACTTGGGACCAAATTGTGGCGTCATTTGAAGGGGGCGTAAAAGGAAAAATAGCAGTTTTGCCAGTGGCATCATTCTAGTGGAAAGTGTGTCCTTTGTTCTTATTTTTATCCTGTGTTTCCAGGCTTATTTAGAAGGGGAGGGTAAACATAAGAATTCAATTCTATTTTGACAGATAAGAGCTTTTATATATTATATTTTGCCCTTTTGTCTTACTGTTTGTTCCTCTCTTGAATTACTTAAGGTTGGCAGCTTCTCTGTTGGTGTGTAACTGAGGCATAATTTTTACATTTCACAAAGTTCTTGTTGCAGTCTTTAAATTTTTATTTTGAGGAACTGGGATTGGACTGGGGTAAAGGGGACGCTTGGGCAAGTTACTGGCAGAGGTTCTTTGACTCCTAATTAAGGGCTCTCCAGGTCTCTGAGTAGGATCTTGCTTTCACCAGATTCTGTTCTGTTTCTCCTCATTGGAAACAAGGCTATAGAATTCATGATGTGAAACTTTGGCCCACTGGCATCTTCACAGTAATGCAGTGTTAGCATGGACTCTGAGTTCTGGGACACAGTGAAGGATCCTCTGTATCCAGTTAACTAAAAGGTGATTGGTTGGTTAATGGTGGGCAGGGTTTATGGAGCTAAGTCATTTGTTCCTGGGTGAGAAAGACTTAGGTCATTAATGTTACCCTCTCTTGCTTTTTCAGATGGGATTAAACATGGCACTGTAACCTTTTATATTTTAACATGCCTTTCCCACATATAAGCACATTCTGCTGCATAACCATAATATCATTATGAATATTAAGAATATAAGAATATAAGAATATTATAGTTTTGTTCTTTTTAATAGAACCGAGATGGTATAATGCGGCACAAAAAGTATGAAAATCCTTAAATTTGCTCTTCAACCATTGTAACCTATTGAACTGTCTTTATCCCTGTTCCTCTTTACTTAGCTTTTTCTTTAAAAAGTTATTTTTTTAAAAAAGATTTTATTTATTTATTCATGAGAGACAGAGAGAGAGAGAATGGCAGAGGCAGAGGGAGAGCAGGCTCCCCACTGAGCAAAGAGCTTGCCGTGGAACTCGATCCCAGGACCCTGGGATCATGACCTTGAGCTGAAGGCAGACGTTTAACCCTATCTTTTTCTCTGGGTAGAAGTCTGTATTGGATAGTGCTGTTTGCTGCTTTCATTTGACCCAATTACACAATGAAATGAAACAACATTCTGATTTTTTTCCATGTGTTTGGTTCGTATTTTTATAAATCTGGGCTTTGTTTCTGTATTTTATATGATTTGAAAGAGAACTTCATGTAATTTATAATCAGAAGAAGAGTTTACATAGTGTCTAATTTCCATTTGATTGTTGGTACTTGTTATGTGGTAAAAGAAACTGAAGGCAAAGCCAATTATGTGTTTTTTAATTAATTAATTTATTTTTTATAAACACATAATGTATTATTAGCCCCACAGGTACAGGTCTGTGAATCGCCAGGTTTACACACTTCACAGCACTCACCATAGCACATACCCTCCCCAATGTCCATAACCCCATCCCCCTCTCCCTTTCCCCCTCCCCCCCAGTTATGTGTTTTTAAAGAAGTGGCCAACTTTGGGATTTTCATGCTAAAAGGAGGAGGGAAAGTAATGTGGATATTCCCATTGTTTTCAAATTTAACTTTATTATGCTTTTACTTGATAAGAAAATTTATAATACTTCAGATAAAGGTCTTGTACTCTGAAAAATTATGCTGCGAATTTATCTAGGGTCCTTGCTTTGTTTTTCTTTACTCCTCCATCCCTTCCCACATGTAGTACTCTGCATTGTCTTCCTCGAATATCATCTCGTGGGCTGTGGATACAAAGCATCAGATTATTTTATCCTTTTAAAAACATCAGTTTCCTTGATTAGAAGAAAAGAATTTAGTGTCTTGGTATAGCTGTGGAACTGCAGGCTACAATGGGAATAGCGTGTACAGAATGAGATAAATAATGAGAATTTATTCTTCTTAGATTACAGACTTTATCATAACTACCAGTGGGAGGCAATTTGACTATTAGGAACAGAATCAAAATTATTGTTTCATCTCTGTATTCTACACAGAAGAGGAAAAACGAATAAAATTATGATAAGAAGAAACAGCAATAAGTAATATAGGACAGCTGGTGTAAGCACTTAGGATGGAGGATGGAAATAGATTTGGTTCTATCAGTCGTTTTATCTATCTGTCTATCTGTATTTATTTGGGTCCAGCCCAGTGTGGGGCCTGAACTCACAGCTCTGAGATCAGGAGTTGTATGCACTCCTCACTGAGCCAGCTAGGCATTCTTCAAAGTTAGTTTTTTTCTCATCATTTAAAAAGTGGCTTCCTGGGGTGCCTGGGTGGCTTGGTGAGTTTAAGAATCTGCCTTCGGCTCAGGTCATGATCCCAGGGTCCTGGACTCGAGCCCCGCATAGGGCTCTGCTCAGCAGGGAGCCTGCTCCCCCCACCCCCCGCCCTGCCTCTCTGCCTACTTGTGATCTCTGTCAAATAAATAAATAAATTCTTAAAAAAAAAAAAAAAGTTGCTTCCTCGCACCCAACCAAAATGTTGTAAATAGTGATGAAGCATATGAAAGCTTAGTTAACTGGTGAGTTATTTATTGGTAACTTTCTCTTGGCTCCTGTATTTTATATCTAAGAGTTTAAGAGTAAGCATGTAATGGACAACCATTGTTAGAGGTACATATTTCTGAGTTCAGATCCTAGCTCTTTAACTTTCACAGATCATGTACTACTTAGCCTTTAAAAGGAGGTGAAGAACCATCTCACGGAACTTTTGTGAAGCTTAGTTGAAATTATGTATGTTTGGAACCTGGTACAGTGCTGCATAGTGGGCGCTAAAAGACGCTGGCTCCTTCTGTCTTATCTAAAAACAAACTCGAGTTCATAAAAAAATGGAAAACTAAAGTCTCTCTTCTAAAAATAAAATTCTAAAGGCCATCTCCGTTAAGCCTTCTCATTGCGTGGAGATGGGGATAGATACACTCACAGTTTTTTGGGGCTTTTTCTCTTTCAAAGAACTCATTATTCTGTTCTGTAACTGCCTGGTATAATGCTTGGCACATAAATAGTCCTCAGTATGTGTTAGAAGGATATCTTGCAAAGAGAGAAAATGTTCTCTATTGCTTTTTTTCTCTTGAACACCTCGCAAGTTGTTTACTTGTGTAGATTTACTTATTCACTCAAGATACTTGTATTGTTTTGGAAGAGAAATGATATTTTATAGGTAGGAAATTAAGTACACTGTTACCAACTGGCAAAAAATCCTAATGTCTTCTGATATATTCCATGATATCAGAATTCTTCTGAAAGATTCCGTGATATCAAAATTTTTGTAATTTGAAATGAAGGCAACAGTATGCTTTTAAATGTTTGAGGATGGGCAACCCTTGTGGGTCCCCTCCCTCTTCTGGAGCTTGTACTGCTGCTCAGTAAACTTTCCTTACTTGCCCACCAAAAAAAAAAAAAAAATGTTTGAGGATATTAAAATTTTAAAGGCCTGGCGAATGACTGTTTCTCTGAACTTCATTCATTCACCCTACATTTACTGAGTACTTCTGTGTACTCTAGACCCTGTTTTAAGGGCTATGGAAAGCCAAAGAATTACTGATGGTTTCTGTCCTCAGGGACTTTGACCTCAGGGATGAAGGCAGATAAGAAAACCAACGTTACATTATCATTGAAAAATTCTACAGAACCTGCATAGAGAAGGCGAACACAGAAAAGGAAGACTGTCTGTTCATAGCTGGTGCATGAAAGTGTTGCCTGCGCCTGTATCAGTGGCAGGTGCAGCAGGCAGACTTTTTGGAAGAGCTGAGACTTGAAGAACAGGTGGAGAAAGATTGAGGAAAAGGACATCGCAAGCAGCTTATGCAAAGGCCGGGTGGTACGTGAAGGCTACAAGTAGTTGTTTGTAAGATGAAGCTGGGATCATCAAGGACTGGGTTCTTCCTGTTTGCTTCACTGTCCTTTGGCATTTCTTCCATTACCTTGTGGTACAAAATCACTGCTGGATTGCTATCCATTATGTCCCAGTAATGGACACACTCCCACTAAGTCACTTCCCTTCAAGTAACTTTCCTGGAAGTCACATTCATGACTTCTACTTCCAGCTCATTGACAAGTTGTAGCACCTGCGAAGCCCGGAAAGGGGGCACTTTTACCTGGGGGCATGCGACCCAGAATAAAGCCGGGGTCTGTTACTGAGAAGAGAGAGAGTGGGTATAGGGTCAGCCAGCAGTATCTGCCACAAAGTGGATTGAGAATGGAGCTGGGGAGACCAATTTAGTACAAGAGCTAAGTAGTAATACTTGCAGTATCTTACAGAAGAGAGTTAATTGCTAGTCTAGAAATGTAAGAATGTGTTTGGTAACTAAATAGAGAATGTATTTTGGGAAAACTGGAAGATTGAAGCCCTTATTATTATTGCTTTTTAAAGATTTATTTATTTGAGAGAGAGAGAGAGAGAGAATGTGAGCATACAGATGGAGAGGGAGAGGGAGAAGCAGACTCCCCGCTGAGGAGGGAGCCTGATGCTGGACATGATCCCAGGACCCTGGATCATGACCTGAGCCGAAAGCAGATGCTTAACTGACTGAGCCACCCAGGTTCTCCTGAAGCCATTATTTTGATACCATTCTGTTCAAGTTCTGGGAGCAAAAATTATGCTTAAATTATTTTAACCCTTGAGTTAAAGAGATTCTTTCCAACTAAGCTTATCATAAAATTAAGTATTTTGGTGCTAAAGAGGATGAACACTGATAAAAATGGCATCAATAGAAATTATGATCTCAGGGTCATGAGATTGAGCCCCTTGTGGGGCTGTGCACTCAGTGTGGAGTCTGCTTGAGGTTCTCTCCCTCAGGTAGAGGGGCAGAGGAAGAGGGAGAGAGAATATTAAGTAGATTCCGGGCTGAGTATGGAGCCCAGTGTGGAGCTCAGTCTTACGACCTTGAGATCATGACCTGTGTTGGAACTAAGAGTCTGACTCTTAACCAACTTGACCCCCCCAGGCACCCCCATCTTAATCATTTTTAAGTGTAGAGTGTCATGAAGTACATTCATATTTTTGTGTGCCATCATTACCATCCTTCACAGAACTCTTCATCTTGTAAAACTGAAACCCTGTACCTTTAACTCATTTCTCCCCTTCCCCTAGCTTCTGGCAATCACCATCCTACTTTCTGTCTTTATGAATTTTCCTACTACTCCAGGTGCCTCAATAGAAGTAGAATAACATAGTATTTGTCCTTTTGTGACTTACTATGTCATCTAGTATGTTCTTAAGGTTAATCTATGTTGTAGCATGTGTCAGAAAAAAAAAGGAAGATCTAATTGGCTTTATTAAGTGATTCATGAATCAGGCAGCGTCCCATCTAGCAAGTGGAGAGGTGCTCTAAGGAGTAGCATAAGATGGAAAGTTTTTATAGGAAAGAGTGTGGGGCAAGGAAGTTATAAGGCAAAGAGAAGAAAGGACAGTTTCAGGCAAGATAACATGCCCTTAAGGGAATGGGCTGGGGCATATTATACAGATTACCTCATCTTCATTTGGGGGATAGAGAAGGCCTATGGCACATATTACCTCATTGGTGCTGGTCAGAAAATTTATAATGGACCAGTTAAGACACTAGAGGTTGAGGGGCTCCTGGGTCGCCCAGTTGGTTAGCTCAGGTCATGATCTCAGGATCCTGGGATTGAGCCCCTTGTTGGGCTCTGCGCTCAGTGTGGAGTCTGCCTCTTCCTGCCCCTCCCCCTGCTCGCTCGCTCTCTCCCAAATAAATGAATAAATAGAATCTTAAAAAAAAAAAAAAAGACATTGGAGGTTGAGACTACAATTATATCTGGTATTAAGCCCTGGTTTACTGACATGGGGACCTTAAACAAAGTGATGCCATTTGGGGGCCTGTGATTTTCTTTTTTCTTTTTTCTTTTTTTTTTTTTTTAAGATATATTTATTTTGGAGAGAGAGTGGGTGAGAGAGAGAGAGCGCAAGCAAGCTAGGGAGCAAGAGGACATACACATATGTGCGGGGAAGGGGAAAGGGACAGAAGGAGAGAAATCCTTAAGCAGACTGCCTGTTGAGCACAGAGCCTGAGGCAGCGCTCCATCTCATGACCCTGAGATCATGACCTAAGCCAAAATCAAGACTCAGCCACTTAATTGACTTGGCCACCCAGGATTCCCCTCTCCCCAACCCTTGATTTTCTTTTTAACAGTTGTCACCTAGAGATCACACTCGTGATTTAACTGAGAGATGTGTTCATAATTTAAGGCATGAGTAGCACTCTTGGTTACTGCTCTGGAAAGTTCCCACAGTTGTTGCAGTTTTTTTGTGTGGTATTCATAGGTCATGATGTTTTTTTGCTTAATCTCTGTGATATGCACAAGTAACAAGTTAAGGTTTGCAGTTTTTAAGTCAGTCATTCTCTTTGTTCCTTTTCTGAGGAGATCGTTTGCTTGGTGGTTAGTGGCTGCAAACAGTCATTTAACTTAGAGCCTTTGTGAGAATACAATCTGCCAGGGAGTATTATGATTACTGTAAACAGGATAATTTCCAGTGTTTGGAGGACATTTCAAAGCCATGGTCCCCAAGACCCAAACAAGTTAAAAACATGTAGGTCTAAGAAAGACCCCCTGAAGGAGTCACCTTTTTTGGACAAGTGGCCTGCTGAGTGATCTTAGTAGTCATGTTTCAACTTCCCCAGAAATGTTAATCCCGGTGTTACTGCTGGTGTTGGCTGTAACAAACTCCCGAGCTCCTTGCTCAGCTAAAAGATAACCAAAACTATCCTGTCATCAAGAACAACTTTGACTAGAAAGTCTAAGGATTTTTTTTTGGGGGGGGGAAGCAGGGAGCAGCTATTATTTTAGCAGCAGATTTTGCAATAATTTTAGAATGAAGAAGTTCTTGATCATAGCCTCATTACATTTATCCCTAACCAGGGAAATAGGGATCTGTCAAAGAAGTAGATCCTGAATCATGACTATTTCCTGTTAGGTCCCTTTTATTTTTTTTTTAATTTACTTATTTTTTTTTTTAAAAAGATTTTATTTATTTATTTGACAGAGAGATTGAGATCACAAGCAGGCAGGGAGGCAGGCAGAGAGAGGAGGAAGCAGGCTCCCCACTGAGCAGAGAGCCTGATGCGGGACTCGATCCCAGGACGCCGGGATCATGACCTGAGCCCAAGGCAGCAGTCCAACCGACTGAGCCACCCAGGCATCCCTGCTAGGTCCCTTTTAAATTAGCAGTGTAAGTTGAGGGGAACCTTCCAATGAGATGTCTCATTTTGCTTTTAAAAGATTAGGGGCATATGGGCTGGGTGGCTTAGTGGGTTGAGCCTCTGCCTTCGGCTTAGGTCATGATCTTAGGGTCCTGGGATCAAGTCCCGCATCGGGTTCTCTGCTTGGCAGGGAGTGTGTTTCCTCCTCTTTCTCTCTGCTTGTCTCTCTGCCTACTGGTGCTTTCTCTCTTTCAAATAAATCAATAAAACCTTAAAAAAAATTAGGGGGGTTGCCTGGGTGGCTCAGTGTGGTTAAGCCTCTGCCTTCAGCTCGGGTCATGATCTCAGGGTCCTGGGATCGAGCCCCGCATTGGGCTCTGTGCTCAGCAGGGAACATGCTTTTTCCTGTCTCTGTCTGCCTCTCTGTCTTGTGATCTCTTGTGATCTCTCTTGTGATCTCTCTCTGTGTCAAATAAATAAAATCTTAAAAAAAAAAAAAATTAGGGGCAAAGTTAGATTTTCTCCCAGCCTGAAACAAAAGGTTGTTCTCTTTACCAGCAATGACCTGGGAGATAAAGATGAGGGCACAATCATTCCAGGTCAATGCTAGAGGAAAGGAAAGGAGGAGGAGAAAGTTTCATGTTTAGTTAAGTATGAAGTCTTGATCTATCATCTTGGGTGGAAACAGTCTCCCTTGATGTCAGCTACTTCTCTTCCTCGTCAAATTGATTTGGAGATTTCTAGTGTCCGTACGTAGTGGGTGTTGGCTGGAGCCTTCTGTGAGATGTGTATCCAAGGTTCAACGCCTTTTAATTTTGCAGCGTTGTCAGTCATCAGGAGCACTTGGTAAGATCCCTTGCAATAAGGTTTTAGGGCTGTGATCCCCTGGTGATGTTTCTGGAATTCACCATCACCAGACTGTGACCAACAGGATCCTTTGAATTGGGATCTGGGATGGCTTAATCTGTTGATAATAGGCTTGAGCTTGAGACATTAGAGACTTACAGTAGCTGGTCATACTGGCCCAAAGCAACAAGGGATCAGCGGGAGGTGGTATGCCAGACATTGGTCTGCTGCGATTTTCTTATGTGGAATGAATTCGTTTCTCAAAGGGGATGCTGGGAACAGTCAGCAAGATCAAAAGCAGTTGTTTAGCCAGGGAAGTCAGTAATTTTTGCAGGTTTTGAAGTTTTAAGTTTGAGGATCCGATTCGTTCTTTCAACCTTGCTTGATGACTGAGGGTGATACGGGCAATGATAATTCCAAGAAGTTTGCAAGTTTTTCATTAGGGCTTGTATGGTCTTCCCAGTCAAGTGGGTGCCTCCATCATTGGAGATTACAGGAGGTATGCCCCAAGTATACTACAAGTTGTTTATCCATTCATCCCCCAGTGTAGACTTGGGTGGCTTCCACTTTTTAGCTATTATGAATAATGCTGCTATGAACATGAGCATATAAATGTCTCCTTGAGAATCCCTGCTTTGAATCCTTTTGGCTCTACCTGGAAGTGGATTGTGGGATAGTATGGTAATTCTATTTTTAATTTTTTGAGGAACTGCCATACTGTTTTCTCTTGCAGCTGCACCATTTTACATTCTCACCAGCAGTACACAGAGGTTCCCATGTCTCCACATCCTCACCAACACTTATTTTCCTTCTTTAAAAAAAAATTGGTAGTAACCATCTTAATGGGCATGTGGTACTATCTCATTATGTTGAATTTTTTTGAAGCTTATAAAATGTTTAAGAGTGAGTTATATAATCACATGGCAACAATTTAATTAATTTTTTAAATATTTATTTATTTTAGAGAGAGAGGGAAGGAGAGAGAGCAGGGGGAGGGACAGAGGAAGAGGGAGACAAGCTGACTCCTTGCTGAGTGGGGAGCCTGATGTGGGGCTCTGAGGACCCTGAAATCATGAACTGAGCCAAATCAAGAATCAGATGCTTAACTGGCTGAGCCATGCAGGTTTCCCTATTTATTTATTTTTAAGTAGGTTCCACACTCAGCATAGGGCTTAAACTCACAACCTGAGATCAAGAGTAGTATGGTCTACTGACTGAGCCAGCCAGGTGTCCCACATGGCAGTAATTTAAAAAAATGGGACAAAATCATTCAATCTTGCTAGTCTAACACCAGTATTATTTTACTGTTATTTGGAGATAACTGTCTATCTATCTATCTATTTCATGACTGGGCTCATAAGCATTTCTCTCTTTTTTTTTTAACATATTTTCTACAACAATCATTTGAATTTTAATTTTCCGGGAAAATGTTGCAAATGCTAAAGGATCTATATAGCATGATTGATTACACTGAATTCAATGGAACATTTATGAAGAAATTGAATATTTATTATTATATGGTTTCTTACAGTAGATAAGTGCCCGGCTTGTATGATTTTTAATTCCATAGACTGTATGACACAGTGACAAAGAGTGTGGCTCTTCAAGTAGTGTGTTTGAATTGCACATCTGCTACTTCTGGCTGTGTGTGTGTGTGTGTGTGTGTGTGTGTTTTAAATTTTTTAAAAAATGATTGTATTTAATTATTTGAGAGAGAGAGCATGAGAGGAGAGAAGTGGGACTCGATCCCAGGACTCCAGGATCATGACCCGAGCCGAAGGCAGTCGCCCAGCCACTGAGCCACCCAGGCGCCCCATGGCTGTGTGTGTTTAAGCAAGCTTCTTAAGGTCTTGGGTCTCAGTTTCTTTATTTGTAAAGTGAGGGTAAAATCTCTGAATTATGAAGACCAAATGATCTCATGCCCGTGGAGCTCTTAGAATTGTGTCTGGCACATCATACGTTCCGTAGAAGACTTTGCTGCCATTATTGTTTTATCAGGTGGGATATTATCTGTTTGGTTTTTAGAAATATATGCAATACGCAGGTAGTTCCTGTGTCTCAGATCCTGTCAGTTAGTTTAGACAGTCACAAGCAGCACTTTAAAGAAGGGCCCAGTCTCTAAGATTGTTTGGGACTTAAAAGAAGATAAATCCGAGGCAGATAGTGCTGGGCAAAATGCTAAATCAGTAATATGATACAACCCTCCCTTGGGGACGGTGACCTTTCTGGCTGCCATTTAGCTCTGACAAGTACTCTAGGCTCTTCTGGCCAACTCAGTCTTTTTTGCTTTGGGCCATCTTCCCCATCCAGTTCTCCAAATTCCTTGGCTTGGCACTCTGTAGTTCCTCTATATGACCAGTTTTTTCTTTTTTTAAAGAATATTTATTTGAGAGTGAGAGAGAGCACAAGCAGGGGGAGCAACAGAGGGAGAGGGGAAAGGCAGAATCCCCGCTGAGCAGAGAGCCCGATGTGGGGTTCGATCCCATGACCCTAGGATCATGACCTGAGCCGAAGGCAGATACTTAACTGACTCAACCACCCAGGTACCCCTGTATGACGACTTTTTTTTTTTTTTTTTTAAAGATTTTATTTATTTATTTGAGAGAGATAGTGTGAGAGAGAGCATGAGCGAGGAGAAGGTCAGAGAGCGAAGCAGACTCCCCATGGAGCTGGGAGCCTGATGTGGGACTCGATCCCGGGACTCCAGGATCACGCCCTGAGCCGAAGGCAGTCGTCCAACCAACTGCGCCACCCAGGCGTCCCTGTATGACGACTTTTATTAAGTTGTTAATTTAAGTCAAATGCACTGATTTAAATTCTTACAAAATATAGCATTCTGTGATTTTTAAAGTCTTTTTTCTTTTGATATTCCTTGTAAATCTGTGAGATGGTAAAGGAGCTCTCATGGAACAACTCTGATTGTACTAAGAAATTAAGTGGGCTGCCTGATGTTGCAAGGCAACTGAATGATTTATCTGGAGCTTGAACTCAAGCCACCTGACTTTAGGGCCAAAGTTTTGTAATGCTATGTTTCTTTCTTGACATACCATGTTTTACTTTGTAGCTTCTTTCCTAATTATTTGATGACATTTTTAAGGATCTCTAAATATTACATAAAGATAAAATCTGCCCTCTTTTAAATTTAATAGCTACTAAAATTTATCTGATTCCCTCATGTCCAAACTGCATTTTACAATCTTTTATCCCTATCATTAGAAAACAATGAGATGAAATCTGAGTTCTAAATATTTTACCTGATTACTTACTTAGTTTTTTACATGGAAGTTTTCTGAAGAGCTTTTCATGTTTCATGCTTATATTCATTTTATAATATTGGAACAAGGTAGATTTACCCCCTTACTGCCTAGCATGTGTAGTACCTCGCTCAGTTCAAAATTACTGTCAAACTTGGCATTAGAATATCTTTTCAGTCCTACTTTTCCCTTTTTCTTCTACCTTGTCCTCTTGCAGGTCTGTTTCCAGTTGTTTTTCTCCAGTATCTCCAATAATCTCATGTCCTAAGATGGAATTTAGCTTGAGCTGTAGGGTCTATCACACTCCATTTTGTGAAGAATATTTTTCTATGTAATTTCTTTCATATTCTTATGTGTGTATTGGCTCTTCACATAATTTTATTTTTAATATTTATGTATTTATTTATCTTTAAATACGTCCAGTGCCCAACATGGGGCTTGAACTTACCACCCTGAGATCAAGAGTCGCATGCTATACCGACTGAGCCAGCCAGATGCCCCATCTCTCACATAATTTAAAAAATTAAATTGTGCTTTGACCATATATGAATTCATACTTGTTGCTCTTTTAGTATTTCAGAGACATTAAATCACTTCTGTTGGTGGGAGTATACATTAATTAAGGCTCCCCTTTTACTTTTTTCCACATAATTAGCTACCTAGTATATAATGAACTCTGAATATTATCAATATATGGTTGATGTGCTCACTGTCAAATCTAAAATCCAATTTCCTTGGCAGATATATAGACTTATGATAGGCATTTGGCATTTTGTGTTTTGGGCAGTGTAACTTTAAACTACATAAACTTCTCTGCCTTTTGCCTCTGCTGTGTTCATAGATACCAGGAGGGCTTCGTGTATGGACATCAAGCGTTGGAGGTAGCAGACTTTTCAGCAGAAGGTAAAGCAGAGTGTTGCCTTCTGGTGTCATTGTGTGTGTGTGCTGGGGTGGGTATGTGACAGGTGAGAACTCTTCACGAATGTCATCACAAATAATTTATAATAATGCATTAAATAATTCACAAAATTTAAGAACAAGTTGTATAATTTTATTCAGTATTATTAAAATCCATACCAAATAGAAAACTTTAGACTGAATTTCACCCTCTGCTGTTAACGAAACAGTAGGGGTGATTAAGAAAAGAGAGCATTAGCATCATGTACAGTATCTACTGTCTAGCTGTCTCAGACCTAGCTTCATGATGATTTCTTCCTGGGAAGTTGTCCAAGTCATTATTCATCTGCTGTATTCTTCCCTGCTGCTCCTTTTACTGAAAGATTGCTTCACAATAGAGGCAGCCTAGTCCATGACTCATGACTAGAGGATAGACATTCTTGCTGTAGGTCCCATGTGCCAAAAATGTTAGTTTCCAATATGTTAATTACCTCTCTTTTCAGAATGTGTTAATATGCCCTTCTCTCAAGTTAGTTCTTGTTTCAGTAGAGAAACAAACACATCCCACATATTTGTAAAATATGTTTTTATAGAGACCTTCTTAATGAGTTACTTTTTAAGAAAATAATGTGACATACCTTTCCTGGGCAATGCTTCTTTAATTTTTTCTTTTTTTTAAGGGAAGCAAAGGCAAAAATGAACTATTGGGATTTCATCAAGATCAAAAGCTTTTTTTTTTTAAATAGAAACATTTTTTCCCTTTTATATGCCAGGTATGATAACTACTACTTTCTGTGAACTCATAAAACCATTTATGAACTTTCTTCAGATGACACTTGTATAGAGGGGCTTTTTTTGTTGTTGTGGTTGTTGTTGTTTTTAAGATTTTATTTATTTACAGACACACACAACAAAGATTTTATTTATTTATTTGACAGAGAGAGGGAGAGATCACAAGTAGGCAGAGAGGCAGGCAGAAAGAGAGGGGGGAAGCAGGCTCCCTGCTGAGCAGAGATCCTGATGGGGGCTTGGTCGCAGGACTCTGAGATCATGACCTGCGCCGAAGGCAGAGGCTTAACCCACTGAGCTACCTGGGTGCCCATTGTTGTTTGTTTTGTTTAACCATCTATAGATGCTAACAAATGTATTCTTAGACATAAAGTTCATAATGTGACTAGTTTTTAGAGAGAAATCTGAATGGGAATCAAAGGAATGATTTCCTTACAAATAAAAGGAATTCAAAGGAATTCAAAGGAATGATTCAAAGGAATGATTTCCCCACAAATAAAACTTGCTTTCTGGAAGTTTTATTTGTGGCGGTGCACATTACATCTTATGTGCAGGTTGTATACCTTACACAAAGTCAAGGTTATATATATATATATATATATATATATATATATATTTATATTTATATGCATATGTATATTTTAGGGTTGTACATATTCTTTAAATTTCTATTCTGTGCCCAACACAGACTCCATCTTAAAATCAACTGAGTTTAACTATTTCTTTCATTTCCTCCTATTCAGAGAAGCTTCTTTTATTAACAGGGGGAGAGTTAATGAGAAGATAGATGAGTTTCAGACTGTTTATTGTGGTTAGTTGCAATTTTACCTCTTAGGCCCTCTCTCCTTTCCTTTACTATTTTCTATTTACCAGTAATAGTGGATGTAATTTCTTGAAGGCCTGTTCATGCTTCATTTTCAGACTAGTTGGCGCTACAGCCTTGTATTTGCTTAATTAACTCTTGGAGTGTGGTATATTTTCTTACCAGTTGAGAATCTCAGTAGGTTATTCTAAGTACTAGTATAAAAGATAGAAAGTTCTGCTTCTGTCAAGGCAGAGAAAGATTCTCCTCCCCAGGTCCTCACCCCCCAGCTTCTATGAGAAAGACGTGGTGACATGGATGGCTTTTAAAGTATTTTTTCAAAAATAATTGCCTTTATTTTTTAGGGCAGTTTTAGGCTTACAGAAAAATTGAGTGGAAAGTACAGAGAGCTCTCGTATATCCCTTACTGCCTCCTCTTCCTATTAATTAATGTCTTGCTTTAATGTGGTACATTTGTTGTAATGGATGAGCCAGTATCGTTACATCATTTTGAATTAAAATCCACACTTTACCTTACAGTTCACTCTTTTTATTGTAGATGTTCTGTGGGTTTGACAAATGTACAATCAATGTATTCACGAATATGATATCATACAGAATAATTTTGTTGCCCTGAACGTGCTCTACCCATTCATCCCTGGCTCCTTCTCTTTGAGCCCCTGGCAACCACTGGATCTTTTCCCACCTCTATAATTTTTACCTTTTCCAGAATGGCATAGTTGTAATCACACAGCGTGTAGCCTGAGCTTAGCTTCTTTCATTTAGTAATAAGCATTTTAGCTTCCTCCATGCCTTTCCATGGCCTGATGCTCCTTTCTTTTTAATGCAGAGTAACATTTCATTGTCTGGATATACCATAGTCTATTTATCCATTTACCTACTGAAGGTTATCTTGATTGCTTCCAAGTTTTGGCAATGATGAATAAAGCTGCTATAAACATTCATGTGCCGATTTTTGTGTGGCTATAGTTTTCAATTCATGTGGGTAAATACCAAGGAGTGTAATTGTTGGATCATATGATAAAAGAATGTTTGGTTTTGTAAGAAACTGCCAAACTCTTCCAAAGTGGCTGTATCATTTTGCTTTTCCACCAACAATAATGAGTTTTGCTATTGTTTCATATCCTTTTCAGCATTTGATCTTTTGGATTTTAACCATTCTAATAGGTGTATAATGGTATCTCATTTTGTGTATTAATTTGCAACTGTCTAATGACACATGATGTTGACCATCTTTTCATATGCTTACTTGTCATCTGCATATCTTCTTCAGTGAGATGTTTGTGCAGATCTTTTGCCCATTTTAAAATGGAGTTATTTCTTCTCTTATTGTTGAGTTTTTTTTTTTTTTAAAGTAGGCTCCAATGCCCAATGCAGTGTTTGAACTTACCACCCTGAGATGAAGACGACTTGAGCTGACATCAGGGTCAGACACTTAACCAACTGAGCCACCCAGGTGCCCTGCATTGTTGAGGTTTTCTTTTTTTTTTTAAAGATTTTTATTTATTTGACAGAGACACAGTGAGAGAGGGAACAGAAGCAGGGAGAGTGGGAGAGGAGAAGCAGGCTTCCTGCTGAGCAGGGAGCCTGATGCAGGGCTCCATTTCAGGACCTCAGGATCATGACTCAAGCCCAGGGAGATGCTTAACGACTGAGCCGCCCAGGTGCCCCTAATTTAAACAATATTAACTTGTATGTTTTGAATATCAGTCCTTTAATAGACACTATCTTGCAAATATTTTCTCCTAATCTGTGGCTTGTCTTTTTAGTCTCATAAATGTCTTTCGCAGAGCAGAAGTTTTAAATTTTAGTCAAAAGTTATCTCCAAACTTAAAGTCATTCTAGATTTTCTCTTCCATTATCTTATAGGAATCTTATTGATATATAGTTTACATTTAGATCTATGTTCCATTTTGAATTAATTTTTGTGAAGGGTGCAAGGTCTGTGTCTAGATTAATTTTTTTGCATGTGGATGTCCATTAGTTCAAGCACCATTTGTTGAAAGACTATTTTTTCTCTAATGCTATCCTTTGTTGCTTTGTCAAAGATTATTTGACTATATTTATCTAGGTCTATTTTTGGGCTCTCAGTTCCATTCTGTTAATCTATATGCTTATTCTTTTGCCAGTGCTACCCTGTCTTGATTACTGTAGCTTTTTTTTTTTTTTTTTAAAGATTTTTATTTATTTATTTGTCAGAGAGAGAGGGAGAGAGAGTGAGCATAGGCAGACAGAGAGGCAGGCAGAGGCAGAGGGAGAAGCAGGCTCCCTGCCGAGCAAGGAGCCCGATGTGGGACTCGATCCCAGGACGCTGGGATCATGACCTGAGCCGAAGGCAGCTGCTTAACCAACTGAGCCACCCAGGCGTCCCTACTGTAGCTTTTTAGTAAATCTTGAAGTTGGGTAATATCAGTGTTCTGCACTCTTCTTTTTTAATATTATGTTGGATATTCTGAGTCCTCTGCTTTCCCATGTCAATTTAAGAAACACTTTGTCAATACCCACAGAATAACGGAGTGAGATTTTGATTGGGATTTTGTTGAATCCATAGATAACATTGGGAGAAACAGACATCTTGTCAATATTGGGTACTTGTCTTCTTGGGTACCTGCTTGGAATATCTATCTATCCTTTATTTAGATCTGTTTTGATTTCTCTCCTCAGTTTTCCTTGTATAGGTCTTCTACATGTTTTGTTAGATTCATTCCTAAGTATTTCATTTTTGGGGGGGTGCTAATGTAATGTTGTGTTTTCAGTTTCAATTCCAACTTTTATTGCTGGTATATAAGAAAGTGATTGACTTTTGTATATTAACCTTGTATCCTGCAACCTTGCTATAATCATTTATTTGTCCCAGGAGTTTTTTGTTGATTCTTTACGATTTTCTCCAAAAGCAGCCATACCATCTGTGAACAGAGTTTTATGTCTTCTTTCTCAATCCATATACTTTTTATTTCCTTATCTTACTGTATTAGCTAGGACTTCCAGTGTGATATTGAATAGGAGTGCCTTATTCCTGATCTTAGCAGGAAAACCATCTAGTTTCTCTTCATGAAGTATAAGGAATCTCGATAGATTATCCTAATCAGTAGTACAAGAGATGCAATTTACTATTCATATTAGATCATAGGAGGATTCCTTCCCCTCATTGAAATTTCTGTAGGATGGGATTAGGAGCACTCAGATAAGGTTAAACATCTACCTTGGCTCTCCTATAAACCTCCATTAGAAAGGGAGATAACCAATAACATTAGTCCTCTAATCAATTAATCCATAAGCTACTTGATTGTTAGTTGCTAGGTATTGTGATGGCTACAAAGGTACACATGATAATGATACCTCCTCTCCGGAAACTTATTATCCATATAGGAAAGGTTAATTTCAAATGTTATGTTTTGTTTTGGCTAATATTTGCCCAAAACTCATATTCCTGTGTTACTTCCTAAGTAACACAGGGGTGAGGGGTAGAAGGAAATGGAGAAAGATAATCCTTTTTTTTAAGATTTATTTATTTTAGAGAGGGATGGGGGAAGGGCCAGAGGGTCTCAGGCAGACTCTCCTGTGAGCAGAGAGTCTGACATGGGGCTCGATTTCACGACCCTGAGATCATGACCCGGAGATCACAACCCGAGCAGAAGCCATGATTCAGACACTTAACCAACTGCACCCCACAGGTGCCCCCAGAGAGAATCTTAAGTAGGTTCCAAACCCAGGATCTCACAACCCTGAGATCATCACCTGAACTAAAATCAAGAATCAGACACTTAACCAACTGAGCCACCCAGGTACCCTCTTCCCAAGCATTTTAACTGAAATGCCTATTCATGGACTTCTTTCATATTATTCTAAGAAAAGTTTACAATTTTGATGCAAGAACTGACAGTTATTGAGCCTATAGCTGGACACAGTGCTAGGCACTTTACATATGTGATCTCAATTATTTTCAAAACAATTGTGTGGTGTTGTTACTATTATTCTCAGCTTACAAATGCAAAAACTGATAACCTGAAGGTGTAAGTAACTTATTAACTGTGTGACTTAGTATAACAGGTGTATAATTCCATATCCCATGCTCTCGAAGTCATACATCATGGAAAAGTACCATATGAAGTGGTGAATGATGAATGTCATATGTATAATACAGAGTTGGGCTTGGTGAATGCAGGGACGAGGGCTTTGACCTTAGACTGGAGTGTTACAAAATTTTTGGAAAGCTTGTCTAATGGATAGGAATAATAAGTGGGATGAGAGGGACGCCTGGGTGGCTCAGTTGGTTAAGCAGCTGCCTTCGGCTCAGGTCATGATCCCAGCGTCCTGGGATCGAGTCCCGCATTGGGCTCCTTGCTCCGCAGGGAGCCTACTTCTCCCTCTGCCTCTCTGTCTGCCTGTGCTCACTCTCTCTCTCTGACAAATAAATAACATCTTAAAAAAAAAAAAGAATCAGAGAGTCAAATAACATTAGCTGGTTCTTCCTCATTTAAAAAAAAAAATAAGTGGGAAAAGAGATCAGGGAGTCCATCACCATGGAAAAGTTAGTCAAAAATAGGAAGTATTTTGTGATTTGACAATATAGTATAAAAATATAAGAAAAATTCCTGCTGTAGTAGCAAAATGCCATAGAGCAAGTTTTGTCTTTTATTTATTTTTAAAGACTTGATTGATTGATTGATTGATTGATTTAGAGCACACTGAATGCGGAGCCTGCTAGGGGTTTGATTAGAATATATAACCTGAAATCAAAATGCTTAACTGTCTGAGCCACCCAGGCACCCCTGTCTTTTTTATTTTAAATGAGAATTCCTATCCTCCATTTTTCTCTTAAAATCATTTCAACTGGATTTGCTTATCAGGTTTTGAGTATGAGAGAGTAGATCACAGAACCACTCCCTCCATGTCATTGGTCCCCAGCCTTGTCTTGCAGCAAGTAGAGTGGCTAGTGCAGAGAGAGCAAAAGCCAGGGAGAAATGGCAGATCAAAGGAATCTTTAAAAAAAATATTTTCCTAAAATCAAGTATGTTTTATTTATCCCTTCCTCAGATCTCATTTGGTTAAGTACCCCACAGATAGCCTTTAATATGCGAAGGCTGTGGAGTTGTAAAGGCGAGAGGAGGTATCATTGTTTTCAGTGAATTTAGTGTTTAGTTTGGGAAGACCAGAGTAAAGGAAATAATGAGGACACTTAGCAATGTTCAGCACCAAATCATGTTGTTTACAGTGTTATTACTGTAGGATCCTTTTTCTTAAATGATGCTCTTTAGGGTTCTTCTGTCCTCTCTTCCAGCCTCAAGATTTCCTTTCCTAAATGCTTTCACATCTCTGTCTCCAGCCCATAGTCTCCCTTCTAAGCTCTTGGTTCACCCAAATGCCTTTTGGGCATCTCCATTTAGACACCACCACAGTCCTCTCAACTTCAACTTACCAAAAACATCAAATCACAAACACACACATTGCTTAAAATCCTTTTTTTCTTGGGATAAAGTCCATTTTCTTTGGGGCACCTGGTGGCTCAGTCGGTTAAGCATCCGACTCTTGGTTTCAGCTCAGGTCATGGTCTCAGAGTCCTGAGATTGAGCCCCATGCCAGGCTCTGGGCTCAGTGGGGAGTGTACTTGGGATTCTCTCTCTCTCCTCTCCTTCTCCCACCCTCCCACCCCCCAGACTCTGTCTCTCTCAAATAAATCAATCTTTAAACAAAAGTTCAGTCTCTTTAATGTGGCTTGCCTGTTCTGCTTGATCTGGCCGAGCCTCCTCCTCCTTCAGCTTTTTCTTGCTTTCCCCTGTTCTACATCAGCCTTACTGAACATCAAGGGCGTAATACTCTTTTGCCTGCAGTGCATGCTGTTGCCTTTTTCCAGAAGGGGAATAAGAAGACATGAAGCTGTAGTGATTAAAAAGCACAGACTCTGGGGGCACTGGGGGCACCTAGGTGGCTTGGTGGGTTAAAGCCTCTGCCTTTGGCTGGGGTCATGATCCCGGGGTCCTGGGATTGAGCCCCGTGTCGGGCTCTCTGCTCGGTGGGGAGCTTGCTTCCCCCTCTCTGCCTGTTGCTCTGCCTACTTGTGATCTCTCTCTGTCAAATAAATAAATAACATCTTTCAAAAAAAAAAAAAAAGCAGAGACTCTGAAGATAGACTTCCTAGATTCAGGTGAATCCTGAGTCTGCCCCTTACCTAGCTGTGTGACCTACAGTGAGTTACTTAACCTCTCTGCTTTCAGTGTCCTCATCTATATGACTGAATGGCAATAGTATCTGCTTCACAGCATATTGTGAGGATTGAAAGAGTTAGTAGAGTGAGGCTTTTCAAGTGGTGCCTGCCTCATACTGAGGACCATATAAATATAGCCATTATTATAATGCTTACTATAAATGTGTTGTGCTATTGGATGGTATTACTTTTTATGTTTTTAGGATGATTTAATGATAACAAAAAAAATACGTTGTTTCCCCATAAATTACGAGTTGATGGGCTAGTTCTTACAATTGCTATTTATCTTTTTTCTTGGATGAGCAGCAGCTTTATATTCCTAACTTCTTGTCTTTTAGCTTTTTAGTGACTAAAATTTGGTCTTAGGTTGACATTCGTATGAAGTGGATCATTTGACAACATTAGGCTTACCTGGATTTTTATACAAACTAACTCAGGTAAACCTCCATGGAAACTTTTATTTTTTTTATGTTATTTTAGTTTTTTAAAAGATTTTATTTATTTATTTTATTAGAGAGAGAGAGTACATAAGTGGGAGGAGGGGCAGAAGGAGAGGGAGAGAGAGAATCTCAAGCAGACTCCCCACTGAATGCAGAGCCTGATGCAGGGCTCAATCTCATGACCCTGAGATGATGAGAGCTGAAACCAAGAATCAGACACTAAGCAGACTGAGCCACCCCGGCACCCCCTCCATTGCAACTTTTAAAAGAAAATCAATTCTTTTTTTTTTTTTTTTAAGTTTTATTTATTTATTTGATAGACAGAGATAACAAGTAGTCAGAGAGGCAGGCAGGGAGAGAGGAGGAAGCAGGCTTCCTGATGAGCAGAGAGCCCAATGTGGGGCTCGATCCCAGGAACCTGGGATCATGACTTGAGCCGAAGGCAGAGGCTTTAACCCACTGAGCCATCCAGGCACCCCAGAAAATCAATTCTTTTTTTTTTTTTTTTTAAAGATTTTATTTATTTATTTGACAGACGGAGATCACAAGCAGGCAGAGAGGCAGGCAGAGAGAGAGGAGGAAGCAGGCTCCCTGCTGAGCAGAGAGCCCGATGTGGGGCTCGATCCCAGGACTCTGAGATCATGACCTGAGCTGAAGGCAGTGGCTTAACCCACTGAGCCACCCAGGCGCCCCAGAAAATCAATTCTTAATAGCTAATAATTAGTTGACTTTTTACTTTATGATTTATGTGCCAAGCTGATTAAAGTTTCGAGTAAAGTCCTTTAAAGGATTTCACTTTACACTTTAAAGTGTATTTCAAAGATTGTGGATTATAATAGTTCAAATTATAATCCTTGCTTGGGATCTAGCAGGGATACTTACTATATTATTATCATTATTATTGTTATTTTTTAAGATTTTATTTATTTGACAGAGAGAGACGCAGTGAGAGAGGGAACACAAACAGGGGAGTGGGAGAGAGAGAAGCAGGCTTTCCACTGATCAGGGAGCTCAATCCCAGGACCCTGGGACTGTGACCTGAGCTGAAGGCAGTCACTTAACCAACTGAGCCACCAGGCACCCTGTATACTTACTATATTTTTTAAATAGATTCTCCAAAAGGAAAATCTCTTGTTTTTTTTTCTATTCACAATTCTATTTACTTAAACCCAACACTTCCCAGAACACTTCTGATACCAGATGTGTGATTGATTTCTCATACTGACCAGTTCTCCAACATCAGCTGAATAGTCTACAGTTGAACTCAATTTTGACACTAACTGTTTGAGGTTGGTGCAGACTTCACAGACTAAGGGCTCAGCCCCACAAGACTGCCCCCAGCTTCAGACCCTCATAGAAAGTGGTGGGCTCCCAAGTCACCTACAACTTCTGTCCAGCTCTACTACAAATTCGATGTTCCCGTGACATCCTCCGCCAAGTTCAGTCTTTTGCTAGAATGGCTCACAGAACTCAGGAAAAGTTTAATTACTAGATTACAGGTTTATTACAAAGGATAGATTAAAGAATACAAATGAGCAGCCAGATGAAGAACAAATGGGGCTTGGTCTGTGTCTGGAAGGTCTGAAGCACCGGAGCTTCTGTCCCCATGTAGTTTTGGGGTATCCCAGCCTCTTGGCAAGTATATGTATTTTCTTTTTTTTTTTTTAAGATTTTTTTTTTAAAAGATTTTATTTATTTATTTGACAGAGAGAAAGATCACAAGTAGGCAAAGAGGCAGGCAGAGAAAGAGGGGGAAGCAGGCTCCCTGCTGAGCAGAGAGCCCGATGCGAGGCTCGATCCCAGGACCCTGAGATCATGACCTGAGCCAAAAGCAGCGGCTTAACCCACTGAGCCAGCCACCCAGGCCCCCCCTCCCCTTTTTTTAAAAAAAGATTTTATTTATTTATTTGTCAGACAGAGAGGGAGAGAGAGCGAGCACAGGCAGACAGAGAGGCAGGCAGAGGCAGAGGGAGAAGCAGGCTCCCTGCCGAGCAAGGAGCTCGATGTGGGACTCGATCCCAGGACGCTGGGATCATGAATCGAGCCGAAGGCAGCTGCTTAACCAACTGAGCCACCCAAGCGTCCCTTTTTTAAGATTTTTAAAAATTTATTTGACAGAGATCACAGGTAGGCAGAGAGGCAGGAAGAGAGAGAGGGGGAAGCAGGCTCCATGCTGAGCAGAGAGCCCGATGTGGAGCTCGATCTCAGAACCCTGAGATCATGATCTTAACCCACTGAGCCACCCAGGTGCCCCAAGTATATGTATTCTTGTTCACCCGTCTAGAGCTCTTAGAACTCTGTACTTCAGAGCTGAGGCTTCATTATGTAGGCATGATTGATTAAATTTTGACCATTGATTTTCAACCTCTAGCCCCCTTCTTGGGGATATGGGTGAGGTTGAGGGGTGGGGTGAAATTTCTCATCACCTAGTTTTCCCCCATATCGACCAGCCATCCAGTCGTTATCCAGAGACTTTCTAAACATTGCCTCATTATATAAACTCAGGTTTGGTTGAAAGGGACTTGTTATGAATAACAAAAGAGTTTCTTTTACTTTTATCCTCTGGAGCTATTCCAGGAACAAAAACCAGATATTATAATAAAAGATGCTCTTACACTCTAAACACTTAAGAAATTACAAGGGTTTTAGGAGATGTGAGCCAGGAACCCTGGAGGAAGTCCAAAATACATATTTCTTATTCTATCACAATATCACATTTTCTATCATCACAGTAGTTAAGGTTAACCAGGAAGATGTGCAAAACCTAAATTTTATCAAAAGAAGATTCCTGAGTGGTCTAGGTTTAGTAGAAACTCAAGTAGTATGGTGAAAAACTGATACATATTTAAATTTTAAGTGTTGGCTTTGAATCGTGATAGAGGCCTTCAGCTGCCCCCCTTTTGACTCAAACTTTTTAGTTGGGTTTTTCTTTCCCCTTTTTCTCTTGGCCCAGGCATTGGACCTTGAGGGCAGAGCAACCCCTGATGGGAACCAAAACTACCCCCTGAACCAGTAAGGACTGCACTGAGCTTTTAAGCCCCGCCTCGTGACTGAGTCCATGACCGCGATCTGTATGACCTTCACTGCCTGCCTGCACGTGCGCACCCACCTTTGCCCCATATTTTCTTTATATAAACCTGGAAGTAGTTTCAGCCCTTTGGAGATGGTCTTTGAGAAGCTAGTCCACAGTCTTCTTGCTCTTGGCCTTCCTTCCTTATTTCGCCACTGTTGCCCAGCTATGTTTTAATACTTGTCTTTAAGCTTCCGTGTACAACTTCCTTATTTTTCTTTTAACTTTCTAATTGCTGCCTATTTGTTATTTTCCTCCTCAGTTTTGTTTTATTGAGAAAAGTTTTGTAAAAGGAAAAAAGTTGAGGGACTCCTGGGTGGCTCAGTCGGTTAAGCGTCTGTCTTTGGCTCAGGTCATGAACCCAGGATCCTGGGCACCTTGCTCAGCGGGGAGCCTGCTTCTCCCTCTGCCTGCTGCTCCCCCTGCTTGTGCTCCCTAACTCTCTTCCTGTGACAAATAAATACATGATTTAAAAAAAAAAGGCAAAAAAAAGCAAAAAACTTAAATTGTAGAATAGTGAATATCCTATTATTATTACACTTACCCTCCACCTAGATTTCAGTTTTGTTACCATTTTTCTGTATTTCTTTATCTCTTACTCTGTATATATATACATGTGTGTGTGTCTTTTGTTGCTGTTGAGCCATTTTAAATAAATTGCAAGTGCCATGACCTGAGACCCCAAAATACTTGAACCTGTATCTCCTGAGAATGAAGATATTCTGCATAATCACCATAGATTATCCTCTACTTAGGAAAATTAAGTTGGGTGGCTTGGTGGGTGGCTTGGGTGGCTTGGGTGGCTCAGTCAGTTAAAGTGACTGTCTTTCGCTCAGGTTATGATCCCAGGCTCCTGGGATCGAGCCCTGCATAGGGCTTCCAGCTCCCCGGGGAGCCTGCTTCTCCTTCTCCCTGCTGCTCTTCCTACTTCTGCTCTCTTTCTCTATTTCTCTGTCAAATAAATAAATAAAATCTTAAAAAAAAAAGAAAATTAATAGAATAAAAATTGAAAGATAAAATTAACAATGATAAAATTGTCTAGTCTATAAATTAAGTTTTTACTGGTGTCCCACTAATAAACCTTTTCAGCTTTTTTTTTTTTTTTTTTTTTTTTTTTTAAAAAGTAAGCTCCATGCCCAGTATGGATCCCAATGCAGGGCTTGAACTCACAACCCTGAGATCAAGACCTGAGCTGAGATCAGGAGTCAGGTGCTTAACTGACAGAGCCACCCAGGTGCCCTATTTTTTAGTTGTTTTTATTTGAACTGCAGTCTACTCAAGATTTTCATGCACATTATTGGTTATTACATGTCTTGAATAGACTACCCTTACCCCCATCTACCTTATTTATCAATCTTTTTCTTCCATTCTTTTTAGCAGCCAGGCCAATTTTCTTATAGAGTGTCTCACATCTCGACTTGCCTGTTATGGTCTTTTGAAAATTTCTCTTTCTGTACGCTGTTGGAGGGCAGCATTAATTATAGGAGGACTTACCAACTCCAGTGGCATGGGTACTGTGAATGGGTTATGGGTCCTATTTTTAATCCTTTAAGTTCTTTTTTTTTTTTTTAAGATTTATTTCTTAATCTTAAGAGAGAGAGAGCATGAGTGGAAGGGGTAGAGGGTGAATCTCAAGTAGACTCTGCTGTGAGCATGGAGCCCCCTGCAGAGCTCAATCTGTTATCATGAGGTCATGACCTAAGCTGAAACCAGGAGTTGGATGCTTAACCAACTGCGCCATGCAGGCGCCCCTAATCCTCTAAGTTCTTTGGCCATCAGTGATTTTGGGGTCCTGGAAGCCTATGAGTTTCTTAACCTCTGCTGTGAGCACTGTTAGTTTATACGGGTAGGTTGGTACCATGATATGAAAGAACAGTGACTTCCATCTTCAGCCCTTTTTTCTTCTTAGCACTTTCTCTTGTGATCACATTTACTTCTATGTTTTTTTTTTTTTTAAGATTTTTATTTATTTTATTTGACAGAGAGAGAGATCACAAGTAGGCAGAGAGGCAGGCAGAGACAGAGGGGGAAGCAGGCTCCCTTCTGAGCAGAGAGCCCGATGCAGGGCTCCATCCCAGGACACTGAGATCATGACCTGAGCTGAAGGCAGCGGCTTAATCCACTGAGCCACCCGGCACCCCTACTTCTATGGTTTTAACAGTTGCTGGTGTAGTGATGTTTTCTTTTCCAAATTCCATTTGTTTTATTTCCTTTGGTTCATCTTCTTCTGGCTATCTAGTAGCCCCTTCAGAATCACCAGGTCCAAAATGAATTGATTCTCCGCTTGTGAACTGGCTCGTTGTCAGCATTCTTTTGGAGGGGGGGAGTGTAGAAGGGATAGTGTAAATGGCCTTACTTTCACTGAGAGAACACTCTGCGAGAAACCTCAGTCATCGTCAGCTGCTTCTCTGGCTGTTGAGCCCTCTCTCATACAAATACACAGATGTGCATACACATTTACGCATCAAGTATTTCTTTAATGCCTTCAGTGTGCCCATTTGGCTACGGTAGATGAGTCTATCTCTGGAATGCATCTTACATACATTCTTCCCATTCTTAACTATATTTACCCTGATTTTGGTCCTTATCAACCTTTTCCAGAGTTTTTACACTATTTGCCCAACCTCTGCTTTTAAATCCTCTAATCCATCCTGTACACTGTCTGCTTGTTGGGAGTACCCGTTCAATCATATGTTTCTCTTGCTTGAAAACTTCTGATGGTTTCCCATTCATTATACAGGAAAATGCCAACTTATTAGCATACCATATAAGACTATGCTAATTCTACTTTGCTCTTTTTGTGTTACTTCATGTCTCGTGTTCCAGCTATGTAAGTCTTCTGCTAATTTCTTGAATATAGCATAGATTTTAATCTTCAGATTTCGTCCATATATTTCTGGTGTCCATAAGACCCTGAGCCTTCTTTTTTGCTTAATGAAATCCTACTCACCTCTCAAGGTCCACTCAGATGTTCCCTTTGAACTTACATACCTGATAGCTTTCTGTCTATTCCTTCCACCAGAGCCAAAACCTTTCCATTCTTTATCTGATGTACTTTGCATATACATATGTGGTACTGCTTATCAGATGTATCCCTTGCTGGTGTGCCTCTCAGTGTAAAGGTTCACAAGGGAAAGGATCATCTTGCTCTTCCTATTGTTCCTAGAGCCCAACTCAAGGTCTGGCACACAGCACATGCACAAAGGAGAGTCTGGCATTACTTGTTATATTATCTTCTGTACCAAGTAAATTTGATTTGAGATTCAAGAATTCTCCTAGGAAGATAATATTTTATTTTAGAAAAATTTTTAAGGATTTTATTTGACACAGAGAGCACAAGTAGGGGGAGGGGCAGAAGGAGAGGGAGAAGCAGACTTTTTGCAGAGTAGGGAGCCTGATTGGGGGGGGGGCTCAATCCCAGGACTCTGGGATCATGACTTGAGCTGAAGTCAACCAGTTAACCAACTGAGCCACCCAGGCACCTGGAAGATAATATTTTATATTAACAATTTGGTTTATACAGCATATTTGCTAATGATTGCTTTCTGTGTAATACAGTCCTGAATTATTTGTTTTAAACTTAACACTCTGATGCCTTATGTCTTAAAGTATTACCGCAGATATAGTTGTTTTAATTGAAATAACTTCTGAGCCATACAAATTTGCTGTAATAGGAGTTTTGGAAGTTTTATCATTTTAGAGCCTTTTAATTAGTAAATGTTTATCTGGAATTGGAATTCTGAATGGACATAGTATAACATGAAAGACTGATTTTTAGAGAAAGAGATACATTGATCAGTTTTTAAGAAAACCCGAATAAAGGCAGTTTTCCAAACAAATGAAGGCAAAAAGAGAAACTTGTCAAATTTCCATGTTGAAAGGGAATCCTGAACTTCAGTGAGGAGACCATTATTGTATTTTGGTGATGTTTAGAGAATGAGTAGATGGAACGTTTGACAGATGAAGACATTAAGAGGGTGCTAGTACTATTTGACATTTTTCATTAATAAGGGGAATACCAAATAGAGTAACTTGTGTTACAGGTTTTTAATATTTCAGAATTATTTTAAACGTCTTTTATCGTTTAAACAAAAAAATTCCTGATAATTAAAGATATTATGGTTGAATATTGATATATAAAGATACTATGATGGGGCGCCTGGGTGGCTCAGTGGGTTGAGCCGCTGCCTTCGGCTCAGGTCATGATCTCAGGGTCCTGGGATCGAGTCCCGCATCGGTCTCTATGCTCAGCAGGGAGCCTGCTTCCCTCTCTGTGATTTCTCTCTGTCAAATAAATAAATAAAATCTTAAAAAAAAAAAAAGATACTATGATTGATATTATGGTTGAACTGTTAATGAGCGAAATGGTGTGGTATCTGGGTTTTGTTTCAAAATAATCAAGAGGAGGATAGGCAGTGGAAATAAGACTGGCCATATGTTGATGATTGTTGAAGCCATGTGACAGATACATAGAAGATCACTGTCATTTATTTTTTTGTTCAGTTTTGGAAAATTTCATGATAAAAAATTTTAAAATATTATGGTATTTTATAACAAAGGAAAGAGTTTTCCAGTGAAGAATCATTACTATTAGGCTGGCTGAATACTGAGTTCATAATATTGAATAACTCAGAATGATACCAACGTAAACCTGAGTGATCTTTTTTGGTTTTTGTTTTTCCAGTTTTTAAAAATTCCATATAGTTATGTTTTCCCCTGTGGGATGTGGAAGCCTCTTAATCTGTTAAGCCTAATTATCCCATATTAAAAGAAAGGGGTAGGATATTGATTTATGTCCACATCTTGAAGAAAAATTTGTTGGTAAGACTTGGGTTGTCGTATTGTTTGAAGGATAACTTATTGATAAAACCTAACTATAAAAACTGGTAATATTGTACCATCTTGGATACAATATCTCTGATGATTTCATTATTTGAGTTCTATTCTTAAGATTTGGAAAAGGAAATTTGACCAATTCATAGAATAGTTTGTCTTCTTAAAGGGTGTGAGAGAAAAAGTGTTCAGAGATTGTTCTGCCTTTTGTCTTTTCTTCCTTCTCTGTCTCTCTTCCTTTTCCCCTTCTTGCCTTGAGTTTTTTTCTAGATACCAATAAGGTCATCTTTGTGCTACTTCCTTTAATTTGGTAACATATATATATATAGGCTCAAGTCTTTTCAGTCTGAAAGTACTATAGTAGTTTCTCACCTTTAGGGCATCTCCCTTTTGAACTTCTCAGATATTTTCATTTTTGGTTGGAGTTTTTCTTTCTGTTGAAAAGAGTTGTTTGTGAGCTGAAGGACCTTCTGAGATCTGCCCAAGTCTTGTTCTTCGTGGTTTGGTCCTCACCATCAGCAAGCTCAGAACCTCAAGACTTCTCCTTGATTCAGCCTCCTTGATCTTCACTATTTGTTAACTTGGTCCTGCCAACTCCTTCTATAGAATGACTGTCACAAAGGTTCCTTCTTTTCTCCAGTCTTATTGTTACCACTCTGTTACGGAGAATGTTGGACTTGGAACTGGAAGATTTCGTCTCAGCTCTGCTGCCAGCTGCTTGCCTAGCTTCTTCATCTTTAAAATGAGGAGAGCTTAACAGGGTCATTTTACACCCGTTTTGGAACTAACATTCTATTATATAAATCCGGATCCCTACTTGCTCACACTTATATTGCTGTCACTTCCTCATTGTTTTTCACACTTCTAATCTCAGTTCTTCCTAATGAGATTAATCTACATATGTAACTTTCATTGCCTGTGGAGTTAAATCTTATATTTCCTGGTCTCCATTTATTCATGCCATCATCTCTCAGGTTAGTGGTGTTCTCTCCGTCCGTCTTCAGAGTCTTCCTTTTTTTCACCTTCAAAATCAAATTGGTTACTAAATTCTGTCAGTCCTGCCTCAGAAATGTCTTTTGAATCCGTATTTGTTCTCTGTTGCCACTGTTCTAATCTAGCTCTTCATCTTCTCTTATCTGGACATTTGACGCAAACTACCAGATGTTTGGTCTGTCACCTTTCTAGTTACCAGAGTTATCTTTCTGAGCAAAGATCAGTTAACTACCTTTTCTGTTCTAAAAACCTTTTGTTCCTCACTGTTGACATACGAAGCACAAACTTTTTTGCAGGACTCACATAGTGCCTTCCCTTACTTTTTTTTTTTTTTTTTTAATCTGACAGAGAGAGATCACAAGTAGGCAGAGAGGGAGAGGGGGAAGCAGGCTCCCCGCTGAGCAGGGAGCCTGATGCGGGGCTCAATCCCAGGGCCTTAAGATCATGACCTGAGCCAAAGGCAGAGGCTTAACCCATTGAGCTACCCAGGTGCCCCCTTTCCCTTACTTTTCTAACCTTGTCTCTTGCTTCTTGTATCATGCCCCACCTTCCAGCCCTGCGGAACAGTAGTAGTTTCTGGAATGTGCCTCCATTATTTTTCTCATGCTGTACTTCTGTCTGCAATTCTCTGACCCCTTCATCCCTTCCCTGCTTGAGGAGCTCCTCCCTTAAAGGCATCATTCATGGAGTTTACCTTCCCTGAAGCTCTGAGAGAAACATTAATCTCATCCTCTCTGCGTCTGGTATGCATACATCCTGGGTGTGGGGTCATCATATCAGAGTTATACGCATATGTTTCCCACTCATCCAGAATCTCTTTCTAGGTGGATTGGGAACTTCAGGATATCTAGGGTTGTCAGTCTCTAATTTTGTTCATCCTTGGAGTTTGGATGTTGGGACGTACAATATTTACTGAGTAGTTTTTTGTTGGTTGCTGTAAAATAAAATAATAAGTCTCCTCTGTTTTCCATATAAACAGAAAAGCATTTTAACCCTATTAGTTTGAAGACTAAAATTTTTGTTTAAGATTGATTTGGGAGAGAGAGAGATAACAAGCAGAGGGAGGGGCCGAGGGAGAGGGAGAGAGAAAGAATATTCAAGCAGACTCCCCAGTGCAGAGAGCCAGCCCCACACAGGGCTTGATCCCAGGACCCTCTCAGATCATAACCTGAACCGAGATCAAGAGTCAAACACTCATTGGACTGAGCCACCCAGGCACCCCATGAAGATTACAATTTTTATCTCAGCCTTGCTTGAGCTTGAATTTCCTCATCTTATCTTGAAAGATGCTTCTAATTTTTTTATTGTCGTTGTAGATCCTTAAGACCAAAGATGGCCCGGGGCTGATCTGGACACTTGGTAGTAGAATTGATGGGAGTCAAAAAAGCCTTAGGTCTAATGATGATGATAACAGATGGGGTTTTGGCCTACACTTGTACATACAGGCTGCCAAATGGTACTTTACCTTCCTAAAAGTGACTGGAGGCTGGTCACCAAGTTTGGACATGAGTGAAAGGCATGAGACTACCATTTCCATTAAACCGGTTCCTAATATTTTATTCAAGAAATGTTCCTGAACGTGCTTCTTTAAACTTGAGAAATTCTTTCCTGAATTACATTTAAATTCTACCACTGAGCCTGGTTTCTGTCTGGGATAAAGCTTTCATTTTAAGGCAGCATTTTCTACAACTTGTACAAATATGTGCTGCTTATATTTTCTACTATGCATAGAATTGCTTGCATCATGAGTTTTCCAGAACATAGTGTCTCAGATGGAAAGTTTAATAGAATTGCAGTGTCTTCCAAATTTATTTTTCTATTTTGTTATTACATAATGTTCTTGTTGAATAATTGTTTTTCTTTGTCACTGCTGAGAGGGAAGCCCACATGGTTTTGATATACATTACAGCCATATAGAAGAAATGTCTTTAAATTTTTTAAAAAGTACATATTAAATATACCCATGTTTATTCTACAAAGTTACATGTTTTTGATTCTCCTGGATTTATTTAGTAACCTTTGATTATTATGGATATGCAGTTACTCTAACCATGGTGTCTAATATGCACTAAAATTTAGAAAGTAGTTCCTCTGAAGGCTTTGGAATTGCTTTGTCTGTCTTTATTGCAGTAAATAATAAAGTATTTTTATTTTTTAAAATTTTATTATTTATTATTTTAAAATTAACATATAATATGTCATTTGTTTCAGGGGTACAGGTTTTTATTTAGAAGTTAAAGTAATTTAGAAATAAGATCGTTTTAAGAAAGAACAAGCGGCCTCAAAAGCCAGGCTATCGTAGCAATGTAGGAAGGGCAAGTGTACCTGCTTCTCAGCCTTGTCACGTAAAAGAACAAATTGTTCCTTCGTGATACTTAATATTATGTGTGCCCGAGACACACCAGCTGTGGGGTATGAATCGTCACTACCACTTGGAGAAAGCTTCTAAGAGGGGCAGCACTCCCATAGGTTGAGAGCAACAAAGCCTCCTGCCCCACATGCTAATCTTTGCAGTATTTGTGGTCATTGTGGGAAAGGACGCATCTGCAGTTTCCATAACTAAGGTGTTGGCATCTGACCACAGACTGGCACTGACACAGCACCGTGGTGAAAGTGAGTCCCGCGTGCCCTCTGGGATCTGCCACTTCTTCACATGGGAAACCTCCGCCGTGCCACCTTATCTGTCACTCATCATCTGACTTAATGTACAAGAGAAATGGCCATTAGATAATCTACTTTCTTTCACTCGCAATGTCAAAGCTGCAGATAAACCTTAAGTTTGCAGATCTTCGAGTATTTTGCTAATTTAGCAGATGGAAGTTATATTTAAACTTATTAAGTGAAATAATTACTGGGTTTGTTCCTAGATCCCATCCTGTAATTCAGAGTAAAGGCCTATGTATGCTTCAGTTTATTCTGCTCAAGCTTTCAAATTTCTTTGACAGCCTGGATGTGAAATTCAAAAGTCATTAATGTGATGTGTTAATTTTGCACTTTTTGACTTACTGCAAAAAAAAAAAAAAAACCCACTTATGGTTTCCATAGCAACAATAACCTATCCAGATTGTGTAATATTCTTTACAGTATTAAAAATAAAACCATGCAATTACATGAGCTTCTGGAGCACTTCATTTAGAGGAGCTGGGGATTGAAATATTTGTGTTTTAAAAAATTATGATTTCATTGAAAATTTTGCCAGAGAGCTTATGTAATTTCGTTTTAAGAATTTAACAAATTTCTGGGACGCCTGGGTGGCTCAGTGGGTTAAGCCGCTGCCTTCGGCTCAGGTCATGGTCTCAGGGTCCTGGGATCGAGTCCCGCATCGGGCTCTCTGCTCAGCAGGGAGCCTGCTTCCTCCTCTCTCTCTGCCTGCCTCTCTGCCTACTTGTGATCTCTCTCTGTCAAATAAATAAATAAATAAATAAATTAAAAAAAAAAAGAATTTAACAAATTTCTTAAATATTTAGCAATAGTACTTGGTAGTTAAATTAATTATTAAGTATGAAATTTGCATTATGAGCATTGTGTTAAACATCTCAGGCATAAGTGCTCTTGCACACATGTTCACATGTACATTTAAGGTTGGGGGTGGGGAACATTTGGCTTTAATTACATTCAGTTACCTGCTGTTTGTACTTCTTAGTGGCTACTGGGTAGGCTGGAAAAAGTCTAGTTTTATGCTTGGAGGAAACAGTATAGAGAAAAAGGAAAAAGTGATCACTTAAGCTTTCCCTAGTTTTGACTTTGCTTTTTAAAACATGTCTAAGATAATACTTTGAAGATACTAAGGATTATTTTAGTAGGTGACTATTTTCAGGGTGTCAAATTATTTTGGCTTTTCTCTTTTTCCCTTTAATTCTAATTTAAAAGACAATATACTATAATATTAGCACTGAAGTTAATTAACATAAGTTCCTACATCTTAACACAACTGATTTTCATTTTTTAAGTCATCTTCAGCGTATAGCTAGATGTATGTATATTTTTATCTGGTATAATGCATGTGTTTTCTCACTAACACATAGTAAACATTTTCCATTTTCTGATGATGGTCATGATTATCATTTTAATAATTTTAATAATTGCAGAACAGTCTATATCCTGTTGATATATCTGGTGTGTTTTCTGTTTTTCAAAATGCTCCTTAATGGATATAATTGTCAAACTGATGGTGAGAGAAAGTAACTATAATTCACTTATTTGCCCAAACCCTAGATGATTGTGAAAATCTTCAAAAGGCACATAAAATGTTTTAAAAATCATATAATAAATAAACCTCTTAAACTGCTTTTTCTGTGGGGCACCTGGGTGGCTCATTTAGTTAGGTGTGTGGCTCTTGATTTCAACTTGGGTCTCGATGTCAGAATCTCAGGGTTCAAGCCCCATGTTGGGCTCTGTGCTAGGTGTGGAGCCTACTTAAAAAACTGCTTTATCTGCTAGTAAATGCACATGGGGAAGATAAGGAATAGGTAAGTAGGACAGATGTGGCACCATTTAGGTGCTATCATTGGAGAAAACCGTCATGACGTGATGAAAATTTGCTGAGGCTCCAATATAATCAAAAGATAAAACTCAGAGGCTTGGATTATATTCTTCTTCTCAGAACCCACAACCTGAACCACATTTCTGACATTTTGTTGTGTCTGGTTCTGGTGTCAATATCCTGAGGATTCTGTGTTGCTGTACTCGTGTGATGCTTTTTTTTTTTTTTTTAATATTTTATTTATTCATTTGGCACAGAGAGAGATCACAAGTTGGGACAGAGGCAGGCAGAGAGAGAGGAGGAAACAGGCTCCCCGCTGAGCAGAGAGCCCGATGTGGGCCTCGATCCCAGGACCCTGAAACCATGACCCAAGTCGAAGGCAGAGGCTTAACCCACTGAGCCACCCAGGCGCCCTGATACCACTTTTTTTTTTTTTTTTAAAGATTTTATGTATTTACTTGAGAGAGAGAGAAAGAGAGAGAGAGAGCACAAGCCGGGAGAGAGGCAGAGGCAGAGAGGGAGAAGCAGACTCCATGCAGAGCGGGGAGCCTGAGGCGGGGCCCAGTCCCAGGGTCTTGGGATCATGACCTGAGCCAAAGGCAGACGCTTAACTGACTGAACCACCCAGGCGCCCCTCATGCGATACTATATTTTTATGGACTGTATCACCATTATTGAACTGATGTTTTCCCTTGATTGAGCACCCTGGTAACTACTGGGATTTCGCAGAATCCCTAACCCTGTCTACATTATTTGGAAAATTCACTGTAACACTAGGTTACAGTGAACTCTAGGAAAAACTCTAGGTTTTTCCTAGAGTTCTTGAGAATGAGATATTGGTGGCTAGAGTTTTAAAGACTTTCTAAGGCTTTTGGTTGAGGTTTTGAGGCTTTTGAATGTTCCCTATTCTAGATCAGAAGTAGGGTGACCCTAGTGGGTCGATCTTCTATAGCCCATCCCTCCTATTAAGTGGTTCTTATCTCTGAAATTACTTTAAACAAATATAGAAGTTTACATCTGTCATTTATTTTTGTAGTTAATGTTTAGAACAGAATGCTTTCATAGATTACAGATAATTAAGACAGGAGTAGAATTATCTTGCAATATGCTCATATTTATGCTTGTTTACTGTTTGAAAGTAGTGTTGTGTTTAGTATCCTGTTTCAATTTTGAATTTTGTGATTTGGCTCTGTCTACTGTTTTCATCGTAACATGAATTTTTTTGGTATTTCATATTTCTGTAGTTTTAATATTATCAGAAGCAGTAAGCAGTGCATGCCTAGTTAGAGTGTTAATATATCACTGAGAAGCCAGTGTATACTTATTGTTTTTGTAGTTATGATTTTGAATCTGAAAATAATGTTTAGAAAAAATAAATTTTTTTTTGTTTATATGCAGAAAAGATGAGAAGGAATATGCACTGAAGCAAATTGAAGGCACAGGAATATCCATGTCGGCTTGCAGAGAGATTGCAGTAAGTGGATATCAATATGTTATTTATTTTGTTATTGATGTTGGATGATGAATGGTATTAATATGAAATAGTTTCATTGATGTATTCCATCTATTTCAAAGATGTTGATTACTTCAATGATATTTTATAGAAGATGAGAAAAGCTGCATAAATTTTTTAATTACTTGAAAGTCACCTTGAAACATTCTTTTAATGATATTTAGGATTTATAATCTTAGGAATACTGAACTACAAGATGATTTAATTAGTGTAAATTATGAATTAACATAATTAATAATATAATTAATCAATAGAACTTTTTATTAATACAATTCATTGTTAAGAAAATAATAATTTTATTCTTATAATTTTAGGACTGATCTATGCCTACAGAGAAAGGGTGATATTAGATATTATGCATATTAAATATTTTTTTTGAAATACATGTTTTAATACTAGATTTTACTGAGTGCTAGAAAAATAGGGCTATCATTATAATAATAAGATAAATCCTTAAAGAAAGATCATTTTTTTGTCTTTATATGACATACTTGTGCATTTTTTTTTTTTTAAAGATTTTATTCATTTACTCGACAGAGAGAGATCACAAGTATGCAGAGAGGCAGGCAGAGAGAGAGAGGAGGAAGCAGGCCCCCTGCTGAGCAGAGAGCCCGATGCGGGACTCAATCCCAGGACCCTGAGATCATGACCTGAGCCGAAGGCAGCGGCTCAACCCACTGAGCCACCCAGGCGCCCAACTTGTGCATTTAAGAAATGATTGTCTAGGGGTGCCTGGGTGGCTCAGTGGGTTAAAGCCTCTGCTTTCGGCTCAGATCATGATCTCAGGGTCCTGGGATCGAGCCCCACATCGGGCTCTCTGCTCATCAGGGAGCCTGCTCCCCCCCCCCCCGCCTACTTGTGATCTCTGTCTGTCAAATAAATAAAATCTTAAAAAATAAATGATTGTCTGTAACAGTAGCTGACGCTTACTGAGTATTTATTAGGTTTACTAAGTGCTTTCAAGACTTAATTTACTTTCACAACAGTCATATGAAAGAAGTACTTTTAATATCCCCTTTTAACATTATCAGTAAACAGAGGCAAAGCTATAATTATGGCTTTGAAGGCTTACCATTCATTATATTACCTCATTTTAGTTCGGTTTCTTATTTTAGTTCTTCAGTTTCTTTTTGGGGCTTTATCATGATATCAGATCTATTAGGGATTTCTGTCTCTAAATTGTTAAATATTTATATTATCTGTATCCATTAGGTGTTTCAGTTTCTAATTTGGTAACTCTCCACCTATTGTTCCCAGTTCCAGTTTCTGCCTCACCCACATGGAAGGACTCCATCTCCACTCAGTCAGAGAAATGTGTTGTGCAAAGAGCACAGGAGCAGGAAATCTGTAGACCTGAGTGTCTGTTGGCCTGAGTGGCTTATTAGCCACTAATGCTGGTTTCTTTATTTGTGAAATAAGGGAACTATAAAGTCTCTTCTAGTCATAAATTCTTTGCTTTCAGAATGGGAGCTCCTCTGTAGACTGTGCACACTTTAAGGAGTAGAGATTTTGTCTTTTTATCCCCAGTTCCTATGTGCCTGGCACATAGCTGATGGTCCATAAATGTTTGTTGAATTAATAAGTGAATAAAAAGAACAAAAAAAAATTCTACTAGCAGTCCATGATCCTAAGTTTGTTTTAGAATATAAATACATTGTTTAAAAAACTTCAGCTTGGCAGCTTTCTATTAAGCATTTGGTAAGTGATTTTTAGTTCCCTAAAATTCTTAAACATATTATCTCAACCAATATGAATATAGTGTGCAATTTTGCTCGTTCAGAGTACCATCATTTAGTATAGTATTAATTCACTTTCTATGAGTTAAATGGGAGAAAAGATGATTTTTTTTAAAGAGGTTTTTTTTTTTTTTTTAAAAGATTCTATTTATTTGAGAGAGAGAATGAGAGAGAGAGAAAGCACGAAAAGTGGAGGGTCAGAGAGAGAAGCAGACTCCCTGCTGAGCAGGGAGCCTGAGGTGGGACTCCATCCCAGGACTCCAGGATCATGACTTGAGCCAAAGGCAGTTGCTTAACCAACTGAGCCACCAAGGCACCCAAGGAAAAAAAAAAAAGCTGATGTTTAAGGTATTAGTTATTAGGAAATGAAAGCCTAGTTGTAGATGTTGTTTTTGAAACAGAGACTTATCTCTAATGAGGAATCCATAGATTCCCTTTTCTCTATATCCTCACTAGCATTTGTTATCTCTTGTCTTTTGATGATAGTCATATATAGGTGTGAAGTGATACCTCATTGTGGTTTTGATTTGCATTTCTTTGATGATTAGTAACGTTGAGCTCCTTTTATGTACCTGTTGACCATTTGTTGTCTTTGGAAAAATGTATATTCAGTTCCTCTGCCTATTTTTTTAAATTGGATTTTCTTTTTAAGCTATTGAGTTGTATGAGTTTCTGATATATTTTGGATATTCTTTTTTTTTCTTTTAAAATGTTTTATTTATTTATTTGAGAGAGTAAGCAAGCATGGAGGGGAGTGGGTGGGGCAGAGGGAGAAGCAGACTCCTTGCTGAGCAGAAAGCCGGATGCAGGGCTTGATCCCAGGATTATGGGATCATGACCCAAGCCAAGAACAGGTGCTTAAGTGACTGAGCCATGCAGGCTCCCCTTTATTTTGGATATTAACCTTTTATCAGAGATATAGTTTGCAAATATTTTCTCCCATTCTGTAAGTTGCCTTTTCATTTTGTTTGTTTTGCTGTGCAGAAGCTGGAAAAGCATGACCCATTCACAGTCTTCATAGTTTTATTGAGAATTTGCTTAATAGATGTTTAGAAAGTATGCAGTTTCTAGATTGATTAGTATTTTATCAGTAGCTAAATGACCTAGCCCCAGTGTGATAGCGATTTTGATGTAAATTGAGCATGGATGTTCTTATGTAGTGGCTAAGTGAATACATACTACTTTGTACCTTACAAGCCTGCTAACATAGTTTTGTAATTATTGCTTTATGTAGTTGTTTTTTAGATCATATACAAGAAAAAAAGTTACAAACAAAAATACATTTATGCTCTTTTTTTTAAACCCATGTTTTTACCTCTATCAGTACCCTTTATTTTTTGTGTAGATAAATTACTATCTGTAGTCCTTTCATTTTATATTTTTATAAAACAGATCTGCTAGTGATGAATTGTCTCAGCTTTTGTATTTGGGAATGTCTTACTTGCTTCTTTTTTCTTTCCTCACTGGCTCTCCTTTGATTTTGCAGGATAGTTTTGATGGATATAGAATTATTTGACAGTGTTTTTCTTTTATCACTTTGACTATATTAATCCACTGCTTTCCGGCCTCCCTGGTTTCTGATGGGAAGTCAGTTGTTAAATTTATGAGAATCTCTTGTACACAAGGAGTTTTTTTTCTGCTACTTTCAAGATTCTTTTTTTTTTTTTTCTCCTTTGACAATTTGACTATATGTGTGTAAGTGTGGATCCTATTTGGAATTTGTTGTGTTCTTGGATATATAGATTAACATTTTTCAATAAAATTTGGAAAATGTTCAGCCATCATTTCTTCAGGTACTGTTTCTGCCCCTTTCTCTTGTTTTCTCCTGAGACCCCAACATGCACATGTTTATAGGCTTGTTGGTGTCCCACAGGACTCAGAGACTCTGCTTATTTTTCCTAATTATTATTTTTTCCTATTTGTTGTAGACAGGATACTTTCAATTCCCTACCTTCAAGTTTGCTGATTCTTTGTTCTGCCAACTCAGATATGCTGCTGAAATTTTCATTTTAATTGTTGTACTTTTCAACTCCAAAATTACTATGTGTTTCTTTTAATAGGCTTTATTTTTTAGAGCAGTTTTAAGTTTATAGCAAAATTGAGTAGAAAGTCTATAGAGATTTCTCATATATTCTCTCCTCCACCTATTATAGCCTACCTCATTATCAACATCCCCTACCAGAGTGGTACAATTGTTATAAATGATGAACCTATGTTGATACCCCAAATCCATAGTTTACATTAGGTTTCACTATTGGTATTGTATATTCTTTGGGTTTGGTCAATATTTATGACAGGTATCTGTCATTATTGTATCATGCAGAATATTTCCCCTGCCTGAAAAATCCCTTATGCTGGGGCGCCTGGGTGGCTCAGTGGGTTAAAGCCTCTGCCTTCGGCTCAGGTCATGATCCCAGGGTCCTGGGATTGAGCCCCACATAGGGCTCTCTGCGAAGCAGGGAGCCTGCTTCCCTTTCTCTCTCTCTGCCTGCTTCTCTGCCTACTTGTGTCTCTGTCTGTCAAATAATAAATAAAATCTTTAAAAAAAAAAAAAAAGCCCTTATGCTCTGCATATTTATCTTATATGCCTTCCCACCCTGCTTGGCCCCTGATTGATCCTTTTACTGTTACCATAGTTTTATCTTTTCCAGAATGTCCTGTAGTTGGAATCATACAGTATGTGTCCTTTTCAGATTGGCTTCTTTTACTTAGTAATGGACATTTCAGATTCCTTCATGTCTTTTATGACTTGATAGCCCATTTCTTTTTAGCACTAAATAGTATTCCATTGTCTGGGTGTACTGTAGTGCATTTGTCTATTCATCTACTGAAGTATATTTTGGTTGCTTCCAAGTTTTGGCAATTATGAATAAAGCTGCTATGAACAGTACATGCGTATATGGACATATGCATGTTTTTGTGGACATAACTTTTAGCTCTTTTGGGTAAACACCAAGGAGTACAATTGTTGGATTGTATGGTAGTGTACATAGTATGTGTACTTTGGAAGAAACCACCAAACCATCTTCCAAAGTGGCTGTACGGTTTTGTAATCCCACTAGCAATGAATAAAAGTTCCTGTTGCTCTACATTTATTGTATCTACCATTTATTATTGTCAGTGTTCTGGATATTAGCTGTTCTAATAAGTATCTTTTTGCTGTTTGATTTGGGACTCTGCTTTAGCTTTCATATCCTGCTTGTATAGCCTTAATGGGTGAGAAATTGGAGCCTTTTTTATCTGTTTCCTGGACATGCCCACAGTTTTGTACATGGGCATATTTTTTTTCTAGTTGCACTCTTTCCTACCTGGTTCCATTTATAGAAAATTCTGGAAAATGCAGACTAATCTATGGTGGTAGATAATAGATCAGTGTTTGCTTGAGGGTAGGAATGGAAATGAAAATATTACAAAGGAGTATGAGGAATCTTTGGAGACGATGTAAGTCTTCATCATATTAATTGTCATGGTGGTTTCCTGGGTGTGCAGCTATGTCGAGACTCATAAATGGTATGCTTTAAATTTGTGCAGGTTATTGCACATTAATTATGTCTCAGTAAATCTGGAGTAGTAAATCAGTAAATCAGTAAAGTGGTATGGGTTTAGTGGATAAAGGGTCTATAAATGAAGAATTTTAAAAAATCAGTGGATCATAGCCCAGCTGGAAGGATGGACCATCAATAGGAAATGGAATACTTAGTTTATCCTCGGAAACTGCAGTGAGAAAAGAAATGTTGATGTCAACATATGTCAGTTTGCTAGGGAGATGATGAGGTAGTTACATTCTTGTGTGCCTCTTTTTTGTAGGTGTGGTGTTAAGTGATGAGCATTTGAGGTAATTGATGAAGGATATGTGAAAATTTGCTGATCAAAGATAAGATTATAGAAGCACTGTAGTCCACCTAAAGGAGGAGATGAGTCATGGGACCCGTCTGCATGACTGTATGGTTCTTTTCATTAGCAACCCTGTGTGAGAAGGCAGATTTGGATTTTTCTGTTTGATATGGTAGAAGGACAGAGAGTGTAAGGTGAGTGAAGAGGGACTGGACTGTAGATCTAGGAGAATGTAGACAACTCCATAAACCACCCCCCTACCCCCGATGCGAGGCTCCATCCCAGGACCCCAGGATCATTACCTGAGCTGCTTAACCAACTGAGCCACTTAGGTGCCCAGGGTCTGTGACTCTTGATCTCAGGGTTGTGAGTTCAAGCCCCATGTTGGGTGTAGAGATTACTTAAAAATAAAATAAAATTCTCTCTCTCTCTCTCTCTCTATATATATATATATAAACTCCTGAGTGTGTATGTATATGTGTGTGTGTGTATATATATATATATGTATTTATATGCTTCTATTTCTTACATATATATATATATGTAAGACTCCTGAGTACTCTTCAAAAAATAGAGCTGTTCCAAAAGAAAGTGAAGACAGACCGAAAGGACAATTAGTCAGGGAAGCAGGGCAGAGGCATAGGCTGAGGAGGGAAGAGAAATAGAGAAAACCTGACTTCCTGTCATTCTTGCTATTTTCTTGACTGCTGGTTTTCATTTGCCATTTCCTCATTCACCTCTGCACAGCTTTTTTTTTTTTTTAAAGATTTTATTTATTTATTTGACAAAGGGACAGAGATCACAAGTACGCAGAGAGGCAGATAGAGAGGGAGGGGGAAGCAGGCTCTCCGCTGAGCAGAGAGCCCGATGTGGGGCTCGATCCCAGGACCCTGGGACCATGACCTGAGCCGAAAGCAGAGGCTTTAACCCACTGAGCCACCCAGGCGCCCCTACCTCTGCACAGTTTTGTCCAGACTCTATGTAACTGCCAGCACCCAGCACTGATGATTCCATGGTGACAGGTGACAGATGGGGTCAGCTGTAATGTACTGTCCCTTGCAGTTTTTCTGCATAGCACAGAGTGGACAGGATGGAATGGCAGGTAACAGACTTGCCACCATTTCTTCACCTCTCTTGCCACTATGGGGGTGTAACAGGCACTATGTAAACTTCGGTGGAATGCCTGGAGCTTTCCCCTGTCATCAAAGAATAAGCTTTTGCTTTTTTAAATGTGTGAAATGCAGTTGATAAAATGTACATTTGTTGTGGATTCCTTGAGAAGAACTTTAAAATGTCTGTGAGGAAGGTTTCAATTCTTACTGATATATTTCTTTTTATCAACCTGAAAACTATTTTGTTAAAGTTTCTTATATTGAAGGTTGAGAAATACCTGCTTATTCTCATCAAGATTAATTATATCCTCTCAATTGCTTTTATGTTGCATGGAATACAAATTTTTTATTATATATGTGTCCAACTTTATAGAGTTGTATAGATTTATGGAAATAGATGTGTAATTCAGGTATTTTACCCTTTCTGTGAAGGAGACAAAATCATACTATAATGTTAAGTTTTTGTGAAAACCACTAAGAGTAGAAAAGTTTTTTTTTCTAGTAGACTTTTAACATGATTATTTAATAATTATTTTTATATAATGATAAATGTATAAAAAGTTTGGCATGATTTTAGGAGACTAGAACTAAATAAATTATGTATGAAATTGCCTTTGAGCAAAATCTGTTCTTTGGTATGGTCCTTGTGTTCTCCTTAGAAACAAACAAAAGTTTACTTTTGGGACTGAAGACTCAGCATAAATTTTTTTTTTCCTTTTTAAAATGTGTTTTTTTTTTTTTTGCATTGATTGAATAGTGATATTTACTACTTTCCTCATATATATGTAAAATATATTTAGCTTTCTTGGCAAAATAAATATATTCTTACAATGAAAAACAGAATCTTGTATGAGTTGGGGATAGGGTTCCGGATTATTTTAGGATGAATCTGGGAAATGGATATAGTGTCAGTTCATAGGGAGAAACCATGCTAATAGCACTTTTCATTTCCTTTCAAGAGCTGAGAAGGTAAAAGGAAGAGGTAAGAGGAGTCACAAGCAGATTCTTCAGTCTTGTGGTGGATCTGTTTGCCTTACTATATATGTTAGGTCACGAGTCTCTTATCATTTATCATTGTGTGTGTGTGTATCTGTGTGTGTGTGCTTCTATTTCAAGCCACTTTGTTTTTTCTGAGAAGACTAGCAGTAAATCTTTTATTCTCAGAAGCTGACTTAAATACCTATTGTTGGGGCTTCTGGGTGGCTGAGATGGTTGAGTATCTGCCTTTGGCTCAGGTCATGATCCCGGGGTCCTGGAATCGAGTCCCACATCGGGTTCCCTCCTCAGCGGGGAGCCTCCTTCTCCCTCTTCCTCTGCTGCTTGCTCTGCTTGTGCACTCTTGTTCTCTCTGTGAAATAAATAAATAAAATCTTAAAAAAATTAATTAATAAATACCTATTGTTTCCAGTGCTAGAAAAGAGGCGGGTCATGTAAGTTTCTGAGTTTTTTTTAATAAAGGTGACTAAGGTGAGAAGGAACAGTTTTGGAAAAGATAAAATTGGTTTTCCTCAACACTTTTGTGTGTATGTTTGTGTGTGTGTGTGTGTGTGTTATGGTGAGGGAAGATGGATTGGTGTGGTAACATGGGGCATATATGTAAGTGAAAACTTACCCACTCTTCAGTCTTCTTGTTTAGGAGAATAGACTAGTTGGTTGGAAGCAGTGCCTTTAGGGGCCTGTGGTTTCTGTAGTTCCTTTTTGTCTGTGAAGAATGGGTGTGTAATTGGAAGAGTTGGCTTTTTGCTGTATCAGTATCCTCCCTACTAAATAAATCAAATAAATTAGTTATTTCAATTCTAAAAATATAAAATGATTAATTACATCTTCCTGCTCTAATTAGATTAGATTTAATTGACTATTCCCTATTTTTTAGTGTTGCTTCTTTTTCTCTTAAATAATATTGAATCAAAATTACACTAATGATGTTATGTAGAGTAAAGGACTGAAAATAAATCTGATAGTGGTATGAAAAGGGCTTCTTTTACAGCCTGAGTGTAAATGTACAGTAAATGGTTCTTATTACTATTATTATTATTGACAGTAACAACTTTTTCCTATTTAAACTCTAATCAAAGAAAATATAATTTTTAGTTGAGGTTGTTTTCACTGGTCAAAGTAAATTATTTTTAAGTCTCTATACATTTAATTTTTGAAGCATATTATAGAAGATACTAAATTATAAAATTTAACTTAAATTTGGTAACTTAGATTCAGAATAAGAGATCAAAGTAGGAAAACTTCAAAAACTTTTTTTTTTAAAATCTGGCTTTGGCTTCAGATTGTAAACTGAGAAAGAATATGGACTTTTGATTCAGAAAGACTTGGAGTCACATCTGCACTTCACCATCACTTCTGTATGTCTTGGGCACATTGCTCATCAACGGCCCATTTTCTAGGTAGCTGTAGAAATGAAGCTATTTTAATTAAATTAATTATACTGATGTATAATCAGGATTTAAAAATGAAGCTATTTGAGCAGGGAGTCGGGTTATGTCTTGAGTTGCCTCTAGGGCTCGCATTTCCAAGGAAGCCGGCCATGGAGCTGCCCACAGATTGCCCAGATTTCTCAGATTCTCTGAGCCTCTGAGTCTCTTGCTTATGTTCCAGGTCATTCTCAGCTGTACCTTGGAACCAGAATATCAGCTAAATCACACGAAATACTTGGACAAATACTTTTTTCCAGATATATTCAAGAATCTTAACAGTTCTTAGGAGGGGGAGGAGTTGCCTGTGAAAGCAGAGTCTGACCTTAGCATATATTTTAGTGATGCACACTACATGGGCCTCTAAGCTCTTGGGTTAAAATATGGCTAATTTCTAATTATGTTTCTAGTTCATCCTTCAGACTACTTATTCTGATTTATTTGGATTTGGAATTAAACATCCAATCTCTCTCTCTCTCTCTCTTTTTTTTTTTTTTTGGCCTAATAAAAATTATTCATAACCCAACTATTGAAATACCTAATTTCTGTGAACCTTGGTTTCTTCCTGTCTAAAATAGGATTAATGGTCCCTACTATCACAGCATTTTTAAAGCATATAAACGTTTTAGTTCATAATCAATTCTCAGTGAAGGTTAGGTTTCCTCCTTTCTCTTAAGTTGAGTTTGTCAATGTGATGCAAAGGTAAGTTGTTAGTGGCCTTAGCTTTGATCAGTAATAAAAACAGGAGGCCAGTAAATACACTTGTAAAAATTCAATTACTTCACTGTGGTCTGTGAATGCTGGGTTATATTTAAAACATACTTGTAGCAGCAGATATGATTTTGCCTTCATGCCCCCATTCCTTCAAATATATCAGTCAATTAACAGAAATTGATCACTGCTCTTTGTAACATAGTGTTTCTTGCTGAGAGAATACAGAACAGGGTTTTTTTTGGAAGATGGATGTCTATTTTATTTATTTAAAAAAAGATTTATTTGTTTATTTAGTTGAGAGAGAGGAGCGCATGTGGGTGGGGGGGAAGGGGCAAAGGGGGAGAATCTCACGTAGACCCCGCACTGAGTGCAGAGCTCAATATGGGGCTCAATTCCATGACCCCAAGACCATGACCTGAGTGAAAACCAGGAGCCATCCAGGTGCCCCGGTAAGTCTTTATTTTTTAAGCCAGTTGTTTGAAATGCCTTTTGCTTCGGGGAACACTGATATAAGTCATGCCCAGGCTACCAGTCTACTGTACCAACACCTGTTTACCCGTAGGTAACTGAGCTGTGGTACTCTAGTACTGCCGTACCTGAGCCCTACTTACAACATTGTTTTGAGGGAGAAACATGTTCATAATTAAAGTCTTATATATTAGGCTATACCTTGCCTTGTCATAGTTTTCTAAAAGGAAATAGGCTCTTCACATCCAGGTCACTGGCTGGGGTCTGAGGCATTAGAAACTAGAGTAGGGATTAGAGGCTTTACAGCAACCAGAAAAAGGGAAAGAAATTGTCTTATCCAAACAGTGAGGACTGGGGATTAGGATTTTGCCTGGGAGAAATAAAGGAGGGCAGGGATAATGAGGGAGCCGGGAAGGCTGGGGACGTGGGAGGCAGCTGGGGTTTCAGGACGTAACCAGGTAAATGAGGCATGGAGGTTCTTGGTCAGTCAGTAGCTGTCTTGAGTCAGTAGAGAGCTAGTGAATGGGGTAATCTAATGTGATAGGGATCAGAAACAGAGAGAGCCCATAATTAGGGTTTTGATACAATAACACATGATAGCTAAGAATTTAGTATAATTAGGCAAAGCAGCTTAGTTACTTCAAGTACCAGTGGATTATCATAATGACATAGTCTCATATTACTGTTCGGTTACTTTGACTTTATATCTCTTTTTCTGGTGACATAAGCTGTTCACATTTTTAATATAGGTCTTTGACTTAAATGACTTTGCACCATTCTGATGGTTTGTTAAGATGAAATAGAACTTTACGGCGCCTGGGTGGCTCAGTGGGTTAAGCCTCTGCCTTCAGCTTAGGTCATGGTCTCAAGGTCCTGGGATCGTGGCCCTCATCGGGCTCTCTGCTCAGCAGGGAGCCTGCTTCCCCCTCTCTCTCTGCTTGCCTTTCTGCCTACTTGTGATCTCTTGCTCTCTGTCAAATAAATAAATAAGAGTCTTTAAAAAAAAGAGAGAAATAGAACTTTAACAGATACAAACTAGAGTTAGTAGACTGCGTATTAAAAGGAGGAAGATTATTATTCAAAAACAGGTAATTCTATGTTTTTAAAAAGATTTTTATTTATTTTAGAGAGAGAGAGAGTTTGTGTATGTGCGTAGTGGGGGAGGGGGTAAGAGCAGAAGCAGAGGGAGAGAGAATCTTTAAGCTAACTCCTGCTGAGCGTGGAGCCTACTGTGGGGCTCCATCCCAGGACCCTGAGATCGTGACCTGAGCTGAAATCAAGAGTCAGCCATTCAACTAACTGAGCCACCTAGGCATCCCCAGATAATTTAGTATTATTATAAAAGGCAGTATATAATGGGAGTGGGATGAACTGATTAAACATAAATATTGGCTTACAGGCTTCTGAACATACTCAGCAACTCAGTAATTTCAAGGTTTAAATAGGCTACTTAGGAGAAATTCATTCTAACTGGAATTTCTACAGTTTGTAGATTTTACTGATATTATTAGACAATACAGCATTCAAATAGTTGATGGTAAATTAGCATTTGAAACTGAATAACTGCCAGAGGATTGAAATTTACCCAAGATAATGCTAAGTATTCTTTATAGTAAAAGCATATCAAGAAGAGAAAAAGATATTTGAAAATCTTATTTTCATCATAGTAATAACAGTACAAACTGCTTTGTCACCTTTTTTTCTAAGCTCTAATTTAAAAGAGAAGTTTTTTCCCTTCCAGATTGTCTGCCTTTCTGCTAAGTGTGCCCTACCATCTTATAGTAAAATAATCTGATTGAGAAGCCTAATTTTATTTTAAAAAATTTTTTTATTTTTTAAAAAAGATTTTTAAAAATTTATTGGACAGAGATAACCAGTAGGTAGAGAGGCAGGTAGGGGGAGGGGGGCAGGCTCCCTGCTGAGCAGAAAGCCCAATGCAGGGCTTGATCCTGGACCCTAAGATCATGACCTGAGCTGAAGGCAGAGACTTAACCCACTGAGCCACCCAGGTGCCCCGAGAAGCCCAATTTTATTTGTGGTTTTGGCCTTTGGATGTTGCTGGCATGGTGTATGGTGTTTACTTTAAGTTATTCTCCCTGAGAAAGAATTCTTAAAGTTAGCTTTTTGTTTTGTTTTGTGAGCCCAACATAGGGCTTGAAATCACAACCTTGAGATAGAGACCTTAGCTGAGATCAAGAGTCAGATGCTCAACCAATTGAGCCACCTAGGCACCCCTAATCTTAGGTAATTTTAATCCAATAGAAAAGGCATCTGAAGATTAAATAAGAACTTTAAAAAAAGTGAAACATTATTGGCCAATAAATAAAAAAGATGCCCAATTATGTTACTTGTCAGAGAAACAGAAACTAAAACCATAATAAGATATGCTTTTTGCCCACTAGATTGGTTACAGCATCCAGTATTTGCAATGATTTGGAATACTGAAACTGTCACATAGTGCTAGTAGAATTGTAAATTATTATATTACAGCACTGAGGAAAACAATTTGTATATCTAGTAAAGGTAAGATATACATGCCTTGTTATCCAATAACTTCCTTCCTAAATGTAGATGCTGTAGTAGTGCTCCTTAATGCCAGTTGACCTAATTAATTCCCCCTTTGTAAGAATTATTGTATAGTTCTATTTACTATCCTGAACTGAAATTTATAGATAATATAACCTATTTTCATGCATAACTAAAAACATAATAATAATGATAAACCTTTATTATGAAAAAAGCAAAAAAAAAGTAGTTTGTAATGAAATAACATATTTAAATATATAAGAATCAGGCTATTTTTTTTTCTTCTTTAAAGAGAAGGAAGATGGGGAGCGACAAAGGGGGAGAGAAAGAATTTTAAGCAGGCTCCACACCCAGCACAGAGCCCATGTTGGGGCTCAATCTCACAACCCTGAGATTGTGACCTAAGCTGGAATCAGAAGTCTGATGCTTGACCTACTGAGCCACGCAGGCTGCAGAACCAGGCATTTTTATTATGATATCTAAATGCTAATCAGATCTCTAGATGCATACCTAATTGTGAAACATGGAGTTGGGTTGCAGTGTGTGGTTTTGGGTACCATTGAATTAGTGCTGTTTTTTGTGTTGTGCTAACGTATACTGTGGTGTATATCAATTGATTAATTTGTGGGCTTCACAGTGCCGTAGGAGATTCTCGTTCCCCAGATTTTTACCTTGAATCTGGAATGTAAGGGTGAAGCTCATTAGCACATTAGATAATACTTTTATCTTGTCATTTGAGTTTTCATTTCACTTACTACTTCTTCTCCTATTGTTTATCCTATTTGATATTTCTCTTTTTATTTCTGCCTTATTTCTTAGGTATTTTCTTTTTTTCTGCTCTTTGCCAAAAGTAGATCTGTTCCACAGCTGTAGCCACAAAGACCACGCTTGTTTTATCTGTTTTTCTTCTTATTCGGGACTGTCTTCCTGTCTGTTCAGTTATGCAAGATATGTAGGTTTTTACTCAGAATTTTACCAGAGGCATAAGGAAATCCTTTATTATATAAACAATTGTTCAATTAAGTTATTAATGAACAATTTGAAGTGCTTTTTTGAAAACAAAAATTAATAAGCCATTAGACTTCTTAAAGTTGAGATTCTCATTTTTGTGGTTTTTTTTTGTTGTTGTTCATAATACATTAAAGGTATTTTCAGTATAGATTCACTCTGCCTTCATAATTTTTAGGTCAGGGATTGTGTCTGATATATTCACTCTTGAATTTTTGGAATCTGTTTTATAATGCTTGGAACAAAGTGGCCTCTTAATAAGTTATTGAATAAATGCAACAGTTTGAATTTGTTACATTAACAGTATTACCAATTGTGTTTGTTCTGAAGTTTTCCCAGTAGTAGAACATTTTAAGCTTTCTGCTTAAGCCAATTATTATTTGAAATATAAAATTAAACTTTGTGCACTATTTATATTTTCTAAAATTTGGGATCCCTTCTGATTCTACTTCCCCTAATTGTGTGTGACTTAATGTATAAGTGACAGAAATAATATGTATATGAATAATTATTTAAATAAGTTGATTTTTCATGAAATATTTGAGTATCTGTTGTAATCGAGGAAGAAGCAGTGAACAAAATTTTTTCCTTTTCCTTTAAAAAGTTTATAGTTTTGAAGGACACAGATAAGAAAACACAGATTTCAACACAATGTAATCAGTGTTAGGACAGTTAAGCACAATGCTGGAAGAACACATAGCCCTTACGAGGGAGTCGGGAGGGCTTTGTAGGGATTTTTGTGGTTGTGTCAATCTGAAGGACACTTTGGAGCTGGCTGGGTAAAGAAGGGAAGAAGTGGGGAAGAGCATTTGGCCTAAGGAAAAGGTAGGAAGGCCCAGAAATGAGAGAGAATGAGCCTGGATGCTCTTAATTTTATGAACAAGTATGTTTTCAAAGTACACTGTTTTAATTCTCTTAAGCCTACTAAATTATTAGTTATTACAAGAGCATCATATAAATTTCTGTTGTGTTAAGCAACTGGAATTTTGGGGTTTAATTACTACTATAGCTAGGGTCACCTTCAGTAATGTATGAATGATAAATTTGCTATCCAAAGTTGAAACAAAAAATTTGTGTTAAGGATAATTTTTAAAGTAAACAATAGATGAACTGAAAAGGATCATCTGAGTATAAGAAGAGAGAGAGGGAACATGGAGATGGAGCATGGCAAATGAACTGTACTTCCATCTATAATGCATGAAACCCATAACGTTTAAAGTTAAGTCAAGAATAATGATATAGGACAGCGACGCAAGATGGCAGCCACCACGGGCTCTGGAGTAAAAGTCCCTCGCAATTTTCGACTGTTGGAAGAACTGGAAGAAGGCCAGAAAGGAGTAGGAGATGGCACAGTTAGCTGGGGTCTAGAAGATGACGAAGACATGACACTTACAAGATGGACAGGGATGATAATTGGGCCTCCAAGAACAATTTATGAAAACCGAATATACAGCCTTAAAATAGAATGTGGACCTAAATACCCAGAAGCACCCCCCTTTGTAAGATTTGTAACAAAAATTAATATGAATGGAGTTAATAGTTCTAATGGAGTGGTGGACCCAAGAGCCATATCAGTGCTAGCAAAATGGCAGAATTCATATAGCATCAAAGTTGTCCTGCAAGAGCTCTGGTGCCTAATGATGTCTAAAGAAAACATGAAACTCCCTCAGCCGCCTGAAGGACAGTGTTACAGCAATTAATCAAAAAGAGAAACCACAGGCCCTCTCCCCTCCCCCATTCGATTTAAGCAGTCATTTTCCACAGTAGTACATTTTCTAGATACGTCTTGTAGACCTCAAAGTACTGGAAAGGAAGCTCCCATTCAAAGGCAATTTATCTTAAGATACTTAAACGATACTAAAAAAAAAAAAAAAAAAGAATAATGATATAAACGCTTAGAGATAGGAAATAATCAGGAGAACCCAAACCAGAAAAAGTTAAAAGTGGTTGTATATAGGGAAGGGGAGGGATGATTAGAGGATTGTTAGACTATAATCTCTGCTATGTTGTTTTGTTTTTGAAAATTATATATCATTTTGATTAAAAAATTAGATTAAAAGTTACTATACATCCACTGTAATGGCTAAGATTAAGAAGAGTGATCCATCGTTGGTGAGGATATGCAGTAACTGGCACTGGTGAAAGTGTAGAATGGTATAGACACTTTGGTGAAAAAACTTGGCAGTTTCTGATGAATTTATCCATAGACACATTGTCTGACCCAGCAATTCCATCTGTAGGTGTATAATTCAAGAACAGTTAATGCATACAAACATAGGACCCTTGTAGAAGAATGTTCATAAAAGCTTTATTCATAATAGCCCCAAATAGGAAACTGTTCAAATGTCTATCAATCAGAAAATGAATAAACAATTTATGGTATATCTATAGGAAAGATTACTACTTAACTCTAAAAAAGAAAACTGATACAATAATATGTATCTGAAATGTTAACTTGAATAAAAGAAGCCAGACTCAAAAGAATACATACGGGCATGATCTCCTTTATATGAAATTCAGGAATGACAGAAATTTCTATTGTGATAGAAATCAGAATTGTGATTGCATGGAGTTGGGGGGAGGGTTGGGTAGAAATGGTACATAGGAACTTTATGGAGTGATGAAAATATTCTCTGTCTTGATCTAGTTGATGGTTAAATAGATGTCTATGTTTGTCAGAATTCAAGCTGATCTCTTAAGACTTGTGTGTTTTACTATATGTAAATTCTACCTCAATAAAATACTAGTAGTATAAAAAATACAAAATAAAGACTAGAGAGTTTGGAAATTAAGGGAATAAAAGTCTAATATGGTTGGGTTGAGAGAAAAGAGTTGGGGATAGGAATGTTATGTTAACAGGGCTGGGCCATCTTGAATGGCTTTGTAAATTACTAAGACTTATCCTAAGAGTATCAGGAAACCATTGAAGGTTTTTAAGAGAGACAGTATTAAATTTGATTTCATTTATCTATCTACATATTTAAAGATTATATTTATTTATTTGTCAGAGAGAGAGAGAGAGCGAGCACTAGCAGGGGAGTGGCAAGCAGAGATGGAGAAGAATCAGGTTTCCTTCTAAGCAAGGAGCCGGATGTGGGACTCAGTCCCAGGACCCTGGGATCATGACCTGAGCCGAAGGCAGAAGCTTAACTGACTGAGCCACCCAGGTGTCCCATAAGTTTGATTTAAAAACCATCCTTGCTTTTTCAGTGGATGGGAGATGGGGGGCAAGAATGGATGGAGGAATACCTGTTGAGAAGCTTTTGCTGAAGCCAAAATGAAAGATGATAGTGGTTTGTGTTGGAACATAATAAAGGGATTGGAGGAAGCAGACATTTAGTGTTGGGGAATGCAAGAGAGGACAAGGCTGACCACAGCGTTTCTCTCTTGATCAGCTTGGTGGATGACTGCATGATATACTGAGCAAAAGAGCAGAGGTAGGCAAGAGGTTGACCTGAATTTCACAGATTTGATTGCTTAGTTTTGGGAAAGATACGGAAGAGGTATAAGGTATAAGGTATAAGGTATAATAGTAATATAATTAGAAATATAATTAGACTAAAATTATTACAGTCTTATAATTAAGACTTTCTGCTGAAGCTCTTCATTACCCATTCTTCTCTTTTCTCTTTATGAAGACATAGATGATTTGCCATTCACAATCTATATAAAATACAACTAGTGAACAAAGTATAGTTTATAGAAGTAGAGAAAGCTGGGTGGTTTTATTCAAGGGAATAGTTTTGCATGTAACTCTCTATATTTAATATTAATAGTCAACCATATAGTATTGAAGCAATCAGACTCCTTCAGGGGAGGAACTGCAGAGGGTCCCATGCTATTATATTCTTTTCTAAAATTGAGATATAATTCACATACCATAAAACTCATCGGTTTAAAATGTACAGTTCATTGATTTTTAGTATATTCACACAGTTGTACAACCATCACTACTAACTCCAGAACATTTTCATTACCCCATAAAGAAACCCTGTACCCTGCAGTGGTAGTCATGTCCCTTCCCCCCACTGCCCTCAGCCCGTGGCAACCACTAACCTACTTTCTATCTTTATGGATTTGCCTGTATCCTTTCTATATCAGCTTATCTCCATTATCATCACAGCTGGTCATTCTACAGTCCAGAAATTCTCAAACTTTATGGGCCTGCATATTGCCTGCAGATCCTGGTCAAAGATAGCAATCCGTGACATGGTTCTCTCCCTTATGGAGCTTATATGCTGGTCATATGCTGGTTGGGAAGACAAGACACTTTTTTTCAGATTTTATTTATTTATTTCAGACAGAGAATGAGAGAGAGAACATGAGGTTGGGGGGATTGGCAAAGGGAGAGGGAGAAGCAGATACCCTGCCAAACAGGGAACCAGATGCTGGGCTTAATCCCAGGACCCTGGGATCATGACCTGAGCCAATGGCAGACGCTCAACCAAGCCACCCAGGCACCCCACAAGATACATTTTTGAATATAATTAGTGCTACAAGGTTGTGAATGAATACATTTTGGAAGATTAGTAGAGTAAGTGGAGCGAGGCCACTTTGGACATGGTATTCTCAAAGCTTCATAGATAATATTAGTATTAGTGTTAATCACAATTCAACCAAGAATCTTTTATATATTGGTTGACTTGCATGATGTGTCTTGATATCCATCATGAGAAATTGTCTTATATAATGTAACTCTATCTTGTATGGTTCCATCTTTCCTACTTATTGAAAAGTTCATGTTATTTAAACTCAATATTATATTGTTGACCTGTTCAGATGTGCCACATAGTAATGGCTATCCTTTCTAGCTTCATATTTTTGGGGAAAAATGGCATCCAGTTTAATTTATGTGAGAGTACCTTGTAGACTTTGTGGTTTTATGCTAATGCAAAGTATTATCGTTATTAACCCTTCCATATGTTCCATGCTACTATTTAGAATCTAGAAGTAAAATTGTTCTTTAGGAAAAGAATAGCCATTAGTGGACTTTTTTTCCTCCTAAGTCTTTGTCTTAGGGGTCTGAAGAGCTTCATTCTCTGTAGGCAAGGTATATTTTGGAAGTATATAGTACTCTTTCCTTCCTACTTAATTATAATGTGTTTGCTATAAACAAAAATAAAGTTCTTGGGGGTCCATGGCTGGCTCAGTCAGTTAAGCATCTGCCTTTGGCTTAGGTCATGATGCCAGTGTCCTGGGATTGAGCCCACCATCTGGCTCCCTGCTCAGCAGAGAGTCTGCTTCTCTCTATTCTGCTCCCCCTGCTTGTGCTCTCTCTCTCTCTCAAATAAATAAAATCTTTTAAAAAGGAAGTTCTTCATTAACACAGATAAAATAAACTTAACCCACTAGTTTAAAACATTTTTCTCAATTACCCAATAAAGATAAGAAAAACCCCACTTATGTATTTATAATAAGGCAGGGAATATTTTCAGGCCATACCTGTTACCAGTTGTTACTTAATTAGTTCCCCCTGCCTCATTTTCTCCAGGCTTGAGTTGTTGAGAACACTTAGGCTTTGATTCTGAGGGCTTTCCAAAATTAAGGCCCCTTAATAGTTTTTGCTCACCCATGAGTCTCCTTTCCTTCTTTAACTCTTGGAGGAAGGACCTGATTATAGCTGTTCACTCAAAACAGCTGGCATTATTAGGATTTCTCCTATTATCTCCTTAGGTATCTCCTGATACTTACCCTACAAGTACAGAAGGAAAAAGGTATATGAAGTTCTGTTGCAGAATGATTAATAATGGTTGTATCGTGAACTATTAGGATACTCTTTCCCCCCCTTTCCCCTTAGTTTTTCTTTATTTCATTGTTCTTTGAAGCTACTGGTGTTTTAAAATAATATTAAAATATTGTTCCCATAGCAACACCTTACCGATTTCTTACGGCAAACGCTGCATCTTTCACAAGTTGGGTTGAAAAAGAGAAATGCTTTCAGTAGGAGTTTATTTATAAAATCGAGCCAACAGAACATAACTGTTTATTTTTAAGAAAGCATTTTTAAGCAGACTGTAACAGAGGATTTTACACATCAATGTAATGTGAGCTTCCCAGTGAGTTTCTTGCTTATAGAAAAGTTCACTTTTGAATTTGTATTAAATTGACATTTTTTCCTCTTAATAATATTTGAACAGCTTAAATAAGAAATGGAAATCTTGCCAAATTTCAGTTAAATAATTTGTAAGTTCTGCTTAAACACAATACCTGTATCCAGGAGTTTGTAGGCTGTTTATAAGACTGTTAGAACAGGGCATCTGGGTGGCTCAGTCCGTTAAGAGCTTGTCTTCAGATCAGGTTATGATGCCAGGTTCCTGGGATGGAGCCCGGCATAGGCTCCTTGATCAGCAAGGGGGAGCCTGCTTCTCCCTCTCCCTCTGCTGCTTCCCCTGCTGGTAGTCTCTCTTTCTCTATCAAATAAATACATAAAAATCTTAAAAGAAATACTATTAGTAATGCAAGTTGGTGCAGCCTCTTTGGAGAACAGTGTGGAGATTCCTCAAGAAATTAAAAACAGAACTTTCCTGTGACCCTGCAATTGCACTACTGGGTATTTACCCCAAAGATACAGATGTAGCGAAAAGAAGGGCCATGTGTACCCCAATGTTTATAGCAGCAAGGCCATGGTCGCCAGACTGTGGAAAGAACCAAGATGCCTTTCAACGGACGAATGGATAAGGAAGATGTGGTCCATATACACTATGGAGTATTATGCCTGCATCAGAAAGGATGAATACCCAACTTTTGTAGCAACATGGACGGGACTGGAAGAGATTATGCTGAGTGAAATAAGTCAAGCAGAGAGAGTCAGTTATCATATGGTTTCACTTATTTGTGGAGCATAACAAATAGCATGGAGGACATGGGGAGTTAGAGAGGAGAAGGGAGTTGGGGGAAATTGGAAGGGGAGGTGAACCATGAGAGGCTATGGACTCTGAAAAACAATCTGAGGGTTTTGAAGGGGCGGGGGTGGGGGTGGGAGGTTGGGGTACCAGGTGGTGGGTATTATAGAGGGCACACATTGCATGGAGCACTGGGTGTGGTGCAAAAATAATGAATACTGTTACGCTGAAAATAAATAAAAAATAAATTAAAAAAAAAAGAAATACTATTAGTGCAAAGAGCGATGCTCATCATACTCTTGTAATGATTTTCCAGCTGCTTAGGCTGCATGGTGGATTTTGTTCAGGATCTGTTCCTCTGGTTTCTTTTCTTTTTTGTTTTTGTAGGGGTTTTTTTTGTCTACTCATTTGTAAAATCAATGTCAAGTAATTTTAAATCTTTTTACATTTAAAATTTTAAGTTATGTCATCCATTTTGAGCTGGTTCTTACTATTTGTTGGCTTTTAGTAATATCAGTTTCATCTCAGAATTTAATTCATTATTTTTTCAAGAAGGTTTAGGGAAGACATATTTATAACAAATTATTAAACCCATTTTTCTTCTTTTTAAAAGGTTTTATTTAAATTCCAGTTAGTTAGCATGCAATGGACTATTAGGTTCAGGTATACAATATAGTGATTCAGCAGTTCCATATGTCACATGTCACCTGTTACCCATCATGGTGCTCATCACAGCAAGGGCTCTCCTTAATCCCCATCCCTATATAACTCATCCCTCCACCCCCCAAGGCTCTCCTTAATCCCCATCCCCTATATAACCCACCCTCTGCCCCCCCTCGCCCACCATAACCATCAGTTTGATCTCTACAGTTAAGAGTCTGTTTCTTGGTTTGTCTTTCTCTTTTTTTCTTTTGCTCATTTGTTTTGTTTAATTCCACATTTGAGTGAAATCATATGGAATTTGTCTTTCTCCGAGTAACTTATTTCATTTAGCCTAATAATCTCTAATTACTTTTCTTGCTCTAAATTTGGTTTAATTCCTATTAACTCAGTCTTTCTGGCTTTTTCACAATTCCAGAAGCATATGTTCTAGTTTGGCTACCATGCTCTTTCCTTCCCATTCTCTTGCTGGAGTTTTTGAAAGCTATAGATCCGTAAGAAATCCTTTGACGTTACCATAGGTTATATTTTTGGAGGCATAGATATATTTATGGAGGTTGTATTTAATGTACTTTAATTACTGATTCATTCAATAAATTCCAGATGTGGAGATACAATAGTGAAAAAATTGCTGACGGATATCAGCTAGTGGATATCAGCTGAAGACTTATTTTTTAAGAACATTTTAAAAATTTAAATTCAATTAATTAACATATAGTGATTATTGGTTTCAGAGGTATAGGCTTGTGATTCATCTGTCTTATATAATACCCAGTGCTCATTTTATCACATGCCCTCCTTAATGTCTATCACCCAGTTACCCTGTCTTTCCACCCTCCTCCCAAGACTTAACTGTTTTGAATGCTTTTGTGAACACTCTTTGCATTTGCTTAGTTGGCTCTTTTTATCTCTATATTCACAGTACCAATTTGAAAGACTCCACTGGCTGATACCTTCTCCATTTCCATATAATTTAGAATTCTGGGTGACTTCGTATATTTCATTTTCCAGCTAGATGTCTATATATTACTTCTGGTGTTGCACTATAGTTTCAGTTATATTTAATTCAGGCATAGAAACCAAAACTTAATCTTATCTAGATAAATGTCTTCTCTAATGTATTTTTTTTGTACTAGTTCAAGATTTACCCAACTGGATTACCAAATCTTGTTAATTTTTCTTTCAAAAAGTTTTTCATCTTTACCTTTCTTATTTTTATTTTTATTTTTATTACCTTTGTCTAAGCCCTCTTTGTGCCTAAACTTTAGCAGTAGTATTCTCTCTCTCCTTGCCTCTCCTGGCCCAAGCATAGCCACTAGATTGGTCTTCTTAAACTGTAGATGTGGTCATATCAGTTCCCTGCTCCACAGTATTTCTAGCTAGAATAAGAACCAGACACTAAGATTTTGGGCGTGGGGGGTGACCTTGGGGTCCCTGAGGATCAGCAGGGCCCTGGTAAGTCATGCTTTTTCACTCCTCACCAGGTTATGGACTTTTGTTGTTATGTAGTTTTTTTTTTTTTTTTTCTTTATTTTTACTTCTAGAGTATAGAAGAGATAAAAGGAATTTTCTGAATAATCATTCTAGACAGGTTATTTCAGAACCAGTTTCCATTGCCTTGAGTCAGTGTTTGCACTTCAGTAAGATTTCATCTAGTTTGTTGCATTTATAATGGCTGGTTTGGATTATTTTCTCTTAAAACTAGTTTAGAATGTTTGTGTGTTTTCCAGGCTCTTAGCCTCTGTAATAAATGATCACTATCAATTGTAGACTATGTATAGAAGACATACTAGGTATTGCTGGACTGTGTTAATCATTCTTTCTAAAAAGTGGGAAGTGAAAATTCTTCTAATTCTCACAAAGGAAAAGAAATCACAGTTTGGATAAGCAGTTCATCTAGGCTATGAGCCTGTTTGTGTAATTTCTGTAGGATTTAATTAAGAGTTGAAGTATAAATAAGACCTTTAATGTTGTTTGTGAAAATCAGGAGGGATTAGTACAAATTTTGGTTGACTTATTGATTTTTAAATTTATTATTTTTTTAAATAAAAAATTTTGTTTATTTTACAGAGAGAGAGCACAAGTAGGGGGAGCAAGTACTCAGAGGGAGAGAGGGAAAAGCAGGCTCCCCTGCTGAGCAGAGAACCTGATGTGTGGCTTGATCCCAGGACCCTGAGGTCATGACCTGAGCCGAAGGCAGACGCTTAACCGACTGAGTCACCCAGGAGCCCAAATTTTGATTTACTTATTTAAAAGTTTTGATGGTAGACACAAGAGAAAGCCCATGTATAATTTTAATCATATTTTCCCCAATCTTTTGTAGATAGGAAGACTCCTTTTGTTTAGGTTAAAAAAGATGGGAGTTTACGGGGCGCCTGGGTGGCTCAGTGGTTGAAGCCTCTGCTCAGGTCGTGATCCCAGGGTCCTGGGATTGAGCCCTGCATTGGGCTCTCTGCTCAGCAGGGAGCCTGCTTCCCTTCCTTTCTCTCTGCTTGCCTCTCTGTCTACTTGTGATCTCTGTCAAATAAATAAAATCTTTAAAAAAAATGGGAGTTTAGAAATGAGATTACCTTTTTCCCTCCTGAGATCCAGTTAGGATTGTTGCCTAACACCTATTATAAAATTTAGTAGCATAAAACACTTTTCATTATGCACGTAGATTTCTGTGAGTTGGGAACTCCAAAAAGGCACAATGGGGATAGTTTTCTCAGCTCTTATGATGATGGGTGTTCAGTTGGGAAAACCTGAAGATTGGAATCAACTGTTAGGGGCTAGAATAATTTGGATAATCATTTCACAATCTGAAAGTTTGTCACCATCGTATCAGGCATCGGGGCTGGGAAGACTTGAAGAGTCTAGGACCGTTGACCAGAATACCTGTACATGTGTGTGGCCTTACTTCTTTGCAACATGGTGGTCTCAGCATAGTCAAATCAAGCTTAAGTGTTAATGTGAAGGAGGAGAAAGTTGCATTGTTTTGTTTTTAATAAAACCTCATACACTATGCAGATCACATTTGCTGCATTTTGTTTGTTATAAGTGTGTGCATATGTACACCCAGATAGACTTCACCTCTTGCTGGGAGGGTGGTAGATTCTAGGAAAGCATTTGTTACCGGAGATAATGTTATGGCCATCTTTGGAAAATACATCCTGCCACAATATTCAAGCCCAATATTTGCTAATTTTTTTTTCATTTCAAATGCATATTTGTCATATTTCATATTTCAAATGAATTTAGAGATAAAAGACCAAGAATTCTTTACCTGTTTACTTGAAGGGAATTTAGGACTTTAGGAGTCTGTGAACTGAAGTTTGAAAACATTAAAAAATAAAAGGTTTTAAAAAGTATGTTTTTCTATTATTTTGACAATTGGTTTTTTGTCTACGGCCATACCACCCTGAACGCGCCCGATCTCGTCTGATCTCGGAAGCCAAGCAGGGTCGGGCCTGGTTAGTACTTGGATGGGAGACAGTTGGCTTTTTAAGAATATCTTTCATCCCCCTTCAAGTCAAAATTGCTTAGGTATTTTTTTCTTTCTCTTATTTTAAATAAGTACAGTGTCCTGGGTCATTAGTGTAACCAGTTAGATTATGTTCAGTTTTCATTGTTGATGCATGTGGAGACAATGTCAGACACTTTCCCATTGATAAAATCAATGAAAACTGGGGACGTCTTGGTAGCTCAGTTGATTAAGCATCTGCCTTTGGCTCAGGTCATGATCCCAGAGTCCTGGGATCAAGCCCCACATCGGGCTCCCTGCTCGGCTGGGAATCTGCTTGCCCCTCTCCTCCCCATTCGTGCTCTCTCTTGTTATCTCTCTTTCTCTCTCAAATAAAAAAATAAAATAATTTTTAAAAAAGAATCAATGAAAATTTACCATGCTGTCTGTATTGATGCAGAGGCTACATAAAAATTAAAAATTAAAAAGACAAGGAAAGGAGAAAAAAAAAAGAGAAAAGAAAAAGAAAGTAGGAGAAAACTTGTGTGTCCTTTGACCCACTCTAAAGGCTTATGTGCAAAGATACAAAGTCTTGCTTTTTCTCTGGCAAGATTCTTGCTAATTCTTGCTAATGAAGCCGCCCAGCTGAAGATGCCTTTATATCTGCCCAGCCAGAAAACATACTGGATAGTGTGACTCCTTTTGACAAGAAGGTGGCTTATTTTGAAAAGGCTTGAACCTTACCAAAATTTGGATTTACCCCAGCACCAAAAGCCTTATCTTACAAAATCTGGTAAGTAAAAGTAGTGATATGATTGGAGAGGTCTTAGTGAAGATTTCCGAACCCCTGATGGCTTGTGATCAGAGACCAAACCATGAAGGCCTTTTTCAGGGGACATTCTTCTAGAGCGGTTGACTTTTTCCCCTTGTTTTCTCACAAGTCAAGGTTTTAAAGGCATTGGCAGCTAGCCATTTTCTTTGAGCATGTAACCAAATGAGATTCTGCTGTTTCCTTAGTAAAGCTGGTTGCTCTTTTTTGTCTTTTATGAGCATGCTGAGGCCATCAAGATTCTTGTTTTGTGAACCCATTTTGGACACTGGAAAGACTATTGAGAGAGAAAACAGTGAAAAGTGGCTTACCATCAAAACTGATGGCATACCTGGTAATACATCTGGTTTTGCTGTTTTCATGAAGAAGGAAGCTCCATAGGTCCCCATGAATCATTGCTTTTACATGAGCATCGAAGACTCTGCCAAAGATCATGAAAGAAGTCTTGTCCAAGGTCTTGAAAGTCACACTTTATCCCAGTCAGGGCCTTGAATCACTTCCTTGTCCAGACCTTCTCTTGAGAGATGGGAATGGAATATAAGGTTGTTTTCTGTTGCAAAGAAGCTCATTGATTCTCCTAAGAATAAGTCTCAGACCACTGGGGAATTCTGATGCCATGTGCTGTTACATAACTTTGTGAATCCGAGTTTTCAGAACACTTGTAGCAATCTATTGGATTGTTAAAACCACTGGCATGTTAAAAACCATTCTGCTTACTATTTTAGCTCTTTATTCCAAAGAAAAGCTAGCATTCTTCTAATTGAAATGGAATTGATTTTTGTGGAATTAATTTTAGTTTTCTTTTAAATTTAATATCCTTTCCTTTCTAATCTCAGTATCCTTTTTAACTGTAGAGAGTTTACCCTAATGCATTACCCTAATGTATACCCTAATTCATATATTTCTTTTTATTTCTAGTTTTCCTCTTTTCTATGTCTCATGCTTTGATTTTTCTCCCCCTTCTTTTCTGACTTCTAAAGTATTGGTTGAGTTTCCTTTATTTCTCTTTTTTCTAAACATCTGGCTTGAAAATCACATTTTTTTTCTAATTTAGCTTTTATTCTTATATTTTTACATGCTTATTTGACTTAAATTCTCAAGTTTACCCTGTTTCCTGCAAGTGGTAGGACTTGAAACTCAGCTGTCTCCCTCCTGTTACTTCTATTATTTTAGTTCTACCTTGTTTTTACTTACTCTCCCTTCTCCCCACCCCCAACTTTGTATATTTTAGGTTTCTTTACAGTCAGGACTTATTTAGGTTTACTTATTACTATTTTTATTTTATGGCTCTTTATTGCATATACTCCTTATTGGGGTGTATTTTTAATGGTTCTTTCTTGAAGGACTTGTTTAACCAGTTTTTTAAATTTATTTTTTATTTTATTTTATTTTAAAAAATATTTTATTTATTTATTTGACAGAGATCACAAGTAGGCAGAGAGGCGGGCAGAGAGAGAGGAGGAAGCAGGCTCCTTGCTGAGCAGAGAGCCCGATGCGGGGCTCGATCCCAGGACGCTGGGATCATGACCTGAGCCGAAGGCTGAGGCTTAACCCACTGAGCCACCCAGGCGTCCCAACCAGTTTTTTTAGTCTTTGGCTGAAAATGTCTGTCTTGCCCTCACTTTTGAAATATCATTTAGGTAGATATAGAATTAAATATTGGTTTTTTTCTGTACTTGGAAGATTTCTTCTTGGTCCTTTGGGCTTGATTCCTGCTGATGTCATGTATGCTGTCAGCGTCATGGTCTCACCTTTCTGGGTAATCTGTTTTCTCTCTGATTTTAAGGTTTTCCCTTTGCGTTTGACATGTTCTGCTTACTGTGTAATACAAGGCCCAGGATATACAGCAAACTTCTTTACTGCTTCTCCAGCCAGAGGATAGAATTTCTGGTCCTCTTTTCACTGACTTCTCACTGTGGTGCCTCCTGGCCTCAGGGTTCTGTGGAGTGGCTTATCCCAGTACCCCAATCTTAGATACCTAAGATGTCATCTTCCATTTTCCAGTGGGGATTTAAAACCTCAGCTTCTAGGGCCTGTATCCAGGTTGCCCATCTCCATAGGCTTTATACACCAGCTTATTCTTTTGGCTCTGATTAGTGTTTGCTCTTTGTTTCTGGCACCTGGGAATCTTCTTTTTTGTCTTTTTGGATTCACCATTTAACATGTGTTTAACAGTAGGAAACAAAAAAATGAGAGAGTCTTGAAAACAGGAGATTTATTTCTCTGTGTGAGGAGGTTTCCAGAGTGCTATTCTAAATGTTAGCTGAAGTATTTAATATGTCCAGAGCTCCAGGTTCTTATTGACTGATTGACTGATTGCTTTATTTGCCCGAGAGATTGAAAGTGCCATTTTGTTATATACACAACGCGTGTGGACCGATACCCTTGAGCTCCTGTTTCCTGTTTAACTTGAGTCTATCAAAGTCTGCAACCCTAGGGAAGACTAACTGTCTTGCAAGATTTTTTAAAATACTTCTTTAAATGACTCTTTCTATAGAAAGACTCTTTGCCATGATCTAAGGTAGTGGTTTTCAGAGTGTGGTTCCTAGATCCTCAGTATCAGCATCATGTGGGGTTATACTGTATACATTGTTCCCTTGTCATTCACTAGATATTCTTATTTGTCATACTTAAAAAAAAATGTTTTACTTATCTACTAGAGAGAGTGAGACAGAGGATAGCAAGAGACAGCAGAAGCAGGGAGGAGAGGGAAAAGCAGGTTCCCTGCTGAGGCCTCGGTCCCAGGACCCTGGAATCGTGACCTGAGCCAAAGGCAGAAGCTTGACCAACTGAACCATCCAGGCTTTTTCCTTTAAGTTAAAGTCATACTTTTTAAATTGAAGTTTGATAAAATATTTGGACTGGCACTTTGTTTTTAATTTATTTAAGTAATCTCTGTGTCCAAAGTGGGATTCAAACCTATGACTCCAAGATCAAGAGTCACAAGTTCTTCTGACTGAGCCAGACAAGGCGCCCCAAAGTTTGATAAAATGTTTGAACTGATAGGTGGTCCAGTAAGGTGTACTTTTTTTTTTTTAGGTGTACTTTTTTATAAATAGATGAAGTATGAATTTTACGGCTTGATTTTTTTTTTTTTTATACAGGGAGTACTTATTCTATGGTATAAAATCATGTTAAATACTCTGATAAAAATGATATGTATACCAACATATGTTGGTGTATCTATGACTTCCTTATACTTGAGCTTTGTTTATTTAAAAAAGTTCTTAAGAGGTGCCTGGGTGGCTCAGTGGGTTAAGCCCCTGCCTTTGGCTCAGGTCATGATCTCAGGGGCCTGGGATTGAGCCCTGCATCAGGCTTTCTGCTCAGCAGGGAGCCTGCTTCCCGCCCCCCCCCCACCTCTCTGCCTACTTGTGATCTTTGTCTGTCAAAAAAAAAAAAAATCTTAAAAGTTGAGTGTTAAATGTGGAATGAAGGAAATGTTTTACATCTGTAAATTAATTATCTTATCTTTTTTTTTCATAATCTGCCTACCCCAAAGCTCAGAAAAGCCACAGTATTATTTATTTAAACTTTTTTAATGGTCCCCATGGATTTAAAACACAATTGGTATTGTTACACTTCCTTCCATAGAGAAAATGTATGCTTTTTAAATGAATGTAATATGCTTTTGTTCATGAAGAATGTCATTGAGTAGTGCCAACTATTTTAGGATACTAAAATAAAAATATTTACAATCCCAAAATACTTTGATTATTCTTAGAAAGATGTTCTTAGTCTATTACTTAATCTTATAATAAAAGTGCAATGAAAAGCAGACTACATGACATTTCAGAGTTCAGAGATTTGATTAGATCATTTAAATCAAGTTTTTACCAAGGAACTGAAAACATGAAATGAATGGTAGCACCATTGCGAAGATTTTCAGTACTCGTGAGACTTACAATTAAGTACTTTCACAAAGCTCAGAAAATGTTGGCTGAGTTTAAATCACCAAGTTAATCTTGACCTGTTAACCTAGTAGCATAATATTCTTTTTCACATAGTATGCTACCCTTAGATATATTAGATATTGTGAATTGGCCCTCATTGCCCTAGAAGGTAATTGTGAGATATAAACATGGAGGACAGTGAAGAAAATATTAATATTAGAGGAAAATATTAAGTGTTAGAGGAAAATGTCCTACCAAATATTGGTAAAACCAGTCTATAGACATGAAAAATTAAAGATAGTTGCTTGATAGATTTAAAAATGAGTATTCACCAAAAGAGATGATCTAATTTAAAAATGGACAAAAAACTTGAATAGACATTTCTCCCAGGAAGGTATTCACATGGCCAATAAGCACATGAATAGATTTTCAGCATCATTAATTATTAAGGAACCCACAATGAGATACCACTTCTCATCCACTGGAATGGCAATAGTAATAAAAAAGGAAAATATCAACTGTTGATGACGTGGAGAATTAGAACCCTTATACAGTGCTGGTGAAAATGTAAAGTAGTGTAGAAGCTGTAAAAAATATTTTTGTGGTTTCTCAATAAGTTGGACATAGAACTGTCATCTAACCCAGCAACTCTGCTCCTAGGTAAATACCCAAGAGAACTGGAAACGGATGCATAAATGTTTATAGTAGCTCTATTCATAATAGCGAAAAAAGAGAAACAACCCAGTTGTCTATCAGCTGATGAACAGATAAGCACAAGGTGGTATATCCGTACAATAGAATATATATATATATATTTAAAAGATTTTATTTATTTATTTATTTGTCAGAAAGAGAGAGAGAGAAAGCACACAAGCAGGCAGAGAGGCAGGCAGAGGTGGAGAGAGAGGTAGGCTACCTGCTGAGCAAGGAGCCCGATGCAGACTCGATCCCAGGACCCCGGGACCATGACCTGAGCCGAAGGCAGCTGCCTAACCCACTGAGCCACCCAGGCGTCCCCGTACAATGGACTATTATTCAGCCATGAAAAGGAGTAAAGTATTGATACTTGCTACAATATGGATGAACCCTAATAATATTAAGTGGAAGAAGCCAGATACACAAAGCCACATATTGTATGATTTTATTTAAAAGAAATGATTAGACTAGTTGAATCTATGGAGACAGAAAACAGATTAATGGTTTCCAGAGGCTGGGATGCACAAGGAATGGGAAGTAATTGCTCAGTGGGTATGGGGTTTCTTTTTGTGTTCATGAAAATTTTCTGGAATTAGACAGTGGTGCTGATTGCACAACTTTATGAATATCCTAGAAGTCACTGTACTTCCAGTACATTTAAATAAACTTTAAAATAGTAAAGTTTATATTATAGGCATTTTAGCTCAGTTAAAAAGAATATTCAGTGTAATTATAATTCTCAGTGAAATAGTAAAGTAAGAATTTTAAAATCAAAACTTTTTTCAATATTGTTATTTTGTGCTTAGAAAAATTAAAAACATATTTAGTGAAAATATGTATGAAGTCAAATAAATATTCTTTTTTTTTTAAAAGATTTTACTTATTTATTTGACAGACAGAGATCACAAGTAGGCAGAGAGGCAGGCAGAGATAGAGGGGTAAGCAGGCTCCCTGCTGAGCAGAGAGCCCGATGTGGGACTCGATCCCCGGACCCTGAGATCATGACCTGAGCGGAAGGCAGAGGCTTTAACCCACTGAGCCACCCAGGTGCCCCTAAAATAAATATTCTTTAGAGCAGGTTTCAGTACAAGGTCTGTGTGTTTTGGGCCTCATTCAGAGGGGTTTTGCTGGATTGAGTAAGTCACTAAGAGGCAGTCTCACGCTGGATACTGTGACTAGTACGTTGCTTTTTAACCGGCTGGCCCTCTTTTTTGGTCATGAGCAGTGTCTCTCAACCTTTTACATTTTCCTTGCCATCTTCTTCTAGATCTGCTTGACTTCTTACTGTTGTGAGCTTCACGCATGCCTTTCTTACATGAAACTCTATACTGCTCAATTAGCATTAATAAGGTCTCTATCCTTAACTAACCTACTCCTTCACTGACACTGTTTCCAGCCACTTTGGATAAACGCCTTGTTGATCTTGCTTCACGGTGGTGCTGTTCAGTTACCTAGATAATCTTACTTTTCAGCATCCTCACTTCTTCCACTTTACCAAGGAAACCTGGACAGCAAGGACCCCCAAGACAAAAACAGGGGGAAGGGTGAATGAGAACTAATGAAACAAAGGCCCTGTCTTCTTCGTGAAATCTGTTAGAAGAGGAATTGTCCATAGATGTGAGCACAGTGGTTTCATACAAGCCTGCTGTTTCCAGAAATCAAACATTACTTAATGTTTATGGTATAGCTTATCTAGTAAATTTGCATTTCTGTTCAGCGTAGAACAAGTAGGCTGTCTTGAGGGTAGTTATTTCTTTCCCAAAATATGTTCCATAGAGTACTAGTCCCTGGAAATATTACTAGAGGCTCTGTTTTGGAAGGGGAAGGATCCCATGGTCAAATATATTTAGAAAACGCTGCTTATCCCCTTTTGGAGGTCCATGGCACACCCAAGCCTTTAAGGGCCCTGAAACGTAGTCAAGAAACTTGTTTGACTCAACATTTCCAAACTTATTTGAGCCCAGAACTTTTGGTGGGGAGGGCAGGAACAGCATAGCTATTAATATCTCACATAATAACATCAGTTGGGAAGACATTGTCTTAGAGCATTGTAAATTTGTGCAACTGCAGTTTAAAGAAAGTAGCTATATTTATTTACTTATTTATTTAAATTCCAGTTAGTTAACATACAGTGTTCTATTATTTAAGTTTTTATTTTAATTCCAAAAAGTAGCTACTTTGACCAGCTAGTACCAAAAACTACCTGTCCTTCATATGTCTGTGTAACATACATCATATAGAGAGAGTTATCCTGTAAATTCTCTATCAAGATAGAGATTGTGTCAGATAGTGTCAGATTGTTGTCTTTCAGTGATTTTCTTGCTCTTTCTTCCTTAAGCGTATCAAAATATTTTTTGGAAGGGTGACTAAAGCACTTAGGACATTCCCAGTTTTCAATGATAAGCAAACAGCTCTGTTAAAGCTGTAGTACATATATTTGTTGATCCTGTTATAACATTTCAGACCTGTCTAATTCAAACACCCGTTGAAAGTCAAGTCATGTTTTCATTTAGCAAGGATTTTTGTTAAGCCCTTTCTTAAAAATAATTAGCCTTGGGTATAGTAGGTATAATTAATAAAGCACAATTCATTACTTTGTTAATTCTTCTCTACAGAAACAGCTGGCACTCGGTGTTTATCCATTATGAACTTAAAACTACAGAGACATTAAAATTATGTATCATAGTGTATTTCTATGAAATACACAGTAGGTATCATTTTTTCTCTTTTAGGTGTAATTAGTGTAGGATTTTAGCTTTAAAAAGTTTTAGTCGTTTCATGTTCTTGAGTTTCTTTTATCATATGCCTCTCATTTCATTCTTTCTTATTCTTGAGAACTTTATAGTAGATATTGCTCATATTCATCAATAATCTGTGAGGCTCTCTTATTATAGATGGAATAAAATTAGATTCTTGTGGCTTGCCCCCCCCGCCTTTTTTTTGTTATTTTAGTCCCGGTGCTTGAATCTAATGGGGAAATAAAGCCTATGGTCTTATGGATTGGATTCCTCTTGAGTGTTTTGGGGTGTATTATGTTTTCGTTTAGATCTCCTGCTCTGTCTTCTGACTGGTGACCCAGGTTTCTGTTCAGAGTTGTTTCTGTGTGGTTGGCTCCTGATTCCCCACAAGTCAGCCATGTCTGGCAGTGCTAGAACTTGCTGCTTTTAGAGCTTCTCCCAGATGAAATAGAAATGACTCCCAGATGAGTTCCTGATGAACCAGAACAGATCTTCTCTCACAAGACTGTCTTGGCACTTTGACAAAGCATGAAGTGAAAGCTCTGCTTTTGTTTGAGTTGGCTTTAAGACTGATTTTAATTTTGTTTGCTTAGAAATTAATGTTTTTCTCTTGTATTTGCTTTTTCTAGTCACAAGCAGCTTTTCTTCTCAAATGGTGTCTTGTACTTTGCCTTGTTAGCTGTGATCTACTGGCTGTTAGGGCATAATATTTTCAATTCTGTACATATTTTGTTGTCTGAATTAGAGGGAGTTTGAAAATGAAATTAGAATTGATACTGTAATCTTTTGTGTGTGTCTGTGTGAGATGATGAATTCCTAAAGTCAAAACCCTATTTGTCTCTTTGGAAAAATAGTAACATGTAATGATATACAGATATATATCAGCAGCAGACAGATGATTTGTCCACCAGAAGTTTATCTTTAATATTATTGTTGATCAGATTCTACTCTTCTATATATATTTGGATGGTATGTAAAAATTTAAAGAATAATATAGCTTCCTTCAAAAGGCTTTCTATGGGGTGCCTGGGTGGGTCAAGTCAGTTAATGTCTGCCTTTGGCTCAGGTCATAATTCCAGGGTCCTGGGACTGAGCCCCAGGTCTGGCTCCCTGCTCAATGGGGAGTCTGCTTCTCCTCCACCCTTCCCCCACTCATGCTCCTTCTCTCTCTTTTTCTCTCTCTCTCTCTCTCAAATAAATAAACAAAAATAAAATCTTTAAAAAAGGCTTTCTAGCGTGATTGTGAGAACTGAGAATTTCAATTCTTGTTTTTTAGTCTTTGCTTTTTCGTTCTGTAATTACATGTAGGCTGATATTTATTTTCTTATTTAAAAACATTGGAAAATACTTCCTTTCTTTCTACCTCAAAGAAATTGCATTGCCATGAATAAAGATTCCATGTAAAGTCTAGTTGCTATTTATGTAGTAAATTTGTGACAATCTACTATTTCTTGCCTAATGTATTTTGATACTTTACCAAGGCAAACCTTTCCTTGGTACTTGTTTCTTTTATTTTTTAAATTTGTTTTTTAAAACCATTTTAAATGTAAATTAAGTTAATTAACATAAAATATATTATTAGTTTCAGAGGTAGAGTTCAGTGATTCATCAGTCTTATTTACTACGCTGTGCTCATTACATCACTAGGTACTTACTTCTTTTTCTTTCTTTCTTTCTTCTTCTTTTTTTTTTTTTTAAAGATTTTATTTATTTATTTGACACAGAGAGATCACAAGTAGGCAGAGAGGTGGGCAGAGAGAGAGAGAAGGAAGCAGGCTCCCTGCTGAGCAGAGAGCCCCATGCAGGACTCGATCCCAGGACTCTGGGATCATGACCCGAGCCAAAGGCAGGGGCTTTAAACCACTGAGCCACCCAGGCACCCCTAGGTACTTATTTCTTAAGAGGACTCCAAATGGAAAGGTAAAGAGAGATAGTTGAGATCTCAAGTTGTTATTTAAAACTGTTCTAATGTCTATAAACTTTTAAAAAGCTTTAACTTCTGAGTCCATGGTGGTGATTATTTTTTATTTTCACCCTCTAAACAATTTCCTTTTGAAACAACCCAAATGGTAGAATGCAAGAAAAATTTATCACCTTAGGAAAACAGATGGAGAATTTCATTCCCACCATCCTCCTTTTGAAGAGCTGTGGTGGGAAACAATACAGTTAAAAGTGTGGGTATTATAGAGGGCATGGATTGCATGGAGCACTGGTTGTGGTGCAAAAATAATGAATACTGTTATGCTGAAAATAAATAAATAAATAAAGCGGGTGAGGGTACCAGCCAGCCCATTCAGGAGAAATTGGCTAAGGAGGTTGATCAGAAAGCCTGCCTCTCCATGTTAACCTGGTAACACGTCCAGGCTGGGAGCTAGGGCTGGAGACAAAATGGGACCAGTGATGTCAGTAGTAAAATCTCTATCCTACCCTAGGTGGAGCCGCAGGGGGGCGCTGACTCTCCAGTGTTTGTCCTGAGTGCTGCCGCTGTGGGGTCAGAGTGGCCGATACCTTGATGGGTAATTTACCTCAGTAGTAAGTGAATATAGAGGAGTTTCCTACCCCTGCCAGCTTCAGGCTAAACGGGGAGGCTGTGACCTATTCAAGAACTCAACAGTGATCACATGATCTAGTACAGTGTAGACTAATCCAGGAGAGCTCTGAGTCAGGGAAATGTCCGGGCTGTCCAGTATGCGGCCACTAGTCATAGGGCTTTGGAGCCCTTGAAATGGAGCTAAGAACCGAATAACTACCAAAAGCCTTAAAAAGTGTTTCCTCTTTTGGTTATTTGTCTCTGAAGGAATGGATCAGACAAAAGCTATTCGTCACAGCACTGTTTTTAATATTAAAAAGCATAGGTAATATCACAGTAACATAAATGTGCCGGTTCAGTCTGTTTCATCTCCCCGCGGTGGGATAGCGTGCAGCCAGGAGACTGCTGATGTCCATAGACATTCATGGACCCAGAAAAGGTTTTTCCAATATGTTAAGTGAGAGGAGGTTGGTTCCAAAACCACGTGGTTAGTGTGTTCCATATTTTTGTGTAAATCTTTGAAAAGATTATGTGTGTGTATGTAAACACATACATAGGTAAGTAGGATCTGGGATTTAGGCATCCCAAGATTTCTCTTAATCGTCTTTCTGCCACTTAACTAGCTCTGTGACCTTATGTGAGTTACCTAACCTCTCAGCCTCTTTAGTTTTTCCACTGTAAAAGAGGGATTAAAAATAGCACCTATCTCATTGGGTTGTTTTAAAGATTAAATGAAATAACATTAGCAGGATGCCTGTGTCATCCTGTGATAAGATCACATAAAGCAGCAGCTTTTTCGTGGTCATGGTGATTATTATTGTTATCATATGTATATGTGCGTGGGGGAAAGTTGGGAGGACATCAAAAGTACTCGCAAGTTGTCTGGTAGGATTGCAGGTGACCTATATTTTCTTCTTTGTGCTTTTCTATGTTTTTGGATTTTGGCATTGCATTTGGGCATATATTACTTCTATAATTTTAAAATGTTTAAAACTTTTGGGGGTGGCTCAATCAGTTAAGCTTCTGCCTTCAGCTCAAGTCATGATCCCAGGGTCCTGGGATCAGTCTCCTTGCTCAGTGGGGAGTCTGCTTCTCCCTCTGCCTCTGCCTACTTGTGCTCCCTCTCTGTCAAATAAATAAAAATCGTCAAAGAAACCCACACAACTTTCTGTGTGCCTAAGTAATTAACATATGATAATACCAGTTAAGCAAAAATGACTCATGGTAAGTGGATGAAAGATTTATGATGCAGATTTATAATACGGGCGTCATCACTCTCTTTAGAGATGCACAACTATTTTTGTGGTTATAGAAAATCTGTAAAATTCAGGGCGTTGGAAATGTAGTAATGTAATTGAAACACATTCCAAAATGTAGAATTATAGTTTTAATCACATTTACATCTGGGGAGACTAAGATAAGTTCTGTTTTAACTTGTATCCTTCATAATCTGGGCAAAAACAGTGCGTTTATCTCTATTCGGAAATGGTTTTGTTTGTGATTGCTTATTTCTGGGGTTCAGTTGCTCTAATGGTGGTGTAGATGGTTGGCGAAGCTATAGACATCTAGGTAGGGTATTGCTTTGGTGGAGGGCCTTAATTTTGTAGTTCCAAAATGGATGGCAGCAGTCTTTTATATTTCACTTTGCTTAGCATTTACATGTATCAGGTTCTGTTCTAGACTCTGGGGAGTGAGTGAGATGAACAGGAAAGGCGACTGTCTGGCCAGGTGGGCAGTTACACAACCAGAACAGTCAGATATTAAAGGTGGGTATGATAAAAGTGAGCGGGTACGGTATGGTACCAGTGGAGAAGTGGTCAGTTGTATTTTGAGTGAAGGTGGGTGGTGGGCCGAGAAAGGCAAAAAGGGGCTATCAAGAAAAGGCCGGGTTATGGAGCTGGATCTTGAAGGGGAGTGTCTTCAGTATTTGCAGGACAGGGTCAAGGCCTTTCTGGCAGTGAAGCAGCTGTGGTTTGAGGCAGCATGGGGTGCTGGGTAGCCTGAAAGTGGGTTGGTGTGGCTTAAGGTAGAATACAAGCCAGAGGCCAGCCAGTGAGGTCAAGGAATTCCAGTGTCAATGTTTTCAGAAATAGGTGTAGGATAAGAGAAACTGCTGACCATTTTTTTGTTTGATCAGATCTTTTAAAAATGCTCACATTTAATAGATGCTATAGATTCAGATCTGATGTTTTCTTTTTTTTTTATTTTAAGATTTTATTTATTTATTTGACAGACAAGAGATCACAAGTAGGCAGAGAGGCAGGCAGAGAGGGACGGAGAAGCAGGCTCCCTGCTGAACAGAGAGCCCGATGCGGGACTCGATCCCAGCTCCCTGGGATCATGACTTGAGCCGAAGGCAGAGGCTTTAACCCACTGAGCCACCCAGGCGCCCCAGATCTGACGTTTTCTGAACCATGGACGTTTATGTGAGATCATGTTTTTCTTCTTTTTTCTTTTCTTCTTCTTCTTCTCCTCCTCCTCCTCCTCCTTTTTTAAATGATGTGGATCTTACCAATCACAAATTGTGTTAAATCACAAATGTTACTGTGATTTAACAATAGCCTTCCCGAAGGTTCTTTCATCTCCTCCTCCTCCCTTCCATATTCCCTTAGTTCCCCTAATTACCATCACACCTGTACCAACCTCTGACTCCCACAGGGTCCTGTTGCCCCTGCTATAGGGACACCTTTAAAGAATTTGTGAGTTAGAAGTAGAGGAAGACAGGAAGCTGAGGAAGATATGTAGTGGTTCAGTAGCTGATTTCGCTATATTCGCTCGCTTATAAGGAGGCTATTCTGTTCTATATCATAATCCTATGTTGTTTTTTTCCTACTCATTAAAACAAAGTGTTTCAGATCTTCAACCATTCAGATATTCATTTGGGCTAAAGTTAGATAATTCTGGGAAGGGTCATATATGAAGTCTAAGCAGATGTTTACGTTTTCTTCCTGCCCTGTGGATTCTTCTCTCTCCATATTTAAAAAATATTGAAGATTCTCCTACCACACAAAGCAAAACAATATAGAACCACGTTTCTGAGCCCTTAGCGCTCCCATTCGTGGCCTGATGGTTTCTCCTCACCACTGTTAAGAGCGGCCTAGCTATTGTTGCAATCTGACTTTGTTTCCACAAGAAAATTTGTTGAGTGTCCACCAAATGACTGGCTTTGTTCTCCATGCAGTAAATAATAAATGAGTAAGATAGCAATGACACCTTTCCTTTGGAATTTAAAGTGTCAGTGGAGAAAACTGTTCTTCCTACGCTTCCTAAATACCTCCAAATCTAACAGACACTTCTTTCAACACTCACACTTCTTTCAACACTTGAAACAACACTCGAAATCATTATCCATTTTCCCTTCTGAGAGAAGGGAAACCCTCCGATTTTTATACCAATATCCTCTCTCCTGGGAGAAGAAGGCTTTTCTTCTGAGTATGCATTCTGAGCCTTTGTGTGATCCTCTTTCTCTTAAATCTTTCTTAGACTCTTAAAATGTTTTCATTTTGGGTGCCTGTGTGGCTCAGGTGGTTAAGCATCTGCATTTAACTCAGGTCATAATCCCAGAGTCCTGGGATGGAGTCCCTGCTGGGCAGGGATCCTGCTTCTCCCTCGCCCTTTACCCTTTCCCCTGCACATGCGCACTCTCTTTCTCTCTCTCTCTCAAATAAATAAAATATTTAAAATGTTTTTGTTTCCCCAAAGTGCTCTCTACTAATTTCCCTTCTCACCTTTACATGAAAACACTTCTGGGCCCGTCTTACCCCTGTGCTTATGACCTCTCAGTTTTTTGTCTCCAACTGCACACTCTCTCCTGAGTTCCAGATCTTCATATCCAAGACTGCTGTCAAGGTGCCCCATGAATATCTCAAACTCAATCATGTTTGATAGTAAAATCAACATTTCTCCCCCACCTCAAAGCTGTAATGCTTTTCCTTGGTTCTAAATCATACCACTATCAGGGGTACCTGGGTGGTTCAGTCGGCTAAGTGTCTGCCTTCGGCTCAGGTCCTGGAACAGAGCCCCACATCAGGCTTCCTGCTCAGCAGGGAATCTGCTTCTCCCTCTTCTCCTCCCCCTGCTTGTGCTCTCTCTCTCTCTGTCAAATAAATAAATAAAAAATCTAAAAAAAAAATTCTGTGGTTTGCGTCATCCTGGATCATTTGCCCTTAGCATATCTGTTAATTCTGCCCATCCCTCTTTTTATTGACCTCCTTTCTATCCTTATTGCCATTGTTCATGTCCACTAATATCCTCCCTCCTTGTCTCTTTTTCAAGAGAAATTTAAATTCCATTAACATATAATGTATTACTAGTTTCAGAGGTAGAGGTCAGTGATTCATCAGTCTTTTTTTTTTTTTTTTAAAGATTTTATTTATTTATTTGGTAGAGAGAGATCACAAGCAGGCAGAGAGGCAGGCAGAGAGAGAGAGAAGGAAGCAGGCTCCCGGCTGAGCAGAGAGCCCGATGCGGGACTCGATCCCAGGACCCTGGGATCATGACCCGAGCCGAAGGCAGCAGCTTAACCCACTGAGCCACCCAGGCGCCCCCATCAGTCTTACATAATTCCCAGTGCTCATTACATCACAAGCCCTCCTTAAAGTCCAGCACCCCATAATCCCATCCCCCCCACTTCCCTCCCCTACAACAACCCTTAGTTTGTTTCCTAGGGTGGAGAGTCTCTTAAGGTTTTTCTCCCTCTCTGATTTCGTTTTGTTTCATCTTCCCATATGATCCTGTTTTGTTTCTTAAATTTGACGTATGAGTGAAATAATATATTAATTGTTTTTCTCTGATTGGCTTATTTCACTTAGCATAATACCTGCTAGCTCCATCCACGTCATTGCAAATGCAAGATTTCACTTTTTTTGATGGCTGAGGAGTATTCTACTTATCTCTCTATTTTTAAAAAAGATTATTTATTTATTTGAGAGAGAGACAGTGAGAGAGAGCATGAGAGGGGAGAAGGTCAGAGGGAGAAGCAGACTCCCCGTGGAGCAGGGAGCCTGATGTGGGACTCGATCCCATGACTCTGAGATCATGACCAGAGCCAAAGGCAATTGCTTAACCAACTGAGCCACCCAGGTGCCCCTATCTATCTCTTTTTTTAAAGATTTACTGGACTAAGCTGCTTCCAAAATTAGTTTTGGCCTATGACCCCATACTCCTGGGAGGGATGTGGAGTATTAGAATCTATTTAGACATGTTCATGCCCATGTTCATGGAACAACTTTTGACTTCTAAGTTATATGAGAACTTAAAAATATAACTAAAACGATTTATTGATATTTACTATATTCATCGTATGGAATGACCATATAGTTTACCAGAGTTAATATAAGTATATAACAATATATAAAAGTATTAAGATATGTATAAAAAAGGTAGATAATATAAGTAATCAATGTTAAATTCGAAATGAGTGGTATATATAATTGCCATAGGGATTTGGAAGAGTGAGAGATCATTAATAATAAAGCCCTTCATGAATGGAAAGGAACAAAGGAAGCAAAAAGCCAGCAAGGCTTAGTGGGGGGTGGGGCATGACTGAAAGGGAGAAAAAGATGGAAGGAGTATAGATATATGAAATTAAAGTTTGTGAAATTAAAAAACCACTGACTGCATAATGTATAGGGTTTAGTTGCCATGTTAGTGAAAAAAAGTCTTTTGATTTCATTCTTCTGTAGTTCTTCAGTTTTACTTAATTTACGGTGACTGAACTATGTTCCTAATCCTGGCTAATCAATTTTTAGTTATTTATCTACCCTCATCAAACAGGTGATTGGGCAATAGATTGTGTTTGTAACCAGAATAAACACATCCTTTGACACCAAAAAGATCCTAAAATACATGACTTTGCGAATATCTTTTGTATATGTATTTGAGCTATATGGTCTTCTGTCAATATTCTGAAATCCTCAGATAGCCTAGCATTTTTAAAAAAGCCTGTTATTTTGGTGATTTCTTAATAGATAAACAATCTTAACCAAACTTCTTTAATTTTGATCTTATCAATTCCAGAGATTATTAATGTTTAGAACTTAAAATGTGGGGCTGTTGCCATTAATAAATGTATGTAGATTCATTTTTTAAAAATTCACCCATTTAAAGAAATCCATTCAAGTCTTCATGTACATTGTATAGTGTCTTGTTAATACATCTCTTTAGATTTTTCAGAAATTATATTTTTTTCTTCATTATCATTTCAACTAATAATTTTTTTTTCAACTTGGTCATACTAGGAATTGACATATAAAAACCTAGCTTAATATAAGTTGGTTCTTGGCTTTGGACCGGAAATGATAGGGTCAGTAGGATTGTTCCTGACTAAAAATAGTATTAACATATAATATCTGAGAGCAGTGGTTTTCAAGCTCTTTTTGACTGTGATCCACTCATGTTCTGGCTCTCTCTTGCTCATAATTTATGAGGTACACAATGTTTTCAATTATTTTCTTCTCCAGTCCCAGTTGAGGTGATTTCTCCTGGTGGATGGGAACTGCTAGTTGCAACTGACTAAACTGATTTCTTAATCCATTAATGGGTTATAAGGTGCAGCCTGAAAAACCGTATCTTAGAGTAGGTTTTTACAAAAATTAACTTGAAAAATGCAGAACAGTATAATATAATAGGAATTCAAAAAATTATTTAAAGATTTAAAATGAAAAATTTTAAACCTCTTTCTCAGCCTGGTGCTTCTGTACAAAAGTAGCTACTTTAAATGATTCCTTTTGGCCTTACCAATGTATCGTAATGTATATATTAGCACATATATATCTCTGTCTTTAAAAAAATTTCAAATATTTTATTCATTTTATTTTGTTTTATTTTTATAAAAAGATTTTATTTATTTATTTGTGTGTGAGAGAGAGAGTGAGTTTTGGGGGGAGAGAGAGGGAGAGGCAGGCTCTCTACTGAGCAGGGAGCCCAATGTGAGGCTCGACCCCAGGACTCTGGTATCATGACCTGAGCCAAAGACAGCTGCTTAACCGACTGAGCCACCCAGGTTCTCTTTATTCATTTATTTTAGAGAAACAGAATGTGTGTGTGAGTGGGGGGAGGGGCAGAGAGGGAAGGAGAGGGACAAGCAGTCTTTGCCTTGAGCATGGACCCTGACAAGGACCTGATCCCATGACCCCAAGATCACGACTTGAGGTTAAACCAAGAGTCTGATCCTCAGCCAATGACTGAACCACCTAGGCGCCCCTGTATTTTATAAAAGTATCAAAAGATGTTATATATTCTGTTGTATCTATGTCACTTCACATTTTATCTTGGTACTCTTTCCATACCAACAATACAGATCTATCTAATTCTTATTGCATTCTTTTTAATGGCTATGTAATATTCTGCCATAGGAATGGGCCTTTAATTTATTCAGCCAGTTTCCTATTGATACCATTTAGAAACTCTTAAGCTTTAAATTTTTTTCCCAGTCTCATAGATAAAAAATATCTCCATTGCTTCAGCTTGTATTTTTATATTGTGAGATAGTCATATTTTCATACAATTTTTTTACTATTTTAGTTTGTATTTCGCTTTGTGAAATGTCTATTCATATTCTCTTCCCATTGTTTTATTGAAGTGTTTTTTTTCTTAATGATTTTTATAAGCCCTGTAAATTAAGCAAATTAGCCCCTTAATGTTAATGTCTTACAATTTGGTGACCTTTTCCACATTTGTTTTTAGACTTTTGACTTTATTTGGGATGTATTTTCTGAACAAGATAGTTTTATTAACCTTTTCCTTGTGAATTTTATTTAAAAGGAGCTTTTCCCTATAGCAGATGTTTGTTTTAAGTATGACCAGAACTTATGTTGAAGAATTACATTTCAAAGAGGAGGGTCTAGTAAAGTATTACTTTATTTGACATTTTATATGTATTTTACAGGCAGCCTTGAATGAAGACATTTCAAAGCTCCAGGATTATTCAAAGAAAGCTTACTTTAAAGTTAATGTTCTTTTTTGCATCTGTGCTTTGCTAAACACAATATTATTGAAAGTTATAGTATTTTGAATTATCCTTCTTTTTTTTTTTTAAAGATTTTATTTATTTATTTGACAGACAGAGATCCCAAGTAGGCAGAGAGGCAGGCAGAGAGAGAGGGGGCAGCAGGCTCCCCGCTGAGCAGAGAGTCCAATGACCCTGAGATCATGACCTGAGCCAAAGGCAGAGGCTTTAACTCACTGAGCCACCCAAGCGCCCTGAATTATCTTTCATTTTTATAATGTAGTAATTACCAGGTTCCCCCCCCCATTGTTTTAACATATTTTCCTAAAAGTCACATATGTCACAGTGTAGCTCTTTTAAAACTAAAGATAAAACTCACTGGAAATATTTAGGATTCATTAACTCTAGTAGTTGTTTAATATAAAAGAAGTCGTTTATTTCATTGTGGAAACTCACCCCCCTCTGTGTTTGCTTATAATGCCTTCAAAGGTTTTTTAAGCAGAGTAGGAAGGAAGTAGATTTTTGTTTAATGGAAACAATACAGTAGACATTTCCTGGATTACATTTTGGTCAGATCATTTAGTAGCTTTACTCATTACTACTGTTTAAATTCCCGTGAGGTCTTCAGGAGCTATAAATGATTAATTTCTTTGAGCCTTGACTTCATTGTGTTTATCTTCCCTGGAAGCATAGCAGTGTGAAATATGTTGAGTTACTGGTATTGGTATTTTAGCTATTATAATTAATCAAAACCTTTAGCTATAAATTGTAAATGTTAGTGCAGTTTCTTGTAATTGTATGGGAGGGGTGTCTGACCACTGATGACATCAGTCATTATGAAAAGCAGAATATCCAGGACAAATGAAACAAGATCCTTCAGAAAGCGAAACCCTCTCCTTCTCCCTGAAGATCTCCACCTGGCAGTCAGGGAGCGAGTTGGCAAGGGATGACTTTCAGGGCTCCTTGGTTGCCTGCTTGTATTAAAGAAAAGCTAAACCATATATTTTAAGATTTTTTTTTTTAAATGGACAGCGAGAGAGATCACAAGCAGGCAGAGAGGCAGGCAGAGAGAGAGGAGGAAGCAGGCTCCTCGCTGAGCAGAGGGCCTGATGTGGGGCTCGACCCCAGCACCCTGGGATCATGACCTGAGCCGAAGGCAGAGGCTTAACCCACTGAGCCACCCAGGCGCCCCTAAACCATATATTTTAGAAGTATAAGCTCTACAGGTACAGGTTAGGCGTGAACCCAGATAGCTTGAGAGTGCACTGAAGTAAAAATAAAGTTTATTATGGCCATTTAGGATAAAAGTATTACTTTATTGGCTTTTAACTCATCAAATACCAACTTCAATTTTCAGGCTTACTAAATTCCTTGTTAGAAATTTTATTTCTTGGTTTTGAAAATATTTTTTCCATGTGGGATAAATGTGATTTAACCAACATATTTGAAAACCAGTTCAAGTACTGTTGCTTTCGTTTTTTTCATTTGACAAAACTTGCTGAATGTCTGCTTTGTGCCAGGTCCTGGGCTAGGTGGTTTTATAAATATTCATCTGGAAAGAAAAGACACATCTCTGTTACACAGTGATAGAAGTCTGCCATGGAAAATTTAGATTAAAGTTGGAATTTCATTTGATATGTGCTCCTAAAAGATGAATGGTGAAGGAGTTTTTTTTTTTTTTTTTGAAGATTTTATTTATTTACTTGACAGAGAGATCACAAGCAGGCAGAGAGGCAGGCAGAGAGAGGAGGGGAGCAGCAGGGAGCCTGATGCGGGGCTCGATCCCAGGACCCTGAGATCATGACCTGAGCCGAGGGCAGAGGCTTAACCCACTGAACCACCCATGTGCCCTGGGGAAGGAGTTGGTGTCTTAATGACATGGTGCACTTGCTGGCTGGTGGAGACTCTGGACTTCTCAGTTCTCTTTCCAACAAGCATACTGCCTTAGGAGCACCTTCTCTGACTTCCCAGAGCAGGTGAGCTTTGCTATGTATGCATATTCTGTATTTTTCTTAGTAGCTTCATCATAATTACAACTTAAAAATTATTTCTTTGCTCTTTCTTCTCTTTGGTCTCTAGTACGTGGTAAACTTAACCGGAGGCTCCCTGTGCCTGCAGCAGGCTAGGCGCTCACGTTTATTAAGGAATTTTGACTTTTTTTTTCTTTCTTTGTCATTGCTAGCTGCCCAGTATTTTCTTCTCTTTTTTTCTTTAAAGATTTTATTTATTTATTTGAGAGAGATTACAAGTAGGCCGAGAGAGACAGAGAAGCAGGCTCCCTGCTGAGCAGAAAGCCCAATGCGGGACTCGATCCCAGGACTCTGAGATCATGACCTGTGCTGAAGGCAGAGGCTTTAACCCACTGAACCACCCTGGTGCCCAAGACTGTGAATTTTTTAAAAATGTCCATGATAAGAATGAATGTATAGTGATAACTATTTTGCACATACATAAAACTGAGCATGTATGAATGTGTGTTTATATTATCAGTGAAAAATTATTTATGACTTTTGTTAAAGATAGTAAGGAAGACTTTACTGAAGAGGGCTACTAAAACAGGGTTGTGTAGCTGGGGGAGAGAGAGAGGGTTGACTCGGACTACAACAAAGAAAACTGGAAACTTAACAGCCCAGCAAGTCTGTAGATAGGGGAACCCTCTTACACTGTTGGTAGGAATGCAGGTTGGTGCAGCCTCTTTGGAGAACAGTGTGGAGATTCCTCAAGAAATTAAAAATAGAGCTTCCCTATGACCCTGCAATTGCACTCCTGGGTATTTACCCCAAAGACACAGATGTCATGAAAAGAAGGGCCATCTGTACCCCAATGTTCATAGCAGCAATGGCCACGGTCACCAAACTGTGGAAAGAACCAAGATGCCCTTCAACGGATGAATGGATAAGGAAGATGTGGTCCATATACACTATGGACTATTATGCCTCCATCAGAAAGGATGAATACCCAACTTTTGTAGCAACATGGATGGGACTGGAAGAGATTATGCTGAGTGAAATAAGTCAAGCAGTATTTTCTATCATACTTCTGCCTCATCTGCATGTCTTAGGGCAAGGCTTTGTGGGTAATGGGCTGAATTCTGAGACCTGGGAAGCTTATTCATGGTGATGGCGTAGGGAATATTCTTAAGGTGAAGACCGCAACATATGGTACTGATCATACTCCCTTTATCAGGGAAAAGCTCACGGTTCCTTAATTTGGATCTTATCCACCTGCCTCATTTACAATGCAGTTTTTTCTTGAGTCTCAGCTCCCTCTGGTACTCCATCCCCCGTTTGTTGTGGATGGTTTTGAATGTTGTGTTTAGAAGTTTTAACTTTGAAGTCATTTAAGATTTTTGGAATGGGAGAGTTAACATTATCAGACATTTTATTTTAGGAAGATATTCTGATGTCAGTGCATAGAATGTATTAGAAGAAATAGGAGAGGGACGCCTGGTGGCTCAGTTGGTTAAGCGTCTACCTTTAGCTCCGGTCATGATCCCAGGGTCCTGGGATCCAGCCTTGCATTGGGCTCCCTGCTTGGCGGGGAGTCTGCTTCTCCCTCTGCTCTTCCCCTCCCTACTCATGTACTTTTCTTTCTCTCTCAAATAAGTAAAAAGATCTTATAAAAAAATAGAAGAGATAGGCATTACATCATCATTCATGAATTCATCCAGCATTTATGGAACACCTACCATGTGTCTGGCTTGTTCAAGACAATGGAAATGTAGACGGAGATAGAAGACATAGTCCCTGTACACCAGGACCTTAAATCTATTAAGGGAGATAGAAAATTAAACTACGGGGCGCCTGGGTGGCTCAGTGGGTTAAGCCGCTGCCTTCGGCTCAGGTCATGATCTCAGGGTCCTGGGATCGAGTCCCGCATCGGGCTCCCTGGCTTCCCTCTCTCTCTCTCTGCCTGCCTCTCCATCTACTTGTGATTTCTCTCTGTCAAATAAATAAATAAAATCTTAAAAAAAAAAAAAGAAAATTAAACTACATCATGATTTTATTTCATTAGTGGTATGTTAACAAGAAATACAGGATAGATGGAAACAGAAGAGAGATACCCAGTTCTGACTAGGAGTTTCTGGGAAGACTTATTAGAAGCAGTGATAAACTCCTCCTTTGTCCTTTACAAAGGACTCTGCCTTTCTAAAACGGCAAGTAGGCATTCCTCAGACAAAGAGGATAGGGAAGATCTTTCCAGGCAGAGATGGAGCACATGTGTAAAGATGAGAATTCATGAGTGATATGGGAAAGGCAGAGTATGTAGCACTTACTTGTTCAGTGGCTAAACACTGATTGATTATAAGTTTTGAGCCTACCTTTATTGGTGAGGAAATATTAATGTAACTGCAGTAATAGTGGACACACTAAGAGGCAGAGGTGGGCAAGTGATGTTCTGTCTTGGATCTGTGGATTTTTAGGTGCAGTGGGATTTCATGTGGATGTATATATACATAGTTGGAAATTGATATCAGAGTTTAGGGGCAAGATTAGAGATAGAGATTGAGATTTGGGATTCTCCATAAAAGTAGTAGCTAACCTCAGACACATGAGTAAGATGTCGAGAGGGACTGCAGAATAGATAAGGAACAGAGAACCAGAGACAGAATTATGGAGAATAAGACAGTCCTTTTCTTTTTCTTTTTCTTCTTAAGCAAGGATCTAAATAAGCAGTTTTTAAATTAGATTTTCCCCCTTCCTCCTTTTACTTCTAGGACAAAAACAGAAGGGTAGATGAGAAGAAAATAAATATTTGTTAGTTTATTTCTTGAAACCCCAAGACTCTAAAACAATGTCCAGAGTCAAAGACAAATTTAGTTTCAGTAATTGTGAAGGTTGGGAAGATTTTCAACTAGGAGCATTGAAACAAGAAACAATTTTCTGATTACCCCTCATTGAATCAGAAAGCCCTTGGAATTCCAGTTCCCATAGGTTTTACTTTGTAAACTCTTTATTTTGACTTGCATTGGTTTTGTTTTTCATACTTAAACTTTTTCTATTCGCAGTGCTGATAAAAACACTCATAGTCATTTGCTTTCAGTTCAGGTCATGATCGCAGGGTCCTGGGATACCGCCTGGTATCAGGCTCCCTGCTCAGGGGACAGTCTGCTTCTGAGATGGGTGCCCGAAGCAGGGCTCGATCCCAGGACCCTGGGATCATGACCTAAGTCAAAGGCAGGCACTTAACCTAAGGAGCCACCCAGGTGCCCTAGCATCACATCTCCTTTTAATCAGGTTCTCTGACTGTCCAGACTGATTGATCTCTTCCACTTAGGCATACGGGCAATAACTGCTGTTATTCACCAAGAGCTTATATGCCAGGAGGCATTCTGCATATATTATGTCATTTAGTCCACACCACATTCTTGTTAATAAGAGGTAATTAATAAGAGTAATAACTATATCAAGTACTTAATATGTCCTATGCATTGTGTTACACAGTCAATGTACTTATATTCATTTAATTCTTACAGATCCTGTGTTTGTGTTTGGCAGTAGATATTCATTATTCCATGAGGCCCAGAGGGGTTTTGAAATCAACCTGCTTTATATCATACATTTAATAAATAAGGACTCAAACTCAGATCTCAGAATCCTAAAACCCATACTTTTTGCGTTAGGCCTGCTGCTTCACTGTCACCTCTGCTTGGTGGCAGTGGGAGTACTGACCTTCCTGAAGCTTATGACTGGTAATGCAGCGTCCCTAGAGTAAAATGAAGCCAAATAATTTAGGGCCACCTGGAACCAGAACTGGGCTACTGTTTTGTAGACCCCTTTTCAGAGTAGGAGTGCCACCTGCTGGAAGGTTACAATGCATCCACGCTCTTGGAAGGACCGGCTTCCGAAAGGGCTGCTGTCACAGACGTGGACATGGCAGATTTCAAAATGCTAACTCTTAGATTTCAGTTTAGGAATACTGCGGCATTTTAGAGTCCCCTCTTTGCCATAAAGATAAACTGCTTTATTTATCTTCCTTTTTTGTGTATGTGTGACGTGGGGGTCATACCCTTAAAAAAATGATACACTCAGTGTTTCCTAAAGTAAAGCCGTTTTCACCATGGGAAAGATTGAGAGTCAGATGAATCATATAGTTACTTTCAACAGATCAAATAAGAATAGCAAAATGAGGGAGCCTGGTGGCTCAGTTAGTTAAGTGTCCGATTCTTGATTTCGGCTCAGGTCAGGATCTCAGGGTTGTGAGATTGAGCCCTGTGTCGGACTCTGCACTGGGCATGGAGCCTGCTTATGATTCTCTCTCTCTCCGCCCCATCCCCCACCTCTCTCTCCCTCTCTTAAAAAGAAAAAGAATTAAAAATTGAATCTACTTTGAGATAAGTGAGTTATTGAAGTATAAGAGGACCCTTTCCACTCAGATACCCTAAAAGAGGAATCTGGAACCCTTAGGGGCATCAGAGACTTGGAGAACAGAAAGAGGGGATAAGAGGGGAAGAAGGATGTGTGTATAAAAGTAAGGATGGGTTTTGTAATTGGTAGTTTAGCCCAAGCCTCCCCACAGTGAGTCAGGATCCTAAATAGTGTCTTAGAGAACAAAGGTTAGGATTGTAACTTTGAATTATTATATGTTCAGGATAGTGAAAATTGGATACTTTTTAGTCACTAATGTGCCCTTGAAGGAAGATCAGATAAAATCTTGGGATGTTCATTGCACATTCTTCATTAGGCTCCTTTGAGATAATATTAGTACTCTGAGTATCTGCACAGGAGGTGTTATCATTTAGTGTGGAATTTTCACAGGAAAATCACATTATGCTTAACTATTATTTAGATATGATTAAAGCATATATGTAGTTGCATGATGTCACGGTGAACAAATACTTGTGTGACAAGAAATTCAAGTCCATTGGTAAAATGTGATATTGCCAAGAATGAAGGAAAGTACAAGTATGACCATCTCCTCTTTCTTTGACTCCCTTTACAGATCAATCACGTAAGAAAGTGTGATAATTTGATAGTATCTTATCTTAGCAAAACATATCTTTCTGGAGAGAAAGGACTGTCTCTAGGGTGTATGTGTGTGTGTATACATGTGTGTGAGTTTTTATTTTTATTTTAAAATTTTTAAAAGATTTTATTTATTTATTTGACAGATCACAAGTAGGCAGAGAGGCAGGCAGAGAGAGAGGAGGAAGCAGGCTCCCCGCTGAGCAGAGAGCCCGTTGTGGGGCTCGATCCCAGAGCCCTGGGATCATGATCTGAGCCTAAGACAGAGGCCTTAACCCACTGAGCCACCCAGACACCCCTATTTTTATTTTTATTATTTTTTTTACATGTGTGAGTTTTTAAATGATAAGACTAAGTTTTTAAATTATAGGAGTTCACTGTAGAAAACTTGTAAAACAGAAAAATAAAAGTAAAAATCACACCTAATCTCACCACCCTGATACTATATTAATGTTTTGATGTAGTTCCTATTTTATAGACATTCAATATTTTGCAGCCTTTTTATATTACATCACAATATTATGCAAGTCTTTTCTCATGTATTTAAAAACTCTTGGCATATGCATAAGAGGCTACAATATGTGGATATACTGTAATTCACTTACTGGTTTTCTTATTATTTTATTTTAGTGCTCGCTTCGGCAGCACATATATTTTATTTTAATTTTTTTTCCAATTTATTTATTTTCAGAAAAACAGTATTCATTATTTTTTCACCACACCCAGTGCTCCATGCAAGCCGTGCCCTCTATAATACCCACCACCTGGTACCCCAACCTCCCACCCCCCCCCCCGCCACTTCAAACCCCTCAGACTGTTTTTCAGAGTCCATAGTCTCTCATGGTTCACCTCCCCTTCCAATTTACCCAAATTCCCTACTCCTCTCTAACGCCCCTTGTCCTCCATGCTATTTGTTATGCTCCACAAATAAGTGAAACCATATGATAATTGACTCTCTCTGCTTGACTTATTTCACTCAGCATAATCTCTTCCAGTCCCATCCATGTTGCTACAAAAGTTGGGTATTCATCCTTTCTGATGGAGGCATAATACTCCATAGTGTATATGGACCACATCTTCCTTATCCATTCATCCGTTGAAGGGCATCTTGGTTCTTTCCATAGTTTGGCGACTGTGGCCATTGCTGCTATAAACATTGGGGTACAGATGGCCCTTCTTTTCACGACATCTGTGTCTTTGGGGTAAATACCCAGGAGTGCAATTGCAGGGTCATAGGGAAGCTCTATTTTTAATTTCTTGAGGAATCTCCACACTGTTCTCCAAAGAGGCTGCACCAACTTGCATTCCCACCAACAGTGTAAGAGGGTTCCCCTTTCTCCACATCCTCTCCAACACATGTTGTTTCCTGTTTTGTTAATTTTGGCCATTCTAACTGGTGTAAGGTGATATCTCAATGTGGTTTTAATTTGAATCTCCCTGAGGGCTAATGATGATGAGCATTTTTTCATGTGTCTGATAGCCATTTGTATGTCTTGATTGGAGAAGTGTCTGTTCATATCTTCTGCCCATTTTTTGATGTGTTTGTCTGTTTCGTGTGGGTTGAGTTTGAGGAGTTCATTATAGATCCTGGATATCAACCTTTTGTCTGTACTGTCATTTGCAAATATCTTCTCCCATTCCGTGGGTTGCCTCTTTGTTTTTTTGACTGTTTCCTTTGCTGTGCAGAAGCTTTTGATTTTGATGAAGTCCCAGAAGTTTATTTTCGCTTTTGTTTCCTTTGCCTTTGGAGACGTATCTTGAAAGAAGTTGCTGTGGCTGATATCAAAGAGATTACTGCCTATGTTCTCCTCTAAGATTCTGATGGATTCCTGTCTCACGTTGAGGTCTTTTATCCATTTTGAGTTGATCTTTGTGTACGGTGTAAGAGAATGGTCGAGTTTCATTCTTCTACATATAACTGTCCAGTTTTCCCAGCACCATTTATTGAAGAGACTGTCTTTTTTCCACTGTATATTTTTTCCTGTTTTGTCAAAGATTAATTGACCATAGAGTTGAGGGTCCGTATCAGGGCTCTCTACTCTGTTCCACTGGTCTGTGTGTCTGTTTTTATGCCAGTACCATGCTGTCTTGGTGATCACAGCTTTGTAATAAAGCTTGAAATCAGGTAAGGTGATGCCGCCAGCTTTATTTTTGTTTTTCAACATTTCCTTAGCGATTCGGGGTCTCTTCTGATTCCATACAAATTTTAGGATTATTTACTCCAGCTCTTTGAAGAATGCCGGTGGAATTTTGATCGGAATGGCATTAAAAGTATAGATTGCTCTAGGCAGTATAGACATTTTAACAATGTTTTTTCTTCCGATCCAAGAGCATGGAATGGTCTTCCATCTTTTTGTGTCTTCTTCAATTTCTTTCATGAGTGTTCTATAGTTCCTCAAGTACAGATCCTTTATCTCTTTAGTTAGGTTTATTCCAAGGTATCTTATGGTTCTTGGTGCTATAGTAAATGGAATCGATTCTCTAATTTCCCTTTCTGTATTTTCATTGTTAGTGTATAAGAAAGCCACTGATTTCTGCACATTGACTTTGTATCCTGCCACGTTGCTGAATTGCTGTATGAGTTCTAGTAGTTTGGGGGTGGAGTCTTTTGGGTTTTCCATATAAAGAATCATGTCATCTGCGAAGAGAGAGAGTTTGACTTCTTCATTACCAATTTGGATACCTTTTATTTCTCTCTGTTGTCTGATTGTTGTTGCTAGGACTTCTAATACTATGTTGAACAAGAGTGGTGAAAGTGGGCATCCTTGTCTTGTTCCTGATCTCAATGGGAAGGCTGCAAGCTTTTTCCCATTGAGGATGATATTTGCTGTGGGTCTTTCTTAGATAGATTTGATGAGGTTCAGGAATGTTCCCTCTATCCCTATACTTTGAAGCGTTTTAATCAGGAACGGATGTTGGATTTTGTCAAATGCTTTTTCTGCATCAATTGAGAGGACCATGTGGTTCTTCTCTCTTCTCATATTAATTTGTTGTATCACATTGATTGATTTGCGAATGTTGAACCATCCTTGTAGCCCAGGGATGAATCCCACCTGATCATGGTGGATAATCTTTTTAATGTGCTGTTGGATCCTGTTGGCTAGGATCTTGTTGAGAATCTTAGCATCCATATTCATCAGTGATATTGGTCTGAAATTCTCCTTTTTGGTAGGGTCCTTGCCTGGTTTGGGGATCAGGGTAATTCTTATTATTTTATTATTGGACATTTGTTTCTTCAGTAATGAGTGGTAGAGAAATTTCCTTTTTTTCGTTTGTGGGCTTCAGTAAATCGGGGTAGAGAATATACTCTTGTGTGGCATTTATTTAAGGTCTAGCCTTCTGTTAGCAAATTAGCCTTGAAATTAACCAGTGATGGGATTCATCTCTGTTTTGTTCCTCAGGTGTGTCCCCCCCAGCCCCCTTTTCCTGTGTGCATTTTCTTCAGAATTTTGTAGCACTTATTTCATTCGTAGTCCTTTCAGGAAACACTCTTGCAGCACCCTTTTCCGTTTCAGGTTCTGTGCTGCTGAAATACCTCACCCTGAGCTATTAAGAGCTATGTGTCTGCTCTTCACATCAAGGCAGCTCTCTTCTGCTTCTGGTAGTGTGGGCACTAGTAGAGAGAACTATTCCTTCTTAAGCTTAAAATAGATATAGCTTGCAGAAAGCCAGTATCCTTAGAAAAACCATATTAGATGTAGTTTTTTCAGTTTTTTTAAAAAACAAAAGCATTCAAAACACCTTTGGAAGGATACCGAAGTTTTATAATATTCCAAGCTATTTACTGGTTTATTCTGTAGGAACTAGGTAAGTTCAGTAAGTTCAGTAGATTTAATTCTTGTGACAAATATTTATTGAGTGCTTACTATGTGCCAGGCACCATTTTTAAGCATGGGAGGTATAAAACTAGCAAAAACTTTGCCTTCATGGGGTTTATAGGTTAATGGAGAGAGACAGACAATAAACAAGATAAAATAAATAAAACAATACCTAGGCCTTAAATGAAGCCTCAGGAACCAGATGTGTTTTAGAGTCAAAAAATTTTAAAAAGATTTTAGAAAGATAATATGGTATATATATTATGTTACCTAGCACCCAGGGAAGCAGTAATCAAACCTGTTAACATTCTTTAGTATAGAAGTATGATCATTTACACTTGGATGAATAAAAACTGTAACAGCTTCACATTAGTGTAAGTGAGATACATCCGCAAAACGAGTATCAGAGGATAGTTTTCCAAAAAGATAGAATTATGATATTATACAGATATAAAAGGAACATATTTGAAGATTTTCTTTAACTTGTTAAATGAAGGAACCAGTAGATGGTATAGCCCATTCAAAGGAGAGTTCTTAGACATATTTATAGATCAGGAATATTAAAATGATGGGCAAATTGAGGCAGAACTCGCTTTTTCCATAATGGGAGAGGGAAGTCAGTGAACCTCTCCTGGACAGGACAGTTTGCATGTATATAGACAAGAATTATCCTGCATTGCTATCAGTTGTCTCTAATGTACAGAGTTGTAAAATAGCTTCGGTAGAATCAGAATCTGATAACCTGAAAGGGTGTGTCCTTGACAGTGTATTTTTTTTTATTGACGTTAAATTTTTTTTTCCTAAATGAGTTCCTAGAAGCCTTTGTTTTCTGAGCTCTTTAGAATTATAGATAAGGAATATAGAGCTGTAATATTTCCGACAGTGATAGTGCTTTGCAGAAAAATAAAGGTGCAGAGGGCGGTTGTAATTTCAAATAGAAGAACCAGGAAAGACTCGCTGAGAAGGGACCATTGTGAAGAGAATTAAAGTAGATGAAGTTGTTTACCTGAGTCACTGGACTGATGAGGCTGCTAAGTACTGAGGGGGGGGTAGAGCATTTGGGGCAGAGGACAGGGGAGGTGGAGATCACCACCTCAGTTTGGGTCCTTAGACATTCATGTGGAGATGTTGTTGCGGTTGGATACACATCGCTGGAGTTCAGAGAAGATGTGCAGGCTAGAGAAAAACATTTGGGAGTTCCTGCACACCAGTGACATTGAAAGCCCTCCAGCTAGATGAGATCACTAAAAACAGGGCTTCTTCTATGTGAAGGGCTCTGCGTTCATCCCCGGGGATACAGGGATGCATTAAACATTGTTCTCGAGGTTTAATGGGGGGGGGCAGTTTAAACAGTTAAAGCAGTATAAAAATATACCAATATGAATACACCTGAAATACAGATGATTCCGTGAAGCCAAATCTGGGAGTCGTCTTAAATTCCATCACCCTTAGACTTCCTTGTTCGGTGACCTGACCATGAGACATGCATAGGAGATAGTCAAAGTGTGGGACTTTTAATACCTGCTGGCTTCTCCACTTACCCCTGTGCCTAGCAAATTTCCAGTGATACTAGAGACCCTTGCTGGGGACACTTCCACATGGCTTACAGGGCTCACCGTTACTTGGCCTTTGTCTTACCCCTTGCCTTACTTGAATGAATAAAGACTGTAACAGCTTCATGTTAGTACAAGTGAGATATTTCTGCAAAACGAGTATCAAAGGATAACAGTACACTTAAAAATGGTTAAAATGATAAATTTATGTTAGGCACACTTGACCACAATTAAAAAAAAAAAGAACTAGAAAGGAAAAGACTTAGAAATACATTGCTGCTGTAATAAAGAAAAAGAAAGATTTCTACCTACTAATACTGTATACTGATAGTGAAGGGAATTTCTAGGATAGATTGTATTGAAAGAAAGTTAAGTGCTATCTTTTGAGTAAATAAGGACAGATAAAAATATATATTCATACTTGCTTTTATTGGCATAAAGAAACACTGGAAGGATTAACTAATAAAAGTTGTTAGTTCTGGCAGGTAAAGAGGACTACGGTCACCAGGGCCAGGCATGGTAATGAGACATCTCAGTGTATATCCTTTTATGTACTTTTGATTTTTGGACCATGTAAATGTATTACCTATTCAAAATAATGTTTAAACGTGGGAGCTAAATTGGTTGCATTATAGAGGGATCACCAATTTGTACTCACAGAAAACATAAATTTTTAGAGACATGGATGAAATATTGCTGCATGTGACCTCCCTTCCCCCCGGACGAGTCCGAGCCTGGCGTAGATGAAGAAGTGAGTTTCACCTCCCTTCCACTTGCAGGCAGCAAAGAGAACGTATTTTGGGTAGAGACTTCATCAAGCCAAACTCTCTAAGTTCATTAATACCAAGAGTCAGAGAGGGGACAAGACATTGCTTCTGCACGAGGGCCTCTCACCAGGGTCCACTGCTTGAAGGTTGACCATGGCAAATAGGGTCATTAAACATTAACCCACTGAGTCTAGGAGCCTAAACCATTCACAAGCAGGAAAACTGGGTATAGTTCTGCATCCCCCCCACTTTCTCTGATACAGTCACTGATTAGGGGCGTATCACGTCTAACATTTGCATCTGAAGCAAGAGGCAGGATTGTTTCACCTTTCTTAGGCAGTGGGAGCAGAGGCAGCAGCCGATAGCCGAGCACTCGCCTAACGGCCCCCTGCCCTCCCTGCTCACCAAGGGAGTAGGACTGTTATATCTTCCTTGGACATTTCTTTCCAGCTCTCCTTTCCCACCTACATCTAGTAGGAAATGTGCCTAGAACCCTGAGGCAGACTGTGCAAAGTAGAAGGGTATCTCAGGGCAGCCCGGCCCATCCTAACTCTTGCTTCTTAGCTGTGTTCTGGGTCAGGTGGCTTGAGGGAGAACCCAGGGAGTCCAATCCGGGAACCATGCCCAAATTATACCTGGTAGAGTGCCACCTTCCAGCAAGGTGGTCAAAGGGCAGGCCAAGAGAAAAAGCTGAAGGACAGAACCAAACTGAGAGAATTGAAGGACTGGGAAACAGCATTGAAAGTAGTAAAGAATTCAGCAACTGGGAAGTAATTTATAAAACTTCTAGAGATGGAATTCACATGATTTTTTTGGGAAAGATTTTGTTTATTTATTTGACACAGAGAGAGAGAGATCACAAGTAGGCAGAGGCAGGCAGAGAGAGGGGGAAGCAGGCTCCCTGCTGAGCAGAAAGCCCGTTGCGGGGCTTGATCCCAGGACCCTGAGATCATGACCTGAGCCGAAGGCAGAGGCTTAACCCACTGAGCCACCCAGGTGCCCCGCACAATTTTTTTTTTTTTTTTTAAACAGGGTTCCAGCTCAGGCACTTAGGAAAAAAATAATAAAGTTATTAAAATGGGTAAACAATTTTTCTCTTGCCTCATTGATCAATTTGTATGTCTGTCTTGCCTATTACGCTGTAGGAAATGAAGACAAGGGCTTTAGCCATAGTGCACAAAGCATGGACTTTGGAGTTAGGCAGATCTCTTTAAATCCAAACTGCTGTTCTTTCTAGATGTTTGGTTTTGGTCAGGTTATTTTTATAACACTGGCCGTCAGGTTCCATGTAGATCAGAGGGTTGTTAGAAGGTTTAAACGATAGAAAAGCATGTGTATATCCTACACACAAAAAGTATCCAGTAGAAATTTTGCTCCCTCTTTCTGTATATCCCACAGAGTTTTACGTTTAAAAGACATTCAAAATAGCAAGTTGAGCATGTTAGTGTTAAATCTGAACCCTGGTTAAGGAACGCCCGAGGCAGGCTTGTTTATAAGGCTTTGCCCTCAAACAGCGAAAGTTGTTGCTAAGTAATTTATCAAGCAGCTGCCTGGTACGTGCCAAGGGCTAAGGTTTCACTTGCAGATCTGGTCTGTCTTCTTATGATTTTCTTCTTATTATCAGGGTCCAGCTTCAACTCTGTGAGGGCCTATGCCTTATTCTCTATATTTATGGGACCTCTTCTCCACACCATTTTTTTTTTTTTAAATCAGTGGGAATGAGAGTCATTACCTTATACTCCCTGCTTTTCTAAAAAACCTCAAACATGTATTCTAGGCATGGGTAAGTATAGAGATTGTTAAATCTCTTTCCTTCTTTTGTCACATATTTACTGAGTACCTACTATGCTAGGGTAGAAAAACCCAGAATTAATACATGATTCCTGCCCCTCAATAGTTAAAAAAAAAAAAAAAGCACATTCCAAATTATATTTAATTACTTCATGATAAGATATTTACTTTTGTTTACTGTTTTATATTTTACTGTTTAAAATGATCCCATTTTGAAAACACACACATGCGTGTGGAAGAAGAATTTGAAGGGTGTGCACCAAGAGGGGGCAGAACTTATCTCAGAGGAGGGGTCATTTTTTTTCTTTCATTTTGCTTATCTGGATTGTCTAAATTTTCAAAGATTTCACTAGAAAATGCATCATTTCCCCCTGCTTGCGAACAGGAGAGTGACCCCCTCTCTTCCTCTTGCATTCAGCTTTTGCGAGAATTGAAGCACCCTAACGTGATCGCCTTGCAGAAGGTGTTCCTTTCTCACAGTGACAGGAAGGTGTGGCTGCTCTTTGATTATGCGGAACATGATTTGTGGGTAAGTCTAAACTTGCTTTATTTTTAGGACTCTTCATCTAGGTACGGAGAAGCAGATGTATGTAATGCTGCGTATTGCTAATGCACGTGAAGGAAAACTTGCTTTGTTGACCAGAGTTTAAAATAAGTATTAAATGCAAATGCAGATTTAAGAGAACTCAAGCAATAAACGCTGTCATATACTGAGAAGATGGTATTTGTAACATTCAGAAATGTCACTTCAAAAGTGTTAATGTGTGTGAGACTAATTTTAGGCAAGCCATCAAAGACAGTTTACTGATAGTGTGTAGTGAAAATTGCTTTCTTTTGTGGTACACACACTAGTTCAAATTTCACCAGTTATGTACTTGTGAATAATTTCCCTTTCTAAGTTAAGGTTCAGTCTCTTGTAGCATTTTGCCAATTATATAGAAGTATATATGTATAGTTTTATGAATGTTAGCCAAAAACTCTAATTCCAAATTTTTTATGTTAGAAATCAGGGTATTTAAACATTTTACACAAGGAGTTGCTAGAAGTAAAAGATATTCAGACATGGCAGTAAGTCCAAATTTTTGGTAGTTAAGTTTTGACTTAACATAGTGTGGCATGTCATTTATAAATATGGCACATCTGTTTTGGAGAAACTTTAACAGACTTACAGATCTTTTTTTTTTTTTTTTTTTTTTTTTTTTCCTTTTTTTTTTTTTTTTTTTCCAATTTATTTATTTTCAGAAAAACAGTATTCATTATTTTTTCACCACACCCAGTGCTCCATGCAAGCTGTGCCCTCTATAATACCCACCACCTGGTACCCCAACCTCCCACCCCCCCGCCACTTCAAACCCCTCAGATTGTTTTTCAGAGTCCATAGTCTCTCATGGTTCATCTCCCCTTCCAATTTACCCAAAAGCACATACCCTCCCTAGTGGAGCAATGTTACCAGTGTTGTTTAATAGGGGTTTAAATAGCCTTTAATATCCATTATGTCATGTTTTGCATCGGGGTGAGGTGGAGTTGTAGATGCAGGTTTGGGGGACAGGTAGCATTTCTTCCCTATCATTATAATGTTTTCATGACCTACAAAATAGCATATGGACATAAACATATGAATATGTTGATGTAGTTATATTTATTTCAGTGGGATTGGATTTCCCATTTTTCTCTCCCTCCTCCTTCCCAGTGATTTCCTATTAAATATTAACTACTAGGAATGTAACCTAATTTCACGCTGTGCCAAAGAAGGTAGAACTTTCTAATAATTCAAATGTACATATAGTCAGTGACATTACACGAATGCTCTAAGTGCTAACTTTTTATAGTATGGTAAACATATAGAGGCATTTGGGTGGCTTAGTCAGTAGAGCATACAACTCTTGATGTTGGGGTTGTGAGTTCCAGCCCCATGTGTGGCATGGAGTTTCCTTTTAAAAAAAAAAAAAAAGAACAGTAAAGATTCAGAGGGTCTTCTTTTTTTTTAGTCTTTCATTCTGTCAATAGAGAATACAACTAGTGCTATTTTTATGTAGGCTTTTAAGTATCAGTGCTTTTTTAGTTTTATTTAATGAAAATCTTGATGGTTTCAATAAATCTAGTCATTATACCCCCAATAACATTGTCACATTGACTGACCACCAATACAGGTTCTATTTGGTTGACCTTAGTATTCAAATTATTTTTCTTTGTGTCATTATTGGCATTGAATAAGTAATTTTTAAATGTGGAGAGTTTATTGTAGACTTGTGTTTTATTGATATAAATATTAGCAAATACTATATATTATTTTGAATGTTTTATTTTTTTCAATTTTTAGCATATTATTAAGTTTCACCGTGCATCAAAAGCAAATAAAAAGCCCATGCAGTTGCCAAGATCTATGGTTAAATCATTACTTTACCAGATTCTTGATGGTATCCATTACCTCCATGCAAATTGGGTGCTTCACAGAGATCTGGTAAGTATGTTTTTTTAAATTGATCAATATGATTTTTTACCTTCTCTTAAAAAAATATTTTTTCCTCTTAGTGCAATTATTATAAACATTATTGTAGAAAATTTTGAAAACACATATAAGCAAAAGGGAAGGAAATAAAATCACCCATAAACCTGCAGTTAAAAGATTACCATTATGAACATTTGGTGTTTATTCTTCCATTGTATTTATGCATAGCTATAAAATGTGCGGTTTTCAACAAATGATTGGTATAATCTTAATGGAATAGTCATATGTGAAATAAGTACCTTTCAATCCATTTTTTTGTATTACTGCTCATTATTAGTAAAAACATTAATAATTAAAGATTGAGTTCTCATTGTTTTTTTTTCCTTAAGAGCTAAATTGAAATAATGACATTGCATCCAGTGAACAGAATGTTATCAGTATTATCAATAAATGTTATCAGTATTATCAACAAATCAAATGTTTGATTTTACCTTTTTTTCAGTACACATGTAACAAACATTTATTAATGTCAAATTCTGGTTATCTTTGCATTATTGTCACGTTAGTTTGTGTTGGGGAGATCTTTTTGGTTTGTTCGAGAGAAAACATGGTTACTGAATAGTTACTGAATCATAATACCCATGAGTTTATAATTGGAAATTTTATTCCCCAACTCTCGTCAGAAAAGTGGTTCCATGATCATTATTTCTTAGGCTTTTGGCAATTCTAGGGGTATGGTAGGGATAAATCTAGGTCGACTCAGTTTTGCTAATTGAGGAGAAGTATTTGTTATAGAGAGGAATGAATACACAAGGACATCTAGTTAGTACCCCTTGCTGTCTGACTTGACCATCTCTTGCTGTGACATTGAAGTTAAGTTGAAGCCCAATGAAGGTAACCACAAAGAGGGACTTCCCAATTCAGTAGATGCATTTCACCTCCTAAATTTGAACTGTTCCCAAAGACTTTCACCTGGTCATTTTACTCTAAACCACAGAATCAGCACATTTTTACATGGGTACATGAGGTCATTCCAGTTCAAAATCTTCATAAATGTTTTTTTTTATATTAATTTGCTGTGTGCTTAATATAACTGATGTGAGTTATTTTTGAGTTCATAATCATGTTTGAATCATTGATCAGAATCTTTTATTGAAGATTAATTTCAGCTCTTCTCTTTTTTCACAAAGTTGTGTATTTTATTCTGAATAGCATAGATTAACAGATTTTATTTCTGATCTTGTCAGGTGAGTATCCACCTGACTAAAACTCAGTATGACTAGGACTCAGTTTTCTTCTAGTCGGTTTGCTGCTGCTTTCATGTCTGTTTTATTTATGGGATCACCATCCTCTCAACCTAGAAGGTTCTTTTACCTCTTGCAGACCCTTGCACTATACATCTAGACCTTGCCTAGTGTTGTTGGTTTTACCTCTAAAATATCTCTTCCATTTGGCCATTTCCATCCCTAGTGCCTCATTCTCAGTTCAGGTTTTTATTATCTCTTCCTTGAAGGATAGTACTAGCCTCTCAACTTGTCTCCTTGCAGTCTCTTCCCCTTCCATCCACTTTGGACCATCTAAATAACTACATAGCCCCCGTTCAAGAACTTTGAAATAGTTCCTCATTGCTTACAGACTGAAGCTCTAGTTCTTATTGGGCTTTCAAGGTCATAACAGCTATAGCTCCAACTGCCTTTAGAATTTTTCTTTCTTTTTTTTTTTTTAATTTTTATTTATTTATTTGACAGAGATCACAAGTAGGCAGAGAGGCAGGCAGAGAGAGAGAGAGAGGAAGAAGCAGGCTCCCTGCTTGAGCAGAGAGCCCGATGCGGGGCTTGATCCCAGGATCCTGAGATCATGACCCGAGCCAAAGGCAGAGGCTTTAACCCACTGAGCCACCCAGGCACCCCTAGAATTTTTCTTTATCCCTATCATCTTTCATTTACACTGTACCATTAAACCATTGATTGTTCTTGTGTCCGGAGATTTCCTGCTTCAGTGGCCTTTACTTATTACCCCATCTCTTCATGTTCAAATACTACCTGTCTTTGAGGACTTGGACAAATGTTAAAACTTTCCTCGTATCCATTCCTACTTGGAAATAATCTTTCCTTCTTGCTGGTTGCTGTTGTACTTCTTTACTTCTCTTATGATACTTATCTGTTAGTATGGTAGCAGTATATATAGGTACCTTAGAACATCTTCTAGACTATATACTTCTTGAGAGAGCGGGGTCTATGATTCATTTTGGCACGCTAGTAGTACCTGAGTACACAACAGATACTGAGTAAATATTTCCTCAGTGAGTGAATGTGAGTAAGAATACTGATTGTTATGGTATGCTTTTGGATCAAGTAACGTATTTATATATTTCAACACACTGTCTATAATAAACACTTATTATGACCATGTATGTTTAAAGCATGAGGGATGGGACAGTACAGAGATGACTGCATGGAAGAGCTTCTCCTCAGGACTTGACTCTGAGAGAAGAAATCTGCCATGGGCACAAACAGCTGTGCTATAAACTAGATGAGAAAGAATGTGATTGTGGCTATGTGACAGGCACAGACTACATGCTCCTCAAGGTTAGAAGAGGCTATGAGGGGCAGAAGGAAAAAGGAAAGCTTCACAGAACTGCCATGTGAGCTAGACATTGAAGGATAAGTAGAATCGAAATAGAGACTTGAGGAAGCGAAGCTTGAGTCTGGCACCTAAGACATCTCTCGGCTATATTGATATCATAAGTAGAGATTTGAGAAAGGAGGGTAACCTAAGGGAGTGTTGGGTGTAAAAACTTCTGAGGGGAGAAAGCTCTTGAATTGTCCCAGAAAGAGTATGGAGTTTTGTCTGATTGCAGTATGGATAAGCTAAATTGTGGTAGTATGTGGTTAAGACCAGAAAGATATTGGTTAGAACCTGATCAAGGAAGCCAAAGATACCAGGCTAGGGAGATTTTATTTATTTATTTTTCAAGATTTATTTATTTATTTGACAGAGAGAGAGCACGAGCACAAGCAGGGGGAGAAGTAGGCTCCCTGCCTGAGCAGGGAGGCTGATGTGGGGCTCGATCCCAGGACCCTGGGATCATGACCTGAGCCAAAGGCAGATGCTTAACCAATTGAGCCACCCAGGCACCCTGGGAGTTTGTTCTTAAGTGCTGAAAGTTTGTAAGCAGCAGGGGTGGCTGGCTGGCTCTGCATGCAACTCTTGATCTCAGGGTTGCAAGTTCAAGCCTTGCATGTGGTGTAGGCTTAACTAAAAAAATATTGGGAACAACAGAATGAACATTTTTTCCCCCAGAATGAAAATTTTTTTTCCCATTAAAGAAGCCCACTCTTATTATTACCTCAACCATAGCATGATGTTGAAAAAAATATATTCAGAATGTGTTTCTGACCTTGTATAGCACATTCATTGAATTTGCATTCACTGAATGCCTCTTTTCTTCAAGTAAGTAACTAATAATATTTGAAACTTTGAATCAGTAGGACTCTGCCCCATGTCTGCCTGCTCAATTCTTGTCAGTGATCATGAATCCTGATACTTGGACCGTATTGTCATGGTTCTGCCAAAGTATTTTTAGGAGTAGAAGATTTAAATTGTATGTTTACTTTAGATGTATTCTGTAGTCAGTATATAAATATGAAGTATATAAAATATGAATGTGGTATTAAAAACATGATGGGTCGGGCTATCTGCTCAGCAGGGAGCCTGTTTCCCCCATCTCTCTCTGCCTGCCTCTCTGCCTACTTGTGATCTCTGTCTGTCGAATAAATAAATAAAAATCTTAAAAAAAAAAACATGATGAGGACATTTGAAAAATTTTTTTGTGTGTGAACCTTTTTTAATAGAGTTGTGTTTTAGTCAGGAGTGTTTTTTTTTTTTAATGCTTTATTTCCTATTGTTGTAAGAAATTTTGCCTTATACTGTTTGTTGGTTACCGTTGTTTCAGAGTATGTACCATCTCTAAATTTTCATTTGACATGAGAAACCTGCAATATCTGTACAATCAAGGGCATTAAATACAAATTTGCAATGGAATAGTATAACCCCCCAAATTTAAAAAGTAAATAAAAAAGTCAGTGTTTTGGACTCTACAAACAGAGGCATTATATCATCAAAGAAGACTGGGGTTTTTTATTGTGATTGATTACATATCTGAAATAGTATTTAGTTGTGTCATTTGGATCCCAGAATTTAAAACAGAAATAGAGAATTTAAATGAAGTCACTAAAAAGATTACTTATATTAAGGAATTGCTTTAAGAGGAAAGGAGGAAAGGAGCTAAAGATATTCATCTTGGCTGAGAGACAGCGAAGTAGAGACATGAGTCTATAAATATTTGGAACTTGTAAACACCAAGGGAAGAAAGATGTATTTTAATTTTACAGCAGGATATAGCTAAGAGTAAGAAGATGAAATATAGGATGACTCACTTTTATTAGATGACTATTCTCGTAGGCTGGAAGGGTGCCAAGATACAGTTTATCCCCTTTTCAAAATTATGAGCTTCTGGGGAGCAAGGATCATATCTTACTAATTTTTGTATTCCTAGTGTTGGTATATTGTTTGTGTTTTAAGTTAGGACTTGAATTGCATTTCAGCAAAGCATCTGGCAATTGCTTATTATTCTTTATCAAAGAGAGAAATGCTAGCTAAGACATAGTGTGGCTAAGTTTTATGGCTCCTTAGTTTCTCAGTATTGCTACTGGATCAGTGGCATAAACTGAACTACAAGTTAAACTATCTCTGTTACTTTCATATCTCAGTACCTAACACATGATAAATGCTAGGTCTTTACGGAATGAAAGATCTGAGTAAACCCCCCAGGGCCCTGACCTGCTCTGTCTTTTAAAAAAATATTTGTGGGGGCACCTGGGTGGCTCAGTGGGTTAAAGCCTCTGCCTTTGGCTCAGGTCATGATCTCAGGGTCCTGGGATGGAGTCCTGCATCGGGCTCTCTGCTTGGCAGGGAGCCTGCTTCCCCCTCTCCCTCTGCCTGCCTCTCTGCCTACTTGTGATCTCTGTCTGCCAAATAAATAAATAAAATCTTAAAAAATATATTTGTGAGCATCCCATCCTAAAACTCTTTAACTTCGGGTTTGAATGGTAGTTATCATTCACAGTAGTGGGTGAATTTGTACTCTTTTGAAGTCTATGGGCACAAGTAACTATATTATCTGCAAACATGGTACATGGAAAATTTATAAGACGTAGTTGTAGGAGAAGATAATTTTGTGTCCAGTAATCTTTTGAGTTTAGTTATTGGTTAACATCTACTAAACATTTTAGGATTGTCAAAAAGTCACTTTGGTTATAGACTTAACGACTTATTTGTTCTATTAGAGGTTAATAGTAATAATAATAATAATAATAAACTTGCCAATACTTAGAGTCAGATATAGTTCAGTTGATTAAAGAAAATGGTATCATAGATATTCTAGCTACAGAGAAATGTGTAATATATGACTCTGGATACTTTGTCATACTAACTGACAGAGAGCTATATAGTTTTGGTTTGTTACTTTTTTCCGTGACACCAACTTGTTCAGGCAGAATACTTGATTTTCAACAGCATTTTCGATTGTTTATGACCTGTTGGCTGTGTATGTTTTAAGTCTGTATTAGTTACTGACTGCTGTATGACAAATTGCCCCAAACTTAGTTGCTTTAAATATGCTTAAACAACATTTATCATCTCACAGCTTCTGTGGGTCAGGAATCTCCGTGTGGCTTATTTGGATCCTTTGTTTCAGAGTCTCCTTAAAAGATTGCCATCATCTCAAGCCTTGACTAGGAAGCATCTTGTCCACGTGGTTGTTGGCAGGATTCATTTCCTCATGAGCTGATAGGTGGAGGCCTCCCTTGGTTCTTTGCCATGTAGGCTTCTGCACATGGCAGTTTTCTTCACCAGAGTGAGCCAACAAAAAGGCAAGAGAGCGTGTGTTAGCAAGACGGAAGTCAAAGTGTTCTGTTACTGAATCACGAAAGGGACATCCCATTACTGTTGCCGTCTCCTGTTCACTAGAAGTCATTTGTGCAGCCCACACTCGGGGTGCGGGGGAGTGATTACGCAAGGGTGTGTGTGCTGTGCGGCAGTGGACGGGGGGAGTGTATATTGGGAACCATGTCCAGTGCTGCTTACCATGACCTCTTTTATATTAGTTATGTTATGTTATGTTATGTTATGTTACATTATGTTATGTTATGTTATGTTATGTGACCATACAGTACATCATTAGTTTTTGATGTAATGTTTCATGATTCATTGTTTGCGTGTAACACCCAGTGCTCCAAGCAATCTGTGCCCTCCTTAATACCCATCACCGGGCTCAGCCATCCTCTTACCCCCGCCCCTCTGAAACCCTCAGTTTGTTTCTTGGGATCCACAGTCTCTCATGGTTCATCTCCCCCTCCGATATCCCCGCTTCATTTTTCCCTTCCTTCTCCCAATGTCCTCCGTGCTATTCTCAAAGAGTCTTTTACATGGTATTTGGATCCTGTTACTACTCTGTTTATTTAGTGGAAACATAAGAAAGTGCAGGAAGTCCCTTCTTTCATGTATCGTTTTCTCCATGTTGAAAAGTGACTTGAGTGGCAAGAGTTTGGGGATAGTTCTGGTTCTAAAGAGCTAAAAGATATTATAATGATCTAGTTATCCCTTCCTTTTTACAAACATTCTTCAGTGATTTGTTTTCGGCATTTGGTATATATTCCTTACATTTTGCCTCCTCTCCTGTCCCCTCCATTCCTTCCCCATTATTGAAACACAGGTGTAATCTGTTTAATTCTGGATGATGTGTTCAATTAAGATCCAGGATTTCTTCACTTTGAATGTATCTAGAGATCCCATCTTTGTTGTACAGTCTGAGGCCTATGCTTATCACTACTACTTTCTTATTTCTATTTTTCATGCATTTGTGTCAAATGAAGGCAAAAATGCAAAGAAAAATTTAAATTTCCCAGTACCAAAATTTGGTAGTGCTGCTGAGTTGTAACAGGTGGCTGAGAAGCAGTAAAAGGACACGATGTGGAGGCATGAAATACTATAGTCCTTTAACTAAGAGAGAGCATTTGAAGGCACTTTAGGAACATCACTGTATGAAAGACCAATATACAAAAGTCAAAGATGGCCTCTGTTTCCACTCAGCTGGAGAAGAAGTATTGTACTGTTCATCTTTGTGAAGGTTTGATTAAAATAAGTGCTCAGTGATTGGAGAATTTTCTAGAAATCTCTGTATGCAGCACAGCTTCTCTCTGTGCTAAACAGGGCCTGACAAGGTGAATGTTTCATACCACAATGAAGCCCCTTAAAATATCATTGCAGCCATCATGCTGGCGTTTTGAGGAATTTTAGTAATGTTTTAGAATTTAGCCTTGCTTAGTTCTTATGAAATGGGAGCTTTGAGATCTTAGACTTAAAAAAATTTATTTCTAAGATAGCTAATCTTGATCTGTAAGCCCCAGCTTACTCATTAAAAAATGAGAATAATGATAGGTACTTTGTACAATTGTTGGTCTCCCAGTCTTAGCACAAGAATTCCTGAATTCCTCCTAATTTCCCTCTGTAGAAGCTTCTGGATCCCATCAGTAATCCAAGGATGCCCTTTCTTTTAACTGGTTCTTCCCCATAATTCCTTTTGCCTAAAACTCTAGCCCCTTCAGCTTTATAGTATAGAGCCCAATTAGAAACATGTGAACATGCTTCTTGGTGTTATTCTTAAAAAAAAAGTAAGCTGTGTTTCACCCTGTTTATATTTAAACAGTGCTAATATTTTTTGCTGAGTCTTCATATTTAAAAATATCAGTTAAAAAAGGTTGCTTAAGTGAAATCAAAATGAGTAAGAGCCTCAAATAACTTACTTTTCCTTCTAATAATCGTGCTGATTGAATGACTTCCTTTTATTATTTTTTGTTTGGTTTATTAAGTTAACATGCTACTTGAAGAATTATGGCAGAAAGTAGCATTTATTTTAATATGGCTTAATCACCGTAATTTCTTTTAGAATGCAGAGCTAACAATGAAAAAGGAAAATACGGCTTGGTTATTTCCTGACTTGCGATTTTAGGGGACTTTGGACGATTGCAGATCTTGTCATGCTGGTGAATCGTACTGGGGATCCTGCTGGTGACCTTTGGTCCTTTACTAGTTCTTGGGGCTGGGTCCTGGAGAGTCTGTAGCTTAGCAGTTCATGTCTGCAACCCGAAGGCCTTTGATGGTAGTGATGTCTCCCCTGTGTAGTGACTCCCATTCTGCCTGTATGTAGGCCTTGTGAAGACGAGGCGAGATAATGTTTCTTAAGGTGCTCTGGATACCTTAAAATGTGAGAAAGTATTATTGAGGTGTTTTCTAGATATGGTCTCTGATCGTCTTTTCTTTCTTTCTTTTTTTTTTTTTTAGAGTGTGTGTGAGTAGGATAGGGGGCAGAGGGAGAGAGAGAGAGAATTTTAAGCAGGTTCCATGCCTAGCATGGAGCCGGATGGGGGCTCTATCTCACAACCCTGAGATCATGACCTGAGCTAAAATCAAGAGTTGGACACTTGGCCGACTGAGCTACCCAAGCACCACTGGGCTGTGATTTTTTTTTTTTTTTGGCATGACAGGTTTTTCCGTCATGCACACCCATACCCCCCAGTCACAGGAGCTTTCTGCACAGTCCTACACATCTGTCGGTGTGAGCTGGAGTGAAATGCTGCACCATCTGTTCCATAGACAAGTGATACACACTAAGAATCACACTTCCAAGAGGGCCCACTTCATAGGGGTTGAGACCTCTTCAGGTTCAGCACAGGGACAGGCTCCTGTGATGATCCCTGACTTCTGCGTGAAGTTTTAGTAGCCTGTACTGAAAAACACATGTGTATCTAGAGGGTGGTTTGCCAAACTAACTCCAAAGTTGCCGAGAGGCAATAGTCAAGATCTGTTCCACAGTGGCAGGAATGGCAGGGACTGGTTAAGAACCAAGAGCTACAGACAGGAGCCCCAACATTTTGAGGCCTGCATTTAAAACTGAAGAATCATTTCAGGTATCTTATTTCATTAAATTAGTATTACTGTGGTAGCATTCACAAACAATAGCATGTATCCATTTTAGTTAGAAATTGATCACTTTGGACAAATGCGTATACCAGGGTAATCACTACCACAGGCATCTTATGTGACTAGCACTCTGTGGTCATTCAGGATCCCTCATTGAGAATGATGGTGTATTCATCAAAAGGGGATCTGACATGCACGGACTGATGATTTATTTCATTGGGAGATTGCGTATGATGATTATTTTGGGTGACCATATTCTCAACTAAGCACTCATCTGAGTAGAAGGCTTCTAGAGGTGAGGGCCATAAATCAAGTGTTGTGCATTTTCCAGATGTGGTTTTGTTCTCATAACCCCAGTCTGTGGTGCATTTCTGAGAGACTTGATCCTGCCTGGGTCTGCCAGTGTCAGGGAGACATGGGACTTGGGTAAGGCTGTAGGTCTTTCACCTGCCTGTCTTCATGAGTCACAAGAGAGGGCTCAGTTTCATAATTTCTACCTCTGACCTTTTTTCCCCCCCAAGCCAAAGGCTGCCCCTATTTATTGCTGAACCAGCAGAGAACAGTCATCCACCCTCCCCTATAAAACATGTCTATTGTTGAGGTAGACGTGATGTTTACAGAGTGATAGGATGCGTGAGCACGTGACTCACATGTAGCGTGAGCACGTGCTGTCTCATGCGCCGTCCCTTCTAGACCCAGCTTGGCTCTTCTCCTATGTCTGCTCTTGGAGCTGCACCAGATTTTATCACCAGTTTTCATCCAAATGCCGTGGGGCATGGGATGACTCTGCTTTTGCTCCCCGGTCAGGAAGCGCTTGATCCTGAAAGTCTGGTGAGAAGACATGGCCGGGAACAGTCATCCGCACATACCACCATGGCGGAGAAACGGAGCGAGCGAGGAGCTGGGCCTTTGCCATTCTTAGTGTTTCATGATAGTAAGACTGAATTATTTGACTTAAATATGAATGCCACAGATGTAAATAGAAAACTTCTTCCTACAGGCATGGCTCCTCTGAGGACAGACTGTACTCGTTAATGAGAAGGATAGAATCTGAGTGTCTTTGTAGCATTAGTCCTGGCATTGCCATCAATGTAGGACTTATCTTGATTGTACTCTTAGTGACCTTGCAGTTAGTTAGCTAAGTAGTCTTCTAGATACCTGTTGTTTGTCTTGCATTAAGCTTTTCATAATGGCTGCTTTTTATTGGTTCTTGTTAGAGAAAAGAAAACCTTATCTCTGCTGTCCAGGCCTGTAACCACTCCTAAAAGGCAAAAACAAAGAAGTGCATTGTTAACTGTTGTGCCGGCTGGGTTGGCAGGCATTGTTTACTGTGAACACCAAGGTTTGATGAACAGAGGTTATTCAGATTAACCTATTACAGATGCCTCCAGACCATTTTAAGGCAAAATGAAATGAATCACAGCATTTAATACTGCAGACAGCTCCTGAGCTACAGATAGCCTGCATCTCGTTGTAGATAAATAATTTTGAACTGGGAAGGCATTTCCGCTTAGAAACAGCAGTTCGAACAGTGGTTAGGTTCTCTGAATACAAAGGCCTGTTTCACCCACAATATAGCTAAAGTAGGAAGCTTACAGAACTATGGAACCTAATTGTCATTGTAAGTAGATGGTTCATTTATAACTGAATTTCTGTGGGGGAAGTGGTGGCTCACAGACTCAGAATATTTGCTTTACAGACAGATTTTGATCTTCTAATATGTAGCAGGAGCTATGCTGGGCACTGGGACTACGCACATAAATGAAATACAGTCCCCTCCCTCAGTGAAGGCAGGGTGGGGAAGAAACACAGACGGATCATCACATAACAACAAGGCTTAAAAACATGATGGAGGGGCCTGGGTTGGTTAAGTGTCTGCCTTCGGCTCAGGGCTTGATCTCCAGGTCCTGGGATCCAGCTCTGCGTTGGGCTCCTGTCTCAAGGAGGAATCTGCTGCTTCCTCTTCCTCTTCCTCTACCCGCCCCCTCCCCCCATACATGTGCTCTCTCTCAAATAAATAAATAAAATCTTTAAAAAAAAAAAAAGACAGTATGAGATATAGTCAGGGATCTGCTATGTGTAAGGTAGTGAACACAGGAGGACGTCTGACCAGTTGCGATGGAGGCGGTCTGAGAGGACTCACACTGAGCTGACTCTAATGGAGGAATAGAAATTTACAAAACGAAAAGGGGGAGATGCAGGGCAGCATTCCAGGTAGAGGAGACAGCAGGAGTAGGAGCATGGGGTAAGAAACTGCAAGCATGTTGGTATCATTGGAACAAAGCGAGAAGTAGTGAATGACGAAGCAGAAAGGACGAGTAAGGACCCGACTGTGGTGATTCTTCACCATCGTGTTCAGAAGTGTGGACTTCACCTGTGACAGCTTGGAGCTGAGCTGGTCAGGTTTTTGCTTAACAGAGACCACTCAGGGATTTGGAGAATTGGTGTGAGGGTGCCGGGATGGCAGACACATAATCAGGTGGTGGTGAAGTCACAGAGACCTGGCAGAGGTAATCAAGATAGACAGGAGCGGAAATAGTAGCTGAATATTTAGAAAGTGAGATAATCAGATCTGAGAATTCGATTTGAGGGATAAAGGACAGGGTGTTCAGACTTCTGCTTTTGTTGACTGAGAAAGGAATACCAGAAAAAGAGGCAGTAAAAAATCTGGTTGAACAAGTGGAGATGACTTTGGAGACAGCCAACCTACCGTTGACCTAACTCTAAGCTATATTGACGATTAGAGACCTGTGGTTATAGATTTGAGTGTCATTAGCATATGCATGGTTGCTGAAACTCTAAAATAAACTAAAATTGGGATTTTTTTAAAAAAAAACCCTCTATGGGTTTTTACCAGTACCCCAAAGTAGAATGTTCCTATGAAATCTTTTGTAGGCTGAAATGGAGTAAAGAAATGGTAACCATTAATTTTTATGGAAGTTTTTGAGCTTTCCTAGACCCAAGAAATAATCTCCCTCAGGCGTTTCTGATGCCTTAGGACACATCTTGCTACCAGATGCACACCATAAATCCTGAGAAAGCCCAGATGCTCCTAGTTGCAAGCCGTGGTAGGTTGATGCTGAGTCCTGCGTGGGGAAAGGAGCTGGCGAGCCATTCTCCCTGCGTGGGACCCACGGCCACCATAAGGGCTCCTGTGCAACAAAGCTGATCACGATCTTCGCTTCTCACCTTTTTTGTAAAAGCGAAATCTTCGTATTTCTTTCAGTTAGAAAAAGCAGATATTGCTTTTTTTTTTTTTATAGTATCAAGAAGGTTATTTTAAGGCATAAACAGTTATGTTAGACTCAGGCTCTTAGCAAATGACCGTTGTCTTTGCTGAGGAAACAAAGCACATATATCTCACTCGTTCTTTGCGCAATTTGTTTCAACACAGAATCTTTTTTGTTCAGGGTGAACAATGGAAAACGGTATAAAGAACATAAATGGAAGGTTTTCTCCCGGGAATGTACTTCCATATCAAATGTGAGGAGAGTTGTGCCACTAGTATATTGAAGTAAAAGAATAGTTCTAGCCATCCATATGAAGCCCGCGGTATTCATTGTTCGGAAATGAGCCTGACTGATACTCTGATTGGTTTTGTCCCTATTATTCAGGATTGTAGACAATTGTGTTTGTGTTTTCCTGTCTTCTTTATTGGTGCTGGTAAGAGTCATCTTGTGGCTTCATATTTTCGTTGCAAATGTCCTAGGGTGGGGAGTACAAAGAAAATATAGCAAAGGATAATTGTGTATCTTTAGGCTGTTCTTTTATGAGGTGCCAATTAACTAAAATAAATTTAAACCTGTGGGGAGAAAATTGATTCTATAGAAGGAGAAAGCAAATCCAAAGTACATGCAAAGCATCCTGAATGTAACTTCAGAATTAGCTAAATTTTGCTAAAATGCTGATTATTTCGAGAACAGTTTCTAAGTAATCACATTGTCACATGATCTCCCTGACTTTTGCCTTTAAAGTACAATTTAACCGAATCGAACCCTGTAGCCTTGATTTGTCTATCCGATTTTATTGCTGATAACTTAAATGCGAGGCATCCAATTCCTGCCATTTCTGCTGTTGCTATGGTAACAAAAGTGTGCAAACCCAGCAGTATCACTTTCTTTCACAGCTGGCATTTTGTGTTCACAGTAAGAGGAGTTTTAGTAAAGCGTAGTCCGTGTTAATTGGGATGTAAGTAGGTCAGAACAACTTTGGTATCCTCTCTTCGTTCTTTCAGGTTGTGCGTGGGTGTGGGCGCGTGTGCTTGAGCTGCAGTTGGCTTAATTTTTTTTTTAAAGCATATACTTTCACTTAAAGTAATCACTATTAAAGTTAGTCTTTTGAAAATGAAGCATAATATCTGTAAATGTGACTTGGTTTGGAACCTTGAGGATCAGGTGGCGCTCTGAGACTTGCCCCAGACCTGGAGGCCCTTGAGTATTTCAAGGAAATGATTGATATGAAAATGCTTTGAAAATGTAAACGCATTTTAATGATGCTTATAATATTTATTTTGTTGTTATCATTGTTATTTTGCAACAATCACATATCTTGTGACCTGAATATTTATTTACTTGTTCTGGTGGGGGGACATGTAATCCCAGTTAAGGGGTGCATATTTAAAAATGACTTGCTGCGGGCGCCTGGGTGGCTCAGTGGGTTAAGCCACTGCCTTCGGCTCGAGTCATGATCTCAGGGTCCTGGGATCGAGTCCCGCATCGGGCTCTCTGCTCAGCAGGGAGCTTGCTTCCTCCTCTCTCTCTCTGCCTGCCTCTCTGCCTACTTGTGATTTCTCTCTGTCAAATAAATAAATAAAATCTTAAAAAAAAAAAAATGACTTGCTGTGCAATTCTGGGTCTTAACTTGACTATGGCAGCCCTTCTCTGTGGATACCGCCAAGCCCTGGGTTCCTTTCTTAGGTTGTACAAAAGAGCTTGTAGCCACTGCTCCCCTCAACCACGTCATTGCCTCTGCCCTCACCTCACGCTCTACAGGGGGACCCCACACTTAGAGCTTCCATAGGCTTCAAGTATCTTCTATTAAAGGTATTCCTTACAAACTTCGGTACCAGCTAGAATCCTCTTTTCTCTGTCTCTCTCTGTAAGCTCATTCCATTGTGGTGCTCACATTCTCTGTTTCTATAGAGCACGACTGCACCAGCTTCTGAGAGTTAGCTGGCAGTGATCGGAGACCAGCTTCCTGCTCTTCTCCCATTCAAAGGCTCATCATCTATTTTCATTTCTTATGTGAAGCAGCTTTGCTTCCGCCTCACATACTTTGTGTTTTTATCTTACAGATTTATTTTGAAAGGGTTTAAGCTCAAAATTTAGGAATTACAAATAATGTAGCAAAGGGTATGTAAGGTGGTTTATTTGATAATTTGATAATTTTTAAGTTTTGTTAATTTAAGTAATCTTTGTACCCAATTGGGGGGCTTGAACTCATGACTCCAAGATCAAGAGTTGCATGCCCTTCTGACTGAGCCAGCCAGAGCCCTGAAGAATTTTTATATCTCGGAGAGTCTATTCCTACTAAGGCCTTCAACAGTATACTCTAATTCTGCCTTTACCTTCTTTCTGCTTATTAGGGTCTCATTTATGGTGTCTGTAAATGGGCAGAAGTTGTCTCTTCCCATCTTTCATTCTATTGCACCTAAAGACCACCTCTTCCTTTTCAAGCTCTCTTAGCTTCTAGAACCCTAATGCTGTTTTCTTACCTTAGTTGCTCCTTCACAGGGTTTTTCGTTGGCTTGTTTTCCTCAAAGCACCTTTTATTTCTCTTAGCATTATTTATTTTTTTATTAAAAAATACTGTTTCTTGGGGGCACCTGTGTGGCTCGGTGGGTTAAGCCTCTGCCTTTGGCTCAGGTCATGATCTCAGGGTGCTGGAATAGAGCCCCACATCAGGCTCTCTGCTCAGCAGGAAGCCTGCTTCCTCCTCTCTTTCTCTCTCTCTCTGCCTGCTTCTCCGCCTACTTGTGATCTCTGTCAAATAAATAAAATCTTAAAAAAAAAAAAAACCTATTTCTCTAATATATACCAAAAAATACAAAGTCAAACATTATAGAAATATGTGTTACAGAAAATGATAGTCTCTCCATATCCTTCTATCAGAGATTTCGCAAAATGGCAGAATCCATATTGTACAACCTATGAGAACTATGGGTAGGACAAAAGGTAATATATAATAGAATGATGTGAATTCTAGTCATGCAAAACCTTGTCTTTCCAAGTTCCCGTGTCATTCTGTATGACTGATAAGCTTCACTGTATCTCTCCACTGGTTCTCCTGTGCTAACTCTCCTGCTGTCTCATTGACTCCAGCCACATTGACCTCTTCGCTCCTTCTCCAGTTAGCCAGCCTGCAAGCTCACCAAGGCTTCTCCTCACTGCTCTGCACCATGACCTTGCCCTTCTGCAAATCTCGTGGGAGCCCTCACCTACTCTCAGAGCGTGTACCAGACGGTGCTCAAGAACTTACCGAATTCTGGTATTCCGATGACTTGTGCCAAAAGCAGAACCATCGGGAACAGCAAGCAAACCTTCTGTTGGCTTTCCAGATTTTTCTGGAATCATCAGCACCTTATCCTGTGCTTCCTGATGCCCACGGTTCTCCCTAGCAGGTCTCCAGTTCACCAGGCGAGCTCCTGTCTCTAACCATTCAGTTTCCCCTTCCCTCTACCTAGACGGCTCTTCCCTTAGATTACAGCAGCTTATTACTCTACTTTCTTCAGGTCTTATCGCAAAAGTTCCCTTCTCAAAAGAAGGCATTCTCTGAGCCATTTAAAATAGTGCTTATTACTCTTGAAAATGACATCCTCCCAGCAATGCATATCCCCATTCCTTGCTTTGTTTTTTTTCTTTATTATTGTCCTAATATATGATATATACAAAAAAGAGTATTTGGAACGTTATGTACCTTACAAAAGGTGAGAGCTTGTCACTTATCCCAGTAACTGGGACATTTCTGATAGCTTGCTTCTGTTTATGCTTCCCCCCCATCCCAACCTCCTGCCTCCTAAAGACGTTAACAAATATCCTAAGTTTTGAATCCATTATTTACTCCTTTTTAAAAAATAGGTTTATCCCATTTGTATGTGTGCCTGTACAGGATATTCTTTAGCTTTGCTTGTTTTTTAAGGTTTATGAAAATGGCATTCTGCTGTATATAGTCTTCTAAACTTGCTTTTTTTACTCAACATTATGCTTCCAAGATTCAGACTTTTTTTAAACCTTTATTAGTAACTGCCAAATTTTCACTGCTATTTTAAAATTCATTGTGTGATTCTACCAAAATTAATTTCTCCATTTTTCTATTAGCTAGAAATTTGGGTTGTGTCCAGATTTTTTGTGTGTGTGTGTTACAATCTATGCTGCTATGAACATTCTCTGGTGTGTCTAAAAATGGAATTACTGAGTCAAAGGGTATGTAATTGTTCAGGTTTGCAAGATGATGCCAAATTGCTTTCCAAAGAAGTTGCACCAAGTTATTCTCTTACTAACAATGTATTGGAGTTCCCCCTGACCCACTTCCTACTCAATAGTTCTTAATTTTTAACCCATATATTAGGTGTAAAATGGTATCTCACTGTGATTTTAATTGCATTTCCCTCGTGATCGATGAGGTTGAGCATCTTCATATGCTTACGGGTAAAATGTTTCTTCTTTTGTTAAATGCCTGTTTGGACATTTTGCTCATTTTTCTATTAGGTTGTTTTTTATATTGACTTGTGGGTGTTCTTTATTCTGGACACAAAATTTTTGTTACTGATGTGTATTGCAAATACTTCTGGGCAGTTTGTGCTTTGTTTTTTAATTTTCTTTATTTTTGATGGTTAAAAGTTATTTTAAAAATTTTTTAAAGATTTTATTTATTTGACAGAGATCACAACTAGGCAGAGAGGCAGCAGAGAGGGGGGGGGGAAGTAGGCTCCCCACTGAGCAGAGAGCCCGATGCAGGGCTTAATCCCAGGACCCTGGGATCATGACCTGAGCCGAAGGCAGAGGCTTAACCCGCTGAACCACCCAAGCACCATGGAAGTTATTTATTTTTATTTATTAGATTTTATTTATTTATTTGACAGAGAGAGAGAGAGAGAGAGAGAGATCACAAGTAGGCAGAGGCAGGCAGAGAGAGAGGCGGAAGCAGACTCTCCGCCAAGCAGAGAGCCTGATGTAGGGCTCGATCCCAGGACCCTGAGACCATGACCCAAGCTAAAAGAGAGGCCTAACCCACTGAGCCACCCAGGCGCCCTTGAAAGTTACTATTTTTTAAAAAAAGATTTTATTTATTTATTTGACAGACAGAGATCACAAGTAGGCAGAGAGGCAGGCAGAGAGAGAGAGCGAGAGAGGAGGAAGCAGGCTCCCTGCTGAGCAGAGAGCCCGATGCAGGACTCCATCCCAGGACCCTGAAATCATGACCTGAGCCAAAGGCAGCCGCTTAACCCACTGAGCCACCCAGGTGCCCCGAAAGTTATATTTAATAGCCAGATTTATCAGTCTTTTCTTTTATGATTTTTTTTATCTTGTTTAAGGAATTCTTTCCTACATGAAAGAAATATCTTTCTTTCCTATGTCAGAAAGATATTCTCTGCATTCTCCTTTACCCTCCACAGTTTTAAAGTTTTGTTTTTCATGTTTAAATCCTTAATCTGCCTGAAATTGTGTGTATGGTACGAGGTGAGCTTTCATTTTATTTATTTTTTTCCCCACTTGGATGACCTGTTGTGCCAACAGCATTTAATAAATGGTTCTTCATTTCTCCACTGACCTGAAGTTCCTCTTCTCCCAGTATCATGGTTCTATCTGGGCTCTCCATTCTATCCCATTGATCTACATGTCTCTCTTTCTCTATCAGTGTAACACTGTCTTAGTTACTGGCTTTAAAATAAATTGTGATGTCCTGTTTCCAGCCAGGTGCTTCTCCTCATCCCCTACCTCTAGCACTTCATGACTATTTTGGCCAACCTTAGGTCTTTGCTCTTAGACATACATTTTATTTTCCACATTTTAAAATCAGCTTTTCAAGTTTGCGCGCATGCGCGCACGTGCACACACACACACACACACACACACACACAACTTAGATGGAATTAGAATTGAAATTGAATTGAATTTACAGATAAGTATGGGGAAAATTGATGTCTTTATAGAGTTCTCTTATCTATAAGCTGGCCTCTTAATTTACTTAGGACTTACTAATATCATATAAGAACAAGTTTCAAGATTTTCTCTATAAAAACCTTGTACCTCCTTTAGTGTATTTATTCTTAGGAACCTTATAGTTTTTTATTACTATAGAAGTGCTGCCTTTCAAAAATTTTATTTCCTACCTTTTTTTTTTAATGATTTTATTTATTTATTTGACAGAGATTACAAGTAGGCAGAGAGGCAGGCAGAGAGAGAGCAGGTGAAGCAGGCTCCCTACTGAGCAGAGCGCCCAATGTGGGGCTCGACCCTAGGACCCTGGGACGAAAGCAGAGGCTTTAACCCACTGAGACACCCAGGTGCCCCTCCTACCCTTTTTTTTTTTTGCTGATATATAGAAATACGGTTGGCTTTTTCATATTGTTCAGTTAGACAAACATCCTACTAAACTCTCTTACTATTGCTAATAATTTGTCTGTAAATACTTTGAATTTTTATGTAAATAATTATATCATCTTCAGAGAATAATTTTGTTACTGCCTTTCCAATCCATATTCCTTTAATTAATGCTTTATATATCTAGACTTACATTGTGATGTTGATTTTAGAAGTGGTAATGGTAGGTATCTCTGCATTAGTCCCAATTTTAAAGAGAATGCTTCCCATGCTACTTCTTAGTTTTTGATACATACCCATTATTAGGTTAAGGAGGTACTTTTCTAGTTTAACTTGCTGAGAGATTTTTATCATGAATGGGTGTTAAGTTTTGTCAAGTACTTTTTGAGCCTCTATCAAGATAATTATATTATTTTTCTTTTTTAATATGCTAATAGGGTGAAGGACATACAGAGGTTTTCTCACATTAAGCCATCCTGGAATTCCTGTTAGTAGCTTTTGACTTAATAATATTTTGTTCAATATTTTTACATCTATACTCATGAGTATTTTTGTGTCTATATTTATGAGGTTGACCTGAAATTTTTCTTTCTCATACTTTGGGTTTTCTTCCAAGATTATATTGGCCTTCTAGAATGTAATGGGAACATTCCCTCTTTTTCTGTTCTCTGCAAATGTTTGAATAGATTGAACAATTTGTTCATCGAAAATTTGGAGAACTTGCTTTTGTGATGATTTGAGGTCCAGTGTTTTCTTGGTAGGAAGATTTTTAACTTTAAATTTATTTAGCATGTATTGGCTTCTTAAGCTTTTATAATTCATTTTGAGTCAATTTGTTCATTACATCTTTTTCATTTGGTCTATTTTGTACACATTTTAAAATTAATCAATACAAAGTTCTTTGTGGGGTTCTTTTAGCCTAACCTCCATTGGACCTGTTTTTATGGCCACTCCTGTAATTTGTAATGTTTATTTGTACCTTCTCTTCTCTTGAAGTAGTTGTCCTAGAGGCTTCATAAATACCGTCTTATTCATAGATTTCTGCTCTTACCGTTATCTTTTTACTTCTACTTACTTTTGGTTTATTTTGGTACTTTTTGTAACCTGCCTGATATTCTAAAAATCAGTTTGTCTGTCTTTCCCTACTAGATTTGAAAGCTCTTTGAAATTAAGAGCGTCCTGTTTTATTTTTCTTTCTTCCCAGAAAGTCTGTGGTACTGTGTTTTATCTATAATGGATCGTTGATAAGTTGTTGTCAGACTTGAACCTTGCGGGTTTGGGTTTTGTCTAGTGCTATTTTCTCTTTTGGCTGTGATAAACTAATTTTGTCTCATGTCATCTTCAGTCATCATACTCCAGTGACAATGACTTTCAAAACCAAACCTTCCTATTTCCATTCCCCTGGCTAGTGGGACTTAGGCATCTCACATTGTTTTCCCCTCCCTGACCAGGACCTCTCATAACTTTTCCGTAATAAAGACACCATCATCCTTTCAGTTGCAAAAACTCAAAACCTTGCTGAAATTTTTTTTTATCACCCTTTGTCTTAGTCTTCTGACTTCAACTAGATGCAAAGTCCTGCTAATTTCTCCTTCACAGTGTTACTCCTGAGCTCCACACCCCCTACTCTGTTTCAGCCGAGAAGACCTTGGACATAGCCTAGTTCTGATAATGCCCCCTTTCCTGTCACCTCACTCCTGTCACATAAAGGTCGGATTACTTCACCTGGCATTTAAGACTGTCCCAAGTCTAGGTTCACTTTACTACCCCCAACATGAGTCCTCTGGTTTCTGTACAGAGTTCTGTCCAGGTTACTGTCTCCTAAGCCTACATCATTCATAGCCTTTTTCACCTCCTGTCCTTCTCTTACCCTTCTACTCTACCATGCTAGTTCCTGTTCATTTTTCAGGATCTGGATAATGGAAAGCACCCTTGCCCTCACTTCCAGTGAATATTTCCCTCAACAATGGAAACTCTGGTTAATCACTTCCGACTTTGAGCTGGTTTTTTTTTTTTTTTTTTTAAGTGCTTATTGTTTTCCTTGAAACTTTGAAAGGAGCCAGCAAATTGGAGGGGATTTAAAGTAATCTGGTTTAACCTCTAACCCAAGACCTCACTTCTGTCTGTAACTCATAAATGACATTAGCTTTTAAGATACAGAGCTCTTATTTTTTTTCTTTCTACTTATGTAATGAGCATTTGGAGGTTACAAATTTGGTTCATCATTGCGCTTGTGTTTCCTTTTAATTGTTAATATGGGTTTTTTTCTCCCTAGAAGATGCTAAAAATATATTCATTGATTGAACGAATGAATCATAAATTTTCTCCCTATGAGAAAATCATTATTTTCTCAGAGGAGACTGACTTGTCCGAAAGCCTGTTTCCACAGTTCCTCCTGTTTCCAAAGATTTACAAATGAGGATGACTTAAAAAACAGTGTATACATTTGCAGCTCATTCTTTTCTTTATATAGCTCTGTATTAGCCCTGGTTTTTATTTTCTTACATCTTGAAATTCTATTTGGAATTTCTCACTTTGCGTACGGGATTTTAATGGAGTCTCGTGAATGTTGATCATACTTCCCTATAGTAGTTTAGAAATATTGAGCAAGGAATATTCCATTTGAATCATTTAAATGAAGTCAGTGATGTTGTGGGTGGAAATTTTACATAAAAATTTTCAACCACAAAAACTCTTAGTTATGGGCAGCAATTTATATGTGTAGGTTTTTAAAAAAATTATTATTACTTGTTACTTCCATCGAGTAAACAGAAATGATAGCTTCAATTTCTTTATAGTTAGTTGTATGATATAATTTTGAAAATAAAATGTTTTCAAAGCAGTGATGTTTATAGAAGTTTAGTGCTAACTTCAAGTATGTCAAATGCTTTTATATAGAGGGTACTTAATATTCTCATTTGTGGTTTTGATGCAAATATAGAAATGGTATTTTCATATTTTAAGAACTTCTTTCCATTTTAGAGCATGTCAAAAGAATAAACATAGTAATTTGAATGCTCTATTTTTATTTCTAGAAACCAGCAAATATCCTAGTAATGGGAGAAGGTCCTGAAAGGGGGAGAGTCAAAATAGGTAGGTAATTATTTCTAAAATAATTTCTTAAGATACCGTAGCGGCTGCAAAGGTGGTGTCCCCTTTTTAAGACTCTTGTTTAAGTAGCTAATTTTCACATGACTTCCTCATTATATTTTTAGGAAATATGTTGGGGAATGCAGAGAAATAATTTATAAAACTCCTTAGGTTTATTCCCCAAAGAAGGTTCTGTGATTCTAAGCTCAGGCAAGCAAGCCCGAAACGAAAACTTCCTTCCCATACAGTACCTAAGCTTGTGTTTATGCTGTGATTATTGTTCTGCACATTACCCTAAACATAATCTGCTAAGTCTTGCTTCTGTCTCACCTTCACCAGTGTTCTTTTCCTGAATGCCTCTCTGCCACCTGACCTAATACACACATCTTCCCAGATACCTGTCCCCCACCCCCTGCATCCCTGGGCCAGGTACCAACAAATTTTTGCAAATGAATACATATCATTATAGACTGTCTTACTTGGTGGTGGTCTTAGGTTAAGGCACCAGCAAGAATCCTATCTATGTATTAAAATTTCCTTTGCAACCCTGAAGGTTGTTCTAAAAGAAATTGGCATCATTCATACCCATGACATATAGAGGGAATAAATGAGCTAAAAAAATGCTTTATTCTGATTTTTTTAATAGAAATTACATTTGTTAAATGTTCAATGGTTTTTAGAAAGATTTTAAAAGAAATTTTGTTTCCTCAACCTGCTTTCTTTGCTGTTCGAATATATCGTCCCAGGGGTGATGTGAAATCGTGCTAACTTGACCTGCTACCTATCCATCCTGTCCTACTGCAACTGAGCCTGCCTGCTTCTTGGTTTTCTACTTCTTCAGTTAGTTTGTTAGCCCAATTCCAGAGAAAGCTGTTTTAAACCACCTTTCCTTTCTTTATACCTCTACGCTGAGTTTACTGAGATTCACAGTCCTAAAAAACATTGTCTGTGGTCACTAAGAACCAAGTAGCTGCTTTCCTTCCCTTCCCCCCTTCCCCCCACTCCCACCCCCTTTCCACCACTTCTCACTTGCTCCTGTTTCATGCTTACACTTTTTTCGTGTAGGCACTCAGGTCCCTACTTTTTGCTAGACATTGGTGAAAGGGAAAGGGTAGTGATAGTAGCCTTCCCTGTGAGGGACGGTGACGTAGACAGTTCACCGTCCAGTGGTAAATGCCGTCACATGTTACCTCACATACTTTACTCAACCCCCCGCCTGGTGGATGTGAGCAAGTAGGGGAGCTGGCTTTAGAGAGGTTGCAGCTTACACAGCCTCTCTGAAAACTTAAATTCCACGTCTGGCGTCTCTTTCCCTACCAGCGCTGCTGCCCAGCCATATCAAAGATGTCTGCGGTACCTTCAGCAGCCACGTTCTGTCAGTACCGCACTGCCTTTGAAAGGGTCTCTAGCAGAGTGACTCTCCCCTCTGGAGTGCAGGCTGGTGACCTCCCCTTCCCACCCCCAGGTTCTAAATATCTTCCTGCTGTAGTTAAGTTCTCATACTGCTGTGTCTCCACTCTGCGCTTCCCAGGTTTCTCCTCATCACCTTTAAACATTGCTAACCCTATTCCCAATGCTAGAATAAATCTTCTCATATCCATTGTGTTTTCTCTACCATGTGTTCATTTTTCTCCCCCTTGTTCCTCTACTTCTAGAACACACAGAGTTCACCCACGGGTTCCACTCACCCTAATTTGTTGTAATCTGTCCTCTAATTCCATCCCTCTGTCGAAACTGCTCTCCCAACAGTCACCTATGACCTCTGTCTCCCCAGAGCGAGAGGCCCATAGTGAGTCACCATTTTCCTGTATTGCCTTAGTCATTCCTTCCTCTGACTAGTCTGACTTCAGCACTGTCTTTTCCCTTGGTCTGTGGCAGCACAGCATTCTGTTTTTCTATTTACTCTTTTTGCTCTTTCTTCTGCACTTTATTATTCATTTTTACTCCTATTAGCCTTTGTTTCAAGATCCCCTAGGCACTGGCTTGGGGCATGGCCTCCCTCTACCATTACTTCTTTAAGGAACTGCTAAATTGTGCCCTTAAAATCATGGCTTCTCTAAAAATCGTTTTACAATCTGAATCCCAGATTCTCTTCTCTCACCCTAGCCGAAATCCTTAGTTTGATTTTATCTTTACTTTTATTTGTTGCTGGTAACCTCTCCTTTGTTTCAAACCAAATTCATCATCTCCACCCTGTGCTCTCCCTTGTTTGTATCAATTGTCTCATTTATCCTCACCCACCGCCCTTGCTGTCTCCCCACTCCCAGGGCTCTCTCGTTCTCTGCAGCATCAATTCTGTTCTCCAGCCAGGCCCGTCAGTTGCCCTCCGGTTAAGAGTTTTAGGATTGTAATTCTATCCAAGATTAGGGATAAAGTCAGGGTTAAAATAAGCAATAAGCAGTGCCAACAGTCCAGTCAACAATCTGGTTGATTTAATGGTTTCTAAATTTTATTTAGAAATGGGTGCCTGTGCTTAACATTTTAACATAGTCCTGTTTTGAAAAGGACTTGAAAATAAAAGTGCAAATGGAAAATGCATGGGGCCCTTTGCTGTACCTCAGCTGCCCCTGCCCCAGCAGCCTAAAGACTTCAGGCCTCACCTGAAATGCTTGCTCGCTCCCTTTACTGTTCACAGTGGCTCACCCTTTAGAAATACAGCTCAGGTCCCACGTTCAATGTAGTCCAGCTCTGCAGAGGTTTGCCAAACACTGTTCCAGTTAAAGCCAGGAAGGAGACATAAGCTCTCCCCTCAAAGGACATCGAGTCTAGTAGAAGCCACAGCAACTTGCCTTTTAGCTTTACAGCCCTTTCCCTTTTTTGTTTTTATCTACTCCGTGTATTTTGTCACCTCAGCCTCCTGTAAGTCCCTTAGTGATAGACACTGCCTTTTCCTGTTTTTCTCCTTCATTTGATACTATCTAATTAGCACTCACACCAGAATGTTATTTCTGCAGTCCATTGAATTGGACAGTTTCACTCATATCTAATTTTAGGAAAACAACTGTTAGTAACGTTTGGGCTGGTTACTTATGTCTAAAGTACTTATTATTATTATTATTATTATTTTTAAGATTTTATTTATTTGATACACAGAGAGAGATCACAAGTAGGCAGGGAAGCAGGCAGAGAGAGGAAGGGAAGCAGGCTCCCTGCAGAGCAGAGAGCCCGATGCGGGGCTCGATCCCAGGACCCTGAGACCATGACCTGAGCCGAAGGCAGAGGCTTACCCCACTGAGCCACCCAGGCACTCCTAAAGTACTGATTATTTGAAAGGGTTTGAAACTTCTTTAAAGTTCAAACGATAAACAAAAATTATTTTTGAAAAATGCTTATTGTTTCCTTTGGACTTAATCTCATCTGACAGCGAATCGATGAGGCTTATATAAAACTAAGAAGGTAGAGAATAAGGGGAGAAATACAGCTTTTACTTAAAAATACATGCTTTTCATATAACTTTGCCATCAGTAACAATCAGCATCTATTAAATACATAAAGTGTGCTTTAAGTAGGCGTAATATTGGTAGAATGATTTTGAATGTTTTTGTTTGCTCTACGGCAATTTAGTTAAGAAAGACCAGGCATAGCATACCTTGGATAGCTTTCTGTTTTATGACCTGTGTTCTCCAAAGCATTTTCAGAAAGCCTTGTAAACTATTCAAACTCCAAAAAAACAAAATCACTCTAAGTTAAAATTGTAATGTATATCATATCATGTCAGTTTTAGAGTAAATGATTCTCTATAGTTGAAACCTTAATGTGCTATTACAGAATGTACATTATTTCTTATGCAATCAAAATATACTGTGTGTATTATGTATTTCAAATCATAGAGGTCTTTTATTCTCATGATTTTACCTTTGTGACATGGGCGTGTCTGTTGGATGTCAGATCAGTGATTAAGAATACAGGTGCTAAATTATAACATGGTTTGAGTACATTTTTACTCTATCACTGTGACCTGGGGCAAGTCATTTCACTGCCATGGGCTTTAGATTCTTCATCTCAGAGGTGGTGAACAAAATACTAAGCCAGCCTTCGTATGAGGATCAGATGAAGTGATAGATGATATATGTGAAAACCATCTTTAAACTCTAAAGTGCTTGATAGATAAAAGGTATTTGTTCTTTAGAAATCTTAAGAAAATTAGATAGTCTCCAGGAACTTATTATGGTAATAACTATTCTTTTTACTACTTGTGTACATCTCTAATCTAAATCTGTTAGCTTTGATATAGACCTTTGTTAAATCCTGAATTATAAGATTATGTCTTACATATTCTGTGGAATGTTCTTGGAAACCTGTTTATGATGTGCTAGTAATTATACAGCAGTGACTCTCTGAGGTTAAAAAGCCCCAGTTTGTAGCATTTGCTGTTTCTCAGGATGCAAATATTCCATCATAGCCAATTTCCAGTCACCAGCATGACATCAGTGAATTCAGAATTGGGAAGAAATGTGTGCAAATTGGCTTTCATGTGTCCACGAGACAACTCCCAACTCACACCAAACTAATATACAGTCAGTCTTTAGATGCACAGGCATACAGGGGTCGTAATTAATCCTGGAAACTTGTAGACTATTTCAGTTTTATAAAATAATTTAAGATTATTGCAATGTTTCTGAAAGCCAGGGGTCTGAAGTCAGACCTGGCTTCTCATTATGACTCTGTGTCATTTACTAGCTCTATGACCTTGGGCAAGTCAGACTATCTTTAAGCCTAAGTTTCCTTTTCAGTAAAATAGGCACAGTAGTAGTATCTACCTCCGAAGGGGGGGATCTGGTGCCTGGTGCAGACCCCTGGTTGAAAAGGGAGGAAAAGGATTGCTTTATAAGGCTAGTGGCTGTTGTCCTCAACCTTGCATGGTTCTAGTAGCATGCCAAACTGAGTTTTATCTTAATTTGTTTCATTTTTTTTTTTAGCTGACATGGGTTTTGCCAGATTATTCAATTCTCCTCTAAAGCCACTGGCAGATTTGGATCCAGTAGTTGTGACTTTTTGGTATCGGGCTCCTGAACTTCTGCTTGGTGCAAGGCATTATACAAAGGCCATTGGTAAGTTAGTCTAAAATGATGTACTGTCGCAGCATCAAATTATCATGAACACCAAATGGTATAATAATAAGGAAGCTGCTTTCTAAAAACCACTTCTGTACTTCTTTCAAAAGTCCCGTTGTCTTCTGTATTCCTAGATATTATATTCTGGTAGATTAGGATTTTTAACTTTATAGGAGAAATGGTTCTTTAAAAAGAAGAAAGCATTTTCTGTTAGAGAATAGAGTTATCTGATCCTGTTGAGTTGCTATGGAGATGATAACGCCTTAATTTTATTTTGCACTTACCTACCATTGATCAGGAGAACTGGAGAGAGGTTTAGAATTGTTATCTCCACAGAAGGAAAAACAGAAACCAGGCAGAGTATGGTGTGGAAGAGAACCCCTTCTGTCTGGGGAAAAGTCAGTCAGTCCTTCCCTCAACAAGAAATAATGCGACTAATTTTTCTCTCCTGCCATTACCATTATCAGAATGGCAGTTTCCCCATTACAGCAGGAAATAGAGTCTGGGTGCATTAGCTGTGCTCAGCGTCTTGCCATTTCACTAAGTGAAAAAATGGAGTAAGAAAACCTGTTACAAACACACTCTCTGTAGGATTTAAAGTCTGCTCCCGAACAGCGACAGCAGGGATTTTGCTACCTGATCACTCCAGTGTCCGCGGGAGGGCCCAGCTATGAACTGGGGGAAGTCAGGAAGAGAGAGCTCTCCTCAAACCTCGAGATTTCTTTAAATGAGGTTAAAAAGAGAGGACAGAGAAGGGTAGATGGTTCTCTCACTGTGATGGGCTAGTTCTATAAGGTACCGAAATCTGCCAGGTTGTATTTCTTGAAATTTCCCTTTTGTTGAATTTTCCATTTACTGGTATTAGACTAGTATCATTTTTTACTACGTTTAGCTGCTTTGGTTAAGTTCTATTGAATTAAGGCACTATAAAAGTATAAAATTATGAAAAATAGATGAGCACAAGCCTCTCTGTTAAATTTATAAAAAGCCTGATGGCATGCAAAGAACGACAAAGGTAGTTCTTTGAAAAAGATTAGACCGATAATGAGCCTATTTGTGGGCAAAAGGAGTAACAAAGATTAAACTACAGTGATGACCTTGTTCATCAGGAGATTTGATTTCTGCAGAATTCTGACGCCCAGCACACGTTTATCCTTTGTCCAAGGATTGAGATGCCGGGATGGTGCTGGCATTTTGTTATACTTTTTTTTTTTTTTTTTAAAGATTTTATGTATTTATTTGACAGAAATCACAAGTAGATGGAGAGGCAGGCAGAGAGAGAGAGGGAAGCAGGCTCCCTGCTGAGCAGAGAGCCCGATGCGGGGCTAGATCCCAGGACCCTGGGATCATGACCCAAGCCTAAGGCAGAGGCCTTAACCCACTGAGCCACCCAGGCGCCCCTAATTATTATTTTTTTAAAAAGATTTTATTTATTTATTTGACAGAGAGAGATCACAAGTAGGCAGAGAGGCAGGCAGAGAGAGAGAGGAGGAAGCAGGCTCCCCACCGAGCAGAGAGCCCGATGCGGGACTCCATCCCAGGACCCTGAGATCATGACCTGAGCCGAAGGCAGCGGCTTAACCTACTGAGCCACCCAGGCGCCCCCATTTTGTTATACTTTATGAATATTGCTGAAAGATTTTATTAGATTCGTGAAAAAGCCTATGAGTATTTGACAGTAGGGGAGTGTGAGACCGACCCTCAGCCCTTTTGTGAGCAGCTGAGCCCAGAGTAAGGCCCACTCAGAGGCCACCAAGGCCATGCTCTTGGTGTTGGGCCGGCCCATGGTAGATGTCTGTGAAGGCCGGAGGAGGGAGAACCACACAAGCAGAGGGAAGGAATGGAGCGCTCTCAAGTGAGTGGTTAAAATCAGAACCTGACTCTGCTTACATTCTAGTGAGTGATTTTCACTGGGGAGCTGTATCTTTGCAACTTTTAGAATTATGTCTATATTTTCTGTTAGATCTCTCAGTCATGAACAGTGAAGAGGAGAAGTGTGAAGGGAGATTTCCAGTAAGAAAAGGCATATTCTGCCAAAACCTTCCATTGAACTAAATGACTCCCCACCAAAGTCTGTCCTACTCTCAGAGATTTTTTATAGAGCAAACCCATGGTAGTAAGTCCCATTTTGATTAGTGCCATTATATGATTCTGTGTATGTGGTCCATACACTTTGTCCACACTTTGAGAAGCACAGTTCTATGAATATTTTCTGATGAACTGTTCTACTCTTGAAATAAAACTAGGTGTTTTGGTGGGGGGAAATAAAGATAATTGAGTATGAATTGGAAATCAGCTGTATTTCCTGTTTCCTCAGAGCAAGGGCAACTGAAATTGAATTTAAACCATTTTGCTACTTACAGATAAAGATTAAAAGTATAATCACTAACTTCCAATTTTAGTCAAATTGCTATTATCCATTCTGGATAGAAATTAGGAAAAAAGATAAAAAAAATAATCCCCAAATCAGTTATTTTTAGATTTCAATATCTTTTTTTTTTTTAAGATTTTATTTATTTATTTGACAGAGATCACAAGTAGGCAGAGAGGCAGGCAGAGAGAGAGAGGAGGAAGCAGGCTCCCTGCTGAGCAGAGAGCCTGATGTGGGGCTCGATCCCAGGACCCTGAGATCATGACCTGAGCCGAAGGCAGCGGCTTAACCCACTGAGCCACCCAGGCGCCCCAATTTTTAGATTTCAAATATAGTTATAGCAGACATTATAAATATAATAAATATGTACGCATTCACTTGTTCTTACTCTCCTCCATACCTGGTTCCTGTCAGAAAGGAGTATTATTTCTATGCAGGACTATAAGAGTTTGATGATTTGATATCAGTGAAGTTTTATGGAGTAACATTTAGAGGGGGAGGGGAGTGACAACAAGTGTGTGTGTGTGTGTGTGTGTGTGTAGAGGGAGGGAGGAACAAGTCATTGACAAAGGAGGGAGAGCTGAGAAATGTTACAGATGATACAAGAGCCAGATGACCATTTTAAATTAGAGGCTAATATGAAGCAAGAAACCCTAGAACTCAACATTACCTGCTACCCTGAGGTTCCTTCTCTCAGCAGTTCTCAGGGGAATCTAGATCCTGGCTTCCGTCCTTTACATGGAAGGCAACCCAGGAACTGGCATGACCGGGAACATGCAGTCCCAGTCCCAGTTGACTGCATAGCAGAGGCAGCCAGCAGGAAGAGACATGGCACTGTCAGAGGCAGCTGCATCAGGGCAAGAGTGACAACAAAGCGATGTGGGAGAGAGAGCCATTTAAAAGTCAACACTGACGAGTACTATTACTCTACTCTTTCATGATGGATATTCAGGAGGACTCCTCTGAGTCATTAAGAAAGATTAAATTATATTTTATAGCCTCTTAAGATGGCAGGTAATAGTGTAATAAAAAACGATTATTGAAGGGGTATGTTTCCTTTATCCAGAAGTCTACCTTTCATGAAAGGAAGCTGCTCCTGAATGGAGTCAGCTGTGTAAGACATTACTCTGTGGGTTTTTTTTTTCATTGGGCAATTTGTTTTATGAAATAGCATACCAACTTTAATTCTAGCTAATGGACATAATCAGACTTTTTTCTTATTTAGCTTCTCTACAGAATGTGATTCCCACGTTTAGTAGGCTATAAAACACTGTGCTTTTCTATCCTATACCGTGGTCTGTGCATTAAAAAAAAAATTAAATAGCATTTATTTAAGTGGGCAAGTATGAATATATATCTTACAGAAATTCGCTTGTATATTTGGCAAAACATTGTGAATATAATATTATAGTCAGAATTGAAATTACAGTTTTCAACGTGTAAAATCCAAATAGAACAATCTGTAACTGGTGATTTAAAAATAGTTAAACTTCTAAAGATGCCTAACTTTGTCCTGGAGGGTTGGAAGGTTGGAGCAGCTTAATCCAAGTGAATATATTCAAATAAAATCGATCTCTATGGGTGTCATGTTGTATCCGTTGATACTTGTGTTTATCAGCTTCTAGATCTTACAGTTTGTTGAAAATGTTGAAGTTGGTAGTCTTTCATACAAAAGTTGAGTTTTTCCAAATCATTTTTTATGGTCTGTACTGTCTCTACTCACAAATCAGAAATTATGCTCTATCGTTATTCATTTGATTGTTTTAAAGGAATATATTTTAAAAAAGAGAATGGTTGAGTTTCATTCTTCTACATATAGCTGTCCAGTTTTCCCAGCACCATTTATTGAAGAGACTGTCTTTTTTCCACTGTATATTTTTTCCTGTTTTGTCAAAGATTAATTGACCATAGAGTTGAGGGTCCATATCTGGGCTCTCTACTCTGTTCCACTGGTCTATGAAAAAGGAATATATCACTAAACCTGATGCTGATATTGTCTTAGTCTATCAGGTCATGAGTATTTAACCCTGCACTAGATGATCAGTTGAATGCTTTAGCAACTACATTATTAATAATTGTTAGAAAGGCTTTTGCCTAAATGTAAATTCATGTAAATGTAAATTGAGTTTCCCAAGTGTATCTTCTTTAGGGAATTTGTAAGTAAATGTTTTTTATTTGGCTTTTAATCTGTTATGTGATGATACAGCTATTTCATGTTATAAATATATGTATATATATATTTAATATACTTGTCAAACTGTATATATTCCATCACTGAAAAGTATTTTTATATGTAGGTTGTGATTATACTCAGGAATTATAACCCAAGAAATATAATAAATGTTTTCCTGCTTTCATAGATATATGGGCAATAGGTTGCATATTTGCTGAATTGTTGACTTCAGAACCTATTTTTCACTGTCGTCAGGAAGATATAAAAACAAGCAATCCCTTTCATCATGATCAACTAGATCGGATATTTAGTGTCATGGGGTTTCCTGCAGGTAATTTATTTTTCTTTCCAAAATAATATTGGAGTCATATTTCATAACTCATTCCTTTTCAACAGCATATTTTGAGTATTTTTTATGTATTTTTTAAGCTCAAATAAGTAGATTATTTTATGTAAGTAACCCTTATGTTCTATAATAATACTCGATTTTTTTTTGTAAGATAAAGATTGGGAAGATATTAGAAAGATGCCAGAATACCCCACACTTCAGAAAGACTTTAGAAGAACAACGTAAGTAATTTCATATTAAATATAAGTAGTAATTTCAGTGGGAATATTTAAATTAATCCTTTTAAAAAACAGATATAGATTAGCATTTAAACCAGAAATTTAGATTTTAATATATTAATTATGCTTTTGATTGAAAGATATGTCCCAGATGTTGCAAATGTACATGTCAGGCTTAGGCTGTAGTATTTTACAAACCTTTAAGAATTTTAAGGGTCAATATAGTGTTTAAACATCTCCCCTATTTTAGCGTAATGAGGGTTGAGTTCAAGGCTGCAACTGTGATTTTATCTTTATCTGAATAATGACTGTGACTAAAATGTTGGGGGAGGCAACCAGGAAGGATAGCAGAAGGACAAAAGCATGGCCCAGAAGCTAAGTAGAACACACTGGTGTATACTGAGCAGAAATGAGAGAATAAAGGTGACATAAGAGGAGTTTGTTATCAATGCACATGCCTAGAGGAAAAGGCGAAAGAGGTTCTCTGAACTGAATAGGAAGATTTCAGGACAGGATGGCTTGTAGGAACAAAAGCAGACCTGATAAAGCAAAGCAGGAAATGGCAGTCCTCATTTTTGGTGGTTCTTGTACATGGTCCTGGTGGGGTGCTTTTCCTCTATCTTTCTCCTAAAGATAACACGTGTATTGCTGTATTGCTCCAGGCTCTTTCTTGGGCTCTCTTTTCACTCTAGATGTTTTCCTCGCGCAGTTTCTCTGATTTTATTGGCCACAATTTACCATTGATTATGCTGGTAACTCCCAGTTTATGCATCCGAGTCAGATCTCTTTTCCAAGTTCCAGACCCACGTCTAATTGCCTTACGGAATCCCAACTTGAATGTTCCATAAATACTTCAGTTACATGTCCAAAATTGAACTCATCCTCTCTCCTCCCACACTGTCCTCCCGCTGTATTTCCTATCTTAGGAAATGACTCCATGATTCACCCAGTTGTTCAAGCCCAAGACCTGAGATATCCCTGATCCTTTTCTTATCCCATTCTCTCCCAATCGATGGACCACCCCCGTCTCTCACTTAGGATCTGCTGTGGCCTTCCAAGTGGTATTTCCACCTCCAATCTTTATTCCAACTCATTGTCTAAACTACAGTCATTTCCAAAAGCAAATTGGATCGTGTTGGTCTCCTAGTTGCTCTTAATTCACCGCTGCTCTCAATTCTTAAGGATCGCTTAATTCGTCTACTAAACCACTGTCCACTTTGTATTCTGTAACCTGGACATCATTAATTTCTTTAAGAATCTGAAATACCCAGAGCTTTTTTTTGACCTCTGGGTTTTTATACATGCTGTTCCTCCAGTCTAGAATGTACTTTCCTCCCACTCATTTTAACTCCTCGGATTAACTCCTATTTTTCCTTTCTCCTTATCCTTTAGGTCTTGGCTTAGGCATCACTTGCCTGCGGAGGTCTCCCTTGACCTTCTGTGTCTGAGTTAGGTACTTCCCCTTGGTACTCCTGTAGCATCCTTGCTGCTTCTCTCAGCACTGATGACTGTGCCCTACAGTTCACTTTTCAATGCTCACCTGCCTTTCCCCCTAGATGGTATGGGTTGTGTCTACTCTATACACTGTTATATGTATCCCCAGGGCCTGGCACATAGTCCATGCTCATTAGTTACTTGTCAAATGGGTATTAATGGAAGTGGCACGCTAATTGAAGACACGCTAATAGCATCAAAGATGGAGAAAATTAATGTAAGCACTTAACATTTATCTTAGTGTTTAAAGACCAAAGGAAAATTTTCACATAAAATGATAGTGTTTACAGTAACCAGAAATAAAAGGAGAGAAGTTTTAAAAAATAAATGAAATTCAGTTGGAAAAGTAATAGGAAAAGCTCAGTGATGAGAGCCCATATGTCTAACGCAAATGGTTCTACCCCAGTGAAAGCAGGCTGCTTATACATAAGATGAAAGGAATATATTAAAAATTAGCTAAATCTAATGGAGTACATACGAGTCACTGAAGTAAAATATAATTTAAAAATTCCAGAAAACATGACTTGAAATGACATAAAAAGTAATATAACTTGCTTTCATTATATCAGATGAAAAGAACCAAAAAAATTACTCTTCAGTGAATTGAGAAGGATAGTGAATAGGACTTTCTGTAATCTATCCAGGGTTATTAGCTCAGTAGAAGGCAAGGTGAAAGTGGAACTAAAAGGAAATCTCTAAGCTGACTTTCAAATTGAATGTTCCAGTAAGCATGGCCCGATATTATGATAGAAACAAATAACTTAGAATCTGGAGTTAACCCAGGAAATCAGTTGACTTAACATAAAGTCCAAAGATGTGTATGTAGACAAACTCCATTTCTATATAAACTTTAAAGTTTCTTCCCATTAACAAACTTAGTGGTTACCTTGCTAATAAAAATATTTCTGGTGTTGGAGCAAAATTGTAAAAAAAAAAAAAATTATTTTATTTTATCTTTAAGCAGTCTCTATAACGATCGATGGAGCTTGAACTTAATAACCCTGAGATCAAGAATCATATTCACTATCGACTGAGCCCGCCAGGCACCCTGAGAAAATTTTAAATTAATATATATGGCAGAGATTTTGAAAATGAACATACCTAGGGTTGGCAAGGGTATGATGAAATGGGCATGCTTCCTTATTTCTCAGTGTTTCTTGAACTTTAATGTACATACACATCACCTGGAGCCCTTGTTAAAAATGCAGGTTCTCAGGGGCCTATGCTGCTGATCTGAGGGCCAGCTTTGTGTAGCAAGGTTCTAGAGCACATACAAATGGCTTTGAAATGTACGTATCCTTTGACCTAATAAATCCAAGAATTTTTCCTATGGAAGCAATCAGAGCAGCCACGCATGGCTAAGTCCTTACTATGTGTCAGGCTTGGTGCTAAGCCATTACCTGCATTTTCTCATATGGTCCTCATGACAACCCTGTATTGATTATAATCCTCAGTTTCCAGAGGAGGAACCTAAGGCTTTCACAGGGGTTAATGAACTGCCCATGATCACACAGCTGGTAAATGCCAGAGTCAGGCTCTGGAAAGGGTCTCTGATTCTCACAGGCTGTGCAGCACTGTCTCCTACTATGTGGATCAGATTAACCTACAAGGACCCCTATATCTTAACTGTTGTGAAACAAACAAATCAGTAACAGTAGGAATATGCAACCATTGCAGATTAGTAGTTTAGGTAGTGTTAGACAAGGAAAAATGTTTATGAAACATTATTATTATTAAGTGAAAAGAGGTAGGACAGTTTGTTTAGTATGATCCCAATTTTATAAAAATAAAACAAACCCCTTCTGTGTTTGTATCATCTATAGATATGTAGCCAAAATGACAGGAAAATTAGGAAAATCTCAACAGTGGTTTTTTTGTGTGTTTCTTTTAAATCACTGAATGGCTGGACCATGAGTGATTTCAGTTTTCTTCTCTATGTTTTATTCTCTAAATTTTTCTACCATAAACTTATATATTACTTATTTTTTTACCTTTTTAATATGAAATATTTCATATTTAGGAAAGAACATATGTGACAAAAATATGATACATAGTCTTTTTAGAATAATAAAACAAATAGTCCTCTACTCACCCTTCAACAGAAGAAATAGAACATTACTAAGATTACCGAAGTGCTCTGTGTACCCTCTACCCTGCCTTCCTGTTCATTCCATGTTTTTTATTCTGGTTTTGCCACAGATGTTTGTATCTCTAAATGGATTATTGTTCCAGTTTAAGATATCTTTGAACTTTATATAAATTATATTATAGTCTGTTTTTATTTGCTTTTATTCCCCACTCAGCCTCTGTGTTCATTTTTACTATTGTGTAACATTCCATTCTGTGAATATAAAACAATGTAGCCATTCTTTAGTTGGTAGACATTTGTATTATTTACATGTTTTCTGCTATAGATATGCTGCTAAGAACATTCTTTTTCATGTCTCCTGTGCTATCCATGCACAAAGGAATCTCTTAGAGTATGTACCCAGGAGAGGAATTGCTAGATTTTAGGTCATTCACATTTTCAACTCTAATGGTTAATGTATAATTGTTTTCCAAAGCCATCGTAACAATAGAAACTCTTACGTGGGCTGTTTAACAATTTCTGCTTCTTCACACATAATCAATATTTGGTTATGTGTTCTTTGATTAATCAGAAAAAAACAGGGGTCTAAACATGTGCCTTATAGGAAAACCAATCTGGGAGCTTTCCATTAAGAAATACAAATTGTGTAAACTGTACTTCAGTAATACACATTTTATGAAATGTGTGAGTGTTCCCAGTGATGTCTCATTGTCATGTCTTTGCAGGTACGCCAACAGTAGCCTCATAAAGTACATGGAGAAACACAAGGTCAAGCCTGACAGCAAAGTGTTCCTCTTGGTAGGTGCCTGTCTTCCAGATATGGGGACTTCGGGTCCATGGCACAAGCCCACCTCGTTCCATTCACCACGGAATTGTCTTAGCTACTCCTCCTCTTTAGAAAGAAAAGAAATTGGTGGATGCTGAGGCAAAGTTAAACATTTTTCTTTTGAGATGTCCCCCTTTACTTCTAGACTTAATTTTTCCCAACGATTTATCAGCAGGAAAAAAAAAATTACATTCTTAAAGGGCTTTAACACTAATGATTTCTGCCAATCTCACATACATGCATGTAGCGTATTAATAGCGTGGTGAGCTCCACAAAATGGTGTTTGATATTTATCCTGCTAGACATTTATACAAAAGTCAACACATTGACTTATAAGTGATCTTTCCACTTGCTATCAATTTCTTATATGTTACTCTAGCTTCAGAAACTCCTTACTATGGATCCCACCAAGAGAATTACCTCGGAGCAGGCTCTGCAGGATCCCTATTTTCAGGAGGACCCCTTGCCAACATTAGAGTATGTATCCTACATTTTCTGTGTCCTCTGCTCCAGGTTGAGGGTGTTCGATGGTGGCTGAAAGTCAGAAAACACTACCGCAGCCTTCCGGAAGTTCTCCATGAATACTGCCTTGGAGAAAAAGTCCTCAAGAGAAAGGGCGTGTATTCTGAAACAGGCAAAGCAATAGAGAGGTGTGAATGAAAACAAGTGTCTTAGGGATCACTGTTATTTGGTATTACAGAAAAAAGCTCAAGCTGAGAACAGGTGGGACTTTTAGATCAGTCAGCCAGATGAGTTCAGCCAGATGAGTTTATACAATTAGGTATAAAACGTAGACAACAGGAGCACCTGAATGGCTCAGTCGGTTAAGCATCTGTCTTTGGCTCGGGTTGTGATTTCGGTGTCCTGAGATCGAGCCCCGTGTCTGGCTCCTTGCTCAGTGTGGAGCCTGGTTCTCCTCCTCCTCCAACTTATGCTCGCTCTCACTATCTCTGTCTCTCTCAAATAAATAAATAAAATATTTTAAAAATGTAGACAATAAAGTCTTTTTTTGTTTTGTTTTGCTTTTTAAGAGAGGGAGAAAGGGGAGGGAGGGCGGGAAGGGGAGAGAGAATCTTAAGCAGGCTCCACGCCCAGCATGGTCAGAGCCCAATACAGGGCTCAATCCCATGACCCTGAGATCATGACCTGAGCCAAAATGAAAAGTTGGAGCTTAACTGACTGAGCCACCCAGGCAAATTCTTTTCTGATTTGCTTGAATTGAGTTGTCTTGGGAGGCATCTAGCAAATAGTAGTTACAGATGAAGAGTGGGAAATATGTTAAGAAAAAAAGTGGAATTTCAAGTTAACAAGATCACTGATATTGTAGACTGTAGGCCATGATGTATATTCTTTTTTTTTTTTTTTAATGATTTTGTAGTGTGTTTGCTGGCTGCCAGATTCCATACCCCAAACGAGAATTCCTTAACGAAGATGAACCTGAAGAGAAAGGTGACAAGGTATAAGCTACACAGTATATGCTTCACGTCCAGAGAGTAGAGGCAGAAAGAATTTAGGGAAGTATAATTTAATGATTCCTGTGTATTTAACTGCCTTTAATTAAGTATGTATTAATTACATCACTTTAATTAAGTGATTGCAGCTGTACTTTGTGATTTGAAATATAGTAAGTTTACAGATAAATGAACCTCTGATTTGTTTTAGAGCCTGTTTTATTCCCCAATCTTAATTGTGCATTCTGTTTGTTGGGTGTCATCACCATCGCTTTGTGCTGCCTGCTTTCAAAGCATCTTTCTCTTAGCTGGTAATCGAATATATCAGGCCTTCCCCCTATTCCTCTGCTTTTCCAAACTCATGATGGAGACCATTACTGCTCCAAGAGTGCAGAACTACTTCCTGGGTGCCGTGTGCTCTCCAGTGGGGTGTCTGGGACTGGGGTGGAAGATGACTGCGCAATCCTAAACGAACTTCAGAGTCTGAATCCCGCTCGGGGCTCGGGACTCTTGACCTTTGGGGATGCTGCGTCGCCAGCTGCAGTACTTGCGTGTCTCACCTAGTCCAGCTCGGTGGGCAGTCACGTGCGCGTTACCAAGTTCTCAAAGTGATGTCCTGTTACAAAGAAAAGGAAAAGGAAAAGAAAGCATCATCCTGTTAATGTGGTTCCATACCGAGTTGACCTGTTTCTCTTTCTTCCAAGAATCAGCAGCAGCAACAGAACCAGCATCAGCAGCCCACAGCGCCCCCCCAGCAGGCGGCAGCCCCCCCACAGGCGCCCCCACCGCAGCAGAACAGCGCGCAGACCAATGGGACTGCAGGCGGGGCTGGGACGGGCACGGGGGGTGCGGGGCCCGGCCTGCAGCACAGTCAGGACTCGGGCCTCAGTCAGGTGCCTGCGAACAAGAAGCCCCGCCTGGGGCCCTCGGGCGCGAACTCAGGCGGGCCTGTTCTGCCCTCAGATTATCAGGTACTCAACTTGGTTTTTTTAACGGCCATACATTTTGTGAAATGGGAAGTAGGATTTTTTTTTAAAGGGCGAGCACAAGTGAGAACCTGAGCAATGGGGAGAGGCAGAGGAAGAGGGAGACGCAGGTGGGAAACCCCACAGAGGGGCTGGATCACAGGACTCCAGAATGTGGACCTGAGCCAAAGCTGACACTCAGCGGACTGAGCCACCCAGGCAACCCAGAAGTCAATTTAGACTTATGTAGTACCTAACTCTAAAGTTCGACTGTACAAATGCTACAATCCTATTTCTAGGTCATTATATGAAAATGAACATTTTTTTTTAAAGATTTTATTTATTTATTTGACAGAGAACACAAGTAGGCCGAGAGGCAGGCAGAGAGAGAGAGAGAGAAGCAGGCTCTGCACTGAGCAGAGAGCCCGATGTGGGGCTCGATCCCAGGACCCTGGGATCATGACCTGGGCCGAAGGCAGAGGCTTTAACCCGCTGACCCCCCCAGGTGCCCCGAAAATGAACATTTTGATCATATTTCATGTAATTGCAAAACATTTCATTCTTGCCTTGTTTTCCCTGCCTTCCTGAGGAGGGAAGGTGAGGCAGGCATTTCCCTCCTCAAAGAAAATCTCTCCTATTATCCTTCTAGCTGCCTGTCAGCTTTGGGTCAGAAAAAGATAACTAGATAAGCAACTGAGAGAGAGGAGCGGTGGCTTATTTTGGACAAAATAAGCTGCATACTTGAGAAAGATTTGCTGTCACTGAGAGGAAATAATCAGTAAGTAGCCATGTAAGCATAGAAAGGGATTAAGATTGAGACTTTTCAGAAATCACTGTTAGGTCACACTGGAAGTATTTCTGAGAATTGAAGATACTTTTTATTATTAAGATAAAAAACACCCTACAGTTGTGGGGTATCTCTCGAAATGTGGTGTCTCTCTCGATGGGAGAGGGGCTCCCAAGTGTGGGGCAGGGATGGGTGGAAACCAGTGGCAGCTGGTGGTCCCGGCCGTGAAAGGGTAACAAAGGAGACAGAAGTTGACTGAGTTTACCACCAGGGAGCCGTGGAGGACAGCGCAGGAGCGGCAGCGTGCCAGGAGGCGGTGGGTCAGGGGCTGTAGTTAAAAGCGGGAACGTGAGGAGGTATGGTGACTATGGAATTCTCCTTTTTTTCGCTAACTGTACCTGGTTGTAAATAGCGCACTGATCAGTTGGGGTCTGTGGTTCCTTGAGGTGGGTCCCCTGAGGGTCCTGTGTTCAGCCAGGGGGTTGCTGTGGGCCCTTTTGCCTTGATCAAGTTCCCATTGCTCGAGCCTATTGTCTAAAAGTGGCCTCTACAGATGGTACTACTAATTTGGGAAATTAAAGGGAAAAAAGTCCAAGGATAATTAGTATTTGGGAAGAGGGAGGTAAAAATACCTGTGAAAACCATAGGGAATACTGCAAAAATGAAAAACAAAAAACCCACAAAAACCTCATTTTCTTTCTTTGTTTTTTTTTAAAGTCCTCATTTTTAAGAAAGTATAAGATCTAGGAAGTTGGGGGTGGGGGTGGGGAGAAAAAAAACACCCTTAAAACTTAAAAAAAAAAAAAAAAAAGTAGACTCTCAGGGTTCTGGTGGAAGAGGAGAAAGAGGATGGAGATTAAAAAACAAAAGCAAAACCCTCAGGCAAGGGAGCCATAAACTCACTGATAAGGAATGGGAATCAAGAGAAACATTAATTAGAAAGACATAATAAATAGCTCCCTCAACCGGCTTTACATTTTTGAATATACCTACAAACAAATGTGTTATCACACCACGTCTTCTCTGAAAACTTCTTTTGGAAGAGTCCGTGCAAGCAGGGGGGTACACACTAGCACTGACACTGGTTCCACAGGCTAAACACAAAATTCCACAGAGTACGTTTGAAGATCGAATTGGCTTTATTAAATGATCTGTAAATTTGGCAGCATCCCATCTAGCAAGTCCTGGGAGTTGTATAAAATGGAAGGTTTTTCTAGGAAGGAAGGCCGGGTAAGAGAGTGAGTAGCTAAAGAGTAGAAAAGATTGTTCTGGGCTGGGTCACTTTCCCTTAGCGGGAGAGAGCGGGGGGGGGGGGGGGGGGGGGGGGGGTCTTACATGCAAATTACCTCCTGTTCCTTTGGGGGAAATAGGCCCAGGTGGCAGACTCTTTGGCACCCATCAGAAAATTTCTTGGCTGACCTGGTAAACTACATTTCTGGGGAAAGTTGAAACTGCAATTAGCTTTGGTATTAAGCTCTGGTTTGGTGATTTGCCCTAAGTGACACCATTTGGGCCTGTGGTTTTCTTCTCTAAACACAATGAAACAAATCAAGGCTTCATTTTGATGTACTGAAAACAGCTTGCTATTTGAGTAGTAGTCATGAACATATTTGAATTTTATTATAAATTCTGTTTTGCCCCAACAGTAGTTTATTCCTATCATGGGAGCACCAAACCTTTCTTATAAACTGGTTCATCTTTGTGTCTCTGACTATATTATATTCACCTGAGAATAGTCCATTACGGACAGATTACTACCCTACTGTATTCCTTTTAAATCCAAGAATTCTTTAAGCTGCTTTTCTTTCTCCCATACTATGCTATCCACTTAAAAATAAAACAGCGTGATCTATGGAACGGGCAGATATCGCAGCGCCTCAGCTGGAGAGGTTGTGCGATGTGGAGGTGGCAGGGCCCCTTGCACCTACGCGTGACTCACATTTCAACACGTTTGTTCTTTGCCGAGTGTGGAGGAACCTTCGTGCTGAATCTAGTCTGCTCAAGTAAAGGGATCATAGCCAGCCTAGCAATTGTGAGTGCAAAGAACATGTTTTTCATAATAAACTTAAAAATAACACATGGGACTCTGGAAGCCTGAAAGGCTCCTTACACTAACACATCTAGCGTGATGAGCACGCCAGGGAGGCGCAGACACAAGTTGCGTCTTTCCGCGACGTCGGCTTTATTCACTCACAAAGCAGGATTCGCATCATTGTAAACCAGATGCAGGATTCCAGACTCAGTGACTTTTCACCACACGATTGCCTTCGCTCCTCACATGGCACACAGAGCAGAACGTAAGACAAGTCACACACAAACGAGGTAGCGTAGAGGGTAGGAAGTTAGCGAACCAAACCAGAAGTCAGTTCTGGGGGTGCGCGGTGGAGAGGAGGGCTCGGTCCAGTCCGGGGCCGCTCTCGGCGCTCAGTTCTGTTCAGAGATTCGTTGGGCAGAGCCTTCGGCTGCAGGTGTCTTTTTGAAGTGATCGGGCATAGAGGGGTCGGTGTCTGAGGAGTGGGACAGTGTGCTGAAGAAATTCTCCCCTTTTAGAGGGATTTAGTGAGTCTTGGGCCCCTGCCAGCCTCCCCTGCCTCTGGTGACTGAGTTCTGCAGGGTCGTCAGCTGGTGCTGGGTTTGGCAGTATCTGGTAGCTGCGGGCCCCTTAGTGGCTGCTTGACATGAGTGACTCCATCTTGCTGTCTGCAACTAGCCAGAGTTCTGTAACAGAGAAGAAGCCAGGCAGAGCTGTTTTTCACCAAGACTATCTTCTGGCCCTGCTGTCTTAGACCAGATGTTCCAAGTTAGGTTTGGCAGCCTTTGCACACTGAGCGGGGGGACCCTGCTGGTATGTCCTTCCTTAAACCCTCAGTGCCACCACAAGGTCATTTACATTTTTTACTCTGAGTAATGGTTTTATTAGTAAGCTCTTTCCCACTTTGCTTCTGGGAAAAACCAGCCTTCCGAGCGTAGCTAAAGACACTGGTTCCAGCTATGCTTATCTTTAACTAGACAGGTGTTCTTATTCTATAGAGGATTTTTTATTTTTTATTTTAAAGGTTTTTATTTATTTGTTTGACAGAGAGATAGAGGGAGAGCACACGTAGGCAGAGCAGCAGGCAGGGGGAGACGGAGAAGCAGGCTTTCCGTGGAGCAGGGAGTCCAATCCCAAGACCCTGGGATCATGACCTGAGCTGAAGGCAGCCACTTAACTGACTGAGCCACCCAGGTGCCCCTATAGATGTTTTTTTAAACATACTTTTCGTATTTGTTCTTGGTACCATGAAGATGAATGTTTCATTTAAGGTGATAAAAAAACGTTGAATTGAAATCATTTGTTTCTGCTTTCTCTTGAGGGCATTCTCATGCATGAACTTTTTTTTTTTTTTTTTCCATTCTAAATGTTCCCTGAGGTTTATACAACGCACTTCTTGTTGCCCTATCCCGCCCACCCTGCCGCGTTTTGTCCTACGGGTGGTGCTGAGGCCACTGTAGCCGCCACCTCTGCAAATTCTCTTCTCTAGAAATGACTTTTTTTTTTTTTTAAAGATATTCTTTATTTATTGGACAGAGAGAGAGAGTGAGAGAGGGAATACAAGAGGAGGAGTGGGAGAAAAAGAAGCAGGCTTCCCGCTGAGCAGGGAGCTTGATGTGGGGCTCGATCCCAGGACCCTGAGATCAGGACTTGAGCCCAAGGCAGCCGCTTAACGACTGAGCCACCCAGGTGCCTCTAGAAATGACTTTTTAATCATCACTTTGTTGTTTCCTATGAGGACATTAACAGCCCATCCAGATACATTACGAATCCCAGTAATTCAGTGCCAGATCGATCATTCTTGTTGGCAAATCTCAGTCGCACAAAGAACAGCTAAGCGGAGTTAGTATCAAGAGCAGGGGGCGGCCTGCGTTTCCCCCCGGCCTTCCTTCGCCACTGCGGTTTATGCCCCACAGAAATCCAGCCACACTTCCATGCCTGCCAAAACACGTCGTCCCAGTGGTGGAGGCCGTGAGTTCAAATACGCAAAATGTATTAATGAGCTTACGTCCGCTGTCGGCTGCCGTGGATCCGAAGCAGGCGCCCGTGCTGTCAGGATGAACACCCCGAGCCATTCTCTGCGTCCCCCAGTGACTCCCTTTCTCCCTTTCCTTCCCCCAGCACTCCAGTTCTCGCCTGAATTACCAAAGCAGCGTTCAGGGATCCTCCCAGTCCCAGAGCACCCTCGGCTACTCGTCCTCGTCCCAGCAGAGCGCGCAGTACCACCCGTCTCACCCGGGCCACCGCTACTGACCGCGGCCCAGGGCGCAGACCCCAGCAATATGCCGCCCGCATTGAAGAGAACCAAAAAATGCAATCGATGATGCCGTCTCAGACTCCTCCACTTAGGAGGAAGACTCCATCCTGACTTTTGCAGGACTAACTGATGTGTCTTCTTTATGGACTTCAAGAAGATTTTTGGGACGTGGCCGCAGCACCCTGTCCCCGCATGTGTTCCGCTGCGACTCTCCTCCAGCGTCGGATCTAATCCTAAGCACTTCACTTCTGTAACCTTCAGCATTTTTTTGGAAGGATTTCCTGGTGCACCTTTCTCATGCTGTAGCAATCACTATGATTTATCTTTTCAAAGCTCTTTTAATAGGATTTTAATGTTTTAGAAACAGGACTCCAGCGGTGTATAGTTTTATACGTCATGAACTGCCCTAGCGACACAGGTAAAAATGCACCTTTTAAAGCACTACGTCGTTTTCACAGAATATGACTGTTTTGCTCATGGAAGTCTTAAACAGGAACTGTTACTGTCCCAAAGTACTTTACTATTACGTTTTTATTTATCTAGTTTCAGGGAAGGTCTTAAAAAAAAAAAAAAAGACAAATGGTGGGGCGGAGGGAACCTACAACCAAAAACAGCCTAGATCTTTACAGTTACTATGCTTTATGCTACGAAGAACTCAAGTATGTGCTAGTTTTTATATAATCAATCATTCATATGGAACGTAGTTCCCAGAATCCCCTTGTTCTGAGGAGTATTCAGTACTGAAGAATTCTCACTTGACCGTCACGTAGCTAAGTCTACCTTAAAAAGGGTTTCAAGAGCTTTGAGGAACTGCAGCCGTCTGGTGCCCCACACCAGAAAGCAGAAGAGAGTATTAACTGCACTAGGGTTTCTTTAAGGAGTAACATCGATCAAAGGATGTGTTACTTACCTTGGAAGGAAAAGCTTTTGGTGTGTATTGTCCATGAAGTTGGCTTCTCTAAAGAACTGTTGGTTTCTTCACGTCGGGGCTTAGCTTGAGTAACTTTCTTACGTAATCAAGAGTACTCAAACAGAAGCCTGCAAATTCATTTGCAACTTAGCCTGCTTTTAAAATAAAGAGCAGTGTTCTCCATTCATATTTGCATTAGACATAGAGTGACTATTTTTAAAGCATGTTAAAAGTTTAGGTTTTATTCATGTTTCGAGGATGTATTATGTATGCATAATTTTGCTGTTGTTAACTGAAACTTAATTCTATCAAGAATCTTTTCATTGCACTGAATGCTTTCTTTGCCCCTAGGAGAAAACTTAATAATTGTGCCTAAAAAACTGTGGGCAGATAGTATACACGACTATACATTTCCAGGATCTATGAATTAGAGGCTGAGTTCTTTCTCAGCCGGGGAAAGGAGGCCCTCACTTCCCAGAGTCACAGGAAATGTAAAGACTTCGAGCTCCCATTTTAATGTAAGGGGCAAGAAATTTGTGTTCTTCGGAATGCTACTAGCAGCACCAGCCTTGTTATAAATGTTTTCTTGAGCTAGAAGAAATAGCTGATTGTTGTATATGCAAGCTATATGCATTTTTTTTTAAACTATTTGTGAACTTATCTACCTGGTTATGATACTCTGGGTCCATACACAAATAAGATTTTAGACAGAAGCCAGTATACATTTTGCACTATTAATGTGATACTGTAGCCAGCAAGGACCTTACTGATCTCAGCATAATAATGCTTATTAATAATAGAAGCTATATGGTGACACTCATGAACATGGAAGATGAAGCAGTTGGCATGTTCCATTGGAAGGAATTTTCTGATTGTCTCAATGGTAATTCACCCCTTCCATTTTATTTTTTAAATGGGAAATTAATAGCCCTTTGCATAACATAGCTGCCTGTATAAAATTCTTTCCTGTGCCCTGAAGCCTCACTGTCCAGAGTTATTGGCCATCAGCTGCTCACTGCACCATCACCATGTGCCCAGGGCCATCCCGGCTGGGAGACTCAAAGGGCAAGACATACTTCCTGTCCTTAAGGAGCTTAGGATCCATTCCACAACTGCAAGTTCTCCTGGGATGAGAGGACTGGCTTATAAGAGAATGAGGGTCCTTTTGTTTACTTCTAAACTCACTTGGATAGGGTTATCATTTCCAAAGCTGCTGTGTGATAGACAGTGTTATCGAGAGGTTTCTATTGACCTTAGAGAAGGCCAGCGATTAAATATCACAACAGGCATTAATGTGTCTTTGAAATGTTCACAGCAGCCTCTCAACAACAGTTGGTGGCCCTTATAAGCAGAATGCACTTCTGAAGTGGTTGTGGGAAATTACAGGGAAAACAGAAGCTCCGTGGCAGCCCTGGGGGGGCATTTAGAGTTAATAAGAGGAAAGCCCACCTACGGGTGTAGACCAAAATACCATGCCCCTTCATACTTTATAAGCAACTTTGATATATTGTTCTTGTGATACGTGCTTATGTAATCACAGGAGTACCCTGCTTTCCTTGCAGATAGCTAATTTTATTGGCAGAACTGATGCAGAAACCGTGAGGGGTACCATCCGTTTTTCTAGTCCATGGTGTTCTCCAGGATACAGGCAGATACCCGCATTATTCTGGTCACTGTGCTGGTACTGGCCCTTTTCTTCCCGTTCTTGCCTCAGAGTTGGGGGTGCCAGTTGGGCCCAGTGCCCTTGAAATAATTTAGACTCATGATTTCCTTTTCCCTGCAAACGGGAACAAAGCCTTTAACATTCTTATGGACCCTAAACTGTGGGACCTTGAGGGAGCTCTGTGACGCCTTTTGAGGTTAAAATTTACCTTTGTAGTCCCCAAATGACCTCATTTCTCTTTGAAGACGCATTACTGTCTTGTTCCCTGAGAACGCAGGGAGCCCCCCTCCCCCAAGCCATGAGAATACCCAAACAGAGGGAGGTTATTTGAAAGGAAGGAAGGAATACAAGTGAAGGTTCTCTGCCCTCCATATTACAAATCAGTTTCCAATTAGCTTTCTGGTGAGCTGTGTGTTTGGGAAAAGGGATTCTAGTTTCAGGAGAGCCAGCTCCAGGGGAAGGTAGCCTGGTGGCCGGGCTGTTTCTACGAGGCTGAAGCAATCTTTGTGATGATAGTAGGTCGTGCAGTAACATACGAAAACCAAGGGCATGTATATTTTTATATCTGTGTGGTTTTAAAACTTTAGTACTTAGAATTTTGGCCTTCTGCACTACTCTTTCGCTCTTGTGAACCTAATTGACATTGAAGAATGGAAAGGGACGACGTTTACCTCCATGTTCACTGCCTCACTCATGGTGAAGCCGCTGCTGGGTGTATGCCTCTGAAACGAAGCTGTTTTCTCTGCTCCAGGGAATAGGAAAAATCGTCGGACAAAAAGATTTGCAGCTTAATCTGCTTTTGAATAAAACGATGTGGCAGAAATTATACAATGAAGGAAAAATTCTAGGAAAATTGGAAATCCTTAACTCTCCGGTGATATCTTTCAAGGGAATGGAGAAAGGCAATAAGACAGCAGTTAGCCTGAAGGAGGCTTGAAGGATTCAAGGATTAAGTAATGTTTTATATCAAACCTAGCAGTTTAGGCCCCATCATCTTCAAGAGTAGTCACAGATACCATAAAGCAAAGTTCATTGTTTTAGGATTTTTTAAAGAAATGTGTTGTACCTAAGGCCATACTTACTCTTCTATGCTATCACTGCAAAGGAGTGATATGTATGTATTATATTGAAAAAAATCCTTAATGCACTGTTATCTCCTAAATATTTAGTAAATTAATACTATTTAATTTTTTTAAAGATTTGTCTGTGTAGACACTAAAAGTATTACACAAAATCTGGACTGAAGATGTCCTTTTTAACAGCAATTTAAAGTACTTTTTATATATGTTATGTAGTATATCCTTTCTCAACTGCCTAGTTTGTAACTCCCATAATTCCTGTTTGTGAAGTGTACCTGTCTTTGTCTCTTCTTTCAGCCATTTTCTGCACGCACCCCTCTTTCTATGATTATAGAGATGACCACGTACGCTTCCCACACTCTGCGGCGAGGTGTGCACTCAGAGCCAGCTGTCCCCCCAGCAAGTGAGCTCCGTGGGGGGCAGGAGAGAAGCCACTTTGGAGTCCAGAGTGTTTCCCCGCATTTGAGTTGTCCTGACACCCTTCTTGAGATGACTGTTAAAGCTAAAATAAATTACATTGCATTTATTTTATATTCTTGGTTGTAATAAAATTTAATTGACTTTGTTTCTTGGTGGATTTTTTGAGTCTAGGAAGACTGTGAATAAGTTTTAGTGTCAAAATTTTATCTGCATGCCTACAAGCTTTTCAGATGAAACTCGTCCTGCAGAGATGCAAAGTCTCCCTGGAAGTTGCAATATGTTATTTTATTCAGGATGCTTATGATGTCACAAAACCACAGACACACTGCTTATATATGCCTCCGAAACAAAATCACAGTTTTTAAAACATTTCTCAGGAAAATATCCTTTTTATTAAAAAAGGAAGATGAGAATGGCCTTTTAGAAAAAAAACAAATACGCGGCATTTTGTGGGTAGAGAGACAGTGGGTTCTACTTCTTTTTACAAGAACGCTCTGTTTTACTGGGATGTCCCTTATAATTTATTTGATGAACCTAACATGGTTACTCCAAAAGTCAAAGGCATCATGGAGTGAACTGAAGAATGTTTAAGGGGCACAAACACAAAACTTGCATTTCTATTTAAAATAGATACTGCACATGTCCACGCTTCACAGCTTGGCACAGACCATATGTATATTCAATATGGTGCTATTTGGAGGGTAGAGCTTCCCTTGGTAGACTATTCTTTGACCATAGGTGCCTTTCTAACCAGCCACCTGAATAAGAGAATGTGGACGACTGCACAAGCCCCTTACCACTCCTGGGGAAATCACTTTGAAAGGACAGGTCTGTGTCCTTGGCCAACTGTAAGTTCTTCACGGGCAGCCCCCTGGGTCTTATTCTTACTGCACTCCCAGTACCTGTCATGATCCCCAACACAGAACAATTAATAGGGCAAGTCATTCGCATCATTTTTTTTATTATTACCTTGGCATAGGATTCCTGGATCATATTCCATTTTAACACCTCAAATAGCATCATTTTATCTCTCAGGCAGTAGAAAGCCATCTTGGACCAGCAAAACACATGCCCATCAGAAACATTTGTTCATTTGTTATCAATGAGAGAATATAAGGGAAAGAGATGAAAAATACTGACTTACAACATTAAGATGTATTAGGTACATTCTGCTTTTTCAGACTTTCTGCTGCTTAGATTCTTTTTTTTTTTTTTTTCAGAAAATACTACTGAATTTTTTCACATCAAGATGCTATTATGAACCAAATGTGTCCCTTATCCTCTGTATTTGTGGCTGTATTTGGACATGGCCTTTATCAAAGTAATTATAGTTAAATGAAGTCATAAGGAGAAGACTGTGGTTGGGGGAGGGGGGGAGGACAGAACCCAGATCTAATCATATTAATTTCCTTGTAAGAAAAGATAGCAGAGAGCTTTCTTCCCTCTCCTTTTTACCTTGCGCCCTCCCTCCCCGACTTTCTCTTCCTTCTCCCCACAGCCTTCTCTCCCTACCATGTGAGGACACAGAAAAAAGGTTGTCATCTGCAAGCCAGGAAGTTAGCCTTCACCAGAAACCAAACCCTGCCAGCCCTTGATCTTGGACTTCCAGCCTCCAGAACCGTGAGAAAATAAATTTCTGTTGTTGAAGTCACCTAGTCTACGGTATTTTGTCACAGCAGTTCATGCAGACTAATACAGATTTTGGTACCAATAAATGGGCTGCTGCTGTAACAAGTACCTAAAAGTGTGGCAGCAGCTTTGAAACTGGGGCATAACAGGAGGCTGGAGGAGTCTGAGGTGCATGGTAGAAATGAGAAATGTTAGATAGAGGCAATTTGGGTGAGGGCTCAGAAAGAAAAGAGGAGAAAGGGAGAGAGATCTTCCATCTTAGAGGACACATCAGTAATCATGAACAGAGTGTTTGTAGAAATATGGACATAAAGGCCATTCTGATGAGATCTCAGATGGAAATGAGGAACAGGTAATTGGAAACTGGAGAAAAGGCAATCCTTGTTACAAAGTTGCAAAGAACATGGCCAATTGTTCTCTAGTGTTCTATGGAAGGTAGAATTTTTGAGGGGGGAAATTTCACTTTGTAATTCTTTGTTGCTATATAGAGAAATACAATCAGGTTTTGCATATTGCCTTGATACCCTGTTGCAACATTGTCAATTTCACTGTTCTAATATGAGAGGATTCCCTTAGATTTACAATCATGTCATCTGTGAATAAAGACAGTTGTACTGCTTCCTCCCTGATTTAAAGGAATTTTATTTATTTTTCTTGCCTAAATGCATGGGATAGCAGGTCCCATACAATGTTGACTGGAACTGGTATGAGCGAACACCTTGAAACATCTCAGTCTTAGAGAGAAACTATTCTATATTTCACCACTAGGTATGATGTTAGATAAAGGTTTCTCATAGATGCCCTAAATCAAATGGAGGAAATTTCCTTCTTCTTCTGTTTTGACAAGAGTTTTAATCACAAACAGGTGCTGAATTTTGTTAAGTGCCTTTCCTGCATATGAGATGATTGTATGATTTTTCTCCTTTATGCTGTTAATATGACGAATTACATTAAAAGATATGTTCAGCCAAGGGCTCCTGGCTGACTCAGTCAGAAGAGCATGCAACTCTTGACCTTGGGGTTGTGAGTTTGAGCCCCATGTTGGGTGGAGAAATTACTTAAATAAATAAATAAACTTAAAAAAATTTTTTTGGCTTAGCACAACACAAGTTTGTGATCTCACTGTTTCTGAGGGTAAGGAGTATGGTCCTATGTTGACTGGGTCCTCTGTTCAGGGTCTCACCAGATTTCAAGGTGGCAACTGGAACTTTGAACTCATCTAAGGTTAGGGTTCTCTTCTAAGATCACTGGTTTTTGGCAGAATTCGGCTCCTGTGGTTGTAGGATCTGTCTGTCTGTGGAGAGCCATTCTTAGCTCCTAGAGACTGTACTTTGCCATGTGGCCTTCTCTAAAACACAGTGGTTGGCTTCTTTAGGGCCACCAGGAAAATTCCTCTTTTGTCTGTTGCAGTGGGGTTTTATATAATCTAATGTAATCACCAATTGACTATTCCATCCTTTGCACAAGCCCTGCTCAAGTGAGGGGAAATATGCAGGATGTGGACATGGACTGTTTGTTAGATGTTAAAACAGCCTTGCATTCCTGGGATCGACACAAAGAGAAGGTGATGTGAAGATGGAAGCAGAGACTGGAGTGATGTAGCCACAAGCCAAGGAATGCTGTTAGTCACCAGAAACTAGAGGAGGCAAGGATGAATTGTCTTTTCACCTCTGGAGGATATGTGGCCTTGCCGTCACTGATTTCAGACTTCTGGCCTCTAGAACTGGGAAAGAATACGTTTCTGTTGTTTTAAGCCCCCAAGTTTGTGGTAATTTGTTACAACAAACATTGGAAACTGATACAGATTTTGGTCACAGTGTATTACCTTTTCTTCTAATTTGCTAGGTTTGATTTGAAACTGCTTAAAAGCAGAAAGTGGAACAAAATCAAAATGGCTACACTCAGGCTTCAGCAAAGCTCGATTTTAAAGTCACCCCAGGTGCTTGGGTGGCTCAGTTGGTTAAGCATCCTACTTTTGGTTTCAGCTCAGGTCAGGATCTTAGGGTCATGATCTTATGGTTGTGAGATCAAGCACCCCGAGTGGGGCTCCGCACTCATTGGCGAGTCTGCTTGAAAGATTCTGCTCCAGGGGTGCCTGGGTGGCTCAGTGGGATCAAGCCCTGCATTGGGCTCTCTGCTCAGCAGGGAGCCTGCTTGCCTTCCTCTCTCTCTGCCTGCCTCTCTGCCTACTTGTGATCTCTGTCTGTCAAATAAATAAATAAATAAATAAATACAATCTTAAAAAAAAGAAAGAAAGAAAGAAAGAAAGATTCTGCTCCTCCCCGCTACTTGCACATGTGTGCGCACACACTCTTTCTCTCCCTCAAAAAGAAATGCATAAACCTTTAAATAACCTTTTCCCTCTCTTCTGCAAACCTCCCCTCCCATATTAGCCTTTTGTTTCGGGAACCTGATCCCACCCTGAAGACATGGCAAGGGAGGCTGCCAGCACGTACACAATTCCTACCCAAACTGGCTAGATCCTGTATTTCTCTGTAAAACTCCCAGCCCCTTCCTCTGGGCGGGTTTACAGTTTTGAAGGCAACCTCCTTTGCCTGGCAAAGCAATAAAGCTATTGTTCCTCTTGATACCCAAACTCTGTCTTTGCATTACATATTTTGGCTCCAGAGCACAAAGGTCGATTTTTGACAACAGATTTGCTAATATTTTGTTAAGAATTTTTGTATTAAAAAAAAAAGAATTTTTCTATCTATATTCATGAAGGATATTGGTCTCTAATTATCTTGTGATGTCCTGGTCAAGTTTAGTGTCAACGTTATGCAGGACGCATAAAATTATTTGGGAAGGAGCGCTGGGTGGCTCAGTGGGTTAAGCCACTGCCTTCGGCTTGGGTCATGATCTCAGGGTCCTGGGATCGAGTCCCGCATCGGGCTCTTTGCTCAGCAGGGAGCCTGCTTCCCTCTCTCTCTCTCTCTGCCTGCCTCTCCATCTACTTGTGATTTCTCTCTGTCAGATAAATAAATAAATAATCTTTAAAAAAATTATTTGGGAAATGTTATGTCTTCTTCTGTTGTCTGACAGAGTTTGTACAATACTTATATTATTTCTTCCTTAAACAGTTTGGTAGAAGACACCAGTGAGGACTTCTGGCCTTTCTTTCTTTCTTTCTTTCTTTTTTTTTTTAAAAAAAGATTTTATTTATTTACTTGACAGAGACAGGGAGATCACAAGGAGTCAGAGAGGCAGGCAGAGAGAGGAGGAAGCAGGCTCCCTGCTGAGCAGAGAGCCGGATACAGGCTCGATCCTGGGACCCTGAGATCATGACCTGAGCCAAAGGCAGAGGCTTTAACCCACTGAGCCACCCAGGTGCCCCCCCGCGTTTTCTTTATGAGAAACATTTTCATTATAAGTTGGATTACTCTAAAGTTTATGGAGCTATATTTTTTCTTCTTGAGTCAAGAATATTTTATTAAGCTATATTTTTAAATAAATTTATTTCATCTAGGTTGTAATATAAATATTTCTCTGGAGATATATACTTAGACATGGAATTGTCCAATCAAAAAGAATGAACTTTTTAATTAAGAAAACATATTGAGCTAAGTCAGCTAAGTGTCTGCCTTTGGCTCAGGTCTTGATGTCATAGACCTGGAATAGAATCCCACATCAGGCACCCAGCTCCTCGGGAGTCTCCCTCTGCCCCACTTCCCTGATGGTGCACGTGTGTGCTTGTGTGCACACATGCACTCTCTCTCTCTCAAATAAATAAAATCTTAATAAAAAATTAAAACATTTATTTTATTTTTTTAAAGATTTTATTTATTTATTTGACACACAGAGCACAAGTAGGCAGAGAGGCAGGCAGAGAGACTGGGGTAGGAGGGGAAAAGCAGGCTCCCCGCTGAGCAGAGAGCCCAATGTGAGGCTCGATCCCAGGACCCTAAGACCACGACCTGAGCCAAAGGCAGAGGCTCAACCCACTGAGTCACCCAGGTGCCCTCAAAATTAAAACATTTATTGAGCTAACATTTAATGTGAGTACTTCCCACATGCACTTTACATTTATTAACTTTTAATTCTCACAACTCTCTGAGGTAGACACTATTTATTACCCCCATTTTTTTTTTTTAAGATTTTATTTTTAAGTAATCTCTACACCTAACGTGGAGCTCAAACTCATGATCCCAAGATCAAGAGTTGCACTCTCCACTGACTGAGCCAGCCAGGTACCCTGTCGTCCCCATTTTTAATAGATGAAAAAACAAAAAACAAAAAACTGAGAGAGGCTAAGTAACTTGTGTAGGTCACACAACTGACAAGCATCAGAGCCAGATTCCCAGCCATCTACACCAGTAGTTCTCTAAGTGTATTCTCTAGACCAGCTGTATTAGCATCATGGGGGAACTTGTTAGAAATGCAAATTCTCTGACTCTCCCCCATACTTCTGAATCTGGGGGAGGGGCCCAGCACTTTGGTTATAATGAACCTCCAGGTGATTCTGATGCATGCTAGAGTTTGAGAACTCCAGACTTGTACCATACTCTTCTTACATATACTCCCAAATTGCCTTCTAAAAAGGCTACATTAATTTATTTTCACCAGTAATTTGTGTGAGTGCCCCTGTCCCTTAGCCTTACCAAAATTCATTATGAGCAGTCTTTAAATTATGTACCAATCTGATAGGCCAAAAATAGTGTCTTGACTCCTTTTACTAAATAAATAAATAAATAAAATTTATTTGAGAGAGAGAAAGAGCATGGAGGCAGGGGCAGAGGGTGGGAATCTTCAAGCAGATTCCCTACTGATTGTGGACCCTGAGATCATGACCTGAACCGAAATCAAGACTTGAATGCTTAACTGCACTGAGCCACCCAGGCGCCCCTGTCTTGTTCCTTAAAAAAATGTATTTTGGTTCTCCTTTCAATGAGTCAGTTTCTCTCCCCTCTCATGCTCTGCTTGGGCCTCTTGTCTTCTGCATGGCTTTTGACTCCTTTGACCTTCCTTTTTTGGAAGTCTATTTAATACTTCTAACCTTGCCAGGAAACCATGTGGTCCTTGAGTACTAAATGAACCTCATTCTTTAGGAGTAGGGAGAAGCAAATAGGTTATCTCACATAAATATAAAAATCTTTTTTTGTTTCCTGAGCACGAAATACAAAGTCTTCTTCAGCTTTTGTTAATGACAGTCCTTTTTTTAAATGTGTATTTTCCTCGAAACTCTGTGCAGTTGTGGTGTCAGTGCACTGAATATCAATGAGGACAGTAGGTGTAGGAGCAAAAAGGTTCGTAGTCACCCCAAGTGACAGCTTCAGAAGTGTTTGAGGGAACCTAATCCCTGATCTTGACATTTCAGGGGAAGGGAGTATATTTCTTATGTCAAGAACAGAAAAACCTCGATTCACCAAAGGTCCCCATGATTTGATTTCGTGGTGTTTCCCATTATATTTTCACCACATTGCAGAAAAGACCCCATAAAAACTGAGCTGGTTAAATATCACAGGGCTAGGGCACCTGCATGGCTCTGTTGGCAGAGCATGGGATGCTTGATCTCAGAGTCACTAGTTTGAGCCTCATGCTGGGCATAAAGGTTACTTTAAAAATCACTGGGATAATTTCCATTTATAGCCTCTAATGATTCCTAAGTTGTGATAATCAGTCATATTAACATGGCATGAGAGAAAGAACACGAGTTTTGAAGACGAATTTAGGCTTGAAACCCAGCACTTCTTCTTTTGAGCTATGTGGCCTTGGATAAGTTACTGAACCTCTCTGATCTTAGATGCAAAAAAAGCATCTACCACATAGAGTTTAAGAATTAAATCATTTAATATGTGTTGTGCCCAGAAGAATGCCTGGCCCATAGTAGGCTCTCAGTAAATGTGGATTCTGTTGGTTTTCTCCTTCCTCTGAAATTTCTATGTGCTTGAATGCATTTCTAGTATAAATAGGAAGTTTACTACCCTTCATATCCTTTATTTGATGCTCTCTCTTTGTACAGAGAATGACATCTATATCTACACAGATTACTGGTCAGCCATTTGAATGCCAAAAACACCACCCATTGTGCCAAGGAGCACTCTTAGAAGCAGGGGGCTCTATAACAAGCATCTGGGTTCGTTCGTTATGGAAACACCATCAAAAGATGAGGGACTCTTTCACTGTGTTTTGGTGGCATTACCCATCACTTTTTCTCTTGCTTTCCCACATTTCCCTACAGTGTGCCCTTGAAATTCATATTATACTCTGTGTTAACTAACCGGAATTGAAATAAAAACTTTAGGGGTGCCTGGGTGGCTCAGTTAGTTCTGGCTTAGGTCCTGATCTTGCGGTCCTGGGACCAAGCCCTGTGACCTGCTCCATGCTCAGCTGGGAGTCTGCTTGAGGGTTCTCTCTCCCTCTGCCCCTCCTCCTTCTCACATACTCACACACTCTCTAAAATAAATAAATCTTAAAGAAACAAATAAAAACTTAAAAAGGAGAGAATGAATGCACTAGATACTGTTTCTATACCATCTGTAGCTATGATTACACCAATGAGAGCAACTATCTTTTCTGGACATGAAATTGCAACATGAAGCAGAAGCCACCCACAAAATCTAGGGCCAAAGAGAACATAGTTCCTCCAGTTCCTCACTGTGGTTCTTATAAGTTACCATCTGTACTTCCAATTCCTGAGTCATCACATCTCACAAAGACAGTCCAGAGACTGGCAAAACCCCTTCACTACCAACACTTTCGTATCACTCATTGGAGAAAGATCACCAGGAATAAAAACAGCTCTTGGGTTTTGCCCTTTAGCCCTTATAGGCTGAGTTTGGATGGTATGAGGCACTCAAGGGGCAGGAGGGAAGAAAGAAAGGGAAAGAGATCCTCTCTCTGTACCTAGACAACATGAGGGGTCCCACTGAGAAGAGCAGGCCTTAGCAGGTGAGACTCCAGTCTGCTGGGGAGTGACATGGAGGAAAGGCCTGCTGGAGTGGGAGCGATCTGAGCCCAAACTCCAAACCAATAAAACCAAGTTCCCTTCTAGAAAGCCATCAACATCCAAATTGAGCAGGGCCTAGGCTACAGCGTAAAAAGAAAGAGAAGGTTCAAATGAAAATAGGGCATGGAGCAGAGGAGAGGGGTCCGGAAAATCCAAAGGCATTTTCCCCCTAAGGTATTTGTAGAAATGTATTAAGCTCTCTTAATCATGAGCACTTCAATTGTACACATGCATCTAAAAAATCTTTTCAAAAACCACTTTCTTGATTTTTCCAGTAGCTTAAAAAATCCCACGTACTTCTTTCCGTATAAACAAGGAATAGGTTTATATTTGTTTCCCCAACCATATTAAGAAAAAAGAGCTTAGCTTTGATTATAATATATGTGTGTACATAGGTTTCATATATAATTACTCATTTGTAATTCATAGGAACTTTCATAGGAAAATGATCCAAAGAACTAGTTAAGTGGGGGCTTCCAACAACAAAATTATGTGAAAATTCTTGTACAATTTGTTGTAATACGTTCTTTATTTCCAGTGAAAATTGGACAAAGGAAAATAAGTTTTAGACAGCAATTCAGGGTGTGTCTCCTGTAATCTTAATTAATATTCTCTGGTGACTTCTCTGGTGAAGTTGTCTGCATCATTTAGCTATCCTGGTATCATGTTAACATTTGGACTTGTATCTTGACATCAACTAAATAGTGCACTTGTTTGTTGTTTTGTTCTTGTTTTGAACATTTATTCATTTATTTCAAAGGAGAGAGAGAGCATGAGCAGGAGGGGCAGAGGGGGAGAGAGGATTTCAAGCAGAATCCATGCTGAGCTCAAAGGCCCACATGGGGCTTGATCTCAAAACCATGAGATCATGACCTGAGCTGAAGCCAAGAGTCGTATGCTTAATTGACTGAGCCACCCAGGCGCCCTGATAGTGCACTTTTAAAAGCAAGGACCATGCTTCTGGTTTTGTTCACCTTTGAAATTCCAGGGCCTTACACACCTAGTCAACGTTCAGTTGCATTTGTGAGTGAGCTGTAAAGAATCAGGTTGAACATATAGAGCAACTTCCCAAGTTGAAACTGTTCTAAGTGGTTAGTGAATCTAAGCGAGGCCGCATACCCTCCTTTTGGAAGCTATTAACTGTTGTATTGCCCTTGGAGTGGGCTATGTACCATGTGACTTGGATAGTCTCTTTGGATTATTCCTGACCCTGTGTTCTGTGGGAAAACAAAATAACAGAAAGGCTGGACAGCTTATCTGGAGCTTACCCTGGCCAGCAGAATTAACTTTTGTTTGCTCCAGAGGCTAAGAATGAAAACAATAGATCTAGAATCTAGATCTTTACACCAGATCTAGTTTCAGCAAACAAGTTGGTCTCCGGCCTACCACTGCCGCCACACCCTTTCTAATTTGGAGAATGGAACAAATGAATTTTGCAATATTTTTAAGGTTTTTTTTTTAAAAAGTAGCAAAACATTCTAAAATAAAACTGTCTAAAATTTTCTTATAAGTGCATTGACCCATAAAACTTATTAACACCTAAATCCAACTTAAAATATTACAAAAGCTGAACAAGGGTCCAATAGCCAAGCCAACCCAATGTCTCACAAACAGACATTTCATGAAACACTACTCCTGTTGGGTTGTTCACAGGTTTTCACAATCAAAAGTTTACACACACCTGGAAATTCTGGGTTTAACATGAACTACAGGTTTTCTCAGAGCCTTTAATATGCTGATGACATTGTGAATTCCCAGGAAGATGATTTAATGCACCCCATCCCACACTTAATTGACCAAAGACCTCTTATTTCTTGCACTTCCAAGGAATGCTCTGTGGAAACCAATTTAGAAATCCCTGCTTGTGGCAGACAATGTTGTTGCCTCCTCCCTGGCCTTTCCCTGCTTCCCCCCTGCTGTCAGAAGCCCTATTGGTTCACTCTTTCTAGGGTGGCTTTCTCCTTCCATGGAGGCTGGGCCCCTCCTCAGCTCTAGAGGATGACAAGTGATTGGACCAAACCCGACTCATTGGACTCATTCCCTTTGCTAAGCTACTGGTTCAAGCATGGGCACGTAATGCAATCCTGGCTAATAAAATTTGAGGGAAAACTTTCAGGTAGGGTTTTTAGGAGAATTTGTTTTAAGCTTAAAAAGATAACCAAGACACCAACATTCCATTTTCTATTTCTGGACTTCTAAATATGAGCTGTGGCAGCCATCTCAAGACCATGAAGGCAGCCAGCCTTGGAAGCCGCAGAGAAATACCAAGGATCACTGAAAAGTGGAAAGAGCCTGTAGTCCTGAGAACTGCATTGAATTGCTCATTGTACCAGCCCTAGAACTGCCCTATCTCTGGAGTTCTCTTCTGGGACATTATAAATAGTCTTTACTTTAAACATCAATTTCTTTTTTTTTTTCCATATCTGCATTCAAAATCATCCACATATGGGGTTCTCACCAGTCAGAGCCTCAATACCACCGGCACAAGTATAGAACATTCAAAGAATTGTTTCTGGAAATGTTAATTTTTTATGAAACATTAATTGTTACAAAGCAATAGCCTATTACATATTGAGTGTCTACTACAATTATCACCAGGATCTGCAACCTTTATTTAATATTTAAATGAATGACTCTAATAGTACCATTTTTAGTGGCTCTGAATTAGAAATGAAACATTTATTCCTTCCCAGCAGGGGCAGGCTGAGATGATAAACAATCATCAGAGTGCTGTCACGGTGAAATCCATAACTCACCACAAGCCCCGGAACCAGAACTGTACGTAGGAAACAGGACATACACAACAGCCCTGTGTCTCCCTGTGGTTGCCTGGCGTCTGCCACATGTTGTCAGGGCTGAGACTGTTCTCTCTTTCGCACTGAGTTCTTCCTGTGTGCAAAACTTGGGTAGGTCCCCTCCGCTTCCTCCTAGTCTTATTCCCCATCATAGCCCTGCTGAAGTCCCATCTGCAAGGAATCTCCCAAGTTACTCCAGCTTCCATTAAACAGCTTTTGGAAGGATTCCTCCTAGATACCCAGTCTGAATCATTCACTTTGGCGTTTAACTGAAACACCCTACGTTTTCTCTTATTTGTTTGTGTTTTGTCTAGGTCTCCTGTTGGATAAAAGGCGTGGAGGAAAGGTGGTATTGTCCAGATCAGTGGCTCACCTCTATCTTGTCCAACAAACTTATTTTTATAAGAAATGCCTTTTTTTTTGAGATTTTCTTTATTTATTTGGTTGTTTACTTCAAGTGCACATGATTGGGGGTGGGGCAGAGGGAGAGAGACAGAGAGAGAATGTCAAGGAGACTCCCCTGAGCACAGGGTTCCATCTCATGACCCTGAGATCATGACCTGAGCCGAAATCAAGAATACAGTGCTTGACCAACTAAGGCACCCAATGCCCCTATAAAAAATACTTTTGTAACACCCCTTTATCTAGCATGAAGTTCATAGACAAGGCAACTGGCCTATACATATAACTTCAAAATACAGTTGACCCTTGAACAACATGGGGCTTGGGGGCACCAACCCCCCAGTTGAAAATCCTATATAACCTTTGACTCCCCTAAAATTTAACCACTAATAACTTACTGTTGACTGGCAGCTTTATCAATAATATACTCAGTTGATTCAGATGAATGGATAAAGAAGATGTGAGATATATATATATATATATATATATATATATATATCAGCATGTATGTATGTATATATATGAAAAAATATAATATTTGTATATATATGTATATATATGAATATTACTCAGCCACCAAAAAAAAAAGAAATATTGCCATTTGCAGTAACGTGGATGGACCTAGAGGGTATTGTGCTAAGCAAAATAAATCAGAGACAGACAGTTATCTTATGATCTCACTCATAATGTGGAATTTAAGAAACTAAACAGAGGATCATAGGGGAAGAGAGGAAAAAATAAAACAGGATGAAACCAGAGAGCAAGACAAATCATAAGAGTCTCTTAATCATAGGAAACAAACTGAGGGCTGCTGGAGGGGAGAGAATGGAGGGATGAGGTAATTGGGTGATGGACATTAAGGAGGCCATGTGATGTAATGGGCACTGGGTATTATATAAGACTGATGAATCACAGACCTGTACCCCTGAAACTGGTAATACATTATATACTAATTAAAAAATAAAAAAAGATACAGTCAATAAACATATGCTTTGTATGTATACATGTATCACATACTGTATTCTTACAATGAAGCTACAGAAAAGAAAATATTGTTAAGAGAATCCTAAGGAAGAGAAAATACATTCGCAGCTCTGTACTGCGTTAAAAAAAATCTGTATGTAAGAGACCCTTGTCGTTTAAGGTCAACCATTTATCAATTTAGTGCTCTAGCTGTAGTATAAAAGAGAAGAAAAGGAAAAGTAACTTATGATAAAGTATATTACTTATGGTAAGTAATATACTTTATCATATGTAAACGTCACAACTACAGGAGAAGCCACAGTGAATTACTGAGACAATGCATGCCGATGTAACGTGTGGTCTTGGCAGCTCAAATGCCACAAGCCATGGTGCTGTTAGTGATGGGACTTTCTGAAATGATAAATGAATGATAAACAATCTTAATGATAAGCAAAAAAGTACAACTTACCTTGATTTATGTGGTAATCTCATTCCTAGCAATTCAGTATATGAAAACTATGCAAAAAATACTTTTTGTTTATATATAAGGTAAATTTGGTTCTAGGTTCAAATAATTATAAACAAAATTTTCACTTGGGCACTTGGGCACCTGCGTGGCCTAGTTCATTAAGCATCTAACTCTGGATTTCCTCTCAGGTCATGATCTCAGGGTTGTGAGATGGAGCCCCACTTGGGGTTCTGTGCAGCTTAAGCTTCTCTTCCTCTCCCCTTCCCCTAGCACTCCTCTCTGGCAACTTGGGCACTCTTTTTCTCTTCAAAAAGAAAATTCACCTAACGAATGACTGAGGACATTCAAAAGTTGCAGTGGATGCAGGACAATTCTTGTGGGGCACAGCCTGCACAGTTTACTGTGCTCAGCAACTCTGGCCCTCCCCCACTGCAGGCCAGCAGTACTCTCCAGTCATTGGATTACCCTAAAAGTCCCCACAGATTTCTAAAAAGACCACTGGGGGAGCTGGTTCTAATGACATCCCCTGAGCTAAACCAAGGCAGTGGGGGTGGGATTACTATCAGACAATCCAGAACCTGAACCTCAGCTTTAAAGGATCTAAGAACAGGAGGTGAGCTCCCAAATATCAGGGCATTGGTCCATTGCCGGGGTTCTGATGGGGGTGTTGCCGATGATGATGCCTGGGGGTGGAGGGTGGTCTGTTGACTAGCAGGTGTTTTCATTTGTTCCATTTACCAGATGAGCTCCCATCTATACTTCTGTTTGAGCCAAAGGATCTTCAATTTCAAAAAGAAAATGTTATATGTGTTTTGACATTTTTGTCCAGATTTCTATTTTCTGTGAGAGGAAGTGTTGACCTCCTCAGACCTTTGTGCTATAAATGAATGTCCCTTTGGTTCTTTTTAGTAGTTTCTACTTCTCTGTCAAGACTCTGTATGTATTTCAATCTTCATCATCATAGTTTTCATTAATTCTTTGAATATATTTATAATAGCTGCTTTGAATTCTTTGCTTCATATAATTTCTGGGCCTAAGCAGAGTCTGTGAGCTCTGCTGGTCATTCAACTCTGACTCTCACATCTCAATATTCAATCAGTAAAGTCACTTCCTAGGGTCATGGCTTTACAGAAAACCAGGAGAAATCCCTATCCAATGACAGAAGCTTCTCAGACTATGGACTTGGTTGCAAACATACCCTCCTCTGGGCATGGAGCAGCTAAGCATAGAGGGCTGTAGGGTGAGGAAGAAGTATGCACTAGGGCTGGGTGGTCTGGCTCAGAGGTCATAGCCTTCTGGAAGAACTGCAGTGACAGGCATCACCAAAGAGAATGTCCTTTAGCTGGTACCTCCTTCTCTTGCACACAACAGGAGAGAGAGGGCACAGGGAGCCTGGACACAGAAACGAGGGAGCTGGAGGACCAGAGGATTCTCTGGTTCTAAGCTCACGATGCTGATTAATATGATCCTTTGTACCCAAACCCTTGTGACACCAAACATGTGGGTTTACTACACCAAGAATTCTTCAGTTCTCTGTAGATACCACCTGGGTGTCTAATAATTTAATTCAATTCAGACACTAATTACCTGGATTTAGTGAAGACCCCACAGTTTAAGGGCTCATTTCCACAAGACTTCCCCCACTTCAGAGCCAGTCATGTGCTGGGCCTCCTACACTTCTGACTGACGGGCTATTAGTTAGGGATTCCTACAACCCCCACCTCAGGTTCAGTAATTTGCTAGGATGGCTCATTGAACTCAGGTAGTTTACTTACTACTACCAGTTTATTGTATTGGATAGAACTCAAGAACAGCTAAATGGAAAAGATGCATGGAGCAAGGAATGGTGGGAAATGGGGGGGGGGGGCATGGAGCTTCCTTGCCCTTTCTGAGCACATCACCCTCCCAGATGTGCTCCCCATCCTGAAAGTTCTCCCAACCCCTTTTTCCAGAGCCTTTATGGAGGGTCCTTTATGGAGGCAGATTGATTAAATCACTGGCCTTTTGTGATGAACTCAATCTCTAGCCCCTCTCGACTCCCTGAAGGCAGGGAACCGGGGCTGATATCATGCCTTTGTCTTTCTGTGACCAGTCCTGAAGCTATTTTAGAGGCTTAGCTACCCATAATCTCATTAGCATATGAAAAATCACTCCCTTCACTCTGGGGATTGCAAGGGTCTTGGAAGCTTTTGTGTCAGGAAACCGAGGCTAAGACCAAATACGATAACAGAAGATGCTCTTATTACCCTTATTATTCAGAAAATTACCAGGGGCTTGGGAGCTCTGTGCTAGGAACTGAGAACAAAGACCAAATATATATTTCTTATTATATCACAGTATCACACTGTTGTCTTCCTCTTGCAGTTGGATGCCCTGGAAGGCTATGTAAGGGCTAGAACTACTCAGCTCCTTTGCCAAATTCCAGTGCCCTGACTGTAATTCTGCTTTGTCTTTATCAGCCTCAGCCTCTCTTTTCCTGTTCTTTTATGGCTGACCTACCCTTAGCTCTATCTGGTGACAGCAGAAGCTTCTGGGAGCTGCTTGTGACTCTGTCCTTTTTGATCCAATGATACTTTAACCCTCAGAACAATATTATTTCTCTCATTCCAGGTCCCAAGGGAGCATACTTGAGCCCCCAGGAACAGACAACCCTCCCAACTGGATGGTGAGCCCCGACTGGGGCACAATACAGCTTTGGGTCTGGCTGACCTGGGTCTCACTGCCTCCTGATCAGTTGTGGGTGTGTTCTTGGGTGGAGCTATTTCTCTTCCAGAGCCTAGTTAGTGTGCTTGTCTGTGAAATGAAGATCATAACATATCACAGAGCTAAAATGTTGATAAAATGAGATAAGGTATGGATAGCTTCTGGCTAAGATATTATTGGTAAGCATTATTGCCTTTTCCTGTCTCTTTGTTGCAGGGGCCATATTTCCTGGGTAATTCCTGTAGTATCTAGACCAGTATCTAGTTCCCAACTGCTGCTCAGTTGATATTGTTGGGGGAATTACCTGCTGCTGCTCTATTCTCCTGCACTTTTTGTTGGTGATTTTCACACTATGCTCAGTGCAGTCTGAGAGCTTCTGAGGAGTTGTCCAAGGGCCCAGGTGGGTGGGTCAGGTGGGTCAGGTGAGGCTCAGTAAAGGTGGCAAGCAGAGGAGGGACAGTTTGGCTCCATGCCCATTCTCATGTTTGCTTTGCTGATTTATAAATTATTAGTTTGGGAACAATATTTTCTTTTTTTAAAGAATGGATTCTGTGAATTAAATTTTGAAGGGCACCTGGGTGGCTCAGTCGGTTCAGGGTTTGACTTTGGCTCAGGTCATGATCTCAGGGTCCTGAGATGGAGCCCCACATCGGGCTCCCTGCTCAGCACAGAAGTCTGCTTGCCTCTTTTTCTCTTTGCCCCTCCCCCTGCTCATGCTCTTTCTCTCTCATAAATAAATAATTCTTAAAAAAATTAAAAATAAAGTTTGAAAATAAATGCCGTATGCTTTGAGTAGCTTAGAGGAGGAGTTTAATTTTATGAATGACTCCACTGTTTACATATTCATTCTCCAAAACATCAGCGACTATAAATTAAATAAAGTATTCAGTTCAGTTCCTCAGTTTTACTAGCCATATTTCAAGTACTCAATAGCCACATGTAGCTAGTGGCTACCACTTTGGACAATACAAATATGAATATTTCCTTCATTGCAGAAAGTTCTGTTAGATAGCATCGATCTGTATTTTATATTGTTTAAATCACAGGACCTAATTGATAGTGACTGTGTACTCCGTGCTGTAATAGGTTTCTAGGCTTAACGGGAAAGTTGAGTTGCCCATAGGTGTACGTTTGGGTCCTGCTATTAACTTGCCATGTGGCCTACTGGACGGGCTTTATGTTTCCTGATCTGTACCAGGAAGGTGTGGGCCACATCAGAGGTTTCTATCTATTTTATCTCTAAGGTCCCTTTGTTAGCTTTTTCCCTTGGACCCACACCCATGTTTAAAATAAACCTCTTTATTAGGTAATAATTGGCTTACTCTCCCACTTTTGTTAACTGGCACTATTTATAACTACCAGCAAAAACCTCTGATCAGCATAAGATTACCAGAACCCTTATATTGAGTTGAAGTAATTCCACCCCCAAACTTAGAAATGAGACACTGTGGAAGGCTTTGCCTTATCTCTTGTAATCATACAATGTTCATGTAGTGTTTTTTAAATATGGAAATTATCTTATTAATTGCCCCTCTTGGTCCTTGTCACTACTTTCTCCTATTCCCAAGGTTTAAGGGGTCCAGGTTAGGAGTCTCCTAACTACATGGTAATTTAAAATTTCTTTGAGTTTTTAAAGTGATCCTAGGTCAAAGGAGATAAAGATCCCCAGAGTTCAATTTGGGAATTCAGAAAAGCAACTAAAAGAAGTCTACTTATCAAATTCACAAAGGAAACAGAAAATCTAGAATAGATAGACTTTTCACTATAGAAAACAGAATGTGCAGTTTGATTGTATTTTGAAAATATATATTGGGTGGGACTTCTGCCTATGGCAGAGTGAAAGGTTAACATATTCTCACCCCCCAAAAATAAAATATAAAACTGAGCAAAATAGTAAAAACAATTTCAGGGTCTGGGAAATCAAGCAAAGGGAAAGAACAAATTGAGAAGCATTTAGTCATGAGAAGCTGCTAACCTTTTATGTTAAAATGATGAGATGAGAATCTGAGGCCTTCATGGACTCCCTTCCCTGTGCCCCCAACACATCTAGCCTGGTCATTTTACCTGCACCATACTGGCTGTGAAAACCAATAGTCTCACTGTCAGACGGAGGTAGATTTGATTTGGAATGAAAGGTGAAAACCCACACCCAGCAGTATTGTCAGTCCAAGCAACAAACTCAGTAGGATTTAAAAAAGAAACTTAGAAGGGTGGCTGGCCTGAGATTGTAGTCCTGATTGGAGTGAGTGGCTGACCAGTCAGACATTTAATGGGGAAACCCCAGAAATAAAAGAGCCATAATAAGCTATGTAAGTTCTCCATGAATCTCTAGTTGACCAAGAAACTATGCATATTTACAAAGAAGAGTAAAGAAAGCCTGGAAGAAAGTACAAGTCAGGCAGACTTGAAAACTGACTGACCTTTGAATGCATTCTTCAACCCACATATAGATCCATCAACAGAGAATGGATCTTACAGGCTTAAGGTATTTGAGCATAACCTCTGCCCAGTCATCAGCTGCCACTAAATTATGCAGACCCAGGGACAATGCTTTGTGAACTTGGTAAAACTAAACATAAGAATTAAAAACAAAAAACAGAGCAGAAACATTCATAGCCGCACACTGAAGGAGACACAGATTCCACAGATTAAGTCCAGACAGGTTAATAAAAACAACATAACCACCTCAGAAAAAGAAATTAGAGTCCAGAGTTGCTATAGAATATTTTCTAAAATGTCAAATTTTCAAGGAAAATGATGATATGAGAAGAAACAAGAAATCTGATTCATACTCTTAAAAAAATGTGCCCTATACTCAAAACAAAACAAAATAAGAGAAACTCTCTGAGTAGGCCCAGAAACTAGATTTGGCAGGAAAAAAATGTCAAAATAGCTATTATAAACATGTTTAAAGAACTAGAGGAAACTGCACTTAAGAACTAAAGAACAGTTCAGTGACAATGACTTGACAAGTAGAGAATCACAACAAAGAAGTAGGCATTATAAAAAAAAGAACCTCGTGGAAAATTTGAGTTGAAATATATAAAAACAGAAATTTAAAACTCTAGTAGGAGAGGTCACAGAAGAAGAAACAAATCAGTAAACTTGAATACAGATTATTAGAAATTATTCAGTCTGAGAGACAGTGAAGAAAAATACTGAAGAAAAGTAAACAGAGCCTCAGAGACTGGTGAGATAACACCAGGCATACGAACATATATGTGACTGGTGTCTCAGAAGGCTAAAAGAAAAAGTGGCAGAAAAATATTTCATGACATAATTGCTGAAAAATTCTCAAATTTGATGACACAGTAATCTACAGACCCAGAAGCATAACAAACTCCAAGCAGAATGAATAAAGAGATCCACATCTAGACACATCATAGTCAAACTATTGGTAGCCAAATACAAGAGACAATCTTGAAACCAGTGAGAAAAAATGTGTCATTATGTGCAAGGGAACAATAATGGTCAACTTCTTGTCAGAAACCATGGAAGCCAAAACACAATAGAATTAGATACTCAGATTGCACAAAGGAAAAAGAAACACTGTCAGCCAAGAATTTTATATCCAGTAAAAGTATCCCTTAACAATGAAAATGAAAGATTCTTTAACAATGAAAATGAAATAAATATGTTCCCAGATAAAGATAGAAAGAATTTTGTTGCTAGCTGACCAGCTTTATAAGGAATACTAAAGGAAGCTCTTCAGGCTGAAAGTAAGTGACACAAGATGGTAACTTGAATCTAGAGAAGAAACGAAGTATTTTACAAGGATGGTGCCAAAAGCAAAGAAGGAGATCCCTTCTCCTTCCCCAAAGCCAAAGCAAAGGCTCTGAAGGCAAAGATAATGGTGTTAAAAGGCGTTCATAGCCACACACAGAAAGATCCACATATCACCTACTTTCTAATGGCCCGACACTGCAGCTGAGAAGGCAACCCAAATCTCTCTGGAAGAATGCCTGGGGAGAAACAAGCTTGACCACTATGCTGCCATCACGTTCCCCCTAACCACTGAGTCAGCCATGAAGAAGTTAGAAGACAACTCACTGTGTTCACTGTGGATGTCAAGGTCAACAAGCACCAGATCACATAGGCCATGAGGAAGCTCTGTGACATTGATGTCCAGGGTCAACACCCTGATGAGGCCTGATGAACAGAAGAAGACATATGTCTGGCTCCTGACTATGACGCTTTGGATGTTGCCAACAAAATGGGGGTCATTTAAACGGAGTCCAGCTGGCTAATTCTAAATGTGAAGTTTTAATCATTAAAAAGAAAGGAAGAAAGGAAAGGAAAGGTATGGAAAGGAAAGGAAGGAAGGGAGGAAGGAAGAAAGGAAAAAAAAGGAAAAGGAAAGGAAAGAAAAAAATAGAAAAAAATGAAGAACATGGGAAATGGTAAACAACGTGGGCAAATGTAAAAGACTGTATAAATATACTTTTCCTTCTCAATTTCCTTAAAAATCAATATTTTGTAAAGATATACTATAACACTAAGATTAAGTTTATAATGAACACATATATAATACATAAAAATTGCATAAATGAAAGGGGGAATGGAGTTATATTGGAGTAAGGTTGCTATATTTTATTGGAATTAAGTCAAGTAATTAACTTGAACAACTAAATTATGACAATGTAAGATTTTAATCCCTAGAGGAATCATTAATAAATTTTAAAAATACTTTAAAAATCAACAATAAAGATGTTGCACTTAAATATTTGTTTAACACAAAAGAAAACAGCAAACGAGCAACAGAAGAACAAAAAGACCTGCAATGTATAGGAATTAAATAGCAAAATGATAGACATAATCCAATCCTATCACTAATCACATTAAATTACATTACTCATCACCCAATGAAAAGACAGAAATTCTGGCGCACCTGGGTGGCTCAGTCTTTAAGCATCTGTCTTTGGCTCAGGTCATGATCCCAGGGTCCTGGGATCAAGTTCCACATCAGACTCCCTCAGGAGAGTCTGCTTCTCCCTCTCCCACTCCTCCTGCTTGTGTTCCCTCTCTCGCCGTGTCTCTCTGTCAAATAAACAAATAAAATCTTAAAAAAAAGAAAAGAAAAGACAGAAATTCTCACACTGGGTATAAAATAAGATTCAATAATATGTTGTCTCTAAGAGGCAAACTTTAGATTTAAAGATAAAAATAGATGGACCATAAAAGGATGGAAAAATGTTTGCTCTGTAAACAGTGAACATAAGAGAGATGGAATGGCTGTATTAATATCGAACAGACTTTAAAACAAGCTATATATGAGAGACAGAGTGAAGTATTTCATAATACTTAAAATCTCAATAAATCAGGAAGATATAAGTATATATACACCTAACAAACAGAACCCCAAAATATATGAAGCAAAAATTGACAGAATTGAAGGAAGAAATTGACATTTTTCAGGGTGGAGTCTGCTTGATATTTTCTCCCTCTCCTCTTCCCCTCCTCTCTCTCTAAGATAAATATATAAATAAAATATTTTTTAAAGGAAAATTCAAAACATAATTTAAAAGAGAACATATTAAAATTTATGAACTGCTGCTAAAGCAGTGGTCGGTAGGAATTCACATCCAATACTTCTATTAAAAAAGAAGCAATATTGGGGCACCTGTGTGGTGCAGTCAGGTTAACCATCCGACTCCTGGTTTCATTGTGGGTCGTGATCTCCGGGTCATGGGATCAAGTCTGGGGTTGGGCCCACACTCCGCACTGAGTCTGCTTGAGATTCTCTCTCCCTCTCCCTCCTACCTCCCCACCATGCTCATTTGCACACACACTCTCTCTAAAAGAAACAAAATAAATCTTTAAAAAAGAAGAAATATTATGAACCAATTACCTCAATGTTCATCTTAAGAAATCATAAAAGAAGAGCAAATGAAACCTTAAGTAAGTGGAAGAAAGGAAAAAATAAAGATCTATGTGGAGATCAATAAAATAAAAAACAGAAAAGTAACACAATCAATTCAATTAAACCAAAACTATGTACTTTGAAAAGATTTTTTTTTTAGAGATAAACCTTTAGTTAGAGTTGAACAATTGGGGAATAGCAAGAGGGAAGACAAATTATCAACATCAACAATGAAAGAGGGAGTATCACTACCAATCTGATAAAAGTATTTTTAAAATTTTATTTATTATTTTATTTCAAGTTTATTTATTTTAAGTAATCTCTACACCCAATGTGGGGCTTGAACTCAAAACCCTAAGATCAAGGATCACATGACCTGCCAACTGAGCCAGCCAGTCACCCCTGAGAAAATGAAAGGATTTTATAGGACTATCATGAAAAGGCACAGATTACCAAAACTGACTCAAGAAGAAAGAGAAATTCTGTATAAATCTTTAACAAGAAACTGAATTTATAATTTAAAACTTTTCAATAAAATAAACGCTCAGTCTAAATGTTCTCACAGGCAGATTCTACTACATTTATGGAATAATACCAATTCTATACAGCCTCTTCCGGAATACAGAAGAGGAGGAAACACATTCCAGCTCCATTCATTAGGGAAGCATTACCCTGATCCCAAACCCAGAAAAAAATATCTCACACACACACACTACAGATCCAAATTCCTCAGTAAGAATTTTCTTGCAGTATTTCCTGGAGTAGAGAGAACTGAAATACTGATGGGGGTGAAAGATTCACAAAACACTTTTCAGTTCCTACAAAGTAAGAGTTAAAATGAAAGCATGGAAGGGGGCGCCTGGGTGGCTCAGTGGGTTAAGCCTCTGCCTTGGGCTCAGGTCATGATCTCAGGGTCCTGGAATCCAGCCCCGCATTGGGCTCTCTGCTCAGCGGGGATCCTGCTACCTCTTCTCTCTCTCTCTGCCTCTCTGCCTACTTGTGATCTCTCTCTGTCAAATAAGTAAATAAAATCTTAAAAAAAAAAAAAAAAAGTAAGAAAGCAAGCATGGAAGGAAGAATTAGGAGACAGTGAATGTGACCGGTTGGCCCCTCTTTCCTGAAAACCAACAGGGGGCAGGCAGAGTCCTCCGAGAAAATTAGGGGCTTCTCAGCCCCCCAGCCCTTCAGAGGAACCGCTTTCCCTGCACGATGGCGGCGTTTGCACATGGATATGAATCAAGGTGCTTATCTCGTCTTTGAGGGAAATGTGAATCATCAAAATGGCAGCTTTTTTTTTTTAAATGGCAGGGCACTTGCAGAGAAGAGAAATTCCTAAGTATTAATTCATCCCCTGTTCTTAGCGGGGACCTTGAACGTTATTATAAATAGACAGTTGCTCTCATACCAAAACCCAATGAGGTTATTAGTGTCTTCGGGGAAGAGGCCAGGACTGGTCTACCTCTGAAAGCACTGGGAAGGATTTTAAATTTTATTTTATTTCATATCTTACTTTATGTTTTCTTGCAGTTTGGAGAAGGAAATGACGATTGGCAGAAGACTTTCTCTCCTTATCAATCTCCTTCCTTCCCTGAAACTCCAGCTCACAGCTCTGGTGCCACAACTTCTCGCTCCTCCTTTTGGACCAAAAGGGGTTCATTTACTTTTTTATTATGTTTTTATATATTTTTAAAGATTTTTATTTATTTATTTGTGAGAGAGAGAGAGAGAGACAGACAGACAGTGAGAGGCGCAGGCTCCCCGCTGAGCAGGGAGCCCTACATTGGGCTCCGATCCCAGGACCCTGGGACCATGACCTAAGTGGAAGGCAGACCCTTGACTGACTGAGCCCCACAGTGCCCCCGGGACCCGAGCGGGCTCACGGAGAGACTAAATCTTGAGACAGCGGAGGCAGGCCACGAGCTGGTGCTGATGCCATGGTGAGGGGGTTGCCGGCCTGGGCATGCGCGGGCCTGCGATGTGTGGGGTCCCTCTCTACCTGCGCCCCAAATGCCTCCCCACCTCCTTGACAATAACCCATCTTCCTTTAACAAAAAAGCGTTTACTTGTGCGTCCCCAGTGCGAAGAACTGTAGAAGAGGCCCAGCACGCGCCGGTTTTCAACCTGACATGCGCAGTGAGACAGATCCGGCGCAGAGCAGCAACGGCGGAGAGTTCCAGATCCCCGCAAGGGGGCTTCCTCCAGGATGGGGTCCACACGCAGAGGCCATCTCACGGCAACAGGACGAGCAGCGCCCCACGCATGGTAGGTCCCGCACTGGAGGTGGTGGGGGGCGCTGAGTCTGATTTACTGGCAGGAGCGGTGACAGGAGGGCGGGGGCTGCTGGCCCAGCAGCTTCGGACCAGCCCAGCAGGAGGCTGGAGGGTGGCTGATGGGGAAGAGGCCGCGAGACAGAGTGAGAACAGCCCATTTCCAGGGTGCGTCAGAGGCACGAGGGGCTTGGGGCTCAGGGAAAGTGTGCCGGGCTCCCAGAGCGGCCCGGGAGCAGAGGAGGCTGCAGGGGCCCACTGAGGCCAGGGCCTGGGGTCAACACTTTCCCCTGAGGCTGGGGGCTGGTGAGGGCTTGACTCCCTCGAGGGGGCGGCACTGTCCTTCCGTCCTCGTCCTCTCCCTCAAACCCTAAATCCCACCGCGGCGCCGCTTCACCTCAGAATCTGCAGTGCTGGCGTTTGGCCGTGGTCAGAGGCACAGGAGGAATGTGAGCAGAAACCCCTCAGGCTTGAAGGCCAAGCCTTCCTGCTCCCACTTGTGACGCCCGGCACCAGGGTCCCCGTTGTCAGGATGACGACTGGTCTGCGGCTCTCCTCTCCTCCCTGTGTCCCTGGTCTTGCACACGCTTCCGCTTCCTTGGGCTCCACAAGCCCTCGTTGCCTCACTTGGCATCTGAGCCACGGTCATTGGGCACCTGCCCAAAATTTCGTTGAAAGGCAGTGTCATGTGGTGGTTAAGCAGCTAGGCTCTGGGCCAGGCTGCCATTCACTGGGCAGATTACTCAAGCACTTTTTGCCTTAGTTTCCCTCTATGTAAAAGGGATAATAATACAGCCTGTTTTCAGAAGGTTGTTGCAAGAATTGGAAGAATAAGTACATATCGGGCACTCGAGAATGCCTGGCATTTGGTACAAAGGTTGGCTCTCCGCTCATTTATTTATTCACTCAACACTTTTGTATTGTGTACCCATTTGCCACAAGCTGCTTTAGTTGATGGAGATACAATCGTGAGGTGAAGAAGTGCCGTCCTTGCCCTCTGGAAACTTCTAGTCTAAATGAAGTGTCTTTAGATTTTAATCAAATAATTACAAGTAATCAGTCATACATGTTACAGACTTTTTCTGTGTAGTAGTATTGTACATGTAAATACGGAGAGACTGAGCTGCAAGGGGGCGGCGTGTGCAGTGCGAAGAGGGTACAATGAGGATTCTCACCTGGGCTGGGGAGGAGCATCTGGGGACAGCTGACAGGTGTGACATTTCCTTGCTCCCCCTACTTCCACTTAGCATCCTACGGCTACTCCTTAACTGGTTCAGGAAAATGAGCCAGTTTGCCTCTTGAACTATATCAGTAACCAGTGGTTAAAGCAGGAAACTGCGTGTACATCAACCTTCATAGAGTGTTTCTGGAAAGCATGACTGAGATCTTCATGTCTCTTCCACCCACTGTGGGACATGGGACACAGTGTCAATTTGCCTGGGCTTCAACTAACCAGCCCTGGAGCTAAGTAACCACCATAAGCCTTATTGTGCGAGGTCTGTGTAAGCCCCAGCACCGGGGAAGACCCCTGACTTCCGCCTTGGGCAGGGCACGCCTTGTTGGGTGAGTCTTGCCTAGTTACAGGGAGTAATTCAGACTCTTTCAGAGCCAAAGTGACAAATGACAACAGAGGTGCTGAGAAGGTACAAATCCAATGACTTCAGTAGACACACTTAAAACCGTTCCACCTCAAGTCTCAAAGCTATGGCTCAGTATCTTTGGGAGAACGCATGAGAAAGTGGTAACTGTGGTGATGTGTAGAGAGTAGGATGAAAATGAGATTTTTCATTGTATTCTTTCATATTTTTAAAATTTTGTGCCATGTATCTATATAAAAATATATAACTTGTAATTGACATTGGGCAAATGGTGAGATTGAAGACAGAACATTGTTAAAAGCCACATAATCTGATGTAAAATATAAGATGTGATGGAGAATTTTTTTGTCTTTGATGAAGCTAGGGATTTTGTCTTTTGGTGACTTTACTGGAGGAAGGGACAGCAGCATGTAGGAATTAATTTTTACCCTTTCTTTCAACAAATATCTGCCATGTACCAGGCACTGTTCTAGACAGGAGGGATAGAATGATGAACCAAAGAGAACTTCCCATCGTCCCCCAAATTTCCCTTCCTTGAGGAATTTAGATTTGAGAGCATCTGAGTTCTAGTCCTGGGTATAATACACATTAGCTGTTTGACTTTTAAGTCTGTAGGCTTCTATAGTCCCATCTTTAAAATAGGGGCTGTACAAGATCTTCAAGTATATTAAACCTTCTATTCTGACACTGGGTAAGAGGTCAACGGTATATAGTAGCACAGGCTAGGCGTTGTATTTGTTCTCTATGATTTTGTACCATAACAAATTACCACAAATTTAGTGTCTTAAGACAACACACATGTATGTTCTTACAGTCTGAAGGTCAGAAATCTGACATGGGTCCTCACTGGGCTAAAATCAAGGGGTTGGCTGGTCTGTGTTTCTTTCTGGATATTTTATGGGAGAACCTCTTTTCTTGCCTCTTCCGGTTTTGAGTGGCCATCCACATTCCTTCCTCCATCTTTAAAGCCAGCCACAGAGGTCAAGTTCTGCATCATTCTGACTTCCTCTTCTGCCTCCCTCTTCCACACTGAAGGACACCCTTGTGATTATATTGGGTTCATCCAAATAACCCAGAAAAGTCTCCCCATTTTAAGGTCTGCTGATTGGCAATCTTAATTCTATCTGTGATTTTAATTCCCTTTTGCCATGTACAGAACGTATTTATGGATGCTGGAGATGAGGTCATGGACATCTTTGGGGGAGGGGAGCCATGATTCCACCTGACATTGATGTTTAACAAACACCATGAACAGCAGTTCTCTGACTTTTGAATTTCACAAACTATTTAGACAAACAAGCTGTTTTAGTTATCTATTTCTGTGTCCCAAACTTGTGGTTGAAAGCAACAAAAGTCATTTATTGTCCTCACAAAGCTGCAATTTGGGCAGCGTTGGTGGAATTCATGTCTGGTCCATGTGTATCAGTTGTGACAGATCAACTGGAGCGGAAGGATCCTCTTTCGAAAGGGCTCACTCAATGTCTAGCAAGCGGGAGGTGGCTATCAGGGAGCATCTCATCCAATACTGGCCAGGGGCCTTGCTTCCTTTCTCTGTGGGCTTGTCCTCATGGCTTCTGGGGCATTCCAATAGCACGGCAGTTGGTGCTGGAACACCGAGTAAGTGTTCCAGAAGGCCTAAGAGGAAGCTGCAAGGCTTCCTATGACCTAGTTGTCGGAGATCTCAACTGGTATGTCCACTTTATTTTATCAGCCAAGTAAGTCAATAAGGCCAGCCCAGATTCAAGGGGAGACAAATTAGATGCCCCTCTCCATGGGAGAAGTGCCAAAGAATTTGTGACCATCTTCAAGCTACGACACACACCAACAGAAACACACAAACAAAAGGGAAGACTAACACAGTATTGTCATAGCTTATTTTGGTAAATAGGAATATGAAAAAACAAAGCCAAAAAATGTTATCATCTATTACATATCCCATCTGTTTCTGAAATAATAAGCCCCCCCTTTTTTTCTACCAAAAATGTAGAAAGGACATTGTCCCTGAACAAATGGTAGTTTTCCAAAACCGAACAAATTGATTCATTAAAAATACACTATACTATACTGGTTTTAATCCTTTTAAGCCAAATAAAAAATTCAGTCATGGGTAGGGCATCCAGACAGACCAGTGGGCATTAGGCATGAATGCTTCTGGGGTTCAGAGCAGCTGTCTGCTTCTATGCCCACACCCGGCTTGCAGCTAGATGCTCCAGAACCCCGTGTCCTGCTGGCTCTGGAGATTCTCTGCCTTGCTGGGTTCCTGGGTCCAGGGAGCTGCCAATGTGCCCCTAGGCGGAAGGATCTGCAGGCGGAAGGATCTGCAGGCGGAAGGATCTGTCTGTTGTCTTGTGTTTGCCTTGGGGTGGCGAGGATGCACTTTTTTCTGGCAGCATCAGGCTCTCTGGCCACGGTTTGAGCTCCTTTCCATGTGGCTTTGGCTTTGTGAACTGGGCTATCCTGACTCTGCAGGCCTGGACGGGGCACTGATACATTTAGCCTGAGGCAATGGGAAGCGTGCCCAAGACCACTGCCATCACCCCATCCGAGCTTATCAGGATCCCTGGGGTAGGATTTTGCGTGCCAGCTTCCACCCACCTTAAAATTCTGGCCTCTCTCGTAGACTCTGAAGCCTCTAGTCCCACGATGGAAACGTTTTGCTCAATCAGCAAGGGACCTTTCTGAGGGCCTCTGTGACCAAGAACGCAGAGACCTCCACGCCAAGCCCACTCTGCGTTTCTAGGCCTTGCATACCTCAGCCAGACCCTGGAGGTAGTAATTAATAAGATGGTTCTTAAAAGGATGACCAAGGTTTTTACCTGTAGAAGGCAATTACCTGAGCTTAGTCAGTTGCTCAGGTGGTGGAGGATTGATTTCTTAAGTCTTTCTCACGGACCCAGGGAAGTGGGGGACCATGGAGTCCCAGCCAGGGAGTCTTAAACCTTCCAGATTACCTCCTCCAACGAGGCCTCAGCGGGTCAGGGAAGGGGAGGCTTTCTCCAATTTTCATTTCACAGATGTCCAAGTGCGATCCTTCCAAAATTCTTGATGCAGAGGAAGGAGATTAGTGTATTGTCCACCCTCCTCCTTTCAGGGAAATAGTTCCCTTGCAGAGAAACGGCTTCACCCAGGACTTCTGTGAATGAAAGGTGTTTTATCAGAGTAAAAGGGCCAGCTAGAAGCCGGGGTCATCATCTCTTTGCATGGTCTTATTTTCAATGACTAATGTGATGAGGGGGAGAGAGCAGGTCCTCTCAGTGGCTCCCCTGATGCAGGACAGCGGGGAGCGGGGTTGGAGGGGTCGCCCCACCTAGTGATGCATCTAAGAAGCAGGTCAGCCCAGTACAGGCCGGCACAGAGCCCTCTGTTTGCAATTAGCACAAAGAGCCAATTCACCAACCCACAAAGCTCGTCCTCCATAATAGTCCTAATTAGAAACATTATACATAGGAGGGAAACAATTTACACCGACTCCAGCATGAGCTCATGGAGATAGAGTTGTTTGTTTTTCAGCCCTGAGGCTACACACACACACACACACACACACACACACGGCTTTAAAAAAAAAAAAGCATATGTATTTTAAAGACCAGGATTTTCAGACACTCGAGAAAAACGTGGCAGCGGCAAGATGTGCCAAAGCAGCCTCAGTCACAATCCTCTCCCCCGCCTCCCATTTTACTTCCTCTGCTGTCTGTCTTGGTGAGTGTCAGGGTTTTGTTCATAGCTCAATATTCCAAAAAATAATTTGCAACCTGTTCTTTCTTCTTTGTTCTTGCGTAACCTTGAAGTTTAAGCATCTTTCCATCTGCTTTCGGTCCTTTTCCACTAGGCAGACCCTGGTGACGGTTCCCTTGCTTAACCGAGCAGAAATCAGCATGCGGTTCTGTTTAGCAGTCCTGCTGCCTGAAGCAAGAGGCAAGTAAGCGTGCTGTGCTGTGGGTTAGCGCTGGTGTGACCGCTCGGTTGCTAAGGGAGCCGGAGAAGAAAGACAAAGAGCATAAACCACAGTGTCTCACCGAGAGTTTGCCATCAACACTCCGCTGCTGGCTCGTCATTGGGAGCTGGGGTGGTTTTTGTGTTTTTTTGTTTGTCTGTTTGTTTTTGTTTTTTTTTCTTCTTCCTCTCTATGGTCTCTCCATCTGGCATTGTAGAGAGGAACTCTCCATCTCAGCTCGGGGAGATTCACAGGGGATGTGAACACCACCTGCCTTACAACTCCACCTTCCTGCCTCTTCCTTTTTTCTGCCTCCTGCTCCTTGTTCCCCAGCTCCCACAATAGCTGGTGGGTAAGTGCCTGGTCTGTGGGTCCACTCGCTTGGTGTGAGTCTGGGCGCTAGTTCTGGGATCTTGGGCCACTCTAACTCGCTGAACCTGTTTGCTCCTCTGGAAGATGGGAGAGGCTGGTCCCCTCCTCACGGTATTGTTTTGAACATTAAATGAGATACTGCAAGGAAGAGTCTAGTACAAGGTCCTACAGGGTTCCATAAACATCCTTTATCTTATCCTTAATAGTCTCATGGCCTTCTTGATTTTCTTGGTGACCAGAGCTCAGTGAAACCGTGATCGGGGGGTTGGCAGCAGGTCCAAAGTCCACGTAGTAGGTGTTCAGTAACTGCCGTATGCTGAATGCCCTTTCCAATGAACCCCCCAGACTGTTCTGAACATGCCGAATTGATGCTTGGAAAGCACATCAGGACCTCCTCAGGTTTTGGGGCTGCTGTTTAAAGAAGGACAGGTTAGTATTTTGCTGCACTAAGGAAGAGGTGAAGATCGGTCGGTCAGTGGACAGAATGTCACTCCAGCCCAGCTGTCCCCAGTGCTCCCTCCCCGTCAACCTGAGGCTTGAGATAAAAAGTCCCTGGAGACCCCACCTCATGCTGTGAGGGCCACGTGGGGGGGGCAGTTATTAAGTAACACCCATTAAATTGCCTTAAGGACAATGTTCAAAATAGTTCTTCCTCCAGTTGGATGTAAGATGTATTTTGACACGAGGCTCTTCCTGATGACCCAATTTTATTTCCCCACTTTTATCTATGTGAAAATTCTCCGCTTTCAGACTTTGCTTAATTTAATAGTCTGTGGGGGTGCCTGGGTGGCTCAGCTGGTTAAGTGTCTGCCTTCAGCTTGGGTGGTGATCCTGGAGTCCTGGGATCAAGACCCATGTCCTCCTCCAGCTCATGTTCTCTCTTTCAGTCTCTCTCTCTCGGTCACTCTCTGTCTCTCCAATAAATCAATACAGTCTTAAAAAAAAAAAAAAAGAAAAAAAAAGGAACATCTGTGAAAATTTACACATTCACCAAAGAAGTGAAAACAGTGACCACGGTGTGTAGAGGGGGTGTTTTCCGACCACTACAAAAACGGCTTTATATGCACACAGGTGTTTTTCTTGGGGGATCTTCACCCTGGCCTTGCCTCCTTCTCCTGGATCCTGGTCTGCTGCGGGCTCCACATAGGCTGGGCTGGCGAGGTGTAGGAAAGGGGTCAGGGAGTGCAACTGAGTGGCACTGACCATTGCCTGAGCCCTGAATGGAGCCCTGAACCACAGGGCAATCCAAACACTAACACTGAGCTCACAGCACAAAGATAAGTTCCGTTCCTTTGTGCTGCCCAGAGACTTTGCCAGCTCTTAGGTCACGTTGCCCGGAACCATGTGCTTTTGCACTGAAAGGCCCCATTGTGCTGACTAGTCAACAAGGCAAGGCAAAGTTTGCCCCCTGCATCAAAACCTGGACTGTCCCTGACTTCTTACGTGCTGAGAAGTGTGTGCTTAGTATTGTATTAAAGTAAACGGGGAAGGGGCAGTTCCTAAAGCAAAGAAGAAATAGATGCTTATCTGTTCAGTATCTCACATTGGAAGCTTTTGAAGTGACCTGAGAAATGGGCTTATTGCTTTCATTGCTTCCTTCCTTCCTCCTCCTCCTCCTCCTCTCTGGCATTGGTCCGCCTCTCCAAAACTTCCTTTCACAGTGACTCCAGGTTTGTGTCTGGAGTTTTCACCCCACTGCGTGGATAAACAAGCAAAACAGACTATTGTAAGTGCACTGAAGACATGGACAGAAAGACTTGGAAAGGTTTCTGACACATAAACCCAGCTGGGTGTGAAGTGGTTCTTGCAGGGAAACAACAAAGTGAGCTGAGGGTATATTGAAAATTCAGCATTATTAAGAGCTGACTGTTTAACGCTTAAACACACTGTCTCTCAGACATGGGCCTCCGAGCACAAAACCAAGATCTTTGCCCTGCTTGGGTGCACCAGTGAGCCTGTCTGGTCCCAGTTTCCTTGTCCATATAATAATGCATTTGCTCAGAGGACATTCAGGTTCCCTTGGGACATCTCTGGGGTATGAGCTCAAATTCCAATTCTACTATTTGCCTCTTCCTGGTTCTGAAGATTTCACAGTATCCTTCTAGGAGACTGACATGGTAGAGGATGGAGGGAAAGAGTGAAAGCCTCCTCATTAATGCAGAAATCGAGGTAAGGGACCACCGTCATTGAAGGCACTAAACCCATGGCGAATGTTGAAATGAGGGCAGTGACAGCAACTGACTCTACTCTTTGACACACAGGAGTCTTGATTTGAAATTCCTCAAGCTCTTTCTTTTCTCCTGGGATCTAATTTCTTTCAAAAAAATTTTCATCTGAAGTCAGGAGAACTGGCCCCGTTCAGGGTCTGCCACAAACTCTGGTAGGCCCTTTCCCCACCTTGGTTTCTTCACTGGTGAATGGGAGGTATGAGGTTAGCTGATTTGTAAGGTCCATCTAAGAGCTTTGTATTTCCTGGAAATTGCAGGAAATGCACACTCAAACCAGTGTTCTGACAGGTGAAAAACCAGAAAAATGACTGAACTAATGATTTTCAGACGTTGGACCGCCAGAACTGATTCCTGGGAAAGTGGAAACAAATGAGGTGAATCCTGTGATTGTCCCTAGTGGACTACCTTCAGAGAACTTCCAGGCCATAGTGCAGCAAAAGGCCATAGTGCAGCAAAAGGCCCAGCAGTATCCCTGAGTAGAGGAGATGGAGCTGGGATCCCAGGGAGACCAATGAAGCTAGAAGTCACAGGACAGAATACTGCGGGGGGTGGGGGGGGGGAGGACTGTACACACAGAACACTGCAGAATTCTACAGAGTATCATCTTCAAGTGTTCAGCTGAGTACTGATCAGCACACAGCATGTGAGGGAACTCCCATCAAACCAGGGAAAGAAGCACACACAAGAATTAGAGGGAGCAATCCTTAGAGCTCACTTAGGACAGGGAATAGTCCCTAACACCAACAGACAGAGGTGAAAACCTTAAAATTCATGGGGCATTGAGTAGAATACTCAGAAGGGTATTGTCTCAGGAATGGGCTTAATTAGCCTAAGACCAAATGCTGTTCTGGTCCTTCCTAACAAGGCTTAACAGCAAGCCTTGAAAGGACTAAACTATTTCCAAGTAACTGTGTCCCAGAAAAACACCCAATAATATATTAAAAATAAAAGAATATCCAGCACTCAGTAGAGTGAAATTCAAGCAGAGAAACATGAAGAACATTCTCTCAAGGCATAAGATAATCAAATTGCTCAAAACCAGTGAAAAAGAGAGACTCTTCAAAGTAGTCAGAGAAAAAAGTTATGAACAGAGGAACACAGGTAAGGATGAAAGCAGAATTCTTGTCAGAAATAAAGCAAGTTGCCAAAAAAAAAAAAGGAACAATAACCTTCAGAGGTCTGAAAGAAAAAATTGTCATCCTAGAATTCTATACCCAACCAAATAGTCTCATAAGAAATGAATGCAAAAGGAAGACTTTTTAGATACACAAAACCTGAAAGAATTGAGCCCCAGCAAACCCGTACTGGAAGAAATATTAGAGAAACATGAAAGAAAGTCCTTCAGGCAGAAGGAAAATGAAACATGATAAAATTCTGCCTCTACACAAAGGGATGGAGAGCTCTGGAGATGGAACTTCATTTCATTTATACATGTAGCAAGCTCTTAGGTGGGTCTACTTCTGTTGACCTGGGTACCAAGACCCAAGAGTGAGAAAAGATAATTTCTCGATACTCAAGCCAACATCCATAGGAGCCAGAGAACCAAGGATTCCTAAGATGAGACAGATTTGGCCCTGTTATGACCAACCACCATATTATATGTAAAAAGATGAGGAAAGAGAGAGAGAAGCCAATCTAAGAGTCATTGGAGTATAGTGGGTATGAGGAAAAGTAATTCCTCCCCTTCCTGTGGGGATGAAAAATAGAGGTAGCTGTCTTTTCTCTCCAGTAAGCGGATTCTGAGAAAATCATTAATAAAGATTGGGATAGAAAGTAGTTCTCCAGTTGGACAACTGAGAAAGGATTTGTTGATTTACCAGTACATCATTAGGAGCAGAGAAGAGTCTTGGAGAAAGAAGAGAAGGCACACAGAAGGGTTGCAGGGAGAAGCTGGAACACACCCAGTTTGCCAAGGCTAGGGAATGAGTTCTCTGTGGCTCATGTGCTTGTTACTTAGGAAGTAGTTGGGTTTATTCCATTTCCATCCTAAGATAGTCCTCTCCTACTCCCCAGGGAACTCTAGCTCAAAGAGTCTGTAGCTGTACATTCAGTGATGGGAGCTGAAGAACATGGAAGGGTTGAACCTGGATTTACCATATCCCTGCACTGCAAGTCCCTCTGAAGAACTCACATGTATCCCCCAGAGGAGGCCAGTGTTTGGGTGTCCACCTCCCAGAGGGCATCAACTGTCAGTCTAGTCTACAGCAGTGGTCTGTTTGTGTAAGACACCTGCCCTCTCCCTTTCTTAACTCTTAGCCCAACAAACTAGAGGAACCTGATCTGGAAGGAAAAAGCAGGGGCAAGAAGCGACCCAGAATTAGACCTTCAATCAGTCAGGTTCCAGGTTGTACAGGGTAGGGGGAGCTAAGAATGTGAGAATGGAACCAAGATTGGAAAGGATGTTTTAAATTCTACTGAGGTTTAATATCTGAAAACAACTGGAAAATTACGGATCTGCTGATGATGCCATTAAGAGATCTACTACCCACTGGAGAAGGTAGACTTGGTATATAGTACATCTGGGAAGAGTAAGAAAAAGAAAAAGCTTTAATGCCTTGAAAGTGAACAAACAAAAACTGTCTTCCTCCCAAAGGCACAACTACTTTTGTGAAGACTTTTCATCTTAGTCTGCTGGTTCCCAGGAGTGAGGGAGATGCTAGTGAGGCCAGAAAGGGGCTCATGAGACCATTCACCATTTCTTCCCTGCTTCTAGGGAACTCCCAGCATGCCTGGCTCTTGGACTGTGACTTTTCTCTGCAGCCAGCTGTTCTTTAGTGCATGGCCTACCTGCTTGGAAGGAAAACAGGAGAAAGTGATCTGGTCCAGCAAGGAAAGGCCTCATATGCCATGTGTCCCTTTTCAGCAGAGGGATGGTTTCTGAGTCCAAGCTCAGCTTCTGGAACATCCCTAGGCTCGCACAGCTGCTGTCCAGGTTAGTGCCACAGGAGAATTGCAGCTGATGCCTCTGCCTGAAGATAGGGTGGGTGTCTGGCTCTCCTGGGAAGAGCCCTTCATACCCGGTGAGCTCCACCCCACTGGAAGCCTGGACATTTGGCTATCTTACCTCCTTTTTACTCTTCAAGTAATACACATTCTTAGTTGAATGAACGAGTACAGGTAAGTGAAGAGAAGAAGAGGTGGAGGAACAGAAATGGCTGAAACTCAGAGAAGCCTGGAGAAGCTGTCCTTGTCCTTTTCTTCCTTCTGTTTACCTGTTTCATCTACTCCTTTTTCTTTTTTAAAGATTTTATTTATTTATTTGAGAGAGCCGGAGAGAGAGCGAGCACAAACTGGGCAGGGGAGAGGCAGAGGGAGAAGCAGGCTTCCCGCCCAGCAGGGAGCCCGATGTGGGGCTCAATCCCAGGACCCTGAGATCACAACCTGAGCAGAGGGCAGCTGCTTAACTGACTGAGCTACCCAGGCACCCTACTCCTTCTTTCTCTAATATCCTCTTATTTCTTCCCTTTCACCCCTTAATGTCTCTGTCGTCCCTTCTGCCATTTCAATAATTTGGATTATTCCCCTCCAATCCCGTTCTGTCTTGGGGCTTTGAACCTTCTCCCCATTGCCCCACCTGCCTTTGTGCTACTTCCTAACTGTGGTTGTTATCATCCAAGTGGCCTCTGCTTCACATCCTCTCGGATTTGCTGATGGGCAAGCGGAAGAGAGCATCTTTTCTAGTAGCTCCCACAATTACCTAGGGACTCAGATTTAGGTCACATGCTTATCTCTGAACCAGTGACTGGCCAGAGAATATGATGTTTTGATTGGTTACCTCTGGGCCACTCCCCAAGCCCTGGAGGTGGGGTCGAACCCTCATCCAGCCCATGGAAGTTAAAGGAAGGAGGGGCCAGCATGGGGGAATGGGAGGAAGCTGGGGGGGTGGTTGGGTGCAGTGGGGCGGTGGGGAGAGTGGGGAGATGGGGAGAGTGGGGAGAGGTGGATTCTCACCAGAAAATTAGGCTCTGTTCTGGGAATAATATCCTGGGAATCTCTGTCTTGGAAAAACAGTGAAATATTTCTTGCATAGACAGAAGAACTGTGACAGAATAGATTATGGGAAGATTTTGCTTTCAAGTGTAGTTAAGTGCCAGAATCATACTGGAGGTGTGACTAAATAAATCGTGTCAAATGGACACAAATCTGAAGGGTACATCTTAGTTTATTTACTACTACTTTTTTTTTTCTTTAAAGAAAAAAACCCCTCATGTGTCCTAACCTAGTCTTCTTTTCCAACCAAATTCTCACCATTAAAAATAATTTCACTATTAAGGAGAACTTTTTCAGTGCCAGGCCCCGCCCTACACCCTTGACATGTTATTTTTAATCCTCCTAGGACTCTGCAGAGTAACCCGATTCATCCCATTTCAGAGATGAGGAAACTGAGGCCGAGGGAGGGTGAATAATTTTTCCCAGAGCAACACAACTAGTAGCTCCCACCACAGGATGCAAGCCCGGATTGTATAGGCCAGAGTATCATTCTCTGCTAAGAATATATCCCATTCCCTAAGCTTGTGTTTTGTTGCGTTTCAGAGGGATTTTAGTGCTCAGAGTGCTTTTGCACCTTCAGAAGCCAAAGATTCAGTTGCTTTTGAACATCTCAAAGGCCACAGGGACAGAAATAGCACTACATGGACAAGGGATTTGAAAGAAGAATCTAAAATTTTAGATTGTATAGACCAAAGGATGCACGAATTGGGTCTTTTAATACGGATTAAAGGACGCCACACCTAGATTTTCCAAAAGAACCTCTTCCCTTTTGGTGTGCCTGGACTGGTGAGGCATGTGTGGTGTTCTTGAAAGCATTCTGATGCCATCTCTTGGTCAGGCCAAGGGCTTGGGAATTGAAATGCACGAGAAGGGAGCACCCAGGGGTGCTCTTCTCTTTGTACCTCCACGCATTTCTGTGGGCTGGTTTTCTTTTAATTTTTGCGCCACATCTCCAATGTTATTTGGCTTCCTGAAACTCTCAGTCACAAGATTTCAGGTTTGCAGTGATAGTTTCTGTTACCATCTTATCTGCTCCCAGAGTCCCTTTTCAGTTACAGAAATTCAGCGCAGGAAAGATGATGCTTTCCTCCCCCCAACAGGTGAGTCACCAAGAAAATGTTTGGGTCCTCAGAAGGTGATGGTTCTACTCCAAGTTGGTGAATTCCATGAGCAAACAAAGCTCTGTTTGTAACCCTGTCAGATAATAATCTGGGATGTGTTCTCTGTTCCGTACAGGAAATAAGAGGTGGGTGATCCTATTTGGCGGAATTTGCAGTCTTCTCTTTCGTCAGTATCCCTTATTTTGTTACTCATATCTTAACAGAAAGAAAAGAGGTCTTTTAGAAGACTGTGAAACCCTTATTTTGAATGGGGTAAGGAAGGAAGTGTGGGATGTGTCCAGAGGGACATCTGTGTGGCTGGAGCGAAGGGGGTGTGACGGTCAGGAGGAGGTCATGGGCAGTTTTTAGGGAGGGCACTGAAGGTTCATCTGAGGGGCTTTCGGCTTTATTTTCAAAGCAGCGGGAGCTACCAAGGGCTTTTGGGGTGGTGGAGCAGAACTGTGTTTCTGGGAGAACAGTTTATTAACGATATGTGAAACAGAATGGAATATAGCACGAGTGGAGGCAGGGAGACCTGAGCGAGGGCCTCTAAAGTCTGCCAGGCTGAAGCAGGAAGGCACGCATTAGCAATTGGAGAGTGTCAGTATGGAAAAGATGGCACGGGGGTGGGGAAGAGCTACTGTAGAGACAGAAGTTACAGGATCAGAGGGCATATGGAAGCCACAGGCAGTGCCAAGATTTCCACACGGGGAGGATGGTAGTGCCGTGTGCAGAGGTAGGAAGAACATGGAGGAAGCATGTCATAACACGCCATTAAGGCGCACACATGAGCTGTTTGTTTCCACAATATCAGCTGTATTCGATCATAAAGCAAAGTTAAGTCACAATTCTAAAGCAGGTCCAGAATTCCAAACTCAGTGACAGCTCACCATGTGGTTGAACTTGGCTTCTTACGCGGCACACAGCAGGACAGAAGACAAGCCACACAACACACAAGCTAACAGAAGGCTGCAGGAAGTGAACGAACCAAACACAAAGTCAGTTCTGGAGACACGCAGCTGAGATGAGGTCTTGGTCCAGTCGGGGTCAGCTCTGACACTCACTGCTTCTGATGTTGGAGCAGGGAAGGGCTTTGGTTCTGTTCGGAGATCAGTCGGGCAGAGCCTTCAGTGGAACTTGCCTTTTTGAAGTGGTCAGACGTAGAGGGGTCAGGTCTGGAGAGTCTGACTATTTGCTGCCCAAGTCTTCCCCTTTTTAAAGGGATTGAATCTGTTTGGGGTCTCTGAGACCTCTTCTGGTTCTGCTCCTTATCAGTTCTGGGGTATCAGGTGATGTGGGTGCCGGCGATATCCCCCGGCTGCAGTACCTTAACTGCTTGCGTCATTGCTGGACACAGGCCCCTGTATGGCATGGGAGACTCCATGTTGGCCTCTAGGAAGCCCGAGTTTAAAAGAAGGGACCATGAAACCCCTTTTGGACATACTAAGTTTGGGGAATCGATGGGATAGGTAAGTGGGGTTGCTTAGAAGGCAACTGGATATGAGCACCTACAACTCAGAGGCTCAAACTATTAGCTAAGTTTTTATTTTTTTAAAGTTTTTATTTATTTACTTACTTATTTATTTGAGAGAGAATGTGAGTGTGAGGGGAGAGGGAGAGAAAGACTCTCAAGCAGACTCCGTGCTGAGCACAGAGCCTGACCTGGGGCTCATCTCAGAGCCCGAGATCACAACCTAAATCAAGAGTCGGAAGCTTAACCAACTGAGCTACCCAAGCGCCCCGTTAAGCTACTAGGTACGCTTTTAGCCCATGTCACCTGCACCGAGGGTTTGGTCGGAGGCATAACTCTGGATGAGGATATGAGAGGTTTCTAAGGGAGCAATCAAAAGTAAGGGATTGGGGTGCCTGGGTGGCTCAGTGGGTTAAAGCCTCTGCCTTTGGCTCAGGTCATGATCTCAGGGTCCTGGGATCGAGCCCTGCATTGGGCTTTCTGCTTAGCAGGGAGCCTGCTTTCCCCTCTTTCTCTGCCTGCCTCTCTTCCTACTTGTGATCTCTATCAAATAAATAAATAAAATATTAAAAAAAAAGTCAGGGGAACTGGGCAAGTCCTTGAAGAATGCTGATTTAGGGAATGGGAGAAAGGAGTTAGAGAAGTAGTCCAACTGGAAAAGAACAGGGGTCTGTGAAGCTGAGGAAGAGTTTTAAGAAGGGGATGGGAAGCAATATTCAGTTTGGTAAAGGGGAAGGGAAGGCTGGGGATGGGAGCCTGCTGATCCTTGAGAGAATGCTTACAGGACAGTGGTGAGGGTCGAAACCAAAGTACAGAACACTGACAAATAACTGGCTATAATTAATGCCACTGAATTGTACATTTATTTTTCTAAGATTGTATTTATTTGACAGAGAAAGAGAGAGAGAGAGAGACAGAGCACAAGCAGGGTGGGGCACAGGAGAAGGCAGAGGCAGAGAGAGAGGGAGAAGCAGGCATGTGGGGCTCGATCCCAGGACCCTGGGACCATGATCTGAGCTGAAGGCAGTTGCTTAACCGACTGAGCCACCCAGGTGCCCCTGAATCGCACATTTTAAAATGATTAAAATGGCAAACTTTGTGTCACCTTTTGCCACAAAAAAACACGTAAGTGGGTGAAAAATGTAAACATCGAAAAAATCATCTCTTCTTGTGAGTGGCCTGAGATGATCTCTGAAAATGGCTCTCTGTTCACTTGACCCAGAAAAGCCTACAAAATCATGCAAACCAAAAGGTTCAAATCTTCGTGTTCACTTTAAGAACACACGTGAAACTGCCCAGGCCATCAAGGGTATGTGTATCAGAAAAGCCACCGGGTCTCTGAAGGACGTCACTTTGCGGAAGCAGTGTGTGCCATTCTGTCGAGACAATGGTAGAGCAGGTAACGTGTGCCCAGCCAAACAGCGGGGCTGGACCCAGGGCCGGTGGCCCAAATGGAGTGCTGAATTGTTACTGCCCATGCTGAAAAATACAGAGAATACTGCTGCACTCAAGGGGTTAGATGTAGATTCTCTGGTCTTTGAGCACATCCAGGTGAACAAAGCCCCATGGTGAGGCATAGAACTTACAGGGCTCATGGTCGGATTAACCGTTATGTAAGCTCGTCCTGCCACAGGAGCTGGTCCTTACTGAAAAAGTACAGACTGTCCCTAAATCAGAACAGGAGGTTGCAGGGAAGAAAAAGATATCCCAGAAGAAACTGAAGAAAGAAAAACTTAGGGTCCCAGAGTAAATTCTGCACAAAATACATGCAAAAAAAAAAAAAAGTTATACTGTTCTCTACACTTCTCTCTATGCTTGAAAGAAACTGATTTTAAAAGTAAGCGGGGAAAAAAAGTAAGCAGGAAAAAATTAAGTGGTAGTTCAGAAATGGAGGTAACAAATACAGATTACTTTTTAGAGAGATTAGTAGCTGAGCGTAGAAATGAAGGATGGCACAGCTTGAAAGGGCAATGGGAGAGAATTTATTTTTCTTTTGATGCGGCAACTTGACCATGTTTCTAGGTTGAGTGTAAGGATCCAGAGGCAAGGGGAGAATGAAGATGAGGGCTGTATAGTGGGTTGAGTGATGGCACCCAAAAAGGTATGTCCACATTGTAACCCCTGGAACTGGGAATGTGACCTTATTTGGAAAGAGGGTCTTCCCAGATGTAGTGAAAGGATCCTGAGATAAGATCATCTGGATTCTCCAGTGGGCTGGAAATCCAATGACAAGTACCTTTGTAATAGACAGGAGAGAAAACACAGAAAGACTAGGAGGAGGCCATATGAAGAAAAAGACGGTAGGAGGGATGTAGCTACAAGGCAGGGATGCCTGGTGCCACCAGAAACTGGAAGGGGCAAGGAAGGAATCTTCCCTAAAGCCCCTGGAGGGAGCATGACCCTGCCAACACCTCGATTTGAGATGTCTGCCCTCCAGAACTATGAGAGAATACATTTCTATTGTTTTTTAAAAAATTATGTTCAGTTAGCCACTGTATATTACATCATTAGTTTTTGATGTGGTGTTCAATGATTCATTAGTTACGTATAACAACAACACGTGCCCTCCTTAAACCCATCACCTTGTTACCCCCTTCCCTCCGAGACCCTCAGTTCGTTTCCCAGGGTCCATAGCCTCTCGTGGTTCCTCTCCCTCTCTGATTTCTCCCCTTTTGGATTTCCTTCCCTTCCCCCGAGGACCTCTGTGTCCTTGCTTATGTTCTACATATGAGTGAGACCATGTGATGATTGTTTTAAGCTGCCATGTTGGTGGGCATTTGTTCCAGCAGCCTAGGACACGAACGCAGGGGGAGGTGGGAGGTATTTGGCCAGCCTGGGGTCCTGAAACAGACCCGGAGCTGTAACCTGGGCATCTAGTGTTCTGTGCCTCCCCAGGGCCAGCACAACCAGGTGCTTGGTTATGAGCTTAGAAACTTTGGCCTCAAATAAACAGAAATTGCAGGATTTCACTTACAGACGTAATTTCCTTCTGCCTTCATTTTTTTCCTCTTTCACTCAGTTTCAGAAAATCAACAAAGGTTTCAGTGCTGAGATTTCTCTTTCTATTTTACTTTGTGTCTTTGAAGGTATGGCAGTGGAGCCAGCGTGAGCTCCAGAGGTCTCTAGGGGAAATCTTCCCTGCGAGCTTGCACCGTGTGCTCATCCACACAGGCCCAGGTGACTGGAAGTCTGTGACTGAGCAGGGCAGCAGGTGGCAAAGGAAGAAGCTCCAGGGAGGCCTGGAGATGGGTCTGCCCCTCACAACTGGGGTGCACAGTAGTTCCTGATTTCAACCATGTCCATCCTTCTGAATTCCAGCACCGGTGGGCCTTCCTGGGGGGCCAGGCTCCCCAGGGACAGAGATGTCTGCCTTCCCACCCAACCCTCCGCGTCATCCTAGTGGAGATGGGGAGATGAGTGTGGGCTAGGATCCCCCTCCAGGCCAGGGCGTGGGTACTATTTTGAGGCCTGAAGGAGGTGGGGCAGGGCTAACACGCTGCCTTTCCCCCCTCCCCACCACTGAGCTTACCTGCTCCCCACAGCTCCTGGAAGTCTGGCATTGGGAGCTTTCGAAGTTCGAGGAGAGGACTTTAGTGGCAGGGCTGGGTAGTGTCCTCTGGCAGCTGCCTCAGTTTTCTTGTGGCGACAGTGATGGGTGGCCACAGACATGACTGGTGGGTAGGATGGCCCATGGGGAGAGCACAGCTCTGACGGGGTCCTCCGTCACCAATTTGGTCATTGCCCAGCCTCTCAGCCTCTTGTGGTCATGGTCTACCCCATCCCCCGCCATAGCAGTGCACTGAGTCCTTCTCTTCTCTCTCACTTGGTGCCTCTCTTTCCTTTCCTTCTCATTCCTGTTGCTCAGGTGTATCTGGAACCTCTGGTGTTTGTCCCCTCCCTGGTCTGACTACTGTGTGCTCAGCTGTCTGGGTCTTTGAGTCTGCCCGCAGCACACAGGGCACGTCACAGGCTCCTGGGCCACCACGCTGTGGCCTCTGGAACTTGGTCCCCATGACAGCTCCTGGTCTCTGTGCAAACCTCCCACTCTGGGCTGTTTCCTCAACACATGGCTCTGGGTTCTTGCTTGTCCTGTTTCCTCCACCTGGAATGGTAAACCCACTGATCTATCCATGCCTTTCCTCTAAGACCCAGCTTTCCTACTTTGTCCACGAAGCCCTTTCCACTTAAGCAGTCCACAGTGCCTTCCCTTTCCTGTGAAAATTTCTAGTGTGGGAGTACTGTCATCCCTCGTTCCTACTCACTTTTCATCTGGCACTAATAGTTTTCATGGATGTGTGTACACTCTCCTTCTCTCCTTCATGCATTTGTTCAGAAACAAATATACCAGGTAGCAACCATGGGCCAGGCCTTTGAATATAACAAGGAGTAAAACCTAGGCCCTACCTTCTCTGAGCTTCGGATATGGTGTGTGTGTGCTGGGTGTGTCTCCCACTGGCTCTTCCACATCCCTCTGCTGACCTGCTTATGCCTGAGAAGCTGACCTACGCGGGGCCATCTACAGGCCCCCTCGCCCCTCCAGCTTCCAGCGGGCTCTGCTGGTGGAGATCCCGTGCAGGAGGCAGAGCTCTGGGTTGGCGAGGGTGGTGGAGGGGGGCTCTTGCTCTCCTGGCTCCTTGCTATGGAATTGCCCTCATAGACATGTCATCGCTTTTTCTCTTTAGATCTTGTAGTGGTTGGTTGTCTTCAATCCTTGGCAAGGGGTGGTACCTATGCCCATTGTTACTGGCCCCATGCCATTGCACCGTCCATCCCGGTGGCTTCTGCATGCCCCGCCCACACCTCTGTGGGTGGCCCCTGTGGTCTGTGCCCCCCAAGTGTTTGTACCCTGACCTAACCGGGTGGAAAGCCTTTCGCAGTGGGAGGCTGGAAGCGGCAGCTCATAGTCTGAGGATAGGAGAGACTGCCAACGCGGGGTCAGCTCTGCCCATCAGACTCTAGTGCATGGAGTGAATGCCCAATATCTTTTGCTTTTATGTTTCTGAAGGAAATGTACTCTTTCCCACTTAACTCCTATCCCACACTACTTCCCACGTGGAACATTTCATCATGCAAGAATACCAAAATAATTAAAAATTTTTTAAAAAACATGCTTTACTGAGGAGTTTCTGGCTAAGGTCTCTGAATGTGTGCCCCAAGGGCTCCAGGGCAGGACTCCAGCTGGGCGGTGGAAGACTTGCTGTCCTCACGTGGGTGGCAATTGCTAGAACAGGGACTGTTTCGTTTCATTACGGGAGCAAAGCATGCTGTCAGCGGGCAGCAGTGGCCATGGGACAAGATGCAACCAAATCTGACTCCGAAACATCCTGTCCTAGCCTCAGCCCACTTCCCCCATGGGGGTTTTCCAGGGGCAGGATGGTAATCAGACAAGGAGGGCCCCTTTGAAGAGGAATTCTGTCAAAGTTGATCTAACGTGTCCGGGCATTCAGCTGCCCCCCACACTGCCCCCAAACAACTGTTTGCTACAAAGCAGGGTCCAGGATCCAGAGGGACCATCTTGGACTTCGCCCACAAGTTTAGTTTTTGAAGTGCCTACGGGATGGTCAGTTATCTCTAGGGTGAGCGTGAGAGCCAGATCCCAAAGCATCGTATGGTCTGCGGGAGCTTTAACACCCTGCTGAAGGAGAATTCAACAGAAAGAAAAGACTGTTCAGCTGGAGGAGATGTATCTACGAAGCAAACGTTTCTTAAACCCCACTCATGTGCAACCTCAAGCCACAACTGGATTCAATTACTGCGTGGAAAGAAAGGCATTTTCTCATAAAGCTGCTCTGTTTCCATGCCTGGCTGCAAGCTGGGTCAGTCATGACAAAGACAAGCCTGTGTGTTGTTTTTGGTGGTTTTTCTTTTCAAGCCCTTCCACCGGTACTGCCAGGCCCCAGGCCGTTTGGATCAGTTCTGTGGGGGCCAGTTTACTTGTTTTGGCTTTCGGCCTCTTTGTCCAGCGTTGATGACAGAGGAGCGCTAAGCCAGTGTCCTGGGTGACCGCTGGAATGGAGGGGCTACACGGCGTGATTCCTTGGTTGCCCGGTGCCTGCCTGCCCCCCAGAGCACAGCGCTGAGGGGGAAGGTCAACATTTTATGGGAGGAGAGCAGGGGAGATTGTAAGGGACTTGCGAGCCTGGGGGTATCTGTTCTCAAAGATTCACAGTGATAACTGGCAGATAACTGGCTCCCTCAGGGCTCTGTGCCACCTGGTCTGCAGAACTTTACCATGAACTCCTTAGTCTTCCCAACAATCCTCTGAAGCAGGTACTGTCGTCCCCACTTGCAGAAGGGAAAACCGAGGCACAGAGAGGTGATGTAATTTGCCCCAGCTGATGCAATCAGTAAGTTGCTCCGAGCCGAGGCTCTTGTTCACGACATTGTCCCAAGGTATGCTGTAGAAGTTTTACACCATGAGTGGCATTTATTTAACCACTAAACCTATTCATTGTTCATTATTCTTAATTCATTCCTACAGTATTCTAACTTCATTATTTCCCTTGACACAGCTAAAAGACCCATTTGTATCATTAGATGTGCATTTTAAATAACCAGACTGGGAGACCCGTTTGGCCCATCCTGCATTGGGTAGACCAGAAATGATCCGTAAGGAAAGTCAGTGGGCTTTCATCAAAACTCTGGCACACAGGGAGGCTGAGAACCAGCTCAGTCAGCTGTCTGCTCAGCAGCCCAGGCTCCCGGCACAGGCTTGACTCTCTGATAGGAAATTCCAGGCCTTCCAACCTGGAATGAACATAGATAAAGCCATCAGCTAAATTCCTTGTAGAAGTTGCCAACTGGTCACCTATACGTCCCAATTCACCCTTGCTCTACATTAATGGACCAGGACCCTTTCGCGGCTCTGCTTTGCCAGCTAGTGTGGTGTGCGATTCTGTTAGTAGACGGGGACGTTGGGAGAGGCTGGGGCTTCTCTGCTGGTTCCGGGGGGCTTGCCTTGGCACGCTCCTATGGCCTGCGAGGCTCTTTCTGCCCCGCCAGCTGGCCGGCCACAATGGGGCCTTCCTGTGGGGAGCTTCCCGGGGCCATCCCTGTGAATGATTCCCACTGGAACCCCCACTGGAGGGTCACAATAGAGTGCCAAAGGTGGGCTACCTCTCATTGGATGGCTTCCCTGGCACCCCATGGGAGAGCTCTGTTGTGATTTCTAGGACATGGTATCTCGTTCAATGGATGGCTTCCTCGCTACTCCAGACAGCAGGTCTCTGGAAAGTCTCACCAGTGCATCCCCTTATGAACTCTTTCAGAGCACCATGGCTGTACCCTCTCCAATAAGGTCTAGATCTCAGTCTTAGAAAGAGGTGGCCTCTTCCTGAATGTTCTGGCTCAGCCGTAAGGGCGACAGCTATTCTCTGTGCCTGTTATTCCTGTTTTCTGTAGAGTAGTCTTTACTTCTTACTAGCCAATCTCTTGTACTCCAATTCCCTGTTAATATTTTCTTATAGTTAACTCCCCTTGTAGATTACTGTGTGGTTTCTGTCTCCTTTGAGACTTTAATATATTTACCATAATATATATATATATATTTTTTTTTTTTTTAGTCTGCCATTTTAAATAAAGATGTATCTCTTCTATGGAAAAACATGTAAAAATTCATGGAGCATTGGAAACAACATTAAAACCCTTTCACTATAAATTTACTAATAAGTAACAAATTAATAAGTTAGAAAAATCTGTATCTTTTCTTAATTCTTAGCCCTCTATCTGCATGACCAGTGGTAACCCTGGTGCACAATTGAGTCTGTGACCTTTGTTTATCAGTTTGACATGAGTTTATATAAGCAGTTGGATGCGATCCCATAAGCCACATGGACCCAGAGTCCACAGAGGCTTGCATTTGTCATCTGCCATGGCAAGATCAGATTCCATTTTTTTTCAGATGCTAAAGTTTGCTAAAATTTGCTTAGCTGGATCCTAATTGGTGGAGACTTGGGTTGGTCCCTGCTTTTCCATATTATAAAAACTACAGTTAAAAATATCTTTGTTGGACTTGTGTCAACCCCAGCTAAGTTTTTCTCTTGTCTCCCTCTTTCTCTTCTCTTAACAGCTGAGCTCACACATCTCCCCACTAGTAGACAAGAGATTATAGGGAAAGGAATGAGAAATACAGGAAGAATGTCTGCCCATGTTGCAGCTTTTTAGGGAAGTAAAGGCTTCAAGATGCAATAGGTTGTATTCTGGAGGTATCTTTTGTCCAGAATAGAGCCAGTATCAGAGGTAGGGGACAATAATTGGTTGGGTGGGGGGGATGGGGGCCTAAGTATTGGGAAGAGAGTCATTCTAGAGACCAAGACTGTCTTTTTTTGAGTGTCTCATATTATAACTTGTGACTAATGCATTAGTCACACTGAGCACGTGGAAACTGCACAATATATACTAGAAAAACATTTAGTTCTCAAGAATAGCCTCAAAATCAGACAATACTTGAAGTAATTGAGAGTGGGAAGCACATTGTAATTACTGCTCTCTGACATTTTAAACCACCAATAACTCAATTGTTTCCTGAATTCCCAGGGAGTCAGGGAACACCAAAAACCTTCTTTGTCACTCAACTAAGTAAATGTTAAACTCCTGCTTAAATCTTTTTTTTTTTCTTCACAAAAAAGCATTCTTGGTATGATGCCCAGAAGGAGGCTTAAGCATAGCATCCTTCATATTGTTCATTTTTTCCTTCATATATCATGTTTATCTAAAAATGATTTATTTCACACTCATTCTTTTTTTTAAGATTTTATTTATTTATTTGATAGAGATCACAAGTAGGCAGAGAGGCAGGCAGAGAAAGAGGGGGAAGCAGGCTCCCTGCTGAGCAGAGAGCCCAATTGGGGGCCGGGGGCTCTATCCCAGGACCCTGAGATCATGACCCAACCCCCTGAGTCACCCAGGCGCCTCTTCCACACTCATTCTTAAAAGCAGCTTTTGCCACACATGCATTTCTGGGTTCTTTTCTCTTATCACTTTGAAGATACTATTCTACCTGTTTTCTGGTTTCTGTTTCTCTTGATAGGTTTCTTTGTCAGTGATCTGCCTTTTTTCCCCGCTTGTTGCCTTTAAGATCTTCTTTTTGAGTTTAGCATTCTGCAGTTTGACTACTATGTGCTTAGTATAGATTTAATTTTTTTTTTTAATCCTGCATAGTCTCTGTTGTGCTCCCCTCTCTGTGGATTCTTATCACTCATCAGTGCTGGACTTTCTCAATTCATTATCTCTTCGAATAATGCCTTTCACCTATTGTCCCTAGTCTTTTCTGGGCCTCTTAGGATCAGCATGAGAATGAGTTAGAATGAGTTAGAACTCATTCCGTCCTCCATGTCTTCACCCTTCTTTCATATGCTTCCTGTCTCTCTGTGCTGCATTCTGGGTAATCTCTTCAGACACACTGGTTCCCTGATTCTCTTTTCAACTATGTCTTAGGTATTGTTTACTCCAGCCATTGAGTTGTTAATTTCAACAATTATATTTTTCATTTAAAAATATTTTACTTAGCTCTTTTCCAAATCTGCCTGGTCATATTTCATATATAGTATTTAAAAATTTGCTTTTGAAAATTCCAGTACCAAAGTCTTGGAAGCATGAATTTGTGCTTTCTGCTTGCTCTTACCTATTGTGGCTTATTTTCTTGCTGTCTGGTGATATTTGATTCTGAACTCATTTTGCTTGATCTGTGGAAGTGCTGAGGGCCTAAGTCAGAGTTACTTACTCCAAAAGAGTTTTTCGTTTGGTTCCTCCAGGACTCAGATGACTGATCTAGCCCCATCGACAGTCAGAGTTTACTTGAGTTTGGCTTCTGCACCTTGCAATGGGCCCAGGACATTGGGGTCGATTTGGTCCTGTACTCACCTTACTACTCCTGCTTGGCTTTCAGCTTACTGCTCCTTTCTTTGGACTCTGGAGGGTTCCTTTGCTCTCTGCAGGCCACATTAAAAATGACATTGTGTTTAGGATCTAAAAGATTTGTAGCAGGAGGGCCTTCAGAGGATCGGCTCTGCCACGAAGCTGGGAGCGGTATCATGTGGACACAGATGGACACAGAAACAAGATATACACAAGCGGAAGCAAACACAGCCTGCACATCGCCATTTAAAGAGAGCAGAAAGATATGAGAAAGAGAACATTTCAAAGCTCTCTCTGTCACTCCTCACATACATGTATGTGTATATACATACATTACACTTTTATAATAGAAAAGTTAGAGATGAGTGAAGAGCTAATACCCAAAGTAGGTATAATACTTCCTTTAATGGACTGAAGCTGGTGTTCAGGGTGGAGTAAACACCATTAACAGAGGCACCAAGAGGGAATAAGTAAGGCCTTATCTTTGAGTCTCTGTTTATAAACCAGGCCTCGCCTCACTGTTATTTTATTCCTCTGGTTTTGTAATTATAAGACTTAGCTAGTAATTCTTCATCTGAATATCCCTTTTAAAAGTTCCCTGTAATTTCCTTATTTACAAGACGGGTGCTCATTAGAGTGCTCCTGGTCTTATCAGGTGGCTTTCATTATGTGGACAACCAAAGAACGAACCGTGTCATTTACTCTCCTTGATGATTTTGTAATTCAGGGTCCTGAAATCAAACAATACCTCAAAGACACGCACCTTGTTTCCTACTTCCGCTTGCAAAGTGAACATCTCTTCCTTATAATATGCAGTTACTGAGGAGCGTTTTGAGAGGACTGGCTTCTGGTTTTTATTTTTTTTATTATTTTTAATTTTTATTATTTTTTAAGATTTTATTTATTTATTTGAGAGAGAGAGAGAGAGAATGAGAATGAGAGGGAGAGATCAGAGGGAGAAGCAGACTCCTCGCTGAGCAGAGCCTGATGTGGGACTGGATCCTAGGACTCCAGGATCATGACCTGAGCCGAAGGCACTCGCGCAACCAACTGAGCCACCCAGGTGCCCCTGGCTTCTGGTTTTTAATACTAAAATTCCCTCGGACACATATATGCCTTCCCCGTGGTATGGCAAGTCCGTTTGGCTCAGCCTCAATCCAGATCTGTGCTGTCGCACTAAACATTGTCCTTTTCTCTGGTCTTCAAAACAAGACGATCCAAAACAGAACCTACTTCTGGGTTGGAAATTAGTTGTAGAAAATCTGATCTCCGAACAAAAACCACATTTGAAAGAGTATGTCTTTTCTTTTATTGGCTTTTGCTCTAAAAAGCAGAGGCTGAAAAACAGCTGTTGGCTGTTTATACAGTATTTCTGATTTAAGTGTTATACAATAGCCGTTTTCTTCTCCACTTAGAGCGACACATTTTTTCTCAGGCCATTTAAGTCCTCTCTCCGTGTGGCCACAAGTATTGGTATGTACCTCCTCCCTCTCCCTGGGTTTCTGGAGGAGATTAAGGATTCTTTTCTCTTTTTTCTTCCTTCCTTCTTTCCTTCCTTCCTTCCTTCTTTCTCTCTCTCTTCAGTTTCTGTTTTTTTCATCTCAGTGTCAGACTTTGGTTTCTCAGAATAGATGGCTGAGTTTCATAGGTCAGAGTTTTGTAGGTTACCTTTTAGGCCAATCTGACACAGGTACTCACACAAGACACTTTAGAGGAAGTTTCTATAGGTGCAAAGTGTCTATAGGTTTATGGCTAGATCACATGAACCCAATTCAATATATACTGAGCTATCGTTATTTATTCTTGAGCCCTGAAACCTGATGGTTGGTTTCCTCCATTTGGAATTCAGGCAGTAACTCCTGGCTCTCCCCACTTACTCAGACATGCTCTAAGGACATTCTTCTTGATCACCCTCACAGTGCAGAGCAGAGCAAAATAAGCAGGACTCATGGAAGCCTTGTAGATGGGTAGGGAGCACTCCCTAACCTCCAAATGACCCAGCGAAAACATTTTCTTGTGTGCTCATCTCCTGCGTTGCCATGGCAATTATTAAAGACTATGGTAACAACACCTAGTTACTTATTATTTCAGGTCTGCCTGATATCAGGCAGTCAGAGCCTGCCTAAAGAACATGTAGCCTCTTCATCTATCAGTTTATCACATCATGGGGCAGGCAACCTCTAAACCAGTTTTTAGAACTTGGGGATTCTTACAAGGTGACATCTGAGAAGCATTAAGAGCTCATTGGGTTAAAGATGCAGCTGCATGAAAAGCAATTTTTATACACTTCACTAGGACCCTGGGTATTTGCAAATGTATAGGGGTAATGCTATCTCCACCCCCCTAAAAACATCCTAGAGGTATTCCTCAGTCTTATTTTTTGGTCACAGATGAAAAACAATTTTTGCTCTTATTTAGTAAGGAATGACACTTATCATTTTTAAATTAAATTATTTTTATTTTAATTCCAGTATAATTAACATACAGTGTTATATGTGATACAGTGATTCAACAATTCTATACATTACTCAGTGCTCATCATAGTAAGTGTGTTCTTAATCCCCTTCACCTATTTCCCCCATCCCCCCACCCACTTCCCTTCTGGTAACCACCAGTTTGTTCTCTATACCGAAGAGCCTGTTTTTGTTTTTCCTTTTTTGTTTGTTTTGTTTCTTAAATTTCACATGAGTGAAACCATATGGTGTTTGTCTTTCTCTAACTGACTTATTTCACTCAGCCTTATACCCTCTAGATCTATCCATGTCATTTCAAATGGCAAGATTTCATTCTTTTTTGTGTCTGAATAATATTTCATTGTATATATACACCATATCTTCTTTACCCATTCATCTATCATTGGCTACTTGGGCTGCTTCTGTAAATTGGCTATTGTAAATAATGCTGCAGTGAACATAGGGGTCATATATCTTTTTGAATTAGAGTTTTCATATTCTCTGGGTAAATACCCAGTAGTGGAATTACTGGGTCATATAGTAATTCTATCTTTCGTTTTTTGAGGAACCTCCATACCTTTTTCCACAGTGGCTGCTCCGGTTTGCATTCCCATCGATAGTGCACAAGGGTTCCTTTTTCTCCACATTCTCACCAACACTCGTTTCTTGTGTTGTTGGTTTTAGTCATTCTAACGGGTATAAGGTGATAGCTTATCATGGTTTTGATTTGTATTTCCCTGATGATGAGTGATGTTCAGCATCTTTTCATGGGTCTGTTGGCCATCTGTGCATCTTCTTTGGTGAAATGTCTGTTCATGTCTTCTGCCCGTTTTTAATTGGATGATTTGCTTTTTTGGTGTTGAGTTATGTAAGTTCTTTATATATTTTGGATACTATCCCTTTATCAGATATGTTATTCACAAATATTTTTTTCTATTCAGCAAGTTGTCTTTTCATTTTGTTGACTGCCTCCTTTGCTGTACAGAAGCTTTTTATTTTGTTGCCATCTCAACAGTTTATTTTTGCTTTTATTTCCCTTGCCATAGGAGACATATCTAGGAAATGTTGATTTTTTTCTACCAAAATGGCTGCTGTCAGAGAAATTACTACATGTGTTCTCCTCTATGATTTTTATTGTTTCAGGTCTCACATTTAGGTATTTAATTCATTTTGATTTAATTTTTGTGTATGGTGTAAGAAAGCAGTGTAGTTTCATTCTTTTACATGTAGCTGTCCACATTTTTTTCTTTTAGATAATTGGTTCAAATTAGATGATTAGAAAAACAGTTCCCTTGTGTGCAACTTAAAACACTAGGTTTGTATGACATTATTCCAAAAACAGGTTTTGTGGTAAAATAATCTCTCCCTTCGGGAGATATAAATTTTGGCCTGTGAAAGACTCTGAGAAATCTTGTAGTGGAGAAAACTTTGTGGAACTCCATTTTCACAGGCTGAAATTCACCTCTCTTGGTATATTCTTTGAGAAAAAGGGGGTCCTACAGTCCGACTTGAAATTCATGTTGTCAGCATCCTCACTTCCTGCTCGGCAACCCAGGACTAGGAACCACTGGGGATCCTACTTTGAACCGCCCTCTCTTATTGGTGCCAGCTCTCCACTTTCCTTACCAACTCCCTTTGCTTATGGCGCAGAGCTCAAATCAGGAGCCAGTGCCCAATAATGAGACCAGTCAGACTCCCACTGACTTACCCAGAGCCTTGACTTTAAAGAGGGAAGTCCTGATGGTTGAAAAAAAACTGGCCTCTTCTCCATGGTTGTCTTCACCTGCCCTCTTGCCTACGTGAAACTGTTTCTCTTCTGTGGCACATCTGCCTGCATTACTAATGATTGTGTGGCTTTTCTCCCTCCTGGTGCTAGGTGGTAGACCGGTGTGGTCCTAGGGGCAGAGCTGTAGCTGGTATGAAAGAGAAAGATGTAGAACCACAACTACTCTTACAGAAAGGGGCAGACATTCCCAAAGTATAGGGGTAAGGATATTTATCCTCAGCCATGTTAATGCCGGCCAGGATGAAGTCTAAGTTGAGATGGGGAGTAGCAGTCACAAAGAAATACATGTGATTTTGCAGAGGGATAAAAGTAGATAGTGACTTAGGCCATGGCACCACAGCACCCAGGTGCCAGCTTCTTGAGTGTGGAAACATCCATCTCAGTCCGGAGATCAGAAACCCTTATAAAATAGTGTGCCAAGGTTCTGCCTACTCGCCCTCTAGGCGTCTGGGTGCAGGGTAGGGGAAGCAAAGGGACAAGGAGTAGGAGGGGGGAACTGACATGTTCTGGCCAGTCATTCCTTGAGCAGAGGCCAAGGAGACTTTTCAGGAGAGGGGGAATTTCCATTGGCCAATGAAATCCATCTGTGTATTCATCACTTTCACCACGCATGCCACAGATTGCATAGTGTTGGGTCACAGGTTTATTTGGTTACGTTCATGCCTGTAGCCACTGTACATTGACACCCTTTGCAAGGAGGAAATAAAAAGTTAGAAACGGGTTGCATAACAATCATTAGTTTCATAGCCGAGTAAGTTATGCATAACAGTGCTTTCAGCTCTTTTGTTACCAATCTGGCCCCAGGAACAAGATGAAGCTGATAAAATGTTTATGGGCTAGTAAATTTTTTCCTGCTAATTTGCAAGGCTATAATAAAACCCATGAACTTGATGACCTGCAGGAAACATAACAAGAACTGGGAATATACAGTAATTTGGAGCTAGAAGGCCTCTTAAGGACCTACAGGAAATGACTCCAGGAAAAGAGATGAATCACTACTTTAAACAGAGAATGATGCTAAGTTTATACTTAACCAGTTATAGCCTGAGAAAAGATGTTCCAGAAGGAAGTGGTGGAAATATGCTGCTTTCAATTATTCTTGCTTTAAAGAATAAAATGAATGCAAGTATATAAAAACAATTTTCAAATGAAAATGGTTACTGAGGCAGAGTATCTGTTGTGTAATACTAACCTTTCTTTCATACAGTATACACAGTCACACTGTGCCCTCTTGTGGAGGAAATATTATAATTAGAATTCAGAAGATGCTCTGACCTATTTTAGTTGTTCATCGGATTTATTTTTAGGAAAGTTTATTCAAGGGAAAAGATGGTTTGCAGGAAAGGGTCATTGCTGGGGCACCTTACAGCATGTACATTTGAGTGGGGTTATTCTTACACTAAAGGGAGCAGGAATCAAAAGGAATCATGATGTTTTGATAGCAAAGAAATATCCATCACAGAAAGCTGGCATTTTAATTATTTGCTTAATGTTAACATGTACTCATTTTACATCTACAAATAACAGTAGATTATACACATTTACGTATTTTATCTCAAAACTGTGGGGTTGTAGAGGGAAACTGAGGCTCAGGATATTAAGTACTGTTTGAGTTTACCTAACAAATAAATGGCAGAGCTGGGATTTGAATTCATCTTTCCCTTATTCCATAAGCCTGCATACTTTCTCCATTGTGCCAAGTTGACTCTCTACCCAAATGTTTCTTGAGTGTTTAAGACATGTGAGACACTGCTGCTGGGTGCCTTAAGACTGATAAAGTGCAAGATACTCCTCATTCTTCAGGAACTTATAGCCTAAATAGGGAAATAAAGACCTACATGGACACTCAACAGTGAAAAACTCAAAGCTTTACCTTTAAGATCAGAAACAAGACAAGGATATCCATTCTTGCCACTTTTATTCACATAACATTATAATCCCTAGCTGGAGTAATTAGGCATGAAAAAGAAATAAAAAGCATTGGGAAGGAAGGAAATTGGGAAGGAAGAAGAAAAACTGTCATTATTTACAGATGACATAATATTACATACAGAGAACCCTAAAGACCATACCCCAAAAATCCATTAAAATTGGTAAATAAATTCAGTAAAGTTTCAGGAAACAAAATCTGTTGCCCCCCCCCTTTTTTAAAGATCGTCTTTTTAAGTAATCTCTGTACCCAATGTGGGGCTTGTTCTTAGAACCCTGAGATCAAGAGTCACATGCCCTATCAACCGAGCCAGCCACGTGCCCTGAAGAAATCTGTTGCATTTCTATACACAAATAATGAACTATCAGAAAGAGAAATTAAGAAAATAACAATTCCATTTACAATTGCATCAAAAATAACAAAATATTTAGGAATAAATTTAACCAAGGAGATGAAAGACCTGTACTCTGACAAGAACAAGACATTGATAAAAGAAATTGAAGACAACACAAATAAATGGAAAGATATTCATGTTCATGAGTTGGATGAATATTGTCAAAATGTCTGTACTATCCAAAGCAACCAATGTTCAGTGCAATCTCTACCAAAATTCCAATGGCATTTGTCAGGGAAATAGAACAAACAGTCTTAAAATTTGTATAGAACCAGAAAAGACCCTGAATTGTGAAAGCAGTCTGAGAAGAACAAAACACAAGGCATCACTACCCCTGATTTCAAACTATATTAAAAAGGAATAGTAATCAAGACAGGAGGGTACTGGCATGAAAAGAGACACATAGATCAATGGAAGAGAACAGAAACCCAAGAAATAAACATATATGACAGGAGGCAAGAACATACAGTGGAAAAAGGAACATCCCTACAATAAATGGTGTGGAGAAAACTGGACAGCCACAAGCAAAAGAATGAAACTGAACCACTGACTTATACCACACACAAAACTTAACTCAAGATGGATTAGACTTGAATGCAAGACTTGAAACCATAAAACTCCTAGAAGAAGACATAAGGGTAAGCTCCCAGACATCAATCTCAGTGATGAGTTTTTGGATTTGACACCAAAAGCAAAGACAACAAAGGCAAAAATAAATTACATCAAACTGAAAATCATCTGCACAGCCAAGGAAACCATCAACAAAATTAAAAGGCAACCCACTGGATGGGAGAAAATATTTGCAAATAATATATCCAATAAGGGGTTAATATCCAAAATATATAAAGAACTCATATAACTCAATAGCAAAAAACCAAACTATCTAATTAAAAAGTGGGCAGAGGATCTGAATAGACATTTGTCCAAATAAGATACACAGACAGCCAATGGGTACATGAAAAGATGCTCAATATTACCAAATTTGAGGGAAATGCAAATCAAAATCAGTATGAAATAATATCTCACACCTGTTAGAATGCCTATTTTCAAAAAGACAAGAGGTAACAAATGTTGGTGAGAATGTGGAGTAAAGGGAGCCCTCGTGCACTGTTGGTGAGAATGTAAATAGGTGTGGCCACTGTGGAAAACAGTATGGTGGTTCCTCAGAAAGTTAAAAATGGAGCTACCGGGGCACCTGGGTGGCTCAGTGGGTTTAAGCCTCTGCCTTCGGCTCAGGTCATGATCCCAGGGTTCTGGAATCAAGACCGGCATCGGGCTCTCTGCTCAGCAGGGAGCCTGCTTCCTCCTCTCTCTCTCTGCCTGGTTCTCTGTGATCTCTGTCTGTCAAATAAATAAATTAAAAAAAAAATGGAACTACCATGTGATGCAGCATTTCCACTCTGGGTATCTATCCAAAGAAAACAAAAACACTAACTCAGAAAAGATCTAATATGCACCACCATGTTCACTGTAGCATTATTTACAATAGCTGAACATGGAAACAAAGTGTCCATTGATGGATGAAATGGGTAAAAAAAAATTGTGTAAATTGTATACAGGGCACCTGGCTGGCTCAGTTAGTAGAACATGGGACTCTTGATCCTAGGTTCATGAGTTCAAGCCCCACATTGGGCGTGGAGCTAGCTTCAAAAAATGTACATACACATACACACACAGGAATATTATTCAACCATAAAAAAGAACAAAATCTTACCATTTGTGACAACATGGATGGAACTTGAAGGCATTCTGCTAAGTGAAATGAGTCAGACAGTGAAAGAAAAATACTGTATGATCTCACTTATATATGGAATCTAAAAGAAGGAAAACCAAGTTTATAGATACAGTAAACAAATTGGTGCCAAAAGTGGGGTGAATGGGGGTTGGGAGAAAATGGGTGAAGGGAGTCAAAGGTACAAACTTATATTTATCAAATAAATAAGCCACAGGGATGTAATGTACAGCATTACAGTACATTACAGGGATGTAATGTACAGTGAGTATAGTTGATACTACATTGCATATTTGAAAGTTGCTAAGAATAAATCTTAAAAGTCTTTGTCACAAGAAAAACAATTCTGTAACTGTGTGTCGTGATGCATATTAACTAGACTTATTGTGGTGATCATTTCCTAATAAATACAAATATTGAATCATTGTGTTGTACACCTGAAACTAATATAATATTGTATGTCAATTGTGCCTCAAAAAAAAAAAAAAGCATGTGTAGAAAAGATATCACCATACAGTTCAGTTTAAAAGAAACAGCAATATAGAACTGTTTTTTAAACAAAGGATGTGTAGGGTCATGCACATTTTTCCCCTATTAGTGCAGAAAAACTATATACTTTCTTTAATTGTTCAGTTGCTTTTGGCCTTGAGTGTAGATAAGACCTGTGGCTTGTTTCTCGTCAACAGAATATGGCAAAACTGATGAGAAATATGTGATTACATGATTATGTAACTTAAAATTCTAACATCCACTTTGCTGGGGTCTCTTTCTCTCTGGCTTTGAGGAAGCAGGTATTCATTTTGAGAACCGCACATTGTAAGGAACTGTGGCGGGGTGGGGGGCATCTAGTTGCTAAGGGCAGCCTCTGGCCAATAGCCAGCGATATATGGAAGTCCTCAGTCCTACAACTGCACTTACTTCTGCCAGTGACTGTCCCTAGTGGAGCCCCGAATGAGACGGCAAGCCTGGCTGACATGACTGCAGTCTTAGAAGACCCTAAGCAGAGGGCTCATTACCCATGTCTGCACTCCTGACCCGCAGAACTTGTGAGACAACAAATGTGTGTTGATTGACGCCACTAAGTTGCTGGTAATATTGTTACTAGACAATAGCTAGCTAGTACAGTTGTCTTTCAGAATTTATAAATTCTAACTCTTACGTGTATGTTTTTGATCCAAGTTAATTTTTTATAGATTTTTTTTTTTTTTTTTGGCATAGGACCGTCCATTTATCCAAGCACCAATTGGTGAAAACATTATCCTTTTCACATTGAACTGTTTTGGGACATTTGTCAAAAGATGATTGACTGTATAAGTGTCAATACACTTTCTGGATTTTCCATTCAGTCGCTCTGTATGTCTGCCTTTATGCCAACCTGCACTGTCTTCATTGCTGTAGCTTTATAATATATCTTGAAATCAAATAATATAAGTTTTCCAACTATGTTTTTTTTTCCCCCAGAGATTTTTGGCCATTCTAGTGCTTTGCATTTTCATATAAATTTTGGAATGCAGATTCATCGCGATACAAAAACACTGCTTGTTTGCCCTGCTGCCCCAGACCTCTACCTTTAGCTTCCTCACCCGTGAGTCACCTGTCCCCTGTGTCTCACAATTTCTGGAAACACGTATCAAGCTAAGAGGTTTCCTGGAAGCTCCTCTTACTAGACCTGAGAAAGGGGCTATCACCCCTCACAGCATCGAGGCTTTCACCAGGGAACTCTTCCCACAAGCCCACCGTAGTGGGGTTCCAGGTGGAAAGTCACTGCACTATTTTTTGTCTCCAGTGGCTTGGATTCTTGGCCGCCTGTGATGAACATCTTCATCTTTGTCTAATAACTGGTTTGGGGCCTGATATTGATTGCATTTTGATGTCTCACTCAAAACTCCGAATTTAACATTTTCTTACATATTTAAATTTAGGTAAATTAAACCACTCAAATAATTTCATCTAGCATTTTTAGTTGGTGTGTAGGGGGAGGTCTGTCCAGAGAATTGAATCTGTAATACAGAAGTCTGCACTCATTTTCCACTGCGTGATCACTGCTATTCTTTTCCTGTTACCATTATAGTGACAGATTAATTGTAGGGAATGTACAGAGCATTTCTGCGCAGTGCGATCACACTGTAGAACACAGAGAGAACTTACCTATTTGGAAGGCCAGAAGAAATAGAGCAGGATTGTACCTTTTGAATATACTGGGGAAAACAGAAGTGATTGGAACCCAGTAAAAGCTGAAATTTTCCAAGTCTTTTTTAACACTGAGATCAGCTCCTGTGGGCCCCCCTGGCAGCTGGGAGTGTTATGCAGCAGCATTTAAATGGGAGATGAACAGTCCTAACCACATGCTGGTTCGGAGGCAGTTTCCTGCAAAATGACGCTATAAATCCAGGTGAATACTTGTTAAGCACACAGTTATGCACCCACAGAGCTGGACTGAAAGCATATTAGCAGACAAGGAGCATGGTGGGCACAGTTTCTCAGGATTAAGAATATGGCTATAAAAGAATACATATACTCATGGCAAAAAGTTTGCAGCACCCAAGTGTAAAGTGAAAAATAAAGGTCCTCCTCTTCATCTAACCCCTATGTTCTGTTCCCTAGAAGACACCAATTTATCCATCCTTTGTGTAACCTTCCAGAGATACTCTGTATATATTTAAGCATATGCCTATATTCCTTTTCTTAAAGGACATTTCTACTAGGCAAAAAGGATCCTTGTGTTTACCTTTTCACAATATATCCTGAGCATCTTTTAATTAATATTTTTTAAAAAAATTATATATATATTTTAAAAAGAGTTGTTTATTTATTTTAGAGAGAGTGAGAGGGGGAGAGAGCACGAGAGCATAAGCATGCAAGTGTGCCGAGTAGGGGGAGAGGTCCAGGTAAGGGGACAGAGAGAATCTTAAACAGACTCCCCATTGAGTGTGGAGCCCGATGTGGGGCTCGATCTCACAACCCATGAAATCATGATCCGAGCTGAAACCAAAAGTGGGACACTCAACAGGCTGAGCCACCGAGGTACCTCCACATCTTTCCATTTAGTACATATTGTTCTACTTACTCACTATCATTGTATGGATGCGTCATAAATTATTTAACCACTTTCCTAAATTGCTATTTTTCAAAGCAATGTGTTTTCAAGATCTTCCTATATCTCCCATATGGAACGCCCTCACTTTTCCCCTCTTGCATGGTATTCTGCCATAGGAATATGCCACAGTGTATTTCTCCATTGACAGCTTGTTCCCAATTTTCCTCTATCACAAACCATAACATTTCTAGTACATGTCCTAGTGAGAGTTTCTTTAAGGTAGAAGTTCCCATATTTCCAGAGAATCGCTCTGGCTGTTGTATTGCGAATCGTCTGGGGTCAGTGAACAAGAACAAAAGCAGGGAAATCAGATGAGAGGCCACTTCAATAGCCCAGGGAAGTGGCAAGGATGGTGGTGACAAGTGGGGGGAATGGGGTATACCTGGGAGGTAGAGGTAACATGATTTGCTGCTGCTCAGGTGTAGCATCTGAGCGGAAAAGAAGAGTCAAAGGGATTCCAGCGTTTGGGGTCTAAGTAATTAAGAGATTGAAGGTACCATTCACTAAAATACAGGATACTGGGAGATGAGCGGCTTTAGGGAGATCAATGGTCACAAATTTTGTTTTGGAAAAATCATAATTCAATGCCCATCAGATTTTCCAGTGACGTGTCAAGAAATTGGAGTTCAGGGAAAAGCTCAGGGTCAGAGATCCTGATTTGGGAGTTACAGGTGTAAGGATAGTATTTAAAACTATGACACCTGTGAGAGAGTGAGTGCAGCGTGAGAAGAGGTCCATGGACTCTTATAGCAATCTAGCATTTAGAATTGGAAAGAGGGAAAAGATTCAGGAAAGGACACTGAGAAGGAATAGCCCTCAAGGCAGGAGGAAACCAGGGAGTGAGGATGCTTAGATCAGGATATTGGGACATTCTTATATGCAGATGAGAGATCCCAAGCAGAGAGGGGAATGTGGGGAAAAGAGAAGGTAACTGCATGACTGATGACATTGAGTAAGAGAGAGGAGATGGGGACACGGGTCACAGGTTGCAGGGGTGGCCTGAGTTGGAACAGAGTCTGTCCTTCACAGTGGTGAGAAAGCAGAGTATGTAGGAATAAGACAGGAGAGAGGTTAGATGTGTGGTGCTGGGAGTGTGTGCAAGACCTTTACTAATTCTTCCTTACCGTGTCCTTGGTGAAATAACAAGTGTCACCTGAGACTGAGGGGCTGGGTGATTGAAGGCAGTCACATCAGGGGTGAGGGGAAAGTTCTGCCTATGATAGAGTCCAGCTGGTCCAAGTTGTGTCATAGAAGATAAATGAATTGGCACGTAAAGACCATTGTCTTTAGCCAATTAAACTTTCCCCCCCTTTTTTTTATCTTTACACAGATCAGGCAGGCTGGTGAGCTGTCTTAGGAAACCCAAGAAACTGAAGGCCAGCTAACAGGAGGAGCCTTTACTCGGAAAGTCAGTTACCTTTGTGGCACGGCAGTCATTCCACAAACATTGGCTGAGCGCCACCACCAGGCTGGGAGGTCAAGACGTGATGGTGGATGAGATGCCTCCTGGAACACATAACCTATGGTGGTATATTTTCCTGTAAGAATAAATCTCAAATTTTGTAACTGAAGTAACTGGGGGAAAAGGGGATATTCTCAGGTATCTGCTGAGGGTAGGTGGAGAGAAGGAAGGTGGAAAGAACTGATGGAGAATTTGCAGGGGGACGGGAAGCACACATTTTGTAACTTGCAATATTTCTCCTTAAGCTTAACTATCTCTTTGACCAAAGTTACACAGAGTTAGTTACTGCCCACTGGGCTACCAACTGAGAGCGTGGTCTTCAACAAGTCCTTTAATTTAGGGGCAAAGTACATTCTAGATGAGGTGCTCTCTGAGGCCCCACACCCTCGTGCTCTGATTCTGCCAAGGAACCCATTTTTTCATTTTGAGCAGTAACTGGAGAAGTTGTTTTGCCAAATTGCTGTAAAGAAAATTCATCCCCAATATTAACTGTTTTTGCAGACCTCTCAAGTTATCCTGTCCTTTTCTCCTTTTCAAGGTTCCAGGCAAATACAAAAAGGTCATCATTAAATGAACCGTAATTGTAGAAGACATGCTAAAACTTAGTTTGCTTTGCCTTCTCTGTTATTTAGCAGGCAGTAATTAAGCCATGAATCCCAGCAGGATTCCTTTCCATCATATTCTGCAATTATTGTTTTGGTTCCTTTCTTTCATTATTCCAAACAGACCCATGCTGAGCTCACACAGTTTCAAAACGACCATTTGTTTCCCCATACTGCAAAAAGTTGTATAGAGTTTTCTATTCAGAGCTGTTGTTTGCCCACAGCACATTTATGTCTCAAAGCTATATTACCTAATGCCTGTTTGTATGTTATGATTTCTGCTTGCTGCTTTCAAATGTTCTCACTGAATGGATTTTAAGTAAATAGAGTTTTAGCCAATTAAACTTTCCCCCCCTTTTTTTTATCTTTACACAGATCAATTATTTCTTTATTTTGTTGGAAATAAAACAGTATTAGGCAATGATTAATTCTAGGCAACCACATCAAAGGTGCCATTTAACCATTTCTTATTAAGTGCTAATTAATAAGTACTTAGTAAAGGCAATAACCATTTTTGTTTTATTGTTCTGGCCTTACAATTGTTTTTATTCTCTCATATATCCTTGCGTGATTTAATTATATTTGTTGCACAATACTAAAAATTAAGTGATTCTAAGTTCTTTTCTGCTAGTGGAGGCAATTGTATGATTGCACAAATCATTCTATATTTTGTAAGCTGTGCTTTGCAAGTGCTTTTTCTTGTACATAGAGATCTATTTACCCTTAAGGTTTATTATGAGTTTTTCATTATCTCTGTATCAGTTAGTATCCTGTGTTGCAAATAATTCCAAGTAGCTTAGACAACAAAGAGAAATATTGGCTTATGTAACAGAAAAGTCCAGATGAACCTTACCAGTTCAGGTAAGGTTTGATCCAGCGCACAACGTTGTGGAGGATAAAAGGATTATAAAGAGTGTCAGAGCATTCAGTAATAAATATATTAGGTTAGTTTTTGAGATCTTGATCTTTTGTATTTGTCAGCTTTTTGAAATTTGTAATGCAAGATGCATTGAATTTTTTTCTCATTCTAAATAATTTTGTTATCCTCTGGAGTGGTTTCTCCAAATTGCATAAACTTCAAATTTCACAAAACCTATATCTATCCCTGCTAAAGGAAGGGTGAGAAGGTTGCTCCCAGAAGAAAATATTTTATAAAAATGAGGGTGAAAGGACATCTAGTGACACAAATGAGACATGACCACTAGGTTTCAAACTTATTTTGAATTTTCTTAGCTTTGAATTCTGCCTGTATGGGTCTGATGAATAGTTTTGTTGGTAATGAAGCTATTTAAGGCAGGTACTATGTGTTAAACTTCTCTGATTGTGGCCCCAGTGATCAGCAAGTAGTTGTCATTGGTCTGGAAAGGGGAAGATCTTACTCTCATAGAATCTTCGGCTCTTCCAGAACTTCTCCATTTGGCAGTGTGGGCGACACTTCGGTACAAGTAACCATAGTTAGGGGCCTCTTGTGGTCTAATGGGAACAAATTCAAACAAACGAGTTCCCACCTTGTTTGTACTTTGCTGTTTGCCAAGTTGCCTCTCTCAGCACAGTGTTTTTATTAGTAAAAAGCATGGGTTGTTCCAGAATGATCTCCAAGGTCCAAGCAGCTGTTATAGTCTGTTATTCTAGATCCTACTATAGGATATATATATCCTACTATAGGATATATATACGTATATTCTATAGTACTCTATATAGTATATAGATATTCTCAGACAAATGTTAAAGGCTTGATTAACACAAGTCCTGGAAATTCAGAGCTGCTGCACTAGGCAGCCCAGCAGATGGTGGGTACTCAATTTCCAAAGCGGGGGATGGGGGTGGGGGTGGGACTAGAAAATACCACTACTTTCACCAGTGGTTGGTGCTGGGGGTTTTATTTGGGTAGGCTAGAGCCAGCCAGCATTCTGACATTTCATCTGGTTAATTCTGTAATGGTTCTTGTTCAATCCTGAAATACTGCGTTTCATCCATCTATTTATATATTTGCCCATCCATCCAACTAATTTATAATCACCTTAGGAAAATGGAAACTATATGTGAATAAAACACGGGTGCCTGGGTGGCTCAGTCCATTAAGTGACTGACTCTTGGTTTCATCTCAGGTCATGATCTCGGGGCTGTGAGATGAAGCCCCATGTGGGTCTCCCCACTCATTGTAGAGTCTGCTGGAGAGTCTCTGCCTCCCCCTCTCTCTCTCTCTCTTTGCGCACCCCCCCCCAATTGCACACATAGGCTCGCCCTCAAACAAATAAAATCTTTAAAAAAATAAAAACATTAAAAAAATCCGAATTCAATTAACTCAAGAAAATCACTTCCAGGGGCGCCTGGTGGCTCATTCATTAAGTATCTGCCTTCAGCTCAGGTCATGATTCCAGAGTTCTGGGATCAAGCCCAGTGTCTGGCCCCCTGCTCAGTGGAGAGCCTGCTTTTCCCTCTTCCACTCCCCTTGCTTGTGTTCCCTCTCTCACTGTCTCTCTCTCTCGGTCAAATAAATAAATGAAATCTTAAAAAGAAAAGAAAATTACCCCCAAACTTTTCTATAACTAAAGAAACACACATTAAAAAAATGGGATCATATTGCTTTGAAACATTCACTGTCATCTGTTGTGAACATCTTTCCATCTGAATAAATAGACAACAATACCATCATTTAATTTTTATTTTAAAATTATATATTATTTATTATAAAAGTAACAATTTCCTAGTGTAAAAGCTATAGATGATTCAGGAATGTATTAAAACTGAAAGACTTATTTTCCCATACCAAAACAATACTTTCAATAGCTGCATGGTATTTTATTATATAGAAAACATTATAATTTAACCAGTCCCCTGTGAATAGTTAGCCCTTAAGTTACTTTCTTTTTTGCTTTTATTATAAACAACACTGTATTAAAATACTTTGCATATAGACATTTGTACATTCCTCTGATTGTTTCTTCATTTTCATGATATTTTAATGTCCTTATGGTTATAAGGATAATGTTTATCAAGTTTGGAAATAATAAAATATTCTTATCTAAGGCAGTTAGGACAAGTAGATGGTTCACTGAAAAAGTCGGTAAAGCAGGGTTTCAAAAAAAGAGGAATTTCATGAAAGACAAAGATGATTCTAATGCTATTTAAACCATTCCAGAGCATAGAAAGAGAAATAAATCACCTAAATTAGTGTTATTATTTTTAGATTTTATTTATTTATTTGAGACAGAGTGAGCATGAGTTGGGTGGGTAGAGGGAGGGGAAGAAGCACCCGTGTGGGGCTTAGGGCTCAATTCCAGGACCCTGAGATCATGACCTGAGATGAAGGCAGATACTTAACTGAATGAGCCACCCAGGTTCTCAAACATCCAAATTATTTTATATGAAGCCAACATAATACTGATAATATGCAATGATGTTTATAAAAGAAAACCACAGAGTAATCTCACTTACAAAATCAATCCAACAATCCAACATAAACATTAAAAATAAAACTTTAGTAGCATATTAAAAAATACCAACATTAACAATTAGGAATTCCAGGAATTAGCAAGGGCTATTCAATATTAGGAGATCTATTATTATAATAGGAGAAAATTAGTATTATCTGTCCAATCGTTACTAGATAGGCATTTGATAAAATTCAATATCTATTCCTGGTAAGATGTAGTAACCTTAGCAATAGTTGGATACTTTCTTAGCACAATTAACTAGATCTATCTCTAAAGCCAGCATTGAGTTTAATGGAGAAATAATATGTTCCCATTAAAGTCAGAAATGAGACAAGGATGTCTAGTAACACTACAATTATTTAACATCATTCTGCAGGTATTAGCTAATTCAGTTAGATAAAAGAGAAGAATTACAGGTATAGCATAACCACTACTTGAAAACAAGGTAATGTTATCCTTTGAAAGTTTAAGGGAGTCACCTGAAAAATGATGTCAAACAGTATGGAAAGTGATTTGGCTTGGTTGAAAAAAATACACACACACACACAGAATAAGCAGCCTTTTAATATAAAATTATTGGTTACTAATGAGAAAAATAATCAGAAGATGCAATGGAAGACTACACTGTAACTGAAAAAAATAAATTAAACAAAATATGGAAGTTCTAATTAAAGAAAAGCTTAAGGCAAACAGCTACATGAAAAGATGTCCAACACTGCTTATTATCAGGGAAATGCAAATTAAAACCGTCATGAGATATCACTTCATACTTGTTAGAATGGCTGGTATCAAAAAAATAACAAGTGTTGGTACAATGTGGAGAAAAGGGAACCTTTGTGCACTGTTGGTGGGAATGTAAATTGGTGCAGCCACTATGGAAAATAATATGGAGGTTCCTCAAAAAATTAAAAATAGAAATACCATATGATCCAGCAATTCTATTAACTGGAAAACATTAACTTGAAAAGCTATATGGACCTCTGTGTTCATTGCAGCATCATGTTCAACAACAGAAGTTTGGATAAATGGACTACAGTGGGAAAATATCATGCAGCTATTTAAAATAAAATAGAGCGACTTGAACTGTTCTCCAGGATACAGTATGGTAAGTTGCAGAATCATCTGTGTGAAAAAGGGATGGAAACCAATATATTTATTTTTGCTTGTTTATGCATAAACAATTTCTGAAAAGATACCCAAGTATTGGTCTGCCATAACAAAATACCATAGACTGGGTGGCTTAAGTAACAGGTTCTTTCAGATGATTCCAGTGCACCTTACCTGCAACCCTCCTCTTAGTGTTCCGGGCCCATAAGGAACACAGTTTAGATGTAGGACTAAGAAAATCTCTCTCTTTCCTTCCTCAGACTTGCTCCTCACTTTCTGAATACTTTGGTCAGTATCACTGTGACATGTAGCTGCTTCCAGCATGTCCGTTGTTCTTCAGCTCACTCACAGACTTGGAAATACAAACACAGAAACAACACACACACACACACACCCTTGCAACTTTCTCCTGAAATTGGAGAAATCTATCTTCTGCTATGCTCACCATTTCTTTTTTAAAATATCCTTTTTAAAAAAAAATTATTTATTTATTTATTTTAGAGAGAGGGGGTGGGACAGAGGGAGCCCGTAAGAGAATCTCACACTGCGCCCTGAGCGCCAACCATTGGGGGGCTGGATCTCACCACCTTGAGATCCTGACCGGAGCCAAACTGAAGAGTCCCATGCATGCTTAACCGGCTGAGCCACCCAGGCACACCTCTATTTCTAACATAGATATATTATAACACTCAAGGTTCTTATCCATAACTTTTATTCATTTCATGCTCTTAAAAGAGACCTACAACGGTTACTCCAAATCTTTTCCACATCCTGCAGATCCCGTTTGTTTGTTTATCTTTTATGGTGAGAGGGAAAATACTTCATTCACTTGAATCTTTGTCAGCATATTGCGTTTGTTTAAGAAACAAACCTTTCAAAGCTGTTCCCGCTGGAGCCCTCAGTGGGTATGCCAGTGAAATGCACCAAAGCTTTCTACGATAAGAGAGACTTGCATCTTTTCCAAAAGAGGAGGGAAGGAAGAGGAGGATGGAAAGAGAGAGGGAAGAGAGCAGTCCATACGGCCAGGCCATCATCCTCAGGCACTCAGGCTTGTAAGGGCCGGGACTCCTCATCTCCTCTATGTCCGTGCCCACGTGCCCTCTGCAGGCCACCAGTCGCCAGAGCCGGTCGTTCTGCCTTCTCCGCCACTTGAATGGGATTCCCCTTCATTCTGTTTCTACTGACACCTCTTTAATTTGCATCCTCAGCACTGGGCTCCAAGCGTATCACCCTCCCAATGGACTTTCCTACCACCATCTTCCCCATCTTCCTCCTCCTCCTGTCACACCCCATTATCGGACCAATTCTCACAAAACATACCTTGTTCACCACACAGGACAAAGCCTTCCTTGGCTCCTCACTGCCCATTAACTAAAGCTCAGTAGTCGCTGCCTGGAATTCAAGGCTCTAAGCACTGTGGCCTTAATTTACCTATCCTTCTTGGCCTGTCTTCATAACATTCGCTTTTATTAAGCACTTACCATGGGTTAAGCACACTGTTAAAAGTTTCTAAATGTTATTCATCTGGAATCCCTTTCCAGGAAGCTGTTCTCCTTTTTCCTGAGGGACTGTCTAGCTGTTTCTAATGAGAATAGAACATGTGACATAGGCCAGCCAATCAGAGGATTCCCTACCCTGCCACAGGCCGGCCAGTCAGAGAATTCCCTGTGCCGCCTGCCCGCCAGTGGAGCAGAGCACTCTAGTTTCCCCCACCTTCAACCTTGGCTTTGAAAAATTGACTTGTAGGTGGGAAGGAGTGGATTTCTCTCATCTGGGATCTAGATCTATGCAAAGAACCAGAGAAGAGCACAGGGAAGAGATGGAAAATGAGAGAAAGGGAAGCCCGAGATATTGTTCTTCCATAGCCCATGGCACCTGCAGCTAGCTCTAGCTCTGGACTTCTCCCACAGTGAGTCAAAAAAGGCCCCTTTCTTACTTTAGTTGGTTTGAATGTGGCCTGCTGCTCTTTGCAACTGAAAAGGTGACTAGAGCACTTGCGGCTCATTTGACCTCACCACTGAATTCAACCCTTTTGACCAGGTAGTGATCCCAGAAACATGTGAGTTGGATGGGGCTTCCCGGTTTTTAAGTGATGAAGATGGAATTTACAACCAGGTTGTCAGTTGCAGAGTGTGAGCTCTTAACAGTGCCTTCCAAGGCCGTTCGGCGAAATGTACCCATTATTTTCTGTGTGCCAGACACGAGGCGAAGCACCAAACACGCCTGCTCTCAGCCTGTCAGCTGCACTGCCGCACACTGTGGCCTCACACATGCCTGGATTTTTATTTCTGGGCTTTTACTCAGGCTATTTTCTCCACCCAAACATGCTTTCTCCCTTGCCTCTGCCTGGCAATATTCACTTACCCTTCAAATCTTTAGTCAACTATCAGATTCTTCTGGAAGCCTTCAAGGTTACCTCACCCTGGAGCGGTTACTTCCTTCTTTGAGCTTTTTTTTTTTTTTTCTTTTTAGAGAGAGAGAAGCAGGCTCCCGCCAAGCAAAGAGCCCGATGCAGGGCTCGATCCCAGGACACTGAGATCATGACCTGAGCCGAAAGCAGCGGCTTAATCCACTGAGCCACCCAGGCGCCCCCCTTCTTTGAGCTTTAAGGTCTTTGACTTGAACACCCTGCTGGATGGGTGTCTCTGAGGGCTAATGGCATACTAACGTTAGGCGTTCTTAAGGAGGTTGGGGCAATTGGTGGTTTGAAGTCACCAGATTTCCACACCAGTCATTTTAAGGGTAACTGTGCACAATTCTGCACTTTTTTTGGTAACAAGCAGTGCCAGTGTCATGGTTATGAGCAATAATTTTGGAGTCAGACAGAGCTGGGTTGGAATCTGGCTCTGCAGCACCAGTGTGGGCAACCTTCAGCAGATTGCTTTTTCTCTTGGAAAATTGCATCAGGCTCTGTGTTCAGCATGGAGTCTGCTTGTCCCTCTCCCTCTTCTTCTCCCAGCCCTGCTCATGCTCACCTGTGTTCTTTCTCTCTCTCAAATAAATAATAAAATCTCTTTCAAAAATGTGAGTTGATTTGAACTTCATTTAAAAATGCGTTTATGGGGGCGCCTGGGTGGCTCAGTGGGTTAAAGCCTCTGTCTTTGATCCCAGGGTCCTGGGATCGAGCCCTGCATCGGGCTCTCTGCTCAGCGGGGAGCCTGCTTCCTCCTCTTTCTCTGCCTGCTTCCTGCCTACTTGTGATCTCTAACTGTCGAATAAATTAATAAAAAATCTTTAAAGAAATAAAAATAAAAATGCGTTCATGAATGTGTATAGATATTGGAATTATCATGAAGGTGGTCCCCAATGGCTAGATGCTAAAGTTGGGGAGACACTGATCTCATTTAATATGCATGACCAGGTAGGCACTATTATAACCTTCAAGAGAATACTTAGAGCAGTTAAAAGAAAACTTAGGTGAAATAACTTGCCCTAGATCACATAGATGGGAAGTGGTGGTTCTGACTCCACCTTTTTAAACTGGAGAAAGGTGCTGGAACTTCATTTGGTTGTCAACAAGAATAAGGCATGAAGCAGCACCTGAGCTGGGTCCTGAAGAATTAGTGGATTTAGGGGCACCTGGGTGGCTCAGTCATTGGGCGTCTGCCTTCCTCTCAGGTCACGATTCCAGGGTCCTGATATTGAGCCCTGCCTTGGGCTCCCTGCTTGGTGGGAAGACTGCTTCTCTCTCTCCCACTCCCCCTGCTTGTGTTCCCTTTCTTGCTGTCTCTCTCTGTGTCAAATAAATACATAAAATCTTAAAAAACAAAAACAAAAACGAATTAGTGGATTTATCCAGTCAGTGAGGTGGGGACAGATTTCCAGTCCAAAGTAGTGGCATGGGAAGAGGTATAGTGGTGTGAGTGAGCTCCCTGGGCTGTAGGACTTTGACAAAGGAAGAGGAGGAATTTCTCCCTGGGATGCTTCGTGTGGGGGGACGCAGAATGAGGTGGGAGTGGAGTGGAAGTGGCACTTGGAGACCAGTCCCAGTGGAGTCCCTGGGGACAGAGGAGGTGGGGTCCCTGAAGTTGGAGGGAAGTGTGGTCATGGAAATGAGAGGGTGCCAAAGCAAGCTTTACTTCGGAATTTCCCCTCAGGGGTGCTCTGCCGGGCTTCTGCTGAGGAAGGACTTCAGTTCTGTAGCATGTGGCAGTCTGTCTAGAGCATGGGGAGGAACAGGTGGGACAGAGTTTGTGAGAATTGCCTTGCAAACCTCCTCTGGCAGGAACTCTGTGGGCAGCTGCCTGTTCCCCACCACACCAAATCCCCTTCCTACTCTGTTGGTGATTTCCTAGCCCTGGGCAGAAAATCTGTTTTCATACATTTATTACTAATCTTATAATCGGATGCATACTTAGCATTTTATAAGTAAGACTCTTGGTCAGTCTTTTTTTTTTTTTCCTTTGTTTTTGAGAGAGCAAAAGAGAAAGAATACATGTATATATGTCCACACAAGCTTAGGGGAGTTGGTGAGGAACAGAGGGAGAGGGAGAGAATCTTAGACAGGCTCCACGTCCAGCAAGGAGCCTGAGATCGGGGCTTAAGATCATGACCTGAGCCAAAATCAAGAGTCAGGTGCCTAACCGACTGAGCCATCCGGGCACACTGTGGGTCACTCTTTGCCCATAAGTTAACTTAATCACCATTTGCTCATTGATTTCTCTCTCCAGTTTGTGGATACCTCTTAGGGACCTAGATGTAGTTCCAAGGAAACTTTGAACAAAGTCCAGGTTGAGATGAGAGTTGGGACCTGGAAGCCACAAGGCCACAGGACATCAGAATATTTATTTCCATGCCAGGGATTTCAAGTCACCCAATTCAACAACCAATCCATCTAGATTTAGAAGGATGCACAAACATTGTTTTTTCTTGGGCCCCTGCCTCTCCCCACTCCCTATTCTACTTTCCCCTTTCTGCTTACTTGAAGAAATACACCTGCCCTGTATTTGTGTTAAAATGATCTCGCTGGATTTCTAAGAGGATATATGTGTTGTTAGCGGGCCCCTCTTTAGGAAATCCCAAGATTTGCTTAAGCTGTCAGTAGGGTTTGAGCTAAGCCCTTTGTCTTCTTCCATTCATGTGTAGAGAAACTGGTGCTCTTAGGAAATTGCTTAAATTTTGTTTCATTAATCTCCGTTTGGATTATGTTCTTTCATTCACTCAACACATGCTTACTGAGCACCTACTATATGCCAAAGTCCTTGCCCTCATGGAGTTCATATTTTATAGCAGTGATATAATATTTTATATGTGTATATATATGTGTGTTATATACACACACATCTCAGGTTGAAGAAAAAAAATAAAGCAGGGTAGCATAGTAAGGGGCTAGAGAGTGATGAGGACTGATGCTGTAGGAGAAGCAGAGAAATATTCTAGAAGACTCAACATTTGAACAGTGACCTGAGTGAAGTAAGAAAATGAGCTCTGTACCTCCCAGAGACAGGGAAGTCTTAAGTGTTAAGCAGAGGAAACTGAACTCTTAGAAACAGAGAGTAGATTGGTGGTTTCCAGCAGGGAGGGTGGGGTTGGGAGAAATGGATGAAGATGGTCAAAGGGTTTAGACTTCCAGTGATAAGGTGAATTGTACACCTTAAAATACCACAATGTTCTACCCAGATTGTTGGTGGGATGATTGGTTTGTTTTTATTGTTGTGGCTGTTTTATTTGGAAGAGGGTGTATTTTTAAGGTGAAAAATAAATAGAAAGTCAAAGTGGAAAAAAAAAAGTTTCAAGTAGAGGGGACAGTTAGTGTGAAAGTGTGGGGACCGGGATGTGGTTTAGAATGAGCAAGGAGGCTGGAGCAGAGTAGTTGAGAAGAAGGTGGGAAGTGAATCAGACGAGCAGACATGGCCATGCCAGGACTTTGGGCTTTATTCTAATAGTGACAGAAAGCTGCCAAGCAACGGAGTGTCTTGCTCTGATTTGTTATAAGGAGCTCTGTGGGCCAAGGGGGGAAGCATGGAGACCACTTAGGAGGATGTTGCATAATCCAGCTGGAGGTGATGGTTTGGACAAGAAGGTTAGCAGTGGAGGTAGAGAGAAGTGTTCAGAATCAGGTTTTATCATCGAGGCAGAGCAACCAGAATTTTCTAAGGGAAAAGGGTGTGGAGTGTGAAAACATGAGGGGAATGAAAGAAGATACCAGGGGTTTTGGCCCAAAGCAACTGCTGCAAGAAGTGCCATTTACTGAGATGGGAAATGCTCGAGATGGGTGGGAATGAAGGTGGCCATGGGAAGTTTGAGGGGGCTTTTAGACCTGCAGACGAGGTATGGAGAAGATGGTGGTATTTGCAAGTCTGGAGTTCTGGGCTGAGGTCAGCTTGGACATGTGGATCTGGGAGTCATTAATCTATGAAAGCCATAGGAGTAGATCATGGGTTGGCAAGCTTTTTCTGTTAAGGGCCAGATAGTAAATATTTGAGACTTTGTAGACCATACAGTCTGCCACAACTATTCAAGTGTGGCATTGTGGCATGAAGGCAAGCCACAGACAATATATGAAGGAATGAGCATGACTGTGTTCCAATAAAACTTTATTTGCTAGAGCAGTAGCAGACCAGATTTGGCCCATGGACTATAGTTGGCCAACTCTTGGACTACCTTATGCTATGGAGAGAGAATGTAAAAATAGAAGAGCTCAGAGCCCTGGGGCCCTCTAACATTTAGAGAAAGTGGGAAAAGGAGGAGGATCAAAGCGACTAAGATAATAGCAAGCAGGAAAATAAGAGGGAAATCACGAGACTGGGGAAGTACAGGTGCCAAAGAAGATGTTTTAAGAAAGACAAACTGATATTGTGGTACCAGGAAACATTGTGAAACACTTTAAGATGGGAAATTTTTTTTTTTGAATGCTCTTTGGATCATTCTTGGCCTTTTGGCTAAGATCAAATGTGGAATGCTCTTTGGGGTTATCCTCATGTTTCATTATTTTTGAACTATTTTGTGACCCTGTAAGTTATAGAAAAATGACAATATTGCAAATGATTCTTGTCTATAGAAATGAATTGTGTTTATTGGAATGTAATTGATGCATTGGTGGAGTTGGTTAGATACAGTTGCCTGGTGGATAGACCATTTCTGCATCTATTTGTAGATTCGTACTAGCATTTCTTACTGTGTTTATATGGCAGGGTTGTTGAATTCTTCTTTGAACAGAATATAATATCTTATTGGTTTCCTTGCTAATTAATGAATAAAGTTACCGACTTGTTCATTTTATATTTTTATGTGAGTCATGATGATACCTTTAAAAAATACCTTTAAAAATTTTTCTTTACAATTAGCATTAAATAAAATAAGGACTGAGAATTGGCCATTGGATTTGGCAACATGGAGATTATGGTGCTTTCATTAGAGCTCTTTTGGAGTAGTAGTAAAAGATTGATTGGAGCAGATTGTATAAAACTATAATAATAAAGACACTTGGGCACAGGGAAAAGGAAATAGATCTATGGAACAGATTCAGAGAGCCCAGAACAAACCCACACTATAAAGAAACTATAGATGTTGAGGTGGCAATGCAGAGAAAAGGGTAGCATATTCAATAAATGGGGCTGGGACAATTTTTTATATGCATAGAAAAAACCCAAAATTGGATCTCTCTCTCTCTCTCTCTCTTTTTAAAAGATCTATTCATTTATTTATTTGAAAGAGAGAGAATACAAGAGGGGGAAGGTCAGAAGGAGAAGCAGATTCCCAGCTGAGCCGGGAACCTGATGCAGGACTTGATCCTGGGAGATCATGACCTGAGCCAAAGGCAGTCACTTAACCAAATGGATTGCCATCTTACACCAAACAATCTCTTCTGGTGCATTTAAGACCTAAATGAGAAAAGCCGAAAGCTAAAATTTTTAGAAGAAAATATAACAATATTTTTGTAACCTCATGATAAAGCAAAACTTTTAAAACAAATTACAAAAATCACAAGTTCTAAAGGAAAATATTTATGAATTTGATTTCATTAAAATAAGAAATACCACTTCTGATCACTGAAAAACATAAATAGATTGAAAATACAATTTCTCAAAAACCGCAACTGTCAGAGGAGAGGTATCTAGAATATACCAGTAGGTGAGTGAAGTAATTTGGGAGTGGGCTTTCCTGTTTTTCAAATCCTGTTTGAGTACAAGTTTCTTATTGCTACTATTCTGCTTGAGTCTCTACACAGAGAGTTCCTCTGCTCTTGGGGAAACATAAAAGCTTGAATATGGTCTGCCAAATCCTGTCACTTCTCAGGGTCATCACAGTCCATTCTTCAGGCTCTGCTCTTGGGGACTCTGTCCTGGCGCTCAAACGGTTGACCTTCTCAGAGAAAGCGGTCAAGAGTGTAGTCCAGAAAGTTCAAAGAAAAGCCAAGTTCTGCAGTACACCCTTCCGCCCTCAAGTTTGAGAGCCAAGCTTGGAAGGCCCCTCTTTTCAAAGATGTTAGGTCTTTGCAGCCCCCAAACCTAACCCAGGCTTGCGCATTCCTGCCTTGGACTGTCTTCCTGCCTTGGCACTGCGTGGACCTCGAAAGAGAGGCGAACAGTAGGATGGGGTGTGTGCGGAGGGTCGGACCGGGAGGCGGGGAGGAAGCGGGTGTGACGGTGTGCCCCTGGGACCACAGCGCGGAGGAGCAAGGAAGCCAGCCGGGCCCCATGCGCGCTGCCCGCACCCTGTGGCGCGCGGGGGACACAGACTGCCCGGCTGGCCCCCCGGGGCGTGGCTGGCTGGGGCGGGGCGGAGAGGGGCGGGGCGGGGCGCGGTGCCTGCGGTCCCCGGCGCTCGGCAAGCTCGGAGTGTCCAACTTGGGAGCGCAGTGCACGGCGGCACCATGCGGTCCCACAATTTGGAGCCGATTTTTGACCGCGTGGGGCACTTTGGCAGGTAGGGAGCCGGGGGTGGGGAGGAGGAGGGACGACTGGCTGAGGGGAGCGGGAGCCACGTGGAGGAGGCGCCGGTGGGGTCTGTTTCTTTCCGTTGCGGTGGGGTTCTCGCGCGGCGCTAGCGATCCGAAAACCTGTCCTCCTGCTCTCGTGGGGAAGTCGGAAGACCCGCGTCCAGACTGCTGACTCTGACCTGGACTTGTCTTCTCGGACTCTGGTGCCGGGACCTCCTCTACAGTGAGCAGAGGGGCCCCGGGGCTGGCCGTGGGGGTGGTGAGTGCAGGCCCCGGCCGGCCCGCCTGCTGCGACAGGTGGGACCCGGCAAGCGTCCTCTACGGGAGCGGGAGTCCCCAGGCCCGGCCGGAGACGCCCGGTCACCCTAGTAGAGCAGTGTCTGCCTGTCCCTGGCGGCCGGTTTCTCTGGTCCGCCAAACCGGCTCCTCTTTCACTTTCCCAGACGAGCGGCTGTCCAGCTCGGCCCTATAGGGTCTCCCTCTGTACCTGGCAGGGAGTGCCCCAGGAACAACCGTTAGTCAGATTTTGTTACCATTTATAGAAACCTAACAAGTGCCACGTACATTGTGTCGGGTGGTTGCACACAATGCTTAGTCTGATGCCCTTGCAGAGAAAGTGTTTGCATCCTTAATGACTGGGAAACTGAGGCTGGTGTGGCCAGGGACCCACAGACACCCTACACTGGGACCCACATGGAGCCACTTGACAACCTCCTTTCATTTGTAAAATTAATTAAGACATTAAAATATTTCATTCACTCGTTCATGGAGAAACGCTCCTCTGTCTGACCCAGAAAGTTTTCGGGAGGAGAGGCTGCCGGGTCCGCAGCCATACAGCTTGACCATTGGAGACTGGAGTGGAGTTGGAATCCTGGCCTGCCTCTTACTTCTAGTATGATTCTGGGAATACTGTGCCTCAGTTTCCTATCCCCAGAACAGGAATCACAGTCATTCCTGCCTTACCTCCCTCCCGGGCTTGTAGAGAGGAGATGACACAGTCCTGCTCTCCAAGTTGGATGCTGTACAGAAGCTGGTTATTTTTCTGTGTCCAGCCCCCAAAAAGGGGGTTAAGTGGTGGGCGGAGGGGCAAGAGGCCCCAGTTGTCTTCCGCTTCCTCCTGTTCTGCTGTGTCAGAACCTCTTTGCACCTGTTACCTGCAGTCTTCACCACAGCTCCCCGAGATTGGTGGCATCCCTCATTTTACACAGGTGAAAGCTGGGCTTTGTGCCTCCCTCTCGGATCTAGTAATCGGAGGGTAGGGTTGGATGTCACCAGATGTCCATCAGCTTCCACAGCCCAGGCTGTCAACTGTGATGCTCTCCTGAGCACAACAAATACCAACCCCAGGGCTCTACAGGGTCTTTATACATTATATTGTTTTATCTTTCTTGAAGCAGAACAGCAGGGGGGTTACAAGCTCAACTCTGGGGTTGGATGTCTGAATTCCAGGCCTGGCTCTACCACATGCTAACTCTCTGGTTGTGAGTGTTTTACTAACTATGTCCTCATCTGTAGAATGGCGATAATAATAGCACTCTAGATATTTATTTCAAGGGTTCCACGGGCAGCCTCTCATTCATCCTTGTAGTAGCCCTATGAGGTAAGAGGTACTAATACCATTCTCTCCCTCTGTATTTTAGGGATTAACTTGGGTCATTATATCAGTTGGTGTTTGGCTACCAAAGAGACCCCTCAGTTGGAAGTTTGTCCCTCTCCAGTAATTGTTCAGGGTAGGTTCTGTCCCGCGGGATCATCCAGGGACCCAAGTGGCTGAGGCAGGTCTGTCATCCACAGCATGGGGCCTCTCCCTCTGCGCTTGAAGCATCTGCCCTCATTGTCCTCACCCACATGGGTCAGATGAAGCTCTGCATGGTGGGAGAAGAGGAGAATGGATTGGGGGAGACAACTCTTAGCCGGCCACAGTCATGTACGTCAAAGTTTTAACATTCAGGATGTTCTCAGTAAGGCATGGCTGTTATTGTTACCTGGGTCCTCATCCTGGTGGGAACAGTTGGCTTGTAAAAGCAGCATGTAGCAAGGTAAGGGTAACAAGCTTATGGAAGAAGGTAAAAAAACCCCAAAAAACAAAAAACAGTGTGACTAGAGCACAGGACACCCCGTTTTCTCTGATATTTGCTTTAATATACTCCTTATTGTTTTTAAATAGAAAGGGAAGTCATTGTGTTTTGTTATTAGCCTTCTTTTAAGGAAACCTAGTGACAATGTTAAGTAGAGAACCCTAATGATCTTTCATTTCTCATAGTCATTTCTAGGGTGAGGAAGCACAATCCTAATCACCTTTAAGAGAGGAAAGCAGGGCACTTAAGAATTAAAAAGCCATTCCAGGTCTTGTCCTGCAGCCATAACTGAAATTGCATAAATTTGGACTTATGGCCCGGGTGAGAGGGAATTGAGGAATCACACTCAGGCATCTATGTTGGGATAGACGGAGAACGTGGATGCCCAAGTTGTCTTGATTTAAGGAGAGAAAGGATTTGAAATATCACCGTGGGAATGGGGAGCCTATAGCTGATTTACATCTGTGGGCATAGGTAGTTTTGTTTTGCCTTTTTTTTTTCCCCCAGTATCTGAAGCTGTTTAGGTTCTTCCCTTTTGACTTTGCCTCAGGAACGTCATAGTTAGCTCTTCTATGCACTGACAGTGTGCCATAATGCTGTACACGTATTAACTGTCTTCAATCCCAGAACAACCCATTTTTCAGGTAAGGAAACTGAGGCAGAGAAAGTTTAATGAGTAAGCTTAAGGAGTTTGTAAGTAACAGACACAAGATTCAAAGCTTGGCAGTCTGGCTCTGGAGTCCCTACTGTTAACCACACTGGGCTGCCACCCATTAGGCTTCTTTGTACAGAATAATATAAATCTAGGACTGACAGTCATTTCTTCACCTGTCACCCAAATTATAGAGATCCATTTTCTAGGGGTTCTGGTCATCTTTGTTTTCCTTGGCTTCTGGGTTTTCTGCCCATTGTGTCTGTATGATTGTTTTTCCATTAGTGTGTCTCTCTAGCTGTGAACACGGTGGTGTGCTGTATCTGTTAGTATTATCCTGCAGGGGCCTTAGGTTGGGCCCATGGATAACACCTGATGCACAACAGTCTTTGTAAGGGTGATAGTGATATGTCACAATGCTAGATGCCTAGGGAAGTAGGGTCTTGTTTTTTTTAAGAAGTTCTTCTTGCAACAGGGAAAGGGAAGTTTGAATTGAAAGGATACTCTGGATCTTTCTGGCACATAGAATGTGTAGTTATGTGAACTAGCTTGGACTGTTCAGAGACTCCTAGGTGGTTTGTTATTTCTGGATTAGGAAGTATGAGGCTGAGAGAAGGAAGGGGAGAGGTAAGCTCACAATCATCCCCAAGAACGTTTTTGTGTGGCATGCTATGGAGTTCAGGTGTTAGGAAGGTCACCTTGCAGAATGGAAGGTGCCTTGGAAGGGTGGGAGTTTGGGCAGAGCCCAGAGAAGACCTAGGGAAGAGCCCAGGGGAGATAAGGAGGGTCTGGACTGAGGTGGGGGAGTGGGGGGATGTGAACAGGGAGGACTATACAGTTTTTTTTTGTTGTTGTTTTTTGTTTTTGCTTTTTTTTTTAAGATTTTATTTATTTATTTGACACAGAGAGAGATCAGAAGTAGGCAGAGAGGCAGACAGAGAGAGAAGAGGAAGCAGGCTCCCTGCTGAGCAGAGAGCCTGATGTGGGGCTTGATACCAGGATCCTGGGATCATGACCTGAGCCTAAGGCAGAGGCTTAACCCACTGAGCCACCCAGGTGCCCCAGGACTAGACAGTTTTAACAGGTGGGATTGACGGGACCTCTTGCTTATGGAGGAGAAGTGGGAAGGCCCTCTCGGCCTTCCACCCCATGCCCCATATTTCTGCTTTGTGTAGATGATGGTGTCTGAAACTCAGAAACAGTTACACGCTCCAGCTGGGGCAGGCTTGGGGCTGGGATCTATTTGAGAGTGTTCTGAGTTCCGCATGGAATTTCTGGGTTGAGACATTAACTAGGCATTTGGATAAATAATGTATTGCTCAACAAGATGCCTCCTTGTCAGCATGGATTGGGTGGCCATTCAGGGCTGAAATCCATCTGGTAGGCACCAGGTGGACAGACTGGGTGTGACTTGGTACCCATTCCAATCGTGCCTCAGCAGGGCGTTGGTGACTCCTTTTCCCACTCTCTGAGGCTTGTAGATATAAAATGTTTAAGCTGATATATTACATATACACAGAAAAGTATACACTGTAATCTACAACCTGATGAATTACCATGAAGTACCACCGCCAGACCACCCATTATCACACCCTCTCCCAAGCACTCCCCCGCCCCCACTCACTACTGTCCTCATCTGCTGCCATAGGCGAGTTTTGCCTGATTCTAAAGATTTTATTTATTTATTTGAGAGAGAGAGAGAGTGTGTGTGTGTGAGCACAGATGGAGAGGGAGAGGCAGGGAGCCTGATGTGAGGCTCAATCCCAGAACCCTGGGTTCATGACCTGAGCTGAAGGCAGATACTTAACCAGCTGAGGCACCCAGGTACCCCTAGTTTCACCTGTTTCCAAATTGTATATAAATAGAGTAAAAAATCAGGTACTTTTGGTCTGGCTTCTTTTGTTCAACATCATATATGGGAGATTCACCCATATTGTATGTCACAGTACTTTGTTGATTTCCACTGGTGGACAGTGTGTCGTGGCATGAATATTCCATGATTTATTCATCTGCTGTTAGTAGACATCTAGATTGTCTCCAGGTTGGGCTTATCACATGTAGTTTGTCTTGTCTACATCTTTTAAGGTGTAGTATGAGGGTGAGGGAAGGAAGGGGAGACATAAGTTCACAATCATCCCCAAGAACGTTTTTTTATGGCATGCTAAGGAGTTCAGATATTAGGGAGGTCACTTTGCAGAACAGAAGGCATGTTGTAAAGGCAGGAGTTTGTACCCGCATTCTGTTGGGTGCATACTGGGGAGAGGAATCACTCTGTTGCTGAGTGTGCCTGTGGTCAGCTGCCAAACAGAATCGCAAAGTAGTTATAACACATTATGCCTCACAGGCTGTTTGTGAGAGTTCCAGTGGCTCCACGAGAGTTATTAAGTATTTCGGATGTCAAACCTTGGATCAACAGGTTGTTCAGCCAGAGAATTTGATTTCCTAGGGTAGTGTTTCTCATCCATATCAAGATCTCTTAGGAAACTTTTCAGTCTTTTTTTTTTTTTTTTAAAGATTTTATTTATTTATTTGAGAGAGAGAGACAGTGAGAGAGAGCATGAGCGAGGAGAAGGTCAGAGAGCGAAGCAGACTCCCCATGGAGCTGGAAGCCTGATGCGGGACTCGATCCCGGGACTCCAGGATCACGCCCTGAGCCGAAGGCAGTCGTCCAACCAACTGAGCCACCCAGGGGTCCCGAAACTTTTCAATCTTATATAGAGCTCTGGATCCTACCTCAGACCTCCTGAAACACAGTCACTAGGGGTGGGAGAAGACAAATCCTAACTTCAGAGGCCTGCCAGGGTGTGTGTGTGTGTGTGTGTGTGTGTGTAGGGATTTCGAGTGTTGACTGTGGGGTTCAGGCTGCCAGGGGAAGGAGTTCAAACCAGGAAGGCAGCAATGAACTAGAGAAGCTGGTGGGTTCCGAAGACTGGGCACCTGGTTGGTGCTGGGAATGGGGTCAACGGGAAGGACTAGAGGAGCTGGGAAGGGGGAGGTGACGGTCAGTGGAATGTGAACTTTTCAATGGTGGAAGCATTCTAGGGGATGAAACTATTTAGGTACCAGCCCAGGTGCTAAAGTGTGTGAGCCAATACCCAGTGACCAGGACAAGGCCGAATAAAGTGTTATGCACATAGCGAGCTACAGGTATAAACAGGGGCAGGGAGGGAAACGAGAAACCTCTGTTGTGCAAGAACAGACCCATCTAGAATCTGCCTGACAGAAACAGAAACACTCAGATGGGATTCTCGAATAGGCCCCTTTTAGCTAGTGATCATCCTTAACAGGCTGGGAAATGCTTCCTGAGAGATTGCCAGGGAGGGAGGAAAAACCTCCTGAATTCATCAGTCTGTTGCCTGGGAGCCGGTGACCCACCAGCATTGCCAGGTGCTCATAGGTAGCTCAGTGTGTGCAGGCCAAGGGCAGAGCCTTGACCCTAGGACTCTACGTGACATCTAGGAACCTGATCCTTGAGGTTAGTGACCTGGAGGGCTGAGGGGCTCCCACATTACCCTTTCAAGCTATGGTCTTAGCCTCTCGGGATCTTTTGAGTCTCAACAGGTCAGGCTTGTCTTTCCAGCCTGCTGTTCCTATCCAGTCCCTCTGTGTGGACTCGGTGAGGCAGATTTCTGATAGTCTTTCTTTGAGCAGGGGCACGTTTTCTGGAAAAACAGAGTTGGCTCCCCTCTAGCCCCAAGCACTCAAGCTTTGGGGCTCTAGGCTCTTCTCTTGGTTGCCCATCCCCCAGAGACCCTGAGAATAGTATCTGTGTGTTCTCCCTCCCTTTCTGCTACTACAAAAAAGTCACTTGATTCTGGCTTACTTTAGCTTTGTGTTTTTCTCTTCTGAACTAGCTGCCGGGGCCAGTGCCAGATTCAGAGTTGAATTTTGAAACTGTGGCCGCTCCGGCGTGTGGCGTCCTGATAGCTACTACCCACTAAGTTGATTCCATCTTACTTTTTTTTTTTTTTTAATCTATGTGGGGTTCTATGAGAAGTGAGGATGCCACGTACCATCTTGGCAGTCGTCCCTGAGGACTTGGGGGGTTGCCTTCTTGCTGACTTCACATCACCACTTCTGCGACTTTGCTTAGCCTTGCCAGCTTGTGATAGCCTTCAGAGTGGGGTGTCCACCACGTAGTGGGCCAAGATGATCTTTTGGAGTACCACAGAAAACACCCATTTTACATATGAACATGTGTATACAAGTAAATATATATGTGAATTTTTATTTCAATATGCACAAGGTGTTAATTCAGTATATAAATATTATATATCCATATATGTTCATTTTATACATCTCTGCACACACATGCACACACTCTTTTTTTTTTTTTTTTTTTTTTGCTGATGAAGAACCCAGCTAAAAAAATACTTTCTCAAAATTCTTTATACACTGGCCTCTTGAGCACCTCTCTTTACCAGAGGCATTGAGGACACATTAACCTCAGTGCTGTTTACTTGAACCCTGAGGGATGCTGGGACATTCTACAGACACCACACTACACACCAGGCAAGGTGCTATAGGAGATTCGAAAGTGGCTGCATTACAGTTTCTACCTTTATGGGACTTTCTTTCAACCTATTATGGGCCTTTTATTGTTATTGATTTGGTAGAGAAATAGAAAACATTCACCTGGTGTTCTCTAAAAACTCAACATAAAGAACAGGAGTGCACTTAAGCTGTCTGTCGTGGCCAGAGAAGAGAAAGAAAGCAATGGGAGAGAACATGAGTAAATGAATGACCGGTGTTTCATTTGTGGGGGATGAGAAGAGTGGAGAGAAAATACCACAGGGGGAACAGGCAAGGCCAGCAATTCTCACAATGTGCCCTGTGCCATCTCGGGGTCTGCAAGGTCCAAACCGCTGTCATGGTAACACAGAGACATTAGCTGCCATCTTTACTCTCATTTTTCATGAAGATACAATAGACTTCCAGAGGCTAGTGGAAGTGTAAAAATGGATCAGATGGAATGCAGCCACTGACTGGAGAAACTAGGATCTTCTTTTAATCTAAGTGGTGTGTGTGTATAGGGGGGTGTTGGAGATTTTATTTTTAAGCAACTTCCACACCCAATGTGGGGCTCAGACTCACAACCCCAAGATCCAGAGTCACACGCTCCACCGACTAAGCCAGCCAGGTGCCCCATTTTTATAAGTTTTCAATGCAAAATGCCACCATTCTTCTTACTAATTTTGTTTCATTTTGTTTTGAAAACTATAGCTGTATGTTCTTTAGTGTTAACATGAAATGGGCTTATTAATAGGTTTGAGCGGGTGAATAAATATTTAAAGTGTTCTCCATTTTAATTTCTAATACATACTGGCAACTCACATAAAGACAAGGCCCTTGGGATCCTCAAGATTTCTAAGAATTTAAGGCCTCCTGAGAACAAAAAGTTTGAGAACAAGGGAGCTAAAGGATGGTTGGAAGTACCTTCCAGGGAGGGGGAGCTCCAGGACCAGGTGGGTGGGCAGCTCTGAGAAGTAGGCAGGAAGAGGAAGATCACGTACGTCAACAGCGCCATTTAGCTTCGATGTGCTCTGACGGCAGCAGTCTTTGTTTCCAGTTCAGTGGCATCATTGTTGTGTCTCCTGGTGGAAACATTCTTCCCTCTGGAGCTAAGATCTTTGGCTAGCAGAGCATAAGGATGTGGGAACAGGAAGCAACAATTTTGTTAACAGGTCCTTAGGTGTGACAGTGAGTGGTGTAACTCTCATTTCCACCCCTTGATTCCTAGACTCATGTGTGTGAGAAATAGCACCATATATCGGAGCTTGATTCAGAGCATACACAGCTTTCTAGAGAATCTCGTCTTAGCCCTGCATGTTGTTGCCACCCAGCTGGCTTTGTAATTGAGTCTTCAAAAGGCGAGTCCACCGTTCAGGATAGTAGGGAACGTGGTAAGGTCAGTAAGTGGTATCAGCAGGGGCCCGCTGCCATATTTCTTCTGCTGTGAAGTGAGTTTTTTCATCATAAGCAATGCTGCGTGAGATACCCCAGTGGTGGATAGAGCATTCTGTAAGTATTGTAGTTTTGGCCGAAGCATTGTGCACGGAAGGCAAGTCTATAACCAGTGTCTGTTCTAGTCAGGACAAAGTGTTGCCCACATGGTTCCGCACAGTAAGCAGACATTCACCCCAGTAGCGGTGCCATACTGGGGCTCAGTGTTGGTCTCTGCTGCTGGCACATGTGGTCCTCAGTGGTGTCTGAGCCAGATCAGCTCACCGAGATGCAGAGCCTGTGCATGACCTGTGTCCCTGCCTCCATAACCACTTTGTTCATGAGCCCAGTGGGCAATGACAGGATGGCTTGGGAAAGAGGCCAGCTAGTACCTGCAGAATGGATCATGCTATCTGCTTGAGGAGGATTTTAATAATCCCTTTGGTGAGCATTCACATGGGACACCAATATCTTCACATTTCTCGCCTCTTCCTAGAGGTCTGCCCACATACCTCCTCTTCAAATTTATTTGACGCCCACTTTTTGATCATGTGCCCTCCAAGTTCTGACCATCCAGCTAAACCATCCGCCACAGCTTACGTGTTGATATATGATCACATGTCTGGCTATTTCTCCTTCCAAGCGAAGTGTAACTAGGTGCATTGCTCGAAGTTCTGTTCACTGTAAGGGTTTCCCTTCACGACTATTCTTCAGGCCTGTACCAGGGAGGGGCTATCGTACTTCAGCTGTCCACTTTCGGGCAGTGCCTGCATATGGTGTGGAACCATCTGTAAAGTCAGGCCCAAGTCTTTTACTCCATCCTCTGACTTTAGGAACTCCTGTGAGTTGCGCCATTGGTGCAAGCTGGAAGAGAGAAGGCTGTGTTTAAAGACTTAAGCATGAGACCTGAAGCAGTAAAGCTCCTAGTAGAAGACAGGAAAGCTTCCTGACAATGATGTTGGCACTGATTTCATAGGTATGACATCAAAAGCACAGGCAACAAAAACCAAAAATAAACCAATGGGGCTACATCAAACCAAAAAGCTTTCTCACAACAAGCAAACAGTCAACAGAATAGAAAGGCCACCTACAAAATGGGAGAAAATATTTCCAAACCATATATCTGATAGGGAGCAAATTTCCAAAAAATAAGGAATGGATACAACTTCTAACCAAATAATTAATAACCTGATTTTAAAAAATGGGCCTATGACTTGAATAGACACTTCTCCAAGGAAAATATGCAAATAGTCAGTAGGTGTATGAAAAAACTTCCTTTATCATTAATCACAGGGAAATGCAAATCAAAAGCACAATGAGATATCACCTTATACCTGTCAGGGTGGCTATTATTAAAAAACAAACAAACAAACGAACAAAGGACAACACATGTTGGTGAGGATGTGGAGAAGTTGGAACACTTGTGTGCTGCCATTGGGAATGCAAACTAGTGTAGCCGCCTAGGAAAACAGTATGGAGGTTCCACAAAAAATTAAAAAATAGAACCACCATATGATCCAGCAACCCCACTTCTGGGTATATGTTTAAAAGAATTGAAAACAGGATATCAAAGAGATATTAGCCCTTCCATGGTTATGGGTATCCCATGGGCAGCCCTAGTCACAATAGCTAAGATGTGGAAACAACCTCCGTGTGTATCCACAAATGAGTGGGTAAGGAAAATGTGGTGTGTACCCTACAGTGGAATACTATTCAGCCTTAAAAGAAAGAAGGAAATTCTGCAATACACAGCAATATGGATGAACCTTGAGGACATTTTGCTAAGTAAAATAAGCCAGACACAAAAAGAATAACTATTGCATGACTCCAGTCATAGGAGGCATCTAAGATAGTAAAATTCATATAAAATATTTATTTATCTATTTATTTATTTAGTTGAAAAAGAGAGAGAGAGAGAGCATGAGAAGGGGGAGAGGCAAAGGGAAAAGCAGACTCCCTGCAGAGCAGGGAGCTTGATCCAGGACTCAATCCCAGGTCTCCAGGATCATGACTTGAGCCAAAGGCAGTTGCTTAACCAACTTAGCTACCCAGGTTGTCCCCAGAAAGTTCATTTTTTAAATTTTGTTCTGTTTAGAACTATGTTTAGTACCAAAATCTGTATTCATCAAGTTCCCCTAGAGAAACAGGACAAATAGGATATATGGACAGATACAGATGAGAGATGTATTATAGGAATTGACTTACACAGTTATGGAGTCGCACAATGTGCTGTCTGGAGGCTGGGATCCAGGATAGCCGGTGTTGTACTTGTGAGGTCCAACTAAAGGCCTGAAAATCGGGGGGCTGATGATGTAAGTCATGGTCTAGTTGCTACCAGGCTGGGTCTGAGGACCCAGGAGTCCCACAGGACCAGCCAAGAGAGTCCCTGACTGTGCACAGGATAGAAATCTGAGCCAGTGGGAGGAGAAAGCAGAGTTTATTTATTGAAAGTATAGAGAGAGTATAGACAGAACTTCTGGGAGACTCAGAAAGGAAAGGAGGAAATCTCGTCTTTGGTCAGGGTTCAGGGGTTTTTACTGAGTCTCGTGGTCTGGTGTACATGTCCTCTTAGGCATCCAGGAACAAGTTAGTATGGAGACGAAAGCCCAGGTGTTATTCCTTAGAGGAAGGGACCTTGGCGTTGAGATGGATGTTTAGCACTGGTGGTCTGAAATACACCTATAACAGCTTCATCTGGTTGGTCATTCTCACCTGGTTCTTCCTTGGATATTATCTATTCTAAAGAAACCATTAACTCTGTGTTCCTTACAAGGAGGACCTACTGTTTGCCTTCTGAGGCATGTATAAAGTAGGCCCTAGCAAGAATAGAAGCAAGGGGGTGCCTGGGTGGCTCAGTGGGTTGGGCCTCTGCCTTTGGCTCAGGTATGATATCAGGGTCCTGGGATGAAGCCCCACATTGGGCTTTCTGCTCGGCTGGGAGCCTGCATCCCCCCCCTCTCTCTACCTGCCTCTGTGCCTACTTGTGATCTCTTTCCCTCTGTCAAATAAATGAATAAAATCTTTAAAAAAAAAAAGGAATAGAAGCAGGAAAAGGAGCAAAAGGCAGGTTTTTATGGAGTCCTTCACTTTCCCTGTTTGGGTCTGAGTCCAAAACCCTGAGAACCAGGAATTCCAATGTTCAAGGATAGGAGAAGATGGATGTCTCGGCCCCAGCAGAGAGAATGAATTTGCCCTTCCTCCACCTTTTGCTGTAGTCAGGCCCTCAGTGGGATCAGCATGCCCACCCACCAGTGGGAGTAATCTCCTTTACTCCATCTACGTATTCAAATGTTAATCTCACAGACACATCCAGAAATAATGTTTACCGGGTATTTGGGCTTAGCCCATTCTTGTTGACACATAAAATTAAACAAAACATCATAGACTTGTAGATTTATTTTATACCTTGGGATATACCATGCTATTTATTTCGTTGCTCAAATTGTGAGCTTTTTCAGATTGATTCCTGTGTCCCTGTGACATGCCCCCAACCTTTTTTTATTTTTACATGCCTCTTTACTTTCTGATTCTATAAGATGCTTTAGCCATATTTTTAATTTTTCCTGTTCTGTCCTCAAATCAGCCATTTTTCCTGGCTCCTTTTAATGAAGAAATGGTATTTAGAAAACAAAATCTGGGCACTGGGTGTGCGTGCTGCTATTGGGATGTTGATGCGGATTGGCCAGGTTTGAGAACCCAGAGGATGTCCTGCAGGATCAACCAGGAGAGTCCTTGGCTTTGCACAGGCTAGAAATCAAATGTGAGCCAAGAGGAAATGAGAGCAAGGTTTATTGAAGACATAGAGAGAGCAGATATAGACAGTCTCTGGAAAAGTCAGAAAGGAAAGGAGAATGAGTTTCATCTTTGCTTGGAGTCCGGGGTTTTTATTGGGGATGGTCTGGTGCAGCATCTTCTCAGATATCTGGGAACAAAGATGAGTGTTTAGTTGTCCCCCATAAGTCACTTATGCCTTGCAGCCAGGGGTCTTGATGAGTTCGTGGTCTTGGAAAACATTCTTTATGACTCCACGTGGTCACTCCTTAGATGCTATCTACTATACTGGAAGTCTCCAAAGAAATCATGAACTCCTTGGCCTTTATAAGGAGGACATGCATTATCTGTTCTGTAAGGCATGTGTAAGGGGTGGGGTGTAGGTCCTAGCAAGACTAGAAGCAGGAAAAGTAGTTTTTCATGGGGTCCCTTTAGTTCCCTGTCTCAATGTCATTACTTGTGGGTTCACCTAACAGAGTTATGTATATATGATAACAAATAACACATGTATGTATGGAAACATTTCTGTATTTATCCATCTGTATATATATTAAGCTAAATGTGATGAATACCCTTCGTATTTACTTACAGTCTTTTTGAACCTGTAGGCCAGATATAGTAACTTGCTTTTTTTCTCTTTACAGATTTCAGAAATTCCTCTATTTTATATGTGCCTTCCAGAACATCTCTTGTGGTATCCACTACTTGGCATCTGTGTTCCTGACAGTGTCCCCCTACCATACTTGCAGGCCTCCAGGCAACGTGAGTCAGGTTCTTTTTGGCAATATCTCTATTTGGAGATTGGAGGACATCTGGATCCTGTTTTTCACAGGCCATAAAGATCAGATTATAGTGCAGCTGCAGAATGGTGAGGTCTGGGAACTGACAAGTTGTCACCGATTCCGGAGGGATGACAATTCTGTTTTGAACTCTGATTATAATGGCCAGAAGAGTAGCTTTCCTTGTATGGATGGCTACATCTATGACAAGAGCAAGTGGGACAGCACCGTGGTGACTCAGTGGGATCTGGTCTGTAACCGAGAATGGTATGCAAAGATGGTCCAGCCCGTATTTATGGTGGGAGTCCTGCTGGGAGCGATGATTTTTGGCCACTTTTCTGACAGGTAATATGAAGTATTTAAGTTTGTTGCATCAGTGTAAGGCTCATTTTCCTATCTGGTTTTCTTAGAGGTCAGGAAATTATGTTGAAAATTTTAGTCATATTCACACCTCCTATCTAGATACCTACCTCTTTGCTGATCTGTTATTTAGGGATACACAAAAAACCTAGTAGTTAGAGCATGCGTTCTGATGATAGCTGACCTGGGTTCAGATCCTGGTTGTACCTTACTAGCCATGAGCCCTGGGAAAATTGTATGACCTGAGTTTCAGAAACTAGTTTGTAAGCTGGTGATGAAAATAATAGCACTCACTTCAAAGGGTTATTGCAAAATTAATGCAGAAAAATTACCTTGGACATATAGCAACTCAATAAATACTTGTTATTACTTGAATATGTATAATATATATATATGTGTGTGTGTGTGTGTGTTTAAATATACTTGCTTTTTAATAGATATAGCCTGGTTCTAAGCAGTACTATCTGTGAAATTGTGGATTTGATACACTAGCCATATTTTCTTTAAAAAAACACACATAAAAATGGGTACATAACATTTAAATAAAGCAAAGCTCCTCCCTATGGACATGGACTACGCTTTAAGTACCTGGGCTAATACACAGAGATGAATTTATTTGGTCCCGTAGTTGTGAATTCTACAGGCATGTGCTGGATCCCTGGAACCTGAAGGCAGCAGCTTAGGTCAAAATCCCTGCTGTTGGCGTGAACTAGTCTAATGGGGCCAACAGACATGTCCAGAATAAAAGTATAGGGCTTTGTTGTAGCTGGGGCCATACTAGAAGTGAAAGCCAATGGAGGGAGAGTCTATGGAAGCCTAAAGGGAGGAGTGCCCAGGTCTCCCCACTTCTCACTCACATCCTGTGAGGTGCTGTTTGAATAATGAAATTAGGGAAGTGGAGTGTAGTTATTATTTGGTGGCTGAAGTTATGTTTCTGTGATTAAGAATCTTCTTTTCTGTAACTTCTTTCCTGGTAGTTGTGTGGAAGGTGTGGAAATGGGGTCAGTCAAAACCAAAACACATGATCAGAAGGCACCATGAGTGAGAGTCAGCAGAAGCAGTAGGCAGCAAAAGCAGCCCTTCTGCACAAAGACTTCAAATACTAGAATTGTCAGGGGTAGGTTAAAAATCCACTATGTTCACTGCTCTTAAAGGAATAGATGACAAGCTTAAAATTATTGATAAAAATCTGGATATTGTATTTTAACAAAATGAGAAAAATTAACTAAATTTATTTATTTATTTATTTAAAGTAAACTCTTTGCCCAACATGGTACTTGAACTCATGACCTCAAGATCAAGAATCACATGCTCCACCAATGGAGCCAGCTAGGCACCCCCTGGAAATTGTATTTTAAAATGTTATAAAATTGAAGATTAACTGCTTCGAACATCTAGAAATACAGACCAAAATAAGTGACTGACAAATTCCTGGTAGTTGTGACAACCTGTTATATACAAGTAAAGAAAGAATGAATAAAATGGATGAGAGCTCAGAAAAAAATTATTAATAATAAACATCAGAGAGACAGATGGAAAATATGAGAGATTAAAATTCATGATGATGGAGGGGTAAGGTCTGAAATATACTTGGTATTAGAAACTAATCAATGGAATTTACTACATTAACAGAGTAGAGGACAAAACTCATATTTGCAACTCAGTAAATGCAGGAAAAAAATTGTTAAATTTCAAAATTAATTCATGACAAAACTAAAAGTAGAAGAATGTCCTTAATCTAATAACAGGTATCTACAAAAAGACCTACCATGAACATCTTAATGTAAAATGTCAAAAGCTTTTGTTTTGGAATCAGGAACCTACAAAGATATATGAAACACTGCTTCTGCCTAGTTTTGTGCTGGAGATTCTAGTACTATAAAGCAAAACAGTGAAGGAAAAAAGAGGGAGAAACAGAAGGAGAGAGAAATGCCCAAGCAGAAAGAAGAAAAAAAGTCATTATTTTTAGCATATAATTGTGTATGAAGAAAATCCAGCAGATGAATTGTTAGAATTAATGAACATTTAATGAGGTTGCTTGATATGTTATCAATATATATAAATTAATTATGTTTATATCTACTAGGAGTAAATAGAAAAATTTTTAAATGCCATTGCAGAGTCCAGAAATGAAGTCAAACTTACACAGTCAATTAATCCCTAACAAAGGAGGCAAGAATATATGATGGGGAAAAGACACTCTTTTCAATAAATAGTGCAGGGAAAACTGAACAGCTGCATGCAAAAAAATGGAACTGGACCACCTTCTTACATCATACACAAAAATAAGTTCAAAACGACTTAAAAACCTGAATATGAGACTGAAACCATGAAATGCATAGAAGGAAACATAGGCAGTAATCTCTTTGACATTGGCCTTAGCAACATTTTTCTAGCGATATCTCCTCAGGAGAGGTAAATAAAAAACAAAAATAAATTATCAGGGCTACCCAAGAATAAAAGCTTTTGCATAGTGAAGGAAACCATCAACAGAATGAAAAGGTAGCCTATGGAATGGGAGAAGATATTTGCAAATGATATACACATAAGGGGTTAGTATTCAAAAGCTACAAAGAACTTATACAACTCAACATCAGAAAAATAATCTGATTAAAAAAGAGGCAGAAGAAAAAAAATGGGCAGAAGACATGCAGATGGCCAACAGACATGAGAAGATGCTCGACATCACTAAATGCAAATCAGAACCACAATGAGATACCACCATACACCTGTCAAAATGGCTAAAATAAATTAAAAAAAAAACAAGAAATAACAAGTGTTGGTGAAGTTGTGGAGAAAAGTCACCCTTGTGCACTATTAGTGGGAATGTAAATTGGTGCAATCACTGTGGAAAAATAGTAAGGAAGTTTCTCAAAAAATTAAAAATAGGAATATCATATGATCCAGTAATTCTACCACTGACTATTTACCCAAAGAAAATGGAAACACTAATTTGGAAAGATATATGTATTCTTATGTTTACTGTAGCATTATTTATAATAGTCAAGATATGGAGGCAACTTAAGTGTCCATTAATAGATGAAGGGATAAAAAGTTGTGATATATAAATAGTATATTAATACAATATATTTTATTTATCAATATATTATATATTAATAAATTGAAATAAAATGTATCAATATGCTAATAACACAGAATGCATAATATGACCTAACATTAATAATTATATAAGTATTATATAAATATAAATATGTACTATATAATAAATATAAATATACAATAAATATATAACTAATAATACAAAATAAAATAATAAGTATTAATAAAAGTAATATTAATTATAATGAAATGTAATAATAGAACTTATAATATAATATGTAATATATATATAATGTTACATGGGTGAATAATATTCCAGCCATTTGCAGCAACATGGATGGACCTGGAGGGCATCATGCCAAGTGAAATAAGTCACAGAAAGTCAGGGACGCCTGGGTGGCGCAGTTGGTTAAACGACTGCCTCCGGCTCAGGGCGTGATCCTGGAGTCCTGGGATCGAGTCCCACGTCAGGCTCCCAGCTCCATGGGGAGTCTGCTTCTCCCTCTGACCTTCTCCTCGCTCATGCTCTCTCTCACTGTCTCTCTCAAATAAATAAAATAAAATCTTAAAAAAAAAAAAAAAGTCACAGAAAGTCAAATATCATATGACTTCACTTACATGTGGAATCTAAAAAACAAAACAGATGAACAAACAAATAAACAAAAAGCAGGACCAGACCCATAAATACAGAAAACAAACTGTTGGTTGCCAGAGGGGAGACAGTGCTGGTGGTGGGTGAACTGAACAAGTGGGAGATACAGGCTTCCAGTTATGGAATGAGTAAGTCATGGGGACAAAAGGTAGAGCACAGGAAATATAATCAATGGTATTGTAATAGCCTTGTGTGGGGACAGGTGGTAGCTACCCTTGCGATGAGCAGAGCATAATGTATAGAGTTGTTGAATCATTATGTTGTACACTTGATACTAATGTAACAGATGTCAACTATGCTTCAATTAAAAAAAATAAGTTTAAAAAATGCCATTGTAAAAACTTAAAAATATAAAATATATAAGGATAAATCTTTTTTGGATAAATCTTTTTTTGGTAAATCAAAAAGTATATAAACTCTTTATGGAGAAAATGACAGACATCAAGAATCAAATCATTGAGATAAATAGATATATCATTAGACAAACAGTTGATAGTTCCTTAGGGGACCCCATACAGAGTAGTGCAATTATAGATATAACTATGGAACAGATGAGGCATCGCACATCAGCAGGAAAAGGAATAATAAGGGTACTGGGACAACTGTATAGCCATATAGAAGAAAATAGAACTGGTGTCCCTTCCTCACACCTTACAATACAAACATCAGAAGGATTAAAATCCAGGGTTAAAGTTCCATATGTGAAAGGAAAAACTATGTAACTTTAGAAAGATAATAGGGGAGAACATTTTCAGAACCTAATTGAAGGAAGGGAAGATTTTTTTTAAGACGTAAAAAGTGCTAACCATGAAGGAAAAAATGAATAAATTTGACTTCACTAGAATTTAAGACAAGCTAGAGAGAGAGAAAAAGAGAGAGAATATTTGCTTTACATATAACTAAAAGATTAGAATCCAGGATACTTACAGGACTTTATATCAATAGGAAAAAGATAGACAAACCCACTAGAAAACTGGGAAAAAGATTTGAAGTCACTTAATAAAAGAGAAAATCCAGACAGCTAATGGAAAGATGAAAGGGGTGTCAATGATCTATAACATACTGTTTATTTTTGACCAGTTGTCAAAAGTAGAAAGTCTTGTAATGCCAAGTGTTGGTGAGGATAATGGGTAATAGGATCTCTCGCCCTGCTGGTGTGAATGCAAATTAAGACTGCAAATCAGGAAAACTTTGAAGAATCATTTCTCATTATACAGAAAATTTGGAGATGTGCACAACTCACATGTCCTAGAGGTTGGGCTTTGGAGATGCCCCTGCACATGTCCACATGGGTATGTGCGTCAGAAGTCTCTTACAGCATTGTTGCTACCAGCCTGGCCATGCAAGGAACCCAGATATGCTTCAGCCATGTTGTAGACACACGTATGGCAGTATTTCTTGCTGTGGGTTGTGCGGCCATGCAATGGATGAAACATCACTCAAACAACAGAGAGGAATCTCCAAAAATGGTATTGAGTGAAAGAAGCAAGACATAAAATAAGATGTACAGTACTATTTGATGATAGAAAGTTCAAAAGCTAGCAAAAGTAACCTATCTTGTTTTGGGCTGTCTATAAACATGGTAAAATGGAATGAAAAACAAGGAATTAATGGTTGCTGAAATTAGGATAATGGTCCCTCCAAAAAGGGGGCAAGGATTTGGGTTTGGAAACACCAAGAGAGATGTGAGAAGCTATTGGGAGGGTGGCAATGGTCCCTTTCTTACTTTGGGTTGTGAAATCATAGAGGTTTGAGTCTTTATTATTCTCCAAATTGTACATACGTTTTTGTAGGCATTCTTTTGTATGTATGATGTAATAAAAAGGCAAGGAAATAAGATCTGATTCCATCATTATAGAGCTAACAGTGGAGGAGAAAGACTTTTTTTTTTTAAAGATTTTATTTATTTATTTGACAGAGAGAGATCACAAGCAGGCAGAGAGACAGGCAGAGAGAGAGGAGGAAGCAGGCTCCCTGCTGAGCAGAGAGCCCGATGCGGGCCTCGATCCCAGGACCCTGAGATCATGACCTGAGCCGAAGGCAGCGGCTTAACCCACTGAGCCACCCAGGCGCCCGGAGGAGAAAGACTTTTAAGTAGATAATTTCAATGAAATGTGACAAATGCTTTTAAAATAACAACTCACATTTACACACCATTTACTATGCACTAGGTGCTATTTTAAATGTCCTGTGTATTATCTCATTTAATTATTTAAAGAAGTCTGGGAGGTAGGCGGTATTGGCCCTATTTTAAGTACCGGTGTAGAAAAGGAGGCACAGAAAGTTTATTTGGAGGGTAAGCAGTGGAGCTGGGATTTGAACCCAGGCCTGAACACCTGATTACTACAGTGCGTTGTCTCTTCATTTCTGCTGCAAGACCCCAGGGGATGGTCAGAAAAGCCTGCACGTTTGACCTGGGTTTTAGATGCTCGCTGGGAATGCTTTCTAAGGGGGAGGAAACCCAATTTTATGTCACAAGATAGCCTAGCACATTCAGGGAATTGTGGGGAGGCCCATTTGGCAGAAGTATAGGATGGATAAAGGTAGTGAAGCCAAACTACACCCAGCTTTGTTTTTATTTCTGGGAAGTGTGATTGGGGAGTGCGCTCCCCAAAAAAGCACTTTTTACGACATTAGGAGGGCTAGTTGGGAGGTCTTTGGAATGAAAGAGGTAGGAAATGGTGAAGGCAGGGGAGACAGAGAGGGTAAGGTGGACACATATTGAGGAGGCATTTTTTTTTTTAAGATTTTACTCATTTATTTGAAAGAGAAAGGGTGAGAGAGAGAAAGCACAATCAGGGGGAGCAGCAGGCAGAGGGAGAAGCAGTCTCCCCGCTGAGTAAGGAGCCCGACGTGGGACTCGATCTCAGGACCCCAGTATCTTGACCCAAGCTGAAGGCAGATGCTTAAATCGACTAAGCCACCCTAGTGACCCAAGGAGGCATTTTTAAACTGACATAATTTGGTGACCACTATGCAGGAGGAAGAGGATTTGGGGAGAATACCAACCAATTCAGGAAACATGAGGGAAAGAGCCACTTTAGACGAAAGGGAAACATGTTTGAGTATGTTTTCCAATGAGCATGTCCGATCCCTAGATTAAGAAAAAAAGGGAGAATCGAAACATCACCACCAGCAATAATAAAAGGTGGCAGCTGTGCAAGACATGCAAATGGAGAAGAACCAGTAGGAGCAGAAGGCCAGGAGGAAGTTAATCTTGTGTCTTTAGGAATCCGAGCCAGGCCAGGGGATGACAAGAAAGGGCAGAGCGCGTGCAGGAGAAGACTTGAGGAAATGCCAGCATTGAGGCAGGTGGGCCCTCACCGCAAATGTGGAAAAGGGAGTTCTGCAAACTGATACAGGGAGTGGGCCTTCAGGAGCAAGAGCGTCCGTGACACTAGAGAGAAGCATGTGAAGACTGAGGGAGGCAGCCTGGAGGTCTGTGGGGACTGGAGAGCGATCTCAGGAAAGCCAGTGGTGACCTGGTGGTCAGTGGCTAAGGAAACGTAGGAGTTGGGGAAGTAGGGATTTCTTAGGGAGAAGCCATCAGTGGAAGAAAGGCAGGATGTAATGTGGCTGAAAGAGGGACGGGGTCCAGAGAAGGTTCTTGTCGTTGGCTGGAAAAGACTTAAACTGAAAGGAAGGAGTCAGAGGAGAGAGAAAGAGGTAAACGAAGTATTTGTTAGAGGAAGTTCTCAGGGGAGGTGGGAAGAGGCATGATCCAATACAAAGACTGGTATTTGGAGAGGAAAGGGTGTGTATCTCTAGAGCAGAGGGAGGAAGAGAGAACTGAGTGCAGACATAGGATGTGTTGGCAAGTGGACAGAGCAGGAAGTCGTGGGGCTTTCTCTGATGGTCTCTGTTCTGTGCAGGAGATGGGTGGTAGAGACATTGTGGGTGGTAGATGGGGTTGATGGGGGATGGGTAAAACATATGAAATGGCATTCAGGGCTCAGATGAGTTTGGAGAATGTGGGTGTGTAGGGCCAACCATTCCTGCTAGTATGTGTGGGAGCATAGAAGGCTGATGTTGTGCAGAGGATGGTTTTTTAAAATTTGCTTCCATATCCTCTGCCTTACGAGGCAGATGTCTTGGTTGGAATCTCAAAGCTATGTTCTTTTGCCTTGAAATGATCTCTCAGGGATAACTCACAGGGAGAAAATCTTTGAGAACCACATATCTAATGAGGGTTCAGTATCCTGAATATATAAAGAACTCTTACAAGTCAATAATGAAAAGACAAAGAACCCAATTCAAAAATGGGAAAAGGATTTGGATTGATATTTCTTTAAGGAATGTATACAAATGGCCAATAAGCACATAGGAAAATGTTCACCACCATTAATCATTAAGGAAATATAAATCAAAACCACAATGAGATACCCCTGCACATTCACTAGGATGCCCATCCTCAAAAAGATAGGCAACAACAGACAAGTGTTGCCAAGGATGTAGAGAAATTGGTCCCCTCATACGTTGTGAGCAAGATTATAAAAATGGGGCAGCCGCTTGGGAAAACAGTTTGGCAGCTCGTCCAAATGGTTAAACATCGAGTTACCGTATGACCCAGCCCTTCCACTCCTAGGTATACACCCAAGAGAACTGAAAACATAAATTCACACAAAATTTTGCTTACAAGGTGTTCATGGCAGCATTATTTTCAAGAGCCAAAAAGTAGAAACAATCCAAATTTACATCAAGTGATGACTACGCAAACAAATGTGGAATAGCCGTATGTCGGAGTGTTATTTAGATCCAAAAAGGAAGGAAGTGCTGCTGTACACTTTCAGCACCCAGGTGCAGACAGCATACACGCCACAGCCACAGACGCTCCAAGACGAGATTTGAAGACGGAATGCTAAGTGATAGAAGCCAGCCGCAGCAGGTCATATGTTCTGTGACTCTGTTCATATAAAATCTCCAGAACAGGCAAATCTCTAGAGACGGAACTGTGGTTGCCAGGAACCAGAGGGAGCAGAAAAGGCAGAATGATGGCTCCTGGGTGCACAGTATCTTTTTGCAGTGATGAAAATGTCCTGGAATTAATTCGTCATGAGCGTGGTGCAACTTTGTAAATATACTACAAGCCACTGTAGTGTAGCCTTTTTTTTTAAAAAAAAAAAGGTTGAATTTCATGGTCTGCGAATTATATCTCAATTTTAAAAAATCAGTCAGGAATGCAATTTGTTTGCTTTTTAGACAAAGAAATGCCCCCTCCCCATTAGGAAAATATGCGGCAACTAAGCACCTTGTTCCAGGAGCAGAACGTAGCAAGACCTCTGTTTTTGTTTTGTTTTAAAGATTGTATTTATTTATTTGACACAGAGAGAGAGACAGCATGAGAGGGAACACAAGCATCAGGAGAGGGAGAGGGAGAAGCAGGCTTCCCATTGTGCATGGAGCCCAGGGGGCTCATCCTAAGACCCTGGGTTCATGATCTGAGCTGAAGGCAGACGCTTAACCACTGAGCACCCCAGGCACCCCAGTACAGAAGCTATTAAATACATAGGTAGTACTTACCTTTCGTGAATTAGAGAGGATGCTTGAACTGTTACTAACCATACCTTGATTTTCCCGCTGTGCGATTCTTATTTTTCAGGATAGGAAGGCGGTTTGTCTTGTGGATCACAAGCACTGGAATATTTTTCTTTGGCGTCGCCGTGGCGTTCTCATCTGATTTTTACAGTTTCATGATCACACGCTTTCTTCTTGCTATGGTGAGTTGTGTGTGTGCTTTTTAAAACAAACAAACAAAAAACATCTCATTAATTCTTCTGCTGTATTTTCATCTCGAGCCTGTCTCAGTTTGGGTCAGTTAGAATGTGGTGAGAGAGAGAGAGTAAGGACTTGTCTTTGTTCACTCCAGTGGGACCTTTTTCTGTGCAATAGTAACGCCCTGTGTTTACAGCTAAATTCATTAACATGAAAAGTGGTTGCTTACTAGGCAGACTTCTTGTCTGACGGCACGCCTGGCACGCGATCCACATTCCACAATCACTGAGGCATTATTTCATTTCTGAGCGATTCTATTGGTCGAGTCAGGCCCCGAATGCAGGAGCCAAACAGATGCTTAAGGTATACTGTTAATAAAGTCTTTTGTATACTGTGTGGTAGGAATGAACACTAGAAGGCCTCAGGCTCTTCTGTTACAAGGAACAGGGAAATATACGGAAACAGGCATGAGTTTGCACATCAATTTGGTCAAATTTTGGCTTTTTCACTGTGTGGCCTTGGGCAAACAAATATTTTGGCTTTTTCACTGTGTGGCCTTGGACAACACTCTTTGGGCCTTAGTTTCTAAGCTGTAAACTGTAGAAAATACTACCTGCTTCACTGGGTTGTTTTCACGAGTCAGTGAGATTAAAGTTAAATGCACGGTAGGGTGCCTGACACAGCATATGCTGTCCTTCCGGTGGGGACTGTTACCAGAAATGGATCAGCCAGTGACAAAGCATCCCCACACTTGGTGAGGCATCCAGACAGGGTTCAAATGGCCAAATGACAGAAGCAGTGAGTCCTGTGGGAGGTCACCAGTCAAGGAGAGTGGAGTGAAGTTTCTACTGTGGGAGGAGCTTGTGATCTTGCTAAACCCAGGGACAGGCAAGCATCCCCTCTCACCAGGGTGTATGAGCCAAGATTCCGGGGAGAGGCCAAGGACTGCAATCTCAGGAGAGGTCCTGGCCCTTACAAAGCAGGCGGGTGCGTTCCGTTTTGGAGTCTTCCCTAATGGCTGCACAGGGTTCCTAGGAAGCCACATGCATGCCCAAGGATGGGGATGATGCATAAAAAGAAAAAAAATTTAGGAGAATTGGAGGCATAGCCCCTTTTATTTTTAATTTAATTTTTACTTTAATTGAATTTTTTAAAAAGATTTTATTTATTTATTTGACAGACAGAGATCACAAGTAAGCAGAGAGACAGGCAGAGAGAGAGAGAGGAGGAAGCAGGCTCCCTGCAGAGCAAGAGCCCGATGTGGGGCTCGATCCCGGGACCCTGGGATTATGACCTGAACCAAAGGCAGAGGCTTTCACCCACTGAGCCACCCAGGTGCCCCGCATAGCCCCTTTTAAAAAAGTACTTATATATATTTAGGAATGTAAAGAGTTTTTAACACAAAAGTTAACAACCTGCAGTCTGTGTCCATTAAGGACAGAATGAGAGGAAATGGCTCTGGGCTTGCAGAGTGAGATTTGATGAGAACTTTGGTGGGAATGATGGCTCAGTGGAAGCACAGGTATGGAGAGATTGTGAAGGTCCTCTTTTGGAAGGCTTAAGAGGATGCATTCTGAAAATAGCTGTTTCAGTCTTGCAAAAACCATGTGTTTATTTCCGGAACCGAGAAAATGAGACAGTCACTCATTGAATGCATTTGTAAATGGAGCCTTAAATTTCTGTCTTTGATTTTCATGAGAAATGTAGCTGGGTTGAATTCTGAGTAGGGAAGATGCAGACAGACTCCTTTAGTCAACATATTTATTAGAATCTGCCCGCCCAGTAAACTGGACCAGACTGTTTCAGTGGCTCTACAGCTTAGTGGGAAGGCAAGACACTCATGGGCCATCCTGGAAGATACAATGTTGACAATGGAGGCCTGACCGTGGGGGGTCTTAAGCTGGGAAGGTGGAGAGTCTGGAGAGTCATGGGCTTTTTAGTTCTGAGGGATGGGTAAGAGAATGTTCCAGGCAGAGGCAGCAAGTAAGAAGGCCCTAAGATGAGAAGGAATTGAAAGTCCAGATGTCTGGAGAATAGAGAGGAGATAAAATACCTTGATGAGGCTGAAGGTGTCGGGGATGATTAGCCAGGGCCTCAGAGGATGATCAAGAGTTTGTGTCATTTCCTAGAGGCAATGGGAATGTCCTGAATGGGCTCAGGTGGGGCCAAGTGGCTACTCTGCCTGCTCTGTTGGGGGAGGGGTGGTGGTGTCCAGGGGGATGGGAAGAGCAGAGTGTTATCAGTGGAGGTGACGGGTGTGAATGGATCCAAAGAGTGTCTTGGGATTACATAGATGTATGGATTGTCTGAAGCCAGTGACAGAAGTAACCAATAAGAAGTGGGAGTGGACTCAGAATTAATATGGAAAAGGCCCCCTGCTGGGCACTGATGTTACCTCTTAACTTACTGGGGGAAATTTATAGTATTTGATAGTAATCACCATCTTTGTGTACTTTAACAGCAGCAGTTACCAAACAACTAGATTTTTGGGTGTGGGAGTCCTCATGATCAGGCTTCGCCATCTTTTTTTTTTTTTTTTTTTTAAAGATTTTATTTATTTATTTGACAGACAGAGACCACAAGTAGGCAGAGAGGCAGGCAGAGAGAGAGGAGGAAGCAGGCTCCCTGCTGAGCAGAGAGCCCGATGTGGGGCTCGATCCCAGGACCCTGAGATCATGACCTGAGCTGAAGGCAGAGGCTTTAACCCACTGAGCCACCAAGGCACCCCCAGGCTTCGCCATCTTGAGTCTTGCAATTACAAGGTTGTATGAAGAAATGGAAGCTGTTGTCACAAAAATATTAAATCAAGCATTCATGCAGGAGAGGCCCCACCACGCACATCCCTGCTTACTGCTAGTGTCAGCCTCTCTGGCCCAGGAAATTGCTTGTAGGTTAGCCTCTTTCTGACTCTCTGATGCAAGAAGAGATTGCAGGTCTTACAAAAGATGTTTGATTACAAATGTCTTGAGAGCAGTGGGGAAAACCAAATCATCCTACCCAAATCCCTTGGCCTGTTGGGATGTGGCAGAGCTAGACCAGTTAACTTTTGAAGAAATTAACATCCACAAGGATAATGACATGATGAGCCTTCAAAAGATTATGATTTGAATATCAAAGGATTAAGAGAGGCTTTTGGCTCTTAAATAATTTTGTAAAAATTAACTTTCTGATTTGCGTTATAGAAGTCAAATGTGAAATACTCTGGAAGGAAAAATTCGAATCTCCTTATCATCCACCCCGCCCCCCCGCACACAAAAAAATCCATCATTTGATTCATTCTTTGTTTATTCTAAGAATGATCACCTATTGCCATTATAGTCTAAATTTTGTTAAAGATAGGCTTATTTTAAAATAAAGTTATTTCCCCCAATTTTAAAAATTGTGGTGAAATACACATAACGTAAAATTTACCATCTTAGCTACCTTGAAGTATACATTTCAGTGATACTAAGCACATTCATATTGTTGTGCAGCCATAATCACTATCCATCTCCACAACACTTTTCATCTTGCAAAACTGGAACCCTATACCCACTAAACACTAACTCTCATTTCCTCCTCGCCTCAGCCCTGAGCAACCACATTCTGCATTCTATCTCTATGATTTCAGCTACACTGTGTACCTCATATAAGTGGAATCATACAGTATTTTATTTTTTTGTGATTGGCTTATTTCGCTTAGTATAATGTCCTTAAAGTTCAAGCCTGTTGTAGCGTGTCAGAATTTCCTTCGATTTTAAGGCTTAATAATAGTCCATTATCTAGATAGACCACATTTTGCTTGTCTGTCCGTCTGTCCATGGATGTTTTTGTTGCTTCCACATTTTAGCCATTGTAATAATGCTGATACAAACATGGGTATACAAATATTTCTTTGGGACCTAGCTTTCAATTATTTTGGGTATATATCCAAAGTGGGACTGCTGGGTCATATGGTAATTCTATTTTTAATTTTTTTGGGGGGAATCATTTTATATTCCCACCAGTAGTGCACAAGAGTTCCAATTTCTCCATATCCTTATTCAACACTTGTTATTTTCTGTTGTTTTTTTTTAAATTAATAGCCTTCCTAATGGTTATGAGGTGGTATCTCAATGTGGTTTTGATTTACATTTCCATAATGGTTAGTGATGTTGAACAACTTTTCATGTGCTTATTGGCCATTCATATATCTTTTTGGAATAATCCAAATTTCTTTGCTCATTTTGAATTAGATTGCTTGTTTTGTTGTTGAGTTTTAGGAGTCTTCTATATACGCTGGTTATTAATTTCTTACCAGATACATGATTTGTAAATATGTCATTCCATACGTTGTCTTTTCACTCTGTTGGTAGCCTCCTTTGACGCACGGAATTCTAATTTTCATGAAGCCCAGTTTATTTTCTCTTTTGTTGCTTGTTAAAGTTTCGACCAAATCTATTTCTTCACATTAGTTGTCAATTTTTTTGCCCCCATTTAACAGTTTAGGGTTTAATAATAAGGACCTCTTGTATGTAGAGTAATTGCTATGCATGTTTACAGTTACATTAACTGAGAAATAGACGCACGCTACAGAGGAATCCTTACATGAAACCCAAGGCAGAGTCTAACATATATCATACATATCCTGTCATCTCTATCATACGTAGCCTCTCAAGTTTGGCCTTTTGGAGGGGCAAGGGTGGGGGATGGGTGGAAAGAACCATTTAAAGAAGGATGGATTGACTTAACCACCATTTTACAAATGTGGTAAGGGCCTCAGAAAACAATTTCTGTCATTTTCCTTCTTGCCTATGTGTGATATGCAGAGAGATCAGACCCCTTAGCAGTTAATAAATGTGACCTTAAATCTGGACCACCCTCCCTGCTTTGTTTTTCAGTCTGGAAGTGGCTATCTCGTGGTGGTGTTTGTCTATGTGATGGAATTTATTGGCATGAAGTCTCGGACGTGGGCATGCATCCAGATGCATTCCTTTTTTGCCATTGGAACAATGGTGGTGGCTTTGACAGCCTACTTTGTCAGGACCTGGTGGATCTATCAGATAATCCTCTCCACAGTGACTGTCCCCTTTGTCCTGTGCTGTTGGATACTCCCAGAGACACCTTTTTGGCTTCTCTCACAGGGAAGACATGAAGAAGCACAGAGAGTAGTTGATATGATGGCCAAGTGGAATAGGGCGAGCTCCTGTGAACTGTCAGAACTTTGGTCACTGGATCTAAATGGTCCTGTTGGTAATGAACCCTCTGAAGTTAAGAAGCACAGCCTGATAGATCTGTTTTCTGACTGGAATGTTGGAACAAGGACACTTATTGTTTGGCTGATTTGGTTCACTGGGTGTTTGGGATTCTACTTCTTCTCCTTGAATTCTGTTAATTTAGGAGGCAATGAATATTTAAACCTCTTCCTCATGGGTAAGTAGTTAATGTATATTTAAGTGTGGCAATGAATTGATGTTTCCACCATGTTTTTAGTATGTTTTTATTGTCTTTTCTGTACCAGGAACAATATTGCCAACTATTTATTATGGTCTCTTTTAGTGTTATTATGCTGGAGTACAGGTATATATTTCTCTTTTAAAGATTTTATTTATTTGACAGAGAGAGAGAGAGAGATATTACAAGTAGGCGAAGAGGCAGGCAGAGAGAGAAAGAGAGAGAGGAGGAAGCAGGCTCCCCACTGAGCAGAGAGCCTGATGCGGGGCTCGATCCCAGGACCCTGGGACCATGACCTGAGCCGAAGGCAGAGGCTTTAACCCACTGAGCCACCCAGGCGTGCCTATATTTCTCTTTTATAACAATGCCAGCACTTAAAAGAATTGAGTCCCTCCTTCCTCTTCTGCCTCTACTCCTTGCTTGCTTCCTTCCCATAAGCCCATCCCCATCTCAGAACTCTCTTTGAGAGGTGATGTCTGTAATATTTGGCTTGTACCCTTTTAGACCTCTTTCTATGCATTTTCATACATTTGTGCAGATGAAGAGATCATTCACTAACTACTGTTCTTTGCAAGTGGCTTTCGTTTTTAAATTTAATACATCTTGGAGCTCTTCTGGTATCTTTCTACCTTCCAAAAGTCCTTAATTTAGAAATTGTAGTCTGTAAGGTCACTTGAATACATGCAACTATAATTTCATTTTCATGCTTCTTTATCTCAGTAGCAGGTTAAAATGGCCCCAGATATCATGACGTCTTGAGGCATGACTCCGAGGGTCAACCAAAATCACACCAGACATGAGAGAAACTTTAGAAATCGATACGTGTCCATCTAGTCTTAACTCCTGGTCATTTTCATGAAGGCTGCCTGCATTTACTATTATCCTCAGAAAAATCTCGCTCTTACATTTTTACACAAAGACAGCATCCCTTCTCATTAAGGGACTCTGATGACATAAAAACATCTGTTTTTATTTATTATAGCTCAGCAGGAATTACCAGGGGAGTCATTTTAAGAAAAAATAAAAACCCATTCTTCTCTTTTTGGGGAAACCAACAAGCTTGCAGACAGAGTCCATGTTGGCTTCAAAACCCATTCTGTATGTCAGCTCGAGAAATGATGCAGAATTCCTCGAGCAGAGTAGCAAGGGGCAGGAGGACGGGTGGGGCGGGGGGTGGGGGCATATGTGTGACGTGGGGTCGCTTAGAGAAGTTGGAATCTTAGTTCTCTATGATACAGTTTCTTTGTTTTAATGGAGATATAAATTCCCAAGAAACTGGGACATCTCATAAATATAAAAATGTTTCTAAGATAAATATACATGGTTTTCTATTCTCTACTGTCTTGGATTTTTCATGTTTGTAACCCTTCCCGGAAGTTCTCTTGCCGGCAGGTGCTTCCAGGCAGCATTTCTGTGCTGTGACATTTTGGAACGAGTTTCTATCTCTGGAGATAGGTTGGGGCTGGTGGGGATTTCAGTCCAGCTTCAAGACATACCCGTGGGGTCATGTGGGGATAGGAGCAGAACTGGGTCCGGATGAATGGGGAGATTCTGCGTTATAGACGGAAGAAAGTAATGGCCGATCGTCCGAATCCCAGGAGGCTTGGGCCTCATTGCTTGTACCATGTCTATCACAGACATGGTTACACCAAAACCTAGTGGTGACAGTATCTTGAAGCAACAACTCAAGAAAAACCAGTTGTAGGATACTTTAAATGTCCCTTCAGCCATTTCACAGTTGTAGCTCTGCTTTGCTAGACCCTGGGAAGTTGGTTGGTGGCCGGGCACCCTGGCCTGAGGCACAGAGGGAGACAGTGGGGGGCGGGAGGCTGCAGGAAAGGAGTCTTGGCTCCTGAAGACCTTGCTTCCGGTCCCTCATCTGGCTCAAAGCATTTACTCCCGCTTGTAAAGAGGGGACACGAAGTAAGACCATGTGGCTCTTTTGTGGGTGATTATCTTATTTGACTTTGAAAAGTGCCTGATAAACTCTTAAAAATAATTTAAAAAAAGAAGAGTAGAGTAAGAGATGTACACCCTGATCTGGCCTAAAAGCATGGACTTTGCCACTGCAGGTCTGTGGAAGGGAGCATTTCCTTCAGAGCTGACTATGTTCCATGTCGATGGAGGGGAGCCTCAAAGGCAGCTCGGAATGTTCTTTTTTGTCTTTGCCTGAGCCACTTTTTTGTTTTTTTTTTTTTGGAGCAGTGGCAGCTGTGTAAATTTCTGATGTACTACTGAGAATGTTCACCCGGAGTGTAGGTATCTACCCCCCTCCCCGTACCCCCCGAGGTATGTTCAGAAGCTGTGGGAGACAGAGAGGCTGACCTGCCCCTCCATGTGCTTGCAATGTTCTGCAGTTGTGTGAACAAGGGCCTGTCACGCCTGAGCAGCGGGGGGCCCATCCTGAGATTAGGCAAGCTGCAGAGGGAGGGGAGAACCCCAAGACTGAATTACATGGAAGATCTGGCCTGGTAGACGATGGCAGTTTTCCTAAAGGAGATCGCTGGCGTTGCTCAGTTTGGCCAAAAGGTTCTGCTTGCGCCCTGTTTCATTCTGGCTGGTAGGCATAGAGCTTTTAGGCTCTGGATCTCAGGTTCAAACTTTGGTTTTTTAAGAGAAGGGCTTTCCAGTCAGTTATGGACTCAGAGCTCCAGCCTTCACCTTCAAGGTGGGGCAGTAAAAAGAGGCCATTGGAGATTCATGTTAGATGTTTCGATGTTTACTTTCAGATTTAAAAATCCTTTGTGTGTTATCTTTGGTTTGTGTACCTAGCCGACAGTGAATTCTCTGCTTTAGTTCCTAACTTGGAAGTTACTGATCTAGAATTTTCCCTCGTTCTGCCAAGCGTGAAAAACCAAAGATCAGAAATTATCAATGTTGTCTATGAATTTACTCATGTAGTCATCCAATATGCCTGGCCTCTGGGTCCCCTGTTGTGTACCGGGGAACTTACAGCCTAGTGGGGGGCGAGATCCCCGGGACAGGCGATAAGTGCCAGGAGGACTGTGGGGGTGTTAGTGCCCTTCCGAGGACACATCCTCTTCATGCCAGGGAGTTTCAAAGGGATTGGGCTTGCAGGGCGGGCATTGGGTAGCCCTTAGGGCTCCTGATAATGGGAAGAGAGCTGATCATTCCTTTTGGGTGGTGGGTTAGAAGACGAGGTCCCCTTGTGTGGTTGCTGCCACGGCTTATAGAGAGCCCTTTCACTCAATGACAGGTGCAGTGGAAATTCCTGCCTACATCTTCATAGGCTGGGGGATGGACAGGATAGGGAGAAGAAACGTTCTGGTCTGCTGTCTGATCTCCGGAGCACTGTTCTGTGGTGTGATTATGGTGATCCCCAAGGTGAGTTATTTTTATGTTTTATTGAAGGCACAGTTAGTTATACCATGGTAGTAAGGACGAAGGTCCATTCAGACACATGGACAGAGAAGATACATAATATTTAAAAATAAAAAAAAAAACATTCTTTCTCTGTGATGTAAGTAATACATGTTCATGGTAAAATAAAACATTAAGGAAAAAAATGTTTCAAAAAAAAAAAAAAAAGCCCATAATCCCAGTTCCCACGGATGACCAGTATTGTTTTTTCTAAACACAGTGGTCCTGAATGAGGGAAGTTGATCACGTCTTCCAGTGATGATTGTTGTCATAAACATTCATTCATTGAACACTTGTGTATCCAGCATCTATTATGTTGTCCTAGGGGCTGAAGACACACAGTGAATCAAGTTTCTACAAGTGTGAAGAAAACCAAAAGGGGATGAGGGGTGGAGTGTGTGTGTGTGTGTGTGTGTGTATGTGTGTGTGACATATGTGTTTATTTTATCCAGGGTGATCGAGGATGGTGTGCTTCTCAGAGAAGGTAGCAGCTAATTAGAAACCAGAGGATGGAGGAAGCCAATAGAGACATCTGAAGGATATAATGAGTTTTATATTCAGGACTGTTTCAATTTAAACAGTTTTGCTTTTCATTGCAGGCATCACTTTTCACTTTCAAGTGTGCCTCAATCCCTCAAGGAGCTCGTTCTTAAAAATGCAGTTTCCTACTGAGAAACACTGCCAGAAACTTCGGAGACCACTTTCCCATTTCTATGGTTGGGCGAACACCATCCCCTAGAAGAACTCTCTTTTTAAAAAGATTTTATTTATTTATTTATTTGAGGGAGAGACACACAGCGAGAGAGGGAACACGAGCAGGGGGGAGAAGGAGAGGGAGAAGCAGGTTTCCTGCCCAGGAGGGAGCCTGATGTGGGGCTCGATCCCAGGACGTTGGGAAGACTGAGCCGCCCAGGCACTACCCGCCACCCCCAGAATAATTCTTGCATCCAGAAGTGCTCCTCCTCTTCCCCCTGCAAAATGTTATCAGGACTTGTGTTTTCATTCTTGATTTGGAAAATATGGTTACTCTAACAGTACTTTAAAATACCTTCTATGGGGCACCTGGGTGGCTCAGTTGTCTGCTTTCTGTTCAGGTCATGATCCCAGGGTCCTGGACTCAAGCCCCAATTTGGGCTCCCTGCTCAGTAGGGAGTCTGCTTCTTCCTCTCCCTCTGCCTCTCCCCCTGCTTGTGCTCTCTCTGTCTCTCTCACAAATGAATAAATAAAATATTAAAAAAAATACTTTCTATAATTTTCTCTAGGATTACAATAGTATCTCACCATTTAGAGCAAGGCATTTTAAGTTTTGCATATTGTTTGAAATTTTCTTTAAGTTAACCAGTGACTTTTTATAGTAATACTTCACTTAATTCTGAAGGATGGTGAATCAAATGTTTTATACAATGAAGTTTCCCACTGATTGACGCACAACTAACACGAATGCCGTCAAACTACTCAGGACCAGGGGGTTGCTGCCAATTTGAGGGAACTTCATTCACACCTTTTTTTGGTTTTGTCTTTTCAAGTAGTTTACAGGTACAGTAGCTGAGTTGGTGGCAGCTGCTTTTGAGCTGGCTGGTGAAGATTTAGGGGAACCCCAAAACCTCTGAGTCCTATAATGGTTACATGCCTGTGATAATGGGGAAAACAGGAGAGTAGCTGTTGGGGATTTCTAGAAACAGGGCACTAATATTTAACCACAAATTTCTCCTTCTGATGAAGTCTCTCCCCAAATGGCAGTGTCAGCACCCATCAGTGTTTTCCAGGTTACATTAATTCATTCGGTTAACACTGTCTACAATAGATACTGTCAACAGAGTCATCCAGCAAACACGCAGGGATCAGGATGACAAGGTGACATTCGTTGCTTCATTAGAGGCGAGTTCCATCAAGTTCCAGGGACTTCGCAGAACGGATACTTATTCTTGCCTATAGAAAGTCCGATGTGGGAGTGGTGCTGGGAGGGGAGGGAGTGTTTGGCTTCACCGGGTCATTCATGGATTGAGGTTGACCGAGGCACCGCCATCCTCAACACATGACCTTCAGGGTCCCCTGGGTCTCCACATCCAGCTGGCAGACAGGAGAGGAGAGCAAAGATGGAACGTGGGAGGGCTTTGCGAGCCACAGCTGGAAGTGGAGGGACAGCAGAAACTGAACTGGAGGCGCTGTTGAGAAGGGTCGCTGTTGAGAAATGCATCGACGAAAAGAAAAAAAGAAGAATCTGTTTTAATAATTCAGTTATCCATCTCAGATTATTTTCTGAAGATAATTTATAAGCTAGAAGATTACTGTTGCAAAGGGCACAGTTTGTTTTTATGGCTCTTTGATTCATTCTGCTCTGCTCAACTCCAGGAGTGGGTCAGTTACTACGGAACAGGTAGTATTGGGTAATTAGAAATAATAGTAATAATAAATAATAATAATTTTTAAGATTTCACATTTTTCTTTTAAAATGTTACTTCTGATGGTCTATTTTGCTAATATATGTTTTTTCAGGGTTACTTTGTTTATACTGTGGTGGTGACTATGGCTGGAAAATTTGCCATAGGGGCCTCGTTTGGCCTTATTTACCTTTATACAGCAGAGCTGTATCCGACCGTGGTAAGGTAAGAATTATTTTTCTTTTGTTTTTTTTTTGTCCTTTGCTTACATGTCATTTCATTATATTTGACCTTTGAGTAGAAATGCTTTCTTTCTTTAGCAGTTACTGGAGCTCTGAGACATGGGAAAGTCAGATGCAAATTTTAAATCTGAGGCTTTGTCTATACCTCATTAACAAGGATACTAAAGAAATTGTTCTGAAATCACACTATTATTCTAAAACCATTTTAAATCTCAAATACAATTGACTTATACTGACTCTCTGTATGATTCAAGGCTAATTTTCTCAGAGTGTGTCTTTTGATGTTCTGATGTCCGTTGTCTTAACTTTCAGGGCTTCCCTAACAAAACCCCAGAGTTTGGGTGCCTGAAACAGCAGAAATCTATTTTCTCACATATCTGGAGGCTTGAGGTCCAGGATCAAGCTGTTTGGCCGATTTGCTTTCTCCTGTGTGGGGCGTTTCTTCTTGGCTTAATTAGAGATACTTACTCACATTAAAAACACATTCTTTCCTTCTTACTACACATTCTATAAGGCTACCTTAAATAGCTTTTAAAGAGGAGCACGGCGCCTGGGTGGCTCAGTGGGTTGGGCCGCTGCCTTCGGCTCGGGTCATGATCTCAGGGTCCTGGGATCGAGTCCCGCATCGGGCTCTCTGCTCGGCGGGGAGCCTGCTTCTCTCTCTCTCTCTGCCTGCCTCTCCATCTACTTGTGATTTCTCTCTGTCAAATAAATAAATAAAATCTTTAAAAAAAAAAAAAAAGATACTGCTTGACTTTAAAGAATTAAAATAGAATGTTCCATAGATATAAATCCGTTCTTCCTCATTCCTGTCCGTTCCTTGCCCCAACTAAATTCCTGCTGTAGAAGACCAATGTTATTCTCAATGTTAGACTGAATGAATACACATAAGGGCCTCATCTACATAGCAAAGGAAGAATGGGTTATTTTTACTATTATATATTTTTTGGTCTTGAAGGGTCTTGAATTATCTGCTGAATGCCTGTATATGCCACTGTTTTACAAAATGTGGATCTAAATCCCAAGTGATTCTCGAAACTTTAGTGTAAAATTATTTTCCAGTATATTGGGCCGAGCTGAAGTTTTATTATATTTGTTCTCTGCCAGAAGTGTGGCAGGGCAGGTGGTGGTGGTGGAGGGGGGGCGGTGGGCGCTGCAGGAGGTACGCCCTCTGAGCACCCATCTGCACTTCCGGCTGCTGTCCTAATGCTCCTTCTGTTTGCAGGTCTCTGGCCGTGGGAAGCGGCAGCATGGTGAGCCGTTTGGGAAGCATCGTGGCCCCGTTCTGGGTTTATCTCTCCAACGCTTGGACCTTCCTCCCGCAGGTGTGCATCAGTTTAGAGAACCTCACTGGGACAGCAGAGGGAGGGGTGGGGGAGCTAATTGCCTTCTGTATTTTTACTTCTTGGAAGCCAGTTTATAATGCAGTTCTGGAGGTTTATAGAAACCATGTTAATAGCTCACGAGTTGGGAAGGAGAATGGCGGTTGCTGTTCTATATTCCGTGATTGCCTCTGATGAGCCCATAATTGCATTTGCGTTTGCGGTGGATGGACCTCTCCCCACCCATCACCTGAAGCTGCGTAGGGAGAGCTCTGTTCTCCGTCCTCCCGGAGCCTGGGGCCCACCCCGCCCTTGCCTCTGGGTTCCCACCAGGTGCCTGCCTGGCCAAGGTCAAGGTGAATTCTGGAGGCTGCCTGCTGCTTGGAGGGTCCTGTGGTGCCTGATGGAGAGCTTTAGGGGTTTGGTTTTCAGCTTACCTGAAACTTGACAGGTTCTTCACGGGGAGGCTTCTGCTCAGGAGGAAGATGGGAGACAAGTGGGGTGAGGGCTTAGGGGAGGGCTTGGGAGTGGGGGTTGGAGGTGGCCTGGGGTGCTGTGAAACTTAGGGGAGGGCCCTGGGTCTCTGGCCCTCTCCCCCTTCCTCCAGATGCCCTCTCTTGAACTTTCTTGCCACAGCTCCCTCTAGGCCGGCCCCTCTCATCTTCAGTGCTCCTCATTCATTTTCTGGTTTCGCCTTAAATGGACTCATTCTCTGAAAGCCATCCCGGCTATCCTCCCCAGTCCCTGTGTGGAAAACCTCTTCTCCATTCAGACTTCCCCTCCACGCTGCAAACCCATCCTTTGCCTGGTCTCATGGATGTTCTCTCGGGGGGTCTCACAACAGAGTCAGGTTTTCCCGGACAGGACAGGTCCATGCCTTCATGCCCTTCTCCTCTGCCCCCCACTTTGGGGGAGAAGTCAGCAGCCTCCAGCAGGGCGCTTGAGCGTCTGCATTTCAATGGTCCTGTTCTTCTGTCCCCCTTGTTTCCCCATCCATGACACCAAACCTTCAGCCTCCTTCTCGGAACCACCCCAGCTTGCCTGCTTCCGGTTCAATGGCCTCCGCCGTCTGCCTCCCAGATCCTCCGCCTGTGCTTCCCCCGGCCCCGTCAGAAGAGTCTGCCACACCACAGCAAGTCCTGACTGCCACGTCACCTTCAGGGTTGGAGAAAATCTGAGCTCTGCTGGGTTTTGAAGTCCTTTCCAGATGGACCCCCTGCAGATACCCCCCTGCATGGAAGCCTCCTCCCATCTCCCCTTGCTAAACTTGCCCGTATCCTTGAAGAAGCAGAGCAAACCCCCCTTCTCTGAGGAAGACACCTGGATCCCACGACCCCACGTCTCCCTTCCTCTGGTCTGCATAGCATTACACGTGCGCTGCTTTCCACGCCCACAGGGAGCCAAAGTCCAGCTTTATGGTCTGTGCGTGTGTTTTTGTCCCCCTAGTTAGACCGCTGGACTCTGGCTGGACAGGGCACTTTGGATCCCCGGGACTGTATCCAGCAAAGCATTTCCCTCTCTCTGTGTGCCACTCATGTTATCCCTTAACTGGTATTTTAAATCAAATAGACTGGCTTTTTAAAATTAGTTTTGTCTTCAGCAATATCATCAGCAAAAGCATGGGTGTTAGGCTAGTCGTATGTTTTTCTAAAATAAAATAATGGGACCATTACCATTGAACCATTGAACAAAGTGTGGTGCTCCCTAAAATCACCTTGCACACAGAGGTGGCGTGCCCTTCTCTTTGGGAATCACTGGTTTAGCTTGGATCTCTCTCACGTCCCAGTAATGGGCACTCATCAAGTTTGCTTAATTCTGGTGTTGGGATGCCAGCATCTTTTAGGGGCTGACTCTGAGGTTGAGAAATGATACGTGCTATCTGTCCTGCATAGAGAAGTGTTTTGGAGAGTCCACCATCCTTTTTTAGGGCATGGACTTTTCTGGAAGCATCTTCTTTGTGCTAGCACTCTGTGCTCCTCATTAAGTAAATAGGAGATAAAAGCAGAAAAGGCATTTTTGAAACCAATAAGCTGAAGCACACAGAAGATACATCTATGAAAACAAACTGCTCTAAAAATACTAAAACCAAATAAAGATTCAAAAAAAAAAAGAAAGAAAGAAAAGATATCCATAATAGTCAGTTAGGGGCTATGGAGTCAAAAGGAACTTTAAATTTTGTTTACCAGGTACTTAAATAGCACTTGTTATGCAAAACTAAAACAAAAACAAAAAGACCCGTTTGGGTCTTCAGAGATTACAGATACTGTTTGTTGCTATCCGCATTTTAAAAATGAGGAGACTGATGTTTAGAAAGTAATTGGTAGCTCAAGGTCACCCGGGTGACAGAGCTTGGATTCAAACCCAAATGCCCTGCTTTTCACACAGGTTAAACAAACAGTGCACAAGGGAATGCAAAGAAATCAAGTCCTCCTCCCTGACCCTCAGTGCCCAGTCCTCTTTCCCCAAGACAACCTCTGTCAGGAGGGTCTTGTGTTCCTTGCAGAGATAGTCTGAATATGCTTCTTTTGGATACAACCAGCTGTTGCTGTTTTGTTTTTGTTTTTTTTTTTTTTAAGATTTTATTTATTAGATCACAAGTAGGCAGAGAGGCAGGCAGAGAGAGAGAGGGGGAAGCAGGCTCACCGCTGAGCAGAGAGCCCAATGTGGGGCTCAATCCCAGGACCCTGGGATCATGACCTGAGCTGAAGGCAGAGGCTTTAACCCACTGAGCCACCCAGATGCCCTTGCTGGTTGTTTTTAATGAGTAAGAAAATAAATTATAAAATTTCTCATTAAGCTTCTTTATGGGTGTCAAAGTGCCTAGGGAGCCAATATTTTGCTTTGGAGGAATGGAAATGCTGATCTAGAAGATGAGTTTGTGTTTTCTCTTCTAAAAAGAAGCACATGAAAATCACCTGTTCTGATGCTTTTATTATAGACCATTGTTTTCTAGTAGTCTAAGAAATAAGGGGACACTAATTTTATCAGTTTTGTATTCTTCAGTTAGTTTGGCAAAGATCTGTTGAGTGTTGTATTTGAACTAGCCTCCTTGTTAGGTGCTACAGAGCAGAGATGAAAGAAACAGCCTCGGTCCTGAGAGACGTCTGTCTGTCCAGTGCCTGGGGAAGGCAGAAGAACAAACCATCCCAAGCCCCAGAGATGAGGGCTGAACATGGGGAATGCCAGGGTCATGAGTTATAGGAGAGGGCTACCAACCCAGGCTAGGGCCAGAGGGGAGACTTCCTGGAGGAGGGGTCTTCCAATCTATGTCCGGAAGGGCCAGTAGAAGTCAGCCAGAGGAGACAGAGAGAAGGGAATTCTAGGCAGGGGGAACAGGAAGGCAAAGGCCTACAGAGAAAATAGAACATGACGAGTTTGGGTTTGGGGTCATGCTTATTGCTAACACCAGGGTGGGTTATGGAAGTCAGGAGAGCCTCTAGAAAAACAGGCCGGGGTATCAAAGGAGGTCGGAAGGGAACTGCATTTGTGCTAAGGGTGACTTAGAGACAGTGGGATGAAAAAGTCACATCCACAGGACATGGTGAGCAGTTGGGTGTGCTGGAGGTAGGGGGTGGGAGGGATGCCAGAGCCATTCTTGGTGGCGGGAGGGAACCCAGGAGGAGGGCCAAGTTGACATGGGGAAGGACAGTGCACTGGAATTGTGTGTGATGGGTGGGAAGCCCCCACAGGTCAGCCAGAGGAGCGGGTGTGGGAGTCACTTTATGAAGAGGTGAGGGGAGGTGAGGAGACTGAGGGGCTCGGGTGGTGGGGGCCAAGGCAGGGGCCTCTCTGGCTTCCTTGAATGACATGATCCCATTTATGGACCGCTTACCGGGGACAGGCACCGTTTTAAGTGCGCCTTAGATGGGTCCTTTAATTTAATTCGTTCAACCCTCCTTTGAGGCAGGTACTACTCTTATTTCCATCTTACAGATGAGGAAACTGAGCAGGAAATTTAAGTAACCAAGACCACACGGGTAGCAGGAGCAAGTTCCCAGGCGGAGCGGGCACAGAGAACGGTTATTTTTACTGAAGGAAAGTAACTGGGAGAAAGGAAAGGGTTGAAAACATGCAAAGAAGAGGGAGGCTGTTGATAGAGGAACCCTCCCCCACCCCCACCGGTCCCTCCTCCCCCAGCCATCCGAGGTAGGGGGCAGTGGGGTCTGGAGAGGGTGAAGCGGGAGGGAGAGATGAGGAACAAGTGGTGGGGGCTTGTGATGAGGACGCCTGAGGGGGCGGAGGGAGCTGGCCGGGGGTGGGGGGGGCAGGAGACCAGGTCTTACATGAGAAAGAGGAGGGGGGGTGACAGGTTATGGGGTTTGTGTCCTGCCTGGCGATCCTTCTCACGGCCAAGCCACAAAGGAAAAATCCAGTCCAGATCAGAGTCCTGATCTTCCAGTGACTCTTTTTAAACTTATCCAGTGGGTTCCCCGGCTATGTCTGGAGGCACCAGAAGATACCTTAAAGTGTCCTTCGGAAAGGCATGTTAAATTCTGTGACTGCTTCTAGGCTTGCTCAAGGACTTCGAAGAATTAGGTTATCAGGGTTCCGCAAAACAAAAACCAACCTTCTCGGGTCCCGCGTGTTACTGATGGGGCCTTGCCTCACGCCACCGAGGCACTGTGCGCTGCGGGTGTCTCCTCCAAGGACGTAGACCTGTCAGGAAATCCGTGCCTTCTTTTATTTTTATGGGCTTGTCCCAGGCAGAAATTTTGGCTGGAGGCGTTTAAATTATGTAAGGATGAGACCCATTTTTACCGACTGTAGAGATTTAGTTCTAGAATTCACCCAGGATCTCCATAAGGATCAACTGAGAATAGATAGGCAGTCTTTAAATCTTAATGCGATTTACTCTTTATTAAATTGAGGTAAAATGGGTATAATGGGATTTGCATTTTTAAAGGCAAACCACCTCGGTGCTAATCTAAAAGCTTGCCTTTTGGGTGTGAAAATTTGGAAAGTAAAGAAATACTGAATTTTTTTAGGAAATCACATGGACCCCTACCCCACCAAAGTAGCAGTTAGTTTCCATTTGCCTTTGTTTGGTTCTCTCTAAATTCTGTAGGTTTGGGTTCATTGAAACATTCATTTGTGGATTCATTCATTCATTCATTCATTCTGCATCATCTATTGAATATTGATCATGTACCGTTTTGGGGGGCAGGGACAACTTTGACTAAGACAGTCTCTGGCCATGAAGTCCCAACCCAGGGTTCAATTGCTGGGTTTCTCTAGGATCGGAGAAGATGGGACAGGGACTTTTTTCTCCTTGCAGCTCCTAGGACAGTGCCTGCAAGGGCACTAATGTAGACATTAACTGGGATTTGCTGAGTAGGTCTCCATGGTGGTCGAATGAATGAACCAGTGACTGGACCAACTCTGCAGACGGCATAAGTAACCAAAGTTTCCCCGGGGAGTAAAAATGACAACTGCTGCCTCCAGTTTAATGCTATTGCCCTCTGTAAAAGGTTCAGAAATTACTGTTCTCTCTGAAGGGTACATTTCTTTCTTGATATGTCACTTACTATTGTTCTTTTAATTCCTTCTAGCTGGTTGTTGGGATTTTGGCGTTCGTCAGTGGCATGCTGTCGCTAATGCTTCCAGAAACCATGGGGAGGCCTCTGGCGACGACTTGGGAGGAGGCTGCTGAACAGGAGAGAGAAAAAGAGAGTTCAGGCAAATTATTTCCCGCAGCCAGTAATACTGTGTTGGAAAAAGTAGAAGTCATTGACTCAGGGGCTTCTGGTCTTGGTGAATAAATATGCCTTGTGCTGTCTGATACCTGAACTCTTGTTTACTTTAATGACTTTGTATTAGGAGGAGTATTATTCTCATCTCCCGAATGTCATTTGTATGTCTTTTAAAAATTTTTTTGTAAGAAAATCTTAAAACAATTGTTTTGTAAAAGTAAAAGAAATAAAACCAAGATGAGAATTCTCATTTTTTTTTTACACTGCTTTATCACTGCAATAAAATACTTCTCCCTGTTCTTATAAGTTACTGATTCTCAGCCGTCCCCCTGCCTCCAGCCATGTGGGCCTGAGGGAATGTCACACCCTCTCATCAGGACCAGGGTCCCCCTGCCCCCTGGGGACTGGGAAGAGAGGGCATGGGAGGTTTCGACAAAGCCCCTAGAAGATTCTATTTCTGATATTCCTTCTCCTCTTAGGAGAAGCATAGCTCTAAATTCAGATTCTATTCAGAAATGCCCTGGGCGCACCTGAGTGGTGCAGTCCGTTAAGCTTCTGACTCTTTGTTGCAGCTCAGGTCATGACCTCAGGGTCGTGGGACTGAGCCCCACTTTGAGCTCCACACTCAATGGGGAGTCTGCTTGAGATTCTCTCTCTCTCTCTCAATTAAATAAATCTTTTAAAAAATGCCCTGTCAAAAAACGTTGTCTTCCTAACTTAAGCATAAAAACAATAGCTACAGAAAAAGGTGTCTGGCTTCTCAGCATCCTGAGGCAAGAGGGCTTGAATGAGCAGACAGACGTGTTTTGTGACAGGTCTAGTTAAAGGACAGTTGTCTGCTTGGGGCCAGGGCAAAACTTGCTCGGGGCAAGTTTTCTAGTCTGACATTCTTATCTTTCCTAAATTTGCTAAATTCTCTCCCTAAGTCTCCTGCACAGTACAGAGAAGCTGTGGCATTATAGTGCATTGCAAAATTTTTGTTTGCTGATCATCCAGGAAATTGACTTTAAGTACCATTTGGATGTTACCAATGTAAAAAAAAAATAAGTATTTTTGCCTTGAAAAATCTTTTTTGCAGGAAGATTTCACTCTTGTTTTTTAAGTACTAAATTTTGTTTCCCCAGCTTCATCATATTTTGCATGTATCTTCAGTTTCATATCCTTAATATTTCAACAGAAAAAAAAAATACCTGTTAGAGGAACACATTTCAGACAAGTCTACCATAGGTTTGGGATTTCTCTTTCCTATCGCTTCATCAATTTTTTCTATGCTCTTGAAATTTAGCCGTTAGCTATGCCTATGTCTAATATATTAGAATTGGTGACATTAGCAGCAGAGGCAAGTAGAAGGAGGATTAAGGGGAAAGGATGCAGGGTTTGAAACATGGCAGACGACGTGGACCAGCAACAACCAACCAACACCGTAGAAGAGCCCTTGGATCTCATCAGCCTAGATGAGCGAATTTATGTGAAAATGAGAAATGACAGAGAGCTTCGAGGCAGATTACATGCTTATGATCAGCATTTAAATATGATATTGGGAGATGTGGAAGAAACTGTGACTACCATAGAAATTGAGGAGGAAACATACAAAGAGATCTATAAATCAGCAAAATGGAATATTCTGATGCTTTTTGTCCAGGGAGATGGTGTTGTACCAGTTGCCCCTCCATTCACAGTCGGCTAAAACAAAGAATTTATCGTGTTTGGAATATAGGAGTTTTTGTATGACTGCCTCTTTAAATGTAGAAGACATTCAAAAGAGAAACCTGCATAAATTTTGATAGTAAGAAATAACCAAGGATTCTTCCACTCCTGAAATGAGTTGATTTGCAGGTAGCTCAAAAATTCACAAGCTAACGGGTGCTTTAATTTTTTTTGCAACCCTTTCAATAAATGTGATCACCAAGATGCAGAACTCGTTTTTCAGGGAATTAATTTGTTTTGTTGTTTCCTCAGACAATTTCTGGGTTTTTTCCCTTAAATTAAACTTGATATTTCCTTAAAAATAAATAAAAGGAGGATTAAGACAACTACATAGATGCTATTGTTTAGAAAGCATTACTGGGCGCTTGGGTGGCTCAGTTGGTTAGGCGTCTGCCTTTGGCTCAGGTCATGATCATGGGGGTCCTGGGATCGAGCCCCCTCCCACCATCGGGCTCCCTACTCAGTGGGGAGCTTGGGTCCTGGTTCTCCCTCTCCCTCTATCTCTGCCTCTCCCCACCCTTTGTGCTCCCTTTCTGCTCTTTGTTGTTCTCTCAAATAAATAAATAAAATCTTTTTAAAATTAAATAAAAAACAAAAAAAATTAGTAAGAGGGAAAAAGGGATTTGATTTGAATTATTTAGGCTTTTTATATTAATTCCATTCCCTGGGTAAGTCCTCAGTTCTTCACTTGGCAAATAAAACGTAACCTCCTAAACCTCTCTCACTTTGTGAAAGAAAACAAAACAACAGGACGATATGAGAGGGACCTATTTCTTTATCCTTCTTCTCACCTCTTATTGTGTCGCTTTTTCTTTTTTTTTCTTTATCCTCAGCCTGTTTTTCTACAGATGTTTAGGTTTTTCGTTTTGGTTAATCTTTGATACTTTTTTTTTTTTTTAACTTACTTTTACTTTCTTTTTTTTTTCTTTTTTGGTTAATCTTTGATACTTTCTTTTTATTCTTGGTTTGCTCAGGCAGCCATTACAAGATACCATAGTCTGGGCGGCTTCTACCACGCAAAACTTACTTCTCACGTTCTGGAAGCTTGAAGTCCAGGATCAGGATGCCTGCAAGGTAGACTTTATCCTGAGGCCTCTTCTCTTGGCTTGCGGGCAGCCAGGGTCTCGCTGTGTGCTCACATGACCTCCTCTGTGTATCTCTGCCGGGAGAGTGAGAGTGCTTTGGTGTCTCGGAAGGGCACTAATCCCAACTGGAGAGCCCCGTTCTTTCTGTCTTGTCGGACCCTACAAACGTTCAGTCTAGCACTCATGTAGGTATTTCTGTATTAGCAAGAGCCCAGTCAGCAAAACAGGAACCCTCTGAGCTATTTCAGGCAAAGAAAAATTTAATACAGGGAATTAGTTACAAAAGTGTGGGGAGGGCTGGTGGAACAAAATGGAGAAGAAGTTAGCTAGAGGCCAGAAGACACTGTCCCCACTGGGCTGGGAGCCCCCAAGCCTACACCCTCGGCTTCTACTGCTCACCCAGGTATCACATTTCTGCCACTGACCAGGGACCCAGGAGCCCACACTCCTACTGATGCTATGGAAACTGCCTGGCATGGTTTCAACTTGAATCGAATTGAATTTTAGATTAATTTAGGGAAAGTGTACCTTATTGCTAGTATTGACTCTTCCATCCATTATCATGAGTTATGTCTTCATCTACTTGGGATTTATTTATTTATTTATTTGACAGAGAGAGAGAGGGAACACAAGCAGGGGGAGTGGGAGAGAGAGAAGCAGGCTTCCCTGCTGAGCAGGGAGCCCGATGTGGGGCTCTATCTCTGGACCCTGGGATCATGACCTGAGTGGAAGCAGGCACTTAATGACTGAGCCACCCAGGTGCCCCAACTTGGGTTATTTTTAATGTCCTTCAATGAAGTGTAATTGTCTCCACAAATCATGCACATTTCTTGTCCTACTTATTCTTGGGTAAATATATTTATTACTAGCAGTGCTGAGATTCTCATATATTTTCTACTGCTTATTACTGGCATCAAGGAAGGTAATTGGTTTTGGTATGTTGTTGTTATATTCCACAACCTTGATAAAAAGTGTTTTTAAATCAGTAGGGGGATAAAAAGCTGTTTTGGGAGAAAATTTGGGCTTTTCATCATAACGATTACAAATATGAGTCATACAGGAATCCAAACATAATTTGTTCCTCCAGCATTTCTCCATATGCACAGCCTTCTGATTTTATACCTGAAAAACAGTGATGTTAGATAACTTCAATAGTTGGAACAGAGTCCTGGCATGTCAGGTCTGTCTCTAGTTGTAAGTATTTCAAGGAGTACCTTACTGCAGTGCGGGAAAGCTCAGAGAACCAGCCGCACACAAGTAGGTGACCTTGAGGCAGGTGACCTTGTCACCAGATCTGTTCAATGGAGGTCTGTCCGTCCAGCTGACTTCGACAGGCAGTTATTGTGAGAAGTGGTGGAGGCTAGTGGCGGGACAAAGGTCCTCCCGCTTGGGCAAATTAACGTCTCTTCATCTCAGCCTTCTCATGGAAAAATTCAGAATGGTAATAAGATGTCCCTCATGGGACTGGGAAGATAAGCTACTACATCTACATCACATATCCACCGTGATTCAGTTCTGATGCTGGAAGCGCTGTCTCTCTCCACTCCATAGATGATTCCATTGCTCTGTCAGAGAGAGTGGCAGGTGTCCTGCCCCTGCGACTGGTTTTGGCCCATGACCGCTGTAGGGAATGCCTCCTGCGAAGCCACCAGAGCATGAACTTCAGATTGGCTTCCCTCCCTCACACAGGTTCCCGTGAGAGACCTCCATGATGGGTTCATTCGGCCAGACGTTTTCGTAAAATTCTGTAAATTTTGCAAAAGTAAGATAAGTTCACTGCCATCAGTTAAGACCACTGTCTCTTTCATTCTGTCATATTTCCTCTCAGATGATATCAAAATGACCAGAGGCACTTCTTCTCTCACGATTTTATAGATTTTTATCTTATAGAGGACTCTAAAAACTATATAAGCTTCAAAACAAACAAAGCTGTAAAAACTTCAGCCCCCACAAAAGCTGAGCCTGTCCTGCCTCCCGTCGCTGTGCTGTTAGGGAAGCTCGTATTGAAAATCTACTCTGAATGTATTCTGTGGCCTTTCTCTTATGTTGATCAAATACTTACTGAAAGCAAGCCAAACACAAAGGGTTCATTCTCTAAAATGACATATCCAGAGGGGGCACTTCATAAATTCCTATAGATGGTGAAGAGGAACAGTTTCTTATTCAAGATTGTTTCAGCTGACTATGGAAGCCAGAGTCCATGGTAACTTCCTCCAACAGAGATGAATTATCTGAATTTGCCAGAAGCCAGTAACAGCTGCTTGTTTATCTCTAAAGTCCACGTTGCACCAGTATTTACTGACAACTGCTAGTTCCCCAAGTAAATTCATCCTCTTTGCCCACTCCTTGCTTCTCCTTACGCTCGCCTACTCCATCAGGAGATTTTCACGGATGTTCCAGTAAGTGAATCTTGAAAGTCAAATTATTTTACAAAGAAGAAAGGGTTCAATTATAGATTCTGCCCTACTCCCGTGTCTCGAGTCAGGGCTAGCCAATATATCAGACAGTCAAGTCACTCTGCGCTCCCTCCTTCCGTTTCCTTACCCCAGTTTGTAGCCTATGTGGCTGAATCCCCGCCTCCCAGAGCCTTGCTTCCTTAACAGCATCCTAAAACATTCAAGTTCTGTTGTTTTGAGGCTCTTTATTTACTGGAGGACGAACACACTCACAAGGCTGACACATCCCAAGCCACTGATGCCCACGGAGAGCAGAGCAGGCGGCGCTGGGGGACTCGGAAAGCCTCCAATACAGAGCACAGGGGAGGCTCTGGGGACTTCCAGAGCCTGCAGTGAAAAGTCTCTGAAAAATCACTGGGGAGGCGGGTGACACTGAGTTCACCTGCAATCTCAGGGGGTCCCTTCAGCTTTTTCGACCTCAGCCACTTGCCCATAAAATGATAACACAAGACCCCCAACTAGAGGACTCCTGATGCCACTTTTAACTCCCACCTCAATGACACCTATATCAGTTTTCCTTTCAGTTTTCTTTCTTTCTTTCTTTTAAGATTTTATTTATTTGACAGAGAGAGATTACAAGTAGGCAGAGAGGCAGGCACCGGGCGGGCCGGGGGGTGGGGGGCGGCAAGGGAGCAGGCTCCCTGCTGAGCAGAGATCCTGATGTGGGGTTCGATCCCAGGACCCTGAGATCATGACCCGAGCCGAAGGCAGAGGCTTTAACCCACTGAGCCACCCAGGCGCCCCTCCTTTCAGTTTTCTAAATGACCCCTCTTTCAAGCAACATGGCTAGAGTTCTGTGGAGCAAAAGAAAAGAAGACGGATTAGCCCTTTACACACAACAGCTTGTGTTCCTGGTTTCATTTCTAAATGTTTCTTCTTCTTGCTTTCAGAAGAAAATGGAGTCCTGCCCTGGGCAGGGATTAAGGAGCCTTCTCAGGTATCCTCCATGGCTGCCATTGCTTTGAAAATGGTGGCCTCCATCCTGACCAGACGTCTGCTCTCGAACACCTCCCCATAGACACACACGCCGTTTCCTCAGCTCTCTTGAAACGTCTTGCCTCTGTGATTTTGCTCGCCCTCTCCTCCCTCTAGATAATTCTCTCCCTCCTCTTCTTTGTCCATCCACATCCCTCTGATTCTTTGAAACCTTCCTCATTTCCCATCCTCCCTCCTGGACTGGCCATGTGGGTCCAGCATGCTTCCCTCTCTCTGAGCCCCCACAGCACCTACAGTAACTGCTACATATCAGAGGACTGTCTTACTCTCCCTCGTTTCCCTTCTTGAGGGAGAAAACATCAGTTTAGAAATCCTTAAATCTCTCGTAGTCCCTGCAGCGTGCTTTGGACAGTGTGCTCCATGCATGTTCATTAATTTTATAGCAAGTGCTCGATAAAATACATATGCCACACTCACAAAGAATGTTACAGATTTTAACTCAGCAGATGCTTACAATAACTTGTAAGAGGAATTAGCTCACTCCCAATTTTCAAAGGGGAAAATTGAAACTTAGAAATGAGGTGACTTGCTCAGGTAAAGCAGACAGGTCTCGATGCCCAAGTGTGCACTTTGATTAAGACCTTGAGCCTTGGAGTCTGACACTCAGACTGGGCTTTGCTATGTAGGAGAAATTGGGCTCTTCCTTATGCTCTTAGAGCCTCAATTTACCCATGTATAGAATGGGGATAATCATAGTATCTCACTACCTCGGAGGGTAGTTGTGCAATATGGTGTCGTACGTGCACGTAACCCATGATTAATGCTAAATACATATTAGTTATGATATTATTATTACTTTGGTTCGTCTGACTGCTTCCCGGTCAACAACTTCTTGACTGTCAAGCGCCTACCACATGGTGGACACTCAACAAATACTTGGATCTGTGGGCTAAAGAATCATTTGGTTTTTATCCTTGATTATCTCCTGAGTAATTTTTCCAACTGCAATCGGGTCGTCTTCTTGGATGATCCACTACATTATTCTACCCTCACCCTACCCCCACTCCTGTCCTAACCCGCTGACCCAGAAGAGACAAATGAGGCAACCAGTGTGGCTTCTGGCCAGAACTTGCTGGAAGCTGGACAGGTTCACCTGTTATTTACCATGCCTACAAATCAGCTGGAGAAGTCCCAGACTGGTGGCAAGACAGAGGGGTTTGTGAACTAGGAAGAGGAGAGCTGCTGGGGGTGGACCAGCCCCCAGGGGTTCGGCAGAGCCTCAGTTCCACGGAGCTTACAAAATGAAGTTAATCCCTCCTTTCTCCAGGGAAATAAGTTACAGAGACACGGGGGTGGAGGGGGGGGTTATGGGCCAATGGAGAGGAAGATTAGAGGGAATGTCCTTAATAAACTCCCCAATGGGAAGCAGTTTTACTTTCCCTCTGTCTCTCAGGGCACTAGACCAACCACTCACTGGGAAAACAAGTGTTGGTGCCAGGGCCTTCTGCGGACTCCAAGACGGCTTTCTCACAGACAGGTACTCGAATCCTTCTGTTTGCAGCTCGGGGGTCATTCTGTTACGCGCTCTGGGGGTTTGGGACTGTCTTAATCGGATCAGGTGACTGTGATTCACAAGTCATTGGGCCAGGATGTACCCACCTGGCTGGCTCACTTTTCTCCTCTCTGGCAGCTGGCTGTTCTCAGCCACGTTACTCTCCCTCTCAACTTAATTTATTAGAGCTATTTTGAGAAAGTTGCTGGGCAGGGGAGCCTGCGAAAAAGGAAAGTCAGCAAGGGGATATGCGGGTGCCTTCTACCCCCCGCGGACATGAGTGGGGCTCTGCTCTTCCAGCTTGCCCCGCCTCCACTGGTCTCTCCCTTGTCCCAGACCCTTCCCTCTGTCCTGGCAATCCTGTTCCTTCTCAGCTAGCCCGCCTGTCGGGGAGGAAGCAGATTAACTAATGGTTGAGGAAATGCATGTACTGCTTGAGAAATAGAAAAAACACACCTTAAACCTCACTGGAGAACCTTATATGATCCTGGAGCCAGAGCCCGTCAGAACTGGAGGAAACCACTGACAGCTGAGGCCCGCCATGTTGGCCCCACTCATGGGAGAACTGCCCAACGCCCTCCCGGGGAAAGGTGAATTTTATGGGCAGGTGGCCATGATTTGAACCACGGGAACTGATGCCCTGCCTATTGCTGACTGGACAGGAAAGGGCAGATGTGCCAAGAGGCACGTTTCTGGGCCGGCTTAGCCCAGTGAGCTCCCCTGGTGCTAGAACATGGATAACGATGACAGTGAGCACCTGGAATCACTGCATTTTCTCTCTCTGGAGGTTCAGCCCAAGACCTACAGAGAGAGGGGGTGGGGAACAGCAACAGTGATTGGGGAGGCTGACAGCCGAGAGAGGCTCAGTGGGCTCCTGCTGCTCAACGGTAAGGCCGGGGGGGGGGGGGTGTTGGGCCCTCACCAACCCTTTCGTTCCCACACTGGGTGCCTGCCTCAGGCTCCTGGATGTCCGCCTCCTGCATTTCCATGCCAGAGCTGCCTTTGTGAGATAACCTCTCTGGGTCTTTCTTTTTTCCAACCCAAAGGACCTAATAAAGAATTCACATGGCCTGGTTTGCTGATGAGGGAGTTGAGGCTAGGAGGTAGGAAGACATGGGTTGCGCCCCACCCCCAACAGATCCAGGCTCCTTTTCGAGAAAGTCTGCTCTCAGAGGGTGAGGTTTCAGGCACAGGGGTTGGGGGGTGGGGTGGTGACGGGTGGCGGGTGGGAAAGCAGTGACAGAGGCAGGGAAGGGGAGATGAGAGTTGGTTTCCAGTTAGAGGGGCTGGAGAGGGAAGAAGAGAGTTTCAGTTGTTCAGACTTTTGTCGTTGTAACTAAAAAACCAGTTTGTAAAGAGCTGAGTTCTAAAGTTGCCTCATGGGTCCTGTCCTCTCAGTAGCCACTCCTCAGGAGGTTTCTGGGAGTAGAGAGGGTCTCTCCGCTCCTCTTGTCTACCTTGCAAACCTGACCAGCCTTCCCTAGGCTGCGCCCACAGGACAAGCGGCTTAGGAAGGGAGCCCAGTAAGTAGAAATCTCCCCCCAGATGCAAACCCATTTACCTGTCGTGTGCTCTAAAGGCAACTTCAGGCTGATGTCTAAAACTCCATCGAGACCTTGTTGCCCAATACCCCAACATCTACCAGAAAGAGAGCTTATGGGGGGGCTCTTTATCCCATGAGAACTGTTGATGGGAAAGACCTTATTTGGAGAAACTGTGGAAACTAAGGAAGGAGTCATCAGGGCCAGGCTTTGTACTGGATGGAAGAACACTTAACCGAGGTTTCTAGCTCACACTCTCTCCTCCCAGGCCCATGGACCCAGTTCGGATCGCAGTTGTGGGGGCAGGCGTGGTGGGGCTCTCTACCGCCCTGTGCGTTTCCAAGCTGGTCCCGGGATGCTCCATTACAGTCCTGTCAGACAAGTTCTCTCCTGATACCACGAGCGATGTGGCAGCCGGCATGCTTATCCCTCACGTCGATGCAGGTAAGAGAGGGATTTTAGCTCCTCTGTCAGATATGATAGACGTTAGGAGGCTTTGAGTGGAATTCTGTGGACAAGGACCACTGGATGTGCATGTCCCTATAATGCTCAATTTTAACATCTTATTGGTTCCTCTGTTAGGAATGCTTGAGTTACACTGCAGGACAAACATAGCCTCCAAGTCTTAGCAGCTTAAAAAACAAAGCTTCATCTCTGGCTCAGACTGTGTCTACTGAGCATCAACAAGGGCTCTGCTCATCACCTCAGAACCTAAGGGGCTGAGTAGCTGCTGTCTTGGATGTCGTCAGGACCTGTGTCTGGGGGGAGGCAGTTTTGCGGGTGGGGGGGGGGCAGGGTCTCACCCTAGCAATGAAAGGCTCTGGACAGGAAGCAACTTTCATCCCTTCTGATGACAGGTCATTGGCCAGCAATAGTCACCTGCCCCCACCTCTCTGAAGGTGGCCAGGAAGTCCAATTCTCTAAGGCTCCCAGAAAGTAGCCAGCCAGAAGTATTTGGAGAAGAGCACTCATGACTACCACAGCTGGTAACTCCGAGGCTTATTTGTAATGGGACTAAAACTATCCCTAGTTCTTGTTCCTCTTCCTCTTCTTCAATTTATTTATTTGACAAAGAGACAGCGAGAGAGGGAACACAAGCAAGGGGAGTAGGAGAGGAAGAAGAAGGCCTCCCACTGAGCAGAGAACCTGATGCGGGGCTCGATCCCAGGACCCTGGGATCATGACCTGTGCCAAAGGCAGACACTCAAGGGCTGAGCCACCCAACTGCCCGTAAAACTACCCTCGCTTCTAAGCCAGTATACAAACGGTCCATTGTATGTATTCAGGCCTACAGATGCCTTGATTTTTTTTAAACACATTCACATATCCTTTCCATTCTGTATTCTGCACATGAAATAGAAGAAGGGAAACAGCATTAAATAGAAACCAAAATCATTTTGCAGCCAATGACGTTTATACTCACCATCTCCACTTCCTCATTTCTACCCTCCTTTAATTTTAGCTTTTATTTATTTATTTTTTGTAAAATCAGAGTTACACATGCATGGGAATACGCTCAGGAACCTGGAGTGCTTTGCAGAATGCGAGTTCACACTTTCTGAGCACCTTTCCTGTCACCAGAGTACTTGTGTCCATTGTCCAGGAGCCCCTTGGCTTGCACCAGACCTGGGGGGAGCTGTCAGAAGGCTGAATGGGAGTCATGGAATCATCGGTAGAGGAGGCTCATCTAAGAGTCCATGCGGGCCGTGGAGACCTGAGCTCACCCCTTGGCTGGGTGGTTGGGGGTCCCTGGATCAGAGGGCGCTTCTTCCTGGTGCTTCCAGAGAAGGACCTCAGTCTTCTCTTTGGGCTTCTTTCAGACCAGCCCCAGCGATACTTCTGTGCTCATAAATGTCAGTTCCATCTGGGAACCACATCGGTCCTACAGGGCTGCTGGGGGATTAATGAGTTCCTACATGGAAAGTGGTTAGAACAGCGCCCAGAAGGGCTGTAGCAATGATCGCCATTATTACCACTGCTCCAGCTGCAGTTTTCTCTTACCAGCCCTTGAACGTGACTTAGATCGCCAGGCTGGCCTGCATTGTCCGCCGCTGAATTGCAAACGTCCATTCTTTGGGGATGACTCCTGTAGCATGTGAGGTGCAGCCACTGTTTTGCTGTTAAGGTTTGAAATGGGATCAAGGGGATGCGTTTCAATACCGCCCCAGACACCGTCTTGGACTGTTGGGGTATAATCTGTGCGAGGCCTAGTTTAGCTCTTTTTACAGCTTATGATTCCTCTCTTATTTCCAAGCCAGTGGCCCAGGTTGCCGCTTTGGAAGACCATGTTGAGTTCACATGGGCTGTGTTTAAAGAAGATGGCATAGATCTACTATTAAAGACATATTTATTGGCACTCTGACAAGAGAATTGTTATAAAACTCTGCTACCTGAAATGGCCGCATTGACCTGGAGACTTTGGGGGAGCAGGATGTTTCCGCAGGCCTTTTCATCTCTACCGTGAACTCTAGGGACATCTCTCCAAGCAGAGCCTACCCAGCGTCCTCTCTGCCTCAGTTCCCTGGCCTCCCCTGTGGCTCCTGCCGTCGCAGCCCCTCAGGATTATTGTTCCTTAGTCCCTAGCCTGACTTTGGATTCTCCCTCATAACCTTCCCTAGGGATCAGATGTCCCAATTCTTCACCCCGTTTGGATTTGTCAGCACCCCCAGATTGTGCTCGCTCTCTATGCCTACACTGGACCCTATTATTTTGGGGCTTGAACCATGACCCTTATTTCTTCTCTGTTAGGATCTGGGTCCAGTCTCTTGTGTTCTGGCAGGGATGATGCCTGGCTGACAGGCAGCACTGATCCACAGGACTCTGCCAGGGAGGTGGTGCCTCGTGTGCTCCCTGCATGCCCTACTGATCTGGGGAATGCTACCCTCAACTATCATGTGGTTCCAGGGAGTGGAGGGGGATGGAGGCAATGGCAGCCTAGGACGGGACTGCAGCAAGTCCTTTCTGAGGAGCTCAGCTCCATAATGCTGACCTTTTCTCCTTGCATCAGAGGGTAAGGACCCTGGGCTTCCTATTGATGTGTAGTCTGTTCTCTGTTCTGGTTGCCTTGGGCCCCACAGATTTTTCCCTTATTACCCACCATGTTTTTAGACCCCAGGAAAGAGGTTCTAGGTTCTTTCTTCTATTGTCTCAACTGTGTGGCCATCTGGGTATACCTCCCTCAGCCTGAACTAACTTCTGCTCAGATTGGCTATGGACCTGTCAAGGTCTGGAATATATCTAGGGCCAAAGACCACCTTCCAGATGGCTCCTATGTCAGATTTTGTTCTAATCAGCCAATTTATCCTCTGATGATTAATCTTTACATGAACAGGCTGGTGTCAACATTCGATACTCTGGTTGCTAATGGATTCTCGACCCCAATGTGGTGCCTTATCTAAATGTTCCTCCCTGCCTCTGTATTTTCTCCCAGTGTCTAGGAAGGGGCTAGTTGGAAGCATGGTCATCATCACCACTTCCTTTCTGTTCTGCTTTGCTTTCCCCCGTGGTTACAGAAACACCCATTGCCAAGCAGAAGCAGTGGTTTAGAGAGACCTTTGACCACCTCTTTGCAATTGCCAATTCTGCAGAAGCTGAAGATGCTGGTGTTCACCTGGTATCTGGGTAAGAGAGGAAATTTGAAGTTATTTTAGAATTTAGAATGATCTTAGCAGACTTGAGAATTCATCTTGAAATATTGTTGAGCATCTGCTGAGTGGAGGGCTGAACTGGATGTGGGAGGATTTTGAAGAACATTCTAGGCTTTACTCCCAAGAACTCAAGAAAGACAAGTTATTAGTACATTAATCATATATCATATATTGGTATATATAGTATTAGACTTCTAAAAAGTAGATTTTTAAAATTTATTTTTAGAGTGAGAGAGGGTGAGTGACTGAGCAGGAGGAGGGACAGAGGCAGAAGAAGAGAGAGGATCCCAAGTAGACTCTGCATTGAGCACAGAGCTGAGTGCCAGACCCGATCCCATGCCCCTGAGCTGAAGTCAAGAGTTGGTCGCCTAACCAACTGAGCCACCCAGGCCCCTTATAGTATTAGACTTTTAAACAACCATTACAGTTTCTTGTCACAAATACTACTTTGGGTTTCCTCAGGGATTATGCAGTGATTTGCAAATATGGCTTAAAAAACTTGGGGTGCGGGACGCCTGGGTGGCTCAGTGGGTTAAGCCGCTGCCTTCGCTCAGGTCATGATCTCAGGGTCCTGGGATCGAGTCCCGCATCGGGCTCTCTGCTCAGCAGGGAGCCTGCTTCCTCCTCTCTCTCTCTCTCTGCCTGCCTCTCTGCCTACTTGTCATCTCTCTCTGTCAAATAAAAAAAAAAAAAAAACAAAAAAAAAAACCAAAAAAAAAACATTAAAAAAAACAAAAAAAACTTGGGTTGCCTGGGTGGCTCAGTCATTGGGCGTCTTCCTTTGGCTTGGGTCATGATCCCAGAGTCCTGGGATCGAGTCCCACATTGGGCTCCCTGCTCCGCGGGGAGCCTGCTTCTCACTCTCCCACTCCCTTTGCTGTGTTCTCCCTCTCGCTGTGTCTCTCTCTGTCAAATAAATAAATAAAATCTTAAAAAAAAAAAAAACTTATAGCAAGTAAATACCGAACTTGGGCTATGTGGGGATCATGTGGCGGATGGAAAGACAACAGGTATGATATTGGAGAATGAGATGTCCCAAAAAAGGAAATATTGTGGGTAACTAAAGTTATCTTTTAAAGTGGCATTTAGGAGGAATATTTTTGAAATGGTTAGGACATTTCTATTTGATACTTTTTTTTTTTTTTTAGAGAAAGAGAGAGAGTACATGAACAGTGTTGGGTGGGCTGGGGAGAGGCAGAGAGAGAGTGTGAGAGAGAGAATCTTAAGCCACCTCCGCACCCAGCATGGAGCCAGATGCAGGACTTTATCTCATGACCCTGAGATCATGACCTGAGCTGAAACCAAGAGTCGTACACTCAACCGACTGAGCCACCCAGGCGCCCCTCTATTTCATTCTCAATATCTTCAGGATCTGCATAATTCAGGAGACGTGCATAATTAAATGAACAACTTAAAAAAATCCTATTTGGCATTTCTAGTGTGGATTAGCACCTAGAGTGTGATAATATCTTACTATAGCTTCTTAACAAGAGATCACTAACCATTCTTTCACTTCTAATTTATGTCTTTAATTTATGACATAACACATATGTCATCTGTGATGTCCTATGTGATAACACAGTAATACCCCATAGCTTCCTGAAGAGCAGAGGGATGCTTGCTTTTTACTAAGTTCTCAAAACTCCTGCATCTTTTGTGAAGTTTAGAAAAGCCTGCCCTCTCTCCTCCTTTGTGATCAGGCTGTCGCTGACATTTTCTGCCAGTGAACACACCCACTTTAGGCAGATTTCTACCCTTTTCCTCTTCTTGCCCTCCCTCACCATCGTGACTGGCGTTGACGTCCCTGATTTCCCACAGTATACACAAGCAGCAACTTTTACTTCTTTTCGACCTCCTGAAGATGAATTGATACTGTAACTCCAAATCCAGCTGATGAATCACATAGAAAAATTGTTCTCCTTGATTTATGGCCACAATTTGTTAAACCCATGTGACATATTTAACTCACAAACTTTGTCTCTAAGTAATTTTTGAAAACAGTTGCATCTAAAATTCAAATGTCCTTTCAAGACTGAGATTTTGTCACCGTCAACGGTATTAAGAAGAATGTACCTCTACCTGGTCTAAAAGAGAGTTATTTATTTCTCTCACATGAGTGATCTTATTGCACTTGCTTACCAAAAAAACAACAACAACACAGATTTGAATCAGTCAAATGAAGAGATAAGGGCACAAATGATGTCCAGAGCATCTTTAGCATAAGTGTGTAGCCTTATTCATTATTCATCTATGTATTTCTTCAAAACACTCTATTCAGCATTCACCAGTATAGCACTCTCTTCAGTATTAGTGATAGAATAAGGAGCCATTTAATACACACTGCTTGGCATATAGTAAATGCTCAATAAATGTATGTTGAATGAATTATTGAGAAAAAAAAAGACACAGTGCTGCCCTCCTATAGCTTATGGTCTGTCCTAAGTCTCACTAATTGCAAATAAGACCCGAGTTACCAAGGGAAGAATATAGGGTACTGTGGAAGTGTATCACTGGAGAATAAACTTGCTCTGGGAAGTTTGAGAAGCCACCTGAACACAGTGATGTTTCAACAGAGACCATCTGGATGAGTATAGGTTAGTCTGGTGACACTGCAGAAGTGAAGGGAGGGGGCAGAGACAGGGTCAGGATCACAAGGGCGTCTTTCCAGGTAGAAGAACAGCATTCACATAGACCTGAGTCTAGGACAAGTGTGGTGTGTTGAAGGGACTGAAAAACCACCAGGGTAATGGGAAGCCATTGAGATTTTATACACTGAAATGTTTATCATGTTTATGTGTGAAAACTATCCCACCTGTAGTGTGGAGAACAGATGCATGGAGAGAGAGACGGTGGTACAACCCTTTAGGTGTTGACCATGGGGACAGAGAGTAGATGGATTTGAGAAATGCTGAGAAAGAGAGTTGATGGGACTTGAGACTTGGCAGTTGATGGCATGTGGATGGGGGGAGAGAGAAAGTCAACATGGGTCTGGGTCTGGTTGCGGAGCTCAGGAGAGAAGAGAGGGCTGGAGCTGTAGCCCCCTGCGTGTCTGGCGTGTAGATGATGGTGAAGATATGGAAGGGGCCATCTAGCTGAGGGAGAGTGTGCAGAATGAGACAGCAAGACGGCCCAGCATACAGCCCTGCAGCAAACAGCGTTCACACCTTCCCCGGGCGCCTCTTTAAATGAACTACTTAGAGACGTATGAATTCTGGTGTGTGAATGACCACATCATGAGCTACTATGTACAGCCCTCAAGTGATTTTACTTGCTATTTTAGAGTAGCCATGATTTACAACCCTTATATCTATTGATGAAAACAACCCAAGACTTGCACATCCAAACACATGCCTAGCAGCTCTTAGTAGCATTCTTGCCAGCTTGTTAACAACCAGTATCATTCCAGCCTCATCCACCCTGGCTGTGCTGGTGGCCCGACGGTAACTGGGCTCCTCCTGATGACTCAGCATGAGGGGATGACCCACAACTTACCCCATAATTCACACTCAGCCTCCTGTTCACCCATCATGGCTCGCTCCAATTTAGATATTTTGTTCAGAATGGAGGGCAACCTTTAAGCTTTTGATGGATGCTTGCAACTTACATAAAATGTACTACAAGACACCAAAACCTTTCCTCAAAAGTGCATAGTCACAAGTCAATAAAGAAAGTCTGAGAGGAGCTTTTTAGAAAAAAAGAGTTAAGTCCAATTTTTAAAACACAGCTTTTTAAACATCTTATTCCCCCCCAGTCATGAACATTTCAAACATAGCTGCTGAATTATCCGAACCCAAGAGAATGGAAGAGTAGATCTTTTTCTTTTTAGGGGGATAGGAAGTGTGTTTTTATATTTATGTATTTATTTTTAAATATTTTATTTATTTATTTGAGAGAGAGCACAAGCAGGGGAAAGGGATAGAAGGAGAAACAGACTCCCTGCTGAGCAGGGAGCCTGAAGCAGGGCTTGATCCCAGGACCCTGGGATCATGACCAGAGCCGACTGAACCACCCAGGTGCCCCAGGAAGTGTGTTTCTTAAAATGCTTTAGAGAATGTCATGTGGGGGTTCACGGGAAACATATTTCACAAAATTTCAGGAAATTTTTCCACTTACGTGTTTCAGTTGGCAAATATTTCGGAGCGTTCCTACGGAGGAAGTGCCATTCTGGGCTGATGTGGTTCTGGGCTTTCGAAAGATGACCGAGGCTGAACTGAAGAAATTTCCCCAGCATGTGTTTGGTCACGCTTTCACGACTCTGAAATGTGAAAGCCCTACTTACCTCCCGTGGTTGGAGAAGAGGTCAGTTGAAACGGCTCCTTGCTGCTTCCTTTATCTGTCCTAGCCATAAATAATTTCATAGCTTCTCATACAATAGATAGGAAAAATTCCCTGTTGGACCCCCCCAGAGTTCTTCTGCCGTGTGTCCTGTTCGCTGCTCACAACGGCCGGGGCTGGGTCAAACGATCCGAAGGTGGCGTGTGCATCACGAGCAGTAAGGGACACTGCGCCGCTAGTAACACATTCATTTCTTCTAGCTCGTGGTGCCTGATTCTTCTTCAGGCTGTATGATTTATTGGCCCCCTGCCCACCAGTAAGTAAAACCCACTCACTGACACAGTATCTGAGATTTCCTCATTTGTGAAATGGAGACATTTGGAGAGTAGCTTCCGGCTATAGAATTAGATGATTTGCTCCAGTTCTTTAGATGGAGAATCTGAAGCTTATTACAAATTGTTTTTGAAATTTTTGTGCTCATTAGTGTTGAAAAAAATCACTCTCTTTTTCTCTTTGTCATAATTAAGACCTCTACACCTAAGGGGTTTTAACTTATCTAGATTAGGTAATTGCTTCCTCACCAAGTTCAGTCCAAAATGCCTTGAACTTGCATTTTGGCTTGGTTTTCAGCATTTCTTGATCCCACTTAGTTATGAAATACATCAAGAGGTTCTTTATTTGCAACGCATCAATAACTCTCCCTTTAGCTTAGTCTGGAAATTATATCGAAGGTTGTGAAACATTGGCCCTTTCAGTCCCCAAATCTGTATATATGGTAGATAAATAGGGACAAGGTGAATTATCTGTAAACGCTGGAAAAATGACTCAAGATAAACAGTGGCAACGATGATCTGGTCCCAGGTATGATCTATAGGATAACTGATTTCCACACTCATGAATTCCACAATTCTGTGTTCAACATCTATGTCTGAACTCTGCACTGTGTTAGAAGCTGGTCCAAAAAAAAAAAAGGATAAGATCACTTTTCTTAAGAAATTGAGAGTCTGACAGGGGGGATGGTATGCATGCATGTGTATGTGTGTGCCCGTGCATGTTTATGCATGTTAATTAATAATCACGGTAACTCACATGGTATAAGATCTACAGATTTTGAGGGTGGGTTGGGAGCACAGAGGAGGAAACCTGTCTGTTAGCCTCATGTCAGCATCACAATACATTTTTGTAGCTTTATAAGTGCTCTTCTCATTTTTACCTATTAGCAATTTATATGGGACATTTTCCATTGTAAGTTCCAGTTTTTGTTAAACCCACCTTTTCATGCCTTGTTCACTGGGCCTTAAACCATGTTTGTATGCTATCAGCCAATAAATGAACATTTTGGGCCATCACGTGATCAAGTTGCCCATCGGTCAACAGTCAAGTTTCAGCAACATCACCATCTTTCCCTCCACGGCATTGTTGTACAGATTTCATTTTTGTCCTTATATTACAAAAATGACTGGAAATAAAAAATTGGAAGTGTTAATGCCAGTGATTTGATTTGGAGGTATCATCACTTCATCTTAATTACATTCAGATAAAGGGGAAATTATTAGGCATGCCACAAGGGTCAGAGCTTTACTGTCATTATGGTACATAATTTTGTTTGATTATGATAAAAAAATGGAAGAATGTATATAAAAGATTGAGTCTAAGAAGTGAGGTGTCATTAGAGAGTTTTATAATTTGGAGCTGAAGTTTCATGATTACACCCATGTCTGTTGTTTGGCTCCCTGGTCCTGGACTTCTTTTCTCCATGTTCAGGAAGGTCGATTGAAAACCTGACTGGATCCCTGTGATCTTCAGCAGATCAGGCAGAAGCAGGGAAGGGAGAATCCCGCAGAGTGTTGGTTCCCCAGCACAGAGACTGGCAAGGGCTGGCTTCTCTGTGTGGAAATGGCGGGGGGTCAGGGATGGTAATGGACACAGAGATAAGGCAAGTGGATGAACTCATACAACCCTTTGCCTAGACTCTTAACAGTTTCTTTGTCATTTTCACTTTCTCATGCATATCCAGTCACAGATTTATAATACACACACACATACACACACACACATACACACATATTTTTCCCAGAACCATTTAAGAGTGCATTGCACACATGATACCCCATGATTTCTAAATATTGCCGTGCAGGAACAAGGATATTCTTACATAAACAGTATTATGATAAAAATCTAGATATTTATGTTGATACTGTAATCTATGGACCTCATTCATATGTCACCCCCAGAAAGACCCAGTAAGGTCGTTTATATAGAGACACCTGGTCTCCAATCCAATCCATGGCCACACTTACATTTACTTGTCATGTCTCTTGAGTCTGTAATCTATCTCTGTCCCTTGTGACCTTTATGACCTTTATAACTTCGAAGAGTACAAACCAGACCAGCTGCATTGTAGACGGTCTCTCACTTGGGGTTTGTCAGAGAGTTCTTCATGATCAAATTGAGATTATATGTTTTTGGTGGAGTCCCACAGAAGGAATGTTGACTCCTTAGCAGGTCATATTAGGAAGCAAATGGTGTCGGTCTGTTCCCTTCTGGGGACGTTAACTCTGATCACCTGGCCTGCCAGTTATCTCCAGTGTAAAGTCACTACATTTTCCCTTTGTGATTACTAAGTGCTTTGTCAAGGTACACCTGAGGTTGTTAGTACCCTTCTCCTCATCAGTCTTTTGCATACTAGCTTTAGCTCTCATTCGTGATTCTGGACTTGATCACTACTATGATGTTTGCCAAGTGATCATTTCATTTTTTAAAAGATTTCATTTATTTACTTAAGGCAGGAGGAACTAGAGGGGAAAGCAGGGGGGTGTGGAGAGGGAAGGGGAAAAAAATCTTTTTTTTTAAATTTTATTTTTGAATTTTTTATAATCATATAATGTATGATATTATATATATATATATATATAATATAGCCCCAGGGGTACAGGTCTGTGAATTGCCAGGTTTACACACTTCACAGCACTCACCATAGCACATACCCTCCCCAATGTCCATAACCCCACCCACCCTCTCCCAAACCCCCTCCCCCCAGGAACCCTCAGTTTGTTTTGTGAGATTAAGAGTCACTTACGGTTTGTCTCCCTCGTGATCCCATCTTGTTTTATTCATTCTTCTTCTACCCCCCCATGTTGCATCTCCACTTCCTCATATCAGGGAGATCATATGATAGTTGTCTTTCTCCGATTGACTTATTTAGCTAAGTATGATACTCTCTAGTTCCATCCACGTTGTCACAAATGGCAAGATTTCATTTCTTTTGATGGTTGCATAGTATTCCATTGTGTATATATACCACATCTTCTTTATCCACTCATCTGTTGATGGACATCTAGGTTCTTTCCGTAGTTTGGCTATTGTAGACATTGCTGCTATAAATATTCGGGTGCATGTGCCCCTTTGGATGACTACGTTTGTATCTTTAGGGTAAATACCCAGTACTACAATTGCTTGGTTGTAGGGTAGTTCTATTTTCAACATTTTGAGGAACCTCCAAGCTGTTTTCCAGAGCTGTCGCACCAGCTTGCATTTCCACCAACAGTGTAGGAGGGTTCGGAAGGGGAAAGAATCTTAAGCAGGCTCCCTGGATCTCACGACCCATGGGATCATGACCTGAGCTGAATGAAACCAAGAGTCAGAGGCCTAACAGACTGAGCCACCTCAGGTGCCCTGCCAAGTGATAAATTTCCAACTCCTTCCACATTTAGTTTGCTTTCTACTATAAGGAAAAACTCCCCCCCCCATATTTATTCAGTTACTTATTTATGTCAGTATGGGCTCGGGGATTCCTATTTTACTCAATGAATTATAATCTTTTACTCTTATTATTTATTTTGATGTTCAAATTGCCCAAGATTTGGCCAATGAGAGCTCCTTCAAGCAGCTCTTATGTCTTTTTGACATTTCTGCATCTCTCTCTCTCTCTCTTTAGCACTTTCTTACTTTCGGGCACAACAGCATTCCACACACTCCAATTTTGAAAAGAAAAATGTTTTCTTTTCATGAATATTTTTTTTCCTTAAAACCAACCTGATACAATGCTACATTTTAAATGTATATATTCAATGCAGAAATAAACTGCCTTTACTCTGTCTCCCTTCTACTTCCCTTTGTACCCTGAAGTTTCCTTCTGTTGTGATTTTGGAATGTAGAGAACACACCCAACATCCGACCCTCTTCTACCACATCCAGCCTGGGACAAGAATACATACAGGAGCCCATACGGTATGTGTACATATTTAAATGTTCCAAATAAGGCTAACAAAGCATTAAATAAAATATCATTTATCCCTTTACTTTAACAACTAATGTGCAACCACCCAAAGGTCAACTTTACATATAGACATCTTGGATTCTCAGGAGTGCTGCACAGTAACATGGTGACAGGGGACACTAGGTGCATGCCATGAGACACCCTAGTCCATATTTTCAAGCTCACTTTGCCCCAGTAGCTGTCCTTTGGCTATCCCTTGGGCAAGGGTGCACGAAGTGACATGATCTACCTCTCAGAGGAAGATGATGCAGGGCCTGGAAGTAGGGGAGAAATATGGGGATCATGGGTTCCCAGCTCATGGACTGGATGTGAAGGAGGGGGGCGCTCGCTGGGTCTGTCCCTTGGCCCCACATTCTAATTTCTCATGCACAGCTGGAGAAGATCCAGAGTGAGGTCCTCTAAGCGGCCCAGTGGAAGGGAGGCACAGCTCAGATTAGCCAGGGTAAGTTCTAAGTCCCAGAAAGAGTCTTGAGCTTATGGTAATCACGTACGTACGTGTGTGTGTGTGTGTGTGTGTGTGTGCATGTCCGTGTAGTTTCTCCTAACATTTCAATGAAGCATTGGATATAAAGTCTAGACAGAAAACCTAAACAGAAATTCTTCCTGGAAGAGAGGGCACATTGCTTTCATTTTGTTTTGAGAGATGAATAGTCAATAAGGCCCTTGGAAGATGAAGAGTTTTGGGGGCAGAGGAAGCATGAGGGCCCGGGCTACCTGAACAGGTGACATTGCTACGGGAGGGGGCCAGGGCAGGGAAGCCAGCGACACCCACAGTATATGTGTCCCTTCTCTAAGGAGTCTTCCTAAGCCTCCCAGTTGGCCTGGGGCTGCCCTGGGCAGTGGGAAGCTTCCCCCTCTGTGGGGGAGGGGCACCCCCAGGCTGACAGTGAGGGAGGGCCAGTCCCCAGCGTGGCCCCCATCCCAGCTGCCCTCCCACTCTGACTGAGAATAAATGTCTTATCTCTGGGAGTGTCTTATCTCAACCACTTTCCTACGGAAACAAATATTACCTGAATGATTTGTTCTACCTGCTTCTAAAGTATCACCTTATGGAAAACAGGCCCCTTATTTCCAAAATTACCTTATTTTCAGGACTAATCTCTAACTGTGGGATGAAGACCTGGGAGAAATCCTGCTACTTTCTCATTAGCTGGAAGCCTGCTGTCAGCATGTCAGTCTACTTAAAATAATCTGGAGTCAAGTGGTACTTTGTGCCTGTGGGAGCCACCTCCTGGCAGCAGTGCCATTGGCCTTTTGACCAGTCAGCTAGGGTTCATGCCTTGGAGCATGCTGCTTCCTGTCTGTTTTTAGGCGATAGAGTCAGGGAGAAGAGGCCTGAGGGGCTGCTCTTTCCCCCGTTAGAGTCCTGGGGAGGTCTTCGTCAGTCTGTTTGTTTGAAATATATGGCCACCATGATAGTGGGCTGGGATATGGGTGCTTCAGACAGAGAGTACACACACCCTTGTCCCACCAACCCCCCTTCCATCTTTTCAGCACTGTCTTATGCCCCTGATACCTTCCTCTTCCTCCTACTCCCTGCCCACCACCCAAGAGAGGTCTACACAGACAGCACACAGGGCCTCCTCTCTGTGGACATTAGCTGTCTTCTTCTCTTCCCTCAGGGCCTGACATCTGGCGGGAAAGCCAACATGGAAGAGGAAGAGAGCCGCATGCCTCCTGTCCTCCTAAGTGGCTTTGTAGGGCAGGGACTCCTCCATGTCCAAGGCAAGCCTATCAGGCAAGGATTTCAAGCCAAGTGAGAGGCAGAGTAGCGTTGTCCTGAAGGGGTGGGACCCATGGGGCTCACTCTGTGGGCTGCACCTGCTCTTCTCCACCAGGGCGAACCCAACTGGGGAGCCACACAATCTTTGCTTGTTCCTCACACCCAGGGTCTGTTGTGTTGCCTCCTACACCCCTTCCACACAATGTGAGTGTTCAGCCTACAGTGTTCTGACTCAAAAACAGGCTTTTCATTCAGCAAGCCACACAAAAATGTCTCCAACCTCAGCTCTAACCTTCTGAAATAATATAAACTTCCAGGAAAGACCAAAAAAAAAATGTTTTTAACCACAATTGAGATCTTTAGCTTTTTTCAAAGAACAGAAGGGATCATCTCCCTCTCAAAAAAATAAAAGAAGCAATAGCCAACAATAACCAGAACAAGAAAAAGAACAAAAACCCCTCAGAGGTTTAATGAGCCATACAGATCACGTTTTATATCCTCAGCCGGTGGAGTCATATTCTGCTGCTTTTCACTTGCCCCGTCCAGGAAATGAATCATAGAGGCAGTAAGTCAACCGAGCCTGTCTCTTTGCCAGACATCCTACCTAAATATATCATCCTGGCTGGATCAGAATCATCCTGCCTGTGACAACATCCGGAAAGCTGGATGCCTCATTTCTGTGCTAGGGACCCTGTAACTTCGGTGCATTGCTTTCTTTCAGAAGCCATGCTTTATACTGTGGCCCTGATAAGGTCCACACTGACCAGAGCACTGATCACACTAAGCTTCTCTCTGTATTTCCTTTCCACTGGTACAACAATGCCTCACAGTTACTTTCCCTGTCTCCCATCTCCTATAGCTTCTGTTCTCCCATGTGGCCTCACTCACAGCAGTGCCTCAAAAAACAAAAACAAAAACAACCCCCAAAAAAACCCCAAACTCATGTGGCTCCCTTAGGAGTTGGACAGAAATATGGATCGTACATCAGGAACATGACAGATTGACCCGTACATCAGGAACATGACAGATTGACCCTGTGCAGTGTTGCAGCTCCACGGGTGACCTGTTCCTTGAAACTCCACCCACTGGTCTGACTTGGGGTGCCCAGGGACTCCCCTCCAGGATCACCCTGCCCATAGAAACCCTGAGCCTCATCCACACAAGGAACCAGAGAACGCTGTACCCCTGAATGGAACTGAGAGACGTTCAATGAACTTGAATACAAGTTCATGGAGTGGTCAGAGCAGGGATGGATATTTTGAGAAGTGGGGAATAGAAAGCAGTTGATTTTATTAGAATATGCATTAGATTTATTAAAATATGAAAATAGGAAATGACTAAGGAATATGGCCATTAGATGAGATCATGTTGCCAGAACAAAATTAGACTTTATATAAAATGCAAGAAATCCCATGTATTCTTTTTTTTTTAATTTTTTTATTATTATTTTAAAAGATTTTATTTATTTATTTGACAGAGAGAAATCACAAGTAGATGGAGAGGCAGGCAGAGAGAGAGAGGGAAGCAGGCTCCCTGCTGAGCAGAGAGCCCAATGCGGGACTCAATCCCAGGACCCTGAGATCATGACCTGAGCCGAAGGCAGCGGCTCAACCCACTGAGCCACCCAGGGGCCCCAATCCCATGTATTCTTCACCCAGATTCCCCAACTCTTAAACTTACCATATTTGCTTTATCCTTTTCTCTCCAAATATATGTCTTTTTTTCTGAACCATTTGAGAATAAGCTGCAGATATGATGCCCCATTGCCCCAAATACTGAATATGTATTTCTTAAACCCAAGGCCATTCTTTTATAAAACTAAGGTCAGAATTAGGGCATTAAATTAACAAGGGTACATTTCTGAAACCTACAGACCTTAGTCAGATTTTGCCAATTGTCCCAATAATATACATTATAGCAAAAGAAAATCCAGGATCATATATCATTTGTTGCAAAAACAAATATATGTATTTGTTTTATATACTTATATCTATGTATATATATGTGTCTGTGTGTATATATGATATATACATTCATTAGAAGCAAGTGACTAGGTTTAGCCAACATTCAAGGGGAGGGGAATTAGGCTTCACCCTGGAAGGGTTCAAAGAATTTGTGGATATATTTTGAAAATATCACCATTGACCTTCTGAATACAAATTATTTACCACATGCAAAATATGCATATATATGTAAATGTATATATGTATATTTAAAATCTAAGTATTATAAACTATCTTAGGTATAACCATACTCAGTGTCAAAGCAGCCTCATCCCTCCTACTAGAGCTCACAGAGCCCTGTCTTCTGTCTTTCCTCCCTGTGTCCCCTTTCCCCCAGGAGGTCTCCACACTGAACCCAACCCCCCCTCCCTATTTCTTTTTTTTTTCTTTTTCTTTTTCTTTTTTTTTTTAAGATTTTATTTATTTGACAGAGAAAGAGAGAGCACAAGTAGGCAGAGTGGCAAGCAGAGGGAGAGAGAGAAGCAGGCTTCCCACTAAGCAGGGAGCCCAAAGCAGGGCTCCATCCCAAGACCCAGGGATCATGACCTGATCCAAAGGCAGATGCCCAGTGGACTGAGACACCCAGGCACCCCACTCACCTCCTTATTTCATGCTGCCCAGGATTATTTCTCTCTTACATGGCTTAGTCTGTGCTGTGTGATGGGAGTTGGGGTACAGGGATGCCTCTAGTCCTATGAGAAGGGAGGGGATGAGGGGACTCCCCTTTGCTTCTGGGATGTGGAGTATGGGTGTGTGTGTGTGTGTGTGTGTGTGTGTGTGTGTGTATAAAGAAGTGCTTCGTGGAACTCCATCCCTCTCAGGGCCACACCTGCTCAATTTCCCTCTTGCTGAACACCTCCCCCACACCCCAATTTTATGCATCAGGCTGACATGGTCTTTCAGAGGTCTGACTTTTAGGCTTGGTGAAAATGGGCACTCTTGGGTTTTAACATGATGACCAGGAGACACTGGTCTGGCGCTATTTAGTGAACTCAACTTCTTGAGTTTCCCGTCCCCACATTTCCTCAGGGGAGGTTGGGACAACGCATTCTCCCTATCTAGAATGAGGTCTTGCTCAGTTGCAGGAAACCTTATGGGGCAAGTCACCAAGCTTATACCCCCAACCATGTCATTCAAAACCCTCATAATAAAATAATTACTTCATATGGTTGTACAAGTGCTTGGTCAACCAACATGCAGCTTCTGGTATGGTTTCCTCCTACACCCTGCTGCTCACTGACACATTGCCCACGGGATAACAAGAGTGAATGGGCATCACACGAGGTTGTATTGCAATAGTGCAAGGATGACGGGTCCCTGGCACATTCAGTAAGTTCCCTCCTGGGGTCAAGGCCAGGGAGGCACTCAGCACCCCATGCCTGCTGTGGGGGAAGAAGGGGGTGTTGGGGGATGAGGGGGTGTTTCCAGTCGCTTTGATGATTTCAGAAGTCTCCAGGGAGAGAGTGGACTTTCATCAGTAGCAACCAGTGGGGGACCCTTGAGAAGGACATTTGCATTTGTTGAATTCATGCATAATCTTTACAAAAACCTGCAGACTTAGAACATTCTTATCCTTAGGTGACAGTTGAGGAAACCAGTTCAGTGCAGTCAAGTCCTCAGGCTGGTAAAATTCTTTTATTTCTCTGAATTAGGAGAATAACTCTGAGTTTTAATTAGAAGAGTCGGAACCCAGAGCACAGTGTTAACTAGTAACATGTGGAATCCACAATCTGTTAAAAGCAAAACCAAGATAATGTTCAAATAATAATCAATGTAAAACATTTTCTGAAGACCAAATGTCATTCTTACAGGCTATTAAACAATTGAATGTGAGTGATAGATGGGTGTAGGGAGCAGGCAAACCCGGATTGCATTTTAGAGTAGCATAGCAGCTATGGGGGTGGGCGGGGCTCGATCCCAGGACCCTGAGGTCACAACCCCAGTAGAAACCAGGAGTCCCACACCCAACCTACTGAGCCACCCAGGTGTCCCCAGCCATTTCTTTTTGTTATGGATGTACTTGGTCCAAAATATCATTATCAACAGCAACTGTCAGTCCATCAGCTGCACATACTTTGCATTTGTCTCGTGCAAACATTCCTGTGGTAGACGTAAAATGGGTGGTGTGACTCCTGTTCCAAACATCTAGTTAGGGAGACCAGCACAATGCAAAGGAACTTGCACGAGTTCACAACACGAGACAACATGTCTCAGGCTTCAAATTTAGGTTCTAAATAGAGGGCATAAAAAGAAAGGTTAGGGGATTTAAAATATGAATTGATTTAGTGTTTATTGAGCAGCTAGTATGATATAGGAACTTTATAAAACACCAAAAGGGCAAGACATTTCTTTTGTTTTGAATCTTTGAAACAGGTTTCCATTTAGCTTCCAGTTTAGGAATCTCTAGTTTCCAAGGATGCGGGGCAGCTGATGGCTAGAATTTGGCTCGCTCGGACCCTGGCCACGGTGGTCTTGTCCATCATTTCCCATGAGGGCTTGCACAGGAAGCCACTGAGCCTCCCCTAACAGTCTCTCCCATTCTTCCCAGGTTAAAAGGAAGTGGGGTCCCGATACTCACCCGACGAATAGGAGACTTTTGGGAACTCCATCCGTCCTTCGACATCGTGATCAACTGCTCAGGCCTTGGAAGCAGACAGCTAGCAGGAGACTCGAAGCTGTTCCCAGTGCGGGGCCAAGTGCTCAGAGTTCAGGCTCCCTGGGTGAAGCATTTCATCCGGGATGGGAATGGGCTGACATATATTTATCCTGGCATAGCCAACGTAATCCTGGGAGGAACGAGGCAGAAAGGAGACTGGAATCTGTCCCCAGATGCAGAAATGAGCAGAGATATTTTTTCCCGTTGTTGTGCTCTTGAGCCGTCCCTCCGTGGAGCCTGCCACATCAGGGAGAAGGTGGGCTTAAGGCCCGAAGGGCCAGGCTTGCGGCTGCAGACAGAGCTCCTCGCCCAGGATGGTAGGAGGCTGCCCGTGGTCCACCACTACGGCCACGGGAGCGGGGGCATCTCCGTGCACTGGGGCACTGCTCTGGAGGCCGCCAGGCTGGTGGGGGAGTGTGTCCGAGCCCTCAGGAGCCCCAAGTCAAAGCTATAGGTCACATGCAAATGGCCCCGGAGACTATGATCAAAATACGATCTAGGAAGCACAACTGATTCCACTAACTTCTCCATTGCATGAAAGTTTAGTTAGTGGTATCCTTCTTTTCAAAATGGGAAACGATGCAATATGAAGCCCTAGTAGCCTTAGGACTAGTTCTAACCTAATCTAGGACCGATGCATAACTAGGCTGAAGTCCAGTACTAATGACATAGGGCACAAAACTATTTTTGTTAAAAATACTTGTGGGAGAGTAAGATTTCTTCTAGATCCGGTGTTCAAAGCTCTGTGCTTATTTACACTGATGCTGGGAATGATAAGGATTTTGACATCGTTTGGCTAATAAATCCACAGCGAGAGATGATGTATGGAAAACACTTAACTCACTGTTAGTCACAGTTTGCAGGCTGTGCTCAAGGGAGCATTATAATCCCTTTAAATAAAATACACGGTGATCACGCAACACAGGCTTATTACACTTAATAGAAGACAAAGCATGATTCCTCCAAGTACTAGTGGCAACCTCTTCCTCCTCTCAGCTGGTCATGGTGGTTAGAAGACAGGGATGGGGGCACTGGGTGGCTCAGTGGGTTAAGCCTCTGCCTTTGGCTCAGGTCATGATCTCAGGGTCCTGGGATCGAGCCCTGCATTAGGCTCTCTATTCAGCAGGGAGCCTGCTTCCCCCTCTCACTCTGCCTGCCTCTCTGCCTACTTGTGATCTCTCTCTCTGTCAAATAAATAAATAAAATATTTTAAAAAAAGAAGAAGAAGAAGAAGACAGGGATGAAGTTGCCTATGGACAGGGCGTCAACTCAGTAACTGTCTGGGGTCAGTCCCCTAAGGGCCGTACTCTCCATTACCACAAGCACTCGCTTGTAGCGTGATTGACTTTGCCTAAGCGTTTTTGAAGATTGAGTAGCAAGCAGGTGCAGCCAAAGAGCTAATTTGCTGATTAGGATGGAACGATCATTCCAAATGAAATATATCCAGAGTTTTCTGCAAGTTGTTAAAACAAAACAAAAAACCTACTGGGAATGAGGGAGAAATGTGTTATGGTAAAAATTAGTTTGGGAATCGCTGAAATAAATTGATCTAACCTGGTTTCCTGACTCAGGTTTGCTCAGAGTTATTCTGTTCTTGTGTATCGTGAATGCTCAGGAGGGTTTTGGCTTTAGTGAAGGGTGAAGAAGATGCCATTCCCTGAGGTAAGGACGCTTTGCAGAACTAGCTGTAATTTTAATTTTCGTTTTAGTTTTAATTTTGGCAGGAGATGGCTTGTGTTTACTGATAATAAGTTCTATTTTGGACATCCTGGGGTTGTGGCGGCGTGGGGGAGGGTGGGAGGTTGGAAATGAGGAGGTGGGAAAGAGAAGGCCCCCAACATAGCTTCATTTTACTGTTTTGTTCCCTGAGTTTTTGCATAAGGTTTTTAAAAAAGAGAACACTTGTCTGGAAGAGGGAGAGAGAGAGAGAGAGAGAAGAGAATGAGAGAGACAGAGAGAAAAGCAGTGTACTAGATGCTCTTAATTTTCTTCTCGAATGAAAACTCCTCCCGTGAGCGTCTTCCCCAAACGTTCCCACCAGGGGGTGGTATTGCATCAAATTCGGATAAATTGGGAAACCCGAAAACTTAGAAATGACTAGAAATTAAAAAAAAAAAAAAAAAAAAAAAGGACACCCACTGTGTGGAGTGAGTGTGTGATTGTTCTCAGGTTTTGGAGTTTATATGCCCCGAACATAATTGTTTTGTGTAAGGTATTTGAGAAACGTGCAAACTCAGAAAGGCTGACCCCACGTGCACGTGCCTGTCCTCATCACAGTCCGGGAGAAATACCAAGTCGGGATCAAACGGCATTTTAAAGGGAGGGAATAAAACATTTAATGGTTACAGGGAAAATCCAGACGGCTGCTCAAAGTAGGAACGGTTCAGTTGTGTTTATAGTGGTTTGAAGTGCGCTGATTTGCCCCTTATGCCCACGGTTTAGATCCTGCAGCGTTTCCAGTTTGGGGACGTAGGCTCACACTCTGTGCTGCTGGCTATTTGCTACTCTAGGTCAGTCTGCTTTTTTTTTTTTTTTTCCCCTAGTCCAGTGGAAAGACAGAAAGATTGAAGGCTTCTTGATCACGGCTCCCTGTTCTGATTTCATGTTCACTGATTGCTAAATGTTTGCTCCCCATGTCTCTTAAAGGTTTATTCGTTTTGGTCAACAGCTGCCAGCCTGGTCTGCACACTAGAAATCAACTAGAATCACCTGGGAGGTTTTGAAAAAAAGACCCATTTCCAGCTTGCTAGGTTAAATTAGAATCTTCGGTGGGTGGTGTGGACCCCCCCGCCCTGCCCCCATCAGTGTTTGCACAAACCTTCCCACAGCATTCTAACCTATAACTGTTGGCAGCTGAGAACTAGGAAGCGTTCTTCCCTCCTCTCCCCCTAGGACCCCAGAGCTACCATAACCGTGACCTCTCCCTTCGTCCTTCGCCATCTTGGCACATGGAGCTAGGAGGGACCTGCTCATGTAGGCCCTTCTGGGCAAGGTGGCCTATGGAATTAACTATCTCCATCAGTGACTCCCTAGAAATGCTGGGAATTACCTTGTTGGCTCTGGGTCAGCTGCCTAGAGTCAGCTGTCTTTGAAAGATGAAAAACTGAATAGACAAACGGATGATGGCCAGATCGTATATAAAAATACAACTCTGACCCACAACCCGCGGCAACCGGCTCAGGAAACCAACACTCTCGTCTCCAACGAGGCGCCCAGGGTGCCTGCCTCCTCCCCGTCAGAGGTGCAGAAAGCCAGACCGCTGTCCCTAGTAACAATCCAGAGAGCTGAATAGTTGATTCTGAAACAATTCGCCCCACATGGCCAGGACTTGATTAATAACTGACAGCTGCCCTAATTGGTGGCCCGAGTTCAACTGAGGAGCAACTAGGGAAAGCCCACATGCACCTGCTTCTAGTTAGCTCACTTACAGCTTCCTCATGCGGAGAGACAGACAGACGGACCCCACTTAGGGCATACCTAAAGTCTTCTCTTTGCTACTCTAAAGCTTCCCTACTCTTCTGCCAGCCTTGGAGCCATGGTGGCCGACTCCCTTGTTCTAGCAAACTCTGGATCAATCATCGTTGTTTTCTCATTCGGAGCATCTTCATTTCCACAAGGATTTCCTGTTTCTATAAGTTGTTGTCTTTGGTGATTTGTGCTCAGGCCAGAGAATGGAGTACTTCCCCTCTGCTCCCCGCCCCTCCACTTTCTATTACAGGCCATTTGAAGTTTGTTCCCAAACATGGAGAACAACTGATTTCCTTCTTAAGTCTTTGCTTTCAAGGGTCTTACATTTGTGGTGAGCTTGGACCTGCTGTGCCTGTGACAGGGGGACCTGGTGGCTTTGAGGGAATGGACACTGCAAGCTAGGTGCTTCTCCAGCAAACAGAGGTGATGTACGTGCTTTTAGGCATTTCTTCAGTTAGAAAGAAGTGAAAGCGAAAGCCCATAGCCCAGTAGGACACGGCTGTGTAGAAGAAAGGCTATTTTAAACAGTGACATCTATTCTTTTTACTGAATAGATGCATTCAAACCAACTGATATTTGAACCCATTTTTTCTCAATCCATTAAGAGCTTTTAGAGAAAAGGAAGAAAATAACGGTGGGACCTGTGTCCTCTGGGAGTTGTAGTTAGTCTTGCAGGGAAAACCTGTTCCTAGGTCTCTCCTCACTTGTCAGATACTTGAAATGAATGTAGCACTTTTAGTATCTTGCTTGGTTCCTCTCATCTTTCTTCTTGAGGCTGTGAATGATGGAGACACATTTGAAACCTGTTTCCTCTGGGTATCATTCACTCCGGATTGAGGTGTTTAAGTGGTCCCTTTCTTCTTGAAAAATCTCAGCAGTTTGCTACCAGGCCCGGGGGTTTATTATCCTAAGTGACTTTGCTACCTATAAATTACAGCCCTTCGCAGCCAAAGGGAATGAGTTAACCAGATCTCTGAAAGAATTTAACCAACCTTTCTTCAATTATTAGCAGAACAATTGACTTCCATCTGCTGGGGGCACCTGCTGACCTGGCCTGCAGCCGCGCTACCCATAATTTAACCACCCAGAGCCCGTTTCCCTTGAAATTATAATTTTTACCTTGGTGCCAAGTTCTAGGATATCAGCCTACCCTCAAATTTCATATGTATCCTAGTATTTCCCTACCTTGCAGACCCCAGTGGTCTGGCAGCGGACCTCAGCCAGTGTTGGAAATACTCCAGATTATTTGCCTGCTCTGCCCAGGCCCATTTCCCTGGCAAATCTGCTCCATTCTGGGGTTCACTATCTGGGCAGTATCCCCGATGCCCTGCCTCTGTGGTCAGAGCTTATTGGATCAGAGGAAATGATTAGTTAGTTTAGGTTCAGTTGCAAGTCACAGAAACTCCCCCAATAGTTACTCGAACAAGACGGGGGTGCATTTCTCTCTCGCTAAAAGAAGCCTGATGGAGGCCGTTCAGGGCTGGGATGGGAATTTCAGTCAGTACCCCAGGTTCTTCCTGCTCACACTCTGCTATCTCAAAGGTGTGGCTCTTGGGCTCTTGGCCATCACACCATCACCTCTACCCCCAAGGGAACATCCCAGGAGACTGTATCTCATTGCATAGGATTTAGCCTCAGGCCTAACACTGAGATTCAAGGGAAGCTGGAAATGTAGTCTTTTGGCTTGGTGACAATGTAAAGGTTAAGGTTTTAGGAGGCTCTGCTAAAAGGATCCAACTATACACTGATTTAAGCCAGTCAGACCTTCAGAATTTATACTACAGGATTCTAAAACTGTTTCTTGGTAATGGCAGGCTTGGGAGACGTCCAGGGTTGGGCTCACAGTCCAGGTTGCTCAGGTTTTTACAGGTGAAGCCAGGCTAGAGAGGAGGTAGAGAAGAGCAGAGGTGGAAACCCAAGGGGCCATGTACTTCTGGGGAAGCATTGAGAATGACCTCAGGTCCTGCCCTAGTTCCACTTCTCCTGAGGTTTGAATGGACAGTCAATTCTGCATTCATTCCTTGGAAACCTCACATTTTTAGACTGCTTTTTAAAAAATCATTTTATTAAGGAGGGAAAACAGATGGGGCTGGAGATTTCAGATTCCACCCCCCCCCAAGAAGTTATTTTTCCTGCAGGAATTTTAATAGGAAGGTTACTTTTTATGGCTATAAGAGTAAAATCTAAACATCACGGGGCAAATCCAGCATTTGGCCTAAATCCACCTTCTGCCTAAAAACCTTACCCATTCTTTTCTTATTACCAGTAGGGGACATTTTATATATCCTTATCTCCTTTACCATTGTTATCACCTATTATGAGGATAAACAAAGTCAAAACTACCCGAACAAAGCCCTGTGTTGCTCAGGCAACCGTTTTTCTTATATTAGTGCTAGCTCCCAAGTATGTTATTAGTTCCTGGCCTAGATCTTGTTGTAACCAATGGTGTTCTTAGTAATGCAGATTATGTTCTTTAATTACTAGACTTAGTTATAGCCAATATGTATGACAAAAGCTCATGCTGTAGGAGTAATGCCTGTATTTAATTTCCTGTCCATGGATTCCACAGGGAAATACTTTATCATAATCCTCTTTTCTCCTTGAGCCCATTTAAGGAGATTCTCAACTAAGTCAGCTTATAAAAAACAAGTGGATCCTTGAGATGGGAAACTATCCACTAGTCTAGGGGTTGGCAAACTGCTTCTGTTAAGGGCCCAGTAATAAAGATTTTAGGTTTGCAGACCATATAGTCTCTGTTGCAGCCACTCAACTCTTCAACTCTGCCCCTATAGTTGGAGAAGAGTGAGGTAATTTGTAAACAAATGTTTATGCCTGTGTTCCAATAAAACTTTATTTATAAAAACAGACAGAGGGCCAGATTTGGTATCAGGGCTACAGTTTGCCCTGCCCTAAACTATAACTTCCATGTGGGCATGAACATGCTGATTCATTCAACATTTTCTACCCAACTCCAAATACCAAGCCTCGTACTCGATACACCTTTGTTGAATCACTGGGTGAGTAAACTCTCAATGCACCATTAGAAGATAGATTATCTCGGCTTAAATTTGAAAAAAACTATTAAGCCTCCTACAACAAGCTCTTTTGTTGGCTTCCTAATTGATTTTCCTTAAAAACTGTGACAGTCTATCTACTACTAATATCTCGCAGCTTGAAAATACCACAGAGAATACATTCCTGGCCTGGATTCTCAGGCAATTGAATGATTTAAGCAGCCAGAAGGCATAGGACAAAGAAAATTTCCTTAGGAACAGAGCCATTACATCAGTGCCCTCATCCAGGCCCGCACATCCCACTGGCATCATTTTATAAGGCTGGGACTAAGAAGGAGTGTAAGAGTGTCCTCTGGTAAGGGAACAAATGAAAGCGAGGTCTCTTCCCTGCTTTTGTGGTCTCTGTAGTCTCCAGCCTGTCATGCTTGGGATTTGATTCCTACTAGAAGAGAAATGAGAGAAAAAGAAAACAACATGGGCCTAGTGTCAGGAAACTGCATCAGCAGAAAGCCTTCTGGGTAAGATCTATACCTTATCTCAGCTTGGCCCATCCCACACTGACCCCTGGGTCCTGCTGTCTGCATAGCCCACTGACGGCCCCTTTAGTATGTCTGGACTTCTCCCACTTTTGTACCCATTCAGATGTGAGTTAACTACTCTGAACTAAAATCCCACTTGACCGTCTGGACCAGAGGTCTTCAGCCCTGACTGTGCATGGGAATCAAAACAAAACAAAACAAAACAAAAATTTAATACCTAAGCCTACCCACAAACCAACAGAATTAGAAGCTCTTGGATGGACATAGTAGGCATCCATGTTTTTTAAAAGTACCTCCACCCTCATCTTGGTGATTTCATTTTATTTTATTTTTTAATCTTGGTGATTTTAATGTGCATCCAGGACTGAGACACACTGATCTAGAGTTCCAATACTGACCATACCTCACAATCGCTGGGGAGCTTTTAAAAAAGATACAGATTCCAGACCTAATAAATCAGAATCTCAAGGGAGGAGGTGGTGGGACCTGGGAATGCATATTTTTGAGAACTGTTCTGGGAGCTTTTTGGTGAATAGCCAGCCCTGAGAGGCAGGCTTTAGACCCTGACAAGTACATGCTGTTATGACAGGCTGGGCCTGGGGACAGACATGCTAGCAGCCCCTCAGCTAGTAGCCCCTCAGCTGTCTGAGCCTATAGGAAAGCCAGAGAACAGCACTAGGTCAAAAGAGGAGGTGAGCTCTGGCCTGCTCATGGTAATTCAGCCCACACTGCTCAGGTCTCAAAGACCTCTGACCTGGGCCTTCAGACTCAGTCCTCCAACCAAGCCAAGGCTGATAGTGTGTGTGAGGCCCACCCTTATCCAAGCCCTGGGATGTTTAAAATGGGGTACTTGGAAATGTTCAAATTCTGGAAGACACTGGCCCTTGAGTGGGAGAAACTGAAGAGCCAACCACAGAGAGTTAATGGGTGCAGAAGATCCTTGGGGAATGCAGGCAGTGGGGAGATGGTAGGGAGACCTCTTCCGCTGAGACAGAAGGCAAGCCAGAACAGGGGGAAGCAGATGTGGGAGCATTTGTAGGTAGGGAGTTTCTATTTGATGACCTTGCTGGTTTCCTGGAAAGCGACCTGCAGATAGATTCTTTTGCTGATAACAAGTGAGGAGCTGCAGGACAGGGAAGGAGCTTGAAGCTGGGGTAGGTGGGTGTGTGTGTGGGGGTGTGATATTAGAAGATGCATCTGGAAGAAATCTGACCATGGGGGTATGAAACAGATCACTAAATAATGCTTGGAGGTTAGTGACTCTGAATTGATGGTGCCTCCAATCTATACAATTCATTCATTGATTCAAGGCATATTTGTTAAATGCCCACAATATGTCGGTACTGTTCCCAAACTGAGGAGAAAGAGTTGGGAATGAGACGAAGGTCTTGTCTTCATGGAACTTATATGTTCAGTTGGGAGAGACAGAGTACCCACATACATACCCTAATGTACAGAGGTATTACATACTAGGAAGAAAAAATTTTTTAATTTATTTTTTAAATTTTTAATTTTTTTGAAAAAATATATTCTTAAACAGGGAGGATCAGAGGTTACTATTTTATACAGAGTGGTGTGGTTAGGCCTCTCTGAGCAGGTGGCTCTTGAGTGGAAACCTGAGGAAAGTGAGGGAATTACAATCTATGTAAATTTCTGGAGGAAGAATATTCTAGGCAGAGGGAAGAGCAAAAGTCTTGAGCGGAGTGTGGAAGAAGTGCAGTGTGCTTGGTCTGCATAAAGAGAAGCAAGGGGGCCAGTGTGGCTGGGTGCAATGAGCAAGAAAGAGACTGGGAGGAGATTAGGTCACAGATACACACCCAGGTCAGATCCTTTAGGATTGGGGGCCATGATAAGGATTTTGAATTTTGTACTAAGTGCAATGGGGAACTGTCAGAGAATAAGGGAATCACATGATGTGATTTTATTCTGGTTGCTGTGTGGAAAAGAAACTGAACGGAAGGCCAAGAAAGCAAAAAGGAAGACCGCACTGAGGGGGGCATTGCAATGATCTGAGGAAAGAGGAGGTGGCTTGGATGAGGGTGATGGAAGGGGTAAGAAGTGGCTGGATTCTGTACATATTTAGATTCTGCATGTAGATAACTATGGGATTGGCTAATGGATCTGGCGTGGAATGTGAAAATCAAAGAGGAGGTAAAGCTGACTCCAAGGTTGGTGGTCTGAGCATCTGGATGAATGGAGCTTCTGTGCTCAGAACACTGATGGGGGAGAAGGTTTAGTTGGAGGGTGGGAGGTACAAATAAACAGAAATGTTGGGCGTGTTCAATTTGAGACACCTATTAGACACCCAAGGGGAGATGTTGAGGGTGCAGTTAGATATATGAGCCTAGGTCTCAAGGACAGGACCAGAATGGAAGTATAAATTTGGGAGTTACCAGCATATTTAAAACTATGGCAGTTGATGATATCTCTCAGGAAGAGACTTAAAAGAGAAAAGAAGATATCTGAGGGGAGAGAAAGAAACTAGCATCTATTGAGCACCTATTGTAGACTAGGTACTTTTTACCTGTATTAACTCTTTAACATTTCCTAAGTTAGAGATATTAGACTTCCCATTTTACACCTGGACGACTGCAGTTCAAAGGTTAAATAATATGTCCAAGGTACACAATTAGCAAATGGTCAGAATTTGAACTGGTTCTGCCTGGTTCTGAAGCTCATACATTCATTTTCCATCTGTCCGTCCTTCCTTCCTTCCTTCCTTCCTTTTTGAGATATAATTTATATACAGTAAAGTGTATAAAACATACTTGTATAGTTTACAAATTATACACGCACTTAATTATCACTCAGCTCAAGGTATAGAATATTTACAAGACTCTAGAAGGCTCTCTCTTGCCCCTCTCAATTTACCTTTCAAAGGTAACCAACCAGTTGTGATAGTTAATTTAGTAGCCAACATCATGGGATGCCCAGATATCTAGTTAATCATTATATCTGGGTGTGTCTGTGACAGGTGTTTCTGGAAGAGATTATCATGTGAATCAGTCTCAATGAAGTAGATTGCTCTCCTTAAAGGGCAGATATCATCCAATCCACTGAGGCCCGAGAGGAACAAAAAAGGTACAGGAAGGGAGGAATTTCCCTCCATCTCTCTCTCTCTCTCTCTGCCTAGCTGCTTGAGCAGGGACATCAGTCTTCTCATACCCTTGGTGCTTCTGGTTCTCAGGCCTTCAGACTGAATGAAACTGGAATCTACGCCATTGGCTCTTAGGCCTACACCACCCGCCTTCTTGGGTCTTCAACTTGCGGAGTGCAGACTATGGGACGTTTCAACCTGCATAATCATCTGAGCCACTAGTCAGAGTCAGGACTTATGGAAGTCAGCAGATCAATGGAGTATTAGCTCAGTTCTGTCTCACAGTGGGCCCAGTAGATCCCTAAGTCCACCCCATGATCATCTCTCCAGTTCTGGCATGTGTGTTTGGAATAGATCCACTCAGCAGCTGGCAGAATCCCGACGTTGGCTGGCTGATCTGTTGAGGGCTATTAGGGTGGAAAATAGACCTAGGAAAATAGTAAAACCAAGGAAATATCGCATTTCTGGAGAGATTTCAGAGATTAGTGCCACCATCAAGGACTTGAAATTTGCAACGATGGTGATTCCCACCACATCCTCATTTAACTTCCCTGTTTGTCCCGTGCAGAAGATGGATGGGTCTTGGAGAATGGTGGTAGGCTTCTGTAAGCTTATCCAGGTGGTGGTTCCAATTGGAGTGGCTGTGCCAGATGTGGTTTCATTGTTTTAGCAAATTAGTACATGCCCTGCTACTTGTTATGCAGCTCTTGAACTGGCAAATTCTTTTTTTGTCTCTGTCTGCAAGGTCCAGTAGAAACAATTTACTTGTTGCTGGCAAGGCCAGCAATACACCCTCAATTTTCTTCTTCAGAGGTATAGCAGCTCTTCAGCTCTATGTCATAATTTAGTTTTCAGGGATCTTTATAGCCTTTCCCTTCCACTAGACATCATACTGGACCATTGCATTGATGATATTATGCTGATTGGACCTGGTGATCAAGGAATAGCAACTACTCTAGATCTATTGGTAAGACTTTTGCAGGACAGAGAGCAGTATAAATCTGGCAAAAATTCAGGGACCCTCTATCTTAGTGAAATTTTGGGGTGTCTATTAGTATGGCATGTCAAGATACCCCTTTGAGGTGAAGGATAATGATTGTATCTGGCCCCTCATACAACCCAAACTGAGGCCCATCTAGTGGGTCTCTTTGGAGTTCAGAGGCAGTGCATTCCTCATTTGGGTATGTTACTCTTGCCCATTTACTGAGTGACCTGGAGATCTACTAGTTTTGAGTGGGTCTAAAAACAAGAGAAGGCTCTGCAACAGGTTCAGGTTGCTGTGAAAGTGGCTCTGCCACTTGGGCCATAGGATCCAAGTAGACCCATTGGTACTTGAAGAGTCAGTGGCATAAGAATGCTCTTCAGAACCTTTAACAGGTTCCTTTAAGTAAATCCCAGCACAGGTCCTTAGGATTTGGGAGCAAAGCCCTGCCATTCTCTGAAGATAAGTCTCTCCTTTTGAGGAACAGCTCTTGGCTTGCCACTAAGCCTTAGTAGAGACTAAAGACTTAATCATGGCCTACCAAGTTACCATGTGACCTGAGCTGCCCCACATAAATTGGGTGTTACATGAACAACAAAACAATAAAGTTGGGCATGCAGAGCAGTACTCCATCATCACATATGAGTGGAATGGATGTGATTGGGTATAGAAGACATAATTAAGTTATATGAAGAAGTGGCCCAAATGCCTAGAGTGCCCACTCCTGCCACATGGCCTTCTGTTTCCCAGTCTGCACCTAAGGAGTGATGGTGAGGTCCTTATGATTAGTGGAAGAGAAGATTTGGAAGATTTGGGTCTGGTTTACAGATGGTTCTGTATGGTATGCAGGAACCCCCTGAAAGTGAACAGCTACCACTATACAGCCCTTTCCTGGGACATTCCTAAAGAACAGTGGTGAAGAGATCCTCCCATTGGGTAGAAATGTACATAGCTGTTCAATTTGATTGTGAGGAGAAATGGCCAAGTGTGTGATTATACACTGATTTATGGCTAATGGTTTGGTTGAATGGCCAGGGATTTGGAAGATGATTGGAAGATTTCTGGCAAAGAAATTTGGGGAAGAGGTATGTGGATAGATGTCTCTGAATGGGCGGAAAATGTGAATGCTCACCAAAGATTGACCTCAACGGAGAAGGATTTTAATAACTGAGTTGATAGGATGACCCATTCTGTGAATACCAATGTGTTTCTTTCTCCAGCCATCACTGTCATCTCTAAATGGGCTCATGAATAAAGCGGCCATGGTGGCAAGGATGGAGGCTATGCACAGGCTCAGCAACCTGGGCTTCCACTCACCAAGGCCAACCTGACCATGGTGACTGCTGTGAGACCAATCTGCCAGCAGCAAAGACCAACACTAAGTCCCTGGTATGACACCATTGCCTGGGGGTGATCAACCAGCCACCTGGTAGCAGGTTGATTACATTGGACTACTTCCATCTTGAAAGGGGCATGTTTTGTTCTTACTGAAATAGACACTTACTCTGGGTATGGATTTGCCTTCACTGCACACAATGCTTCTGCCAAAACTACCATCTGTGGACTTCCAGAATGCTTTATCCACTGTCATACTATTCTACACCACATTGATTTTGATCAAGGAACTCACTTCCCAGCAAAAGTAGCATGGCAACAGGCCCATGCTTATGGGACTCACTGTTCTTATCATGTTCCCCACTCATCCTGAAACAGCAGAGGAATGGCCTTTTGAAGACTCAGTTTTAGCGCTATGTAGGTGGTAATACCTCACAGAGCTGGGGCAAGTTTCCCAGAAGGCTGTCTTGTCTTCTGAATCATCACCCAGTATATGGTGCTGTTTCTCTCATAGTCAGGATTCATAGATTCAGGGATCAAGGTGTGGAAATAGGGCATGGCATGGCTCACTATTAATCCTAGTGAACTACTAGCAAAAGTTATCCTTCCTATTCCCACAGTTCAGCCTCTGCTGGTCTAGAAGTCTTGTCATTCCAAAAGGAGGACTACTTCCATCAGGAGACACAATGACCTTTTTGATCCGGAAGTAAAGACTGCCACTCAACTACTTTAGGGTCCTTATACCTCTGAATTAAGAGGGAAAGAAGGGGGTTATGGTGTTGCCTGCGATGATTGATCCTGACTACCAAGGGGAAATTGGGCTAGTCATCCACCATGGATGGAAGGAAAAGTTTGTTTGGAGTATAGGAGATCCTTTTGGGCACCTCACTATTACGATTCCTTATGATTAAGGTCAGCAGTACAACAACCCAATCCAGGCAGGACTTCTAATGGTCCAGACCCTGCAGGAATGAAGGTTTGGGTCACCCCACCAGGTGAAGGACCATGACCAGCTGAGGCGCTTGCCGAAGGCAAAGGGAGTATGGAATGGATAGTGGAAGAAGGAAGTTTTATAAATACTAGCTTCAATCATGCGACCAGTTATAGAAATGAGGACTGAAATAGTCATGAGTATTCCTCCTTATGTTATTATGTTGTTATGAATACATTGTGTGTGTGTGTGTGTGTGTGTGTGTGTGTACACTGCTATTTGCAGTACAGTAAGCAGTGTTTATGGTTATGGTTTTGGGTCATTGAGAGAAAAAAAACCAAATTGAATTTGGTCCTTTTTCTCTTTACCTGAGGCTGGGAAAAGTAGAAAGCACTTGAAAAAAGCGTCCCAGGGGCACCGGAGTGGCTCAGTCGTCAAGCAGCTCAGGTCAGGATCCCAGGGTCCTGGGATTAAGCTCCACCAGGGGCTCCCTGCTCAGTGGGAAGCCTGAGCCTGCTTCTCCTTCTCCCTCTGCCCCTGCGTGTGTTCCGTCTTTCTCTGTCAAGTAAATAAAATCTTAAAAAAGAAGAAGAAGAAGAAGGAGAAGGAGAAGGAGAAGAAGAAGAAATGTCTCCCAAGAGTAGTTTTTTTTTTTTTAAAGACTTTATTTATTTATTGAGAGAGAGAGAGACAGTGAGAGAGAGCATGAGCGAGGAGAAGGTCAGAGAGCGAAGCAGACTCCCCATGGAGCTGGGAGCCTGATGTGGGACTCGATCCCGGGACTCCAGGATCACGCCCTGAGCCGAAGGCAGTCGTCCAACCAACTGCGCCACCCAGGCGTCCCAAGAGTAGTTTAAATAAAGGTGTTTAATACTCCAAGACCAGTCTTCCGTCTTCCTGGAACCTCAACTCGCACAGAACACGCTGTGGGACAATCGCTCAACACTTACTCCTCACGATGTCCTTTCTGTGCTGTAGAGTCTCGGGAGCTAAAACCTCCGTTTCCTCGACACTCTCTTACAGTGTAGCGTTCCCTATGTGATTTCGGTTCTTTGGGACCGCTGCATTTCCAGGAAACTTGGACTTGGAACCCAGTCAAGTGTGGAAAGAGGCAGGGCCCGAAACAGCCCCTCCTGCTGGAGCAGATGGTGGCGGACGCGTCGCGGCCCAGCCCCCGCCGGTGCCTGACTCCGCCGCACCCAAGGGCAATGGCAGCCTCTCTCCCGGCAATGGTGGCGGCTGTTGTTGAGTTGTTCTCGGGAGCTCAGTCTGCACCTGTTCCTCTCTTTTCCCATGATTTAGGAAGCCACATAATACTTAGGAATTATGCTTGGCTGTCCTATCCTGTTGTTCCTTCGTGGGCCCTGTTTTCGTCAGTAAGTTAGCCTAGGTCCCAGAAATGCACAGAACCCTGAAGGTTTAGGAGAGTAGAAATGAAAAGGACAGGGGTTCCAAGCCCTGCTTCAAAGTTGTTTACTTATTTATTCTCTGCTTAAGATTCTTGGGGAGATGGTAAGAGTAAGGATAGAATAAAGAAGGTGCCAAGTAAATGAGAAATGGACCACCTAAGATCAATGAAACCATACTTTTTACTAGAGGAACGAGGGAACCAAATGCAGCACATTATTTTTTGTTATTTTGGTTTAATTTTGAGATCTCTTCACTTACACACAAAAAGTAAGAACTGGTTTTATTTACTGTTGATTTTTTTTCCCTCCTGTGGATGAAGTAACTAAAGCCTAGAGGAATGAACTAGTGCTACTGAACTGTTTAAATTATTTTTGTGTTAATAGTACACTTTGAGTATCTTTTTCCACATTACAAAAAATCTTTCTGAATTATAAATGTTTTCCTTACATTATTTAACAATGTACACTGTTTTAAAAAACAAATAAACTGAATTCAAACCTTAAAAAAAAAAAAAGGAATAAGTACCTTTCTGCTTCCATTAGCTCAAGGGTAGCATCCGTCGTCTGCCACTGAATGCTGCGTGCCGACCAGGATGGTGCCTGAGAAGCCATCACCATGTTTTCTGCATCGCTCAGTCTTCAGTGCCTGGGAGCACACAGTGCCTGGCACTGGATTAGATTAGATTAGATTAGATTAAGGATTGGGATTAAGTTAGCCTAAAATAGAATAGGAAGCACCCAGGCAGAATGACTTCAGGGGATGCCCTCTATTCCCTGAGTTCACAGCCCTCAAATCTCACATGCAATTCTGTTCTTAGGATTTAATTTCCTTGCCCCTCTCTAAAGTGTTTCTGTGGGCATCACACCCCTGTTGCACTATCTCTTATAATACAGAATGATTTTTAATGGTAATGGCATTTCCCCTCTATTCTGCTCCTTGGAGACCGGTGCATGCAGGATGGGGAGAGAAGACATATCAGAGTCTGAAGGAGAGGAATAGGAGGTACGAATATTTAGGAAGGTATAGCTCTCTAAGCAGAGAGTAGTGATGTACAACTTAATGGGAATGTTAAGCGGAGCCCAGTTGAGAGTTGGTTTTGATCGTGTAGAATTTGGGTGGGAAACGCTATGGAGGAGAAGGTGGAAATGTTTGGGAAATCCACATTTCCCAAGGTCTCTGCTGGGGCTGGAGGTGTCTGTTGACAAGGGCATGGTGTATGTTGAAGATACAGTTTCCTGAAGGTGGGCCATGCCTTCTCCCGTTAGGGTGTAAGGAGAGGAGAGATGTGAAGGGGGTGTGTGAACAGTGGGCAGTGCATTTGTTAGTTCTTACATTTGGAAGGAGACAGAGGAGAGTGTGCTTTGAGAAGAGGAAGGGAGAAGGTAACGGGTATATTTCCACTGCTTGCCCCGGCAGGGCTGCTGGAATTTCTCTAATGACTAATCCAGGAATGGTTTGGATGGGTGGTACCATTCTTTCTTCTCGTTGTCACTCATGTATTAAATAGTTCTGGGCTTCCCATTGGAATGATTGCAAAGAGCTATTCAGAGACAAGGGAGCTGTCTGCGTGGTCAGCAGAATCCTGGGCTTTTAATGGGAGAAGGTTTGAGATGATGGATCATTAGAAGTATTTTCAAATTCCAAAGAACAAGCCTATCTCCAAAGCATTTTTCCTGTCTTTCCTCAGAGAGTTAGAAACACTTTCACAACTCTCTAATTTTAATTTTTCCAACATCCTTGTGAGGTAGGTAAGAAGATATATTCTTACACTTTTTTTTTTTTTTAACAGATCATGAAATTTCATGACAAGTAGTTTCCAAAGAAACCACGTGGGGCCGAAGTGTGAAGCCAGTCAGAGCAGTCTGTCTGCTGAGAGCAGGGCTGCGGTTCTTCCTGCTGAAGCATTTTGTTTGGTCTGTGCTTTCCTCTTTTTATTCTGACCTTCCGGCTATGGACTGTCTTCCATGCAGTAATGCAAGACTTGGCACGGACTGATAACAGATTCAAAGAGTGCTAACTAGGGGGGCTCGCCTGTCGTTCTGAGACTAGTCTGCGTATCGAACATGCTTTTCTCTTCAGGCATTGGGCGAGGTTTCAGAACTTGCAGAAAATGTCCCTCATACATGACGCTGTTGAACCTTGGGAGCTGTCTTTTGTCCGGCAGCTCAAAAAGCCTTTTCTGGAACATGAACTGCTAATGAAAGGCAGAATTCAAAGAGAGAGAGAGAGACAGACATTGCTAATCATTATCTTCCTAACTTCTATTGTCTGAGGAGAAAAATAATTCTATTGATCTGCCCAGCTGAGATTTACCCCTGTCAGTAACAAAGACTTAATCTCTAACCATGGTGGATGAGTAATGGACGAACAGCCCATTTATCCTGGGATGTGAAAGCCTGAAAGATAATGGAACTTCTCCCCTTTGTTTAACAGGGGATTTGAAACAGGCTACACAGAAAGCGTTGTGTTTCCTTAAAGCATAATGGTCAACAAGATAAAGACTTTTACGTTAAGGGGGGGGGTCTCTCTGTTTTAAAGAGATCTTGGTGACAGATTCCCAATTGAATTTTGATTTTTCTTATCAATGAAACCTTAAGGTAGCTCCTTTTTATATTTAATTTAATTGTTAAAAAAAGCTTAGGGCCGGAGGACTCTCAGGAAATCCACACCCTTTTGCTTTTAACCAGAACTAGGCAAAATGAAGGATTTGACTGGTTACATGGTGAGCTCACCGGTTACAGGACTAATCAGCTCACCAGTTATAGGACTAATCTCAACCTTATTCTGAAAGCAAATGCTAGAATACGATTGTATTTTGTGGTTTGCAAACTTTTTTCATTACAGTCCACCAAACTTAGGAGGACTCTAATCCAATGTATTCAATATATGAAATCAAGATTCCCTTAAAATTTCATCAGCTTTTAAGGGATTTAAAAAAGATACTTTAGGGGCACCTGGCCGGCTCAGTTGGTAGAGCGCACGACTTTTGATCTCGGGGTTGTGGATTTGAGCTCCATGCTGGGGGTAGAAAATACATTTAAAAAAATAAAAAATAAAATCTGAAAAAAAGGGTGGGGGACAGCTTTGGATATATTATAGCAGTGCTCTGAAGGTATTCTCAGTGCATTCTGTGAGACTGCAGCCAAAGAAAGAGGATTTATTCTGAATCAGGCTGCACCATCACCTAATTTTTGTGAGGAAAATGCATAGGTGGGCAATGGCCACTTAATTTTGTTAGATCTCTGTGTTCAAGCCTTATAAAACTCTATCAGTTTCTGGGAGAATGAAGGAAGAGATCCCTGCAGTTTTGGGTGGAAAGGAAAAGCAGAGGAAGGTGAAAAAGGGTTCTCTTTTTGCAGTCAGAATTTTACATTCAGAAGATGTAGAGTCAAGTTTTTTCAATGTCCATATATCTGATGTTTTGTATTTTACTATTTGCTACTATTCTTATTTTGAAGTCTATAAGGAGAAGTTTGGGGAATGCCAAGCTCTGCATTCTTAGGGTCTAGAACAGTCTTTAAGCATGTTCTACCTTGCTTAAAACTAGAAAACTAGTGTTTTCTGCTCAAAAACTGTTAAATAAAATCCAAATAGCTTGGCTTGCTCTTTCCTAAGCCTGCCCACGATCTTCCCATCTTCAGGACAGGGTGATCCTTTCAGATATTAAGAATACATAAGCAAAGTCTAGAGGCAGGAAAGTGCAATGGATGTTTGGGGTATAGCCAGTAGGGGGGTGCCTGGCTGGATGGGAGGGGGTGCGTGAAGACCGTGTTCATATATATATATATATATATATATATATATATATATACCATTTCCAGCATTGCAGGGTCCTTGAAATCCTTGGTTGTGTACCTTTCACTGTGCTCCTCTGTGTGCAAGAGACTGGTCACTGCAGGGAGACAGAAATAAATAATTCACCATCCCCATCCCTGCATCTGCTGTGGGACCGGGGCTGGTGAAAATTGCTGCAGGGAGTTAGGGGATGGGTTACCTGGGGGCCAAAGTAGAGCAATAACCGGAATTTGTTCCCTGGTTTTTACATAACAATTTCCCCACATGAGAAGCTGACTTAAAAACCCACAAAGATGTTAAAATAAGAACCGCGGCTATTAAAAACCTGTTCCAGTGATCTCATACTTTGCGGTTGAAGCAGCTAATGGTAGCTACACACCCACAATATTAACAAGACACGGAAATTCATTCCCCCTTCTTTGTCGTCCAGCTTAGAGCAGCTTTTCTCTTGGCTGCCCTTTGTGAGGGGAGCTATTTCTCCCGCTTCCTCTCCTGGCAACAGCAACATTCTTTCAGACGGCGTTTGTCTCCCCTCTCTGAGCAACCCTCTAAATCACCGGGGGAGCTGGGGTTGGGGGACTGGAGGAGGAGAATAGCTCCCTTATCTCAGCGGGCCTCTGCCCCTGGAACATTCCTAAAGGAGGTGTTGGGGATGTAGGCTCTGAGATCAGCTCTGTATCTAACAAGGACGGTGCAAGCTCACGGTCAAGCGAGCAGGACTGGCTGGGTCCTGAGAGGCCAGGGATGGGCAATCAGTGTAATGGCCCTGACAAGGTCTGAAGTGTAAAAGCCAGCACAGGACAAAGGTAAACTCAGAAGTGCGGTGAGAGACTCCTCGGCACACAAACCCCTTAGAAATCGGAAACGCAAAGGAGAAAGGACACGTTTTAGAGCACTGCAGGTCAAAGTGGGAAGGAAAAGACCCACCAGTTAAATTGGATCTAGGCGCTTTCCCAGAAAATAGTGGCAAGCTTAGCCAGCTACTCCCTGGCATGTGATGGTTGTAAAGGAAAGAGGCAGCGGGCTGGGTAGGAACAACAGGTGCAGAGATGTGCTTTCATTTCCCTTTTTTTTTTTTTTTTAAGATTTTTATTTATTTATTTGACAGAGAGAGATCACAAGCAGGCAGAGAGGCAGAGAGAGAGAGGAGGAAGCAGGCTCCCTGCCGAGCAGAGAGCCCGATGCGGGACTCGATCCCAGGACCCTGAGATCATGACCTGAGCCGAAGGCAGCGGCTTAACCCACTGAGCCACCCAGGTGCCCCTTTCATTTCCCCTCTTATGTCCAGGCTCAGTGAGCCCGAGCCCCAAACAGACTCTTCAACACATAGGCAGGAGGAGTATAAACCAATGCAAAATGAGAACGTATGTCCTTCCGACTTTCAGGGAACAATAGTAACACATGACAGACACGTGACGGCACTTGCTATGCGCAGGCGCAGTAATGTCCGTTCTTTAGGAAGATCAATTTATTTACTCATCACACAGGAAGTTACTATTATTATCCCCATTTTACAGGTGGGGAAACTGAGGCGTCGAGAGGTAAGGTTAACTGGTTTGAGGCTCCACTGCCAGCGAGTAGTTTAAGGGAAGCTAAGCTTAGAGTAGGGTCTTCTGCTTCACACTGACTTTTTGGCTTTGCTCCTTAATCTACCTTCCTGAGACCATGTCTCTCCAGCTCACTGGGGTCCTCTGAGCTGAACGGCGCTGCAGTCTGGCTAGTGCTGCAGATATCCAGGTGCTACAGAAATAGGGACAGGAGGGCAGGCAGGAACAAGTCATGGGGAGGAAGAGAAGGGCCATTAAAAGGGCTCCTAGGGACGCCTGGGTGGTTCAGTGGGTTAAAGCCTCTGCCTTCGGCTCAGGTCATGGTCCCAGGGTCCTGGGATCAAGCCCCACATCAGGCTCTCTACTCAACGGGGAGCCTGCTTCCTCACCTCTCTGCCTGCTTGTGATCTCTGTCTGTCAAATAAATAAATAAAATCTTAAAAAAGGGGGGGGGCTCCTGAACTTTTGAATATGAAGACCCTTTGTTCATTTTTAAAACTTTTTTAGTAACTGTACTTAGAGGATTGAAGGGGAACATTTGAAGGCGTGGATACACGGACACCTTGTCGAAAGGGCTCCTGACATCCTACCCTTGACTCTCAACCGTTTCCATGGAGGGGGAGGGGGACCCCTGTGCTAAGACTTCAAAAAGTTTTAATCATGAACCACCTGAAACACGTTAAAATAAAGATTTGGAGACTCGCCTCTGACTTAATCTCTGGAGGTGGGGCTTCTGACCTACATTTAAACAGCTCCCCAGGTGGTTCTCCTGCAGGCATGAGTCTGAGAATCCCTGCATCAAGGTCTGAAAATAATAGAGTTTTTATGCTATCTCCAGGGCTAAAGTGGTAATGTGATGAGAAAGTAAAATGGCTTTTGACCTCAGGATTTTTTAATATATTCACAAGCTAAGTTGAAATGACAGAGCCTGGAGATTTTTGCCTTTGGGTCTGCTGAGCTCCACTTTATCCTGTCAGTTCCCTGGTGATCTTATCTGACCTTCAGAGGTTGTTTTTTTTTTTTTTTAAGCCCTTGACTTTGGGAAAATTTCAACCAGGAATGTTTCTGACTTCAAAGTGGTCTGTAGCCAGGAGATTATTTCTGGCATGCGTCATAATGATAAGATGAGCCAAGGGTGAGGGAGGGGATATGCTCCATAGGTGGTCCTAGGAAAGAGGCAATGTTTTGATAATTCTTAACCTAAGCTTCTTTATTGTCATAAAATCTAGGACAGTCTCATTGTGGGAGTTAATGTCTGTAAATAAACCTATCTGACGATATCTCAGATATGTTTTCAGAATCCAGTGTGTGTGTGTGCGCGTGCACGCTGTGTGTTTTTTGAACTGTGTGTTTTTTGAACTTCATGTCCAGGTGGAGGGCTTACCTAAGAGCCATCAGCCCACATAATTTCTACCCCATCCATGTTCCATTCTCCCCATACCCACACTTTTCATTTTAGTTCCTCTTTCCCAACAGTTTCCATGAAGCATTTCCTGACTCTTCCCAACACCCTTGGGTCAAAAATGTACCGAGTTGGAGGTAGTACCTTTGAGTCATCCAATATAGGTTTGAATATGATTCTTTTTTTGGGTAGGATGGCTGAGCAACGGGTACTGGAAGAAAAGTGCTATCTTGGTTGGGTATGATGTCCCACCTGGTTGGGTGTGATGTCTGTCTGTCGACCATTCCAGGGTTGTGGCTGAGACCCACCCCATGCAATGCACTGCAGGTGTATGGAGGTAAGACTCCACTGTGTGTTTGAGGAACAGCCTAGTTAGAAGAAAGATTAAGCAAGTCCACAAATGCTGGAGTAAGTTAAACACCAGGCCTGGGAGAACACAGTGTTAGCAGATTCAAAAGAAGCAGTAAAGGCTCATGATCTCTCTCCCAAGCAGGCCAGGGCATTAAGCCATTCCCCAGGCATTTCCCATAAGGCTGGCACAGAGTCAGCTCTATTAGGTTGGAGCTAAGCAGGGGTGCGATTTTAGGCGGGGCTTCTGGCCCTAAGCATCAGTTCCAATGTCTGTCGTTCTATTATGACTTTGTTCTTCTAGACATTGAAAACTTCCATCTTGGTGAGTTCTTCCTTTAACATGGATACTTCTGATATTGAACTGGTATCTTACCATGTAGCTATATCCTTAGGCTGGGGAGGATGAAACTGATTGACACAATCCTATGTAGGATACAGCTTGAGATGGGCATTTGAGGGGGAATCAAATGTGGGTTCAAGTGCAGTAATGGCAGAGTGGGAGGGAACTAAAAATAAATGGCTTGGTCCATCTGTTTGCCAGAGGCTGGCTCAAGCTATTTTTTGTGGTTTCCCACTGATGCCAACAAAGCAATAATTGATGGCCTTTGAATGGGATTGATCTGGGCTTTTTTGGTGCATTGAAAAATTAGTAGTAGCACTTCATATCAAATGACCTACAATTTTGCTTTAACTCTGCAATTCTACTCTTAAGAATCATCACCAATTACAATGCATACATATTTGATCCACTTTTTCCTCTTTATTTCAATGGTTATTTATTCAATGCATATCACATGCCAAATACAGTTCTAGGAATTGGGATTGTAGAAATAACCAAAGCAAAGTTCCTGAACTCTTGCTTTCATTCTAGTTGGGAAAGATGATAATAAACAAAGCATCATGGTGCCAAATCTCATGAGTGGTTTTCAGCCCACATTTCATTTGACCTCTCAGTGTCTTCTTTCTAGAAATACTTTCTTCACTTGGTTTCTGGGACAACACATTCTGTTCCCTTACTGTCTACTTCTTTCAGTATCGTTTCTTGACTCCTCTTCATCTTCCTGACCATAAACTGGTGGACCTGGAGCTAAACCTTCAAATACTTCTTCCCTCCCTTATTCAACATCAATATGCCCATGATCTAAAATTTCTATTTCCATCCCTCCCTGCTACCCTGAATTCCAGTCTTTTATTTTTTATTTATTTTTTTAAAGGTTTTATTTATTTATTTGAGAGGGAGAGGGATCACAAGTAGGCAGAGAGGCAGGCAGAGAGAGAGGAGGAAGCAGGATCCCCAGCGAGCAGAGAGCCTAATGCGGGGCTCAATCCCAGGACCCTGGGATCATCATCCAAGCTGAAGTCAGAGGCTTTGACCCACTGAGCCACCCAGGTGCCCCTCCAGTCTTTTAAATGTGACTGCCTACTTGACATCTCCACTTACCTGTCTAATAGGCTTCCAAAATTTAACATGACCATCAAGCTCAAACTCTTAATTTCCACCCCAATCTACTCCTACTTTTAAGTCTTTTCTTTCTCAGTTAATGGCAATTCCGCTCCTCCAATTACTCTGGAAAATCTTCGGAATCATCTGTGACCTCTTTCTTTCTTTTCAGTCCATCTTGGATCCAACAGATTTAGCTACAGAGATGTCTGTCTCAGCACTGTTTATAAAATGAAAACTTGGAAATGACCGAATTATTCAACCAACAAAGATTGGTTTAATTACAACATGTGTGGCCATTAAAAATGATGTTGTAGGATAATAGATTACTGTTTAATGATCTTTTTATTATGGAAAACTTCAAACATGCTCAATAATAGAGATCTGTGAACCCCATCATCCAGTTACAACAATTATAAACTCAAAGCTCTTGTTGCTTCATTTATACCCCAGGCTATTTCCCACCTCTCCCACTGGATTATTTCTAACCAAATCCCAGACATCATATGATTTAATAGGTAAATATTTGTACCATATATAAGAGCAGATGATAAAGAAATATGCATATGTTTTCATTTTCATAAACTATATGCATATATGCATAGGAAACAGTCTCATGGGATAGCTATCTCTGAATCACGATCTATGAATGATTGCTGATATCTTCTTTTGCTTTGTGTACATTTTCCTCAATGAGCATGTATTACATGTCTTGGGTAGGGGTGGGGTTCTAGTCCTTTCTAAATTTTATTACTTTAATTCAGGCAGGATACTTCATAGTGAAAGGGAAACAACCACTTTGGAGAGGTAAGGACCCTTGTCTCAACTTCTGTTCTCTCTTTGGACAGTCTGTAATTAAAAATTGCCCTATTAATGTCTATCGTGACAGCAAGGTTCCTCGCTCTACTGACATTTGGGGCTGGATAATTCTTTGTTGTGGAATGCCATTCTTTGCGTTTGGGCTGTCTTGCAGCATACCTGGTCTCTTCCCCATTAGATGGCCAGTTGCATCTTCCGCCTGCCCTCGCCCGTGGTAGCAACCAAAAATGTCTTCAGAAATCGCCAAATGTCCTCAGGGAAGCAAAATGACCTCTGACTAAAAACCACTACACTATCACACGTGTGCTCATTTAAATGTATGGTGTCTAGGAGATTAGCGGTAAAAATGTTCTGTTTTACTCATTTTGCTGGCTGAAACCTCAAGAATGATATAATTTGTGATCTGATGAAAACTGCTTTTGTGGTTACTGACCTGCACATTTAAGTAACCAACCTATGACTCAGTGGCTAGTGATTATCTGCATTTTTGAAACATATCCAGAAACAAACATGACAGGTTCAACTCCATGAGAAAAGCAAATGTTGTAGATGAAGGATGGCTTGTCAGCTACGGCCTTGATCAGATTTCCTCTCCAGCCCACCAACTAACCCCTTGCACTATTCATTATCCTCCATGACACACGGAAATGTGTGGAAGTTAAAAATGGGAAATTTCTTCCTAGAAAATTAATGATGTTGCATACACATAAACAGTTCTTTTTTATTAGTAATAAATGCATAGAGACAGTTGTAAAAGGTGAGGGAAAAGAGCATTTAAATATTGCACTTTATTCGGATTTTTTCCTCATAATGGAAACATTATTAGAGAACCATAGAAATGAGATAAGGGAAAATATGAGGTCATCTTGCCCATTTTCTTCAAGAGCGACACTGTTCTGTGTGCCCCCTCCCATCTCCAGTTCAGACTCTTGTTAAATATCCCCATTTTCATCATACAGGATACTTCTCATGTTTCCCCCCTGGAGAGTAACTCAGCACATGAGCAGAGGGCATAAATTAGTGAGATCATAATCTTCAAAAGATTACTTATTTAGTTAGCAGCACTGTTACTGGTTGCACAGAAAATAAAACCTCTAGCAAAGTCTACATCAGACTTTGGTGATCCAGGTTGATCAAACACAATACGCATCATGTCTTTAATGGTTTTACATCATTATACAACTGAATGGAGTAGGTCTGGGAGTCTTAATTGTTGTTTTTTGCAACTGTTGGAAGCTCCTAATTCTAGACAAGGTATAAGATACTTACAAATTCCTTATACATTCTGAAGATCTACTTTGGAATCAGTGCTTAAATTTCTTTCTTTCTTTCTTTCTTTCTTTTTTTTTAGTGCTTAAATTTCATTTTTCATGGCAACATCCAGGGTTTTCTTTAATGGTAAGTAATCAGCTGAATGCCTTCTGTGAAACAGGTATTATTTACGTTACTGAAGGTTTACTATTTTATGCAATCTCTGTATCCTACCAGAAACGTAGGTCTATTTACACACGAGAGAATGGAGGCTGAGAAAGGTGAAATAATTCATCCAGAGTCTTACAGCTGCTGAAAGGCAGAGTCCTGATTCAGCACATAGCTCAAGTCTGACACCCAAACTCATTAAATAGTCACAGAATGTGAGGTTTTCTCTAAAAATTTGGGTGTGTGGGGGAAATATACTTGCTTGAATTCTTTAAAACAAAGCCTGAGGGCTGCATCTAAAGAAAAAACAAAAGTCCATTATAATGGAGCATTCAGGAGCATAAGGACTGTGTGGCCCAGGGAATGGACTAGATTGGGCTGTTAGATGTAGAGAAATAGCCCAAGTGCTTTGTACTGTGACAAAGAATAGATTGGCTCTTTCTGAAGCTAGACAGATTTTAGAGAGGAGGGCTCCTTAAGGAAAATTCCTGAGATTCAGGGAGTGGGGGGAAGGGAGCTCCATATTTGGTTTCTGTGTCTATGCTGCAGGCTGTTAGGGAAGAGGCTAGGTCAGGGGGGCTAGTTTCCTGTAGAAGTATAGAAAATAGAAGTGTAGAACATAAAAAGAAGTAGCCACGGCTAAAGAAAACAAACCCAAATCCAAACGTAAACCCCAAGCCCAAACTTCAAACAGGTTGTGTGAAAGAATCCTAACAATTGGAAATGAACAGTCAAAACCGGACTCCAGCCTGTGAGCATTCAACCTGATTAATTAAGGTCAAGGTGGTGATGGAAATACCAGCTGGGGAGCATTTTGCCGAAAGATAAATTTGTCCTTCTGTATCTCTGCAAGACAGCAGGGAGGTGTGTTTGGAGCTAAATTAATTTGATTTACATCATGCCATGGTAACTTCTGTTCTCTCTCCCTGCTGTCAGATGTCTTCGCTGGCTCTTTCCCTCTCCTTCACCCCCACACATTTCATAACACGGAGAGAAAGCATGGATTGGCTTCAGGCAGAATTTAGAAATGGAATAACTCTAATTTGATTATTCGGTATCAGGTGCTATTCTCTCCTCCCCCTCCCCTCTTTCTTGAGGGAGAGAAGTTGTAAACCCGAGCCTAAGTGCTATATTTTTATCTTGCGCTTAATGGCACAAACTGCTTGACAATCAGAACTCGCTCCTTGTAGCAAAACCTGGCAGCTCACCTATCCTCCTGTGTTTCTCCAACAATACTAATGCTAGAAAACGAAGTTACCACCCATTAAGGACCCTGTTAGGAATGCGCTTTTTCTGGCCATGTAGCTTTCCGACTCTGCCAAGCTCTGGAGGCGGGGGTGGAGGGCGCCCCTTAGAGACGCCCCCCCCCCGGTTCGGGTTCGGGTTCGGGTTCTTGCCTCCAAGCCGCCTGCGCCTCCAAACCCCCGCCCGGCAGGGCGCCCCGTGCCGGTTCCCGTGGCCCCGCGCGCTGGGCTGGGCTGGGCAGGATAAGGTTACGCCGAGGCTGTGCTGGACCGCAGGGAGGGAGGCGGGTCCGAGCCCGCGCCCCGGAACGCTGATCACAGCCCCGGGCCCGGGCCCCCGCCATGGCGCGGGAGAGGCCTCCCGGGAGGGGCTGCGGCGCCCTGCGCCGGTGTGTGCTCGGCGCCGCGCTGCTGCTCGGCCTGCGGCTGTGCGCGGAGCTGCGGCCCTCCGGGTCCCGACCCCCGGCCCGCAGCGCCCCGCCGGGTCCGGCTCCCCGGCCGCCGGGGCCGCACCTGCCGCCCGCGCCCGGCCCACCCCGCGGCGCCAGCAGGAGGCAGGTGACCTACGTGCGCAGCGGGCGCCGCGCGCCTCCGGAGGGCGGCGGGAGCGGGACGCCGGAGCCGGGCTGCTGTGCCCCGCGCGGGCATCCCCGCCGGAAGGTCAGTTGCAAACTGTGCATTCTTGGGCCTGACACCCGAATCCCCCTCCTGGGCGAGGCCCCCGCTCGGCCCCGGCAGGCCGCCCCACTGGACCTTCAGAGAAGTCTTCGCTTCTCCCACCTCAGCCCTCTCTGGCGGCTCCAGTGGTGGCATCCTTCAGTGCCACCATATAACGCAGCAGGACCGAGCCCAGTGTGCCCCAGTATCTGCTCGGCGTCCGTCGCGTGCCCGAGCCCCCACCAGATGCGCAGCCAGCCAGGAAGGACCAAGCCCTGCTCTCGAGGAGCTTACATTTTAGTGAGGAGAGGGTGTGAGTGATGGGCAGCGGAAGGAAAAGCAAGGTGTTGGGGTGTCGTTTCTATTCTGTGCTTCCCACCGGTTTTCTCCTTGAGGCCCGGTCGAAGCCGGCAGCATAGCCACTGTGCGTGGCTTCTCCACTGTACCTTCGTCGCGGTGATGGAGATCACTTTCCAGCCTAATTTCCCTTCAGTTGCGCCGCAGACATTGGCAGGGTGATCGGCACAGGGTGAGAAGCCGAGCCCCAGGTCCTCCTGATGGCCAGTGAGTGGGAACCTTGAGGACTGTGTAATAACCTAGGTTTGTCTCACAGCCCTCGACAGTGTTGCTCTTCCTACCGCATTAACTTCTTGGCTCACACCTCAGTGAGTGGTTTAACCTCTGGTTGGTTGGTAAGCCTCTGGCCTCCTCACCCTCCTTTTGGAGCTCAGTCATTTTAAGAGCTGCAGGTCGAGCTGAGCCGGCCTGGGCCTCCTAGCCCATTAACCCTAACTGCATCCTCTCCAGCAACTTCTCTCTGTTCCCCAAGAGCATACTTTTTTCTTTTAAACACTTCCTGTCCCCCACCACCCGCCTCCTGGGGAGAGGGAGAACTCTTCCTTTCACTCTGCTGCTTTCTTTAGCTTCCCAGTCTAACCTACTTTCGGTGTCACAGCCCACCATTTCTTCCCCTGTTTTCCTTTCCCCCAGGCCTTGCCTCTGGCGCACAATACCCCTGCTGTACCCACCTGGCCACCAATGTAACCTGCTCAAATACTTTTTTCTATTTCTGAAACCTCACTTCCCAAGTAAAGTCTTATTTTGCTTTTTGACTTCCTTCTTCATGCTCCTGAGGTGCTTAAATGAACATGGTACCACTTTACGCCACCAGCATACCTTTGCCAAGGGCTTCCCATGTTCCAGATGCTTCATCAGGTGCTGGGGGCCCAGAAGAGTTCAAAGTCGGCCGAGGGAGGCACTCACCTTAGGCCTCTAGTAATGGGACCAATACTGTACTACTTACAGTCTTGCACTCTGGCTGAGGAGTCAAAAAAGGCTAACTGGGGCACCTGGGTGGCTCAGTGGGTTAAGCCGCTGCCTTCGGCTCAGGTCATGATCTCAGGATCCTGGGATCGAGTCCCACATCGGGCTCTCTGCTCAGCAGGGAGCCTTCTTCCTCCTCTCTCTCTCTCTGCCTGCCTCTCTGCCTACTTGTGATCTCTTTCTGTCAAATAAATAATAAAATCTTTAAAAAAAAAAAAAAGGCTAACTGTGAGGGGACGTTTGACCTAGGACTTGATATTTCTTTAAAGTTCAAGTTCTTTTGTTTCTCTCCATGTCCTCAGAGGTCCCTTCTACCCTTCCCTGTAGTTTTCCTCTCATACCCGCCCTCAGCCTCTGTTGTTTCTGTTGTCACCTGTCCAAGAATCACTCTTAAATCTTGGTCTCCACTGCAGACAACAGTAACTGGAGTCTGTCCTGCAAATGGAAAGGGTTGGAATGCGCGCAGACTCAGAGGGTCCCTCAAGGGAAAGTTCACGTCCATCCCTTTGAGGAGTCTGCTGCTGTGATTCAGGCTGGAGATGACCGTGGCTTATATGCGGTGGTAGAGGTGGAGGTGTGAGGAGTGATAGGATTCTGGTTGTATTTTGAAGATGGCGGGGGGGGGGGAGGAGAGTTTTTGTTACTGTTCAGCTTTGTTTTTTTGGGGGGGGGGCGGTGCTGGACAGAAATCAGGAGGTTGTTTTTAAACATGTTGAGTTTGAGATATTTTTTTGACATCCAGGTGGAAATGTCAAACAGGCAGTTGGGCATACGCGTTTGGAGTTGGAGGAAACGTCAAGGCTTAAGATAGAGATGTGGGAGTCATCAGTGTACAAGTGGGACTAAAGCCATGAGACTGTAGAGGTCAACTAGGGAGTGAGGGTGGCTACCAGAACCAAGTCACCTGGGTCTGATCCCGGGGGCTCTGTTTTATTAAAATTAATGGGAAAAAAACAAAAGGAAATATACGTGTAGAGTCTGGTATGTTACAAACACTCAATAATCATAGCTTTAACGTTCAGTCATCGGTCCTTAGTCTCAGCCGTTTTCCAAATGTTGCTTGTTGTAAACTATCTTCATTCCTTTGGCTTACGTGGATGCTCTTACTTGTGGGTGGGGCAGTACTCCTTTCCCAGGATTCATGCCCTTTCTGTCCTTGAACGGTCAGGTCAGGGGTCATCGCTTGGAAACCTTCCCCTATCTGTCCTACTTTCTTCTATGCTGATCCTTCCCCAGTTGGGAATGACAACAGAGATGGATTCTGAATTGTGAGTTGCTTTGCCTGTGTTAAGACCCGGTAATTCATTTAAGATTGAGTGTTTTGTTTCCACAGTTGTTCTTGATGGAAAGGATTGTATTTCCCAGAGTGACCTCTAGGAAATGCTTACTCCCGAGACACCAATATGTTTAAAAAATAAATAAATAAATAAATAAATAAATAAATAAATATGAATCTTAGTATCTCAGCCTATTATGGTAACTCTAAATGTCTTTGGTTAAAAATGTATAAGAAAGAATTAAGTTTATTATTTTTAAAATACTGTTTAATTTTTTAGCTTCCTAAGGAAGAATTGTCCCTGGATTTCCTTTCTCCCATCTATTTATTTACTTTTTTTCAAGATATACATTCTAACTTCCTCACATTCCTAGATAGTGGGAATCTGGAATTTGTTTCATTTTGCCCATTTTTTTTTTCAGTTGAATTAAAACATTCCTCAAAACGGAGAAGACCAGTTATCTAATCTGTTCTCCCACTTCTGCCGAACAGAGTTTGAGATCTCTTATCTCCCTGGGGACAAATCTTGTTCCTTTTTTAGCCTCCTATCAAGATGTGAAATGTAAGCTCCATATGGCATTAAATAATTGGTATAATGAAAGTTTGAAAGTTCTGTGCTTAAAAACCTTAGATCTCACTTTATTTAAATTTTGTTTGTTGAGAATAATGGTAAACAATGTGCTTTAGGTTCTTGGTTACTTTGTGGAAGGCACCTACCAGATTGGCGAAGGAGAGAAAGTTCCTTTCTATTTTGAGGACGCCTTTTGGTTTTGGGGTGGTTGAAAACCTGCATGAAATAATTGGGCTGCCGAGGGTTTCTTGTCCACGTGCTTCCTTTGCAGGTGTTGGAGGCACAAAAATTCTGCAATTATATTGCCACTTTAATCACAGTTTATGCTTCTCTTCCAGAAAATAATCTGTTATAAAAAAGAGAAGTGTAGTCCTCATATAATTCTCCCCCTCTTTCCTCCTTCCCTGTTTCACCAGCCATGCAAGAACTGGCTCTAAATATTACATCTTCTTTCACAGCAGAGATTGTAACCTTAGGGCATTGTGAAATGGGGGCAGAAGACACACAAATACTGCCTTTTTGGGTTAGGACTACCCTGCAACCCGTGCACTTTTGTATATACAGAAGCCTTCCCTCAGAGCTCTTAGGCTCCCAGATCTGCATACCACACATGCATAAACATTTTCCAGGAATTCTTTTTCTTTTTCTCCTCTCTGTGTCTTTCTGGTTTCTCTGTTTTAGACATGTGCCATGATCACATGGGTGAAGTGTTTTGTGGGGGGTATTTGTTGAGCACTAAGATAGGTCTCCATGATTTCTTCTTTTTTTTGTTTTTTTAAGATTTTATTTATTTATTTATTTATTTAGAGTGGGGGGGAGGGGCAGAGGGAGAGGGAACAAGAGAATCTCAAGCAGACTGCCCGCTAAGTGTGGATCCTGAGGCGGGGCTCAGGCCAAGAGATCATGACCTGAGCCAAAATCAAGAGTCAGACACTTAACCCACTGAGCCACCTGGCGCCCCTACCCCCACCCCCGGATTTATGCTTCTTTATGCAGTCCTGGGTAGATGTTTGTCTTAGAGGTTAGCAAACCATGTAAAAGACAGCAGCACAACCTAGGGCTCCTTTATGCAGGAGAGGCACTCAACACAGGGAGCCAGGCTTTCCAAAGAAATTTCCTCTCTCTTATTGGAGGTATTTTACTTGACATTTAATGTGTCGGGGAGAAAAGTGACGTCTGAGTCACAGAGCCACAGAACCCAGCGATGTGCTGTTTGGTTTGTTAGTTACAGATCCTTTGGAACAGTGTGTCAGAAAAAAAAAAAAAAAAAGCTGTTTCCTCTTCTGTAAAACCATATGGAAAAATTCGGTCTTTCTTCCTCACTTCACGACATCTTAGTTTTATAATTCTGTGATTTTCATCAAGGGGTAAGAGGAAGATACACAGTATACTCCCTTGATAGAGCCAACTGCCCTGTAAGTCCGTATTCTTACCAAATACTTGGCAGGTAGGTTTGAATGGCTTGTAAAATATGACCCAGCAGTAGTTTCCAGCTACCTGGATTTTTGCAGTGTACTTACATTTCTGTCCCTCAGGGAACAGCATTAATCAGTGCTCTCACACTGTCCTCAGGAGGGAAAGCATTTTTATTTTAAACAAAGTCGTTGAGGGTAATTGAATGAGCCCCAGCAATATGTGGGTGTGAAATAGCAGTTGCTTGGTTTCAGAAAGAAAAGCAGGTTTTGATTAAAACTTTGATGTGCCGGAGCCCAGGGCGTAGGCCTCTGCACTACTTCCAAACCCCACAGCTCCTCGGAGAGCATTCTGTGGGCGAAGGAACTGCTGACGGAAGCGCCATTGTTTTCCAACAATTTTAGGTTCTTGTGTGCCATTTGTCCAGTCCATTTTCCAAGGAAAAGAAAACCCTATCCATTTTCTCAAATTGGATTTCCCTTTTAGTCTGTGAAGAGAATCAAAGCTGTGTAGTTAAACTGGAGACCGTCAAGGGTGGTCGGCATCTGGGTTTTTCCATCTGTGCTATGACACCTTTGGAGTCCTTGTGCTTCCAAGGAGTTTGGCTCTTTATTCTGTGATTCATAGAAAGTAACAAGAGCCTGCTTCACTTGCCATGAGACCCACGAAAGCAAGAATCTACCAGCATTGATCAACTTCTTTCAAAAGAAGCCCTCGAGTTCTCTGGAGACCTCACATGGGTCCCCTTACTGACCTGTGGAGCCTGCCTGCCTTCCTTCCTAAGATTTTATTTGTTTATTTGATAGAGAGGGAGATATAATAAAAGTGGGAACACAAGCAGGGGGAGTGGGAGAGAGAGAAGCAGATTTCCCGCTGAGCAGGGAGCCCGATGCGGGGCTCGATCCCAGAACCCTGGGATCATGACCTGAGCCGAAGGTAGACACTTAATGACTGAGCCACCCAGGCGCCCTGCCTGTGGAGTTTTCTCTAAGAGAGGGTGGGAAAATTTGCTGTGCAAGAAGCATTTTTATCCTATTCCAATGACTGAAACAAAATTGAGTTGTAGGAGTCTTACAGAGTAGGACCATCTGTAACTTAAACCAATAGCCAGCTGGGTTGTTAGTGGATGGCTCAGGAGGTAGATTTGGCCCATGAGGAATTTCATTTTGAACTGTACGGTACAGGGTTTGAAGTATTTGAATGTAAGGGTTAGATGGGATGCATAGTGTCCAGCGGAATCCAGCTCTGCGCTCTCTGCATCTACTTGACCTGTCTGATCTCAGAAGGCATTTGAAGTTGCAACCTCTTAGCCAGATGTCAAAATTCACAATTGTTTTTCTTAAAAAGTGACAAGCGAGGTCAATGCTGCTAAGTGCAATGGCCCCAGGGCACACAAAAATTAGAGGAACAGAAGCCAAAGGTCCTTTTTCGTCATTCCTAGTAAAGAAAGATGAGTTGCCTAAGGCTGGAGTTGGTTAATGGGGAGAGTAAGATGGTAGAGGGGTATACTTAGTCAATGTAATGTTCTTTTGGTTGTAAACAAGAAAGAATTGACTGTGACCTAGCTTAAGCAAAAAAAGCTAAAACAGACAAGAAATTGAAGAAATATATTGGGAAAACTTAGAATTGCTCACTGAATTAGAGGAAGCGTTGAGTGACCGCTCTGGGCAGAGAAGGAGCCCAGCTGCTCGGGAAATCCCAGCTCTCCTTGACCTTCTCCCTAGATAGAGCGCTACGGTATCAAGACTCCAGCTTAATGTCTTCAGATACTCACCTTGGGTCAGCCAGCTCTAGCCACAAGCCAGAAACAAGGACCCAAAAGTCCCCTTCCTGTCCCAGAAGCCATTCGTAGAGAAAAGGAAACCTTCTGTAAGTCACTCTAAGAAGCCAAGTCCTTGACATTGCTTAACGACTTAGTGTAAGGATCGTACAGTTTCACCATTAGGGTTTTGTTTTTCTCGTATTTTATTTTATTATTCTAACTAGTCCAGTTCGGGGATCTTGAACCTGAGCCCCTAGGAACAGAGTGTAGGTTTTTTGTTTGTGTGAATACGCCTAGCATCTGTGCCTTTGTGTGTATGTTTCTTTATTGGTTAGCTATTCATTTATTGGTTAGCTAGATCTCTCTAGATATATTCTTATAGATAACCTTATTTTCATGTAGCGTTTGGCAGTAAGTTGACATCTGCATATTTGTCATTTTTTTATTCAGTTGGACATGCACACAAGATCTCTGTAGATGCAGTATTTTCCTTTTTTTTTTTTTAAGTAAAAAGTTATTTGTGAGGACTTTTAGTAGACAAAGTAAATGTAATCATTATGCAGCCCATTATCCCAACTAGGGTTCTCAAACCAAAGTCTTATGTTCTTTCATTTTGTTCTCTGTCCATGTGAAGTTACTTTGCAAAAAAAAAAAAAAAATCTGAAAATTCTTCAGTGCATCTGAGTATTTATAGCCCTGTTTGCAACTGGCTAGCTTGAGATTTTTTAACATGGAATTACTTCTGTATTCAGAGTCTCTGGGTTGCAAGTGACAGAAGTCCACTGAGACTGGTGAAAATGGTGATTCACTGGAGGAAGGCCTGAGTGGTTCTGAGGAAGAGCTGCAGAGGCCAGAAAGGGGCAGGTAACCTGATTATGGGCACCTGATTATGGGCTGAAATGAGCCTTGAAGACCTTCCTTTTTCCTATGACTCGTGACCCCCTAGGGACTGGGTATTGATCATTCCTTTTGACCACACCTTTGAATTTCCCTCCTGTGTTTGAGGAATTCTCCACCTTTCCAAGAAGAAAAGCCAGATGATGATTTTCTCACTCCTTGGGCACCTGGATGGCGTTCGTGATATACCTGCATGACAGTTTAGTTGGTACCTTAGAGATGGGAAGAAGCAAGCAGCCTGGAGGACAGCAGAGGGGCGTGGTGGCCGAGGTTCCAGTGGGGGTATCCGGGGCCCGGGGTGGTGTAAGGAGCCACGGTGTCCATGCCCAGCAGTGGGCCAGTGCAGTCTACACTGGCAGGAGGGTGATACTCCTGTCCTTGAGGTTCTGCAAGCTAATAAATCTTTAATCAATTCCTTTTCTACTTAAACTAGCCGTAGTGGTTTCTGTTGTTTATAACTAAGAACCTTGACAGATCGATAAATTAGAACTGGCTGTTTGGAAGGTTACAACTGTAATTTTCTCTCTCCAGTTTTGCTTGGTCTGTTTAATTCAGATTTTAGAACACGATGATTGGGGCTCAAGTGAACTATGGGCCGAGGGATCTTTCCCTGACGAGATAATTACATTTAGCTTCAGATACTAAATTACACAGATCCGCTAACTTATCACGAGAGACATCAAGCCCTTGTTCACGGCACCATTTGTCTGGGGTATCGGGCAGGCGGGCTGAGTCTATGCTGGGATCACAAACAACTTTCAGATCTCAGGGCTCCAACTAACACAAGTGTGTTTCTTGCTTGTGTTGTGCGTCCATTGCTGGTGGGTGGGGTTGGGGTGACGCCCGATGCCATGGTCATCCTCCCTTTGGACCCCAGGCTGGCAGCACAGTCCCCATCTGGAACCTTGCCGGTCTCCTTGGCAGAGGGCTGAGTACTCTGGAGGATTTTGTTTGGCATTAGTAAATGTCCCGGCTGGAAGCCATGTCCAGCATTCCTGCTTATGCTCCAGGGGCCAGAGACCCAGTAGGGGAGGACAGAGGCCTGCCATGGGCTCAGAAGTCAGCGAGCTGGAGGAGCCGGGTAGCAGCCCTTCTGCCACCGCAGTATGGGAGCCCTTCAGTCTTTACCTGAACGGGCATGGTCGAGGTCACGTTTTTCGTTCGCTGTTCTGAACTCCTTCTGAATATGCACATTTGACAATGTTGAATAAAGCCCGGGAAGCTCTCTTCAAGGGGCCTTGGATCTAAAATGAAGCAGACATCTGAATTTAGCAGAACAGGGAACTAAAGCAAGACTCAATTTAGATCTTGTAAACAGTGCTGGGGCACGTCCTGGAGTTTGTTAAATATAATGGTTCTCGTTGACATTGTTTATGTTAGATTCTTCGCACAGGGTAATGATGGGCTCACAGTCTACAGGTTTGTTTTTTTTTTCCCTGGGGAAAAGAAAAGCAAGTTTTGACTAAATGAAGCCATGCATCTAGATGAGCCTCTGGGGAGCTGACTCAAACTCCATGTTTAAAGCCATCTTCATGGAGACCGCTTACTTTTAGTTGGAGCAAGTTGAAAGGCTTGTTCTCGGGACTGGCCCCAAATCAGAGGCCATTCTCATGTTGTGTAGTGTTGGCTGTTGGGCACAATGTGACAGCAAGTGTTTTTATTTTTCATCTACTTTGAGTGGAGCACAACAAATCACTCAAAAGTACTAATTAATGAGATGCTCCTTGAGCCCAGGAATTAGATCCCTTGTGGAAGGAGGCCTCATCGCCCAGTAGATTTGGGGGTAGAATATGGGGAAACCAGTGAAGGTAACACATGAGATCCCGGAGGCCTATTTATGCGGATCTGCAGATGTCATGAAAATATTTTGTTATGATCAATCCTCCCCTGTGAGATGGGCTCATCTTTTTATACTTGACGTTGGAAGTTTAAATTCTGCTCAGCTGCTTACTGGATGTGGCATACCTGGTCTGAACTTCAGGTTTCTCCTCTGTGAAGAGCAGTGGTGCTTAACCCACAAGGTGGTTGTGTAGAGTAAACTAGAACATGTAGGTGGAAACCCCTAGCCTGTGGGAATAGTTCCTTCAATGGAGAAGGTCTCTGTTCAGCCTTATGTTAATGGCTGGGAAGCAGGCCCCTGGACATCAGAAAGCTATAGGCATGTATGTCTGTGGGGTATAAATTTAGCCCAATATTCATTGGGATATTTAATATTTCTTTTACTCTTGACATTTTATTTTTATTTTTTATAATAATAAAATAATATACATAATATAAAAGTTAAATATAATATAAAATAAAAATATAAAAATATTTATTATTGTTTATTTTAATTTATTTTATATATATTATATTATTATTAATTATTATTAATAAAATTAATTTTATTTTATTTTTATTACATCTTTATTTTAATTCCAGTATTATGAACATACAATATTGTATTGGTTGCAGGTATGGAATACAGTGATTCAGCAATTCCATATAGTACTCAGTGCTCATCAGGATAAGTGTTCTGTTTAATCCCCACCAACCATATTTCACCCATCCTCTCCCCCTTCCTCCCCTCTGGTCACCATCAGTGTGTTCCCTATAGTTAAGAGTTTGTCTATTTTTTTTTTCTTTGCTCTTTTCTTTTGTTTCTTAAATTCCACATATGACTGAAATCCTATGTCTTTCTCTGACCAGCTTATTTCACTTAGCATAATACATTATAGTTTCATCCCATATTGTGGCAAACGTCAAGATTTCATTCTTTTTAATGGCTGAACGATACTCCATTGTGTATATATGCCAGATCTTCTTTATCCATTCATCGGTTGGTGGACACTTGGGCTGTTTCCGTAATTTGGCTGTTGTAGATAATGCTGCTATAAACATCAGGGTGCATGTATCCTTTTGAGTTAGTATTTTTGTATTTTTTGGTAAATACCCAATAGTGTGATTATTGGATCATAGAGGAACTCTATTTTTAACTTTTTGAGGAAACTCCATACTGTTTTCCACAGTGGCTGCACCAGCTTGCATTCCCAACGGTGCAGGAGTGTTTCTTTTCCTCCATATCATTGCCAATGCTGCTTGTTTCTTACATTTTTGGTTTTAGCCATTCCTACAGGTATGAGGTGTTATCTCATTGTAGTTTTGATTTGCAGTTCCCAGATGATGAGTGATGTTGAACATCTTTTTGTGTGTCTGCTGACCATCTGGATGTCTTCTTTGGAGAAATGTCTGTTCATGTCTTCCGCCCCTTTTTAAACTGATTGTTTATTTGGGCACTGAATTGTATCAGTACTTTTTTTTTTTTTTAGATTTTATTCATTTGAGAAAGAGACAGAGCATGAGCAGAGGGACAGAGGGAGAAGGAGAAGCAGACTCCCTGCCGAGCAAGGAGCCTGATGTGTGCTCAACCCCAGGACCCTGAGATCATGACCTCAGCTGAAGGCAGACACCCAACTGACTGAGCCACCTAGGTGCCCCATATCAGTTCTTTATATTTTATATACTAACCCTTTATTGGAATTGTCATTTGCAAATATCTTCTCCCATTCAGTAGGTTGCCTTTTTGTTTTGTTGGTTATTTCCTTTGCGGTACAGAAGTTTTTTTATGTTGATGTAGTCCTAATAGTTTATTTTTGCTTTTGTTTCCCTTGCCTCTGGAGACATATCTAGAAAAATGTTGCTATGGCAACGTCAGAGAAATTGCTGCCTGTGTTCTCTTCTAGGATTTTTATGGTTTCAGGTCTCACGTTTAGGTCCTTGATCCAGTTTGAATTTATTTTTGTGTTGGTGTAAGGAAATGGTTCAGTTTTCTTCTTTTGCATGTAGCTGTTCAGTTTTCCTAACATCATTTGTTGTGTGTGTGTGTGTGTGTGTGTGAACCATACTATATTTGATTACTACAGCTTTGTAATATAACTTCAAGTCTACAGTCGTGATACTTTCTATTTTGTTTTTCTTTTTTCAAGGTTGCTTTTGCTATTTGGGATCTTTTGTGGTTCCATTCAAGTTTTAGGATTGTTTGTTCTAGTTCTGTGAGAAATGCTATTGGTATTTTGGTAGAGATTACATTAGATGTGTAGATTACTTTGGATAGTATAGACATTTTAACAATATTTGCTCTTCCAACCCATGAGCATGGAAGGTCTTCCATTTCTTTGTGTTGTCTTTAATTTCTTTCTTTCTTTCGTTCTTTTTTTAGATTTTATTTTTTATTTGAGAGTGAGAGAGACAGCTAGAGAGAGCATGAGCTGGGAAAGAGGTAGAAGGAGAGGGAGAGGCAGACTCCCTGCTGAGCAAGGAGCCCAGTGTGGGACTTGATCCTAGGACCCCAGGATCATGACCTGAGCCAAAGGCAGACAACCAACAGAGCTACACAGGCGCCCCTCATCTTTAATTTCTTTCATCAGTGTTTTATAGTTTTCAGAGTATGGGTCTTTCCTATCTTTGGTTAGGTTTATTCCTAGGTATCTTATTATTTTTGGCACAGATATAAATGGGATTGTCTTCTTAATTTCTTTTTTGCTGCTTCATTACTAATGTAGAGAAATGCACCAGATTCCTGTGCATTGATTTTGTATCCTGCAACTTTCCTGAATTCATTTATCATTTCAAGTAGTTTTTTGGTAGAGTCTTGGATTTTCTATATATAGTATCATGTCTTCTGTAAATGGTGGAAGTTTTACTTCTTTGTTACCAATTTGGATGCCTTTTACTTCTTTTTGTTATCTGATTTCTGTGGCTAGGACTTCCAGTGCTATGTTGAATAAAAGTGAGAGTAGACATCTTTGTCTTATTTCTGACCGTAGGGGGAAGTTCTCAGTTTTTCCCCATTAAGTATGATGTTTGCTGTGGATTTTTCATATAAGAACTTCATTATATTGAGGTATGTTCCCTGTAATTCTATTTTGTTGAGGGTTTTTTTTTTTTATCATGAATGGATGTTGTACTTTGTCAAATGCTTTTTCTACATCTATAGAAATGATTATATTTTTAAATATCCTTTCTCTTACTGATGTAATGTATCACACTGATTGATTTGCAAACATTAAACCACACTTGCATCCCAGGAATAAATCCCACTTGATGGTGAATTATTTTTTCAATGTATTTGTTGGATTTGGTTTGCTAGTATTTTGTTGAGGATTTTTGCATGTGTGTTCATTGGAGGTACTGGCCTGTAGTTCTCTTTTTTTTTGTGGTGTCTCTATCTGTTTTTGGTATCGGGGTAATGCTGGTCTCATAGAATGGATTTGGAAATTTTCCTTCCTTTTATATTTTCTGGAATCATTTGAAAAGAATAGGTATTAACTTTTCTTTACATGTTTGTTCCGACTTCACCTGTGAAGCCATCTGGTCCTAGACTTCTGTTTATTAGGAGTTTTTGATTACTGATTCACTTCCATTGCTGGTAATTGGTCTGCTTAAATTTTCTGTTTCTTCCTGCTTGAGTCTGGGTCTATGTTTCTAGGTATTAATGCATTTCTTCTAGATTGTACAATTTGTTGGTATATGATTTTTCATAGTATTCTCTTATAATTGTTTGTATTTCTGTGATGTTTTTTGCTCTTTCTCCTCCCTCATTAGTGATTTTATTTGAGTCTTCTCTTTTTTTCCTTAAAAAAAAAAAGGCTAGAGGTTTCTCAGTTTTGTTGATCTTTTCAAAGAACCAGCTCCTGGTTTTATTGATCTGTTTTACTGGTTTTTGTTTGTTTGTTTTTAGATTCTAGACCATTTATTTCTGCCCTAATCTTTATTATTTCTTTCCTTCTGCTGGTTTTGTTTGTTCTTTTTCTAGCTGCTTTGAAGGTGTAAGGTTAGGTTGATGTTTTGAGATTTTTCTGCGGATTGAAAGTGAGGGGATGGAAAAACATTTATCATGCAAATGATGTCAGAAAAAAGCCATGGTAGCAATACTTACTTATATTGGACAAAACAGACTTTGAAACAAAGACTGTCACAAGAGACGAAGAAGGATACTATATAATAATAAGGGGGATAAGCCAATAAGAAGATATAACAATTGCAAATACATAACCAACATGGGAGCACGGAAATACATAAAACAACAATTAATAAACAAAAGACCTAATCAACAGTAATACAATAGTAGTAGGGAACTTTAGCACCACACCTATATCAATGCGCAGATGATCTGAACAGAAAATCAACAAAGAAACCGGATGTAAATGACACACTGGACCAGATGGATTTAAGGGATATATTCAGAACATTCCCTCCTAAGACCAGCAGAATACACATTCTTTTCAAGTGTATATGCAATATTCTCCAAAATAGATCACACATTAGGCCACAAAACAAGTTGGAACAAATTCAAAAAGATTGAAGTCATACCATGTATATTTTCTGATCTCAACACTATGAAACTGGAAATCAACCATAAGAAAAAAATCTGGCAAGATCACAAATACATGGAGGTTAAACAACATGCTGCTTAACAGCAAATGGGTCAACCAGGAAATCAAGAAGAATAAAAAATTATGTGGAAACAAATGAAAATGATAACACAGTGGTCCAAAATCTTTGGGATGCAGCAAAAGCAGTTCTAAGAGAGAAGTTTATAGCAACGTTCTAGAAATTTAAAAAATATATAATATGCTGAGCATATATAAAAAATATATATAAAATAAGCTGAACATATTATATATGTTTTATATATTATGAACATATATAATATGTATATATACACTGATATGCATATATATACATACACATATATGTATTTTATAGTATTATTTTATATATATTATATATATTTTAAGATCTAAAAAGCTTGCAGTAACAGATAAGTTTTTGTTAGAATTTTTATTATAGATGTATTCCCTATATAGCTTATTTATTATGAAATTGTAAAGGCTGACCTGTTCACATTAGTTTGTGATTTTTTTTCCCCTCAAAGCTGATCACAGATATCTTTTAAAACATGCTGTTAAGTAATTGTGGTCTGTGTTAATGTGACTGTATAAATGTTTCCAAGGTTTTGAAATAAAATTTTGACTCAAAAGGATGTTTACAAATCTATTAACTATACCTCTTACTGTGACTGTGATTTCTTTAGTTCAGAGGAGGCCAGTGGTGTAATTAGAGGTTAAAGAGTTAATTGCTGAATGATTTTTCTGGTCCCATCCTCTGCGTTTTAGTCAATTAAGTGCATGCTATTATGCTTGGTGCCTTATATGCATTTAAAGATTTTTTTTTTATGTATTTATTTGACAGAGAGAAATCACAAGTAGATGGAGAGGCAGGCAGAGAGAGAGGGAAGCAGGCTCCCTGCTGAGCAGAGAGCCCGATGCGGGACTCGATCCCAGGACCCTGAGATCATGACCTGAGCCGAAGGCAGCGGCTTAACCCACTGAGCCACCCAGGCGCCCCCCTTATATGCATTTAAAAGATAAACTCAATTTAACCAACACAGTAAGCAAAATCTAAGCATTGACTCTGGCAGTAGGGGAAATATAAGGCCCTCAAGAAGGTTACAATTTAAAAGTGGGGTGGGAGGGGCCCCGTGCTCAGAGAGTGGCATATATTCTTTCGTTTAATTCTCACAACAAACCGAGGTGGTGGGAATTGTCCTTACTTTGTGGATGAGAAAACCAAGGCTCAGAGACACATGAATTTGCATAAGGCACACCTCTAAGTGGGGAAATGAAGGTTTAAACTCAAAACCCATGACATTTTCAATTTGCCCACTGAGATAGGTAGCTCCCAACTAATTCTCACATCAGGTAGATTCTTTACCAGATAAAATTTAAAATCTTCTTACGAACAAACCAAAAAACTATCCTACAGTAAAGAGACAAGTCGTAGACTGGGAGAGATACTGAATGCATGTTACCAATAAAGGGTTAATATCCACAATTTTAAAACACCACTGCCCAAACCCAAAACAACCCCTCTACCACACACACGCACAGTTAAAACAAAACAAAACAAAACAAACAAACAAACAAAAAACAACTGAACAGGGAATTAATAGAGAATTATCTGAAAAGGAAACCTGAAAGACCATGTGTATATATATACATGGGGGAAAGAGAGCAGTGTAGAGTATGCAGAAAGATCATTCCTACCAAGAAACAGGGAAAGCAGATCAAAACACAGCGAAATTCTGCTTCACCCCCAGCATATCAGAAAAAAATGCAAAAAAGCTGATAAAACAAGGATTGATGAGAATGTTGAGCAAAAGGAATTCCTTACTAAATGGCTTTCTCCCCAGCAGCTCCTCATTCAGTTTCTTTTGTAAGACCTTCTCTTACCTTTCCCATGGCACTCCCACTCCTCGACAGTTTTTTCTTTTATTCTTTCTTTCAAGATTTAAAAAAAAAATTTAAGTCATCTCTACCCGTATGTGGGGCTCACGAACCCTGAGGTCAAGAGTTGTAGGCTCCACGGACTGAACCAGCAGGTGCCCTTCTTTCTTTTATTCCCGTTTGCAGTCTCATTCCCTGTGAAGGTGGCTCACCACTGTGAGCTGTCTGGCTGGCTTTCCACCATGTCTGCCATGACTCTGATAGTAGCCGCACGTAGTAGGTGCTCAGTAAATACCGGTTGAAAGAATGGCTATTTTAATCATTGCAGTGGTAGATCCGAGTATTTGAGGAACATCTGAATCTTTCAGAAGCTACTCCAGAGTGCCTTCCAGGTATCTGATTTCTGAATCAGGTTATTCCACTACAGACTTGGAACAGAACACCCGGCACTGACTTTGCTTCAGACATTGGTGAGGACAGAACGGAGGTCACAAGCCATATCCAGCCTGTACCTGTTTTTGTATGGCCCAAGAGCTAAGAGCAGCTTTTATAAATGAACATTTGCACCTGACTTGATGTTAGGGTTTAAACACCAGTGAAGCCAAAAAGCTATAAAAAAAAAAATTCCTTTCTTCTCATTGGTAGATCTGTATGATAAAAAATTGTGCATAGTTGTTATATTTTGAGTTTCATCAATACAGATGTTGTAGAAATTTGTCTTTTCTTTTGTTATGTAGGTACATACTTAATATCCTTGATTTTGCTTCTTGGCTCACCATCTAAAGTATTTACTATCTGGCTTGTTGCAGAAAACCTTTGCTGACCCCTGCTATGGGAGTGGGCTCAGCACCGCTTAACTATGACCTCCCCGTGGGGGCGACCAATGGCCTTCATGAGAAGAATGGTCTTGCCATCCAACAGGGAAACTGAGAAAAAAGCTTTGGTCCTCACTGACCATTCATAGGAATGTCATCATGAAGTCTTCAGGGTCTTTGTTTTAAGGTCATTGCCATTCAGTGAACGTTAAAGGGAGTTAAGTCTTGGTGCTTTGTTTACTATTGCCGGTGACACACCTTTTGTCACACAAGTCTATTTTCGGGGCAGGCTGTATTACGACAGTCAGCTGACCCCATCTTTTCCAGTTTCTGAGGTCCTGGCGCTCCATATTTAAGATGGCTTGAACCACGTGCTATGTGAGGTCCAATACTTTCCCTGCCCTCTAATGTTCTGGTAACGTCTGAGGCTCACGTTTGCTGGTCACTCTTTCTGAATTCCCGCGCAGTGCTCCACCCAGGCCACAGCTTTCTCCTGTCTGCCCTGCCCAGCCCATTTCTTTAGTTCCCCCAGCACAACCCCAACAGAAAAGCCTTGCTGAAAGTCTCAGAGTCATAGTGGGAGACACCAATGCAGTTCAAAACAGAAGTCCGTTTAAAATTGATTAATTAAAGTGTTCTTGGCTTTGAGGATTTCCTACTGGCTGTATTTTCTTCAACTCATGCAACATTGAGCCTGCCTTCTCTTGTCTATACTTCTGTTCCTTTCTTCCATTTTCAAGGCGTCCCGCCCCTGCTGCCCACTCCCTTCTCTTGAGCTCCTAGCAAACGAACTCCAGATACATGTCATTTTCTTACGCAGGCAATTTATCTTCTTCTGTTTTCCTCTCTCCTTCCAGGCCTGGCCTAGAGATGAATTATGCTGTTCTGCTAGGAAGGCACAATCAGCTGCAATCAGTGTTTGTTTTTAAAAAATCATGTTTCTTCATCCTCTCGACTGTTATACAATCCGTATTATGTGCTCAGCACAGTGCCTTGGATATAGTAAGCGCTCATTACATGTTGGTGGTTCTTATTATTAGGAGAAGCGTGCCAGCTGTGGTCCAGCATTGGTCCCCTCAGCCTAACGATGGCTACTCCTTTTTTTATGGCATGGGGAAACACATTATTGGGGTATTTGGGGAGCAGCAAGGAATTGCTTCATGCAGAACCCCCCTCTTTCCTTCATGCATGTCTTAATTTCCTCCTGTGACTTTTGGGATCCCTGGGGAACTCTTCTGCCTTCCGTCTCCCATGGAAATGAGTTCACCCAGAGGCTGCTGCCATGAACAGTAGGGTTCAAGAATTCCTGGAAATAACAGCAGTTGCATTATTTGGTGTACACCCAAGAGAACTGAAAATAGAGGTTCACATAAAATGTGTACACAAGGGGCGCCTGGGTGGCTCAGTGGGTTAAAGCCTCTGCCTTCGGCTGGGGTCATAATCCCAGGGTCCTGGGATCAAGCCCCACATCAGGCTCTCTGCTCAGCAGGGAGCCTGCTTCCTCCTCTCTCTGCCTGCCTCTCTGCCTACTTGTGATCTCTGTCTCTCTGTCAAATAAATAAATAAAAATCTTAAAAAAAAATGTGTACACAAATGTTTATAGCAGCATTATTCAGAAGAGCCAGAGGTGGGAAGCAACCCAAATGTCCATCAGCTGATGAATGGATACATAAATACCTGTATGATGAAATCGTATTTATATTATTGTATAATATAAAAAGGAAAGAAGTTCTGATACATGCTACAACGTGGATGAGCTTCGAAAACATTACGCTAAGTGAAAGAAAACAGTCACCAAATGTGACATACTACATCACTCCGTTTTAATGGAATAACCAGTGGGCAAATCTGTAGTGACAGGAAGTAGATTAGTGGTTGGCTGAGGCTGGGCTGAGGAGGGGATGGAGAATGACTGCTTCTGGGAATGCGGTGTTTTTGGATGGGATGAAAATATTTTGGAATTAAATCATGATGATGGTTGCACAGTCTGTGTGTATATATAAAAAACCACTTACTTGTTTAAAATGGCAACTTTTATAGTATGTGAATTATATCTCAGTTTAAAATAATGCCCAGAAACCCATGGAATTTATGACCAGTGTGAAACTACATGCTTTTCTCTGTTCAGATAAAGATATATTAACCGTGGGAGACTCCTGGAACCCCCGCCTGATGGTGCTCTTTAATGGGATTGAGTGGGGTTTAGCAGAAATTTGGAATCCATGTGTTTGCTGCCCCAGGACATTTGCATTAAAGGGAACAGCACTTACACCCATACCTTACTTTTTTTTTTTTTTTAAAGATTTTATTGATTTATCTGACAGACAGAGATCACAGGTAGGCAGAGAGGCAGGCAGAGAGAGAGGAAGGGAAGCAGGCTCCCTGCTGAGCAGAGAGCCCGATGCAGGGCTCAATCCCAGGACCCTGGGATCATGACCCCAGCCAAAGGCAGAGGCTTTAACCCACTGAGCCACCCAGGCACCCCACCCATACCTTACTTTTTAACAATTTATTTTAAGTAGGCTCCACTCCCAGTGTGGGGCTTGAACTCATGATCCTGAGACCAAGAGTCATGTGCTCTACTGACTGAGCCAACCAGGCACCCCCAATCCCTTCTTTTAAACAACTCTTCCCAAGCTTACAGAAGCTTGCTGTGTCATTCTCCTAAATGGTCCTCCTACAGTTGTATGAGTGAGATGGTTGTTCTTTCCATTCCACCAAGAGGGACTCTGTTAAATAGTTGGTTCAATAGAGGGTATTATGCTAAGTGAAATGAGTCCGTTGGAGAAAGATAGCTATCATGTGATCTCCCTGATATGAGGAAGTAGAGATGCAACATGGGGGGTTTGGGGGGTAGGAAAAGAATAAATGAAACAAGATGGGATCAGGAGGGAGACAAACCATAGGAGACTCTTAATCTCACAAAACAAACTGAGGGTTGCCAGGGGTAGGGGGTGGGGGGAGGGTGGTGGGGTTATGGACATTGGGGAGGGTATGTGCTATGGTGAGTGCTGTGAAGTATGTAAACCTGGTGATTCACAGACCTGTACTCCTGGGGCTAATAATACATTATATGTTAATAAAAAAATTAAAAAATTTTAAAAAATAGTTGGTTCAAGGTAAATAGAGATTATAACCCAGCTGGCTGAGGTCAAATTTAATATTGTTTCTACTCTGTACTACGCCAGCCTCCATGTTGAAATCTGGATCTTAGGAAAATATGTTGATTGCTATAGATTTTAGATTTGATAGTAAGGCTTTTTAGATCTTTTCCAAGTCAACGAATATATTTTAAAGCTTAATTTTAGCTATTTTGTCAGGTTGGAATTTCAAGCATGCCTTACATTGCTTAAGAACAAATTTGAACTGATTGTATAATTATGATAGGGAATGTTCCTTTGAATAGTGAATATTCATTTTGTACAGAAGTAGTAAAAAAAAAAAAAAAGGCTTATTTACCTAATGTGCACTAAGAGGACATTAACCTCAATCAGGAGCAGACGGCTACCCCACATTTGAAACCTAAGTGTTTGACTTCATTTGGGTACCCTGGATACCGAGAATTGTTTTGGAAAATTTGAATGCCTGGGCCTTTTTCCTGGATAGGGAATGTTCTTATTTATAAAACCGAACCACTAGCATAGATGGAAGTCTGTTTAACACACACAAGGTTGTATCCTTCTTCGTTACCGTGATACACTGAGACAAGGAACAGGAAAAAAAGAGTACTATCTCTATTTATAATTTTGTTATTCAAAAAAACATAGGCAAGGGAGGATGCGAATAATCAAAATAAAGGCACATAGGTTTGGTCAAGTCATTAAGTTAATAGGAAAAACAGATCAAAAGTGCTCTTGAGGTTTTTATTAAAAAAAATTTTTTTAAAAGAACAAAACCATATAGGAATGGGAGAGGTGGGTATTTTATTCAAGGCGTTTTTTAGATTATAGTTATTTTGAAACCAAAATTTTTCAATTTAAAAATAGAAGTGGAGAAATAGGAACAGATTGGAGTTTGTTGGAAAAAAAAAATAGAGAACGAGAGAAGTACAACAGGGAGGCTCTCTGCAGGGAATTCTTATGATCAGCTTCTTCCCAAATTTCCTGTGGACTGTGGACAGGAGTTTCAAAATTTGATGAAAACAATTCGATGGAAGCTACCAGACAGACATTCTAGAACAATGTATATCTGTGCGCATACACACTTGCGGGTGATTTTCACGGACAGTGCAGGCCTCAGGAAGCCCTAAATTCTGCATCTGGGAGTGGATCAGAATCAAAGTCAAAGGCGTCTGCAGAATATAGATACTTCTGCCTCACCTACCCCAGGCCTCCTCTGAAGGAGCCCCTCCCTCTCTCAGGGAGGTGTGAGTTCAGGGGAAAGACGTGTCCATTATGATTGGGATGGCTGATTCCTCAAGGTGGTGTAGAAGCTTTGGTAACTAGTGTTCACTGTTAACTGAGAGCTGCCCCGGTGTGATGGGATTTTGCCTCCCCCAGGCGCCTCATTGCTGGCAGGGCTGAGCCCTTGGGAGATGCAGCCCAGAGTCAGGACCACACGAGGCCTGGCCTGGTGGGTGATGTGGTACCGAGGTATACAGTCCTACTGATGGCCAGTTTGGCCTTCCCTGGTCTCCTTAAGCTGTACCTTGGAGAAGAGCCATGTTTTGTTTTGGTTTGGTTTGGTTTTTTTCCACAATAGTAGCCAGTGGTTCCTCCCTGCTATTGATTTTTAGGTTACTTGACTTGTAAAAAAGTGTTTGTTTTATGTCCTAAAAATATTGAAGGTTAAAAAAAATGTTTTTAAAGGCAGACAGCTTCCTAGCTTCTTGAGAAGCAAACATAATGGAAGTTATCGTCACCTCTTCCGGCCTTCTGCCTTCTCCACAGTCCTACTCCATGTTTGAATTTTTCCAGCCGCACACTGACCTTAGTCTAGCATCTTTCTAAGTTGATTAATAACAGGGCACCGTCTCTGTGCGCTTGTGGAATCTCTACGACCATTTGATTGGCAAGATGAGAAACTTCAATGGAAACTCAGCACTTGGCAGTCATTGGTTGGTTAGGTAGAAGGTTGTTAAAGCAGTGATTAACAAAAAGTGTACACATTGTCTGTTTTTAACTCAAAACCTACACGTACGTTTGTTTGCCAGTCTTTTGCTGTGAGTATAGATGGCCCCTAACTGGAGTTCTGGTCTTTCTTGCCAAAAAACCCTTCTCAGCTGCATCACTCATGTTCAATTTTGGTTTCTTCAAAGTAGAGCAAGAACTTAATACTTGTGAAGCAACTTATATGCAGAACACCTTTAGAATTCAGTAATTTTGTTCTTCGATCTCACAGTTACTTCCCTCAGACTCAAGCAGCAGCATTTAAAAATAGTGCCTTTTTTTTCCTTAAGATTTTATTTATTTATTTGAGGTAAGAGAGAACATGAGAGGGGAGAAGGTCAGAGGGAGAAGCAGACTCCCCATGGAGCTGGGAGCCTGATGCGGGCCTTGAACCTGGGACTCTGGGATCATGACCTGAGCCAAAAGGCAGTTGCTTAGCCAACTGAGCCACCCAGGTGCCCAATAATGCCTAACTTTTACTGACTTGGTTTTTTTTCTGTGCAGAGATTTCATCAGTTTACCTCAATTCTAATTAAATTATAGAATTTCAGTAGTTCTGCACCACTGCTAGAAACTGGTGTGGGAACAAACCAAATGACTCCTGGTGAAAATATAACTAAACTAGTAGCAGAAGAGAGCATGGGAAGAGAAGGTGCGGAGGGTCAGCTGATCTAACAGGTTGGTTTGGTAGAGAGGTGAAGAGTGCTTCTGTTCTAATATATGTTGAAGGCCATAAAATTTTTGTGCCATGTTTTAGAGTATATTGGAGTTATTTTATTTGTAAGGCAAATTCCGACAAGGAGGAATGCATTTATTTTCCTTTAAGGGACTCTCCCCAGCATAGTTGTGCAGGTAGAATGTTGAGAACCAGATCAGGGCCCTTATGATCAGAGGGTGTATCCCTGCAAGGCTTTGTGGGATCAGGCTCTCACGACAGACAGAGTTTTTACCTCTATGCAAACAGTTAATTGTTCTGCATTTAACAAATCAAATTTACAGTAGTAAGTATTTATAGTTCAAGGTTATTTGTCAATGGTCTTTGGAATTATGAAACCAAACTTTCAATATAGTAGAAGAGCTCTGTGCTCTTCTTAACACATAGGTTTGGATACAGCCTAACTTGATGACTTGAAGGTATAGAATATGTATGGCTTTAACTTAAATTTTTAACTGGTGTTATGCTTTTTATCTATCAGACATTTAAGGCTGGGATGCGTGGGTGGCTCAGTTGGCTAAGCGTCTGCCTTCAGCTCAGATCATGATTGCAGGTCCTGGGATTGAGCCCCACTTCAGGCTTCCTGCTTAACAGGGAGTCTGCTTCTCCCTCTCCCTCTGCCCCTCCATCCCGCTCATGCTTTCTCTAATAAATAAATAAAATCTTTTAAAAAACCCGTTTAAGGATGATAATGACTTATTTCCATCTAAATAAATAAATAGTATTTATAGTTAGCTGGATTAAAAGGTTACTATAAAGCCCAGCTAGTGACTTTCCCTACTTTCATCCAAAGTAATAAAATAGTTGTCCTCAATCCTAAGGATTATATCATGTTCTTCCCTTCTTGGCATTTAAATCAATGTAAAAATATCCCTTGGAACCATTTCTGTGGGGGACTGTAACAGAAATAAAACACATGGTGTTCTCACAGGTTTGTAGTCCGGTTAGAGAAACAAGACCAACATACTTGAAACAGATCACACCAAACATCTGATCAAGTATAAAATGAGAAGTACAAGCGATGATTGTTGAAGAGCCTGTTTTGCCTAGTTTATTTTGCACATAGTAAAGGCTTGAGTGGTTAGGAAACTTGGGGGACGTTATGGGACTAAATAGTGGAATTTGAACTGACTGGTGAGTAAAGGAAAGAGCTGTGGGTAGGAGAAAAAAGGTATGTTCAGGACAGGAGGCATTTAAGGAACAGACTAGAGAGTAGGATTTGTTTTATAATCCTAGAAGGTCCTATAAGATCCTAAGAAGGTCTTTATGGTCTTTATCTGAGCAACCCTAACTGCCCGGAGTCTTGGCAGTGAATTGTCTTTGATTCCACTTCTTTTCTTTATTTACTACCTTGAGAGTGTCCATAAAACCAACGGTCTGCTCCAGCCCACTGTTCCATCTCTGATGTTGTAGCATTGGGAGAGTTCCGCAGGGATGGGTACATAAAAGGATAACCATCTTTTACCCAACATCTTTTAGCTTCCTGTGTCAGGACGGGATAGGTTATGCTGCAGTGACACATGTCCTCAAAATTTCAGTGGATTGAAATAACATATAATGTTTATAGTAACACGAAACCTTGGTATGGGGTAGAGAAAACTCCGAGGCCTGGCCTGGAGTCAGTCCACCGCCTCCCACGTACGGGACAGTCATGTGCCATTTTCTCTCTCCCAGCTTGATGTTCTCCAGTTATAAAGGAGTTTCTCTGGCTCATCTTTATGTTCTCTTTGAATGCAGTGACCCCTCTACAAGGATGAAACAAGTAAAATCTAAAGCTAGTAAGAGTTTCTGTCTTCTGGATTCTGTAAAGCGTTCATAAGTTCTTTCAGCATGCCTGTTTTTCTTTAATATAAGCACTACTAGCCCTTTTTCCCCTCATACCATTAGGAAATATGGTGAAAATTTTCATCAGCTTACATCTGTTATATTTATTTGCACAGTTTATCCCCTTTACTCTTGTCATTTCCAGTCTGAAGTGGGGAAAGGGGAACTGGGCCAAGCTTGGTGGCCTCTTCCAGGGTTTCACTTCTAACCTCGGGGATTCGCACTCCATTCACCAGAGAGCTCAGAGTCTGGAGAGTTCCGCGACAGCAAACCCAGTAATAATTGACCTCTGAAAAGGTCTGCCTCTCTCAGCGATTCTTCACGTTCCTGAAAAGGGCCACTTAGTGATAAAGATTGTAAATCCTTCCTTCCATTTCGGTTTGAAGCTTAAGTGCTTTGGGCTCCAGAGTTGTCCGGCGAGCTGGCTCTCCCCTGTGTTACACGGCTGGAAGCTTCCCACAGATGACAAAGAAACATTTATTGAGACGCTTCTACTTGTCAGGCACTATAACTTACAGAGCATTCAGAGGGAAAAATGTTCTATAAATACAGAGTCATGAGAGGAATGTCTCAGAACCGCAGTCTTCTCTCTAATTGTCAGGAGGATTCAGTCAGGCTGCGTCCTAGTGTATCACAATCCAAAGGGCCACAGAGTGGCAATATGGACAATATGAAAGTGACAAAAGAGTTAATAATGAATGAAAATATACTGGCAGCTGAGACATACATACGCACACGCATGTATACATATGTAATTCTGTGCAACTGATGGCTTATATTCAACGGGGTGTGAGAGCCTCGTCAGGAAACTGATGATGCCCTTGAACCGTGTGGAAGTGGTTGGTTTGCCTGGAGTCCTGGGCTCCGCTGGGCTCTTTTCCTTCTGCCCGCCCTGGGCCGCCCTACTCATGGCAGGAGCACCTTATGTCCCGCTTGTTTATGTCCTTTCTCAAAGGAGACTCTGCAAGCACCATCCAGCGTCTACCATTGACTTCCTGCGAAGGTCTTGCTTCCCACCGATGTGCTGTGCCACATGTGGCTGCTGCTCCACGTGGCGGCCTTTCAGGTGGCTGCAGGGTGCTGTGACTCTGGGATTCAGCTGCTCAGGGTGTGGCCTCTGGGATGCATTCTTTCTGCCACAATCCCTGTTCTCCTGCGCTTGGTGACTCTGGGTGACACGTTCCAATTTCCTCCGGTAATGAAAATCACATCTTGTGTAGACTTCAGAACTAAAACACTTTCCCTATAAAATTGTTGAGCAACACTGAGCTTTACCGTTGATGGACTTTCATTGGGCTCCACATTGTGCCTCAGAGGCTAAAGGGGCATCTGTGTGGCTGTGTCTGGCAGTTTCAGGATTGCAGTGAGGGAGCCCATGGAGAGACCTGAGGTTTGGCCTGAGGTTTGAAGACTGATGTGAGCTGAGAGCCACCAAAGAGGCCTCGGGCATTCTTTATGGACAACTCAGATTCCAAGGTGACCTTGTGGGGAGGGTGGAGATGGCTGTGCCGGGATTGGGGGAGCACCCCCTCTTTCTTCTCATACCGTCCATTCTCCTCTTCCCTTCTCAATTCCTTTCCCTCATCCCAGTGGCTTTCCTGTCTCTCCCCCAATACCCAACCTTTGCTATCTCCACTACTCCTTTGGCTTTGGCATCTACTCAGTATCCAAGGGTCCTTGAAATGGGTTTATAGGGGTGCTCCAGACCTTCTGCCCTGAGGCTGAGGATTCAGGAACTGGTAAATGTTTGGAGGAGATGTTTACTGTCTGGAGTTTTCTATCTGGAGTAAATCCATGAATTCTTAGCAGATTGATGTTGATTCAGACGATGTTAAGATTCTAGGATTTTGAATTCCAGAAAGTTCAGGTCCCCTCTATGTTTTGAATAGAGTGTGCGTGTATGTAGAAGTGTGCATGCTTGTGTGTGTGTGTGTGTGTGAGAGAGAGAGATTGAGAGAGAGAGAGAGCACTTGGGAGTGAAAGAGAGAATCCTTAAAAATGTGATTCATGTTGTTTCTAAGTTCCTATTTGTTATCTTAAGCAAACTTTCTTATATAATCTTACTTTCGTAAGACAAATGAAACTCCTTCCTCCTTTCCTGGTTGACGTGCTACCACCGTGAGAAACATGATTTGACATTGGAGTTCCTACTATGTATGCAGACGCTGTACAGTTTTGACATCATGAAAACAAACGAGAACCTTTGCATTTGCACCGGATCTCTCCAGGAATTTGGCTTCTCTTTCTACTGTCTATGATAAAAACCTAAAATATATCATGGTTTATTCTTTTAGCCATTCCCTGGTGCATTCCAGTCTCATGCAGGCTTGAACTATTTTGACACACACAGAAAACGTGGGGAATTTAAAGACGTCAGTCGAAGAACAAAACCCAGCTCAGATTTTGTTCGGCATTTCTTTCCAACTTACCGGGATAACTTAGAGATTAAATCTAGAGCTGAGTATCTATTCTTTCTTGTCCTTAATTCCTTCCTCAAAGTTACCCAGGCCTGCTTGAATTGTGGTGCATTTTTTCCTGTCAGAGTTGATTTGATTTCTGGTTCCCTTGCCTCCCAGCCCACACTCAGCGCTATGAGGCGGAGGCGGCAGATTGATGGGCGAAGGATTCATGATGCTGCTCTGGTTTGGGCTCCCGCCTGTGCGCTGTCTGCTGCCAGAGGCATTTAGCAGATGGACTTGGGGAGGTGGGCCTGGGCCTTCATAGGGAGGGGACCTCCTGGTAAGAGGCCCCTGTGGGATGGGCTCAGCTTTTCCCGCCTCGCTGTTCAGACCCTGGCCCACCACTGAGGCCATCCCAAGATTAGTAGACTCAGCTGTTGTTGTGTTTACTTTTGCATAGTTTGAGTTTGATATGTTTGGGCATTGGTTTCCTTGAGTCTTTGGGGGCTTATGAGATTCTTAAATCTTTAGGTTTATAACTGTTGTCAAATTCTTTCAGCCATTATATCTTTATATATATATATGATATTGATATAATATCATATATAGATTATATTATAATTATAAATTATAAAAATAGCTATTTATTTATTTATTTATTTGCACTGAGCATTCTTTCTCTTACTTCTGTGGCATTCCAATGACTGAAAGTTAGACCTCTTCATATTGCCTCACAGGTCCCCAAGGCTCTTTTTTTTTTTCCACTCCGCACCCCCCACCCCCCCCAAATCGTTTTTTCCTCTCTCTTGTTTAGATTGGATACTCTCTGTAGATCTGTCTTTAAGTTCACTGACTATTTGTTGTGTCCTATTCATTCTGCTGCTAAGTCTGTCCACTGAGATTCATTTTTCGGTTCTAAAATGTCCTTTAGGCTCTTTCTATCTCCTGTTTCTTTGCTGAGACTTTCTATTTTTCTGCTGGTCTCAAGATGTACACTCTTATGTCTTGGAGTATTTCTATAATAGTTGCTCTTAAGTTTTTGTCAAATAATTCCAACACCTGTGTTATGCTTTCATTGGCATCTGTTGATTGTCTTTTCCCCATGCCAACTGGGATGTTCCTGATTCTTCCTGTGCTGAACTATTTTGGGTTATATCCTGGACATTTTGTGTATTATATTATGAGACAGTGAGACGTGTTTAAATACTGGTTGAATTCAAGCTTAAATTTCAGCCAGCCTTCTGGGGATTGTGATTTCAATATCAGTCCTATTTTCAAAGGCTTTGTGATTCCCCCCCCCACCGGATCTATCCCACAAGCATGCCACCCGGTGTCTAGTCTGGGAGCCTGTAAAAGCCTGTCCAGTCTGTCACTTTGGTTCCCAAAGCCTTTGATATGCTAACTAGGGTCCGATCCATGCTCCTACAGTTCAGGAGTGCGCCCAGGACTTGATGACCTGCTTTGTGGGGTTGCTTTCCTTTTCCACGATTTCCTTAGTATTACCCAGTTTCCTGTGGTTTCCGAACCTCTGGTTGGAAAGGTTGGGCTTTAGTTACCTCTGCTCTGCCTGTGTTCTGCTCTATACTTCTGGTAACTATGCCTGAGTCTAAGGCCCAGATGTGGGAGAAAGAGAGAAAATATGGGGGGCTCACCCCATCCTCTTGGGGTCACAGCCACAGATCCAATAGTAAGCTGCTTTTTCCTCAGAGTTTTAGGTGCCTGGGGCCCTCTGCTTGGCTTCCAGCACTGCTGTGGGATTGCCCAGGAGTTGGGATGCTAGAATGGCAAAAGGGAAGAAAAAAGACAGGAAAACATGGGGGATTTTCCCCACTCTCCCTGAGCATTAGGAGACCCCTTCCCTGCTGGAGCCTGAATGAGAAGGGCTTCTCCTGATGCTCTGGGTCTGTGCCAGTGCCCACTTCGAGTATGTGGCCACCTTGAGTAGGGACTAGGAGAGATAACCCCAGAAGAAAAAGCAGTGGTGGCCTCCTGCAGCTTCTGTGGTACTTTCAGTTCTGATCTTCCCCTCCAAGCTGCCTGCCAGTATTTACTTTCCAGATTCTTCAAATCACTGCTCCGGGCGTTCTGGCCACGTTTCATTGCTGCGTTTGGGATAAGACACAGGGTGGAGGTGTGCTTACCCGTCTTTACCCTGCACCGAAACTGAGATTCTTTTTTAATTTTTATCTATCTATCTATCTATTTATTTATTTTTGAGATTCTTTTTTCTTTTTTTTTTTTTTTTTAAAGATTTTATTTATTTATTTGAGAGAGAGAGAGCATGAGCGAGGAGAAGGTCAGAGAGAGAAGCAGACTCCCCATGGAGCTGGGAGCCTGATGTGGGACTCAATCCTGGGACTCCAGGATCACGCCCTGAGCCGAAGGCAGTCGTCCAACCAACTGCGCCACCCAGGCGTCCCGAGATTCTTTTTTTTAATGACATTTTTTTGCACGGAGTACCTGAATTTTCAATGTCACCACAACATGTGTACCTGAACTCTGCTCTTTCTGAAACAGTACTAAGTGTGAGAAAAAGGCCCACAAGCATGCCGAGGGGAAGGTGTGGCAGCTGTCACCCCGGGGATGCACAGAGCCCTGAACACTCACCCAGGCCGAGTCCTAAAAGCCGTGATCATCTATGGGCATGACAGAAAGGTGGTGTCCAAGGCTCGCATACTCTCAGCGGCGCCTGGATCTGGGGTTTCTGCCTGGGCACTGTTTTGTGCCTCCCCCCTCCCCCAACCCCACAGCTCCCACAACCCCCTTCTCTCCTAAAAAGGAAGAAACAATTTCCTCCAATCATTGTTTCCTGCCCACTAACAGATGCTCCTCATTAGCACACAATTGCAAAATAAACATGTTTTGCTTGTTTTGGGTCTTTCTCAGAGAAAGCTTAGACTTCCCCTGACATGCTCAGTGGGTCGTTCAGTGTGACTCAAGGACTCACAACCCTGTTCTTATCTATGGGCCCGACCATACAGGCACCAGCATAAGGTTGAGAATCAGTTGTTCGCCATCTCTCCCAACAGAAAATTGCTGGCTCTAAAACCCGTCAGGAACTTACTGGCTGTGGGGAATGTGCATTCTGGGAGTCCCGAAACTTAACAAAAAGATCCCAGACACTGTACCAAATACCCAGCACAATAAACTGACCATTTAAATCACTCATCCTATAAATTCATCCCTAAAGAACTGTAGCATTGAAATACAGAGGAATGGACCATTAAAAAATGGTGGTATGGTCCTTGTTGGACAATTTCTCTGGAGTTCGATGAGGTTATTCATGAATGTGGGGGAAAACTGTGAAGAAGGAAGCTGTTATTCCAGATTTCAACCAAGGAAAGGTTTTGCACCAGGCGGAATCGATGGCTCTCTTTCTGGGTCATGGGTGGGTCTGCTTTTCTTTTTATATATATAGGTAATATACATATATATAGTAAATGCAGCCAGTTTTGCTTGGGGCTGGTGATCTTGATTAAGACATTCCTATTATGCACATAAGTGTAGGCTAGTAGGTAAGAGTATTTTAAAACATTGCTTTGTTTTTTGCGTTATCTTTTCATAGTAAAATCTCAGAATTCAGTTTCTTTGGCTTGAAAAATCTTTTTTTTTTTTCAAGAAACAAATTTAATGCTGAAATAATAAATTATAAAAATATCTGAAAGCCTCATGGCTCTGCTTGTTGTGGTCTCTTTGAGCCAGATCCATTATCTGTGTCCACTGGCTTGGACTGACTCGGTGATCACTTTTTTTTTTTTTTTTAAACCCTGTGGGATGCAGAATCTCAGATGTCTGCAAAATAGCCCCAGAACAACATGAGTTAGCAGTATATATCTTCTGCTGTCTTTAATCTTAATTTTGGGGCAATTTTTTTCTCTGCACTCAAAACATACCAGAGGAAGCCAGCTCACTCTTCAGTGCACGTTGCCTGGAGAAAGTGCCAGAAAAAGCCTTCACAAACAAAGTGGGGGCAGCTTCTTTCCGTCAGAAGTTAGGAACCCTGTCTTCCCTGAGTCACCTGTCTGTGCTGGGGGAGGGGCTCCTTCGTATGAGTGGCCTGATGGTTCAGGGGGCAGGAGCATGCACTGCAAAGGGGTCTAGAGGCCCTTGTCCCTGCAGCGGCTCAAGAAGATGGCTCCTTCTCTGGGGCAGCTCATTGTGTGTGCGGCGTTTGACATTTTAGCCCAGGTACAAGACAGATCAATGCCGAGTGACAGTACAAGCACTCCCTTCTGCTGAAACTGTTCCTTTACCCATCCTCAGAGGGAGCTGGGGTAGCAGACAGGCCAGGGAATCCATGTTTCCACCTCCTGGGAGTGAGGGGGGTAGCATCGTTCTGGCCCCATGCTATTTGGAGCCTATGGGTAACGGCATATGCTGCCGTTGAGGGAATTGTTTGGGGATAAAATCTTTTTTTTTTTTTTTTTTTAAAGAAAAAGGTTTTTTGTTTGGTTTTGTTTTTGCCTTGTTCTATTAAGCACCAGCCATTGGTGTTTTAAGGTGCTCTGAGAATCCCGTCAGCGGGATGTTTGGAAGGACAAATATTGATGTGCGCGCTAGAGAATTAAGACAAATGATAATTGAAAGAGATGATAAAAGCTAGTGGTTTCCTTGGGGAAATAATCACGAACTGCTGTCAGACTGACTCCAATGAGAACATTACTTTATGTGAAATGTTTTTTAAACAGCTCAACCAAAGCATTAAGCCAGATTACTTCTAGGGCGTCTCTTCGCTGTGTGTTTCTATTATCCCTCCACCTGAGGCTTCTCAGCTGAGGGTCACTGTTTCAGCTGCCATGTTGAGCCTCATCGTGGTCAACACTTGGTTGGAAATGAGAAATTCCAGATTGCAATCAGGATCCTGTTTGCGGATCCTGAAGATAATTCTATAGTTTTACCGTGTTCATTCACCCTGTGGGTTCACTGTTACCGATTTGCAAAGTTATTTTTGTGTGTTAGCTCATGTTAAGCAGCTCCTGCAGTGTTTAGGGTGTCTCTTTGTTTTTTTCTTAAAGATTTTATTTATTTATTTGAGAGAGAGAGACAGAGAAAGCATGATGGGAGGAGGGTTAGAGGGAGAAGCAGAGGGAGAAGCCCGATGCAGGACTTGATCCTGAGACTCCAGGATCGTGACCTGAGCTGAAGGCAGTCACTTAACCAACTGAGCCACCCAGGCACCCAGGTGTCTCTTTAATGAAGCCTTTGGGCTTCTTGCGGTGGAGACTGCTTGCCACAGTCTGCATTTGGGCATTTGTGTTGGGGTTATACTTGGGTCCTTCATGTCTTGGTGACCCCTTTTACCCTCTAGAGATATCTGTCAGAGCCCCTCCAGAACTGCATTGCATTTATTGGGTTAAAGCAATTAAATTAAATTATCCTGTTTTAAATTGTAACCTGGCACGAGGCATGAGTGTCCACTGAATGAATAAATGACCCTTGCTCAAGTCTCTTGGCCTCTTTCCAAAGGAAGCAATGCTGGAGACCTTCTATTTGCCTCTCCAGATCCTTTCCACCCTTCTTCTCCTCTTCTGCACCCCCAGAGGCTGACCGAGCATAGCCTCCCTCTTCTCTGCCTTCTCTTGCCTTTGACAGTTAGTGTGGGTATATGATAGGACTTGATGTGCCAGGATTAGCTTTATTCCTTTCTTGAAGGCCTTTTCCATACAGTGTCCCCCTCTGGGTTCCACACATTCCTCTTCCTCCTTGTTCCTTCAGTCTGAGGGTTTGTGAGGGCTCCTTGGGGCTACCGACCATGGGTGTTCCATTATTCCTTACTGGTTTCCTTAAACTCTGCCCACGCCTTTATAAATAGTTTTTCTATTAAATTCTTCTCAAATCAGCCAGCAGGAAGGAGCCCACTGTATCATGTGAGAACTCAGACTGGTATTTGCCTAAGTCACCCAGATGACAAAGCTGGCTCACTAGCTAGCCTCCTCCATCTCTCTTGCATTATTTCAAGTAAACACTCTCTTCTAGGCCAGCCTGCCTCTAAATTAGAATCAAAATAGCAGGGGTCAGCAAACTACAGCCGTGCAGGCCAGATCCTGCCTGCACCCTTTTTCTGTAAATGGAGATTTATTGGAACACAGCCATGACCGTTGGTTTACTCACTGTCTGGAGCTGCTCTGAGCGACAGCGGGAGGCAAGGAATTGCAACAGAAACCGTATGGCCTGCAAAAGCCTAAAGCGCTTGCTGTTTCCCTTTGCTTAGAGAAAGAGTTTACTGCTCCCTGATTTCGAGGGCCAGATGCTGGGGGACACTTAGGAGTGGCTACAGGATGAGAACATGGGAAGTTTTAAACCCCAGGCCTAGACACGTTTGCCCAAAACACGGTCTTGTGGCCACTGGGCAAGGTGCTCCCCCATGTGATGTGAGAAGAAGGTGACCAGACCAAACTGGGAGGTATTTGTATTTAAATGTGCTTATAAGGTCTGATTTCATAATTAGATAATTTCCTGAAAAGAATTGCTCTCCCTAGTGTCTCAGCATTTCCCTGTCCAAGTTACCAGACTGCCCTTCGTGGGACAGCCCAGGTCTTGTTCGTATCTGTGCGACCACTGTTCGGGACAGAGTGACCGATGCTCTGTATTGTTTGATCAAATGGTGACCAGCATCTACTTCAGAGAAGGAAAAAAAGTAGGGCGGGGGGTGGCGGACGGTATTAACTGGGAAGATATATTAATGTTCTTGGGCTTTCTGTGATTAGAGTCTCTGCCGCTCAACCTTCACAGAACAAGACAATGGCTATAAGAAAAGGCTGTGTTCCCAGAAAAGGTGCCCTTCAGGGCTACTGGCTATATCATTTGTGGGGTTCAGTGCAAAATGAAAATGTGATGCTCCTTGTTCGAAATTATTAAAGAACTTCCAGACAGTGTCTGCAGAGCACTGAGCCCAGCGGCGGCCCCTTGAAGATGGCACAGGTCACAAGCCCAGGCCTCCTGGGCTTGAGAAAGCGGCAGCCTGTAGGAGATCAGTGAGGATTCCTTAAGTCTGGGGAACGGCAGGGTGCTCAGCTACCACAAGAGGGGTTTTCCTAGAGATGGGGAGTGGCTCTGTGACCTACAAAAGCCCCAGTGGGGAGAGCCTGATGGGGTCAAGTGGAGTTTGCTCTGAATCAGAAGTCAGATGTCCCCAGGCTTTTGCAGTCTTTTGCTTAACCCAGTAGCTGGGCTTTCTCGGGCCCTGTTTGCTTCCCTGTGACTGACATGACATTAATGACGGCAGCTCCAACCCAGGTACCCTCAGCCTGTGCTCAGACGCGATCATTTGACAGAAGCGACCGCACAGCTGTGCTGATATCCCGTGTCCTTGTCACCCCAACCCCAAGCTCCGCCACCCTTCACACATGGGCCTGTTTTCTGTCTTTCGCAGGGTCCCCGGTGGCACATAGATCTGCAGCCGTGGGCGGGCCCTGCTCAGTCCCTGGATGAAGAGGTCTTGAGGTTCCTGAGCTACATCAGCACCCCTCAGGTTGTATTCCGGGTGCAGGCGGGTTGGGAAACACAGAAAGATACCGAGCAGCCCCCTTTAAAAAGGACTTGGATCAGCGAGGGGGTGGGGAGTCTCCCGGGGACCCCTGGGAGGGACTCGTTAGGGACAGAGTCTTTGAGGCTTTGCTGCTTAAACTTACCACTTACTCAGCGGCAGATAAGATGCCTTCCATTTGCCTCAGCATCTTCTGCCTTCCAGGGCTGTCCTCATCTTGAAATGCTTTAATGATTCATTCCAATGTGTTTTAAAGATCCACTTCTGGCAACTGCTCTGCAAAGGCATTCGAAGCAAAAGATTCATGCCCGTGAGTAGGCAGTCAAGTGTGTCACAAAACAAACCCATCATCCGGAGGTTCAAGTTCCATTTTGTATTTGGAGGAATCTGCCTTTTCGCTTTGCTCCCACAGGTGCTTGGCGGACCGAGCCCCGCTAGGCCAGAGAGCCCAGGAGATGATGCAGGCTGAGAAGCTCTCCTGTTCAAATGCTCTCAGTTCTCAGGGGACGGAAAATCCTGAGGGAGCATCGGCCTTTACCGTGGTCATTTAACACCCTGTGGCAGCGCCAGCCAGGGCTGAGTCCATGCCCCCAGCAAGGAAAGGGACTGTCCACTCAGCAGAGTCTAAGGCTCTTGATGAGCAAAGCAGGGGATTCGGTCCTCAAGTAGCCTGATCCTGGGGACAGAGACACTAGAGAAGATCAAGGCCCGAGGGATACTTCGCCCTGAGCTGAGCTGAGCTGAGCTGAGAGGTGTTAGGAAATTAGGAACTCGCACTGCCTGGAATGGGCCTCGGTCCCCTGGGAAGGTGCCCTGGGGGCCTGGTGTGGCCCTGGAGGTCCTGGGCTCTGTTTATGTCCCTTCGGCCCACTGGTTCTGGGCATCCCACTTGTCCCCCAACACCTTCCTGGCAGCAGAGCCCATTTTTCATCTGTGGAAAGAACATGTTTCTACATCTTTAGAAGGCTACTTTAGGGGTAAAAGAAAGTCCCATTTTTCATGTAATGCAGTCAGACAATTGGATCTTAATATCTGTCACCTAGACATGGAAGTAAAAGCTTGTTGAATTAATCATCAGTTATGTAGGATGATAAATTTGATCCCCGTGCTTTACATAATTTCATCTTATTTTGCTGCTGCAAATTCATTTGGTGGACTTTCATAGGCTTAATTAAAATGTTGAAATTTTAATTTTATGGTTTGGTTTCTACAGGAAGGACATGAAGTCTTTGACTTTAAGAAGCCCTTAAGGCACCAGAGAAAAATGCAAGGTGTTAACTTTATGAGTTGGATTTGAGAACTGTGGACCTGCCACCCCCCAAATGAAGTGACCAAGTAAAAGTCTCCAAATCCCATTTTATATGTATTTCAGGTTAATGTTCTATAACTTATAAAAGGCATGAAAGGGTTATTTCAAGCCCCTCTTGGATTTTTCCCATGAGTTCCACGTTGAGAGGAGAAAAATTTTGAAGGGAAAAGAAAAATATCCTACAAGGTAGCCTGATGTGACCCTGGGCAATTTATTTTGCTTCTCTGGCTCTCACTGTTCTGATCTTGAAAAGGAAAAGAGTTATTAAATTATTTCTTAGGTTTCTCCCAGTTCTCTGAGCTTATAGTTTGCCAAGAGTAGCAAAGGATTGTTATTGACTAAGTGTTTTTGAGCACCTACTTCATGCCAGGCCCTGGGAATACAGTCTCTGACCTTAAGCAGCTGAGAACTAGTTGGGAAGGTAGTTAAATGGATGCATTATTCAGATTGATGAGCACAACAAGAAAGATCTGGGTGTTGGAGCGCACTAGAAGGATTTTCATCCTCCAGAGAAACTGAGATAAAGTTCTAGGCCTCACAGTGGTTTTGCAATTAGGGGTTGTTTTGCCCAGGTGGGGTCCTATGTTTTTTTGGACTTCTAGGTCCCTGGGAAGCCAGCAAGTGGGAGCTCATCAGAGATGACAGGAGCTCATTCTTTCAGGATATTTTGCTAAACAGCGGTCCCTCCCCCTCTCTACGTAATGCAGAGGGTTGTTTTTTGTTTGTTTTGTTTTGGGGTTTTTTGGGCTGTTTTGGGGCTTAGGCTTTGTTAAGACTCCTCTTGACAACGAAAGCCTACAAAACTGGAAGAATATTAGAGTCGCCGTTCTCCCAAATTTCCACAGTTAGCAGTCGTGAGTCATAATGGGCCAGGGAGGAAAAAACCCTCTGAAGGTCTTAAAGCAAATTCCACCCCCATCCTCTTATGCTGCTTTTTAAAATTAAAGAAAAAAAAAATCTCCCTCAAATCTGTGTTCAAGCTTGCACAGCAAGGCCCAACATTTGCTCTGTTTGTCACTGATGCATTCATTCCTGAAGTCAGCAGGTATTTGTCAAACCCCTGTTCGGTGGCCAGTAGTGACTAGGGCGGGCAAGCTGAATCGCATACCCCCACGTACTGGCCGACCAGCTAGGGTGCACGAGGGTTGTGTGTTCTCTGACGGGGTGAGGAGATGGCTGGGGGAGCTTCCCCGGGCAGGGGAGCTTGGAAATAGAAGCACAGGGCGGGGGACAGCGTGACATCAGACTGCAATGTGCTGGCACCCCGTGGACTTGCACATTGCGGTGGCCCTGGTGGCACAAGACACCTGGGGACCTGAAGTTTCAAGGAAACACCAGAGGACGAGATGTTTGGCGCCATGTGCACAACATCGACCCCAGTTTAGTTAGGTATCGTTTTCTTTTTCTTTTTCTTTTTTTTTAATTTTTTTTTTTTAAGATTTTATTTATTTATTTGACAGACAGAGATCACAAGTAGGCAGAGAGGCAGGCAGAGAGAGAGGAGGAAGCAGGTTCCCCGCTGAGCAGAGAGCCTGATGTGGGGCTCGATCCCAGGACCCTGAGACCATGACCCGAGCCGAAGGCAGAGGCTTTAACCCACTGAGCCACCCAGGCACCCCTAGGTATCGTTTTCTAATGTCAAAGACCAGCAGGACATCTCTGAGTTCTGGAGTTGATGAGACGCTGCTGCTAACAAGAAATGGTTAAATCATAAACACAGTCCTCTGTTCTAAGGGAAGGCTCCAGATCCAGCTTTTGTTGGCCACCCCCAAACCATATGCCTCTAGGAAGCAGGCCTTGCAGCACAAAATTAAGCAACAGTTGCTGTTTTTAAAAAGAAAAAATAGATTTTAAAACATTAGCTATCTGTCTAGCTATCGTCTGTCTGTCCATCCATCCATCCATCCATCCATCTAACCATCTACCCATCTGTCTATTTGTGAGAATAACATAAAAATCCAAGTCCTGGAGATGCAAACTTTACAACTATAACAATCATATCTATTATATTTACTGCTACACACATACACCCTGGGATAAAAGGAACAAAAATACCACGCTTTCCTTAAATTTTGCTTTTCAAAATAATGGTATTGCATATACATACAGTTGATCACTGAAGTGATTCTGCCAGAAGTTCCCAAATTTTAAAGGCTACCTTTGCCAGATTCTACTTAGGCATTGCCGGATAGTCTGTTCCATCTTTTGGGATACCAGAAGAAAGGAGAGTAAACTAGTCCCTTTAAGGGGTGCCTGGCTGGCTCAGTTGGTGAAACATGTGACTCTCGATCTTGGGGTTGTGAGTTCGAGCCCCACATTGAATGGAGAGATAAAAAAAAAAAAAACCAACTAAGGAAATAAATAATCTTAAAAAAATAAATGAATCCCTTTAAGTTAAATAGCTAAAATGCATTTCAGAAACTGTTTTTTCCTGCAGTCTCTTATCCTTTGTGCAGGCCTAATTTGCTAAAATTACAAGGGGAATTAGAAGGAAAGAACGTAAGTTACTGGAGTTGGAACTTAGCTAGGAGTTACTGGCCTTGATTATTTTGCTTGCAAGAGTTTATTGAAGCCCTGGCCATAAATCTTAACGAGAACGTTTGAAAAATCAATATTTAATTAATTTTTAGGAGCTGAATTTTACCGATTCCTCCTGGTTGTTTTCAAAAGCCAATGTCTACAGGTGAGATGGTTAATAAATGGCCAAAATGGAAAACACTCCTGTGTTACATTTTTGAGCTAGGAGAGGAAAGGTCAACATTAGCAGAGAGACTGAACGGAGAAGAATGTCTTTCCAATAGGGTAGATCTGTGCAAGACGAAATCCGCGGAAGAAGAAACGCTTGAAGTGTCACCTTTAATAGAATGAAACTCTCCTCCCCAACATCGAAAGGAAGGGCTGCTGAACCTCAAAGCCCTGAACATTGACCCTTATTATTTATCTGGTTCCTGGAGGCCTTGCCCTAAGTGTCATTGCCTGCCTTACTGGCTTTTTGCTGGGGGTAGGTTTGGAGAGGTTGCTGTTTTCTTTTTAAAAGCACTGGCCCAAGTGTATCCTCCTCCCTGAGTTTGCTAAGGCACAGGTGAGGCCGGGCTGGACCATTTCAGTGGGGCTTTACACAAGGGCATCTGTAAACTCCCAGGACCACCGGCAGAAGCATGGCTTGGAGGAGTGTATTAAAATGCATGTTCCCAGGCCTCTACCTCAAGGATTCGGACTTTATGGATCCGTAGTGGGACTCAGAACTCTGGATTTGCAAGTACCTCCTGGGTCCAGCAGGATGTAGGCGGACCACACCTTGGGAAACACAGCGGGAAAGGTGAGACTTCAGTGTCAGTGGGGTTAGGAGGCAGTTGGGAACAAGAACCTGTGAGTGTCCATACCCTGTTCTGATTAAGAAGGTTCTTAGGGAAGAGTACACACAAAGAAACGGGAATCATCAAGCCGCTTTGATGAAAGTACTCTAGGAGGCTGCCCTAGAACAAATGGGACAGGCTTAGGAGGTCTGGCTGTGCTCTGGGGCCTACATAGCTGCCCAAATGGCTGTGTATGGGGGGCAGAGCATGTGGCAGAGGGACAGTGCCGATGTTTAAGGCACTGTAACCCGCCCACTAGTAAGAGGGGCCCAGTGAACACATTGAACGTCGATTAATTAGATTAGCAGTTCTTCCTCCCTTGCTGGGTGAGTGGGGCCTAGGCAGTGGGCAGGCGGAGGCATAATTTCCACTTATCTGTGGGAGGACAGAAGGAAATGAATTGTACACATTAACACGCTGATGCACCCACTTAATCAACGTATTCTGTAATAGTTACTCGAGAGAAGATTTGATTCCACTGTTATTATTTTTTCCCTTTAAAGAGTGATAAGACCTCAGTTGAGAGAAAAGAATGCATCTACAGGGTTTCACATTTCAAGCTTCCCTCTAAAATGTCCAGATCCTAGCAATGGACTCTCTCCTTTATCTCTGATAAATAGTGCCGGATGATTTTGTCAGGTCAGCAGCCCTAGGTGACGGCAGGATCAGGGAGATGCCGCGTGCATTGAATAGGCTACGTATATATAAGATTTTCAGATTAGAATTTCGGAAGCTCCATTAAATAAAAGAATTGGGCAAACTTAGAGTATCTTCTTCAGAAGAAAATAAGTTGCTGTTCTGTTTTCCAGTGAATCAGAGCAAGGAGCCCGAGAACATCCTTGGCTCATGCAGTGCTCTGTTGTCCGTGATGTGACAGCCAGAGCTGCTGCCCGATTCATGGAGCACGATGGTGATGATGGGCGTTCGGAGGGGTTCAGGGGAAAACTGATGCTTGTAACATCATATGGACCCCAGAAGAATATCTTGGCCACAGAACCTGCTTCCTTTGGTTCCAGCAGCCTCCATCATGCACACTGTGCCAGCCTTAAACAGAAATCAGAATTCCTTATTATACAGTATATTTGTTTTATATGCATTTGAAATCAGAGACTTGCTTCTGCTTGATTTAGATACATGTTCCCTTTGATTTCCTTATCTAATTTTGATAGATGAGCTAAAAGAAGTGCTTTGGTGAGCTCAGGCAGAGCTTCCTTCCTGCGTGGGGCTCTTGCTCTTCTTCCCTAGGAGGAAAGTCATTTGTATAGTGTTTCACGAAGAATATGGTTTGGGGAGCAGGGACGACAAATGGATCTCACTTGACCCTTGATCAGCTGTTTACCTGGGATAGTGCATGCTATCTTTCTGGACCACGGTGGTCCCAGCTTATCTTCCTGAGACAAGGAATTGATAATCTATATCCTTCTGAGACCTGTGCCCACAATCATATCTCACAACTTCCTGTGGGAACATTGAGGGTTACAGACCTCTGTGTTTTGCCAGCACCGTTCTCCTTGTCTGGAATGCCCTCCTTGGTCTCAGATTCTTGGTCAACTTCTGTTCATCCTCCAAGGCTAACACACCTCTGCAAAGCCTTCCCAGACCCCTCCTCTCTGCCACCTTTGCTCCTGACTTGGTCTGTCTTGCGTACTCTGTGCTATATATGGCTACAGTAGTCCTTAACTTCCCTTCGAACCTACTTATAGTCTCCACAAGGCTCCTTCTAATCCAATATTTGGAGTTCCTCTGAATATTTGGTGCAGTCTTGTGTTTCCCCAAGGAGAGGAGTAGTTAGCAGTGGAGAAGGACATAATTCTCCTATTACAGCTTTCAGGGACTGGGGAAGCATAACTCCCTACCTGCCATTTATCATCCAATGCTTTAAATTATTCATATTGATTTCCGATCCTTACAGATTGCATGCAATCACATGAGCACAGACAGCCTAGCTACTGACGCCAGCCCTGCAAAGAAGCCCTGGTCAGTCTGTCTTGATGACAGGTTTGGCTTAGCGCATCAAATCCACAACAAGCAATGCCGCCTCTACTCTTTAGGGTAAGTGCCTTTTATAGCGGAAGAACACAAAACACTCCTGCGAGTGGTGAAGGCTTTCTCGGCAACACAGAGTTACCCATGGTCAACAGGTGCTTGGCTTTGCCTCCTGCCATCGTTTCAGACCCCGCTGGCTGTCATGTAACTGTGAGCACTGCCCTTGTGGGTCACCGGAAGTGGCTGGGGCCATTTTCTCTCCCATGACCTACACTTAGTTGGTAAGTTGGCAACTTCAATTTTCAGCATGATGAGGATGGTCCTCTTGGTGAAGCCAATGATTTCCAGCTAGAATTACAGCATCCTTATTACAAAGAGAGTATTAAGAATTAAGAGAAGGAAGAGCGGGCATATTGGGAATTCTATACATACTTAGGATGAGTGACCCAAGATGAATGGTTTCACTGTTGGATTTTTATGTTTTGTGCCCATGGTAAATCCATGTGTACTTTGCATTAAAAAAAGAAAGAAAAGGGAATTCTTGTGAAAACAGTGTGATTTTGTCAAAACTGTGGGAAATATTAATATTCCAGTATTTAGGCCGAAAGTGACCTAAATACACAAATGGTTTTGGAGAGTTTTCTATAAAAGGACAAATAGAAAGTAATGAGACTATTTCACCAATTACAGCAGTACTCACATCCAGACCTGAACTTACAAATATGTGTCTCAGAAAAAAAAAAAAGGGCAGAAAAGAGTTATTTTTATTGGGGACACCCTATTCCACAGACTCTCTGTGGAAGCTGTGTGATGAGGTTCTTAGGCAGGACAGCTGACGTCCATTACAGAAGTGCTGGGGACCTTAACAGGTGTCTTGTGCTTTCTTTTCACTGATAGAATTCATCACTTCTGTGATTCACATTCAGGCACATGAATAACAACTGTCCATGTGAATCCTAGATGAGGGGGTTGGGTGGGGGTTGGGTCTACATTTGTGTATGTGCCCAGAGGATCACCATCGATGTCAAACTCTACCAAACAAGAATTCTTAGTTGCAGTCATTGTGGACTTTTTGTAAAAACGAAAGTTTCAAGTAAGAGTTTCAGGATAGTGGAAATGTTCTTCTATGGCTTCAATGAAGTCTGTATTAGGGGGGCTTCGTACACACAGTAGGCACTCAATACATGTTTGCAACATAAATGATTGCACCAGATAAGAAGACTAGGGAGAGACGCTGGTTATGCTGTGATTTAAACCAGGAGGCTAAGGTTTAGGAAATTAGTTCCTCAGCCATTAGAACAGAAGGGAGCCTACCAGCTTTGCTTCTAGCTTATAGAAAGAATGGGAGTTTTGACAGTAGATTTTATTTTCTATCATGTTAAAAATGCATGAAAGTAGGTCATAAAAATAATTTCATAGTACCACATGCAAATTGGAGAGCTCAGCTTGGTCCTGTTTTCTTGCTCTGAACTGCCTTTATATTTTACATATTATTTTACACCCTGGAATAATCTCATTTAAAGCATATCCCTGAGTAAAATGAGAACTGGGAAAGCTGTTGAGGGGAGAGAGCTTTAAAATTCCTTTTTTGCTTTCTAATACTTCAGAGCCATTTGATAAGAGAATCCTGCTCTAAGATTTCAGATGACTTCATGTAAAAAGGTAGTTTCTTACTTCCATTGAAATGCTCACTGTTCAAGCTCAGCTTCCTAAAGAGCAGATAGGGACAGTTGAATTCTTCAGAGAACAGACGTGACTAGATGATAAGGGCCAACTTTGACTCAAAACCGAAAAATGCTTAATTGAAGACTGGAAATTAAAGAAAATATTTCCGATGGGTAAAGGAAGGATGCTTTGGGTTGTGGATGAACAAGGAGGGTTGCCCTGTGACTCAGGACAGGGTCAGGATAAGCCTATTCCCTTTGCAGGTGGATTGCTCGTCTGGAGGCAGGTAAATGGCCCGCTGACATTTCAGTTGATGCTGAGGGAAGACAGAGACCCAGACCAGAAGTGGCGGTCCTGAAATGAGGCTCAAGAACAGGGAATGTGGGCCCTGGGTTCTCGGGGTTTGGGAGGATGGGGGCAGTTGTGAGATGGCAGGGAGGGCAGGGGGCAGGTGGGTCATGGGGCCCCCACACCAGGCCAGTTTGTGCTCTGGGCCCCTGGGCTGTGGCAAGACCATGTCACTGCTGTGCCCCGTCATTCCTGGCACACCGAGGATGGCAGATAAAGCCACAGCTAGGGGTCGCCTTCCTAGACAGGGAGAAAGGGATCTGAGCACAGAGGACCAGAAGACAAGGGCTGCACGCCTTTCCTCCATCCGAAGAACTAGAGGAGGAATCAAGTTCACCTTGTCTCGGAGTCTGGAACATCTTTACTAGGAGTCAGACCTTTTTTTTTTCTGCAGCTAATGTAAAAGCATTTCTCTGGGAGAGTGTGTGTACTCTGGGTGAAGCTCAGCTGAGAATTAAAATCGGATCCTTTTTAACTTTGAAATGGGGGTAGAAGAGACCAGTTAAGATAGGGGAAGGTGATGTACAGGAAGGTTATGTCCCCAGAAGGGGGAGGAGAAGAGGAAGGAGGGGCTGTGGATTTAGGTGCTCAAGTCGTCTGCCTGACCTCTTCAGCTGGGGGCTGCCCGGAGCGTCTTCTGTGTGAGGGGGAAGGTGCGGGTGGGGTGGGAGGGGGTGATAGCTAAAGCGAGTGGGGGAAAATCACCTATTTTATCCTGCCTGTCAAAGACTGTTATTTCAGGGGTAGACGTGAACGTGGAAGAGGGAACTTGAGAAGGGATCGTGCATAAGTCCATCTTTTTATTTTTATTTTTTAAATTTTTTATTTTTTAAATATTTTATTTATTTATTTGACAGAGATCACAAGTAGGCAGAGAGGCAGGTGTGTGGGGGGGAGCAGGTTCCCTGCTGGGCAGAGAGCCCAATGCGGGGCTCATTCCTAGGACCCTGGGATCATGAGGAAAGCAGAGGCTTTAACCCACTGAGCCACCCAGGTGCCCCAGTCCATGTTTTTAATCTCTTCTTTAGTTCTCTGGTAGGTGGCACCATTTGGTTTCAAGGCATAAATTCTCAGCATGAGACAGAAGAATGGTAGATGACACGTGGTTAGGCAACAACCGGTGTCTTGGGTGGGAAATCTGGGACTTCCGGGCGCCATGAGCATTTCACGAGGAATGACCGAGATCCAGAGCCAAACCTTTTCAACTTGTAGGAGTTCAATTAACACAGCCGGCGCTCTGCTGTAGATGAATGAGGAATCAGAAAATCATGGACCCAAGGGTCCTTTTACATAATTTCTTCCCTAATCACCACCTCCCGCCCCATGAAATTTTAATGGCATAGATAAATTGTATATCTGTTTGTGTAATGTATGTATCTGTGCCTTCCATGTAAAAAGGGGAGGTTTTTTTGGCTCCCAAGAATGGGTTTTTGCCCCCTTAGGGGTGATATCATCCCTGTTGAGAATATATGTTTTAGATGAAATCGTGGCATTTTATGAAATGTTATTTAACAAAACTAATAATTATAACATGTTTTTATCCACTATTCAGTGTTATTTATGCTCCAAAAAACTTATTCACCCCCTTCTAGTAGCTGCCAGTTTATAGATCTAATCATAATCACCTCAATAATTAGATAACAGATAACCTAATTATCTATTAGAGCTCATAATAGATCACCATTTGGCCAGATTCTCTGGGTCCTGCAGGGTTGAAGAATGGGTTACTGAAACTCTTGGGGACACCGTTGTCCAGTTGTGTCACTTCTTCCCATCCTTATGCCTCAGTGGTCATAGTTAGAAACCTTTCCTGTATCTGGTTAGAAACCTGTCCTGTATCAACTTTCTTGAGTTATAATTCACCTACCATATAGTTCGCTCATTTAAGACATACATTTCAATGGTTTCCGGTCACTACAGTCAAATATAGAACATTTTCATCACCCCAAAGAGGAAGCCATAAACCCAGTAGCAGTCATTCCCAATTTCTCTCCAACCCCTTTCCCACTTTTCACCCCTTGTCCTAGGCAACCATTAATCTACTTTCTGTCTGTAGATTGGCCTTTTCTGGACATTTCATATAAATGGAAGCATACAACATGCGGCCTTTTGTGACTGGCTTTTTTCACTTAGCATCAAGGTTCGGTCTTGTAACAGGTATCATTACTTCATTCCTTTTAATGGCTGAATAATATTCCATTATGTGGATATACCACATTTTATTTATTCACTCATCAGTTGATGGCTATTTGGGTTGTTTCCACTTATGGGCTCTTGTGATAATGTTGCAGTGAACATTCATGTACATGTTTTTGTGTGGACATATGTTTTTACTTCTCTTGGATGTATTTTTCCTTTTTCCTTTGGTAACAGAGCTAGTGAGTTTTGTGGCACCTTGCCAAAGACTGCATTCCCTAGCCTTCCTTGAAGCTCCAAGTGGCCATATGATTCGCTTTGAGCAGTGAGATACGAGGGAATGTGCCGTGTGCAACGTCTAAGCCATGCCCTAAGAGGAAAGGATGTGACCTTCATTCCCCTCCTACTTTTCCCTGCTGCCTGGAATGCAGATGTGGCGGCAGGGAGTGGAACAACTCTCTTTGATCATGAGATAGAAGCCTTATGAGATACATTTCTTGCTTCATGGAATAAACGTAAAGAAACATTCCTATAAAGTAGAATTTTCTATAGTGAATTCTCTTTCAAGTTAAATAAGAACAGAAAATGATCTTCTTACAGACCAAGTACATTTTTGCTGTAACTAATAGTTTTGCTTTGGTTATTTCATTATTTTCCTATAGTTATTTGTTCAGAAATCTTTCTTCATTAAGACTTGTGAGCTTCAGTTCAAGGGTTATATTTTATTTATCTATTTGTCTCTGGTGTCTAGTATAATGCCTTAAACATATTAAAGTGCTTTTTGAAAAGTATTTATTTATTTGAGAGAGTGCGCAAGAGAGAGAGCACAAGCTGGAGAAGGGATAGAGGGAGAGGGAGAAGCAGACTCCCTGATGAGAAGGGGGCTTGACATGGGGCTCGATCCCAGGACCCTGGGATCATGACTTGAGCCAAAAGCAGATGCTTAACTGACTGAGCCACCCAAGTGCCCCTTAAAGCACTTTATAAATATTTATTTATATACACAAATAGGATAGTGAAACATAGCCTGCCCCATGCCGTGTTGGATACTGTACTATGTATCTGGGAATTCCAGACCCTACCTCATTTTCTAGTTTTCTCTCCCTTGGAGCGGCATTTTATAGATCTGTCTGTCAGCCCTCATCTCATTGCACAGCACAAGGGATTCAGAAATAAGCAGAATATTACATTTCATGTTAGCTAAGTTGAATTTAAATAAAAACTTGAAGAAGTACCATTTGAATAAGTGAAAGTAAGAATTACAGCCCCTGATTCAGTGAATGCTGTTTATTATTTTCCAATTGAGTACACTTACATCTTAAATGTATTTTATTTAGTAAAAGTAACATAAATTAACTCCAAAATGACAAATTTCAATATTTTCATGTTATTTAGGGTATCATACAAAATAATTTCTCACCATATGATGATGAACTTAAATATGTATGTGTGTGCTTATGGAGTCTCTGGTAGAGAACACTTGTATGTTTTAGAGAATTTCTGGAAGGATACACAAAAAATTGCTAAGTGTGATTATCTCTAGAAATTAGTGGCCAATATTTCTAGGGCTAGAAAACTTCAGCTTTTCATTCTATCTATTTCTTTGAATGCTTTCTATGAGTATTGCTATTTTTTCATTATAAAAATTAGTTTAAACTGAAAACATACCGATATACAATAAAGTGCCTTACTAAAAAAAGTTAGTTACTGAAGTGTATGTGCTTAATTTAATTCTTAATTTTTTTTGAAGTCTTGATTAAAACACATGGTTTAGAGGAGAGAATGTTTCCTTAAAAACTATTTCGAAAATTCAGAGAAAGAAATTATTCACATTTCTCTACTCTAGAAAGTTTACACACAAATTATATTTAATGAGGACTTTCTTGATATAGTGTTTTTTTAATAAAGTTACAAAACTGCCATTTTCCATGAGATGACCCATAAAACACTGGTTTGCTCATCTAAGTTTCAACATATTCAATTAAGTGAAAAATTCCTTGGGCCAGGTGTATTTGGCAACATTGTGATCTATCCAGAAAGAAATCTGTCTACTAAATAATGTTTTGTCATTCTTATTCAATTCTTGGACATACAGTGCATGGCAGGTTTATAAGTTCGCTGTTGCTGTATAACAAATCGCTCTAAATTTCAGTAGCTTAAAACCATTATTTATGATGGCTTATATGTTTCCAAATCAGCTGGGCTTCTGTTGATTGAGGTTGGGCTCAGCTGGGAGACTTTACATCAAGGTGTTTTAGGCCAAGGGCAGTTCTGTTTTTCATAGAAGGCTGGTGGGGTCACAGAGGCTGGGGTACCTCTACGTTTCATGTCTTGTATTTTCCCGAGACAGCAAGTTGTCATCATGAGCATGATATGAGAGAGTGGACAGAAGTACTTAGAGCCTGAGCTCAGGACTGGAATACTGTCAGTTCCTTCCAAAAAGGAAATCGTGTGGTCAAGCCAAAAAATCCTGCAAAAAAGGGGCAGGATGGGACACCCTGCCCATGAAGAGCAGAGCATGGCAGTGGTATGGATGAAGGGTGAAGAATTAGAGCCAGCAGGTCAGTCTGCCACACTGGATTAGATGATGGAGAAATTGGGGGGACACTAGGATAGAGATGACAATGGGCTGATCTGGGTGAGTGTGGTAAGAGAGAAAAATTAGGAAACAGTATCTTTTGGGTAAAGGGAATGGTAGCGTTTGTGAGAAGAGTGCTAAATCTTCTAGCCAAAAGGGTAGAGAGAATTACAGGCGAGGGACAGCAGAAGGTTAACGTGCCATGGATCCAGTGAGGGGAAAAGCAGTGGAGTAGAAGTGAAGAGAAAACAAGGTCAGAAAAAGTATAATCAGAATGTCTAGGGGGAGAACCTCTGTGCTGAAGACTTATTTTAGTCAACTAAAAGCAGGTAAATAATTGTTAGCCAGTGAGCTTGTATGTTTCCATATTATGAAATATCTGAGACAGTAAAGTCTAAGAGAACGAAGCATTTCTGCACGGGGTTCAAGTTCGGTCGATGTATTGTAGATACTCTGGGAGATTTTGGTATCTTAAATCACATCTAAATATAGTATTTCGGGCAAAGAAGCTGTAATCACCATTTAAAAAAATAATCCTCTTTCATTTAATTTCATGTTTTTTCATCCAAACTGATGCTTTAATCAAAGTGATGAATATAACTCCACCAAACACGTCTGAGTAATATGACAGAGTAAATTAAAAATGTGTTAATTATATGAGTGTTCTGCATGATATGTTACATACCGCGTTCGTAGGTACAGCTAATTCAAAATTTCTTCCTCCTGTTGATGTGACTTTAAGTGAGGTATCTCTTCTATTTCTTGAGTAGAACCGCACACAGTTGCCTTTTCTTTAGCTGTACTATTTTATTTTATTTTTTGTTTAGCATTATTATCATCAAACCTACCTTATTTATTCAGCTCTTTGATGTATGAGGTCAGTTAAGGTAAACCCATAGGTAGTTGCCTGTAGGACATCTTCTGACATGTTAAATGTCCTCATAAGGCAGGGCTGATTTCCTCTATTATTGTTCTAATTGCTGCTTTCATTTTTTTTTTAATTTAATTTTTTTCCCAGTGTTCCAAAATTCATTGTTTATGCACCACACCCAGTGCTCTGTGTGATATGTGCCCTCCACAATACCCACCACCAAGAAGCTGTACTATGTTTTTTTAAAATGATTTTATTTATTTATTTGAGAGAGAGAGAGAGAGGGCATGAGAGGAGAGGGGTCAGTGGCAGAAGTGGTCAGAAGGGAGTCTGATGTGGGACTCGATCCCAGGACTCCAGGCCAGGACTCCAGGATCATGACCTGAGCCGAAGGCGGTCACTTAACCAACTGAGCCACCCAGGCGCCCCGGAAGCTGTACTATTTTAAAACGCATTCCATTTCTAAGGAAACAGCTATTGTCTTTAAGTCAGGCCTCATGCATCGTGGCCATTAGAATGGAGACAAAGTACCTCATTAGCAAACTGTACCTCTCCCTAAGGGAACGGATCCCAGCGCTTGTATTTTTGACGTCTTCTGAGAAAGCCTCTTAAGATCACTGGATCGTCTTGTTTCGTTGCTGCTATGATTCACATCTTTGTAAAAAATTAATTTGGCATGCCTCTGCATGTTTGAACATGTGTTTTGCTGGTCTGCATTTAGCAGATGATGTCTCTGCTTGCTTGATACCCAGAAGCTCTTAGCTCTAATGCTTTTTGTGATAGAAGAAGGTTTATTGACTGTGTGCAGTTAGCCATGTGTTAAAACAGGAGAAAGCTTGATAAGAGTAAGAAAATTGGCCTGAGAATCATCTTATCAATCCAACACTTTTGCTTCGTATTGCTTTGTTCTTACTGATTTCCATCCTCTTTCTTTCTAGGCTGGGGAGTGACGATACACAGTTTGAGGTTAGCTTGGCCAACAGTGGATGCGAAGTCCATCGTTTTGATCCTAGCGTGAAGTCGGCTCATCTTCTGAAGAGTCGGCGCCTCTGGTATCACCGCTTGTCCATCGACTGGCGGGACCCACACCCAGCTGTGGCGGCCCAAAACCCGCATAGCAACACCAGAAAGCTGGGCACCATTTTGAATGAATTTGGGCATCACAAGGTGAGAGTTTTCATTTGATTGCATAATGAAATTAAGTGAAAAGACTCATGAACTTGAAAAAAAAAATGCAAACCCAGAATTGGACAGTCGAGAATCCAGTTTCAAACTTCGTGATGATCGCTCGTCATTATTTATAGAGTCAGCTCGGTAGACATAAAGTTTTGGCAAAGATTGAGGTCTTTAAGTTGATTTGTAGATTGCAGTTGCTGTTGGGTAGTGCTAGGGTTTTGGCTAAGACTGGGCAAGGAAGTGAGAAGCCTACTTCTGGCAGGGACTCAAAAGTCCCATTTTCATTTGGCAATCGACTTAAAATGTTCAGTTGGAGCAAACTACTTATGCCGGTCCCAAATACAAAGTAATCGGGGCCAGGTTTTTGTTTGATAAGAGATCGCCCACATATTGTGCTTCTCACTGCTGTAGCAACTGTCTTGAGTCTCCAGGCTCTGGAAGGCCAGAACATACGTTATGTCTGATTAAAATGAACTTTGTAAAATGGAATGGACATTCTGTGTGTTGCAACGGATAAAATTATGTCGAAAGATGTCAGATCTCTGCAAGTGTCTTCTTGTGAATGGATAGCAAAAAGAAACTCAGTCTTTGAACTGTGTTCCTTGAAAGCAAAATTTTTGGTGTAGACCTGAGGCAATTGCACTCTGTAGGCAAATACTAGATAGTTCTCCTGAGTGTAGTTGGCCTGTGTTGGTTTGCCAACCCTTCCCGGGCTTGGCCTATTTTACCTTCCTGTTCTCAGCCAGAGATGACATGTGATTTAGAACATGCCAGAATGGGTGTTTCTGAAAAACAGTGTACATGGAATTCAATTTTAAACTTGAGTTGCCTGCCTGATCTTTAATACAAGGGCCTTTCCTCGTTGTGTTTTTTTACTCCTCCTCCTCCTATTGCTCCTCGTCCATTTTTTTTTTTAAACCCCCTTTAATTGGACAGCAGGAGCTTCTTCAAGAACCACTTCAAAGAATTTACTGCTCTTCTAACATGTGATTAACGACTGATTTGTATTTTGTTCTGCCATTGACAGTAACTAGCATTTAATGATTAGGAGACTCAATGCAACATACACAGGATTTGGGGGGTAAAATCTTCAAACAGAAACTGAAGTGGGAGCATTTTTCAGAACTTTATTTTATTTTTGCCACTTATTACCTTCAGAGACCTGTGGGGTTTTTTTTGTTTTTTGTTTTGTTTTGTTTTGTTTTTTTAAAAATTTTTTTCCTTACAGCTGAAAATTACAGGCTTGATTCTCTAATATGTCAACTCTTGGTGATTCAGACAGCTAGCTACAGATTCTTTGTGTTCATTTGGGACTCCTGTTGCTCCTCCTTAAGGCTCTTTATTCCCTGGCCCTATCTGCCCTCACCCTTCAAAGAATAGACTTTGCCGAGACTGCTTTTTTGGAGAATATTTCAGCAAAAGATTTGGTAAATGTGAGGATAAAATAAGGCTTTGAAGAATGATCCGTGGATAAAATATATCCAAGCCACATTTCCTATGAAAATGTGTTTTTAAATAATCAGGTATGCACCGGAATAGTGTTTGTTTAACTCCGTAGGAGCCACAGTGGGCAAAGTTTTATGCTGAGGATGAAGCATGAGATCTTTTAATGAGATCTTTTATGCTGCTCCTGGGACAGCAGAAATATTTACAGTAGTACCTAAAAAGGATAAATGTTTTAAAGGAGGTTTTTAATATTCCTAAGGCTACTTATTTTTATTAAAAACATTAGTAATGACACCTAAAAATGGTTGAGATGGTAAATTTTATGTTATGTATATTTTACCACAAAAAAAAAAAAAAAAAGAACACGAAAGCGATCTGGGCCAGAATTGCCAAGTATATATTTGCTGCTTTAAAAATGATCCTGGGTTCGTGGGATCGAGCCCCGAGTCTGGCTCTCTGCTCAGCAGGGACCCTGCTTTTCCCTCTCTCTCTCTCTCTGCCTGCCTCTCTGCCTACTTGTGATGTCTGTCAAATAAATAAATAAATAAATCTTTTTAAAAAATTCCATATGGAGGATTTTGAAAGATTCTGATATTCTTTCCTAGGTGTTTTTTTAGTTTGTTTGTTTGTTTTGGCAAATGCTTTAAAACAAAACAGCAAAAATGAAACCCATCAGTGAGCGATTGCTTCCATTAGGAACAGGCCTCTAGAAGCTACGTGGTGCCAGATAAAAGGAAACTTCATTTCTGGCCTGCAGCAAGCAAGGTCTGTTTTCATTTTCCTGCATGTGTACAGACAGTGGTAAAGAGGAGGTAGCCCTGGCGAGGAAAGCAAGTAGAAAACTCTCACACACATGTCTGTCCTTGAGTCTTGCCTTCTTCACTCATTTCTTCTGCTACCGACTTTAGAAAGGGTTTTTGTTGTGTTATTTCACCTCATGATGTAAAACTGTTTCATACAGTTAGGAGGTGTTTTCTAGGGGAAGCCGTGATTTTTCTTCTTCTCTTTATTCATCCGTAGATTCCAGCTACTCAGGCCAAAAGGAAAAGCCAGACTCTGAGAGGGTGACAGAAAGACGCATAGGGCTTTTGTTCTGCTTTGAAAACTCTTGGGTAATTTAAGTTGCCAGCTGTAAATCAAAAACATTTCTAAAGCATCAGGTGAGAGCAGCCGCATCAGCAAAAGTGGGAGAACCAGAAGCCAAGTCTGGCAGGGAATCCTATCCCCTGGGTCGAGCATTATTAATGATCTGCTCTCTTCTCCTTGCTGATGTGCTTGTTGCTGTAACGATGCTTAAGAATTTTTCCAGAACAGGACTGGGTGTATCGAGTCTGAAATTTCCGCTCATATTAATCATGATGTGTGCTTTTTCCCCCTAAAGCCTTTATTACACAGAGTACCCTAAATGATCCGGGCTGATTGAGAAATTACTACTTTCAGTCTTAACCATGCCATTGATGGTATGAGTAACAGTACTGCCTTAGAGGTTACCTCTGGAAGCTCGGTGATTGACGTTTGAAGCACCCATTCTCACGTTAGTTAGTTAATTATTATTATTATTATTATTATTTTTTTCATTAGTATTTGGCACCGATTGAGTCATTTAATTGCTCTGGTGCTCCGTTTCATTGCCAGTGTAATAGGGACCACGATCCTTCCCAAATGGATTGTTTTTGAGAATTCGATCAGAGAACGCAGGGTGACTTAAAAATAATTGTAAACTCGGGGGCGCCTGGGTGGCTCAGTGGGTTAAAGCCTCTGCCTTTGGCTCAGGTCATGATCTCAGGGTCCTGGGATCAGCCTCCAATCAGGCGCTCTGCTTGGCAGGGAGCCTGCTTCCCGCCCACCCCCTCGCCCCACCTACTTGTGATCTCTGTCAAATAAATAAATAAAATCTTTTAAAAAATGATTTTAAACTCAAAGAATTTTAATGAACAGTTTCAGAAAGTCTTCACAAAATTTTATAGAAAGCCTTTCTTTTTTCTCTTTGTTTTCTCGGAAAATATATCAGATTCCCCAGGAAATTGATAACCGCACCTAATTCAACTCAAGAGTTTTTAATGAAAGCTTTGTGCGGAAACTGAAGGGCAATTGGTTCTTCAGAGGGGGTCCTAGACAATTGTGACTGTTTGCTGCCCCGGGGCTGGAACAGCTTTGCTGGCGATCTTGTAGAAAGTAAACACTGTGCTGTAGAGAAATTAAATAAACTGCTGAGAATTAATACGGAGCAGAAGCAGAAGCAGAGCGCGGGGCCTGGGGCCGCGGGTGGGATGGCTGCGTGGGGGCGGGTCCCCGACTCCTCCACCACCACGGGGGCGGGCTGTCCCCCACGACCCTCGCTGGAGGGGCGGGGCCTGAGTCCCTGGGCCTGGAGCTCCACACCCTTCACCAGACCTCAGGTCTGTCCTGTGGTAGGCAGGTGCTGTGCTGGAGAGAAGGGGCGCTTTGAAATTGAGCCACAAAAACGTTCCCTTTCCTTTTGCTTATTACTTGAGCAAATTATAAACAAGATGTTGATAGCTCCCTAGAGTGAAAGGCTTCTTGGGAAGAATACTCCGGCTTTGCTGGTGGAAATGGAAAATGGTAGACTCAGGAAGAAAATTTCTCTGCATGGGTATATTATGTCACTCTTCATTCCTGGAAATTTCCTTTGCCTTAAATTCTCCTTTGTTTGCTGTTAGTTCTGCTGTACCAGTTTGTTGTTGTTGTTGTTGTTTTTTCTGTTAAATATTTATATGAAATATCATTCTAGATTCCTCTATTTTTTTGTTAATTTTCAACATAACTATTCATTGTTTTTGCACCACACCCAGTGCTCCATGCAATCCGTGCCCTCCATAATACCCACCACCTGGAACCCCAACTCCCCCATCCCGCCCCCCCCCCCGCCCCGCCCCTTCAAACCCCTCAGATTGTTTTTCAGAGTCCATAGTCTCTCATGGTTCACCTCCCCTTCCAATATAGTTTTAGTTCACGTTCTTTGTGTTCTCCTTCTCTTACAAATCTCACTTTTCGGTTTGTATTCGGCATGGGGGTACATTTTCCCTTAAACTTTCCTTTAAGTCAACTTTAAACTGACTCACCTTTCTTAGAATTATCTGGAGAAGTAGTACCCATGGACTCAAGAGTAAACTGTGGCTTAGTTATGTTTTCTAATACATGTTAAAAATACCTAACAAACAGAAGATTTTGAAATGCTTATTTGTAGCGCCTAAATTATATTTCATGTCATTTGGGCTCATATTTAATGTATACGTGAATCACCGGGGAATCTAATTAGAATGCAGACGTTGATTCTAAAGTTCTGGGGTGTGTCCTGAGATGCAGCATGGCATTCGTGGCATGCTCTTAGGCTCTGGTGAGACTTGCTGCTTGGGGAACTGTACCTTGAATAGCAAGACCTGTACGGTAGTCTGAGTAACACAGGAGCAGAGGGTGTTTACTTGTCATTGGTGTCTTCCAAGAGGCCTGGCACTGGACCACTTTATTTTGGTTTATTTCATTTTATTTTATATTTGATTTTATTATTTATTTCAGTGAGAGAGTGAGCACAGGGGGGAGGGTCAGAGGAAGAATGAGTGTGAGAAACCCAAGCAGACACCCCCCCCCCCCGCCCCGTGGAGCTGGGAGCCAGGCCCTGGGCTCCATCCCGGGACATGGTGATGAGACCCCGGCCAAAACCAAGAGTCTGCCACTCAACTGACTGGGCCACCTGGACACCCCTGGACCACCTTGTGTTCCGACGTCCGCCACCCTCAGCCTGAGTCCCTGACAAGGGTGGTATGAGGCACCGATAATGTCCTATGCTTCAGATCATTTTTCCATTTCTGTGCCAGCCTCTACCAGATTTCTGTTTCAAACTTGCTTGTTTCTTGGAACAGTTTTTTCCTCGGGAGGGACATTCCTTTATAAAAATGTCTCCTGGGGCACCTAGGTGGCTCAGTGGGTTGGGGCCTCTGCTTTCGGCTCGGTTCATGATCTCAGGGTCCTGGTATCGAGCCCTGAATCAGGCTCTCTGCTCAGTGGGAAACCTGCTTCCTCCCTCTCTTTCTGCCTGCTTCTCTGCCTACTTGTGACCTCTGTCTGTTGAGTAAATAGATAAAATCTTAAAAAAAAAAAAAAGTCTCCCCGTGGTCTCCCATACCAGTTCAAGGCCAGACATGCCCCAGTCCTAGGTGACTCGTGGTTTACTCTCCAGCTAGATCCCTGCCTGTCAGAGGTATGTTCGTAACGAAGGAGCATATGGCTTAAGAGCAGCACTCCATCGTTAGGCTCTCATCCCAACTACCTAGGGAAGTGCTCAGGAAATATATAAGGCACATGACCTCATTTTCTACCCAGCATCTTCCTAAATAAAACGTGCAGGTATTGAAGTTTGGATGCTTGATCTTTTCACACAGCCCACCACAGAATTCCAAAGCGGCAGCTAGAGCATCCAGAAGCCTTAGCCACTGACGTTCAGGATACTTGGATGGAAAACACCATGGCAACAAGATATGCTATGGTAAAGGTAGAAATCCAGGTGACTCTTTTAGGGCCCAGGGCAGTCTTCCGTGTAGACTTGTTTATATTACTTTTCCAGAGAGAGGTGTGTATCTTCTGTGTGTTTGAAGGCAACTTCGTCTTGCAGAAATGCTATTTAATCATGACAAGGCTGCGTTTCTGTGAAATAAGTCAGTAGCAATTTAGGAATAATGAGTCAGCTACGCTCCTAAATTGCAATTTGAGATGTAGAGACATTTTTCTGTCCCCATCAATCTGTAGTATACCTAAAGGACAAACCAGCTTGGGAACGGGGGTCTAGAACTTTGGCACTCAACACGTAGGAAATGAGTTTCGGCTTTTTACCCTTTTCCACTTATCTATAATGGTAAGATTTGCTGTGAAGCAAATTTCTGGGCTCGTAGTGATTTTTCAGACCATTCAGTATTTAGCTAGCATGCAGGTTATAAAGCCTGTTTGAAGAACGAGTTAGGTGCCTCTGGATCTAGCAGTGGTATGTGTTTTCCTTGGGCAGAAGCCATGACTGGTGAAGTCGTGCGTGAGCAGTGCTCCCGAGTCTGGACACCCACTCCCACCTCTACAACCGAGTGGTTCTCAGGTTGCACTGTAAGCATTGGTAACACTGGAAAACAAACCAAAATTAACAGCATAAGCAAAGGATCCCATCAGCTAGGGACCTTGATTAAAACTTCGAACCCAGGGGCACCTGGGTGGCTCAGTGGGTTAAAGCCTCTGCCTTCAGTTCAGGTCATGATCCCAGGGTCCTGGGATCCAGCCCCACATTGGGCTCTCTGCTCAGCAGGGAGCCTGCTTCCTCCTCTCTCTCTGCCTGCCTCTCTGCCTACTTGTGATCTCTGTCTGTCAAATAATAAATAAATAAATCTTTAAAAAAAAACAAAAAGCACCTGGGTGGCTCAGTGGGTTAGAGCCTCTGCCTTCGGCTCAGGTCATGATCCCAGGGTCCTGGGATCGAGCCCTGCATCGGGCCCTCTGCTTGGCGGGGAGCCAAATTTCTCTGCTTCCTTCTCTGCCTACTTGTGATCTCTGTCTGTCAAATAAGTTAAACAACAACAACAAAAACTTCGAACCCAGAACCAACCTTAGAGATTCTCACTTAGTTGATCTGTCATGGAGCCCGGGAAGCTGCCTTTTCAACTGACCCACCCCAACTCTAACCCAGGTAATAGGAAGATCACCCTGGGAGGGGCGTCAGCATGTAGAGAGGGCTGTAGGGACTCAGCCTTCCCTTTGCAAATCCCCCCTCCCCTCCTGTGCGGGAAACCCTTTAAACAAGAAGGGGGTTGAGAGTCTGTCCACTTCTGCAGCCTCCTTCTCTGTCTCTTCACTGAGTTCCTATGACCTCTGTGCCTCGCTGTTCCCTGTGAGAAGGTGTGGGATATGGGCCGTGACTCTTTGAGGTCGTACAGGCCAATACGCTGTATCCGTGAGAGAAATGAACGAAGAATTTTAAGGAGAGCAGAATTATGATGTTATGTAAAACAAAGCATTTTGATTGAGTGTTGCATTTTTGAGCTTTTCAAAGGCACCTGCCATTATTACAAAAGGGGAGGGTTCCACTCCTGCAGGAAACGAGCCTCTGGGGATCTGGTATTTGGTTTTCTTCTCTGCTGTGTACCAGGGGAGGGTGTAGTTGTCTGAGGATTTTGTCATTTTGGCAAAGTTTTGGGAAGGGGAGCCAAAGGAGTCCTGAGGGAGCAGAGGGGCTGTAAGCTTCGGGACCGGTGAAGGTTTCCCTCTATGTGACTTTCTTTTGCACAGAATGTTTTGTTCAGTGTTACACAGCCCAGTTTCACCGGGTCATGCAGCTCCGCCAGTTCCTCTCTCTTGTGTTAGAAAGTGCTTAATGCCTTTTGACAGTAAGAGGCCCCAGAACTTGCTAATCTATTGGTGAATCCTCTGAGGGAGTGTATTCCTGAGCAAACCCTGTGAGGTCACACCCCGGCCAGCCATTTCTGACCGGGGAACTCAGCCATGCCAGGGCTCAGAGGTGCCCTGCATAACCAGCCACCCATGAAACAGGCTCCAGGGACTTGGGGGAAAAGTGGCCATGGTTTTATTTGGAGGTAAAAGCTGATTTATCTTCCAGCCAGCGAGGAAGGTGTCACTTGCCACTTTTTAGTTAAAAACATAAGGACATTATAAAAACACTGATTTCCTAGCATGGAGTGGCATTCAACAGTTTTGCAATTAAAATGATAATGAAACATTTCTTGTGAGAGCCTCTCTTTAAAATCAGCACGCCATTAGAAGGAATTATGTAAAGCAGCCTCTCTGTTCCAAGTTTTATTTTAAGATTTAATTTATTCCAGATTCTGCAGGAAAAAACCATCCATGTGACAAGCCTGCTAACAGATGTCAATTTAGTTTTATAGCACATGCCTGCACTTCAGAGTCAGAAAATGGAGATAATTCATTTCGCCTGCTGTTTATTACATGACACAGCTTCGTAACACTACGCCCTGGAGGATAGCTGATTAATAACTTACGGGCAAGCAACTTATCACCTGCTTTCGTCTTCGGCAGTGTTGATTGTAAGCCTTATTTCACATTACCCTTTTGGATTAAGAGAGGTTCTGGAAAGAGCAAAGGTGACAAAAGTGGATTTTTCTCATTTAATTTCATCTAGGTCGAAAGACAGATTATATGGTGATAAAGAAATAAGAGAAAAAATAAAAATTACTCAACCCAAAAGAACGAAATCTCTATTATATTTTTTTTGTGGGGGGGCACCTGGGTGGCTCAGTGGGTTAAGCCTCTGCCTTTGGCTCAGATCATGATGTCACGGTCCTGGGATCGAGTCCCGCATCGGGCTCTCTGCTCAGCAGGAAGCCTGCTTCCTCCTGTCTCTCTGCCTGCCTCTCTGCCTACTTGTGATCTCTCTCTCTCTCTCTCTCTCTGTCAAATACATAAATAAAATCTTAAAAAAAGTTTTTTTTGTGTATGGTGTTGGTGGATAAGACAAAGTAGTTCTGTAGGGTAAATACTATATCAGAATCAGCCATAGTAGGGACTCTTCCCTTCTTCATAGTCACAGGGTCCACTTCACTATGTTGACATGCCATAGTAATTATTGGTTTATATGTTGGTCTTCTGTTCGTATTCCCATCTCTCTGTCCAGTCCTTTTATCCATCCATCCCTTCCTCCATTCATCTATCCATTCAGTAAATATTTGTTAAATATCTTCCATATGCAAGTACCTGTGCTTAAATAATGAAACTACAGGGAGAAAAGTTTCTCTCTTTTTTTTCAAAGATTTTATTTATTTATTTGAGAGAGAGAAAGAGAGAAAGCTCATGTGTTCAAGCACACACATATGCTTGGGCCAGGGGGAGGGGCCAATGGGGAGGGAGAAGGAAAGGGAAACAAGGAGAGAATCCCAAGCAGACTCTGTGCTGAGCGTGGGTCCCTATGCGGAACTGGATCCCATGGCCGTGAGATCACGACCTGAGCCGAAGCCAAGATTCATTGTTTTTTTTTTTTTTTTTAAAGATTTTATTTATTTATTTGACAGACAGAGGTCACAGGTAGGCAGAGAGGAAGACAGAGAGAGAGGAAGGGAAACAGGCTCCCTCTCTCAGGCTGAGCAGAGAGCCTGATGCGGGGCTCTATCCCAGGACCCTAGGATCATGACCTGAGCCTAAGGCAGAGGCTTTAACCCACTGAGCCACCCAGGTGCCCTAAGAGTCATCTGTTTAACTGACTGAGCCACCCAGTGCTCCAAATCTCTTTTTGATTAGGAAATTTAAAAAAATGCGGTAAAATATATGTAACATAAAATTTACTATCTTAACTATTTTTCAAAAAAAAATTTTTTGGGTAAATACAAGTTTAATAATCCATGGCTCTTCACCTGGATGCAGAGATTTTATAATCCCAGGATATACAACCATGCAACACAGACCCATCAGCCAATTCTAAAATAAATTTGGCTTTTTACAACTGTCCTGTAACCACTCAGCCCTTCTTCCATTCAAAATGACCCTCAACCCACCTGAAAATTTACTGTAGGGGAGCCAGAAACCTAGCTTTGAGGCCAACAGTAAAAACCATAGGAAAAATAAGTAATTCGGTGGTTAGTTGGTGAAAGCAGGGTATCTGGAACCCTTCCCTGTGCTGCTTTGCTCTTCCTGCTGTCATTCTTTCTGTCCCCCTCCTTCAGCCCATCCGTGTTAACTCCTGGTAGGTTTGAGTAAGCCAGCCATCTGAAACTTGGGTTCCCTTCTTTGGAGCTCACCATGGTGCTGATCTTCTCTTTCCCATCAGGAGCTCTGAACAGACACTTGTCCAAGGGCTCAAAGCCTTCTACAGAGCCTTTCCTTGGAATGGGTTTAGTGCGACCATCATACTTCTTCTGGGTGATGAACACACTGCCTGACAACTGGCACTTCTTCGAGAGTCTGGTCAGCTGTGTCCCGAACTGCTTGGTCTCCGGCAGCGCCATTCCAGGGCAGCTAGCTCCCCTGCCCAGCTTAACTGTCTTTGAGGGTATAGTAATGCTAAGTATTGATCTCCCTCAAGCTTAAGGTGGGGTTATGTACTGATAAACTCATTGTAAACTCAACATAAGTTGAACGTACATTTAACACACCTCACCCACACGACGTCATAGTTTAGCCTAGCCAAACTTAAAGGTGCTCAGAACAATTAACTAATCTACAGTTGGGGAAAATCATCTAACGCAAAACTTATTTTATAATAAAATGTTGGCTATGACATGTAACTTATTGAATACTGTTCTGTAAATGAGAAACAGAGTCGTTGAATGGGTATACAATGGTTATAAGTATATGGGTTGCTGATCCTTGTAATCATGTGGCTGACTGCGAGCTGGACAGAGGATCCCACCCCAGACCACTAGCCTGGGAGAAGATCAAAATTAGAATAGAATATGGTTTCCACCAAATGCATATTGCTTGTGCACCATTGTAAAATTGAAAAATCATGAAGTTAAACCATTGTCAGTTGGGAGCCATCTGTATACCACAACATCGTTGTGTACCCAATCTCTAGAACACTTTCATCTTGCAAAACTGAAAGTCTCTTCCCATTAAACATTAATTCCACCCCCACCCTGTAGCCCTTGGCTACCCTCATTCTATTTTCTCTTTCAATTATTTTGATTATTCTAGGTACCTCACATAAGTGAAAGCATAGGATGTTTGTCTTTTGTCACTCGTTTATTGCACTCAGCACAATGTCCTCAGGGTTTATCCATGTTGTAGCATGTGATAGGTTTTCCTTGTTTATTTAAGGCTGAATAATATTCCCTTGCATGTATATGCCACATTTTGTTTATCTGTCTGTGGACCATGGGGTTGCTTCTGCCTCTTGCCTATTGTGAGTAATGCTGCTATGAGTATGTGTGTACACGTATCTTTCTAAGACCCTGCTTTCCGTTCTTTTGGATACATACCCAGAAATGGAATTGCTGCATCCTATGGGAATCTATTTTTAATTTTTTTGAGAAACTGCCTTACAGTTTTTCAGAGTGGCTGTACCATTTTACATTTCCATAACCAAGTCTCTTAAGACTTAACATGTAGCTAAAAAACCAGACATGTGAGCCTGTAATGAGTGCTACGAAGAAGTGTGATGGGCTACGGGAGGATTTAATAGAGAAATCCAATCCCAGATGCCATTTACTTTTGTATTCCTGATGTCTAGTCCATAGCGGGGACTTGATAAGGTGGATATCCCTTGGTGCTTAGACCCTTTCCTTTGTTTCTTTCCTGATATCCAGCTGTCCTCTGTTCTGCAGGAATGGCACTGGAGGGCTAGGAAAGAACTGAACAGATGACTACCTTTGCCTTGGTTGCCTCTGTTGATCTCTGGCAAGAGTATGGAAAGTATTTTGTAGTAGTGTTCTTTTTCTCATTCTGTATCTCATCTAATACTCAAAGATGTTGAGATATTTCCACCAGATCCATCCCTGCCTTTTCTTTGGGAGAGAAAAGAGAAAGCTGCCTACAGATGTAAGATCAAAGTGTAGTGGAGTGAGGGAGTGGTGGGGTATTCATGGAGAAAATGTTCTTTCTATTCTTAGAACACTGCTTCTAGTCCCTAAAGAATTTTGTTCTGTAATGATAGCAAAAGGGCCTCTTGCTCATTTTCTCATTTGGCTTAAATCAGTAGCATTTTGCTCAATTCCGTGCTATTTATAGATATCTTAAATTGCAATTTAATTCTTGAGATTTTTAAAGGGAATTTGAGATTTTCAAAATGTATAGGCATTATATTTGGAGATTCTTAACTTCTTGCCTCTGATTTTATAAAAGGAATTTGTTTCTCTGACCCCCCGAGCCAATGAAATACATAGTTATTATTCTACCCAGTTTTTCGTTTTGTAGGCAATTGAGACAAAAATGGGGCCACAGAAATATTTGGCACAGCTCTTTCCTTTGAAATTTATATTGGTTTTGCTGTTTGCCATGGCAGTATTATGATGATAAAGTGCAGAGATCCAGTTATCTGTCTGAAATAAGTCCTGAGGGGTTCCCACAGTTGCCTCACTCATGGTATTAGCACAGGAAAATAATATCGGTGGCATTAACAGAATGCTGTTTTGGGGGCAAGTGACTGGTATTGGGCCGTGTTGTCCAGCGGTAGGGTGGGTGGCTCTCAGCCAAAAAGATCCTGCCACCGCTCTATCTCCTGTTTGTTGTGTGTATAGCACAAGTGAGTTAAGCCTTCTGAGCCATGTTTTCTTTTTCTGTGAAATGGGGATGATAATACTGTCTGCGCAAGACAGTAGGGGTTAAAGACAAAAAGTCTGTAAAGAACCTAACACGATGCCTGGTCAGTTGCTCCCCAGATGGGAGCTGTTTTTTAAAGTTACTAAGTTGGACTGATCGGAATGGTTTTAGGTAGTATTCAGATACCTGGAACGGAATATTATGGTTTGGGCCATTTGGTATATTTTATTGTTCTCTGCTTTCTTAATAATAGTGGGGAATCTCTAATAGGTCAGCGTTTACTCCAGAAAATGTTAAAGAGAATTCATGTTCTGGAATGGATTTTGGAAGTCCTTAGAACACAGCAGTATGAATCGGATGTCCACACACCACTGCAATTGTTCGTAGGATCGATCTTCCTGTGGTGATGGTAAAAAATGTAGTTGGTATGCATTTCAGATAGTCCACCTGCTTCGTGACATTGGTAGAAATCTTGTAGTTCAGTCATCTTCCCCATGTCCGTCTCTGGGGCATAGTACTTAAAGTCCCACAGGCTTATTGAGGATATTGTTGGGAAATCACTTGGCTGGTGAGCACTGATGTCTTTGGAAGTATTTATGTAGCAATGATTCTTTAAGACTTCAATTACATTTGCCTTATGATGTTGTATTTGACCTCTCTGTCTCTGAACCCCCCTGTTAGATCATTTTGCCTCCTTTTTGGAGACATACCCATTATAATACCAACAGTTGGCTGAACTAAGTGCTCAGGAATATTCCAGATAACTAAATTTTCTTACTAAGTGAAAAAGGTGCTATTGCTCATTTCTGTCTTTATTGTTCCTCTCCTGTGCTCCCTACTCTGGTAACTATGATGGAACTCAGCTGTTGAGTGAGGTTTCAATGCAGTTTTCCAACTTCTTCCTTACCTACCTACAAGTATTCTATGCTCTAGCCTCATGAGGCAGTTTGAGTTCGAAGTTGCCTGAAGTTTCTCACCCCATGAAGCTTCAATCATAATTCTTTTTATCACTAATATTCTCTCAGTTTCTGAGCAAATCAAAGTCTCACCTGTCTTTCAAGTGCTAGTCCGAATGCTATCTCATCCACAAAGCTGTTCTTAAAACCATTTAAGATTTTTAAATTACATAAGTGATATTTCTCCACTGTAGAAAATTTAGATAATAGAGAATACAGAAAGTAAAAGGGGGACAATTAAAGTCACATGTAATTCTACCATAAAAATAACAACTACTAATACGTATATTTCTTTTCTTTTAGACTTTTTCTTACTATGGTAAATATATTTTCACAGAATTAAAGTAAGATCGTACTGTGTATGCTATCTAATTATTTCCTTTCTGTTATGGACTTTATTTTTTTAGAGCATTTTATGTTCACAGCAGAATACAGGGGAACTTATGGAGATTTCCCAAACGCCCCTGACCCCCATAAGCACAGCCTCTCCTGTTATCAACACCACCACCCCTGCCCCCCCACCCCCCCACTAGAGCAGTACAGTTGTTATAACTGATGAACCTACGCTGACACATTGTAGTCACCGAAAGTCTGTAGTTGATGTTACAGTTCACTCTTGGTGTTGTACCTTCTGTGGGTTTGGACAAATGTATCAGGACATGTATCCATTATCATGGTCTCATGCAGAGTAGTTTCTCTGCCCTAAATATCCTCTGTCTCTGCCTATTCACCTCCTCCTCCCACTTCCCTAAACTACTGGCAACCATTGATCTTTTTACCATCTGCTTAGTTTTTCCCTTTCTAGATTGTCATATAGTTTAGATGATCAAGTATGTGGTCTTTTCAGATTCACTTCTTTCACTTCATAAAATGCATTTGTTTCCTCTGTGTCTTTTCATGGCTTGATAGCTCATTTCTTTTTAGCCTTGACCAATATTCCGTATCTGGATGTGCCATAGTTTATTTATGTATTCACCCACTGAAGGACATCTTGGTTGCTTCCCAGTTTTGACAATTATGAATATACCTGCTATAAATATCCACAGGCAGGTTTTCACGTGAACATGTTTTCAATTCCTTTGGATCGTATGGCAAGAGTCTGTTTAGTTCCTTAAGAAACTACCAAACTGTCTTCCAAAGTGGCTGTACCATACTGTTATGCATTCCTATCAGCAGTGGATGAGAATTCCTGTTCATCCTTCCCAACATTTGCTGTTGGCAGTGTTCCAGATTTTGGTCATTCTAAGAGGCACTGTGGTATCTCGTAGTTGTTTTAACATACATTTCTCTGATGACATGTGATGTGGAGCACCTTTTCACTTGTTTATTTGCCATCTGTAGATCTTCTTTGGCAAGTTGTTGAGGTCTTTGGTTCATTGTTTGTTTGTTTTTTTTAATTGTTGAATTTCAAGAGTTCCTTGTATATTTTGGATAATAATTCTCTATCAGATGTGTCCTTTGTAAATGTTTGGGGTTTTTTCCCCTAGTCTGTGGCTTATCTTTTCATTCTCTTGACATTTGCTTTCACAGACTAGAAATTTTTAAATTTCAGTGATGTCCAGCTTATCAATTCTTTCTTTCATGGATTGTGCTTCTGAATTACATGTGACTAAGTAATTCTTTTTTTAAAATTAAATTTTATTTTATTTTTCAGTGTTCCAAAATTCGTCGTTTATGCACCGCACCCAGTGCTCCATGCAATACATGCCCTCCTTAATACCCACTACCAGGCCCACCCAACCTCCCACTCTCCTCCTCTCCAAAAATACCTCAGTTTGTTTCTTAGAGTCCACAGTCCCTCCTGGTTTATTAAACCCAAGGTCATCTAGATTTTCTCCTCTGTTATCTTCTTGGAATTTTATATAGTTTTGTGTTTCACATTTAGGTCTGTCATCCATTTTGAATTAATTCTTGTGAAGGTGTAAGGTCTATTTTTAGATTTTCTTTCTCTCTCTCTCTCTTTTTTTGGCATGTGGAGATCTAGTTGTTTCAACACCATTTGTTGAAAGACCATATTTTCCTCCAGTGCTGTCTTTTGCTCCTTTGCCAAAAATCAGTTGACTCTATTTATTTGTGAATCTGTTTCTAGGCTATTTTGTTCCATTGATTTGTTTGTCTATACTTCCGTCAATACCAATCTGTCTTGGTGACTGTAGCTTTATAGTAAATCTTGAGGATGGATACTGTCAGTCCTCCAGCTGTGTTCCTCTCTTTCAATATTGCACTGGCTAGTCTGGGTCTTTGTCTTTCCATATAAACTTCAGAATTAGTTTGTTGATATCCACAAAATAAGTTGATGGAACTTGGATTGGGACTGTGTTGAATCTATATCAAATTAGGAAGAACTGCCATCTTGACAGTTTTGTGTTCTCCTAATTACAAACATGGAATATCTTTCCATTTATTTAGTTTTTATTTTATTTTGTCAACAGAGTTTTATGATTTTCCTCTTGCAGATCTTGTACATATTTTGTTATACTTATACTTAAGTATTTCTTTTGCTTCTGTCTCCTGAAAGAGATTGTCAAGAACTGGTATAATTTCTTCCTTAATTGATTGGTAAAATTAATTGGTGAACTCATCTGGGCCTGATGCTTTCTGTTCTGAAAGTTTACTGATTATCGATTTAATTTCTTTAGTAGATACAGGCCTATTCAGATAGTCTATTTCTGCTTGTGTGAATTTTGGCAGATAGTGACTTTCAAAAAACTGGTCCATTTCATCTAACTTTTCAAATTTGGGGGCACATAGTTGTTCAGAGAATTCCTTTATTATCCTTTCAATGTCCATAGGATTTGTAGTGATGTCCCCTCTTTTATTTCTGATATTAGTAATTGGTGTCCTCTTTCTTTTTTGCTTAGTTACCTTGATTAGAGGCATACTGATTTTATAATCTTTTCAAGAACCAGCTTTTGATTTCACTCATTTTCTCTATTGATTTCCTGTTTTCAATTTTGTTGATCTCTGTTCTAATTCTTCTTTTTTAAAACTTATTTTTATTTTTTATAAACATATAATGTATTTTTATGATCTCTGTTCTAATTCCTATTATTTCTTTTATTCTGCTTACTTTGGATTTAATTAGCTCTCTTTCTAGTTTCTTGCTATCCAAACTTAGATTATTGATAATAGATCTTTCTCCTTTAACATAGGGATTCAGTGATATAAATTTCACTTTAAGCACTACCTTCACTGCATTTCACAACTTTTTTCTTTTTTCTTCTTTTTCTGCATTCCACAGATTTTGTTAAGTTGTTTTCATTTTCATTTATTTCAAAATATTTAAAATTTTCTCTTGAGATTTCTTTTTTGATCCCTGTATTATTGGAAGTTTGCTTATTAATTTCCAAGCATCTGGGGATTTTCCAACTATCATTCTGTTATTGATTTCTAGTTTAATTCCACTGTGATCTGAGGGGAGGCATTGCGTGATTTCCAGTCTTTTAAATTTGTGAAGGATGTTTTTTGGTCTAGAATGTGGTCTCTCTTGGTAAATGCTCAATGTGAGCTTGAGAAGAATGCATAATCTATTGTTGGCTGAAGTAATCTTAGATATCAGTCATATACAGTTGATTGATGGTGTTGTTGAATTCAACAATGCCCTTACTGATTTTCTGCCTGCTGGATCTGCCATTTCTGATAGAAAGGTATTAAAATCTCTAACCATGATAGTGGATTCACCTATTTCTCTTTGTAAGTCTATTAATTTTGGGGCCACATAGTTTGGCACTCTGTTGTTAGGCACATGCATGTTAAGATTGTTATGACTTCTGGGAGAATAGACCCCCTTTTCATTACATAATGCCCTTCCTTATCCCTGATATCTTCCTTGCTTTGAAGTCTGCTCTGTCTGAAATTAATATAGCTATTCTCAGTTTCTTTTGATTAGTATTAACATAGTAAATTTTTCTCTGTCCATTTACTTTTAATTTATATGTGTTTTTGTATTTAAAGTAGGTTTCTTGCAGATAGTATGTAGTTTGGGTTGTATTTTGATCCATGCTGACAGTCTCTGTCTTCTAGTTTATACATTTAGAGCATTGACATTCAACGTGATTATGATATAGTTGGGTTAATAATACCATATTCATTACTGTTTTCTATTTCTTGTCTTTGTTGTTTTTGTTTTTGTCTTCCATTTTTCCTGATTTTGTGGTTTTAATTGAACATATTCTATGATTCCACTTTTTCATTTTTTAGTGTGTCATTTTATACTTCTTTTTAAACTTTTTTTGTGTATGTATGTGAGTGGTTGCCCTAGAGTTTGCATTACACATTTATAGCGAATCCAAGTTGACTTTCCAGTAATAGTATCACTTCCTGTAGCGTGAATACCTTATAATAACAAATAATCTTAATTTCTCCCTCCAGTCCTTTATATCATCGCTGTCTTTCATTCTGCTTACATATAAACATACAGTGTATACACGTGCACACACAATAAAATACCTTGTTGTATTGCTATTTTGAACAAACTGTTATCTGTTAGGTCAATTAAGAATAAGAAAAATATGGTTTTATTTTACCTTCTCTTATTTCTTCTACAAAGCTCTTTATTATTTTATATAGATCCCAGTTTCTGACATATATAATTTTTCTTCTCTCTGAAGAATTTCTTTTAACATTTCTTGCAAGGCAGATCTACTGGTGACAAAATCCTTCAATTTTTGTTGGTCCAAGGAGTTTTATTTCTCCTTCATTACTGAAGGATAATTTTGCAGAGTACAGAATTCAGGTCAGTGGTTCTCTCAGTGCTTTCAATATTTTACTCCACTCTCATTTTTTTTAAATTAAAAAAAAATTTTGAATATAGTTGGCATACAAGGTGACTTTAGTTTCAGATGTACAGTATAGTGACTCAGTTTCTCTACTTGTTATGCGATGCTTGCCGCCATCTGTTACCATACAACACTCTTACAATATCATTGATTAAATTCCCTGTACTGTACCTTCCATCCCTGTGAGTTATTCATTCCATTACTGGAAGTCCGTGTCCCTTATCCTCCTTCACTAATTTTGCCCAGTTTTTCTACCCCTGCCCCCTCTGGCAACCATCAGTTTATTTTCTATATTTTTGGGTCTATTTTTGTTTTTTGATTATTTATTCATTTGGTTTTTTTAGATTGAGATTTTTTATGTTAGATTTTTTAAACTTATACTTTGTTTTATTGGTCCTGTGGCATTTATCTTTCTTGGTCTGACTTATTTCACTTAGCATAATACCTTCTAGGTCCATCCAGGTTGTTGCAAATGGCAAGATCTCATCCGTTTTAATGACTGAGTAATATTCCTGTGTGTGTGTGTCTGTATGTGTGTCTCACTTTTTTTTTTTTATCCATTCATCTATGGATGGACACTTAGTTTTCTTCCATAATTTGGCTATTGTAAATAATGCTGCAATAAATGTAGGGGTGCATGTATCTTTTCAAATGAATATTTTCATTTTCTTTGGGTAAACACTCAGTATCCTCCACTCTGTTCTTGCTTGCGTATTTTCTGACGAGAACTAGGATGTAATTCTGATCTTTCTTCCTCTATAGGTAAGGTTTTTCTTTTTCCTTTGACTTTGCTCAGGATTTTTTCTGTATCTTTAATTCTCTGTAGTTTGAAAATGGTATGTCTAGGTGTAGGTTTTTGGTATTTGCTTGGTATTCTCTGAGCTTCCTGGATCTGTGGTTTGATGTCTCACTTTAATTTGGGGAAATTCTCAGTCACTATGACTTCAAATATTTCTTCTGTTCCTTCCTCTCTCTCTTCTTCTGTGTATGTTATACTTTAAGTGGTTGTCCCACAGTTCTTGGATGTTCTGTTCTGTTGAATTTTTTTTTCAGTCTTTGTTTGCTTTGCTTTTCAGTTTTGGAAGTTTCTATTGATACATCCTTTTTAAAAAGATTTTATTTATTTATTTATTTGACAGAGAGAGAACACAAGCAGGAGGAGTGGCAGGCAGAGGGAGAGGGAGAAGTAGGCTCCCTGCTGAGCCCAACTTGGGGCTCGATCGCGGGACCCTGGGACCATGACCTGAGCTAAAGGCAAATGCTTAACTGACTGAGCCACCCAGCTGCCCCAATTGATACATCCTTAAGCTTAGAGATTCTTTTCTAGGTTGAGTCCAGTCTACTTGTAAGGCCATCAAGGGCTAGGGCTATAGTTTCAGTGTTGTTTGATCACAAGCATTTCTTTTTGATGCTTCCTTAGGAGTTCCATCTCTGCTTACATCACCCATCTATTCTTGCATGCTATTTTATTCATGAAAGCCCTTAGCATATTAATCATAGTTGTTTTAAATTCACAATCTGATAATTCCAGCATCTTTGCCATGTCTGTTTCTGGTCTTTCTCTTCAGATTGTATCTTTTGCCTCTTACAATGCCTTGCAATTTTTCTTGATAGCCAGACCTAATGTATTGCATAAAAGGAACTGCTATAAATAGGCCTTTAGGAAATGTGATGGTAAGGTATAGGGAAAGGGGAGGTGTCCTACAGCCCTATGGTTAGGTCTCAGTCTTTAAGTAAACATCTGCCTCTGAACTGTGAACTTCTCAAGATTTTCTCAAGTCTTTTTCTTTTACGTTAGGTGGGACAGGATGGCTCGAGTGGGCTGGAGTTGGGTATTTCCCTTCCTCTGGCTAGTTAGCCTCTAAGAATGCCCCTGCATGTGACGCTCAGGTTAGCCAGCGTCCCCTGAGGGCAGCCTTGTTAGGAAAAACAGAACGGCTGCAGCATATTTAAAAATGATCCCCCCTCTCATGCCTTCCCAGAAACCTGAGGGGATTTTTCTCTGATGTTTCCTGTGGGAATAAGCTTAAACTCCTGAGAGTAAATCTCACAGTACTTGGGGGACCCTCCATGACTGGGTCTCCTCGGCCTTGTCTACACTGAGCCTCGAGCAATTTGTCAATTACAGTTTGGGTTTTCCAGCCTTGGCTCTGTCTCCTGAGACTGTGCTCAGGGAAGCCAAGCCTCCCGGTGTTCTCTCGGTACTTCTTGTTCTCTCATCTCGGGGGCTGTGGTTTGCCCTGCGTCCTCCTCTCACAGATCCAAGAGGTGTTGATTTTTCAGTCTGTTCAGCTTTTTACTTGTTGCTAGGATGGAGTAGCAACTTCCAACTTCCTACGTGAGGAGTTGGAAACCAGACGTTCATCTGCTTTTGTTTTTTACTTAGCAGAATATCTTGAACATTTTCTCATATTATTAGACACCTCATCTAGATATATTGCAGCGTTTTTTGTAATAGCAAAATTCTGGAAATAGTGTAGTTGTCTTTTAATCGGGGACCAAATAAGTGAAATCTCTATAAAACTTACACAGTTGCACTCTGTGACTGATAAAGAACATGCTACAGATCTGTATTTTATTGACAGGGAAAGATCTCCAAGATAAATCGGAGATTCTGGGGTAGGAGGAAGACATTTCACTGCCTGTCCTTTTGAAGAATTGGAACATTTTTTTTTAACATGTGTATTTTATACTTTTCCCATAACACTTTATGAAATGCCTACCTGCAGTGTAATTTTTAAGAGTTGTGTATATTCTAGTGAATGGATGTATCAGAGTTTATTTTATTTTATTTTTAATTTTTTTTACAGATTTTTATTTATTTTTTTGACAGACCAAGATCACAAGTAGGCAGAGAGGCAGGCAGAGAGAGAGAGAAGGAAGCAGGCTCCCCACTGAGCAGAGAGCCTGATGTGGGGCTCGATCCCAGGACCCTAGGATCATGACCTGAGCTAAAGGCAGAGGCTTTAACCCACTGAGCCACCCAGGTGCCCCTATCAGAGTTTATTTTAACCACTCAAATATTTTAGACATATACATGGATTATTTTCTGTTTTTAATTACCATAAACTGTGCAGTCATTAGGCAGTTCATATACATGGCTAAATTATCCTTAAGAGAGTTTGTACCATTTCACTTTACTGGGATTCTTCCAGTCAATGTGATTGCTTGCTTTTTTGAATTTCCATAAAGTTTTGTTTGCATACCTTTTATGCAGTGTAGCTGGGTTTTTTGTATCATAATTATCTGGGTACTTAGTGTATCTTTGTGATACACTTTGTGTCTCTCTATGATACACTATGGAATTTCCGAGATGGGGAGCTGTCATGCTCGTTTTTTCTCCACTGCAGCACAGAGCATAGTGCCTGGCCCATGTGCAGTGTGCAGTAAGTAAATACAGGTGCAGGGAATTGAGTTCGTTTCACACTGTTAATGAGCAGCTTTCTAAAATGGTGGTAGTGAAGTTGCTGGGCTGGCTCAGGGTCCTGAGATCATAGCCTTCTTTATAGACCACTGTCCTCTTTGAGGACCATCGCCAAATGCCAATACCTCTCATGGAACCATCTGACCGAGTGATCATTTTACCAGGAGAAACCACGACTATATATTCGTACTATAAAGTCCCAACAAGGACCACGAGTCACCAAGCTGTAGGATTAGACAGGATCGACTACTTCAGATTTCCCCATTAATAATTGGTTGCCATCTTCCATTTCTTTCTCTTCTCTTGGCCCTTGGTGGGCGACAATTAGCAGACCGTATGAAGGCTTAAGGAAAACTGATGAGTTTTGTCATGTGGACAATTACCTGGATGCAGTGTAGTCCCCCAGTATACTACCAGGTAAGCTGTTCCACACATTACAGGTCACAAATTAAGACACTTGAATCACATGGTTTATTGAATCCATTAAATACGCACTGTGAGAAATAAGGGGAAGAAATGGAGTAGGTCCGTGTTTTGGCATTGGGAACAAGTGAGGTAGAAAGACGGCACTGCATGAGTCCTAGTTTGCTGGTCAGTCACAGACCTGCTCTCCTTCCTCATCTCCCCCACCCCCTCCCATCACCTTCCTCCCTCTCCCCCTCCCCTTCTTCTTCTCTCATCAGCCTTCCCTGCCAATGGTGTCATAATGAGGAACGGAGTTGGGGTTTAGAGCGGGGTGGGGGGGCGCAACTGGAGAGACACAGGGACAAGTGTGTCGGGTCACAACTACAAACTCACTAATTGGTCTATGAGCAGCTTTGAGTTTTATTTGGCAGAATACCTGTGGGGCCAGAATGAGTATAATCCATAAATATGGGGTGACTCATATGCCTCATGTATATTTAAGGTTTAGTAACAATTTTAATGTTTACTCAGCATTTCTATCTCTGTATATGTTCAGCTCATGTCTCTACTTATTTTACTTATGCTTAACGTTTCCTGGCTTACTTCCCTATACCTAACACATCTTGTAAGTTTCATCTCTCCCATTTGATCTCTCGTTTTCTACAGCAGAATTGACTCTTCTCAAATACAGCAACAAATGAATGTTACTTGTTTGAAACTTAACATTGATAAGAGCGTGTTGATTAACTTTGTTTTCATCATTAATCTACTTCAGACCTTGAATGCTCAACCACCCCTCTCCAGTGTTCCACAGGAGCCTAAATTAATAGGGCCTTGTTCATAAAACAGCAAGCAAAGTGAGGTATTTGACAATACTGTAAAGTCATTCTGAACTTCACTCTTACGGTATAGTATTTTGTTGTAGAAGATAGAGCTGGGTGTGCACTTATCTTAGGACTTTCTGTGGAAATTATTTTCATTCTTTATTTTTACTTTTTTTTTACAGTTTTAGTTATTTATGAGGGACCTGGGTGGTTGAGCGTTGGTTGAGTGTCCAACTCTTGGTTTTGGCTCAGGTCATGATCTCAGGGTCATGAGATCAAGCCCTAAGTCTGGCTTTGTGGGCAGCGGGGAGTCTGCTTGGGATTTTCTCTCTCTCTTTCTCTCTCCCCGCCTCTGCCCCTCTCCCCTCACTCTCTCTCTAAAATAGGTAAATCTTAAAAAAAATTTTAAAAGCCCACAATATTTCTTACATGAATCTGTCCTCTTAGCACTCAAGTACCTTAAACTGGATCTGCAGAAAGTTATTTTGGCAAGTTTATAAGCCCTGTAGTGCCCAAGACAATGATTTATGACAAGTAGGAATTTTTCTCCTGTCATTAAATTTTGGTTCCTTGAGCTCTTGCTGATCAGCTAATGCCTATCATTGCAGAGCTGGTTCTGCCTCAGGATATCAGTCTGAAGGACACAGTCTCTGGTCTCAGGCATAGGACAGCCAGAATCTTAAAATGTAATAGAATGTTGAACTCACCAAATCACCTATTACTGTTTCCATAGCCATTGGTCTCAGTTCCTTCTGCTGATCTAGATTTTAACCCAGGTGGGTTCAGAGAAGAAAGCAAAGAGTAACAGTACAGCCTTGTCCAGCTACCTTCCTTGTAAAAAGTGGTACTATGCAGAGAAGCCAAAAGCATTAGCAAAGAAACATAAACAAAAGGTATATTCTCCTCACCGTAAAGTCAGCTCTCAAAATGCCTTTTATTCATTCAACAACACAAGGGGAGGGGGAAGAAATGCAGAAATGAAAAAGTCAGGGCCTTCAGTGAAGTAGCTGCTTTGGCCTGATAGGGTTACTGGAAGCAAGAAGGATAGGGATAAGGAAGCAAGAAGGATAGTACCCACCCTGGTGGACATGTACTGCGCAGAGCACTGGGTGTGGTGCATAACAGAGAACCTTGGAACACTGAAAAAAATGAAACAAAATTTAAAAAAATAATAATACCAAAAAAAGGATAGGGATTCAGCCAACGGTATTTTTATATAAACAAACTTGTGCTAACACTGATGGCACTTTCAATAAGCCTCCCATGACAGTTACCCAGACTCTTTTCCCTCATGGCGGGGCTATAACAAGCAATAGCTGAAGAAAATTGATCGTGTACAGAAAACCCAGTATCATTCTTTATGCTTCTTATATATATTCTGTTACCAAGGATATTCTTTCATTAATGCTTCAGGGGAAGTCAGAATAATTTTGCATGGGTTAGTTCAGACTGGAATATTCCTACTTATGTTTTTTAGACATGCTAAGAAAAGTGTGTTTCATCAAGCAAACTCACTTACTTATGAGAAGATTTCACATCAAATGCAATAAAAATGAAAGCTAGGTTATTATGGATGAGAAAATCTCCCATTCAAGTAGAAGAATGCTCATAGATGGTGACAGCAAGAGATATTCAAGGAGCTTTCGCTTTCTGTAACAGTTTCCTGACAAAGATTCCTATACTATACCTTCAGCTGTACTTTTGAGAGGCTTTTCCATTTAGAGTGAATTTAACAGTCAGAGATATAATATAGGGTAGCAATTTCCAAGACATTATTGGATAGCAAAGCTTAAATGAATCCTGTTCCCTAGGCAACTGCATGGAGGGGTACAACATCCCCAGGCTCCTAAAATGAAGTTTAAAGTTGCTACTATTTTCAGTCCTGGCTTATTCTGGGAGTGGTTTTTATCCCTTGAAATGACTTTTTTATGTAATGAAGTTTGAACCCTTTCCAACTCTTCTCTCTAACATTTAGTCTTCTTTGCGTCAGGACTCTCCACCCTTTGATCTCAGCACGCGTGGCTATAAAAGGAATGGCCGTGCTGAAAATAAGATCAAATTGGGGATAGAAACTGGTACCCTGAAAAGTGAGGGTAGAGCAGAGACGTTTCTAGCCACTCCAGGCTTTCATAATTTCAGGAAGAAAAGTTCTCTGGAGCTTTCTGACCCACTCAGTCTTTTTTTTTTTTTTTTTAATTTTTTTTGTGGGGGGGTGGCTAATATGTCATAGGACACTCAGATTCTTTAGGGGCAAAATGTTTTAAATAGAAAAAGGTGATGGGATGGATACGTCTCTGACTTTCTCAATAAGCTCCTGGTGTGAGTGCCCAGTGCCATCTGTTTGGGCATTTTTATGTTCCGGTGCTTCCCTAGATACTGACGTGCTTTCTCACCTGACACTCTCTTCTCAACGCTTCCCCTCGCCTTACTTCTGTATGTGTCTGCACTAGTGTATACACTGAGCAGCTGTGATTTTTGGAGCACTGGCCATCAAAGTGAGGTGCCCTGGGAAATCCCTGCAGACGTGCAGGGTGTGGGCAACCTTTCAGAGATTTGGGGGGGGGTCCCGCTGCTGACATCGTCTCTTCCATCTGGGAGCTGGCCATATCTAGGGGCCCAGAAGCCGTAAGGAACTTCTGGAAGGCATTCTAATAAAAATACCTCTTTAGTATATTTTGCTGGTTAGATTCAAGTGAATTAGCCACTCTTTTAAAAAGATATGTCGCCTTGGAAGATGGCGCCTACTCTTGTCCAAACATCAGTCGTGTATGTTGTAGAATCTTACTTGTTTCTCAAATAGGAGACTCATGCTGTTTGGCCGAGAGAGTGGAAGATGGCTGAGATGGAAGAGGGGGCAGTATTGGTGTATGGCTTGGTGTATGTTCTCTAAGAAGCTTTGCCCCACCGGTGGGCACACAAGAGCAAAGGCAGTGGGTGTGAAGTCACAGGAGGTGAAGGAGGAAGGCAGAGGAAGGCAGGAAGAAGAAACACTTGGGTATTCTTTGCCTTCTTTGCCATTTGGGCTGAGGTTGTGGAGGTGCCCATCTGCAGAGTTTTCGGGCTTGCTTTGCTTGCGAAGGTCAGCCATGGGCTGTTAGTGCTTGTTATGGACTAATACTCGCAACTATTTCCTGTTCCATGCTAGAGAGGAAGAGAGAGTGTTACTGTTTACTTTTGCCGGATGCTAGTGCACACTCTTTAGGTACTCAGCGAACTCTTTTTCAGGAACTCAACCGGTGACAGGGGAGCCATGATGGTGTTCTTGACCTCAGAGACATCACAATCATTTACAGAACCGGGAGTGGTACAGAAATGGTATAGTAAGATGCTGAATACCACTGCAAGAGAAGCAGAAGACAGGAGCTCACTCTTCTTGGGGTGGGGAGTGGTCAGGGAGGTGGCTTAGCAGAGGTGTTACTGCAGCTGGCTTTTTCAAGCTGAAACGGAGTTGGTCAAATATTGAAGGTGGGGGGTGCCTGGGTGGCTCAGTTGGTTGAGCCTCTGCCTTCTGCTCGGGTCATGATCCCAGAGTCCTGGGATCGAGCCCCATGTGAGGCTACCCGCTCAGTGGAGAGCCTGCTTCTCTTCCTTTTTTTGCTCCCCCTGCTGGCATGCTCTCTCTCTCTCTGTGTCAAATAAATAAATAAAATCTTTTTAAAAAATTGAAGGTGGGCGGGAATAGTCAGTGCAAAGGCACAGATGTGGTCAAGAGCATGGTAAATTCCAGAAAAGCGAAGAATGCAGTGTAACGGGCACGAAAGGTGATTGGTGGAGAGAGCAAGGACATGAGGCTGGGTCCAGGCTGTGAGGGACCTGGTGAGCCCGGCAGAGGAGTTTGGATTTCATTTTGAAGCTGTAGGAAGCCTGCAGAAAGTCCTGAAACAAGGGACTTAAGTAATTAGCTTTGAAATTAGGTAGATAATTCTGGAAACACTGTGAAGGGTGGACAGTTCAAGGCTGAGCTCTCTTGAGAGTAGAATTCATTGGAAATATCGGGTGAGCAAGCATTAAGGGATTGATAAGAGCCAGTGCGGGGAAAGCGACATTAGTCAGCCTTGGCATTTTAGGAATAGCAATCATGTCTGTCAATCCTGGGCAAAATTTAAAGCGTGGGCGGGAATAAGAGACTTCTACTTTACAATTTATGTCTTTCTTTCCCAGTTGCATTTTTACAACCAACTTTTTAATAAAACAAATTTGTTTCGGGGGGAAAAAGTCAAATCCCAGTGCAATAAAATTAGAGCTACAGAACAAAACATTTTAAGACTATTTAATAATTCATTTTACAAAGAAATATTCATTTCTCAAACATTAAAAAATTCCTCTAGGGCTTGCTATAAACAAATTTGAACTGGGTTTTTGCCCATGAAGAAAACAGAACTATGTCACATTCCCCACAAACAATGAAAGTGGTTTTTTTGCTCTGTCAGCGACTTACGATTTCCCTCCAGGGATCTAGTTAATCCAAACTGTTTATATCTTGGAATAAATATTTGATGCGTAGCCGCGAACCGTGTCCTTATAACTGTTTTTGAACGTGGGTATGGAAATTACCCACTATATAACTGAGAAGTGACTTTTTAAAAGATAACTTCCTTTTAAACCGTTTTTTAAAGTTCCAATGTGGCTCTCATTGATAGTTTCCAGCACATCGATCAAGAAACTCACAGCTGAAAGTCTAGCTTACCACACTTATTTTTTGGGAAACAGCAAATTGAAAATGTGTGCTCTTAACTAAACATATTAGGAAGCTATTTTCAGTATGAATTCATTAGTTAGACATCCAGTTACCAAGGAACTCACCCAAATTTGGCAACTCACTTCAGAACCAAGATGGTGCTGCTTTTGCTTCTTTCACAAGAAACAATAATTAGAACACGACAGTCTCCGTATTTAGGCATTTATGGAAAACCCTGGTATGAGAGTCATTAGTAACTGAAAGATCTTCAACTTGCTAGTATAATGTCTTAGAAGAGATTTCCTTTATAGGAAGTTCAAGTGTTATTACATTATTTGGGGAAGAATAACATAATAACTATTTTTACGTACTTCAAAGCTATCCTTGGTGCCTGAATGATGTCTGCCCGAAGCCACCCATTCCCTGAAATACGGAGCATCCGTTTCAGGGGAGGTCTTCATGGTGACAGGTTAACAACGGACTGTGTGTCAAGTTCCATGAGCAGTGGGTGCGTATGTAGAAAACTGCATCCTACCCTTGGTTTCTACTGAAAAAAATGTCATCTGGAAAATTCTTCCAGCTCCAGGAAAATGCACTGCCTCATGGCTAAAGTTCCTAGGCTTCAGTGATTCTTTTAAAGAAGGAAGATGAATCAGAGGCTCGAAAATCCTGGGAGCCTCACTTTTAAGATGATCAAAAGAGCCACCATTGAAATCAAGCAAGAGGATGAATTTCCTGGTTGACAACCTGTAAAGCTTTCCTGATTACCTTCATTCTCTTTCTTCTGGGCCAACACACAGACTTAAAACAAAGTCCATTATACGTATCGATCTCTTTGATTCAGTTAGAAGTGTATAGATTTGGATGATTTTCAAAGACAGGCAGCTGCCAAATCTCCCACAATGTTAATTAGTAGCAAACAAATCATCAAATGTATCTTTTCACTTTAACTGCTGGGTGGCCCTTCTACTGTTCTTGCTGTGGAGCTGATGCATACGAAAGATTTTAGGGCAGTGGGAGAGGAGAAATCTAACGAGAAAATCTAACGAGAAGTCCTCGGCAAGCCTTGCCCTCCCCTATTTCACATCCCTTTCTTTGACCTCTTCCTTATCAAACAAACGAGGCTCAGACATATTTTGATCTTGTGTCTCATGACTCCTCCACTCTCCTATATCTGCTGTATCCCATCCTTTCTTTTGAATAGGGAGTCTTTCCTGCTTGTGCAATTCAGAGGTTGCCAGGTGTAAATCATAGATGTTGTAAAACGTGAAAAAAATAGACTTCTCACTAAATTCATATTAGCGTGAAAATACAGTGACAATTTATATTTTCCAGGAAAATCAGCTCTCATTTTGTCGTGTAGTTCCACAGAGGGTAAGGTGAGTGGGCACACCTCCACTACTTTGGGATCAAAAAAAATCCCAAGATAGGGATTTTTAGGCTTAGGCTGTTTGCAGACATCTCTAGAATACTCAAGATGTTGATTTGATCTTTGCCTGGAGAATAAGGGAGCTGTACAGGAACATTAAGAGTAGGTGGCCTTAGGAGCACCTTGGTGGCTCAGTCGGTTAATGGTTGAACTTAAAAATATATATATATATTTATTTATTTGACAGAGAGAGAGATCACAAGTAGGCAGAGAGGCAGTCAGAGAGAGAGCCTGCTGAGCAGAGAGCCCAATGCAGGCCTTGATCCCAGGACCCTGGGACCATGACCTGAGCTGAAGGCAGAGGCTTTAACCCACTAAGCCACCCAGGTGCCCAGTGGTTGAACTTTTTATCTCAGCTCAGGTCTTGATCTCAGGGTTGTGGTTTCCAGTCCCACACTGGGTTCTGCTCTGGGTGTGGAGCCTACTTAAAAACAAAAACAAACAAACAAAAAAACCTTTTAAAGTAAACAAACAAAAAACAACAAAAAACCCACTGGCGACAGATTTCAGAATTATATATACTATTCAATCTCAATTATCTGTTCCAATAGATATAGATAAAATAATACAAGAATGATAACCAGAATGTTAATGGCCATTTCCTCTTGGGACAGGGATTTTGGTAATGTTTTTTCTTCTCCATATCTTTCTGCACTTGGTCAATTTTTAACAACTCTGTGTCTTATTTTTATAAATAGAAAGAAACACAATAGCATCCCAAATTGTTATCCTCTACTAAGGAAGGGAGAAGCCTAGGGTAGGGGCGGGATGTCTTGTGTTTGTTGCTGGGTAGGTTAGGTCTCAAACAATGTTTTCATTTTGACAATTTAACTTGTTTGGTGTTGGCTGTCAGCCTGGCCTCTTCCCATGGACATGAACCTGAAATTAGGAACTGAAGGGGATACATTAGGAACTGAAATTTTCAGTTCCTGGTAACTGAATTACCAGGTAACTGAATTACCATTCAGTTCAGTTCCTGAACTGAATTTTCTGTTCAAGGTAAAATTTCAGGAAATTTTCAGTTCCTGAAATTAGGAACTGAAGGGGATACTGAAGGGTAGTCCATTTTGGGTGTAGAGGGGATGAATCTGGGGGAGGAAACCCATCTTTAGCAGGAGCGGGGGCTCATGGCAGTTATTCCAGCCCACAGATGCAAATGGTGGTTTTCTCCTAATTGTGTATGCATATTAATTTGTATGGAGCTTTACAAAACATGAGGTGGCAAAAAAAAAAAAAAAAATTGTCCCAGCCCCAAATTTTGCCTTTTGGTCATACAGAAGCTATGAAATGAATATAAATGACAACGTTATTATTCTAGAAAAAGAAATAGACGGAACAAAGGGGAGAGGGCACTAGTTCCTGTGTGACGTGTGTGTGTGTGTGTGTGTGTGTGTGTGTGTGTCTTGTCTGAAGGCAGGCCTGACTGCTGTCTTTCTTCCTCAAGAATGGCAGCCTGTGGGCCATGCACAAGTCAGGAACTCAAGAAAGACTTCGTCACTTTTCTCCTGTCACTTTTGCAAAAGGAGCCATAAACCCAGAAACCATTGACAATGTCTTATTTTGTGTCTGCATCCCTGAACACTGGTGAGGGTATAAAGAACACGGTATTAAGAAGAGCCTGTTTTGGAGTCAGACCCAATTAGATTCCTGATGCTACTACTGCTGTGTGACCTGGGCTGGTTAGTTAACTTCTCTGAATCCCAGGCTTCCATGGAAACTGCTTGGATTTGGTTTTGGCTTTACAGCTTATGAGCTGTGTGACCCACTAAGCCTCAGTTTCCCCATCTGTAACATGAGGATAATAAAACACTTCATTTTTTGGTTGGGGGATTGAATGGGGGCATTGCATGGAAAGTACTTAGCGTGCTACATGGCTTGGCATACAGCAAGTGCTTAATTAAAGATGGCTGTATCTGTTACAGTGGATACAAGGTAAAAAGATACTGTGTTCTGAGGGGTGGCCCATCTAACACAAATATTAGGGCTTTGTACCCAGGAGGAGCGAATCAATGGTTATTTCTATAAGTCACTGTTTTTTAACATTTCCCCTAGGATGAAGTTTTTATTTATTTATTTACTTTTAAGATTGTATTTATTTGAGAGGAGAGAGAGAGAAAGAACAAGTAGGGGGGAGGGCCATAGGGAAAGGGACAAGCAGATTCTCTGCTGAGCTGGGAGACTGACCTGGGACTTGATCCCAGGACTCTAAGATCATGACCTGAGGTGAAGGCAGACACTTAACTGACTGAGCTACCCAGATGCCCCTAAGATGAAGTTTTTAGATATAATCTAAATATCTGAATATTTAGCACATTTCTTCGAGTATCTTATGGGTGATATCTGTATGTGGTAGCTGGGTACTGATTTTTTGTATATAAAGTTGTTTTCCTCCTCTCACTGTAATTGCTACATAAATTTAATAAGAGGTTCAAAACTGGTACACTGGTATTTTTTCTTGCAGGTTTTTAAAAATTCTTTTTTTTTCTTATTTTCCGGCTTTTAGTGATATGTCTGTTTATAGTTTTTTCATTTAATTTTGTCTTTTCTCTTGGGTTGGGACTTGTGTTTATGTCTTGATTATAAGCAGAAGTGATTTTACCTAATCCTGTATTCTGATTCTGTATTATTTCTCATAAAGAGGGCCCTTAAATTAAATAAGCTCCAAGCTCCACAAAACCTCAATCTTCTCCAGTTAGAAATTACATTTGTTTTCCAGGTGAAAGACTTGACATCTTCAGCTTAAAATCATCTAAAGTGAATGTTATTATGGGAGCACTATGAGACTAAAGATATCTGTATTTTCTTGTTTGCCTCGAGTCCTGGCTCAATTTTGCTTTCCTTCTTCAAGAAAAAGTATCTGTGCTTTCAACAAAAATATACAGACCTGTAGAATTCAGTAGACGGTCAAAGTAAGAAGTCAGTGTCTGGCTTCTTAGGTATATATTACAATTTCAAACGCATAGAACAGATCAAGAAGAGAACGATACTTCAGTTACATAATGCCTCAAGCCTGGGTCTCTCAGGCGAGAGGACTGACCACGTGTGATTTCATAGCGCCATTTCCTTGGCTCATGATGAATTGGGGGGCTCAGGGAGGAAGGGAGAGTGCGGGGTTGTGGTCATGGACATTTTGGCAGGAGAACAAGAAACATGGTTCCCAAGCGAAGAGGAGGCGGCAAGAAGAGTTGCGATCCCAGAATTAGAAAGTTGATTACCAATTCCGGGGAAACAGTGATCTTCCGCTAGGCGGGGACTGCTGCGTGGATTCACCATCACTAATGACTTCTTTAGGGAAGGCTTAAGCTCTGGATAACTTCTAAAATAGACACCACGCTTTATAAGTAAGAATATGTTTGGGTGCCTGGGTGGCTCAGTGGGTTAAAGCCTCTGCCTTCGGCTCAGGTCATGATCCCAGGGTCCTGGGATTGAGCCCCGCATTGGGCTCTCCGCTCGGCAGGGAGCCTGCTTCCCCACCCCCCTCTCTTTGCCTACTTGTGATCTCTGTCTGTCAAATAAATAAATAAAATCTTTTAAAAAATAAGAATATGTTAGAATATGTTAGGTGTCTTTGAAATTACATAGGGTTCCACATGAAGAAAAATTATAGTGGCTTAAACTATAGAAAATGTTTCTTTCTCTCACATAAGAGTGGTCTTGGGGTAGATAGTTCAGATCTTGCAGAGAGACTCGGTAGTCATCAGAGACCTAGGATCCATGCAGCTCCCCTCTCTTCCATCCCTAGGGTGTAATTCTCCTCAGGGCCCAGGATTGCTGCTGCAGCTTCAGCCATCACAGCCTTGCTCCCAGCAAAGGGTTGGAGGAAGCACTAAGTACCACCCTCCTCTTCTCCTCCTTCTCCTCCTCTTCCTCCTTTTAAGAAACTTTCTGGAAACCCTACATGACATTTTACTTATATCTTATTGGTCATATTTTAGTCCCATGGTCACAAGTCAAAACAGAGACTGGGAAGTATGGGCAGCAGTGTGATCAGCTGGAAATCAGGGTGTTCATATTGAAAGAAGAAGGAAGAATGGCTACGTGGTTAAGCAATACCTCTGGTGTGCCACCTTCGCCTTTAAACTAACTGACAGTACATATGTCTATTTTTCTCTATTAAAAACTGAGCATTATATAGGATCTGAACTTGTATTAATGTGCTTAGTGGGAGCTGGTATTGATCAGAAGTAAATTTAGAAAATGCCAGATTGTGCTTTTTCTGGGCACTCCTAGTGCAAAGAGATTCTTGGCAGAGAGGGATACTGGGAGAAAGGAGGGGTCACACTTCTTTCTCAGATAGTGTAGCAGTCCTTGTACGGAGCTCTTCATCAATCCTTAAGTCTAGGGAGGATGAAACTTAGAGTTGGTCGTTGTCCCAAAGCAACACTAGTGTGTGATGAATGTTAGTGTGTGTGTGTGTGTGTGTGAAAAAGAGAGAGAGATAGAGACAGAGCAAGGGAGGGAGAGACTCAGAGCAGAGAACTGGTGTTTGAGATGTGGAATATCTGACACTATAATTAATTTATGATCTTGGGCAGATCATTTCGTCCTTTCAGGCTTAGTTTTCCTTGTCTATAAAATGAGGAAGTTGGACCAGACCTTCCCAACCCTACTAGCTCCAGTCTGCCATAATCCGGAAACCGGGAGGTCGATCTAGCCATCTTCCTATCTACACATCCTTCTGTCCATCTGTCCATCCATTGACCCATCTACCTACCAAATACTTTTGATAGTGCCCGGCACTGTGGCTGGAAGCTGGGGGTTTAAGCAAGTAACTTATTAGCCTTGTTGGAGCTTACAGTCCATTCTAGGGCACAGAGATATGATGCTTTTGCCTCTCGTGAGATGTAAATGCAGTTGAAGAAACTCTGTTTTCAGCTTTACCTGCCAGTGTGTGCAGTAGAGATCGCTCCTGGCTCTCATGTGTGGGATAGCTCTGTATCTTCCCTGTACCGAATTTTAATTCTTCCTTTGAGTCATTTCCCAAAACATAGCAGCTGGGGCCCGGAGAAGGCCCATTTTGATATTAGCTTAAACAAGATGACCTTAATTTGGCAGGGGGTGGTAATGGACTGCCCTGAGAATTGGTAAGTATAGTAACAGCTAGCTCTGATGGAGCCCTCACTTTATTGGGAGCTGTGCATGGTACTATATGGCATTTCTCCTTTAGCCTCGGGATAGGTAGGAGGAGCCCTGTTTTCCTGAGTCACTGAGAGCCTAAACAACCTGCCCTGGACCCACATGAGAAGCAGTCGTCCTCATAGCCGAAGTCCCAGTGACCACAGTGTTCTCAGAAGAGAGCTCGTGAGCACAGACACACATTTCTGCACACAGTTTGGGGAGGACGCGCCTCACCTTGGTGATGTGTTCAGGGAACTCTGACCTAACTGTGTCCTAATAAAGAAAGCAGCTGATGTTGGAAAACCCACTCTCTACCTTCCCAGATCAGAGATTACCAGTGTGTGGACACTTCTGTGTCTGATCATGAGAGTTGGGGGGGAACCCAGCCTGTGTAGGGGTGAGAGTTCCGGTAAAAACCTCATGTTGCAGGGGCACTAGGGTGGCTCAGTCAGTTAAGCATCCACCCTTGGCTCACGTTATGATTCCAGTGTCCTGGGACTGAGCCCTGCATCGGGTTCTCTGCTCAGTGAGGAATCCGCTTCACCCTCTCCCTTTCCCCCTCCCCCACCTTGTGCTCTCATTCTATCTCATATAAATAAATCTTTTTTTTGTTTGTTTTAATCTCACATAGTGTCATCAGCCAAGTCCACTGGTTCTCAAAGTGTGGTCCTTGGATCAGCAGCCTCACCGGAAGCTGAGCTCCTGGTAGAAATGCAGATACTCAGCTCTGATCTAAATCTACTGAATTGGGCATGTTCACACACCCTTCTGCTGCTGCTGATGCCTTTGGTACTCTGAGCAGCACCGTGCAACAAAACTTTTGTGTAGTGATGCAAATGTCCGCTGGCTGCACTGTCCAGCCTAGGAGCTGTTAGCACAGGTGGCTGTGAGCATTTGAAATGTGGCAGAACTGAAATTTTAATTGTATTGAATTTTATTTAAAGTTTAAATGGCCACGTATGGTGACAGCACCACCTGGCTCCTTAAGCATTCCTTCCTATGCCTTTACATCTGAACAGTTCACTGCATAAGACACAATCCAACACGACAAAAATATGGAATGACGCATATAGAATTATGTATTGATAGTATCTATTTCCTTATTTCAGTCTTGTCATTTAATTAGAAAATGTTTGGGATGGGGACCTTGCAGTTTAATGCCAGAGAAATCTTCCATAAGAGATAAACAATCTGTACATATTTCCAAGTTTTGTCAGAACTTATGGTAAGTAGTGCCTTCTTGGATAATTGCCTCCACTTTCAGACGTTGAGGGCAAGAATTTTTGAATCTTCTCAACTCAAGCTCTGTATCAAGCAAGAACTTTTGAATATTTTCAACTCAACATTCTCAACTGGAAGCAACTCAAGTTCCTTAAAGAGAAGGAAATTCAGCTTGTACTTGAGGGACAGTCGTGATGTTCTGTATGTTGGTAGAGGGGAGATAGGGTCCCCAGCAGAAATTTGTGGTGTTGTGCACAAAAGGAAGTCCTCCAAATAAAGGAGCAAGGGCAGGAAATGTCACGTCATTCTGAGGAATAGCAAAGTCTTCCATTTGGCTAAAGTGTAAGGTTCGTAGAGCATTGGAAGTAAAGACTGTGACACCACCCGTGCGGAGTGGGACGACGGGGTCTGCAGCTGCCCTCGTTCCTAACTCTTCTCTGTTTCAGTCAGTGGGGTCTTAGGCAGGGTGACCACAGTGCTGGAGGTGGAGGGACAGACAAGAGGGGCTAGGTGTAAGGTGTTAAAGGGCCGAATGGACGGTACTGGTATCTCCTGGGATATCCTACCTATCGTGTGTCAGGAGCCTCCGTAGAAATTTGATAGTCAAAGAAGTGTTGGGTCCTGCCCTGAAGGAATGGGTGGACAGTCCAGGTAAGGAATCAGAGGTGTCAACAAATGAGTGCAAGTCATGCTAGAACCTTCTCTTGGAGTCAGCTCAGGGCCCAGAGATGGAGGACATCGAGGTGACGCTGACCTACAGCAGATACCCTGAGCCTCTTGCTCTTCCCTCATCTCTCATTTCTGCCCCTGCTGAGCCTTTTCTACTAATCGCCCCCAGTGGTATTTTTCCTCAGTGTGTAGTGCAGTGTATTTTAGACAGTAAATAACCCAAAGTGTTTGCTTCCCGTTTCTCCAAGTGCTTGTGTTTTGTCGTTGGGCCACGTCTTGAGGTAGCTTCTGTCCCACGGCTGGCCCTACCGTGCTCTGAGATTGACTCAGCCCACATCTAAGAGTAAATGTCTGGCTGAGAGACATTTTATTTGGGTATTTGCTTGGTTATCGATCTTCTATACCTCTGTTCATTTAGGAGTAGTTTATATATATATTTTTAAACGCCCTGTCTCTTTCTGGAAATACTAGAGAATGCCTTTGTAAATAGGATTAGACCCGAAAAATAAATGAATGAGGTGATGTGGCTTTAAGCCACAGGGTTCTGACCTAAGGTCGGAGACAGATGCGTGATTTGTTTTCAGCTGCCTGGGGTAAGTGGGTAGAAATAAGTAATTAAAACCCTTGCCTGTCACCGTCCTGGCCCCGCCCATCCTGACTGCCTGGGCCAGGTGCCTTGCTGCCATCTCTGACCTGTGGAATTTGCACTGCTTGGCTCTTTGCTGTCAAAAGTCTCCAGGGATGTAGGGAAGATGTTAGGGTTCAAAGCCGACAGCCAAGAAGGAATTCTCAAGATGTCATCAGTGCAAAATTATTCAAGCACTGGACGGACCTGTGGGAAGAAAGAGCTACAAGGGGAGGGGGTGATAGGTGACTGATTATATACTTTCAAGTGGGGAGGAGGTTAGGGATAATGAAACTCTCCAAGGAATTTGGAAGCGAGGTTTCTCGGACCTCTAGGGGGCTTGCTCTTATTAGGAAAAGGTCACTTATTACTGTGTAATAAAACCCGAGTCATGAGACCCTTCAGATGTATATTGATGGGTCATGTGCTTGGGGGTGATTGCCAGCATGTATCTTGGGGGATGGAGGTAGAAATGAAGTTTCCAAAGGAATTTTATATGTTAAAGAAGACTTACGGTGTCCTGGGGGTTGGGTTAAGATCACTTTTTTCCTGTAGCAAAGTATTAATATCAAGGCAGCAGAGTCCTAGAGGAATGTCACTCTGCTAGTTTTAAAGACTTGTGGATGCGTTGTAAGTAGTAAGGCAATGTGATAATTTTTCTTATGCCTTTGTTTCCCACATCAACTTGTAGCCTGCTGACTTCTTTATTATTATTATTATTATTATTATTACTAACATATACTATATTATTTGTTTCAGGGGTACAGGTCCGTGATTCATTGGTCTCATACAATTCACAGAACTCACCATAGCACATACCCTCCCCAGTGTCCATCACCCCTCCACCCCATCCCTCCCACCCCCTCCACTCCGACAACCTTCAGTATGTTTCCCGAGATTAAGAGTCTCTTATGCTTTGTCTCCCTCTCTGGTTTTGTCTTATTTCATTTTTCCCTCCCTTCCCCTATGATCTTCTGCCTTGTTTCTCAAATTCCTTATATCAGTGAGATCATATGATAATTGTCTTTCTCTGATTGACTTATTTCACTTAGCATAATACCCTCTAGTTCCATCCACGTCTTTGAAAATGGCAAAATTTCATATTTTTGATGGTGGCATAGTATTCCATTGTAGATATATACACCACTTCTTTATCCATTCATCTGTCGATGGACATCTGGGCTCTTTCCGTAGTTTGGCTATTGTGGATATTGCTGCTGTAAACATTGGGGTACACGTGCCTCTTTGGATCACTCCATTTGTATTATTGGGGTAAATACACAGTAGTGTCTACTGACTTATTGATTTCTGAGCAGCTCACCAGTTCCTGTCCACAGCCTAGGTTTTTGGAGCTAGGACCAGGTTATAGTACCACATCCAGCCCAGCAAATTGTCACCCAGCTGTCTGAGATTGGATTCTTCGGAGTAGGCTGGAGATCTGACAAATGAGTCTTTGTAAATGTTTCCCTTACTTCCTTGAATCTTTTTTGCAGAGTGTTGCTTCTTGCTGGGGCCATTTCTGTGATCTGATCACTACATAAAATTATTTTCTTTTTTTAAAAAATTATTTTCTTTTATCGTTAGTTCAGAATTGATCTTACATTAGCTTCGAGTGACCTCTTTCTTGTGATATTCAGGGCAAGCCTTATCTCTCTTTCCCCGATGGTAGTGGAAATCTTGTAATATTACATTTCTGCCAGCCAACACTGACAATTAAGTCTGATTTAGTGTGTTTAAAGTCTAAGGATCTTAAAGAGACGTTTAATCCTCTTCTTCATTTAAGATAAATTAATTCCTTCCATTTTTCTCTCTTTTTATACAAAACGAAGATTCTTTAATGGTATTCAGCTTTTAATTTTGTTGGTGTGGCTATATCTTGCTTTAAGTAAAGTCGATAGATAAAAGCCTGGATTTACTTTGCTTTATTCATTAAGTAACAACTTTTTGTAATTTAGCTAAAAAGCAGGAAGAAGTTGTGTGGATACAATTATTTTAAAATTATGATTGAGGGGTGCCTGAGTGGCTCAGTGGGTTAAAGCCTCTGCCTTCGGCTCAGGTCATGATCCTGGGGTCCTGGGATCGAGCTCCGCATTGCGCTCTTTGCTCAGCAGGGAACCTGCTTCCTCCTCTCTCTCTGCCTGCCTCTCTGCCTACTTGTGATCTCTGAGTGTCAAATAAATAGATAAAATCTTTAAAGTTATGATTGAATAGTGACCCAAACTACAGTGAATATGGGGGAATGAATATAGCTTGATCTGTTGGGGTAGCAGGTAATGATAATTTAAATTTTTAAAATATTCATAAATAACTAGATGAGGTTAAAAATCATTTTCATAACATGAGCCCAATTACAAAACTCAATTTGCACACTTCTTTTCAGGAATCTTCTTTTTTTTTTTTTTAAACAAAATATGAGATGTACCTGTAAATGCCGTAAAGTGTATGATTCTAGCCCCAAACCAGACAGCTTATACTGAGGCAAGCGGCTGTGTTGCAGGTCAATTACAGCCTGAATATGAAGTTCCTTGTTCTGCATTAGTTGATTGATAAGCTGGATGGCTGATACTGCAGTTTCATTGGTATTACTTAGAGTTTTGGCTCTTAGCCAAGGATTTTGATGAATATAATGATTAATTTTAAAGCAAATTAATCATGAAGAGGGTAAGAGCCTGTTTTAAGCTTTTTTTTTTTAAGATTTTATTTATTTATTTGACAAACAGAGATCACAAGTAGGCAGATAGGCAGGCAGAGAGAGAGAGAGGAGGAAGCAGTCTCCCCGCCGAGCAGAGAGCCCAATGCGGGGCTCCATCCCAGGACCCTGCGATCATGACCTGAGCCAAAGGCAGAGTCTTTAACCCACTGAGCCACCCAGACGCCCCTGTTTTAAGCTTTAATATACATTTTCTGGGTATGAGAAAGAAGCTATATCCTTTGAAAGATTTAATAGAGACTAATAAATCTTCTCTTATTAAGAGATTTTAAATAAAAAGGTATATAGAAATAATTTAACATGTACTTAGTTATAGTTGGTTTGTCCTGTTTTTCCTTCCTTTAAATGGCATGCAGGTTTTTGTCTAATCTGATGACTCATTTAGACCCAGAGACACAGGTATGTTTAGGAACACTCCAGAGTGTCACATGGCTTTGGCATAAGAAAACAAGGGGTCGTTGACCCAGCTGATACAGTGGGGAGGCTTTGGCAGTGCGTCTGTACAGGGTGCCCAACCTTAGTATCCCTTGGTTTGTCCTCAGTTTCCCAAGAGCAGGTACAGGAAGGGTCCACAGGTTAGGAAAATTACTAAAAATTGTAAGCTGTGCCTGTTGAACACATGCTGTTCCACTCCTGGGCATGTCTTCTAAGGAAATCAGAGAACATACTTATATTTAGCTCCTGGTTCATTGATCGCATCAGTGGACCATAGCTAATTAATGATAGGAACCTCGATGTCCATCAGAAGGGGGATTGGTTAAGCAAATTAAACCAATATAAAAGTTATTACGAAACACATTATAGAGGGAGGCAAACTATTTCTCTTGGCAGGAAAGATTTTCTTCAAGTTAAAATTTACAAGGGAGTCCAAATATATAAAAGAAAGAAAAGGGGAGTTGGTCTTCTTGGGTCGAGGTAGAGGAACCAGAGCCTCCCCCACATCTTCCTCAGGTGCCCCAGCCACCTCAGTCACGTGCTTGTGACATCCTCGGGGGGACACAGAGAACACTGATGGAAATGTATTGGCATGGAAAGATAGCCATGGTTTGTTACATTGTTACATTAAAAAGCATATTTGAAAACACAGTATGATTCTAATTTTATAAACAACAGGTGTGTTTGAGTTATGCCTGTGTATGCTATGATCTGTGTGTTTTGTGTGTGTGTGTGTGTGTGTGTGTGTGTGTGTTTATGGCAAAGAAAAATGTTTAGCAAGAAATATACCAGGTATTCAAGAGTTAGCTCTTAAATCTGGATTATGGGTGTCTTAACTCCTTTTCTTTTTTCTTTTCTGTAGTTTTCATTTTTAAATAATGACCATGTATTGATTTTTTAATAAGAGAGTATTTTTGGTTATTTATGTATGAATCTCCAGGAATCACAGCTTTGGAATATATAGTACTTGATACTGTACAAGTAACCTGTAACTTTTGCATAAATAATACTTGGTCTCTGTTCTAGTTATCTACTGCTACATAACGGGTTATCCCCCAAACTCAAGTTCCATGATGATGACATTATTGATCACAGTTTCTGGAGTCAGTGTTGGGGAAGGGCTCTGCTGGCTAGTTTTGGCTCAGGGTCTCTCCTGGGGTTAGAGTCAGACGATGGCTAGAGAAACCAGGGTTGGTCGGCATCTCTTTCTTCTTATTGACCAAGAGCCTCTTCATGTGGGCTCTCTGCAAGGGCTATCTTGGACTTTCTCACAGCACCATGGTCTCAGGACAGTCAGACACCTGGCCTGGGAGCTAAAGTTTTAGAGAGTGAGTGAACAAAGTAGAAGCTTTTATGGTCCAGGCTTGGATGTCATCTAGAACCACTTCTACCAAACTCTTAGTCAATGGCAACAAGCCCATCAAGATTCCGGGGGAACATCACAGGACAGGAGACCTAATCTGTGGGGCTCAGTGCAAAATGAAAATTCAGGGTCCCTTGTTCAAAACTTATTAAGAATTTCAAGTTAGCAACAACAGAGCATTAAGCCAAGTATGGAGCCCTTCAACTTGGGGGTTCTGGTGTGGCTGTGTAGGTTGCATCCCCTGAAATCATCTCTTGGGAGGGAACATCAATTCCATCTCTTGATGAGAGGAGGGTCAAGGCCACATTGAAGAAAAGCAGGAGACGGGAATTAATGGGGACACATCTTTGAAAATAAAATCCGCCACAGTCTCATCTTCAATTAAGGAGGTGGCTCACATTTTTACTCCCCAAAGCTGGAGTTAGCCATTAACCACAAAGGAGGGACTACCGGCTGTCCTGCACTCAGGCTGCCGTAACAGTAACAGGGGTGCATTTTAAAACTCTCTGTGAAAAAAAACCAAAAACCAACCAAACAAAAAACTCTCTGTGGAGAAATACCAGTTGCCTATAAATAGACTCTAACAAAAATGCCGGTTTAATACCCCCTCCCCTGCCAACCCCACCAAATTTATGGGTTGAAGCACTTACCCTCAGTGGGACTGTATTTGGTGATAGGCTCCCTAAGGAGGTAATTAAAGTTAAATGAAGTCATGAGAGTAGGACCCTAATACTATAAGATTAGCATCCCTCTAAGAATAAAGAGAGATACCAGGAGAGCATGAGCCCAGAGAAAAGTCTGTAAGAGGATACAGTGTAGAAACAGCTGTCAGCGAGCCAAGGAGAAGCCTCAGGAGAAATCATGATTGCCCACACTTTGATCTTGGACTTCCCAGCCTCTAGACCTGGGAGAAAATATAAATATCTGTTGTTTAAGGACCCCCCCCCAACCCCCAGTCTGTGGCATTTTGTTATAGCAGCCCTGGTACACTAATAGGATATCTGAGACTTACATGTATTTATTTTACTTGTCCTTTGTAGTATTGTCTTTATTAGTCGTGCTTAATCCATTCTCTCTCCCAGGGTCTTTGTCAACTTCCAAGGAAAGCCAGCTCTCATAGCAAATGCCACGTTTTGATGTTCCTTCTTTAATAACATTCCGATGAAGAAGGGCTTCATGATTTATTTTTCTTGGAGTGTTCCTTGGGCCCAGCCAAGGTTCGCACCTCACCTAATACTGTGGCTCATTTATGGATTTGCATATCAATTTGAATATTGCTTTCAATCCCTGGGGTCAATTATTTGCGACCATGAATAGTTTGTCTCCTTCTTTCTGTGTATGCCACTCTTCCCCTCAAGGGCTGGAGATCTGTTTCCCCTCACCTTGAATCTGGGCTGGCATTGTGATTTGCGTTGTCCAATAGGACATGGAAGTGGAAGTGATGCCGGAGAGCCCCAGACCCAGTCCTTTCAAGGGGCGGAGTGCCCGTCCTTCCCCTTGAAAGGGAAAAGGCTCAGATGGGGAGCTGCAGGCATGAGGGTAACGGGTGCCTGAAGAGTCCCAGGAGGGAAAGGGAAGTGGCTAGGGAATTGGGGGGAGCCAGAAGACAAAGTTCACCTACTGGGCCTGCTTGTGTGGCCAGGAAGGAACCCGGGAACGAAGCACAGGACTTTGATGATGGTGGTTTTAATTGGCCTTGGAGCTCTGTTGACCTGCCCTGGATGTTGCAAAGTTGGAGCGGTCAGGGCTGGCTGCTTAGGGACTGGCAGGACACAGTTCCCTCAGAGAGTCACTGGCCCTTGGGTCTCTGGTACGGGACACTTTCACCAGGCATTGACTGGTGAATGGGCTCTAAGACATATACCGCTTCACCAAAGCTCTGGCAGTGAGAGTTACCTCACACACTGTGTGGTTTGAGTTGTGTGTCCCCAGACTCGCTTGTGGGAGTCCTAACCCCTAGTACCTCAGAATATGATCTTCATTGGAAATAGGGTCACTGCCAAGGTAATTAGCTTAAATGAAGTCATACGGGTATAGGCTGGGCCCCTAACCCAGTATGAATGGTGTCCTTATAAAGGGGGGAAATTTGGATGCAGGCAATGGGTAGATGAAGGAATAACCCAATGTGAAGATGAAGAAATAGATCAGGGTAACGCAGAAGCCAAGGAATGATGGAGACTTCCAGCAAACCAGCAGGAGCTAGGAGAGGGGCCCAGCCCTCAGAGGGAACAACGCCGTCGGACACCTCCATGTCAGGTGTATAACTTCCAGAACTGTGAGATGGTATGTTACCGTTGCTAAAGCTCCCCAGTCTGTGGTACTTTTTTTTTTTTTTTTTTTTAATGGAAGCCCTAGCAAATTAATACAAAGGCCACTGCCCCTTTGCCCACTTTTTCTCATCTCTGCTGTTCCTGGCAGACGAACCCAGACATAAGCTGATGCCCATGATGAGGGGGGCTGCCAAATGGCCTTACACCCGAATCCAGTTAAAATTAAAATTCTCTTTTCCTCAAAAAGTTCTGTGAAAGGAGATTTGTTGGGTGTTTTAGGCACAAGGGAAAGTAGGTTTTTTTTTTTTTTTTTTTTTTTTTTGGTGGTAGGACCTCTTTCATGCCCCTGAAATTGTAGCAGACAGGTTGCTTGACCTACCTCCTCCTAGACCCTTCCAACCAAGAACATGTCTTTCATTATAACAGAGTTTACAGAGAGTTAACACCTCGTTGCTTTTCCTCAGGAAACCTGATTTAACCTAACTGGATTCGGATTGGCACTTGGTTATTCCGATGTAATCATTTGCATGATTTTTAGGGCCGTGATTGTTGAGAGCTGATGTTAGAATCTGAACAGTGGTGTACCTGATGCAGAAATGTTTGGTGCCTTATATAAACAATGACATTGCATGCATTATGCAGTAATAATGGAAATTACATTTGCAGAATAGTTGTGGTGGTAGAACATTCTGAAATACAAAAAGTGGAAAAAGCGCACGGGGGAAGAAACCCATGTTTTTTTTTTGTTTTTTTTTTTTTTTTTTTAAAGATTTTATTTATTTATTTGACAGAGATCACAAGTAGGCAGAGAGGCAGGCAGAGAGAGAGAGAGGAGGAAGCAGGCTCCCTGCCGAGCAGAGAGCCCGATGCGGGGCTCGATCCCAGGACCCCGAGATCATGACCTGAGCCGAAGGCAGCGGCTTAACCCACTGAGCCACCCAGGTGCCCCGAAACCCATGTTTTATTCACAGCATTTGGCTTGCTCTGCTTGCGGGCTGGACGTCAGGGAAGAAGTTGATGAGCTCCTTGGTCCTGTGCGCTCCTGGGCTGTGTGATTTAGATCAACCTGATCAATTCTGATTGAAGGGGAAATTTCCAGTCATTGGAATCAAACAGGGTGTGCAGAGTTGTCGTATTTGGAAATACTTTCCACTCTTTTGATAGGAGATAGTATTTTGTAAGTGAAAATTGGATTTTCACAGTAAGCATATATCTGCTATGATTTATCCTACTTTGGTTTTTTGTTTTTTTTTTCTGTTGCTCATAACTTCTGATTGATAGCTTATTTTAAAAATAGGTTTGGGGGTTGCCTAGGTGGCTTGTTTTAAAAATAGGTTTGGGAGGGCACCTAGGAGGTTCAGGTCATGATCCCAGGGTCCTGGAATCAAGCCCTGCATGGGGCTCCCTGTTCGGCCTGCTTCTCCCTCTCCCACTGCCCCTGCTTGTGTTCCCTCTCTCGTGATGTCTCTCTTTGTCAAATAAATAAAGAAATCTTTAAAAAAAATAAAAATAAGTTTGGAAAAAATATGAAACATATATATACTCTAACTCCCCAATGTAGTTTTTAGGTCAGTTGCAGTCTGATTAGCTTTGCCCTGTCCCTTTAATAGTTTGATATATTGGTCACGTTCAGCATATGTGAACTCACAGAAAACCATGGTAGAAATAAATCTCTAAAGATTTTTAAAAAATTCTTAACTATGTGAATTGACACAAAATGTTGATTTTGAGTTTTGGATATTTTCTATACTAATTAGACAATTTTGTAAAGTTTTGATTACATACTTCTTCTGGCAGTTTAATCACCCCAATTCAAGAACATTTAGCTTAAAATTTCAGTGATTAAACAAAGTCAAGAAAGTGGCAGGGCAGCAGGGATGAAGAAAAAAAGAGTGAGTTAATTCTTTGGTGTCCAATCCGCAAGAATTATCTTAGCCCCAGGCATGTTTGCATGGAATCTGCCTTTGTTCAGTTCCTCTCAGAAAAGAAAGGAGTTTTTTGTTTTGTTTTTCGTTTACTTTTTCTCTTTGAGTTTGGACAGGGTGGTTTACAGATATCTAGATGATTCTGAGGCCTCTTGGTATTCTTGGCGTGTTACCATCACTCTTTCCCTGGTGGACCGTGGGGAGCTACCGTCCAAGGCAAAAAGCAAGCGTCTCTTTTGGGATGTCAGGACACTGGAAAAGGACCATTTTCTTGGAGCAGTTATGTCTAAATCCTGTCCATCTTCTCCTCCACCCAGTTCTTCAAATCTCACAGGTGATTTGGGGAGCCCAGAATCATTTTTACGAAAGCCTCATCTGCATATAGGGCTGTTTGACTGAGGTTATGTATGTAGAGAGTAATTCTTTAAGCTGTAAAGTGCTCTGCAGATATAAGCTGGGGATATTGATAACAAGGCTTCTACTCATGGGCCCTTATTCACTCTCTAATGGCACCTTATTTCCTAAACCAAAAAGCCTTTTAGGGAATCCGAGTTGCCTCATAAACCTCTTGTGGGTTCATGGAATGGGTAAGAACAGGGGCCATGTGGACAGACTCATCCCCATGTCCCCATAGCCTCTCCAGCTGCATGACTGGGGACGGGTTCCTCTCTGAGTCTGGTTTCCGCAACTTCAAACAGGGATAGCAACAGAGTCAGGCTCACAGAATCGTTGAGAGGAGTGAAATGGATATTGCAAGCGAAGCACTTTGCATGGTGCGGGGCGCACACAGGCGCTCAGTAAGGAATTAGCTTTTCTTGCTTCTTGAAGGCATTTGGGGTTCTGTTATTCTAATAGCAGAGCCAGCAAAAATAAGCTGATTCTCCTAACTTAATTAATTGCAAAATCTCCCCTAGCCTACTCTTCTCCGTATATTTCATCTTACCTAGGATGTGAATTTAGGTTCATTAAACAAATAGAGAATGGTGTTGCCTTTTTTCCTCCCTGCCTCTTTAAGATTCTGTGCTGGTGTGTACCTTTAAAAGAAATTATGGGATAATCATCATTATTTTTTTTTTAGAAGTCTAATATTCAGATACCCAAGAACTCTCCCTGGCTTCCAGTCCTGAGGATTTGGAGGGGGGTGAGGTTTGTGACATGGTCCCGGCAGGCAGTGGCCATCTGTCCATCCCTCCCCTGTGGGCCACCATGCTGTCCTGACATGGTTGGGTTCCTGAGAGCGGAGTCTGGGTTGTTGGGGAGAGTCTGAGGACATGGAGCTCTGTGAAATCTCCAGCATCTCCTTTTCAGGCATCCATTCCCACAGGGCAGAAAGTAGGGAGGTCCATTATGATTTCTGACTGGCATTTCATTATTTGTACATTAACATTTGGTGTGGTGTGCGGTTAGAAACTCATGTCATTCGTGGCCCCAGAAAAAGGCCTCTAACTCTAAAACTTGAAACATTCTGCTCTTGTAGGAGGTCCTTAGTTATACAGCGACGCTCCTGATGTCAAGGTGGTATTTTTAACGTTTATTGAATCTGCTAATCTCGTTTCATCATTTTGTTACAGATTGATGTTCTCAAAGCAGATCTGGAGAGTGCAGAATGGAAAGTTTTAGAAAACCTTATTCTGGAAGATGTCCTGGAACAAATTGGACAGCTCACCTTTGCGATTCACCTCCACTGGCCCGGTTTTGAGGTCAGTGGCGGCGACAGCAGTGTCGTGCGATTCTGGTACAGCCTCCTCAAGGAGGTAGAACTAAAGGGCTTCAGGCTTTTTCATAGTTACAAAGATTTGTCTAAACCCCAGCTGTTCCTGAAGAAGGACATTTTCAATGCAAGTAGCTGTTATACTCTGAGTTGGGTGAATACAAGGTGGACCTAGGGTGCCAGACCTCATCAAGAGCTCGGGGACGCAGCTGCAGAATGAGGCATGTCCGGCGTGCTAACGATTGGTGTCCTGTCCCGCCTCCTCCCACTAGCCTGTCAGCTGCTCTGGGCCGGGGTTGTGTGATTGCCTGTGGCAGGGACACACTCAACACCTGTGGTTGGGATGGACACAGGGGTGCCACCGGGGTCCATCTCCATCGTCCAAAGCCCAGGCCTTTCACCCGTTTGCCTCTGGCAGAGCGGGGATGCTTGTCCTTTTTCATTATAACTGGGAGGATAACCCCCACTCATTTGTTTTCCCTAAAATCCACTATATATCTAAAATCCATGAATTCACCAACATGAAAAAGAAATTACATCAAATTTCCTTTTTTCCTGGGTTGATGAGATTCTTAAGTTTGTAGCTAACTGGGTAACATAGGGCCTTCCCCTTGACTTTCGCTCCCCCTCTTTCAAGGTTGTTCTTGTTCAGCTGGTCCGCGACGTTCTTTAGGACCTTGTAGATTTCAGCCATTCGTCTTCAGCCTTTGTGGAGGCCGTGCTGTGGCTTTAGAAGCACCCCTGATTCTGGTTTCTGGGGACTCAGACACACCAAAGTCTGTCACTGAGTTTAAAAGACTAGACTGTCAAGAACTTGAACTCAGGATCTTTTCATACTCAGCCTTAAATCCCCTTCTGCTCCTGCGAACTAAGCACAAAGCAGAATTTGGGTGTCTGTGCTATTGTCTCCACTGACTTCAAACCTGATTTCTCAACCACAGCCTTGCTTATGCTGTCAAATCTTTTTTTTTTTTTTTTAACACATTATGTCAAAGATTAAGTGAGTTTTTCTCTACTGCCAGTGGGCATTTGTTAGAAGACTGCGGCCTAAGAGCCTAAGTCTGTCTCTTTCCTGAGATGCTTACATTGGGTTTCAGTAACCCCAGTCCTTTCTATATTTTTAAAAATTAAACAGGAAATGTAGATTTTCAGTAGATCAAGTGATCTCCATCATTTTTATTTATGGGATTAGACATTTACCCCCATGAATGATTTTCAAAAAGTCTACTTCAAACAAGTCAATAGTTAGCATAAAAATAAACCAAATTATTACCTTATTATAAATTAAGTATATTTTCTGGCTTTTTTTTTTAACATCACAAGAGAGCAAGAAAACTATAGACTCATTGTCCAAGAAACTTGGGGAGAGAGTAGAATGCTGGTTGCTACTAGACTTTATTCCTTTTCCCACCTTTTTACCGCCTTCTACCCCAGATGTTCCCTGGGTTGGCTTTTTATTTCTTGCAGTGGTTTGAAAATACCATGCCCTCAAGTGAGAAACCAAAATATAGTAGAGTTAGATGATCTTACTGACTTCAGTTCAAAAGGGAACAAGACTTTCTGAATTTTTAAAAGTACAAATAAGCTTTTTATTTTAAAATGCACTGTACATTAGTAAAAGTCATTGAGATGGGAGCTTAAAATAGCAGCTAAGTTGCTCTCTATGTCCATGGGCATCTCAAAAGCACAAAGGGTCCATGAAAAACTCTGAAAAGCCTGTGTCACAGCCTCTAAAACAAAGTTACCTTTAGTCCACTTCCTGCTTGGATTGTATCACAGATCCTCTCTTTTATTTTTTTAATTAAAATTTTATACAGTGAAGTCTATACGATAAACCTTTTTATACATTAAACCTTGTGAGCCTTCTTCTACACCGGAGTATGAAGTGTGCTGATCTGATGTGTCCAGTCTGATCAGATTTTAGGTACATACACGCCCATATTAAGATTTTTAATTCAGGGGGATTGAAGATTGATGGACTCACTGAAAGCCCCCTTTGTACAGGGCAAGTCCCCATTTATTGCAGACTGGTGGTACAAACATAGACTTTATATATATATATATACATATATATATATATATATAATCTGATATATATATATATAATCTGAAGCAAGAATGGCTGTACTGTTAAGGAAAAAAAAACACAAACTCAAAATAAATTGCAAACACACCCACCCACACCCACCTACAAGGCAGCTTGTTCAATAGTTTTTTGTACTTATTTTGTGCTTATTTCTAAGACTGTCCTTCATTCCCTTCAAGGATAGTTTGAAATTTATGATGACTATCCTGACTGTTGCTATGGTTTCCCCTACCTCTGAAATTTATTATGCTTATTGTGTAGGCTGGGGTTTCTTAACCTCAGTACAGATTGCCATTTTGGGCTGGATTATTCCTTGTTGGGAGAGAGAGGGCTGTTCTGTGCCTTGTACAATGTTCGGCAGCATCCCTGGCCCTCCCCACTAGCTGCCAGGAGCACCTCCCCACCTCCCATCTCGGAGGAGAGGCTGCAGACCATCCCCCCGTGGAGAGCTACCGGTGTGGGCCACGAGCAAGGGTCTGGGGTAGCACAGCACGGCTGTTTGGGAAGATCCCACTTGTGAAGACAAAACAAGAGCCAGCACCACTGTGACCCCCACAAGAGCAGCACAAACAGAACCCAGAGAAGGGGCAGAGTCAAGAGCTACTATGGAGAGCATCCTGTGTGCCCGGCACTGTGCACAGATGGTTCCCAGTTCTCCCAGCAACCCTGCACAAAGGTGTAATTTTCCCCATTACACAAGTGAGGAAACTCTGAGAGGGTTAGTAGCTTATGCAGATGCTGCCACTAGTAGATGGTACAGTAGGGATTCATCTCTAGCTTTCAGATCCAGAGGCTGGGTAGGTCCCCTTCCCTCTGCTATGCGGCCTCCACAGTCTCTAACAGACGTGAGATACCAGGCCCAAAGGACTTTTTACTTCCTTACTAGTAAATTGGGAGGGGGGGAAGCTACAAATACACTAACACACTAACATCAGACCTGCCAATCTGTTAAGAGTTTGGGACGTTTTGGTAGCATGCAAGTTTAGTTTAAGCAATCTACTTAATTAAAATATGCCTGCCAAATGGAAACTTCCTGAAAGGATGGGGGGCCCAGTGACTTCTTTGTCAATATTTCAGGTTGCCAGAAAAGCTCTTGCGAGGCCTGGAAGCAGCTCTCGGCCCTGGCTTGTCCCACTATGTGGCACTTTCCTCTTGGGTTTTAGAAAGGGCCCAGTCACTTGGAAATGCACTGTGTTTCCTGTGTTTTCAAGCCAGTTTTTACCTGCAGGTTCATGAGCCTCATCTTACTAGACCAATGCCTGTAAGTGAATCTGAAAATATAAATTTAATAATGTTCTTCAAATGATTTTAAAAAAACCTTATTTAGGTGAAAGACATAAAAGAGCTATGTCAGAGATTCAGAAATCACCTTTTGGCGCAAACTCTGTCACAATTCGAGATTAAATTAAAAGGAAAGGAATTTCCCTTTCACCTCCTCTTTGAGTGATTGTATCTGATACAGCTTTAACAGGTTATCGTATAAATATTTGCAACTATTTGATGTGTTAAAATGAAGAAAGTTAGGGAGAAGAAAGCAAATATCTGTTAGAATTCACCCATCTGTATCAGGGTAGAACAAAAGTAAATTCATGAGTTTACAGTGTTTAATCCAAGTTAATTATTCACGTATGCCCTCTCTGCCTTGGCTATATGATCTTAGATACAGTAAATACAGTATAAGATCTGTATCTCCCACGTATTACATGTTTGGGTTTTGCAAAGCTTTGATTAATACCAGGGAGCTCGTCTTATCATCGCACTTTGTCAGATTAAAAGTGAAGCCCTCATTAAAACATTATTATTCTTGACAACACAACAATACCTCCAGGCTCCATTAATATAATTGTTCTTTTCATCTGGAGATAAGTTTATGTTTGCCTTTGAAGCAATAACATAATTCTTTTTGTATTAGCCAACTGCCGCTTCTTTGTGAGTTCAAAAACACATTTAACTTTATGTAAAAATGTCTTTTTCTTATTGAAAGAGGTATTTGAACTTGACTTACCACATGAAATCATAACCCAAAGATTCAATGTATTTTTTTTTAAAGATTTTATTTATCCATTCGACAGAAAGAGATCCCAAGTAGGCAGAGAGGCAGGCAGAGAGAGAGGAAGGGACAGGCTCCCCATTGAGCAGAGAACCTGATGCAGGGCTAGATCCCAGGACCCCGAGATCATGACCTGAGCCAAAGGCGGAGGCTTAACTCACTGAGCCACCCATGTGCCCCTATCCAATGTATTCTTAAACTGCCTAAATTTAGAAAATACTGAAATTCTTTAATTATGTTTCTGTCCTTAAGGAAAATAAATCAAGTGAGCTTAATGTCACATTTTAACACTATATGGAAAAATGCTAGTTTCATTAAAATTAATGCTTTGTGGGGCATCTGAGTGGCACAGTCAGTTGAGCATCTGACTCTTGGTTTCAGCTAGGGTTGTGATCTTAGGGTCATAGGATTAAACCCCATGACAGACTCCCCACTCAGCACGGAGTCTGCTTGTGATCCTCTCTCCCTCTTCTCCACCCCACTGTGCATGTGTGTGTGTGTGTGTGCACACGCACACACGCACGCTCTCTCTCTCAAATAAATAAATCAATCTTTGGGGGAAAAACAATAATTAATTCTTCTTAAAACAAGCAACATTCCCGTGGGCACACTGATGGGGCCCAACTCTAATGGAAGAGACGAAGAAAATGCCATTCACTAGGTTCTGTTTTACTAAAGGATGAAACACAGTCTCAACAGCGCAGTGTTTCTTTTGAACTACCTCACTCGGAGACAGCAAGCTGGAAGCCACAAAGACTATGCCACAAAGATGACAGTTAAAAAAATCCACAACTAAGTCGGTTATGGGGAGGAGGCAGAACAGTAGGATGAAAGGAGAAAGACTGTGCTGCTGTCGCTGACTAGCTGTGTGGCATCGAGCAAATCACCACCTTTATTGGCCTATTTGCTTATCTGAGGTTGGAATATTTGATTTTTGAGGTTTCTTCCAGCTTGAAAATCTCATTATTCTAAGATTTTTGTGATTAGAGAAGGCTCAGACAGTGGCAGGGTAATTTCTTGATTTGTGTGCTATGAAGAGAAGCCTTGGGATAAATTTAGAAGAATCCAAATGATGTGCTTATTCAGAAGAAAAGGCCCAGATAACAGAGGAATGAATTCATGATGATGGCTCTCCAGTCAAATGAAGTGCCCTCAGGCCAAGTACCTCTTCGGATAATATGCTTAAACTCACAGGGTTCTAAAAACTGGAGTGTTTCAGACTGTACTGGTTTATACATCTGTTTACAGAATATCCTAATGAAGTGGCACTATCTGAAGATACTAGATTAAGTGTGTATATCTGTGGTGATCCTTCTGTATGTGCATGTGTGAACGTGCATGTGTGTACACGACACACACATATGTACATATACATTTATATGTATGGCGGAACGCCGAAGAGGGAAAAATCTTCATACATACAAAGCTCAGAGGGAGCCTAGACCCAGACAGGTAGAGCAGGAACCTACTCAGCAGGAGTCCTAAGGGGTTAGTGGACCAGCCGAGCTAGAGGCCTATAGCACCAGAGATAAGGTGGAAAGGACTGGCAAGGAGACACCTGCGCAGGGGGCCCTTGGAGGGCTACATGACCTCAATGCAAGAGCCCTAAAAAAAAACCTACTGCCCTCATCCCCAAACCCCAACACAAGAAAGCCTATCCTTGCTGCAGCTCTGGGAGGAACTACAAGTTTCCCATGAGAATTTGAAACCTCTGGTCTGCTTGAGGAGTTGAATTTATATTAATCTCATGGGGAGGAAAACCGTAAGCTGAGAAATGAAGATAAAAAAACCGAGGGAGTGAAACATAAGGGTGTATGGCAGAAATGAATGTAAAACCACTGTGAAAGTACTCTTCAACTTAGGCTACAAAGATTTCTTCAAAAAAGAAAAAGCAAGACCTGCTTAAGATGAACGCCTGATAGAAAATTACAACTGACAAGGTAGCGGCCCACCATGAGGTAAACGCTGGGGTTTTCAGCTCAAGCACTTGATGTAACAAGTCTTAAAGTATAAAACCAATTGTTTAAAATGATTAAAGGCATGAAAGACTATATAGAAACCTTAAGAAAATGATATATGAAGAATAGGTAGATATAAAAATCTATAAAACTACTTCCATAAAGGGAAAGTCACTGCAATACATTTAATGGATTAAGCGGCAGATTAGACACAGCTGAAGAGATTGCAAAGCAAACTGGAATAAACCCGAGGAAACTACCCAAAATGAAGCAGAGAAAAATTTATATTCTTAATGTATTTTGAGTAGTCTGAACCTTTGATTCCTTTCCGAAGATAAAGCAGTTTAGTTGAATATTTGAGCCATGGGTGTATAAAGCGGTGCTAGACCCATTTCATGTAACATGGTAGCCATTAGCTGTAGGTCGCTACTGAGCACTTAGAATGTGGCTAATGTGACAGAGGAACTGAATTTTAAATTGTTTACTTTTAATTAACTTAAATTTAGAAACATCTACCTGATTCAATTACTAGAAAGCTCTGATATATTTGCAACAACTTGGGCTTGGTACATCGACTTAGTGTGAAACAGGTAAAATTATCTGATGAATATTTAGTGTCTAATTGAGACATGCTGTTAATGTGTGAAATACATACCAGGTTTCAAAGACTTTAGTATGAGGAAAGTAAAATATTTATTTAAAAAATAATTGAGGGGCACCTGGGTGTCTCAGTTGGTTAAGCTTCTGACTCTTGATTTCAGCTCAGGTCATGAACTCAGGATCTTGGTATCGAGTCCCACATTAGGCTCTATGCTCAGTGGGAAGTCTGCTTGAGATTCTCTTCCCCCCTCTTCCTCTGGCCCTCCCTCCCAGCTGGCGCTCTCTAAAATAAAATAAATAAATTTTTAAAAAAAGATTTTATTTCCAGAGAGAGAGGGAGAGGGAGAGGGAGAGGGAGAGGGAAAGAGGGCAAGAGTACAAACGGGGGGAGTAGCAGACAGAGGGAAAAGCAGGGTCCCTGCTGAGCAAGAGAAGCAGAGTCCCTGATGCAGGACTTGATCCCAGGACCCTGAGGTCATGACCTGAGCTGAAGGCAGATGCTTCACTGACTGAGCCATCCAGGCATCTCTAAATCGATCTTTTAAAAAGATAACTGAATGTTGAACTAATACTTTGGCTATATTGTATTAGATGAAATGTATTATTAAAATTAATATCCCCTTTTTTTAATGTGGCCATTAGAAAGTTAAAAATTGTACACATGAAAAAAAATTACACACATGGCTCACATTTTCTATTAGCACTATCCTGGAATGTGTACTTAAAAAATGTTTGAGATTTGAGTCAGTCCCTCAGATCGCAAATGCTGAAGAGTGAAGAATAGGATGTGGGGGGGCTAGAAAATTCCCCTAAAGATTGTGATTGCAGTTACAGGAAGCTGTACAGGCAGAGGAGTTTGCTCTTTCTTTGTCACTAAAACGAAAGCCCTTCTAAGGACTCTGGTTCCAAGCTGCAACTTTTTTTCCTTTAAGTTCCAGATAAAATGACAGTGTTTAGGTTGAGAAAGCTGTTTCCACAACTATTAAAGTGATTATGAACATATAAATACAGAAAATGTATATATATACATATCTTCACATGCATATATATACACATACCTAAATGTACATGCACACATGCATGTATTTATGTCTGGCTAACAAAATTTCTCTTATGTGTACTAAACAGTTCCATTTCTGAAATACTTAAGACAGACTCAGACTCTGCAGCACTGGTTCTCATTCTTAGTGTGAAGGTCAACTGGGGACCTTGCTAAAGTGCTGAGTTTGACCCAGTGAATGACCATACAACTTTTTTGGCATATTCACATTAATATACATTCAAATATATATTAATATAAATATCTCTATATTTCCCAATGGCGGTCTTTTGTTGGTTCATTTGTTTTATTTACCCATTGATCAAAGCGAGAACATTTGAGAACATGGGTGTTCTCTGCAAATCTATGGGCTCTCACGAATTTGGAGCCACGTGCTGTTACAGAACCTTCTTTCTACTGGATCATCTCTTCTTCAGAGGTCCCCTCGCACCTGCCTTGTTTCTACTGTACTTCATCAGTTACTGTATGATCCACTAAGAGAGAATGCTGTCAATTAAACCATGACACAGCACTGATTTTAAGATGCAGCCCTATTTCAGAGATGTCAGTATGTGGAAAACATGCATCTTTGATGGCGCACAGCATCGGCGTTCCCTAAGTCTCACCCTGAAACTCACATTGACTCGATGGCACTTCGCACGTGCCTTCCTCATACCTCATTTCGTGATGGCTCTTCCAACTACTCTCTCTTCTTCTCTTCTGTATCTCAGCGAGCAACACCATCATCTCTAGGTGATTCTCATGTAGAGGGTTCTCGGTCTGCACTGAGACTTCAAGGAAAGCATTCTATAATCACTGGTGCTGCCGCAGGCCTTACGGCTGTCATTCAAGAGTTTAACATTTCACTGTCACTGTTTTCCTTCTGGTAATTTATAAATATGCCAATAAGGGCATCAACCAGCCTCAAAATGCTTCGTCAAGAATCACTCTATACTTATTTACTTAGAGAAGTGCCTGTTTGATACTGTTTCCTGTTCCTTATCTTAAAACTGTCAAATAAGGACAAAATATTCCCAGCTTCTGCTTCAGTATTTAAATATTTATTTGATTAACACTTTCAGTAAAGCATCACTTTTATGCTAACCTTTAGGAGGGAAATCTGGGTGTGAGCAAAAGGCTACAGTGAGGAAAAGGGGCCAGAAGGTAACCACTTAATTCCAATAACACAATCTTGAGACTTTTTTAAGCTGGAAAAGAACCCCACTTATTTGGATACTCTGAAATGGGTGCAGTCATAACTCAGTGCCACCACTGAGTGAACAAATACGGAATGTGTTAGACTTCATCTGTGTGCTGTCAGCACGCCGCCCCATATTTCTGATATTAACTAGAATAAATCCATTCATATACCATATTCATATATCATCCCCACTTCTAAAAGCATTTCTCCCCATAAAATAAAAATGACCATTTAAAATCTGCAGATGGTTTAAGCTGTTGTCTCAACAGTTAAGACTTAAGACTAAGAATGAAAATTTTGATAACGCTTTCTAGAAAAAATGCTTTATTTAAAAATACGATTTTTTTAAAAAAAAGAGACAACTTTTATATACAGTTACTTAGTTTAGAAACAGTCAAAAGCACAATAAAATAAACCCAGATTTAGAAATTATGATTTGTAACATGTATAATACTGATGCTAAATAAGATCGCTTAAATGTATGATTAATTCTTTCTGGCCCATCACAATTCAATCATTCACATTTGTTAAAACCAGTGGTTTGGGACTAAAGAAAAGGTTTCGTGTGAATTCCTTCCTCTTTGGGAAGGGCAGCCACTCTTACTGGCAGATACACAAAGGCAGAGGCCGGGCAGTGTGTTCGTATTTCTTTGAGTGTCTGTGTGCCCCCAAAATAACATGTCTTACCATTTTTTATTCTCTTTTTCTATCTTCTTTGAAATTTATTTATATGTGGCCATAGTGCCAGGTCATCTATACTGGGCCTTTTTAAAAGTTAATTTTTTGAAAATGGAAGTCCTTAAGCACAAGGAGCATGAATTGTTCTCGAGAGCCCAGTGCCCTTAGGATATCAACATTCAACATGATTTTGGTCTCTAAGTCAGCACTCTGAGCAGCTATGAACCAATGTTTTTAAGCATGGTACTGAAATATTTCAAAGCACATTCAAATATTCACATATCTTACAGAGATTTGTAACAAAACAGGAGAAATGGCTTATCAACCAAAGTGCTGTTAGCTACTCTATTCAAGAGGCTATCCTGATTTCACAATCCGAGTTCTTAAACTTTTTTTTTTTTTTTAAACCAACTAGTTATTGCTTCTCAAACAGGGGAATGACAGCCATCTTCCTGGAGTGTCAATTTTATTCAAAGATTCGGAGAGAAGTTAAAAATTTTTCTACTCCTAAAAAGTTCTGTTGCATATATTCATAAGCAAAATCAGAATAGTTTTAAAGATCAAACACACTACTTCAAAGAAATTACAAGTTGACATTTTAGACGACGCCCTCATACCCCATCTCCTATGAGGAGTATTTCAGTAGTAACATCTATGAATCGATGACCTAGGAGACCCTGATTTCTGGAAGTGTAGCCAGGTCCTTACAGATAGTAAATACAAATAAAACTCAAAGTCTTGACTCAATTCTCTTGAGTTTCACTTTCAAAAATAACATAATTCTCTTATAACATATAGTCCTGTCTATACTGACTGGGAAGAAAGCCAAGGAAAAAAACTCTGGACTGTTTATTTCCCATTGTTTAATAGTTAAAGGAATACTGCAGTCAGAGAAGATTGCTGCCTTACAAGTAAACATACGATATATGTCATAAAAAATAGAACTCTCGAATCCAAAGATCTGAACTTGACCCACCAAAAATAATGGAAACAGTAATTGTGCATGGTTTTACCTTCTTTCAGATTCACATTAAATTATATCGTCCCTGCTCCTACTTCCCTTTTTGTTGAAGAGGTAAACATGGTGCCTTTCAGAATTATCTGTCATTAATTATATTACCTCCTTTAAAACCCCCAATCCACCAGGGATTCTTCCTCAACCCCAAAGAGATCCTTTCGGTATGTCAAGGGGGGAAGGGCGTTAAACCCAGACTGCCTGCCAACAACTACTACTCACCACAATGAAAGCCAATGGTCATTTCTGTATAAATAACATCTATAAAGAACAAAATGAAGTTGCCAATGAAATTGTGTGAGCCGAATTTGCCAAAAAAAAATTTTTAAACAATGGGTCAATTTCATAAGGCCATGTAAGGAAATCATAATTTGTAAATCAAGTTGTCATCCAACACATTTAATAATTAAATATAGTTAAATATGATATTGGATCAAAAATGACCCTAGATAAGGATTAATCTCATTAATCCCACAACTTAATGAGACCATCCCAACCACACGTTATGACTTTAGAGGTTTCATGAGGATGCCACACTGCCCCTATACACACTTTATCATGAGCTTTAAATCGACTGTAGAGTTTTGTGGTCTTCCAGTCCCAGATGTTCAATTTTCCATTGCCATCTCCTGAAATCACATAGCTAGAATGGGAAGAGAAATAAATTCAAATTGTTAAATTCACCTTGATTAAATTGTTAAATTCACCTTAAACTGACAAAATGGATAAGAAACAGGGAGTTTATCTTTTTCATGGTAATATAAGTCAGTGTGAACACACAATGCTCAGTGAGAATAACAGAGTAGAGCTTAAAGCAGTCTATGATTTAAACTTCTACCCAAAACACTCTCCCCATCGAGCTACCAATCTGTGAGTAAAAAATGGATTAACCTGGAAGGTTGGGAAACCCAGGGGCCACAAGAGAAGCAGTATCCAATCACTCTTTAGAGAGAAACAGTGCAGTTTCTCTCTAAAAAGAGAGAACCGGCCTCACACAGCGCAGGGGACACCTGTTCTACTGTAATTGGACTCAACCACCTTCATAATTACTTTTTGGCTTCAACACTTCTGAAAATGTTTAAGACTAACTCGGAGGCAGGAGTCTACGGTATAATTCCTATCCTAAATATACAAGGTTACACAGACTTCTGGATTACTTCTCCTTATATATTTTAGTTAAGAATGAGGGAATGAATGCAGAGTTTTACTCATAGAGAGACTTTCTCCGGGTTTCACAAACAGTGCAGCCTAGAAAGACTCAAGAGCTGGATTTGAGGTCTCACCACAGAAAAGCTGCAGGAAGTTTTTAATGTCAACACTGCAAAACAGAATTAATTCTGCCAGCGTTTGATCACAGCCATCTAGTGATTACAGAAAAGCAGAGAGAAAACATGGCATAGACTGTATGCACAGGAACTTATGCTGTGGTTAAAGGGCACAGGACTAAGCAAGATAAAGAGACCCATTGAAGAACTTAAAAAAGCTAAATGTAGTTTTCATAACTTGTTCTTGTCCTTCCATCAGGCGTTGTGACAATCTGCATAGTAATCATGCGATTACGTATGGGACAGTGATTTTTAAACTGTTACTATTTGTACAACATTGGTTTATGTCATCACATTTGAATACGAGAATATAAAAGAAAATTTAAACTTACCTCATGTCTGGTGAAAAGTCCACCTGACAAGCATAACCCGCTACCATATGGCCCTTAAAAATTTTTTTCTTATTCAATCTAAATCTGTTCTGTGCTCCAAAAATTAAGATTTGGTTGTCCATCGATTGGCAGGCTAACCATTTCCCTGTGAATTCAATAAATGAGACATATTAGAGCAAGACTGAAAATTCTGAAAAGACTTTTTATTTTCAGTCTGTTCAGATGTTAATATTCTTTTGTTCCCAATTGCTTTATAATAATAAGAAAATGAATTTACCATACCAGCTATAAAGTGTTACAAATCTGTCACTGACAAGAGGGATTTATATATAAAGAAGTAATGGATTTCGCTCAAATAATCCCATATCATTGAGCACTCTTCATATAAAAGCCTTTTTTGTTTGAATAAGGATATGTAGAAATTCTGAGTTTAGCATGAACAAAACTAAAGAAAATTTTATGAAATGAAATTAATTTTAGGAGTAAGCACAGACAAGAGAACCACGGGGGAAAAGAGACTTATCTGTTAATTATGGGAAAAGGAAAGATTAATGCTAGGTAAGAAAACCTAGGATTATTAAATAAAACCATACAAAAAAGAGGTATCGGAACTGTTCCTGAAAGGCCAAACTGCTTTTATCTACCCAAGATTCACCGAAGTCTCTAGAGCCCAAACTGCAGTTCTCTTCTTGCATCCGACATACTTGCACACTTATTAAGGAAGGGAATGCTCTTAACAATATTCAATCTGAGAGGGTAGATGGCCTTGTTCAAGATGGGCACAATATTTGTAACGGGGAGTGTAAAAATTACTACATAAGGTGTAGAGAGAGACAAATGTGACGGTATACAACGTGGTGGTTATCAAAATCAGACCCAGTTAGGTGGCTCTTCTCATAAAAATCATAGGGTGCTTGACAAAAATGATCACTGAGCTGCCTGTGGCAGATGCCTGGATGGAAGAGCAAAGGATTTCTTGCCGCCTCTTCCTTGCTCTACACTCACAGGAGCTATGGGAGTTAACAGGGGCCTCGGTGACAGTGCTGCCCAGACATCAGACCGTCTACTCCAACACCCTCATGGACAGGGCTGAGTCAGTACACTGTCAGGATATCTGCAGTATAAGTTACTTCGTACTTAGAAGGCGATGCTCTATTGAACAGAAAACAGTCGTAGCTGGATTTATCTTTTTTATTTTGCCTGAGAACATCTTTTATAGTAAATTGCTAAAGTATTCTTATTACGGGGAACAAGATCAAAATTGTCTATCCTCTGAAAGAAAAAGAGCTCACAATAAAATCACTAAATGATTGAACATGATTCTGCTGGAAAGAAAATTATTAAAAAAACAACAACAACAACAAAACCCTTATTCTCAGATGGAATGTTCCGTCAGTGTTAGCTGCAGTTCACTGTTTCTCCTCCTCCTTCTTCTTCTCTTTATTATTATTTTTAAAAACAAGAGAATGGGTGAGGTGACTCACAGATGAAAACCAGTGACTATTTTTAATATCGAAAAGGTTTCCTTATACAAGTACGGCCCTGTGACAGACTTCCCCTAGGAGGAAACGGCCAAAGTTCTTTTGAATACAGAAATCACACTTTGTCTTAGAGGCTCTTTTCAAACCACATTCTACCTACTTACTCACCGTTTGGAGACAAAGTCACCGCGGGCATCGAGTGCATACTGGGCTCTGCTATATACTTGAAATCCACAGGGATGTCCCTAAAATTTAAAAAACAGCTTCTCAGAATTAAGTAATTTCTAAAAAAGTACCTTTGGAAGAGTTCTCTCCTAAACTAAAGAGATATTCTTGAGATTATATATTTAATTAACCTTTCATGAGACTTCCTGGGAGGAAGGAAAAAAAAAAAATCACAAAATGGCCTCCTGTTGCCTGTTACCAGTCTTGTACTTCACAAGTGCCTTTCCATGATAATTATAACAGTGTTAGTGACTTAGTTTTCCAACTCTATTTGACTTAAACTTTGGCCTTTATGTTAAAAAAAAAAAATGTCTGTGATTGAAGTCCTCTGACAATGAACTCATCCAAAAATGTACCATGGTAGGCAGCAGCAAGATGTCTGAGGCAAGCCTACAGGGAGGGAGGTGTTCTTAGTTTACCTGCCAGTCAGCCTTAACTTGTTAACTCTGCAAGCAGGTGAGAGGGTTAAAGAGGCTTCGGCAGTGCAAGGGGATAGTGGGCAAAGCTATAGAGGGATCTGCAGGCAGGCAGAGCCCATCTGGAAGTAATGAGATTTCTGAATGGGTAAGGGAGATTTCCTTTCCTGGGTACCTGGTACCCAGGCACCGGGGCATCTTCTATTATTCTACATGTATATGGTGCAGGAGAATAGTGCATTAAAGAAATTCTTAGGGGCACCTGGGTGGCTCAGTGGGTTAAGCCTCTGCCTTTGGCTCAGGTCATGATCTCAGGGTCCTGGGATCGAGCCCCGCATCGGGCTCTCTGCTCAGCAGGGAGCCTGCTTCCCCCCTCTCTCTCTCTGCCAGCCTCTCTGTCTACTTGTGATCTCTCTCTCTCTCTGTCAAATAAATAAATAAAATATATATATAAAAAAAGAAATTCTTATATGAGTGACACAAAGAATAAAACAAAGACAACAAAAATCCAAAACTAGTCACCTAGAGCCGTGAAAAAGTTCCAAATGCCTTTTTAATATTCTCCATGAAAAAAAAAAATCTCTTTAGTAATTCTGAAGGATCTTGGTCTTGTTGCTTTTCGTGAGTGACCAGAAATGTCTTTTTTACAGAGTAACGTGTGGAAATCTGCTGAATAACAGAATATCAAGCAGCACTACCACTTTCTAACTATGGTTCAAGTTCCAAAGCTTTGATTAGTTAGAATAACAATAATTATAATAATAATTTGCCTTTACATAAGGATATTCTCTATCCATCTATCTACCCATCCAGAAGAAGCAAATGATTAGAAAAAACTTCTATGAGACTGTTGGTTAGAACAAAGTATTTTTAGGTGTAACCTGGGGAACAGTATCATTTATCAAATTTCCAACCCTTTATTCCTCTCTAAAATACCAATGAGAAGTGACATTCAAAATAACCCACATGTATTGAAAAGAACCTCAGTATGAAAAAGGTTCAACTGTTTTTTCCTCATATAAAATTATTTGCCAATAATAATCAATAACATAGATTAAAACAGAAGAGCATTTCTAAATTAGCCAGAGTCTAGGTTCAGATCAATCAATGTTTTCCTAAAAGTAAACAAACAAACAAAAGACTATATACACAATCCCTTATTTCAAGGACTGGATACAGTGAGGTCTAGAACAAGAAATGGGTCTGAGCACTCTGTGAACATTGTTAACTGCTAGTGAAAATGTCTGCTGGGCATAGTTACATTTAATAAACGCAACACTATTTTCTCATTAGAAACTAATTCAGTATAATAAGCTAGTAATTTATATCTTACATATAATCTTCAATCTGGAAATGAACTCTTTGAAAAAAACCTTAATAAAAAACAGTCTGAGGGGTTTGAAGTGGCGGGGGGGTGGGAGGTTGGGGTACCAGGTGGTGGGTATTATAGAGGGCACAGCTTGCATGGAGCACTGGGTATGGTGAAAAAATAATGAATACTGTTTTTCTGAAAATAAATAAATTGGGAAAAAAAAAAAAATCTGTGAAATTTTAGGCACCTGGGTGGCTCAGTGGGTTAAAGCCTCTGCCTTTGGCTCAGATCATGATCTCAGGGTCCTGGGATCGAGGCCCACTTCAAGCTCAGTGAGGAGCCTGCTCCCCCCCACCCGCCTACTTGTGATCTCTCTGTCAAATAAATAAATAAGATCTTTTAAAAAAAATCTATGAAACTTTAAAGATACAAGATAAACAGTAGGATCAACATCTGTCAAAGTTTCTTCTAAAAATATTTTAATGTAATAAATACCTTTGGGAAAAAAAATGTCTATGATACCTCATGAATCCAGCCAATTAGCATACCAGGCTGTTCAATATCTAATGATAACCTCTTATTCTCCTTTAAAATTGTCTAATAATCTTAATAATATAGCATTGTTTATGAAAACCAGGTTTCCCTTAGTTTGTTTTCTTGTATCATTGTGCTACTCTTAGCAGGCACAGGGTGTGAAAGTTTGGCAAACATCATCCATCTGAGGGTCCTAGTAATAAGAATTTTCCTACTGTTGGGGTCAGTTTTCACTTTGAGGTGGTCGGAGCCTCCCTTTCTGCAAGCTGCCAGTAACACTAGGAATCACCTTCACGGATGGATGTATGTGGTAAAGGTCAGCCCTAGGGATACTGAGGTGATTTTGCTTCCTATTTGGCTTTGTAGCAAGACTGATGCTCACGTTTCCTTCTGACTCACTAAACTGGATGCAAGTTACCTTCTCTCCCCACTAGACCCTTCATCATCTAACTAACCAGCCATATGATTAAGAATGCAAGACGTGCATATTTTATGTAAGCCTCACGGTATGCATGAGGCAAAAACTTACTGATACACAAAAGAGAAACAGAAGGAAATCAAAGCATACTACTATAGAAAAATCATCAAATCACAAAGGAAGGGAGGAAGAAAGAAAGGAACAAAGGAACTACAAACAACCAGAAAACAATGAACAAAATGGCACTAGTAGAAGTCCAGACCTCTCAATAATTACCTCAAACGTAAATGGACTAAATTTACAAAAGACTCAAGTTAGTTGAATGGAAAAAAAAAAGACCCAACTATATACTGTGTATAAGAGACTCACTTCAGTTTGAAGGACTGACAGTGGAAGGATAGAAACCATATTCCTTCCATGAAAATGGAAACTAAAAGCCAGGGTAGTTGCTATGCTTGTATCAAACAAAATAGACTTTAAGCCAAAAACTACAATAAGAGACAAAGAAGGCCATCAATTCATTAAGAAGATATAACAAATACAAATATTTATACACCCAACATCAGACCACCTAAACACATAAAGCAAATGTTAACAGACCTGAAGGGAGAAATAGATAGCCAGCAATACAATAATACCAGGGGACATCCATACTCCATTGTCAACAACAGACAGGGCATCCAGACAGAAATAAGGAAACATTGCACTTAAATGACACATTACACCAGATGGTCCTAACTGATGTATATAGAACATTCCACCAAACAGAGCAGAATACACATTCTTCTCAAGTATGTATGAAATATTCTCCAGGATAGATCATATATGATGCCACAAGACTATCTTTAATATAGTTAAAACTGAAATCATATCAAGCATCTTTTCTGACCACAAAGGTATGAAACTGGACATCAATTACAAGACAATTGGAAAATGTACAAGTATGTGGAGATTAACAACACACTACTAAACAAAACATGGGTTAAAGATGAAAACAAAAGGGAAATCAAAACCTATCTTGACACAAATGAAACAGAAACACAACATACCAAAACTTATGGGTGCAGCAAAAGCCAGTGGGAAGTTTATATTGATAAATACTTACATTAAAGAAGAAGAATCTCAAATAAACAACTTAACTTTACACTTCAAAGATCTTGCCAGGAAAAGAAGAACAATCTAAGACCCAAGTTAGCAGAAAGAAAAAAAATACAAATGTCAGGGAGAAAACACATGAAATAGGGACTAGAGATAATAGGAAAGATCAATGAAACTAAGAGCTGGTTTTCTGAAAAAGAAAATTAATAAACATTTAGCTAAACTAAGAAAAAAAGAGAAAAACAAAAACAGAAATGAAAGAGACATTATGACTGATAACAGTGAAGCACTAATGGTCACAAGAAACTACTATGAACAATTATATACCAACAAATTAGAAAACCTGGAAGAAATGAATAAATTCCTAGAAACACGCAACTTACCAAGACAGACTCATAAGATATAGAAAATCTGAACAGACCAATGATAACTAAGGAGATTGAAACAGTAATCAAAAACCACAAAAAATGCCCAGGACCAGATGGCTTCAGTGGTGAGGTACAGTAAACATTTAAAGAAGAATTAACAGTAATCCTTCTCAAACTCTTCCCCCCGAAAAAAACAGAAGAGGAGGGAACACTTCCAAACTCATTTTTTAAGGCCAGTATTACCCTGATGCCAAAGCCAGAAAAAGACACTACAAGAAAACTATAGGCCAACATCCCTAATGAATATAGGTGCAAAAATACTCAGTACAGAGGCGCCTGGGTGGCTCAGTGGGTTAGGCCTCTGCCTTTGGCTCGGATCATGATCTCGGGCTCCTGGGATTGATCCCCGCATCGGGCTCTCTGTTCAGCAGAGAGCCTGCTTCTCCTCTCTCTGCCTGCCTATCTGCCTACCTGTGATCTCTCTGTCAAATAAATAAAATCTTAAAAAAAAATACTCAGTACAATTTTAGGAAACTGAATTCCACAGTACATTAGAGGAATCATATACCATGATCAAGTGGGATTTATCCCTGGGATGCAAGGATGGTTCAATATATACAAATCAATGAAATACAAATGGGAATGATAAAAAACATCATACAATAATCTCAAAAAATGGACAACATTCAATATCTTTTCATGATAAAAAGTCTCAATAAACTGGGTACAGGGGGAACGTAGCCACATGTGACAAGCCCACAGCTAACATCATACTTAAATGTGAACGGCTGAAAGCTTTTACTCAGGATCAGGAAGGATGTCTGCTCTAACCATTTTTAGTCAACGTAGTACTGAGTGTCCTAGCCAGAGCAATCAGGCCAGAAGAAAAAGGCATCCAAATAACAAAGAAGTAAAACTGTCTCTGTTTGCAAATGACATAGTATTATATATAGAAAACCCTAATGATTTCACACGCACACACACACACACACAAACTGTTAGAACCAATAAATGATTCAGTGAAGTTGCAGAATACAAACTCAGTATTAAAAAAATCAGTTGCATTTCTAGACACTAACAATGAACTCTTGGAAAGAGAAATTAAGAAAACAATCCCATTTGTAATAGCCTCAAAAAAACAAGAAAATACTTGGGAATAAATTTAACCAAGGTGAAAGATCTGTACTTTTCTTTTGCTCGTCATATTTCGCTGACCAATGTTCTAATTTCGAAAGCACACGCAGGTGTTCTTAGAGCTCTGTAACTGCTGCTTCATTTAAATATTTACCAATTTCGTTTAAACCAGTCCACGTTTTAAAATGGAGCTGAAATATCATCTGAAGATAGAAACATCTGAAAGTTTAAGTATAATCAAACTGTGTATAAACAAAACAAGTACACGGATATGTTTATGCTTCAGACTATGGTGCAAGTAACGTAAGGCGGCTCATATAAAACTTGAGGTCTGTATGGGATTCTTGGCATGTATCATCATTTCTGATGTAAAAAAGATCTTAGTTATGAGACAGTCTCAAATCTTGGACTTTAAGGATGACATTAAAACTGTGGATAGAGGGGCGCCTGGGTGGCTCAGTGGGTTAAGCCACTGCCTTCGGCTCAGGTCATGATCTCAGAGTCCTGGGATCGAGCCCCGCATCGGGCTCTCTGCTCAGCAGGGAGCCTGCTTCCCTCTCTCTCTCTCTCTGCCTGCCTCTCTGCCTGCTTGTGATCTCCGTCTGTCAAATAAATAAATAAAATCTTTAAAAAAAAAACAAAACAACTGTGGATAGAGTACACAGCTGGCGCTCCATGAGTGGGGGCAGTCTGAAGAGGTTTACTGGTGGTGAGCGGGGGACAAACTGCAGTTCAATCACACGAAACCTTCAATTACCCAAATTTCCCTGACGAGGGTTAGGGACCTGCTCAGTTCCCCAGAGAGACTCAGTTTCAGAAGCAAACTCCTGGCTTCCCACTTCTTAAAGCAGAGCATCTTCCGGGGTGGGAAGTCACACTTTTTAGGCCCTGCAAGGCTGTAACCACGGCTGAGCTGTGTTTTGCAACGGACTATAAAAACGAGCTGGGCGCCATCCAAACATTCCTTTGAACAAAAAGACTCTTACATATTTCTTCATAAATAAATGAAAAAACATGATCTATGATACTTAGTGAAATCAGTTTTAGTATTTCTTTAGGAAAGTTTTCCTTTCTCTCTCAAGGAAAGCAAAACTAACCAACATATTCTACAAATAAAACATTTGATTTTTACCATTATGTGTTAGGAATGGCAGGACACAATGGGTGATGGCCTGGGGCCATTTTCGGTACTGAATAATCATAATGTAGACATTTAAAAACTTAAGAGATTTTTAAGTATTCTTTCTTTTTTGGGGTTGACTCTGAGGTCAGGGTCTAATATTTAATTCCAATGGTGAATAACAGGGTCTATACATTTGTGGGTCCTACATCGCATCAGTCATTTTGCAAAGACAAAGTACCTAATAAACAACGAAAGGCAACACAATATAAACTTTTCACCAATGCAAGAAAAATGGCTCAAAATATATAACCTGTAGATAGACTGCTTGAAGACTATGAAATGTAGCATGTCTAAAGTTTTATTTCCATATTCTGGGTACTTAAATGTTTAAAACAGTTTGGTTGGCAAGCCAGATATCGTAGTTGTGGAAATATTCACATGGTTGCCTATTAGCAGGCTTTTCTTTGGCTACATATTTTTAAATTGCTTGATATAACTATAAATCAGATATTCTACTGACAAACACTCACCATTCCCAAACTCTTAGGCTCTTATCATCGGATGTGCTCACAAATCTCCTGTTCTCGTCAACAAAAACAATGGTGTTGACGGCCCCCAAGTGCCGGTCATATTCCTGAACAATTTCCCCACTTCGAATGTCCCACTGTAGATCAAACAAGAGAAAAGGTAAAGACAGAAGTGGAGCAGATGTGAAAATAAAGACCAGAACTATGGAAAGTGAAGAAAAAGATCTCTAAACATAATGACTGTTTTCTACTAAAAACAGACCATTAGCAGCAAGCACTAAACAAGTTAACATTCCTTATTCCATCCCCTTAATACAACATAAACTATAGGAATCTTAATAAAAAATATTGTAAAAAAGATTTACCTGCACAATCTTTTTATCAGACATACCAGCTACAAAGAGATTTTGCTTATCTTCATCGGGATTAAATTTGACACAATAGGGCACTTTTCGGTTTGTAAATCTTGATATACACTGTCCTAAAACCAAAGACTCAAGTTAAAGTAGGAAACAGAAATTTGACCACTTCAAAGACAGCCCGAGGATTAAAATCTAGAGATCATTTACTTAATACATTTTGGAGAAGGCAGACTGCTTGTTCCTTACTATAAACTCTAATGTTCCTTTTCACAGATTCCTTATGATTAAAAATATTTTTTTCAAAAGTAAATCTGGATCATCGACTGCAGAAGAGAGAAAGTGATTATGATGGGGAGCCAGAGTTGAGAACTACTGTGGGGTAAGCGCAGGGGCTCTGGCATCAGAGAGACGTTGGTTTAAATCAGTTCAGCCACTTACGAGCTGTGTGGCTCTGGAAAAGTTCCCCCTTTAAGCCTCAATTTCTTCATCTATAATAATAATAGTAATTATATGGCTATTTTTAAGAATTGGATGTGATGCTGGATACAAGTGCCTAGTACAATGCCTGGTAAACAGTAAGTGTTTGATAAATATTAGCTATTATCTTTACCCTTAGAACTTGGTAAGATGAAAGATGGTCTTCTAATTATGCAAAATTATAGTAGCCACAATGTACTAAAATAATTAACATCTGTGAATACATTAAACCACCTGACCCGTGGGTCTGTAGACAGACTTACTTTGTAATTAACAGGGGCAATTAATTCTGTTCATCAGACATTTATTGTGCTTCTACTATGTGCAATGCAGTGTTCTTGGTGGTGGAGGGGAACAAGAAGATAATTAACTCATCTACGGAAGATTTCAAATTTGCTTGCCTATCAGGATGTTCGCTTTATAAGTTGCATTTGATAGAAACAAAGGTTCAGAGTAAAAGAGCTACTTATGTAGCTGAGTTTGAAATCTATGAACATTTCATGGTATTAGCTGACAGTCGATGATACAAGAATGAGCAGCTACAGAGGCACCATTTTGCCACAGAAGAATGCTCAATGTTCTATGATTTATACATGCTAATTTGTAAGATAAATGCATACTGGCATTAGTATAAGTGAGCTCTTACCTGTCTCTGTGTCCCAGAGCTTAAGGTACCTGTCGTAAGCTGCGCTGAGGAACTGCGTCCCTGCAGTATTAAAGCAGATGTCCCTAACGGCTTTGCTGTGGCCTAAGGCAGGGACAACAGAAATGGAAGTGAGGGGAAGGATTTTCTCTTAAAACAGAAACACCATGAGAGAAATAGCATTTGCAAACCACCCTGTGAGTCTGAATCTCTGGAATCCTATCCTGACTTACTGACGCAGAATATGGTAGGTGTGGGCTTGGGAACCTAAGTGGTTTTTTATTTCTCCTTCAGAAAGCTCCCTAGGTGTTTCTGATGCCTAACATTTAGGTAAGAGCCAAGAGAAAAGATCTAACATTTAGAGTTTGTCAAAGAAATATTTTAATATGCAGTATACATAATTGATGACTAAGCAGCCAAGAATTTAAGGAAACATAACAGACCAATTATTGCTAACAAAAGAGGAGGGCCTAGTGACATTTGGGAGGTTCGTTCTCCAGATTATTCACTAAGTGAAACAAAGCGACCCAATCCTAAAGTTCATGGAATCATAGCTCTTCTCCAATACCTGCAGATTTCTGTGATCAAGTTACCAGGTTTCAGAGAAGTGACTTCAGAACCTCAAGAGACTAAGTCTTTTGGAATCTAACATTAATGTCTATCTTGTTTTAAGATACCATCTCGACAATAAATTAACTTAAAGGTGCTTTGCTTGGAAACCAGTCTGCCAGACCAAGCCACTCTTTTGAAAGTTACAGGGACGAATAAAATGTGGCTAAATCAAAGCAGAAACTTCTGTTTTTTACCACCCCTCATGACCAAGACTGACGCAATATGGGTTGCATGAATCGTCAGCCACACACAGCAGCCCTGGACCGCCATCACCAGTGAATTCTTTTTTTTTTTTTTTCCAATTTATTTATTTTCATACCAGTGAATTCTAATTGGGCTATGTGTGACAGTAATTAGGGATTCTTTTCTTTTCTCCCCCCGATTTATTTATTTATTTTCAATTTATTTATTTTCAGAAAAACAGTATTCATTATTTTTTCACCACACCCAGTGCTCCATGCAAGCCGTGCCCTCTATAATACCCATCACCTGGTACCCCAACCTCCCACCCCCCCCCACCACTTCAAACCCCTCAGATTGTTTTTCAGAGTCCATAGTCTCTCGTGGTTCACCTCCCCTTCCAATTTACCCCAACTCCCTTCTCCTCTCTAACACCCCATTGTCCTCCATGCTATTTGTTATGCTCCACAAATAAGTGAAACCATATGATAACTGACTCTCTCTGCTTGACTTATTTCACTCAGCATAATCTCTTCCAGTCCTGTCCATGTTGCTACAAAAGTTGGGTATTCATCCTTTCTGATGTAGGCATTCTTTTCTACAGCAAGAGTTCCCTCTTCCAAAACTGGTCATTTCGTTTTCCACTGAAAAACTATCTGCTGGTTAGATAGTTTCTCCATCTGTCCGCTATGGAGACCAAGTCCATTATGCGTACAAGATGGAGACCAAGTTCACTATACATACAAGATGGAGACCAAGTCCACCACATGTACAAGATGGAGACCAAATCCACCATATGTACAAGATGGAGACCAAGTCCACTATATATACAAAAGGCATTTTGTTCCCATCTGCTGCTTAGAGTCTCCCTGTAGAATGCTCTGGCACCTTGGGCAGTATTCATTTGTTCAGCAAGGTCCCAAAATTCTAACAAGGCATGCAGAATGGACTCCCACTTATCTAAAAACAGAGCCACTACAAATCACACAAAAATTCAGTAACGTACAGTTACATTTGGAAACGTAACCGACCTTCACATGAAATCTCACAAAGACAGTAAACTATCGTCTACCCAAAAGGCTAGTTGGCCACAAAGCTGTTCTCTTTTTGGCCTGTTTTCTCCTTCAAGGAGTTCGCTCAGTCTTATAATTTTGTGTGCTTTAGCTGCTGATTCCTAACCTCTTTTCGAAGCTCAACACCAGGCTAACTGCTCACTGGACATGTGCATCTCCATACTCCAAAGGCAGTTCAGGTTTAACAAGTGACACGTCGTCATTGTCTTATGTCCCCTCTCATGGCCAATGGCACCCCGTTCAGTCAACCAGCTGGGAGTCACCCTAGATTTCTGCTTCACTCTTATTACTCACATTCAGTGACTAAGTCCTGCTGATTTTAACTCTTCATGGTTCTTTTCCTCACCATCATCTGCTTTAGGCCAGGCTCTCATGGTCTCTAATCCAGGCCAATGACATAACCCTGTCATTTGTCTCCCTGCCTGCAGGCTTGCCCTCCCAGGACATCTTCGTACTACCACTGTGACTTCTGTAAACTTCAGATTGGACCGAATCAATTTCCTCAAGAGCAGTTTAATGGCAGGCTTTCCAAGGCCCTCTGCATAGATTCTCCACTCCTCACTGATGGCACCCAAGGTCTGTCATGCTCTGCTTCTGGTTATACTGCTGTTCCCTCTTGGCACATCTCACCGTGTCCCCTCCCTGGTAATTCTGCATTATACCTGGCTGTCCCAAAGAGCATGCTTTCTCAGACCCCTTTCGCTTCTGCTCTGCTCTCTTTTTTTGTCTATGTGTCTATGTGGAAGGACATCCTCTTCAAGACTCAGTTTGAGTCCTTGAAGACTTCCCTTCGTTAGCAGTGTAGTAACATTATGGTCAATGATGGAGTTTAAAAAGTTTTTCCAAACAGATTATAGACAGAAAAGAAAGGAGTATTACCAATAAATGTTCGCAGACAGCGTCTGTCTCCATAAACCTCCCAGAGCTGGGGAAAAAAACACACAGAAATATTAAATTGAATACAAGACTTCCATAGAATGACAAGTTTCAAGCAAGAGCAACAACCATCTGCCAGCTATGTGTGTGCATGTCTGCGGGTACTGGGATTTAACCAAAGGCATCATACATTAAACACACACACACACACACACACCCCTGAGATCTGACAAAGATACAGCAAAATATCAAGAGCACTTAGGTGGAGCTGATACAAGTGATCTTCCCTTTCTTCTTATTCTTTTCTATATTTGACATATTTTCCATGATGAAAAGTTTCTATTTATGTAATATGAGCTACTTCCAGAAGAACTAAATGTTATTTATTTTTTTTTAAAGATTTTATTTATTTATTTGACAGAGAGAGATTACAAGTAGGCAGAGAGGCAGGCAGAGAGAGAGAGGAGGAAGCAGGTGCCCTGCGGAGCAGAGAGCCTGATGTGGGACTCGATCCCAGGCCCCTGAGATCATGACCTGAGCTGAAGGCAGCGGCTTAACCCACTGAGCCACCCAGGCGCCCCAGAACTAAATGTTATTAAAACTGCCATGTTTATAACATTTTGGTACTGAAGACATTTTTTGAACTTTCTAAAGTAACAAAATATTATAGAAGCTATATGAAAATGATGATCTAAAGTATAATAGGCTAATAATTCTCATCATACCTAAAGTGAATTAATACATACAATAGCTTCAAAACTCCCTTTATTCTTTCTTCTTTTTTTTAAAGATTTTATTTATTTATTTGTCAGGGAGAAAGAGCACAAACAGGGGGAGTGGCAGGCAGAAAAAGAAGCAGGCTCCTCGCTGAACAAGGACTCCATCCCATGCAAGACTCCATCCTAGGACCCTGTGACCATGACCTGAGCTGAAGGCAGACGCTTAACCAGCTGAGCCAACCAGGCACTCCTAAAACTACCTTTATTCTTGCGTGCCTCAAATCTAATCCTCAATAATGTTACAATTGTTCTAAAAGAAACAGCACTCTGGTCACCCATGCCAGGAGGATAAAGTCTCAGTCCCCACAGCACAGCAGGCAAGGACCTCTAGCACCTGATCCTTCGCTGATGCCTGTCACCATTCTGTATCTCTGATTCAAGACTCCAGCAGCCACAAACTCACAGTGTTCAGGCCATGTCTATCTACTACTATTACCTACGCTCCCCTCACCCCCACCACTTTTTATTTAGTTACCTTTCTGCTGAAGGACGTTTCCTCTTAGAAACCAGAGCTTTCCACCTGACTCTATAACTATCATTTACATCATAATGAAATGATCACCCTGAGGGCAGGGACAGGGCCTTGCTAAGTTTTCAGTCTCAGCCCCTTGCATGTAATGGATACCTAGTAAATGTTTATGCATGTGAACAAAATTGAATGCTAGGCTTTTTTAAGACCTTCATCTCAATTAACATAGCTTGTATTAAGTCAAAGTTAAAGGAAACAAAGGGGGGCGCCTGGGTGGCTCAGTGGGCTAAAGCCTCTGTCTTCAGCTCAGGTCATCATCCCAGGGTCCTGGGATCCAGCCCCGCATCAGGCTCCCTGCTCCCCCCTCTCTCTGCCTGCCTCTCTACCTACTTGTGATCTCTGTCTGTCAAATAAAAAAATAAAATCTTAAAAAAAAAAAAAAGGAAAAAAGGTTTTCACTCTAAACAGTTTGGCCTTTGATTTTAAGCTACTGAGTAGAGACAAATGCCTAAATGATTGCTCTCATCAAGAAAAGCTACCTTCATATATTGTTAATATCCATGAATTGTTTACAAAGAGTAAAATTTTAATGATTCAACTTTCCAAGCCTCAAGAGTATTACAGAGTTGATATTTCTTGACCATCATAACAAACTAGACACAGAAGACACACAAAAAGATAACTATTCTTTCAGATTTACGATTTTTAAAAAAGGCTTTCCCCATGTTCAAGCTGACATGCTGTGGCAAGTAAATTTTTCCCCACATACTCTATAGCAGAAATCTAACTTAAGGTGGAGCCTCCTGAGACGAAAGAAACTGAAAGAAGAAGCTAGGAGCGTTTCTGCTACTTGGTATCTACTTGCATTTATAAGAAAAAGTGTGAATTACATTATCTGCTTTCTAAAATGGGATTTCTAATGCGTGTTCTCTCTAGCTCATATGGTTCTGAGGAAAAAATGAACTTAGTTACATATCCAAAACCTCTTAAAAAATGCATTACTAGTGGTTAAATATTTGTGTATCTAAAACCAAAGTGATTGATTACATTCTAATCAGTTATCTAGGCTTACAAAAGAGCCTAGCCAATTGGACCACAGAGCCACACATGTTTGGAAGGAATTCATAAATGGCTGTATTCACGGGGCCTAAGAGAAAATAATTAGGCTCTAATTGCCTATCAAACACAAATTTCTTTATAATTAACCAAACAGACTTCACCAAAGCACTAGCTCTGCAGCATTCCTACTCTGTCACTGAAAACTCACCTTGATTTTACAGTCCATGGAACAAGACAGCAATAAATGGCCAGAGAGAGGAAATAATCTGACGGCACTGACGCCCTATAAAAAGGTATTACAGTAATCAATCAACTGAAATGAAACATAAGGAAAGGACAGTATATTTTTAGGCCATCTAATTTACTTTTTTCTTCATTCCAAAAATCATGCCCCAGAATAAGCTTTGTTAGTATTCCAAGAACAGCCTTTTTGACACTAAACTTTTGAAGATACGTTCTTTAACCTTTAATACCAGCTTTCTCACCCAAGGGAATTCTTAAGTCAATCAAGTTGCTAATGCTCTCTCTCCTCTTCCTTCTTTTACTCAGTTCCTTTGCTCTTTGCTAAAAGCTGGGAATTATCAGTTGGAATAGTGCAGATGACAAGGAATATCAACATCAGAAGTTTCAAGTCTCCTGCCTCTGCCTTAGTCTCAATATGATCATAGTTTATAAACCAGAAACCATCTAATCTTCTCTTAAGCACGGTAATCCCAAGAGCTAAGGTAGAATTACTGATATTTTGGTGCTACTACCAACCCATTATTCACTGACATTGCACCCTAGAAAAAGCAGAATGTGCCAGGAATTTCTAGGGAAAGTCTTGGGCTACGAGAACACTGAATTCTGAATGGTATGTCATGGCCAATCCCTATGACAAACCTGCTTACCTTCGTATGTCCAGACCACACATGAATTTGCTTTTTGGGAAGGTAACACTTCTCAGGTGGCACAGTCGACCGAAGATTAACACCAACATCCTGAGGTATGTGAAGATAGGATCTACCTTGGTAGTCATACATTTCTTTAACTGAAACAAGACAAAGGAAAGCAGTGAACAAATACAAGCTAAACCAGATAAACCTGTATCCTTAAGGATACAGATAACCTATCTGCATCCTTAAGGATACAGTTAAAACCTATCTGTATCCTTAAATGATAACAATTTACTCACAGGGCTATTGTTCCTTATTAAGGTTTAGGTAACAACACTCTGATGAAGTTAAAACTAAGAGTCAGCTAAAATTGAGCTGTTTGAAATCCCTGCTATTATTTACAATTAGAGGTAGTATTTTGGAATTTCTAAATACCCAGAGAATATCAGTCCTTTAAATAAGATGTATAGTTCTTTTACTTAGTTACACATTTTAATGATATTTAAAGAAGATTTCACTGCAGCATAATTATATCGAGGGAAGAAGAGAAAATGCTTGGGCCTTGTGAGTCACTGGCAAAGACCCAGAAGCAAAACAGGATAGAAAAGAAGTTAAAACAAAAATATCAACTATCCTTTTTCCCTGACTTCCTCTTTTGTGCCCTTCCAGGTTCCTTTTCCATTCTCTTTTCCACTTTGAACACAAAGTTTGCAGTGAAGTCACTAGCGGGACTTAAATTGCATACTGTGCATAAAGCATTTAGTAACCTGCCTGCCACACAGTAAGTCCTGAGTAGCTGTTGGCTGTTAATTTGATTACGGCTGCAAGCACCATAGTATTAAATTGCGTCCTTGGAGAGAAAACTGGAGTTTGAGAAACCAAATATGGACTCATCAAACCTAAATATTTGATATTTGTGATCTAACATTAGAATAATCAATACAATGGTACTAAATTATTCTTTACAGTTTGATAATCACTACATAATTTTCCAAATATAACTGGTTATGAATGAACCAGGAACATTCTAGAATATTTATAAATCCTTTTGGAATACATTTCCTGAATATGCATTTTCTTCCACATATCAAAATTAGTCTGAGAATCTTAATCTCCAGTCTATTCACATGAAAAACAAAGTTTTTCTTTTAAAGTATAACTTAGTTATGAATGATATATATATCTCTGGAGATAAGGGTTAAAAACAAAAGAGTAAAGTGACTGAGGGAAGAGTCTGTTCTTAGGAAAGAACAGATTATAGACAATTCAGATTTCTTCTTTACTATTTTTAAAAATTCACTAGCACTTCAAAGAATCATCTGTGGTGATCATTAATCATGTTATTTTCTCTCCTTTATTAGAATATGAAGAGTCTGCTGTAATTTCTTTGAGATGCAAATTGCCAAATATAATTATTCTTAATATAGTGAAGTACAGCAGCTGATTAGTAAGGGCAGTTGATACATATGAACAGAGAACAGACCGAATATATGAAAGTTTATCATGAAAATGAAGAGGCATAAGAAATATATTACCATGTAGGATTGTCTTCTCCTCCCCAGGTTTCTCTTCTTCCTGTTTGCCTTTTTTCTGCCTCTTTGCTGTAATTTCATCCAATTCTTTTTGTTCTTCCTAAGGAAATTAAGGAGTGAACTTTGAAATGGATGTTCTAGAACCCCACTGTGCCCAAAGCTGCTTATAAATACTTTATACTGAGCTCCAATTTTGCGTGAAACAATAGCTGTTACATATGTCTCCTGGGATAATAGTCTCAACTCTCTGACTGATTACAAATGACATGAAACACATAATGGGTACTAGTTAATACTTTTAAACTCATTTTATACAAAACCCACCTTTCTGTAACACCTAGAAACAAATTTATTGTAGTATGCTAATTATGTAAGCAAAAAAAAAAAAAACACAAAGTAGCTAGAAAATCTGGTATTGGAAAGGAAACTCAATTTTTGTACACAATGCTGTTCTCCAGTAAACAGCTTTTACTATGTCATAAGGATTTAAGCAATGACCACAGATTTGTGACACAGCTTTTATGGGAGGAGCAGTGCAAAGAAGGTGGGATAGTGGTAAATCTTTATCTGTAATAACAAAGAAGTCAACAGATGATGTCTAATGTAAATAAAAAGCGGCACATGTATATGACTGAGATACATGGATGAAAGATACAGCTAGAATACAAGCTTCACGAGGACAGGATTTTCTTGATTTTGTCCACTGCTATATCCCTAAGACCTAGGACAGTCACTGGCTCATAGAGACAGCAAGATTAGGAGATGGAGAAGGACAGGTAGAGTTCTATGGTTTTACCTTATAAAACTTCATAGTATTATTATTTTTTTCAAATATAGATTATTCTTTGTTAAAAATTTTTTTGAAATTTTTTCAGTGTTCCAAGATTCATTGCTTATGCACTGCACCCAGTGCTCCATGCAGTACGTGCCCTCCTTAATACCCACCACCAGGCTCACGTATTCACCCACTCCTTTCCTTTCCAAAACCCCCAGTCTATTTCTCAGAGTCCACAGTCTCTCATGCTTCATCTCCCCCTCCGATTTATCCCAATTCACTTTTCCTTCTCCTTCTCCTAATGTCCTCTATGTTATTCCTTATGCTCTACAGGTAAGAGAAACCATATGCTAATTGACTCTCTCTGCTTGACTTATTTCATTCAGCATAATCTCCGGTCCCGTCCATATGGATACAAAAGTTGGGTATTCATCCTTTCTGATGGCTGTATAATACTCCATTGTATATATGGACCATATCTTCTTTATCCATTCATCTGTTGAAGGGCATCTTGGCTCTTTCCAGTTTGGCAATTGTGGACATTGCTGCTATGAACACTGGGGTACAGATGGCCCCTTTTTTTCACTACATCTGTATCTTAGGGGTAAATACCAAGTAGTGCAATTGCAGAGTCATAGGGAAGCTCTATTTTTAATTTTTTGAGGAATCTCCACAGTTTTCCAGTTGTTGCATTCCCACCAACAGTGTGAAAGGGTTCCCCTTTCTCCACATCCTCTCCAACACTTGTTGTTTACTGTTTTGTTAGTTTTGGTTGTTCTAACTGGTGTAAGGTGGTATCTCAATGTGGTTTTGATTTGAATCTCCCTGATGGCTAATGATGATAAACATTTTTTCATGTGTTTGTTAGCCACTTGTATGTCTTCTTTGGAGAAGTATCTGTTCATGTCTTCTGCCCATTTTTTGACATCAGCTTTTCTGTAATTTTAGAATTGCTGGTGGGTTTATTTAAATTTTCATATCAGCTAACAAATAAAACCCACCCCCAATTCTAAAAACAATAGAAAGGCTGATTCTGTGGTTACTATCGGAGTACGTGGTATCAAGAGCAGCTACCAAGGTAGCTTAATAGCATTATCAATTTTTACTAAATTTAAATTATTAAAAATTGTTCAATGTTGTATTTTAATTAAAAATATGGAAGAAAATAAATCAGAAAAGGATAAATTAAAAATATTCCCAAGAAGAATAAAAAAATCTGACTCTATTTTTGCAGTCAACCACAGCAGAGAAATATTGATGAGTCATCATTTGTTTCTCTAAGGAAATCTCAAGTTTATTAATATAGTTCTCTTTCACAGACACACAGCATCTACCTGAACTGGCAATGAAAAACATCAGAACTTACTTCTGAGGGTTTGGCTACATCTTTTTCATCCACATATTTTGCCCATGGTCCCAAGAAACCATCAATATTAGATGCATCATTTTCTTTGAACTTTTTCCTCTTCTCTATCTTTTTCTGACCAGTTTCAAACACGGTTAAACCTACATTAAAAAAAATGGATATTTTCTAAAGAAACAGTAGCATATATATAATTTTTACTTTATGTGGTTAAAGAAAAGTGATTGTTCAAGTGACCAAAGATTCATTAAAGAACACAAAATAAAGTCTGTATGAATCTGCCAGGTATACCAATTCATGCCATACAAAGAGAAACTCAACCTTCTGGGAAGAGAAGCTTTCTACTACTGCAATGTTTTGAGAATCCTAATATACTTATAGAAAAGACCTGATTACATAATCCTACAAGGTACACAATCCTTTTTAATGAATCAAGGACCTGTATCAGTGGATTTTACCACTTTCTGAAAGGAATCCAGCAATTTAGTATCACTAAATAATGATAAAACCATTTTTTGTTGTTGTTTCAAGAGAGAGTGTATATACAACGGACAGAGGGAGAGGGTGAGAGAGAATCTTTAACAGGCTCCACGCTCAGCCTGCAACCCAACACAGGGCTTGATCTCATGACCCTGAGATCATGACCTGGGCTGAAATCAAGAGTGGGGTGCTCAACCGACTGAACCACCCAGGTGCTCAGATAAGGCTACTTTTGAAAGCAAGAATAAATTAAAATTTATCATTTAAAAACTGAATTATAGTAAGGAATTAGTAACTTAAAAATTAACGATCTATATATTTAGCAAGGTTTCACAAGAATCTGGTTTTCTTCTAAGTGATCAAAATCTAAATTGGACCTCTCATACCATAAATCTTAGATTAAAAAGAAAACAGGAAAGAGGATGTTTCTGGTTGAGATTCTGATTTGATAAGTAGGAGGCGGCAAGTTGCGTGTAGTCATTAACTTGGAAAAAGAAAGGTTTATGGGAGTCATAATCACAATTTAACTGTTAACAGATAATCTAACTACATAAAGATATGGCTTGTAGACGTCTAACTTATACAAAAAAGCTTGCCTATATTAATTCAAATGAGTTTCCTTTAGGTTGTGTGCTACAACAAAAGCTTGTCAAATTCTATTTTAACAATAATGTAGCTCATACACTGAAGGTTGCTGGATGATACAGGGTCTTCTAAGTAGAAGTATCCTCGTACAAGCAGCATATTCTTTTTCTTTTTAAGATTTTATTTATTTGACAGACAGAGATCACAAGTAGGCAGAGAGGTAGGCAGAGGGGAGAGGGAAAGCAGACTCCTTGCTGAGCAGAGAGCCTGATGCAGGGCTCGATCCCAGGACCCTGAGATCATGACCTGAGCCGAAGGTAGAGGCTGAACCCAATGAGCTCCCCGCAGCTGCCCAGCATATTCTTTTTCTAATGAGCATATTTTATGGATAGATTCCAGTGATGAGCTTTGTGACAAGTCAGCATTTAGAGTATGATACTTTGTCTTGTAAGTACAAAATGAATATGAGCACAGACACATATTCTAAAACATATTCGAACTCAGCCTTCAAAGCAACCCTAAGACAATCTCCATAGACAATGTATAATAAAACTTGTTCCGCTCTGTAAAAATGTAGCTTGACATCTGTGCTGAGAAATAAACTGCAAACATTTGCTACACATTAATTATAATTTATTGAATGATTTCTACATGGTTGGCACTGTGCCCAGTACTCATAACAACAGGAATGATAGGTACCAACACCTTCCCTACAAGGTTGCATTCCTCATAAGTGGCAAAAACAAGCTTTAAACTATAATAGTTCTAAACTATATTGCTCTATATTACTTGTCTCAACTTAAAAATAAAATCAATCTAATAAAATACTAGTTTTTCCTACTGTTTCAGGTCAATCTGCAAGACAGCAGTTGTGTGTGTGTGTATATATACATATACTTGATATGAAATATTTCAAATAAATTTGAATAAATTACCTTGATTTTTTTCAGCTTCTTCTACTGAACCAATATATTTAGTAGACACTTGATGGTTATCTAATGAAGGGTCTAATGCATAACCTGTAAGGAAAAAGTCCATATTACTGATCCCATTGTTGCCATTTAAAATTCATTCTCTTACATACAGATACACTCATCTCACGTTTTCCTTCCCAGATGCTGAAATGGTCTCTCAGCATCTCAGGATGGACCATGAAGGACTTCAGCTGAGTAAGAAGTATCTTCCAGAATGAATCTAGCATGCTGACCTTACATTATTTTTTTTTTTTAAAGATTTTATTTATTTATTTGACAGAGATCACAAGTAGGCAGAGAGGCAGGCAGAGAGAGAGGAGGAAGCAGGCTCCCCACTGAGCAGAGAGCCCAATGTGGGGCTCAATCCCAGGACCCTGAGATCACGACCTGAGCTGAAAGCAGAGGCTTTAACCCACTGAGCCACCCAGGCGCCCCTGACCTTACATTATTAACAGTCTCTCTGGCCAGGCAAACGTTAGTCAAATTTCTAAGATCTTACAAATATATGTACATCACACATTTGGAAGTTTAGAAACCATTCCTTTTTGGTTTTGGTACTAGATAATACAGGGCTGTAGCTTATCAAATTATATAAACTATTAAATACTTTTAAAAAGAACAGAGTAAGAAGAATTATATAAAATCTAGCTATTATTTTGAAAATGCTATTCTCTGTAAAGACACCCGTTCCTCTCGATTTTAAAATAATACATTTCTACTTCATAAGTCATCATGTATGTTTCCTTGGTAAGAAAAATAAGTAAGAATAGCAACTGGCATGTGAATAACTCCTTCAATAAGTGATGAAAGTATGTCGCTACTATCGATATAAAAGTAGTCTGCCATGGTGTCTGGGGAGTTAAATAAGGAAAGAAAATCTGTATTAACTCAAATCAATTTTTCTTAAGTGGGGGTGCTATAACATGATATATGTTTGGAAATTACTTCTAGTAATCAGCATATTTACAAAAGAGACCCATCATTAATCAGTTTATGATCTATGACTCATGTGAATGATCACAAAATACATTAAAGTACTGGCCACTTTTTTAAGGGGTACATCCTAATGGATAAAGTTGACACTTTAATATTACAGCTAAGATTAAAGAGAACTTCCTTTGGGAAACAGAAAAAGATTTGTCATCGAACACACTTTCCAAATAAGCTAAGGATATAGGTATTCAACGCACCCTCATGATAGACTAGACTAGAACCAACCACCTGGCTATGAACTCAACTGCATATAGTTTTTTTTTAGTATTAAAATATGTTCTTGGCCCAAGGAGAGTGCTTGATGGCAGAAAAGCAGCTTTGGAGTAAACTCTTTGAAATCACAGATCCAAATCCCATGAGTTACTTTATCTTTTGTCTCTTTGAGGTGCAGAGCAGTCTTCTGTAAAGGCTTTTTTAAATGAGCTTTTATAAGGCTCATACAAAATTTAGACCAACATATCTGATGTTAAAAATCCCCATCTCAATCATAAGAATTGATCTACAATGTAATTCTATCTTGGGAGAGATTTATGTCTATACAGATGACACTGTGTTATTTTTGTTTGGAGGGATGGATTGGGAGGCAGAGAGGAAAGGAAGATCCCTGGTACTTCCTGTGATGCCTATAGAAGCACCAATCCCCAGCTCATCTGGCCATAGCCTTGTTTCTGAGCACAGGAATTCATGCTCTCTTCCTTCTCCACATCATCTACAGTAAACTAAATCTTTACTGCCATATGATCACCATGACTACTGCTACCGCCTCCCACCTCAGGTAGTTAAGGGACAACAATATTTTCCCTTCACAAATGAGAGATGTTAAATATTTAGCTATATGCCCTACTAGAAGTCAGCCAGGCACAGAAGAAGACATAATTCTAACACTACAGAATTTTAGTCCAATTAGTTTTCTAATATCCTATGTTTCAAGAAAGTGACTATGTCTGCATTTTAGTTCTGAGGTAGTCTCATCTATCCTGCTGAAGTTTATTTTTAATATAGTTAATACCTACTTTCTTCTTTTGTAGTCTTATTTGAAATGGCTCTATTTCTTAAAATTTTTTATTTAAATTCAGTTCAATTTTATTTAAATTCAATTCAATTCAAAGTACACCAACAGAGTGTATTATTAGTTTCAGAGGTAGAATTCAGGTGATTCATCAGTTGCATCTACAGCCCAGTGCTCATCCCATCGTGTGCCCTCCTTAATGCCCATCCCCCAGTTACCCCATCCCCCACCCACCTTCCCATCCCAGCAACTCTCAGTTTGTTTCCTCAAGTTAAGAGTGTCCAATAATACCACTTTTATTATTAGAGCTGAGAAAAACAATCTGCAAAGAATGGTCACAAAACCTTCAACCTCACTAGTGGTCCAAATGAAACAAATTAAAGAGATTAAATATTATATATTTTTGTTATCACATAAATAAAGGAAAAACGATCAACCAGATCTTGGGTAAAGAGAAAGGACTTGCACAGGACTTGCACATGGTGGTGGCCATGTAAGGTGGGAGAATTCTTTTGACAAGATGTAACAAAACCTTCAAAAACATTTATATTCAGTTAACATGCAGGAAACCGTTACACCACCACTTGGACCATGTTTGCTGGCTCCTGCCACCATTCCAACCCTTGCCTCTGGTGCACAAGAAAGATCCAGAACCATGACCGACTCCAAGTATTTCACAATCAATAAACATGGAGAAATCAAAGCTTTGAATTGAAGGCTGAACTCAACAATGAAAAGAAAGAAAAGAGGAAGGAGGCTGTGAAGAAAGTGACTGCTACCGTGGCTGTGGGGAAGGATGTCAGCTCTCTCTTTCCAAATGTAAACTGACAACTGGAATTGAAGAAGCTTGGGTATCTCTGTTTGATGAACTATGCCACGAGTCAGCCAGACATGGCCATCATGGCTATCAATAGCTTTGTGAAGGACCGTGAAGATCCCAGTCCTCTCATTTGGGCCTTGGCCATCAGGACTGTGGGAGTGCATCTGGGTGGACAAGGTAATGGATGATCTCTGTGAACCCCTCTGCAAATGCTTGGTGGAGGAGGAAGCTATCCCTGTGTGTGGAAAACAGCAGTACTCTGTGTGGCAAAGCTCCATGATATCAATGCCCAAATGGGGGAAGATCATTTCGAGATTCTCTGTGGGATCTCAGAGCAGATTCAAACCCAACTGGCTAATGCTGTAGGAGCATGCTCTAAAATCAGTGAATCTTGCCCAAACAGCAACCTACTTGATCTGAACAAAAGAACATTAATCAGCTGCTGACAGACCTGAATGAGTGGGCTGGATGGGCTCAGATTTTCATCTTGGACCTTCTGTCTCATTACAACCCTAAAGATGACCGCCAGGCTCAGAGCATCTGTGAGCCTGTAACTCACTGGCGGTTTTGTGCCAACTGAGCCGCGATGCTTTCAGCAGAAGAGTCCTAGTGAAGTTTCTAGAGTTGTTACTCAGGGACTGGGACTACTGCAATATGCTGCTGAAGGAGCTACCCCTGCGCTTGTCACTGTGCTGCCCAAGGAGCTGGAGGTGCAGTATGTTACCCTGAAGAGTATCAGTGTAATTTTCCAGAAAGGCCCCAAATCTTGAAGCAGAAAATCGAAGTCTTCTTTGTGAACTACAGTGATCCCATCTATTCTAAACTAGAGCAGTTGGACATTGTGATTCGTTTGGTGTTCTGAGCCAACACCGCTCAGGTTCTGGCAGAATTAGAGGAATACACCACAGAGGTGGATGCTGGCTTTGCTCGTGAAGCTGTGCAGGCCACTGGCCAGTGAGCCATCAAAGTGAGCTATCTGCAGGGTGCCGTGTGTGCATGCTGTTTTAGCTCCTCCAGACCAGAGGAAATTATGTGATCCAAGGGGTAACTGTTGTTATCAGGGAGAGCTTTCACAAATATGCATCAAGTAGGAAAGCACCATGCCACTCGGTCTGAGAACATAAGACTCGCTGGATGCACCAGACGCTCAAGTAGCTATGATCTGGACTGGGGGAGAATACGCGGAGAGAATGGACAGTGCTTCGAGTCACTGGAGAGCTTCCTGGAGGGTTTTCCTGACGAAAGCCCAGGTGTAGCTCACTCTTCTTACTGCCATCATGAAACTGTTTCTCAAGAAACCATGAGAAACACAGGAGCTGCCATAGTGAGTCTTGAGTTTGGCAACACAGGATTCTGCTAATTCTGACTTTCAAGGCTGGGGCTGGATTTATTGGTGCCTTTTCTCAACAGACCCTGTCACAGCCAGAGAAGCAATCTTGTTTGAGAAGCCACTGGTGTCTGAGGAGACAGATCTTAGTAAGATCAACTCTGCTGGAGGGACTAATCTGCCACATGGGTTCTTTGGCCTCCATGTACCATAGCCGCCCAGTGCTTTTATAGAAGGGAGTCATGAAATCCACCACAAACACTCGCCAGTACACCACGGGAGGACTGATACTGGTGACAGCCCTTCCCACACCACCACTGCCACCAACCTAAAACAGGCTCAGGTTAGCAGCTCCCAAGGTGACCTTCTAGGAGACCTTTTAAACCTTGACCTTGGCCCCCAGTCAATGTGCTACTGGTGTCCTCCATGCAGATGGGAGCAGTGGGTCTCTTGGGAGGAGGACTAGATGGTCTGGTGGGACAATCCTTTGTCCCTTCATCAGTGCCTGCAAACTTTGCTCCTTCACCTACTCCTGCTGTGGTCAGCAGTGGTCTGAATGACCTGTCTGAACTCTCCACGGGGATAGGTGTGGCACCTGGTGGATGTCTGGCTGCCTGTAGTAAAAGCTAAAGGCCTGGAGATCTCTGGAACACTAAGTCACTGCAAATGGCACATCTATATGGAAATGAACTTCACCAACAAAGCTCTCTAGCACATGACAGACTCTGCAGTCCAGTTTAAAAAGAATAGCTTTGGGGTCACCCCAAGCACTCCTTTGACCCTCCATGCATCACTGATGCTAAACCAGAGCATTGATATCTCCCTGATTCTCAACACCTTGGGCCCAGCCATGAATATGGAACCTATGAATAAACTGCAGATAGCTGTGAAAAGTAATACTGATGTCTTCTCATCCCACTCAATGTACTTTCTGTAGAAGATGGCAAAATGCAGCACCAGGTCTTCCTTGCAACGTGGAAGGATATTCCCGAAGAAAATGAGCTTCAGTTTCAGATTAAGAAATGTCATTTAAATGCTGACACTGTTTCCAACAAATTGCAAAACAACAGTGTTTATAACTATTGCCAAGAGGAATGTGGAAGGGCAGGACATGCTGTACCAATCCCCGAAGCTCACTAATGGCATTTGGATTTTGGCTGAGCTATGCAGACAGCCAGGAAGCCCAAATTATATGCTGTCACTAAGTGTAGAGCTCCTGCAGTCTCTCAGTACATCTATCAGGCCTACGACAGCATTTCTGAAAAATGAACAGACCGGTCTGGTGCCCTCCGGCCCCCCTGTGATTGGAACAAACCAAGAACTCTTATCTAAAAATACCGAGAAATTGAATTACTGCATAAAATTTGAACCCCAAAAACACTGAGCCCACCCACCAAGGTAGTGACCAGTCTAACCTGTGCTAACACTAAGGCACAATCTGTTGGATAGTTTTAGCTTTCATTTTTTAAGTCTTTAACTCACTAAATAGTTCAATCTGTGTTTTAGCCCACCACTCCCTAATGGGAGAGGCAAAAACCACTGGCTATTTAAAAAAAAAAAAAACAACAAAAAAACAGGCCTATTTTTGAAACCAGGTCTAAAGCCAACTGAGTAGTTTTTTTCTTTATTTGACCCACAGAGTGAGTGAGCATATGCAGGTGGAGTAGCAGACAGGAGAGGGAGAAGCAGGCTTCCTGCTGAGCAAGGAGCCCAATGCCAGGCTCTATACCAGGACCCTGGGATCATGACCTGAGCCCAGGGCAATCCCTTAACCAACTGAGCCACCCAGGAGCCCCAAACTGAGTCGTTTTAAATGCTTATTCTTACTATAGGATAATTTAAGAAGGAAAATAGATATCAGATAAACTTAAGCCTTTTCTTTTCTGTTTTGTTTTAAAGTAGTCATAGCTCTCTAAATTACTGCTTAAGTCCTTTACAAGCAAAGTCTTTGAAAGTCTGTTTCATCATAGACTATAATATAACAAACTCATGATTCAATAAAGTTGATTTTTGTGTGCCGCATATATACTTGATATTTACATGTGATCCCTCTCCAAGTTACTCTGTACTATAATCATTCTATACTGAAAAATTTGTGTCTTACCTTTTTATTGGCGTTCTATTATAAGCATTTTCCAGTGTTAATATGTAATCTCAGTTCGTCATTTTTAAGCACTATGTCGTGACTGTACCATAATTCACATAATTATTCTTATGTTGGAAAGTTACTTTTTCCCTAATTTTTAGAGAGTAATGTAAACTGACTCACTGTAAAGTAGTTTAAAGTTTTAGTACAGATAGTCTTAGTGATTTATCACAATATAGTCTTAGAAATTGGTTGTAAAGATTGTCATATTTCATTGATCATATTTCACCATGACAAAGTTATAACTGACAGTGTGCCAAAAGCTAAGACTATGTACCTCTGAAATCACCTAGAAGGATTAGACACTTCCAGTCCAAAAAATGGTTATCCTGCATTGTACGCATCACAATGCGTTATAAAGACCATCTTCTTTTAAAGGAGATTCCCAATCTTGTGCGCATGTTAACTTTCTTAAATTCTACCACTGATAGGATATAATTATTCTACACAATGAATCTGGAGCCATTCTATTTCCTGATGTACTTTAGTGAACAAAAGAAAACATTTCAGAGATAAGATCTGAGAATAAATAAAGAATAAGGTTCATCACTAAATAACACGATAAAAAGATGTGCCAAAAAACAAATAATCTGATGAAAAATGGGCAGAAGACATGAACAGACGTTTCTCCAAAGATGACATCCAGATGGCCAACAGACACATGGAGACATGCCTGACATCACTAATCATCAGGGAAATGCAAATCAAAACCACAATGAGTATCACGTCACACCTGTCAGAATGGCTAAAATCAAAAACACAAGAAACAACTGGGGTTGGCAAAGATCCAGAAAAAAAGTAACCCTCATGCACCACTGGTGGGAATATAAACTGGTGCAGCCCCTATGGAAAACAGTAGGGAGGTTCCTCAAAAAGGTAAAAATAGAATTACCATAGGATCCAGTAATTCTACTACTATTTACCCAAAGAATATGAAAACAGTAATTCAAAAAGATATATGTAACCCTATGTTTATTGCAGCATTATTTATAATAGGCAAGTTACGGAAGCTGGCCAAGGTCCACTGGCGGATAATGGATAAAGAAGATGTAATACGTATGCACTGGACTATTACTTAGCCATAAAAGACAATGAAATCTTGCCATGTGCAGCAACGTGGATGGATCTAGGGGGTATAAGGTCAAGTGAAATAGGCCAGTCAGAGAAAGACAAATACCATATGATTTCACTCATATGCAGAATTTAAGAAATAAATGACCAAAGAAGAGACAAAGCAAAAAACAGACTCTCAACTAGAGGAAACAAACTGATGGTTACCAGGAGGGAGGGAGGTGGGGGGATGGGAGAAATAGGTGAAGGGGATTAAGAGTACACTCATCATGATGAGCACTGAGTAATGTACAGGACTGTTGAATCACTATACTGTATACTCTACTGCAAATTAATATAACATTGCATGTTCACCATACTGGAATTAAAAATAAAAGTAACCTCTTAACACTATCTGGTCATTTACCAACTTCAACAGCAATCTGCATATGATGGGCATTCAATAACAAGTGTTCATTATCAAGTACAACAGAGAATATTCTGTTTTTAAGGCCACAGAATATTTCTAGTACTCAGAAATAACAGCATATTTAGAATGATAGCTAAAAACACGAGTTCATCTTCCCATTTGTATAAATATAGATGCATTTAAGGAAATACACTATCTTAAAAAGGAAACTGGATTAGTAAATTTAAAAAGAAGATAAAACAGATTATTCACACAAAAGTGTGTCAAACTGGAAACTGTAAATCTTAATCACCTTACCGTATGTGGCAAACGTTCTTCTTTGCTGTTCAAACATAAAATCATTGATATGAGCTGGTTCAGCATATCCAGAAAGCATATTCCTAGGGGCAGCCATTTGCTGTGTCCTAAAGGGATTTTCTGGTCCAAACTGCAATGTTATAAGAAAAAAATAAACTTAAGTTCTGATATATAAAGCTAAAATTACTAGAATTATTCTACAATATATTATCAACTCTAAATCATTAGGGGCTATTGGGGAACATACTGGGCTCCTATTGAGGAACATGTTCCCCACACATGGTTCGGTGCAGCGGGGCAATGAGTGATTAGCGCTGTTTGTCAGCCCCTAGGTCAGAAAGAGAGGAATCCAGCTCTCCTAAGTCTATGGGGGGTGGGGGTGGGGCTATTTAAATTTAAATTAAGTAAATTAAATTAAGTAAAAATTCAGTTCCTCAGTCACACTAGCCAAACTAAGACTTCAAGAGTCACATGTGGTTATTGGCTAATACATTTCCACCACTGCAGGAAGTTCTATTTGACAATGCTGCTCTCGATAATTGAAAGTAACTGTATTTTTGTCTAAATCCTGATTTGGGATTTTTTTGTGGCGACTTTTTTTTTTTTTTTAATTTGTAAAGATGATTTTTGGTGACTTTATTTCAATAATGGCACCATGATGTAATTTTAAAAGATACATGTTTCTTCTCCACTAGATTATGAGTTCCTCAAAGGTAGAGACTTAAAATCTTCAATATTTACCATAATGCCTGGCATATAGAAAGCACTAATGAAGTAAAGATTACTCAGAATCCCACTGGAGGCAGAGTATAGGAAATAGAAAATAAAAGTAAAATGCTTGAAAAAGTCCCCAGAAAAGACATTATAAATGAAAATAAAATCTCTCTACTGTGAAAAGCCACACTAACAAGTCTTATACAAATTAGTACATTATTCTCTGGTTTATAAATGCTTCCGCAACGGTTTCTAAATGTTATTTACTTTGATCTGTACAAAAATCCTGGAAGGTTAAAGTGGTATTCTCCTTTTCATGTTAAAAATGAAGGAAAAAAACTAAAGATGATGTATTTTATCTGTCCTAATGTCAGGAGTTTTAGTCTTAATTGGTAGAACCAGGTTAGAACAAACCCTAGTCTAGGATTCCACTGCATTGTAACATTCTTTAAATGTCAATCATAGTAGCTTTTTAAAAAATTGGGTAAAAAAGTACCAGATTATATCAAGCACTATTAACTTAAAAATATTTATTTAATGGTAATGGAAAAATCCAACTCTGTATTTTTTTTTAAGATTTTATTTATTTATTTGAGAGAGAGGGAGAGAGAGGGAAAAGTGCAAAGGGAGAGTGAGAGGGAGAAGCAGACTCCCAGCTGAGCAGCGAGCCTGACATGGGACTCAATCCCAGGACCCTGAGACCATAACCCGAGGCAGATGCTTAACAGACTAAGCCACCCAGGCATCCCTGTATTTTCTTTTTAAATGAAGAATAAAGTGAACTTCCCACTTTGGAAACTGTGGAATTAGACAAGGTATTTTTATTTGAGCTCTGCAGGTATATCGTCATGATGAAGTATTTCGAAGTTAGAACATCTTTAGTCACTACCATTAGAAACCACCTTTCCTATGATTCATTTCAAAGAGCCATAAATATAACTTATTGATCCTCTCTTAAGCAGAATGCTGCCTTCTCCAGATACCAACATTATATTACGCACAAAAATCTGAAATTAATTGTTACATGTGCGTTATGGTTTTTTGCTTCAGAAGAAAATAAATTACTATAATACTTTTATATTGACAGCTTCCACTTCTATATTTAAAATGATTCAATTAAAAAATATCCAATTTTCATTAACTTTCATTACTATTTATTCTGAATTATAAACTTTCACTACTATTTATTCTGAATTATAGTAAAGGACAGTGCTAAGACTTACATAGCCCACATTAGTTCCTCCTTGCTGATGGGCGGAAATGTAGGGGAGAAAAACATTTAGACTGCTGAATGCTGGCAATTACAGTAACTTCTTCAGTCATGAAATTTATTACAAATTTATTACATTTTACAGATATTTAAGCTGTGACAACAAAAAGATCTTCTAACGGGAAGTTGGGTTGAGGGAGGATCTCCGTACTTTTGGCTCACCTTAACTGCCTGGTTACCAGCAGCTATTGGAACTATCTCAGAGACATTAAATAAACGCCAACAAAGAAAGGGAGAGAATGTTACTCAGCAGAACTCAGCTCTTCCGAATTACTTAAAAATTATGTGTCCCAGATGTTCCTGGTGTCTGTGAATATGTACTTTTTAAAATTCTGGGTTAACCATTAAAAAACAAGACAAAGCATAGGAGTGCCTAGCTGACTCAGTAAATCATGCGACATTTGATCTTAGGGTTGTAAGTCTGAGCCCCATTTTGGGTGCAGAGATTACATAAAAATAAATCTTTTAAAAAAATAAAAACAAAGCCTATAAAAAAACACACAAAACTGACTTCCAATTTTTTAAAACTTCTGTTAATTAACTAAGTTTAAAGTAAATTTGCATTCAAGGGATTTTAAAAATACACATTTAAGTTAATTAGGTAGGAGTATTTAACAGTTTTTAGTTAAGACCATACTGAAATACACCACAGTCTTAATCTCCCATATAATTATAATCTTAATCTTCCATATAAAATATACGTATTTAAGTATTCATAATTCAGAACACGACATCTCAGGATATTCCTGAGTATGCTTACATCTTTCACCTGAGTGAAGTAGTGATTTATTTATAAAGTAGGAGGAAAGCATTTTATTTATTTGACAGAGAGAGGGACAGTGAGGGAGGGAACAAAAGCAGGGGGAGTGGGAGAAGGAGAAGCAGGCTTCCTGTGGAGCTGGAAGCCCAATGGTGGGGCTCAATCCCAGCACCCTCGGATCATGACCTGAGCCAAAGGCAGATGCTTAACTGATTTAAGCACCCAGAGAAAAGCATTTTTTAAAAAAACTTATTTATTTATGTATTTGAGAGAGAGTGAGGGCATGCATGTGTGGGGAGAAGGGCAAAGGGAGAGAAATCCCAAGCAGATCCCCCACGGCTTGTGGAGCCCACACAGATCCCACGGCCGCTGACATCACGACCCACGCTGAAACCAAGAGTCCAAGGCTCAACCGACTGAGCCACCCAGGGACCCTGAGGAAAGCATTTTTAATTTGTTAAGACACTGGTAGATAAATCTAAGAAACCTGTGTATTGTAAAGCTGTGGCTCTCAAAAGTCTTCAGAAGGTAGAATGCTTGAGGGTCAATGTCTTAGTAGTAAAACATTAGAGGAATTAAGAAAACTTACACTGGTAAAAACTGACTGTATGAAATCATAATAATAAGTTTACATATAGAATGACCCCCCAAGTTACTGAACAAATAGTAATATAATACTTAGATTGCTGGTAAGTTTTTCATTAATATTTATTGTAGTCATCAATGTTTAAATACTTATAAACAGACTTTAAGGTAAGAAGAGCCTTTTGAATAACTTAATTATTTTCCACAAATTTGGAAAAGATCACCACCATTCAATTTTATTGGCAGAACACCTTGGTCTTTTAAGACATAAGAGCACAGTTTAAATATTATTAATATAAGAATATTTTATTAGTGTGGGTTTTATGACCTTGGGCCTCAGTTTCCTCATCTACAAAATAAAAGAACTGAACTATCTGATTTCTAAAGTTCACTCTAACATTAGTATTTACAACAGCCCTCTGACCAAAAAAAAAAAAAAAATCTCTGGCCAGATTTTTAACAAAAACTAGGATTTTTTTCTTTCAATTTTGATATTTTTTTCCTAAAAGTACTATTATTTTAAATCTGAAAATCTCCCTGAGGCTTATGGTTTTTATATGAGTCTACAAAACCTGGCAAATACACATTTCTCTAAGTAAATCCAAAAAGGATGGAGTGAAAGGAAGAAAAGCAGTGGACTAAAACAATGGCTAGTATCTCTTCAAGTTCTGTCTGTAATTTGGGAAAGCTTATCTGGATACTAAGTTAGACCATTTAGGAAAAGTCCTTGGTTGGGAGGGAAAAACATATTTTATAAAATGAAATAGTCAATTCAGTTAATTTACTGAACTAGCAAAGTCAAAGTACGTGCATAGGGGTGTGACATGTAAACCCCGTAACAGTCTGCAAACTGCTCTTCCATCCACAGAGCAATCGTTAGGAGTGACATGAACTCACATTCTCAAATATGTTACTGAGACTTGGTTTCCTCGAAACAAAACAGGTATTAGAATACTTATTGCACAGGATTATTGTGAAGACTAAAAGAGATAAGGTACACAAATACATAAATTCCTCAGTATGCTACCTGGTATACAGTAATAAATGACAGTTTCATTTCATTAGTTTCTGTTCCTGTTCTTTTCCATCATGCAAACCCTTATCAAATTAGCCTTCCTACAAATTCAGCTCTGATTATACCACTCTTTAATAAGAATTTTAAAAATCTATTTATCACCTATTTTTTAAAAAAGATTTTATTTATTTATTTGACAGAGAGTGTGATCACAAGTAGGCAGAGAGGCAGGCCGAGGGAGAGGGGGAAGCAGGCTCCCTGCTGAGCAGAGCCAGATGTGGGGACCCTGGGATCATGACCAGAGCCTAAGGCAGAGGCTTTAACTCACTGAACCACCCAGGTGCCCCAATATTCCTTATTTTAAATAGTTCTTCCTCTGTGCAACTTTTTCTTATCTTCACAATCAGATACAATCTCTCCCTTAACTTGAATACCACTTCAGGCATATACAAAACAGTCTGGTCTCTATCTTTTTTAAAAACAACACCGAACTATCATCTCTGGTAAACAGTAGCTTGCGGAGAAGGACTGTATCTTTTTTCCAACAATGGATTCTCAACATATGGGAACGTGAATTTCATCAAGCAAAGTTCCTCCTAACACCTTTCCACACTTTGTCAAATTATACAGATCCTAGTCATAAAATTCAAAGGTAGTAAGCTCATTTAGCAACCAGGAAAAATAGTAATGTTTTTCTCATTTGTCCACCTCATCTTTCTTTTCTTAAACTGATGACAAGCATTAGTGTTCTAACATAAATTAATTTATATTTTGAATGCGAGGCTCCCTAACATGAGAAAAAAACCCCAGAATACTAAAAGGATTGGTAATCTCACAAAGAGGATGATAGGCCTAATGCCTCACCAGTATCACCAAAAAAATCTTAATCTCCTAAATTTCAAAAACTCTAGTCACACAGCAATATATTGGTTATGCAAAAGGTCTAAAAATGGAAGAGAAAGAGACTTCATATAAAATGCACTGACATAAGAATGTCACACACCACACTACTTCCAAATTTTCTTTTTCTGCATTTAGTGGCCCTATTTTATGGAGGCACTTTTCATTTGAAAAATCACGAAGCATATATGTAATATACAACCTTTCTTCACTGTGCCAGCTAAAATGGTACCAAGGGTTATGAAACAGTCTATAGGTTCAGCAGGCTAGAAGGATTTAAGAAAAATAAAATAAGATTTAAAATGTGCTGCAGTACGAGAAAGAGATCTCTGCTTACTAGACACCCTGGGAACTGCCGGAGCCCTGTCTAAATACTACCACTGACATCGTCGGCCATATTCTAAGTAACTACAGAAATCTGAGCAGGCAAATTATACAGAACAGCTTTATGACTCTGCTTTATCAAAAAAAAAAAGGGGGGGACAAGTGACTACAAGCTAAAAAACCAAAAAATTAAAAAGTACCTCTTTCTCTATCCAGTTGCAATAACATATGACCCCATACCCCATTTTTAAAGTATTTCTTAAAGACCCTACTACTGAAGGCCTATTTTGTTTTATAATGACCATTTTTTGGCATCTCTATTTCTCAATCAGGCCTTCATTCCTTTTTAAAAATGAAATAGCTAGGAATTTATTTTTTTACACCAAGACTTTCCCAAATGGACAATTTTCACTGTTTTTTGGCCTTTCTTCCTTCCTCATTTTCTTTATGCTTCCATCACCATTTATCACCAGCATCTTCACCATCACCACCATCTTCATCATCGCCACCATCACTATCATCACCATCATAAGATATCTTACCCAGAGCAGGCAATACACACTGACCACTACCGAGCAGCGAACACGTTAGCATGGCATTTCTTGCCAGCATTTAGCACAGAACCATTTGTAACCAGATGTTTCACAATACACTATGCACTGATGATGCTAATAATAAATTCTTTTTCCCTTATGGGTAATTTGTAATACTCCCTAAACAAAACTGAGGAAGATGTTAACTACATTCTTGTCTAAGAATCAGATATTTAAAAATTTCTTTTTTCGAAAGGCATTGTTCCATTCTGTCAGATGTTGTATGTTGGTAGATGAACAGTAGTGGATTTTTAAAAGTATATTTTCTTGGGGCACCTGGGTGGCTCAGTGGGTTAAGCCTCTGCCTTCCGCTCGGGTCATGATCTCAGGGTCCTGGGATCAAGCCCCGAATCAGGCTCTCTGCTCAGCAGGGAGCCTGCTTCCCCCTCTCTCTCTGCCTGCCTCTCTGCCTACTTGTGATCTCTCTCCCTGTCAAATAAATAAATAAAATCTTTGAAAAAAAAAAAGTACATTTTTCTTTTCCTTTTATTTAAAAATTGAAATATAATTGGCATATAATAGGGCATATTTTTTCAAAGTTTAAATAGCATACTCTCTTGAGAAAACTCTGAAAAATTCACCGTTTATCTACTTATGTATAATTCAAATGCTTTAGCAAAAGGCCGAATCTTGAATAGAATGTCTTCTTACCTCAGGAGCAAACATGGTCTCATAGGTAGGATTATACTGAACTTCTTTGACAGCAGGGTCAAGGTGAACTCCAGTCTCCAAATCTTCCTAAAAGAAAACCAAACGAACATTAAAGATCTGACAAGTAATCATTTTATTCTGGAAACTATATTAAGGTCACACTAGCTATTTTAATACCAACTTTATGATTATTGTACTAACACCATATGATTAATAATTCTAATACTCAAAGACTAATAAAAGTAACGTATGTAGGTATAAAGGTTAGAATGCATAACAATATTTTTTTCCTTCCAAAATGCTGATTTTATCCCACCTGGACAAATTAAAAATTTCTAAATAGGCTAATAAGCTACTCAAAGCTTTAAATTAAGAGAGCCCAAGTCCTCTTTTTTATGAATTCAAAAGACCTAACCTCTGGTTCCAAATTCAGGACAACCCCTTCTTTATTCTTTAAACCTTATTAGACATATACCCAGATGGCACAGGTTCTGGGCTACAGAAGTGTCAGGGCCCTAATATTCTAAATCTAAATCTTACATTCTATGCCAATGTTTCAACCTTCTGAAATTCACCCCCCAGTTTAATGAACATAAAAATCTCATGTCCACTACAGAATCACTGGTGATCTCTATTTTGTGTAACTATACCACCTGCTACAAATATTATAAATTCCAAATTGGTATCTCTAGCCTGGGCCTCTGCTCTGAATTCTAAAGACTTGTGTATTTAACTTTTAGCTTGACATCTTTTCTCCCAGGATGCCTAACAGATATCTCAAATTTGCTATATCTCACTTCCCATTCCCCCCTTCCCCAGTGCCTTCTTCCAGCCTTACATTTGCTTACGCAGAAACTCCCAGAGCTATGCTCACTTCCTCTATCTTTCCTGTTGTATCTCCAATTCATCAGCAAAGCCTCTACCCTCTACATACATCCAAAGTTCAACCACTTCTCAAGTCCTCTTTCATGGTCATCTCACAGTCTAATTTACCATCTCACACCTGATTACCAGGATCCCTGCTTTTACCCTTGTCTACCCACAGCTTCACTTCATGCAGGAAGCTGTGTGATTTTAAAATATTGTATGATGTTTAGGTTATGAACATTGGAGAGGATATGTGCTATGGTGAGTGCTGAGAAGTGTGTAAGCCTGACGATTCACAGACCTATACCCCTGGGGAAAATAATACATTATATGTTAATAAAAATAATTAATAAAAAATATTCTAATAATATCCTGTTCTAAACCCTCGAGTAACTTCTCCACTCAGAGTAAAAGCCTAGTGAAGGCCAAAGGCTCATTACCAGTTGTTCTCAGAGAGTAAGTATGGTTCCCCGGATAGTGCTATAGGGGATTTTATCTTCCTGTATTGTCCTGCCTGAGTATTTACACATTAAAAACATGTTATTCATACATGTTTAATTCACATATGAAGCAGGCTATATATACCTTTCCTTTAATTAGGGCAGTCAAGTTATATTTTGAAATTTTTAAGGAAGTTACATATCATCTCTGAATTACATTTCGGTCAAGTAGAATTACAGAACTGTTATTACAAAATGAGGATGTTTGAATCTATCTGGTTGAGAATTAGCCTCCTCTTCTGAGATCTCAGAATGATCGCCCCCTGTGAAACTTGCCCCCACAAACTTCCATCTTCACGAAGTGCTATGCCAGTGCTCATTAACTCAGGCCTCACTGGCTCACTTGCTATTCCTAGAATTCACCAAAGGTTGATCCTGCCTCAGGGTCTCTGCATATACTATTTCCTTTTCCTGCAATGTTCTTTCCCTAGATAGCCACATGATTGTTTTCTTTCCTTTATCAGGTCTCAGTTTTTCTACTTTCCTCTTACCTTGTTTTATTTTTGTCCATTATATTTATCGTCATCCGCCACAGATGTACTTATTGTCTACATCCCTTACTAAAGATTGGATTTCAAATGCACACATGTATCCTCGACCCCTGGAATCAACCCTACCATATCACCTTCTTTATTCTGTTGGCCTTTTGCTAATGTAACATACATCTGTCTACATAATACAAAACACAATTCAAAGCAATATCAAATAATTTTTTTAAAAGGTGAGATATCATGAAGTTGATAGTGATGGTGGAGAAGAAGCAATGTCACTGACCAGTGAAGACCTGGTAGACCCAGAACAACGAATGACCAAAGACTAGAAAACAACAACAAAAAATAGTACTAGAGGCACACAGTGAGTATTCCAAAATTTTACCATTTGTAAACCATCCATCACCCAAAGCAGGCAACTTAATTTCTCTACTTCTCAAAGATAGGGTTCCTCAGGTATGACTCCCTTGGACTTCCATCCTCTCTAGTTTCAGAACTGTCCATATTTTTACCTTATCTTTTCTGTCTCAGGACTTCAATCTCCTCCTCAAATTTTTATCTGCAACCTTGACCACAATCCTGGCCTCTGGATCCATATTATCTAACTGCCCATTGAACTACATGATATGGATGTTCTACCACATCAAACACTTTGCTATGTCTCATTCCATGACTCCACCTTTACTCAGTAACAAATAAGGCACTGAGTCTTACTGATTCTATCTCTGAAATAGTTCTCCAGCAACCCTACTTCTACTGGCCTTCTCATCCTTGTCTCCATTATCCTAGTACAGACTGCATCATATCTTGTCTCTTCCATTATAATACCTCCTATAGTACACTCCCACCTTTGCCTTTTAGATATAGTACACTCCCACCTTTGCCTTATTAGATAAATCTCTGATTTTTAAAAATATCAAGCACTTTCACCCTAGCTGTGCTATTGGCGATATTACTGTCTTTGTTCCTTATGCATTTCCCTTTATTGTCTGATAATACGTCATCTTCTTATTTTCTCTTTTACCTTCCCTTCTCTTGACTCGGGAAAACTGCTCTTCTACAATCATTTTACATAATTCCTTATAGCAACTGTGATATTATATCACTTGTTGCACATGGTTTTTACTAACATTTTAATCCTCCCTGCCTAGTAGAATGCAGCGTAATCAGTGCCTGTTCTATAAGTATTTGTTAAACTGAAAAAAGAAAGAGTCCAATCCATTGAGAAAGAAGATGAAGGCTGACTAAAGATCATTGAATTTGGCAATTACATCACATGAAACCTTTGCCAGAGCGATTCTGGTAGTGGGATAGAGAATGGAAAAGCAGTCGTAAGAGACAGAACTATAACTAAGGATTTAGAAAAACAAGACAGTAATCATTTCTACTCTCTCAAGACATTTGGCAATAAAGAAAAGAAGATATGGGGTGCCAGATTGAAGAATTTTTGAGGTAAAATTAAGTTTGTTTTTTCCCTCCTTAAGGAAAGACTAAGCCAAGATTTAGTCAATTATAAGCTACAGGATAAGAGAAAGTAGGGAGAAACCCAGGAAAAAAGCCAGCACAGTTGGAAGGTTATCCTCTGAGAAGAGGCGAGTCCTCTCTGAGATGAAACAGACAGGACAAAGACAAGGATAGATGTTCGGAGTTGGTGGGAGATGTTAGAACTCACAACTGATGTTATTTTCTTTGTGTAGTTGGGGGCACAGGCCTCTTCACAAAACAAGTGTGGCAACTTCAAATTCATTTATACATTTAACAAGTATCGACTGGGTGCCTACTGTGTGTCAGGCATTGGTCTAGGCCCACAGAAACAGATATCACTCCCTGTCCTTGTGGAGCTTATATTCTTGTGGGGGAGACATACAATAAACAGAAGAGGGTTTGCTAGAAGAGGGTACGCACTATGAAAAATAGTGCTTAACGACCTTACTGTTGTCTCACATTGTCTCATATAATTCCTATAGCACTTCTATGAAATAAGCACTAGCAACATTAAGTCACTGACCCCAAGAAGCTAACAGAATAAATGAGAAGGGGAAAAAAATTCAAGTAACCACAAAGAACGATATTAAAGACACCCAATTAGCAACAAACCAAAAAATCACTGACAGACTCTGAGTCAGGGTTCTTCACTGCAAACAGGGGAAAACCCCTTACAGACCAATTAAATAGCACTGAGTCCTTTTGAGTTTCTCATCTTTTCTCTTGGAATTGCCAAGAAGGGTAGAGACTCGGTTTGGGAAAATAGGGTGGGTATACAGAAGGAATCCCAACTGAAAATCAAGTGCGTCACAGAATCAAGCATGTCACCGAAGCAGTCTGCTGAGGATGAGAGTTCACCATTCCTGAACATCATTACTAAACCACTGTGGCTACTGGCCTAGTTGAGAAACTATAGACGTTGGCCACCACTGCCACTCAACATATTCTCTTTCCTTGCTTCTTTGCGGGTTGGTTTTAGATTAGAATTTAGGTGCGTGCCTTTATCTGCTCAGCCTAAGTTACTACCCTGAGCCTTAGCTGAAAGGGAGCTGGGGGAATGAGAATCTGGGCTTTTCACCACTGAAGGCTGGGGGAAGCAAAGGCTGTTCCTCACATTAAGACTCTTAGTAAGGGGATTCAGATGCGAGGCCATCTAAAATATGATCCGTGTACAGTTAATCCCTGCACAACACGGGTTTGAATTTGTAGGCAGATTTTTTTCAATAAATACGGTACGGTACTATAAATGTATTTTCTTTTATAGTTTTCTTAGTAACATTTTCTTTTCTCTAGCTTCCTTTATGTAAGAATACAGTATATAATACACATGACAAAGTATGTTTTAATTGACTATTCATGTTATCAGTAAGGCTTCTGTCACCAGTAGGCAATTTGTAGTTAGGTTTTTGAGTAGTCAAAAGTGATACTGGGGGGGGAGAGGGTTGCTGTCTCTAACCTCTTATTGTTCGAGGGTGAACTGTTTACTACCCTAGAATGCACACTAGAATCTCCAATGATTAGAGACAGTATTTGCTGAATGTTGAGTAGAAAAATTCTAGGATCATAAAATTAAAATGTCACATACAAATGGCTTCAACTGCATAAAAATTAAATTAAATGCATTTCTCAATATTCAATTCTAGAGTTAACTGCTTAAACTAACAAGGCTTAGCCACATTCAGACCTCCCCAGTAGATTTCACAGAATATGTTTGCTAGAACCACTTTAAAATGTGGTTTATCAGATCTTTTCGATTAGGAGTATTTTGATTTTGAATTATTTTGAACAGAGTGCCATGAGATACCAAATTTTAAGGGCAAAGTATAATTTAAAAAGAATTACTCTTATATACACATCAGTGGCCACAAATAAAAAATATATATAGGTCCCAGTCTCCGGTTCCTGCTAAAATTGTAGAACAAATTGAACAACCCTCCAGAAAATGAAGAGTTTTTAATTAATTATACATTTAATTAGAAAAACTTGGACAATATCACAATCTTGTTTTAATACCCAAGAGGAGTTTAATAATAATTAAGCATGCAATTGAAATTACCACAGAATTACAGAGGACTTCCATTCAGTTTTAATTATCCATAAAAATCAGAGTGCAGTGAGTGAAGGGTACCCTATGGGTCAAATAAGTTTGAACGGGTTATCTTCTGTTGAATCAAACTAATTTGTGGATAATGAGATAATATTTACTTTTGAGACCTTTTCACATGTTTTACTCATGTACATGATAGATGGAAAAGCACTTTGTAAACTAAAAGCAGAAAAAAATATTAATCATTATGAGCTATTTATCAATTTATAGTCCCCCCCCTCAAGAAAGTAGAAATGAATAAACTTCCTACGATGGACATTTACATGGATGAGATAAAAGAACAGAAATTCACATAAAGATATCCTTTGGGTTTGGCCCTTAATAAATGCAGAGGAAAAAAGTGATCTAGTTGAAGTTCATAAGTATAAGAAAGATCACCCATAAAGAAATTAGAGGCTGAATTCTCATTTTACTCAAGTTGGCTATGTTAAAGCAGGGAATGCATTCAGGAAAAGTAACATTCATGGACTACAATGAGAGAGAGCCAGGCCTGCTTTTACTTTTTTAACTTTAAAGTCAATTAACAAGCAACTCTTGCAACCCAATAGGGTTCATTACCTGATTTCCAAAGTGCCAAATCTGACAGTGTTGCATTAAAATACATTTTTTAACCAGAAAATAACTGTTCTCATACACTGGAGTAAACAAATATGTTTGATTGGAGTCCTAGCAGAAAAGAAGTGAGAACAGGACTAAAATTATACGTGAAGAGATAAGAACTGAGGACTTTCCAGAAACACTGAAGATCCACACTCCAAACCCATCAATTCCCAATTAAAGAAAGCCCACTGATTCTGAGCAGGACAAACAAAAAGAAATCCGCATCTGGGTATCCCATAATGAACGTGAGGACTGAAACCACACCCCCCACAAAGGGGGCAGAGGGTAAGGGTCTTAAAAGCAGTCTGAAGAAAAAAGAAAAATATTTTAAATATGCTGAGAGAAAAACTTGCCCGCTAAGTAAACTAAACCTGGTGAAAAGATCGTCAAAGAAGAGGGTTAAATAAAAACATTTTAAAACAAACTGAGGGAGGATGTAGTTGATGGCTCAGTCAGCTGAGAGGCCAATCTAGATTTCAGCTCAGGTCAGGGTCATGGGATCCAGCTCCTGTGGGGCTCTAGGCTCAGTGGGGAGTCTGCGTGGGATTCTTTCACTCTACCTCTGCCCACCCTGCCTCGCTCAATCACTCTCTCGCTCTATAATAAATTATAACTCTTAAAAAAAAAAAAGACAAACTAAAACTACAAGCATTTGCCACCAGTTAGCCCTCACAAGAGGACATAAAGTATGCACTGTAAGGAGAAAAAAGCAATCTCTTGCATGCGAGATGCAAGAATCAGCTTGGCTTACGGTCATCTTCTGAAGTTTAAATATATGTGAAAAATACAGGATGCTAATAGCTAAAGCAGGGGTAGGGCAATATTAATAAAACTGAAATATTCTAAGGCTTTTGTACTGTTCAGTAAGAGACAAAGTACTGATTAATTCAGGTTTTAATGTCTACGGGTAACCACTCGAAGAGCAGAAACTGAGGGCATAATTTACAAATCAGCACTGGAAAAGGATGGAATGATAAGAAAAAAAAAATCAATCCAAAAGCATGGATGCCTAGCATACTAACTTCCTGTGAAGTCTGTCTTCTTTCCCATTACCTGTATTTAAGACTATACTTAAAAAAAATTATTGCTATGGCTGCACCTCACAAGTTCTGGTGAGTATTATTTTCCTTACTGCTCTGGTTCAAAGTATTTTCCCTTATCATTATTTTTTTATTTTGGCCCCTGGGTTATTGAGAAGTACAATTTCATAATTTTCAAATACGGGAATTTTACAGTTAACTGGTTAGCTTAGAAGCATCATGGCCAGAGAATGCGGTAACATGATTTAAAATTTATTGAGGCTTGGGGCACCTGGGTGGCTCAGTCAGTTAAGCTTCTGCCTTCAGCTCAGGTCATGATCATGGGGTCCTGGTGATCAAGCCCTGAATGGGGCTTCTCTGCTCAGCAGACACCCTACTTCTCCCTCTCCCTCTGCTGCTCCCCCTGCTTGTGTTTGCACTTTCCTCTCTGTCAAATGAATAAAAAAGATCTTTAAAAAAAATTATTCAGACTTATTTTATGATTTAGAGGAGTTGCCAAACTAGTTTATGGGGAAAATCTAGCCTTCAGTCTGTTTTTGTACCAACAAGCTAAGTATGGCATTTATTTTAAAGGCTTGTTCAAAGACGATAAATAGAAGGTATGACAAAGACTGTATGTGGCCAGCATGGCCTCAAATCTTATTTGGCCTTTTACTGAAGTTCACCAGTGCCTGGCCTAGTGTATAGTCAGCTTTTAAAAAATGCTTTATTAGTGCTTGAGAAAAATATTCTCCTTTGAGTGCAAGTTCTTCATACCCTTTACTTAGTTTGTTAATTTTGCTGTTCAAATTCAACGTTTCATAATTTTTCTTTTTTGCTTGTTCTATCAATTGTCGAAAGGTATAGTAAAATCTCTGCTGTGATGGTAGATTTGTTGGCTTTTTGTTGTAGTTCTATCAATATTTACTTGAATATTTTCAGGTTACATTATTAGATGCACATGAATTTAAAACTGCCATATACCACTTTGTGAATTGAACCTGTATCATTATGAAGTCTACTTTATTGATCTTAATACAACCAATGGCACTTATTTTTGTTGTTGTTGTTCAGTATTTGCTGGATATATTCTTCTTCCACCTTCTTACTTTTGATCATTCTGGAAAACTTAGCAAGCATGGCAAGAAAAAAAAATGAAAGAAATAGAGTCAAAGAAAGATATTGTCATACTTGCAGCAGATAAAACTATGTAAGTAGTGTGACCAGTTAAATTAATAAATAGAAAAAATAATGCTATTTTTTATGCTAATACATTAGCATAAAAATAAGACACACTTAGAAATACTGGCAGCAAAACTGCAAGATATTGATAGAGAAAATTAAAAGCTTCGGAAGAAATTAAAAATCTAAAGAAAACCTAAAGAAATGAATAGATACAATATTGTCTCCAAATAGATCTGTGGTTCACTATAATCAAACAAAATCCCACCTGGATGTTAGTAAAACTCCACAAGTCAATTCTAAACTGTATATAGAATTACAGGGGATAAGAATAGCCACAACATTCTTGACTAACAACAACAATAAGGGGTGAAGGAAAAAGTCCTACCAAAAGATCAAGCCATAGTACTAAAAATGTTCACACCATGGGGCACCTGGGTGGCTCAGTGGGTTAAGTCTCTGCCTCCGGCTCAGGTCGTGACCTCAGGGTCCTGAGACTGAGCCCTGCATCAGCCTCTCTGCTCAGCATGGAGCCTGCTTGCTTCCTCCTCTCTCTCTCTCTCTCTCTCTCTGCCTGCCTCTCTGCCTACTTGTAATCTCTCTCTGTCAAATAAATAAATAAAATCTTAAAAATAAAATAAAAATGGTTGGTTAACAGACTTCACAGACTGAAGTTGAAGGCTTGAGAGAATATGAGGGGTGAAAGGGGGACTAAGGGCAGAGTCAAAGGAAACACAAGGGAGCACGGAAGAGCAGGGTTTCGGAAAACTAAGGATGGCTCTACGGAAGCCACGGGAGAGAAAGCTTCAAGAAACAAGACCTATTTAATAGTGTCACTTGATACAGATATTCAAGTCAGATGGCAGAACCTGACAAGTTCTCAACATTTCTTAGGGAGAGTAAGTAGTTTCCTAAGAGGCTAGGTTGCACTTGGTTGAGAAAATGAGATGAACTGAGAGCTCCAAAAAGCTAAGCTGTGCAAAGAATGACAACTCGGGAGGCTGCTGGAGTGGGTGAAACAAGTTTGGGGAGTTTATTTTGTCATAAAGATAGGAGGATCCTAAGCATTCTTTCATACCATTCTATTAATAAAAAGTAAAATTCATAGGGGCGCCTGGGTGACTCAGTGGGTTAAGCTGCTGCCTTCGGCTCAGGTCATGATCTCCAGGGTCCTGGGATAGAGTCCTGCATCGGGCTCTGTGCTCAGCAGGGAGCCTGCTTCCCTCTCTCTCTCTCTGCCTGCCTCTCCATCTACTTGTGATTTCTCTCTGTCAAATAAATAAATAAAATCTTAAAAAAAAAAAAGTAAAATTCATAAAAACTTGCGGAAGACTTGCCTTGGGAACATCTTTTTTTTTTGGGTCTGATTTTTCCTTTATTGAAAAAAAAATTACTGTATTCGCATACAGTGTTCTATTAGTTTCAGGTATACAACATACTGATTTGACAATTCTATAGGAAACATCTTAAGTACAAAGTAATTTTTGCACACTGCCACCCATCACCCTATCTTGAACTTCTGATCACCCCCATTAGGCTCTACTGGGCGTACACTACCAATTGGTAGATGCTTTCTTCTGGCTCTAGACACACCAACCTTTCCTCAGATCTTCAAACCCACTAGGCTCTTTGTCATCTCCAAGCTTGCTGTCTTCTTTGGAAACTCTTGCCTTGTCTTGCACATGGCTGGTTTCTCCTCCTTCTTCAAAGCTACTCTTTCAGAAAAGACTTCCCTGACCAATCTATGGAAGTCATAATCCTACCTTCTTCCCTATCACAGAACTCTTATTTGTTCCTTCACACTATTTAATTCAATCTGTAACCACTTTATTTGCTCACATTTTATGGGCTGCCTCTTCCACTAGCATGTATGCAAAGATGTCTGGCTTGTGGACCTCTGCGTCTTCAGCCCCTAGGATAGTTCCTGGCAAATAACATGTCTTCAGTAAATATTTGTTAAATGATCCATACAACCAATGTCTCCGTCTATCACTTTCCTCAACTGGGATCAAGCACACTGTTTCTTAAACCTAAGGGCTTTTGTCACTCTTTGACACATAAAATCACGAGGGTTAAACTAACTTTTACTGTACTTTCATTAGATACTAGGTTCTGTACTATAATCTACGTTTGTATCATTTCACTTAAGTTTTACATAACCCTCTCGTATAGATAGTACTTCTAAAATTATCTCCATTGTACAGGCGATGAAACAGAGAAGGTTGTTAAGTTCACAGAGGTGGCAGAGCGGGGATCAGAATCGAGTTCTGACTTCAGAAACAGAACAAAGCCGGGCCATTACTCACTTCAAGTGAGGATACATACTCTAGTTTGGGAAGTTCTAATTGAAACCTGCTCTACCCAGGCACATCCTAATCACAATAAATTCAAATTTCACAACCCGACTCCCCTTCCCACTTGCTTGCTGGCGGGAGGCGAGAGCGGGGAGCCGTGGAGAGCTGTCCTGAACTTCCAAGTCCCGGCTTCTCCCGAGTAAGACGCATGTAGGAAGAAGAGATCCGAGCGTCAGCAACTTAAGTCTCCTCACCGAGGAAGAGGGAACCCGGGGTCTAACGAGAGACTGCCGGATTCTGGAGTAGAAGCAGACAAGTCCCGCACTGCATCAGTAACCAAAGAGCTTACCTTAACTGCCACCTCCGGAGCGGAGTCCACCGCCACTGCCAGAGAGGGTTTGGTCGAAGCTGATTTCGTCAAGTGCATGAGGGAGTCGGCGGCTGGAAGGGAACACTGACCACCCTCACTGTCCGAGTCCGATTCGGACCCTGAACCCGAACCATAGGACGCAGCCAGAGCTGCAATCGCAGCCGACATGACGGCACCAGATCCTCTGCGGAGACCAGGCCCGGGCGGAAGGAGCAGCTTCCAGGTCCTGACAGATGACCATAACACACAGTATTTACTTCCTTGGTAAGAATTCACTAACGGAATTTTAAATTGTACACTAATTAGCACTTGAAGAGGTATACGAGAACCGAGAATATGAAAGCATTGATCTAGGGAAATAGAATTATAATACCTTTTTAACTTTCAGGACCTTTGTGGTCTGATTAAAGACTACGAGTTCCGAATACCTTGAGGCCGTAAAGTCCCACACTCCCGGCGTGCAGCGCGGCGGGAAGTTGGAGAGGTACAATGGGAAATGTAGTTTGGAGCGAGGGGCGGGGCGGAGTGGGCAGGTCTCTCTTTGACCCCTCCCCCGAATGGATGGTTCATTCAATTGGCTATCATCTTCCCTCACTCCCCGGCCAAGCACTGTTCTCTCCGTCCCCTTCCCCCAGATTGAGGATTGGGCAATACCAAACAGCCTCAGGAAATGGGGGGGAAGCCGTATTCATTCCCTCTGTTCGGTGGGTGGGCGGAGGCTGAGTTTTCCACCACGGCTACACCTGGGCATTGGGAGCTGAAGAGGAAAGCGAGAATCTTAAACTGGAAGACCCTGAGTTGTGGAGAATAGCTCCTGTTGGGAAGAATGGGAGATTAGGTGGCGAGGGTCAGCGGTCCCCCCTCCTTCAGGCGCGGATCCCGGCGCCCGGTTGTGGAGCGTCGCGCGCGGGGAGGGGGCGGGCGGGGGGCGGCGGCGGCGGCTCTCGGTGTTGTTCGCTCGCGCGTCGAGCACACGGTGGGTCCGGCGACCGGCGGGCGCCGCAGGCGGCGTTCCCAATAGTCCGGTGCCTCGGCCGCTGCCCAGAGACGATTCCACGCCGGAGCCTGTCGCTCCTGGAGGCTCTAGGTGGAGTCCCGGGAGCTGAGGGGGACCGGCGGCCGCCACCGAAGCATGAAGACGGGGTAAGGCAAGACCCCCATGATTTCACGGTGAGCGCGAATCTCTCAGGAATTGGTATTTGGTAGGGAGAGGGTGCGGGGAGAGGAACTCTTTCTCACCGGCCAGAACGGAGAGAGGTGTGTGTGGCGCTCTTGCCCGGCAAAGGTGACGGGGATGGGCGCGCCTCCCCCGCGACGGCCCCCACCCCCATTCGCGGGTTTCCGGAGCTCCGGCCGCCCACCCGCCAGCCGGGCTGGGCTGCCGAGGGAGACAGCAGCCGGCCGGCGCGCCTGGGTCTCGGTTGCAGGGACCGCCCGAGGCTGCTCTAGGTGGAGAGACTGCGGGGCTCACCTGGGGTGCCAGCGTCTGAGCGCCCCTGACCTGGCCGGGCACCCTCTTGCCTGCTCGCTCTGGGGGCGGCTGCAGCACCGGGTGGTAGAGCAGCCCCCGCTTGCGCTACGTGCGGGAGGCTCCGTAAAGCCGGCTGGTGCGTTTGCGTGTTTGCGCCGCGCGTTTTTATATTACAGACATAAAGGTAAAGCGAGTGCGGGGATCCCTTTCTTCCCCCGAAGAGGGGGCGAGGCGGGGAGGTCGCCTCCGATGCGTGGTCTTGGGGGAGTGCCTCGAGCAGAGTTAGGGAGCCGCTTACTCAGCTCCGATGTCGGCAGGACTCGCCCATTGTGCCACCCAGATAATTATTCAACTATGCAGCATCCATTGCACCTTTCCCATTTTTCTTTTCCCCTTGCTACAGCATGCCCCCTAGCTTCGGTACTCCGACGCCTTCTCTTGCATGCGCTTGGGTGCTGAACTGGAATAATGATGAAAAGAAAGCACCTCTGACCTAAACATTCACAACCTGTTTTACAGCCGATTAATTAACTAATCTCTAGCTAGACTAGATACTTTAATGTGACTCAGTCTAATCCTGACCCTTTCTGTGTACGGTGCGCTTTGGATTAAAATTTATTTTTTTTCTTTGGTGTTAAGATTCACGTATGAAGTCTTATTTCTTGTGCGGTAATTGGTTTATTGGTTATTCAACCCATCTAATGGTCTTAAATGTAATATGTGTGATAGGTAACTTTCATCTAATTGTTGATAGTGCTATCTCGTAATTATAAATGCAGTCTGTCTTTGAACTCTCGGGCACAGCTTTTCCCATATGTTCTAAGTTTCTGTTAGCGAAGTATTTTTATTTATGGCGAATATTTGAATAAAGTACTTGATAGAAAATTTCTCAAGTTTTGGGTAAAAAAAGTTTTGTATTTTGTTATCTTTCGGTAATATTTTATTGCTATTCATAGCTTTCAGTTGAATGAAAGGAAGCATTTAATAAGGCATTTAAGGTGGGGTTTCAACTGCCATAATGAGCATTAGCTAATTTCTCTAAATTTTATTTTTCGTTCAGTTCTTTGCAATACCATGTATTTAATTACTTGTGGAATTTTTTTTCTTATTTTTTTTCTAACTTCTCTCTCCAAGGATGGGCAGGCTCCAGTTTTGCACGAACTACCTGAAAGATGGAATATTTTTTTGAAAACGGAAGAAACAACTGTTGGTTACTTGATTTTTGTGTTAAAAACTGTTTACCTCTCCTTACCTAAAAATAAATGATTCACTGCCAAAAATAAGTGTTTCCTTTTTGTTTTGTTTTGTTTTGTTTTTCTTGTGAACCTCTCCTTTGGCTTTTCTCCTTTAAGCTTGTTGCCATAACCCTCTTGATAAAACAGAATTGCACATAGGCATTGCAGAGGCAGTTGTTTTAAGGTACAGTAATTGTTTTACAGCGTTTGGAAGTGGCGCACTTATAACTTGATGGTGTAGAATCAGTGCTTGGTTAGGAAATGACCTTGCAATTTACAAAATGGACACCTCTGTGCCTTGGTTTCCTTATATGTAAATGGAGACAATACCCATTTATGTCATTGAGTAGTATGCATAAATTCAATAAAGATGTTTTCATAATGCTTTTAAATTTTTAGATATTTTAACTGATGGATAATGAAAATATTTCAGGGTAAAATACAAGATAAAAACGTCATTAGAATATCACCTGGCATGTTAGAATGGCTGATTTATATTGAATTTTGCTTTGGAGATATAGGGCTATAAATTGAAAAATGTTTCTCATCCATAAAGAGTTTTTAATGATTGCAAATTTAATAGGTATTGTAGTTAATACCTATATGTAGATTTAACTATGGATATAGTTCATATTCATGAAAAAAGTTATATGACTTGATAATAAACAAGTAGAATCTTGAATCCAGTTTGTAAAAATAAAATTTTTTTCCCAAAAAACATTAAGGCCTTTTTCATTGAAAAATTTGCAGATGACATGATCCAAAATACATAGTTGGGATCATTTGTAAGGTGTGGTATGGAGTTTTGTTTAGGTTTATAAATAATTCCATATTCAGATGCAGTATATTAATGTTGTATAATACTATATTACACTTTTTTTTTCATTTTCAGAATAGTTTAAGGTATCCATTTCCAAGTGTTTGGTTTTCATTATCACAGAGATAGTAATAGTAACTTTTTTTTTTTTTAATTTTTTTTTAATTTTATTTATTTATTTGAGAGAGAGAGACAGTGAGAGAGAGCATGAGCGAGGAGAAGGTCAGAGAGCGAAGCAGACTCCCCATGGAGCTGGGAGCCCGATGTGGGACTCGATCCCGGGACTCCAGGATCACGCCCTGAGCCGAAGGCAGTCGTCCAACCAACTGCGCCACCCAGGCGTCCCAGTAATAGTAACTTTTGATCTCCTTATTGGAATATTATTAACACAGTTAATTTTCATAGCAAAAGTTACTATTAAAATATATTATTTGAACTTTTACCAAAGCTGTATTTTTGGTTACTTTGTGGGGAAGCTTCATATAGATGATGAGTTTATTCAAACGTCTTTAAAATTACTAATGTGTAGTTTCTTTTTTTGAGAATGAATTTGATTAAATGTTTAATATTTTCTCAAATGATCAACTTAAAATTCAGCTGTCATTTTTACTTGGGTAAATACAGTTAATTAAAGGTTTTTCTAAGCTTCTTGAGGACAGAAACTATACTGAATCTTACTGTCAAAAATCTAAAATGGCTAGCATAGTGTTTAGCAAATAGTAGGGCCTCATTTTTGTTGTTATGTGACAAATAGAATGAGTGAAGAATATCCATTGATTTAGTGGATTGAGTAGAAATTTTTAAAAACACATTTATCAATAAATTTTAAATCATGAAATACAGCTTTATTTCAGGAGAAAAGAGAAAAATGCTTTGGAGGTTCTTTGAACTTTTTTTACCTGCTCAATTAGAATTCCTTTACTCCCATTTTTTGGAAGAGTACTAAATATCTGTATACAATAATGTTAGGGATTGTCAACCTTTCATTCATAAAATGATTAATTTTCTTACCTCTTCTAGGTCACTTCATGAAAATATGCATTAAAGGTTTTTTGTTGTTTTTCCTAAATTAGATAAGTATAGAAATGTTTTGGTTCTTTTTTGCTTACTTCAGTTTTCCAGTGAAATATTGTTAAAATGATGTATGTTAATTATATCCTGTGAGAAATGTGCCTGAATACCAAGTTTTAAAAATAAGTGACCCTGAGGTAGAGCTTTTTATGAAGTGAAGAATCTTTGAATTTTTAATTTATCACATTCAGTTTATAATTTTGAGTCTTTGTGTATTGCTGTTTCCTAATTTAGCATGAGATCTTTATTTTAAAATTTGTGAAATAGTTTGGAATTGGGAACTTCCTCAAAAACAATATTCTTGGTGGTTAGATTTGCAGGCAGCCCACCAAATTTAACCCATAATATACCTACATTATAAGATTTATAATATTAGAGAATTATATTACTAATAATTAGGATAAACATATTGAAAATAACTACAGTTGTGTACACCACTTTATCTTTCAGAAAATCCATTCAGAATTTTCTTTGAAATTCTAAGAATACATTTCTATTGTGTTAGACATGACAACATTATTAGGAACTTGTTCTCTAATACCCAGTGGATGTGAAGAGGAGGATCTTCCTCAGTTCAGTGAGCCTTACATATTATATGGGGCAAGAGGTGAGAGAATGAGAGAAATTGGAAGGAGCTAGGGTCTTCTGTGTGATGTTTGATAAGTCATTTTACTTTTCAGGGTCTTTGGTTTTCTGGATTGTAAAATGAAAAAGTTGAAGTAGATAATCTCTGAGGTTCCTTTTAGTTACAAATAAAATTCAGAGGCATTTCAATGCTCAGTGTAACCACTTGTTCATGAGAGCTGATTTTTCCTTTCTAATATTACTGCCTCTGTACTTCCTCCTCTCAGGGAATTTCTTCTCTCTGGATCTACCCCTGAAAAGATTATAGTCTTAATCTTTTTCTCACATGCCTGTTCTTGGAAGCAAGACTTTTTAGGGTTTTTAAAGGAGTTTTTTTTATAATGTTGGTTGTTTTGTCTGCTTTTATTTTTATTCTTTTTTATTCTTTAACTCCTGGTTCCACCAAGAAACAAAGACTATTTGCTTTGTTCTATTCTTTTGAGTTTTTTACTGATAGCTGTTAAATAAAGTCAAGGTAGAATTTATTTATACTTTGGAAGAAGATCATACCCAGTGAATCTTCAGAGAAATTTTTTTTATAAGGAAAAATATTGAAACTAGGGTTTTGGAATGGGTTTATGAAGGTAAAGTGATGAAATATGGCCTGAGAATAGGTTGTCACATACTGTGTGGGATATCCTGCATTTTTATTTGTTAAATCTGACGGTCTTGCATTGGGTGCTGTGGAACTTTGGGCATGGCCGGAGGATGAGTGTGGTGGGGTTGGAGGCAGAGTGAGAAAGTATGTTCATGGATCCATTGAGAATAGAGACAGTTTTTTTTTGTCTTACTTGGTGATTTTGTTTGTTTTGCTTCATTTTTGTGTTTCTAGAACTCGTTCTGTAAGTTAAATAGATATTTGAGTGGGTACTTAAATTACTACAGAATAGTAGGTAAGTAATTCCCTTAAGTGGAAAGATCAGGATGCTGTGAGAAAAGGGGTTATGAGGGGCGCCTGGGTGGCTCAGTGGGTTAAAGCCTCTGTCTTCGGCTCAGGTCATGGTCCCAGGGTTCTGGGATCAGGCCCCACATCAGGCTCTCTGTTCGGCGGGGAGCCTGCTTCCTCCCCTCTCTCTCTCTGCCTGCCTCTCTGCCTACTTGTGATCTCTGTCTGTCAAATAAATAAAATAAAATAAAATAAAAAGAAAAGGGGTTATGAAACATAGCTATGTTAGTCATACACATTGGAGTATTTTGCAGATTTTTAATTAACTTCTTATTTGGAGGTTAATATTATTACAAAAAAATTATAGGTGACATGTTTTCCTAAGTAGATAAAAAATTACATTGCATGCTTGCTATATATATAAGTCACTGTATACCTACCATTGTATTTGTTACTTTATTTCATTGGTATCATAATCCTATTAGAATTTAATGGAAGAAGAGGGTTAACTGAAATAAACATGTTGTTTATTGGCTCAACAGAAGCACAGGTTGTCTGGAAACCACTTTCTCTTTCCTTTCCTCAGTAAGTTAATGTGGAGCAACCATTTTAATAACTTGATAACAGTAATTCTGCCTGCCTGCTACCCTTCCCCTCATCTGTAATTGGTCAGTCTAGTAGTGGTTACCACTTGTCCTAGGCTAAACCAATTATTCATTCAGCACATAATTATTGAAGGCCAGCTGGGTGCTAGAAGTATATAATGGAGAACAAGATAGAGGTCTCAGTTCTCTTGGAGTTAACAGTATAGTAAGAGAGACAGATACTGAACAAATACATGAGTCTGTAATTAGAAATTGTGGTGAATGCTATAAAGGAAAAGAACAGGGAACCAAATTTACCTTGGGAGTCAGGGAGGGTGCTTTGAGGAAAAATTAGTGGAAGTTAGCTATGTGAAAAATGAAGAGAATGCAAACAATACATATTCCAACAGTTTTGAAGTGGGAAAGAGCTTGTTAGATTCCACTAAGAGCTAAGAAAAGGCCAAAGTAGATAAAACTCAACGATATAGTGAGCAAGAGGGATTGTGGCGTAAGGTAATAAGGTTGTTAAAGGTAAACAGGGGTCAACCATGTAAGGCCCGCATAAGTTATTTCAATTAGGGTTGTGGATTTTATTGTAAGTGTATTGGGGAAAGCCAGGAAGGGTTTTTAATCAGGTTAACAACTGGACCAGAACCATCTTTTAAAAAGATCACTCTGGGAGATGAGTCACAGTTCTGCCCATTTCTGTAGTTTATAGGTGTAGTTCTATACACCTACACTAAGCAAGGAGGACACTCAGAGCTTTTCCTGAATTCTAAGTGCCCAGAGAGTTTTGCTCTAGTGAAACTGGAAGATATAAAACCCAGAAACTGTTAGTGGTGGTATTTCTTGTCATGTGAACTAGGTAAATGGGCATCTGGAAGAAAGAGCAAGAGCAGATACAGTCCTAGCTATAGTCACCTGTCCATGGTCCTGAGATTGGGTTCCAAGAGACACCCAAGTGTAATACCACTACTACTGCTATATTTTTTTAATAAGTTGTCTTTTTTTTTTTTTTTTTTTCATAAACTAGTAGGAATTGTATTTCTGGTACTTAGCAGCCAACCAGCCAGTCCTATCATAGATTAATTTGTATTCATAAAAATGATAAAAGTAAAATTGAACACAGATTTTAAAATCCCATTTTTTTCCCTAACTGCCCCGTGCTGGTAAAGTACCACTTCTTAAACTACTGGTTCTAATGGAATTCTAAGGAGGTGGAGGTTGGGTGTGGTTAACACCTATTAGGTGATGATGGCAGCAGTGCTTTATTTGGGGTATGTTTGACAATGATAGAGCTTTCTGCCATTCTTTCCCCTTGAGTAATCGTTACTCAGGTCTACTCTAATTAAAGTAAATGTTTCTATACTGACTAACTCATTTGAAAAGAAAAAAGAAAAGCTTACATGTCAGTAGATTAACTTATTTGATTTCTCTACCAAAAATGTGAACTTTATCATTTTTTCACATTATGCTACAAAAGTAAGTCTTTGTTTTCCACTTTTTAATAAGACTCTATTGTCTCACATGTGTCATATTTTTGGGGGGACTGTGATAAATTTTGTAACATACATGTGCTAGAAATGATGTTAGAAAATTGTGGAAAGGTTAAGGAAAAAAGGAACAGGAGAAACATTTTATATTTTAGTTGAGGATGAAGACTAGTACTTATTTGTTCTAAAAACCAAAATAAAAGCTTTGTGTGATACATCATAATGTCTGGCTAGAAATTTATCAATTTTGTTGATATTTAAAAAGAATCATTTGGTTTCATTTGTTTTCTCTGTTGATTTCCTGTTTTTAATTTTGTTGATTTCTTTGCCAATGCTTGCTATTTCTATAGTTTGTTAAGATGGAACCCAAGATTATTGATTTTAATCTTCTTTCCTACTGTATGCATTCAGGGCTATTAATTTCCCTCTAAGCACTACTTTTGATGGATTCCACACATTTTGATAAATGGTATTTTTCATTTTCACTTATTTCAAAATATTTTAAAATCTCTCAAGACTTCTTTGACCCATGTGTTATTTAGAAGTGTGGTGTTTAATCTCCAAATATTTTGGGATTTTCTGGCTATCTTTCTGCTGTTGCTTTCTATTTTAATTGTTTATAGTCTGAGATCATACATTATATGATATATTTATTCTTTTAAATTTTGGAAGGTGTGTTTTATGGCCCAGAATGTGGTTTGGGTGAATGGTCTATATGAACTTGAGAAGAATGTGGTTTCTGCTGTTGTTGGGTGAAATACTGTATAAATGTCAATTAGATCCAGTTGATTGATGGTGTTGTTCAGTTCAACCCTATCCTTACTAATTTTCTGCCTGTTGGATCTGTCAGTTATTTATAGAGGGGTGTTGAAGTCTCTATGATCATGAATTCATCTATTTCTCCTTGCAGTTCTGTCAGATTTTGCCTCACATATTTTGGTTCTCTGTTGTTAGGTATTTACACATTAAGGATTGTTATGTCCTCTGTTTCATGAATTTACCCGTTTAGATTATGTTATGCCCTTCTTTATCCCTGAAAAATTCTTCTGCTCAGAAGTCTGCTTTCTCCGAAATTAATATAGCTACTCCTGCTTTCTTTTGCTTAGTCTTAGCATGTCTCTATCCTTTTATTTTTCATCTATCTGTATCTTTATATTTAAAGTGGTATCTTGTAGGCAACACATAGTTGGGTTTTTTCATCCACTCTGGAATTGTCTTTTAATTGGTGTATTTGAACCATTCATATCTAAAGTGGTTTTGATATAGTCAGATTAATATCAATCATTTTTGTAACTTTTCATTACAGTTCTTTTTTTTTTTTTCTCTTTTTCAGCCTTCTCTGGTTTTATTTGTGCTTTTTATATGGTTCCTTGTTCTCTCCTCTCTTAGAGTACCAATTATACCTTTTTTTGGAATATTTTTAGTTATTGTCCTAGAGGTTGCCTGCCACTTCACAGGTATTGCAGATTTCTTAATGGAGAATTCCCAATTTCTCTTTCCCATCTGTCGTAACAGTGCTGCCATTTATTTTGCTTATCCATATGCTATAATCAACTGGAATTTTGTGACTACTATCACTTTGAACCAACAATTATCTGTTAGATTCAGGAATAAAATATTTTTTAAATCTGTCCTTCATTTATTCTTCTGTGTAGCTCTTTCTTTATGTAGGTTGGAGTTGCTAACCTATATCATTTTCCTTTTCTCTAGAGAACTTTTTTCTTGCAAAGCAGGTCTATTGGTGACAAATTCATTTTTTATTTGGCTGAGAAAGTATTTCTTTTCATTTTTGAGATAATTTCTCAATGACAAATTCTAGGTTAGTGGTCTTTTATTGAAATATTTTACTCCACTCTTGTTTGCATGGTTATGGATGAGAAGTCCAACATAATTCCTATCATTGTTCCTCTATAGATAAAGCATTTTTTTTTCCTGATTTCTTTCAATGTTTTTCTCTTTGGTTTTCTTCAGTTTCAATGTTATAGACTTAAGTATAGACATTTTGGTGTTTCTCTTTGCTTGATATTTTCTGAGCTTCGTGGATTTATAGTTTGGCTTCTGTCATTAATTTTGGAAAATTCTCAGGCATTATTACCTCCACCAGTGCTTCTCAGCTTTTCTTCCCCACACTGTAGGTATGTCAGTAAGGCAAAGGTGGGCAGGAATTGGGTAGTTTTCGTTTCTCCAAGTTGGATAAGGCTCTGATGAAGTCTTTTTCTTTGCTAGTGTGAATTCTATGGACTTGTTTCGAAATGTTATTTTTTCCTTTGTCCCAGTGAAGCAGAAGGGGATTTTTCTTTGATTTTAGCTAGAGAAACTTGTGGGGCATAAAACCTTGGAAAGTGTTATCAGCCCCCCCCCCGCCCCACTAGACCTCCAGGAGTTTTAAAGTCTCAAACTAGTCCATAATCAGCCTCCAGCAACTTCTTCAAGTTACGATTTAAATGTTCATATCAGTTCCTGACTTCTGTACCTTCTGCGTTCTGTTGGCTAATCTGTATTCTCTGTATCATTCTTTCTAGTTTCTTGGGTGAGTGTCCTCTGGTCTCAGTATCTCAAGATCTAGGAAAAGTCCAATATTTTTCAGGTTGTTCAACTTTTATTTTGTTGTGAGAGAAGAGTAATGACTTCCAAGTGTTTTACATGTCAGAGGGGAACCTGGAAGTAACCAAATAGGAAAAAAAACGTGTAATATTCCACTGTATGGATATACCAAAATTTATTTCATTTGTCCCCGCCGTTAGATGCTTAGGTTGCTTCCTTTCTTTTATATGGCAAGCCATGCTCTAGTAATTCTCCTTGGATAAACTGCAATTTTTATTTTAATGGCTATTTTTCAGTTATCTATATCTCCTCCTGTAATTACCCAGAGATTAATCAGGAATTGGCATACCTAAACCAGAAGACTGGGTTTAATTCTTAGTCCTTTCTCTTAGTCCTTTATCTTGGATCATTTTACTTCTGATCATTTGTAAAATTTGTAAAATGTGTATGATAACCACCACATGGAAGAGCTATTGTAAGGATTAAAAATACCTTAGAAGGTGTTTGTGAACTATAAAGCGCTATGTAAAAGTTAGGTAACTTAGGTATATTGAATTGTGATATAAACTATGAGGCTCAATAATAATCAAGCACCTTGGTAATTAACTAGCTTGAGACCAGGCTGCCTAGGACAATGTTTTGAAAGAAGATAATATGATTTAATGATAATTCTGAGAAAGGAGGCACAGTTGGTTCTGAGGGAGATAGCTAAGTAACAAGTACGCCTTAAAAACTTGATGAAATGATATGTTGATAGGGAATATTGTTTCACTTATGATATGCTGGCGTACATTGTTATGTTTGATACTTTGAACTTCCTTAAAAAAAAAAAAAAGATTTATTTATTTGGGAGAGAGGAAGAGCATGAATGGGGCAGAGAGGCAGAGGGAGAGGGAGGAGCAGACTTCCCCTTGAGCACGGGAGCTCTATGCAGAGCTCCACAAGGACTTTACCCGGAGCTCAGTCCAGGACCCTGAGATCATGACCTGAGGCCAAGTCAGATGCTTAACTGAGGCACCTAAGTGCCCTTGAACTTTCTTAATATTTCACTGTCAATCTTATATGCCTGCTTCTAGTAGCTTCCCCCTCTAAATTGTCACATCTGATCTACTGCATTCTAGGAAACCAAATGAAATTATACATCATAGGAGGGTCTTGTCCTCTCTGTTAATTAATATTATATTTATTGAGCAGCTGTTAGGTGCCAGATTCTTCTGAGTGCTAGGTGTTCAGGGGAGAAAAAACCCAAAATCCTTGCTCAAATGGGGCTTACATTCTAGTGAGTGAAGAAGGCAATAAACAAATACCAATATGGTATGATGATAAGTGGCAATAAGTGCTATGAAGTAAAATACAGCAGGGCAAAGATACAGAAAGTAATAGGAGGAGCCACTACTTTAAATAGGGTTGTTAGGGAGAGAGAGGGGAGCAGACCTGAATGAAGTAAAATGAGATGCAATAGTTTTTAAAAGAAAAGTACAAAAATTAGTACATAGCCGGGGGCTTCCTCTGCCTGGAGTCCTTAGGTGTTTATTTAAGATATACATTTTAAGTATTTCTACAGTTTTGATTTTGTTATATAACACAGAAACTAAAAGTATGCATCACACCATCTAAAAATTTTTATGCTAACTTCTGGGATGAAAGGCAGGCTGAAAGATGAAGTTAAGATGACAAAATGTTGAAACTTTAGGAACTTTGAAAGGTTTAAAAGAACCATTGTAATACAGTCATCTAAATTAGAGTTGCCCTAGAAAATGTAGGACATAGATTGATTCAAAATAACACTGTAACAAATGTGTGCTGTAAGCAGTGGCCTGGAGGAACAGAATGCCTTCCCATTTGGCTGTATTGCTTCTGACCTCATAGTGACATCAGTAATAACAGTAGTACCATTTTTTGAGCCCTTATTATATGCTAGGCACAGTGCTAGGCATATGTGATAATACAGGCTGACAACAACCCTGTGAAAAGGTGTAGTTCTAATTTTTATGAGGTACAGACTAAGCTTTAAGCTGCAGAATCTTTCAGCAGTAGCCAAAATTTAATTGCTCATTCTTGTAATGCTTATGCCTGACTCAAGCTTTCTCTAGATGTAGGGGAAAAATGAAATTATTTTGATTTACTTGTTAGGTTGTAAAAATGGAGGTATGTGTTGGAGATTGGTTCCAGAGTTTAAGCCATGCACAGTGTAAAAATCGTGTTCCAAATTAGTGTACCATCAAAGGAATTAAATGAAAATGACTATATCTTATTCCTTTGAGCTTGTAGTTATTTTTGCCAATAATTCATACACAATCAAAGGATTAGCAAATTGATTAGTAAGGAATCTAGTACTTGGCTTTATTTTAGAGGTGATCTCATATTCTAAGTGATTCGGTGCTGTTAACCGGAAATAGAGAAGTCCAAAGAATGAGTACATTTTCTTTCTTTTTTGAAGAGTCATGGAAAATGACTTTGAATTTGGATGTGTTGAATTTGGATTAATGAGACATTCTTGTGGTATTGTCTGGTGGACTGATAGCACAGGATTAAATATTTATAGGGATGTTGGGGTCGTTTGTATAAGTGATTTTGAGGTGATAACTCAAGATTTGAAAACAGATGGATTTATGAAGAAGAGAGTGTAGCGGAATGGGGTGTAACAAAACTCCTGACTTAGTATTTACAAGGTAAGAATTAAAAGGAGAACCAGAAGAGAAATGCTGAAAGTATGGTCAGAAGGTATATAATATGTTGCATTCTGTTACAGCTTGGGACCAGAAGGTAAGGTCTTGTGGTCTGGGGCCCTTTTCCTTTGAAGAGGCATCTGAAATGCTAGTGAGGTAGGAGGGGAAGCAAAGCCAAAAAGTTGATGGTTTTGAAAATAGAGGAGTGTGAAAGGATTACAAGGACCGTCTAAGGTTAAAAATTTATAATGAGGAATTGAAGAGGTAGGATAGACTATTTAAATCAGAAAGGAACATTTCAGAAATGGAGGTTTTGGAGGTAGAACTGTGTAAGAATGTGTACACAGACACTTCATATAGTTTGTAGAAGGGAAGGTGCTGACTCCTCAATCCTCAGGTCTGGAAGTAGTAACAGTGGAGCCCTCAAGAGAAGGGTGGTATGCTTTGGAAAGCCTGGCTTTAGTCTACATGCTTCTAACACTTGATTTGGAGTTGGCAAGCAGTACGTGCCATGTCATCTGAGGTGGAAATCTTGGAGGGAGGAAAGGAGTCCTGGGCTACTAGCGAGTGCTCAGTTACAAATGCATTCTACTTCTTGCTTGCTAAAGCAAATCTTTTTCATTGGAATAGAGGCAGCTCACCAACACTCATGTACCTTATATCTTAGTCAGTGCTAATATCATAAAATTCATATTTTCATTGTCAGTCTAGTCATGGAAGTAAATGAAATAAAGCATGTTTCTACCGATTTTTCTATAAAGGACTTAGTTTCATTCATTAGCATTAAAAAGAAAATGTAAATTTCCTTTTTGTAATGTTATACTAAATACAGAAGGATGACATTAATGACCTGCCATCCGTTGAGCATGAATTTTAATATATATTCCTTGTAGTGGGGATGGATTTATGATTCTCCAACTAATTTTAAATTCATTAAATTCACTCATTTAAAGTCTTACTGTTATGTGAGAGGTCATGTTAGGAGCAGAAACTGCTGGTTAAAACAGTATTTACTGTAATATCCTTGTGGAGTCTTTTGTAGGGTAAAATGAGATGATTGTTGTAAAAGGGCTTTGAAACAAGTCTATATTAATATAGGATGTTACTGTTAACATTATAGGCCCACAGGACTAGGACTGTAGATAAGGCCATGATTGACGTTTTTAATGAAATACTTAGTGTAATATTTAAGTGTTTCTAATTTAATAAATGACTAGACTGAATACTAAATTATTTGTTTTGGTACTCATTAATTTAACTTTATTTTTAATTTTAAAGTAACTCCCTATCAGTTATAAGTAAAACTAAAGAAAGATGGTGATGACATATTGAAAATTAAGTCACTTACTCTACTTAAGATTTTTGTTTCTATTTGAATCTGTTTTTATAGATAGCTGCATCTGCAAATAATGGTAGCTGTATCTATAGTTTATTTGGGGATGACAGTAAAGTGTACAAATTCTTCAAGTTAAATATAGATATGTCTCACATTAAGAAAATTTAATATGAAATCACTAATGAAGTGAGTGTAAATAAAAATAAGAAAATAGGTCTAGGGACTAAGTCCTGCCTGCCTGAAGTACTTAGTATGTGTATTAGTAAGTAAGATTTAGACGTACAGAAGGTGAGAAGGTGGTAGGAAGCAAGCCAGGAGTTGTGGTTTCTAGAAAGCCCAATTTAAAAGCATTTTCAAGGAGTGAACACCTGTGTCAGATGTAGTTAATAGGTTGAGTGAGAAGAGGCTTGAGAATTAGAGCAGATCATTAATCGTGGTGAGTGGTTTGGTACGCTGCTGGAAATGAAAGCCTGCATGGGACAGATTTAAGTAAGAATTGGTGGAGAGAATCCGAGAACTCAAGGAATATTGCCATAAAGGAGCACAAAGAAATGGGAGAGGGGTTAAAGTTGCTAGAGGGAGAAGTGAGACCAAGAGAGGTCTGTTTTTGTTTTTGATCTTTTTTACAGAACAATGAAATTATAGCATGTCTCTATGTTGATGGCAGTGAACCAGTAGAGGGAAAAACATTGATGCAGAAGAAGGAGAGGCTAATTAATCCCTACTGCTTAAGTAAGATTTGGGAACTGGTCTAGAACTTTGTCACCATATGAAATGGTTTCTGTGGAAATAAATTTGACTTTGACATAGACAAATTGTAAATTTCTAGTAATCCAACTCATCTTCTATTTTATAGTTTTGTGGATTATTTTAAGTGATGGGGTGGGAATTGTTAAAGTTGTACGCTTACCAGTTTTCCATGGTGATTACTATATTTACTTTCATATGTGGACAGAGGATAGCAAAGCTCACTGATCTACCTGAGCCTGTTCGATTTTGTTAGTCCTTAAGATTTTTTGCTTGCATATTTCCAGAAAAATTTTTATGAAAAACCATATCCTCTTGTACATTGAAGTTGATCTCTAATATTACTATTTTAAGTTTACATCATCTATTTTTTTGTTTATAGGTAGTAGAAAATAAGCATTGTATAGCGTGATATGAGTATTGACTATATTGGAATAAGTAGTTAATAAATGCTATTTGAGTAAATGGATTTTTGATAGCTTTTTAAAAATATTATTGACATATAATTACACAATTGGATAAGTTTTGACTTATGGATACTTGATTGAAACCATCATAAGATAATGAATCCTCCCAGATTTCCTAGTCTTCCTTTATATTTTCTGCATCCTACCTCTCCCTACACTTTCCACCAACCTCACCAACCCCACCAAACCTAACTCTCACCCTTGGCAATCGCTAATCTACTTTTTGTCACTATAGGTTAGCTTGCATTTTTCTTGAACTTTATATGAATGGAATAATGTAGTATATAGTCTTTGGCTCCTTTTGCTCAACATAATGATTTTAAAATTCACACAAGTTGGGGGCACCTGGGTGGCTCAGTGGGTTAGGTCACTGCCTTCGGCTCCGGTCAGGATCTCAGGGTCCTGGGATCGAGTCCCACATCGGGCTCTCTGCTCAGCAGGGAGCCTGCTTCCTCCTCTCTCTCTCTCTGCCTGCCTCTCTGCCTACTCGTGATCTCTCTCTGTCAAATAAATTAATAAAATCTTAAAAAAAAATTCACACAAGTTGTTTCATCCATAATTAATTCTTTTTTTTTTTTTAAAGATTTTAGTTATTTGACAGAGAGATCACAAGTAGGCAGAGAGGCAGGCAGAGAGAGGGTGAAGCAGGCTCCCTGCTGAGCAGAGAGCCCAATGTGGGACTTGATCCCAGGACCCTGAGACCATGACCTGGGCTGAAGGCAGAGACTTAATCTGAGCCACCCAGGTGCCCCCATAATTAGTTCATTTTATTATTGAATGCTCTTTTATTGTATAAACACTATTTCAGTGGATAAGAGTTTGCTATTCATTCATCTGTTGATGGACATTTGGGTTGTTTTCAGGTTTTGGCTACAAATACAGCTGCTATGACCATTCATGTAGAAGTCATTATTTGGACATGTGCTTTCATTTCTCCTGAGTAAATACATAGAAGTGGAATGGCTGGGTCATATATTAGGCATTTGTTTATCTTATAAGAAAGTCCCAGAGTGTTTTACCAAGTGATTGTGCCGTTTTGTATTTATGTATTTATTTTTTTAGATTTTAGATTTGAGAGAGAGAGAGAGAGAGAGAGAGAGCAAGCACAAGTCAGGGAGAGGGCAGAGGCAGAGGGAGAAGCAGACACCCTGCTGAGTGCAGAGCCCCATGCAGGCTGATCCCAGGACCCTGAGATCATGATATGAGCCGAAGTCAGAGGCTTAATCAGCTGAACCACCCACGTACCCAACTGTGCCATTTTTCTACAAGCAACTTACGAGTTCAGTTGCTCTACATCTTACCATTCTGCTTTTAGCCATCTTAATAAGTCTGTAGTAGTATCTCATTGTGGCTTAAATTTGCATTTCCTAATAACTAATGATCTTGATCCATTTTTCATGTGTCATCTGTATGTTTTCTTTTGTAAATTATGTGTTCAAATCTTTGGTTATTTATTTATTGGGTTGTTTTCTAATTGAATTTGCAGAGTTTTTTATTCTGAATGCATGTACTTCATCAGATCAGTGATTTGCAAATATTTTCTCTTAATCTGTGCATTGTTTTTCCATTCTCTTAACAGTATCTTTCAAAGAGCAGAAGTTCTTAATTTTGATGGATACTAGTTTACTAGTGATTCATTTTATAGATTGTACCTTTGGTTTTATATGTAGGAAATCTTTACCTAACCTAAGGTCACAAAGATTTGTTTTTTTTTCTAAGAAGTTTTATCATTCTATATTCTACATTTAGGTCTGCAACCCATTTGTACGTGGTGTGAGGTAAAGATAAAAGATTTTTTTTTATGTGAAAAATTAATTGAATGTATATAGATATAGATATATATATATACACACACATACATATGGGGCTATTTTTATAATAAGTATGAAGTCCAGTAGTATAAATCCTTCACTAGTATTTTCTTTTTTCAATGGGCTATGTAAGTTAATTATTTCTTCTTGAGTGAGTTTTAGTAGTTGTTTCAAGGAATTTGTTCATTTCACTGAAGATGTTGAATTTATTAGGATAGGTTGTTTATAACATTCCCTAACTATTCTTTTTTTAAAAATACTTATTTAAGTAATCTCGATTTACACTTGAGTGTAATTACACTTGAATTCATGACCCTGATGAGATAAAGAGTTGCATGTTCTTGGGACTGAGCCGGTCAGACGCCCCTCCCTAACTATTTAATATCTATAGAATCTCTGTAGTTATATATGATATAGTTATCACACTGTTCATTCCCGGTATTGGCAATTTGTATCTTTTTTTTTTCTTCCTTGATCAGTCTGGCTAATTGTCAATTTTACTGATGTTCTCAAAGAACCAGCTTGTGGTTTCATTTTTTTTTCTTCCATTGTTTTTGTTTCTGTTCCATTGATTTCTGCTCTCATCTTTGTTATTTCCTCTCCTTTGTTTATTTTGAGGTTAATTTGCTCTATTTTTTTTTGTTTCTTGAGATAAATGTAGTTGAGGCCATTCATTTGAGACTTCTTTGCTAATACAGACGCTTTAGTGCTAAATCCCCCCTCTGTGCACTATTTTAGCTCCTTCCTTCAAATTTTAATATGTGGTTTCCATTTTCAGTTAGTTCAAAATAACTTTTTTTCATTTCATTTCTTCTTTGATTTGGGATTATGTAGAAATATGTTTTCTAGTTTCCAAATATTTTTGTATTTTCCAGGTATCTTTCTGTTACTGATTTCTAATCAGACTGGTCAGAAAACACATTTTGTAGGACTTGAATCCTTAAAAATTATTCTTACATGTTTTACATTACAGAATATGGTCTCTCTTGGCAAATGTTACTTGTACTCTTGAAGGAACATGTATCTGCTGTTTTGAAATAGGACATTCTATAAAATTCAAGTAGGTTGGGGTACCTGGATGGCTCAGTTGGTTAAGCATCTGTTTTCCACTAAGGTCATGATCCTGGGGTCCTGGGATGGAGCCCCCCTCAGTCTCCTTTTCTTTCTGCCCCTCCCACCTGCTTGTGCTCTTTCTCTCACATGCTCTCTCTCTAAAATAAATACTATAAAAAATTCAATTAGGTCTTGTTGGTTAATGGTGTTCTTCAACCTTTATGTTCTTATTTTCTGTCTACTTGCTTTATCAGTTATTGAAAGAGATGATGAAATTTCTGACTACAGCTGTGCACTTTATTTCTCCTTGAAGTTCTATTTTTGCTGTACTTTAAGGTTATTTTTATTAATTTTTGAAGATTTTATTTATTTGAGAGAGAGCAGGGGGAGGAGCAGGAGAGAGACAGGCAGACTCCACACCAAGTGCAGAACTGAATGTGGGGCCCAGTCCCATCCCGGGACCATGAGGGATGCCAAAACCAGGTTGGATACGCAACCGACTGAGCCACCAGGTGCCTCCAAAGTTGCATAAACATTTTAGATTTGTGTGTCTTTTGATGAATTGATTTTTATTATTACAAATGATCCTCTTTATTTCTAGTAATATTGACTTTTTGTCTGATGTTATTATAGTTGCTCCAGCTTTTTATTCATTAGCATTAGCATGAAACGTCGTTTTCCATTCTTTGACTTTTAACCTATCTGTACCTTCATATTTAAAGCAGATTTCTTGTAGACAGTATATGGATGGGCCTTACTTACTCTTTTAATCCAGTCTCACAGTCTCTACCTTTTTATTGGCATGTTCAGATAACCTATGGGTAATGTGATTATTGATATAACGGAGTTTAAATCTATCATTTTGTTATTTGTTTTCTTGCTCTCTTGACTCTTCATCAATCCTATATATCTCCTTGTTTGTCTTTTCTTAGATTGAGTAGTTTTGGGTTTTTTTTTTTTACTGCTTCCTTAATGATTCCATTTTGTCTCCTTTGTTGACTTAATAGTTATAAACTCCTGTGATATTTTAGTGTTTGTTTTATAGTTTATAGTATACATTTCTAACTTATTGTTTATTGTCAGGTGGAATGGTGAGTTTTTCACAAATTAATTTTTCCAGTTTTCAGATTAATGTTATATCATTTTACATTCATATTCCTTTAAATTTTGAAGTCATATCTACCTGATTCAAATCCTAGCCATGCTACTTACTCATTGTAGGATCACTTATACTTTTTGTGTCTTAATCTTCTCATCTATAAAGTGTTAAATTCTTTCATACTCTTTTGTGAGATAGAAAGCATTTAGAATAGTACCTGACATGCAGCTCTAGAATTGATAGCTACTTTTACTAAAAATCATGTTGATGAAACTGTCTTGGGAATTTTAGTTCTCTTATCTTGCTTCTCAACCACCCTACTTAAGATACTTAGGACTTCTTTAGATTAGTCACTGGTCTGCTACTCTTCTCCTTTTTCCATTTTGAATCAATCCTGCCAAATTAATCTTTCTGCAAGGTAATACCAATCATATCATGTCATTTCTCTGTTCAAAATATTTCTAACTAACTACTCACTCTCTCTAGGATTAAGGACAAACTCTTCATCCTGACAAGCAACATAACCTATTGTATCTGTACTTCAACTTTCTTTAATTACTTTTAATTTAACTTGATATAGTTTAATCAAACTGCAGTTCTCTTTCAGTGTATACTGTATGGGTGGTTCTTGAACAACATGGGTTTGAACTGCATAGGTTCACTTACATATGTATTTTTTTTACAGTATACTGTAAATGTGTTTTCTCTTTCTAATGATTTTTAAATTTTTTTCTCTAGCTTACAGTAAGAATACAGTATATGATACATAATAACATACAATGTATGTGTTAATCGACTATATTTTGGTAAGGCATCTGGTCAACAATAGAATATTAGTGGTTAAGTTTGGGGTAGTTAAACATTACAGGTGGATTTTCGACAGTACAGGGGCTTAGCACCTCTAACCTCTGCATTTTTCAAGGGTAGTTTTCTCTGAATTTGCTGTTTTGGGGAGCAATTATGTCTGAAAATTACCTTTTGTAAGGTTTTCCTGTGTTCATTTGTCACAGTCCTTTGCATCTTTGAAGGTTCTCATTAAAGGCTCTTTCATGAAGCTTTTAATGGTTGTGGTCTCTCCATTCATTATGTTTTTACAATTATCCTGTGCTTTTCTTATATCACTGCCCTTACACTCCCTTGTACAGGCCCCAAATTCCTTATCTGTATTTCTGAAGTCCAAAAGACTCTGTAGGCTGGGAGGGTTTTTTTTTGTTTTTTTTTTTTAACTTATTTGGTGGCTGTGGTGTACAGGGTAGCGTACCCTCAAAGATGTCTGCGTCCTAATCCCTGGAGCCTATGACTGTGCTGCCTTACTTGACAAAAGGGACTTTGCAGAGGTGATTTAATTAAGAATCTTAGAATGGGGAGATTAGCCTGGATTATTGAGACAGGCTCAATATAATCAGGGAAAGAGAGAAGCAAGAGAGTCAGAGAATGAGATGTGATAGCAGAAGCTGAGGTCAGTGTGATGAGATAACTGTTCTGAAGATGAAAGAAGGCCAGGAGCCAAGGAACACTGACAGCCTTTAGAGACTGGAAGGGGTATAGAACAGATTCTCTCATAGATTTTCTAGAAAGAACCCAGCCCTGCAGACATCTTGGCTTTAGCTCAGGGAGATGTCTGACTTCCAAAACTGTAAGATAGTAAATTTGTATTGTCGAAGCCACTAAGTTTGTGGTAATTTGTTACAGCAGCAGTTAGAAACATACAGTGATAAAACCTTACCTGAACTGATGTGAGGCTATTTGTAGTCTTCATTTATAGCAGGTAATATAAATGTTCATACATTTTATTATATAAACAATAAAGTTAGAAGTATATATATTGTATTACCTTTCTAAAATTTGAGAAATTCTAAATTCTGAAACACATTAGTCCCCAAGGGTTTCAGAAAAAGAATTTGTGGATCTAGAGTCATTTACACTAAATGACATCTCTTTTTCAACTACAAGATTATAAGCTATGCGAGGGCAGAAATTGAGACTTATTGTTCATCTCTGTCTCTCAGTTTAATGATTTACAGGTAAAGTTTGAAAAAAATATATTGAATTGACCATAAGTTTCTATGTACACTAAAAATGTGGCGGCCTGGGAACTGCGCAGATCATCTCAGATCCTAGTAAGGGAGACAAGACCTATGTTGGCCCATGATGAGGAACCATAATGTAAGTGACATACAAATAGTAAAGGACTGAAATAATCTGTGCAAGTCCAACCAAAGAGGTGACATTTAGCCAGAACAGTGACTATCATTTGTATAGCACCTACAGTACTAAGCTCCTGATGTGTATCATTATTATTATTTTAATTGAAGTAGAGTTGACACACCATGTTACATTAGTTTCAGGTGAACAACAGCAATTCAGCAACTCTGTACGTTATGCTTACTACAAGTGTAGCTACCATCTGTTACCATCCATTGTTATTACAATATGACCTGTGTTGTATGACATTGACTATATTCCCTAATTCTATGATTTATTCACTTATAACTGGAAGCCTGTAAATCCCACAAAAATCTTATAAAACAGATGCTCAGAGTTGCTAAATAGCTCTCAGAGTTGCTAAATAGCTAAATAGTAGATTAACATTGGGTTCGTTCATTGAGGAGGGAATTGCATGAACAAAAATCTGTAAATGAATAGGCACAGAATATATAGAATTAGATTCTCCTTCAGAGTGTGTCTACTTAATACTGTAGTAAGTCTGAACTATGGTTATTTGTTGAGTAAGATGTTAACTGTTCTCTATTAACGGATGATTTTTATTTTTATGTATGTGAATATTTCCCAAATTTCCTTCAAGAAACGTATTGATTATATTAAAAGCATAAGTAAATATTCTTTCACAAAATTGAAAGATAGGTTTGTTTCTGAATATATTTGGAACACTTTGTTTGATGCTAACTACTATTTGATAAAAAATTTTTAAATTAGTGACCTACTTAAATTTTTAAATTAGTGACCTACTTAAATTTAGTTCATTATACTGATTTACAGGCCATACAGATATGTTATTCCCCTTTAAAATAACTGACCTTAGAAATTCTCTCTTCTCAACAGCCTGAAAACAACCATTATTTAAAAATCTGTTTCAACACAGTTATTGCTTTTTTACTAGAAACAGTGTGATCCTGTCTTGGGATCACTGTGCTGTGTTTGGGAATTACTATATAAATTTCATTTCTGTATGTTTCAACAACCTGGTATTTAACCTGGTAAATGCTCTTATGGTGAAATAGGAAAAGTGGAAAGCCTATTGTGAAGTCACAAAGTCACACTAGCAGTGATATGATTATCCCTGTGTTTCTAAGTAGCAAGATGCTTATCCTAGATACTCCAGGCACATTGGAACCAGGTTTTATTTGTCAATTAATAATTTAGGTGATGGTAACAGGTATACATTTTTAGGTAATAAATTTTATTTTCAGGTTGGGTGTTGACCCTGGAGACTTTCTCATTTTAATTCCCTGTGGTGAATTTAGTTTTGTCCCTTCTTTCACTATCTGCTCTTGGAGAATAAACCAATATGGTGCCATACAGAAAGTAAACATTGCTTATTTTTAAAATACTTATTGAATACTTACTATGTAACAAGCAGTATGCTGAGTATTGGGACAGTAATGAATGAAACATAGTTTCTACTCTAAGGGAGGACTTTATAGCCTAGTAGGAAAGATATAACATTAAACAAGTAAATACACATTTATAAATTGAAAACATGCTATGAAGGAAATAAATAGGACACTATAATAGGATAACAAGGGGACCTATTTAAGAGGAATTAGGAAAGGCTTTCTGAGCCTTGAGAAATGAAAAGGAGCCAGCAGTGCTAAGGGGAAACTGTGCATACAAAGGCCCTACAGTGGCAAAGAGTGGTGTGCCAGGAGACAGTGTTTTATACGACCACTAGGATCTTGTAATCAATTTCCAGACAAATAGGGATACAGTGGGGAAAAAACAACAACAACATTGAACCTGATTTCTAATTTTGATTCAACTGTGTATAAATAAGTATTTTGGGCTAGTTACTAGCTTCCTAAACTTCAACTTCCCTTCATGTAAAGTAGGAATAGCCTCTCTCTCCCCTAAGGACTTTGTAATGACTTAATATGATGGTTACATACATAAAAACCTGTACATCTACATGTATATAGCATTTAGCAAAGTTCCTGACACAAAGTAAGAGTTTCATTTCTCTAAAAGACCTTAGCATAATACCCAGTATGTAGGTCTGTGGTAGATCCCAAAAATGACCAAATGAACAGCTTGGCTTGGTATATCACCCATTTTTCTCATGAATGTTTCTTTTTTTCCAACTCTACCCCATATATCTAATTTTGCATTACTGTATCCCTATTCCTTTTCCTTTGATAAAACCTTGGCCTATCCATTTGACTTTTGTACCTTGCTCCCTTTATTTCTTTATTTCTAGAATTCATGCCCCTTGTGAGGAACCTACAAGAGGAAATAGAGGGGTGCTAAGTCTTCTAGAATACTGTACTCAAACTGTACCATGCATCCTGATTACCTGGGGATCTTGTTAAAAAGCAGATTCTGATCAGAAGCTCCAGGGTGGGACTAAAATTCTGTAGTTCTTACATGTTCCTGGGTGATGTTAGTGTCACTGCTGCTAGTTTTAGGACCATACTTTGAATGAGCAATGCTATAGAAGGTCTAAGTCAGAAGGAGGTTGTTTAAAAAAAAAAAAAAAAATGCCTTAAAGGAGACTTAAATGATAATTTTTTTTAAAGATTATATTTATTTATTTGACAGACAGAGATCACAAGTAGGCAGAGAGGCAGGCAGAGAGAGAGGAGGAAGCAGGCTCCCCGCTGAGCAGAGAACCCGATGTGGGGCTCGATCCCAGGCCCCGGGGATCATGACCTGAGCCATAGGCAGAGGCTTTAACCCACTGAGCCACCCAGGCGCCCCATTAAATGATAATTTTTAAAAAATAAAAGCTCCCTGGGCGCCTGGGTGGCTCAGTGGGTTAAGCTGCTGCCTTCGGCTCTGGTCATGATCTCAGGGTCCTGGGATCGAGTTCCGCATCAGGCTCTCTGCTCAGCAGGGAGCCTGCTTCCTCCTCTCTCTCTCTGCCTGCCTCTCTGCCTACTTGTGATCTCTCTCTGTCAAATAAATAAATAAAATCTTTAAAAAAATAAAAGCTCCCTTTCTTTTTCCATCATGTGAAGACACAGTAAGAATACAACCATCTATAGATAGGAAGGGGGGCTCTGATCAGACATCTTGGTCTTGAACAGCCTTGATCTGCGTTGATATTAGACTTCTGAGTCTTCAGAACTCTCAGAAATAAATTTCTGTTGTTTATAAGCCGACCAGTTTGTGTTATTTTTTTACAGAAGCTCAAATGGACTAAGTAGTTTGAGTAAGAAGAGATGGAGAGGAAACAGACATCTAAATAAAATATCTTCTTGGTTCCTAATGTGGCTAGAACGCTCTTACGACTTTTTGAAAATGGTGGTAAAGTATACGTAACAAAATTTATCATTTTAACCATTTTGAAAGTGTACAGTTGCATGGCATTACATACATTCACTTTTTTTATGACTTAAATTTTATTGTTTTAGAGCAGTTTTAGGATTACAGCAAAATTGAGCACAAAGTAAAGAGACTTCCCACATTCGCCTTCAGGTCACATGTGTACCTCCTCCCCGGCTATCTAACTTCTTTACATCTTGCACCACAGTGGCACATTTGTTACAGTCAGTGAACCTACACTGACATATTGTTATGACTTGGAGTCCATAATTTACTTCAAGGTTCACTCGTGGTGTTATATATTCTGTAGATTTGACAAATGTATGATAACTTGTATCCACCATTTTAGTATCATACAGAATGCTATACAAATCCTCTGTGTTCTGCCTCTTCACCTCTGCTTTTCTCCCTAACCCTGGACAACCACTGATTTTTTTTTTTTTTTTTTTTTTTACTGTCTCCATAGATTTTCCTTCAGCCTTTTCAGATTGGCTTCTTTCTCTTAGTAATACACATTTAGGTTTCCTCCATATCTTTTCATGCCTTTTTAGCTCATTTCTTTTTAGCATTAATATTCTATTTGGATACACCATGTCTGTTTACCCACTCACCTGTTGAAGGACAGTTTGGTTCCTTCCAAGTTTTGCAATTACAAATAAAGTTGCTATAAACATCTATGTGCAGGTTTTTATGTGGACTTAAGGTTTCAACTCATTGGATGTGATTGCTAGGTTATATGGTCAGGATTTGTTTAGTTTTGTAAGAAACTGCCAAACTGTCACCCAGAATGGCTATATCATTGTGTATCCTCTCCAACAAAGAGATTTCCTGTTCTTCCACATTCTCATTAGCATTTGGATTTTGTCATTGTTTCAGGCTTGGGCTGTTCTAATAGGTATGTAGTAGTATCTCATTTTAATTTGCACTTCTCTGTTGACTTATGATGTTTTGCATCTTTGCATATGTTGATTTGCTATCTGTGTATCTTTTTTTGGAACTGTTTAGGTCTTTTGCCCAGTTTTTAACTAGGTTGCTTTCTTACTGTTGAGTTTTAAAAGTTATCTGTATAGTTTGGGTAACAGTCCTTTTTCAGTGTTTTGTGAATATCTTCTCTCAGTCTGTGGTTTGTCCTCTCATTTTCTTGACAGTGGCTTTCACAGAGCAGAAGTTTTTTAATTTTGCAAAGCCTAGTTTATTATTTTTTATGGGTCTGGTGTTATATCTAAAAAGTTATTGCCAAACTCACAGGTATCTAGATTTTTCTTCTGTGTTATCTTCTAGGAGTTTTATGGTTTTACATTTTACATATAGGTCTGCAATCCATTTGGAGTTAATTTTTGTGAAGGGTATAAAGTCTGTGTCTAGTGGTGCCTGGGTGGCTCAGTTGGTCAAGCATTTGCCTTTGGCTCAGGTCATAATTTCAGGGTCCTGAGATCAAGCACCATGTCAGGCTCCCTGCTCAGGGCAGAGCCTGCTTCTCCCTCTCCTCCTGGCTTGTGCTCTCTCGCTGTCTCTGTCTCTCTCAAATAAATAAATAAAATCTTTTTTTAAAAAAGGTTGTGTTTACTTTTTTTTTTTTAAATGCATGAGGATGTTCAATTGTTCCAGCATCATTTAGTGAAAAGACTATCTTTGTTCTATTGTATTGCTTCTACTCCTTTGTCAAGATCATATATTTATGTGAATCTATTTCTGGGTTCTCTGTTTGTTCCACTGATCTGTTTGTCTGTTCTGACATGAGTACCACACTGTCTTGATTACTGTAGCTTTATAGTAAATTTTGATGTCAGATATATCAGTTCTCTAACTTTGTTCTTCAGTATTGCGCTGGTTTTTCTGGTTCTCTTGCTTTTCTATGTAAACTTTATAATCAATAGTCATTAAGTAATGTGCTTTATAGTCAATAGTCATTAAATAATGTGCTAAGTTTTTATTAGGATTTGCATTGAATCTAAAGATCAAGCTGGCAAGAAGTGATGTTTGACAGCATTGAGTCTTCCTATTGATGAACATTGAAATTTTTCTCCATTTACTTAGTTCTTTGATTTTTTCAGAATCAGAATTTTGGAGTTCCTCCTACAGATCTTATGTGTATTTTGTTAGATTTATACTTAAGTATTTTGGGGTTTGGGATGCTAATGTCAGTGTGCTTTTAATTTCACATTTTAATTGCTTACTGTTGATATATAGAAAAACAATTCGAGTTTTGTTTATTAACCTTATATCCTGGAACCTTGCTATAATAGCTTATTATCCAGGAGGGTTTTTTGTTGATTCTTTTGTATTTTCTATATAAACAGTTGTGTCATCTATGAATAAAGACTTTTATTTCTTCCTTCTCGATCGTATACTTTTTTCTTTTTTTGTCTTAATTGCATTAGCTGATACTTTCAGTATTAAGGTAATGAGAGAGGACATCTTTTCCTTTGTCCTGATCGTGGCAGGAAAGCTTCTAGTTTCTTACCATTAAGTGTGATGTGAACTATAGGTTTTATGTAGATGTTCTTTGTCAAGTTGAGCAAGTTACCTTCTGTTCCTAGTTTGCTGAGTTTATCATGAATGGGTACTGGATTTTGTCAAAATTTTTTTCTGTATCTACTGATGTAATCATGTGATTTTTCTTTAGCCTGTAGATGTGATGGATGTAGATATGATGGATTACAGTAATTGGTTTTTTGGGGGTTTTTTTTAGTAATTTATTTTTTTAAAAGAGTTTATTTATTTGACAGAGATCACAAGTAGGCAGAGATAGAGGAGGAAGCAGGCTCCCTGCTGAACAGAGAGCACAATGTGGGGCTCCATCACAGGACCCTGAGACCATGACCTGGGCTGAAGGCAGAGGCTTAATCTGAGCCACCCAGGTGCCCCCGTAATTAGTTCATTTTATTACTGACTGCTGTTTTATTGTATAAACACTGTTTCAGTGGATAACAGTTTGCTATTCATTCCTCTGTTGATGGACATTTGGGTTGTTTTAAGGTTTTGGCTACAAATACAGCTGCTGTGATCATTTATGTAAAAGTCATTAATTGAATTTTGAATATTGAATCAGCCTTTTGTAACTGGAATGAATCCCACTTGGTTGTGGTATATGATTTTTTATACATTGTTGAATTCACTTTGCTAATTTTATTAAGGATTTTTGCATCAGTGTTTATGAGAGATACTGGTGTGTAGTTTTCTTGAAATGTTATTTTCTGCTTTTTGTTTCAGTGTAACACTGGCTTCATAAAGTTAGGGAGTAGTCCCTGTACTTCTGTCTTTATTTTATGGCTTTTGAAGAAGAAATATGCTGTCTTCCTGGCAATATCTTTGTTTATATCTTGCTTGTCATGAGAATACTGTACAATGAAAAAGCAAAAAAGTGATGAGGTCAGAGTGGACTCTCACAGAAGGGTCATCATGGAAAAAATAGGGGAAGTAAAGTCCCTAAAAAAGAAAAAATTTTTCCTACATATCTAATCATTCTTGATGTGTTGACATCACTTTTATTCTTCACAAACATTTTGAATTAGTTTTCTGAAATATACTCACTTAAGTTCCCTGTAATCACTTCAGATAGGTCTATGAGACAGAATTCTGAATTTCACCACTTATTTTTATTCTTTCAGAATTGCCTAACAATAAATTCTGGATTTATTAAGTTCAGGTGGTGGTAACCAGGTCCCCTCATTGCATGTTTTGTTTTGGATCCCTTTTCTTTATTTGCTTTTATGTGTAAAAAAAATTAACTTAGGTCTTCCCATATGGGCTAGGTTCTTGCTAAAATGCGTCCTTCCATTGTGGTTATGTTAAGGCAGTGCCATGGCTCTTGCTGTATTATAGCCTGTTCATAGAAGATAAGTAATACTGTTCATCATAGTAAATGAGAAATCTGGAATGCAGACATCTTTGTAATAGTGCATTGAAATGCATTAAATGTAACCTATATGATACTGTATTTTATCAGGCATTTAAGGCAACAGAATCAAAACATTGAAAAATATGTTGGAGGGAAAAAGTGGAATTTAGAAAGAAGGGACTTAAGTCTTTGCCTATCAACTCATCTTCTTTGCTATTATTCAACCAGTTTGTAGACTCCCACTTCTTGAACATTTCTTCAGATACAGGAGAGGTCACAACTTCTCCTGAAATTTACTTTTGGAAGTCAAAAGAATCCCTCTCATTTTTCACTTCAGAAGGACCCTTAATTCTTCTCCCACCTCTCTCCCCCGCCAGGTCCTTAAAACGAACTTACGTGTGTTACCCATGAAAAACAAAAATACATGGCCGCACACAACCTTGTACAAAATGCTCATAGTAACCTTTTTTGCAGTAACTTTAAACTGAAAATAATCCTAATGTCCATCAACAGATGAACAATCTATTTATCCATACAATGAAATACTATTCAATAAAATGAATGAATGATTGATACATGGAACAACACTGATGAATATCAAAATAATTAGGCTGAATGAAAAGAAGGCAGGCAAAAAAAAAAAAACCTTTATAGTTCCATTTTTATAGACTTCTACAACAAGCAAATAAATCTGTAGTGACAGAAGGGAAGTCAGTGATTGCTTGTGGATATGGGTGGAGGGAGGTATTACAAAGGGACACAATATTAAAAGGGGTGACTGGTGATTTTACAGTGTTAAATGGTGTTAAAACTATTTTAAAACTGATCAAACTGTATACTTTATGTGCATTGTATTAGTTTTCTGTTGCTGCTTAATGAATTACCAGAAATTTAGCAGATTAAAATAACCACTATTATCTAACAGTTTCATAGGTCAGAAATCTGGCTGGGCATGTCTGTTTTTCTGCTTAGAGTGTCTCACAAGGCCAAGATCAGGGTGTTAACTGAGTTATGTTCCTTTCTGGAGACTTTGGGGAAACATCAGCTTAATTTAAGCTCATTGAGGTTGTCAGAATCCATTTCCTGCTGTTATAGAGTTCAAGTTCCTGTTTTATTCCTGCCTGTCAGGTTGCTCTTAGCTCCTGGAAGCCACACGCAGGTCCTTTCAAGTGGCCCCCTCCCTCTTCAGGCTAGCCATGGCACAGTGAATCTCCTTCATGCTTTGAATCTGACTTCCTCTTCTGCTATCCGCTGGAAAAAACTCTGCTTTTAAAGGGCTCATGCGATTAGAGTAAGCCCACACATTTAATCTCCCTATACTAAGTTAGCTGATGAATGGCTATAATTCCATCTTCAAAATCTCTCTTAACATGCAATATAGCAATCATAGAAGTAGCACTAGGGGCAGATTTGGGGGCCATCGTAGAGTTCTGTCTACTACATGTAGTATATCAAGCCTCAGTTATACCTCATTAAAGTTTATATATTTTTTTCCTAAAAATAGGACAAAAGACCAAAAGTAATAGTAATGATAGTAATAATAAATACTTGCAAATGGATGATTGTGAGACTCAAATAGAATGCAGATTGATTATTCTCATTGATTTGATTCAGCATAGCATTTCTATGTCCAAGTTGGGATAACTAAAAGATTAATAATATTTGTATTCTCTTTCACCTGTCAAGAGAGAAAACACTACAAAAGTGAGGATGTAACTAAGAATTGAATATGATAGAAGAGGTGATTTTGTAAGTTTCACAAGTTCTTGACTCAAAATTGTGATTAATATCGTGACTCAATGTGTGTCTATAAATATAAATTTAATATTTTAAAACCTCAACTTTTAATTAAATTCATATAATAGATGACTTAGTGTAGCTTTGTGCATTTTGTTGATCTTGTTATTAATTAGACCAGTCATAAAATTCTTGAGTTTACAGAAATCTTACAGAATGTAGGGAATAGTGTTTCTATAGCATGGGAGAGGTTTTATGTACTGATTGTTTACTTCACAGAAAAGATTTAATCAAGAATAATACATTTAATATTTTATTATAATAATGACAAAAGACTTTAGATATTAAACTCTTTGATAGATTAGATGAAAGTTCAGAATAAAATGTGATTAGTCTTGCTTGGGTCATCAAATTATTAAAGTTTAAGGGTACCTCGGTGTCTCAGTTGAGCATCCAACTCTTGGTTTTGGCTCAGATCATGGTATCTTGGGTTGCAGGGTAGAGGCTAGTATCAGGCTCCACACTCAGCAGGGAGTCTGCTTAAAGATTTTCTCCCCCAACTTGCCCTCCACTCACTTTCTCTCTCTCTAAAATAAATAAATCTTTAAAAAATTATTAGTGTATAATACCAAGTGTTAGCAGGGATATCAAATTGCTGGAATTATGATAAATTGCTGGTGGGGGTATAAATTGGGTCAAACACTTTGGGAAACCATTTAGCGATACTTACTAAAGCTGTACATACATATGTGTATATATACCACTTATATGATGCACCGGTTTACTGCCTCATCCTTTCACATTTAGTCCAGAAGAAACAGTAAAATCTCTTTAAAATCTCTAAAATCGAATGTTTGTGATCTTTTACTCCTTAAGAAGAATCATGTGTTCTTCCTTAAATATCAAAAAGTTCAAAATCTACAATTTGATGACATTTTTTATCTTGTGTTTCCATCTCCATGTACATTTCAGGCAAGTTTCCTTATATTTCAGGCAGGTTTCCTTATATTTCTTTCCTTATGCCTCACTTAACCTATCTTCTTACCATTTTATCCATTTTGGGCTTCGGTGCTAGCCAACAGACCTTTCTGCAATAATGGTGTAATGTTCTGTAGCTGTGTTGTCATATGTGGCTAGTGGATTGAAGAACTGATTTTTAAATAATTTGTTTTTAAATTAGCTACATGGGGTTAGCAGTGAAATATAGCACACAGGTCTATTATCACTATTGTCTTGCCTTAACCTCTTTAGCTTGTTTTGATTTCATTCTCTTTGATCACCCAATAATGTGTTTTATCCTACTTTTAAACCTTAGTCATCCATATGTTCAATTTTAATACTTTTGAGTTTTTGGCATATATCTTTGCTTCCTCATTATCTTGTAAGCTTTTGGGTGGTAAGGTATTTTACTTATTTTGTATCTCTTTTGCCACCAAATTTTGATCATCATACATAATGTGGAAGTAATATTTAAGGAGGTAGTCATCTGAGAATTGGGGAACTTCAAAATAACCACTGGAAAAATTTTAAGGTATTGTGAAATTTGGGAGACTGTTTTCTCAAGAATATAAAATGGATTTAAAAAAATTTTTTAAGATTTTATTTATTTATTTGACAGATACAGATCACAAGTAGGCAGAGAGGCAGGCAGAGAGAGAGAGAGGAGGAAGCAGGCTCCCTGCTGAGCAGAGAGCCAGTTGTGGGGCTCAATCCCAGGACCCTGGGATCACGACCTGAGCCGAAGGCAGAGGCTTTAACCCACTGAGCCATCCAGGCGCCCCTATAAAATGGATTTTAAAAATGCATTTTAAAAATGGATTTTATAGGAGAAGGAAAGAAAAAGTGAATTGGGGTAATTGGGGGGGGAGACGAAGCATGAGAAACTGTGGATTCTGAGAAATAAACAGGGTTTTGGAAGGGAGGGTGTGGGGGATGCATGAGCCTAGTGGTGGGTATTGAGCTCACATATTGCAGGGAGCACTGGGTGTGGTCCATAAACAATGAATCTTGGAACACTGAAAAAATAAAATTAAATTAAAAAAATAAATAGGGGCCCCTGGGTGGCTCAGTGGGTTAAAGCCTCTGCCTTCGGCTCAGGTCGTGATCTCAGGGTCCTGGGATTGAGTCCCACGTCGGGCTCTCTGCTCGGCGGGGAGCCTGCTTCCTCCCCTCTCTCTCTCTGCCTGCCTCTCTCCCTACTTGTGATCTCTCTCTGTCAAATAAATAAATAAAATCTTTAAAATAAATAAAAATGGATTTTAAAATGCATTTTAAAACAGATTAAGAGAAGAAGAGTGGGTTAAAAACCTGGAAACCTAAAATATAATCATAGCTCTGCTGCCAATTTTGTTAATAACTCAGACAAGTTTCTTAACTGTTTCAGGTAAATTTGTTCATCTACAAAAATGAAAGATGAATTACTTGGCTTCCAATATATGTTCCAGTTTATGAGTCTTAAAAATAGATGGGTTTTCTGAATTGAAAACTATTAAGAGTGGGAATTAATGTTGGTACTAGTTTTATTTTGTATTTTTAAAAATGTTCAGGAAGAGAAGTACATGTTGAAATGCCCAGGTTTGAAATGCCAGAACACTCCTCTCTGTAGTGAAATGCCAAGATAAAAAGTTACGTGAAGATCTCATGAGACTAACGAGTGGGCAGGAAAATAGCAAATCACCTTTCTTGTAGCAAATAGTAAATGCAACTAAAGAAAAATAAAACTATATATGATTATTTTTTCCAAGTAATTAGTTGCAAATTCAGGAATGAAATTTAGGAGAAAATGTCAGCGTGATATAATGAAGGAAGCAACTGAACTGGAAGTCTGAGTGAGAGGATTATCCCTCCAGTGCCAGTAATTAGCTGTAGGACAGTATGTGGTAAACTTTGAAAACATACTTACTTTTGCATGCCGTAGCATTGTCTCTTGACACCATTAGGACCATAGCATAAACCAAAGAGAATGCCCATATTCTTTTCAAAAGACCTAGAAATAATTCCATTATGTTTCATCTGACTGTTTTTCTGAGTCAGCTGGCAGAAGTACAAGCTGCCTTTGTTTTCTGTTATCCTCTGAACTCACATCTTACACTGCTTTGAACAGTTCCTCATTTGACCCATTTCTCCATCTTTCCCAAATCCTTCCACTGTACTCCAGAGAGCTTCTGCTTCTGTGACTTGGAAACTTCCTTGTGTATAGTTATTTTTGTCCTCTTTTCCAAACTTAAACCTTCATTCTCCTTGCCTTAACTGATAACTAGCTAGTCCCTAAAATTAGTTTCATCCGTACCCTCTTGTGTGAGAGTGCTACCTATATTCATAAATCCCACATATATTAAACTTGGAAAAGATGTGGGTCAGTATTTTCTTTGCTCTCTGATGTTGCTTCTGTATCGTTTTCTTCTCTTTAAAATGAGTCAAAGAGGGGTGACTGTGTGGCTCAGTCGGTTGAGCACCAAGTTTTGGCTTCCACTCAGGTCAGGATCTCACGGGTGTGAGACTGAATTCCAGGTGGGGCTCCATGCTCAGAGCAGTCTGCTTGAGATATTCTCTCTCCCCCCACCCTACTCTCTCTCATTCACTCACATTATCTTTAAATAAATCTTTGAAAAAATTATAGAGTACTGTCAATTCTGTCTCTTAGTGACTAATGTTGGTGAGAAACTACAATAGTAGTAATATTAACTGTGCACTGACCATGTAAGAGGGACTCCCCTCTAAGCTTTCTTGAGATGTAAGTAATATATAACAATGTGATAATTTGAAATACATATATTGTGAAATGTTTACAATAGCACACCCTTCATGTCACATAATTACCATTTTTTGTTGTAAGCACATTTAAGATCTCTTCTTTTAGCAGTTTTTAAGTATGTAATACAATATTGTTAACTATAATCATCCTGTAATTACATTCCCAGAACTTACTTGTCTTATGCTGTAAGTTTGTTTGTACCCTTTGACTAACATTTCCTCATTTCTCCCAACCCCCAACCCCTAACAAGCACCATTCTGCTCTGTTTTCTATGAGTTCAGCTTTTTTATTTTTATTTTGTTTTTAGTTCAGCTTTTTTAGATTTCACATATAAGTGAGATCATACTGTATTTTTCATTCTCTGACTTATTTTACTTAGCATAATGCCCTCAGGGTTCAGCCATGTTGTTGTAAGTGACAGGATGTCATTTTTTATGGCTGAATAAAATTTCATTGTATGTATTTACCACAACTTTTTTTATCCATTCATCCCCCAGTGGCCACTTTGGTTGTTTCCATGTCTTGACTATTGTGAATAATGCTGCAGTGAACATAGGGATGCAGATATATCTTCAATCTAATGATTGCATTTTGGAGAATATATACCCAGAAGTGAGATTGCTGCATCATATTGTAATTGTATTTTTGATTTTTTTTTTTTTTGAGCAGCTTCCATACTGGTTCTCATAGTGGCTGTGCCATTTTATAAACCCACCAGCAATGCACAAGGTTTCCCTTTTCTTCTTATCCTCACCAGCACTTGTTATCCCTTGTATTTTAGTAATAGCCATTCAAACATAGGTAAGGTGATACATCATGATTTCGATCTGCATTTCCCTGAGATTAGTGATGTTGAGCATCTTCATGTACCCATTGGCCATTCATACATTGTCTTAGAAAAATGTTTGTCTATTCATTCCTCTTCCTGTTTTTTAATTGGATTGTTAGTGGTTTTTGCTATTGAGTTGTGTAAGCTCGTTAGGTGTTTTGGATAGTAACCCCTTACCATTTAAATGGTTTGCAAGTGTTTTTTTCCATTCTGTAGTTGCCTCTTGATTTTGTTGATTTTTTTCTTTATCTGTGCAGAAGCGTATTAGTTTGCTGTAGTCACACTTGTTTATTTTTGCTTCTGTTCCTTGTGTTCACCATATCATATTCATAAACTCATTGCCAACAGCTATGTTAAGGAGATTTTTCCCTGTGTTTTCTTCTAAGAGTTTTATGGGTTTTGTTCTTACACTTAAACTTAACTTTAATACATTTTGAGTTAATTTTTGTGAGTGGTGTAAGATAGGGGTCCAGTTTCATTTTCTTGCATGTGAATATCCAGTTTTCCCAGTACTGTTTATTGAAAGGACTATCTTTTCCCCATTGAAAATTCTGGGCTTCCGTGTCAGGTATTAACTGACCACGTATGCATTGTTTATTTCTTGTCTCTCACTTCTGTTCCATTGACCTGTGTGTTTATTTTCATGCCAGTACAATACTGTTTTAATTATTATAGCTTCCCAGTGTTGTTTAAAACCAGTAAATGTGATGCTTCCATCTTTGTTCTTCTTCAGTATTGCTTTGGTTCTTGGGGTCCTTTGTGGCTTCATACAAATGTTGGGTTGCTTTTTCTATTCTTGTGAAAAATGCCATTAGAATTTTGATGGGGATTGCATTGAATCTGTAGTTTCCCATTTATTTGTGTCTTTAGTTTCTCTCCTCAGTGTCTTATGATTTTCATCATACAGATCTTTCACCTCCTTGGTTAAATTTATTCCTAAGAATTTTACGGTTTTTGATGCTATCATATATACGGTTGTTTCCTTTATTTCTTTCTCAGATGGTTTGTTGTTTCTGTATAGAAATACAAATGATTTTTGGTATATTAATTTGATTCTGCAACTTTATTGAATTTATTGGGTTTTTTTTTTTTTAAGATTTTATTTATTTGAGAGAGAGAGCATGAAGGGGAGAGGAAGAAGCAGAATCCCCACTGAGTAGGGAGCCCTGGTGCTGGACTCAATCCCAGGACTCTGAGATCATGACCTGAGCCAAAGGCAGACGATTAACTGACTAAGCCACCCAGGTACCCCAGCCTATAGTTTTCTTGTAGTCTATCTGGCTTTGATAAGGATAATGCTGGCTTCATAACAGTTTGGGAGTATTATTTACTCTTCAATATTTGCGAAGAGTTTAAGAAGGATTGGCTTTAATTCTTCTTTAAATGTTTGGTAGAGGGGCACCTATGTGGCTCATTTGATTGACTGACTGACTGCCTTCCACTCAGGTCATGATCCTAGAGCCCTGGGACCAAGTCCTGTATCAGGCTCCCTGCTCGTGGGGAGTCTGCTTCTCTCTCTGATCCTCTCCCCGCTCATGTTCTCTCTCTCTCTCTCAAATACATAGATAAAACCTTTTTTTAAAGTTTTTAAAAATAAATGTTTGGTAGAAATCACCAGTGAAACCATCTGGCCCTGGGCTTTTCTTTTTTGGGAGGTTTTCAGTTACTGCTTTGATCTCCTTACTGGTTTGTTTATTTTCTGTTTCTTCCTAATAATGTCATAGGTTGTATATTTCTAGACATTTACCCATTTTTTGCTAGGTTATCTAATTTGTTGGTGTATAATTGTTCTTAGTAGCTGAATATGAAATTTGTATTTCTGGCATCAATTGTGATGTCTTTTCTTTCAGTTATGATTTTGTTTATTTGAGTCTTCTCTTTTTTCTTGGTTAGTCTAGCTAAAGTTTTCTCAGTTTTATCTTTTCAAAAACCAACTCATAATTTCATTGTTTTTTTTTTCTGTTGTCTTTTCCTATTTCATTTATTTCTGCTCTAAGCTTTATTATTTTCTTCCTTCTCCTGACTTTGAGCTTAGCATATTCTTTAATTTCTTGAAGTATAAATTAAGGTTATTTATTTGAAATCTTTTTTTTTCCCTTAATGTAGGCATTTACCACTATCAGATTCCCTCTTAGAACTGCTTTTGCTACATCCCATAAGTTTGATATGTCATGTTTTCATTTTTGTCTCCAGATGTTTTCTGATTTTCCTTTTGATTTCTTTTTTAACCTGTTGGTTGTCCAGGAGTGCCAAGGACTTTTCTGAAAACTCTTCATGTAACAACCATTTTAACTTCCATAAAATACCCTTGAGTTGGGTGGTCTTATTCTCCCTACTTAAGGGAAGGAAGCTGAAATATAAGAGGTCTCATAGATAATAAATAATGGAGTTGAAGAAGTGCTAAAATAGTCTCATGTGTGGTAAAAATGAAAATGGAATCATTTTTAAAAATTTTTTTTAAAGATTTTTATTTATTTGACAGAGAGAGAAGGGAGAGAGGAAGAGAACAAGCACAGGCAGGGGAGAAGCAGGCTCCTGGCTCAGCAAGGAGCCCGATGTGGGGCTCGATCCCAGGACCCTGGGATCATGACTTGAGCCAAAGACAGTGGCTTAACTGACTGAGCCACCCAGGTGCCCCGAAAATGGAATAATTTTATTGGAAGCAATTTGGAAATAAATAATTAAGAGTCTTGAATTTTTCATACTTCAAGAAAATAACCAGGAACTTGTATAAAGACTTATATAATGGAAGCTTATCAAGTATTATTTATTATAATAAAAATTTAGAAGTAACCAAAATTCCAGAATTAGGAGAATGTCAGATAAATTATGGCGTATTTTACAGAGTGTAACATGGGTATTAGAAAGCCCACATGTTTGTGAGGATATGGAAATACAAATTTATACAAAAATTTTGGAAGTTTTTCAAAATTTTTGAGGAAAATACCAGTAGTTGGATACCAATAGATGATCTCCTAGGAATTGAATAGATGTTCTTGTACAGATTAGATTTGTTAAGATTGAAAGGAGTCAAAGAAGATTCTATCTAACTAAGCTATACTTTGATGGCACTGTTAATTAATATAAGAAATAAAGAACTAGGTTTCTGCTGGGGAAAAATAATGACTTTAGTTTGGGGCTTATTATTTTAAGGTTTTATTCATGGGAATATCCAGAAAGAGATAGTCAGTATTTGGAATTATGTGTGTGGAGATAAACAAAGAAAACATGAAGGAAAGATAGTGGGAAGGGGTAAAATGTTCCGTATTTTGGGTTAAATCAAGTACAGAAGGAGTCTGTTGGTGGGCTTGTTATCATCCATGATACATAACTGATGTGTTTCCTACTCTTTAAAAATAGGAAAAAACAGTGTTCATCTGTTTTGGTTTGTGAAAGAATCATTTTGTTTCTCCTCTTATGTGAGATTTTGCTCAGTCCATGAATAGTGAATTGATAGAATGGTTTTTTAAAGTGCAAGTTGTATAAATACTTCTTAATATGAAGAAACAGTAGAGTTTGATAAAACATGCATGCACACAAATAGATTCTGTTCCTGACCCTGCTTCTTGAACAACTCATTGCACCTCCTTAAATGATGTCTTTGGTTTGGCCTAGAATAGTTCTCAGCCTGGACCTATTTTTGGATGTTTATGAGTTTTTCTGTGTGAATTTTAAAATTTTAAGAATTCTTTATTTAAACTTTTTTGAATATAGTTGACAGTGCTACATTAATTTCAGGTGTACAGCATTCAGTATCTCAATACATTATGCTAACCTCACCACATGTGGAGTTACTATCTGCCACTATACAATGCTATTACAATATCATTGACTATATTCTCTATGCTGTACCTTTTATTCCCATGATTTATTCATTCTATAACCAGAAGCTTGTATCTCCCACTGTCCTTTACTCATTTTACCCCCATCCCCCTTCCCTTAGGCAATCTTTAGTTCTCTGTATTTGTATGTCTGATTCTGCTTTTTGATTGTTTATACATTTGTTTTGTTATAATAATTCTTTACTTTGAGGGGTGCCTGGGTGGCCAGTGAGTTAAAGCCTCTGCCTTTGGCTCAGGTCATGATCCCAGGGTCCTGGGATTGAGCCCCCGCATCGGGCCCTCTGCTCAGCAGGGAGCCTACTTCCTCCTCCTCTCTCTCTCTCTGCCTGCCTCTCTGCCTACTTGTTATCTCTGTCTGTCAAATTTTAAAAAAAAAAAAAAAAAAAAAAAAACTTTAAAAAATTAAAAAATTTTAAAAAACTCTTTACTTTGAAAGGACTTACTGAAAGCGTATTCTGAATCGTTTAGTTGTCTACTTTATATGAATCCTGGGAAGTAATTTTAGTATCTCTGTTTATGATTGTGTTTATCATAACTTTAGTGCCAACGAGTACTACTTTAAATGGTTTAGTCTAAATGGTGATACTGCAGGGAAATACTTGCGTGTAACTGTTGTATTTGAACATAATAAAGCCCAATATTGTCAGTTAGGTAACGAATAAAATTTCACAGTAGTTCAAATAAAGGAAAGGCTGTTACATAGCAGGATAGGCATGAACAAAATAAAGCAGATTTTTGGAGCAGTCAGTACAAGATTCATATGGCAAGCAATGATTGAGTTAAAGTGATTTTGTCATATTAAATAATATTATTTTGAATTGTATTAGTTTTGTATTTAATTTTAAATCTAGTTTGTGTTTAGGGGCGCCTGGGTGGCTCAGGAGGTTGAGCAGCAAGGTCTGGATTTTGGCTCAGGTCATGGTCTCTGGGTTGTAAGATTGAGCCTTGCATCAGACTCTGTGCTCAGTGCAGAGTCTGCTTCTTCCGTGCCCTCTCCTCCTCCCCCTGCTCACATTCTTTCTCTCTCTCTCTCTCTCAAATAGATGAGTGGAATCTTTTAGAAAATAAATAAACATGATGCCTTTAGCAGTATTGTAGCTAATTTTATTTTTAATTTTACTGTTCATATCAGGATTTAAAATTAAACCCATAAGAAAGGTTCTTTGAATTAAGAAACAGATTTATTAAAATGATAGCTGAATTATTTTATCTTAAGAAATAATTTAAAAATCCTTAGGGGATGTAGACGTCAGTTTGCATTCTCTCAATCTCTTGATGTTTGCTTCAATAATTGGCAGTTTAATTGCTAAGAACCCAGGAAAATAGATGAAGAAGCCTAGGAATTTTTTAGCAAACGATTACTTTTAGAACCACATGGGTTATATAATAGTTGGGAAATTTTTGTTTGCTGTATTTAGTCATGACCTAAGAAAATAGATTAACAATTTTTAGAGTTAGTTATTTTATATCTTAGCACAATACAGTTTAGCTTTTTTTTTATTATTAAATGAAAGATTTTTACCCTTAAATAGGCAAGTTAGTCAATGGTGGATCAAAAGATGTTAAAATATATGTTATTGGTTCATCCTGTGCAGTATTTTTTATTGTTTTTAAAGAGGAAATAGATCATTTGCAGTATTTTATTATTTTAACTTGATTTTATTTTTTCAGTGTTCCAAGATTGTTTATGCACCACACCCAGTATTCCATGCAATACATGCCCTCCTTAATACCCACCACAAGGCTTACCGAACCCCCCACCCCTCCAGAACCCTCAGTTTGTTTCTCAGAGTCCACAGTCTCTCATGGTTCATCTCCCCTCAAGATTCCCCCCAACTCACTTCTCCTCTCCTCCCAGTGCCCTCTGTGTTCTTGCTTATGCTCCACAAGCAAGTGAAGCGATATGATAATTGACGCTCTCTGCTTGACTTATTTCACTCAGCATAATCTCCTCTAGTCCCGTCCATGTTGATAGAAAAGTTGGGGATTCATCCTTTCTGATGGAGGCACAATACTCAATAGTATATATGGACCATAACTTCTTTACCCATTCGTCTGTTGAAGGGCAACTTGGCTCTTTCTACAGTGTGGCGACTGTGGCCATTGCTGCTATGAACATTGACGTACATATGGCCCTTCTTTTCACTACATCTGTATCTTTGGGATAAAGACCTAGTAGTGCAAATGCAGGGTCATAGGAAAGCTCTATTTTTTTTTTTAAGATTTTATTTATTTATTTGACAGACAGAGATCAGAAGTAGGCAGAGAGACAGGCAGAGAGAGATGGAGAAGCAGCTTCATGCTGAGCAGAGAGCCCGATGAAGGACTCGATCCCAGGACCCTGGGATCATGACCTGAGCCGAAGACAGAGGCTTTAACCCACTGAGCCACCCAGGAGCCCTATTTTTAATTTCTTAAGGAACCTCCACACTGTTTTCCAAAGTGGCTGCACCAACTTGCATTCCCACCAACAGTGTAAGAGGGTTCTCCTTTTTCCACATCCTCTCCAACACTTGTTGTTTACTGTCTTGTTAATTTTGGCTATTCTAACTGGTGTAAGGTGGTATTTCAATGTGGTTTTGATTTGAATCTCCCTGATGACTAATGATGATGAACATCTTTTCATGTGTCTGTTGGCCATTTGTATGTCATCTTTGAAGAAATGTCTGTTCATGTCTTCTGCCCATTTTTCTATGTGATTATCTCTTTTTTGAGTGTTGAGTTTGAGGAGTTCTTTATAGATATTGGTTATTAGCCCTTTGTCTGCAGTGTCATTCATTTGCAGTAAAAATACCGAAATGAATTTGATTTTAGTTTTGCTTGCTAATTAAATTAAACCTTCTAGCATTTAGGATTTTTTTCACCCTTTCCCAGTATGACAAAAGATCCTACATTAAAGATACTGTTATAAATTCTCTAAAACAGAAATTAGGCAGTTTCCTCAGGATTTAGGATATTAAGTTCTTAGGCTTTATTTTACTTTTGCCACCAAGATTTTGATATTTGAGTTAGATAAGTGAGTTAGATAATGAGTTAGATAATAAGTTACCATTAAAATCACCAAGGAGTAAGATAGAAAAATATGAAAAGAATATAATACTGAAACTGAAGTAAAAGATGAGGAAGAGCGTTTTTCTCAACAAAATGAGATGAGGAAGAGAGTTTTTCTCAACAAAATGCTTTTGAATTTTACCTAAAGGCACTATTCTAATCACAACAAAAGCTGTCCAACCCTTTTTGGATTAGGGTAATATTTTGAAACAACTTTCTTCATAAACATTATTTATCAGTGGGTGAGTATAGGCAGTCCTCATTTTGCATGATAGTGTGGGACTAAAAAGTAACCATACAAAATAAAACTGCACATAAGGATCTTAATCAGTGGGAAATATTACCATCGTTCTATGATCTTTAAAAAAATTTTGTCGGGGTGCCTAGGTGGCTCAGTGGGTTAGGCCTCTGCCTTCGGTTCAGGTCATGATCTCAGGGTCCTGGGATCGAGACCCACATCAGGTTCTCTGCTCAGCAGGGAGCCTGCTTCCCCCTGCCTCTCTGCCTACTTGTGATCTCTCTCTCTCTCTGTCAAATAAATAAATAGAATCTTTTAAAAAAATTAAAATTAAAAAAAAATTTTGTCAAGATGTTAAAACTCTTATATTATAAATGTATATAGGAAAATGAAAAAGTAAAACTATATTTAATAGTGTTCTATAAAACATTAAAAACAATTAGAATTAAAGTGTTTTATTTCTTTGTAAAAAACTTACCAAGAGTAGCTTGAACAGTACTTTGCCATCTCCTTGCAAGAATTAATAGTAGATCTAGCCAGAGTGAGCATTTTTTCTGTGCCTTGGCAAATTGTCCGTTTGGATCAGCTCCCAACTTTTGCATTTTTAATGTTGGGAAATATCTCCAGGAGTTTCTTTAATGCAAAGTTTTTTGCTTGCATCACTTCCCAAGGGACATCATCTTTTTTGTCTCAGTCATTTTCCTTATTTATGTCAATAAGTTACCTTTGCTACATTCTTCTGACTGCAGATCTAGAGTCTCATAATGGCAACATTCCCACAATTAGCTGTTTCTTCTATTACTCCATTTAGATTTAAATTCAGTTTCACTTCCAGCTTTATCATTTTTTCGTTTCTTTGTTGGCCAATTCCTTCTTTTAGTTACCCGTTTTGTAAAATTTCAGATGGGTGTAGGAGGCAAGAAGGTAACCCAGAGCTACATGCTTTGCTGTCTTTAGACAGGTGAATTGGATGACCAATCACCAACAAACTTTGGAAGGAAATGATCAGTCACTGATCATGATATACATGTCTTATTAACATAGTGCTTTGTAGACTAGAGTGCTAAGAAGGAAATTTGTATTTGTGCAGTTGTACTTAATATAATGTGGTAAGTGAAATTGGAACCATGTTGTTGGAAACTGGTATTCTTGAACTAAACCTATGGTAGCTGTAATTTGTGCAGATGTGAGACCTGGGAAATAAGGGCTTCCCATAATTGTAAGAAAGTTAAACTATTTGATCAATTAAAGCTATGGTCGGTGTTGATAAGATTGGAGATATAGGACTGTTGGACTATTTGATCTCTGAGCCATTGAACTTCAGCCTGATACATTTTATGTGAAAGTGTAAATTTGATCCATTCTTCTAGCCTCTTTAATTCTCTTTAAGCGCTTCCTTAGAGAGGACCTTTCACACCATTTCTAAAAAAAACAAAAAAACAACAAAAAACAAGAAACAAAAAAACAAAACCAAAAAATACCTCCCTAGTTGTAGTAAGTAAAAACTGTGGTTTTAGGAGAATAATAGTGATAGTGATTTATGAAGCAACTGACATTGAAAGTTGTTTTTTTTTTTTTCATTTTTTTTATAGAATGTTAAAATTCTAATAATTGAAGGTGAAAAGGTGGTTAATAAATAAGTTTTGATTCATTTAGCCAGTAACTCCATTTTCATTGTCTTCCTACTAGCAAATATTTTATTATTAAATGTGAAAGATGAGGTCTTACTCTGTTTGGGGTTGAATTGAATGATGTTAATTTATTGTTTGATTTCCTACAGGTGACCTGGCACAGACGTTGATCTCAAGATGCCATTAGTGAAAAGAAACATCGATCCTAGGCACTTGTGCCACACAGCACTGCCTAGAGGCATTAAGAATGAACTAGAATGTGTAACCAATATTTCCTTGGCAAATATAATTAGACAATTAAGTAGCCTAAGTAAGTATTTTTATATCAGTGAAACACATTTCTTGCAAACCACAATGTTACACTTAAAGAGTATATATACTAAGAAGATGTTCTTAGGATTAATTTGGGGGGATGTTTTGTGAGAAGAATACAATGTTGTCTTGAAAAATGTACCCATTTTAAATTAATGAGTTTTAGAATCATTTTTTTTTCTGCATGTTTCCTCTGGTAAAGAGAAATAAGGACAGTTTTAGGAACAGGATCACATGATGGACAAGAATTACTGAAATTATATTTAAAATATGATTTGATCTATGAAAGATAATGCCAGGGTTGTACTTTTGCTTGCTTATTATCATTGTTGCTTTTTTAGAGGCTTCAACTATTTACTAGTATCTCTTTCTTTACATATTTTACATTTATTTTATATTTTATTTACATATATTTTATTAGCCTAAGGAAATATTTTTCTATTATCAAATATCTGAAATTAAGAGGTGTGAGGTAGTCACTAAGAGAATCAGGTTAGTTGGGTGAGTTGTCTAAAGGACATTAGTAGTGTGACGTGCAGAACGCTGTGAAGATAGCAAGTGAGCTTGGCCTCTTACAGATGAAAGGCAGGAAGGTTGGCCCGATAGTAAAGGCCAATGGGAGGGACAGGTATTGGAGGAGACAGGCAGTGTGCTCCCATGATAAGACTACAGGAGAGAATTGCTGAGTTAAGGAATTAAGTAAATCATTCAAAATTTAAAATCTAGAAAATTTAAAAAAGTAAATCCAATCTGTCTTTTGAAGTGATGGCTTAGATTTTTAATGAGACATTTATATTTCATTTTAAAGAAAAAACAAGATGTTCTTGGCCTTGAGTATATTCTCTAAGTGGTGCTAGATATATTTTAGCCCCACATGCTTTGTCCTTACAGGCAAGATTGACTCTTTTCTTTTCCTTTTTTGTTCTTTCTTTTGAGTACCTAGCACAAGATAAAGAGAGGTTGTTAATGTGTTTCAAGTGAGAACAGTTGGACATACACATACATAGCTAGAGCAACATAAAAATTACTTTTGAATGCTCTTGGTGAGAGCACTAAATTTCTACATTGCCTGTGAAATAGTTTTAAAAATAAAAGGATATTTATTTGAATTTAAGTATATTCCTTGCCTCTTTCGGTGGTTATTTTTTCAAGTTAGTTATTGGCAGTGAGTCACTAACATACTATATTATTTACCTGTTTTTTTCCTTGGGGAAGTCAATATGGAATGTACTTTTGAGACAAATCAAAAGAAGAGTCCTAAGTATCATACTGATATATGATTAACCATATTTTTACAGATATTTGCTGACCTTTTTTGTGACATAGCACTAATTGAATCTAACATAACTTCATATAAAATTTGTATTACTACATGTACATGAGTATATAGGTTAATATTAAAATACATATTAATAGCATAGAAATGACAATAAATCTTAGTTAACATATTTCTTAAAGTGAATTTTGGGTCTAATACAGGCATGTTGTTTTAGGTGTATTCCCAATGTCAAATTTAGAACTAATATAATGATTAAGAGTGTTAATTTGCTGTACTAACCCATATTTTATATGACCTAAAGGTGGAAACTTAAGGAATGTTCAAGCTGGTGTAATGCATGTAAGTGACATCTAACCGCAGGGACATGGTCATGTTGTAGCCAAACTCTGAAAATAGAAATACCTTGTAAAATATAGCTGATGCTTCAGATTTGGAATCTGAGACTATTGTGGACATTTTCTAAGCGGTTTGTAGAGATTCAAAAACAAAAGAAACCCCATTAATACTGTAGCAAGGTGTAACAATAATTTACTGCACTGGAATTAAACTCTCTGGCAGCTTTCCCACTGACATAGTTGGGAATCCGGAATCAAACCTAAAAAGCCCCTAGCTAGCCAAAATAAACAAGCCCGTGCACTAAAAACTATGTACATAAAATACCCAACTGATCCTTCTCTCAGAGTCTGTTTACTTTTACTTTGATATTTCATACAGGTTTGATGATCTGATTTCCAAACATTTATGCTTCAGAACATTAAAAGAGGGAGGCATTGAGGAGATAAAAATAGAAACAGGTATTACCTAAGCCAGTCAAAAGTAGTAGTTTACAGCAAAGGAAGAAGTGACATAGGGAAAAAGCAGTATAAAAACCGGAAAGAGGCCATTTCATGTAAAAGCAGATAATCTTATGCATTTCAAGGCTGCTTTCTCACTGAGAACATTTTGATTTCATAATCAACTCATTACTGAGTCCTCAAGAAAAGGTTAAATTATGTTTAATTTTGTATTTCTACTTAAGACAGGGAAGCTTAAAATAGATTTTACATCAGTATTTATCCAAAGTAGTTAAAATAAGTAATGCATTAAATAATCTCTGAATTACTTAGTGAACTTGGCTATCCAAAATGGTTCTAGGTAATTGAAATGTTGACTTTGGTGCTATCATTAGCACCAAAAGTGTTAAGAGAGCACCAAAATAAAGGTCAGTTGCAAGGGATATCCTTCTGTCTTCTTCCTCACAAAAATATTTTTCCTAGTTGAACACAGTTCTGTTTTCTACTAGATAAAAACTGAAAACATAGAATTCACTTTCTATAAATTTATTCTGTTCTACCAAAATTCTTTTCCATTTTATTGTTGTCTTATTTAATGATCATTGAGACTCTAACTACCTGAGGGATCTTTAACCATTCTCTCTTCCCAAGGCCACCCTTCTGTTGAATACAGTCAGTTCATGCTGCCAAGATGAGCTGATAGAGCCTAAATTTGACAGATAGATAGCAAATTTGATAGAGCAAATTTGACAGATAGGAGGAAGGATAAATAGATTGGCCTGATAACACTAATTAGAAACATAGACAATAGACAAATAACACTGAACACTTTGCTGTGTGATAAACTATGTGGTTCTTGTATGAAGAGTATATACCCCATTTGAATTGAAGAGTCAAGTATGATTAATACTGAAATCATTCTGAATAGTGTGAGCATGTATATAATTAAAATCATGAGTTTTAGATTACAGGAACTGAGAAAAGATGAAAAACAAGGTGAAGTCATTACAAGAGGCTTGCTGAACGAAATGTGAATTGAATTGGACCTTTAAGAAACAAAAGAACTTAGAAAATGGAGAGGAAATAGGAAGGAAGGCATTTTTATCTTGCAAGAATAGCCAAATGAATAGAGTCAAAAATAAATACATAGTGGGGATTAAAGGGACAGATGGTATTGGATAAATATGGCAGATCCTGATTTTGGAAAACATAGAATGTTAACTGAGAGGATTTTGATTTAGATTTTTAACATCATAGATGGTAAGACAGTAAGGAGACCAAGTAGGTTCTTGAAGGGTAATAAATACAATATTTCTAATAATTCAAATTCAGATACATGCCCAATCTGTTTTACATTACAAACTTTATTCCTTTTACCTCGAAGAGAAAGAGGAGGTAGATTTGGAAAGTAAGAAGGGATATGAAAAGAGAACAGATGGGATGTTATTTTATCCACTGAAGTACTTTAGTAGTTGAGCCTCTAGTGAGGGGGAACGTAGACTCTTTTAAAAAAATTTTTGAGAAACTCTCTCCAGAAAAATACAAATACATTTAAAAACCTGTGTATAATTTTCTGTTGGTTTACAGCTTATAAATTAAGGATCCCTGTGTTAAACAAAGTTGTTTAAAGGACAAAATTGTCTCTTCTATCTCCATGTTCCTAACGTTTGTATCCTTAACATTAGATGAATAAATGACTTTATACCTGCCTTTTCTTACCCTTGGGACTTGGGGTGCTTTCCTTATCTGCTGAAGGAGCTGTGTCTCTGGAAGTGTCTCCGACACCACCCCACACTCAAAAGTTAGGGGCTTTTTTCTCTATGTTCTGTGGCTTTTACCTTATATTATAGTAAGGGATGCCCCTTGCTGACCTCCTACCCTGTATGTGGAATTCCGCGAGGTTCTTTGCTCACTGTCTCCTTTTCTTGTAAATTGTTTTTGAAGCAGATATTTTTATCCCTATTTTACAGGTGAGGAAATTGATACCAAGGCCTCAAAGTAAATGGAATAAAGATTTGGACTTATTTATTAAATTGCTTTTCATATTTGTTTAGATGTCTCTTTCTCCCTCTGTTCAAAACTCATCAATGGCAGAGACCCTTGTTCAATCATTTTTAAATACCCAGGGTCTGGTACATATAAAACCCTTTCAGTCAATTTGGTTTAAAGATATATGTGAGTAAATGAATATATACAAAACAATTCTTTTTTATTATATTATTGTAGACATTAAAGTTCTTAGTTTATTATCAAGACTTTAAAGTTTTGATTTTTTTTCTTAAACATTATAGAATCTTCTAGGACAGGAATTTTGTGTTTTACTTTTTGGTGCCTTCAGAAGGTCATACATCTGCCTGGCACAGGGCGAGCCCTCATTAAATGCTTGTTGATTTAACAGGTAATGTATTGGCATACCTTGGAAAAGTGCAATATTACTCAAATATAAACTAGTGAGATTAATGAATTCATTTAATAAATATTTATTATCTCTGTCTCAGGAACTGTCTCAATAGAACTTACTGTTGAACTAGATTTAACCTACCCAGTATCCTTGGGTCTAAAATGTCTTAATTTAGGAAGACTATCAATTTTTTTATTCAAAGGTGCACATAATAATGACTCACCTTTGTATCATGGTAGGTTGCCTAAACTTCTCCCTGGCTTATTTACTAGATAGAAATTTCTCTTCTTTTTCTCCTTTTATAATGGGATTATTTTTGCTTATTCTTTTCAGTAAGAGAAATGTATATGACTAGAGAAAATACAGTGATTTTAGATTTTTGATGCTTTTTTGAGAAAATAGAACAAGAAGATACTTTATCTCATAAATTTTCAGAATCTATGTTTTGGGTCTATCTGAAACTGTCTTCAGTTGGATTTATGAAGACTCTTAGATTCTGCCATTTGGCCTGAAAATCAGTTCTAGTATAGAGTTTATTTATGAATGCTGATTTAAAAGACGTATTATTTGTATATATTTTAACATCATAATGTTCTCTAACCTCAGCAACAGGGCAGGTATGGATAAAGCAGATGATTTCCATTTTAGGCACAAGACACCTACGAAGTGGCAGATATCTATTTAAAATCAGATATCCCAGGGTTTATGTTGTGTTCCCACTCTGTCTCAGTTGGTCACTTTAGGGTTTAAAGTATAAACTAGTTCCAAATAAATGCCAAATTTCAGGACAGCACTTTTAAAATGTCAAATTGTTTGGTATTTATCTCTGATCACATTAAATTTTATGGCATATATTTTCATTTTTGCCTAGGTAAATACGCTGAAGATATTTTTGGAGAATTGTTCAATGAAGCACATAGTTTTTCCTTCAGAGTTAACTCATTACAAGAACGTGTGGACCGTTTATCTGTTAGTGTTACACAGCTTGACCCTAAAGAGGAAGAATGTAAGTTTATTCATATTATATTTTCTTTCTCATGTACCCTAGGTTTGGTGAGATGAGCATTTAATTTAAGAACAGTATTAAACACGAGTTTATTATAAGTCTTTTTTACCCATGGCCTTTGATGTATATGTTGCAATAAATTATGGGGTAGATTAGAGAAGGACTCAGAATCTAAAAGCTGAACTGCTTAATTTGTTACCATTTTGGGGATGTTGGAAAAAAGACATTTTCAAAGTTACTTATATAACTATAACCTAGATTTTTAAACTCAGAGTTCACATGAAATAACATTATGAATATGATACAAAATTACAGAGTGTAATACCAGTATTTTTGTTTTCTAAATTACTATTAAATAATTTAAGTAATGGTGAGAACTATGAATATAATTTAGAAACTGTGTAAAAAATTATCTTTTAAACAAAGACCTATATAATTATATTTAATTACATTTACAAATACCATGTTGACTTACTGTGTTACATAAAACTGTTTAAATATCAGATGTCATGTTGGCAGCTGGAAGGGCTTTTAGCACGGCGGCATGTTAATAAGACAAATGGTAAATGAGAGCAGTTGAAGATGTAAAAGTGCTTATTAATGGGGCACCTGGGTGGCACAGTTGGTTAAGCATCCAACTCTTGGTTTCGGCTCAGGTCATTGTCTCAGGGTCCTGTGATTGAGTCTAGTGTTGAGCTCCATGCTTCGTGCAGAGTCTGCTTAGAGTTTCTCTCTCTTCCTCCCTCTGCCCCTCCCCCTGCTCTCTCTCACTCAAATAAATAAATCTTTTTTTTTTTTTTAAACTGCTTATTACTTTATACATTCTTTACATCCTTGACTAAGAAAGGTTGGGGAGATTAAACACTAGTTTCCATCATGGTTATATACTTACAGTAAACAAGTGGGGTGGGGGAGTGGCAAGAATTGATCCATTTTGATTATAGAAAAGGGGCCATATCTGACAGGAGCCAGAGAACAGTGTGTGGTGTTAGGGCTAAAAGGATCAGCCTCGGAGGCAGACAGATTGGGGTTTTCTCTTCTGGCTCCATTGCTTATTAACCATTTTGCCTTGGGCCAGTTTTATCATGTTTCCTAGCCTTGGTTTTCTTATGTTTAAATGGAATAATAATTTCTCTTCTCGTTGAATTGTTGCAAAAATTAAGTGAAATAAACATTAGTGAGAACATCAAGCGCATATAGTCTGTTCTCATTAAATACCTCTTGTATCACTCTTTAGCAATAGTGAGAAAAAAACTTTTTTCCTTCTCTGAATTTTATTTTGGTGTTTTTGAGTGTGTTACAAATCATGTAGCAGTGGAGTTGCTGGAAGGACAGTTGTGGTGTAGCCATCCAGAGCCACATTGCTCCAGCCAGTCCATAGATCCAGACTCAGCTCACGCTGAGTGAATTTTACTTGTGAAGATGATAGAGATACTGCTTTAGGGAGAAGAATTAATTTAAGAATTGTGTAGTACTGGCCTTGCTATGGTATTTACCTACATACTTAAACCCATATTAAATATTTAAGAAATCACCTACTTTCTTAACATCAGAAAATCATTCTAAGAATTAAGAATGTACAAATCTGGTACATTTCTTATTTTAACATGCTGCATAGTCCAAAAAATATGAGTAAATGAATTATTTTAGATTATCATGTATGTGATGGAGCTCTGCTAGTTACTGGAGATACTGATGTAGGAGACAGGGTCAGTCTTCAAGAGCTTATAGCTATATAGAGATCCTTAGAGTATAAGATAAGTAATAAGTGAAATAGATAATGATATAGATTGCCTGGCACTTGTAAATATTTTCTTTATGGTAAACTTTGTTTTAAGTTTAAAGCGTATGTATAATATTTATAGTCTAGATAGCATAGACGTCAACAGTATGTTTAGCCAAGAATGCCACTGAGGACTAAGTAATTCAGTGTTGTTGGTGTAAGCTAAATAAAAGTAAGAAGGAGAAATGGGAAAAAAGATTATTTTAAAAAAGAAAGAAGAAAAATGTGGGTTAGTGGGGGCTAGGGATGGCAAGTGGGAAAAAAGATGTTTGATGAGAAATGTAGATGATGCTTCAGGCTGTCATTAGAGCCTTTTGAGCCTTAGAAATCACAGGTGCCTTCAGACTTACCTGGTTGGAGCAACACTGTGATATAATGGTAGAGCATTTAAAATGTGCTTCCTGACTCCTAAGCCTCTACAGTCACAACTTCCTGAGCTGTGCTAACTCTTAAATACGGTATGTGGATTTCTGTACTATGTTAAATCCACTTAGAAAAAGAAATAAAATAGATTTTTTATTTTTCTTTTAGTATCTTTGCAAGATATAACAATGAGGAAAGCTTTCCGAAGTTCCACAATTCAAGATCAGCAGCTCTTTGACCGCAAGACTTTGCCTATTCCGTTACAGGAGACATATGATGTTTGCGAACAGCCTCCACCTCTCAATATACTCACTCCTTACAGGTCAGTGGGGGAATAAATGTGAAGGCTGGCGATTTAGTGCAGACTTTCCATCCAGATCAGTAGCACTCCACCCTTAAACGCTGAATCCCCGAACATTTTTTATGTCACTGAGCGTTTCACCAACACATAGAACCCTCCTCATCTACCACCTTTAGAAAACTTTTGCTTTATACACTAGGTGGGTTCCCAAGGTTCTGGCATACAAAAGACAAAAACTTACTCAAGGAAGTTGTTTTGAAAAGTATTACTAATCAAAGCCAATGGCAAACTTATTAATACGAAGGGGCAAAGAGTTACTATCTTTTTAATGTAATAGCTGGTCAGGTGAAAAATAAAAAATGAAGAGTTCAAAATTCCACCACACTAACAAAATGTAGACATATCATTTTTGCTTGCTTATGCCTACTCTTGATCTATATGCATTAAGTTTTTACAAAATGCATGTGTAGTATCTTTTAAAGATCTTTTGTGCCATTTAAAATAAAATCTGGAATTCATCAGGCTTTCTTAGGGGGTACTTTCACATAATTTGTTCAATTGGTAATATACATAACACATTTCCTGAATAAAATGGTATTCAGATATTTATCTGAAACTGTTTTGTCAGTATGCAAGTCATTGGCTAAAAATAACTGTTGCTACTAGAATAAGTTGTAAAGGATATTTTTGGGGTTTGGTGAGATAATAAGCAAATTAGAGTAATTGGCAGAAACCTGTGTAATTTCTCTATTCTAATGATGTTATTGTCTTTTCAGGCTTTTATCTTTGGCAGAACCTTTTGTAACTATTGGAATTTCCCAAAGGACTTTTAGAAAAGTTGGTATTCAGCACAAGTTAGGGATGAAAATCGTCCAGCTGTTCTTCAGATTAGTAACACCAACTCTGAAAAACACCTGGTTTTCCATTTTCCTTAAGTTTTTTTTGTCTGATTCATGAGAAATATTTTATTGATGCAGCACTCTAATTTATTTTGTCAGTATTTTTACGCACGCTTTATTTCATTAATGTAAGAGAAAAACATTTTAGTAAAATTATTCTGATTGCCTCTGTATTGCCTCTTACTGGTATATGTTTTAATTGATATTTTTACATTTCAGAGATGATGGTAAAGAAGGTTTGAAGTTTTATACCAACCCTTCGTATTTCTTTGATCTATGGAAAGAAAAGATGTTGCAAGATACAGAGGATAAGAGGAAGGAAAAGAGGAAACAGAAGGTATTACAAGAGATTCAAAAAATTAAAGTTAGTTTTCGTGTATTTGTGTTTTGTCGCATGCAGGGAACTTGATTAGGCTTGTATGTTGACAGTTTTATACTGTAGTCTTTATAACCACACAGGAAGATCATAGTCTAATGGGGGAACAGATGAACAATCAGTATTATAATGTCGTGTAAGTGCAATACCAGAGGTATGCATGGAGGGTTTAGGTAGCACAAAATGGCACCTGTTTTAGCCAAAGGACAGGGTTGGTAAACACTTCAAACAAAGCTTATAATACTGTAGAACAAATAGGAATTAAGTGGACCAGGGAAGAGAAGGGCATTCTGGTAAGAAGGGACAAAGGAATATTGTGCAGATGTTGGCAAAGTAGATTAAGCTATATTTTCTTACCACAGATCATATCCTAAATGTTTTGGAAAGATTATATTCTCACTAAATTCCTATTATCTGTCTGGTATGTTGCTATTTTCTACTTTGTAATAAAATGTTCTTGGATCTGCTTTATTATATATTGATAATAACTGGAATAAAGAAGGAAGCAAAATTGGGATTTAGGCAGAATTATGAAGGAGACAAAATCTGTTTCTTATCATCTGTGTTTCTCCTGTAGCTATCTCTCCTCTCCTCCCTTTTCTCCATAATGCCTTCGTGTTATTATTTTCTGTACTAGACAGTATCCCAGCATTCTAGCCAGAGTTTACAGACTGGTGACTGGCAGCTCAGATTATGCCTGCAGTCAGTGTTTTGTTTGACAAACACAGTGGTTTTAAAATTCTTGAAGTGGAAAGCCTTGAATGGACATGCCTGTTTTTTCATTGCAATCCCCATCTTACACCTGATTTTCTTCATTCATGTATGTGATCTGCTTCGCCCCTTTGGGCATTTGACTTTGTTACACCAACTCTTGACCTCTCTCTGCTTTCTCCCACAATTTGAATCATTCTGTTTTTTTTGTTTGTTTGTTTTTTGTTTTTTGAATACCCTGTTTCTGTTGAGTGACACATTGTTATGGGTTAATTGAATAATTTTAATGGCTAGTTAATTGGTCACTTTCCAGATTACATAGCCTTAATAAATTTTAAGATTTAGTGCCATTACTGGTAGAAATTTCACTCATTATAGCAAAAACTAATAGATTTGGGAGGAGAGTTGGTGAATCTTTTTTCATCTGAAAGGACTCTCTGACCTCAAATTTAATTATTTAGGCATACTATTTTTTAATTAATTATTTTATTAACATATAATGTATCATTTGCCTCAGGGGTACAGGTCTGAATCGTCAGGCTTACACGCTTCACAGCACTCACCATAGCACATACCCTCCCCAGTGTCCATAACCCAACTACCCTCTCCATAACCCTCCTCCCTCCAGCAACCCTCAGTTTGTTTTGTGAGATTAAGAGTCTCTTATGGTTTGTCTCCCTCCTGATCCCATCTTTTTAGGCATACTGTTTTTATCTGGTACATCAGTTAAAATTAGAGGTTAAAGAAACGTGACCAGAAACTAGGATTGCAGGCAAGCTAGCTAAGATTTAATTCTGAATGTACAAATGAACTGTCTCTGTGTTACTTTAACTATATTATGATGGAATTGTCTTTTTCAGTATTAATGTTAGAATTTTATTTTGATTGTTAATAACATCTTTTTAAAAACTTAGTACTTCAGCATTTGGCTTTGTTTCAATACATCTGTTATAGCAGAAAAATCTAGATCGTCCTCATGAACCAGAAAAAGTGCCAAGAGCACCTCATGACAGGCGGAGAGAATGGCAGAAACTGGCCCAAGGTCCAGAGCTGGCTGAAGATGATGCTAATCTCTTACATAAGCATATTGAAGTTGCTAATGGCCCAGCCTCTCATTTTGAAACAAGGTTTCTTTTCTTTTGTTTGTTTTTTAACAAAATTAATGATAAAATACTGGCTTTATTTCTGATATCCATGCCTCTAAGTCTTAGGTCCTGAATTGTTGAACCAGCAGACCCTGCTTGTGCTATAGAAATAATTTTGAAACCCTGACTTTTGTGAGCCTACTGAAGTCTGGTCTTGGGCAGGTCATTTTCATACCTGGATTTTAGTTTTATCATCTATAGAAAGAGGTGGTTGGAATAGATGATCTTTAAGGTTGTTTAAGCTTTCATATGAAGTCTCAGTCTCTCAATTTTTCAGGCAGAGTCTGCTAGAATTTCATAATAGAGGAATGGGGTCTGGAATTTTTTTGAAATATTACTGTTTCACTACATATAAAATAGGAGCTAAGAAAGGGTAATATTTTATTCCTTTTCTTTGTCCTGACTCCCTTTCTATGCCACATCCCCCACCTCAGTCACATCAGGACTTTAAAACAGAATTACTCATCCCCTTTTGTGGAACTATAGAATAGGTCTTTTTCCTTTCTCAGTCACCGTGGCCCCATCTAAGTAACATGCTACCCTAACTAAACATTATACTAGCATATCTCTGTAAAGGAATTTGTTAACTTTAGTTGAATGAGTATAGTCATTTTTATATATATATTGTAGTTATTTTTGAATGGAAAAGAGTTTCAAGTTTTCTTTGGAATAATACATGTAAATTATTAGGCTAATATCTTTGCCAAGTTTAGAAGTAACGTACACATAAGATACTATTAATATACGCATTCAAAGAAAAAGGCCTAAAGAATTGAGATTTATTTGAAAAAGCAATCTATAGATAAATACTTTTTCTTCTACTGTTAAGTAATTATGGTATTACCTTACCCAGTAGTGTAAGTTCAGTACAGTTAATCCTTGAACAACGAGGGAGTTAGGGACACCAATTCCTTGTGCAGTCAGAAATCCACATGTGACTTTTGACTCCCCCAAAAGCTTCAGTACTGATAGCCTCCTGTTGACCGGGAGCCTTACTGAGAACATAAATAGTCATTTAACACGTATTTTGTAGGTTATGTGTATTATGTACTGTACTTTTATAATACAGTAAGCCACAGAAAAAAAATGTTAAGAAAATTATAAAGAGAGGTGCCTGGGTGGCCCAGTTCTTAAGCGTCTGCCTTCAGCTCGGGTCGTGATCCCAGGGACCTGGGATCAAGCCCCACATTGGGCTCCCTGCTCTGCAAGAAGCCTGCTTCTCCCTTTCCCACTCCCCCTGCTTGTTTTCCCTCTCTTGCTGTGTCTTTCTCTGTCAAATAAATAAATAAAATCTTTAAAAAAAAAAAAGAAAATACATCAACAGTGCTGTACTGTTAAAAAAAAAAAAAACCCTCATATAAGTGCGCATGCTCAGTTCAAACCTGTGTTCATAACCAGTTGTATTTTCTAACTCACTTTGTGTACATTCATCCCCAGCATGCACTACAATCAGTAAATATTTATAAGTCTAAAGTTCTACTTAAATCTGATCATAAGTCATGTGTTGCTTTGTTACTCAGTTATTTTCTGAGTACTCTGCCACCTTTGAAAACACCAAAAAGACAAAACAATATAGTTTGCCATCTCTGTGGTATCATGGAGGCCCTTCTCACTAATACAGACATTTAGAAGTCATTTAAGCTTGAGAGAGCAACAAGATATCCTGATGGTGGAAAATTCCAGTTTTCATATTCTGGCTTTTTGTCATTGACATCATATTTTGAAGGAAAAAAATGAAATAGAGGCAGATAGGTTTGAACACAATTTGCCAAAAGCTAATTACTTTCTTGCTTATAAGATTCTATATGTAATACTTTCTATCCTCGTGAATTGAATTAGTATTATAATAGAGTAAAATAACTGCAAGGAAAGGTTACATTGTGAGCAGCATTCTTTGTTTTAAAAGCAGTAATAAATTTCTGAAGTTTCTTAGCAGTGGTTAAATATTAGCAATCAAAGGATACATGTTAAATATCTCCTGTAGAACACTGTACTCCACCTGTAATTCAAGAAAAACACACTGATACTGTATTTTTTTTTTTTAGACCTCAGACATACGTGGACCATATGGATGGATCTTACTCACTTTCTGCCTTGCCATTTAGTCAGATGAGTGAGCTTCTGACTAGAGCTGAGGAAAGGGTCTTAGTCAGACCACACGAACCTCCTCCACCTCCACCGATGCATGGAGCAGGGGATGCCAAACCCATCCCTACCTGTATCAGGTACGCTGGGGTGGGCAGGTGATACTTGTTCTCAGGGGTTGGTAACCTTTTTCTTGAAAGGATCAGTTAGTCAGTATTTTAGGCTTTGTAGGCGTAAGTTCTCTGTCACAGCTACTCAGCTCTGCCATTGGTGACTACACATAAATAAATGCCTGTTTGTGTTTCAATGAAACCTTACTTGTAAAAACAGCAGTTCAGGTTTGACTGTGGAACGTCATCTGCCAGCCTCTGATAAAAGCTGACGTGTTCTCGGGGAAAATTTAGTGAATGAGAATTTACTTTAAAGGTTAAAGTGTGTTTTATTTTGTTAAAGCTTTATTATTTATTATTTATTTATTTATATTTATTATATAATGTGCAGTGTATTAATAAAAATGAAAAAATTTTGGAATGTGGTAAGGGACTAAGAAATGGGAACCAAAGAATGTGATTCTAAGTGTTAATTGATATTATGGGGAATACTCTGAGAATTTGAGAGAAAAGAGGCAATAGTCTTTCAGTAAAGTGATTTTGAAGTTTAATTTTGTCCATTGTTATCCAGCTTATAAAATTTTTAATAGGTAAATAGAGACCAGCTTTATAATTTTCAGTTTTTAAAAAATCAGTCTTCTGTCACTGAGTCATTTATTTGATGTTCCATCCTCAGGAAGGAAGAGAGCCATAAATTTCCTTTTGTGGCTTATAATTAGTTGTTATTGATTTAACTGAAATGACATATGATGAGTCTTAATAGCTTCAGTATCAATGCAGCATTGTAATGGCCACAAGTATTGCTGCAAATAATGTTATATGATAAATGTTGAGTCATTATAAAGACTCCTATCACAGCATAAAATTGAATATTTTATTTATCAAAGTAAGCATAAAATGCTTGAGTGCATATGACAGGTGCATGAAGGATGAGACCATTTAGAATATTACAAATGAAAGCACCACCTCTTAATTTTCTTGTTGGTGTTTTCCCTTCATCCTAAATACTGAAGAATTTTTAATTTCTTTAGGAACATGTCAATGCATTTGCCCTGATATAATTACTGGTAGTCCTATCTTTCCTGTGGTTAGTTCTTTCTCTTTTAATAACTTGCTAGGATTTCTTTATCATTTCAGTTCTGCTACAGGTTTGATAGAAAATCGCCCTCAGTCACCAGCTACAGGCAGGACACCTGTGTTTGTGAGCCCCACCCCCCCACCTCCTCCACCACCTCTTCCATCTGCCTTGTCAACTTCTTCATTAAGAGCTTCAATGACTTCAACTCCTCCCCCGCCAGTACCTCCCCCACCACCACCTCCAGCCACTGCTTTGCAAGCTCCAGCAGTACCTCCACCTCCAGCTCCTCTCCAGATTGCCCCTGGAGTCCTCCACCCAGCTCCTCCTCCAATCGCACCTCCTCTAGTACAGCCCTCTCCACCAGTAGCTAGAGCTGCCCCAGTATGCGAGACTGTACCAGTTCATCCACTCCCGCAAGGTGAAGTCCAGGGGCTGCCTCCACCCCCACCACCGCCTCCTCTGCCTCCACCTGGCATTCGACCATCATCACCTGTCACAGTCGCAGCTCTTTCTCATCCTCCCTCTGGGCTACATCCAGCTCCATCTACTGCCCCAGGTCCCCATGTTCCATTAATGCCTCCATCTCCTCCATCACAAGTTATACCTGCTTCTGAGCCAAAGCGTCATCCATCAACTCTACCTGTAATCAGTGACGCCAGGAGTGTACTTCTGGAAGCAATACGAAAAGGTAATTTTCTTGTGGCCTTTAAAAGCATTGCTATGGTATCATTAGAATCTTCCTAAATGTTTGACAGAATAATGTTTTCCTCACTTGAAAATTTTTTAAGTATCTTTGCACACATGGTTCTTGGAAAGGAAAGCTGTGTTCAACATGTATTTTAAATCATTTTCCAGAAAACAAATCACATTTAATTATTTTATTTTCATACTTTAGTAGGGATTCTTAAAATGTTCATTAAATAATGAGAAGTTGAAAGTGTCAGACTTACAAGTTATAGAAAATTTAGTTAAAACCCTTTATATTATGTTTAATGTGTATATTAACTCCTTTAAAAAAGGTGTTTTCTTCAGTGTTAAGGCTGTCCATTTGGTGTATCAGTGACACTTGCTCTACCAGATGCCTTTATAGGATTAAATTTCCTCCCTTAGTAACAAAGGAAAGGCCTCTCATACTCATTCATTTATTCAGCCTGCTTTTCCTAGGCACCTACTATAAGCCAGGCACCAGCAGCAGAGAATGAATAATACTGCCTTTCCCTCAAGCACTGGAGAGAATAAAGTCCAGAAGATACACTCAACAACATTTATTTGACCACCGGTTGACTTTTTGGGGGGAGGTGACCATCATGGCTAAAGAAGCTGTAGATATTCACTGGGATAGCTGCTAAGTTTGACCAGTTAGTTTTACAGATAATGAAAGAATTAATTGACCAAATTAATATAATTCTAAATATGATCCCTTCAAATTCTTTTTAATAGATCTTGCTTTTCATTTTCCAATTAGTTTTTCTCACGTGTATTTGATTTTACTCCAGAAAGATTAATAATATGTAGTAATGTAGTATATGGTATTTTGGTTTACAATGAATGCTTTGATTTTTCTGTATCAGGTATTCAGCTACGCAAAGTAGAAGAGCAGCGTGAACAGGAAGCTAAACACGAACGCATTGAAAATGACGTTGCCACCATCCTGTCTCGCCGTATTGCTGTGGAATATAGTGATTCAGAAGATGATTCAGAATTTGATGAAGTAGATTGGTTGGAGTAAGAAAAATTCATTGATAAATATTACAAAACTGAATGCAAATGTCCTTTGTGGTGCTTGTTCTTTGAAAATGTTTGGTCATTCCAGTGTTTTGCTTTCTTTTTCTTATGATAAATAACCTTTTCCTCCATAATTTTTGATTTCTAAGAAAAATATTAGCATACATTTCAAACTAAATGTTTTACAGTGGCTTATCTTTTTTTATTTTTCCCTGAAAAAATAATTTGGTCAAATAAACCACTAAGTATTAAGCATGGACAGCTGTTGTTAGAGTAGCAGATTCAGTTTTTTGATATATCTTAATTGTGCACTTTGTGAATTTTAATTTAAAGAAAGCAACTGAGATTGAAATCTTGAGGGCAGCTGTATCTATTAATGAGCCTTATTCCATTTCCTGATGTTTTAAAAGAAGAAACACTGCCTTGATTATATGAATACACTCAGAAAGTATGTTTAGCTAGTAGTATTGAATTCTCTTAAAGGAATGCTTGAATTTTTTTTAATTATTGTTTTACTGTTTTTAAATACTTGCCTTATTTGAATGTTTAGCAGTACCCCCTTCCCACTTATATATTGTGTGGTACGATTTTGCTTGCCTATAAGAGTTTAAAAAATTTCCATGTGAAATACTCTGACATAAACATACATGTAACTTACATTAACTGTTAAGAATAACAGTCTGATTTAATAAATGGTTCATTTTAAAGGTTCTTGGGTGTTGCTCTTTGAATAAAACTATTTCTGATAATTTATCAAATATATATAAAGTAGGATTTTAATACATACATAGTAAGCAAAAAACTTTAAAATCACTTAAACTGTATAATTTCTTCTTAATTATACAGATTCATGTTGTCTAGTATGTAAGGTAGCTTTTATATCATTTTTTCAAAATCAGTATTTTTCAACTCCTTAGGCTCTTAAATTAAAATCTCAATTTGCTGTCTAATTTCAACACACTATGACTTGATACCCTAACAACATTCTTGAAATTATATTTTACAGTGATAGTCTTATTAATGTTTACCCAATCCAGATTTAAGCTGGAGGGAAAGCAGTGTTAATATTAGATTGTTTAATGTGAAGTTCTCCAGTTGGACTGTAAAAGTGTCTGCAGTCCTCATCCTTTTATAGTACAATCTCTAGCTCCTCCCATCAAGAGATATGGGGGGTTCTTTTCCCACCCACCTTGGATCTGATTGTTGCTGAGACCTGTTCTGGCCAATAGCATTGTCTCAGGTTAAGCTCAGGATACCCTGCTAGAAGATCAGAAACCTCATACAGAGGGCTGTGCCAGGTGAGACCAGCTTATACCAGCCAAGCACAAGCTCCCCCGCTGGCCGGCTATAAACTGATGAGCAAGGCTAGCTAAGATTAGGCCAGCTCAGAAGAATTGTTCAACTGACCTATACGTTTATGAGCAAAAATTAATGCCTATTGTCTTACACCTGAGTCTTGAGATGGATTATTTCACACAGCATTAGTCCACAATAATAGAGAGCTGATAGATGAGGTCATTGGTTACTTGATAATTTGGGGATTATTTAGGTAAATAACTAATGACCCGTACTCTGTGGAGTAACAATGAGGAACTAAGTGGCAAACTATCATGGCAATAGTTTGGACATAAAAAAAAATTTCCTTATAGCTCTGATTAACAAAAGATGTGCTTTGTTCTTTTGGGTAGCTTTGCCTAGACAGGAGATTAGATAGTGGGGGCACCTGTGTGGCTCAGTCAGGTAAGTGTCTGACTCTTAGTTTCGGCTCAGGTCATAATCTCAGCTCGGCTCAGCTCTGTGCTGAGCGTGGAGCCTGCTTAGGATTCTCGCTCTGCCCCTCCACCCTCTTGCTCACATGCACATATGTGCGTGCGCTCTCTCTCTCTCTCTCTCCCCCCAAAAAAAGCTTAGATAGTGATTTGAGGTTTCTTTCAACTTTACAAAAGTATGTCGAATTCAACTCAAGAAAATATGACACGATTTAAAAGTTTATCTTCCTAAGTGTGTAGAAGGCAATGGCAGTATATAGTTTTTATAAAGCTCAGTTGTGGCCAGTAACCAAAATGCAATGGTACTGGCATTGGAGTAGTTAAAGGTAATAATAAAGGAAATAGTGGATATTTCTTAATAATAGAAGTGGATCTGTTTTAAAGCCTGGCAGTAGATATCCTAAATAGCTCTTGAGATGATTTTGTTTTTCAGAACATTTCTGAAAGATAAGAAAGTGCCAGTAGAAAGCAAAATAACCTTTCAGTCTAGATAATTCAGCTTAATTTGGTGAGAGAATTTTAGAACAGTCATTCAGTGGTCAATTTTAATAGCTAAGAAGAATGAAAGTTACTGGACGATTATTTTCTTATGAATTAGCTCGCTATTTGTGGAGCCTAGAGGCAGAAAAAATGAATTGTCTATCATGGAGGAATAATTAGCTTCACTTTTTTGGTCAAAACTCTTACCCATTTACCTCAGTATTGCCAAATTCAACAAATACTTTTTAGTCCTTAAGTTATTTGACCTTTAGTCTGTGACTTTTAGTCTTTAAAAAATACATACAGAATATATTCTGTGTATATTTTTCATTTTCACTCCACTGTTCCTTGAAGCTGTCTCTGGCTTTTTTGTGTGTGATGCTGAAGAGGAACTTCACAATCATGGTAAGATGAAAGAGGAGAGGAATATTTAGATACAGTGGAGTTTAGGATGATATTCAGTCATTACAGAGGGAGAGTGTGTCTATAACTTTTTCTAAGGAATATTTGTAAGCTCCGTATTTTTAACTAATCTTAAGCTAGAACCACTGCTTTCCATTTATTTAGGCAGATGAGATGACTTCTGAAGCATTTTCGTGTTATAAATACTTATTAAAAGACAATTAAGGAAAATGTTCATTTGGATTGTGTTCTGTAAATTATGAAATACTTTTATTTCCACTTTCAGAAAGCCCTACCCTTCCTTCAACATCCATCTCACATCTCATATTCTCATGAAGTCTTCAGATCACCACAACTGGAGTTAATATGTATTCCTTTTCAATTTCTCTAGGTCTTTATTATTATAAGCTTTCTTCAAGTACACTTAAATGCCATTTTGCATTACAGTTATTACCTATTTGAGCTTGCAAATAGGTTACTCACAAGAGAGCAGGGGCCTCATCTTAAATAGGCAACTCATAATTATCTCTTGTAAACAGATTCAGAAATACCTTTGTTTTTCTGTCCACTAGAGCTCTTAAAATCATATCTTCCTAGGCACTGCTCTTATGTGGAAAAATTTCTTCCACTAACCTCAGTAACACAGTTGAGCCTAAACCAGTCCTAACTTCATCAAAACCATGAGTGTGTGTAATTTAAGAAATAGCATAAGATTGACTCTTCTGGCCAAAAGTTAAAAGTTACGAATATTAGTGAAGTCTTTTCTTAAGGCAGAGACCAAAATTGATAGTGTTTTTTATTTAATGGGAATACCATGAATTACTTTCAAAAGCTCTAACTTTGCCCTTAGTAAACATACTACTGCTCTGTATTTTTTCATTTTCACTCTACTGCATTTACCTTGACCCCAGCTTTTTTTTTTATTAACATATAATGTATTATTTGTTTCAGGGGTACAGGTCTGTGAATCATCATCAGTCTTACACAATTCACAACACTCACTGTAGCCCATACCCTCCCCAATTTCCATCACCCTACCCCAGCTATTTTTAAAACTACCTCCCTGAAAATACTGAAGCAGGTATAAAATAAATTACTTAAAGCTCCTAAATAGTTTAAGAAATTCCTTTTTGGAATTCATGATCTATGTAGTGCCTACATAGTAAAAAAATGTAAATTAACCAATGCCTGATATTAATCATGCAGTATCAGAATTTGAAGATGGCTTTGCTCCATTGAAATAATGAAAATGAAATATCAAAGTATGATATTTCTAAGTTGTATCTTTTAACTTTAATAAGCTAATCATCTTACTAAAGACAAACAATGCATAGAAGACCCTTATAATACAAAGAATAAGTCTTTTTCCTCCCTTTATTCATTGCTGTATGAAGAATAAATTTATTTATCATTCTCCATGACTTGGCTGTAGAATGCATCAGTAATCTCTTGCCTTTCAAGCCTGACAGCAAGGCTCTGAATAAAGAATGAATACCAGCCCTGAATGAACATTTCAGGCACTTTTTTTTTTTTTTAACAGACTAGTTATCAATACCTTTTTCTCATTATTGTAAAGCCAGCTGCTCTGACGTTTTTTCCTTTAGACAAAAAATTTAAACCACTGACCATGTATTGAAGTCATCTTTCTCAGGATATTTATAGTTTCTCCTTTTTCTTACTATAGGTAAATTTGCTTAGTGGTAATGATTTTGAATATTTTATAGTGTCTGTATAAATATGTTCCTTATGTATATGTGTGTGTTATACTCAAAGACTTCTTAATAAATTTCTTATTTATCCATCCTGCCTTTAGGCTAGCCTTTTTAGTGCTACTCTTTTGATATAGGACAGTGATGTCTCCGGGGGTAATAAAATTTCCCATCCATCTTTTTGGCCTGGAAACAACATAAAAGACATAAGAACCAGCAAATCACAATCTATCTTCTATTGTAATAGCTTCCACTGTAACTTAAAAGTATCTGTTTTATTCTTACCTTTGAAATCCATGACGTGTTGCACTTCAAACTTTAAAGGAAATCTATAGGAACTGTATCTAGACCATTCCAAATGAAGGAGCACATCTCCTATCATTAATGCTTTATTTTTATTTTTTTAAATTTTATATTTATGATATTTCTTTTCACTTGTTTAATAGACTTTTTTGATGCCTAGAGTTACTTTGCTGGGTATTGGCGCCACAGCAGTGAATAGACAGAGCCCTACTTTCTGAGCATACAGATAAATTAACAAAGAACAATGAGTGTTATGTTAGGGGAGCACATAGCACAGAGACCAAACCTAGTGTAGGAAGTCCAGAAAGGCCTCCCAAAGGAAATGACATTTAAATAATGAGGTAGACCTAGGCAGATAAATATTATAAATATATAATAAATATATTATAAATAAATAAGGTCAGGGTGAATAGTCTACCAGGCAAAGGAAATAGGTATATGAATGTCTGGGAATGCTTAATGCAAAGCATGCATGGATGGAGTAGTAAAACTAGAAATAAATGAGAAAGCCAGAGCAAATCATGAGAGAGTTAGGAGCCATGTTAAGGAGTTCGCATTTATTTCGTGGACAGTAAAATTGAAGAAGTGACCTATCAGAAGAGCATATTGGGAAGATCATTGACAGCTGCAATGTGGTAAATAAATTAGAGACTAGTAAGCTTGGAGGTCAAGAGTTCAGTCAGGCTTTATAAGAGATGACAAACAATATTTAGGGATGGTGGTGAGAGAGGAGATACATGATGAGATAGATTCAAGAGAAATTCAGGATGTGGAATACACTGGATTTGGTAATTAGAGAGGAGTTGAGGATAACTTCGGAATCCTGGTTTATAGACCATTAGAGATGAGCAGTTTGGGACATAAGGTAGGGAAAGGATCCATCTACATGGTTGGAGGGAAGAATTAGTCTTGGATTTGTAAAGGGAAAGCTCTTTGCAGGAAGGAAAGGATAGATGGGTAAGCCGTTAGATTTAAAGGTCTGGTCCCAAAAAGTTGAGAAAGTTTCCTTCTAATGGGATGTTTCCTGTTTGAAGTAGATGGCAGTGCTGCTGAGGGTGACTGGGGAGATGTGAAGAATGTCAACAGTTTTAAGAAAAGTCCTTTAAAATGACTTTTAATGAAATAGTCATTATGATAAATGGGAGAGCTTTCTAGGGAAATAGGAAATTGTCAGACCATATTGAAAACATTGTTGAGATTGGTGCATGAATTGATAGAGGCTCCAGGCTATAAAAGGAAGTTGCCAGAAGGAAACCATTGGATTCTTCCAGCTTCGGGTTTTGATTGTACTGTGAGATGGAAGGACAAACTCTAGGAAAGACTGACTGATCTCCTTGCTATCTGAACCCCATGATTAGGCTCCCATGTTGGAGTTCTGCTCTATTTTGCCATAATGCTAATTTGATCTCCTTTTCTCATTAAGTACCTCCATAGGCTCTTCTAGATTGTCAAATCATGCAGCTGAGTCTTCGCTTGTTTTGAGACTTTATATTCCACCTTCCCTATGTGCGACATCATTGTGGTTTTCTTTTATTATGAGGCTCCTCCTTTCTATCCTGTCACATCTCCGGAATTCCTGCTCTATTCCCATTTTAACGTGCTCAGCTCCCCTTTATTCTGTTAACTTTCAGATCTAGAAATCATCTTCTCAGGATTCTGTCAAAGATAATTCTGCCACAAAGGTTATGTAATTCAAAACAAAGAAGTAGCAAGGGATTTGACTTTTTATCCCTTTCAAGTCCAAGCTGTCTCATCTGTCTCATTTACTTGGTCAGTGGGAATCCACTTTCCTTTGAAGATACTTCCCTCAGCTCAAAAAATAAATTCTATGCTTGATTCTATTGATTTTGTTTTTTGGAGCATATAAGATGAGGCCAAACTTTTACATTTGATTCTTGGATTGGTTAATAGCCAACCATCTCAGAAATGTCTGGCATAGGGTCTCAGTGAAACAATCTAGATAATTTAATGTGAACTGCTTACCATTATCAAAAAAATTAAAAATGGGGCCTATTAACCAAGCACGAAGCCTTCATTTTGATATCAAAGACCAGCTTATTCCTTTTGCTTGGTTGTTTAATTTTTTTTATTGTAAAACATGCATAGCATAAAATTTTTTACTCCGTAATTACCACATTGTGAGTGCCAATGCAGGTCAAGAAATAGAATATTACACTCTAGAAAGTGCGTGCCCCCTCCTAACTACTGGCCCTTTCTTCATCTCCAACCATTACCAAGAGTAATTTATGGTAGTCACTTCCTTGTTTCTATCTTAGACTTTCACCAACCACCTAAGCATGTGTTTCAACTATAATAGTTTAATTTTGCCTATATTTTGAACTTTACATCAGTGGTTATCTTTTAGTATGTGCTTTTTTTGTGCCTGACTTAAAATTTTGTTTGTGAGTTTCAACCGTGTTATATGTAAACTACTTTGTTCATTTCCATTGTTTTATAGTAGTCCGTGCTATAAATATGTCACACTCTATAAATTCTTCTGTTGATGGATTCAAGTTTGTATTTTGGGGCTTGTACAAGAAGTACTGGTGTGAACATTTTTGCATATGGTTCTTGTTGTGTGGGCATTTCTGTTAAGTAGATACCTAGAAGTGGAATCACAAACTCATAGGACTTGAGAATCTTCTGCTTTAGTAGCTAATGCCAAAGAGTTTTCCAAAGAAGTTGTACCAGTTCATACTCCCACCAGCAACCTGAGAATTTCTATTCCTCCGCATCCTTGTCACTGCTTTTGGTATTACAATGTTTAGTTTTAGCTATTCTGGTGGGCTTATGACAGTGTCTGGTCGTGGTTTGTTTTCTTTTCCTGGATTACTAATGAGGTTGAATACCTTTCCTTATGTTTATTAGCTTTATCTTTTCCCCCTCTGTAGCTTCTCTTCTCACTTTATTGGTGCTCTTTGAAAATAAGTTATTAACTTTCAGGTAGTCCATTTTATCCATTTTCTTCATGGTTAGTGCATTTTGTGCCCTAAAAAATACTTCCCTATGCCAAGTTTATGTGATTGTTCTATACTGTCTAAAAAGTCCAAAGACTTCATTGTGTTACCGTTCACAGCTGGATCTGTAATCCATCTGGAATTGATTTTTGTGTGCCATGTGAGGTCAGAGATATGTTTCATTTTCTTTTCCTGTGGATAGCAAATCAAGTTAACATCATTTGTTGAAAAGACTGCTCTTTCCTCTCTGTTCTGCAGGGCAATTTTATAAAAAGTTCATATGTATTTATGCTGATACGATTGTGTAATCTGACTGTAGAATGATGACAGTACAGATATGCACAAATGAGTCTATTCACAGACCTTCTTCTGTTCTACCAGTCTCTCCTTCCACCAGTATCACAGTTTTCTAAATGGTTTACAGCCATATAGGAAATGTTGATATCCAAGAAAGCAAGCCTGTTCACCTTGTTGTTTTTCTTTAAAATTACCTTTACTATTCTTGGCCCTTTATACGTCTTTATACCTTCTAGAATCAGATTGGCTGCTGACAGACTGGACATTTAGATGCAGCTATAGCTAGATTTGCTTAGTAAGTGGGAGCCCACTATGTGGTCTTCATTTTTGCCACAGTGGCCTCTCTGTTCATATGCCTTCGTGTAAATTTTCCTGGCCTTCCCATTGTAGACATCCATCAACTGAGCAATTCAATGTCTCTGAAATTCTGTGACTCAAATGAACAAATCTCCAGTCAGCTGCTCAGTTATACCTGCTCTTCCATAGCCAGAAATAAGGGCCTTTTTGTAAGTAACCCAACTAAGCTCTCACCCTTAGGCTTGACGTGCTTGTTAACAGTCCTCACATTCTCACTATTCCTCTGCAGAACATCATAGCAACTTGGCAGTAACCAGCCAACCCTACTGCACTGTTAGGCATTGTTCTCCTCATTTTGTTCAAATGTTTGAATCATTATGCATGCAAGGGCAATCACCTCTCCAGGATGTTTTCCCACATCACCTTAGGTGAAATCTGTAGCAGTTTGGCTGCTCCCCTGTGCCAGAGACTCCCTGTCCATGCCCCGCAGACCTCTCAGGGTAATAACATTCCTCTTGGCCTGCCAGGTGATGAATAAGCTAGTCCAAAATTCCATCCCACCACTTGTGTTCTTAGACAATGGTGCCCTAATCCTGCCTCTGCCTGTGTTAGTTTACGTCCTCCAAGATGCATATGAAAGAGAGGACTAGATGTGCAGGATATTTATTGGGGGAGGGAAAGGGAGGAGACCAAAGAAGTCATGTGGAGAGCCCTTGCATGGTGAGCAGAGAGGAGGAAAAAGGGAAGACTGGTTGAAAAATGTCTCAGACTACAGAGCTATTCTAAAAGTTTTGACTAGGTCAATGGGGAGTCTTCATTCCAAAGTTGCCTGTTAGAGGGATGGGCCACTACTACTAACCTGCTGTGCTTAATGATTGGCTAGGAGCAATATGAGGTAAGCTGGGCCTTGGCACGAACATAATAGTCAATCCAGAAGGGTAGCAGCTGGGGCCTCAGTTCACTATGCTTCCCCCAGCAGGAGATCTCAGTACATTTTTATGGCCACCACAGATTACTTTAGTGCCTTTGCCAAATTCAAATGAATATATGAGTACAGCTTTATTTCAAGGCTCTCTTCTACCCCATTGGTTTCTTTGTCCTGTGCCACTACCCCCACAGTTTTGATTACTGGTACCTTTAAAAGTCTTGGAGTCAGGTACTAAAAACCCTTCAATTACTTCTTTTTAAGATTGCTTTAGGCATCCTAAGACCTTTATATTCCCGTGTCAATTTTAGAATAAGCTTGTCAATTTGTACAAAAATATTCTTCTGGCAGTTTTGACTAGGATTGCATTGAATCTATAGCTCAATTCGGAGAAGAATCGACAACAATATTGAGTTTTCCCATCAGTGAACCTGGTCTGTCTATTTAAGTTCCCTTGAATTCTTAGCAGTATTTTGTAGTTTTCAGTGTAGAGGGCTTGCATGTTTTCTGTTAAGTTTACTCCTAAAGAATTTTGTGTTCTTGACAGTAGTTAATTTTTTTTAATTTTACTTTTCAGTTGTTTGCTTATCATATAGAGAAATACAATTAATTTTGTATATTGAAGTTACGTCTTTTCAACTTGCTAAACTCATCTATTCTACTAGTTTTATAGAATCCATAGACATTTTTATGTAAACAGTCATATCTGTGAATAAAAACAATGTCCTTTTCTGATCTGTATGCTTTTTATTTATTTAAATTTTGTTTTTTTTACTCTGGTTAGGACTTCTAGTGCAATATTGAATAGGAGTGGTAAGAGGGGCAGCCTTGCTTTGATCCCATCTTCAGTGAGAAAGCATTCATTAAGTATGATGTTACCATTAAGAATGATGTTAGCTGGGGGGGGGCGCCTGGGTGGCTCAGTGGGTTGGGCTGCTGCCTTCGGCTCAGGTTGTGATCTCAGGGTCCTGGGATCGAGTCCCGCATCAGGCTCTCTGCTCAGCAGGGAGCCTGCTTCCCTCTCTCTCTCTCTACCTGCCTCTCCATCTACTTGTGATCTCTCTCTGTCAAATAAATAAATAAAATCTTAAAAAAAAAAAAAAAGAAGTGCTACTCTTCTAAAAAAAAAAAAAAGAATGATGTTAGCTGTGGCGCCTGGGTGTCTCAGTGGGTTAAACCGCTGCCCTCGGCTCAGGTCATGATCTCAGGGTCCTGGGATGGAGCCCCGCATTGGGCTCTCTGCTCAGTGGGGAGTCTGCTTCCTCCTCTATCTCTGCCTGCCTCTCTGCCTGCTTGTCATCTCTCTCTGTCAAATAAATAAATAAAATTTAAAAAAAAAAAAAGAATGATGTTAGCTGCAGGTTTTTGTAAATGCCTTCTACCAGATTTAGGATGCACTCTTCCATTCCAAATTTGAGGTGCATTTTGTCAGATGCTTTTTCTGTATCTGTTGAACTGATGATAGGGTTTTTCTCCTTCTATTACTGGGATGGATTATATTGATTTTCAAACATTAAATCAACCTTGCTAGAATAAGCCTTTGCTTGATCATGATCCTTTGTATATATTAGATTTGATTTGCTAATGTTTTATTAGAGATTATTTTTATCACTGTTCAGGAAGTGTAATAGTTTTCTTTTTTTGGAATGTCTTTGTCAGATTTTCACTTAAGAGTTATGCTAACTTTATAAAAGTATTCCCTTCTCTGTTTTCTGAAACAGTTTGTGTAAGATGAACATTCTGTTTTCAAATGTTTGATAAAATTTACTAATGAAGCCATCTGGGCTTGGAGTTTTTTTGTAGGGTGGTTTATTATAAGAGATTTAACTTCTTTTCTTTTTTTTTTTTTTTTTTTTTTTAAGATTTTTCTTTATTTGACAGATCAGAAGTAGTCAGAGAGGCAGGCAGAGAGAGAGAGGACAGTTCTATACATGACATTACTCAGTGCTCACCATGGTAAGGTTAGTTACTATCTGTCACCATACAGTATTATTATATTATTCGCTACATTGCTGGTGCTGTACTTTTCATCGCTGTGACTTATTTATTTCATAACCAGAAGTTTGTACCTCATAATCCCCTTCACCTGTCTCACCCATTCCCCCACACCTTCTCATCTGGCAACCATCAGTTCTCTGTATTTATGAGTCTGTTTCTGTTTTATTGTTTGCTTGTTCATTTGTTTTGCTTTTTAGATTCTATATATAAATGGAATCATATGGTATTTGCCTTTCTTGGTCTGACTTAATTTGGCATAAACTCTCTAGGCCTATCCATTGTACTGAAAGTGGTAAATCCTTCTTTTTTATGGCTGAGTAATATTCCTCTGTGTGTGTGTGTGTGTGTGTGTGTGTGTACCACATCTTTATCCATTCATCTATCCGTGGACCCTTGGATTGCTTTCATATCTTAGCTATTGTAAATAGTGCTATAGTAAACACAGTGGTACGTATATCTTTTTGAATTAGTGTTTTCATTTTCTTTGGGTAAATACCCAGTAGTGGAATTACTAGATGATGTGGCATTTCTATTTCTAATTCTTTGAGGAACCTCCATACTGTTTTCTACAGTGTCTGCACCAATTTACATTCCTAACACTGTATGAGGGTTCCTTTTTTACACATCCTCACCAACACTTGTTTCTTGTGGGTTTTTGTTTTTGTTTCTGTTTTTTCTGACAGGTATGAGGTGGTGTCTCATCTGGGTTGTGATTTGCATTCCCCTGATGATTAGTGATGTTGAGCATCTTTTCATGTGGTTGTGACTTTGGGAAAATGTCTATTCTGGTCCTCTGCCCATTTTAATTGGATTATTTGTGGAGGTTTTTGGTATTAAGTTGTATAAATTCTTTATATATTTTGGATATTAACTTCTGATTGCATATATCATTTGTACATACCTTTTCCCATTCAGTAGACTGCCTTTTCATTGTGTTGGTGTAGTTTACACTCTGTATCTCATTTAATCCTCCTAACAACAGAATGAGGTAGGAACTAGTATTACCACCATTTTGCAGAAGAAGGAGCTGAGTTTCAGAGAAGTTGTGACCCATGCCTCACAGCTTATAAAGAATAGAGCCTGAATTTGAATCCAGGTCTGTCTCACTCTAAAACCCATGTCCTTAGTTACTATGATTGCTGAAAGGTACCATGAATTTTCTACCTTTTAAGAAAGGATATTGTGGACATCATTTCCATTTTAAAAAGTGAAACTAATATGACACTTAAAAGAATGTATTGTAATTATTTGTTTATATCACTATTTCCTTATATTAGACTGTGAGCATCTTGAAAAGTCCAACTTGTTCATTTTTGTATCTTTAGCCCTCAGTGTAAGCCCTAGCCTCATAGGAGACTCTGGAGGTCTTTAGTGAATGTTAAAATAATGAAAGAATGAGTTAATGTCACTATCAGCAGTATTAGTTATTGGGAGATGCTAAAAAGCAGATCTAAGGTTAGTTTGTGGTGCATAAAGCTAACAGGGTAATGTGTCCATCCTTGTACTTGAATTTTTCTCTTTGGAGAAAAGTCCCAGGTGTCATCTTTCATTTTTGCTCATTTCTTTTGATCAGTCAACAAATATTTACAAATTGTTGCTATGTGTCAGGTGCATATGATTATTAGGTGTTTGTAAGGAAAAGAAAGACCCAGATCTAAAGTAGCTTACAGTCATCTTCTCATAAAGGTGTGAAGCCCGTACAGCAGCACCTCTTTCAGGAAAGGTAGGATGATTTGTTTTTTTTCCAGAAAAAAAATAATTAGAAATGATAGATGGAAACATACTTAACATAGAGAATCGTCTGGCTCTAAACCAAATCCTCTGCTGACCTATTATGTTGACTTGTCAGCGCGATTCATGCCTCATTAATGCAGGGAATACAGATACCTCTCGTAAAGCTTCTATCTACACTTCCAGTTCACTTGCGCTATTAGTTCATGGAGTGAGGAGGAGTTATCTACCCTTTACCCAGTGGTTTTTAAACTGGGCTGATCATCAGGTTCATCTACGGAACTTGTAGAAACCTCTCAGCCATTATCTCAGCAAATTTCTTTCCTGCCATGTTTTCTTTCTTGTCTTCCTCTGGGATTTTAATTACATGTGCTTGATTATTTGATATTATCCCACAGCCCCTGGATTCTCTGTTCTGCTTTCTTACCCACCCTCCCACACACTCTTTTTTTTTCTTTTGTGTTTCAGATTGGGTAATTTCTATGGCCTTATGTGAGGTTACTAATGTCAGATGCATTACAGCTCCTTACTGGGCTTTTCATTTCTAGCATTTCCATTTCATCTTTCTTATCTTTTCCATCTCTCTGCTTCAATTCCCCTTCTGCTTATGTGTGTTGTCTACTTTTTCTGTTAGAGACTTTAACATAGTAATCATTGTTGTTTTAAAATTCCTTGTCTCATATTCTAGCAAGGATAGGTACTGATGATCTTTGTAGTTCTGGTGAATGTGAAACATTATCTCTTTAGTCATTTTCTTTCATGTCTTTATTGGCCATTTAAGTTTCTTCATCTGCATTTGTTTGTATCCTCTGCCCATTTTTCTAATAGAATATTTGTCTTTCTCATAGTGATTTATATTATACAATAATATGAACTGTAAATATCTTCTCCCAACTGTACCTGGCCTTTAACTTTGAGTATGAAGAGTTTTATCATACAGAAGTTTTCAGTTTTAATGTGTGAACTTGTTACTAATTTTCTTTATGGTTGTATTTTTCATTGCTGAATAAAGATAGCTTTTTTTACCCCGAGGTTGTAAAGATATTGTCATATAATTTCTTCTGAAAACTTTAGAAGTTAGCTTTTTTATGGTAGGTCTTTAACTATCTGGAATTTATTTTTATTTGGGGTATACAATAAAGAATCATTTTTCTTTATGAATAATAAACAATTATTCAGGCCTTCTTATCCACTGAATTGTAATGCCACCCACTCTCACATATCACATCCCAGTGTTGAATGAGAATGGTGGTATTCAGTGTTTCTCTACAGCAATACATTTTCCCGACTGTTATAGACTTCTAAGTATTGATTTCTGGAGGCCAAATTTCTTTTGACTTTTCCTAAGAAGAATATTGGTTATTTCTGGCCCTCTACTCTTTCAAATGAGCTTTAGGACCAACTTAGCAAATGCCATGAATACTTTTGTTGAGATTTTGATTGAAATTGCATAGATTACTATCCATGTATAGATTGTATAAATATAACATGACCCCACTGTCCAGGGAGCACCTGTCAAGCCACTCCCAAAAACTCCCTTTCCATACTTAGTTGACAATCTGGGTGCCCTGAAGATTTTGCAGCTCAGTTAGCAACCAAATAGAGAACTCATTGTTAGGCATCCCCAGTCAATTAGTCTCTCTTGAACCAACTGCCCTCCTGACACCCACTCAGCCAACCATGAATTACCACACTCTTCTTAAGGTTCTTGCTGACTACTCCTTCTTTGGCCTTGTAAATGCTCTACCTAATACGTGGTGCGGAGTAGAAGTGGATGGTGGTAATCCTGTATGCCCTAAAGGGAAGAATATGGTCCCAGATGTGGTTGGTTCATGGTAGTGTTCCCGCAAGGTGTGTCCTTCTTTACTCTTGACCTCACTTTCAGTCTTAACAGTTCTGGGATGATAAAGCACAAAAGTTCCAGTTAGCATCCTGTTTACATACGCCTTACAACCTTAGTTTATAAGGCAGAGATGGTAAAATCTTTGGGAATAAGTACCTGTCTTGATAAATGTATCTCTAGCATTAGCACAGTACTAGGTGGAAGAAAGTGATCAATACATGTTTTGTGGAATGTATGGAGGCTGTATGTGATTTTTTAATTTTTTTTTTAGTTGTTAATTCTTGATTAAAAAAATAAAAACATTGAGTATCTCTGTACCTTTGAGATCTTGGGACTACAAGAGAAGTTTTTGGGTATTTGAGAAATTAAATTCTGTTCGTTTCAGTGTGAAACTAGAACCTTCAGTAAAGTCTAAGATACAAAGGAGGGACAAGAAGCAAATGACTTCAGCTAGTATCGAGGACTGAAAAACATCTCAGAGGAAAGCAGTGCAAAGAAGGGCCAGCCACCAAAGTGCCATCCCATAGAGGACAAAAGGAGAGGCTCAGGTAGGAAGAAGCAGCTGCTGCTTCAAGTGAAAGTAGGACAAGTAAAAGACCTTTCCTATTGTCGTTGGGAAGTTCTAGCCCCTAATTCATAAGCTCCTGCTCTCTGCTTCTACACTTTCTATTTCTTCATCAAAGAGAAAACCTTGGATGTGCTGTACTTGCCTGCCTCTCCATTTCTACCCATTATTTTCTACATAACCCACTCCATCAGCTCCATTCTGAAAATGTTTGGGTTATGACCGATAACCTGCACTGGACCACTCATCAGCGATCTCTGACTGAGAAGGGACTCCCCTGGGAGACAGGCACTCTTCCATGCTCTTGCACGCCAGCAAGGCCCAGACCGCTCTTTACCTGAGCCATGTCTCAGCCTTGTTTTTGCAGTGAGCAACCTTAAGGAATGAGGTAATCTCTCTCTCACAAATGAAGAGGAAACTTGCTTGCTTCCTGCTCTAAAACATAGATACCCCAAGCTCAGTATTATTCTCCCAGAATATAACCCACTGGGTATGCAGGTCCATCTACGTCTAGGCCCATTCACACCCCCAATCTCCGTGGGACCAGGAGCTTAGGGAACCACTGAGAACATCTGACACTCTGGCTACTGCTTTTGCCCTGAGTAATAATATAGTTCACTTTTTACTCAGCTGTCTCATGTCCTCTGTCAGCATCCAGGAAAACAGCTTGCAAACAGGATGAAATCTCAGACCTTTCACAGCCCTTGACAGACTACATTGTAACCGCGCAGCGGGTGAGGTTGTCTGAGACTTGCCTGCAACTGGAACCATCAAAAAATGAGTGAATTTTCTCCTCTTGTGACCAACCTGTTTATAGCCTTGCAGGAACATTCTGAAAATTGGGCATATCTTAGAGGAGGGCCTTTTAGAACTGGGGTTTGGGACTCTGAACCAAGGCCAAAAAAGAACACTTTTTTTTTTTTTTTGGTCAGAAAATTTGCTATAAAAAGTCTTTCTTCCTGTAATTAGCGAAAGGTGATAGCCAGTATCAGAACCAGAACTTCTAGGTCTCGGCCTCAGCCGACTCCCGTGTGCTTGGCTGGAAACTTAACATCTACCCCTTTTCTTCACCTTCCTTCTTCCTACCCTCTCTCTCCCTTAAACCCACAAACTGGCTAACTGACTTTTAAAATATGTTTTATTTGGAAATAACTTCAAACTTACAGAAAATGCACAAGAATAAGAAATAATACAAAGAATATCAGATACCTTTTGTGTATCGGCTTACACTTAATTCCATCCTATTGTGAGAAACGTTAGCCTGAAGTTGCTATGTGCTCAGAACGGTGTTACCATCTTGAAATTTTTTTTTTTTAAAGATTTTATTTATTTATTTGACAGAGAGAGATTACAAGTAGGCAGAGAGGCAGGCAGAGAGAGAGAGGAGGAAGCAGGCTCCCCGCTGAGCAGAGAGCCCGATGCGGGACTCGATCCCAGGACCCTGAGATCATGACCTGAGCCAAAGGCAGCAGCTTAACCCACTGAGCCACCCAGGCGCCCCTGCCATCTTGAAATTTTAATAAGGAACTTTGTGGTTGAGAGTTTGGACACCGAGTATTTCTCCAATAAAGCTATTTTCACCTCACAGGAATATTATGATATTTTATATCATAGTTCCACATGTATAATTTGTTACTAATCTTCAAAGCATATTTCTGGAGGTATCAACACTTTTTTTTTTTAATTTCAGTCCTTCCTTAGGTTGAGATCTGATTTAAAAATCATGCTGTCTACTGTTATTTGGAATGTATGATTTTAAAATATTTACTTATCTTTCTCCGATTTCATAGATGTTAGTGACAAATGATTTGTATTAGAAAACCACAGCAAAGGAATTCTGACTGATTACCGCAGGTTGAAAATCCTTTCTTTGCACATGCCAGCGCCACACAGATATTTCTTGCAGCTTGCAGCGAGCGACTGCACAAGGTACCAGTCTGGCATGTAGAAGAAAGAAAAGTAGCTTAAAGGAAAGGGACAAGCAAAGCAGTTGATAACAGATTAATTATTTGATTATCTGGGATTCTGTGGGCAGGGTCTTGGTGCCAGTCTGCTGCCCGGTAAAAATGGCAAAAGATAGTCTCTGAATATTTTAATGAAAATTCATAAATTCAGAAATACTAATGGTGGTTATATTTCATTAAAACATGATTTTAGTATTGGCCAGTGACGATTTGTGACACTGAAACCTGAATAAGAATGAGCAGAAATCAGAGCAAGTTTGCTTGTATCAGTTTAAAAACTTAGTGCCAGATCCACATTAATAACACGGTTAGCTTTAAGAAAGAAAGGAGCTGGTTTTAATTAGGATTGAAGTCTCCTACCGTGACTTGTACTTGGAGAGTATCACATTAACTTAAAATGACATGGAAGCTATCTTCCTAAGAAAATAAAACCAACACCTTCTTACCAGAATTTTACATTTTGGGAAGGCAGATAATAAATGAGTCCATGAAAATTTCAGCTCACTTTAATAAAATATCTGAACTAGCTTGTTGTAGCAAAAGCTGGAAGGCATTTTCTTTTTACATGTTTTGCAATACATAAAATTTATGAAATGTATGCGCCGAAGCATATGAAATTTCTGTTTTCCCAGGAAACTTTCTAACATGTGAATGTATACATAAACGATGTGGTTCATGAAGGAATACGTTCCCTGATATGACTTAGATATTCCAGGGACAACAGAGACAAGGGTATACAGCAATAGGAGGCTTTTCAGAGAAGACGTGGGTGTAGACATACACTCCTGGCAATCAGAGTGAGGTAATTCTGAATAGAGAGGTTGGAGACACTCAGCTCACTGCATTAAGAATTCAAATGGCAAGGACAGGAAGAATAAACTGGAAGGTTGGAATCCGCTAGTGGAGATGGTCGGCTCTGATTAGCAGATTGGGGAAAGAGCCAGGGGACCAGGGCCAGGAGAGAAGGCATACTGGTGATTTCTTAGCAGAGCCCAAAGCGTGGAAAGCAATTTTGATGTCGGAAGGGTATACTTGGGTTCAGACAGAGAAATAATCGTGCTATTCCAAAAACAAGGACAGCCTGTCCGAAAGAACTCAATTTAACAGGGGTTTAATAAGCCTTCAGGCTGGCAAACAGAGTCCATCTTGCCCCCTTTCTGTCCCCAGGGCTGAAACCTAGGGAAGGCGCTCACAGCAAGGTCTGAACAGGACAGTTTAATCTGTCAACCGTTTGAGTACTTAAGATTTGCTTTGTACTATAGTAAAGATCAGAACCAACAACAATCCTGCTATGTTACAGCACAAGGGAATGGATAGGGATTGAAGAGAGCGAATTAAATCATGAGCACAAGAGAGCTGACTGTTCAGGTGAGGTTAACCTTGTCTCATGGGGCAGGGCTGGGGTGAGGGGGAGACTTCGGAAGAGCAGCTGGAAGCAAACCAAAGCTAATGGTTAAACCATGACAAAAGGGCAAGAGTTTGGAGGAAGGAGAGGGTATGCCATGGAACTTAGGTTTTATCTCTAGGGAAAAAACAGGATTGTTTAAAAAACAATAATAAGATAATAATTATAATCCTAATTCCTTTCCTTAGGAAGGGAACATTTAATGGTTTTTGCTGTTTACTTGTTTTGTTTTGTTTTAATTATTGAGAAAACAGGAGCGCTTGTGTGGTGCAGTCATTTAAGCGTCTGACCCTTGATTTTGGCTCAGATCATGATCTTGGGGTCGTGTGAGGGAGCCCCAAGACTGACTCCCTGCTTGGCGCCGCGTCTGCTTGAGACTCTCTCTCCCTCTCTCTCTGCCTGTCACCACCCCCCATGCTCTCTCTCTGTCAAATAAATAAATAAATCCTTAAAAACAAACATATATCCAGATTCTTAAAAATCTTATCGACATAATCCCAACTATGCAAAAATAATAAAACATTGAACTCTTGAATGAACTATATATCAGCTATATCTCTAGATCACAAGATTGCCACTTTTTTCTACAGATAATATGCATTTTCCACATCAAAATTGTATTTCAAAAATAAGATTTATTTTAAAAAATCATACTTGGGAGCTTTAAAAAATCTTCAGAAAACCATACTGATGGTGGGTTAGAATCACCAGCCAGGGCCAGCCTGAGGTAGGAGGGAAGGAAAGATAGACACAGACACACACACATGTATGTATATATACATGTCTATGCAGAGACAAAGTGTTTACTTCTTATACTTTCCATTCTCTCCAGGAATAAATTTCCCACCTCAGTCATAAGGACCTCTCCATCTCATCCACCCCACATACCCCTTCCCAACCACCTCAGGGCTTCCTCTGTCCACTGTGCAGCGACTCTGCGGCCCCCTAACCCCACTGGGCACACCCCCCACAATGCTTCACCCCCATCTCACCAATAAAACACACAGTCCTCTTCTGTGTCTCAAGTGGGCTTGTACACTATCAGCAAGTCAATAAGCTAATCACCCGTAAGGTTTGTTGCTAAGAGTTTAGTACCTATAACATCTTTAACAGGAGATACTGAAGACTGGAAAAGCTTAATTTAACAAGGTGATTTTTGCGTTTCAGGAAAGTGTTGGGCCAAGAGTCCCTGGGTGCCTTTCAACTCACACCCAAGACTTGAGGTGTCTTGGGTTCTCTTGTGATTTTAATATTGTGAGAGGGTCATGTCCAACAAACACAGCTGTAGAGGAAGGAACATCCCGCTGAATCCAGCTGTCAGCTGAGCTCATCCAACCCTACCCTTGTACATTTTACAACCCTGAAGAACCTTATTTTTCTTTGGTAAAACTCCTGTTATTCTAGATGTAGCCTTTTGAGATCTTTAGATAAATTTAAATTGTTCCGGGGTGCCTGGGTGGCTCAGTGGGTTAAGCCTCTGCCTTCAGCTCTGGTCATGATCCCGGGGTCCTGGAATTGAGCACCACATCAGCTTCTCTGCTCAGTGGGCAGCCTGCTTACCCCTCTCTCTCTGCCTGCCTCTCTGCCTACTTGTGATCTCTCCGTGTCAAATAAATAAATAAAATCTTAAATAAATAAATAAATCTTTTAAAAAATTAAATTGTGCCAGATATCCCATTATCCAGGATGAGATCTAGTCTTTCTAGAAATAAAAGAATAAGAAATTGGGTAATACAGAATATGAAACAGAGCCATTTTTGGGTTGGTTCAAACTTAAAATACTTCATTGAGTTTCTAGGAAAATAGTTTGAAGGAAGAAAATATATACCATACATGTAAACTTATATAATGTGTTCTAGAATGAGCTACCTTTTAGGTATATTTATGTACTTCTGTAATTCTTCAATAAGATTTATCAGATCTCTAACATCAGTATTTGATTCAGCCTTTTATTTTCAGCAGGAAATGATTTGTCTTCTCAAAATATGTAATCTCTGGAGTTCATTCAAACATGTTCCATTTTCATATCTAAAAATAATGCTATCAAAGTAAATTTTTTATTAATAGCAGTATGAACTGTCTTAAATTATATGTGGCTTTAATTTGGTAATCGTTAGCTAAACTAAAAGCTAAAATACTAAACTCACTATGTTTCTTTCTTGGAACCCTGCTGAACTCCACAAAAATAGGAACTGTTAAAAATATATGGAGTAGAGTTTTTTTTTTCTGCTATGGTATTTTAGAAAAAGCTACTCTGGTTAGATGCCAGAACACAGAGGAAAGCGTATCTAAATGACAATACTTCTAAATAATTTTCAACCACCAATTTAAACGCTTAAGATTATCCTAACTTTTCAACAGATCAACAAACATGAATTAACACTTAGATGAGAGGCATTTCACATAGAGGGAAAACACCAAGCATAAATATTCAATAAATATTTGTATAGCTCCACAGCACTGAAATAATAAAACATCATGATGAAAAGGACCCATCCATTCAGCGCATCTTCAGGACATGGGTGTGGAGTATATCTCTATGCGGTGTCTTTGAAGGGTCTTGTCTCTATGGTCGGGGTGCTCACTTGAAGCAGAAGTAAGAAGTTGTTGGCTGAATTCAGTCGAAACTGGATACTCTGCCAGGGACGACGGCGTGATAGTGAAGGGATATGGAAAGGGCTTCTGTGGCCCTGATGGGCAATGAGAATTGAAGGGTGGCTCTAAAGGGTCCCCAGACATCCCTGCCATTGAGTGTGTGGCCTGTCACATGTGAACATCACTACTAGACCATGAGACATCCAAGGGAAACTGGAAATGATTAAAGAGGCTAGATACCAATTTCTTTTCTTTTGTCTCATTTTAACTAAAATCCCTTGCAAAATTGAATGCCTGCAAAATCTGAAATGATAAGAAATGTATCAGTCCCTGAAGTCATTAAAAGCTAACACTAACAGCTTTCCATACATGATGTCATTTTGTGTTCACATCCACCCTGTAAGGTAGGTGTGAATAGGGTGCCCATTTTCTAGAATCCGAGACACAGCAGGTGAAATTAATATCTTGAGGTCACCCAAGTAGTGATTGGCAGAGCAAGTCTTTGAACCCAAATAGCCTGGCTCCAGATTCCGTGCTCTGCACCTCTCTACCCTCTACCGATGCAGCGTGAACATTTTCAGTGTCCAATGCCTGAAGGTGTCTCCTCGAGCTGGACCTCTGGTAGACCAGCTGAGTTGGAACTGGCGACTGCCGGCTGCATGCATTGTTGAGTTCCTGGCTCTGGTCCGAGAGCACTTGCTCGTGGTAACAGATCAGCTCGTTCTATTGCATTCCACTTAACAGGGCAGGCGGGGAATTGTCTCTTTTAGAAGAGCCATGTGTCTCTCCTAAAGGTCTGGATGTGGGGATGGAGTTTTCATTCTTCTTTAATGAGACATTAAACATGATATTTTCCCAGTAATAGAGGACCTCTCAACGGACCACGGAAAAACCCACCAGAACAGACCGTCAGGAAATGTGGAAGAATTATTCTAAGTCTACTGTTATCTTTTATTTATTTATTTATTTTTTTAAGATTTCATTTGACAGACAGAGATCACAGGTAGGCAGAGAGGCAGGCAGAGAGAGAGGAGGAAGCAGGTGAGCCAAAGGCAGAGGCTTAACCCACTGAGCCACCCAGGCTCCCCTACTGTTATCTTTTAAAATTAAAAAAGGATGGTTAGAAAGTAATTTTGTTTAAAAAAAAAAAAAAGAAGGAAAGAAAAGAAAGAAAGAAAGTAATTTCGTACCTCCCACAAGAACAAGACTAAAGCTCCAGTGATAAGCAGTAGTCTGTCAGGCAAGAAAAGCTTTGAAATTAAGCGATCCCAATAGAACAGAATTAACCTTGTGATTAACCAGTCATGGGATTTTAGCACTACCAGCTCATCTGAAAAATGAACCCATTAATTCCACTCTTACAGGTGCCTTCTGCTTTTGTCTTAACACTTTATTTCTTCCTGAGACTCCTTTTAAAATGTAGCTTCCCCTGGGAGAGGGGACAGCTTCTGCCTTTATCAGCCCACACCTGATACAGCTCATCACTTTAGCAGGGGTTAGAGGACAGGCAGCCGAGGGGCAGAGCAGCCCATGGAATCCGGCAGAAAACGTGCAGAGAAGGGCCGGAGAAAATCCATTACCCACAGATTTCCCCATGCCCGGTCCGCCTCGGAAATTTGATAAGTAGAGTATTCAACCTAGAAAAAAACGAAGTTTTGAAAGCCCTTTACAAAGGCTGTCTTGTTTAACTCTGACCCCACCATTCTTCTGGTTGCTTGAGCTTCAAGTCCTGGACCCTAAGGCTTAGACAGCAGTTCACTCCTTTCTCTCCATCTGTGAACTAGTTGGTTATCGAGTTGCATTTCTCTTTGCATTATTTCTTCTACTTAACCTTCCCCTTGCAATCTGATTTTTAACATCCTAGCTCAGACTCTTGTCACTTGCTGAAGTTACTAAGTGCCAGCTTGCCTGGGGTGACCGTGGATGGCAAATTTCTCTGAGACGGAGGATTCCTGAATGAGGGCAGGGTACCCCTGAGCACCCTGCTGATCCGAAGCGTTGTTTCCCCGGGGCTGTCAGCTCGGACCACTCCCTAGTGAGAGGCACTTTCAGGAAGAAAGACAGAACAAAGCACTGAGCGGTGTCAGGGACTCTGGAGGCTGGGGGAGGGATGCTGAGATTTGGAGAACTGCACCCTCAGGTGTAGAAGAGAAAGGAAGAGAGCCACAAGCTCCAGGTACTAGGGAGCACGGAACCTAGAAATCAGACTAGGACAACTTTTAAGGTTCTGGATCCTCTGGATGGGCCCTGTCCTTATCCTTCTCATTCCCTTATTTATTTATTTATTTTAAAGATTTTATTCATTTATTTGACAGAGCAAGAGCGAGAACACAAGCAGGAGCGGTGGGGGAGGGAGAAGCAGATTCCCCATTGAGCAGGGAGCCCGACCCAAGACCCTGGGATCATGACCTGAGCTGAAAGCACTTAAAGACTGAGCTACCCAGGTGCCCCACATTCCCTTAAAAATAAATAAATAAATAAATAAATAAATAAAAGGAAAAGGGCCTCTCTGCTTAATTTTTTTTCCCAATTTATTTATTTTCAGAAAAACAGTATTCATTATTTTTTCACCACACCCAGTGCTCCATGCAAGCCGTGCCCTCTATAATACCCACCACCTGGTACCCCAACCTCCCACCCCTCCGCCACTTCAAACCCCTCAGATTGTTTTTCAGAGTCCATAGTCTCTCATGGTTCACCTCCCCTTCCAATTTACCCAAAAGCACATACCCTCCCCAATGTCCATAACCTTACCCCCCTTCTCCCAACCCCCCTCTCCCCATCTCTCTGCTTAATTTTGGAGATAAAAGAGAAAGGGGGGGGAAGCAAGTTATTGATCAGTGCTGAGAAGGTTACCATTTGCCGTCAGTTAAGCTTCCAACTCTTGGTTGCAGCTCAGGTCCTTATCTCCAGTTCATGGGCTCGAGTCCCGTGTGGAGTTCCACGCTCAGCAGGGAGTCTGCTTGAGGATTCTCCCGCTCTCTCCCTCTGCCCCTGCCCCGCAGCTCTCCTGCGACCTTGGGCAAGTTTCTTAACCTGCCTAGGCTTTAGTTTCTTCATCTGTACAATGAGGATAATGATTGTATCTATGTCATAGTGATGCTGAGAGGGTTTAATGAGAAATGCACACAAAACCCTAGCACAGAGCCTGCTAATAGGCAAATGCCTACTGTTGTTAATTATTCTGTGTGTAGAATCAGAAGGCCCCACAGAGAACAAGAAACCATGTAGGCCTGCCTGCTTGTGTTAGATGGGGAAACTGGCCCAAAGGGTCTGTCTTGCTCAAGGTCAAGTCTTTCACCTTGTATGTTTAGGCACAAGGACCAGGGCAAGTCCTGGCAATGCTATTCGGCCACCAGGACTTCCTCAGGGCCACACACAGTGTTGAGTCTTTGAAAGTGATACAACTAAGGAACACAGAGGATGCCGTCCACCCCAGGTTTAAAGTAAGTAAACATTATTGGGGGACAGCAGAGCAAAACTCAGTTAAAAGTACTTTTTAAGCAGACATCACACAGTACCTTGTAGTGAAAGAAGTAAAAAGGAAAAAATTCCAAATACAAAAGGCTCCTTTCCCCTTAAACTAAGATTAAGTGCTGAATGCTTGCTTTAATTACTCCTACCCTTGTTTATAAAATGCTCAAGGCAATTTCCTCTATTGGTTTTACCGTTTAACAGTAGTTAGGACTGGTTCCACCATAAAACCTCCCTGCTGCCCTCTCCCCAGGGGCCAAAATAGCTCCCTGAGATCTTTCAAGCCGACCAGAGAGAACAGGAATTGTAGACCTGGATGTACCCCCATTTGTCCATTGCCTGCTGTGTGACCTTGGCCAAGTCACCTCGCTTGTCATTGCCTTAGCTTTTTCTTTCTTTTTAAAAAAGATTTTATTTATTTATTGGACAAAGAGAGCGAGAGAACAAGCAACAGAGGGAGAAGCAGACTCCCCCTGACCAGGGAGCCCGATGCGGGGCTCTATCCCAGGACCCCTGGATCATGACCTGATCATGACCTGAGCTGAAGGCAGACCCTTCACCAACTGACACACCCTGCCTTAGCTTTTTCATCTTTAAAATGAGAAACCCTTCCAGCTAAGAACAGAGAGATTATGCAGGTGATGAAAGGCCTGGATGCTGAAATCCAGCCTCGAGCTGCGCCCTGGCTCCTTGTCTTAACTCGCGCCCTAACCTTGGACGAGTCACTTAGCTGGTCTGTACTTACGTGGTCCCATCTGTGAAATGGGACTACTCACTGCGCCGCCTCACAGGGTTGCTTCGAGGATCCAACAAGGGAATGGCAAGTATGTTAGTTCATGCTGAATGCATGGTGCTATTATTAAGTAGTCTGTAGTTCTGTAATGGTATGGAGAGAATCTTTTTTCTTTCTTTCTTTTTTTTCTTTTTTCTTTTTTTAGCAACTAGAAGGAGCATTCTTCTTGGGGAGGCACCTGTCCTGGGAGGCTGGCTTGGTGATCGAGCATGGGGCCTGCGAGCCCATAGGACACAGGGTGGGAGGAACAATGTCTCCCTCGAGGGGACAGGTCTCTTCCAGCTCCAGATCTTATTCTAATTCTCTGCACACTCCTCTGTTGGCTAAATTTCCGAAGCCTCTTTTCTGTCAGAGACACGGGCTAGCACCATGTCTTGACCCCAGATGTTTTTAATTCTCCAGCAGAACGATTTCTCTTACCACCTCATGTGTTAGCAGAGCCAGATCATTTAGCAACAAAATCAAAAGGAGCTTAAAAACCGCTAGACCGTGACATGTCCCAGCCAAGGTAGCACACGGATGTGCAGATGTTTTCTTCTTGCGCGTGTGTATTCGTTCATTTGCAAATACCTGTGGATCATCCACCACGAGCCGGGCACTGTTCTGAGGCCCGGGGTGGGTGGGCAGCAAGCGACAACAAGTTTTTATGAACCTCACAGTCTACGGAGGGACAGAAACCCTTCTGATGATACAGGTATCAGTGGGGCAGAGAGAAGGACAGAGGGATAAAGGGACAGAAGGAAATGTGGGGCTGAAGGTGTAAGGAAGATGGTGGGGGGAGGGTCTGAGGAGAGAACACAAGCCGGGAGAGGGGGGATGAGCTAAGCCTGGTGTTCCGGGCAGAGGTTCTAGCCAGCGTGAGGCTCTGACGTCACGACTGGAGTAGCAAAGAAAGCCAGCGTGTCGGGAGTGGAGTGGGCAGAGGGGAGGGTGGTCAGAGAGGAGGCTGGAGAGGCGGGCACACCGCGGCACCATGGGCCCCAAAGGCCCTGGTAAGATCTCCAGGCCCGGGTTCTTACTGGAACCGGAAGACATCAGAGCAAGGTGGGCAGTGGGAGCTGATTTGTGGTTTTCAGAGATTCTAGGTGCCGAGTGGGGCACAGACTGTAGGAAAGAGAAAAAGGCAAAACCTGAGAACTCAGGACAGACTTAGCACAATCCAGACGCGAGATGACAGGGCCAGCCAGGGTAGGGGCTGGGCAGGGGTGAGAAGGGCTCAGAGCGGGGCGGTACTTGGATGGGGAGCCACTGTCTGTTTCAGGAGGACAGTTGCGGCCCTGCTGTGTGTGTGTGTGTGTGTGTGTGCGCGTGCGTGTGTGTGTGTGTGTGTGATGCCCGCTGGCCCTCCACGGGCACCCGATGAGCCGGGCTACATCAGCCTCGACTCTCAGAGCTGCCGTCCGTGTAGGCGTCATCAGTGTGCGGGTGTAGTGAGCCTGCGGATGGCCGGCGACATCACACAAGGTGAAGGCAGAGGAGACAGGAGGACTTCCAAGCCCCAGGTCAGCTAATGTTAGGGGATAAAGGGAGATCCTGCAAAGGGGAGTGAACAAGGGCACTCAGCTGGCTCAGAGGGAAGCAGGAGAGGGGCTCTCTGGAAGTCAGGCGGAGGAGATGTGAAGGGACAGAGGCCGTGACCCGCTGTGCCCGGTGCTGCAACGAGATGCGTAAACTGAGCCTGAGTCCTGAGATGCCGCTCACCGGGCCCTTTCCAATGCCAGGGATGCTCCCCCTCTCAGAGACAGATCGCTCAGGGTCACTGGGCGTGGTCTCACTCTCTTTGAGGAGCTCTTTCCACTCCAGATTTTGTCATGGCAGCTCTCCCGCATGTAATGAGCCGACATGAGCTCTCTGCAGTTGACTAAGAGTCAAACATACAATTTTGCCACCGCTACAAAAGCTATCTAATGAATGGTGGGATCCTGGGGTGAACTCCAGTCCCTCCTTCCTCTTGAATGGGCGGAACCATATCCGGGAAGAAAGACCTGGCCCCCTCACTTCTCTCTTCTTGATGATGTGCTTATTTCTCTCTGGGTCCCCACCTAGTTTGCATGAGAATGGCCACCACAGGGCTGATGTATTCATTTAGGAAGACTTTGCATTCTGTTTGCAGTTCAAATCTCAGTCTTTCTGTTGAGACCTCCTCATTCTTCTTCTTCTTCTTTTTTTTTTTTTTTAAGATTTTATTTATTGGCAGAGAGAGACACAAGCAAGGGGGATGGGAGGAGAAACAGGCATCCTGCCAAGCTTGGACCCCGATGTGGGGCTCCATCCCAGGACCGCGGGACCATGACCTGAGCCAAGAGCTCCGGGAAGCCAGGATCATGACCTGAGTCAAAAGCAGATGCTTAAGGACTGAGCCACCCAGGCACCCCTGCGCTCCTCCTGCTTGTTCCTAGTCTGCGGCTTCAAGAGCCCTGTGGGGCGGCGCTTAAAAGGGGTTCACTTTCCTTGGCATGCCCTTTGTGTGGCTGGCTGCCGCCTTTGCTGAATGGCTTCTCCCTCCCTCCGGTGTGACAGTGGGGGTGCTGACGGGGCGCACCTGATTTTTGGCTGGGAAAGGCCAACTTCTAAAGCAAGTTGCCATAGTTACCAAGTCCTTTCCTGCTGCGTAGCAGTCACTGACTCTGCTCCTTTCTTCGTGTTGCTCTATCAGACATCTCCTTGGGTAGAGCCGCTGGTGGGGGGGGTTGTTATTAAGCATTTCATGCCCACTTATGCATGGGTGGCACAGAGCGAGGAGCACAGGGGCTGTATTATAAGGAGCACACACGTCCACCCACACACCCATACATGCATATTTCACATTCGATGTGCTTTACATCACAGACGTGTTTCTCAGCTACGCTCACTTGCACTAAATCCACACTGGAAGGTTTTCTACAACGATAACAGATTTTTGTGTGGAGTCATTTCGTACATTTGGAGAAATGTTTGTTTCCATGTTTCCGAACACAAATTATTGCACTTGGAAAGTTTTCCCAATTCTTCTCTCCGTAATTATCTATTTTTTATCTCGAGGAGAAAAATAACATAAAATAGAAGTTGATTGTGGATGAAATGATTCATTTGTGAGCAGTTCTGAAAAGTTAATGATTCAAATCACACCCATTGTTGAGGTTTTTTCCATTGTTTGTGCCTGACGGTAATTACTAGAAACTGTGACGCTTGGAGCCTAATGGAGCTCCTCTCTTATCTGACAGACACCGATGTTCTAAGTAGAAATTCAGGAAACTAATGTAGTGGGGGATGAACAGTGTGTCGACCTTGCTTCCCCCAGAGCTCAAGGAAAGTGGGCGTGCAGACCACAACCCAGAGCTGGGGTTAGTTCAAGGTCACGGTGAGGGCCTGGCGACAGGGCTCTGCAGGACTCTGGCTCCTAGTCCCGTCTTCTCGTCCTTCCCAGTCTGCCTGGCTCTCGGAGCTGGCTCTCTGGCTAGAGATTCTTGATGTGGCATGGCAGCCCCTGGCTCTCTGAGGCCCATGGAGCAGGCCCTCTGGCAGACTGATTTGGGGATCACTTCCTCTATGCTAAGCTATTGGTCCTAAAAACCCACAGGAAGCCTCTCCCTGTCCCTGCCATACGGGATGGGCCGCCCGCAGGGAACGTCAGCCTGGGGACTGCGGGAACTAGAACATGCAAAGAACATGCACGAACTAGAACACAAACTAGAACAGGCAAAGTGCTTCGGAGGAAAAACATGGTAGCTGTGTCTCTTCCAGGGGGGTGGGCTTCTGGCGGCTGTTTCTTACTGGGAAGTTGGCAAACACAGGTGTGATGTTGAATTTCCAGAGAGGTTTTCCAAAAACAAGGCTGAGGAAGGGCAATCCTAGCGTGGAGGAGAGGCTCTGGTTCTGACTAGGGCCCTGGAACACCCACGGGCTGTGTCCACTCTTCTCAGCCAGTCCCTTACCCCTGCAAAGGTTGCATCTCCTTCCCCCTGCACCTGGACTTTTCGAGAAGAACAGGGCCTCTCCATCACTCTCCCAGCCAGGCTGCACGCTTTATTTTTATCTGCTCACGAGGCTCCTTACAGCTGGTTCCAAACAGTCTGCCCCCTCTCCTGCCACACACACACACACACACACACACACACACACACCATGAGACCCAGATTTCAAAGCCACTTCAGGATCTCTGGAAGAAAAGAAAGGAATGACTCAAGAGGTCTCCCCAAACTCTCACTTCTGTCTCCCAGGACAGGAAAGCCATTAGGCTCTGCCTAGGTTTCCCCCGTTGCCCAGCAGCCTAGAAACTCTCTCCAGGCAGTGGACTGGGTGGCTTTCTTGTGCTTTCTGTTTTTCAAAGTCTGAAAACCAGTGTTGCGTGTGCCTTGTCTTTAGACCACACACGCAGGAGGGTAAGCTCGGTCCCTCTTACTCCACTGGGGCCAGAAAAAGAGTCCTCCTTTTCAGGAGACATGTTCTTCTCGATGGGATTCCAGACCTGACGTTCTCTGGCTTTGTCTTCTGCTTCTCTAGAAGCTCTCCTTGAGCCCTGCAGGGTCATACTGTTAGAGTCCCTCCACCGTCCACAACCCTCTCGCTCTCTCTGTTCTGTAACTGCTCCCTGGGAGAGCATGTCCTTGCCTGGGACTTTGGAAACCACACCTGTCAAGTGGATGCCTCACCCAGAGCCCCTGCCCCAGGTATCCAGCTGGCTCTTGAACCATACAACTGGGGGTCTCTAATCACCATCAAACTCAAGTCCAAAATGCATTCATTGTTTCTCACCATCAGATATGGTCCTCTTCTTACGACACAACCAATTATGAAACCAAAACCCATGGGTCCTGCTTGACATTCCCTCTCCCTCTCCTCCTCATGGAGCCTACTGCCAAGTCTCGCTGACCCTTCTTCATCAGACTCTAAAACCTGTTCCCTCCTGTCCACCTGTGTCATCACTCTGGTCTAAGTGGTAACTCCTAACTGGCCTACACCATCGTTTCCTATTTTGTTCTCTGCTGCAGCGAATCCTGATTTTTTTTTTTTTTTACTATTATTATGTTCAATTAGCCAACATATAGTACATCCTTCATTTTTGATGTAGTATTCAGTGATTCATTAGTTGCGCCTAACACCCGGTGCTCATCACAACACGTGCCCTCTTTAGAATCCTGATTTTAAAATGCAAATCTGATTATTTCACAGCACTGGTTCACAGGCGTTAAGGACTTTGCATTTTTCTGGCCAGTCGGGACCCTCTCCAGGCTCGCAGCACACCCCTTCTACCACTCACGGTCATCTTTCTGTCCTTACAGACTCACACTCCCTCTTGTCACTGCTGTCCCCCTCTGCCTAGACTGGCCATCCAGTCTAGGATGCCTGTTCCTCCTTCGGTCAGCTCAGCCGCCACCCCCGAGGGAAGCCCGACTAGCTCACGTTGTACTCTCCCGGTACCACGCAAGTCCTTTTCTCGGCACTTGGTATGATGATAGCTTTATTCTTATTTGTCTAAGTTTTGTGTTTAGTGTTACTTCTCCTCCCTAGACTTGGTGAGTTCTGTGATGGATTTGAAATTTATTTTTCCCCTTGCTGTCCTGTCCCCAGCTCCATTGCGGAGCTTGGCTCTGGGTGGTGACTCCAGAAGTACCCTGCGGAGCGCATGAGGGCCATGTGGGTGTCCAGGAAGTGGGAGGAGCGCCAAGCAGGGGAAGTGCACAGACTCCGGGTGCAGGGACCACAGCTGCTCCCCCAAGAGGAGGAGCGGACCTACACCTGCTGAGGCCAGGCCCACCCCCACAAGCTGCTGGGCCTCTGATGTTGCTAATGTCCTTTCTGCTACCAAAATGGCATAACTCTTCTAAGTATTTCAGGTGATATATTTAACTTTCTTTCCAGTATTTTAATAAAACGTTTGGGGGGGGCTGCTAACCAGGATCCCTGGAGCTGTCCTCTCAACGCTCAATGGAAAAGGCCGCTGCTCAAAGCTGTGGGCCCTTGGCTGGGTGTGGGGCCTGGCCCCGAACCTCTGTCCAGCGGCTCTAAGAGTTCCGGAGCATCTCTGGCTGTGGTCTTTCCTATCCCCTCCCGGGCCGCTGTCTTCTCTCATCGGCTCTCCCAGCACCAGGAAAGTAGAGGGGGGGGGGCAGAGCCAAGCCACACACGGTCCCTCAGGAATTTTGCATCCCCTGTGTGAAACGAGCAGCGTGGGTTGTGTCCATGATGACCTCGTGGTTAGAAATCCAGCTGGAGGTGCTCTGGAGGTGGGTTTTGCTGTGAGGGTGCTGCTGGCCCTCTGGGTGGGGTGGGGTGACCTCCCAGCTCGGGGTGCCTTTCTGACATTAGGCGCTCTCAGGTGCTCCAACACAACAGGATCCTCTCTTTAAAAGGTCCTAGGCAGAGAGCAGACATGTTTACCCTCAGAAAAGATTTCAGCACGCAACGCACTGATGTGGGCATTCGGGGGAGAGTAAGTGAGTCAGTGAGTCAGTGAGAGGGAGGCCCCGGGAGAGTCACTAGCTGGGCTCCGACAGCAGATGGCATTTGTTCTTAAAGAATGCATCAACTCCTGATTCTGTCTGGAAAAAGGAAAACCAGCATTTCCCTAGCTCTGGTCTCTTGGGCAGCGGGGGAGGACAAGAGGAGGACAAGAGGCGGGGGCAGCCGCCATTCTCGGAGCCTGGGAGGTGGCTCTCCCTGCCCAGGACTCTACAGGGAGAGCACCGCATCAGCCCTGATGGGAATGCCAGGCAGTCAGGTCCCATTTCCCAGCCCCAGGGCCAGGCATTATGCTGCTGAAGTTGCAAAGACATTTGAGGCAAACCTTTAGAGGCTGCAGTTCCCACACCTCTTTGGGAATTTTTGACATGGAAGAGTTGGTAGTGCAAAAGTGTGCAAAGAAGTGTGTGTGTGTGTGTGTTATGTGATTATATCTTGGGGGCATGGTGCCAGGTAGTGAGGATCTGGGAGCCAACAGTTTAATAAATGTTTTTTACTCCACATTCCTGCCCTAGTGAGGGCAGACCAAAACTGTATCCAAAGGTCTGAGAGTCAGACAGATTTTACAGTCAAGTCTCAAATTTCCCCTTTGATCAAGTACTTAAGTTCCCGGAGCCTTGGTTTCCACATCTGTAAAGTGTGAAGACATGATATCCATTTCTTTGTTCTAGTCGTGGGAGACAGACTTTGAGGCAGAGATCCACGTGCAGGAAGAAGGGCCTTGGGGGGACAACACATGTAGGGGAAGGGAAGGAAGGAGGACTGGGCAGCAGGAGAAGATGGGACAAGGCCTCTGCCAGCGTCACAGGGAGCTCCAAACTTGGCCTTTCAGAGCTGTGCCACCTTGAGTCAAGAGGGGCCAGTCCTTGGTGCCTCACGCATTATCCCTCATCAAACAGCCACTGGGGAGAGGGTGTGATCTTGGGTAGGGAAAGTGACTCAAACACCCCTCCCCCAACTCTAGCACCTGGGGAGGATCTAGGCAGCGAAGAAAGGCAGCAACTATACAGGGTGTTGGAGGAAATGAAATGACAGAACATCTATATAGTAAGGTCAGAATTAAAAATAAGTAAATAAACAAAACTTACCTAGGTCATCTTTTCCCAGCCTTGTCCTTGGAAAAAGTGACATTGTGTTATTAAAGTTCTGAACTATCGTCCTTAAACTCAACACCCCGCAGGGGAGAGGAAATGCTTTCGTGTTTCAAATTCATTTAGGGGGAGCAGGCTGGATGGTCCCAGCCCAGAGAAGATGGAGGCGTGTTTGGAGATAAGAGATGGGAATGGTCTTGATTTTAAAGGGACTGGAAGAGAAATCCCCTACAGCTGAGAAAAGATCAGAGGACGTGGATCCTGATTTGTGAGGGTTGGTCCTCTCCACTTCTATTGAAGGAGCAGGTGGGTGTGCATTTGAGAGGAGGGAGGTTGTACATTTCCAGCTGTTGCTTTGGAAATCTCAGAGGAAACCCTCTGGGATGACATCTGGCAGAGAAGCAGCAGACAGCCTCTGTCCAAAGACTCCCCAGCATCCTCCAAGAGAAGCCAGTAGGAATTGAAAAGTAGTTGCCCTTTCCAGAACATTCTAAACTGCCTAAGTTCTCATTCTCCTGGGACTTCTGCATGACTCTAGGGAGGGAAAGCTCCCTTCATCCCTGAGATAGATTTTTTTCCACTAGCCAGGTGGGTAGAGGCCCAGGCTGGTTATCTGACTGAGAGAAATAAAGAAGTGAAACAATCTCTGTGGAGGAGATTTCATACCCACACACATATTTAGCATCTAGCAAGTGCCCAGCCCTTAGTGGGCACACAACGAGATATCCATTTATTTCTCCTTCCTATCCCCAGGGATATACCTAACCCTTACAGCTAGTTGAAAAGCTTTTCCCATCTAAAACAAACAAAAACAAAAAACCTGGACAGAAAGACATGCTTCTCTGATAGCTTTGCTAATCAACAACAGACACTTATTAAATACTTACTATGTTAGATTGCTTCCAAGATGGAAGACTAGATCGGGCCACTTGCCAGTCAATACTGAAGAAACACAGAAGCGAGAAGAAAATGTGCATTTGGGAAAACAACAACAACAACAACAACAAAACAGACCCCAAAACAACAAAAGAACAAACAAACAAAACTCCCAACAAGCCCCTGGGAAGGCTGTCTTGAGCTCTTAAGTGAAGGGAACCAGAGGCAGCACAGTGAGGAGACCAGCTGGAGAAAAGCCCTTTAAGGGCTGTCCTCGAGTCTCCCCTGAGTGGCTTGATGGCACCCGCCGCCTGCTTCTTCAAGGCCGACTCCTGCGGCTGCCGCCGCAACGTCTGGTACAGGCGTCAGCAGGGCAAATTCATGGCAGCTCAAAAGCCCAACCAGGAGGAAGAAGGGATGAAAATCGATGTGGACCAGGGGTGCCTCTGTGGCTCAGTTGGGTAAGCCTCTGCCTTTGGCTCATGATCTCAGGGGCCTGGCATCGAGCCTTGCATTGGGCTCCCTGCTCAGTGGGGAGCCTGCTTCTCTCTCCCCATCTTCTCCTTCCCCTCCTATGCTCTTTCTCTATACCTGTCAAATAAATAAATCAAGTCCTTAAAAAAAAAAAAAAATGGATGTGGACCTAACATCTAACCTCTGAGAGTCATCCCTGTCCTCCTCTTCCCTCTCTACACCCCCAGGGATGGGTAATTACATGCTAGGGGACTACCTCCTCTGCCATTCCCTAAAGATTCAAAGATGAAACTTGCTTAACCAAAGTTGTTGCCTGACGGAAGGCCAACAGCCCCGAGGAATCAGTAGTAATCCCATGGTGCTAGGGACTCTCCATGGGGGGAGACAGCTGTACCCTCTCTTCCCCTTAAACTCACTGGAACAGACACGGTCTCGTGTCTTTGGCCCTATGTATTGAGAACGCATATTACAAAACAGAGGAACTATTAACAGGTGAAATAAGTAGGGGAGAGAAGAGGAAGAGAAGCTCATGAGCCAAAGTGACTGGAAAATTCAGGGGCTAATTAAATAAATAAATAAACTGCACAATGTATCCCACTGGGCAGAAGTATTTGAACAGATACACCAGAATTTAAAGCAAGCACTATAAATACACTTAAAGAAATAAAGGAAGATTTTAGCAAGAGTAAAAAAAAAATCACCAAAAAGAACCAAGTAGAAAATATTAGGTGTGAAAAGGTAAGAGGTAAAATTAAGAACGGCACACATGCGATAACTAGGATTGATACAGCTAAAAAACCATCAGTGAGTTGGAAGATCAGATTAAGAAATTCTCCCAGAATGCAACAGAAAATGGTAAGATGAGAAAGGAAATAGGTATTAAAAAAATAAAGCTAAAAGAAATGGAAGATAGAGAAACGTCTACAACCACATAGTTAGAGTCCTAGAAATGGAGAAAATAAAAATGAGAAGAGGCAATACTTGAAGAAATAGTAAAGATAAATTTTCTGATACTAAAATATTTTATTCAGCCAACCTATTCTATCATTCAGACGTAAGGCCACACAAGAAATGTTCTCAGGCACATAAAGCTTCAGAGGTTTTGCCACAAAAAGACCCATATTGATAATACTTTCAGAAGAAGTATTTAAATAATAGGAGAAATAAATCCTGACTGTGGAGGGAGAGTTGTGGGAAAGAAGAGTGACTATGTATCTTGATGAAGTTTTCTATTGTCTTAAAGCTAGGATGGAAGGAAATGTATTTACGTAATGTGATGTAAGAAAGATATTTGGTCTTTGTCCCCAATTCCTGGCACAGAGCTTCTACGACTCTTGTACTAAGGTGGTAAGAGCACCTTTTGTGCTAATGAGGCAATTCCTGGCAGACCCGTAGATAGCCTCAGGATAGGGGCTTCATGGCCAGAAAAAGCAAGCCGTGCTCAGAAGCTTGGAACTCTCAACCTTACTTTCCAACCTCCGAGGGGAGAGAGGGGCTAGAGACAGTTAATCACCAATGGCCAATGGTTTAATCAATCTTGTCCATGAAATGAAACTTCTGTAAAAAATCCATCAACGGGGGTGCCTGGTTGGCTCAGTGGGTTAAAGCCTCTGCCTTCGGCTCAGGTCATGATCTCAGGGTCCTGGGATCGAGCCCCGCATTGGACTCTCTGCTCAGCAGGGAGCCTGCTTCCCTTCCTCTCTCTCTGCCTGCTTCTCTGCCTACTTGTAATCTGTCTGTCAAATAAATAAATAAAAATCTAAAAAAAAAAAATTCATCAACGATGGGGTTTGGGGAACTTCTAAGTTGGTGAACACATTCGCATGCTGGAAGGGTGGTCAACGCCACCCCCACATGGACAGAGACGTTCCCACATGGACAGGACTCAAGACATTGCCCTGTGTGTCTTCTTCATCCAACCTGGGGTTGGGGGCGGGGGGTTGTAAAAAGCCTTGACTCTATAGCCAATTTGGACGGAAACGTGGGTGACCCAGGAACCAATACTTGTGACTGGCATCTGAAGGAAGGGCCGTCTTAGAGGGCAAGGCACTTGAATCTTGTGGAATCTGACTAACTCTGGGTAGTTAGTTTCAGAATTTTTTTTTTTTTTAAAGATTTTATTTATTTATTTGACAGAAAGAGATCACAGTAGGCAGAGAGGCAGGCAGAGAGAGGGGAAGGGAAGCAGGCCCCCTGCTGAGCAGAGAGCCCAATGCGGGCCTCGATCCCAGGACCCTGAGATCATGACCTGAGCAGAAGGCAGTGGCTTAACCCACTGAGCCACCCAGGCGCCCGTTAGTTTCAGAATTTTAAGGCTCGAAGTTGGAGTTAGAGAGTTGAAAAGTAGTGTTCGGAAAAACACTATGTCTTTGGTGTCAGAAGGGAAAGAACCTTCTCACGTCATAACCCGGAAATAAAATTCTATCCACATTATGGAGGGGGCAGAGTCAGAGGGAGCATGAAAGAGGATGTGAAATCTAGTAAAGGAAGTGGGAGGGTAAGAGAGAGCCATGCATTTATGAGGAGAGAGAAATAGGAGTATGGAGCTTAAGGAAAACTACCATAAGGATGAAACTGGAGCGTATCATCTCAGTCTTACAGAAGAAAACTTGGAATTGTCAGTGGAATTTAGGAACAGAGCAAAGAAGGAAAGAGAAAGCAAGTAGAACAAATGGAAAACAAACGGAAAGCAAGGAAACAACCTGGATGGACCTGCAGGACACAACCCTTAGTGAAGTAAGTCAGATGGAAAAAAATAAATACCATATGATCCCAGTTAAATGTGCGATCTTAAAACAAAACAAAGCAAAGCAAAAACCGAACTCATAGATAGAGAGAACAGACTGGCGGTTGCCAGAGGAGGGGCGTGGGGTTGGTGGCGAAATGGACGAAAATGGTCAAAAAGTACAAACCTTGGTTGTAAGAAAAATAAATTCCGGGCATACAATGTATAGCAGGATGACTATAAAAATAATAAAAATAAATAAGATAGTGTAACTAAATTCTAGTGTGGCAGCAAAAAGGTTAAACTCACCAAAGATAGAGGCTCTCGGAGTATATTCAAACACAAATAAAATATGATATAATATATTGTCTGTAAAAGACACACATGATAAAAATATAGAAAATTGACAATAAAAGTAAATAAAAATATAGACCAGGCAATCATGAAGAGAAAGAAAATTGGGACAGCAATATTAATATCTTACAAAATGGGAACTGAAGGCAAAAAATATCACAAGACACAGATGACTGACATATATGCATAAAAAATAAAGGAAGAAAAGATATACCCATTGTAAACATTTATATACTATTTAGAAAGCTTCAGAAATAGTCCAACCAACAAAAAGAATGGCAGAGAGAAATAGATAATCCTACTTAAAAAAAAAAAAAAGTAGAGCTATCCATGACCTAACAATAAAATAAAATGAAAATCAAAACAAAGATTTCTTTTCAACCATACTGGAACGTTTACAAAAACAGATCATGTTCTAGGCAACAAATTGAAACTGAATACATTTAGAAATGAATAAGAAACACAGAACCAAACAAGTCCTTTTGTTAGGAAACAACATAATTTGCTACTGAGCTACCTTTGAGATACAGAGAAAATCATAAAGGAATTTAAAGAAGAGCGGAGTTACGGTGAACGTTGTACATCAGAACTGTGGGCACCGGCTGAAGGTTTCAGGACAGTTTGCAGCTTTCTATACATTTATCAGGAAAAAGGAATGGGAATAGCAAATGAAGTAAGCAATCAATAAGAGAATTTGGGGAAGAGCAACAGAGCAAACAAGAAAGAAGGAAATATTTATAAGGGCAGAAATCAATGAGGTACTAAAACACAAACTGCAATTGACAGGATGACAAAACATGTTTTCAGGAATTAACAAGACAGATCCCTGGCAAGATTGATTAAGGAAAAAAAGGATAAAATTAATTTAAAAATACAGAATCAGAAGAGGGAAAGAACTAGGGAAAGAACAGAAAGATGAAAGGGGACTGGAAAGACACGTGCGCCACTATCTGCCACTAAATTTGAAAGCCAGGATGAAAGAAAAGAATTCATTAAAAAAAATATACAAAATGTTAAAGTTGGTCTAAAAGAGAGAACTTGAACTAGAGCAATAAGCATGAAACAAATTGAAAAGGAGGTCAAAGACCTACCTCTCCCTATATCCTGGGCTCAGACAGACTTACAGGTGAATTTCACCAAGATTTCAAGGAATAAATACTCTTATCTTGTGCTGTTGTACCAGTTGTATCCATAAAGAGGAAGAACAAAAGCTGCCCAGGTCATTTTATGAATCTAGTATCACTTTGATTCCAAAGAAAGATAAAGAAAATTCTAGATTCGTTTCATTTATGAATGTAGATATATAAGCAGAGAGTAAAATACTGACTGAATACATGAGTTTATTTTAAAAAATAATGGATCAAGGGACACCTGGGTGGCTCAGTCCGTTAACTGTCTGCCTTTGGCTTAGGTCATGATCTCAGGGTCCTGGGATCGAGCCCTGTGTTGGGCTCCCTGCTCGGCAGGGAGACTGCTTCTCCTTCTGTCTCTGCCGTTCCCCATGCTTGTGCTCTCTCTCTCTCTTTCTCTGACAAATCAATAAAAACTTAAAAAAAAAAATACATTAGAACCAAGTGAGGATTATCCCAGATATGAAAGGTTGGCTCAGCTCAGAAAATTAATCAATGTAATTCCCCACATTCTACACATATAAAGGAGAATTATATAATTATCTTAATCTTTGCAGGAAAAGCTTTCGGAAAGGATTATTACCTATTTATGATTAAAAACTCTTATCAAGTTAGGAATAGAAAGGAATGTCTTAAGTCAATAAAGCTTACGTACCAACATCTTCTTGCAGATACACACTTACACCTAACAGGAGACGTTTAGCTGTGGTTCCTTTAAGATAGAGATCAGAACAATAATGCCCTTTGCATACTAATAAATTCTACTTTTGCTATTATAGATACCCCTTAATATTAACTTACAGGCATTTAGAGGTCCTGGATAATATTTGAAAGAAAGGAAAAAATATGTGTAAAGATTGAAAGGAAAGAGTAATTTTTTATTTTCAATGTTCTTTCTAGAAAAAGCAACAGGAATTATAAATTATGAACAGTGATACATTTAGCAATGTGCTGGCTAAGATCGACCTGTAAATATTAATAGTATCTTTTACATTATATAATCAGAATTAAGATAATTCATAATAAAAACAAAAAAACTATAAATTATCCAGAAATTCACTTGATCAAGACTACATAATAATTTTGAGGAGAAAATTTTTAAACTGCTATGAACACCGTAAAATATGTCAGTGAAAGACGAGAGAGTCCAACTCTTGGATGGCATGATAAGATACTATCAAGATGTCAATTATTCCTCAAAGTAAGCTATAAATCAAACGTGATTTTAATCTATATTCAAGTTGGATTTTTTTTTTAAGGAACTTGGTTAATTTACTCTAACATTTATATGAAAGAATAAAGATTCATGACTAATCTGCCTTAAAAAAGAAGAGTAAAGACAGGGAGGGGCTAATCCTCGTAGATTCTGACATACTACCAAGCCATTATTACTTGGTTTAAGTGGATCAACAGGAGATGGATCAACAGGAAAGCTCAGAGACAAATCCAAGCTGCGGGTGAACTAACAGTATACAGGTGACACCACAGGTCAGTGGGGGAGGGAGAGATTGTTTAGTACAAATGGGAAATCTGATTCACTATGTAGAGAAAAACACAACTGGATCCTACTGGACACCACATCACCAGGGGGCTGGAGAGGAACTAAAACCCAAAATAGAAAAGATAAAAGTACAGAGTTAATCCAAGAAAATACAAGAGTTATTTCAGTGATCCAGAAACAGGGAAAGAATTATTCAACAAAACTTTGAAAGCACAAATCACATTACAAAACAAAGAAACAACAAGCAAACAAAGGAGCTGGGACCTAGGCACACAAGAACCTCCTGCAAATAAAGAATAAAATGACAGAGGCCCTAATAGAAAAAAGGAGCAAAGGATAGGGTCTGCCTTTTCTATCTACCCCAGCAGCTAATTGCACAACCCTGTGTAACGCAGGTGAAGAGATCCTTCAGATAATCAGCAACTGGACAATGGAAACTGAAGCAACAATGAGATGTTAATTTCTACTCATGAGCCTGGCAAAAATATGAAGTTAGATAATGCCAGGTATTTGTAAGGATGTAGGAACCCTTAGGTGCCACTCAAGGGAAGGAATGATTCATTCAAATCCTTCTGGAAAGAGCAGTAAGTTTTCTGGTCCTACTTAGAAAAATGTGGCATATGCATCTTGCAATGACCCATCAATTGTGTCCTGAGCGTTAGGCAGAGAAACGCTCCACCAGTCCTTAAGGAGACTGCTCCTCACAGAATAGTTTGTGGGGACAGAGTTGGAAACTTCCTGATAAGGAAGACAACGCTGAATGAGATGGGGCTCTGCCTGGACCGTTTGCCACCTGGCTACTGAGAAAGTAGCCTAGCTGGACCCCAAAAACACAATGCCCAGGGAAAAAAGTCACAAAGACAGTGAGCAAACAACATACATTTTAGAAGAACGCAGATTTCCAAAAATACGTACAGGAAAAATACTGCCTTGTTTGTGCATGTGAACGTGATTAAAGAAGACTGGATGTGGGATATGAAGATAAAGAAATAAACTTAAAAAAAATGAATGAACAAATAAGCCAAGCGAAAGTATCTAGAATTCACACAAACAGCTGGGTAGAGGTCATCTCAATAAACACATTGCTGCTAAATTTGTGTTTAATCAAGTCAATTTTGATGAATTTGTTTTGTGCAAACATTAAAAAAAAAAACACCAAAAACCTACTGTCATTTTCAAATTGTTCCCACAATGCCTCAGGATATCTCATATAATGACGTTTAAAGGTAATTCTAAAAGGGAAATTCTATGTTGATCTGTTTAATTAAAAAAAAATAAATCTATAAAATATGTAGCATCTAAGAGGGAAAGAAAACAAAGTCACCAAGTCAGACAATGATAGGACAGCCCATTCCAGGATGGTGTATTATTTCAAATGATTGTCATCTGCGGCTTTTTTCTGTATCAGTATATACTTTGTGCTGAAATGGAAACTCATTATCTCCTGTTTTGTCCTCCAAGAAGGTCCCCACCCTCTATGTGGCTGACACCGGTGTACTGGGCTTCTGTTTCTCCATCACCGGAGCCTGGCTTTCTCCAGACTTCCCGCCTCCCTCCCTCCCAAGGAGGCCACTGGACCTTTATCCCCACAAGCCTGCGCTGACTGCTGATTTCTTGAAGGCTTCTCTGTCTCTCTAGGCCCATTAATAAAATGCAAATTGCTTTGTAGGGAATTCTTAGTTGAAGCAGATGGGCCTTTCCTCCTGGATGTGCGGATTAGCTGGAAGGCGGCTGGCAGCTGGGCGGATGGGGACAGGACGTGAGGATTAGGGAAGGAGAAGGAAACTGAGCAGGGTGGTGAAAACACACTTTCGCTTCCTCACATCTTTTTGGAGGAGGAGAACTGTCACCCTCTAAGCCTCAAGGCAAGCGGAAGACCAGAGCAAAGTGCACCATTGGCTGCGGCCGCCCCCTGGTCTGATCTGATTGGGGGCGCTGGTTATCTTTTTCACAGACTCCCTGGGACTCTCTGCACCTTCTTCCCCTGGAGTGGTAGCTCTCTCTAGCCGCAGGCGGTCGGATGGGTGCTGGAGGGCTCACCCCTCCACAGGGACACTGCTGACCATTCGCACTCCCGGGGCTCAGCCTGCTTTGCTTTCTTTCTTTCTTTCTTTCTTTCTTTCTTTCTTTCTTTCTTTTTTAATGATTTTATTTATTTATTTGAGAGAGAGAGAGAACATGAGAGGAGAGAGGTCAGCGGGAGAAGCAGACTCCCTGCCAAGCAGGGAGTCTGATGTGGGACTCGATCCCAGGACTCCAGGATCATGACCTGAGCCGAAGGCAGTCACTGAGCCACCCAGGCGCCCCTCAGCCTGCTTTTCTAAGAACGCTCGCCCTGGTGGGTGATTTCAGTTGGAGATGGACTGCCTGTCCCCGCAAATCCACCCCCACACCTCGCCCTCAGGCTCCCTTTACAGCCTCATCTCCCCAGATGATCTTTCCTTGCTTCTCTGGTGCTCCTTCCCAGACATTTCTCTTTCTCTCCTGCTCTTGCATAAGGAAGCGATGCTTCCCCTTTCTATTGTTTCTGCAGCCAGCAGACCAGAAGAGACCCTCCCAACCCTCAGGGCTCTGTGTATGGGAAAAACAACTTGGTGTTAACCTCTGCAGAGTATTAAAATAATAAGTTTTATGTCATGGATACTATTCAATGCTCCATAGCATAGGGTAGTTCTACCCTATGGTGGAGGGGTGGGGCGCAGGGAACTCTGGCTAAGATTGCCTTTTGCCTTAGCAAGGTATTAACATTAAGGCAGCTGAGTCCTTAGGGTGAATGTCAGTCTGTTTCAAGGACTTGTCAATGGGCTGTAGGTAGTAAGGAAATTTAATAATTTTTTTCTGTTTTTGTTTCTCACATCAGAAGCTATAAAATGGGCCTCTTTTTCGGGGAGAATATGCCTCAGATTCTCAAGTCATCGCCGAGGGGGCCTTTGCGGAAAGAAGAGATTTGCTGTTGGCAGGCGAGGCTGACAAGGTCTTCTGACCACCCAGGTCCAAGGCATGGAGTAACTAAGCCTGATTCTGAGGTCCGACGTCTGAGAACGCATGGGACGAAATAAGTGAACACGTTTTAGATACAACTCATGTGCTTAATGAGTATAAGCAGCATTTCAAAAATTTTACAATAAAACGTTCTTTTTTGATTGCTGTAATTTGCAACTGATTTTCCTATTTTAGCAAATGTGTAGTCACATTTTTAGTTTAAGATGTAACACATCAGGGCTGTGCAGGGACCTCGGAGCCCCCTTTGCTCTTCCATTTCTGTGGTTGACTGTGCAACTTGCAAGGCCCTGTTTTTCCAGGTGCTGCAAACCTTCAGAGCTCCAGAGTCACAGACCCAGGGGGCTGGGGCTGTAGGGCGGGCGGGCTGCTGCTTGCTCACAAACTTGGCTGGGTTCTCTGGCGCCAGGGGTTCTTCACATGGGGAAGCCTCAGTTCCTTCACTTGGGGTGTGTGTGTGTGTGTGTGTGTGTGTGTGTATGGTGTGGGGGCAGATCTGGGCTCCTTGGAGGCAGCAGCAACCAATGGTGGTTTGAGGACACCTCACCTTCTGTTGGAAAAGATGGGAGGGAACCATTCCAATAAATGTGGGGGAAATTCCCCCAGTCACCCTCTTGATTTGAGACTCCTCCTTTCTACAGGCCCAGTGAACTGTTGCAGTCTTGTAACAACACCCTGCGGAGGCCTCAAAGAGAACCTGTCTACTAATTTTCTTAAAGTAGAACTCCTGCAGTATAATTTTCCTAAAATTCACTTGAAATGTCTTATTACATTAGGTGTTACTAGGTACCCAGAACCTATAGGGTTGGAGCTGGAAGTCCCCACTTTCCTCACTTACCACAGGGCCTGTCAGGGGAAGGGGACGTGGCCAGCCCCACAGCTAGCAGTAGTCATCCAAAAACAGAGCCCAGAACTCTTGAACTTGAAGCTTGAGACTCCTTTACTCCTCTGACCTTATGTAACTTTCACAAATGTATATGCAGTGATCACCTGCTTATTCAGAGGTGACTTTTCCAATAGGGAACTGGGATTGAAAGGTGACTTTAAACTCTATTCGTGAGTTATTTGTGCAAAAATGGACACATGGAGCAAGAATGCAAGATACCAAATTTTCTAAGTATTCGGCAATAGTAAAAAAGCTGGATTATTTTTTACAAAGTGCATGCGCATGGAAATTGGTTGGTGCTCAAACAAGGTTTCTGAATGATCAACAGGTGGCAGTATTTCCCTGCCTTATGCAGTCCCGTGAGCCTGCTGAAGGGAGGGGTACCCTTCCTGAGCCTCCCAGTGGAGCACGGACAACTTGTCTAGAACCTTCTCTAGAACCGTTGCCAAGCAGAGTGCAGGAGCTAGTGCCTGGCAGTGCCCCTGGGGCCCTCCACACCTGCCTGCCAGCACCCTCATAGTGGCAAAGTCCCCTCCCCCAGAAATACCACCCCCCTCATCTCTCTGAGGGAAAGAATTGAGAGAAGGGAAAAGCAAAGCCCACACAACTGGCCTCAGCTGTATTGTTACTTAAAGTTTAATTTATAAAAGACTTGGAAAGATTTTTTTCCTTCACTTTTAATTTAAAAATTCACGGTGCATACTGGACGTAGGGGTGAGACTTGGAAAGATGTTCCCAGGGGCAGCGGTCGCCCGGGTAGTGGGGTGGGAGGCCCTGTCTGGTGAGGAGTCTGCGGGGTCGTTGGGCTGGAGGAAGGGCAGGGCAGGAAGGAGGGCCAAGCTCGAGGCAGCAGCACAGACCACCGCGTCCTGCTGGCGGGCCCCAGCCAGAAAATAAACAGCGCAAAAATCATAGCCAGTGTTTATTGTGGCCCAACTCTGTGCCAGGCGCCGTTGTAAACTTTGGACATGAACTGTTTCGTTTACTTCTTACAACCCCCTGTGAGGTAGATCGCAATGTTATATCTGACAGATGAGCAAATCGAGTTTCAGAGAGAGAAGCTTGACCACGTAACTGCTCATGGAGCCGGAATGTGGACTGCAAACCCAGGGAGTCAGACTCCACACTCCGCGGCTGGTTGGGTCCCTTCTAAGCAGAGGACACCTTTGGCCCAATGGAGGGCAGGAGCTCATTCTGGGCAGCCCCGAGGAGGAATTCTGTGTGGAGTCGGCCCCCATGCTTCGCTGGGGCTGCCCTAACCAGGGCCTCCTGGGTGAGAATTACACTCATCATTTTTGGAATGACAACAGTCTTGGACTCCTGTGGCTTCACTAACTAGCACAAGTCAACACCTGGAGTAGAAGTGGCCTGGATGTTTGCATTTTATGAACAGTCCTCCAGGGCTGTATGGGAGTTCCATTCTTTGCGGAGCTCCATATGGCATAGCCTAGGCTTTGGTTTGGCGTAAACACACCGAACCCCCATATTTCAAGCTCGAGGGATGCTTGTGAAGGTCTGTGAACTGAGGAGCCACATTTTTTGAGGGACACTGATAAGTACTGATCTTGCCTTGGGTGAAACATCTCACCTCCATTGTTTGGTTCATTTTTGCGGCTTCTTCCACTCCACAGAATATGGCTTAGGTCTTCATTCATTCAATCCTTTTGAAAATGTTTACTGATGCCTCTTAAGCACCAGGCTTGTGCTCAACATAGGAATAATGATGATAATAATATAATCAGCAGCAGCAGCAGCAACAGCAGCAACAGTAGCAACAGCTAACATTGATTGAATTCTTATCATAGAGCAAGTTCTGTGCCAAGGATTTTTAAGTCTTAGGAAACTTGGTCTGCTCCGCATTCATAGTGGGTGACTGTGATCTTCCTGAACTTTAACTCTAGTATTAGCATCCTTGTTTACATATGAAGAAAGGGAAGACCAGAGAAGTTGAGCAGCCTGTCCGAGGTAATACAGTTGGAACATATGGATCTGGAGTTTGACCCAATGGTCTGAGTCCCTGGGCTCAGCCACTGAGCCCAGGGCATGCTGAAGACATGTGATATATGAATGATTGTCTTTTAAGTAGGTCTATAAAGGGGCTGTCAAAGAAGATGAACACAAGAATCAGAGCCATCCTCCTGGGTGGGGTCAGGATTTGAACCCAGATCCATCTAACCCAGAGGCCTGCTTGCATGCAGCCGTGCCATACTACCTACTGGAAAGTAGCTTGGGATGTAAGTTTGGGTATGGAGGCAAAGACTGAGAGACGAGCAGACAGACTAACTCAAAGTTTATTTCTTTTACATCCCAGGCTGAGCAGGGCAGTCCCGGGCCTGCATGGTGGCCATGGGGGTGGGCCCCGAGGCTTCCTTCATCTCTGTGCACGGTCGCTCTCAACATGCTTCCTTCTTACGGTGTGAGCTGCTCTAAGTCCAACGACCATGTCTGCATTCCAGCTTTGGGAGAAGAGGGAGTCTCCTTCCCTCTGAGGGCACCTTCTGGAAACCATTCGCACTAATTCTTCTTCGGGGACTGCTCCCAGCGCTTAGGCACATGGCTGCACCTAGCTGCAAGGGAGGCTGGGAGTACAGTGGGAACCGCTTACAATTTAACTCTTTAATAAGATGGAGAGAATGGCTAAGGGCGCTCATCTAGCATTCCCTTCTGCAGAAAATACAAACCAGAGTTGAGGCACATGCAGGACCAAGTAGGGGAGGGGGGCTGTCAGGAACATACACTCTTGGTGCAGGGTCCCAGGTGCGGGATCCAGAGGCAGGTGCGTGGGTGGCACTGCTCCCAAAGCTTTGGGACTTTCAACACACGCTACTGTATCTGTATCCCTGTGATAACAGTATGTCGGTGTCATAGGGATTGAATGAGAGAATTCGATCTGAACATTGCTCCTTTTGAATCTCAGCCTGGGTTCCCTGGAAAGCAGAACATGAAGAAAAGCCTAAAGGTTAATGCTTTGTCAGGAAGTGCAACCTTGGGGCAGCCGGGGTGAGGCGGGGAGGGTGGGGAGGCCAGTATAGGGCAGCATGCTAGGGTGCCGGCCAAGGCTTCAGAGGAGACCCACCTGTTAGCTGGCCCCATGAGATGTCTGTTGGACAGGAGCAGGGGGTGTTGGGGGGGCCTTTATCTCGTGGGTCCCTCCTGAGCCTCAATCCCTTGTTGGCCCAAGTACATTCCCTGTGGAGTTAACCGCCCCACGCTGTCGGGTTGCGTCTCCTGGCCCCCGGGATGACTGCTGAGGAATCCTCCGCCACGTCCTATGGCGTGGCTCTCCCTCCAGGTCTAGGGGTGCTGTAGGGAGTCAGAGATGCGGGGTGTCAGCCTCAAGCAAAGGACCACCTAGCGCAGTGGTAACCAGAGTAGCTGAGGGCCGGAAGACTTAGGGCTTAGAGCATCCGAGTTGGCTCCTGAGATGTACTAATAGATTACTATTTTGTGCGGGAAGAACGGCAGTTTTGGAGTTGGGCTCAGTAGCCATTTCTCTAGCTGTGGAAACCTAGGCTTGGGGTCCCCTATCTGAGACTTGGCTTTCTCACATATAAAGATGTAATAAGGGGTGCCTGTGTGCCTCAGTTGGTTAAGCATCTGCCTTCGGCTCAGGTCATGATGCCTGGGTCCTGGGATCGAGCCCAGTATTGGGCTCCCTTCTCAGTGGGGAGTCTGGTTCTCCCTCTCCCCCCTGTCCACCACCCCCCAATTTGTGCTCTCTCTCAAATAAATAAATAAAATCTTCAAAAAAAAAATAATAAGATGCAGGGGCGCCTGGGTGGCTCAGTGGGTTAAGCCTCTGCCTTCGGCTCAGGTCATGATCTCAGGGTCCTGGAATCGAGCCCCGCATGGGGCTCTCTGCTAAGCGGGGAACCTGCTTCCTCCTCCTCTCTCTCTCTGCCTGCCTCTCTGTCTACTTGTGATCTCGTTCTCTGAAAAAAAGAAGAAGAAAAAAAAAAAGATGCAGTGATACAGCCCATTTGACAAGGTTGCCATGAGGATCACGTAATGTGGTTTCTGTGAAGGGACCCAGGGCCATGCCCCGTAGATCAGCAGCTTCCTGCCTGGTTTCCTCCTCTCAAGATGTGGGAACCAGACTCTCCTTCCATTGCCGGTGTTTGATGAGAAACTGACATCTCGTTTTCAATCTTGCACGCAGAGCCATGCAAACAAGAATTAAAACACCTCTCCTACCCACCTTCTGACAAGATTGACGCTTAGAATCTTGCTTTGTACAAATTCTAAAGCCAAGATGGTCACCTCAGGTAAAGCTAGGGAGCTCCTGGTTGTGGCCCAGAAAAGCTTCTCCAGTTATAAACTGGGCTTTGGCAAAAACCCCTGACCCCACAGCTCTTCACATCACTTTATCCTCAACGTCTGGAGGGCAGGCAACACGTTTATCTGGTTCACGGCTATCTCCCCCACCCCCGCCCCACATCTAGCCCAGAATGGAGGAGAGTGACAGAAAGTTTTATTCCGCATTTTGTGATATATGAAGTACCATTCTGAGCACTTCTGTGAATTTAATCTACTTTAAGTCTCATGCAAACCTCCAAGTGAGGTCAGCAGCCACCTTCACCAGAATCACCTGGAGGCTTCTTCAAGCGCAGACTTCCAGGGTCTTCCTCAGATCTGCAGCAGGACCTCTGAGGCAGGGCCCGGATGCTGAATCTGTGACCAACGTTCAGGTGCCTCTCTTATCCCAAAGCTCAGAGATCCAATCCTGTCTCAACTTCCTTTTGGGATCCCAGCTGGTCAAATCCCATAAATGAATGTACACTATTCATCCCCAAGTAAGAATGTTTCTCTAACCATGTAACTCTGCCACACAGAGGGAAGTTAAGTGCTTTGGGGGTTATGGGGATGAATAAAAAGTCAATCCTATTGTAATAACATTGTGTGGTGATAGATGGCGAGCGTGCACTAAGGTATAGAAAAATTGTGGCATCGCTCTGTTGTACACGGAAGCTAATAGAACATTCTGTGTCAACCATACTTCAATAAAAAAACAATAAAACAAAACAAAAACCGAGACCACTCGTCATGGCTCTTCTAGAAACACCAGACAGTCGCTCCTCCCAACACAGAGTAATAATAACAACGTATTAGACACATCTCAGATTCCCTAGGCTGTAAGTCTTCTGGCCCAAAGTGAGCTTGAGTAGGAAGTCACCAAAGCTGGAGTCCCAGGGGTTTGGGTGTTAGAGTTACAGCTGTGGTGTCGGATCCCCACAGCTACTGGGGACAGTCCTTCCAGGACCCCACCCCCAGCCCTCAGCCCCCAGCCCCCAGGCTGGCTGTGTGGCCGCTGCTGGGCGCCTGCCTCCCTCCTTCTCCCTGGGGCCTTCCAATGAGCCTCTTGTAATCGAGGTGCTCCAAACAAGCCAGAAGATCCTCCTGAGAGGGGCAGGGTCCCAGGAACGAGGGCCCTCAAATCCTGGCACTGTACCTCACAGAAGGATGGCCTGGTCCAGGCCCTTGCTCTCAGCTCACAGATTCTGGGTAAGAGAGGCGCGTGGATACTTTGTTAAAAATGCAGTGTCAGGGGCGCCTGGGTGGCTCAGTTGGTTAAAGCCTCTGCCTTCGGCTCAGGTCATGATCTCATAATCTCAGGGTCCTGGGATCGAGCCCCATATCAGGCTCTCTGCTCGGTGGGGGGCCTGCTTCCTCCTCTCTGCCTGCCTCTCTGGCTACTTGTGATCTCTATCTGTCAAATAAATAAATAAATAAATAAATAAATAAAAATATTAAAAAAAAAAAAAAAAAAGCAAAGCAGTTTCAGGCCCCATGTCCTCTGGGAAACTTGGAAGTTCAGGTGGTTTGGGGGAAGGTGACCTTGTGGCCTCACTTGTTGCCCCTTGCCTGAGGCCTCCAACTCCGTTTGCTGGTTCTGCTAAGAGCAGGCAGGAGATTTTTTTTTTTTAAACATAAGCATTTATTTCATTTTCTTGTATAATACTTTAAAAAGTAGTTACTAGGGGCACCTGGGTGGCTCAGTGGGTTAAGCCGCTGCCTTCGGCTCAGGTCATGATCTTGAGGTCCTGGGATCGAGTCCCGCATCGGGCTCTCTGCTCAGCAGGGAGCCTGCTTCCTCCTCTCTCTCTCTGCCTGCCTCTCCATCTACTTGTGATTTCTGTCAAATAAATACATAAAATCTTTAAAAAAAAAAGTAGTTACTAAAGAAACTGGCAAACATTCTAAAAATAGGCAGAGGACAGGGTATGCCCTTTGTCCCACGGAGCCTCTCCCCCTGCCCCCCGCCGGGGCCCTGTTAAAATCTCAGTCCCCACCAGCACCAGCGTGGACCCCCCCCCCCACAACCCCGCAGGTGCGGGTCACTGTTGATCTGACTTTTTGTTGATGTTTCATTTCCCCAAACATAAAATAACTTGAAAAGAGAGGAAGAAAATGAAAGCCAAGGAAAAATGAGCTATCAAAGCAGACTCCGGAGGTTAAAATCATTCATTTGGCTCAAAAGGAGTTTTCCTTTCCTCTGACCCAGGTCGCTAGGGAAGCTCCCCTGCCTCCAAGCATCCTGGCAGGAGACAGACTTCCCCGTTCCCATGGGGGACACCCCAGCCGCACCCAGCCAGAACCAGGGGGCAAAGTTCAAAGTTCACTTAATACTGGATCTTGCCTTCCTCTGGAGGTCCCAGTTACCAAGGCACAACTCACATTGTATCAACACACCTTGGCCTGTGCAAGTAAGAATGTTTCCTTTAACCACGAAACTCTCTGTTATTTATGAACCAAAGCGACTGCATGCTCGATTGCCTTCCTTATGTGGAATCACTGTTTGAGGCGCCAGCAGGGAGAACATCATTGCTGTTGTTACATGGCTGACTTCTTCCTGATGGGTTCCAACGATTTCTCTAGTGACTCCCTGCCAGGGTTCCATCCAGGGTTTGTGGGACCCAAAGCTTACTTAATTTTGGCGGCCTTCTTAAAAACAAAAACACACATGACAAAATTAGGTATAATAGTGAGTATTTATTTAGCATGAGAAATCACAAAGAACACAGACATTATAAAATTCAAACAATATACTATTTTCATTAGTTCTTTGAAATGCCCTTGTAACACTATTCCTTTTTGGTTTTGTTTCTGTTTTTTTGCTTGCACACTCAATGACTTTGTAACTTTTTTTATGGAGAAAAGAGAAAGATGCCTCATTTTTCATTCAATCTGGCTGATCAAAATTTGTTTTTCATGATTATGTTTTGGTGAAGTTTCTCCCAACTTCACAAATCTTCATTGGCAATGTCATGTTTAGGCTTGCTGTCAGTGTTCTGGAAACTGCTATCAAGTTTCTTTTCTATATGAGCTATAAGAACTGGATGGCTTTTCCAGACTGGTTTCTGGCTTCCTCCATTCCAGATCTTGGCTCTCCTTCTCTGCCCCAGACTTCCAGAATGTGCTCGCCCTGCTGCATAGTCCCTGGCCACCTTTGTATCAGGAAGACAAATGAGAGGGTCCAGGGGAAGGCCCATCTCCTGGAGGCCATTCCTCAGGGTGATCGGCAGTAATCTCGCGGCACGTGGAAGTAACCAGAGACTGCAAAAAATGTCCCATGAAACCCAAATTTCAGTTTGTGGAAAGGAAGCAGAGTCTCTTCTCTGTGATTAGCTACTGTGTGGGATTCACACGGGGCAGGGACCGGCCTCCTAGTGGCTCTTCCCTCTGTTCTGGGACTGCTGTCACTTTAGCCTTGGGCCCAGGATGGAGCAGGTGTGATCTGCTTTGAACCCCCAGATCCTTTGCTAAGATACAAGAAATCCAGGCCTTCAAATGTCTGGCTAGAAAGCACTGGCAGCAGCTGTTTCCCCATTCTAGTGATTTCTGCCCCGAGGAGAAGGAAGGCAAACTCTGTTTCTCTTCCAAAGAAGAGGGCGTGGGAGGAAGGGGGCTGACGTCGAAGGTCTGTGTGACTGGTGTTCCCCCGGTGTTCCAGTTTTTCAGCTCAGCTCGTGTGAGTGGTTTCTTGGGAGAGGTCCACGTGTCAGGAAATTATTTCCTGTCAAATTAAAAGTGATAATAGGCAATACCTGGCAGTGTTTGAAGGTATTGAGAAGGCAGTGAGACAGAAGACAGGATTTCTTCGCTTGTCTCTGCCAAGCCAAAAATGTCAGTCAGCACCGATAGCCTGGCTTATAGGGAAATTGGGGTTCAGGCAGTCACAAGTCTCGTGAGACATTCTGCTCAGGATTAGTTTTTATGTTTTTATGGGCTGCGCATAATGATTGTCTTTGGTAATGCACAGGCTCTGCTTTAGGGTGAGGACCCTTGGGACAGGTCAGGCCAAGCTGCCGTGTGTATTCACACCCTAGTGAGAATTCGTTCATCGGCTAATTCCACACACTTGATCTCTGGGATTATCAGGAAGGAGACCTGTTGGGGAGGACAGTGTTGGGGAGTTCAGAACTCTGGCCTCTCTCACCCCTCTTTCCTAGCACCCCGTAAGGGACAAGAGAGCTCCTGGCATCAGGAATGAGGGGCGACTTAAAGTGGGGGTGAAGTTAGAGGAGTGTCCAGGGAAATTCCAGTTGTCTCATGGGCTAGGCTAAAGCTGACCCACAGTCTTTCCAATAACCTATGGTCTTCTGTTCCCAGAAGTCTTGCTGAGGAAGAAAGGAAGGAATGTGGCTCCGGGATCTGGTGCTGACGTGACTCTGTTCTCAGGATGCCCCAGGATCTGGGCCATCCCGGGTGGTAGCCGTCATGGTCTCGGCCAGTGTGCTATGCTTGCCTCTTCCTGTCTCCTCCGTCTTTCTTCCTTCCTCAAATATCCCTGAGTCTTAGCCATTTTTCAGGTGCTGGGATTCAGAAGTGAACAAGCACAGATTGTCACAGGCTTACACCTGCATGAGGAGGGACTCACAGAGGGTACATTATGACATGCTAGACGCTGTGCTCTGTGTTTATCTCGGATCCTCCCAACCGCTCTGCAAATGCGGATTATTATTCCCATTTTATCAATAAGAAAATAATACCTAGGACAGTGTCTGAAAGGTGGAACTTACTCTGTAGAATGAGTGAACTAGTGAACAGAGGCACCGCGAATGTAAGTGACTGACCCACGACCACAGAGCTTAGCCTGGGTCTGGCTCCAAAGCCTGGGTCTGGCTTTTTAGACTGGGTAGGGTTAGACTCTCCGGGGATTCTGGAAACAAAGGCAAGTGGGCTTCTCCCTTCTGAGCTGCTTTACCCTTTGTCCTTCTCCTCTCCTTTTAAAAAACAATCTTCCCTTCCCCCTTCTTCTTTCCCATTTCTCTCCCATTCCTCCTCGTCCTGTCTGCTTCTCAGCAGATCTCAGCTGACAATGGCCTGGCTGTCCTTCCTAGGGGCCTTTGGGCCTGGAATCAGCGACCTCCCGGAGAATGGTGTGTGGTGACTGGGAAGCTAAGGAGAAGAAATGAGAATCTGGTCCTCCTCACTCTGATGCCACACACCCAGGGAAAGGGTTTCCGACGAGACTGGTGAGTATCGACAAAACAGTCCATTTCGAGAAGCCTCTCATGGGCCAAAATGTGTCCCCCGAATCCATACATGGAAGCCTTAACATTCTAACCCCAGAATGTGACTATATTCGGAAATTGTATTTAAAGAGCAGATCACATTAAAATGAGGCTGTTCGTGTGGCCCCAATGCCATCTGCTGGTGTCCTTCTAAGAAGAGAGGGTTAAGATACAGAGAGTGACCAGGGGCACCTGCGCACAGAGGTGTGGCCCGTCTGAAGAAATAGCAAGAGTCCAACCACCTGCAAACCCAGCACGGAGGCCTCAGGGGAAAGTAATTCTCGGGGTGCGTGGATCTTGGGCTTTTAGGTTCTTGGACTTGTTTAAGCCACCTAGTCGGTGGTAATTAACATACTGAGATTGGAGATGCTTCTGCTAGCTTGAAACTTCTCAAAAGATGGTTAAGAAGCTTCTTCCCCATGTCCTCTAATGGGCAGTGGGCACTGTGAGTCAGGATGCCGGGCTGGGTGGTCTGGGCCTCCCTTCCTGACACCTTTCGCAGGCTCCCGGCCCTGCCCACCCGAGAGGGCTGGCAGGCGTCATGGTCATCCGAGCAGGACACGGGACCCCGGGGCCCAGGAGACAGGGCAAATGGCTGTCAGCATGCATGGCTATTTTGGGGCCTAGAATTTATGTAACTGGAACATGGAGTCTTAACTCCTGGGGCCAGAGAGGGATTTGGGTCGACGGGAAGTTGAAAATAGAACTAGAATGAGTCCAAGGGGCTCCACTCACGTGAAGCAGGACTTGCCTGGCCTCCGAGTGGACCGCGTGAAATAGGAAATAATTAAATGTTGTTTGGTGCCCATGCAGCCTGCGGGGTTCACTCAGGAGCCGGCAGGGAGCAGCTGCCAGCGACGGCCACGTCCGTTCTCAGAAAAGTTCTAATTGAAATAGCGGCTTATTCCGAAGTCAAAACAACCATTTTCATTTTGTTGCACGTGGAAAGGCCACTCACAGTGGAACTATTTTTTTTTTTTTTAAACAGATCAGAGGTACACTTAGGTGTGCTACAGTCTGGTCTTTCCCTGGTGCAGAATTCAGCAATGCCCCCATCCTTCTCCCCTCTCCAGGGCAAGCCATCCTCGCCTCCTTTTGGGTCCTGTGCACTTGGCGGAATGAGTATCTTTTGAGAATTTCTACCAGGCTGTGGATTTCTGGAGGGCATTAGCCATGTCCTATTCATTCTGCGGAAGCTAGCACGTGTGAGGGGCTCGTAAGCATGTACCAAAGGAATAAATTTTTTTAAAAATTATTTGAGAGCGAGAGAAAGAGAGAGATCACAAGTAGGCAGAGAGACAGACACAGAGAGAGAGGGAAGCAGACTCCCCGCCAAGCAGAAAGCCCGACGTGGGGTCTGATCCCAGGACCCTGAGATCAGGACCCAAGCCAAAGGCAGAGGCCCAACCCACTGAGCCACATAGGTGCCCCAGGAATAAATATTTGAACCAGTTAATCCTCAGGGAAGACGGTGGGAGTGAAGCCAACAGCACTAGCTGCTGAGAGGCTGAGAATCAGCTGTTCCAACTGAAGTGAATTTCCTTAAAAGCGAAAACCTGACCTTTGTACAGTGCTTCACCGTGTGTACAAAGCATTTCCTCGCCCAATAGCCCTGCCACCCTCTCCAGGTCTTTCCAGCCCCTTGGTCGCCAATTTCTACCTGGAGGTCTGAGAGCTAACCCTCCATGGGTGTTCTGGCTTTGACCGTGGCTCTGACGGAAGCAGGCGTGGGCTGCACCCCTGCTTCAGGTGTGTGCCCTTTAGGGATGGAGCCTCCCAGGGACTTTGCAGGTGACAGCTGAATTTTCACCCCGCAGGGGGCCTCTGCTCTTCTCTTTACACCCTTAGGAGCTGCCGTGGATCCAGATCTCTGGCCCAGGCTCCCGCAGTCCAGATGTCTGTGGTCCTGTTTTAAACTCCGCACACTCCGGAAAGTTCCCTCTCTGTCCGGGTGTGGGCACGCAAGCAGGCACACGTGCATTTGTGTGGGTGAGGGCTTTGTTATCTTTCTGACCCGATTTCCTACTGTCCCTATGGTCTGCTTAGACCTTCGGGTTAAAGACGCCTGCTCCCGCACCTGCTCTTCTGAGTTCTTTTGTAAACGTATCACCTGCCGGGAGTGGACTGCATACCCCTCCTTACCTCTCCTTCCACGTTTGCTGCCCCTTGAGGCAGAGAGATTGCTTTTCGCACACTTCAGGCAGAGGGATTAGTGTTAACCCCTCCTGAGGCTTTTGCTTGAAGGCAAGCGTTCAGCCAAGGTGGCTGAGACTGTTTTGCATTTCAAAGCCATTTTAAAAGCCGCAAATCACCAGCACGTGCTGCCCTAGTTCACCATCATATTTTTACATCACAGTGAACCCAGAAGCCCATTTTACTCCGTGAGCTCCATGAGAGAGGGGGTCACCCAGCAGAGAGTACAAAGCTGCAAGGTCCTTGGTGGCGGCTCTTGGAGGTCTGAGTCCCTTTGGATCCGTAAAGACAAAAGGAGCTGTAGCACTTCAAGGCTGCCTTCGACAACCAGCCACAAGTGACAACCAAGTTCCCGGACGCTTCCTTATGTAACCATTTAACTAGTCCTTCCTGATTTCAACTGAGCACTGAGGAAGACAGCTTGCAGGTGCCAGGGGTCAGGGCAAGCGCTGTCTCTTCCATGCAGCGCTCCATGATAGCCGGTTTCCCATCTGGTGTTACTCTTCCTTTCTCCTCCCTGATCCCAGAATGCTCCCCTGTTCCTCTGTTAGTTTATTGTGTGTTACCCTGAGTTGTGGGGTATTCGTTACATGTCCTACCTACATCCACGTAGACCTCTTCAGAGTGAGGCGTGTCACCTAGGGTACACATCGGCAGCAAGGTAGATGCCTAGGGTCTGCTGAATGGAAATGAATTTAAAATGTAAGATTCTCACTATTTCAAATACTGTTCACAGCCAGATACTGGCGGTGCTATGTCCTGGGTTCCAAATCACCTAGGGGTCTGGGAAGCGGAGGAGAGCTCCCAGTCCTAGGAGCAGTCGTCTGCCTGTGGGGGCGGGGTGGCTAGTCCGGCCGGCCCTCAAGGTCTTCAGCCTAGCGAGTCCAGAGCTCTCCTGTTTGGGGGCCTGGACTCCCTCGGGGGCTGCCTGCCCTGCAGATTCTCTCTCTTTCCCTGCCCTTCCTGGGAGCAAGGCTCCCTCCTTGCCCTTTCCAGCTTCTGCCACGTGCTGCATGAGACTTCAGACAGCACGGGTCTGTTTTTAGATTCTGCCTCACGTGTGCTCTGCTAACTTAATGAGCTCTCTATAGGGGTAGCTGTCTTGAGAGACCGTTGCTAAGGGCCAGTCACACGTTTCTCACTGTGTTGTGATGGAAACATGATTAGATGCTGATCCCAGCTCGGCTGAACCTGCTGGAGTGTCTGGTTGGAGTGGCCTCTTCTGCAGGAGCCTGTGGGATTTCACAGGCCAACGGAGGCAAACTTATGATTTCAGCAAATGGACCAAGGGTGGTAAAATGCCAGGAGGTGGGGGGGTTCGGGAAGGCTTCGGAGAGTGCAGTTTGGGGCACATGCCCACTTCAATGGCTTTGCCTGAGCGCCGCCTGCAGTGGGCACCAGAGAAGGAGGACCTGCGCGGTCCCCCTCTCCAGGAGCGTGGAAGTGAGAATAGACAGAAATAGTTCATTAGCAATCGGGAGATGCCTAGGCCTAAGTCGGGAAGGTCAGGGAGTTGAGACAAAGGAGAATAGCTCATGGGGAATCGGGCGGGAGGTGGGGGATTGCGGGGGCTGCAGTGTTCAGCGTTCAGTTGCCCTTGAACTAGAAGGTAAAGGGCCCCCAGCACAGTAGGAAGGATCAGGATGAACCGGGCTGGAGGAAGGAGTGATCCGTCTGGCAAACTGATGGTGAGGGCCACCGGTCACTGACCACCCTGTCCGGGCCAGGCTCCACTCTAAGTGTTTCTTCTCTCTGCCTCACCAAAAACAGTTTGTGCTACGGTCCAGTTTCACCAACGAGAACCGAGGCCCAGGGAAGTCACATATGGTGTCCATGTTCACACAGCTGGTAAGCTGCCGGCTGGAGTTAATCCCAGGTTGTTCTGACTCTAAAGGGCGGAGGAGCGGAGTGGGGTGACTGTGTGAGAGAGGAAAGGTGTGGACGGGGGTGGAGAAGGTCTTAAGTCAGTCTATGGAGAGACAGCAGAGCCCCTGAAGGGCTTGGCTTGGGTCTCCAAGGAAGGTGGTCACTTCAACTGAACCACAGGAAAATGCTTGGCATAGAAAATATTAATGTGTATATACATATACATGATACATACTACTATACCAGTGGATGATATGCTTTCATAAAGCACAAAAATACAAAAAATGTTGAAGAATGAGATAAAATGAAGCACACATACCCTCTCTCATATAAATGCATGCACACAGAAAGGCATTTTTAAGGTAGAATTCTTCATTTTTTAATGTAATTTTTTTTTTTAATTTTTAGAGAGAGAGAATGAGAGAGAGGCAGAAAGGGGAAGAGGGAGAGAGAGAGAGAGAATCTTAAGCAGGCTCACATCCAGCACGGAGCCCTCTAATGGGCTTGATCTCATGACCTTGAGATCATGACCTGAGCCGAAATCAAGAGTTGGATGCTTAACCGACTGAGCCACCCAGATGTCCCAACGTGGAATTCTTAAAATGGAAAATATTAATGTGTATATCACATAATATATATAAAATATTAGGTGCCTACCTAAATACTGTGTATATAATATATAATAAGTAACATATGAAATATTAAAAAATAAGAAAGAGTACTTAATCTCATTCTCTAACACGTTCCATATTTCTTGTGCCTTCTGAAGTACACAAAATATTGGTACAGTAGTACGGGTCTGTAGTGTATATATAATTACATGTATATATATTGGAAGTACAGGTGCACAAATGTTTTACTGATGGGATCTGTGATGAAATTAGTTGGATCTACTGTTGAAGATGCTGTTCAGGGAAGGGCAAGTGGGTACATGGAGTCCCTATAAGCATCAGGATTACGAACTACACAGAACCCCAAAAGAAGGTGGGAGCTGGAGATTTTATACTACTCAACTACAAGGCTTCCTGTACGGCTACTGTCATCAAGGCAGTATCGACATAGGGTAGCTATATCCATTGGTGAAACAGAGTAAATACCACATATATACAGTCATTTGATTTTCAATAACGTACTGAATTTTCAGGTGCTGATGTAACTCAATGGGGGAAAGGATAGTCTTTTCTTTTTCTTTTTTTTTTTTAAAGAGTTTATTTTTAGGGATGCCTGGATGGCTCAGGTGGTTAAATGTCTGGCTTCTGCTCAGGTCATGATCCTGCGGTGCTGGGATCAAGTCCCCTGTCCTGCTTCCTTGCTTCTCCCTCTGCCTGCCCCCTCTGCCTGCCCCTCCCCCACGAGTTTTCTCTCTCTCTCTTTCTGATGAATAAATAATTAAAAAAAAAAGATTTTACCTTTAAGTAATCTCTACACCCAATGTGGGGCTTGATCTTACAACCCAGAGGTCAAGGCTTGCCTGGTCTACCACCTGTGCCAGCCAGGCGCCCCAGAAGGATAGTCTTTTCAACAGATGATACGAGTATCCCTTTGGAAAAAAAAACAAGCTTAGTATCTTACATCAAATTATATGCAAAAATTAATTCAAAATGGATCACAAACCTAAATATAAAAGCTAAAATTGTAAAACTTCTGGAAGAAAACACAGAATAAAATCCTTGTGATTCTGTGGCAAGCAAGGAGTTTTAGGACACATAAATCACACACCATGAAAAAAGATTGAGGTATTGGATCTGTTCAAAACTAAATGCTCTGCTCTTCCAAAGATGTTAAGAAAATGAGAAGGCAAGCCACAGACTGGGATAAAACATTCACAAATTTATGTGTTTATATTATAAATAAATTACATATGTAAATAATATATTTATTTTATACATTTATAGAACATAAAATATATAAATAAAATGAAAATGAAATATGTGTATTTATGTTCATAAATACATAAAATGTATTTATTACTAAATGTAAATAAATATATTTGTGAGTATCTTGTGGCTATTTTTACCTATCATCATAAAAGATTTGTATTAGGAGATATAAAGATCTCAACAATAAGGCAAAAATCCAGTGAAAGAATGGGCAAAAGATTTGAATAAGCATTTCACAAAGGAAGGTATACAAAGGGTCAATTAGCACATGAAAAATGCTCAGAATTATTAGTCATTAGAGAAATGCAAATTAAATCCACAGTGAAACACCATGACACAGTCTCTAAAATGGCTAAAATTTTAAAAGACTGACAATTACAAGTGTTCACAAGGATTTGAAACTACTGGAATTCCTCAGTTGCTGGAGGGAGCATAAATTCACTTTGGAGAGCAGCTTGGCAGTTTTCTATGAGGTTAAACACACACTTACTTACTATATGACCCTGGGTATTTACCCAAGAGAAATGAAAACATATGTCCAAAAAATTTTTTATGTAAATGTTCATAACACCTTTATGAGACCCAAACTGGAAACAGCCCAAATAACCCATTAGCAGATGAATGAATAAACAAAATGTGGAGAATCCTTATGACGGAATATACCCATCAATGAAAATAATTGAGCTGCATCATGATTGAATCCCCCAAAACATACTATTTGTATGAAACTTTACAGGGAAAGCTAATCTGTGATAGAAAGCAGTTAAGTGGTGGCACAGGTGGATGTGGGGTGAGGGATAGACTGGAAAGTAGCACAAGAAAAATTTCAAAGTGAGGGAAAATTGCTACATCTCAGGTGGGGTAATTGATCTCTAGGTGTCCGCATTTGTCAAAACTTACAGTCTGCCCCCAGCTGTACTTCTTTAGATTGTCAGATGCCTACAGGAGGAGGGTCAGAAACTCTGACAATAGGCATAATTCCATATTTGATTAATCTGTGTGCTTCCTTCTTTCAAAAATGGATTCAAGTCACTTTATAAAATTATCTGCAACAGGATAAAAGGTAAGTAGTTGGGAAAACTGAAATAAAGAGAAAATAATGGAAAGAAAAGCAGATAAAGTTATAGGCGAGGTAGAAACACGAAGGTAGTTACCGACCATTAACTCCTGGACAGCGGAAACGGGCTTCGAAATTGACTTTGAGCTTCCTAGCAACCGAAGCAAAAAAGGGAACATAATCATAGTGTAATCATAGCGGCCACGAGAGAAAACAAGTCTGTTGCTAAAAATGGTGTATTTATCATAACAGCTTTCTGAGAAAAGTGGTTAAGCAAAAAGGAGACTTTTCGATATAAATGTGTGTGGGGTCTTGTCAGGGAATCTAAATGCTTTTTATTTTATTTTATTAATTAACATATAATGTATTATTAGCCCCAGGGGTACAGGTCTAAATGCTTTTTATTGTCTTTACTGTTTTAGGTTTTGCAACAATTCTGTCCTATTCTATGTGTGAGTTGGAAATACCATGACTACTCAATACGTGGTTCTTTTTAGCTCCTGATCGAACTGAAAATCATAAACTTGCCATTAGGTTTGGGACCCAACCTAGATTCTCACTGTGTTTCAGCCTCAGATATATCCCGTTCCCCCAGTGTTATTGAAATATAATTGACATATAACTTTGTGTAAGTTTAAGGTATACAGCAAGATGATTTTATGTATGTTTATACTGAGAAATGATTTCCACAATAAGGTTAGTCAACACATTAATTACTTCACAAATAGTCATGATGTTGTGTGTGTGTATGGTGAGAACTTCTAAAATCTGCTCTTAGCAACTTCAGACATACAATAGTTTGTTAGCAGGGCACCAGGGTGGCTCAGTGGGTTAAGCCTCTGCCTTCTGCTTGGGTCATGATCTCGGGGTCCTGAGATTGAGCCCCACGTCTGGCTCTTTGCTCAGCGGGGAGCCTGCTTCCCCTTCTCTCTCTGCCTGTTGCTCTGCCTACTTCTGATTTCTCTGTCAAATAAATAAGATCTTACAAAAAAAACCCACAATAGTTTGTTAGCTGTAGTCACCGTGCTGTACCTGAATTTATTTATTTTATAACTGGAGGTTTACCCCTTGGCCGTCTTCACCCATTTCCCCACCCCCACCCCTTGGCCCTGGTACCTACGAATCTATTCTCTGTTTCTATCATTTGGTTCTTTTCTTTTATCTTCTTTTATTTTATTTTAAAGATTTTATTTATTCATTTGAGAAAGAGAGAGAGAAAGCGCACAAGCAGGGGGAGCGGCAGGCAGAGGGAGAAGCAGACTCCCATCTGAGCAGGGAGCCTAATGCTGGGCTTAATCCTGGGACTGCAGGATTGTGACGTGAGCCAAAGGCAGATGCTAAATGACTGAACCACCCAGGTGTTCTGATCTGGTTTTTTTCAGATTCCACATATAAGTGAGATCATTCATTATTTGTCTTTCTCTGTCTGACTTCCTTCATTTGGCGTGATGCCTTCAAGCTTCATCCATGTGACTGCAAATGGTAGGATTTCTTTCTTTCTCATGGTTGAAAAATGTTCCATTGTATATACATGCCACATCTTTATGCATTCATCTGTTGGTGGACACTTAGGTTGCTTCCATATTTTGTTTTTTGTAAATAATGCTGCAATGAACATAGGAGTGCAGATATCTCTTTTTTGAGATTGTGAGTTAATTTCCTTCAGATGTACCTCGGGGTGAGATTGCTTGATCATATAGTAGTATTAATTTTCTGAGGTCCCTCCATACTGTTTTCCACCATGACTGCACCAATTTACAGTCTCACCAACTGAACGTAAATGTTCCTTTTCTTCTACATCCTCACCAACACCTGTTGTTTCTTGTCTTTTTGATAATAGTTATTTTAATAGGAGTGAGGTCCTACCTCCTTGTGGTTTTGATTTGCATTTCCCTGATGATTAGTGATATTAAGTACCTCTTCATGTACCTGTTGGCCATTTGCATATCTTCTTTGGAAAAATGTCTACTCACGTCCCTTGCCCATTTTTAGAATTGGATTATTGACTTTTTTTGCTACTGAGCTGTGTGTGTTCCATATTAGGTATGTGGTTTGGATATTAACCCCGTATCAGATTTCAGTTTACAAATATTTTCTTCTGTTTCATAGGTGCCTCTTCATTTTGTTGATTTTTTTTTTCCAGCTGTGCAGAAGCCTTTTAGTTTGAGGTAGTCCAATTACGTACTTTTGTTTTTGATGTCTGTGCTTTGGATGTCATATTCAAAAAATCATTTCTAAGAGCAAGGTCAAGAAGAGATGTAACCCTTTTGAAGCAGACCCCAGAGAGGAACAGACATTCTGGGCTCAAATATGACTGAGATAAGATTGCCTCTTTGGCACCTGGTGAAGTGAAGGATTGTGGGAATCCAGAGCTGGGGCAGTGGATTCTTCCAGAGCATCATGGGCGGTAAAGGGTATTCTAGTAGGCCTTGGGGGAAGATTGGCCTTCCCCACTCTAGTCATCATTCTTGACAAGATTCACAATTTGAAAATTATATTAAAATAGATATCAATTCTAGGGAAAGATGTCTTTCATCTTACATTTTAATTAAATTAAAGGATAAAAAGTAATAATTCAAGTGGGTACAGATGTTTTCATATTATATTCTTGAGATACATATCTCAAGATATGTAATCTATATATATCGCCCAATATTAGATGTTACTTCTATCAGCTATGAAGCTTTTAATATTTCTATCGCCTGGACAACATTATTAATAGTTACTAGTATCAAATGGGAAAAAATTCACTCATAATTATTTTCACCACAATGTATCAAACTGCTCCTTTTATGCTGAACAGTGGTCCTGAAAGGATTAAGGCAGAGGAATGTTGCTTTGTGGAACTCGGGGGCCAGATAGTGGACTGGATTGGTTAGTTTGCATATCAAAGCCATGCTCGGGGCTGAGTGCTTTTGTTGTCTGGAAGTACTGCCTAGCCTGAGGAGCGCAATCTCTCCTTAGCCAGGAGACGTTTTTAAAACATCAAAACATTATAATATACAGACCGCTGCAGGCGCACACACAATTCACAATCAAAAGATTTGACGATTTTTTTTATGGCTTTCAATATATATTGACAAATTGATTTCCAAAGTTCTGTGTCAAATTGCAGTAACACTTAACAGGGTCCAAATGTACAACTTTTATTAGTCTCATCATTGTTGGGTTTTATCAGATTTTCTACATTTTGTGAATTTAATACATTTTCTCTAGTTCTTTCTCTTTAGGTTAATATTTTGGTTTGTTGCTTATTTTAAGAGATGGGGGATGGGAACACTTTTCCTATATATTTGGATAATTATATCTATTTTTGTGTGGATTGTATGCATCATTTCTCATTTATAAGTCAGAGATTTAATCTTTTCTTAATAAATCTTTATAAGTTATTCATGTAATATAAATATTAACCCTTTGGATCTTTAATAAAGATGTTTTCTCTCATGTACTGTTTTTTCAGTCTTGGTCTTTTCAAACTATTACACTTGAGAGACACCGCAAGCATGTTAAAATCTGTTTTAATTTCCACAAATTGCAGGTTCACCCACGTAGCAGTCAAATCTAACATGGCCTGACTCGGGCCCTGTCCCAGCCAGGGCCCCCTTTCCTTTCCTGATGACATGGATTTCAACATAAATTATGTTTCTTCCCCACGATCTCATTTGATGGGGAAAGCGGGTTTCCAGGCCAGTGTGAATGGGGAGTTGGGAAGAAGAAGAAAGGAAGGAGAGAGAGGAATGGTATTCTAGAACTCATCCAGAAAGGACTGCTAACACCTGCCCTTTTTTTTTTTTTTTTAAAGATTTTATTTATTTATTTGACAGAGAGAGATCACAAGCAGGCAGAGAGGCAGGCAGAGAGAGAGGAGGAAGCAGGCTCCTTGCTGAGCAGAGAGCCCAATGCGGGACTCGACCCCAGGACTCTGAGATCATGACCTGAGCTGAAGGCAGTGGCTTAACCCACTGAGCCACCCAGGTGCCCTAACACCTGCCCTTTAACCAAGGAAAACCAGAATGGGTCCACAGATGCCCAGACACGGGAGGGAATGTTGCATTTTGAACTTGCACTGGGCTAATTCCTTGCTGGTGTTCTGGGTACAGCCCCTTACATTTGGCTGGAAGGGTCATTCGGTCAGCAGCATTTATGGACCCCCTATTCTGGTTCCTCCTGGGAGCAAGTGAAGTGCAGCTACTGCTCCCTTACCAGAGAAATGGAAGTCATTGGGTCTCCTTTGTTTTCTCTCTCCAGGGAGAGAATGGATCATAATGATGAACAGTCTGGAGCATAAGCCGCTCTTTGAAAACTTCCCAAGAAGACTATTCATGATAAAATAATGAGTATCTTTTATAGCAGAAATCCTTCTATCATCTTATATGAGAAAAAGCAACAGGGAGCTAAGAATGGACAAGATGTTATTAACACAGATTTCACTGAGGGCAGTGAAAAGCAAAGCCCTCCACATCACCCCGTAACTCCAAAAGAACCAAATATGGATTCACACACACACCTGGCAAACATTATACACAGGCCATGTGGAGACTGTTCGACTCTGGGATCTATCTTTAGCTAACACTGTAACTCTAAGCAACTTGGTTAATTGGGGCGAGTCTCCATTTCTTCAGCTGCAAAGATGTAAGGAACTTGTTAATTCAAGCAATGATAGCAAGAAAAAAATTTTAACTCAGTCCAAGTGCCTGACTGACAGGGATTTTGAAGGCCTATATCTACTTTAAGATGCACTAACATTTTAAAGCTGCGTTGTCTAATACAGTAGCCAATGTTATATTAAACTGTTAATTAAATTAGGGGTGCCTGGGTGGCTTAGTGGGTTAAGCCTCTGCCTTCAGCTCAGCTCATGATCTCAGGGTCCTGGGATCGAGTCTCGCATCGAGCTCTCTGCACAGCAGGGAGCCTGCTTCCTCATCTCTCTCTGCCTGCCTCTCTGTCTACTTGTGATTTCTGTCTGTCAAATAAATTAATGAAAATATTTAAAAATAAATAAATAGATTTAGTAAATTAATTAAAACTACATAAAATTTAAAATTGAGTTGTTCAGTCGCCTTAGCCACATTTCAAGCACTCAACTGCCACAGATGGCTAGTGGCCAGTATATTCGCTGTCCAATATACTAGTTCTATTGGGCAGCACTGCTTTAGAGTAGAGGTCCACAGATTTTTTCTGTAAAGAGCGAACAGTAATATTTTCAACTTTGTGGGCTATAGGCTTCGGTCTCAAGCATTTAATACTCTGTTGACTAAAAACAGCCTTAGACGATATTTAAACATAGCTATGTTTCAATAAAATTTTATTTTTGAAAAAACTGGTAACAGGACAACCCCCACTATAATGACTCTGAGAACTTCAGCTCAAGTCTCTTTGCAAACTCTAGTTCAGCTTAGACTATAGATGGTCTCACAGAATCCCCATTTACAGAATGCTTGAGCTGGAGAGATAGGCCACACTTCCAAGGAGAGCCACTGACTATAATTGAGTCAAATTCATGTATATGAGATCATATACATATTACACTGTAATTTGGTGGCCTGTGGGAAATAGTCCAAGCAGAAGGTTACTCTCTTTCTAATCCATTTGTTAATCATACCTAGTTTTGCAAAGGGTGACAAGGTTCCCCGAGGGGGTAGACAGTGTGCTTAGGGGGAAACACCGCGGTTCCAGTCTTTCTTGTAGCTATGAGTGGCCATGTGACCCAGTTCTGGCCAAGGAATTAATTGTTGTTTCTGGGACACTCTTTAAAAGGGAGGGCAGACTTGAACTGCAACCTCCTTTTGCTTTCTGCCTGTCTTTTCTTTCCTGCTTAAAACCTGTCCCCGTGCTGAGGAGGGACCAGCCAGCTTGTGCCCATGAGGTGGCAGGCAAACCCTAGGGAGAGCTGAGTGGAAAGGCAGAAGGAACCTGAGTCCCTGTGACAATGAGAAGCCAGTATGCCGACTCTGAACCTCATAAATCGGGACTTTCTAAAATGAAAAAAAAAAAAAAAGTCCATTTAAACAAGTCATTGTCCGTTAGGTTTTCTGTTCTTTGTAGCCAAGTGCATTTCTAAGTGCTACAGCATCCTTACACAAGGTGAAAAGGAATCACTTCCCTCTAAAGGCAGCATGAATTTAGGTGGGAGCCAGACAGACCTGGGTTTGAATCCCAGCTCTAACACCCGGACAAATTACTCAGTTCTTAATCTAGTTTTCTTATCTTAAACTTAATCTCAGTTTTCTCATCTAAAAATTATCAATACATGTTATAGGAAGAAAAAAGTGTTGGCATAAGTGTCTGATTGACAGGGATTTTAAAGGCCTATATCCACATTAAGTTGCATGACATATTATCTTCATAAGATTTTTCTGAGATTCAAAATAAGATAATGCAGATATTAGGCACATAAAAAGTGCTCAAGAGCAATATCTCTCTTGAACAAAGACAAAGAAATTCTTTAAAAATATTGCCTAATTAAATCCAGCAAAGAAGACCATTATGACCAAGTGAGGTTTATCCTAGGAATGCAAGGTTGGTTTAACATACAAAACTTAGTCAATGTAATCCATCACATTAAACAGACTAATAATGAAAAATAGTATGATCATCTCAACAGATTAAAAGTATAAAAAGCATTAGATAATATTCAAAACTGATCTTTTTTAAAAAAACCTCTCAGTAAACTAAGATCAGAAGGAAATATTCCCATCTAGATAAATATCATCAACAAAAATCCTATGGCTATCATCATACATAAATTAAAAAAAAGACTGAATGCATTCAAGATTCAAAACAGAATAAGAATGTTTATTCTTATCACTACTATTCAACATTGTACTGATTCTAACCAGTTTAATAAGATTAGAGAAGAAATAAAAGATATATGGATCAGAAATGAAGAAATAAAACTGCATTTATTTATAGATGACTTGATTGTCTATATAAAGAAATCCTAAGAAATCTACAAAAAATCTACTAGAACTAATAAATGAATTTAACAAGGTTGCAAGATCCAAGGCCAGTATACAAAAATAATTGAATTTTTGTGAATAATCAATGAATAATTTAGTAATAGCATAAGAGTAATACTGTTTATAATGGCATCATAATTATGAAATATTTAGGAATAAATTTAGCAAAATATGGGCAAGACCTATAGAGTGAAAAATGTAAAACATTGCTTAGAGGAATTAAAGGAAATCTAAATAAATGGAGATATATACCATGCTTATGGATGGAAAGACTCAATGCTATTCAGATGTCCATTCTCCTCCAATTGCTCTAAGATTCAATGCATTTCCAGCCAAACTCCCAGAAGGAATTTTGTGGAAATTTCAAGCTCATTCTGAAATGTATAGGAAAATGCTAAGGACCTAGAATAGCCAAAACAATTTTGAATAAAAAGTTGACCTTCAGTAAAAAGAACAAATTTGGAGCTCTTTAGTTATACTGCATGATTTTGTGACTTAACATAAAGCTACAGTAGTCAGGACAGTGGACTCATAGATATAGAGAAACATGGGTAGTTCAGGGCATTAGTGTGCCAAGCATTTAAGAGGAAGGAGAGGAGTGCCTGGGTGGCTCAGTGGGTTAAGTCTCTGCCTTCGGCTCAGGTCATGGTCTCAGGGTCCTAGGACCGAGGCCCACATGGGCGTCTCTGCTCAGTGGGGAGCCTGCTTCCCCTTTCTCTCTGCCTGCCTCTCTGCCTACTTCTGATCTCTCTCTTTGTCAAATAAATAAAAACTAAAAAAGAAAAAAAAAAAAAAAAGAGGAAGGAGAACTCTGTGTGTGCTGAGGCACAGAAGTCTTGGGCCAGAAAGGATAGGGGACCAGAGGGTACACATCCCAGATTTAATCTGCGGATCTGAGGCACTTGATGGAATTTCAAGGTGTATTTGTCTGGGTTCTCCAGAGAAACAGAGTCAACAGGAGATATATATAGTTATGGAGGCTGAAAAGTCCCCAGACCTGCATTCAGCAAGCTAGAGACCCAGGAGAGCAGATAGTATAGTTCCAGCCTTAGCGCCGATGCTTGAGAACCAAGAGAGCTAGTGGTGTTAATCCTACTCTGAGCCTAAAGGAAGGAATAGGCTGGTGCCCCAGCTCAAAAGAGAATCAAACAGAGAGAGCAAATTCTCTCGTTCCTCGGCCTTTTGTGTCTTATCCAAGCCTTCAATGGATTGGATGAGACCTGCCCATATTGGGAAGGGCAGTCTGCTCTACTCAGTCTACTGATTCAAATCTCATCCAGAAACACCCTCAGAATATTATTTAATCAGGGGCTGACTGGGGGCTCAGTTGGTTAAGCATTTGGTGCTTGGTTTCAGTTCAGGTCATGATCTCAGGACTATGAGCCTGGGCTCTGCACTCAGGGTGGAGTTGCTAGACATTCTCTTCCTCTCCCACTCCCTTTGCCCATCCCCCGCTCGTGCCCTCTCTCCCTCTCTTTCTCAAATAAATAAATAAATAAAAATTAAACAGCACACCTATTAAGAAAAAGAATATTGTTTAACTAGATGGCTGGGTATCCTGGGGCCTGGTCAACTTGACATAAGATTAACCATTTCAGAAGGCCTTGGAAAATTTTGATTTTGTGGGTCTGGAATTTGATCAAGGAACTGTATTTTTAATGAATGACTCCAAGTGATTTTGACATACAGGTGTCATAAAATGTTTCTTAGCCAGGATACTGTGGAAGGGTTCTCGCATGGGGAAAGAGTAGTACTGTACTACTAGGGCCTAGTGAGCTCATCAGGACTAGCCTGGTCCCTTGTTGGAGAGGAGTTAGGAGGAAATGAGAATTGCCAGGAAGGACATCAGGTGATGTTTTTCACTTTATATATTTTATGGTGCTTTGACATCTTGGGGCCTTGCTAATCCTGGAAAGACTGTCCCTCCCCAGGGTTAGCTAATTCCTAGAGACAGTAAACAACTTGCCTGTGAGCACGCCTTTCACAGGCAAAGCAACCAATCCAAAGTCCATATCTTCGATCACCTCCTTTATCTCTCTCACACTCCGACCCACTGTGTCCCCTGCCCTCAATCACTTTGCTGCATCCTTTCCTTTCAGGGAAAACCATGATAGAGGCTTTGGCTTAGGTTTTTCCTTTACTCCTCTGCCTCCTGACCAACCCTGGTGCTTCCCAAAGTGGCCCTATGTGGTGGTATGCCATGCCTCCTATTTCTAGAAATCTCCCAGTAAAAATTTTTTCTTAATACTTGTTTCCATGTCTGTGTGTCTTACCATCCATGATAAAGATGAAACCCAGATATGTTTTAAAACAATATGCCTATAAAAGAACAGGGAGAGACAGTGTTTCATTGCTAAGACTTCCTTTTGATTTTTGTCTTAACAAATCTATGGATAAAAGAATCTTACCAATGATGATTGACAACCATCCCCAAGCACAACAATCTCCAGGAGCCATGGACAAAACTGTGAGCTCCTGTTCGAGCATGCTGCACACGTACCCAGTCAGACCCTTTGTTATCTTCACTGATGTTCCAAAGCAAGTGCTAAATTTGAGAAAGTGCCATAGAGAAGCTGTATAAAATTCTGTAAGCCACTAAGAGGCTTTTGACTTCTTGAAAGGCAATGGAGGGACCCTCCCTTAACAAGAGTTCAAGATAGCAGAAGAACACACTTTCAATTTTCACCTGGAGTCCATCTCATTAGGTGGCCAATTTAGAAGAAATATAATGTAATCTTAGCTTTCATGACAATGAGTACATTAGGTTTGGTTTCCTGCCTCAGGAGTAATCTTTTGCAAAAGCCTCAAAGAAGACAGTTAGGGGCTACTTGTTCAATGCAGGAGAAAGATGTCTATTTTGTTCTAAATAGCACATTTTTTTAAGGCCACCAAGATTATGAATTTTTCCTCTTTCCTTCCCTCTACTCCATCGTAAGATCATTTTGAGGTGGTATTGTGTGAATCCAGTTTCAAAATACATTTTTGTTTTATAGTCAAATTATTTCTCAATAACTAATTGCATTTGTTCTTTCTAATATTGTTGACTGGCTCCTCTAGGACATCGCTACCAGAATGAGAAATATTTCCTTGGAAATAAAGAGCTCTAAACCCCATGGTGCTTGGAAGTGAAGAATGTGTAAGGGATGATTGGGGATGGTTTGCAGAGTTTGGGTAGAAGCCATACATGGTGACATGAAAGTCATTCTGAGCCTGAAGATGAGTTGTCATTTATAAGGAGTTGTAAAAGATACCCAGAGTTTTTACTGCAGCTATTCTATTGAAGTTACCTCACATTTCTGAGGCTTCCCAAAGGTATGCAGAACAACATTTCGTAACATGTTACTCTTGGAGAAATTTTCTGTTTCATCAATTCTTTGTACCTCTGCTAAAAATTTGAAAACGTTAATTCGATGTTTGTATCCTCCTTTTTTTGCTGTGAAATTTCTCCGTGTTCGTAGTGCCAACACCAGCCCTTTCTAAGTTGTACTTGATTTAATGGGCCTAATGAGAACAAATGAGAGATTTTTCAGGTCGAGGATGCCAAGTGAAGTCTCTGACTCTCAGAATTTGGTCCTCAGACTTCAAGTCTCACATTCTGCCCTTGAGGAAGCTCTGCTGTCCTCAGCGTACTCCCTCCTGAGCTCTGTGCTCTAGCTTTAGCCCTGACCTCCCTCCCAAGCCCAGGTCTGCATTTTAGTCATTTCTTACAAGTCTCTGTTAATGACTCTGGATTCTGCTGTATATCTGTGATTCTATATCTCCAACAGGTTAAAGACTATGCCTGACCTATCCTTCACCAAAGAAAGCTGGGGTGGGAGTAGGTGGGGGTTGGGGTCCTGCTCCATGAAAGGCTGGGCCATTCACCAAGCTTACAAAACCACAGACTTCTCTGTCCTAGGATTAAGGAAACACCAGAAACACCCTTTAGATAGAAAACCAGGATTTCCATGGTGAGTCTCAGTGGGCTGTGGACTTAGAGGCTATTCTGTCCTTCACTGAAGTGGGGAGGGGCTAATGAGAAGCAGTCAGGCTCCAAGGGACAGGATGATTCCACTCCTAGAAGGCTGGGCTGGGGAAAAAATCTAAGAGTAAGAGCCATAGTCCTCTGAAGGCTGCAGACAATTAGTCTGCTTCAGACAAAACCAACAGAGAGAAGTATGGGATGGGGGAAAATGTAGGATCCCATCACCCTAAATGCCTTCCATGGGACACTCCTGTCCTGAGAAGTAAGTGTCCCATGAGAAATAGTTCAGTAATCAAATATATTTGGGAGGATATGAGCAAATAAAGTTCAGTAGGTTTCCTGATAACAGAATTATCAGAGCCCTTAACAAGCTAATGTGCTTTGTAAAGGGGAGTGCAACACACAGTGTTTCCCAAAGGTACCTATCAGTCATGTAATAATCTTTTTCTCTCTCTCTCACATACACACACAAGGCTGTGAAATGCCAGAATTGTGTGGAACAACTTCTACAATAACTCGTTATTAAGTGAAACACTATCTGCTTCTACTATTACCAAACACAAACATGGTAGTGGGTTTGCTGGGATCCAGAACTGTGGAATGACTGGGGAGGGGAAAGAAGATAAGGCAAAGTCCCCAAACAGGCCATTTAAATGGTGCAAGGCTGGGAGCAAGGGCTCTCTTGGGGTCAGTATTCCTGAAACAAGAGTGCATGCATGGTAGGGGTTCCCAGGCCCATGAACAGAGACTTAACCATCCACACCAGGGTGACTGATGAACAGAAGCGCCTCATGGCCTAGGCTGGTAGTAGATTCTGGAAGGGATTGAGGACCAGTGAGGGGAAGAGTGAAGAAACCTGGAACATCCGCTCTCATTTTGAGAACCACCAGACTTTGAGTCAGTTGTGTGAGGTTTTGGAAGCTCTTTCCCCAGGAAGGTAGCTGTTCAGGGGACAGGACAGCCCTCTGACCTGAGAAAGAGGACGAGGTGTATTCCTGGTACCCCTCTCTCCCAGTCAGGTGATCTTTAGTGAACCCCCTTTTCCTCATGTCTGCAGGGGAGGCCCTACCTCACAAGGTTCTTGTATGGAATAACCCAGGCCACCATATCCGCTGGTGGACTTCATAACCAGAAAGCCCTATTTGAAGGTGGGGACTGTCAGGAATCCCCACCCTGTGGGAAGTGAGTGGAGGGCAGGGTAGGGTGGGGAGATGTGTTTGTGCAGGACCTCGGCTCATCCTTTGGGCTCTGCTTATTAAAGGGAGTCAGCAGAAGGCCCAGCATGCATTGCTGGCCTTGGGTAGAGCTCAGTGGTTTTCTGTTCTTGGTGCATGTTACTTGGGCATTTCTCTTCCTCAGACACGGTTGCTGCTGACCATCCGACTGAACATTCCTCAGAAAGTTTGCAGGACTTAGCTCCCAGGTGCTCCATATTAGCGTCACTGGAGGAAGAAGTGACTTAGCCAACGGTTCTGCAACTTCAGTGCATCCCATTAAAACAGAGTCTCTGATTCAGCAGGGATGTGCTTTTCTAGTAAGTTTCCAGACTACGCTTTGAAAACCACTGCCTTGGGCTGGCCAGCTTGGACAGTGTAGGGAGCCCTCCTCCCTTCAAGGATTCTAGATTCGAGCCCTCTTCTGGCTTCTGGCCCCTCCTCTAACAGCTTTCCTCAAAAACCCATGGACACTGTGTGTCCTCTAGTGTTACTGGGTCAGTGGGTTCTGGCTGTCTGCTCTGCCTTAGGTGAAGATTGGGGCAGGTCCTGCTTGTTCGGTGGCATAACCACCCAACCCCCTCGCCCACTAGGATTATGATAGTTTAGCCCATCAACCCCACGTTGTGTACTCTTTCTCAAAGAGTGCAGACACCTGTGTTCCAGATTGGAACCTTAGCCGAGGGTCTGTGTCAAGGATGCTGCTTTTTGACTTGGTCAGTTTGGGGGTTTTGCTGAGGGCATTTTGCCGAGAGCCAGTTGTGGTCCTATGACCTTCAGCCAGCAGATGGGCCCGTAGGCGGAGTGGGGGTTACAGCTGGACCAGTTATTGCTTCTGGCCCCTACCTCCAGTGTGCCCAGGGCCCCTCCACATGCGTGTTGCCGGGTTACCTGCCAGTGTTTTCTTACGTCACCCAGTCCTCGCCGTGGCTGCTCTCCAGGTCACTGAGGACCCGGAGTCTTTATTCAGGCACTGTTTCACATCCCTGAACGCCTGCTTTTCATGTAACTTTTCCTCACCTCATTTCTCTACTCCTCCACTCATTTGGTTTGTATCCTTTCCTTTCAATGCCCCAAAGCCTGGGGTTCAATTTTTCTCCAGATTTTAATTTATGGAAGTAGCGTCAAGCCTTGGGGGAAACTTGCATTACATGAACTCATAATCATCCATCTCATAAAGGTGTTCTCATTCCAGCACCACTGGTTGGCTTCCCGACAAAACCTTAACAACTTAGGAAAACAGAGTTTAAAGAAAAATAGCTTATGGAGATGTAATTCACACAGCATCATACAATTCACCCAATTAAAGGATACGATTCACTGCTTTTCCGTGTATTCACAGAACTGTACAACCATCACCACATTTTATTTAATTTATTTATTTTTAAAAGATTTTATCTATTTATTTGACAGAGAGAAAGGTCACAAGTAGGCAGAGAGGAAGGCAGAGAGAGAAGAGGAAGCAGGCTCCCCGCTGAGCAGAGAGCCCAATGTGGGGCTCCATCCCAGGACCCTGAGATCACGACCTGAGCTGAAGGCAGAGGCTTTAACCCACTGAGCCACCCAGGCACCCTACCATCATCACAATTTCAAAGCATTTTCATTACCTCCTAAAGAGACTCCACACCCTTAGTGATCATCTAATTTTTCCCCAGCCCTGAGCACCACAAATCCACTTTCTCAATAGACTTCCCTGTTTGGGAGAAGGGCATCATGTGATATGCGTCTTTTGAGCGTCGTTTCTTTCACTGAGTATGAGGGTTTCAAACCTCATCCATGCTGTAGCCTCTATTAGAACTTCATTCTTTCTATGGCTGAATGATATTCCATTGAGTGGCTACACTCTGTTTTGTTGGTCCATTTGTTTCTCTCTTCTGTGGAAACAAATCTGTTAGAGAGATTTGAAAATTTATTCAGGGTTTCCCAAAGCAGTTCTTGGTGTCATAAATGTTTTGAGTTCTCTGTCCCTTTCCAACAGTCATTAGAAATTGTTGAAAGAAGTTGGAATTTTGTGCATGTGATCTTTCATGACGCTGTCACCCTCCATATTGAAATCACAAACATCTGTCTGGGGACTAACAGTTCTGTGGTGAAATAGAGTAGGGAAAGAAGCAGGGCTGGAGAGGCAGCATCTATTGTCATGTAATTCTTCTTCATTTCTTTGAATTTACTTTAAAAAAGGCGCTGAAATCGTTTTATAAGGAGGAAGTATGTCTCAGATAGAGTCAGACGGGCCTCCTCTTATAATGGCTTCCAGATCCGTTTCCTTCCATGCAGCATCTCATGGTCCCTCCTCCCCCGAGCTTCTCTGGATTTCACGACTACTTTCCCTTACACCTCAGGCCCACTCTGCCTCCCTCTCCTCCACCAAGCCCATCCCCCATGCCTAGGAGTTCTGGGGGATTCTGGGATAGAGAAATTGCTCTTTTTCTCTCACAGAGGGTCAGGGAATCCTGATTTAACTCGAATAGAGTTTCTGCAAGGAAGAGAATTAATTAAAGATGAGAAGCAAGCTGCTTCTTGAGGGGAAAATTGCATTGGGTAATTTTTCTTTTTTTCCCACTAGCTATGGGAAAACCAGATCGGTGAGCTGCGGAAGTGACCTAGTTCATACAGGAAAGCAGGACCGGGTTATTCTGTATTAACGTGAAATCATACGGTTTCGAATGGAGAGGACAGGATCTATTCACACACGGATCCCCACATGATGGCAGGAAAGAAATCCAAAGGTGTTAGTAGTTATTCTTACACAAAGAGAAGAAAGTGAAAATGAAATCAGACTTAAAAAAGAAACCCGGAACATTTAGAAATTTGGATTAGGTAGGTCTGAAGGAGTGTGGGGAACATGCATTTCTAAAAATTCCCAGTTGATCGTAAGGTTACCAGTCAAGGGCTACGCTTTGAGAACCAGGGATTTAGAGAATTTTCCAGCCCTGAGTTTTCCCTTTGTCATTCCTGACATTTCCTCCCTCTACCCCCTCTAAAAATATTTACTAGGGAAAGCCAAGAACGTGTCCCTTTCTTTGAACTAGCTCCATAAAATCATCCACACACACTTCCCCCAATACTTACATTACAAAAGGGCCTCACTGCATGCGCAAATGATTTCAAAAGAACTATTACCAAAATGTTTTTAGTAGGATCAGCACCAGTAGGATAATGCCAGCGCCTCCATGAGAATTTGCAATTTTGGACATGGAGATTGCTTGCATACTACCTGTGAAACATACACAAGCATCCAGCCCTATTACCTTATAGTTCCTTCTTCTAGTGGCAGCCTCTGTATTTCCAAGGAAGTTCCAAGAGAGCCAGAGGTAGAGGGAGGGCATGGGGAGTGTTGATTGATCTCTAAATTCTTCTGCCATCTTCCACTGGACTCTAAGCAAGTGGGGAATTGAGGGAGGGACTGGGTGTGTGGTTCAGGGGAGCTGGAAAGGGGACTGTTCCTTTTTTCTTTCTAGCTCATTGGATGTTTCCTTTCCCCGGCCCAAATACATTGGGAAGGAATATATTTGCAGCCAGCTGCAAATAAAGAACTTTTATTTCTGTTGGGATCAGAAACTAAGCTTTCAGTCTTTTGCTCATTCACTCAAAGAGGACAAAGAAACAAGGCAAACCCTTGGAACAAGTATTTTCCCTTTTGCCTTACAGGTGGTAACAGTATGAGGTTAGACAAATCCTCAGTTCAGGATGCTCATGGATGGATGCCTTTGGGTTTCCAGATCTTTGGACAGGAATACATTGCCTATGACCTTGACCAAAGAAAAACCCAAGCAAACAGAATGCCACAACTTCCATCAAGAACAAATTTTGGTCTGAAAAGGTAGCAACGTGATGAATTCCTTCTCCTCATTTCTGTGGGCAGCCATTGGTGGCAAGGATGGTGCTTCGGTGAGCCTCGATGGTCTCAGTGTCCCAGTCTGAGACTTCACTGAATTCATGTTTCTTAAAGGGCCTGTCAGTGCCTCCCAAACAGGAGACATTCACCTCTGAAGAGAACTGAAGGCGGGGGAAGCTTTGTTGGTGATGTAGCTGTCACATCCTATTAGTGCATGGGTGGGTCTCACCAGGTACAGGAGGGATGTCATTTACAGACAGAAATTGCATAATTAAGCTTGATAGAATTTTGACGTTTTCTTGGCAGTGCAATTTGTTCATCAAATAAAAAGCCTTTAGGAAGCTGGTCACATGGAATTTGAAACTCCAGAGTTCAACACTAGGTATCTTTCCCAAGTGAGACTTGGAACTTGGGAGCTGATTTGATTTCGAGCAATACTAAACGTCCCTGGGGAGACTCACTCTTGCCTTTGGTTTCCAGCCTCATTGATCCATCTTTGAATTGTACCAAGATGAAGACGAAGCCAGCTTTTTTTTTTCCCCCAAATTATTGGAGAATATGGACCATATGCACTGACTTTAGTTACTTCCTATTTATTTTCTTTAAAAATATCATTTCAAAAAAAAAAAAATAAAAAAAAATAAAAATATCATTTCATCGCTGTTGTGAAGTATAACTCACGTGTGGAAAAGAACAGCAAACACACAATATATAGCCCGCGTCATGATTAACAAAGCAAACACCACAGTAGCCATTATTGCTGGAGATTTTTGAACTCCGTTATACAAGTAGATTCAAACAATGTATCTTCCTTTTTGTCTGGCTTCTTACACATAACACTGTTTACGAGGTTACTCATGTTGTTGCGTGTAGCGATAGTTTTTCATTTTCACTGTTGGGTAGAATTCTCTTCTGTGTGCAGACCTCATTTATCCATTCTACTGTCGAGAGACATTATGGCTGCTTCTGATTTTTGACTTTTACGAAGAGCTCTGCTATGAATATTCTTGCACAAGTCTGCCTATCTGAAGCCCTTGATAGGATTATATTTCTTGGGGCCCCACCTTAGAAAATGCCAAATCTGTGACAAAGAAAATGGCTGAAGTGCAGGGTGTACATTTGTTCAACTTTAGTAGCTAAGACATTTTTTATTTTATTTTATTATTTAATTTTTTAAAAATCTTTTTAAAAAAGATTTTATTTATTTATTTGACAAGTAGGCAAAGTAGGCAGGCAGAGAGAGAGAGGAGAAGCAGGCTCCCTGCAGAGCAGAGAGCCCGATGCAGGGCTTGATCCCAGGACCCTGGGATCATGACCTGAGCCAAAGACAGAGGCTTTAACCCACTGAGCCACCCAGGCGCCCTATTATTTAATTTTAAATACTAAAATATTTCATTAACAAAACCATTTTTCAAAGATAACTCTAACAGTTGCTCACGCAGTGAGGCAGCCGAATTCAGGAGCATTTGGAGAGCCCTACCGCCAGCTGACTGCTGGTCAAGGGGGATATGAAAATTCAAGTTTCATAAGAAGACTCAGCTCTGCCTGCTTCAGAGGTCTTTTAGAAATGTCTCCAAGAAGAACTTGTTGGAATGGCTTTGTAACAATAAGTAACCAGAAAAGAAAAAAAAAAAAAAAGGTGTAATTTGAGGCTTCACCTAAGATTAAAAATGTCTTTCAGCAGTTTCCTACAATTTGGCCATAAGCAGATTTATACTTTTCTACAGGCTGATGAGAAAAAAAATCTTGTTTTGAATTGCAACAGACCTAGGGTAGAAAAAGCACACATTTCTGGCCACAGGGTTTTCTATAATGCTGGGTGGGACACCCCATGAGCCCCCTTTTAAGCCTCTTTAATCCTTTATGTACAGTCTAGCAGAGCAAAGAGTGTGGGGATAAAAAGTAGGGGAAATCTGGGCCTACCTGGTTCCCGTGAGAGCTGTCACTTGTGTGGGGAAAAGACAACCGGGGATTCTAGTCTCCCCCGTACTCTTTCCTAATAGATCCAGATGTTGATATGGGCACGGATGAATTTCCACAGCAGTTTTGTGCAGGAAGCCGAAACAATGTATTTCCCTTCCCCACGCAGTCCCAACAGCATGGACAGTTCCAAGGACGGTATGCCAACATGGAACAAAAAAACCCAACACCACCTTGAGCTTCCAGCGAACTTGTGCTTTTTGTGCCTCTGTATCATTTTGGGTGAAAAAGATGGAGGATTTGGGCCCTGGCCCCTTGTGTGCTACCAGCAGCTTCTTAGTAATAGCAGTGCTTAGCGTTCCACGTGAGCTGTCTGTGTGTGCCTGTGTGTGCCAGTCCTCCAGCTGGCATTTTAATTGGAGATGGTATACCAGCCAAGATGGGGAAGCCATCCAAAAGGCAGCTTGAGGAGAAGGAGGAGGAGGAGGAACTGGAGGAGAAGGAGAATTCGTTGAGGGGTGGCAGGACGCCTCTGGGGACTTTCAACAAACCAGCAGACTGACCCCATGGCTCCAAAGCTGGGTGAGACCACAACGGGCTCTTTCCCTGTGCTGGGAAGATGCTGAAGAATCAGGTTGTTAAAACCATCTCAGCCTTATGAGAAGACCTCCTCCACTGTCATAGATCAATTAACTGAACTCCCACATTCTCGAAAGGGAAAGTTCATAGAATTTCGCAAAATAGGTTATCTGACTCAAAAACTGCTTTTCAATATTTGGCAAACTCCACTTGAGCTGGAGTGGTTAGGAGTGAAATCCATCCATTGTGTGTGTGAACAGCTTTGGGAGGCAGTGAGGGGTAGGGTTTTGGAGAAGAGTTTCTGGAATGAGATGCTTGCGACTGAACCCTAGCGTTATCACTTCCTAGTCTGGGTGACCTTGGTAAGTTACTGAACTACTTTCTGCCGCAGTTTCCTAGGAACACCTGCTGGCACAGGGCTGCTATGGCACTGAACGATAAAGCTCGGGCCTGACCCATAAGGAGGTACTCAATAAATGTGGGCTGTTCATGCTCAGCACGAGAGCAAGAATGCTGTAGGCATTTTGGTCGTGATCTTGGACATGTAGGAGATCTTGGTCATGACCCGGAGGCTGGCCTTCCAGGATTACTCAGCCTGCTTCCTCAGAGGCAAATTCAGACTGATGAAGCAAGTTTAGGGTAACCTGTCCTGTCTTCTGGCATCTTATTGAGATACCCCCAAACACCCAGTGGCTTTTTAGATGACCACCCCTGTTGCTATCTACCATGAGATGACCAGGAGTGTGGTCAACACCCATTCCCACAGGTCTAGTGAGGCAATGACTTGGGACCATAACCATCTTCCCTCAGCACCACGAGGCTCTCCCTTTCCTCTCTGAACTCAAATCTGTAATTTCTCTGATTTCAAATCTTCTTTCTTGCTTTGCTATGACCTGTGACTCATTCACGTATTTAAAGATATTTACTGGACACTAACTGTATTCCAAGCACAGTGATAGGCACTGGGAATGTCAGAGTGGGCTTTACGTTCTCGTGAGGGAGTTAAAAGACACATAAATCAATGATAAATGATGAGATATAACATACTATGAAGGAATCCGGCGAGGGATTGAGAGCGAGATTAACAGGAGGGGAGAGGAAAGGGGATGTTCATTTGAACTGGAGAGACAAGAAAGGGCCTTTCAGAAGAGGCAACAGGGCCAGGTTCCCACCGATCCGGAGAAAGGAGGTTCTGTGAAAATTCAGTGTGGGGGGAGGGCACCCTAAGTGGAGGGGACCACATGGCAAAGATCCTGCAATGTGGAAAAATCTTGAGACGGGGACAGCAAAGAGGCTGGAGAGGCAGAGCAGAGTGAACCCTGGGGAGGGCAGTGAAGGGGGGGACAGAGCAGGTAGCAGGGGTCTCAAAACAGCAAGAAGAGGGGATGTTCCTATTCTTAGTTCAAGCACTGCCTCATTCTTCCGGCAGGGGTATGCGCTATTTCTCTTCATGGTGCGGTCCCCCACTCCCACCCAAACTGGCCCCATCCCCTAGCACAACACCGTGGATATAATAGAAAATAGTTGCCAGATACAATGGCAACTTCTGGTGGTTTGGGTCTACATGAAAGGATGAAATAGTCCAAAAACTTGGAAAATGAGAGCTGGTAGAGCTCCCAGCTGATCACCCATCTTTGCACTTGGTTTTCCATTTGCAAGTTTCTCTTTCGTAAACCTAAGTACTAGAGCTTGTCTAACGCAGGAGACGATTTCCTCAGAAAGCTCTGTGTAGACTAAATTCTATTTTCTATACCAGGGGGCTGGCAGATGGAAGAAATCCCACTTTGGGTCATTTTTTAAAATAATACCTATTATAAAATGTTAATAATGAATAATGAATCCTTCATCACTCATATACAAGTTAATATTTTTGTACGTGTCCAATGCTTAATCTGGGTCCAGTGTCCTTGGGCTGACCTCACTGCCCAACTGATTGGTAAAATCCTCCATCTGGGTATAGCTCTCCTTGCCCAGGGATGGGAGGAAATGGTTGCCTTTCACAGCAAAAAGCTGGCAGAAATGAGAACAACTTTATTTATTGCCACGTAGAAAAGGCAACCAGTATTTTAAAAAAAATATTGTGCTTTGGGAACCTATAGGCACTGTATTAAATGCATTCTAGGCATTCTTTATTTCATTTAACAGGTGAGGAAACCAGTGCTCGGAGAGAGGAAGGCTGATCTCCGGGCTTACGTAACTGGGCTTACGTAACTTTGAATCTGGTTTTCTGGTTTGAATTTAACTGCTGATGGACAGCTCTCCCAGATGGCCTTCAACCACCACACTTGCCTGAGGCTGGTGTTCAGTTCCTTTCTCATATTTTGCCACAAGCATGGATACACAACTCACAGTACACAATAGACTAGGCTAGAATTCGAAACAAGCAATGCTGTGGGCTGGGGGAGGACAAAAGGGGCAGAAACACAGAGAGGAAAATAGAGTTACTTGTACTTATAAAATATAATGCCTTCCTCTTCCGTCCACAGTGCCTCTTTCTAAGTGATTTCCACCTAGAAGAACTTTAAAAAACACATTTCTACCCCACCTGTAGGAACTAGTCCATAGGACTGGGCTGGAGTCTGGGAATCTCCATGTTTAAAGAGGTCTGTTCACCGGGGCACCTGGGTGGCTCAGTCGGTTAAGCATCTGCCTTCAGCTCAGGTCATGATTCCGGGGTCCTAGGATCAAGCCCTGCATCGGGCTCCCTGTTCAGTGGAGAGACTGCTTCTCCTTCTCCCTCTCCCTGCTGCTCTGCTTACTTGTGCTGTCTCTCTGTTGAATAAATAAATAAAATCTTAAAAAAAAAATGTCTGTCCACGGACCAGGATGTGTAGTCAGGTTTAAGAATACAAAGTACCTCACTGCTTGGCCTCCAGATGGCCTCACTAAGGCATGTTCTGGTTTCCTTCCATTACCATGTTTGGAGAGCTCTGGACTCCTAGAACACCTAACTCAAGAGAGAAAAAGAGTTTTCTCCCACTGACATCTTGTTTGTCGCTTCGGGCAATTTCTTCTTCAAGGGAAGAGCATCCATCTGTCAGGCCCTAACCAGATTTCAGTGCAACACAATCAACCCAATGTTTAGGCAAGAGACCTACATCAGGCCATGGGGCTAAGGAGTCATGGTGTCATCATAACCCAAAGTCCAGAACCCCAACCTCTTCCTCTTAGGAAAAATTGCCTTCCTATGGTCCATTCACTAAGAGTCTCACTTTTTGCTTCTGAGGCTGATAAACTAATCTGTTGATGTGTCATGGAAGTCTGATACATTAGGGCCAATACCTGAACAGCTGTTTTCCTTAGATAATAATGGGAGGAGTCTACGGCCATACCACCCTGAACGCGCTGGATCTCGTCTGATCTCGGAAGCTAAGCAGGGTCGGGCCTGGTTAGTACTTGGACGGGAGATAATAATGGGAGGAAAGCCCTTGTTTTAACCTTAGTTTTGGAATCATACAAACATAGGGCAGAAACTCCCTGTAAATTTCAAGACCTCTCTGAGCCTACTCCTTCGTGTATAGGATAGGAAATGGACACACTCACTTCATGAGGTTATTAAAGAAATGAGATCACAAATATAAAATGCTGGCTTTTCAACTTGGGTTCATAGTGTAATCATCTGGGCAGTTTTTAAAAAATACCTATGTCTGGGGGCGCCTGGGTGGCTTAGTCGATTACCCATCCAACTCCTAATTTCAGCTCAGGTTAGGATCTCAGGGTGGTGAGATCAAGCCCTGCCTTGGGCTCCATGTTCAGCATGGAGTCTGCTTGAGATTCTCTCTCGCCCTCTCCTTCTGCCCCTCCTCTAGCTCACATGTGTGTATATACTCTCTCTCTCACAAATAAACAAATAAAATAAAAAAAAATACTTATGCCTGGATTCTGTCCCTAGAGACTCTGATAGAATGGGTCCGGGGTTTGACCTGGGCATTAGGAGTTTTAAGAGGTCTCCAGGAGACTCCACGTGTAGCCTGAACCATTAAGTGGACCATCAAGCAGGCCTATGTGTAAGGGTCTGGGGAGAAGACTGATGTCAACGCCTCACAGAAAATTTGGAGAATTATCTCTGGTCTGCTTGCTTAAAACTCATTTTCCAGGCTTTCCCAAATGGCTCTTGAGGGAACTTTGTTTATCTGTGACCACATTTACTAACTTTTCATTGCTCCTATTGGCTAATATATTAAATGTTCCCAAGCTTCTAGAGAGTTATCTTAGAGATAGGACAAATTTGAGGTCTCAGGGACACAGTGAAGCAGGGACCAGGACGTAGGCATTCTTGAATTCTCAACACAGAGTTAGTGCTTAGCACAGATAACTGTTTGATAATGTTGAAGGAAAAAATGTGATTGTAATTCCTTATTCCAACTTAACTTGATTTGAAGTGAATTCCCATTGTTTCCATGATCTTTGGTTCCTCTGGCTGGAGTGGCCGTGCCTAGAGCACGCCCTGTCCCTTTGCTACCCAGGAAGGTCAAGCTTCGATTGCCTGCAAACGAACCAGAGTTTTGGTCAAGTGAGGCTCTATCTATGCACTGATCGTAAGTGGGCGTAATGGTGTAGTATCCCTGCTTATGGTGCTCCAGCAGAACATTCTTTCAATTCTTTAGTTTTTGAACGGTCAAAGTCATCTTTGGAGATTTGGCTCTAGTTTAGCAAGAAAATTGCTCTCTACTTTTGGAATCTGAGACTTAATGATGATGGGTGATGAGATGACAAAGAGGAATGCAGAGTAATCTCCAGCAGAAAGTGTCCCCCCACGCAAGAGGTACTAGAACATTCGTACTTACGTGTGTCCGTTTACAAGGCATGGACTGCATGTCTATGACCAAAACCAATCTGAAGAATCATGAAATCAGAATTTGAAGTGGATGTCACTGAGGAAACATAAAATTCTTAACGGGGCAACTTTTCTGATCTTAACCACATTTCAGTCAAGAGCAAATCTAACATTCTGTATATAAATAGGAAAGTTCCTCATCCTGAGCTTGAGTGATGTGAGCCAACTGAACAAAAGGGTCTCATGACAAGATGTTTGCCTTTTTTATGCAAATATGAGATAAATATTCATAGGGCTTTATTTTAGGGAGAGAAATTTTAAATGGCAAAACTAATTTAAGTTTTATTTCACATGTGCACAAATACCTTAAATCCTTTTGGGAACAAGGTAGGGGTGTAATTATACATTTCTAAATGTGCAGGTGTAGGTGTGCTTGTACATATTTGCCCATTTTCAGTGAGAATCAGGTATTGAGTCATGGTCAATGCCAATGAAGGGCCTGAGGGCTTGGAAAAATCACAGAATCTTTATTGTGTGAAAATCTCATAGTGTTCATCCATGAATTCCTTGGGCCTTATCATATCTGGATGGTGGGTGGGCCGACATTGCCCAGGGACCACCCAGATGCTGTGGAAAAGGAACCCCAAGCTGCCAGCATTCTGGGACTGACTTACCCACACTTGGGTCCAGCAGGCCTGAAGACTCAGTTCTGGACTGAACTGTATGAACCATCTGTAGATGTCCACAGTGTAGACCCTGGAGAGGTCATTTAAGAAAATGAGGTTAATTAAGCACAGTTCATCCTTTTCTGATGCTAAACTAGTAATTAGTCTTAATTTCTTTCAACTGTCTTCAACATAAATAGTTTTTCCTTTTTATTATGGAAAACATCAAACATACCAAAAGTAGAAGGAGGAGTGTGACCAATCTCTACGTACTCATCCCCCACCCTCAGCAGCCCTCAACTCCCGGTCCATCTTTTTCATCCATAACAATCTACCTCCACTCCTGGATTAATGCAAAGCAAATCTCACGTATAATATCACTTAGTCAAACCTTTTGTTTTCTAAACCATCATTTAAATAATCAACCATTTAGAAGTCAAAAGTATTAACCCATTACTGACCATTTACAAGCCATTGGATGAGACCAAATTCAGTTGCCAGAGGAAATAAAATACTTGCTGGGGCTGAATTTAACTTCTTTTTCCAAAATAGTTTATGTAGTCAGATACAACCACTGTTTGTAAAGCAATTTTATTTTTTTTTAAGATTTCATTTATGTATTTGAGAGAGAGCAGGAGCAGGGGCAGGGGTGAGGGAGAGGAAAAAAACTCCCTGCTGAGCGGGGAGCCAGATGTGGGGCTTGATCCTATGACCCTGGGATGATGACCGGAGCCAAAGGCTGATGCTTAACCAACTGAGCCACCCTAAACTGATTTTAAATTAGAAATGTTAAATACTAATCCTCACCTTCCAGATACATGTCCCAGATATGTTTCTATCTGCATCTGTGTGAGCAACTCCAGGGCCTTGGTGATCCCATGAGAGACATGCAACTTTTTCCAATCTGCAATTTCAGCGTTTCATCTGTTGGTTTGTGACTTACAGAATGTAAAAAATTGTTTTTTCATTGTTTTGAAATAAGACTACAGGAGAAAAATTAGGACAATGAGCAAACATTTATGAAGCTTTTGTATATATTGAGGTGTATAATTTGAATATACTGGGGTGCATTTTTCAATTCAAAGGGTGTTTGATTTTTTCAACTCAACAAAGAAAGGCTTTATAATTCACATCTTGAGTTGTCATAAATAGTGACTATGCCTTTAAAAAAAATCTTCGCTTTACATAGGTTTCAAACCATTTAGTTTTCACTCATTTAACTGTAATATAATACACAGGGGAAGGAGAACAGCGTCTCATTAACATGGACAAACTGAGGTGGCGAGTCTGAATTTTAATATTTAAAGAAATGTATCTTTTAAAGACTATTTTTAATGTACATAACCTGAAACTGATATTGAGATGTTCCCACATTAAGAGTAGCAAACAGAAAATAACATATCTGAGTAGCTTCTATTTGTATAGAAGGATTTCAAGGGATTTTATTTACATTGTTTGATAAGTAGACTAAATATAACTCTCTAAAGTCTCATGATGTTAGTAGTATGTTTGGCATACCCTTTCTTTGTATGTTATTCAAAGGCAAAATTTTAGTCATTTCAAGTGGAATAGAATTATCAAAAATTCTGAATGAGTAGAATGTGAATTAATGAAAATTTACTTTATAAAATAATCATAGCTGGGGCGCCTGTGTGGCTCAGTGGGTTAAAGCCTCTCTCTTCAGCTCAGGTCATGATCCCAGGGTCCTGGGATCGAGTCCTGCATCGGGCTCTCTTCTCCCTGCTTCTCCCTCTCTCTCTCTCTCTGCCTGCCTCTCTGCCTACTTGTGATCTCATTCTGTCAAATAAATAAATAAAATCTTTAAAAAAAAATCATGGCTACCTAGAGACCAGAGAGTAAGTCATTTAAGGGGACTGAGTTTTCTGGGTAGTTGGGGCTTTATCCTTTCAAGCAAATTAGAGTGTGGGGGGAGCATTTCTTAATTTTTGTGGAACTTCTAAAATCATCCATACACTTCTGTTTCCCCCCCTTCCCCCTCCTCCTCCCTTCTCCCTTTTCCTTTCCACCCCACCCCTTCTTCTTCAGTAGGCTCCATGCCTAGTGTGGAGCTCAATGCAGGGCTTGAACTCACGACCCTGAGAACAAGACCTGAGCTGAGATCAAGAGTTGGACAGTTAACTGATGGAAAGATCCGGGCACCCCCTTCTCTGTTTTCTTAAGGAGAGCTAGCCACACATCGTTTTCCTTTCCTAGGTGATATGAAGCTAATTTTTTAAACAACAGTTATTTTGCATTGTTCAGGGCACACTGAAGGAGCCTGGGCTATTCTTTATCTGCTGGAATGGAGACTCAGGAAGGGTCTGTGTGTGAGCCTGCATGCTCATCGAAATTCCCACACATGTCTTTAGCCCCAGACCTCACGGATGCTGTAGCCATTGTGTCCTCCTATAGTAAATCACTCCCTTCTTTCATCTCCAGTCTCCTCGGGAAATCAGGTGATCACATTTGTGTTAGAAAGGTAATTAATGTAAAGCAGTGTGGCTCTGTGTGTGGGCCTGATGGCTTTCCTGAGAACGGAGTACAGGATGCTGGGTGTGGGTCTTCAAGACCTCCGGCTTGGGAGGCTCACTCTTCATTTCTGCTCGCTTCCTAGTTGTTAACTGGCTTCCAGATAGATAAGGGCTGTTCCAAGCTGGAACAGTATTCTCATCTGTGCCACCTGTGGTTCCTCTTAAGACTAACAGAAACGATGCCGATCACAATCTTGCATCTATCACAGGAGTGAGAGGGCACGTACGGAGGATGTAGTGATGGTTAGAAACTCTGAGATTTTAGAATAAAATGGATTCATTTCTGATCAAGAAGACTCCATTTAATCAATATTTTAATTTTAAAATAAGAATTTTTTTGTCATCTAAAAAAATTCTTGGCCTTCATAGCTGAAAGAAATGCTGCTTTTATTTAAAATTTCCACCTTTGTCAGGAAAAATGGATGAGGCTATTAAAATGTGAGTCCTCTCTAATTTGGACACTTTTCTTGTTGTCACATTGTAATATCATTATCACATACAATAGATATTAAAATACTTTGGTTAACTACACACCTGTTTGCTCTCTTTATTTTCAAGAAGTTTTGTTAATTTTCACCAAATAGAGAATTTGGATATACCTAGTGTGGTAGGTGGAACAGGGACTGTTCTCCAGCCCTGGCCCCTAAGTCGTTCATGTCATATTCCCTGGAAACCTGTGAATGTTACCTTACCTGACAAAAGGGACTCTGCAGGTGAGATTAAGTTAAGGATCTTGAGATGGGGAGGTTATTCTGGACTAAATGCATGGGTCCAATGCCATCACAAGGGTCCTTGTAATCGGGAGGGTCAGAGTCCGACAGAGAAGGCCATGTAATGATGGAGATGGGGAGATGAGGAGAGATTCTGGGGAGCGGAGAGTGAAGGAAGGATAGCCTCAAGTAGATGGAAGAAGCAAGTACTATTTTCTCTCCCTCGAGTCTCTGGAAGCAACCAGGCCTGTTGACTTGAGCCCAGTAGAGATCAATGATAGGCTTCTGACCTCCAGAACTGCAGAAGTGTTTTAAGCCACTAAATTTGTGATGATTTGTTATAGCCACAGTAGGAGACTAATACACATCAGAAATAAGCTCAAAGGCACTAAAGACCTCCTTCTTAAAAATGTTAACTTAACACAAAATTCATACAACCAGCTCAGATTTTACCTTCCTCATCCTGTTTATTCTTAAACAGAACAGTAAACATCAGCTCTCTCTCTCTCTTTTTTTAAATTTCCAAATGAATTCTTAATTTAGGATTAATTCACCTCCAAGAAGAAAATGTACCTCTTAAGCCTCTTAAAGCCTCCATGGATAAGAGCTGGCCTTTCTCCTCACTGGGCTCCCATGTACCACGGCTTCCACTATTTGCTGCTATGACTTTCTGTAAAACTCTACAAGCAAGTGTATTTTTGAGTGACTCATCCTTAGTCCTGAAATGTGTTGCAGGGTGGCTGTTCTTATAGAGATGATTGCTGCTGCAAACCCACGCCATCCCAGATCTCACTACGATGATTAAGAGTTGATTAAGAGTTGACCTTGCTACTGTGTATGGAATACTGGCAGGAAACTGAACTAGAAATTTGGAACAAGAGGCCAAGTACTACATTTAAAACTTTTGTAAGGTCATAAAACCATATTGTCTTTAATACTAAATAATATTCCATTTTATACCTTATTATAATGTATATTTCCATCAGTAATGTGCCATATCAGAAATACTTTGGAATACAGCCTAGGGGCTGACAAGATCAGCTCACTTTTCTGCTCATCATACTCCTTTCTCTAAGGGGGTTGGAGCTCTGTGGTGAACTCTAGAACATGAAAGTCCACCAATTTTCAAAGCATTTCTGCCTAAAGCACAGAGGATCTATTGGATATGATGAACCCCCTCTTAAGGTATTTAAGCAAGGGCTCCCCTGAGGTCCTGATGAATAAGTCGATTCTCAGCCAACACAGCATCTCTCTACGCTCCATCACAGATAGGATCTTGGCTGATGAGCTGGTCAGAGCAGAGTGGCAGGGCTGAAAGAGAACTTAGCAGCCGCCTCCAGCAGAACCCCTCATTTTGCAGGTGAACAACTGAGGTCCACAGAGGTGAAGGGCTTTGTCTGAGGTCACGCAGCCATTCAAGGGAAGGGTCAGAGCAGAGGCTCAAGTCTGACTTCCAAGGTGCCATCCTCTGGGAAGCGGAAATCATACGCCCGGTTTTCAAGGACCTTATTGCCTCCTGAAGATTGTGGATGGATCTGGGTGTCTGGGGTCTGTCCTCACATTCGTCATCCCCAAAGATGGCCAGAATGATGATTCTAAAGAGCAGGGTGTAGTTTAGAGTGGGGTCTTTGTGCGCCCAGACAGTCTGCGGAGAGATTTATCTGGAAGTCTGGCCCAGCCTTCCCTGGGTGGAAGTGGGAGCAGTTGGGTCAGAGCTGTGGGCAGGGGGACTAAGCCAGGTAAAGTCCAGGTGAAGATGTACAGGGTGGGTGGCCCAACCCCACACTTGTTCTGATGCCTAGTACCTAACGTGTCCTGGAGAACTATTGGAGTCCTTTTTGTATCTTTCTACTGCTCTGTTTCCAGCACTTTCCCCAAGGTTGAGGTATCAAGAGTCTGAACACCAGAGAAAAAGAAAATTATGATTAAAAGGACGGGAAAAAGGAGCACCTGGGTGGCTCAGTCGTTAAGCATCTGCCTTCGGCTCAGTTCATGATTCCGGGGTCCTGGGATCGAGTCCCACATCGGCTCCCTGCTCGGTGGGGAGCCTGCTTCTCCCACTCCTACTCCCCCTGCTTGTGTTCCATCTTTTTTTCTCTCTCTCTGTCAGATAAATACATAGAATCTTAAAAAACAAAACAAAACAAAAAACGATGGGTAAGAACCTCAGGTAAGAAGACTGAAGGAAAGGCAATGTGTCTAGACAGTTCCTCACCAAAGCACAGGAGGCCTGGGGCTGGCCCTAAAAATCTGCATTCAAAGGCAAAAATGCAAAGTAAGAAGCTGCAGGGAAAGGAGAGGGAAGAAAGAAGGAGCAAGGGGAGGGCCCTGCAGGTATCAGAGGCGATGAGAGACACGGGAACAGCTACCAAGGAGCCACCATCCCACCCAAAGAGGGCCATGAGTGGGGGAGAGGGATCAGAGCATCACAGCTCTCTGGGGACGTTGAGTGCGGCACAAACAGCCCTTTGTACACCTCGAGAATTCCTGAGTGCAGCACTGCACCAACAGATAATATTCATAAAGATGCCTCTGGGCTATCTAAAGATTCAGCTGCGGTCAGTAAACTTTTTCTGCTTGGGTCCAGGTAATGGTTTAGACCTTGTGAGCCGTACAGTCACAACTCTGCCTTGGCAGGTCCAAAAGCAGCTATAGACAATATATAAATGAATGAGTTAGCTGTGTGCCAAGAAAACTACTTACCAAAAAAGGTGCTCTTTCTTCAAAGACAGGAAAATAAGCTGTATATTTTCTTAGGAACTAACTGGTTACTAGAAACTCAGCCTGTTTAAGCTAGCATAGGTAAAATATAAAAAAAAAAAAAAAATTTTTTTTTTTTTTTGAGGATTTTACAAGGAACCGATCTTGAAGACATCCAAAATGGGAAACAAACGTGCAGCCAGACCCACAAGGACCAGGTCCAGAGAGTCATGGAGATAAAGGGCTTCTTTCCTCTCCCGCGGAGCCATAGGTCAGGCCCCTTGTCGGTGTCTCTCTATGCCATTCTCCCTGCTTGGCTCTCAGTGCAAAAATGTGCTGGACGGGGTGGAACCAGTCCACTTCTGACTTTATATGAAAATTTTTGGTAGAAGAGTATCTGATTGGCTCAACGTGGCCCCAGAGTCCACCTTTGGCCAATCAGCTCTGGACTATGGGGCCAGTTTATGTGGTAAAACTGAGGAGGCCAGAGCAGGAAGCGGGGGTGAGGCCACGATAATGAGCATCCCTGCGCGTCCATCCTGCTGCCAGGAAAACTCCCAATGCTGGATATTTCTGAGATACTGGACAATTAATACAGAGATAAAACCATTCGCTGAGTGGAATAAGTCAGTCTGAGAAAGACAATTTCACTCGTATATGGAATATAAGAAACAATGCAGAGGATCTTAGGGGAAAGGAGGGAAAGCCCAATGGGAGGTCATCAGAGAGGGAGACAAACAATGAGAGACTCTTAACTCTAGGAAACTAATTAAGGGTTGCTGAAGGGAGGGGCGATGGGGCATGAAGTCACTGGGTGATGGGCGTTAAGGAGGGTACATGGTGTGATGAGCACAGGGTGTTATAAGCAGTTGATCAATTATTGAACACTACATCTGAGACTAATGACGTACTATATGTTGGCTAATTGAATTTAAATGTAAAAGTCATTTGGAGAACAATATAGTAATACTTCACCAAATTTAGCAATTGTTTTGTATATTAGCAAATATACAAAAAAATTCTGAGTCAAGTGATATAGTAATTCTGCTCCTGGGTATATATAATTCAAAAAATTTTCAGGCTGGTGAATAAGGGGGCAAGGCTGGGAATGTTCCTTTCGATACTATTTGTGGTTGTAGAAAGTTGGGATCAATGTGATCAATTATTGGGAGACTGGCAGGGGGCCCACACTGAGACGCAGCAGTGGGCAGCATCATCTTTAGTGCATAGGAGCCGGAAGGACAGCTACAAGGCGCGGTGCCAAGAGAAACATGAGAAACTACAAGGTGATTTTCACGCAGCACAACACCATCAATGTACGTTGAAAATACGCACACAGAAAACACACATATTCTGGAGGAGTCCATCCAAACAACGTGGTAACTCATTGAATTCATTCATGAGAAACATATTAGGGACCTCTGTCTATGACAGAGGCCTAGCTTGTGAGAATCCAATTCTTCCACCAAGAATAACTATATATGCTGAATAAAACATGTTTGAATGTGGCTTTACTTAGGAAAGGGATCTTCGTAGATATCCTTAAGGATCTCAGGAGATGAGATCATCCCGGATTACCTGGGTGGGTGCTTATCGGAGACAGAAGAGGAGAAGACACACGCAGGTTCTCAGGGCCATGTGAAGATGGAAACAGAAATTAGAGGGATGTAGCCACAAGCTAAGGAACGCCCAGGACCACCAAATGCAGAAATAGGCAAGAAAGCATTCTCTCCTTCAAAGGGAGCATGGCCCTGTCTACACCTTGATTTGACTTTCAGCCTCCAGAACTTTGATAGAATACCTTTCTATGGCTGTAAGCTACCCAATTTGTAGTAATTTGCTATGGCAGCTAAATGAAACGAATACAGCACTGTTTCCATTTCCCAAACAATGCACAGTTTTCTCCACCATACATTTTTTCTAATTCGTAAGTTTCTGTTCTTATGCAACAAAACGTTATTGCTGTCTTACGTGTTAGTTCTACGTATATTTAAATTTTTATTTATTTATTTATTTATTTTTAAGAGAGAGAGAGAGAGAGAGCATGAGCGCCAACACAAACAGGGGGAAGGGCAGAAGGAGAAGCTGACTCCACGCTGATCAGGGAGCCCAATGTGGGCTCGATCCCAGGACTCCATCCCCAAACTCCAGGATCATAGCTGAGCCGAAGGCAGATGCTTAACTAACTGAGCCACCCAGGTGCCCCTCTATGTATATTTGAAACCCAACAAGACAGTGTGAGTTTTGATTTGTTTATATATATATATATATATAGAAAGAGAGAGAGAGAGAGAGATATTTATCTATTTGAGAGAGAGTGTACTCATGGTGGGTGGGCAGAGGGGAGAGAGAGAGTCTCAAGCAGACTCTGCACCAAGGGTGGGGCCTTATGTGGGACCTGATCTCATGACCTTGGGTGCACCACCTGAGCTGAAACCAAGAGTCAGATACTTAACAAACTGTACCACCCCGGTGCTCCTGTTTTGTTTTGTATTTGATAATTTCATTTAAAATTACCTGACTTGCTAGATGAAAGCTGGCATCTCATTTTAATTCATATTCTTTGGGTAATATAATCGAACCATTGTTTACTTTTCTTTGTGAAATGCCTTTCATGTTTTTGTCAATTTTCCTGTTGGGTTCATTAATATTGTCTTGGTTTGTAAAATTTCTTCAGATGTAAGAGAGTAACACTTTTGTCATATGTATTTTAGAAATATTTTCTGTACTATGTTCTTTTTGTTTTAATTTTGCTTATGGCAGAGTTTCTTTTAGCACACATGCTTTAATTTCTTACTTACCTTGTATTTTGCTCATTGCTTTTAAACTCAGAAAGCCCTCCCTTCTCTAGACATAGATAGGGACTCACTTGATTTTCCTATTAATTTTTTAATAGAATAAAAATTTAACCTTTTAAAAAAGATGTTATTTATTTGAGAGAGAGTGAGCACACAGAGGGAGCGGGAGAGGGATAAGCCGACTCCTGGCTGAGCAGAAAGCATGGGACTCGATCCCAGGAACCCAAGATTTTGACCTGAGCCAAAGGCAGACACTTAACCAACTGAGCCACCCAGGTGCCCCTAAAATTTAACTTTTAACTCATTTTTCTATATTAGAGTTAATTGGGGGAGGTAGAAAACTCAACTCATTAGACTAAAAGCTTTGCCTAAAGTCCTTAAGATGGTCAACTGCATAATTTAGCTGTGGAAGCACCAAACAAAACCCAGAACAAGTCTTGGATTGAATTCCAGGGCACAAGAGAGTTTGGCTCCGGTGTAGGGCTGGTGACTCAGCTTGTCTACCAACTCATCAGATGTTTAGCCAAAGATTGTCATCCCCAACAATGGAGCTGGAAGCTTCCACCAAACTCTCCTTCCTGGGTGATTTCATTCTGTCTTGTGGGCTCTGATGGAACAATGGAAAGCAGTCAAACTTTGAGGCTGGAGAGAATGAGAAGCAGAGTCTGGGGTGAAAACTCCCTTCCCCCATTACACCAGAGAACCAGGACTCTGAAGCAGTGGGCCCTTGGGTTTGTAGACAGGAAGAGAGCACATCAGGCTTTGCTAACAGTTCCATCAGCAGCCCCTTTGCCAAAAATCAGGCCTGGGTCTCCAGCCCTACAATGCTCAGAGCTCAGTACAGGCACTAGGGCTGGTGGGGAGTCCTGGCCCTGCTGATTTTCTAAGAGTAAGGAAGGGACATCTCTGAGCACACAGGGAGGGGCCAAGAGTGGCTGTACAAACAGATGGGAACACACCTGAGTCTATACGGTGGACAGATCACCAAACACCTCATGCAACATGGGAGACATACTGGGAGCCTTGGATAAACTGAGTTCCGGTTGTGTCTTCCTCATTTACTAGCTGTGCAATCTTGGGGAAGTGACCTGCTTTCTCTGAGGCCCGATAGCACTCTCTGAAACCCAAGGCAACTGTACCAGATGTCTTCTGAGGTCCCTTCCAGCCCTGATCCTCTCTGATTCTACCACTCAAACCACCAACAGATGCTGGACAGAGAAGGCGGCTCTTACGTGGAGAAGAAGGGAGGGAGCCACAGCCTCCTGGAGTTACATGGACTCTGGGAAGCTCGAGCAGGCTGGTTTTCACATGCACATTGCATGATATAGAAAGTTCTACCGGTTTGGTACCAGCCTGTCCAGTGACACCAATCACTGATTAAATGTCTCAGCAACAAACGATAATGTTATCAGCTGTCACCATTTCAGTAATAAAGTGGATGTGCATTCAGGGCAGTGGAAATGTAATTTATCAAAATGTTATGGAACAGATGATTGCTTAGCTGTCTTGACCTTCTGCCATGGTTTCCGTAGGCACCTTTGTGTAAAATATGTACAAAACAGATTTCACACACTTCCAGCGAAAGAAAGAATGCTGCCTCCTGCTTATCCTGATTATTTGCTGTGTGTTCCCATTAATAATAGTCATCATAACATCTGCAGCAATGGTTCTTTTAATATAAGGCTGATTTGAATATTACAGTGTCACCCCACTATCAGGCATTGTACTCATTCTTGGATTTGGTTGCACTACGACTTAACACACTGGGAGGCTTCCACAACACAGCTGTCACCTGCACACCCAAGTGCCTTGTAAAACATAGACCCTTTCCCCTAACACAACATTCCTGGACTAAGTAACTATACTCAGAGGGTCCTCTCGGTGATGATAGGTCCTTCTCCCCTCTCCTGCCACTCACAGGGTTATATTCAAGTGTGTTCATTTGGCCACCTCTCTGCCTGGGAATGTTCACTCTGCTGGTCATGTATGCCTCTGGAGAGGATCCCGACAAATTTCTTTCTTATGACTGCACTTCTCTAGAAAATAATCCAGCTCTGCAGAGCGTCCTTGAACCCAAACTACTACTGGGTGTGTAGTGTATCCTGCTAGTGAGTGAGCCCTAGGAATCATAGGGACTCCCAAACACATTACATAGTGCGTGTGTGTGTTAGAGAGAGATAGAGACAAAGAGAGACAGAAAGACTCTAAGTATATTTATTTGTTCGTTTTTTGTTTGTTTTTCTGTGCGAGGAATCTGGTTTGAGGGAAGCTGAGATGACATAATCAGCATTAGTGTTATTCTCTTCAAATATTCCTAAGTATCAAGGTTCTATTTGAAAATTAAAGATCAATATTTTATGTATGTAAGTATGTATTTTTACAGATTTATTTATTTATTTGACAAGTTTTGACATATGAGATAGAGATAGAGAGAAAGAGAGAAATAGCACAAGTGTGAGGGACAGGGAGAGGAGAGAGAATCCCAAGCAGACTCCACGCTGAGGGCAGGACTCGATCTCATGGCCCTGAGATCACAACCTGAGCTGAAACTAAGAGTCGGATGCTCAACTGACTGCGCCACCCAGGGGCCCCTAAAGATCAATATTTTATGTCAAATATTCATATTCAGATCTTAATTTCAGTCCACTGGAAAAAATGGGGATAATATCACCTTGGATTGCTGTTTTGGAGATAAATCTTAATCATGTGTCAAAAATGTTATATGACTATCAGGGTGCCTGGGTGGCTCAGTGGGTTAAAGCCTCTGCCTTCGGCTCAGGTCATGATCCCAGGGTCCTGGGATCGAGCCCCACATCGTGCTCTCTGCTCAGTGGGGAGCCTGCTTCCTCCTCTCTCTCTCTGCCTGCCTCTCTGCCTACTTGTGATCTCTGTCTGTCAAATAAATAAATAAAAATTTTTAATAATAAAAAAAATGTTATATGAATATCATATATTGTATTCATATTATTTTCAGAGAAGCAGCTCAAGATATTGAAATGACAATTTTTGAGATATATAGATCACTGAAAACAGATAACCAAAAAATAGGAAAGAGGGCAACTTGAGAAACAAAATGCACTTCAGGCTATAAAATCTAGACTATTGGAAATTCAGCCTACATTAAGACTGCTTGATAACAACACCACCAACAGTCACAGTAACGGCATTTATGATGCTACCACCTACCAGGTACTTTTCGATCTTTATATATTAACTCATTTAATCCTTACAACAACCCAAGCAGGTCGTTATTATTGTGATTTCCCACTGTACAGGTGAGCATTGGCTTAAGGTTTCACAACTAGTTAGAAAGTCGGGAGACAACCACGCTGTAAGATACAGTTCTCCTCTTCCCATTGCCTTTCTCACTCCCACGCTTAAATGGCAGGAGTGCTAATCTGACGGGTCTGTCTAGTAAGGGGCCGGCTGCATGCGCTCTTCCTTCTGGCTGGAGCGATAGAGACAGCGGTAGTCCTCATCTGGAGTCTTGGCCAGTTCCATTTCTCTATCCGTGCAGGCAACCAGGTCCAGGCTAAGTGGACGCTGGCCATTTCTGTGTTTCTCTCTCTCCTGATTCTCTTCTCCTCAGGTCTGCAAATTTGATGTTGGTTTGTTTTGCATTGCAACCATTAATACCAAGATCTGAGACATGGGAGTTGAATATTGAGGGCTTAAATTGCGCAAAGCAAATCAATCTTTTGACGGAGCCTCTCTGGGCCTGCCTGGCTTCAGGAAAAAGGACAGAAGCCAGCCTCCAAGCATGTTCTGCCTTTAGGTGATATGCCAAAGCCACAGCTCACAGTCCCAGCAAACTTTCTTCCTCCCTTCCTCCAACAACTATTAATTTTGACTTGATATTCTCCCTCACTATTTCCCTAAGGTGTTTAATAAGGTTGTGGATGGAATTCAGGTATTTCTGGATCCTCTGACCGCTGTCATTAAATGCTCTCTTAACCTCAATTTGCATATCCACAAAAATCCAACAGCATGGGCTTAGGATTGATTGTTTGTTTTCAGAGAAGGGTTTGTGCTAAACTTTCATAATTCTCTCCTCTTGTGTGACCGGGGGCAAAGTCTGATTGAGTTAGAACATCAGGCTCCTCGCTGGCACAATGCTTCCTTTCTGTTCAACCTCAAGTCTTGACTGTTTTCATACTGTGTTCTGCTAACTGAACTCAACAGCCCTCATATATAAGTTTTATTAAAGGACCACAAAACTCCATTTCATATGAAATGATACTTGAAAATCTGGGCTTGAATCTTGAGAATCTCTTCTCTGTCTACAACTTGATGGTTAGTTTGGAATGGCAGGGACCATGGATTAGTTCTTGAAGCCGTGAATGATGAAATATTCTTGAATCTGTCCATTTCTGATTCACCTTTCTTTCTGAGCATTCAATGTAATTACATTTCCTCACACCCTCGAGTTAGGTGGCCCTCTGTGGCTAGTTCTTCCCAGGGGGTTGTGAGTAGACGTGTAATTTATGAACCACAACATTGCCTTGTTGGCATGATACTTTCCAGAGTTCTCTTCCTTTGCCCCGGTGAATGTAGAGAAGGCTTCATGTTGCAGGAATAGAGCCGGAAGGTGAAGTGCTATCTTGCTGGATGGGAAATAGTTGCCTTGGGAAGTCACCCAGGTAGTGCAGTTAACAGTGTACAAGTGAGAATTTCTTTTTGTGTTAGGTCACTATGGTTTGGGCTAAATCGTAAACTAGTAATGATTAATTAATAACAAATTAATATCAAATTAATCATAAATTAAGCTACAGCATAGTTTAGTCTATTCTGCTTAATACACCATGTCATATTGAAATTTTTTCACTTTATTTTATATAAGAAGAGTATTATTCTTAATTAGCTGCTATTTTACTGTGATTCTTTCTCTGAACTTTATTTATTACAACAACATTGAGGCTATAATTGACATATAGTGAACTGTACGTATTTGAAGTACACAATTTGACGAACTTTGACATATGTATACACCCAAGAAATCATGCTTGTGACCCGTTGTGAATCTTGGTTCTCTCTCTTTCTCATCCCTACACCCCCAACTCCCAACCAGACCTGCTTTCTGTCACTATTTTCAAGAATTTAATATAACTGGAATTTACTATGTACTTTTTTTGGACCTATCTTCTTTTACTCAACACATCTTGTTTGGATCCTGCCATATTGTTGTATGCAATCTTTCCTTTTAACTTCTGGTTGTGCCATTGTATAACTGTACCATGGTTAGTTCATTTGCTTATCTTGTGAAAGACATTTGAGCTTTTACCAGTTTTTGTTTATTCCAGATAAAACTGCTGGGAACATTAATGTACCAGTCTTAATATGGACATATGCTTTATTTCTCTTGGGTACATACTTCGGAGTGGAATGGCTGGATTGTATGGTAGGCATAGGTTTAGCTTTTTAAGAAACTACCAAACTATTTCCCAAAGTGTTGTACCATTTTACATCCCTACCATCAATATGGTATGGGCTGGCCTTTAATTTTGATTAAATAATTATGCTATCTCAAGGTCACAGCTTTGTTCCCAATGTTGTTAACTCAGGTTCTTGATTCTTCTTGCAATAGTGTCTTAACTGGCACTCCTCCTTCAGATAAATTGAGGTTGTCAGATAGGAACTCAGTGCACTTCCTCCCACCACTTACAAACTTAGCTCTATCAGTACCAATCATTCCTGCCCTGCCTCCTGTCAGAGCAGAGGAGCTCTGTCTCCGCCTCCTCCTGGCTGAGTCCCTCTCTCCCTGTGACACCCTGCCTAGACCCTCATTCTTCTCCTCTGAAGCCTCACCCCAACAGCCATCTTTCTTCTCTCTGCTTTCCTCATTATATGGTATTTGCCTCTAGTCTAATAATATATTCATTTTTTGCTTCTCTTTAAGAAACAAAACAAAGACTATCTTGTGACCCCTTCTTGTCCTCTAGATACTACCCTATCTCTTTTCTTTCATTTAAAGTTAAATTTATTGGGGGAAAAGTGGGATAAATTCCATTTTCCAGGTCACTGAAATCTAACTTTGATCCTGCTCTCCACTGAAGTTGCTCTCCCAGAGGTTCCCATGACCAACATGTTCCTAAATCTAACATTTTCTAAATCCTCTCTTACTTAATGTCTGGGCAGACTTTATGCAATTTGGTCACTACCTTCTTAAAACATTTTTCATTTTGGCTTTCCAAGGGTCACCCCTGGATGCTCCTCATCGGTCTCCTGTTTTCTTTTGCTTTCCTGCATTGTACTCCATATATTATTTGGCCCAGACTGTGACCTTGACCTCTCCCCATTCCTTCCCATGGCTTCACTTCTACCTTAATTTACGATGGATTAGCAAAATGATGTCTCCGTCCCAGCCATCTTTGTGAACTTCAAAGTCACTGGCTTCCTCTGAGTGACTATCCCATGGATCCTGAAATATAATATGGAGAAACTTGATTCACCACCCTGTTCCTCAAATCTGCCTCTCTCCCTATGTTCCCATCTCAGAGAATCCACCCAGCTGAATACCCTTGGCTCCTGACCTGTTTCTCAATCCCCACAATCATTCACTGAGTTGGACACCCTCTACTTTGAGATCTCTTGAGTTCATCTCCTTTTCCTTACCCTTTCTGCCCTTCTTAGCTGAGGCTCACATCACCTTGACTGGGATTGCTCCCAGGATTGGACCTGCCTCCGAAGCGGTCTCTTGGCTTTCAGTCTTTCCCACCTACAATCCATTTCCAACACTTGTTTTTTGTGACGGGGCTCCTGCCTTTCTCTCCAGATTTAGTTGCTGTTACTTCCTCTTTAACATCTCAATCTTATACAATCCAGCCATACAGAAGGGCATTCATTTTTCTAAATGGGCCACACTTTCGTGCTTCACATTGTCCGCCTGGTCTGAAATGCCGCCCTTCAATGTCCTTTGCCTTGCAAAGTTTTTTATTCTTTGGGACTTAGTTCAGTATTGCCACCCTAGTGAAGTCTTCCATAGGATTCCTCTAGCCTTTGTATGGGATTCTTACCGCTCGGATTTATTTTTATCATTGTACTTTTTCATCCATACTGCTCTCAGAGCTATGATTATTATCTTAGATGGCAAAAGAGACTTTGCAGATGGGATTAAGTTAAGGGTTTTGAGATGGGGAGGTTATCCTGGATTACCTGGGCAGGTCCTAAATGTAATCCTAAATTTCCTTATAAGGGGGAGATTTGACTACAGAAGATGGCAACGTGATCATTTAGGCAAAATAATACACTGGAGATGGAGAAAGGGGCCACTGGCTAAGGAATGCTACTCTAAAAGATGGAAATGTCAATGAACAGATTCTGCTCCCCCCAAGTGAAATTTATTTCAGACTTCTGATCTCTGTAACTATGAAAGAAAAAAATTCATGTATTTTTGAAAAGACTTTATTCATTTTGAGAGAGGGCAAGAGTGGGGGCTGGTGGGCAGAGAGAGAAGCAGACTTCCAACCAAGCAGGGAGTCTGATGGGAGCTCCATCCCAGGACCCTGAGATCATGACCTGAGCTCAAGGCAGATGCTTAACTGACTGAGCTACCCAGGCACCTGTAAATGTGTATTGTTTTAAGGATACCACGATTGTGTTCATCTGTTACAGCAGCAATAGAAAACTAACATTCTGGGCCATGCAGGACCCTTCAAGCCTTAGAGGTCCCTGCTCTAGGGCTCTTCCAGTTGTGCTCCTTCTCTTGGGGTAAAACGTCTATGTCCCCATGTTTAGGCCAGGTATCAGGTATCCAGCCCAGAGTTCTTTCCTCAAGAAATTCTTACTCAAGGCCTATTTCCAGGCTTAAATATTACTTTCCCCAAGTTTATCCTCTTGAAACAGACTGTTGGTGGTCTCATGCCTGGGTCTGAAGGGTAGTCAAGGGAGCATCTGTTCATGGAGGTGAGCCACTGTGTAGACAGTAGAATGTAGGGCACGAGGACGGAAGCCAGGAGACCAGAGAAAGGCTTCTACAGCATTTCAGGTGAGAGATGATGACAGTGATGAGATGGTAAGAAAGGCTGGACTCTAGATATATTTTGAAAGTAAAGACAATGGGCTTCACTGATACATTGAACAGGAGCCATGAGAGAAAGAGAAGGGGAAGTGTGATTCCAAAGTTTCTGGCCTGAACACCTGGAAAGATGACATTGTCATTAACCTAGATAGTAAGGAGGGGGGGAAATAGAAGGTTTTTGGATAAAGATCAGAGGCCCAATTTTAAATGCAGAAAATTTTGGATGCCCATTACATAGCAAAGTGGGTAGGTAATTCCATGTTTAAGTGAATCTTGCCTTTCTTAAAGACTATGCTTCCAGCAACTAGCATAGGGTCTTGAAACAGGGGACTGTTAATATTTGATTAGTCAGATGAATATGTGACCTTCCTCCATAGAAGTATTTCAAGACCTATTCACACTTTTGTATTCCCACATAATCAAGTTGGTTAATCTGAAGCCTATTGACGTTACACAGCCTGGCCAACTGCGTAAGCCAGGTTATTAACAACCTGATTGTTTAGTATCTTCTTGTTCTTGGCTCTCACAAACATTTTGATTAGGACTAGTGCTGAAGTTGAATATGAATACCAAATGGATTGAAGTGAGATCCATTGTCCCTGTCTTACTATCCTAGTGTTGAACTTTCTTCATTCACTGATTGCAAGGAATTTTTCTCTGTAATTATAAAATGTATAGTAATATTGACTTCTTTGTTCCATCTCGGGAATTATATTGTTTTTCTTCACCACATGTTTGGAAATGTTTACAGCTCGAGCTCTTGTTATTTCAGTATGCTTGAACGCATTCTGGATACTAATAGGGCCTGAAAGTGTCTGATGATGCTGAAAACTCGATGAAGGTTAGTTCTTCAGAAAATGTTAATGTGATGAATGAGCAATAAGGCCGATCCTCCTGGCTCTGAATTTACAGACACTATAAAACCATTTGTCTATAAAACTTCATATATTTCACAGTGTTAAAAAGGTCAGACCTCTGTTGCACGATGTTGGAGACTAGGTTGCTCATGCACATTCTCTTGGATCTTCTATAATTAAGCTATTTTTCCCCTTTATACTCCTCAAGTTTCTTTTGTCAAGTTTACCAATGATATCGACATTAAAAAATCTATAGTCATTGTCTTTAATCCTCATTTTACTTATCTTCTCAGCAACATTTGGCACAATTGACTACTTCATCCTTAAACACTTTTCCTTCTTTATTTTGGATGATTGTGCTCTTTTGGTGTAATGGTTAATTTTTCTTTTTTTTTTTTTTTAAAGATTTTATTTATTTATTTGACAGAGAGAAATCACAAGTAGGTAGAGAGGCAGGCAGAGAGAGAGGAGGAAGCAGGTTCCCTGCTGAGCAGAGAGCCCAATGCGGGTCTCGATCCCAGGACCCTGAGATCATGACCTGAGCCGAAGGCAGCGGCTTAACCCACTGAGCCACCAGGCACCCCGGTGTAATGGTTAATTTTATGTGTCAACTTGACTAAACCACGGGATGCACAGGCATTTGGTCAAGACTTACTCCTGAATTGTTTCTGGGTGAGATTAACACTTGATGGTAGAATGAATAAACAGATGGCCTTCCCTAGTGTAGATAGGCCTCATCCAATCAACTGAAGGCCAGAAAAGAATAAAAGGGCTAAGTAAGAGGGAATTTCTGTTGCCTGAATGTCTTGAGCTGGAACATTGGTCTTTTCCTGCATTTTTTAGAAACTTTATTTTTTCAGTGTTCCAAGATTCATTGTTTATGCACCACATCCAGTGCTCCATGCAATATGTGCCCTCCTTAACATCCACCACCAGGCTCACCCAACCCCATCCCCCTTCACCAAAACCCTCAGTTTGTTTCTCAGAATCCACAGTCTCTCATGGTTTGTCTCCTCCTCAATTTTCCCCAACTCCCTTCTCCTCTCCATCTCCCCATGCCCTCCATGTTATTCCTTATGCTCCACAAATAAGCAAAACCGTATGATAATTGGCTCTCTTCTTTATCCATTTGTCTGTTGAAGGGCATCTTGGCTCTTTCCATAGTTTGGCTATTGTGGTCATTGCTGCTATGAACATTGAGGTGCATATGGCCCTTCTGTTCACTACATCTGTATCTTTGGGTAAATACCCAATAGTGCAATTGCAGGATCATAGGGAAGCTCTATTTTTAATTTCCTAAGGAATCTCCACACTGTTTTCCAAAGTGGCTGCACCAATTTGCATTCCCACCAACAGTGTAAGAGGGTTCCCCTGTCTCTACATCCTTTCCAACACTTGTTGTTTGCTGTCTTGTTAATTTTGGCCATTCTCTTGCATTTGATCTCAAGATGAAACACCAGTTCCTCTTGGCTTTTGAGCCCATGGGCTCTTCTGGTTCTCAGTCCTTTGGAGACATACTGGAACAATACCAATACATAGCTTTCTTGGGTCTCCAGCTTTCTGACTACAGATCTTGGGACTTCTTAACCTCCAAACTTGCACAAGCCAACTCTTTATATAACAAATCTCTCATTCTATGTGTGTGTGTTTCTTTGCTGTAAGTGAGTTCCTTCACTAGAATTTAGCACTAAGAGCACAGAAAACTTTTTGTCTATTTTGTTCACTTCTGTATTCCAGATCTGGAATTGTGTCTAGCAAACAATAGGCACTCAACAAATACTTGTGGACTGTAGGAAGAAAAAAAATTTGCTTGTGGTATTTTCCCAAGGTCTAAGACCAATAACAACTTGTGCTCATGTGTGTATTTCTTCACAGATGCTCAGAGCATGTCCACATGTGTTAACTTATTTATTCTTACATCATCCTATAAGAGGGAGAGGAGGGGAACCATTTAACTATGACTCATATTTACTGGTGAACTGGGAATGCTTGGTTCTTAGGAGTTTTAACGCCCTGTGTTTTGAAGCTACAATCACCTCAAAAGGGGCTGCTGGGCATACCTTCACTTATCTCGTGAACACAATGTATCTTGGAATCCTGTCTTGGAAGAATTGATTTCTTTGCATTTTTCTACAAGAATGGGCCAGCAAAAATACACTCAGTTAATATGAATTTTAAACATTTAAAATTCTTTCCAGACTGAGAAAGCTATACCTAAAAGTTGTTTCAGAACTCACAAGTGCACGTGTGGTAAGAGGAAGGAAAGGTTTCAGACACTCGCTGGAGTTTGTCTTCAGAACCCAGAAACCAAGGAGTAGATTAATTTGTAGATTAATAATACCAATACCCTTTAGTATCCTATGAATACTGTTATGTGACTCTTACTCTCTGTCAGTACCCCCCCAACACTCAAATCTGTATTAAGTATTTCCATGACAATTTGTGAACAATGTGCAGATGCATATGGTTTTTGACATTAAGATTTCATAGGAGGGAGATGATACATAATAAACTTTTTAAGTAAATGTACCAATATTCCAGCTTTTAAATAGTAATCTGGTAGTCACAGGTCCCAAATTACATTTTTATTTTGTGTTTATTTGTGTACAAAATATGTTATAATTTACTGATGCATGTGCAGCAAAATATACTATCACATACAACAAAAATACACCTTTTACTCTTCTTCCCCTGCCCTTGAAAAATGGCAACACTGTTTTGGCAGTTCAGCAGCTAAAAATAAAGTGCTATAATTAAGCAGTATCATAATGTCTTCACTTGACAAATGTGATGTACAATTTGAGTACACGACCACATCTTTTGTTAGTTTTTTTCACAGAACAGGAAAGCCCACATCCTGAACCCCTTCAGAAGATACAAATATTTGTATATATATGTACACATGTATACACTGTATATGTAAAGTGCCAAAGAGCCTCTTTGTCTTTTGTGAGTTTGATGTAGTTATGTTTATTCTCTCTTCCTTTCTTTCCAAAGTCAGAATCACACCACTGGGATCTCAGAGTTCATCAGCAGGCACCGAGAAGCTCACTGAAGGGTGGCTTGTTGTGGGTGTGGTGTTGGCAGAAGGACGGAGGGAGGGTGCCTTCAGACCTCACTGGGGGACCTAGAACGGAAGGGCACTTTGGACTGGAAACAGCCACAGAACAGGAGCCACAGGGCACGCTGAATCTCCTGGTTGCGGAAGGCATAGATGATGGGATTGATCATGGAGTTGTAGGTGGCGGGCAGCAGGGTGGCGTAGGTATAGACTGCCGGGTCCTCGCGGCTGCCTACCACGCAATAGATGGCGAAGGGCAGCCAACTGGCGCCAAAAGTGCCCAGTACCACGGCCAGCGTGCCCACACCCTTTCTGGTGGCTGCCAGGTGGGGCGGCGCCAGGCAGTGCTGCTGCAGCGCGATCTGGTGCGCGTGGCGCCAGACCACCTGGCAGATGCGCACGTACAGGTGTAGCATGATGCCGAAGACCGCAAAGAACGCGGCGGAGAGCAGCGCCACGTGGCTACGCGTCAGCGGGCGCACCACGCTGCAGGTGGCGCGCTCTGCTAGGCAGTTCCAGCCGAGCACCGGCAGCAGCCCGAGGCCTAGGGACACCGTCCAGGCGGCGGCGAGCAAGATGTGCACGCCCAACAGGGTCCGGCGCGAGTAGTAGGTGAGCGCGTTGTAGAGAGACAGGTAGCGGTCCACCGTGATGGCCAGCAGGCTGCTGACCGAGGCAGCGAAGGAAGCCACGAGGAAGCCCACCGTGAGCAGGCTCACCGTCTCTGAGGGCACCACGTACTGGAACACAAAGTGAAGGATGAGACCGCAGCCCGCCAGCAGGTCGGCAGTGGCCAGGCTGCCCACCAGCACAAACATAGGCGTGCGCAGCGCGGGGGTAGACGCGATTAGAGCCACTACCAGAGCATTTTCGCCTGCAATCACCGTCCCCGACACGCACAGGAGCACGTCCCAAGGATTCACCGCCGACAGCAGCAGCCCCGGCGGCCCGGCCGGCAGCTGAGAAGACAGCTCCAGGGACACGTTAGCCGCGCCGCCGCCCCCCAGCGCCCCCGCTGCAGGGGGCCCCCATTCACCGTTGTCCCGCGCCCCTGCCGCTGTGGCCGCCGCCGCCGCTCCCTCGGCGGTCACTGCCACCACCTGGGACTCGTTGAGCGAGGAGGCGCTCGCGTTCATTGCGGCCTGTCGCTGCACCCTGCTTGGAAAAGGGAGAACAAGCGTCAGGTGTGTGATTCGAGCCTCCCGGGAACTTCCCAGGCTCAGGTGCCCGACTCCTATTGCTCATCCCACCGCAGGACCCCAGAGCAGAGCGAGGAAGCAGTATCGAGAGCCTGAAATTAGTAAATACCTGTTGAGTGACCGAGCGAGCGAGTGAGTGAAATGCACACGAATGCCCCCACAAATAGATCTGAGTTTTTGTACAGATATGTGCACGGACAGCATGCACTCGCTTGCACAAAGATCAGTCCCGTAAGTGTGCATGTAATTGCACACGCATCAGTTTGCCCCGAGCTAGGGGGTTAGGCTTTCTCCTACGGAGTCGCTGTCCGCGGTGCTGAACCCGAAGTTTCTGAGCTCGCGGAGTTCAGAGGGCCCTGAAGGCACAGAGATCCCTGAGAAAGGGGGTTTTGGGGAGGGAGGCTGAGTGTCTGTGTGCCGGAGTATGTGGAGCCAAGCGTGCCCCCATTTCTCCGGCTTTAAGGACTCATCCCCTGGCCATCCTTCACCCCTTCCCTACTTCACACCCTCAAAGTTCGTCTCGGGAGCCGGGCTGCTCACCTGGGGAGTCAGGGCTTCAGGAAGTCGCTGATCATGAGCGCTGCAGCGGGGCGCCAGGCTGCGCTCCCCGCGCGCGCGGCTATGCCTGCGGGGCGACAGGGCCCGCGCGGAGCAGAGCGCCGGGCTCCTATGGCTGTGCTGGCGCCGCCGAGAGTGAGAGACACAGTCAGAGGCAAAAAAGGCGGCTACGAGCGCGCCCGCTGGAGACTGACAGGCAGGGCGCGGTGACGTCAGGCTCCCGGCTCCTGGGTGCGAGGCGGCACTCACTCTGTTTCACCGCCCATCACTAACCCCCCACCGCCATCCCTCCACCCCCAAAGTATGTCTCAGAGGGTTCAAGGAGGGAGCAGAAGCCGGAGAGGCCACCTCCAGTCCAAAACGTCCAGGAGTGGGATAAGGGAACGAGGAGAGGGAGAGAAGAATGAAGTCTTTGAGGAGGGTGAGCTGGGAGGGGAGGGGTCAGGTGTGACCGCTGAGCCCACGGTCAAAGGTCACTGAGAAGCTCAGGTGGGTGTTTACGTCCGGAGAAGGAGGAGATTAGGGCAGGGAGGTCAGACCACTCAGTTGCTACCTTTGCGCCTGGGTGGCTCAGTGGGTTAAGCCGCTGCCTTTGGCTCAGGTCATGATCTCAGGGTCCTGGAATCGAGTCCCACGTCGGGCTCTCTGCTCAGCAGGGGGCCTGCTTCCCTTCCCCTCTCTCTGCCTGCCTCTCTGCCTACTTGTGATCTCTCTCTGTCAAATAAATATATAAATAATCTTTAAAAAAAAAAAAAAAAAGATACAGCATTCTGTTGCGGGCAGGAATGAATGAACCAGGGGGAAAATGAGCTTTTGAGAGGATGTTTGTGGTGGGTGTCAGTCGAGTAGAGCCAGAGGAGAAATGTAGAGTTGAATAAACAAGGAAAAGATGGGACATTTGAGGAAAATAGTCTTTTTGGAAGTTACCTGTGCAATTCCTCTCTCTTTCCCTCCATTCCTTCCTCTCCCTCCCCAAGGTCTTTCTGGAACTCTACACAGCAGGTTTTACCATGATTTCCCAGCTCAGTGTTTCCCAGTTTCGGTGTGGATAGTGCCCTTGGAACCTGCTCTTCAATTAAATATCAGGTCTGTGTCTTTTCAGAAAAGAAGAAAACAGCAAAATGTGATTTACTTTCCTGGCAACAGACTTTGCCCTGTTAATTAGTACCCTATAAAACAAATTACAGGATGAAAATAGTGATAACTCAGCTGCACCAGACTTCAGTAGGCAGGAGTTTTATTTTCAGCCCAGATAAATCATTCTTTTGGTTTAAAGGTGTTTTGTTTTGTCAGTAAAATACAGGTAGTAGACTTCTTCTTTTATTCAATCAGTCAGAATCTCCAATAGTTATACTTGGGCAAAAGCTGAAATAATTGACCTCTTCGAAAGCTCTAAAATAAATGATTGCACAGTGGCATGGTAGCAAAGTAGTAGACTTCTTCTTTTATTCAATCAGTCAGAATCTCCAATAGTTATACTTGGGCAAAAGCTGAAATAATTGACCTCTTCGAAAGCTCTAAAATAAATGATTGCACAGTGGCATGGTAGCATAATACCAAGTGCACAGCCATGACTTTCAGGGACCACATGCTCTGGGAAAAAGTAAAAATAGACAATATTTGCTATTGGTGCTTCCCCTACTTTTCCCTCTTCCCTTTCCTGGCTTCACTTCGCCTCTAGCCCCATGGGCTCTACAAAGAAAAATCAAAACAAACAAATCAAAACTCAGACTGTGTATAGGCTGGTGTGGGAGGTAGATTTTTACTCTGTTTTTTTCTCTTTAGACATAATCCCCAGGTCCAGACTCCTTCTGGACACCTTGCCTCAATACAGCTGAACTTAACTAGAGGAAAGAAAGACAACTATAGGACCATTTAATTCTTGGCTGTGATAGCCAACATTGGACCATAGAATGTGTTTATGCACAATTTTTCTATTTGGGAGGTTTATAAAATTCTCCATCTACCATTTTCATGAATCCCCAAACTGATGAAGTTTCAAGTTTCTGAAAAGAGTTTCGGTAAAAGATTCTCATGTAAAAGCCAAAAATGTTGTTGCAGAGCTGTCAAATGAACTGCCAAAGCACTATAATAACACGTTAATTACAAAATTTCCAATCAGATAAAGGCCCAAGAGGAGGAGAATCCTTCTCAATGTCTATATGTGTTACATTTTTACACACAATGCAGTCGAAAGTGTGAGATTCGCCTTGAACACCTTGAGGCTTTCACCATTGCTAAGAGTGAACTTTTTGGTGGTTTCAAGAGGAAGACAGCATGTGTAGAATTATTTACATAAATGCTGGTTGAGGGTTTGTAGACTGTCTTTTCGTCATGCCAGTTTGTGGTTACTTCTCTCAGTTGCTAGGCTGAACCTTGAAAGTAGACAGAACACCTTATTTCAAGCTCCTTCTTATCTCCCCTCCTTCCTGTGAGGCAGAAGATGGGAAAGAAGAAAGGTATGTTATGGTTATAAATAAATATTATAGGTACTTCATTATCTACTCTGCCAACAGCTCCTCATAAGTATTTGCCCCTCCAGTGGTCTTCTAAAATGTTTAGCTTATGAGCATTTTCCATTCCCAGCCCAGCTTTTGGAGGAGATCAACACTGGACCCATGACTAGATAAGACCATCCAGCTATTCTCTGTTGAGCTGGTGACCAGATTCTTCTTGAAAATTTGAATTAAGACACTTTGTGACAAGGGTCAGTCAGTGTTGACTTTGGATATAAAAGATCATTAAAAGTTAGTGTTGGAGCACTCCTGTTGAGCCTTGTGTGAAATGAGTAATCAGAGGAAACCAGGTGCAATGAAAGAAAAAAGCAGATGTGTAGAAGAACAGAGATGAAGATCAAATGACAGAGAGATGGAGGGGGTGACTGTAGTTGCTGAGTGTCTTATTCCTGACTCTGGGAGCCTGGGTCCCTGGATGCCTTGAAATTGCCATTTGTATCTTTACTATAAACCTTCCTAATCTTGAGCTTCCTTGAGTGAGTTTCTGTTCTGTGATCATTGATACTTGATGAAAAGTATCATTCATCTACCAGCTTGTCTGGTTTCTGGTTATGTTTTGGGGCAAGCAAAATTTGGTTTCTGGCTTGTAGTCACTCATCATTGCCAACTCTGGTGCATGCCCATCATATCCTCTGGTGCCTTTCTATTCTAGCATTATCTAAGCACTAACACGAGAATGCTTTCCTTGTCTGAGGTTATGCCCAGAGATTATATCCTCTCAATAACAACTCTTTCTCTGGCTCCCCTGGGTAACTTTTGCCCACTTCAGCCTAAGCCAGTGGTTCCCAACACTGGCTATGCATTAGAATTACCTGAAGAGCTTTTAAAAACTATTCCTTCCTGGATCCCTCACCCAAAGAGTCTGATTCATTTGGTCTGGAATGAGGATTGAGCATCAGATTTTCTAAAGAAGCTAATAGAAAGCCAGGGCCGCGAACACTTGTCTCAGCAATTGTACAATCTCCTTCCTTATCAGTTTAGCATGCAAATGAAGTGGTGAACTGGAGTTTGGAATAATCACAACAAAAGAATTTTGGCAAAATCCAGTCACTTAGTTTAATTTCAGATTTAAGGCACTAACTAGATCTCCTCTACAAACCTTTAGCTTTCCACACCCACAAGAACCTCCATTATGGCCCGAGATGATTGCTGACACTTGGTTTCCTGTGGGCTTTGATGAACTCAGTGGCTCACATCAGGGATATTTAAACTATGGTTGCCCTGGACCCTCTATTTTTCTGTAGAGGTACAGAATACTCTCGAGATACCTCAGCATCTGCCTCCTTCCTAGTTCTGAGTTCACAGCCATTTCCCAGGTGTGCCCTCTCCTGGCCCAGATTTTTGCAAACCAATTCTGTTTTACAAAATTAGAGCTGCAGTCAGTCAAGCTGTCTAAACCTTATAAAACTAGGTTGGAAAGACCCATACTAACAATTCTGGCCCATGTTTCTGAGCATCTGTAGACACCCACCCACATACACACATACACACACACACTCAATCTATGTTCTTAGAGGCAAGCAGTCTAGTTTTCTACTGGAAAGTCTAAGTCTATTCGATGGTACACAGATACTTATGCTGACAGCTCAGGAAGAGAGCAGGTGTTTAGTTAGGCATATGAGACTGTTATTAAGAAAGATTGTTGCTGAAAGAGGCAGCAATCACAAAGGACCATTGAACAGCCGATATCGTTTGTCCAGGTCCAGCATATTGGATGGAGTGTAATCTTTTGGGGACACATGCTGAGGCAGATGAATGATATTCAAAATATCTTCATTTCTCTGCTCTCACTGCTTCAGGGTTTCCTCTCCCCCTCAGACACTGGACATGTGTCATGAAGCCCAAGGCACCTATCTACTGCTTCTCTATGCCCAAACACATTAGGGATATTCCTACTTCATGCCAGGTGAATAGCCTTTACTCCAAGGACTGTTATTCTGGGAGGTCAGCATAACCTGATGTTCCCACCAAATTTAGAAAAGGAAAAGACCACTATTATTATCATTACATGTCCACAAGATGTAGAACATTGGGCAGGGCAGTTGAAATTTTTTATTTAATTCAGTGGTGAGCAACATTTTTTTTTCCCATCGGAAACAAATTAGGAAAAATAGTAGCATTTAAAGATATTATGTCCTTTTTCATAGAGAGCAAAAATAACTTTCATGGAGTTTCATGGGGGATATGCATAATGTTACAAGTTAGATTCAGTTAGACTAGATTAGTACTGACTTTTTGAGCATGAGAATGACAAAGTTGGCTCTACTGGTATTTTTGAGAAGTAACACAGAAGAAATCTTCTCTGCTGTGCCCTACATTTTCAAGGTGCTTTGGACCTCACAAAGCAGGTTCATACACTTTATCTCATTTCGTTCTTTAAAACAATTACATGGATTTGGGGGTTATTTACCTTGCAGCTGGGGCAGCTGAAGTTCAGAGGGGTAAAGTGGGTTGTTCAAGGGCACACAGGACACCAGATGTATACTATGTATAAGATATCAGCAATATTATGAGAAAGCAAACAAATATCGATTCAATATACACAAAGGTGTGTCGACTCCAAAACTCTAAGAGGCTTTACTTGAAATAGATGTATTCAAAATGATAGAGGTTGTATTTTATAACTTCAGTATTACTATGAACAGCTGTTTATAGATGACCTTGGCTGCCTTATAAGTTCCTTTTTAAACGTATTGTAAAAAAAAAAATTAAAGGGAATTTTGAAAGATAAACTTTCACCCACATTCCCATCAGGAACTAGGATTGTTTCCCCACCCCCACCCCCAGATCATAACTTCTTGAGGGTTGAACCAGTTCCAATGAATTTTTCCATCAGTATAATCTATCTGGTACAGAGTAGATACTCAATAAACATCTAATGAGTGACTTTTCAGAATTTACCACACACATACATATCTTATAAATAATGCATATCCTAGGTATATAGAGCACAATTTAAATTTTCACTTCATAATAAAGAGTATGCTATAAATATTTTTATATGTTACATTATAGTTATTTTATAATTACTTTTGTTTACTCATTTACTCAATAAACATTTATTGAGCAGCTACTACATAATAGACATTGTGCCAGAAAGTGAAGATACCAAAATAAGTGCCTATCCTCAGAAACAAGTAAATATATCCTATGAAAACAGTGTGGAGTAAAGGGGATACTCAGGAGGAGACTCTCACCCCACCTGGAGAGTCAGGAAAGGCCTCTCTGAAGAGATGATGCCCGAGCTGAGTTTTGAAGGATGAGTAGCATTTAGATTAGGAAGACATCGAAATTTTCCAGGCAGAGGGAGCTGTAGGTGCAGAGGCATGAGGTCAAAGGCACTCGGCACAAGTCACTGGCCTGTGGGTAGTCCATTGTGGCTGGTGTGTCAGACAAAAGAGCAAGAGATACACCAGATAGTTGGAACCAATTCATGAAGGGCTTGGCCTCCTATGTCATAGCAAGAGTTGGATTTTATCCTGAAGGTGATGAAGAGCCTGTGGCAGATTTTCTTAAGCAAAGGGTGATTGATATCATCAGATTGGATCCCTCTTACCTACCAACAACTGTATGATGAATGGAGTAGAGAAGGCTAAGAGTAGAGTCAGGCAAACCTGTGAAGAGGCTGCTGTAGGAATCTATATAAGAGATTCTGGGGGCGCCTGGGTGGCTCAGTGGGTTAAAGCCTCTGCCTTCAGCTCAGGTCATGATCCCAGGGTCCTGGAATCAAGCCCCACATCGGGCTCTCTGCTCGGCAGGGAGCCTGCTTTCTCCTCTCTCTCTCTGCCTGCTGGTGATCTCTGTCTGTCAAGTAAATAAATAAAATCTTAAAAAAAAAAAAGAGAGATTCTGGGGACCTATCAGGGGGGACTGATGGAGGAGATTGGAGGAGTTGATGGATCCATTGCATGTTTTGGGTATTATATTAGTTAAAGCAAATCTAGATGCTGTGAAAGATACTTCTCCATATCTTGGTGACATAACATACTAGAAGGTTGTTTCTTACTCACATGAAATTCAAAACAAGTTTTTTGATGGGCAGACAGCCTTTTGCGTAGTCAGTCCAGAAACCCAGCTCCTTCCATGTTTAGTTCTACCCTCCTCTAAGACTTCAAATTTTCAACATTCACCATTTTAGCATTTTCCCACTCCGGTAATTAGGAAGTGAGCTTGGAGAATTCTATCTGGAGTATTTTATGGGGCATGCCTGGGAGTGGGTGGGGAGGTAGACAGACACAGATAAAGGGAGAGAAGGTATCAAGGATGACTTCCAGTTTTTAGGTGTGGACAGAAGTAGGCCTGGAGAGAGGCAGTGTGGCAATTGGGAACATACTGAGTTTGAGGTGGGACAACCAGCTGCAAATCTCCAGTAAAGATGAATAGAGGAGTTGTTCTAAAACTCAGCAGGGGGTGTAGATTGGAAATATAGGTTAAGATACTATATAATAATAATAATAATAAGGGGCACCTGGGTGGCTCAGTGGGTTAAGCCTCTGCCTTTGGCTCAGGTCATGATCTCAGGGTCCTGGGATCCAGCCCCACATCGGGCTCTCTGCTCATCAGGGAGCCTGCTTCCCCCTCTCTCTGTCTGCCTCTCTGCCTACTTGTGATCTCTCTCTGTGTCAAATAAATAAATAAAATCTTTAAAATAATAATAACAATAATACCATTCATTGAATTTGTACCATTTACTATGGTACTCTAAGGGGTGGATCCTGTTATACTTCTCATTTTATAGAAGAGATGCTGAGGCCTGAGGGTGAAGTAACTTTGACATATGGTTGGAAAGTGAGAGTCAGAATTTGAACCCCATTCTTCTGACTCCAACTGAAGGGAGTTGATAAGCCTAAGCAAAGGAGACTAGAGACAGTCCCTTGGGGGAATACAGTCTTTGCTGATGGGGAGATGAAGAGGTCACCACGGAGCAAGTTGAGAAGAGCCATCCGAGAAACAGGACATATCATGGAAACTCAGCCTCCGTCAGGGAGTAGGGAGTGGGTGTGGAAATCAAAGAAAGAGTGAATTTCAGGAGGAAGAGAGTCACATTATATCCTGAGAGGTCAGGGAAGAAAAAGGTGTTAGCTGAACACTTTCCAGGAGGTTACTGGTGACTTCACTGAAGGTGCAGGAATGGGGGCGGGCGCAGCACATCTTGAGTAAATGGACTGTAAATGCAAGGTGAGAAGGAAGAGTGCAGATTGGCTCCAGGGAGAGGAGAGTAATAGGGCCCTAGCTAGATAGAGATGTAGGTCCAAGAGTGAGGTTTTCCTTAAAACTTTGAAGAGAAAAGAGACAGCTGAGTGGCCAAAGTTGATTTCAGAGAGAGTAGCTATTTGAGGGGGTGAGATGGAGGGGAACAAAGATATAGAGGGTCTGGAAGAAAGGTGGAGGGGCAGGAATGACGAGAGGTCCAGCTGGAGCCACACACAGGAATTTTAAGTGGGGAGCCACAAACTCAAGACATCGCCTTCTAATTCTTTGTGAAATTTGAGGAGGAGGACCCCAGCTAATGGATGGTAAATGGAAAGGGTCTTTACGGTTATCATTTTGATGGCTATACAATATTACATTGAAGACACAGAGTGGCATTTAATTTACCATTCTCCTGCAGTTAGACGTTTAGATTGTTTATATGTTTGCTATCGAAGATAACGCTGCAAAGATTACTTTCATGAGCATAATTGTTTTTATTTGATTTTATTATCTCAACATGAAAATTGTCAGCCAAAGGGCAGACACATTTTCATGGCTCTTGAAATGCAAGGCCAAATTGCTTTTCAAAATGACTATAATAATTTAGAATGCCAATAGCCCTCTGTGAGTATACAAGTTTCTCTGCAGCTTTTATAGCACTGGGTTTTATTATTTTAAAGTGTTCTTTCAGTTCAAAGGGTATAATGGTATCTCATTAATGATTTAAATTATATTTATATGATTTCCACTAAGATAGACCATTTGTCTCTCTTTCTCTAAGCAACTTGAATTTTCTCTTATTTGAATGATCTATTGTTAACCTCTGTCTGTTAGGACTTAAAGCTGGTCCTATATACCTGATCAAGTCTACTGTAGATATTAATATTTTGCATGTCAAACTTGAGGAAAATGTTCCCTTTTTTCCTCTTTACTTTTGATTGTTCAAGAGTATTGAATTTTTATAAAGTTTTTTTTTTAAATAACATATATTTCAGTGTCTAACCTAAGAAAGGCATAACATGACTTCAAGAGTAGAGATTTTCTGACATTTACTGGAGAAGAGAGAAGACAGAGATCTTCTGGGGAGACAAAAGTTCCCAGGAGGGGCTGGACCCTATGGATGCTGCAGTCTCCTCGGAGTAGCAAAAGCCCAGCTCTTTGGCCAAGGTCGGTATGTCTACCCATGGAGGGTATAGGCACGTGAGGACAGCAGAGACTTTGGGCAGGCCTGGGAGACCATGGCTCTTAAATTATGGCACAGAGCTCCTCAGGGAGGTCAGAAATTAGGACCTCAGGTACAAGGGAGGCCAGTAGGCTCTGGGTAATTAAAGAGCCCAACCCAGTGGGAGCACAGTAGAGACTAGCCTTGGACAAGGTGGGCATCTGGTTGGAACACAACCCACTGGAAACTCTGAAAAGAAAAGAAGCCCTAAACAGAGGGAAGTAATTACAGGAGAAGAGGAGGGGGAGAGGAATCATATTCACTTAGACGCTTGCCATGGGCCATGGGCCATGGGCCAGGCACATCATTTTGCCCACCCATGGCCCTGTGGGACTGTTGTTTATCACTCCTGCTTAACACATGAAGAAAAGAGGCTCAGGGGGGCTAGGGAAAATTCACTGCTACACAGCTTCTAAGGGGGGACCCATTTGGTTCCCAAAGTCTCACTTCCTTCGAGAACATCTTGGCTCTAGAAGGGGAACTGAAGTGTGGTCCATGCAATGTGTGGTCTGGGGACAAGGGAATCAGTTAGGGGCAGTGAGCAAATTTTGGAGGGTCCCCTAGGTCAAGTGGAAGAATTTGGATTTCATGCAGGAGGAAACAGAGACTCGGGGCAGATTCTGAGCGGAGAGATGATTTGAATTGATGCTTCGGGAAGACAGCGGGGAGTGGAGAGCAGAAAGGGCCTGCTTTTCTGTGACACACTTGTGGAGACCGAGCAAATAAATCAGGCCCAGTCCAGGAGAGCAAGTGGGAACGGATACTTCTGGATTGAGCTAAGATAACTCCATTCTGGAGGCTTATCTGAAATGCAATCCTCTGATCTTTTGAGGTTTCTAAAACCTGGGAGAGGTTGCTAAGGGAATAAAGCCCTAAGTATCATAAACAGCAGAATCCTTAAAATATTTTTCCCAAAATATCATGAGTTCAATAATCCAGCTAGCAGCACTGGAGGGTTTGGGGGGAGAGGAGGAAGCCTGCGGGGCTCTGCCCTCTTCCCCTCCCTCTGGCCATCTTTCCGTGTACACAGGGGATAATCCTCACCCGGAGTCCTTTTTCTGCCTGCGTCCTCAGGGTGTCAGGGGCCCGAGGGGTTCCTCCAGCCAGAGACCCGGCCCTCTCGTAGGTTCTCACACCCTCCCGTCTTTTTACTTGATGTAGAATTACATGCCTACCCTGTACCCCAAACTGAATGATGCTTCCATCAGGAATAATTGATTTGAATGACACTTATAACATGCTTATTTTCTTTTTTTTTTTTTAAAGATTTATTTATTTATTTATTTGACAGAGAGAGATTACAAGCAGGCAGAGAGGCAGACAGAGAGAGAGAGGAGGAAGCAGGCTCCCTGCTGAGCAGAGAGCCCGATGTGGGACTCGATCCCAGGACCCTGAGATCATGACCTGAGCCGAAGGCAGCGGCTTAACCCACTGAGCCACCCAGGCGCCCATATAACATGCTTATTTTCTTAGGTGGAGGTGGGTTAATTAGATTTTTCTTTTGAACTTTTTTTTAAAAAGGATAAATATCTACATATAATCATAAAGAGACATTTCTAAAATGAAAATAACAACAACAACAACAGCAAAAAAAAAAAAAAACCCAACGGTATACACTGTGGACTCAGTTTTGTAAAAGAAATTATAAATATGTATATGTATATATATGCCACACGTCAAATGTTAACAGTGATCACCTCTGAGTGGAGGCTAGATTTATCTTTTAAAAAAAATGTGTCATATTTAGCGCATTGGCAGAAACCAATGGCTATCTCCCAGTATCTATTCCCTTTTTATTTTATAGTAATGGAACCTCCCATTCTAGCTGATTGTTAGAATAAAAAGCATATTTCTAGGCATCCCTTTTAGCAAGGTGTGGTCATTTAATTGCTCTGACCAGTGAGATGCAAATGGATGTGTTGTATGGACCATCCAGAAAGTGTTCCTGAAAGGAAGGGGTTTGTCCTTCTTCTTTCTTGCTTGCTGGAATTTAGCGTGATGGCTGGAGGTGGAGCAGCAGCTATCTTGGGTCCTGAAGCTGAAGGTGTTGGAGCAACAAGAGAGAAGAAGCCTGGGTCCTTGATGATCATGGAGTTACTATACTAGCTCCGGACACTCTATACCCACATGAGACAGAACAATTTTTCCTCTTCTGTTTTGCTCAAGTCACTATAATTCAACTTTTCTGTCACTTGACAGATTGATAAAAACACAGATAATACATTTGTTATTTTTTAAATCATGAAATACATAGGGGTATATTGAGAATTCGAGTCCAGGTCTTATACATGAAATGATTTCTCTTGCTGCAAATTTTTTATTGAAACCATTTGTCCCAAGTTTCACTCATACCTGTTCTCACACTCCACTCAAACAACTGTGTCAAGTCAGCACTTAATACTGTGTTCAGTTTTTATAGAAAGGACACATTGTCTCATCCCTTGTCCGTGGTGTCTTAATTTTAATTCAAAAGGCTTCACAACCATCCTGGGAATAAGATATTGATGGGACTCCACTGTGATAATTTGGGGATATTTGTAGTAGCCTTTTATATTACTGAACACACTGTAAGTTGTGACAAAACCAAAGTTAAGGTGGTCTAGATGGCCCTTTTCCTGCCCAAGTGAGCTGTTTCTATCAAGATATTGAGACTGGGGCTTATGAGGACCAAGAGAAGTCAGTGTGTGTGTGTGTGTGTGTGTGTGTGTGTGTGTGTGTGTTTGGTGCAGCTGTGTGTTACACATGCTATACATCTGGTTATGTAGGGCTCATGTGCTGTGGGCACATAGGTGACATGTTTAAGAGGTGTCTGCGTGTGTGTATGCATGTTTTGTAGGCATGCATTTTTTGAGCCTGTGTGTTATCCAAGGATGTGTGCCTATGGGGATGTGTACTGCACACTTGTGTCACGTTGGTTGTGTGTGCATGCATGCATATTATGTAGGTGTGTGTTTGCAGTTTCTGTGTGTGATCACATGCTTGCACACACACATGTGCAGTGCTGTGTTATATAACTGGGACAGAGGAGGTAGCTGGTGTTCCTGGGTCCTAAGGAAGGTTACAGTTGATTCGGAAGCCATGCCGGAATCAGTGATATGGAAGAAGGGAAGAACCCAACCCCCACCCCTTTCCACCAATATGCTTCTAGATCAGACGTGTCCCCATTCATTCCTAATAATAACACACTGTTTCCATTATGTTTACTTATCTAAACTGTAGGCAAATACCAGCAATTTGGTTTTAAGTTGGCTTCAGTGCGGCTGGTACTTTTGCTTTTGCTGCTTCAAATGACTAAAGTCATTTTTTTTAAATTAATTTTTTCCAGGCGCGTTTGTTTACACTGTGAAAGGAAAATTATCTTGAAACATAAGGAATACTTAATATAACAAAATAAAAGGGAGCTATCAGATGAAGAAAAGCAGATGTCACTGAAGCATAGTGTTGATATTTCGGCTATTCTCACATGTTTGGTGTGAATAACATTCTTCAGCCTCCCACACATTACCACTACCTCCCCCAGAATGTTCCATCATCTCATGAGGCTGCTGGGTGACTCAGTCAGTTAAGTGGCCAACTCTTGATTTCCACTCAGGTCATGATATCAGGGTTGTGAGATCGAGCCCCTTATAGGGATGTCTCCAGACTGCAAACATAGGATCATTATCATGGACCATTATGCACATAACCCTATGAGAAATAGTGTTGCCTACATTTTAACCTGGGGTTGAAAGTCCCTACTTCAAGTTTCCGTAAGTAGTAATTGTTCACGTTGGGGTTTGAAAGCAGGCAGTTTGGTTTTAGAACTCTACTCTTAACTACACCTCTCCCCTGCACACTTGCAACGTGGACCCCACAGGAGCCAGGTGGGGTGTTATGGAGGCACAGACGACACCTGTTCTGAAGAGGCTCAGCTCATGACTATACGTGGCCAGTAGCCCAGCATCTTGGCGTGAAGCTGCTGTTCATCTTATTAGGAAAACTCTCATGAAGTGAAGAAAACTCTCTTTCCTTCTGGAAAGTATTTAAAGTGTTGACCGGTAGCGTAGAGAGAAACATGGACCTGTAGAGAAGATCTCTCTCGGCTCTCACAGGTGAAAAGAGAATCCACTGGGACGTCCTTTGGGCTCTGAACCAAGAACCAGAAACTGACCATGTCTCACCTCCTCCAAGGCTAACTAACTCTGACCATTCTATTCTCAACGCTGACCAAGTTCATTCTATTCCTGATAGAATAAAGCTTTTAAGATGAAAATTAGATTCTGCCCCTCCTCTACTCCAAAGTCTCAGTGACTCTTATCTTTGAGGCCCAACAGTGGCCATATGGGCCCTAATGGCTGGCTGTCCCTCTTCCCTCTCTGAACACAGCTACTGTTTTCCTTTGCACTAACCCCACTTCAGCCTTATTAGTCTTGTTCCACCTCCAACACACTAGACATACTCCCAACACAGAGCCCTTGTGCTGGTCATTCCCTTTGCCTGAATGTTATTCCCATAGATACCATGGTTAACTCCCTCACTTCCTTCAAGTCTGCTCAGAGTCACCTCCTCCATGAGGCCTGCTATGACTACTCTATTTAAAATTGCAACTTGTATTCCCATCCTTTACTTTCCCCTTTCCTACCTTTTCCTGCTCTACCCTTTCCCCATGGTCCTTTTTCAACTTTTAGCGTACTATATAATTTAATTATTATGTTATTGTTTATTGGCACCCCCTCCCCGCTAGAATATAAGTTCTTTGAGAGCAGGGATCAATGCATCATTTCCTAATGTATTCCAAGCACCAAGTACAGGGCCTGAAACAAGCTACTGCCTCAGTAAATGTACACGGAGTGAATGAGGAGGAAACCTGCAGCCTGCAGACATTCTCCTCTGGGGAGATTTTAGGAAGCTGTTAAAGTCCAGATGAGGAATGGTCCAGGGCTGGTGACAGGGGAGGGCTGACAAATCTTCCTGGCTTTAGTGGGAAGCCCCGTGTGAGCTGCACAGGGAGGGCAGGAGTGGGTTGAATCATTACTGTATCTGTACCAGGGGGAAGGGTTTTATCATAGCTTATCACTGCATCTGGACACTTTTTGAAATAAATACACTAAGAACAGGATGCTCTTGGAAAGTGCCATTTTGTCTTATTCATGAAGACTGTCTTAAAGGAAGGAATGCATGGCAAATGCTTGGCCCTGTGCTTGGCACATTGTAAGTGTCCCATAAAGATTGGTTGCTATCATGGTTATCTACCTTCCTATGTATAAGGGAAGCCTGGTTATTGCCGTGAGCTTTGCTCCCTGTTTTTCAAAAGCAATTCCCTTTCTGCCTCCTGACCTTGGAGCTATGCTTGGGCTCAGCAACCAAGTTCTGTCCAGGAAGCGACGGAAGCTGAGATGCACTATAGGTAAACCCACCAGTCTGCTAAGGACATTTGGCTCTGCCAAGGGGACATGCATGGCCATGAGGCAAGACTGGGGAAGCACATCGCCTCTTTCCAAGCCCAAGGGGATCACTGATAGATCACTCTCTGGTTCAGTGGTCTTCTAATAGTTGGAGGGACTGAAGGATAACTGGGCCAGTTTCTTCAGCATTCAAAGATTCCATCACTTAAGAACATCTGTCTCCCCAGACCATCTCTAGGTACCAGGCCACATGTCTTGGTAGCCCATGCAACTTGTCCCATATGCCCTTCATATGTTGGCATAGGCTTTGTTCTGGGGTAATAGGAGTAGAACAGGGTTCTATTTTCATGATGTTTCCTGTTGTTTTTTTCAGGGTGGGGACATAAAACCTCACAAATTTATTATCTCTAAGTTCTGTAGGTTATAAGTCCCACATGGATCTCATTGGGCTAAAGTCAAGGAGTTAACAGGCCTGCATTCCTTCCTAGAGGCTCTAGGGGATAACCTGTTGTTGCTATGGTTGTTGTTGCCTTTACCAGCTTCTAGAGTCTCTCCTATACTTCTTGACTCCTGGACCTTCTTTCTGTCTTCAAGAGTAGCCATGTCTCCCATCCCCCTGCCCCTTCCTCTGTAGTCACATCTCCCACTGATGATGATCAGGAAAAGTTCTCTGCTTTCAAGGATTCTTGTGATTATGATGGGCCCACCTGGATGATCCAAGATACTCTCAGTTAGTCTCTAAGAACGTAACCTTAGTCACATCTTCAAGGTCCCTTTTGCCATGGGAGGTGACATATTTCCAGGTTCAGAAATTGGGATGTGGATATCTATGGGGGTCATTATACTATAATTCTGAGGCCCATCCTCCCTGCCTTCCCACCCCCATTTCTGAAACAAACACTGACTTTCTCAAAAGTTGATTTCAATTACGAGTTGTACAATAACACACCGGCTGTCTGGCAAACTCATTGATCAAGAATCGAGACAACTGATGTTCCACATTTTATGTGCAACAGTTCTTGCTCATTGCCATAGCCAAATCTCTTACCAGAAGCTATTTTTAATTTCTTCACAATGAGGATAAGCGTCAATTGTATTTTGAGGCTGCGTTTTAGAGAGCAAAGAAAGGGTCTGTGGTCATGTACGGAAAGGACAGCTGGCATCCTGATGGCAAAGACAATTAATAACCAGACACCAACTCTGTGAGTAGCATAGCTGGGACTTCACTGCAGGAGCAAACATCCCTCCAGCTGCAGACTATCTGGAGCGCTTCCTCTCATAGCACTCGCACTCATGAGGATGACCTGGAACGCATCAAGAGAAAGTTAATTCAGGGATTCCTGGGTGGCTCAGTGGGTTAAAGCCGCTGCCTTCGGCTCAGGTCGTGATCCCAGGGTCCTGGGATTGAGCCCCACATTGGGCTCTCTGCTCAGTGGAGAGCCTGCTTTCCCCCCTCTGCCTGCCTCTCTGCCTACTTGTGATCTCTGTCAAATAAGTAAATAAAAAATCTTTTAAAAAAAAGAAAAAAAGTTAATGCAAGCACTTTTTGGGGGGCTGGAGAATGTGGTATGTGTTTTAGAACTTCTCATTACATTTGTTAATATAAAAATACTTCACAAACAATGAATTCTGTTATGCTGAAAAGAAATTAAAAAAAAAAAAAAAACTTCAGAGCCGAAACTACAAGAAACTCAGCTACTTAGGGATGACATATTTCCTGGGAGCACCTGAAGGCCAAGATTGCTCTGTTTGTGGGAAGTAGCAGTGACCTGAGGGTTCACACAAGTGTGGCTGTTGGAGCCAGTAACATCCTATGACCCCTGAATGGCTCTCTCAGGTATATTTGAAGATATTCTCAGTCTATAGAGACTTTGCCATGTTTTATAGGCTAAAAATCTGGGAGTTGACCTTGACCAGCTCTTCCCCTCATTCCATTTCATCTTGCTGCATCTTATTGCATCTTATCTCATTTCAACCCATTACTTACTTGCTTAATTAATCTATCCAATGTTGAGTGCCCACTGTGTGCCAGGTCCTATTCTAGTGCTTGGGATATATTAAAAAAAATACAGCAAAATCCCTCCATTTCTTATATTCTAGTGAGGGAAGATAGACAACACACAAAATTTATAGGTAATTACATGGTCTGTAAAATGATAAGTTCTATGAAGAAAAACATAACAGAGAAGAAGCCAAGAGAGTGCTCAGCTTTCTTTTCATTGAGAAAGTACTTTTTGAGCAAAAATGTAAGAGGTGAGAAAGGGAGCAGCTATGTTACAGAAGAAAATTTCAGAGAACAGTAATTGCAAAGGCCCTGAGGCAGGGAATTCCTGGTATGTTGAGGAAAATCAATGAAGCCTGTGTGGCTAGACAACAGAGGGAGAGAAGAGGAAAAGGTCAGAGTTTAAGTGACAGGCTGCACTGGGACTCATAGTCATTAGGAAGACTTTGGATTTCACCATTAGTGAAGTAAGGAGACTTTGGAAGGTTTTGAAAGAAAAGGGGTGAACTCGTATATTAACAGAATTACTCTGGCTTCTGTATCAAGGAGGAAAGAGTAGAAGGAGAAAGACGAATTAGCAGACTCTTGCAATCATCCAGGCGAAAGATGGGCATCTAGACTAGGCTGACAGCAGGGGTCCAGGGGAATGAGTTGTATGAGGAAGTGACAGCGGAACTGGATATATGTGTTATGAGAAACAGGTGTCAAGGATGACTCAAGGCAGCTAGAAGGAGGGGTTGCAGGGGAAGACAAAGAGTTTAGTGTGGGACATGGGGCATTGAAGATGCTATCAGATGCCCACGTGCACTTGCTGACCAGGAGTTGGATTTACAAATCCGGAGTTTAGGAAAGGGAATCTGAGCTGGGGGTCTTTGTTTGGGAAACCAGCTTGCAGGTGGCGTTTAAGGCCAGGTACCAGGTGAGCTCACCAGGGGAGCAGGAGGACATAGATAGAAGAGAGAATGGGTACAGACCCGAGCTCTGGAACCCTCCTAAGTTGAAGGACAGACAGATGTGGAAGAAAAGAGCCAAGGAGCCTGAGAAGGAAGAGCCACCGAGGTAGGAAGAGAAGTGTGAGGGTGTGATGTGCTTGAAGTCAAGGAACAGACTATTAGAGGGGAAAGATGTTCAGTGAAGTCAAATGCTGCCCTGTGTTAGGTGTGACAGGCACGGAGGCCAGGCTGCTGGGAGAAGGAGTTCATCTGAGGTGTTGACAATCAGTCCTGAAGGCTGGCAGTTCTTTCTCCAGATGACCGCTCAGATCCAGCCTGCTGCCCCGCTGGTTGTCCCAGGCCACCCTCCTCCGTCTTCCCTGGCCCCTCAGCCAGCTCCGCCTCCAACTGGACGGCACTTGGCGGCACAGTCGTCCTTCGTCACCTGCCGCTCCCAAGCCCCTGAGGTGCGGCCGGCCTGAAGTGAGATGTGCCCTGGGTTCACACCGGATGTTGAAACCTTAGAATAACGACAAAAAGAAGGTAGAAAAATCTCATTAATTTTTATATTGATTCACGTCAAAATGACCATATTTAGGGATTTTTGAGTTTCATAAAACATTCAGATCTATTGTATCCAGTTTTAAATATTTTTTTACATTTTACAAGTGTGGCTACTAGAAAAATTTTAAAGCACATATGTGACTTGGATTTGTGGCTTACGTTATATATTTTTTCAAGATTTATTTTTGTTTATGGTGGGGGAGAGGAGCAGAGGGAGAGAAAATCTTCAAGCAGACTTCCAGCTGAATGTGGACCCCGACCTGGGGTTCCATCCCCCCACCCATGACCCATGACTTCATGACCTGAGCAGAAACCAAGAATCCCATGCTTAACCAACTGAACCACCTTGGCACCCTGACCTGAGTTATATTTCCAATAGATAATGTGGAGGCAGACCCCTTTTCACCCTGCACCCAAAATAATCTTTTAAAAGGACAAAACTGACCATGTCCGTGCCATGCTTATTCCCTTCAGTAAGTGCACAGCTTCAAAGCTAACAGGACACATTTTTAATCTAAGGTTCTGAGGGCTGGGCCTGGGGTCAGCTTCACCCCAGGCTCAGGGTGAGGCTGGCCACATTCCCTCCCTCCCGCCCATCTCCCACCGCTACCCACCCCCCCTCCTGGGGGGTGGCTGTCTTTCTGGCTAGAGTCCTCTTCTCCAGCTTCTTTGCGTTGTTCACACTTCTGAGACTCAACTGTGTTGAGTCTTTCCTTTACAGGGGATCCTTCCATAGTCCTCAACCTAGGCGAGGTGCTCCGCTTGTAATCTTCTGGCCTCCTGAACTTTCTCCTGCCCCCGCTGGTCTGACTATCACTGTTCGCATACTCCATTCTGCTTTTCCTCTCCAAGACGGTATGCTCCCCAGGGCAGAGTCAGTGCTCCCCGTTCATTAGTATCCTTTGCACCCAAGACAATGGACAGAAAGTGGAGTTTTACGTTTCACGTGACATTGTTACCTTATATTGTGATGTGGAAATCATTTGTGCTCTTTTTCTTTCAAATCGCTCTATCAAACCTTCTGATGGGGTGTTGCAGAGTTGAAAAAACAAGCTTTTTAAAAGACTTGGATTTTTTTAGAGCAAAAATTTTAGGTTCACAGCAAAATTGAGGGGAAGGGATGCAGTTTTCCCATATACCGCCATTCCCCGCCCCTCACAGCCTCCCCCACTGTCAACATCCCCACCAGAGAGGCACATTTGTGACAATTGTCACCCTCCTCTCTCCAAATCCTTGGCAACCACTGTTCTTTCTACTGTTTCCATAGTTTTGCCTTTTCCAGAATGCCATATATTTGGAATCATACGGAATGCAGCCTTTCAGATTGGCTTCTCACATGTGGCAATATGCCTTAAAGTGTTCTCCATGTCTTTTCATGGCTTAATAGCCCATTTCCTTTTAGCACGGAATAATATTCCATTGTCTGGGTGGCCACAGTATTTACCCATTCACCTTCTGAAGGACATCTTGGTCCATGCTTTCAAGTTTGGACACTTATGAATAAAGTTGCTATAAGTATCTGTGGGCAGGTTTGTGTAGACATAAAGTTTTAACTACCCTGGGTAAATCAAAAGAATTATTTTCAAGTTGAAGAGAATTGCTTGCTGGTTGTGTGGTTGGTTTTTTGTTTTTTGGGGTTTTTTTGGTAATTTCTTTTTCTTTCTTTTTTTTTTTTTTTAAAACTAAGGAAAATTTATGTAGAGGGAAATGCACCAATACCAAGTGTGTGATTCTCTGTCTTTTGGCAAATCAATACATTCATGTGATCAACATTCCAATCAAGGTATTTGAAGATTTCCACCACTCTCAAGGAAGTTCTCTTTATTCCTTTATAGGCAATCCCTGCCCTCACACAAAACCACTCCCTGATTTCTACCATTAAGTTAGTTTTGCCTCTTCATAAGCTTCATATAAATAGAATCATATAGTACATAGTTGGTTGTTTCTGACTTCTTTCACTCAGCATCATAAATTTTGTTTATCCAAATTGTACCTTTTTATTCCTGAGTAACTGACTAAATGTATTATAATTCTTCTATTCACCTCTTGATAGATATTTTTGGGTTTCTTGCAGTTTGGGGTGATTATGAGTAGAGCTGCTAGAAATATTTGTGTACAAGCCTTTTGCATACATGTTATCATTTTGTTAGTAAATACGTAGGAGTGGAATGACTGGCTCATGCAGTAAGTTTATAAAAAGTCATTAAGGCAATTCATGAGAGGTTCAGTTTTCCTACATCCTTATTAGCACTTAGTCTTATTAATTTTCAGTCTAATTAATATTAGTCATTCTGTGAGTGTGAAGTGAGATCTCATGGTGGTTTTAAGTTGCATTTCCTTAATGACCTGATGTTGAACACTTTTTCATGTCCTCATTTAACCACTCTTAAATTTTCCTTTAGCTGTTCAAGTATTTTACCTATTTTAAAAGTAGGTTGTCTTGTTCATATTGATTTGTAAGTTTTTTATATATTCCAGGTAAGGTAATTTGTTTCAGGTATATAGTTTATGAATATTTTCTCCCTATCTGTGACTTGACTTTTTATTTTCTTAAATGTGTCTTTTAAAGAGCACAAGATATATTGATTTTGAAATCCATTTCATTCATTTTTTTTTCATTTGTAGTAGACTTCTTTTGAGTCCTAAGAAATCTTTGCCTACCCACAAAGACTCAAAGATTTTCTCCTATGTTTTCTTCTAGGTGTTTTATGGACTTTACATTTAGGTCTTGATTCATTTTGATTTAATGTCTGTAGTGGTATGAAGTACAGATTGAGGTTAAGTTTAGTCCCTCTCCCCTCATAAATACCCAATTGTTCCAGTACCATTTATTGTAAAACCTATTTCTTACCCCATTGAATTAGGTTGATACCTTTGTTAAAAATTTTTTTTTAAACCATGTATGTATATGTGTGTGTATGTGTGTGTGTGGTGGGCTGTGTGTTTTTGAAACCTATTCCATTCCATTTACTTCTATGTCTGTCTTTATGTCAATACCACATTCTCTTGATTTCTGTAGTCTTATAGTAAGTTTTGATTTCAGGTAGCCTAAGTCTTCCAATATTATTCTTCTTTTCAAAGTAGTTTTGACTATTTTAGGCCCTTTGCCTTTCTACACACATTTTAAAATCAACTTTTCAATCTCTACAATAAAAGCCTGTGGGAATTTTGGTTGGGAGTATATTAACTTTATTGATCAATTTGGAAAGAACTGACATCTTAACAATATTAAATGTTCCAATTCATTAGCATGATATATTTCTCTATTTATTTCAGTCTTTAATTTCTCTCAACAATGTTTGGCAGTTTCCAAACTGTAAGTTTTTTTTTACGGTTTTTGATATTATTTGAAATATCTAAATTTTTCATTTCCCAATTTTTGTTCACCAGAATATGTAAAAGAATAATTTTTAAATGGTTGAACTCACTATTCTGTGACTTCATTAAATTCACTTATTAGTTTTAGGAATTTTCTATAGATTCCTTAAGATAATCTACAAACACAACTGTGTTGTCTTTGAATAATATTTTGCTTATTCCTTTTCAATTTCTATGTTATAAATTTCTTTTTATTGACCCTGCATGGGCCAGGACCTCTAGTAACATGTTAGAATGTTGTGATAAAAGTGGACATTCTTTATGTTCTCAATCTTATTGGGAACATGTTCTATATTTTTCCATTAAGTAAGGTGTTAGCTTTACCAAAATAGAAGTTCCCTTATTTTCTCAGTTTCCAGAGTTTTTATAGTGAGTGTTAAATTTTCTTTATTTGCTGCAATAATCATGTTTTTCTCCTTTATTTTATTAATATAGTGGATTACACTGATGTATTTTCAAATGTGCAACAGACTTTACATTGATTATAAACCAATAAAGGGGTAAAAAGGGAGAAACCTCACTTTTCTATATTGCTCCAGTCTGTTTTCTAACCTTTTGCCCTGCACGTGTTTGCATTTATGTTCATGAAGATTATTTTTTTTTAATTTTTTATTTTTTATAAACATATATTTTTATCCCCAGGGGTACAGGTCTGTGAATCACCAGGTTTACACACTTCACAGCACTCACCAAAGCACATACCCTCCCCAATGTCCATAACCCCACCCCCTTCTCCCAACCCCCCTCCCCCCAGCAACCCTTGGTTTGTTTTGTGAGATTAAGAGTCACTTATGGTTTGTCTCCCTCCCAGTCCCATTTCATGAAGATTATTGATCTGCAATTTTCTTTTCATATAATGTCTTTATTAGATTTTTGTATCAGGATTATGTAGGTTTCATCAAATGAAGTGGGATGGGTTTCATCCTCTATTTTCTGGAGGAAAGCTACAATTTTAACCAGAAATGGGGGCTGCTGAGAGGGCTGGAATATGTGTGATGATACACATGGGGGAGTCCCCTAGGGCCCTGGCCACCGAGCGCTGGAAGGTTCTGGGTGCAGGTTGCGGGCTCATGATGCGCGGGCTGAGGCCTGAGCAGAAATTTCGAAGGCTGCACAGGCTAGGACACCTAGGGGTTTGGGTGCAGTCTGAACAGAGCAAACTTGCCAAGACCATAGCATTGAAAGGTGAATGAAAAGTCTACACCTGCAGAGAAGGATCCTACCAGGGGTAAGGATCCTACTCTGTCCTGAAACAAAGTGCAAACTGAAACAGACATGTCCACTTCCTCCACTTGGATGTTCTCCTAGCTGCCCCTTCTTTCCCTGCATCCCATAGTCCTCACAATAGTCAGGCTCGCTAGGGTGCTAACGCGTTCATGCGCAGTGAGTTGAGCAGCTCTGAGTGTTTTACTTCTGTTGGTTTGGTTTATCTTACTAGCAAGCCTGGGAGGCAAGCCATATTTTTATCTCTAGTCACAGGCCCAGAAACGGAAATACTAGGAGATGAAGCAACTTGCCCAGTGCAGCACAGTTGGTAAGTAGCAGAGCGGGCCTTGAGCTCACATGAGCTGACTCCAACCTCCATATTCTTAACCATTTTCCCCAGGTTGATGCTAGTAGGCTACAATATCTGCAGCGTCCGTTCCCTTCTCTTCATTTCCTGTCACCACAGCTTTGGTTTAGTCTCTCCTCACCCCTCGTCTAGATTTTTATCATGCTCTTCCAATAGATTTCCCTGCCTCTATATTTTATCAGAGAGATATTTCTAAACTGCAAATCTGATCATACCAAATCTTTTTTTTTTTTTTTCCCTGCTTAAAGTCCATTTGTGATGGCATCTAAGGTCTCCTATGGATCTGGCGTCCACCTTTCTAACCAGCACTTTTCCCCTTCTTTCTTTTTCTCCCTCATTCTTTATTCCCCCAGCTTAACTGAGATACAATTGATGAATAAGATTATAATATATTTTAAGTGTATAAGGTAATAAATGATGTGGTATACATATACATTGCAAAAGGAGGCCCACAACCCCGGAATAGACTAACCCATCACCTCACATAGTGACATTTTATGTCTGGGGAGAACACTTAAGTTCTCTTCTCTTAGCAAATTTCAATTGGACAACACAGTATTATCAACTATAATCACCACGTTATACATCAGATCCTCAGATTTTTTGTCTCATCCCTGATAATTTGTAACCTTTTCCCAACCTTTCCCATCTCCCTCATCCCCACGCTCACCCCGGCCACCACCATTCTATTCTGTTTCTACTCCTTCCATTATTCTCTCCCTCATTCTTTGCCCTCCAGCAATATACACCTAATCGTCATTTTAAAAGATCATGTTATATTTCATGCCTCTGAGCTTCTGCCCATGTTGTTTCCTCCGCTGCAAATACTTTCCCCCTACTCGTTAGCCTGTCATTCTTGCCTCCTCTCTCACGTCTGTCCAGGCTCCTCCCGGGCTCAAGTAAGCGCCCCCATGAGCCCCAGTGCAGGGCCTGGCAGATCTCTGGTCTCTGGTTAGCCCCCTCCTGGGTCCGAGCCACAGCTCACTATTCCCGGCACATAGTAGGCACACAGCAAATGCTCCTTGAGATGTGGCACACGGCAAACTCCTAGCACCGGCTGTCCTTCCCTCCTGTGAGAGGAAGTGAAGGTGAAGGGCGACTGCCAAAGTCTGAACGCACCAGGAAAGGGGAGGTGAGAGACAGCAGAATGTTTCACAGCTTTTCTGTGGCTGGCCTTGCTTTATTAGCCCCAGGCCAGCATTCTCACAAGAACAAGGGATTTTTCTTCCTTGTTTTTAGACAAAGCTGAGATCCCACTTGTTTCCTTGAGCTCTGCCTGCCTCCTTTTGCCTGTTTTTTTTTTTTTTTTCTTAGAATTGTCTTTCTCTCAGGAGGAAGCTCTCACAAGACCCAAGTGATCCCATGCCCCTGGGGAGCACTTCCCTGGAATGGAGGCTCCTTGGCCCTGCTGTGTTGGAGCAGAGGAGCAGGGGTCCCATCCGGTGCACCGTGCCCGTGACCTTCCTCTTGCCCACCCCACGTATCTGTTAACGGAGACGCAGCTCAGCGGCTGGCCCACCTTCCTGCTCGAACTTGCCAGAAAGCTGTGTCAGAGGATCACTTTTGTTTTTGCTGTTTCAATCTTTTTTCCTCCTTTAAAAAATTTTACTAAGATTCTGAACAGGTAATTGACTAACCTCCAGCCCTGAGGAGATGGAAGGGTTATCAGCAGGCCCTGAGGACCTGTGTGGGGGGCGAGACCCTTAGCCCAGGCTCCTCCAGACCAATATCACTAAAGCTTAGCTGTCCCAGTGTGGGCAGGCATGGACTCAGGGTGCTTCCTACAGAAGGAAACCAGCCTGTCGTCCTGTCCCACCAGTAAGCTCCAGACTCCTCCAGCCTCGATCAGGGACACCATTACAAACAGCCTCTCCCATGCTGTGTTTTTTCCTTCACACACCACCAGAGTTCGCAACACATATTTGAAGGATTCTCTTATCAACGATTTCATCCTCCACTGGACCATGCGAGCCACAAAAAAAGAACGTGTCTATCGTATGGAGACCCCAGCCCAAAGCCCGGCACATAACACTCGATGAATGAAAGAATGAATGAGTGTTTTCCAGCAGCCGCGTACCTTGGAAGAGGAAGTTTTATAACATTCTTTTATCATAGTATATTGTCCCCCTTTCATCAGCATGACGCTGACCGAGACAAGGCCACTTCTGACCTGCTGGCCCAGCAGTGGGGGGTTTGGCATTGACACTCACGTGCTCAGTCTACACCTGAGTCCCCATCTTTGCTGTGGCCTGTGCCAGGCACTTGGTCAGGGCTGAACTGTGTCCCTTCAACTTTCATAGGTTGAAGCCCTAACCCTCAATGTGACTGTATTTAGGGATAGGACCTTTAAAGAGGTGATTAACATTAAATGAGGTCATGTGACCTAAACCCGTGAAATGAGGTCCTAGCCCCATGGGACTGGAGAGGCCACGGGAGGATACAGTGGCCACATTCAAGGCAAGGATATGGACTTCAGGAGAAGCAACCCCTACTGACACCTTGATCTTGAACCTCCCACCCCCAGAACTATGAGAAAAGACATTCCTGTTGTTGAAGCCCCTTAGTCTGTGGTACTTTGCTATGGCAACCCTAGAAAACTAATACAGGACTTGGCTAGAAAAATAAATGGGAGTTATGTGTAGGTAAGGGAGAGAATCATTGCTCCCGCGGGGTCTGGAAGACTTGGAGGAGGCGGTATGTAAGCTGGGTTTGAGGAAGTGAAAGGCCTCAACAAATGGCTTCGGAGCAGCTTCTACGTGCCAAGCTGGTTCCAGGCTGGAGGTTTAATTTGTGTGACACTCCTTGGGTCTGACTGCATTTTGGGGGGAGAGAAATTCCAGCCAAGGAAATGGAACCTAAAGGAGGTTAAATGATTTGTCTAAGGTTACCCCATGGATAAGTAGCAGAGGCAGAATTTGAACCCAAGACAACTTTAGGCCAAAGCTGATTTTCTTTTTTTTTAATTTTAGTTTTTTTTTCCAATTTATTTATTTTCAGAAAAACAGTATTCATTATTTTTTCACCACACCCAGTGCTCCATGCAAGCCGTGCCCTCTATAATACCCACCACCTGGTACCCCAACCTCCCACCCCCCCGCCACTTCAAACCCCTCAGACTGTTTTTCAGAGTCCATAGTCTCTCATGGTTCACCTCCCCTTCCAATTTACCCAAATTCCCTACTCCTCTCTAACGCCCCTTGTCCTCCATGCTATTGGTTATGCTCCACAAATAAGTGAAACCATATGATAATTGACTCTCTCTGCTTGACTTATTTCACTCAGCATAATCTCTTCCAGTCCCGTCCATGTTGCTACAAAAGTTGGGTATTCGTCCTTTCTGATGGAGGCATAATACTCCATAGTGTATATGGACCACATCTTCCTTGTCCATTCATCCGTTGAAGGGCATCTTGGTTCTTTCCATAGTTTGGCGACTGTGGCCATTGCTACTATAAACATTGGGGTACAGATGGCCCTTCTTTTCACGACAGCCACAGCAACTTCTTTCAAGATACGTCTCCAAAGGCAAAGGAAACAAAAGTGAAAATAAACTTCTGGGACTTCATCAAAATCAAAAGCTTCTGCACAGCAAAGGAAACAGTCAAAAAAACAAAGAGGCAACCCACGGAATGGGAGAAGATATTTGCAAATGACAGTACAGACAAAAGGTTGATATCCAGGATCTATAATGAACTCCTCAAACTCAACCCACACGAAACAGACAAACACATCAAAAAATGGGCAGAAGATATGAACAGACACTTCTCCAATCAAGACATACAAATGGCTATCAGACACATGAAAAAATGCTCATCATCATTAGCCCTCAGGGAGATTCAAATTAAAACCACATTGAGATACCACCTTACACCCGTTAGAATGGCCAAAATTAACAAAACAGGAAACAACATGTGTTGGAGAGGATGTGGAGAAAGGGGAACCCTCTTACACCGTTGGTGGGAATGCAAGTTGGTGCAGCCTCTTTGGAGAACAGTGTGGAGATTCCTCAAAAAATTAAAAATAGAGCTTCCCTATGACCCTGCAATTGCACTCCTGGGTATTTACCCCAAAGATACAGATGTCGTGAAAAGAAGGGCCATCTGTACCCCAATGTTTATAGCAGCAATGGCCACAGTCGCCAAACTATGATTTTCTTTCCATTATACTAGGCACAGGGGTATCAGAGGATGATAATGGTAACAATGCCACAACCACGAGAACTGTGAGCCTGGCATGCACATAAGTGATACACATCATGTCATTTAACCACCTCCAAAAAAGAAATGAGGGAGGTACTCTGATTAGCTTTATCTTACAAATTTCAAAAAGAGGCACAGAATGGCTTAATAAAACTCATTCAAAATCGCACACTGGTAAGGGGTAGAGTTAGGAAATGAATCTAGGTTGGCTTTAGAATCAATGTACTTAGCCAATTCATGGGATTTTTTCATATGTGCAGAGGTCTGGGGGCTGGGACAGAGCATGGGGGCCGGGAGGAGTGGGGATTGCATATGGCTGGTTTTATACTATCGAGGCTGAGAGACTTTTAGGACAAGGATTGATTGGCAATATTTTATCTGAGCAGTAACAGTAGTAATAACCAGCAGTAATAAAGCCAAATACTTGCATTCTCTGGGGCAAATCGATTAGGGTAAGGACAGTGTGTCTCCTGAAATCACCTTTGCACCTTCCAATGGGCACAGAGTTCCTGGCGGTTCTGGGATTGAAGCATCCATGAACCGAGACCAGTGGTGGGTGTTCCAGTGACGAATGACCCCCAAGGATGCTGCAGATCCCTGGGTCCTCAGTGTCACAGCCATATTTGCTATAAACTTTACCCCTAATTGTTGTCCCTCAGCCTGGGAGTGAGAGCCAGGGCTGGAGGACTAGGGTCCCAGGAACCTATAGCTTGGGGCAGATGGAGGCCCAGTCTGGTTTCCTTCAAGTGGCAGGCAGCTTCTCCCCAACTCAGCAGTGCTGGTCTGTTAGGTGGCAAATGTGGAGGATGGCCCCATTTCAGCCAGGGTGCCTGATGTATCTCTAATGAGCCATCACTGTATATTAAAGACCCATTATTGCATATTAAAGATGGGTCTGTGTAGGATGCACAGAACTTTGCTTAACTCAGTGCCCAGAGTTCCCTCAGAAACAAGCCCAGGGTCCTCCCTGACTTTCCATCTTTGCTCTGTTCAACAGCAGTCCTTGTGGGAGCCCATGGTGGTTGCAAAGCAAGCCATCTTGACATCCTCCCTCTAGATTTCTCCACTTGGATCCCCTATCTCTGTGTCCATCTTCCCTGTAGCCGAATGGACAGACCAGGGCCAGAGATTCTGCAGGACCCCTGCAAGGATATTTGGGTCCTCCCTCCAAGAAGAGCCAGCTGCTGCCCTGTGGGTGACTTCCCCTTCCAATGTTGCTGATGTTCCCATTTTATTTATTTATTTATTTAGAGCAGGCAAATGGGGAGGGGCAGAGGGAGAGGGAAAGAGAATCTCAAGCAGACTACACTTTGAGTGGGAAACTACCATTCCTACCATTCCTATTTTTCACATCAAAATATGTATATTCCAAGGCAACTCATTATAGAAAGATTTATTAGTTTAGGCATGGGTTATCTGAGAGTTTTCCCACAGTTCAGTGGCCATGAAGCTGGGACACTTTACTCACTCTGAAGGCTGCCGCTAGTCTTGGAATGTCTGACATGGGGTAGAAACTCTTACCAAGTAAACCTTGCAGATCTCTGCCTACAAAGTGCAATGGACAGAGGGCAGTTAAGAGTCTCTTTATCTTTGCCTTGTCAAATTTAGATTAACAAGAGAAAAATATTGATAAGAATTTATGATCTGCTTTGTGACTCTTGTGAATTTGGTTTTGCATAGTCATTGGTTATTGGTTGTTTCTCTTCCAGGGATGATCATTATTTTCCTGTTTGTCTTGCTTCACGTCCTAAGAGCTTGCTTTGACTCTCCAGGGGCATGGGTTGTAGGCCAGTGTCTATAGGTGGCCAACCAATAGGTTGGGAACCCATGAATCTGTAGATGGCTAGACAGAAATGTGGGTTGTACACCATTGTGGCTGACTTCCTATTGAAGTTGCCAGCTCTCAGAGGGTTCATCTAATTCTCCTTTTTGGATATCTTTGGGAGTGACTTTGGATCACGAGATCTACACCTTTTGTATCACGAGATCTTCACCTTTTGTATCATCTGTGGAATACCCCTTGTGTCCATAATCACAAAAGACAAATAGGAAAAAAGGCTTTTTGGTTTTGGTTTTGAGTCACAATGGAAGTAGGTTACTTTTGGTTTAAAAAAAAAAAAAAATCCCCAAATCCCTTTTCCTTTTTCTAACCTTTCCTTCACCGTCTGTGCCCCTTTTGGGATGGAATAGGAGCCCCCAAATTCTAACCACCTCCACACATAGTGAAAACTTTTTTCTCTTGTTAATCTATCTTTTATCACTATAATTTCTGGGGCTCCAGCTAGAGAACCCAGGAAGGTGAGGAAAAAGAATTTTTTGTTTTGTTTTGTTTTTAAGATTTTTATCTAATTTTTAAAATTTTTTTATTTAGGGCGCCTGGGTGGCTCAGTGGGTTAAGCCGCTGCCTTCGGCTCAGGTCATGATCTCAGGGTCCTGGGATCGAGGCCCGCATCGGGCTCTCTGCTCAGCAGGGAGCCTGCTTCCTCCTCTCTCTCTGCCTGCCTCTCTGCCTGCTTGTGATCTCTCTCTGTCAAATAAATAAATAAAATCTTTAAAAATTTTTTATTTTATATTTTTATCCCCAAGGGTACAGGTCTGTGAATTGTCAGGTTTACACACTTCACAGCTCTCATCATAGCACATACCCTCCCCAATGTCCATAACGCCACCCCCCTTCTCCCAAACCCCTCCCCCCAGCAACCCTCAGTTTGTTTTGTGAGATTAAGAGTCACTTATGGCTTGTCTCCCTCCCAATCCCATCTTGTTTCATTTATTCTTCTCCTACACCCTTAACCCCCCATGTTGCATCACCACTTCCTCATATCACGGAGATCATATGATAGTTGTCTTTCTCCGATTGACTTATTTCGCTAAGCATGATACGCTCTAGTTCCATCCATGTTGTTTTTGGTTTTGTTTTGTTTTGTTTGTTTTCCACCCCTACAGGAGGCAATGTGTTACTGATAAAGTAAAAAAAAAAAAAAAAAAAAAAAAAAAAGCTTTCTCAGTTCCATGGTTGAAGACGAGCAGGTTGCAGAATTAAGAAGTGAAGTATTAAATAACCCACCCTCCCTTCCCCTCCTCTTTTCTCTCCTCATGAAAAGGTGGTGTGTGGCTTCCATCAAGAGGTCTGCAAAGGTTGCCCTGTGCTGCTTCACCTGCTTTACTCCACAGCCTCCTGTCTCTCTAGATTTCAAACCTCATTTGGACAGCTCTGGTGAAACTCATAAGCAATAAAGGACCAAGGAAAATGTCAATTAACCAAGAAAGTGTTATTCAGCAGCCTTTAAAAAATACCACCTGGAAGATTTCTGACAGATATTCCCGAACATCTTGTTTCTCTTCTATCTGGATTCCACCCAACACACACTGCATGACCCCACCCCAAAGAATAGCATCCTTTGGTGCCCACCGTCCCTCTTCTTTTCCTCCCTGCCCATCAAGGATGCTCTCTCCTCCCATTCGTCTTTGCCTCTGTCTAGAAAGTCTGTCCTCCTGAAGGAGCCGTGGTCTCAGGAGCAGGGAATCAAGGGGAGGATAACCGGCTGTTATGAAGGGCCACCACTGGCCAGGCACTGTACTAGATGCTCTATTTTTTGTACTAAATGTTTACAATAATACTATAACACATACACACTGTTTTAGAAGTAAGGAAGCTAAAACTCATGGAGATGAAGGGATTTGTTCACTGTCATAACAGTTGGTAAAGCCCCCAGCTGATTTCCCATGCTCCTCAGTCAAATCTTTCCATTCAGGGTAGAGTCTCCAGAGCAACAGGGGCTTGCTAATCCTCACTGATACCCGTGAAAATCTCCGTAGCTCAAGCATGGAGTCCAAGGAAAATGGAGGGTGGCAGCTGAAGTTTCAAGCCCAGGTGTTAACACTTATATTTAGCTGGCCAACAAAAGAGAACCTACTAGAGAGCCCAGAATAAGCTTGGAGGCTTACAAAAAGCCAGTAGGAGGTGAGCAGGCTTCCAGCTTTTGCCTTTCTGTTCCTTGGATATCCTTAGGAGATTTTGGAAATGCAGCCTGAAAGACCCTGACTGTGTTTTCCAAACCAGTAGATCTGGAAGCTAAGCAGAGGTTAAGGCATGCTTGGGAATGTAATTATTTCTTTTTCAAGGAGAGCTTTAGTCTAAGGAGGAAGAACTTGGCTGCTGTATTCTGTGATCTAGCAGCAGAGCAGACTTGAACTGCCATCTTCTTGTTGCCATAGGAACAATTTTTTACACATTTTCTGAAATACTCAGGCCTGAGTAAATGCTACCCATTGTCAATGCCTGTAGTGCCACTAGTTCACCTGGAAAAGAACGGCCGGGTGATCACCTTCCAGTGACAGAACCCGAGGACCTCCTTCCCAACTTGGAAAACGAATTGGCAATCCCATTTCTAATAATAGAGGTGCCTGCAGACTCTGCCTCGTGGTCCACTCAAGCTTTCCCTTGGGCTTGTTTCCTAGGTGAGCAATGACTGGTGAGGGAGATGCTGCTGGTTCAGTTCAAGGAATGCATCCTGGTGGCTATGACTCATCCTAGGAGCCTTGGTTCAGTTCAGGCACAAAGAGCTACAGATGAGAAGCGGAGTGTACATATACTCATTCATTACACACACACACACACACACACACACACACACACAGAGCCCCAATTTGATTGTGGTTGTGTTCTGCCATTTTCCCTTCCTGGAGGTCACATCACATTTGGTAAACAGAAATCCACAGACCTTAGGATTCAGGCAAACTTGGTCCTCCCTGCATTGACATCCACAGTCCACATGCCATTCTTATTTTGCATCGGGGTTCAGGACATCTAATTTTTTTAAGGAAGATGAGGACATTTTTCTCAAGGTGGAATTCTCCATGTGGAGGCAGCCTCAACGTAAGTGGAAAGAGAGCTAGAATAAGACTCAGAAGACTTGCCCTATCACTGATCTAGCTGTAGGACCTTGAGGAAGTCATGCAGCCCAACTAGATGACATTTTTCTCATGTGTAAAGAAGGATGATCAAGACTCCTTCACAGCCAGCTGGATATAATTAAGTAAATTGGTTTATTCATTCCATAGTTATCTGGGGCTGGGAATATTTCAAGTGAGCATGGGACAAGGTATCTGCTCTTATTCTAATGTACATAAATAAGGGAAAAAGAATATGTAGGGAGTAAATGGTGTGCAGATGAATAAACAGAATCTGTGAAGGAAGGATTGGACAATTGCTTTAGAAGGGGGAAGGTGTCACAGCAGGTATTTCTGAAGAAGTGACATTAAAGCTGGAATCAATATGATAGGAAGACACCAGCCATGCAAAGATGGGGGGAAAGTCCTTTAGTGGAAGATGCTTGTAGTACAAAAGCACTGTTAAGGAACTAATTTGGGATGTTGAGGAACCAAAAAAAGGGTAATAAGCTTAGAGCATGGTGCATGAAGAGGAGAGGGAGGCAGGGTCCAGGTCTTGCAGCCCTTTGTAAAATCCAGGACCTGCATTGAGATTTTATTCTAAGAGAGATAGAAAATCATGAGAATGCTTTCAGAAGGTGGGGGGCAGTATATCATGATTTGATTATTGTTTTTAAAATATTTCTCTGGTCATTCTAAGGAAAGTGGAAATAAGAAAACCAGGTAGGAAGTTATTGCTTGAGTCCAAGTTGAAGATGATGATGTGCTGTTCTAGGATGATAGAGATAGAAAGATAGAAAGATAGAGAGATAGAAAGAGAGAGGGGGGAGAGAAATGGATTCTTCTGAGCTGTGTGTTATGGATAGTACAGAGTTCTGCTGATGGATTAGCTATGTGAGAAAAGACAAATAGAAGGCAGGTTAGAGTTTTGACTTGCACAGTTGGTTGAGTGAAATAGGGAAGACTAGGAAAGGAACAGGTTTGGAGGGATCAAGAATTCTATTTTGTGAATTGTTGGTTGAGCCACTGCCTTCGGCTCAGGTCGTGATCCTGGGGTCCTGGGATTTAGTCCCACATCGGGCTCTTGCTCAGCAGGGAGCCTGCTTCTCTCGCTGCTTCTGCCTGCCTCTCTGCCTGCTTGTGTGTACTCTCTCTCTATCTCTGGCAAATAAATAAAATCTTAAAAAAAAAGGAATTCTATTTTGTTTTAGAATCTTGGCATCCATATTCATCAAATTGGCAAAGAAGAAGTCAAACTCTCCTTCTTTGCAGATGACATGATACTTTATATGGAAAACCCAAAAGACTCCACCCCCAAACTATTAGAGCTCATACAGCAATTCAGTAATGTGGCAGGGTATAAAAGCAATGTACAGAAATCAGTTGCTTTCTTAAACACTAACAATGAAAATATAGAAAGGGAAATTAGAGAATCGATTCCATTTACTATAGCATCAAGAACCATAAGACACCTGGGAATAAACCTAACCAAAGAGGTAAATGATCTGTACTTGAGGAACTACAGAACACTCATGAAAGAAATTGAAGAAGACACAAAAAGATGGAAGAGCATCCATGCTCATAGATCAGAAAAATAAACATTGTTATTGCCTAGAGCCATCTATACTTTCAATGCCATCCTGATCAAAATTTCACTGGTATTTTTCAAAGAGCTTGAACAAACAATCCTAAAATTTATATGGAGCTAGAAGAGACCCCAAATTGCTAAGGAAATGTTGAAAAAGAAAAAAAAATGGGGGCATCACATTGCCTGATTTCAAGCTTTACTACAAAGCTGTGATCACCAAGACAGGATGATATTGGAACAGGCACAAAGACCAGTAGAACAGAGAGCCCAGATATGGACCCACTCTCTGGCCAACAAAACTTCGACAAAGCAGGAAAAAATATACAGTGGAAAAAAGACAGTCTCCTCAATAAATGGTACTGGGAAAATTGGACAGCTATGTGTAGAAGAAGGAAACTCTTACACCATATACAAAGATAAACTTGAAATGGATAAAAGACCTCAACATGAGGCAGGAATCTATCAAAATCCTAGAGGATAACATAGGCAGTGACCTCTTTGACATTGGCCACAGCAACTTTTGTCAAAACATGTCTCCAAAGGCAAAGGAAACAAAAGTGAAAATGAACTTCTGGGACTTCATCAAGATCAAAAGTTTCTGCACAGCAAAGGAAACAGTCAACAAAACAAAGAGGCAACCCACGGAATGGGAGAAGATATTTGCAAATGACAGTACAAACAAAAGGCTGATATCCAGGATCTATAAAGAACTCCTCAAACTCAACACACACAAAACAGATAGTCATGTCAAAAAAAAAAAAAAAAAAAGGCAGACACTTCTCCAAAGAAGACATACAAATGGCTAATGGACACATGAAAAATTGTTCATCATCATTAGCCATCAGGGAGATTCAAAACAAAACCACATTGAAATACCACCTTACACCTGTTAGAATGGCCAAAATCAAGAAGACAGCAAACAACAAGTGCTGAAGAGGATGTGGAGAAAGGGGAACCTTTTTACACTATTGGTGGGAATGCAAGTTGGTGCAGTCACTTTGGAGAGCAGTGTGGAGATTCCTTAAGAAATTAAAAATAGAGCTTCCCTATGACCCTGCAATTGCACTATTGGGTATTTACCCCAAAGATACAGATTTAGTGAAAAGAAGGGCCATCTGTACCTCAATATTCATAGCAGCAATGGCCACAGTCGCCAAACTGTGGAAAGAAGCCAGACGCCCTTCAACAGACAAATGGATAAAGAAGATATGGTCTATATATACAATGGAGTATTATGCTTCCATCAGAAAGGATGAATACCCAAATTTTTTATCAACATGGACAGGACTGGAAGAGATTATGCTGAGTGAAATAAGTCAAACAGAGAGAGTCAAGTATCATGTGGTTTCACTAGCTTGTGGAGCATAAGCAATAACACAGAGGACATGGGGAGAAGGAGAGGAGAAGTGAGTTGGGGGGAATCAGAGGGAGAGACAAACCAGGAGAGATGGTGGACTCTGAGAAACAAACTGAGGGTTTTGGAGGGGAGAGGGGTTGGGTGATCCTGTTGGTGGGTATTAGGAGGGCACGTATTGCATGGAGCACTGGGTAAGGTTCATAAACAATGAATTTTGGAACACACACACAAAAAATAGAATTAAATTAAATTTTAAAAATTCTATTTTGTTTTAAACACGGTAGGTTTGCAATAGGTCTTTTTTAAAATATCCAAGAAGAGATATTATCTAGGCAGTTAGATCTAAAGGTCCAAATTTCAGGAGGCAGGTCCTAGCTGGACATGGAAATGAGGAATTCATTAGCATAGAGGATTTATTTAAAGCATGGGACCAGATGAGGTCACCAAATGAGAGAGGATATGCAGGGACTGGGATGTCGGCCTCTCCAACATTCAGATGATGTTGAGGAAGAGACTGAGCAAAAGGGACTGAGACAAAACACATGTCCTACTCCCAAGTATACCCTATGTCACTGTCACCCTTTTCACAGATGTCTTATGAACATCATTATGGGAGGGCAGTTTATGTTCTTTGTCACCATATACACTGATGATGTACAACAATCGTGTTCAATGCCCCTACTGTAATATTTCACATAAAGAGTTTTTTGACTTGTCCAAAAACCCTTGGAGCCTTGGGATTCATAGCTGAAGTGTTTACAGTCAGTGTTGCAGATAGAGGTCTCTGAATTCGGTTGTGAAATTTCCCTCCTCAAACATGAATTTCAGTTGGTGTAGATGAGAAAATGAGTAGGTAACCAAAAATGGCCCAACAGTCACCTCTAATGCACAGCAAACCACATGGGTTCCAACCCATGACAGGTAGCCCCATGCAACCCTGCAGGAGTCTTGCTCATTATTTCTCTCCTCTTCCTCTAGCTCTGTACCTTTGACTTTGTTTGTATAGTCGTCCATCTGGGGGACTCTGGACAAATAAGAATATGTGGAATAGTGAAGATAATATTTTTGGAAGAGCTCATAAATGCTTTATTGATTTAAGAAAAAGTTGAAGGCAACTAATAATTGTATGACAATTGCTTCTGAGGAGGCTGCTGAGCCTCTGGGAAAATGGTTATGAACACATTATTATGTCAATTAGCACACAAATAATCAAATGGCCTTCTTCTCACATTCATACACCTGGATATGGCTCAGGAGATCTGTCATGGGAGTTGCTCTGCTGTGATATCTTTATTAATGAGCAAGAAGAAGAGGTAAATATTGTGCTAATTAAATCTACTGTGGATAGTAATCTGGGAGGCACAGCTAGTCAGGGGGAAGCACAGACGCCACACTAACTCACTCTGAGCTTTTAAGTATGTGCAATGAGAACAGCAAAATGAGCTTTGACGGCAGAGAATGAAAATGAGGGGAAAATATCCTAGATGCACAGATTATTGGTAAGATGATAGGAAGAAAGAAATACCAGTTATTACTCTTGTAGCTCACCAAGAACACTGATCAGATCTCTAGAGGGGACTGGAATATTAGTTGGAAAATTAGTTTTCAAGGACAGGAAGAAGGAAGCCAGGTGGTTTGAGACCATGTTTACAGAATGGGGTTTGTTGAGAGCCAGTTGGCAGGGCCCTAGAAGAAGTTGAAGCAGCTTGCCTTAGTGGTAGAAGTTAGGAGGCAATTGGGGAAAAGGAGAACTGATGTAGGAGCTCCTTCCTTGCAAGCCCAAGGAGACATAGAACCATCTGACATAGAGATGGAGCATTTAGGGAAACAAGAGGATACCAGCTCTGACATGGACTGCTGAGTCCAACCTTCTTGGACCTGGAAAGTCTGTTTGGGGGTGGGGCCCATGGGGAAAGACCTAAGCCCTCCCCAGTCAAGTGCCACATTCATTCATTTAATATAACTTTATACACATCTACTGGGCAACTGCTACTGTCAGGGTCTATGTCAGGATCTTAGGACATAAGGAAGCTAGAAGAAGAGATACATCAATGTCAACATGGAAAGCCAAGCTCAGTAACTTGTCCTTGTCCTTGTAGCATTAAGGAAGGTGCAAACCATTCATTGTTGGGCCTAACACTGTCAGGGAAGGCTTCATAGAGCAGACAGTCAGTCTTGTTTCTGAAAACCATGAAGGAGAGTTTCCCAGATGATGTGTTGGGAGAGAAAGAAAGGCTAGGAGAGGTGGGGACATAGGAAAGAAGCATTCCAGAGAGTGGGAAAACATGTGCAAATCCATGGAGGCATCACACGGCAGCAGATGCTACAGTGGCCATTGTTTTGGGGAATGCTAGGGGCACAAGGGGCACAAGTTGACATTACTAGTGTTGAACCATATTTATTTCTACTCTCTTGTCCAGCACATTTGAGATGACACTTCCTATCTTCTTTGAGGATGTGGTGGGTTGAAACACAGTGATCTGGGGAGTTGTTTATTAAGTAGTATGTCCCAACCTATTCTGACTTGTAGAGTACATGAGGGGAATGATGAGAAGTGAGGTTGGAGAGACTGGCTGGGGATAGATCTTGGGTGGGACACTTGAGGGCAGTTTCTCTGTGCCAAGGAGTTTGGATATTCTGGGCCATGGAGAGATTTGAAAGATGTTTTAAACTTGAGAGTGAAAGGACCAGGTTTGGTGGCTAGATGGTAGGGTGTGGCTGAGGACAGAGATCAGCCAGGGGGTGATTGAAGCAGCTGAGTAATACTGAAGTCCTGAACTAAGGCCATGACAGTGATAGAGAAAAAAGTTAATATGATAGAACTTGGAGGACTTAGTGGCTATTTATGTAAGTGGAGAAAAAGAAAAGCAAGAATGCATTGAGAATAGTCTTTGGTCTTTGGCTTGAGTGACTATATAGGTCATTTCATCTTTAACCAGGACTCTGAAGAGTGGACGGGTTTGAGAGAGAGATTATTTATTGTCTTTCTCTCCTCTGTCAATTACCCAAATGAGCTTAGTGCTACACCCAGTAAAAGGTTCAGTCCACAGGTTGTAGCTTCCAGATTCTTCTTCTACACTGTTTCTTGCCATATCCTGGGTCCAACCCCACAATTGGAATTGTTCTCAATGAGTGTTTCATGGCCCTGCTGCCCCACTGATGGAGAAAATGGTCGAGGTATCCTTTGAGAAGGTTGGGCTGTGACATCAGAGTCTACCTAGGCTTTGCACGACACACTGGTGGCTTTTGATGAAGTTATACCACTTGGAACAAGAAGTAGTAACAATCTGTTAGACTCCAAATGCTCAGAAGTCACCATAGACCAAGAGAAGGTGAGCCAAGTCTGATCCTTGGCCCAGAAAAACCTCCCCTTTGGTGGAGGTGAAGGGAATCTCCTGGCTGGTGACTTCGGATCTAATGACCTTCAAAAACCATTTTTTCCAAATGTTACTCGATCACCCACTCTCCTCACCACTCTTATAGGTCTTTAGAATCCTATGGCTAAGTTTGTAGGTCTTGGTTATCACTTGAAATGATCACATACCAAATCTAAGAATTTACACACTCCTGCCAATAATAATAGCAAGGAGCATTCATTGTGAATTGGCCCGATATATAGAAACACCCAGCACCTGGACTCTGTGGTCAGATTCTGTACTTATAGGTGGGTGGGCATATCCTAATCCCAGGGCTGGCTGTCCAGATTAGCACAGGGTTCAGTCTATGGTTTGTATGGAAAGTGGAGGGAACTGGCCATTTCTGGTTGGAAATGACATGAGGATCACAAATCTGATCAGAAATAGGGACATGGGGTGGGGGACAAGAATTAAGGGAGAAAAGGTGCAGCTTGGTGCTCATACAAGTGCCATATGGTTACAATGGGTCATGAAAGTGCATTCTAGCCTCTGCCTATTGGCCTGCTTGGCCTGTCCTCCCTAGGTTTGGCAGCAGGAGAGACCTGAGTCTATGTTTGCTGGACATCAGAGTGAACAAAGCCCAGTGATGACCTCTGAGACCTCCATGAGAAAAACAAGCCCACAGTAGAGTCTACTTGTTCGGCCCAATACCCTTTCGAGGGTTCCCTTCCTCAGAATAAGAAATAAGTGGGAATTAGGGGCTGTGACAATTATCAGGCTCTTAGAGCTAACCTCTGTGAGTTTCATCCCCCTCAGAGGCTTTGGACCTCAGTGCAGTGGTTAAGAGCACTGGCTGACTTCACTATTTAAGTAATATTGGAAAATGGGCCTGTCACCTTCTCTGAACTTTATATTTCTTTCTTGAAAGTGCAGATAATAAGACCTGCCTCATAGAAGTACTGTTGTGAGGGTTAAATAAGTTAAGTCATATACAGGGGAAGATCCACACTCCCACCAACAACTTTATGTATGGAAGGGTGGTCTACAAAATGGAGGATGGGAGCATGGGTGGTTCAGTGGTAGAATTCTCGCCTGCCAAAATGGAGGATGGGAGCCCCCACCTTGGGCAGTCTTTAATCATAGAAGAACTTGGAAAGCAAATGCAGGAAGGACCTGATGACCATGGTCTTAAGTCATAGGGCCTTTACTCCTCTCATCTCTCATCTACAAATCTCTACTATAAACTTTGTCAGAATCTGCACCCAAAAACAATGACTCACTTGGGGTTTTCTTTCATTCTTGGTTGCTATGAGCAAGTCCCACCTGTGTGATGAATTTTGTGCTTGTTAACTACCTGCCCACTAGACTCAATACATATAAATACTATCTCTGGGGGTGCTTGGGTAGCTCAGTTGGTTAAGCATCTGCCTTTGGTCAGGTCATGATCCCAGGGTCCTGGGATTGAGCCCCATGTTGGGCTCTCTGCTCAGCGGGGAGCCTCTTTTTCCCTTTCCCTCTGCCTGCTATTCCCCTCGGATTGTGCACTCGCACACTCTCTCTCTGTTAAATTATAAATAAATAAACAAATAAATCTTATTTCCATCTGCAGTCACAGTTTCACAAGGTCTTTGAACTCACTCCGGGGAACATGTTTCTCCTCATACCTGCAGTTCCTGGCATGTGCTTAGAACACCAAACTGTACTTGCCATTTCAAAGAAGAAAAGAATGAAAGCAGGATGCCCAAGTTGGCTGCAAACCTGGCTGATTAACAAAGCAGTCAAGTTTTCCAAAGATCTAGTGCAGCAGAATCTCCCAGATGTTAATCTTCGCAAACACAATGTTGAGCATACCAAAGGAACTCAGTACACACTAGTTCCGAGTAGTTCAAAATGGCACTACTAGCAATGGGCATTTGGCAATATTTAGCTCAACTACAAATAAATTTGCCCTTTGAGCAATTCACTCCATCTCTAAGATTCTACCTCACAGATACCCTAGGAATAATACTTGATGATGTATACATGAAACTAGTCTCTAAGCACACGTGTAATAGCCAAAGACTGGAAACAACCCAAATGTCCATAGACAAGGAGTCTGTTGAATAAACTATGGAACATACTAAAATTTAATACCATGCTGCTGTCAAAGAGAATGAGAAAGATCTCCACAAACTGCTATGGTGAGATATCCAGAATACACACACACACACACACACACACACACACATTGACACACAAATGTGTGCATGCACACACACACAAATGCTCATTTTAAAAGAGTTTCCACTGGGGAGTAGAGAGGACAGAAGGGAAGAGAGTTGAATAGAAGCTAGACTTCTCTGAACATACCTTGTTTTATGGTTTGATTTTAGAACCAGTAAATATTTTATCTAATTTTTAATTATGTACAGAGTCCCCTAAAAATGGACAGCAAACAAAAAACCTTACATATCTAGTTGATAGCATAACTACTTGTAGGAGGGTTATTTCAAAAGATAATGCCACAGTATTTTAACTACACATCCTTCGTGGGATCTATCCCAAGGACAAAGAATAACCACGAAGATACCTAGAAACCTTACTCTGCATTTAGTGCTCTTGTTGGTGGTGGTAGTATTGATATTATCTTGAAACAAAAAAATAGGATAAAACAAAATATGTTTGCCCTAATCTTATTAAAAAGAAACCAAGATTTTCAGTGCAAGGAGATAAAACATAGACATATAAACAAATAAAATCAGGAAATTTAAATAAAATCCGGTCATTCTTACTTCAGATTGAAAATATCATTATAAAACTCATGATTTATTTTTCATTTTTTAAAAAATTTGTTATTTCCTAGTGATGTCCATTGAAAAGACTTGAAAGCAATGATTAACCCAATAACAATAAACACCCCTGGTTCCCAGATTGTACTTTCTAGATGCCATTCCCCAGGAAAGGGAACAAGGGCTCCTTGAGCTGGAACATCTTGTCATGCCTGAAAACAAAGAAGCTGTCAAAGATTACTATGATCAAAATGACATGGTAGCCAACATGAAGGGGCTCCCACTTGCCAAGGATGGGACAGTTTGCACATAAAGTAAATACTGCAATGAGTTGAAATATTTAGTAATAGCCCTGGCCTCATCGTGATACTCCATATCCTCTACCCCCTTTTCCCACTGCCACAATAGATGAAGCCTCCTTAGTTACCCTTAAAGTTGCCAGAACACCAACTCATTATTCTGAAAATTGACAAATAAAGGAAAATAATCTAGTAGTTATCCTGCCTTTCCTAAACTATACCTCATGGCAACCAAAGAGTTGCTGTGGAGAAGTCCTTTACAGAAGACACATGACTAGCAAGTGCAGTGGGAATGATAATATTGGCTTGTAAACCCTAACAAAATAATGGTTTGAGGCAACAGCCACCAATGGCTGCTAAAGCCATTTGGTTAAAGGTTAATGGGGATTCTGTAATGTATGGATCAGACTGACACCACCTGAATCCAAAGATAAAGGTTAAATAAAACAGGTATCATGTACATCCTAATGAGATGCAACAGGAAGTATACAACATCACCTGTGAAGTATTCTTCCCCCTCCCAAAAAATGAAGAATCTGAATGTAATCAAATCCTAGCTCTAACTCCCAGGTCTCAGGAAATAGAGGGAATAGAGGAACACATCAAGTGACATCATGAGTAATTTAGTCAGAAATATTAAGTACATGGGAAATTCTACAGGTCAAATGACTTAGTTTAATCAGAAATAAATGAGATTTCTTAAAAAGAAGTGGAACAGTTAGAGATGAAAAGAGATTAAGACACATGCCAACTTCGGTGACATTTATTAAAAGATACACGGGTGTTAATTTATACTATTCTTTTGACTTTTCTGGAGGTTTCAAATTTTTCAGTTTTCTTTTTTTTTTAAATCAAAGGGAGAAAAATACATCATCCAAATGAGGTGTGTGGCTCATATTTTGATGGTTATTTGAATAAGTCAATTTAAAAAGACATATTTGAGACAACCAGGGCTTTATTGTGAACTATTGTTAATTTTGTTGGGTATGAAAATTGTGTTATGGTTATGTTGAAAAAGTCATTATTTATTAAAAATTCATAGTGAAGGAGTAATAAAGCAAAAAGTATTAACATAGGGCTAACGCACAAGGTATAGTAGCAAGAACATGTTGGGTATTGTTAGAGCTAGATGCTTGGGCTCAGATCCTGGTCCTTTTATGTTTTAATTCGGAGAACTTGAGTGAGCTCCTTGTGCTCTCTTAAATTTAGTTTCCACCAAATTCCACCTGCTTTGTAGGAACTGTGAGAATTAAATGAAATAATATTTATGATAGTGCTAACCCATAGATGATACTTGACACTTTTTATTTTTAATATAAAGGGTTATCCCAGATGGATTTGCATTTAACCAATGACATCTTTATCTAGTGGCTCATGATAAATTTTCAAGCATTCACTATAGGCTAATGACTAAACTATTTTTTAATTGGATTTATTTATTTATTTTAGAGAGAGAGATATTGAGAGCATGAACAGAAGGGGCAGAGGGAGAGGGAGAGAAAATTTCAAGCATATTCCATGTTGAGCATGCAGTGAGACATGGGGCTCCATCCCAGGACCCTGAGATCATGACCTAAGCCAAACCAAGAGGCGGATGCTGTACCATTCAGGTGCCCCATGACTAAACGGTTCTTTACATCACATGAGCCCAGGTCACCTATAAAGGGCAGAAATCAAGGAGAGATTTTAAGGGATGGGCAGCCCCACATTGGTCCAAACTAGTGAGGTGATTACATCATGGTCTGATGAAATGGGTTTCTCTATGTAAATTGCTTAGAACAGGGCCTGGCTCATGGTACTATCATATAAGTATTATTATTATTATTATTGATGACCTAGCAGAATATAAGGCAACTTCAACCTTTGCATATTTCTTCTTTTTCTGTTTCTCTGAGCTCCCTCTCAGGTACTGAGGTGACAATCTATAAATTGATATATTTTTTCCTAGGCTTAGAAAGGATGACTCAATCTCTTAATTCACAGATTCTGCTCTTGTCCTAGACTTGAGCCATTTTGAGTTTCCATTTTGACTGCATTATCGCTAATGGGTCTTTGGCTGTCATAGTTAACAACTGCCTTGACCCATAATGATGAGGGAATCAATGATCCCATGGGGTCCTCCCTTCAGCCTCATCCTGTTGCTCCAAGGGAAGTCTGGTCCTTGTTGCAGTCAGTGGTAATCAGGGATAGAGACACGAGGCCTTTGCTAATACACGGAGAAGTTCTCAGAGAAGAGCTTGGGCTAACTAGCACCCTAGGAAGTCTGCCAGTTTGTAGCTCTTCTGCTAGGAAGGAAATTTCTATGCATTTCAAATTCTTCTCCTGACCATTGGCTGCATGGTATACTTCTCTATGTAACATGTAACATGTGAATTGCTTTGTGGGTGGTCACTGGGGCTTACTGATGCTGAAAACAATGAATGTGGACTTGAAAATGTGACCTTCAGGAGGACATTGGTAAAATACGGCATCCTGAAACAAACAAGTTAGCAGCAAGACCTATGATTCTGGGATGCGTGGGTGGCTCAGTCAGTTAAGTGTCTGCATTTGGCTCAGGTCATGATCCCAGAGTCCTGGGATCAGGTCCCATATTGCGCTCTTTGCTCAACAGAGAGCCTGCTTCTCCTTCTGCCTGCCTCTCTCTCTCTCTGGCAAATAAATAAATAAAATGTTAGGGAAAAAATACCTATGATTCTGAGGTCACATCAGTCAGAATAAAACATTTCATTGTCCGGGACTGGAAGAGATTATGCTGAGTGAAATAAGTCAAGCAGAGAGAGGCAATTATCATATGGTTTCACTTATTTGTGGAGCATAACAAAAAGCATGGAGGACATGGGGAGTTAGAGAGAAGGGGGTTGGGGAAATTGGAAGGAGAGGTGAATCATGAGAGACTATGGACTCTGAAAAACAATCTGAGGGGTTTGAAGTGGCGGGGGGGTGGGAGATCAGGGTACCAGGTGGTGGGTATTATAGAGGGCACGGATTGCATGGAGCACTGGGTGTGGTGAAAAATTAATGATACTGTTATGCTGAAAATAAATAAATGAAAAAAAATTTCATTGTCTTCACCTCAACCTGCAATTGAAGGAAAGTCAGCTCCCTAGACCCCGTGGCTACCTCAGTTATTCCCAGGCTCACAATCCCAGCTTTTTTCCCAGAGTGGTGGCCATCATTAACCTCCCCTCTCTGGGTTCTCACCACCACGTCCACTGCCAGGCCTCTGATTCTCACCCAGAGGGAGTGGTTCCAGAGCTACTACAAAGACTCCTGAAGGTGACTCCTTTCCCTATCTATGATTCTGCTCCCTCCTCTGATGTCATGTTGATTTAAAGAAACAAAGATACAGGTTGCGTGACAAGTGGTGTTGTTGGCTGATTGGGAGAAAGGAATGTGGGTGAGATTGTTGGGCGGATGGATGGCTGGTTCAAGGAGCCACTGGACCATAGTTGCCAGAGTAGATTGGTGAAGCCAGGTTAGGGCTTGGGTTTTAGGTCAATGGGGCCTGTCAAAAGACTTAGAAAGAGCATGAGGACATCTTCATCTGACCCAAATGGCTAGGAGCAGCCCTCTACTGAGAGAAGCCGGCACCAGCTATAACCGTGCCGGTCTTAAAAATATCTATCTGGGCGGGGTTGTCTGCCCAGCACCCATTTTCTAGGAAAGACCTAATCTCTTCCCATGAAGCAAATTTATATACATAACCTACCAGCGCCTCATACACCTAACCATCTCATAGCCATGAATTGAGCATAAAATACAGAGAGTTCTCAACATCCCCAGTAGAGTAGTAGTTTTGCTACTACTAATGATCCCATGTGCACACATCATAAGCATCCAAAGCCCATTGTTTACATTATGGCTCACTCTTGATGTACATTTATTTTATGGGTTTGGACAAATGTATAGTGAAATATTTCTATTATAAAAATTTCTATTATATTTCTAATATTTCTATCAGGGCAGTTATGCTGCCCTGATCTCCTACTCCATCCATTCCCCTTCCCTCTCTCCAAACCCCTGGCCAACATTGCTCTTTTTACCATCTCCATGGTTTTGCCTTTTCCAGAGTGCGATATACTTGGAATTAGACAGAATGTAGCTTTCTCAAATTAGCTTTTTTCACTTAGCACTACTTAAGATTTCTCCATTTCTTTCCCTGGCTTGATGGCTCATTTCTTTTTATTGCCAAATAGTAGTCCATTGTGTGGACATACCATTCACCTACTAAAGGATACCTTGGTTGCTCCTAAGTTTTGGCAATTACGAATAAAACAGCTGTAAATATTTGTGTGCAGGTTTTTGTGTAGACATAATGTTTCAACTGCTTTAGATAAAAACCAAGGAGTGGAATTGCTGAATCACATGGTAAGACAATGTTTAGTTTAATAAGTGTTTTTCATACACATCTTCTGGTTTTATCTTTAGGGGAAAGCTCTAGGGTCTCTTGGATGAATCTTATATGTCACAGTTTAGCAAACCGAGACTCCAAGTAGTAAAGTGACTTCCCCGTGGTCACTACACTGAATCGTGTACTTCCTGAATGTGAAGAGGAAAACTTTTTCACCACCGCTGAGTCACAGCCCCTGCCAGATTCTGGCCCCTTTCAGGCAGCCCCGTCAGCTGGCTCCCTTTCCAACGCACCTCTCCCATGTGCTGGTGGTTGGCCAGGATGCCTAGAAATGGGGGTCCAGTGAACACTACTGCCCACCTCTGGCTCAGGGGTTCCTTGTAGCAACCCTTGTTCACTGCTCACCTCTTCCTCCCCAACCCACACTTCATACCCCTTCACCCTTGCCTTTGTAAAAACAAGAGACCATCTTTCCCCTGAAAGGTTTGGGGAGCTGCCTGGCTCCCCACACACAGGGTGACATTGGTTCATACACACGGTTATTGTAGAGATGGAAAATGCCTGTTCAGCAGCACAGTGTCCTCTAGGCTGCGCCATTCTGTGAATGCCAGAGTGTTCTCACCAGGTGAGAGCCTGCGTAATGCAGGGACAGGGGCTGGGGAAGGCTGAACAGCAGAGAGAATTGGTTTATGGCCACTATTTTGCACACTGGTTGGCAATAGAGGGAAGTTTGAACCTTGCTTTCTCCTTGAAGGACAAGCAAACTCTAACAACAGGCAATCATTTGTCTTGTGGGTTTCTTCTTCTTCTTCATTTTTTTTTTTTTGAAAAGACTTTCAAGCTCTGTTCTTTTAGCAATTATTTGTTTAAAATCGTTTCTCCAGAATTGCCTGTTTATATTCTTCTAAATGTACTACTTTGTGTTGCCTGTACAGTATGTCCTCTTCAGGGGACATAGAGAATCCATGCTAATAAGGACCATGCACATTTTGTTTTCTTAACAATTTGTGTGTGTGTGTGTGTGTGTACAAATCACTCAGAATCTGGAAATTTTCTTTTTGTTAAGATACAGGGGAAATTGTGGTGTGATCAGGATCATCTTTTCACAATTGTGACTGAAATCAATTTATCCAGCCTGAGTAACTATAGGAAAACAGGAGGGAGGAGCTGCAGGAAAACACAGACGCTCATTTCTCTCCTACTTCTTGATTTCTTTTTATTCCATGCAGTAAGGAGACAGTTATAAAAGAAGGTGACATAATGGCTTTTAAACATGGACTAACCATCAGGCACATCCAAATCCACAGGGCAGAAGCTCTTGTACTGAGGACTTTCTCACCCCCAGCCCAGACCTGGCCCTGCTCCATTTGGCTCTTGTCTCTTCCATTGGGTTGGCCCTGAGTTATACCTTTTGTAATAAAACTGTAAATGTTGCATGTGTGTGTGTGCACGCGCGCGTGTGTGTGTGTGTGTGTGTAAAATATATGTATTAAGAAAAATCATGAAGCATCAGGATGTATTGAGCACTAAGATGAGGGTGGTGAATGTCTGTAATGTTCCCTTCAAGGAGCCTTTGCAGGACTTGGAACTCTTGGAAAGCAACTGGAAGGCAAGAAACAGAAGGCAAGAACAGGGACAATGAGTGGCCATCCTTGACAATGCTCATCAGTCATCATGACAAGGCATCCTTCCAGCACATAAACGTTCTGGTGGGCCTTCACCTCAGGAACAGTGAGCACTGTGTTTCTGGTAAGATGGAGTCATCAGGACTGATGATGTAGGTATGGGACTTCTGTGTGTCTGTGCTAAGGGAAGCAGGAGAATTAGTGGCTGTCTCTTTCATCCAGGGATCCAGGCACCTGCGGACTCAAGGGGCAACGGTAGGATTGAAAGGGACTTGCTAGGAGAGTAGGTCTGGGAAGTGTGGTGGAAGTGACTTTTCCCATTAGCTTTTAGTGGAGAGAGGTAGGTGGTGTGAAGAAAAAGGAAGGGTTTCCTGGCTTGTGTTCAGGTAGCATGTTCATCCGTAGTGTCATCCAAGCTGATGATAGTCTTGGGGAAACAAGTTGTCTAAAATGGAGTCAGATGGTGATGGAGGACAGTGGGAGCACTCTCCTTCGTACTAGGTAAACAGAGCTTTCATTGGAGGCCCAGAACCTCTGCCAATTGAAAACCATTTGCAAATGGTAAAGCGAGATAATATCAGTGCTGTTGCCATTAACCGAGGGTTTTTTCCCTTTCTGTTTTGTTTGGGTTTTTGGGTTTTTGTTGTTGTTGTTTCTTGTTTCTTTCTTTTTTTTTTTTTAAGAGAGATTTTTTTAAAGGATTGTATTTATTTATCTGACAGAGAAAGAGACATCAAGAGAGGAGATCAGACAGGGGAAGTGGAAGCGGGAGAAGCAGGATTCCCGCAGAGCAGGGAGCCCAATGTGGGGCTCCATCCCAGAACCCTGGGATCATATCCTGAGCCGAAGGCAGACGCTTAATGACTGAGTGACCCAGGTGTCCCTTGATGTTTGTTTTTCAGAAGCACTGGGGGATTTTCTGCCATTCATTGGTTCCTTTCTCCCACTTAACCAGAAACATTTGTTACATTCAACTGTGGCTGGAGATGGAACTTGTGGAATGGAGAATGTTTGCTCCTTGCCCCCGGGAAATTTAAAAATACTTTAAAAACCTTTAAATATATAAGAATGATTCTGTCAGAGACACTTGCAGGATGCTCATATTAATGTGTATTTATTTCGAAAAATATTTATATGAGCTTCTTATGCACAAGGTGTATCGCTGGGTCCTGGAAATTCAGTGCACCCAGGGATTCGAGTGGGAGTCAGGACATGAGTCTACCTGCAGTGGGACAGGACCAGGATGTAGACACCAGACACAGGAGGCCCTGACCATGGGGAAGCCACCTCTGAGCCTCTACCTCTCCCAGCCCTTCTCTGTATCTTTAAGCACATTCATGGCTCTCCCTGCAAGAAAGCAACTCCTCCTGGTCCCTCACACAAGACACCATTGGCTCTTCACCTCAGCATCGGAAAAGGAGATAATGCCCATCTCACAGAGTTGTGTGAATTGAATAACTGAATGCAGGCAAACTAGTCAGAATGGTGCCTAGCTCATAATAAGCACCCAGTAAATGTGCACTATTGTTATTAATTCAGTTTTTGGAAGGAGTAGGAGGAAAATGTATCTACTTAGTCCATCAATCTGAACCAGAACCTATTCTGTACCTATTGGCATAGAAATAATGCATATTAAAAAACTTTTAGAGCAGGTTACAAAACAGTCATTACATTATGATTTCCTTTTGGGGAGAAAGGTATATTCTTACATAGAGAATAGTAGGTTGGATCCTATACCCCCCAAATTTATATGTTGAACTTCTTGTTCAATTTTGAACAATTGTTGAATTTATATATCTTGGACTTCTTCAACAACCTCAATTGTTGAATTTATATATCTTGGACTTCTAGCCTCCAGGATTGTGAGGAATAAATTTCTGTTTTCCAAGTCCCCCAGTCCATGGTTCTTTGTTATGGAAGTCCTAGCAAGCTAATACAATGGAGAAAAGTTTTTGAAGGATATACGTCCCAAGGTTATTCTCAAAGTGAAGGAATTTCAGCAGGTTTCAATTTAACTTATGTTCTGATTTTGACACAAACCAACATTTCTTATCAATGAGTTTTCACAGAGGATGACAAGACAAAGCCCTTCCTTCAGACTGAGTTCCCTGTGGTAAGATTTCAAATCTTCTCCACTATTCCATCATTTCCCCTGGTTCTCTGCTGCCTGTACGCAGGGCTCATAATAGGAGTGACTGGCCTGGAGCCGGCCTGCCATGGTCCTTCTTCAAACACCGTCAGGGGAATAATGAACATCCAAACCTGAAGGATTTTACTGGGAATTGAGCAGGGCTTCCGAAAATGATTCCGTTCAAGAGAAAGGATGGTTTATTTTTACCTAATTAAAATTTGAGTCTTGGTCATATATAAAATGTTAGCTTTTTCCATGGGAATTCTTCAGGATCCTTCCAGAAATCCTCCAGAGAGGCCACACAGCCTGGTCTGTCTCCCTGGGGTTGATTGAGGAGTTGAGCCCACATTGGTAGTGGGGATTCCGATTCCTGACCTGGTGGGGTCATTCCAAATGATAAGATGTCAGTCTCCAAGTAAACTCTGAAAGTTACCACATGTCTTGGCCTTTTTCTTGCCCAAAACAGCTTGGACCCTTTCCCAAGGCAGCTGGACTGCAGACCAATGATGGGGTGGGGGTGGGGCAGACAGTGGAGGACTACAGAAGCCTCCTCTCCCCATGTTTTCCTTGATCCCAAGAGAAAAACCAAAGAGATGAAAGCAAATCTGTGAAGGAAGAAAGCAAGAATGCAGTTTCCCTCAAGGGCCTGGCCTCAGTCTGTCACATTAACCCCTCCACGGGGCACACAGAGAAGGGGTGGGCTGGCACCAGATACTCCCTCATACTCTTGTTTGCCCCCTGCCCCCGCTGCTCCCCTACCTTGGTGGCAGTGGGAGATGGGAAGGAGGTTCTTTCCACCAGGTAGATCTGTGGAGTTTCTGGAAACTGTCAGTTCCTGAGCCATTTGTGAGGACTGGTACTCTACTTCTAGGCGGTGAGGGGTGCTGGGAGTGCCTGACCGGCTCTGTTGCCCTGGCAAGAATAGGACTGTGATGGAGGTTAAAGGAGTATTTGGGAAGGCTGTCTCGAGTTGCCTTCTGCCTTAGTGACATCCCCCTGAGCCAAAGAAAATCAACCATGTCTAACCTTCTCATTGCTGAAGGTTGAGGATTGGCGCCCAACATTGTGTTCAATTTCTTCCCAGCAGTGAATGCTTCTGAGGGAGAGTGCAGAGTAACCCCTACGCAGCATCACCTGGTATCAGAGCCCTAGCCTGGAGCCAGGAGATCCCCTCCCACCACGTCCTAAGACACCTGCGTCGGTGCTGCTATCCTGAACTCATGGGCTTTGGGGCCAGGTCACATGACTCAAGCTTTTGCAGCCATGGGCTCCTCATCTGTAAAATGAAAGTAAGAATGCACATACCTCACAATTTGTCAGGAGGAGAAAACTAATGCGGTTCCTCTTTGCGTAAAATAAAAGAATGGGTAGGGTATGGGCCTGCTGTGGGCTGAACCATTATTTGAAGTGTTAACTGGTCATTTTTCTTGTATTTTCTTCCTTTGTCTTGGGCCTGAGCGGTGGAAAGAGCCAAAAGTGTGGACTTGGCAAAGGCTCCCCACCAGGATCCACCTTCAAGGTCCTGGAGCCCCAGGAGAGCCAGCGATGACCTGTGGAGCCAGCTGCCCTACACCCCTTGTTGGGGACAAAGACAGTCATTCCTTAGCCCAGTAACCTGGAAATCGGACTCCCACAATCCAGCTAGGTGCCTGTTCAGAGCCCCAGGGTGAACCCTGGCTGTACCTCCATGATTTGGTTCCATCTCTGACCAATTTCGTGTCTCATATATAATATAATATGATATGATATGATATCATATCATATAATATAGATATATATCTCCTCCACATCCCTACAGTGTCCAAGTACAACCAAGACTAGTGGGTGAGACTGGGATACCTGGGGAGGGACACCTGAACCCTCCTCCCCCGGCTATGGAACGACATGAGGACCTCCCAATCCTGGTTCTCTGGAGAAGGGCACTGGGGGAGATGAGGTGCGATAGAGATTCACTATGAAAGCCTCTACTTCAGTTTCTTCTATTTTGTGGCCCAATTCCTGGGCATTACCCCATGCTAGGAACCTCCCTGGCTTCTATTTCTTCTCCACGGCTCACATCTGCTCCATCCTGTCATAGGTTGAGGTCCTGAAGGCCCTGGGTGTGAATCTCGCGAGGCTCTATCACTGTTGTGACCATGAACAAATCACTTCATCTGCTTCCATTACCTTCCATATCTATAAAATGGTCATTATTATAGTACCCACTTTATAGGGTCAGATTAAATAAGTTAATGTTAAGTAACTACATAACATGGGGCAGGCACATAGTGAGCATTTGGTAAACAGTAACCAGATCTACTAAAGAGAAACCATTAAGCCAGTGGGATAATTTAATTATGAGAGCATGAAAAGATAGTGGACGGAGGGGAGAGGAAGTCCTCACAGAACACAGAATTGTTCTCTGGAAGCAAACAGAGTGTTGTCCTGTCAGAGATTGGCTAAGAGGGAGCTGAGGTGACTTCCTGTGGTACTCCCAGCTTCCGGCTACACTGATGGGGGAAGACTGGGCCTGGCACAGGGCTGGTACCTGATAAAATTTTACTGGATGGTATTGGGAGAATAGAAAACAAAATCTCTCCCGACCCAGAAAGGCTCTCCTCAAGGGGAGTAGAGACCAATGCCACAAAGGTAGTTGAAAAAGCATTAAACCAGAATGTGATACATATTGGAGGGGTTCCGAGTATGCCGCCCCGAAATATGCCACTCTGACATAAAGATTCTTTTCAAACTGGAGGCAACTGAGAAAAAGCAGACACAAGAAAAACTCTCCACCCTCCCCTTTCTACCAGGAAGGGCTGGACAATTCTTTAATCACCGGAGACAACTGGAGACTCTTACAACCCAGAAATGGCACCAGAGGATTCACATAACAAACCCTACTAAATAACTTATTTAATTATTATAAGTATTTACACTGAAAAGGCTGAGAAAGACACAAAGCAATCAGGGAGAGAGAGAGAAATCGCTTTCCTTATTTTCAACAGGGAGAATTCCATCTCTAATTCATACTTACCTGCTCTTCCAGTCTGTGATATAAACTACAACTCTAAAAAATTATTGAGAGCTTGCTAAAGGACAAATAGATGTTAATTTAATAGTCACAGAATTATGGATCTATGTTACTGATGAGGAAACTGAGGCACAAGGAGATTCTTTTACTTGCCTAAGGTCACTCGGAGGTAGAGCCATCAATCCCAGGAGTAGGTTGATGAAGATGGATGGATGGGACCTGGAAAGGGATGAGGTGTTCTTCAAATCGCAATTGAATTTGGAAATTGCTGCAGAGGGCTTGTGGGAAGTCTGTGAGAGACTGCACTCGTCTGAAGATAAACATTTTCTCTAAGTTTGGCAAGGCAATTCCTTCTTCACGCCGTTTTCTTTTCTTTTCTTTTTTTTTTTCACGCCGTTTTCATTCCAGTTTCTGGGTTCAGTATTCATCATCTCCAAAATTCTTCCATCAGGAACCATTTTTGATGTGTTTTAGCGGCAGAATTACAAAACCAACCTAATGGCTGATTTTAATCTTTGTACACACGTTGTGCCCTCAATGATTTGTTTTCCCCAATCTTTGCAGTTTGGGAGGAAGAAGCTCAGTTGGGTTCCCAGCTGCTGGCACGCACAGTCCAAGACTGCTATTTACTGTGTACCCTCTGTTTACAGAAAAGAGGGGTTGAGGCTTTACTATTAATGCCCCCTTATCTTTAAGTTCCCTTCCCACCATACAGAGCCATGTCAGAGGATCTGCTTGGGGGAGGAAATCTCTTCCCTTTCTTTTCTCAGAAATATAGTTCTGCATTTTGGAAATATTACTTTAAAAATGTTTTTTTTTTTTTTAAGATTTTATTTTTTTTTTATTTATTTGAGAGAGAGAGACAGTGAGAGAGAGCATGAGCGAGGAGAAGGTCAGAGGGAGAAGCAGACTCCCCATGGAGCTGGGAGCCTGATATGGGACTCGATCCCGGGACTCCAGGATCACGCCCTGAGCCGGAGGCAGTCGTTTAACCAACTGCGCCACCCAGGCGTCCCTAAAAATGTTTTTAATGCATTTTAAAAAATATTTATCCCAAAGAATGTAAGATTTGCTGAATGGCATTCTGATATTAAGCACCGTAGATTGTGAAATATAAGATTATGTCCCATCCTGCCCAAGAGGCTGACATTTCCATTCTAAATTACCTGATCAGTGACATGTGTTTTAGGGAGATATGTACAAAATACACGGGATCATAAAAGAAATGCATTCTGTAGGGTCTCCTGTACATGAAATACTGCCATTGACTTGATACTGAAAATGGCTCAGAGTGGTCTCCGCCCTGTGTTCTCTCCAAGAGAACCATGAGGCAGCAGACAGCCTGAGGACAAGAGGAGTGAAGTATTGAGCCCGTTTCTGAGCTGGCCATACAGTATCATCACATCACAGCATGGGCAGAGAGAGCATGTTAGCAAGGGGGACTGTTGTGAATTCACTGTTTCCCCCACCCGCCACCCCGCCTCCTGAAAAAAATATCCTGAAGTCCTAACCCAGCACCTATGAATGTGACCTTATTAGGAAATAGGGTCTTTGTTGATATGATCAAGTTAAGATAAAGTGATTAGGGTGAGCTTTAATCTGGTATGACTGGTGTCCTTCTAAGAAGAGGGAAATTGGACCCACGGGGAGCACACCATGTGGAGACACGGAGACATACAGACACAGAGGAAAGACTCCATAGGAGGATAGAGATGGAATAGGGTTTCACTGCCATAAGCCAAAGAACACCTGGGACCATCAAAAGTCAGACGACGCAAGGAAGGTTCTTCCTTTAGTGGCTTCAGAGGGCATATGACCCTGCCAACCCCACAATTTTGGAGGTCCTCTGTCATGGCGGCTGTAGGAAATGAATGCATGAGTTCTGTAGGGTAGAAGCACAAACCGACTTTATTTCCTTACCTCGACCGACTTTCTCCAGCCACACTGTTAGACTAGTCACGCCCACCCCTGCATGAAGTCTCAGATCCCACAGTTTGTGATATGAGACGTTCACTTCTGCCTAAAATCAGAATTTCAATCCTCATCCCGTTTAAAAATTCTTCTCTTTTATGGGGTGCCTGGATGGCCCAGTCATTGGGCATCTGCCTTCGGCTTGGGTCATGATCCCAGGGTCCTGGGATCGAGCCCTGCCTTGGGCTCCCTGCTTGGTGGGAAGCCTGCTTCTCCCTCTCCCACTTCCCCTGCTTGTGTTCCCTCTCTCACTGTGTCTCTCTATCAGATAAATAAATAAAACTTAAAAAAAAAATTCTTCACTTTCCAATTGTAGGTTTAACTCAAGCTTAGAAACCTACAGTGGTAAAAGCAGCATTGTTGGTTTCTCTAGTATTTCCCCACCTGACTGGCTACCTCTTTTCACACTCACTCGCCATATTGCACATGGTTGAGGCAAGGGGGCAGAGGAAGAATGGGGAACAAAAGGGTCCTTATTTGATATGTGCACTTATTTTCTGATGGTGGATCTCTAGGTAAGACAAACATTGATAGTCTGGCTCTTTCTTTTGTGGGGAACAGATTACATTCATTTCAAATAGTGGGTCCACCTTACAGGCCTTGTTAACTGGGGCCTTCCTACTCCAGGGGACCCCAGGATAAAACACACTCTCTCTGGCAGATCATTTATAACCCACCCCAGTGAGGCACCACTAGCCCCTTTCTGTTATGTTTGCCTCTCTCCTTATAAGAAACAATGAAAAACATGATCCTGCTTATATGGTCTTACATGGGCAGTTCTCTAAAAAAATAGACCATTAGCTTAACAAGAAAAGGATGGGACACTAGGGGGATGCAGTCGGTTAAGTGTCCCCTCTTGGTTTCGGTGCAGGTCAGATGTCAGGGTTGTGAGACTGAGCCCCACTCACGGCACCCGTCTGCTTGAGTTTCTCACCTTCTTCCTCTGTTCTTCCCACACCCAGCCCCTCAATCTTTCTCTTTCTAAAATAAATAAATAAGTCTTTAAAAAAACTTTTCTTCTCTGAGAAAACACCGAGTGGTGGCTGACCCTGGTGCTGGGGGAGGGCCTGGAGGGCCCAGGGTCCCCGGATGCAAGAAGTTTGGAAAAGAAGAAGGAGGAGGGGAATGGAGGAAGGAGAGGGAGGAGGGGGGTGGGGAAGGAGGAGGAGAAACTTAAAACAAGAGGTCATTTTTTCATGTGTCAAATTGACAGAATTTAAACCGTTAAACTATTCAGGGTTGGTAAGGATGCAGGTACCCTATATCCTTCCAGTGGGCATATGAATTATAACAGGGTTTCTGGAAGATTGGTAGAAATTCTTATCAAAGTGTTCACAAATGCACACCAGGTGGCTGGGGAAAGCTTACGTTCGGGAAAGCCTTGCATTCAGGCACAAGCCCCGAATAACAGTTTTTCTGAAGGACAAAAAGGGGACAAATCTCTGCGTCCTCAATGAGCCTCAAAGTCAGGGACATCTCGTGTGTATCAAAATGCCCCAGCTGTGTCCTATGGGGATTGCTGATGCCACACAACTTGAACTACCTCTTTGTTCCGGAGCCAGTTGTTCTGAAAGCTGGACTTCCTGACACGTGCTTGGCTATTGCAAGTAAAAATTCCACTCTGTACTCAAGAAATGGCTCAGGTTTTCCTTTTCTTTTGTAAAATGTGTTAATGTATTAATGAGGAAGAAAATGAAAGTACTATTTTAAAATGATGAAAGGAAAAAAGGAGGGGGAGCGTTTCTTGATTATTTCTAGAAAAAGCAGTTTTAGGGGTTCTCCAATTACCAAGAACGCAAACCGTAACAGAAACCACGTATCTCTATAGATCCGGTCTGTTTTTAGTGCCCTATTTTAAAGTAATTGTTTGTTACAGTTGCTTAAAAATCTCTGTCAATAGAGGAGGCAACAACTAGTCAGCTCTACCAGTTAGCTCATTCAGTTAAAATGCCAGTCAATATTTTTTAATAGTCAATGGGCAAAAAAAAAAAAAAATCTCGCCAATAGACGCCTCCGCAGAGAAGACAGGCAGATGGCACATGTGCATACCATGAGATGTTCATCATCGTACGTCATTACGGAACTGCAAATTAAAACAATCATGAGATACCGTTACATACCTATCAGAACAGCTAATAACCCGTTAATAACACTGTTAATTAATTAACCCGTTAATAACTCTGACAACAGTGCAGGCAAAGATGTGGAGCAACAGAAATTCTCTTTTATCGCTGTTTAAATGCAGAATGGCACAGGCACTTTGGAAGATAGTTCGGTGATTTCTTACATAGCTGAACATATTCTTCTCACAGAATCCTGCAATAACATTCCTTGGTTTTTACCCCAGTTGTTAAAAATTGACGTCTACGCAAAAACCGGCACAGACGTGTTTATAGCAGCTTTATGCATAACCACCAAAATTTGGAAGCAACCCAAATGTCCTTCAATAGGTGAATTGATAAATATGATACATCTAGAAAATGTGACATTATTCAACAACAAAAAAAAGGAATGGGCACGTGATATAACGAGCACTGGGTATTGTATAAGACTGATGAATCACTGACCTCTACCTCTGAAACCAATAATGCATTGTATGTTAATTAATTGAATTTAAATAATTAAAAAAATAAATTCCTGTAGTTTAAAAAAAGGAATGAGCTAGAAAGCCACAAAAAGACATGGAGGAAACCTAAATGCATATCGTTAGGTTAAAAAAAAGTCTGGAAAGTCTCCATAGTGTATGATTCCAATAATATGACATTCTGGGAAAAGCAGAAGTGTAGAGAAACAGTAAAAAAAAACATCCATAGTTGCCATAGTTGCTCACTGGTCCCAGTCGTTCCTGATGAGTCCAAGTGTTCCCACTACCCCTGCCAAGGGACCAGAGATCTGATCTCTGAGTAAGCCATCTTGGGTCTTCCTGCCCTTTGGGGCCTCTGACGACTACAGCTGAAATCAAATGACATGTGGAGCGGGATAATCATTAGTGGAGTGTCCCTAACCCCTAGAATGATGAAAAATAATAAACAGTTGTAATTAAAAAATATATATCAGTAGTGGCCAGGGGGTAGGGAAGGAGGGAGGGATGAATCGGTAGGGCACAGGGGCTGTTTACGGAAATGAAACTATTCTGTATGATACAGTAATAGTGGGTGTATTTGTCAAATCCATAGAATGTAAAATACAAGAAATGAATTTTAATGTAGACTTCTGTGTATAGAAACTTATATAAGTTTAAAGTAGACCTTAATTAGATAATAAAAATTAAAAACTATATATACAATAAACATAATATTTACATAAATGTAAAATAAACTATATATATATGCAACATAAACAATGTACCAATATTGGCTCATCAGCTCTAATAAATGCACCACACTAAAGCAACATGTTAACAGTAGGCAAAAATGCACGTGAGGAAATGAAGGATGGGGTACAATGAGGATTCTGTTTTCTGCTCAGTTTCTCTGTAAACCTAAGGCTGCTTTGAAAAATAAAGTCTACTCATTAAAAGAAAGAGTCAAGCCCATTGTTCTTCTGAGCTAGCATCTCAAAAGGTAGATCTCATTTGACATGGTTTTGGAGTTAAAAATACTGGGTGGGACGTTAATTTGTTCTCTAAGATCTTTCACTAGCGATTCTCTGTGTTAATTCCATTGGGAAAATATATGTATACTTCCTAGGGTTAAATGTTCAGGACCTGAAATAGCGAAGAAGGGGTTTCTTTATGAAAGTTTGGTCTCCGTTGTCCCCAGTGCCAAGAGTCTCACCACCTCCGGACCTTTTACTGCATCCCTTCCACAGCACAGCCAGCTCCTACTAATGGAAGGGCATCAACTTTCCCAGTTTGTCCTGAAAACTTTGAGCTTTTTCCCCTTTCATATGTGAGAAAAAGAGTAGTACGGCATTGCTCAGCTCCCATAAAGCAGTCTGCTCCCACACCCAGGGTATATTCAGGTTGGAACGGTGTATGCGTTGACATTGGGCAACCCAGGAGAATGCCCCAGGTGACGGTAAATCAGAACTCAGAGCGAACATTTGTATTAATGGCTTCACAAAAAGCCGTGAGACTGGACCTTGGAGAAATACTGAAGAGGGATGTGGCCGTAAAATCTGTGTAGATGTCTTGGTCCTGGGCTTCCTACCACATACATGGGCACAACCCTGGCATTAAATGGGTAGGTCAGCCTGCAGGCAGATCCATATCCCAGGCAGTCCTTACTGTGAGAGGAGATGCCTGGAGACATGTGGCATGTTTCTGAAGGTTTCCCTTGAAGGGCACCAAGCCTTTCCCAACCTCCGGGGCTGCGCCCCACAACTCCCTGGCCAGCCTGAGTCTCCTACACCTACTCCCTTTAGTTAAGTAGAAGTAGGTAGAAATAAGTTGAACTCTTCTTTAGCTCCTGCCCTTCTGTACCTCTTTTCTATAGCTCTCTAATTTAGTAGCTGAAATTATAACCCGGAAGAGGACATCTTAAAAAAGTACATCTGTCTGAAATTGACAAGTGGACTAGGTCACGAAAGTGATCTCTTGGCAAGCATGTGTTCCCTCAACCAATATGCATCAAAGCCTTCCCATGTGTCAGAATCTGTTCTTGGTGCTAAAGATAAAATGAGGCATAGGAAAATGCATCTCTCCCTACCCCTCCAGGTCCAGAAGCTCGCAGTCCGTGGGAGAGATAGACATTAAAGAGGTGATGACAATGATAATTCTCCAGAACCTCAGTTCCCCTTACATGAAATTCTAGCATCTATCTTAGGAATTCCATTCCTAGTATTTATACATTGAATCATTCTCATTTGAAGTAATTAGATTGGGGCTGTGGAAGAAGACAGAGCTTGGGGCAAAAGGGGAGAAAAGGGATATTGTGAATGGCAGGGTTGAGAGAGACGTTTTCACTGCAACATTGGAGGAGAGAGCAAGGAAACTGGGAGTCTCCCTCAGGAGGAAGAGAAGTGGAGATGTTTACTAGAAAGGCTAACAGAAGGGATGTGGGTGAAGTTATCATGGTCAGACCCAAGGCTGAATGACCTTGTGTAACAGGAAGGAGTTGATACACTTCTATGCATCGAGGCATCTCAATTCTCCAAGCTATTCTGAATAAGTGAGGGCTGAATGTCAGGAGCTAACAACTCCAAGACATAAAATCAGAAAAGCTTTGAACATTTGGGTGGCAAAGCAAGCGGAAAGGTAAACACTTTTATTGGGCATACTTATCTATAAGAAAGTAAAATTTTTATTTTTAAGCATTCCACTGAAACATCGAGGAAGGGAAAACCTAAAGATTTTTCTCTTCACAAATGGATGTTAATTATACAGTGTGCATTACTACTAATGCAGGATGTGTAAATGTTATTAATATTCTCTTTAAGATGCCATCTTTATTATTTTATTTTAGTGGATATAATAAATAGTTTAATGGAGTCACCTAAACCTCTGTTTCCCAATGTATATTTTCATATAAGGGATCAAACTCCTAACTATTGGATTCCCTAGGGATTTTCTGATGTCTACTCTATGTTATAAGGTTGGAGAGAAATCTTACCATGGATACAACTGGAGAACAAAGAAAGGCAACCCCCCGTTGACCTGGGGCACTCAAGGCTGTCTTCTCAGGGGGTGATTTTTTTAGGCTGGCTCTTGAAAGATTGAGATGACATCAGCCAAGAGACTAAGAAGGAGACGCAAGTCCTTCTCCCACTCTGGTTCTTCTTATAGTCTACACAAGACCCTTCTGACCTTACCTGGTTGTGTTTTCAATTTAAGAAAGAGTTGAGTGGGGCTATCGGAGAGTAGCAATAATATTAACAAACAACAACAAACAATTATATTAACAATAATATTAACAAAAACCCTATGGATAAATGCAAAGAGTTCAATTTTTAAATGAGGAAATTGAGGCTCAAAGAAATGGAACAACTTGCCTAAAATCATGCAGGTAGTAAGTAATGGAGCCAGGATTTCTCCCAGATCTTCTGATGCTTGGTCATTGTATACTCTCAATACTGGCCTACTATTACCCTATGCATGTCAGAACGAATGCACCCTATCAGCACGGATGTGTTCTACTGTGACCAGAAGGAGACTGGATAACATTTGGAACTATTTTAGAATGGAAAAATCCATTATTTGAAATCTTAAAAAAAAATACATTTTGACGTAAATGACTCCAATAAATGACAGTAAGCAAGACAAGTTGGGAACGAGACAGGGCTAGAGCCAGCATTACATATTTAGAGTAATATTAGTTGAGACAACTTTTTACAAACCAACAAAAAGGAAAAAAGTCAAGAGAGCATCAGAAATCGATAACACAATTTTAGCGTTAGCTGCATTTAAGTGAGACAGCGCTGACTCATCCAACATGTGATGTCAGGCCAAGCAGGTTACAAGGGGCAAAAATATATTTGGGGGAAAAGTTGAAAAAGGAACGATAAATTTGAATGGACCACATCTTGGTAACGTACCCCTGTGACGAAGGTAAAAGAAATCATGAAGGACCTTCCTGGAACCTTGAGGAATCTGTCCTTTTTCTTAAGTCTTCAGGGCATGAAAGAGCATGCATTGCACTACAGGAAACCAAGGCCATAGGCAAATCCCTGACAAACAAGTGGATGGTAAATACTGGGAAGAAGCCAGAAAGGGAGAAGGTTCTAGGGACAAAACAAGAAGAGTCCTTATAGCCCCGGTGCCTTTAATCTCTGCAGGCAAGGAGTGATCTATAGAGACATAGAGAAAGAAGGAAGTATGTAACTGTCAGGAAAAGGAGGGTGTCTGATGGGTTTTGGTGGTCCAACTCAAGGTATTTAATGATACTTGCCCTCAGAAGGGGGTTTTTAGTTATATTAACTTAATCTCTTATTTACAATTAATATACACTTTAAGCACCTGCCCTGTTCTCAGAGTCCCTACTTTTTCTTTTCTCATCCTTTATCTTCTTGAGCAAACATCAGTGGCTGGACTCCCTAGGTGTTGCTATTGGAAGACAGGATTGGCATATCACAAAATTGACGTTGCTGTTCCACTTTGAGAGGCATAGTTTGACCCAGAACTCTCTGGAGCCAGGCAACAAAAGATTGGTGTAGGTTTTGTTTTACTCTATTGGTGTTTGTCATTTTTTGCTGGAAATGATGCTTCACCCAACAATATTCAAGAATTCCTTTCCTAAGTCATAAACATCTCCATTACAAATATGACTTTGCTGAGTATTAATTCTCCCTGTAGAATTCCACAGAATGTAGAAACGATGGTTAAGATGGGCGGTGGGATTCCAGCAGGCCAGAGAAGATGAGCTCTGGGGCAAAAGATACGTGTGCACTGCTTGGTTTATAGTGAAATTTACAGCAAGTTCTGAAGTTGTGACTTCCGGAGACGGGGAGCCCTGTGCAGGAGAAACTCCAGAATGCGTCCTTTGCTGCCTCTGAGTGAACCAAGCTTAAGTCATTGCTGGATCCCAGAGTGCCCTCCAGCTGTAAATCTGCAGAAGGCCACAGCAACTTAACTATATCGATGATTGCCTGGGTTATTGTGCCCATGAACTCCATGTCCAGGCAATGCCTTTGGACTTGGCAGGCCAGGCCAGCAGGCCACTGTAACTGCAGGCCATACAGTTCTTTACTCTCTAAGCTGCTCAGCTTTCCCAGATCCAACACCTTTGTGTTAGATAACTGGGACCTGGGGGTGTCACGAAATAACCAATGTTCTTTTGAAATTCATTCTTTCTTTTTACCTAGAAAGGGGCAAATCCACCCATGCTCCTGGTGTAGGCTCTGAGGAGATGGAGAGTGATTCATTTCCACTGTAAAATGAAGTGTTTTACAGGATATGAAATACTGTTGTTCAACAAGAAAACCCCTAGATTGTTTGTTCTCCTTCACTTTATTGAATTTTTTAATACAAAAGTTACCCATGCTTGTTATTACAAATCAGACAGGGAGCAAGCCCTCTCAACCTGCCTCCCACACTCCATAGCCCTGCAGTCAAGTGTGTCCTAGTCTGGTGTGCATCCTTTCATGCCTTTCTCAAAGTGTGTCCACACACATTTCAGCACTCCTATGCTGGTGCCACAAGGCTTGGGTTCTGACCTCTTCTGTGGGTCTCTCCCACCTTCTCAGTTGGAAACCCTTCCTTCTTCCTAAACATCTCTATTGTGCTTGGTGTTTCTGGAGTAGCCCTTACTCAATCTGCTGGAGAAACGCAATGATGGACTGTGGAGGAAACACAGTCCAGGGGATGGGCTCCCCGCAGCAGTGCTGTCTGCTTCCATTGGTCAACTAAAGGGAACAACAGTCAAATAAATCGAGCCATTGAGTTTTCTCTCGTCTAAGCTTGTTGAAGGTGTGAGGATTGACACAATGAGATACTTGTGTTGACCCTGGTGCAAAAAGCAGACTCTGGAGACATCTGACCAAGTGGGAGAAACTGGGAAGAAGATGGTTGTTCTCCTTGGATAGTTCTGGAATATTCTGCAACACTGAGTGGATTATACAGGACTCTTGCTTCTCCTCCACAGCCTCCTGCTGAGGACTGTGTCAGGGCTCATTAGCACTTCTACTAGAGGCAAGCCCTTGCTGTGAGAAGAGGTGAGAGCAGTCAATTTTGCCACTCATTAGCAACTCCGGGCAGAGAGTGGTGGGAAGATTGACCCTATTGGCAAAATGAGAGTCTGCTTCTCTGAGGGCATGGTTATCCATCTAGTCCCTTTGCCACCTGCATGTCACCCAGAGTGGACTGTTCGCTGGCCTCACAGGGCAATGAGTGGGGCAGTAATTTTTTAAGGTATTAGTTACTTTCAATAATAACTCGGTGAGTCGCCAGTGTTGTTTCCCCCAGTGTAATGGCAGAGACGGCAGGAGGAGGACTCTCTCATGTAAAACAGATACCACAACCATCCTAGTACCTCATTGCTTTAGCCTAAATGGTGAGACAGTTTGAACTGCTTCATGTTTATTCTCATGCCCCACCACAGCCGAGTCTGATCAGCTTGCTGGGATATTTTTATAATATTTTATAGTTCACAAAGTGCTTCGGCATGTCCTTCAAATCTTATAACAACTCTCTTAGGTCATGACTTTTATCTTCATCTCACTGACGACTGAAGATCATAACAGTTAACTGAGTTGCCCCAGGTCACAATAAGTCTGGGGCTCTTTCTCTGACCCCAAAGTACATATATGGGGTATACTTGGGCTTAATAAACAATGAGAGGAAGGGCCTCTCTTGACATTGTTTGATGATTGGAAAATGAAAGGGGCACAGAGGAATTGAAGTGCACTCCTGAACTCTCAATGGTATCTAACCTTAGTAAGATTGGTCATTGAAGAGGCCCCCCATGTGGCTTAGTTGGTTAAGCATCTGACTTTGGCTCACGTCATAATCTTGGGATCCTGGGAGTGAGCACTAAATTGGGGCTCTGCTTGTCTCTCTGACCCTCCCCCGCTCATGCTTACTCTCTCTCTCTCTCTCAAATAAGTAAATAAAATTAAAAAAAAAATTAGTCATTGAAGGCGGAGGGTCAGACCAGCTGAATTAGATAGGATTTCCTTTTCCTGCTTCGTCATCTTTGGAGCACTGACTTGTTTTCATACAATGTAACCCCTCATGCCACAACATGGATGAACCTTGAGGACATTTTGCTGAGTGGGATATACCAGACACAAAAGGACAAGTGCTATCTGATTCCATTTATCTGAGGAATCTGGACTAGACACATTCACAGAGAGTGGAACAGAGATGACGAGGGACTGGGGGAGGGGGAATCAGGAGTTACAATTTAATGTGTACAGAGTGTCAGTTTGAAGTGGTGACCAAATTCCGGAAATGGATAACAGCGATGGTTGCACAACATTGTAAATGTAATTAGATGCCATTGAATGATATACACAAAAATGATTAAAATGATGTTGTATGTCATGTCTATTTCACCATGATTTTTTAAAAAAAGACAAATTTTTTAAACATGCTGTTCTTCTAGCGCAAATCCTTGATCTGACAGCTCTTCACAAAACTTATCTACGGCAATCTACCCTGTTAATGAGTTGAATTACTTCCTTTCTGGTTGAACAAACACTTTAACTTTAAAATATTTCAACCCAGGTTTTTGTCTATTAACTATTTTGTTTGTTTTCCTTTGTTTCGATTTCCAAGCTCAGACAAAAAGCTCTTTTGAGTTCATAGAATTATAGATAGTTGGTAGTTCCTCTCAAGATAATAATTTCCTCTTTGTTAATTGATCCTCGTTTATACTTAAAACAGCAGGGGCTATTAGAAAATGAATTGAAATTTCTGCATGATTAAAGGAAAATGTCTCATTAGGAACTTACCAAATTTGGGAGACACTTTAATAAATACTTGAGGATTGCATCACGAGATTGTACACCTGACAGCAATATAACACGAACATGAATTATACTAGAGTTAAAAACAAAACAAAACAAAACAAAACAAAAATCTGAGGAAACTGGAAGAACCACAACTTCTTTTTTCAAATATTAAAATCAAGTTTTATTTCAATCTGTTAAATTGGAGGCATACAATGACCTAAACCCATCCCTTTAAACTTCTTTCCTTGAGAAAAGCAAATGATGGTGTAAAAGGAGTATGTTTGAGGTTTGAACAAAGTAACATAGAGCAGAACCTTCGGTAAGATAGGCAAAAACCACAGCCGGTATGGACCAGAGCTGAGGGGTTTTTTGTTTGTTTGTTTGTTTATTTAAAGATTCTATTTGCGAGAGAGAGCATGCACACACCAATGAGACGGGGAGGGGCAGACGGAAGAGGGATAAGCAGACTCCTCCCTAAGCCCTGACCCGGAACTAGATCTCAAGACCCTGGGATCATGACCTGAGCTGAAGGCAGACACTTAACTGACTGAGCCACCCAGGAACACCCCCAACCCTGTTTCTTTCTTTCGTTTTCTTTTCTTTTTTTTTATTGTGGTAAGAAAACACCTAATAGGAAACTTCCCTCTTAACAAATTTGTAAGTGTACAGTACACTCTTGTCCACTATATGTTTACTGTACAGCAAATCTACTTTTTTATCTTGCCTGACTGAAATGCATCTCTTCCCCTTTCTCCTCCCTCCAGCCTCTGAAACCACCATTTTGCTTTCCACTTTCATGAATTCGATTTCTTCGGATACCTCATGTAGCTGTTATCATGCAGTATTTGTCCTTCCATGACTGGCTTATTTATTTAGCATAGTGTCTTCAAGGTTCATCTGTATTTAGCATGTGACAGGATTTCCTCCTTTTTTGAGGCTGAATGATATTACATCATGTGTAGTCATACCACAGCTTCTTCACTGTTTACCTGTCTGTACGTATTTAGGTTGTTTCCACTTCCCAGCTCCTGTGGATAACATTCCTTTTGAGCAGCAGATTCTTCTTGGGTTGGGGAGGCATTCTGTCTCCAGAGCTATTAACTATAGGATTGGGGGCCAGGGGTAGTTTTCTTTTCTCTTTCTACTGAGTTTGCTTTTTGCTGTTTACTTATTTCTATTTCTATTTTCATGTGAAAAACTTCCCTCACATGTTTGAGAATACTTGAGTTGTTCATGGAACCCTAAAAGATTGAACTCTGTGGGCTGTGGGGAGGGGCCTGTCCATAGGTGCACAGGGTTTAGGGCAAGGAGACTCAGGGATGACTTGGGTTTCTTTCTCCCTTTTCCCTTTTTTTCTCTGTCCAGAAACCCCAACTGTCATTATTCTTATACCCTTTCTTTGGGACCATTCCTTGTCTTCATAGAGAATGCACGAGTCTCCTGCCTGCAGGCTCTATGCCTGGTATCTTGGGAGTGGGGAACGAAGTACAAGGCTGAGAGCCTCTGGTTTAGAAGTCAACGTTCACTCTCAGAACATCATTTTGCCCCCTATCTGCCCACTCCCCACTCCGACTTTAGCCCCTCTTAGTTCTGTTCTCCAACAGGAAACTCCCTACTTGAGTGGGGAGGGGTGGCTCCTGCTTGCTGCTCCAGCCCTGGGATCTAATTTCTCCTTAAACAGAATTTCAAGCAGACCTCTTCTTTTCCATCTCCTACTCACCCCGGCCTCCCACAGCTCACAATTCCTGCCCCACGGGTTCTGCACCCTTTGGGGGCCCTCGGTGATCAGACGGCTCTGTTCCTCTCCTTCTTCTGTTCTCCATCCTACCAAAACTGATGACCTTCCTTATTTGCTGTGGTCTATTTTCCAATTCTCTTAGTCCCTTTTTTGTTTGTGCATACTTTTTTTTTTTCTGTTACTCTCATTTTACTGCATTTTCAGAAGCGAGCAGAGGCACCCATGTGTGTTGAATTCAGCCTGTCTCGTTGGAAGGTCATTCCGTGCCACCTCTTTAGCATAGAGGTTTCTGCATTACGTCCAGGCTCCAATCCATGGCTGCTTATTTGCTTTCCCTGTGGACTGTGCTTTTTTCGAGGGGAGCGGTCTCCTTGTCTCCCCTAACCCTCGCAGAGAGGGAGTGCGGTAATGATTTATTCAACCAAATGGAACTTAATTTACATAGTTGGTGCCGCCCCTGGGAAAGCTAGAGAATGAAGTAAATGACCACTTAAAGCCTCTCTGTTCTCCCAGCCTCTATTAAAGATGGTCCTGATGAGGGACGCTTTTCAAGATTGAAGCAGAAATAGCAAAATGCTACTCACATTGCCTTGTTTACAGTATACACAGCTTTTTCTGATTCGTTCGGAGAAGTGCTTATTTTACTTAGAAGTAATTGCTTTTTAAAGGCTGGCAGTTCTCATTAGTTACCAGGTGAGTGAATCTAATAAGAAGTCTTCTGACTGAGGTAGGAAAAGCAATGGAACAGAATGTATAGCGGGGATTTTTCCCACCTTTCAAACCAAATAGCTCCTGTGCTACATGTAATTGAAAGGAAATTGACATAGATTATCTAAGAGGCATTTTCCCACCTGCACAAAGAAAACTGGGAACTCAGGGGAGAGAACTTTGATGTCTAGAAAAGGGCTGTGCTGAGGAGAGCCTTTCCCTCTTCTAGAGAGATGTGATGGGGCATCGTTTCTCTGCTCCCGGGGGCAGACCTCTGAAAGGACTGGTGTGCATTTTCCAGGGCTGCTGGAACGAATGACTACAGGCTAGGGGGCGTAAAATAACAGGCTTATTCTCTCACAGTTCGGGAGGCCAGAGATCTGGAATCAGCAAGGTTGGCTCCTTCCAGAGGCTCTGAGGGTGAGTCCACACCATTCCTCCTTCCTAGTTTCTGGAGGGGGCCCGCAGTCCAGCAGCTACATCACACCTGTCTCCACCTCTGCCTGTGTGTAGCCTTCTTCCCACTGTGTGCGTCTCCAACTTTCCCTTCCTTGTAAGAAGATGGGCTGTGGGGCCCATCCTAATCCTTATCACCTCATCTTACCTTGGTGACATCCGCAAAGACCCTAACAAGGTCTTATTCTAAGGTTCCAGGTTGACGTGAATCTCTCTTTTTTTAAAAGACTATATTTATTTATTTATTTATTTATTTATTTGGGAGAGAGAGCATGAGAGAGAGAGAGAGCACAAGCGGGGGGATGAGCTGAAGAGGATGCCCAATGGGGACTCAACCCCAGGACCCCGGGATCATGACCTGAGCCAAAGGTAGGGCTTAACCGCCTGAGTGAGTCACCCAGGCGCCCAGACATGAATCTTTTGAGGGTACTATTCAATCCAGAAAATGGCCGAAAATGCTTATCTTCTTGCTTCTAATTGTAACTTTGGAGACCACATTTATAATCAAATACTTTCAGATGGCTGATGGAGGAGAAGACAGAGGGGACTCCTGGAAAAGGTGCCTGGAGGAGGAGGAAGGGGAGCTTGTGTGTGAGGCTCCTGGCCTTGGGCAGGGCTTCTTTACCTGGGCTGCCCACCGGTCCCACTCTGGCGTTCTGCCATGGAGTCAGTTGTGTTTAGAGCCTCCTGGGGGTTCCACCAAGCAGACCTCAGCTCCGGGCACTTTCCCTGAAACAGCCACAGGGAGGCTGTGTTACAGAGCTCTGTGGGCCCCATGGAGGCAGGTGCAGTGTACGTGTGTCTTGCTGACTGCTGAAAAGTTAGCACCAGCACGTGCCGACTTTCTCACGGTGCCTTCATTTGCTTGGAAGGAGAACGGCTTCGTTCCTGCTGAAAACTTGAAAGTTAATAAGGAAAAAGAACATTTGGAGGGTGGTGTGGGTAAGAGGGAGGTGAACATGTAATTTTATTTTTCAGTGATAAATTTTGTGCTTATCAAAGGAGCACGTGCTCACAGAAATGTGAAAACCCCCCAAGAAGCATAGAGAAGAAAAGAATAACATCTATTATTCTATCCCTCTGGGAAAATAATAGTGTGGTGAATGTTCTAATGATTTTTTTTCCTATACGTAATAAATTACATGATGTGTATTTTACAAATATGGAATTATGTGGCTTTGGAGTTCACGTTCTTCGTTTAATGATATATCATTAAATAGACACCAATAAATACATATCAATAAATATTTCCCATTAAGTAGCCTTCAGATTTTGAATGGCTAAATTTTATTCCTTTGTAGAGAATATAGCACAATTATTTAACCAATTACTATAGCAGAATTTCAAATGGAGTTTTTCCCCTTGTCTGATTAATGGGGTAAGCCCCAGAGAGATGCCCTATCTCTCCATCCTAGAGAGGGCTCCCACACCCAGCCCCACAGTGCTCCAGTAATCTCCCTGCCACCCTCAACCAGGTTTCTATAAACCCAAGATGTGGAAATTAGAGGAGGCATCAGGTAGGGAGTTCATGGCCTACGGGAGAGTGTTCCTCTGGCCCCCATCCAGTTGGATCATAGGATTTGAGGGCATCTGCAAGGAAAGACAGGCAGCTCCCCTCCAAACATTTGCTTAGAGCACAATTGCTGCTCTGCATCACGTGCTGACTGAGCAGGAGAAAGGAACTGGTTATCCATGGCATGGCAGAGAGGGGGAGCAGCCCACCTTACCCCACCCACCATCTGTCATGATAAGGAGGCATGAGCTGCCTATGGCCAAGTGCATGCCATGGCAGGAAGCTGTAGGTGCTGTGTTGCTGGTACCCTGCAGAGAGGCGACAACTGGCTGCAGGGAAATGGACCAGCAGCAAAAGCCTGTGGGTTTTCCGGTGTGGGCTAAAAGTTAGTGGGGAGGAGGAGATCCAATGCAGGCACACCTCCCTCCCACGTGACAGGAAGCGTCCCACAGACTTCTCAAATGACTTATCCTGTGCTCTACAGGGCACTGAGCACTTGGATATGCAATACTCAGGGGAAAGGCAACTTAAGACAGAGCCATACCAGGTACAAAGACTTTGCCCCTTTTCTATCTCTTCCACTCCTCCCCGCACTCTGCTCCAGGGGACCAAGAAGCAGCGAACATGGAGGAAGAAAAAGCAAGAAAGGACAGACCAGCCCTCTCCCCAGGCAGCTCCCCAAGCCTTGGGGGAGAGGTAGGGCATTGAGTCAGTGATATGACTCGACGATGAGGTCATGTGGATCAATAAAAAAAATGATCAATAACAATATGCATGTCTTTTAACCCAGCAGGTCCAGCTCTAGGAATTGATCTGAGAGAATAATCAGAGATGTGTGGAAAGATTTACATTTTTGGAGGATTGCTTTCCACAAAAACATTTTCCCACATCCTGAAAAGCCATAATTTTTTGTTTAAAAAAATCACCCATTCTTTAAATAACTAGCAGGTAACAAAATTCTGATAGCCTAATTTTTATATACACAGCCCTTATAATAAACAGACTCACTCAGAATAAAGAAAAGGGGTTTTAGGAAGGTGGCCATTCCACGGTGGTACTGTGTTCCAGTTACTGTTGCGGGACAACCTACCCCAAATATGGCGGCATAAACAATGGCCTTTCAATTGATTATGCTCCTGGATTTTGAGGGTCAGGAATTTGGATAAGATACAGCAGAAAAAGCCCGTATTGGCTCCAGGATTCTGGAACTCTAGCTGGGCAGTCGAGTTCCTGGGGTGCTAAAAACATCTGGGGACCTCTTCACTCATACCTGGCAGGCACTCGAGGCTGAGCTCAGCTGGGACAGCCAACCAGACACCTTCCTGCTGCTCTACTTGGTAGCCACGACTTCTCACGGTGTGGCAGTTTCCAAAAGGGAACATCCCCAGAGGGAGAATTCTCGGTGAGAACCAGAGGGAAGCTGCTATGATCTAGCTTTGGAGGTAAAAGGAGTCGTTTCTACCATACTCTGTTGGTCGAAGCAGTTGCAAATCTGCCCCTATTCAAGGGAAGGGACATGAACTCTGTCTCTCTAACTTCTGTAATTCAGTTCAGTTCTGACACAGAGTACCCAGAGTAACCCAGACCGAACTTAAGGGCTCTGTTTCGCAAGTCCACCCCTCACTTCAGATCCTACTTGCGACACAGAGCCCCCAAGCCACCCATACTTCCATGCAACTTGGCTTCAAATTTGGGGTTCCCATTACTCCTTTTCAGATTTAATATTCAGCTAGAATGACTCAGAGACCTTGGGAAAGCACTTCGCTAATGATTTCTAGCTTATTATAAAGAATACAATGCAGGAAAAGTCAAATGGAAGAGTTGCATACATAGGGCAAGTTATCAATGGTGGGAGATACAGAGCGTCCATGCCTTCTCTGGGAGTAACACCTCTCCACCCCCGCCAGCACATCGACATGTTCACCAACACAGAAGTTCCTCCTCCTCATTGTTTCAGTTTTGACCAAGACTTCATTACCTAGACTTGGCTGATGACATCATTGACCAGTGGCGATTGAACTCAATCTCCAGATTCTCTCCCCTCCACAGGTGTTGGAAGGTGGGGCTGAAGGTTCGAATCACATCATTGGCTTTCTGGCCATCAGCCCTCCATCCTGAAGCTAACTAGGCCCCCCATTGAGTCAGGTCATTGGCAGGCAAGACATTCCTATCATTCAGGAAATTCCAAGGGTTTTAGGAACTGCGTGCTAAGAACCAGAGTCAAAGAACAAATATGTCTATTTTTTACTATAGCACAACATAATACTTCTTAGCTCTATGCCTACCACGGGGCTGGGTGCTGGAAATCTAGATCTTGGTCCTGGAAGAAGGTACAGAGCTTGCTTTTGAGGACCTCTGGATCTAATGGAGAAGACAGGAACAAAACAAATTTCGGCAAATGCTGGGAAATACGCACCTTTTGGACTCAAAGCAGGAGTGACTAACTGTGCCCTGGGAAGCAGGTGCTTTTAGGATTGCTTCCCACTAAAGAAGAAAGTACTTGCTTGTTAATGTTCCCCTGACTGTTCAGAATGATATCAAAGGATTTTGTCATAGACTCATTTCTTATAAGGTGACAGCTTTTCATCCGACCCTAAGAGTACAATGATTTCCAAGTCAAATGGTGGAAAATCAGATAGGGAAGACTAGAACACTCAACAACCAGAAATGATCTCTATATACAGTGTTCTTCATAATACCCAGTAAAAATGCAGGAAGGCTCTTGATGTGAAGCTGGTTTGTTATATATTTGACACACATGGTACCGGTGCCCCTGAGCATTGCTCGCTGAACCTCCACACAGGAGTACGAAGGAAGGCCTGTATCTTGATATAAATCAAGCTAATGAACTGCTAATGAACTGAGAAATGTATTCTCTATTTGAGAAATGTATCTTCATAATGACTTGGATGGACCAGGTTCAAGTTTAGGATCTCTTCTATACTTAAGTACAGAAAGTAGAATAGAAATTAATGGAACTAGATAATCTCACCAAGCTGATCTCAAAACCAATTATGGCTTTTCCTCTAATCAGGGGCAGATGTAATATGATTTTTAAATGAAAGATGTAGAGAACTAGACTTGAAGTCTGAGCTTGGTGTCCTTTGGTGGCATGGGGTAGGGGCTAAGAATATTCCCAGTCTCTTTCCACAGAAGAGTCTGTTCGAAAGGCCATGGATACTTGCTTCTCGCTGCAACTTAATCTGGCATGGGAAAGCCAGGTTTTGCAGGGTGTGCATTGGTAAAAAAGCTGTGGAGTTTGCAGGAAGGCAGCCTTGCACTGGGCTTCCAAACTTTCCAGAAGGCAGCTGTGATGTGGGAAAAACCAGTGGGTATGAAGCAGTGCTAGTTAAAAGCAGGATAGGTTTCCCTCAAAGGAGCTCTTCAGCCAGCTTCATGGGCGTGGGACCTGTGCAAGCACCTGAGGTCTGGCACTTTGAAGGGTCCCATGCTAGGTTTAATGTGCTATTGTCTCTGTCTGGAAATTCTTAATAATTTTTGGACTCTGCAGTTTTGTTTTGTACAGGGCAAATTATGGAGCTGATTCTGTTCTGGAATCAGAACTTGTCTGAACTCAATCTTCATGTATTATTATTACTACCACCGTTCTTACTATTTCTGCAACTATTACTACTGCTAGCTATTATTTCCTGGGCAAAGTGGTAGGCGCTGGGCTAGGGGCTTTCCAGCCATTGCTGTCTTGTATCCTAACCACAAGATTATGCTTGTTACCACGCATGCTTTCCTTTTACAGAGGATAAAACTGAGACACAGAGAAATTAAATAACTTTCTAAACTTGTGTATGATTCCCAGAGTTTCATGTCAGAGCCTGTGCTGGTAACCTCTGTACTATTAAACCTTACTTGCTTTGTGACTTTGGGTAAGTTATTTAAAGTCCAAGGTTTCCTATTTGTAAAATGGGTATACTCTAGTGGTGAGAACAGAATGATCCACTCCCACACTCAGCCCACACACCCAGAACTGAAACACACTTACTGTCTAGTAACATGACTTCTCAGTCCTCATTGGCAAGTCTTTAGCATGTCTTTATTAGCCTGACTTTCCTTTTCTAGGAGCGGACAGAGTTGGATTGCCCATTACAGGAACTTCCTAGAAGACGCATCAGCTCTTCAGTGGGAAGCGTCAACAGGAAATATCCTTTGAAGCCCTCCACTCCAGATCCTCCCCTTGCTGTTTCCTCCAATCCTGGGCTGTCACATCATGATTCTTACCCAGTCTTAATCAGGTCCTACACTGTGAGACCCACCTTGAGCCAAAATTCTAATTCTGCATTGATTCTAACTTTCCCTTCTCCCACCTGAGACCCCACCAAGGTAGAGTGAGTGTTGTCTCCTGCATTAAAGAATAAATTCAACTTTGTTTTTAACAGAGTCTCTTGGTGGTCTTTGGGGAGCCAGCTTGTGATAGTTGGTAAATATCTCGGACCATAAACTCACATGTGTCTAAAATAGATCTCTTTGCTCCTCCATAACTCCATTTCTATATTTGGTTCCCCTATCCCCTTAAGCTGATGGAGGCTTACTTTCTGACACTCTCATGTTGTAGAGGAAGAAAGACTTCCTCTACCCTTTTAGGTTCTGTGCCTGGACATAAGAATTAAACTGACCAAAACCCCCAAAAAACAAAAAAACAGGTGAAAAACACACAAATTTTTTTTGATGTGATTATTTTTATTCATACATGGAGGCCTTCACTAGAAATGAAGCCCTAAAGAAGTAAGTAGGCCTGAGAGCTTCTACCCCATTTTAACAAACAAACAAACAAACAAACAAAAAAACAATGAGTTTTGCAGATGACAGAACAAAGGAAAAGGGCAGTTGGGTTGGGTCAGGAGACAGTGGAAAAGTGACTTGGAAACATTTGGGGGAAATTAATGGAAGATCAAGGTTATATCAGCGGGTTGTTTATGCAGGTTCATCTCTGCTTTGACTCTCCACTTCCAGTAATAAGGTTGTTCTCCTCTTCCTGACATCAGGAGGTCCCCTTTCTCAGGAAATGTATGCCCTACTTTTAGGTAGAAATGGGGAGGTCAGAGAGCCATTCTTGCATCTGTTCCTCTGTTGTCTCTAGGTCAAAATGATGAGTATGACAAAGTGGCATATTTTGGGGTGACATGTTCTGATCTCTTCCAGGGTTCTGGCCATTCATATTTTCCAGAATTATGTGCTTGCCCACATGTTCCTAGGAACATGTGGGACAATGTACTGGGAAGGTCTACTAGGCACTCAATCTACTAGAACATCTGTCACCCCTTCTGTGATCAGCCATGGGTTGGCATAAGTCACTACTGAGAGCTTCCCCTTCCTTTCTGCAAGCTATCGACATCCATTGGCCATTTGCAAGTTGTAATTCCCTTTGACTTCAGACTTGCTAGAAGAGAGTTCAGAGTTCAGGGACCTCACTGGGAAATTTCAAGGCCAATCTGCCTCAGCAGACCATGTGGCCGTCTCCCCTTCCAGGGCTTCTATCAAGGAAACTCAGTGTGGAACCCACCAGCCTTTTCCTTCCAGATCCTGGCAGCCTGCTGCAGGGAAAGAAGTGAGTACTGGCTGAGCCCACACTCCCGTAGATTCAGAATTCCTACTCTGTTCCTTCTGGTGTCCAAGATGACTCCACTTGAGTGCACCTCAGCCTCTGTGGTACTAACTATGGGCTCTTTATGGGTACAGCCCATCATGAGACTTGGTTTTCCTACAAGCCATCCCAAGGAAGCATGCTTGCGTCACCTCCAGTTGGGAGCTACTATGTGGGACACTTGCCTGCTGGACACTGAAATAGCAATTCTCAGCACACTGGTTCTCCCCTGGAAGCAAGATTTTGTCCCTAGTCTCTAATCCTGGGAATCCAGAAGGGCTCTGTGTTCTGTAAGCAGCACAGCCAATGATTCTTAATTGTGTCTCGGTTCTGGGAGGCTCACCTGTTGCCAGGCATTTGGTGGGGCTGCAGCAGAGAGTGGCATTTGGTCTTCAGTGCCATCTGGCCACATGGACATTGTCTGAACCATCCTGTCTGACCCTAGTCATCTGCCCTCACAGGGGACCACTTCTTTCCATCCCTTCCCATCTATGACATGTTTGAGGATAGAGGAATTGTCCTGTTAACTCCAGAGCATGCTAAGTTCTAGAATCCAAGAGGCCGCCCAAAGCCCTATCTGCCACTATGTAGCCATATGTCTCTGAGATCTTACCCCAGAGCTCCCAAGAAGCACAGATCCTCAGTTCTGGAATCCTCTAATGTGCCAGTAGGATTTAAGATTTTCTCAACTCTGGGGACAACTGGGTGGCTCAGTGGATTGAAGCCTCTGCCTTTGGCTCAGGTCATGATCTCAGGGTCTTGGGATCAAGCTCCGCATCGGGCTCTCTGCTCAGCAGGGAGCCTGCTTCCTCCTCTCTCTCTGCCTGTCTCTCTGCCTACTTGTGGTCTCTCTCTCTCTCTCTCTGTTAAACAAGTAAATAAAATTTAAAAAAAAAAATTCTCAACCCTGGAAAAAGAATGCTGGGCCCTGTTCTGGTTATTTCTGTGTAACAAATTACCCCCAAACTTAGGGCCTTAAAGCAACCATTTAATTACGCTCATGGAATCTATATGGGGCCACCTGAGCTCTCTCTGCTCTGATGTCTCAGGCCCCAGCTAGGCACAACTTGACAGCTGGGAGCTGGAATCCTCTGGAGGCTTCTTCCCTCACATGTGTGGTTGTGGATGGCAGTGGGGACCTCAGCCGGGGCTGCTGGCCAGGACACCTGCCTGTGGCCCCTCTGTGTGACCCGGGATTCCTCAGAGCTTGGCTGATCAGGGCTCCACAGGTAAGTGTCCCAGCTCCCAAGCAGAGCTGCATGGCCTTTTAAGACAACTCTCAGAACCCACAGGCCGCTAATTACCATTGCTCTCCAGCCTGTCCAGACTCAAGGAAAGAGGCATAGTCTCCATCTGTCTTTGAGAAGTCTGCCACTGTCAAGTTGTAAGGAGAGCATGGGAAGTGGAGGGCACTGTTGTGACCATCTTTGGAACCTGTGACCTGCCACCGCCCCTCCAGGACCCTCCAAAATCTATTCTTATTTCTCTATCATCTTTTCCTAGTGCGGTAGGTGGGGAGAAGGGTGCAAAAGAGGATGCCTCTTTTTTTTTTTTTAAATCCTTGAACATTTTGGTGATTCTAACAGTCCTGTCTTTCCTTCCCGTCGCTAGCCTGTGGAAACCAAGAGAGAAATGCTCCTCTTGGGGCAACTGGGTGGCTCAGTCAACGAAGTGCCTGCCCTTGGCTCAGGTCATGATCTCAGGGTCCTGGGATCGAGTCCCTGCTCAGTGGGGAGTCTGCTTCTCCCTCTGCTTGCTGCTCTCCCTGTTTGTGCTCTCTCTCTGTGTCAACAAAATAAATAAAATCTAAAAAAAAAAAAGAAAGAAAAAGAAAAAGAAAAATGCTCCTTTTGTTTCCTTTGTAGTCAATGGCTGCCGTCCTTAAATGGCCTGGTGGGAACCCTCAGGGGGTATCTCTCCCCATACTCTCCTACCACAAGGAAAATAACAAGGATCCCAGAGACTTGTGAGAATTAATGCGAGAACATATCCCAAAACCCTAGCGACACACATGAACTTGAACCTGTCTGCCCTTGCTCTGTAGAGACAACCTCATGCAAGGGCATGGCAGAGTTGCTGTTGCTAAGCAGGGTTGACTTGAGGAGAACGAATTAATATAAACTTAAACTCGATGGCAGAGATTCATAAGTAGTTCTTTAAGAGCATCTGGAGAGGGAAATGCTATTTCCTCAGGCCCTTTATGGCTCTAAACTGCCTTTCCAGCTCTTAGAATCCATTCCACTCGCCAGCCTCGCAGCGCCCCAAGAGTCACTCTGGCAGCTCCTCATTTCAGACTAGACCGTCTGCGGAGGCAGCCCACTTTGGGGGGCATTTGGTCTGGCTTAGTGGTGAGCGGTGCTTTTTCAAATTCAGTATCTGGGTCCCTGAAGAGTGGAGTCTTCAGATACTGCTGCCTGTGGGAGCTCACTGCTAAATCCCGCAGCCGAGGACAATAAGGGTAGGAACAGAGGCCACCCCTGCTGGCATGGAGTCATCTGCTCCCTCCTCAGGCGAGCCAACCTGCAGGATGGGCACAGCCCCTGGTGGTGTCCCCGCAGGGCTCCCGCCTTGACAAGTGCTGTGGGTAATCTGTTGCCTGCAGTGACAAAAAAACCTGTTATGATCTCCTCTGCCCTTTCTTCCGAAAAATGGGAGGAAAGTCCAACTCTCATAATGAAAACAATTTTTCAAGAGAATGCGTGGAGAAATTGCTTTGTCATGTATGGCAAAGGGGCAAGTTTGCCTTGCCCCTTTGATGGGGTGAGCGGTCACCGTCTCAGAGCAAGGAAGAAGCAGGCACCCGGCTCAGACCCGGATGGTGGTTGTTCCTGATGTTGAAGGTAGAAAAGGAGACCCCTTGGCTTCTCTGTGGTTTCGGCTACAATGCGGCAATTCTAAACGGCAATTCTCAAACGATGTTTTTGGGATTGCGACATTCTTTCCAAGGCCAGGATCTTCGGCCAGCTATGGGAAGCTGTTGGAAGGCGGCAACCCATGCAAAACCAGTCAACGATTTTTGCACACAAACCTGACCACCACATACCATCAGTGACCGTCTGATGCTATTGCCACTGCCTGTGCCGTTCAGCTGTTTGGACAGAGCGGTTGTTCCCTGGGCTGCCTCGCAAGGGCTCTGGGACCACATCTCCTGCCGTCCCGCAGGCGGAGTCCTCCCCGTGCAGGGGTTTCTACTGTGCCTTATCAGATGTATTAATCTCAACCTAACCAGCAAAATCCTGCTGGCCTGGGTGCCCTCCTGCATGCTCTCCCCTGATCCCCTATACTCAACCAGATATCACCAATGTTTGCCATTACGCAGCCAAAGTACCCTTCCCTCACCTGCCTTCCCTACCAAACTATAGACTCCTTAAGGAAAGGAATGTTGCTTGCCACTATATTCCCAGTCTCTAGCAAATGGCCTCGCACCTAGCAGATGTTCAGGTCTAATCCTGTAATTAAAGGTTCTACTGACCTACATTTTCCTTTTGGAAGCTGGAGGAGAACTGGTTCCTGATTCTACAGTCTCCCTATGCTGGTACCAAGTCTCGCACATAGCAGATGCACCAAAAAAAAGAAAAGAAAAAGAGATTGGTGAGTGAATTTGCTGGAGGTGTGTTTAAGCCAAGGAGTCAATGGACGCATTCAGTTAGCTAAGCAGTCATCTTCTCACAGTCTTTGAGGAGCTCAGTTGGAGGAAAGTGGGAACCTCTTAAGACAGGAAGAGTCACATAGAAGGCTGCGGCTATGTGGCCGGGGATGGGAAGGGTTGATGCCCAGAAACGTGAGCGTCAGAAACCCCCAGGAGTGCTCATCTCTGGAAGCGTATCTGGAAGTGGAGGTTTGTGGCTCACCGCTAAGGCTGAGAAGTTGTTCAGGGCTCCAGGTTTGTCTAGTTGGGCTCACTCCCAAGTACGGGGGCTCCCATAGCCAGATCTGGGCACCACAGCCACCTTCCTGCAGTGTTATCCCTACCCTGTGAAGCTGGCGGGACTCTCCATTCCATGTGGGCCCCAGGGAACACTGTTTTCCCACAGAGGAAGGAAGCCTTCCTGTGGATTTCTCCACAGCAAATGTCTGCCCCATAGCAAGTTCCATTTCATAATGTATTTCATAATGTATTTCCCAAAGAAAGAAGTAATAGACTTTGGTGTCTCCTGAAGTTTCAATCAGAAAGTCTTCTCATGCTGAGGAAAGAACAGTTATTTATTTTTTTTTTCCAAATATGTAGGCATTTTAAAACTTGAAACTGACTTTGGTGTATTAGCACACACACAGGAACTGCCTCATAAACCGGTTTCATTCAAAACCCATGGTCCTGGGTGGCCCAGTTGGTTAAGGCTTTGGCTTGGGTCAGGATCTCAGAGTCCTGGGATCGAGCTCTGCATTGGACTCCCTGCTTGGCAGAGAGACTGCTTCTCCCTCCCCTTCTGCCTGCTGCTCCCCTACTTGTGCTCTCTATCTTTCTGTCAAATAAATAAATAAATAAAATCTTATAAAAAAAACAAAACACAGTGTTGACATGTACTAAAGAGGAGAGTCAGAAAACCGGACAATCAAGAGCCACTCTCTTCAGAGCCCCAGGTTGCATATTACTCAGACCAGGATGCCCTGGCTCCTTCTAACAATGAAAAGTCTCTAGTCAACACTGGGCCTCAAACTACAACTTGAGATCTAGCCATTGGTACACACCTGACACCCCACCCAAAAAATAGTCATTGAACTGGAGGTAGACCCTCCCATTTGATCAGATTCTCATTGCTAAAAAGGGAATCCACAATATATAATTTTTTTGTTTCTTTTTTTATTTTAAATTCAATTAGACAACATAGAGACATCACTACTTTCAGATGTACAATTCAGTAATTCATCAGTTGTACATAACACCCAGGACTCATCTCATCATTTTAAATGAGCTAAGGATTTTTACATATAGGGTTTTTCTCGATGCCAGATGAGCTGATCCACGACCTTAACAGAATGACTTTCTAAAATGAAATGAAATGGTCTCTTTGAAGTGTTAAGTGTTCTGCCCCCCTCACTCACATATGCGACTCTAAGGCCAGCCTGCCACAGGAAGCAACTGGGTCCTGTTGGCTTCCTTGAGTTCCTTCAGTTCCCGCCTGGCCCTGCCCCTACGCCCAATAAAGAGAAGCCCCGCCCTTTTTCTCATAAGCATATGTCATCCCAAGGAGTTGGAACCCTGATGCTTCCTGAGGTTAAGGGCTTCTTCCATCCGTTCCCCTCTCCCAGAGCAGTTCTTGGTGGAGAAGGCCCAAGGGGCAGACTGTATCCCCAAGACCGGAAAACATCCTGCTCCATCCTTCTCTGTATGCTTTAAGCTGAGGGAAAGTTTTGTGGTCATTTGCTCTGAACTTGGGGTCATTGCCCCGAACTCCTGTGGTTCTGGAAGGTGCTATGTGTCTGGTCAGAGAGGCAGTCTCCGCTGTGCTTCATAGAGCTGGGGCCAAGGAGGGTGGTCCCAGCTGTGCAGCGTGGCTACAAAGAGATAAGGCTGTTGTGGCCCCCCAAGCACTGTGGAAACAGCAGCCATCCTCAGGTTCTAACCCAAGGCATTGGCCCCGTCACCATGCCAGCCTTCACAGCACACGTGTGTAATCCAGATACAACTTGGCGACCTCTAGGACCTGTCTCAGGGTGATGCCACATTTTTTAAAGATTTTATTTATTTAGGGGCGCCTGCTTGGCTCAGTCATTAAGCATCTGCCTTTCACTCAGGACACAGTCTCAAGGTTTTGGGATCGAGCCCTCAGTGTGAATTCACCTTTAAAAAAGTAGTCCAAAATGGATAAAAGACCTCAACATGAGGCAAGAATCCATCAGAATCCTAGAGGGGAACATAGGCAGTGACCTCTTCGACATTGGCCACAGCAACTTCTTTTGAGACATGTCTCCAAAGGCAAAGGAAACAAAAGCAAAAATGAACTTTTGGGACTTCATCAAGATCAAAAGCTTCTGCACAGCAAAACAGTCAACGAAACAAACAGGCAACCTATGGAATGGGAGAAGATATTCGCAAACGGCACTACAGACAAAGGTCTAATATCAAGGATCTATAAAGAACTCCTCAAACTCAACACACACAAAACAGATAATCTCGTCAAAAAGTGGGCAGAAGACATAAACAGACACTTCTCCAAAGAAGACATTCAAATGGCTAACATACACATGAAAAAATGTTCATCATCATTAGGCATCAGGGAGACTCAAATCAAAACCACATTGAGATACCACCTTACACCTGTTAGAATGGCCAAAATGAACAAGACAGGATACAACGTGTGTTGGAGGGGATGTGGAGAAAGGGGAACCCTCTTACACTGTTGGTAGGAATGCAAGTTGGTTTAGCCAGCTTGGAAAACAATGTGAAAATTCCTTAAGAAATTAAAAATTAAAAAAGAAAAGAAAAAATAAATTAAAAATAGAGCTACCCTATGACCCTGCAATTGTGCTATTGGGTATTTACCCCAAAGGTACAGATGTAGTGAAAAGAAGGGCCATATGCATCCCAATATTCATAGCAGCAATGGCCACAGTCACCAAACTGTGGAAAGAACCAAGATGCCCTTCAACAGACGAATGGATAAAGAAGATATGGTCCATATATACAATGGAGTATTATGTCTCCATCAGAAAGGATTAATACCCAACTTTTGTATGAACATGGACGGAGCTGGAAGAGATTATGCTGAGTGAAATAAGTCAAACAGAGAGAGTCAAGTATCGTGTGGTTTCACTTACTTGTGGATCATAAGGAATAACACAGAGGATATGAGGAGAAGGAAAGGAAAAGTGAATTGGGGGAAATCAAAGGGGGAGAAGAACCATGAGAGACTGTGGACTCTGAGAAACAAACTGAGAGTTTTGGAGGGGAGGGGGTGGGGGGTTGGTGAGCCTGGTTGTGGGTATTATAGAAGGAACATATTGCATGGAGCACTGGGTGTGGTGCATAAACAATGAATTCTGGAACACCGAAAAGAAAGAAAAGAAAAAAAAAAGTAGCCCAGGTATATTTTTTTGTAAAATATGTTTATATAAAAAAATACATATACAAACACACTTAAAGCCTAGTGAAATTCCTTTTGAAACTCATTTCGTGACAATCCCTTTAAGACTTTTTCTCACTCTCAGTATCAGCCTTCCTTCTCTCTACTACACCCCCCCAGAGAAGACTTCTCTTGCCATTATGTGCTTCCCTGCTGGACCTCAGTGTTCATGCACACCATGTCCCCAGCGTGTGGATAATCTTCCTCCGATGTTTTTCCTAGTGAGAATCTGCCCCTCTGGGACTGGAATAAACATACTCCACTGTGCTATATGCACATGGATAAAGCCAACAAACCATGCCTTCCCTGCAAGGGCAGGTTGCCCTCTTACCCACTTTAGGTTACCCTTCTAGACCCATAACCTCTGTCCAGAATCCCAGTCTTGGCAGTTCTGTATGCTTCCTTTAGCAAATATTTTCTAACCCAGAAAGAAGCCTGGGAGTCTTGCATGAATGAAAGAACCATTCTAGGCCCTGCTTTTCTTGGATATATACCCTTGGATATATCTTAGATACAGCCCTTTCTACACAGGAGCCCTGCTGGTAGACAGAAGTTTAATGACACCCAAAGTCTAGTGTCTGAATCAGCACCTTGTATGTTGATACTATTGTAAGAAACTTCACTGGCCTCAGCTGCTTCACCTCTCACCACCTCTCCTTGTATTTCTCATCTTTAAATCGGAATGGAACTAGCTTCTGAGCTATAGAAGATTGCCTCATCTCTCTACACTTCTCAAGCTTTCAGCAAAGTATTCCCCGGCTGTAGACTCTCAGATGGCCTGGAATTTCCTCACAATATTCCTGGCATTTAAAGTGCTTGTTACAGGCCAGGAATTCTTCTAAACTCTTTGAATGAAATGTCTCATGTGATCCTTATGGGAAACACAATGAGGTTCATACTATTCAAAAGTCATCCATGTAACAGAAACAGGAAACGAGGCCCCCAGAGGTTGAACATCATACAAAGCCCTTGTTCACAAAGCACAGGACCAGGGATTTGAACCCAGGATCTCCGGCTCTAAATCCTATTCTAGGTACACTGTCTCAGAGCAGTAATCCTACCTTTTGAAAGTCATTGGTAACCTAATGGCTGGGCCAATAACATACCCTGAAATAACAGCATGCCAGCACCCCTACCTTTCTACATTGTATCAGAATTATCTCCTGGTTTTCTTCCCTGCTCAATTAGACCACAAGCTCCCCAGGACATGAATGTTACTAGGTCTTACTCATTGTTGTGGTCCCTGCATGGATACAGTCATGGATACTTAATCAATGGTGCAGAACTCTGTTCAGCGGTGATGATGGGAGCCATGCAGGGACACCATTTGGCTCTACCTTCGAGAATCTTCCATCCAGCTGTGAGCCATGCAGCTGGGTGGCAACCCTGAGCTGCAGGGGCAGAGTGTTGGAGCTGAGACTGTGCTCTTCGTGGACAAGCCCCCAGCCCATGCTTGGGCAGGCGACAGTACTAAGGTCTAGTCATCTCTTTTCAACATGGGGCTCCCTTATGGAGTGCTTGTTCTCTGGAGCTCCCGGTCAAGCTGGATGGGACTTCCTCATACCCTCATCACACTGGGAGGTCTCCGCCAAATCCTGCTTCTTTCTCCCTTTCCTCACATGGAGGTCAAACAAACCTTGCGATCTGAAGAAGTTTCACTGCCCAGTCTTGCTTTGTCTCCTTCAGTCTTCCACAGACTTGCCCCCCATAAACCTCTTACATGCCTAACTTGACGTCTGGTGCCCAAAGGACCTGGACTGACAGAATGACCATTTGGATGCTCTTCAGATCTCCTGCATGGGGAACATAGTCGAGGGAGGGCCTCGGCCACAATCCCTCTGGGCCCGCCATTGCAATTGTGCTGAGGCCACATTCCTCCAGGCTGCTCCCAGATACTCTGAGCAAGGTAGCGGGGTGATGCAGAATCCCTCTGATGGGTGATTCTGGCAGGAGGACTCCCCAGCAGCCTGGCCAAACCATCCTTGAGCTGTGCTGGAGTCTGGGACTCTTCCTACCCAATCCTCCTTCCATCCTGTCTCCCCTTCACAAGTGTCAGAGAGCTCCCTGGGTCCCTCTCCTTTATCCTTTACAGACATGTCCCCAGTAAATCTGTTCTACTTCTTGGAGAACCTGAACTCACATAAGTGGTACTGGGTGTACGGTTGTTAGGTCTAGCAAATAAAAAGACAGGCTCACCAGTCACACTTGAGTTTCAGACTAATAATCAATTTTTATTTATTTTTTATTTTTTTTAAATTTTTTTATTTTTTATAAACATATATTTTTATCCCCAGGGGTACAGGTCTGTGAATCGCCAGGTTTACACACTTCACAGCACTCACCAAAGCACATACCCTCCCCAATGTCCATAACCCCACCCCCCTTCTCCCAACCCCTCTCCCCCCAGCAACCCTTGGTTTGTTTTGTGAGATTAAGAGTCACTTATGGTTTGTCTCCCTCCCAGTCCCATCTTGTTTCATTTATTCTTCTCCTACCCACTTAAGCCCCCATGTTGCATCACCACATCAAAAGAAATGAAATCTTGCCATTTGCGACAACATGGATGGAACTAGAGCATATCATGCTTAGCGAAATAAGTCAAGCAGAGAAAGACAACTACCATATGATCTTCCTGATATGAGGAATAATCAATTTTTAAAGCCTAAGAATGTCCCAAATATTGCACGGACCATAGTTATATTAAAAAAATCATTGCTAATCTGAAATTCAAATTTACCAAGTGTTTTATATTTTATCTGGCAACCTGAGATAAGAGTAACCCAAGAAAACGGGCATTAAGATAAATTCGTGCACATCCTGGTGGTCAGAGAGAACACTGAGCTCCACATACCTGAGCAGAGGACAACTGGTGGGGATTTGTTGGTGGTGACCTGGGAAGACATCCCAGCGGGAGTGAATGCCCTACATGTAGATGCGATGACATAGGAACTTGGAAGATACAGATGGAAGCGTGCCTACAAGGACAGTGGGGATGACTGGTAACCGCTGGGTTGCGTTGATGCCCTGCAAGGGACCATGAGACACGGAAGGCCAGTAACAACCAGACGAAAGGTACTTGAGAGCCAGAGGGCCTCCCGGGTAGCCGAAGAGTGGCCTTTCTCTTCTACAGTGGAAGAGCAGACACAGCCGAGCAGCATATTGAGGACTGAAGCATTTGTTGAATCTGGACTGAAGCTCCATAAAGGCTTACATGCTCAGTCCAGGCAGGACTGGTTATGCGGCTTGGCCGAGAACAGCTGGGACTCTAAAATATGGGATAGAAACATCTGGATGGATGCCTCTGGGAGGATACTGTCTCTGCTGACCCCCTGAACTCTCAGGGGTTGCAGAACTCTTGTAAGAAGAGTGAGCCCTTCTCTCGTGCTAGAATGTGCTGCTGAGGCCTGTCCCCAACAAGGCGACAGGTGACCCCTTATGTCACCAGGCCTATAACCAGGGTTAAATTCCAGTATAACCTGGCTGGGGAGGTGCTAGGCAGGTGAGGGAGAGGAGGGCTCATACACCGCAGGAGCTCTATTCGTCAGCATGGGCCCCAGGAGCCAGGACGGTGCCCTAGAACTGGATTTTGATGCCTAAATCCTTGTATCTACAAGGAGACTTGCCTTTTCGAGGGGCTCGATCAGGAGAGCAGCATGGAAGACTGAGTAAGCAAAAACACACAGACCTGGGGACACTTTCTCAGGAACAGGATTTAGTTCCTTGGCAGGGACCCTCTAGGATGAGACTCAGTTGCAGCTGGTGTGGTTTTTAGAATCCCAGGGAAAGTGATGCTGCATGCTGAGCCAAGTGGAGATGCTTGGCTTGCCTGGCAGGGGTTAGAGGAAGGAATAGAGAATAGGGAGGCTCAAGCAAGGGGGAACCTTGGGATGGATTTCTTATGTGAGGCCAGAAGACATAGCTTTCAGCAAGGTCATCGGGAACCATCAGGAAGAGCTCTAGAGGCCTCCGCTGGCAGGCCAGGACTAGCACAGGCAGGAGAAGTGCCACAGAGCTGAGCTTGCCCATTACCAAAGGGGACGGTGGGGGCCTGAAACCATAGAGGTCAGGTGACAGCGCTTACCTGCCAGAGCCAGGAGACCGGATTGCTGTAATGACCAATCAAGGGGACTAGCAGCTCAGGGGCTCGCCCCACAAGGTGAAGGTGAGAAAGCACAATGTCCTGGAGAGGGGGCGGGGGGAGTAAATGGGCATCCAGCAAGCATGCAACTTCACAAGCAGAGAAAGACTGAAGGAGCAGGAGGCTGAGGATACCCCAATAAAAAAAGGCCACAATAAAAGTAAAGAGCCACAGTGCCTTGCTCAGTTCCCAGACCTGAGCAATTTCAGATGTAGTGCCCACTGACCGAGGAAGGGGCTGCGTGGGCAGAGAAAAGGACACTGCTCCACGCGGCAAGGGTTCCCCATGGCTGTTGCTCTGGGCCTCCCTGCACATGACCTGTGGCCATTGACTTGAGTGACTAGACCCTGGGGAGGGGGTATGACCTAGACCTATTAATGCACCTTCGACAAGGAGGTGGTTTGACATTGATACCTGGAGAGGCAGAGTGTCACTGGGCTCCCCAGTTAGAGTGAGTGGTCACTCATAGAGACTAGGTAATAAATGGAGTCCAGCTCATTGTGGACCCACTGGGTCTGCTGTGGCCACCTCCCCTGATGTCAAGTGTGTCATTGGAACTGACGGACTTGGCAGTTGGAGTGATCTCCACGCTGGATCCTTGGACTGACTGTGGGTTAGGAATTCTCCAAGTGAGCATTTGAAATGTCTCCCTCCCCAGGGGCCAAGGTCAGGAATCCGAAATACCATATCCCAGGGCACAAAGTGGAGATTAGTGCCACTATTAAAGAAAAGGACGGTTTCCTACAGTCCTGGATTGGTCCTAGCCTCCTGGAGCACATGAAGGGCTCTGGGTGAGTGTGAGTGTGGGACATTTCCACTGACAGCCAAGCCTGACCCAGATCCAGATGAGCTCTTTCGCTGTAGCTGCCAACGTCCTGCAAGTTTTGTTTAAAAAATAAATAAACTCACCTTAATAAGCATATAAAATGGAGATCCTTAATGCAGGTCGTAATTTGAGTGTCCTGAATAGACTATTTTTTTAGAGTATTTATGACTGTTATTTTAATACAAGTTTATTTAACAGCAAGTTTATATCACTTAATTTCTTTATTTTTTTTATTCACATATAATGTACTATTTGTTTCAGGGGTACAGGTCTGTGCATCATCAGTCTTACACACTTCACAGCACTCAGCATAGCACATACCCTCCCCAACGTCCATCATCCAATCACTCCACCTCTCCCACCCCCTCCCCTCCAGCAACCCTCAGTTTTTTTCCTATTTTTTATTAAAAAAAAAAAGGTCTATCTCTGAATAGACCATTTTTTTAAAATGCAGAAGACTCTCAGAAGATGTAGAGAGACATTTAATTCTATTACCCCAAAGATTTCATAAGGAAAAGATAAAATAGATTTTTTACACAACCTTAATTAACCTAAAATGATGATTAGAAAGGTCACATACTTCCATTTATTAAATGTCTTCTGTGAACAAGCTGACCGGCGAATTTCTGTCCCTGAAGATACAGACAAAATTAAATGTTTTATTGAACTGAATTAAAGATGAGTTTATAATCAGGGAAGAGAGATTCATAAAAGCTTTTATCACATGTGATTTGCCAACACGTGGTATCTTTTCTCAAAATGATTTTTCAGACGCATTAGACTTTATTGAGGCAATGCCAAACTTAACAAAATCATTATCCGTATCTTTCGAAAAAACCCAAACCTTTATAATCCATCTGGAAGTGGAAAATGACATTCTAATTCTTCATAGTTCAGTGAATAGTTAGCAACAACAACAAAAAAATCCACAGTCATATAATCTCTTGTATACCTTCCCCTGCTAAAAAGTCGTCAAAAGTAAACACATAAGGTGAAAATATCCATAGTTAAGAATTTTCAACTTTGCCACTACCTTATTTAATGTTACATTGACCTAATTTGACAAAATTGGGATTCGGCATGACTGATTCATTTGGATGCGATAAATAAAAGCAAAATCTATATTCACATAAATCTCTTTTCTCCAGAAAGACAAAGTTTATGGTCTGTACATAGCATGCCCCTGCTAGTAGCAGGTAGAGGCATGCAATAGGTTGGGGAGTGGGGGTTAAAGGAAGACACACTCAAATATCCCTTGTATGGCTTTGAAAGTGGGAATGAATGAACATAGTTTTAATGGGTTAGACACTCGAAGACAAGAGGATGATTCAAGCCTTCTGCTGGTCCCGAGTCTCCACAGCATTATACTGAGTGCCAGCCCGAGGGGTTCTGGGCTGGGAGATGCAGAGAAGTGTGGTTTGGGGTCTGTCTCCCAGTGCTCAGTCTTCTTGGGGAGATAGACACCTAACTCGCTCGACAGAACAGTGTGGTCTGTACTATAAGAAGACGGGATGCTGTGAATACCCAAGGAGAATGTGTCCTATTGAGGTGCTCTCCTCAAGCCCATCAGTGGGTCCCACCTGTCCCAAAGTTGATACTCAAAGCCTATTAATCCCTTAGCATATGAGTCCTCAAAACATGACTCACAGATGCATGGGAGTTCTTCAAACTTGTTCAGGGAGTCAGCCAGGTCAAACTATTTTCATAACAATACTAGATACTATTTGCCTTACTTACCATGTTGACATTGGTACTGAGGGTACAAAAGCAATGGGGAGAAAACAGTTGGAAGGTGGCTGAGTGTGAATCAAGGCAGGGACACATGGTTGTGCCCTGTGCCTCACTCACTGCTTTCCGTGAACAACCAGCTTCATTTAAGAATGTCCCTGAAGAAGCACTAAAAATTACTTTTATGAAATCTCCACACTTGGGTATGGTCTTTTGAAATACTGTGTGATGATAGGCGAAGGGATCCTAAGTGTTTTGGCTGCATACACAAGTGGAGTGGCTGCCCTTGAGGAATGTTGCAATTGTTTGAGTTGTGAGCTGAATTAGCCACTCTTCCAAGGAAGACCATTTTTACTTGAGAGAAGGACTGTCAGACAAGCTATAGTTATCAGGTTTGGGTATTTGGCAGCCTCTTTTCTTGAAAATGAATCAAATCAGCCTGTCATTATATAGAAAACTCGCTATATTTGTTGCCAATGATAACATTTGAGCTTTCAAGCAAACATTAGGATTTTGGAAATTCTATGTACTTGGCAGCTTCTCAGGGCTGAAAGTTGGCGATACATTAACATGTCAACATTTGCAAGATCCGCCTATCTTAGTGAACAAGTATTTTCTAAATGACCAATGTGTGATGTTACAAAATCAAGCTTGGGTAAAAGATCTAAGTATAAGCTATACCAATTTTAATGTCACAGACTATGCAAAGTTCATTGATATAGTTTTGGATTTCATCATGCAGCGAACCTTTAAGGAACTACCACTTACTGGGTTTTGGTATTGTAAGAAAAATTATCCACAATAATCTAAAAGAATTATTATTAAAATGTTCCTCCATTTCTCAACTTCATATCTGTGAAGATGGATTTTCTTCACATGTTTTAACCAAAACAACATAATAAAACAGACTGAATGCAGGAGATATGAGAACCCAGCTGTCTTCCATTAACCCAAGTCAGACATTAAAAAGATTGGAAAATATGAACTAATGCCAATCTTCACTAAATTTTTTTTGAAAAAGTTACTTTTCATTAAAAAATGTTATTTCTGTCGACATGGGATGGGTTTATTATTATTTTTTGTTTTGAAAAGGTTCTTTTTCATTAAAAATATGCTGTTAAGGTGGGATGGTTTTATTATTGCTATTTTTAATGAATTAATAAATATTTAAGAGTTATTAGTTTCTGGGGTGCCTCGGTGGTATGGTTGATGAAGCATCTGACTCTTGGTTTCAGCTCAGGTTGTGATCTCAGGGTGCTGCGATCAAGCCCTAGATCGGGCTCCACATTCAGCGTGGAGTCTGCGTGAGTTTCTCTCTCCCTCTCCCTCTGCCCCTTCAGCTTGTGCTTTCTCTCTCCCTCTCTCTCACTAAAATAAATAAATAAATCCTAAAAAGGAAAAAAAAGAGTTTTCAGTTTCTGAATGTGGTCAATACTGATAACTGAGATTCATATAAACAAAAGCTCTTTGGAGGTCTTCAATAATTTTAAAAATTGTAATGGGGTTCTGAGACCAAAAAGTTTGAGAATCACTGCATTAGCCCATTCAGGTCCTCCACAATCTCACCTGACCTATCTTTCCAACTTTTTTCCTGACCTTTTTTTCCCCACCACCTTCCCCACCACCATCTCTCTGCCCAGCAATGCCAAATAACTTTCTGGCCCCCCAAATAGGCGGCCCTCTTTCTTCTTCTTTTGAATGCCTTCTCTACTATCCCTCCTTGTCAGGTTTCTACTCATTCTCTTAATATCAAGCTCAGTAAAAATTTCCCTCATTACCCTGTAGAGCTAGCCATACCCTCCTCAGGCCCCCAGCGGCTTTGTGCTGAGCAGTGATCTTGAGAAACCATTTTGTGTGAGATTATTTACACATCTGTCTTTCCCTCTATGCTGCGGGCTCCTTGGGGCAAGGAACAGTTGTTTTTTTTTTTCTTCACCCTTAACTCATTAAACTCCAGCAGCTAGCCTGGCTCCAAGCACACTTCTGGTACTCAGCAAATTCCAGAAGAAAAGTGGCAGAGGAGAGGACTTTCATCTCATTCTCCTGCCGTGCCCTGACTCTGGGGCAGAGGGAGGGATGGTAGCAGGAGGTGTGGCGAGGCACTCCTCAGAAGAGGGACTGTGTCGCACACACTCGAACCCTAGCTGCCCAGCACACACACACACACACACAAACCTTCTTCCTTCCTCCACGTACTTCCAGAAATGTCTTCTAATCAAAGCCAGAGAGCTCCACACACTGATTTGTCTGCACTCCCTCCCCAGAGGAAATCCTCCAGAATCCTATCTTGAATCACGAGAGATGATGTCGTGACCGCCCTCTTCCCTGACTGCCAGAATTTTGGGATGCACCTGTCTTAGCCATTCTGCCACCCTGGGACGAGATGGTCGATTTTATCATCAACCCAATCATCTCTAAAGTACAATGATGGAGGGAGGAAGAGAGAGACAAGGGAAGAGAAGAAAACTCTGTATTTAAATTATAGTTCTCACTGTTAAAGGGAAAAAATGATGATTATTTGGGGACAGCTGGAATGATTTACCTTTCAGCAGCAATGAAAACGCAGATGGTGGCACTTTCCTTGTCTCTGTAATTAACCTTGGGGCAATAGGATTTGTGATCCTCTTCTGTCAAGTCATGTTTCTCTTTGATCAGCATCTTGGCCACTGCCTGGTTTAGCAAATCCCATTTCCCATTCCTTCCCCCCCCCCCATAAACGGATATAAAGTGGTTTAGTTTTGTGATTTTCTTTATGAAAAGCCTTCTTCAATTATGGAGGCTCTAGTTTTTACTTCCCAGTTGGATGGCCATCACGTTGGGAGTCCACTCAACGAATGTCCTGAAGAAATGAACCCATATACTATTTTGTGTGTGGGTACCAGGAGTTAAACAGTAGCTCACTGTTCTTTATTAGTAAATGGCCCTCCAGCTTCTGAAAATGAAAAGGGGACTCGAGAGTCTATTGAGGAAAGCTGCTCGTGTCCACGTAGATAGAGACTGACCTCTGCTAGGAGCACGTCAGAACACGTGCAGTTTCCAGAGTCATCTACCACCTCTTCCAAAGGGAGCGAATTAAGTCTCAATAAGGAAGTAAAATAGATCATTTTCCCTTCAATGCAGGATTCATTTAACTATCACAATCATCCGCTAGCTCTGTCGTTTGTCAGGCAGGAGAGATTCTGAGAGATGGTACAGGTCTCAGCAGAACAAATACAAAATGCCAGGGGGCAAACCAGAAAAAGGGAATGCATCTTGAAACCGATTACAAAAGAGAAAAATGTGATTTGCAAGAAAAGGTAATATAGCCCAGCTTTGCCTTCTCTGGCTACTCTAAGCGATTTACCCTGACCAGCCAGCCCCAACGGCACACGTGAGGACAGCGGTGAGACAGGTCATTTCCCATGAGGAGAAAACACTTCTGGACTCGGCAGCTGGTAAATTCTAGGAAGGAGAAAACTCATGAATTGGAAAAATAAAGCTTTACTGTGAAACATATAATAAAATACAGAATGATTTTTGAACTCTTTACCTGCAGAAATCCAACGAAGTTGGAATCTCAACTTCAAGTGACAACTGATTTATTCACATGGAAGAATCCAATCGATTTAAATTCTGACAGGAATTGTTTTCCATCTGGAGAAATGGAATTCACATAAAACAATTTCAATTTGGATCCACAACATCTAAAATTAAACTCCTCTGAGTTTAATGTTAACAGTCATACAGATTTTGCCTCACGACCGCAGAACGATTTTGCATGTTCAGTCATTTGTGCCGTGGATGCTTCCAGCCTTCTCTACGGCATGGCAGCCATGAGTGAGCAGGAAAAACTCATACCAAAGCATCTCTCGGTTTCCCAAAATAAGACCTAGCTTCTTCTGGTGTGTAGATTTATATCAAGCGGCTTTAAGAAAGCATGTCCCCCACCATCTCACACACACACACGCCTAAGTTCACACTCAATTGTGACGTGGATGTTTTTACTTTGCTCTCAGGTATAACATGGTCAACAGAATTTATTTCATAGAATGTCCTCATTGTTTGCTGATACTTCAATTTTTTTAAATTTTTTATTGTTTATAAACATATATTTTTATCCCCAGGGGTACAGGTCTGTGAATCGCCAGGTTTACACACTTCACAGCACTCACCAAAGCACATACCCTCCCCAATGTCCATAACCCTACCCCCCTTCTCCCAACCCCCCTCCCCCCAGCAACCCACAGTTTGTTTCGTGAGATTAAGAGTCACTTAGGGTTTGTCTCCCTCCCTATCCCATCTTGTTTCATGGATTCTTCTCCTATCCACTTAAGCCCCAACGTTGCATCACCACTTCCTCATATCAGGGAGATCATATGATAGTTGTCTTTCTCCGCTTGACTTATTTCGCTAAGCATGATACGCTCTAGTTCCATCCATGTTGTCGCAAATGGCAAGATTTCGTTTCTTTTGATGGCTGCATAGTATTCCATTGTGTATATATACCACATCTTCTTGATCCATTCATCTGTTGATGGACATCTAGATTCTTTCCATAGTTTGGCTATTGTGGACATTGCTGCTATAAACATTCGGGTGCACGTGCTCCTTTGGATCACTACGTTTGTATCTTTAGGGTAAATACCCAGTAGTGCAATTTTTTTATCTACTGTGTTTCATGATTCACTCGTATTGCTTGATCGAAATTAATATGAACAATGCCAAAGTGGCATAGGAAGGCTTCTCTGTTTTAGGTGACAGTGGCATGGTGACAGTGCATATGTGGTCTTGCTCTGAGATGATGCTTGGCACCAGGTAAGGACGTGGTGGCAAGCATGCATTATCGATGATCTTATTGAGCGAACATCTAGTGAATGTTTGCTATGCGACAGACACCATTCCGGATGATTTATAGGTGTTTCCTCATTTCTTTCAACCACCCTCTATACTAGATGAGAAAATTGAGGCTTTGAGATTACTTGTAAGTGACAAGGGTCTCAACTCATGCTCTTAATCAGTACAGGTTTCTTCTCTTTGGGTCTAAAAATTAGAGCAGCCTTCTATACTCTCTTTTTAGTGTTTCCATAGATACATTCACTTCATTTACATGCTCCTTGAGGTAAATAAGCTCTTTTAAGAGATTAAATGTTATATCTACTTTGGTATCAATTTGTACTTCCCTGTACAGCTAAAGAGGAAGTAATCTGAATTAATGACAAAATTAATAGTTCAGCTACCATCTTTGTTATGTCAAAACGATGTTCATTTGTCATGTTGAAAACCACGTTAATCATGTTTAAGCCACTGCCTTCTACTGCGAACACTGCGCCACCATCACCAACCACCACCACTGCACATGGAAACTACCCATTCTCTGAGTGTCATTTATGTGCCAGGAATCATGGCTACATGTTTCACATACATTCCCTCTAAATTTCACAACACACCAAAGGAAGTATTGTGAGCCTTCTTTCACAGCTGAAGAAGGTTATGAAAGAAGACCTACATTCTAGATCTTCACAAAGACTCGTTCGTCATAAGGAGATAGATCTCCCAAAAGACGTGTTAAAAATCTATTTTAAACTGAAGATCCGGGTTTGAGCTATAACTCGATACTTTCCCAGCAATATGAGATGATTTTTTGACTTGGGAAGACTCGAGAGAGATCCCACATGTAGTAGAGCAAGCTACCGTGGTAGGTAACAAGACAACGCCAACACAAATTTTCTTTCACCTGTTGTCATTCTCTAATCCTGGTTTTATGAATGATATCAGTAAAAAAAAGGTCTGCTGATTAGGGGCTTTTAATCTGCAGTGGAGAACCTTCCACAGACTTCCAGCTTCTCTGGGTTGGAGACCCCCTAAAGGTCATTTAGATAGTCAGTTTTCCTTCTCCCATTAGACAGCTTGGTTTTCTTCTCTATTTTATTTATGAGGAGGGAGAACTGAGATGACTTATTAAAAAAAAAAAGCACAGGCCTAATGAGATCACATCATTTGTGTCCAACTTTCAGGAAAGGCAGGAAGTTGTCCCTGTTACGTGTGACTCTACAGTGAGCAAACCAAGTACATGACGAGTCAACCCTGACCAGACACCAGACGTCAAATCAAGTAACACAACTGCACACCACAGAAGTTCTGCAGGGTAACACATTTTTAATGTTTTATTTTGATAGATAAAAATTGTAAGAATTTTTTTATTTTGATAGAAAAATTATAAGAATTGTTTAAAAAAAAAGTCCACTTACCCTTCCCCAGATCCACTGATTAATATTTTGCCCCATTTGTTCTTTCTTCCTAAACCACTAGAGAGCCCTTTGTTGACATCTTGTCCCTTTATTCATAAATACTTCAGCATTTATTTCCCAAGAACAAGAGTTTTCAAAATAATGCTTTTTTTTAAATCAAATCACAAAGTTAACATAAACATAAAATCAGAATAAATTTTAAAAAATACATTGACTACAAAGAGAAATACTCTGACTTCATTTTGCACAAAAGAGGAGCTTTTTGGCCTGTTTTGCTTACTCTGATACTCCTCTAGACTCTACCATAGCACCTGTGTACACAGCAGGTGCTCAACAAATCCCTGTTAATTTCTTAATTATGCTGTGATATTATATTGACTGCATTTTTAAAAAGATTCTATTTATTTTAAAGAGAGACAGAGAGAGATTGCAAGCAGGGGGAGGGGCAGAGAGAGAGAGAGACAGGAGAATCTCAGGCAGCCTCTGCAGTGAGCATAGAGCCCAACATGGGGCTTGATCTCACGACCCCAAGATCATGACCTGAGCCAAAATCAAGAGTCGGTTGCCCAAGTGACTGAGCCACCCAGGAGTCCCTGTTGACTGCATTTCTAAAAAAAAAAAAAAGTATTTCTAAAGAAAAGCAAAGGCAATAACAGCAATATATCCAATCATTTCCTTATTTCCCATCATTTATAGTTGCCCAGTTACAAAAAGGAAAAACTTTCAGAGGTAAAGGACTCCTAGGAAATTAACTCTCTAGGATGAGACAAAACAGATTACAGTGTGAGCAAACTGATGGGTTGGACCTGCTCTCTTCACAGGTAGCGGTTCCTGATGTATTCTCGGTACATGGCGGTGTCTTCTTTGCCAAGGGGCTGCATGATCCCTTGACTGGCCTGGATGTGGGCTTGGAAGATCTCTGTAGATCTTCTGTCTACTCGCGGAGGCTGAACTTCATAGATGTTGTCTTGTGAGAAAGCTGAGATAGGTGTTCTACAAAAGAGAAGGGAAGACAAGGCTACGTTAAAGACAATAAAGTGAAAGTGAAGGACCCACAAGGGAGCTATGGTCTCAAAGCATTCGAGAGCTGCCGACCTTGACAACCATGCGGACTTAACAGTAATAAGTAGTGGTAGTGACCTCCCCTGTATCTCCTAAGCTGGCTTCTTCTCCTGCCCACAGGACAGAGCTGACCCAGCAACTGTGCAGGGAATCTTCCCTGAAGCACAGGCTAGGCAGGCACCCCTCCTCTGTTCCTGCAGCCCCAGGCACACCTACGTCTGTGCACCCATATGCCTCCCTGACACGACCAGAGTAACTTTAGATGGGGGCTGTACATTTTCTGCTCCTTATACATCATAGAAACTCAGTGTTTTGTTGTGTGTTTTTTTGTATATTAATTTTGTATCCTGCAACTTTACTGAATTCGTTTATTAGTTCTAACAATTATAGTTTTTAAAAGGAAGATTTACAAGGAATCCATGAAGTAAGGGATATGAATTCCTTCCTCACATGGAGAAGAAGAGCAGATGAGTTTGTATGTATAAAGGGCTCCCTTAGCATAATGCTTGGCACAATGTAAGTGCTCAATAAATGTCAACTAAGATTAATAATTACAGGTGCATAATTTTCATCTGCAATTCTGAAATCCTAAAAGCTTTAATGACCAAATGTTACTTGGATGGTAAAACGTGACCCAGCTGAAATTCATTTGGTGGCATATCCTAACCTGAACCAACAATACTCATTCCACTTCGTGTGAATATTAATATGTTTCATTATCAAACAAGTCCTCAGATCACACTGGGGATGTACCATCCTGTTATGCTAACACCCCAAAACTGTGAATTCTGAAACACATCTGGCCTCAGGCTTTTGCTGAGAGATTGTAGATCTGTAAGATCCAGTTTCTTTCCTTTCTGGGGTATTGAAAAGCACCCAAGAATCTCTTTATTCAAAAATACCCCCCTATTCCCAACCACCCAGCCTAACTTCATGTGTGGAATTTCCTTCTACCCACTGAAGAAGGTGCTGTCTCCACAAGGGCCTTGTCAAAATGCAGTTTGGTGTCTGACACAACCTTAAATCACTGAAGACGGAGCACCTACTAGTTATTCCATCCTTAGTGACAGCAGGCCCTCAAGGGATGAGTCAGTCAGCCAAGTCAGGTGTGATGCAGAGTGAGCATGTGTGCAGAGTATGAATGGAGGGTCAAGAAGGGTCCACTGATGGGGAAGACAGTCCACAAAAAATGGTGCCATGAGGGACTGGTGTACAATGGCAACAAACTACATCATGTACCCCAGGGCTGGTCCTGTGAGGTGGGGGGCACTTCCTACACCAGAGCATCACGGTAACACAGAGAGAGAAGATCCAAAGAATCTATTCTGCTGGGCTGGACCCTAGCTATCCCACTGTTCCAGAAGCCCATCAGGAAGGCATCCTGGATGCCTGGCGGTTTGCTTAGCTGGGGTCCCTGCAGCTGGGGGAGTTGCTCTGCTGGCAGGAGCAGAGTTGGGCCTCAGCCCCAGCTAGGTCTGGACTTGGGATGTCAACACTTCAAAAGACATCAGGAAGTGCAGACACACAGTGGAAGACAGGAGTTGTACAGTAATGCCCCACCCTCTTAGGACACATTACTATCAAATGGGGGGTCTCTCTTATCCAGAAAACAGCGTGCTTTGTCTTTCCATGGAATGCTAACACATCCTACCATGGCTGGAGATGTATTAAATTCCATGAAAATAAAATAGAACTCGAGGTGGAACATTCTTTCTGGAAACCAGCCTCAATTGTTTTCACCTCAGGAGAATACACTTCAACTCAAATTTGGTATCTAGTTTGTGAAATACTCCTATTTTTTAAAGCACTTAAATAATTTCACACAATCTTAGAATGTGACCTTTAAGTAAATAAAAACCAAAGGAAAAGGATTTACTCAAATTAAAAAAAAAAAAAAGAAAGATGAAGGTAAAAGACATCCTGAAACGTCTGAACCTCAATCTGGCCTCCAGCCTAGCGGCAGAGCTTTCTTCAAAACACAGAAGTGACAGTTATTTTGATGTCTGTGGAGAACACACTGTAATGGTGAACAATTAGGATGATTAATAATAGGAACTCTTCTCCTCAACCTTCCCTCACAAAAACACAGCAACTCTCCAGTCATTCACATAATTCACACTGCAATGCTAGAATTCTTTAATGGTAGCTAATATTCAGGAGCAAACCTTTTTCACCTGAACCTTTGAAATGAAGACTCCATTAGGGTTTTTAGAGATTGTCATCAAAGTACCAGTCACAGACAGCAACTATGCCTGAACCACACCATCTACACCTGTCTAGTGTCTTCCCCCTCTCAAATCTCTTTTACGTATATGATCTTACTTAATTTTCACACTCATCCTGGAGGAAGGAAGCATAGGGATTAGACCCTCCATGTCACAGAGGAAAGAGATATTTTAAGTCAATCTAAAAATGGGGCTAATGGTTTCTGTCCTGTCTTTGAAGCCAGACTTCTCTGCCCAGAACTGTCTGCGCATTAGTGACCTCTCTGGCAGAAATCACACCAGACATTTGATAGATGTAGAAGATACCATCTGGGTACTCAACCTTCAGGGGTTTAGAAAGAGGAAATGCCAAGTGACCAAGGCATTGTCTGACCCTACAGAGGCCTCGGCTGAATATGTGGAATATCATGGCGGCTGGGCACAAGCCTGTGGATGTGGGGCTGGGGCAACCTCGGATGGGGCCAGAGATCAGCCACTTTCACCCAGGGCCTTTGCTTTCTGACCAGTAAAGCAACCAGGAGTCCTCACCCTACTTCTTGGTTAACTGCCTCACGGCCACGTGGAAGCATGGAGACCATTACCACACTCAATATGAAAAGCCAGACATCAGCCTGAAATGACATCCGACTGACTGGAAGCTGGGTTTAGGGTTCCAGCACCACCTCACTATGGTTTCAAAACAACACAGGGAGTCAGAAAATGCATCAACCGCCCCCCTTGTCTTTTCTATTCTTCTAGATTCAAAGTCTATGTTAAATAACAAAGTTGTAATATTAGAATGCTTATTATTGGGTTGGGGCCAGAAAGACACTTCAGAGATACCCAATATCATTGGCATAATCAGAAAAATGAGGAGGAAGAAACCGATTCACAGAGAAACTTTTGTTTCTTTGTTTTACTCAGTTGTCAAGAATCCAGTGACAATGAGCTCCCCACGGTCTTAAGGCAGTGGCTCTCCAAGTGTGGTTCCCAGACCAGGAGCATCAGCATCACCAGGGAACTTGTTAGAAATATAAATTCTCAGGCCCTACTCCAGACCCACTAAAATGGTTAGCAAGGCCCGTGATTCTGACACTTGCCTAAGTTTGAGACTCTTTGGTCTAAGAAGACCAAAATGTATCTAAAATGCTAAAGAAGATCTTATTTGTGGTCAGTCAGCAGAATGAAACACTTGGAAACAACAACTCTCTTTTCCAATGATATACTACCACTAACCCTCCATCAAGAATCATAATTCGACATTTAATTGCAAATATACTGGACACCACACATTTCCTCAGGAGGAGATAGATCTTTTTTTTTTTTTAATTTTTATTTTTTTTAAAGATTTTTATTTATTTATTTGACAGACAGAGATCACAAGTAGGCAGAGAGGCAGGCAGAGAGAGAGAGGAGGAAGCAGGCTCCCTGCAGAGCAGAGAGCCCGATGCAGGCCTCGATCCCAGGACCCTGGGATCATGACCTGAGCCGAAAGCAGAGGCTTTAACCCACTGAGCCACCCAGGCGCCCAGGAGATAGATCTTATTTCTCCAGGAGCTTACACATTTCCAAGGTGGGAAAGAAATACAAAAACATCCAAGACCCTCACAGGGGGGTGCTGGTCAGCACCTTGTCTCTGGGGGTATCAGAGAGAGATGGGTAACCCAGTAATGCTTTCAATACTACACGGAACAGTCTTTATTGGCTTCCATGGCATCTGTTTCTAGACAAAAAAGACCAGTATTTAAACACTAAATGAGGTGGAAATTGTGAAACTACTTTCTTTTCCTCATTCCAGTCGAGAAATCTGGCTTATTACTGCACTTTCATGGTGGAAAAAATGGTTCCACTTTTCTCTCCTGGCCATCAACAGAGGGAATTTTGTTTTCAACTTCTCCTCACAGCCCCCAAAGGGATAAGACCTCCTTCTCCTAGTTCAAGTAGTTCCCAGTAGTATTTCTGGACATAAAAGATTATAATTACAAATGTGTGGGCTCATTTCTTTTTAACTATGGAACCTAGTTCCATCTTCAAAGAAGAGCTCTGTATTTCCCCTCAAGGAATGTTATGGTCTTATTTAAAATAATATATGTGCCAGTTCATTTACGGGCTGCTTAATCCAGACTGCCTAGTGTGCTCAAACACCAGGGACCAATGTCACTTGGCCTCCGCTGCAGTTCCCGCTCACAGAAGAGAAACACCTCAGGCAGAAATTCAGAAGACACACCACATGTTTTTAAAGAACATACTTATTGATGCCCTTTTATGCTCTTTCTTGAAAGTGGTATTACTCTCTTGGTTATAATATGATCATGTCTGATAATAATCTTGTCTTACCGTTGGCTGCAGAACTAACGTTTGAGTCCCTTTTAAAGTTCAACTCCTATTGAGACTTTGTTCTTAACACATACCAAATACTCGATAAACAGGTTGATCGGACAAGGAAATATTTAATTGGTCAGACTGAAATGTCTTCTTAATTTAGTTATGTCCCAGTAATTTGTGGCTGGTGATAGAAAAATGGGACCATATTTGTATAATTTCAACAATACTATACACGTGATACTTGTGCATTTGTTAAAATCTTCTCTTTTCCCCATGATTAGCATTTTGGTATACATCAGACTCCATTTAGCACTTCCAGAAATTTCTGTGATGGTTCTGGTCACAGAATCTCTTTCCCGTCTGTTGCTATCCCAAACTCCCAGTTTTCTGTTTCTTTCACAGAATCAACCAAATGATTCTTTGTTGGTCATAACTGATCATTAGGTCATTTCTTTCATTATTTCCTCTGCTTTCTGAGAGAAACTATCACAAGGGCAGGTTCAAATTGCTCAGGTGCTCTGGTCTCAGTGGAGTAAAACCCTAGCAAATGCCTTAAAATCACCAGTCCTTGATTATTAGTCTATTTGTCTTTCTGCAGGTCTTATAATTACTTTTAGAAAATAATAGAAATAATATTAGATTACCAATATTAATAATATTAAATTATTTAAATGTTATTATTAAATAACATTAAAGTAAATAGAAATAGAAAATAATAGAATAATAGAAAAAATATTTAGAAAATCATTTCTAAAAAATCAGAAAAATGTGGCTTTCAAAACGCATTTGTCCAATATGGTGGCCATTAGCCACATGCAGCTATTTAAATATAATTAAAATTAAGTGAAATTTAAAATTAGCTCCTCAGTAGTATGGGTCCCATTTCAAGTGTCTGAGAGCCACACACAGCAAATGATCGCTATTGGACACAGTACAGATATAGAATATTTCCATCATCACAGAAAGATCTATGGGATGGAATGTTTTCACACCTCTTCCCTATTATTTTTTCCTCACAAATTCTGGCCAATTTTAGGTCTTTCTAAGCTCATTACCCTAATATATTTTTATATGGTATTTATCACTCTCTGTTCTTTTATTTATGTGTTTATATACTTACTAGGAATATGAATACCATTTTGATCACCTCTTTGTCTCCAATGGCCAGAAGAGCATCTGGCATATGGTTAAGTGCTCAAAGTTATTCATTGAATGAATGAATGAATGAATGACATCTGGTTAAGGAATATTGGGTTTCTAAATGCAGAACCTGAATTTAGTGTGATTTGGATTACTTGAGATGATAGGGCAGCTAGGGTTTCCCATCAGAAGCTTTCTCTTCAGTTCCTTTCTTCAGAAAATCTGTAAGTGGGCAAGGAAACTGAGGGCAAGCCGGAGTGCCTTCTAGCAGGATAAAGCCATCAAAGTTGCTCAAAAAACAATGGTGAGGCAGAAGCAGTGGGTCCTTATCCTCGAGAGGTGAGAAACAGCGACTCATGCAGATTAACAAAGTTACTACATGGGCTGAAATCAAGAAGAACGTGTCGATCTTCAAATCACCTCTGACACAACAAAAGGCAAAATATACCCCTCTATTCTGGGGTCCAAGAAAGCAGGCACAGGCTATATTCACTTTTACATACCTGTCGTGCCAATTTCAACACCAGAAATATGGGTAAGCTCTCGTCATTTGCTGCCTTGCCCCTGATACTTCCACATGTCTTCGGGTATATACATGTGATACCACAGAGTGAAGGTGGTGGGCTTGAGGGGCAAGTGCTAGCCCGTGACCCGTGTAATGGGAAATTGAACCATGTTAGTACTGCTGATAAGATTCTAAACGTTATCAAGGTAAAGAAATTAATTTCCTTTTTATTCCTACTAAAAGACAACAAGTCTATATTAACACACAAAATGCTATGAATCTATGGGGCCCATGGGCAGCTCAGTCAGTTAAGCCTCTGACTCCTGATTTTGGCTCAGTTTGTGATCTCAGGGTCAGGTGATCGAGCCCTACATCGGGCTCCACACTTAGTGGGGAGTCTGCTTCTCTTCCTCTGCCCTTCCCCTTGCTTGTGCACACACATGCTCTCTCTCAAATAAATAAATCTTTTTTTAAAATGCTATGACTCTAATATATGATCTCTAACAAAGCCCAATTATTTCAGCCTTATTATGCCACTGAAAGCTAGTGAGCATGTCACAGAATAATGAACAAATCTGATTTCTTTATGTGCAAACATTTCCAAATCCTTTAATAGCTGTTATTATAACAAGATGATTGGGCTGTCCTCCAACAGAGACACTGAAAGGGAGGTTGGAAATCCCACAGGCAGGTTAAAATTCATTAATGAGAAGAGGACAATAATGCCAGTCTTTAAACAACCCACCACAGAAGCAAAAAGCGGTGATAAGAAGGAAGCAAAGAATATAATCTGTGCTGATGGGACCTAAAGGGTATAACCTCACACACCATAGACGCAACGCAGGCTGCTCGGTGTGTATATGAGGCCCTTCAAAGGCTCAGCACTAAGGAATCTTGACTCCACAAAGCAGAGTAGGTCTTTTAAGACTTTGACAGGAGAGGAGCAGGTGGCGAATGGGAATGAAGAGAGCACGAGGACAGCAAAACCCTTCTTGGGTGTTTCTCAAACAATTATCTGCCTTCTACCATATGCATTCGCCACGTCTAAGGCTGTTAAACTCTATCTTTGGAAGACTCATTTGTCATTTTTCACCAGATCCATTAGATGAAGAAATAGCATATGTTTACACACAAACATGCCACATATACAGATAAAATATTTACATATAATACAGATCAATGCTCATATATTTGTGCTTACATACATTATATACATATATGTAGTCTTTGAACACATTGCTGTGGAAAGGGTATGTATATTCCAATGCGCCCCACAAAATGACGTGCTTCAAATGAGCCCATGTGAACTCATTTTTACCATGTCCATTTTATGGACCTTTACAACACTCAGACACTGGAACAAAAGGACAGCTGATAAGCCTCCAGGGCAATGGAGCCAGGAAATCTAGAAAACATACTGTAATATTTACTATTTCTTAGGGCTGGAACACCTTGCTCTTAAAATGTGACTTTATATTGTTTTATAGAAAAGAATCAATGTAATATACATCTTAGAGGCTGTTACAGGTTTGTCCGGGTAAAGTTTTCGGTGACATTACATCTCTGCCTTAAATTAAAAGTGATTTTTTTGTCAAACATAAAAAAATTAACAATGTTTACCCAATATTTACCATGGAAAAACTACTGTGTTTCAGAATTGTCGATGCATTTCACACTTTTATTGCAAAATAAAACACAGATACAGGAAGCCACACAAAACAGACACATAAAAATATTATAAAGTGGACGCCACCTGGGTCAAGAAACAGAAATTTTGGCAGCTAAACCCTTTCCATATGCCCCATTCCCATCAAAACCATAGTCGCTATTATCCCAACTGGCACAGTAATCTCTTCCTTGTGCTTTTAAAACTGAGTTTTTCATTCAAATGTGCATCTCCAGACTTTCATTTAATCTTGCCCATTTTCAAAAGTGGGATATGCTTTTTAATCTACAGATTCTCTTGCCTTTCTTTTCCTTACAATTCATCGATTGAAATATCCAGGTTGTAGAGCTTCTGTCAGCCTGGATTTTGCTGACTGCCTATTTATAATGCAGTTCAAAATGTTCCTCTGTCCTTTATATTTCTGCAAGTCAGCAAGTGCATCCAGAAGCTTGGTGAGAATTTGCTTCTCTTGCTTTGGCAAGTCTGGAGGCGGTGGTGTGCTGGTTCATCAGGAGGGCTGGACTAAGTTGTTTATCTCTTTTGATGTTAACAGCCAATAATGCTCAATGCCTACATCTGTTAACACTGGGGACTGCCCATGCTATTTCTTTTTCATTAATTAGTTGAAACTCTGGTTTTTTGGTTTTTTTTTTTTCGTTTTAAGGGTGCTTTCCCTCACCTCTTATTTGATTATCCAGTGGTATAATTCATACAATTCAAAGTGTCATATACTTGATTCTTTTCCCCTTTATTTTCCAGTTTTCTGGATAATGAAATGGTTCCCTAGAGCCCTTCCAAAGTGATCAGAATTTTTTAAAAAAATTATAAACTCATGGATTTAAACATATTTGATGAGTTCCATTCCACTGTAATTATTATTGAAGTTCCAAATTATCCTAACCTTGCCCAGTGGGAGTCTCTTCAAGTTCATTCATGAATCCTCTTGATATGACCCCAGCAATCTCTAATGGCTTTCTTGCTATCTAGATTGACAAGATGCTCCAGGATCCTTTTGTCCATTTCCTGACGCCGACCTGGAATCAGCTATTTCTCCCAGAGCTCTGGTTCCTTTTAGTGGGGGGAATTGGTATTTCAAGACCCCCATGTGGGTACTGGGGATTCCCCTTGTTCCTGGGGCCACTGTATGTGTGTATGCATGTACTTATACATTTTTCCTGCTTCCCAGGGACAAAGAGGATGGCAGAGTTAGAACAGCCCATAATTATTTACTTCATGTACCCCATATTGAACCTATATCAGCATTGGAATTACAATTAACTATTGCCACCAATATGATTCCTGAAGATACTCTACTCTGCCTGCCCTTCCCACAGTACCTCCCCATTTTTTCACATACTGTACTCTCCCTCTTTTAACCTGCATTTTGATTCTTTAAGTTTATAACTCACAGTGGTCTTTATGTCACTGCCTTTCCAGTCATTCTGATTGTTTCAAGTTCCTTCTCCACTACATCCCACAGGAAGGCCTCATGGGAACAATATGCTGAGTTCTTACTTGTAACAGTTTGTCTCTGCTTTCATAGTTAAAAGATTTGGAAATAATACCTTCAGCTCACATTTCTTTCCCTATTACTCCTTTTTTTTTGATATAATGAGTTCCCCGTGTAAAAAGTCTGAGGATGATCTAATTATTTTTCTCTTACAAGTCTTTCCTTTGGTTTAGATAGCTAAAGGACTTTTTTTTCCCCCTTTAAAGTCTAGTTTACTTACTATACTGTATCATTCTGGGTCACCATTCACATGTATATGGTGTGCTCTCTCAATATATAGGTTTTTTTAAAGATTTTATTTATTTATTTGACAGAGATCACAAGTAGGCAGAGGGGCAGGTGGAGAGATAAAGGGGGAAGCAGGCTGCTTGCCGCGCAGAGAGCCCGATTCAGGACTCCATCCCAGGACCCTGGGATCATGACCTGAGCCCAAGGCAGAGGCTTAACCCACTGAGTCACCCAGGTGCCCCTCAACATATAGTTTTAAATAGTTATTTCAGAAGGTATTTTTAGCATTACAGTTTTTAGTAAATTTTGGCTAAGATCTATTTATTTATTTTGGAGACAGAGAAAGTAGAGGGTGAGGAGGGTGCAGAGGGAGAGGGAGAGAGGCAAGTAGACTCCCCGCTGAGAGCAGAGCCCCACATGGAGCTCGATCCCATGACCCTGAGACTATGACCTGAGCCGAAACCAAGAGTCAGACGATTAACTGAACTGAGCCACCCAGGTGCCTTAGTACTTTTTTTTGTTGTTGTTCCCTTGCTTTATTTTTCTTCTTCAAGAGTCCTATTATCCATAGTAAATTTTCTTTGCCTATTGCCAGTATCTGACACTTTCTCTTAAATCTTTGTGGTTTTTCTTTCATTTCTTTTTGCATTTTTAAGTTTTGTATTTTAAGCACATTTTGAAACAGCACGCTTCAGTTTTGATCTCTTTTGCTGATGTCTTCCTGGCATGCTTTCACGATCTGCAGGGAAACAGGCCTCCTCTGTCTTCTTCTGTTCCTCTCGTCACCTTATATGGTGTGGAACCTTGATACTTTTCTGATGCTCATTATGTAAAACGAGTTTTCCTGAACCTTTAGAAGGTGTAGAAGAAAGTCTGACTGACTTGACAGAACTCCCTCTTGGGTTGCTTCTGTGATGTCTTCAGAGCCACGGCACGCAGCTTTCCCAAAGGTCTTACACCTCTCCCCTTTCTCTGCTTCTCTTTCCTTCATGTCTCCTGTCATTGTCCTGCTCAATTTTGACTCCATGGGGAGTCAGATGGGTCCCCTGGCCTGGAGGGAGCTTTGGTGGTTGGTTTCAAACATTTACATGGCCAGACTGGGCCCACTACTTTCAGAATCCACCCGGAAGCCCCTGCACTCAGTTGGTACGGAATCGGGTAAAGCCTCCAACAGGCCCCCATGCGTTCCTGTTCGCTACTCATGTGTGTCAGATCCCCTGTTGTTCCTTCCCTGCTCCTTCCTCTTGTACAAACATGGATATGATGTAAGCCTGGTGACCCTTAGATCACCGCCTGCTTGTATTAGGGACCCTGTACTTAGGGGCATCTTCTCACAGTTTTGAGGTAAATGCCTACGGGTATTTGCTTTTGCTACCTGGTTGTTCAGTTTTATGTGAGATTGAGAGTTTAAAACTATGCTGTTGCTGTCTTCTTCCCAGAACCAACTGGGCACAGCTGTATTTTTAGAGGCGGGGGAGGGGCAGAGGGAGAGAGAATCTTAAGCAGGTTCCACGTCCAGGGCAGCGGAGTCTGACGCAGGGCTGGGTCTCAGGATCATGAGATCATGATCTGAGCCAAAATCAGGAGTCAGACACTTAACCAACCAAGTCACCCAGGTACTCCTATGTAAAGCTATTTTTTAAAAAAAAGATTTTATTTATTTATTGGACAGACAGAGATCACAAGTAGGCAGAGAGACAGGAGGAAGCAGGCTCCCCGCTGAGCAGAGAGCCCAATGTGGGGCTTGATCCCAGGACCCTGGGATCATGACCCGAGCTGAAGGCAGCCACTTAACCAACTGAGCTACCCAGACACCCCTGTAAAGCTATTTTTAAAAGAATATTTTTCATCTACCTCCAAAGCTGATCCCTAAATCTGACACATCACTGCCTGTGTGGCTATCCCGTCCCTGCTGCCGAGGCAGAGATCCTGTCACGACAGCTCTGCCCATCTAGGGCTGCTCTGGGAGAAAGTCTTCTCCAGCTAGATTCCCGCTTCTATACTTGGTCAGGTCCTACTGTCCTCCGAGACAGCAGCGCACTGCAGATGTCCAGATGTGGTAGCTGTTCAGTGATTCAGAGACTTGGGGGATGCAGGCAGAAGGTGGTGGAGCTCTTCGTGTTGTGGTTCACCTGCACCTGGCTGATGAGGCTGGGCCTCCAGAGCGGCCGCAGTCCAAGCAGAGTTAGGAAAATCAGCTATTCTTTTATTGTAGTGGGTGGGTCACGGGGCTTAGTGGACAAGGCAGTCTTTCCAGAGAGCTGCCCAAGGACCTTGCCCCGCTAGCTGAGCAGGGTGCCTTCACCATTCTTGCCTAATGGGAGTCGTATGTTTCCTATTTTCTCCCTTTGGCAGGAGACTCTCATGGTACTCATGTGTTTCCTATTTTCTCCCGTTCTGAGTTTTTATTTTCCTTTGCAACCATTGTATATTGGGAGCAGACAGGTAGTTTTTTTGTACACAGGTCAGTAGATTATGAGAAGCCTCATCTGGACCCGATAAAGATGACTGCACAGAACCTAGAGATGGTGGGCACTGGGGGAAGGAGCGGGTTCTGTGGATAGCACAGGAGTAGGCGTGGATACCTGGTGGCTTAACGAGTAGACTGTGACAGATAACAGTGTTTAGATTCCCCAATATCTACCTGAACTCCCCTTCGAGTGTGTGGGGGCTGAAAAGTGGAAAAAAAAAATCCCAGACTCCCTTGCAATTTGGGTTCAAAATGTGGTTTAGGTTCTACTCAGCCCTTGTACTCACGGGAGGCTTAGATTTAAAACCAAGTCATATGGAAAGAAGCGAGCTATTGGGTATCAGTTCAACAGGCGGCCACAAAGGCAACACGTTCTTGAGTTGGCTGCGGGATGGTGGCTTCCTGGTGAGAGCTGAGGTGGTTGGTGTGGCACCAGGCAGCTACTTGGGACAGCTTCCTGATTAGGGCAAACGCAGAAGCCACTCTGAGAGGAGTTGTTCCTTAAAAGCTCAGTCTAGAGTTTTTTCTTCACCCCTCCAGCGATTCTGAAAGTCACTTTAAGCCCTATAACAAATCACTTCTGGTTTACTCTATGTGGAATGGATTATGTTTTCGCAACTGATCTCTGACCAGCAGAAGAGCTTTTTGTTGCAGAACAAAAACGAAACAGCTCTGGCTCTCTCTTGCTTTACCAAGGGGCAGGCAGCCAGCCTTTCCAGGTGAGCATTGTTCTGAGATGGTCCTGGCAGGAAAGGGATACTTCCAGCACTCGGGCATGGGTATGGTTGCTGCCCGAGGGGACAGAAGGGACAGTCTGCCACCAGCACACCGATGAGCAGCAATGCTGGGACTTTCTATGTTTCGGCCATACCCATTGACATTTTTATTTGTCCATGTACAGCACAATGACACTACACATTCTCTCGGAGAACTATCAAATAAAAATGTCATTTGGGTTTTTAAAAGAGCGTTTGGGTTCAGAGAAATGAAGCAGGATGATTCTCAGATCTAAACTATGTAAAAGCCAATTTAGGATGCAATTTATAAACTGTATGGTTTCCCTCCCGTTCAGAGGACACATTATCTATCTTAGTACGAAAATAAATGCAGTTTCCCCTCTATTTCAGCTCTGTTTTATGACAAACACCAGACGAGCAGCCAGTGATATTTGGCTGCATTGTTCTGCAGGCTGTAAGTTGAACATTTCAGCTACTGTATAACGGGAGCACACTTGGCTTTGCACCACAGGCAACAGGGGCTGGTTCTCCTGCATAGCACTGGGACTGTCCTGCCACCAAAGGATAGGGTGCACATCAAGCACGTAACAGCTGTTCTCAAAGGGCAAAGAACATAACTGCACCTCTCAGAGTCAGCCCTTCCCCGCCTGTATGCAGGGCTGAACTCTGCCCTGGGGATACTGGTTACCCATCAGGCATGACACAGGGACCTCTGGGAACAATTTGCCCTTTTGGTCCTCAAATTTCCTGGAACAGCAGCAGCAGTTTATTTTTCTAATAAATTTTTTATTTTAGAACCTCTTGAGACTTGTATAATCATTGTGCAGAGTCAAGAGAGTTCTCATACAGCCACACCTAGTTTCCCTGATCATTCACATCTTCCATGAGTCTGGGACATCTGTTGCCATTAATGAACTGATATCAACACATTATTATTAGCTGAAGTCCAGATGTGTCCTTTTCCTGGTCCAGGGTCCCATGCAAGATCCATAACATTTTTAGTCATGTCACCTTGGTTTCTTCTTGGGGGTGACAGCTGATTTTCCTTGTCTTTGATGGCCTTGATAGTTCTAAAGAGTACTTAGCCTACCTCTTTTCAGAGCCGTCCCTCACTTTACTAACAAGGAGAATCAGAGAAAATGGTCCTTTGGAAGGAGGTATCAGATGGATCATGAACCTTCAAAACAAAATCTAACAGTCCTGAGATTCCCGAAAGACTCCTATGGCTTTGTCTCTGTCAATGTTCACCTGTGATGGAATGCTGGGTGTGCTTCCCAGTGGACATGTGGACAGCTGCTCAAGGAAATCCTACGGAGCAGAGACTCCCCAACCTGGCTGATCATTACATTCAACTGGAGAATTCCAGAGAACACAGATTCCCAGCTCTAGTCCAGATGTACTGAATCAGAATCTAGACTAATAGGGTCTTAACTTCTGTATTTTGTATATCTTTAAAAAAAATAATGCTAATTATGGCTTTGATATAGAAAATTATAAAGCAAGGCTCACAGTCTGTTAGTATTATTAATGTACATAAAAGTATATATATAGAAAATTTAAAGAGTAACCAAAAGTCCAAAAATGAAAAGTGAATGCTTTCCTATAATCTATTTAACCATTTTCTAGGGACATTTTGTTCCATTTTTATTGTTGTCTCTTGTTTGCTTTGGTATTTGTATTCCAACAAGTTTCCCAAGATATTCTGGGGTCTTCAGAAATTTGGAACCTAGCACTAAAGAAGAAATTCAAAACTCATCTATGGAGGGAGAGAACGGCCCTTTCAGAATGACACCCTTATAAAATCATAAAGCCCTGCTCTTCCCCTTCCTCCCCTGAACGAGTCAGCTCTAAAGCCATTAGATGGGGCAGAGCAAGGAGAGGGCGCCTGTAACAGCCTGTAGGTGTTTGAGCCCAAGTGGGGTAAGAGGACATCCACATTGGGAGGGAAGGCTCGAAGTGGGGAATCAGAGCCCAAGCAGGGTAAGGAGGGCATCTCTACAGAGGACAGGTTGAGGGGTTATGGCCTGAGTGGGTGAGGAGGGTATCCTCATGTAGGGGCAGCCTGAGGTGATATGTCAGGACCTGAGCAGGGAGAGGAAAGTATGGATATCCATGGGGAGGGGTTGCTTGGGGCCCAAGGGGTTGAGGAGGCTATTCATGAGAGTGGGTAACACTGCAATGGAAGTTGAAGGCCAAATGGAGGGTGTTTGTATGGGGTAAGGGGTAGATGTAATGGTGATAGGAGACTGATCATATCAGAGGGATAAATCATATAAATAAACACACTAAGGTAACAGAAGCCAAGTTTCTCACTGTTGAAAAAAGGGGTTCCTAATATGGAAAGAGAGAGAAGGACAGAGACCCTGGATACCCTACAATTACAGGTATCAATATGAATTCAGAGATTTAAATATCTGTATATTTAAATTTACTGTATTTATAAATATATACACTTGTATTATGTAATATATAAAACATGTGTAGTACATACTTGTATATATATTTACATAGATACATATGCAAATGTGCACGTGTCTTTTGAGGGGGTCTGGGAGCAGCAACACCTTAATAGCAACAGACACACCCAGTGCCTAGACCCTGCCTTTTAAACCATTTCCCACGAAAAAGAACCAGGGATCCTTGGCGAAATGACTGATCTCAGGGCTAGGGCAAGCAAAGAACATGATGAGCTTAGAACATCTTGTGCCAGAAATCAAGGGAAGTGTTCAAAGAATGATGAGGACATGTCCAAAAAACACAGGAGCCAGGTTGAAGGGGCTCAGGTAAAACTTGGGACAATTTGAGCATCAAAATAAATAAGGACAGTAACAGATTACACCCTATTTAATAAAACAGGAAGCCAAGACCTCATACTGAGAAAAATAACTGAAAAAGTGGTAAGTTTGATAAAGAACAGGATATTTACAGAGTTTCAAAGTATCTCCCACAAAATATTCATCAATTAAAAGAAAAAAGATCAACTTCATAGGGGAAAAGCCTGGATGGTACCACTTTTAACTAAGGGATGGAAATAAAGATCCTTAGAAATGGGGCAAATTGAAATTGCGTGCCACCTGATAGGATGCAATGGAAAGAACCCACCATCACTTTTGTGATACTCCAGCATGCACTCATTTTTTACCCTCAGTCAATAAACATTTACTAAGTCCTAGTTTCTGGGGGGTCAGATGATTGTGGTTGAAGTCAAATGGTCAGCTAGGGGGCCAGTCAACTCAAGGTTTAACCGGGGCTGGAGAATCCACTTCCAAGCTCACTCAATATTGTTGGGAGGTCTCCTGGGTAGATGTTGGGTAGATGCTTCATTGGCCATGTAGGCCTATGCTTAAGGTGGCTCATGACATGGAGGCTTGCTTCACACAGAGCACGTGACCCAAGAGCATGTCATAACTTAATCACTTCTGCTATATGCTCTGGGTCACAAAGATCAAGTCCGGTTGATCTTTGGGGTGGGGATAACAGGAAGATGGGACCAACATACGGGTGAGGATAACAGGAGGTGGGCCAGTTTGAAGGTTGACTATCACACTGCCAAAGGTTCATAACCTGAAGATAATCAGGACAAACCCAAATCTTTGGTTATTCTACAAAATAACTGGCCTGTATCCATCAAAGTGTCAAGGTCATGAAAATCAAGGAAGAATGGGGAAGTGTTCCAGAGTGAGAGAGACTAAGGCAACATGACAACTAAATGCAGTATGAGATGGAAAACAAGGTCATTTTGGGATTAAGGACATTACCGGGACATTTGGCAAAAACTTGAATGGGACCAGGGAATGAGCTGGTAGCAATGTATTCATGTTCATTTCCTGATTTTACTAGATTGTAAATTATGATTTTGTTGGAGAATGTTCTTATTTATAGGAAATATCCACTCGAATGCTAGAGAGAGAGAGAACATCAGGCCTGAAACTTACTCTCAAATGGTTTGGGACATTCTTCTGTAATTGCAACTTGTAGGTAAGTTTGAGATTGTTTTCATATTAAAAATGTATATAAATTATAAAGACCTATGACAGAAATTTAAGTGTCTAAGGGAGAAAATTCTAATTCTACTATAGGTGGAATTACATGATGGTAATTTTTTAGGTCAAAAATTGTAGGTGAACATTGCTAATTTCATATGGTTCAATGTAATACAAAAATAGCCCAATAAACTAATCAATAGCAAAGATAATGAAACTACGGATTTCAATAAAAATATAAAACACAATGCCCTTTCGAGGATAGCTCTCCTGCAATCACCTCTTTTTCCAGCGTCCCTGATATTGCCTCTCTGTAGACCCCCTTCCATCAGTACACAGAGAAGCTGCTGGAATAAGCTGATCTAAGAAACAATCCCTTGATTTCACATTCCCCTCCAGATATGCTCCTATTTCTGTGTCCTCCTTCACAGCATTTTTTGAAAGAATGGTTTCTATTCCCCATGTCCTCTTACGCACTCCCCATTTTTCTCTAAACTCACTCTAAGTGGGTTTGCAAAGCTACCACCCGAAAACATTTGCTCATCAAGGCCATCAATAACTTTCCTGCTCATTTTTCTGTCTTCAACATCGCTGCCCACTCCCTCCTTCTCGAGTCATTTTCTTCTCTTGGCTTCTGTGAAACCACATTTCTCTTGAGTTTTCTTTTTTTTCTCTTTGCCTTGCCCCCTACAATTCACCCTCCAAAAAAGAAAGCACAGCCATCTTTTACAGGTGTGAACTGGAGCACGCCCCTCTACCGAAAACCTTGCAATGGCTTCCCAATGGACAGAGGAACGCTAAGCTCTCGAGAGAGCTTCTGTTGAGATCTGGCCCCTACCCATGCCCACTCCCTCCCATACACATCCTTCTGGCCTCTCACTCAGCCTTCTGCCTGCTTCTCAAACCTGCCAAGCTTGTTCCTACTCTGCTCTCCCATGCATGACCTCTCTGCTTCAAACATTCTTCCCCAGTTATCCCAGGGCAAATGCCTCGTCTGCATTCCAGTTTCTGCTCATGGGTTGATTCCTCCAAGAGACCTGCCCTCCAAACCTAATCTAAAACAGATCCCCACCCTTACTTGCTCCAATCTTTCTCTCCCATCATGCTGGCTTGTGTTTTTCAGAGCATACATCCTAACAGGAAATGGTCTTACTTATTCATTTATTCTTTCAGTGCTTGTCTGTCAACCCAGAACACAAGTGCCCAAGTGTCTTGCCAGTCTTGTTCTTTATCTCGTGTCTAGAACAGTGCCTAACACATAGTAGGTGCTCAATAAATATTTGGTGAGTAAATGAATCACCTGCTTTCTGTTTCAAACTGCTACTGATCTCAAGCCATCACAGGTCTCACAGATATGATAATTACAGAATCTAAGAGATGACCTTCCTTCCAAGTCACCTTATCCACACTCAGATCAAATGAAGAACCTCTTCACAATATGGTTGGCAGAAGGTTATCCAGCCTCTTCCTGAGAGCTCTCAGTGATGGCAGAACTCATGACTTCTCATAGTGGACTGTTTCCAGGTCGTTGCTGAGAGCTCAGTGTGTTGGAAAGATTCTCTCTGCAGTGACCCTAGATCTTCTTCCTTCTACATTGCACTTATATTAGTCCCTAAAGCAACTTAAAAATGCTCTGCTTCACCTGACAGAGACTCAAATATCACTTGAGGGAGTGATCACATGACTCCAAATCCTCTTCACCCAAATAAATACTCGCAGCTACCTCAACACCTCATGTGACAAGAAAAATGGACCCACACAGCAACTGAGAAAGACCTGCAACATTTTAGCATCTTGGTTTAAAAAGTAAAACCTTTCTGACATCTTATCTGAAAAATAAAACGTAAGAGTGCCCTGGAGTGTTCCGAGAACACAGTCTCATTTCTCCTGACTGACCTTCTGTTCTCTGCATGCCTGCTCTCCGCCTCACAGCCGTCCTGAGACCGAGGGAACCTCAGCGATCACAGCCAGCCAGGCCCAGGGGCAGCTTCTCTGAGACAAAGACCCATCTCTGTCAAAATATGACTGTGGCTCTTTGTTCCCATTTCTGGAGAGATTTTACATTTTAGTAAGAGGAGAGAGAACGCTCGTGATGTCACTATCTGCTAATGAGCTTTTGCAGCACAGGCTCTTTGCCCAGGGCATTAAACAATTTATTCTATGAAAAAAAAAAAAAACAAACCAAAAAACAACCAGTTTGGATCTGACTCCCCTTGGGGCTCTCATTGTGTGCATAGTGTGGGAAGAGCAGATGGTTGTGGTTAAACAGGCAACAGTCTGGTGTATGTCGCACCCTGTGACTTCCCCATCACAGAGCAAGTACTCTATAAATACCACTGAGGGAAAGAGTAGGGGAGTGAATGAAGGAACCAGTGAACCAGAGGGTCACAAAATAGTGCACTAGTCTGGGCCCTCCTTTGATAGATGAGGAGGTAAGGCCGTGACAGGGGATTCAGAGCCCAGGAGTGTCAGATGTGGAACAGACTCCAGGGCTCCTGGTTCTCAGGCTTAGAACACTTTCCACAGTTTTGCGTGGCCTCTCTTACTGGGCATCTGTGCAAGTGGATTTCCAGTTAACTGAACAGGCCCAAAGGATTTTGTTTTGTTTTGTTTTGAATAGCTAAGTCATTATAGATGACTTCCTCATATCTGGCTCCCCCCAAAATGGTTATTTTAATCAACAACCTACAACCGTTGGCAGTGACACAGTTAAGGACTAGATGTGACCCAATCCTGACCACTGAGGCACGAAGAAAGTCTGCTCAGCAGGTTTGGGAGCTCCCTGCTGCTAAGAAGGAAATACAGGGGAAACGTCCCTCTTCTCACTTTAGCACTACCGCGTCGGACGATGGATGGCACCTGGACATGTTACAGCCATCTCGCTGCCACTTTGAGGATGAGGTGACATTGAGGAAGGGAAAGCAGAGATGGAAAGAAACTGGCGCTTCTCCTCAACCAGTCAAGTCTGGAGTCTGCCCTATCTGTGACCCTTCAGTGACAGGAAATTTTAAATCACCTTATCATTTAAACCAGCTGAGTTAGGTGTTCTGTTATTTGGACCTGAAAGTATCCTAAGAGGTTCAAGTCATTTTTTGATAGAAACATTTAAAAAGAAAAAAGTTGCTTCCTTGATTTCTGAAACAATTAAAAAACAAAACAAAACAGAAAATAAACATTTCTTCAGCCAGTCAGGGATCTCATTCTGTTGGCAAGGACTGAGCAAGGCTGTTACATAGAAATGCTTTGTTTGCCTCGGTGCTGCATTCTGACATAAATGGTCAAACATTCTTAGTCATTAGGGTCTCAAACTTTATGGTTTCAGGACCACTTTATGCTCTTTTTTTTTTTTTAAGATTTATTTATTTGACAGACATCACAAGTAGGCAGAGAGGCAGGCAGAGAGAGAGAGGAGGAAGCAGGCTCCCTGCTGAGCAGAGAGTCCAATGCGGGGTTCGATCCCAGGACTCTGGGATCATGACCCAAGCCAAAGGCAGAGGCCATAACCCACTGAGCCACCCAGGTACCCACCACTTTATGCTCTTAAAAGCATTCCTGAGGACCCCAATAGCTGGTTTATATGGGTTACATTTATTGATATTTACCACATGAGAAATTAAAACTAAGAAATTAAAAAATATTTACTAGTTTAAAAATAACAATAGTAAACACAGTAAATGTTAACATAATATATTTTTTAAAGATTTTATTTATTTATTTGACAGAGATCACAAGTAGGAAGAAAGGCAGGCAGAGAGAGAGGAAGGGAAGCAGGCTCCCTGCTGAGCAGAGAACCTGATGCGGGGCTCGATCCCAGAACCCTGGGATCATGACCTGAACTGAAGGCAGAAGTTTTAACCCAGTGAGCCAGCCAGGAGCCCCAACATAATATGTTTTAATGAAAAATAACTACATTTTCCAAAACAAAAGAAAACTAGTGACAAAGTAATATTTGGCATGTTCACAATCTTTTTAATGTCTTAATACAAGACAACTTAATTCTTAAATCTTTGGCTGGCTGAATCTGTCATGATATTTTGTTCTGGTTGAGGTATAAGAAGAAACTCTGTATCAAGACACAGATGTAGTGAAAAGAAGGGGCACATTCATCCTAATGTTTATAGCAGCAATGTCCACAACAGCCAAACTGTGGAAAGAGCCAAGATGCCCTTCAACAGATGAATGGATAAAGAAAATGTGGTCCATATATACGACGGAATACTACTCAGCCATCAGAAAGGATGGTACCTTCCATTTGCATTGACACGGATGGGACTGGAGGGGACCACGCTAACTGAAGTAAGTCAAGCAGAGAAAGACAATTATCACATGGTTTCACTCATATGTAGAACATAAGCAATAGCACAGAGGACCTAGGGGCAGGGAGGGAAATCCAAAGGGGGAGAAATCAGAGAGGGAGACAGACCATAAGAGACTGGACTGTGGGAACCAAACTGAGGGTTACAGAAGGGAAGGGGGGTGAAGGGATGGGGTAACCAGGTGATGGGTATAAAGGAGGGCATGTGTTGTGATGAGAACTGGGTGTTACATGCAACTAATGAATCACTGAACACTATATCAAAAATGAACTATGTACTATATGCTGGCTAATTGAACATAGTTTAAGAAAAAAAGGAAAGAAACTCTGACATCACAGAGATGTGAAGTTAGAAAATGAAGGAGTATTTTATAAATCATTCCAGATAATTGTGAACATTCTTCTTTGATACTGCACTATAACTTAACAAGTTTTTTTTTTAAGATTTTATTTATTTTATAGAAAAAGAGAGAGTGTGTGCACATGTGCGAGCACACAGATGGGAGAGAGAGGCGGGGAGAGAGGTAGAAGCAGACTCCTCGCTGAGCAGCGAGCCTGACACGGGGTTGGAGCCCGACATGGGGCTCGATCCCAAGACCTGGAGATTATGACCTTAGACCAAGTCAGACACTTAACCAACTAAGCCACCCGGGTGCCCCTTGACAAGTTTCTTGAAGGCTAGTTACAGTGGAGATGAACAACACAATATCAACATTAATAAAAGTTTGGAAGAAGCTGATTCCAACCTTTAAGGATGACTCTGAGGAACTCAGTGGGGGAAGTAACTGCAGATGAGGTAGAAACAGCAAGAGGTCTGGAATTAGAGGTGGTGCCTGCAGAGGGGCCTGAACTGCTGCCATCTCATGAGAAAAGGTCGCTCTCATGAGGAGCTGCTTCTGATGGCTGAGCAAAGACAGTGGCTTCCTGAGATGGAATCGACTCCTGGTGCAGACGCTGTCAAGACTGCTGCAATGCCAACAAAAGATTCAGAATATGACAGAAACTTGGCTGATAAAGCAGCATCAGGATTTGAGAGGTCTGACTCCAATTCCAGAAGTTCTACTGTGGGTAAAATGCTATCCAACAGCATCTCATGAGAGGAAGAGTCCATCGATGTGGCAAAACTTCATTGTTGTCTCATTTTTTTTTTTTTAAGATTTCATTTATTTGGGACGCCTGGGTGGCGCAGTTGGTTGGACGACTGCCTTCGGCTCAGGGCGTGATCCTGGAGTCCCGGGATCGAGTCCCACATCAGGCTCCCAGCTCCATGGGGAGTCTGCTTCGCTCTCTGACCTTCTCCTCGCTCGTGCTCTCTCTCACTGTCTCTCTCTCTCTCAAATAAATAAATAAAATCTTTAAAAAAAAAAAATTTAAAAAAAAAAAAAGATTTCATTTATTTATTTGACAGATCACAAGTAGGCAGAGAGGCAGGCAGAGAGAGGAAGGGAAGCAGGCTCCCTGCTGAGCAGAGAGCCCGATGCAGGGCTCGATCCCAGGACCCTGGGGACATAACCTGAGCCAAAAGCAGAGGCCTTAACCCACTGAGCCACCCAGGTGCCACGTCTCATTTTTTTTTAAAGATTTTATTTATTTATCTGACAGACAGAGATCACAAATAGACAGAGAGGCAGGCAGAGAGAGAGGAGGAAGCGGGTTCCCCACTGAGCAGAGAGCCCGATGCAGGCCTCGATCCCAGGACCCTGAGATCATGACCTGAGCCGAAGGCAGTGACTAACCCACTGAGCCACCCAGGCAACCCTCATTGTTGTCTCATTTTAAGAAATTGCCAGAGCCACCCTAGCCTTCAGCAACCATATCCTGACCAGTCAGCAGCCATCAACATCCAGACAAGACCCTCCACAGCAAAAAGATTATGACTTGCTAAAAGGTTAGCATTTTTTAGCAATAAAGTATTTTTAAGTTAAGGTCTGTACGTTATTTTTGTAGACACGATGCTATTGCACACTTAACAGACTACACCGTGTAAACATAATTTTTATATGCACTAGGAAATGAAAATTCATTTGAATTGCTTCATTGCAGTATTTGTTTCATTGAAGTGGTCTGGAACCAAATGCATAATATATCTGTGGTATGCTAGCAATTTTATTTAGAGTTCCCAAAAAGATACCTAAAATTACATTTTGCTCTTGTTCTATATCTATTATACATTTACTGATTCTTCTGAGATTATCAGAATGTTTTTCCCAGCTCTATTATTAAAAATAAATGTATCTAACATATTAACTATAGTCAATTTACTTTCCTGCTTCCTAACCAAATCATAAAGGAACTATCAATTTAACCATTCATCTTTTGAAATAAGCCTCAAAGTTTTATTTTCAAAGAAATATTATTTTGATGTACGGTGCTGTTTGACTTTATTTTGACTTTAAGTAACACAATTATATACAGTAAAAACAAAATGGTTAAGAAAGTCAAGATAGTCTCAATCCCTTTTTACTTCTGGATGACAGGATACATCTTATTCAGATATTCTGGGGCTTAATTAGTGTTTTGGTGACATCACACATACAAAGTAGAAACCATGACCCCTTTCTAATGGATATAAACCATCTTAGAGTTTTTTTTTACAAGCTAATGGAAAGGGGTTTGAGAGAAAAGATTTTTTAAAATGGAAAAATTTTCTTTCTTTTCAACTGAGATCAAACTGCCATAATTTTTTTAATCATAAGATTCTAAGAGTGAGGTAAATAAAAAACAAAGCAAAACTTTTAGAGCTTCATGTATTTGAAAACAACAGGCAAATGGAAATCAGGAAGTCATGGTTCTATTCTAGACATGCTGATAGGATTCTAAGAGCTAGTTATATATGGGGAAGGAATTCTTTTGAAGAATTCTTTTGAAGAGCTTCAGCAATTTGGTAGCAGCAGGCAACTGAAAATCAGAAAAGCATGGCTCAAGATGGTGACATAGGTCATTTTCGACTTCAGTCCCCTTTGCAAGACCAGCTGGCAAATATACATAAGGACAGTAATGTGAAAATCTCAGAACGCAGAGATAAGGCTGAAGCACCACCTGAAAAACAAAGACTGAGAAGGATAACCTTAGAAGGGTTAAGAGGAGTAGCTATACTCTGACCACACTGCCCCCTCCCAGACCCGCACAGTGCCATACCAAGAGGGGCCGCAAGGACCAATGGTTTCTACAGTGGGAGGAAAAAAGAGCCCAAAGGGGACATCTAGTTCCCTCAGCACTGCAGGGTCCTTCCCAGGAGGCCTGTCTGGATGTTGCCTCACAGGGGTCACAAGAACCCTGTAGGACTTCACCACTGAGAATCAGAAGCAGAGAAAGTAGGCAGGGTTTACAGCAACCAGTGCTCAATTTTGGCAGACCACATTTCTCTTTGGAGCTGTGCCCCAGCAGAGATCCTAGGCAGTGACTGTGCTTATTTGCAGAGCCAACCTGGTGGCCCCTTGTGGCCAGGGGCCTGTGGGCAAGGGAAATTAAAGAATGCTAATTAATAACACAAAAACATATAAATGTGTAATACTCACTGGTAATAGTAAATATATAATCAAGGTCAGATTCTCTAATACTGTATTGGTGGTGTGTAATTCATTTGCAACTCTAGTTTAAAGGTTAAAAAATAAATGTGTCTAGGGGTTTGAAGTGGTGGGGGGGTGGGAGGTTGGGGTACCAGGTGGTGGGTATTATGGAGGGCACGGCTTGCATGGAGCACTGGGTGTGGTGAAAAAATAATGAATAATGTTTTTCTGAAAATAAATAAACGGAAAAAAAAAAGAAAAAAAATGTGTCTAAAAAGTTTACCTACAATAATTTGTTATTGTATAGATAATATAAAAAAGTTGTAACTTGTAGCATCAGTAACTAAATGCAAAGGGGAAGAGATGTTAAAGTATAAAGTTTCCATATGCCATTGAAATTGTTATCATTTTAAAATAGGTAACAAATGGAGTTAAAGCATACTACTACAAAAAGTCATCAGATCACAAAGGAAGACAGCAAGAGAAGAAGCAAGGAACAAAGACGGTACAAAACAGAAAGCAATGAACAAAATGGCAATAGTAAGTCTTTACCTATCATTAATTACTTTAAACATAACTGGATTAAATTCTCCCATCAAAAGACTAGAGTAGCTAAATGGATAAAACACAAGATCCAGCAATATGCTGCCTATAAGAAACTTACTTTAGTTTCAAGGATACACGGACTGAGAGTGAAGGGATGGAAAAAGATGTTTTAAGTAATTTATAACCAAAAAAGCAGCAGCAGCTTTAAGTTAAAAATGGTCAAAAGAGACAAAGTAATTATATAATTGTAAAAGGGATCAATTTACCATAAAGATGTAAGAATTGAAAATATTTATTTACCCAACATTGAAGCACATAACTATATAACTAAACTAAAAGGAGAGCTAAACAGCAACACAATAATAGCTGGGAACTACTGAACATAATAAAAAAAATAATGTACAATAAAATACATAGAAATAAATCTAATCAAGGAGGTAAAAGATCTAAACAATGAAAAGTATAAAACATTGATAAAAGAAATTGATGACAATAAGTGGAAAGATATCCCATGTTCATGGACTATAAAGAATCAAGGCTGTTAAAAAGTCCATACTACCCAAAGTAATCTCTAGATTCAATATAATCCCTATCAAGATTCCAATAGCATTTTTCTTTCCTTTTCTTTTCTTTCTTTCTTTTTTTTTTTTTTTTTACAGAAAGAGAAAAAACAATCCTAAAATTTACATGGAACCACAAAAGACCTGCAGAGCCAAAACAATCCTGAGAAAGAAAGGCGAAGCTGAAGGCATCATGCTTCCTGATTTCAAGCTTCTTTACAAATCTACAGTAATCAAAACAGTATTGCATTAGCATAAGAACAGAGAGCTAGACCAAAAGAATTGTATTGAAAGCCCAGAAATAATTCATGCATATACAATCAACTAATATTTGACAATGGAGCCAAGAACACTCTGTGAAGAAGACAATCTCTTCAATAAATGGTGCTGGAAAAGCTGGATATTCACATGCAAAAGAATGAAATTAGACCCCTATCTTATGCTGCAGACAAAAATTAACTCAAAATGGATTAAAGACCTCAATGTAAGACCTGAAACCATAAAACTCCTAAAAGGAAACAGGAGAAAATTTCCTTGACATTGGTCTTGGCAATGATTTTATGGATATGACACAAAAAGCATAAGCAACAAAAGCAAAAATCAACAAGTGGAACTACAACAAACTAAAAAGCTTCTACTTAGCAAAAGAAATGATCAACAAAATGAAAAGGCAACTTACAGAATGGAAGAAAAGATTTTCACACCACACATCCGATAAGGGATTAACATCCAAAATATATAAGAACTCATGTAACAAAAAGTAAAAAAAAAAAACAAAAAAAAAAAAAAACAAAAAAAACCCCAAACAACCCAATTTGAAAATGGGCAATGGACCTGAATAGACATATTTCCAAAAAAGACACACAAAATGGCCAATAGGAACACAAAAGGATGCTCGATATCACTAATCATCAGGGAAATGCAAATCAAGACCACAATGAGATATCACCTCATATCTATTAGAAGAGCTTTTATCAAAAACACAAAACAAAATAACAAAAACAACAAAAAAAGAAATAAGTGTTGGTGAGGGTGTGAAGAAAATGGAGCCATTTTCCACTGTTGGTGGGAATGTAAATTGGTGCAACCATTATAGAGAACAGTATGGAGGTTCCTCAAAAAATTAAAAACAGAAATACCATATGATCCAGCAATTTCGTTTTTGGGTATAAATCCAAAGGAAAGGAAATACCTATCTTGAAGAGTTATCTGCACCCCTATCTATGTTCACTGCAGCATTATTTACAATAGGCAAGGCATGGAAACAACCTAAATGGCTACCCACGGATGAATAAAGAAAATGTGAGATGAATATATTTATGAAATGTGTGTGTGTTCATGTGTGTGTGTGCGTGTATAATGGAATATTATTCAAACATTAAAAAAAGAAATTCTGTCAATTGTGACAACATGGATGAAACCTGAGGGCATTATGCTAACTGAAATAAGTCAGACATAGAAAGACAAAATCTGTACGATCTCGCTTGTATGTGGAATGTAAAAAATCTGAACTTAGAGAAACAGAACAGATTGGTGGTTGCCAGATGCAGAAGGCAGGGGATAGCAAAATGGGTGAAGGCAGTCAAAAGCTACAAACTTCCAGTTATATACTGTATTATATATTTGAAAGTTGCTAAGAGAGTAGATTTTTAAAAATTCTTACTACACACACACACACACAAACACATATACACAAATTGTAACTATGAGGGGTGATGGATGGGATAATTAACCTTATTGTGGTAGTCACTTTATAATAGACACATATATCAAATCATTACCTTGTATACCTTAAACTTATCCAATGTTGTACGTCAATTATATCTCAAAACAGCTGAACTGAAATAAATGAAAAAAGAAAATCCTGGCCCTATTTTAGCTTGTTCTACTAATAGAATGTATAAGTTAACTAATCAGGACAGCAATATTTCTCAATTGAGAAACTGATGAGATATGCGACAAGAAATTTGAGTTACTACCTCTAAAACTGAAAATGAACTACAGGTGATCCCTGAACAACATGGGTTTGAATGGTGCAGGTCCATTTATGGAGGTTTGTTTTTTGTTTTTATAAATATAGTATAGTACTATAAATATATTTTCTTTTCCTATGATTTTCTTAACAATTTCTTTTCTCCAGCTTACTTTATTGTAAGAATATAATATATAATGTATAAAACACACAATATATGTGTTACTTGACTTTATGTTCTCAGTAAGGCTTCCAGTCAATAGTAGACTATTAGTAGTTAAGCTCTGGGACAGTCTCCAGTTAAACACAGATTTCAGACTGTGCAGGGTAGGGAGTATTGGCCCCCACACCATCCATGTTGTTCAAGGGTCAAGTGTATAGTCCAAAGCTTACAAATAGTTGTCATCTGTCTAGCCATTTGCTTCCATTGGTTAACCCTGGTACTTCTCCCTCCCAATTATTGCATGATATTCCTAAAAGAGATAATAGTTTTAAAAAAACTATTAAATATTGACTAGTACTCATTCATAATTTATTTAATGCTTTTAGGGCCTGGGGATACAAAAGCAGATAAGCTCTGCCCTCAAGGAACTCACAGTCTTTTTATTTATTTATTTACCTTTAAATTGCTTTCTTTTTCCTTTGACGATTTTATTTTTAGGCACTTTCTACACCCAAAGTGGGCCTCAAACTCACAACCCCAACACCAAGAGTCAAATGATTCACCAACCAGTCATCCCTAGATTGGTTTTAGATGAAAAATACCATATATTAGGGGCACCTGGGTGGTGCAGTCAGTTAAGCATCCGACTTTGGTTTTGGCTCAGGTTGTGATCTCAGGGTTGTGAGACTGAGCTCCGTGTCTGACTGCCTACTCAGCGCAGACTCTGCATAGGACTCTCTCTCCCTCTGCCCCCTCCCTTTGTTCTTGCTCTCTCTCCTTCTCAGATAAATGAATCTTTAACAAAAAACAAAACAAAACAAAACACCAAAACCCACATATTGGGTTCTATTTACCAAGGACTTTCTGTTCTCATAAAATTGGGAGGGAATGGCAGAATGATGTTTATAAAATATTAGCAGACTTCTAATCATGAAAACATAATGCAACTGATTTCCATGGTAGTATCCTCAAGTTTCTTCATAAGACCATGAGGAAAATGAGTGATAATATAAAATGATAAATAAAAATTATTTTTATTAACATCAAAAGACGACTGATGCCGATCAGTGAATATTAAACATGATCAGGACTTAACGGGATTTGTACTTCATTCTTTAAAACCATGTGTAAAAGCACCGAGGGATTCTGAATAACACACTGAATAGTACAGCCATGTTTAAAGACGAAATCAAAAGCTTTTTCGTCTTTCAACCAAAAATTTATCTTAACTGAAAAGACTTCTCATATATGATCAAAGGAGGCAGGGGCTAAGAATACATCATACCTGGGCACACATTCTCTTTGTGCAAAAGGAATGAAGCCACCGTGACACAGCACGAGGCTCCGTCATCCCCGCATCTGCCCCAAACCATCCCACTCACCTTCCATACAGAAAACTGATAATTGGGTAAACTAACAAAATAACAAAAGGTTAAACAGTTACAAAATGTGACTCCTGTATACCGAGGGAAGAAAACCAATGAGTAATGCCCCTCACATGGGCCTATCAGATATCCAGATCTGCTCCCCCAGGATTAACCTGCTTGCTCATATACAAAATAAGACAGTGCTTTATGGGCTAAAAATACATGTAAAGCTGTAAAATTCTTCACCTCTATCAGCAATTGAAAGGTTTTTTTGTCCTCTAATCTGAACAGGGGTCTCTAGAAAAATTTAAAAGCATGTATAATAATCTATTTAACCTGGAACCCCTTTAGAGGAAGAAATTTAAGTTGCTTGTTTTTTGAATCAAGAGCCAAAAAAAAAAAAAAGAAACCAAACCAAACAAAAACACAAACTTAAATTTATCTAATTTCTGTAATCTAACAATCATCTTATATGTGCTATTACTGTCATAAATGAAACACCTTAGCCCCCAAACTTAAGTCTGTCATGCATCTCCAATCCTGGTGACCCACTGCCAGATTTAGTCCACCAAACTAGAAAACACCCGGCCTCTTGCACGTTCCTCACACCCAATCCACTGTACCCAGTCTTGCCAAGCCCTATAGATTCTATCTTTGCAAAATAATCCCCCTTCTTTATCTCAACGGCCAAGAGTGGACTACAATCCTTTTCTTGCCCTGATGTTTCCGACAGATGCGTTGTTTATCTTCCGGCCTCCAATTCATTCTCCACACTATTTCCAGAGTGACCTTTCTAAAATGCAAAACTAAGCCTATCACTCCCTGATTAAAACCAGCTTCTAGGATCAGGGCCACACTCTCCCACTTGGCATCTTCACTTGATCTTGTTCCTATCTGCTTGTGACGCTCATTGACAACTCCCTTCCTTTAGACACAGAGTTACGTATGGATCTCGAAAGCTGCTGCATGGTCAGAAGCCTCTGTCCAGAGCCTTCTTTGTCTTCTTCTACCAAATAACTCCATCTTTCCTTTGGAGTCTAGCCTGATAATAAAACCTACCCAGGAATCTCTATCTGATTTGGGTTCTTCTATGCACCCCTAAAGCCTCCTCTGCTAACATTTTCATAGCACCTCCCCACCACCTAGAAACGCTGATCCCATGGGTCAGTGCAAACCCTCAGAGGCAGGGACTGTTTCCCTTTCAACTGTGCAGTGAAAACACCTAATCTGGCACAGAGTGAGCATGCATTAAATAGCTGCCACTGAAGCCCTTTCATGCTTTATGAGTAAGGTAAGAGCTTATCTTACACAAGTTTACCTTATCTTTCCTGAAAACAGCAACAACAGTAAAACCCATGTCGAGGGGGTACTTAAGACCTCAGATGAACCTGTGTAAGTTCCCATAAGTGGGAATCACCAAAATAAAATAAGCAACGTACATAACTTAAAAATACACAATAAAGTCATTTTGATACCTTCCATTAATAATATAAGTACCTACAATTAAATTTACTTTTATTGAGACTCTGCTCTCTAAGCCCCTGGAAATGAGCCTTGGAAATCCCTTTTATGAAGATGGCGCCGGAGGGCTAAGAAGGAAACCCCTACCCCTCTCAAAGTCAAAGCCAAAGCAAAGGCTTTGAAGGCCAAGAAAGCAGGGCCAAAAGCCACCTGCAGTCACAAAAAAAGGGAAGATCCGCACATCACCTGTGTTCTGAGGACCCAAGACTCTGCAAAGGCAGCCCAAATATCCTCGAAAGAGTGCCCCCAGGAGAAACTAGCTGGATCACTAAGCCATCATCAAGTTCCCCCTGAGTACTGAGTCAGCTATGAAGAAAACAGAAGACAACAACACACTGTGTTTACTGTGGATGTCAAGGCCAACAAGCACCAAATGGAACAGGGTGTGAAGAAACTCTACGACAATGATGTGGCCAAGGTCAACACCCTGATCAGGCCTGATCGAGAGAAGAATGCCTATGTTTGACTGGCCCCTCACTATGATGCTTTGGATGTTGCCAACAAAATTGGGATCATCTAAACTGAGTCCCACTGGCTAAATCGAAATATAATTTTTTCACCATAAAAAATTACATGTATTATTCCTTATATGCTAGAAATGTTTCAGGATTTCACCTTGTTCCATTTTAAGTTTCTCTTAACATAGTAGGCAGACCCTACTGTAGATAATATTCAAACAAAGAGACATTCGCTTTATCTCTGTATCTAATGACTCTTTCATTCTGACTTTCCGTGGCAGCTTGCTGCTACCTATTCCTTTTACAGGCTCATCCTAGCTCTCGATTCCTTTTACGTAACAAGAGTATAGTTTTCAAGGCCTGCATTTACTTTACCCACTATGGACATACCACAGAATACCTTCTTATCACTTCCCGACTCCTTTTCTTCTTGACTCCCTTCTCTGTTTCTAATTATTCCCAAGAATAATCATTTACACACACACATAACACACACACTTTCATTTAATCAACAAACACTTATCAAACACCTACATGCCAGGAACTAAGTTTTTTAATTCATGTGGTTCCAGAGAAGGTGCATTCATGTAAATCCAACCTGTGACTATCACCGGCAATAAGAAATGCAGTTTGTGGGAAGCCTGGGTGGCTCAGTGGGTTAAAGCCTCTGCCTTTGGCTCTGGTCATGATCCCAGGGTCCTGGGATCGAGCCCTACATCGGGCTCTCTGCTCAGCAGGGAGCCTGCATCCTCCTCTCTCTCTGCCTACTTGTGATCTCTGTCTGTCAAATAAATAAATAAAATCTTAAAAAAAAAAAAAAAGAAATGCACTTTGCATATCAAACCAGTATATGGCTGTATTTATACAGAGAAAGAAGACAACTATACTTTGTGCCTTGCACTGGAATTCTTTTTTGGATTCAGTTCAGTTTTATTTGATTTCACTGTGTGGAGGCCTACTTGATTAATTTCATGGCCCACTTATGAGTCAAGAATTACAGTTTGAAAAGCACTGTTCTTTTCTTTTCCATTTTAATAATTTATTTAAGTGAGAGAAAGAGACTGAGAAAAAGCATGAGGGGTTGGGGAGAGGAAGAAGCAGGCTCCCTGATGAGCAAGGAGCCTGATGCAGGGCTGGATCCCAGAACCCTGGGATCATGACCTGAGCAAAGGCTGATGCTTAACCAACTGAGCCACCTAAGGGCCCCTGAAAAGCACTATTATAAAATACAGCAAGGAAACTTGTGTTTTGGAGTAGCTACTATATTAAAAAGAAAAAAACAAAACAAAACAGTTAAAACTACCCTGGAGGGATGGAGAGAGGATGGCAAGGGAGAGGACATGGCCAGAGAGAGAGGAAGGCGAAAGTAAAAGAAATACAGAAGTGGAGAGAGTGGACAGAAAGGGGTCATTTAGGAATAGAAAATATAAAAAGGAAATGCTAAAGAGGGTACAAGAGAAGAGAGAAAAGTAAAGGCCAGAAGGAAGGAGGAACAGAGACTGTTATGGTAACTTCTGGGCTGAGGAAGAGGTCACAGACCGGCCTCCTTGTCACCTTTCATCTCCCCGAGTGTGGAGGGAATTTGCTGATTCATCACTGGTGACTGCCTCCCAACTGCTCTGAATCCTTCAACCTTTAAAATACTCAGAGTGTTTAGGAAAGCAAGTGTTACCCATGAAGGTAGAAATACTGGGCCCGCAGCACAGAGCCCAGAGCACTGTCTGCAGAGCACTAGATGAGATCAGCGCGGGGAACCCCAGAGAGCGACTCACGTATCGGGAATACACTGAAAATGACTCACAAGAAAACAAAGTTGAGCTCATCACAGCCACGGGCCTATCCTCATCTCATCAGTGTGAAAAGGTGTGCTCGTTCTCACTGCGATTTGAGAAGCAGGTCCCTAACAGAAACCCTTACCCGGGGGCATTCACCTCAAGGTCAGTAAATGCTTCTTACTCTGCAATGGACTGAGGGAATAAATGCAACATGATGCTCCTAATAGAGTAAACATCCTTATTTACTTTATTCATTTTCAGCTAACTGTGTGTTAGGAAGAAACTTAAGCGAGATAGTATTCATCCACTCTATGTATTATACTTTGAACCATTTCTTAGAAGTAGTTTTGAAACAAGCGAGACCTATTCCTGGAATAGGTGAGCCATAGAATAGCAGGCACTAATAATATACGTGTTCATGTTCTTTTTAACCTGCGCTGATTGGCATTTGTTGCTCAGTTAAAAACTCCCAGAGAACTGGTAGGAGTGTAAAATGAGAACAGGTTGGTCTTACATGAATACGGTGAGTCACCACCGGGCCACATGTCACCCTGCCTGTCCTGGCACAGCCAGGCCTTCCACTCGGGGCCTTCTCGCTTTACTTTTGGTCACCGGTGCATAAGGAAACAGGATAGAGGGGAAACGAAAAAAGCTAAAAACTTGGTTCACTTACTTTTTTTTTCTATCAGAAGGGAACAAAGAAGTAGGGGAGGGCAGAGGGCTTATGAACGGGAAACAGAATGGGGGGAAAACTAAAGAATGTTCAAGGGTGGGGGGAGAAAGGAGCCACTGGGAGGGTGGCTGAAAACCAGGGAGAGGCTGGTGAGGTGGGCTTCTAGGTCAGGATGCTCAGGGGGTATCATACAGACTCTGAAAGTCATGGGAGGGACGGCGGGGACAGATTCAGAACATTCTAACAAATATTTACTGAGTACTTAATTTAACATATTATTGTGGGGGCAGCCCGTACAAAGATGGGCTGCCTACTAGGAACTTACAACCTAGTAGGATTGCAGCAATCAAAAACAGTAGCAATATTGTTCTGATAATTACTAAATGGCCTCTATACCGTGCTTTATGTCACACAAACTATCCTTGCTCAAGAAGCATGTCTACATTGGGGACAATATGCTGGGTACTAGGAAGGGAATAAAGTTGTCTTATCTTAAATATTACATTTAAATGTGAAAACAAAACTCAATATTAACAGAGCAGAAACATTACGTCTGCATGCAGAGACGTCTACAAACCCAGATGAGGTCAGAGCATCAACTTGAGGGCTGCTCGCGCTAACTACTCAGGATTTCTACCACCGTGGTTATAAAAGCAGCTGGTGAATGAGGCATGTATGGCTTAGGGCTGGGCAGCCAGCCTGTCTGGGTTTGAATCCTGGCTCTTCTACTTCCTGTTTGTGAGCAAGTTACATGATTTCTCTGTTTCAGTTTCCCCATCTGTACAATGAGGCAGATAGAAAGGTCATAACACAGGGTTACTATGAGAATTGACTTAATTCAGGTTAAGGTATTAAGTGAGTGTCAGTGAAGGTCAGCTGACATCATTGCTCCTTAGTTGCCACCATTCACTCAAGGAGCGGCAGGAGTCAAAGGGAGGGGTCACACTCAAAAGAAATACGGCTTGGAGTGGCTGGGCTAACAGTGTAGACATGGACCAGTTTGGATTCAACATCCACTTCTACAAAATGTCCCCAGAATCTTGGATGAAAAGTGCCCAGCTACCCCACCCAGGTTTCTGCACCTCCGTATATACCAGGGGCCCCTGCTACACTGGCTTCCTGTGAGTTGTTTACCAATAATTTTTATATCTGGCATTGTGCTTACCTAACATTTAGAAAGGAATATTAGTTTGTCTCAGAATTTCAAGAAAAATAGGTAAGACTGTAAATTATCAAGAGATGAGTAGACACATACACACACACAAACATAAACTTATTACGGTTTTAAAATGTCTTAAAGCCTAAAACATAACAAGATGAGAAGTCCAATAATCTTATATAAATCTAATTGCTCTTGGTTTTGGGACAGCTTTCAAAATTTAAAAATGAATAGTTGACATTTTAAGATTCTAGTTAGAGGATTTCAGTTAAAAGCAGGCACCCATGCACATACACAAGACACAGATCCCCCCCAGAAAACAACCACAACTCTACTCTTGGGCAGTTGCCATGACAACACAATGCTGAACCTACTGGGCTCTCTGTTACCCTGTTGAAGATGCTCTGTGAAAAGACACATGTGTTAGATTCTTTACTAATTAAGTGCAAAGGTTAAAAAAATTCTAGATCCATAAGGTTTTCAAACGGTTTAGGACTCAGAAAAGGAAATACTAAATATTTCAAGAAAAGAATTTAAAAGTAGTTACTGCAAGGCCAATTGTGGATCAAAGCAGATGCAATATGGAAGAAAACACAAAATACTTTTATTTTGTATGTTATATTCATATCATCTTTTTTTCCCAAGTTGTGCCATACTATTTTAATGGAATAATCAATTCATATAATATAACTTAGTTAACAGGGTCTATTTTTTTTACTAACACATTTAAATACTTTCCTTTTCTGGTCAATCTATTTCGATTCATTTGGGAGCGCAAACTTCCATTTGCTAATTAGACTTAAGAAAGAAAAAATGGTGTCTAAATTAATAGGAGTTTATATATTTCCAAAAAAAAAAAAAAAAGAAAGAAAGAAAAAGAGGAAAAAAACGGTGGTGGGGAGAGAAGGGAGGGATGAGCAGGCCTTCTTCCCATTCCTCCCCCTTCTTGGATTAGCCATCTGTGCCTTTTTTGGAAGTTTCTCTCAGTCTCAGATGCTAGACTCAGATCCCCTCAAGACTCAGCTGAAGACCCTTCGTCACTCTATTCTCTTTTCCTAGGTGGTCTAATGTCTAGCCAGGGGCTTCAATTACTACCCATAGGCATATACATCCCCAGAAGGAAATAACCATCCTCATCTGTAACCCTAGAACTTCCAGATCCCTTGACCCAACATGGCCATCTGGATGGTGCTGTAAGTGCAAACTGTATCCTCCTGCAGCACGCCTGACCTCAGTAAACGAAAGCCTGGAATGGTCTAGTTACTCAGTACCTATCTGCAAATGAATAAATGTTTCAATCAACCAATCAAACCCGTTACACAAACCAAAAAATCGAAGGGTCATTCTTTTTTTTTTTTTTTTTTTTTTTTATTCGTTTGACAGAGAGAGGGATCACAAGTAGGCAGAGAGGCAGGCAGAGAGGAGGAAGCAGGCTCCCTGCCGAGCAGAGAGCCCGATGCGGGACTCGATCCCAGGACCCTGAGATTATGACCTGAGCCGAAGGCAGCGGCTTAACCCACTGAGCCACCCAGGCGCCCCTCGAAGGGTCATTCTTGATAAGGACTTCTTTTTCTCCCTCCATGATGAGTCAGTATCCAAGTCCCATTTTGCCTCCCAAATATTCCCCAAATCTATTCCATTTCCTAACTCCTAGCCACTACTCTCCAAGGCTCAAGTCTTTGCCTGCATTATGATAGCCGTCCCTCAACTATCAATCAGGAACAGGCAGATGTAGTACACAGAGAAGGTTAGGCCATCAATATCAATCAAAAGTGTATTAAATAAACTGATAAAGTTGCTGTGAGAAAAGGGAAGAGAACATTTGCTAAACATCAACCAAAGGCAAGGCACTGATCTAGACACCTCACGTATACAACCTCATTTAATATTCACAGTGACCCATTTTCTGGAAGAAACTCAACTGATCACATAGCATCAGGAGCCTCTCCGGGTCACAACCTTTGCTTTGTTTGGTCCCAACAAGCAGAGAATGATGATGAAGATGATGATGATGGTGGTGGTGGTGGTGGTGATGATGATTAGAACTTCCTGAGAACTTTTTCCAGATACTGTTTCTCAGCATTTTGAATGCATTATTAAGCTTACCACCCTCCTACAGAGTAGGGGCCATTACCAACCCATTTTGCAGATGAGGAAATAGTCATACAAACTGAAGTCACCTAATCAAGATTAAAAAAAAAAAGTAATAGAGCTGTGATCTAGGATATGAACATGAATCTGTTTAAAAATTTGCTAAACACCTGTTTAACTTACGGCAAGTCATTAGAAGCAGTGGGAAAACATGGCTAGAACAGAAAAACCCATCACTGCCCTCAAGGGTCTGGTACTGAACCCGAGGAGCCTGTCTCACCAACTCCAATCCCACCTCCGAAGGGTACACTTTAAGTCATAGCCGCCGATCTCTTTCCCATGCCCGCAGCTACCCAGTTATTCTTGGATAAGACATCAGGAGGAGATGCTTTAGTGCTTACACTAATATGGGGACAAGACCGAAAAATTTTCTTTAAAAAGTCTGCAAAAAACCCCCACTACAAATGGCATGAATACAAGCACTTCTCTAACGGTCTAATCTAGTACTTACAGTTTTATAACTCCATCTGGGCACCTGGAACAGAGCTGCTGGCTGCTCCTGTCTTGTTTATGTCGACGCTGACCCAGCTGAACAAACCTACAGATTACAATGGATAAAAACTAAGCTGAAGTTCAGCAGATTACACAAAATGGTATGAGCTTTCAAATGACAGCAGACTGCTTATTCCGGAGAAGCACACGACAATGCCCTATGCAACCCCAGACTGTCCTTACAAATGGGGGCCTGCTTTTACAGTAGGTTTGGTACAAATGAAGGAGGAGGATTTCTGTGCTTCAGTCTACCTCAAGGGGACATAGAACTTGAACTGAAGTGATCTTGAAGCCAGGAAGATGAACTTTCAGAGCCTCCCTTATCTAAGGGTGACTGCAGCAGGAAGCTGGGAAACATGAGGAGAGGCATTCGCAGTGAGAGATGATGAAGAAAAGAAAAGGATCAGGCCGGGGACCCATCTCCCAAAGCAGGGACACTGCTGGAAACTCAGCATGTGGACTCTGTCTCCTTAGGGCCACAAGAATCCCTAAGTGTATTCCAGCCACTCCCATACTTTCAACTATGAAGGACAGGGGACGGAGGAGACGATCTGCTGAGCCCCACGGCCATACCACCCCTCCCGAGAGAACAACACCTACTCAGACTTGAAGCTAAGAGTCACAGGGACTTGCCGCCTGCCAGCTTCATAGGATAAAAGGATACCTTAGAGTAGGCCAATGAGCTGATGGGCCAAGGACAACCTGCTATTTCCCAAGTGCATACCTGTCCTAGTGTGGTCTGTGCTCCAGGCCTCCATCTTTCCCTCAGGGACACAGCTTGTAGTTTTGTTCTAATGTGCCCCCAGGAGGTTATGCGGCAGGATTAAATTCCAGTCCCAATTTTCTACTATTTTAAATATTTTCTTTCATAATTATTGATATTCTTATAATTTATTTTTTTATTAGCTTTTTTAAAGGTCAAGAAAAGTACTGCAGAAACTACCAATTACTAAGGCATTAGGGTGCTACTGGAAAACATTTAAATAACTTACTTTTATCCAATTTTTATCTTGAGCTAGTATAAATATTTTTTATCCATTTTGGGGGAAGAATATCACATAACACCTGTTATTTGTACAGAATTTTAAACATCCCAAATCATGTGCACCATAGTTGTCAGAATATATTTTTTTAAAAAGATGTTTTATTGGGTGCCTGGGTGGCTCAGTGGGTTAAAGCCTCTGCCTTCGGCTCAGGTCATGATTCCAGGGTCCTGGGATCGAGCCCCACATCGGGCTCTCTGCTCAGCGGGGAGCCTGCTTCTCCCTCTCTCTCTGCCTGCTGCACTGCCTACTTGTGATCTCTCTCTCTGTCAAATAAATAAATAAAATCTTAAAAAAAAAAAAAAAAAAAGATGCTTTGGCACAGGGCTGAAGCTTTCAGGAGGTAAGAAGAAAACTTCCAGGTCCGGTTGAGATAGCAAACCAAAGATATCAGAAAATCTGAGGGCAAAGGAAGGTATAGAGAATAGGGCTAAGCAATTAGAATCAAACTACAAAACCAAGAGATCTTCAGGAGTTTGGAGGTAGTTGAGGCCAAATGTAGGAAAAATAGGCAGGAGAACAGGAAGCTAGAAGACAGGCTACGGATGCCAGTTCCAGTGCATTCCTTCCCTTCCGACTTCGTCCTATGGTTGCCTGGTCGGGAGCTGCGACAGGCAAGCCAGGCCAGGCCACTGTCTTTACACACACAATCTTTGGTGGATACTAGCCAACTGGGTGCAGAACTGCGGTGGGAGAGGGCAGAACTTTTGAGGCCACTTTAGGCCAGAACTACATGGACTTTCACCCTATCCCTGAATCTCTGCCCTCTGGATCAGACACAGCACTAAGAGAGCCCCAGAGCCTGGGTGGGGCAAGAAGGGTCCCAGTCAGTTCCTGAACATCCTTGGCCATCCCCTGGCAGAGCCTCACCCTCAATACCGATGGAGGGAGGCCTCCTCTGCCATAGCAGTGCCCATGACAGATGAACAGGGGAGATGCCTCTGCCTCCAGGAGAAACAGTCTGCCCACAGTAAAAAGCAACTTACAAAGAGGGGAAGAGATACCAGACCTCTGTTTCCCTTTTCCCCCCAGGTCTGCATCATAAGCAGCGGCAGCTGATATTACCAATAGAATTAAAAAAGGATTGCAAAGTCCAAAATCCCAGGTACCCACGGAGCACAGGAAAGGTCTCCTAAATAAGTAATTGAATGGCTCTTGGCCTATAAAGAGGGATAATCTTTTCAGCTCACTACACTACACAGTTGTCGGAAGAAGGAATAAAACACTGTCCACTATTATGCAAATCAAAGGAGGAGGTGCTGTTCTTCAGGATATCAAACACAGAATCTTATTCCAGGACATGGATTCCTCCCTCCCTGGCAGTTCTCCCCTCCCTGTGGGCCTGCTACTGTCTCCTTCTTAGATTGGTTCCCGGGGGGTATTATGGCCGAACAGGGCTGTGTCTCACTCTCTGCGAAGGGAGGACTAGAAGTGGGCCTCCGAGGCAGTCTGAGCTAAAAAGGCTCCAAGCAAAAGTCATGCCTGAAGCAAGAGACACCTTCTTTTTGCTTAAAGTGAGCGAAAATGTCAGTCCTTTACCAAAGTGCTATTATTCAGTCACTAACCCCAGATAATTCCTTCTTCCAGACCATGCTGCTTATAAGGGCTCACTTCAAATGCTGAAGAGCTGAGCTGCACTGCCGGGACAGCTGTGGTGGGAAAGTGATTGTGCACCTGTGTGTCCGGGCCTGAATTCTGGGTGACTAAACTGGCTCCTGTTAAGACAGTAATAGTACGAGAGTCATACCAGTGTTTTTGCTGTTAGGGGATGCTGCAAATTTTATTTTATATTTTACATATATTTTTATTATATTTCACATATAATAGCAGATCTTACTAATCTGAATGAAGTAAAAAGCATCAATATCCAGTTTGATGGATTAAGCAAATGAAATACTCCCCTTAAAAAAAGTGGAACATCAGTGCTCATTTATATTGTAGATATTTATATTTATTTATAATATTTATATGATATTATTATAGAATATCATATATTATATAAGCCAAACTTGTATGAATAAAGTGGGATGGTATTTACATGCAATAATTAGGTCTTCTCAGTGCATGTACTAAGCTGAGGAAGTGTTAACAGTGGTTATCTTGGGTTCTTGAGGATTTCTAGGTGAGGGATTCTTTTGAGACTCTGATAATTCTAATTCTGTTTCTCCTCAGAAACACACACACACACACAATTATGTATAGGATTTCACAGAAAACCTTTTGGTGGATCCTCTTTCAGCTTAGTCTGTCTAATTAAGTTCTAGAACATTCTGACATGATGTTTTTCCTCCTCAACTACCACTCCCACCAGCACCCCAGAGCTAACGCAAATACAATGTCCTCAACCATCAATACCCAGGTTCATTTTGTAAGAAGGTCCCCGATTTGGGGACTTTGTTAATGCAGAAATGTATGTCCACTTCAGCTTGCAGCTTATATATAGGTGGTGAGAATACATGGACACATCATCAATTTTTATCACTGAGGGGACTGAGAGTTTCAGGCAGTAGGCCCTTTAACTCCAAATAGAAACCAATGTTTCAGAATTTGACCTCCTAAACACTAGTATTGTATTCCAAGTAGAATTCATTTCCTTCTGTATTGTTGACCACTTTCATTTTAGAAGTTATTATAATAATATATTTGCATTTCTTAATTTCTTTTTTCCATTTTATTTTATTTTATTTCTTTTCAGTGTTCTAGAATTCATTGTTTATGCATCACATCCAGTGCTCCATGCAATATGCATTTCTTAATTTCTACATAGAAGTAGTTTACCTTGAATAAATGGAGAGATCCTCTTCTGAGAGACCATCTGAGAGGTTAATTCCATATACCTCTTTCATGGGCTGGACCACATTCTGGGGTTAAAAACAAAAAGGAACCAGGAAAAATTTTTAGACATCTAGCATGTTAATTATTTCCAAAGATGAAGAAAATGAACCTGTGAAATTTTCCACAAAAGCAATCACAATATTTCTTCAGTTCATTCATTAAACTTCTCAGTTAATTATTTTTTAAAAATCTGATTTTATTTCCACTAAAAATACTTTGTTTTAGGGTAAAAATCTATTAAATAACTACTAGTTCCTTTTGTATAATGCAGGAATTAGAAAACTTTTTCTGCAAAGGACTATATAGTAAATATTTTAGGTTCCTTGGGTCATACCATCTCTGCTACAACTACTCAACTATGCAGTTATAATGCAAAAGCCCCCATACACAATATGTAAACAAGTAGGCACAGCCGAGTTCCAATAAAACTTTATTTATAAAAAGAGGCAGTGGACTGGATTTTGACAAGTGGCTGTCATTTGCCAACTCCTAGAATTATGGATTCAATCCTTATATTATCACATTTTACTTGCCATATCTACTTCTATGACTTCTGGCAATTTCTGGGAATCAAATTTCCCTAAAGCTAAATTTGGTCCTTTTGTAGTTATCTTCCCTTTTAGGTTCCCTTATATTGGTAATGTCAAATTGAACAAGGTGAATTTCCCACTGGGGCTATGCAAAGACTGTGAGGCCCAGGTCCAAACCCTACCCTCCAAAAATATGCTAAGCCAGGAAATAAATGGACCTCAAGTGGATGTGCTGCTCAAAAGTGGACAGGATTCTCTTAAAAATTCTGAAGTGATAAGAAATTTATTGTTATACATGGGAACAAAAACACCAATTTTATTTCAAAATGAAACCATTTCAATAACGTCTATGCTAAATGTATTAATCTCTTAATGACCTAAATGTGAGACCCAAAAGCATAAAACCCCTAAAAGAAAACACAGACAGTAATCTCCTGTACATTAGTCTTAGCAATATATTTATGATAAGAGAAACAAAAACAAAAATAAACTACTGGGACTACAAACCAAAATAAAAAGCTTTTGCATAGCAAAGGAAACCATCAATAAAGTAAAAAAAGCAACCCATTAAATGGGAGAAGATATTTGCAAATGATATATCCAATAAGGGAATAGTAGCCAAAATATATAGAGAACATCTACAACTCAACACCTAAAAAACAAACGATCTGATAAAAAAAGATGGGGAGAAGACCTGAATGGACATTCTTCCAAAGAAGATATCCAGATGGTCAACAGACACATGAAAAGATACTCAGCATCACTCATCATCAAGGAAATGCATATAAAAACCACAGTGAGATATCACTTCACACCAGTCAGAATGGCTAGCATCAAGAAGACAAGAAACAGCAGTATTGGCAAGGATATGGAGAAAAGGGAACCATCATGTCCTGTATGTGGGAATGTAAATTGGTGCAATGACTGTGGAAAACAGAATGGAATTCCTCAAAAAATTAAAAACAGAATGCCATATGATATAGTAATTCCACTCCTGATTATTTACATAAAAAAACACAGTAACAGTTCAAATACAAAAGACAGATGCATCCCTATGTTTATTGCAGCATTATTTACAATAGCCAAGATATGGAAGCAACCTAAATATCTATCAATAGACAAATGGATATACAAGATGTAGTATTTATACACATATACACATGATGGAATATTACTCAGCCATTAAAAAAATGAGATTCTTGACAGTTTTGACAACATGGCTAGACCTCAAGGTATTATGCTAAATGAAATAAATCCGACAAAGAAAGACAAATACCATATGATTTTACTTAGATGTGGAATCTAAGAAACAAATAGACAACAGAAACAAACTCATAAATACAGAGAACAAACTGGTGGTTGCCAGAGGGGAGGGAGTACAGGCATGGGAAAAGTAGGTGAAGGAAATTAAGGGGTACAAACTTCCAGTTATAAAATAATTAAGTCATGAAGATGAAAAGTACAGTATAGGGAATATAGTCAATAATGTTGTAATAACGTTGTCCTAACTACAATCAAGGTAAGCATTAAGTAATGTATAGAATTGTGAGATCACTATGTTGTACACCAGAAACTAATATAACAATGTATGTCAACTATAGTTCAATATAAAAAAATACTCACCTCTGCAGTGCCTCAAACACCACACATTAGAATGGCAAGCATGAGAAATAATGTGACTTTTTCTCTCAGCCTTCTAACAGAAAGTAGAATTTTAGAGATCATTCCACAAGCCTCAAGCCAGACCACATAAGCTCCCACACACCTCGGTCACTTTGGCATTGTCTCCTGTGTCCGTCATCTTCACTGGGGTGGAGCGCTGAGACACAGAGCCCTCCTCCTCCCGGTCGGTCCCAGAATCATCCTCAGAGCTGCTGGACACAGCCTCCTCGCTGGGGGGTGGCGGGGCGCTGGCTGCTGTTTTCCGTTGTAAGACAGCTTCTTCTCTATTGCTTTTGTTCCTTTAAGAAAATGAATAGTGATATAGAGCATCTTTAAACCAAACCCTTGAGACTCACTATGTATGACTCTGTGCAACACCTTAGTCCTGGTGAAACACAAGAAAACGGCTGTGAGCAACTAGTTTCTGGGTTCACGTTGTGATGAAGAGAAAACCTTAACATTTTTCCATGAACTTGTACTGACTATATATGAATTTAAGCCGTTATAAATTCAGAACATAAACTGGTAAGTGCATGTAAACCAATGCAGAAGTTTTCTCACCACTTGGTTACTGTGCCTTCCTTTGGTAACTGAAATCAGTATTTTCAAAATTTTGGTACAATAATAGAAGACTGTGTTTGGGACATTAGTAAATTACCTAGCTACAACTTGTAAAACCTTCAAGGGAAGGTCAATATCCAAATTTCCTTCCCTTCTACGATTTTTATTAATCACAGCATCAGCTGACTATTTGTACCATAGTAACGGGAAACTGATGAACATAAGCTAAATTTTAAAATCTGTGTTATTAAGGGTGGGTATTAAGGAGGGCACGTATTGCATGGAGCATGGGTGTGGTACATAAACAATGAATTTTGGAACACCGAAAAAATTTAAAAATAACAATCTTTTTAAAAATCTATGTTATTAGTAAATAACTATATTTGCTAGACATTCCTACTAATAGTAGGGAATAGATGGGGGGCAAATAAACCTCAAACTCAGATTTATAAAAGTATTTACTTTAGTTCCAAATATGAGAGTAGTAAGAATATTGTTTTCTTTTTATTTTTTAAAGATTATTTATTTATTTATTTGACAGATAGAGATCACAAGTAGGCAGAAAGGCAGGCAGAGAGAGAAAGGAGGAAGCAGGCTCCCTGCTGAGTAGAGCGCCCGATGTGAGGCTCGATCCCAGGACCCTGGGATCATGACTGGAGCCAAAGGCAGAGGCTTTAACCCACTGAGCCACCCAGGCGCTCCTATTGTTTTCTTTTAAATTCAGAAAATATTTTATAGTAATATTTTTGGCTTTGATGAAAATCGCTTAGTATTTCAATCTTTAAAAACTATTCTCTATAAAAAACTTAAAATACCATAATATTCTGAAATGTTCTAGGAAAGGAAAGTGCAGTACTATCTGACCATGGGTTATTATATTACTATTATTATATATTATCATATAATATATAATAGTCATAATAATGTTATTTCTATTTAATTTTATAAATTTATAATATTTACATTTATAATAAAATATAAAGTAATAAAATATTATTATATAATGATTACTATATTATTATTATAGAAAATAAGCTAGTTTCTGACTTTCTGTAAAGTAAAAATTAAAATTAGTGGAATTTCTGTGCCATACAATAATGTAGCTGGTCATTTATGTATTTCCAGGAACTTCTTGAATTCTGAACTCCTGAGGACATCTCTTAAATTTCTTAGTTTCTGGTCTAAAGCTTAACATGCAACTAATATTTAAGGCCACGGAAATGGTGTATCTGGAAATAGTAATATATATCTCATTGTATAAACCACATGTAGCTAGAACCCAACCAGGATCCCATACACACCTATAAATATGATTAGGACTCAATATCTACAGTCTGGCCAGGGTTTCTGGCCAGAGTCTAAAAAAAAAAGAAATCTCATCACTGGGATCATTCAAGTTAGCAGCAATAACAGATTATGCTAGAACACATCACCTCTCGGTCCAGTTTCTAAGCATGAAGACATAAACATGGTTTGACTTCTTCCTCACATTATTGGATGTAACAGTCTTCACCAAAACAATGTTACAGTAATACACAGAAAACTTATTAATTTCTTTATCCGAGCATATTTCTTTTAATGGTTCCTCAGGATGCCAACAAAAATAAATAAAATGATTATAAATTTTTACCCAAGTATTTTATGTTGTAGGAAACTGAGAACGCCGAGTTGTTTTTTTTTAAATAGGACACAATACATATTACCTGCTACCTGTCCCTAGCCATCTGTGATATTCCTAATTGAAAATAGTAAAATGCACCATGTTGCTGAAATTCCTATAAATTCTTTCAATGCTGAATTCTTTAGTGATCCCAGCATGAAGAAAAAGCTATCAGCACAGATGCAATAAATGGAATGTGCTCCAAACTATGTGACTTGAAGTTATTCTTTTTGGTGCCAATTACATTGCAAGTGCCATATTGTTTTACATGAATCTTTAAAATTTCATTCTATATGCAAATCTTACCCCAAGACTGATTTTCCGGTTTCATCTGGTTTACGCACTGTAAATGGACTTGGATCTATGCCAATGGTCTTAGGCATAAAGTCACTGAAGAAAGAGGAAAGAAATGCCATATGAATCACTGTCCATCCACAGGATACTTTCATTCAATTCACATTTTTATACTATTTCTTCTTAGTCCTTACATATATTCTGAGCCAAATGTTCAGGGGAGCTTAGGTGATCAAGGCCATAAATTCCCATAAACTAATGGCACCAGTAACTTCAATGCTATCGGTCTTCACTGGGCATTTTTTTCATGATTATGAGACCCAGTGGTTTTGAATTTAAGATTTTTCTCTATTGGAACAGAGTTCTATCTAAATCACTGCCACGATGTGTACACTTTGTTTAGACATCAGAATTACTTTTCAGGTAAAACTAAACTCATAAGACCAATGGCAAAACACTAAGTACTCGGTTTTACCACATTTTTATTATAATAGACTACCTCGGAAGGCTGACATAATAATCAAAAACACAGGAGTGTTTGAGTTGAAGTATCACCATCTACCTTATTAGGCTGGGGTTAATTCATTAAAACACTGTCAAGACACTTTAAATAGAAACTTCTAGTTTACCACATACTAAGATAGGCTGAAGCTCCCTCCACACTGTGCAAGTCCTACCTCCCGATTATTGTTGTAACCAGACCGAACTCCTCAGAGGTGCCAGAAGACCAGAGTTGCATGGTTTATGCTGATGAAGCTTAATGGCCTGGCAAGGATACTACTCCAAGTGTGACCCATTACATTTTTTGAAGGAAAAGAAAGTAAAATGGAATCTGATCCAAATGCCTATTGCACTTGTGGCAAAGCAAGACATAGCTATATAGACTAGGAAAACTCAAGTTCAAAAATTCTTACAACAGCCTAAGGACACTCACAACGTACCGTGCTGAGCTTGTCATAGCCAAGCAAAAGGTATCATCAAAACTACTCAGTTCATACGGTCGAAAGAACTCGTTGTGGATGTCAATCTCTTCTTCGTATCGGTGGAATTTCTTCACTATCAACTTCTTTAAGTTCGCAGCACAGATAACTAAGAGAGATATGTCTGTTACTCATAAAGTCTTCAGATGGTATCTGGAGAACAAGGTTCAGCTCCTGCCTCTAGCGCTCAGACGCTTGGGAATGAGAGGACAGAAGTACACAGAGTATATACGGGGCAAAGCCAAGTGTGACAAGCTCCAAGGAGGCAGGAAGGCCCCTGGAAGTCTGGGTGGGAACACGGAGTTGTTTTAGAAATCAAACTATTCAGCTCTTTAAATTCCTGTTTGCTCATAAATAAATACCTTCTGCCTTCTAGATAAAAATTGTGCAGTTATTTCCCTATATTTTCCTTTATATTTCAAATCATGGCCAACAGTAGACTATTGTTCGTGGCCAACATTAGACTGTTAAAGTCCTTTCCTTTCTCCTAGAACAAAAAACTTCTTTGCAATATGAGTTATGATTTTTCCCACAATTTCAAGGTTGTAAGTACTTTTAAAAAATTAATTAATAATTTACTAAGAACTAAAAATCATTTGTAATCTTCTTTAATTTTTTATTTTTTATAAACATATAATATATTTTTATCCCCAGGGGTACAGGTCTGTGAATCGCCAGGTTTACACACTTCACAGCACTCACCAAAGCACATACCCTCCCCAATGTCCATAACCCCACCCCCCTTCTCCCAACCCTCCTCCCCCCAGCAACTCTCAGTTTGTTTTGTGAGATTAAGAGTCACTTATGGTTTGTCTCCCTCCCAATCCCATCTTGTTTCATTTATTCTTCTCCTACCCCCTTAACCCCCCATGTTGCATCACCACTTCCTCATATCAGGGAGATCATATGATAGTTGTCTTTCTCTGCTTGTAATCTTCTTAATTTATGACCTTTATCATCCAAAGTTGGTATACCTAACCATGATTAGATGGGAGGCCTCAAGAGGAACATTCCAGATTGGGAATTGATCTTACTTAGTGCCCTTTCACAACTGGGAAAACGGACTTCTTCAAGGTCAGGGAATCAGTAACAGCACTACATTCTATTAAAAACCGAGCAATTATTTCAATTTGGAAACATCATTCAAATGTATTGTATATTTGAGGTCATTCATTTAACATAAAAAATGTCCTGCCTTTCTGAAAAATTACACTTTAGTGACTAAAATGTACATTTATATACACATATGTATCTTTTTCCACTGCTTAGATACAGGAAAAGATTTTATTTCTCCTTGTGAGTGGGTCTTCACTTCTTTCCCATTATCCCCAAATACCTAGAAATATAATCAGTACTAATTTAAAAGGGTAAACTAATATATTATATCCATTGGACATTTCAGGGACATAACTAATAACTATAAAACACAGTATAAGCTCCTGGTCTACTTGGATAAAAGAAGTATAACATAATCCCTGCCCCTAGAAAGCTATCTAAGATGTTAAAATCCCCTATTACAGCAGCAACATGAAACTGAGTAGTCATCCATGTCTTTTTTTTTTCCAATTTATTTATTTTCAGAAAAACAGTATTCATTATTTTTTCACCACACCCAGTGCTCCATGCAAGCCGTGCCCTCTATAATACCTACCACCTGGTACCCCAACCTCCCACCCCCCCGCCACTTCAAACCATTTCTCTCATCTTTTTTTTTTTTCCAATTTATTTATTTTCAGAAAAACAGTATTCATTGTTTTTTCACCACACCCAGTGCTCCATGCAAGCCGTGCCCTCTATAATACCCACCACCTGGTACCCCAACCTCCCACCCCCCCGCCACTTCAAACCTGAAAAACATTCATGTCTTTTTAATGAAATATTATATGCAAAGAATTTAATGCCTCAAGTTCATTTAGGAATAATTCTAAAATATATTAGTATAAAAACTAAGAGAGAAACAGTGTACCTACCTTCATCATACGGTAGTGGTAAATGTTTTATTACCTCTGGAGTCCACCAGTAAGTGTAACTATAAAATTTAAAAAAATAAGTGAAAGGATAAGATGGGCCAAATGTAAGGGCTGGCTTTCTATAATTCACTGGGTAAAAGGGGTTTATGGTCTACTGTAAGATGCTGCTGGGCATAGCAGGTCTTCAACATGTTCATTTCTTTCCCAATCCCTTTCTTGTTTCAGCTATGTCACAGATCTACAAAAATGCCAATAAACACACCTGAGAATCAAGAGGTTCTGATGTTACTGACTTTCAGCTAAAAAATATTTGGGTATACTAAGCCAGATTCTAGGAGCTGCTGGTTACTTCTCCCCAGAGACTGTGCCTGCATTACTCAGCAAGCCAATGAGCAGCGGGACCTTGACCCAAGTGCTATCAGCAACACTGTCTTGCCATCTAAGAACTAGATTACTTTTTCCACTCTGCTCTATGGATAGGGGTCTGTGTGTATAGTTAATTACAATAGTTAAGCAAATCATTAAGTGAATGGATAGTCCTAAAGAACAAGGTCCCTTAGAAAATAGTGGAGGCCCTGTTAATCTTTAACAGTAAATATTCACTACTTCATTACAGAGGCCAGTCAGAGGAAGGTAGGGAATTTCAATCACCTGGATTTCTGCCAGAAGACGCATCTGCTCTGAGCCAAGATCTGAAACGTCGGATTTAATTCTAAATCAAATTCTGATATATTGGATTTTTAGGGGAAAACGCTATATCAAAGTTCATGAGTGCTAGGAAGGGGAATGATGTGAAATAGTATATCAAAATGTATTAAAAACATAGATTTTCGGGGCACCTGGGTGGCTCAGTCAGTTAAGTGGCTGCCTTTGGTTCAGGTCATGATCCCAGTGTCCTGGGATCAAGCCCCATGTCAGGCTCCCTGCTCAGTCGACAGCCTGCTTCTCCCTCTCCCTCTGCCTGCCACTCTGCCTACTTGTGCTCTCTCTACCTCTGTCAAATAAATAAATAGAATCTTTAAAAAAAAAAAAAAGATTTTCAAAAGATTCAGAAGTAAAAAAAAGGGCCTCTGACCAAAAATGCTAAAAGGATAGTTTTAAATAAATGAAAAGTTTTCTAAAAATAAAACGCTGACATTACAATCTTGGATAATCCCAATTATGAAGATGTGGGGGTATTTAAATGTAATGGGCAACAGAGAGAAGTCTCCTAGAGATGGCAAGCAGAATATATAACTGAGGATGATCGAAAAAAGGAACATGAAGCCTAATTAACTGTGAGAGGGATAGTGAGATGGTAACAGAAAAGGTTCTTCAAGTTTTGCTTGAGACTGAAGTTATGCTTTACAACAGTCCTTTTTGAAATTCAGTGCACGCACAAACACTTGGGAGATCCTGTAAAAGGACAGGCTCTGATTCAGTAGGGCCTGAGATTCTGTGTTGATGAGAAGGTCCTGGGTGATGCCAGAAGGGTCGGTCCTCACACTGTTTTTTGCATAGCAAGGCTTTAGAGCGTGAAAAGAACAGAAAAGGATTCTGCCAGCTGCTTGTGGATAATTCATTCAATCTTTCAACATTTACGGAGCACAACTGTGTGTCTGACACAGAGAATAGTGTTAGAAATGCTGTGTTGAAAATAATGACAGAAAAAGCAGAGCTACTTAATCCCAGCACTCTTTCGATCTTCAACAGTCATGAGAAGTTTCACGCTGGAAAGATAAAAAGAGAACAGAGAAGCATGTACAGCCCAAGAGATGAAAGGAGACAGCAGAGCATCTCTAAAAGAATTCAAGTGTCTTGGTACCACTGGGGCTTAATCATCTTTCCAAAAAGAATTAAGAATGGAATTTACACTAAAAATGGGCAAATGCAGTCTCGATGCTTGAAAGTGAGAGGGTAATAGATTCCGGAACTATATACCAATGAGTATGATGTCAATTCTAGCAAGATAACAGAATCAAGTATTAAGTAGAGATATGTTGTGAGTAACCTAAAAAGATGACCAGTGACTTCCATGAATCCACTTCCAAAATATACCAGTCTAATCTCATTTGCTTTTCTAATAGGAGAATCAGACCATCAGATCAGAAGAATGAAAAGGCATGGCTTAATTATTTAAGGTGTGTGTGTGTGTGTGTGTGTGTATACACATGCATGTGTACATGGGTGTAAATTTTATTTTGTAATCACTTAATCTTGGCAGAGGAGGAAAATAAATAAAGTATCGGCTAACATATAAGGAATTTCCTAAAGAATGTTCTTCAGCATTAGCTTCCCTCAGATAAAGAAGTAAACATGATAAAGAATGTGTTTAAGCTCAGAATGTATCAGGTGGAGAAAAAGAATTAAGAGAGCATCTATTAGTGACTTGAAAAGAGGCCACAGATTTTTTTTTTTTTTTCTGAATGTTACTAAACTGTATCTCCCTACGCAAACTGTATCTCCCTACGCAAACTGTATCTCCCTACGCAGGTTAAAGCAATGTAACATACTTTTTTTTTTTTTAAAAAGTCCAGCTCTACGGGGTGGGTCTCAGAAGCACAAAAGCCCCTGAGAAACCCCTGCCCTAGGGAAGATGAACTGAGACCAATGAAAGATGAGAGCATCTGAGAGGGCTCAGCCTAAGGCAGGGGCGAGATCTTGGTTACCACCACCCCCGAGGACAGTTACTCAGAGGAAGAGACCAGAAGCAGTACAGAAACCTGCTTTGGAACCAGGGATCAGATGACTGAGACTTCAAGTTCATGCTACTTCTTCCTTTGCAAACAACACCTCATAAGTCAGCTGCTCTCTCTTCTTTGGTCCCTGTTATGAAGAATGCTCAATTCCACTGGCTCACTCACAAAGGAAGGTTAGGGAGACTTCAAAAAAAAGACTCTTTATTTAGCACATGGACTTTAGCACATGGACTTTAGCAAAGCTATCAATATTTGTGAATGAGATAGAGAAATGGGGGCAGGAGGACAGTATAGTTAAATGATGACAGTAGAGTCAGTTACAGCCATTTCAATAATTCCAACCCAAAATTATGAAACAATGTTAAGGTGGAAGGAATCGTCTGGTGGTGTCCCAGAGGGCTCTGCCATCTATCTTATTTTAGTTAACATTTTTCATCAAGGATTTGTATCAGGATCAAGAAGACCAGCTGATTATATCTAAAGAAGCTGCAAATCCATTAGTAATATTAATAAAAAGGTAATACAATTAAACCTTTTCTCTTGGAAGCAAGCAAAGCATTTATGACCATGACCAAGAATGCTCGAATGAGCATACAAGAATGGTAGAGATAAGGCCTGGTAGCAGGTCATGTTAAAAACACTTGGGAGTTCTAATGGACAGGAAGCTCAGAGAGTCAACATTATGATGGCATTGCTAAAAACAGCTAGTGCAATCTTATAGTTAATGATAAACGCAGAGTAACCAGGATAAGAGGAGTAATGGCTCCAGTGGGTTCCACGATATTTGGCACAAATCAGATCAAACTGTGACCATTACTGAACCCAAGTCTGGGCACCAGAGTTGAAAAAGAACACCACTGTGGACTGGGATCTGTAAGAGAAGAGCATTCTGAAGCCCGAAGAGACTTGAAATCACAGTTTGTGAGGAATAGCTGGGGAGAGTGGGGCTGTTTATCCTAAAGAAGAGATTCTGAGAAGGTGTGAACTCGTCTTCAAATAGTTAAAAGACCATAAAGTGGATAGGGAAATCGTGTTCTTAAGGTCTCAGTGGGTCGAACTGAGATTAGTAGGTGAAGTTACAGAGCAGCAGATCTCGGGTGATGTGGGGAAGAACCGTGTAAGTGGACGTCTGAAAAGAACCTCCTCAACCAGACACGGCCCCGGGGACAAACCAGGACTGGTGGCGCACAGGCCGGATGACCTCTCCTGGGGAGACGCAGAGGAAACTCACATATCAGACAGTGAACAGGGCCAGGAAACCATCCAACTCTGGGTTAACGAATTAATTAGCGCTTAATATGTAAAAACATCTCAGTGACATGATAAACACGGAGTCAATAAATAGCATCTTGGATGATGTATGACACATTAACCTAAATCAGGACAAAACTTCATCTAGCGGTTCTAGGCAGATAGATAAATGTGGGATTCTGAGTAATGGAAGTAGTTACTTTAAGAGGTCCTGGTTTGGATGAATTCTAGTCAGAGCAAAAATTATTCCCCCTTCCCTTATCATTCAATAAAAATATACCAGAGTTGGGGCATCTGGGTGGCTCAGTGGGTTAAAGCCTCAGCCTTCAGCTCGGGTCATGATCTCAGGGTCTGGGGATGGAGCCCCGCACTGGGCTCTCTGCTCAGCGGGGAGCCTGCTTCCTCCTCTCTCTCTGCCTGCCTCTCTGCCTACTTGTGATCTCTGTCAAATAAATAAATAAAATCTTAAAAATAAATACATATACACAAACCAGAGTAAACACTGGTAAACACATTATAAAATATGGTATGGTCACCCAGTTTGGAAACACAAGCAAATACATATAAAGTGGGTATTGATATCATATTATAATAAGTGATAAAATAATATTATCTAAGTTTCCAGATTTTATGGTCATCCTGGATGATTTTTAAATAAATTTTACAACTAGGGAATAGATTCTCCTTAAAGAATAATCACAGTACTGACATCTGTTGGGTTTGCTGTGTAGTAAGCATTTATATTATTCCATCTGATGCTCAGAAAAATGTACAAGTTAGATGGTATTATTATCTCTATTTTACTGATAATGGCCACTGAGACTGACACCAGTTATGTAACTTGCCCACAGTCACTCAGGTTTAAACTGGAGGCCATCTGTCCAGAACCTGGCCACTTCAGGACTATGTGGATTCTGTGTCAGACCCAGTACTAAGTAATTCCCACACAGTTTCTCACCTAATCCTCAAAATGACCCTGTGAGGTGTACATAGTCCTCTCCATGTTACAGATGAGGAGAAGGGTTTCCGGAGTTCGGCAGGTCAGAGGTCACACATTGGCAGAAATTCTAACTCTGCCCACCCAACCATGATGTCTAAGCTCTCACCCAGTTAACTGCCTCTGGCTAAAATATTCATTTTATCTGAGAATTATAATATTAGCTGTCACCAAAATAACCAGTTTCGTGGGTGACATTGGAAAGTCCAAAATAAAAATGTGTCTTACAGTATTTTTAAGTACTGTTTAAAACCAATATGTACTCTTGATAGCATAAACTGATTTTTTGGAATTGTGATATTCTGGGAGAAAAAACCAGGAGACCAAACCAACTGAGAGAGCCATATTATCTACTTTGATAAAACTTTATTTTCAGTGGCAGGTTTGCAGCTGATTCTTGCTGAGTCATCTAATGAGCTGAATTATCTCAGTCAAGACACATTCTCTCTGCAATCTCAGTTTCCTTTTTTTTTTTTAAGAAAATGGAGCTATAACAGCAGCTTCTTTTGATGACACAAATAAGCTCTGACCACCTCCTGCCTTAGTGATCCGTTATGTAACTCAAGGTACGCAAGTGGTTTAATGTACACTTGCAATACACGAGTTCGTTTCTGCAGGAGTAAATTGAGTTTTGGTTCTTCCCAACCTGTGTGTTAACAGCTTTAATACTGGAAGGTAATATTTAATTTTGGAAAATCACCCACATTTACCCATTGTCAATTGCATTACTAGAGCTAAATATGGGTATTTACACTCATCTCTCACCCAATAAACATAATTAGTTCTACTTTTTTATCAGCAAAAATTCAGAGGCAATCATTTAATGCAAAAACCAGCAGTGCTTCATTAACAGGGAAAGTAAACTCAAATAGTAAGTTGGTTATTCCAACAACACGCACTTAGAAGAACAAATCTGAGAACAGAAACTGACCCATCCCTATATATTCTAGCACTCCTGAAGTAACACAGAATTTGATAACAGCTGTAACATCAGCACTTGATAATTGTACAGTTGCCTGTGGTTTGTCCACACAATGAAGCCCAGACTAGCACTGACCCCCATAGTGTTTGGGAAGCACTGTTGCACAAAATAAGGGCTATAGTAAACTGATGCTGTGAGAGAAAAGCATTATGAGAGAACTTGACATTGTAGGCCTCTAAGAAGAATACACCAGTCTCCAGCCTCCTGTGTGTGAAAATTTTGCTTGTGTGGCCAAACTCACTACATTAGTACATGATGCCTCAGTTAAAAACACTAATGAGTCTTCTCACCAAACCCTCACAATGACTCTGAAGTGTGTCTACAATTCACATCTGCAGGTAAGAAAAATGAGATGGGGAGAGGTTAAAATAACTAATCTAAGGTCACTCAGGTACAGAAGCAACCTGACCCAGAGGCTACACTACAGGTAAAAACTTTATTTCTTTTGAGAATATTAATATCAATTCAACTGTCATCAAAAGAACCTAAAATGGCTATTGACTCTAGAAAGGCTTGGGTAAAGGAGATGTTGGGGATGGTGTCTGCCACCCGGGTCACTGCTCTAGTTCCCCGTCTTCACCGGTGTCACCAAGAGCAGGTTATGCTTCCAGAAAGAAACACCATTAGCATTCCAAAGTGATGCTGCTTAGACCCCTCACTTGAAAAACCAAAGACTGTAAGAGTTCTTTTCAGTTTCACATTTGTAGGAAGCACTCAGAAATAATGTTGATGGCTTGTCTTAATGATTAACTTGTCTTCAATGATGAAGTTCTGAAATTTTCTTACAAAAAATGAAAGCCACCAATTGTTAATGACAATTTCCCAGATCTAGTATCAGGACACCAACAACACGGAGTTCCTCACAGCAAACATGTAGTAAGACTACTTTAGCCTATGTGATTATGACTCAAAAATGAAAATATCTCATACTCAAAGTAACATCAAATCTGAGTTTATACAGTAGACTAGAAGAATACCTTCTTCTTGTTGGTAAAAGTCTCATGGTATTTTTATGATGCAAATAAAAATCTGTTGGGAGTTCCCAGAGATGAGGTTTCCCTTCAGTGGGATGAAAAACCCCCAGGAAGAGATTAATGGAATCTTGTCTATCAGCATCTAAAAAACAAAAATAGGCATTTTAGGAAATCACTACTGACATATACAACTCAGGAGAATGTTTTCTCAGGAGGAGAAGGGTACAACTGTGATTTCATAAAACATACCTTTGAAAATAATAGTATTTATACTTCAGAAGTCACACACATCTAAAATCTAAAATAGTCACAATATCTAAAACAGTCACCAAGATTTTGAGCAGAATTAAGATCTTGCTTCCAGATGTTTCCTTTTTGCTCCATTCCTTTCATAATACAGAGGACAGTGAACACATATTGCTTCTTGAATTTTGAGAGACTCTTAAAAATCAAGAACTGCTATAATACCATAGTGATTTTATTTTTAGGTAAGAACACATTTTCACCATTCTTCAGTCTACCAGAAACAAATACATCTTTACTTTGTTATAAAGACAAGAAGACAGTGTCAGAAACAAATAAGCAAAATGATCCCACAGCTACCCCTATTCTATTGCACAGCCTTGAACAAGTTGCTCTCCATAGTTTCCACTTCTAATCCTTGAAAAGACAGTCTCCATTTCTTTAGCAGAGACAGTGTTTATAACATTTTCTGTCCCCTCAGCTGTGGGCCTGGCCCATTCCCTTCTGTGTTTGATAGTGAAGGCAGAGTGGGCACATGGATAACAGCCTCATTCTAACTATTCAACCACTCCAAAATTACTAACCACATATGCACATATATTGTATTTCCTTCCTTTTATAATTATATTTTGGTAAAAATGATGATGAGCACTAAAGGGTCTCACGAAGCACCCTTCCCATTCTGCACCGTCTCCCCTCCTCCCACCTCCCGCCAGCATCCTTCAGTGTTTCCCCTCATTTCCTGCCTCCCATTCTTGTCTCAGAGTCCTGTGTATTCAAGTTTAGGGCAGACATGCACGATTCAAATAATACCCTCTTTCTGAAAATGAGCACAGAACTTTTTAAAAAGCACAGTAGAAATGACTGCTTTCGAAACAAGATAACATTACCATAAAATCAATCTTCTTCCAACAGCTATAGTGAACACAGCTATCTCTAAAATTAGCAACATTGTTCTCATTGAACTATTTGGTCATCTCAGCAAAAGCAATAAATGAAACACGGCACATCAAACATGTATTAGTGTTATTACTTTTTGACAGGAAGTGTTCCATTAAAGCAGCATTTACCTTTCAGGCCAAAAGTAATGTATAAAAGGGATGTGTTTATAACCTGAGCAAATTTGGGGCCTTTCTGCCACTTTTGAGAGAAAACAAGTATTAAATGATGCAGACATTACCTCCCCAATTTGTACCCTCTTTACATGATGCAAAAGTAAACATACCGCTTTTTTCCCTAAGCGGGGGAAAATCAATCAAGATTTCATTGATTGATTGATTGATTGATTTAGAGCAGTGGGGAGGGGCAGGGAGAGCAAGGGAGAGACTCTCAAGCTGATTCCACACAGAGCCTGGAGCCCAGTGCAGGGCTTGATCTCAGGATCCCGAGATCATGACCTGAGCTGAAACACAAAGAGTCAGATGCTTAACCAACTGAGCCACCCAGGGGCCCACATATTGCTTTTATAGTAATTACATTCTTTATGCTTCCTGTATAGTCTTAATAGCACTTAATAATTCATGCTATGCAGGACCTCAAGACATCTTACTACTGTCTAGAGAAGCTTTCCATCTTCAGCCATGTTTTCAAGGAGGCTTTCATCCTTTAAACCTCATAGCTGCTTCCTTTAACTTTTAACAAGTATGATAAAATGTGAGCGGTGGGAAACGTTAACCCAATGAAGGCTACTGCTTCAAAGGATCATAATGAAGACTTGCTGAATGTGCTGCTGTTCTATAAATATGTTTCTGTGATGGATATGGTCACTAACCAAGGACTCTAAGACCAGTTTAATGAGCCTGGGGTTCTTTTCCAGCCTAGTCTTGACTGCAAGTAAGACAACCACCCTCGGGAAGACAGTAGAACTTCGGATATGGACACGAGCTTAACCCAGGTGGGTTCTCTGCAGTTGTGGATAATAAGAGGGCAATGATTGCCTATTTTTTGTACTCAATCACACTTTAAAGGAAAAGAGAGTAATGGACCAGTCACACTTCACTCAAATAGCTAAACACTAACCACTTTTATTATGTATGTATTAAATAGATCAGGCTTGAATTGAACAATTCTTTTTTTTTATTAACAATTCTTTTTATTTTTAATTAGCAAAAAAAAATTTTAGAACTAGAATACTTATTATTCTAATGTTAAATTAAGTATGTGATGAAGTGGGCTCTGAAATTAATAATGGAAAGAAATGTTACTCAATAAATACCCACTAAATGTGAGAAAGGCAAAAATCAACACCCTAACAGAAGAAGAGAAATGTGCCATTTTTGAAAGAAATAGAAACAGATAAACCTACCAAAATTCAACCTTACTAGTTATCAAACAAATGCAAATTAAAACAGAATGCCACTTTTTACTTGCTTAGGCTGGTGAATTCTTATCAAGATGGGCACTTCTATAACTCTGCCCAAGGAATATTAACTGCTGTACAGTATCCTTTCTCTAAGGCAATTTGGCAACCCAGGGGTTCCCTGCTTTCTGAAAGTCTGCATTACGCCACTTTGCTTGGAAAAGACCTACATCAGTACCTCTCATATTAATGGAAAGAAATCTGAAGAGGTTTTTAACTTTTATGAAAATAGCTGTTACTTTGCTAACACAAGTTTTTCCTAAAAGCAAAGTAGTGTAATTCAAACTTCTGGAAAGTGGGGGGGATACTCCCCACTTTATGTCATTTCAACTTACCAAAGTTTTCGTGGGGTACACACACACACACACACACACACATAAATACATACATATTTATGTATAGATAGATACAGATACGGATATGTTCAGGGCTTTAAATATATATACATATGTATTTATGTATAGATAGATATAGTATAGATATTTTCAGGGCTTTAAATATACATATATTTATATTTATTATAAACACACACACACACACACACACACCCGCACACATACTTAAAGCCCTGAAAATATTTATACTCTCTGACCTAATAAATATGCTTCTAGAATTTCCATAAGATAATATCAAAGATATGCCAAAAAAGAGTATATGTTTAAAGATGTTTAAGAGGAACCAAAATGCAAAATAATAACTAAATAAATTATGACTTGTTTCTGTGTTTCTAAAGTGTAAGTTTCTAAAGGATAGACTGCCATAAAGCAACTAAAATCATGTTGTAGAAGCATATTTAGGTCATAAAGATTGCTTACATTATCTAAAAGGGCAAAAGGAGAACATAAATATTATGCGCAAGGAAGTCTCATGTTCTAAATCTGAACAAATGGCTGTCTCTGGAAGGTGAAGATTACCTGACTTCATTGTGAGGTTTTTTTAAAAATTTAATTTAATTTTTTTCAGTGTTCCAAAATTCATTGTTTATGTACCGCACCCAGTGCTCCATGCAATACGTGCCCTCCTTACTACCCACCACCAGGCTCACCCAACCCCCCACCCGCTCTCCTCAGTTTGTTTCTCAGAGTCCACAGTCTCTCATGATTCATCTCCCCCTCCGATTCCCCCCAACTCACTTCTCTCCATTTCCCCATGTCCTCTGTGTTATTCCTTATGCTCCACAAGTAAGTGAAACCATATAATAATTGACTCTCTCTGCTCTGGAAGGTGAAGATTATCTGACTTCATTGTGAGTTATTCTGTACTTTCTATAATTAATACCTATTATTTTCATAATTGAAAAGAAGAATTACCCTTCATTCACTCACCCAAGAATCTACTCTGTTCTGCACCAACTAGGGACACAGTTACGGGTAAGACGGACGGTGGCTGTGGTGGGGCTGACATTCCAAGTGGCAAACAAACATATATACAAGTGAATAATGGACCAGGTGCATTCAGGGGTTGTAAGTTCTGGGAAGACTTGTAAGTTCTGTGAAGAACGACAGAGTGACATGAGAGCGAAGGGAGGGGACACGGCCCCTTGAATTGGGTGGTGAGGGCAGGGGTAGAGGCTACAGGGTCTGAGGAAGTAACAGCTGAAGTGTACAAATGAGAAAATACACAAAGCTCGGGGGGATGTGCCCACGCAGAAGGACAAACACAAACAAAGGCCTGAAGGAGGAATAGACAGCAGCTCCAAGAACAGAAGGAAGGCCAGGGAGGATGGAGGGCAGTGGACAAGGGGAACGGCCATATTAGAGACAGACACAAGGCCTTGTAGGTCTCCATAAAGAGTCTTATTTTAAGTACGATGGAGAGCTCTGGAAGGGTTTTTAGAGAGGCACATGATGCTATTTGACTTCAGTTTTGAAAAGATCCCTTTGGTGGCTGTGAAGAACAGGAGCCAACGTGTGGGGGCAGAGAGCTGAAGCAGAAGTGCTGCGGTTGTTCACACAGAGGTGACCGTTTCTGGCACCAGCATGGCGGCAGGCGGGATGAAAAACAGCAGAAGCATTTAGGGTATATTTTGGGGCTGAGACAATGAGATTTGCCGAGAGATGGGACTGGGACAGTGGGGATAAGTAAGGAAAATAAAGAAATCAGGGATGATTCCAAGGTTTCTGAACTGAGCAACAGGTGTTGAGGTGGAAAAGGCAAGTGAAAAAACAGGTTTGAGTCAAAGTAAGGAACTTCTGCCTCAGAAATGATCGATTGAGGGACGTCTGGGTGGCTCAGTGGGTTAAAGCCTCTGCCTTCGGCTCAGGTCATAATCTCAGGGTCCTGGGATGGAGCCCCTCATCGGGCTCTCTGCTCAGCAAGCAGCCTGCTTTCCCTGCTCTCTCTGCCTGCCTCTCTGCTTACTTATCTCATCAAATAAATAAATAAAATCTTAAAAAAAAAAAAAAAAAGAAATGATCAGCTTGAGACTCTTATTAGATACCCGTGGTAGTAAGAAATTTGGGACCCAAGGGATGCCTGGGTGGCTCAGTTAGTTAAGCAACTGCCTTCCGCTCAGGTCACGATCACAGGGTCCTGGGATTGAGTCCTGCATTGGGCTCCTTGCTCAGCAGGGAGATTGCTTCTCCCTCTGCCTGATGCTCCCCCTGCTTATACTCTGCTCACTCTCTCTGACAAATGAACAAAATGTTAAAAAGAAAGAAAGAAAAAAGAAATTTGGGCCCCAAGATCTTTCCTCCCTAGTTTTATACACACAAATATTTCATATCACGCAGCAAAAGGGACTTTGCAGATATAAGTGAGGTTACTAACTACTCACTCCAAGACTGGGCAATTATCCTGTATTATCTTGGGGGGGCCCACTGTAATCACATGGATCCTTCAAAGGCAGAAGAGGAAAGTAGAAAGGAAGGCAGAGAGATTAGAAGCACAAAAAGGATTCAATGTGCCACTGCCAGCTCTGAAGATGGAGTGGGCCAGAAGTCAAGGAAGGCAAGCGGCCTTCAGAAACTGAGAATGACCCCCAGGCAACAGCCAGCAAGGCCACAGGGACTTCAGTCATGGGATTCTACCACTGACCTCAAACCTCAAAAAGCCTGGAAGTTTCCAGGTAAGAGCCCAGGTTGGCCAACACCAACTTAATTTTGGCTTCTTTTGACTTCATTTGACTTAACTGCTTTCATTTTTACCAGCCTTGTGAGACCTTAAGCAGAGAACACAGCTGAGGAATGCTGAGCCCAGACTTCTGACCCACAGAAACTATGACATAATAAATGGGTGTTGTTTTAAGGCACTAATTTTGCTGTAATTTATTAAGAACCTATAGAAAACTAACATAATATTCAAGAAGAGATGCTAGCCAGGTGGGCTTTTGGAAAAATGAGTCCAGAGTTCTGTAAAGAAGTCAAGGTTAGAGACGCAAAGGTGAGCATCAAATGCACGGTATTTACGAGCTGGATGAGATGCCCCTAAGGTAAAAGTATAGAGAGAAACGAGAAGAGGGTTTAGAAATGGGGCAGGAGATGTCACCAGGGAGACTGAGTGAGAGATCACAGAAGTGAGTTTCAAGAAACAAGGAGTGGGTCACCCGTGATTAAAAACTGCTGAAAGGCTGAGCAAGATTAAGACAGAGAGGGGCGCCTGGGTGGCTTAGCAGGTTAAAGCCTCTGCCTTCGGCTCAGGTCATGATCCCAGGGTCCTGGGATCGAGCCCCACATTGGACTCTCTACTCGGCAGGCAGTCTGCTTCCTTCTCTCTCTGCCTGCCTCTCTGCCTACTTGTGATCTCTGACTGTCAAATAAATAAATAAAATCTTAAAAAACCATTTGCGACAACATGGATGGAACTAGAGCGTATCATGCTTAGCGAAATAAGTCAAGCGGAGAAAGACAACTATCATATGTTCTCCCTGATATGAGGGAGTGGTGATGCAACATGGGGGCTTAAGTGGGTAGGAGAAGAATCCATGAAACAAGATGGGATAGGGAGGGAGAGAAACCATAAGTGACTCTTAATCTCACGAAACAAACTGTGGGTTGCTGGGGGGAGGGGGGTTGGGAGAAGGGGGGTAGGGTTATGGACATTGGGGAGGGTATGTGCTTTTGGGTAAATTGGAAGGGGAGATGAACCATGAGAGACTATGGACTCTGAAAAACAATCTGAGGGGTTTGAAGTGGCGGGGGGGTGGGAGGTTGGGGTACCAGGTGGTGGGTATTATAGAGGGCACAGCTTGCATGGAGCACTGGGTGTGGTGAAAAAATAATGAATACTGTTTTTCTGAAAATAAATAAATTGGAAAAAACAAATCTTAAAAAAAAAAAAAAAAGATAAAGACAGAGAGATGACCTTGGATTTGGCCATAGGGAGAGGGCTGGTGATTCTAACAAGCACAGGTTCAGCAGCAATGACAGGGCAGATGCCGTGAGGCAGGTGGAGAGAAAAGGACAGGAGAGGAAACACGCACGCAGATCACTCAAGAGGTTTTGCTTAGGAAACCAAGGAAATAGGACTATAGCTGGATGGGGGCATGGGACTGGGTATGTTAAGGAAAGATCCAATGGAAAATACTAAGGAGGGCTTTCACGCATAATGGGAATGAGGCAGAGGAGTGGGGACTGAAGATGGGCAGCCATGAGAGTCTACTTATAGGCAAGCATGACGGGATGGGACTCAAAGCATGGCAGAGGGGCTGGCCTAAGATGGGCCAGGGCTGCCACGTTACTGAATTGCTCTATGAGTTCTAGTAGTTTGGGGGTGGAGTCTTTGGGTTTTCCATGTAAAGTATCATGTCATCTGTGAAGAGAGAGAGTTTGACTTCTTCAACGCCAATCTGAATACATTTTACTTCTCTTTGTTTTCTGATTGCTGTTGCTGGGACTTCTAATACTATGTTGAACAAGAGTGGTGAGAGTGGGCATCCTTGTCGTGTTCCTGATCTCAAAGGGAAGGCTGTCAGCTTTTCCCCACTGAGGATGATATTCGCTGTGGGTTTTTCGTAGATAGATTTTATGAAGTTGAGGAATGTTCCCTCTATGCCTATACTTTGAAACGTTTTAATCAGGAATGGATGCTGTATTTTGTCAAATGCTTTTTCTGGATCAATTGAGAGGACCATGTTGTTCTCTCTTCTCTTACTGATTTGTTCTATCAAAATCAATGTACAGAAATCAGTTGCTTTCTTATACACTAACAATGAAAATATAGAAAGGGAAATTAGAGAAATAATTCCATTTACTATAGCATCAAGAACCATAAGATACTGGGAATAAACCTAACCAAAGAGGTAAATGATCTGTACTCAAAGAACTACAGAACACTCATGAAAGAAACTGAAGAAGACACCAAAAGATGGAAGACCATTCCATGCTCATGGATTAGAAGAATAAACATTGTTAAAATGTCTATACTGCCTAGAGCAATCTATACTTCCAATGCCATTCTGATCAAAATTCCATTGGCATTTTTCAAAGAGCTAGAGCAAACAATCCTAAAATTTGTATGGAACCAGAAGAGACTCTGAATTGCCAAGGAAATGTTGAAAAAGAAAAACAAAAGAGGGGGCATCACGTTGCCTGATTTCAAGCTTTACGACAAAGCTGTGATCACCAAGACAGCATGGTACTGGCACAAAAACAGACACATAGACCAGTGAAACAGAGTAGAGAGCGCGGATATGGACCCTCAACTTTATGGTCAAATAATCTTCGACAAAGCAGGAAAAAATACACAGTGGAAAAAAGACCATTTCTTCAATAAATGGTGCCAGGAAAATTGGGCAGCTATGTGTAGAAGAATGAAACTCAACCATTCTCTTACACCATACACAAAGATAAACTCGAAATGGATAAAAGACCTCAACATGAGGCAGGAGTCTATCAAAATTATAGAGAACATAGGCAGTAACCTCTTTGACGTCGGCCACAGCAACTTCTTTCAATATATGTCTCCAAAGGCAAAGGAAACAAGAACAAAAAGCGAAAATGAACTTTTAGGACTTCATCAAGATCAAAAGCTTCTGCACAGCAAAGCAAACAGTCAACAACCCACGGAATGGGAGAAGATATTCGCAAATGACACTGCAGACAAAGGGCTGATATCCAGGATCTATAAAGAACTCCTCAAACTCAACACACACAAAACAGATAATCACATAAAAAAATGGGCAGACACTTCTCCAAAGAAGACACACAAATGGCTAACAGACATATGAAAAAATGTTCACCATCATTAGCCATCAGAGAGATTCAAATCAAAACCACACTGAGATACCATCTTATACCAGTTAGAATGGTCAAAATGAATAAGACAGTAAACAAGTGTTGGCGAGGATGTGGAGAAAGGGGAATCCTCTTATACTGTTGGTGGGAATGCAAGTTGGTGCAGCCACTTTGGAAAACAGTGTGGAAGTTCCTTAAGAAATTAAAAATAGAGCTTCCCTATGACCCTACAATTGTATTACTGGGTATTTACTCAAAGATACAGATGGAGTGAAAAGAAGGTACCCCAATGTTCATAGCAGCAATGGCCACAGTTCATCTGTACCCCAATGTTCATAGCAGCAATCACCACAGTCACCAAACTGTGGAAAAACCAAGATGCCTTCAACAGACAAATAGATAAAGACGATATGGTCCATATATACTATGGAGTATTATGCCTCCATCAGAAAGGATGAACACGCATCTTTTGTATCAACATGGACAGGACTAGAGGAGATTATGCTGAATGAAATAAGTCAAGCAGAGAGAGTCAATTATCATATGGTTTCACTTACTTGTGGAGCATAAGGAATAACATGGAGGACATGGGGAGATGGAGAGGAGAAGTGAGTTGGGGGAAATCTGAGGGGGAGATGAAGCATGAGAGACTGTGGACTCTGAGAAACAAACTGAGGGTTTGGGAGAGGAGGGTATTGGGTGAGCCCGGTGGTGGGTATTAAGGAGGGCATATATTGCATGGAGCACTGGATGTGGTGCATAAACAATGAATTCTGGAACACTGAAGTGAAATTTAAAAAAAAAAGATGGGACAGGGCTACTCCAATCACTGTAATACAATACAGAAACTAGAGGTGCAGATAAGGACAGGCTCTGCTGTCCTTAAGGATGTTGAAGAGGGAGTTCACCTCAATGACACGCAAGGTCACAGTGGAGAGTGGGGTGCTGTAGATTTTAGGAGAAGACATGAAATGGTATGAAACGGTCCTTTTGGAAAGTGGTCATTTCCAAATGGTCATTCCGCTAGAAGGAATATACCAGAGAAACGTAGTAGGACTGGCAGGTTGTTTTAGTGTCCTTTGGAGACCCGTAGTCAGTTTAAAATGGAGCATAATTAGCTACAGCATTTTCTCTTGCCATGTTTAACTGCTTTGGTTGCAGGACCGGTGAACAGTTATTAATGTTATTTAAAAAGTTATTAAAACAAAACATTTTGCCAAGTGTCTCCTCCCTGCTAGAGCCAAACACAGCTTATCCACCTTAAACCTGTTAGAAGGATGACCTTAGTAGGCTGCCTCACTAGTCTTGATAAACTAAAATGTTCTTCTCCCTCGTACACCTCTGCTCCAGTGGTGAGCAGAACGTGAGTAAAACTGTTCTACAACCTTAAGGCACGACCACAAAGCTGAGGGATGCCTCCTCCGCATGTTTCCCATGTGTGGTCAGCTTTGCAGTCCTTACCTTGTGAATGTCTCTTTTTTTTTTTTTTGAAATCTCTGTTTGAGAAGGATATGATTCCCCTCCATGCGTGCACGCACACACACACACATACACCACACAATTTTAAGCTGCACATGTGTGTATGTATGTATACATGTATGCATGAACAGAGCAGATCTATTATTAACTGCTAAAGGTATCCTGTATCTTTTTTTTCTTCATATAACAGGACTGAAATTCAATAAGCTTCAGCAAGAAAATTCAGCTAACCAAAATGCAAAAAAAAAAAAAGGTTAGAAGCAGCTTAACAAGTTCCTTCAGACAGCTATAATAATAAAACTCTCCCTAACATCTGACGGGAGCTCCTAGGTCTCTTCTTGGCATCCTCCAACTACCAATGTAACCAGCTGTGTTAGAAACCAATGGTACTTCTTAAAGACAAACCTCAAAGCACGCTAAGATGAGAAGCCTCAAGAACAGTTTTTTAAAAGAGCCTGAAAGAGAGTGAAGTGGGTTGCCTATATGGCATCAGTCTGTCTATACAAACCAATGATGAAATTCCCAAGGCGGCAAAGTAAAATGAAACAAAAGGGACTACATCAAACTAAAAAGCTTTTGCACAGTGAAGAAGACCCTCAACAAGTGAAAGACAATCTACTGAATGGGAGAACATATCTGCAAATGATATATCCAATAAGGGGGTAATATCCTCACTATATTAACTCACACAACTCAATACCAAAAAAAATAACCGATTGAAAAGTGGGCAGAAGACCTGAAGAGACACTTCTCCAAGGAAGGCATCCAGATAGCTGACAGACATATGGAAAGATAGTCAACATCACTCATCATCAGGAAAATGCAAATCAAAACCACAATGAGATATCACCTCACATCTGTCAGAATGGCTACTATCAAAAAGACAAGAAATAACAAGTGCTGGTGAGGAATCAGAGAAAAGGGAACCCTTGTACACTGTTGGTGGGAATGCAAAATGGTGCAGCCACTACGGAAAAGAATGTAGAGAATCCTCAAGAAATTAAAACTAGAACTACCATATGATCCGGCAATTCTAGCTATTTATCCAAAAAAACCAAAAACACTAACTCAAAAAGATGTACCCTTACGTTCATTGTAGCATTATTTACAATCACCAAGATATGGATGCAACCTAAGTGTCCACTGATAGACGAATGAATAAAAAAAAGTGATACACATGCAATGGAATATTACTCAGCCATAAAAAAGAATGAAATCTGGATAGACCTAGAGGGATTATGCTAGGTGAACTAAGTCAGATAGAGAAAATAATTTCACTTATATGTGGAATCTAAAAAATGATACAAATTAACAAAAAAAAAACAGAAACAGATTCACAGATACAGAGAACAATCTGGTAGTTGCCAAGAGGAGAAGGGGAATTGGGCAAATTAGGGGAAGGGGATTAAAAGATACAAACTTTCAATTATAATATAAATAAGACCTGGGGTTGCAATGTATAGCATAGAAAATATAAATAATATTGTAACAACTCTGTATGGGTGACAGTAACTAGATTTACCATGATTGCTTCATGATTACGTGAAACTAATATAAACTTCATGATTATGTGAAACTAATATAATATTATACATCAACTACACTTCAATGACTAAAAACCCCTATGAGGGATCCTGGATCAAAAACCCAAGGATCAAAAGGTCCCAAGGATAAAAAACCTTTTTGATCTTTGTTGATATATGAAGCAGTACTCTATCATAATTTTATTTTTCTTATTATGAGTGAAGTTGAGCTTTCTTTCATATGTTTAGAATCCATATGCATTGCTTTCCCTGTGAAATGTACATGTCATTTGCTCATTTTTTTCTCCAGAACTTTTGGTCCCTTTATATTGGCTTATTATATCTAAAGGAAATTAGCATTTTTTGGTAGGTTTCAAATTTCTCCTTAGCTTGTCTTTTGACTTAATTTGCCTTTTGTCCATCTACATTACATTTTTTGGGTAATGAAAGGGAAAAAATTTCCAACAACCTAATGTCAAGTGTCTTCCTGCCCGCCCCAGAGGAATCACATGAGGAGATTAAATTTTGTAAAGTTATCTTGAGTGTTTTAAAGAAAATGGCTCTAGAAATATATTAACATTATATGATAGCCATTGTAATTTTAAAATAAGCTGTATGCCTCAAGGATACCAGGCTTCTCAAAATAAAGTCTGTTTTAGCCACACTATTTATAAAATAATTGCTTTCAGAGTGGTTCCTCTTTCAGTGGTACAGTTTTGCTTTACACTTCCATTATGTGCATGTTACACTTTTTCTTGACCATCTTCTATCTTTTAATAGTCCTCCCTGCTTTTTAAATCACATACATCTCCACATTCGTTCTCCCTGTCCCCTAGTATTATTTAAATAAACTTCACTTGGTCCTTATCTGTCAATAATGATTCCCATTACACGGACAATGATGTCAGAGGGCAAAAGAGTGGATGTTTCCTTTCCATCGGGGCAGTTTTCCACCTTTCCCGTGGTAACCCATCCCCTGAGAGATATGTACTTGTGGACACACAAGTACATACACATACACACACAAGTATACAAGTGTTATAGGTTGAACCGTGTCCCTCCAAAAAAGATACGTTGAAGCCTTGGGATGCCTGAGTGCTTCAGTTGTTAAGCATCTGCCTTCAGCTCAGGTCATGATCTCTGGGTCCTGGGATCGGGTCTCACATCAGGATCCCTGCTCAGCGGGAAGCCTGTTTCTCCCCCTCCCACTCCCCCTGCTTATGTTCCCTCTCTGTCTCTCTTCTCTGTCAAATAAATAAATTTAAAAATCTTTAAAAAAAAAAAAAAAGATACGTTGAAGACTTAAGCCCTGGGACCTATGAATGTGACCTTATCTGGAAGTTGAGTCTTTGCAGATACAATCCACTTAAGATGCAGTCCCACTGGAGTAGGGCAGCCCATAATCTGATATGACTCATGTCCTTACAGGAAGAGTGAGACTCACAGGGAAAATGCCATGTAGACACAGACACAAGGGGAAAATGTCAGGCAAAGTCAGAGGTAGGAATGACAGTGCTGTGGCAAGCCACAGATCACCAGAAGTCATCAGAAGCTATGAAGTAAGGATCCTCCCCTGGAGCCTTCACAGGGAGCACGGCCCTGCTCATCCCCTGATTTCGGACTTCGAGCCTCCAGAACTGTGGGACAAGAAACTGCTGCCGCTTCAAGCCACTTAGCTTGTGGGATTTTGTTAACAGAAGCCCTAGGAAGCTAGCACCACAAAGAGGAGCCAGTGAGCATGCCTTCTGGGAGATAACCCTATTCTAATCAATGCTCTAATTGGTAAAAACAAGTGAAACCCATTGTAATTTTGTGTTTCATGACTGATAATAACCAATTACTTCTAACTCACATTGTGGCCAATTTGAATACATCAGTACATATTAATGTCCTCACTGGTAACGAGAGCATTAGGGATAATAAAAGATGATGGAAATGCTTTAATATTTTTCTTTTAGAAATCTAGAATTGAAACTTATGCCACTGGCCAGAATCTCTAAGTTCGATTTCCCTCTCAGTTTTTGCTTGGATTACTCTACTTTGATTTTTAAGTTTTAAACCCAGTTCAAGGAGCAGGCATAAAGAGGAATATCTAAATTCTCATTAAGGTCCGCAGTGGACTCTGTAGTTTATGTTAAACACTGAGCTTACCCAGAGTACTATAATGGGCTCCAAGAATGCAAAAGAAATGATCTGAGCCATCTCGGGGCATCGCTGATAAGCTACATGTTACTAGGCTGGCATCTCAGTCCTGTCAATTTTGTAATTCAGGGAAAAGGGGGAATTGGGGAGGACACAGGTAATAAATTAACTCATGTGTTTATTAATTCATCCCACAAATATTTAGTGTGCCATGAGCAAAGCACTGGGGACACTTCGGTGAACGAGCTGCCCATGGGGCTCTCTGGCCTCATGGCAGGAACTAATGGCATCGCGAATGATTTCCCGGCAACTGTGCTAAGTGCTATGAAGGAAAAGCACAGAATGCCATTAGAACAAACCCTGGAGGACCTTCTTTGAGCAAGTCAAAGTACAGTGAGCTCTCGAGCCCGGCTAGGCATCAGGAGAAGATGGCAGTCATGTGTTCCAATGGGTGGAACAGCATATGATTAAGCAGCCTAATTTATTCAGGGAATGTGAGAGCATCAGTTCATCTGGAGAGGAGCAATGGAGGACAGCATGGGGTAAATGACATGCAGGACCTACAGATTACCTTGTACTTCCCTCCCATGCCCACCAGGCTACCCACCAGCTTCTGGTTCCTCCAAAGTGTATGAATAGGGAAGGTTTTACTTGGCGCGATGCGCCCCAGGGCGAACCCTATGATCCCCACCCTCCTGGTGCTCGTACTGTAGTGTGATACTCTCTGCTATACAGTGAACTGTCTCCCCCAAAAGATACATTGCAGTCCTAAACCCAAATACCTGTGAATGCATAATCTTATTGGAAAATAGGGTCTTTGCTGATGTAATCAAGTTAAAATGTCACACTAAATTAGGATGGGCCCTAATGCAATAGGACTCGTGTCCTCATGAGACCAGGGAAATCTGACACTGAACAGACACAAGAAGGAGGAGGGCCATGTAACCACGGAGGCAGTGACGGAGGTGCCACAGTTACAAACCAAAGAACACCAGGGATTGCTGACAAACTACCAGAAGAAAGGAAAAAGCAAGTCCAGATTCTCACCTATCAGTTTCAGAAGGTGCCTGGCCCCACCAACAACTTGATTTTAGACTTTCAGCCTCCAGTATAGTGAGATAATAAATTTGGGCTGCTTTGAGCCACCCAGTTTGTGCTATTTGGTTACAGCAGCCCTAGCAAACTGATACCGATTTCCCTTGCAGGGGTGGGAGATATGATGTGCTTCTAACCAATGGGATATGGCAAAGGGATGGGCCATCGCCCCCACAATTATAAGACTCTCTTGCTGAAAAACTCATTCTAGAAACTCACTTTCCCTTGTAGGCTGTGAAGAAGCAAGTTACTAAGAGTCCCAAAGTCACAAAAAAACTATGAGGAATTGAATTCCACCAGCAAACGCGCAAGCAGGGAGCAAATCCTTCCCTAGTCTGACCTCCAGATGAGACCACAGCCTGCCTGACGTCTTGACTGCAGCTTTGTGAGACTCTATGCAGAAAATCCAGCTAAGTTGTGCCTGGACTTCCCCCCCTAGACATCGTGGGATAATAAACACATGTTGTCTTAGGCCGTTCTTAATAATTTGTTACGCAGCATGGAAAACTGATATGCTTACATTGTAACACAGCAAACTGACTTTGCATTCTCTCTGGGAATGGGAAATGTTGAAAGCTGACTCTGTGGGGGCTTTCAGGCATGCTTCAGAAGTTCCCGTCACCAGAGACTCTCTTGCAGTTCCCTTGGTGTGGACCAAGCAACTTTTCCTACCAGTTTTTCACAACTCCTTCCTTAGGAATCCAGGGATCACCTCTGGGTTCTTGCTGCTGGGTCCCTCTGGCCAGGACTGAGGTCAGTCTCATGCTACCACCCTCCCTCATGAAGCCGACGTCTGGTCACCAGTAAACCACTCAAAGATCCTTTGACCCAATCATATTTAGGAGGGCAGGCCCTTCCCAACATGGCAGCCCTCTCCTCAGTCCATAGATATACTTCAGCTCTGCTACACAGCAATCCAAAGTTAACAGTTCTATGCTGTCCCTCCAGCAGAAGAATATGAGGATTTGGTCTGTGATATCTATTATGCTGGAAATTCCATCAGAATGGAGGCAGCAGAAGTACCATTTTAACAACTTGTTACTTTTGAGTATTCACAAGTCATAAAACAAAGAAAGATATAATTTAGTGTTAATGCTACTATTAATTTCTAGCTGACATTTAAAAAATTAGCTTGTCAAGACTATGAATCCTATTTTTAAAATAATGATTAAATACCCTCAAACAGATTTATCTATGTATCGCAAGGTGACAGAAGCCAAGGAATCAAAGTATTTTGCATTACTGGGCTCCTGGGTGGCTCAGTCAGTGGAGTGGCTGCCTTCAGCTCAGGTCATGATCCCAGGACCCTGGGATCAAGTCCTGCACTAAGTTCTCTGCTCAGCAGGGAGTCTGCTTCTCTCTCTCCCTCTGCCCTCCTACCCGCTCGCACGTGTTCTCTCTTGTTCTATCTCAAATAAATAAAATAGACATTTTTTTTATCTTCTACACTATTTCAAAGCTCCTATTATGGGTGGAAAAATGCAACACTGCACTATTTAAAATATAAAATTTATTCATTCATTTATTGAACAAATGTTTATTTAGAACATTCTAAGTGAGATTCTATTTTAAACTTTGGTTTTACTTAGCCAGATTGCTCAAAAAAGATGTGTATTTAAGAAGAAAAGTGCATATCAGGTAAAGTTTTAGAATGGCTTATTATTCCAGAATTACCTGAAAAAGCATTGCTGTAATATCTAGACAGGGTCTGCATGATGTCTTTTGAATGCTGGGTCCATGGTGCTATCTTTCTGTAGGTTTTTACACGATGAACAAGTTGAGAACCACCATACTGAAGGGAAAGGGTGTCCCCATGATCTTCATAGAGTTCCTCAAATAACCTAAATCAAAGAAAAATAAACATTACAAAATTTTACCAAAAGTATTACACACATGGTTCAGTTAAGCCACATATGAATTCCTAACAGCCTTTCAAGCAGACTCTTGATGATAAATCCATACGTAAAATATATGCTACAGTAATAGACTAATAAGTAAAAAAAAGTCATAGAAAACACTAAAATGGAAGTTGGAGAAACAAAAACATAAGACATCAAAGCCAGACCAAGGTGATTCTAACCTGACTAAAGGACTCCTAACTTTCTTCAGGCTGCCAAATCAATTTACCTCCCACAACGGAATTTGATGATCTCTTGTCATTGACAGATAAACCATACTCTTTCCTCAGAACACGTTTGAAACCTGTATTTCTCCACGTGCCTGTTAAGATTTTCAGTGCTGTGATATCTGTGGATCTGGCCACTTGGAAATTGTTCATTTTCCTAAAGAGCCTTTATGACTACCTCAGATGACCAATAACAAGCGTCATTGTATTTTCAAGAAAGAGCACTTCACGCAGTGGCACAGATCCAATGGACAGTGAAAAAATGTAAACCTTCATGAAGAATCAATTTTTCATGTATCTTATATTTTTAATTCAAAATGCATGAAGGCACATGACTACTTCTTTCTAATGCAATCTAAGTTTGTTGTTTTGTTGTTTTTTAAGATTTTATTTATTTGAGAGAGAGTGCGCAAGAGTACGCATGAGCCAGGGCAGGAGTGGGGGAGGAAAAAAAGGGGAGAGCAAAGGAGGGGAAGAGAATCTTAAGACAATTCCATGCTGAGCACAGAGCCCACCATGGGGCTCGACTCGATCTCAAAACCCTGAGATCATGACCTGAGACAAATCCAAGAGTCAATGCTCAACTAAGCCACCTGGGCACCCCTGCATTTGTTTGGTAAAAACCCACCAGTTTTGTATTTATCTAAAGCACTCTGGATTTATATAAAGAACATAGTATTTATTCATAATTAACACACACACAAAAATAAAAACCATGGCAACAACACGGAGGTCTTTAATAAAATATTAAAGAATTATTTTGAAAAATGTCTTCCAGCAATGTAATTTTTGAGAAGTTAAAAGAAGAAACAAATTCATAGAAGTCCTTATTATTAATCAGTTTTTCTCTCTGTGATTATCAGCATTCAAAAGGTGGAAAATAAGATTTACCTAACTGCAGGACGCCTGGGTGGCTCAGTCATTAAGTGCCTGCTTTCGGCTCAGGTCATGATCCCAGCATCCTGGGATCGAGTCCCGTACCGGGCTCCCTGATTGGTGGGAAGCCTGCTTCTTCCTCTCCCACTCCCCCTGCTTGTATTCCCTCTCTTGCTGTGTCTCTCTATGTCAAATAAATACATAAAATCTTTAAAAAAAAAAAAAAAAAAAAAGATTTACCTAACTGCGTCTGTATCAAACTGCAGATTCGGCTTGTCGATCAGTCCCAAGGAGTACAACTGGTACGCCAGAGCGCATTTTCCCACCATAAACTGTGCTGTATTGGTGCGGTCTAAACAGTCCACACAGTTGGTTCGAAGAACGCCAGTCTAAACAGAAATACCGTTAAGACTGTCAACCGTTATTCAGGGGCCAAAACTGCTTCTATCCCACTTTAGATGTCCTTCCTTAAAAAACAGAAGAAAAGCTGTAGGCAGGGTATTATTCCTGAACAAACAATGAAGAACACTATAGAAAAGTCACATTTGCTGCTCACTTAAAATTGCTGCACTGGCATCATTACACCTACTAGTCTGTATTTGAATTTTCTTCCTGTGTTTAAAATAAAACAGTGAATGTTTTCCACAAGGACCAATTACTAAAATACATGCTTTTATTCGGATACATCTCCTTTATTGTAAAAACCAAATATTCAGTGGTTGAGGCCATATCTTTCTTAAAGCATACTTATTATATATACATATATTGGGATCGTTTCTGGCTTGTTTTCCTGAAAAGGGTTTTCTCCTTCCCTTTCCCCTTCCTTCCCCCTTCTCTTTGCTTAGCCAACACCCCCTTCTCCCACTCCCTTAAACAATCCTCCCATGTTGTAAAAAGTGATAAGATACTACAAGGAATGTTGAAAGGTCAGTCTACATGCAAATAAGGGATTGTAGTCTGACCAATGCCGATGGTCAGTCTACATGCAAATAAGGGATTGTAGTCTGACCAATGCCGATGGTCAGTCTACATGCAAATAAGGGATTGTAGTCTGACCAATGCCGATGGTCAGTCTACATGCTAATAAGGGATTGTGGTCTGGCCAATGCCGATGGTCAGTCTACATGCTAATGAAGGATTGAAATCTAGCCAATACTGTCTGTTTCCCTTTTGTTAACGACCAATGAAAGTAACTTCCCACTATGTAAATGAAGGATGCTGAGCGAACCAATCAGGGGTATTCCCGCGCGCCAAGTATGCCTTTACATTTGAACTAGCCAATCTACAAACACCAAGTATGCCTTTACATTCAAACCAGCCAATGAAAACTTTGTAACCGTGCTTTTGCTTCTGTACGTATGCTTTCGCTTCCCCAAACCCCATAAAAAGGCCCTGAACTAAGGGCTGGCGCGCGAGTCCTCCTAAGACTTGACCGCCCGCAGGTACCTGTGTCTACTCAATAAACCTCGTGCTGTTTGCATCTGACCAGTGGACTCGGCTCGGTTTTTGGGTCCGGGGGTCTCCTCCTGAGAAGGGGTCCATTCCGGGGTGCTTGGAGCCCCAGGGGGGATCTTTCATTTGGGGGCTCGTCCAGGATTCGAGACCCCCACCCAGGGACCACCGACCCACTGTCAGGAGGTAAGCTGGCCAGCGCTATATTCGTTGTGTTTGTGGTTTGTGGTTGTAGTCGGTTACCTGTAATTTTGCGTGGTGTCTAAGGTTGTGTCTGGATCTGTTATTTGTGATTTGGCGCACGCGTTTGGTTTGGGGTTCTATCGGATCCATTTGTATTTGGCGGGGGCCAGAAGGAGCTGACGGGCTCGGACTTCTCCCTCGCAGCCCTGGAAGACGTTCCAGAGGCATTTGTAGTCCCACCAGGTGGGACATTTGGGTCCTTCAGGACATCTATGCCCTGGGGCAGCGGGGCATTTGGAGCTCGGCCGGTATCGGAGGGATACGCGGCCTTGGTTGGAGAGGGGGAATCCGGACCCCCTGGATCTCCATTTGAATTTTTGCTTTCGGTTTTACGCCGAAACCGCACAGCGCGTCTGGTTGTTGTGTGTCTGAGTCTAGTGTTTGTCTCTGTAATAATAACCCTTTTTGTCCTTGAGATTATGGGACAGACAGTGACTACCCCCTTAAGTCTGACCCTTAGCCACTGGGGCGACGTCCAGAACCGAGCAAACAACCAGTCGGTGGAAATACGGAAGAAGAAATGGGTCACCTTTTGTTCCTCCGAGTGGCCCACTTTCAATGTCGGATGGCCGCGCAGTGGCACTTTTAACCTTGATATTATTTCTCAGGTGGAAGCCAAAGTTTTCAGCCCTGAACCCAACGGACACCCCGATCAGTTACCCACCAGCCCACTTGGGATGACTGTCAACAGCTGTTGCAGACTCTGCTGACCTCGGAGGAAAAGCAGAGAGTCCTCCTGGAAGCCCGGAAAAACATACCGGGCGACGATGGGCGACCAACCCAGCTGCCCAATGAGATCGACATGGCCTTCCCCTTAACCCGCCCAAATTGGGATTTCGCCACACCTGCAGGCATCAGATCAAGAACCTTGAGCCCCGATGGAAGGGACCCTACACCGTACTCCTGACCACCCCGACGGCGCTAAAAGTCGACGGCATCGCGGCGTGGATCCATGCCTTCCATGTAAAACCAGCTCATCTGGGACCAGACGAACCGACAACATCCGATCTCAAGGAGGAATGGCGAGTTCGACGCACTCAAAACCCGCTAAAGATAAGACTCGTGCGATCCTAACATTGACTATCCTTGTTCTGGGCATTCCGAGCTCCCATGGGTCCCCTCATCATGTAAAACAGCTCACCTGGCAGGTCCTGTCTCAAACAGGACAAGTAATTTGGAACACCTCTCAGCAGCATGCCCCATTCACTTGGTGGCCTAACCTATACCCCGACATTTGTAAATTAGCCATGGGAGCTCCAGCCAACTGGGATATAGAAAATTACTTTGACCTACAGAAGCCGCCTTCACAACCGTCCCCCCAGGGACGACTCGGGTTAGATCCTTGGGGAGGCTGTGGGGATTGGAGTCAACGAAGTATGTTAAGGACACTCACCTTCTATGTATGCCCCGGGTTTCACAGACCCAGAGAATGGACCTCATGCAGTGGGGCATCCCACTTTTACTGTCACAACTGGGGCTGCGAAACCACTGGTGACACTTATTGGAAGCCCACCTCAGGTTGGGACTACATCACCGTAACGGCGAATTATTCCCACGCCAGGAGCAGCCCCAAGTGGACACAAAACCCAGCCTGTCAAAATCAGTGGTGTCACCCACTCAAAATAGCCTTCACCGAATCAGGAAAAAAACAACTTAATTGGGTAAAGGGATATACCTGGGGCCTCAGATTCTATAAAGAATGTTATGACGACGGCCTAACGTTCACTATAAAGCTTTCTATAGAAACCCCAAGAGCCGCCATAGGACCCAATCCAGTTCTCGCCTTACCGCCCCGAGGCCCCCCCAAAGGTTAAGGTTAACACCAAGACCAACACCACTTTTAACCCCAGCGACTTCCACAGCTATACAAACCAAAAAGACCCCCGAAATACCCGGAACAGGAGACAGGCTTATCAACCTAGTGAGAGGGGCCTACCAGGCACTTAACCTCTCCAGTCCTGAGAGAGCAAACAATTGCTGGCTATGTCTTAATCCAAGCCCTCCATACTATGAGGGCATAGCCCTCTCTGCCAACTATACTAACTCCACTGCCCCCAACGCTATATGCCATGGCCAAGATCATCGCTTAACCCTCTCACAAGTTTCAGGAGCAGGGCTGTGTATAGGCACCCCGCCTCTTCATGTTAAAAAAACACTCTGTAATTCGACCCATAAAATATGGGCTAGCTCCTATTATTTGATCCCACCCAATGGAACCTATTGGGCATGTAACACAGGCTTAACCCCTTGTGTATCTGCTGCTGCCTTAAACCAGACTACTGATTATTGTGTGTTAGTTCAACTATGGCCTCGAATAACCTACCACTCAGATGAATTGGTTCTTAGCTACCATGAATGGAGTGATCTCAGCCGAGTAAGGCGTGAACCTGTCACCCTAGTCACCCTAGCTATGTTATTGGGGGCAGGAGGCATTGCCGCCAGAATCGGTACAGGGGCAACCGCCCTGGTCTGAACAGACCAATACCTACTTCTACATCATGCTATGAATGAAGACCTTAGGGCCTTAGAACAGTCAGTTCGGGCCCTCAAGGAATCCCTAACCTCCCTGTCAGAAGTGGTGCTACAAAACAGAAGAGGCTTAGACTTACTGTTCCTAAAAGAGGGTGGCCTTTGTGCTGCTCTCAGAGAAGAATGTTGTTTTTTTTGCCGACCAGACTGGAGTAGTAACAGAAACTCTAGATAAATTGAAGGAAAGGCTAGATAAGCGTAAAAGAGACTTTGAATCTCAACAGTCTTGGTATGAAGGAGTTTGGAATCGTTCACCCTGGTTTACTTCCCTAATAACCTCCTTAATAGGACCTTTAATGCTCTTAATGTTAATTCTAACATTCGGGCCATGCATCATTAACAGGTTAACCCAATTTATAAAAGATAGATTGTCGCTTATCCAAACCATGGTATTAACCCAACAATATCATGCAATAGGGCAGCGGGAGATTAGCCCCTAGTAAAGTAAAAGATTTTACTCGGGCCAAAAAGAAAATGGGGGAATGAAAAGGGTTTTCTCCCTCCCTTTCCCCCTCCTTCCCCCTTCTCTTTGCTTAGCCAACACCCCCTTCTCCCACTCCCTTAAACAATCCTCCCATGTTGTAAAAAGTGATAAGATACTACAAGGAATGTTGAAAGGTCAGTCTACATGCAAATAAGGGATTGTAGTCTGACCAATGCCGATGGTCAGTCTACATGCAAATAAGGGATTGTAGTCTGACCAATGCCGATGGTCAGTCTACATGCAAATAAGGGATTGTAGTCTGACCAATGCCGATGGTCAGTCTACATGCTAATAAGGGATTGTGGTCTGGCCAATGCTGATGGTCAGTCTACATGCTAATGAAGGATTGAAATCTAGCCAATACTGTCTGTTTCCCTTTTGTTAACGACCAATGAAAGTAACTTCCCACTATGTAAATGAAGGATGCTGAGCGAACCAATCAGGGGTATTCCCGCGCGCCAAGTATGCCTTTACATTTGAACTAGCCAATCTACAAACACCAAGTATGCCTTTACATTCAAACCAGCCAATGAAAACTTTGTAACCGTGCTTTTGCTTCTGTACGTATGCTTTCGCTTCCCCAAACCCCATAAAAAGGCCCTGAACTAAGGGCTGGCGCGCGAGTCCTCCTAAGACTTGACCGCCCGCAGGTACCTGTGTCTACTCAATAAACCTCGTGCTGTTTGCATCTGACCAGTGGACTCGGCTCGGTTTTTGGGTCCGGGGGTCTCCTCCTGAGAAGGGGTCCATTCCGGGGTGCTTGGAGCCCCGGGGGGATCTTTCATTCCAAGTGATTCTAATTTGTTCTTTTCCCATTTCTGTTTATGTTTTAATTTCCAATAATAAAATCTATCTTATGTAGAAAAAATCCACAGATCATTATTATTTTAGCTGCGCATCACTTGTAAGAGTTAAATACTGGCAGTTAGGCTTTTAAAAATCATTTCCAAACAGTTAATAATTTTTCATTAAATAAGAAGTATCTCTCTCTCATGGCTGCTTTCAGAAAACATCATACACTGCAAATAGATTCTCTGTATTATTAATAGAGTAGCATCTATACCTGAAGGCGACCAGCGCGAATCACACATCCTCCTAGTTCATTCCACCTGTGTTTAAAAATAGATGTTTAAGAAAAAAATTTAATAGCATAATCTATATTCATTTTTGGTTCCAGCTCTTTATAAGGAATCAAAGGAATAGGGCTGAATGCGCCAAAATAATCAACTGACTCTGCTTACTTTCATTCTTTCTGGTGAGTGAATATGCAAAGAACTCCGAAGGAAGGCTCTCCATGCTCTCTTTCCTCACGGAGGCCCAGGAAAGAAGCATCTTATCTTGCCCCAGAGTCCCACACCCAGGCATTTGTCTCCCATGTTCAACCAAAATCCCTCTTGCTTTCATTTAAGCCCATTTCCTGTCTGGTTTCTACAGACATGAATAGTAATCGCAGGGCATTGAGCTTTATCCTTCTCCCCTCAACAGTCAGCCTCTCTCCCTCCTCCCGCATTTCCTCGTGGAGCTCTGCTGCATTCCTTTGGCTGCTTTTGCAGATATCCTTATTATTGTCCTTCCTACTTATTTTCTCCACGTGCTAAGGAATGCCTGGGAATGTGTTCTAAGCAATATATAATGATATTGAGATTTTATTTTAATGATTTAAAGCATTTTAATGATTTAAAATATTTTAAGTTCTTAAAATACCTTCATTATTTTAGAGAAGGTTCAGTTCAGAAGACCGTTCACACCACAGGCCTGGCTGCTATGCTCAGAAAGGCCTGCTTATATGGTTGGCCCTTGGTTGACATCTGGGAACTTGAGTTCCCACCATTCCCAGATGGACGAGTGGTTCACTGTTCCTAAACTGTCTGTTGAAACAATATAGTTTTGCTGAACATCCTTGTTCCTTCTGGAAGTCAGGAAATTTGGTATGTGCCAAGCAAAAGCTGCCTAGGGGACCAGACTCCAATGAAAAACCCTGGCACTGAGTATCTCATCATCTCCTCTGGTTGGCAATGTTTTACCCATTCTGTGACAACAAGCTGCTGGGGGGAATTAAGCATGTTGTGTTAGACTCCATTAGGAGAGGACTCTCAGAAAGCTTTACCTATTTCCTCTGGACTTTGCCACACATGCCTTTTCCCTGTGCTAATTTTGCTTTGTATCCTTTGACCTTAATAAATCACAGCCATGAGTACGACAATATGCTGAGTGCTTTGAGTTTCCTAGTGGATCCCTGAGCCTGGGAATGGTCTTGTGGACCACTGTCACAAGTACAAATTATGACAAAAACCAGCTTCTAGTTTCATTGATGCGTTCTACTGTATCTCTGGTTTCTACCTCATTGATCTCAGCTCTCTATATATATTGATCACACTATACAGTTGGTAGGATTTTTTTTGCTTTTTTTTTTTTTTAACCATTATAGTTAACTTTGTAGCTGAAAATAAAATGCTGGGGATATATAATATCCGATCCTAAAAAGATAAATAAAACATGATCCTTGATCTGAAGAAACTCACAAAGTAGTAATAATGAAAGATCTGTGAGAAAATAACTGTAATACAATGATAAACAATATTTTCATTAAAATGTTAGTATTCAGTCAATGGAAAAAAAATTCCTGCTCCTATTTAATGCTGAAAAATAGGATTCACTGCAGAAAACTTCACTTTACAGAAATATTTTATATAATGTTTGTTCCATGAAGTAAGAGATAAAGACTCCTCAGCCTCCATCTCAAGATACATGACCAGAGGAAGTCCTGTTCCCACAGTGAATGCTCATTCCACAATAACCTGAATGTCTTGTCTGTCCCAATAAATTCATCCATCTTTCAAGTAGTACAAATTGCTCATATTTAGAATAGTTATCCATGAGAGCAAAATGTTTGATTTCAGTTTTTAAATACCATACGTACTTTTCATCTGGCCGCAAGATGCTACAGTAAGAATCAGGACGGTTTACAAAGAAACCCGTTTTCTTCACCACGCTCTCTGCAATCACGTTAAGTCGATCAAGGACATTACACAGCTTGCTGATGACAGGAGCAAGAATGAGAAAAGTGAGAAGAATCCATTTAATATATATTTACTCTTTATATCTGAAGCAAATAGAGTCAATAGTAATGATATTCATGGATTTAATTTTTAAAATCTCTGGTTTGTATCCAACAGGAACACTGTAATAATTAGTTTCTATCGTATAATGTATACTCGGTAACGAACAAGATTTGGTGCAAAGAGACATGTAGGGCCCGCATCAGCTCTTGGCAAGCCTTAATCTTGGCACATTACATCCCCTGGAGAGCTTTTCCCAAAGCCTTTCACTACTTAAGAGTCCCAGCAGTCAAGTCAATATGCATTCACAGGATGACTGTGAGGAGTGTGTGATAATACAGTGGAGGTGGCAGAGGAAGAAAACCCTGGAAAATAAATACAAATGGTGCCCACCTGTGATCAGGCTTAGAGGCGAGGAAAATGTGTGCATATGTGTGTGTGAGGTGGGCATGGGTATCTAACTACACAAAATGATTCGGAAAAAAGCACAATGAGTTACAGTGCAAAACAAGCCAGTAACATTAAAAATATGAACGAGACCTCAAAATAAACCTTGTATTTCTATGATGCCTGGGACATGAGTAAAAGGAGAAGGCAAGGTTAAAGAACAGAGGTCCCTTGGATGATATGTTTTGAGTCAGCTCTTGACAGGTAAAGGAGGGGTGGGAAAGTACCCCAGAGAGTTGGGGGTCGCGAGCAACAGGGACAGAGGCTCAGGAATGGGACCCCGGCAGCCACACTGGGAGCTGAGCACACAGTTTCAGTTTTCAGGAACAGATTGGCCCCAGAACAAAGAAAAAGTTATTACATTCTGGAACCAACCAGGCGATGGGGCTTTAACACTACACTAAGGAGTCTGGATTTACTACCAACACTCAGGAGTTACTGCAGGTTTATCCACAGGTGAGATCGTCTGAAAGTGGCGTCTGAGAAAGTGATTAAACAGGGGGACAGGATGAAACATGGAAAAGTGAAGCCAATGCCTGTGAGGGAAAAGTCGTGGAACAGGGATGTCCTGAAGTGACCAGCTACCTCAAAGAGAATGTCCAAGTGATACGAGTCATGGGCAAAAAAAAAAAAAAACACCAAAAACAAAAAACAGAAAACAGAGTCTGGTCAATTAATTGAAGCACTCAAATTATACATCAGTAGCAAAACAGCCCCTCAAGCAGATTCATAAAGGAAATTAAAAGAGAACATTCATTTTATTTTTTTTAACATCTTATTTATTTTCAAGAGCAAGCAAGCTAGCAAGAGAGAGCATGAGCAGAAGGGAGTGGCAGGGGGAGAGGGAGAAGCAGAGTTCCCACTGAGCAGGGAGCCTGATGTGGGGCTTGATCCCAGGACCCTGAGATGATGATGAGCTGAAGGCAGATGCTTAACCAACTGAGCCACCCAGCTGCCCACATTAACTTTACCACAGAGATCAGTTTCCTGCTATTTTACATTACAAGAAAAGGATAATGCCAGAACCAAACATATGAATATCTACTCACCTTTTGGTGTACTTGGCCATATCCCAAGGGATATAAATAATCATGTGTTCAGGAGGCAAAAACTGGTTGAGGTACGTCACAGCGGCTACAAGCTCTTCACTCAGAATTCTCTCGTGCTTTCGTTTCTCTCGTTCCTTTATCAAAAATTAAACATTTTCAGGGTTCTAATTACCTCAAATCAGAGGAAGAGACTTTTAACAGTTTTACTTTTCAGCTAAGACAAAAAGCCAAAGTCTTAAATATATGAAATAAAACTTAAAATAAAAATAATATAAATGCAGAGAAATAAATGCTTTGTTGAATTAAAATCAACAGATAATTAGCTTCAAAAATTCCAGGAGATAAGATTTCTTTTTAGTAACTTCCTGGAGCCTGAGAATCCCAGTTCACCTTCCTGGGGCTGGTCTACATACTCCACACCCCACTGTAGCAGAGGACAACTCCCCAAGGACCAGAAGAAAGAAACCCCCAACTTCAGCCAGCTAAGGGTCACCAAAATCAACTGGGTCTGGACGGATAATCCCTCAGCTGGCTGAGTGTGCTTTGACAGCCTATAGGCATTCTTAAATTTGACTCTCACAAAATCCCCTGTGAAGTAGCCAAGGCAGGCCCCTTCCCCTTCTCCCCCTTTTACACTGTGGTTGAATGAGGTTAAGAGGTGTTCATGAGAATCTTACCTTCTGCCTCCCTGCCTGCTGTATACCCCATTACATATCACACGCTTCTCATTCGAGAGCTCTCGGGCTGCTGCCTGCTAGCCACGCAGCCTTTGGCAAAGCTCTCAACTTTCCTAGTTCCTAGTTTCCTAGGCCTCTATTTCTTCATCTATAAAATGGGGCAACAATAGTATCTTCCTCACAGCAAAAATGTGAGGCTTAAAAGTGATAAAACATGATCATCTCTTCTCAGAGCATCTGGCACATGGGGACTAGTCATCAAAACTAACTCCTTTTATTGTTATCCTGTTCAGGACTTCACTTAGAGACAAGGAAAAACAGTTCAGTGATAGTAACACTGACATGGTGTGGAGGCACTACGGCTGGCATCAAAATGGGTCTCCGCTGTTTTCAATCATGGTGATTAGCTATCAGTTGTCATGCATTTAATTAGCTAACCGCTGTGGAAACAAAAAGGGTATCTATTTTGCACAGCTGAGTAAACCAAATGGGAGGAATTAGAAAAGAATTGATTAAGAAGCATAAATCAGTTTAGAACGAACATGTAGTTAGCTTTTTATATCTGAGAGAATTAAATATCTGGAATTTTTCTCAAAAGCCCTTCAAATCAACTAAGGGAAATAAAATCTTTTTGAAATTTGATCAAATCTGACATTTCATGAGATGGGGAGAACAGGTTATCCAATCAACCATCGGTCATCTCTGAGGAATTTGCTCTGTGCCCCATCTGACTGTCGGGGGTTAGCGTTAGTAAGCCAACCTCCTTTGGGGCACAGACCCCTGCTACAACCAAATGAAAACATCACACACACAAGCGGTTTTGCATATCATCTCAAGGGTTCAGAGACTCCCCCAGTGACCATCCAGGGTCCTCAGACTAAAAACCTCCAAATAGTTATGCCTGATTACAGATTGACTTTCTATTGATTCCCCAGTAACAGCACTGAAGGCACAGGTGGGGATTGTGGCAAAATGTCAACCAGCGCCTCAAACTTCCATAACAAGGGAAGTGAGGGGTGGGGATATTCACAGCACATGGTAAGAGAGAAAAGAAATCAAGGGAAATATTTCACTTTAGTGACTTCATATGGAGGTGGAAAAAAAAAGTGAAGATCCCTCAGTATCATTCCACACACACAAATGCGTTCTTGGACGCTAATCACAAGTTAATATTTTTTCCGACTGAACTGAATAAACACCTTCTTTTGTCCTATGAATAAAATAACTAATGACAAAGACAATAACAACAAAAACCCTTTCCTTTCCATTCCGCAAAACAGTAACTTAATCTCTAAACTATTTTCTAGTTAATATCCAGTTATTGCCAGGATTTTTTTGACAATGGAATGATAAACAAGTATAATTTCTAAGTCCGCCGACTAGCCTTTAAAGATTAAAAAATAAATGCACATTTGAGAAACCTGGGCAAGAACCCTTTACAACCCCATGTATTGGATATAATTTTTTGAATCTATGTATTTAATGCAGAATTACTTCAAGCATCCTAGACTGAATCTCCATTTAGCCATAGCTTTTAACAGCAGCATAAGGACTTTGTAAAACGCGAAGCAAAGTCAGTGTTCCCTGTTTCGGTGAATGGCATCACCATCCAGCCACCTGAAGTCACCAGCAACCTGGGAGTCAAGCCGGACCTCTCCCTCTCCCTCCTCTCACAGCCAGCTCATCGCCCAGTCTCTGCCCTCCGCATGCTTCTGTCCATCTCTACCATACCACCCCAGTTTAAGCCAGGGCCACCCCTTCCCTGGACAATTAGAATAGCCTCCTATGGGGTCTTCCAGCCTTCTTTAACCTTGTGCCTATCCACATGTTCTCTTGAGGTCAGCATAGTCTTTTTAAAATGTAAGTCTGATCACAATCCTCTTACTCATGGGAAACCTTCAGCGGTTTCCCATTAAACTCTAAAGATAAAGACCAGACTCATCGACACACCCTACAAGGCTCTGCATGGTCCGGCCAGAGCTATCTCCTCAGCCTCATCCCACAATGGTGCCCTATCACCTCTCTGGCCCTCATCGTCAGGACCCCTACCATACATGGCTTTTCCTTCCCGAAACGCACCATATCCCCTCTCCTGATCCAGGGCCTTGGAACCCGCAATTCTGAACTGAATACTATTTTCTCTCTTCTTGGCCTAGTTAATGCCTCTTCCTTCAGTCTGCACGGCCTGATCACCTCCTCAGAAACTTCTCTCCCATTATAAGCTCTCATGTGTTGGTACGTCTGCATCACTTCACCATCTCCTCCATTAGACTGTCAGCTCTATGAAGGCATGAGTTGTTTCTATGACTGCCACGGCACAAAGGAAACCTTTGAGAAGACTTGTTAAATAATGAACTAAACGGACATAGGATTCCTTGTTTTTTGTTTAAACTGAGTTACATTTATTAACCAACCTCTCAGAATAATCTCACACTATTAAGCTGTTGACCACTGCTACAACCGTAACATAACAATACCCTTGGTTTCGGGGTTTTCTTGGCTGTGGACAGAAATCTCTTCAATGCACGTGGTGGCAACAGATATGGAAACAATTTTTATCTGGTTTCCTTGTCTCCATTCTAGGCTGTTGACCCAAGGGCCTACTCACGTACATGAGATCTACTGACCAGACAGTGTACTCTCACAAAGAAGCACAGAACTGTAAGGCCAGGCCACCACTTTGTCCACCTTGTTCTTAAACCACCCCAGTTTCTGACTCCAGCCTTCAGATCTTTTTACTGCATGTAACCTTCCTAAGAGATCTCTGATTGTCAAGGGAATGGGTTATATCAAGGCTAGGCTGTGACTCTGTAATCTCCATGCTTCCTTCTCCAGGCTGTCTTGGAAACTAAGGCAGAACTTCACTCATCTCCAGTTCACCCAAGGAAATCAGAAGACTAACAGCATCGCTTTCTTCCCTTGGAAACATACTGCTGCTTCTCCCTAGGGAAGAGGCCACACAGAACCTAGGCCAATGGACAGTGGCTTAGACGGTCAGACACAGTGCTCTGTCACAACACGGAAAATCTAGAAACCTCTCCTCTGGGGAGAGGTAAACAAGCTTGTAAACCCCTTTGTGCTGAGGAAAAATATTCCTCCATTTCATAACTAAACAGATGGACACATCATACCTTCACTAAATTCAAGATGATGATGGGGGAGCCAAACCTTTGAAGCATCTGGTCAAAGTGAAGGGCAGCCACGTGTGCAAATGGATCTGCCTGATCCACTAAGGGGGATAAAAAGGATGAATAAATACCAGAATGGAAATCATAAAGCAAGAATAAGAGAAGTATAAGGTCTTGTTTTCTTTTTTAACGTTCAAAGAAATGCAATTCAACTAATCTAGTCGTTTTACTTCCCAAGTTCTCTTGAGCTTATCAGATACTCACTTGTCACATATTTACTGATTTTGACTGACTCCCACATTTCTGAAGTAAAATACAATTTACTAGCAGCCAAAATTAAAGAAAAATTATGTTATGAAATAAAATAACAAAAGTCTTTCTTCTAAATTATCTACTTTCCAGTACTAAAACTTTGTTAGGATTTAAGAATTCATGGATTTCTCTAATACTGCATCATCTCAAAGTATGGGTAAAGAAGAGTTTTTATTATTTATTTATTTACTTATTTTGGAGCAGTCTTTTTAATAGTAACTCTTCTATTAAAAAGAATTTTGGAACACTGAAAAAAAATTCCAAAAAAAATTAAATTAAATTAAATTTTAAAAAACCTGAAGTTCTCTTTAAACCTAAAACAAAACATTATAGAATTCTTGAAAGAATTGGTTATACCTTATGCTCTACTTTGAAATGGTAGTAAATATAGTGGAATTGATATTTTAATCAGTGGCTGAAATCTGCAAGCATCAATGTAGTTCTTTTCTGGATTTATGGTGAATTAAACTAAGGTCTAGGGGTGCCTGTGTGGCTCAGTGGGTTAAGCCTCTGCCTTTGGCTCAGGTCATGATCTCAGGGTCCTGGGATTGAGCCCTGCATTGGGCTCTCTGTTCAGCGGAGAGCCTGCTTCCCCCTCTCTCTGCCTGCCTCTCTGCCTACTTGTGATCTCTCTCTCTGTCAAATAAATAAATAAAATCTTTAAAAAACAAACAAACAAAAAAACCTAAGATCTACACTTAGTACTATATTCATGTAAATATGGTCACTTTAAGTAATAATTCTCTCTGACAAAATATAGTAAATATATGAATGCAAATGGACCTGCAAAAAAAGAAAAAAAGACTGCTTCAAAAAATAAATACATAAATAAATAAATAATAAAATTTTAAAATCTAAAAAAAAAAAAAAGACTGCTCCACGCACATGTAATAGGTGGTTTAGGCATCATAGTTGAAATGTCCTGAGACCAGTATAAAGGAACGGATCCTCTAACTTGGACATAAGAAGAGTAACTTCCTGCAGTAAAAGACATCACAGAAGCATCACAGAGTATTTGTTCTGTCTCCACTTCATTTGCAACATCGCCCTGAAAAGAAAGGTGGCATTTAAAGATATTTTATGTTCTTAGAATTTTTTAATGGAAAAAAATTTCCAAGTATACAATGAAATTATAATTCCCTTTCTTAGAACACTTTAAAAGAGGTAAATGTTGATCAATATTCAATGTGCACATTAGGAAAGGAAAACCATTAAAATGCAACAAAGGAAGGCAATTAAAAATAGCCCAGAGTAGACTAGGAAAAAATAAAATTAAATAGCTAATAATACAAGTAGCAGACAGAGAACAGCTTGAGTGATATAAATGGCAGAGAGGGAGAGAAAAGGAAAACAATTACATGAAATTATACAGGAGGTTAGGAAGACTAGCACAATACAAAACTTCAATTCTGAAGACTAGGGAGGAAGGAAAGGACAATAGAGTGAGATTCAAATAATGCCTGATGGACAGAAGGGAAAAAAAGGTCTAGAGTTAGCTTGGCTTATAAAAGTACAGACGGATATGACAAAGAATAATTTCAGAGGCATTAATAATATGTCTGCTTAATTATCCATAAAATACTCAAAAATAAGTACCATAGCAAAATTGTGATTTTTCTCAGTGCACCAGTCATAACTATTTTCATTGTTGATACAATTTTAAGAACAATGTTGCTATTTTAACCCAGGATTAAAACCCAATGTCTCACTCAATCTGTCCACTCGATCGCACATCTGGGTAAGACTCAAGCTGTCTACTGCAAATAGAGATGAAACACTTGGAGTAGAGGACATGACTGATGGAAGGATAGGACTTCTGTCATGGTTATTTTCCAGGGCCGAGAAGACTAAGACCCTGCCCGGAGCCAAACTAAAGTAGAGGTGGCAGTAGGGGGGAGGGGGTTTCCATGCCTCGCTCTACTTTGTCTTCTCATCAAAGATGCGTTTCCACTGAGTGCTCCCCTCCCCTTACTCCTCCAATGGAGGCGCTTTGCTATTTTAGTCACTACACTAAATATGCACTACGTTTTTTCATATCTTACAGAAATGGCTCAGCCTCCAAAACATGAGACATGTCATAACTCCCCAAGGCAATCCAGAAGTCGCTCTAAGATAGCTGATTTTTCAGAACCTCTGTATACTAGTCACATTCCTCACAAGTGTCAGATACCCTGGAGCATTAATTAGTCTCTTGATCACATCCCAAACTAAGAAATGCCACTTTCTAGAATTCCACTTGGCTACCTCCATCAGCAAGGCTGATGTGAAAGGTTAGGACGTCAGCAGTGCCGCTGCTTCTGCATCTTACCTCACAGTTGGCGCCCCTCTTGAGAAAGCGGGTCCCCGCAAACTTGCTGGACCTTCTAGCTATTAGAGTCACGTAGACGGGTCGTCCGTAGATCAACAGCTCTTAGAAATCAAGTTAAAGTTATTTGAGCATTCACACCGAACCGCCACACCCCACCAAGAGAATCATTAGACCTTAAATATGCATTTAAATATAGCTTGTCCAGAAGGTTAAAGAACACCCAAAAGTTCCACCCAAGAATGGAACAGCGTTGGGTCTAACTGTTCTTCCAAATGAGGCAGGTATTAAAGCAAAAACAGGCCACCCTAAGGAGTGGTTTCCATGCATTTCAGATGAAACAGTAAAAAGGTGTCAGGTTCGTGGCCAAGGGAAGGCCTGGTCTCTCCTTATTGCCAACTAAAGGATGTAAACAAGTACAATTAATCCTTCTTTGGTCTTCAGAGATCATACACCGTTCAAAGAGAGCAATGCCGCTTAACAGGGGGTTAAATAGGAAGCAATACATCGTACTTAGGGAATGGAGTATGTGTAATACTGGAAAAGTTCCCCAAATGTGTCACCTAACTACAAAAACTAAACACTGAATTACTGAACCAATATACAGCTTATTGATTATGTCGCCTTATTTAGTTTTCTGAGCCTCAGTTTCATCTTCTGTAAAATGGTGTAAGTACTAGTAAAGTAACTAACTTTATGAGGTGGTTGGGGGGACTAGGTTAGGTAACGTGTGTAAACCAGTGCCTGTCCTACAGTAAATGCTGACTATACAGCAATTTCTTTTACCATCGTAAAGACTTCCACAACTCATTAAATGCTTGATAACTAGGAAACTAGTTTCATCATCTAAGCTAATGAGCTTTAAAATTTAATCCATGGTGCTATTCGCTATTTTTAAAAACACAAACATTTACTGTGCTTAATACAGGTTTGGCCCTGAGTTAGCTCTTGAGGATACAAAACAGTTTAGAACTGCCTCTTGGAAAATACCTTTAGAAACTGTAACACATTCTTTTTGGTGTCCTTGGTGGTGAAAACTTTGTGTTCTTTCCAGGTACATTTCACTTTTGGCAACAGAAAAGGTAATTCAGGGCTAAATCTCATTATTCAGTAAACAAACCAAGCAGATACTAATACTCACTGCTTGGAAATTATTATAAATTAATGAGCCTGACTTGCAAGTTCGGGGCATAAATCTTACTCATCCTCATTTTAAACTTCCTTTGTGTCAGCATCTAGCCTCTCTTCTCCCTCATGTGCCGTAAAGAGGATGCCATAGGTACTTTTTAGGACTGATCTCTCTAGCTATACCCCTTGATCCCACTCCTCCCAAAAGTCCTAGTGCAAAATATGCATGATCAAATTTACTCATTTAATGATCTCAAAACAACCACTCCTTTACAATTTTCACCATAGGTCCTAAAAAACCTAAGACACAAGAAAGAATGTCAACTGGAAAACAAGCTAGGTGTACAAATGCCCTACGTGATCTCAAAAAGGGACAGGAAAAAACGAAATACTACGCGTAGAAAGTAAATACTGCCTCTCTAAGCCTCGTAGCATAACAGCACTTTCTGGAAAGGTTTCAACCATAGTGACAAGTTAAGTAAAAGGGAACAAAAGTATTTATAAAATTGAACTCAAACTTAACCTAAGGTTCAACCTGCATCTACTAAATCTCTTATGTCCCTTTCCAATCCAGGCCTTTCTTACATTATGCCTGAACCACAGCAAACTCTTACTAACTCATGTGCCCTGTTCTGGTCTCATTTTATTTAATCCAACTTGAAAACAACTGTCAACTCAACCCTCCTAAGTACTCCCCTCTACACTACCCTCTTGAAAAAGCTTTTCAAAAGTTCAGGCACCAAACCCAGAATGCTTACTTAGTCTGACCACCAATGCAATCTGGTGACTAACTACCCCACTACCCACTAGGTTGTACTTCCCAAGGATTTTACACCCTAAGGCAGGAGAAGACTCCCATGAACTTTTCTACCCCTACACTCATCGTGCTTTCCCCACCTCGGAGCTTGCTGCTTGCTCCCTGCTCAGGTCTGACTTTTGCTTAGAGCTCAGGCCAAGCCTGACTTTTCCTAGGAGCCTGCCCTGTCCTCCCCACCTGTCAGTGATTCTGCTCCTCCTCTCAGAAATGATTGATACTTATGGTCTCTACCACTTCCTAAGCACACAGCATTTCTCTGTTGTTTATCTCTCTGTGTACATAAGAGATCTGTTTAAATGGTCTGTATTCCTCTGTATTCCTGATATCATCAGTAAGTTTTCCTGTTGGGTGTAGAGAATGGTAATGAATAATCTTATAATTCGTGTACAGTCTTCTACAGATTGACACAGCTTAAGTTTAAAAATATATACCTTAGTTTTTTTTAAAGAAAGGATACTTGACTGCCCACAGAACCCATGAATAATATACAACAGCCAGTCACGATGCACAGCATTTTTAATTATATCCAGAAGTTCACCGTTCCACACGTACTTCATATAAGGCTCACTAGAGATCCCAAATACACCTGAAAAATAGAAGTCGGTACCAGAAATATAAGGAAATGGTCTATACTCCTCTTTAAGTTCTAAAGTTTTTGTTTTTAACTTCAAAATAAAATGTCTGATTAAGAGCATTGTCATTTTCAGTGGCTATAACTCATATTATCACCCAGAACACTGTGCTGATTCTGTACAAAGTAAAAGAATAAACATATTTTTCTGGTTTGTGGGAGTTTTTAACCTAAGAGAAACGTAGGGAAATGAAGGACACACGGACAAATACATGACCAATGCCGAGAGAGAGCACCAGGCAGCGGCTGGGAGCGCTGCTCTGGGGGTGCCAAGCGCCTGGGTCCAAACCTGGCCCTGCCTCTCATCAGCAGGGTGGCAGTTGGGACCAAGAGTGCTATCTGCTACCGCAATGTCCATTTCATACATCTGTACCTGTATCACGTGGTTGTTGTGAAGACCATAATGAAGGTAATGCACAAAAATTGCTTTGAACATGCCTGGTGCCTTACTGATACTTCTGTAAGTGGGAGTTATCACCCTATCAGGCCTTTTCTATACGAAGAAATTAATTTCATCAAATGTGATTTTAGCATATCCAGATATACTTATTAAACATCAATGAGTTTTACAAAACATATAAAGGGCAAAATGAGAACTAAGTACGTTTTTGATTATGGCTTAAAAGACTGTAAGAGTGGGACGCTGCGGTGGCTCAGCCAGTTGTGTGTCCAACTCTTGATTTCAGCTCAGGTCATGATCTCAAAGTCCTGAGAGCAAGCCCTGGACCAGGCTCTGAGCTCAGTGGAGTCTGCTTGAGGAATTCTCTTCCTCTTGCTCCGCCCCTCCCCCTGCTTATGCCCATTCATTCTCTCTCTCTCTCTCTCGAATAAATAAGTAAATGTTAAAAAAAAAAAAAAAGACTAACAGTTCTGAATAGCAGGCTGTTCTTCTTCTCAAAACATAGTATGTTAAGAGTGCTTATATATTGTGACAAATACACTTGGTTTGAGTCATAAAAATTGAACCTCCTCTGCCCTTTCAATGCTTTACACAGAGCACGAATAGTACACTGGTAAGTGGCAAAGACAGTCTGTCTTTGCCACTTATCAGTCTTCGTGAGCTCTGGCAAGCTACTTAACATCTCTGAACCTCAATTTTCTGAATTGTAAAATGATACTACTATTCACTTCAGAGATATGTTCAGATTATATAATACATGCAAAGTGACTAATACACTGCCTGACATGGTACAGACTTTATAACAGATGTATTATTTTCCTTTTCCACCTACCCCTTTATCTTCTGCCCTCATTCTCTGTTTCCTATCAGTTTCCCCCTATGTGGTAGAAGGATAGTGTCCCCCCAAAGATGTTATGTCCTAATCACCAGAAGATGTGACTACCTTATGTTACACGGCAAGAAAGAATTAAATTTGCAGATAGAATTAATGCTGTTAACTCAGATGACCTTGAGATGGGGAGAGTATTTTGAATTATCCAGGCGGGCCCATTGTAATCACAGGGTCATTATTTATAAGTGAAAGAGGAAAACAGGAATCTAAGTGTCGGAGTGATGTAATGCAGGAAAAGCCTCGGCTAGCCATTGCTGACTTTGAAGATGGAAGGGGCCCCAAGCCAGGGAATGTGGGCAGTCTCTAGAAAATGAAATGGCAAGAAAATGTCTGCACAGTCTCAAAAAAGGAACACAGCCCTGCCAACACCCTAATTTTAGTCCACTGAGACCTATTTTGACTTCTGACTTCTCTAACAGTAAATTCGTATAGGTTTAAGTTCCTTAGTTTGTGGTAATTTGTTATAGCAGCTATAAAAACCTAATACACATGGTTATTCATATCTGTCATGTAGAATTGCTCCAGAGATAGTAAAAAATTAAGTGGCTTTTAGAGGCTTAATTCAGATTCCAAAACAAATATTCAAGACCAATCAAAATAAGAACAACCTCTGACCCGCTGCCTTGGTTCCTTGGCACATTGGCCATGAGATCTTAATCTCTACACCTCAGTTTCCTACTTAGTCTTTATTTCTTTGAAAGTGGCGTCATACCTACTGCGCAGAGTTTTTGTAAGAATTAGAGTACAAATTTAGAAATACTTTCAGCTTTTCTATTCCTAAGTGGGATATTTAGAAGACATGATGCAAGCAAATATTCAGGCACACATTATTTTGACCTCCACCTGTCTCTAGTAGTATATGTTACAATTTGGGAGTCTAAACCAGGGCAAATTTAACTGATCTTGATGTTCTGAGGTAAGGACGTTGCACTGAGTTTGGCCTTAGCACAAGCGATAGTCAATCTAGTAGATTAAGGGCAATGCTACAAATGGCATCCAGTTTAAGTAACACTCTTAAGTCTTAGAGCGAACGGTTACCTTTGGCAAAATGCTAAGAGAGCACAAAATGCTAAGAGGCTCTTTCTGAGTGTCCTGCAAGGACACTTTAGAACTTTAGATTCTAAAGACACTGCTAGAGCTTTAGATTACAGGCCTACTCTGCACCTACATCTGCATCACTATTATTCAGGTTGCACAGGGCAAGGTGCCCAAGACATTATTGACTTACTATGTTTCCAAAGTATATGCAATTCAGCTAAATTGCTCTAAGTCTGAAAAGATTCCTTCACCACATTCACTTTAGTAATGCCCCTGGCTGTAAAGTTCTAGACCAACCCAAAAATCTAGGGATAAAGGTACCGTGTGACTTGTTCATTTAGGATCTCCAGGATGATGCTCACACGTGGTCCTGCACTGACCCTATAGTGGTCCTGAAGAAACAAGGCCTATAAGGGACACCTGGGTCAAGCTGGGACCAATCAAAATAAGAACAACCTCTGACCCGCTGCCTTGGTTCCTTGGCACATTGGCCATGAGATCTTAATCTCTACACCTCAGTTTCCTACTTAGTCTTTATTTCTTTGAAAGTGCCGTCATACCTACTTAGCAGAGTTTTTGTAAGAATTAGAGATACTGTAGTAAATTTCTAGGACACAAGAGATAATCCATGGTGAATTTTTTCCAAAACTCTCTATGAAGGAAAGTAAGGTGTTGGTGTGTATTTTCCAATATTGGAAAAAAACAATTCTCCATTCAAACTTTACCATAAGTCTAGATGTAAATGTATTCCATTAAAAATACAGGAATGTTTGCTAGGGAAGGTTAGCATACAATTTTCCGGCTGGCCCACAAATGAAATCACATTGTGATTAATGATCTCTATAAAAATGAACTGGTCAAGTTTATATATCCAAAACCTCATATAAGGATCCGGAGGAATAAGGGCCAGAGAAATATGAAGGAAATGTGCGTTAATTTAATGAGTGCCATTTCACAGATGCCGTATTAACCTACATTAGATATACTGAAAATCACCTACCACTTCCACCCTGTGTAATTAATCCTTCATCTTCAAAGATGTCGAAACTCTCCTGGCGAGGCTGGGTTGTTTCTGACTTTAACATCTCCAGGGGCATTCGCAAGACAGTGAGATTATACTGAAGTGAGTGGGACAAGTCATAGCTGTAACTGAGAACATAACTGAAACTTAATATGAATTAGAAAAGCAAAACATATTTCAGTCTTGGCTCCTATATGGAATTAAAAACTGAACCACATTAACACCTGTTCAATTACTTGGAAGCAAAGCTATTCAAATAAACACTGTAAAATATAGTAAATCATGAATATAATTAGAAACTTAAAACTCACTGCATCCTCAAAAAATTAAAAATAGAAATACTATACAATCCAGTAATTCCAGTTCTGGGTATTTACCCAATGAAAACAAAAACACTAATTTGAAAGGATATAGGTACCCCTATGTTTACTGCAGCATTATCTACAGTAGCCAAGATACAGATATGGAAACAATCTAAGTGTCCACTGATAGATGAATGGATAAAGAAGATTGGAATATCTATACAATGGAATATTACTCAGCCATTAAAAATGACTCAGCATTGGGTGTGGTGCATAAGCAATGAATCTTGGACACCAAAAATAAATAAATAAATAAATAAATAAATTTGGGGGTGGGGGGAATGAGCTCTTGCCATTTGAAACAACATAGATGAACCTAGAAGGCATTATACTAAGTAGTATAAAACAGACAAAGACAAATACTGTATCGTTTCACTTATATGTGGAATCTAAAAAGCAAATCAAACAAACAAAAATACCGGAAACAGACTCACAGAGAACTGATGGTTGCCAGAGAGGAGGGGTGGTCGGATGGGCAAAAGAGGTGAAAGAGATTAAGAGGTACAAACTTTTGGTTATAAAACAAGTAAGTCACCGGGATGAAAAGTACAGCAGAGGGAATATAGTCAATAATATCATAATAATGTTGTATGATGACAGATGACTATACCTACCATCGTGAGCAGTGAGAACTACAGAGAATTGTCAATCCACTATGCTGTATATCTGACACTAGTAATAATCTTTTATGTCTACTATACTTCAGTTAAAAAGATTATTGCATGACTTATGCATTTGCACAATTAGAAATATATAATACAATGCAAATGATCAACATTCACTGACTTGCAATGTGCAGTTTTGCTTCCCAGTGAAATCACTCTAACTTCACAGTCTTGTGCAAAGGGGTCACACTCTCATATATACTTGAATGGAATTCCATAGATGTTACAATATCTACAATATCTACTGTAGTTTACGTATGAACAAAAATAATTCTATTAGTTATTAGTGGTAGTACCATAACCGACTTCATAATAAAACAGGAATAAGCAAGTAATATAAGCCATTATGATAAAACATGTTTTAGGAGAGTAACAGCCATCCAAAAAGTTGTAACAGTCTTTGAAATGTAATTTTGGGGGCGCCTGGGTGGCTCAGTGGGTTAAGCCACTGCCTTCGGCTCAGGTCATGATCTCAGGGTCCTGGGATCGAGTCCCGCATCTGGCTCTCTGCTCAGCAGGGGGCCTGCTTCCCTTCCCCTCTCTCTGCCTGCCTCTCTGCCTACTGTGATCTCTCTCTGTCAAATAAATAAATAAAATCTTAAAAAAAAAAAAGAAATGTAATTTTGGCCTTGCAGCCAATAGAAACCCATTTTACAATCTTGATTTCACATTATTAACAATTTAAAAAAATATCTCAGCAATACATTTTAGCACAGAATTTCAGAATTCTTTAGATTTGCCTGGAGACTCACATATTATTTCAATTATTAGTTCTTCTTTAATTTGCTCATCTAATTTGGTTGAAATTGATTTGTTTCATCTTTGAAATTCAATTTTACCATATTTGCTAGTTGGAGCCATTAATTTTCCTAGCATCTAATCTCAGGGATAAAAGTTGTATTAAGATGTTGATTTTTTAATCACATTTATAATAGCATCAAAAAAATAAAAATATGTAGGAATAAATTTAACCAAGGAGAAGAAAGAGATCTTACACTGAAAATAATAAGATACTGATGAAATAAACTGAAGAAACAAATAAATGGAAAGATACTTCAGGTACATAAAGAATTAATATTGTTTAAATGTCCATACTATCCAAAGCCATCCATATAGATCCCTATAAAAATTCAAATGACATTTTTCACAGAAATAGAAAAAACAATCCTAAACTTTGTATGGATCCACAAAAGCCCACTAATAGCCAAAGCAATCTTAAGAAAGAACAAAGATGGAGGCATCGCACTTTCAGATTCAAACCTTTTAACAAAGCTACAGCATTCAAAGTAGCATGGCATAAAAACAAACACATAGATCAGTGGGACAGAACTGAAAGCCTAGAAATAAACCAATGCATACAGAGTCAACTATTTGACAAGGGAGCCAAGAAGACACATGGGGAAAGGATAATCTCTTCGATAAATAGTGCTACGGAAACTGGATACCCATATGCAAAGAATGAATTGGACCCTTGTCTTACACCATTCACAAAAGTTAACTCAAGATGGATTAAGACTTGGGGTGCCTGGGTGGCTCAGTGGGTTAAGCCCCTGCCTTCGGCTCGGGTCATGATCTCAGGGTCCTGGGATCGAGTCCCGCATCGGGCTCTCTGCTCAGCAGGGAGCCTGCTTCCCTCTCTCTCTCTGCCTGCCTCTCCATCTACTTGTGATTTCTCTCTTTCAAATAAATACATAAAATCTTTAAAAAAAAAAAGATGGATTAAGACTTAAATATAAAATTAAGACTTAAAAACTATGAAACTATTAGAAGAAGAAAAAAGGAGAAAAGCTCTTTGACATTGGTTTTAGTGAAGATTTTGTGGATATGACACCAAAAACACAAGGAACAAAAGCAAAAATAAACAAGTGGGACAACAGCAAACTAAAGAACTGCACAGAAAAAAAAAATCAACAAAATAAAAAAGAAACCTATGTAATGGGAGAAAATATTTACAAACCACCTATCTGATAGGGGGTTAATATCCAAAATACATAAGGAACTCATAAAACTCAAGAGCAAAACAAAACAAACAACCCCCCCTCAAAAAAAATCCAATTAAAAATGGGCAAAGGGGGGGCGCCTGGGTGGCTCAGTGGGTTAAGCCGCTGCCTTTGGCTCAGGTCATGATCGCAGGGTCCTAGGATCAAGCCCCGCATCGGGCTCTCTGCTCAGCCGGGAGCCTGCTTCCTTCCCTCTCTCTCTGCCTGCCTCTCTGCCTACTTGTGATCTCTCTCTGTCAAATAAATAAACAAAGTCTTTAAAAAAAAAATGGGCAAAGGACCCGAATAAACATTTTTCCAAAGAAAATGGCTAACAGATATGTGAAAAAATGTTCAACATCACATTATGGAAATTCAAATTAAGGCCACAATGAGACAGAAATTCATACTTCCTACAATGGCTATTATCAAAAAGACAAGAAACAAGTCTTGGGTAAGCTATGGAGAAAAGGAACCCTGATGCACTGTTGGTGGGAATGAAAATTGGTGCAGCCAATATAGAAAAGAGTATGGAGGTTCCTAAAAATTTAAAAATACAACTACCATATGATCTGGAAATCCTACTTCTGAGTATATGGCCAAAGAAATGAAATCACCATCTTGAAGAGATATCTGTAGGCCCACGTTGACTCTAAGCATAATTCACAATAGCCAAGACATGGAAGCATTCTAAGAGTCCAGCAATGGATGAACGGGTATAGGATATTACTCAACCATAAAAAAAAGGAGGAAATCCTACTATTTGGAACAATATGGATGGAATTTGAGGGTAGTATGCTAAGTGAAATAAGTCTGATCATTTCCATATGTTCGTCACTTCTATGCAGAACCTAAAAAAGCCAAACTCATAGAAATATAAAGTAGAATGGTAGTTGCCAGGGGCTGGGGCATGGGAAAAGGGTAGGCTGGGAAAAATGGGGAGATGTTGGTTGCATGGTACAAGCTCCCAGTTTAAGTTAAATAAGATCTGGGGATCTAATGCACAGCATGATAACTGTAATTAACATTAATGAATTGTAACTTGAAATCTGTTGACAGTACATCTTGAATGTTTTTCTCACACACACACTCATAATTATATGAGAGGATGGAGGTGTTGACTAACCTTATTGTGGTAATCATGTCACAATACATATGTGTATCTAATCGCCACACTATACACCTTAAACTTATAGATGTTATATGTCCGTAATATCTGAACAGGTGGCAGGGGAAGGGGGAAAGATGTTGATTTTTTACTTTTTTAAAAATCAATTCTTCCTAGTTAGAGTAATTACTTTATTCCAGTCTATTCTTAAGAATGTAGTATATCCTTTTTAAGGCTTACTTATTGACATAAAAACCGTAACTTATATACTTTTATTCATTGGATGACTTCATCCCAGAGCTCAGTGTGGGGATCCAAACAAAGTTGAATTCATGGAGAAAACCATTTCTAACAATACCACCAAGTTTCAGTGACAAGTTGAAGATGGTATAAACATAAAATTAAGTGATAAAGACAGAAAAGCAGATGACTGCAATAAACACAATGGAAATAGACATTCAATAAACATCTGTGGATGTGAAAATTCTTTGTTTAGGAACTCTCCACTAGACTACTGTTAAAATAATGAACTTCCTTCAGTTTTGCAACAATGAACACATAGCCCATTCTATATAGCAAACTTGTTTTTATTTCACAGAAAAATAAGTGGTTAACTATACAGACAATATAAAAATAAAGGTAAATGATGCGAAGTATCCCATCAGTGCATAACACCAATAGCCACAACACCCTTAGGCTTGTTTGGTCCTTGGGACTCAAGTCCTTTTTGGAGCATGCTACTTTGTGTTCTCAGTTTTTAGTTTGGATATTACAGCTGACAGAATTTTCTACTTAGCGTAATAACTACATCTCCTAGGCCTACATATTGGTCACATTGGTGGTGGTATAATGCTCTATCATAATGTGCTGTTAGAATTTACTTGCCCATCATTCAGTTACTGCTATTTGAGTTGTCCCTGCATTGACTGGTTTGTGGTTTTGGGACTATCATAAATAGTGAAGCTATAAATGTCTAATTATAAGAAAGAATTAGTATTTTATCTTTTAATTTATTTTCTTAGGATATGTTTTCATAAATACTTATGCCACATTCTTCTTCAGGAAAACTATTAATTTAAAAGACCACTAGCATTATGTTGGTATTGCAACAATTCTTCCTTTTATGAATTTATTTTTACCTAATTTTGCTAGATTGTTAACTACAACAATCTGTGACATTGTTACAACTCTGTATTAGAAACTGAATGCAAATTTCATATTCTAACTAAAAATTGCAAAATAAGAATATTTCATTAAAAACTCCACCTAAAACAAAGATGATTTTTATAGTGACAGTAATTCCTTTGTAATTGGTCCATTCAATATTCAAACATTAAATTTTTCAGAGGATGAAATACCTTTATGCTTTTAGATGAAATTACTTGGCCAATGGGGAAAAAAAATAGAGGAAGCACCAATGTGTCCTCTGATTCTGTTTTTCCACCCTGGAAAATAATATAAGTATTTAAGTGACTGACAGGAGAAAAACTAAGTTCAAACTTACCTAAAGTAAAAATTGCTAGATAGGTCCACATTTTGAAATATTCGTAGATACCTAAACAAAAAACAACAAAAAAAAGCGTATTACATTCACACAATACTATTATTTTTTCATAGCTTCACATTACATTTATATTTGTAAATGCTCTCATTAACACTGAGGAATTCAGGGGTACCTGGCTGGCTCAGCTGGTAGAGAATGCAACTCATGATCTTGGGGTTGTGAGTTCAAGCCCCATGTTTGGTATAGAGATTACTTAAAAATAAAATATTTTTTAAAAAACTGAGGAATTTAATCCAGAACTGCAGAAGGATATGCTTCTGAAGCAATCTCTAAGTCTGTTGATTGTCCCTTCAGAGTCCCTTAACTTCATAGTTTGACCATTTCCTCATCATTGATTATGCCAGAGAGGAAAAGTCACACACTTACATGTGTGGGGAACTTAGACTTGGGCAAGACAAGTAAACACCATTCTAGTTTTTACGATTATGTGCTTTGTAAAAGCTGTGAGGTTGGAGAGAGGAGAGTAGCAAAAACAAGCAAAAATGTTTGCAAAAACCATAATTTGAAGTTGTAAAGTTTTGTAACATAAAAAAAAAGTATAGAATAAAGTATATGCATATCTACCTCACGGGATTAATAGATTTTTTTTTCATATTTTCTCAACTTTTTAAAGACTTGATCACAAATGGGTGTTGAATTTGTCAAATATATTTTCTACAACTATTAAGATGATCATAATTTTTCCCAACAATATTTTAGTATAGTGAACTGCTCTACCAAAATTTTCTAGGGTTGAAAATTTTCTAGTGTTGAAAACACTGCAACCCAGTGTTGCAGGGATAACTTCTACTTGTCATTATGTATGAAATGTTCACTAGTACTATATTTTATTTCCTAATATTTTACCAAATCTTTAAGTTTATTTATTTTTTTAGTGATCTCTACACCCAATGTGGGGCTCAAACTCATGACCCGGAGATCAAGAGTCACACACTCCTCCAACTGAACAAGCCAGGCACCACCAGATCTTTTTGCTTAAATGAATTATTGAATTATATAGTTTTATATGTTAAAAGTTTTACCTATCTAATAATAGTAATTCAGTCTACCTATAACAAGCTATTAATATAATTGTATCTTATTCTCGATAATGTCTATTGCTACATAGTACTAATACTAAAATAATTTCATTCCCTCAAGAAAGTCAAGTCACTATATAGAACAACATAATTTGTTTTACTATTCCTGGCTATAGAATCATAAAGATGAGGTTTATAAATAATACAAATCTCTTCAACTTTTTCCTATCCCTTAGATTCATATGTGCTAGTATGATTCACTGTTTCAAAAAAATTTATTAGTGAAGTATAGTTGACAAAAAATGTTGTATTAGTTTCAGGTATACAACACGGTAATTTGACAATTCCGTACATTATTCAATGTTCACCATAATAAGTATACTTACCATCTGTTGTAATATAACATTATTATAATATTATTGACTATCTTCCCTATGCTGTACTTTTCATCTTCATGACTTATTTATTTTGTAAGTGGAATTTTGAACTTCTAAATTCCCTTCACCTATTTCACCCATTCCCCACCACCTCCCCTCTGGCAACTGCCAGTTTGTTCTCTTCTCTATATTCATGAGTCTGTTTCTGTTTTTTGGTTTGTTTTTCATTTGTATCGTTTTTCAGATTCCACATATAAATGAAATTGTATAGTGTTTGTTCTTCTCTGATTTATTTCAATTAGCATAACACCATCTAGGTCCATCCAAGTTGTCATGAATTGCAAGAGGTCTTTCTCTTTATGGCTGAGTAATATCTCATGGGTGTGTGTGTGTGTGTGTGTGTGTGTGTGTCTACCACATTTTCTTTACCCATTCACTTTTAAAGATGGATACCTGGGCTGCTTCCACATCTTGGCTATTATAGATAATGCTTCAATAAACACTGGGGTACACATACCTTTTCAAATCAGTTTTTATTTTCTTTGGGGAGTACCTAATCTGATTTTAGTGAATATACTATGTCTGCCTGTAAGCTATGTGGGATATAATTTTTTTCAGTTAGTGCAAGACAAAAGGACCACCTTATCCATTAAATTCTTATTTTCATCTGACACAGATTATTTTTTAACAACCCCATTTCCAAATATCATCAAAGACAGTATCACCAGAATCCAAAATATACTGTCTCAGAGGGTCTTAAGCAAGAGAGCCACACTACCTTTAAATTTTGGTTTGTATATCTGGAACAACACTATAAAAGTATAGAGTGTAATTAAAATGTAAATTTAAAAACTAAATGGGGGTACCTGGGTGGCTCAGTCAGTTAACATCCAACTCTTGATTTTTGACTCAGGTCATGACCTCAGGGTCATGAGACTGAGCCCCATGTTAGGCTCCACACTGGGGATTGAGCCTACTTGAGATTTTCTCTTCCTCTCCCTTTGCCCCTCCCCCACTCTCTCTCTTTAAAAAAAATTTTTTTTTAAAGAAAAAAAAACTAATAAGCATGCCTAACTTTTTTCCTTTTTAACCTTTATGTTTATAATAAATATATTTATATATTAAAATAAATCAATTCTATTCTTTTCTCTATCAACATATTAATACACTTTTCCCATATTCCCAAGGCACCAATAATTTTCCTCTAAAACTTAAATCTACAGAAAAATTGGAAGGAAAAAAAAACAGTACAATAAATACCATTCTGTCTTTCATCTGATTTTACTGTTAAATCTCTCTCCTAAACACACACATATACATTCTCTCTCTTTAAATGCACAAGTTACATTTTATTCTAAACCATTTTTAGTAAGTAGCAGACATGATGACTCTTCACTCATAAATACGAAAAAACCTTGGGGGAGGGCGCCTGGGTGGCTCAGTGGGTTAAGCCTCTGCCTTTGGCTCAGGTCATGATCTCAGGGTCCTGGGATTGAGCCCCGTATCAGGCTCTCTGCTCAGCAGGGAGCCTGCTTCCCCCTCTCTCTCTGCCTGCCTCTCTGCCTACTTGTGATCTTTCTCTGTCAAATAAATAAATAAAATATTTTTTTAAAATATGAAAAAAACAAAATCTCCTAAGTAAGAATATCATTTTTACACTTAAAACTTAATATTGATTCAATATCATCTGGTATATTATCCATATACAAAATGTCCCAATAAAGTCCTTTACAGCTATGTGTGTAGGTGTATACGCCAGTATAAGCACGCATACATTTTAATCCAGTATCCAACAGATATTCATGCATTGCGTTTTGTTGTCATGCCTCTTCTAAAATCCAGAACAGACCTCTGGCTTTTTCTGTCTTTGATGACATTGACATTTTTAAAGAGTCCAGGCCAGCTGTCTTACAGAATGCCCCACAAGAATGGATTTGTCTGATTATTTCCTCATGCTTAGATTTAAGTTAAATGTTTTTAGTAAAGTATAGTCAGAGGGGAGGGTGGGTAAAATGGGTGAAGGGGATTAAGAGGTATAAACTCCCAATGATAAAATAAGCCACATGAATGAACAGTACAGCTCAGGGAATACAGTTAATAATAATATATTAATATCGTTTGGTGACAGATGGTAGCCACACTCACTGTGGTAAGCACAGCAGAATAAAACAAAAATATATGTATTTTTAGCAAGAAAACTACACAGGTAATTTGTGTCTTTCCCACTGCTTCATACTGAAAGATAAATAATGTCAGTTTTGTCTCATTATTGGTGACGGTAAGTTTGAACATTTAGGTAATTACATTTGCCATTTTTTTTCCTCTTTATAAACAGTGATTCATGGAGTATATGTTGAGACTGAGTGAATATTCTGTTCCTCAAGAATACGTCTCACGTAATGGCTTTAGCAGCTTTTGTTGATTTTCACCTAAATTACCCATGATAATAAAGGTTTATAATAGACCTTGAACAAAATTATAGGATTCTGAGCTAGTATTTTGCATTTTTAACATGATATCTAAAATCTTTTGAGTATATTTTGTCTCTAATTGGTCTACCACATTAAAAAAAAAAGTAGTAAACAGTAGTTACCACCACTAACTACATACCGAGCTTCATCAGGATGAGTAATACGTACAGAATCATTAGGTATATAGATCATATTTGTATCTTCAATTTTATATATCGCATGACCACCAATATCTGCCATCTTCCTCCTTTTAGTTATTAACACAATATAATAGCCTTCTAAAAACCTAACAAAACCTACAGAAAAAGAGAGACAAAGATAATGTTTCCTACAGTTAGTAATGCTTTTAGATATGTATTTAGAAGGTAAAAGATTTTTGAAACATTTCCTACTTTACTTCTATGATTTATAGCTGTACAAATTTTCAGTCATACTATAATTAATCTCTAGAAATATCTGTACTGACATTTATCTCACTTAAAAATACTGTTCTAAACAATTTTTTTCATTCATTCTTTTATAAATAGGATTGAGGTGCTGTAAGCAAAAATATACACAAGATTAAGGGGAGTTGTTATTTAATAGGTATAGAGTTTCATTTCACAAGATAAATAGTCCTAGAGATCTGTTGCACAAGGCACATATAGTTAACACTACTGTACTGTATACTTAAAAATGGCTAAGATTGTAATGTATATGTAAAATAAGTCAACATATATACTAGCAAGAAGTATATAAAACAAACAGAATGTGAATTGTGTAAGACTGATGAATCACAGACCTGTACCCCTGAAACAAATAATACATTATGTGTTAATTAAAAAAACAAACAAACAGAAAACCAAGTAAGTTCTCAGAAACTTACAGACCTATGCTAACATGCACTGTGAACCTCGACAAGGGATAAAAATTAAGCACCTCCCTAGATTCGTTTGCTCACAGAGCCTCATCCTCTTTTTTTTTTTTTTTTTAAGATTTTATTTATTTATTTGACAGACAGAGATCACAAGTAGGCAGAGAGGCAGGCAGGGAGAGAGGAAGGGAAGCAGGCTCCCTGCTGAGCAGAGAGCCCAATGCGGGGCTCGATCCCAGGACTCCGGGATCGTGACCTGACCAAAGGCAAAGGCATTAACCCACTGAGCCACCCAGGCGCCCCTCATCCTCTTTTTTAAAAGAGAAATAATTAGGGACACCTGGGTGGCTCTGTTGGTTAAGCACCTGCCTTCGGCTCAAGTCATGATCCCAGCATTCTGGGATTGAGTCCCACATCGGGTTCCTTGCTCGGCAGGGAGCCTGCTTCTCCCTCTGCCTCTGCCTACCACTCTGTCTGCCTGTGCTCGGGCGCTCTCTCTCTAACAAATAAATAAATAAAATCTTTAAAAAAAAAATCATTAACCAATGGATAAATGTTCTGAGAAACATACTTTGGGACATATTGCTTAAAAGGAAGAACAAACTACATAGACTCCTGATTACTAGTGGCAAAACCCAACTTGAGCCAGCTTTTTAAAAAAGAAATTTACATTAAGGATACTGAGAGGATCCATGACGCAAAGGGCAAAAACAGGATTGGGCCTCAGAAAAACACCCAGTCAAGATGCATCTCTGCACATGTGCTCCATTCTTGTCTCCCTCCATAGACTAGCCTCCCTCACAGACTAGCCTCCTCCACTTCTCTGGGTGATGTGTTGAGAAACACAGCTGCTAATAGCTCTAGACTTTACATCCAAAAGCTTCACTGGGGAAAAACAATTTTTTTAAATCAAGTCCAATTCCAGAATTCCTAGGGAAGGACTTGGACTGGCCTAACTTGGGTTGTGGACCTAGCCCTAGACTAATCAATGGCTGTCAAGCTATAGAATCATAATGCACTGAAAGCCATTTATATAATAACTAGGTGACTTAGATGGGGCAAGGAGAAGTGGTGCCAGACCCCAGAAAAGTGGAGGGTTTTAGCAACCAATATATCCAGTAAATTGCATATCCTTCATGCAATCTTCCACAAGTATCATTTGTGATAGTTAAGCCTTTTATGAATGTTGGAGTGTTATAAAGTTATATTTTATGTCAAATCATTGGAGAACACATGTTGTACATTGGTGGGTAAAGAAAGACCATATGTGTTATGTTCAGAAGCACTAAGTTCTCCGCGACATGCCAATTACTCTACAGTCTTGGTTAACAGATTTCTGGCTCCCAGAACTTTGGCTTTGGGAGTAAAAACTAACTCCCTTTGAGGAGTAGGGTCATTTCCAAAATGTCAACATGAGGGGCGCCTGGGTGGCTCAATGGGTTAAAGCCTCTGCCTTTGGCTCAGGTCATGATCCTAGGGTCCTGGGACTGAGCTGTGCATTGGGCTCCCTGCTCTGTGGCGAGCCTGCTTCCCTGCCCCCGCTCTCTCTCTCTCTCTCTCTGCCTGCCTCTCTGCCTACTACTTGTGATCTCTGTCATATAAATAAATAAAATCTTTTAAAAAAAAATGTCACCATGAGGAGCCCAGTAGACCTTCTCTCCAGTGAAACTAATATAACTGGTAAAATTTATAAAAATAAAACAAAACTTTGAAAGTTTCTGGAAACTGTCCTAATAGCATATAGTAAATGGAGAAATATTTATTCAAGAAAATCTACTGAGCCTTGGTAACAACAGCAAGTGTGTGGTATCTGAATCATAACCTGCTTCTCTTTGACACCCCACTCCCAGTCCAGTGTGACAGAATATCTACTTCTGGCAGGAGTAGCCAAGAAGATAGTGCTTTCCCTTCTCTCCCCACTTTTCATTATAAGGCCATAGTTTCTGCTCAGAAGGTGCAGGCCACTAGAATATCTCATCCAGTTCAGCTCTGTGATACTGGAACTCTATTCCCAAGCAAGCCACACTGAGATCTGGGGCTTCTTTCTTCTTCCCAGCTCCTACTCATAAAGTGGTGGTTCTACTCCAGCATAACTGGTCAAGAATACTGGGTCTGCATTGACCTCACCTGCGCTCACTCATAGGATGAGTCAGATACAATCATATAGCTGACTTCCTACCAGAAACAATGGAGGCCACAAGGCTGTGGGATAACATATTCAAAGCACTGAAAGAAAAAAAAAACCTGTCAATCAAGAATCTTATATCTAGCATGACTATCTTTCAAAACTAACTCTCTCATGTGTACATGTACTCTCTCTCGGTCTCTCTTAGAATGTTACATTCTATAAAGTCTGAGCCAGGATCTTGATGCTATGAACTTTCGCTCTACAAGTGACAAATACCCACTATCTGTGTCTTGTAATTCTCAGCTGATAAAAAAGAAAAGGGAAATTAGTAATTGACTATATTAACATAAATGAGCTAAAACATATAAAAGAAAGTTGCCTCAAGGATTTTATGAGCCAGACTGAGGAAAGATGCTGTTAAAATAGTGAAAAATACTTGCATTATAGAGATTCACAAAGCACAAACTGCTTTCAACAAAGTGTTCATTTACTCCTTTCTTTGCCTTAGAGACTAGCAAAAATATTCCCTGATTAAAGATAGAGGACGTAGGAATAGGGAGTAAAAAAGCTGATGACAATCTCATTAAAAGCAAGTTAGAAAGAAGCTACCCTTTTAGAAGTATAAAACTTCTAAAAGTAAAGCCCTTGGAAGCAGCATAAAACCTTCCACGTCTCATCATGGAATAATAAATATTTCCAAAATGAATGAGTTTTTCCTTTTATTCTTGTTATACTTATTTCTTTTTTTAATGATTTTTTAATATTAATTTTTATTACATATATTTCCACACCATAAAGGTACATGGATTAAGAAGTGATCCTGCCTGAAAATAATGAATACTGTTTTTCTGAAAATAAATAAATTGGGGGAAAAAAAAAAAAAAAAAAAAGAAGTGATCCTGCCTGTACCCACTACCTAGTTTTTTTTTTTTCTAATTACTTTTCAGTGTACCAGAATTCATTGTTTATGCACCACACCCAGTGCTCCATGCAATACGTGCCCTCCACAACACCCACCACCAGGCTGGCCCAACTTCCCACCCCCCAACCCCCTTCACAACCCTCATTGTTTTTCAGAGTCCATAGTCTCTCAATGGTTCATCTCCCCCACCAATTTCCCTCAACTCCCTTCTCCTCTTCATCTCCCCATGTCCTCCATGATATTTCTTATGCCCCACAAATAAGTGAAACCATATGATAATTTGACTCTCTCTACTTGACTTATTTCACTCAGCATAATTTCTTCCAGTCCCGTCCATGTTGATACAATATACTTATTTCTTATACAAAAAAATCTCTGCAGTAATTTCCCAACCTACATTCCAACTGAATTTTAATTTTGTTTTTAGCTCAAGACTACTTATACCATTCTACTTTTCTCTTCATAATTTGAATACAGGAAAGAAAATATATTGCACAAAAGAGACTCTTCTACCAGCACAAATGCCTTCAGTTTATTATAAGTGAAATTATTTTCTTCTTCCTTTTTATGACCAACGGGAATTGTTGCTCCCTTTTTTAAAAGGTTCCTATCCAACCTAGCCAACAATTAAAACAATTAAAAGACTTGAGTATGGCACAGACAACTTCAGGAGTCAGCCCATTCATCACTTTAACACACTCAAATGAGAACAAGTTTTTTCATCTTCATTCTGTGTACTTCTGACCCCAGACCAATTTCACTGAGTACTTCCAAGAAGCCAAGATGACAGTCATCATGCAAAAATGATTTCTCTCTCTCCAAGTAGAGAAGGCTGTTTCATCTGAAATGGACACCAAGCAAAGTATATAAAAAACGACAGTGTATGAGGTTGTAGTGGGAGTGCTGGTGGCTGAAGAGGATCCCACCAACAGTGAAGAACGCAATATTCCTGTTTCAGAGGTCACCATGCCAGCTAGTCATTATCTTAAAAGCCTTCAGGAAGAATAGCACTTTGGCAGAGAAACATGAAAAACCTCCACAAGGTGCATAGAACCTTTGCACAACAGAGCTCTCTAGAACCAAAGTGACACTCTAATACCACATTTACTGCTCCCTCACTTACTTGAGGCTCACACTCTGTTTTTGTTGCCTTCATTATTATCTTGGATCTGCAGTCCATTTCTAAGGGTTGTGCTTTAAATAATAATGGAGTCCATCACTTAGTCCATCACTGCTACAATGATACTTATTCTACTGCCCCCCTGGAACATACTAGCAACTGAAAAGACTATCCTCGGACAGGTGACATAAGCAGAAAAAGGCCATAAACCTGAAGCTTTGTACCAAAAGGGGCTGGCATGGTTACAGAGCTCAGTCTAGTGGACTACAAGTAACCAGGGGCATCTGAGTGGCTCAGTCAGTTGAGCATCCAACTCTTGATTTCAGCTCAGGTCATGATCTTAGGGTTGTAAGACTGAGCCCCACATAAGGACTCTCTCTCTCTCTCCCTCTGCCCCAAGACCCCCTTCTGCGCCTAAAAAAAAAGAAAAAAAAAAGGAAAAAAGGAAAAGACTGCAGGTAACCATCCACTGACTCCATCTATGTATCCCAAGACCAGATAAAACAACTTTGGGAGGGTTGCTCACAATCCTATTCAGTGGTTTCCCAAATCTCCTGCTGGCCATCACATAACAATGGAGCAGGTCAGAAATGAACAAGGTAGATGAATTTCCCATGTCTAGGGCCCAGCAATAATAGCAATGCTCCATAAGCTTTTCATGGGTACTAAACCCATGAAAAGACAAGTACATAAACTGAAACTAAGAATATAGAAACTTTAGAGCAATTTGAGATGGTTACAACATCCGAGGTGCATGACCAGTGAACTTGCCTTGAACAGGCATAGACTAGTCTGGGTAGTACTGAACTTGTAATTGTAACATGTAATGTGTTACATGTGGCCAAGCTGCAGACGAGTTATGTACAGAAGGATCATGTGTTGGTCTGTGACACAATGATGGAAAAAATATGGTCTATTACTACAGATAAGAAAGACTCACTATTCTCGATTCTCATCAATGGTGAACTAAATGAAGCATGACAGCAATCTAAAAACATTCCAACAAAATACTATTCACAAATCAAGCAGCTGAAAAAAGTTAACTGAGAAAATATTTGGCCATAGGATAGAAGACAACCAACCACTCTAGTCATATCTCATACACATTATTCTGACAACAAGACTATACATTTTTCAAAGATAGGCATGCCTCATTATTTCTAAGACAGTAGTTACTAGACAAATCATAGACTTTCATTAACTCCCTATTTACTCTTCACTCATTCTAAGCTTTATTTACAGGGCTGAACAAGAATACATAAAATACATTTCCATAAAAATAATAAATCCTATGTTATTGTGTCACTTTACTGGTAGGTCAGTCTTCCAGTGACTTCATTATCCAAGGACAGTCTCAATCCTAAGAGGCCTCTAACCATAAGAGAAATAGCTACCACAACAGCTAAGAATGTCAGAGAAATGTCAGAGAACGTCAGAGAAATAAGACACCTTTAGCTCTCACCCAAAGTTTACTAATACTTGTGTATACAATGAATGACTAGTTACAAACCTAATTATCCATTGATACAAATCAAGCTTCTGGTATTACAAGTTTAGTTATCCATAGATTTAAAATGAGGCAGAGACTACTGCTAGAAGGAACTATGCCAAGAACCATGAAGGATGACTAAAGAACCATAAAAACAAAACAGGACCATGGTCTAGAGGCCATTTAATGTAAAGGCAAACTGCCCAGTACAACTCCAGAATACCCAAGGGCAGTTATTTTTAAACAGTTCAATAACTGATCTTCACTTCATTACTCTTAATCACTAAGGAAAAAACCCTGGCTAATGAGGCATTCAATACTGCATACACCTTAGGAAATTTCCACTTAAAGAAGTTATCATAAAGTATCAGCATTTTTTAAAGATTTTATTTATTTATTTGTCAGAGAGAAAAAGGAGAGAGAGAGCACAAGCAGGGGGAACAGCAGGCAGCGCAGGCAGAAGGAGAAGCAGGCTCTCTGCTGAGCAAGGAGCCCCACGTGGAACTTAATCCCAGGACTCTGGGATCATGACCTGAGCCAAAGGCAGCAGCTTAACTGACTGAGCCACCCAGGTGCCCCCAAGTATCAGCATTTAAAGAAATAACTTCAATGTAATAAGTAACTAATACTGAAATTAAACCTACTGTATTTAAGACACATTGTATTTCCAGTTTTTTTGAATTTAAAATATATGCAACACTTAATGTGGAACTTAACACTTACAGAATTTATGGAATTTGAACACATGAACTCACTTGACTTCCATCTACAAGCACACATCTGTTGAATACGTAACTTCAACATACTTGACAAGACTAAGCAGAAAGTGTAGAAAAGGGGCCAGTCCTAAGAGGAAACTAAACCCACCTACCATTCTTGACCTTCCCTAGACACAAAACAGACCTGAAGGGCTCACATATGAAGAGCTGTGACAGCGCACTGAGAGAAACTTCAAATACAGCAGAACGGAACCAAAGATTTAACAAATGTAGAGTCACGGAATAGATAGTGCTAATCAGAAAAATGCAAGACTTTGAAATTATATGGCATAGTTGAGTCCATATTAATTTTGTTAACATATATAGCTACCAATCAGTCAACATTGCATACAGTCTAGCAGGTTTAAAAAAACACAAAGATAATGTTGTTAAATGTTTAAAAAAAAAAAAAACAAAACTCAGACTCAAAATCAGGCTCTGGCAACAGAGAAGCAGAGACAGAACTGCCCTCTGCTTGACTGACAAGGCCCCATACGATCTGGCCTCACCCAACTCCATGCCAACATTCCAGGACCCACGGACGTCTTCACACCTATGCCTCTGCCATCATCCCTACTGGGGTTCTCTGACCTCTTCCCCACATCCATCCAAATTTTATTCCTCTTTCAGTTCCAATTGGAGTCTCATTTTGCCCAGGACATCTTTCCTAGACACTCCTGGTCCAAGTCACCTACCTCTTACATAATCTCCGCTCTCATTTAATTTTCACTACATAGCTTGGCTTTTAACCATCATCTTGGAGTTACCTCGAGCATATTCGTTTTTGTCCCTCATCCTAGTGTTGTCAGCCTAAGACTCCCAGGGACAGATCCACAGTACAGAAAAGACAGGTGCATTGACTCACCACAAAGAAAGATGATGTCCACACCAGAACTATAGGGCATCTCACTGTTGTCCCAAAGCTAGACAGCAGAATCCTTAAAAGCCAAAACCACGTTTGACTTTGGTTGTGAATAAATGAAGTAAAGGCGTCATTATCAGATTTGGGGGAAGGAAGGAATTTAAGTAAAATTCAAATGGAGAGGTTCAAACAAAAGCAGAACTGTATCTAAAATGATCAACATCAAGTCTGGACTGTGAAGCAGATGTTCATAGTCTGAGCTAATTTTTAACTTTTTCATTCCTCACCAAGCTAGACAACAGACTTCTTAAAGGCCAAAACCACTTTTATACTTATTCATATCCTATATGAAACCGAGCAGCACATACCAGATGCTATATAAAGGCTCTTTGAGGGCGCCTGGGTGGCTCAGTGGGTTAAAGCCTCTGCCTTTGGCTCAGGTCATGATCCCAGGGTCCTGGGATCGAGTCCCACATCGGGCTCTCTGCTCAGCAGGGAGCCTGTGTCCTCCTCTCTCTTCCTACCTGTGATCTCTGTCTGTCAAATAAATAAATAAAATCTTTTTTTAAAAAAAGGCTATTTGACATCTGACTGATGGATAATGAAATTTTAAACAACCAAAGGCACAGATGATGGGTTATAATTATAAAACCACATTAAGCAGTCTATTTAGGAAAAATAAAAAAGAGGTAGTAAGAAGGAAGTACATTTCTTACCTACAACACCAAATGCTGAAACAGCTCGAAATAACCCAGAGGAGCCTTTCTGTCCCATCTTTGTTCTATTTCCTAGATCCAAGCGGCCAAGAAGTTCTCTCACTTCTTGTTGAGTATATACATGCTAAAAACAAGCAAATTTAATTTGTAAGATTGTGCTTATTCTTTAGATAATTTATTGTCTATAAGAATCACTAGCTATTTCACAGAAAAGTACATAATAGTGCACAACTAAGCTGTAATGTTAAAAGCCAATAAATTCTTTAATAATAGCAATTATGGGTGGTTACCGGATCATATGTCACTATACCAAAAAATTTTGTCAAAACCTCACCTTCTGGGGCACCTGGGTGGAGCAGTCTATTAGGCATCCAATTCTTGGTTTTGGCTCAGGTCATGATCTTACAGGGGTCATGGGATCGAACCCTGTGTTGGGTTCTGTGCTTAGCGCAGAATCTGCTTTACATTCTTTCTTCCTCCCCTTCAGTCCCTCCCCGTTTGCTCACACTCTCTCTCGCTCACTCACTAAGAAATAAATAAAATTCTTAAAAAAAAAAAAACCACAAAACTTATTTTCTGAACCATACATTAAAGATCATAAGCAAATTTCAAGAAATCTGTGAACTTCTTAGAGCTGTGTGCAAAGTTTTGAATGTGCATACAAATAGGTATTTTTATGAGGCCCACAGATTCTCAGATTCTCAAAGAAATCCCTATCAACTGTTCCCATCCCCAAGTAAAACCAAGAATCAATACATTATATTAATAAAAACTCCCATAATAGGGGAAGAATGAAGAACAATCCCCAAGAGGGCTAGATATCACAATATACAATCTATCCAAAATTATAATAACATAGAAAAGAGCTTTGCAAAGAACTTAGTGAAAATGCATTGCAAACTGTAGCTCCCCACGTATCTGAGAAACCCAGATATTCCCAGACAGAAGGTAAGTCAGGTTCTCTCATTTGGAAGAGTTAAAATTGTTCAATACCATCATGCTATATTTCACTTTTGACTAACAGTCTCATGTTTTTGTGTTACCTGAATTAAGTCTGTATTCCTGCTCTGGCTAATACAACAACTGGATAAGAACAGCCTCACATTTCTCTCATGCACAGCAAGTCACCAGAAGATCACCCGGAGGTGATTTTTAGCAGCATAATAAAAAGTCTGCAGCACAAAAGTCCGCCCTGACTGCAAGTAGCTTCATATTAAAGCACAGTAATACATAATCTCTTCAGTACATGCAATACTGAGTGAGATTAAGTCCTGAAAATACCACTTCTTCAAGAAAATATATTCACTACCTCATCCAAAGAGTTTGCTTTGTAAAACAAATCACAATGAAGGACAAAGTGTAATTCCAGCATACTTTGTAACATCAATAATTCCTAGACACCAGATTGTAGATTTAAATTCTAGCCACCATGAAAAATAATTGTCAGATGCCTGATTAAAAAAGGAAAATAAATATATCAGTAAAAGCTGTTTGTACCTTTAACAGGTACAAAAGTTACTGTTTGTCTTCAGGTTTGCAAGATACTCACCCTATCATCAATTACGACCAAATCTTTCGGTTCTGTTCTATCAATCTTCAAAACACGGTATTTTGTTTCTGCATGATTGCTCCCAACTAGGAAGTATCTCTATAAGTGGAAAGAAATGTCATTAGTTTTTTAAGGCATTGTTCCTTATACACATTTTATAACCACTTTGGTTTTAGAAATTAAATACTGTAATAAAGTCAGGTTACTTTTGAAAAGAAGTATTTCTGTTAAACATAACTGGCAGATTAAAGAAAGGCTGATTGTAAAAGGTCAATTTTAAAACTGAAATATTCTTAGTGATGTCATGATAAATATCAGTCTGGTATTTGAAATGTACCCAATAACCAGGTCAGGTTAACTTAATTAAATTACATACAGATCAACCTAACTGATTGGAGACTGATGTTTAAACTTTGCCAGGAAGAAGCAGCTCTAGTAAGAATTAGAAAGCTCAACATACAATTAGGAATGCTTAGACAATTATAGCTATGGAAATATTAAAATTTTATCAAATAAATCTTTATAAATTTTTTATAAAACATGGAAAATTAATTTAATATAGCAACTATAAAAAACTACAAAGTCCTATAAAAAATTTAAATGAGTATAGTTTCCCAAATCATTTTTTAAAAATAAGCTACAGGAAATAATTAATATTCTTTCTATTCTGAATACTTCCTTGGTACATTATACCTGAGCACATCAGTCTTCTTAAATAAACACTAAGAATAAAATTAATAATTAAAATATTAAAAAATAATCATCTTAAATTTAAAGAAAATGTTTTAAGAAAACTTAAAGATGGCGAGTAACTTCTAAGAAAATAAGTGAAATGCATTAGGAAAAATACATAAAGATATTCTCCTCTAAAAATGTCTTTAAAAGTGGCGCTTTTTCAACATAGCAAAATTGAGGAAAACATTGCTCCAATCAACTGGCATTTTACCATCTCATTGGTCAGTTAATATTTAGATACACAAAATAAGTAACAAATAAGATTCTCTAGATTAATGGCCAAACTGAAGTATGCAAACCATGGGATTTCAGAGTAAGAAAGATTAACATGCAGTGGTAGAGGTACAGAAAATGTCAGAGAAGTCTGGACTTGAATTGAGCCTTAAAGGATGGGAAAGATTTTTAAAAGTAAGATCTTGGTGTATATCAGAAGATGACTGGGGCCCCTGGGTGGCTCAGTGGGTTAAAGCCTATGCCTTCCGCTTGGGTCATGATCTCGGGATTCTGGGATCGAGCCCCGCATTAGGCTCTCTCCTCGGTGGGGCGCCTGCTTCCCCCTCTTTCTCTGCCTGCCTCTCTGCCTACTTGTGATCTCTCTCTCTGTCGAATAAATAAATAAAAATCTTTCAAAAAAAAAAAAAAAGAAGAAGATGAGTACTTGATTATAGTAATACTAGATTGGCAGAAATAGGTGGAATTTTTTATTATTAAGTATAAATCCATTTACAAAGTTCTGACCTAGACTTCCAGGCTAAACAGAACTAAATTATGTGTTAAAAGATGACTGGTTCTGGGGGCATATACTCCAGCCCCTGCACTACCCCTGCTAAGGCCTGGCGGTGGGGAGGAGGTCAGGAGGAATGGTGCCTGTAATTATTAAACACAAATTCAATTAAAAGATGATTAGCCCAATCTTAAGAGGAAAGCTAGGAAAAAAAAATGGAATCCCTGATCTTCTAGGAGGGGTACAGTTTGAAGGACACTACCAGTTATAATGAGATAAAAATACAGCAATTTTAATAAAATTAGTAAACTAACTTAAGATACCCAGTGACCGGGACTTGATGCACTGGGGGAGCAGCCAGAAGGACAGGAACAATGAGAGGCAGGAGGTCGAAGACTCAGGGCACGGCTCCAGCTAATTCCCGTGGGACCCCACTGGGACCCCACTCTCCACTGAGAGGAGGTTGGTGGTCACCAACCCAATAAAATGAACTTCAGAAGGATGGTTTGTAAGTTATACATGTTTGTTTCTTTGTGTTTTTTTTAAAGATTTATTTATTTGACAGACAGAGATCACAAGTAGGCAGAGAGATAGGGGGAAGCAGGCTCCCCGCCAAGCAGAGAGCCCAGTGTGGGGCTTGATCCCCAGACCCTGAGACCAGGACCTGAGCTGAAAGCAGAGGCTTAACCCACTGAGCCACCCAGGCACCCCAGCTATACACGTTTGTTAGCAAAAAAGGGAGCCACCATCTTGAGGACTTGAGGAAAACAGTCCCCACGAGAGGAAACAGAAAGCACAAGGACCTGAAGGGGAAGAAGCTTGGCGTGTTTGTTCGAGGAACAAGATGAAGCGAGAAAATGCTCATGAAACAGCTAATACAGTGACGAGTGTTCAACACAAAGAAGGCATTTGATGGCTGTTAGTTCCTTTTCTCACCTTCACTTTTTAAAATGTCAGTGAGTCTCTGCCACTGAATTTAGAAAGAGATACAAACTCAGAGGGGAAAAAAGAAGAGTACTTTAGAGAAAGAAAAACACGTACAGACCAGAATGGAGCCAGAATGAGAGAATGCACAAATCTTATTAGCAGTCAGTCCTTGTCCTCAGCAGAGAAGAGCATGTAAAGTAACAACCGTGAGTGGCATGTCGTGAACTGGGTGATGACAACACGGGAAGGACACTCACTTAACACATCTGGGGAGGCTTGGAGCAAGTGATCCAGAGGCTTGTGTCCTGATGCTGAGTCTGGCCTTGAAGGACCTCTCATAAGGACTCCATGTACAGCACCAAGACAAGACAAGTGATACCTACCGTCTCCACCTGCAACCATCTTCTCTCATCGCCTACTCCCTCCCAACACTTTCATTTTTATGTACAGCACTGACTTCTGAAGACCTTACCTGAATTTATTTAGGATGTCTGGCCCCTTCACTTAATTTTATGCACTGGAGAGGCTGGGACTAACTCTCTGACCTCTGGTTGGTACCTTGGTTCCATAGGCATGGAGTAAATATTAGGTAAAGAATGCCACCTATTTAATTTGCTGGGTAACTTTCTACAGGGTTTACCCATCTTCTTTGGGTAAGTTGATCTCTCAGTAAGGAAGAACATCACAGCGTTAAGGAAGGCAAAATCCCTGAACGAAGTTCCTAGAATTTTAATAGATCCAAGGAAATTGAAAGAGAAATTGCATTAGGACTCTGCTTTGGCAGCCTGTGATAAAAAGTTGTGATTCCTGAGTACTAGTGGGCCAATGATCTATGGGCCTTCAGACCACCCCCATGGGAGGGCAGATACTGAACATATCCAGCCAGACTCTCTCAAAGACTCCATGAAGAGGAGGAACAAACAGCTAAAATCCACAGAATTTACTAACGGATCTGAGTGGGGAAAAAGAAAAAGGAAGCAAATGTAACTATCCACATTTTCTCCTGAAGTGGTCTAAGAATCCTAAAACTGTTTTGTGCAGAAAAAGCGACCTCATGTGGAGCCAGTTAGGTGGGAAAGAAAACCACAGCTCCTGCTTGGCCTGCTGTTGTGGATAGTCTCACTTGCCTGCACTGCCCTCTGGTGGACAGTTGGCCACCAACTTTTACACCCATTTTTCTAAGCGGGTCGTCAATCCACTTACTTTGGTTTGAGCCTGCTGGTGCCACTTACTGATTTAGGGAAGGAATGTAGGGAGGCAGGTTGGAAGGGAAACCAAAGAGTTCTGCTGTAACATGCCCAATGAGGTCAAGTGAGAACTTCTGAGTCTGGAGCTCAGAGGACAGATCTTAGGGTGTGTCAACAGCCCATACATGGCCTTCAAACTCACGGGACTGGATTAAACCTAGTATGGAGAGTGAAGATAGAGACAGAGCCCCCAAAACACTAGCTTGAAGCACTCTATATAAAATTATTCAGAGGCTGGATATAGATAAGGAACCAGGTTGGAAGACTGAGAAAAACGGCCAGCGTTTTTGGAAAAAAACCCCAGAGCAGCATGGAATCATCAAGGCAAAGGGAGGAGACCATCTGGGAAAGGAGGAAGCCATCACATCCACATCAAATGCTGCTGAGACTGGGCAGCCGCTCTGGAAAACAGTATGGAGGGTCTTCAGAAAGTTAAAAATAGGGGCGCCTGGGTGGCTCAGTGGGTTAAAGCCTCTGCCTTCGGTTCAGGTCATGATCCCAGAGTTCTGGGATCGAGTCTCACATCGGGCTCTCTGCTCAGCAGGGAGCCTGCTTCCTCCTCTCTCTCTGCCTGCTGCTCTGCCTACTTGTGATCTCCGTCTGTCAAATAAATAAATAAAATCTTTAAAAAAAAAAAATAGAACTACCCTACGATCCAGCAATTGCACTACTAAGTATTTATCCAAAGGGTACAAACATACAAACATCACAAAGGGTACAAACATACAAAGGGTACAAACATCACAAACATAGTGATTCAAAGGGGCACATGCACTCCAATGTTTACAGCCCCCATGTCCACAAAGAATAGCAAAAATATGGGGACAGCCCAGATGTCCACTGACAGATAAATGGATCAAGATGGACTACTACTCAGCCATCAAACATCTGCACAACATGGACGGAGCTAGAGGGTATTACGCTAAGTGAAAAAAGTCAGCGGAGAAAGACAAATACATGATTTCACTCAAATGTGGAATTTAAGAAACAAAACAGATGAATGTAGGGGAAGGGAAGGAAAAATAAAATAAGATAAAAACAGAGAGGGAAGCAAACCATAAGAGACTCTGAACTCTGGGAAACAAACTGAAGGCTTTTGGAGGTGCGAGGGGAGGATAGGGTAACTGGGTGATGGGCATTAAGGAGGGCACTTGATGTAATGAGAACTGGGTCTTATATGCAAATGATGCATATAAGCCGTTCAAAAAGCAAATGAATAGTCTTCTGGATAAAGACGAAGAAGTGAATACCTCTGTTCCTTCCAAACACTTTACTAAAAACTATAGTAAGTTTTTTTATGTTCACTTTTTTTTTTTTTACATAAACCCCAAAGGCAAAGAGAAGAATGGAGATAGCAACCACAAAAATTAAAAAAAGTCATTTGAGACTTAAAAGCATGCCCAAGAAAGCTGAACCCTAAGCAGATAGTGGAGAAGTCAAGAAAGAATCCAATTTACACTACAGAACTCCCAAAAGGCATGGAAATTTGTGGCATCTCTTATCTCTGGTAGTGGGAGTGTAAAATTTCAGAAAATTGAAGATAAAAAGAAGGTAATTCAAGCTCTTAAAGAAAAAAAAAAAAAAAAAGAACAGGCTTCAAACCAAAGATCCAGGATCAAGAACGGAATAATATTATAAATTCTTAACAGCAACACCAGAAGACAGGAACATCACGCCTTCAAAATTCTAAGAGAAAATGCATTTCGATCTTTCATTCAACATTAAATCTGTTCATCAAATGTGAGGCTGGGATAAAAACATTTTCGGAATGTACAGGCTCAAAAAAAGTACTGCCCATGAAACCCTTTCCCACGAAGCAACTGGAGGAGGAACACCACCAAAATGAGGCCACACATCACGGAAGACGAAGACACAGGATCTGGGGAAATGAGTCCATCCCAGCTGGACTGCCTGAGGCACATACACGGGCCAGTACCTACGACCCAACACCTGCTGGGGAAAACGCTTGTGTGTGTGTGTGTTTGTACATATGCTGGGGGAGTGGGGGTTGGCAGAAATGGGGGTGAAGAAGTAAGATACCCCAAGAAAACCATATTTAAATGACCATTAAATGCCCATTATGGAAGATGATCTGAGCTGGCCCTCTTCTGGAAAGTGAAGTATCACTTTTCAAGAAAAAGCTTAACGTTTCAACATGTAGCTTTAACAGTGGTGACTTAGTATGAAGATGAATGTGTTTCTAAAATATATACATGAGCTGCAAATGGAATATAATAGGTAATCCATTTAACAGGAAGTTCAGTATCTATTAACATTATTATCTCCTTTTATAATGACAGGCTAATTAATCACTCACTTTTCATCTGAGGGAAGAAAATCAGCTTTCTTCAAAGAGAGGAAATTTTAAGGTTGCCTGACAGCTTCAATTAATGTTAAACTTCACTTGAACTTTCAGAATAAAGATTTCATGTTTTAAAGATCACCATGAAGTTACCTCGCACAATCTAACAGTATTATGGGCCTGCCTCTTTGCCTATTCCAGCAATCCCACAATCAGTAAGGCAGCTCGAAAAGAAATGAGCCTCTGAAGGTCAAAAAGGATGTCTCCAGATTCACTCTTAAAAATATATATATATATTTTTATTTATTTATTTGATTCAGAGAGAGATCACAAGTAGGCAGAGAGGCAGGCAGAGAGAGAGGCAGAAGCAGGCTCCCTGCTGAGCAGAGAGCCCACTGGGATCATGATCTGAGCAGAAGGCAGAGGCTTAACCCACTGAGCCACCCAAGCGCCCCCAGATTCACTCTTTATAGCTTCAGGGTTTAACTGATGGAGAAACTTCAGATCCCCGTAGAAATAAGTGGAAACTTGGTCACCTTCAACCCCACCTTCTAAATCAGCTATAATCACTCAGCTTCTCTCTCCTGTTCTATATCCTTTGATTTCCTGCTCCAATCCCTTAGCCAACTGTGTCTCATACTGTTCTCTCCTGTTCCCTCATTACACAAACCGAGGCTAACATTCGGGCTAATGAAGCCTGTATTCTTCATGATGTGGTTCTTACTTATTTTACTCTATTTAGTATGATAGGATGGAGAGGAAGGAGAAGCGTCCTTGAATCCTTTTGAACAAGGCAGGAATTAAATAAACAAACATACATACACACATACTAACAATTTTGAACTAGCAAGGGTAAAGATCATCCCAACCACTTCACCCCTACACATGCAGATACAAAAATCCACCACAGCTCTGTTCAGCTACCAATTTTAAACTCAACCACTACATGTTAATTTGTTAGAAAATGATCACTGGGGTGCCTGGGTAGCTCAGTTGGCTAAGCGGCTGCCTCTGGCTCAGGTCATGATCCCAGGGTCCTGGGATTGAGCCCCGCATCAGGCTTCCTGCTCAGTGGGGAGCCTGCTTCTCCCTCTCCCACTCCCCCTGCTTGTGCTCTCTCTCTCATGCTCTCTGTCTCAAATAAATAAATAAAATATTTAAAAAAAAAAAAAAGAAAGAAAGAAAGAAAGAAAAGAAAATGCTCACTCACTGCAATGGTAAGACCTGTAGGGCATTCTATATTAAGCAAGGACTGCAAATTGGAACTCATCTAAGGTAAACTGCACTTTCATCCAGCGTACCTTCAGGCTGCTAAACCCACTATTGGCAAGTCCTAGTGGCACTAGACTGTATGAGGAGTAGGACTGCATCTGACCTCAGTTTACCTGTAAGCCCAGGTCACAGGACAGACAAGGGCAAGGGCATCATCACAGGAGCCGAAGGGCAACATGAAGGTCAGGGCGCCATAGAGAACAGGGAAGTTTGGGGAGGAAGCAGACCCTTCACAAAGCCAGAACTACAACTCCTGCATGTTATCTACCAACCCACCCCCCTTCTTCTCCAGAGACCTTAAAACCCACCTACAAACAAAAGTAACAATGAGCGTCACCTCAGAGCAGTTCTGCCCAGTTAACCTTCAAAATGAAGGCTCAGGACAAGAGGCAGCCCATCTTGTCCACTGTCTCTTTTGTTCTCCTAATCCTTTCATAACCAATTAATATCCATCAACCAAAATAAGAACGCCCTTATCTGACTCATACACTTGCCAACAATGACTTTTGTCAATCTCTCTCATCTCTGCCATTCTGACAGGTGAAAATGGGAATCTATTTTCATTTTATTGCTTTAATTATTAGCAAGTTGAATTAGCTTTTATATTCACACTTCTTTTTTGTCAGATTACCTATTCACGTCCTTGTCCTTTTTTTGGTGGGTGTTTTATTTTTCAGAACGATTTACAAAACTTTTTGTATATAGCAATATACAGCTTTATTTGTTGTCAGGCTACTGATATTTTCTTTTTTAAAGATTTTATTTATTTATTTGACAGAGACAGAGATCACAAGTAGGCAGAGAGAGAGGAGGAAGCAGACTGCCTGCTGAGCAGAGAGCTTGATGCAGGGCTTGATCCCAGGACCCTGGGATGATGACCTGAGCCGAAGGCAGAGGCTTTAACCCACTGAGCCACCCAGGTGCCCCAGACTACTGATATTTTCATAGGCTTTTGACTCTTTTTTACATTTATCGTTTTAAATGCTTTCTATTAAAAAAGATAAAATCTCAATGACCTAAATTTCTACTTTATAAAGTTAGAAAAAGACCAACTAATTAATCCAAAATCTGGAAGAGGATTAAGCCTAAGAACAGAAACTGATTAAATAAAAAACAACAATAGAGAAAATTAACCAAGCCAAAAGATTCTTCTTTCAAAATAGTAAAATTGATAAATGCCTAGCAAAATGTTTCAATAAAAAATGAGAGAGAACACAAAATACCAATAATAGGAAAAAAGGGGAAGTTTTAATACAAATCCTAGATACATCAAAAGTTTAATACGAGGTGCACCTGGGTGTCTCAGTCAGTTAAGCATCTGCATTTGGCTCAGGTCAGGAACTCAGGGTCCTGAGATTGAGCCCCACGTCGATCGAGATTGAGCCCCACGTCGATCTCCTTCCTCCTCGGGAAGTCACTTCTCCCTCTCCCCCTGCCCCTACCTCTGCTCATGCTCACATGCCCTCTCACTCTCTCTCTGTCAAATAAATAAATAAAATCTTTTGAAAAAATTGAATTAAATTAAAAAGCTTAATAAGAGATTGTGAACAGGACGCCTGGGTGGCTCAGTGGGTTAAGCCGCTACCTTCGGCTCAGGTCATGATCTCAGGGTCCTGGGATCGAGTCCCGCATCGGGCTCTCTGCTCAGCAGGGAGCCTGCTCCCTCTCTTTCTCTCTCTGCCTGCCTCTCCGTCTACTTGTGATTTCTCTCTGTCAAATAAATAAATAAAATCTTTTAAAAAAAGAGAGATTGTGAACAACTTAATGCCAATAAATTGAACAACTAAGATGAATTAGACAAATTTCTTGAAAAATATAATTTATCAAATGGGATTCCAGGGGCACGTGGGTGGCTCAGTCAGTTAAGAGACTGACTCTTGATTTTGGCTCAGGTCATTATCTCAGGGTTGTGAGACTGTACCCTGCATAGGGTATGGAGTCGGCTTAAGATTCTCTCTCTCCCGCTCTCTCTACCCCTTCCCCACTAAGAAAAAATGTGATTCAAGACCCACTATAGATCTCAGCCCTATAGCTGCTATAGAAATTGATGATCAAACTTTGTCCCACAAAGCAACCCCAAGCACTTTCAGTAGTAAATTCTACCAAACATTTAAACAAAGAAATAACATCAATCTTACACAACCACTTTCAGAAAATAAAAGAAGGAACACTTCTTAACTTATTTTATGAGACCCAAGTTACCTCTACCAAAATCAGACAAAGATCTTAAAGAAAATGATAGACTAATATCCTGAACATAAAAATCCTTAGCAAAATATCAGTAAGTAGAATCTAGCAAAATACGAAAATAATACCATAGCATGACGGAGTAGAAAATAGCCCCCAAATACAAGGTTCTTTTAACCTTTGTAAATGAACTAATGTAAACCACCACACTAAGAAAATAAAGGATATGTCATATGCAGATGCAGAAAAAACATGGAACAAAATTCAGTATCTATTCATGATTTTAAAAAACCGTCAGCAAACTAGGAATAGAAAAGTATCTTCCTCAATCTGATAAAGGGCATCTCTGTAAACCTACATCTAACATCACATTTATTAGGGAGGCTGTTTTCCCCATAAGATCAGGAACAAAAAAGAAAATGTTTTTGCCACTTTTATTCAACTTTGTACTAGAGATCCCAGCCAGTGCCAGAAGGCAAGAAAAAAATAGAAGGCAACCAGATTGGGAAGGAAGAAGTGTTCCTCTCCCTAAATGATATGATTTTTTATGTGGAAAAGCTAAGGAAATTATAAAAACAAACAAACGACAACAACAACAAAAACTATTAGAACTAATATGTGAGTGTGATAAGAAAAACAACTATTTTGTGTCAAAGCCTAGGTATTTTACAGTATGATGACCCTGTTCACACCCAGAGTGTGAACGTTTAGATTAGGACCTGAGCTTAGGAGTCCCACCATCATTTCCCACTTTGCTCTTCCCAAACCTTTTAAAATAACTACTTAAGAATCAAGCACACAAAAAGTGAGTGACTTCTGCTTCTGCTTCTGCTACCTTTTAAGTAATAGGTATTTGCTACCCTGCTCTCTTATCTCCTGCTCACTTATGACTAGGACAAAGGACTACCCTTCCCCTAGATCATTCCCTCCCCATCCCCAACCCTGCCACCCAGACTCTACCTCCTTTGTGCAGGTGTACTGAAACTGTACCTTCAACCAAAATGACCCTGTGGACTTCACTTCTCAAAGTGAAAGTTCAATGCTGAGTGAGCTATCTGTTGACCCCATGTGAGTGGCTTGTGCCCCCCAATTCAACAGGTCATAATCCACATATTCTTAATTCAACACACCAGCTCCAGCTTCTCAACATGATGACTTTGGCAAAGTTTCAGGATATAAAGTCAATATATAAAAATTAACTCAATTTCTGTATACTAGTAACAAGCAATTGTTAAATCAAATTTAAAACCCCATTTGCAATAAATATCAAAACTTGTAAAATACTCAGGAGTAGTAAAATTTCTACACTGAATATTACAACACATTGATAAGAGAAACTAAATATCTAAAAAATGGATAGATACACCATAGGTTAAAGGACTCTATTATATGATCCTAAAATGTATAAATTCAGATAATCGCAATTACAAACATTTTAAACAATTTAATCTGTCATGCAAAGTCCATGTGTTCTAAACTAACTGAAAGAAAATGCTCTCTATACACATGGTTTAAGTGTTTTTCTAGTATAATATCACCTAAAGGTAAGTTTATTTTTCTTTTTCCTTTATCAATGTTTGCTATACTCTGTTTCTATGTTTCTTTCCCTGTTATTTTCTCCACTACTATTACTATTACAATAGAGGTTTTTGGTTTCATCTTGTTAGCTTGCTTAAATTTCTTTATGAAAAGAAGTCCCCTATGTATGAAGTAAAGATTAAAAGAAGAAAATCTTCTTGTAGTAGGTCATGTGCATGGAATTTCATTCTATATAAATCTGAATTACACACATGTGAAATATCTTAATAATTCAAATATTAACAAATCCTCATTTTAAATAAATAATTTTAATTTACAGAAATGTTTCAATTGGGGCACCTGGGTGACTTAGTGGATTAAGCCTCTGCCTTCAGCTCAGATCATGATCTCAGAGTCCTAGGATCAAGTCCTGCATCAGGCTCTCTGCTTAGCAGGGAGCCTGCTTCCCCCTCTCTCTCTGCCTGCCTCTCTGCCTACTTGTGATCTCTCTTTCTCTCTGTCAAGTAAATAAATAAAATCTTTAAAAAAAGAAATATTTCAATTAAGATAATAATCTTATCATTAAAAAAAAGATTCAATGTTACTAAGATTCCGTTCTCCCCAAATGGATCTATAAATTCAATGAAACCCAAATCACAATCCCAATAGGCTTATTAGAAATGGAAAAGCTGACTGTAAAATTCATATGTAAATCCATAAGACCTAGAGTAGCCAAAACAACTTTGGAAAAGAATAAATTTGGAAAACTTAAACTTCCTGATTTCAAGAATAAATTTGGAAAACTTATACTTCCTGACTTCCTATTACTATCAAGCTATAATAATGAAAACAAGGTAGTAATGCCATAAAGAAAAAGAAACTGATCAACTGGACAAAATAGAGAGTTTAAGAATCAACTCACAGTTATCCAACTAATCTTTTTTTTTTAAAGATTTTATTTATTTATTTGACAGAGAGAGATCACAAGTAGACAGAGAGGCAGGCAGAGAGGGAGAGAAGGAAGCAAGCTCCCTGCTGAGCAGAGAGCCTGATGTGGGACTCGATCCCAGGACCCTGGGATCATGACCTGAGCTGAAGACAGAGGCTTAACCCACTGAGCCACCCAGGCGCCCCTATCCAACTAATCTTTAACAAGAGTACCACAGGAATTCAATAAAGAAAGAGTGATCTTTTCAACAAATGAGACTGGACAATTGATGCACAGAATGTCAAGCCCTGTGGTTGCCAGCCTCCAAGAATCCTTAATGATTCTCATTTCCTGGTATTCATTCCCTTACATAGTCCTCTTCCACTAAACAGAACTGACCTGCATAACCAACAGAAACTGTGGAAATGATGGAGTGCAAATCCTGAGGCTAAGTCAAAAAAGACATTGTAGCATCACCCTTCTTTCTCTTAGAACACCCTGTCTGGGCAAATCCAGTAACCACATCATAAAGACAGTAAGGTAGTCCTGTGGAAATGTCCACGAGGTGAGAAACTGAAGCCCCTAATCAACAACCAGCTCAACCTGCCAAGCACATGAAGTGAGCTATCTGGAAACAAATCCTCGAGCCCAGTCAAGCCTTCAGATGACCGTAGCCTGGATGACATCTTAACTGCAACTTCATGAGACCCTGAGCCCAAATCACTTAGCTAAGTCACCCCCAGATTCCTGACCTACAGAAACTGTGTGAAATATTAAATATTTATTGTTGTCTAAAGCCACTAAGTTTTGGAGTAATTTGTTACACCACAATAGATAAGTAATACAACCACATACAAAATTATTTTAATATGAAACACACCCCTAAACGTAAAAGTTGAAAGTATAAATCTTTCAAAGAAACCATAGGAAAATATCTTTGTGCTCTAGGAGTAGGTAAAGATTTCTTAGGACACAGAAAACAATAAACACAAAAGAAAAACTTGATAAATTAAACTTAGTTGAAATTAAAAGCTTTAGCTCATCAAAAGATCATTAACACAGTGTGTACATATATCAGCTCACCACATTGTATACTTAAAATATCTTACAATTTTGTTAGTTATATGTCAGCAATGCTGAAAAAAAAATTAAGAAAATGAAGTAGCCAAGCCACTGACTGAAAGAAAATAATCACAAACATATATCACAAAGGACTTAAATCCAGATTATATACAAAACTAAAAATAAAAAATGAAAAGACAAATAGCCCCATTATTTTTAAGTGGGCAAAAGTCTTTGACATTTCACAAAGGAAGATATAAAAATTGCCAAAAAGCACGTGAAAAGATGCTCAATACCATCAGTCATTCAGGGAATGCAAATCAAAACCATAATGAGATACCACTATACAGGCACAAAAATAACTGAATCTCAAAAAACTAACACCACCAAATGCTGACAAGGATATGGAGCAATGGAGATTTTCATACCCTGCTGTTGTAACCACCTAACATCACCTCTGTGACTAGCAATTTCATTCTTAGGTATTTACCAAAAGAAATGAAAACGTACAACCACAAACATACTTGTTCAAGACTTTCCACACTGGCCTGACAACAGCCTAAATGTGGAAACAGTCTAAATCAATAGGGAAAATGGATAAACCACCTGTGGATATGTATGGAATCTACTACTCGATAATAAAAAGGAACCAACTACTGATACAATATGAACTTCAAAGACATGCTGAGCAAAAAAAAAAAAAAAGCTAGACTCAAAATTGGAAAGTTTTTCAATAGGCATATTTAACCTAGAATATTAGTTGCCAGTGAAGAAAAGGGAGCAAGTGACTGGATAGGGACACAAGGCAACTTTCTGGGGCAGGACAGGGACGTGGTTAATATACACGTATACTTTCTTTCCATAGTCTATAGTTTAGATTTGTGCCTTTCAATTTACCTAATCTTTAAAGAAAAAGAACCTTATAAAATAAATGATGGGTGAGGAGTGGAATGATTTATAGCTAATAAGGTTAATTTTGTGGGTGTCTGGGTGGCACAGTTGGGTTGAGTGTCCAACTCTGGGTTTCAGCCCAGGTGGTGACATCAGGGTTGTGAGATCAAGCCCCACATCAGACTCTGCACCTAACATGGACTCTGCTTAGGACTCACCCTCTCCCTCTGCCCCTTTCCTCTGCAGTGTGTGATCTTCCTCTCTCAAAAATAAATAAATCTTAAGAAAAGAAAAGAAAGGTAATTTTGGAGCTGGTGATAGTTATGTGGGAGTTTATTATGTTAGTCTGTTTATTTTGTATTTTTTCAAAATTTCCATAATAAAAAAGCCAAAAACAAAAAATCCAAAGGCACACAAACCACAAACCCAATGTTCTAAACTATTTGGTACATCACGAATACAATTACTCTGCCACATAGAGCCATAAAGGTTTCTAATCACTGATTCTCAGTTTCTATACGTAATCTGTCCCAATCCAGTTACAAACTACCTATGCCTGGCACCAGGTACCAGACCACACTCTCAATAGCACTGTTCTCTCTGCCTCATTCTTTTCTTCACTGAATAATAGTGAACAGTAGTGATAGTAGTAACAGGATCTCCTTCTTCAAGGTTTTATGAGGATTAAATAATATATGTAGACCAGCAGCTGGCATAGAAGTTCCATAGGCATTAGCTATTCTTCTCATTAATTAAACCTGCTACAGCTTTTTTTTTTTAATTTCCTAGGATCTATTTAGTTGCCAGTAATTTCATGGGTTTTTTTTTCCTGAGTTATGTATGTCCTTTAAACTTTAAGCTTATTACTCAAACAAATCTTTCTGCTTAAATTTTTAAGTCAAAATGTAAAAAAGAAGAGTCACATACTCTATTGATGAGGAAACTAAGCTTCAAAGATTAAATGCAGCAGACATTTCTCGGGGTGGTTGCCCTGGTCCAACTATTCCTGGAAATAAAGTCAGGATTGCCAGATTCCTTGGGGCACCTGGGTGGCTCAGTGGGTTAAAGTCTTTGGGTCCTGGGATCATGCCCCGCTCTCTGCTCAGCAGGGAGCCTGCTTCCCCCTCTCTCTCTGCCTGCCTCCCTGGCTACATTTATCTGTCAAATGAATAAATAAAATCTTTAAAAAAGAAAAGAAAAGAAAAGAAAGAACAAATGCCCCGCATCGAGCCCTGCGTGGAGCTTTCCGCTCAGCAGGGAGTCCGCTTCCTTTCCTCTCTACCTCTGCCTGCCTGTCTGCCTACTTGCGACCTCTGTCTGTCAAATAAATAAAATCTTAAAAGAAAAAAAAAAAGGGATTGTCAGGTCCCATCCCTGCCACATGATTTGTCCATCAAGGGCCAGATTACCAATCACAGCTGAGTCAATCAGATTTCTTCTCCTAATACCTATGGTCCAGTCTTTGGCAGCACTCTGAGTGGGTTCTCTAACCCTGCTGTCTTGTTCCTGCCTTTCCAGAAGCTAGGGAGTTAGGCTCTTCCAGTGATTCCATGCAATGGCTCCTCCAGCATCCTTCTGATAAACTCATCTTTTGTCCCTAAGCTGGCTGGAGTTAGTTTCCATTTGTTAGGTGGATGAGAGGGGTAACAACCAAGTTCTACAACACACATCTCTTCATGTTAGACACTCTCAACGAGTACCTACTGGAAGCCTACTGTCTGTCTGCAAGGCATGGTGCCAGATCTGTGCTGGGAGGATTGGCAGGTTGTGACAGGAGGAGGAGGGGGACTTTGCAAAGAACAAGTGGCCGAAAACACTGTGGAAGGTATAAGGAACTGAAAGCAATACAGTTTTACTGCAGAATAAGGCACATAAAGGCACAGAGTTAATTCTCAGTAAATATTTGTTGAATTGATATTAAATTAGATATAAGACCAGACAGGTTTTGGACAAATCACCTAAGGCTTTGAAGGCCAAACTAAGAGATTCAGAATCTCCTCCCCTCAAATGGGGGCTATTGAAGGTTTCTGAGCAGAAGAGCCCTATAATACGAGTTGTGCTTTCGAAAGAACACTAACATCTCAGCCAGTCCTAATGAATGCTCAGCTTATTAAGGAGCTGAGTTTCTGTGTTTTAAACATAGTATTTATGTTTCCTACAATGACATTTACCAGGACATTGTACAGAAAACAGGTTTTATTTCAATGTCAAAATATTTCTGTATGACTTGCCTCAGAGAACAACTGAAGACATCTATGAATATTATAATTTTATCTTCGGGTCTGGATCTAATCAAATGAAGTTGCTAACAAAATTAGTTTAGGGTCAACAATGTTTCTCCACTAATTGTGACCCAAGGCAGATGTGCAATAAGAACCATGTTATAACCAAGAAACTGTTAAGTACCTACTTAATCTAATGGAAGACAACTCAAGTTTCATTGAATGCGCCTTATAAAACACTCTAGAGCACAACAGGAAGGTCTCTGACATATGCAATCTTATTACTATCAAGTGCAATTTTAAACACAGATCCTAAAATCACTGCGACCCCAAGTCAGAAAAGATATACTTTATTTTTCAACCACACAAATGACAAAGTATGTACTTCTATAAACACTATTCCATTAAATCTTTGAGAACTAGAATCTAAACACAAAAACTGATCTTATTCTACTCGTAACTGTTTACATGGCCACTCAAAGTAATAAAAAGTGTTGTAAAAAAGTCAAGTGAAAAGCAAAATGTCATCCAAACAAATGTCTTTAAACAAAATAAGTCTTCCTTTCAAATAGAGAGAGCCAAGATTTTTAGCAATAAAAATGCACATAATTAACCTCATAGTGACTGGTATGCCATGGAACAGGAAAACACACAAATTACCCCAAGGTCAAAAATATTTTTTCATAGCCTTGCCTGTACTTTAAGTAGCGAACTGCAAAACGCTAACAGACTTTCTGAAAGTTCTTTAAAAGTATCCAGTAACTCGTTCAGAACTTCAGGAAGAGTTTCGGAGATACCACAAGCGCCTGTTTCCAGTGTGTCCCAACCGTTGCTTTTAAGTGGAAACATGTACAAGCAAAAGCAGCGGTTCCCTGGGTGCGATGACAAGGCGAAGCCCCCTCAGACACATGCTCAAGGCTGGGATTAGGGACCCAGGGAGGGGGGGTGCTGCCACCGTACCCCCTCGCGTGCCCCACTGTGCCCCACCGCGCCGGGAACTTACAGCTCTGGTCTCATACAGAACCAGCTTCTGGACGGAGCTGATGATGGGGGCGGCGGCCGCGGGCATGGTCGGAGCAAGTTGGGGCTCCTACGACAGGACACCAGGCCGCGGCCCAGGGTGCGGCGGCCTCCGGACTGCCCCAGGAGGCCCGGAAAGAAGACACCTCAGACCTCCGACACCGGATCTAGCCAGAAAACACCACTTGGGCACTAAATACACCGGAGACCGGGTACAGCTCAGGTGTTTCCTGATTCCGGCTCGCGACCTGCAGGCAAACCCCGCCCCGGGCACGTCGGAGGCGGGGCTTCAGGAGATACCGTAGAGAGGGCGTGAAGAGGCTCCCAGAACCTGCGTGCTGCCTAGGGAGGAAGCGAAGGGCGCCATTTTTGGTGCGGGCAGGAGAAAAAGTGGGCGGAGAAAAAGTCGCGCGGTTTGTTTAGACTCTCGCTTCATCTGGTCCATCTCTGTGGAAAAGGGGAGGATTTGTGACTGAATTGCTTCTTTTGAAGCGGTTCGCCGAATTGTAGATAGATCCATTCGAAGTTGGTTCTTTTTTCTCTGCCTACCTCGGCCCTCTTTTTCCTGGAAACCTAGAAGATAGCCCTTCCCCGACCGTCGGTGCTTTTCCCCTTGCATCGCTTTGTTATCCATTTTAACCCTTTGAGAGTCTTCTTTAAATCACCTTAAAAAAATATATATATATCACCTGAAGTTGGACATCGTGGACTTTGCCACATATTCGTGGCGGAGACTGGCTATTTGTCAATTCCTCAAGGGGACTGCCAAGCGTAGCGCCCTGTGGTGTGGCACCGGCTTTGGAGACAGGCTTCCATCTGATGTGTGTGAACGTGAGTGAGTAGTGTACATACCGTCTCTAATCGTCACCCTCTATACCTGTGAAAAGGAATGTGTGATAAATACGAAGTGAAGTGCAAAAGTGAATACGTAAGATTTTTTAAAACGAATGAATTACAAGCCGGCCTCCCAAGAAGCCCTGCGCGAAGCCCCGCCAGGGGTTACCTAGGCAACCGGTCTACACACGCGGAGGCACTCGAGGCGGCTGCTGGGGCCTGGCGGGTGGGTCCTGTGGGCTCCTGAGGACTGTGCTGTGGCGGGGTAAGTAGGGGTCGTAAGTCCCCCGCCCCGACGTGTTTTGTATCAATTAATGGAGCCGCACCTGCGAGGATCCCAGACCAGTTAAATTTCTTATAAAACTGAACTTTGGGATCACTCAAAAGTAAAGTAAAGTAATTTTCACACCATTTTCCGTTCCAACGACTAACGTCTTCATTCCACAAATATTTACTGAGCACCTGCTAGAAGAGTATAAGGCCTCGCCACGGCAGAGGTATTAAGTTTTCCGGGGAGGGGGGCGGTGCTGGAAACCACAGAACCCACTACTAGAGGGTTTCCCAACGGCTAAAAATGTGAGGGAACTTTTAAAAACTCTGTTGAATTATAGTATAAACGCAAAACATAATGTGATATTCGAGATTATGTTACTTAAAAAGGAGATGTCAGAGATCATATTGTAAATTTAAAATTGAGAGATGACCAAATTTTTAAATTAAATGTTTAATTATTTAGTATTTTAGTTTTCTTTCATAGTTTTGTCCTGCTTAAGAACTGGAAAGATGGTCAGGTCAGTTCTGGCATTTTATGTTGACTTGGATCTTTCAGCTAGGAAGAATATTTCTGTTTTGTTTCATAGTGGAAACCAATTAATCTGAAATCAAGTATTAAATATATGAAATCAAGTATTAAATACATATTAAAATTTCATATGAAATCAAGTATTAATTAAGTAAATTGCACTAATATTTTCATTTAGGATGACAACTTTTACAATATCTGTGGATTTCTGGTTTTCAATATTAGTTTTCATTTATTCTATTATACTGTAACAGCACTTCCGTTTGAACATTTTCTCCGTTTGGTTCACCCAGAAGTAGATCCTGAGACAAAAATTCAAAGTCAAGAGCTTTATATGGGAATAATCCCAGGAAACAACATCAATGAACAGAAGGAAGTTGACCAAGGGGATATTACCAAGCAAATGTCTCTGTGGGCTGAAATCACTGGAGAATCCTGAGATGTGTGTCTCAGAGTAATTCCCACTTAAGGGAGAGCACATTGAGGGAAGGGAATAATGACACAAGGATGTGATTGTTAAAGGTCGCCACAGAGTGTGTTTGCTAACCCCTCTCGTAGTTTCATGTCGTAGTTTCATTCACGTGCCTGTTCCCCAGAAGTCATTTTCTTTTGTCTTTCAATCTTGCTCCTCTAAGGCCCTGGGCCAAACCATCAGTATTGTCCTCCAACCTGAGGACCTAGGAATACTGCTTAAATCTCCCCACCACCTGGGGGGCTCAATCGATTAAGCGTCTGCCTTCAGCTCAGGTCATGGTCTCAGGGTCCTGGGACGGAGCACTGTGTCTGACTCTCTGCTCAACGGGGAGTCTGCTTCTCCTTCTCCCTCTCCCTCTCTGCATTTGTGCTCTCTCTCTCTCTCTCTCCCTCTTTAAATAAATAAATAAAATATCTTTTTTTAAAAACCTCTGCCCGCAAGGAGGATTTCCCTTAATCATCATCATGTAGGGCTACCCCCCAAGTGGGATTAAAGTCTGGAAGTGATGAAGTTCTTGAACCTAGGTGAGGTTCAATGGGGTGAGGTTCGGAGCCGACGGCTAAGAAAGAATTCTTTAGACGTCTTTGGTGCAAAATGGTGGTTTATTAAAGCACGGGGACAGGACCCGTGGGCAGGAAGAGCTGCTGCTTCCCCGGGCCTGTGAGGAGTGTCTGGTTATATACACAGGAGTTGGGTAGGTGAGGACAAAGGGGTGTTCAGAAGGGCTATTGGGGCAAAGAAGACTGTCAGGATATTGAAGGCCTGGTTACTATCCAGCCAAGGCCACTTTCCCTCTAAGGAGGCACTAACATAAAGACAATTGGGAGTCTCCTGGTGGAATGTGACATTCCTGCTATCAAGCGTCCTTGTTAGTGAGATTTAGGTTTAGAAGAAATTTAACTTTATTTACTTTTCCTTCTACCTCAGCCTCCTTCAGTTTTTATGGAGGGGAGGGTGACATTAGGGCTTGAGGAATTGAGTTATGTGCCTTTGGAAATTGGGCTATTGATAAATATTTTATATCAGCTGTTCCTAGGGAATTCCATATGAGGTGTGAGCTAAAAGAGAGACATTGGTGAGCAAGAGACAGGTGACATGGGGTCTGGGCTGCTTTTTTATGAAACTTATTTGTACCCTTCAGATCTGCTTGGAACTGATCCCAGTGTTCCATTTTTATCATTTGGTGGATTGCTGCTATGCCTGTCCAACTTGAGGTCTTAATCTGACATACCCAGCTCATGATGGCACTTCTGTTTCCAGAGTCACCTGATGTCCCTTGGTCAGGCACTCATCCTCTCCCAGAGCCCAGAGCATTGCCAAGAGCAGCTGCTTGAATGGGGAATGGTTCTCTGCTGCAGACAGCAGTGATCTATGCTGAGAGGTTTCTGTTGTGGCTTTGCTAAGACTCCAAAAGAATTCTTCCATGCTCTAAGTACCTCCCTGTCACATCCTGGGATCTGGGCAGGTATATGGCCCAAGAAGCAGGTCTCTGGTATCATACACCAAAACTTCAGCAGAGCTCTCTCTTTATCTGAGCTTCACCAAAACAGCTTTCCAAGTCACCCATTAAATGGATCAGAACAGTATCCCCAAGTGTGCTACATCTGTCTCCCAAAGGGAGAGACTTATAAAATACTACACCCCTTCTTTCAGAGGCAGAATGAGTAAGGTACAATAACTTGTCCTTAACCTTGGAGAGAATATCTCAGAACGACCCAGACCACTAGTCTTTTAAAACTTCACCAAAGTAACAAGCCTTTAAATCCTTGTGAATTTATCTTCCACTTTCTGCTGCTCATGTGTCCTAGGAAGGCATCCTGGACATTTGCCACTCCCTGATCACCCAATATTATAGATCAATAAGACCCCCTTTTACTCTATTTGCTACAAACATGGGAGAGTCCTGGTGTAAAACAGAATGTCTCTTGCTGACATGAATGCAAACTGCTTCTAATATTCTTTTCTGACGGGGCTTTAAAAAAACACAACACATTGGCCAGATGAGTAACTACCTACCAAGAACAAGAAGCTGTGTCCAGCCAGAAAAGCTCTCATCTGCACAATGGTTATAAATGAGGCTATTCCTTAATTAAGTTTTCAGTAATCCCCATCATTTGTCATGATCTATCTTGTTTTTTTTTTTTTAAAGCCACACTGGAGAATTAAGCAGGGCTATGCATCTTTTAAATAGTTTTGGTTAGCACCTTTCCATTCCATTCAATCAGAATGATTTACTCTTATTTATCTGGCCCAGGGGCCAAGGAGCCAGTAAGCAGTTTCATGAGCTTCCACTTGACTTTTCTACCACATTGGCTCTTACTCCACAGGCAGAGAATCACTGTGAAGGTTTTGCCAGCTGCAATCCCTGTTACGTACCAGGAAAATAATCACGAAGTGATCCTATAGACCCTGTACTATGGGATAGACTTGAGCCAAGTTTCCATTGATCACTGGTTCTCCATTTGCTTTCACTCTCATGGGGGGCCATGATGGCATTTTGAACCCACTGGTGTTGGTGTCAGCTCAGAGCCTGTGTCCTATTGACTTGGAAAGAGGAGGAGAGTCCCATGTCCTCCATGTGTATTTCCCCAGTTAATGGTTATAGGTTCTCTTGGAGAAGGATTGGGGAATCCCTATTGTGAATACTTGTTAGGTGTTGTGGGGCCTATTCTTAAGGGCTCCTTGCCTCCCCTTCAAGAAATGGGCTTTGGAGTTAAGAACTGGGCAAGGAATCATGATTTTCCACTGTGGCTGCTGATATCAGCCTTTGATTCATTTGCCCTTTGTCATTGTTAGATATGTAAGTTCATCAGCATTTTTGCTGATTGCTCATCCGTTTTGCCCCTAGAAATTCTGTGGCTTACCAGCCATCACCGCGGATCCCTATGGATCTTGCTTGCTGCCATTCTGGACTTCCTACCCATTCTAGTAATTACACCTACTTTGCTTCTGATGGTTAAGTGCTGCCATCTGGCCTCTGCTCTCCCGGATTCTCTCATCCTCACTGAAACATGGGACCCCAGTATCATAGCAGCCTTTCTCCTACCTTCAGTCCTGGCCTACAAAGGACAGCCACCACTGAGCTTAGTAATGATACTAGTGCCTCACTAGTTCGTTCCTTGTAGTCTTAAAGAAGGGAGTATCCTCTGGCCATCCCAAAGAGCGGAGTTGGCTGATGTGTTCTCTGGCCTCATTTAACATGTCCTCCTTTAACAAATCCATCTAACATGTCACCTCTGTGAGCCTTTCACACCCTACTCCATATTCTGCTATTCTAGAGGCGTAGATTAAATAAGGACCAGAGGCTACTTTCTGCACAAGTGCAATAAGCACAGCAAACTTAATCCTTCCCCCACTGAGATGTTATAACTGCAAACCAACTGCCAGATGGGTGGAGTGGGGTGATCCCCAGATAGTCCTCTGCTGGGGATGTGAGGATGGCTATGGTCCATCCTTCTTTGGCTCATGCCTAGTTTCCTGCCTAACACAGATAATCATGGGGTTCAAAGTACCTAGACATCCACATAAATGTTCCATCCCAGGCCTTAGGGTCCTGGTTTTAGTGCACTTAATACTCTTTAATAAATGCACCATCTCTCTAAAAGATTTAGATGCATTGTCTCCTTTATAACTACATTTTATGGTAGCATTACTTATTTTTTGTTACTAAAAATAACTTGAAATTTTAGTTCTTTTGTCATGAAGTTTTCATCTCAATCTTTTTAATATACTAGTAATAATTCTTACTATGTCTTGTTCCATAATGACATCTTAAAGTAATATTGGTATATTAAGCCCATTTGAATATTCTTAAATTCCACAGAGAAATATAATCATATTCCTTTTACCTGGAAGCATATGGCCCACATAATCCACTTTCATTGCCATGAACATTGTCTCAGACCAATGGGTCATAGTTATGTTCCATTTTTGAAGTCTGCCTATTAAAGTCATTTTATAAGATTTTGTAATTTTTCCATAAAGGGTTTGTATGTCTTTTATAATATTTAATCCTGTTCACGTTATTGTTTTGCTGCAAAGATAAGTCTTTCTATCCTTAGTTACATTTTTTAGCAATTCATGCTATATGGAAATGCAACTGAATTTTGTATCATTTTGAATCCAGCAAATTAGATTAACAGATTAATTCTCAAAATTTATCTGTGATATATTTTTTATGTGGGCAATCATATCAACTGGGAATAATTACAGTTTTCTTTCTTTTGTCATGACCTGAAAAGAACAATTTTAATAATTAACCATTAAATGTAAAGTTTGTCTTTTGTTAATACTTTTTATCAGTTAAAAAATTCCTTTCTATTCCTAATTGCTAAGAGATTTATCTCTTATTAATCATTAAAGGGTGTTGATTGTCTCATACTTTTTCTATATCTACTAAGATGATCATACAGTTTTTCTCTTTTATTTTAACATGATAAATTAATTTCTCATGTTAGGCCAACCTTGAGTTCCTGGGGAAAGCCCAACTTTGTCTTGATGTTACCTTATTATATATTGATGGATTCAGTTAGCTAATATTAGGATTTTGTAAATCCTGTTTATGAACGAAATTGGTACATCGTTTTGCTTTTTCACACTATTCTCTGATTTAGGTGACGTTTATAAGACCAATAAACTGATGTAAGAAGTCTCCACTTTATCTTTTCTCTGAAAGAGTGTAAGATTGTAAGATTTGGAGCTTTTTGAAAAACCATCTGGTTTCTTTGGTGGGAAGATTTTTAGTCACTGACTCAGTTTCCTTATGGTTATAGAATCACTCAAGTTGTCTCTTTTTTTCTTGAGAAGCTGATTTTTCTAGGAATCCATCAATTTTGTTTAAATTTTCAAATTTATTTTGGATAACTTTGGTTTATGATATCTTCACCTATCTATATTACATCTGTAGCATTGTTACTCTGTAGTCCTTCCTCTTTTATATATCTAATATTGTTTGATGTAGACAGTAAATCAGTAGGCATTATGGAAGATTTAACCAATAATATTCACAAACTTAATGTAAACTTCATTTAAAGAACACTACATTTAAAAAAAAAAACATAAATCACATGTACTTTTTAAGGAATCAGGGAATCTTTTAAAAAAAACTACCATGTGCTAGGCCATAAGGCAAACCACAACAAATTTCAAAAAATTAGTATACCATGGAGAACATTCTTTCATTAATGATATAAAAAAATCTTAATTTCAAGATATAAGAAACCACACTTCTAAAATTGTTTAATTGTGCCTTGTATCTTCTTGATCACTCTTTACAGAAGTTTTCTATTTATACTTTTTTTCAAAATACCACTACTTAGCTTTGGTGACCCTCTCTATATGTTTGTTTTCTATTTTATTAACTTTTAAAATATATTTTTCTATTTTTTCCTGGGGTTTTTTCCTCAACATCTTAAAAGTGGTGAGCTTATCTCATGTATTTTTCAGAGCTTCTTTAGTTCTAACGTAAGTACTTAAGGTTTCAAAATATACTACCTTAGTTACATCTTCTAACTTTTGTTGTATATGTTCTTTTTCAGTTTTATGTATTGTCTAATTTCCATTCGGATTTCTATTAGAGCCATTGGTAGTCCTTACACATATACATATAGACACATACGTATCTGTGTAACATATATGTATGTATACATATAGTATATTTAATTTGATCTTTAATCGAATATACACATCATAACATATATATTTATGTATGTATATATGTATGTTTTCCCTTAATTTAGTCTTGCAGAAACACTTTATTTTAGCTGTCTTTTGTACAATATATAGTTAGATTTTGCTTTTTATTTCAAACTAAGAGCCTATTATTGTTTTAATAGATAAGTTTAACTTATTTGTTAATATCAGCAAAATCCTTGTGTTTAGTGATGTGGAATGTCTTCTAGGCTAAGTAAATTCTCAGGATAGTCTCATTCTCCCTCACCTGCCTGCCTCTTCTAACTAGATTAATCACTGACAATTTTATTCTTTCTTACTGTAGTAGTTTATATTATGAATTCTCAAGAGGAGACAGAAGAGCATTCATTTGCGGATATATTTAGCGAAGATGAAGCTGAATATAACTTTTTGCTGTCTAAACCTGTTTGCTTTGTTATATTTGGGAAACCGGTAAGTTATTTTTCCTAATTTATTATTTACTCTATTTTTTTATTTTTAAAATCATAACATTATGTTACCATACAAAAATGAAAAACCACATACTGTGCTAATTTTTTTGAGAATTAGGCTTTCATTGTATGACTTTAAAAACATATAATATAGGTTGTAAGTTCTTAACTTTATCTTGTTTTGTACACTCTAATTGAAAAGGAACCTACATTGTACTTATCTTTGTTTTTACATTATGAAGAAATAGAATTCATCAAAGTATTGCAAAATCAAAGCATGACAATTGTTAGTAGTCTGTGATCAAAAGTTATTTCAAACATAATTTGCTTATAAAACTTTCTGTGAAATTTGTTATGAAGCTCTCTGGGTATGTGAAGACAGGACACTATGGAGACAAACTGGGCTCTCCCATTAATATCTGAAGATACTGAGAGACAATGTTTTTTACCTCTGCAGTGTGTTCATGGACCTATATATTGTCTTTCCACAAAATAAAAAGAAACCAAAATGGATGACACAAGGTATCCTGCCTTATTAGGCGTTTCTAGTAAGGACCTCTAAATGAGCAGTATTTTCAGCCATTGAACTAGTTGGTAGTTACCATTAGAGAGCCTGAACTGTTGAATTAAAGGGCCTTTCCAGAACAGCACATACTAAGGGCTGGATCCCACCCTTGATTTAATTTTATATAGACCCTGGGACAGGTACCAAGAAATGGTTCCAGTAACTTTCATTATGTTTCTTAACATTCAGTAGAGTTTCACAAGTCCAGAGTGAACATGTATGGAACTAGAAGGTATTATGCTAAGCGATATAAGTCAATCAGAGAAAGACAACTGCCATGTAATCTCACCAATACGTTAAATGTAAGAAACAAAACAGAGGATCATAGGGGAAGAGTGGAAAAAATAAAACAAGATGAAACCAGAGAGGGAGACAAACCATAAGAAACTCTTAATCATAGGAAACTGAAGGTTGTTGGAGGGGAGGTGGGTGGAGGGATGGGGTTACTGGGTGATGGTCCTTAAGGAGGGCATGTGATATAATGAGCACTGGGTATTATGTAAGACTGATGAATCACAGACCTGTACCTCTGAAACAAAAAAATACATTATATGTTAATCAACTAAATTTAAATTTTAAAATGTTTAAAAGTCAACAGTGAGAGCACTCAGATGCAAATGTTGCTATGTTAAAGTGATCTACCGTCTTGAAAATATTATACTTTTCAAAGATGTCCATTAAGTAGGAGTTTTTTGTTCTTGGAAGTTACTAAGTGGAAGTCTGTCAAAACAGTCATGACTAAAAACTTTGAAAAGAGATACAGTGATGGATTTCAATATAATCACAATGATATGTATTCGAAATTACAAAATTTGGCAGTCAAAAGAGGACAGTATCTGGAATGTCATAATGGTACAGCTGCCTGATTTCAGGGTTATTTTCTTAATTTAAAAAAGGTTATTTAAATCACTTCAAAAAATGTGGCAAATGTGACAATAACTAGAGAAAAATTAAGCTATAAATATGTAGAGTCTACTATTCATTAATTTTTGTGGACAAAAATTCACTTGATAATATTCATGTATTGTAACCATCAATAGAGTCTTTTAAAATGAGAATATCTGTTTCACTGGCAAATGTCTGTGGGTTTTAAATAACATCTTTCTTTTTAAGGGGGTTGGGAAGACAACGTTAGCTCATCAGATAGCACAGACATGGAAATGTATTCGTGTAGAAGGTAAATCTTACCCTTCCCCCCCAAAGTTTTATTATAAAAACTTTCAAATATGCATAAAAATGTAAAGAATTATACCATCTAGATTCTGTGGTTAACATTTTGCTGTAATTACTTTATCACACATTACCAGCTTAGTGAATGTTATCTTCATGATAGCATCAGGCTTATTTCTGCTTTTCAGTTAGTCTTAGTTTTGTTCATAGAAGTTAGGAGGGTGTATGGAATGTCTGACTTCATTCTGTGGCCTCCAATTCTCTAATTCTCTCATTTAGAACTACTAGAGACATATGTTTTGGGTATCTCCCTATGAAAGATGAGAAGAAAAGAAACTCTCACAACTGTTCTTAAGAGCATTTTTCAAGACTTAATTATTTTTTAAGATTTTATTTATTTATCTGAGAGAGAGAGAGAGTACAAGGCGGGGGCTGGGAAGGGCAGAGGGAGAGGGAGAACCAGTTTCCCCACTGAGCAGGGAGCTGGATGCAGGGCTCAATCCCAGAGTCCTGGGATCATGACCTGAGCCAAAGGCAAATGCTTAACCTACTGAGCCACCCAGGTGCCCCAAGACATAATTATTTTCAATGATAAATTTTATTTTTTATTATTTTGCTTTGCGTTCTTTGCAGTATATAAGATAAGGACTGCTATCTTTATATAAAATATTCTTTTAATCAATAAAACTATTTTTTCCTAATAGAAAAATAAGCAAAAAAGAGTGAATTGTCAATTCATAAAAGTAGAAATAAAAATAGACAAATATAAGAAAAAAGTTGTTATTCAAAGAAATTGTTATTCAAAGAAATGCTAATTAAAATAACACTGATCCAAAGTGCTGGGTGGCTCAGTCCTTAAGCAGTTGCCTTTGGCTCAGGTCATGATCCCAGGCTCCTGGGATCAAGCCCCACATGGGGCTCTCTGCCCACTGGGAAGCCTGCTTCTCTCTCTCCCACTCCCCCTGCTTGTGTTCTTTCTCTCTCACTATGTCTCTGTCTGTCAAATAAATAAATAAATTAATTAAATCTTAAAATAAAAAGCACTGATCCATATTTGCCTATCAAATTGACAAAGAACCTTTAAAGTTTTTATAATTATTTTTGGCTAGAATGTTATGAAATGTTGATTCCATGTGCTGTTAGTGAAATTGCAATCTGGTACAATTTGGGGGAGAACAATCATAGATGACTAGCAATGAGGGACTTAATTCAGTTCCTGAGTCCTCCCCTAGGCCTTGTCCCTATCATTTCTGTCCCGGGATGTCGTCCATAAGGGATAGAATATTTCCTCTTAAAAGGAAACAAATCTTTGGAATTCCAGCTTCAGGCCCCCTTTTTCTAACCAGTGTTTACTTATTTTTACATTTCTTGATGCATATTCCTTTCATTTAATCAGAGAGCAAAGTTAATGGGCTCTGGATATAACTCTATGGTAATAAAAGTCTATAGACTAATAATACTTTGTGTATAATTTTGAGTGACACTTTACAATTCCAAATCACTGTCCCGTACACGATGTCATTTCATCCTCACATTCTCTTGTGTGCTATACAGGGGATAAGCGTGCAAGGCCCAGAGATATTTAAGAAGTTTAGCTTCCCCAAGATCTTTTAGCTAGAGAGTAGCAGAGACAAGTTCTTTGTGGAATACAATCTGCTGCCTCATCCTTTGGTTAGCTTAAGTGACATAATGTGTATAAATGTGCTTTGAAAACTCTTAAAGTGATATGCAAATATTAATCTTTGTTACCATTATAAAACACAAATGTGTTTCTTAATTTGGCAATTCTAATATCAGCTTGTGCTAATATTTTGAATTCATATTTTAGCTTTACCAGTGTTGGAAGAACAGATTGCGAGGGAAACTGAATCAGGAGTTATGGTAAATCTAAGTGTCAAAATTATTATGATTTAAAAAAAAAAAAAAAGCTCTGTGTCACAGAGGTATATACACTAATATACACTATCTTTGTTGGTTCTTAGTTGCAGTCAATACTGCTCAGTGGTCAAAGCATTCCCGAAGAACTTATCATAAAGCTAATGTTGGAGAAGCTCAACTCTCTGCAAGTTTCTCACTTTGGTATGTTTGTTTTTGTAAATCGGTGGCTATCAAAGCAGCCTTAAAACCCATGCTTTAGATGAGGCACACATAATTTCTGAAGTTGCTGTTTCCTTTGCCCTGAAGTAAAAATTCTAGAGCCTGAATTCGTTAAGCAGGTTAGGTATTTTTTTTTTTAAGATTTTATTTTTTTTATTTGACAGACAGAGATCACAAGTAGGTAGAGAGGCAGACAGAGAGAGAGGAAGGGAAGCAGGCTTCCTGCTGAGCAGAGAGCCCCATGCTGGGCTGGATCCCAGGACCCTGAGCTCATGACCTGAGCCAAAGGCAGAGGATTTAACCCACTGAGCCTCCCAGGTGCCCGCAGCTTACGTATTTTTGTTTACTTCCTTTTATTCTTCAGACTGTACATTTGTAAACAAATAAATAAATTTAAATGGTTCCATCTTCTTTGAGCTCTGTGTTATCCAGGAAGGGATCGACACTTTCCCGTGGTCCTTAAAGTGCAGACAGCCTCTGCTGACTGCTTTCCCATTCACTCAGAGTTTTATTACTGAGTCCTGTCCGCCTTCTTTGCATTAATCCGCACTTATAAGGCAGGAATTTCTTGACTGGCGCCAGCTTACCCTCCTGCCCCAGTTACTGGCAGGCTTCGGTCTGTTCACCCCGCCCACCCTCACTCTGGACCCAAGAAGTCTCCCTGCACTCCAACAGATGCTGAGCAGGGGTTTCAAAGACTACTGAAGCTTAGAACAACTAAATAGAAAAGAGCATACCCTATGACATTTGCAAAAGAAGGAAGAAGAAGATGGGCTGGAGAGAATATCACCCACCTGAAATAGATTTATTGAATTAAAGAAGAAAAACTTAGCAAGCTGCTTTATATCCTTAGTAAGTTAGGAGAGACCTTGTGACTCTTAAGAATATAGGGATAGAGCACTGGGTGCGGTGCATAAACAATCTTGAAACACTGAAAAAATAAAATTAAATTTAAAAAAAGAATATAGGGATAAAAATAAAATGCAGTAAAGTAAAAATCATGATTGCCAAAGCAAATCAATAATGGAAGTAACAAAAGCAGACGTCCCTGCAAACTGTGTCTGTATCATTTACATCCATAGGTAGAAAGATTTCTCTACATGTGGATGATATACAGAACAAACTACATCTATCCACCCACGTATAGAAAAATATCACCTATTATATATGGTTTTTTATATATATACACACACACACACACACACACACGTATACTTTGTCTACACATCAGTCTTCTAACTAGTGATCAGTGATAAAGAAGTTGAGCTTGGGAAAACATCCAGAACGTAGGAGGTTAAATGAATAAAAGACAATGATAGAATTCCAACATGGGTCCATAAATGACCTCCAAAAGCATCGTGATTGAAGCTGAAGCGTGTATATGCATAGGCAGGCAAATATCTCCTTGTTTGTATTTCATCTCCCCTTACCTCTTGAAAAATTTAGAGTAATTTACCCCCAAAAAACATGGCATAAATAATAAACATAGGCAAAAAGAGAAAAAAATAATGAAAAAATAAACCTACTCAGTTATGCCATTCATGATGTTCAGAATCTTTTTAACTTCTTCTCGTGGAAGATTACAAACAAAAGTAAAAGTGATATAAAACCCCCATGTGTCCCTCACCCAGCTTCAATGACGACTCTTGTCTCATCTTGTTTTATGTGACCTCCTGCCCACATTCCTCTACTAACCTACTTTATTTTGAAGCTAATTCATATCATATCAGTTCATCTGTAAATGTTTTAGTATATATTTCAAAAAGGTAAGGAATATTTTTAAACCTAGCATCACATTACATTATCATGCCTACTAAATTAATAGTAAATCATCTACTGACCACTCTGTGGTCAGATTTCATTATTTGCCTTGTGTATTTTTTTTCCTAGATGATTTTTGGGTTTTGTTTTTTGGTTTTCCATTTTGGGGTTTTATTTTGTTTGTTTGTTTTTTGGATGGTTTTTTTGTTTTATTTGTGTATGTGTGTTGTTGTTTGTTCTTTTTGTTTGCTTAGTTTTTTGGGGGGAGGGGGAAGGATCTAACCAGGCTTCACATATAGCAATTGGTTAGTATGTCTCAAGTCCCTTTTAATCTATAAATTCCCTCTACCTCCTTCTATCATCTTGCGTTCTCTTTGTTGAAAAAGCAAGTTATCTGTGTTTAGTGATCTGTGTTTAAGAATTTCCTACATTTTGGATCTTGCTGACTGGCATCCCTTCAAATCATTTAATGTATTCCTCTTTCCCCTAGACTTACTGTACACTGATGCTTGCTCTGGGAGCTGGCAGAGGAAAAGCAGTATAAATGATTTCTTGAGTCTGAGGGCCACACTATTAACATGCAATTGCATGGCTGTGTTTTAGGTATGCACAACTGGGCTTTTTAAGGGCTCTAGTGAGGACGGGACCTAGAACCCCTTCTGCCCAAACTCCCCCCACCTATTCTATGGCATCCCCAGGGGAATTTCTGTGGAACCTAGCATCTTGCTAAATGCAGTTTAAAAGTCTTTGCTCATCAAGGAGTCTTTCTGATGTTTGGTCCTACCCACCAGCCTGGTAGATGGTAGGAGCGAAATTGGAAGTGAGGAGCTTTCAAAACAGGGGCATTAACTTGGGTCAGGTCTGGGTGAGGCTAGGTAACTGATGACGCTAAAGTTCCTAAAGACAGATGTGTGATGCTGGGGACACTGCACCACAGAATACTGCCAAATTCAATCTTCATTTTTTTCTCTACCAGAGCCCTTTTACAGTTGAACCTTTCTATTGCTATTTAGAAGTAACTTATACAATCTGTAATTACGATCCTTTCATTCACAACCTGCCATGCTCTGTTGGCTTTTGGCCCAAATCCGCTTCCATGAACTACATCCTTACCCAAGAGGAAAAGATAGAGCCAATGCCTAGGCATCCTGGGAAGTCCCTCTTTGCTTCCCGTTTCTAGATTCCAGAAAAACTCACTTTCTCCAGTAATGAGATGGACAGTCCTAGTCTGGGCATTCCTTGTCCCGGACATAGCCCATTGTGGATGGTCTCATAAGTCATTGGTCACCAGTGTATCCACTTAGATCAGGCTGGCATGAGGTCAGGTACCTTTTAGGGCTGGATGAACATAAACTACTTGATATCTCTGAATCTCTCATCGCTTCAATCTGAGAGCAGTGGCATGCCATCTTCAGTTTGGTGGAAATAGGAATTCATTCCACTGTACCAGAAAGTGGGGGTAAAGGGATGGCATGAACCAAGTAGTTACCCCTGGGCAGTCATATGGACAGTATTTCAGCTTCTCCCTGGTGGGGTTGATACAGGCTGAACACTAGCCTGCAGCGTGTCTACTCTGCCAATGCTGGTACAAACAGAGCCTCGCAGCAAGGAGTGGCGGGAGGTCTACCACTCTTCCACCTTCAGCATTGAAGGTAGGAGCTTGGCAATGGTATCAAGGAGATATGGGACAGAGAGGGGAAGTCCTCATCTATACTTCCATCTTCACACACGTCTCTGGGGTTAGAGAGGCTGGCAGCGGGCTTGGCAGCTCTGATCTCTCTATGAGGAAATGTCCTTGTAAGTATCCAGAATTGGGTCCAGAGATCTAAGCTCTTCCATTTTCCCACATCTCTTCCATAGACTTGTTCCTAGGGCCTGGGTGTGATGATACTGGCCACCTCTCAATGGGTAAGACCCTAAAACTCATCACTCAGAAAATTCAAGCTGCCCAAATACTGGCCTGTCAGCTGAGAAACAGATTCCATGGAAGCAACCCACTCTTCTGCTGCTTCCACTAGGAAAGAGACCAAGCATTAAACTCATTCCAGTCCACATGTATGCCTGAGGTTTAGGATATCTACAAACAGTTGTACTTGAAATGCCTGATAAGCTGTCCCCTCAGTAGCAGTGACTGTAGTAAATATACAGGGTCCTGGAGAGCACAGCATACAGAATGCCAAACATCTTGCTGTCATCCCTTTGTAATACACAGATGGTGGCCGTGCTGCCAGCAGAGGGAATGAGAGGAAGGTACTGTGTAATCCCCTGTTGCTTGGAAGGGGAAGGCATGAATTCTGGAGACTGATTTTCTCTGGAAATGTCCAGTCAGGAGGGGTGAACTGGGCAAGGGTTGCATTCAGTCTAGGACCAGGCCACTGCACCACAATACTGACCCTTAAACCAGGAGATTAATGCCAGCCATCACATCCCAACGTCTTGACAAGTTTCCAATAAGGTTTTTAATCAAATGGAGGATAATTTAACAATAAGATCCAAACCAAACTAAGGAGGTAGGAAGCCAAGGGAAAAAAAAAGTAAGAGCAGCAGGAGGCGGTAAGTAGAGAAAGGTCTGGCCCAGTTCCTGAGATAAGGCCAATGCATGTGGTGGCTAAATTTTTGCAGGGAGTTGTTGGGTTCATTTAAGGAACCTTGAATAGAATGGATGCCTTAGGATACCACCAGTATTTCAAAGTCTTTCAAAGACAAGAGCAAAAGCAAAAGAATAGGCAGAGTTGGAAACCAAAGATTATAGCAAGACAGGAGAGAATCATGGTTATAGTTCATATATCCAAAACCAAAGATAATAGGTCTCCCTTTTGGCCTTTTGAAATTAAACTACTTGGGATTGCATCCAACATATAGTTAGCAGATGGTAAAGTGTTTGAAAAAGTTTAGGAGAAATGCCTAAGGAGTTGATGAGATTTTGGAATTACTATGGTAGTTGTTGGTCTGCTTTTATAAAATAAAAAGATAATAATAATATGCATGTGATAAGCATATTCTAAAGAGAATTTTGAGATTGGCTTATTTGACACATTCATTTATTCATCTCTCAACAGAATCTTAATAACTTTTTAAAATCATACTATTCTATGCATTGCATGGAATAGCAGTTCTCAAACTTTTTAGTCTCAAGAATCCTTTTACTTATAAAGATTGTTGAGGCCCCAAAAGAGGTTTTGCTTACTTGGGTTATATCTATCAGTATTTATCATATTAGAAATTGAAACTAAGAAATGTTTAAAACATTTCTTTAAAAGAAGAAAATAGGGGCACCTGGGTGGCTCAGTAGGTTAAGGCCTCTACCTTCGGCTCAGGTCATGATCTCAGGGTCCTGGGATGGAGCCCTGCATCGGGCTCTCTGCTAAGTGGGGAGTCTGCTTCCCTCTCACTCTCTGCCTGCCTCTCTGCCTACTTGTGATCTCTCTCTCTGTCAAATAAACTCTTTTAAAAAATAATAAGTAAAAGACGAAAATAAAATGTGTTTAAAAATCATAACAAAACTATCACATGTTCACAGTAATAGCATATTTTATAAAAAAATTATATTCTTCAAATCAAAAAACTTAGTGAGAAGAGTGGTATTATTTTTCATCTTTGCAAACCTCTGTAATATCTGGCTTAAGAGAAGACCCGACTGGATTCTCATATCTCCTATTGCTCAATCTGTTGCAGTATACTGTTTTTATTGAAATATATGAGGAAAGTCCAGCTTCATACAAATATGTAGTTGGAAAGGGGAAGTATATTTTAATAGTCTTTAGAATAATTGTGACTATTCTTGATCCTACATTAAAACTCACTAAGGGGAATTTTCTTAAAAGCTATTTGCATTGTAGAGTCTGAAAACACATGGAGGACTTTTCAAACTCTGTTCCAAAAAATCCATTTGTCTATCTTGAACTTGGACTAGGTCTTCTACCTATGCATGACTTGCAGGCACCATGCAGTGGTTATTTTTGAAAATATTGACTCACTAAGTTGTGCAGGTTTTCCAAATGTTGATACTTTTTATTATATACTATCAAAAAATTACTTTTATTAATTTCATCACCAATTTCATTAAGAAAAGCTCTAAAAATTGGGAAGTTGTTAAGTTTATGGCAGTAGATACACTCTTCCTAAAATCTGAATTTTTGCTGGAATTTTATCATTGGAACAAATACTGTCAGTTGTCCTTAAAGTGACCAGCTCACTCCACTCACTTTTTATAAAATGTCTGCCAAATATCCAAAACTGAATAACCACAATTTGTCTGTCAGTTCTTTCAAGAAAAAAAGTTCCTATTAAAATAGTAGAAAAATTGACTGGTGTCCTTAATTCTGAGGGAATTGAGAATAATAATAAGAGAAAATTTTCTCAAGCAAGAGAGAAACATAAAGAAATATATTAAGGATATTAATGTGATGATGGCAAATGGGGTGAATTTCAAGGAGCAGATTCAATGAGCAGATTTCTGGGTGGGAATGCAAGATAATGTGCTAAGCCAAAATCATATTGAAAATGTTTGTTTTTTAAACAGTATGGGAAGAACATGGGTGTTTTCTTACTCCCCATATTTATATAAACACTATGTACATATTCTATTATAAAATATTAGCTTTAGGAGGAAAATAATATACTATACACCCCCTATAACATACCTTTACAGCTTTCCTAATGTTCAAAGAATTATTACCATGGATTTTCTCTCCTAGACACCTCATATGCTTAAAATAAATTGATTTGGAATTTTTAAAAATGTCTCCTCCTAGCTCAGTGATTTTATTTATGATCAGAAAAACAGTATTCATAATTATGCTTCATGTGGCAATAAACTTAACAACTAATTGAAAATATATGTAGATTTTAAGATTTACATTAATTTTTTCATCCATAAGCAAATGACATCTTATAAGGCAATAACGAGTCAATGCTTTCATACATTGATAATATTATAAACTTTAAAAATTATATATTTTACTCAACAGGTTATGTTATCACTGAACTACCAACTCTTTCAGAGGATACCATGACTACTTTGCAGCAAATAGAATTAATTAAAAATTTAAATTTGAAACCTGATATTATAATCAATATTAAGGTAAGAATATTAGTTGTTTTGTTACTATAGTTAATCATTCTTTTTGATAGTAGTGTAATTCAAGGAATGTCTGCAAGAATATTAATGGGGCTCCTGAGGGGCTCAGTCTGTTAAACATCCGCCTTCATCTAAGGTCATGATTTCAGGGTCTTGGAAATGGAGCCCCGAGTTGGGCTCTGCCCTGAGTGGGGAGTCTGCTTCTCTCTCTCTCTCTCTCTCTCAAATAAATGAATAAAATCTTTAAAATATATTAAGTAGTTAAGGAAATGATAACATATGTCAACCATAGGGACTACTAAGTTATACTTTCTGATACCTCTGTGCTTCTGCACCTGCAGCTCCATCCACAAGAAATCCCTCTGCCTCTTCAACAGTCTTCAACATAGTCATCCTCTGAAAGTCATTTCAGACATCATCTGTTTCCCTGATGACCACCCCTTCCACATCAACACAAACAACTAACTCTCTCGTTCTCTCTCACTCTTGCTTTCTCCTTTTCTCTCTCTCTCCTCCTCTCCTTTTCTCTTCCTCCTTATCCCCTATACCTTACTTATTACAGGAAAGTTGAATACTTTTCTGATGACCACTCATGTTGCTCTCTTCTATCGTATTATCTTATTATATATTGTAATTGCCCATTTTCCTTCTGGACTCTGCCTTATATGAAGGCAAAAACCATGTCTTACTCATATAAACAGCAACTAACACAAGATATAGTATCTAACAGACACCTGATAAGTCTGTCAGTTAAATAAAACAAAAGAAGGAGCAAATAAGTTGGACATATGATTGTTAAAAAACATTGCTAGATTGATTAAGAATCAAGACTAGATCCTGTTCCCAATCTCTCCTTTATCAACAGCATATGGTAGATGACATTTAGAAGACACAATTTCCTCTTTACAAAAATAATAACTGCCTCATGGAGGTATGACAAGAATTCAGGAAGTCCAGGTCTGCTTGTTTATATTAAAATTAACAATAAGCTTTTATATCCATATCTGCCTGGTTCTCCAAAGGGTTTGACAGCTCAAAGTAAATGAGATATTCTCCACGCAGATGCTGGCACCTGGGAGTGTGTTAGCGTTAGCTGTGAGAGAGAGGAGGTGTTGCGGTGCTGGGCATCGTGTCATCTACAGCCCACCACAGGCGGTGGTTGGAGACCAATCAAAATCCCTGCACGGACTTTGAGAATGTCACACGTGTGAAAGGGAGAGAAGAAAAGATCTCAAACAATTAACAAAACCAAATATAAAGTACAAGCCATGGAAAACATAGATTGTATAGGAAATTAACACTTGGTGGAATAAAAGTACAGACACACAGGCCATTAGCCTCCAAATGCTTACTAATTTGGGGCATAAATTCCTTCTGAGTTTGATGAGCCAAAGTAGAAGGGGAAATGTGATCACTTACATAAAATTCACATTGTATATGAAAAGACAAGACATTCCTCAGAAAAAACAAAATGAGAGAAATTAGAATTAAAATTTTAAGTGAGAGAAATATCTTACATGGATGGGTCTTAGTATAAATATCATCAATGTAGGGGTGCCTGGGTGGCTCAGTCGGTTAAGTGCTGCCTTCTGCTGGGTCATGATCCCAGGGTCCTGGGATCGAGCCCGGCATGGGGCTCTCTGCTCAGCGGGAGTCATCTTCTCCCTCTCTCTGCCTGCCACTCTGCTTCCTTGTGTTCTCTCTCCCTCTCTCTCTCTCTCTGCCTGTTAAATAAATAAAATAAAATTTAAAAAATATATATATCATCAATGTAGAGAATAAAGCCCTTAATCTCATTTATATTATAAATGTGGTAGTGGGTATCCAGGTGGTTTCTACACATTGACTTAAGTGTAGTCAGAGGGCCTAATGTGAAATAGAACTCAATACAACACACATTTCTCTGCAGGTTTGGCCTTATTTGGGGATAAATCTTGGAATTTCTAGAGCAGAAGCTCTTAGCCTAGAATCCAGGAATCCTTAAACATCTGTGAACCTTCTGAAATTATTTTATTGTGTATATCTGTTTTTCTGAAGCAGAAGCCAATAGCTTTCCTCACATTCTAAAGGAATTAAAGGGGTCTGTGCTTAAAATAAAATAAAATAAAATGATTACGGGCCAGGACGGATTTACTACAGCAGTGGTTCTCAGAGTACTGTCCCAGAGCCAACTGCAACAGCAGCACTCAGAAGTTTGTTAGGAATACATATTCTTAGGGCCCACCCCAGAACTATGACTCAGAAACTTGAGGGGGAGCCGGAAGGGGATGTCCAGCTATCTGTGTTGAAAAGCCCTTCACAGGACTCTTGATGCCCACTGAAGTGTGAGGACCACTGCTCTGAGGCATGTCCTTCAGACTCACTCTCGTATGAGTCCCTACAGTGTGGGTATCCTGGGTTGCTGAATAAGGAAGGGCAAACACACATTAAAAAAATGACTTGAGAGGGTTGAAATCTTTCTTGTGAATTAGGAAGCCTAATGAATTAGGAAGCCTAAATAAGTCTTGCTCAGTGAATACCCATCTCATCTAACTCCACGTAGAGTTGGCCTGAAGAAATCCGAACATGAGCAAGGAAGGTCCTAAAGTGTTGTTTCTCAAAGTGTGGTGCCTGACCTGTCGGCATCAGAATCACTGAGGATGCTTGTTAAAATTACTAATGTTGTTCCTTAGTGCCCTGACTACGATCTATACCAAAGAATTTCTGGGCAAAGACAGCACGGTGGTACAGGGTACATCTACAGAAGAGATCAGTGGGATCCGGAAGTCATTGAGAATCGTAGGAAAAGAAGGAAAGAAGCCCAAAAAGAAGGAAAAGTAGAAGAGGAAGGGGAAGAGGAGGAAGAGCAAGAAGAAGAAGAGGTAATATCCCAGTATCATATATTACACTTCTAAAATTTGCTAAAATTAAATTAAATAATAGCATGGATAAAGAAAATAGAAGATACTAGGGAAAATTACATTTTAAATTTTTATTTAATCTGGGGGAATAGAACAAATATTTCACGTCTCCAAGAACTATTAGATCATAATCTAGAGGCCATCAAGTTTAACCTTCTTGTCATTATGGAAGTCCTTCCACATCCTGACAGCTAAGCTGCCTCATTTCATAGCAACAGAGAGTTCTATGTGGCTCTTTAAATTCATTAAAATTATATAAAATTTAAAATTTAGTTCCTCAGTAGTACTAGCCACATTTCAAGTGCTCATGACCAAATATGGCTGCGTCTTCCAAACTGGACAGCACAGATACACAACACTTCCATCACTGCGGAAAGTTCCACTGGACAGCTAGTGAGTGTATGCGCTTCTTCAGAGGACAGCTGCCTCTCAGCTCCAGCCCAGCCAACTCTTGCCATGTGGGAATGCTGGTCTATTTTTACCAGGTAGTCTGATTTTTCCAAAGAAGCCAAAATCAGCATTTTAAAAGTAGTTGGCAACTAATCCAAAATTTCAAAAACACAGTGTAGGCCAATGTTATGGGATTTAATCAAATTAATGTCTTCAGACTGAATTCAACCCCCTGAGCCTGGTTTGCTGTGATGTCTGCCTAGTAGCACAGCCATGTTTACAAGTCAGGCATGCAAACATGTCACCCACTTGGGTTGACGGCCAATAATTTCATGAAACTGTTCACCCTTATATACACACAACTGTTAATCTCCCTAAATTGCTATAATAGCTTTATATATGTTCTTTTGGCTTCCACTTTCCTCTGCATCCCCATTCCATTCTTTACAAAAGCCAGAGCCATGTTTTAAAAATATGACCCTTAGTGACTTTCTATTACCTGTAGATGAAAATTCAAACACCCTCGTGTAATTTGAAAGGCCAGAGACCTGGTCTCCCTGATCTCATCCCTGACTGTCTTGCCTTACTTGCTCGTTGTGTTCCAGCTGCTCCATTGGCCTTCCAGTTAGTCTTCAACTATGCTGGACTCAATCTTACTTTCACCCTTGGGGCATTCAGTGTCTCTTAAATAAAAATCCTCACTCTCCCTTCTATCTGCTTCTCATTCATCTTTAGGCATGTAGATGTAATGAGAGAGAGGTGTGGCTTCTAAATTAAGTAATCATTAAGGTGAAGATTTTGAAAATCTCTTTTTTTCCATTTAGGCATTTATTGCAGAAATGCAGATGGTGGCTGAAATTCTTCAACATATAGTTCAGAGACCTGAGGATTATTTGGAAAATATTGAAAACATTGTGAAACTTTATAAGGAAATAATTCTTCATTCTTTAGAAGTAAGAACTAGATATATTGTTAAAAATAGAAATACTGATATTTGTGTTCTCTCACTGGTTAAATAGCTTTCACATTTTTCATCCTTTATATTATCTGATTCTCTACTACTTAATTTTGATAAAATGCTATTAGAATAAGACTTCCATTCCAAAGGCTGTTTTACAGAACAGAATTAGTTGACTTTTTAAAAAGCTGCAGTAGGAGCTCCTGGGATCAAGTTCTGCATTGGGCTCTCTGCTCAGTGGGGAGCCTGCTTCCTCCTCTCTCTCTCTGCCTGCCTCTCTGCCTACTTGTGATCTCTCTCTGTCAAATAAATAAATAAATTCTTAAAAAAAATAAAAAATAAATAAAAAGCTGCAGTATTGTTGAAAAGTGATAAATGAACTACATTTTTCAAAAGTCAGTAGAGGTATTTATTTATGGTTGGAGGTTGGAAAACCCCTGTTAAGAGACTATTTTGTAAAAACATTTTCAATCCATAATTTATTGGTTTATCAAAACAAATGTGCATTTAAGACACATCTTTTATTCTAAAAGGAATTGTTAATTTATTTAAATTGCAATCTACAGAATTATCCCCAGATTGGTTTCTATGGTTATCCCATTCAAAGCTGATTATATGCAAACACGATCAAGGCCATTACGTATTAGAATAAGAAGGTTTTAATTAAAATAATTAACATTTTAAAAATATGATTACTAAAGTTACAATTATGTGAAGAGCATATTTTATATGATTAAAAGTCCAGGGCAGACTCTGCCAAATTTGTGTTGGAGATTTATTCAACAAACATTTACCAGACTTGGGTATTTGGTCACACACCATGCTGAGCAAAGGAACTACAAAGACAAAAAACAGTCCTCAAGTTGCCCTTCCATTCTGATAGAGAAACTAAAAGGATTTGTTTCATGTTCTTTTATAAAGCCTATATATTTTTATAGACCAATGAGTGGATCATTTTCATTCTCATTGTTTGCCCCCAAGAGGGGAGCCAAATTTAATTTCTTTCTTATATATGACTTTTATTGCTCCCTACCTCTTCTTCTATTCCTGGCCTTTAAACATAGCTTCTTAAGAGTATTTTGCATATCTATCTATAATGTTCTACTTCCTTCAAACAGAAATATCCTGCAAACTCCTTAAGTGGCTAGCCCTGAGGGGGAAATGAAGCATAATTAAAATAAGGTTCAAAAAGTTAGAAAACTATTCACCGGAATAGAACCCAACCTCACATAATATTGTGAAAAACAAAATGCTATGGACAATTAAGATGATTTTGTTCAGACTATTTTAATAGGGAGAACATTCACTACTGAGAAATATCTCAAGGAAAAGGAAGGGGGAAGTAGGGGCTTTATGGAGGCAGGTAAACAAGGGAGACATCCTCAAGTCTTAGGGAATGGTGGAAAAGGATGAAGACAGATCTTATCTGAATCCTTGAGGAAGGATAGAGATGGGTCTTATCTCTCAACCCTCCCTACTTTCTGGGGATACAGGGTTCAAATAGAGTTCAACACTGCCAATGTACAAAAACGAAATCCAGTGAATTTTAGATTTTAATATTAAAAACAAAAAATAGTGGAAGAAAATTTAGAAGAATATTAATATAATCTTGAGATAGAGAAAATTTAATTTAAGCAAGAAAGGAAATCCAGAAACAATGAAAATGGATATATATTATTATAAAAATGTTTTATATTATAGAAGATTACATAAAGTCAAAAAGATAAATCTTTTTTTATTACTAATGGTAAAATATTTACAATTGATATAGCTTAAAGACTTTCCATGAATTTTAGGGAAAAGAAACAATCAGATAAAAAACGCACAGATGTTATGGTTAGTCAGTGTACAGAGATGGATATTTAAATATCAAACCTCTCCCATAGCTAGAGGAATAAAAAGTAAAACAAACCAATCTCATTTTTAGTTATCAGATTGGTAGAAATTATTCTATGAATATATGCAGAGAGATAGGTGTCCCAGAACATTTTCTATTGGGAAGGACTCTAAAACATCAATGTAAAGAAAAACTGAAAAGAAAAAAATCAGAAAGAGAATAAAATTCATGATAAGAAGACTAATTTAGTGTTTTTCAAAAAAGCACTTAAAATAATATACATTATATTATGTATAAAGCAAACAATTTAGCTTTAAAGATTTCTTCATAGTATGTTAAGATTCTGATCTTATGTTCAGTTTTTCCAATGATCCTGGACCATAAGTTTTCTATTTTCTGCAGGAAGTAATGGCTGAACATAATTCCCAGTATCTCATTGAGCTAGATGGAAATAAACCCCCAGAGGAGCTCTTCATGGTAAGTGCAATGTTCGTAAGAATATCCCAAGGTTTGAAAAATCAAAAAGTTACTGACTGGGTTGTACTTATTTTAATAAACATTAAAAATGTATTTATATTTTAGCACCGCTTACTTTTAGAAAATTCCTCTTGACTCTTAAAATATGATGTTATACATATTCCTCTGTCCTTATTTAAATCAAAACTACATTTGAATTTAAAATCTCTGTGTAACAAAAAGTGCCTCAAAGAAAAGTAAAAACAAATAATAGCCAATAAGCATAAAATGCTTACCATGCGTCCTTAAGGAAATGCAAACCAAAACTGTAATGAGTTATCGCTTCGCACCCACTGATGGCTAAAATTCAAAAACAAACAAACAAACAAACAAAAACCAGACAATAGCAAGTGTTTGTGGGGATGTGGAAAAATTGGAGCCCTCATATGTTGCTGATGGGGTTATAAAATGGTGCGGTTGCTTTGGAAAATAGTTTGGTAGGCCTCCGTAAGTTAAACATGGCATTACCACATGACTCAGTAATCAACTTGTTGATATATATACCCAAAATAATTGAAAACAGGTGTTCAAACAAAAACATACATGAAGGTTCATGGCAGCACTATTCACAACAGCCAAAGGTAGAAATAAGCCAAATGTCCATATACTAATGAATAGAAGAGTAAAGTATGGTCTGTCTGTACACTGGAACATCATTCAGCAATGAAACAGAATGAGGTTTGGGTACACACTACAACATGAATGAATCTTGAACACATACTAAGTAAAAGAAAAGTTACAAAAGACCCCATATCATATGATTCCATTTATATAAAGTGTCCAAAATAGGCAGACCTATCAAAATGGAAATAGACTAGTGGCTGCTTAGGCTGAGGTTTCCCACAATGGAAGATCTCAGGATAAACGTGGAGGGACCACTAATGGGTAAAGGGTTTCTTTTTGGGGTAATGAAAGTGTTCAAGATTCATTGTGGTGATAGTTGTGCAAATCTATACTAAAAACCACTGAACTCTACACTTTATGGGAACTCACCCACTTTACGTGGGTGAATTATATATGAATTGTATCTCAGTGAAGCTGTTTTTTAAATAAGGAATATACTCCATTCTACCTCACTGGACAGTCTACATCTCTCACCTCTATAGCTGGAGAATCCTGGGGCTCACTCCTTATGCACCCTTCTCTGTCTGCCCTACTAAATGCTGGTAAATTCTTAAATTCATGTTGCTATCCCACAACTTTCCCCTGAATTACACGCCTATATAATCAACTGCTACTTGGTATATACAACTGGATGCCTAGTAATTATCTCAGATTTAAGTGCACAGGAAAAACCCTCTGATCTACCTGCCCCAGATATGCTCCTCCCACAGTTTTCCCTTCTTGCTAAGTGTTCAATCTACTCTTCAAGCTGCTCTTCTCTTTTTCTCACATCCCACATCCAAGTAAGCTTTTGCTTTGAAATATATCCAGAATTTGTATTTTACAACACAAGCACACTTTTCTCAAGGTAGAGAGCAGAAGCTCCGATAGGACTGGTTGAACATTGCCAAACCTTGCCAGGCCTCATTTCCCAAAAAGTCCTGACCTTTCTGCCCATCCCATTGGCCAAAACAAGTTACATGGAGAAACGCCATAGCAGTGGGCTAGGGAAGTATATTCTACCCACAGTGAGCTAGGGAATTAACATGTGAAGGGAGGGAAAGATAAATTATGAACAAATAATACAATCTGCCACAGATTAACATTCTCCATCAGAACTTTGTCGAAGCACCATCTCTCACCTCAGAGTCAACATTTCATATCCTTCTGCTAGGTGTCCCTGTCAGTTTCTAATTCGCCATAGCAAAGTACCGCAGATTAGGTGGTTTAAAATGACAGAAACTTATTTTCTTATAGTTCTGGTGGCTAAAAATAAAAAAATCAAGGTGTTGGCAGGGCCCTGCTCCCTCCAAAGCCTCTAGAGGCTGATCAGACATTGCCTCTTCCAACTTCTGGTGGTCCCAGACATCTCTTGGATTGTGGCAGCATAACTCCGATCTCTGCCTCCATCTTGACATGGCTGTATGCCCTCTGCCGGAACAGGCCCCACAGAGCTGGACATGAATATTTGGGGACCAGAGGGCAGAATTTATGGGTTAAATTGTGTTCCCCCCAAAGATATGTTGGGGTCCTAACTTCCGGTACCTATGATTGTGACCTTATTTGGAAATAGGATCTTTTCAGATATAAACAAGTTAAGCTGAGTTCATACTGCATTAGGCTGGACCCTAACTTAATATGGCGGGTATTCTTGCAAGAGAAGAGACAGACAGTTAGGGAGAAGATGGCTGTGTGACAACAAAGGTAGAGATTAGAGTGATACATCTACAAGCCAGGGAACATCAAAGATGGCCAGCAAACCACCAGAAGGTAGAAGCAAGGAAGTATTCCATGCATAAGCTTATTACTTCAGAATATTTGAGATGTTCAAATGTCAACATATTTAAATATTTGTTCTTTAACAAATTTAGACAGTTATGGACCGACTTAAATATCTGAACCTAAAAAGAGCAGCTGTTTTAACTAAACTGCAGAGCACAGAGGAAGAAATTACTGACATAATGGAAAATGTAAGTTCTTTTTGACTGTTGGAAAGTCTATCTTTTCACTGCATTTTGTGACCTTAATTTAATGTATCCTTCCAAAGTATAAAAGGAATTTCAGGGTACCTTTCATAAAGACGGATTTAATTTTTAGGGAGAAGATATAATATTAGCTCAATATTTTTGTGAACAGTACAAAAAGTTTTGAAACAAAGACAATAAAATCAGAACAATTAGCTACAAGAATAATGAGAAAGAAAATCAAGCTCATTTTTAAAATTTGCAACACCAAAGGAAGCAAAGACATTAAAGCCCTCAACTCTACAAGCACTCTTTTATTCCTTCCTTCATTCAACCCATTTTTAAAATAACTACTGTGTTCCTGACACTGATGTATTATGGATGTGACAGTGCTAAGTGCTAAAAAAGCTCCCAGGCCTTTTTTTACTTTTCTTTTTTTAAGGTTCCTGTCATTCAGGACAGAGAGAGAGCAAGAGAGGGAACACAAGCACAGAGTAGCTGGAGAGGGAGAAGCAGACTCCCTGCTGAGCAGGGAGCTCAATCGGCTCAATCCCAGGAGACTGGGATCATGACTGAGCCAAAGACAGCTGCTTAACTTACTGAGCTACTCAGGTGCCCCTCAGGCCTTTTTTTAAAATAAGATTTTAGGGCCACCTGGGTGGCTTGGTGGGTTGAGCTGCTGCCTTCGGCTCAGGTCATGATCTCAGGGTCCTGGGATCGAGTCCCGCATCGGGCTCTCTGCTCAGCAGGGAGCCTGCTTCCCTCTCTCTCTCTGCCTGCCTCTCCATCTACTTGTGATTTCTCTTTGTCAAATAAATACATAAAATCTTTAAAAAAAATAAATAAAATAAAATAAGATTTTATTTATTTTAGAGTGAGAGAGTGAGAGAATGAGCACGAGCTGGGGGAGGGGCAAGGGAAGAGAATCTTCAAGCAGACTCCCTGCTGAGTGTGAAGTCCCTCACAGGACTCCATCCCACCACCCATGAGATCCTGACCTGAGCTGAAACCAAGATTCAGACGCCTACCTAACTGATGCATTCAGATCCCCCATTCTCAGGCCTTTAATTGGAGGATGTGATCCACTCTGAGAAGTTTGGTTTCACCTCTATGAACAGAAATTGAGGGGCGCCTGGGTGGATCAGTGGTTAAGCCTCTGCCTTCGGCTCAGGTCATGATCTCAGGGTCCTGGGATCGAACCCCGCATCAGGCTCTCTGCTCAGCAGGGAGCCTGCCTCCCTCTCTCTCTGCCTGCCTTTCTGCATACTTGTGATCTCTCTCTCTGTCAAATAAATATATAAAATCTTTATTAAAAAAAAAAGAAATTGAACAACAAATATGAGAATCATAAATAGATACCGTAATTCAAATAAAATAATCTTTGAAGGAAGAAGTGACTCCGTGATCCTGGACTGGGTCATCCTTATGTCTTAAGCATAGTTGCAGTATGTTCTGGGACTTCAGTTGTCTAGTGCTAAAGAGGAAGAAAGGTAGGCCTGATTAGAGTCTCTGTGCTAAGCCTCCTCATCTAGGTCATCATCAGAGGAAAAATTTAAAGTATCTGTAAAACCTGGGGGAATTTCCCAGGTAGAAAATTTGTCCTTAGAAATTATTGTGTGCGGGAGTGTCTGGTGGTTCAGTCAGTAGAACATGTGACTCTTGATCTCAGGGCCATGAGTTCACGCCCCACACAGGGCATAGAAGCTACTTAAAAAAAAAAAATGTTGTATGCATAGGCCTAAGGTTATAGTTCATAATATAGAGGACTAAAGATGACTTCCCTGTTTTTCATGAAAGGGCAGAAGTTATGACTGTGTATACTGTGGTCATTATTCATAACCCTTAAGCAGTATTTCTCCCTGACAACTCAGATCATCTCCAAAAGAATCACCTAAGAAGCATCCTACAAATACAGATTCCTTAGGCTCAGATTCCAGTTTGATTGAACTAGAATGTCTGGAGATGGGACTAGAAATGTATTTTTTACAAGATCCGTAGAGGATTCCTATACCTACTTAAGTTTAAGAACCCCTACTTTAAAGTTTGGGACACTGAGGGGTATCTGTGTGGCTCAGTCAGTTAAGCCTCTGCCTTCTGCTCGAGTCATGATTTCAGGGTCCTGGGATCAAACCCCACATTGGGCTCCCTGCTCAGTGGGAAGCCTGCTTCTCCCTTTTCCTTTGCCCTCCCCCCTCCACACACACTTGCGCTTTCTCTCTCTCTCTCTCTCTCTCTGTCTCTCTCATAAGTAAATAAAATCTTTAAAAAATAAATAAATAAAGTTTGGGACACCAAGGGAACCTGATTGATCAACCTTGATCAACTTTTTTTTTTTTATAAATAAAAAAGTAATTTTATTTAAGAAAAAAACGGCTTCGGGGCACCTGGGTGGCTCAGTGGGTCAAAGCCTCTACCTTCAGTTCAGGTCATGATCCCAGGGTCCTGGGATTGAGCCCCGTATCAGGCTCTCTGCTCGGCAGGGAGCCTGCTTCCTCCTCTCTCTCTCTCTGCCTGCCTCTCTGCCTACCTGCACTTGATCAACTTTTGATATAACTTTGATATCCTGTTCTAATTAATGCCGGAGTCCTATTCCAGATTCTGTTTTAACTGATCTGGACATTAATATATTTAAAGAGCTTCCTATATGATACCACTGTCAGGGCTAGGAATCATTGCTTTAAACTTTCCCATTACATTGGTTTTCTAAAAATCACCTACCTTTAGCTGAAAGACATCTGTCTAAAGTTCTTTGAAATATAGGAACTGTATCAAAAAAGGTAGAGGCAACAAAAAAAAATAGATGAATTGGCCTCCATCAAAATGAAAAATATTTATCCATCAAAGGACACTATCAATGGAGTGAAAAGATAACCCACAGAATGGGAAATGATATTTGTGAATCATATATCTGATAAGAGATTAATTAAAGAATGCCTACAACTCAACAGTAATAAAACAACCCAATTAAAAAATGCACAAAGACCTAAGTAGACATTTCTCCAAAGATTTACAAATGGCTGATAAACACATGAAAAGATATTTAGCATAACTAGTTTTAGGGAAATGCAAATCTAAACTACAGTGAAATACTACTATATACCTGTTAGGATGGCTAGTATCCCAAAAACAGAGAATAAGTGTTGTCAAGGATGGAGAGAAACTAGAATATTTATGCATCATTGATGGATAAAATGACGTAGCACTATGTGAAACAGTTTGGTGGTTCCTCAAAATATTAAACACAGACTTAACCTTAAGACCTAGCATTCCACTCCTAGGTATATACCCAAACAAACTGAAAGCAGGGACTCAAACAGAAACTTGTACACCGATTTTCATAGCCACTTCATTCACAATAGTCAGAAGGTAAAATTAACCCAAATATCCATCAAAGGATGAATGGATAACAGTGATATATATACATATATGTACACACACACACACACACACACACACTGAAATGTTGCTCAGCCTTAAAAAGGAATGAAATTCTGACACATGCTAAACCATGGATGGAACTTGGAAACATGCCAAGTGATGCAAGCCAGACAACAAAAAACAAATATGATTCTACCTATATGAGGAAGAGTGGAATGAGGAGTTATTGTTCAATGGGTGTAGAGCTTCTGTTTGGGTTAATGAAAAGGTTCTGGAAATGAATGGTGGTGATGGTCACAACACTGAATGTACTTCATGCCACTGAATTGTACACTTAAAGTTGGTTAAAATGATAAATATCATGTCATGTATATTGTACCACAATTACAAAAACAAAACCCAAAAACCTCCTTGCAGATTCTACTGTGCAACCAGGGATGGGATCCACTGGTTTGAAGGGGTAAGAGAGACACAAAGACCTCATTGTGAACTCAAACTTCCTCGTGAAGAGTGAACCTTGTAACATCTAATGAGTTGTTGCTGGGCAGTGGGGAGCTATGTGGGTGAGGGACGGGGGGAGTGTGGTGGGAGGAAGGATAGTGTCAGGTTGGGACCCAGCACAGTAGATGGTAAACAGCACTGATTTTCAAATCAGACAGATATAAAGCCTACCAGATCTGTAGCTTTCCCTTTATTCAGTCATTAAAAAAGGGATGATAGGGATGCCTGAGTGGCTCAGTCGGTTGAGCATCTGCCTTCCGCTCAGGTTATGATCCCAGGGTCCTGGGATTGAGCCCCACATTGGGCTCCTTGCTCATCAGGAAGCCTGCTTCTCCCTCTACCTGCTGCTCTGCCTCCTTGTGCTCTTTCTCTCTAACAAGTAAATCTTTTAAAAAATTTTTTTAAAAAAGAGATGATAACCCCTACCACATTGGGCTATTGTAAGGATTATCTGAGATGATGCTTGTGAAGTTTCCAGAACCAAGATAATATTCAGAATATCTGAGAGCTGTATTGCTGGGTAAAACTGGCTTTGTGGCCTAGCATCCCATGCAGTCACGCAGGATCCTATCCTGAGAAGAGCCCCACTGTTCGTTTAATGAAATTTTTTATAGATTTAGAACAAGGGCCTAGCATTTCCATTTTGTACTGGGCCTGGTGACTTAGCTGATGGAAGGCAGGGACTTTCACCCAACTGTGACAGAGGTGGCAGTAGAGCTGAAGAATCTCCTTTGCACTGGGCACTAACTGTTCAGTTACTGCATCATAGAAGGGTCCAGAAGTTCTTCAGCAAGAGGCTCAAGTGGAAGGAGAGCTTGAGTATAGTGGTTGTAGCTGCCAACTTTCTCCTGCCTGGCTGTATCCCTCTCACAAGATCCTCACAAGATCTTTCCAGAAGGTGAGCCTCCAGTTTTCTGATGAAAGGAGAAGTAGTGGGAGGAGGATTGAGGCAAAGTTGGCCTACTGGGGAAAATGGGGAGTAGCTCTTGCCATTTTCAACCAGTCCCCTGGTTTTTTGCTGTCACCCCCTTCAGAGGTAAATGATGTCAACAGGTCTCGAATCCCTCTAGGATTTTGCAGAGTAAATCAACTTGTTTCTCTTCCCCCAGCCCATCTCACACCTATCCCTGCCACCACAGATACTGAGCCCTCACTTTTCTCCAATTTAAGTCCATTTCCACCACCTCTCTGTCTTCTAGCTTATGAAAACGTGTAGCCGTGATGGTCAACTGTCAGCTCCTCTGGTGTCCCCTCCCATTCTGTGTTCTTGTGAGGTCATTCCTTTTTGCATTCTCTGCTATCATTTCTGTGAAGTTTTGGGAAAGCAGCAAATACAAATACATGTGTTCAGTCTGTCTTGTTTAGCCAGAGACAGTCCTGAGCTCTTTTAGACTGTAGTATCAAACTCACTGGAAAGGTCTGTTCCTCATCACCCCTCAGCACCTACTAGATATGTGGCCTCAGGGGCTTGAGGTCAAGAGAGGAGCATGGTTTGCCATTTAAACATGTTTCCTTTGAGAAAATGCGCACTGTCTGCTAGTCAAACACTTTTCCCAAGATTGGACAAGAAATAAGGATGATGAGGAAAGAATGACGGATTCCTGACTTGACTTCTTCCATTTCAGTCCCTAGTTCATTGTAGACTCCATGGAGAAAGGTGGTAGCCCAGTGTGGCCCACCAAGGGGCTTCTCTGTCTCATGCAACTCCCCTAAGCATTGACAGTTTCCTGAACATTAAGCGACTTCTTTCAGCCTTCAGTTCGGACATTCATGCCGCATCCTTGCAGCGTGCATGATCTTTGCTCTCTGATGCAACAGTGGTCCAGACAAAACCATAGCTCCAATTCTCATCTGTCCTCCACAGTCAGTTCTGGAGCCAGCAGATACATGTGAGATCTACATCTGAAGGCTGGAGAAAGCCAACCTGGACCCTTTTCCCCCAGCAGTTGCCCACCATGCCCTCTCTCCCCATTCCTCTCATCCCCTGCTCAACAATCTGCAATCTCTAGAAGTGGTTCTTAACATCTCTGGAGGTCACCAACAGAGGACTGCTGAGGGAGACTTTATATTTTAAGAAGAACGAAAGAGCTAAGTAAATGCAAAAAAAAAAAAAGAAAGCCATCTGTATATATTGAGCTATTTAATAACAGATTAGCTAAGAATCTGGTACATTTTCAAACTTTTTCTTTTTTCTTTCTCTTTTTTCTGTTAGAGAGGGAGAGCTTGCATGAGCATGCAAGTGGGGGTGGGAGCAGAGGAAGAAGGAGAGAGAACCTTAAACAGAGAGAATCTTCACTATCTCACGACCCTACGATCATGACCTGAGCTGAAATCAAGAGTCAGACTCTTAACCCACTGAGCCATCCAAGCACCCCAAACCTTTTCAATAAGAATTTTTCCAAATCTGGGGTGCTTGGGTGGCTCAGTGGGTTAAAGCCTCTGCCTTTGGCTCAGATCATGATCCCAAGATCCTGGGATCGAGCCCCGAGTCGGGCTGTCTCTGCTCAACGGGGAGCCTGCTTCCCCCTCTCTCTGCCTGTCTCTCTGCCTGCTTGTGATCTCTCTGTCAAATAAATAAATAAAATCTTAAAAAAAAAAAAAAAGGAATTTTTCCAAATCAGATAACAAAAAAAGAGAATTAAAAAAACACTCTATCTACCTACCTACTCTATCTACCTACCATAAAAAAACAGTCTATCTACCTTAAAATGGAAAATGCTTGGTAAAATTTAAAACAAGGTCTTAGAAACAGAAAACTATTTGTCTTACTAAATTTGGGGCAAGTACAGAGTGCGCAATTTTTCTAAAGATTTTATTTATTTATTTGACAGAGAAAGCACAAGCAGGGGGAGCGGCAGGCAGAGGGAGAAGCAGAATCCCCACTGAGCAAGGAGCCTAATGACGGACTCGATCCCAGGACTCTGGGATCGTGACCTGTGATAAGGTGGTGAGAGCCAAAGGCAGATGCTTAATCGACTCAGCCACCCAGAATGGTTGCTATTAAGAAAAAAGCCAGAATTTGCATTCCAAATTATCTCTTAAACAGTAAGGCACCATCAAATAAGAAAGGAAATAGTTAATACTGTTAATTTTAGCAAAACTATGCCCACATTTTTAGTGTCGTATTTGTTACCAATAGGATGAGCTCTTCCGTACTCTTGCATCTTATAAACTTATTGCACCAAGATACAGATGGCAGAGAAGCCGGTGGGGACGTACATGTCCTGTGACTCTAAAAGAAGGTAACATTTTCCCAGGATTGCCAGATTTTTCTGTGAGGTAAGTAAGATTTTCAAAACTTAATTTTAAAACCTGCCCATACTTCTTTTCAATTGTTTGTGATTATGGCCTATTTTAAGTTTCCTAGGTAAAATATACTGTCTTTCATCAGAAGAAGCATTAAAAACATTCTTATTGAACCCACGTCCCTATCTTCTTCCACCTATGCCGGCACCACCATTCAAAGTGTTCATATTTGGGCCTCAGTCTTCAGGGAAAACAACGCTTTGCCATCTGCTTGCAGAAAATTACAAAGGAAAGGTAACTACTCACCCAGCTAGCTAGCTACCTATCTATACTTGATTAAAATTTGTAGGGCTCTGGGATTCACAGGATTGCTCTATTTTCTTAATTTTGCACTGTCATTTGGGTAATTGTCCCACTGGGCCGGGAGTGGGGAAGACCTCTTCCTGGCTGCTTGTTGTGGCTGCCAAGACCACAGTCTCTCCCTGCTTCCAACAGCCCCCAGACTCGACTGTTAATGTCACACAGACTGTGCCAACCATGACCTATTTTGGTTCCCTTCATCTCCTGTTTCCTGGGTCCTCCTAGCTCTGGGTCCCTCTCCCCACACAGTCAGTCCTATCTTCATTCTTATTACCTGCAAAGACGCCCCTCTTTGGTGACACATACCCTGGCCTCTCAGTTCCTTGGCCTCTCTCCTCATGGATCCTGTTCTCCGTGCTGAGTAAAGTCAAAAGAAGTTATTTATAGTTTAGACGAGAATGACAGCAGGAGACATGGTGAGAAGCAGGCAGACTGGGGATATGACTAGAAGATGGAGCCCATGGAGTTCGTGAGGGATTGGAATGGAGTGAATTCTGTGAAGGCCGGAGTGCTGAAGCGGACAGCAAGAAGGGGAAGGCCGAAGATGATGGGGCTGAAGGCATCATCAGAGCAGTGCAGCCCTGGGAAGGGGTGTGAACGGATTTCAAGTGCTATTCCTTTGAACGCAGGGGTAACTTCTTCTACTTGCTTTTAATTTTTTTTTTTGTAAAATATGACAAACAGGAAAGTGAAGCTCAGTGAACGGTCACAGAACAAACCCCCAGATAGCCACCACCCAGGTCAAAGAATGGTCACCACCCTGGAAGCCCCCTCATGTCTTCTCCCATTATCAGTCCTCTTACCCCTTCCACAGGGGTAACTGCTGCGCTAAACTTTTTATGGCATTCCCTCCTGTTCTTTTGTGGTTTTACCATGTGAGGGTGCATCTAAATGCCACAGGTTAGTTTTGCACACTTTCTTAACTTTCTAGACTTAAACAACTTCTGTTCTTTATGCCTGGGTTTTTTTCACTTCACATTATGATTGTGATATTTACGAATGTTATTTATACATGTTACTGCATATAGCTACAGTTCATGCTTTTTTTTAAGTATATTCTCTTGATTGAATTATACTATAATTTGTTCATCCATTGGAGTATTTGTGAAACTTGTATTGATTCCAGTTTGGGTATTATGAATAATATTGCTATAAACATTCTTGCACCTATTTCCTGGGGCACACTTGATATCTTTATATATTCTGGAGATAATATCTAGCAGTAAAATTCCTGGGACATGGACTATGCATACATTCAACTTGTATAGATAATGCTTAACTGATTTCCAAACTAATTCTATCAATTTTATAACCCCATCAGCAGTGTGGGAGAGCTCTGTTAGTCCATATTCCTGCCAACTTTCATTATGGTCGGTCTTTCCAATTTAAGCCATTCTAGTAGATGTATCTCACTATGGTTTTAATTTGTGCTTCCCTGAAAATAACAAGGTTAAACATTTTTTCTTTTGTTTACTGGCCATTCAGATACTCTCTTTTTAAAGTATTTTTCAAGTCTGTTGCCCATTTGAAAATTTTTTTCATGTTATTTGTAGGAATTCCTTATATTGTCTATATACAAATTCTTTTTTGATAATAAGCTTTATGAATATTTTCTACCACTCTGTGGTTTGTCATTTCATATTATATTATAGTATGTGTCAGACTAAAGAATTATAATTTTAAAATATAAAGAGCTCTTATGAATCAATATGCAGATGAACCCCCAATGGAAAAAATAGCAAATAAGCAATTCACAAAATAATAGCTACAATAGAGTAGCCACTAATCATGAGAAAAGGGTTATCACCTCCCTGATAACCAGAGAGGTGCCAAAAAAACCAGAGAGATGCCATGTCAATCTCACTGTTGGAGTTCAAAGATCACTATTAACACCCAATACTGATGTGTAGCTAGGATGGGGAGAAATACATTTTCCTACACTGCTGGTGAGAGTATAACCATTAAGGATCACAATTAGAACTATGTAAGAGCCTAAAGTCCATACATATCCTTTGAACTGTCAATTTTATTTTATAAATTTTTCCTAAAGAAACTATAAAAGATACATACATAACCGTGTTTATCATAGCCTAGTTTATAATAGCAAAAACATGTATACCTTAGTATACATTATTAGCATTTCAGTTAAATAAAGTTTAATATGTTCGTCTAATAGAATACTGTATATCCATTAAAAAAATGATGATGTGGATAATATTTTTTGGCATGGAATAAAGTAATACAATCATATTGAGGGAAAAGCAAAGTAGAACCTAGAAGGATGGAAATATTATTTAAACTTTAAAGTTTATAGATATATAAATATATTTATTTATATATAGAATATATAGAAATCTACTTCTAAGATCTTAAAATCTTATCTAAACTTTCTATGTGCAATTTCTATATGAAATTTCTATACTTAAAATTTCTATATGAAATCTAAGATTTCATACAGAAATCTACTTCTAAGATCTTAATATTCAGTATGAATTATATTATCTACCTTACAATGGACTTTCATAATACCTATAGAATTCTAATCCAATTTTTTAAATGGGCAAAAGTTGAACATATGATTAAAACAGAAGGTAAGTGAGTGACCAATACCACATAAAAGAAGCTCAAATTTATTCGTGATTAGAGGAATATGAATTTAAACTACAGTGAGATACTTCTTCACACCCACTAGAATGGCTAAAATTTAAAAGATTCAGAGAAACAAGTGTTGGTGAAGATGTGGAGTTAACTGCAATTTCCATAATTGCTGCTAGGAATTTAAAATAGCTCAATCACTTTGGAAACGTGGAATGGCTTATTATAAAATCAAATATACACTTACTATATGACCCAGTAATTCCACATCTAGGTATTTGTCCGAGAGAAATAAAAACCTATGTCCACAAAAAGACTTCCTCGAAAATGTTCATTACTAGTTTATTTATAACAGCCCCGAGTTGGAAAAGCCCAAATGCCCATCAAAGATAAATGGATTAAAAAGAACACCACCATCACCACCTGTGGCATGGTTACACAGTGATACTACTCAGTAATAGAAAGGAACAGATTACTGGTATATACAGTTACACTGATGAATCTCAAAAACATTGTGCTAAGGGAGAAAAGCTTGGAAAAGATTACATACTCTGTGATTCCATTTATACGAAATTCTAGAAATTCTAGAATTTATATGAAATAAATAAATTCTAGAATTTATATGAAATTCTAGAAAAGGCAAAACTAATATATAGTGACAAAAAAACTAATATATAGTGACAAAAAAACCAATATATAGTGACAAAAAACAAAGTGATAGCCAGGAGCCAGGAACTGACTATAAAGAAGCTTAAGGAAACTTTTTTCGGGTGATATAAATGTTCTATATCTTGGGGCACCTGGGTGGCTCAGATGGTTAAGCCTCTGCCTTTGGCTCAGGTCATGATCCTGTGGTCCTGGGATTGAGCCTCGCATCAGGCTCCCTGCTCAGTGGGAAGCCTGCTTCTCCCTCTCCCTTTCCTGATGCTTATGTTCCCTCTCTGTGTCTCTGTCAAATAAATAAATAAAATCTTTAAAAAAAAGTAAAAAGTAAATGTTCTATATCTTGATTATAGCTGTTGTTATGTGTATATATATTTGTCAAAACTCATCAAACTGTATACTTTAAATGGATGCCTCTTATTGTAAGTTACACATGTAAAATAGATTTTTTAAAAATTACGTGTAACTTGGATATTTATTATTACATGATATATATATATCTAAGTATATCATACTACATGAAAAGTATGACAATTTCTGTGAAAGCATGTACTCAAAAATCACTGAATTCTGAAAATAATACATCTCAAGTGACATTAAGATCTTCGAGGTAGATAAGTATAGATCTAGAAATAGATATAGTTGAACAATGCCTTAATATTCACAGTGATTTGTGCTTCTGTTGGTTTTCTCAAATATTCTTTGCAGGTAATTGACTACGCCACGTTTGTTCAACCACGTTTTGATAAAGCTCTTGAAACATTAGTGAAAGATACAATAGCGGAGGCCACTGAAACAGCCATTAAAGCTGTAAGAGAGCGGTTATTCATTAAACTACAAGCTAAAAAACAAGGTGAACCACCTCTGTCCCACCTGTGTTCTAAGCGGAGGTCAGCAATTCAGCCTGTCTGCCCGAGGGCTGGGACTTGCTGTGCTCACAAACACAGTGTTCAAAACAGTCATAAGGCAGTGAAACTGGAAGAAACCTTAGTGATAATTAACACAATTCTGTAACTTGACAAATGAGGAAAACTTTTTATATAAATTGGGAAGCTTCTATCATTTTCTGTGCTTGAAACTATTAAATAGCAAGGAAATTATCTTCCAACATGGCAATGTTAAGCTTTTGCTAGGATAGAATGTGTTATTTGCCTAATAAATCTGTCTCTTCTTTCTCAGCAGCCTATAAACAAGTAAAAAAAAAGTCCAACATGGTGCCCAAGGGATTACAAAAGCAATAGCAAAAAGACCAGCATTAAAATTACATGCCATCCTTGGCATGCCTGGGTGGCTCAGTTGATTAAGTGTCTGTCTTTGGCTAAGTCATGGTCCTGGCTCCTAGAATTGAGCCCCGCCTCCTGGTTCCCTGCTCAGTTTGCTTCTCCCACTCCCTCTGCTCCTCCCACCACTCATGCATGTTCACTCTCTCAAATAAATAAAATCTTTTTTAAAAAAATTAGGAATAGTGTGGAGGACCATAGGGGAAGGGAGGGAAAACTGAATGGGGAGAAATCAGAGAGGGAGACAAACCATGAGAGGCTCTGGACTCCTGGAAACAAACTGAGGGTTACAGAAGGGAGGGGGGCAGAGGGATGGGATAACCAGGTGATGGGTATAAAGGAGGGCACGTGTTGTATGCATGACACATAACTAATGAATGACACATAACTAATGAATCCTTGAATACTACATCAAAAATTAACGAGGTACTCTATGTTGGCTAATTGAACATAATAATAAAAAAAAAATCACATGCCATACAAATGATCATCTAGATGATCCAGAATGAATTTGTTTTTAGTATTTTATCTTCAAAATGAAAACTGAAAGTTTACTAAATACTCATGGACAATTCACAAACTAAAGCTCGAGAAATTTGGGGAGGACTAATAAGATGGCTTTTTATTTAACTTATTTAAGGCTGGACAAAATGAATTCATTAATTCATTCAACCTAGTACTCTGTGTTAGACATGATTCTAGGCACTGGGCTACAGAGGCGAACCAGACACATGAAACTCCTGTCTTTGTGGTTGTTACATTTTAATGGGGGGGGGGGTGGTAAGTGAACAGATAGAAAAATATAATATGGTACTGAGTCAGGCAGTGACTGGGGCAGGGGTGCCGCAGTGTTAGGATGAGCAGGGGAAGACCTTTCTGAAAAGAGAACATTTAGCTGAAACCTGGATCAAGAAGGAACTAGCGGGGCTCCAGGAGGAAGAACAATGATTGATGGTGTTTCTTGGAGTCTGTAGTGATTCCTTTCACATCAAATTATGGCCTGAAATCATAGATTTTAGATTTTTCCACAAATTGCTTTCTCCCACCAGAACATAGAAATAGATGACATTTCTCATACACTGCAAACTTAAAAGTTTGCTAAGTTTTTTCTTTTTCAAATTCTATAATTTAGAATTCAGATTTAGAATAAATCTGACAGTAGGATTCTTTAAAAATTTTTAATTGGAATTTTCATGCTGGTTCCACTAATTTGCTAGCTTTGCAATTTCACTCCCAAATATATTTTTAAGAAAAATTTGTCAGTGACGATTACTGAGGTTTTTTAACATAGAAAATTCTATAATACAGAGGATGGTAGCTAACTAACACGTATTAGGCTTCCTGCATGCCAAGCATTTTCTTAGTGTTTGAATCTATTTTCTCATTTAATCCTTACAACAATGCTTGTGGCTTGATCATCCTCATTTTGCCCAGTAGAAATTGAAACTGAGAGATCAAATGATTTGCCAAAGCCACACTACCTGGGTCAGAACTCACACTCAAGTCTCTTTAGAGCAGAAGATTTCATCTCTACCCCTGTCTTCCTACCCCCAACTCTATTTTGCTAACACAAGCCCTTACTATCTTTTAGCACAGTCAACTTTAAGAATACTTGAAAGAGAATTTGAAAAGAAGGAATATGACAAGTTCCCATCTGATGGCTTTAAGAGCTTAGAAGAGTCACAGTCTTCATTTGATGAAGGTGGTAAAAAATATATATATATTGCTGATGTTCTTGGCCAAATCCTTTCTGATCTAAACAGATTAGCTGATAAAGCATATTATTCTTTCATGCAGCATTCACTCATGAACCCCCAAAAGATGGCTCTTTAGAAGACAAGGAAGACAAAAAGAGTTCAGAAAATGTCTTCGATGATCAATCCTCTAAGACTGGTAAAGATGATAACAGAATGAATGGTTCATGCCATGTTTATGGATCTCATTCCATTTATTTCATGTTTTATTATGTTTATATTGGAACTTAAAATTATCCCCAAAATTGGACATTTAGGTTGAAAACTAGTTAGCTTTTCTCTTACGGATTTAAATTGGACAGTTATAGAACAGAAATAGATTTATTAGAATGAAGAAAAAACTAATAAGATAATAAATTCTTTCTTAAAGTCTGTGTACTTTAATGTACTGGAACCAGAACATCACAAACCTAGAGTCTGAGCTGTGAACTTTTGCCATTTAGTGCTTGAGAGCATACAATGTAAGCTATTTTTACCTTTTTTGATTTATAATACAACATTTAATTATATTACTTCATTATGAAATAGCTTAATCCTCATTTTAAATTATTGCACTATTTCCCTGTTCATAGGTAATAATTTTAAGTAGTTCCTTACATTGTAAACTTATTTTTCAGATTTTTTTTACTACTGCAAATAATGTTTTAATGAATTTTTTCATTGTCTGCATGCTGACATAGGTGTAATCACTAGTTTAATGGGTATGAAGTTATAGACAGAGTCAAATTGCTTTGCATAAAAGTTATTCCAAATTATGTTTCCCTCAGTAATATAGAAGATATGTGTTATTGTTTCCTTGGCATATTTTCTTTTAAAATATAATTTCCACAATTTTTATTTATTAATATTTTAATATTTGTTAACCATTAATATTTCTTCTTTTCTGAGGTGACCATTTTTGTCTTTTGCTCATTTTTCTAAATCGTTTTCTCAGTTACATGTTTCTAAAAAAATTTTCTGTATTAGTTCCTTATTTTGTATATTTTTTTTCAACATTGGATCATTTGCCTTTTAAATCACTTTGCTGTTTTTGAAGTAGAGGGACTTTTTCATAGTTTTATAGTCAAATCATGACATTTGCTTTATTGATTTCTTCCATTTACTTTCAGATCTTACCAAGTCTTCCTCTCAACCCAAGATTTAATACATACTTATATTCTTTTTTTTTCTATCAGTCCAACCTTTTTTTGGCATTTAGTATTTAAATGCATCTATAATTCCTTTCGTTATATAATGTAGAGCTGATTGTTTGTTTGGTTGGTTCCTCACAATTCAGACAGATGTGTGCTTGGCCGGTGTTTATTTTAAGCCTAGTAGGAATTGACCTGGGCCCTGTCAGAAACTCCCATATGGTGTACCGCCTCCAATATACACACACAGTCTTCACAAGAGGACCCTAGACATTAAAATTTTTGACCAAATAATATCTGGGAGCCCCTTCTCAGCTGCAGAATTCCTAGCACCAAAACAGATAGAAAGCCCTGGACCCTTGCTGTCTGTTCTCTCTTTGGGGGAGGTAGTGCAAGGTAGAAGTAGGAGGCATCAGTGCCTCTATCCTCCACTGAAGCGATGTCAATCCCACCAGGATGCCCTGGGAAAAGGTATGCTCCCTGCACAGGCTTTACCTCTTGGAGCCAGGAGATGGTTAGTTCCATCAGGAAGGGCAAATTTTTTTTTTTTAAGATTTTATTTATTTATTTGACAGAGAGAGATCACAAGTAGGCAGAGAGGCAAGCAGAGAGAGAGGAGGAAACAGGCTCCCTGCTGAGCAGAGAGCCCGATGCGGGACTCGATCCCAGGACCCTGAGATCATGACCTGAGCCGAAGGCAGCGGCTCAACCCACTGAGCCACCCAGGTGCCCAGGAAGGGCACATTTGATTTTTGTTTCTAATTTAGATCCACTGGCATGGTATGAAACTAAAATTACTCTTGGTTTTGTGATAAGTTAAGTCATTATCTCTGTTTTTCCCTGTGTATGGTATATGCCCTATTGTTGACCTCTTTGATTACTATGATTGTAATATCAGTTTTAAAAAATTGGGAACATAAGGGGCGCCTGGGTGGCTCAGTGGGTTAAGCCGCTGCCTTCAGCTCAGGTCATGATCTTGGGGTCCTGGGATCGAGTCCCGCATCGGGCTCTCTGCTCAGCAGGGAGCATGCTTCCCTCTCTCTCTCTCTCTGCCTGCCTCTCTGTCTACTGTGATCTCTCTCTGTCAAATAATAAAATCTTTAAAAAAAAAAAAAAATTGGGAACATAAGTCCTGGCTCCCTGGGCCTATCATACCACACTCTGTATTGGGAATCACCTACAATGTCATGTTGTTCTTGAAGTGTTAACAATGTTTTATTCATAGATGAGAAAGAAACCAGTGAATCATCTCCATTTAAAAGGAGTTTTCAAAGCTCTGGTCAAGATTTTAAATTGGACCCCCAAAAAGTTAATTAATATTTGGTTAATATGGTTCTCTCAGATTGTGGATCTCAAAATCACAAATAATTTCTTCAGAATTTTGAGAAATTCTGTGTGAGAAATGTGTGATTTAAAATATATATATATATATTGGGGCACGTGGGTGGCTCGGTTGGTTGGGTGTCTGCCTTCAACTCAGGGTCATGATCTCAGGGTCCTGGGATAAAGCCCCATGTTGTGTCAGCTCCCTGCTTAGCCAGGAATCTGCTCCTCCCTCTCCCTCTGCCCCTCCCCACCGCTTGTGTCCCCTCTCTATCTCTCTCTCTCTCTTGCAAATAAATAAAATCTTTAAAAATAAATAGTAAATTTAAAAACATAATCAATACTCTACCTTAAAGGCTACTCTATCTTCTTTTTTTAAAATTAACACATAATGTATTATTTGCTCCAGGGGTACAGGTCTGTGAATCATCAGGCTTACACATTTCACAGCACTCACCATAGCATATACCCTCCCCAATTTCCATAACCCAGTCATCCTATCCCTACCCTCTACCCCCCCCCAGCAACCCTCAGTTTGTTTCATGAGATTAAGAGTCTCTTATAGTTTGTCTCCCTCCTGATCCCATCTTGTTTCACTTTTTTCCTTCCCTACCCCCCACAACCCCTGCCCTGCCTCAAATTCCTCATATCAAAGAGATCATATGATAATTGTCTTTCTCTGATTGACTTATTTCACTCAGCATAATACCCTCTAGTTGCAAACAATAGGATTTCATTTCTTTTGATACCACATCTTCTTTATCTATTCATCTGTTGATGGTCATCTAGGTTCTTTCCATAGTTTGGCTATTGTGGACATTGCTGTGATAAACATTTGGGTGCACGTGCCCCTTCGGATCACTACATTTGTATCTTTAGGGTAAATACCCAGTAGTGTGATTGCTGGGCCATAGGGTAGCTCTATTTCAACTCTCTGAGGAACCTCCGTACTGTTCTCCAGAGTGACTGCACCAGCTTGCATTCCCACCAACAGTGTAGGAGGGTTCTCTTAAAGGCTACTCTATGATGAACAGTTAGACATGCAAAAACACAGAGAAAAGAAAATGTGGTATATTATTTTGATGAAAAGAATATTGGGAAGACAAGGGCTCTGTCTTTCTGTTCTGCTATCCCTGGCATGTGGCTACCAAGCTGCAAAATGGCTGGCAGTACTGCAGTCATCATATCAGTGTGCTTGGCAGGAAGAGGAAGGAGGCAAGGGACAAAAACTGGCACTCCACCCAGCCCAGTTGTTCCTCGTTAGAGAGAGGACAGGAAGACTCACCAGAAAATAATCTGGTTCCATGTTATCTAAAGGCCACCTAGGTTATCGGGGAAGTGGAGAGATGTAGTGTTTTTAGCTGGGCACATTGCTGACCCCCACAAACTCAGGGTTCTGTTATTAAGAAAGAGAAGAATGGATATTGAGTGACCAACTAGCAGCCTCTAGAACATTTGGTATCTCTCTGGAACCACTGGTTCTCTCCACCCTTAAAAATAAGCTTCTCAGTTCCCAGCAGCTGGGCAGTAGGCAGTGCTCTTTGTAGGCCCTTTAGCATTTTTTTTCTGGGCTCGGATAGATGAGGCTCTAGCAGGAGACCCTGGTTTTGGAGTGTTAGGACAGCAGTTCAGGAAGCAGAACTGGAAAAGCAGAGGTAGAGGAGCCAAGGACAGCTGCCGGTCTTCTGTCTTGTTAGAGGAGGGGATGAATACTTACATTCTGATGAAGCCTGTGAGCAACGGTAGTCGTGTGAACAGTCATTCAGCTTGAAGTGAGGATAAGAATGAAGTAGAACACTTGAAAACTCCGCCTGTGCCATCCCCTCTTCCATCCCGGCCAACTTGCCTACCTCTTTTCCTCTCACTGTTGCACGTGGTCTCATGCTTGTGACTGGAAGTATTCATCTTGTTTTCTGATTCATTCCTTCAATGCTCATGATTTACTGTGACCCAGGAATCCTCTGCGCCCTCCCTCTTCTACCTGGCTTCCTGGGTTTTGGCTCCTGCTGGACATGACTTCTTACCTCACTCACTTTCATTCTGACCTTTTGATGTTTTATATTTCCTGACTTCATGTTTCCTCCCCAGTCTATTTCCCCCTTCTTGGAGCACGTACTGCAGTAACACAAAAATAGTACTTTCTTGGATCAAGTATTAACAATCATGATCTATTGCAAGTAACATTGTCCACTAAAATTATTAATGACGTTAGGTAATTTTGCTTTAGACACATTAGAAGACTCAATAGAAGATGTAACTGCAGAGCATCCAGAGGTTCTTTCTATGATAGAGGAGACTGTGAAAATGACAAAGGACATGAACTTTGAACAGCCATATGAAAAGCATGCTGAAATCTTAGAGGAAATCATCAAAGAGGTAAGAAGTCCAGACCCAAATGTGTATGCTCTTTGGTAGTTTTTAATGTCCAAACCATTATGCAATATAATTTCATAGCTTTGACATTAATCTTTCATTAACTTTTATTTTCTTGAGTTCAGTTCAGTTCATTAAAATATGGTGCCTGTGAAGCATGTACCAAAGTTAGATATTTCTTCTATGAGCTAATTAGTTGTAAACAGAGACAAATTTCACTCTGTAGCTAAGTTATTTCTTCTCACCACCTTGAACATGCATTCATAGGGGAAATGGATGGACACACAAGTGATTGTCCAATCTAAGGGGAAAATAAAGCCTCCGATGCTATGTCCTATTGCTGACAAATCAGAAGGTTTATCTTTCGTTTATAAAGAACAAGATATCCATACAGGTCTATTTTGTACAAAGACTTGAGTAAGCATTCAGGGCAAAAGTCAAAGACAACAAATCTGTTTTGGACTCTCAATGAACTTCTTTGGTATTTTTCTGTAATTTGAGAATTATGTCATTTAAAATTATTTGAGAGGAGGGGCACCTGGATGTCTCAGTGGGTTAAGCCTCTGCCTTCAGCTCAGGTCATGATCTCAGGGTCCTGAGATCGAGCCCCACATCGGGCTCTCTGCTCAGCAGGGAGCCTGCTTCCCCCGCACCCAACCCCGCTTGCCTCTCTGCCCACTTATGATCTCTGTCAAATAAATAATAAAAAATAAAAATCTTTTAAAATAAAAAAAAAATTGAGAAGAAAAAAATATTCTATGAGAGTATAAAATACTCTGTTAACACGTTGGGTTGGCTCCTTGAGCCCGAGGCTGTACCCAAGGTGAGTTGCTGTCCCCCTCTGAGCTTCCCATAGCGTCATTTCAACTTCTGCATTCCTTCAGGTTGTTCTGTTGCTAGTTGTTTCCTTCAGAAACATTCTGAGAACCTACTATTTGCCCTGTAATGTGCTAGATTCTAGAGCTATGAAGATGAATTAAACATAGCTCTTTAAGGAGCCATCAGTCAGGTGCGGAAGGCTGGTGTATAATCCAATATTTGACTTATCATGAAATTTGTGGTAATTAGATATGTACAAGGTGTAGGAATTCCACCTACTGTTAGGGTTCTCAGCTCTGCGTGGAAAGTGAGACAAAGTGTCCCAGAGGAGAGACAGGCAAGTGAAGGACATCTATAGCACTATGGAAATCCCATCCTTGCCCTTCACTGAAGATTTCCTTCATTTTCTTCAGAATTTATTCTGGAGGATACACATCTACAAGGAGTACTAAAACTTCTCTGATACAGGAATGTATACAGTGTCATTAGAGGACAAGCTGCCACTCTGGGATTGTGGAGGACTCTAAATCACATGACATTTTAACATCAAATATGTCATCAGATCATCTTTCTCAAGAGAACAGAGACCTGTACAGGAAACCTTTTGAGCTTTTATCAGTTTTGATGGTCTCTGTGAGTAGTCAAACTGTTTTTTTTTTAACGATTTTATTTATTTATTTGACAGAGAGAGATCACAAGTAGGCAGAGAGGCAAGCAGAGAGAGAGGGAAACAGACTCCCTGCTGAGCTGAGAGCCTGATGAGGGGCTCGATCCCAGGACCCTGGCATCATGACCTGAGCTGAAAGCAAGAGGCTTTAATCCACTGAGCCACCCAGGTGCCTGCCCCAGTAGTCAGACTATTTTTAAAAAGTAGCTAGGTTGAACCTAAAACTGCTCTAAAAATAAATAAATAAATAACATCCTTAAAAAAAAAAAAAAGTAGCCAGATAAAGAGATACTCCTTTATGTCATTTGCTCATTTTTAATAATTTATCTTTGTTTTCATTTGCAATTCTTTATGTGTTCTGAATATGAGTCCTAGATGTATTGCAACTACCTTAACAAATATCTTCTATTCTGAATAATAAGAGTTAATTTTAATGAAGTCCAACTGATTAATCTTTCTTTCATAATTAGTGCTTCCTGTTTCAGAAATCTTTGGCTGTCCAAGGTCAGGAGGATATATATATTATATATATTATTAGGTTTTCTTCTGTAAATTTTGCTTTGCCTTTCATATTTAGATCTAAGGTTCATTTTGAATTAATTTTGTGTAGGCAAAAAATATATCCAAATGGCCAATGAGCATGTAAAAATGTACTCAACACCATTAGTTATCAGAAAAATATAAATTAAAAGCACAACATGAGGAAGGGGATGAAGTATAAACTTCCAGTTATGCAAGAAGTCAAGGGGATGAAAAGTACAGCATAAGGAATGTACTCAATAATATAATGACTTTGTATGGTGACAAATGGTAACTACATTTATCATGGTGAGCATTTTGTAATCTATTTAATTATAGAACAACTATGTTGTACACCTGAAACTCTTATAATATTTTATATCTACTATACTTCAATAACAATTATAATACATACATACATATATATTTTACATGGATTTTTTTTTAAAAACCACAACATGACGATCATGATTAATTTTTTTCTAATATGGATATCCAGTTATGTTCCAGCACCATTTATTGTAAAGACCAACTTTTCCTCACTATCATAAATCAAGTGGCCTTATCTGTGTGGTCTATTTCTGGACACTCCATTCTGTTCCATGGACCTATTTGTCTATCTGCATTCCAATACCACACATATTAACTGCTGTAGCTTTGTAATAAATCTTGAAATCTGGAGAGAGGGCTCCTTCAACAGGTTGTTTCTCCTGTCACTGCATCCTTCCCTGTGTAATAAGTTGTTTCGTTCTCCTTACTTTTTCAAGAGTATCTTGACTATTATAGATCCTTTTTACTTCCACATGAATTTTAGAATCAGCTTTCACTACACACACACACACACACACACACACACACACACGCTGGGGTTTTGATTGGGTTGCAATGAATCTGTCAATAAATTTGATGAGAACTACCATCTTCACAATATTGGGTCTTCTATTCCATGAATATGGAATAACCTTACTTTGGAGCCTGGGTGACTCAGATGGTTTAAGGTTTGCCTTTATCTCAGGTCATGATCTCCAGGTCCTGGGGTCAAGCCCCATGTCCGGCTCCCAGCTCAGCCAGGAGCCTGCTTCTCCCTCTCCCTCTGCCTCTCCACTTGCTTGCGTTCTTTTTGTCACTGTCTCTCAAATGAATAAATAAAATCTTTAAAAAAGAAGAATAGCCTTACTTTATCTCATTCTTTAATTTCTCTCAGCATTGTTTTGTAGTTTTCAGTGTAGAAGTCTTCAGTATCCCTCATTAGGTTTATTTTTAGGTATTTGATGTATTTTGATGCTTTTTTAGATACTGTTTTGGTCCTACTTTATTTTTCAATTGTTGTTTCAGTAATCATTTTATCCTGTTTTTCTATTGTATCTCCCACTAAATTTCATATTCTGATCTGAAGGTCATAGCCCACATGCACAACAGGTATGAATAATGCATTTAGGCATAATGTATGATCCTGTCCAAGAAAAGTGAATAGGTTTTATTTCATTTGCAAACTGGACAGTTAGGCATGGCTCCCTGGAGTCATGGGTTAAGAAAGATTCTGAAACACATCTGTGTATTAACTCCTTTTAGCATTTTTTAGAATTGCAGTTTAACAATATTTTGAAACCTTAAAAATACAGAAATAATGATAGGTGTCATTTCTACCAAAGAGAAAGAAGAGTCACTCCCTTGCAGTGGAGAATGCATAGAAATTTTTCCCACACTCAATCATTTGCACTTTGACCCGTTTCTGCCCTGACCAAGTTAGAGAGTACACAATAGAAGCAGAGGCGGGGGAGGGGGAACACAGGGAACTTCCTTCTGCTTCCATTGCTCTGCACAGTTGTGTTAACTGAAGCTTTTACATAGACGTATGCCAAAGGTATTTGCCCTGTACCTCACAGAAAAGTGTCAAGGGGACAACATCAAGGAAAGTGAGGCTTTTGTGTCAAACCTGCCCGTGTATGTTTTCTAGCCCATGAGCTATCCATGGCCTATTTCTCTAGTCACGGCAGCCTTCCCAGTGTGATACGTCCTTTTTGCTCAGCTTCCCTCATGACATGGTTTTTTCTCTAAAGCCTCTCCCTGTCTGCCCTTGTATCTGTGTTCTTCACACGGTAGTTGTGTTTTTCTGTGCCTCGCATGTCTCTCTGTGTCACTCCCAGGCTGTGTCGTGATTCTCCCGGTCTCTCCTCTCAGTCTCTCTCTGTCTAGAAACATTTCACAGCAATAAATACTTGGATGTACAAGTGATAAACATACATCCGCGTGTGTATCTGTACACACATATATGTATATCTTTATTTATGTATTCACAAATGGTAAAATGAAAAGTAATCAAGGAATAGCATAGAATAAGGGAATCCAGGAATAGCATGTTTAAGTGCAGGGGGGGAAATTTTTATTAAGTTAAAAATCACAAAAGGATAAAAGGATGAATAGTGCATGAAAATTTATATTATTTTTCTAAATATTATTTTCTCCCACTCATCCCTCCCCTGAGGATGCCCAAAGAAAACGCCACTTTATTTTCATCTGAGAACCCACTTCCATGGCTCTGGTGACAGTGGGGCCAGACACAGACCATGCACAAAGGCTCCCCTGGGGTCCCCTCCCTACCACTTGTCCCACTAGGTTCAGAGTCCTTCCACTCCTCTGCTGGGCCATACACTCTGAAATTCTTTCAGATATGAAATCTTAAGGAAGGTTCCCCCTTCTCTCCACAGTGATCTCAACTGGGGAAACTTTCTCAATAGATTCCTGCATTGAAGCTGTTTTGCTGCTACTTCCAAAACCTATATCCTGGGGCACCTGGGTGGCTCAGTGGTTTAAAGCCTCTGCCTTCAGCTCAGGTCACGATCCCAGAGTCCTGGGATCAGGCTCAGGACTGAGCTCTCTGCTCAGAAGGGAGCCTTGCATCCCCCTCTCTCTCTGCCTGCCTCTCTGCCTACTTGTGATCTCTGTCTGTCAAATAAATAAATAAAATCTTTAAAAAAAAAAAAAAAAAAAACACCTGGACCCAAGTCCTCACCTCCCAAAATTTTCCTGTCCTCAGTATTGAAATGTCCAGGCCTGAGTGCCTTATGCACCTGCCCCCCACCTGGAGTCAGCGACCTCTCTCCCTGAGGCAGTGGATGTGCCCATAGTGTTTCACTTCTTCCTTCAGTCACTTGAGATAAAGTCACTTGAGATAAAGTCAGAAAGACAACTTCCACATTTGGACTGCACAAGCACAGTGGAAAAACTCTTAAAGCAAAAGTTTAGTAGAGAGGCTACTTAATAATGATTCTCTCTATAAAAACAAACAAACATGAAAATAATAATTTTAGGACAAAGGTCAAAAAGTATTTATAATAAATATGACCTAATAATTGCTTATACAACGATTTCTTACAAACCAAGAAAAATGGAATACCCTATGTAAAAGTAGGAAAAAGATACAGATGGATTGTTTCATTAAAGAAGAAATGCAAATTATTAACTGAAATTTTTAATGTTCAAATTCCAAGAAAAATACGAAACTTAAAACAGTGGGATATAAGTTCTTACCTATCAAATTGCCAAAGATTTTTTAAAAACATATAACAATCCATACCAGGAAGGCTATAATGAGATAGTCACATAGGAGAACTGAAAATTGATACAGATGTTTTGGAAGCAATGTGACAATGTGTGTGAAAGACCTTTAAGATGTTCCCTCCTTTATGAGCCTAAAAACACATCTTCTAGGAATATAACCTAAAAACACAACATTTAGGCATAGCTTTGCATATACAGATGTTTATCAATGTTATATTAAAATTATAAATTATGTAAATATTTACCAGTGAGAGAATGATTAAACAGGTTAAAAGCTATTCATTTGATGAAATACTATGAAGGCATTAATTTTTTTCAAAAAAATTGGAATGAGATTGAGAAATCATAAATTATCTCTCTGTGTTGCTTTTATTTTCCTACCTTTGCAACTAGATGGTAAAATTTTCATTAACCATTTTACTTCCTTTTTTCAGTTTTATTGAGTTGTATTTGACATATAACATTGTATTAGTTTAAGGTGTATAACATAATTATATGTGTATATATTGTGAAATGTTTAACACAATAATTTTAGTTAACATCCATCACTTCACATACTAAGCTTTGTGTATGTGTGATTGTAATTTCTAAGATCTACTCTCTTAGTAACTTCCAAATGTACGATATAGTATTGTTAACTGTAGTCAAACCATGCCGAATATTATGCCCCAGGGACCTATTTATCTTATAACTAAAAATTTGTACCTTTTGTCCACCTCCATCCATTCTCCCCACCCCCACCCCTGCCTCTGGCAACCACCAATCTGTTCTCTGTTTCTATGAGTTCGATTTTTTAAGATTCTCTATATTAGTGAGATTATACAGTATTTGTCTTTCTCTGACTTATTTCATTTATTTTTTTTACTTATTTATATTTCTTTTTTTATAGCTTTTTCTTTTTCCCCTTAATTCTCTTAAACATTTCAAAGTGCTTAAAAAATTTTCTAAAAGACTCTTCAATCTGAAACTAATGATACACTTTACGTTAACTAATTTAATTTCAAGAGTTCAAAGTTAAAATAATTTTTAAAAAAAGACTCTTCATTCAGATGGAAATTCATAAAGTGGGGAATCTTGAGTTCTGCAGAGGCCAGTGAGTTATACCCATTCTTGTGACATCTCTTCCCCTCTGGCTTCAAGTATCACGTGATTGCATGATGACACACAAACTTGAACTTCTCAGAGCTGGTATATTCCCAGGTCCACATTACCAATTTCCATATTTGCACTGAGGCCCTCGCTACTGCACTGCCTGAGCAGGGGATAGGAGCAGAGTTTAGCAGAACTCCCTAAGCACCTGCAAGGTCTGTTTTTACCTGATTCCTTCCTATTGTTTTTAGTAACCATGTCAGTACCTTCTCAGCTCTCACACTGAGGGATGGAAAGCAAAAGGATGGTGAATAGTGTTGTCACTAAAACAGGCAAGCTGGACTGGGCTCTTGCTACTCAAAGAGTGGTCCACGGACCACTGCCACCTCGGAACATGTTCCAAATCATACTCCTGGGCCCAAGACCTCCTAAATCAGGATCTGAATTCTATACAAATAACGGATAACAAAAATATACTGTTCATTTATTTAATAAAGGCTTTTGCTTCCCATTCTTCATTTTTAAAACTTAGAAAGCTTTATTGCTTTAAAATTAAGTGTCTTTTTTACAACTATCATATGATCTCCCTGATAAGAGGAGGTGGAGATACAACATGGGGGGTTTGGGGGGTAGGAAAAGAATAAGTGAAACAAGATGGGATCGGGAGGGAGACAAACCATAAGTGACTCTTTTTTTTTAAAATTAAATTAATTTATTTATTTTCAGAAAAACAGTATTCATTATTTTTGCACCACACCCAGTGCTCCATGCAATCCGTGCCCTCTCTAGTACCCACCACCTGGTACCCCAACCTCTCACCCCCCCGCCCCTTCAAACCCCTCAGATTGTTTTTCAGAGTCCATAGTCTCTCATGATTCACCTCCCCTTCCAATTTACCTCAACTCCCTTCTCCTCTCTAACACCCCTTGTCCTCCATGATATTTGTTATGCTCCACAAATAAGTGAAACCATATGATAATTGATTCTCTCTGCTTGACTTACTTCACTCAGCATAATCTCTTCCAGTCCCGTCCATGTTGCTACAAAAGTTGGGTATTCGTCCTTTCTGATGGAGGCATAATACTCCATAGTGTATATGGACCACATCTTCCTTATCCATTTGTCCGTTGAAGGGCATCTTGGTTCTTTCCACAGTTTGGCGACCGTGGCCATTGCTGCTATAAACATTGGGGTACAGATGGCCCTTCTTTTCACGACCTCTGTATCTTTGGGGTAAATACCCAGGAGTGCAATTGCAGGGTCATAGGGAAGTTCTATTTTTAATTTCTGTCTCAACACCATAAGTGACTCTTAATCTCACAAAACAAACTGAGGGTTTGCTGGGGGGAGGGGTGTTGGGAGATGGGGGTGGGGTTATGAACGTTGTGGAGGGTATGTGTTATGGTGAGTGATGTGAAGTGTGTAAACCTGGTGATTCACAGACCTGTACCCCTGGGGATAAAAATACATTATATGTTTATAAAAAATTTTAAAAATTTAAATTAAAATTAAGTGTCTTTTTAAAAATTAAGTGACTCTTTTTTTTTTATTTTGAGTCCAAAGAATTCAAAAGATAATTGGTTAGGGTCTGCAGAAACAATATATCAAAGTAGTATCCTTGACTTCTCTGGCTATGATGGTAATATCAGTGTGTCATTTTTCACAGGTAGCTGAAGAAAACATGAATAGGTTTTCTGGTGCCCCGAAGTTTGGAGGATGGATACTGGACAACTGCCCCGTTATAAAAGAACTATGGATAGTCTTAGTTGAGAAAGGAATTATACCTGATTTAGTAATCTGTTTATCAGATACGGAAAAAAATGGTTGGTAAATATTTATCATGTAAATCCAAAAGTGACGTTTTTATTGCTGATAATATGTTAAAATACAAAATAGAAAAATCTTCACTCTCCCATGCTACACAAACCACACCAGCAATCCCTTCACAATCTAGAGGTACACAAAATGAGGCAACCACTCACTGTGTAGATGGCCAGGAATGGCGTGCTGGGTCACTGGATATTCCCTCAGGCCCTTACGATTCTTCTTTGGAGCTGGGACTTTAACACCCCATTCTCAGCACTCTAACTTCTAACTGAAAAATATATAAGGCTGAGAGTAAAGACTGTATATTAGTCCTTATACAGCTCAAATGGGAAATATTAAATACATCAAGATAGCAAAACTAAATTTTAATTATTCTGTCACTTTGAAAAAAGCTATAATAATTAAAACAGAATGATGCTGGCATAAAAACAGACACCTAGGCAATGGAACAAAGTTGAGAGCCTAGAAAATACACCCAGACCTATAGAGTCAAATAATCTTTGACATAGGAGCCAAGAATATTCTGTCATCTTGCCTTTTTTTTTTTTTTTTGAGGTCTTTTATTTTCTTTTTATTTATCATGCCATGAATTCATAGGGAATGGGTTCCAGCAGTTCGGGCTCTTTTCCATTGGTTCTCACGAAATGTGCTTCTATGGGTGGAGCAGGCTGACGCTTCAGCTGAACCCAAGTTCCTTTCTCTTTGGCTTCCTTCTTTTTCTGATCATTTTCCTTTACACGCTTCAGGAAGCTATCTTGGCTCTTTGAATGCTTAATATGCTCAATGCGGACGTTAATTCTCTTGGCAAGAATCTTGCCCTTAACTTGTTTGTTTACAACAATACCAACAGCATGCTGAGTAACACTGTAGACTCTTCCAGTTTTGCCATGGTAACATTTGTGGGGCATTCCCTTTTGAATAGTACCCATTCCCTTGATGTCCACAGTATCACCTTTCTTGTAGATTCGCATGTATGTGGCCAAAGGAACAACTCCATGTTTTCTAAAAGGCCTAGAGAACATGTACCAGGTACCTCTCCTCTTTCCCTTTGTGTTGGTCATTTTGGCAAATTACTGGAGGATGGCGGTCCTCGTCATCTTGCCTTTTAAGGAAATATATTTCAAAAGAAAGTTTCCAGGGGGAAAATATGATACACCACCTCTTTTCACGTTTTAATTATTTTTACCATGCTGATGTTCACATTTTAGAAAGGATTTCAGATAGTCTCGATATTTTAAAGAACCTGGACTCTATTTAATAAATGCTTAAAGGGAAATATATTTGGATATAGGCAGGAACAATATTTTGTCATTAATTACCAAAGTTTCTCACTATATTTTATGGAGCTTCAAAATTAATGTTATTCTCTTTATCTGTATTTCAGGGAAATATTTACTTAATAGACTGTATTTAGAGAATAAGACTGAAGTTGACTCTAAGATTTTAGAAAGATTATTAGATGATCTACAAAAGAAAAAAAAAGAGGAAGAAGCAACAAGGTAAAACATGCCCGGCATCATAAAACAAGTCAATGAATCTTTTATAGCTATTAATTATTAATTATCTACTTACAAGTTACATTTATGAAATGTCTTTAATATCAAAACAGTGGTCTACTAAGTAGATCCAATTCTAATTAAGTCTAAGAAAAAGAGTAGGTTTACAAATATTTTCAGTGTCTGAAGTACTGAGTTGTGGATATTTTCATGGCCCGAAATCAAACTATTCTAGAACAAACGTCTACTCACAAAAGACACTGTAAAAAATAACAAAAACAAAAAAACAAAAACGAGCACAGATAAGATTTTTTTTTACCATATTTATCTGTGACTTTAATAATTTTGCTGACCAGTAACCACAAATTGAAGAAATAATACAATAATAAGGAAATGAAAGGGACGCCTCGGTGGCTCAGTCGGTTAAGCTTCCATTTTGGCTCAGGGCATGATCTCAGGGCTGAGAGAGCCCACTCCATCCCACCCCAACCCCATACCCCAGTGATCAAGTCCACCTTGGCTCTGCGCTCAGCAGGAAGTCTCTGAAATTCTCTTACAGGCTTTCCCTCTGACCCTGCCCCTGCTCACAGTCTGTTTCTCTAAAATAAAATCTTAAAAGAAAAGAAAAAATGGCTTTATTATTGTTTTCCTGACAAGTGTAGTAATGTCTTTTGAGGAGGATATAAATAACTAGATTTTCACAGGATGGGGAAAAGATGCCAAGAACACTGAATATGGAGAATGACAGACCTGTCAAATAGTCAGGAAAACTGCCCCAGAGTGGGCAGCTAATACGAATGGGCTCTGCTTAATTCATCCCCTGTTGGTGAATACTTGATAAAGTTTTTTAATATTATTTTTAAAGGAGGCAATCAACATTCTTATACATGTTTCTTTGTGCAGTAGTATGCCGATTCCTGAGAGCTAAATTCCTAGATATAGAATTTCTAGGTCAAAGGTATACACATTTTAATTTTTAATAAATATTACTTTTCTCCATCACTTTACTAGCTTTCCTTATACCTGTCTGTCTTCACCATTAAGTCAGGCTTAATGCTGCAACCCTAATGAAAAACAGATTCCCTCTAGACAATTAAGTTTTCATATCTCATGTCTTTTCAAATTTCATTATTACTATGTTGAAAAGATTACAAAGATAATTATCTATTTATTTACTATAGAAAAATTTTTAATGTAAAAAACAATAAGTAAAAGTAAAAACTCTCATAATGCCAGCATCCAAAGATAATTACTATTAACAATTTATACTTCTGGGCTTTTGATCATTATTTATATAAACTTCAAATACAAAATTAAAATTGTATTATACATAGCCTTGTATTATACTTTTTTGTCACTTAACTTTTTTTTTCTGAACATTTCTGACTTATTCAGAAGGGAAAATGGTACAGCTTCTCCCATTTACCTCTTTAGCTTAGACAATCTTTAATGAATTTTAACAGATTTCTTAATTAATAGCCAAATTTTTTTAAAGTATAACATTGCAACTTTTCTTAACTAAAAAGGGAAAAACAGAAAACCCTGAAATTAAGTGGCTTTAATATGAGCAAATTAAACATTTACATTGTAAAGTTAAAGAGTATAATGAACATTATGCAAAATTTACTCAATTTTTAACCACTATAAGCCTTAAACCCTAGAATATTGTAAAATATCTGAATTTCCAAAGATGATTAAATTTTGGACATTTTCATTTCAGAAAAGCCACTGAAGAAGCATTGAGAAGAGAAGCAGACCAAAGGCTTTTGGAAGAGATGAGCGAGAAATCAAAAGGCAAACACAGATTTACATCATTAATAATGTGTCATTTAATTTTGTACCATTACTGCAGGCAACTGCAGTACTGCAAGCAAATTACAGAGACATGACCATATTTCCCAGTTTGCCAATGAGAGTCTAGGTCTATGCTATGCCTATGGTACAGAAATATTTATTTGCCCCACTTTCATGCTCAGTGTTCCAATTTGGAAAATAAATTGTGTGGTCACTAGAGTAATGGAGTCATAGAAAAAGAGCTCAGACACAGATACCTACGTGTGCTCCCACTTGGGATCCACAATAGACAGCTTATGCTGAGTGTCTTAAAATGGCTTCCCTTGTCACATAGGACACATGAATGCTGGAATTACTTCTAGTATAAGGATCCTGCAGGAATTGAGAAAATAGCATCTCCTGTTATACCTATTGTCTTTGAACTTAAACTTTCATCTCTGTTATAAAAGAACTTACTCCAGCAGTTTCTTTTAAGACCAAAGTTCTTAACCTGGAGTTCAGGGATAAAATACAGAGGTCTGTGAACTTGAATGGGAAAATAGTTACAACTTTATTTTCATTAACCTTAACCTGGAATTTAGTATTTCCTTCACTTAATAATTAATATAGGCAACGAACCATAATAATATTAGTAGTATCTTGATTTTCTTACCAATAGACACTAAGATATTTTCATATCACGTTACAGTTTTATATATCCTGCATATGCTTAATCATGATTCCCAAAATGATGGTAATTAGACCAGCTGCTAGTTCTTGTTATGTTATGCATTAGTAAAGATGCACAAATTTCCTACAGCACAAAATTTATTTTGATATCTTCATAACTGTGTTTCAATATAATTGGTTTCTTATGTATTGTATTTTATGGGATTGAAAGCATTATTCCAAGGAGTGTCCTTAAGTTTCACCATACTGCCAAAAGGGTCTATCCACTCAAAAGAGTGAAAAGTATTTCAGTTTTCCTTTGTTGACAACAAGCCACCCCAAAACTGTAAAACAACTACGGTTTTTATTCTGTACATGTTTCTGTGGGTCAGGACTTAATAGGGGACTTATCTCTGCTCCCTGAGTTCAGTTCAGGCTTTGAGTGGCCAGCTGGGAAGTCAGTCCTCTAGCCCCAAGCAAGCCTTCAGGGACTGCAACCCTGACTGACATCTTCATTTGACTTCAGGAGAGACCCAGAGCCAGAAGCACCAATTAAGCTACTCCCAAATTCCAGACCACAGAAACTGCAAGGATGATATGTGGTTACTGTTGCTTTAATCACTAAATTTTGGAGTAATGTATTATGAAGCAATAGATACTTAGTAAAAATCACAGGTAGTGTGAGCATCTTAGAACACTTTTCAGGCCATCTGTGACTTTTCTGGTATATAGATTATCTGTTAGAATTCTAGAATAATATTAGAACTTTTTATACCTCTCTGCATCATTATAGAAACTCTGTTTATTTGTATGTTACATAAAGTACCTAATATGGATGAAAATTAAAAATAAATAATTTACATGTATGCATATTGCAAGTATTTTTTTTTTTTACTATGAGAGATACATTGTGAGTTTTTGTTGTACAGCACATAACTTCATTCCAAACCCTAGTAGGATTCAGCAAATGCTACTACTTCCTTGTGTGTATCACCATCATTCCTCTATATGACAGAAGAGAGTCACCCCAGTGTAAGACACGTACTTAGAAGCTACATGTACTGTAGTCCTGGTGTAGACCCAGAACATTTTTCTATTTTTTAGGTATGTTTTGCCTTTCTTCTTTTTTTTTTTTTTCTTTTTTAAGAATCTTTCATTATTATAGTGGTGGCCTGGGGGGCTCAGTCTTTAAGTGGCTGCCTTCCACTCTGGTCATGATCCCAGGGTCCTGGGATCAAGCCCTGCATCTGGAACCCCTGCTCAGTGGGGAGGCTGCTTCCCCCCTCCCTCTACCCCTCCACCCCTACCCTCCTACCCCAACCCCCGTGGTGTGTGTGTGTGTGTCTCTCTCTCTTTCTCTTAAATAAATAAACAATAATAATTCTTTTTTTTTTTTTTAAGATTTTTATTTATTTATTTATTTGACAGAGAAAGACACAGCAAGAGAGGGAACACAAGCAGGGGGAGTGGGAGATCAGGACCTGGAATCAGGACCTGAGGGCTTAACAGACTGCCCCCCCCAGGCATGCCAAGAACATGAAGTTGCTTTGCTCTGGGTGTTTTAATCATGCAGATTCAGATCAAAATTCGGATGCCAAAGACTATCATACCCGATAGTCTTGGAAGGTACTCACTGGGGACAGAAATTTCCACAGGAGTCCAGAAAACAAGCTCATTTGTTTTGTTTTGTTTTGTTTTCCATATCATCAGCATAGAAATATCTTGTTTTTCAATTTCATGAATATATTAAAAGGAATAGCAGAGATAGTTTTTTTTTTTTTTACCATTCACCCCATCTTCTTCCCGAAAGACTTCCATGCAACTACATAAAGCTTGGTATTGTGTTTTTAAAATTTACATTTGCCATACTGATCAATGTGTTCCATTATTTGTAATTAGGTATAAGAAAATCCATCATTATACATTAAATTTAGCCTCACGCTGCCAAATGGAAATACAATGCAAGCCGCATACATAACTGTAAATTTTCTAGTAACTGCCTAAAAAGCAAAAAGAAACAGGTGAAATTAATTATATTTATTTAAATACTATATCCAGCATATTATTTTAACAATCAGTACAAAAAATACTGAATATATTTCACGTTTGGTTTTTCTAAGTCTTTGAAATCCATTGTGTTTTCATACTTTCAGCACATCTCAATTTGGATTAGCTTCATTTCAACAGCTCCATATCAGACCGTGTTGTTCTATCCATATTCTTACTGAATGGACTTTGGGGCTGTTTCCAGTTTCTGTTAAAACCCTTAGGCTGCTACTCCCATAGGGCTCTGAGCACATGTACTGCACACTGTGGCTACATTTGGATAGATGAAATAGGCAGACAAAGTATCTGTCTGTCCCATCAAACCCCGTGCTCCAGGAGGGCAGGGGCCATTCCTTATTCTTTGTTTTGGTCTCAGCACTGATCAGAATATCTAGCACCCAATGAAATATCTGTTGACCTAAACCAAGTAATAATTTATTTCTCCTCATTTTTTTCTAGAAGTAGAAGAGGCTGAACTGGAGGCTGACGAGGTGATTGAAATTGAGGAGCCCTACGTTCAGGAAGGTTCTGAGGCCTTGGAGATAGCCGAGGACACCAAGGGATCCTTACCTGAGGAGTCTGAAGCACCTGAGGTCCCTGAAACAGAACCTGAATCAGGTTAGACTCTGTGGAGGGCCGCCGTGTCCCTCCTTCCATTCCCGTCTGTTGGGTGTGCCTGTGCGTGCACACATGTGTGTATTTGTCTTTTCTTTGTTAACAAAATGGCAGCAGGTGAAGAATGGTGACAGGAGCTCCCAGAGAGCAGCCATTTAGTTCAAATCAGTTGGTCTGTGGTGTGGTAGGAAAGCCAGATCTCCGCCGTGGTACCGGCACTCAGGACCAGGGCCAGCCATGTAATCTGTGAGTCACCTGGTTCCAAAAGCAGGGAAAAGTGCTTTTAAACATACTAAAATATAAAGCGTTTTCTTTTCTTCCATGGCCTCTCTCTCAGTTTGTCATGGTGCTTTTTATCTGCTAATTAATCTTTTTCTAAGTAGACAAAAATTTTTAATTTTATTCACTGGCATGAATTTTACTGTTTGTCTTTATGCTATACAATGCTATTTTGAAATGCAAATATAAAAGCATTTAACTCATATGTGGAATCACCATAATTACACAATTTGTATTTTGCAGCTTAGACATATATTGCCTTTCATTCTTTTTTGGGGGGGGGTGCAGGAGCGGTGGAGGGAGGGGCAGAGGGAGGAGAGAGAATCTTAAGCAGGCTCCATGCTTAGCTCTTAAGCAGACCCCAACACCCAGACTCCCCTTACATGCATTTCATTGTTCATTCAGCTTCATGCACAAAACTAGCTGGGTTTTTAACTTCACTTCTTAATATGCACATAAGTTCTAGCACACTCTCTAACTTTAGCTTCCTAATGGTTAAGGAAAGACTGCAAGATAGGGAACTCTGGATTGCCGTATCTTTTCTTTTCCTTCTGTGTCATCCTTTTCAGTCTAAGTGTTTAGCTAATACAGGAAAGTAACATGAGTAAGGAAGTTTCCTTGGTTATTTATGTCTCTGAATGTTATCACCTTCTTTCAGTATCTGGAGCAAATTCTAGTTTGAAGGGAAAGTGTGGTATCTCAGGGCTGCCATCATCCTCCCCTGCCCCGACCAGTGGGTCACACTCCCTCATATGTGGTCCCCTGGAATTCTAGGGTAATGACAGGGCATCAGGAATGTTCATGAGAATGTGAGGGCAAGGGATGGCAAACACATACTGTGCCTATCTCTGCTCACATGCCCTCTCTTTTGTCCCATTGGAGCCCCTCTGGCTTTTGCTTACAAAACAGTTCAAAGGTAAAATTACTAAAAATTAAAATGACAGGGAAGAGCATTAGTCTAAGTATGAGACCGTTCCAAGCAAAAGACCTTGTGCAAGTGCACAGGTCCCACACTCAGTGAGCCAGCCCTACTGCAGGGGTCCAGCTCTGTGGATAAGTACAGGGCAAGAAGTAGTCTGTGGGCAATGAAAGTCACTCTCAGGACCAGACAGGATCTTAAAGCAGCAAGATGGGAGACCCCACTGTGGTAGCAATGAGGCACAAAAATACTTTCAAGCATGATTACTACTAGATTAGAAACTAATCCTACAAACTAGAGGTCTTCAGATACCTGCAGCTAGATGCCAATCTAGAGCAGTTAAGGGCTGGGAACCTGCTGTTAGCTGTACAAGGACCAGAACTTGTAACCAAAACTTGTAATTACAGTGAGAAATTTCAAGTTCAACACACATCATTTTTACTACAAGATTAGCATTAGCTTTATGGGACAATAAGTATAAAATCAGATACCTTGTGCCAGACAGAGGAGTTAGCAGGATGAAACACACAATTGCCTTTTAGGAATCCCTCAACTCTGTTGACTTGAACTCCTACCTAGAAACTTCATTGTTTTTTTGTTTCTTTGTTGTTGTTGTTTTTCAATTTAAAATCAGTTAATTAGCATATAGTATATTATTAGTTCCAGAGGTACAGTTTAGTGATTCATAAGTTGTGTATCACACCCAGCGCTCGTTACATCGTGTGCTCTCCTTAATATCCATCATCCAGTTACCCCATCCCCGACCTCCTCACCTCCAGCAACCCTCAATTTGTTTCCTATAGCTAAGAGTCTCTTTTTCTTTTTTTTAAGATTTTATTTACTTATTTGACAGCGAGAGACACAGCAAGTGAAAGAACAGAAGCAGGAGAAGTGGAAGAGGTAGAAGCAGGTCTCCCGCTGAACAGGGAACCCCATACAGGGCCCTGGGATCTGACCTGAGCCAAAGGCAGATGCTAGTTTAGACTCTTATGGTTTATCTTCCCCTCTCATTTTATCTTATTTTATTTTTCCCTCCCTTCTCCTATGTTCATCTGTTTTGTTTCTTAAATTCCACATATAAAAGAGATCATATGATATTTGTCTTTCTCTGGTTGACTGATTTCACTTAGCATAATACCCTCTAGCTCCATCCATGTTGTTGTAAATGGTAAGATTTCATTCTTTTTGATAGCTAAGTCATATTCTTTTTTTTTTTTTAAGATTTTATTTATTTATTTGTCAGGGAGAGAGAAGGAGAGAGAGCAAGCACAGGCAGACAGAGTGCAGGCAGAGTCAGAGGGAGAAGCAGGCTCCCTGCGGAGCAAGGAGCCTGATGTGGGACTCGATCCCAGGATGCTGGGATCACGACCCGAGCCGAAGGCAGCTGCCTAACCAACTGAGCCACCCAGGCGATAGCTAAGTCATATTCTATTGTACATACATATACCACATTTTCTTTATCTATTCATCTGTCTAGGCCATCTGGGCTCCGTCCATAGTTTGGCTATTGTGGACATTGCTGCTATAAACATTGGGGTGGGGGTGCCCTTTCAAATCACTGTGTTTGCATCCTTTGGATAAATACCTAGTAGAGAAATCACTGGGTTGTAGGGGTAGCTCTTTTTTTTAACTTTCTGAGGAACCTCCATGCTGTCTTCCAGAGTGGCTGCCAAGCTTGCATTCCCACCAACCAGGTAAGAGGGTCCCCCTTTCTCCTCATCCTCACCATCCCCAACACCTATTTGTTCCTGACTTATTAATTTTAGCCATTCTGACTGGTGTGACCAGAAACTTCATTTTTTTTCAATACCTAATCAATTTGACTGACAACAATTCTTCCACCTATGTTTTATAAGAAGACAGGCTGTAAAATACCAAAAGAAATAAAAGAAACTGACATGCATTAAATATAACACATCAAACACATCCCCATAGTTCCAATATCCACAATATCTCACAATTAGTATTTATGAATGTAACAGGTCTAGGGGAACAATTTAGTTTTGTTGCTTTTAATCTGATTATTTCCCCCCAGAGAGCCTACTCTGGATCTTTTAAAGCTAGTGTCCTACTCTAGTTAGGGTCAATCCTAGACCAATGCTAGACAGTGTAGACATGACTGGGCTTCTCCAGGGCAGGTTCGCTTCCGTAAAATGATCTGTTTTGGCCACATTGAGCCACATTCGGCTTCACAAAAGGTCTTGCATCTGCTTTAGCCACTGATTACTTCTTCTATTCAAAGGTCTCTTTCTCCACAAAGTCTTCTCTTCTTTTTTTTTTAAGATTTTATTTATTTGAGAGAGAGAGAAAAAGAGAAAGAGCACAAGCATGGGGAGTAGTAGAGGGGGAGGGGGAGGCAGGCTCCCCACTGAGCAGGGAGACCGATGTGGGGCTTGATTCCAGGACCCTGGGATCATGCCCTGAGCTGAAGGCAGACACGTAACCATCTGAGCCACCCAGGCACCCAGAGTCTTCTCTTCTAAATTACTTAAGGGGGCATTTTTTTTCTTTTCACTTAAAGCTGCCCTGTCCAATCACAAAAATACAAAGACCCTATGATTCCACTTATATGGAGTACTTAGAGTAGTCAAAATCATAAAATTAGAAAGTAGAATAATAGTTACCAGGAGTTTAGGGGGGTGAGAAGAATAGGGAGTTATTATTTAATGAGTACAGAGTTTCTGTTTTATAAGGTGAAAAGAGTTATGGACTAAAAGGGGTGACGGTTGCACCACAGTGTGGCCATATTGGATACCACTAAACTGTGTACCTAAAATGGCTAAGATGGTAAATTTTACAGTATATGAATTTACCACATGAAAAAAAAAAGAAAAGAAAAAGAAAAAACCATTCTATCATAAATCCATTACTTTGGAATTTTTAAATTTTATCCAGAGTACCCAATGGTAAGCAAATGATGGCTGCCAAAGAAATGTCCACATCTTAATTTCTAGAACCTGCAGATGTTACCTCATTTGGAAGAAAGGTCTTTGTAGATGTGACTAAATATCTTGAGATGGGGGGATCATCCAGGCTTATCCACATGGGCCCAAAATGCTGTCACAAGTGTCTGTATACAAGGGAAGTAGAGGCAGCTTAGACTCGCCCTCAGAGCAGAAGGCCATGTGAAGATGGAGGCAGGCATTGCCATGATGCAGCCTCAAGCTAAGAAATGACAGTGGCCCAGAGAAGCCCGAACAGGCTAGAAGTGATTCTCATCTGGCATGGTGGAAGGGGCACAGCCCTGCCAACAACTTGATTTCTGATTCTGGCCTTCATAGTTGTGAGAGAATACATTTCTATTGGTTTGTTTTATTTATTTTTTAAAAATATTTTATTTATTTATTTGACAGAGAGAGAGACCACAGGTAGGCAGAGAGACCACAGGCAGCAGGCTGGAAGTAGGCTCCCCGCTGAGCCAAGAGCCCGATATGGGGCTTGATCCCAGGACCCTGGGATCATGACCTGAGCCGAAGGCAGAGCACCAACCCACTGAGCCACCCAAGTGCCCCTCCTTTTTTAAAGATTTTATTTTTTTGACAGACAGAGATTACAAGTAGGCAGAGAGGCAGGCAGAGAGAGAGGGGGTAGAGAGAGAGGGGGAAGCAGGCTGCCTGCTGAGCAGAGAGCCCCGTGTGGGACTCGATCCCAGGACCCTGGAATCATGACTTGAGCCAAAGGCAGAGGCTTTAACCCACTGAGCCACCCAAGCGCCCCTTTGTCCCGCCCTTTTTTAAGGGTTTTATTTATTTTTTTAAGTCACCAAGTTTGTGGCAATTTTTTTTTGGCAGCCCTAGGAAAGAAATATATAGCCAGAAAGGTTTTTTCTGCCTCATGCTAGAGAACACATCTTTTCCTTTGTCATGGGCCACAAGGTAATCATTGCCTCTGTCAGTACTCAGGTAAGACACCTGAAGCTTCATCTCAAACCTGTTGTCACTCTAGCCTTCTTAGAATGGAATGACATATGTATTGCTTAGAATCAGTGCTTTAAATGTCATTACATCCAGGGACACCTGGGTGGCTCAGTCAGTTAAGCGGCCGCCTTCAGCTCAGGTCATGATTCCAGGGCCCTGGGATCGAGTCCCACATTGAGCCCTGCATTGGGTTCCCTGCTCAGCAGGAAGCCTGCTTTTTCCTCTCCCACTCCCCCTGCTTGTGTTTCTTCTCTCGCTGTCTCTCTCTCTCTGTCAGATAAATAAAGAAAATCTTTAAAAAAAAAAAAAAAGGTCATTACATCCAGATGCATTCAGAGGCTAGTTAATCACTTTGATCTTCACCAATTTATTCTTTATGTACTAGTTAAGTATAGGCAAATTATATGGAACTGTAAGAAGCTGGGCTTCCAGTAACCATTGGCTCTTATCACAATGTTTTATTCCAAGCACCTCATCGTCCTATAATAGAGTCAGCTATTAATAAACATGAAGAAATACATTCCTTTAACAAATACTTATTGAATTCTTTCTAAGTACCAGGCAAAGCAGCAGGCACTGCCATAGGTACTAAAAACTCAGCAATCAATGATCAAGATAGTGAAGGTCCCTTTCTTTCTTTTTTTTTTTTAAGATTTTATTTATTTATTTGACACACAGAGACAGAGAGACAATGAGAGAGGGAACACAAGCAGGGAGAGTGGGAGAAGGAGAAGTGGACTTCCCACTGAGCAGGGAGCCCGATGTGGGACTCTATTCCAGGACCCTGGGATCATGACCTGAGCCAAAGGCAGACACTTCACCAACTGAGCCGCCCGGGTATCCCTCAAATCCCTTTTCAAAGAGTTGTCATTCAATGGTAAAGAATAGAATAAGCAAATAAATAACTAAAATAATTATGATAGTGTTAAGTGCTATGGATAAAATGTATGAATACACTAAAGCAGAGCCTGGGATCTAGTAGGTGCTCCATAAATGTTTGTTGAATGAATGAGCAAGCTGGAGGCCAGCGGGGTAATTTGGAAGGAGAAGCAAGAGTCAACATTATGGCCACGGAAGAGTATCATCTGAGAAAATGATATGTGAGGCAAGGCAGAAAGACTGAAAAGGAGCTGTGCAAAGATCTTTCCACTGCAGAGGCTCAGAGGTGGGCACAACTCAATGGGCTAGGAAGAAATTGAGTGTGACCAGAGCATAGCGAGCAAGAGGAAAGGGGAAGATGAGATTGGACAGCGAGGTGGAGGTCAGAGGTTTAGGGAGTTTGAAGCTTTCTCTAAATGCAGGTAATCCATATGATCTCATTAACCCTGTTTAAACTTCACCTTGGCTGCTATATGACACCTTACGTCACTTGTTCTGCACCTCAAGTTCTTCATTAACCTGGGTTAGGAATAGTTACCAAACATTGCTTTTACAGGGATAGAAACATTTTATGTAAAGCGCCTAGCAAGGTGTCTGCAAGTCGTTAATACCTCAGTAACTTTGTCACTGGCTAGCAGTCAGCCTTCCGTAACTTCTAGAAAGGCCAGAGCCCAGGATCCCCACTCCTAGATAAGGCTAAACTAAATCTCAGCATTCTCAAAGTCAATAGTCACATTCCATCCCCTGATAACAGAAAGAAAGGAAACAACTCTTTGGCTTGTACCAATCAGGATAAATTCCTGGAGCTGGAGGAGGGGTCCCCCTCCCTCAGCCATGAGGGGAAGGGTAAACACTAGAACAAAAGCCCAGCTCTGCCAGGAAGAAGAGTGAGTTACCAACAGGGTCTGCTACAGGATGGATGACAGCAAGTCCCCTTCATTGCTCCCTTGCTGAATTTTCACTAAATTCCACATTGCTCTCCAACGCGTGGTTTCAACGAGACTGTTGAGGAATGTGTTAGCTTCCTAGGGTTGCCATTAACAAATTACCACAAACTTAGTGGCTTCAAACAGCAAAAATTTATTCTCTCACAGTTCTGAAGGCTGGAAGTTCAAAATCAAGATATGAATGTAGTCTCTCTGTCTCAGAATATCTTATTGTACTGCACTCCCCCGTCTTGGGATGTGAGATGAAAAAGCGCCACATGGTGAGATGAAGTGAGGTGAGTGAGGTACACATGGTGGCGTGACCGTGAGGCTACTGTTAACCTTCTGACAGCTTGTCATCTGCTTCTGGACCGTGGCTGACCAATTTACTGAAACCACAGAAAGCAGAATGTGGGTGAGAGGACTCCTGTATATACAGTAAATGATCCGCATCAAAATCACCAAAGTCTCTGATGGCCAAAAGACACATGAAAAGATGCTCAACATCACTCATCCTCCGAAAATACAAATCAAAACCACAATGAGATACCACCTCACACCAGCCACAATGATTAAAATCAACAACACAAAAGACAAAAAGCGTTGGCTATGATGTGGAGGAAAAGGAACCCTCTTGCCCTTTTGGTGGGAACGCAAACCGGTACAGCCACTGTGGAAAACACTACAGAGTTTTTTCAAAAAGTTGAAAATAGAACTATGCTGGGATCCAGTAATCACACTACTTGGTATTTACCAAAAAAATACAAAAACACTAATCTGCAAGGATACATGCACCCCTATGTTTATTGCAGCATTATTTACAATAATCAGGTTATGGAAGCAGCCACGTGTCCACTGATACATGAATGAATAAAGAAGATGTGATACACACACACACACACAAACACAAACACAGGAATATTATTCAGCCATTAAAAAAAAAGAATGAAATTTTGCCATTTGGATCTAAAGGGTATAATGCTAAACAGAATAAACCAGTCAAAAGACAAATACCATATGATCTCACACATATGTGAAACTTAAAAAACAAAACAAATGAACAAAGGAGAAAAAAAGAGAGGACAGACTCTTCACTATAGAGAACAAATGGTTACCAGAGGAGAGGTGGGCAGGCAGGTGGGGGAAATAGGTGAAGGGGACAAAGAGCACAATTACCTTGATGAGCACTTAGTAATAGATGGAAGTGTCGAATCACCATATTGTTCCCTTGGAATTAATATTACACTGTATGTTAACTACACTAGAATCTAAATTAATACAAATTTTTTAAAAAGAATCACCTAGGGGTTCCTGGGTGACTCTGGTCATTAAGCTTCTGACTTCAGATCATACAGGTGGAGTAGGGCAACAGGAAGGGTAGGTAGAGTATTTATAAGAACCACACCCAACCCCCCCCCCAACACACATACATATCCATATGTGTCTTTCACTTTAATGTTTTGCCTGGTACTCTCCAACATAGACCTGAACGTCAAGTTAATGTGCAATGACCTAGTTCAAGTGGTGATGTTTAGTAAGTATTCATCTTGTCTGTCTCTTCTAGACTGAGGCTGAATCTTCATCATTTCTGACTTGCATTCTGTAATTAGAGAAATGAAGACAGTTTAGAATTCTCTGTATATTCTTGGTGTTCTCGTCTTTGCCATCATTTATAATCCTTTTCTTTAGATAACTGAGCACCTAACAATCACACATGTCACCACCAGAGCAGCCCTAGGTTTGTCTTCTTCTACATCCTATTCTTTTGAGTTTTAACTATAGAATTCTGTAGAAAGAGGACCCAGCTACTACTTTAGCTTGGAAGACAGTTTCCAGTGTTACAGTGTTTTTTATATATATGTAAATATAATTACATATCATATAATTATATTTTTAAAATATTAGAATAATATTTTTTTCCAATTTATTTATTTTCAGAAAAACATTATTCATTATTTTTTCACCACACCCAGTGCTCCATGCAAGCTGTGCCCTCTATAATACCCACCACCTGGTACCCCAACCTCCCACCCCCCACCACTTCAAACCCCTCAGATTGTTTTTCAGAGTCCATAGTCTCTCATGGTTCACCTCCCCTTCCAATTTACCCAAGAGCACATACCCTCCCCAATGTCCATAACCCTACCCCCCTTCTCCCAACCCCCCTCCCCCCAGCAACCCACAGTTTGTTTCGTGAGATTAAGAGTCACTTATGGTTTGTCTCCCTCCTATTATTCTAGATATGTAAATATGATTTAATATAACTATATTGTTATATTTAATTATATTATACATTATTATTCTGAATATGTAAATACAATTAAATATCACATTAGAATATTCTAATTCTATTTATCTGAATATTCTAATTAATTAGAATCTATTCTAATTCCGTTATTTAGAATACTCCATTAGAATACTCTAGTAGAATATTATTCTGATATTAGAATAATATAATTAATTATAATTATAATATAATAATTGCAATCTATTATAATTAATTATATAACTTAATTATTATGATTGGTATAATGTATTCTATAGAGACTATATATGTATATTATATTTCATATAATATTATACAAATATAAATTTGGTCTACACAAATTTGTGTGTCAGAACTAGAAAAAACTATGGTGAGAAGATAGATAATTATTCATCTATGCTGAATGTGCATGTGAAGCAAGTCTTACATCATCCAGGAAAACAATGTTTGCTCTCTACCTTCAACAGTGATACTATGGAGATTCTCCTGAGTTTTGCCACACTTACGCCCATAGCTGGGGCTTTGATATATCATTGTCTTTCCTTGCCATTTTATGATATTTAGGAGTATTTAAGAAATTAAAAGAAATATGAGAAACTGCTAGTCTGAGTGATATTTAACAATAGTTATCTGTCAGACTTATATGTGCCACATGTCCATTATTATTTTGGTCCATGTCTTTTTATGTGTTGTTATATGTTCTTCATTTTCTGCCCTAAGTTATTAAATATTTAATGCCATACTTTACTTAACAGGAAAACTGTATTTTCACTTAGACATAGTATATATAATTAAACTGTGTTTTGAAATTTTCTTTGTGCCAGAAACTTCATAAAGCAATAATGTTTTAAAATTCAAACACTAACTATCAGATTTCTTTTTTAAGTCGTTGAGCCTGCTGAGGATGCCACAGTTGGAACAGAAATTTCAAAAGGATCCAAAGATGGCCTGGAAACTAAAGAATTATCTGAAACAGGTTATATTATAAAAACAGTTAGTCTGTGAAAATACTTTTCATATTATTTTAGTCCAGTCCCTTATTTTAAGCATAGCACCAACTTCCTACCCATTTCTTTCTATGCTGTATGCCAGCTGATACGCAATTAATTTAGCTTATTACATTAAAAATGTATGTAGCAGGTGTCTGGGTGGCTCAGTGGGTTAAGCCTCTGCCTTCGGCTCAGGTCGTGATCTCAGAGTCCTGGGATCAAGTCCTACATAGGGCTCTCTGCTCAGTGGGGAGCCTGCTTCCTTCTCTCTCTCTCTCTCTTTCTTTATGCCTGCCTCTCTGTCTACTTATGATCTCTCTCTCTCTCTGTCAAATAAATAAATAAATAAATTTTTAAAAAAGTGTTTAGTACTCTTTAGTACTCTTCTTCACCAAATTTTATTTTATATGTTTTACTAATAAAGTTGCCATACAAAATTCTTATTAATTATCCATGATTTTTATCTTATTAGTAGATAATAATTCATCTAAGCCAATATAAAAAACAAAGCATAAATTAAAACATGAATTCATGCATTTATATTATTACCTAGAAAATGAAGTATATTTCTTTCAAATGTTTTTAAAATACTATAAAGTATAAATTATTTTGGCAATATGGCTAAAGATACAATATTTCAAGAATCGTTTTTCTTTCCTCTAACCTTTACCTCAGAAGTTGTACTCCCTGAGTTTCCAGAAGATGCTTATCCTGATGTTCCTGAAATGGAGCCAATTAAAGAGAAGATTAAACATTTCAACTACATATGGAAACAACTGGAAGGAACAATCAAAGAGTCATTCATTCACATTTTAAACTTGGAGATTGCTGACAAAACTCCAGAGGAACTACTTCAAAGAGTAGTGGAGACTATGGAAAGTAAGAGCTGTAATCTTAGCAGTTATTGTCAAGATATTACTATATCATTAAAAGCATCATGAAAGTTTGAAGACCTTCTTGATGGTTTACAAAGTAAAGCATCCAGTATATTTAGGGTCAAGACTTCAAATATTTAAATCTGTTAATCAGAACAGCACGAGGCCCAAAGAGCACTGGCCAACCCAGCCAGTTGTCACTTAAAGAATTCGTGAAGACCTGGGTGTGTACACCTGTCAACTAAGATCAATCTTTATAATCATTCTTCCTAATCTTTGATTACTATAATATGCTAATATCCTTTTATCCTAAAAATATCTTCCCAAAAGTTACTTTTTTATGTATTTATTAATTTTTTTTACAGGACCCTTCCAGTATGTTGCATGGGAGTTAACTATGGAAGATTATGATGAAGAAACAGAAGACTATCAGGCAGAAGCTGAAGCCGATGAGGAGATAGAAGAGGAAGAGGAGGAGGAAGAAGAGGTATGACTTCTTTATTATTGCTCATTCACATTGGTCACATCATTGAAAGTACATATATCCAGAATGGTAACTAGCACTTTGGACCTCAAGAAAACAAGCAGGCTTCCTCAATTTTATAAATAAATTATTTTATAAATTTTTCAACACACTTGGCCTCCACCCAACTTCACTTGACACCTGAAATGCCAGGGCTTCTTAGACAACATACTACACCCATGAAAAAAGAAAATGGAAATCTTAAATTTTTTTCCATGGGAACATCTACAAGTATTAGAGACAAAATTTAAGGGAAGTGAGTGTTTCACATAAGACACAGGTGGCAATGGCCTTGGGAGGCCACTTGCATGATAATAAGGAGAAGTATTTGCAAAAGGAACAGGTCATTTTCAGACCCTACTCTACTCCCTTAGCACCGGAATTTTAAGAACCATTTTCATTTGATAGCCACCCAATTAAATATCTATCAGTAATTAAATGAAAACAGATTCTTTTAATTTGGGGCCTTATCAGTTCTTTTGAGCTTCCTAGACCCAGTTCCAACATGGGAGGAGGTTCTCCCCAACACACCAAGCAGTTCCAAAAGATAACACACCAGGGTGTCTGAGAATTCAGCTCAATTCTGATGCCATCCACCTGGAGATAGCATCAGATTCCACAGGTTAAGGGTTCAGTCCTAAAGGACTTCTCCCCCAACCCCCACCTCAGTCCCAGGTTGTTTCCTGTGCTTCTGACCGATGGGCTACAGATTAGGGATTCCAATAACCTCCTCTTTCAGTTCAATTAATTTGCTAAAATAGCACACAGAATTCAGGAAAACATTTACGTACATTTACCGGTTTATCAAAGGATATAATAAATAATGCTAATTAACAGCGAGATAAAGCCATACATAAGACAAGATCCTGGAAAAGAAACTTCAGTCTTTGTGGAGCTTGGGGCCCTGCCTTGTGGCACATGGAAGCTCTTCTAAAAGAAAAGCCCAAAAAGCTGTCCTCTTAGGTTTTTATGGAGGCTTCATTACACGGTCATGGTTGACTAAGTCGTTGGACATTGACTGATTCAACTTCCAGCCCCTCTCCCTGACCCCATCTTGGAAGGCTGAGGGTGGAACTGAAATTCACAACCTTCTAATCATCATGCAATAACCTGGAGGAATCTGAAGATACTTATGCTAAGAGAAAGAAGCCAGGCCAAAAAAAAGAATATATCCTGTATGATCCCATTTATATAAAAATTTAGAAAATGCAAACTAGTTTAGTGCTAGAAAACAGAGTGGTGGTTGCCTGGGGATGGGGCAGGAAGGAGGCAAATAGTAGCAGGAAGGAGAGATTTTACAAAGAAGTATTCGTGAATATGTTCATTATCTTGGTTGCGGTGAATTCACAAATGAATACTTCTGTCAAAAATTATCCAATTTTATACTGTAAATATGTACACTATTTTAATGTCAGTCATACCTGACTCAACCTGTTAAACATGTTAATGGTGGTTATCTCTCAGTCATGGACTTACAGTCATTTTTATTTTTTAAGTGCTTGTCTATATCATCTGATTTTTTAATATTAGAAATGTATCATTTTTATAATAGGAAAAATCAACAACAAAGATATTTCCCTTTTCTCTAATACTACTCCAGAATTCAGGAATCATACCAAGATATGTCCAAGTGTTTGTCTTTTCTCAACAAACTTTCCTATACTTGGGGTGCCCTCAAATCTGTATGTGATGTTTTTCTTTATCTGTGAGAAATTAATTCTGGCCTCTTCTCCATCTCTTCCTTTTTTGCTTCCATAATACCTGATACTAATTAGGTCTCTTGGATCTATCCTCCAAATATCTTTATCTTTTCCCTCAAGTTCTCCATTTCTTTATTTTTTTTGTTCAGATATTTACAGACATGTCTTCCTTTCAGTCTTCTCATTTTAGACATTCATTAGAGTCCTATTGCTATTGTAACAAATTACCACAAAGTTAGTGGCTTAAAACAACCCAATTATCATACAGTTCTCAAGGTTGCTTCTCTAAAATGAATCTTACAAGGGCTGAAATCAGTATTAGCTAAGTTCCTTCTGCAAGAGGAGAAAAATTTCCTGTCATTTCCAGCTTCTGGAGGCCACCTGCATTCTCTGGTATATGGCCTCTTCCTCCATCTTCAAAGCACATTACTTCAACCTTTGCTCTCCATCATCTCATCTTCTGCCTTTGACCTTCTTGCCTCCCTCTTAAGGGCCCTATAATTACACTGGGTCCACCTGGATGAACTTTCCATCTCAACATCCTTAATCACACACACAAGATAACCCACTCACAGGTCCTGGGAATCTTTGAGGGGCCATTATTCTACAAGTGGTCACTCTCTTCTTAGGCTCATTTACATATTTTATTGGTGCTTGTAAACTCTTTCTAGTGTTCATTTGAATTTTTATTAATGTCTTCATTATTTTCCTACCCTGAGATTGGGTTCTGTCCATCTCTGTTCATCTATTTGATCTGACTGATCATTTAGTTGGCTAGACTCCCTTACATGGGTAGTGGCTTTCTTTTTTCTTTTCTTTTTTTTTTCTCAGTGGGGTTCAGGATTATTGCTGGAGTGTTTTAGGTAACAACATTCTCAAGAATTAAAAGAGGCAATGGTCTCTCCCTGTAGGTCAGGAATATGGAGGGAGAAAAGGTATATATTCGTTGCTGAGGTCTAAGACAAGTCTGGATAGGATTTCTCATACTTGCCCAGATGCAGGGTTGGGGAGAACTCTTCCCACCCATATAGCTCCTTCTTGATCTTTTGTGGGCCAGAGCATTTCCCTAGTAGTTGCTGATGCTAATATTTTCCAGGAAATCCAGAGATCCCTGCAAAAAAATTCCTCCTAGGACTTGACATCTTAATAGTCTGTTCTCTCTGATGTTTGTCTCTAAGCACTCATCTAGTCCATAGTGGTAAATAATGCCATACAGTTTCCTTCCCACAGATGCTGATGGATTCCAGCTGCCTGCCCCAGCAGTTAAGACTAAGAAAGTGGAGAGAGAGGAAGGGGGTATCTTCAGATGACCATTTTCCCTGAATCCCTTGTTCTAAGATACCTCCACCCTCACCCCATCGTCTCTACACACATACCCCACATTCTGTTTCTAAAATTTATTTAGGGATGATTATAAATCTACCTATTATAATGAAAAACTGGAGTCAACCAACAAAAGCCATTAAACAACTGAAAAAACAAAAGGACTCAAATAGATTGAGATATAAAAAGCAAATACTAATTAAAAAGAAGAAACAGTGTTCTGAATATCAGTGAAAGTGTAATTCAAGGAAAAGTGAACTAAAACAACAACAAAAAAAGATACTTTACACTGTTAAAGATAAGCAAACCTGGGTACTAAAGTGATAAGGACAGGTGTTTGTTAATAGGGAAGAGTCCAGTATGAATTGAAGTCTGATTTGGACAGAGGTAAGTGGAAGTTTTAGAGGAAAAATCGTTTAGGGAGCAGGGAGGGAGAAAAGCAGGGGCCCTGGAGATTCAGGGAAGTGAAAACTTACAAGTGTCCATTTATAGATGAATGGAAAAGGAGTGGTACACACACACACACACACACACACACGAATATTATTCAGCCATAAAAAAGAATGAATTCTTGCCATTTGCAAAGACATGGATGGAGCTAGAGGATATAATGCTAAGTGAAATAAGTCAGCCACAGCAAGAAAATGCCATATGATTTCATTCATTTGTGGAACTTAAGAAACAAATGAACAATGACAAAAAAAAAAAAGATGAACAAAGGAAACAGACTTCAATACAGAGAACAAACTGGTGGGTGGGAGTATGGAAGAAATAACTGAAGGAGATTAAGAGGGCACTTACCTTGATGAGCACTGAGAAACAGAAAATTGTTGAATCATTATTTTGTATACAGAAACTAATATCACACTGTATGTTAATTATACTAGAATTTAAATAAATAAATAATACATACATATATACATTGTTTAAAAAATGCTTTAAGTAAAAAAAAAATTAAATTCTCATGAAAAAAAATTATACTGACTTTCACAAAGGTCAAAACTTATACTTTCAGTATTGTTTGAGAGCATATATTTTTACTGTGAATTCCACAATGCTTTTAAATAAAGCTGCATTTTGGGCACCTGAGTGGCTCAGTCAGTTAAGCGTCTGCCTTCCACTCAGGTCATAATCCCAAGGTCCTAGGATCAAGCCACTTCAGGCTCCCTGCTCAGCTGGGAGTTCTGACCCTCCCCCCTGCTTGTGCATGCTCTCTCTCTTAAATAAATAAATAAAATATTTAAAATTTTTTAAAAATTAAAATAATAAAATTGCCTTTTATAATTGAATACATTACAAAAACTCGTATAAATGAGAACAAAGGTTTGAGAATGCAATACAATTTTAAATGTCACATGACCTTATTTCAGCTTTAACAAAATCCTTAATTTTGATAGATTATACATTTCATCTTGAAAATTTAAAAAAATATATTGTTTTCTAGCCCTTCAAAAAAAATCACATATAAGTGCTTTATAGTATAGCAGAAGTTGAAATTATAGTTGCCAGATTTAAAAAAAACATGTTACCCAGGTATATTTGAATTTCAGATAAAAGAATAATTTCTATGTGTAGTACAAGTTTATACTAAAAAAAGTTATTCATTATCTGAAATTCAAATATAACTGGAACCCACATTCTTACTTTTTAAGTCTGGCAACCCTACCCGAGGTGGACTTATTAGCAGGAAAAATTAATTAAGCATTCAACTCCAGAATCTGGGGAGAAAGCACAAGAAAATAAACCAAAAGAATGTAGAAAGGAAAGTAAAGGCAAAAATTAACAAAATAGGAAAAGAATACAAAAAGAGTAGACCTAATTTTATTTTTTTTATTTTTATGTTTTTAAAATTTTATTTTATTTTTTCAGTGTTCCAAGGTTCATTGTTTATGCACCACACCCAGTGCTCCATGCAATACATGCCCTCCTTAATACCCACCATCAGCCCTTCCAACCCCCAACCACCCCTCCCCTCCAAAACTCTCAGTTTGCTTCTCAGAGTTCATAGTCTCTTGTGGTTCATCTCCCCCTCTGATTATGGAGTAGACCTAATTTTAAAAAATGAAAAGTCAGTCCACCGGCAAGTGTAATAAAATAGGCAAACTTCTAACAAACCTAATTAGATAAAAAGAAAAAGCAAATAATACTTGAAAAAAAATGAGTATACAATCAAATTTTTAAAAACAGGGTTGTTTTATTAGCACCACGCTCTAACCAACTGAGCTAACCGGCCAGCTAACAGGGTTGTTTTAAATTATAGGAACTTTATACTAATAAATTTTAAAGCCAAGATAAAAAGGATATTCAAAATATGAATTACTGAGATTTACCTAGGAAAAACTATAAAATCTGAACAAACAAAAAAGATAGAGGGGAATTACAAATCACTACTAAACTACCTTAGTTGATTCGATAATTCCTATGTTGCTTAGAATTTTCACATGAGAGGGGCATCTGGGTGGCTCAGTTCATTAAGTGTCAGACTCTTGATTTCAGCTCAGGTCATAATCTCAGGGTTGTGAGACTGAGGACCCCATCACATGACGCTCAGAACAGAGTCTGCTTGGGATTCTCTTTCTCCCTCTCCTTCTGTCCCATCCCCGACTCCCACTCTAAATAAATAAATAAAATCTTATAAAAAAAAAATCTTCCAAATCATAGAAAAAGAGCAATACTTCCTAGCTCATTTTGGAATTTGCATAGCTCTTATATAAAAATTCAACAAGAATGGTCTAAGAAAATTATAGATTAGTTTCATTTTTGCACTTTCTAGAAAGTTGTTCATTATATCATGTTTTGGAGGGAAAAAAGAGGTTTGTTGTAGAATAGTCTTGTAAAATGTTATCCCATTGATATTTATATTGGTTGGGCTCTGTAGCGCAATGGATAGCGCATTGGACTTCTTCTGATATTTATATTGGTTGGATATACTTTGAAAAAAGGGTCTGGAAAGATACACATGAAATTGTTGAGTATTTTAAAGACATACTGTTATGGAGTAGACATTATTCAAGATGTGAACTCAGAGGTATATGAGAAACTGTTTTAATTAATTAGTACAAGAACTGGCCTTTTGTGGATTGTTTTAAAGGCATGTTATTATAGCCTCAATATCATTCAAGATGCATTATTTTAATTTATTTTTACTTAATTTTTAGTCTTTCATCAAAATGTTTTTAATACTATTCTCCACACTGAATAATATTTGTAGAATGAAGATAGAATTAAAGAGAAGAGAAGGCACTTGGGAGATACAAAGCACTTTTGTCCTGTGTTTCTCAAAGAAAACTTCATCCTACAACCAGGCAGCACAGAAGAAGCAGCTAAATATCGAGAAAAGATCTACTACTTTTCAAGTCCTGAGGCTAAAGAGAAGTTTCTGGAGCATCCTGAGGAGTATGTGGCTCATAAAGAACCATTAAAGGTGAAAACAATATGACTACCCAGTCCTAATGATTGCTTCTGGGTGCTTTTTCAAGGACTTACCGCCAACCTTCATCACTTTACTTAATAGTGAAGCCCCCAATCTGATATAACAATATGGCAAAAATATCTAAGTTCCAAGAACAACTTCTTGAAAAATAAATAAGATTATTATCTTTTTTGATTTTGGCAGTAATGACTTGTGTCAAACCAACACATACTGTCTTTTTAGCTGAAGTAAAAAGAGACAGCTGCATTTATTGCTTGCTACCTTAAGAGCCAGCTGGGTTAAGTGGGCAATTTCATAGGCTCAGAAAATAGAATCATGATTACTAGCAGCTGGGGGCGGGGTGAGGCGGACGGGAGGTGGGAAGAGAATGGAGTTATTGTTTAATGGGTACAGAATTTCAGTGTGGGATGATGAAAAAGTTCTGGAAACAGACAATGGTGATGGTTGTACAATATTGTGAATGTACTTAATGCCACTGATTTATACACTTAAAATGGCTAAAATGAATATACTCAAAATTACTGAATTATATATGTTAAAAGGGTGCCTTTTATGGTATTTAAGTATACCATCTCAATAAAATATTTGAATTTAAACTGAAAGGATGGTTAAAATGGTAAATTTTATGTTATGTATATTTTAATACCATAATAAAAGAACACATTGTGGTAATATTTTATCCATTTTAAAAATAAAGTACACACATAATTGCACCAGTTTTAGACAAGAACCTTCATTTTTTTAATTTTACTTTCACCCTCTTCCACATGGGTATATATTCTTTCCAGGGTATGTAATATTTTATAATCTGCTTTTTCACTTAACATTTATCAATGAAAGCTTATATATTTCTACATAGACCTCTGATGCTCCAACAGTTTCATATACTATTTTAACATCTAATTGTTATACATTTTTCACAGTATTTTCATTGTGGATCCTTGTCATTGTGGATATGATATAATACTTAGGAAATCTTCGGGCCTGTCATTTTTCGTTTCTCTTGAATTCTTTTATTAGTATAATTCCTGAGCATGGGATTACAAGATCAAAAGAAACTAATCACAATACCTAGTCACTTACACTTTTGAGAACACCAGTGCTTTCTTTTTTTTTTTTCCCCAATGAAGTATGGTCCACACCCAATATGGAGCTTGAACTCACAACCCTGAGATCAAGGGTTGCATGTCCTACTGACTGGGCCAACCAATGCCTCTAATTCCAAATCTTTCTAAAACAGAACATATAGAACACAATTAAAATGCTTCTGAATAATTTGGGCTATTTTCATGAACTTTAATTTTTATATGGTGCCTAGGAGGACTGCTGAAATATGTATATGCTTGTCCCTTCTGACACTATTGGTGTTGTGAAGGGATAATTCAGTTTTAGGGAGAGCAACTAATAAGCCTTATGTTTTCTAAATTACTCAAAACTTCCTTGTCTTCACTCTCCTCCTACCCTACCTCTCCCCAACCCACCTTCTGTGGCAGGCTCCTCCAGTAAGAATATGCCTTATTGGCCCTCACGGTTCTGGCAAAACTGTCTGTGGAAGACAGTTAGCGGAAAAATGGGGCATTTTCCACATTCAGTTTGAAGAATTTCTTCAAGAGAAACTAATGCTCAAAACCGAAAAGAAAATTGGAACTGAATTTGAGGAAGATTCTGATGAAGAACGGTTTGCGAAACAAGAGCTTGAAGAACTTGCAATTCAGGCCAATGTCAAGATTGAAGAAGAAAATACAAGGAAGCTGGTAGTAACACTAATACTCTCTTTGCAGATAATTATGCTTACTGGTATTACTTTTGGGAAGTAGAATATAAGCGGTATAAAACTGAAGTTTCTAGGAAGAAAAAAAAAATTAGCCCCCATGTGTCATCCTCCCCATATGTTAAATACATATCTTACTGCTCATCTAGAATACAAAATGCTAAGTTTTACATGAGTCCAATAAAAATCTAAATAGTTTTGCCTGACAAGACTGTCACACAACATTTATTTGGGACTCTGTTATTTGATATGTCTGATGTAGACTATAAGGTTTTCCTTTATTTTGTTCTCTCTTTTTTTTTTTATCAAATATCATAAAAATCTGCCCCAGAACCAGCAGAGATCTCAAAATATTAATTTCTAATGATGCATTGTAAGAAATTTTATATACTCTTCGATGATTTCTTTCTGGGATTGTAAAGAGAGAGTTCTTAATTTTAACTCCTTTTTAACCATTTCTGATATAGTAAGACCCGACCCTTTCCTTCTCAAATGATCCCTTGTAAATGGACCCAGATGTAACATTATATTCCAGATGACTGCCTGGCTGGCCCATCCTTTAATTAGGATCTAGGTTGAAGAATTATAAGATAAATAAAAAAATTAGTTAAGCTTCATGTGTGTGTGATATAGATTGAACAAGAAAAGCGAAGAGACAGATATCCTGAGTCCATGTTTGAAAATCAGTCATGCTAATCTCTAGTAACTCCTCTTAGCTACAATATATAACTTAATATTTTAAACCCTATTAAATATTGATTTAAAGAAAAAGTTTAAGTTTTAAAATGTTAACAAGCAGCCATATTAAAAATGACCAAGAAGTTCTCGCCCTAATCAACTATGTAATAGACTATTATTTATTAATACAGAATTTTTAAATTTTTTTGTTTTATGATTTTTGTTTTTAGCCTACAGATGTACAATTTACAGAAGAAGAAGAAGCAATCAGATTAAATCTAACAGAAAATGAGCCATTACCTCCCGAAATTCTTGAAACAATTCTTTCCGAGTGGTGGCTTAAGGAACCAATACGGTATCTAATTTTTTATAGAATTATACAATTGTTGACTTTTATTTGTTTTATTCTTAAGTTAAAAATGTAATCAGTATAAATTTAACATTTTTCTTTTACTTATAAACTAGTGATTCTACACATTACAAACATTTGAGGAATTAATTTAAAAATACTAATGCCAGGGGCCCTCCTCCCCAAAAGAACTAAATCAAAATTTTTAGCAGTGTGAGATTGAGACCCAGGCATTTGTATTTTTGAGAGTGCCCCAGATGATTCTACTGTGTCATCATGGTTGACTATCCATATTCTAAATCCATGTACACTGATGGTGGGCTGGACTTTTTTTTCCTTGGAGTCTTTCAATAATTACAGTTTAGACTACCTAATAACTGTCCACAGTGTTATCCCTTTCTTAAAATCCAGGAACAAGCTTGACCTCAGACAGGACAAATTTAAGAATCTCCATGACGTCAGAATTTAAAACTTAATTGTAATTTCCCAATCAGAGTGTTTGCTTTGGTATCTGTCAGAAGAAAGATAAATGATACTTATTATAGTACCAATAATAGCAACCCTTATATGGAACTTACTATGTGCCTGATACCGTTCTACTATATTTTATTCACATTAGCTTACTTGATCCTTACAACTACCCAGTGGAATAGACACTTTTATTATCTCACTTTGGAGATGAAGAAACTATATTATCGAGAATTCAGATAACCGGCCAGTCCCAGTGCTCCTCTGGGCAGTCCTTTACCTAGTCCATGGCCCAAACGACTGAGTGAGGTTGTCGGCCACCAGCTTTAATTTTAATTTCCTGTTGCTTAAATTGGCTGGTTAGTTATGGTAAACTCAGGCAGGTCGACTGCAACAATGTAGTCACGTGGGCCATCTGGGCGGCTCCCTCTCTTAAGTATCTGACTCTTGATTTCACCTTAGGTCATGATCTTGGTATCATGGGATCAAGCCCTGCTTCAGGCTCGGTGCTTAGCATGGAGTCTGCTTGTCCCTTTCCTTCTGCCCCTTCCTCCGCTCATGCTCTCTCTCGCTCTCTCAAGTAAATAAATAAATCCTTAAAAAACAAAACAACAACAAAAAACCAATGTAGTCATTCATGGGTTATTTTTCATTAATTTAGCTCCTGACCTCACACCATACATTAACATTTTTTAAAAAAGCATATGTGTTGAATAATTAAAAGTAAAACAGTGAGGGATGCCTGGGTGTCTCAGTCGATTGGGCATCTGCCTTCAGCTCAGGTCATGGTCTCATGGGATAGAGCCCAGCATCAGGCTCCCTGCTCAGCAGGGAGTCTGTTTCTCCCTCTCCTTGTTCTCTCTCTTTCTCTTTCTAAAAAAAATAAAAAAGTAAAAAAAGTGAAATTGTAAAAAGTCTAAATAAAATAGTTAAGTATTATGCAACCATTAAAATGTATTAAAATGAAGAATTTGTAATAGCATGAGCAATGTTATTATATAACATTAAGTTTAAAAAGAAAGTTATTTATAATAGCAAGATGACACATGAAGAACAAGCTGGAAAGAAATGAAACAAAATGTCAGTAATCTCTAGGATGTGAGATTATGGATAATATTGCCCCTTTTCATTTTTTCTCTATTTTCCAATTTTTCTAAAGTAAGATTTATTTCTTTTATAATCAGGGGGGAAAAATCAACACATTTTTAAAGGGCTATTGCATGAGTCCTGGAAAGAGATAATATGATATCTGTATCTATATAAATAGATATTATAAGATATAAGGTGAACTAAGGTGTAATGGTAGAAATGAAAATAGAAATGATAGAAATGGGTATAGAAGAGGACATGCTAGGGTTTAGCTCTTATATGTGTGAAGCAAGAGGGGCTTGGGGAGCAGTCCAAGTGTCTCTGAAGTTTGACTCCTGAATACCAGTGAGTCAGAAGCAAGAGCAGCATGAAAGGGTAACAGTAAGTCTAATTTCTGACAGTGTGATGTGTATATAATTCTTGAAGGGCACTTCAATGAATAAATTAAGCAGCTTTTTGAAAATTCTGAATTGAAACTGAAAAGAGAAGTTGGGTATGGAGGTAGAGATTTAGAAGGCATTGACAAAGAAGGGACAGCTGGAACAGTAGGCATGAAATTGTTCCTCAATGACAAGACAATGCTGAAGCCATCTCTAAAGAAAAAGGCGTACATCTTACAGCCAAAATATAAAAATTTGCCCACTTAATACTATAAGAAATATTTTAAAACGTCAGGGAAGGACTCAAACTGTGAAATGTTCATAAAAGTCCCATGAGGAAGAAAATATGTTTAAATATAAATACCAAAAATAAGCCAAATTTTAGATAAACTGGATATATTCTCATTCAAAAGGGAACCAATATTGACTCTTTGAAATAAATAAAACCAAGTTCTTAAAGCCTGATTGTTTAATGATAAAAATTTAGTCACATTCTAGTTATTTTTCTGATCCTTATAGTTTCTTTATACCTGGCAAGTTTTACAATTCTATTTGAACATAGTCATCTTATACATGTGAACCATATGCATACATTAGTAATTATCATTGATCATAAGGGGACCCAGGGAAGGGGGCACAAACTGTGTCATGAAAGGAAGTATCACTAGAAGAAAAACTACATAAAGTGGATTCCCACTAGAGCTGGGCTGGCCAAAGCCACCTTTACTAAGGGTGAAGTCATTAGGCAGGGCATTCCTTCCAAGCAGAGAACTTATTTTCTCTTAATTTTTCATCAAATATTAAGACTAAATTTAAAAGAACTTACCTATAATATGAGCATAAATATAAAATGTTAACATTTTAATAAATTCAGCACATTTGGGAGAAGACACACCATGTTTACGCAAGTAGAAATATCACAAGAAATAAAAGATACCACAATGAACTTTTTAAACTATTTATTGCACATCTTATATAAAGTTGTGATTTATTAATATTTTTTCATTATATATTTTTTTAAAGATTTTATTTATTTCTTTGACAGAGATCACAAGGAGGCAGAGAGGCAGGCAGAGAGAGAGGAAGGGAAGCAGGCTCCCCAGTGAGCAGGGAGTCTGATGCGGGGCTCGATCCCAGGACCCCAATATCAGGACCTGAGCTGAAGGCAGAGGCTTTAACCCACTGAGCCACCCAGGCGCCCCTATTTTTTCATTTTAAATCAATATTTGTAATATAATATTTTAAGCAAATAAATTATGAAATTTCTATCAAGTTCCACAGGTTTTATATTAGATGGATTCCCACGGTATCCTGAGGAGGCTCTGTTTCTGGGAGAACGTGGATTTTTCCCAGATGCTGCTGTTTTTATACAAGTTGATGATCAAGATATTTCTGATCGACTCCTTCCTTCCCAAATCGAAAAGTGGAAAGAGAAACAAAAGAAAAAATTAGAAAGGAAAAAGCTCATCAAAGAACTGAAGGCAAAAATCAAGGTATGTATCCAGTAAAAACACATGAGAACAAATTTGTTCAGCATCTATTCAAATTATAATGGTCTTCACAAAAATGCAGTTTTCTGATTTTAATACCACAGTCAATATGAAAACACTTTTAATCAAATATTAATACTATTTATAATTCAATAGTTAAAAATTATTTGAGGCCTCTGTGATTTGCAATATGTTAATGCTTTTCTGTCCTAGGCAAAAAAAAATTAAAAATAGTGGCAGCACTATCATATCCCTGTATCAGACATAGGACCAAAGTGGGAGGGGCAACATAAGAATTGAACTTTTCAGTGGCTTTTTCACTAGTTCCTGGAATGATGACACCATCCATCAAGATCTAGATAATGGTTTAGGACATCTTTTCTAAAACTGAAATCTGAGGTGTATTACATAAAATGTTCAAAAGCGTCATAGGGAATCCAGCAAGTCCAATTCTAGGAACTTATCCAACAGAAATGAAAACAGATCCACACAAAGATTTATATACAAATGTTCATAACAGCATTATTCACAACAGCCAAAAAGGGAAAAACACCCAATATCCATCAGCTGATGAATGGATAGATGAAATGTGGTAGATAGTATACCCTGGGATCCCGCCCAAGATGGTGATGTAAGAGCCTCTTGATTTCATCTCCTCCCACACACACAGCTACACATGAAGCAATTCCCTCTGAAAGAAATCCAGAAATTAGCTGAGCAACTCGCACACATTGGACAAATGAGAAAATACCCATATCACCCACACCAAAAGAGTTGCTACCCAAGAGTCCAGCTTCCAATCCATCTATTCAGTGTGTGATCCTCCCCTTTGGGACACTGACAGATTGTGGCACATGCTCAATGACTGGGAGCCACTGAGAACAAAGAAAGTAGTTTGAACAATCACGAAGGTTTGAGAGAGAGCCAAGAACTCAGTCCAAGCTGATTGATAAGTTTCATCTCCTATACAAAACCACTCTGTGAAGACTAGGAGTTGTGGCTTCTTTACCTAATGTGCAGAAACTAACACAGAGTCAAAGAAAGAGAAGAGGAAATAGAGCTTACTGAAACAAAGATAAGTGATTTACCTGACAAAGAGTTCAAAAGAATGGTCATAAGATGCTCACAGTGTCAGGAGCACAATGCATGAATAAAGTAAGAATTTCGAGAAAGAGAGAGAAGGGGCGCCTGGGTGGCTCAGTAGGTTAAAGCCTCTGCCTTCAGCTCAGGTCATGATCTCAGTGTCCTGGGATTGAGCCCCACATCGGGCTATCTGCTCAGCAGGAAGCCTGCTTCCCTCCCACCCCCGCCTGCCTTTCTGCCTACTTGTAATCTGTCTGTCAAATAAATAAAATCTAAAAAAAAAAAAAAAAGAGAGAGAGAGAGAGAAAATATAAGAAAGTATCAAACAGAAATCACAGAGCTGAAGAACATAGTAACTAAGCTAAAAAATTCAGTAGAGATGTTCAATAACAGACTAGACACATAGATCAATGGAACAGAACAGAGAGCCCAGAAATAACCCTATGGCTATACTGCCAATTAATTGATAAGAAAGAAGTCAAAGATATATGATGGAGGACAGATACTCTCTTCAGTAGATGCTGGGAGAACTGGACCGCTACATGCAAAAGAATGAAACTGGGCACCTTATTGTGTACTATCCATAAAAATCAACTCAAAATGGATTAAAGACTTGAACATAAGACCTGCAACCATAAAACTTCTTAAAGAAAACAGGGGGTAAGCTCCTTGACATTGGTCTTGGCAATATTTTTTTAGAGTTGACATCAAAAGCGAAAGTCAACAAATGGGGACTACATCAAACTAAAAGGCTTTTGCACAACAAAGGAAGCCATCAAGGAAAATCCACAAAATATGAAGACCTTACACAGCTCTATAGCAAAAAGGAAAAAAAAAATCTGATTACAAAAATAGATTAAAATCTGAAAAAAATTCGGAGGATCTGAATAGACATTTTTCCAAAGAAGACATACAAAGGGAGAAGAGGTACATGGAAGAAGTACTCCGTATCAGTAATCATCAGCAAATCAAAACCACAATAAGATGTCACTTTATGCTTGTTAGAACGGCTGTCATCAAAAGACAAAGGATAATAAATGTTGGCTGGACTATAGAGAAAAGGAAACCTTTTGCACTGTTGGTGGGAATGTAAACTGGTGTAACCACTGAGGAAAATAGTGTGGAATTTCCTAAAAAATGTTTAAATATGAACTACCATATGATCCAGCAATCCTACTTCTGGGTATGTATCTAAAGGAAATGAAAACAGGATATGGAGGAGATATCTGCACTCTCAAGTTCATTGCAGTAGCGTTTACAATAGCCGAAATATGGAAGCAACATGTCAATGGATGAATGGATAAAAAAGATGTTCTGTTTGTCTGTATAGTGTCTGTATAGTGGGACATTATTCAACCATGATAAAGAAGGAAATCCTGTCATTTGCAACATGGATGGACCTTGAGGATATTAGGCTTAGTGAAATTAGCCAGACAGGGAAAGACAAATAGTAAATGGTATCATTTATATGTGGAATCTAAAACAAATTCAAACTCATAGAAACAGAGTATAAAAGTGGTTTCCAGGGACTGTGGGGTGTGGGAAACAGGGAGAAGCTGGTAACAAGTACAAACTTTCAGTTATAAAATGAATAAGATCTGAGGATCTAATGTATAACATGGTGACTATAGTTGATATCATCATCATATTGTATAAACAAAATTTGCTAAGAGAATAGAACTTAAATGTTGTCACTAAAAAAAAAAGTAAATATTGAGGTTATGGATGTGTTCATTAATTGCGTGGAAGGAGTCCTTTCACAATGTATGTCTATATCAAACCATCACAAGGTATACTTTAAATATCTTACAATTTTACAAAGCCGGATGAATGAATGAATGTGTGGTATATCCATAAAATGGATACTATTCAGTAGTTAAAAAGAACAAACTATTGATAACACTCTACAACATGGATGAAAATTATTATGCTTAATGGAAGAAGCCAGGTCAAAAAAAAAAAAAAATAGTACGTACTATGTGTTTCATTCCATTTATAAGACATGTCCTGAAAGGGCAAATCTATAGGTCTAGACTGAAGATTGAGGCTTTCAAATCTGTAATGAGGAAGGCAAAGATGGGACATGAGAGCAGCATTAAAGAATGTGAAGGGCTCTCATACTGAAGAGAGCTTGTAGGTGTTCCAAATGGCCACAGGAAATGAACTACTGTTGGTAGGAGGAAGGTACAGGGAGATGTATTTCGTTACTAGTGATAGTTTCCAAAAATGACACAAAACAAAAAAACAAAACCAAGATTGGAAGCACTGAGCTATTTGTCAATAAATAAGCTAATCAATTAACTCCAGCTCTGAGAGATACTATGACTTAAATTATTTAATAGGTTGTTAGGCTGTATTTTATTAGTATGATTAAAGATTATCAAACATTTTTAACAAATTGCTTCCAAGTACTTCCCTATTTCTCCATGTACATAATCCACCTCTTTACCAAGGCAAACAAATAAATAATAAAATTCAAAAAGGTGTTCTAATGTTTGTAGAGAGAATGGCTGTCCTCATGTGCTGTTTATTCGCTGGAAGGAAACAGCTAATGAGAAGTTCCAGAAGTACAGGATGTAGTAGCATAATTACCACCGTCACGAGATTTTCTGGCAAGTTTACCATCCTTCCCTCCAAATGCTATTCCCACTTTGGGAAAAAATATATGTACTAATACATAAAAAGTAATTTAATCATTATCCATTAAAATGTTTAAATGTCTCTTTCTATGACAGGATGATATGATTTCTAAAAGAAGGGCTGAACTTCTAGCAGAGAGAGAAAAAAGACATAAAGTGGAGGTAAGTAAATATAATGGTTGCTTTTTAAAAAAAGACAGGATAACCATAATATAATATTTATATATCATATATATTTTTTACATATCAACAGCATAAATTAAAAAGATGTTTAGAAAAAGTCTTGAAGGAAGTATACAGAGTTTATGTCTGAGTAGTAAGATTATCACTTTTTTCTTTATTTTTTTATATTTCATAATTACTTACAAGGACCCTTCATTATTTTTATAATCAGAAAAATGAACATTTTTTTTAAAGGAAGGAAAACCATTGACGAAGTCTAAAAAATCGAATTCAAAATATAGTACTACATTAAACTATGTTTCTTTTGGATTTTCATTTCTGCCTTTCATGCAGCCCATGCCCCCAGGGAGGTAGTCTGGGAATCTGGGATTGAGGTCTAGACAGGGAGTCTGGGAAGATTTGCTGGCCCTAAAGTAAAGATTATGTCGAGATAAAGAATGGAACAAGGCAGAACCTGTGAACTCTCAGACTTACATATTGTGCAAGGGTACTCAGTACAGTTCTTTTCTCCATCTGCTGATTCTTGAAAAAGATAAACCTCGAAGATCATGGATTTTGTTTTGTTTGGAGAGGAGCTGATCCCGAAATGACCTCACCGACACCAGTGCTGCAGCCAAGCTTACTCAGGGGTGCAGAATTTAAAGAGATGTGACTAGACATGCTACTTCTAAGAAGTTACTGGAGGCTTGTATTTATGCAGTCAGTTTACACATAACCCCTGTAAACCAGGCAGACAGGAAGAGGGTTCCTGCCTTCTGCCATTTCCTTCTGGCATAAAGCACCCTATACCATCTTTTCAAAACTGACTCTCCTGTGATCTGATTTCCAATCATATAAAAATGTTCAACTCAACAAGGGGAAGGAGAGAAGAGGAATCCCAGGAAATAGGACTTGCTTCCCATGGAACCATGTCTCCCCCTGGTGTGGATGTGCTGGACTAAGTACAGAGGACTGCTGATATACAGCAACCATAACTGGGGGTCCAAACATTGTAGAATAGGGGCCAGAACAATTGTTTCTTTATCCAAACAAAATACCTACAACCAAAAGCCGATCAAAAACCATTAGACCTAGAGCCATCTGGCACCATCTAAGGCACACGAAACTCCCTCTCCATTATTGGCCTTGATCTTCACTGATCCATCAGCAAACCTTAATGGAGCACTCACTGCATGCCTGACACTAGGCGTTCAGCCATGAACAGAAGGACAGAAGTTTCTGGCTTCCTTCTACTCTTCATTCCCTGAACCAACATGTTCTGAAATTCTGCTCTGTTCAAGAAGTCATGCTGATGTTTAGGATTAAAAGAATAAAACAATCCAGATATCCTAACGTGGGCTCACACATAATTACTACCTTTAGCCCTTGGGAATCCCTAGCAGTCCCCTTAAGAATCACCCCAGTAGGGGTGCCTGGGTGGCTCAGTTGGCTTAGCATCTGCCTTTGGTTCAGGTCATGATCCCAGAATCCTGGGATCAAGCCCCTCATCGGGCTCCCTGCAGAGGGAGAGCTTCTCCCTCTCCCTCTGCTACTACCCCTGCTGTGCTCGCTCTCTCTCTCTCTCTCTCTCTCTGTCAAATAAATAAATGAAATCTTAAAAAAAAAAAAAAAAAAGGGAATCACCCCACATGTCTCAGCAACATATTACCATAAAAGTCCAGACTTTGGGGTTGAGCTGAACTAGACTGTTCTTTCTCTAGTTCTTGCTGACTCTGTTCACTACTGGCTCCCCAGTGCCTAACACAGTGCTGACACATGGTAGGGACTCAACAGTTGTTTTGTTGCTATTGTATAACCTTGAGCAAGTTTCTTAATCTCTCTGAACCTAGAATTTTGTAATTGTAAAATGAAAAAAAATTAATATCTAGTTTCCTGAATTAATAATACTTTAATTTTTCCTTTTTGCTATTTTTTTTTTTTTTTTTGGTATGTAGCTGAGGGGCACCTGGGTGGCTCAGTCATCAAGTGTCTGCCTTCAGCTCAGGTCATGATCCTGAGCCCCACATCTGGCTCCCTGACCAGTGGGGAGTCCGCCTCTCCCCCTCCCATTCTCCCTACTTGTGTTTCCTCTCCCGCTGTCTCTCTCTCTGTCAAAAAAATAATGCTCATCATCATTAGCCCTCAGGGAGATTCAAATTAAAACCACATTGAGATATCACCTTACACCAGTTAGAATGGCCAAAATTAACAAAACAGGAAACAACATGTGTTGGAGAGGATGTGGAGAAAGGGGAACCCTCTTACACTGTTGGTGGGAATGCAAGTTGGTGCAGCCTCTTTGGAGAACAGTGTGGAGATTCCTCAAGAAATTAAAAATAGAGCTTCCCTACGACCCTGCAATTGCACTCCTGGGTATTTACCCCAAAGATACAGATGTCGTGAAAAGAAGGGCCATCTGTACCCCAATGTTTATAGCAGCAATGGCCACAGTCGCCAAACTATGGAAAGAACCAAGATGCCCTTCAACAGATGAATGGATAAGGAAGATGTGGTCCATATACACTATGGAGTATTATGCCTCCATCAGAAAGGACGAATATCCAACTTTTGTAGCAACATGGACGGGACTGGAAGAGATTATGCTGAGTGAAATCAGTCAAGCAGAGAGAGTCAATTATCATATGGTTTCACTCATTTGTGGAGCATAACCAATAGCATGGAGGACAAGGGGCGTTAGAGAGGAGTAGGGAATTTGGGTAAATTGGAAGGGGAGGTGAACCATGAGAGACTATGGACTCTGAAAAACAGTCTGAGGGGTTTGAAGTGGCGGGGGGGTGGGAGGTTGGGGTACCAGGTGGTGGGTATTATAGAGGGCACAGCTTGCATGGAGCACTGGGTGTGGTGAAAAAATAATGAATACTGTTTTTCTGAAAATAAATAAATTGGGAAAAAAAATAAAATAAACAAAATCTTTTTTAAAAAGTCATATAGCCGAGATAATTTATATAAAAGACATGAAAATCTAGACTATAATTCTTTTATGCAGGAAAGATGTATACCTTGTTTTTAAGAACAATAGCTTAAATTATATTAACAGACATATTGAGAGAGCTGTAAGAACAAAGGAAGTCAAGCAATTACATATGTGAGTGTGTGGGTGTGGGGGAGGTGTATTTATATAACTATATATTATATAAACTTTCAGAGTAACATACACATGTCGTTATATATATACATATATATACATTTTCAAACAGACTAATACTTTTTAAGTGATTGTTTTACTTGCAACAGCTATGCTCATTTTATTTTTTATTTGGCAGAGAGAGAGAGAGAGAGAGAGATCATAAGTAGGCAGAGAGCCCGGCAGAGAGAAAAGGGGAAGCAGGCTCCCTGCTGAACAGAGAGCCCGATGCGGGGCTCGATCCCAGAACCCCAGGAAACCTGCTTTTTCTTAAGAGAATCTGTTTTCAGGATAAGTTTTAGATGTTCTTAATTTATAATTTTTCTATCTGTTAATATTAGAGTGATGGGATTTTTTTTACTAATTTTCATTCAAAAATTTGATATTCTATCTTATCAATTAAGTAGGTTTTTATAAGTTAGCTCTCCTAAGACTTACTCATTGACAAAATTGGCTATATATCCCCACACAATTAATTTATACAAACTGACATTGGGAAGAAAGTTCTTGAAATTCTTAATGAATCGAAGATGAATACTGTGTATGGATTTTCTTAACTTCTTTGATGAGAATTTTATGGTATGTCCTGCTACTGCCTCAGACAAAGAAAAACTAAACATGTGTAACATCTCAAGGCTCACCCAATGAGATTGCATAGTCAGTTAATGGGACACCCTGACTCAAATCCATTCTGACTCTACACAGACCTTGGAACCTACTTTCAGGAACAGAACCAGAGGCCTTTTCACCATTTGCCTTTTGTACAGAATGTGCAGCTCCATGACTCACCTTGACATGACAACTAATTGGGAAACCATATGCTAATAAAGCCCTTCCCAGGTTTGTCTTCTCCTCCTTAACAAAAGTCATTGCCCTCACTGTCTGATATTTTTGCATCAGATAATACATTTTTAACGTTAGAAATTACTTCAGTCTGGGAGAGTGGGGGAAAGCTGCTCAGATTAATTTTGTAGGAAAATGTCGCCATCTTGTGGAATTTTAGTCTCCAAGTGTGACTCAAGAATAATCTATAATTCAGCTGCTTTGTATAGAGATTTAGTTTCCATACTCTCCAGTTCCTCAGAGGCCTCCCTTCTACTCCTGGTCCTGGTCCTCGCTCCAGAATCCTGGCTCTCTTCCTGTTCACTGGCTCCTTCTCTGGTGCTTCAGTCTCTTTGACTGAACTGTGAGTAACCACCCACAGGAAAAAGCCAGAAAGAGCCAGGACACGGAGCCAGACCGTAAATGAGCAGAATTGTGAGGGACCACATCCAGGTGAATAGTTAATAAGAGATATATACCCTGAGTACTAAGGGGAATCCAAAGTCAGGGTCTGAATGAAGTTAAAACAAGGTTCAGAACCAAGCACCAGGCCAAGACCATCCTTGAGACCTTCTAGGGAGAAGGTAAAGTATATAAACCCAAAGGTCTATGTGCAGAGAGCTCTTTGGGCGGGAACGGAAGGCAAAGGTGTGTATGGGGTGTACAGTTTGGGGACTGAGTTGGGGTTTTTTTAAAGTTTTTATTTAAATTCCAGTTAGTTAACATACAGTATAGTATTAGTTTTAAGTGTACAGTATAGTGATTGAACCCTTGCACGCCACACCCAGAGCTCATGACAAGTGGACTCCTTAATCCTCATCACCTGTTTCACACATTCCTGACCACCACCCTCTTCCCTGACCCCAACTCATCTCCCTTGGATTGAGTTTCAAGGTTTGAAAAACAAATGGTTTGGAATAGTGTCTCCAAAAATCCACATTTAGAAGGTAACCAGGTATAGTAAGGGAATCTAGTATCTGCTTAACGTACATCTTGTATTGGGAAGCCTTAGAACTCGGACAAGTCTTGCACTTTTCCTCTTTCCATTTCTTCCTATGTCATTCTTCCCTAGTTGTAAGCATTCTGAGTATAATCTCCATCACCCTCCTGGCATAAACTTCCACAAACCAGCCTAGCCCTTCCCTTCCCCTGCTGACAGAAAGTTACAAGAGCGCTTACCCCAAATCTAGTCCTATTTCTATGAGACCGTGAATTTTGTTTTCTGTTTGTCCTCTTTATTTTCTCTTTTCCCTTTCCAGCCATCTCTGAGACTGCTTGAATGTACTTTAGAAATCCATTTTATGTATATATTGGCTTTTAAGTTATACCTCTATGTACTGTTTTATAGTGGTTGCTCTGTACACGCTTAGCTTTTCCCACTCTACTTCGAGTCAATATCATTCCATGTAATTAAAGAAGCCCGTGACTACAGAAGTCCATATACATCCAACCCTGCTCCACTAACACCCTTTATGCTCTAGTTACTTGTTTTACAGCCAAATTTATTATAAACTCCATAAGAAAAAAAATTGCAGTTTTTGTTTTAAACAGTCACATATATCTTAAAATTTTGAAGAGGAAAAATAAGTCTTTTACATTTATCCAGATACTTACCATTTCTGTAGCTCTTCATTCTGTGGTTGATGGGAACCAGAGGGATGAGAAGAATGTGGTCATTTGAATTGTTTTCTTGTATAATTTTTCTCGACTGTTTTCATGATTTTCTCTGTATCTTTGCTTTTCAATAGTTTATGATATGCATGCATGTCATTTTGTTCATTTTATCTAGTTTGAGTTTCACTAAGCTTCTTTAATCTGTAAATGTATATCTTTTGCTAAATTGGGAGAACTTTGGACATTATTTCTTCAAATATCTTTTCTGCTCTGTTTGCTCTCTGTCTCCTTCTGAATTTCAATTTCACATAGATCATTCACTATCGTTCCACATGATCTTGGGGCTATTAACTTTTTCAGTCTTTTTCTCTCTCTTCTTTAACTTTGATAATTTCCTTTGATTTATTTTCAAGTTCACTGGTCCTTCCCTCTGTCATCTCCAGTCTGTTAAATCCATCTGTTATCTTATAATTTCAAATACTATAATTCTTTGTTCTAAAATTTCCATTCGATTTGTTTTTGTATTTTTTATTTCCCTCCTGGGATTTCCTATCTGTTCATGTATTTTCCTTTTCCTCATTAGTCATAGAGATAACTACTGCTTTAAAGTTCTTGTTTGGTAACTCTAATACCCAGAGTGGGTATTTAATAATATCTTTTCTTATGAGAATGGGTCATGTCTCATAATCCTTTATATTTTGAATAATTTTGGATTATATTCTAGAATTATGAATGTTATGTTCTGGAGATTCTGAATTCTGTTATATACCTGGTGTTTTTGTTTTAGCAGGCAATTTACTTGGTAAGACTAAACCTGCAAATTCTGTCATGTGGGCAATGGTGGCAGTTCAATTGATACTGTTCTCAAACAGCCCATATGTGCCTGATTCAGAGACATGGACAGTCTTTACAAACTTAACATGTTGTTTCCTTATCTGGCTCTCTCAAATCTGAAGTTTACGCTCACTCTCCAGTGCCCTGGTTGTGTCTCCTTCCCCTGGTTGCCCCATCTGGAAAGACACCAAGCTCCCTATCAGAGTTTTAATCACCCGATGCCAGCACCACTGTAACAGAGACTGCCCTCTGAGCAAATGCACAAAATTAGAGAACTCATCCTAAACCAAATGCTCCCTTCTAATTTTTACTGTTTCCAAAATCTGCCTTTGTTTACTCTCGAACCCCTTAAATGAGTGAGATAAAGTGTGTGTGTGTGTGTGTGTGTGTGTGTGTGTGTGTGTGTTGGGGAGGAAGGTATACAGTGCATGGTTTATGGTAGGTATCTATTAGAGACTAAATTAACTTCTTCCTTCATACTGGAAGCAGGTCTCTGAGACCATGAATTTTAGAATATGTATTGACTAACATAAGGCCTTAAAAATGTAATATATCAGAAAAAGAAAAAAGCAACACTGTTTCAAAAATCAAAAGATCAAATTGCCATTTATGAAAAAATAAAAACTTTTTTCCTAAGAAGAGTTAACCTGTGGATATTTTTAGGATATTAACCTTTAAAAAATTCAACATTGTATTTAAGGAACCAGCAAAAGAAATATAGTAAGAAAAAAAACAACATACATGCTGAAAAGTTCTGTAAGGATAGAACTCCTTATGTGCCTATAATTTGACTATCTAGAAAGTCCAGGGAAGTTAATTGCACAAAAATTAGTTAAGGTGGCCACCATAGCTCTTTATTAACAATGACATTTGCCCCCATGAAGAAGAAAAGGAAAATAATTTCTAAAGTAATTAAATAATCCATCTTGAAGATGGATAGGTGCCACGGAATGTTGGATGGTGCCCTCCCATCATTTAGAACAAGATTTATCCTGCCTGCCTCGTCTCATTCTCATAGCTCATTCAAATGGAAGCACAATACAACCTGCCCTGTTCACATACCCAGAGCTTGCAGACCAATTAACCAACTTGGTCCTCCATTCATAAAAATCAATGAAAAACCAAGGATTACCATATACTTGAGAAAGATTATCAATACTAAGGAGCAACAAGATGAGCAAACAGACCAATTGAGCCTAAAATGAATAGGCAGTTCAGAAAACCTTACTAAACATTTAAAAAAAGAAATTTCAATCTCTCTCAGAAAATTCAAGAACTTTTATCCAGAAAGCAAAAATAGAGTGTTTTGAAAAATCAGAGAGAAAAAAGAGTTCATAGAGGCTAAAATATATAATGTAAATTAGTTAAAAATTGAATAAAAAGACTAGAAAAGTCAAAGTTTCTCAAATGTAGAACAAAAATATAAGAGATAGAAAACGTGAAAGAAAAAACTGGTGATATGTGGTGTCAATCCAGGAGGATCAACATCCAATATGCATTCCAAAAAAAGAAAATAAAAATGAAAGGAGAAAAAATAAAGGAGGAAATAATCTTAAAAATATTGAAAGAAATGTTCAAAATATTGAAGAAAGCAGAGGATCTTCTAATTCAAAGGGCTCAATGAATACTGACTAGAACAAATTAAAAGAGATGTACATTAGCTACTTCCTCATGAAATTTAAGAGTGCTCATTATAAAGAGATTTTAAGCATTTCTAAAATGAAGAAAAGATAACTGCAAAGGAATGTGGATAAGATTTGTGTCAGACTTCTCACCAACAGTACTGGAGACAAAGACAAGGTTTCCAAAATTCTGAGTAAAAATTATTAAGGATTATTTATAATGTATGAGGATGAAATGGAAACACTTTTAGATATTTAAGTTCTTTGAAAATTAGACTTTTGTATATTCTTCTTTAAAAACGTAGCCAATTGATTTTGTGAATAATGGCTCTTCCATATAAAAAACCAGACAAAACCAGAAATATGAGGTAGGTGAAAGACCAAAAAAAAGCATTAGCCACATACAGGGCAGATTAAAATGCATGATTTTGCATAATAAGAAAATACAGTGTTTGACCTTGATACTTCAGATGATACACATTGGTTGATAGAGGGTTGTATCCCTGCTGTAGTGAATAAGGATTATGTAATTAAAATATGACTGGTGCTGTTTATAGGGTTTCAATTTTTAGAATCAATCAAACACTTTACTTTCAATTCTTAGAATGAATTTCTACATGAAATGCTAAATACTAAGGTACAGTTACAGACAAATGTAAATGTAGACCTATTGGAGACAAAAATTTGGAAACTAAAGAGAGGGAAAAGTGAAGAGAGGGTAAGGACATTCTCTTGAATTGTGGGGAATCAAAACACACATCTAACAATGGTAACTCAGGGGCCCCTGGGTGGTTCAGTCAGTTAAGCGTCTGCCTTTGGCTCAGGTGTTGATCCTAGGGTCCTGGGATTGAGCAACACGTAGAGTCCATGAGCCCTTGCCCAGCTCTCTGCTCAGGGGGGAGCTTCCTTCTCCCTGTCTCTCTTCCTGCAGCTCCCCTTGCTTGTGCTCTCTCTCTCTGTCAAATAAATAAAATCTTTTAAAAAATTAAAAATAAAGAAATAAAGTTGTCAGCACTCAGTTATAGAATTATGGAACTAAAAATAAGACTAACACTGGGGAAGAGGCCGAAGAGAAGGAAAAGAGAAATGTAAGTTAGCTGAATTCCTCATCCTCCCTAGTATGAGAGAGAAAAACAAACATCACAGGTGTCAAAAAAGGCTACATTCCACTATTTACTTTGTTAGTTCCTGAACTGGCTTCCGTAGAATAGCCCAAAAAAGGGGGAGGACGCCTGGGTAGCGCAGTCAGTTGAGCCTCTGACTCTTGGTATCAACGGAGGTCATAATCTTGGGGTCTTGAGATCAAGCCCCACATTGGGCTCCACATGCTCAGCTCAGCCTAGATGCTGCTTAGAGTTTCTCTCTCCATCTCCCTCTGCCCCTCCCCTCCTACTCCATGCACTTGATTCACTCTCTCTCTCAAATAAATAAGCGAATCTTAAAAAAAAAAAAAGAAAGAAAAGAAAACATTTTTTAAATGCAAGCATGGCTAAATAAGAAAAATGAGATGTATATTTTTATATGGAAGGAAATTTAAATGCATTGCTAAATTGTATTTTTAAAAAAACAAGTTGTACAATATAGAATGATCCCATTTATTTGTAAAATATAATTTTGTGTGTGGGGGAGTGTGTGGAGTTGTAAACATCTAAAAGGATCTTAACCAAATTGTTAACCAAAATTTTTTCTAGGCAGGAAAGTGGAAATAGAGATGGGAGTGTGAAAGAAATTTTTTTAACCCTATATAATACTGTATAATTTTATCCTTTTAGCAAAAATGAATATATTTTAATTTTTTCATATTTTAAAAATATTTTATTTTTTTATTTTAGAGAGAGACGGTGGGGAGGGAGAGGGAGAGAATTTCCAGCAGATTCCACACTGAGTGCAGAGCCTGACTTGGGACTCAATCCCATGGCCCTGAGATCATGACCTGAGCTGAAATCAAGAGTTGGGCACTGGGGACACCTGGGTGGCTCGGTCAGTTAAGTGTCTGCCTTCAGCTAAGGTCATGATACCAGGGTCCTGGGATCGAGCTCCACATCAGACTCCTTGCTCGGTGGAGAGCCTGCTTCTCCCTCTCCCCCTGCCTGCTACTCTGCTTATTTAAACTCTCTCTTTCTATCACTCTGTCAAATAAATAAGTAAAATCTTTAAAAAAAAAAAAAAGAGTTGGGCTCTCAACCAATTGAGCCACCCAGGGCACCCCAAAATGAATTTTTTTTAAAGATTTTATTTATTTATTTGACAGACAGAGATCACAAGTAGGCAGAGAGGCAGGCAGAGAGAGAAGAGGAAGCAGGCTCCCTGCTGAGCAGAGAGCCCGATGTGGGGCTCGATTCCAGGACCCTGGGATCATGACCTGAGCCGAAGGCAGAGGCTTTAACCCACTGAGCCACTGAGGTGACCCCCAAAATGAATTTTTAAACTGATATAGTTTTTTTTTAATAAACAAAATAATTGTAAGAGATATTAAGTAGAACCAAGAGAGGGGGTACAAGTTCATTTAGAACTGAGATGTCCCTAGTTTGTAGTGTGGATTCATCCCACCGTACTTCCAATGATACTTCTGTACTTCCTTAGAAAATCAAATCTCGGGATTTTTTTTTTTTTTTTTTTGGTCAAAGTATAAGGAAAAGGGTAAGAGAGCCAAGTGGTTTCAAAATTCAAATAAAAAAAGGAACAAGAACTGAAAAGCACCGCCCGATAGCCAAACTCCTGTTGGAGAGAGAGGAGCCTGGGCACGGAGCAGGAAGGGACCTTATCCTCTCATCTTACTCCTTGTACCTGCCAGGCCAAGTCCCATCTCTAGATGCTCTTTAAAGGAACCAGGGTCTAATCATAGAAAGATTAGGAAACAGGGAGCTAAGCCCCAGATTGCAGGCAAGAGATAAGTCCTGGAAAGGACAGTCTAAGGCAATTTTTAGGATTATGGCCCTCGGATACTGGGTGAGCAATGATGCAGAGCAAGGAATGAAGAGACCTTCTAGGTTTCCAACCAGAAAGCAGTGCTCCAAGTGATACGAGGAATACTTCAGGGAGAAGAGTGTGGAGTCGGTGCAGGAGGATAAATATTAAAGCCTATACAGCACCACTTAGTGCCAATAACCTGCTGTGGTCTTTAAGAATCATTTGTGTATTATTCTTCTTTCTTCAGATCCGCTATAAATCCTAAAGGGCACATACTGTTCTGTTAGTACAGTGCTTTATACAAAGTAACAAATAATAGCGATAATGCCACAATAATAGCATTAATAGCTATCATTTCATGGTTTCTATCTGCCCAAGACTTCTCAAAGGGAAGGGCTTTGCATGTATTAAATAATTTAATGCTCCCACCATCCCTGTGCGATAGGTACTTTTATTATTCCTATTTTACCGATGAGGAAACTGATCTTGTCCGAGCTAACACAGCTAGTGCATGCTTTATTCTCTTTGAATTTCATTAAATGCTGTTATTGAAGGCTATTGAGGACTTGGTTTTCATGGATGGAGTGAGAGGGTATTATGCTAAGTGAAATAAGTCAGTCAGAGAAAGATAAATACCGTAAGATTTCACTCACATGGAATTCAAGAAACAAAACAAACAAGCAAAGAAAAAAAAAGAGACAAATCAAGAAAGAGACTCTTGTGCTTTTCGACTCCCATGGCGGTATTGAGAGGCGCCCTGTCCACCCACCTGCAACGGATGGTCCTGTGGAACCGCTCCAGCTTCCTGATGGAGAGGAACAAGCAGACACACAGCGCCCAGCCCAATAACCTGAAGGTTCACAACTCCTTCCACCAAAGGGGCTGCTTCACTGCAAGCCTGTGGGTGTGAAGCCACCCGCCCACTGCAAAAAGCTGACGATGGGGGACGCCTGAGTGGCTCAGTGGGTTAAAACCTCTGCCTTTGGCTCAAGTCATGATCTCAGGTCATGATCTCACGGTCCTGGGATCGAGCCCCGCATCGGGCTCTCTGCTCAGCAGGGAGTCTGCTTCCCCCTGTCTCTCCGCCTGCCCCTCTGCCTACTTGTGATCTCTCTCTCTCTCTCTTTCTCTGTCAACTAAATAAATAAAATATTAAAAAAAAAAAAAGCTGACGATGGTGGTCAGGAAGCAGAGATCTGGCCGGTGAAAATGCACCACCTCCTACCTGTGGACCACCATGAGCTAGAACATGTGGGCCACCATCAGTAGCATCAGGCACATGCCACAAGAACCAAGGACCACCTCAACCCGCACGTGGCTGCCATTTGCAGAGCCGGTGCCATCCTGAGCACCAGAAGCCTGTGAAGGGGAAAAGGAAGCCAGTGCCCCACCAAGAACTCCTGAGCCCCCCACCTCGACAGCAGTGAAGCTATCAACCACCGGGGGAGGTGAGGGGAAGAAGAAGAAAAACCAGACTCTTGATTATAGAGAACAAACTGATGGTTACCAGTTTTGGAGGTGGGGGGAGTGGGCTCATCAGATGATGGGGACTAAGGAGCACACCTGTGATGAACACCAGGTGATGTATGGAATTGTTGAATCACTGTATTGTACACAGGAACCTCATATAACCTATGTAAATTAACTGGAATTAAGATTAAAAACTCTAAACAAACAAACGCAACTTTATTACAGCCATAGGCATAAGTAACATTTATTATCTTGCTTATGTATTTACTACAGGATCAGTATGGTGTCGGAGTCTTGAAAGGATTAAATTTCTGGGTGCCAGATATTTAATGTTTTACTGTGTCACTAAAGGAATGTTGCCATGTCATACCAACCAACAGCCAGTGACACAGAATATTCCAAAGGATTAGTTAGCAGAGTCATTTGTTGTGTGTTTTATATATGTATAAAAGAGAACATGTCCTTCCTTAGGTTGGCAAAGAAGATGAAGATTTCAGTGAAGAAGAGCCTGAAGAAGATGAAGATGATATTGAGAACATCCTGGAAGATGAATTTCCAAAAGACGAGGAAGTGATGAGTGAGGAAGACGAAGAACAGGAGGTCGAGGCTCTTGAGCGCCTGCGAGGCGAACTGGGAGAAAAATTTGAAGCAGATATGAGTAATTTACAAGCAGTCCAGGTTATTACTCTTCCTTCACTGTTCACAATCCAAAATGTAACATTTGAGAATGGAACAAATATTTGGTTTATGTCTTGGTTTCTTTTTGACATTTTGAAAGAAATGTGTGTTTTAGGGTTCGCTTCCCTTTTACCATCACCCTTGCAATTATGAAAACAAATTAATAAATCAAAGGCAACATGGAAGCCACATAGAGTCAAAAGTCTTAGCTGCCGGGGACCTGGGTGACTCAATCATTAAGTGTCTGCCTTCAGCTCAGATCATGATCCCAGGGTTCTGGGATCGAGCCCTACATCGGGCTGCCTACTCAGCCTGCTTCTCCCTCTCCCACTCCCCCTGCTTGTGTTCTCTCTCTCTCTCTCTCTCTGTCAAATAAATAAATAAAATATTTTTTAAAAAAAGTTCTAGCTGCCAATATGCAGCCACTTAGAAACTGAAAAGTATTTGTTTTTTTTTTTTTTTTTTTTTGACCGAAGCTTTCTGTCACCAGCAACGTCTATGTGCTGTGACTGGACTTCATCCCATTAAAAATATTTGATTATATTACTTTTTTTCATCAGGATGAATTTGAGAAGCTTTTGATACCAATAATTCTCATCAATGGAGCTAGGAAAATTCACATTGTACAGTATAATATGAATATGAAACTGCAACCACTGGTGGAGAATCGTGAGAGCATTTTTGAAAAATGTTACCCGATAACGTCACATCTTGCCCAGAAAATGCTCAGCTATACCTATAAGTATATAAGCGCGTTTGGCTACTGGGACCCTGTAAAGGTAATGCAGCAAATGCACCTAAAAGCCATGTTCTTTCTTTTATATTTTTAAGTACGTCTAAGAAGAAGACAGAGGGTAGTTTCAAAAGCATTATACAGTACTCTTACCTTACTATAAAAATATGTGATTGTTTTATCTTTCTGAAGTGTGGAACATGATCAAAGGGTTTAATTTATTCCATCTACTTCTGTAGAGATAACACAATTCCAACTTGGTTTTAACTTTGTAGCTGAAAATGGGTAGTAGAAATATTTTCAAATTACACATCTAAAGGGAACACAATTCCAACTTGGTTTTAACTTTGTAGCTGAAAATGGGTAGTAGAAATATTTTCAAATTACACATCTAAAGGGCTGAGCCCTGGTACTAATTTGCCACCTAATTTTAGGTAAATCATTTAATCTCTTTGATTCTTTACGGGACCCAGGGTCTCAGACCCTGTACAAAGACCTAGTTCTATTCTAAGACCCTGCTTGGTTCCTTACCTTTAAGATGAAAGAATCATGCCACCAGGCCACTGTGATCAAATACATGATTATAAAGTCCTCTGGAAAGTGTGAGACACAACACAAAATGTGGCCTTGATGTTCATAACAAGCATTTCTAAGGACCATATTTTTATGCAATGCAGACAAACAGATTTAATCCAGGTAGAATTCAGTAACCTTGAACGTGGGATGATTCTCAACAAATCTCAACCAAGAATATGCTAGTCACTGATCTAGTCCCTGGGAATACTATAGTGAACAAAACGGACAATGTTTCTTTTGTCTTCCAGTTTATATTCTAGTTGGATTGGGAGGGAGGATGGGCAATAAACAAGTAAATGAACAAATATGTTCTTGAGAGATAATATTAAGTGTTATAAGGACAATCAAAAAACGTCATGTGGGGCGCCTGGGTGGCTCAGTGGGTTAAGCCGCTGTCTTCGGCTCAGGTCATGATCCCAGGGTCCTGGGATCGAGTCCCACATTGGGCGCTCTGCTCAGCGGGGAGCCTGCTTCCCCCTGCCCCCGCCTCTCTGTCTACTTGTGATCTCTCTCTGTAAAATAAATAAATAAAATCTTAAAAAAAAAAAAAAAAACGTCATGTGATAGTGACCCCATGTACCTTTTTTATTTCCATCGATGATATAGCACAGTGGAAAAGATTATGGCCTAGGTTCAAAACCACTACTTATTAGATGAATGACCTTGGACAAAATTACTTAACCTCTCAGAGTCATTTCACTTGCATAATGGGAATAAGAAGAGTCCCTACCCTACAATATTGTTACAATGATTAATTGAGTTAATTATTGTAAAGTGCTTACAACAGTGTTTGGCTTTTTGTAAGTGCTCAGTAAAACTTACAGCTGTTATTAATATGTATTACTGGTATTGGTCGCGGATAAAAAGTATTTTCGAAGATGGGATCCAAAATGGAGCCTTGTGCATTTACTTGAAACCTCCTTCTTGGTTGATATTGACACAATCAATTTCAGTTCTACTTAATTGTGCCATCTTCTTTATCTTAGCCATAGGATGTCAAGAGAAACATTTTCAAATATCATGCTGGAATATAGTGCCCTCCATAGAGAATTAGATAGAGTTAAGCATGTATTAGAATCACCTAGAAAGCTTTTGAAAGATAGTCATGCCCTTCTCTCTGAGGCAAGAAAGAAAGGGGAGGAAGCAGACAAAGTCAGAACCATATTTAGGGAGAAAGGACTTATGTCCAAACATCACAGGACCACACAAAAATGCCTTGTGGAGAAAGGAGCGCATGGTCGTAAGAAGGGTTTAAGCATTTAAATAAGCATTTTTCAGGGCTTTTTGAATCTCTTTGGGTGCCTGACAGTTTGGTTTTTTTTTTAAAGATTTTATTTATTTGGAGGAGAGAGAGAGAGCATGAGTGGTGGGGAAGGGCAGAGAGAGGAAGAAACAGACCCTGCCACCCCCCAGCTCAGGAGGGAGCCTGATGTGGGGCTTGATCCCGGGACCCTGAGATCATGACCTAAGGTCAAGTCAGCCCCTTAACTAACTGAGCCAAGTTTGATATTTCTGATTTGATGACACTGTGTGTAATCTGACCTACAGAGGAGAAAGGATACATGCTAGGTATTTTAAGTAACAACAGAAACTACCATAAGGACTCTCAGTTTGAGAATTTAAAATGGAATCATTAGACTTTCAGCTTTTTTTGTTTTAACCAAATACAAGACATACAGCAGACATGCCCATGCCACCCCTGTTTCTTCTTATACCTAGCATTTACTCCAGCCCAAAAATGTTGATGTAGACAATACCGTTGACCTGTGACAACTGTCTTGGTGTAGCTCTGGTAAAGGAGCAATGTTGAAACATACTGCTTCACACCTCCTTTGTCAAGTATGGGCTGATACTTGGCCATCTGATGCTCTAAAAAAAAGATATCCAAACCTAAGATCAATCAATCACCCAGTTCTCATCTTGACCTAATGCAAATATGTGAGACCATTCCTCCCACTCCATTCCACACCTAGACCTTAAACAGCCTTTTAGGTATTTTTCCCCTTTTTGACTGCTCTTGATGTTTATGTGAGTGGGATTTGCCTATATAAAAAATGTGGATAAGAAGCCTGTGGGGTCTGTCCTACCAATATTCCCCTAAAGATAACCCAGGACCCTGCCTATAGTAGTGTACTCAGGCTGCCAGAACAAAGTACCACAGACATGGTGGTTCAAACAACAGAAATTTATTTTCTCACAGTTCTAAGTCTGGAAATCCAAGATCTAGGTGTCATCAGGGACAGTTTTCTGGTGAGACCTCTCTTCCTGGCTTGCAGATGATCGCTTTCTCACTATGTCCACACATGACCTTTCCTCCATGCTTATGCACACTGGGTGTCTCTTCCTCTTCATATAAGGACACCAGTCTTACTGGATAGGACCCACTCTTACGATCTCAACCTTATTACCTCTTTAAGGGCCCTATCTCCAAACACAGTCACTTTGGGGATTAGGGCTTCAACCTATGGAGTGGAGGGAACACATTTCCATCCATAACACCCCCTTAGGAATGGACCTGTCTGTGAGGTTAAACTGGCGCATGAATATATACTTTCCAGTCTTTGACAAAAACACACTAAATACATTATAAAGGAAGTAAGAGAACTAAAATGGTCATAAGCTGAAAGCTAGTTGAGATTTCATCAACTGCATGTGGGTGTAAAATAGTTTATTCTTTATGTATAAAGAATAAGTAAAGTCTTTAATAATAATATTTGGGGGTGCCTGGGTGGCTCAGTGGGTTAAGCCGCTGCCTTCGGCTCAGGTCATGATCTCGGGGTCCTGGGATCCAGTCCCGCATCGGGCTCTCTGCCCGGCAGGGAGCCTGCTTCCCCCTCTCTCTCTCTGCCTGCCTCTCCGTCTACTTGTGATTTCTCTCTGTCAAATAAATAAATAAAATCTTTAAATAATAATAATAATAATATTTGGCTACAATTAGTTTTCTTATGTAGTGTAAGAAAGATTTTATTTTACAAATTTGTTCAAATGTATTTGGGGGAAATGCTGAATAACTTAAACCAGAATTTAATTCAATTGTGTACGTACTGCAGCTAAGTGAAGGAGAGACCATCAAACCAGTTGAAACTTCAGAGAATCCAGTCCATGCTGTAATCCATCGTCAGTATATTTATTTTTTATCTAGTAAGGAAACTAAAGAAAAATTTATGAAGAACCCAATCAAATATATCCGCCAACCCAAACCTAAGCCTACTGTGCCCATTAGGATTATGATTCTGGGACCTCCAAAATCTGGGAAAACTACAGGTAAGGGTGTGTTTTTGCCTCTGTTTTTGTTGTTGTTTTAATCCCACTGTAGTTATCGTAGTGTTATTCACTTCAAGTGTACGATACAGTGATTCAGCAATTCCATGAATTACTCAGTGCTCATCAAGATAAATGTATTCTTAGTCCCCTTCACCTGTTTCACCTGCCCCCCCCAACCTTTCCTCTGGAAGCCAAATTTTCTCTATACTTAAGAGTGTGTTTTTTGGCTTATGTCTTTTTTTTCTTTTTTCTTTTGTTTATTTGTTTTGTTTCTTAAATTCCACATATGAGTGAAATCATGTAGTATTTGTCTTTTTCCGACTGGCTTATTTTGCTTAGCATTATACTCTGCAGATCCATCCATGTTGTTACAAATGGCAAGATGTTGTCCCTTTTTATGACTGGGTAATATTCCTGTGTGTGTGTGTGTGTGTGTGTGTGTGTGTGTGTACACCACCTCTTCTTTAACCATTCATCTATCAATCACTTCTCAGGCTTTTGGCTAAGATCAAGTGTATCCATTCATCTATCAATGAATACTTGGGCTGCTTCCATAACATGGCTATTGTAAATAATGCTGCAGTAAACATAGGGGTGCATGTATCCTTTTGAATTAGAGTTTTGTGTTTGGGGATAAAGATTCATGAGTGCGATTCCGGATTGTGGGTAGTTCTATTTTTAATTTTTTGAGGAACCTTCATACTGTCTTCCACAGTGGCTGCACCTGTTTACATTCCCACCAATAGAGCACAAGCGTCCCCATTTCTCCACATTCTTGCCAACACTGCCTCTTGTGTCTATTTTAACCATTCTGACTGGTGTAAAGTAATACCCCATTGTGATCTTTGACTTGCATTTCTCTGATGATGAGTAATGTTAAGCATCTTTTCATATGTCTTTTGGTCATTTTTACATCTTCTTTGGAAAAATGTTGGTTCATATTTCCTGCCCGTTTCTTAATTGGATTATTTGGTTTTTGAGTTTGGAATTGTATAAGTTCTTTATATAATCCGTACCCAATTCTATAATTTATATCCTTTAGTGGATATGTCATCTATAAGTATCTTCTCCCCTCAGTAGGTTGTCTTTTAGTTTTGTCAGTTGCTTCCTTTGCTATGCAGAAGCTTTTTATTTTGATACAATCCTGATAGTTTATTTTTCCTCTTGTTTCCTTTGCCTCTGGAGGCATAAATGCAAAAATGTTCCTAGGGCCAATGTTTGAGAAATTACTGTGTATGCTCTCTTTTAGGATTTTTATGGTTTTAGATCTCACATTTAGGTCTTTAATCCATTTTATTTTTGTGTATGGTGTAAGAAAGGGATCCAGTTTCATTCTTTTGCATGCAGCTGCCCAGTCTTCCCAACATCACTTGTTGAAGAGATTGTCTTTTTCCCATTGCGTATTCCTTCCTGCTTTGTCAAAGATTAATTGACTATTTAATATGAGTTTATTTCTGGGTTTCCTATTCTGTTTCATTGATCTGTGTTGTTTTTGTGCCAGTACCATATTGTTTTGATTACCAGAGCTTTGTAATATGACTTGGAGTCTGGAATTGTGATGCCTCCACACAAGGGAGGCATCACAATTGTTTTTCTTTTTCAAGATTACATTGGCTATTGGGGATCTTTTGTGGTTCCATACAAATTTTAAGATTGCTTGTTCTAGTTCTGTGAGAAATCCTGTTGGTATTTTGATAGAGGTATTTTGCATTAAATCTGTTTTGGCTGATAAGACATTTTAACACTATTTGTTCTTCCAATCCATGAGCTTGAAATATCTTCTCATTTGTTTGTGTCATCTTCAATTTCCTTCATCAATGTTTTATAGTTTTCAGACTGCAGGTCTTTCACCTCTTTGGATAAGTTTATTCCTAGGTATGGTACTATTTTTGGTGTAATTGTAAATGGGATTGTTTTCTTAATTTCTCTTTCTGCTGCTTCATTATTAGTATACAGAAATAATACAGATTTCTGTACATTAATGTTGTATCCTTACTGAATTTATTTATCAGTTCTAAGAGTTCTTTGGTGGAGTCTTCATGATTTTCTCTGTATAATAAGTATCATGTTATCTGTAAATAGTGAAGTTTTTCTTTCTCCTTACCAATTTGGATGCCTTTTATTCCTTTCTATTTATTATCTGATAGCTATGGCTAGGACTTCCAGTACTATGTTGAATAAAACTGGTGAGAGTGGGGGCACCTGGGTGGTTCAGTTGGTTAAGGGTCTGCCTTCTGCTCAGGTCACCATCCTGGGGTCCTGGGATTGAGCCCCAAGTCAGGCACCCTCCTCAGGTGGGAGTCTGCTTCTCTCTCTCCCTCTGATACTCCCCCTGCTCATGTTCTTGTTGCTCTCTCTCTTTCTCAGATGAATAAATAAAAAATCTTTTTAAAAATGTGGTGAGAGTGGACATCCTTGTCTTATTCTTGACATCAGGGGAAAAGCTCTCCCCTGAATGGTTTGTCCCCATTGAGTATGATGTGGGTTTTTCATATAAAAACTTTATTATGTTGATTATGTTGAGGTATGTTCCCTCTAAACCTTCTTTATTGAGGGATTTTATCATAAATGGATGTTGTACTTTGTTAAATGTTTTTTCTGCATCTATTGAAATGATCATAGTTTTTATCTTTTCTCTTATTGCTGTCAGGCCTTTGTTATTCTTCAGTATAAAAGAATCTCCTGAAAGCTACTGGCACTTTTCCAGGAAGCCAACTATCAAAATTCACTCAAAAAGAGATAGAAAACCTAAATAGGATAGTAACTATTAAAAAGAAATCATTCAAAAATATAATCCCATTCCAAAACAGTCTAGGATCAGTCAGTAGTTTTAGAGAATAATTATATCAAACTTCCAAAGAATCAAAAAACTCAAGAGATAATTCCTGTGTTTTTGTAAGCTTTTTCACAGCAGGGGAAAAAAGACAACTAGTTTCCCAATTTATTTCCAGTGTTTTTTTTTAATTAAGGAGTATAGTCCTCACTAAATATAATCAAATATTTATATGGGCTAAATTATTGTCCATTTATCCAAAAAGTTATAAAGAATACAAATTGATTTTTAAATTAGCATAACTCTGTTATTAAAACCTAACAAAATAATACAAGAAAAGATTTTACAAATTAATATCACTTACAAATAGAGTCAAATAACAGTATATTAATATTATACTAACATAAAAATTATATAAAATATTTTAATATAATATTTTTAAAAATTGAAATATAATTTATTGTGCTAATAAAGAGTAAAAATACACTGTCTTAATCATTGTTGAGAAAGGCACTGGGTAAACTATATCCCCATAATGTCTGAATTTTGTATAACTTTGTATAGTTTTTTTTTTTTTAAGGCTAATAGTCCATCAAAAGGTTGGTTGTACTATTTCAGGATGACATGATAACTACATGAGCAACGGTTGGTCGCAATGAAAATAAAATGGAAAGGACAGATACAGGAGATATTTCAAAGGAAAACAATAGGACTTAAGGACTGACTGAATAAAGAATGAAGGGGAGAGATGAGGTCAAAGATAAATTTGTCACCAGGAATAATAAAGGGGAGTTTTGTATTCTAGTTCAAAAAGTTTATTTTGCCCATTTAAACCTCTTAACATGGTGGAAGAGACTTTAATAGTCAGATTCTAAACATTCTCAAACGTAGGGGCTCCTGGATGGCTCATTTGGTTAAGCGTCCAGTTCTTGATTTCAGCTCAGGTCATGATCTCAGGGTCATGAGATTGACCCCTGCAGCTGGCTCTGCGCTGGGCCTGGAGCCTATTTGAGATTCTCTCTCCCCCTCTCCTTTTGCTCTCTCCCCCACTCCTCCACTTGCGCAGGCACTCTGCCTCTCTATAAAAAAAAATTTTTTTTTAATGTTCACAAACATTTAAAATGATCACAAACATTTAAAATAAGATCCCTCTACCAGAGCAAAAGATGAAAATGTAGCTAAAACAACCTGATTTCTCATTTACTGTTTTGTGCGCCTCTTAATCTCCCTCACCTATTTCTCCTCCACCTCCCGCTCTGGCAACCATCAGTTTGTTCTCTGTATTTACGAGTCTTCTGGTTTTGCTTGTTTGTTCATTTGTTTTTTTAGATTCCATATATAAGTGAAATCATAATAGTATTTGTCTCTCTCTGTCTGACTTATTTTACTTAGTATAATACCCTCTGGTCCATCCATGTTGTTGAAAATAGCAAGATTTTATTCCTTTTATGGCTGAGTAGTATTGCAGTGTGTGTGTGTGTGTGCGCGTACACATGTATTACATCCTCTTCTTCCATTCACCTGTCAACAGACACTTGTTTGATTCCATGTCTTGGCTGTTGTAAATAATGCTGCAGTAAACACACGGGTGCGTATATCTTTTCAAATTAGTGTTTTTGTTTTCTTTGGGTAAATATCCAGCAGTGGAATTACTTAATTGTATGGTATTTCTATTTTTTAACTTCTTGAGAAACCTCCACACTGTTTTCAAACAGCATGCTGTTTGCTGCACCAAATTATATTCCTGATACAGTTTTATTCTTTTGCATGAAGCTGTCCAGGTTTCACAACACCATTTATTGAAGAGACTGTCTTATCCCCATTGTGTATTCTTGCCTCCTTTGTCATAAATTAATTTACCATATACATGTAGATTTATTTCTGGGCTCTCTATTTTGTTTTATTGATCTATGTGTCTGTTTTTGTGTCAATACCATACTGGTTTGATCTATGTGTCTGTTTTTGTGTCAATACCATATTGGTTTGATTTCTCATTTCTTTGTTGAAATAGAGGTGAATTTTTAATAAGATACCAAGCTATGGAAGTTTATATAATATATTATATAACAGTATATTATTGATATCAAGCTATGGAAGTTTTTATTATTATTAGAGCTTAAAAATAAATACCAAATATTAATGGTACACATAGGATGCCATGTAAATTTCTCAAAATTGCTGCTACCTGGTGCAGAAGGAAGAAGACACTTAAATGTCAGTTTGGTTATGAGAAAAATCCACAGAGCTGACTCATTACCAGATCCATCAGCCACATACTTGGAGCAATAATAATGATTGACCTTGGACAGTATTAACACAATAAAATGTAACAATTCTGATTATCAGAATTTTGGGGGGAATGTGAACATTAGTTAGCTCACCGTGGATGTCAGTTAGCCTGAGTTAGAAATAAGGTTAACTAATGAATCTACGAAATGGAATAAGTTTAAAGTGTTAATGTTTTCCAGTGGCCCAAAAACTTTCAAGCGAATATGGCTTAAAGCGTCTGTCCATAGGGGAAGCTCTGCGCTATGTCTTAAACAGCCAACCAGACACAGAGCTGGCGCTTATGCTGAACTGGCATCTGCATAAAGGAATGACGGTGCCCGACGAACTGGCTATTCAGGCCTTAGAGATCTGCCTGATGGGGAGTGTGTGTAACACTGCAGGGTAAGTGGGGGTTGGGGCCGGGGGGGGGGGGGAGTTAAAGACTTCTTTCAAGAATTACTGCCAGAATTTAAAACCCTCACCTGAAACAAGATTTAAAGCTCTTGTAAAGGGTGTGATCTACTTCTCAAATCTTAGGCCCTGCGTGGTTATATATTTTAATTTTCAGTCAGGCTACAAATTGGCTTGAACACTCCTAGGGCAGGATAGCAAGCTGGCCACTTGCCTTGCCGCGGCAACCCCTGTGCTGTGCCAACAAAGGGGGCCAGTGTGACTTCCAGTGTCTAGCAGACCTCCTCACTGCTCCATGGAATGTTGAAAGAGTGGCCCTCCCCTGTCCCCTAGAAGGTATTGGTCTGATGGAGACACAGTCTCTCACTGGCCCAGCTCTCTGCACAGGGAGCAGTGCCCCTCCCTTAATGCTACATTTGGACCTGAGGGCCCTCTTCAGTTTACAATCCTCTGTTCAACCATTACTCACCCAGGGTAGCCACTGGTCACACCCAGGTGTAAAAGCCAGTGCAGCCTAATGCCCTGCCCTTGAGCCCAGGTCACTGACCTAGAATCCCACTGATTTCCTCAAGCTTGTATTAAAAGGCTTTTAGCCCTTCCCTGCCACTAGTCCTTAATCAAGTCTTAGGACAGTTCTGATTTCCATTATGAAGAGCAGATTCCGGGGTGTCAGATTTTTTTCTCCTAGAGAAGGCCCTGGGAATCCGCAAACTGAGTTTACCTCCTCCCTGGCATGCAGCTTTGCACACAAGGGATCTCTGTGAAGGCAACGGTCTTATTTCACCTTAACATCAGGACAGTGCCCAGTCATCCTGAATTTTTCTAATCTTGAGGGTCACTCAAGCAACCCTTCACAAGCGAAGAAATTGAGCTACTCTCTGTTTTGAAAACCGTGAAACAGAACCATGGGGCTCCCATAACATTCTCTATTAGGTTTGCCTGACTCCATTTAACTTAAAATCCTCCCTATCCTGGAGCTTAGAACTAGGGCCTGGAGACTTTGCTGGCGAACACTGAGTAAGGGGATCCCGTGACTTCCTCTAAACCAGCCCTTCCTGATGACCAGCAGCCAGGAGGCCCAGCTCGCTCTCACCCCAGAGGGAGTTTCCTGACTCTGGCGGCCATTCCTCTCAGAATGTGTGGACACCCTTTATTCCTCCTCTCAGTTTGATAGTTATCCTCTCATTGTCTCAGATTGCTGGACTCGCTAAAGCTCTCTGTCACTTCTGCTCAGAAGCATGACGGCTCCTGATGAGATGATTCCTTCCCAGATATCACAGGTCTCCTCTCCCCAACCGCCCATCTCTCTCCCATCGCCACCCTCCAGCCTTCCCACAGAACTTTCCTAGAAAAGCAAGCTTAGAGCACAGTTGTTTTCCCATATTTGCTGAATCTCTTACTAAAATACTATTTATTGTGCCAGGACCCCATTCTGGTTGCTTTACATACCAGATCTATAAATCTTTAAGATAGCTTGCAAGGTTAAGTATCATTTCCCCCATTTTACTGAAAACTGAGACTCAGAGAGGTCAAACTATTTCTCAGTCTGTGTCTGTCTGCCTCTGAAGCCTGTATTCTTTGCACTGTTTCATGCTTAGGATAAAGGCACCAATTGAATAACACAATGTTCAAAGTCTTACATGTGTTACCTTTTGAGTTCCATCCAAGCCTAGCTCTGTGATGCTAAGTGTATGACTTCAGAGCTGTGTCTCTTCGTACGCCATCCTACATCTGGCTCTTGGGCTGAGTGAGGTTAAAAAAACACGGAGATAAAGAGCACAAAGTGCAAAGAAGATAAGTCAAGTTACAAAAGAAAGAGCAGGAGACTATTCCTAAAGAGATAGACTGGTTCTAGAAGACAGGAAGGAAGTTAGGAGAGAAAAGAAATCTGGAATTATTTTCATGTTTCTCCTTGTTAGTGTTGTCATCGACGGCTACCCTGTAACTAAGTATCAAGTGAGTCTCTTGGAAGCTAGGTCAGTCATCCCCATGGTCATCTTTGAGTTGGATGTGCCTTCCAAGGAGATTTTCAAAAGATTGTTCCTGGAAAAAAAAAAGGAACAAAGGTAATGTATGTGATGAAAGCAACGATAAAGGAATAAACTTTAACCATCCAGAAAAAAAGTGTATTTTTAACAGCTTTTCCCATTCACTCTCTTTCTCTATTAGTTTGCCTTACCCACTGCACAACAGCACACAGATTACAGCTGTCAAAAACTCAAAATACCGCAAAAACATTGATGAGATTAGGAAATATTATCAAGAACAGCATCAGAACTGGTATGTGATTGATGGATTTCACAGCAAATGGTGGGTATGGAATGAAGTCATTAAGAAAGTTCATATGGTGAATAAACATATGCAGATATACCTGGAAAGAATCAAAGCAGGTAAGAAAACATTAAATTGTTCAAATAGAATAAAACGTTAATTGAAAGTCTACACCTGCCTGACTCATGTTACCATGATTCATTCAATTTGAACATTTGTTCCCACAATTGTAATCAGTCTTTGAAGTATTTGGTACTAGCCAATTATTATGGGCATCTATACTGTTCTCATAAACGACTGCCACTACGCTATCATTTATTGAGCTCCTGTGTGAACCTAGCACATAAAAATAATGCCTAACCTCTGACTAGAAGAGTTTATAGTGTTTGGAAAGCCATTTAAGGAGCTAAGTTTCAGAAGTGCTAGTATAGGAGAGTAGTGGGCCATGGAATGACACTTGGCAAAATTCTGTTTATTAATCTAGAATTAAAGCCATTTTTGGTATTTATCTTTTACCAATGTAATGGTATATTTTTATAGATTCGACAATGAATCTATAAAAAGTTATAGATTCAGCAGTGAATCTTCAAAAAGTTAAAATTGAGCATAAAATGGCTTTTAATATATATATTTGGAATCCATGAAAGAAAATGTTTGATTATATATTCCTATAAGTTTCTTGACTTTTCTCTAAAAAATACATAAAATAGAAGGAAAGTTGTCTATATATGATATCTCTAAAAAGAGTGACGACTCTAGAGGATTGAGCTGTAGGGTTCTCACAGACATCTGGTGAGTGACTTTGCTGAACTACGGGAATACAGAGAAGATATAATGAGGTATGAGAGCAATGCGACCAAGAGAATCTTATACAAGGAAGAATTTCGTGAGGATTCTGCATCATTAAATCCTGATTAGCTTCATTATTTGGGTATAACCAGTACCTCTGGTTCCTATTTGTCTGCAGACTAGGAATTTGTTTTCACCTGAGGATTACAAGGCATGACAAGTACAAGGAAAAAAGAATTGAGTTTTTAGAAACCTACTCGCAATAAGTTTGGAAAGCATTGCGCTTGTAAAACCTTCCATGGCAGACTTCGAAAGCAAACTTGTGCGTCATTCATCTTTTTGTTACCCTATTTCATCCTCCCTACCATAGACTGAGTTCCCTGGAAACAGACTCAAGATTAAATAAGATCAAAAGTTATCTGCAGAAGCTTTATCAGAAAGTATTCTCAGGATTTGAGTTGCCACATTTAGCAACCAAAAATACAGGATGCCCAGTTAAATTTGAATTTCAGATAAATAACAAATAAGTTTTTAGTCTAAGTATGTCCCAAATATTGCATGGGACATACTTAGACTAAAAATTCTTCATTATTAATCTGATATTTAAACTCACTGGGCGTCCTGTGTGTTAATCAGAAAATATACCTATGGGGAATGAGGACCATAAAATTGGACAGAGGAAGAAACTGACCTGCCCTGTGGTGGAAAGGAAAGCTTCAGCAGATCTAATAGGGAAGCCCTGGAACTAGGATGGGCCTTCAGAATTTCCCAACTGACGGGAGGAGCCAGGCTCTATATCCATTGGCCGGCCATTGACCACAGGTACTCTGGGAGAGGGTTAACCAGTGACAGATGGGCAATTCCCAGCGCACGTGAGACCCATCAGCACTGGCGGACGGCAGCATCGGCCCTGAAGAGGGATCTGGATGAGGCGCCATGGTACCCACTTCATTATTCCATGAACACTTGCCTCTGCCTTGAGTAGTTAAATCTAACAGAAGTCAACTTTATTGATCTTCTGCTTTAACTTCCACCTAATAATTGAGCCTGTACCTGATTGTTTAAATTTAGTTTTGACTTTTTTTTTGGTTTTGTTTTCATTCCACACTTCCTTGTATGCTATTCAAATGATCCTCTCCCTATCAGAAGGCCAAAGTTTACTCTGATTAATGAGATGGAACAAGGTCAGCGCTAGAAGATTAAAGAGATTCCTCCTCATTCTGCCACATTCCAGATTAAGATATATGGACACTGCCAGATATCATCAGGAATACAAAAGAAGAGATATTTGAGTGTCTTTATCTCTTTAAGGCTTAAACCATGTATGTGATTCTAAATTACCCTGTCACTAAAACTGTCAGGATTGGTGAGATTCAGCACATCTGAGCTAAAGGACAGCTAGGATTGTAATACTGTAGTACCATATAGTATAATATTATAGCACTATATAATACTATATACTTTAATAATAAAACATTATTATACCATAGTACAGTGCATTATAATACTCCAGAATAATATTACGGCACTATAATATTATAGTAGTGTCATATTCTTGGTAGGGATGGAATATTAGGGTTTCTTATCTTTTTCATCTGTGTCAAAAACAACAGATGGGATAGCATATTAGTTTATGCTGCATAACAAATTATGCAAATTCATAAAAAAATCAAAACTTAGCAGCTTAAAATACACACACACACACACACACACAATTTCTCTGGGTCAGGAATCGAGTCACAGTTTAACAGGATTCTCTGCTTCAGGAACTCTCACAACCATAATCAAGGTATTGTCCAGGATTATTACCTCATCTGAAAGCCTGACTCAGAAGGAACCTATTATCACACTTATTCATGTATTGTTGACAAGATTTCGTTCCTTGAGGGATGTTGGATTGAGGGCCTCAGTTTCTTGCTAGCTGTGGGGCACAGACCACTTTCAGTTCCTTCCCATATAGACCTTTGTAACCTGGCACCTTCGTTCTAGCAAATGAACAAGCTGTGAAGGCAAGAAAGTGCCAACAAAGCAAAAGTCATGGGTTTTCGTAATTGTCTTAGTTTGCTAAGCCTGCTGTGAGGAAGTACTACAAACTGGGTGGCTTAAACATGAAAAAATTATTCTCTCATTGGTTCTGGAGGCTAGAAGCTCAAAATCAAGGTGTTACAAAGGTCATATTCTCCCTGAAGTCTCTAAGGGAGAATCTGTTCCATGTTCTTCTCTTAGCCTCCAGTTTTGCCAGCAATCCTCTGCATTCTTTGGCTTGTAGACCATTACTCGAAGCCTGAGGATCAATTTATATGTTTACATTGTCACATTACAAGCTCTGATTTATGATTCATAATTTTGTAGTTAATTTAAGACCTGTCTAGGCATAATAATAATTTTTAAAGACAAAACTTATCAATAGTGAAAGGGACCAATAACAAAATGTATTAAGGGTCAAAATTTACTCATTATAACTAAGATGTATGAAAAAAATTTTCATTTTCTGTAGCATGTCTTATTTCTTCAGAATCCCCATGCTGGTGCAGTACTGGGGAGAAAACTCTTAAACTCGTTCACTGAAGGACCTTGGGATCTTCCTTTTTAAATAGATTCTTTGGGGTAAACCTAGTCACTTTTGGAAAAACATTTCTTCCCTTCTCTCGTGTGCCATCTGGGCACAGTAACATCATGTCCACAAATTATTCGTACTTTTTGAAATATACCTCATAGAAAAATTTAAAATAGGTAGCAAATTTATATGTGTGTCTAAGTGGGTCTGCAGACAGGCATATAACATATATTTACATACACATACATATATATGGTTTATAACATATATATAATTTATAATAGATAAGAATTAAAACGAACCAAAACATTCATCAACAGATAAATGGCTAAGTGAACTATACGTATATTCTTACAAGGAATACTATGTGTCAGTTAAAAAAGAATTAGGTAAATCATATAAACTGACATGGAAAGATGTCAAAGACCATATAACTGATAGAAGTTGCAGAATAATGTTTACAGCATAGTGGCAAAAGCATGCTATATGCAAAAAATAATTTTGTATATGCAAGTGTATATATAGAAAGAAGTCCAAAAAAGATACAAATCAACAGTGATTACTCTCAGGAAGGATGATGAATTGAGAGGATGAAGGTGTGAAGAGAAACTTTTACTTTTCTGTTGTTTGGAATTTTACAATGTATATGCATTTGTATCGTGTGTGTGTGTGTGTGTGTGTGTGCTTGAAATCATTTTAATTTCTAAAATCACTGTGTTTTCTATGAAAAGATATACACATACATAAAACAGTGACTCTGTTACTGATAGGAAAAGCTGCCTGCATTGACAAGTTATGTATCACACCTCAAGAACTGATTTCTCGCCTTGGCGAATTTGGACAGTTCTGCCCTATCAGCCTGGCAGAATCACGTGAACTCGTCGATTGCTCTGTAACTGACTCATTGGAATTTGCCGCCGAGTTCAGAGGGCACTATTATAAAATGAGTTCTCAGGAAAATCTGAATGTAAGTTTGTTCCTAATGCCACATATTTACCAGGGAAAGAAAATGCCTGTCTTGGAATTCATCCAATAGGAACGGGTGGGGGTGCCTGGGTGGCTCAGTGGGTTAAAGCTTCTGCCTTCAGCTCAGGTCATGATCCCAGGGACCTGGGATGGAGCCCCACGTTGGGCTTTCTGCTCGGTGGGGAGCCTGCTTCCCTTCCTCTCTCTCTGCCTACCTCTCTGCCTACTTGTGATCTCTAGCTGTCAAATAAATAAATAAAAATTAAAAAAAAAATAGGAAGGGGTGGGGGTGCAGCTGGGAACACCAAGGAACTGTGGACCAGGAGTCCCATTATTGGAAACTATGGCGTTAGGACCAATGAGGCAACTTGTAGGCCAGTCCTGAGGATGCACCCCCAGATATATTTTGGAACAGTGGAAGTTCAGAGTCAGTGATGGGCCCTCAGCTGAACAGCTAGGGAAGGCCAATGGCTATTCCCACCAATGGAGGGGATGCTGAGCATAGGGACTCAGCCCACGGTGGGGCATCCAGGGGATTGAGGTCCTACAGTGCAGAAGGGAAGTCACAGGAGAAATGAAGCAAGATCTCACCTATGTCTCTCCTGTGCTTTAAAATGTTTCCATCACTCGGGTTCCTGTATACCTGTACAGTATATTTCTGTTTAATGCAACAGAACACACGTCCGTTCTAACAGGATGTCTGTAATTTGTGAAGATAAAGGTTCGTGGCCAAAAACTAATCAGATGCCTCTGAACATTTTACTCTCCTCTAAAGAGGTAGAATTTTTTAAATCACTTTATTAAGGAGGCATTTATTTCTTCCTGCGTATATAAATGGCATTCACAGAATTTTAAAACTGGAGGTGCCATTGGAGATCATGCATCCAGTCTGCCCCCTCCGTGGTTCAGAGAGCAGACTGAAGCTAGAGAGAGGACTCCCCCGCCAAACAGCCCCAGCGAGCTCCTGGTCCCGCAGAACCAGAAGACCGGCCAGCGAGTGATGGGTGCGCCCCCAGTGCCTGGCAACAGAGCACAAGCTCCAGAAATATTGCACATGTGAATTAGCGAGTGAGTGAGTGAGTAAATAGTGAGAGAGATCAGGAGAGAGCCCTTGGATGTCATCACTTGGGACCATTACTCTAAGGATGGTCCTTCCCGCCAGGAGGGAGTTACTACAGAGCAGAGAGCCTCTGGGAGCTGGGTTGCTGCTGCAAATGGAGAGTAGCAGGAGAGCCCCCCAGGGTGTTTGACTGGCAGAGGACTCCAGTTTTGAATGGTCTTATTGCTGTAATCGTTTCCTGCAGAAATTTTTGGAGAATCCAGAATTGTATGTGCCTCCGTTAGCCCCTCATTCACTGCCACCTGCTGACATGATCCCCAAAAGGCTGACACTGTCAGAACTGAAGAGCCGATTCCCCAAGTGTGCGGAGCTGCAGGGCTACTGTCCGGTGACCTATCAGGACGGCAACCACAGGCAGGTCCTTGCCCCCGGGGGAAAGGAGGGTGGCATCTCTACTCAGAATAGGCAGTTCCCGTAACAGTCATAACATCTGGGTCAAAAGGTCACTATTATTTAACTGGAAAATGCTTTATTTCTTCCTTGAGTTACATAGACAGAAAATGAAACATTTTTGACACTTTATTTATACAGTACCATGCATTAATTATACAATATTTTTCTTCTTATCTTTCAGATATGAGGCCCTTGTACCTGGTAACATTAAATTTGCTTTGGAGTATCGTGATCGTATATATATTTGTGAGACTAGAGAAAAACTTGAGAAATTTTTGAGGTGAGACTACTCACCAAGTTACCAATGTTGAATATCTTCTGTGTTCAATGCATCATGCTGGGGTGTGTGTGTGTGCATAAATATATTTGTGTGTATTGACACACGTACACAACATATACACATACATGCATGCGTAATGATGACTGAGAAGTGGTTCTTGCTGTCCCAAAGCCTGAGGCTCTGAGGTATGTTGGACTTTACACACCTGTTTACAGCAGAATGCAATGGCACTTAGGGTGGTGAAATGCCAGGGGTTCTGGTAACATGTAGCCCCAAAGTCCGACTGAATAGTCTGTTGGAGTAAGGCTTGAGTGGGGAGTGGGAATTGGATAGATGAAGGGAAAGAGGGACATGTTCCAAGCAGAGAGACCTACAAACAAACCTCACCCAGGGGAATCCCAGCACGGCAAGAAACTCAGCACGGCTAGGCATGATGTAGAGGGAAGGAAAAGGACTGAGAGGTGAGGCTGGAGATGGTAGCAGGGCCAGAGGGGGAAGGTCAGATAAAATCATAAGGTATTAGAACTTGACCCAAAAGGCAGTATGAATACATTAACTGGTTTTGCATATTATATTCAAATTTGCTTTGGGAACAGACTATCATTGGAGTGTTGAATGGATTGGAGGCAGGAATACCAGTGTTGAGGCTGTTAGAATGATCCTGCCCAAAATAATACAGCACGTCTGAGGTCACCCATGAAGACTAGTGTGGGGAAAGCAGTGGGCTTAGGACCAAGCTCTGAGAAACGTCAACAAATGTGAGGAGAAGAGCTTGTAAGGAGAATGATCAAGAACCTACAGAGTGGCAAAGGAGAGCCAGGTCGGGGAGGCTCTGGGAGGGGGGGACGAGAAAAGGTCTCAGGGAGCTGGGGGCGGTAGCCCTGCGCTGGAGGATGCCAGCAGTGGCCAACAAGCTTAAACACAGTTTAGAGGTCAAGCAAGAGAAGGACTGAAAATTGTGTCAGAGTTCGGTTGTAACAGGTCATCGGTGAACCTGGCAGGAATGGTTTCAGTAGAGTGAGCTGAGTGGAAGGTAACTACAGTAGCCACTGAGGAAAGGAAGACCTTGTGGAGCCCAGAGATCACACACACAGAGGTTACCTACAGAGGGTGAAGCCCCTGGGGGAAGCCGGCTGGGTGTGAGAGCACAGGGCATGGTGGGGTCTGCGGCAGACAGGCCAACGGGCAGGCCCCAAGTAAGGAGAGCATCGTGCCAGATGTTTCTGTCTCACAAGGTGAAAACCAGATTTCTTTTTCTTTTTAAACCAAATCGTTCTTTTTGTTGTTGTTAATGTTCTTGACTGATCTAAATTTCTGAAAATACTGTGTGGATCAGATGGGATGGAATTTGTGCAGTAGTGTGTTACTTCTACTAAAGCTCACGGTTTGAAGAAGTTCAAAAAGAAAAGACACTAGTTGCTAGAAGTGAATTAGGATGGAAGGAGTGAAGGTTGTTTTTCTTTTTCCTTTTTTTTCCAATGAGGAAGCTAGGAGCGCATTTAAATGCAGGGGAATGGGGAGGATCCAATAAAGAAGGAAATGCAGAAGGGGAGAGAGAGAAATTACTCTAGAGAGGCTGGGGGGAGAGGGATCCAAAGTGGGGCGGAGAGTGGGGAGAGGGTGGAGGCAGCTCTGAGGGGAGGTTAGCTCCCCCCATAGAAAGAGGAAGTGTGTGCGGCTCTGCCTGTGGTGAGCAGTTGAGGAAGTGTGTAGAACACGGCATCTGTGTCAAGGGTTCCCTGGGAGTCAGGAGGATGCAGAGAACAAAGCCTATCATTGCTGTGAAAAACAAGAAAAGTGAGGCATAAGTGAGCAGCCCTGGGGACCAGGTAAAGCGGCGGGTCACAGCTCGCTAGCGGCCACCATCTTCTCGCTTGTCACATTCCCTCCAGGGGAGAAAAGCAGCTGGTGAACTTGAGCTCTTAGTCCCCTCTGACACATCCCCATTCCTGTGTACTCACGGGGACTGCGCGTGAGCATCCGTCTGACCAACTCTGTGTTCTCAGGTTGCCAGAGAAATACTGGAGCCAGAAGCTTCCGTACAAACTGCCCCCGTTGAAGGAGCCCATCCATCTCACGAGCCTTCCTTTGCCTGGATATCTGGAACAGGTTCGGGTCCGTGATTGTCTGTGTACATACATTAGTAGAGTACAATGATCTCTTTTTTTTTAACAATAATTTTTTTTTTTTTTTTTTTTTTTTGGTAACACTGAAATTCAAGGCAGAGTTTTCTGACTTGAAGCTGCAAATCCCCTCTGAACCTATTTTGGTTTTGGGTGGCTGGGAAAATAAGAAATGAGAAAACCTCCTGCTTCTCTAGCGCATTTCCAGATATCTGCAACAAAGCGGAGAGAGGGGAGATTGTCATGAAATTGTTTACATCTGACTTGTGGTTAGATTCTTACTTTGAATTTCAGGGTCTGTAACACTTTTGAATTTGAAAGGTTCAGTCTCTGAGAGCTTTGCTCACTGCTCCGAAGCGTTGAGTTGCCGTACCACCACCGCAGCCGAACCACCCAAGTCATATTTTGCCACAAATCTAGGGGCAAATGCCCCCAAAGCTACTCGAGTCACATTTTATTTATCTAAATATAAATCTTTTTTTTTTAAAGATTTTATTTATTCATTTGCCAGAGACAGAGGGAGAGAGAGCGAGCGAGCACAGGCAGACAGAGAGGCAGGCAGAGGCAGAGGGAGAAGCAGGCTCCCTGCCGAGCAAGGAGCCCGATGTGGGACTCGATCCCAGGACCCCGGGATCATGACCCGAGCCGAAGGCAGCTGCTCAACCAACTGAGCCACCCAGGCGTCCCTAAATATAAATCTTTTTAAACACAATAAAACTTAGCTGTAATCAACCACTATTTTTAAAGTTCTTTCAAATTTTTCTATAAAATTAATGCCTGGGGCACAATTTCATACCTTACTCAGAAACTTTTAAACACTTCCTTTTTTTTGGCTTGCCTAGGTGGTAAGCCTTCAGTCTGGTTTAATATGGAAAGGCAAGATGAAGCTCACCAGAGAGGAGTATTCTCATAAAAGGCCACGTTTCATCAGGAGGGCCTTGCCTCTTCTTTGCCCGCACAGGGCTCCAGAATCTTTGCTGTGGTGACCGACAGCGGTGGTCTCTGGAATTTCTTGCAGGTGGTCAAGGGCCCTGACAGCAGAGGCAGTCTGGCCAGTTCTGGAAGTAGAAAATGGGCCAAGACAAATCGAAGCCTAGGGACCCCTTCCTTCCTTAATATTTTGTTATGGAAAATGTCAAATGTAAAAACAGAAAGAATTGTGTAATGAGGCAAGCGCCTCTATCAGCCACCTGCCATTCAGCCAATTTGTAATTTTCAGTCTTTGTAATCAAAAGTACTTTGTGTTCCTTTCCACGTTGGTTAAGTGGTCATAGAACCACCTTATAAGCCCCATCCCCGATGCCAAAGAATAACCTCTTTATCTATTTGCCACTAAGAGAAGAAGCCAAACTCACATATGCCTGTGGTCTACATTGTGCCGCCTACAGGGTATTGCAACCTCACTGATTAAAGCAATGAATGCCGCAGGGTGCTTAAAGCCCAAATTCCCCTTCTTGAGTGTAAAGAGATCTGCACTACTGTATATAGCATTTCACCTAAAAGGTATGTCCTCTTTAATGAGATGCTACTCAGAACTAATTTTCCATTATTTGGGTATGCCGTAAATATATAGAATTGTTGAGCTGAGTCAGCTGCCTGCATTAGTGTGTGTGTTTCTGTGTTGACAGCAAATACTTTACTGAAAATATCAGATTTGAGTTTCTAGCCTTTAAAGCAAGGACTACGAGTAATACAATCGGCTTTCAATAATCCATGCCAGAGAGGACGGTGAATAGAGGCATTTATGATCTAAAATGGAATAATCCTTAAATCTTACTTGGGATTTGGATATCTTCTCAGCGATAGCTGTGCAACAATCTCACACACAAAGTTCTCTTTCTTTTCAATTTAGTGATTCACTAACCTAACAGAAAACATTCAGTTCTCTGACATTTTCTACAGCCTTCAATCCCCAAAGTTCTGAATATTCAAGAAGGAAGTATAAGAAGAAGTTGGAGCAGTTTGTGGAGAGATGTGAACTCATCACATACCTGGGTGCCAAGATGACCAGAAAATACAAGGAACCTCAGTTTAGAGCCATTGACTTTGATCATAAATTACAGACCTTTCTCTCCCTTAGAAATATAGACCCAGTTAATGGATAGTTTGCTTGGGCAATTGCAACCAGGACGTCAAGAGTTATCTGAAAGGGGTAGAAGGAAATAGGTTGAAAATCTGGCCCTGTCTGCCGTACTTTTTCCCTTCTGAGTGCTACACGTGGCTGCGAGCCCTCAAAAGCTCTACCGGCCTGAAAGAAGTGCTCTTCTGGAAGCATACGTCTTGACATAATTTAAAAATGTATTTCTATTTGCCAGAACATTCATTCTTTAATGACATAGTTATTCCATTTAGAATATTTAGGTAACTTATTTTACTTAATAAATCTATTGTTCAATTTCCATTTTAACATTTTCAGCCTCTGTTAAAGAAAATTACTCAGTAAATGTTAGAAATCTTCAAGAAATAAATAAATTAACATTCATATAAATAAAATAGAAACATTGGTTACACTTTCAACATAAGGAGCTGTTTGTAAACTTCATGAACCTAAAACATTTTATCATTTTCCTAACAAAATAAATGCAATTAAGATAACTGAATGGCTGCCTCTTTTCTTTTTCTTAAATATTCAAGGAGCAAGCTTTATACATTATTTGTAATTAGAAATCACCGGGAGTTTTGAGAAGGATGAATCTGGAGTCTTATCACTATCCAGAAGTATATATGTTAGAGGAAAACTCACTAAATTGCATTTGAATGAGATTTTAAAAATATTATCAATTTTTCAACAGCAGTATATGAAATGTAGAATATGAAATAGCAAGATTGGCTCTTCAAAAAATAAAAAATACAACCACTAATTGTGTGATCTTGGGTAAATCTGTTTCTCTGAGCCTTTGTTTTTTAACCTCTAAAATGAGTTAGTTCATCTTTTTCCAGCTTAATGAGGTTAACTGACAAGATTTTATATATATATATATATATATATATATTTAAAATGTACAACATGGTGATTTTGATACAGGTATGCATTGTGAAATACGTCCCACAATCAAGTTAATTAACTCATTCATCCCCTCACATAGTTACTTTGTGTGTGTCTCTATGTGTGTGTAATGAGAACCCTAAGAGCCACTCTGTTAGCAAAATTTTAGTATACAGTACAGTATTATCAACTATAGTCACCATACTGTACATTGATCCTCAGATTTTATTCATATAATTGAAAGTTTGTACCTTTTGTCAAATATCTCCCAGTTCTCCTACCGCCCAGCCCTTGGCAACCACCTTTCTACTTACTTTTCTTCTAATGAGCCTGAACTTTTTGGTATCATGTATTCCACAAATACATGATACCATTCAGTATTTGTCCTTCTCTGTCCAGCTAGCTTGTCGCACTTAGCACAATATCCTTCAGGTTCATCCATGTTGTCTTCGATCCTACAATTTCAATAATGTTATTTAAAAACTAGAAGGCTGTCCTATATGTTTTTGTATAATATATTTTCATAACAAAATATGTTGAAACAAAAGAAAAAATAAGAATTGAGATTCTAACCACAGAGTGAAAGACATTACAGGAATTAACTAACGTGTATTTACCACATGTGAGCCAGGCATGGTGAAGTCTGCTCAGTCTATACCAGCACAGATATATTTATGAGGACCTCTCTCAGTCCAGGGTAAGAAATAAAAATGTAAACAGATACACATCACCCCTACAAAATGCAGGAGATATGGGGCCTAGAAATTGCAGCACTACTGAATTAGTCTTATAAAATCTCTATAAAGTGTGGGTCCCTATAAAGATGCCCTATTCGCACTGAACATTGTCAATTACTCTTCTGTGCCCCTCAAATACATTTAAGTCACAAGCTTTGGACTATAGTTTCCACCTGCTGCAGTTATCAGTCAACTGTCACAGCCTGCAATGATGTTTTTGATGCCCTTCATAATGTCAAAGGACATCTACCAACTGCTAGTTGCTAGATTACTGTGACCCTCTCGTTCCTTCAGACTCTAGCTGGGTTCTCCATTGGCCCAATTCACCCAGAAGCCAATAGGTACTGGTCTTTGTTGAAGTCTTTGCAGCTTCCAGGGCGAAAAGATGGGGAAGAAGGGTGGAGATTAAATTCGGAGGGGATAAAGAAAAAACCTGGTTAGCCTCTTCTGCATCAATATTCACTCTGTAAGTGATCTTACAAGAATTTACAATCTATATTCTGATAATTCTAATATTAATACCCCAAATTCTGTTCTCACCTCTGAATTCCAGATTCCTGTCTACATATACCTACTGTATATCTTTACTTGGTTATCTGGTTGACATCTCAAATTTAATATGCTCACCCCGTACCTGTTATTCACCCAGCTTCTCTCTCTCCAGTTTTCTCCCAAATTATTTCATGGTAATAATGTACACTCAGTTGATATGGTCCCAAACCTAGGGATGAAACTGGATTGCATTCTCTCCTTCACTCCCCACATCCAGTCTTTCAGCAAGTCCTGTCAAAGGTTACCTCCAAAATATACCATGAGTCTGGGCTCTTCTCATGTTTTGTACTGCTCTCACCTACTTTCCATGCTTCTGCTCATGTTCCTCTAGTATCAACTTTCCATCCAGCACCTGGAGCAGTCTTTAAATATATAAATCAGATTTCATCATTCTCTCTTCAAAATCTTCCGATGGCTTCCTACTTCAGTTAAAATAAAATCTAAACTCTCTACTCTTGTCAGATGTGCGATTGATTTTATATATCAACTTGGAGGGTTTTTTGGATGAGATTCAAATGTAAATCAGTGAACTGAGACTAAGAATGACCTCCATAATGTGGGTGGGCCCTATCTAATTAGTTGAAGGCCCGAATAAAACAAACAGGGCAACCTCCTTGAGTAAAGGTAATTCTCCAGCAGACTGCCTTCAGACTTTATTTGCACCATCAACTCTTCCGACTCTCAAGCCTGTCAACTAACACTGCAGATTTTAGACTTCCCAACCTCTATTATCATTGAGCCAATTCCTTCAAATATCCTTCAAATAAACGCAAATCTCTCTACATAACACATTGGTTCTGTTTATTCTTGAGAACTCTGGCTAACATAGCGTAAATCACCTTGCTTGATCTAGTCCTGCCTCACTTTCAGTATCTTCTCCATTCTTTTATCTGTTCCCTCCTTCTTTTGGATTAAGTAGGGCCTCTTAATTTCATCTCCTCTGAAGGTTTTTAAAGTTATGCACTCTTTCTATCCATTGAATAGCTATCACTTCTCTTAATATTATGCTTAGTCTGAAGATAAACAGTGCCTCTATCTTTGAAACACTTAATACTATTCATCAGTTTGCCATCTCGAATGTTATTTTATTCAGTTTTTCAGACCTAGTTTATTATCCAAATTCAACATTTTCTTTTCATAATCCATGTTTATAAAGATTTCCCTCATGTTTGCTATTTTTCTCTCTGTCACCTCCTTCCTATATCTCAGACTTTCCTTGTAGGGTTATTTTCCTTCCTATAGTAGGGTTTTGTTAGAGGTTAATACTTTCAAATTTGTTTGTCCAAAACTGTTTTGTTGTTGTCCTTGTTCCTTATGATAGTTTTATGGTATAAAAAAATATAAATAGACAATCTCAAAAAGGCTATATCTATTTAAAAATTGAATCAATAAATAATAACCTTCCAAAATGGGAAGCACCAGGCCCAGGTCCTCCATGGGTAAATTTTATGAAACATTTAAGGAAGAAATTATACCATTTCTCTACAAAATCTCTATCTCTCTATCAATCTCTTTCAGAAGATAGAATCAGAGGGAATACATTCTAATTCATTCTTTGAGGATACCACTGCCCTAATACCCTAATATCAAAACTAGACAAAGACATTACAAGAAAAGAAAACTACAGACCAACAGCTCTCATAAACATGGAGGTAAAAACCCTACACAAAATATTAGCAAATTGAATCCAGTAAGTATAGAAAGAATTATACACCACAACCGAGGAATTTATCCCAGTTATGCAAGGCTGGTTACACCTTCAAAAATCAATTAACGTAATCCACCACATTAATAGGTTAAAGAAAAATTACACGGTCATATCAATAGATGCAGAAAAAGCATTTGACAAAATCCAACACTCATTCATACTAGAAACACTCACTGAACTAGGAATAGAAGAGAGCTTCAACTTGATAGATCATTTACAAAGACCTGAAGCTTACACCATATTTAATGGTGAGAAACTAGAAGCTTCCCCACTAGGAGCAAAAATAAAGATGTTTCCTCTCACCACTCTTCCTCAACATTATACTGGAAGTCCTAACTAATGCAGTAATACAAGAAAAGGAAGTAAAAGTTATACTAGTTGAGAAGGAAGAAATAAAAATTCCTTTGTTCACAGATGGCATGATCACCTACGCAGAAAATACAAGGAAACAACCAAAAAAACCTGGAATTAATAAGTGTTACAACAAGGTTACAGTAAACAATGTTAATATATAAAAGTCAATCATTTTCATATATGCCAGCAATGAACAAATGAAATTTGAAACTGAAAACACAATACCATTTATATTAGCACCCAAATAAAATACTTAGGTATAAATCTAATAAAATATGTATAATATGTATATGAGGAAAACTTTAAAACTCTGTTGACTGAAATAAAAAAAAACTAACTTAAATGCAGAGGTATTCCATGTTCACAGGAAGACTCAATATTGTCAAGATCTCAGTCCTCCCAACTTGATCTGCATATTCAACGCAATCCCAATAAAAATCCCAGTTAGTTATGTTGTGAATACCAACAAATTGATTCTGAAGTTTATATAGAGAGGCAAAAGACCTGGAATAGCCAGCATAATATTGAAGGAAAAGAACAGAGCCAGAGGACTGACACCACTCAACTTCAAGATTTTTTATAGGGCTTCAATAATCAAGACAGTGTCATTTTGGCAAAAGAATTGACAAGTAGATCAGTGGAACGGAAAAGAGAACCCACATAATTATATATACCCAACTGATCTTTGACAAACGAGCAAAGATGGTCTTTCCAACAAATGGTGCTGGACATCCACATGAAAAAAAAATGAATCTAGACACATATTTTTACACCCTTCATAAAATCATCCCAAAATGGATCACAGATCAAAATGTAAAATGCAAAACTATAAAATCCCTAGAAGATAACACAGGAGATACAGGAGAACCTAGATGATCTTGAATAAGGCAATGACTTTTTAGATACAACACCAAAAGCATGATCCATGAAAGAAATGATTGATAAACAGGACTTCATTAAAATGAAAAACTTCTGCTCTGCCAAAACCCAGTCAAAATAATAAGAGGACAAACCTCAGACTGGGAGAAAATACTTGCAAAAATATATATCTGATTAAAAACTGTTATTCAAAATATACAAAGGACTCTTAAAACTCAATAATGAGAAAACAAATAACCCAGTCTAAAAATGAGTAACAGACCCGAATAGACAATACACCGAGAAGATATGCAGATGGAAATATGCACATGAAAAGGTGCTCCACATTTCCTTGGGGAAATGCAAATTAAAACAATGAGATATCATTACACACCTGTTAGAACAGCCAAGATCCAGAACACTGACAAATATCAAATGCCGAAAAGGGTGTGGAATAATGAGAATTCTGTTCATCGCTGGTAGGAATGCAAAACACTACAGTCGCTTTGGGAGACAGTTTGGCAGCTGATTACAAAACTCAACAGCTAAACGTACTCTTACCATATGAGCCAGCAACAGCATTCCTTGATATTTACCCCAAAGAGCTGAAACTTATGTCCTCACAATGATGCTGGAGGTTATCACTCCACTCAAGACTTCCTGCTTCCACTGTTGCTGTGGAGAACTCAGCTGTCAGTTAACTGGGTTTCTTTGATAGGTAATTAGTATTTTCTTTCTACATCCTTTTAAGATCTCTTTATCTCGATGTTCTGCACTTTGACAACTAGATACAAGGTATCTAGTTGTGAATTTTTGTTTGTTTAGCCTTCTTGGAATCTGTTATGTTTCCCAAATCTGAAGACTTGTGTTTTGCACCAATTTCAGAAAATTCTCATCAGCATCTTTAAATATTGTTTCTCTCTCATTCTCACTAATCTTTCTATCTGGAATCCCAATCAGATTATATGACAAATCATTCTTATTCTGTTCTCTGTGTCCCTTGACCTCCCTTACATACTTTCCATCTCCTTTTTTTCAGACAGGCTTTCTAGGTAATATTTTTAGATTTACCTTTTAGGTACATCAACTTCATCTGTTTAATCTGTCCATGGAGTTTTGTGTGTGGTTATGTATAAACGTTATTGAACTATTATCCATTGATTTTTAAATTTCATTGATTCCATTTTAACTTCTGGAAGGACTTTCCAAGTAGTGGTTCTTTTTAAAATTCTGAGTGGTTACAAATTTTTGGAGGAGACTTGTCCTTCTCACCTCGAGCCAAGACCAAGAAAGATATGTTTCTTGCTATCTCCCTTTGCCAGGAGGCAGATTTGTTTATTTTCCCTAGACCACCCTTTCATGGAGATTGTAGCCCTTCTGAGGGGTCTGCTTTCTGCAGAAGGGTCTCTGTTCGGACTCCCTACCGCATACACATCAAAGACATTGTCTTCTGGTCCCAGTTTACCCATTAAAACCTAAGCCTCTAGCTTCTGGTTTCACTAAACACCATGGCTAAGGATTTCCGTGGCTCCAAAGCTAGTTTACTACTCTGACTTCAATTCCATTTTTCAGCCCTTTACTTTCCTTTAAATTCTGTTACGCATTTTCTGCTGTCATTTCTAGCTATCCCATAGTGGAAGTGTTCTTCATAATTGTCATAAAAGGCTTTCATAACTTCCCGTATTGTCAGAATCAGACATCTTTTCCAATGAAGATTGTCAGATAAAACAGAATGCTCAGTTAAATCTGAACTTTAGATGATCATATAACATACGTTATTTTAGTATAAGAATGCCCATGCTATAGGGGGCGTCTGGGTGGCTCAGTGGGTTAGAGCCTCTGCCTTCGGCTCAGGTCATGACCTCAGGGTCCTGGATCGAGCCCCGCATCCGGCTCTCTGCTCCGCAGGGAGCCTGCTTCCTCCTCTCTCTCTGTCTGCCTCTCTGCCTACTTGTGATCTCTGTCAAATAAATAAATAAAATCTTAAAAAAAAAAAAAAAAAAGAATGCCCATGCTATATTATTCATTATTTATCTGAAGTTCAAGTTTTGCTGCATGTCCCATGTTTTTATTTGCAAAATCTGGCAACCTTCCTTCTGATCTCCTCCCCCCTCTTTGTGCTCCCAGCCACAGGCCTTTCTGTCGCTCAGAATCAGCAAGCTCACTTCCAGTCTCAGAGCCTTTATACTTGCTTTTCCCTTACCTGGAACATTCTTAACCCAGACCTCCACAAAGCAGGCTCCATATTATGGAGCTCTTAGCTCAATGTCACCCTACTCCCTCCACTTGCCCTGTCAATCTTTATCATCATTATAAAGCTTAACACTTTCTGAAATTACATGATCTGTTCACTTGTGTTTTTGTGTCCTTTCTCTTCTTTGTAGAGTTTAAGGCTCACGAGGGCAAGGGCCTTGTTAGTTGCTGCATCCCTAGCACCTGACACAGAGCCTGGTACTTAGTAGGCACTGAATAAATATTTGTTGCATGAATAACTGGCACCCCAAAACCTGTTCTGCAGGATGTAAAGTTATGAAGATCAGAAGGAGGTAGAACAGCCGGCTATAACCAAAGAGAACAAAAACAAATATGTCAAGAAAAGTCAATATGGATCTTAAACGAAACTGCCTTGAAGAAAGGACTGATCTCGGCGGTGAGTGGCAGACGCTGGGAGATCCCCCAGACCCACCACCTATCACGGAGCTTGAGCCGTAGTGAGCAGGGACTGAAACAGAGAGTGGAAGTGCCTGGTTTAACTGGGCTCTGATCTTCAGCTGGCTTGAGGACCTGCATTAGACCAATGTTTTTCCTGCAGTTCTGTGGCAGTGAGAAACAATGGGGTAGCTGACCCCTCACTCACTTTTCTACTGACGTAGAAGTCAGGCAGGGCACACTCGGATCCCGCTTGGATCCCCATAAACCCTGGGATTTAGAGGCAATTCAAGACAAAGGGAAAACTTCAGAAAAGGGGCTAATTTAATACAAACTAGTGAAATTTTAAAAGAACCAGGCTGGTAAATCACATCTTCAGTTTCAAAATCTTGGAGGCTGGGGCGCCTGGGTGGCTCAGTCGGTTAAGCGTCTGCCTTTGGCTCAGGTCATGATCCCCGGATCCTGGGATAGAGCCCCACATCGGGCTCCCTACTTAGTGGGGAGTCTGCTTCTGCCTCTGCCCCTCCCCCTCTGCTCCTGCTCTCTCTCTGGCTCTCTCTCTCTGAAATAAATAAAAATCCTTAAAACAAATAAATAAAACTTGAAGGCTAATGGGGTGGCATGCTGGAGATCTGGAAGTGTATAAATTGGGAGGGATAAATTATAGATGGTCCCTGACTGATGACAGTTTGACTTGGAATTTTTTGATTTTACAATAATGTGGAAAGCAACACATATTCAGTAGAAACTGTACTTCAGATTTTGAATTTTGATCATTTGCCAGGCTAGTGGTGCTGGTCACTGGCGGCAAGCTGCAGCTCCCAGTCAGCCACTTAATCACAGTGAGGGTAAACGACCCATACACTTACACATACACAACCACTCTGTACCCAGACAGCCATTGGTTTTCACTTTCAGTGCAGTCTTCAATAAATTACAGGAGTGAATAATGAACATTTACTACCAAATGGGCTTCCTGTTAGAAGGTCAAATATATGATTTGACTCAGCTGCAGGCCAATGTCCGTGTTCTGAGTACGTTTAAGGTAAGCTATGATGTTCAGCCAGTTTGGTGTATTAAATGACTTACAATATTTTTAACTTATGATATTTTCAAATTACGATGGGTCTATCACCGCACACCCTCATTGTAAATGGAGGAAGATCTGTGTAAGCAATTAGGTACTGGTGAATCATAAACTGAGAGAATGAAAGTGCTGAAATAGTTGGAGAGAGAAGTAGGAGGGGGCTGGTAGGCCATATCAAGAAGCTTGGCCTTCATCAGGAGGGTACATGGGAGTCACGCTGGATTTTAATCAGGAGAGTGACTCCAGTCTCTGGATGTGATCTGCACTTGGAGAGCTCTCCCTCCTCCTGTGCATTGGAGAGGACAGGACTGCAATGAAGACTGGTCAGAAAGACAATGAAAGCCTGAATAACCACAACGCTAATTCTAATCCTAGTAGATATGAACTCAACCAAACACTAAATCCATTACCCACCTAATAATGGTTACCCCACAGCTAGGCAACCCAGCTGACACTGGTGTTAACGTCTCCATTTTACAGGTACGGTAACCAGGTTGAGAGGATGAGGGCTCTGCCCAAGATTACTCAGTACCTGGCTCCGTCTGACTAGATCGCCTCTCTTCACTCCCTTGGACTAGGCATAGGAAGTGGGAAGGAAAAGGAGAAGACAGATGTGCAAAATAATTAGGAGGCAAATAATAATAATAATTACATTAGCATTAGACGAAGACAGTGGTGATGACGGTAATGAATGCAAAGGCGATTTCATTCATTCGTCACACACTCAACGTGAGCTTCCGCGCCTGGGAAAAGACAAAGCTGATTAAGTGCGGATGACAGACATCCTGTCTCACACGGCCGAAAACTTACACCATCGCAGCGACAACGCCACGCCCCATCCGCCGCCCCCGGTTCTCCGCAGTCGCCACAGCGGCCCCGCCCCGGGCGCCTCCGCGGCCACGTGGTCCGGCGTCCGCGCGCAGGCTCCCGGCGCCGGCGCTTCCGGGTTGGCGGCGGCGTCGCGGGGGCCCCAGTCCGGGGGGCGCAGGAACCCCGGCGGCCGGTTCTGCGGAGCGGGGCGCCAGGGCGGCCCCGGCGGGAGTGCTCCCGCCAGGCTGCAGGGTGGGCCGGGCGCCCCGAGAGGTAGGTCTGCCCCGGACCCGCCAACCGTGGGCGCGGGATCGCGGCCGTGTCGGGCGCTCCCCAGCCCTGCGCTCCCCTGTCCCGCCCGAGGGGGCCCAGGCCGTGGTGGGGGCCCAGCCCCGCGGGGCCGGGGTGGGGGTGGGTGGGGGTGGGGGTGGGGGAGAATCGCCTCCCGCCAGTTCGGGCTCTGCCTGGAGGCCAGTCTGGGCGATCGTGCCACCCCCTTCCCGAGGGAGGCCCGATGCGCCTTCGGTTTTTACTCAGTTGCAACTATCTCCAGATTCGTGTACGTTTTCTTTGCCTCTTTTCTATGTTTTCACAGGCAAAATGGTTAAAAATGCGTGAAATCGAGACATTGTAGTTCCCACTCTAATCTGTGCAACTGTGGAAAGTTAGTGCTGGGAAAGGACTTTCAAGATGGTTGATTCCCATTCCTTAATTTTACAGAGGAGAAAACAGACCCCGGAGAAGTAGCGTGGATGTTGGAAAGTCACCTAGCTAGGTAACGGTATGACAGGGATGAGAATCGGGGTCTCAGTTTGTAAGTCTACTCCTGAAAGTGGTAAATGGTCAAATTCATTTAACCGTGTGACGTGAATTGTAGGTTCGCTTGGGCCAGGTTTAATCTGTGTAGAAGATGAGTCCTCCTTTTTAATCATTATTTTCTTATTTCAGGCTTCACGCTTCTTGGCCTCTACAGAAAATGGCAGAAACGTCATCAGAGCCTTCTGGGCAGCTCGTGGTACACTCAGACACTCACAGCGACACTGTTCTGGCCAGTTTTGAGGATCAGCGGAAGAAAGGCTTTCTCTGTGACATCACGTTAATCGTGGAGAATGTGCATTTCCGGGCTCACAAAGCCTTACTCGCGGCCAGTAGTGAATACTTCTCAATGATGTTTGCTGAAGAGGGGGAGATCGGCCAGTCCATTTACATGCTGGAAGGCATGGTTGCCGACATATTTGGTATCCTGCTGGAGTTCATCTACACGGGTTGTCTCCAGGCCAGTGAGAAAAGCACAGAACAAATTCTGGCCACTGCTCAGTTCTTAAAGGTCTATGACCTGGTAAAGGCTTACACAGATTTTCAGAATAATCACAGCTCCCCAAAGCCAACGCCTCTGAACACCGTTGGTGCTCCGGTGGTGGTGATTTCTAATAAGAAAAATGGTCCTCCGAAACGGAAGCGGGGGAGACCGAGAAAAGTCAACAGTGGGCAGGAGGGGAAATCACAACTGGCTGCCGAGGAAGAAATACAGCTGAGAGTAAACAATTCAGTTCAAAATAGACACAACTTTGTGGTGAAAGAGGCAGATGGTGGCACACTGAATGAACAGATTCCGGTGAAAGATCTGGAAGAGCCCGAGCCTGCCTGTGAGCCAGGCAGAGGGGAGGAAATGCCTGCTGAGAAAGACGAGAACTGTGATCCCAAGACCCAGGATGGGCAGGACAGCAAGAGTCGGTACAGCAAGCGGAGGATTCAGAGGTCCGTCAAGCTTAAAGATTACAAACTTGGCGGGGATGAAGACGAGCAGAGTTCAGCCAAAAGGGTCTGTGGAAGGAGAAGGCGCCCGGGGGGCCCTGAGGCCTGTTGTAAGGACTGTGGCAAAGTGTTTAAGTACAATCACTTTTTGGCAGTCCACCAGAGGAGCCACACGGGTAATTGTCCTTTCGCAGCTTAGTGGAGCGCGTTTTGGAGGGATGATGGTGATAGCATTCGTTGATTGTGCAACTTCCGGTGATGGGCCTTATAATAAGATCTTTATGTATATGGTACTGCAGCTAGTTCTCACAACAGGCCTGTGAAATAATGTTATCTCCATTGGACAGACGAAGAGACCAAGTCCCAGAAATAATTTGCCCAGGTCAGCTATTTAGTGACAGAGCTGGGATTTGAACCCAGGTAGCCTGATGGCAGAACCCTGTTTTTACTTGGCGTCATTGGTTCAAGGCTTTAATACCCGGATGTCATACTCTAGCCAGATTTACTTGGCTTTCTGATTTGTAAACATTCTTTTTTTTTTTTTTTAAGATTTTATTTATTTATTTATTTGCCAGAGAGAGAGAAAGAGAGTGAGCACAGGCAGGCAGAGTGGCAGCAGAGGCAGAGGGAGAAGCAGGCTCCTCGCTGAGCAAGGAGCCTGATGTGGGACTTGATCCCAGGACGCTGGGATCATGACCTGAGCCGAAGGCAGCTGCTTAACCAACTGAGCCACCCAGGCGTCCCTGATTTGTAAACATTCTTCATCTTGACTGCTATAGCTATCCTTTTGCCCAGGTCTGTGGGGACAACTTTCTCATTCAGTCATCTAGCTGTAAATGTCTTCTCTTCGGTCCTGGCCCAGCACTGGCCAGTAGACCCGTTTGTGAGGACAGAAATGTTCGGTGCGCCATCCAATATGGTGCTCGCCAGCCATGTGTGATTTTGAGCACTTGACTTGTGGTGAATGTGACTGAGGAACTGAGTTTTTTATTTTAATTAACTGGCACCATGTTGGACAGTGCAGCCCTAGGCAGAAATCCCTTTCTCTCTCTGAGCTCTCCCTTACTTAACTCACTCTGCTTTGGGTCAGGTTGTAGTTAACCAGCTAAATACCCCTCAACCTAATTGTAAACTTCAGTCTAGGGACTAGAGCTAGTTAAGTCTCTTCTCCTCTAGCAGAGCTGGCCGTGTGGTTCTCAACCAGACCACACAGTAGAATCACCTAGGGAGCATCTAAAACTTCCCATGACTGAGCGCCAGCCCCCAGAGCTCCTGGTTTGATTGGGGCCTTGGTGTTTTTGAAAAATGAATTGAGAACCCTGAATTCTGGCTCTTGGGAAATATTTGTTGCGCTGTAATAGAGGATAGTGTAGAGAGGTGAATAGTTCTGTAATATTTGTTAAGGGAAACAGCACTTGGATCTTCCCTCTTATTCCTAGTCTTCTTACATTTTGCAGTGACTCACTCTTGCCTGGGTCTGTGTTCAACCCATTTCAGTGGCTACCAGTAGATCCATACAGTTTGGAAACTCCCATCTTTCAGTTCCAGAAACATTTTCTGGGATTATTTCACGGATAATATCTCCCATCGGTTTTCTGTGCTCTCTCTTTCTAGAATTCCCTGGAATTTGGATGTTGAACCTCTGGACCCACCCTCTCAAGTAACCTCTTAATTCCCATCACTTTCAGCTTTACATTCTAGGGAATTTCCCTTTTATCTTTCAACTCTTAAGAGTTTTGTTTCTACACTGTTTTACTTCTAGGAGCCTTTTTTTAATTCTCTATAAATTCCCTTTTTTTTTTTTTGGTTCCCAGTGTAGTATCTTCGCTCTGTGAGCATGTTAATGACAGCAGTCGCTTGTTTGTCAGTCCCTAACTTTCCCTTGGGCAGCCTCTGTTTTCCACAAGTTGCCTTTTTTTCTTAGGTGATTTGGTATCTGTTTCAGCTACTAGAAGGCCTTCCTTGAATGGTGATGTTTTGAAAAATCACATTTAATCCTGTGTTGGAATTGTTGACTGCAAGCTGCTGGCCACCACGTGGGTGTGGAGCAGGCCTGTGGCCAGTGACGTCACTGGGTGTGGCGTGGCTGGACCCCCACCCCATCCCCCACACCTGGCATCACAGCTGCAGCCCTCTTACCCTGGCCCACCACGTTCCCGGAGATGTTCTGCCCTCCCACCGGAGGCTCTGGGCCTGGCTGCCAGTGACTAGAGCAGGAGCAGGGGAGGCTGGGCAGAGTCTCATCACCCCAAATGTAAACTTGGACTTGCTGTCCCTGGGGCAGTCCCACTCCACTGTACCTGGAGACCCTGAGTCCAGAGGCTTTTATCGTCTTCAGAGAACAGCCCACATCCTTTATTGGGGAGTGGGCTGGTATTCTGGATCCTTGGGCCTTGTCGGGGGGTCTCAGTGCCTTTGGCACAGACTGTCATATATCCCCCTCCTTACCCCCTTTCTCAGAGATGACAAATGCCACCAATTCCTGGGCATTGTGGAGGCTCTTTCTTGGGTTGTATCTCAGCGGTCCTCACTGCTGGCATCAGACTCATCTGTTCCGGCTTGCCAGACTTTATTACTGAGGTTTTCTCTCCCGTTCTGGGCCTTTGGGAGATGTGCCAGTGAAGAGAAATCCCTCTGTTGTTTTAATTTAGGTGGAAACCAAGATGTGCATGTTCTTGCTCACCCTGCACTTCTGGGGCTCTCATTCCAGGGGAACGACCTTTCAAGTGTAATGAGTGTGGAAAAGGCTTTGCCCAGAAGCACTCCCTGCAGGTGCACACCCGGATGCACACAGGCGAGCGGCCCTACACCTGCACCGTGTGCGGCAAGGCTCTCACCACAAAGCACTCGCTGCTGGAGCACATGAGCCTGCATTCAGGTAGCTGGGCTCGCACCGGAGGGCCACCTGCCGTCGGGGTCCTGGGCTGGGCGTTCCCGTGGTCACGGTGGTCTTTTCTCTGCCTGGTGACATCTCCCGCCATAGTTTAGAGCTGTGCACAGTGTTCTGGCTTAACCTAGAGCTTATAAAACGGCTGCTGGGAGCTCAATGTACACGTTTTGGTTAACTCCCAGAGCTTAGGAATTTTTTACTTGGGTGACTTGGGGAAACTTGAATTCTCCAGTTCTGCCCTAGTCCCCACCACTCCCTACTGCCTCACATACCTTTGCACATTTTTGATTCTGTGCTTTGACTCCGAGGGCATTTGGGTACGTAGGCAAGTCACTTGTATCATTCATGGAAAATGGGGACCTGGGCCTACCGTGTTATTGCTTTATAGTTTTTGCGGGTTTTAGTGTCTTGTTTTTTCTTTGGCAGGACAGAAGTCTTTCACCTGTGATCAGTGTGGAAAATATTTCAGCCAGAAAAGGCAACTAAAGAGCCATTACCGAGTTCATACAGGTACAGTAAAGGGAGGGAAAAATTTGGTGGGGGAGAAACATAAATACAAATTACTTCTGAAATAGTAGGGTCCTACTGTGGACGATAATAGTATTTAGGGAAAGAATCTTAAAAAGCAATGTGGATTAGAGGTGCTTGTGTAATTGTCCGTTACCCTGTAATTTATATTTAATTTTATACTACAGTTTGGTGCCATACACAGAAACCCTACAGGATTGATCTCTTTCAAAAGTGCCAGTTGAAGGGCACCTGGGTGGCTCAGTGGGTTAAGCCTCTGCCTTCAGCTCAGGTCATGATCTCAGGGTCCTGAGATCGAGCCCCGCATTGGGCTCTCTGCTCAGCGGGGAGTCTGCTTCCCCCACCTCCCCACCCGCCTGCATCTCTTCCTACTTGTGATCTCGATCTCTCTCTCTGTCAAATAAATAAAATAAACTTTTTTTTAAAAAGGTGCCAGTTGACTAAGAGGGCACCAGTTGATGGGTTACTAATGGTGGTTAGACAGAAATATCCCCACCTTATAGCTGTCAGTTCAGGCTTCCCCCACCTAGCTGCTTCTCCCCTGCCAACTGATAAGAAATAAATGAGGGGTTGGGAGTGACACTGGAGTCAGTTGGCCACAGTCACACCCCTGCTTCGGGGGAAAAGAAAATTACTTTTAGGGAGCTTGGAAGGGGCCCAGCTCTCCTGGGGAAGCAGTGAGTTGCAATGCATAGGAAAATATTACCTGTCCCCAAATTAATAAAAAAAATTGTTGTTTTAATTAAGGTGCCATATTTAAAGTGATTATTTTTCAGGGCAGTGCTTTAACACAAATCACTGAAGAAATGCAGGGAGAGAGCGCATACATGCACTGACACTTTTTTTATTGTTGCGACAAGGCCACTCATTACCGGAATGCAACCACTGCCATCGCAAGTTCATGGACGTGTCTCAGCTAAAGAAACATCTACGAACACACACAGGTAATAAAATTCCCATCTCGGCCTTCCTTTCTGGTATATGTCACGTTTGCAGAGGGGTGAGAAGGAATCCCCTCCTCAGGCTCCATTTATCACAAATTGGGTGGGAATTTTAGATGATCATTTAAAAGCCCAAGGCAGAAGGCTGTCAACACCATTCTGTGGGGAGAGCCCGACCCTATTTCTTAGCAACACAGAGATGGCTTACTGAGCACTATTCCTGTATGAAAATTCATTTGAGGGGCGCCAGGGTGGCTCAGTCGGTTGAGCGTCTGACTCTTAATCTCAGCTCAGGTCTTGATCTCAGGGTCGTGAGTTCATGTCCCGCTTTGGGCCTCACGCTGGCTGTGGAGCATACTTAAAAAAAAAAAGAAAAGAAAAGAAAATCCATTTAATTCCACAAAATAGTACAAGTCTGAGTCTAGTTCTGTTCTCTGGTTCTCAGTGAAGTACACTGAGAGTGTACTTCAGTGCTGAAGATTACTGAGATAATTTTTTTAAGAAGAGAAAGTAAAACAAAACAAACACAAAGGTAGCATAGGCACCAAGGGTTTTCGCACTTGTTCCCCAAAACCCATACTTAAAACTTAAGCATTGCCACCTCTAGAAAAATCAGCTTCAGGGATAAAGAGGAGGCAGGTCAAGTTCTTTCATTTAAGAACAGCAAAGAGGGGTGCCTGGGTGGCTCAGTAGTTAAGTGTCTGGCTTTAGCTTAGGCCCTGATCCCAGGATTCTGGGATAGAGCCCCATGTCGGGCTCCCTGCTCAGCAGGAGTCTGCTTCTCCCTCTCCCCCTGCTTGTGTTCCTTCTCTTGCTGTGTGTGTGTCTCTCTCTCTGTCAAATAAATAAATAAAATCTTAAAAAAAAAAAAAAAAAAGCAAAGGAAAAGAGCAGGTCTTTTAGACCTTTTGGTAAGGAGCACATCTTACAAATGAACCTGTTAGATCTTCTAAGAAAAGCTCCCTCTTACAGTTTGGCTCTTTAATGATTCACTTAAATTGTTTCCTAAAATTATGTATCAGATTAACTTATACTGCTTTGGACATTTTTTTAATAAACACAAGTTCTTTTCCTTAAACGTAATTTGTTTTCTTAAAATAAGTGGCTCATAGGGTGGGAGTTCTATGAAAAGGGATCTCTCTAGAATCTTTCTGCGGATGTTATCATTAATGGGTTTTGTGACATTTAATTCACCCACAGAACAGCTCCTGGGTCCCAGGCACCGCTCTGTCTGGGTGCTGAGGCTGCAGCGGTGGTGAGTAAGATGGCCGGAGCCCCCGCTGCAGGCCAGGGACTACAAAGGACTATGACTACTTAGCATGTTAGGTGGGGCCCGAGGCCATGGAGAACTAAATGCTCAGGAAGGGGGTTAGGATGTGGGAAGCGGCGCTGCCCCTCTCCGTGTCTGAGAAGGCCTCACTGATGAGGGGACACCTTGGATATAGATCTGAATGCTCTGGGGAGGGAGACAGCCATTGCGGCTGTGCAGGGGAAGAGCATCCCATGCAGAGGGAACAGCAGGTTCAAAGCCTGGAGAAGGGGACTAAAGACTGTTGGCTCCGGAGGTGGGAGGGGAGGACACTGCTTTTGGTGGTGGTGAGGCCTCCATGCTGGAAAAGTGACATTTGAGCAGAGACTTGAAGTCAATACAGATGGTGAACCACAGTGGGAATCCCCTAGGTGACATGTGCTGGGTGCAGGAGCCCTGCATGGGGCTTGCTCGGGGTGGGGTGTCTGGTGACTCTCCATAGGGCCTGGGAGGCTGAGCAGTGAGCAAAGGGAGAGTGGCTGGTGAGGTTAGAAAAGCTTAGGGCAAGGACCGGGGCTGGGCAGACAGATACGTGATGCCTTCCTTGTAGGCTTAGGGCTTTAGTTTTTATCTCCAGATGGGAACAGGGGCCTTGGAGTGTTTGCAGCAGAGGTGTGAAATGATCAGACTGCCTGCAGGGTCACTGTGGTCGCCACATTTACTGTGGACAGCAGGGAAGCTGGGACAGAAGTGGGCAGACCCGTTGGGCTGCTGCAGAGAGACGGGGGTGCTAGTGAAGGTGGTGAGAAGTGGTCAGACTCTGGGTACGTTGCAGGGCAGACATAAATGTGAATGATGTGCAAGTCACCCCTGTGCGCTGGTATTCCCGGGAAGGTCCGGTATGAGAGTTGTGAGTTATCTCAGGGTGGACTGTAAGGGAGTAAATGTAGTGTGTTCTCTCGTGTCCCGTGTATAATCATGTTCCTCCTCGTCTCTGGTTTTAAGGGAAGGAACCCTATCTTACACTTTCTCTGTATCCTTTTAGCACTTAGCACCCAGTACTTAGGTACACAATAGGTGCCTGGTAAGGGCTTCATTCACTCATGCTCATCAAGGAATCTAGTGGTAGTGGTAGTGCCTTTTTTTTTCCTTTTAATATTTTGAAAATGTGTGATTATTGCTTTTTGCTCTATGTTGGGTGTATATTTCTATTTCTAAATGCTGTCCCTTTTTTAGGTGAGAAGCCATTTACTTGTGAAATCTGTGGCAAATCTTTCACAGCAAAGAGTTCTCTTCAGACCCACATCAGAATCCATAGGTAAAGTTTTACAGATATTTTTCTTATATGGGAATCCTCAGTGAACCCTGGTGTTCAGTTGGATGACATATGTTACTTAAACAATCTTTTTCCCCAAATTATTACACGGGTAGAACTTTCTGTGTAGTTTACTGTATTTTATCTTTCCAGTAAAGCAATTCGTCACTGGGCAGAAATCAGGAAAGCTGGTTCTGGCCAGCAAAAGTTTGCATTACTGATTTCATTTCTTGAATTTTTATTTTGTGCTGGGGGCTGATCCAAAGCTTAAATCTTCAGTTAAAAATATTCAGGGGGTGGGCAGCAGGAGGAAAAAAAAATGTTTTCTGAATAAATGTTTTTGTTCGCACAACTTCCAGATTGGATTCAGTAGTTCTTCTAAGACATGTAATTAAGGGTTACTCAACTTGGATTTTTTTTTTTTTTGAGAGAGAGGGAGGGAAGGATCTGGGGGTAGGGGGAGGAGAGGGGCAGAGGGAGAGAGAATCTAAAGCAGGCTTCACACTCAGCAAGGAGCCCCAATTCAGGGCTCGATCTCACAACCCTGAGATCATGACCTGAGTGGGAATCGAGAGTGGGAAGCTTAACTGACTGAGCCACCCAGGCCCCCTACTCAAGTTTTCAATATTGAAGTCAACCCCATGTACTTAAATTTGGCCGCAAGAATCTAAAAGTTGGCCATGAAGATGAAAACAAAACAAAAAGGAACTTTATGTTTAATATATAAATATTTGCTTTCTTATTTAAAATACGGACTATAGAATCATAAAATGTTATCACATGTAGCCCAGCCCTATCCACCAACCTTTCTCAGCATCCCCGCCTTTTCCCTTTAGGGTTAGAAACGGAAAACCCTGAAAAGCGGTGACTTGCTGTGACTGCTTGAGTTAGTAGAACTCAGGACTTCTGTCTCCCGGTTGAGTTACTTTTCCTCTACTCTTGACTTCTTCTCCTTCAGGAAGTAATAGACAGAGCTGTTCTTAAAGTCCGATGTGTATTTTTTGTAGAGGAGAGAAGCCCTACTCCTGTGGCATATGTGGCAAGTCCTTCTCGGACTCCAGTGCCAAGAGGAGACACTGCATTCTGCACACGGGCAAAAAGCCTTTCTCCTGCCCGGAGTGTAACCTGCAGTTCGCGCGCTTGGACAACCTGAAGGCTCACTTGAAAGTCCACAGCAAAGAGAAGCCCGCGTCAGATGCCCCCAGCGGTCCTAACACCGAGGAGGTCAGGAATATTCTCCAGCTGCAGCCGTATCAGCTCGCGGCCTCCGGAGAGCAGGAGATCCAGCTTCTCGTCACCAATTCTGTACACAACATCAACTTCATGCCGGGCCCCAGCCAGGGAATCAGCATCGTCGCCGCGGAGGGCTCTCCGAACTTGGCGGCCGAGCAGGCTGCCGACCTGGCCCTGCTCACGCAGCCACCGCAGCCGCTGCAGAACTTCCTTCTCTCCGCCCCGCAGGAGCCCACGGAGCACATGCAGGGCCTCAGCGTGATCGAGAGCCCGCTGGAGCCCGCGCAGACCGAGCCGGTGCACGTAATCACGCTCTCCAAGGAAACCCTGGAGCATCTGCACGCCCAGCGGGGGCAGACCGCGGAGCTGCCCTTGGCAGGTGCGCCGGACCCCGCACCGCACCTGCCCCTGCCGCTGACGCCGGCCCCGCCCACCGCCCACGTGCCCGCTGCCCACGTGCCCCCGCCCGCCCCGCCGAGCCCGGACCGAAGCTGACCTCACCTGGATGCGCCTTCGGTCCGTGGACCTCTTCCGTGGACCTCGGTCCAAGGACGGCAGGCTTTCTGAACCGCTCCGAACGCAGCCTTCGGGTCCTGGGACCGCTCGCTGACGGTCCTCCTGCTTTCCACCCAGGCCCCGAGATGTGCGTTTCGTGTCTTGTGTGCTGTCCTCATCTGGATTTAGCCTTCGATGTTGATGAACGGTCTTCATTTTCCTCGACATCTCTGAAAGTCGTGGGTAATTTTGATTTGGGGGCACTGAATTAGACTCGAAGTCTTGAATGTCCACGGCCACAGGTTATATGGTCTTGCTGACCTTTCCAGTTAGCTTTTCTAGAACAAAGGAAGCCCAGTACTGGTTGAATGCGGTAGAATGGTTTGTTCCACTTCTTTATTTCTCGTAGGCAACACAGTTGCTTCTCTAACGTAAGTCAGGGCTGAATGCGACAGATGACAATGCCGGAGAATCTGTGCTTCTACTATCTTCTAATTCCCTAAGACAGCGTCACTGTCAACATTTAATCTCTGTGTGGTACAGTGGGTTCTTGTGTCATATTTAAGGGAGATTCAAAGGCATAGAAACTGAAAGTCTGTTGTAACTCAAAATGAATATAATAAAGTCAAAAAAGTACAGGATTATTTTAAAAACTTTAACTCAGCTTTTCTGAGAAACATGGATTTGTTTTTTTGGATTTACATATTTTTTAAAAGGTTATTGAAATTTTAATTTAAAAGTCTAATGAAACTGGATCAAGACATTCAGCCCATAAATTCTGAATTTTTGTCAGCAGTGATACTTGTTTGATAAAGTTAAGACTCCATTATCCTGGAATATAAGATTTTATTCAATATAATTTAAGTGTCAAATATACTCTACGGAATTCTAATTGATCCTGAAAGTGATCTGTGCATTGTGTCTGATAACTTTCTGGAGATGGGACCTTATAATCTATTTTTATTGCCAAGTAGGTTAAGTCTCACAAAATGGACATCTCATTTTAAAAAGTAAATATCGGGGCGCCTGGGTGGCTCAGTGGGTTAAGCCGCTGCCTTCGGCTCAGGTCATGATCTCAGGGTCCTGGGATCGAGTCTCGCATCGGGCTCTCTGCTCAGCAGGGAGCCTGCTTCCCTCTCTCTCTCTGCCTGCCTCTCCATCTACTTGTGATGAAATAAAAAAAAAAAAGTAAATATCATCACCTAATCTTAAAATTAATCTGAACCTCAGAGCCTTAGTAACCTGTCTATAACTGTGGTAGGATTTTAAATTTAATTGTCAAAAGTTGAAATTATGTGTGGGTTAGGTTTTCAAGCCCAGTGTACTTTTTGAATACTTCGATTGCTTTCTCTCAAGGCAACTGATAGAAGATTTTGGAGAAAAGAGGATGGGTACTAGTACATCTAAGTTAACATAATGCTGGTGGAGAGTAGGGCTAATCTATCCTAAAATGAACAGGATCTTGAGATCAGTTACTTTCTTGCTTTAGGCATCTTTGATTTCTACCTGAATCAAGAAGGTTTTTTTTAGAGGTTAAGGTAATACATTTCTTCAGGTTTGAGGGGAGATGAAAGCATTTTTTCCCCACATATTTGCCAAATTAGATTGGATTATATATAATTCACAAGATTTCTAAAATGTGTATCTTAACATGTATTAGCCAAAGTAATGTTTAAATCACCCCCGAGTGGAGCCCAAGATAAAATTTTTACAAATACAGTTATGACCTAAATGCTATTTCAGGTTCTTAGTCATTTAAACTATGTACTTTAACCTTATTCTTAAAATGCAAAGTTTTTAGCTAGCTTTTCAAAGCTTACTGGCCCCCGGTTTCTGCTGGAGATACACGGTCTTAACATAAATGAATTTTTAGCTACTCAGTCTGGAGAGCTGGAGAATTATTCAGGAAATATGGTCACATAAGTCAAGCTTAACTAGCTTTGTGACAGTCTACCTCTGCACTAGGAGAAATAGAATGTGGGCCACATGTAATTTTAAATTTTCTAGTAGCCGCATTAAAAATAAGGTGAAATTAATTTGAATAAAATGATTTAATCCAACATGTGCCAAATGTCATTTCAACATGTAATCAATATAAAAATATATTAATAAGATATTTTATATTTTTTCATATATTTTCCACTTAGTGCACAATTTGGATGCTAATGTTCTTTGGACTTAGATGATCTGTATTTAGAGTTCATACAATTTACAATTGAAAACCTAGATTCAGGGCGCCTGGGTGGCTCAGTGGGTTAAGCTGCTGCCTTCGGCTCAGGTCATGATCTCAGGGTCCTGGGATCGAGTCCCGCATCGGGCTCTCTGCTCGGCAGGGAGCCTGCTTCCTCCTCCTCTCTCTCTCTCTGCCTACCTCTCTGCCTACTTGTGATCTCTCTCTGTCAAATAAATAAAATTAAAAAAAAAAAAAAAGAAAAAAAGAAAACCTAGATTCACATACACTTGCAGACATACTTAATTTTTTCCCAGTAACTGAAGTAATTACTGGTTTAAATTTATATTAAAATTAAAACCTGGGGCACCTGGCCAGCTCAGGCAGAAGAGCATGTGACTGTTGATCTCAGGATCGTGAGTTCAAGACCCACATTGGGCAAAGAGATGACTAAAAGAAAATACTGAAAAACAAAACAGAGCACACAAAACAAAACAAAACCCATCACCAGTTCCTCAGTCAGACCAGCCACATTGTGAGCTCTTGATAGCCACATGTGTGGCTAGTGGGTTCTGTGTGTATGACACAGGCGTACCTGTTTCTAACTTGAGAGCCGGTCTCTGCCATAAAAGTGTCTTCTGTCAGAGTTCTGGTTTGTTTGACCAGCTGTCAAAGGGAGAGGAGGAAATGAGAGCTTTATAAATGTAGCCTGTCTTTTGTGTCCCAGATACACATTCTGCCCTCTGCAGTCCCAAATTCTAAAGTTCAATGTCTCTGTACCCAAAGTAAATGTCATGTACATAAAAATGTTTTCTATTGTTTGAGAAATTGCCGGCTCAATGTTTCACAACTTATTTTGTACTAAACTTGTACAGTTTTTTAAATTGTTTTAACAAACGCAGAAATACGAAGTGCGCTTCATAGGATATAGAATATTATGCTTTGGGTTACTGAAATGCACATTCTCACTTTCAAAAAAATGAATCTTTGGTAGAGGGCTCTTAGTAGAGGGCTAGACTTGGAAAGACTGGCGCTCCCACCATCAAAATGAGTTATTTATTCATTTGATTGCATCTGCTGCTTTTTTCTTTTTTTTTTTTAAGTACTTAAGGACCATGCCAGACAGGGGGCTTGAACTCATGACCCTGAAGTTGAGAGTCACATGCTCTACTGACTGAGCCAGCAAGGCACCCCTACATCTATTTCTTGAAACTTTCTACCTCTACTCTATTTTATGCAGTTGGTTCCTGGGATTCTAAGTGTTGTGAGCAACTAGTTAAATAATGCTGAAGAATATAGTGATTTTCTCATTACAGATGCTTACGTTTAGGTTTTCATAAATTGGATAATAACGTCTGCCACTTACTGAGTCTTTACTACCGGCCGGGAGTGAAACCAAGTGTGGTAGGTCTGTATCTTATCTTTGTGCTTCTCCACTTTCTCCTGTGTCATGGCACACAAACTAGGACTTACACGGCAGGGAAGGAAGGAAGTCACGGCAGGGACCCCCCCAGTCATGACTGGTCTGTTGGCTTGCGAGGGCTGCCATGACAGAAACTACAGACTGGGTGGTTTAAGGCAACAGAAACATATTTTCTCAGTTCTGGAGGCTAAAAGTCCAAGATCAAATTGTTGGCAGGGGTTGGTTTCTTCTGAGGCCTCCTGACCTCCTTTCCTCCCTGTGTCTTCCTTCACATGGTCTGCCCCCTGTGTGTTTTGTCCTAATCTTAGAAGGACACCAGTCACCACTGGATTCGGGTCCACCCTAATCCTAACAACCACATTTTCACTTAGTTACCTCTTTAAAGGCCTTGTCTCCAAACCAGTCACATTCTGAGGTGCTGGGGGTTAGGACGTCACCGTGAATTTGGTGGGGACACAGTTCAGCCCATAATAACACACATCTGGAACGAGGAGAGAAGCAGCATCCGGGAGGCACCTATACCCTGTGCTTTAGCACAGTCTTATTTTACTTAATCTTCATGACATTGTCAAGGGGTATGTAATGTGCCTATTTTGTAGATGAGAACATTGAGGCCCAAACAGATGAAGTCTCTTGCTCAAGGTCACATAGTAACTGGCAAAGCCAGACTGAAGCACAGGGCCAGCAGAGCCCACTACACTGCTTCTACCAGATGGGCTTTCCATCACCAGTCTTTTGATACTTTAAGCTGGATTTCTATTTACATACGGTCTGCTTGATGTAATAGGAAATTTTTGACTAAAATTGAGAATCTGAGGCACCTGGCTGGTTCAGTCAGTTGAGCGTATATACAGCTCCTGATCTCGGGGTTCGTGGGTTCAAGCCCCATGTTGGGCATAGAGCCTACTTAAGAATTGATCTGTGTCTGACATTTTAGCACACAAACTTTTTACATAAAACAATAATTATAAAAGGTACATAGTCTTTGTCTTATGGAATGGTTACCATATTAATATTCATACTAGTATTTTACTACTGTTGGTTTAAAGCTTCATAGAAATTTGGGGCGCCTGGGTGGCTCAGTGGGTTAAAGCCTCTGCCTTCAGCTCAGGTCACGATCTCGGCGTCCTGGGATCGAGCCCCACATCAGGCTTTCTGTTCTGCAGGGAGCCTGCTTCCCCCTCTCTATGCCTGCCTCTCTGCCTACTTGTGATCTCTGTCTGTGTCAAATAAATAAATAGAATCTTTAAAAAAAAGCTTCACAGAAATTTACCTATTGGATGAAAGTTACTGCTAACATGAAAATGCCTTAACATGAGCTTTTGTGAGCCTCTTTTTCAAACTCCTGACAGGATATTTTACATTTAGGGCAGACATTTTTTTTTTGGTTGGTTTTTGTTTTTTGTTTTAGAGAGGGGGAGAGAGCATCAGAGCAGGGGAGTGGGGGAAGGCAGAGGGAGAGAAAGAATATTAAGCAGGCTCCATGCCCAGCTTGGAGCCTGACGTGGGGCTTGATCCCACAACCCTCAGATAATGACCTGAGCTAAAACCAAGAGTCGGACACTTAACCAACTTAGCACCAAAATACTCTTATTTGTTAAGCATTGAGGTGAATTGTTATCCTCACTTTCCAGACTGAAATAAGCCTAAATTCTTAAGAATTGAAAGAAAACTCTTGGTCTTACTCTTGTAAACAGCAGGCTTGGAGGAATGACCCGAAAAAAATCCCCCTTGCTCTTTGTAAACAGCAGACGTTGAGGAATGACCTCTAAAAGATGCAGGAATGTCACTGTGATAGTTTATCTAGCTTTCAAATTCTTTGCACATAATTAAGCAACAAACACTTTTGTTGGCTGTAATATATATATATAATGTATGTTGTATATATATAACATATACACACACACTGTATATCTAAAATCATTGTCACTTAAAATGTACCACGTTAGGAGAGCTTTTTTTTTAAAGATTTTTTTTTATTTATTTGAGAGAGCGAGAACACGGGAGAGAGAGAGCGTGCCTGGTGAGCAAGCCAGCACATGAGCAGAGAGGGGAGGGGTAGAGGAAGACGGAGGCAGGCTCCCGGCTGAGCAGGGAGCCCAGTGAGGCCCTGGATCTGGGATGGGTCTGGGATGGAGATCTTGGTGGGGAATGCAGACGCTTAACCAACTGAGCCACCCATGTGCCCTGGAAGACCTTTTGAATTAAAGTTCATTAAATCACATTTTCAACACAAAATATAGGAACTTGAACACATTTAGGTAACTAACAAGACTTTGTAGTCTTTTTCTTTTTTTTTTTTTAACCTGAGTCTGAAAAGTATTACTATATCCAGTATGACATGCAAAAGGAGGGAAAAATTTGCAGGGGTCAAGTCAGGGATCTAACTTCCTTGGTCGTAGAGTATGGGTTTATTATTTATTTTAAGTTTTAGTATCCACAGATTAGTATCCTAATATCCAGTAAATCATGTAAAATATGGGTTTGAAGATTTTCCAAATGAATAGTTTGGCTTTTGGATTTCGTTTTTTTTTATCCTTGTTGAATGAGGTTAAACTGAAGTCTCCTCAGGCTAAACTAGAGTTCAAACTTAAAAAGTCTCCCTCTCATGGGCTTCTAGGTGGCTTAGTTGGTTAAGCGACTGCCTTCGGCTCAGGTCACGATCCCAGAGTCCCAGTGCCTGCATCGGGCTCCCAGCTCCACGGGGAGTCTGCTTCTCCCTCTGACCTTCTCCCCTCTCATGCTTTCTCTCACTTTCTCTCTCAAATAAATAAATAAAATCTTTTTTAAAAAATTAAAAAAAATAAAAACCTCCCTCTCAGATAATTCTAGTATGATTAAATGGCTTCTGGACAAATTTAACCCATAATCTTGCCTGGGCTCCTGCCAAGGCCTGAGCCGCCTTTTCTACCCCTCTCCCACACCCCTTTCTCCACTGGAAGTGCCATCTATTTGGGCTCACCATGGTGCCTTCAGTGGCAAGCAGAGGGTCTTGCTAAACGAATGGAGATTGTCTTACTAAGGCAAATATCGTATCTCTGCTTAAAATCCTCCTGCCAATTCCCACTGCGCTCAGAAGAAAATCCAAAATGCAGCTTCCTCTTGGGCCCCTTCCCCATTCTCACTTCCAACCACACTGGCTTCCTTGCTGTTCCCCAAACACACTCAGCAATATCCTGCCTGAGAGCTGGAGGCAGGTGGATTCTCAGGCTTGGAAGGTTTCAGCCCCTACTTCCTGGGACTAATGTCTGCTCATCTGTCAGCATTCAGTGTGTCACTTCCTCGGGGAGACCTTCCCTGACCATCTAACTGCAATTAAGGTGACCTGTCCTGTCTGCTCACAGGACTCTACACTTTGGACTCAGCTCATAATTACATTTACATCAGGAAGTGAGTCTGCCCGGTCACACTGCAGCCATAGCTCTGGGCCCGGGACTGTGGGTGTGCTGTTTGACCTCAGGGACCTACAGGTGGCCATATTACAGGGTGGCTGAGACACGTCATCCTCAGGACAACAGACGACTTTGCTGAGACACAGAACCCAATGTGGGTCAAAGGAAATGGATCCTGTCTTAACGGCTTGGAGTTTAGGCCTTCGAGTCTGTACATTTCTTAGGGTCACCAGTATCGAATCACGGGATTTTAGAATCAAAATGGGCTGAGGAGGTTGAGTTCTTCAACTGCCTCCATTTGGAAATGGTAAGGCTGGAGCCTGCCAGTTGGTGACTTTGTCAAGGTCACACTAAGCTCACGAAGCCGAGCTGGAAGTCTGCCCACACCTAACCCAGTCTAGACCGGAGACTCCCCATTGCTCAGGGCTCCCAGTGTGTATCTTTAATAGGCAGAGAGTGAAACTCCAAGTCAGCAGATTTTTGGCATTGAAGTCGTTATTGTCCTGTGATCTTTTTTAAAGACAAATTTTACCATTTATCCTTCAGAGGGCCACATAATCCTGTCCGGCTGCAAGGGCAAACAAAGTCACTGAGTCAAGGGAGTCAAGGGCCAGATCCTCATGGGCCTTTGCAAACACACGAAGTTGGGGCAGCCCATTGTTTACATCTGCTAATGAAAGGGAAAGGCAGGAGGGGGTTCTAGAAGCCCGCAACCCATTTCTAGTGTATTACAGAATACTTGAGACACTGTGTATTTAAGTATGGGTGTGGCTGATTTGGGGCACATTTATTTCAAGCCAAATGACGAGTCACACTCAAGAGCTAGGAATGGCCCCGACTGGGAGGCTGCCCTAGTTTCCTAAGTGTGACCTGGCTGAATTCCCTGTCTCCAAGCAGAGAGCAGGCATTTCCCCTTCCCTGCCTTCCCCTGCCTGCTTCTCAGCTAGAGCTGGGGGCAGTGAGTCTTCAGGTCGAACGGATCCCTGCGGGTTTCCAGGGGAAAACAAAGTGAGAATGAAGAGGAAGGGAGAACCAAAGGGCACCCAGCTCTTTCTGGTCCCTGGAGCTCAAGGAGAGGGACCCTCACATTTATTCCTCTAATGTCTCTCATGTAACTGTGTCACTTCCTCTAAACAAGAAACCGCTTCTTCTAATGCCAGCCTTTCATTTGGCCTACTGGCTCCACAGGGGTGTGGTGGAGTGCACACGGACCTGGGCCCCACACTAGCTAGCTCTGCCACTTGCTGCTGTTCATGCTGCAAGTTACAGAACCTCTGTGACCCTCAGTTTCTCTTCCAGTAAAATGGGTCTGTTGTGATCACTGAAATTATAGTTATAGTAGCTGCTCCATACAGGGGAACTGATGTTTTATTAACTAGTTGAATGACCTCGAGGACCTTCACATTCAGCCCTGTTTCCTTATCAAGAATTTGAGGAAGTTGATCCCAAAGATTCCTCAAACCCTTTTCAGTATTGACAGTTTAGTGGGTCCTTTCTCCAAAGCCCGCTTTAATACCGGAGATCCGGACTCTCTCCCACACACCCCTCCTATTTGCCCTTTAGTAGCGGTCGAACCCCACCCTCACCCCCACCACACCAAGACCCCCTCGCCCTCTCACTTCTCCTACCGCTGTGGAAGCTGCCAACTGCCAAGTTCCCGGAACTTTAGTCCGTGCCCAATGCCCTCAGCCCGGGTCTAGGGGCAGACTTGTCTCAAGGGAGCCCGAGTCTGGATCCATCGTGGGAGCCCGGGCCGGGCCGTGGATCGCCTGGTAAGAGAGGTGAGGAGAGCACCTACGGACCCTCCAGCTTCTGCGAACTTCTTGCCCACCCCGAGCGCCCCCTCCGCCCGGCGCTGGGAAGCGGCTCGCAGAGTTGGTACCGCGCAGGAGTGGGTGGCCTCGCCCGCCCGGGATGGGCTAGGTCCGTAGACTCGGGTGCCGGGATGCAGCCGCGGGCCGCGCTGTGCCCTCCGGCGCCGCGCGTCCGGGAACCCGGGCTCCTGGGTCTCCGCCAGCCACGCCCGGGTTGCCGACCCCCAAGCGGAACCAGGCGTCCGCAGCGCCACGCCCTCGGGCACCACCCAGCAGACGTGGGCGGCCCTGGGGCTGCCCCGAGCCCGGGATCACGGCGTAATGAGATGCTAATGAGGCGCGAATAAAGCCTCGCGGGCCCAGCGCTGCGCCTTAACTCCCCGCCCGGGCGCAGCGGGCGCACCGCCCGGCGTCCGCCGCTTTCCCTCCGCGTCTCCGCCGCCGCCCCTCCGTCCGCCCCCGCCCTCCCGCCCCCGCCCAGCCTGAGACGCCCGCGGGGAAGGAAGCGGCCCCTCCCCGCTCGCCCGAGGCCGGGTAAGTCCTCTTAGCCGCGCGGGCTGCGCGCCCCTGCCCGCGGGGGCCGGGGCTGGGGCGGGGGCTCGCTTCCGGGGAAACGCGCTCCGCGAGGCTCGGGAACTCCGCCTGGCGGGTCCGGCCCGTCTCCCCTCGGTTGCTCAGCCCCTCTCCAGACTTTCCCGTCCCGAGCGTGGACGTCCAACCCCCCACCCCAACTCCGGTGCCAGTGGTCCAGCTTCCTCTCCATCCTTCCACATTGCGCCCCACTCGCACATCCTTTGTCCTGGCCTTTCCAGCCTGAGTCGCCCCTCTTTACCTCTTCGCGGAGGTTTTCCTCCTTCCATTCCCCCGAACCCACTAGAGAGACCTTTGCCCTTCCTGATGTTCCGGCTGCCCGCATCCAAGTGACCCGCAGCGGGTAACTTTAGTCTCCCCCTTCCTCGGCCAGGCCCGCCGGGCTCCAGCCGGGACCGGCGGGGTGGCCGAGTGCGCGTGGGGGTCAGCTCCAAGGACCTGCCCCAGCGATGCCACCGAGTTACCCCGTGGACACCCTCTTATTTTTCCCAGTCCCACCGTGAGAGGCGGGACAAAGAGAGGCCTTGTCTCGGGAGATTCCTGGGAGAGCGCGGCCGGTCGCCCGGGGGTTGGGGCGGAGCATCGCTGCGAGTGGGAGGAAGCTGGGAGCAGCTAACCCCGGCTGTCGTCCCCCCCGACCGCTCCCAGGCCCACCGGAGCTGCCGCCAGTCACAGGGGAAGTGTTTTAACCACAGTGAGTCAGAAATAGACCCAGCCCTCCGTCACGCCAGTCAGTCGCAACATCCTCTGACAGTCTGTTGAGGTGGTTTGGGTGGTGGGAAGTGGAACCTAGGGAGTTGGAGACTGACTCCTCCCCTACCTCAGGAGGCAATCACGGGTGCTCTGGAGGACAGCTTTGCTCCCGGCAGGAGTCGCACCCCACGGCCAAAGTGGTGCGGGGTCCTCGAGGGGTGCCCACACAGGGAGGCGTGGGGGAGAGGGGACAGGATGTGTGCCCAGCAGCTGGGATGGCAGGTATTGGGTCTGTCTAGGTCTGCCCCTCAAAGACAGCTCTCCTCCTGGGCCGCCTGCCCTATGCACTTCTGAGATTCTCTCCCATGCCCAGCTTCCGGGGCCCCATCGAGGCAGGGTAAGAATTCCTGCTCCTAGTGCCCTGGAGATGGAGGGGACACTTCCCAGGACAGGGAAGCTGAGCTGGAGACTCCCCGTCTTCCCTCCTGCCCGCTGTGCCCAAGACTACTGATTGTTCACTTCCAAATTTGGCAGATTTCACTTGGGAGTGGAAGGACTAGCAGCTCTTTCTGGAGCAGATCGGGAGTGGGCTGGGAGAGAGGAGCAGGGCCATTGGGGGTGGACCCAGAGCCCCCTGGGGACACCAGCCTGCTCTCTTCTCCTCCCCATCCTTTTCCTTTTCTTCCCTTCTCCAGCCTCTCCCCTTCTCTTCTCTCCTCTCCAGCAGCTGCCTGCTTCTGCTCAGCTGCTCCCTGCCTGGGAGCCTCGGGGCCTCCATGGCTGAACCCGCCTCCACCAACCCAGCGCACGCCCACTTTGAGAGCTTCCTGCAGGCCCAGCTGTGCCAGGATGTGCTGAGCAGCTTCCGGGGCCTATGTGAGGCCCTGGGAGTAGAGCCCGGTGGGGGGCTGCCCCAGTACCACAAGATCAAGGCCCAGCTCAACTACTGGAGTGCCAAGTCGCTGTGGGCCAAGCTGGACAAGCGAGCAGGCCAGCCAGTCTACCAGCAGGGCCGGGCCTGCCCCAACACCAAGGTGGACACATGCTGCCTGGGACAGGGCTTGGGCGGCTGGGTGGGAGTCAGACGGGGAGACGGGACGCCATGCCCATACTGCCGTGTGTGTGTTCGCAGTGTCTGGTGGTGGGTGCCGGACCTTGTGGGCTGCGGGCCGCCGTGGAGCTGGCCCTGCTGGGGGCCCGTGTGGTGCTGGTGGAGAAGCGCACCAAGTTCTCCCGCCACAACGTGCTGCACCTCTGGCCCTTCACCATTCACGATCTTAGGGCCCTCGGCGCCAAGAAGTTCTACGGGCGCTTCTGCACAGGCACCCTGGACCACATCAGTGAGTACCACATGGTAGCCTAGAAGGACGGGTGAGCCTGGGCCTCCAGATAGGCCAGTCGGGGGCTGCTGGGACCTCCAAGGGGCAGAGTGGACGAGATCCACTCTAGCCAGGGGATCTGCAGGACTCGGGTTCCTTATCTGTAAAATGGGCAGTGGAACTGAGTGATCTCTAAGAACTTTTCCACGTCTGACTGGGAGCACACGGGTGCTTGGGGGCCCTATGCAGCCCTGGGGTCCCTTTTTGTAATCTCCTCTCCCTTCCAGGCATCCGGCAGCTTCAGTTGCTTTTGTTGAAAGTGGTATTACTGCTCGGGGTGGAAATTCACTGGGGCGTCACTTTCACCGGCCTCCAGCCCCCTCCCAAAAAGGGTAAGTACTTTTCTGCTTCCGAGACCCCCATCTGCTAAGGATATTTGGCTCGTGGAAGAAAAAAGGGAAGAAAAAGGGACTCTGTGGGATTCGGAGTCAACCAAGCCCTTTGCAGTCGTGTGGCCTTGTGCAAACCACACTGAGCCTCATTGTGAGCATCTGTAAAATATGTCCTTCCTTACCTACTTTCCACAGCTGCTGTGAAGGTGTAAGTTGATAGACCGTGTGTCATTGCTTGCTAAACTGTCAACTGCAAAGGGCTTTACGCGTTTGTTTGTTTGTTTCCCTGGCTTGTCCTGGGAATGGAGAGGTCCCTTCAGACTTCCACACCTTTGTGCCTCTCACACTTTCTGCCCCAGGGAGTGGCTGGCGTGCCCAGCTCCAGCCCAACCCCCCAGCCCAACTGGCCAACTATGAATTTGATGTTCTCATCTCCGCTGCTGGAGGTAAATTCGTCCCTGAAGGTGAGTGATCCCTTCTTTCAAAGAAGCTATCTTCGCCTTCTCCTGTGCCTTTCTAGGCTATATCATGCCCCTCATTCTCTTGCTGATACCTACTACCCTCACTTGCCCCCACTTCTAGGCTTCACGGTGCGAGAAATGCGTGGCAAACTAGCCATTGGCATCACGGTCAACTTCGTGAATGGACGCACAGTGGAAGAGACGCAGGTGCCTGAGATCAGCGGGGTGGCCAGGATCTACAACCAGAGCTTCTTCCAGAGTCTGCTCAAAGCCACAGGTCAGGACCCCTTCTCCAGGATCTCCCCTCCCTCTAGCTGACTGTAGGCTGCTTCCTCCCCCTCCCGCCCTGGGCCTGAGACAGAGGGCCCATCATGCCACCAGAGCGCCTGGGCCCCTGTGTGGGGGGCACCCACCGCAGTCTAAGCTGTGACCCCTGATCACAGAGGTCAGGCATGGCTGGGTGTTTGGAGGTGTAACATGGAATGAGGAGGAGACCCATCTCCCCTGGTGTTGCCCTCCCCAGGCATCGATCTGGAGAACATCGTGTACTACAAGGATGACACCCACTACTTTGTGATGACAGCCAAGAAGCAGTGCCTGCTGCGTCTGGGGGTGCTGCGTCAGGTGGGCCCGGGCCTCGGGGGGTAGAGGCCAGCTCTGGACACGGTGTCTCACCCTGGTGCGAGAGGAGCCTATCCTCTTCTGTCTTTGCTCTGACATTTTCTCCACCTCAACAAGCTCTTCTCCCCTGGGGTCTACATGGCAACCTGAATCATATTCTAGGCTAAATGGTACCAGCCGCAGAGCTACATATGTAAGCTCTGCAAGGGCTTCGTCCTTTTTGCTTGCTGACGATTCCCAGGCCCAGGAATGGTACTTGAGTGTAGTCAGCTCCCAGTAAGTATTTGCTGAATGAACTAAGTGAAAACCTGCTATGTGCTAGGTACTGTGTTGAGAACTTTATGTGCATATTCTCACCTAAATTCTCATGAATACCTTGAGAAGTTAGGTATGTCATCTCTAAATGATGAGGAAACTGAGGCTGAGTAGTTCAGGACTTGTCCAGAGAAAGTGCACCGTTAACAGCAATGGTCCTAGTCCTTGGGGGCAGGGTGGGGCCGGGGGCCGTGCTGAGGAAGGGGCTGGAGGATGGGAGGCAGGTGTTCAAATTCTAGTCCAGCAAGGCTGACCCTGTGGGTTCTGCTCTGTCGGCCTGTAGGACTGGCCGGAGATCGACCGGCTGTTGGGCAGTGCCAATGTGGTGCCCGAGGCTCTGCAGAGCTTTGTCCGGGCTGTGGCTGACTTCGCCACCCATGGGAAGCTTGGGAAGCTGGAGTTTGCCCGGGATGCCCACGGGCGGCCTGACATTTCCGCCTTTGACTTCACAAGCATGATGCGGGCAGAGAGCGCTGCTCGCGTGCAGGAGAAGCACGGCGCCCGCCTGCTGCTGGGGCTGGTGGGGGACTGCCTGGTGGAGGTAAGGGGGCTAGGCTCTCTGACTGGGGGGAGAGGATGAGCTTCCTGGGGCTTCCAGAAATGAGAACTCTTTGTAAAGAGGTGCAGGGGTTCCATGGTTGCGGGGAGGAAGGTTGCCTCCTGGTAAAGGAGGGGGTGAAAACGTTTGCTGGTTGTGGGGAGCTGAGGGCTGCTTGGTGTGGTGTCAGACCCCATCAGCTGTGATTTTGGGGGCCAGTAGGGCTTGGGCGCTCCTGCTGGACTCTCACTGAACTGTTTCCTATCTTTTTGATCCTACAGCCCTTCTGGCCCCTGGGCACAGGGGTGGCTCGGGGCTTCTTGGCAGCCTTTGATGCCGCCTGGATGGTGAAGCGGTGGGCAGAGGGTGCTGGGCCCCTAGAAGTGTTGGCAGAGCGGTGAGGCCCGAGTTGGGGGTGGGGAGGGCAGGGCTAGAAATAGGACAAGGATCAGGAAGAGGGTGGGATGCTGGGTGAATAGACGGGGCAGGGTGAGAGAAGAAAGAAAGGCCTGGCGGTTCTCAAGGGGTGGGTGCTGATGGGTGCCCTCCCACCCGTGCCCCTGCCCTCCCTCGCACTTCCTCCCTCAGGGAGAGCCTGTACCAGCTCCTCTCACAGACCTCCCCGGAAAACATGCACCGCAATGTGGCCCAGTATGGGCTGGACCCAGCCACCCGCTACCCCACCCTGAACCTCCGGGCTGTGACTCCCAATCAGGTCAGACCCCCTGGCACCCACCAGACTCCTCCATGGCAGGCCCCTACCCATGGGCTCAGGGGGGTGGTCAGCCTGTCTGGAGACCTGAAGGGGGCTGCCTTAGGTACGAGACCTGTATGACGTGGTGGCCAAGGAGCCCGTGAGGAGGAACAGTGACAAGACAGATACAGGAAAGCTGGCCGCAGGTGAGCAAGCCTTCCTTGACTGAGGGTGGGGCGGGGGGTGGTAGGCGGGTTGTCTAAAATATTTGCCACCCAGTGTGGTGCCAGCCCCAGCCATCAGCCCAGTAGCAGCCTCAGGCGGAGGGAGGACAGTGGGGAAGTTCGAGGCCTCCCCAAGGGCATGGGGGCAGCAGCGCACAGGAACAGGGGCCCGTCTGTGCGCCCATAAGTCAGTATGATACCAAGCCCTACAGCCCCTCTGGCGGCAGCCGGCAGCCCGCTGAGCCCTCCCAGCCTTGCAGACCTGCCCTCCCTTTGAGGCTTGGGGCCTCCCGTGTCCCTCAGTTCACGGCCTCCTGCTCTCTCTGTGGTTAGCAGGGATTCCACTTGATTGGCTCCTCCACTTTATTCCAGAAAGAGACAGCTGGGGTGAAGGCAGTGTCGCTCAGTAGTGGCTTAGTTGGTGCCCCTGGAAGGGATGGGCCCTGCCTGCCCCTCCCAGACTGACCTCTGTGCCCAGCGACCGGGCTCCCTTCAAGCCAGGGCCCTGGGGCACAGCACAGCGTCCTCTCTCAGGGTCGGCAGGCACCCAGGAGGAATTGCTACGCTGGTGCCAGAAGCAGACGGCTGGGTACCCAGGTGTCCACGTCACTGACCTGTCCTCCTCCTGGGCTGACGGGCGGGCTCTGTGCGCCCTGGTGCACCGGCTGCGGCCCGGCCTGCTGTGAGTTCAATTCAGGCTCGGCGCTCCCTGGCATACCTCTCTCGTGCCTCTCCGGCAGCATGGACTGGGGGGCAGAGCACCGTGTAGTAGCAGCCCCCCGCCCCCCGTTGAGGGCCAGTGCACCACTTGCTGGCGGTCGACCTGTCCAAGTCACTGCACATCCCCGAGTTTTGTGGGAGTCTAGAGCAGAGAAGAAACCCCTTGTGCCCTAGCCTCCTTTCGTGCCCCACCAGCCCCTGCCTGCTGCTCATTCCTCATCCTCTCCCCCTTTGCTGGGCCCGGTGCTGGTCTCCCATGGACTGTTCTCCCCAACGTCGCACAGGGAACCCTCAGAGCTGCAAGGGCTGGGGGCCCTGGAAGCGACTGCTTGGGCGCTAAAAATGGCGGAGCACGAGCTGGGCATCACGCCTGTGGTGTCTGCAAAGGCAGTGGTGGCAGGGAGTGACCCACTGGGCCTCATCGCATACCTCAGCCACTTCCACAGCACCTTCAAGAACATGCCCCACAACCCAGGAGGCCTAGAGGGTAGGAGCAGGGCAGGGGGGAGGTGGGGGGATGGGAGGGTGAGGTGCCCTCTGAGGGACAGCTGGGAGCGGGATCCTGGGCTGGACCATAGCTGTCTGGAGGCACAGCACTGACACCCCGTCCACCTGGACACCCCCGCTCTCTGCAGGCCCTGCCAGCCAAGGCTTTCCAGGGAGCTCCAGCGCTGTGCTGTTCCTGGGCAAACTGCAGAGGACCCTGCAACGGACCCGGGCCCAGGTGCGCATCTGGGCATGGTCGGAGCTGAGCAGTGGGGGTGCCTGGGATGATGGGGAGGACATTCATGGTGGCGGCAGGGCTGCAGCTCAGAGCGCCATGCTGAGTATAGGTCTTGTTGCAGGAAAATGGGGAGGATACTGGTGGCAAGAAGCCGCGCCTGGAGGTAAATGCATGTAGGGCTGCAGTCCCCTGCTCTCTCCTGGGTGTTCTCTCCTGCATTCTCCAACCCTCCTACCCAGGTTCCCTTCCTGGCTCACTTCTCTTTCACATCTTTCTAGTCTCTGCAAACAGCCACTCTCCTGCCCCTCCACCTCCCTCCCTGAACACTTAACATCCTTAGGTAGAAGCTAAGAGCCCAAGTACTGAGGAGCCACCTGCCCCAGAGTCTGGTGTACCCCTGACACCCCCATCCCAACCCCAGGAGGTGAGAAAGGGGGCCCTGTCTGCAGAGGCCTGGGAAAGGCAAAAAGGGGTGTTTCAAGGATAAGGAAGAACTCTGCAGCTGGCCTTGACCCCAGTTGACCCTGTGGTCTGGGGGTCGATGCAGGCTGGTGCCGGGGACCTATGTGCCCTCTGTGGGGAACAGCTCTATATCCTGGAACGCCTCTGTGCTGACGGCCGCTTCTTTCATCGGAACTGCTTCCGCTGCCGCACCTGTGAGGCCACACTGCGGCCGGGTGACTACGGGCAGCACCCAGGAGATGGTAAGCAGGCCTGGCCCTGTCTGGGGGCATGGAACTTGAAACTGGAGGGAAACTGGGGTCCTGCGTGGTGGCAACAGGCTCAAAATGGCATTTTTCTCCCCTGAGTTCAAAGTCTTCTCTGTCCCCTCCATATCCCCCAATGTGGGGTTCTAAGGAAACGGGCCAGCAGAAATTCACCTGCAAATCAAGTCCCGTCAGCCCTGCCCTCGCTGATCAACAGAGTATCTGGGTATCGGGCTGCTGACATCTTGTATCTGCTTCCCTCCTCTACCTTTCCAGGATATTTCTACTGCTTCCAGCACCTGCCCCAGCCAGGCCACAAGGATGGCCCTGACCCAGGCCCCAAGAGTCAGGTAAAAACTATGAAACCGTGTGTTGGGGGTGTGGGAAAGAGTAAAGGGGTCTCTCCAAGCCTAGCAGACTTCGCTGGGGGTAACTGAATGTTCTCCTCCCTTAGAAGGAAAGCTGCATGAAGGCAGAGATTTTTATTACTGATGTAATAAAGTGTCTCAAACACTGCCTAACACCGTTCGCTGAAGGGCATCATTGAACGAATACCAGGGTCCACATTTGTCTAAAGGGGTGGCCTTGGCCGCACAATGGGCAGGTCACTGACCAAACTACATGGTGGCTTTTCTAGGACCTCCCCACACCGGATGAAAATAGCATGCCATCGGGGCCCTCAACTTCTGTCATCCCCCAGGAGGGGACCAGTCCTGTCCCAAACCCCAGCCAGCCTACCCGTCGCCTGATCCGCCTCTCCAGCCCAGAACGCCAGCGGCTGTCCTCCCTTAAGCTTACCCCTGACCCAGAACTGGAACCTCCCCCCAAGCCTCCCCGCAGCTGCTCTGCCTTGGCCCGCCAGGCCCTGGAGGGCAGTTTTGTAGGTTGGGGAATACCAGTCCAGAGCCCTCAAGGTACCTGCTTTGCCCAGATGCACTCACCCAGGGTCGCTGGTACTGGGATTTCTGAAAGGGGAATGCTAGGGAAAGGGAAGGGAGGCCATGGGGCCCAGACCTTGTCTACTCCCCTGTTCAGTTGTTGTGGCCATGAAGGAGGAACAGGAACAGAGTCCTCCCTCCAGTGAAGAGGAGGAAGAGGAGGAGGCAGAGGAAACAATGGCTTTGGACTCAGACACGCAAGAGGTGAGGAGGAACCTGGCCACCTATCCCACCAAAGCCAGCACGTCCTCTAAACATGCCCCACCGCCCACTCCAGGAAAACCTATAGAATGCTCCCTCTGAGCCAGTCTCTCAGAATCTCTAAGCCTTTGTCTGTTCTACTGGCACTTACCCTATCTCCAGCCCAGGAAGTTTTGTCTTCTTCTAGCTTTCCCAGCCCCTACCCAACGAGGGGGCCGGGAGGCGGGCAGGTCTACCTCTGACTGGCCCGACCCTGCCATAGGCTCTGCTGACCTTCGCCAAGAACTCAGGCACCATGAGCAAGTACCCAACATGGCGTCGGACTCTGCTGCGCCACGCCAGGGAGGAGGAGATGAAGCGGTTCTGCAAGGCCCAGGTGAGGTCAGGGGTTTGCCGTTCCGACGGGGGTCAGAGTTTCTCTGAAGCTCTGCACTCGAGCCATCCAAAGCCTCCTGGGCCTCGTGTCTTGTCCCGCTCAGGCTGTCCAGCGGCGACTACATGAGATTGAGACTGCTGTGGGGGAGCTGGAGGCCGAGGGCACGAAGGTGGAGCAGGCCTTGAGAAGCCAGAGCAGTGAGTAAAGATGGTGGGGGGGGGCACAAGCTAGGACATCCCTCCGCCCCCAGCACTCCCTCAGCCACCGGACTGTGTCCCCGCGGGCTCCACTCCTCATGCTCCTGACATCTCTGACCCTGGCTAGAGGCCTTCTGACCCCCGGCCCCCATTCTTCGTTCCCGTCAGCATCCCCAGAACAGCAAAAGGCACAGTGGCTGGAACAGCTGCTACAGCTCGTTCAGAAGAAGAACAGCCTGCTGGCGGAGGAGGCCGAGCTCATGCTCACGTAAGGCGCAGGGGGTGGGGACAGCTGGCACCGGAGCCAGGCCCCAGCCGGGTCCTTGGGCACCCTGGACAGCTGTGCCTCTTCGATCCCTGCCCTCCACAGGGTGAAACTGCTGAGCCTGGAGGAGCAGCAGTGTGAGGTGGACCAGGAGCTCCGAGGCTACATGAACCTGGAAGGTAGGTGGGATCGGGGGAGAGGCTGGCGTTCACACAGCCTCACGACCTCAGATACTGACCAAGGCACATGGTCCTCTGGTCCGAGTGCCTCTGAGGCATTTCAGGAGGAAGCCAGGGAAGGGGGCGCCAAGCCCCTCCTCTGCCTTCAGTTCAGCTGGGGCTGCACAGCTGGTGTTGCCGCAGGGGCACCTGGCTGACTCAGCTGGACGAGCATGTGACTCTTGATCTCAAGGTCATGAGTTCAAGCCCCATGTTCGCTGTACAAATAACACATATATCGTATGCATACAATATATACCAGATCAATCAATCACTCGGCCCGGACTAAAATCAGTGCTGCTGCTACCAGTACGAGCAAACCGCTCATGTGGACAGACCCAGTTTTACAGATGAGGAAACAAAGCCCAAGTTGTGAAAGTCACATAGGCTGGGATTAAGCTGTGCCTTTCCTGCCTCCCTGCCCAGTTCCCTGTTCTCTAAGCTCTGTGCTCTTCTTCAGAAGCTCTAAAGACCCCTGCTGATCGTCAGGCTGAGGAACAGCTCCTGAAGAAGCTGCTGGATGTGGTGGAGAGGCGAGATGAAATTGTCCGCTTCCAGGAGGAACGCAGGCTCAGTGAGCTGGCCTCAAGGCCGGGGGCCCAGGGCTAAAAGGGCAGGCTGCCTGCCCTCTTCCCTACACGGAAGACCACCTCAACCCAGGACTGTGCCACCCTGCTCATCTGGGCTGCCTGGGATGGGGCCTCACTGTTTACAATAAAAATGTTTCTGCCAGACAGGGCTTAGGCTGCCTACAGGTGGGAGGTACGGAGTGCAGGGAGAGTAGACATGTAGGAGGCCTGACCATCTATATTATGATAGTCGCAATGACCCGTGGCCCCAGTTGCTGCCTCTACAAGGAAAAGCCAGAGCCACGAAAGTGTCAAGCTTTATTGTTCCTCAGTTCCATCCCCCTCCTGCTGCCCTAGGAGCAGGGCTGGCTGAGACTCTGGGCCCGAATCCTGGGCCTCCCTTGCCCTTCCCAGCACATGCTGGAGCTCAGCCCGAGCCCCAGATAAGCCCTTGGCCTCCTGCATGTGGAAGAGGTAGACTGCCCCCGCCCCTAGCAGCAGTCCTACACTGGGAGTCCAGAGCAGTATGGCAACTTCCCTGACGCCTCCTCCAGCTGCCAAGGCACACAGGAAGGCCAGGAGAAGCAGCCCTAGACCAATCACATAGCTGGCGAAGGTGGCCCACCAGCGGGCTTGAGCCACTCCCAGGTCCAGCTCCCTCCAAGCCTCCTTTAATACACTGATCAACTGTGATCCTTCTGGTCCTAGAATAAGGCAGGGCAGTGGGGCAGGAGAGAGAAGGTCAGCGTGGAGGGGCTGCCTTGTGGTGGGAAGGGACCCAGGGAAAGGGTGGGAGTGACTTACCATGAGTAGGGCTGGGGGTGTGCTGGGGGGGGCTGTGTCTCACACACAGGGTAGCCATCAGGGCCTCGTGATCAGAGAGGGGACTGCCACTGTGAGGATCATGGCCTGTAGTGGTTCTAAGAGTCTTACAGGAGATGTAGAAGCCAGAAACCGCCTAGGAAAAGTCACGGCCAGAAACATCTTTGAAGGCCTCTCCCCATTCTGCAAGCATCAGTGATCTAAGATCTAGACTAGCTGGACAGAAGATGAGCAAGCAAAAGCTGGTGAAAGACAGAGACGCGATGGGTGAAGACACACGGAGAAGACTGACCTTATACAGCACATAGTCAATGCGGATGCCAAACGGAAATGGCTCTAGCTCCCGCTGGTTGACGTAGCAGTTCTCAGGTACCATGGTACAGCCTTCCTCAGAGCCCTAGAGGAACAAGTGGTTCACACTAGTTGTGGGGGAGAAAGATGAGAGACGCTGGGGGAGTAGGCATGGAAATAATCAGGCGCCAGGTCCTCACCTTGAAGTCCCGGGTCTCCAGGTAGGCATCATGCAGCCCCGTCCACTCCTTCAGCAGGCGGCAGCCCAGGTCCTTCGGGTGCAAGTTGAGGTCCCCACACAGCAGAACCACATCAGCCTTCTTGGATGTGTGGCTGGGGGAACCAGGTCGGTGAGGCAGGCATTCTTCCCTGACCAGCTCTGCCCTCCTATAAGTGGGGCCCTGGCCACCCCTCAACCCCTGATCCCATCCCACTTCCCCTGTCAAGCCCAGGCTCACACACTGGATGAACTGGGCCAGTTCCCAAGCTTGGGCCACACGGTGTGTTAGGTAGATGTCCTTCTGTCGATTGTACTCGGCATGGAGCTGAGTGAGACAGGTGAGCGTATAGCGCATGAGGCTGACAGTCCCTACCGAGGGTCTAAATCACGCGTGTGTCTGTCTCTTGGCATGATACTTGGATAAAAAATGGGCAAACCTTGCCCACTAACCTCAGAAGATCCCGCCCACCAGCCTCACCCTCAGGCAGCCCAACTAGAGGAGTCCCATCTCTCCCTCCCAGGACCAGGACGCCTGTCCCAGCCCTGCCAGCTTCACTCACATGGGTCACGTAGACATTGAGCACCAGTCCACTTAGATGGAGCACCAGGAGCCCCACAGCCTTCCCGCAGAACCAGTCTCCATGATGGATCTACAGGCAAGAGGGAGCAGGAACTCAGGGCATGGCTATCTTCCTTCTGCCCATCCCCTGCGACCCAGGGAAGTCGGCCTCCTTCACCGTGTGTTACTGGGGTGGGGGGTGGGGGATGAAGGTGGAAGAGATATGAGATAAGGCTTACCATGTAGGGGTACCCGTTGAGGGTGTAGACGTGCTGGGTGAATTCCTGGATAGGATGTTTGGAGAAGACGCAGAGGCCACTGCCAATAATACCACTGCAAACCAAGTCCTGATTAATAGCCCAGAAAAGCAGAAAGAGAAAGACCCAGGCCTGTTCCCTTCCCTCTTCTCCCAGCTTGTATCAGCTACTTTTCTTCTCCGTTTGCTGCTGAGATCAGCACCAGAGCAAAGCTCCAGGCAACAGCCTTTGTAGGATGATACAGTGTGTCCTGATAAGGCTGGGATGGGCTGGAACGCCAATCTTCCCGGTTCCACCAACTCCTGCACCCACAGAGGACAGAGGGAGGGTGCAGGTAGGATAGGGAAGGGCGGGTGGGACCGAGGAGCTTCCCGATCTGAGGAACAGGCTTCCAGACCGGGTAGGCGTCTCACCTCCTGAAGTAGTGGGCAGCCGGGTAGGTGGGCAACAGCTTCTGTCTCAGGTGCTGGAAGTCCTGCTCACTCCACACCTGAGGGAAGAGGTGAAGTCCCCGGGAGAAGTCCCCTCAAGCGTCCCCAGCCGCCCCCTAGCCCGTCCCAGTCAGGGGTGCACACCAGCTCCACACTGCCCACCTCTTCCAGGAGGGCTAGGTCGAAGCTCTCCATGTTGAGAAAGTCTCCCAGGCGCTTCATGCGGTCGGCCCGGCGCTTGCTCAGGTAGGGAATGCCCCTGAGGACGACAAGGGCCCGGGAAGGCGATGGCTGCAGGCGCGCGGGAGCTGGGGCCGCAGCGGGCCCGGAGGTGCGGGCGCCCCCCGCCCCCGGACGCTGGAGGACAGGCTAGAGCCGGGGCCGGGATGTGAGGGAGGCCGCCTTCCTCCGGCCGAGGGGGCGAACGGAGCCGTGGCCCCGGACCCACCCCGCCGGCCTCTCACCAGCAGTTGAGGTTAAAGATCCTCAGTCGCAGAGTGAAGTTGGGCTTCATGGCGAGCGCGCTCCGCGGGCGCGGGACGGCACGGCCTCCCCGGCGACGGCCGCGGCGGGAACCGGGGCGGGCGGGCGGCGCCGCCTCCCCGGGCGGTGCGCACAGGTGGTCGGCCCCGCCCCCGTGCGCCCCGGAAGGCCCCGGCCTCCCAGCCCGCGCCGCTCCGGCCCTGGGCCGGGGTCCGACTCCGCGGGCAACCGGCCCGCTCCCCGCGGCCCCCGCGCAACGGGCTGCACGCCAACCCGGAAAGGCGATCTACCGCGAAATCAGGCGCTGCCGGCGGGCGAGGGCCGCGCGCGACGTCCCTGTAGGGGGAAGACCAGAGGGGGGTTCGGCGGGCCGGGCCGACGCACGCGGGGCCCCCGCGGAGCTCCCCGTTCCTTTTCGCAGAAGCCTCGGCCCCGGCCCCGGCCGCCCGCGCGCCCTCTCCCGCCCCTCGCCCGGCTCACCAACAACAGGAGCAAAGTTGAGAGACGACTGGGCCGTCGCCGCCGGCCCCCTCGCGTCCTTCCTCCCAGCTGGGGACGGGGGCGGAGCCGCGCGGTTGCCCGGCGACGCGCAGTGTTTGTGCTCCGAGCAGTCCCCCAGCGCCGCCATGGCCAGCCCGAAGCAGTGCCGGCCCAAGTCGGCCCCGTGCCGCTCGCGGTCGCCGCCGGAGCAGCCGCTGCGGGTGAAGGTGGTGGGGCTCTTCAAAAGCTCCAGCTTTCAGGTGGCCAAGAGCGCGGCTGAGGTAACCGCGAGAAAACCGCACGTGTGGGCGGCCCTTCCGGTCTGCAGGTCTCGCGCCTCCTGGTGACGGGGGTCGATGTTCCGGGAGGTAGTAGGGATGTGTCCGGGCCGGCCAGGCTCAGTTCGTTAAGTCCCAGGGGGCAGGGTCGGGTCCGGTGGACGTTCCACTTCGAGAAGGGCTACCTTTAAAGGGGGATCGGAGTGAAGGAAGGTTCAGAACCTTGCTGGGTGAGGGAGGGTAATCCTCCCCCCCCCCCACCCCCCGGTTATCCACATATTTTATTTCCACATCAATTTTTACTTGAGTTATACATTTTTTTTAATTCATAAAAAATGTTTAGGAAGAAGTGATACGGTATAACCAACCACTGATTTTTGTTTGTTTTTTGTTTTGTTACGAACTCCCTCCCCAAGCGATTTTTGGAAACTTCATTTGGGAAGTGTTTTGGGACCCCGTCCTTTAAATTTTCTCTAGCATTTACTGCATTCGAATTAGGTGCTTAAGGGATGTCTCAAAAATTGACGCACGAGTGCTTTGGAGAATCCAGATATTTCTTTGTAAACACACGGAACGATATAAAAGGAAAAACACTTTAAGCAACTGGAAGAACTTGGCCAGGTCCGCAGTGGTGCAGCACACATACTACCCAAATGCAAGAGAAATGTAGAACTCGGCACATCGTTGGGGTTTGCTCTGGGAATGCTACTGTTAAGATTATCCCCAAATTCTCTCCTTCAAAACCCCACCAGACTCTGGGACCATGCCCTGTGCATGTTTGTGTATCCCAAAGTATCTAGCTGGATACCTGACACAAAATGTTCTCAAACACAAGAAATCTTAAGCAACTCCTGCCTTCTTGCTGGCTCACCAAGTTAAAGTTTGTAATTCTATCAAGCACAGAAATAGTAACGGTCGACCTTAAAACAGCCAGTTATTTTACTAGCAAAATGGGTACATTTGATAATAGCACAAGAGTTGCAATTTGGGACATAGAAGCTATGGCAAACTAAGGCAATCTGGGAGATCAAAGGACAGGAACCTTATGGAGAAGAGGAGGAAGCTGGGAAGGGCTGCTCTGAAGAAAACTCCACTGGCAGGAAATGAGAGAGTTCAGGGTGGTGACAGTTTCTCACTGGCTCATTATCTTATTGGCTGCGCTTGGTGTGGAACAAGGAGACATTTTCCCTTCCTTCTGCTGGAGGAGTAAAATAGACTTACTCCTGTTGGGAATGCAAGGTTTGTCTCCTGACCTACTCGGGTCTGCAATGGAGGAGGGGTGGTAGTAAGGCCTGAGAGCTCCCCCTTCCGGCCTCCCAACGCCATTTTAAGTGGGGTTTCCTTTGCTCAGTTTCAGAGTAATTTGTGGAACAGGTGAGGTTTACATCAAGAGGAAGAGAATAAGCAGTAAGTCTGTGAAAATGATACATGGATCATCAAAATAAGCAGAAATTATGGGCTGTTAGCTGAGATGATGGGCTCTATAAAGTTCATGGCTCAAGCTGTATTTAATGAATTTAAGGAAAAATTTTTCCCCTGTTTTTCTTTAGCTTCTTTTCTGAGGGCACAAGTTTTTTGTGCCTGCTCCACACTGTAGAGAAGGTGTTGGCAATTTTATTCCGTAAAGCCTAGATGTTAAATTATTAGGCTTTCAGGGCCACAGGCTGTAGGGATCTCAGTCACAACTAGATTTTGAACAAAAGTGGCCAGACAATATGTAAATGAATGGTGGTTTTCCAATAAAACTTAATTATGAATACTGAAGCTTGACTTGCATATAATTTCACATGACATGAAAGATGTCAACTTTTCATCTTTTTTCAACTCCTTAAAATCTGAAAATTCTTCTTAGCTTTCAAGTCTTAGAAAAACAGACAGATTTGGCCTACTGGCCACAGCTTGCCTACCATGTCTTTGTTATATTAGTAACGTTAATTTTCCCTTGCTTAAGCTTTGACTTACTGTAGCTCTATTTGGATATGAAAACCTATCACTGTAAATTGAGTTAGTTTGACCTTAATAAAGGATATGGCTTTGAATAATTTCACAACATGATCATTTGGTGAGCAATCCTCAATACCGAATTTACTGTCAGAAATTTAGATTTGTGGAGAGTATTACATAGATTCTAATTTGGATGTAGTCTGTTCTAGACACTAAATTATGAAGAAAGTATGACGAAGTATGCTTAATTTGAAAACTGTTGGGCTTATTAGTTATTCCATATGGTCCACCAGTTAGAAATACAATTGCCCCACACTGAGCATGGATCCTAGAACTGTGACAAAGGGCACATCATCACCTATTAGTTGGGCAAGAGTCTAAGAAGGAAATGACCCAGCTGCTATTGCCCTCTGGTCCGAAGGGCAGGATACACTCATGCCCTGGTTTCTCCCCCTTGGAAATCCACCACGATGAAGCATGCCAGGCTAGTGTCCGCTTTTAGGCCACAGTCGGACCGCTAAGCTCTCTCCTTAGTGGAGAAGGCGCCCAGTGCAGCAGCCAGCTGTCACTTTTCCCTGTTGGGCAGATCCCTTCCTCAGCCCCACTCAGGTGAGGCCTGTTCATGCCTCACCTGCCTTCCCTTGCTTGACCAGGAAGCAAAATGCAACATACCAGGAATTGACATTTTTTTTTTTGACAGGGATCGTTAACCAGTAAGAATCTTCTCTGATCCATATAGACAAAATAATACATGTTAAAGCAAAACATGCTCAGGATCTAAACCCAACATATTTAGTATTAACTTCACTTTTTCACAAAGGGTGTAACCACACCAATATCCTTTTGGTCATTCTCCACATATCAATAAATTAATAACATTTGCTTTAGTGGAAAGTATCTGTATCTGTAGAGGGAGGGGGATGGGTTAAACAGGGGCTGGGGATTAAGAAGGGCACTTGTCCTAGTGAGCACCCATTGATGTATGGAACTGTTGAGTCACTATACTGTATACCTGAAACTAAAAAAACACTAGTTAAAAAAAAAGTAACATCTTCTTTTCATTAAAAAAATAAAAGTATCTGTAGATCCACTACAGTTTAGTAAGAGTTTAATGTAGGGAAAAACTGGTCCTAAAAGAACATGGCAAATCACGAAATTTGTTCATTTGCTCATTCGTTTGCTATGTGTGGGTGGTCCACTGTGTGCCAGATGTTGAGACCAGTGGGAGTACATGAAAACTAGGACATACATAGTCTTGGCCCTCAAGGAGCTCATACTCTAGAATAATGAGAGGCAAGTAAGCCAGAGCCCCAGGATGAGCTGGGGAGTGACTTAATGGAGGTAAGCACAGGGGCCTCTGGGACCAAGAAGAGGGCAACTAAGCCAGATTGTGTGGCTGGGTATGTGCTGTATAAAAACTGAAGTCCCCCCAAAAATGGAAATGATTTCAACTTTAAAGGAGAACTCACGCTAAAATAATTATTCTATTTTGAAACCTAGGCTTTGAAGACTAATTATCCATCCAAATTTGAAGATCCTATAATAGTTCCTCTTCAAGAATTTGCATGGGATCAATATCTACAGGAGAAAAAAAGGGTAAAGGATGCTTGGGGTATGGGGAATGAGCAAAGCTTTGCTTCACTCACTCAACTATGCATTGTTTTGGAGAAACAGGAGTACTGATTTTAGAGCAACTAGATTTAATTTCTCTAAATTATATACTTTTCCTAAATCATTTCAATCATTTTACCAGGCTGATTTTAAGAAAAAGTAAAACATTTACAGGATTTTCTTTTGGAAGCCATGGGATAAAGGTAAGTTTCAGACTCTCAATGCTGCTAGTTACCCCTGCCAATGGTTAGCCCGCTCTCCCTGCACACTGCTTACTCACACTTCCTGTGACACCCGGGCACTTGTGGTCTTTACTCTGGAAGGTCTTGGTGGTCTCCAGCTCAGACACAGTGCTTGTGGCCTTGGGAGCTCTGTGACAGGCACCAAGTTCCCATACGACCACCTTGTCCTAATTAAGCTTCCTCTCTGCCTTCTCCCCACTAAAAGCACCCTTGGAGAACCCCAGGCCCCAGGGCTAGCAGAGCCTGCCTAGGGACAGCAGATACATTTCCTCTTGGGTGCCAACCCTGACCATTTGGTAATGCTGCCTAGAACATGTGACACGAAGAATTCTAAGGTGTTATCCTGGCCCAGCCATACCTCATTCTGGGGTGAGGTGGGAATGGGGTACACTTCCTGCTTGCCATCCCTGGCCCAGAACTGTAAAGTCCCAGTCCTGGTTTCCCTGCCCCACCCCATCTCTCCAGTAGCTGATGAAAATCTCATGTCCCCTGACCAGCGCTGGTTGCACGAGGATGTCCTGTGACCCTGTGATCATCCTACAGATAATGCTGCTGTACAGTACCATGCCACTGTGCAGTCCCAGGAATGCTGCAGGACGGATGGACAATACATTTGTTAAGTCTCATACCATTTTCAGAGCCATACTACACTCTCATTGAATTCAGATAGAATAGTCAAACACTTACATATGGTGCTTATTATAGGCCACACACTATTCTTTGACCTAGGTATAGATTAACTCCAATCCTTACAACTGGGATGTCCAGTGGTCCTGCTTTGCCTGGTTCTGAGGGCTTCCCTGGGAGCCAGAATTTCAATGCTAAAGCTGGGGCAGTCCTAGACAAACTGGGACAGCTGGTCAGGACAGTTGGTTACCTTAACAAAAATATGTTTTTCTTAATTTTTATCACCAAACTACTTAAACTGCCTACGAGTCTCACGCTCTCCACCTACAGGAGAGCCATGATCTCGAGCTCTGTGGTCTGTACCCACTCCTCTTACAGATCCCACTGGATTCTTAGACCAGTGCGGATTCTCTTCTGCAGTTTCCTGTCATCTCAGCCTGGGTTACTGACCTTGGGATGTTTTGTGTTCTCTTCCTTCTGCTCTTCTCACGGGGCCCAAATGAGGCCTTCTAGGTAATCACCGCTGCTTCTCTCCCCCTTTTCTTTATTCCCTATCCTTCCTTCCTTCCTTTTCCCACCCTCATCTCTTGGACACCTGTCACTTTATCGTTTTCTTGTTTCAGGCCAGGTTTGGTCCTTCCTCAATGTAAGCATCGTGCACTGTGTCCTCATGGTGCTTCTTAGCACATCTGAGGTTAGGTCTGGGCTGGCCTTATGTTTTAGCAGAATGTAATGCCTCCTCTGAGTGGCATTCTGGGAAGGCCTTTCTCTCCCCTCTAAAAAGGGCAGCATCTTATGTCTCAGTGCTGGAAAGCCCCAGAAACCAGTGGGTCCAGGCCACTATCTAGAGGCATAAGAGAAGGCCTCATGCACAGAGGACACACGGAGATGAAGCATCTACATCATGAGGCTCCGAGTAAAGCATACCTTCTACTGCATTTCTCCCACCAGATTAAATAAATATCCACGTTAGCCATAGCTGGGATAAATAAAGGTCCCTTTTTAAAGTTATGCATTCTATAAAATGTGACAACACTGATAAATCTAAACAGTTTAGGGGCTATTGACCCACACGCTTTATCAGTGATTTATAGTTCAGTATGAAGTTTACTCTTTTCCTCGAACCAGGTTTTGATACGGGTGTCGGGATGATATCTGAAATCCAGGAGAACAGCTGGGAGTGCAGCAAATGGGCTGGAAGTAAACTGTTCCCCAAGTCAGCAGTTCCCCAAGTGTGGTCTCCAGCCCTGCAACATCAGCATCTCCTGGGATGTTGTCAGACATGCAAATCCTCAGGCCCCATTCTAGAATCAGAAACTCGGGTGGGGCTCAGGAATCTGTAATTCTGCTTGCCTGCTAACATTTGAGAACAGCTGTCCCAAATTATTCATACTTTTGCCAGGACTGGGACTGGGTCATAATAAACCAGATCTTCCGAGGGGGCATTAATCAGGGTCACACACTAGGGATGTAGGAGGTTGACCGTTAGTGTTTGGATAAACACACCAATGTACTTCATTTTAAGGGGCTTAGACTTAAAAGTGTTGCCAAAGGTGAGCTCTCTCCCTCCTTACACTGGAGTGCACCAGAAGTCCCTGCTGGCCCCCCTGGTTTCCTTTCCCTGAACCCACTCCTGGAGAAAATCATTCTTTCTATCCTTGGCACTGCAAACCATGCATTACTCAGAACCCTTAGCCTTTCCAAGTATACACACAGTAAAATGTACTCAGAAACGAAGCCAGAGACTACATTTTGTTTTCAAGTTGACACAACACGTATGCTATGCACAAAAATTTTTATTACCAGGTCACTGCCTACTTTTAATGACTGTACCATTTTTAGGATTACTTTTAGGTCCTTCTTTGCTTTCAGTGATGCCGGACTCTTAAAAATGTTCTTAAATTCTGTTTGAGAGCAAAATTCTAAAAGATGGCAAAAAAATCCATTATTTTTTTTTTTTTAAAGATTCGGTTAGAATCTATCCCAAGCTCTGGCTTGTGCTTATAGCAAGATAGGGTTTCCCCACAACCACGACCACAATACACTTTTTTTTTAAATCCTCTTCCTTTATAGGAACTCAAGAATGAAATCTGGGAATATTCTTCCTATGTGATGTGTTTTGTTAATGATCAGCTCCTGGGTGATGCATTTGATCTTCAGAAATGGGCTCAGAAGATGTGGGATATAGTTGATTTTAAGCCCCCAGAACTTTATGAGGCACTTACTGTGGATTATGCTGCTAAATTCTTAACAGACACCAAGGTAAGTTACACTAATTTTTAAAGAAAAATAGTGGAATCTTTGATCATTTATATTGATTCAGCATAAATTGCTGATATCCTCACAAAGGAATATAAATGATAGAACGCTAGGTTTTAAGTTCTTAATGGTCTATAATCCACTTGCAAAGGATTATGTATAATATTGCAGGATTTGGCTGAACAGTGTGCAAAGCAAGCATACCTCACAGCAGGCAGACTGCATGGGAGAGAGCATCCCTGTTCAAACATTTCTACTCCCCATTAGAGATTTATATGCATTAACTAGCCATTTTAAAACATAAAGAGCCTCCCCCTGCTTCAGAGAAGTTCAAGTGAATCATCCATTCCCCTTTAGTATGAAAAATTTTATTTTATTTTTTTAAAGATTTTATTTATTTATTTGACAGACAGAGATCACAAGTAGGCAGAGAGGCAGGCAGAGAGAGAGAAGAGGAAGCAGGCTCCCTGCTGAGCAGAGAGTCGGATGTGGGGCTCAATCCTAGGACTCTGGGATCATGACCTGAGCTGAAGGCAGAGGCTTTAACCCACTGAGCCACCCAGGCACCCCTAGTATGAAAAATTTTAATTAGTACTTTCTAACACCTAAGTGAGAGGTACTACACTAAGCAAATAGAAAGTTTGAGAAGAAAGGTGACGTTTTAAATATTTTATTTGAGGGAGAGAAAAAGAGCACAAGTAGGGGGTAAGATGGGGTAGAGGCAAAGGAAGAAGCAATTCCCCACTAAGCAGGGAGCCCGACGTGGGGCTCGATCCCAGGACCCCAGGGTCATGACCTGACCTGAAGGCAGACACTTAACTGACTGAGCCACCTAGTCGCCCTGAAAGATGACATTTTAAATTATGACACATAGATGGCAAGAGCAGGACCAGACAAGCTGAGGTCCTGGAGAGGTTTCCAATGGACAGTCATGAAGCTTGAGGTCAAGGAGGGTGAGAGACAGATATCAGGGTGGAATGGCAATAGAGGCAAAAGTACTTTGTAATTCTGCTCAGAAGCTTGTTACAACACCAAGAACCACCTGCTGAAAATCATTTCATGCTTATAGTGGCCTGTGCCCACAGAAAGACCCAGTGCTAGGATTTGAGCCATAAAAAGGCAAAGACCTTTGTTTCCTTCATCTTCCTTTAACTGTTAATTGCTTTAAGCACAATCTGAAACATAGTATGAACTCAGTAAATGTCTGATGAATAAACAATGTGCTTGGAAAATACTAGAAACTCTGTGGTAAGGGGAGGAATGTAATATTCACAGCCGTTAATTCCTACAAGGACAAGGGTCTAAAAGTGCACAGTGTATTCAGGGAAGGGTGAGGGACAGCAAGGAGGCCAGAATAATAGGAAATGAGGCTGGGAAAATGAGCATATCAGTCACCACCAATACCAAGCTACTTATGGAGAAAAGGTATGCATTGAAAGGATATTGGTAACCTCACAACTGACAGAAAAGCTGGAGAACCAGGTTCTGGAAAGCAGGAAGGAACCAAGGGAGGCCTGGCAGCAGGAAAACGTGGCCAGAGTCACGTTCCAGAAGTGTGCAGCTGGGATGCTGCCATGGGTGCCTGCTGGCCCTGTGTTCACATTGCCACCTCCACTGAGAAGTAGTTCTCAGCTGGTCTTTGCCTCATTCCCTGGAGATCCAACGCCCCAGGCAGGAGCACCAGACTAATCCAACCCAAGTCGTATCCCCACACACCCTGGCTCTCACAGAGTTGGCGGGGAGGGAGAATAGTGTCTTTAGTGTCTTGAAAGGGTGGGGGTCCCAGAGGGAGTTTTCCAAATAGGAAACATCCCCAGATGTTAAGGAGGGGGAGGAAAAAAAACCCAAACAGATCCACTAAAGAAAGGTTGAACTTAGTCCATTCTGAACTCCATTCGAAATGAAGGAGTTAGCTTTTTTTTCTAGAAGGGAGCTGAGCCAACAGAACTTTTCGTAAAGAGTATGACTTAATCTTTGCTTTTTTGGAAAAAGTTTTAGGGCTGTGCAAAAACGGGATGGAGTAGGGAGAGCTTGGTGGCAGGGTGATCACTTGGAACACTGCTGGAGTAGTGTGGCTTGGAGACGATGACAGCCCGAATTTATGGCAGTAAGGAGGAAGGACCCGGATTCCAGAGAAAATCTTTAAATTTTTTCGTGCAGAGGCTACATTTTTCTTGCTGCAGGGACTTGTTTACTTCTGGGTTGCAATGATATACCAGATAATTATGTTTGCATGTTTGGCTGCTAGGTGACATTACCTGGTGTTGTGCTTATTTACTCTTTCATTAGAATTGTCAGAATTATCTACTCTTGACAACTGCATAAAGGTAATATATTGACACAGAGGGAAGTTTAATGATGCCTGAATGGACTTACCCATTTCATAAATGAATCGTGATTTCTAGTGTATCATCTTTTTCTGCCCAAGCCTGTGATGTTTACTGTTATGCCTCTTATAATAAAGTTATAATATTCTCTTACAATTTAGAACTTGTAGTACAGAAGCTGAGGGGCACAAAAAAGTTAATCATAATTACTATGGACATAATACTACATTCCTGGGTGCCAGATAACACAATATTATTACAGTCTCTTAATTAAAAAAAAAAAAAGGCTTAAGTGACATGAAGTAGTGACAGTGATACCATGAAAGTGATTTCATTTATATTTCCTCGGTTCTTAAGAAATAGGGCAGGACAAATTATGCAGCCTGTTAAATCAGGTGCCATCTTTCTGTATGAGAATGGTGTCCAAGAATTGAAATGTACCCCATTTAGATGTGCTCTGCCCCCTAAATGAGTGCTACCATGATGGAGACTGTGTTTTCATTCTGGATGCCTCGCTGTAAAACTAGACGAGATCACACAAACGTTAGCTGTCTCTACCAGAAAGGATGCCAGATGGAAACAAGAGCTGGGAGCATCTGGGAGCATGAGATCATGACTGAAGTAATACGAAAGCACAGCATATTCTCTTCCCTTCCCCTGGTCCCATACCTCCTATGGATATGATGTCCTTGTTTTCCCACCCGGAAAGGACGTGGCCTGGCTCTGGGTAGCTCCTTGGAGCTCTCTCTCAAATTCTAGCACACATGTAACCAAACCCATGACACTTGTGCTGGATGTTTCCCAAAATTACTCAGAACAGAAAATTCCCAAAGGGACCCACTAGTGTTCCCTTCCACATCTAGTTTGCAATATAGGGGATAATTAAGGCCATGTGTTCTCAGTCTGGTGTGCAGGTAAAGGTTATTCAAAGCTTCACTACTAAAGGGTTTTAAAGAGCATGTTATTTAAATAGGTTGGAAAGACTTGATATAATAAAATGAAACAAACTTCTTTAATCATTACTTTAACTTTGCTGTTACATTATCCACTGTTGATGCTTTTGATTTCTTTTTTTTTTTTTTTTGGTCAGAGAGCGAGCTTGCACACAAGCAGGGGTAGTAGCAGACAGAGGATAAGCAGGTTCCCCACTGAGCAGGGAGCCCAATGCAGGTCTTGATCCCAGGACCCTGGGATCATGACCTGAGCTGAAGGCAGAGCTTAACTGATTGAGCCACCGAGGTGTCCCTGCTTTTGAAATCTTATCACCAAAAACATTATTCTAAGACTTTCTAAGTCATTTCTAAGACTTTCTTCTAAGATACTGACCTGCATTCTCTTTTTCTCACTAATTTTAATAGCATGCTTTTGTGTTCTTGGACATTTCTATTGATTTTTATCCAATTGGAAGACTGGTTTTTGAGGTAAGAGGCTTTTTGTTGTTCTTATTTTTGCTATTTTTTTTAATAAGTGGGAGGTAGAGGTAAGAATCTGTAACTATCAAAATACTGAATATTTAATCTTTGAAACCTTTTATTCTTGTTTGTAGCTCTACTGTGATGCATGTCCCAAAACATGTAGAAACTTTCAAGTCTTGTGCACAGGAAAAGCAGAGTTTTCTCAAAGTGGAATCAGGCTACATTACGTAGGTTCAATTTTTCACCGAGTAGTGCCGAATGGTTGGATACAAGGAGGAGGTAAGTTGAAAATCTTAAATGCAACTTAATTATAACATCAAATCAGAATGTCCAGAATTTTGTTTATCTATCTTTGTGAAGTGCATATAGAATTAGATATATTTATATCAGATATTACATATATTGAAAGGGTATTTTATATGCCTCATACTTTTAAAAAATGTCCTAAATTTTGAAATAAATCTATAAAGTTTTGTTACACAGAATATTCCAAATTAAAAAGTGATACAAGAAAGGAAGATATCTTTTATATAAAAAATATAATTTTAAATGTTCATCTAAATAGGGGCACCTTGGGGCGCCTGGGTGGCTCAATTGTTAAGTGTCTGCCTTCAGCTCTGGTCATGATCCCAGGGTCCTGGGATCGAGCCCCACATCAGGCTCCCTGCTCGGCAGGAAGCTTGCTTTCCCTCTCCCACTCCCCCTGCTTGTGTTCCTGCTCTCACTGTCTCTCTGTCAAATAAATAAATAAATAAATAGGGGTGCCTGGGTGCTTCAGTTGGTGAGCATCCAGCTCTTGATTTCAGTTCAGGTCATGATCTCGGGTCATGAGATAGAGCCGCCGAGTAATTGAGCTCCACATCAGGCTCCATGCCCAATGTGGGGCTTGATGAAGATTCTCTCTCTCCCTCTCCTGCACCTCTTTAAAAAAAGAAAAATGCTCACCAAAATAAATAGGAGTACCTAGAAAATACAGTGCTTTTAAGACATATCCTAAAGTTAGGAATTTGAAAACAACTATTTCTCATGTTACATTGTTACAGTATAAAAGAAAGAGGTAAAGCATTTTGTTCTCCATTTTCGCTTTGTTTTTAGGTCAGTCCTTTGACTTCACACAGACTAGGTCTCTGACTAACAGCACAAAATTAAATTTCAAAGGCCTTTTGGAAGGTATCCCACAGGGAACAATCAGGCAGCAATTTAAAAATAATTGACTTAGAGTGTAAGGAGATTTGCTTGAACTTGATGAAATATGCAGAGGCTTAAAATTAATAATGCTTAATTATTTTTCTACAATCTGGAACATTCTGAGGCTGATGAGAAATATGCCAGGCATTTGTATGAAAATTAACTGTTTTTCCTCAGTTTCTCTAAAACTGAGATCATATCACCCATAGTGTTATCTAACCTCATTATTTTCTCACTTCATATACACGTATGGTATGTCTTCTGTGTCAACAAACATAAACATGTACAATTTTTAGGGTATGTCTAGCTTTTCATATATTGCTATACTAATTTGTAGTTGGCTCTTGAACAATAAGGAATGTGAACTGGGGGGGGTCCACTGATTTTTTACAGTACAGTACTGTAAATGTATTTTCTCTTCCTTATGATTTTCTTTTTTGTTTATTTTTATTTATTTATTTATTTGAGAGAATGAGAGAGAGAGCATGAACAGGGGGAAGGGTAGAGAAAGAAGCAGGCTCCCTGCTGAGCAGGAAGCCCAATGCGGGACTCAATCCCAAGATACTGGGATCATGGCCTGAGCCAAAGGGAGACACTTAACTGATTGAGCCACCTGGATGACACTTTTTCTTTCAAAGATTTATTTATTTGAGAGAGAGAGAGTGTGTGCACGTGCGCACATGCGGCGCAAGGGCAGAGGGAGATGGGGAGAGAGTCTTAAGCACACTGTGCTGAGTATGGAACCCCACGTGGGGCTAGATCTCATGACCTGGAGATCATGACCTGAACCAAAACCAAAAGTTGGATGTTTAACTGACTGTGCCCCCCAGGCACCTCTTCCTTATGATTTTCTCGGTAACTTTTTTTTCCCTCTAGCTTCCTTTATTGTAAGAATACAGCATATAATACATAAAACACACAAAATAGGCATTGACTGTTTATGTCACTAGTAAGTCGTCTGGTCAACTGTAGACTATTAATAGTTAAACTGAAATTTAATTTAACCCCTGCATTGTTCAAAGGTCAACTGTAACTAATTCCCCAGTGGTGAACATGTAGATTGTTTTCAAGTATTTTTTGGTATAAAACCATGCTCAAGGGGGCCAATATCAGGATTTCCTGAAACTTAGTTCAGTGTTGACTATTATGTTCTGGGCTCTCAGATGCTATGTTTTTTGTTTTATTTGGTTTCTGGTTAGAGGTGCACCTCCCCTTCTAGAGCCCCAGCGCAAGATTTGGGAAAAGTGGGTCATAGGACTTGTTTACTTATTTGAAATAAAATTTCCAAATAGTAGCATGTACACATCTTGGTTCATGATTTCAAATGACAAAGCAACAATGTTAGTTAAGGACAGTTTGAGAACAAGTGCTGATTACTAGATTCAAACCCAACTGATACATACCAGTTGTTCCACTTAGGTCGTAGGCACTTAGCATCTCTGAATCAGTTTCTTAATCATAACCTGGGGGAAAATATGATATCATAGGATGTGGCAAGGGTTCAGGATTCAGTGACATGGTATATTGGAAGTACCAAGCTCTATAAATGTTCTCTCTTCAGATACCAGATTTGCACAAGACTGTGGGGAGACTTTTGGAATATGGTTAATGTGGTTTTATGCTGTGCTTCAGGATGCCTCCCAACACTGCAGGTTGCCTGATGGGACCAGCAGGGCCTACATGGTCGACACTACCCCTAGCCTCACCCCATCCTCTGACATCTCCCCTTGCTCTGCTCCACACCCTGGCCTCCTTGCTGTTTCCTAAGCACATCAAGCATACATGAGCTTAAGGTCTTTTGCTTTTCCTCTGCCTGGGACACACTCTACCCAGCTATGCCTCAGTGAGCCCCTTACTTCAACCTCTAATCTGTTTTGGATTTTTGCCCAGAGTTCATGTCAGCAAGACTTCCTGACCGTCCTATTTAAAACTACCACTTCGCTCTCCACACAGGTCTCCTCACCTACTTCCCTGCTGCTCTCCTATCCCCTAATTTTTATTTTTAAAATATTTTATTTTGGTTCATAGCACTTTTCATCACTGGACATAATATTACGTATGTCCTCAAGAATTTGTTTAGTGTCTGTTTTTCTTCATTAGACTATAAATGAGTTTCACAAAGGTAGAGGATTTTATCTATTTTGTTCACTGTTATATCCCCAGGTTCCAGAACAGTGCCTGGTATATAGTAAATTCTTAAAAAAAATACTGTTGAAAGGATGAATAAATAAATGGACAGATCAATAAGAAATATATATTCTACTCATTTGTAAAGTACAAAATGAAAGAAGATATCAAGTCGTGAAGCCACTTTGGTGGGATTCTCCTTTTGTGGCCCCCACAAGGCTTACTGCTTTCCAAAGGACTTCTTCTTCTTTTTTATTTATTTATTCATTTATTTTTATAAACATATTATATATAGATATATTTTTAAAGATTTTATTTATTTATTTGACAGACAGAGATCACAAGTAGGCAGAGAGGCAGGCAGAGAGAGAGGGGGAAGCAGGCTCTCTGCTAAGCAGAGAGCCTGATGCGGGGCCCGATCCCAGAACCCTGGGATCATGACCTGAGCCAGAGGCAGAGGCTTATACCCACTGAGCCACCCAGATGCCCCCATATAATATATTTTTATCCCCAGGGGTACAGGTCTGTGAATCACCAGGTTTACGCACTTCACAGCACTCACCAAAGCACATACCCTCCCCAGTATCCATAACCCCACCCCCCTTCTCCCAACCCCCCCTCCCCCCAGCAACCCTCAGTTTGTTTTGTGAGATTAAGAGTCACTTATGGTTTGTCTCCCTCCCAATCCCATCTTGTTTCTTCTCCTACCCACTTAAGCCCCCATGTTGCATCACCACTTCCTCATATCAGGGAGATCATATGATAGTTGTCTTTCTCCGCTTGACTTATTTCGCTAAGCATGATACGCTCTAGTTCCATCCACGTCATCGCAAATGGAATTTATAGATTTTATTTATTTATTTGACAGAGAGAGAGATCACAAGTAGGCAGAGAGGCAGGCAGAGAGAGAGGAGGAAGCAGGCTCCCTGCTGAGCAGAGAGTCCGATGTGGGGCTCGATCCCAAGACCCTGAGATCATGACCTGAGCTGAAGGCAGAGGCTTAACCCACTGAGCCACACAGGTGCCCCCATGAATGGAATTTAAATGCCACATGCCTGTCCTGAATCAAATCTCTACACGTGCTTGCTATTGCATCCGATTTCTTTAAAACAGTGCACGTTTATTATAGGTAACTCACATTGAGTTAAAATGGCACAGTCGTTCAACAGAGATGTATTGTATGCTGTACTCCAGGAAGGTGAATGAGAGGAAGAAGTAAAGAGGGGTTGATGGGGAGGCTGGGGGTACAGAGCTTAGAGACCCTTGTTTCTACTAGAGTCCGCTATTTCCAGTAGTCTGCTCTGTTTCCCTTTCAGCGGTGGATGGAGAAGAAGTCACTTGTGTGTGGAGGACATTTACAGTAGCAGCGCTGCCTGAGCCCAACTCCGCGCATGACGCGCACAATGCAAACTGGGACGTGATAAATACTTGTTAAAAAAAAAAAATCCCCCTCATTACGTTATAAGGGAACTTCCGTTCCAGAACACTGGCTAAATAAATGAATTATCACACTGGGGGTTCCAAGGAATGAAAATTTGAACACTGACTCTTTTTAGAGCATCTATTTTTATTCCTCCTCTAAAAAGACCTCACTGTTCCTATTTCATTTTCTCAGTCTGGTCTTTCCATTTTCCTGAAAAGCAAGGACGACTATGGAATAACTTGTGAGGCAAGCAGAATTTATATGAACACACTTCCTTTAAATTGTGGCCACAATTATAATTAAATGCGTCATCATTTCAAAGGTTCTGCATTATAATTTAGCCAACTTCAAAGAGTTATTATCAGGGGAAATGGGATCAGGAGTGTTAAAGTGCTTACGAAATGCAGTGAAATCACTGTAGTAATATTTTCATGGTTTAGATATTGAACAATTATGTATCTTAAAACAGTAGTCATTGGTATAAATGGAATCACAATTTAAAGCTTTTCCCTCCAGTCTTTACTCTTTTTTAGGCTCAAAATTCTAATGTTTGCTCATTGTTATTTATCAGATATAGTAGAAGGAAGAGGAGATGATGGAGAGTCGATTTACGGACCAACGTTTGAAGGTATGTGTCTTTAAATTCTGTCAGTCTATATCAGCTGATAAATCTAACAAGACTGGATGATTCACAACTCCAAATAAGATGGTGTTTGGGATAACACTGAAAGTGGGAGTTAAAAATGGAGTGGGGGAAGGTACCCCAGTCCAGTCCAGAACAGCTTTGTATACACATTTTTTTCCCTTTGCCTAATTATATTATTCCTTTAGGCTAAATTTCTAGAATTAGTATTGTGGGGTCAAAGGGAATTTATATTTTTAAGCCTTCTAATTTGCCATGCCCGTACTCAGAATTTGGTACTTTGATAATCATCCCATTAAGACTGCTATTGGGGATCGTTGGAAGATGGGGTTGTGGTGATGGCATAGTTTCTGAATTTTTTGAAATTCCAACATAAAAACAGACTGTGTAAGTAGACAGAAAAACTAAAAACCCATGGATGACATTTACAACAAAACTAGGTGACAAGGTATCTAAATGAATTCTCAATACAAACAGATGAGGACAAACTACCTATAGCTATGAAATGTGCATGGTGTCGGCATCCGTGTGGGAGAAAGCAGCACTTCTGTCTGACTTGAGAATAGCAGAACTTCAAAATAGCCAACAGTGGCTGAGTGTAAGAGGTCCCTGGCAAGGTTTGAGGCTGGAGCAGCCTAACCTCTCTGAACTCTTGAAACTGATCTGAAAGGGCACTCTTCCAGGACAGGCCCACAATGAGGAGATGTTACTGTGAATGGAATCAAAGTTACGCAGGATAGCTGGGCAACAGTGACAAAGGAAATAGGGACAGAGCCAGGAAAGCGCAGAAAGCAAGTTGCCATATTGTCGAACACTACATGAAAACAGCACAAGAGGGAGCTTTGTGAATTGAGAAAAGCGACATCCTAAACACGTAGGATACCTAATTTTATATAAAAACTGGCAACAAAAAGTTTCATGGTGAAGTGAAAGAGAATAAGGAGCAGAGGAACATCACTACAGATCATGAAAGCACACTAGAAAGACATGCACACAAAACAGATAAAAACTGTACAGATTTTCAGAATGAGCCAGAAGACACAGAGAATATGATACAAGACAGGAAAGAACTCATAAGTCAGAATTAGAAAAACTTAGAGGTTACAGAATTAGGGAAGAATTAACAGTAAAAGAACATTTCAGAGATAAACTCGAAGGAACATAGGTCAAATAAACATGACAGATATGCATGTCTTAAAAGAAGTAAAAGGTGGAAGGGGGAGTTTTTAAAACCAAAAAATAATGAAGATAAAAGGATTTAAAAGAAAGTGACAAATAGCTAGAAAGAGAAGATCCAACATATGGATAGCAAGTTGTCCCTAACGGATTAAATGAATGCAAGGGAATGGCCAAAATACTAAGAACTAATGTTGAAAAAAACTGTCCTGAATTTAAAAAGGATTTGATGAGTTTCACACAAATTATGAGAGAGACCTTGACATCAAGATTGGTGATGAGCAGTAATCACATAGCTACTGTGAAACTAAAATTTAATGAGGAATAAAGGGTGAGAGTATGATATATAATGACTGTATCTTTAGCCTACCTTTTCAAAACTGGAAGAAAATGTAGAGAACGTATGCAAAAACTTTAAACTATTTTCAGTAATTACACTGGTGATGGTATTATTTTGAGACTTTTATATCTGTAATATGGAAAAAGTAAGTAATTATGGGACTTCCTAAATTCATCATTTCAGGTGTCCTTGAGAATCATGATTTTCAATGTGCAAGAAGGGAGAGACAAATGAAATATGACAGAAGCCAATAAGTCAAATATTCTGTACTGGAAATACCAGTTTAAACTCACAAAGTATCATATCTACCTGTATAGCTCTATCCACTGAATCGGACAAGGACTAACTTAGTAGCATCACACACTCCTAGCATTTAGATTGCTGTTCTGAAGTGTTATTTCTCACTTAAAGAAACCACAGTTCCTAGGGGAAACGTTCCACGGTTCCTAGGCAGGTTTCAGTTCCAGGACAGGACATTACAAAATGAGCCTTGAAACTCATGTTTAGTCATGCTATTATCAGATAGCAAGAAAGCTATTAAAGATTTACTAGGGTCATGTCAAAGGCCTTGGGAGACAACTTGAAGAGGCTCTCACTGGCCAAAGATTTGAACTTCAAAAAGAATAGTAATTGCAAATAATTGAAACCCAACAAATATTTTAAATCCATGAATTCATAATGACATCATATTATAAAATAAAGCCTAATAGCTTATCTTTGAGGGAATGATGGGAAACAAATTCATTATCTTGAAAAACTGATAAACAAAGGCCAAGAATCAAGCATTTATCTTGCCTTTCCTATATGAACTGTACCAAATTGTAGGTAAGAGAAAATTGCTACTTACAACAGCATTCCAATAGGTAGATGAGAAAGAAATAATAGAATTAGAATAGTACCATTTTGCTGCCCCAGTGAAATAGTGGATCTAGGCCTTTGCTGCATTGTTATCTGCTAACTTCACAAAAACAGGGACAACCAGACATTATGAGCCTTCTGTGGAGAGAATGCACCACCAAAGGGACGGAACATGAGTTTGATTAAGCCTCTGGACCCAGCTGCCAATCTGTAGGAAATATAGCTAGTTCTGATGTCATGTGGTCCTAAAGATCTCTGCACTATGAAAATCATGCATTAAAAACTGCAGGACTTATGGCAAATGTGAGGTACGAAAAAACCCTTCCTCAGTGACACATTAAAATACAGAGTAACCTCATAAAACCAGTAACAGTTTAACATCTATTTATATGGTCAAGAAACACAGAAATACTAGAATGAATTTGGCACTCTACCTCGAAAGCTCCCTGACGTTTGAGGAGGTGGTGTGGGAAGAGGTGTAGCTTGTGACTGATTGTGAAGTGGTGGAAGGAGGGCTCTTTGAGATTGGAGGCAAGCTGTAGCATCAGATGTAGGTGGACACAGCTCATACTGAGGTCACCTGTGGTGGATGTCTGAGGTGTGGGTGTTTCGATGCAGCTCAGTTCAGCTGCGAGCCATTTTCTACATTTACCTGGTGTTTCTCCTAGACATTGCACATAAACATGGGCAAGATTCGTTAAGCTCAGATGTTCCCAATATATCAAGCAAGCTGAAATTGACTTGCCCTCTCAACATAAGTATTACAGGCAAGAGGACAAGACAAAGAACACAGAAACATACTGAAATGCCCCAAACACGTGCAGTCAGCAAACTTTGGACTGGGAAAAATTCTAGAGGTTAAACAGCTCAGGTTTATTAAGAGATAAAAGAAAGAAAAAGAAAACAACAGTCTCTCTCTACTGAGTTTAAAAAAAAAAAAAAAGTAAAGCGATGCAGACCTTGAAGATTAAGAGACTTAAAAGGCATAACAAGTCTTTTAAAATGGTAAAGACTGGGGAACCTGGATGGTTCAGTTAGTTATGCATCTGCCTTCAGCCTGGGATACAGCCATGCACTGGGCTCCCTGCTGAGCAGGGAATCTGCTTATCCCTTCTCCCCCCACCTCTTCCCCTGCTCTCTTTTCCTCTTAAAATAAATAAATAAATAAATAAAATCTTAAAAAAAAAAAATGGCAAAAACTATACTACCTAGTAACTACTAATAGCTGTGGACTAACTACTAACACTGTTGACCTGAAGCCTTATCAAAAACACAAACAGCTGATTAACCATTTTCTCCCTTCCAAGTATTAACCAGGCCTAACCCTGCTAAGCTTCTAGGATGAGACGAGATCGGGCACGTTCAGCGTGGTATGGCCGTAGACTGATCAACCATTTTCTTACAATGAAATAAGCTAAAGAAAATGTTAAGAAAATCATAAGGAAAAGAAAATACATTTATAGTTCTGTCCTGCACTGGAAAACATCTGCATATGAGTGGATCCCTGCAGATCGAAGCTAGTGCTATTCAAGGGCCAAGTGTATAAGGAAATATTAAGCATGAGAGCATTTCAAAATCAGGGAAGTGGTTACTTTTGAACTAGACAAGGCACTTTTGGGAAAGCGGGCCTCACTGGGGATGAAAAGGGTGTTTCCCTTATAATAACTAATAGTAACTTTAATTATATGTTAGTTTTCTATGGCTTTTGTGTCTAAATTTTAATACAATGAAAAGGTTTTAAAAAAGTAATATTGAATGAATACCAAAGTGAAGGGAAAAGGAAAAGCCAATTTCCTTCTAAGTGCACGTGGAGCCAGCTTTATCAAATGAAACCGGGCAAGTGACATCATTTATTTATTTATTCATTAATAAACATTCAACTCTTGGGTGCCTACATGGTGCTAGGGCCTTAGGAAATAAAGATGATACGACCAAGCTTCTAGCCTCGAAGATTTTAGGTTTGGTGCAGACAGATACTCAAAGGGATTAGCTACCGGCACGGTGCCAATGGCGGTTACAGAGGAAGAACTGAGTGCTGTGGAAAAGAACCAAAGCTGCCTGGGAGAGTTGGGGGCGGTGGCCCAGAGTAGCTTTTGAGTTGGGTCTTAAAATAAAACATTGCAGATGGGGAAGGGATGTTCCTGGATGCTTTTCTAATAAGCTGAATCCCTGATGAAAATCCACGGTATGGGTCCACCCCACGGCCGCTGTCAGATCACCTGGAGTCCTGTTCGGAGGCACTGTCTCAGACAACTTGGGCCTTCTGTCCAGCAGGAGACACATCTCTTAGCTCCTGTCCTTGCCTGCCCCCTGGACAACCTGTGCCTCTGGTGATTGTCCGGCACTCCTATCCTCACACTGTTACAGTGGAGGCGACTGTCCTCTGGTGCTGGGGAGGCCCAGTGTGTTCAGGGAAGCCTCCATTACTCAGGATATCTGCGGGTGCAAGATCAGAAACTCAGTAACCCACCAAATGAAAAGGAGAAATGCCCCCAAGGAGAGATGAGTAACTGCTCAGAACAGCAAAGCTTTGCTGGGTTTCCTCCCTCATCCACCCCCCGGGGGTATGTACACAAGGGCCAGCCAGTGCTTCCACCTCTGCATGTCTCTCACTGAGCCCTGTTACCAGGAGCTGCAGATCTGAAACCTCGGGCTCGCTAAAAAATGACTACAACCACTAAACTCACTTTTATTAAGCTAAGCACAGTGAATTTAAAAGAATGTAATAAATAATAATTAGATAATTATTTTATAAATCAGTTAATCATTTTTTTTAACTTGAAGGAAGTCCGTTTTGCTTTGTTTCAAATCGCAAGTTTTTTTAAATTGTCTCCCCAAATCCTATTCTGAATGTTAAGAAACTGAATATTAACCCTTTCTTTCCTCCATGTATAATATCCCTAATCCTTCTCCTGGTCAAGGATTGGCAGTTGAGTGGTTTGGGCTGACTAGAGAAAAATGTCATTTATATAAAAAGCAAAAGAGAAATATTTTAAAATATTGGATTATTCTTGTCACGTTAAGTAGACCAGTTTGTTAATGTTAGCTTGTGCCCTAATTCACAGATACAGCACTTAATATCCATTTGTCTAGTTCTTAGCTCTCCTTGCCTTTAAATGAAAGTGTTCAGGGTGCCTGGGTGGCTCAGTTGGTTAAGCATCTGCCTTTGGCTCAGGTCATGTTCCCAGGGTCCTGGGATCGAGTCCCACCCACATCGGGCTCCCTGCTCAGCGGGGAGTCTGCTTTCCCCTCTGCCCCTCACCCCACTTATGCTCACTCACTCTCTCTCTCTCATATAAATAAATAAAATCTTTTAAAAAAATGAAAATGTTCATGAATAAATGGCACACAGCCTGATGTACTGTCAGTACTGAGTAACTGAAAATAGTACAGTCTGGGTAGCCATTTAAGGGCTATTTAGTTTTTTTAAAATTTTGAGACTTCTATATGGAAAGTGCATACGTACAATTCAGACATAATTTTAAAGCAAATCCCCGTATTACCATCCTTGTCAAGAAAGAAAATTTGCCAGCATACCAGAAGCACCCTATTTGTCCAGCCTCAGCAATAACACCACCTCCCTCAGAGGTAACCACTAGTCTGCCTTTCTTCCTTGCTCTCCTTGATAGGTTAACCACCCAGGTAGGTATCCCTAAACAATATAGTTAAATTGTGCCTAGTTCTGAATTTTATGTAAATGGAATCACACTGTAGGCATTCTTTGTGTCTTACTTCTTTTGTTCATCCACTGCCTATGAAATTCATTCATGTTTTCTATAGCTGGAATCCTCTCACTGTCACTAGTGTTCAATGTTATAAACATACACTAAGTGTTTATCCCCTTAAGTGTTCGTGAATACTGGCTATTCATTCCTAACGTCACACACAGGATCAGCATGTGTACTTACAAATGCTTCATTAAAGCAACAATTAAAACATGCCAAGTAGCACCAGTTCATGTACTTTGATGTAATAATAAAGAGTATATAGCTGTTATTATTTAAATATGATAGTAAAAATAGAACATTTGGTTTACAAAATTAATATTGCAATATTCAGGTCAGATTTTTACTTGATATTACTGCCTTCAGCAAATTATATGGAAATGTCCTAAACTATCTGATTATACTTTTACCAGAGAGAATGCATGGCAGTTTTCCCAGACTTGTGGTAGTTGCTTCCTTTATAAGCATCAGAATGACTTTATTTGAAACAGATTCAGAAACTGATTTTCTTCAGCCCATAAATTGATTTCTTTTCCATAAATTCTGATTTCTATTTCAAATAGTTACATGTTGCCCTTCCCGTTGTATGTTATAAATGAGGCCAATTTTGACCACAGAGCAGTAACTACGATTCCTATTTTATGGTAAGTGGCAGAGGCAGGAATTCCTGAGTCACAGACAATGGAATGAGAGGCTCCTGAGATCCTACCATAGCTTTTAAACTTCCTTCCATGTCTCAATTAACATGACCTAAGAATAAAATTATTATTAATTATGCTAGTTTAGCCAGCACTCAAATTTTAAAACTTTTCTATTTTTACCCAGCAATAAAAAAGATGTTTAAAAAAAAATGTTTTTTGTTCTTCCAACTTCACTTTCTGGTAGGTTGTTGAAATTTTTCCTTTCCATTCAGGGCTGATAGAGTTAAACTAATCTAGAACAGTTAATTATCCCATTCAGAAAAAGTTGGGGGGTCGGTGAAGGGTTGGTTGAATAAGGATCTATTATTTTCCCTATCCTCAAAAACTTATGTGAGCACATTAAGTTTACATTTTTTATACAACTGAAAAGTCTGAAGCTCTGCACTTAACCCTCAGAACATACTAGGCACTGTAAAAATATTTGTCAGATAAATGTTGACTTAAACCTGGGATTTTCACTCGCCATCTTGTTACTGATTAAAAAAAAAATACTTCTCTATTAATGTAAAAATACTGTTCGGATAGTCATTTTTCAGAAAAGCTTCTCTAAGGACAGAATTTTACGTGGAACTCTATTTTGTCATTGGTTCTGGTCTTTAAGTAGATAATCTGTTCCTGCAAGGCTGGGGGTCCACTCCATACCCCAAGTGAGCTGTGAAGGAGGCACCAAGGGCCCCGTCCCAGTGGCAGCTCATGCTGAGTTCATAGGGGAGGTCACTACCACCTGTTTCAGAGCAGAGACTCCTGCCAGTAACTGTGTAGAGAACAAGAAGGGGAGGGTTGGCTCCCCTCCCCTCTGTGGGAGCTTTCCAAGAGTAGAAACAGGTGGAATTCTACCCAAGGGCTTTACCTGGTGTGGCAGAGTCACCAGCTGAGTCCCCTCTGTGGTGCCGTCACTGCCAGTCTTGAAGTGACAAGCCTTGGGTCCTTAAGTTCCACGGCAGCACCTTGTTAAAACAATCGTTATCATAATTACTTAATTTTCACACATTTTTTTGAGGTGAACACATTTTAAATTTGTAAGTTAAGAGCTGCCTATACCTACATATTAACTTTAAAAGTTAATGAAACTTTAAAAGTTCTCCCATAATCACAGAATTTTGGGTTAAAAAATGTTATGCTATAAAATTTTCTTTTTTAGTGTTTACAGAATTTAAGAAACATTTATCATATATCTAAGAACAATGACATGCCATTTTGCTAAAACTCTGAATCTTTACTTTGGGCAGATATCTGTGCCACGTAATTTTCTGTAAAATTAATGGATTATTTCTTAATTGCTCTGAAAGGAATACAGAGCATCAATGTAATTATACAGACTCATTTGTACAAAAGTGCTTTATTTGCATTTCACAAGATTTCAGAGGTTTTTACTCAGTTGCAATTTAACAAGCTAAAAGCTACTACTACGGATATGGCTTAATTGCTTAGTTGGTTTAGCTGTGAAACTTCAAATGCTTAGCAACTGCATCTTCAGAAAATCTTGACACTTAATGCTCATACCTCTCAATTACTCCCAGAATCTTATAAGGTTATTGAATGAAAGCTTTTCATGAATTTCTCTTCCACCACTTCCTTCCGTGTTTTTGAGTTTGGAGGTAAATGTAACCTCATGCTAGAAATGCCACATCCTGAAAGAGCAGCTTAATTCACCACTATACACTTCTCTTCACTTGTTAACTTTACAAAAAAATAAATAAATAAATAAAAATCACTTTCCACAAAATCTTGGTCAATCTATATAAAGTTTGAGATTAAAATTTATTTAAAGACTCCAAAAAAAAAGTTATGAATCCCCTTCGTTTCATCACCAACATTTAAGCCCACATACATACCAGTTAATGTACTAGGAGGCCCTAGGAGTAAGGCTATCCTGAGACAAGGTGCCTGGCCTGCACACACTAGAGAAGAAAAGCCATGTGAACGATGGCACAGGTCATAAAGACAACCACAGAGGTCTGTATAAGATGCTGTGAGGGGAAGGGTCAGATCCAAAAGCCTTCTCAAAGAGGGTATTTTTAATGATCACATTGGTAGTTTGAATGAACTACTACTGCCAAACAGCACAAGAAAATGTGCTGACCTTTCCTCAGCAATGTACTTCCTCTTACATTATTAATTTAAAGCACTTCCTTTTACATTATTAATTTTCTTAGCATACTTGTTTTTAGCTACAATAATGATAAAGTAAATGTAGAAAAATGTTCAAAATAGTTCTAATGAAGATTTTCTAGCTTATCTTTTTTAACAGCCCAGTTGGAGTGAAATACGAAACAATACAATTTGGAAATATTTTAATGAGCTACTATCTACTGTCTTTTCTAGATGAAAACTTTTCAATTCCTCATAATAAAAGGGGAGTTCTTGGAATGGCCAACAAAGGCCGTCACACCAATGGGTCACAATTCTACGTCACACTACAGCCAGCACCCTATCTAGATAGAAAATATGTGGCTTTTGGGTATGTACACTATAAGTTTGTCTATATAATATATATATATATGTGTGTGTGTGTGTCTATATATGTCTATATAATATAGATATATATGTATGGTTTGGGGCATCTGGGTGGCACAGTCAGTTAAGTGCCTAACTCCTGATGTTGGCTCAGGTCATGATCTTAGGCTTGTAAGTAAGTGTAATGCAAGTGATATTTCTAGACTGAAAAAGCAGAAAGTGTATTTTCATCCAAAGGAGATTTCTTTAAAAAGATAATTTTTTATTAATAGATGTATAACCTAAAATGATGTATTATCTTCTATTTTCCCTTGTCCTAAATAAACTGTATTCTGATTTTAAAAATGTATTCTTCAATTATTTAAAATCCAAATAATATTCACATTTCTTGGATCATTTTAGTGTCTTCCCATCATCTTAACCACATGATTAGGTGATCCTTCCTATCTTTCCAAAAGGTGCCTTCCTCAAACACAAACATGACTACTTTAAAATGTTTAACATCTCCTTCTTCACTATATACCCCTCTCCAGATGCATACAGCTTTAAGTCTAGAGTGGCATTCTGGGCCTTCATTATCTGGCCCCACATCTATTTCAGCTTTCCCTTCTGTTAGCCTCCTGACTCATTCATTCAACCAGCGTTTTATTAAGCACCTACTATATGCCAGTCATGGTGCTCAGTCGTGAGGAAAAGAGTGAAGAGGCACAATTTCTGCCCTTTAGGGAGAGTCTATAGTGTATTAGAAAACGAACAGCTCTAAGCCAGTGAGACACAGGCTACGGCAGTTCTGTGAACAGTGCACTGGGGATACAGGAAAGAGGGAAGACAGCTCCTCTAGCAAAAGCGAACACAGATCCCTAGAGGATGGCAGTGGAGTGGAGGATGTGGTCTCCTTTTGACGACTGCTATTTTCCAAGTGATTCACCTTCCTTCAGGGGACTCTTGCTCACTCAATTTTGTCTGGTTTTGGCAGGGGGGGGGGCACTGCACCTCTTTTATTCTAGCTCAAGTATCATCTCAATCAATCTCTGAAATCTCCAAATCAGAGCTGAGTCTGGGCTGGAATATTTAAACAAGACCTTAAGAGAACACTAGGGAGCAGAAAGGTGATACCTTAAGAGGCAAGTAGACCAAATTAACTCCTTCAGGGGTACTGTCCTTCCCCACTGCAGGGCTGCTTCTGGTGTTAATGCTTTCTATCATCGCAGATCGTCCCCGGGTTTATGTGAGTTTCCGGAATCCCAGACATGGTTAGCAAGGTCCAGAGAGAGACAGACCTTCCTTTTGAGCCCTAGTTCCTGGTACATGAACTTGTCCCTTCAGATAAATGACACTAGGAATGCTCTTCAGGGGAGACTGTCTTGCCCACTGGCTTCATAAGGAAAGAATGTCAAAACACAAATCTGTAAAATCTCCATTCATACATGCATAGGTAGAAGGGGTAAATATGGGGAAAGTGATGGGGGTAATTAATTTTATTATGGGGACTCCCAGATGGGGTGAGCATAGAAATCTGCATGAGGAGGTGAGATAAGTATTGAAATTCAAGTAGAAGTTAGCCAGAGAAGGCTGAAATCAAAATGAGTAAAATCAAATTTTGGGAAGAGTGAGAAAACTTTGCAGAGGGGCCCTAAGGAATAAGGAGAGCCTCTTACCTACAAGTCATTTATTCTAGTTAGAGCTTAGCACCCCAGTGGTGAATGGACAGAGAGAGGAGGGTAGAGAGGAGGAGACGGTCAGGCCCAGGTCCCAAAAGCTATCTGTGCCATGCTGTTAAGCAGGGACTCCCACCCAAAGGGGATGGGAAGCTATGGAGGAATTCATTGGGAGCAACATGACTAAGTTCTCATTTTGAAAAAATTCTTTTCAGCATTAGTGAGGAATTAATTGGCAAAGGATGACAATGAAATTGGAAAGGCCAGTTAAGAAGCCTATGGCTTCTATGGCACTATGATAATAGTGCCATAAATGAAGTCCTGGTCCAAAGCACTGGCAGTGCAGAGAAGTGAGGGTAAACAGAAAAAGATTCAAGCGATACTCAGAAGTTAGATTCAACAAGACTCCAGTGACTCTTTCAATGGTGGTGGTGCGATCATGGAAGAGTATCAAGCAGTGGTATGTCACAGAATCTTCTACAGTGTTGTAAATGTACTAAAACCTGTGCTGTCCACTATGACAGCTGCTGGCCACATATGGCCACTGCCCACTTGAAATATGACCAGTACAACTGAGGAACTACATTTACTAAGTTTCAAATTTAAATACCCACCTGTGGCCAATGGCTACCATACTGGGTAGGGAGAGTCTAGAGAAACTCCTAGGATTTTTGGAACCGTTTGCATGGTTGATGCCATTTACCAAGATAGGGAGTATGAGGATATGGGAGAGAAGATCATGGATTTAGGATGGACGAGTTATGTTTCTGATGAGGATACCTACAGGTGAGGCAGAAGGCAACTCTGGTATACCATAAGTAGGTATTCAAGGGGGGCAAGGCCGGAAATAGAAATTTGGAAACTCACCATGACAGCTGACCTATAGCCAGACCACAGTACCATCACTCCCAGGACAGCCTCTGGCCCTTTGCTTATCTTGTTCCTTTCTGCCTCTCTAGAGTCTGCCAAAATCCTTTCAAGGCTTAAGTCAGAAACCTCCTGATTACCAGAATCAACATGCTTCTTTGTCCTCCTTGGCACTCTGTACAAACTTGCATCTTCTATTTTAACACCTGTCACAGTGGAGAGATGCACATAGTAAGTGCTCCTTCAGTATTTGTGAGACCAATCTGGAGAACAGGCTCTACAGCCTCTTTGGTCAGAGATGAATCTGTCCATTTGTCCCTTGCTCATCCTCAGAATGTACCTTGTGTTGGGCTCAGTGTCCTGGCTTCTGTTGGAGACAGCCAGAGGTGGATGGAGTTGCCTAGAGCATGAACAGTGTCAGCACTGCCATGTGCCTATAAAAGTTCATGAAACGGAAACTCTACCTTCCCCTCAGCCACTGCCGCTGCTCAAACAGTGCCAAAGGGAACCAGTCCCGTGTTTAGCGCTGTCTCTCTAGCCCGTGTTACTCTCTTTCAGTTGAGAGAACCATCCTAAGTCTAGCTCCACTCAGAGAGTTCTAGCTCATGGCCAGCGAATGTCTATAGAGATCCAAACTAGCATGGCTCTGAGCTTTTGTTCACGTACCCAGTGGTGGTGATGAGGTGTCTACTAGGGGCCCCGCAGTGTGTTAGGCGTTGAGTGCTAAGTAAAAGCATGAACTATGTCCTCATAGGAGAATCAGAAACTCATCAAAGCAGCATAAATGTCAAATTAGCCTTGACAACTCCTATAAAGATGACGGGGAGCTTGGCATAAGCGAGGAGCGATGAGGAGCGATGAGTAAACTGAAATCTGAAGGAAAAGCAGGAGGTGGGGAGCAAAGGGAAAGTTGGGGGCAGGAGCACAACAGATAGACATGGCAGGGAAGCAACATGGGATACTGAGGTACTGAAGTCAGTCCCGCTGGGGCAGAGAGCCAGGGGAGCATGGCCCAGGAAAGCACTGGAAGGCAGCAGGGAGGCAGCCCATGGCGGGTCATGGTGGAGATTTTTGGTCTTTATCATAAGGGAAATTATTGAAGTATTTTAAGTGGGGAAGTGAGATCAGACTTGCAATTTTTTTTTTTAAGGTTTACATTTTTAAGAGATAACCCTGACAGCAGTGAGGATGACAAACTGGAAGGGTCCCAGAACAGATGTGGAGGAACCGTGGCAAAGTGGACACATCTGGAGCTATTTATACTGATGACTGATAATCTGATTTACAGGAAGTAGTCATAGCTAAACAGGATAACACTTGATTTACGGATGGAAGCTAATGTGAAAATTTATGACTAAATTCTCCATTTTTCCTCCTAAATAGGCAATTGATTGAAGGAACAGAAGTTCTTCAAAAATTGGAATTGGTTCCAACAGAGAATGAAAGACCAATACAACGATGCGTAATTATTGACAGTGGAGATCTTTATGCCTGATTTTCATATCAGTATTCTCTGACAACTTATGCATCTGATCAGCTGTTTCTATATTTAATTAAATAGTGCTTGATAAAATTTAATTTGAAAGCTGTACAGATGCTGTAGGTTGGCCCTCCAAACACCCAATCCCTCCCCATTTTCCTTTCTTGTCTCTGCCACAGACTATAAAAGCAAAACACTTAATTTCCCACCCTCCTTTGCAGCCAGTAATGGCCATGGAATACCATCTCGCCAGTGAGACAAGTAGAATGCCAGTGATCCTGCCCCTTCCCCTCAACCAGCCTTGAATGCAGACAGGCCAGAGCTGTGAAGGAAAGGCCAAGAGAACTGGAGATGTCAGCCCCAACTCTTGGGCTGAACGACCAATGCCAGCAAGTACCTATCTCTGGCTTCTTACTGTAAGACAAATAGACTCCTGCTTGTTGACGTTACTATTGGCTCATTATTTTGCTACTTGTAGACTAAAACATTCTTAGCAGCAGGAACTAATGGCCTTCCAATCCTACAGCACTTGGAGCGGAATTATGTTGTCTGTGAATTACATTTTTGCCCTAAGAAAGTTGGTAAATAAAATAATAGAAATAGAAAAAATAGAATAGAACAAATAGAAAAATAGAACAAATAGAAAAAAGAGGCAATAAAAAAATTCACTGTAATATTTCATAGTTTACATGCAGCATTCAGAAAAAGGCATCTATCTGACATGAAAAGAATGCTTATCTCTGAGCCACACCAACCATATGAAAACCAAAGGCTTGGGTTAAGCAGCCCAACACAAATCAGCCCTGTGGTCATTGACTCCAGAGATGTTATTGGGATCCTGCTTCATCAGCTGTTCCTTAATCTGAGATTCTTAAATCCATCACCAGGGGAGCTTTTAAAACACAGACTGCAGGACCCTGCCCTTGATCTACCGAGTCAGAGTCTCGAAGTGTGGGAAAGGGATTCTGTTCATTCATTTAGCTCAACCTAGAGGATCCTGTTTGGCCAGCTGGGCACAGTCATTTAGAAATCACGGCAAGACGTAAGTGACTAGTTTCAGCCCCCTCTTTGTAGTTAGTGAAATGAGTGACTCTGTTGGTGGTGACCTTGCTCAGCTGCCTCCACCACTGCTGCCATTGCATTCATACTATGCCCAAAGCCATTAAGATTTTGGGTTTTTCTTGCCCTTTGCAGAAGGTCGGTCTTCCAAGAATGATCTCTTAAGCAGACAGGCCTCTAATTGATTTGGAAGTTGCCAAAAGGAGGCATATGCTTTCTTTGACTTTTCATTTTGAAAGGATTATAAATTTACAGGAAGTTGCAAAAATAGTACAGAGCAGTCCTGTGTGCTGATCATCTAGGTTCTCCAATGGACATATCTTACACAACAACTATTGTACAATATATAAACCAGGAAGTGACATCAGTACTGTGTGTGTTATCATTTTATCATGTGTAGATTCATGTGACTGATACTGCAGTCAAGTCACACAAGTTTTCAAAAAGACCTCCCTTGGGCTACCACTTTATAGTTACACCTACTCCCCTGCTCTCCACCATCCATCTCTAACTCCTGACAACCGAAATGGGATTTTTTGTTTTTGTTGTTAAATCACAACTTTATTGCTATTTGGTATATGCCTTTATAGTAAGATTGGAGGTGGATGGGGAGAAAGCATACTGCCTATGTCACATTCTCAAGTGACCCTGAGGCAGCAGAGTGTTAAGAATGTGTGTTCTGGAGCCAGACGGCCTTGGTTTGAATCCTAGCCCTGCCATTCCCTAGATGCATGCATTTAGGCAAGAATTCCCTGTGCCTCTATTTCAAATCTTCATGTCAAAGCATAGCACCTACCAAACAGAGTTGTTGTGAGGGTCCAAGGAATCAATAATTTATATGCAGGATCTAGAACAGAACCTTTTTGTGCTATATGTGCTCATTAAATGTATGCTTAATAAATTACTGGTATACCTTCAGGAGTTGGCCTAGGAAGTTGTATTTTTTAAAAGCTCCTCAACGACTCTGATTAATAACAAGATTTGGGAAACACTAAAGAGGAGATAGTTCTTCTTCCTCTGTTCTGAAAAGTTTCCGCCAACCTGAGAGGTTAAGCTGTTTGCATGAAGTCTCCAGATCCTCTCTCTGGGCCTTTGGATGGGTTCCTCTGGTCATTCCGGTGACATTTCAAAGGGGAGCTAGGCTTGCCACAGGGCCTCTCACCAACTAGTGAAGCGTGTAATGAACAAAACTGATGCTTTGCAGAGATCCTAGTTAAAACAAATTAATAAGCATTAGTCATGTAATAACAAGCAGCACAGCAGTTATTACTTGCTCTTACTTGCATGAACCCGCACACTAGGGAATTAAGCAGTTTATCTGATATTGTGAAAGAATGGAGATATCTGCATGGGTGTTCTTACACTTACCTGCAATGGAAAGGTAGATCTCTACCGACTTTCTAAAGGATGGCAAGTTCCCGGTCCCTTTGTCCACTCCCACGTCCTACTCTCAGGCTGTGTAGAAACTTAGATCATAGATTTGTATGTGCAGTGGTTCTTCTTACCACCATTTAAATGTTCACACAGTGATACTTCTGTATTAGAATGTATTCTGTATCAGAACATGTACGTTAGCCATGTAATTTGAAGAAATTGATTCAAAGATTCAAAAACTTATCCCAATTTAACTCCAAATAGGACTTTGATTTAACCAAATTGACTTTGATTTGATTCAACAGAAGGAATTCTAGACTGTTCCACGTCTACAAATATGAAACGCATTCTGATAATTTATACAAAATGCTATATGATCTCGCCCCAATTCTGATATGGCAAAGCCAAACTCAGATCCTGTAACTTACACTAAGTCATGTTAATAAGGGGCGTGTGGTATCTGGACATTTTTCTTATTATGGGAGATTTGAGATAATCATTTAAAATTCTATCTAAAGAATTTGTTTGTCCCAACTGCAAACCATGCCCATTATTTGTTAATGAACGAATGGTCTGGCAACCTCAGGATTCCATATTGAGTTTTTGTACTTCATACATATCTTAAATTAGGAAGTGTTTTAGTCCTAGTTACTTAGTAATGAAGCAATAAAATAACTTAGTCTTTCACCTTCCTCATTTGTAGAAAGAAGAGATCGAAGTAAAGAAGCCGTTAGTTCTGTCTGAATCTAAAACTTTAGAGATTCTCTGAGTAAATTTACAAAATCAGTAACAGTACTATTACTTTGGGTTTTGATTTTTGTAAAATGGGGGTACATCTATCTCACAGTGGTTTGAGGCCTGAGATAATATGTGAAGACACTTGTGATGACACTTGACACATAGCACCTATTCAATAAAAATGAGCTTCCCTTCTGGAATGTTAACCCACAAAACCCGTCAAGCTGTCACTGACCGAAAGAATATCATCACCACCACTTCAAGAAACCGCAGTTCTCTCTAATGCTCAGCCCTAGTTCGTCACTAATATCACATTTTCAATTGACTGGATTTATTCAAAAGTATATCCTCAAAATTAGAATGGATTGCCATCGCAGCTAGTGATATGCTCTCTTCATTTTTAAAAACTACTATGTTAATTATATAATCTACCACCCTTCCTAAAATGGAATCTTAAATTGGGCCAATCTAGCCAGCCATCTCTCAAATAAATTTTATATATCATACAAAATATCTGAAAAGAACCTTGAAAGTTAACATATATAACATGAAGTACAAAGCTTGGTATTTGATTAGAGGTCTTTGAAAATGTGATAAATCACAGGTTTTTCTACTTCGGTGTGCATGAGAAATGCTTGAGCCTATCAACAAAATATGGGTTCCCGAGTCTCATCCTAATTTCTGATCCAGTGGGTCTGTAGTAGGCCAGAGAATCTGCATTTTTTAAAAAATATTTATTTATTTGACAGACGGAGATCACAAGTAGGCAGAGAAGCAGGCTCCCTGCTGAGCAGAGAGCCTGATTGTGGGGCTTTATCCTAGGACCCTGGGATCATGACCTGAGCTGAAGGCAGAGGCTTTAACCCACTGAGCCACCCAGGTGCCCCAAGAATCTGCATTCTTAACACGTTCCACATGGTGCTGCTGCTGCTGCCCTGGAGACCACACATTAAGAACCACTGGGATGGACTATATTAAAAGACATACACAGGGGTGCCTGGGTGGCTCCCTAGGTTAAGCACCCAACTCTTGATTTTGGCTCAGGTCATGATCTCAGGCCCTGCACAAGGGTAGAATCTGCTTGGGATTCTCTCTGTCCCTCTCCCATTGCCCCTCCTCTTGCTTGCACATGCTCTCTCAAATAAAAACTCTTAAAAAAAAGAAAGAAAGAAAGAAAGAAAGAAAGAAAGGGGCACCTGGGTTGCTCAGTGGGTTAAAGCCTCTGCCTTCAGCTCAGGTTATGATCTCAGGGTCCTGGGATCAAGCCCCGCATCAGGCTCTCTGCTCAGCAGGAAGCCTGCTTCCTCCTCTCTCTCTCTCTCTCCCTGCCTCTCTGGCTACTTGTGATCTGTCAAATGAATAAATAAAATCTTAAAAAAAAAAAAAAAAAAGACTGGTATTGGGAGACTTGTGGCATGCAGGTACATGCAAGAAAAAGTTATAACCTGCAAGTTGTGACAACAGAATACAATGAGGAAAAATGGTAAGACAAGAAACTTTGATTTCATCAAGGTAGCACAGATCTATGCAAACACTGACCAATCAGAAGGGACAGCAACTAGAGGCCTGGTTCAGGGTCCTGGAGCTCCTGCTGGACTGGAGGTGAGCCCTCTAGCTGCAGGAGAGGCAACAAGGCAGATGGGTCTTAGGTCAGGGGGACTGGGACACGTGTACTGCTCAGCGCAGTGCCCTCTAGCAGTCAGGACAAAATCCCTTGAATATTTTTAAAAACCAGAATATCCACCTGGGAGTGTTCTGGCTGAAAATCAGCTCCCCGAGACAGGATGAGGAGGAGCATAATACCTGAGCACAGGGAGAGGTAGTAGTAATGTACAGTATCAGAGAGCTTCCTGAGGTGCAGTTTAGCTTGAACTTGGGTTGTTCCTAAGGGATATGTTAGAAAAACGGATTCCTTCTGTTTTCTAAAGGACTGAGACCTGTAATGGAAAAAGAAAAAACTCCAGCAGATCCAGGGTTTGAAGCAGAGTAGAAATGAAAATAAATATGTCTCAGGTGCCAGCCTAGAGACAATCTACATCCAAGAGTTTTGCATTTGTACCCTGCCCTTACATATATTTGTAAAACAAAACAAAAACTTTACAACATGTTTTGCTGGATGTCATCTTATAGAGGAGTCACTATTAAGAGCTGCAGCAATTTAGAATAGTTCTCCACAGGTTATAATGTAAAGCAGTCTTCTCAAACTTTAAAACACATGTACATATGAACTTCCAAAAAAAAAAAGCAGATTATCATTTGGGAGGTCTGAGGTGAGGCCAGAGATTCTGCATCTCTAACAAACTTTCAGGTGATATGAATGTATTAGTTCATGAGCCCATACTATGAGAAGAGTAAAGCTGTGGTTTTCAACCTAAACCGAAGATTAAAAACACCCGGAGAGCTTTGAAAAACCCTGATGCCCAGGCATTTTTCCAGAGTAATTAAATTGTTACCGTGGCATCAGGATTTTTCAGAACTTCCCAGGTGATTCCTATGTTCAGCCAAGGTTGAGAACAACTGCTCTTAAGCGTAACCTACCACAGTCATGAAAGAAATATCCTTAGCCAGTGAAGAGCTTCTCTAATGATGGTATCTCTAGGATTTTATTATCAATCCCAGTCACAGTGTTAATAGTTAAGAGTAAATCTACAGGGGTGCCTGGGTGGCTCAGTGGGTTTTAAAGCCTCTGCCTACGGTTCAGGTCATGATACCAGAGTTCTGGGATGGAGCCCCCCATCAGGCTCTGCTCTGCAGGAAGCCTGTTTCCTCCTCTCTCTCTGCCTGCCTCTCTGCCTACTGTGATCTCTGTCAAATAAATAAAATCTTAAAAAAAAAAAAAGTAAATCTACAATTTTAGCTCACTATTAATCTTTGATTCATTACAATCCTTTGTTGAAACTTACTTGAAATATTACAATGTTTAATGCATGTTGTTAAAACTGTGTTATAGATGCCAGACCTTGCTCTGGAACAGTGAAGTGACTTTGCAAGCCTTCCTTGAGCTAGTGCAATAGATGCCACGTAACATAAAATAATCCAGTGCTTTTCTAGCCTTAAAACAAGACAGTGAAGTGTCTTCTTATAAAGACTATAAAAATCTGAAGACTAGAGTTGAACACCCAGATGACAAATTGTAAAACAATGTCCTCCACAATGGGGCGTATTCCTCCTAGAGTGTAAACAAGATGATCCACGGGGGTATTGGGAAAAAACACAACTTCTATTGTGTTTTTAACCTTAAAAAAAAAAACCCCACAAAGCTGACTAGTGCCTTCCTTTGTCTGGGTGTCAGATAGTCAAACGCTTACTGTGGAAGCCATACATACCCTGAGAAGAGGAGGCAGTTCACTGAAGGCTGATAATGGGACCTCATTTAAATATGTGGCTGCACCTTTTTTTTTTTGTCCAAGTTCCAGAGGGCAAAGCATTTAATTACATTTCACAACAAGAGAAGAACTGTTGTGACTCAACCAAATACGGAACATAGTTCTCTCCAAATTCTGCACAAACCACTATTTTCTTAATTTATTTAATTTGATGAACAATGAAATCAAGTTTTCCTTTTTAGCATTTATCTAAGATGTAGAAATAACAAAGTCGGTGCAATAAAGTAGGTGAAATATTTAATAAGATTATACAAACACATAACCAACATAAACTGTGAAAAAAGATAAAAAGGCTCTCCTCTTCAAACAACCCTTTTTTCTAAAATGAAAACAGTCTGCTCTCCAATGGGGAAAATGATCTGCAGTTGAAATAAGACTCCCGAGCAGCGCTTAAGTTTTCTGCACTCGGTCTTTGCAATGAGAAATGATTACTTAACAGAAAACTTAAATTGAACAGCATATATAAACATCATATTGCTTTTTTTACTTAAGGAAGCAATATCTAGTGATCTGTCAAAGCAGATTTGTATTCATGAATTGTCAACAGACCCACAACACAGCCAAGTCTTCTTTGAAAGTCTTTCAATAATTCTGGCCATAGGCTGGATCGGTCAAATATTGTCTCGTGTTTACATCAAACAAATCGCCAGCTAGTGTAATCAACAGAACTAATACTCAGTGACGATGGTACAAAAGGACCCCACAGATCAGATTCTAGAAAGTTTTAAAGCCTTCAGATTGAGGCAAAAAAAAAAAAAAAAAAAAAAAAAGCTAAAACGTTTAGAGTCAACTTTTTTGTGGTGCTTTCATAGCAAAGCAGATCTCATAAAAGCAATGTTCGTGTGTTATTTTATTAGGGTAAACGTGCATAATTAAACTTGCCGGATAAATGCAAGTAACGGGGGGGGGGGGAAACCCGGCACTAAAAACAGCTTTTATAATCCAGTTTTTACTCGTTAATATAAGCGAGGCTGCAATTGTGACTGTTTTGTGAGACTGGACATCAGGTGGCGCTCACCCTTCCTAATTAAGCCGGAGCAGTCCCAGAACATTAACGAGCATTTCAACATCCAGTCCTGATGTCAAGCATCGAGTTTCGGGCAAGTCACTCTGTCTGACGCTCGGTTTCCTCACCTGTAAAGTGGGTTGGGAACGGACCAGATGGAGTTCCAACCCAGCTCGTCTCTGATTCTCTGTAGTGGTGGTGGCGTTGACTGACTGCGGCTACCGCTGATTTAAGTAGCAAAAAATTCGGTAAAGACAGCCTGGGCAAGTGGGATAGAGATAGTGTAGACAGAGCTCTGGCTGGAAGGCCGGGGGCCGTTTTCGGTGTTTTAGCCGCTCACCGTGAGCGGGCGACGGAGCAGAAACTCAGCCACGTGGCTTCTTCATTTCCCTGAGGGATCCCAACACAAGGTTACTTCCAGAAAAATTCGAGAGAGAGAGAAGCGCGGGTCCTACTAAGAATCTGTGCGAGCATCTTCGGAACGCGGGAGCACACCGCAAACTTGAGTCACTGGGTGGGTCTAAAGGCACCTCACGGAAACGAACGCCAGGCCGACTCCGGTCCCAGAGGCGAAGCCCGGAAAGTCACGTGGGGCCGCGGATTTACGGCCTCCCGGGTCGCTCGGGCGGACGCCAAGAGCCACCTCATGTAGGTTGTTCCATCCGAGCCAGGGTGGAAGCTTTCCCTACCGCGGGAACTAGAACAGCCCAGCTGCATCTTGGATGGTAAACTAAGGGCAAAGGAAATAGGTTCTTGCTCCTGGGAGCTTCTTCGCTACACTTCGCTAGTCACTATGACGGAACAGCCTCCCCCCATTGCCTCTCGCTGTCCCTGTTCCCCCAACTGTAGGAATGCAGTTGGTATCGTCCGCAGCCCGCCCCCGCTCCGCCCCCCCGCCCCCGCACGCCGTGGCCTGGGGCCCCTCACGTGACCCCGGCGCGCTCTCGCGGGGGCCCAGACTCTCCGAGGCGGTGCCGCAGGGGACAGAGGGACGGACGGAGTAGAGTGCGCCGCAGCTTTCGCCCGAACACCAGTGCGGAGGACGTGATGTCGGGGCTCTCCCGCCAGCTGCCTTGGGCTGCCGCCTGCCTGGCCGCGCTGTGTGTGCTGACCGCGGCTGAGAACCCCAGCCCGGATCCGACCGTGACTGCGATTCCGCTTTCACCGAACACCAGCACCGCCAAAACGACAGTTCCGACGACGGTGACGACCCTTACGCCGGTGACCACTCCAGCACAAGGTGGGCGCCGGCCCAACGGGTTTCCTGTCTTCGCCCGCCCGCCGCTCCGAGCCGAGCCGCCTGCCCTGCCCGCGGTGCGCGCGGGGCCGGGGCCGGGACGGGCCGCGCTCCAGCAACATGGCGGCCCGTCCGAGTCCAGCCCGGGCTGGGATCGGAGTGGCGGGGGTGAGGGAGCGCCCCGGGGAGTAGGGGCGGCCGAGCCCCGTTGTCCGTTGGGCTCTGGGCCACCCCGAAGTGTCCCACGCCAAGGTGCTCTTAAAAAGTGCCTCGTAATCCCCAGTCTCACTTCAGCTTGGGATGAGGGACGTGGCTTCCTTCCGCGGTGGTGGCAGGGGGGTTGATCGTGGGGCGAGCGCCTCCAAAGTTGGGGATCTGGTCGAACTCCCTGTGTTTGGGGTTAGTCATTTGCCCACCCAGATCCTATCTCCGTAAGGGGGCTTCTCCGGGAGTTGGCAAAAGAGGAAAAAGAAACCGAAGACGTGAATGCTCGCCAGTGTCTCAGACTTGAGTCTGAGAAAAGTTGCCTGTGATCTAACCGTATTGATTTTGCGGATAGGTTTTGGGGTATATTTGAGGTTTGGGCATTTGATTACTTAAAACTTTAAATATGCTATGTGCCAAAAAAGAAAAGTACCCATTTGTGTACCCGATGCTTCATATATTCTTTTTGGTATTTTAGGCTAAACTGGAAGATAGGTGGTGAAATCTGGGAGGAAGATGGAAATAAAGTGGCTTGCGGGGAGCATAGGTTTAGTTGATTGTGAGCTGGGATTGAAACCCAGGTTGTCGATTTTTTAAACTCTATCAGGAACACACTCTTTGTTAAGCTCTGCGGTCGATTTGGGTACTGGTTGAGTTGTACACTGAATCTTAAAGCAGAAATTGACAATGCCGTGACAACACAAAAGAGAGGGCAAGATAAGTTTGAGGTGAAGAAGAACTCTAGATATATAAAACCTGATGTAGTGTGATTGGTTATTCTAGTTAATATTGAGTAAGGAATAACTGGCATCTTGACCGAAAAAGTGCTCAAGTGTCAGGATTTTTACCTTGGCTTTCCTCCCCTCCCCCAGACGGATCATCCTGTTTTGAAGTGTCTTCCTTTGGTTTTTGTGTTTTATAGATAGATAAAATGTATAATTAAGATTCAGAAAGATGTAATACTGAAGTTCAAAAACTGTTAAATAAGGAACGTACATTGCCGTGGAATGCTGGACGTTCTAACTGCACTGTTTTTAAGATGATAGAGCACAATATGTTTTGTCTTCTGCTTATTTGGCAGTTTCTTTCCAGAATTGTAGTTTTGGAGTGTGTGTTTTTTCCAAAGAGAAGCTTGGAGATAGCCAAGTTAATTGCCTTTTTGTAATTGAAAGTCATACAAAGGAGATGATTTGTTTTCTGTAAGTAGCAGTTGCATAAACTGCAGTCTAAAATGAAAGGTAGCAAGTTTAGTTCATTGTAAATAACATTGTGCTGTTCAAACGTATCAGGCACAAAAGATTTTAGATAACTAGCATTTTTTACACAAACCTCTGCAGAACTTATTTTCTCCTTTGTGAACCCCTTACTCAAGGGTACTGTATATGTCTTTGTCCCTGATAAATATTAGTGATAAAATATTAATGTGTGTGGCCTCTGTGCAGAACTTTTTTTTTTTTTTTTTAAAGACACAGGGAAAGCAAATATGAATGTTTTTTGGAGGCAACTAGCTTCCAGGAAAATGAAGAGCCCTAGACTTTTTGGGTCATTTGGCCTAAATTACTGACAGAGACCGTCCTACTTTGTTAAATTGTATGTACATAAATGTAGCCCCTTCCAGAGTTGCTGTCTCTTATCCTTCAGTCACAGTGGTGAAGATCACTTACGAATTACAAATCTCTTGCGTTTTCAGAATGGGCATCATCCGAGTTTGGGTTCAACCTGTAACAAGTCTTTTTACTATTAAAAATTCCAGTGTCTTAACTGATTTTGGGGGACAGTGATTTCTGTGTGTAGTGTTGGCCTTATAACACAACCTTTTTCCCAATATTTTTATTTTTTTAGGGATGCTTTGAAATGATTCAAGAAACCCTGAGTGTCTGTGAAATAGTTGCCCTATAAAAAAGGATTGTTTAGATACTGAGCATTCCCACTAGCTTGTGGGTTTTTTCCACCCTTTCTCTTGAGTTTATTTCAGTGTCATCAGTCATTAATTATGATTGGAATTTCTTATTAAGCCAGTTAATGAAGTGTTTTTGTGTGTGCAGTTAAAAACACCGAAGATCTACCATCCTAAAAAAGTTTTAAGTGTACTGTACGTTATTAACATGCTATTATACAGATCTCCAGAACTCTGCATCTTGCTTGAAACTGTACCCTGCTTCAGGAGCAGATCTCCATTTACCCTCCCCCTAGCCCTGGCAGACATCATTCTACGTTCTGCTTCAGAGTTTAACTATTTTAGATACTTCATATAGGAGGAAATCATGCTGTACTTGTCCTTCTTTGAATGTCTAACTTAGCATAATGTCCTTAAGGCTCATAGATGTTCTAGTGCACGGCAGGATTCCTTTCTTTTATATGTTGGAATACTATTCTATTGAAAAATGTATACCACATTTTTTAATCCATTCATTTGTTGATGGGTTATAACGTTTTACCATTTCTCTGAATTAAGTCTGGTACTGTATGTAATGCTCACTTTAGTTTAAAATAGGTAAGTTGTACAAACTCAAAAGTGAGGAACCAATTGATTGGTTTTATATACCCCTCCCCACCAGATCCTTGTGAAAACCGCAGCAGCTGTGTTTCCTGTGTGAGCGTTAGCCTTCATAATTCTACCTGCTTTTGGATAGAATGTAAAGGTAAGAAGCTTTGGGATGGCTTTAATTTTGAGAATGCAAACTGTTTTGTTTTATCATTTTAAGATATTCTACAGGGTATTCCTAAACACTTAAAAATTATGTAGAAAATTAAGTATATTGTGTACTACTTTGCAAATCAAATACTTTTCCTTTCACGTTCCTATTGCTTAACATTCCGGCTAAAATCTCTGGACTCCCATTCTGTCCCCACCCCTATAATTCCTTAGACTTGATAATTAAGGTTTAGTAGCTTTTAAAGGAAGAGAGATTTTAGAGCTTTGGAAGATTAAGAGGACAGGTACACCAAAATCAGCTGTGAAAGAAAGTTGTGAAATTTTCCCCTAAAAATGGTTTCCTAGAAAAAGAAGGCATTTATCTTCTGCAGGTGTCCTGCTAGATGAATTATAGAGACCTTATAAAACTTAGTTGGATATTTAGAATATGGGAAAGAGTGAGATGGAAAGAGTTGGTGTTTTTGTTCAATTTTAAAATTAACCTTTAATTTGAGGAATAAAAAGTTAGTTGAAGATACTTTGAAATGCCAATAACGTTTTTGTTAGAACCATGGGATTACAGCAAATTCTCTTCTCTTAATGGGAAGTAGTTGCTTTTTCTTATCAGTAAAACAGTTTATCGGGTGTGTGTATGTATATACCTAAAATGCCAAAGCTATGTATTAAGTGTCTTTATTTGTTTAAAAGAAATCTAATATGAGTTCTGGGCAAAATCCTTATGTCATGACATAATATTGTTTAAGATCTTTTTTTTTTTTTTTTTAAGATTGATTGATTGATTTGATAGACTGAGATTACAAGTAGGCAGAGAGTCAGGCAGAGAGAGAGGGGGAAGCAGGCTCCCTGCCGAGCAGAGAGCCTGATGCGGGGCTCGATCCTGGACCCTGGGATCATGACCTGAGCTGAAGGCAGAGGCTTTAACCCAGTGAGCCACCCAGGTGCCCCTGTTAAAGAACTTATAAAATTAAGGTATTAGCTTAATTTGGGGCTAAACTTTTTTATTGTGTGAGAGTCACTTTCTTTTTAAATGTCATCAAATGGAATTTAAGTGTGCACCTCTCTCCTGCTGTGTGGAGCAGAGTTGGCATGTTTTGGGGCTTGAATGCTCTACTGTAGGATATGTTGAGGAAGGGTCTCCCTTACTCTTGCTACAAGTTTGGCTGTCAGGAAAGCAGTTTTATTAGAAAGTGTAGAAAACCGAGAAGGTCCTACAGGTCCTACCGAGGTCCTACTGATGCTAATGGGGTACCTCCTGTGGTTACTAAGCCTTTATTAGAGCCTTTCGGCTTCTCCCTACTCATGTGGAATCTAGCAGCCTTTGCTATGCAGGAGTCATGCCCCAATTAGGATCTAAGTGTTTCCAATTTATCTGTTTAGTGTATTTATGTAGGTTTTAGACAAATATTTGGAGAGGTCCTGGGTAATCTTTCTTAATCAATGAGGGAAAGAGCATAACAGTATTTTCTTGATCCCTGGACTTCTGAAGTGTTTATGCCTGAGTTTGATTTTTGGAAGCAGTTCTGGAGCTTGGTAACAAAACAAAGATAATATAAACAAGTGATTGGTGCTCTGTGTCTTTTTTCCCCCCCGTAACAGAGAAAAGCTACTGTTCACATAATGCAACAGTTAGTGATTGCCAGGTGGTGAATGGCACACAGTTCTGTTCTGGTAAGTATTCACATTGGTTTCTGAGGAAAGTGGCCAAGAGGTGAGGAAGATCTTTGCCTCAGAAGCCTTCTTTCAATATTTGGTTTGCCATTTCTGGCAGTCTAAACTGACTGTAGTTTAGACCCACTCCATTTGCATTTTACTGGACTGGACAATCTTGTTCTGGCCCTTTTCCGGATTATGGTGTTGGTGATTGTCACAATCTCTGGCGTATTTTGTGTTATGGTTGAATCTTTCCTGTATTCATCTGTTTTCTCATTTTTGTACTTTAGTTTGAAGAAATTGGTTACTCTTTAACCTTAAGTCTTTGCTCAGAAAATAGTTAAAATTCCTAGAAGAAGCAACTGATTTTCCTAACAAGATTATAAATGGATAGTGAAGTCAAACTTCTGATTTGGTGCATAGTTAATAAATAGAGCAAAAGAGCTTTCTGGAGTGTGTCAGTAACCTTGAAAAACTACCTATAACAGTTTTACTTTTAGTGGGGTTTTCCCGTCCAAACTTGAACTTCATGACTGAGAATTTCATTAGTATGAGGTCAGTTACCTCTTTTGTAGAATGCACATAATTTGGTTTAGGTGGTAAAAGAACAAACATTTTTAGTATCTATTTCAGTGTGCCAGAAAAAAGTAATTATATCAAACCTGTGGTTTCGTGAAAATAATTGCTTAGAAACAAGGTTAAGTAAAACATTTTAAAAGATACTAATTTAGAGAAAACTTGAATAAATAATTCTTCTTAATTTGATGATGTATCAGAATTAGTTTGGACTATGTAGCACTCTATCCCCAGTAGGGACCCAGGCTGTTTACTGTCATTCCTTAAAAATAACTCTGACCTTACTCTTCGAGGTAAGCGCTCATGTTCCAACCATCAAATTGGTTTTTCTGCCAACAGAAAGAGGAGGGAGGCCCGTATCTACCTACAGATGCTTTCTAAAAGTTATACTGGGCTACCTACCTGCAGGGGAGGCTAAGAAATGTGTGTCTTTCTCCAGGTGGGGAAGCGTCAACTCTAGATTGTGCTTCATATTTCTAAAGAAGGGGAGATCAGTATTGGTTAGAGCAACTGTCAGTCTCCTCCACAAGGTGGTACTTAAATGTAAACTTTGTAAAAGTGGTACTCACATGACTGGAGTTTAAAAAAAAGTGTAATGGATTGTATTATTTTAGGTTGTGCTTTGACTTCATGTTTGTTTGTTTTAAATAGCACCCGAGCCCACTCCGATGCCAACGAATTCTACAGGTAATACAAGATAATTAACTCTTTTCCTCCTCTTTCAGGATTTGTAAAGTCTCTTGATGGACTTACTAGTGATTAAATACCTAAAAGTTGTTAGTATAATTTAAAAAATTTGTAGATGTATTTGGTCTTGAACCATAACGATTACATGAGTATGAACTGTTCGTGCCAGTGTCATGGAATTCCATGAATAATAATGGAGTTATGAATAAATGGAATTTATAATTCATAATGGAATTATGAATAAATGACGTTTATTGACTATGGGAGGATTTGCTGTGGACATTGAATCCACAAACTGCTTTTTGTGGATTTTTTGAAGATCTTGGGGAATACAGGAGCCTAAAGAAAATTAAAATTCCCTGTAATTCCCATTATCCAGAGGTACACCAGGATGTTTTCAGTGATAAGTTTTTCCCAGTCTTCTATCTGTGTCTCTCAATAGATTTATTATGAACTTGCATAAGATGCCCATGCACATTTGAATTGTTTTTTTCTTTTACATTGTTGTATACGCTTTACTTAACCTGCACTTGGTTGGATAGTTAGGTCATCTTTCATTCTTCCTGCAGCACGCGTTCCTGTTTTGATGTTATCCCTGACAGAATTGATTCAAACAGCATTCCTAGGTCAGAGGATAGGATTATTTTAAGACTGAATATTGATTGCTTTCCAGAAAGATATGCTTTTCATTCCCATCAACAACTGGAAAGTTTTCACTACCCCTTCAACAGGATTAGATAATTTCTCCTTTTAAAAATCTTGGGACGCCTGGGTGGCTCAGCTGGTTAAGCAGCTGCCTTCGGCTCAGGTCATGATCCCAGCGTCCTGGGATCGAGTCCCACATGGGGCTCCTTGCTCGGCAGGGAGCCTGCTCCTCCCTCTGACTCTGCCTGCCATTCTGTCTGCCTGTGCTCGCTCTCTCTCCCTCTCTCTCTGATGAATAAATAAAATCTTAAAAAAAAAAAAATCTTTACCAAAGTGATAGGAGGAATAAATCATTAAAAAACTTCTACTCCGGGACAACAGGCTGGATGATAGGGACTGGAAACAGAAGACAGCATTTGTCTATTGTAGTAACTGTGATACGGGTAAATAAGCGTAGTGTTTTGAGACATTTGTTGGAAGGTGTGTATATGGAGTAATATGGCAAATGTGGTGACAACTTCCTGGAGATGTTGACTGACTCTTGAAATGACCCTAGTAAAACATGACAGTAGCTTCCGAAGTGGAGCACGGCGGTCAGTAGTGAAGAGTGTGAAGGAGTATAGTGAGGTTGGGGAATTGCATCTGGATATGCATGGTGAGGAAGGGTTGAGCTGAACAGTCAGCGGGCCAAGAGCCAGATTGGGAGGACAGGTTGGAACAGGAGACAAGAGTGAACACAGGGAGATAGGAATAGATGACCCATGAGGGGAATTCTGGAGAACTATATGGGAAGAGTTGCAGATGTATGCAAATAGACTTAGGAGGTAGGAAGAATAGGACTCGATAGAGGTGATGGCAGACTCTTAGCTTGACAGCGCAGGCAAAACTGATTAGTGTAGGCAGTAGTGGTGTCCCCTGGAACAGCTTGTAGACAGAATAGGACTTGAGGACCCAACTCCAGGGGACGGAAATGTCTAAGGGTTGAGAAGAGGATCAGAGAGGAAACTGAGTAGGGATGGGCAGAGAGGTATGTCCAGGAAACTGTGTGTGTGTGTGTGTGTTTTAGGTATAGTTTTTCAGAGGATAAAGTGATCAGATGCTGAATCAAGGACCAGAACTCATTGAAAGACTTGGGTGGTGGTGAGCTAGCTCATACCAGCTCGCGGTGGCCAGTTGTGCATAGCTCTTCCCAACTACACGTTCAGTGAGACTGCATCGGGAGCTTGAATTACGGTGGAAATATTCATGCCATAGAAATCTGCAAATACCACAGAACTTTTGGAGAGCACACAGTGGTAACACCCATTGGTAGTCACTGACTAGGAGGATGTTAAAAGATTGATTAAAGCAGAGATGTTAAGGAAAAATTAATTTCCAGAAGGTGGGATGTGAACCAAAAGGGGAAAAGAGTTTCTTCAAAACCATTGTGGGTTCACTTTTAATTTCTTCTCATGAACCTTGGTGTAGTTTTCGTGCTTGATCCATATGGGGTTCTCCAGTGAAGTACCCTGGGGTCTCTCTAGTTTTCTCTCTCTCGTTCTGTAAGTGGAAGGAGGCCAGGGTTTGCTTATAGAAAATGCATCTGTTGAGTGGCAGTTCTTCAAAAACCTTTACATGGTCTCTTTTCATGGCTGTTGCTGAAAGAGAGCAAGTAAGAAATTAAGGGATTATTAAAGAAATGACACAAAGAGAATTTGATTTATGTAGAAAGGTGTTCAGTGGGGTTAATTGTAACAGTCTTCGATTAGTACCTATAAATATTATAAATAAAAATAGTCGTAAATAATCTCTTATTATTTACAGATTGACTAGATTACATCAGATATCTAGTGGGAAATTTTCATAATGAGTGGAAGACAAACTGTTAAGTTCTGCTAATTTTAAAATTTTTATTGTTACATAATTGCCTAGTGAAATGGCCAGCAGGAAATGACATGTTATTCTGCATGATGGGATTACTTAGTTTACTGTGTTTTTAAAAATTTTCCACCACCAGTAGCAGCTTTTGTTAACTGCTAATTACTATTTTTTTTAAAATGAAAGGAACATACTGTAGTATAGTAAACATATATTCCCTAAGTATTGCATAATTTTGAAAATTCTGTCAAAGTAATATTTCGGTCAGAAGTAGAAGTGTGTAAATGTTTTGTGCGTTTATAGAAAAAAGCATTAGTCTGTGTGGTGTTCAGGGGGATTGGTAGTAAGACTCAAAAGGCAAATTTGCAAACTTGATTCCTTACCATTGTCAGACAAAATGTAGTGTTTTAAGATTGAAAAGAATATATATTTGCTTAGTTTGTAAAGTGTTATTTTTTGCAGCAACTTTAAAGGGATTAAAACTCTAGGAATTCTGTCTAAGAATCAGCCCTGCCAGAGGTGAGATGAGGTATTTCCCTGCTGGCAAAATGAGAGGTGACCTAATTGTCCACCCAAGAGCAGGGTAGGGAAGATACCTGCAGTAGTGCTCGTGGTGAGAGAAAAGGATACAAACATGTAATCCTGTCAGTATTGGTAACGTATCATTGATTAGAATCTGTTAGTAGTATCAGTACTAACAAAAGTCTGTTAATAAAGTGCTTTGGTTCCTAAAATGTGTTTACATTCAAATTAATTCTTCTCACAAGAGTTCATTTTCTTTACAGGCATTGTCAGATAATTTAAATTGGGGGATCTGTGGCCCCAGGGGACCTGTTCTTAAAATAACATTTTATGGGAACAGAGTGATGCCTGTTGATTTGCATGTCGTCCTCGGCTGCTTTTGCACTATGTGCTGCACAAAGCTGAAGATGTTCACTGTCTGCCAGCCCCTCGAAATGAAAAACATAAGCCAGCCTTGATACCTGCTTGAGAAATCCTGAGCCCCACTGGTTTCTTACCATGACTTTTTAAGTTAATAGTTTTTGTCATAGAAGCATTAAAAAAGCATTTGTTCTTCCCTCACCTGACCACTGATTCTTGCCCTCCTGTGTGTCTTTTTGCAAACATTATCCAGATGTATACATAGATTTCATACTCCAGTATTTACATAGATGTTAACACAGATAGTTTTATGCTTGCTTCGTGGTGATTTAAAAACTCGTAGTCTGGCTGCGTGGATGTGTTAGTGAGCCAATACCTGAAATTTGGCCTTTAGTCTTTGGAAAATAGAAAGCCTGTTGAAGTTGGCAGCATTATTTTAAAGACAAATGACTAGATACTGGGAGGTTTGGAAATGTAAGTTACTAGTAAGTTTTGTTTCTATTGCAGCCAAAACCACCACCCCGCCTGCCTCCTCAGCCACCGCCACCACAGCTCCTACGTCAGGTAAGGGGGGGTTGGAACTGTCGGTGACCTGGGGGTATGTTTGCAGCCTTGCCTTGTGCTATTTTTGCCCCCATTTTCCAGTTTCATTCATGAATGGTTGTGAACTAAAACTCACCTCTTATGTTTGGAGGACCAGGATGGTAGGCTGTTAATGCAGGAATGGTAGGTTTGCTGCGAGGCCCCATTTTTTAACACATCGCCGTATTTGGCCTGACACATTAGAGTTAAGAGATAGTGTTTTTCTAAAACCCTTTTGCTGCAGCTTATCAGTGAGATCTCATTTCTTATAACTTAAAAATTAAATACTGATGACTGTTAGGAGTTAATTTTATGCTGTGTTTAGGTCATGACAATTGGAGTGAAGATAATTTAGCCATCTTTTTTATTGAGAAAGATCTAAAGAGCCAAGATCACTGCAGATGGGCACCTTGGCCATGTTTCTCGCTATTTCTTTATGTTCCTTTATAACTGTTAAAAGTGCATGTGAAAAGTAGCGTTTACTAATTAATGATTTGCTGTGTTTTAAACAAAATCACATTTAGGTGATGCCACAAGACATTGCAGATACACAGGTTATGAATCCTCTCTATCCTATTTAAAATACTGGTGTTTGGTTTTGATTTTTTTTTTTTTTTTTAAGTTTTTTGGCTTATTCTTATGCAACCTTTCTTGGTTTCAAGGAAACCATTTTGTCTTTGCAAGAATTACAGAATAGTTGTGATTAATTTTAAAGCTTGGGGCATCTGGGTGGCTCAGTCTGTTAAGTCTCTGCCTTCAGCTCAGGTCATGATCCCAGGGTCCTGGGATCAAGCCCCGCATTGGGTTCCCTTTTGGGGGGGTTGGGGGAGAGCCTGCTTCTCCCTCTCCCTCTGCCTGCAGCTTCCCCTGCTTGTGCTCTCTCTCCATCTCTCTCTCTCTAACAAATGAATAAAATACCTTAAAAAAAATTTGAAAGCTGGCCACCTTATTATACAGCCACCAGAACCAGTGTTTATTTGAAACTCTACTTAGAAAAAAATTATTTTAAATACGAAACTGCTTTTTATTAAAATGGATGGTGTTCTACTTGAAACCTTTTATTCCCTAAAAAAAAATTCATGTTTTATTTCCTATTGAAACATTTTTTTTCTCTGAAAAGGGAATTCATACTTTTGTGCTTTTATTCCATATGGTTTGGTAATGCTCATAATATAAAATTTTAGAGTAAGATTTATAATACCTTTAATAACAAGTTTATTTGTTAAATTTATAAATTATAGATACTTAGGATAATTTTTGTACTTTGAAAAATTGCAACCGAATTTTTGCTTACCTTGTATATTTAATAAAATTTAAAAGTTACGTGAGTTTTCAACGCAAATATTAATATTTAGTGTAACAACTAACAGCATGTTTTCTGAAGAAATTACAAATTTTTAAAGTGCTTGACATGTTCTCAGGGCATAATTTATGTACCAGGAGAATTTTTCTCTGTCACTTTCATACTTGAATTTGAATGGCAGCTTTGACCACTTGATATTGCTAGATGGAGTGAATGGGATAAATTCTAGTTGTAAAGACTTGACTCAAGAGGAGATACTTTATAGAATTTAACTTATGGCAAAGTCAAAGTATAAGCTCATGCGGGTCTTGAAATTCTGAGTAGAGGATCATGGGACTTTCCAGGTCTCATTATCTTTTCTTCTTATTTAACAGGTACAACTAATACCACTTTAACTCCAACTTCACAACCCGGGAGGAAGTCAACCTTCGATGCGGCCAGTTTCATTGGAGGAATTGTCCTCGTCCTGGGTGTGCAGGCTGTAATCTTCTTTCTCTACAAATTCTGCAAATCGAAAGAACGAAACTACCACACTCTGTAAACAGACCCATTAAATTAACAAGGACTGGTGTGTAACTCACTGAAACCAAAATATTCTCTTTCAAGATGTCCCACATGGAAGACGCTACTCCAGGATCTGTACACATTCAAAGGATGCATATAAGATACTTGGGAGCATCATCCTCGAAGAAAAATCACTTAAATCATTTTGCTCAACAGGAATATTTAAAATATTCTGCATGAATCCTTGTGGCTGTCTTCTTTTATTTTCAATGGCTGCTGCTGTGGGATTATGTTCTCTCTTCTTGACATACCAAATGTAACTCTGTAGGTGGTGGGAAGCATTGTCCTGCACAGACACCTCATGACTCTTCTGGCAGTTTAAATTTAGTCATTTTAAAGCCTGAAAGCTGCATCATTTTCATCCCATCTCAGGATGTAGTTTAGTGACCAGAATTGAGAAGAATGTGCCAAATGAGCATCGGTCGGGTGGACTTTTGGCTGTCCTTTCAAAAGTGGAATAAGTCGGTAAATCTAGTGTCCTTAGAGTAAATTGTATCCTTAGCGTAAAATTTTGTGCTTGATGACAGTTATTTTTTCTACATTAGAAATAAGATGCCACACAGGGAATTACATTCCAGATTTAAAGAAACGAATGGAAAGGATACAAACCATTAACAATAGCAGGTTATCATTCATACTGGCAAAGCACCTTAAATCACTGAGAAAATAAAGAACAGTGCCTTAAAAGACAGACTGAAAGGTAGGCTGTAACTTCAGGTGTTCCTGATTTGTTCTTTCACATTAAGGAGGGTAAAGGTTGTTCTGGTGATACACCTGTTCACTAGCTGTAGCAAACCTGCTTTTAGATACCATGCCGGTAATAACTGAAAACTTAACTTTTGTTTCAGACCTCAGCAAGGTCAGGAGATGTTCTACAAAGTTGAAAATTTAGGCTAAAGGATGTTCTACAAAGTTGAAAGCCTTCATATATTGAACTTCCCAACGTTTTTCTTAGGCTGTTAAAAAGTATAAAGCTAAAGTTGATTTTCTTACGTTTTTCCTTTGCACTTCAGGAAGTATCCCAACACTGTTGTACCTTGAAAGGATTTTTCAGCAAGCTTCCTTGAAAAGTAACTTTTTTTTTTTATGAGACAAGAAGGAAATAAGTTGTTTTAGAGTCAATTTACAGCTCTTGAATGAGACAATCATTTTAAGTTTTGAGACCAGAAATGTGACCAGTGTAATTTCAGAAAATCTGAGGGTTTTTTGGTTGATTGGATTACTGTAGATTTTTTAATGATGATTGCCCTGGGTAGACAGATTGCGCTTGCTTTTCTTTTCTTTTCTTTTCCTCTCTCCCTCCCTCCCTTCCTTCCTTCCTTCCATTCTTCCTTCCTTTCTCCTTTTCTCCCATCCTTTCCTTTTAGTTGCAATTCCTATAGTACATTAAGCATGCATGCTTTATTATTATTATTTTTTTTAGTTTCTTTAGGAAGCACTAGTTTTTTCAGTTTCAGAGGGATACATCTCCCCTGCCTTTGACATACTGGATTAGTTCAGAGGTTTTCATTAGTTTTTAAAAAGCTTTTGCTTTTCTAGGTCATTAAAGGTTTTTTTTTGTTTGTTTTTTGTTTTGTTTTGTTTTTAGTTTCTTTAGCCTATAGGGGCTGAGTTTAGCACTTGGTTTTCAATATTTTGTAGTAGGAAATGAGGAGTTGCTTTGGTCCATTTCATAAGCCAAAATTCCTTACATTTAGATATGATTATATTCAAGGTTCTTAAAATGAAGATTTACTGTTTCTTTGTTACTTGCTGGTACAGCTAGTTTGTTTTACTTGCACATTTGTACATACACTTAATGTTTTCAAGTGCCTTAATTGCTTAAAATCTCTGGCTTCAAAGGTTTTTGGGAAAAGGTAGGTTTACCTCACATTTTTGTGTTTTCATTAGTAATATTCTGATACCAGTTTTAGGAACCTCACAAAAATTTTTATTATGGTGCCATGGCTGTTAGTTTTTAGTGAGTGCTGTAAGATCCAAGAATCATTTGAAAAAATCAGAGTCTCCATTTCTCCCAAAGCGGCAAGATTTAGCTACAGTGATAGATAATTATCATTTACCTAGATATGGATACCTTGTCACACATTAATGTCAGTACATCTGTTTTTGTGAAAATGTAGCTGATGAAGCTTCTCATCTTCTGTAATCTTGAATCCTGCTCTGACAACAGAACCATAATATGAAACCAGTTAGATTTTGCAAGAAGAGCTCTTAAAACGGAACTCACAGCCTTTCCCCCCCTTTCTTTAGTATCTTGAGCCATTAATAATTTGGTTTTTTTTTTAATCCAGAAGGTACAGAAACGTTTTCAGATTTTTCTCTTGATTTGTTCATGTGGATGTAGTTCTATCAAAACACCTTATTTTACCTTACAGATACTTATTGCACAGGCAGACACTGCTGTATTTAGAAATTTCTATTTCAGTTCATTAAAAACTGCAAAACCAATCTGTATCATGTACCAAACTGATTTAAAATAAATCTACATGTTAAGTGAATTAATCTGTTCTTTTTTTTTAACTGAAGTGTTTTTGCATTTTGATGATGAAATTTAATGTTCGTGAATTTGCCTTATCAGTCTGTTTGGGGATGCGTTGTCTGCTCGCTCTCTATTGCTCTCCAAGACCAGTGACTATAGCAGATCGGCATTCCTCAGAAACTTGTAGTGTTTAGTGCTCTCAGCACGGTAATGTTGGTCCATTGTGTTCTCACATGCATTGTTCTCTGAGAAATCTGTCCTCTTCGTCTTCTGTTCCTCTGCACGTCTTTGTTTTCCTTTGTTGCTTTTTAAGATTTTTCTCTATGGCTGTTCGAGCAATTTGAAGTGATTTGCTGTGCTAGTCGTTCTTGTGCTCGGGGTTTGTTGGGTTTCTTGGATATATGCTTTTCATCGGATTTGGACATTCTCAGCTGTTATTTCTTCAAATATTTTTTTTTCTATCCTTTCCCTTCTCTTTTGGGGATTCTAATTACGTGGGGGCTGCTGGAAGTTGACCCATAGCTCATTCATGCACTGTTTAGTTTTTTAATTTAATCTTTTTCTGTTTCATGTCAAATTATTGTGTTCAAGTTCACTAATGGTTACAGTTTAATCTGTTAATCTTAGTGTGTTTTCCATTTCGATGTCTTCGTTTCTAGAAGTTCATTTTGGGTGTTTTTACATCGTTCATGTCTCCATACCCATTCTTTAGTGTTTGAGCATGCAGTGGTTTTTTTGTTTGTTTGTTTGTTTGTTTTTAATGCCTATGTCTGCTAATTCTAACACTGAGTCAGTCTGATTTTTTTTTAGTACTTCTTAGTACTCAGTGCCCATGGATTATGAGGCTTCCTAGTCTGGGCGAGCGGGGACAGGCTCTTTTCCTAGCCTTGTGTGGGCTTCCAGATACTGTTTCCTGGAAACCTTTCCTAGCCATGGGTAGCTACCTCTTGCGTCTGCTGATCGGCATGTTGCTGAGACTGTACTCCGCAGATCTCTGGAGTTCTGTAGCCTTCCACCGCAGTCCTCTGCTCTGGAACTCCAGCTGTCTTCAACTGCTTTGACTTCCAGCTCCATCTCCTCAATTCAGGAAGTGCACTGGGCTCTGTCTGGGCGTCCTCTCTCCGCATCATGGCTTAGAAATTCGGGGCAGTTGTCCGGATCCATAGTTTCCTGTCCTTCAAGGATCATTGTCCTTTGCCCAAAGTCCGCTGTATTGAAAACTACTGTTTAATGTGCACTGTCCAGTTTGAGGGCAAATGCAGTCTCAAGATGGGACCTTTAAAGTTTTAATTTTTATTTCAAGGAATATATAAATACATATTCTTAAATTTTTTTTCTTAAACTATACAAGATAAGTATGTCTGCTTTGACTGTCCCTCAATCCCTTCCCCTCCCTGGCTCCTCCACTTTGCAGAGGTAATTACTGGAACTGGTCTGGTGTTAAACTCCCCCCTCCGCCAGCATTTTTTATATATATTGTATGTACTCTTAGAAAATACATAATGTGGATTTTTGTGTTAACATTAGCCTGCAACTTCTTACTCACTACTTGGAGATCTTCTCAAGTTAGTGTATGTAGCTATACCAAATACTTCAATTATTGAGAGCCTATGTAGTATGAGTATCTTAAGTATCTGCTTACAGAAGGATAGTAGGTTTGCAATTTTTAGTTTTTAGTAACGCTTCTGCAGAGCAGTATCTTTGCACCTGCCCCCTTGTTTATGTGTGAATTTCTGTCTAGTGTAAAGGTAGAGAAGGGGAGATCTGTGTCATAGGGTTTACACTTTGAGCTTTTTATATTTAACTCCTTTTTAAATTTTAAAATCAATTAATACATAGTGTATTGTTAGTTTCAGAGGTAGAGGTCAGTGATTGGTCAGTCTTTTATATAACACCCATTACATCACTGCCCTCCTTAATGTCTATCACCCAGTTACCCCGTCCCTCACCTCCTCCCCTCCAGCAATCCTCAGTCTGTTTCCTATGATTAAGACTCTCTTATGGTTTGTCTCCCTCTCTGATTATGTCTGGTTTTATTTTTTCCCTCCCTTACCCTATGCTCCTGTTTTGTTTCCTAAATCCTGTATATGAGTAAGATCATATAATTGTCTTTCTCTGATTGACTTACTTTGCTCAGCATAATACCCTCTAGTTCCACCCACACTCTGTACATTTTAACAAACTGAGATGGCCTTCCGATTCCCACCAGGCAGTGTACCTGAGAGTTTCTACATCCTTTCCATCTGATATTGGCAAAGTTTAAATACTCTGTAAGTGAAATGATTTACTTGGTTACTGTCCTTAATTTGTACTTCCTCTGTGAATTGTCTTTTTCTATCCTGTCTTATTAATTGTAGGATTTTTTCTCTTAAAACGTGCTGGGTGCTCATCTATGGTCAAATGGATTTTCTTTGATATATTCTTCAAGTCTTTGTCTTTTATTATGGTGTCAATATCACCAGAGTACAATCAGGAGATAGAAGCCACAAATATGAACAGGGGAAGTTTGACCTAAGAGTGGATTGGAGGGATAGGACACATTATCTGTAATATTTTAAAGAAATGCAAACAAAGCAGTGAAGAACTCTGAAGAATACTGGCATAGCAAATTTAAGAAGTGGCTGCTCTCTGTCCTTCCTCAAGCCAAATTCCAGAAATATCAAGGTTACAACCTTGGCTCTCTGGATGAAGTTTGTGGTAGCTGCAAATCCACCACCGGGCAGCTATGGGGAAATGATATGCCGGTGGTGACCTGCGAAGTCATCCAAGGGGACATAGGGTAAGCCATGTTCAAGAGGGTGCCACACCAGTGACACCACAGTGCTCAGATGTGTGTGCTGCTCAAGTTTTGTCCAGAACCAGGAAAAGAAATTCTTCCAGTACTGTCTGACGAAACATCACGCCACCTAGCAAAGAAGTATTCATTCAACTCCATTGTCATAATGGTGGAGCGGGCAACAGGTGGATTCAAAGCTTAAAGTCCTTTTTTCTGTCAATTTATGACCTCCCCCTACTTAATATTTATTTTGCCCTTTCTGAGAATCTCAAGTGGTCAGTTCTCCTGGTGGTGACCCAAATGTTACTACCAAAGGGTGTGAGTCTTCTACTGTTCTATTTTGGTTGCGTAGATTTTCATTAATCTTTCCTATTGGGTATGGAAGTGCTCAGGCACCTAGAGAACCACCATGTTCCAGATATGGCCTTTGCCTCCATTGTGTACCAGCACTACAATCTCCCCTTGGTTAATAAGGATCAACCATTCCAGCCAGTAGGGTAACACCTTTCATTGCCTGTTGGTTTCGTGGCTTATGAATCCCAAGATGTGGTCTCTCCTTAGATCCTAAATCAATAGACCCATTGTTGTGTCTCTGGTTGAAACAAACCTTGGGAACTAAGACCTCCAAGCCAGCTCAGCTTGAGGTTCCTGAGATGAGAAGTATCACCATGAGTCACACCCACTTCTACCTCTTGATTTCTGGGTACGTATGCTATCTGTGTGAGACAACTCCATCCTTGCAAGGTGGTTACAACTAAGTTTTCAGTGAATTATCCCACCTTTCAATCAGCCCAGCCACTTCTGGGTGTTGGGGCATGTTAATTTCACAGGCATGCGTTTACTGCAACATTTCCTTTACTGTGAAATTGATTCCTTAATTAGAAGCAGTGCTGTAGGAAATGCTGTGACAGTGGATAAAGCATTCTGTGAGTATGTGCATCAGCTAGCAGTGCTGGAAGGAGCATTATAGACCATATTCAGAATGTGTGTATTCTACTAAAGATGAATCTCTGTCCTCTATGATGGAAAGGGTCCAATATAATCAAATTGCTATCATATGGATGGTTATTACCCACGAGATTAATACTGTATTCAGCCTCAGTATTGGTCTCTGCTCCTGACAGATCAGGCAGTAGTCACTAGTGCATGTCAGCCTTGATAAGGGGAAATCCATGTTGTTGAGCCCATGCATGGGTCACATTGAACAAGCACTGGGGTAGCTGGGGAAAGAGACTGACACCCATAGAGTGCATTATTTTATCCACTTGATTAATAAGAGCCTTCTTTGCTGTAGATGCCCTTTAGTGACATGGGATATGAATATGTGTGTTCCCATTCCGAGATCCATCCACATGCCTTTCCCCACATTTACTTGTCACCAACATTTACTATTTCTTCCAAGTCTAACTGTCCAACCAAATCACTAGCAACTATCCAAGAATTCATGTGGATTTGTACTTCTGGCCATGTCTCAGATCAGACACCATGGACAATCAAATTCACTACTTGCAGTTCTCACAGGGAAGATTTTCTTGCGCCCCTTCTTCTTCTTCTTTTTTTTTTTAAAGATTTTATTTATTTTATTTGACAGAGATCACAAGTACGCAGAGAGGCAGGCAGAGAGAGGGAGAGAGAGGGGAGGAAGCAGGCTCCCTGCCGAGCAGAGAGCCCGATGCAGGGCTCAATCCCAGGACCCTGGATCATGACCCGAGCTGAAGGCAGAGGCTTTAACCCACTGAGCCACCCAGGCGCCCCTCTTATGCCTCTTCTATTTAGATCCACTCCTGAGCTCCATGGTGGTGCAGTTGCCCACTTTTGGGTGGATCCAATGTATCATGCAGACCTATATATAAGCCAGGTTTATTTATTTATTTATTTTTTCTTGGCTAGCTAGTTGTTAGAAACACTCCAGACCAGAGGTATTGATTGAGGAAGAGGCAGCAACAGGCATTGGTGCTGAAAGAATCTGAGCCACATATTCATGGAAGCTATTTGTACCTTTCAGACCTGTTCCAGATAGTTAAGTCAAGTGTATACTATTTCCATTTACAACAGATTGCTGCTGTGCATGCTCAAGTTTATGACTAGGTAGACTCTCAAACACCCAAATCATGATGTGAAGCTTAGGCTACCTGCTCATCTACTATCCCTTGGTTGGGTAATCAGTCTCTACAAGGCACAGAAGGAGAATAGTTACCTTCAAAAGAGGGCAGAGATTTGCTCCAGAATCCTAAGGTTTGCCCTGTGTTTCTGCTTGAGAAGGGCTCCATATGTTCCAGGATTCTTCTAGAATCACTGGCTCTGCTGGATCATAGGACCTATATGGCAGAGCAGCTTATACTGTAACTCAAGTTCATGACAGAACCTTCTCTTGCTCCGCTCCCCGCTCAAAACTGGTAATCTTACAGGTAACTCTAGAGGAGGGTTGAAATAGCCAACTCAAATATTGTACACATTGCCTTCAAATCCAAAAAGGCCTACTGAGCATTATGCCTTTGTTTTTCACAGTAAATGGTGTAAGCCTAAGCAAACTGCCTTTCTCCTTAGAGGAAGACATTTAACATGCTCCAAAACCTTGAGCCCCAGAGACTTCACTGGGGTTAATAGCCCTAAATTTCTGTGGAATTTGTCCTTTACCTTCTAGTTCTTGTATGTCTTACTAAGACGCTAAATATGACATCCTACTCATCATATCCAATCAGCATGTTGTAAACATAGTGTCTTTTGTAGAATATCATGATGATCAAGGTCTCTACAGACTATATCAATGTAGGGAGTAGAATTGACAAAGCCTTAAAGCAAGACTCTGACGGTATACTGCTGCCCTACTAGGTAAAAGCTAACTGCTCTTCATGGTCCTTACAATTTGTTATGGAGCAAAAGGCATAACAAATTGGGTCAACAACTGCATAACGAAGGCAAAGAGGATATTCATTTGCCCCAGTGAAGATACTACATCTGAGACAGCAGCTGTGGTTTGCAATCACTCCCGCGTTAAGATGGGAACCTGATAGTCCCTAGTCATTTTCCAAGATCCACCTGTTCTCTGCACAGGCCAAAGTGGTGATTTAAGTGGCAATGTGATAGGTCTCATCATCCTTGTTTCCTTAACATTTTGAAGGTGGCATTAATCTCTGCAGTTTCCCCAGGGATATAATTTTGCTTCTAGTTTACTTTCCAGAAAGGGGAAGTTTCAGGGGCTCCCATTGATCTCTTCCTATAATAACGAGGCTTCAACTCATGGGTTAAAAACCAGTAGAGGAGTCTTTTCAGTTGTTCGTGATGTCTTTTCCAATTATACATTCAGGAACTGTGGAAATAACCACATGGTGGGCCCATGGATTGACTGGGTCCACTGTAATTTGAACCTGAGACTCCTTCTGCTACCTCACTATAAGCCTTTATTTTGACTGTTGAGCCACTGTGTGCTTTGAGTTCCCAGGAATCAAGATTTTGTTTTTTAGGAAGACTCCACACCCAATATGGGGTTGGAATCTGGGTGAGAGACTATGACTCTCCTCTATGTTGACTCAAGCCAGGTTTCTGACTACCAGAGTTTCTCCTGTTGTATAGATCAAGCAATATTCTAATTGGCTGCCCATGTGATTTCATTTGGGGGGACACACTGACCACCAAAGATCTCTATGTGCCAGGTCGATAATCTGACTACTGACAGGTCCCTGCTGCCCCTTGTAATAGACATACCTACCTTGTCCTTGGCTGTTGTCTTCTGCTATTCTGGAACTGCATCATAACCACTGAAATGAGAGAGCCCATCTCAACAGCAATGATAAATGACAAAATTGTGATTTCAACTGTCATGGTCATTAGCATTCTGCACAATTAAAAATTATGCTTGTTTTTTTTTTTTTTTAAGCAGTATTACCCCTATGACTACACGAAATAAGAGACTTTTTGAAGGCTGCTATGGAAGTTCTCTGGTTTTCAGACCATGATCTGAGCTGAGAATTAAAGGACCAGAGCTTGTCATTTTCTTCCGTAAGTGCTCAAGTGCATCCAAGAAAGTCCATCCCACACCCCGGTATTTATGGCCATGATTATTGCCATGAGAGTCAGTGTGGTAACAATTTAAGCTCCTGAAGCACATGCTTCAAGTTGGTACTCCATCAGTCAACCATGGGTAGTAATTTGGTTAATTGTCATGCCACTGCATGTAAAGGATTACTAGTCTTCCATTTCTTATTATCAAGGAGCTCAGCACTGTGTCCATGCCCAAGGGTGCAACCAAGCAGATCCCCAAATCCCATCCTTGTGAGTCTGTCCCCTAAGACCACTCCATTACTGGTATCAGTTTTGTATTATTGAACTGTATCAGTTCTGTATTACTCATGGGTCAATTAAAAGATAGAACCACAGTAATCCAACTGTGAGAAAGTTTAATAGAAAGGATTATTAACTATAACAAGGGGTTGATGTAACGGGAGGACTGGCTAGGAAGCAATAAAGGGAGCTCTGAAGAAAACAGGGATAGCAGATATAGTGAGCAGCCACGACCATCCAGAGCTGACATAAACTGGAGAGGGTGTGACCTCAAAGGCTCACTGGATGGGAGAGAAGTTCACTGAGGCTGGAAAGTAGCCCTCAGGAAAGGAGGAGAAAGCCCTTCACTACAGGCGCCATGCCAGTGGCCCTCCACCAGGAAGCTGCATGCTCCCCTGTGCATTCTAACGCAGAAGCCTGTCGACATGGCAAGTGAGAAGCACCCCAGAACCTCCTTCTTCAGGATCCCTCCATTACTCTCTCCTGACAAAGCTTAAAATCTTGTAGTGGGCAAAGAAGAAAGATTTACAGTGTCCATATTAATTATAGCAGACAAGGATGAATTTAGAGCTGAGAGGCATAAATTGATAACTGCTACCATATTGTCATGTTGAATTTGTAGCTTTGACATCCAGGTCATCAATCTTCCTCTTGGCTTTTGTTTCTCATGTTCTACTTAAGAAATAAGTTTGTGTGTGTGTCTGTGTGCAGGTGTGTGTGTGTGTGTGTGTGTGTGTGTGTGCATATAGATCTTGAATCCATTTGGAATTCATTGTGTATAGTGTAAGGTGATAATTTGTTCTACTTCAAATAGACTCAACCTTACCCTTAATTTGAAAAGTTAAACAAATATCATATATAAATGTATGTATGTAAATGTTTCTCTGGTCTGTTCTGTTCCATTCATCTACCCATTTATTCCTTTACTCAGGATACATTTTCTTGTCTGAACAAAAAGGCTTGCATTAAGACTTCGCAAAACTCTGAAGAGGGTCTCAGTATTTGTAGGCAGAATAAAAAACTAGTTAAGAGAGGATGATGGGGGGGCGCCTGGTGGCTCAGTGGGTTAAGCCGCTGCCTTCGGCTCAGGTCATGATCCCAGGGTCCTGGGATCGAGTCCCGCATCGGGCGCTCTGCTCAGCGGGGAGCCTGCTTCCCTCTCTCTCTCTCTGCCTGCCTCTCTGTCTACTTGTGATCTCTGTCAAATAAACAAAATATTAAAAAAAAAAGAGAGAGGATGATGTTCTTAAGTGAAACAAATAGAAATGAAATGAGTGCTCTGAAGTGTATTGAGATTAATCTGTTCTTGTTTTTCACTTACTAAAAATTACTGCGTAGCAGCAATGCCTCTCTCCTGGTTCACACACCTCATCAGTAATCTGGAACCCACAATGAGAGGCTGTTGGTTGACCAAAGCTGAGGCCCAGGTTGTAGAAGTGCAAATCAACTCTTAGTTCCTAAAACCTAGGGCCGAGCCCTACTTCACCTGGGACATTTCAGATAAAATCATCTCAGTCCTTCCACACTGTCTTCATAGTACTGATAATAAAAATTAGATCAAAGTCATGGAGGTTAGAATCATTTTTTATTCATTCAAATGCTCAAGGAAATAAAATGTGGAAAAGGATATATGATTACCAGTCAGGTCTTTATGGGATTATGGATGGAGCCGTGTGAACTTGAAAAGCTGAACATTGAACATTTTCTGCCACATTGGGTAGAAAGACGTTGTCAGTCCTTCTTTTGTGTTTCATAGGTACCTGTAATATAAGGATTAACCAAATGTTGGAGATATCATTAAAAGTCACTGTTAACTCATGAGACCAAGGTCATTCGTCCAGTCTGGGGCAGGCCATTTAGGCTGCCTTCTTGTACCTGCCACTTGTCATAAAGGGAACTGGTTACGAATTAAATCTATCAACAAAAAGCCATTTTCATCTAAAGAAAAAAGATATCCTATATATGGAGTAATCTAAAAATTCCTTAATAGTTTATCATTTGTGCTAGTGTAGTGTTTTGTTTTTTAGAAAGTCTTGGTGGCCTTACATCCCAACGTGTGCACATTCCTCCTCAGTCTGTATTTATCTGATTTGTCTTATAGGCCTTTCTTAAGAATTCAGAACTTAGATTCAAAGAGGCTCCAATTCTTTTGTGCCTTTCCTGGACCTTAGGCTTTTTGCTTGGGGTTTTTATACCGTACACAAGTTAATGGACTACAAAACATTCCCTTTTTTATTAAGGTTTGTTTAGACCATCACCCTTTTATTTTATTTTATTTATTTTTTCCAATTTATTTATTTTCAGAAAAACAGTATTCATTATTTTTTCACCACACCCAGTGCTCCATGCAAGCCGTGCCCTCTATAATACCCACCACCTGGTACCCCAACCTCCCACCCCCCCGCCACTTCAAACCCCTCAGATTGTTTTTCAGAGTCCATAGTCTCTCATGGTTCACCTCCCCTTCCAATTTACCCAAAAGCACATACCCTCCCCAATGTCCATAACCCTACCCCCTTCTCCCAACCCCCCTCCCCCCAGCAACCCACAGTTTGTTTCGTGAGATTAAGAGTCACTTATGGTTTGTCTCCCTCCCTATCCCACCTTGTTTCATGGATTCTTCTCCTACCCACTTAAGACCATCACGCTTTTAAATCTTGTGATACAGTGGCTCTCCTCGAATGCATTTAGTTACTTAAGCAGCCTTCTCAACCATGAGCTGTAATCACCAACTACCCCTCTAAGAGCAACATTTGCTTTTGGGAGTGAAACGGGGATGGAGTGAATCTTAAAAGTCCTGTGGTCCCATAAACGCCAACTGAATATTGCTTCTTTTTGGAAAAGGTTTTTGCAGAAACAGACATATACTAGAATTTCACTTTTTAGTGAAAGCTGACTGCACAGAGATTGGTAGGTCAAGCGAATGGCAGGGATTGATAATGTGGTCCTACTTGGTCAAGGACCTTAAATGGGTATTCCTGATCCGTTTCTTCCCTTTCTGTGTATGACTTCTTAACCGCATGTTCAGAAACACTGCTGCAAACTTTTGACCCAATACATCATCTGCAGAATTATACCCTCATATTTTTCTCTGACAATATGATTAAATCTTTTCCTTTTAGTTTTCCTCATAGCAAGAGGCAAGAATTCTTAAATGGGTTGACATGTAAACTTCTGGAGGGGATTCTAAAAAACAATGGGGCAAAGAGTATAATACTTATCAAAGTAGTGCAGAGAAGGCAGTGGAAGAGGGTAAACGTTTTACTAAACCAAAAACTATTAATTAAATATTAATTATTTATATTTAATATTAAATAATTATTATAAAATATATTCATTTTTATTCATTGAAATGCTCAAGGAAATAAAATGTGGAAAATATAAAATATAAAAATGTGGAAATTTATATATATTATATATAAATATATAATAATATATCTATAATATATAAATATTTTTTTAAAAATCTACATATATGTTCTGTACCTTGACCTAATCTGTGTCCAAAGAGTTTCTTTGGAGGGTAGATTTCTCACATGTTTTTAAAATGACTTCTGAAACTTTCTGCTCTGCCAGGGAACTCAGATAAGAGATCTCATGCTGCTAGTTAATTACTGCAGATGATGGAAGGAAAAGAAGAGATTCAGAGACGGAATACAGCAAGGTGTTGATACTGACTTCCACATTCATTTATTTCATTGTAATTGAATAAATGCTTTTGGGATGAATTGTTTTGATATCAGAATTCTATTACTGAGGAGTAGCATCAGCAAGAAGGCAGAGTGGGAAACCCTGGACCATCCTTCTTCCCAGTCATCGATTCAGAAATAATTCATGAACAAATTCCCTCTGTGAGACATCCAGAATTTTGTTATTTAGATCCAAGTATCTAGATAAGAGCCTGATATTTTTAATGTACTTTTGACGTGAACCTAAAACCATAATTTCATATTTACATTTTTCATTGTTTCACATATATAATCAAATTTATCATTACTTACGGTGTCCGGTCTTTGAATCCTTCGTGTTATTTTACTGCTCATAAGATGAGTCCTTAAAATCTGTTGCTGGGAGTGTCTGGATGATGTGGGGGCAGAACGTAGGGAGTACTGAGCCCGAGGTATAAGGCCTATAATGTTAAAAAATGTTAAATCATATCTCTGGTTGCATTGTATAGGCCTAGATTTAATCCATAAAATTTTGAGCGTAAAGTGAACATCTAATCCACTTCATCAGTTCTGAGTGAAGATGACAAAACCCAGATGGAATTTTTTTTGCCTGAGGGTCACATGACCAAGTGAAAGAGAAGGATATGATGGTTGACTTGGACTATGATGGGTAGAAGTGGACAGACTTAAGGTTATTCAAATTAATCAGATTTGGTAATTCACTGGATTTGCAGGGTGACAAGGAATAGCTCCCAGATTTCTGGCTCAAGCAATTAGATAGATATTCATTTTATTTTATGGTGGATTTTATGATCCTGGCACATATATGGTCAATAAATAATGGTCAGTAACAAAATTAGAAGGGTAGATAGGTGGGAAATATGAGTATGTAGAGAGAAAGCAGATAAAGATTAGAACAAGGCCCCTGTAGTAGTGAAAAAGTAGAATGAAATGGGATCCCATGCATTGGGATTGGCCCCCCGGGAAGGGGCAGCTTTTCCATTTTACCAGGAGGGACCGAGAAGCAGCTGAGTGCTAATGTAGCAGGGCTGGGCTCAAGTTATAGAGGGGGTTTCTCCTTGGATGGCTTTTAACTGCTCTGTGAAACTGGAGGTGACGTGTTGGCTGGGGAGGAGGACAGTGTTGGAAGGTGTGAAGAAGCCAGGAAGTTTTAAATAGTTGCTGGGAAAAGAAGAGAGTCAGCTGACCCCATTCTCAGCTGCGGGGGAGGGACATGTGAGCTGGTCCCAAGACCACTGAGAACCTTAGTCTCTGGCTTTAGTGATTGGCTCAAACCCGGACATGTAACCCGAGTCAACCCAGTCTGAGGCTGATTCTTCTCAACTGTCCATCGCCAGACTGACTCCTGCCCCTTGAGCTGGAACAGAGAGGAAGCTACAGTGGTGGCTGCCATCTTGCTTCCCAAGGGGCTCCACTTCCTCTCCGCTCCCAGCATCCTCAGAGCCCAGCAATGGCGAGAGAGAAATCAGTGCTCGTGAAAGACATCAAAGCTGGATCTGGAGAACTTAAGGCAGTCTGCCTCTGAACATTTCATAGTTTCGTCAGCCAAGTGATTTCATTTTATTCCCCCTTAAGTATATTAAGAACAGCTGCACTAGAATATATTATAGTTTCTCAGGAGTTGCAAGATCCTAAAGGGGATCCATGCTAATGCCAAGTAGAGAGAGCTGGCCCCCCAACTCTGTCTTTGCCTCCAGGGCCTCTGATGTGGGGAGCAAGGTGGCTGCTGCTACCACAGCTACGGGAAGGAGAGACCTTGGTCATCTCCAGCTTTCAACTGGACAACAGCTGGGAAGGGAGTGGGAATGGCTGACTTTTGGCACTAATGGTACAGGAGGTGCCTGGCTGTCCCCTTGGAGGCTGGGTAATAAATAGACAGGGTAATAATGGGTAATAAATAGACAGGTATGACCCAGTCCTCCTCCCCCGATGAATCTACACGTAGGGAACCCTCCACAAAGCCTGTCCTGTCACTAAGAGGGGACAGATGAGGGCTGAGGTTTAGGAATAACTTTTACATCTGCTTCCAGGGAAAGAGGCTTCTGTTTTACTCCTGCCACATCCCCAGTTCCGGGAATTAGGGTTCTGCCCCCCTACCCATCTTGTGCCTCACTCTGTTTCTCCTTCCTAAATGTGCAGCTGTTGGCGGACATGGGTGCCAGTCTGAAAGGACACTTTAACCCAGAAAGAGATTTAAAAGATGCTTGGCTGGGGTACCTGGCTGGCTTAGCTGGTAGAGAGTGTGACTCTTGATCTCAGGGTGGTGAGTTCAAGCCCCACTGTGGGTGCAGAGCTTACTTATTAAAAACAGAAGAAGAAGGAGAAGAAGAAGGAGAAGGAGATGGTTGGATGGAGGCAGAGGGGCAAGGGAGAGACAGAAAAATCCTAGGGAATACGGAGAAGGAGAGTGCAAGGTATAGAACTGCTCAGGGTCAGTGGTCAAAATAGGGCCTTGGATATTTGTATGTTCTTTCTCTTCAGACAGGACAACTGAGGTGAGGAAAATCAGACCTGCTCTCAGGTCCGAGGCAGCAGGCATAGAGGCAGGAAGGAGGGCCCTGGGCTTTATAACTGAGCCCAGCCTTGGTCTTTTTTTTTTTTTTTTTTTTTAAGATTTTATTTATTTATTTGAGAGAGAGAGAGAGACAGAGAGAGTATGAGTGGAAGGAGGAGCAGAGGGAGAGAGAGAGAGAGAGAGAGAGAGACTGTCAAGCAGAGTCCATGCTAAGCGTGGAGCCTGACATGGGGCTTGATCCCAGGACCCTGTGATCATGACGGGAACCCAGATCAGAAATGGACACTTAACTGAGTCACCCAGGTGCCCCACCAGCCCTTCTCTTAGTAAACCCAGGGTCACACCATCTTTGTCTGCTTGATCTTTCATGCCAATCTTTCTGTTTCTGAAAGGCTCTGTTTTCTTATATATTCCCTAGTAAATAGCAAAAAGCAAACATAAAGGACACACACGTATGAAAGTATAGGAACCAACATTGGTACAGTTAGTGCTTCTGTACTACGTGGCAGATGTGCTTTATTTCATTTAATCTTCAGAATACCCTTTTGAGGGGATATTCCCAATTTACAGATAGGCTAACCTGAGGTTACATAGTGAGGAGTGACTGAGCCAGGATCTGAACCAAAGCACACACACCCAACCACCAGGCTCCACCAGAAGAGAAAAGCAGAGACTTGGCTGATCTTAACAATAAGTCAGTTGTGGTGATTGATATTTTATGACATTTTTGATAGAAGAACTTAGAATTTATTTTGTCCTCAACTTACAGGGGAGGAGGCTAGTTTAGAGACATCCTGGGTTTGGCCTCTGTTCCATGCTTCTTGCTAGCTATACTGCCCAGAGGGCGGTGTTGCTTCCATAGGGCTCTTCAAGCCTCCAGCACCCAAGAATCATAATACACTTTCTAAATAACATCTGAGACATAAATGTGGTCACTGATGTTCCAAGGGATTAAGTCAGTGAAGTACCCAGTGTTCTTTAAGTGGTATATTACAAGCTTCTGAGGCCAGTTTTTATGACTAAAATATTTTAGTATAGGATGTAAATACTCTAAGGTAAACTAAAGTAGAAAGTTATGGCTGCAAATCAGAATTAAGTTTCATTCATTCATGTATCATTCCTTCATTCAACAGCCATCACGGAGGCCCCACGCAGTAACCACTGGGTTGTTACGGCTAGTCCCTGAGATCCTCCTCAGTTCAGACCCCAGAGCCTGGGAGTTTGTGCTAGCCATAGCAGGGGACCTGCTTACCGCCTGGTGAGCTCATCCAGACAGACGATCGCTCAGCGTCACTAAGCTGACTTTGTAGCTCTTGTACGCGCTGGAAAGCATCCAGCTTCACGCTCCGCTCCTGGGCAAGCCGGCTTCTCATCTGAGGGGAAAAGTGCTTAGGTAGCAGAGATGCTTCCTGGTGCCTACTTTAGTTCCTAGGGTTCCTTGGAGAGTGTAGGTCGAGGCTGCCCCAGAAATACAAGTCCTCATGCATTCCTGGTCAGGCTGAACTCAGCCTTCTGAGGAGAGCTCCAAGAAGGCCAAGAACTCAACCAAAGAGGAACAGAGGCAGCGCTTAGAACTTTTATTGCCTTATCATAGCCAGGAGTTCACTCATGACATTTTTATCTTTTATGTTTATTTCACTAGAGTGGAGGGGAGGAGAGGAAATAGAAGGGTCCAGTTCACAGAGGACCTTGTGGGTCAAAGCCATGAAACTACCAGAGGGACGGGAGGGAGTCCTTGGACAATTTCAAGCAGAGGAAAGACCCATTCTCTCTTCCAGATCTCTGTTTGGCTCAACTCATCTTTGGCAGGGATGCCCTGAGTACCATCCCCCATGCCTCATATGAGGCCCCTAACAAGAGATGACCTTCGTATTTACTCATGTGGCCCTCTGCTCACACAGCTGACCCCTAGGCCCCAGCCAGAGAGTGGCTGGGTCCAAAGTGCCTCATCTGCAGAGATCACAGGTATTTTTTAAACTTATTTTAATTTATATAAATATAATTTTATATAGGTTATAAAAAGTAATTTAATTATAAAAATTATCTAAGAGTATAAAAAGTAATATAATTATAAAGTACAAAAAAGCAATAATCATATAATGGATTGAATAGTGTCCTCTTGACCCCCCGAAAAATTCAGGTTTACCTAGAACCTCAAAAGGTAACCTTGGAAATAGTCTTTGCAGATGTAATTAAATCATGAGGAAGCCATACTGGATTAAGAGTGGGCCTTACACATCAAAAGAAACGAAATCTTGCCATTTGTGACAACATGGATGGAACTAGAGCATATCATGCTTAGCGAAATAAGTCAAGCGGAGAAAGACAACTATCTATGATCTCCCTGATATGAGGAAGTGGTGATGCAACATGGGGGCTTAAGTGGGTAGGAGAAGAATCCATGAAACAAGATTGGTTAGGGAGGGAGACAAACCATAAGTGACTCTTAATCTCACAAAACAAACTGTGGGTTGCTGGGGGGGGGTTGGGAGAAGGGGAGTAGGGTTATGGACATTGGGGAGGGTATGTGCTTTTGGGTAAATTGGAAGGGGAGGTGAACCATGAGAGACTATGGACTCTGAAAAACAATCTGAGGGGTTTGGAGTGGCGGGGGGGGGGTGGGAGGTTGGGGTACCAGGTGGTGGGTATTATAGAGGGCACAGCTTGCATGGAGCACTGGGTGTGGTGAAAAAATAATGAATACTGTTTTTCTGAAAATAAATAAATTGGAAAAAAAAATTAAAAAAAAAAAAAAGAAAAAAAAAGAGTGGGCCTTACATACAATGACTGATGCCTTCCTAAGAAGAGGAAAGGGCTCAGACACACAGAGGGACACATATGGAGAGGGCGATCGGATGAGGAAGACAGAGATCGGAGAATTACAGAGATCGGAGATGTAATTACAGCCAAAGGAATGTCAAGGCCTACAGGCGACCACCACAAGCTAGGAGAGAGGCAGAGAACAGGCTCCTTCTGAGAGCCCTCAGGAGGAGCCCACATGTTGATTTCAGGCTTCTGGCCTCCTGAACTCGGAGAGCATCCCTTCCACTTGTATTAAGCCATCTAGTTTGTGGTCATTTGTTACAACAGCCCTAGCAAACCAATCCAGTTCAGCCGCACATGTTTTAAATACTACTCTCGTCTGCGTGGACCCAATGAGAAGGCCTGTGAACTCTTGAAGCTGTGACCACAGGCTCATCTTACAAATGTTAAGGAGCAGTTTCTTGTGTGTGTGCAGATACTCTCAAGTGTTATATAACTTTCAGTAAAAGATCAGATCCCCAAGTTAGGAACACTTCCTAATACGAATTAGCCCCAAGGTCCATGTAGGTACTTTAAGGATTGGTGTAGGCTCCTTAGCCCTCCTGGGTAGGAACCCAGGAAAAACATATCAAGACTCCCTAGGCCAGGCTGGGGCTAAGTCAACTTGAAAAATATTAGCAAAGGAAAGAAACATGCTTAGGAAGGACCTTGTGTGGTGTTAGGACCTTAAAGAAACTCCACCCCACTTCACAGAGGTAGGTACAGTGATTTGCCAAGATCCACAAGCTGTTAGCGGCAGAGGCAGGATTTGAATCCAGGTCAATCTGTTTCCAAAATTGTTCATGTTCATTCAGATTCCCAGTAAAAAGACATACAGCCAATATTAATCAAGAGCTGTGTGTCAGTTTCAATTCTAAGTGCTTCATTGGAACTACCTGATTCAATCCTCCTAAAAATCCCATGAATTGAGTATATTGTTCTCCTCTGTACCAATGAGAAGACTGAAACACAGAGAGACTACAACCTAGCCCAAGGTCATGCAGTGGAGATCTAGCCAAAAGTCATGCAGTAGAGGGCCCCAGGGTGTGAATCAGGAAATTTGACTCTAGGGCCTCCACTCTGAATAGTCTCCCCAGGAGCAGGAGGTAGGCAAGAACAATCATGCTCTCCAAGGTCAGATGATCAAAATCTGCCCTTGGAATTGGAGGTTGGAGAAGGATTAATGAAGTCACTGTAGGTCATAGGGGCTCTTGCTGGCTGAGGATGGATTGCTAGTTGGTGGTGAGTGGGACAGTAAGCCTGGAGCACAGGAGTTGTGCCCCAGCTTACTGGGGTAGGAGAATAATTTAGATTTTTACATGCATATACTAAAAAGATGTATTTGAGAGAAGCCTCAAAATATTTGTTTTGACTACTTTTAGAATCTCTACCATTAGACAAAAATTAGTTGTTAACTAGAGAAGACTTTGAGAAACTAACACCTTGTCTCTTTCTAGGCACAGGGCTCAAACTCATGACCCTGAGATCAAGACCAGAACTGAGATCCAGTAGGACATATAACTGATCGAGTCACCCAGGGGTCCCTAATGCCTTATTATCGGGTGGTTTTTAGAAAGGCATGATTTGAAGGATGAATATGTGACACCAAATTTTTCTTAAGGATTCAAATCACAGTTTAGTTTTCACAAAATAAATGTGAAATTCTAATTTTCTTTTATTCTAAAGCTACCCATTTTTCTCTCCATTCCTCCACAAATGTTTTCTCTAGCATTGCCTCAGTTTAATTTTGGTCCTTTTTTTAAAAAAATTTTTTGTCATTTATTTTTGTAGACTTCTCATTGATCTCCTCCTTAAGCACTTGAAACACTTGGCCAATAATCTAATTTAACTTTCCAACTTCAGTTTCCTAATATCTCTGGTGAATTAAGTGATTTATTCCTTCCGTGAATGTATAAGACATGCCTGTTCTGGAAGGTGCTACTTCTTTTGCATTTTGTATTGGATTACATTCTATGGTCTCCTTTGTTAGAACTTGCATTAATCCATGTCTGCATCTGCTGTTTCTTCCTTTTTTTTTTTTTTTTTTTTACTGTAGGGCTCTATTTAACAAAAATAAATTGTGTCTGGAAATCACATTTGCCTTTCCTTTTTGTCTCTGATGTTCCAGAAATACCTTGAATAAAATCCTCTTCTCATAGCTTCCATAATACTTGTTGCTTTTCCAGATTACCACTGGAATTTTCTAAAGGCTCCCTAGTTCAAAAATTATAGTCAAGTGGAAACATGTTTGTCACGTGGGTTATAAAGGCACCAAGATTCTGGGCCTCGGGGCAGTGAAGCCATCATCCTCTCACCATTAGCAGCCTGAGCATCACCCCAGCGTGGGCAGAAGTATTCCCATTATCCTGGTGGGCCTAGAAATGACAAAGGTGGGAGACGCCAGAGGCATGGAAAATTCCAGAAGAAGGCCCCAGCTCTGGCTGGTGCATCCCGCTTGGCTTCCGTGGGGCCGCTCCCTCTCTCTGGAGTTACCTGTTGGAGCTCTCTCTGACTTCTCTTCTGCTGAAGCTGGCCCAGCCTGGAAGCCCTCTCAGCTGCCTCTGTCAGGAGCTGCAGGTGCTGTTCCTTTTTCTCCATGTCTTCCAGGAGCTTCTCCATGCTGGAGGTTTTCATCAGATCCACCTGTTGCCGGTGGCGAGCCTCCTGGGTCAACTTATGTTGCAGCTCTCTCAGCAGTTGAGCCTGTGGCAGGAAAAGGGCAAAGAAATTGAAGAAGGCGCAGTCTTTCCTCTCAGCAAAAGACCCGGAATGAGAAGTTTCCCAAAGGGATAACCATCCCCTCCAGTAGGGCCCAAGGGCAACACCCTGTGGCGAGCTCCTGGGCTCAGGGTCACGGAGCCCAGCCGTTTGGTTCTGGGCTACTAGCCGACAACAAGACTACCAGCATCTAGGCCACCTTGGCATTTACTGGAAGCCCTGAGGCAATAGTCAGGGAGACAACAAAAGGAACAAGCCAGAAAATCCAGCCAAGTGGTAATGCCACTGTACAGCAATACCAGTCAAACAGTTCCAACTTTCAGTGCCTGAATGTGACGATGATATGTACGTTACTTAGCCTATTAATCGCATAGTTGTATCTACCACAAGCTACACGCGCAGGGTCACTGAGCACTCATCACAAGTAGCAGGGAAGGGTGAGCCCCAGGAGAGGGTGTGACCTAACTGCTGCAATGAGTGGGCAAGGGAGGTTGTGATCTTGCCTCTGGTTTGACTTCCAAAATAGCTCTGGGGAAGCCAGGTTCCAGATGGTTAAGAGGGAAAAGAGTAGTAATCATTTGGTCCTGTTCTGAAATTTTTTTATCAGTAGCACCTTAGGCACCAGAAGGTCAAACTCAGTTGTAATACTAATACTAATATTATTTGTACGGTGATGCTACAGTTTACATAATTATACACCATCATTCACCTGGTGCATGATAATGGAGGATATAGGGTCCGGAAGGAACAAATTATATGCTATGTTTTAAACATGCCCAGCTTTCCCAATCTCTTCTTTAACCTGAGCTCCTCTCTCTCTCTAAACCTAGGGTCTTTCTGCTTCCTTCATGCTTGGAGAGTTGGTACAGCTATCAAGAGCTTAAACCTTTATTTTGGGGCCAGCCCCTACTGAGCAGCAACTTCTGGAATGGGTCATCTGGAAAAGACCCAAGACTCTTAGTTTGGGGAATAGCGCTGACAGGTGGGCCACACTCCGTGTGCACAAGGTTGCTGTCAATGGAAAGTGTGTTTGGAGATGGAAGGTCTGTGTCAAGGGCAGAGACCTACACCCCAAGATGCCCTCTGGGTAATAAGATCCTCAGAGAAACACACATGAACACACTACACACCGAAGAATGATCTTTTGTGTGGGTAGTACTTGCCCGCCTTAGCCAAGTATGAACAAAAACAAAAGCCTTTTGGCCACTCTCCTTGGTTGCTGGGCTAGAGAGGAGGGAGAAGGGAAGCTGAGGTCTGCGTGCTGGTTCTCTGGCCCTGCCCTGTGCTTGAACCAGGCTCACAGTACCAGGCAGCCTATGGTGCTGTTTCCACTCCACATGAGGCTTTGCAGAGTGAGCTCAGAGAGAGGGAGGGAGAGGGCTCCTGGGGCTCAGATACCTGGTTATCGTGCTGCCGGACCATCCTGGCGTTGTCGGCCTGAGCCCTGGCCAGGGCCTGCCTTAGAGCCCGTAACTGTTGACGAAGTAAAACCACTTCTTGGTCTGCCATTAGCTGGACGCTCAAGCACTCTTTTTTACTTTGCAGAGCTTCCTGTGAACGTCCCAAACCGAGTGACATAGGAAATAAGTTTCCTTTCCATAATTTAAGTTTCATAAGCATCTCTAGACCACTTCGGTTATCCATAGTTTTTAAAGCTTCCGGTAGCCAGGAGCCCCCACCAGTCACTTCCTGTGTGTCTTCACTTAAGGACAGTGTGCCAGATCAGAGTAAATTAAGACTTGCTCAAACACTAAGTGAAAATGTCCAAACTACTAGTATTCTGTGCTTTGGTTTCAATTTGTCTTGAGGTTGGTTTTCTATTTATTTTGTTTATTTCATTTTCCTCAGATAATCATGTTCGAGACTCAAAGATCTGCAGTGGATTTTGTCGAGGCTGCCTCAAGCCCTCGGTAAAGCCGCCCCCTCCATCCTTGCCCTTCCCTCCTGCTAAATTCTCTCTCATCTCTTCTCCCGTTTGCTTCTTTGCCATTTGCTTCGGGCTCTTTCCTGTTTCTCTATAGTTCTGACACGTTGCCACTTCCCAAGAAAACTCCCCAACCCCCAGATCCTTTAAGAGGGTTGGACTTGTCAAGCAACACCTGTAACCCCCCAGCTCCTACCGCCCAGGAAGTCGGGCACCACCCACCTGGCCACGCCCTGCTGGGCGGGGCCTCCCTCCCCTCGAGCTCACCTTCTCCGCCCTGTTCACCTGGCGCTGGAAGCGAGCCTGCTGCACCGCCAGCCTCCAGTGGCCCAGGCTTCTCAATTTGCACACCAGCGCAGCCAGGCTGCTGCTGTCCTGCTCCAGAGCCTGCAGCTGCTCCTGCCAAGAGAAGCTCACTTTCAGAAAAGGCTGCCTTCAACACTCTTCCCCAGAGGGAAGGGCACAAATCCTAACATCAGCGCCCTGCCTTCCAGAGGATGACACAATGGTGCAGGGAGCCCCCAGCGCCTCCTTTTAAATGCCTGATGCAATGCTTTCTCGGGGGAACCAGACTGTAATGCATACAGAGTGAGCCCGGGGTCAGATGCTGGGATGAAATGCCGGGATCCCATTGCTAAATGAAATCACGTACTTTGGCTGGGTTTTCTTTCATTCCTTCGTTGGGTCTGGCAGAGCCCCATTTCTCCTTTAGGTCCTTCAAATTGTCAATTCCTTCTGTTCTTACTTCGCCGATGAGCTCACACACTTTCTGGATCAAATTAATCTGGTTCTCATCCAGTTTTTCCTGCAAATTGTAGACTCAAGTTCAGGAAGAGCAGGGGAGGAAGAGTCATCTTGCCTTCGCAAACCCGACTTTCAGAAATGATTCTGCATGGAAAAACCATCCACTCAGTTATTCCGTCAGGAATTATCTGGAAGTCTCACGAGCAACCTCGTTAGCGTTGTCTACAATCCACAGGGATTGTGGACCCTACACACGTTAGAGTCCAAGTTGTCAGTGCTGAAGTAAGTTGAGTGGATAGAAAAGTGGAAGGTCACAGGTAGAAAACTGAGCCACCCCTCCTCTCCGAAAAGGTTGCTTGAGAATTTGAACCTACGGATTTTGCTATCAGGTTGACTCAGCAGAATCTGACCAGATAAAACACTATAGATGAGCCACTAATGAGGAACTACATTAAAAATAGATAAAGTAGAGGAAGGAATCAGGCTGGCCACTTTCCCATTTAGGTTCCAGCAGAAATCTCATTATGACACAGCCTGTTTTGAATGGCTTATGGATAATGACTTGTGTTGGGATGGCTTGATCATCACTAAGTACAACTACAGACCCTGCATCCTTGGGTGAGGGGAGAAAGGGGTGTCCTCTCATCTCTGAACCACTTCCCTGGAGAGGAAAGCAGGAGGGTACTGTCCAGCTGGGCAGTCATGGCAAGACATCTGGCTGTTGGCCACACAGCCAAAGCTTCACCACCCACTTGGGACCCTGGGGTAGAACAGGGACTCTCTGATTTGGCAGGGGGTAAGGGACATGTGGAACTAGTTAAGTTCCACATGAGAGAATCCACTAGTAGAGAATCCACTTTCCATCTAGGAATCTGGCACAAGTTAAAAAAACCCTTAAGAATATTTTCAATAATTTCATCCGAGAGATGACTTAGCAAATTCCAGACTTCACTGTCTGTTCATCCCTCTCCTGAAGTACCAGGCCCAGTGCATTTTGGTTTTGACTCTATAATGTTTGTAAGCACTGGCATTTTATGGATCCTTCATAAGTAGGAAGGAATCTTCAATCCTCTCTGATACCCACTAACGCAGAGCCCTGGTGGAAGCTCCTCTCAATGGAACAACTTCAGGCACAGCTGGAATGTTCCAAGAAAGACAATGAAGTAAGGACACATTGGGGGCTGGCTTTGGAAAACATCTGATAGCAGGAGAGGAGGCAAGTTTGTACTGAAATTCACATTTGTGGGGCAGTTGGACTAGGCCCTGTGATAGCCCATTTTAGGCATGGGGCCTCTGTCTTATGATGCTCAGGCATCATAAGAAAGTGACAGGCTTCCCCCTCCCCCATCCCATGCTGTGGGTACAGGGGCACCCCATCACTCCTCTTCTGGATGGACAACCTTCATTGACAGTCCAGCAGCTCCCAGACACTGGATGTGAGAGACACTAGATGTGGATGGTCAGCATTTTTATACGTTGAAAACCCCTCTGAAAGTGAATTCAAATTCTGAATCTGCCCAGTGAGCCTTCAGGAGGTGTGTGTTGCTACTGACACTGGGGTCTGGCCTGGCTCAGGGCACTGCACTTTCCTGTTTGGAGGGTTGCACTCAATAGACTAAACAGTGATATCAACTGTTGGGGTTTTGGAGAAGATGCCCCCTGCCCTCCCTTAACAGCAATCAGCTATATACAGAATAATGAAACCTGACCATTTTCTTACACCATACATAAATAAAACTCTAATTGGGTGAAAGACCTCAATGTGAGACAGGAATCCGTCAAAATCCTAGAGGAGAGCATAGGCAGTAACCTCTTCAGTGTTGGCCACAGCAACTTCTTTCAAGACACGTGTCCAAAGGCAAGGGAAACGACAGCAAAAAGGAACTTCATCAAGATCAAAAGCTTCTATACAGCAAAGGAAACAGTCAGTGAAACAAACAGGGATGGGAGAGGACATTTGCAAATGACACTACAGACAAAGGGCTGGTATTCAAGATCTGTAAAGAACTCCTTAAACTCAACTCCCAAAAAACAAATATTCAAGTGACAAAAGGGGCAGAAGACACGAACAGACACTTCTCCAAAGAAGACATACAAATGGCTATCAGACACATGAAAAAAATGTTCATCATCATTAGCCATCAGGGAAATCCAAATCAAAACCACATTGAGATACCACCTTACACCAGTTAGAATGGGCAAAATCAACCAGACAGTAAACAACAAGTGTTGGAGAGGATGTGGAGAAAGGGGGACCCTCTTACACTGTTGGTGGGAATGCAAGTTAGTGCAGCCACTTTGGAAAACAGTGTGGAGGTTCCTCAAAAAATTAAAAGTAGAGCTACCCTATGACCCCAAAATTGCACTACTGGGTATTTACCCCAAAGATACAGATGTAGTAAAAAGAAGGGTCATATGTACCCCAGTGTTCATAGCTGCAGAGTCCACAGTAACCAAACTGTGGAAAGAGCCCTTCAATAGATGAATGGATAAAAAAGATGTTGTCCATATATCTAATGGACTATTACTCAGCCATCAGAAAGGATGAATGCCCACCATTTGCATCGACATGGATGGGACTGGAAGAGATTATGCTGAGTGAAATAAGTCAAGCAGAGAAAGACAATTATTATATGGTTTCACTTATTTGTGGAACAAAAGGAATAGCATGGGGGACATTGGGAGAAGAAAGGATAAAATAAAAGAGGGGGGAAATCAGAGGGGGAGATGAACCATGAGAGACTATGGATTCTGGGAATCAAACTGAGGGTTTTAGAAGGGAGTGGGGTGGGGGATAGGTGAGCCTGGTAATGGGTATTAAGGAGGGTACGGATTGCATGTAGCACTGGGTGTCATATGCAAACAGTGAATCATGGAGCACTACACCAAAAATTAATGATACACTGTATGGTCACTAACATAATAATTTTAAAAAAGCAATCAGATGGCAGCAATGGCAGCCGGCCACAGAGTGATGAAAAGAGGAACTATCTAAATTGTCTAAAATTCAGTGCCCGTCATAGCAAAACAATGACAACCCATTGCTGACCCCTCCCTGCTGTGAACACTGAGCACCGGAGAATTCTTGGGCCCTGGAGGCTCTTGTTACCACACAGCCCACTCTGTCATCCATTGCTGTATGCGTGGTGCCTGTGGAGGTCACTTACCCTTGGCTTCCACAGGGCCGCCCAGATGTCCGACACATGTCACTTACTTTTATGTGCAGGCACGTTGCAAACAGAGCTCGGACTAATGCTTCATATTCTTCCTGGACTTCTTTTCTGATCTGCTTGTTGAGATTCACATTCTCCTCTTCCAAATCTGTGAGTCGAGCTCTCAGGGCAGTGATTTCCATGATCATAGTATGACTGAGCTCTGCAACCTAATGGCGGAAATATTGTTTGAATGCAAGAGAACTCAAGCAATCAATCCAAACGGCTGCTACTACGGAATAGTTCTTCGTATATCGGGGTCAGATCTGTTCTTCTACTTTGACTCTAATGAAAGAAGCAAACATCCTGTTGTACAAATATGGGTGGAAGGATCCAAAGTTGGTTTAGGGGTCTCAGAACAGTGCCAGACACATAGTAGGTGTCCAATGAATGGTTGTTGAATGAATGACCCCAAAAGAGACACACTTAACACTTCTTAATTGGATACAATACTTCAGCTGTCTTCGTCTCCATTTCCAAATGGGCCTTCTTTGACACCTCAACCTAAATACCTTTTCTTTGGAATTCACTTAACCTGGCCTCAAAAGAAAACAAATGAAGCCCCCAACCCCAACCCAAAAATAACAACAAAAAAGAAAAATCAAAGCAAAAAAAATAACAAAAACCACCCCAAAACTAAGAATAATGCCCTTATTGCTTTAAAAAGTGAAAACACCCTCCTCAGTTGTTTCCGCAGAGTATCTTCATCAATGAGACTTCTCTGGGCCACTCTTGATGTGCGCACAAGAAAATGACACTAGGAAGTCCCCTGTCTGGTTACTGCTGAGAATGTGGATTGCGAGCTGGGAAAGAGAAGCTTTTTGGGAAGAATGGACCTACCTGACCAGCGTTGTCTTCAGGTGGATCTGAACCTCTTCGGATAATATCTAATTCCTGAAGAGGAGAAAACAGTGCACAACCAAACTCAAACATTTATTCTTCCAGCCATGCCTCAGTTTACCTCAACATGCTCCACACACCCCCTGTTTGTGTGGATGGAGCTTCATTTTCAGATCCCTGGGCTCCCTCTGGAGCCCTACTGCCCCTGTTGCCCCATTGGACTTTAGGATACCTAACATGAGATCCAGAGATAGCGTTCACTTCCAGATATCCACACTGATGCTGAAGACTTGGCTATAGAGATAAGCCAAACTGGGGGTGAAGCCAAGACCCCTTGGATATTTGAATGCTTCATTTGGTGTTTTTTTTTTTTTTTCAGACTTTAGCACTTTTCTTAGGTAAAAAGTAATATTACATTGAACCTCTGATGCAATCCATTTTAAAGCAGTGTGCAATCTCGGACAGGAGAAGTGACTTTTGGATCCCACTAATCCCACTAGTGGGACCTCATTTTAAGGAAGTCTCATCAGTGAGACCCATGACGTACATCCTGAGGACTGAGTTTACTCAAGGATCGTGGCTTCTCTGTTAGACCAGGAACAGCACAAGGTACTTTGTGTTTGCTCAGGTCAGCTATGCATTTTCCCGGGGGTGGGGCGGCAACTCCTTTTTCACCCATGTTTTATATTCCCCACTAGACACCTCCAAAGCACACAGCCTGGTGTTGCTGGGCCATCACCCTTGCAGCTGAGAATACCAGAGCCTAGGAAAATGAACCAGTGAGAGGAGACTTTGAGGGGTACCGTTCACCTGCCCTTCTTGTGTGAGAACACTCCCCTCTTCCCATTCTAGTCTCCTCTTCAGAGTGAGTCCTGGGCCTCCCTCCCCACACCTACCCCTTTTGGTCAGGTATGGGAACATACCTGCTCTTTCTGGAAGAGCTTCTGCCGAGCGTGCTCCAACACATGCTCGTAACACATGGAGTAGCTCTCGAAGTTGCTGCGTTCTCTTGCCATCACATCGCAACCCAAGGAAAGGAGGCAGTCCTCAAAGTGGTCTTTCCTGAACGTGACCTGAAAAGGAAGGGGCATTATTCACAGCAACTCCAGCGGGAAGGCCTCACACGCCAGGGCCCATGTTGCCTTGGCTCCCAGACCCAGGTCCATATCTCAGCCACGGAAAGACATGGGTTCTGGCCTTGCGAGTTTCTCCTTCAGGTCTGCTCTCTCAGTATTTGCAGGGCCGGAACGAGAACACAAATGGACACCTGCATGCCACGTACCAAAGTACCCTAGATATTTAAGGGTCGTAAATCAAACTAAGAAACTATAAATTCTCCTACTTTGAAAAATAGATCTTCGAAGTACCTTGGAAGGCCAGGTTTGACTTGATCATTCTTGGACTACTCTGGGTTCTATGCTGAAATGTGGTGACTTGGAGAGAGCTGGTCACCAACCAGTAGTTTACAGTATAACTGCCTTGCCCTCCCACGTCTGGCCCCACATCACACTGTGGAGGGCGCTCACATGCACGTGAACAGACAGTCCGGCTAGCTACACCCCCACACGGCCGCCCTGGACCGCCCCTCAGACCACTGTGTGCACACTGGCAGTAAGGTCCACTCTCCTTCTGGGGAACAGGATCTGGAGACTCCGCAGGGAGAATTCCAGGGTGCCAGGTTCCTGAAGTGTGGTCTAGAATGAACATCAGAGATCTGAGGGGGCATGTCCCCTTGGCTGTGAGGAAGAGCAGGCTTGGAGAAGAACCAGAGGAGCCGTCTGGAGAGTGAGCCTCTGTCGGGGCCCCCTCTTGCTCTGGTGGAAGAGACAAATTGCTACTCTCTCAGCCGTCCCATTCCTTCCCTTTCTCGAGGAGATCTGGCACCCTTATGAAGAGGTAGCCATTAAGGAAGAGAGGAAAAGTCCACCCCTCCCAGGCAAGCTTAGATTTCGGCTCTGGAGAGAAATGGGAGCCAACGTGTAGAAGAGAGGACAGATCAACCTGTGGAGGGCCTGCATGAGCAGGTGAGTGCTCGTGTGTGTCTCTGTGTCTCTCAGTGAGTGCATCTCTGTGCCTTTGTGGATGTGTTTGTATGTCTGGATCTATTAGAATACATGTATATGTGTGTCTGTGTCTCTCCGTGGATGTCTCTGTGACAGTCTATATATGTCTCTGTGTCTATGTGTGTCCCTGTCTGTATCAGTGAGTGTGTCTATGTGTGTATCTGGGTGTCTTAGGGGGCCTGCTCCACGACCCAGCCCGCATGTGTACATGAGCTTTATCTGCAACACTTGTAGGGTCAGGAGGGCTTCAGGCTCACTGGCAGGGTGCTACAGAAGTTTCTGGCTTGGGGCGGGTCCTGCGTCCCCATGAGGGCCAGTACACTGTCCTATCAGTGAACCTCAGTGCCCCCACCAACCTCCAGAGAAAGCCCAGCCAGGCTTTGTCAAGGCGAGTTACTGAGACAAGCTAGCAGAGATGGCAAACAGTGACAGAACCCAGGACGGATAGAGGGAGGAGAGTGGCTCACACCCACTGCTGATGGCAGGGGAAATCAGGGTGGCATTTTGGAGGCCAGACTAGCTGTATCTGTGAAAAGATTTTAAAATGTTCATGCCCTTTGGCCCAGTAATTCCTCTTCCAGAACTTCATCTTTACGGGTTAGTAGAAGTGACACACAAAAATATACGTAAGCCTTTCCAACAAATGGAAACGACCAAAAGTGCCCAATAAAGGGAAATAGTTTGAATCTTTCTCACCTGTCTATACTACGAAATACTAGACAACCACCAAAAATTCTGTGGACAGATAACGTGTATTGATAAGAAAACATGTTGATAACATGTACTCAAGTGAAAACAAGAACACTGCAATAAAAGGGCATATAGAATGATCTAATTTGATTTTAAAAAGTTAATGAATTAAAAAAATGATAAAGTTTGGAAGGAAATGGGCCAACATAATAATAGGAGTTATCAGTGAAGGTAAACTAATGAGTGTATTTTCTAATACATCATATTCCTATTTTCTAATATAATCATAACATGTACACACAATTAGATAATTATATATGAAAATATACACCCTAATGAAAAGATAGTAAATCTTTTGTAAAGATCAACAGCCACAGCAGCTTGGGTGGAAGCTTGGGTGCAGAATGGAAACCATAGGTGACATCCTCAGTTCATGGGGGATTTAATGAAGAGGAGCCAGGAAGTCAGGGCAAGGCACTCAGCATCCCTCCTGCATCCCCTGGGGCCTCCTCACAGGGAGTGGGCGTGAGGGCAATCTATGCCGCTCTGGAAAATGAGCAGTAGGACAGGCGGATTTATCTTCTGACATCAAGGCAAGGGGAACCAAGGCCCTTGAGTTCTTAATAGTGACAGGGTCAAGCTATGTGATTTAGTAATGACAAAGGAAATACTTCCCAGACTGAATATGATGAAAGCCTGAAACATTGAAAAGCCTGAATGTGAGACCACATTCAAGGCCATCACGATGTGGCTGGTGACCCCATCCGGTGGGCTGGGGCCAGGGCTTGGAATCAGCCACAGTGACTCACCTAACACTGTCCTGGACAGTAGTGTCTGGACCTGAGCATGCCAGTAAGGCCTCCAACAGCTTTTTAGCAGGGTAAACCCTTCTCAAACCAGTATCACCATAGCCGCCATAGTAGATAGAGAATCCCAAACAAGCAGCAAGGTGGACTTGAACCTTAATGGCCTTCTACCATTTCCTCTTAGCCAGTGTGACACTTTACCCAGTAAGGGGAGTTACCTCTGGTTCACCAGAGGTGAAGGAATGGCCAGGACCCCCTTGAGTATCTCCAGAGGCCAGAGAAATTGTATTTTGTTATTGTGTTTCTTAAAAGCTCTTCTGCAACCTACCCTTGCCCTCCTGGTTCACTAAATGTCAGCTCTGTGTCAAAATGCAGCATGACGTAGTTCATCTTCCAACTTCAGGGCAGATCCTTGGTTTCCATACACAGAGTGAAGACCATGTCCTCCAGTGGGCTGATTTCTTCACCAACAGTTAAACCTGAACTGTGATGAATGGCACTGGCTGGAAAATCACCAGATTCTTCTGGAGAGCCAGCCTGGGGTGAAGCATGGCAGGTACTAGGACTTGTTATGGAAAAAGTCCGGCGTTGCTGGGAGCAAAATGCACTTCTGTGGTTTGTTCTATCTTGGAACCCCTCATAATTGATCTAATATCAGGCACACACAAGGTGTTTTGATGATATTTCTAAAATATCAAAATCCTTCAGTGACTTTCTACTGACTCTGGGATGAAATCCAGACTCCTAAGGATTGCCTACAAGGCCATTCAGCAGCTGACCCTGTCTTCCTTTTCAATGTCCTCCTCTGAACTCTGCTATACTCCCTTCTTAGATTTCTCTGCCTTCCTTCCCCAGCCCCTCTTCATCTGATTAATTCCTATTTGTACTTTAAGACTTGGCCCAGACAATCCCTCCTCTAGGCAGTCTTCCCTGACCATTTCTTCCCTACCCTCTAGATGGGTTGTATCTCCTGTGTATGCCTCCCTCAAAGCATTTAATGTAAAGTGCCTTTTTTGACACTTCTAGGTCACCTGATTCCATAAGTTCTTTGAGGGCAAGAACTGTACATTTTGCCTTTAATAAAGTATCTAGGGGGGAAGGAAAAGGAGATCTATAAACACTTGCTGAATGAATGACTTTTGGCATGTGAATGGAAATGGCTCTGGAATCCACACAATAGACTATTATAGTTCTGGTTTGCAGTAAAAGTCTCTAACTTTTGGTCAGCATATTTGGTATAAAATTTGGGCAAGATGTTAGAACAAATCGTGAAAGACTGGTTTTCTAGAATTTGGAGAAGGAGACAAAGATCACTAGAGGCCAATATGGATTCGAGAAAAATCAAGTCAAATGAACCTTTTCCTCAAGTAATATAATGTATGCGGTGTACTTGAATTTCAGCAGGAGATCTGGAAAAGTTCCTCATGATATCCTTGCGGACCAATGGAGAACATAGGCTAGGTGACAGTACAACATATGGGCTGCTGGCCACGGAAGGACTATGCCCAGAGAGTATGGTCAGCCTGAAGGGGACCCCCAGGGAGGTAGTACAGGGCTTGGGGACCTGTCCTGACATACACTCTTAGTAATGACTTGAATGAGGAGACTGGGGCCAGGCTGACATGAGCCTAGGAGGAAGAGAGAGTATGCTGGATGATAAAAATCCAGATTTTGAAGGATTTCAAGTTCAGACTGGAAGAAACTGAGTAAGAACAAGGCTAATAATAAGGCAGCAGCAGGATGTCTGAAGGCAACGTGGCTTCAGGTGACTGTCAGCCTAATGAGTCATCCATGACGTGGCTGCCAATACCCAGGACGCTCACGGCATTAATCAAAGCAGAACATGCATTAACAAGTGCGCTTTTCACCTGGTCAGATGATCTTCAACTTAGAGGGGACTGACCAGGATGGGAGGGCTGCTCATATCAAGTGAGTAAAGGACATGAAGGCGGTTTAGTCTGAAGAAGAGACGGCAGGGCTCATGTCCTCTGCCCAGAAGCACCCAGGTGAGGGGGGAGCACGGTGCCTGCTCCCTTTTCCAGTTCATGTGCTCTGGCTTGGGTTGCACCCATCTGGAGGAAGGGGTAACGGTTTATAACCCATCACCCATAGGGATACCCCTTTGGGTTTGTACTACTAGAGCAGGTCCTTCGTTGTAATTTTACTGAGGCTTCACATACACCAGCAATGGTGCTCATTGAGTTTCTCCGATAGACCTGCCTTTAGATACCTAATGGCTTGTTGTGAGGGATCAGAACTACGGTTGGTGGTGTCCCGGGGACAGAACTCGGATCCATGATGGAGGTGGTGGGGAGGCGAAACCAATCCAGTGAGAGCTGCTTGAAACAAGAGCTGCCAGGAGAGGTGGCGAGGGGCAGGTGGGCTTGGAAGAGAGAGAGTTCCTTGTCACTGAATATGATCCAGAAGAGGCTTAGAGGTCCACTAGGCATAGAGTTTGGAAGGATCTAACATCCTGGTGTCCTCTTATTCCAAGACACTGGCAGGCAGGCACCAACCCCTTCAGTGTGCTTTGGGTGTGAGTTATACCTGACATGGGTTTGCCCTAATTCCCACATTTCTCTCCTAGACAATCCCATCTTCAATGTTGGAGTAAAAGATATACATAGGGGTTGAGCAGATCTTGAGCCACAAACTTTTTGTTTGTTTTTATTGTGGTAAAATAGAACTCTTGTAACATCTGCCATTGAAACCAATTTTTTAAAAGATTTTATTTATTTATTTGACAGAGCGAGATCACAAGTAGGCAGAGAGGCAGGCAGAGAGGAGGAAGCAGGTTCCCTACTGAGCAGAGAGCCTGATGCAGGGCTTGATCCCAGGACCCTGGGAACAAGACCTGAGCTGAAGGCAGAGGCTTTAACCCACTGAGCCACCAGGTGCCCCAGAAACCATTTTTTTAAAAAGTTATCTCCACACTCAAGGTAGGGTTCGAACTCTTGACTCTAAGACTAAGAGTCGCATGCTTTACCGACTGAGTCAGCCAGGCGCCACCATTTAGACAATTTTTAAGTGTAAAGTTCAGTGGCATTAAGTTCATTCACACTGTTGTACAATCGCTAGAACTCTTTTCATCTTGCACAACTGAAACACCTGTTCCCGCTAAACACCAACTCCCCTTCCCCCTCCCCTCAGCTCCTAACAAACCACCATTCATTCTACTTTCTGTCTCTATGAATTTGACTACTGTGGGTATTTCACAGCAGTGGAATCACATAGCATTTATTCTTTTGTGACTGGCTTTTTTCCCTGAGCATAAGGTCTTTAAGCTTCATCTATGATGAAGCACATGTCAGAATTTCCTTCCTTTTTTAAGGAGAACCATAAAATTTTTTGCCCCACCCCAATCACCTCTGTACCTCTGGTTGAAAACCTCTGAGCTGCAGGGATCAAAAGGACCCACTTCGCCCCCCTCATCAGAATACACAGAACCACATTTGAGTATAAGTGAGTGCTTATTTGAAATACGTGTCAATCATCAGGCTCTAAGGAAAAACGTGTCCCCAGTCAAGCCGGTGAATTCTCTGCCTCATAACTAAAGACTCAAGTGTTTATTATAAAATTATGGGGATGGGGCATCTGGGTGGCTCAGTAGGTTAAGCCTCTGCCTTTAGGTCAGGTCGTGATCTCAGGGTCCTGGGATTGAGCCCTGCAACAGGCTCTTTGTTCAGCAGGGAGCCTGCTTCCCCTTCTCTCTCTGCCTGCTGCTCTGCCGACTTGTGATCTCTCCATCAAATAAATAAATAAAGTCTTTTTGAAAAATTGTGGGGAATATTTGAAGAGCTTAGAAAAATGTAACTTGGAGGGAAATGTTGTTTTAAAAAATTAAGCACGTTTTGCTAAATCAGGTTTTTAAAAAATGGTTGAATTTCAAAGGCAACTGGAGTCATAGCTACCTAATGAACTTAGGCTTCATTTAATGATCCTGAAAGTTCCGCTATGGTCATATATCCACATAGGCTCTCTTATTCTTTTCAACACTGTTTAGAGTTAGTTAGGTCAACAGTTGACAACTCCAAGGACTTGTGTGTGTATATTGTATGTAGTAAATACTTATGATTGTTAAATACATATTATATACAGTTATTATGGATTCAAATAAATATACAAACACAAAAAATTGTTGATACTGGTTTCCTTTGTGGAGATGTGGGGATGCTATAGCAAGGGAGGGGTGGAAATGTTACCATTTCTGTTCATTTGTTTGTTTGTTTGTTTTTGTATTGTACATTTCAAAAATGTTTTCTAGGTAGTGGAATCATAGGCTATTTTAGTTTCTCTTGTCTAAATCTTCTATATTAAAAAACCAACCCAGGGTGTACCTGGGAGGCATAGTCCATTAAGCTTTCAACTTTTGATTTCTGCTTAGGTCAAGGTCATGATCTCAGGTCATGAGATAGATTCCTTTACTGGGCATGGAGTCTGCTTGGGATTCTCTCTCTCCCTCTCCATCTACTTCTCCTCCCTCCCTTGTGTGTGCACGCACACACGTGTGCTTTTGCTCTAAAAAAATTTGTTAAAAATAAAATAAAATAATAAAATTGAAAATAATAAACACAGGAAATGTTGCTAAAACAACTTATTCATCAACAAACTCCAAGGTTACTTTAAAAAACTGGCCAAATCTGAAATTGGCCAACATGCATATTCTAATTTTTCTCCCATAATTTACTAGAAATCAATCTTCTTCCAAAATGAAAATAATGACAAGTGATTGCTACATTGAGTTAAGCCTCAGAATTTCTATCTTTATTCTGAGGGAGTAAGGGAAGCATTAGGAAATGTGTTAAAGGGAAAGTCTTCCTTGATTTGATTTCTGTTACGATAAAACACACTCTAAAATGATTAACTTTTAATACATACCTCTAGTCCACCATCCTGGTAATTTTCCATTAATCTCTGTTTGAATTTTTCAACTATTTGTGGACTATTAATGGAAAAGTTTTCTTTCATGACATGGTGCTTCCAAAGGTCTAGGGGGAGAAACATACCAATGGTAGTATCAGGAAACATTGAAAAACAATTAATGGCTATTCTCTGAGACATAACACTGGACACAAGAAGCTGTTATTTCCAAATACACAAAAAACTAATGGGTGAGGCAGGGGGAGGGGAGGAGGTGGTTGAGGTCACAGAATCCTCCAGAACATAGGAATAAGGAAGATCTCTAACAAGATCTCTAATGAAAAGATTTGGAAAAGTACCTCTACAGCCCAGTGAACAATATTCTGTTATCATAATTAAAAATCCCAAATAAAATGTTATTATTGATCCAACACAATATCTATATTCATTAAGTCCCTACATATATCTGAACACATATTTTGGCCTAACACAACTCACAGAAATAAATGAAGAGCTATTGTATTTACAGTCTTAGACGAGAAAGGTTGAGAGCTGACAGACTATGGAATGAAGTGGCAACAGGCTGCCTTATGAGATGAGGCATATACACAGTCATTCAGAGTAGCATTGTTTAGGACAGCAGTATCTTGGAAGCAATACATAAACCATGGTATGTCCTTCCAATGGAATAGTATGCAGCTATAAAAAAGAGAGAAACTTTCCCATGTACTGATATGGAAAGAACCATAGTTTGTTATGTGAAAGATACCAGGTGAAGAACAGTGAGTATAAAGATATTCTTATCTTTTATGAGAAGTATATGATAAATATACTCAAGGAGGGTCTATCCCCTCAAGCCTATTCAAGATGATCACTCCAGAAATACAGCATTCTCCAGTATCACTTCTCCCCTCTATCCTGGGTCATTCACAATAGCACACGTTATTTCTCCCACCTCATAAAAATCCTTCACCCCACAACCCCTGTCTTTACTGTCTGTGACTTCTCTCAAAATCCTTCTTAAGCCTGCCCAGAAGCATGACACATGATTTGTCACATTCCTCTTGCTTGAGAAACTTTTATTACTAGACATTGGGATACCACTCTGTCCTGGTTTTCTTCTTCTTGTTTGATCCCTCTCAGTCCCTTTTGCTGGTTCTTCTTTTCCCCTCCCCCCCTCCAGCTCTTAATATGAGAGGGTCCTCGGACTCAGCCCTTGGTTTATGTACCTTTTTTTCTACCTACACTCACTTTCTTGGCTATCTCATTTGGTCTCATGGCTAAATATCATCCATATGCTGACAACCTTCAAATTTAGATCCAATAGTCACTTGGCATCTCTTCTTAGATATCTAAAAAGCATTTTATTTTATTATTTTTTATTTTTTATTAACACATAATGTATTATTTGTTTTAGGGGTACAAGTCTGTGATTCATCAGTCTTACACAATCCATAGCACTCATCATAGCACATACCCTCCCCAATGTCTATCACTCAACCACCCCATTCCTTCGATGCCCTTCCCTCCAGCAACCCTCAGGTTGTTTCCTGAGATAAATAGACTTTTATGGTTTGAAACCCTCTCTGGTTTCATCTTGTTTCATTTTTGCCTCTCTTCCCCTATGATCCTATGTATTGTTTCTCAAATTACTCAAGTCAGTGAGATCGTATGATAGCTGTCTTTCTCTGATTGACTTATTTCACTTAGCACAATACACTCTAGTTCCATCCACGTTGTCGCAAGTGGCAAGATTTTAATTTTTGATGGCTGCATAGTATTCCATCATATATATCTACCACATATTTATCCATTGATCTGTTGATGGACATCAGACATCTAGGCTCTTTCCATAGTTTGGCTATTGTGGACAGTGCTGCTATAAACATTGGGGTGCATTGTCTAAAAACATTTTAAATGTCACTTGGGCATAAATAAATTCTTGATCTTCCCTCCCTAACTTGCCATCTTAGCGGATGGCAATTCTACTTTCCCAATTTCTCAGGTCAAAAATCTTGGAGTTATCATGGACTCTTCTTTTTCTCCCACATCCAACACACAATCCATTAGTGGTAACTTCAATAATATGCCCTGAATCTGACCACTTAATACTTCCACTGCTCCCAGATTTGTTTGACCACCATCTCCCTATGCTTGGATTTTTGCATTAGCCTCCAAAGCAGCCTCTCCCTTCTTCCGCCCTTTTCCCTTTACAGTCCATTCTCAACACAGCAGCCAGGGAGATTCCATTAAAATATATCATATCAGGGACACCTGAGTGGCTCAGTTGGTTAAGCATCGGACTCTTGATCTCGGCCCAGGTCATGATCTAGGGGTTGTGAGATCAAGCTCCAAGCTGGGCTCCGTGTTCAGCAGGGAGTCTGCTTGAGATTCTTGGTCTCCCTTCCCTCTCCCCCTCCCCTAAATGAATAAATACATCTTTAAAAATAAAATATGTCAGATCATGTCACTCAAAATTTGGGACAGGTTCCCCATTACATTCAGAGTAAACACTAAGAGTAGGCCCTGTATGATCCATCGTCTTTCCATTATTCTTCTCTGGTTTCATTTCCTAGTACTCTCCCTCACTCTCTCCACTCCAGCCACACTTGAGTCTTTCTGTTCCATAAACATGGTAGGTATGGTCTGCTTAGGTCCTCTGTGTGGGCTTCTGGATGGGCTGTTCTTTGTCTGTTTATCTGTCTGCGCAGACAGCCACATAGCCAACTCCCTCATCACCTTCAAATTTTGCTCAATATGTCACTTTCTCCACGAAGTCTATCCTGACCACCCTGTTTAAAATTACAATGTGCCCTCTTCAAACCCCCACACCATCATCCTCCTTGCTCCATTGTTTTCTTATTTCTTATGTTTATTGCCTATTATCTGCCCATTTCCTTCTAGATCATAAACTCCACAAGAGTAAGGAGTTTTGCTCCATGAAAGTAAGGATGTATCCCCCAAACAGTGCCTAAAATATAGTAGTATGGTACATCCTAGTTGCTCAATAAATAGATATTGGACAAACAAATGAATTAGTATATGCATAAAGAAACACCAATAATATATATTAAAAAACTAATGAAAATGGTTACATGAGATGATGAAAGGGGGTCAGTGGCGGCAATGAGATCTCTTATTGCATGTTTGAACTTGAACTCATGAGGAAGACGCATGGTGGGAAGGTTTCCCAGCACTTTGGTAAAATACTTCCCTTTCAGCTGAGCCCAGAGCTAAACCCCAAACCACCTCTGTGGGCGTTTGCCAGGTGATGACCCCCAAACTAGAAATGGGTGGTATATTTTCATATTGTTTTGAACATATATTTTCATATTGTTTTGTGTTTTGAACCAGGTAAATGTATTAGCTGTTAAAGAAATCAAACTTAAAAATAATATGACAGTGTTGGAACTGTGGGACTATGTCAACACTCCTTAACTTCCATATGGAAGAGAAAGCACATGTATATGTTTAATTATGTTGGGTATGCCCTACTTCCTTGTGCATGGCCTGAGGGGAGTCTAGAAACAAAGAGAATCCTATGGAGTCAGAGGTAGAAGCCAGGCCCTGCCCTTCCCCCTTTTCTGTTGTGTGGGTGCTGGCCAACAGCAAGAGTACACACAAGGCCACCCCCTGTTCCCAGCTGTTTCTAACTTCAGATGTGATTTCCTACTCATATTTTCATTTTTCTGACAGAGACTTGGTGCCCACAAGAGGAAGCATCCAGCACAATCCAGCGCAATCCTCTCAGAAATGTGGCTATGACAGAGCAGGAGCCCCGGTATGTACAATTATTTTATTTATTGGGTGGTCCTGATTTTGAAAATGGGGTTCCAGAATTCTTCAACATTGACTATTTTCCATCATGAACATATAAATCCGACTTTGTTTTTCCCTTAGGATAATAAACGTGAGTAGACGTAACACCATTGTCCTGGCATGGTTGGAGTGGAAAATCCAAAAGAGTTAATGCACCTAGAAGTTCACACTTCCTAAGATGTTTAAGACTTTTGTAAGTCCAAGCTTTGACAAAACAGAGCTCATGCACATTTCAGAAAATTTTCAGACAAGAAATTGGATACTGCATTCCAGGGTACATTGGCGGTAGGTCTCTGGCTCATGGAAAAGCCTGGTGAGGGACCACATCTGCCACCCATTTCTGGTTTGGGGGTCATCACCTGGCAAATGCCCACAGAGGTGGTTTGGGGTTTAGCTCTGGGCTCAGCTGAAAAGGAAGTATTTTACCAAAGTACTGGGAAACCTTCCCACCATGCGTCTTCCTCATGAGTTCAAGTTCAAACATGCAAGTACTTCTGTAGCCAGGAGTCATGGGAAGCCAGGGAAAGTAGAATTCATCCAAGAGAAGTAATTCCTGGCTAGGTGGAGTTGGTGGTCTCCAAATGGGTCTCAATATCAGTGTGTGTGTGTGTGTGTGTTTATGGTCATGGCTTCTTTAAGATGAAGCGGTTTTTGACGGCAGCATGGAGGTGGGCAGGAGACAGCACACTGGGGGTTGAATTAGGGTTTTGTTTTTTCCTCTCACTCTGTTCCCAGGTCCTTTGACTGGAGGAAACTTTGACTTCCTGCTTGCCAAACCACTTCCCCTCTCTCCCTCTATGAACACTCTCCCTACCCTCCAGCCTCCTCCCTCTAGGAAAGGCATCTTGGTTTCCTAGCATTTCACTTCTCTAATACAACCACTAACCTCTGCCTGAGTGACTCCTGGGTCCTGAGCCAAGCAGAATTGAAACTTGAGGGCATCCAACTGCCAACCAACATTCTCCTGACCAGCCGGCTGTCCCCCCAAAAGTGGGTAGGTTGAAATCTTACTGTTTCAACCATATACATGTATATATTTTGTACATGTATATATTTTGTATTCCTGTTGTTTTTCAAACTGCTCTTCAGAACACTAGTCCCTTGAGTTGACAATATATATTCTCAAGGGAAGAAAAAGGTTCTGTGGTCAAATAAATTTGAAGAATGTTTCAGTGGGTAGGGGGATGGGGTAACTAGGGGATGGACATTAAGGAGGGCACTTGATGTAATGAGCATTGGGTGTTATATGCAAATGATGAATCACTAAACTCTACCCTGATCCTAATAATATTCTATATGTTAACTAACTTGAATTTAATTAAAAAATTAAAAAATAAAAAACATTTCATACTCTCTCTTCTGGAGCTTTATAGTGCACACTATCATAGTAAAGGTTCTGAGGAGGTCTGGAGCAAAGAAAACTTTTTTAACATTATTTACCACAAGTTTCCCAAACTTGTTTAGGTTAAAAAAGAAAACAAAACATCCCCCTCTCACCTCCTAACCCTTGCAAAACACAGTAGAAGTCCTTTCCTTACAATCAAGACTAAGAGTAGGTTTGTTAATCAAAAGAAGTCTGTTAAACCAGAGAATGCTTTTAAAAAATGACTTGCAGTAACTTGATATTTTAACTTAAGTATTTAACTTAAAAACATTTAACTTTAAAATGTGCAAATATACAAACATTTGCCAATTTTCTAACATAGAACTTAGGCCTTTTCTTTGTATGAACCCACTCATTGGAGATCTGTACTTTCTTTCTTCTAGAAACCATAACACATTGTGTGGTTTTCTAGTATGTGGCTTTATTGGTTTGCTTGTTTCTTTTTATGGAAAGAAAACTAAAAGATCGTGAAGCAATCCAAATGTATCTTTTTTTAAGGGCAGTTTTAAGTTCATAGAAAAATTGAGCAGATAGTACAGAGACTTCCCACATATTCCATGTCCTCTCTACCCCAACACACAGCTTCCCCAACTATCAACATCCTACACCAGTGTGGTATATTTGTTACAACTTATGAGTGTACAATGACATGTCATTATCACCCAAAGTACATAGTTTACGTTATGGTCCACTCTTGGTGAAGCTATGGGTTTGACAATGTATAATTGGCAGATGCCAATTATTGCCAATGCCAATTATCCATTATTATATTTTCATACAGAATAGTTTCACTGCCTTAAAAATCCTCTGTATTCTGCCTGTTCATCCTTCTTTCCCCTCTAAACCCTTGGCAACCACTGATCTTTTTATTGTCTCCATAGTTCTGCCTTTTCTCGAAAGTCATATATTTGGAATCATACAATATGTAGTCTTTTCAGGTTGGTTTCTTTTACTTTGGGAATATGCATTTCTATCCATGTCCTTTCATGGTTTGAGAGCTCATTTCTTTCTTTCTAGCACTAAATATTATTCCATTGACTGATTGTACCACAGTTTATCTATTTCAACTTGGTCTTTATAGGACAGATCTCTTTTTGTACTCCTATTTCATTGGTTTACATAATACTAAATTAAATTACTCAAACACAATGACAAGCAAAACTGGCATGAACAAACAATGATCAATGATGCTAGGTAAACATAGGTAACCCAAAGACCATGATTAGTGAGTACTTTACCAGTTTATGTTACCAAGGGAATGGAAACTTTAGTTTCAAGCAAAACTTTTTTGTCCACTTACTGTTAACATGTGTTTATTTATGTTTTTCTAACTACCTACAATAATATCACTGGTTAATATTGTATGATATGCTTAGGGTGAAGCTCACCAGCAAAGAGAATGGATCTCAATCCACATTCCTAAAAGTTTTCTTGACTTTTAAAATTATTTTTCTGACTTCTTATCAGATGTGGTTATCTTTTTAACCTCATAATGTAACTGACAATAAGCACGTACCAGGATTACAAGTGTCTCCACTATTCTTAGTGCTTGCTTGTGGATTGCCTCAAAGTGATCATTTTGAGACACCTTGGTGTGGAATGTGACATATGATTTCTTACATATGGATTTCCTCTATCTAGAAGCTTTAATATTTTCTTCCCACACCCCTGGGATATAGACATTCCACTTTGGAGATGGCTGACCTTGTAAAAGTCCAGAAAAATTGAGAAAATCAATTAAGAATGACTTCAATGCCAAAATGTCAAATATGGGGAACAACAGAGCCTTTCTGAATCAGTGGAACTCAACTCTCTGCTAAGCCAAGCCCTGAGACTTAACAAGGATGTCTGGAGTGACTTTTTAAAGTTCTCAGGGGAGCACCAGATCAGCTCCGACAAACTAGCACTGGACCAGATATGGCTGCCACATTTTCAGATGCTCCCTGATAGACTGGAAACTCATTCAGAAATTATACAAGATTAAGCTCTAAGACAAGGTGAGAAGGAGTGGGGGAGACAGAGAAGTATTGGAGGGTTTCTTTCTGGCTGGTAATAAATGTGGACACCAGAGTTGGCCAAGAGGGAGAGAGAAGACCCTGAGGGAAGGACACGAGCTTGGGAGGTCCCCTGGATCTCAGTAATTTCCATTCCCAACTCCCTGTCTAGAAACTCCCAGTGCCAAGCTAACCTTGACTGCAAAAGGTGGTCTCTGCATGAAGAAGTGGCCCCTGTTGGAAGCCCCATTCACTATGGTGGCTTCTTGCTGCTGAAATGCACAGTAGGTGGGTGGGCATTCCAAGGTTTTAATGCCTTCTTTAAAGGTTCCCAGTCCACAGAGGTCTCAGGAAGACTACCCTGAAGAAATGTCTATAAAAGCATCCCTGACATACAGCAGGGACTCCATCACTTGCCCTGGCACTACAGTAGGACCCCCACATCGAGTCATGTCACACAGACCAAAACAAAACCTACAATAACAAGACATCCTCACTATTGGCATTTGTTTCAAAAGTCATGAGTGTAGAATTCGAAAATGAGCTTAGAATTGTCCAGCACACTCTAGCCAAATGTTGGTAATATCTACCTTACCACCATTAACAATAACTCTACCTCCCCTATGCCGGACTCCCACCAGCCCCTTACTGAAAGCCCTTTCCAACCACAGCCAAGGAGCACCCTGCCCCAGGCAGCACACAGCAGAACTGCAAGGCCAAAATGCTTCCTCCCTTCCCCCACTATCCGGGCGTCCCATTAAACCACAGCCTGAAACATACAGAGGGTTGTACCTGTTGGGTGCCTGTGGATTTTCTCCCAAGACTCGAAGGGAGCTGCCTGGATGCAGCAAATGAGCACAGACAATGAGTGCTTTGTGTCTTATTAAATGTTCTGTCATTGAAGCTAACTTCACTGGGCTGTGGTGACATCCAAGGTTGAGAAGTGGCTTGCCCTCTCATTGCATAGCCTTTTCCCAAAGCCCTATTTCCAGAATTCAGTTACTCCAAGCACTGCTAAGAATGACAGTGTCTTAGGTGAGGACCTAGATGATTAATGCACATTACAATGTCTGTGGAATTTGTCTCAAAAGGAAGATCTAATTTAGTTTGCTAATCAAACAACTTCTCCATCATTTAAAGGTTGGAGATTTTCCTACAGAATTAGTAGGAGTCAGGACTAGACATTGAAGTGTGGACAGGACCAGCTACGTAATCTATGGCATTCTGTGCAAAATAAAAATACAGGGCTTCTTATTGAAAAATAAGGGGGAAAAAGCACCCCTATAGGTACTAAAACACAGTGGTTTCTTTCTTCCACAGTCCCTCTCTTGACCTGTCATGGTGTTTTAACTCATTTTTAATGCTGTGCTCCCCAGGCACAGGAATGCTTGTGAGGCTAGTGTGACCCTCACAGACACCCAGAGGTTCCATCCTGTGCCCGGAAGCATGAATGTGTGTGCAGTTGCTGCCTGGCGGCCCCATGCCCTCACTGGGGGCAGAGAGGTGGAGCCAGGCAGCTTTCCCTCCTGGGGGCCCGCCATGGACAGGCAACCCTAAGGGTATTGTAACCTCCATTCCAGGGTACTGTACTAATCTCAGGATAGGCAATAGGCTTGCTCCCACTGAGTCACCCATCAGATATACCATGATGTTTCCAGACTGGGGTCCTTGAGATACCACTAGGTACACATATCCTGATATTCCTCCTGATCAGGTCCCCAGTGGAGTGGAGGGCAGTAGTAACTCCTGGGTGGGAATGCTAGGGGGGAGGTGTTTACGGTGCCAGAAAGCAGAAGAGTAGGTAGCTGAGAACCCCTCTTGGCAAGGTGAGGAGGCAGTTTAAGACCAAGTCTCTAAGTCCTTAGTGCACGCTCCATGGACTCACAAAACACAAATTCTAAGTTAAAATCAAGAGTTTCAAAATGGTACCCATAAAGTATGAAAGCCAAACTACTCCTGTAAGTGCACTGATCACATGTCCATGGAGTGGTCCTGACTTTAGACTTCAGATGAAAGGAAGTAATTGCGACTGCCTTCCCACCCCAAATACATGTACTTGTAAGATTTTGACATATATGTCATATATATGCATTTTACACACACACACACACACACACACACTTAAATATATTACAAATAAGAAAAGCTTATGTGTTTTACCCATTTCAACTTTATTTCGGTTATGAGGGAATCAGCAGAGTTGAGATTGAACTTAACAAATGTTTTCTATTTAAAAGACTTCAAGTAGAAGGAAATATGTCAAAGTGTTAATAGTTCTCTCTGAGCCGAGGTGTTAAAAAGTAATTTTTATATCATTTTCTGGACATTGTGGTAATTTTTTTCCATGAAAATGATATATGGATTGCTTTTGTAATTAGGGAAAAAATGAATTAATGTTATTTTGTGAAGTAATAAAATAAACATACTTTACCTGTAGGGAGAGTACACGTCTCCTTGGATTTTTCTGATACAACCAGTGCTATCTCTCTGTTAACTTTTCTTAATACTTCTTGGATCATATGAATTTCAAGATTTTCCAGAAGTTTCTGAAGCTAGAGTCAGAAGTTTAAGAGTCACTTTCTACATTCAGCTTATACTTTGAGCTCCTAAGTCAAATTCCTACAGAAGGGTCTGGGGCTATGTTCTTCAGCTCCTCTCTCCCAGGGAGAAGGAAGGGTTCCTTTCTCGGGTTTCCAAGTGCTTCTGCAAGGGTAGATACACCTCTTTAGAGACCAACATCTTTTCTCTTGGCCCACATCCCAGTTGATAAAATACAACCCTCTTGTACCGAGTCGTGCTCAATTACAAAGTGCTCAATGTCTGAGGTGACCTCATGTATATTGCGAGTCTGTGAATGTGGGCAGGAATTTCATGAGTTGTTATTACAAGAGAAACCCCTCGGCTTGAAACTCAATTTAGATATCAAGGAGGATTTCATGAGAATATTTTAAAATCCAAACATGACTAGGAGAAAACTCTCCCAATAACCATGTGCCCTTACTTTACCCATTATGATTGTAGGGCCCGCGTTTCTCCCTGTCAGAGGACCTCAGCTACTAGAGAGAATCAGGGCTCAGAAGGGTAAACAGTGGGCTTGGGACTGGGGTCCCAACACTGTGTGTTGCAGGGGTGGGGGACAAGTAGCCACTGAATTCTTGATCTTCCGGGGACACTTCCACTGACACTCAAACAGCTAGAATTTTTGCTTGCTTCTTACCATAACAAGGAGAACACAGCCTTGCCTGTTACAGACACAAGGGAACACAGCCATGTGGAGATGGTGTCCCAGGGCCAAGGTGAACAAACCCTTGGAAAAACAACCTCTCACATAGACCTTCTAGCACACCAAATGGACCTGTGCATAAATCATGACTTATTCTCAGAAAAACAATCAATCATAGGAGCTATTTTAAATATCCCATTTTCATGGATGTATGTGTTGGGGGCAGTGGATAATTTTGTGTGAGATTTTAAGTTTAAGATGGCAGTATGTTCTCTATCATCATCTTTTTTTGTGGTAGTGTACCTTAGTTAGAGGAGAATCAAAATACAAAGCTCTAGACCTACAAAATGGAGATATTAGGGCTAGTTATTTACTTAATCAAAGCCCCACATGCTTTTAAATACTTAGTTCTCTCCGAGGCTGTTTAGTGATTGACATACCTTCAATTTCCACTTAATATCTTAGGGAAAATAATGCCACTTGGGTATATCTGTAGTTTTACATGCTTATGCTGTAAAGCAAATTTTCAGTCACATTCAAAACAGTTCCTGCATACCTGCTGAGTTTTTATTTCGATTTCTGAAGCTCCTTTGGGGGGAACAATAGACTGACTAATTATTATAATACCTTCGAATTCATCTTCTTTCCCCATCCGCCTAGCTATAGCTTTCATGCTGGGATAGAGAATGTCAGTTCTATTAAAGAAGAGAGACAGAAATTAGCAAACAATCGTATTTTTTCTTATTTAGATTCTCTGACAATTATTTTTGTTCACATTCTGCTTCCTGTCATTGTTATAAACCTCCCAACCCATTATAGAAACTCATATTGCCATCTAAATTCGCCACAGTTGCCACACCCTTAGTCAATATTAAATCCCGAGGACTTTTCCCCTTGGATACATATAATTTCACTCTTCATTCTTCAAAACATTGACAAGTTTTCTCACTGCCTAGTTACCAAGAAAGCTGAATGTAATAACTTGTAGGATAAACCATTTGGACTATGCCACCAAAGAGAACCTTCTTGTGCCCAGTAAGGTCCAAGAATGGTGAGTGGACAGTTGGTGGATGCTTGTTTGATAACAAAACACACGGCAGAAGCAACATGTCTTTCCTGCATGCTAAGTCATCCCAGCTAGAGCCGGAAGCTGTGAAACACCCCTAACACCCCACCCTCCTGCAGACCTAAGACCTTGCACCATATTATACCTCTGGCAGTAGAGAGAGAGAGAAAATATGAGAGACTCAACACTTGGGTCCAATGGGACAGGAAATGGGGAGGAGGTCACAGCAGCAGCCTCTCCCTACCTAGTGCTCACTGGGATCCTATGAACTAAAAAAGCTGATGAGTCAGCACCATGGGGACACCGGAGAGGCACAAGTTCCTCGAGACAGAACTCTAGGTAAATGAGATACTTAGTGGAATGAGTTGCTTAGTGGAACAGAGCACTGTTCCTGTAGTCAACAGAACCCAGCTCTTCCTGTAAAGCACTGGTGACAGGACACATCGCCTAGCTTCCTCTGCGCAAAGTGGGGCTGGGCGTACCAGGTTTATAGACCAAATCTCGCCCTCAGCGTAAGGGGAGGAATTTATCAGACACCAGATTCCACTCATTCACGGCGATTTCCACCTCAGCAATGCTCACCTGTAGAGTTCTGAGAACTGTTTGTGGAGGGAGACAGAATCAAGGTCCTGGCCTCGCAGTTTGAGTCGGCCCCAGTGCTCCTTTAGCACTTCCAGCTGCTTCCACAGCACCAGAAAGGATCTCAGGACAGCAAGGGACATCACCGCATTGCATGGGCCCCTCAGCAGTCTGGAGGCTTTGGGGCTGCTTTGGAACGGACTTCTGAATCCTGGCACTCCGGACACATCTGGCTGAAAGCATTACAGAAAGTCTTCTTTATTAATCATAGATCGATATAGGATATAGGATCGATATAGGATAACTTTTACATTAACCCACGGAGAAGGAGCATTTTGGAGAATGTGTATTCTCCGTAGGAGGAATGGGTTATGGGCTTACAGCACATTATAGCTTAGAGAGGGTAAGCATCCTTTCTAAATAGATAAAATACAGAAAAGAGGCAAATATCTCCATTTCAGCTTTCTGCTTGAGTCTTGTACCATTCATTTAAAAAACTCTTTAACTTGGGTATTAACCTTCTATCTGCCTTTGAAAAATTAGGCCTTTTGTGTTTAGCCTCTGCAGTCTGGAAAGTACCCTTCAACACACTTGAGATTTAATTCCCCTTCACGGTAGTAGAGCTGTAATATGACCTAAAATTAGGGATTTTACTTGTTTTATGGATGAGGAAATGGAAACATAAGTTAATCTTATCTTCTAGTCCTTCTCCTGTCCTTTAAAAGTTTACATGTCTCTTAATTTGAACTTGTTATCCAATGGGCAATTTTCCTTTAGAATAATGATTTGTTTGCTCATTCATTGGTAGTTGCCTTAACTCAGTGTTTGTTGAGGGACCGCTCTGCCCTGGAGAATGTGGAGGGAACAAGGTTTTCAGGTCCCCCTCTACTGCAGCCAGGGTGTGAGGGCCCAAGGTCACCCAGAGAGTGACAGACAAAACTGGATCCTGCATCCAGGTTCTCACCTGAGGACAGGGTCTCAGTCACAGGAAAAGGAGCATTGCTTTGCAAAGATGCAAACTTGGATCATGAGGTTACTGTAAGAAAGGACTCAGAGAACATTCAGCAATAGCACCTCAGACACTCAAGTTTCCTGGTTCAGAGCAGGAAGAACACCCACTCATTGTAACCGGACCTGTGCTATTAACATATCTACAGAAAGGTTCCTGCCAGAAAGAGGGTTGGTCAGAGGCCGAGTTGGCAAGCCAGACCCAGGGGAGAGCTCACAGCTCCTGTACATGGCAGACAGCCCCTCAAGGAGCCTACCTACTCACTAAGGAGCTAACCCAAGATTTCCAGATTTGTTTTATCCTCAGGAGCCTTTCATCAAATAAAACCTTATGCAGTAACGGAAAACAGTCAACAGGCCAAGGCTGAGCATGGTGACAGCGAGGGGGCAGCCTACAGGCCATGTGGCCCCGCTCTGCTCAAAAAGCCCCAAGATGTTCCCTTTAAAGGGTTTGTGTGCAGTTTCACCTGAAGACACAGCAAAAAAAAAAAAAAAAAGTAGTCTGAAAAGCACCTGGGACTATACCTGAAGGAGATTTATTGGCAAATGGAAGGGCAGGGGCAGAGGAACTCCCCCAGAGACGGAGGATGCCACTGGCAGATGCCGGTGTTTCACCGTCCACTTAGATCACTAGCATCTAAGTGGTGGGCGAGCTCAGGTGCAAAACCCTCCCACCACCACCTTGCAAAGACAGGCAGGGGCAATTGGTGATGGCACCGTTGGGCTGCCTTGCTAAAGCCAGAGCAGGCGCCATTTTGCAACACTTCCCTGCTCTAGCTGGGGCAGGCAAGAGCAAGCAGTGGCAGCGTTCTCCCAGTCCTCAGCTAAAGCCAGTGAGCACAGGTGATTGCAACACGTCTGTACTCCCTGGTTGGGGCTGGCAACTGTGAGCAGTCCCAGTGTTTTCCTGCTCTCAGCCTAAAGCCAGAATATGCACATGGTCAAGACATTTCTTCCTCCTGTTGCATTCCCAAAGCCCCGGGCATGTGCAGTCAAGACATCTTCCTGCTGCCTTTCTGAAGCTGGGGAGTGTGCCCTAACCCCTACATTCTCCAGCTGCCTAGTTAATGCTAGTGGATACATGAAATCCACACAGGGAACACTCCTTGACTGCCTGCCGCTGGTGGCCAACGGGCCTGACATTTCTGAGCTCCAAGGGAATGTCACAGTCAGAAAGACAGTATGTGACAGGCCACCTCTTCCAGGCACTGCAGATGGCAGACTGAAGTGCAACCCTGTCTTGTTGTGAAAAAAAGCCCATTTACTTATGTTGCAGCTTTGGCCTGAGGAGCAGGTTTCAGGTTTTCCCTACATCTAGAGGCTACAGAGATGCTCCCAGGGAGCATAAGCAGGAAGACACCATCCTTGTGCACCTTCTGTGCTTCAATATGGCTCGAAAGTCCTCCCAGAAAGAGCTTATATATTCATGTAGAGTCCCACGTTTTGTAAGCCAGCAGGGATTATGACTGTGGCTGCACTAGACTATATTTGCATGTATTTTTTTAGAGATTTTATTTATTTATTTGAGAGAGAGAGAGAGAATATGAGTGGTGTGAGGGGGGAGGAGCAGAGGGAGAGGGAAAAGCAGACTCCTCACTGAACAGGGAGCCCAACATGGGGCTCAATCACAACCTGATCCCAAGGCAGATGCTTGACCTACTGAGCCTCCCAAAGCCCCAACATATTTGCATATTTTAAAAGCTGCTGCCTGTAGGTCTAGCTTCAGATTAGCCTGAAGCTTGGTGCTAAATGAAATTTCTCCCCTTGGAACACTGACAGGCCTTGGTACCTCCTCAATGACAAGGACATATCAATAATAAATCAGGCTGATTTGACAATCACAAAGTTTTAAGAAACAACCAAAGGCTAGGACAAGGTTGAACGAGAAGTTTCATCAACTACACAAAGGCACTCTAAGACTGAAAGACTCGGAAAAAGACCATAATGCTATGGAGATAAGTAATCTACCTGATAAACAATTCAGGGTAAATGCCATAAAGATGCTTACCAAACTTGGGAGAGGAACGAATTAGCCCAGTAAGGATTCAACAATGAGATAGAAAATATAATAAAGTACTAAGCACAAGTCCACATAGCTGAAGAATGTAATAACGGAACTGAAAAATACACTAGAGGTATTAAACATCAGACTGGATGTAGCAGATGAATGAGTCAGAATGCAAAACAATGGAATTTACCCAGACAGTGCCATGAAGGGAAAAAGGAATTTTAAAAAATGAAGATACCTTAAAGGACCTATGAGACAATATCAAGCATAATAACATTTGCATCATAGAGGTCCCAGAAAGAGAAAAGAAAGAGAAATAGGCAGAAAACTTATTTGAAGAAATAATGACTGAAAACTTCCTTAACCTAGGGAAGGAAACAGAAATCTAAGTCCAGGAGGCCCAGAGAGTTCCAAATAAGAGATACACACCAAGATACATTATAATTAACATGTCACAAGTTAAAGAGAGAATCTTAAAAGTAGCAAGAGAAAAACCAATTGTTATATACAAGAGAAACACCATAATCAGCAGATTTCTCAGCAGAAACTTTGCAGGCCAGAAGAGAGTGACCCAATATATTCAAAGTACTGAAAGGAGAAAACCTCCAACCAAGAACACTCTACCTGAAGGTTGTCATTCAGAACTGAAGAAGAGAGAGAGTTTTCCAGACAAAAGCTTAAAGAGTTCATCGCTCCTAAACTGGCCTTATAAGAAATGTTAAAGAAGGGCGCCTGGGTGGCTCAGTGGGTTAAGCCTCCACCTTTGGCTCAGGTCATGATCCCAGGGTCCTGGGATCGAGTCCCGCATCGGGCTCTCTGCTCAGCAGGGAGCCTGCTTCCTCCTCCCTCTCTCTCTGCCTACTTGTGATCTCTCTCTGTCAAATAAAGAAATAAAATCTTAAAAAAAAAAGTTAAAGAGACTTCTTTCAGCAGAAACAAAATAGCACTAATTATTATTTTTTAAAGATTTTATTTCTTTATTTGACAGAGAGAGATCACAAGTAGGCAGAGAGAGAGAGAGAGGAGGAAACAGGCTCCCTGCTGAGCAGAGAGCCCGATGCGGGACTCGATCTCAGGACCCTGGGATCATGACCTGAGCCAAAGGTGGAGGCTTAACCCACTGAGCAACACAGGCACCCAACAGCACTAATTATTAACAACAACAACAACAACAACAAAATACAAAAGGAAAAATCTCGGGACGCCTGGGTGGCTCAGTTGGTTAAGCAGCTGCCTTCGGCTCAGGTCATGATCCCAGCGTCCAGGGATCGAGTCCCACATCGGGCTCCTTGCTCGGCAGGGAGCCTGCTTCTCCCTCTGTCTCTGCCTGCCATTCTGTCTGCTTGTGCTCGTTCGCTCTCCCTCTCTCTCTCTGACAAATAAATAAAATCTTTAAAAAAAAAAAACATTAAAAAAAAAAATCTCTCCAGAAAAAGTAAATATATAGTAAAGGTAATGAGTTAATTTATAAAACTACTATGAAGGTCAAAAAGTCAAAAGTAAAATTAACTAAAATTACAAAAATTAGTTGAGGTAAATAAAATAGAAAGATGTAAAATGTGACATCAAAAACAAACATGGGGGGTACAGTAGTTCAAATGTAGGGTTTGGAAAATGTTCAAATATAAGTTTCAATCAACTTAGACAGTTATACACATAGGATGATATATGTGAACTTATAGTAACTACATAGCAAAAATTTATATTAAATATATAAAAGAAAATGAGAAGAGAATCTAAACATAACACTAAAGAAAGTCACCAAACCAGAGGGGAAGAAAGAAAGAGAAGAAGGAAGGAATAGAAAGGAACTATAAAAATAGTCACTAAACAAGTAACAAATGGTGATAAGTACTTACCTATCAATAATTAAAATAAATGCAAATAGACTAAGTGTTCTAAAAAAATATCACAGAGTAGCTGAATTGATACAAAATCAAGGCACATTTATATACTGGTTTTCAGAGACTCATTTCATAAGTAAGGACACACACCAACTGAAAGTGAAGAGATGGAAAAAAGATATTCCTTGTAAATGAAAATGAAAAGAAAGCTGGTATAGCTATGCTCATATTAGACAAAATGACTCTAAAACAAAGACTATAATAAAAGACAAAGAGGAGCACTACATAATGATAAAGAAATCAACCTCAAAAAGATAACAGTTTTATAAATATATATGCACCCAATGTAGGAGGACCAAAGAATATAAAACAAATATTAAGAGACCTAAAGGGAAAAATTGACAGCAATACAATAATAATAGGATAATTTGACATCCCATTTGTATCAATTAATAGATCGTCCAGATGGAAAAAATCAATAAGGAAACATTGGCTTTAAATGACACAACAAGGGCGCCTGGGTGGCTCAGTCATTACGCATCTGCCTCAGGTCATGGTCCCAGGATTCTGGGATTGAACCCCATGTCAGGCTCCCTGCTCAGTGGGAAGCCTGCTTCTCCCTCTCTTATTTCCCTTGCTTGTTGTGTTCCCTCTCTCACTGTCTCTCTGTCAAATAAATAAATAAATAATCTTTTTAAAAAAATGACACAAAGCCCAAGTTAGTAAAAGGAAAGAAATAATAGAGATCAGAGCAGAAATAAATACAATAAAGACTAAAAAGATAGTTTTTAAAAATCAGTGAAGTGCTGGTTCTTTGAAAAGATAAACAAGACTGACAAGCATATGGCTAGGCACAACCAAGAAAAAAAAGAGAGGGCTAAAAGGAATAAAATCAGAAATGAAAGAACTTATAACTGATACCACAAATATATAGAAGACCGTTAAGAGACAATTACATACAAATAAAATGGACAACCTAGAATAAATAGATAAATGCCTAGGAACTTACAAATCTTCAAAGACTGAATCATAAAAAAAATCTTAATAGACCAATTACTAGTAAGGAGATTGAATCGTTAATCAAAAACCTCCCAACAGGGGTGCCTGGGTGGCTCAGTGGGTTAAAGCCTCTGCCTTCGGCTCAGGTCATGATCCCAGGATCCTGGGATCGAGCCCCGCATCGGGCTCTCTGCTCAGCAAGGAGCCTGCTTCCCTTCCTCTCTCTCTGCATGCCTCTCTGCCTACTTGTGTCTACTATTACTATCTGTCCAATGGATAAATAAAATATTTAAAAAAAAAAAACCTCCCAAAAAACAAAAATCCAAGACCAGACAGCTTCACTGATGAATTCTACCAAACATTCAAAGAAGATTTAACATCTATCCTTCTCAAACTCTTCCAAAAAATTAGAGGAGGGAATGTTTCCAAACACATTTTATGAGGCCAGCATTACCCAGATATCAAAAACAGATGAGGACAACACAAAAAAGAAAATTACAGACCAATATCCCCAATTAACACAGATACGAAAATCATTAACAAAATATTAACAAACAAAATTGAGCAATATAGTAAAAGGATCATATGCCATTGACCGAGTGGGATTTATTTCAGGAATTCAAGGATGGTTTAACATTCACAAATCAATCAACATGATAAACCAGATTAATAAAATGAAAGATAAAAAATCATGATCATCTCAATAGATGCAGAAAAATATTTGAAAAAATTCAACATCCATTTATGATAAAAATTCTCAGCAAAGTAGGTAGAGTGGAAATGTATCTCAACACAACAAAGCTGTATGTGACAAACTGACAGCTAATATATTCAGCTGTGAGAAGCTTAAAGTTTTTCCCCTAATATTGGGAACAAGATGAGGATGTTCACCCTCCTCATTTTTATTCAACATAGTATTGAAAATCCTAGCCAGAGCAATTAGGCAAGAAAAAGAAGTAAAAAACATCTGAAACGGAAAAGAAGAAGTAAAATTGTCACCATTTGCAGATCACATGATATTATATATAGAAAACTAAAGATTCCACAAAAAAACTATTGGAACTAACAAATGAATTCAGCAAAGTTGCAGGATACAAAATTAATATACAAAATATGTTGTGTTTTTATACATTAATAACAAACTATAAAAATGAGAAATTGAGAAAACAATTCCATGGATAACCATATAAAAAGAATACTGAGCAGTAAACTTAAACAAGGAAGTGAAAGACCTGTACACTGAAAACTATAACTTGTCAATTGAAGAAGACACTAATAAATGGAAAGATAGTCCATGCTCATGGAATTAGAATAATTAAAATTAATATTAAAATATTCATACTACACAAAGCAATCTACAGATTCATGCAGTCTTTATCAAAATTCTAATGACATTTCTCACAGAACTAGAATAACTAATTCTAAAATATATTATATGGAACCACAAAAGACTCCCAAATGACTAAAACAATCTTGAGAAAGAAAAACAAATCAGGCAGTAACATGATCCCTGATTTCAAACTATACTACAAAGCTATAATGATCAAACAACATGGTACTGGCATAAAAATACATAGATCGGTGGAACAGAATAGAGAGCCCAGAAATAAATTCATGCATATACGATCAATTAATTTATGACAAGGTAGGTAAGAATATAGAATGACAAAAGGACCATCTCTTCAATAACTGGTACTGGAAAAATGGGACAGCTACATGCAAAAATTAAAACAGACCCCTGCACCAAATACAAAAATAAACACAAAATGGAAAAAAAAAACCCACACAGAATGTGCAAGACAAGGAGTGGATTCTAATATATAGATTTTCATTAATAATAATTTATACATATTGGCTGATTAATTGTAACAAGTGTATCACACTAATGTAAGATGTTCACAATAAGAAAATCTGTGTTGGGAAGGTGGAATATAAGGGGGTTTATAGGAACTCTCTAGCCTAATACATTATATATCTGTTTTCAGTAAACTTTCTTTTCTGCTTTGGTAAAAAAAAAAAAAAAAAAAGATGAAAGACTTGAATGTAAGGCCTGAAACTTAAAACTCCTAGAAGAAAACAGAGGCAGTAAGATCTTTGACATTAGTCTTACTGATATTTCTTTGGATCTGACTCCAAAGTCAAGGAAAACAAAAGCAAGAGTAAACAAGTGGGACTACATCAAACTAAAAAGCTACTGCACAGTGAAGGGAACCATCAACACAATAAAAAGGTCATCTACTGATGGAAGAAGATATTTGCAAATCATATCCCTAATAGGGGTTAAAATCCAGAATACATAAAGAACTCATAAAAGTCAATAACAAAAAACCCAGAAAATTTAAACCTGGTCAGAGGATCTGAATAGACATTTTCTAAAAACCAACCAACCTACCAACCAACCCATACAGATGCTCAGTAAGTATATGAAGAATGTTTAACATTACTAATCGCCAGAGGACTGTAAATCAAAACCAGAATGAGATATCACCACACATCTGTCAGAATAACTATCACTAAATAAATAAATAACAAGTTTTGGCAAGGTAAAAAGAGACTGTTGTGCACAGGTGGTGGGAATGTAACTAGTGCACCACTATGAAAAACAGTATGGAGGTTCCTCTTAAAAACAGAACTACCATATGATCCAGTAATTCCACTATTGGGTATCTACAAAGAAAATGAAAGCATGAATTTGAAAAGATATATGCATGTTATGTTCATTGAAGCATTATTTGCAATAGCCGAGATATTGGAAACAAACTAAGGCTTCATTGATGGATCACCAGATAAAGAGGCAATTACATACACACACAGGAATACTACTCAGCCATAAAAAAGAATGAAAACCTGCCATTTGTGACAATATAGATGGATCTAGAGGGTATTAAGCTAAGTGAAATAAGTCAGTCAGACACAACTACTGCATGCTTTCACTTTTATGTGGAATCTAAAAAACAAAACAAAATTAAAGGAAGACATCGATACAGAGAACTGACTGGTGGTTGCCAGAGGAGAGGAGGTTTGGGGGACAAATGAATAAAGGGAATCAAGAAGTACAAACTTCCAATTATAAGATAAAAAACTCATGTGGATATAATGTACACTTTGGGGAATACAGTCAATCATCCTGTATTAACTTTGTATAGTAATGGATGGTAACTAGGCTTACTATGATTTTCATTTTGCAATGCATACAAACAGAGAATCATTATGTTTTATACCTGAAACTAGTATTATATGTTAATCATACCTCAATTTAAAAAGGCATTATAAATTTAAAAAATACACCAAAACTCCAACTAGCCTCTGAGGAACCCAGGGCTCCTGGGACCACTGCTTTAAGGGTCTATCACTTTTGTTTTGGAGTTTAAAAGCCTCAAGCCTAAGAGATCATGGTCAGGAAACCCAGAGTCCTTTCTCACAGGCAATATAAATTCTGATGCTTCCTAGTGTCTATGAATATTTAAAAACAAATCATGAAATAAAACTAATTAAAATAAATAATTACCGGGGTGCCTGGGTGGCTCAGTGGGTTAAAGCCTCTGCTTTCAGCTCAGATCATGATCTCAGAGTCCTGGGATCAAGCCCTGCATCTGGCTTTCTGCTCATCAGGGAGCCTGCTTCCTCCTATCTCTCTGCCTGCCTCTCTGCCTACTTGTAATCTCTGTCTGTCAAATAAATAAATAAAATCTTTTAAAAATAATAATTACTTTATTATAAACTTAGCATGTTAATATATTCATATTAAGAGAAGTTTTCTCTTCCTAAGTGTTTTAGAGGATGGAAGAAGGAACAGGAGACAGGATACAGCACGAAGGTGCGGGAGAGTGGGGATGTCAGGGAATGATGGCAATCCATCAAAAACAGGACCAAGTAATGGTAACTAGAGAGCCCAAAGGGCCCAGCATGCTTCTTGATCTTGGTACTACTTGGTGCCAAGCCTGATTTACAAATGCTCCCTCTGAATGAAACATCTAATTCTGTGTGGAATTTAGATATCCCATCCCAACATACTTCCTTTTCCACTAATTTGCCTGAAGTAGACTTAGCTAGTAGGACACAGGGAAGATCTATTAGAAGGCTCTGGAAAGAATTTTCTTCCTTGGTAAAAAGATAAAGTCCCTTAAGGAGAAAGTTTTTTGTTCCTGTTTTCATCTTACAAGGATGAATGAGACATTTTCCTGACATACCCAAGATGGCAGAGCTGGAGCCTACATCAACCTGAGTGGCTGTACCAATCCAAACCACCTCCTCCTAGACTTGTTTTGAAACACTAGTACCCTTTCTAATTTAAGTCACGGCTAGTAGGACAACCTGTTTCTTTTTCTTTTTTTTTTTTTAATGATTTTTAAAAATAGATTATTTATTTATTTATTTGACAGAGAGAGATATCATAAGTAGGCAGAGAGGCAGGCAGAGAGAGAGAAGGGGGAAGCAGGCTCCCTGCTGAGCAGAGAGCTCGACGTGGGGCTCGATCCCAGGACCCTAAGATCATGACCTGAGCTGAAGGCAGAGGCTTAAACCACTGAGCCACCCAGGTGCCCTGACAACCTGTTTCTTATAGCAATTTCATCCTCATTTGTATAGAGGGGCATCAGCTAAAAGGTAAAAAAATCTGAAGAAGCTTCTGAAAGAGTGGTGTGGAAGTTGAAACCTGAAAGATAAATAGGATTTAATCAGATGATGAAGTAGAGAGGGAGGAGGAAAAGGAAGGAAGTTTTCCACCAGAGGGACTGGCTCGCACAAAGTTACTGAGGAAAGACAGCATGGTGCATTTGATAAAATGAAAGAAGTTGAGGGTGGAGATACCAGGAGGAGATAGGTGGTGAAGGTCTCGTTGTGGCACTTAGATTCTATTTTGGGGGCCTTTGGAAATCATTTAAGGGTTATAAGAGGGAAGTGACATAATCAGTTTTGCATTTAAAAATATTACCCTGGTAGGGCACCTGGGTGGTTCAGTGGGTTAAAGCCTCTGCCTTCAGCTAAGGTCATGATCCCAGGGTCCTGGGATCGAGTCCCACATCGGGTTCTCTGCTCAGCAAGGAGCCTGCTCTCCCCCTCTCTCTGCCTGCCTCTCTGCCTACTTGTGATCTCTGTCTGTCAAATAAATAAATAAAATCTTAAAAAAAATATTACCCTGGTGAATGCACCAGAAGGAGGCAAGAGTGAACATAGGGAATCCAACTGGAGGTTATGCTCATAGCCTAACATTAGGAGACAATGCTGACTGGGGGTTGGTGATGGAAGATGGGGAGCAGTAGACAAACTTGAGAGATATTAAAGTAATAGGATAGTAAAACTTAGCATTTGGTTGTGGGGTATGGAAGAGAGAAATCAAAGATGGGTGTCCAGATTTTTTGGCTTGGGCGCCACTGGCCAAGGAGTGGTCCACTGACAGAGAATATGGAAAGAAGGGTGAGTTTTGGGCTGTGAAGTAAGCTCAGTTTGGGACGCATGGACTCTGGGGTGGAGCAAGGAAGTTGAGTGCATGAATCTGATAGGATTGAAATTGGGACAGGACATGTAGATGGTCATTGCATGAGTCATCACGTGTAAAGTCATCAAAGTTACGAAAGCAGATGAGTTTGTCTAGGGAGAGGCTGAGAAGTGGAACAATGTAGTGGGCAAGAGTAGAGGGGAGCTCTGGTGCCAGACTGTTCAGTTGGAATCTGGGTTTCTCTCCTCACAAGATATGTGACTTCGGGCACATCAGTTAACCTTTCTAAGCTTCAGTATTATCTGTAAAAGGTGAATACTGCAAGTACCCCCTTCATGGAATTGTTGTGAAGATGAAAGATACTAGTAATTACTAAAGCACTCTGAAAAGATCTCAGTCATACCCAATGGTAGTAGTAAGAGTGTTCAGGGGATACTTATGGACGAGACACAGTGCCTAGGGCCCACAAAGTCTTCTAATTTCTTTTAAAATCAGGAGATAACGGATATTGAGTCTTAATAAAATGTTTTTTTAAGGCTTTATTCATTTATTTGACAGACAGAGATCACAAGTAGGCAGAGAAGCAGACAGAGAGTGAAAGGAGGGGAAGTAGACTCCCCGCTGAGCAGAGGGCCCGATGCTGGGCTCGATCCCAGGACCCTGGGATCATGACCTGAGCTGAAGGCAGAGGCTTTAACCCACTGAGCCACCCAGGCACCCCTTAATAAAATGTTTTAATGTAGGATATCTTTTTTTTAAATATTAATACGGTTGTAAACTATCACTTTTAATGCTTTTTTATGGAGGAAGGAGTCAACAAAGACTGAAGTGGCTAATGGCATGGAAGTCAAAATGCAGATCCGTGGGAGGGTAGTAGGGGACAGCACCCCAAAAATCATACTTTGGGGGATTGGGAGAGGAAGAAGGGGGGCAGGAGGCAGAGGACAGTCTGTGGGGAAGTCTGAGAAGGCCTGGCTACAATGCCAGGGGAAATTAGGAGGGAGCCCTGCTTTGGAAGCCAGGTGCAGGGAGGCCACAAGAAGGACACACTGTGTCCAGTCTGACAAGGGGTTCAGGTTGGAAGGGGACTGTAAAGTTTAGCGACAAGGATCGTGGTGCTCTTGGTAAGAGCGGTCTCAGTGGTGACAAATTGTAGTTTCTGAGGAGCGGATTGAAGGTAAGGAATTGGTTGGGGCTGCTGCAGACCTCTCTCTTGGAATGTTTGGCTCAGAAGAGGGGGGTCTTCAGATGGGGGCACCAGCTAGCTTACTCTGTGTCCCTACAAGTCTCTGGTTCCCAGATAACTGGGAACATAACTAATTCCAGTTATGATAAGGTGGGCTAGAGGTTCTTGGTACCTTAGAACTTCAGAGGGAAAAGTCCAGAGGAGGGAGTGCTTGCCTAGAAGTCCTTAGACTAGATGAGTGATGAAGATGAGATCCCAGACTGGAGAGGTTCACCCAGGGCCTCTGTCATACCCCTCCAGTCCTTCCGACTCTGGTTCTACATGTGTCTTCCAACTCTAAATGTGCATGACTCCTAAGGAAATCCAGCCAGTTGGATTACTTGTTCCATTTGGTTTCAGTGGGTCTCCCACAACTTTTGTTCTCTTTTTAAATGAAAAGAAATGGATATACCATATATTAGAGATGAACCCTGCCCCACTGCTGCCCCTATGCAACATTAGCTCAGTCCTGGGGCCCATTGGGAGACACCGTTGGACAGCGTCTGTGGCTCTCTGACTCCAGAGAGGAAGGTCCTTTAATACAATACAGCCCTGGCCAATTACGTAGACTGTTTACCAGGAGTATCTGACTGTGTTTGTCCAGTGTGGCTTGCTGTGTGGAGGGGTCCTCCATGGTCACATGATGGCTGCTCAGAAGTACATCTTCCAAAAGCATCCGCATGCCTACCAGCTCTCCATGGGCTACCTTGAGGTCAAGCTCACTCAGCCCACAGAGGCACACCTAGAAACAAAAAAGAACAAAGCAAAACACCCCTGCTAAAGGTTTCTATGTATCCTTTATACATGATTTTGGGGAGAAAACTAGAAATAATTATATTTATAAGCCCTGCCCTCTTGATTATTAGAAAATCCATAAAAATCTTAGAGTAACATTTCTAGCTCAAAGTTCTCCTTGAATATATCAGACTTTCAGCTTTGTATGGAAACCCAAGGTTCCCGGCACTTTACTGTGGAATCTGTACATGGTGAACGTATAGTATGATATCCATTTTCCTTTAAAAGTACTGATATAAACACAGGTATACATAAAAAAAAATACCGGAAAAAAGTAAACCAATATGTGAACTGTGATTGTTTCCTAGTGGGGGACTATAATTGATTTTCTTAACCATTCTTAATACTTTATTTTAAAAAATCCAAACAGTTTTAATTTTGAGCATAAACAAAAGCAAACAGTATAGTTCCCATCTCCCGGCCCCCAAAACCATCAGCCTATGGCCAGGCCTGACCCTATCTCCACCACTACCCACTTCCATATTACTCTGAAGCAAATTTATGATTGATTTTCACTTTTTTCTTAGTAATTTTCTACTTTTTAAAAATGAGAACACAATGATATTTGCTTAGGTGATCAGGGGGAGACACATAATTGAGAGAAATTCTCCTATGGATCCCGCTTAAAAAATTCTCTCCCTACCAACTGTTTATAGGGAAGCCAGGATCCTGGTCACACAACCCTGAACTTCCAGCCTGGCTGTTTCTCTAGGAGGCCTGGAGAGTGATTGGAGATGGACAGCCACTCTCCCTGATCTTTACTGGCCATGGGAACTACAGCTGAATCTACAACTGAGGCCCATACTACCAAGAACACGATTCTCTTCTGTCATAAGAAAACATGACTCACTTTGTAGCACTGGGTTTATAGCTTCATAACCAAACACTCCTGCTTATCTCATAAATTATTCACTGCTGACCTATGGACCCAAGGATGCCTGCTTTGTAGTCTGCATTCAGTTCTCTCTGTGACAAGTGGGAAGACCTAGCCTACCTGCATATTATATTCTAGGGTATCTGGTCTGCTACACATAACTGGAAACAGTCCTCCATCTTCCAGAAATGATCTCCAAGGGAATAGCACGGATGCCTAAAAGAACCAAATAAGAAACATGGTAATGGTATACTGTGTCCATAAATAATAAACATCTTGTATGAGCAGGATTTTTGTGTCTGTACTCCAAAACACTGTAGGATGATTTATTTACTATGTAGAAACAGTCTTGATAGAAGGTCCTTGATAATGTAGAGGAGAGAATAATCATCTTTTTTTTTTCCCTCCAGAATCTGGCTAAACATAGAAGGGTTCTTAAGACTTCAGTGTAACTAGTTAGCACCAGTGTTTGGAATTTCCAGAATACTATAAAAACAGGGACATATTTATAATAAAAAAAACTTAAACTTAAATGTTCTCAGTATTAGGAACTTTAAAATGTTTTCCTTCCTCATCACTGTGTTCCAGTTCTAGGTAACAACTCAAAGCCAATGTCATGACATTAACATGTGGACCTCAGTCTTCTCCATGTCACTGTCCAACAGCCAAGATATCCTCACTACTTGTGGCAGCACATGCAGCCTTGGACATAGCTGACCTGTCCATCTGACCCCATTCTATATTGCACACTTGGAACTGGCTTCAGACAATTCTTAGAGTTAGACTTGATTCAGGTAGCAGGAAACCAGGACACTTGCATCTACCTAATCCCAGCCAACATCCAAAGGCAATAGGAACAGGCCCAGGGGTCATGGTCAGTCCTGTCTTCTAGGACTAAATGAGGGTCAAGGCTTGGGCCAAGAATAATTGTCTTGTTGCTAGGGAAGATAAAATTGTGGGACTTACATGGGGTTGATATTGGCATTACTTGGCTTAGCTTTGTAATATATAAACATTAGGTTGGAGCTTTTGGAGTCAGAAGACCTGGATTTGTGAGGTGGTTTTAAATACATGTCCCAAACTTCTTTGATACTCTTCCCCATGAAGAAGTAGAGTTTAAGTCTTCTCCCCTTGAGTGTAGGCTAAAATTAACTCACTTCTAGTGAATGAAATATGGCAAAAAAGATGGGATGTCCCTTCTAAAATGAGGTAATAAAAAGGCTATGACTTCCACCTTGGCGTCTGTCTCTTGTTCTCTCTTGAATTGTTTGGTCTGGAGGAATTCATCTGTCATGTTATGAGGAAGCCCTGTGGACAAGCCCACATGAACGAGCTTGCAAGTGGATCTTCTGATGCCTACCAACAGCCCTGTGAGTGGGCTTGGAAGCAGATTCTCCTCCAGTAGACCCCTGAGATGACGACAGTTGGGCCAATACCTTAATTGCTGACTGGTGAGAAATCCACACGACTAACCAGAACTACACAATAAACTGTTCCCAGATTCCTGAGCCTCACAAAATACATGAGATGATGAACATTTATTGTTTTAGTCTGCTAAATTTGGGGGGTGATTTGTTACACTCTCATAGATAACCAATACAATTTGTGACCTCGGGCTGCCACAACTCCCCAGCAGTCTGATCTCTGGTCTGCCAGAACCTTAACCTTTCAGTCGTAGAAAGAGGGTAATATATTGTTGGTGCCTAAATAATGGTTGCTAGGATTACATTTGATAACACCTGTTGTAACCAGGGCTGTTCAAACCTCAGCTGCTGACCTAATTTATGTACTGTGATTGCTATCATCCTTATTTATTAAATCGAAAAGATCAGCTGTTGGTTTTGCTGCCAGCTGTGAACAGATAAGCTATTGGCCCAATTCACCTGATGAACAGTTTCGGGGCAAAGACTCTGGGAATAAGAGTGGGCCCGGGCTGCTCTCCCGAGTCAATAAAGGGGAGCCAAGCAAGGATAAAGAGTCTCAGAGAAGGGCGAGTCCCTGCAAAATTTAAACAAATGGAAACACAGTGCCCAAATACCTGATGTATAACACACCATTTATAGGTATAAAATTACCTCTCGACATACCTGGAGGCTCCGTGGATCCAGTGGCTGCGGCAGGCTGAGCTGTGAAGCAAAAATGCTCTTCACAAGAGAGCTGCTCAGTGGGGACAATCCGTGGTACATGCCATCTGTGACAGACTGGTAGGCAGGAGCGTTTCCCGCGGCCAAGAATGTTCTTCTATCCAAATATGGAGGGAATCTCATTAAAAGCCATTATTTAAGCTTCTCAAACTCAAAACTTTCTTCAAAGTTACTGCAGCAGGATAAAACTTTGAGGTATACACAGGTTTCTTCCTCAACAACCTCCTCCCTCACCCTTCTTTCTTTACACGTTGCCCTTCACTCACAATTCACAGCCCTCAAGGGAAGGGTAGACACACTCTAGACTAACATTATCCAGTAGAACTTCAAGCAATGTGGAAATGTTCTAAGTTTGACTGCCCAGTATGGTAACCACTAGCTATGTGTGGCTGTTGTGCACTCGAAATGTGGCTACTGGGACTGAGGAATTGAATTTTAAATTTTTCATCATCTAAATCAATGTTAATTTAAACTTTTCAATTAAGTAGCCACATGTGACTACTGTTGCAGACAGGTTTAGCTATAGCTCTAGAACAAAGATATGGATTGCTGAATTGATTGTTTTAAGACCAATAGTAGAGATGATTCTTAATATATAAAACCAAATTTTAAATTAAATAATAAAATCTTGAGGTTTGAGAGAGGAAGTTTTTTGTTTTGTTTTGAACAGAACTTGGCTTTGCATATCAAGAACCAAAAAGCCTGAAGATTGGCATATGAAATTTATACCATAAGTTGTAGAGAAGGAAGTATGCGTGAAAAATTACAATGATCTTTTTTTTTTTTTTTGGCCAAAAGGAAATAAGAGTTTAGTAAGCAAGGAAAGACTGTTTCTAGAACTTACATCTAATGGATACCTTAAAAAATATGCTACTACCGGATTTACCGAGGAGATAGTATCCCAAAACGGAGGGGACTTTTTGCTTGGATCTTCCATGGGCTTGGCCCAAGTCTTGCATAAAGCAGACATCAGAAAGAAGGTGATTAATCATGACTGATGGAAATGAGGGAAATGATAGCACTGATGGAAATGAGGGAAATGATAGCACTGAGGGAAATGAGGCAGCCTCCCAGAGATGAGCAGACAATCAGAGTTTTGGGGAAAGACCTCAGGAGTGCCTGAGCCCCTACTGGAGAGTGTCTATGTGGAGTGCTGAGCATCAGGTCAATCAGAAGAGATCTGGCATTGGATCACATAACCCACAATGGGTAGGTGAGGTAGCCATTCCTTCTCAACTGCTATGATGATTTATAAGCACCCCTAGGAACTTATATCATGGTGTAAGGCCTAAAATTAAGGTCCAGTATTATGTGCTACCTTCACCCCTGGTAAAATCAGGAAGGCCTTGAATGCTTAATCACAAGTTCCCCTTTCCACTCTGCTCCCACAGATGAAGTCTTCTAGTCCAGTAACCTTCCATATCAAATGGACCCATGTGCAGTCCCTGCTTGTCCCTAGTAGTGGCTTCAGTTCCTTGCTAGACCACAAAAGCATTCAATTAAACCAATCACATTCTTCTGCAGAAATGAGGGGACATCACACCCTCTTGATACCACACAGCTTGTCTCCCATGGTCGCTGGTTTTTCACTCTGTTCCCAAGTGCAACTCCCCTGGGACTTTGCATTGTACACAGTGTCCTCTTCCCCGGGCTGTGAGTGTACGTGACTAGTAAACTGCTGTTGATCTCACCTGTCCAGTTTAAGTGTCATGTGTTCGGCCATCCCTGTAACCCCAGGACAGCACCCCTCCCTTACCAACAGAGTGAATAGGAGGCAATTAAAACAAAGGGAAATGGGGATTCATTCATCTTGCATTCATTCATTTTAAATCTCAGACTGACCACTTTTAAGCTCTACTTGTGGCTGAATGACATGGAATTAGAAAGTTTAATCTTTTAGCCATCAGCAGGAGAGGCTTGTGAACTTTAGTTCAAAGACAGATAAAGGGAGCACTATATTTTTACATCAAACCATTGTACTGGTACAAAAATCATACCACCGTTTCACATTTTAATGAGAATTAACAAAAGATAGTTGAATATTATTTTATACTGAGAGACTAGATAAAATAATTGGTTTATCCACCGAGTTCAAGGATGGAGTCTGGAGTTGCTCAATAAGGACACGTTCTCACATTCTTCATATGTTCACGTGTTTTCTAACGATTCTCAGTGGGTCATGCCAAGGACGGATCATTCACTTGATACCCATGTGACAGCAATGTATCAAGCACCTACTACCTATAAAGCAAGGTGCAGGAACTGTCCAAGGTACAAAAACGGGTTTGACCTTCCTGCCTGATAGCAGCCCCGTGAGGCAGAGCTCATTATCTAGCTGCTTCTGACCATCCTCTAAACTCCCATGGTACTTTCTACACCCACACCTTTGTATAGATTGTATGGATCTCCTCAAAGCAATGGTACCAGAAAGCAGAATATTCTAATAGAAACATTTCTTTTCAGCCCGAGTCAAGAGCACAGAAGCCCAGTATCCCGTACAACCTCTCCCTGGTTGGCTCCTCTCATATCCGTCCTGCTCTTCTCTGCCACCAATCCACTGGATGATTTGTCGCTTTCCTGCCCTTTCTCTCACCCTCTGGCTCTGGCTTTGTTCACATCGGATTTGTTCAATCCTTGACTGTAGTGCTTATATTTTAAAATTTGTTTTCCATTTATTATGAATGTTTTGACATCTTTAAAGACCTTTCTGGCTAAGGAAGAGACTGCCCCTCTTTGGGCTAGCCGGTTCTTAGAGATAGCAAAGGACTGAGCAGGGAGCACAGCTTTCATATGTGAACCAACCAATCCAAAGCCATGGGCCTTCTCTCTGACCCTTGCATGGGGAAGGCACTATTCCTCTGCTTTCTTCATCCCAGGGCGTAGTCAACAACTAGAGACCATCTCTACCACCCAAAGCCCACTGGAATGATTCAACCCAGCAGCTCTTAAACTCTTCACCCTGCCCTGCCTTGCCTTTCCAGGCTATGGCTCAACACTCTCCTTGTTCCTGACCCACATAGACACTTTCCCATACAGCTGTCATGGCATACATCTGGTTTCTAGCATCTGTGAATATAATAAACTTTGCTTTTCCTGAGTCTTTTCTGTTCTCTTCTTGGGGCTATACCTGACTGACAATTACGGAGAAGAACACAGAACACGGTGTGCTCTCTTATCCTGGCAAGTTTGTGCAGAACTTTGTGACTACCAAGGGCCACAAACAAACACAATTTCTGACAGATCGAGAGCTCCAGACACAGCTTGGTATGCATATGAGGCCTATTACTTAACAGATGCTTGGAGACTAATCAGAAATATAATGTGTTCAGCTGTATATGTGACTGTGAGTCCAAGCTACGGAATCATAGACTATACTAGGCTCTCTAGAGAGACCAGAGTCAAGCTACAGGCACCACTACTGCCCAAATCATTGGCTATTCTTTTCCCCACTTTAGTCCTTTCTCAGTCTAGATCACTGTCCTTCGTAAGACCCATCCCCGTTCTATCAATAGAATGTTTCTGTTTTTTTTTTTAAAGATTTTATTTATTTATTTGAGAGAGAGACAGTGAGAGAGCATGAACGAGGAGAAGGTCAGAGGGAGAAGCAGACTCCCCATGGAGCTGGGTGCCTGATGTGGGACTCGATCCCAGGACTCCGGGATCATGACCTGAGCCAAAGGCAGTCGTCCAACCAACTGAGCCACCCAGGCGTCCCCAATAGAATGTTTCTAATGCTCTGTGAAAAAAGGGGTCTCAAGATGATATCCAATATTTTTAGCACCAGATCCACAGACCCCATATTTTGAAAGATTTTTCCACCAAACAGCCATTAAACATTTCCCCAACTGTAACCCAACACCACATTAGCCTCCAGCCCTGCCTCTGAGCTGCAGGAAGAAATGAAGAAACATGATATAAAGGAAGGACTAGGGCTCTGGAATTGGACACACGGTACAGATGGAAGCTCTGTTGCAACAGGCTGTGTGACCCTGTGCAAGTTACACAACTTTTCTGAGTCTTTATTCCCTCATCTGTAAAAATGGGAAGAACGATTTCTATCCCTCGGAATTGGCACATGGTGGGAATTCAGCCAAAGCAAATGTCTTCTCTCCCTTATCTCAGTGCCGGTTTTAAAAAAAAAAAAAAGAAAGAGGGGCACCTGGGTGGCTCAGTGGGTTAAGCCGCTGCCTTCAGCTCAGGTCATGATCTCGGGGTCCCGGGATCGAGTTCCGCATCGGGCTCTCTGCTCAGCAGGGAGCCTGCTTCCTCCTCTCTCTCTGCCTGCCTCTCTGCCTACTTGTGATCTCTGTCTGTCAAATAAATAAATAAAATCTTTAAAAAAAAAAAAAAGAAAGAAAGAAAGAAAGAAAGAAAAGAAACTTGACCTTTTGTTTACCTGTACAGCATTTGGGCAAAGGTATCTTTTTTACCATGCCTTTTGAAATACTGAAAACAGGTCATGGGGTCCTTTTGCACGTCACTGAGACCCTTATTGGGGAAGCTCGGGGCTGCGTCTTCTGGGAGGGTAGGTCTGATCAGCACAGCTAGCCGGCAGCACCCAAGAAACGGGGAAACCCACTGAAACAAGAGGCCGGCTTGTTGCTTGGGTCAGGGTACAGCTGCCAACCTAATAAAATACCAGAACAGATACATGGAATTCTGCAAATTGTCCTTCCACCCTCCAGCTGCCTTACTGTCAATAAGCAGTCAAGGGTTTCCTAACACAGCACGCCTCCTGTGTGTGAGAGAGCTACCCGGAGCGTGATCTCCGGCAAGCTGGTTCAAATCACAGAGAGCAGGAAATTCACACGGCACATGCTAGAGTTTGTCCTGGGTGCAAGGATATAAAAAAGAAAACAAAAGACAACACAACAACAAAAACACCTGCAAAATAGCCCTGAGGAGGCTCCGGGCAGCAGGTGTGGCTCTTGACTTCTCAGACACTGGGGACCAGGACCATGGTCATAAGCCAGGCCCAGCTCACAGGACGGCTTCTCTGTATCTCAGAAGTCCTCAGATAACCCCGAAGCACACTTTAATGTCTGTGTTTAGAGATACTTAAGCTAGATGAGCATAAAGATAATTTAAAAATGAAGGAAAAACCCACAAAGCTTTGAGGACTGAGAAGCTGGTGTGGCTTTCTTTAGCAATCCCTTTCTGTGCTCCCACTTCTCTGCCTTCGGCTCAGGTCATGATCTCGGGGTCCTGGGATCGCCCTGCATCAGGCTCTCTGCTCAGCAGGGAGCCTGCTTCCCCCTCTCTCTCTGCCTGCTTCTCTGCCTATTTGTGATCTCTGACTTTCAAATAAATACATAAAATCTAAAAAAAAAAAAAAAAAAAAAGATTTAAAGGGACTTTTTATTTTGTTTTGCCTCCTCCATTCCTGAATTACAAAGGAATCCAGACCTTTAAATCTGGAGGTAGCAAACTTTTTCTTAAAGGGTCAGATAGTAAATATTTCAGTTCTGTGGCTCATATGGTCTCTGTTGCAACTACTCAACTGTGTGTGAAAGCAGTCCAAGATAATCTATAAATGAATGGACATAACTGTATTCCCAAAAACTTCATTTAAAGACACCAAGATTTGAATTCTGTACAATTTTCATGTGTCACAAAATAGTACTCTTTTCTTGAAATTTTTTCCCCAACCATTTAAAGATATAAAAGCTATCCTTAGGCCATAGGCCATACAAAAACCAGGCAGGGGTTTATGATAGAAGTTTGTCAAACAGACAAGATCAATTAGAACCATTGTACCATCCAAGCATTTAATTTCACCACAATGATTACTTCATCCGAAATTAAAGATAAGCTCACTTCTCAGGCATTTCTTGCATCAGCTAGTAAATAACTCCTGCGGGTTGGTGGACATGCCCAGAGGTGACAGGCCCTGGGCAATGTGGTTCCAGTGGTCTTGGAGGACAATACCACTTTCCACCAGGAGCATGGTAGAGGGCAGGTTGACAGGGACAGAGTGAACTTTTGTGCTTAAAAACGTGCATCCAACAAAGGTAGTGATCTGAACGGGCATGTGCACCCTGATGTTTACAGCAGCAATGTCCACAATAGCCAAACTACGGAAAGAGCCCAGATGTCCATCAACAGATGAATGGATAAAGAAGACGTGGCGTGCGTGCGCGTGCGCACACACACACACACACACACACAGAGGAATATTATGCAGCCATCAGAAATGAAATCTTGCCATTTGCAACAACATGGATGGAACTAGAGGGTATTATCCTAAGTGAAATAAGTCAATCAGAGAAAGACAATTATCACATAATCTCACTCTCATTCATGGAATTTAAGAAACAACATATGATCTCACTCATATGTGGAATTTAACAAACAAGGAATTTCATAGGGGAAGTGAAAAAAAAAAATGAAACAAGACGAAACCATAGAGGAAGACAAACCAGGAAAGCATGTGATGTAATGAGCACTGGGTATTATTTAAGACTTATGAATCACAGACCTATGCCCCTGCAAAAAATAATACATTATATGCTAATTAATTGAATTTAAATTTTAAAAATAATAAATAAATAAATAAATATAATAAATAAGAAATGTGCATTTATCCTGCTACTAGAGCTGATCTGTGCTACATATTAGCAGGAGCCACTAGGTGATCACAGGGCCACTATCTTGATGACCTTGAGCTATGTCCTTCCTCACTTCCCCCTAGTTTATAGAAACACACTGCTCTCGTTCAGTTCTTCCTTTTCAAATTCTGGAAAAGCCTTCAGTTAACATAAGCAAAAAAGTTCCCTGGGGTCAACAGTCATATTCGCTCAGAGTTGGTGAACTCTGGGGAAGGGTGAGGGAACTTCCCCATACTTCCTGTCTCTTGATTATCTGAGGACTTTTCCTTGTTTGCAGGTTTAGCACTAACATCATCAAGCGGGATGACATTTATCTTTCCGCTTCTCTTTTTCTCCTGTTTCCTGCCTTCTCTCCAGAGTCTATTTTTCTCCCCACACTGCTGTCTGGCATCCATCCTAATTCTGAAGCTTGGGAATCAGATGCATGCAGGTTCTAGTTCCAGTCTGTCACTTACTAACTGTGTGATTCCAGACACATACATACTCTGAAGAGACCCAAAGGAAAAGGCTAGAGGAAATGCCATAAATGAGGAACTCATGGAGATCAACCATCCTGAGTGGTTCCCGCTAAAGTCTTTTGAAAGGGCAGGAGGCAAGATGGGGAGGAGAAAGATATACTGAATCTACTAAAACCAGATGTAGGGCAGAGTCTCCCCTCCATTCCTGCAGGCCGGGCGTGCCAGGATAAAGAAAGCCCCTCAAAGGAATTCCTAGAGGAAGCAGACTAGTTCCCCTGGGAGAACAGTAACAAGCCGAACCCTCATAGCTGGAATCCAAAAAGAACATCCAGGGTATAGTTCTATTTCTTTTCTTTTTCTTTTTTTTTTAAGATTTTTATTTATTTATTTGACAGAAAGAGATCACAAGTAGGCAGAGAGGCAGGCAGAGAAAGAGGAGGAAGCAGGCTCCCTGCTGAGCAAAGAGCCCGATGCGGGACTCGATCCCAGGACCCTGAGATCATGACCCGAGCCGAAGGCAGCGGCCTAACCCACTGAGCCACCCAGGCGCCCCTAGTTCTATTTCTTCATCCTATGTAAATTCTTCACAAATTCTGACTAGGGGTTTGAGAGTCAGAAGGCTAATGAATGGCCCTCCCGACCATCTTTATATCTTACCCACTTGATGAGCTACAGTTCAGAAAGCTGTCAATGAAAAGAAACTGCATTAGTCTAATTTTTTGTTGTTGTTCTGCTGATTTCATTTGAATCCAGAGACCCCCTGATGCTCAGAGTAAAGAAGATGCAGAACAGAAAGAGAAAATAGAGTTCAGTTCAACCCCTATGTTTCCATGCTCTACAGATGCCCATGCTAACGCTGGAAGGCAATTACAAGCCACAGGTAAGAGCGTAGCCTCCTGAGATCCCCTGATTGGCTAAATGCTTACACTGGGAATTAATCAAAGGAAGTTAATTGATTTTGACAATTTAAGAAGAAGCAGAGATGCTCAGGCCTGACTGCTTCCTTTCCCATACAAAACTTATTATTTACCCTAGAAACAGTGTGACGCTCAATGCAAACTAATTTTCTCATCAGTCACAGTTGATTAACCAAAGAGACTTTCTTTTTTGTATGGAGAGTACTTAATATCTACAATTTATTTATTTGAATTTACAAATTTAACTCAGCCAATTCCACGGACTTTGCAAGTGCAGTGAAAATTCTGTTCTTTGAAAACGTAATTAAGGGCTGAAAAAAATAAACAAAACTCTTAGAATCACCTTCTGAAGTCTAAAAAAATATTATTCCCCATAAAACAACCTGAACAGCGACAGCAGTGATTGTTATGCAAACTAACGTATTTAAATCACATTTAATAAAATCAAGACTATCATCATCTGATGAGAACACCTTCTACACAGTCTTTGCAACAGGGTACATTGGGTAGTCACAGTGTTCTAGATCAGGCTATGGCCCCTGACTATTTTAGGCTCATTACTCCATCTTGCCAAGAGTGACCTCCCACGATGGTCACTCAGAGGTACTTGCCCCACACAATTAACTGGACAGGATGCACAACCCACCCTTACCGGATAAGGTGTCTCACTGCGGCATCAAACTGCAAAAATATAACCTCCCTTCGAAGGAGGAGTGCCTGGGACACCTGGGTAGGGTCCTGGGGGCTCTGGAGGTTGTCAATCATTTTCTGCAACTCCTGCAGCTCAGACCCTAGAAGAAAGATGACATTTCAGTTAGTGATGGTGACATGCAGGCTGCGACAGCCAAATGAGCCATCGTTTCACCTCTGAAGCTAACTTTTTCCCTAAATGTATTTCTTTTGTTTGTGAGCATACTAATTATGTTTTGCAAGACCAGCAAAGTTTTGTGTTCTAGAGCCCAAGGTTTGACTTATCTTTCCTTCCTTCCTTCCTTCCTTCCTTCCTCCCTCAATAAGATAAAAATTTGCTTTGCTTTTCAGCAGAATAAGAACATACTGTTGAATGGAAGTTTTATATTTTACAAGGCTGCAGCCTCTAGATTGAAAAAAAAAAACACAAGGAATGGGAAAATGCAAGTCTGAGTAGATCTGTTAGGGGCTTAAGTTATTATAGATTATAAACCAGCATTTATTTCTCCTAGCCATGCCATACAAATCAACCCCTCTGTCACTGGCTCTTCCTGTCACTGGCTTATGGGTTAAAGAAGACTCAAGACCATCCACGACAAGCAAGAAATATGCACTCACTCCTATGTGCACGAGCGTGCACTCACACACACACACACACCCTTCTAGGAGCTTCTCATCATTTTAGGAGTAGGTATGAGAGATCCTAAACTGACTTGTTTCTTGGACCCTTACTGCAAAAGTGGGCTGCATAGAAACAGACTTATATGTGTTTTGAATGGAAATTTAAGTTAAGGGCCTTCTGCGACACTCAGTGCCGGGTTGAGGAAACTGGCCTGGGTCTAGATGGCTGGAGTGGCATTTCTGCTATTGGCCCAGGAGAGGAGCTAGTCAAAATGGGAGAGCACGGCAAGAAAATGATGGCAGGGACGTGGGTAGGCCCACACTTCCAGGGACATTAGAATGATCTGAAAGTTCCTCAATTCCCAGTGAGGACAGTGATGGCCCTCTACTTGACTGCTACGGGAAGAAGATTGTGAAAACTGGTCACTGTGCCTGATATGCAGCCTGAGGCAGAAGAGAGAAATGAGAGAGCTATGAAGTATTTCCAGAGTTTCTCTCTCAATAGCTTGTCTAGACCTGAGCAGGCTGCTACCCTATCTGGTCTGGTACTGGATATCTCCCCACACGCAAGGGAAGCAGAGGAATTGAGGGAATGGGGAAGCTGCCCACGAGAACCTGACCAGAGCAGAACCAGGACTGAGAAGAGTTGCTAATACTTGCACCATATGCTTTGGCTTTAGGAAAAGATGAGCAGCCTAGATTCCATATCCATTTGATGCTTTACGTACAAGAGAAAAATGTTTTTTAGGTACTCGTCCGGCCCCTGAAAAATTGGATCCGATCATCAAAATTTTTATGACTTCTCTATAGATCTGATGGTCATGTTGGACAGGAAAGAAACTTCCACCAGAAGAGGAGTCACATTGGAGTGACTCATACAAGAATTTTAGTGGCAGCTAGGAGGAGGGGTTGTCAGTGAGCCTTACTTGTTCAAGGCCTAGCGTGATGGTCTGTAGGTAAGACATTCTGTGGGCTAAGTAGCAACCGGGGGTGGGGTGGGGGAAGGTTTAGAATCCTCTGCAATGACAATGAAAAAAGAATATGAAGGGACACACAGCCTATAAGGAAAGCTCTGTTAAATGTAAAGTGTGTTTGGGGGCGCCTGGGTGGCTCAGTCGGTTAAGCGGCTGCCTTTGGCTCGGGTCATGACCCCAGGGTCCTGGAATTGAGCCCCGCATCGGGCTCCCTGCTGAGCGGGGGGCCTGCTTTTCCCTCTCTCTCTGCCTGCTGCTGTGCCTACTTGTACTCTCTATCTGTCAAATAAATAAACAAAATCTTAAAAAAAAATGTAAAGTGTATTTGGACAAGGGTTAGAAGGTAGTAAAGACCAACAAGAATCTCTCTCTTGTTCCAGTGGCTGGTGTCAGATAATTTTTCTCTTTTCATTTACATGTGTGTTGTATGTACGTCTTCACACCATCACTGCCCAGAAAAATTGTTCTGTAGCATTATCACCAAAACACAGATGTGGAGGTGGGCACTCCTCTTTCTTTGTTGTTTACAGATTTTAGGATCCTCATTTAGGCTCCCTTTTCTTAGCGACACCAAGTGGCTGCTGGGTGGGAGGGAAGGGGGCAGACAGGGTGAGACAGGAGGCCTCCCTGTGAGGCTGGGGCAGATGGTTGCCATGTAGTTGTGGTGGGAAGCGGGGTGTTGGCAGTAGACCCTCAGCCAGAAAACGTCAGGAAACAAACAAGCCTTTCCCCCAAGAGGGTCCCATTTGGGAAAATAGAGAGAGAGAGAGAATATGGAATCACGATGGGCCTGTCTCCATGTGAATACTCAAGAACCCGTACATGTTGCGCTTAGTTTGCCTCAAGAGTTCCTGAAACCCTAACTTTATATGGATAGTATTTGGGCTTTCACTGGCCTCCTAAACCTTTATAGGGAAATCACAGTGCAAACTCCCACAAGCCGATTACATCCTCTGCTGATCCAAAGGGAGTGACTGGCTTTCAGGGAAGGAGAGGAGTTGTCCCGGGCCCCCAGCGCATGCTCAATGTCAAAGGGCTGCTGCTTCCTCAGTCAAGTGGGAGGACCCAAGCTGAAATGCGGAGCGTCCCCTTGAAGAATATTTTAAAGAATATTCTTCCCCTTGAAGAATATTTTAAAGCACCTAAGCCCACAAAAGTCATTTAATCTAACTCCAGATAGCTTGGCAATAGCTGAGAGGAGTTGGGCAAGGAGGGGAAGAGATCCATCTCCTCTGTTCACCTTACTTCTTCTTCTCCTTGCCTCCTTCTGGGAAGTGGGCCAGGAACTGAGCAACTGAGGCTTTTTTAACAAGATGATTATCTTAGAGCGGGATTTTTTTTTTTTTTTTAGTGCAGTTTGCTCTTTATCTATTTTCAGCAGAGCAGAGTATGCAAAACTTTGCACATTCTCCCTGGAGCACAAATGTTTTCGCTGGCAACATGACAGACGGCATACCTCTAATTGCACACCTTGGAAAGCCTGGGCCCCACATATTTCAATGGTTTCGGTTCAGAAGCGTATAAATAGTAAGAAACCGATTTCCTTTATCCTGAATTCTAGGTCCTCCATAATTTGGCCTCATTCCCTCCTGTTCCTCAGTGTCACATGGTAGGCTCACCATCCTCTGGACTGGCCATGTGCACTCTGGCCTGTTGCCTTTGCCAGTGTCCTTTTCTGGTCTTGCCAAGACCACCCATCCTAGTTTTCTCCCTTGATTCAAGGGAGGGCAAGTACCCCCAGATCACCTTCCCTGAACACTCTGCCCTCCCAGCTGCTGGAGGAGTTCCTATGCAGGGTCCTTCTTGGGGAAGATGGCTCTGGCTCTATCTTGGCATCTTCATGGCTTCCCATCCCATCCTTTCACTCATCCCTATCTAAAGCCCAGTCTCCGCACCCTCCCCCAATCCAGCACCTCCCTTGAGAGTGTCTTAGCTGATCTTCTGAGTAAACCCCTTTTATAACAGTCCTGGAATTAGCAAAAGGTCCTAAGTGTGCTTTGGAACTAGATTCTCTACTTTCTTGATTCTTACAATGAAGCCGTGCTGGTAGTTCTGAAATCTCATTACACAATTCTGTGTAATCTCAAAAAAAAAAAAAAATCTGTGTTTTCTGCTGAGCCAGCCCCAAGCCATCCCCCCCTCTTTTTTTTCCAATTTATTTATTTTCAGAAAAACATTATTCATTATTTTTTCACCACACCCAGTGCTCCATGCAAGCCATGCCCTCTATAATACCCACCACCTGATACCCCAACCTCCCACCCCCCCGCCACTTCAAACCCCTCAGATTGTTTTTCATGCTGCTTCTCCTCAGAAACCAGCATCGACCCTCCTCCAGGATCGCCACTCATACCCTTCCCTACGTCTCCCATCTGAACATTTACAGTTTCCATCAGTGTTCAGTGACACCTTGCACATCTACCAGCAAACAAATCAGGGTCTCCCACAAACACCTTTTCTTTATGCACTGGCCAGAGAGAAATAGATTCAGAGTATCTTACACTCGTTTGAAGAATGCTAGGTTTAAATAAGCATATTATCATTCATTCCATCGGCTCTTCTCATCCTTTAAAATCCTTGGTTACCCTGTTATAATGTATTGTGATTAATTAATATTTACATAACTACTGACATAATTTGGCTGCAAGTCAAGTCATTAAAATAACGAGATCAGTTTCCCTACTTTTGATCAACCCAGCTTACTAAGCGTTTCAGTCTTTAATTTACCTTGTGCATTTATCTTAGAACTTAGTGCTTATTTAGGGTTTATGGATTAGCACTTGGCAGATAAAACTAAAGCCTCAATCATTCTTACTTCAGGACCATGAGGCTACTGTTAGCTAACAGAGACAGTCTGCAAAAAATTCTTGACAATGAATGCTTGGCTCTGACCTTGCCATATTAGCTCACAAAGGCCAGAAAGGGGATGAAAGAAAACTAGTGTATAGTAAGGGCATGTGCATTCTTGTAGAAGCTTTACATAGATTTTAATCCACAGAACATCTCCATGAAACAGGTGTTATCACCCCCATTTTATAGATGGAGAGAGACCCAGAGAATCAAGTGTCCAGCGTCCAGTAACCAAGTGGCAGATACAGGGTAAAAACCCAGGCTGGTCCAGCTCCTGTCTTGCTTTACTTTGTGGTTTAACCTGCAAATGCGGAATTAATTAGTTTGGAGACAGTATATCATAAGGTTTTGCCCTTTGCCCTTCTTCTCACTGTCATTTATGAAAAGAATACTTTAGTTCTGTCTTTCCAAGTATTAAGAGCTTTGTATTAGTTAACTAGGTGGGGGGAATCTTTTCACAATGTATGTGTTTATCAAATCATCACATTGTACACTTTAAATAGCTTCCAATTTTAGTTGCCGATTATATTTCAGTGAAGTTGGAGGAAGAAGAGAGCTTCATAGAATTGGAAGTGAATACCAAAGGTGATTTGAGTCACCTCTAATCACTTACCAATGCCCTCAGTTCCTCCCCAGTCGCCTTTCAGGGGGTTAGCACTTAGAGGAAATTCAAAACATGTTGGACAATTTCCAAGTTGAGCAAAACTGAAAAGGTAGGCCACAATGTCATGGAGAGAGGCTATTAGCTGTAGAGTTAGCTGTAAGGCTTGGAAAGCTTCCTGTGGGTAAAATCAACAGAAAGAAATACATTTTAAGAAGTTTCTAAGAGATGGGAGGGAGACAAACCATAAGAGACTCTTAATCTCACAAAATAAAGTGAGGGTTGCTGGGGGGAGGGGGATGTGGAGAGGGCGGTGGGGTGATGGACATTGGGGAGGGTATGTGCTATGGTGAGTGCAGTGAAGTGTGTAAGCCTGATGATTCACAGACCTGTACCCCTGGGGCTAATAATACATTATATGTTAATAAAAATAACTAATAAAAACAAAAACAAAAACAAACCCAAAAAATTGGGGCACCTGGGTGGCTCAGATGCCTAACGTGGCTCAGTTCATGATCCCAGCATCCTGGGATAGAGCCTTACATCGGGCTCCCTGCTCAGCGGGAAGCCCGCTTCTCCCCTTTCCCACTCCCCCTGCTTGTGTTCCCTCTTGCACTGTGTCTCTCTCTGTCAAATAAATAAATAAAATCTTTAAAAAAAGAGAGAGAGAGAGAATTAAAAAAATACATGAGCACATCAATGAGGGATAATATCTTCAAACAAGAATATTAAACATTTTCACAGTATAATACAGGTTAGTAATTACAGAATAATATCTGAAAAACAGAACACAAACCTACTCCTCAACCAGGTTATATGCCTTTGGACAAGGTATGTCCTAGAGTGAGAGGTTTAAAGCAACGTGTTTCTCTTTGCTTAAAGACACTGGTGACCAGAAACACAGCAAAATGTGTTTGCAGGACCACTGATAGATTACAAGTGTCACAGATAAACTCCTAACAGGAACCCGTATTCAAATACCCCTGCCAAGAGGGAACACCTGTAAGCAAAATGTAGGTATTTATCAACAAAGTTTAAACACACAAATAAAAAAGATCAAACTCTGGACTTTAACTATTAACATTCAAGTGAAGGAAAGTGGAAAATGATGATCCAACTTAAAGAAGGTAGTAATTATCTTTACACTTAATAGTTATAAAATATATACTATATATTTTGAAACATCTAAAATTCTTTAGTGAAAGAAAGGGTAGTTCTATTTTTAATTATTTGAGGAAATTCCATACTGTTTTCCATAATGGCTGCACCAACTTACATTCCCATCCACAGGACACAAAGGTTCTCTTTTCTCCACATCCTTGCCAAGACTTGCTATCTCTTGTCGTTTTGACAATAGCCATCCTAACAGGTGTAGGGTGCTCTCGTATTGCAGTTTTGATTTGCCTCTCTCTGAGGATCAGTGATGTTGAGCCTATTTTCATGTACCTGGTGGCCATCTGGTTGTCTTCTTTGGAAAAATGTCTAATCATGGACCTTTGCCTGTTTTAAAGTCATATTTTATTGTTGTTTTGTAGGAGTTCCTGAGTTCCTTACATATTTCAGGTATTACCCCCTTATCAGATATGTGGTTTGCAAATATTTCTCCCATTCTGTAAGTTGCCTTTTCATTTTGTTGTTTCCTTTGTTGAGCAGAACCTTTTTAGTTTGATAGAGTCGCATTTATTCATTTTTGCTTTTGTTGCCTATTCTTTTCATATTATATCCAAAAAATCATCACCATGACCAATGTCAAGCTTTTCCCACTTTCCTCCAAGAGTTTTGCAGTTTTCAGTGTTACATTTAGTCTCTAATCCACCTCAAATTAATTTTTGTGAGAGGTGAGAGGTAGGGGTCCAGTTTCATTCTTTCATATGTAGAACTACCATATGATCCTCCAGCTCCTGGGTACACACCCAAAGTCAGTATCTCAGAGAGATTATCTACACTTTCATGTCCATTGCAGCATTACTCATAATAGGCAAGTTATGGAAACGATCGAAGTGTCCAGTGGATGGATAAATGGATAAAAAAATGTGAAACACACACACAGAAGGATATTATTCACACATTAAAAAAAGAAAAATCCTGCCATTTAAAAAAGCATGGATGAACCTGGAGGATATCACACTAAGTTAAATAACCAGACAGGAAAAGACATATTGGACAATCTCACTTATATGTTGAATCTAAAACAATAAACAAAATGTTGAAATCATAGAAGAGTAGCTACCAAGGGGTGGGAAATGGATAGGCATTGACCAAAGAGTACGCATTTTCAGTATCGGATGAATAAATTCTGAGGATCTAATGTGTAACATGGTGCCTATAGTTAATAATAACGTATTGCATACTTGGAACTTGCTAGGAGAGTAGGTAAGTGTTCTTACCACATGCAAAAGTAGGTAACTATGTGAAGAGATAGATACGTTAATTAACTGGGGTAATCATTTTACAAGGTACACATATGTTAAATCATGTTACACACTTCAAATATATACAATTTACTGATTAATTAAATTTAGTAAAACTGGGGCAGGGGCAAAGAGGGTAAGAAACCTAGGCTGTTAAACCTAGGTTTTCACTTAACAAAGAACAACCAGAATGTTCCCAATGGCCATTTTTCAGTGCTACACTTGACTTAGAAAATACTTACTTGAGTACTCTGTGTGTTTCTAGATTTACTTTTTCTATGGTTATCAATATGACCCTCTAACAGGAAGTCAGGTACACAGAGCAGCCCCTCAGAGAAACAGGCTGATGGCTACGCCTGCGATCTCCACCTGTCATTAGCTTCAGGGCCTCCGGGTGGGATTTTCCGTGAAGGGTGTGCGAGGAAATCGAGGATTAATAAGGAATGCGGGAGGCTCGGATTAGTGTTCATTAGTGACTGGGGAGAAACAGAACTCGGGGAAATAATGAGGCCCGAGAGAAAGGATTATGAAGCAGGCAAAAATATTGGGAGCGCTGTGCAGACTTCGGGTACTAGATATCCCTGGAAAAAAACAAGAGATGTTCTCTGTGATTGATACGCTTAACCGCGAGACATAACAAAGCCCCAGCCAGTTTTCATTCTGGCCCACGTCAAGAAATACAAACCTCCTCTGGCAGAGTTTTGAACATAACCAGCACTTCAGAAGGATGGGGCAGGAACCATAAATTGAGGAAGACTTTCCCGTCAGCCGACAGCAAACCCCGCGGCCGGGCCTGAAAACTCCTGTATCATTATAAGAAAGTTTGGGTCAGCACAGCATTTCTCTTTAAAAAAACAGACACCCCGATGGGAACGATTTCTAACACGGCCCTGAAGCCACAGCTCCGGGCTGGGGTGACACCCGAGCCGAGCTGGAGCCCGGCGTCCAGGCCTGGGCCCAGGCACGTCTCCCTTGCAGGCGGCTCCCAGGTGGCCTCGGTTATAAATAACTGAGGAGAGGAGCCGGGAGGCTGCATTTAGCCCGGGCTGTGTTGGAGGAAGGAGTGGGTTTGGAGGGCAGGAAAGGTGTGGTGAGAAAGCAGAGAGGACCTGAGTGAGGTGGCTGGCACCGTTCTGGGTGTTCCGTATTTTCTCCCTGAATTCTTGTGTCCTTAGAATGTACCTGTGTTCTTATTTGACAGAGGAGGAGACTGAGGTCCTAGGAGAACTTCGCCTGCCCAGCTCCTAAGAGATGAAGTTGAGACTTACTTTGTTTTATTTTTTTAATTTTTTTTTTTTTTTTTTTTTTTTTTAGAGCACAAACAGGGAGGAGAGGGAGAAGCAGGCTCCCCGTGAGCATGGACCGTGAGGCGGGACTCGATCCCAGGACCTTAGGATCCTGACCTGAGCAGAAGGCAGCTGCCTGAAGCCTTCGAAGCCTGACGTGCATCTCCCTGGGGGCCCTGGGGAGAAACCACCGTCCCAAATTTTACATTCATCGCTGTTAGTTTTTCTTTGTGGTTTTACCATAATTGGATAAAACATGAAAAGATTATTTTGTTGGGTTTTGCCTGTGTTTGACCTTCACGCCAACGGAAGCTCGTGATCTTTCCGGTATACCCACTGGGGGAAGGTGGCATCTTGACCTGGTTTCTATGTCATCTCAGGAATGAGGTGGCCCACTCTAACAGAGGGTGGGGTAAGGGGGGCTGTTTTCCATTTGAATGGATTTGGTGCCTCTAAGTCTAATTGTGTTCATCTGGTGTGAAAATGGTGCTTGTGCAGTTAACAGGTGTGGATTCTGGCATCAGAGGACCCCATTCTGAGACCAACTTCCATCGTCCACAGCTGTGTGGCCTTAGATGCACTACCATCTGAGTCCTTGCATACATAAAGTGGAGATAATGATTCCCAACTCACAGAATTGATGTAAGGAATAATTTTTAAAAAGGGTACCAAGCTTGTGAAAAATCTTTTATAAGTTGTGAGGCGCTCTACAAAGTTTGTTGTTAGAATGCTAAGGTGAGGGTATCTAGCAAAGGGGCCAAAGGTGGGTAGGAGGCAAGGAACCCCTGTGGCCCAGTAGAGAGACCTTGTAGGAACCCTTGGGGTTATTTGTTAACAAGTGGGAACTGAACACACTAACGAGAGGATGTCCTAGAATTGAGGGTTATAGGGCAAGGCCAGAGAAGGGTGCCACCGTAGACCCATCTCGGCTATGCTAGACAAAGCAGGCCTCACAGACACATAGACAGACAGTGGAAGGAGGTGTGTGGTGGGTATGGAACCCCCTAACCCCGCCACACAACAGCCCCTCCCCCTTAAGCCCTCTGCTCTGCTCTTCCCACTCTGTCCCTAGTCCTGGACGGTTGTGTCCACTCTTTTGGCTGCAAAGGCCATCCATTCACCGGTGATACCTGAATCCACCTGTGCGTGCCCGGTCCCCTCCCCAGCTCCCCACTTCCAACTTGCCTCCTGTTGGTTGGTAGGGTTTCAGATCATCTCAGTCAAAGAAGGCAAGAACTGAACTTACCCTCTACCACCCCAATCCTGTGCCTCGTCCTCTGTTAAAACAGCCTCAGTCGCCCAAGCCAGAAATTGGGGAGTCATTTTTAGAGCCTCCCTTCTCTTTTACTCTTCAGGTCCTACTCATCCCACTATTGTTCATACTTGCACCCAGTTTTCTTGCCCAGTTCCCTCATCCCTGGCAAGGACTCCTGGTGGGAGGTCCTCACCTTCTGGGGGGCACTCTGGAAATCACAGGGGTATTTTTTGACTCTTGTTATTGTTTCTGGGTCTCTGGGAGAGATTCAGATGACCCTTTCCACTTACTAAAGTGAAATGTAACTCATTTTAACTGAGGGCTGAATGTTTTCAATATCAGACATTCGGAGTATGAGACTTTTTGAATCATTAAAACTCTACTGGCCTTAAAGCCACCTTTCGAGTCTCAGGGTTTTAATCAGGTAATTTGAGGGGTGGGAACAAAGGATGGTGTTAGTTTGGAGAATTTCCTTTATTTCAGTAACCACAAAGTCAGACTTTCCTGTCCTGGAGCAGATCAAAGCCAGGGTAACCCAGTCTTATCTCTATTGTTCAGTTCACAATGTCCAAAGGTGCCCCAAAGAAACATCAAATATCAACAATAAAAAGTCACGAGGGCCTGCAGCCAAGCACACGAGGTTGCAGGCCGAGGGGCTGGCAGCAACAGCGTGACTGAACCAGTCCTTGGCCTCAGAGAAGCACATACATCCCTCAGGACCCTCTACCAAGTGTTACCCTTTATTTCTCAACCATTCTTTCCTTCCATTTCCACCCAGCCATCTGCTGGGGAAGGACAGAGAGAGTAGCAGAAAGTTCTGGGTCCGAAGCCCACTCCTTGTGGATGGCCCACCAACTCCCTAGCCTGTCAGTTTCTTACCTGCTTGACATCCTCCCCTTTCCCCTTCCTTCCCCTCCAGCCATCCACTCTGGGGCCACATTCCAGACCTTATCATTACCTGGGACCACCTCCCCTCCAAAGACTTAAACCCAAAACCCCCTTTCCCATCTTTTCCTACACAAACCTTTTATTCCAGTTTCCTCACTTCATCTACTCCCAGTAAACCTCCATTATCCCTACAAAATATGCTCCTTGACATCGTCCAGCCCTCTGGTCTCCCCCCTTCATCTGTCAGTTCCATTCTGATTTCCCTCCTTTCCCTGCCCACTCTGGGTCTCGCAGTCAAGCATAGGAACTACTCTCTCACCAGAACCTTCCAGTCTCTGCTTCCTTGTATTCACTCCTTACCTACATAGCAAAACCCCAACTCTGCATCCTTCTAACTATTATGTTTTTGGCTTCTAGCTGCATGTTGCTGGGCACAGCTGGAGGAAATCACACCACTAATTGTACTGATGCAACAACGAGTAAATGGTTTCCAGCCTGAGCTGTGTCACCCTGGGACAACCCTTATTCTTTCCTTTGATCAGCTTTCATGCCCATTTCCTTTTCTAATAATTCCAAGACTTCTTTCAGCCTCATACCAAATTCTTGCCAGCAAATGATGACACAATCTTATTTCATAATTGAATTAAAGGCCGTTGGCTGGAACTTCCCCTACCTCCTGTGGGCCATTTCCCCTACCTCCATCTGCCCCTTCAGTCAAGGTCAAAGGCAGAGGTACACATCTGGGATATGAAATGAAGATGGCCACTGCCCTCAAGGTTCTTACATTTCTGAAGCAACTAGATTTATGCATGATTTATGATAGAAGCATGGTGGAATGGAAGCACAGTTGGCCGTTGAACAACACAAGGGTTCAGGGGTGCTAAACCACCTTGAAGTCAAAAATCTGTGCATAACTCTTGACTGCTCTGAAACTAACTACTAATAGCCTACTGTTGACCAGATACATGGATAGTTGATAAACACATATTTTGTATGCTATATATATTATATACTGAATTCTTATAATAAAGGAAGCTAGAGAAAAGAAAATGTTATTAAGAAAATCATAAGGAAAACACATTTACAGTACTCTACTATATTTATAAAAAAACAAATCCATTTAGGGGCGCCTGGGTGGCTCAGTGGGTTAAAGCCTCTACCTTCGGCTCAGGTCATGATCCCAGGGTCTTGGGATCGAGCCCCGCGTCGGGCTCTCTGCTCAGCAGGGAGCCTGCTTCCTCCTCTCCCTCTCTGCCTGCCTCTCTGCCTACTTGTAATCTCTGTCAAATAAAATAAATAAAATCTTTTTAAAAAAATCCATTTATAAGGGGACCTGTGCATTCAAAACCATGTTGTTCAAGGGTCAACCAGATATGAAAGTGCTGGAAACATCCAGATTAGGGAGCATCAAGACCTGTTGGGAGGTGTCAAAAGGAAGAAATAAGGAAGAAATTCACCACTGAGGCTTACAAGCTGTGATTCAGTATCTCCCTCTCTACATTTTTCCTCTTTAAAACACGACCATTTGTTCCCCATTTAAAGGAATTGTGATAAAATATACATAACATAAAATTTATCATTGGAACTGTCTTTAAGTGTAGAGTTCAATGGCATTAAGTACTTCCACATTGTTGTGCAACTGTCTCCAGAACTTTTATCCATCTTCCAGAATGGAAACTCTGTACCAATTAAATAATAATTGCACCGCCATCTTTTTATTTATCCAAGCCAGAGGCTCTGAGTAACACCCAGCTTCCTCCTTTGCCTTTAGCCTCCCATCAAATCCAGCACCTGGCCAACTGGTTTTACCTCCTACACATCTCCTGTGTGTACAGCTTCAGTAGCTTCCTAAATGAGATTCCCAACCATCAGCTTACTCCCCCTTTGCCTGCTGTGGAAGGACACATGCCAGACTTTTGGATCTTGCTCATGATTCTGTACATTCTCCTCCTCATTGCTCATCCTCACACACCCTGGCTGGGAGCCACTCAAGAGTGCACGTGCTGTCTCACATCTCTGTGTCACTGTACATGCGGGTCTCCCAGCTTGAACTGAAGTTCTTCTCCTGGTGTACCCGAAACACTCACCATCCTCTAAGTCCCAGGTTAAGCATCCCCTTTACCCTGCAGCCTGCCTGGCTCCCCATCCCCACCTCCCCAATCCCGAAGAAAATAATGAACATTTCCTGGAGGGTGTTGCTTTTCATTATTCTTTTATTATATTTTAGTCTTTATCGCAATGTATTATAATTACCTATTTTCCCAGGGCACCTGGGTGGCTCAGCTGGTTAAGCTTCTGCCTTTGGCTCAGGTCATGATCTCAGGGTCCTGAGATTGAGCCCCACATCAGGATCCCTGGTCAGCAGAGACTCTGCTTCTCCCTCTGCCCCTCCCCTCATGCATGCTCTCTCTCTCTCTCACTTGCTCGCTTTCTCTCAAATAAATAAATAAAATCTTTTTTAAAAAAAACTACCTATTTCCCCTTGCCTAAAGGGCAAGGACAATGTCTATCCATTGCAGTACAGCTCTTGGCACCAAGGTTGTCATGTACTGTTGTTTGGGTTGTGCCCTGAGGCAGCCAGCAGTGGCTGAGATGCAGCCTACATTTTACTTGCCAAGCTCTGCACCCTGGCAGGGGGTTACACCTGCCCAGAGGAAGGGGCGCTTTCTTTCAACGCACATAAACACCATATGGGATCGTGGCTCTACCTGTCAAACAGTAAGGGTTTGACTGATGTTCTCACATTAACCCTTCTCTCCCTTCTTCACTCCAGCAGCCGACACCGCTGCTCTTGAAATATGCCCAAGCATCATCCCAGTCTCCAGACTCTAGTCTCCTCTGGAGCCACGAAAAGCAAGGAGGCCTCAAGGGGCATCCTTCTTGGGAGAAGAACTCTCCTTGTCTCCTCTTCTACAGAGATTTGGATTTGGGGATAAGGTTGTCTCTGTTGAAAGTAAATGCAGTACATTACAGCCTTTAAAGGATTAAATAGCACCTTGGAATTTTAAACCTACAGAACTGACAGGGATCTGCTGGTCAAGGGATGGCAAACACAACCAGGGAGGCCACCTTGCCCCTGTCCTTGGCCATGACAGACATTGCCAATCCATTACAACACACTCATAAGCTTGGGATGTCTCAGAATCCTCCATAGGGCATTAATTGTTAGAACTGACATATAAAAGAAAACTTTTTATCTTCAACCTAACCCAACTCCATATTTTAAGAATGATATGAGTGAGGACCTGTCCCTCCCTGACCCTCATCATTCCCCAACTCTGTCCCTTCATCTCTAGCTAAACTCGTTCTGGGGTGAATCCCATCTATCATTTCACGAACACTTCTAGATGGTCCCTTTCCAAGGAAGTCTTTCCTCAGCAGTTCCATTCCTTGGAATCAAACTCTAGACAACCTAGCACTGAAAAATGTTAGCATGTTGAACTTCAGAGAGCTGCTTCAATGTCCTCACTCATCAGATGAAGAGTTGAGGTTCAAAGACTGAAGAGAAGTGATTTGCCTGAGACCTCAGTGCGACTTACAATTGAACTGGGCAAAGTCCAAATATTCTAACTCCAAGACCATGACTCTCTCCCCTCTACCTCCTTGTGGCCAATGTTCATTTTTGTTAATACTCAGTACATGGAATCACAGACTTTTGAGTTTAAAATAATCTTATACTTTTTTTAAAAAAAGATTTTATTTACTTATTTGACAGACAGAGATCACAAGTAGGCAGAGAGGCAGGCAGAGAGAGAGAGGAGGAAGCAGGCTCCCTGCTGAGCAGAGAGCTCGATGCGGGGCTCGATCCCAGGATCCCGGGATCTGCGGGGCTCGATCCCAGGACCCCGGGATCATGACCTGAGCCGAAGGCAGAGGCTTTAACCCACTGAGCCACCCAGGTGCCCCAATCTTATACTTTTTTAAGCTTCCACATAAGACAGAAGTTCCTTTCTCTATTGCTCTGTTCTCTGTGGTGTATTAAAAGGGAAAGGTTGAAATCTGGAGAGTTTAGGAAGTAGGAGATGGGTATAGCCAAAAAATACTGAATCTTTATCAGTCACTGCTTATCTACTTTCTAACTCTATGACTTGGGCTCTGGGTGAGCCCTTACTTTGCTCACACTTCTATTGACCAGAGTCCTGCCATGAAATTATCACACACTGACCAGATGATTTAGGGCTCTAGGCTCATCCCCCTTAAATGATGGTTTCCCTTGATCTTTAGGAAACACAGTCATCTACAATAAATAATACAGGAATAGAGCAAGACCTGCAAGTCAGAGACATTTTTTTTCTTTTTCTTTCTACTTCCTGATCTCCTTATTTGGGTGCTTCAAGTAAAACAGATCAGAAGCAAAAACAGACTTCCTGAATACATTTGATCCTAAGCACAAATTTATTGAATGTGTGGTTAGACTTCTGGAAACTATTTTAAAAATTTGATCCCAAGTATAGATAGGGCTTAATAAATGGTTGACTTGGCTAGTGGGTAGATGAGATAATGAAATTAAGAAGTCAGAGGATTATCCTGTGATGTTTCATAGGAGAGAAAGATACACTTCAGCCTCATTGGGCAACAGGTGTACAGTCAAACCCTTGAGCAAAATAGTCAGTGTACTGAGGTGTATTTGCCCTACCCTTCCTTCAAATGCATTCTTCCATTGGGTCAATGTGGAAGTCGACCCAAGTGGATGCCCTGGCTGAGCTCATGAGACAGACACTAGTCTCCACAAACTGGAGTTTGTGTCAAGGTAGGACTGGTCACTATTTTGGTAGCCAGCTATCAGTCAGTCAAGTGCCTGCAAACTCAAGCTTTTTTCATTCTCCAGATTTCTCTAGCCTGTTCTATCATCCCCATTTTTTTTTTTTTTTAGTGAGCTCTGACTTACCTGTCACCTCCTCTTTTAACTTCTCCCTGAGGCTCTGGGCGACAATTAAACACTCCCTTTTTTGTGTCCTCAAGGAACATTTCACATAACTCTAGCAGATTACCTTCAAAATCTTTGAAGTTACTTTTCTGTTGACAGCGCTTTCCCCTACTGGGCTGAGTCTATTGCCAGAGTCAATGGCTTATTTCCCTTTATAACTCCAGCACATAGCAAAGTGGCTGGTATTAAGTAAGCACTAAATAAATGCTGGCTGAATAACGCATGAATGAGTGAGGGAGTGAATGAGTGGTCTGATACAAAAGGTCTCTCAATTCGCTTTCATCTATCTGTTCTATGGTATTTATTGAGTATTATGATTATATAACACTAAGCTCTGTGCCTTAAGGGGAAGAGTAGGGAGGAAAGTAAGCTCACCATTTTTGCTCCCCCTTGGAGATGGAAGAACTATGTAACACCCCTTCTTTCTCGCTTTCTTTCTCTTTTCTTTTTTTTCTTTTTATTTCTTTTTTAAGGAGATGTGGCTGCTGACTGCATAGGTATGCTAACTCTTCCATCTAGGTAAGTGACTCCAGGCAGGTTGAGTTAAGAACATTTGGAAAACTGGATAAGGCATGATAAGGAAGTATGGAAGCAGCTCTGCTCTTATCACTTAATATCACTCTACATGTATTTTTTTTTTCCTCTGCCAGAGAAATACACAAAGGCAGATTTATTCAAGGCACTGGTGTATCAATGTTGTGTGTGTGTATGTGTGTGTGTGTGTGTGTGTGTGTGTGTTTCTTATTTCTTCTGGTCCCTTAAGTAAAATATTTGAAGTCAGGACAGCTCAAGATCAAGATTACTCATTTGTTTGCTTATTTTAGATGCTGGCTTATGTAAAAGGGTGTGACTGATGGAAATCTCTGGGCTCTCCAGGGGAAAACAAAAACCTGCATAGATTGAAAAAGCAGTGAAACAGCCCATAAACAAAGAACCTCTTCTGGGTTCAAATACAAAGATACTGTTATTCTTAGAGTGTTAGCTCTTTCTTTTGCCCTTCTGAACCAGGAGATCAAGGTCAAATGCAGTAAAGAAAGCAAGATTCCCATACCAAATTTAACATGCCTCTTCCCTCTTCCCTGGGAGGGGTAGGGTATGGAGGTGGAGTAAAAAGATCTAAAGGAAATTACACACCTGGGGTCAGCCTTGAGGCCCTCTTTGGAGTCTCTCAACCCTTTCTTTTCTTGTAGTTGCCCCACCATGAAAAAGGTATCTCTGATGGTAGGGAAATCTTCCAGCAGGGCTCTCAGACTATTGCAGTATGCCATAATCTGACTCCGAAGAGCATACTGAGACATACGGCAGTTGAACCTGAAAGTCAGAAGAGATGATGTCCATAAAGTCAATCGAAGTTATTCCATCTTTCTCAGAAGAATCTACTTCCCTAAAAGATCTTTCAAAGATAACAGAGGACCTCATCAAGAAGAAAGTTCTATCTGGTTCATGTTGCTATTGCCTGAAAGCAGAGGCATGAACCTCTTCAAAGCATCTCCCATCCTTCATTTCTGATACATGTCAGAGGATAGTTTGGTTTGGTTTTATCCCATAGAATTGTGTTTATTAAAAAACAAACCACCTAGTGATCCGAAGGGGCACGTGCACCCCAATGTTTATAGCAGCAATGTCCACAATTGCCAAACTGTGGAAAGAGCCTGGTGTCCATTAGCAGATGAATGGATAAAGAAGATGTGGTATATATACGCCAGGGAATACTATGCAGCCATCAAAAATGAAATCTTGCCATTTGCAATGCTATGGATGGAACTAGAGGGCATTATGCTAAGTTAAATAAGTCAATCAGAGAAAGATAATTATCATGTGATCTTACTGATGTGTGGAATTTAAGAAACAAAACAGAGGACCACAGGGGAAGGGAGGGAAAAATAAAACTAGATGGAATCAGAGAGGGAGACAAACCACAAGAGACTTTCTTTTTTAAAAATATTTTATTGATTTATTTTAGAGAGAGTGTGAGAGAGAGAATGAGAGAGCACACAGAGGGAGAAGCAGGCTCTCCACTGAGCAGGGAGCCCTATGCAGGACCCCATTCCAGGACCCTGGGATCATGACCTGAGCCAAAGGTCAACGCTTAACTGACTGAGCCACTCAGGTCCCCTCCCCTCCCCCTATAAGAGACTCTTAATCATAGGAAACAAACTGAGGGTTTGCTGGAGAGGTGGGGGTGGGGGATGGGGTAACTGGGTGATGGACATTAAGGGGGGCATGTGATGAAATGAGCACTGGGTATTATATAAGACTGATGAATCACTGAACTCTACCTCTGAAACTAGTACTACATGTTAATTAATTTAATTTAAATTAAAATACATAAATAAATGTTCAGTAGGAAAAAAAAATCAATTGAAAAATTAAGAAAACCACCTGACTCATTGTCTGGATTTCTACAAAACACAGCAGTTCATTGAATTCAGGGTCAGAGAAATCAGCATATGTTGTTTACATACACCATACTTACTTCTGACAATATTCAACTATAACATCTCTCTTGACTTTACCAACTTCATCCTATAATAAGAGAGAATGACAGTTCTTCTATTAGATGGTTGGCTATAAAAACTCTCCAGCCTAGTACATGTGTACAAACATATAGCAAACTTTAAGTAGGAAAGGGCCACACAGTTGAGATATTCTCTCTGAAGGCCAACTTGTTGAGAAATACTCCTCCACGGTTCTCTCCCACTCCTGCATCCTTATTGAGTAGCCAAGAATGCATGGCTCTAACCACTCTTTACCTGGGCCATTTCTCATGGTTCTGTTTACAAAAAGCAACACTGAAGGATGGGTAATTCTCCCTCCAGGAAAAATGGCAAGCTTGCTATAAAAAGTGGAGGCTTCCTCAAACTCAGTGTCATTCGACTGGGACAAAAACCCACTGCACACATCTGGTCTTCTCCATGTAGCCCCCTTGAGACTTGGGGGGCAAAGAGAACTGATACAAACATAAAGGTCATGTCACCTGCTCTGCTGTGAGTCATAAAGTTCTTTGTCTCTGATCTAGGAGTCTTGTCTTTGAATCTGATGGCATTGGATAATCCTGAAAATCAGTTAATGAACTATAAAATTTTTCACTTGGTCAGTACTTTTTGAATATAGTAGTAAAAAAAGGTAATTGAATATTTCAATTACTTATTATAAGGAGTCCTTTACCTCCATTATTGCTCAGCGGTAGTCTAGAAGTCTGGCCCCCTCACATCCCATTTGTAGAACTGGTTTTGGGAAATTTAAGTCTTTCCTTTTTAGTCACAGAGAGCAAAAAAACTTAGAGATTGTAAACCTGTGATTTCTCTCCCAAATAACAATGTGTTAGTCTAATGACTTTCTCCTCAAAAAAATAATGAATCCATATTCACAAAATATAGCAATACTTTGAACTGATTAGAGGTTTGAATTTTATATTTCCCAACAGATTAGGCTATCATAAAACCCTTAAATAGAAACATGTCACTAATATCTGGAAAATCAGCTAACACAAGAATTAGATAGTGAGAGCCCTTACTCACATTATCTAAACCCCCTGAACATCTGTGGGTCACTCGAGAGTGGGCTAATGTTCCAGAGCAGGTGCTGAAACTAGTTCCATTTCGAAAGTGACAAAATAAAATGTGGTCTTGGAAAAAAATGTGCATATTTTTAAAACTCAACTACAATTAGCTCGAATTACTTCCTTTCTATTTCTTATTGAATTCCCTTTTACAGTTATTTAAATTTTCAACAGTCCTATCCAAATAGGCTGAAAGCAAGAGATTACAAGTTAAGAATTTTTATTGGCTCAAATGTAAAAGATAACGAGAGCTTCAGGGAGCCCTTCTCACTAAACTCACAAGGCTCTTCATTCTGTCGGCCATGGTTTGTTTCCTGAGGAGGAAGGCGTTCAGCATCATGTCCCGCAGGCCCACCTTTTCTAGTTGAATGGACACAAAAGCCTCTGGAGCCCTGACAAGTGAACAGAGACATCTCAGCCCAAGGCAGGAAGTAAGTGGACATAGAATAAGAAGACTACACAGAAGCTCCCTGGAGGACAGGAAACCTAGGGCTGAGTACTGGGCGTTGCAAAAGGAGAACAGAGGTCTGTCTCCATGGTTCTCATCTTCTTCATATTTGATTCTATTCACTGGGGATGGTGATGTGTCACCACCCTTCTTGGGGCCCCCATGTGCCTGGAGCATGTATCAGCAGTCCCTCTTCTGCCCCAACTTCATAGCCTAGCTCAGTGTTTATACTACCCAGGTCCCTTTGTGCCCTCCTGGCTTCTACTGCAGGGGTTTCTAGATTGTAGTGGCCTCTCAAGTGTCCTCTTGGCTAGACATATTGGTCTTACATCTTTCATCCATATGTTGGGAGTGGGAACTTAGGGTATTCAAACTCTGGTCATATGTCAGATTAATGATATCTTGGGTAGTAGAGTAGTTTTGCTTGTGTGTTTGTTTTTTTCCATTTTAAATTAGCCAGAATTAAATTAAACTGTTACAGGAAATACTCAAGATATTTATTATAGAATACAAATATCTCTCTTTTTCTGTCATGGTAGAAAGAGATCGGGACATCATAGGACATTCTTGATTTACAGCCATCTCTCGGCAGAGGTTGTAGCTCTCCGATAAGGCATCACCTTATTATCCTAAGCATTGGTAAAATCCTTGTTGGAAGAGTGAGGGTAATTCTGTGCTTTTCAGTTTGAGATAAACATGGAAGACTTGGAGAGGCCCATATTCTTCTTTCTTATGTTCTGTCTGTTGGGTTTGAAAAATATAGAGAGAGGGAAGACAAAGGGGAGACAAAGAGAAGGGAGAAGGGAGGAGAAAAGGGGCTGAAATAGCGAACCAGTGACTCTCCATAGACCGTATACTGGAAGGAGTTGAGCCTTCTCAGTGTTTATACAAAGTCTTCATATGACATCTTAAAAATTAAACACATGCTGGTCACTTTGGGAATTTAGGCATCCTTTAATCCCCTAACACTACATTATTGATTGACTTAAAGAAGACACCTTTGTTATTTTTAAACAAACCTCTAGGGTAGTACCTTTTGGTAGCCTGGACTCTTTCTGAAGGGTGAGTAAGGGTGTCTGGAACTTTTGGAGTTGGGGCTACCGGTGCATTCTCTATGTCATTCACAATTCTGGAATTTCTTCTTCTGGCTGGACCCATTCCACCATGATTTCTCAGATCTGAACTTATTTCCTAAAATGTTTTAAACCAAAGTGAATTAAGTTTCTTGGATTTGTAAGTCCTGTAGTATTGACCTCAAAATGCCCCAGACACGGGGTAGGGATGGGTTGGAGTGGAAGAGAGAGACGAGAAGCAAAACAGTGGGGAGGAGAGGAGAGAGTACAAGAGGGAAGGGAAGAGAGTATTTGCACAACGTAGGGGTGAGGCAGTAGCGTAACAATTTCTAGAATAAAGTGCAGTAGTCTAAACTGCCCTGAAAAAAAATTCTCCATTCTACAAGATAGCTAGTTGGAGGCTCTGTATGGAGTGGCCTCTCAAGAAATACTGTTGATGGACTTCAAGGCTGCAAGATCTGAAAAACTGGGGCAGGGTGCCCACTGTGGTTCAGCCTAAGCAAATGGCGACAGGCTCCATATGCTGTCCTGAACAATGTAATGACAAAGGGAGGGGAAAAGAGGGTGTAGAAGAAAAACTTTCTATCGTGTTTTGTTGTGGCAGCCTAGGTGGACTGATACAGGAGCAATAAATGCACACTGTTTCTATCCTTCCGTCACCATCTCACTCCTTAACTCGGACAGCCTTGCTTTCAAGCTAGTCTTGCTTTCAACCCCATTAGAACTGCTCTGCCAGGCAACAATGAGCTTTTGAGAATGTCAAATGGCCTCATTCTAATCCCTGCTCTTCCGGTTCTTCCCTCTACATTTATCTATCTATCTATCTATCTATCAACTTTCAACTTTTTTCTTTTTTCCTCTTCTTTTAAAAACAATAGCTTTACTGAGCTATAACTGACATTTAATAACCAGCACATATTTTAGTTTTGGCATATGTATACAACTATATAAATCTGCAATCAGAATAATGACCATCCCATCCACCCACCCCCCCTTCTCAAGCAACCACTGTTCTCTGCTTTCTCCAACTATAGATTAGAATGAATTTCCTAGAATTTTATATAAATGGAGTCATGCAGTAGGTACTCTTTTTTTGTATGGTTTCATCCATATTGCTGTATCTCACTAACTCATTTGTTTATATTGCTGAGTAGTATTCCATTATATGGATACACCACAAGTTGTTTATCTGTTCACTTGATGAAGGACATTTGGGTTCTTTCCAGGTCTTGGCTATTTTAAATAAAGCTGCTATAAACATCTGCGTATGTTTTCATATGAACATGTGTTTTCATTTCTCTTGGGTAAATACCCAGGAGTGGAATGGCTGGATTATATGGTAAGTGTATGTTTGCGTTTTTAAGAAACTGTCAAAATGCCTTGCAAGGTGATTGACCACTTTGCATTCCCTTCAGCAGTGTATGAGAGTTCCGTATCTTCCACATCCCTGCCAACACTCAAAATGGTCAGTCTTTTTAATTTTAACCATTCTAATGGGTGTGAAGTAGTTTCTCACTAGGGTTTTAATTTGCATTTTCCTAACAACTCTAATTTCTCTAATAACTAAAAAGGTGTTAAACACCTTTTTATGTGCTTATTTACCATCTGTACATCTTCTTTGGTGACTCATTTCTTCCTGAAACTCTCTTCTCCTTTGGCTTTGGTAGCAGTATTCAATTTTGTTCTCTCCCTGTCTCTTATCTCTTTCCTTTTCTCCTCCCTTCCCTCATTTCTTCTTGTTTCCTTTCCTTGTCTCCATCATTTACTCCTCCTTATTATATCATCAGTCCTCTTCTTGTCCCACCCTTGTAGGAGAGCAATATAAACACACACACACACACACACACACACAGTCACACAGTATTTCCATCTATTCACATACATTACTACATGTTCATATATTACTATACATATTCACATATTCATTCATATATATAGCCCTAATGTCTTCCTATTCCTGCTCTTGCTCCAATGCAGTGACTTTAAACATTTGTTTTTTGAATGGATCTTAGGAACTTATAATACTTTCACTCTCCATTTCAATAAGAATAACCTCACTTATATCTATTTTATATATTAGTATTCTTTATAAGATTAAAGGCATTGAATATAGAATTCCTTATGTCAACCATGTATGAAAATCACCAGTTGTGGTCAAGCTGGGCTCTTCATTTTCGGTAGGACCCATCTGCCCTTTCTTGTTCCCAAGCACGAGTTATCTGAGGGCTCTTCTCCCTGCCTGTCAAAAAGCTCATCCTTCAGGTTTTCCTAAATGCCCACTCTCTGTGCTGCTCTTCCTGGGTCCCCAGATGTGACCTTTCTTTTTCCTTAAATTCCTTCTATAGCTTGTTGAACCTCTTTTATGACTTGTGCTTAAACCACTTGTGAGCCTGTCCCCCTTCTATACACTGGTCTCTAAATTCCTCAGGAGCATGAACTGTGCCTCAGTATAATCTGATGAGCGTAACTTATAGGAGGGACTGAATTAAGGTTTTGGGGATTGAGATTTTTTAAAAAATCAATATAACTTACTCTATCCTTATTTTCTACTTCAGCATTTAATTTTTATGGGAGTTACTATCTGGCAGTAGAAGTGAGGAATGAGTATTCTTGAGAATTCTATTCAAATTCTCCTATTAACATGAAGAATAGAAATAGATAAATAGAGGTTGGCAAATCTGATAAGGGTTAAATATAGTGAGCTGCATAGAATCTATAAGACTTAATGTTAAAAGACCACCTGGAGAGTTGATTTCCTAAAACCATGATTAATTTTACTGGTGAACATACATGCACATGAGAACTAGACTGTTGTTTAAAAAAGTGGGGAAAATCCTTATGAACTGATGTGGAGTGATTTCTAGGATATACTGCTTAGTGAAAAAACAAAGTCCCAAAGAGTATATGTAAATAAAATTCAAAACTCTTTCATGATAAAATCATTCAACACACTAAGAATAGAGAGAAATGTCCTCAGCCTATAAAAGGCATCTCAGAAAAACCCATAATTAACATCATAATTAGTGGTAAAAATTTAAAAGCTTTCTCCCAAGATCAGGAATAAGATAGTAATACCCACTCTTGCCATTTCTATTTAGCTTTTTACTGGATGGTCTAGTTATGGCAATTAGACAAGGGAATGAAAGAAAAGGCATCTATATTGGAAAGGAAGAAGTGAAGTTATTTCTATTTGCAGATAACATGATCTTGTGCATAAAAAGTCCTAAGGAGGAATGCCTGGGTGGCTCAGTCAGTTAAGCATCTGCCCTCAGCTCAGTTCATGATCTCAGGATCCTGGGATTGAGCCCTGTGTCAGGCTCCCTGCTTAGTTGGGAGTCTGCTTCTACCTCTACCTCTGCCCCTTCCCCTACTACTTGCGCTCTCTCTCTCTCTCAAATAAATAAAGTATTTTATTTTTTAAAAGATTTTTATTTATTTATTTTGAGAGAAAGAGAGAGAGCGAGAGAGAGAGAGAGAAAGAGCATGAGAGGGTAGGTCAGAGGGAGAAGCAGACTCCCCATGGAGCTGGGAGCCTGATGTGCAACTCGATCCCAGGACTCTGGGACCATGACCCGAGCTGAAGGCAGTTGCTTAACCAACTGAGCCACCCAAGCACCCAAATAAAGTCTTTTTTTAAAAATCCCAAGAAATACATACATACATACATACAAGTAAACTATTAAAACTAATAAACTAGTTTAGTCAGGATACAAGATCAGTACATAAAAACAAATGGCATTTCTATATATTAGCAATAAACATTCTGAAAATGAAATTAAGAAAAAAATTCCATTTATAATAATAGAATAAAAATAAATTTTTTGGAATTAATTTAACAAAAGAAGTACAGAACTTGTACACTGACAACTACAAAATACTGTTGAAAGAAATTAAAGACATAAATAGAAAGACATCCGTGTACGTGGATCAGAAGACTTAAGACGGCAATAGTATTCAAACTCATCTATAGATTCAATCCAATCCCTGTCAAAGTCTCAAATGTTTGTGTGTGTGTGTGTGTGCAGAAATTGACAAGCTGATCCTAAAATTCATACAAAGATTCAAGGGTCTCAAAATAGCTAAAGCCATCCTGAAAAAGGAGAACAAAGTTGGAGGACTCACATTTCTCAATTTCAAAACTTAATACAACTTACAGTAATCAAAACAGCAGGGGTAGTAACATAAAAATAGACATATAGAACAATGGACTAGAATTCAGTGTCCAGAAATACACTCTTACATTTATGGTCAATTGATTTTTGACAAAGGTGTCAAGATAACTCAATGGCGAAAGATGAGTTTTTTCAACAAATGGTGCTGGGACAACACACCATGTGCCAAAGAATGAGGTTAGACCCTTTCCTCACACTATGTACAAAAATTAACCATAAATGGACTTAGACCTAAATGCAAGACCTAAGCTCTCAGAAGAAAACAGAGGAGTAGACCTTTGTGACTTTGGATTCAGGAACAATTTCTTAAATATGACACCAAAAGAATAAATGACAAAAGAAAGACTGGATGAATGGAACTCATCAAAATGAAAAAGTTCTGCTTCAAAGGATACCATCAAGAAAATGAGAAGATGGCCCTCAGAATGGGAGAAAATATTTGCAAATCATATACTTGGTAAGTATACATATACTGATACTTGTATTCAGAATACATAAATAACTTATAATTCAATAATGAAAAGACAAATTTTATTTTATATAAAAAGGAAAGAACTTAAAAAAAAAGGAAAGAACTTGAATAGAAATTTCTCTAATGAAGACATATAACTGGCCAATAAGCACATGAAAAGATGTTCAATGTCATTAGTAATTAGAGAATGCAAATTAAAACCACAATAAGATACCATTTTACTCCCAATAGGAGGGCTAAAATAAAAAAAGAGAGACATTAATAAGGGTTAACAAAACTCAAAACATATGTTCTTGTAAAAACATACACACAAATGCTCACAGTAGCCTTATTCATAATGGCCAAAAAGTAACAGAACCCAATATCTGTCAGCTGATGAATGGATAAATAAAATGTGATCTCTCTATATAATGAAATGTTACTTATCAGTAAAAAGGAACGAAGTCCTGATTCTACATTCTACAACATGGATAAAACTTGAAAACATGCTAAGTGAAAAAAATCCAGATTCAAAAGACTGTATGTTGAATGATTCCATTTATGTGAAATGTTCAGAATAGGAAAATCTATAGAGCCAGAAAGTAGATTACTGTTTGCTGCGGGCTGAGGGAAGAGGGTGGAATGGGAAGTGACTACTAATGGGTACAGGATTTCTTTTGAATGTGATAAAAAAATGATCTGGAGGGGCGCCTGGGTGGCTCAGTGGGTTAAGCCGCTGCCTTTGGCTCAGGTCATGATCTCAGAGTCCGGGGATCGAGTCCCGCATCGGGCTCTCTGCTCAGCAGGGAGCCTGCTTCCCTCTCTCTCTCTCTGCCTGCCTCTCTGCCTACTTGTGATTTCTCTCTGTCAAATAAATAAATAAAATCTTTAAAAAAAATGATCTGGAATTAGATAGTGATGAAGGTCATGAAATCTAGTGAATTATATATTTTAAAGGGGTAAATTTTATGTTATGTAAATTAGATCTCAATAACAACCACAGAAATCGGGGGGAAAAGGGTTATACATTGTGTCTTACCTTTTGTAGAAAAAAGAAGGGACAAATGTCTCCATTTACTTTTGCAAAAAGCAATGCAGGAAGAAGAAAACAGAAAACAATAAGGTCAGTTATCTACAAAGGGTCGAGGTGGAGGAACAAGATGTTTTCTGCTGCATGATTCTAGCTAGCCAATATTACAGAGTAACACACAAAGAAAAAATTGTTAGCAAATCACTAAAAATTAAGAGACTCAGTAAGGATTTGGTCATGTGTTGATTTCAAATTAGGAAAGAAGGAAAGGAGGGGAGGAGGGAAGGAAAGGAGATAAAATGATAGAAAAGAAGGAAGAAAGAGAAGGAAGGAAGGGGAGGAGGCGGAGAAGGGAAGAAGGGAGGAGAGAGGGGGAAGGCTAAGGGGAAGAAGGGGTGGAAGGGGTACCCTGGCATCTGCTGTCATAGTGGTAGCATGTCTCAGGTTTCTCTAGATAGGCTGACCTTTGCATCAGCAGGACAGCCCCACCGGGCCATGGGATAGGAGGATGCCTGCTGGACAGCCACCATCAAGGCATTTTTCTGAGCTGCTTGGCATGCAAGGGTCACTTGCATATTTTCCACTCCTGAATGGGATAAGAGCTAAAGGAAGAAAATGTGAAAGGTATTAGGAATTTCTGCCATAAAGAAACAGATGAAGTAGAGGATTTGAGATGACCACTTATTTAACACGTAAACATAGGAATCAAACTGCACGGTGAGCTGAGATCCTTGCTCCTTCTCGGCCAAAGGACTCAATTTGGTCTCTCTCTAAGCACCATTTCATCCCAGGAAGGCACCCTCCTGGCCCGATTTGCCCTGTAGCTGGACACCATCAGGTTTCTAGTCAGAAAAGGATGAGTAGGCTCCGATGAACTAGCATACGTGCCCAGTGGCAGCCTTTTAAAAACCGCCAAGATTAGATTAACGTTTAGAAAATCCACACACAGGCGTGCCTTGGTGACTCGGTCAGTTAAACATCGGACTTTGGCTCAGGCCATGATCTTGGGGTCCTGGGATTGAGTCCCGAAGTGGGCTCCACACTCAGCAGGGAGTCTGCTTGTCCCTCTCCCTCTGTCCTTCCCCCACCCCCACTCATGCTTTCTCTGACTGTCTCTCAAATAAATAAAATCTTTTCAAAAAATTCAAAAAGTGAAAAATACACAAATACAAACCTACACATACATGCACAGGAGCAAAGAAATTCATTTAAATGGAAGGGGTAAAATAACAGTACCAAATTTAAGAAGATCAGATAAAAGCTCCAATAACAGGTGCATATTTTAAAAACCTGGCACAAAGATGGTTCACAACATGTGCTTACTTTTAAAACCTAACAGAAGTTATTGCAAGCGGTGGTGCAGGCTCTAGAGTTCAAATCAGACCAATATGCACAACAAATAAGACAAGGTGATCATCATTATTTATGAGCTGGAAACTTTTTTTCTACATGGGATCCAAACATATGAATTAAATATGATTTTTAAAGAAATACATAAGCAAATTGCTTAATTTTACTTTAGTTTTCTTTAAAAAAATAATTTACCTTAAGGATGGCTTCCTTTGTATAAAAGCTGAACTTGCCAACCTGGTTCTCATCCACCTCAGAGATGGCTAAGACAAGGGTAGCAGGAGCATATCTGCAAGAAGAAACATGACATTGTTCTGTTGCTCTGTGCCATCAGTCAAGAGATGCCCTTTCTGATGGGACCAAATCGTATGCAATCAGCTCTGAGACATCCACAATAATACCAACTACAGATATTATACAACACTTGATATTTCTGCCCAAAGACTGAAGGGCTCTGGGGTCTTTTCAATCCTTATGGGACTTGATCTCCCTGCGGTTTCCTTGTGGTGACCACGGACTCCAAATTCTTTTCTCTTGATCCCAATTCTACTGTTTTATCCTGTTTCTCTTTGTACCTTCGACCTCATGTCCTCAGGCTCTTCACTAACTTAAGCCCTTTGTCCACTCCCTAAAAGCTGTCCAGTTCTTGCTCTCTTCCATTGCCTCAATAATTTTCTAAATGTTCTTTGCAACCATGTTTACGTCTTGGGATATGGTCCTTTGTCCATACCTATGAGATTTGGTCAAGTAATTGCTATCTATGAATCTTGGTTTTTTCATTTGTAAATGGGAGATATCACCTATCTCATAGGGTTAAGGCAAATATTAAATGGGATAATATGCATGAACATGATTTTTAAAATGTAAGCTACTATGCTCATGTTTGATATATGTTGTTGTTATAACAGCACTCCAAAGTGGCAACTTTAAGGAATTAACATACTTAAAATAAATGCAAACTCAAGAGACAAGATCCTTGGATGCATAAAGCTTCCCCTGGTAACTCAGAAGGCTCCCAGATCTTGTAGGAGTGTTGGGTCATTGTTGGGAGAACCAATCATAGCTTGACCAGGTCACAGATGATTTGGGCACTTTGTGCTGATTGGTTGATTCCAGTTGAACAAAAATATGCCCTATTTCACAACAGTGTAGAAGTCCAGCTCCAGTAGGAGGCCCTTGAAGAGCCAGAGAATAGCTTGGCTCCAGGATGGAGACCTAGTTAGCCTCATCTGAGGCCCAATCACCCTTCCTGCCTTCTGTGAGACATGTCTATATCCTCATGATAAATTCTCTTTTTGGTTTAGCTAGTGCGACAGGTTAGATTAGGAAATATTTTGCCTCCGGGGGACATTTGGAAAGTCTGGAGACATCTGAGATTGTTATAGTGGGGAAGAAGATGTGTTACTGGCATTTAGGAGTTAGTGATCAGGGGTCCTGATAAACCACTTCTGCTGCACAGGATAACCCCCTCTAAGAAAGAGTTATTCAACCCCAAATCTCAATAATACCGAGGTTGAGAAATTCTATTCATATTCTATCATTCTAACCTTCTCCATTTCAGCTCATGGTCTTTTTGGAAAAGAGAGGAGTCCTTTAACGTATTAACACATCAAAGTTACATTTTGAGCACTAAGCCACACTAGCAAAACAAAGGTGACTTTTCCCCCTTGGAGTCATCTTTGCTTTCCTTGGGCTGGGGCCAGTACCAGGAATCTCCAGGGACAGAGCTTGGACCCTCAGGGGAAGGACAGACTAGAAGAAAAGGAGAGAATAGGGAGACAAAGGTTTCTTCTCAGCACACATCAAAGGCTGACTCTGCCCAGAGGAAAAGGATTCTTTTCCCAACTAAGTAGATTCATGATCTGCTACTAGCCAGAGTGTTTTCTTTCCAGCAACGGGCAAAACCTATGGGGCATGAAGAAGTTTCACTGCTTTGAGTCCGCTTCTGCTGCTGGCCAACGAAAGAGTCGGACTGAGATATTGCCATGCATGTTAGATTCGTACATGATATTAGAGTTTCAAGGAAACAGCTTCTCAAAAAATTTGACTGACTTCTTCCTCATTCCAGGGAAAGTGAGAAGCGATCTGGACTTCTGGTCCATGCTTCTTGCCCCATGAGACAAACCCTCCCACCCCCTTATACCCAGAAGCAACATGGTCAACCTGGGCAGTGGCTGAGCCTGTGATTCTATCTTACTTGAGCTCTCTGATCCAATTCTTCCATTAATCAGTGTTTTTCAATTCGATTATCCCCTTGCACTGAGATCTCCCCCGACCCTTAGTAAAGAAAAAAAAGAAAGAAAAAGAAAAAAGAAATGGCATCATGATAGATGGAATATAAGAGAGGGAATTTGGAAATAAAATTGTATTTGTGTGCCAGTGGTAACAGAAATTATTTTTCACTGGCCGTTCATTCTACCACTACATTATTTTCACTTTGACCTTTTCAAGGCTCACCTGTCCACTTGATCACTGTCCTCCAGCAGAGAGGTGATAAAGACAGGAGGCGGGTGGTCCACTTTGTCTTTGAGTGATGCAAATTCAAAGTGAATGGGCCTCAGATACAAATGGAACTCTTCAAAACCCATCTCCCACGCCAGTTCCTTGTAGAGACTAAGAGGGGGGGGAGCAGTTAGATAAAGAACCAAGAGCATTTGCTATTATTTTCCACTAAAAGAAAAGTAAGTGGTAAGAAAACCCAAAAAATCTGAATAAGCACAAAAGTAAAAGTCAAAACAAGAGTAAGCCAAGTCCAGTATAAAGTGAATGAGTCATAAAGGTCTTGCATCCACTTTATGCTATGACGGACAGTTAAATATAGTAGTTAACGTGGGAGGAGATATGCTTGGGCACTTCCTCAACTCTCATTTCCTGCAAGCTGGCTTCTGTCTTCAGAGTGCTCATGGGGTCACCCATACTGCTTTCAATACAAGGCTCACTATTTTCTCTCAGAACTCTTTACAGCTGGTAACTGTCCTCTCTTTTGAGGAACATCTTTGTTCTCTTGGATCCAGGGTCTCTACACTCCTACGTCATGACTACTATCACTCAGTCTTCATTGGCTTCTCTTCTTCCTCTTTTATTTTCAAATCCTAGTATTTCCTGGGGTTTTAAAACCTGGTCCTCTTCTCATCTTTTCTGTCCCCTCCTTGGGGAGTTCGTCTTCCAACCCTGAGCCCTAATGATCAGCCCCTAGTATAAGAACTTGTGAGCCTACCTCTGTCATGTCCTCTGTCTGAGCTCTGCTCCCACATTTACATGGCTTGCAGCAAGGCCCTGTTCAGATGCCCCTCTGGCCGTTCAGCCTTAAGAGTCTAGAATGTCTCCCCACCCCCCAACATTCTAACCCATATTCTAACACATTTCTCCATTTTGAAAAGTTGGTACATTAAGGCTGAATTCAAAGGGCACCTTTATTAGTTTGCTAGGCTCCTGTGACAAAGTACCATAAACCGAGATTTGTCTCACAGTTCTGGAGGCTAGAAGTCTGGGATCAAGGTGTTGGTAGGGTTGTTTCCTTCTGAGGGCCATGAGGGAAGGATCTGTTCCAAGCCTCTCTCCTTGGCTTACACATGGCCGTCTTCTGCTTGTGTCTTCCCATCATCTTCCTTCTTTGTAGGTCTGTTTCCAAGTTTCCTCCTCTTATAAGAACACCAGTCATATCGGAAGAGGGCCCACCCTAATCATTTCATTTTAACTCGATTCCCTCTGTAAAGACCCTACCTTCAAATGAGGTGACATTCTGAGGCACTGGGGATTAGGACTTGAACACACGAACCTGCCAGGGGACACAGTTCATCCCTCAACAGTGCCTCTTTTATGAAGTTTTCCTTGATCCACTTATAAAGAATGAAAAAATACATTTTCTGAGTTCCTATAGTATTTTGGCTGTATGACTAAAATATCATATTAAACTGTAGTAGAACTAACATTTAAATTGTGAGCTCCCTGAAAACAAGGATCAAAAACTATGGGGTGGCAGTATCATAAAAGTTAATAAATATCTTAACTTATAGTTTGAATTCTGCTTCTAGTACTTTCTAGTTATGTGATCTTAGGCAAATTACTTAACTTTCTGAGCCTCTACTTCCTTGCTGGTAAAATATTAGTAAGGATATTCAGGAAATTCAATGAATGAATACACACACATAAAGTCCCCAGTACAGACCCTGGCCATAGCAGGCCCTCAGTAATGGTTGGTGGTAGATGACTGGACCCTTGAGGTCTGTATGACCTCTCATGAGGACTAGAACATAACTCATACATGTTTGCAACAGACCCTTTAACTCCATATCTTTCCTGTTCATAGAACATGTCCACTTGGATGTCTTCGCATCCACTACACACTCATACCTTAAACTTAATTCTCCAATCTCTCTGTCTCTCCTTCTTGAATCTTCCAAACCTCTGCAGGCCTGGCTACTGTCACTAACTCCTCCCTCACCTCCCTCTAGTCTCTCTACTGCTTCTGCTCTGCTATTCAACCTCATCATAATTAAGAGCAAATCCAGTAAATACTCAGAGGGACCGTGTAGGTCAGGCCTCATACCGGGTGATGGGATATCACAGGAAGAAACATGGACACTGTTTTTGCAACCAGAGAGCTTACACCAGCAGGAAAACTGATAAACCAGCTTTAAGCATCTAACTGAAAGGCAGTGTACTGACTGGAGAGGAAGCCCAGGTGCTGGGAAGAGGGCCTAGCCTAGCTGAGTGGTCAGAGAGGCATGTAGGGTGGCCTGGGTGGAGAATGAAGAAGTGAGCAAAATGGTCATTTCAGCCATTTAGAAAGCTCACTCTTGGCTGCCCTGGAGCACCAAGGGAACAAGACTTATAGACAGGGAAACCTGTGGTCTGCTCTCCCCCACCTAGATCCTTAGTCCCCCTACTGACCGAGCTAAGTGTACACTCTCCAGACTCATTTCTATTAGCCGGTGGCGGAGGGTCACGAGTTCCAGAAGTTTCGAAAATGTCTCCAGGAGCTGCACAGAAGAACCTTGGCTTTGGTTCTGTCCTTCGTCTGCAGCAGACTTAAGAGCAAGCAGACCTATCTCCTCCAGGAGAAAGGGATCTCCCATTACTTTAGCTGAAAACAGCTGGAAGAAAACAAAAGCACTTTTAAAAACTTAAAAAAGAAGTTCGTACATTAAGAAAAACACTGTAGGTGGCACAGCCTCTGGACTCTGATTTCCCGGGTTCAAGTCCTAGCACTGCCACTTATAAGCCTGTGTAATTTTGCTCTCACTCAGTTCCCTCATCTGCAAAGGGGGATAAGACTAGTAACAGCAGCTGAGAGGAACAAGTAGATAATAATTACCTAATAGAACTGTTGGGAAAGTTTAAGTGATTAATATATACAGAAGTGCCTGGTACATAGCATTCACTGTTATCATTGTTATAAATATTTTAAGCCAAAATAAAGAACAGAAGTAGAAATCCCTGATATTTTCCAAGTATTTTAGAGGCCAATAATAATAACAATTTCCTCTTCTAACTGCAGTTTCAAAATTTCTACATGTTTTCACATACATTACCTCATATCTATCTTCACAAGATCCCCCATGAAGTAGGAACCACAGATGCCATGATTTCCATTTCATCAGTGAAAAATGTGAAGCAACACTGCAACTTTCCAAGGTCTCACAGCAGTACCAAGAATAGATGTACACTTCCTGATTCCAAGTTCAGTAGTTTTACAATACGCTAAGCTTCCTTTACAGTGTCCTCGTGGAAGAGCCAGCCCTGGGCAATTTTTGAAATAACCTCATTGTTCTTTAACTCCCTCCTGGCATGGTTGGCTCTTCTGCTGTGATGTCTCTGGTACCTCCCCCTTACTCCCAGCAAGGACCCAGTTGGGGGCCCCACATCTGCCTTTCCTGGCTCAGCTCCCTAAGGGTGAACCAGTTCTCTTATCTGTCCACTCATCTACCATAGGCCTGTTTTACTTGAAGATGCAATTTCTCAATTCTTGGAGTCTTCCAAAGTGATAAAGAAATGCAGAAGACATGCAGAAACTCAGAAGACATGCAGAAACCAATTTCTGCATGTCTTCTGAGGGCAATACCTGCTCCATTTTTTGGCCTAATGCAAAAGGTTAATCTGAGGATTTATCATTTCTGGATACAAATTTGAACCCACTTTAAAAATAATAATAATAATAGCTAAAACTGGCATGGCATCAATGGGAAACTAGACAGGTATCTCAAATATTCACTATGAGTTATAAGAGAATTTAAAGTACATTTAAAAGATCTGGTACCATAATACAATGTGAAAAGACTCTGGAATAACTGGTAGTAAGATACAAGACTTGTAATTTTGGGATTTTGAGCCATACCCTCCTTCATACCCTCCTCTCTCTCTCTCTCTCTCTGTCTCCAGGTAGAATACTAAAGAAGTTAAGTATTTTTAAAATGAAATCAAAACCTTAGGAAATTAGAAAAAAGTAAGACATATAACATCTGGGAAACGATTTGCTTTCTGGATTTAGAAAGATAGACGAAGTCACAAAGAAAAAGATCAACAAGGAGCACCTGGATGGCTCAGTGGGTTAAAGCCTCTGCCTTCAGCTTGGGTCATGATCCCAGGGTCCTGGGATCGAGCCCCACATTGGGCTCTCTGCTCAGCTCTCTGCTCTCTCTACCTGCTTGTGATCTCTCTCTCTCTCTGTCAAATAAATAAATAAAATATTTTTTAAAAAAAAAAAGATCAACAGATTTTTTCTATAAGAAAATAAAGTTAAAAAAATAAAGACAAACAGGGAGAAATATTGCAGAAAATATGATAGACAAAAGAGTTAAGGCTTTCATTTAAGGGAAGCTCATGTAAGTAGACAGGAATGACATTAGGATTCTACGAGATAAATAAAGGGAAAGAACAGAAGAGTCACAAAAAATACAACTTGTAACAAGACTTTTGGAAGGATATTTAGTCTCAACAAATACCAAGGAAATGAAAATTAACAGTGCAATGTTACGTATATAGAGAGATAGATATATTTATCCTTATATAAATATATATAGACTCTATATGCTTACACCTAATACTGTATAATGTAGCATAGTCGGTACTCTTTTAAATTATTGGTGGCATTTCAATATTCCAAGTTGCATCCAAAGACTTAAATTTTGTTCGTGTGATTCCATTTCTAAGAATGTATCAAAAGGAATTGATTTAAAATTTGGAAAAATCTGTAAGCATGGAGATGTACCTTATAACATTTTTAATAATAATGAAAAATTAGAAACGACTTGAATATCCAACAATAGGGAAATAGTTGGATAAGTTGTGATTCATTCCTTGAGGGAATTATACTCATAAAGGTGAGAATAAAGACTAGTTAGCAGTATGGAAAAATATATAATATAATGTTAACTAAGGAAAACAGGGGGTAGGGTATGAAGGATATGATTATAACTATGTTAACACCCATTTGAAGAAGACTTGAATTCAGAAAAACTGTGAATTTATTGTGAATTGTGAATTTATTGTGAATGCATTTGAGTGATTATATTTAGGGTAATTTTTTTTTTTTGCTTTCTTCTTTTGCTAAAATTCTGATTATTTTTGATCAATTTAAAACTAATTAAAGTAAAATAAAATTTTAGTTTGGGCAAGAGGGAATAGGAGGCCAAGGCAAACACATGGAAGGGATATTTTTTTGCAGCTGGGACCCTTAAAAGTTCTTTCACCATAAGGTATGTACCCACACAGAGTAAGGTCAAACTGGAACCCAGGCTCAACTGTGATAGCCTTAACAAAAAAAGAAAAGAATTAAAATCTAACTACAAACGCCAGGTAAATCATTAGGCCACAGTTTGAACCACAGAACATTAGAGTTGAAAGGGACTTTAGAGACCATCAAGCTCACTTGCATCCTCATCTCCTCAAATACACAAACATAATGTTAGAAAATAGGAAAGGGAAACTCAGGGAGGCTAAGAGGCATGTTCAGAGTCATACAGGAAATTAATGGCAGGGCTGAACTTGAGTCTAGGTCCCTGACTCCTCATTCAGTATTCTCTCTCTTCTGTACCAGATCTCAGCTAAGGACAAAAAGAGGGAATTTCAGGAATAGTCTCAGTGAAAATGAAATATATAACTTTTAATAAAAATATATATTGTTGGGCGCCTGGGTGGCTTAGTGGGTTGGGTCACTGCCTTCGGCTCAGGTCATGATCTCAGGGTCCTGGGATCGAGCCCCGCATAGGACTCTTTGCTCAGCAGGGAGCCTGCTTCCCCTTCTCAGCCTGCCTCTCTGCCTACTTGTGATCATATCTCTCTCTCTCTGTCAAATAAAAAATAAAATCTTTAAAATATATATAGTTAAAAAATATATATATATATTAGGCCTGAAAACATTTCCCACATACCTATGTACATCTCCTTTCTAAATGTAGCAGTATCCTGATAAAGTAGAAACTTTGACCAAAAATGAAAAAAGAATTACACAAAAATGTTGGCAAGGCCTAGGACTATGATCTGTCTCTGGCCAAACAGGGGAGGAACAGAGCCAAACAGAAAAACATAGCTAAGTAGTAACATCTGGGTGGAAACATTCTCTTTGCCAAGGAACCCCCGCCTCCCCGACCCTCTTCAGAGAACCTACATCCCTCTGGAGCTGATTGCTGTACCAGGACTCGGGCCTGGCCGGTGTACGCCACGTATCCAGGGCCAGCCGCAGCACATGTCTCTCCAGCAAGGTAAAGCTGCTGGCGGATCTTGGTCTGCAGGTGTGGCGGGCCTCCTGGAGGAGGTGCTCAAGGGATCGGGGGATGAGTGATGCCAGGCCCAGGGAAGGATGGAACTCCAGCAGATAAATGTTTTTCAAAGCTGGGCTTAAAAAGAGGACCAATCAATGACAATTTTACACAATGAAGAACTTAATCTATTTCAAAAGATATTTGAATTTTTCATTTTTTAAGACTTTTTAAAATAGCTGCTATAATCCAGGGCATTATAAAAAATTAGAAGTTCAAAAGGGCCACAGAGGCCATGCAGACTCCACCCGATTATACAACATGCCCTTTGCTTTAACGTGAATCCCTTTAAAAGTGGAAGCTGTAAGAGTTTATTCCTAAAAGTCCAATCTGATTCTTTTTGCTTGTTTAATTAAACTTTTTCATTGTGAAACCATTTTAGATTCACATGCAATGGTAGGAAACAGTATACAGAAAGATCGCACATATCCTTTACCCAGAATACCCTAATGGGTCTTCAACTGTATATGGTAAACCTGTAAACATTAACTGGCATTTGGTCAAAGATTTGAAAACAACTTAAAAATGAAAATATAACTTAAAAGTAAAAATATTAAACAAATAATATCCATGACTGGTTTCTATATTTTTCCATGAGTCTTTATCCTTTTCCTCCAAAATGGTAATAAACAAAGAGAAATTGTAAACTCTGTACACAGCTGCTGGAATCATTCATGTTCTCCATAAGAATGTTCTATTTTATAAATGGGTGAGACCAGAAATGAGAAAATGCTTATCTGTGGGTATTCCTTTCAAAATAGAGGATACAGCATAAGTCAAGGGCCTTTCCATATCTACATGGTACTAAAGAGCGTAAATACTTCTTAAACCTACGCAAATGGGATTCTTCTTTGTTCTAGGTCTTAAAACAGACAACCCTAAGGTTGGAAAGGAATCTCATTAAGCAAATAACATTGGCTTTGGAGACTGTTCTGACAGGTCTTTGTACCCATATAGTTCTACCGGGTTCTGCCACAAACCCATTTCCTGAACAATAGAGTCTCCTCCATAGCCAGCTCCCCCCCAACCCCGCCCGCCACCCCCCGCCCCAGCTGATGTCCCAAGCTTGTTACAGTGAAGAAAACACTCCTGAGAAAGGTCCGTGGAGAACATGCTGTCTTGTGCCTGGAACTCCCAGGGCTCTTTCTCAAGGGATAAGGTTGGAACATAAGCTATGAAATCCCCCGACAACCTGCTGGTCCCCAGGAGGATTCCATAGCCCAGTGTGGCAATGTCCCACTGAAAGTGTGCACTAGGCAGCAGCGCCAGGCCTCGGTTGTTCACAATTGTGCCCTCACCTCCCAGCACAGGGGCCTGAGAGCTATAGGAGCTCAACAGGTACTTGTTACATGTAGGAAGGAGCTGGACAAGTTCTCCACCCTTTGAAGCCCATAGAGAGATGGTGATCACGGGCCATGCAAGACCAGCCTGGGGCTTATCACCCACTTGCCGACTCCCTCACTACCCTCCACAGCCGGGAAGGAATGGGAATTCAAACCACACGTCCAGGGGTTGATTTAAAGTTATGTACCTTCTCTGAGTGATCTCGGGGAAATTTAATTTGCTCCTTAAAGGGGTAGGGGTCACAAGGTGAGTCTGCAGAAACCTTTTTGGTTTCTAGAATAAATAGCTTCCTAGAAACTAGAATAGATTCCTAGAATAAATAGATTCCTTCTTGAGACACTTTAAAGCACATCCAAGTTTCATATACATTGGCTTACATGGTACTTCAGATTAAACCCTCGGATGACATTTTAAGAGTAACTACTTTTTTTTTAATAGAACTTCTCAAGGGGAAAGATTCTGTACCTAGTGGTATAATTTTAAATTCTAGCCTTGTGTTCTTTATTACTTACAGTAATGCTTACAAAACAAATGGATATTGAGCATGCAAGAGAAACGGGGCACCCGGGGGCTCCGTGGGTTAAAGCCTCCACCTTCGGCTCAGATCATGATCTCAGGGTCTTGGGATCAAGCCCCGCATCAGGCTCTCCACTCAGTGGGGAGCCTCCTTCCCCCTCCCTCTTTGCCTGCCTCTGCCAACTTGTGATCTCTCTCTGTCAAATAAATAAATCTTAAGAAAATCTTAAGAAATCTTAAGAAAAAAAAAAGAGAGAGAGAATCCCTCTTTGAAGGCCTTTATATCCCCTTCACTCATCTCCCCAAATAATTGAGAGGTACTTTATAGACTATTTAGACTTAACATCATACACTTAACTTATCTAAGAGATTAAATGTAAAATGTCTAAAGACAAAGCCACCATACCAGCTATTGTTGATGGAAATAAGTTGTTTGCAAATTATGTTAAGGGGAAGTCCAAAGTTGCTGCTATCATCTGGACGGCCTTCCTGCCAAAGCCTCTGGACATACTCCCGCTGACGCTCGATCTAGAAATGTAGCATAAAAGTTAAAATTAGAAAAGTTAAGCATTCCCATGGCTGTGAATTATGAGCCTTGATATGCGAAGAACAACAGTCCTTTGCGTCCCTTCATTATTTGACTAATTTTCACTCAGACACGGTCCTGAGGATTCACTTACACGAAGACATGCTGGTCTTTCAGTCTGAGCCCAGGGTCAGCCAAGAAAAGCAAAGGCAACCAAATTCAGACAATCTTAGGAGGCCCAGGAAAACTTTCTGTCAAATAATTGACAACAAGAAAAAAATTCTAGCCAGGTCTCGGGTAAATGCACTGTAACAATCCATCTCCTGCTTACTTCCTGCCTCTGGCTTTCCCCCCAGAGGACCTACAACTGTAATTTTTCCTTTAGCGTCCTAAAAATAGCCACAACACTTAAAAATAATAATAAACCTCACTTTATACATTCAAAGCTTCTAAAGGGGGTAAGTTCATCCTACTTTCAATACCACTAAACTCTATCATCTAGTGAAAATAAGCTTTCTATTTTTTGTGGACCATTAAATGTAATTAGGGTTGGAAACTTCCTTTTAAGACCGTAGTTATGCTTGGAATTCAACAATGCAAATGAGCTTTCAAATAAACACGCCGCACGCGCTGCCTTAGAAAACCTGGATTCTGAACACGCGATGAAAGGAAAACACTTTTTGGTTCTGGCCTGGGTTTTCCATCATCTTCCCATATGTGATATTTTAAAACCCAAAAGTACTTACGTGCTGATTGAGGATGCCCCTCACTAGCTCCAAGTGAAGCCTCAGGCAGGTGCCCTCATCTCGGTAGGCCTTAAGGAAATAAGGGCGGCTGAGATCAAACCTCGGGCGTCTGTGCATTAGGTCAGTGATCACTTGTGCTAAGGCAAACCTCTCCTCAGGGTCCAACACATGCTGGTAGGCTTCGAAGTAACTGTCAAGAAGCTGCGGATAAGGTTTGTGGTCAGGGAAGAGCGGAGGCAGCCCTAGGCTCCAGCAAAGAGAAGGGAGCCCTCCATTCCCCCCGACTTTGGAAAGCCCCCCGGGGCATCAGCAGCAGAGAGAGGGGGCTCAGACCCTTCAGGTACCAGCCTGGGGCGGGCAGCGGCAGCACCAGTGCAACCCCAGGGCCCTTAGTAAACCCACAGAGGTAGGGAGGGCAAAGCAAGGAACACTAGTTTTGCCTGTGTCCCCTCTTCCTCTGCTCTCCACAACAAAGGGGGCGTTATCTAATGAATAAGATAACATCTAATCATTATAAGCTCCAATGAGACGGGGCGGGCAATGTCACTTGGTCAGATATATTTTTCTGCAATCCCATTCTCCAAAGACTCATTCTCCGCTTCCATTTTACTCCAGCACCAAACATGGAGTGGCTTCCTCCCCTCTTTTTTTTTTTTTTTTTTTTTTTTTAATTTATTTGAAAGAGAGAGAGCACACAAGCCAGAGGTGGGGAAGAGGCAGGAGGAGAGAGAGAAGTGGGATCCCTGCTCAGCGGTATGGGACTCCATCCCAGGACCCCAGGATCATAACCTGAGCCAAAGGCAGATGCTTAACCAACTGAGCCTCCCAGACACCCCTTCCTCCCCTCTTATGCTCAGCAGCATTTCTGACCCCTTTTCTTTAATAGTTGGCCCACATTCCACCTAGAAATGATAGGGGGTGGTAGAATGGAGGGCTGAGGTAAAAGTCCCCTAACTACAGAGGCATTTACCCCAGACAGGACTGTTAGGAAGGGCTTCACGTCCAGAACTCTCAAAGGCATGCAGGGAACTTCTTTTCAAATGGAGGTCACAAACCTTTTCTAAAAACCAAAGAAAGCTCCCAGACACTAACCCAGTAACCATGGAAGAGGGTTCTCAGGGTGGGAATTCAGAGACGCTCTTTATTTTGCTTTTACATTTTTCTGTGACCTTAAGAATTTATGTTCTGTATATAAATTCTGTTTGTGTGCAATTAGTCATGGTGCTAATCAGGAAAATGCTCTTGAGAGATCCCTGGGCTGGGATCCCAAACAGGGACCTAAGGGTAAGATAAGCAGTTCTGGACAGTGTAATTATGGTTCAGGGCTGTCACACATTATACTAAATATATTAAGATGTACTCCTATCCCAATCAAGTACTTTCTTTTAAAAAGGTTAAATGATATTCATAATCTTGCTTTTTAAGTTATTTGGCTATGAGCAACACAATGAATTAGTGATCAGCTACGATTTCTGGGCAGTATACATTCAGAAGTTCTTATGAAGTGAGAAGATCTGATCTATAAATTTTCAAATGTAATGAGATGTTTAGAAGTGCTCGGTTACCACGTTTTTACATTTTGCTGACACTAAGCGTTTATTGATAATAATTTTGTATTTTCTTTTCATATTTCAGAGTCATGCATGTGTTTTTTCTCAAATTGCAAACATTTTCAATGGAACCTGCAAAGCTCTTAGGTCCTAAACACCGAGTCCACATTGCCTGATGGATAAGTCGGCTCTGACTGGGAGCTTTTAAGGCTTTATTCCATTCATTCCACAGCAGAACAAATTCCTTTCCTCCGAGGATCTAATCCAACACATCCTCCCTTCGAGTTTTTGCTCAAGATGTCCCTCCCCAATCTTCTTCTTCTTTTTTTTTTTTTTTAATTTATTTGACAGATAGACATCACAAGTAGGCAGAGAGGCAGGCAGAGAGAGAGAGAGGAGGAAGCAGGCTCCCCGCTGAGCAGAGAGGAGCCCCATGCAGGGCTCGATCCCAGGATCCTGGGAACATGACCTGAGCTGAAGGCAGAGGCTTAAACTCACTGAGCCACCCAAGTGCTCCCCTCCCCAGTCTTCTTTTGCTAGCTCCTCTTAGGCAGGTTTCAGTGTTCTGGAAGGTGTCAGCTCCCATTGTAGCCATATCACCAAAGTCACATTGGCTTGCCCAGGGTGTGCCTTTAATTGGCAGCAAGGAGTGAATTGTTGAGGTTACAGGTTCTACCAACCTGACAGCCCAGCACACTTTGACGTGTATCAGAGAAAGTGTGTGTCTTGTTTCCTTGGGTGTTGCTCTTCCCCGTGGCTTAAGGCCAGGAATTCAGCCCTCCTCTTAACAAACTAAGAAATTTCCTAAAAGGAGACAAGAGCTCCTCTTTTTGTCTGGAGCCCAGAGCTAAGAATGCAAAACCAGAAAGAACTGAGAAGGTACAGCCCTACTTGAATACAGGTGACAGCCGTGCAGGAGGCAAAAGGAAATAAAGGACCCACGTGAAAGGAAAAGCCAGGAGCGTCTCTGTCTTGCCACTCATGGCTTCCAAGGCTCCGGAAAGAGGTAAACACTCGAGAATCAGTAGCAGACCAGGAATCAAATACTGCCTTATTAATAGATAGTCCAGTATCTGGCTTTCAGTGCTAAAGCACAAGGAGGAAGGGCCTGGGGCACTTTACTTAGCATGCGGTTTTGCAGGATACCCTTCGGGAAACATTGGTCTAAGGGATCTTAGGTCAACCTTAGCACAGAAAGGAAAACACCAAAGGAGGCTAAAAGCTCAGAACACACAAGGCGTTCTGCAGGCTAGAGACCCACATATCTCAGAGTGAGAAATGAAGGAAGGTAGAGATTGCCAGGCCTTTAATGAGTCCCAGGGAAAATGAAGCAAGCAGGGTGATCTAAATTACCTTATCCCCCTGCTGAGTTCTACTCTAGAATAGCATTCAATGATTAAATACCAGAAGACAAAGCAGAAATGAAGGAGTGGTGGGTAAGACAGGTCTCACTCAATAGCCTGGAGTGGGGGGAAATCAGAAAAGAAATAATTACTTCCCTAAATCATTCTGGACTAACTTGAGCCTTTCTGACTGGCCAAGGCAATCCCAGGAGCTGGTTTATAGCATTTGTATGCCTTGACCTGGTTTGTTTGTTTTTTTGGTGTTTGTTTTTTTTTTTTTTTTTGGTACAAAGCGTCCTATTGTTTGGCTATTTGGCAAAAGGTCGTGGGGGAGAGTTCTTGCTGGTGATTTCAATCTGCTGATACCAGGTTGCAGAGGTTGGCACTAAAAGGCCAAGCTCACTTGTGTTGTTCATAGGATTGCCAGATTTAACAAATAAACTTAGAGGTCATCGAGTTCCATTTGAATTTCTGATAAATAACAAACAACTTTTTAGTATAAGTATGTCCCAGATACTGTCACATTTTACTTGGCAGCCCAAGCTCTTGAAAAGGAAAATGTGGCTCTCTTTTTTACATGAAATAGGCTTTCTCAAGCATTGACCTCGACCTTGAGACGCTCTCAGATGGGCCCTTACATAATTTTATTATTAATTCTTTCCCAACAGGGGTAAGACCATGATCTTTCTGCTTCACAAGGTTCTATTTATGATCTGTTTGCTAACTGGCCCATTTCCATTTAAACTCTGGGCTGGTATTTGTCTAAGAAGTCTTCCTAGCCTGTCAAATGTCACCTGTGTGTGTCAAGGGCCAAATATCAGGCAAAATAATATATGGTACACATTGATGGGAAGTCTCAAATATTGGAGAAAATAGAGAAAAAAAAAGCCAAAATGAATAATCTCAAACCTGAGTTTGTATTATTTTTACCCCAAACTCTATATTCTGGGACTTAAGAAACTTTAAAAAATAAGCACTTTAGGTCAAATGAAAGTGCAAAAAAGAAAACTCAATGCTAGGCACAATCTGTCACAGTTTTATTTTGTTTTGTTTTGTTTTTAAGTGCTCCAAACATTTATTCAAACTACCTTGAAAAATGTGTCCTCTGGTGGTTGTAGACAGAATTAGCATTTGGGCCACGTGTCCCTTAGTGGCTGGTACAGCTGATGCCTGGCTTCTCTAAGAGTTCTTAATCCACCTAAATTCATATCAGCTCTAATTTTATGAATGTTTATACATAATATGGTTACTTTAAGGATTTAAGACAACCCAGTGTGTTTGAGCAATTCCTAACTCTGGTGACTCCAATATATTTAACAATCAAAAACAGCTGAGCAAACTTGGCAGGAGAATCAGTACTGGGAGAAATCAATTGTACTCTAGATAAAAATATGGTTTATCCATTAAAAATAGGCTCTTTTGACAAAATTTCTGATTTAGAAGGCCACGCTTTCACAGTTTTGGCATAGATGGCTCAGGTTTTATAGAGAACGTATTGTCAGGGTGAGAAAGGAGGAAGACATTTTCATTGATTTTTTTTTTTTTAAAGTTAAAATAATTTCATTTACCATAGAAGAAACTAGTGGAGAGCCCTGGTAGCTTAGCACACAGAATGAAGCGTGGGCCAAAGCGTGGAGAAATCCGTTTGTTTTTCAGTCCTTTTGTCCTTCTATTCTTCTCTGGGCACTGAGTCCTGCCTGGGGCCTCTGTAGGAGGCCTAGGAGCCCTGAAAGGGGAGGCAGGGAGAGAGAGTCCAGAAAAGGAGGGCTGCTAAAAACTCATGTCTGGACCAATAAACTCGTCAAGTTTAGAGATTCTGTCTTATTTACCTTTAAGGTGGCCTTTTCAATTACTACGTTCTGAGTCTAGATCTCTCAGTCCATCAAAGTTTCTAACTGCCAGATCAAGGTTGCAGACGCAAACTCTACGGAGGCCAGTTCCCCTTGAAAAGAGGAACTGGATTCAAAGCCCAAGGCTCCCACCCTTTAAGCCCAGCCAGGTGTTTTCAAAAATTGGGTGACCTACATCTCTATGAGTAATAGACCAGAAAGTAGACGAAATGGTAAACTATCTAATCTACTAGAAAAACAGTTCAAAGAAAACCTTCCCACTTCCCCATCTTCTGACCACATCACAGCGCACTGTAAGCTGCCTCCCACCCCCATACCTCTTCTGAGAGTCCTACGAAGCTGGCAATGACCCTGATGACTGACCCCACTGCCCCCCGTCTTCAGGAGTCACCTTTCTTGATGTTTCTCTGCACTCCACACTAGTAACTATCCTCTCCTACTTCAAAAAAAAAAAAAAATTTTTTTTCCCTTAGTGGCTTTCAACACACTATTCCTTCCCTTTTCCTCCAGTTTCTTTGGCTTCCCCTTTTTCTTCTTGTAGATTTTTTTTTTTTTAAGATTTTATTTATTTATTTATTTAACAGAGAGGGAGAGAGAGCGAGATCACAAGTAGGCAGAGAGGCGGAAGCAAGCTTCCCACTGAGCAGAGAGGCTGATGTGGGGCTCGATCTCAGGACCCTGAGATCATGACCCGAGCGGAAGGCAGAGGCTTAACCCACTGAGCCACCCAGGCGCCCCACGTAGATTCTTATTCTATGCCCTTCCCCTACAATTTAAGTGTTACCCACGGCTGCAGCTCAGACATCTCTGGCTTTTCCTAGTCATTGGATTCATTACCGTGGTTCAATGTTCACTTCCATACCTCAGCTCATACCTGCTCCTGACTTTCAAACCTCCAGCTCCCACAAAACAGGCACACCTGTTTCAGCAAACTCTCCTCACATGCCTGTTGCCATGAACTCAGTAATACTATCTTCCCCTCTAAAGTCCCCCTCCTCCTGCATTCCATTTCGGTTAATAGCCTCCTCCCTGACCCTGAGAAAGTCCTTTTTAATTCCTTACTCTCTCACCCCAACATCCAGTCTTCAAATCCTGCCATGTCCATTTCTGCACCATTTCTGCAAAGATTTCTCGAGCCTGACCCTCCCTCCTGTTCTCACTCGTCCATCCCTGAGGCAGGTCCCCTCCTACCTCTCCAGGTCACTGTTGCAACAAGGGCACCTGTTTTCTGCAAGAGCTCTGCTCTAATCCATTCTCCACACTAGTACCCGAGCAGCTGTTGAAAACAGGGCTACGATCAAATTTCGCCTTTGCTGAAACTCACTAATGACTCTTTCTTTGCTTATAAAATACACTGTAAATGTGGATTAGCAGGCCTTTCACAGCTGTACCCAGACACGTCCTCCGCTCGTTTGTCATCATGCCTTCACGCCTAGTCACAGTAGCCTTCTTGTCCCCCGGTTCACACCTCCCTGACATCCCTCATGCTGTTTCCCTCGCTTAGGAATTTTTCCTTCTCTGACAGACAACATCTGACTCATCTCTTAGGAACAGGATTCACTATCTCTTCCTCTGAGAAAACTTGCCAACATTTCCTTTACTCCGGTAGCCCCCCACAGGGCAAAGAGCTCCATTGTGGTCTCTGGGGATCTCACGTGTGCCTTAGCTGTAAGCTGTCCATCGCCGAATTGTAGTTTTTACTTAAGCGATGGGATCAAGCTCTATAGACTAGAAATTCCTTAAAGGTAGATTACCTTCTTGTATTTATCCGTAGGTTCCTAATGTCTGGATAGTACCGGGTACGGGGTAAATACTTAATGTTTGATGGATAAACTCCCAACAGTTGGTGACCATCAGAAGGGCTCATAATCCACGGCGAGTTCACAGGTGAAGAGCAGTGTTTCATTTATCACTGGGATGTGAGCCACTGGTGGTGCGATGATGAATTTAGCAACCTTCTGTTTCATTGCTTGAAACTCACCCTCATAACTTGTTGCACTGAGCATAGCTCGACCAGCTGCTTGCCCCACAGGTGGTGTATTTCTAAAGGCTCTAATAAGGTCAGTTTGTGTTGAGCAGAATGAGGCTTGTCCCTGACAGCACAAAGAATGTGAATGGAACCATCACCCATTCTCACTAAACACATACATAAAAGCCTAAATTATACAGACCTCTAGCAAATGATGCCTGTAAGATAAAGCGGTATCCTTCCCATTTTATTTTTTTTAAAAGATTTATTTATTTATTTATTTATTTGACAGAGATCACAAGTAGGCAGAGAAGCAGGCAGAGAGAGAGGAGGAAGCAGGCTCCCCGCTGAGCAGAGAGCCCGATGCATGCGGGGCTCCATCCCAGGACCCCAGGATCATGACCTGAGCTGTAGGCAGAGGCTTTAACCCACAGAGCCACCCAGGCACCCCTTTCCCATTTTATTTTTTATTAACAAGGAACCACAGTAAAGAAAATAAAATGTATTATTCACATCCTGACAACCAGCTGAGAGGATTTAAATAAAATAATTATTTATTTTATTAGGAGACTGCCTGAAAGCCCCACTGAGTTTTTTTCATCTCTGTTTTTTCAATACTGGCTTTTGTAAGAAATCTTTAACAGATGTTTTGTTTTCTAGGGAAAAATACCTGGCGCTTGTTTTCTAGAAGGGCTGCTTCCCAAGTCCACATGTCATACAGCACAGCAAATCTGTCCACACTTGCATGGGCCCGTCCCCAGTCCTGGCCAGTATTTGACTCGCTGCCCTCTTCGTGACCTAGAAGAGAGAAGGGGATGAGAATGACCAGAGACAGGCCTTTCCATGAAGCTACTCTTATTAGCCCTTGAACTGTCAGCCCCATCTCAGGAATGAAAACACTGAATCGGTCCCAGGGATTCCTAAGAATCAGCTGGAGGGCCACTGGCAAAGACTGGGACATACTTGTTGACTTCTGAGTCAGTAGAGGTTTTTGTCTTTACTCTTCAATTTTAGTTTTAAAGACTAATTTTAGAAATGTAACCAAAATTCAGTTAATATGAAATCTTCACTAAAATGTCCTCAGACCTATAATTTAAAGGCCAAACACACATTTCTCCTTCTCTAAAAACAGGTCCCTGGTGGTTTAACAACAAACCCAGTTTAACCTGCTATTTCAAGTGATGTTAGTTAGCCAAGTAAAAACTCTTCAGAGAAGTTTCTAAGATATCCCTTAATTGGGTTAATTACTAACTTAAATCAATAAAGGTAATCATTGTAATTATTCTGTTAAGATATTTTCCCACTACATGAATGTTAATTTTCAGCATCAGCATGATTATTGCTTTTAATATTTGAGTGGTCTAGTTCAGAATGAAATATCAAAAAAGTAAGAGATTTTCAGGTGCTGAAATTTGAGTTCAATAATTATATATGATGGGTACTGAACAAGAGAAAGATTTTGATCGGAATTTCTCAAGCGCAGTTGGGAAATCATTTCACAATGGATAACTACATACTGACGAGCTTAGCTGAAGGAAGCTCATGGGGCTGATGACTACTGACTGTTTCCATCAAATTAAATTCTTAGTTGCACTGGATTATAAACGAGTATCAATAGAAGTGATGCATTAGTATGTAGAATAAAGTAAAGACGAAAGCCAAACGCTGCAATTAAATGCCCTGGAATGTTGGATGACATCAGCGCGTCTCATGATTCAGACACCCAATGGTCTGTGGCAAAGAGGGCAGAGTTCAAGCCAATGTTAAGTGAATTCTGCCTGGAGTCAAACATTCTTTGAGCAGCATTTTATATCGATATGAAAATGAATTCTTCATGACCATCTACATAATTATAAAATAGCACAAATTCTTGCTAAATTTCCTTTTAGGTGTTGCAATGTGTCGGGAAACTCTTAAGCTCTTTCCAAATCAAATGTCAGTGTTGTCATATTATTCCAGAAGAATTACTCTTTCCTCACCTATTTCTCAAATATATATTCCTTTTTTTCTTTAAGATTTTATTTATTTATTTGACAGACAGAGATCACAACTAGGCAGAGAGGCAGGCAGAGAGAGAGGAGGAAGCAGGCTCCCTGCTGAGCAGAGAGCCTGATGTGGGACTCGATCCCAGGACCCTGAGATCATGACCTGAGCGGAAGGCAGAGGCTTTAACCCACTGAGCCACCCAGGCGCCCCACTCACCTATTTCTAAAATTGGATACATTTGAGTGATGCCAAAAGGATGTAGAGAATACATATTATAGGTTATTTGATTACCCTGAGCAATGATTTCTCCCTTTGGTGCTTTATCTGGCGTTTTCCTACCCAGATCTTCTTGCATCCTGGTGCTTTTTTTGTCAGGAACCCAGGGATGTGTCTGCTTCTAATTGCTGCTTGCCCAAGGTCAATCTTTTTTTTTTTTTTTTTTTTTGGTTGTTGCTTAGGGGGAAAAAAAATCATTACCTTCACTTGCTTACTTTGCTTCCCTCAGGGCCTGGCATGACAGCCTTTGTACCCAGTGAGTAATGCAGAAATGCCACTGAGGAACGAGTAAGTCTCAACAATGCTAAGAATTATAATCAAGCTTCGAAAGAATAGTTCCGGTCTCCAACAAGAAGAGGGACTTGAGCTGGAAACAGGACCGTATCTTTTCTAAAGCAGGTGCATATCGCGGAGATGCAAGTGCTTACTGAATTTTCAGATACTCTTGGATCTGCATTTCTATTTTGAGGTGGAGGGTGTTAAATGGAGCCCTTAGTGTTCATGGTTTGTTTGGCTGGTTGATTTTTTTCAAAATCTGGCTTCTGACCTTTTTCTTTCTCGATGTAATGGCTGGCCACAAGCAGCAGCTCTTCCTCGAGCTCCTTCAGATCGCTCAAGGCTTCATCGTACATGATATGTACCCCGTGCGGGTCCTGTGTGTAGACGGACGCAGCCTCCATGCTGTAGTAGTCGTCCTGGTTCTCCACTTCCGAGAACTCCATGAATCGGACACTGTGGACCTGGGGCAAAGAAAGCCAACCCCAGAAGTTACCGGAAAAGGGAGAGCTGTCTGTATTTTGCCAGCCTAAACGGACCACACGGCAGGCTCCTGCTCTCACGCAGTGGGCTGTCCGCACGGAGCTGTACCTGCCGAGTGTGTAAAGCACTGTATGTAGAGAAGGGGATATTAGCAAAGAATGTTGGCAGGGAAGGGTAGTGAGATGGATAAGTACCCGATTAAGTTTTTTGCTTATTAATTCAGGGCTACCTGGAAAAAGGCGGGCGATATTGCTGAGTGTACAGAGGGTCTCTGAGGTCAGGGTGCCTGTGTTCGGGTCTCACCCTAGGTCAAGCCCTCAGCTACTCTTAGCCTCTGTTTCCTCATCCATAACTCGGGGACAGTGGAGAGACCACAACAGTTGTTATAGGGGGTATGCGACACTGAAGCACTTGAGATCTAGAAACATGAGCTGTCAAAGTTTTCTTATTTTAATTCTATAAATACTTGGAAAATGCGTGAATATTGTCTCGTGTCTTGGTAAAATACTGAATTGAGTAGCGCCCCCCCCAAAATTCATGTCCACCTGAAACCTGCGAATGTGACCGAATATGGAAACAGAGTCTTTGCAGATATACATGGTTAAGATGAGGTCATATTGGGGGATGGGGCAGCTAAGCCAGTGACTGATGTTTCTAAAGAAAGAGGAAAATGTGGAGACAGATACGTAGAGGAGAAGGGATGTGAGGACAGAGACTGAGATGGGAGTGAAGTATCTCCAAGCCAAGGAAGGGCAGGTGACCCCCGGGATTACTATCAACGGCCAGATGCTAGGAGAGACAAGGAAGGAACTTCTCGGGAGCATGGCCCTGCTGACATTTTGATTTTGGGCTTGTGACATCTGGAACTGTGACAGAATCAAGTTCTCTGCCGGCTGTTATGAGCCACTCCCTTTGTGGTGTTTTGATACGGCAGCTCCAGGACACAAATATAAGGAATCTGGGTATTCCACTCACATTTTTTCTTAAATGACGGCAGAATGGTGGCATCCTGAGAATCATTAACCTAATAATAATTCTCATAATTTCAAACTTCACTCTGGCCAAGCCTCTGAATTCACCCCCTCCCCCCACCAGGCCTTGCCTTCAGTGTCTCCACAGAAGCCCCTCCCCAACTTGTCCACCACCCACACCCGCCACCCTCCCCCCCCCCATCCCACCACCCCCACTTACACAAAGCTGCTGCTCCCCCACCTCTCTCCTCCTGCTTCTTCCTGTACTCCAGGGAACGACTCTGCTCCCCTTCTCTGTGGCCATTCCGTCCCACCTCCCAAGCATCCCTGCGCCTTCTTGGACACCCAGTTCCTCTCCATTAGCTGTTTTCTCAATGGACACTGAAACAGGCTCACATCCCTCCTGCCCTTCGGTCTCTCCTGCTCCTCACCATCCAATCTCCCAAGATGCCATCTGCATTCCCTGTGCCCGCTTCCTCACCTCCTACTCCTCACTCGTTCCCATCCAGCTCCTGTCTCCAGCACAACAAACCACGTTCACTAAGAAGAACAGTGATTGTTCTCCACATCCAGCAGACTTTCTTTAGTCATCTTAGGCAATGTCTCAGGAGCACGTGACCCAGTTCTGCACTCTCTGCTTTCTTGACTCACTCACTTCCCTGGCCTGCTGGGACTCCACATTCTCCTTGCTCTCACCAGCTTTCCAGCCAACCCTGGGGTGCATTTTTCTCTGCCAGGTCATTAAGTAGTAGCCACACTTGAGCCCATGTCTTAGGACCTCATCTCTTCCTCCTGTACTCCTTCCTTGGGAGGTAGTGCCATTCCATAGCTGAGATTAGGGACCATTTTTTTGCTCCCTAATTGATATCTGTAATCCAGACCTCCCAGAGCTCCAGACCCACATATCCAAATGACCTATTTGGCATCTGTTCCCAGGCATCTCAAAGGCCCCTCGCATTTACCGTGATCAAATCATGTGGTCTTCTCCCACAAACCTAGGCCACCTCCCGCTTCCCCGTTTTAGTAAATACCACCACCACCAAGCCACTTCCTCTTGCATGAATCATTCCTGACACCACCTGCCTCACCCTACACGTCCAGTCTGTCCTAACTCCTGTCGATTTGACTTTCTATCTCGCAAACCCATCACTTCTCTCTATCTCCACCACCCACCATTCTAGTCCAAGCTGTTATTAGCTTTCATTTGGACTAATCTAGGAGTTTCTAGGTATAGTTTTTGGGGCTGGCCCGTGTCAACCTCTTGGACCTCATTTCCTTCCACTGTCTCTATACTTCCATCCTGATGGACCTGAGCCTGACCCTCTTCTGAATGCGCAGAGCTCTTCATGCCTCTGGGACTCATACATACTGGCCCTTCCAGCTCTCACCTCCTCTTTCCTTGATAAGTACCTACTCTATCCAAGAGTCCATTTAAATAATACCCCTCTGGAAGCCTTCCTTACATCTCCAGGCAGAGCTGAGTGCTTTCCCCATGACTTGTCTAACTCCATTATAGCACTCAGCTCATGGCCATGCTAGAGTTTTGGTTCATCTACTCCTACAGGCTGTGAGCCTGTCATTCATTCATCCCTTCATTCAGTCATTCATTCCACAAATGTTCTGGTCAGTTAATTTACTGGGCACTATTCTAGGCACTAAGAATATAGCGGTAAACTAAACTGGCACAAATCCCACCATCAGGGAACTCTTTAGTGGAAAGAGACAGACATAAAAAATAAGGAACAGGGGCACCTGGGTGGCTCAGGGGGTTAAAGCCTTTGCCTTCGGCTCAGTTCATGATCCCAGGGTCCTGGGATTGAGCCCTGCATTTGGGCTCTCTGCTCAGCAGGGAGCCTGCTTCCTCCTCCTTTCTCTCTCTGCTTGCCTCTCTGCCTACTTGTGATCTCTGTCTGTCAAATAAATAAATAAAATCTTTAAAAAAAAATAAGGAACATACGCAGAATGTCAAATGGTTTGGAACCAAAATTTCCCCAGACTTCCCAATGCCTTGCTATTGGGTGGGGCCTGGTGATGAGCTCTGGCCAGTAGGTTGTGACCAGAAATGACGTGTGTCCTTTCCAGTCCAAAGTATTTATCATATACATACATATTCCTTTTCTTTTCTTCCCTCAGTTCCTGTCTCTGAAAGGAGATGAATTTTGAAGACTAGATGGACAGATCACTTCAGGCAGGGTTTTGTCACGGTAATCATATTATTTTCTTTTTAATTTCTTCCACAACTACGTGGAAGACTCCCCTTTCTAAAGTTTCTGTGGTCTAGAGAGTTGATCCTTCAATATTATGCTTAGAGGAGTGGCAGGAAAGGGAAGGCAATAATTATCTGTCTGGGTAAGAAATAATCTGATCTTTGGAAGGATTCATAGGTTTCCAAGACTGCAAATTAACTGATGCCAAGATAACTATTTGAATATAGTAAATATAGGAAAGTTGGTGGCCCATCATTCATTCTCTTCAGTCCACTGGTTTCTGCCATTATTCGTGAATACAAATCTAAGGCCTTTTGGCAATTAGACAATATTTCTCTGACAAGTTTACCTTTTTCTAAATAATCTTTACATTAATTACAGACCATAAAAGCCCAATATAAGAATTTCATCAAAAACTGTTAGGATGAATGACTCAATCTGTTAGCTATAATCTTTCAAATATTTTTAAAGGAAAATTTAAAAATTTATTCTCTGCCTCGCTCGCTGAGTATATTATTACTGCAGCAAATTGTTCTTCATTTTAACAGCATGATATACTTTGCAAAGAAATTTCATGTACATTGTCTTTTTATGATCTCACAACCATTGTGTCATGAACAGAGCCTTTCTTTTGCCCAACAAATATTTATTAAATACCTACTATATGAAAGATATATACCCAACTCTCTATTTTCTTTTGCCACCTGAATATCTACTACGCATTTCAAAATTTCCATGCGCTCAACTGAGATTCTGATGTTCCCAACAAATCTGTTCCAGTCATCTCAGATCACAGAAACTCCAGACTTCCAGTTGCTGAGGCCCAAACTTTGGAATCAACCTTGACTTCTCTCTTTTCCACATTCCACATTCTATCTGCCTGAAAATCATACTGGCTATACCTTCAAAATATGTCCAGAATCTGACCATTTCTCACCATGCTGTCTTTTCAGACCCATCATCTCCTTGATTAATGTAATAAACTCCTAACTAGTCTCTACTTTGACCCTAGTGCATCTTCAGTCCGTTCCCCATTTAGAAGCATTAATATTGAAATGTGAATCAAATAACATCACTCTTCTGCTCAAAATTCTCCAACGGCTTCCCTTTCTCACTCAAAGTCAGAGTCTTTACAATGGTCCACAAAGCCCTACACAACCTGTTCCCCACCTCTTTAATCTCTCTATTTTAATTTCTGCCAAGTTCCCCCTCAATCACTCTGGTTGCGCTGAATTCCTTGCTGTTCCTGCAAAAATGCTATACGTGGTTCTGCCTCAGGGCCTTTGCATTGGCTGTCTTCTGCCTGTCTCCTCTGCTCCAGGTCAGTCATGTGATTTCTTTCCTTGACTTACCCTACTTACAATGGCAACATCCCAGCATGAACGTCCACTTCTCTCTACTACCTTTCCTTCTTAATTTTTCTTCATAGCACCTATTATCATCTTTACTAGTCTACAAAGTCTAGGTAGTTCTGTGATAACCCCAAAGTGCAGTGGCCATTCTTTTACTTAGAATTCTCTGGTCCCTAACAACCTTGGAAGTAGTTCCTACCCTAAGAAGAGCCTAGGCCTTCATGGTCTGGCCAGATTTTTTTCTATAGCCTCATCTCCCACCACTTCCTCATAACAGCCTCTGCTATTAGCATGCTAAGTCCAGGCAGATCCTGAACATGCATGGGGTGTCAGATCCCCATGCCAAAAGAGACTTGCCCAAGGTCAAACAGCCAGGAAAAGCCTACTCCCTCTCATCTGGGGGCTCCTTCTATTCTGACACATGCCTAAAGTAAACTCATAAAGTCCCATGATGGGTGATAGGTGCTTTCCTTTTCTGGTATTTTCATAGAGTGAACACTTGTTAATACTAGCCCAAAACTTTCATCCTAGGATCAAATACACGGGTCCAGGAAGAGGTCTCCATCTTACGGCCTTTTCCAGGGTCAGATCCCCAGGCTAGTAACCCCAAAGATCTTGGTACCAGTCTTGGCCCCGGACCTAGTGAGATCACCCCAACAAATTACCATCTGTGCCTTTCATTACCTGCATGGGAAAGAATCACATAGTTAGGCCCAAACATTCTAGTTTTTTTTTTTTTTTTAAAGATTTTTATTTATTTATTTGACAGAGAGAGATCACAAGCAGACAGAGAGGCAGGCAGAGAGGGAGATAGAGGGAAGCAGGCTCCCCGCTGAGTAGAGAGCCCGATGCGGGACTCGATCCCAGGATCCCGAGATCATGACCTGAGCCGAAGGCAGTGGCTCAACCCACTGAGCCACCCAGGCGCCCCCCAAACATTCTAGTTTAAATGCTGACCATGCCAAGCACCATGGAGGACAGCTAAACCACGTAGTTCTATTGAAGATCCTGAAGGAAGGCCACTTCCTTGAGTTTCTCACAGTGCAGTAGTAGCTCCTGGCAGCTTCTAAGGGAGCTGCTCTTCCTGTCACTTCTGAGAGCATAGGAAGGCAATATTGTATACCCTTGAGTAGCTCCTCCTACAATCAATGGGGAAGGGTGGGATTTTTTCCCCTCCCCTTCCTTCATGGCTACCCCCAACTCCCATCCCAGAACAAACAAACTGAGAGAGTTCAGTGCTAAGAAAGAACCCTTTTTAATCTATTAGCAAATAATAAAGCATGGCTATGGTATGAGGTAGATTTAATATTAGCAAAGGAAAGATGTGTTTGTTTTATAGGTGTGTTTGTTTCTTTTTTTTTTTTAAGATTTTATTTATTTGATAGAGAAAGATCACAAGTAGGCAGAGAGAGAGAGGGAAGCAGGCTCCCCGCTGAGCAGAGAACCCGATGCGGGACTCAATCCCAGGACCCCAAGATCATGACCCGAGCCGAAGGCAGCGGCTTAACCCACTGAGCCACCCAGGTGCCCCTAGGTGTGTTTGTTTCAAAAGCATCTTAACCTCCCCTCTAGGTCCATACAGGGGCATATTGACTGGACTTGACTGATCCTTGAGCTAGGATCAAGTGAGAAGGGCAGAGGGGTAAAACTGTGTATGGGAAGGATATGGGGGATGGTACTTGTTGCCAAAGGAGACCAAAACCAGAAGTCTCCTGTATACTGAGTACAAGCTGGACCCTATGTGACTGGATGGGAAAATAAACTGCTTTTCAATATCTAGAGCTGTTCTACCGTGCCATATAGTAGCCTCTAGCCACATGTAGCTATTGAGCCCTTGAAATTGTGACTTGTCTGAGTTGCGACATACTGTACATATAAGGTACATGCCAAATTTGGAAGACTTAGTATAAAAAATGTACAGTACCTCATTATTTCTTTTTATTGGTTATATGTTAAAATGATAATATTTTGATGCATTGGGTTAAACAGTATATGACTAAAGTTCATTTCATATTTCTTTATACTTTTAAAATGTGGCTATGAGAATATTGTAAACGGTATCTATGGCTTACAGTATATTTCTACTGGACAGTGTTATTTTACACTGCGTATTAGGGATAGTTGATAATAAGATGTCACAGCCTTACAGACATGACATAAGTCAGGGGTCATAGAGGTTAAGATGTAACTTGTCTGGTAGATAAATAGATTTTATTTTTCACATTTGTCAAGCTATCTTTTAAGAGGATAAAGGTCATATTAAATCCTACCTTCAGGAATAAACTTTCTAGAGACTGAGAAGAAAATATTGCAAGAGTGCCTACACTATTCCAAGAAAATGTAGGCATTTTCAACTTCCCTTCCAAAGAAAGTGATCTGATATGAATTTTGTGGACTATAGAAAAATACATTCAAGAGATGTTAAAAGCACCAAGGGACAAATAGGCTTTTAGAGGGATAAAAGATATTTTGTTTTTCAGCTCTTTCAAGTTTTCTCTACCTTTGTTTTCTAGTCTGTTTTTTCACTTGGGGCTTCGAAAACAGGAAAGAGGCAGAAAGGTATCTCTAGTAATGTCAAAGAGCGTCTTATAAGAGCTTCTTGGTAAAGACATGTGGCTCTCAGGCTAGGATAACAGAAAGGGCTCCTCGGGCTCTGTTCCCTGTAAAGTCAACAAACCAGCAGCTGAAATGTCTTCCTTCCCATTGTGCCCTCCAGGGTTGCTCTTAGAGTCCTGTTTGCCTGTGTCCTACTCTCAAGTGGTCACTGAACTTCTCTAAAAAGCCATATGCCTAAGAAACCCCATCTGCTACTCCACCATGCTAACTGATGCCAGATGTCAAGAGGAAGGGGGTTTGGGAGATAGGATAACCAAGGCAGAAAAAACTCTCAGCAGAATCTTAATCTCACCTTGTGCTCAGCAGCTGTCCCATGGACATAGTGGTGAGCTCCTAGGCCTTGCGAGGTGCCCAGACCTCCCTCGGCTGTATTTACCCAAGAGCTATCTTCTATGGTCGGGACCAGACTGCCTCCAACCAAGGTAAGGCCTGAAGTGTTGATTGTCAGTGTTCGCTCAACAGATCTGAAGTAGTTCAGAATTCCCAGACAGGTGCGCTGAAACAAAGAAAGGCCAGGTTAGGACCCTGTCCTTTGGTATCCCCACACGACAGAGTAAAACTGAATGGGGGCCCTGGAAGCTGGCAAGTCGATTCCACCGCTGAAAAAGAAACACACCATCCCCAGAAAAATCAGAACAAAGAACGAAGTGTAAAAATGCGTTGCTACCGAAAGAGCAGGAAAACCACCTTGGTGGACAACCGAACATTCCAGAAGTCTGAAGCCCATGTGCTGTGCCATCCACATACCTGCAGCTCCCTGATTCGCAGGTGGCGCAGATACAGGAAGGACAAGTAGGCTCCTCTCATCAGGACAGGACTCCCATCGCTGGGCCCGGCCCCACCATCCAAACCGAGCAGCTGCAGGGCCACTGCAAAGCTGTACCTTTAGGGGGTAGCAAAAATAGAATAAATGCTTTTCACCTCAAAGTGGTTTGGAAAATTCACAGACACCAAACGGAAGTCATTTTATTTAACTTAAGGGAGTTTCACAGTAGCTACTCTTTAAAAATGCATTAGAAGGAAAATAATTACTCTATATGTATAAATACAAAAAGAAATTGCTCTTAGTAATTACTCTCGTGAAAAACCCAGTCCTAGGGTGAAACATTAATTTAGTTGTCTGACCTGCTTGAACAGCCTTGCTTTTATTTCAGCTTCAAATATTTTTGAGTTAACATGTAACCTACCTATTAATCAGTCACTCAATTTCCACCCCCTCCCTGTATTTAATCCATTTCCTTGAGTCACCAATAACATGATTTAATTTTACCCTGTCTCTTTTTTCTGCTTGACGGGCTCACCAGCATGTTGGCAGCGACTTATTTGTGCTAGGTCATTTTCATTTTGTTCCATTGAAAGGTCCTCTTCCCTCATATTTTCATTCTATCAAAAAAGTAGCATTCGTTGAATTACATGAACATCTGCAATATCATTAACAAAGTCACAGTTGGGCCACCACAAGATCAAACCCCATGACCCAAGGCATATTTATATGAACGAGCAGAAGAGTATTGGGATCCACTGCAGCATGTCCTATGAAAATCTGGATTTCTAGAATAAATTAGAGCCCATCGTTATCATCATTATTTAGTCCTTGTTTTATAAGAAGACTCTTCCCAGCTTTTAAAACCATCCCCCTACACACACATATAGCTTTTCCGTGATTCACTTATGAAAAGTTGATACACACATTTGTAGATGTTTGAAACCTTGAACATCTCGAATCTCACCTTGTTCCAGGCTGAGAGAGATCGGTGGATTGAATGCTTCTTTCTACTTTTTAGCTATGTGATTTAATATTTTAAAGTCTTGATCCTGCTTTTGTGCTTATAAAATGGCATAAAAATAGAAGATAAATTGCTGTGAGAATTAACACATAGTGATTGGCATCTTGTAGGTGCCCTGTATGTGCTAGTTCCCCCTGCCCATGGATTGCTGTAGTCGGTCGGCCTGGCAGGATCTATCACAGAATTCATGGTTTGTGTTTATTTCCATAGGCATTTTTCCTGATATTGAGCAGGACTAGGTCTCACACACACACACATACAGAGTCCTAGGAAAAACTTGAAGAAGGTAATATTGATGAATTTCCTTCAAGTCCTAGGAAAAACTTGAAGAAGGTAATATTGATGAATTTCCTTCAAGTCCTAGGAAAAACTTGAAGAAGTTAATATTGAGTCTGCCCCTGGTCCTCTGGCAGTCCCTTTCTTCATTGTTTTCTCTGCCTGCCCCTGGGCATACACCCCATTCTCATGAGACAATCTTTTATAGTGGTTCCAGTACCCACAGAAACACTACTGAGTGTCAATGAGCTAGCTTGGAACCCCACTCTTTGGGTTACTTATATTCTAATAGTTCACTCTTGGGATTCCAATAAGCCCTTATGGCAAAAACTGCTGGTTGTTCCCCAATATCCACTTTCCTTTCTTCCTGTAGTAATTAAAAATTTATTGTGGCACGTGGCCACCCAGATGGAGATAATATTTCCAAGCCTCTTTTGCAGGTAGGTGTGGCTATGTGACTAAGTTCTGGCCAAAGTGAAAATGCCATGTGGCAGCTTCTGGGAATTTCCCTGAAGTGGCAGGTTCTCTCCCTCGTTATCCATTCTGCTGCTGAGGACAAGAATGTGACAGCTGAAGCTCCATCTCAGACCAGGTGTTGATCTTGGGTATGGAGGCTGCATTTGTTGGAACTCCAGGATAGAAGGCGCGTGGGTCCCTGAGGATTCCATGGAACAGAGTCATCATGCTAGTTCTGTACTTCCTACCCATGGATCTTAATATAAGGGAGAGAGAAAGAAATTCCTATCTCCTTTAATCCTCTGCTATTTTGTGTTTAATTATGACCAATGGCCAAATATAATTTTAACTAATACAGTACCCAAGACTCTAAAGACAGACTATTGATCTTTATGGCAGACAGTAGAGAAGAGAATTTGAGGCAGGGATATTAGGAAGAGTGAATGAGAAGAAAGTTGTCTCATCCACTATCGTTAAATGGCTTCCCATTCTGCCTGTGGGTAGAATTAGCTCCTGTCTGTTCTGGGTAAATGTGTACATTAGTGTATTTCCATGTAAACATCCCACAACCCCAGGACTGGAAAAGACCTAGGAAGTGACATGGGGCACTCCTGTTCTTTAATACAGAAACTCAAGATCATCATCCCCAGATTAAGAGACTCTTACTTGAAGAAAATCAGTAGGAAAGCATATACTCTATGAGGGAAGTTGAATCCTGGCAATTTCTATTTGGCCAGAATTTGGGGTGAGAGTGTTTCTCCTGAAGACCCTTGCCTCCTAGGCCTCTGGTACCCTTACACTGCAGTTCAGCTTTCCCCACTGTGGCTGCAAAGGGCAGGCACAGAGCCACAGCTTTTCTCTGATGGGATCGTGACTTTTCCAGCTGCTTCTAAATTTACCCAGAATTACATAGGGAGGAACAGAGAATGACATCAAGTTACAGTGAAAGACACTATGAAGGTACGACTGAGCAAGGCACAGAAGCACTGCTGGACCCATAAGCTGCTGGGAAGAAAGGAAGGGGGCATAACTGGGTAGGGTGAGTAGAGGAAGAGAGCCCAGCCCCCTCCGGAAAAAGAGAACCAGCCACAGCCCACAGAAGCCAATTGTTTAGGAAACACCCAAAGCGCATGAGTGTATTCCCCTAAGAGAACTAGACACGGTACAGGTAAGCAGCAGGGTTGACCAGAAGCCAGAATGTCAACACCACCTGCGTTTGTTCCTTCTTCCTAGGTAGGTAAATCCTTTGACATTTACTCTACCTGGTGGCTGGGTCTTTGCCAGCATTGTCTTGGGCAGTATTTTGATAGTTCTGAGATCTCCACTGATTGCAAATTTAATTCTTCTGGGAAAACTGGTAGGGGCAGTGGAGTGGGAGGTTGGGTGGAGGGTGGTGGGTGGGATAATCAGAGGAAAAATACGTCTATAATGTATTTCCCACCTCCTAAATGTCCCCACAGCGTATTTGTGTATATCCACAGAATAAAAAGACTAGAAGGATAGATACCAAATGTTAACAATTTTATTGTTTTATTTGGGTGGTAAAATAATGGCTGATTTTTATTTTCTTCCTTGAGCTTTTCTACATTTCCCAAATTTTCGGTGATAATACATGTCATTATTGTCAACAGAAAATGTTTGTTTTACATGTTCCATTGAATTGGATGAGGGAAACCAGAAAGGAGTGTTTTCTGTTTCCCTAAACATCTTGCACATTGGAATGATTGTATACAACAGCACTTTTGTGAGGGCACATTTCCATCTGTGGAAATACAGGGGACCAGTAAAGCTGTTGGGGAAGAACCAACTGTCCCTTGCCCTCTCCTCCCTGTGGCCAGTGAGAAGAAACAAAAGAAGAGGCACAGGATATAGTGTTTCCTGCCACTGCAACACTCCATAACATTAAAGAACAGTGACCAATTTAAACCATATCTTTAGAAATATGATGGCCAATAGTAGTACTTAATGTCTATACATGTTAATAAACAGGTGTTTTCTTGGGGAATGGCACTGGATACGAGTAACTTAATAAAATACAAAGGTGGAAGGTTTGGGAGGATCCACACAGGGCTGGCTGGTCTATTGCTTCTGATTAGGACTATGGTTAAATTATTTTTAAGTTTTTTCAAAAGGGTATAAAAAAAAACACAGTCCTTTTAGACCATAATTCTCTCTTTTTAGTTATAAATTATCTTCAATTCACAATGATCAGAAAATCTGATATTTTTTCTTTATCCCCCAAACCCAGATCTTTAAGTGAATCTGGGAAAAGAATTGTGAATAAAGAAAAGAGTAGCCTGCCTTACATGCTAATGGTAAATAAAGGGCCAATTCAAAATGTGATAGAAATATTATAAACATTATTAACCTTCAGACAAATATGTTTGATGTTAAAATGTGAGGAAGTAGGTTCTCTCATAAGTTGCTTGTTAGGGGAAAAAAGGGTGTACCACTTCAGTAGGATCTATGGAAAATTTTCATGTGTATGTCAGTGACCCAGAAAAGCTACTTCTCAAGTATCTACTCTAAAGAAACACACATGTGCACAAGGAGGCATGTACAAGGAAGTTCAGTGGGAGTGGTTTCTAATGAGGTAAAAAATGGCAACAAGTATCCAGAGAGGTGTCTGTGTGAGCTGTTGTATATGATAAAATATAACGCAAGCATTAAAAAGAACAACAGAGACAGATCTCTAAGACATATTATTGGGTGAAAAAAGCAAGTTAACAAAGATATCCACAGAGTATGACAGATAATTTACATAGAAAACTAAAACACAATATTATACCACATATATGTGTATATATGTACACATATATATGGTGTGTGTGTGTATATATATATATATATATATATAATATATATATTTTATGAGGACATATGTTTGAATGTAAATGTATTGAAAAGGCTAAAGCAATAACAGTGTTTACCTCTGAGGAAGTGGAATGGGGACCAGATTAGAATTCCCATTAATTTAAAGCATTAAATTTTCAGTGATGTTTCAATTTTTCACAAGAAGATGTTTATGTATTATTTCTGTAGCTTAAAATTAATTTCTAACATCTTCTTAAGGAGAAACATCATCACTTTACAGTGCAAAAACCTAGCAAACACCCCTAACTTAACCACATATCAAGATTAACATCACAGCAATATACCAGGTTGATAACATCTGTCCCAGATATGGTGTGATAAGAAGGGCACTTCACCTCTGGGGTGTCCTTCCTTCAAACCTCTAACCCCAGTGTAACCATGAGAAAAACATCAGACAAATTTAAGTGAAGGAGTTTTCTACAGGTTTCCTGACCAGTACTACAAAGACTGTCAAGGAAAGCCTGAGAAGCTGGCAAAGACCTGAAGTGCCTGGGAAACATGACAAGCAAAGGCACTGTGGTACCCTGGAGCACAAAGAAGACAGTAATGGAAAAACCAGTGACTTCCAAATACAGTCTAGTTTAGATATCAGTAATGTACCAGTGCTCGTTCCTTGGTGTGACAAAGTAATATGTCAATAATAGGAGAAACCTGACAGGGGATTTCTGGGAACTCCTTGTACTATCTTTGTAGCTTTTCTGTAAATCTAAAACTGCTCTGAAATAAAACATTTATTTTCTAAACAACAACAACAAACTTCCTAAAGAAAAACTATTGGTGAATAGTATTCATTGAAAACTGATCCAAAACTGTCCCGAAGTCATGCTCTATTCTTTCTGAGCTGTCAAAATGGGCAATCCTATGAGGTTTGCTTTCCTTCATGCAGAAGTAAGAAAGTTATTTTTCATGGGGTATGGATTGTTCCTTGCCAACTTCAGAATCAGAATGCTGACCAGCATATAGATGCTAAAATTCATACTTGACTGCTACATGCGTGCAAAATAATCACAGAGCTTTACAATTCATACCCACATTCCTGTGACTCCTCCCATCTTCCCCCTTTAACTTCATCCTAATCTCCTCTGACTGGTATCCAATATTCAGAACGGCATTCAGATATTGTATAAAGTGCCTCTTGACCAGAGCAGAAATACATAAGGAGTTCATAAAGTAACGCCCACAGGAAAATGGGAGGGAAAGTAGAAAACCACTGATCGTTGCCTCAGAATTTTCTTTCTCCAATGCTGTGCTATTTTCTGTTTCCCCACTGGGAAAGCTCTTCACTAGCATGGCTGACTCCTTCTCATTTATCAAATGTCAGATCAGATGTTCCCAACTCAGAGAGCTTGGTCCATCTATCAGCGGAAGCTCCTCTCTACCCTACTGCCCCCTCTTCCTGTGGTTTTCCTCATGACATCCACAGCTTAGAGATGAGATTAACTCTTCCGTTCACCTGTTTATTGCATGTTTCATTCCCTGAGCAGCACAGGTCCTGGCACAAAGGCAGTATCCATGTAATAATTAATAATTATAATAATTACAGTATCCATGTAATAATCACTGAACGAATGAATGAATGAATGAACAAACTAATGAACAGGAAACTTGCATGACACTAACATGTAGGGTTAATTTGTGTGTGTTATGTCTCCCTTCAGGATCCACCTCTGAAATACATAGGTGTTCTCATTCTTTAGGGTCCATTTACCATAAATCAACCTGAAAGTAGGTGTTCACATTTTTCTTCTTTTGGTCAATTCCAAGAACAATATTTACAAGTCAGTAAATAGCCCAAGGAAGTGGTTTTCTTTCTTTCATTCTTTTTTTCTTCTTTCCTCCAGTTTAACACGGGCAACTGCTTTCAAAATAGACTGGTGAAAACAGAGACTACATTTCATCATACTCTGACTTTCCATCTCATGTGTAAATGGAGGGAAGGAGGAACAGAGGATGGCAGGAAATGTCAGTTCTCTCCACTGTGTGGCTGGTCTCCTTCCTCGCGCTGTAGCTCTTAGTGTTTTCCACCTTTCAAAAAAAAACCTGAGCCATCATCTCCTGCTCTTGCCCTGCACTTTCTGCTTTTCCTGGATAACCTCCTTCATCCCTTAAGTCTTCATGGGCACTGCTACAATTCTGGCCTGCTGGTCCAGCCAGACCCTGGACCATCACTTCTCCATGACTTCAAACATGAAGCTCTTCACTACTGACTCCCTGTTCCTTTACCTCCTACTTCTCCTTTACTTCTGTTCACCCTCATCTGCCCCCCTGGGAATTTAATTGCCCCTATTTTCTCAGTCAAGGAGGAAACAGACTTGTGGTGGCCCTCAAATGTTAAAACCAGAATCTCAGGTAAAGGAGGATCCTTTCAAGATCAAGAGCTAGACTGTTCAGTATCTTAGGAGCACCGGTCTTATTTAGTGATAAGGGCTGACTCTGGCTTCAACCTTCTTCCTTCTTTCCTACTCCCTACCTCCTTCTGCTTAAGTTTGGTTCAAGAAGGAAAAGAACTGGATGTTTTTAAATGTCCCCTTGTGAAATACAAATCAGAACCACAATGATATACTACCTCGCACCAGTCAGGGCGACTAAAATTAAAAAGTCAGGAAAAAACAGATGTTGGTGAGGATGCAGAGAAAGGGGAACCTTCCTACACCATTGGTGGGAATGAAAGCTGATGCAGCCACTCTAGAAAACAATACGAACTTTCCTCAAAAAGTTGAAGACAGAACTATACTACAACCAAGCATTGCACTTCTGGATATTTACCCCGAGGATATAAATGTAGTGATCCTAAGGGGCACCTGTACCCCAATGTTTATTGCAGCAATGTCCGCGATAACCAAACTATGGAAAGAACACAGATGCCCATCAACAGTTGAATGGATAAAGAAGATGTGGTATAGGGGTGCCCAGGCGGCTGAGTTGTTAAGCATCTGCCTTTGGCTCAGGTCATGATCCGAGGGCCCTGGGATCAAGCAACACATCAGGCTCCTTGCTCAGTGGGGAACCTGTTTCTCCCTCTCTCTCACTCCCCTTGCTTGTGTTCCCTCTCCTGATGTGTCTCTCTGTCAAATAAATAAATAAAATCTTTAAAAAAAAAAGAAGCTGTGATTATATATATTATATAAATATATATATATAATATTATATATATATGATGGAATATTACACAGCCATCAAAAAATGAAATCCTGGGGTGCCTGGGTGGCTCAGTGGGTTAAAGCCTCTGCCTTCAGCTCAGGTCATGATCTCAGGGTCCTGGGATTGAGCATTGGGCTCTCTGCTCAGTGGGGAGCTTGCTACCCTCTCTCTCTCTCTCTCTCTCTCTCTACCTGCTTCTCTGCCTGCTTGTGATCTCTGTCAAATAAATAAATAAAATCTTTTTAAAAAAATGAAATCCTGCCATTTGTAACGACATGGATGGAACTAGAAGGTATTATGCTAGGTGAACGAAGTCAATCAGAGGAAGACAATTAATCATACGATCTCACTCATATGTGGAATTTAAGAAACAAAACAGAGGATCATAGGGGAAGAGAAGAAAAAAATAAAACAAGATGAAATGCTCATTACATTGAATATTACATCACAGAACTGTACCTCTGAAACCAAAAATACATTATATGTTAATTAATTGAATTTAAATAAAGAATGTGTTTTTTTAAATCCCCTTATTAGTATAAGGTCTTCCTGGTGATGTATGGGGTAGGAAAAAATGTGGCTATTTTCTCAGCTCTCTCAGGATGCTCGCTGAGGGCTGTCACTGGTAGCCGCGTGCCTGTCAAGGAAATCAGAGTCCAGGTGATCAATGCCATGATAATGCTGTCTCTGCTCCTGATCTCTTTGGCCAACTCATTTTTTATTAGATTCTCTAGATCCTTATCTAGGTTGAAAAGTTGTAGAGGTTGTGGGGTGTGTGTGTGTGTGTGTGTGTGTTACACATGCATGTACTTTTGTGTTTGCTTCCAGCTAATCTGTAAGTCATTTGGGTTTCACTTTCTCCCATCCCCAGCCTGGGATGATAGACCATGACAGTGCTTCTCTCTCTAGCATTCTACTAAACTTCTTCATACCTTTGACTTTATGTATAATTTCTACAATTATATTTAGGGGTGAAAATAATAGGATTATTCTGAATATTAGGCTCACTGAAAGTCATGCCCTCTTACTTTAACTGGGCCCTCTGGCTACATGGTCATCCTTATATTCTTTTCTCCATTGGTGGCCCGGTGGCATTACCCGCAGTGACCCACCTCCTTACGTGTCACTTTAACCTTCAATCTCACTAATGCAGGCATCTTCCCCCCTTCTCCTCTCTCTCTATGAGACATCCAGAGGCATTTACAAGCTACCACATCTTATTTTTTTTGTACCTGGAAATTCTATAGATCTTATTCACCTCAAGGGAAATGATGCCAGTCTTCCTTTCTCAAAATTACTCCTTCAACTAGTTTATTTTATTTCATTTATTTATTTGACACAGAGAGGTCACAAGTAGGTAGAGAGGCAGGCAGAGAGAGAGAGGAGGAAGCAGGCTCCCTGCCAAGCAGAGAGCCCAATGCAGGACTCCATCCCAGGACCCTGAGATCATGACCTGAGCCGAAGGCAGCAGCTTAACCCACTAAGCCATCCAGGCGCCCACCTTCAACTGGTTTCTTCATCCCAACCCCTCCTCTTTCCCCAGGGTCATCTGTTTCTCAAATTCACCCTTTCATATCTTCCATCTCCTCATCTCCACTGATCATTTCTTCCAGACCATAAACATACTAAGTTTTCCCATTTAAATAAGCAAAGGAAACAATACTCCTCCCTTGGAGCAACAAACAGTAGCAAATTATTTAAAATGTTGTAGTACCATTGTAAAGACAAATATCCAATAGCTTTGTATAGAAATTGCCTTTTGTTGCCAAACTTCAGGCCTATCTTATGTAGTAGCTATCTAGCTGGCTTCCCTGCCTGCAGTCTCTCCCTCTTCCAATCCAACTAACACCTTGCTGCCACATCAATCTTCCTAAAAATACAACTTTGTATATATCACTTCCCTTATAGGATAAAACACAAATTGCTTTTTCTGAAATTTATGGACATTCACAACTTTCCCTCTCCTCCCACTTAAAAAAACTTTTCTTCCACATATTTCCACATGACTCACTCCACCAACCTGGCCTTGAACCCCACACACACAGTGTCTCTTCTGCATGGTTGTTCATGCCTCCCTTCTACAATGTGCTTCCCTCTCTGCCACCACTTCCCTGAGCCCCATGAGTCCTTCAAACCCAGTTCAGTTTCCTCCTCCTTCAAAAGGTTTTCCCAGAAGAACCAACCCTAGGGGGACCACTTTGCCTCTACACACTCACACTATTTAACAATTGTCCAACTCATTTGGTGTTTAGCACTAAAATGTGTGCCTTTGCATTGGTAAATAGTGGTTATGTATATGTCCCAGCAGCAATCTCTTGTATTATACCTCTTTACATTCTTCTTTTTAATCAGCAATTAAATCTTTTTATTAAAAAAACAAACCTGGCTGGGTAATGAAACTCTTATGGAGAGGGTTTCTGAAAAACTACCAAAGGTAAATTTCTAAGGTCTACACAAAAGTAGTGAGTTGGACAGAAAGGCATATTGGTTATTTCTTCCTGTTTTACCTGGTAGAGATTGATGTTGCTATAAATATTCTCCCAGATGTGGTCATAGTTGCACTGATGCAAACCCTGGGAAGCCACGAAAGTTGGACGAGATGGAGGTGGCATGATTGTCTTTGCAGCGTGGTCTTGGAGCACTTGCATTACTCGCTCGGGGCTGGAAATCTCAAGTAGAACAAGAGGGAAAAGAATGGTTTGGTAAAGGATTATTCCCTTCTATTCAGCAAAAGTTTGGTCATATACACACAAATAAAAAAGAATCCCCAGGTGGGGCTTTATTCAGTTAAAAAATAAAAATCACATTAAAACATCATGATTCCCTTTAGTATGTCCATCCACTGAACATTGTGAATATTTAAATACACACAGCAAGTCATTTAAAATTCTGCAACAACCCTCTAAATACAAAGTAGATTGTACCCCACAAATGTTATAGCACCAATGAAAAGATAAACACACATCATTTTGGGTACAAACCCTGTTTGCTATTAGGAAGCTGCCAGGAGATGGAGGAAGAGGATGCTGGATTGTATGAGGAAAGTACAAGCTTTGTAAGGACACAAGCCTTGGTTCATATCTCTGCTGGAATCCTGACTTCACCACACAGAGCAGGACAAGTCAACCTAATAAGAACAACAATGATGTCTCTCCCAGGATTGGTGCAAAAATTCCCATCATGTAGTAGGTACTGAATAAATGTTCCTTCTTCTCTTCTGGAGGTAAAGGATCAAGTAATAGTCCCAGAATTGAATTTCAACAGCAGTGATACATGTAACACAGTATTTTACAAGGAAATTCAAATGTCATTTAGTCCAATCCCTACCAAAACCCCAATGACTTTTTTCGCAGAAATAGAAAGATTCACCCTAAAATTCATGTGAAACCTCAAAGGACACCAAATAGCAATGTAATTTTGAAAAAGAAGAATAAAATTGGTGGACACACACTTTCTGATTTCAAACCATATTACAAAGCTATGGTAATCCAAATGGTGTGGTCCTGGAATAAACTGGGCATCTAGGCCAACAGAATAGACTAGAGAGCATAGAAATAAACCCTTGAGTATATGGTCATATGATCTTAGACATGGATGTCAATACCATTCAACAGAGAAGGGACAGTCTCTTCAACAAATGATTCTAGGAAAACAGGATATCCACATGTAAAAAAAATGAAGTTAAACCTTTATCATACACAATACACAAAAAATTAACTCATAATGGAGATTGGTGGAGCAAGATGGCAGAGGAGTAGGAGACCTAAATTTTGTCTGGTCCCATGAATTCAGCTAGATAGTTATCAAACCATTCTGAACACCTACAAATTCAACAGGAGGTCAAAGAGAATAGCAGCAATTCCATGAACAGAAAAGCAACCACTTTCTGGAAGGTAGGATGAAGTGTATCCAAGCCAATATACAGGAAGATAGACTGTGGGGGAAGGGGCCATCCCAGCAAGCAGTAGAGCAGTGGGGTACAAAATTGGAACTTTTAGAAGTCTGCTGCACTGAGGAACCTTGCTCCAGAGGATAAGCGGACAGGTGGCAGGGGTGGCGGTTGGGAGGAGGAGACTTCGCTGGGACAATGTGGTCTCAGGATCCTCAGGGTCACGGAAAAACCAGTAGAGTGTCTGAGTACATCAAAGCTCACAGATATTAGAGCAGGGCAGCTGGCTGCAAGGGTGGAGTCAAGGAGTGAGCTCTCAGTTCGGGGTTACCTTAAACCATGATCTAAGGCACAGTTGAGCTACTGCTCTTCACGCAGGAATCCCACAAGTGGCAGATCCAGAGAGACCCCCTCTTCCTCCTATGGGAGAAGCAGCGTGGGAGTGCATGGCAGGAATCTGCTGGGTTAGGAGACTCCAAATGGTGCTGTGCGCCAGAGATAGAAATGCTCAGTCACAGCCTGGGTGAGCTCGGAGTGTGGCCGGAGACCAAGGAGAAGGAGGGATTGACTGCTTTTCTCTGAGACACATTGAAGAGTGGGGCCCTGAGCTCTCAGCAACTAAAGGGCTGGAGATTGGGAGGCCACCATCTTCATTCTCCTCCTCCCAAGCTGTACAGAAAGCGTTCAGGGAACAAAAGCTTCCGAGAGCAAATCCTGAGGAGAATACTTAGCCTGGCCACTGGGAAGGGTGGTGCAATTCTGCCTTGGGCAAAGACATTTGAGAATCACTGCAACAGAGTCCTCCTCAGAAGATCAGCAAGAACATCCAGCCAAGACCAAGTTCACTAATCAAGGAGAACTGAGGAACTCCAGTGCTAGGGAAATACAGCATATAGAATTCACGGCTTTTTTCCTGATTCTTTAGTCTTCAGAGTTAATTTTTTTTTAATTTTCGTTATTTTTTTTCTATTTTTCTTTTTTTTAATTTTCCTCTTTCCTATTTTAACCTATTTTAACTATTTTATCTCATCAATACCTTTTTAAAAATCTTTTTAAATTTTCATTTTTATACTCATATTCTATCCCTTCACTGTATTTAAACTTATTTTTTGTAATCATGTAACTTTTTCTTTAAAATTTTGGGATACATTTTCTTCTAACAGACCAAAATATACCCTAAATCTAGCATATGGCTTTTTCTGGTCTCCCACCTGATTACCTTCTCTCCCTGTTTTTTTGTTTGTTTGTTTGTTTGTTTGTTTGTTTTTCCAACCAACTTCTTATCAATTCCTTTTTTATTTTTTAAGATTTTATTTTTATTTATTTATTTGACAGAGTGAGAGTGGGAACACAAGCAGGGGGAGCAGTAGAAGGAGAAGCAGGCTTCCCACTGAGCAGCAAGCCCAATGCAGGGCTCGATCCCAGGACCCCAGGATCATGACCTGGCCAAAGGCAGACATTCAGTGACTGGGCCACCCAGGTGCCCCTCAATTCCTTTTTAAAAATCTTTTTAAATGTTCATCTCTACAGTCATATTATATCCTTTCATCGTGTGTGTGTATGTGTGTGTATATATATATAAATATATATATATGAGAAAATATTTATGTATATCTATTTTCTTCCTTTCTTTCTTTAAAAATTTGGGAGGCAGTTTCTTCTAACACATGAAAATACACCCAAAATCAAAATCAAGTGTGTGGCTCTGTTCTATTCATCAGTCTAATCATATTTTTTAAAAATATTTTATTTATTTATTTGACAGAGAGAGAGATCACAAGCAGGCAGAGGCAGGCAGAGAGAGAGGGGGAAGCAGTCTCTCCGCTGAGCAGAGAGCCCAATGCAGGGCTCAATCCCAGGTCCCTGAGATCATGACCTGAGCTGAAGGCAGAGGTCTTAACCCACTGAACCACCCAGTTGCCCCTCTAATCATATTTTTTATTGCTTTCTTTTCTCCTCTGTTTTGGTCTCTTCTCCTTTGGTTAGTGTATATTTTTTCTGGGGTCATTGTTACCTTTCAGCATTTTGTTCTTTCATTCATCTTTTCTTCTCTAAAAAAAATGACAAGGCAGAAAAACTCACTCTCCAAAAAAGAACAAGAGGCAGTACCAATGGCTGTGGACCTAATCAATACAGACATCAGTAAGATGTCAGAACTAGAGCTCAGAATTACAATTATAAAGATGTTAACTGGGCTTGAAAAAAGCATAGAAGATACTAGAGAATCCTTTTCTGTAGAAATAAAATCCCTTTTGGGAGAAATAAAAGGATTATAAAATCTAATCAAGTTGGAGTTTAAAAAGCTATTAATGAGATGCAATAAAAATGGAGGCTCTTACTGCTAGGATAAATGAGGCAGAAGAGAGAATTAGTGATATAGAAGACCAAATGATGGAGAATAAAGAAGCTGAGTAAAAGAGAGATAAACAAATACTGGATCACCAGGGGAGGATTTGAGAGATAAGTGATACCATAAGATGAAACAATATTAGAATAATTGGGATCCTAGAAGAAGAAGAATAGAGAGAGAGAGAGGGGAGGAAGGTATATAGGAGCAAATTATAGCAGAGAACTTCCCTAGTTTGGGGAAGGAAACAAGTATCAAAATCCAGGAGGCACAGAGAACACCCCTCAAAAATCAATAAAAATATGTCCGCACCCTGTCATCTAATAGTAAAACTTACAAGTCTCAGGGACAAAGAGAAAATCCTGAAAGCAGCTCAGGACAAGAGATCTGTAACCTATAATGGTAGAAATATTAGATTGGCAGCAGACCTATTCACAGAGACCTGGCAGGCCAGAAAGGACTGGCATGATATATTCAGAGTACTAAACAAAAAAAATATACTGCCAAGAATACTATATATAGCTAGGCTGTCACTGAAAATAGAAGGCGACATAAAAAGCTTCCAGGACAAACAAAAACTAAAAGAATTTGCAAACACCAAACCAGTCCTACAGGAAATATTAAAGGGGTCCTCTAAGCAAAGAGAGATCCTAAAAGTAACAGACCAGAGGGGTGCCTGGGTGGCTCAGTGGGTTAAAGCCTCTGCCTTCAGCTCGGATCATGATCTCAGGGTCCTGGGATTGAGCCCCATATTGGGCTCTCTGCTCAGCAGGGAGCCTGCTTCCCTACCTCTCTCTCTGCCTGCCTCTCTGCCTGATTCCTCCTCTCTCTCTGCCTGCCTCTCTGCCTACTTGTGATCTCTCTCTGTCAAATAAATAAATGAAAAGAAAATTTAAAAAAAATAATAAAAGTAACAGACCAGAAAGGAACAGAGACAATATACAGTAACAGTTACCTTAGAGGCAATACAATGGCCCTAAATTCATATCTTTTAATGGTTACCCTGAATGTAAATGGGCTAAATGACCCACTCAAAAGATGCAGGGTATCAAAATGGGTGGGGAAAAAAAAAGACCCATAGATATGCTATCTGCAAGAAACTCATTTTAGATGCAAAGACATCTCCAGATTTAAATTGAGGGGGTGGAAAACAATTTACTGTGCTAATGGACATCAAAAGAAAGCGGGGGTGGCAATCCTTATATCAGATAAATTAGATTTTAAGCCAAAGACTACAGTAAGAGATGAGGAAGGACATTATACCATCCTTAAAGTGTCTTTTCCAACAAGAATATCTAATAATTTTAAATATCTATGCTCCTAACACAGGAGCAGCCAACTATATAAACCAATTAATAATAAAAACCAAAGAAACACATTGACAATAATACAACACTAGTAGGGGACTTTTACACCCTCCTCACTGAAATGGACAGATCATCCAAGCAAAAGATCAACAAGGAAATAAAGGCCTTGAATGACACACTGGACCAGATGGACATCACGGATATATTCAGAACATTCCATCCCAAAGCAACAGAATACACATTCTTCTCTAGTGCACATGGAACATTCTCCAGAACAGATCACATCCTGGGTCACAAATCATGTCTCAGTAGGTACCAAAAGATGTATAAGTAGGGATCATTCCCTACATATTTTCAGATCACAGTGCTTTGAAACTAGAACTCAACCACAACAGGAAAGTTGGGAAGAACTCAAATACATGGAGGCTAAAGACCATCTTATTAAGGAATGAATGGTCAACCAGGAAATTAAAGAAGAATTTTTAAAAATTCACAGAAACAAATGAAAACGAAAACCCAACATCCCAAAATCGTTGGGATGCAGCAAAGGCGGTCCTGAGAAGAAAGTATATAACCATACAAGCCTTTATCAAGAAACAAGAAAGGTTTCAAATACACAACCTAACCCTACACCTAAAGGAGCTGAAGAAAGAACAGTAAAGAAACCCTAAACTCAGCAGGAGAAGAGAAATAATAAAGATCAGAGCAGAAATCAATGAAATAGAAACTAAAAGAACAGTAGAACAGATCAACAAAACTAGGAGCTGGATCTTTGATAAATCAATCAATCAATCTTTGATTGATAAATTAATAGGATTGATAAATCCCTTATAAAAAAAAATAGAAAGGACCCAAATTAATAAAATCATGAATGAAAAAGGAGAGATCACAACCAACACCAAAGATACACAAACAATTATAAGAACATATTATGAGCAACTATACACCAGCAAATTTGACAATCTGGAAGAAATGGATGTGCTCCTAGAGATGTATAAACTACCAAAACTGAACCAGCAAGAAATAGAAAATCTGAACAGACCCATAACCAATAAGGAGATTGAAGCAGTCATCAAAAATCTCCCAACAAACAAGAGCCCAGAGCCAGACGGCTTCCCAGGGGAATTCTACCAAACATTTAAAGAAGAATTAGTACCTATTCTCCTGAAACTGTTCCAAAAAATAGAAATGGAAGGAAAACTTCCAAACTCATTTTTATGAGGCAAGCATTACTTTGATCCCCAAAGCAGACAAAGACCCCATCAAAAAGGAGAATTATATACCAATATCCTTGATGAACATGGATGCAAAAATTCTCACCAAAATGCTAGCCAATATGGTCCAACATTAAAATGGATTATTCACCACAACCAAGTGGGATTTATTCCTGGGCTACAAGGTTGGTTCAACACCCACAAATCAATCAATGTGATACAATATATTAATAAAATAAAGTACAAGAACCATATGATATTCTCAATAGAGGCTGAAAAAGCATTTGACAAAGTACAGCATCCTTTCCTGATCAAAACTCTTTACAGTGTAGGGATAGAGGGTACATACCTCAATATTATCAAAGCCGTCTGTGAAAACCCACAGCGAATATCATTCTCAATGGGGAAAAACTGAGAGCTTTTCCTGTAAGGTCAAGAACATGGCAGGGGTGTCTACTGTCATCACTGCTATTCAACATAGTACTAGAGGTCCTAGCCTCAGCAATCAGACAACAAAAAGAAATAAAAGACATCTGAATCAGCAAAGAAGAAGTCAAACTCTCACTCTTTGCAGATGATATGATACTTTATGTATCATATCATACTTTATGTATGATCCTTTAAGACTCCACTCCAAAACAGCTAGAACTCATACAGGAATTCAGTAAAGTGTCAGAACAAAAAAATCAATGCTCAGCAATGTCCACAATATGGAAAGAACCTAGATATCCATCAACAGATGAATGGATAAAGAGGATGTGGTATATATATATATATATATATATATGAATACTATACAGCCATCAAAAGAAATGCAATCTTGCCATTTGCAATGACGTGGATGGAACTAGAGGGTATTGTGTTGAGTGAAATAAGTGAATGAGAGAAAGACAATTATCAATGATCTCCCTAATATGAGGAATTTGAGAGGCAGGGTGGGAGATTTGGGGGGTAGGGAAGGAAAAAATGAAATATGACAGGATTGGGAGGGAGACAAACCATTAGAGACTCTTAATCTCACAAAACAAACTGAGGGTTGCTGGGGGAGGGGTTTATGGAGAGGGTGGTTGGGTTATGGACATTGGGGACGGTATGTGATATGGTGAATGCTGTGAAATGCATAAGCCTGTTGATTCACAGACCTGTACCCCTGAGACAAATAATATATTATATGTTATAAAAATAATTAATTTTAAAAAATAAATAAAATGAAATCAATGCTCAGAAATTAGTTGCATTTCTATACACCAAGAGCAAGACAGAAGAAAGAGAAATTAAGGAGTTGATCCCATTTACAATTGCACCCAAAACCATAAGATACCTAGGAATAAATCTACCCAAAGAGACAAAGAATCCATACTCAGAAAACTATAGAACACTCATGAAAGAAATTGAGGGGGGCGCCTGGGTGGCTCAGTGGGTTAAGCTGCTGCCTTCCGCTCAGGTCATGATCTCAGGGTCCTGGGATCGAGCCCCGCATCGGGCTCTCTGCTCAGCGGGGAGCCTGTTTCCTTCTCTCTCTCTGCCTGCCTCTCTGCCTGCTTGTGATCTATCTCACACCAGTCAAATAAATAAATAAAATCTTTAAAAAAAAAAAAAAAGAAATTGAGGAAGACACAAAGAATTGGAAAACATTCTGTGCTCATGGATTGGAAGAACAAATATTGTGAAAATGTCTATGCCACCTAGAGAAATCTACACATTTAATGCAATCCCTATCAAAATACTATCAACTTTTTTCAAAGAAATGGAACAAATAGTCCTAAAATTTATATGGGACCAGAAAAGACCCTGAATACCCAGGAATGCTGAAAAAGAAAACTGAAGTTGGTGGCATCAGAATTCCAGACTTCAAGCTCTATTACAAAGCTGTAATCATCAAAACAGTATGGTAATGGCACAAAAACAGACACAGAGATCAATGGAACAGAACAGAGAGCCCAGAAATAGACCCTCAACAAAGGGAGGATCTGCTTCAACCAAGCAGGAAAGAATGTCCAATGGAGAAAGACCGTCTTTTCAATAAACGATGTTGGGAAAATAAGACAGCCACATGCAGAATGAAACTAGACCATTTCCTTAAACCACACACAAAAAATGACTCAAAATGGATGAAAGACCTCAATGTGAGAGAGGAATCCACCAAAATCCTTGAGGAGAACACAGGCAGCAACTTCCTCGACCTCAGCTGCAATAACTTCTTCCTAGAAACATCGCCAAAGGTAAGGGAAGCAAGGGCAAAAATGAACTATTGGGACTTCATCAGGATAAAAATCTTTTGTAAAGCAAAGGAAACAGTCAACAAAACCAAAAGACAACCAAGGGAATGGGAGAAGATATTTGCAAATGGCATATCAGATAAAGGGCTTGTATCCAAAATTTATAAATAACTTATCAAACTCAACACCCAAAGAACAAACAATCCAATCAAAAAATAGGCTTAAGACATGAACAGACATTTCTGCAAAAAATACATTCAAATGGCCAAGAGACACATGAAAAAGTACTCAACATCATTCAGCATCAGGGAAATACAAATTAAAACCACAGTGAGATACCACCTCACACCAGTCAGAATGGCCAAAATTAACCAGTCAGGAAATGACAGGTATTGATGAGGATGTGGAGAAAGGGAAACCCTCTTACACTGTTGGTGGGAATGCAAGCTGGTGCAGCCACTCTGGAAGACAGTATGCAGGTTCCTCAAAAAGTTGAAGATAGAGCTGCCCTACGATCCAGAAATCACACTATTGGATATTTACCCAAAATATACAAACGTAGTGATCCAAAGGGGCACATGCACCCCAATGTTTATAGCAGCAATGTCCACAGTTGTGGACAAACTGTGGAAAGAGCCTAGCCTAGATCTCCATCAACACATGAATGGATAAGGAAGATATTTTATTTATATATATATAAAATATATAGTTAGTTAGCCTTCTTCCCTTAATAAAAACTAACATTTATCGAACACTTATGTGCCAGGCACTCTTTTTTAAGTATTTTAGATATTTTAACTCTTATAATCCTCAAAACAAGCCTATGACCTAAGTACTATCTGTATATCTGCATATATATAATGGAATACTATACAGCCATCAAAAACCCAAAACTCTTGCCTTTTACAATGATTCGGATAGAACTAGAGAGTATTATGCTTAGTGAAATATGTCAATCAGAGAAAGACAATTATCATATGATCTCACTGATATGAGGAATTTAAGAAACAAGACAGAGGATCATAGGAGAAGGGAGGCAAAAATGAAATAAGATGAAACCAGAAAGGGAGACAAACCATAAGAGACTCTTAATCTCAGGAAACAAACTAGGTTGCTAGAAGGGAGAGAGGTGTAAGGGATGGGGTGGCTGGAAGATGGACAATGGGGAGGGTATGTGCTATGGGGAATGCTGTGAACTATGTAAGACTGACAGTTCACAGACCTGTACCCATGAAACAAATAATACATTATATGTTAATTTTAAAAAAGAAAATAAAAGAAAAAAATTAACTCATAATCATTTAAGGATGTAAACATAAGACCTAAAACTATAAAACTCTTAGATAAAAACAGGGGAAAATCTTCATAACATTAAATTTGGTAATGATTTCTTAGATAAGACACCAAAAGCACAGGCAAAAAAAAAAGAGGCAAAAGTAGATAAATGTGACTACCTAAAACTTTAAAACTTCTGTGCATCAAAGGACACAATTAACAAAGTAAAAATCAACCCATAGAAAGAGAGAATATATTTGTAAATCATACATCTGATAAGGGGTTAATATCCAGAATATATAAAGAACTCCTACAGCACAACAACAATTACAATCAAATAACTCAAAAAATGGGCAAAGGACTTCTACAGACATTTTTCTAAATATGATATACAAATGACTGATAAACATATGACAAGACTCTCAAAATCACTAATCATCAGAGAAATTCAAAGCAAAACCAAAATGAGATTATTACCTTATCCATTAGGATGGCTAGTAACAAGAAGAAGCAGGAGGTGAAGGAAGAGAAGGAAGAAAGGTAGGGAAGAAGAGAGGGAGAGAGGGAGGAAGGAAGGAAGGAAAGAAGGAAGGAAGAAAATAACCAGGGCTATTGAGAATTCAGAGAAATTGGAACCCTACCAGACAAAGCTGGTAGTATTGTCAAATGCTGCACCTGCTATGGAAAATAGTATGGAAGTTCCTCAAAAAAATTAAAACAGAATTACCTTATGATCCAGCAATTCTATTCCTGGGTTTATACCCAAAAGAACTGAAAGCAGGATTTCAAAAAAGTATTTACATATCCATGTCCATAGCAGCATTATTCACAATAGTCATGAGGCGGAAGCAACCCAAACATCCATCAACAGACAGATTTTCAAAAAACATGATGGATATACATAAGGGAATATTATTCAGCCTTAAAAAGGAAGGAGATTCTGATATATCCTACAACATGGGTGAACCTGGGTGAGTAAAAGAAGTCAGTCATAAAAATACAAACACTGTCTGATTTCACTAATAGGTGGTACCTAGAGCAGTCAAACTCCTAGAGACCGAAATTAGACTGGTAGTCACCAGGAACTAGGGGGAGGGAAGAATGAGGAGTTATTGTTTAATGGGTAAACAGTCTCAGTCTGCTAGATGAAGAGGTCTGGTATGGATGGTGGTGACGATTATCCAACAATATGGATATACTAAACGGCACTGAACTGTACATTTTAAAAATAGTTAAAATAGTAAAATTCATGGTATGTGTATTTTACCACCATTTAAGAAAAGAGGCGGAAAATAATATAAAGAGGTCCCATGTACTCTTCATTCCATTTCTCCCAATGTTAACATCTTGCAAAATCTTAGCACAGTATCACAACTTGGATATTGAGTTTGATATAGTCAACTCATAGAAAAGATCCATCACCACAAGGATCCCTTGTGTTCCTCTAGAGCCATTCTCCTTTCCCTTCCTCACCAGCCTCCCCTACAATCAACGAATCTGTCTTCATTTTTCTTAGTCATTTCAAGAGCATTGTATAAATGAACTCATACAGTCTTTATGCGACTGACTTTTTTTTCACTCCTATAGTTCTCTGGAGATGCATCCAGGTTCTGAGGTATATCACTAGTTTGTTGGGTTTTTTTGTTTTTTTGTTTTTTACAGCTTACAGGTATTCCGTGGTATGGGATATACCACGATTAATTTATTTACCCATTGAAAGACATCTGTGGTGTTTCCAGTTTGGAGCTACTGAGAATAAAGCTAGTAGAATGTTCTTGAAAAAAAAAAAGGGAGAGGAAATCTGGCCACATGCAACCACATGGATGGATCTTGAGGACATTGTCCTAAGTGAAATAAGCCAGTCACCAAAAGACTAATACTGTATGAGTCCACTTATATGAGGTGTGTAAAGGTGGTAAAATTCAGAAACAGAAAGTAGAATGGTGGTTTCTAGGGGCTGTGGGGAGGAGGAAGTTGGGAACTGTTGTTTAATAGGTACAGAATTTCAGTTTGGCAAGATGAAAAAGTTCCAGTACATCTGTTTCATGACAATGTGAAAATACTGAACACCACTGAATTGTGCACTTAAAATGATTAAGATGAGAAAATTTTATCCCATGTGCTTTTTGCCACAATAAAAATAAGATAATTTCATCCAGTATTTTTGTTTCACAGATGAGGAAACAAACTCAAGGAGGTTGTGCGGATAGACTGATACCACAAAGAGACTTAGTGTCAAAGCTGGAACAATTGTTATTTTCTACGGAAAATTAACAGTATTATAAAATTTGAGCAATTAGATTAGAAAGTTCCAAATAAAGCCTTTATAGAGAATCAATGGCTAATATTTCTTAAACAGGAAGGAAAATTCAATTTTCTGAGAATAATTTCAGCAAGAATTTTATCTACAAGGGAACATAGCTATTTTCTTACCTTCAAAAACTTTGCTTGGAGTTCCATTAATACATCTATTCTTCTCCTTTCTTTTAGTCTAGTCAAAATCTTCTTTTGCCAAGGATCACATTTTGGCTTAATCTAGTGGACAAACATGTTCACACAAAGTTACAACATAACAGAATGGTTCTCAATAAAAGTTGCAAGCAAAGAGATTCAAGGACCTTCTAAAATGGGATCTAGTCTCTGCTAGAAAGTTTGTTAGAGCATGTGAAGACTTGGAAGACGTCTGTATGGGTTTATGATCCATGGAGGGAGAAGGCAGCAGCAGTTCCGGTTGGTGCCTGGCTTATGAGATCATCTGGGATCACACAGCACAATCCATATGCAGGAGGAACCCTAAATCCATCAGCTTTAGATACCACACTTGACCTATAGGGCAAGAGAAGTTCTCCCACAAAGATTCTACATGTAAAATTTTACCTTATCCCTTAACAGGGAATATTTCAAAAATTAGTTCTGTAATACATTTAGCTATACATTAGCTATAACTACATCAATGTACTTGTAACTTTCAAATTTATATCTAGCTCTAAGCTCCAGTATGTGATACACAACCACCTCCTTGTTATCTATATTTGGAAGGCAAATGTAACAAGTTAGAACAGAAAGTCTGGCTTTCCCTACACCAGTCACCTATTTGCTCAAGCCCCATTCCTTAGGAGTAATTTTTGATTTCTCTCCTTTCCATCCATTCATCTTTACCACGTAAGACTTCTTTCCTACACAATCTAGCTGATCCTCATTATTCATGGATTTTGTATTTGCAAATTTTTCTCACCAAAATTTATTCATAACCCCAAAATCAATTTTGGCAGATCTATCCTGGTTATTCATGGGCATGCAAAGAATGGTGAAAATTTTGAATCATCCAACTCCACATTCCCAGGGGAGGTCATACACGGCAACATTCAGACTTCTTGTCCCAGCTCTCATTCTGTAAACAAGAGTCCTTTTTGTGGTCTAGTTAGAGACACATTTCTATATTTTTGTGGTTTTTTGTTGATGATTTCAATGTTTAAAGTGGCCCCTAAGTATAGTGCCAAAGGGTTGCCTAGTGTTCCTAAGTACAGGAAGACTGTGACATGTCTTATGGAAGAAATATTTATGTTTGATAAGCTTTGAGCATGAGTTATATTGCTATTGGCCATAAGATCAATGTTAATGAATCAAAAACATATATTAAAGTATCTTTAAACAGAACTACACATAAAGCAAGGTTGTGTATCTATCAGTTGATGAACCTAACCTTGTATTTCCCTTGTGAGCAATGGTTCAGTTTTTGTTAATTCAGGGTTTGTGGCAACTTTATAGAACATAGCTACCCCAAACAATGAGGATCAACTGTGCTTACCATTACCCCAAATCACCTTGTTTAATCTGCTTACTTGTGTATTGTTTGTGATTTGTGTATCTCCGGAACCAAGGGTCATTCCTGACACATAGTATATACTCAGTGAATAGTTTTTGGTTCAAAAGCTGGATTTATACAACTCCATTATACCTTTAAGGGTTATTCACGGTTCTAGCCAAGCAGCCAAGTTCACTAACAAGAAGAATGGACCCAATAGACAGTATGGGGGCTTTCCAGAGAAGGCAGGTCAACGCAGCGAGCTTCAACATAGACACACAGCACCTGGTGTACGAGGCCAAGCACCTACCATTTGTGCCATGGGACAGTTTGCTTAGAGCATTGAGGAGAGGAGACAGTAGGAATGTGACAGACCTGGTGCTGCCAGGTTGCCTGGCCTGCTTGGAGGATACTTTGTGACAGGTGAATGTCACCACAAGTCTCCTTACCTTTATAAAGGAAGTCCAGTTAGCTCTCTTTTTCAAGGCCATACCAGGACCTGCCAAACCCAAATTCTCCACTTTAGCTATCTCAGCATCATAATCTGGAAATGTTTGCATTCTCTGCTGCTCCATGAAGATGCTTCGGAATTTTTTGGAAACCTAAATAGGATTAAGAAGAGAGAAGTGGAATCCAGAAAAAGTCTCAGATTGTAGACAATTTCAAAACCAGCTCTTGAGGGGTGCCTGGGTGGCTCAGTCGTTAAGCGTCTGCCTTCAGCTTGGGTCATGATCCCGGGGTTCTAGGATCAAGCCCTGCATCGGGCTCCCTGCTAGGTGGGAAGCCTGCTTCTCCTTCTCCCACTCTCCCTACTTGTACTCCCTCTCTTGTTGTGTCTCTGTCAAATAAATAACTTAAATCTTAAAAAAAAAAAAAAAAACAGCTATTGGTTGCCTTTGGGACAGTCTTGGGAGATAAACTAATTCATAAAACATGACTATGGCAGTAACAGATGTTGAATATCTGTATCTGTGAGGCACACGTATTCAGTTAACTCATTGCCATAATTATGTACTACTTGTTCTGAATATCTGCTCCAAAGAGAGTTAGAGGAAATCAGAGGGAGAGATGAACCATGAGAGGCTGTGGATGCTAAGAAAAAAACTGAGAGTTCTGAAGGGGGGAGATTGGGGGGTCAGATGAGCCTGGTGGTGGGTATTAAGGAGGGCACGTATTGCATGGATCACTGGGTATGGTGCATAAACAATGAATCTTGGAACATTGGGAAAAAAGTGAAATTAAAAAAAAACAAAGATTGGAAATTACGTAATATATTTATTTATATATATTTTTGAGATGGACCCTAAATGGGAAGTGAATCTGTCCACCTTTAGAAATACATTCACTTTTTCTGGCCACCTGGTAAACTAGAAAATCTACAAGTTAGATAAATTCTCGTTCCAGAAACCTGTTCAAGATGTTGCTAGAGAGAAGTTTCCAGATGCTGGGACCTATTAAAACACTTTAAGGTATCTCGGTCAATTCCTTCACCTCTCATTTTCAGACTGAGGCTACTAGTGCTTTCTGTGACATAAATTCCTCCTGCCAAAATGTAGAACACTTCTTCCTCCCGTCTCCAGAGGGAGCCCAGGCTTACTGAGCCTGTGGTAGTACCTTCCTCATTGCACTGGCCACACTACATCATGATTTCCTCACTACCTGGTGAACTTCCTGAGGGCACAGACTATGAATCTCAAGAACCAACCACATGGGGATGTTTGCACAACAATGTGTTTGTAATTAATGCCACTAAACTGTGCACTTATGAAAGGTTAAAATGGTCAATCTTATGTATATTTTATTACACGCACAAACACATAGATCCTACCACAGTGCTGGCACATACTGGGGCCTTAACAAAGGTTTCTGGAATGAGAGAATGAGTTTAATGAGTTACAGAGCTAAAGATTCTTCAACTTAACGCTGGTACCTTGTGGGCTGTGCTATCCAATACTGTTGCCCCTAGCTACATGTGGCTGTTTAACATTCAAATGTGAATCATCAAAATTAAATAAAATTTAAAATTTAGTTCTTCAGTTACACTACCCACATTTTAAGTGCTCAATAGCTGCATGGGTAACATATTGAACCATGCAGATTCAGATCCCGTCCATCAGCGCAGGAAGTTCAAGGAGACAGTACTAGTCTAGGGCTAGGGTGGCAAAGTTCTTCTTGAAGGACCAGATAGTAACTATTTTAGCCTTTGTAGATAATACATAGGTCTCTGTTGAACTACTCAGCTCTGCAGTTGTGGTGTGAAAGCAGTCAAATGTAATATGTAAATAAATGGCTATGGATGAATTCTGATGAAACTTTATTTAAAAATAAGAAGCAGTAGGCGCCTGGGTGGCTCAGTGGGTTAAGCTTCTGCCTTCGGCTCAGGTCATGATCTCAGGGTCCTGGGATCAAGTCCCACATCGGGCTCTCTGCTTGGCAGGGAGCCTGCTTCCTCCTCTCTCTCTCTCTGCCTGCCTCTCTGCCTGCTTGGTCTCTCTCTGTCAAATAAATAAATAAAATCTTAAAAAAAAAAAAAAAAGAAGCAGATAGTGAACTACAGGCTATACTTCGCTTATCCTGCTCTAGGGAATTAGAGAACCAGAATAAACAGTATTCAAATAGAAGAACTCTTCCTACACATGAAAAATATGTTGTAGGGGCCCCTGGGTGGCTCAGTGGGTTAAAGCCTCTGCCTTCGGCCCAGGTCATGATCCCAGGGTCCTGGGATGGAGCCCCGCATCGGGGCATCTCTGCTCAGCGGGGAGCCTGCTTCCTCCTCTCTCTCTGCCTGCTTCTCTGTCTACTTGTGATCTCTATCTGTCAAATAAATAAATAAATAAAATCTTTAAAAAAAATGTAATGTGATCATTCTGTGAACACAGGCATTGCACATAATACTGTTATAAGAAAGTCAGAACTGGACACTATCACTGTATAACAATCTATTATTTGGAAATATAGGAAATAATCTATTCTTTGGGGCAGTGTGATCAACACCCTCATGTTGTTTTGTTATCATTGATGAGCGTCTACTGTGTTATAATTTATTTGTATTTGAGTCTTTTAAAACAGCACCTTATTGCAATTCCAGCTTTCATCTATCATAATACTTGCTGATACTGAGGGTAAGGATACTCCCCTAGAAGCGCCCTGCTCTAGAGATGCCTGGTGGCTAGTGCCTGGAGCTAGTGCCTTGGTTTCATGATCTCAGGGTTGTGAGACAGAGTCCCTGTTGGGCTCTGCACTCATCTCAGAGTCTGTTTCAGATTCTCTCTCCCTCTCCCTCCTGCTCACACATGCTTGCTCTCTTAAGTAAAAAATAAATAAAATCTTTAAAAAAAAAAAAGAAGAAGAAGAAGTGCTCTTCTGTAGATAGTGTTGCTGGTGATAATGAAAAGAAAGGCAAGAGCTAAAACATCATCACCTTCAAAAAAACTGAAGAACATCTGATACCACCAGTTTCAGGAAGTGTAAAGAGCCTTGTGTTACATACAGAAATAGTCCTAGTAAAATCATGCAGAGAAAGCACACATGGAAGTAAAACCTGAATATCAAGGCAAGTGGTGATAGAGAAGATAGTGGCTCCTTCTTACACAAAGGACATTCAAAAACAAAATTCAGATCTGATTTTGCCTGTTTGGATCAATTAGTTTACTACTTTTACCTAGCAAATATATATACTTGCAAATATTACACACCCAGAGCTAGATAAATATCTGAACAGTGGATGCTTCAGCTGAAAACTTTATATTATAAACTTGAAACTGTATACATAATCCTATTTTTGTCTTTGAAATAAGTTCCAGCATGGCTTTTGTTAATATGAGGCTTTTTTAAAGGAAGTGCAACACTGTGTTATAGCAGAGCAGATGCACGACTTTAAAAATCACGATGCAATGTAAACTCTATTGAATATATAAGGCATCTTGTCAAAGGAGAGCTATTACAACACATTGTGAGAATCAAAGGGCTGGAGACTTTAGGTAACCCCATTACGTAAATCTGCCAAATACTGGCTACATTTATATCATCCACTATGGACTCTAACCTACTTTTTTCTTTAAATTCTGCAGAAAAATCGATCCTGCAATCCCTCTGGGTTGTATACTCAAGGGTCCCAGCACTCTTAACAGAGGAGAACTTCAACTGCCAATCTAAATCTCGCCCGTTATTATTATTATATTTTCTCACTCTAGAAACAATTGTGGCAGAGAGATATCCAACTTTGTGACAAATAGTAGTGTTTTCTTTCATGAACACCTATCTTTTTATTAAGAAAGAGTCCATCAAATACCAAGTTAAAAAGCTCCATCTCCTGAGCAGTGTCCCTCAGCAACTCCACGTCATAGGAGATACTGAAATGGGAGAGCAGGAGCCCCAGCTGAGGTTTCAGTTCTTCTCTTTCAGTTGTGTGTTGGGGCAGGAAAAAAGCAGTTTCTGTTCTTGTCAGCCCTAAAAAAATCCAAAATCAAGAGCATGAAGAGCAATAAACACTAGCTAGGGAGAGAAAATGGAGTGTCCTGTCCTTTGAGATAAATGGAGGCAAGTTCTCCTCTGCTGACAGGAAGGGTCATTCTGCTTTGTCCAAACTTCTCTGTTATAATTTAGACACTGCACCACACTGGGCCACACCTATCTGATAAACTCTTGATGCTGGCTTTCTGGGGGAGGGAGCAAAGACCACTCACCTTCATAGGGCGTACAGGAGAAACCCAACAGACCCTTTGGGGAAAAACTTAGTGGGAGGAGAACTACCCATAGTCCTTTGTGGCAAACTAAGAGCATGATTTATAAATTAAACAACACATTAGAAGAAGGTGAGAGCCTTTATTTATTTCCTTTTGCCTGGCTCACTTCTGTTCATTTCTAAGGACCCAGTTTGGACTCCCTTCCTTTGAGATGCCTTCTCTAACTCCCTACAACTAAGTTGGCTGTCTCTCCTGGTGCTCCTGTGTCACTGTACATATCCCAAGCAAATATGTCACTCAGAGTAGAAACCTAGTTAGGTTTCTTAGTCATCTCTAGCACAGGATAAGGGCAGGAAGACCATTAAATTTATTCAGATAAGGAAATTACTTTAAAAATATATCATATTCAAACAGAAAGAGGTATTAGATATAATTTAATCTGAAATGTTTATTTTGGAGATGAATATATTGAAGCCCAATGAGATGAAATGACCTAAATATGCAGGCCCACAGGAAGGCCGTGACAGAAACACATCTAGAATCCAGAACTCCCAACTTCAATTGCACTGCTTCTTTTCTTCTCTCTTTATTTGCCAGTTATAAAGATAGAGATAATAATGGCTAAGAAAAGTACATATTTTTTCATCAGAAAATACTAAAAACTTGTTTATTAAGAAGATATAACTTCTTGCTATATAGAAAAATTTCAAGCAAGATCATGTGACAAAATAACACATGTGCAAAGCGACAATCTTCCTTCTCATTACCTTAGGGGAAAGAAGACTAATTTCTTACCTGAAATGCTGGTATCCACAGGGCCTGGAGATACAGAACCCTGGTTGTTAGGGTTGATGTCATCGACACAGACCTTTTCATCCTCCTGACCAGCCTCTGGATCTTCATTAACAGCTACACTCAGCACTTTGGAGATGGGCAAATACTGGAGAGACTAGAGAAAAGCACCACCAAGAGGCCAAATGTCAACTCAACTCTCACAAGGGCTTCCAGACTCAGGTTCAGGAGCAGTCCTTTGATAGAGGAGACTTAGTAAGTAATCTGATAGTTGGGCCTTAGGAACCTGTTCAAACATGGGGTGCTAAATCTGGATCTGAGGGACCTGTTGCAGTCACCAGTGTTAAGCAACTTTAACCTCTAACTGGGTCTACATTGATCAAGCATCCATAATGGACAAGACACTGTGTGAAGTGCTAGGGATACCAAGAAGAATTAAGCTGTGGACCAATCTCAGAGAGTTTACAGTTTAGTGGGGAATGGAGACTTATGAGGAGAGTGTTATTATATCACGTGACTGGGGAGAGAGAATTCAGAGGTAGACTCTGTAGTGACTGGCTGGGGAAGGGCTGAAGTTAGGATGATGGCCAGGTTTCTGGTTTGGGTAACTTTGTGGATGGTGATATCACTGAGATAAGCCGTAGAGGAGTAGGAAAAGATTTAGGTGGGGCGCCTGGGTGGCTCAGTGGGTTAAAGCCTCTGACTTCGGCTCAGGTCATGGTCTCAGGGTCCTGGGATCGAGTCCCGCATCGGGCTCTCTGCTCAGCGCGGAGCCTACTTCCCCCTCTCTCTCAGCCTGCCTCTCTGTCTATTTGTGATCTCTCTCTCTCTGTCAAATAAATAAATAAAATATTTTTTAAAAAAAAAGATTTAGGTGGCAAAATAATAATAATAATAATTAAATTATTATTATTATAAAATATATTTTACATTATTTATATATTTATATATTATTTATATATTACATATCTCTATATTTATATAAATTTATATATTATATATTTATAATAACATATCAATATACTATATTATTATAAAATATATAAAAATAATAATCAATAATATCTAATAAAATAATAATCTTTCTGAAATGAAAACAGGATCACATCACTCATTTCTGATGCCTCTGGCTTAGGTTAGGGCCTCTCCTCTGTGACTGTCTTTGCTCTGTGCTTATATGAATTGTATTCTTTCTTACCACATCATGTTTCGGTTGACTATTTGGTTGCCCATTTTCCTACAGGCCTGGGACCCAGTTACTCTACAGCAAAAGACTGTATTTTTGTTTCATGGCCCTGGACACGTACCTGGCATATGCCAAACCCTCATTAGATATTGCTGAATAAAAAAGTGGATCTAAATTGGACATATAAATTCTGAACAAGATGATGAAAACAAGAACTTGCAGAGTGAAGATGAAATAATACAACGGAGATATCTTTGCGAAAACTAAATTAATGGGGTGGTTTCATTAGAGCAAGGTTTCAAAAGAAAAAGTTTTCAAAGGTTTCAAAGAAAAAAAACTAGTGGCTCATTATTTTCCTGTCATTTGTATGGTAAGTACAATACAGAAACAGTGACAATCCAAAAGTAGGTGACAGGTGTGACAAAACAATACTGACCATCATTGGGAGGGCACCACACCATCACATAGCTATGTTTCACACACCTGTAGGTAGTGGTGAATGGTTGTGAGTGAGTGTAGGTGACACACAAACCACTTTGTGTAAATAGTCAGGTCTTCCTGTGTCACTAAGTTAGAAGGATTGCTTTTTCCCATAAGGAAGTTTTCCCGTGCAACAGACAATCTTTCAGCTCTCTGGACGGCATCATTGTACTCCTGCATAATGTAGGCAACTTGTTTCTATATAAGAGTAAGGCAGAGACAGAACATGGTTATTTGCAAGCCTTATTCTCTTGTGTCATTTGCTTCCAAGCATAGACTAATGTTGTTTGGGGGCCAAATAAGAGGCTCCTGGATTATCAGAGTTCTTTCACATTCTGAACTTGACTGACAATGGCAGCAGTCACATTCTTAGGAAAGAGAGACTTCAGCAAAGAGTCAGTGCATTCAGATGTTTGGTAACTGAAGGTGGCTTCTTTACTCTTCGGCTTTTTAGCAGAGGAAGCCAAATCCATGAAGAAATCCATTTTCTGGGATGCCTGGGTGGCTCAGTTGGTTAAGCAGCTGCCTTCGGCTCAGGTCATGATCCCAGTGTCCTGGAATCGAGTCCCACATCGGGATCCTTGCTTGGCAGGGAGCCTGCTTCTCCCTCTGCCTCTGCCTGCCACTCTGTCTGCCTGTGCTCGCTCTCACTCCTCTCTCTCTCTGACAAATAAATAAATAAATATATAAAAAGAAATCCATTTTCTATCATACAAAGTTTCCTTCAAATCTCATCCTTAAAAATAGGTGCCATTATCTTCTGTCACAGGCAGAAAAGCAAATAGGTGCATCCATTAGTTCCTTTCCCATCTCTAGCCATGACTTAAAAACATGGACAAGATACATTGTTGTAATAATGTAAACTGGTACAGCCATTATAGAAACGGTATGGAGATTCCTCAAAAAATCAGAAATGGATTTGAATACCATATGGTCTAGGAATCCCAATTCTGGGTACATATCTGAAGAAAACAAAATCAGTATCTCAAAGAGATTATCTGTATTCCCATGTCCACTGCAACATTATTCCCACTAGCCAAGCTATGAAAGCAACCTAAGAGCCTGTTTATGGATGAATGGATTAAGAAGCTATGATATATATAACATATCACATCTTCTTAATATATTTTATATATTTATTTATATTATTTATATAATATTATATATATCTCTAAAATGGAATCTTATTCAGTTATAAGAAAGAAGGAAATCCTAACACTTGTGACATTAAGAATGGACCTGGAGGACATTATGCTAGACAGAAACAAGCCAGACAGAGAAAGAAAAATACTCTATGATCACATGACAAATTAAAACAATGTTAAACTCACAGAAGCAGAGACTAAAACAGTGGTTACCAGGGCTACAGGGTGGGGAACTATTGGTCAAAAGGATACAAATTTGCAGTTATGTAGGATGAATAAGTCCAGAGATCTAATGTACAGGTATGACGACTATACTTAAAAATATATATTGACAGGCTTGCAGACCATTTTGTTTCATTATACAAGAGAGCCCAAAGGTTCTGTTCCCAGGCTTCCTACCTTGTAAAGGGGATAAAGTTGCTCCATAATCTTACTGTGCTGGCAAAACCTCTTCCATCTAAGCATGTGCAAATATTTACTCTGGGCCAACTGGGTAATTCTCTCTGTATAATACTTTAACAGAAAAAAAACAATAAAAATTAACACTTAGAACGCAAGTATAGTAGAAAGACTGAATTAAGACTTAAGAATACTAACAATAGGAAAATCAGTCTCTGTTCTTTTCAGAAAGATAGATTTCTCTACATGAAGATCATAAAATTAAGAAACCTGGCTCAAGATACCTAAGTTTTAGGGCGCCTGGGTGGCTTAGTGGGTTAAAGCCTTTACCTTCAACTCAGGTCCTGATCCCAGGGTCCTGGGATGGAGCCCTGCATCAGGCTCTCTGCTCAATGGGGAGCCTGTTTCCTCCTCTCTCTCTGTGCCTGCTGCCTCCCTGCCTACTTGTGATCTTTGTCTGTCAAATAAATAAATAAAATCTTTAAAAAATATATTTAAAAAATAAAAAGATACCATTAAATTTTAAATAAAGCAAGTGTGTGTTTCTAAATCTTTATGATCTTTTGCCAATTTAACAGATTATAGTTTCATTTATCAATTAGTGATTAATTAACAATGATATAAAAGCCTATATAATTGTCTAAGGCTAAGCTCAAAATTTCTTCAAAACTGAAGTTATGAGTCTAAAAAACACAAAGCACATTATAGATAAGTTATAGGTTTTAATCTTAAGACCAGAAATTTTATTCAGATTTAAAAATAGTTAAATAAACCAACCATGTTAGTTGTTTTCTTTCCAATAATAAACATATTAATGGCCATAATGGAATAAGTAGGACCAGACTCATCCTTCTGTATAAACAACTAAAAAATAGGATAAAATAAACAAGACAACTATTTTCTGACCGAAGACAACAACACAGTGCAGCACTGTGGACCTTGAGAGAAAGGAAAGAAATGCAAGAAGCCCTACAAGCACTTTGGTTTTCTGCCTGGAGAAGGCAGTTTCTGAACCGGGAAGTAAGAAAGGGAATCCTGAGCAGAGCAAGATGGTTTCTCTGAGTTAAGCAGTAAGAAAATGAAGCTTAGGAGGCTGAGACAGCTGGAGTTTGCAGAGCAGAGGACTGGAAAGGGGGATGGTAGGCCAAGAAAGGGCTCCAGAAATCTGCATAGAGATCTCAGACTCAGCACTATTATTGGCATGTGGCACTGGACAATTCTCTGTGGTGGGTACTGTCCTGTGCAGAGCTGGATGTTGGCAGCCCTGGCCTCTTCCCACTCTATGCCAGCAACAATCCATTTTCAAACTGTGACAACCCAAAATGTCTCCAGACTTCGCCAAATGTCCACCATCTCCACCCTCCCCCTCTCTCCCCTGAGAATCACCGATAAACACAAAAGAATGAAGAGCGCCAGAATGATAGGGAAAGAGAATCTTGGACGAAGATAAAGACAAAAGTTTAACTTGCAAATAGAATCTCAACATCTTTTATTTCTTTGTGATTCATTTATTTCTTCATTCATTGCTAACTAGTTGCTAATGAACTAATTGTATGCATAATGAGAATATAACTCATAACACAAAAGAACAAAGAATTTTAAAAATCACGATACATGCCTATTATAAGAAGTTTAGAAAATATATCAAAGTAAAAAAAGGAAGTCATTGTTCTACCATCCAAAGACAGTGATCGCTGACATTTTGATCCATGTCCATCATGTGAGTTTTCTACATATTATGTGACCATGATTATGACACACACACACATGCCGGCTTTTGTTCACTAATGTTACATAAAAACAATAGTTTCTTATGCTCAAAAATGTTTAACGGTAGAACAATATTCTATTAAGTATCATACTGTTTTTCTTAACTCTTTCTCCTAGTGTTAGCTATGTAGGCATTTCTGATTTTTTCACTTTTATTATAACGCTGCAATAATAATCCTTACAGAAAACATTTTCTGGGGCCCCTGGATGGCTCAGTCAGGTAAGCATCTGCCTTCAGCTTGGGCCATGATCCTGGGGTCCTGAGATCAAGCCCCATGTTTAATGAACTCTCTGTTCAATGAGGAGTCTGCTTCGCCTTCCCTCCATTCTCCTTCTTGTTCTCTCTCTTTCTCTCTCAAATAAATAAATAAATACAATCTTTAAAAAAAGGAAAAACTTTTCTACCACATTTGGAGTTACTTTCTAAAAGATATTTTCATAAATATCTTCCTTAGCTAAGCCAAGAGCTCTTTAGGACTGAGAATTTCTCAGTATTGTATTGCCTCATAATACCAGCACAGAGAGTAACTGATAATCAATTGTAGAGTGACTATAACTAAACGGAACTCAACTATGATTTGGGTCTCTAAGAAAGAACAGAATTTATACTAATCAAGTTCTGCAAACTACACAGGTAGAGAAAATCATACCCTGTCCAGAGGATATACCAGAAAGCCAATTCTCCTCCTACATTTCTATTAATTTCCAGATCTCTTTTTCAGATTGCTACAGGACTTACCTGCAACAGAAGCAAAGGTAAATTTTCATTAGTGTACTCTCTTCTTAGGCAGCTCTCTAGCTCCCTCTGCATGACATCTGCTTGAACAACAAGGGGCTTTGACTCAGCCACCTGAACCCAGGACAACAGAGCAGGCCCACAAAGAGAAATAAGGAAGTAAGATTATCATTGTTTATGACAGCAAATGACATACAATTTCTGATAGTTTTTACACAACACATCACACTGTTATACTTCAGCTTCCGTATAACAAATCTTAATATCACAAATCAAGAAACTGTAAAATTTTGAAACATCACAAAAAGTGGGTATCTCCAAAGAAGCAGTGGCCTGCTCTGATCTAGTAGCATTGGGCTGTTTCGTTTTCAAAACACTGTCAATAACATCAGCTGATTATTTGCAAAACGTTCACAAAATCCAACATCTTTCTGTATTAACAATGCAGTTATGTATTACAATCACTCTCTCTTACTAACCTGTAAAGTTTTCTTTAGAGCCAGTTCCCTTTCTCTTCTGAAGTAAGAAATGTCCTTTGGTATTTGAACAGAGCTGTAGAAAGATTTATGCAATAGAAGCTGTAGTTATAGAAACCATCATAAATGAAATTACAGACAGGCCCTGATTAATCTGTAACTCTTCACAACTGCTCATTGCTACATAACTATGTCATATTATACTGGATTATTGAGAGCACGTAAAGACCACATGCTTCTGTCTCAGTCTGAATCTCTCTTGTGTATACTTCATGTTGGCTGACCTTTTCCCTGGGCCAATTTTCCTCTTCTTTACCCCAAACACAGTCTTTCCTAAAACCCTTGGTTTACCTGTCTGGTTTCAATTCCAGAACACAGGAAGAGGCACAATGGTGATTCTTCTTTCCCTTATCTGTACTTCCTCTAGTCACCTCAGCTCTACCAAGTGCTTATCAGACATCTATCTTGAACCCTACATAAAACTAGTATCTTATCATTTAAACAGAATGTTTTTATTTTTGTGTTCTTGCTAATTTATCAGGCATGAAATACTTTGGAAATTATTTTAACCAAATTCTACTATCTGAGCCTAGTCACAAAGGGGTTGTTGGCAGAATGGGCTCTGACATGAGAAGGCACAAGCAGTACCGCCGTGGGACCCAGGAATGGCATAGAATCCTGTAGCAGGAAGAAGGGAGCTCTCCCCATTTGGGGTAAGACCCACCCCAAGGCTTGGCAGCTTTGGAAACACCATGGGACAATACCTCTGGTGTAGACATCACTGTCTTAAGATGAAACTTTGCAAACAGTAACAAGGAAGCCACAGCAAGTAGCTGTGAAACACATGTAAGAAACCACCTAGAGATTTGAAAGGGTTTATAGGCAGCAGAGTTTAGGTTAATAATGTTTGTATGACCTTATTAGTCCCCATGGATAAGTTTTAAGGAAAAATGAAAATAGAATATTAGTTTGTACACTTGTCAGCCATTCCCTCACTGGAGGCAGTGGTCTTGTCAAAAGATCAGTCAGAAGGTCCCTCAGCCACACCTGAGTCAAAGCAATTCATTGAGCCAATGTGTTGAATTCCCAGGTGATATTGGAGATAATGACTCCCTTATCTCCTCACATCTTGGCTTTGATTTAAAAAAAAAATGAGGCAAGCTCTGAAAGGGCCTTAAGAGTAAAAGCATTACTAAATCAAAGCTATAATTTCTTTTTTTTTCTTTTTTTTTTTTTTAAAGATTTTTATTTATTTATTTGATAGACAGAGAGAGATCACATGTAGGCAGAGAGGCAGGCAGAGAGAGGGGGGGAAGCAGGCTCCCCGCTGAGCAGAGAGCCCGATGCGGGGCTCGATCCCAGGATCCTGAGATCATGACCCAAGCCGAAGGCAGAGGCTTAAACCACTGAGCCACCCAGGTGCCCCAAAGCTATAATTTCTGTGAGTACTGGGTACCTGAATCCTGGCTGCAGCCTCATGGAGGTCAAGAACCAGTAACCAACAAGAAAGGGAATAGGCAGTTAGGGAAACAGAGGAAGCCATCCCTTTCCTGCCCTCTTGTCTTCAAAAATCTTTGGCATGCTGGAAGATTGGGCAGTGTCCTCGGCTTAGCTGCCAAACCTTCTCTTACTCAAATCATGTTTTTCATTTCAGTTAATCTTGAAGTGTCCATGAATGAGATTGGTGGTGAGTACGTCAACCCACAAAAAAGAAATTCACTTATGTGTTCATCAAGTATTGTTTATGTAACATACATTCACTCATTTATTCATTCAGCAAGCATTTATGAGACACTTAACCACTACAAAGACTTGGGCTTATGAGAGCAAATTGATGAACAGATGCAGAAAAGAAAAAAAAGAAAAAGAAAAATGACCAAGGCACAATTATCCTACAGTTCTCAATAATTTTTTTTCAATCTAGAGGGTAATGAGAATGCTGAAGTGATTATTAGAAGTGGACACTTTACATTTGCATTGGACTCCAGAACCTAGCACAACGCCTGGCGTGGAGAAGTTGCTCAGTATTTGTCAGAGTAATAGGTAGATTCTTCTAGGTGTGGTGTTTAGTAGTTTGGGGGAGTGAAGAAATACAAAGATCCAGAGATTTCCCATCACTCTATTCTAAAAGATAAAAGAGACTTTAGGAAGCCTTTCTTAGGACAATATACATAGAGGTCAAAAACAAGGTCAAATTCAATGAGAACATTTCTGGGTAAAATGAGATTTCTTTTCAATGAGTATGATTTGTATAATAGCTTCTGGAACTTTAAGACAATGGTATTTGTGAAATGTAAGAGCACTTTTCTATTTTCTTTGGTAAGACATTGCCTCTAAATGCCTTGGCAATTCTAGAATACAGGTAACACAACCATAAAGTCTGAGCTTGAGATAATGCCAGTTGTCTGTATAAAAAGAAGAGGAGGCTGATGGAGATTATGGGGTGAAAGTAGGGGCAAAACCCCTGAAGACCATGCCCTCTCACTACTACTATTTACCTGTAAGCTCGATGAGTCTCCTGTTCTTCTATCTCAGACTTTAGTTCAGTCAGTTGCATAGCCAGTTCATTTTCTAACTGCTGGATCCTTTCTGTGGAAGCGATCTTATAAATTTCATCCATGATTTGCATTTACCACTTTACTATATCCCTGAAAAACAAGAGTGCAAAGCTTGTCTATCTTTCTTCAAAAAACCATGTCTTAAAATATATGTTTATAAAAAATAAAACATTTTAAAAAAATCATGTCAACTTTGTGAGAATGTATGCTTTTGCAATTTGAGGAAATAGGCTGACTAGACTGTTATCATTTATTTGATGTTATCATTTATTTGATGACCATTTAGTAAACAGCAGAGAAAAAAGAAATTAGAACTCCATTGACTATTCCTTTGTTCAGTCCAGTTCACCATCAGAAACAACTCCACTTCAGCTTTGATGATGGTGGTTTATTAAAATGAGAATGTATCCCTCTGGTCCAACCCCTCTGGTCTTCATAAAGTCTTGTGGGAATTACACACTAAATGTTATTAATGTTGGTTAAGGCTTTCTTCTAGAATCACTTCAAGTGAAACAAACAGTTGGTGTGTACAGGTATGGAAATCAACCTAACAAGATCATGACCCACGCACTTTGGAGTTTGGAAGAAAATCATACTTAAGGATTTAACTGTTTGTTCTTTATTTTGAATGTTTGTATTTGGCTTATTACTTTTACCATTAAATAAAATAGTTCATAACCCCCCAGCCCTACTCCACCCAGTTCATAGCCTGTCAAATGCAATGCAGTTGTTTTCTAAGTACTTCGTGTCAATATTCTAATTAACAACATAGATTAACTGCATGACCCAGAATGGGACCTATGAATTGCAGGGGATACAGAGGATAACGTGTTTCCTGTGTTACTGCTGCCCTCATCTGTCCTGGACAGGTGAGGTAAAATAACTCTTGGTTATATTAGAGAGATTTAAAAATAGAATTCAGAAAAAGAAAATATTTAACCTTTCCTTTTTTCCTTGGACATTTCTAGGTTTTCATTTTTCCTTTCAGAGCTATTTCATTTTCACAAGTTAATCTGCCATCATTCCAACAGATAATTAAGCAGTAGAGATGTTTTGTGTAGAGACTTCCTTTGGGGACTACTTACTCTTTTTATCAATATTAAAAACAGAAATGAGCATTCATGCTCAGTCTAGGTTGTGAGCCTGCTGAGTAATCAATTTGTCATGTTTGGCACCCTGCTGGAGCACAATAAAATGCACTGTTGTTCTTAGCAAAAGTAAAATGCTGTTATGAAAAATATTTGCCACTTGGCAGTGTCCTTTCAAGTTGGGCAAAGAGTTAAGCAGCTGCCTTAACAGCTGCATTCCAATTGGCAGCCAAGAGTGGCAGCAACATAGACTGGCTGATTCTTCTCCCAAAGGATGGACATTCTGCCTCCTGATCTCCTGATCAGTTTCAACACTTCACAGCTCAGAAATGAGAACATTTAATCCTGCACTGTTTAGCTTCCTACACAGTCAAGTACAGTACTCACAAAGTTAACATAAGGAGAGGTCAGTCTTTGACAACTGTCCATGAAATGGATCCAACCCAGGGAAATCTCTGCCTGCTGAACAGTCACATCTAACGTTAAAGAGACATCTGTGTGGGCTAGAAGGGGGGTAGGGGGGATTCCATTTACTGAGCATCTATTCTGTGTCAGGCAGGCACTGGACCTTCTTTTAAAGTCTCAGAAAAGAGATTTTTAAAAATGATTTCAATGGCCTTTAAAGAAAAATAAGTATATTTGATTAACTACTGATTGTAAATAAATAAAAAACCTGTTTAAAAGTGGTAAAATCTAAACTCTAAGACAAAGATAGTAAGATTAGCTTGAGCAGCATTTGTGGGTGTTCAATGGGTGGTTAAAGTGGGCTTTGATGGGCTTAAAGCAGGCATGTTTAGAAGAGAAATACTGAGTAACTTTAGACTCTGCTAGGAAAATACTATGTTAAAAATTTCAAGGTGACTACTAGAAGAATAGAAATGTGGCCTAGACCATCTCAAACAAGTAGAGGTAAAGGGTAGAAATGGATCTTGTAGATCCAATAGAATTCAGAAAAAGAGAAGGGCAAGATGGTGGAGTGGGGTACTCTGTTTCAACCGGTCCCCTGAATTTAGCTAGATATGTACGGGCTACTCTGAACACCCACAAAATCAGCCTGTGATGTAAGATTATATGTCTGGATCTCTACAGGGACAGAGGATGGTCATCAAGAGGGTGCACCTTGTGTGGATTGTGGTTGATATTCTCAACTCTGTACATTCCCTCAACCACCACTCAACAGAATGACTAGGAGTAGGAACTCCCAACAAAGAAAAGAACCAGAGACAATGGCCTCTCCCACAGACCAAATGGATATGGATATAAGCAAGATGTCTCAAATAAACTTGACGGTACAATTATGAAGACAGTAGCTAGGCTTAAGAAAGCCATTGATGGCAACATAGAATCTCTAAAGGCAGAAATGAGAGCTAATCAGTCTGAACTGAAAAAAGCTATGAATGAGATGCAATCTAAACTAGATACTCTAACTGCTAAGGTAAATGAGGCTGAAGAAGGAATTAGTGATCTAGAAGATAAACTGATGGAAAAGAAGGAACGGGAAGAGGCCCGGAACAAACAGCTTAAAATCCATGAGAACAGACTTAGAGAAATCAACAACACAATGAAATGTTCCAATGTCAGAGTTATTGGGATCCCTGAGGGGGTGTAGAGAGAGAGAGGACTAGAAGATTTATTTGAACTAAGAACTTCCCTAATTTGGAGAACATGTCCTCTCGTGTCCTAGAGGCAGAGAGGACATCCCCCAAGGTCAAGGAGAACAGACCAACACCCTGGCACATAATAGTAAAACTCCCAAATCTTAGAACCAAGGAAGCCATCTTAAGGACAATTAGGGGGAACAATTACATACAGAGGGAGGAACATCAGAATAATGTCAGACCTGTCTAGAGAGACCTGGCAAGCCAGAAATGGCTGGCAAGACATATTCAAGGCACTAAATGAGAAGAACACACAGCCAAGAATACTTTATCTGGAAAGGCCGTCATTCAGAATGGATGAAGAGATAAAGAGCTTCCAGGACTGGCAGAAACTGAAAGAATATGTGACCATCAAGTCAGCCCTACAAGAAATACTAAGGGGGGATTCATAAAAGAAGAAAGAGTAATATCACCCCAAGAGTAATATGGACCAGAAATTTAGAGAGACAATCCATAGAAATAGGGACTCTACAGACAATAGAATGGCAATAAACACATATCTTTTTGTAGTAACCCTCAAAGTGAATGGCCTAAATGCTCCCATGAAATGGCACAGGATGGCAGATTGGATACAAAGACGGGACCCATCCATATGTTGTCTACAAGAGACTCATTTTGAACCTGACTGAAAGTGAAGGGATGGAGAATCATTTTTCATGCCAATGGACCTCAAAAGAAAGCTGGAGTAGCAATCCTTATATCAGAAAAATTAAAATTTAAACCAAAGACTGTAATAACAGATCCAGAGGGACATTATATCATTCTTAAAGGGTCTATCCAACAAGAAAATCTAACAATTGTAAATATCTATGTTCCCAAAGGGAGCAGCTAACTACATAAGCCAGCTGTGAACAAAAATAAAGAATCAGATTGACAATAATACATTAATAGTAAGAGATTTTAACACTCCACTCTCAACACTGGATAGATACTCTAAACAGAACACCATCAAAGAAACAAGAGCTTTGAATGACACACTGGACCAGATGGACTTCATAGATATATACAGAACATTCCACTTTAAACAAACAGAATATTCATTCTTCTCCAACTTGGAACTTTCTCCAAAATAGACCACATACTGGGTCACAAATCAGGTCTCAGCCAATACCAAAAGATTGAGATTATTCCCTGCATATTAGGCCACAATGCCTTAAAACTGGAACTCAATCACAAGAAAAAATTGGGAAGGAATTCAAACACTTGGAAGTTAAAGAGCAACCTGCTAAAGAATGAATGGGTCAACCAGAAAATTAAAGAAGAACTTAAAACAATTCATGGAAACCAATGAGAACAAAAACACATTGGTCCAAAACCTATAGGATACTGCAAAGGCAATCCTAAGGGGAAAATACATAGCCATCCAAGCCCCTCTCAAAAAATTAGAAAAATCCCAAATGCACAAGTTAACCCTACATATTAGGAACTAGATAAGGAACATCAAATAAAACCTAAACCAAGCAGCAGGAGAAATAATAAATATTAGGGCAGAGATCAATGAAATAGAAACCAGAAAAAGAGTAGAAGAGATCAACAAAACTAGAAGCTGTTTCTTTGAAAGAATTTATAAGATTGATAAACCACTGGCCAACTTATCCAAAAGAAAAGTGAAAGTACCCAAATTAATATAATCATGAATGAAAGGGGAGAGATAATGACTAACACCAAGGAAATAGAAACAATTACTAGAAATTACTACCAGCAACTGTATGCCAACAAATTAAATAACCTGGAAGAAATGGATGCCTTCCTGGAAACTTATAAACTACCAAGACTGAAACAGGAAGAAATAGACAATCAGAATAGACCACTAACTCGTAATGAAATTGAAGCAGTAATCAAAATCTCCAAAAAAATGAAAGTCCAGGGCCAGAGGGCTTTCTAAGGGAATTCTACCAAACATTTAAAGAAGAAATAATACCTATTCTACTGCAGCCATTCCAAAAAATAGAAACAGAAGGAGAACTTCGAAACTCCTTTTATGAGGCCAACATTACCCTGATCCCAAAACCAGACAAAGACCCCATAAAAAGGCAAATTACTGACCAATATTCCTGATGAACATGGATGCCAAAATATTCAACAAGATCCAAGCCAATAGGATGAACTGCACATTAAAAGGATTATTCACAACAACCAACTGGGTTTTATGCCTGGGATACAAGGGTGGTTCAACATTCTCAAATCAATCAACGTGGTAGAGTACATTAATAAAATAAAGACAAAAACTATATGATCCTCTCAATTGATGCAGAAAAAGTGTTTGACAAAATATAACATCTGTTCCTGATTAAAACTTTTCAGAGTATAGAGGGAAAATTCTTCAATATAATAAAAAAATCTATGAAAAGCTCACAGTGAATATCATTATCACTTTTCCCTTAAGATCAGGAACACAACATGGGTTCCCACTCTCACCACTATTGTTCAATATAATACTAGAAGTCCTAGACTCAGCAATTAGACAACAGAAAGAAATAAAAGGTATCCAAACTGGCAAAGAAGATGTCAAACTCTCCCTCTTAGCAAATGACTGGATACTTTATGAGGAAAACCCCAAAGACCCCACCCTCAAATTGCTAGAACTCATACAGCAATTCAGCAATGTGGCAGGATACAAAATCAATGCACAGAAATAAGTTGTTTTTCTATACGCTAACAATGTAACTGTAGAAAGAGAAATTAAGGAATCAGTTCCATTCACAATAGCAACAAAAACCATAAGATACCTAGAAATAAATCTAACTAAAGAGGAAAAGGATATATATACTCTAGAAATGTAGAATACTTATGAAAGAAATTGAGGAAGACACAAAAGATGGAAAAATATTCTATGTTCACGGACTGGAAAAATAAACATTGTTAAAATGTCTGTCCAATTTACATTTTCAATGCCATCCCTATTAAAATATCGTTGGCTTTTTTCAAAGAGCTGAAACAACAAAATTGTAAAATTTGTATGGAACCAGAAAAGACTCCAAATTGCCAATGGAAGGATGATAAAGAAAAACAAAGCTGGAAGCATCACAGTGCCTGATGTCAAGTTATACTACAAAGCCATGATCACCAAGACAGCATGGTATTGGCACAAAAACAAACAGAGAGACCAGTGGAATGGAATAGAGACTCTAGAAATGGACCCTCAACTCTGTGGTCAAATAATCTTCAACAAAGCAGGAAAAAATATACAGTGGAAAAAAGACAGTCTCTTCAATAAATGGTGCTGGGAAAACTGGACAGCTATATGTAGAAGAATGAAACTCGACCATTCTCTTATACCATACACAAAGATAAACTCAAAATGGATAAGGGACCTCAACGTGAGGTAGGAATGTATCAAAATCCTAGAGGAGAACATAGGAAGTAACTTCTTCAAATCAGCCACAGCAACTTTTTTCAAGACATGTCTCCAAAGGCAAAGGAAACAAAAGCAAAAATGAACTTTGGGGACTTCATCAAGATCAAAAGCTTCTGCACAGCAAAAGAAATGGTCAACAAGGGGTGCCTGGGCGGCTCAGTCACTAAGCGTCTGCCTTCAGCTCAGGTCCTGATCCCAGGTTCCTCAGAACGAGCCCCGCATCTGGCTCCCTGTTCAGCAGGAAGTCTGCTTCTAACTTGCTCATTCTCCCTGCTTGTATTCCCTCTCTCACTGTGTCTCTCTCTGTCTAATAAAATAAAATCTTAAAAAAAAATAAATAGTCAACAAAACAAAGAGGTAACCTACAGAATGGGAGAAGATATTTGTAAATGACACTATAGTCAAAGGGCTGATACCCAAGATCTATAAAGAACTCCTCAAACTCAACACTCAAAAAACAGATAATCACGTCAAAAAATGGGCAGAAGACATGAACAGACACTTCTCCAAAGAAGACATACAAATGGTCAACAGACACACAAAAAAATGCTCGACATCATTAGCCATCATGGAAATACACATCAAAATCACAATGAGATACCACCTTATACCAGTTAGAATGGCAAAAATTAACAAAACAGGAAGCAACAAATGTTAATGAGGATGTGGAGAAAAGGGAACACTCTTATGCTATTGGTGGGAATGCAAGTTGGTACAGCCACTCTGGAAAACAGTATGGAGATTTCTTTACGATATTAAGAATAGAGCTACCTTATGACCCAGCAATTACACTACTAGGTATTTACCCCAAAGATACAAACTTAGTGAAAAGAAGGGGCATGTGCACCCGAATATTCTTAGCAGCAATGTCCACAATAGCCAAACTGTGGAAGGAGCCAAGATGCCCTTCAACAAATGAATGGATAAAGATGTGGTACATCTACACAATGGAATATTATTCAGTCATCAGAAACAATGAATACCCACCATTTGCATCAACATGGATAGAACTAGAGGGGATTTTGTTAAGTGAAGTCAAGCAGAGAAAGGCAATTTCATATATCAAATATCAAATATCATATGTGGAATATAAGCAATAGCAAGGAGGACCATAGGGGAAGGGAGAGAAATCCAAAGGGGGAGAATTCAGTGAGGGAGATGAACCATGAGAGACTATGGACCCCAAGAAACAATGGGTATTGAGGAGGGCATATGCTGTAATGAGCACTGGGTGTTATACTTAACTAATGAGTCATCTAACACTACATCAAAAACTAATTATGTACTATACAGTGGCTAACTGAACATAAAAAAAAAAACTGATAGGAATAGCACAGAAAAAAAAGAAATCAGAAAAAAAAGGAGAAAATGAAAAAGAAGTATGGTAGAAATAAGTTCAAATATATCAGTAATTATAATAAATGTAACTGGATTAAGCCCACCAATCAAAGTAATTTTGGGGCTTAAACCCACGAGCCATTTGGTCATAACCTGAGCTGAAACAAAGAGTTAGACACTTAACCAAGTGAGACACCCAGGGGCCCCTCACATATTTTCAGGGTTCATCTTTGTTTTCACATGTATTGATATATCATTCCTTTTTTCTTTTTACATTTTTATTTAAATTCCTCTTAATTAACATACAGATATATCATTCATTTTTATGGCTGAATAATATTCCATTATATGGCTATACCACATTTTGCTTATTAGTTCATCAGTTGAAAGAAATTTGAGTTGTTTCCATTTTTTTGATATTATGAATAATGCCTTTATGTAAAAAATTTTGCTAGCTGTCTTCCAGAGAGGCTGCACTATTTTACAGTCTCACCAGCAATGTATGAGGGTTCTAATTTTTCCACATCTTTGTCAACACTTGTTATTATCTGTCTTTTTTATTTTAGTCATCCTAGTGGATGTGAAGAGGTTTCTCATTGTGGTTTTGATTTGCATTTCCCTAATGCTAATGATACTGAGCATCTTTTCACGTGCTTGTTGGTTATTTATATATCTTCTTGGGAGAAATTACTATTCAGACTCTTTACCTATCTTCTAATCAAGTTTTATGGGCTTTTTACTGATGAGTTATAAGTGTTCTTTATGTATTCTAGGTACATGTCTTCTGTCAGATACATGATTTGCAAATATTTTCTCCCATTCTGTGGGAAATCTTTTCACTTTCTTTTTTTTTTTTTTTAAAGATTTTATTTATTTATTTGACAGAGAGAGATCACAAGTAGGCAGAGAGGCAGGCAGAGAGAGAGGGGGGGGGAAGCAGGCTCCCTGCTGAGCAGAGAGCCCGATGTGGGACTCGATCCCAGGACCCTGAGATCATGACCTGAGCTGAAGGCAGCGGCTTAACCCACTGAGCCACCCAGGCGCCCCTCTTTTCACTTTCTTGATGTTCTTTGAAGCCTTTTATCTTTTCAGTGTCCTAGGATGTGTAGTGCTATCTCCTGCTACATTTCTAATACTGATAATTTCTGTATTTGCTATTTTATCTTGATCAGTTTTATTTGAGATTTAATAATTTTACCAATCTTTTTAAGTGAGCAACATTTAGCTTTATTGTGTTTATTCTAGTCTATTTATGTCTGTTTAATCTTTCATGGCTTTTTGCTCATTCATTATGATTCATATATTACTTATTTCTATTTATTTATTATACCAATTAATTCATTGGAATAATAAATTCAATGTATCAATTACATTAAATTATTGTTCATTTATTATTTACATTTTTTATCACTAATCATTTATTATATCATTTTTTTTTACTATACTGGATTTAATTTGCTCTTCTTTTCCTGGCTTTTGAGTTGAAGTTTGAGATCAGTAATTTTTTTTTAAAGATTTTATTTATTTATTTGACAGACAGAGATGACAAGTAGGCAGAGAGGCAGGCAGAGAGAGAGAGGAGGAAGCAGGCTCCCTGCTGAGCAGAGAGTCTGATGTGGGGCTCGATCCCAGGACCCTGAGATCATGACCTGAGCCGAAGGCAGAGGCTTTACCCCACTGAGCCACCCAGGTGCCCCGAGATCAGTAATTTTTAACCTCTCTTCTAATGTATGCATTTAAACCATATATTTCCTTTTAAGCATTGCTTTGGCCACATCACCATTTTGGTTGTTGTGCTTTCATTATGTCTTATTTAAATATTTTCTCATTTCCACTGAGAATTCTTCGTTGACCTATAAGTCATTTAGAAGCAGTTCCTTTATTTATTTATTTATTTATTTATTATTTTTTTTGGGTCAGTTTTCAGTGTAATTCCATTATGGCCCAAGAACATTCACTGCATGATTTCAATTTTTAAAAATATTTTAAGCTTTTTTGTGGCCTAGGTCTGTTTTGGTAAATGTTCCATGTAATTGAACATATATCCTGTTTTGGGGACTAGTGCTCTACATATGTCAGTCAGATTGAGTTGTTTCATAATGTTCAAATCTTTTATATCTTTACTGATTTTTTTGTCTGATTTTTAATGAGATATTGAGATATGTACATTAAAATCTATGGCAATTACTGTAGATTTGTGTATTTCTCCATTTAGTTCTGATATTTTGGTTTTATATATTTAAAGTATTATTATTGGCTCTCTACTAATAGGATTATTAGATTTTTATATTGAATTGAAACTTTTGTCATTATGGCATCTTTTTTCATCTTTAGTAATATTTCTTTTTTTAAAATTATTTATTTCTTTTCAGCGTAACAGTATTGTTTTTGCACCACACCCAGTGCTCCATGCAATCTGTGCCCTCCTTAATACCCACCATCTGGTTCCCCCAATCTCCCACCACCTGCCCCTTCAAAACCCTCAGGTTGTTTTTCAGAGTCCATAGTCTCTCATGGTTCACCTCCCCTTCCAATTTCCCTCAATTTCCTTCTCCTCTCCATCTCCCCTTGTCCTCCATGTTATTTGTTATGCTCCACAAAAAAGTGAAACCATATGATAACTGACTCTCTCTGTTTGACTTATTTCACTCAGCATAATCTCTTCCAGTCCCGTCCATGTTGCTACAAAAGTTGGGTATTCATCCTTTCTGATGTAGGCATAATACTCCATAGTGTATATGGACCACATCATCCTTATCCATTCGTCCGTTGAAGGGCATCTTGGTTCTTTCCACAGTTTGGCAACCGTGGCCATTGCTGCTATGAACATTGGAGTACAGATGGCCCTTCTTTTCACTACATCTGTATCTTTGGGGTAAATATCCAGTAGTGCAATTGCAGGGCCATAGGGAAGCTCTATTTTTAATTCCTTGAGGAATCTCCACATTGTTCTCCAAAGTGGCTGCACCAACTTGCATTCCCACCAACAGTGTAAGAGGGTTCCCCTTTCTCTGCAACCTCTCCAACACATGTTGTTTCCTGTCTTGCTAATTTTGGCCATTCTAGCTAGTGTAAGGTGGTATATCAATGTGGTTTTAATTTGAATCTCCCTGATGGCTAGTGATGAACATTTTTTCATGTGTCTGATAGCCATCTGTATGTCTTCATTGGAGAAGTGTCTGTTCATATCTTCTGCCCATTTTTTGATATAATTATCTATTTTGTATGTGTTGAGTTTGAGGAGTTCTTTATAGATCCTGGATATCAACCTTTTGTCTGTACTGTCATTTGCAAATATATTCTCCCATTCCGTGGGCTGCCTCTTTGTTATGTTGACTGTTTCCTTTGCGGTGCAGAAGCTTTTGATCTTGATGAAGTCCCAAAAGTTCATTTTTGCTTTTGTTTCCCTTGCCTTTGGAGACATATATTGAAAGAAGTTGCTGTGGCTGATATCGAAGAGGTTACTGCCTATGTTCTCCTCTAGGATTCTGATGGATCACTGTCTCAGGTTGAGGTCTTTTATCGATTTCAAGTTTATTTTTGTGTATGGTGTAAGAGAATGGTCGAGTTTCATTCTTCTACATATAGCTGTTCAGTTTTCCCAGCACCATTTATTGAAGAGACTGTCTTTTTTCCACTGTATATTTTTTCCTGTTTTGTTGAAGATTATTTGACCATAGAGTTGAGGGTCCATATCTGGGCTCTCTACTCTGTTCCACTGGTCTATGTGTCTGTTTTTATGCCAGTACCATGCTGTTTTGGTGATCACAGCTTTGTAGTAAAGCTTGAAATCATGTAACGTGATGCCGCCAGTTTTATTTTTGTTTTTCAACATTTCCTTAGCGATTCAGGGTCTCTTCTGATTCCTTACAAATTTTAGGATTATTTGCTCCAGCTCTTTGAAAAATACTGGTGGAATTTTGATCGGAATGGCATTAAAAGTATAGATTTCTCTAGGCAGTACAGACATTTTAACAATGTTTATTCTTCCGATCCAAGAGCATGGAATGGTCTTCCATCTTCTTCAATTTCTTTCATGACTGTTCTGTAGTTCCTCGAGTACAGATCCTTTACCTCTTTGGTTAGGTTTATTCCCAGGTATCGTATGGTTCTTGGTGCTATAGTAAATGGAACTGACTCTCTAATTTCCCTTTCTGTATTTTCATTGTTAGTGTATAAGAAAGCCACTGATTTCTGTGCATTGACTTTGTATCCTGCCACGTTACTGAATTGCTGTATGAGTTCTAGTAGTTTGGGGGTGGAGTCTTTTGGGTTTTCCATATAAAGAATCATGTCATTTGTGAAGAGAGAGAGTTTGACTTCTTCCTTGCCAATTTGGATACATTTTATTTCTCTTTGCTCTCTGATTGCTGTTGCTAGGACTTCTAATACTATGTTGAACAAGAGTGGTGAGAGTGGGCATCCTTGTCGTGTTCCTGATCTCAGCGGGAAAGCTGCAAGCTTTTTCCCATTGAGGATGATATTTGCTGTGGGTCTTTCATAGATAGATTTGATGAAGTTCAGGAATGTTCCCTCTATCCCTATACTTTGAAGCATTTTAATCAGGAATGGATGCTGGATTTTGTCAAATGCTTTTTCTGCATCAACTGAGAGGACCATGTGGTTCTTCTCTCTTCTCGTATTGATTTGTTCTATCACATTGATTGTTTTGCAAATGTTGAACCATCCTTGTAACCCAGGGATGAATCCCACCTGGTCATGGTGGATAATCTTTTTAATGTGCTGTTGGATTCTGTTTGCTAGGATCTTGTTGAGAATCTTAGCATCCATATTCATCAATGATATTGGTCTGAAATTCTCCTTTTTGGTAGGGTCTTTGCCTGGTTTGGGGATCAGGGTAATGCTGGCTTCATAAAAAGAGTCTGGAAGTTTTCCTTCTGCTTCAATTTTTTGAAGCAGCTTCAGGAGAATAGGTGTTATTTCTTCTTTGAAAGTTTGGTAGAATTCCCCAGGGAATCCGTCAGGTCCTGGGCTCTTGTTTTTTGGGAGGTTTTTGATCACTGCTTCATTCTCGTTACTAGATATTGGTCTATTCAGGTTGTCAATTTCTTCCTGGTTCAATTTTGGGAGTTTATAGTTTTCTAGGAATGCATCCATTTCATCTAGGTTGCTTAGCTTATTGGCATATAACTGTTGATAATAACTTCTGATGATTGTTTCTATTTCCTTGGTGTTAGTTGTGATCTCTCCCTTTTCTTTCATAATTTTATTAATTTGGGCTTTCTTTCTTTTCTTTTGGATTAGTGTGGCCAATGGTTTATCGATCTTATTGATTCTTTCAAAAAACCAGCTTCTAGTTTCATTGATACGTTCTACTGTATCTCTGGTTTCTACCTCATTGATCTCTGCTCTAATCTTGATTATTTCCCTTCTTACGTGTGGAGTTGGTTTGATTTGTTGTTGATTCTTCAGTTCTTTAAGGTGTAGAGACAGCTGGTGTATTCTGGATTTTTCAATTTTTTTGAGGGAGGCTTGGATGGCTATGTATTTCCCCCTTAGGACTGCCTTTGCTGTATCCCATATGTTTTGGACCGAAGTACTTCATTCTCATTGGTTTCCATGAATTGTTTAAGTTCTTCTTTGATCTCCTGGTTGATCCAAGCATTCTTAAGCAAGGTGGTCTTTAGCTTCTAGGTGTTTGAGTTCCTTCCGAACTTTTCCTTGTGACTGAGCTCCAGTTTCAAAGCACTGTGATCTGAGAATGTGCAGGGAATAATCTCGGTCTTTTGGTATCACTTGAGTCCTGATTTGTGACCCAGTATGTGGTCTATTCTTGAGAAGGTTCCATGTGCACTTGAGAAGAATGAGTATTCTGTTGTTTTAGGGTGGAATGTTCTGTATATATCTATGAGGCCCATCTGCTCCAATGTGTCATTCAATGCTCTTGTTTCTTTATTGATTTTCTGCTTCAATGATCTGTCTATTTCTGAGAGAGGTGTGTTAAGATCTCCTACTATTAATGTATTCATATCTATATGACTCTTTATCTTGATTAATAGTTTTCTTATGTAATTGGCTGCTCCCTTATTGGGGGCATAGATATTTACAATTGTTAGATCATCTTGGTGGATAGTCCCTTTAAGAATTATGTAGTTTCCGGGATGCCTGGGTGGCTCAGTTGGTTGGACGACTGCCTTCGGCTCAGGGCGTGATCCTGGAGTCCCGGGATCGAGTCCCACATCAGGCTCCCAGCTCCATGGGGAGTCTGCTTTGCTCTCTGACCTTCTCCCCTCTCATGCTCTCTCTGTCTCTCTCTCTCAAATAAATAAATAAATAAATCTTTAAAAAAAAAAAAAGAATTATGTAGTTTCCTTCTGTATCTCTGACTACAGTCTTTAGTTTAAAATCTAATTTATCTGATATGAGAATCACTACCCTGGCCTTCTTTTGAGGCCCACTGGCATGAAAGATGCTTCTCCATCCCTTCACTTTCAGTCTGGGTGTATCTTTAGGTTCAAAATGGTCTCTTGTAGACAACATATGGATAGGTCCTGTCGTTTTATCCAATCTGCAACCCTGTGTCATTTGATGGGCGCATTTAAGCCATTCACATTGAGAGTGATTATTGATAGATACGTTTTTATTGACATCATGTTACCTTTGAAGTCTTTCTTTCTGTAGATTGTCTCTATATTTCTGTTCGATGCTATTCTTAGGATTTTTCCCCTTTTATAGACCCCCCCTTAATATTTCCTGCAGTGTCGGCTTGGTGGTCTCATACTCTTTTAAGCCTTGCTGATCTTGGAAACTCTTTATTTCTCCATCCATTTTGAATGTCAGTCTTGCTGGATAAAGTATTCTTGGCTGTATGTTCTTCTCATTCAGTGCCCTGAATATATCTTGCCAGCCCTTTCTGGCTTGCCAGGTCTCTGTGGACAGGTCTGACGTTATTCTGATAGGCTTTCCTATGTACGTAAGGAGCTTCTTTGTCCTAGCTGCTTTCAATTATAATTCTTCATTCTTACTATTAGGTGTCTCGAGGACTTTCGAGAATCTATAATCTTGGGGGGAAACCGTTCTGCCTCTAGTACATGAACGCTGGTTCCATTCGTGAGATTGGGAAAATTTTCATGGACAACTTGTTCCACTATATCTTCTAGAATTCTTTCTTTCTCCTCCCCTTCAGGGATTCCAATAATTCTGACATTGGAACGTTTCATGGCATCATTTATTTCCCTGATTCTGTTTTCATGGCTTCTAAGCTGTTTGTTCCAGGCTTCCTCCTGATCCTCTCTCTCTGTTTGTCCTCCAGATCACTAATTCTATCTTCTGTCTCAGTTACCCTAGCTTTTAGAGAACTTAGATTTGATTGGAACTCATTGAGAGCATTTTGAACATCATCCCTGGTGGCTTTCAGTTCTGCCCTAATCAATTCCATTTGGTCATCCACGGCTTTCTCCAACCTAGCTATTGCCTGGATAATTGTTAGCCTGAATTCCTTTTCTGACATATTGTCTATGTTGATAGCCATTAGCTGTGTTGCAGAAAGAGCTGTATTTTTCTTCTTTTGGGCATTCCTCCTCCTTGTCATTTTGGTGAGAGATGACTGAATGGATGTAGCTGGATGTATCGACCGTGGTGCAGTCAAAGTGCACCCTGGAACGCTTCTGAGCAATCAAGATTCCCCACCCGAATGAAAGAAAAAAGAAAAGAAAAAGAAGAGAAAGAGAGAGACAGGAAATAAAGGGAAGATAAAAGAGAAGTCTCAGCCCAAATGGGCCCCAAGGTAAGATTTATAAAGTATAAAAACAAAAAGACTGATAAAAGTATATGACAAGAGGGAAAAAATATATATATATGCAAATATATATATATATATATATATATATATATATGCAAAAAAAGGAAGAACCTCATCAAAAAGAACTCCAAGTATACGATTTATATACTATCAGGACAAACACAAATACACAGAAACACTGGTGGAAGAAAGAGATGGGAGAGTGCTTATAAATTCTCAGTGTGGGCGAGGAAGATTATTTTGATTCTTCCTGGATGTATCTTGATATCTTTGTTAAAGGACTCAACTTTCCTAAGATAAAGGGGGATTAAAAATTGGCTTACCTATAGGGGTAGCATTGATTGGGGAAAGGGGGTTACCTTGAAGTTTAACTCTCTATGTATATTAGAAAATAAAAATAAAAAAGGAATAAACTAGACTAAACTAAACTAAAATTTTTAAAATATTAAAAAAATAGAAAAACACAGGTGTATGTATCAAAAAGTTCAGGTTAGAATGTTATTATGGAATTTGATGTACTGGACATCTCACTGTAATGGTCAATAGGTTAAAAAATTATCTATATTAAAAAAAAAATGAACCAGAATAGTGGGAATGAGTTAAAAATAAAAGTTGTCCTGTGAAGTAGTGGTGGCTGTTTTCTTATAGTCTTTTTTTTTTTTTTTTTTTTTTCTTTCCTGGTTGGTTTTCGGGGGGAGGGGCCTGCCACGTGGATTTTCAGTCAATGATGTTCCCTGAGTTAAGTCCTCCTGCCCCCCTCAAGGGTGTGGGCTCTGAGGAAACCGGTTTTTTCAGGCTTTTGTTGTCTGGAGGTTTTTATGTTTGTTCACATATTTTCTCTCACCTTGACTGCTTTTGATGGTTTTTTGAGGTTTGGAGGAAAGCAAACTGCACCCTGACCTCCCTCTCAGAGAGAAGCCTCCGTCTGCTCCCCTGTGGGTGCCGCAGAGCCCATATAAATTCCCTCTTGGCCGCTGGCGGAGCAGGTTCTGAGTCACAGTCCCTGGGGACGCAGGTTCTTCTGCTTGTACCCAAAACCACGACAGCGGGACAGTCTGGGCAGCTCCAGACCACCAGAGAGGTTCCAAGCAGCGATCGCACACTGAGATTTTCCCGCTGGCCCGGGCTGGGAGTGCCTGATCTTTCTGGGTCTTTTTTAGCACCACGCGGGTCCGAGAGCACCAGGCTGGGCCTTTGCGCACCCGGGGAGAGTGTGGCGCGTGCGCGTCTCAGGCTCTGATAGCGCAGCACAGCGTTCTGCCCTCTGGCGAGGCTGCTGCCCCTCACAGGAGCCGGACCCCAGGCGTTCTTGGGCCCGCTGGCGGCTCAGGGACCAAGACCTGATTTCTCATCGGCACTCTCTCTGGCTCAGCGCCATGGGACGCTGCCCTGGGTCCGGGGACTAAGCCCCTGTCACTAGCTGCCCCGATTCCCGTAATTTCCCCCCATGATCCTTTGCTCTTTTGGAGTGCTTTCAACCAGTCTCCAAGTTAATGCTCGTCCCCAGATGCAGGGCACTCTCCCTCGGATTGGGGTATTTCCAACCGGTCGCCTCTGGTGGCTCCCTCCCCCTTTTGTTTATCTTCCGATATCACTCCAACGTTCCCACTCTGCTTTACCTGCCCGCTGGCGTCTTCTGCCCCTGTAGAGATCCAGACGTGTATAATTCTGATCTCAGGCTGATTTCATGGGTGATCGGAGTTCTTTGGTAGGTAATCAGCTCACTTTAGGGTACAGGTTGAAAAGGTGCCTCCTCCTACTTCCCCGCCATCTTGTCTCCCCCCATTTAGTAATATTTCTTAAAGTAAAATGTATGTATTAGTGATACAATCACACAAGCATTGGGGGGGGAAGTGTTTATATGGTATGTCTTTTTAATCCTTTTAAATTATCTGTGCCTTTTTGTTTCTTGAATCCAATCTGAAAATCTTGTCTTTCAGTTGGAACATTTAGTTCATTTGCATTTAATGTGATTACTGTTATAGTTGGGTTTATGTTCACAATCTTACTGTGAATTTTATTTTATTCATTTTGTTTATATTTCACTTGTCTTATCCTTTCTTCCTCCATTCCTCCTTTCTTTCAGTATATGTGCTGCCGAAGCGAGCACATCCTCCTTTCTTTCATTACTTTGGATTAAACAAGTGTTTTTATTATTCTGTTTGACCTCTTCTATTAGGTTCTTAATTATACCTGCTTTCTTTTGGTAGTTACCCAGAGCAGTGGTTCTCAAACGTTAGTGTGCATCAGAATCACCTAGAACACTATTCCAACATAGATTTCTGGGCCCTACTTTTAAAGTTTATAATTTAATAAGTCTGGGGGAGGACTGAGAATTTTTACTTCTAAAAAATTCCCAGATGATGTTTATACTGTTACTTTGTTAACTCTTATACTTTGATAATCATTCCTCTAGATTTTAATATGAATCCTTGGCTTATTACAGCTTACATTAAGCTAGTATTTTTAGGGGCGCCTGGGTGGCTCAGTGGGTTAAGCTGCTGCCTTCGGCTCAGGTCATGATCTCAGGGTCCTGGGATCGAGTCCCGCATCGGGCTCTCTGCTCAGCAGGAAGCCTGCTTCCTCCTCTCTCTCTGCCTACTTGTGATCTCTCTCTGTCAAATAAATAAATAAAATCTTAAAAAAAAAAAAAAAAGCTAGTATTTTTAAAAGATTTATTTATTTTCTTATTTTACATATAGAGAAAAAGCATGCACACAAGTGTGGGGAGACCAGAGGGAGAGCATCCCCTCTCCACTCCCCACTAAGGACAGTGCTGGGTATGGGGCTTTGTCTCATGACACATGAGGTCATGACCTAAGCAGAAACCAAGAGCTGGATGTTCAACTGACTGAGCCACCCAGAAGCCTCTCTAGTTTTTGTTTTTGTTTTTTTTTAAACCACTGTCCAAAGAATAAAAACCTTACGATGGTTTATGTACATTTATCTCCCTCCTACAATTCATACAACTGTTATTTTTTCTGTAACTTCTGTGTATAAACTCCACAACATGTTTTATTTTTGCTGCTTTGAAATTCAATTTTAAAAAAACTTAATCACGGGGCACCTGGGTGGCTCAGTTGGTTAGGCATCTGTCTTTGGCGCAGGTCATAATCCTAGGGTCCTGGGACTGAGCCCCAAATTGGGTTCCCTGCTCAGCAGGGAGCCTGCTTCTCCCTCTGCCGCTCCCCCTGCTTGTGCTCTCTCTCTGTCTCTCTGTCAAATAAATAAATAAATTCAAAATCTAAAAAACTTAATCACATATTTATCTTTTCTGCTGTTCTTTTTTCCTGAAGACCCATGTTGGCATTTGAATTAATTTTCCTTTAGTCTAAAGAACTACCTTGAATAGTATTCATAGTCTGGGTCTGCTGATAATGAATTCTCCCAGTTTTTATTTGTTTGAATAAATTTTTATTTTATCATGATTTCTTAAGGATATTTTAATTAGGTATAAACTAATTTTTTTTTCTTTTAACACTTTAAATGTCTTTTTATTCTTTTTGTCTTCCATAATTTGTCAGAAAATAAATTATCTTGCTGTTCCTTTTGTGGAAAGTAGATGTGACTTATTTTTCTCTTGCTGCTTTCAAGATTTTATCTTTGTCTTTCAGCATTTCAACCATAATGTGCTTAATTGTGGCTTCCCTTGTATATATCCTTCCTGTGTACTGGGGTTCACTGACCTTTAATGTTGGGGCAGATGTGAGTCATCAATTTTGGAAATTTCTTGATTATTATCTCTTGAAATATTGCTCTGCCCCATTCTCTTTCATTCTTACCTTCTGGGACTCTTAATTAAATGTACATTTGATTATTTAGCTATATTCCAAATGTCTCTCTCTCTTTTTAAAGATTTTATTTATTTATTTGTCAGAGAGAGAGGAGTGAGAGTGAGCACAAGCAGACAGAGAGGCAGGCAGAGTCAGAGGGAGAAGCAGGCTCCCTGCCGAGCAAGGAGCCCGATGTGGGACTCGATCCCAGGACGCTGGGATCATGACCTGAGCCGAAGGCAGCCGCTTAACTAACTGAGCCACCCAGGCGTCCCATCCACATGTCTCTTTTATTCAGTTTTATTCATCCTGTTCTTTTTGTCTCTGTGCCTCATTTCTGGATATTTTCTATTTATCTGTCCTTAAGTTCACTAACTGTATTTTTTGCTCAGTCTAAGCTATTAAAAAAAAAAAAAAACTATCCAGTGAATTCTCAATTTTAGCTGTTGTATTTTTAAATTACATAATGTACATTATTTTTATAGATTCCAAATCTGCAAAATTATCCATCATTTTATCCAATTTGTCCATCTTTTCCTCTTTTTCCTTGTGCATATATATGCATACATATATCTCAGGGCTGTGAGATCAAGTCTTGCATCAGGCTCCATGCTCCGTGAGGCGTCTGCTCACTCTGCCCAGCAACCCTACCCCATGCTCTCTCTCTCTAAAATCAGTCTTAAAAAAATAATAATAATAAAAGAACCAACTGGACTAATAATGATATTATTTCCCCCTGTAAACTTTCTCCCTTCTGTTAGATGCATAATTTAAAGGACTGATCATCTTTAGCCCATTAGGAATTGAATTGGATTGGGGCTGCATTCTGGTTTTAGTTAGACTTAGTTTACCTCTCCTTTGTCCTTTTTCTTCAGAGGTGGCTCACTTGGACTTTTTCTTTTTAAATATATAATGTATTATTTGTTTCAGAGGTACAGGTCTGTGATTCATCAGTCTTACACAACTCACAGCACTCACCATAGCACATAACGCTTCCCAATGTCCACTACCCACCCATCCTACCCCTCTACTTCCCTCCCCTCCAGCAACCCTCATTTTGTTTCCTGAGATTAAGAGTCTCTTATGATTTGTCTCCCTCTCTGGTTTTATCTTGTTTCATTTTCCCTCCCTTATCCTATGATTGTCTTTCTTGTTTCTCAAATTCTTCATATCAGTGAGATCATATAATAATTGTCCTTCTCTGGGGACGCCTGGGTGGCTCAGTTGGTTGGACGACTGCCTTCGGCTCAGGGCGTGATCCTGGAGTCCCGGGATCGAGTCCCACATCGGGCTCCCAGCTCCATGGGGAGTCTGCTTCGCTCTCTGACCTTCTCCTCGCTCATGCTCTCTCTCACTGTCTCTCTCTCTCAAATAAATAAATAAAATAAAAAAAAATAATTGTCCTCTGATTGACTTATTTCACTTAGCATAATAGCCTCTAGTTCCATTCACATCGTTGCAAATGGCAAGATTTCATTTTTGATGGCTGCATAATATTCCCGTGTGTGTGTGTGTGTGTGTGTGTGTGTGCGCGTGCGCGCACGTGTGCGTGTGTGCGTGTGTATCACATCTTCTTTATACATCCATCTGCTGATGGACATCTAGGATCTTTTCATAGTTTGGCTATTGTGGACACTGCAGCTATAAATCAACCTGGACTTTTGATTGATAGTTTAGCAAGTCTCTCTCCTTCAGCTTTTAAAAACTATGAGAGAATCAGTTCTGCCCTTTAGAGGCTTAAAGTTTAGCTCATTAGTTTCCTACCTCATGCAGCTTCAAAATGTGGCAGATGTCTTGAGAGAGAGCCTGGCCAAGTGTCATGCTGGCTTTCTGTCTCTTTTGAGATTCTGTCTCCAAGCTTTCTGGAGAGACCTTACCTTTCCAATCCAGTTTCCTTCTCGAGTGTGGCCTTCTGCAGTTTTTGATTGATAGTTTGGCTTTTCTCTTTGTCCTCATCCCTGAAACTCTGTCCTTCAAAAGTTTTGAGCTTAGTCTCTCACAATATCAAGTTCAGTATCTGGCAAAAACTTGAGGGAAAGACCTGTCGTATGGTTGGTGCAGTCCCTCTCTCTAGAAGGAATCTGTCTCCTTTTTTTTTTTTTTTTTTTAGGAATTTGTCTCCTAAGCATCATAAAATTGAAGATTTTATTCTGCCTTTCTGGACCAGCTCTCCAGGCTCTTTTATACTTCAACATTCAGCAAATATCCAGGGTATGTTTCAGGCTTCTTTAGAGTCAAATCTGGCACGCCTGGACCTATTGTCTTCAAAAACTCACCTGGCTTCTTCTTTGGCCCAGTAGAGTCCCTATGCCAAAAACAGAGTCAGTATGACCAGAATTGGTAAATGATCCAAGGAATAAAAGAGCCAGGGATTGTAGCTCACCAGGAGAGCTGTTCCTTCTCCAGAAATTTAGTTCTTCTAGGCTTTGCTCTGCCCACAATTTTCCAACAACTTTAAACATTCAACTTTGTAATTTATTTGTTTCAATGGGAGCCTAGTCTTTCTACTAAATCCTACCTAAAGCAGAAGTCTCAATACTTACTTTAGGGGTACCACAGATAATCTATTTTCTATTCTGTTTCATTAAAAATAAACTGCTGGTCAGAGCTCACTATTAATCAATGTCAGGATCCACTTTTGAATCACAGTCCCATTTTGAGCAAAACTGATCTAAACAGGTCTCTGGGAAAAACCAACCTGTCTTGCTGTTTGGAAAAGGCTCATCAAAGGGATATGGGCTAAACGAACCTCAGTCCTCTTAGTAGTATACAAATCCTTGAAGTATGGAATTCTGCCTATAGTTTTCCTTGAGTCTGACAAAGTCAGCTTTTGAATTCAAATTAACTTCTCACTGAAAGGCAGGGCAAATTTCATTTTGTTCTACCATTACTCTCTAGCCTTTTTTCTCAGTCAAAATCAAATTTTTATGATTTGTGTTAGTCATTCGTATTATAATCCCATTAATCCAAAGTTTTTACTAGCTTGTCCACAAAGATAAGACAATTTCTTTAAAAAAGAATCCATTCTCCAAAGTACCTCTCTTAAACTTGGCCTTTTCCTCTGTATTATTAGTTTTTTTTCCCTTAAGCTATAATAATTCAGTATTTGTGAAAGGATTTTCAACCACCAAGGACCAAAAGTAGCATGTGTGGCAGCAAAACTGACATGTCGCTCCGCTGCATCAGGGTGTATATACATCATAATCAGAGAATAAAACAACTTGCACAGAGAAATAAGTAAACAAAAACAGAGTCACTGTGTCTAGTTGGCTTTCCCAAGATAAAAGAATCCCTTAAGTTTTGTTTATAAGTACCGACTCCCTCATAAAAGCAATTTTATCAGTTTTTGTAATGATGATAGCTGAAAATTCATAATAACCTTTGTAGCTATGACAACCTGTAAGACAATTTGTATCTTTTTCTTCCATGAGCAGACTAACTATGAGCTAGTCATGTTGGTTATTTTGTGTTCCTCCATTCTTGTATTCTTTTATTTAGTGAACCAGACATTTTAAAACCTGGGAGTTTCTTATAAACCTTTCTTGAGAGTACACTTTTCTTTACTAGATGCTGTGTCCCTGAGTATTTCTTTGACGATTCTATAGATTCTAACAAGATTTTATGTATTTATCTACCAGAGATGTATTGAGTAGCTGGAGCTGAGTAAACTGCAACTCAAGGCTCTTTGAGGTATAACTTTTCTCAGTCTTAGGGTGAATCTCTTGTGGAAATAGGGTTTAATCTAGTTGATTCTATTTCTTTTTATGACCATTTGTTTGGTTTTTGTGTCCCGGTTAATTCTGGTTTTCATGCTGGTTCTGATTTGTACACAACCCTTATTTCTCCTTTGGCAGCAGCCATGTTGATAATGTAGTTTTTAATGGCCTGTATGGTCTTTTGAGGTAACAAATGACACGTATTTGATTGTATTTTATGTTTGTCTTGAGGATTCTGTTAGCTCCTGTCATTTAGATTATCTCTTTCTTTGCCTCTGGGTCTTGAGACCTTGATTTAGTTTCACTAGGAGGTTGGAAAGTTGTTCGTATCACTCAATACGGTACTGATTTATTTTATTGCTGCCTTACTATTGGTGAAACTCTCTGTGTTGTTTTTTATGCTGCGTGCCACTCTGACTCAAATCAAGATAAACATTTTTTTGTGCCCTCTGGAGTGGAGAGCAGCTATTGGAGATCTGGAGCTGCAACCATCAGCCAGTTCTGTGTACTTTGACTACATTTGATCCATCTGTGGCTAATGTTATGAAACCAAAGTTGATGGTTCTTTTAGTGTCATTTTAAAAAGACTTTCCTCCTCCAAAAGAAAGGCATAGCTTTTTATAATAGTCTATTTATTTACAATTATAAACTTTCTCTGACAGCAACTTCTGCTGTCCCTTGGGACACTATTAAAGATTAATGGGCCATAAAAGCTGTCATTTGAACACACTATGTAAGGATATCTAATTCCAACAGACAAATTCAGAGAGAACAAAATATACATAATGAATAAAATTTGAAATTGTTTCTACCTAGTTTTAGGACAAAGGGTAGAGACTTTAGAGAAGGTTTTGCTTGAATGGTAAAACCATTCAATTAAGCCTGAATTTATGATGGAATGAGACTGATTGCTTCTTGACTCTCCTACAGCTTCACGGTCTTTGCAAGAAATCTAAAAAGTCTGGGTACATAACTTTTACTCTCTCTCTTTCAAAAGAAAACAGAAAAGCATAAATAATGAGCCAGGTAAAGATGTGAGAAAGAGTTTGATGCCCCAAAGTAAGGTGTTAATAAATCTAAAGCAGTGCTTCTAGCTCAAGCTACAATCTGACTGGAAAATTACCATAAAAATAGCCTTATTTACAAGTTGACAAAGTAAGTAATGAAATGCAATTTGATAGCAAAGAGAAAAATAGAAAGGAAACTTTAGTATTCTTAAACAAAACTTGAAGAGTTCCTAAATATTTAGTATGAAAAATAGAAAAGTTTAAGTAATCATATTCCTAATTAAAAGGAATCTTGGACAAATTAGATTGGTTTAATAATGCTGTATTAAAACAACCATATGTCTTCTTCCTGATTTAATTACAGGGTGAATTAAAATGTCAGTATACTATTCTAACTTATGCAAGATGGGTTTTCTCATGGAAAGCCTAAATAATTGAACTTTATAGATATTTTTCTAATTCCTAAACTAATATTAAACTGAATTACTCATTTAATTAATAATCTTTGGATATAAATTATATCTAAGAAACTCATTTGTAGAGAACAAAATAAATACTGGGTTCAACAACCACAGTTTTTACATAGATTTGCCTTTTGTTTTTATACATTGTAAATGACCATTAATTAATAGGTTGAAAAGATACATATGAAAAATTAAGATATGTTGGTATGCATGTTCTTTTTTGAAAGAAATGTAAAATAATGTTTGTGAATCTGTCAAGAGGTATAAATCCAAAGTAATAAAGTTTTATTTGTCTATCATGGGAAAAGATTGATTTTGTCTTACAGTCAGATTGTCTGCTTATGCCAGAATGTGATAGAAAATATTAAAGCCAAATTTGAGGGTATACAACAGGTTGTAGAAGGTATGAAGGGAAATGGACTTTGTCTTGGTTTTTAATATTCACGAATAATCAATTCAAAAGAAGCATAAAAATGTATTAACTTATTTTATAAAGTTAGCTAGATAAAAATGAATTTATTCATAGGATGGAAAAAAGGACTTGTGAATCCTACTCTATAAAATATGGATGGCATCCCCAAAGAGTAAAACTAGAATTTGGATTTTCTGTTAAATTGACAAATCCGTAAGTAAATGTTTACTCTAAACAAAAAACAATTAAGAGGTACTTAGTGCCTAAATAGCAGGGTTTTCTTATATTATCAAATTATATTATTTATAATATATAGATATTTATATATCTAATTATTATATATTATCACTCTTGAGAGCCTAACATTTTATGCTTTTGTCATATCCTTGAACTATTTCTTTTTTTTTTCCTTGAATTATTTCTTAAACAAAGTCCTTTACCTCTGAAAAAGTTTCTAGTATCATTACTTGATGCTAACTTTATTTTAAATATTGCCTGTAACCTTTTTTCTGTAGTCACTTACTCATGTTTTCTCCTCTGATAACTTTTTTTTTAAAATATTTTTATTTATTTGACAGACAGAGATCACAAGTAGGCAGAGAGGAAGGCAGAGAGAGAGGAGGAAGCAGGCTCCCCACTGAGCAGAGAGCCCACCTTGGATCTGGATCTCAGGACCCTGAGATCATGACCTGAGCCAAAGACAGAGGCTTTAACCCACTGAACCACCCAGGCACGCCCTGATAATTTTTTTGATATGGCATTTCCCAAATTCAGAATAATAAACTATTACTACGTCTTTTACATAATAATTTTCTTTGGGGTTTCCCAAACAGTTGCTAGAAGCCCCAAAGTTTTGCTAATTTATCCTATGAAAGGGGGAATACTAAAAATAATTAGATATGTTTGGTTGGTATACTGCAGATTTTTTATTAGCTCAAAGCTACCGTAAAAGTCACCCAGCTAATCCCCTCCTAAATATGAAAAAACCTTATACAATAGTAAGAGGAGTTTAACCCAAGTTAATTACATTTAAGGAAAATGTATTACTATAAATATAAAGATATTTTTACCAACTGTCTAACGTTCAGGTTGGACAGAAGCATACACCTATCCATATACAAAGATTGGTACAGTAACTGTTTTTTAAAAATTGATTTTTTTAAAAAATATTTGTTTGCAGGTGACAATCCTAAAATATTTTATGACATTAATTAAATGAAATTTAATGCCTACTCTGTCTATAAAAGTATTTTTCCTCTCAGGATAATCATTGACTAAAATCTTGCAAAGGGATTATGTGTTACTTCAGAAAAAAAACAATTCCACCCCCCACTATTCTAGTATTGTTAGGCCTTTACACATTAACCTAAGCCATTGTGTCTTATCATCCACAGATACTTTCTGCTTTTTTCTTATATTTGCCTGAAGTCCCCGTGATAAGCTACAGAGCAAAAACTGAATCTTCTGGAAGAAACATGAGAAGAATGAAAGCCTCAGTAAAGACTTTTACCACACTCATAATTGTTGACTCTATAGGGCGTAGGCTCATGGATAACAGATTTTTCAGTATAAACTGATGTCAGCATGACAAAAAGATACCTGTCAGCCTACCAAAAGATAAGAGTCAGGATTTCTAGGATTCTTTAAATCCAGAAGCAAATGACTTTGTGAAACTGAGTGCTCCACCCGAAATCAGAAAAACAAGAAATAATTACCTAGGATGAAATGAGTTAATTATGGTTAATGCTTTATTTCTAATGGACATCTTCTTTATTTTGAACTATCTATTGGCTACACTACATAAACTGGTATAAACATTCTTTCAATGGTATGTTCCAACTGACCCTTTGGAATTCCAGAAAAAAAATTCTTTGAAAATTCTTGATATAATTTATAAGTAATATATTGTCAAGAAAACATAAAAATATCGATACTGGAGAAAATGACATAAATGTGTACCACAAAATAGTAAAAATGGTTAAATATTACACAAAATGGCTTTATTAAGTTTCCTTGACTTTTGACAGCCATGTAGCTATTTTGTGTAAGTTCAATAAAGATCTATTCTCCTTCCTATCAAACAGTAATTTAAAAATTGCTTTTGAGTCTGTGGCTATGCCTTAAATCTAATTGAATTAGGTATGGCAAGCCCACTGCTAAGCAACAAGGTCCAAGTAACTTGACTGAGGTGAACTGAATGGCTCTTGGTTCCCGATCTTGGTATATGAGCCAGTAAGAGCAATATCTTAAACATAAACCAATGACAACCTTAAAGTCTGTACAAAGCCTTGAAAGTTAACCCCTAAGTTTTAGTATCACATGCTCTGTTTAGTTTCACTAAACAGATTATAAAGAGGTCTCTGTGCTTAAGCATCACCCTTTATCACATTCATATAATAAAACTGACCAAATAAACCATCAAAGTAATAATACTGCACCGTAAAATCACTAGGCAAATTTATGCAGTCAAAGCCAGGCTTAAAAGGAAATCTGGAGGCAAGATTTACATCTAACCAGATGGGTAAGCAATGCGCAGCACATTCCAGAGTCAGAAAACAAAACGACGTAACACTATACAGTAAGGGGTCAACACAGACCGCTCAAGTTCTGCAAACCTTTCACATTCCAAAGAAAGGTTTGGTCTTTACTCAGCTCCTAAGCGATGACCTCTCCACCCTTGGAATATCCTGTCTGATAATGTTTTTGTTTACCTAAGGGCCTGAGGCCTGACCAGGTAGTCTATGGTGACAATGTGACTTATGATCCACCACGGCCTTGGGCCATACAGTATCATCTTGATCAGCCGAGGGGCTGGAGACTGAAGGTCAGCCATTGGGGCAGTCAGCTGTGCACTTGTGTGATCAGCCCACAGGGAAAAACCTGGACACAGAGGCTCGGAGGAGCTTCCCTGCTTGGCGGTACAGCAAGCGTATCATCACGCATCATTGCCAGGAGAATGAAGCGCTGTCTGCATGACTTCACTGGAAGAGGACAACTGGCAGCTCCTGCCTGGTGTTTCCTGGACTTGGCCTTGTGTCCCTTTGTCAGTTGCTTTTTAAAGTCTGTATCCTTTTGCTCTAATAAACCTTAACTGTGAGTGTAACAGCTTTTCTAAGTTCTGAGTGTCCTGTTAGTGAATCACTGAATACAAAGGTGATCTTGGGGATTCCCTGCGAACACACTTTGAAACCCTGAGATAAAGTAACATCAGCAAACAAGTTAACCCTGTCTGGTACTTGCTCCTCAAAGAAATGAACTCTTGAGTCTTTCCTGTAAGTTATTCTCTAATGAAAACAACTATAGCCCCGATTTTGGAAACATTGATGTCTGAAGATATGTGATGACCTTTTTGGATATGAAGAGATTAAATGCAAACTCGGTGACCTTGATAAGTTTGTAGGTTGCTTTTTTCCTTCAAATGTATGTCATACTTTTAATTAAGGCTGTCTTTCTCAAGCTTGATTCCTTTGCAGATTTTCTTTGCATATAAACTCCTCTTTTCTAAATGCCTTGGTCTCTAAGTAGTTTAAGTTTTACTTCAGTAGATGGTAGCTTGAATCAACAGCATTTTAGTAGATTGATTAAGAGAAATGCTATTTTGTGTGGAACATTCTTAGGAATGTTCTGAAGTGGCTCTGAGAATTTTGAAATCACAGGCAAATATCCTACCCAAATACCAAAGTCACACAGCGCTCCATCTACTTGAGACCTATACTGTAAATGAACAAAAAGAAAATACCCTATCTGAAAATGTGGCTTAGGGGCCTAGCATTTAAATCATACCAGAGAGAATCAAGGTATATGATAACAGATACAAATTCTTCCAAGTTTATCGAACAGAGAAGTTATAATACATAAAATCATAGAATAAGTTTTTAAAATACCTGTTACTTTAGAGATTAAAAGCAATTCTGAACTTGAAAATAATTTCTTTCTGGTACTGAATTTCTTAGCTTTAAATTTGTAGTTTATTTTTGGGAAAGCAGAAGATAATCCTTTTTATGTTGTGTTCAAGCATTCAATAGTTAAGATATTAGTAGCACTGTTCTCTCATAGGCGTTACATATTTTAGATTTGGCTATTTCTGAAAATATTTTTAAGGTATTAAACATTTTTTCTTTTCTTTTCTTTTTTTTTAAAGATTTTATTTATTTATTTGAGAGAGAGAGACAGTGAGCGAGAGCATGAGCGAGGAGAAGGTCAGAGAGCGAAGCAGACTCCCCATGGAGCTGGGAGCCTGATGTGGGACTCGATCCCGGGACTCCAGGATCACGCCCTGAGCCGAAGGCAGTCGTCCAACCAACTGAGCCACCCAGGCGTCCCTAAACATTTTTTCTTTTGCTAGAAATTATAAACTATAAAACCATAAATATTCCATGGAATCCTCAGGAGTGTTTTTCAATTTCATTTTAAATGGGCTTCCAGTGTACCAATATGATTTATGTTTTAAATAACACACTTGTAAAGTTAAAAGGACCTACAGTGAAGAGAAGTGAAATACTTTCTAGTTCAGCAAGATGATTCTGGACAACTGCCCTGTAAACAACAGTCTTTTACTTCAGACAAGAAATGATTCACATACTGTACCAGTTCAGTAATAGATTTTTCTAAGAAATACCACACAAGTCAATGTACATTTAACTTTAAAGAAAACTAACCAAAAAATCCCTTCCAGTGTTTTTCTGCAGTTATCCTAAAATTTACTTCATCTGGCTATGTAAAATTAGGTCAAAAGTTTATTATTTTAGCTATGACTAGAGGGCCTGTTCCTTTACCATCCTCCTTTCCTCAAGACTAAGGTCTCTTTGTTTAAGCAACTTCAGTAATTTGTAGTGAATAAACTTTTGCCAAGTGGGTAGAATCCCATTATAATGAACACAGTTTCAATGTTTACTTCCCTACGGCACTTCTTCCTATGTTCTGACCATAATTCAGAGCTGATATGGCTACCAAGAAATACATTGAGGAGGATATCAAAAGTCACAGAAATGTAACCCCTTAGTAGTACTTTATTTTTTATTTTTTAAAGATCTTATTTATTTATTTGATAGACAGAGATGACAAGTAGGCAGAGAGGCAGGCAGAGAGACAGGAGGAAGCAGGCTCTCCACGGAGCAGAGAGCCCGATGCGGGGCTCAATCCCAGGACTCCGGGATCATGACCTGAGCTGAAGGCAGAGGCTTCAACCCACTGAGCCACCCAGGCGCCCCTAGTAGTACTTTATTTAATGAAGCTATTTTTCAGGTAAGATATTTATTATCTATTCCATCTGCTCACTCATTTAAAAATATTCTATCAGGTCTAATGCTCAGTAAAATGACATCGTTTTTAAAAAGTGCCACATTGGTAATATATCAGATTTTTAATTTTTTTTTTTTTTTTTAGATTTATTTATTTATTTGACAGGCAGAGATCACAAGTAGGCAGAGAGTCAGGCAGAGAGAGAGGAGGAAGCAGGCTCCCCGCTGAGCAGAGAGCCTGATGTGGGGCTCGATCCCAGGACCCTGGGATCACGACCTGAGCTGAAGGGAGAGGCTTTAACCCACTGAGCCACCCAGGCGCCCCTAATTTTTTCTTTGTGTTGAATGTTGATGCTCAGGTTTGTCAAGGATAAATCTTTGCTCATTTCAGATTCAGGACATGCACAGTTTTTTTCCCTCTCACAAATTTCCTATCTTTATTAATTTTAAAACATCTTAAACAGAACAAATTTGTTTCCTAACCATAAGACCCATACTTGGTTAGATTCCACACAGAGGCAGTGACTAGACAGCAACAATGGATGAGGAATAATGAGGTCATTCGTTAAAGGATTCATGTTGAATACATTTATTTGTGCCCACATTAGAGAAGTGAAATTTCTCTAATACAGGTTGCTCAGTGTTTGAAAAGAGTATTCTATAGACCAGGAAATGTAATGGTATTAAAATGGGACTTCTATCTGTAAAATATATAAAACAGATTTGTAGCATTTCCGGGATAAGCAATGGGTTGTCACAAGCCATATAGGGGATTGAGGAGTATTCCTATTTTATTTTATTTTATTTTAAAGGGACATTACAGAGGTGACTGAATTGATTTTTTTTTTTTAAGATTTTATTTATTTATTTGTCAGAGAGAGTGAGCAGAGGCAGACAGAGTGGGAGGCAGAGGCAGAGGGAGAAGCAGGCTCCTTGCTGAGCAAGGAGCCGGATGTGGGACTCGATCCCAGGAAGCTGGGATCATGACCTGAGTCGAAGGCAGCCGCTTAACAACTGAGCCACCCAGGCATCCCGGGAGTATTCCTATTTTAAACTGGTTCTCTTTCCCCCATGTCTTTCAAATTCATTCCGTCTGAATATTTATTATGAGCCAACTTTTTCTTCCTTAAATAACATTTAGGACTACGTTTTAAATTATAATCCAGTATTCACAGAGTTTCACAAAAACACTGACTACCTTCTCTGTGTATTTTCAGTGCTATGCTAATATTTGAAAATTGTTCGTAGAGACCCATTAAATGGATTTTCACAATCCATTAATAGGATATGACCTGCAGTTTGAGAAACACTGACTTAGTCCAACCAATGAGGATGCTGAAGAGTGAGGAAGTCGAGTGGCTTAAGTTCATAAGAAAAGTGAGTGGTGATCATTTGCATAATTCCGTACAGGCCAATAATTGGTTTCTAGAATACAACTTTTCTGTAAAATACTATTTTTCTGTTTTAGTCTAAGTCATTACTGCTTTTTTTTTTTTTTTACCCTCTTCATTCTCTACTGCCTTCCCATTTTACTTAGGTGTTTCATACTCATTTTTTCTACTCATAATTTGATACATGGTTATGTGGACAACACTTGTTTGAAATTTATGCTAAGCGAACTGGTATCGTCAATCAATAAGAATTAAGAATCCATAAGAATTAAGAATCCTAGACCAATACTGCCACCAGGTGAAAAAGCAAATGAAAGCTATATATATCAAGAAAGAGAATGAAGAAATACAAATAGGTTCAACTTTACCTATCAACAGATGATGAACAAAAATTTAGTAGCCAAATATTTAAGCATCTTCTCTGGATGGTCATTATACCTCTATGTCACCTACTGTTTTCTTCCTTCTGTTATATTTGTTTCCTCTTATCAGGCTATGGGCAACTTGAAGAGAGAATCCATGCATAATTTCGCTTTGAATCTCCCATAGCATCTAGCACAGTATCTTGGAGATCAACAAAGACTTGATTAGAGATCAGGAAATACTTGCTGACTGAACAAGTCCGTCATACCAATATACAAATAAAGAACAACCTTGGCTCTCTAACCTCTTCCTCTTGGCATCATAAAATCAAAGAAAGCATCATCCTGATTGCCTTTTTTCTTTACCCCCAAACAAACAAACAAACAATAAAATACTGGCATATTTTAACCAGGAATTATGTAAAATTTGGTCACATATCCTTGAAAGATCCAACAGTAGCACAATTGAACTGGTGCCTAAAACAGCTGTACATGACCCAATATGCTTACTCAGATGAGATCACCAAAGACGGTTAACACAATTTCATGACATGTCATTATTAAATATTTACTGAGAAGGCTACTACTTATAGGCTAGTTTTATGTGGGTGCTGGGCTACAGTAATGAGCAAGAAAGGATCTTGCCTTTAGGGAACTTTCAGTCTATGGGAAAGACAAACAAGTGATAACAAGAAAGCGTTCGAGGCGCAAAGATAGAACTACCTAGAAGTGGCCGTGAAGCCAGATCTGGGAGATGGGAGAGGAGTATGAAGGGGAGACTTACAGAGGACTTCCTTGAGGAAGCAGTGCATTGAGACCTGAAGAACGAGGGAAGGATAGATAAGCAGTATCTACAGCAGAGAAACCTAGTCAGAGAGTAAGAAGGACAACTTTACCCTTATTTAAAAGATAATCAGAACTTTTTATCTTTTTTTTTTTTTTTTGGACAGATAAATCTTAATTCCTAACATCCCTTCTCTAACCACACTGGGTCCAGTCTCCTAACTATAGACCGCCAAACAGGTCATTAATATGGTAGACCGCTGAACTTGGATTGTCACAGAACTGCCTCAGAGTATAAAGTAACAAGAGATCAATTTGCTTCTCTGTTATGTTCTGCTGAAATTGTTAATGCACACAGGTACCCAGTGGACCATTTGTATATAATAAAAAATAAATTGGGGGTGTGTGTGCTAATTGTAATTCTAATAATTGCCTATGGCACCTAGTAGGATCTAGTACCAAATGAGAATTCAATGACTCTGTATGAACAAGCAGAGCATTCCCAAAAATCCCACCAGGGAAACAAAAAATCCACTTTATTCTTTAAATGACTAATTCACAAATACAATAAAAACGAACTCTGCCCTAGACAATATTATAAAATTCTAAACTTTACAATTTTGTTATGATTAATTCTTTCTTTAACAAAACATAAAAAAGGAATTAAAGGAGAAAAGTTACATGAACATAAGTTTATAGATTATGAAGAAAAAGGCTGAAGCATTGGCAAGGTCTGTTTAATCACCAAGAAATAAATCTAGTTTTACATCGATGGCAGCCAATTTTAATTTATTTATCCTCATTTCATTTTAATCAAAAGGTGCCATGGCACCCATATGGAGTTTTTTTTTGTTTGCTTGTTTTGTTTTTTTTTTTCCCCCCTCACAGATGCTATTATTCCATAGAGAGGTTTGTCTTGTTATACATTCTGGGAGTCAGCTTGAACTTATCTAAACTTCACATACAATTAAATGTTCTCAGTACATACAGCTTTAGTTACAGCTGAATAGAGTTCCAGGAAATCCCATTAGGAGTTTCACTATTTACTCTACACCAACAATAGCAGCTGGTACATTTTTGGCCATAGTGAGCACTCCTTTCATTGTGCATAACGAACCAGACTTTTCCCCTTAGTTTGAGTCTCACCACACTGCAAGTCAAATTTTAATGTAATTTTTTGATGTCTTATCACAGATTAAGACTACTCCTTTAGAGTTCAAATTGAAGTTTTAGAGGAAAATGACTCTAAAAATCTCAAAAACTTTTCAGTACACTATCACCACTTGCTAAAGCTCACTATTTTAAGATCTCCTTTAATCTTGCTCTGCTGAAAACCGAACATTTCCCTCCAACCCTCCTATCCTCAGCTACACAACCTAATAAAAATGGACTAGGTTACCAACGACCCACACAGGTACAGTTAATTCAAGATTCCAACTGCTGTTTCTACGATTAGAGTACTCACAATACCTGCTAGGTTAAACACTCAAACTTCTTAGTTTCACAGTTTCATCAAATCTGAGACCTGTCCTGCCTAGAAAGTTCCAACTTCATTTTTTTTCCCCATTTCTGATTAAATAAAAAACAAACAAACCTGTTTTTCACTGAAGTGAGCAAAATCAATGATATCCTACCGAGTTTCTGCTAGGCAGAGCACAGCTGCGGGGTTGCTACAGTAACTCGGGAACACTGACCACAGATTGCCCCTGTCCAGGAAGGAAATCACTCGCTCCACCCCCTGAGGAGTCAAGGGCTCTGGCAAGCAGCCGTCTGCAAGCAGGACATGTTTTTAGTTCAGTAGCTGTGATGGAGCAACAAGAGACAATTTTTTAGTGTCTCTCCATAATAGCTGTTACCCAACAACCCAAACAATCTCCAAACCAAACTCTGTGGGATTGTGTATTTCTTCTGCACCATGTTAAGACCATATTCTTCCCTCCCTCTCACTAGAAACCTGAGCTAGGGAATAAGCCAAAATAACTTCCTCCCAGACACACAGGCAAAAAACCCAAAAAACAAAAAAACAAATGAAACAACAATCCAAAAAACCAAATCCAAGTAATTAGAATATTTCCACTTTTCCGAAGAATACATTTCGCTTCCTGCTTTCAGGCTTTAAGCCATGCAAACTCAGTTTCTCTGACCACTTTTGGTCGGGGAGGGCAGTCAGATTTAATATTTATTGAATTTTTACTCAGCGCCAACCCTTCTGCCAGGGGCTTTGACATGTTATTTCCTTTACTCCTCGCAACAGTCCTGTGAGGTAGGTAACGATATAATCCCTACTTAACAAATAAGAAATGGAGCCTCCAAAGTTACTTGATTGTCCAAGCTACTAAAAGCCTGGAGTCCAAATTTGAACTCGAGTCTTCTAATTCTGAAGTCTTACGGTTTTTCTCCTACACTACACCGATTTTCCAAGAAAACTCTTCAGTGCTTAACTGAAATATTCAAGCGTTCCTAAAATGACTGTTGTTGTTTTAGCAATACATTTTTGCAAGTAATGACTTCACTACTGATAAGCTAAGTACAGCCAGCCACCTTTCTAAATGCATAGAGAACAAAGGCACAGAAGGGTATCGGGCTGCATTAAGGTCTAGTGAGGTTTCCGCTAAGTTGAAACTACAGCGCTCACATTCTTGAGGAGGAAAGGTAAAGTTGAAAAGTAGATAAGGTGATGAAAATGAATTTAGATGAAGCAACATCTCTGGGGCTGAAGAAGCTGTAGAGGGAGAGGGAGTAAGAGTAGGTGAAGGACACATGCAGTACTTCAGCCAAGTATTCATCTATTTTCAGTTATTTCCCCACTTCGGGTCTGGAAAGTTCCTCTTACATAACACCTCTTCTCTCAATGAGAACGAATCAGAGTTTTCCTCTTCCCTCACCAGAAATTCCATAATTACCCCCTTTCTCCTATATTCTGTTAGGGATTTTCCTGGGAGGATTGTCTTTAACATAATTGCTTTTCCTAGCTCCTCCAGATCTTGCCCTGAAAATTCTTTCATACCTATAGCTTGATTATTTCCCCAGCTACAGATAAAATGTACCTCCAACTCTGTCCTTTTGGAGTCACCGTCTCTTAAACTGCTATCCGAGCTTCTGAGTTCCTCCCTTCTATTACACCTTTCCTGTCAGTCTTCTATTTCTACTTCAGTTGAGGACTTCAATTCTTTGCCCCAAAGGATTTCAGTGAAGAACCAAAAAAGTTCTAAAGAGCATACTAGTTTCCATAAGTTTCTAGAAAGATAGGTCAAATGTAAATTTATTATAAAGCATTCATATACAAATAAATCACTTAGGACATCACTGATTTTAAAATATTTTAAAAATGTAGGGAATTTGGGTAAATTGGAAGGGGAGGTGAACCATGAGAGACTATGGACTCTGAAAAACAGTCTGAGGGGTTTGAAGTGGCGGGGGGGGTGGGAGGTTGGGGTACCAGGTGGAGGGTATTATAGAGGGCACGGCTTGCATGGAGCACTGGGTGTGGTGAAAAAATAATGAATACTGTTTTTCTGAAAATAAATAAATTGGGGGAAAAATGTATCATATTCCTCTGAGTTTTTTTATTGGATAGGTAATAAAATGTCCAATTTACTTTTCCTATACTTTGTTATAAAAGTGGGTACTGGAATTCATATTCTTAATTTATACTGATGATTATATATAATGCAAAGACTAAAATGCATCAAAAGTTTTACATATAAAGGAATAAGGTGAGTCACTGGTTTTAAAAAGCAGCCCTGGATTTGTAAAAGAGAACAGGAACTACAGAAAAAGGCTTCTGTACTTGAGTTACTGTAATCTAAAAATAAAGTAACCACGAGTTTGTATTTGTAATTGTCACATTAAAAACTTGGGCTAAAGGCCTCTTTATAGGGCTCTTATATTTCCAAAAAAGAAAAGTATTTCACAGCTCTAAAGTAAGATAGGGAGGAAGCATCGTGAAAAGTAAAAGACTTTCATTATTGTGTTCATTTTACATTGGTTCTTAAGGTTACAGGCCTACTAAATGAAAAAGTGGAATGGTGCTTGTATCTCAAAATTTAACTCAATTTTAAATATCACTAATCCAGTATAAATTCTTTGACTTAGTTTAAGAAATCTGCAAAGTGAACAATGTGTCTAAAACATGGACAGATTAGGTATTTCAGTTAGTAAGAGAAAAAAAGCACAGTCATTTATTATTTGTGACTCTTAGAAGGTCATTAGGCATTAATTTAAAAAATACTACAACTTGACACTTCATAGGGACTAGAAACATAATTCAAAATTTCATAAAGGTATATTAAATTAAAACCACTCTAGACAATTCAAGATGTCACTGACAGAGTTCATTTAAGGTGACAGTTTTACTATTGTGTTACTGTTCCCACATGATATCATCTCTTCTCAATTTCATTTGAAGATTATGGACTTGTACTGGATGAAAGTTGCTGTTCTTCTGAAGAGAGTTAGTTAGCAAACATTTTCTGGGACTGTTTTTTATGGGCTTTGATCCTTTAAGGTTGTTCTCTTCTCGCTGAATCCCTGTAGCTTCACTCATCTTTGAGTTTTGAACTTTTTGCTGCAGTTTACGGACCTGGAAAGAAAAAAAAAAATCTAACATTTTAGTAAAAAAAATATTAAAAATATACCCTAAAATAGGTGGATTGATGTTATAAAGATTACATGAAATTTAAAAATTTCATTAGATCTTTATTTATTGAATACCTGTTATATGCCTAACACTGGGCTCGTTAGGTAAAAATATCATGAATAAAACAATCCTTGCTCTCAAAAAGTTTATTGCTCTTATCATTGAAAGAAAAGCATATACACAACAACTAGAAAATAATTTAGGCTGGGATAACTCTGAGTAGGACAAAAAGTGTTTATTTGAGAAGACTAAAGTAGGATAAGATCAATGTGGGCTGAGAAAAATCAAGAACTCAGAAAAGCGGAGAGGAAGATTTGTAAGGGATATAAAATGAGTAAAAACTGGAGAATAGAGATGAGAGAAAAAGGACCTTTCAGGCGGTATTAAGCCAAACAAAGATCTGGTACTAGGAATGAGAATTGAATTTACAGAGTCAAATGTGTTATATATAAATTCCTGAATTTAAAGTACTACTGAATGCCAGTGCAAAAAATAAATAAATAAATAAATAAAAGTTTCTTTCAGTAGTATTTGGTAATAGTTGGGTAGACAGAATTAAACAAAATAAAACCTATCAACTTGCCAAAACTCATTTCTGCCAAGCCTAGTCCATTACTTAGTCTGTTTCACTCATGCATAGGCCTAATTTTCTAGAGCTGATCCACACATTGGCTAAGAACCTGGTATTTGCCCAAGGCCATTTTAATTGCAGAGATTAAATTTATCATGATAAAATGCTTGAAAATTTATACTGCTATGGCTGTAATAGAACATAAATAATATCTTTCAAAATATAATTAATGTGCATTAAAAATATGGCCATTTTTCTACCCTCTTCAAATTTCTCCTATGCAATTCTAAGAAAGTGTATAAGTTAATCTTCACCCTAACACAATCACACAAAAAAATTTACTTTAGTAGAGCCTTAAAAGCCAGTAAAGTGGAAATATTTGCTTCAAAAGTCTCATTTCCTCTTTTTCCTCTTTATTGGTCATAGGAGAATAAAGGCAGTAAAATTCTGAATCCTTTATTACTTTTCTATAAAAGTGAGGAGGGCTTTCTTGTAAGCTTAATATACCACCAACTTATATGAATGCTGATTATTCTATAGGCAGATGAGCTACATGATGTGGTTTGAAGGTTCCTGGAAAGACTCCCTCTGCCTTCTGCTCCAACAGCTTAACAGTGTTCAATTCCAACCTATGGAATCATTGTCTTGGGATAAAATATAATATTCCATGATTATAATATTCCATATTCTATGATTATAATATTCCATGATTCTTCTGTTAAAATATTAAAACTGTTATATATCTTAGTTATTAAGAATTCACGTGCAAGGAGAGAGAACCCCTTAACATCACACTGTAGCTGACTAAGCACAGGTCGAATGGGACACAGCATAATTTGATCTGGGAAAGCAGAAATAGTGGTTTTAGCATTAGAGTACTGCTTGAGTAGCCAGGTTTATCTATGGTACTGAAGTAGAGACCTGTCAACATAAAGGGCTTCATTAAGGCATTAGGGATGAGGAGAGATAAAGGGAAAGAATGGTTAAAAGGGTAACCAGGAGCTCTGCAAAGCAAACTTAGTCTACCTCACAATTTTCCCAAGGCCATTTTTGAATACATAACTAAACTTTCTTATTCCTCTTCACTTTACCTTATCTTGGAGAGTTAAGTGGGAGGCAATGTTATTCCAATGGAATAGATGGCTCTGTAAGAGGCCTATGGGATTCCTGCCATCTTTTTACTAAGTTACACATAAAGACCTTAAATTTGAAGGATCATACAGAAATAGAACACTGACTCCAGATGTATCTTTTTTTTTTAATAATTTTTTATTTTTTTAATTTCTTTTCAGTGTACCAGAATTCATTGTTTATGTACCACACCCAGTGTTCCATGCAGTATGTGCCCTCCTTAATACCCAGCACTAGGCTCACCCAACTTCCCACCCCCCGCCCCTTCAAAACCCTCAGATTGTTTTTCAGAGTCCATAGTCTCTCATGGTTCCTCCCCCAACTCCCTTCTCCTCTCCATCTCCCCATGTCCTCCATGATGTATCTTTTTATTAAAATCTTTTACTAAAGCCTTCTTACATTGTCTTGATGTTTCAACAGTTTGGAAATCTGTTCTTCTTTAATTTCCATTTTCTTGACTAAATGCTCTAGTTCACATTCAATGTCTTCACAGACTGAATGACTTTCAGTGTCCTTCATTTGATTCAGTAGTTCTTCATGCTCCCTATGAAAGAAAAGCAAATATCAAGCACTGTTATGACTTATACTATATGTCTTTGATATAATTAAACAGTATTCTGTTCAAGCATAAATTTTTGTCCATTAAATATTAATTTTCAAAGACAGTCTTTTTACATAGAGTTATCTAATAATCTATGGTAAATATAAAAGGCTCTTATGATTTCAGATTAGATAAATTTAGAAATATCTTAGACTTAGGGTCTTAAAGAACCTTAAAATAAAGTCTGAATTCTTGATGTTCATAGCTAAATGTAATAAAATATTCTGATGTCCTTAGCTAAAAGCATTAAAGGACTCTCTTTAGTTCCAACTTTGGAATTCTTAATATAGGGTGTTTGGGAAGAACTGCAGCTATAAAAATATTTGCCCAAGAAATCTCTAGATTTGGTGATAGCCCACTTAAAGGAATGCTATCAAGAGAACGAGCTGTATCTTCTACAGACATCTTAGTTCAACGAGTTAGCTACCCAAATCTCGTATTTCCTGGAATTCTTGTTGAATATATATTTAAAGTAGGGGCCTAAAATATGTATCCCACTCAGAATCTTATTTATATGGATGCTTCAAAACTTATAATGCAGACCAGCCAGAGTTTAAAACAAGGAATTGCTTTCCTACTTGTCTAATGAAATCTCACTTAATTAAAAAGATTATAAAAAACAAAAGGAGAATCTTTCTTATAAAAGCACTCGTGGGTTATAATTTAAGGTCACCAGACTGTATCTGTTAGAATGACAATAGTATTTTTCTAACAGGTCAGATCTTGGCAACACAGAAACTCCTTAGATCGGAAAAGTCGTAATTATACACAGGTGAAAACTTAAATACTATCAGTAAATACTGTGAAAAATCAGTGACAACTACTCTGCAGATCCAAATAAATCCAAATCTAAAGCAAGGCCTTTAAGAATTCATAAGTCGAATTATTCTTAAGACTGAGAAGAAAAAAAATAGCTATATATCTTGCTAGTTCTGATAAAGAATAGAAATACTTACATACTCATTTGGTCCAGCTCATCCTGCATTGCCATTAAAAGTTCAGACAAACTGTCACCAATAGAAATGGAAATTTTTGAATCAGAAGGTTCAGCTTTACCCTGGGAAGTTGTTCTAAGAGGCTTGTAGAGACACGGAGGCTCAGTAACTTCAGGAAGTTTCTGACAGGTATGTGGCCCATAATGTTGCATCAATTGCAGGAGGCTTTGCATACTTGAATTCACAGAACAGCTCGCACTGGCAGACTTTAGGGGAAAAGAAATAGCTAAGAACAGCTTCAAATGACTCATGGCATTTAAATAGCACTCACAACAAAGCAGGAGTGGGTCTGAACAAGTACCTTCATTTTTCCCTTCTCACCTTCTCAGCCACAATAGGCAGTGATCCAAACTTTGAATAAGTTTGCTGAGGTGGTCCTCCCTTTAAACATTTAGTTTTCTAAATATTGACAAAAAAGTAAACAAAAATTGTTTTAAAAGACATTTATGAGATAATGAAGTCTCAAAGTTCAACAGGAAACAATCTGATTAGAATATAAGCAAAAAATATGGATAGGCATTTCACTGAAGAGGTCACAGAGAGGCCAATAAACACACAAAAAGATCTGCGACATCATTAGCCATTAGGAAAATGCAGGCTGCAATGAAACATGGCTATATATGGCTATCTACCTATCAGAATGGCCAAAATAAAGAACAGTGCCAATACCAAATGCTGGCAAAGATGTGGAGAAGTCAGATCGCTCACGCATGGTTTGCTGGAATACAAAATAATATAAACTTTCAAAAATAATTTGACAGTTTCTTGTAAAACTAAATATGTGCTTATATGGTAAGTATATATGATGATTCTGCAATTACTCTCTTGGACATTTAACCCAGAAAATGAAAACCAATGTTCACACAAAAACCTACACACAAATGGTCATAACAGCTTTATTTGTGATAGTCAAAAACTGAAATGAATCCAAATCTCCTTCAACCGGATCCAGCAAATACCAACACATGCCTTTTATTTCAGTGTAGTATTTTGCATTATGGATGTACTACAGCTTACTCACTGACAGCAATGCAGGATGAGCTAGACCAAATGAGTATGTAAGTATCTTCATTCTTTATCAGAAGTAGTAGCAAGATATACAGGTATCTTTTTTCTTCTCAGTGTTAAGAACAATGTCACTTATGAATTCTTCAAGACCTTGCTTAGATTTGGATTTATTTGGATCAGCAGAGTAGTTGTCACTGATTTTTCACTGTATTTATTGATAGTATTTAAGTTTCCACCTGTGTATAATGACTACTTTTCTGATCTAAGGGGTTTCTGTATTTTCAAGATCTGAACTGATAGATAAATATTACTGTTATTCTAACAGATACGGTCTGGGGACCTTAAGTTATAAAAAGCTGCTTCTAGGATCTATTGTGTTGTTATCATCTTTTGTGTCGTTTGGTGCCTCTTTTATAAAATATTGCAGAATACATTTCTATAAGAGTTTAGTACTAGGGGCAGCTTGAGGGAGGCCTTGGTCCCTCTGTGCCTGTGTCTGGCAGAGCTGGTGTGAGATGAAGAGACGATCCTTCCCCGTGCAGCCTTTGAGCACACACTGAGACAGTGAGGAGCCAGATGAAAGGCGCAGGTTATGGCACTGAAGCGGATTAATACGGAATTTAGTGATTCGGTCCATTACCCTCTAGCATAATATTCTGCAGGTCTGCTGGGGATGATACCTTTCATTAGCAAGCCACAATCATGGAACTTAATGACAGCCCATATCAAGCTGGTGTATTCTTTTTGACAGTTCGTTTTCCTATAGTCTACTCCTTCAAACCATAAGTTTGCATTTGCAACAAGAATTTATCAACCTAATATTAATAGTAATGGTTGCTATTGGTCTCAATGTTCTAAGATCACAGTGATGTGCTGCTTTAACTATTTCAAAAATTCTTTCATCTATTTGTTCACTGTTACGTGACCCCCTAGTCCCAGAGATTGCTTGGTTCTATAAAACAGAGAGAAGTACAACAGAGTATCTTGGAAACGGACTCAGAAGTAGGTCATGTGATGCTACCATAAGGTCAGAATAACCTGCATTATAGCTGGAATAAAATTTAAACTACTGTTCCTTTTTTGATTTTCTTATCCAGTTTATCCTTGTCAGACTTATTTTTTGTTTATTTCCCTCCATTCATTCACACGCTCATCTGACAAAGACTTGAGTTCTTCCAGCTTTAGACATTAACTGCTTTTAAAAACTACAAGGTATTTATAAAAGAAGAGTTGCCCAAGATTCAGAATTTCTTTAAAAAAATTATTTATTTATTTATTGGGGGGGTGGGAGTGGGGAGTTGTGCAGAGGGAGAGGGAGAGAATCTCAAGCAGATTGCACCAAGCACTGAACCTGACACGTGACTCCATTCCACGACCCTGAGATCACGATCTGAGATGAAAGCAGATGACACTCAACTGACAGAGACACCTGCTACCCCCAAGATTCAGAATTTTTTAAAAAATGGAACATGTGTATTATTTGGCCGGTGTCTTCACTCTAACTTGGTTATGAGATGAAAACCATTCCTCCCTGCTCTAACATGCTGAAGAAATCATGGGGGGGTGGCGGAGATGGATGCTCAGTTGTCAACAGGAGAGCAAGCAACATAATTTAAGCATCCATTCTTTAGCCTTCTACCAAGAGAGATTTGGGTTACATGATATACTTTATGCTCATAACTGCTATGACTGGAGAATTGGTATTAATTTATAGCATCAGCAGAACAGAAACTATGATGTATTTTATGCAGGTTAATAATGGAATGATATGTTCTTGTTCTACAGAGAATGGAAACTGGAAGTCAAATACTCTTTGCATTCCAAAACAGAGTCTCAAATATTTTTTTTAATTTTCATTTAATTTAAATTATTAGGAGGCTTGGAGCTCATAGTTAATCTACCTTCTAAAACACTGTTTAATATAGCACTGAGCAAATGATGAAAGTTGTCAATGGATCAGTGATCAACTAATAGCTCTGCTAGTAACTTATTTTTCTAGCAATAAAGTTGCACAAATCGAAAAAAATAGTTTAGTACTAGAAAATGTCTATCTTTCTAGAAAAATTGGAATGCTTACTGTTGTTTCACAAATCTTACTGTCACATGGTCTTTTTTTTGCTTTGGTTGTCAAGTAAACTCAAAACTAGGTTTTGTCTGGGGCACCTGGGTGGTTTGGTTAATTAAGCATCTTCCTTCGGCTTAGGTCATGATCCCACAGTCCTGGGATCAAGTCCCACTTTGAACTCCCTGCTCAGCAGGAGCCTGCTTCTCCCTCTGCCTGCTCTGTCTGCTGCTTCCCATGCTTGTGTTCTCTCTCTCTGACAAATAAACAAATACAATCTTAAAAAACAACCAACCAACCAACCTAGGTTTTGTGCTCAACTGCTGACACTTTCTTTAACTATATTTTATGGAAATTTTCTATCCTCAAACCTAAAACCACTCAATTAATTTTTATTCACATTTCAAAGCACTATTCCATGTGTTTTATTATAAATCTCTTGAAATTCTTTTTGGAAATGGATAGGTATAAATGTTTAAAAAGTAAAGAAATAAGCATTAGCAAATAAGAATGAAGTATCTGCATACCTTCAAAGACTTCTTCTTTTCCTTAGAGTGTTTTGGATTTGATACTGAAGACATCAAAATTCTGTTGATTTCAAGTCCAGTTTGGAGCTACAATATTAAAGAAAAAGCTTTATACGACTGATTTTTAACAAACTTCTTCAAAAACATTATAATAAGAAATCAAGTCTCAGGTTATGAAGTCAAAATGCTTGGGGTGCCTGGGCGGCTCAGCTGGTTGAACACCTGCCTTAGGTCATGAAATCAAGTCCCATGTCAGGCTCTGTGCTCAGCGCTGAGCCTGCTTAAGACTCTGTCTCTGTCCCCCTTTGCAACTCATGTGCTCTCACTCTAAAATAAGTAAACAGTATCATTTTTTTTTTAAGTGCTTTTTGAGGAAAAAAAGAAAACCCCAGGGTGCCTTGGTGGCTAGGTTGATTAAGCATCTACCTTCGGCTCAGGTCTTGATCCCAGAGTCATGGGATCCAGTCCCACATCAGGCTCCCTGCTCAGCAGGGAGTCTGCTTCTCCCTCTGACCCTCCTCCCTCTCATGGTCACTCTCTCTCTCTGAAACAAATAAATAAAATCTTAAAAAGAAAAGAAAGGAAAGAAAAGGAAAGAAAAAAGAAAAACCCAAATACTATTTTTTGTATGTGAAAGCTACTAAGTCCATTGTTAACTATAATCATTTTCTGCTTATAAAATAATGCATTAACACATATATATCAATCAAATCGAAAACAATCTATATCAGGTATTATCATATATATATTTATGTATATATACATACATATCTGTGTATGTGTCAGAATTTCAAAAGACTACAAGACTTCTTTTGGCAGTGCATCCAAGTATGGTTGAGTTACTGATAATCTCATTATTATAGCAAAAAGAGACAAAACTAACAAGCTAGGAAGCAAAATTGTAGTCTAAAATATAGTCTACAGATAATTAAAACAAAGTATAATGAAACATATGTGGTTTATTGTGATAAATGATATAATGCTCTATTTACTTCAGATGCTTTGTCTTGAAACAGCTTACGCTGATGTTCTTCTTCCTTAAGTTTTTCCTCTAAATGTTTAATCTTGTCCTGCAAAAGAACAAAAAATTAGATTCTTATATAAAAACTAGAGCCAAATAGCCTTTGTTCTTTTTCCACATAGAGTCTTCAAGTGTTGATTCTTAGTAGTTGAGCAAATTAAATTAAAGCAGAAAGTCAGAAAAAGAAATGTCAAAAGATACTATGATTTTTCTTGGCTTTCTTCCTATGCTTCTTTAACTGCTAGTACATATAAGAAGAATAAAGGAAAAGCAAAGAATGTACATGCAAAGACATTATTAATTTCTAGCAACAAAACTATAATCAAGTTTTGGGGGTATTAAATGTCTAAAAGTTCAAATGATCATAGTCTTGGGTCTCAATGTTTCATTCAAAACACAGACAAATCACAAGAAATGTCTACTGTGTGCATATTATTAAGGGTGCAGCTATTGACGGAGGGAAGGGATAGGAAGACAAAGAAATATAAGATACGGACTACATCAAACTAAAAAGTTTCTGCACAGTGAAGGAAACAATCAATAAAACTAAAAGGCAACCTATGAAATGGGAGAAGATATTTCCAAATGATATATCTGATAAAGGGTTAGTAACCAAAAATTTAAAGAACTTACAAAACTCAACACCCCCAAGACATGGATAGAATACATAGACATCTTTCTGAAGAAGACATTCTGATGGCCAACAGACACATGAAAAGATACTCAACCTCACTGATCATCAGGGATATACAAATCAAAACTACAATGAGCCATCACCTCACACCTGTCAAAATGGCTAAAATCAACAACATAAGAAACAACAGGTATAGGCAAGGATGGGATGGCGAGAAAGGGAACCCCTTGTGCACTGTTAGTGGGAATGCAAACTGGTGCAATCACTGTGGAAATCAGTATAGAAGTTCTTCAAAGTCAAAAATAGAGGTACCCTATGATCCAGCAATCACACTACTAGGTATTTACCCAAAGGATACAAAAATACTAATTCAAAGGGATACATGCACCCTGATGTTTATAGCAGCATTATCTACAATAGCCAAACTATCGAAGTAGCTCAAGCGTCCACCAACTGATGAAGGGATAAAGAAGATGTGTGTATAAGGGCGCCTGGGTGGCTCAGTGGGTTAAAGCCTCTGCCTTCGGCTCAGGTCATGATCCCAGGGTCCTGGGATCAAGCCCCACATCGGGCTCTCTGCTCAGCAGGGAGCTCTATTTACTTCAGATGCTTTGTCTTGAAAGCTTCCTCCTCTCTCTCTGCCTACTTGTGATCTCTATCTGTCAAATAAATAAGTAAAATCTTAAAAAAAAAAAAGATGTGTGTATATATTGCCATATATAAATATATATTTATTCAATGAACCATAACTCAGCCATAAAAAGGAATGAAATCTTGCCATTTACAATGACATGGATGGAATAAGAAAGTTTTAAATACCAAAGGACAAATACACCACAAGGTAACGTGAGAAAAGTTGGCAATGATTTGTGCAAGACAGAAAAGTAGATAGGTGACCTCCAACCTTACTTTGAAGGCAGAAAGAGCGGAAATTTCACTAGAGAGTATAATGCTAAGCAAAATGAGTAAGTCAGAGCAACACAAATACCACAAGATTTCACTCACATTTGGAATTTAAGAGACAAATGAGCAAAGGGGAAAAAAGGGACAAAGAGAGACGTATCAAGAAGTAGACCCTTAACGGGTGCCTGGGTGGCTCAGTGGGTTAAGCCTCTGCCTTCAGCTCAGGTCATGATCTAAAGGTCCTGGGATCGAGTACCACATTGGGCTCTCTGCTTGGCAGGAAGCCTGCTTCCCCTCTCTCTCTACCTGTCTCTCTGCCTATTTTTTTTTTTTTTTTTTTTTTTTTTTTTTTTTTTTAATATTTTTATTTATTTATTTGTCAGAGAGAGTGAGCACAGGCAGACAGAGTGGTAGGCAGAAGCAGAGGGAGAAGCAGGCTCCCCGCCGAGCAAGGAGCCCGATGTGGGACTCGATCCCAGGACGCTGGGATCATGACCTGAGCCAAAGGCAGCAGCTTAACCAACTGAGCCACCCAGGCATCCCCTCTCTGCCTATTTTTGATCTCTCTCTCTCTCTGTGTCAAATAAATAAATAAAAATCTTTAATAAAGAAAAAAAAAAAGAAACGGACTCTTAACCATAGAGAACAAACTGATGGTTACCATAAGGGCGGTGGGTGGGGGGATGAGTTAAATAGATGATGGGGATTAAGGACTACATTGGTTGTGATGAGCACCAGGTGATGCACAGAACTGCTGATTCACTCTATTATACACCTGAAACTAATGTTACACTGTATGTTAACTGGAATTTTTTTCAAAGATTTATTTATTTACTTGAAAGAAAGAGAGAGAGAGTGTGGGATCAGGGGGAGAGGTGGAAAAAGAGACAGAGAATTCCAAGCTGACTCCCCACTGAATGCCAGAGCCCAATATGGGACTCGATCACATGACCCTGAGGTCATGACCTGAGCTGAAACCAAGAGTTGGACACTCAATCAACTGGGCCACCCAGGTGCCCCCTCTAACTGGAATTTAAATAAAAACTTAAAAAAAAATTGTGTAACAACATATGGTGATGGATATTAACTAGAATTACTGGGATGATCATTTTGTAAAATATACAAATATAAAAAATATAAATACCAAATCATTATGTTGTACATCTGAAACTAATATAATGCTCTATGTCAATTTTACCTCAATTAAAAAAGATGAAAAAAAAAACGAAACATAAGATATGTTCCTTGTTGCTTGAGAGCTTATACTGTACTTAAGGAAACAATAGTAGCATACCTGAAATAAACAACAAAACAATGAGTATAATTTGACTCAGACCATGTATATACTTACACATATAAGTATTTCATCTTATACCCATTGTTATGGTTCAGAATTTGAGGACAGTTACATTTCAAAGGGAGAGCTCCCTTTATGTTGGAGAATTCAAGGAAGGCTTCATAGCAGAAGCAGGACCTGGAGAAAGTCCTATGATATGTATAAAATGTAGGTTAAAATAGGAGAGGGCATTTCAGGGGGGATCGAGGATAGATTTAACTGCAAGCAGTGAAAGACGATCTTTTCAATACCCTTTAGGCAAATTATCTGACAAATGAAAATGTTCTGTCATTTCAAAAGAAGCCAAAATTACAATTTTACATCAAAAGGCAAGCTCATTCATGCCATGACAGAATAGATTAAATTTTTATCTCCACAGGCAGAAATTCATATGTGGATTACTAAGAGCTGTTAAAAAAGTTTGATAAATCAGATTTACTGTATATTCACATATAGGGCTTAACACTTGTTTAACACTAAAGATTTATTCCTGGCATCATCACTTCAAAGAAATAAGGGGAAGCTGACCTCAGCAGTTTTCTGAGTGGTTGTAAGTTTAAAACATTCTTTTTCTAAGACATCAAGCTTTTCAAGTTTTGCTTGCAGCTTCCTATGATCTTGTTCTTTTTCCCTTTGAAGCTGGGCCTGAAAAGGATAAAAACAAAACCTGAATTTGGCAAGTGATGCCAATGGCTCAAAAATAATACAATTTCTGAGAATTAAAGCCCGATAAATCTGTCATAAGAAGCATGTATGTACATGTACATATTTTAGGTAATTATGAGTAAAAAAGAAAACCAAATACTTTTAAAGAACAAACATATAAAAAAAGATAAGCTACATTAGCATTAAGGGAACATACTCTTCTATGTATGTTTATGTAACATTTCTACTACAGAAAACATCAACAGTGAAATCTATATTAAATTTGTAAGGTGATCAAACCTATATATACATTATCTTATCCTCTAATTATAGCACAGAAAAGCAGCTATCAGAGGAATAAAGCATATAGAGAAACTGGAGAGAAGGAAAGTTATACATATATTTTCACACCTATACACAGTTTTCTAATGGTATTTATTACCACATTAATGCAATGTGTTAATAATAGGGACAACTGTGAGAGGGCAGCAGGTATATGAAAACTCTCTGGACTATCTGCTCAATTTTTTATAAACTCAATACTGTCCTAAAGAATAAAGTCTCTTAAAAAAAAAAAAAAAACTGAAACAATCAAACAGTCTTGGTGACCTGTGATCTAACATTCAAATGGTGTTACAAAATGAGAGAAGAGCGAAGTCAGACAAGAATAATTATTTGAAGGATAATGGCTAAAAATGTTCCAAATTTGATGAAAAATATTAACTGACAGATTCAATGATAATAATAAATTTAAAAATCCACGCAGAATAAATGCAAAAACAGCCACATTTGGACACATTGTTATCAAATTGTTGAAAACCAGTGATAAAGGAAAAACCTTAAAAGCAGCCTGAGAAATGATGGTACCTTATGCACTGAAGAATGAAGGTAAGAATTCTCATTAGAAACTACGAAATCCAGGGGTGCCTGGGTGGCTCAGTGGGTTAAGCCTCTGTCTTCAGCTCAGGTCATGATTTCAGGGTCCCGGGATTGAGCCCCATATTGGGCTCTCTGCTCAATGGGGAGCCTGCTTCCTCCTCTCTCTCTGCCTGCCTCTCTGCCTACTTGTGATCTCTGTCTGTCAAATAAATAAATAAATAAAAACTTAAAAAAAAAAAAGAAGCTATGAAATCCAGAAGACAGCTTTGACCACACCTTTAATATGCTGAGAGAAAAAAGCTGTCAACTAGAATTTTATATGCAGTGAAAATATCCTTATCCAATAATGGCGAAATAAAGACTTTTCCAGAAAAATATATGCTAAGAGAATTCCCAGCATATTTGTAAAGGAAGTACTTTGGCCTTAAGGAAAGGACACCAGACATAAAATCAAATCTACACAAAGAAATAAAAAACACTGGAAACTGTGAAAAGATACGTATTTCAACTTATTTAGCTTTTCTTTAAAGGATAATTAACCTTTAAAGCAGAAATAATTATGATGTCTTGTGGGTTTTAAAAAAAGCAGAATTAAATGTATGGAAGCTGTAGATCAAAGTGGGACAAGTAGAGCATACTTTAGTAAGGATGGTACATTATATTGAGATGTTTTAATACTAATTCATGGCAGAGTGTGGTAAGTTAAGAATACAGATTTTAACCTGTACAGCAGCTACTAAAAAGCAGGAGGAGAAGAGAATTACCAGAGGACAAGAAGAAGTCAATAAAATTTAAAAAGAAATTACTAGAGAAGTTAGAAAATATTTTTAGCTGAATGATAATGAAAATACAAAATATAAAAATCTGTGGGATGCAGGTAAAACAATTTAGGGAGACCTTGATAACTTTCATCATAAAATGCAACATTTAGAAGAAAGAATAAAAGTGTTAAAATCAATCAACTAAACTTCCAACATACAAAGGTAGGGGGAGAAAAGCAAATTAAACCCTATATAAGTAGGAAAGAAATAATAAAGTAGAAATCAACTAAGTAGGAAATAAAAAGTTAAAAATAAAAAGGTTGCTTTTAAAAAAAAACAAAGTGAGAGTAGATAATTTTAAAAAGGAAAATTATAAATTAGCAATATCAGAAACGAAAGGGGGTACATCTCTAAAGACACAAAAAGAAAACTGAAAATCCAAGTAGCCTATACCTGTTAAAACAAAACAAAACAAAACAAAACTGAGCTCATAATCTAAAAACGGTCCACAAAGTAAACGGCAGTCCCAGATAGTTTCTATCAAATTTGAATTCTATCACACACTTAAGGAAGAAATAATGCTAATCTTACACAAGATCTTTCAGAAAACAGGAGAAAGAATCTTTCCAACTAATTTTATGAAAAACAAATAAACAAATCATGGCATATCTGTATAACAAAATCTAAACAGCAATAAAAAGAAAAAACTATTTATATATACAACAACATGGCTTAATCTAAAAAACTTTATGCTAAACAAGAGAGTACATTTTCTATGATCAATTATATAAAATTCTAGGACAGGCAAAAACTCTAAGGTAAAAAAGTAAGGCAGAATAGTAGTTGCCTTATTGGAAAGTAGAGCAGCAAGTATCTTGACAGAGATTTATCAGAAAATTTCTGTTATTTGGTAAGGCTATGGATTGTATGAGTACATTTATTTATCAATAATCACTGAACGTTCCACTTACAATCTTTGCATTTCACCATATAAAAATTATAACTCAAAAAAATATTATACCTCAATAAAAAAAAACATTTAAAGAAGTGTTGAAAGTCACTGATCTACAATATTTAGCTAGATAGAAATTTCTAGGTTAGCTCATAGTAAAATATAACATATTTTATAATTATTATTATATAATAAGTTATATTTTATCTTCTGTAATTTATGAAGTGGTTGCTCTTCTACTTGTTGCACCCTCATTTATAAATAAAACTCAGAATTTTTTTATAGGTTTTTTTCCAATCTGGTGGATTGGATGTGAAGTAGCTCCTTGTTGTGCTGTTATTTTGCATTTTCCTAGTTACTAAATGAAAATGATAATTCTTCTATTAATATATGACCATTTGCAAGATCTTTTTTCCTGCAAAATGCATCTTCATAACTGGGCCCATTTTCCTACTGTTTTGTTACTTTTTATATCTTGTTAAGAAATTGGTCTCCATGCCAAGGTCATCAAGACATTGTTCTGCATTTGCTTTTTAAAAATTACAAAGTTTTGTTTTTTACGTGTAAATCTTTAACCCACCTAGAATTGGTTTTGTGTATAATGTACGATTGGGATCCAATTTCATTTTTTTTCCCCTCACATAGCTAACCAGTTTTCCTAAAACAACTTATTGAAGTCTATCTTTTCCCCATCGATCTGCAAATGGCATTCTTGCTGTATTTTTTCAATGTAGGTTTGTTCTGAATATATTCTGTTTGTTTATTCTTCTTTGTCTATCCATACAAATATATTAATTTTGTTAGAGTTACAATTTGTTTCAATATGTAGTAGAGCAGGAACTTATTCTTCAGAATAGTTTTGCTATTCTTGGACCTTTGCTTTTTCCCTATAAATCTTAGAGTCAACTTCTACAGTTCCTGGGAAAAAACCCATTAAATACTTGATCCATTAAAATCCATAAAAATTGATTGGTACTGTTACCCATTTCCAAAACAATGCAAAAACCTTACAATACTTAGTATTTTTTTCATTTTTTAATTTATTTTTAAGTGATCTCAATACCCAACATAGGGCTTGAACTCAGAACCAAGAGTTGCGTGTTCTTCTAACTGCACCAGCCAGGTGCCCCCAAACCTTACAACACTTTAAACTACATTTACCCCTTCCTAATTTATAAGTTGCTGTCCTCATTAATTTTAATCCTTTACATATCTTTAAGCCACATAAAACATTATTATTGTTTTATACAGTATTCACTTAGATTTACATACACCTACATACACAAACACACTATTTGTGCTGCCCGTATTTCTTTCCTGCATTCTGACCTTCCATCTAAGATACTTTTCCTTTTATCTGAATAATGTTCTTTAGTGTTTCCTTTAGAACAGATCTCCTGGTAACAGATAATCTTGGTCTTTTTTAGTCTTTAAATGTCTTTATTTAATCTTTCTTTCTTTTTTTAAGATTTTATTTATTTGAGAGAGAGAGAGAGTGCACATATGTGAGAGAGAACAGGGGTGGGGGCGCAGAGGGAGAAGGAGAAGCAGTCTCCCCACTGAGCAGGGAGCCTGTCATAGGGCTCAGTGACTTGAGTTAAAGGCAGATGCTTAACTGATGGAGCCACTCCGGTGCCCCTCATCTTTATTTCTAAAAGATATTTTCCCCAGATTTAGGACTTTTAGATTGGTAGGTATTTCCTTTTACTACTTAACTGTATCAGAGTCCATTGTCTTATGAATTCAGTACTTTGAGAAGTCAATTGTCACTTTAATTCTTGTCCCTTTGAATGTAATCTTTTCCCCCCACCAGCTTTTAAGATTTTATGCTTGTCTTATTATTCATTATGAGGTACCTAGGTATATATTTCTTTTCATTTATCCTGACTTAGTTTTATAGATTTTGTGGGATTGGTTTTCTTGAATCTGTGGTGTGATTTTTTTTTTAATCCATTTTGGAAAATTCTCAGTCACTATCTCTTCAAATAGTGCTTCTGTGCCATTTTCTCTCCTTTCCTGGTGGAACTCCAATTACACTTAAGTTTGACCTTCTCACTCTAACTTATGCCTCTTGCTCTCTCTTCTCAATTTACTTTCATTTCACCTCTTTGTTCATGTGGATGATTTTGCCTTCCAGTTCACTAATTATCTCTTCCAATCTACTGTTAGATCCATCCATTCAGTTCTACATTTCATATACTATATTTTTCAGTACCATAATTTTTATTTGGTTCTCTTTCGAATCTGTTCTGCCTTTTTGGTTTCCAAAGCTTTCCTGAAAATGTCAATCCTGTCTTTTATCTCCTTAATTATGACAATCATAATTATTATATTTTTAAAGATTTTATTTATTTATTTATTTGAGAGAAAGAGAGAACAAAAGAGTGAGTGAAAGGGGTGGTGGGGGTGGGAGAGGGAGAGAATCTCAAGCAGACTCCATGCTGAGTGCAGAGCCCATACAGGGATAGATCCCATAACACTGAGATCATGACCTGAGCTGAAACGAAGAGTTGGACACTTAACTGACTCACTGACTTGAGTGCCCCAAGCATAATTATTTTAAAGTGTGTCTTTTAGCTAGCACCAAGCTGGAAATAACTTGTAAGAGTGCTTATATAGTCTGTTATGTATGTTATTTCTTTTCATAGTGTCTTTTTTTCTTTAAGTAAAACTTATTTAAATTCCAGCTAATATACAATGTTCTATTAATTTTAAATGTACAACAGTGATTCAACAGTTCCAGGCATCACTTGGTGGTCATCACAAACAAATGTGCTCCTTAATCCCCAACACCTATTGAACCCATCCCCCCACCTACCTTCCTTCTGGTAACCATCAGTTTGTTCCCTATAGTTAAGAGTCTGTTTCTTGATTTGTCTCTCTTTTTCTCCTTTGCTTATTTGTCTCTTAAATTCTGCATATGAGTGAAATCATATGGTATTTGTCTTTCTCTGACTGATTTATTTTGCTTAGCATTATACTCTCTAGTTCCATCCATGTCATCGAAAATGGCAAGACTTTATTCTTTTTTATAGCCAAGTAATGGTCCACATTCATTTTATCCATTCATCAGTCAATGGACACTTGAGCTATTTCACATAGTTTGGCTATTGTAGATAATGTTGCTATAAACATCAGGGTGCATGTATCCCTTTGAATTAGCATTTTTGTATCCTTTGGGTAAATACCTAGTAGTGTGATTGCTGGATCGCAGGGTACCTCTATTTTTGACTTTTTGAGAAACTTCTATACTGATTTCCATGGTGACTGCACCAATTTGCATTCCCACCAACAGTGCACAAAGGGTCCCCTTTCTCACCATCCCCATCCTTGCCAACACCTGTTGTTTCTTATGTTGTTGACTTTAGCCATTTTGACAGGTATGAGGTGATAGCTCATTGTGGTTTTGATTTCTATATCCCTGATGATCAGTGATGTTGAGTATCTTTTCATATGTCTGTTGGCCATCAGGATGTCTTCTTCAGAAAAACGTCTATTCGTGTCTTCAACCCATGTTTCAATTGGATTATTTGTTTTGGGGGTGTTGAGTTTTGTAAGTTCTTTATATTATTTCGGATACTAACTCTTTATCAGATATGTCATTTGGAAATATCTTCTCCCATTCTGTAGGTTGCCTTTTAGTTTTGTTGATTGTTTCCTTTGCCACGAAGTTTTTTATTTTGATGAAGTCCCAATGGTTTATTTTTGCTTTTGTCTCTCCTGCCTCAGGAGACATATCTAGAAAGAAGTTGCTATAGTCAATGTCAAAGAGGTTATTGTTTGTGTTCTTCTCTAGGATTTTAATGGTTTCCTGTCTCAAACATAGGTCTTTAATCCATTTTGAATTTATTTTTGTATATGGTGTAAAAAAGTGGTCCAGTTTCATTTTTTTTGTATGTTGCTGTCCAGTTTTCTCGACACTGTTTGTTGAAGAGGCTTTTTTCCATTGGATAGTCTTTCCCAGTTTGTTTTTAGATTAATTGACCATATAGTTGTGGGTTTGTTTCTGGGTTTTCTAATCTGTTCCATTGATACATGTCTATTTTTGTGTCAGTACCATACTGTTTTGATCCCTATAGCTTTGTAATACAACTTAAATCCAGAATTGTGATGCCTCCAGCCTTGCTTTTCTTTTTCAAGATGCTTTGGCTATTTGGGGTCTTTTTGGTTCCATACACATTGTAGGATTGTTTGTTCTAGCTTTGTGAAAAATGCTGTTTGTATTTTGTTAAGAGATTAAATGTGTTAATTGCTTGGGTAGTATAGACATTTTAACAATATTTGTTCTTCCAATCCATGAACATGGAACTTTTTCCATTTCTTTGTGTCTTCTTCAATTTCTTTCATCAGTGTTCCAACAAGGAAGAAGTAAAACTTTCACTATTTATAGATGACATGATACTGTATATAGAAAACCTTAAAGACTCTACTGAAAAACTGCTAGAACTGGTAAATGAATTCAGTGAAGTTGCAGGATATAAAATCAATGTACAGAAATTGATTGCATTTCTTTCTTTTTAAAAAATGTTTTTATTTAAGTAGGCTATATACCCAATGTGAAGCCCCATATGGGGCTTGAACTCACAACTCTTGAGATCATGAGTTGAACACTCAACTGACTGAGCCACCCACATATCCATTACATTTCTGTACACCAATAATGAAGCAGTAACACAAAGAGAAATAAAGGAATAAATGCCATTTACCATTGTACCAAAAATAATAAGATACCTAGGAATAAACAAACAGGTGAAAGAACTGTACTCTGAAAACTAAAACACTAACGAAAACAATTTTCATAGGGTCCTAACTCCAGCTGCCTCGTTATATCTGATCAAAAGTTATTGCTGTGTTAAATGTTCGTAGGAATAATTTGAGGTCCCCAGGAACATTAGCTATCCAGGATCACTTTAATTCTATTTCAGGGAACAAGATTTTCCAGATTACTCTGAGAGTTGTAATTTGGGTTGCTTTCTTTCTTGTTCACCTTTACAAAGAATTCAGAGCATAGGAAAATTATCAGAGTTCCTACTCTTTTTTTTTTTTTTTTTTTTTTTTATTATTTTTTTAAAGATTTTTATTTATTTATTTTGACAGAGAGAGATTACAAGTAGGCAGAGAGGCAGGCAGAGAGATAGAGGAGGAAGCAGGATCCCTGCTGAGCAGAGAGCCCGATGCGGGACTCGATCCCAGGACCCTGAGATCATGACCTGAGCCGAAGGCAGCGGCTTAACCCACTGAGCCACCCAGGCACCCCCAGAGTTCCTACTCTTGATAGGCCCTGGAATCTAACTTCAATTGCTTAAGCCCTATAGCTTTAAAAGCATTATTTAGGGGGACCTGGGTGGCTCAGTCAGCTAAGTCTTCCACTCAGGTCATGATCTCAGGATACTGGGATCAAGCCCAGCATCAGGCTCCCTGCTCAGTGGGGTGTCTGTTTCGCCCTCTCCCTTTGCTCCTCCCCATTTCATGTGCGAGCTCTCTCTTTCTCTGCTCTCTTTCAAAAAATAAATAAAAATATTTAAAAAAAAAAAAAAGCGCATTATTTAGTCTCTCAATGGACTCTTCTGGAATCAGAAATTCCCTAAGAAGGATGAGGCCTGAAATCACATTCTCTGGAGGTCAAACTCTTTGGATTTAAGCATACACATAGATTTTGAGTTGGTGATTTTCATGACTTCATTAACTCTCCAATGCCTTTAAGTATTTTCCCCTTTTAATCCTCCCTTCCTGTCTTTCTTCCTTTCCTCTCTTTTTTCCTTCCTTCCTTCCTTCCTCTTTAATATCCTGTCCAGTTTTTCATGTTTTCTTCTACAGAAAGCTTGTCCAAATGACCTACTCTGCTTCACTGTAAGTGGGTATCTCCTCAATATAGCTTTCTATCCTAATTAAGATTATAATACAATTTTCTCATGACATTAAATATTCTTCAAAAACACATTAAATGATATTATATTCCTATAGAAAATGTGTTTACCTGTTGTTCTAGGATCATATTCTTCTCTCGTTCTACATTGAGAACCATTCTCTTTGTGTATTCTAGTTGTTTCTCTAGAAGAGTACAGCGAGACTGAGCTGAGTTTAATTGTATAGTAATATCTGTGAAAAAGAAAAAGTAATAATGTCTGGATTATCATATAGATCAGAGATTTGGTAGTCACAGAAAAACATTACATAAATTCAATCAAGAACTAAAAGCTCAAGGACTCTTTAGTTCTAAATACTGACTGTAAGTGTTGTGGGCATTCATTTTGTGACTATCTCATTAACTACATAATACTAGTTTTACATTGTCTTCCCCTAAAAGGCCCGCAGGGCAAACTTCTCAAAGAGTAAGATGTCAGTGACTTGTGGAATGATAAAAATCCTGGCTGTTCCTGGGAAATGACATTATCTAGAAAAATAGAGGACCTAAAGTCTCTTTCCTATCAATAAATTTTTATCTTTCAGAAAAGAAAAAGACTTGACTACTGACAGCATGGTTATTTCCTAAGAAGTAAGCAACATCTTTCTAATCCTTTAATTTTTTACTTTCCTCAGCTCTTTATTCTACTTTTGTCCAATTACCTTGGAAATAATTTTCTCATTTCTTCACTCTATATGTAACTTGAAACACAAACTTGAACATTATTTATGAAGGTGAATGTAGTACAAGGAAAAAGAAAGCCATACATTATGAAGTAAAAATTATACAAAGAACTAATATTCTAAATCTCTAAAACTTAGGTCCAGATGTCTTTTTCATAATTTCCACAGAAAGTTCTACTTACCTGTCCATTTCTTCTAATTAATCTTTCAAGTTAACAAAAATTTTAATGTATTTTTATGGTTTCTGTATTGTCTAATTATTAGTGTTGCTTTCTATTTTCAAATTTTAAAAACCAGTATTGACTGAATATGTGAAGTATTTCAATTATATTATAGGTAAAACTAGATTTTGTTTGTATTCTGAAAATAGCCTAATTTCGCAATCTGTCTAAAAACTTAATTTGTCTTTTAATCTCAAGAATTTATGAACTGGGATAATAAACAATAGAAGCTCAAAGTGATATCTATTTAATGCAAACATCACATTGTCTGTGAACAAGGCTTCAAGGTTTGAATATATATAAGAACAAAGATACTTGAGTAAATCTTAGACTGGGCTTTTTATTTTCGAGTTGTAAATTTTGATAACTCCTTGTTTCTGAGAACTATTGAATTTCCTTACCTTTTTTCTGTTTTATCAGTTCCTGGTGTGCCAGAATTCTTTCATTTGTTTCTTTCTCCAAGGCCTTTTTATACTGTGCGGCTTCTCTGGATGGAATGTTAAGATTATCCTCAGCCTGTGTTCTCTCCAACTCTAAACGATGAATCTTTTCCTGAAGAGTTTTTAAGGCTAAAATAAGAGCTGTTGGAAAAAGTTTGCTTGTTACTTTAGTGAAAATTTCTGAACACTTATACAGTAGCAATAAAACTGAACAGTATTTTTGTTAGTGAGCCAGAAAAACATACAAGTAATATATATTTCTCAAAAAAACCCACTAAAGCTCTAAAAAGAGAAGTTTTTTCTAACATATCTTCTAAAAACAATATATTTATTATTGTATTTAGTAATTTTTTAGGTTTGAGATAGCTAATAATCAAAATTTAATTCAATAAAATAAATATCATCAAATAATATACAGTCTAGGAGGCATAAGAGCCTGAGTACGGATAAAGAAACTTAATATGGGGCGCCTGGGTGGCTCAGTGGGTTAAGCCGCTGCCTTCGGCTCAGGTCATGATCTCAGGGTCCTGGGATCGAGGCCCGCATCGGGCTCTCTGCTCAGCAGGGAGCCTGCTTCCTCCTCTCTCTCTGCCTGCTTCTCTGCCTACTTGTGATCTCTCTCTGTCAAATAAATAAATAAAATCTTTAAAAAAAAAAAAAAAAAAAAGAAACTTAATATGCTGTGTCACTAATTAACATGGAAATTTAGGTTTAATGTTAAAGGTTTTTCTCAGTTCTTGATATGTCCAATTTTAGTTAAATCACAAACATTTATTGTTTCTTTGTCTAAGATAGAGTATTAATAATCAGCATATATGAGTTACAAGTTTCTTCCATCAGAAAAAAAAAATTATAACCTAGTAGATTAACTCACGTCAGGCTTGAAAGATTTTAAGTGGTACACATGTACAACTGTGATTTTTATTCAGCTATATTAATATCATCATGGTTCGGGTATGTTCAGAGTTATAAAATTTTCAAATAACTTTCTATTCAGTTATAACTTCAAACTATAAAACTGGAGTGGAATGGAATATAAGTAAATGTTATAGGTTAATTTTCATATGCCAGCCTACCTTGTTTTATTATGCTTCACCTTACTGCATTTCATAGATAATATATTTTTTACAAATTGAACAATGGTTTGTGGCAACCATATGTTGAGTAAATCTATCAGCACCATTCTCTCAATAGCATTTGCTCATTGCATGCATGTCTCTGTGTTACATTTTGGTAATGTTTCAAACTTTTCATTATTATTATATTTGTTATAGCAATCTGTGATCAGTGATTAGGACTCATTGAAAGATCAGATAATGCTTAGCATTTTTTAGCAATAAAGTATTTTTTCCTTTATTACTTTATTTAGTTAAGATATATAGTACTTTGTTTTTTTAGACACAATGCTATTGCACAATTAATGGACTATAGTATAGTCTAAATGTAACCTTTATATGCACTGGGAAACCAAAAAATTCATTTGACTCACTTTATTGTGATATATTCGCTTTATTGTGGTGGCCTGGAATCAAACCTACAATATATCCAAGGTATGCCTGTAGTTCATATCCAATGAGAAGGATGTTTGCTAGAGATTACCATTTGGTTCTTTTTGGGTTTTGGGTTTTTGTTGTTGTTGTTGTTGTTGTTTTTTATAACAAATGAGATAAAGAAATTATATTTATTGCTTTTTAGATATGCAATACCTAATTTGCTGATTTGGAATATTTCTTGTGGTTTTTTCCTCCACAAAGCTAGTCTATTTATTAATGGTAACCGTTATTAGAGAATATTTTTAAAAAAGATGATAACTAGTGTTTTAGAAGGTAATTCATATATAGGTATGTTTTCCTAATTCAATTCTGATATCCTAAGTTTTTATTTTAAAAGTTACAATACTTTTGGGGCACCTGGGTGCCTCAGTGTATTAAGCCTCTGCCTTCGGCTCAGGTCATGATCTCAGGGTCCTGGGATTGAGCCCCGAGTCGGCCTCTCTGCTCAGCAGGGAGCCTGCTTCGCTCCCCCCCCCCCGCCTACTTGTGATAAAAAAAGTTACAAAACTTTTATTTCATAGTTACTCCAATGTCAAGCATAATCTTGAAAATAGGCAATTTCTGAATTTAACCCTTGAATAAGATATAACTTTACTTAATTCACCAATATTCTAATCATCTAGCTTAGAAAGATTCCAAATCTGACCTTTGATTCTTCAAAGAGTATTTTCCTATTTTCTCATGATTTTTTAGAATAAAATTGTAATTATGTGTCTAGCTGGTTAATCTCTATCTTACATCTGAAGAAGCCGAAATAAAAAATGCTAAATAACTTGGGACGCCTGGGTGGCTCAGTTGGTTGAGCGGCTGCCTTCGGCTCAGGTCATGATCCCAGCATCCTGGGACTGAGTCCCACATCGGGCTCCTTGCTTGGCAGGGAGCCTGCCTCTCCCTCTGCCTCTGCCTGCCACTCCGCCTGCCTGTGCTCGTGCTTTCTCTCTCCCCCTCTCTCTAACAAATAAATAAATAATATCTTTGGAAAAAAAAATGTTAAATAACTTATCTATGTTTATGAAAACTTTAAGCAACAGAGTCAAAACTAATAGTTTAATTAAGATTAAACAATCATACTTTTTTCTACATAAAAATGCAAAGTTTTATATAACATATTTCATATCATTCCTCTAATTTTAAATATGACTTCATGTTAGAATTACCTTGGCTGTTTGGACTATGAAGCATTTTAGGAGAGGTGGCCTCTAAGTTTGTGGAGTGGTGAGTCCGAGATGCTGCATCATTCTGGGTAAATGATGGAATAAACACTCTTTCTGGAGGTTTATGATAGCTTCCTACTACACTATGCATTAATTCAGAATCCATTATCTGTAGAGAATAAAGGAATAGTATAGTATAGCATCATTCTTTCCTATTTAAATGACAAAAATATTAGATAAAACTTTAGGTGAAACTTAACATAATACATAATCATATACTGTGGTGTTATTTATGAGGTTAATTATCACAAATTCAACTATAATAAGCTCACCAGTACAAGAGAGAAAAATTATTATCTACTGTATAAATAGTATGGATAATTCTGCCTGATTTTCAGTGAGCATATGCTCTGGAGTGAGTATTAATTATATGGGTGGGGTGAATCTGCTGGTTACTCAGTTGATCATAAGTTCATATACCTCTTGTCATCCAAGCACCTCTCTACAAACAGTGTGACTCTAGGGTTTTCAGGGAAGGTACATATTCTAAAAGGCAACATAGCTTTGAAACACAAGCCACCCATATAATCCAATTCTTAAAGACAGATTATTGAATTCCAATGTACTGGCTTCCTAAGGGATTTTCAAGGGTAATTTGGATATATCAATCTCTGAATCTAATCACTGAGTATAACACAACTCCACTTAATGTGCCAGTATTTTTTTTTTTTTAAGTAGGCTCTAGACCCTGCATGGAACCCAGTGTGGGACTCAAACTCAGGTGGTAAGATTAAGAACTGAGCCGAGATCAAGAGTTGGATACTTAATCAACTGAGCCACCCAGGTGCCCCAATGCACCGGCATTCTAATCATAGTTTAGAATGGTTCTCAATCTGAAGAATCTAAAATAGCTTTGTCATTCTGGTTTTATTTAATTTTAATGTTTTATTTTTTAGGAGAGCTCTTTTAACCATTTTAGCAGGCAATATCCTACCTAATTTCCCCCAAATCACTTACTGTCCTTTCCGTAATTTAAATACTTTAGAAAAGGGGCACCTGGGTGGCTTAGTCAGTTAAGCAAATGACTCCTGAGTTTGGCTCAGGTCATGATCTCGGGGTCGTGAGACAGAGCCCGGCGTTGGGCTCCATGCGCAGCAGGAAGTCTGCTTGAGATTCCTTTCCCCTCCTTCCCCTTCTGCCCTCCCCAAGCTCACACACACTCTCTCTGCCTATAAAATAAGTAAATAAATTTTTAATAAAATAAATAAAAGTTAAATAGCCTAGGAGGCTTTGCTAGAATATTTGATGCTCTTTGCTCTTGAGAAGCAATAATTTTTTGCTATTGTTATTAGTATCAGCTACCATTTACTAACCATGTCTCCATCCCTCTGGGTTGTTGCTGCTCAGATACTGTGTGCTCCCCATGGGAGACTGCATCTATCTAAGTTGCTGTTCCCTCAAAAAATAAAAAAGCAAAGTTAGTCACAGCTGGCTCACAATGAAATAGAGGTAGGATCCCAAAGTACAGAAGTTCTGAACATGGCTGTACATCTTCAGAGAGAGGGTGTGTGGCTGAAGCTATCCCAAGAACCTTGGAATTACTCAAGATATCTCAGTTTTTGGCTCTTGGTGAGTTTCTCTAATAAAAAGAATGAAGTTTTGCCATTAGTCACTGTACCCTGAGGTCCTTGGGGAGGACTCTGCTTCCTCTTTACCAAAGAGGTAAAGTATTTATTTCAGAAACTAAATTTTGTACCAGTTAAAAAACAAATTCAAATTTGAAATTTTTAATGTAAATGACTACTTAGAAGATGCCAGTAAGTTAAAAATTAGAACTAAAATTTATTTAAATGTGTAAACACGTCTTAAAGTGGGGATAAGCGGAATAACAACCCACTGGTAGGTGAAGAAAAGGAAAGGAAAACAGTATAGAAATGAGAGATGACACACCATGATGCTCAGTGGCTGTCACGGTAATAAAGGTCCTAGCTTAACCCTTACAATCTAGTCTAAGTTACAAACAAGTGCATAAACCCAGCAGAAGTTTATACCCATAAAGAACTGTGGCATTCTAAGAGAAAAACTCACTCTGAAGGAAGATGAAAGAAGTACAGAAAGCTTGATCCAAAATCAAAGCCTTACTTGATGGAGGAAGGGAGGAGTAATTTTGAGTAAAGCACAGACATGGTCATTCTAATTCATCTCTAACCCGGTCTCATGGACTCAAACGTGGGTGTGGGGAAGCGGGGGGGAGGACTATAAGTAAAAAACTGAGAAATATTTCACCAATATCTCTATAAAAGGTTGGGACATTAGCTGTCCTGCCTTGTGTAGAATGGTATATTCCAATAAAGAGGAAAATTGCTAGAGATCACTAACAACAGTTTTGATGTTTTGAGGGCTCTGGTGCATTGTTAGTACCATTCAGCAAGAAAGGGAGCAGCTGGAAGTGACATACATATTCGCGGGCATGTATGACAGAAATTTCTAGAGAAAAAATTTCTCAAAGTAGAGAGGTGCTGAAGCCCCAACCTCCAAGGATTCTGACCAATCTGGTGTGGAGCCTAGTTATAGGTCATTGAAAAGACCTCAGAAAATCCTGTGGAGCACTTCAGAGGATTTGCAAATGGGGGCAAAAGTCTATGAAATGTGGGTCTCATTTGCATCAACAGCCTAGTAAAGCTTAGGGAAATTCAAGTTATAACTAGAACCATTACTGACAGCTTGTAAACAAACGGGGATATAATCCATTTCTCTATACAATACATAAAATTAAGACATCTTTGTGGGATGCAGCTAAGGAGCCACTACAAAAAGAAATACCCCCCCCCAAAAAAAACCTCTGTCACAAATATTGTACTGAAAACCATTTTTACTTGTTCTTGAGGGAAACAATTGCTCCAAAATAGTCCTTTTTAAAAACCAGTGTCTCTCTGGCTAGTGGCTGACTGTGCCATCATCTCTGTATAATCCCATAGGACTGTTAGGGAGACAGCATTAGGAGACAGAGATACTACAATAGGTTCTAGGAATAGGGTACTCTCTGTTTCCTACACTGCTCTATTATTATTATTATTACTATTATTATTCTCATTTTGTAAATGAAGAAATAGAGGCAGAGAGGTTACTCAAGGTATTACAACTTGCAAGTGGTGGAAACAGGAATTAAAACTAGCCAGTTCAATTCCAGAGCGTGGGTTCTTAAGCACTATATTTAATAGCCCATAGTTTGGGGACATTTGCAGTTGGTCAGGCATGAGATGATGCTGCATTTGGATTAGGGTGGTGACAATGGAGATGAAGAGAGTGTACAGAAGCAAGATGCAACTTGAAGATTAAGAGGAGAAGATAAGGAAGAAACCAAGTTTTCCAGCTTAAATAACTGGGTAGATGATAGTGTCATTCATTAAAAAAACAAGGACCGGGGCGCCTGGATGGCTCAGTGGGTTAAAGCCTCTGCTCAGGTCATGAACCCAGTGTCCTGGGATCGTGCCCTGCATTGGGCTCTCTGCTCAGTGGGGAGTCTGCTTCCTCCTCTCTCTGCCTGCCTCTGCCTACTTGTGATCTCTGTCTGTCAAATAAATAAATTTAAAAAAACCAAAACAAAAAACAAAGACCATGACTACTCACATAGTACTGACATGTGTCAAACACCAGTCTAAGTGTGAGACATCCGAGTTAAATTATGAAATAGGTAGTTTGTTAGAAGAGTCTAAAGCTTGGAGGAGAGATCTAGTATAGAAATACAAAGAATGGCATTGTCAGCATATGGATGGTATAGAAAACCACAGAGAATAGAAGTCACCTAAAAGGAAGAGTATAAATAGAAAAGATTTCAGGTAAGGAAGGAAAACAAGAGAAAGAGAAACCTGTGACAGAAAAGAACCATAAAAGTGCGACGTCAGAAATAAAGAGAAGAGGGGCACCTGGGTAGCTCAGTTGGTTAAGCAACTGCCTTCAGCCCAGGTCATGATCCTCAAGTCCTGGGATCAAGTCCCTCATCAGGCTTCCCTTCCTGCTCAGAGGGGAGTCTGCTTCTCTCTCTGACCCCCACCCCATTCCTCTCTCAAATAAATAAAATCTTTAAAAAAAAAATCAAAACAAGAAAAGAAATAGAGAAAGAAGGCTGTAACAAGGAGGGAGTAGTTTAGATTAAAAAAAAAAAAAAAAGGCAACTGACTTTGAAAAGGAAGAGACCACTGATGGTATAATGTAAGAACTGAAGACAGTTCCAAAGGCCTCATACTAAGTAGAAGAACAAGTAGAAGAGAAACCAGCAAAAGACAGAAATTTTATTCAAATTAGGATGTCCTTTTGCAATTATTTGGCTTAAAATGACCCAAGACCCATAAACTGTGTCCTGTCAACTATACTGTGAGCTAACTTGCCAGAAGTCACAGTGCAAACAACTGCACCCATCATTCATTTGCACAGAATCAAAACTTTTCATTCTTGAAAACTTCTGTGGCAGGAAAGTACATTACATACAATTTCACTGACTGAATTCATTATTCCCCCAAAATTCGTATGTTGACACTCTAACTTCCAGTATTTTAGAGTGACTATGTTTAGAGATAGGGTGTTAAAAGGGTGATTAAGTTTAAACAAGACTCTTAGGATGGGCTCTAATCCAATCTAACTGGTGTCCTTGGAAAAAGAGGAAATTTGGACATACAAATTAGGTACCAGGGATGTGCCAGGGATCCGGAAAAGATCAAGTGAAGACAGTGGGAAGACAACCATCTGCAAGCCAAGGAGAGAGTCCTTAGAAAAAACCAAATCTACTGACATCTTGAGCTTGGACTTGTAGCATCCAGAACTGTGAGAAATAAATTTTCTGTTGCTTAAGCCACCCAGTCTGTGGTATTTGTTTTGGAAGCCCTAGCAAACTAATATACTGACTGCAACTTACACCTTTGTTTCACAGTGAATGAAACACAGGAATAGTGACAAGGACATAACAACAGATGCCTAAGGTTTATGCTATTTAGAGGACATGATAAAGTTATTTGCAATTTAGAGTTTCCTACTTGATGTGAAACAATTACATAACCCTACCTTGACTTATTTTCCCCCTATAACTTACCTTTAGTAATTTCTTAAGCTTAATAAATTGAATAGGAAATTGTTAATGTGCTACCTTGTATGCAATAATTTAAAATGACTAAAAATGCCCCAGCAAAATCAAATGGGAGAATAAAACTAAAATCATGCTTTTGACTCATATTCATTTAATTTATATGTATTTGTATTAGTTTCTGACACAAATACTAGCATTTTTACCTAAAATATTATAAACTATTTATTTCCTCAATAGTTTATATTAAAAATGAAAGAATAATGCTGTAGAAATAAAGTGTCATTCATCTCCAAAGACAAGGGAGACAAAACCAAAAAGGTACTTCTAGGACTTCATCAAGATAAAAAGCTTCTGCACAACAAAGGAAACAGTCAACAAAACAAAGACGCAACACACAGAATGGGAGAAGATATTTGCAAATGACACTACAAACAGGGCTGATATCCAAGATCTATAAAGAACTTCTCAAATTCAAACCCCAAAAACAAATAATCAAGTCAAAAAATGGGCAGAAGGCATGAACAGACACTTCTCAAAAGAACACACACAAATGGCTAACAGACACATGAAAAAACGTTCATCATCATTTGCCATCAGGGAAATTCAAATCAAAACTACAATGAGATACCACCTCACACCAGTTAGAATGGCAAAAATTGACAAGGCAAGAAACAACAAATGTTGGAGAGGTTGTGGAGAAAGGGGAACCCTCTTACACTGTTGGTGGGAATGCAAGTTGGTATAGCAACTTCGGAAAATAGTGGGGAGTTTCCTCAAAAAGTTAAAAATAGAGCTACCCTATAACCCAGCAAATGCACTAGTGGGTATTTACCCCAAAGACACAGATTTAGTGAAAAGAAAGGCCACTGCACCCCAGTGTTCATCCAGCAATGTCCACAATAGCCAGTGGAAAGAGAAGAGGGGCCCTTCAACAGACAAATGGATAAAGAAGATGTGGTCCATATACACAACAGAATACTACTTAACCATCAGAAATGATGAACACTGAACTTTTACATCAACATGGATGGGACTAGAGATTATGCTAAGTGAAGTAAGTCAAGCAGAGAAAGTCAATTATCATATTTTTTCACTTATTTGTGGAACACAAGGAATAGCATGGAGGAAATTAGGAGAAGGAAGGGAAAAAAGAAGGGGGGAAATCGGAGGGGAAGATGAACCATGAGAGACTACGGACTCTGAGAAACAAACTGAGGGTTTTAGAGGGGACAGGGATGGGGGATGGGTTAACCCAGTAATCCGTATTAAGGAGGGCACTTACTGCATGGAGCACTTGGTATTAAAAGCAAACAACAAATCATGGAACACTACATCAAAAACTAATGATGTACTGTATGGTGACTAACATGACATAATAAAAGAAAAAGAATTTAAGTGTCATTGAAAAAACCACAGCACTGTAAAATTAGAAAAATACGACACATTTGAATTACAGGGACATAAATACAGGGACATATAAATAACTAATCTGAAGGTTAAGGTATAATCAAATTCAGGCAACTTTAGAATACAGTGAAATATAGAATTTTTTTTTTTTTTTTGGATTTTATTTATTTATTTGAGAGTGAAAGAGAGAGCATGGGGATAGGGAGTGGCAGAAGCAGACTACTCACTGACCAGGGAACCTGATACAGGCCTCGATTCCAGGATCCTGAAATGACCTCAGCTGAAGACAGACACTTAACTGAGTCACCCAGGCACCCCTAGAGTCTGGTTTTTAAAAAACATTATCTAGGGGTGCCTGGATGGCTCAGTGGGTTAAAGCCTCTGCCTTCAGCTCAGGTCATGATTCCGGGGTCCTGGGATTGAGCCCTGCATCAGGCTCTCTGGTTGGCAGGGAGTCTGCTTCTTCCTCTCTCTCTCTCTGCCTGCCTCTCTGCCTACTTGTGAGCTCTATCTATCAAATAAATAAATAAAATCTTAAAAAAAATATATCTAACACTTTGCTCCAGAAAGTATTAAGAGGGTGACAAAGGATATATTTCAGGTTATTTAGTTTGAAACAATGGGGACTATATTCAAAATGTTTGAGAAGTCCATGGTACCAAAAATCTGTATAAGTCATAAATATTTGGGAGTTCTAGAATTGACAGGGAAATTTCATATATCCATTTAAAATTTAGATCAGCTGCAATCTTCCTGTTTTATAGATATAGAAGCCAAAGTCCAGAGACACTAACTAATTACTAATCACATAGCTCAAGTTTCCTGCACTCCAAAATCCATGGAGCTCGAGAAAAATATTCTCTCTTAAGGACTCTGTTTATATTTATCTAAACAGAAACTACCCTAATGGAGTGTCAGCAGGAAAATGCCTTCTGGAGAAAAATGGGACGTTTAAGAAACACTGAATCATGCATAGAATCATGTAATCTTGGTAAAGCCTAAGAGCATCTTAGAGGCCATCTATTTTCTAAATGAAATTTCACAAACTTATTTTCACACTATCTTTAACAAGTCATCTAAGCTCTGCTATAGGTCTCCAGAGAGACAGAACTCACTATCCTCATGCTGAATTCAAAGTTGCTGTCTCTTCCCTGATATGAGGAAGTGGTGATGCAACATGGGGGCTTAAGTGGGTAGGAGAAGAATCCATGAAACAAGATGGGATAGGGAGGGAGACAAACCATAAGTGACTCTTAATCTCACGAAACAAACTGTGGGTTGCTGGGGGGACGGGGGTTGGGAGAAGGGGGGTAGGGTTATGGACATTGGGAAGGATATGTGCTTTTGGGTAAATTGGAAGGGGAGATGAACCATGAGAGACTATGGACTCTGAAAAACAATCTGAGGGGTTTGAAGTGGCGGGGGGGTGGGAGGTTGGGGTACCAGGTGGTGGGTATTATGGAGGGCACGGCTTGCATGGAGCACTGGGTGTGGTGAAAAAAAAATGAATACTGTTTTTGTGAAAATAAATAAATTGGAAGAAAAAAAAACAAAACAAAGTTGCTGTCTCTGATTCTTATAGATTACACAGATTTTGTGAGGAAAAAAGTAGGGCTTCTATACTTTATCATTGATAGAGAGGTTGCATTGAATATTGACTGTGGTAACTATTATATTACATTTGAATTCATCTAACAAAAACTTGCTACAGAATTTAGGATCATTTTCAAACTTCGAATTTCATCCCTGTATCTGAAAAGCCTGTAAAAGAGTAATCCCATCCCCTGAGGGCAAAATTGATAAATCAAATAGAGATGACTCAATCATATAACTGATAACTTATTTCTGATTAAATCTCAGTAGAATGGACTAGATCCAGATTACCACAGCTGAATTCTAATTTAGGAGACAACTCTAGTATGTTCTGGTCACCAAGACCAGCAGATTCCCTTCTTCTTAATAACTTAATAGAGTTAAAAAAAATAATTTACCATATACATAATACATACACGTATAGTTAGAGGAATTATAACAAAACAAACTTTTGTATATCTACACCTAGATTAAGAAATAGTGTGATAGTGCTGTTGAAACCCTCTCTGTGTCTTCCCCATTTCTTGCATTGACTTTTGTGTTGCTCATTTTAATGCCTGTTAAGTTTAGTCATATTTGTATGCACCCTTACCAATATATTGTTTGGTTTTGATGGTTTTTAAACTTTCTATAAGTGGAACCGTACTTTTTTCATTCAAAATATCTTGGTATTTATGTTGGAACATGAAGCTGTATGGTATTCATTTTCACTTCTGTATAGTATTCAATTACAGAACACAGATCCTAGAAGGCATTAATTCCCATCACTCCCCTCCAGACTCATATAATACTATGGTTCTGAAATTTTTATTTTTATTTTAACTACACAAATTAGACAATATTGCTTTGATTTATAAAGTCAGTGTTTGCTATATTCACCTACAAGTTTTCTTTGCTCATTGTGGTGGACATTATGATGTACTGCCTGGATTCCCTTTCAGGAATGTAAACTTTTCCTAGTTCCTGGGAAAGCTGCCAGAAAGTGGCCCTTGGGCTGCTGGCCCTCTTTGGGGATTGCTTTGTCCAGAGAATACTGTCTCATCTAAGGTCAAGGCTCCTTCCAGGGGCAGTCCACATCCAATGAGGGTAAAAATGCCTGACCCTCTTGTCCCAAGTCAAGTCAACAACGAAGGATCACCCATCTCCAGAGCTCCTTATAGTAGCAGTGAAACCTTAGTTGGGTCTTCACCAAAGCTGGACTTCTCTGCCTAACAGTGCTTCCTTCTTCTCCCTTCTACATGTATTGATCCCAAGAATAATTTCTAATAAATGTGTATACTTGGACCTTTAACTAGGAAAATACTTCAAAACCAGTATTTAAAGGAGTTTTCTTCAAAGAAGATTTCTATTTGTTTCTGCTAGGTCCATAGGGCACCCCAAACTCAAGGCGCCATTCAATAGCTTTTATATTGAGGTTTTGTTTTGTTTTTTGGTGCAGTATGAATTCCAAGTCCAATCCCACATGTGATTAGGAAAGATTCTTTTGTCCACTTCATCCAAAGCCAAAGATGAAACAAACAGTGTCATTCTGAAGAGCAGGTTATTTTCCTGTCATTAATAGAAGGTTTTTTCCTTTGGGGATCCCAGCTTTTTACACCGCAGAGTCCAAACTTACGAGCATGCCCATCAGAATTTGTCCCTCGCCCCATGCAAGCAGAAATACCTCCTTAATGCCCAGGTTCTGGGCCATCAAGGATCACAGAAGGTGTCCTCAGGGATAAAATGGGCTCTAGGGCTCATTTATCTCTGTGGAACTGGGTTTTCTCATTACATACAGCCTTCGCTTCCAACTCAGTCATGCTTTTCAAAAATTGTTTTAACATTTTATACAGCATTTCTGTGCTCTTTACCAGAGGAGGTTTCTCTGAACATCTAATCTGCCATGCGGCTTGAAAATGTAATAACTTCAGACATATTTAAGAGATGCTAAATGCTTTAGACCAACCAGTTTTTTTTTTTTAAGATTTTATTTATTTATTTGACAGAGAGATCACAAGTAGGCAGAGAGGCAGGCAGAGAGAGGGAGAAGCAGGCTCCCGGCTGAGCAGTGAGCCCAATGCGGGGCTCGATCCCAGGACCCTGAGATCATGACCTGAGCTGAAGGCAAAGGCTTTAACCCACTGAACCACTCAGGTGCCCAAAGAAATGTCAAAAAAGTCTTAAAAGACAATGACATTTCTCAGGATATCCTGAAGAAAGCAGAATTGAGAAAATATCTGTACATGCATGCTCATAATGGCATCATTCACAATAGACAAAAGGTGGAAACCACCCAAATATCCATCAATAGATAAACAAAATGTATATACATATAATGGAATATAATTCGGCCTTAAGAAATTTTGAAACATACTGAAACATGGATAAACACTAAGGACATCATGCTAAGTGAAATACACCAACCAAAAAGACAAAATAATGTATGATTCCCTTATAAGTGGTATCGGGAGTAGTCCAGTTCATATTAACAGAAAGCAGAATGGTGGAAGGGTAAATGGGGAGTTATAAAGATTCGGTTTTCCCAGATGAAAAAATTCTGTAGATTGGTTGCCTAACAATATGTGGTAGGGGAGAAAACGGGTTAAAAATAAGATATGACTGAATAGGATCAGTTCCATAACAAAAAGCGTTTCAATAACAAAAGCGTACACAAAGGAATACGAAAGATATTATCTAACTCTTCCTGATTGATGGAGAAACAAGAAAAGCCAGAACTAATTTAGAATTACAGCTTTGAAAGAGGAGTTTAGGTAAATATGCCAGAGTGGACATACACACTTATTTGCTCCCTCTTGGAAACACACTAAAATAACACTAAAACGCTTTTTTTAAAAAAGGTATCAACCTGCAAGGGCAACAACAAAACTCTGGAAAAATCGAAAGCAGATGTACAAATAGTAACAGAATGAGCTAATGCAAAAAAGGCAGTCTCCTAACCCAAGGAAGAAAAGTGACTTTTAAGTTTACTCTGCAAAACCTCCAAATGGCTTGGGACAGAGCTGCACCTCTGTAAGGTAAGAGTTAAGATGGACCCAAACACTAGAAAACAGTATGAAAGTTTACGTTAGTAAATTGTATGCCCAAACCCTCTTCATCTCTCTATGAAGCCAGAAGACTGCTTTATCCCCATCTGGGAAGAAGACTAGAACTTTTGTTTTATTTTTTCTAAAAGGAAACGACAGAATGTCTCTGTCTGAATTGAGGGACTTCCAGCATAGGTGGGGGTGGCACCTGACTCAAGGCAGGAACATTCCAGTTCTCAGAACACTGGTAGTCTAGATTATATCCAAGTGGAGATGGGAATAGCTTGATGAAGGGAATATGACTAGTCCAAGTTAACAAAAATACTAAAGATGATAAAATAAATGGATTGGATGGATTTGGAGTTTCCAATCAGTTTTTCAGTATCTGACTCTGAGATTTAAGTTGTTTAATCAAGCCTTACCAGACACCGAGGGAAGATATGAAAGACAGAGATCAAAACAAGCAAACAAGAGGCTTAGCAGGAACATGAAATTTGGAAATATTTAGTCAGATAGGATGTAAAATCATTGAGGGACATGACAGATCCTAGTGAATCTGACTGGAGCACAGTGAATAAATGCTAGCAGTAAGAGATGGCTAAAAAGGTATGTAAGGGCCAAACCATAAAGGACTTTGTACATCACATTGAGAGTCTGTCTTCCATAGGATCAGGCAATGGGGAGCTAATGAAGGATATAAAGGAAAATAACATGATCATGTTTACGTTCTGACAAGATTATTCAGGTGGCTATGAGATAGATGGACTGGTGGGGGAGAAATTATTAACAGAGGGACAAAGAGGTTGCTGAAGCAATTAAAACAAAGAAAAATATAGGTTTGAATTAAGACTGGAGTAGATGACAGGAACATAAGATACTGAGAAGATATAATCGAAAGGACTTAGGAACCAACTCGATATGTGAAATGGGAAAATGGGGGAGAGGCAAGAATAAAAAAGTGCTCCCAAAATTTTCACTTGGGCAAGTGAAGAGATGGCAATGGCATTCATGGAAAGGAGAAATAATATAAAAGGATATACAAGTCTATTGGAAAATCCCATTTGATCATGGTGAGTGATACATTTAACATACTGCTGGATTCGAATTGCTAGTATTTTATTGAGAATTTTTGCACCCATGTTCATCAGGGATATTGGCCTGTAGTTCTCTTTTTTAGTGGAGTCTTTATCTGGTTGTGATTTCAGAATAATGCTGGCTTTGTAGAATGAGTCTGAAAGTTTTCCTTCCACTTCTATGTTTGGAATAGTTAGAGAAGAGGTATTAACTCTTCTTTAAATGCTTGGTAGAATTCACCTATGAAGGCATCTGGCCCTGGACTTTGGTTGGGAGATATTTTTATTACTGATTCAATTTCTTTGCTGGTTATTGGTCTGTTCAAGTTTCTATTTCTTAATGTTTCAGTTTTGGTAGCTTACATGTTTATAGGAATTTATCCATTTTTTCTAGGTTGTCCAATTTGTTGGCATATAGTTTTCCATAATATTCTCTTATAATTGTTTGTATTTTTGTGGTGTTGGCTTTTATTTCTCCTCTCTTATTTGTGATTTTGTTTGGGTCCTTTCTCTTTTCTTTTGATAAGTCTGGCTAGGGTTTATCAATTTTACTAACCTCTCAAAGAACTAGCTTCTGGTTTCATTGATCTATTATTTATTCAGTTTCTGTATCATTTATTTCTGCTTTAATGTTCATTATGTCCCTTCTTCTGCTGCCTTTAAGGTTTCATTTCTTGTTGTTGCCCTAGCTTCTTTAGGTGTAAAGTTAGGCTATTTGAGATTTTTCTTGCTTTATGAGGTAGGCCTGTATTGCTGCTATATACTTTCCTCCTGGAACTGCTTTTGCTGAATCCCAAAGGTTTTGGAACATTGTGTTTTCATTTTCATTTGTTCCCAGGTGGGTTTTTTTTTTTAATTCATTCATTTATTTCCTGGTAGACCCATTCATTGTTTAGTGGCATGTTGTTTAACCTCCACGTATCTGTGGTCTTTCCAGATTTTTTCTTGTTTTCTTTCTAGTTTCATAGCATTGTGGTCAGAAAATATGCATGGTATGATCCCAATTGTTTTGTACTTGTTAAGGCCTGATTTGTGACCTAGTATGTGATCTATTCTGGACTTGAAAAAAAAGTGTATTCTGCTGCTTAAGGATGGAACATTCTAAATATACCTGTTAGGTCCATCTGGTCCACTGTGTCTTCAAAGCCATTGTTGATTTTGGGTTTAGATGATCTGTCTGTTGATGTCAGTGGGATGCTAAAGTCCCCTACTATTATTGTATTATTATCAATTAATTCCTTTATTTTTGTTATTAATTGTTTTATATATTTGAGTGCTTCCATGTTAGGGGAATAAATATTTACAATTGTTAGATCTTCTTGGTGGACAGTCCCTTTTACTATGACACAGTGCCCTTCTTCATCTCTTGTTAGTCTTTGGTTTAAAATTTACTTTGGGGGTGCCTGGGTGGCTCAGTGGGTTAAAGCCTCTGCCTTCGGCTCAGGTCATGATCCCACAGTCCTGGGATCGAGCCCCGCATCCGGCTCTCTGCTCAGCGGGGAGCCTGCTTCCTCCTCCTCTCTCTCTGCCTGCCTCTCTGCCTACTTGTAATCTCTGCCCGTCAAATAAATAAATAAAATCTTAAAAAAAATAAATAAAATTTACTTTGTCTGACAGAAGTATTATTATTCCAGCTTTCTTTGGATATCCGTTTGCATGATAAATGCTTCTGTATCCCCTCACTTTCAATCTGCAGGTGTCTTCAGGTCTATGATGAGTCTCTTATAGGCATCATATAGATGCGCCTCTTTTATTTTTTTTAATAATCCATTCTGACACCTATGTCTTTTGGTTGGAGCATTTAGTCCATTTACATTCAGAGTAGTTACTGATGGATATGTATTTAGTGCCATTTTATTACTTGTTTGTTTTTGTTTCTGGAGATTTGTCCTGTTCCTTTCTAGTCTTTGTCACTTTTGGTCCTTCCTTTCCACTCAGAGTCCCCTTTAATATTTCTTGCAGGGATGGTTCAGTGGTCATGAACTCCTTTAGTTTTTGTTTGTCTGGGAAGCTCTTTATCTCTCCTTCTACTTTGAGTGATAGCTTTGCTGGATAGAGTATTCTTGGCTGCAGATTTTTCCCATTCAGCACATTGGCTACCTCATTCCACTCCTTTCTGGTTTGGCAAGTTTCTGTTGAGAGATCTGCAGCTAGCCAAATGGGTACTCCCTTGTAAGTTAGGGACTTCTTTCTGCTTTTAGGATTTTTTATCTTTATATTTTGCAAACTTAATTATATTATGTCTTTATGTTGGCCTGCTTTTGTTGATTCTGAGGGGAGTCCTCTTTGTCTCCTGGATCTGGACACATTTCCTTCCTCAGATTAGAGAAGATTTCAGCTACTATTTCCTCAAATAAATTTTCTGCCCCCTTTCTGTCTCTCTTCTTCTGGGACTCTTTTAATATGAATGTTATTACGTTTGACAGAGTCACCAAATTCCCTAGGTCTATTCTTGTGTTCCACAGTTCGTTCTTTTGTTCAGCTTCATTATTTTCCATTATTATATCTTCTATATCACTTACTCATTCCTCTGCTTCTTCACTGTGCTCACTGCATCAAGTCTGTTTTGAATTTCAGTTATTGCATTTTTCATTTCTGACTGCTTTTTAACTCTTTTATCTCTGTAGTAAGACCCCCCCTGCCCCGAAATCTTCCACTCTTTTCTCAAGCCCAGAGAGTATCCTTATGATTGTTGCTTTAAATTCTCTATCAGGCATGTTACTTATATGTTTCACTTAGGTCTCTGGCCATGATCTTACCTTGTTTTTTCAAGATGAATTCCTCTGTCTGGGCATTTGTCTTAGTCTCCATCTTCTTCTGTGGGTTAAAAAAGCCTGTTCTGTTTCCTGCTCCTAAGAGTAATGGCTTAATGAAGGAAAGGTCATGTAGTGTCCAGGCCTGGTGTTTCAGGGTAAGTTTCTAGTGTTTGCTGCATGTACTCTGCTGCTGTGTTTTGGCTGCTCTATCCTTTAGGCCAGTTGTATGCAGAGGCTCTCCTTGCCTGCAATGGGCAGTGTTGTGTCCTTGGCCAGAATGTGGTATGTTTCAACTAGGAATACTCTGGTCTACTTGTTAAATGAGACCTGCTACTACTTCCAGTAGAAATAAGCCCTGCAGAACTCTCTGGCTGGTGATGTGGGCAGGGGTTTCTGCTGATCTTCTGGGGAAGGGGCCCACCGTGCTGGCACTGAGGCAAACTTGATCAAGCAGGGCAGTACCAACGAAATGCAGGGTTGTGGGACTTGGTATAAGCAGGTTAGGCAACCAGTGTTGGCGCTGTACTGATTATGACAGGTGTCTTTGTGTTTATGCTGAGGGTGGGGAGGGAAATGATGCCCGCCTGCTCCTTTGTCCCTAGAGAGGGGACTCTGTGCCCGTTGCTCTCAGAAAATCACTCCAAGAAGAGCAAATAATCTCCTCTCTGTATGTCCCAGGCATTTCTCGGATCACTGTTTCCACACTATCTGGCTCAAGCTTGTTTGTCTGCCTTCTCTCCGGGGGCAGCGCAGTGCTCTCCTGGATCTAGCCAAGCCAAGCCTGCTGACCTTGAAGACTCCAGGCTTTAGGCATGTGGTGCGGGCAGAGGCCTGTGCTGATCTTCTGGGGAAGAGTCTCACCATTCTAGGACTGAGGGAGGTTTGACTGAGAAGGACTGTTGCACCAGAGCACAGAGGTGTGGGATTTGTTGCAAGCAAGCTAGGCAGCTAGTGTTGAGGTGAGCTGCCCTCCACAGGTGGCTCTGGGTTTACGATGGGGAGTGGGGGAGAGAAATAGTGCCACCTGCTCCTGCTCCTTTGTCCCTAGAGAGGTATCTCCTGAAGCTACCTCTCAGGGGCAGCTCTAGGAAGAGTGAATTATCTCCTCACTGTGTGTTAACTCCTCACAGGCGTTCCTCAGATGGCTATTTCCACAGGTCTGCCTCTGGGTTGTTTGCCTGCCTTCTTTGCACTCAGAGCTCTATCCTAGCCAAGCCCTGCTGACCTCTACAGCTCCAGTTTTGGAGCCCTGGTGGATAAGAACTCAGGAAAACAGCCCCTCCCATTTTCTTTCCCAGCCAATGGCTTTGGGGAAGTGCTCTTGTGCATTCCTCTCACATTCATTATCTTAAATGAGTCTGGACAGGAGAAATATGATTATATGAGTACAACCATATTTAAGTTTTTTTTTAAAGAATATAAAGTAATGCCAATCTTCTACAACTATTTTATAAATTAAAACAGAGCATCTAATTGTTATGTGCACAGTTAATTCAACTCAATGCCTTGCAATAAGAGCTGATTTCCAAGCAAACTTATCAATTGCTGAATTTAAAATATCTAGACTTAATGAATATTTTATCTCATTAGAAAGTTAGAAATTTCCTCATTGAAACTGAATCCAGTAAGTTTCAGACTTCACAATGTCTGAGATTACTTAAATGTTTAGACTCCCCATCATCTTTACCTGTAGTTTATCTTGAATATTTAGTTCAGGAGAAAATCCTTCTGATTTAATATAGAGTAAATAAAGAAGAACATAAAATTATATAATTACAGTCCAATTTTTAAAAGGGATAAAGCATATATAAAAGACTATTAAATATATTAAAATGTTAATAGATGAACAAGAGACCGTCATTTTTCTTATTTCAACCTTCTTCTACATTGTTTATAATAAATACATATCAGTTTTATAATAACAAGTATTTTCATGCAAATAGTTTCCTCAACTAGATTTCTGCAGAGGAAGAAAATAGCTGAAGATGTACAATATTGATAATTTATATGGATATGTGTTGGGGCACTTACATCTCATTTTTAGGGGTCTTATGTCTCCTATATCAATAGAAATTCAGGGAAGGCAATTATGTTTATTTCTTTTGTAAGTTCCTGCAGTCCAAACTGCTGTGTTCTGCAAAGGGGCATTGTATCCTCAGGGCCTAATCAAAGAAAAAAAAAATTGTAAAATGAATCCCCTGAAACTAATTTGTTAGATCAGCAACTTTTCCCTCTGTTATGGTTAAATCCAACAATTTATAAATACTGTCTTAAGTTGTAAAAATAGTCACATACTGTAGCTTGGTATGTATTTTGTATACAATGTTTTATTATAATATTTCACTTAAGTAAGCAAATCATAAATCTTAGGATTTTAAATTATTACTGGTAATATTTTATCAGAAAGTTCTAACTTTCTTTTAAATCAGTTATTTTGAAAGAGTTTCAACATTCTTACAATGTTCATTATATTTATCTGTTGAGCTTAAATCTGTTTCTAACCATTTTTCCTTAGAAAGGTTGATGGCAACATTAGTAAATGTATAAAGAACTTAGAAATTTGAGTCAACAAATAATAAATTTTAAAGTTAACAGTGCTCATATTAATTGTCACAAATTCACTTTGTTAGCCTATTACAATCTGCTCCCTACCCTCCCCCCCACCCTGGCCAATATCCATATACACAAACTGAGCACATTCAATGGCCAGAATTAATTACAGGAGTGCAATGATTACTCAGGCTGCCCAAGGGGGGGTGAGCTGTTGGACAATTATAAATAATGAAAGCTCAACTACATAATTGCCAAAATTAATTTCAACTGGTTTTAAAAGAAATATTTCTAAAATGTTTAAGCTACTTTCCTTCCTTTTAGGCCAAGTATACTCTATACAATTTGATCTTTGGGATGACTTAGGATATTATCATAGCTTTTTAATTATATACTATGATACTTGGAGAACCACACTGATACTTCTTGGACTGTCTGTCCCTTCACTGGAAAGCTCCAGACTTAGATTTTGTTTTCTGTCTTTTCACCTCTTGCTATTTCCTGCTTTCCAGTCTGCTTATCAGCATCTGTTTACTTGTCTCTAATAGAGTATCCCTCCTCTTTTGGGTTTCTTAATCTATAGCAAATAAGAAAGAACAAAACAATTAAGTCTCATTCTCTGGCCATTCAGAGATGAAAAATACATATGAACAATACTGGTAGTCCTTAAAGCATTCAGAGTTTAATTATACCACAAAAGGGTGCTATGGGAACCCAGAGGATCAGCGTAAGAGAATGTGGGTATTTCAGAATGGCTTTTTGGAGGAGGTAGTTTTTTTTTTTTTTTTAAAGATTTATTTATTCACTTGAGAGAGAGAGAGTATGCAAGTGGTGGTAGGGGGAAGGGATGAGGGAGAGAGAGTTAGAATCCTCAAACAGACTGAGCACAGAGCCCAACTAGGGGTTTGATCTCAGGACTCCGTGATCATGACCAGAGCCAAAATCAAGAGCTGGTCCCTTAACCGACTGAGCCGCCCAAGTGCACTGAGGAGGTAGCTCTTTATGACAGATGAATGAATAGGACCTGATAGGCAAAAGACAGTGAGAGAATGGGTAGTGGAGAAGATCAAGTATACAGTCAAAGGAAACAGCATGGTAATAATAAAAACAATACTTTATATTTATTGAATGCTTATGTAAATTAACTTAGTAAAATCCTCATAACATATCTATGAGGCACGACTATTCCCATTTTAAAGATTAGGAAACTGGCACAGAAAAAGTGTTTTGCCCAAGTTCACACAACTAGTTAAGCTGCAAAGTCAGGATTTGGACTTAAGCAGTCTGGCTCTAGAGCTCACACTACTGACTCCCATGCTATACTGCTTGTTTATGCAAAGTTATGAAAGCAAGAGAGAATCTACTACAAGTAATATATAAAGCGGGAATATGATAAATGAGTGTTGCAGAACAAGGAGGCAAAAACTAGCTCAAAGGAGATTTGTATGCCAGACACGTCTTTGGATTTTACCATGTTTATCAAACCAGCAGACCGAATGGCAGGATCTGATTGCCTTTGATAAAGATTTCTGTGAGCTCTGAATGAAGAAAAACAACCAGAGGCTAGAAGTCCATTTAGGAGGCTATTCCAAAACTCTGTGAGAGGGGCTAGAGACCCAAACCAAAGCAACAGAAGTGGGAATAGAAAGGAGGGGACAAGGGGCACCTGGGCTTGGTCAGTTAAATGCCCGGCTCTTAATTTCAGCTCAGGTCATGATCTCAGGGTTGTGAGATTGAGGCCCACCCCCCAACCCCTCACCTTCGGTTCTGTGCTGGGTGTAGAGCCTCCTTGAGACTCCCTCCCTCTCCCTCTGCCCCTCCCCACCCCCACTGTGCAAGTATGCATGCTCTCTCTAAAAAAAGAAAGAAAGAAAGAAAAGGAAAGGAAAAAACAAAGAAATAAAGGAGAGGACAAATTAGAGATAAATATGATGTTGAATTCATAAAATGTATGACCCAAATGAGGAAAATCAGTGATAGGGAGAAATTAAATAAAACTGTAGTCAAAGGAGAAAACAGATGGAGGGTGGTGGTGGTGTATAAAAGGTTCATTTTAGACATGTTTGAGGTGCTTTGGAACAATAACAACATAAAAACAGCCAACACTTACATTGAACTTCTCATGTGCCAGACTCTGGTCAAAGAACTTTGTATGAGTGAATCCACTGAATTATCAAGGCAACCCTCTGAGGTATTCAAATTTCATTTTACATGAGGCACCTGAGAAGCTAACTTTGCCCAAGGTCACACAACTATTAAGTGGCTGAGCTGAGACTTGAACCAAGGCAGCCTGGGTCAGAGAGTATTCTGCCTTTAATAGAGCCACATCAGTTGTAGAGATGGATTTGGCATCCAAGAAAAATGGTTTAGACTCAACATAAAAATTTAGAAGTCATCAATAAATACAGATGGCAGTTGAAACCATGAGTATTCACTTAGAGATAGAGAATGCAGTTAGTTTTTCTCTAAGTGTGGATAACTTGAGAGTATTTGTCAAAAGTGCAGATGAGAGGGCATCACCCAAGTTCACAGAAACAGAACTTTGGGCCTGGAAATAGTTTTCACTCCCCAGTTGATTCTTATGCACATTCAAGTTTGAAGATCACCAATGAGGAATGAACAAAAAAATGTGTGTAACAATGACATTGTGTCTTAGAAATGTGTCTACCATAAAAATAAACAAGTGCCAAAGAAGGATGCTTAAGTAAAGGCCTAACCAAATGTCTTGATGGGTCTTTTCTCAAATCTAAGCCACCATCTACTATAAGATGCATTGTTTTTTTGTGTACCATAAGAAAAAAACCCGGAGACTTCTCAAATAAAGCTGAAACAAAAGAAAGGCTACAAATGAAGAGAAGGATAAATGGAAAATAAACTCATCATGCAGAAAGAAACAGCAAGGAAACTTGAAAATCTCTACCTTTCAAGTACTAGGCACCAAGTAGAGGGAATATTAACTCAAAGACAGTTCTTACACTGCTTTATACTCTGAATTCATACTACCTGTGAGATTAATAACAAACTCTTAAACAGAGAATTTAATTTAAAATGGTCCCAGGTTGGTAGTCATGCAAATGACTGAAGGAGGAAAATGCAAAAATCTCTCTGAAGTAATCCTACTTTAATTCAGGCCAATAATGATTATAAGACATATCATTGTTTTAGAACTTTTCTTAAATCTGAAAAAAAGTATTAGAATCACTGAAACACAATAAATGGAAAGTCCAGCAAGTTATTCTGAATGCCCAAAAACTGGGATGGAAAGGCTAATTTCTGGTTCTCAAATGTACTCCATCCATAATTTCATATGGGTATTGATTATTTTTAGTGGTAAGAACTATAAAAGGTTATTAAAAATTATAAAAATCCTTTCCCTTCCCACATTTAACAATGTTTTATAATTCCCCCAAATATAAAAATCTCACCCATAAAAAAATTACAAAATAAACTAAACAACCAACAAGTGAGATCAGACCACTGCTATCCCAACTTTATGTAAATGCTTTAATATTCTCTGGGACTCTGAGAACTAGATTGCCTAGCTCCCCACAGGCCCTGGTAACTGTCCAGACGCAACAGGAGAAAGAGCAAACTTTGCTCTTGCCAAGGATGATGATTTATAGTCCCAATCCAATACTCGGTATTTCATCTTTTACTCACAGGCCACAAACACACTAACCAAATACTTGTATTATAGCCAGAGCATTCTGGTCCTTTTTAAGAAAAATTAATCCCTTTTCAACAATGCCACCATAAAAAAAAATTCCTTTAGCATTTTTATAATTTTCCAGAAAAGTTGTGCATTCCTAGTTCAGGCATGCATTTTCCATCTTTTCCAAGGATAGGATAAACACTGCACAAATTATATGCCATAGCTGTTCTGGCATCTTATAAAACTGCAATTTCACTGTATAACAAGCATATCATTATTAGAAGACTAAAATGGCGGGGCGCCTGGGTAGCTCAGTGGGTTGGGCCTCTGCCTTTGGCTTGGGTCCTGGTCTCAGAGTCCTGGGATCGAGCCCCACATCGGGTTCTCTGCTCGGCGGGAAGCTGGCTTCCCCCCCTCTCTGCCTGCCTCTCTGCCTGCTTGAGATCTCTCTCTGTCAAATGAATAAATAAAATCTAAAAAAAAAAAAAGACTAAAATGACTTCAGAATGATAATAAGCACCAACTGATCATTGTGAGGAGTTCCCTCATTAAAAAAAAAATTTTTTTTTTTTTTTACAAAGAAACCAGTTATTCAACCAACCACTGCTAGCTTTTCCCTGCTTTTGGTGGGTAAAGGTCCCCAAAGTCCCTCTCACAGCACTGTCCTGTCTAAAGTAACTAATACAACAATTCAAATCTGATTTCCACTCTTCTCACACCCTGCCAGAGAATCTCTTTCACTCAGGAAAACTGTTTACCCCAGGAGCAAATGTGTACTTGTATCTATGATAGAGGGATTTTTTTAAGACTGTGGAAAATGAAGTATCTCACATCCTTATCTATAATTTAATATTCACTTTTCCATAGAAATAAGGGAATACTGGTTTTATAGTGCCACTGCTGTTCTAAGGATGTTATAAAAATAGTTTCTAGGTGGATCTATGGAAAATCCACTCTGTCCCTGTCAACCTACTCAGCAGTAACTTTTCAGATGAAATTTGTTAGCATGTACTATGTAATATTTTAATTTAAAAATTTTAAGTCACCTATAATCCCACTATACAGAAATCCCTATCAACATGTTTTTACTAAACAGTAATGTATCAGTAATAAAACTTAAGCAGCACTAAAATGCACAAAATAAAAAGTAAAATATTTTCTACTCCTAGACCACTGATTCCCAACCATGTCCACAGCTTTCCCCTCTCTGAAGATAACCATCAACAGTGTCTTGAGATCAGAAAGAAAGATTCATCAGCTTCATCAGACTGTAGAAGCATGGTAATCCATTTCATTTCAGCACGACGGTTCATTCTTTACCATTACATCCCTTAAAGCCGTTGACAGTCTCTTGGGTTTAGTGACCAGAGACTAACTCTTTTCTTAGGCATTTCCCCCTCATTTCTCTGCATCTGCATGGTTTCACTAAGGAATATGATGTAATGGAAAGGGCTCTGGATAAAATCAGAAGACCTAGGGTTTTTTTCCTCCCCTAATACTTACACAGCATGTAATCTTAATTATATCATTTCCTTTCTCTTAGTTTTGAGAAATACTATTTTATAAATATACAGTGGTGGAAGTAGCAATGATAGTAAACTCTCTGATATTTTCTTGGAGTTTCAGTTTCCTTACAATTTGTCCTTACAAATACTAATCTCTGAGCCCTTTTCTGGTTCCCCGTGGCTGGGCTAGCTAACTCTCCTCTTGCATACTTATATGCTTAATACATTATATTGAAATATTCTGGGACACCTGGGTGGCTCAGTCTGTTAAGCGTCTGCCTTTGGCTCAGTCATGATCCCAGGGTCCTAGGACTGAGTGCCACATTGGGCTCTCTGCTCGCATGAGGCCTGCTTCTCACTCTGCCTGCTGTTCCCCTTGCTTGTGCTCTCTCTCTCACCCACTCTCTCTGTGGCAGATAAATAAATAAAATCTTAAAAAAAAAAAAAAAAGAAATATTCTGTTCAGGTCCTTCCCTTAAATAGCAAGCCTTAAAAACTGGAATCCAGCTTCATTCATATTTATAATCTTAGCACTTAATTCAATAGTTAATAAATGCTTGTTAAACTGAAATGAATTAAAAGCCATGTAGAAAAAAAAAAAAAAAGCCATGCAGAGCTCCAAGATAAATCCTACTAACAAGTCACCTCAATAGAAAGTAAAAGGAAGATGTCTATGTCATTCAGACAAAAGAGAGTTCCAATCACTAACAGTAGTGTATGAGTTATTCTGTCAAAAAGCAACACAAATACCTAGGTTTGTCATAGCATTGCTCTTCTTGGTATTCAGAACTCCATATTCATAATTCAAATTCTTACACCTACTAGCAAGCTGCAGTATCTTAAGCACACCAACTTCTGATTCATATATCTGAAGTGAACAACTGTTCACAAAAGGGCTGATGTAATCTATTGATGGACAGAGTTGTTGACAAGCTGATCTGTAAAGAGATACCACTAAGTCTTTCTTTTCTTTCTTTCTTTCTTTCTTTCTTTATTTCCCCCCTAAACCAGACTTGTTGGCACAGCTGCTAGGGTCTTAACATGAGAAACAGCATATGTTATTGAACTGCATGGAGGGCAAAAGGGCAAAATCTAATTTTCCTGCCTAGCTGGGGTAGCTTAATTAAGATAATCAAAATACATTTTACTTAAAATGCACCTTTGAAAATTTGTATTAGCTTCCTCTTAAATATTCTAGTTCTTCAGCAGTTTTCAATGTGCATACTTTACTTTTAGCTGACTGTGCCAAATGCTGCAAGTGCTGAGGACCTTCCAATGTACCCCAACAGCCAAAATACAGGAGGCATAGAAGAGACCTTATGATGACTAAGCATGGGATCTTTCTTGCTCCTAAGAATTTCTCTTGCATCCTGTTTGAGGCTGCCTGTGACTGTGTCTACATAATTTGCTTCATAAAATATTGAGATGACTTTTCAGGAAAGCTAATGTTAGGAATTGGCATAATTTTCAGTTTTCATTCCATTTCAATTCCAATGATATTTGCTGAGTGTCTAACATGTGTCAGATTTTTTGCTAAGAGATGGAGGTGGACAGGAAGAGGTTATAGTCTCAGGTGAAATAAATGAAATGCCTAAACAACTCAGGGTTTTGAACTTGCTTTGAACTAGTACAAATTTGGTGCCTTGCAAAAAGTAGAGGGTTGACTTCATGATGCTGATTTCATCATGACAGTTGGCCAAGTTTGACATTCTAGTCTAGACCAATCCTGGCTAAGAAACCTAGTCTCCTTTAATATGACCAACTTTCATCCTTTAGTTTAAAAGCTTCCTATCAGCTGCAAATTACAGCCTATCAGGAGGGAGAGGAGAGGGGCACTTGGGTGGCTCAGTCTGTTAAATATCTGATTCTGGATTTTGGCTAGGTCATGACCCCAGGGTCTTCAGATCAAGCCCTATATCAGGCCAGAACTGTGCTCCACAACCAGCATGGAGCCTGCTTATGATTCTCTTTCCTTCTCCCTCTGCCCCCTCCTCCCTTTCTCTCTTAAAAAAAGTCTCTGAGGGGCACCTGGGTGGCTCAGTGGGTTAAGCCGCTGCCTTCGGCTCAGGTCATGATCTCAGGGTCCTGGGATGGAGTCCCGCATCGGGCTCTCTGCTCAGCGGGAAGCCTGCTTCCTCCTCCTCTCTCTCTCTGCCTTCCTCTCTGCCTACTTGTGATCTCTCTCTTTCTCTGTCAAATAAATAAATAAATAAGTCTTTAAAAAAAAAAGTCTCTGAAATGCTTAAAAGGGAGAAAATGACATCCTTTTTTGACTAAAGTTTATACAAATACAGATAGGTCAAAGCTGCTAAACTCAATTCTTTAAAATGTATATAGTCTTGGGGCGCCTGGGTGGCTCAGTGGGTTAAAGCCTCTGCCTTCGGCTCAGGTCATGATTCCAGGGTTCTGGGATCGAGCCCCACATCAGGCTCTTTGCTCAGCAGGGAGCCTGCTTCCTCCTCTCTCTCTGCCTGCCTCTCTGCCTACTTGTAATCTCTGTCTGTCAAATAAATAAAATCTTTAAAAATAAAAATAAAAAAAATAAAATGTATATAGTCTTATATAGTATATTATTCGCAACTGTACTAAAAGGCAAAATCTAGAATTATCAACTAATACTTGAAAAGTATTACAATTTACAAAGCCTTTATACATCGAATTTTAACTTAGCCTTACAAAGTGGCATAATATCGTTATAGTTATTTTTGAACACACGAGGAAACCAAGGCAAAAATATTAAGCAACTTGCTTACCGTCACAGGTGTACTAAGTGGCAAAACCAGAATTCAAATTTGGGTTTCCAGACTCTAAATATGGTGCCCTTTTTGTTTCTGCACTGCTTTCCATAAATTGTAGTTAATCCAATTTTCCCCTATATTAGCCTCAGGAAAAAACAAACTAACAGATTAATTTTCCTAGTGCTATTTAAGCCAAAATTAAAGCAAGCTTGCACTCCCTTAAGTGCATACACAGACAGTGAGTAGACCAACCAACACAGCTGCTGACAACAGACAGATGCCAACTTAAGGTTAACAGTTTTCCCTTGTATAAATAAATCTACACATAGAGAAACATGTTTGGCTGAGTATAATTCAATTTGTAAAATTTCCAAAGCAAACAAACATTATAACTATCAGAATTGTTTTCCCTTGAAATAGAACTCCTGTGGAGATAACAACTGAGAAAACCTTAAAACATCTTTAAAACAAACTCTACTCTCTTCTTTAAAAAAAAATACACATACATACCCCCAAATAAGTATTTCTTTCCATTTCTCCCTCCTACCCACTAATCCCTCAACTGCTTCTGACAATGAAAAAATAAAAAAATTAGCAATGTTTTTTGAAGTTGGCAATTCATAACTCTTCCAAAGCCATCCACTATCTTTATAAAATTATCTTTAATGTTATTATAGTTTCTGTGATTTGATTTTAGTTGCCTTAACAAACATAATTTTATTTTAGCAATGTCTGCACATATCTGTCTTCCTCTATAATCCCTCAAGAGCAAGGGACCATATCTTATTCATTATTCTGTTATCCACTGGACTTATTATAGGGTAGTCATTTAATAAGCATTTGTTGTCCTCAAATCAATAAATGCAGTAGAAATAAGTAGATACAAGACTAACAGTTAGCAAACATTTATTTATAAATGAATGCATATATTTTACTTCTATGAAATCAGGATTCACCTTTTTTTTTTAAAGATTTAATTTATTTATTTGAGAGAGAGAGCACAGAAGGAGGGGGAGAGGGAGAAGCAGTCTCCCTGCTGAGCAGAGAGCCCAATGTGGGGCTCGATTCCAGGACCCTGAGATCATGACCTGAGCGGAAGGCAAACACTTAACTGCCTGAGACACACAGGCTCCCTGAGGATTCACCTTTAAATTATATTTGGCAATATGTTTTTTTTTTTCATTGTGGGACATAAAGTAATGCTGTGCCTTATAATCTTTGGCATCTTGGATTCAATGAATAAAGTCTTTATAAAATATATACATTAAGAACATTCTTTTCGGGGTGCCTGGGTGGCTCAGTGGGTTAAGCCTCTGCCTTCAGCTCAGGTCATGATCTCAGGGTCCTGGGATCGAGAGAGCCCTGCATTGGACTCTCTGCTCAGCAAGAAGTCTGCTTCCCCCCTCTCTGCCTGCATCTCTGCTTACCTGTGATCTCTTTCTGTGTTAAATAAATAAATAAAATCTTAAAAAAAAAAAAAAGGAACATTCTTTTCATGCAATTGAGTAAGTAAATGCAAAGTGCTGATCATGGATCTCTAAATTACATAAAGATGTAAGGGGGTGTGCCTTACAGGTGTCTCCCCTGCTCTACCAAATCAATGAGTTAGGAAAAAAAAAATATCAGTGGGTTAGGTCTTCGAGAGCCAGAACTTTATTTTATTCATCTTTGTACTTCTAGTATGTGCTCTCTAGGGGCACAATAAAGATGAGCTAAATGAATAAAAACATCTGGTCTGGAGAAAAGAATGACTGGGGGAAATGGAATGATCAATGCTGTAAAGGGAAAAAAAAAAAACAAATTATAAAGACAACTAGGCTTAAAGAAACAAAAAGAAACATACTTACTTTAATATTTAAAGTATTGATGATCTACCATTCACTAAGGATTCATAATATTAAACAGTATTTACCAAAATACTAGCTTCATAGGATATTAATCAAAGTTACTCCCTTAATTAAATAAATTTCCAGCAAATAAACTTGTTGAAATGGGTAAGACAAAATTAACCAACTTCTTCACCTGCAAGGTTTTAAAAAAAAATTCTTTAATATTAATCCAGATTTTAATTTTTAATATTCCACTTTATTATCTTTAACATTCTACTATCATTGTGAATTTCCAAAAGAGGTATAAAGCATGCATTTCCCAAACTTATTTGCAACAGAAACCTTTTTGGGGTATCCTCTTGAGAAACGAGCATTCCACAGAACAGACTTTAGATAATATCTATATACAGAATCTTCCAAGTAGCTCTACACAGAAGACAACTATCAAAATATTACGATACGTAACTGGTAACATGAAATAACAAGTGTTAACAGAAAAAACAAATAGCAAATTGTCCAAAACATCCTGTTGCATATACAGAAATTCCTATTTCCAGAATAGGAGGGTAAAGGAAGAAAAAGAAACCTCCTTCTTAAAAAAGTTAAAAATTATAATGATCTTATATTTAAGCTCACTTGATTTAGTAAATAACCACTCTGGTATATCTAATTAAATGGCACCAAAAAACTGTAGTATACTTTCAAAAGTACCTGACAGATCATAATGTAGCCAAATTATTGGGACAATACTACATTATCTCATTAAATCAACTCATGAAACAAGGAGGGTTTATAACAAAGAGTACAATCGAGCAACAGATTTCAAACAATTGATGTGAAAGTACTTTGGAGCAAGAAGTAGAATTTGTCTCATATATTCTAAATGAATAGAGTCTAAAAAAAAGAATATATCACAATAAGATCTCACAGCCATCATCTGTCCCCTTTTGAATAGAGGAATATAAGGAAATATAATTAGGTTCAAACAAAATGAGAAAAATGAGGAACATTAAATTCTTAGCCTTTATACACCCTGGGGCCAGAGATTCCTCCCTCTACTACTACTTACTGGTGGGCATTATATTTGGATTCACCAGTGCAGTGGTGATAATACTAGTTCAAACTAGTTCTGTGACCTTATCCTAATTAGTACCTAAACCCCCTCCCAACTTTATTTAAAAAATAAAAGGGTTGATTTAAGTTATCTCGAAGTTTTCATCCATTTTTAAAATTCTACTAAGAGAGAGGCAAATTTACTTGCATGTTGAACTTTTTTTTTAAACTTCTATTGAAGCCATATTTTTGAGCTCTAAAACAATTAAAATTTTGTCTTTGCAGTGAATACCCCTATAAATACCTTGGTAATCTTATCTAGACAACCATTAAGATTTTAAACATTTGAAGAATACATAGTTTTAATTATTTCAACAAGTATTTGTTTACAACACCCTCCTTCAGAAAGACTTTTAAATGACTTATAAAATTACATACAAAAAAGGAAGGTAAGGGCACCTGGGTGACTCAATCCTTAAGCGTCAGCCTTCAGCTCAAGTCATGATCCCAGGGTTCTGGGATGGAGCCCCACATCGGGCTCCCTGCTAGGTGGGAAGCCTGCTTCCTCTTCTCTCTCTCTCTGCCTACTTGTGATCTCTGTCTGTCAAATAAATAAATAAAATCTTAAAAAAAAAAAGAAAAAAAGGTAGGTAAAATAAAATACGAAAAATTCTGACAAAATGTTGAATTACTATGAAAGAGAAAAGTTCACCTCCAATCTAAATACAGAAATACCGGATAATATGTGACATTTGCAAGTAAACAGCCAAGCTCAAATGCAAGAAAAAGAACTGGTTAAGTGTCAAAAACAGAACAGTTAAGCCATACTGGTGAAAGGGTGTTAGGTTTTTAAAAATGTTTAAAATGACTTCTAAAATCAGACTTATTAAATGTATAAGTCTAATGTATTAAATTGACAAATGCTGCTTAATTACTTAGAAAGATGTTACTTATTGGAAATGAAGATCTGCCTTGATAGTTGTTTAAAGTATTTGAGAAAATATGATAGGCTAAATAGAAAAATGCAGTTTGAAATACCTAGGGTACCTAAATTTATAAGTGCTATTCATGTTTAAGGAAGACTTAATCTACTAGGTTTACCAGTTAACTAAGCATTAATCAAAGAAAAAGCCAAAGTCCTAATTCCAGGCAAAGACTACTAGATCTAAAATATGATCTCGTAAAATTTTTAAGTTAAATTCAAATGCTTAGGAAAAACATTTTGAAAATTGCAACTTTAATAAACTTTCATAAATTTAAGAAATAAATTAATAAAACGTTTTAAAATTACAACTAGTTAAAACAAACTAAAAGTACTACTTTTCAAGACCAAATGTGTACCTCAGATACTAAAAACAACACTTTGACAAGGATTCCCACTATTAGTGGTAGTATTCAACATACAGCTGGAGAGTACACCAAAGGATAAATAAAACAGGAAAAGAAACCAAGATGGATAAGGATTCAAAAGGGAAAAAAAAATTGTTCTTTGTAGGCAATACGATTATTTACATAGAAAAGTCAAGAGAATTTGGATATGCCTGGTTGCCTGGTTCAGTGGTAGAGCATAAGACTCTCCAACTCAGGGTCATGAGTTCAAGCCCCACACTGGGTGTACAGCTTACTTTGATCATCATCATCATCATCATCATCATCACCATCATCTGGATAATCTATGTGGAAACTGTAATTTTAATATATATATATAATACATATATTTTTTTTTCAGACAATAGTAAAAAATCATAAGAATCATAGGGATAAAGCCAAATAAAATTTGTAAAATCTTTGTGAACAAGATTTGTTAAAAGAAGGGACTGTTCTTCTAACTATTAAGATTTATTATAGGGGCGCCTGAGTGGCTCAGTTGTTAAGCATCTGCCTTCGGCTCAGGTCGTAATCCCAGGGTCCTAGAATCAAGCCCCACATCAGGCTCCCTGATCAGTGGGAGGCCTGCTTCTCCCTCTCCCACTCCTCCTGCCTGTGTTCCCTCTCTCGCTATCTCTTTCTCTGTCAAATAAATAAAATCTTTTTAAAAAAAAGATTCATTATAGAGTGTTAGTAATTAAAATAGTGGTATTGGCACAAGGTGAGAAAAAGAGACCAATGGAACAAAACAGAGTCCAGAAATAGACTCTGGGAATTTGGTATATGAAAATGAGGGCATTTTCTTAGGAAAAGGATTACTATTCACAATTTGTGCCAGGATAACACACTATCCATACTGTAAAAAGTAACCGTCTATCTTTATTCCATGACAAACACAAAAATAAATTCCAGCTAGACTCAATGCCTAAATGTAAACAACAATCTTTAACTGTTCTTGAAGAAAATATAGAATATGTTTCAGACTTTGGGTATGAAAGACTTCATAATAAACAAGACAACTTACAAACAGGAAAAGTGATAACAACTAAACTAAAATTAAAACTCCATGCAACCGAAGATACCACTGACAAAGTTTTAAAAAGCAACACATGTAACATATAAAAGATTAGTACTGAAATTACCAAAACTCCTACAAATTTATAAGAAAAAGCTCAATAAAGGGACAAAAGATATGAAGAGTAGTTAACAGATGAGAAAATATGGATATTCAAAAGCCAAAAAGATACTCAACTTCGGGAAATGCCATGCAATCTGGAAAATGGAAATTAAAACAATGAAAAATTATTTCACACCCATCAGACAAAAACTTAGAAAAAAGTCACTATTTGGCAAGGATGTGGGGAGATGGAAATTTCCATGAATGACTGGTGGGAGTTTAACTGGCAGAAAATTTTGGAAGACAATTTAAAAATTGTGATGCTGTATATACCCTATTACTCAGCAACCCTACTTCTTAGTATTTATGAATGAAGCCTAGAAAAAAATGTAGGTATATACAGTGATGTTCATTGTAGCCTTGCTTGCAATAGGAAAAAAGGAAAAAAAAACGTAACTATATATTAACAAGGGAATGGAGATAAATTGTATCACATTCATATAATGAAACATCATGTGGCAACTGAATAAAAAATTAGATTCACATTTAGTAACATGGATAAACTTTAAAAATATATTGTTCAGTGAAAAAAGCAAGTTATAGAATGACAGTATTATAAGTTGTCTTTTATATAAAATCTTTTTAAAACATGAAGACAATATATTGTAGTACTAAGGACACTTCTATATACATGTAATTTTTTATTCCATCAAAAAAAATGAAGGAAAATGTTAATATTTGAAAAGTTACAAAACAGTGTTTACTAACTTACTCTTTTGTCCTTTTGTTTGAAATATTTAGTATTTTTAAATGACACAAAATTTTAAAATCTTACCTAGATATGTATATACTCACATAAAATATGTGGGTATGAAACAGTAGAAAAAGAGTAGAAAAACAAGAATGAAGCCAGAAATGAGATCGGTTTCCAAAATTTATGTCATAAATTGTACATACATATTAAGAGCTAGCTCACAAATCTTTCAGTAAGGGCAAAATAAATACATATTAAACAATTTTATTTTTAAAAAATATATTAAAATAGCCAGAATATTGGAAACTTAGGACATTCAAGGCACATCAGAGTAACTTGGGAGACACCAAAGGCAGAAGAACTGGAAAAAAATTAAAGAGTGAATTTTTTTTTTAAAAGATTTTATTTATTTATTTTGACAGAGAGAGATCACAAGTAGGCAGAGAGCCAGGCAGAGAGAGGAAGAGAAGCAGGCTCCCCGCTGAGCAGAGCGCCTGATGTGGGGCTTGATCCCAGGACCCTTAGACTATGACCTGAACTGAAGGCAGAGGATTTAACCCACTGAGCCACTGAGGCACCCCTAAAGAGTGAATTTGATATACGTTTTCATTCATTTACTGCAGAAAGAAAATAACACACATGAAAGAAAACTACTATATTCTAAGACTAGTATATATGAGAAAATAAGCTTTTTAAAGGCTGAGAAGAATAGAATTCAAACTGATCTTGCTGGAAAGAATTCAAATCAATTTTGCTAGGGACATCTTAAAAATAAAATCTAAAGATTCAAATTGAAAAGCTTCTGGGATTCACCTGGGCAACACACACACTTACATATATACATCGAAGGTACACACATAACACTTGGTTGCTGTGCTACTTTCTAACAAATCAAAATAAGAAAAACTAGGTAAGCAGTTGGAGGCAAAACTTGAATATTACAAGTTTTTTTCAAGAAAAAAATGGGTAACTGTGTATGGTGACAGATGTTAACTAGACTTAATTGTGGCGATCATTTCACAATATATACAAAAATCAAATCATTATGTTGTACACCTGAAACTAATACAATGTTATATATCAACTATACCTCAATAAAAAAAGAAAAAAGTCTTCGAATAAATCACCTGAGAAAGTAACCACAGGCCTTCCTTTACTTATTATCTAGAGGTTTTATTTTAGATATTCATAAGGAATATATGTATCTTTTTCAACTACGAAATTAATTTCTGAAAAAGAAAATCAGACCTTTCACTGCTGAGACTCTCCTTCTCCATCCCTTTCACTTTATTTCCTTTTCTTTTCTTTTGTTCCATGAAGTGGAAGTGATTTTGTAATAGTACTGCACAACAGCAATCATAAATTACTATCTAATTTAATTACTTTTATCACCTTTTACAAATCGAAACCAGGAGGAGATAATGAACAAAAAGTTTAAGAAATTTTATTAATCTCCTAGGTAATAGTACACACTTTCCATAAACTCATAGTATCATGTTTTTCAAAAAAAAAATATTTATTTATTTGAAAGGGAGAGAGAGCATGAGCAGGGGAGAGGCAGAGAGAGAAAGGGACAAGCAGACTCCCCATGGAGTGGGAAGTTCACGCGGGGCTCGATCCTAGGACCCCAATATCATGACCTGAGTAGAAGTCAGACCCTCAACCCTCTGAGCCATCCCTCCGAGGCGCCCCTCATGTTGGACTTCTGATTAAATACGCAACTCAAGAAACATGGATGATAACACAGTGAGAACTAATATGTACTTCTTATGTTTGATGGGATCACTATAAATGCAGGTTAAGAAGGTCAACAATTTTATCACCAATCCCTCATGGCAGCCTACCCCTAAAATCATAATGTGCAATGCAATAATCTTGCTTTAATATAAAACAATAAAATTCCACTGTCATCTATTACTCAAAAAAGAAAAAGAGAAGAAAAAACCAAGGAAACATTCGGAGATAAAATTGCTTGTGATACTAAATAGTAGATAATTAACATAATTTCTTTTAAAAACAAATTGAAGTCAGTCATCACATAAGGAAATATTGAAGGTTCAGATGGCTTCAGCATGGCATAGAAAGGTGAAAGTAGGGGAGAAACCATCGATGGGCTTTTGCAAACCTTTATCACTAGGCAGAAAAGTAGCAAAGAAATGGCAATGTAGACAAATATCAGGGGATCTACTCCTAATGGTAAGAAGTCTCCCCAACAAATAATTTACATGTGTAACACTCATCCAAATGCACATGTTAGCAACAGATAACAGTAAAGCAGCACTGAAATGGAACTGTTAGTACAGTCTCCTGATATGTCCAGATAAAGCTCTCCTTGGCCCATCTTTGGGTTGACGTCAAGCCTCTCTCCCAAGGGATATTTTTGAAAACAATGCTTAAATGGTTGAAGTATTCAGTATACTCTTTTTTAAAGTTTTTTTTTAACCTGCTAACATTATTGATCAAAATAATTAATAATTTCAGAGCCAGCAGAAACTTCATTAATGAAAATATAAGTAAATCTAGGCACAGACATTACTACACTTTTCACACAAAATTAACTCAAAATGGAGCATAAACCTATGTGTAAAACACAAAACAGTAAAACATCCAGAAGATAACACAGGAGAAAATCTGGGTGACCTTGGTTTCAACAATGACTTTTCACATACAACACCAAAAAACATAACCCATGAAAGAAAAACTGAGAAGTTTGCCTTCATTAAAACTTAAAAGTGCTTTGTAAAAGACACCATCAAGAGTATAAAAAGACAAGCCACAGACTGGGAAATATCTGCAAAACAAATATCTGTTTTCATCATACCTGATAAAGAACTTGTGCCTTTTTAAAATGGGCAAAAGATGTGAACAGATGCCTCACCAAAAGAAGATAAATACAGGTAGGAAATAAGCATGTGAAAAAATGATCAATACTGTTTTAGGGAATTGCAAATTAAAATGAGATATCATCATTTACCCACAAGAAGGGCTAAAATCCAAAACACTGACAACACCAAAGGTGTAAGGATGTGGAGCAACAGGAACAGGAATTCGTTGCTGATGGAAATGCAAAATGGTATGGATACTTCGGAAGACAGCTGGGAATTTATTACAAAGCTAAACATAAGATTACCCAACAATCCAGCAATCATGCTACCAGTTATTTATTTAAATGAGTTGAATTTTATGTCCACAAAAAACCTGAATATAAATGTATTTTATAGCAGCTTTCTGTATAATACCGAACATACAACATTCTGGAAAAGGTCAAATTACAAGACAGTAAAAAAAAAACAGGGGCGCCTGGGTGGCTCAGTGGGTTAAAGCCTCTGCCTTCGGCTCGGGTCATGGTCCCAGGGTTCTGGGATCGAGCCCCGCATCGGGCTCTCTGTTTGGCGGGGAGCCTGCTTCCTACTCTCTCTCTCTCTCTCTCTGCCTGCCTTTCTGCCTACTTGTGATCTCTGTCGGTGAAATAAATAAATAAAATATTAAAAAAAAAAAAAAAAACAACAACCAGTGGTTGCCAGGGGTTCAAGGAGAGGGAAAAAGGCATAAAAAGATGGAACACGGGTAATTTTCAGGGGTATGAAACTATTCTATATGATCCTGCAATGGTGGGTACACGACATTATGCATTTGTCAAAACCCAAAGAATGGAAAACAGGAGAATGAACCCTAACGCAAATTATGGGCTTTAGTTGGAAAAAAAATTTTACTTTAACTGCCCTCAGTTCACAGATGAAGACTCTGAGACCCAGAAAGATCGACAGACTTGCCCAAAGTTACACAGAAAATTAAGGGCCTCAGCTATAGTCTGTTATTATGAATAAAGGTCCAAGAGAGGGATGTTTGTTGATTTAATTCAGCCCTGTTAATACTTGAGTTGGGCTACCATTAAAGACCTTTGAGGCTTTCTGACCATGTGAGATATTAAACACAATAAGGGTACAAAGAATAAAGAATTGAGCTTAAGTTTTGATTATTCCATTTTCAATACAAGTATGAGTAAAAGGCTAAGAAACTAGAGCTGTGGGCATGGCACCTCAAGAAGGCAGAAAGCAGGGCGCCTGGGTGGCTCAGTGGGTTAAGCCGCTGCCTTCGGCTCAGGTCATGATCTCAGGATCCTGGGATCGAGTCCCACATCGGGCTCTCTGCTCAGCAGGGAGCCTGCTTCCTCCTCTTTCTCTCTGCCTGCCTCTCTGCCTACTTGTGATCTCTCTCTGTCAAATAAATAAATAAAATCTTTAAAAAAAAAAGAAGGCAGAAAGCATGGGTGAGCCTGGTGGGATTGAGGAGGGCACGTACTGCATGGAGCACTGGGTGTGGTGCATAAAAAATGAATCTTGGAACACTGAAAAAAATAAAATTAAAAAAAAAAAAAAGAAGAAGAAGGCAGAAAGCCCTTCTTTGGGGAAGGCAGAATAATGAACACTTGGGCTCTAACTTGGTATTTATGCTCCATTGTTTGTTACCCGCCCCCCCCACCCAAATCTGTCATCAGAAAAAAGCTACTGCTTTTTTTTCTGAATACCCGCCTTTTGGGGGGAAGGCATAGAGCACTGTAAAGAAGAACATGAGTTTTGTCAGGAGACAGACAGGCAAGGTTTCCACTTCCAACTCTGCCATTTACTGGTTTAGGTGTTTTGAGGCAAGTTATCTAAACTCTCTGGGCCTCCGCTTGCTTATCTGTGAAAATGGGGATAATAATATCTACTTCATAGAGTTACTGGAAAGAAAATCCATATAAATCACCTGGCATAATACAGGCACAGAGTAAACACACTGAATATTAACTACCGATAACAGCAATTATAACCATTAGATTTTACATATGTGTGAATGTGTATTAAGCATGTCTTAAAAGTTTTTAGGATTAGATAGGACATAGGAAAACAAATATACAAACAGAAGAAATGGTGCCACATACTTAAATGCATTATATACATTATTTTATGGAGTTTTCTTAACGAGGCTATGAAGTAGAGAGTCAGCCAGTGGGTCAAGGATTTAAGGAGCATCTACCATGTGTAAATCACTGTTTGAGACACTGAAAGTACAGTAGTAAACAAGACAGGGTCCTTCACAGAGAATACAAAATAAAACAGATAAATATGTTCAAGTGGATAATTGAATTGCTATGATGAAGATTAAAAAGGGTATTAGGTGATCTGCTTTAGCTAGCATGGTCAGGGAAAACATCTCTGAAGATACAGTTTTTGAGATAAGTCTAAACCATTGAGGAAGGCAGTCATTTGAAAATCTTAGGTAAGAGCATTCTGAGTAGAGAAAACGGCATATGCAAGGATCTTAAATTTGGTATATTCAAAGATCGGAAATGGGTAACAACATGTTCTGTCTTTTATAGATAAAGAAAATGGGGCTTTAGAAAGATTAGCAATATGAATAAGGTAAATGGCAGCGGCAAGAATTTAAATGTCTAGCTTCAAGTCAATGGTCTCATGGAATTATGCTGCTTCTCCCCAAAGTTAGCAAAACATCTCAATCTGTTCTCAGCTATGGAAAAATTCTACTTCCCAATCTTCTGAATGTACTTATGAAAATTTACCAACAGAAAGCAGTTCTTCTAAATTCAAAAACATCTGTTTACTTTATTTGTTGTAAAAATATAAGGCAGACAATGGGGCACCTAGGTGGCTCAGTCGTTGGCTCAGGTCATGATCCCAGGGTCCTGGGATGGAGACCCACATTGGGCTCCCTGCTCTGTGGGAAGTCTGCTTCTCCCTCTCCCACTCCCCCTGCTTATGTTACCTCTCTCACAGATAAAATCTTAGAAAAAAAAAAAAAGCAGACAATATGAAACTAAGACTCTAAATTAAACAGTGTAAAACTGTGTCATATTAAATAAAATTTTATGTATTAATTATATTTCCCTGAATAATACATTCTTTAAATGTTTCATATCATATAGATATATTGATGAAACATGGTGTTTTCAGCAATTTTTATAATAGAGCTGGACATGGAGGTCTTGCTAAGAAATAGAATCTTTTATGCTGCTATTTTATGAAAAAAATAATTGCTGTATTTTTACTTTTTATAACTTTTCCCAATTAAGAAGCTTAAAACACAAAATATTAAAAATAAATTTTAAATTTGGAAAAAAAATGAAATATAATTCAAGGATCTCGTTAAACGGTGGCTCAGTGGGTTAAGCCGCTGCCTTCGGCTCAGGTCATGATCTCAGGGTCTGGGATCGAGGCCCACGTCGGGCTCTCTGCTCAGCAGGGAGCCTGCTTCCTCCTCCCTCTGCCTGCCTCTCTGCCTGCTTGTGATCTCTCTCTGTCAAATAAATAAATAAAATCTTTAAAAAAAAAAAATTTTAGAGAATGCTGACAATAGTAAGATTATACAAAATAACGCTCTTTAGTTCATCTACAAAGCACTTTTATAAACATTTCATACTGAGTGACAAATATTACTTTACATAAAGATGCTTATTTATTTGAGAGAGAGAGCAAGCATGGTGGAGGGTGGGAGACAGATGGGGCAGAGGGTCAGGAAAGAGAGAATCTTAAGCAGCCTCCATACCCAGTGTGGAGTTCGATGCAGGGCTTGATCTCATGACCCTGAGATCATGACTTGAGCTGAAATCAAGAGTTGGATGCTCACCTGACTGAACCACCCAGGCACCCCCAAAGATGACTATTTTATTTTTTTAAAGATTTATTTATTTATTTGACAGACAGAGATCACAAGAAGGCAGAGAAGCAGGCAAAGAGAGAGAGAGGGGGAAGCAGGCTCCCTGCCAAGCACAGAGTCCGATGCGGGGCTCGATCCCAGGAGCCTGGGATCATGACCCGAGCTGAAAGCAGAGGCTTTAACCCACTGAGCCACCCAGACGCCCCAAAGATGACTATTTTAAAAGATACAATATCTTGAGTACCAATATATGCCAGATGCAAATCGAAACATTTTATATACATTACCTCATTAAATCTACACAATAGTCATTGGGAAGTAGGTAATTATCCTCCTTGTACACATAAGAAAGCTAAGGCTATCTCATGTCTGACATCCATGATTAGGGAGGTTAAATAATTGGCCAAATTCATACACCTAGCAAAACGCAGACTTGGGATTCAAATCCAAGATTATGGGGTTCTGAGGTCCATGTTCTCCTCACTATTTGAATATATAGCTATACTTCTCAACAAGTTAAGATTTCATGTGCAAAAGTTGTTCCAAAGCAGTACTAGGTACTGTTCATTTGCATGACTTTTAAGTCCTTCAAACAAGATATTAACACGTGCAAACCTGGACTTAGTATCTTCCCATCCCAAGACTGGCATTTCTAGTATATTCCCTACTCTGATTAATGGAAGGAGTTAAGTCTTCACCATCCGGAGAGCAGTCAACCCAGGACTTTTTTTTTAACTCCCATATCCAAATAGTCATTAAATTCTATTGATTCTACCTCCTAAACATCATCCTTTCTTCATTATCTCTCATATAAACCTTCAGCTACTACTCTCTTTGGCTCACTGCTCAGCCAAGCTTCTTCAAAGAGTGGGCTATATTCTACATAAACTTTATGCTTTTTTTTTCTTTTAAAGATTTTATTTCTTTATTGGACAGATAGAGATCACAAGTAGGCAGAGAGGCAGGCATAGAGGGGGAAGCAGGCTCCCCGCTGAGCAGAGAGCCCAATGTGGGGCTTGATATCAGGACCTTAAGATCATGACCTGAGCTGAAGGCAGAGGCTTAGCCCACTGAGCCACCCAGGCGCCCCTAGACTTTATGCTTCTTAAGGGCAAATCTGAACAGGAGTTTTTTAAGTATGCTGCTATATACTTATTGCCAATCAGAGTTGCCTGTAGTAGGTTTTCAATAAATGCTGAATAAATGAATGCAAATGTCTGGCTTCCATCCTTCCATCCCCCTGTGAGTGCATTGAAAAAGGTCACTGATGAATTTCTGGTATCAAAACTGCACTGTCTTCTATGGTAAATAAAACCTAGATCTTCTGAGGTTGACAATGAAAGAAAAATCTCGGGCGCCTGGGTGTCTCAGTGGATTAAGCCGCTGCCTTCGGCTCAGGTCATGATCTCAGGGTCCTGGGATCGAGTCCCGCATCGGGCTCTCTGCTCAGCGGGGAGCCTGCTTCCCTCTCTCTCTCTCTCTGCCTGCCTCTCTGCCTACTTGTGATCTCTCTCTGTCAAATAAATAAATAAAATCTTTAAAAAAAAAAAAAAACAAAACTGGCATCCTGATAAATCCATCAGTCACTCACACATACACTGTCACACACACACAATCTCCACATCTTACAAACTCTCATAAACTTAGCAAGATTGTTTCTAAACTCACAAGATTTAGGAGTACTGGTTTTTTTTTTTTTTTATGGTAAATTCATCAATGAATTTCATAATAAAGGCCTCTTAGGGACCAGCCAGTCAACTTTTTCCTTGATTAAAGCACTCTTCATTTAAGGCAACAACTCCTTGGGGCACCTGGGTGGCTCAGTCCGTTTAAGACTCTGTGTCTCAGGCTCCCTGCTCCGCGATGGGGAGTCTGCCCCTCCCCCAGGACCTGTGCACACACGCGCTCTCTCTCTCAAATATATAAACAAAATCTTTTTTAAAAAAGAGGCAAATTTTCTGAAGTGTTTTCACTATAATAAAGTACCTGCTACCAATTGTCTTGTTTTTGTTAACTATATGTAAATATACAATACCTTTGAAAGTTCTGTGACATTGTATTTTTCTTCCATTTACCCATCAAATATGCACTAAGTTCATACTAGATGCCAAGCACTGTACTCAGAGCTGCAGAGGATGAGCAAAAATCAGCACAGCTGCTGCTCTTCTGTGCTTAAGCTTTAGAAGCAAACACACACTGGGGCACGTGGGTGGCTCAGTCTGTCAAGCATCAGATTCTTGATTTTGGTGCAGGTCATGATCTCATCAGGGTCATGAGATCAAGCCCCATGCTGGGCTCCACACTGGGTGTGGAGTCCACTTGGGATTCATTCTCTCTCTCTCTCCCCTCTACCCACCTTTGCCTCCCCCCACCCCGGCACGCTCTCTCTCTCTCAAGTAATAAATAAATTTTTAAAAAGAAGCAGGCACACTTTCATAAAATTATCACAGACTATTATAAAACTACATTTGTAGCTCATTAGCAAGTAGAGACATGGTAAAATAAGAGTATATTTTTATAGGGACATTTAATCAGATCAGGGAAACTAAGAAAGTGGTCTTTGAGCTAAGATCTATAGGAAGGAGAGTCAAAAACAGGCTAAAAAAGTCTGGACAGGAGCACTGGGTGTGGTGAAAAAATAATGAATACTGTTTTTCTGAAAATAAATAAATTGGAAAAAAAAAAAGTCTGGACAAAGAAAACAGTACAAAGGTACTACATCTGTACTCACTGTCTCCAGTTCTTCTCCCATTCTCTCTTAAATAAAATGACCATCTGACTTTTATACTCTTAACCAAAACTGCTCTCAAGATCCTCTATGACCTCCATATTACTAAATACAGCAGTCAGTTATCAATTCTTTTTTTTTTTTTTTTAAAGATTTTATTTATTTATTTGACAGACAGAGATCACAAGTAGGCAAGGAAGGCAGGTGACAGAGAGAGAGGAGGAAGCAGGCTCCCCGATGAGCAGGGAGCCCGATGCGGAGCTCGATCCCAGGACCCTGGAATCATGACCTGAGCTGAAGGCAGAGGCTTAACCCACTGAGCCACCGAGGCGCCCCCAGTTATCAATTCTTACCTCACTTGGTCCAGAGCGGCACTTCATGTACTGAGAACTCCTTCCTCTTTAACCACTTTCACTTGGTTTTTAGGATACCACACTCTGTGGGTTTTCCTCTACGTTCACCGGCTGCTCCTGCATAGTCCCCCTTGCGGATGACCCCAGATCAACCAAACACTAAGGAGTGCCTCTTTTTATGATATCAACTACTCTCCGGCTTTAACTGCTATTAAAGCACTACTATGAAATCCAATTATTCTATCTACAGCCAGGTCTTTCAGCTCATCTCTATACTCACTTACCCATCTTGCCAATTCCACACTTCTACTTGAATATCTTAGAGACATCTCAAACTTTACATGGCCAAACAAAACTCTTGATTTCCACCTCCTTACCTCCATACACAAATCTGGAGACTTTCCCACAACATTAAATTCCTTACGTCCTGTTGTTCAGTCTAAAAACTTTGGAGTCATCTTTGACTCCTATACTCTCATACCTCATATCCAATCTATCAGTAATACTTGTTGTCTAAACTATCCTAATAGATCCAGACTGTGGGCCTCTTCCCGCTGCCTCCACTGTTAGCAGCCTGGTCCAAGCTACCACTATCATCTCTAACCTGGAGTATTACTTTAGCTTCCTTACTAGTGTCTCTGCTTCTACACTTGCTTCCCCCTGGTCTATGCTCAACACAATTTCAAAGAAGTAATCATTTTAAAAAGCGCATAATGCAACTGATCTGCTGGAAGCCCTCCAATGGCTTCCTCCTTCAATAAAAAGGTCAAAGTCCTTTCAATCACCTATGTGATGACCTTCCTCTGTCCTCATGTTCTTCTCCTCCCTTGCACTCACTGTGCTTGAGCCACATTGCTATTTCTTTGCTCCTGCCCACCGGCCTTCGTACGAGCCATTCTCTTGACAAGAATGTTCCTCCTCCAAGTATCTGCACAGTTTATTCCTCCTCCTACTTCAGGTCCCCTCAAATGTCCCCTTCTCTGACCACCTTATTTAAGAGTGAACCTTGCCCCCCCCAAACTGGCACTTCCTAGTCCCCTTCCTGGTTGGCTCTTTTTTTCTCTCCACCACATTTGCCTTCATTTACCACATATATTACATACTTATTGTTGATCTCCCCTTAATAGATGCAAGCTCTTATGAGAGTAGAGACTTTTGAACAGTTGACCTTTGAACACTGTGGGGGTTAGGAATGCCAACTCCCCACCAGGAAGTAAAAAATCCCACAACTTTTAATCCAAGTAACTTTTGATGCCTCCGCTAAACTTAACTACTAAAAGCCTACTGTTGACCAGAAGCCTTATGGGTAATATACATGATTGATTAACACATATTCTGTATTTATACTATATACTGTATACTTAAAATAAGGTAAGCTACAGAAAATGCTATTACGAATGCCATAAGAAAAACAGATTTACACTACTGTACTGTATTTATTAAAAAAAAAAAAAGAACATGTAAGTGGACCTCTACTGTTCAAACCCATGATGTTCAAGTGTCAATGTATATTGTGCTCAATGATGTGTGATTTTCCCATTACATAGCAGATACTTAAAAGATGTTTGTTGAGTGTGTATATGGATGAAGGGAATATGAGAACCAGTGACCGAAGAAAGATCTGTATGGCTGAAGCAGAGATAGATGTAGAGTAGTAGGTATAATATTAGGTGAGGCTGGAGAGGTGGAAAGGGACAAAATGATATTAGGTGAGGCTGGAGAGGTGGAAAGGGACAAAATGATATTATGCTTTACAAATAAGTTTTGCCTAAGAATAGTGAGATAGCAATCAATGATTTTAAGTGAAAAGTCTAGTCCAATTTGCATTTCAAAAAGATCATTGTGACTCCAGTGTGGAGAACCAATGGAGAAAGGCCAGAGTGAATTATCCCTATTGTAACGATCTAGGCAACACACAATGGCAGTTTGGAAAAGACTGTGCTTGTGCAGAGGATGGGAAAAGGATGGATTTGGAGGCTATCTGGGAGATGAGATTGAAAGGACTTGGTAATAATTGGCTATAGAGGCAGGAAGGACAGGAAGAAATCAATAATGTGTAGTTTTCAAATTTTCACAAGTAGATGGTAGGATCATTAACTGAAATAGGAAACACTGAAAAAGAATCAGACTCGTTAAAGATAACCATCCATTTGGTTTTAGGCATGTTGAACTTGAGAGGCTTCTGAGGTATCAAACAAGAAATATCAAGGAAATGGGTATATGAAAACTGGAAAGGTAAAGGAGGATAGAGCTATACATTTAAAAGTCACAGGTGGTAGTGAAACCATGGATTTGGAAGGGATCATATTCAACTATGTGATAAGGGGACAGAGATTTGAGAAACTACCCTACTCTTTGTGCATTGGCCAAAGGAGGACGAGCCCAAAAAAAGACAAAAAAAAGAATGTCGTTTTTATTTTTTGAAATCATATTCATAAGAAGTTCACATTAAAAAAAAAATCTGATTTAAATCAGTAGCAGAATTTAAACCAGTAGCATAGAATGTAAACCATACCCAAGGCTTTCCAAATTATACCAATTCATCGAAACTTATCTGTTCAAGGACAGGTCACTTTCAGAAACTATCTGGAAAATTCACAGTACTTGTCTCCTCACAGCTACAGAATACATCAGTAGATAAAAAGTCATCCTTCCCCAAATATGGGTGATTTGGCTTATTTTGGTTTCCTGAAAGTTTCATACCTCTCTCACTTCTAGGCTTCACCCTATGCTGTCCCTTTAGCCCTCACCCTATGCTGTCGCTTTAGCCCTCTTTCCCCAGGATGAAGATTTCCCTGGTGATCTTTCTAGCCAAGCCAGATAGCCAGATATCATATTGTACTAAAACTGTGCATTTAACCATTAGGTTATGTAACTAGATAGGGGCTGTCTTTGCCACTGTTGTGTACTCAGTACCTCACAGGGCTAAATTTTCATCTTTTTCATTTTTAAATTTATTTTATTTTTTAATAGTTTTTATTTAAGTAATTTCTATATCCAGCATGGGGGTGGAACTCACCCCCCCGGGGGATCAAAAGTTACTGCTCTTTGCACTGAGCCACCCAAGCGCCCCAGGGCTCAATTTTTAGAAAAAAATCTCTTCCGCAATGTGAAGAATTAAAATCGAATTTGGTTCTCAGTCCATTGACTACCTTGACTTTTCTCAAGAGGAATGACTTTTCAAAACCAAACAGTAGTTTTTAAACAAATGGATCTTCTAAACGTACTAAGTTTTGGAAATTTTTATAGGTCTTTTTTCATGCAGTATCCCTGCAAACATTCATTATCTAGGAATACTGGGGATTCTTTCCCCCTTAATCTCATACAAAATGGATTTGAAAACTCGCTTTCAAAGCCTTGCCTGGGATTTCATTCTACTGAGCGTATACAACACAGAACACCCCTATGAAATGGCAAACAAAAGTGCAATGCACAGGGATACCTAATCCCTCGTGAGCGAGTCCACCTCAAAGGGCTAAGCGGAAGCCGCAGCAAGACGCACCGGTTTCTACAGCATCCCTCTTTTTTTTTTTTTTTTTTTAAAGATTTTATTTATTCATTTGACAGACAGAGACCACAAGTAGGCAGAGAAGCAGGCAGATAGAGAGGAAGGGAAGCAGGCCCCCCGCAGAGCAGAGAGCCCGATGCGGGACTCGATCCCAGGACCCCGAGATCACGACCCGAGCTTGCCCGGCCTTTTGCTGCTCTCTAAGCCCCTTGGGGTCCCGATCATTCCTCGCGCCTTCATATGCCCTCGGCCTGGGGCACCCGGACTCTCCTTCCCAGGCAGATTACTGGACACTACCCCTGGACTAAGGAGGACAGCTCTAGATAGCTTGGTCTCCAAAATACGTGAGGAAATAGGAGAAGGAAAAAATCCTGTCAAAGAAAAATTGGCAGCCAAACCTACAGTGCTCACCGAATCGACGCTCTCAACCTCCATCCGCGCTAACCGTTGGCTCGAAGGCCCCTACAGGCGACGTCGCAGTGGCTCCTGGGGACTGTAGTTTCTATCGCCCACAGAACGCGTCTGTACATCAAAACTACATTTCCCAGAAGTCAATGCGAGGACGCCCTGCCTTCTTAAATCTCGGTTTTGGCGTAATAATGAGACTGTCACTATTTTCAGACTAATTTTAAATTTCGATTCAATTTCTTCCAGATGTGTGTTTACGCCCTCTTTCTTTGCCGTGCTTGTCTTGTCTGTAATGGTTTCAGTGTACTTCAACTCCTTACTTTTCTCTCCCCTTCTCCAACCGGGAGAATCCCAACGTCAGAGGACGAAAAACGCCACCGACGCAAAAATGCCCCTTAGGCGCATGCTCCCTGCTCGCATCACGCATGCGCAGCAGCCGGCAGCAGTTGGCGGCCGCTCGCGGACTTGGGGTCTGGAGGTAGCCGGCTGGAGGGCGGGGCTTTTTCCGATGGCTTTGCCTCCGCGGGTCGCGTCTGCTAGGGCGGGGAAGAGGGCGCTGGGGCAGGGGCGGCTCCTGGGTTATGCCGGGCGGAGAAAGGGGAGGGGCTGGGGGGTGAGGACCCCATCTCCCCTCCCTGCTCCCGCCCTCTGGGCCGAGCCCCACCGATGGGGCTGGGCGAAGGGGCGGGCTCTGCGCCTCCCGCCTGGCTTCTCCGCCAGCTCCGCGGCCCGGCCCCGCTTTTGGGGATTGTGGCCCAGCCCTGTGCCCGTCAGGTTTAGTGGGCGGTGGGCGAGGACGCAGGTATAGGAAAAGAAAAGGCGTCTGCTCGGGGATCGGGAATCTTGGGGCCAGAGACACTTTCCTCCAACGCTGCAGCCGGGACAGCGGCTGCCAGAGGCGGCCGCCACCAACGAGCGACTGGGTCTCCGGCCGCGGCAGCCAGTGAGCAAGGGTTTGGCGAGATTTCCCCACCAGCTCCCGGCGGCAGCTGAGGGGTAGGGAGGAGCTGCAGGGGGCGGGGACTGGTGCCGGAGGAGGGGCGGGGTGGGAATGCTCCTGAGAACCCGGTGGCTGCCCAGACAAAAAACCCCGAATGGCTGGAGCGCCTTCAACTGTTACCAGCCTTTTTGGGCAGAGCACGGATTTGACAGCTCCACAACGTGAGGATATCCGCTGACCCCGCGAGACGGAGGAGAGCACTTCCCCGGGACTGCCTGTGCAGCAAAGCCAGCGCTGTAGGGTTTCAACTTTCCAACTTTTTTTTAGTCTCTGACAAGAAGACTGCCCCTTCATGTAGGAGAGGGTGAGTTCTGTCTCGCAGATTGGTTGAAAGCAATTAATATAAAAGACACTTCTGGTTCCAGATGTCTCCCAGACATTTGTGTTTTCATGACGATTCGATTTCTCTGATTTTATTCTTACATTTTTTCTCGTTTTAAAAATACAAAGTGCTTTTGGGGACATGCTGAAAGGTAACTGAAGACGGCAAAGAAAAAAAAATCTCCAGTTGTCATGGCTGAAGGGGAGAATGAAGTGAGATGGGATGGACTGTGCAGTAGAGATTCAACTACTAGAGAGACAGCACTGGAAAACATTAAGCAAACCATTTTGAGAAAAACCGAGTATCTTCGTTCGGTGAAAGAGACACCTCTTCGTCCATCAGACGGGCTTTCAAATGCTGTTTCTTTGGATGGGTTGAATAAACTTCTTGCTCATCTGCTGATGCTTTCTAAGAGATGTCCCTTTAAAGATGTAAGAGAGAAAACGGAATTTATTTTGAAGAGCGTCCAGGTAAGAAAACCTTGTAATTACAACCGTCCATCTCCATCTAGTACAGTGCAGTTTTACCTGCAGTTATTCACGTTGTATTTGCTGCTAGGTGGTTTTGTGAACCCATTACAAATTCATTCTACAGCTTAAATTTAGAGTGGCTTGGAAGACGTTGAATCTGGAGCCGAAACTGTGCAAGTGGAACTAAAATAAAAGCAGTTTTCAAATATAAGTAAACAAGAATTGTCCTTCTAGAGAGTTTTAGCAGGAACTGTATTCCTCCCAGAAAAATATGAGAAAGTTACAGTTAATTGCAAGTAAAGACTTGCTTTTCCTTATATTCATTTTTACATATTATTAGGAAGAATAGCCAGTATACTTTTCACATTGTTACAAACAATATTCTGTGTGGAAAGTTTCTTCATTTAAAAGCCTCTCAAATGATAAAGGATATTAAATGTTTCTTCACTTGTTCAGGATAATTGGTGAACTGTTTTCTCATGTTCTTTGAAGCAAAACAAGAAATCAGGGTCTGTTCTCCAAAAACTTTTTTTTTTTAAATGAATTACATAAAATAATAAAAGCCTCTGTTACAAAGAAGCTAACATCTTCAAATTAAAAAGTTGAATCCAGGTTGAGTGAATGGTAGAAACATTCATGGTAAATTATTCAATTCGTTTTCTCTGTGTTTGCCTCAATTGTTTGATTTTTCTTTTTCACATACGTACCTACTTAAGTTTCAGTGTAACAGATGAAAAATATTAGTTTTCCTCCTGTTTTGTATTGTGATCAATTTCTCCTGTTTTATTGGAAGATTTATTAGAAGGGTTTTGTTTGGGCTTGTTTGTTTAGAGAAAGGTTGTTTTTAGATCCTAAGAATGGTCAGTAACACTATGCTGGTCAGTCTAAATTACTCAATCCATGTGTTGTTCCAATTCATTTATGAGAAGTTCTTAAAACTTATAGTTTACTTGGATACACACACATGGATATGTAAGCTAAGATTAATAGTTTTTCTATTTTGGTTAGTTTAAAGCAACAGAAAAATAATCACGTCCATAAAATGAAGACTCTTTTCAAGATCTTGGGATATTTCTTCTCATAAACAGTTTGGACAATTCATTTATCCAGAGTTATCAGAGAGGAATTTTCTAGATACCTGAAGTTTACCCTTTAAAGCCTTGAAAGTTATTTCTCTCTTTCTTAGACTGCAGTGTCTAGAACAGCCATTTTTTCCCACAATGGGATCATCATTATACACATCAAGTACTATTGTTTAGCTGAGGGTGGAGTATATGGGACCACATGGTCCATATTTTTGGAATTTTTGTGTTTAGTTTTTAATAGTTTTTGTTTCTCCTCTTACTGTCAGTATACTTCACTTTGTTCTCTTCCTGAATCTTTAATTTTGCTGCTTATTTATATTCAAATGGGAAAGCAGATAACCAATTTAGTTAAGAATTGTATTGAAAACAGAAGTAATTAGGCTCTGGGGAGTGCAGGGTCGAAGGACTGTGATATATTGGTAAGTAAATGGGTACTAGAGTCAGACCTGGGCTCAAATTCTCCTCCCCTATTAACATCCCTTGTAAACTTGGACAAGTTAAGTTACTTGATCTCTCTGAGTTTGGATTCCGACATCTATGAAATGGGGATAATAACATAGAGCTGTTGTGAGAATTAAAGATATAAAGTACCCCAGTATAAAATGAATGCTTCTCCCCTTTTTCATAAGTGAAAGACCTGGACTTTATGATATGTATTTTAGGATTCATTCATCCTGGAAAAAAATTAAAGAGTCTCCTCCACTCTTAAGGTTTTCCATAGATTTATACTCTTCTTGCATCTCTGCATCTACTGCACTTAATTCTTGCTACTTTGTAGCAGGCACTCTACTTATATTGTGCTGTCGTCACAGGTTTATGTCTGTCCCCTCAGGAGGGCTGTTAAGTTCTCAAGAGTATTGGCTGGGACCTGGAAGCTATTAAATATCCAGTGGATGAACAAATTTATATTTGGCTTCTTTTTATTACTTCTCAAACTGAATAAAGTCACCAGATTAGGGAGTTTCCATCCCCAATCATTCATGCATGCCTTCATACAGCAAATGTTTATTGAACCCCTGGTGAATGCCATTCTAAGAGCTAAGAACCAGTGGTGAACAGTTTTGATATTTTACTGGAGAATCAGACCATAAAGAAATAAATAATGTAATTTCAGATAGTAAGGGATGACTTCGAGAAGAGATGATACTTAAGCAGAGATTTGACAGATGAATAGATATAGTCCAGGCAAGAATGAAATTTGTGAGGGGGACATTCCACACATAGGGAGCAGTTGTGTGAAGACTGACCTCATGGCAAGAGAGAGCAGATGAGTTCTAGGAACGGAAAGTAACACAATGTGTTTGGAGCATGTTTTTGAAGGGAGAATGAAAACGTAAGCACATTCTCTGTCCGATCTGGCTCCAGTACTTTATTAGCTCTGCAATGTTGAATAAGTTGCATAATTTGTCCTTGACTCAGTTTCCTCATCTGCAAAATTATGATGATGCTCACAATGAGAATAAAATGAAACAATGCTTCCAAAACACAGCACAGTGCCATAGCACATAAGAAATGCTCAGTAATACTAGGAATTCTTACTATCTTTAGGCAGGAGTTGGTTAACAGAGGATCTTATAGGGCAAGTTTTGAGTGGTAGACTTTATCCTAGTAACAGCTGGAATCCACTGAGGCGTTTTGAGCAAGATGGGAACATGATCCACGGTGTGTTCCAAGGATTACTTTTGGAGCAATAAAAAGAATAAATTTCGGGGGTCAGGAGTGGCTGTGCAGCATCAATTAGGAGGTTTTTCCACTAGTCCAAAGCAAAAATTATGATGAAGTAGGATATAGTGGGAACAAGTCGGAGACAGTGAATGGGTCTGGAGATTGCTGAGAATTAGAAGCTACAGGATATAGTATTGAAATGGATACAGGAGATGGGGAATATAACAAAATCAAGGATGCTTTCCAGTTTCTGGCTTGAACTACTTGGTGAATAGTTCAGCCATTTCCTGAGACAGAAGAGTGGTAAAGGATCAGTTTAGGAGGGGTGGTGAGTTCTGTTTTAGACCTGTTGAGATTAAGTTGCCTATGATACATCTGATTAGAAAAAGTTCCTGAAGGGATTTCTGCCTCTGCCACTATGGTTGTAGTTCTGCCATTGTTAATCTGTCACTTCTCCAGACTTAACCCATCCTCCAGATTGATGTATCATAACTTCAGAGTCATTTATCTGAAATGAAATCTGATCATGTTACTCTCCTGTCTAAAATCCTTGAGGATAGAATTTAAACTTCTTGAGATGTTACATGAGGTCCCCTGTCATCTGGCTTCTATATACTGCTGCAGCCTCACGTGAGAAACCAAATAATAAAATACAGTGTCCATAATGCTTTCTGTTATTCATTGGTAAAGCAGCAGAAGCTGAACTGAATTTGCAATTCCTGTAGCTGTTCCTGCTCTTAATTGCTATAAATCAGCTCAGATGACCATAGTCAGGAAGAGAGTTGGTGGGGTAGGGGTAGGATGGATTCAACTAAAAATGGCTAAACCTGTAAAAAAATTGGCATCTTGGGAGAGAGCATTCTCTGTATTCCTGTTCTCAATTTATTGGTTTCCCATCAACATACTCAAATCTGTAGAACACATTTTTGAGAACTGTTCTGTAAGAGATGCTGGACTGGGAGATCAATAAGACTTGTTCCCTGCTTGGGTGAGGAAGGTCTTCTATTCTCATAGTAGGCTTTATTTATGCTGCGTTTGTTGTTGTTCTTAACCCCATAATACCTTTTCAATGGGTGGTTTTCTAAACTAAGGAACAGGTGTATTAACACTGGCCAGATACATTAGTATAGTCTACTGGTGAACTGTAGTCTTTATGATGCACATAATAAAGGGAGGAATGTAAGTGTGTAAATATTCATCAAAAGATGAGTGTTCAAAACAGCCAAGTAGTTTTCTAAGAATGGTCATTTGATCATTTTCATTTCTGTACTATGAGAAAGGAAAAGTATTAAATTTTCTTGTAAACATGCCAGCAAGTAACACTATCTGAGAGTAATTTGGCTTAAGAAAATTTAGAATAAGTAACAAAGTATATATGTTTGTTAAGTGGGGTGGAGGAGGCTTTCATTTAGTGAAGGAATTGTTACCCCCCAAGGAGAAATGAAACTTTAGCTCTTGGGTAAAATGCACCTTTCATTTGTTAAGGGTTGCAGTTGGAGTATCCATTTGATATCAAATTTGGGTAATATATAGTTTGTAGGTTTAACAATAAGAAATTTATTACTTAGTATAATAAATCTTGAGGTTGGGTAATTTTAAGTGTCATTGATTGATTCATTATCAAACTACATTACCTGTTTGACTTCTGTCTTTCTGCTTTCCTTCCCTCAGCATAGGAAGGGTTGTCTCTACTTGTGGCAAGGTTGCCCCAGCAGTTCCAAGCTGCATATGCACTCATGACCAATCTGCAGTTAAGAGTTTCTTCTCTTGTGTCTATCAGGGAAGAAAAGCTTTTCTTAGCCTCCAGCAGACTTCCTGTCAGTTTTTATTAACTAGGGTTGGGTCACATGCCCTTTTCTAAGCTAGTCATTGGCAAGGAAATTGGGCATTTCTGGTTTTGGTTTGGACTAATCTGCATTCATCCCCTAACAGCCAGGACACCCCCATCACTTGAACAAAAACATTTCTGTTGGTGAGGAAGAAGGGGGATGCAAGGTAGTCAAGTTTAGTCAGAGGCCTTATTAGAACTGATCTAATATCTCACTAGATAAAGTATTGCTTTGGTCTAGTTATAATTTATTTTACTTTTATTTTATTTTATTTGTTTATTTATTTGACAGACAGAGATCACAAGTAGGCAGAGAGAGGAAGGGAAGCAGCTCCCTGCAGAGCAGAGAGCCCAATGAAGGACTCCATCCCAGGACCCCTGGATCGTGACCTGAGCTGACGGCAGAGGCTTTAACCCACTGAGCCACCCAGGCACCCCTGGCCTAGTTATAATTTAGATTCTATTAGATTAGAAGCATAGTGATATAAAATGCAACATGAGATTAGGAACATTCTAGAAGCAGATTTGGGCTTTTAAACTGATTGTTTTGTTCTGATTTCTTTTTTACTGTTAGGTCTAGTCAAAGCCAAAAGTGTAAGGTAGTGCATCTCAAATAATTCACTGCTACTTTCAGCCACAGCAGTATGAGTCTTCTTTCAGCTTTACGCTAAGTTTCTCTCTTCCATATCTACTATTTTCTGGCCTTTCTTATTTTATTAATATACTGAGAACTCAGTCCCTTTCCTTCAGAAAGCTTCCTGGCTTACTTCTCTATGCAGTGCTTCCTCTCATTCCTACCTTTGACCACTTTCTTTAGCAGCTTTTGATCTCAGTGGAGAATGCTATTTACCCGCAGGTTGTCTGTGTTTCTTTGAATGGAGAATGTGAAGAAACTGAAGGCAGCTATTAACTTTTTTTCTAAATGGTTTGCAGACAAAGAGCTTATCTTTTTTTTTTTTTGCCCTTGGGCTTATAGGATGAATCCTATCTGTACTATCTACCCTCTGTGTCCTCTTTATAATATATAAATACATCCTGTCCTCTTCCTTTGTTCTGACTTTAGAGAAAAGATTGAAACTAACAAGGATACCTCCTTTTTTTTTTTTTTAAAGTTTTCAGATTTCAAATATTCCTGTTACAGTGCCCCAGATGGTCTCAAGCATGAAAAAAAAAAAAAAAAGAAAAGAAAAAGAAAGAAACAAAAACCGGAATGATTAATTTAAAAATGGGGTGTTTTTTTTTTTTAAAGCATTTAAATTATAAATGGGATTAGGTGTTTTGCAGAAAAATGGGATGTTAAACACTTGCTTATTAGATTTCAGTTTAAGGTCATGGGTTGCTCATTCCATCCTGAAGGACCCTCTGAAACAATGGTTTAGCATAATTAGAATTATTTTCTCATCTTTAACACTTTGTGCCCTAAAAGTGCTCTACAGATCATTCATGGAGTAGAGGTACGAGAAAATAGAGGTGTGGGGGTGCTGTTCTCTTTTGGAGTTATGTTCATTTTCCTTTTAGTAACCTCTAGAAATTTGCAGAATATCTTTTAACCATTTGAATAGAAAATAAATTAATAACTCAAGTAGCCAGTTTAAGGATTTGCTGCACCTGACCAGAAAGTAGACATGGAATCTTGCATATAATAAAGAGTTATCAGTCACCTAAAACTTTGACATAGAAGAGTCCTGTTTGGTATTATGTCTTAATCATAAAGAATTTTCATATTTGAGAAGAGGCAGTGTTTATGTGGAAGCAAATTAACATGGACTGGAGGAGCCATAGAAATGTGGAAATTTTTAGAACTTGTAGAAGGACAAGGGAGATGCTGGGGGAGGAGGGCAGTACCTAAAATGCATAGTAGGATGGAAGTACAACAAGCAAGGTTTGCCACCAGTTTTAATCTCTTCTTTGTCACAATTTCTCAAATCAGTCTATTTTTGTCATACCATATGGTAAAATACTTGCTTTTTTTAATGGAAGTCAATGGAAAATAGGTCTTACTTTGACACAACTTTTCTAGACTACATTTATTACATTGAGACCTTTGATGACCTTGATAAAATTACCTAGTACTTTAATTATGCAGTCACAGTGTACTCAGGGGCATCTGAGAGTCCCTCAGAATATTTGATGATGGCATTGTGTGGGGGCATTAGGCAGACTAGAAATTGAAATATGAAAAACTCATCTAAATAGGCATACTATGGAAACATCCCATGCTTTGCTTTTTTTCCTTTTGGTTACTACACCACATTAAACTAGTGCTGATAAAGATACATTTTTCATAATGTTTGCGTATTTTATTTTTTTAAAAAGATTTTTATTTATTTATTTGATAGAGAGAGAGAGAGAGAGATCACAAGTAGGCAGAGAAGCAGGCAAAGAGAGTGGGAAGCAGGCTCCCCACTGAGCAGAGAGCCCCATGCGGGATTCCATCCCAGGACCATGAGATCATGACCAGAGCCAAAGGCAGAGGCCCAACCCACTGAGACACTCAGGCTTCTTGTTTGTGTTTTTTTTTTTTTTTTTTTTAAGATTTTATTTATTTATTTGACAGAGATCACAAGTAGGCGAAGAGGCCAGCAGAGAGAGAGGAGGAAGCAGGCTCCCTGCTGAGCAATGAGCCTGATGCGGGGCTTGATCCCAGGACTCTGAGATCATGACCTGAACTGAAGGCAGAGGCTTTAACCCACTGAGCCACCCAGGTGCCCCTAAAAATCTGTTAAAAGATGTTTGTTTTTTGGGACACCTGGGTGGCTCAGTGTTAGGTTAAGCATCTGCCTTCAGCTCAGAAATCAACTTTCATATATACATATTCATTAAATAAGAGTATTCCTTTAATAGTATAAATAGTATTCATTTAGTGTTTTAACTTTAAAATTGTTTAAATTGATGAGCGAATATACTTTCTAAAACTTAGCTTGGATAATGTCTCAATTCTATGTGTAATATTCAGTAGAGTCTAGTTAGAATCTTAGCTTACCCCACTAAAAGTAAGCATTTACTGTTTTGAATCTTAAGCGTTTGACAAGCAGTGCACACTCATCTTAAAATTTTACATGATTTCATTTTCTAGCAAGTTGGCAGGTGTTAGCTGTCTATAATTATAACTGAGTATTTTTTCAAATGCTATTCATAGCCTAAACACAGCAAGATATTCTTCCAATCATGTGATAAAGGCCAAGCCTTGCAAAATAGTGGTAGAGTGATATGTTCAATGGCACTGAAGGACATAATTAAGAGAAGCCTTTCAAAAGTAAAAAGTGATTTTTAAAAGATAGAGAGACAGGTTTTCTTACAAAACAAGGTCTCTCAAAGTTGTGTAGTGATTACACCTCACCAATTAAGGTGTGTCTACTGCTTCATCTAACAAGTAATGTGTGCATTGGAAAACTTAGATTATAAAATATAACCTGTATTGATTCAGTTTTGTTGATGACAGAAGTTCTGAATAGGAGAAATAATTGAATTTTTTTTTTTTTTTTTTTTTAAAGATTTTATTTATGTATTTGACAGAGAGAGATTACAAGTAGGCAGAGAGGCAGGCAGAGAGAGAGAGGAGGAAGCAGGCTCCCTGCTGAGCAGAGAGCCCGATGTGGGACTCGATCCCAGGACCCTGAGATCATGACCTGAGCCGAAGGCAGCGGCTTAACCCACTGAGCCACCCAGGCGCCCCTTGAATTTTTTTTTGAGACAGTGTAGATTTTTACCATTGAACCTAGTGAGTTATTTCTTCTCATTTCATTTATTAGGTATTTGTTGTGTACTTTCTATATGCCAAACACTGCACTTATCTATCTTTTGACGTGGCAGAGGGAGAGACTGTTTTCACTTAGTTTTAATAATGATTCTGATTGAAAAGCATTTCTTAACTTATTTTGTTTTCTAACTATTCGAGGTGTACAGTCTCACATTGCCTAGAGATATTACTTCAGAGTAATTTAAACATCTTACTGGGAAAAAAATAAAGATCCTATTGGATTTTCTTTACCAGCCATTTACTCATGAGTAAATTAACCTCAGTAGTCTCCATTTCCTCATCTGTGAATTTACATAATTGTCTACCTTGTGATTTGATTATAAAAGAGATCATATTGGCAAAGCATTTTGTAACTTTCAGTATTCTGCAACCTAAAATTTATTTATGAATAAACTCTTTGAGACTACTTTCCTGTAAAATGAGGGTAACAATAATACCAAACTCAGGGTAGAACATGCAAAGCGTGTAGAAATACATAGTACTTAATAAATACTAGCGATGATGTTGATGATGATAAGCTTGATCTTAGGTGGTTTAATGAGTCAAACTCCAAACTGGCATTACTTCAGGATTTTTTTGTACTATACTTTGTGTCCACATATATTAACACTCCTAGTTGTCTTCTGTACATTGAATTTTCATATATATAAGCTGATTAGTGCTGATGTCCAGCGTTAGCAGAGGGTGCTTTAAACCAACCACTGCCCCCAGGTAGGTGTTTGGCTCCCCCAGAGGTTTGCTCTAGCGGTGATGGCAAATTTGTAGCGTCCATCCCCTCCTGGGAGTCTAACACCATTCTGCGACGTCAGGATGGCACCAGCCAGAAGGAGTTGCATGTGTCATCCAGGTGGCCATGTGGAGGTCCATGGCCAAGGCCTTTGCTTCAGTATTTGGATGGGATTAGAGTATAATTGTCAAGATCATGGGCTTTGGAGTTAGTCAGACCTGGCTTTAATTCTTACTCTGCCAAACTCGGTGACCTTGGGCAAATTACATAACCTCCTTAAACCTCAGTTCCCTCATAGAGCTGAAAGGATTAAATGAGGTAACATGTGCAACGCTTAGTGGAATCCAGTAAGCACTCAGTGAATGTTAACTATTAATATTCTGTTCCGCCCCCACAGTGTGATAGAAAAAAGATGGGAAATTGAGCCACCAGCATGATACGCTTTGTAGAGTACCCCAGGTTCCTGAGCAGCTGGGGAAAATTTTCACCCATTTCCCAGGTTCCCTGGCCTAGAGGATAGCACTCTAGAGGAAAAAAAGAAAACACCTCTTGGAAACAAATTAAGGATTTTATATATACTGTTTTAGCTTTCTGGGAATTCGATTCCTCCCTTAATATCATGTTAGTCTATTATTCCACTTGTGAGCATTTGACTTTCAAATACATCTCCAGGGACACATAATGTAGGAAAAGCAAATCATGGCTTGGATGTCAGTGTTGTCAGGAAGCAACTGAATCTTCAGGCAAGTTACCTGCTACAGAGAGTGTTAGCCTTGAAGGTCTACTGAGGAGATTGGAGCTGTACTATCAGTGTTCCTGTTCAGCTCCCCACCGTGGGATCCTGACGTATTCAACTGAAAGTCCCCAAAACAGTCCTTTCATTCTTGCCAGGTAAGTGACCAAGCTTAGACAGTTTGATATGATTAAAACAAAGTAACTAATCAAAGATTCTTGGCAGAAAAGATACCTCAAGAAAGGTAACAGGGCTTGAAGAGATTTTGTACCATGTTAGATTTCTTGAATTTGCTTGGTTGTGTGTGGCGTGTGTTTTCCTAAGCTGCCATGCCTGTCCCCCTTTAAAATCTGTTGTGGCATTGGAACCAAGTTACCTTAAGTCATCTGCAGCAATCTTTTAATCTTTCTAGTTTGGCAGAATGTAAACTTTTCAATGTAGTAAGATTAGGCATTCTTTATGGGAAGCCTAGTTCTTAGCCCTCTACATACAAATATGTTCATACATAGATATATATTTTTTTTTTCATTCAGTTTTCACAACAAAATTTTAAGAGTAGGTATTTTGTCCCTATTTTATCATGAGGAAAAATCAGGGCCCAAATAGGTTAAATTACTTGTCCAAGGTATCGTAGCTAGTAAGAGAGCCAGGTTTCATACCCAGCCGTTGAGACTCCTCAGAGACCACCCTTTTCATCATTATACTGCTCTTTCTGAATAAAAATTTAATATAAACTTCCTAGCAGTGAAAATATTTATTACTTTTTGTTCCAAATTAATTTTCCTTCAGGATGAAATGTATAACTTCAGTGTTTCTAGGAGAAACATTGAAGTAAATTGCATATCCAAATTCTTATTTAAACCCTGACCCATCTTGAAAATTGCATTTGGAACCTGATTAATTTCACATTTCATTGTACATAATTTTTATTATGTCATCGTTATAAATTTCAGCTGATTACAGGGAGACTCTGGACTGTGAACTTGGAAATATGGGGTATGAAAGGTTTATTTTTACATTAAGAGATTACCAAGTAAGATGATTTCTTTAGTGAACTGTCTAAAAGAAAATTTGGTATATTTCCATGAGTAATAGACTCAAGGTTAGCTTTGAATGTTAAAAGAGCATTCTCCTAGCTAGTTCATTGTTGCCATGACAGTGCTGGCAGTGTGAGTGTTGTAGTAACTCCTTGCAATGATCTTATTTTAGACCCTAACGTTTGCAGTGTCGAACATCCCCTTCCCTGCCCCATAAGTAACTCTAGTGGAAAAGTACTGGTTTTTTAACTGGCTTCTGGCTTTGTAGCTGAAAGACTGCACTATTGTGGGCTTAAAAAAAATAGTGTAGGAGTGTTGAGTATTTTTCCTGTGGATTGTGAATGTTTGAAATTTCCCAAAATATGGTATTGCATTACATGTCATAACAGCAAGTTGTTTACAGCTAAAAAGAAAGGGGCCTCAATTGTCTTTTTAGAAATCAAGCCCAGATTGTATCATTACTTTGAGCTCATATACAAATCATTTTTCTGTTTGTATGTCTCCCATGCATATTTTAAAGTTCTTGGATTCTTTTATTCCATTATTGTGGAAAATTGTTACTAGAACCATAATAAAAGATTGTTTAAATAGTGTAGAAAAGTACTTTTTCCATATCCTTTCCACAGTTCAACATTTATCTGATCAAAATGGAACATCTTAATCTTGATTGTTTAAATAGTGAAATAAATTATATAATTTTAAGAAATTACTCAATTTGAACTGTGTACTTAAATTAACATAATTGTTGAGATGTTTTTAACTTTGTTGCCTATACGTTGCAAGTTAAATTAAAAAATTTTTTTTTAAATTTTAGTTTATTTATTTTAGAGAGAGAGAGAGAGAGAGAGCATGCACAAGACAAGCAGGGAGAGCTACAGGCAGAGGGAGAGGGAGAAGCAGGGTACCTGCTGAGCAGGAAGCCAGATGAGGGGCTCAATCCTAGGACCCTGGGATCGTGACTTGAGCAGAAGGCAGACACTTAACCAACTGAGCCACAGTTATAATTGAGCCAGTTGTAAATTTCATCATAACTATACTGCTAAGCACAAAATATTTTCAAATTCATAATAGTGCCTGCCATTTTGCATAATTTTGTATACCACTTGTTAGGTCAGAGTTTTGATACCTCTGGCATATGCCTTAAAAAATCTAGTATAGCATGATGAATCAAAATGATTTTGACAATGAATCTTGTCAAAGAAGATGGAAAATCTAAATACTATATTTCCTTTATTAGTAACAGCTACTAACAGATAATTCCATTTGCTTTTTCTTAAATGCTCCATTAAAAGTTTCGTTCATCTTCTTTACATGCTGAAGATTTAAAAAAACCTTGCACAGTTGGGCCTGCACTGAGTATTGGAGAATGGATATAAGGCAAACTGTTTTTTCCCTTCAGTTTAACATATAAAAGTAATTTTCTAAAGAAAAGTTTGACCCCAAACTAGACTTGTGTTTGGCTTTTGCAATACATATTGAGTATTTTAATTTTGATTTTATTTTTTTATTATTTCCTTTTGCACATTAGATTATTATCTCTTTAGTGGTAATTATTAAGATTAATGAGTGTCTAATTCCAATCTATACTAGTTTTTAATGGCTGCTTCTTTGAATTTGGGAGTTGATGTGTTATAAAATGTGAAGAATCAAACCTTGAAATAAATATTTTAGTACTACATGTTTATATCAAATGCTTTTCATTGGTTGGAATGAAACTAAATTATAGTTGGTGGCTTTTCCTTTGTTAAAATACTTAATGACAGGGTTACTGTTTTTTCTCCTGAACCCCACAGCACCTCTAGCTGGCCTCCCTCTCCACCTAAGGCTGAAATGAGTCTATTTTTTAAAGTAAGAATTCATTTTGAATTTTTCTTTGTGTTTGACACTGTTCTGGCGCTGTGGGGGATATAAAAAGCAGTAGAAGACACCCACTGCCCTTGAGAATTTTGCGATGATGTAGAGAAAAAAAAATTAAGAGCAAATCAAGACTGACTAAAAATTTTAAGTTTTATGATAGCATGCTGACAAAAGTACAGTTGTTGCTAAAGGAATCTGTACATAATGGCTCCACATCTAGGAAATCACTTGAAAATTTTATGTATGATGATAATCACTGCAATGCTGTTTAGAAAGTAAATGTGTTAACCATATGTATTTTTATGTAAGTGGATGATAATTTGAGTATCCAATAATTAAATAATAAATTATAATACATATTTATAAAGGGCTGTATACAGTTACTGAAAACAAAACACATTTATTAGAAAAGAAAAGACTATTTAAATGAAAAATAAATTTTTAAAATAGTGCCAAATATATATTTTTGGTAGAAAGGGGAGATATGTATGTACGACACACAGTAGAAGCACCAAATGCATTACATGCACAAAAATATTAACTGTTGTTCTCTTTTAGAGCAGGATTATTGGAAATTTTAGTTTTCCTTTTATAATAATTAATAATTGGTTGATTTTGTTGAGTGCTTATTAATGTGCCAATAAGCATTTTATATACAATATGTGCAAAATTTCAGGTGGATTATAGGTTTTGAGGAGGACATCTTCCCTAAACAAATATACAAATACAAATGCATTAGAATAGGTTTCTGATTTATTTAGCCAAGGAAACAAGAAATTCTCAAAATCTAAAATCATTCTCAAAATCATTAAGAAGAAGCACTTTCAGTCTTCCTGGATACTGCTTTCCTTGGCCCCCCAGGCCTAATGGGTACAACTGCTAAAGACATTCTCTGGGTCACACAAGATTTACAAAATTCAATTTTTGCTATACTGTTGCCTTTTTATATTTGGGGTTTATATCCACATTCTGGAAGAATTGATACAAACTGCACTTTCTTTAAAGGTCCATCTCCCTTCATTACCTAATTTTATACCTACAATGCTCTGAGGTGAACCTTATATAACTCAACTGGTGAAAACTGGGAAGGTAGGAGGCATGTCTGACTCCTAAGTATCTATGTTCTTAACATTCATCTGTTTTCGTATAACTTTTTTTTTTTTTTTGCAATGAGCATATATTTTATATTGAGTAATGACTTAAGGACAGAAAACTTATATGATACATAGAGTGTTACATTAACCCAGAGTGAGGAAAGACCAGGATGGGTTAGGATAACAAAGACAGCTTAATGGAGCATATAAATTCTACTGTAATAATTAACTTTTCTCCTCAACTCATCTGTTTACACAAGTATACAATCCTATCTCTGGCATGCCCAAACCAAACCTCTGATGGCTGGCTAGAAATAATTAATGCTCTGTTGTACTTTCCTGCAGACTAAGTTTTGGCCTCATTTTTTGCTTCCTTTTGTGGCCCCCTTTTATTTTCTTTTTGCCATCTGTCAGTGCCTGTATGAACATGTAACTATGACTTTTGTCAAAGCTCCTTTTCACCACAGTGTTTGGCGTTATAATAGTTCCAGCTCTGCAGTTTCCACATGGTAATACCATCAGAATTTAAAGAGTGAAATGTCCAAAAGAAGTTTTAAAAAATTACATTAATTATTTTAAAAAACTAACTGAAGGGAAGTAGAACTAGGATCTTGAATCTTGTCTGAGGAATTAACCTGATGGCATAAACCAGGGCTGACAGTTACCCAGGATGCCTTGGCACTGTAATATTTGTTCAATACTGACATATTTTCATACCAGTTGGTAAATGGTGAATAGAAACTGCAAAAAGCAATAAAATTAATAATATATTTTATCTTAGAATCCAGACATGCACTTAGATTCCAGGATGGTCTGGTCACTGAAGCTAGGAAGTTTCCTCATCTGTCCTATTATTCATGCTGCCGAAGGTACAGAAGCCCTTGGGTGGGAGAGAGAGACCAGGCAGGTGAACTAAGAAGAACCTAATCTGTAAACCCACAAAAGGAGCACCTAGTTCTGCCAAGAAGAAAAGCAGGGTCCAGGCCTTAATGGTAACTGGGGAGACTGCCGCAAGCATGGGGGCAAAACTCAGGGTATGGTTCACAAAGGTGGGCTTGAGCAGCTTTTTTGGTTTAACAATTGAATTAGTTATCCATTCCTTCCTAACAAATTTGGTAGCTTAAAAACAATACACATTTATCATCTCACAATTTGTGTGAGTTGAGAATCTGGCTTAGCTAGGACCTCTGCTTCACAGTCTCCCATGAGGCTGTCATTAAGGTGTTAGCCAGAGCCATAGTCTCAACTGAAGGCTCAAATGCAAAAGGATGTACTTCCAAACTCATTAAAATGTCAGCTGACCAATTCAATTCTTGGAGGGCTTTTAGATTGAGAGCTTCAGTTTCTTACATCCAATTGATTGGAGGCTGCTTTCAGTTCCGTGCCATGTGGATTTCTCCATTTGCTTCTTCATGAAAAGCATCTGAGAAGTTCCAGAAAGAGAGCCTCACACCACAAGCCTGGCCATGGATGCCCTTCCCCAGGTCTTGCTCCTTCCCCAGCTGGGGACCGCCAAGGCCTGCCCACCTCCTCTAGCAGCTTCTTGATTTTCTTCTTTCATGCCCCCTGACCCCCATGACTTTTCTGCCCGCACCTCCATTATTCCTGCTCAACCTTAGGAAATACCCTACTTCCCATTCTGTACTAAAAGTAAAATAGCATTTGGTCTTAAAAGTGGGAAGTGGCAAACATCTTTCTTTTCATCATTCAGTGACTATCTAATGAGCTGTGAATCACATCTCAGCTGTGTCTATGATTTGAGAGGAAAAGGAATTAGAAATAAAGCCCAAAACTTATGAGCATTCTCTAATGAATAATGAATGAGATTAAACATAATTGCAAACCCAAATTTTTATTCAAATCTCCCAAACTCAAATTGGTATACTTTACTCTCAGTTTAATGGTATCTGAGAGGGAACAGATAAAATTATTTATCTTTTTTCATTTTATAAGCTTCAACTCCTTAAGGAGTTTGGCTATTGCAGAACTGGAACAAAATGATTACATAATTGATAGCCATTTAAAAAAATTTTTACTCCACTGGATACAATGTTTATTTGAGGCTAGGGCTTTTCAATTGTACGGAAATCTCTTTGTTTTAGTTTTTAAAAGTCATTTCTCATTTTTTAATTTTTTTTTAAGATTTTATTTACTTATTTGACAGACAGAGATCACAAGTAGGCAGAGAGAGAGAGAAGAGGAAGCAGGCTCCCCGCCGAGCAGAGCGCCCAATGTGGGGCTCGATCCCAGGACTCTGGGATCATGACCTGAGCCAAAGGCAGAGGCTTTAACCCGCCGAGCCACCCAGGCACCCCTCATTTTTTAATTTTTAAAAATCATTTCTCATTTTAAAATTTTTAATTTCTTGGCCAAATATTTGATTACAATTAAAATATTTTCCCACATGTATTTAAAATCTAGGAGATAGGGGTGCCTGGGTGGCTCAGTGGTGGTAAGCCGAACTGCAGTATACTCTGAGTTGTTTCTTCTAATGTGGCATATACTAACTTTAAAAATTGCGCCTGGGTGGCTCAGTGGGTTAAGCCGCTGCCTTCGGCTCAGGTCATGATCTCAGGGTCCTGGGATCGAGTCCCGCATCGGGCTCTCTGCTCGGCGGGGAGCCTGCTTCCCTCTCTCTCTCTGCCTGCCTCTCCATCTACTTGTGATTTCTCTCTGTCAAATAAATAAATAAAATCTTTAAAAAAAAAAAAAGTTGCAATTCTTGAATTGCCTTTAGAATTACCTTTCTTTCAAAGAGTTCGTCTGTTAATAAAGCAGACTTTTTTTTCCTAATGGATTTTGCATTTATGGGTTTTTTTTCCTCTGCCTGCATCAAGCTGGATGAAAATTTACTCCAGATTTTCAGTTTATATATTATAGTTTTTATGAACACTAGATGGCACTCTTGCTCAACTGAAAACTAGTTTATTACTCTTCTTTTGGTGCTGTGGGCTTTAGGTGAAGAGTTGGGTGTGCAGCTTAAGCAAGCTTATATTTCCATTTTGTTTTAAAGGAGGGAGTTTGGAGAGAAAGGGGAAGTTTCCAAGTTTAAATAGCTGAGTTTAACTGGTTTAGTTTTTCCATTGCTGCAGAAATCACTGTATTAATAATTATAATCCCCGTCATTTATTCCATAAATATTTATTGAACACCTACTATCATTAGGCACTCTTCTGGACTCTATGTACATTAGTGAGAAAAAAAAGATAAGAATCTACCCTCATAGAGCTTACATTCTAGTGCTCGGATTTCTTTCTCCCATACTTGCATTCACTCATTACCACAGTCATTTAATGAGAGGAAGCTGAAACACAGAGTGGTTATCTAAATTTGTCACTGTTCCTTTGGCTTGTCTACACAGTGGAGGTGGGATTCAAACTTGGGCATTTGGTCTCCAGGGTTTGGTCTGTTACTCTCCAGACTATACTGCCTTTCAAAACCAGAGAATATTTTGTTACTGATTTTGTTAAGTGCAAATAATATAAATTTGCCTTTTTAATTATAATTGTTTCTAGATCTATTCAAGTGTTATCATTTTTTATTGAAAAAATACTAAATAAGATGCGATTTTTTAAGTTGAAGTATAATTAACAGTGTTATTAATTTTGGATGTAAAATACCTATTTTTTTTTAAGATTTTATTTATTTATTTGACAGACAGAGATCACAAGTAGGCAGAGAGAGAGAGAAGAGGAAGCAGGCTCCCCGCCGAGCAGAGAGCCCGATGTGGGGCTCGATCCCAGGACTCTGGGATCATGACCTGAGCCAAAGGCAGAGGCTTTAACCCGCCGAGCCACCCAGGCACCCCGTAAAATACCTTTTTTTTAAAAAATGAGATTTAAATTTTTTTTTTTTAATTTATTTACTTGACAGAAAGAGATCACAAGTAGGCAGAGACACAGGCAGAGAGGAGGCAGAGAGGAGGAAGCAGGCCCCCCGCCGAGCAGAGAGCCCGATGCGGGACTTGATCCCAGGACCCTGAGATCATGACCTGAGCCAAAGGCAGAGGATCAACCCACTGAGCCACCCAGGCACCCCAAAATACCTATTTTTTAATTATTCTGTAGTCAACTATCAAAGTCTTAGCTCTCTTATAAGGTAATGTAGATCAAGTCACAAACACAGGTGGCCTTGTGTAAGTATATATTTAAGCATCCTTATAGTCTTGTTTACTTTAAGCTCCTTGTATTAGCCATGTAATAATTTAGCTATGTATTATTAATGGGAGCTCTACCAGATTGTAATTTAATTATGTTGGGGTAATATGTATCAAAAATTACTATTGGGGTGCCTGGATGGCACAGTCATTTAAGCTTCCAACTCTCGATTTGGACTCAGGTCATCTCAGGGTCCTGAGACTGAGCACTCTGCCGATCTCCATGCTTACTGCAGAAGTGTGCTGAAGCACCTGTTCTCTTCCTCCCTCTCTCAAATAAATAAATCTTAAAAAAAAAAAAAAAGTTACTATTTTACTTGCCTGCTTGCTCCATCATGTTGTTTTATTTTTTTTAAATTTTTTTTGTTTTATATTTTAGTAGTATTTTTTTTAAAGTAATACGCTATGAAATTTAAAAATGATATAGAACTTTAAATCATTTCTTAGTAGTCTAGAGATGCATTTCATGATTTGGGGGAGGAAAGGATAAATGTACCTTCTCTTAAAAAAGAAAAAGCTTTACGTGACTTAGGATAATTTACAATTATACTTGTATTTCTCAGGGACCAGAGTTGTATCAAACAACATTCTTGTTGTAAGCCACTGAGTATAGAAGAAAATCAGTGACCATAGAATAAAAATATTGGTGACTGATTTATACACAGGTAATCGATAAATAAAACTTGCCTTTAGAGAAGCTGAAATAAGTAGTTCTTAATAGCTAGTTAGGCCCTTATTCTTTTTTTCTATAGAACTGTTTTAGATAACAAAACTATGTGTTTGATATGCTAATTGATATGCTAATTAAACTGTCTTTTAATTAAATGAAATAATTAGTTTAAAAAAATCATTCTTGTTCACCAGGGAGTAGAAGGAAGCTTTCAGAGCAGAGATTTATTTGGAAAGATGCAACAATTTAAGGTTTTTCAAATTGGAAGATTATGCTTTTTCTAGGAGCCTGTGTGTCCCTTAATTGAATGCAGAATTCTATAGTGTAATGAACATTTTTCTCAGGACAGAGCCCAAGTTTTATCAGATTATCAAAGAGATTGTAACTCCAAAAGATTAAGAACCACTAAACTAGAGTGACTGACTGCATATTAAACTCACCTTCTTTAAACTTTAGAGAAAAGTTTAAGTGATCAGAATTCAGGGGTTTTAAACCAGCAGAGGGAAAATCTTACCGATTCAATATTGGCTTATCCCTCTTGGTCTGCTGATCTTCTTGTGGATGTGCCTGGTGGTATTGGTACTTGAATTATTTGTGATGTTTGTCATAAACTGGCAGCCTAGAGCTTAAAAAGTTTGAGTCTTAGCATAATACTCTCTAGTACCATTCACATCATTGCAGATGGTAAGATTTCATTTTTGACAGCTGAGTAATATTCATATATATGTATACGTAACAATTATATATTTCACTCACATGTGGAATAAGAAACAAAGTAGAGGATCATAGGGGAAGGGAGGGAAAAATAAAATAAGACAAAATCAGAGAGGGAGACAAAACGTAAGCGACTCTTAACTCTAGGAAACAAACTGAGGACTGCTGAAGGGGAGAAGGGTTCGGGGATGGGGTAACTGGGTGACCTTTAGGAGGGCACTTGATGTAATGAGCACTGGGTGTATATGCAGCTGATGAATCACTAAACTCCGCCTCTGAAATTAAAAGAAAGGAAAAAAAAAGTTCAAGTCTTGCTTCAAGAATTGTAGAACGCAAGGAGCCCAGCTGAGCATGGTAGAGCCAGGCCTCTTGTAACACAGTGAGAAATACATATGCAAGCCACAGATCTGGGGGTTGTGGTTTTCCTCAGCAGAAGCTAATTAAAACAGAAATGGGTAATAACCAGACTGCTAGGGTACATATCCTGGTTCTGCCTAGCTGTCTAACCTTGGACAAGTTACTTAGCGTCTCTAAGCTTCAGTTTTATCATCTGCAAAATAAGATACTAGCAATTCCTATCACTGAGATAACAATGCCTTGATCTCTTCAAGGTGCTTAACACAGTTGCCTACCTTAGTACTTAATGCAACAAAACAAAACAAAATCTAAATCTGTCCTTGTGTATGTCTCAGTTTAAAATAACACCTGTTCTTACTTTCTAGCTCCTCATCTTAGTCTCAAACACTACCTGACATTATTTATTTTCTTGTTGATTCTGTCTACCCTAGTGTATGTTGTAAGCTCCACGAAGATGGACATGTTTTCTCGTTCACTCCTGGGCTCTTTAGACCAATGGTAGCACATACAAACAGATGTCCAGTAATTATTTGTTGAATGAATGAATAAAGGTTAGTTATTATCATGACTTGGCGATTTCTATCTATCTTCCCTCCCATTTGCCTGGACCAATTGCAGTTTCTTTTTAAGTGACGTGGGTAGGCCAGAAAGAACGGACTCCTTCCCTAACTGGGTTAGTTGAAATCACAACTTAAAAGGAATGTTCATCTCCTATAGGCTCTCTCCACTCAAAGTAGAGCCTACAGACCAGCAGCATCTGTATCACTTAGGAGCTTGTTAGAAATGCCAAATCTCGGGCCTCACCCCAGTCCTAAATCTGACTTGAATCCCCCAGGTGACTATAACAAACATTATAGTTTGAGAAGCACCATATTGACCATCGTAAGGATTTTGGATTTTATCCTAACATAATGGAAAATCACTAAAATATCTTAGGTTGGAGACTACATTGTCAGATTTTGTGATTTTAAATGATTACTCTTGAGTCAGAAACAGTGGTTGTTTCTGGGAAAGGAAGACTTTTGGGTGGGGACGGGAATGGGACTGAGGCTTTTTGCCGTATACGTTTTCCCAGGCCCACTCTGATACGGTGGGCCCTGGCCAGTGTATGTATGGCCTCTCCACCCGGTCCTCCCAGCCCAACCCCACTCCCAGACCTATACCATGATAGATGAACACCCTGGCCTCACATCAGAACTGTGCACTTCCCACATACAGCTACCACTTGCCTACTCCCTGGGTGTTAGGGGTATGCCGATGGGACCTTTGTTAGGCTATAGGGAGGACAACCCACGTACGGGCCCTGAAAGTGGGGTTAGCCTGTTTGAGCAGAGACTCCCAGGGTTCAAGTGGACTCTTCTCCAACTGGAGGGGTGCAGGTGGAAGAGGCCTATGGTGAGTTCTCTAAAAGTGCTTGGACCCCATGGTCTGAATCTTAGCAATGTAATCCCTTCTCGTACCTTCTGTTTTCAAATCACATGAATATATTTTGTTCAATGTGAATGTATTACCTACATAAAAAAATAAATGGAACATTAGATTATATTAAAATAAAATTACATTGGCACCTCGTGGGAATGGATAGGGGAGGTACAACAATGGAGGCATAAAGACCAATTAAAAGGATATTGCACTGTTTCAGCAATAATTGATGCAATGCTTGGTCTAGCATAAAAATGTAGTTTCAACTAATTTTTCGTTTAAGTATTTCACTGCTATGTTGTTTAGATTACATAAGCTATTATTCTTTTTTCTTAAAAGAGTGTGTGAGAATTAAGCTTTCTGGCCCTTATATATTTCAAAGTATTTTTACTTTGCCCTCACATTTCATTATAGTTCAGTAGAAGTCTAGGCTAGAATCATTTTCTCTCAGAACTGTGAAGACATTGTTTCACTATTTTTTTTGCATCCAGTGTTTATACTGAGAAATCTTATACCAGTCTGGGTCTCATTCTTTTTTTATGAAACCTATTTTTGTTTGTTTGTTTTACCTCTCTCTGGAAGCCTTGTTTTTCTTATTTCTCTCTCTTTTTTTAAAAAATATATTGAACAGCTTAAAGAATAATACAGCTAAATACCACATACCTTTCACCTAGATTCACATACTAACATTTTGCCATAATAGCTTTCTCTAATTTTCTTCCCTTCTTTTGCTGAACCTCTTGAAAGTTACAAACATATCACCCCTAAATATTTTATCATGTATCTCCTAAGAGTAAGGACATTCTTGGAGCTTAAGATGTTTTTATTTATCCTTTGAATTTTGAAATTTTATTGTATATTTTAGAGTAGGTGTCTCTCCCCACGTACCTTTTATTATTAATCCTGTGCACTTGGACACTTTCAGTACGAAGATATGAATCTCAAATAATTCTTTTATTTCTTTTCTTCCACTGTCTCTCTTATATCTGTCCTTTTTGACCTCTTGTTAATGTTAGACTTCCATCTAACCTTTTGTCTTTTCATTCTAAACCTTGGAGAGTTCCCTAAATTTATCTTCTAGATTGTAAATTTGCTCTTCAGCCTGGCTCTTTTATTCAGTACATCTATTAACACGTTTATTCAACAGTCATGCTTCTAATTTTCAAAAACTGTTTCTTCTCTTACTGTTCCTTTCTCAGAATAACCAGTTCTTATATAATGAGTATTTTATTCTCTGTAATCTCTCTGAAGATGGCAATATAATTTTTAATTGGTTTCTTTTCCTCCCTGCTTAGTCAGCCAGGATCCTGGCAGGAAATGGTTGGCACATTCAAATGGGATGCCTGAGGTGTGGGTAGAGTTAAGGGAAACCAGAATGGGATCATAAGCATTTTGGACTAGTAACAGCTGCAAACCTCAAGGAACAAGTGTTGGGAGTAGTTACTGGAACCCTGTGAGTTACAGCTAAAGAAGAAAGCTGCCTGCCCAACCGGATCTATCGCCTTCAGTAGAGGAGTATACCCATTGGTAGCCCTCAGCCTGGCAGGGAGGAAAGTAGGATAATGAGTATCTTGACCTTCTTTCCCCTGCCCTTCAATTTGTTAGTGTCTCCCATTGGAATAACCTAATTATAAGCCAGATGGCAAGGGAACCCCAACAATACAGTCCCTGGAGGTGAGCATTCTGAAGCATACAATGAGGTAGAATAGGTCAGAGATATGATCGGTAGAAACAAATATAAAGTGTCTAGCATACCTGTATTTAGAATACATCTTAATGGGTGGATGGGGGTTGTGAAAAGAGTATCACTTAGGGCCGATTAGAAGGCAGTTACAAAAATAAATTGCTCTGGTGAATAGTCAAGATAAGAGCAGTTGTTGGGAGGGCAGGATTTTTCATGACTTAAGTACTGAGGAACAAGGGAAGGAGAAGTCTGGAGAGAGGGAGAAGATAGGGATATAGCCATTGGAATGTCGGTCTGCCAATGAAATGGATCCCTTTGAAGTATTTACATTCATTCTTGCTTTTGTTTTTGTTTTTGTTTTGGAGGAGAATCATATAACATCCAGCTTTAGAGGATCATTCTATATATATTGTAATTCCTTTACTTCCAAAGTGCCCATAAAGAACTTCTACACTCAACGGCTACATAGTAGTGGTGCTTTGGGGAATGATGGTGGAGTGGTCATTGTGCAGGGAGAGTGCCATGAGAGCTTAGGGAAGTAGGTTACAGTGGGAGGACCCTGCAGTAAAGGTAAAAACAATCCTTTGTGCCTAGATAGGCTGAATCTCTGTGGATGGGAAGGAGAAGATACGATGAGTGGGGAGACGTTGTTCAAGTTACTTTGTTGAATCATAAGGGCTGCAGGACAGTGGAACATCCAGACTGTAGGCTCTTGGGTTTATATTATCTTTCATTCATCAGAAAAAGAACTAAGTGAAGTGGTATTAGAATGAAGGGTTAACAACTTTTGTAGCAACATGGACGGGACTGGAAGAGATTATGCTGAGTGAAATAAGTCAAGCAGAGAGAGTCAGTTATCATATGGTTTCACTTATTTGTGGAGCATAACAAATATCATGGAGGATAAGGGGTGTTAGAGAGGAGAAGGGAGTTGGGGTAAATTGGAAGGGGGAGGTGAATCATGAGAGACTATGGACTCTGAAAAACAATCTGAGGAGTTTGAAGTGGTGGGGGGGGTGGGAGGTTGGGGTACCAGGTGGTGGGTATTATAGAGGGCACGGATTGCATGGAGCACTGGGTGTGGTGAAAAAATAATGAATACTGTTATGCTGAAAATAAATAAATTAATTTTTTTAAAAAAAGAATGAAGGGTTAAAAAGAGTATTTTAAAAAACTGTCTAAGGAAACATAATTGATTTTGTTAATATTGCAATAGAAATCAATAGGTATACTAGATATTCTCTATTTGTTTCTCCAAATGTCTAAGGAGGTAATGAGATGATGAAAGATTTTTACATTTTTTTCCCCACATCTGGATATTTCTTTTGTGTTCAGGCATCTTTTTGCTACTTCAGATGTGTTTTATGTTTGCTGTACTGGAGCATCTTCACTGACACTTACCCAGGCAAATCAGGTTTTGTCCACACAGATTCTCTAAAACATTTAACACTGTACTTCTCTATTGTAATGCATCCCTTTTGGGAGCAGTAATTCTTTCTTTTATCTTTTGAAAATAATGTTCATTTATATCTGTTGATTATTGAGAGTGGTTTAGTTGTTTCCACCATTTTAGGTGTCTTTGTGGACCCCTTGCAGCGTTCCTTCCTCTTTCTGGTTTTAATACTTGTTCATTAGAATTAATTTAACCAATTTAGGGTTGTATGATGTCCTTAACTTTGTCTTGTTAGGTTTTTGGGTTTTCATTGATTCTGTTAGTTCAGTTATTCTGTGGTAGATTTCCTAAGAATAATCATTTATCTCATACTTTATATCATCAACTTCCTAGAAATCCCATTAACTTTTTTTTTCTAAAATTAAATAGCTATTTGTTAAATTTATTGGATTTCCACTCTGCTACTAGGTTATGTAATCTGTTTGCTATCATGTAGTCTTCAGAGTCTCCTCCAAGATGAGTTCCTTTTCTTCGTTTCATATTACACATTACTGAAAATAGAAGACTATCTACTTGACTTCTTTGGCTTCATCTTATTTTTATTAAGTTCAAATGCCATCAGATAATCTCAGTGCTGTGATACATGTCCAGCGCTCAGTTGCTCAAATTGATCAAATTTTCCTAAGGGAAATAGAGTAGGCCCACATGTGATTCCTACCTTCTTTCTTTTTCATTCTATCCTAAAGGGATTCACATGCCTCCCTTACCCTCACTACAGGGGAAAAAGAGAAAGAGTAGACCTCCCAACCATCCCCCCACCCCACCCCCTGCCAAAAAAGAAAACCCCTTAGTGACTTTAATCTGTGCTTCCTAAGCATCTTGGGCTATAGCATGTTTCTTGGGAGAAAGGGATATTGATAGAAATTGTTGCTCTGTGTATTTTTGTTACGAGTTTATAGATATATTATTAAACCAAAAATCAAGATACAAATCAAAGGATTCTTACTACCTGTCAATATGATTATTAGTTGGAGAGAATTTAAATGCAAAACCAGGATTTAGAGTATTATATTAGTTTTATAGTTTTACATTCCACTAAATGTATAGTAGTAATCCTTCTATCCATCTTAAATATGCCTCTTTCAGAATTTTAAGGCGATCTCATTTTTAGTTACTTCAGGCTCTTATCTTAATTAGACTAAGTTAATCTTTTAAAATTTAGACTAAATTTAATCTTTGTAAAAAAAAAACCACTCAATATATTGGTTTTAGATTATAATTATAGATAGTAATTTGTATTATAGATAAAAGGCATTACTATATTTTAAAGAAAATTTATTCTTGTGTTTTGTATTTTTCTATCTTTAATAAATGGGTGGTATTTTGTGACACCAAAAATATTGCTGTATTAATATCACTCTGTCCACAAATGTCTGAAAGACAAATGTGTGATCCTGAGCCTTTTCAACACCTGAGTACACATGTATTTTATTTTTTTGGCTTGCAGTCTTGTTCCCCTTAAGCCCAATAATAATCTTGGGGGTTATTTTTTGTCATTTTTTAGTCTTCTGGTCATCTCATTCCACCTTTGAAGCTATTTCAGAAAGAATGACTCTGCTTCAGAGTTTCCTTCTCTTGTCTCCACGATCAAATGGAAAGGAATGTGTGAGAGGGAAATTAAAAAGATTTTTAAAAACTAAGTAAGTTTACATTTGTTATTTAGAACACAGTAGATTATTATTTCTTCTAAAATTGAATAATAAAAAGAAGCAGATCCGTTAACTGACTGAGCCACCAGGCTCCCCTAAAAAAGAAACTGACCCCTGAAAATTGAATAAGTACCTGGAGATAGGAAAAGGAACAACTAAATAACATTCTTAAAAGCTGAAAAGGTGGGGCGCATGGGTGGCTCAGTGGGTTTAAGCCTCTGCCTTCGGCTCAGGTCATGATCTCATGGTCCTGGGATCAAGCCCCGCATCAGGCTCTCTGCTTGGCACGGAGCCTGCTTCCCTTCCTCTCTCTCTGCCTCCTTGTGATCTCTGTCTGTAAAATAAACAAATAAAATCTTTAAAAAAAAAAAAAAGCTGAAAAGGGTAAATAATAAATAATAACTGCATTAAGAGAAAATAGTGTTTTTTTATAAAGCTGTAAGAACACAACAATGATAATGATTCCTAAATATCCCTATACTTAAAATAGAAGCTTATGAAAGTTAAGGTAATAGATGTGAAAATAAACAATGGAAAAGGGAATAAAAAGAGTTAAGGAGCTATTAAATTTGGTGACTGAAAGGGAGATACTGAAAATAAGTGTAAAATGGTAAGCTTGGCAGATTAGAAGTTTAGTCCAATAGCCAGAGAAGTAGTTGGATTTATAGGATAAAAAACTACCCTAGTTATTTCAGATGTCTTATTCAGATAGCACAATTTCTTATGTGGAAGAAATTGTATGTCACACTTGATGAAAAAAGGGCACCCAGGTGTATGATTGGTAAGTATTTCCTTATTTTTAAACTATCATCATCTATTTGGTAATCTGAAGGTTTACATGCTGACAGATGTGTGTAGAAAATGTAAAAAAGAGGGCTGTTTTTTGGATTTTTTGTATTTTTGGGGGGGTTTTTTTTGTTTTGTTTTGTTTTGTTTTGCCTCTGTTACATATGTAGAGATTGCTCACATGTTACCACGTTATCACCACACAGACTTTGCTAAAGTGTATTGTCAATGAAGTAGACTTGTTTACACTTGATACGCTCTCTCTGGGTTTTTTCTTTTTTTCTTTCTAACATTTGATATTCTCTAAACTGGTTTAAAAAAACCCAACTGCATATAATGTGTTACTAGTTTCAGAGGTAGAATTCATCAGTTGCATACAGCACTCAGTGCTCATTACTTCAAGTGCTCCCCATAATGCCCATCATGCAGTCACCCCATCCCTCCATTCACCTCCCCTCCAGCAACCCTCAGTTTGTTCTTTGCAGTTAAGTCTCTCTTATGGTTTGTCTTCCTGTTTTCCTCTTATTTTATCTTTCCTTTCCATTCTCTGTGTTCATCTGTTTTGTTTCTTGTATTCCATATGAGTGAAATCATATGGTATTTCTCTTTCTCTGACTGACTTATTTCACTTAGCATAAGACCCTCTAGTTCCACATGCATCATTGCAAATGGCAAGATTTCAATTCTTTTTGATGGTCGAGTAATATTCCATTGTATATATTTATAGAAAACTGATTATGATCCATGTTTTGATTTGGTAATTGATTATGCCTTGTGGCTTTCAGATCTTGCCTTTTGCTTTTAACTATATATTATCCTTAAATTATTTTATATTTGCTGTCAGTACATCATGGGGCAGAGTATTATCTATGTAGATGAACCTGTGATGCTTGGGGGGTCAAGTATATTACCTCTCATTACAGCCTGATAGGTGGCCTGAGTCACCTTCAGGTTTATGGACTCTGATCTAATTCTGCAGTTATCCATAAGCCATATTATGTCATCTTGGTATATGATTCAAGAACATAAAGGTATAGCTGTTTGAGGATTTGGAATGATCATAGCCTATAGGAAAAATGGTTTGGGTGTTGGTGCAAACCTTAAAGTTGGCAGGTATAAAGGCAGTTTAGTGACAAAGCTAAATAATAGTTCACTAAGATTCTAAGACCTTTTTATCATGATTTCCCATTTGTTGTTAATTTCCATGTGATTTCAGTTACTTCTTATACATGACTCAATTGTCTTATGTTTATTTTAGCAGTGATATGAGTAAAGTAAAAGGCTGAAAGTTGGGATGAAACAGAGGGAAACCTTAATTTTTTAGATGTTCAAAGGTTTTTTTCCTCTTTAAAAGTGTCACTCTTCATATATATGTATATATGTATATATATATATATTCTATTCTCATTTATTTTTAGATACCAAATGACTTGTGGAAGGCTTTTTTCCCCCTCCTTTATTAACTTCACAATATAAGATGGAAATATTTTATGCAAATGGTAAAGCTTCCCTGTTGAGGATTTAATAAACTGGATGGAAAGATAATCAGATTAGATAATGTAACAGAAGGGATGCCTGGCTGGCTCAGTCAGAAGAGGGTTCTGGAGTCCCTGGGTGGCTCAGTGAGTTAAAGCCTCTGCCTTCGGCTCAGGTAATGATCCCAGGGTTCTGGGCTCGAGCCCCACATCGGCATCGGGCTCTGTGCTCAGCAGGAGCCTGCTTCCTTTCTTCTCTCTCTGCCTGCCTGTCTGCCTACTTGTGATCTCTGTCTGTCAAAAAATAAATAAAATCTTTAAAAAAAAAAAAAGAAGAAGAAGAGGGTTCGACTCTTCGTCCTTGGGGTCATGAGTTAAGCCCCATACTGGGTGTAGAGCTTACTTAAATAGATAAAACTTAAAAAGAAGAAGGTGATGATGATGATGTAACAGAAGACCCACCTGATAGAGAGTAAATCAGCAAAGGTACACCAGAAAAATGCAAAGAAAAAGCAGTAGTGGTCATTGTGTTAATCTCAGAAAAAAAACCTCAGGATTCAAGAATTTGGCAAATGTCATGATAGTGAGTTTCCGCTAAAGATGTGCAATTCCTCGCCAGTAGTCCCCCAAACTTTCTCATGAACATTTCTGTATCAGCTTCATCCTCTCCCATTACATCATTGTCATTGAACTGCATACTAGGTAAGGCCCATGGGGAATTCAGGGCACATTGTTGGTCTGTTACTTCAGGTAGCCTGCTGGCCTTCCGCTACCCTGGGCTTTGTCTCTTTTCTGCATTCTCTGCCCTTCCTTTCCCCTATCCTAACTCCACCGCCCACCCTACTCCCCTGCCAACCCCTGTAACTTGTTTCTTTTTAAACAGTAACTCTTGAGAGTATCCTAGCAGTCATCTTCTCTATCTCCTATAAATATATATAGCATTTTATAAATAGCATCATAGCATCATATAAATGTATATAGCATTGCCACTGCGGCTGACAGACATATTCCTGTCCCCCATCTTCAGGCCAGAAGCCCACTCAGCCCCTAAGGGCAGTGGGGAACTAGGACAGTGACCGAGTGCCCAAGGGCAGTTTCTGTTTGCAGGAAGGTTTTATTGCCCATTCACTGGGCACAATTTCAGATATTTTTTCCCCGGACATCAACTGTGAAGTACATTTCAGAGTTTATAGATGGGGGACATCTCTAGCAAGTGTATATTTACTTTTATGTTTAAATTAATGTTGCAGTATAGCTGTTCTTCTGTGTCTCTGTCTCACACACACAACTTTAAAATCTTTTATCATTTCCAATGGTGTTTTAGGCAAGGACAAAATTCTATACATGATTTCACATAATTTGTCATTCAGACTGGGACATTTGTTATGAGAAGACAGATTGCCAGCCAGGTCAGCAGGAGTAAGCCAGGATGAATAGTCACCCTTCCCATAAGGCCCTGTGTGGTCTGGTTCCTACTGACCTCTGGGCCTCATCTTGCAATGTACTCTTCCTTGAACTGTGTGGCCCAAGGTCACGGGCTGACTACGGTTCGTTTTTCCAGTGTACTGTGCTTCTGAGTGCTTACTCTCACTAGAAGGCCTCTATACCTGCTTTTTCCTTTCCTTGGAAAGAGCTTCTCCTCTCTGTTTCACCTGATAAACTCCTCCTACTCATCTTTCAGATGTCACTCACTGATAACTTCCTCAGATAAGCAGCCCCGGACCTTGCTGACTAGCTCCATTCTCTCTTACTCCTCAGAGCACCATACTTTTATGGGTTTTGGTTAGTTTTGGATTAATGGCTGTCTTCCACTTGGGTAAAGTTTCCCATAGGTAGAGACCACATCAGATTTCCTCATCATTTATTTCTACATCACTCAGTAGGCATCTAGTAGAAGCTAAATAAATAAAATATCTGTTAGATTGATTATTTTTTTCAAATGTAGTTTTTTTTTTTTTAAAGATTTTATTTATTTATTTATTTGACAGGCAAAGATCACAAGTAGGCAGAGAGGCAGGCACAGAGAGGAGGAAGCAGGCTCCCTGCTGAGCAGAAAGCCTGACGTGGGGCTTGATCCCAGGACCCTGGGACCTTGACCTGAGCTGAAGGCAGAGGCTTTAACCCACTGAGCCACCCAGGTGCCCCAGATTGATTACTTTAAAAGAAGAAGATGAAGATCAAGTTTACTGCATAACCTATAATATTTAGGTGAAATCAATTCTGATGTGTTCCATTTAATTGTATTGTTTAAATAATACATTTATATTTATAATTGAAAGTTCAAAATTTTAATTTTTTTCTACTTTTATGTTATAAATAAAAAGTTCCAAGCTCACTAAATTTGTTGAAATAATTTTTTTTGTTTTCAATTATTTAGGTTCAGTCTGTGGAATCAGAAGTTCACGAGTATCTATATTAGTTCATTGTTCTTCTTTCTTAAAGAAACTTTAGAAGAGACTTGTTGCTTTAAGATTATGCACATTTAAAAATCAGATGTACGTCTGAGTTATAAGTAGTACATGTAAATTATTTCTAAGCATTGAACTCATTTTTATTTTTTTTTTATTTTTATTTTTTTAAAGATTTTATTTATTTATTTGACAGGCAAAGATCACAAGTAGGCGAAGAGGCCAGCAGAGAGATAGGAGATAGCAGGCTCCCTGCTGAGCAGAGAGCCCGATGTGGGGCTCGATCCCAGGACCCTGGGATCATGGCCTGAGCTAAAGGCAGAGGCTTTAACCCACTGAGCCACCCAGGTGCCCTTAATCACAAATTAAATCAAGACTCGTGCACATTTATTGAATTAACCATTTGTAGTATTTGACTTGAAGTCATTCTATTCTGATGAAAAGATTAGGAGGGAGAGTTAGAGTATAGTATATACTTGCCTTCTTGAGACATTGAAAAAGAAAAGTAAAAAACCTGTGATTATTCCTGATTCTCTTGCTTACTTGTCTTAGGGGAAAAATTGCTACCTTCTAGTACTAAATTTTTCAGAAGCTTACTAGTGGCTCAATGACATAATACTGATTGATTAAATGATCTAATTTAATTATAATTTAAATATCAAATTATTCTATATACTTAAAGTAGAATGGAACATCCTACAGATGCTGTACTCATTTGAGTCATTAATGGCCTACTTTTTCTGACCCAAAAGGTAAAGAAGGGAGGGAATTGTCTTTGCCTTTAAAGAATTTTCCCTTTAAAAGAGATTAGTTCACTGTCATTGCTATTTATTTTCACATGATGCTTTTCTAGTATCTTTATAAAACTCCACAGTACTGACTAATCCATAAAAAAGGCAGATTATATCTTTTCCCATTGGAAAGATGACTTGGCAATTAGAAATTGTAAAGTTTTATAAACAGACTCCTTAAAAGATGATCTCTCTGAATCAGAAATACATACATAAAGCATTAGTTTAAAATGCTGTTAAAACATTTTTTTTTTTTTAAGATTTTATTTATTTGAGAGGGAGAGAGAGAATGAGAGGAGAGAGGTCAGTGGGAAAAGCAGACTGCTTGCTGAGCAGGCAGCTCGATGTGGGACTCCATCCAAGGACTCCAGAATCAGGACCTGAGCCATGCAGGCTCCTCCCGACCTCTTTTTTTTTTTTTTTTTCCAAAGATTTTGTGTGACAACATTTCTTATGATACTTCTTTTAAAAGTCCCCTGTTAAGTAAGTGTTTTAGAATTTATTTTGGGAAAACAACAAAAACAAATTATCATTTGTTAATGTTTCGTTAGTGGTGTAGCTTTCTCTACAGATGAGCTCCTTATTCCTTAATGTAAATGTATATGCGTGTTCTTGTTGTTGTTTATGAATGTACAGTGCACAGCAGAGGCCTAGATTTGGTGCTTTCTGGCTGAAAACTGAGGGAGTGATTTGTAGAAAGCCAAAGTAGGTCAAAGAGTACCACGGTGTAGCAAAGGGGAAGTCCCTGCGCTGACTCATATTGTCCTGCCTCTGGTGGAGTTCACTTTCATTGTTATGGTCTAGGCCTGTCTTCCTGTGAATGGAAGACATACTCAAATTACAGAAAAATCTCAGGAATATTATCACAAGTCATTTTTTAGAACAATATGTTATTGTCAGTTATTGGGAGGGTTGGTGCGGCAGCGAAAGGAAGATAAAAATTAGAACCGAAGTTAGTTCTAAATTCCGCAGATCAAAAGCAAAAACAATACATAAATATGACAGCTTCTCTAAGTATAAGGGATGCTGTGTGGGTCTCTGTGAGACGGGAACTAGTATTTTAAATTTTGCCTGCCTGTTCTGCTTTTTTATATGTAGCTGTTGTGCAGGTGACCATGTTTTAGAATCAAGGAGGTGTTCCAGGTTTATCAGTCCATGTCGTATTAGTTCTGAATATATGCAATTGAATAAACTTTAAAAGCAAATCTCCCAATCATTGGAATATCAACTCTCACATTTCTGCAAAATGCCATTTGTGCCTGCTTGATTATGACTAAGCTACCTTAGAATCTAGGAGTATGCTCCAGCTGCCTTCAAAGATCCTAGAATGTTTTTTACATCTCAAAGCATTTTTGCAGTTTCACTAAAAATAAATTTAAAAAAAATGAATTCCTTGGGTTGTTGACATGCTAAGATGTTATTATCTACTAATTTTATATATTTGAAGTTACACAATTCTAGAAAGCTCTATCAATGTTTTCTCAAATATAGTTTGTCTGGTATCTCGGTTCATGCTATCTCTTAGAGCAGAAGGTTTACTTTCTGGCTAAACTTCCTTTTGTAGGTCCTCCTACTCCTTACCTTTTTCTAAGAGCAAGAGACCCATGAGAAAACTAAGCCTTTGAGAGCTCAGAGTTGCTAAAGTTACTTTCTGTTTTTATATTTGCCAAGAGTTGCTGACAACTTAAAAGCTATCATATGAGTGAATACCAGTTACCCAGATTGTTTGATGATTTTGGACAAGTGTAGATCAGGATTTCCTGTAATTTTTCTTCCTCTTCTGGGGCTGTGTTGCCTCTATCTCTGAGCAATTGTACACTTGGAATGAAAAAACAAAGCAAGGTCACTGGATCTAAATTACTTTTACTTCTTTGCCAAATGAAACTTTCCTTCTGTTATATGTTATAGTTCTGGCATCTTTTGGCATCTAGAGAGAGGTTTGCAGTTAAGAGGAGGGGGGGTTGTAGGAGACATTTTTTTGGAACTGAAGCTTACTTTTTCTGTATTTCATTCAGGGTAGAGACAACCAATTTCTGCTCTTTGACTGAAACATGATCCAAGAATCCATATGATAAAGCAGAGTATCATCAAGATATCCATTTCCCTATAGATTATATAAACCAGCTCACAATCCATTCCTGAATTTTCTGTGTTTTGTAGTATAGCCAAATGCAGTTTTTCAAAGGATACTCAAAGGGAAACATCTTTTAAGATGTAGGTTTTCTACTAAAAGAATTGTAATTGTTTCTTGAGTGCAAGGGATAATATTAGCCCTTGCCTTTCAATACTGGAAATGCTGCAGGACAGCCTGGGTATTTTTTCTGCATCAGGAAATGAACAACTGGGTTCTAGAAGATAGGAGAAGTATGAGCTTCAGAGCAGCGGCAGATCTTTGAGTAAAAGGAACCGTCTTTTGTAAACTGAAATTGGGTTTTGGGAATTGAGTATGTCAGTTAGGAATCTGTTTGGCTGCAAACACCAGAAAACTTTACTATGTGACTTAAACAGAAAGAAGTTTCCCTTGACAAGAAATCTTAATGTTAGGAGTAAAGAATTGGTGCTCAACTCTATCAGTAACAACCTCTTCCATCCTTAGAATGTGGTTCTCATCCTGGGGGGGTGGGGGTTACCAGGTGGCTATTGTACCTTAAGACATCACTGTATTTGTTATCTGTTGCTGCATAACAAATTATCCCAAAACATATTAGCTTAAAATGACAAACATTTATGATCTCACATAGTTTCTGAGGGTTGAGAATTGAGAATAGTTTAGCTGGGAGGTCCTGGCTCAGGGTGTCTCATGATGCTGCAGTCAAGACAACAACTGGAACTATGGTCCAGTGAAGGTGAGGCTGAACTGGAGACCTGCTTCCAAGCTAACTCACATGACTGTTTGGCAGGAGTCCAACTGAGGACCACCACATCTCACCACATGGATGTCTTTTCAGGACTGCTCATGACCTTGGCAGTGTGCCTTTCCCAGGGCAGATGTCAGGGAGTGGGGGGCTGTTAGTCTTTTATAACCTAGTCTTGGAGGTACGATATCCTCACTTTTGCCATGTTCTGTTGGTCACACAAACTGATACAGTTTGGGAGGGAACTACACAAAGGTGTGACTAATAGTAGGCAGGGATCCTAGAGCCATCTTGGAGGTTGCTTACTACACATCACAAATGTGTTCTGTTGGTAAGAAGGAAAGAAAAGAGGCAGTGCTAACAGACTTCTTTCTCTTTGTGTTTCATTGGCCAGAGCTGTGTTAATACGATCTCTCAGTTGAGAGGGAGGTAGGGAAATGAAGTGTTTAGTTTCTAGAGCCTCTGTTGTGGAGACAGGCTGGGAGAAGAAGGTGGAAAATGGACTTTGGGCAGGACTGATAAGGTCCATTGTATGCCACTACCAGGGCATTTGATAACTGTAACTACTTTTAGTTTGCCTGTTTTTCCTATTCTTAGAGTTAAGAGTACCTTTCCAGGAGAAGATTTAATCAATAAAAGTATGTATAAGAGGACCCCTGAAAAAATTTTTTAAGGTTTATGGTAGAGTGATTCCTCTAGTTGTTATAGGATAAATCTCTTACTGGTGGCTACCTACCAGAAAATATCTGAAGTTTACTTATTTATGAATCATAATGTAGTTTATTTTGAGGACATTTTAGGTTATTTTGCCCCTGTGTATTCTGTTATATTTGTTTGCACAAAATATTCTGACAGTAAAAATTCAGAAACTTGAAACTATGCCCAATGTCTATATTTTCAGACCTAAAAAGATAAATTTTTCTCTACAACCGACATTTATTGAGTGTCTACTGTATATCCTGTGCAGTTAATTAGTAACTTAAAAAATTTCGGGAAAATTTGAAAAAATCTTTTCCAGGCATAGTCTCACTTGGTGATCATTCCTTTTCTGATGATTACTAAATTTTTGAGAATTGTATTATTATTTGGAATGACCATATTTGTTCCCATATATTTTTTCAGTAGGTATTACACTTAAATTTTTTTTTTATTTTTTAAAATATATTTATTTTTTATTGATGTATAATTAACACAGTGGCACACTGTCTTTGGGTATATAACACAGTGATTCAACAATTCCATATTGCTCAGTATTCATCATGATAAGTGTACTCTTAATCCCCTTTATTTCACCCATCCCCCCCGACTTCCTCTTTGGTGATTACCCATTTGTTCTCTGTGTTTATTAGTCTGATATTTTTGGTCTCTCTTTTCCTTTGTTCATTTATCTTGTTTTTTAAATTGTACATATGCATGAAATCATATAGTATTTGTCTCTGATTTATTTCACTTAACATTATACCCTTTAGTTCCATCCATGTTGTTGCAAATTGCAAGATTTCATTCTTTTTTGTGGCTGAGTAATATTCTATTATGTGTGTATGTGTGTCCCATCTTTATCCATTTATCTATGGATAGACACTTGGGTTGCTTCCATTATTATTGTAAATAATGCTACAATAAACAGAGGAGTACATATATCTTTTTGAATTTTTTCATTTTCTTTGGTTAAATACCCACTAGTGGAATTAATGGATCTTGTGGTACTTCTATTTTTAATTTTTTGAGGAACATTCATACTGTTTTCCATAGTTGCTGTACCAGTTTGCATCCCCCCCACCAATAGTACCCAAGTGTTCCTCTTTTTTCACATCCTCACCAACATTTGTTACGTCTTGTCTTTTGATTTCAGCTATTCTGACAGGTGTGAGATGGTATCTCATTGCGATTTTGATTTGCATTTCCCTGATGATGAGTGATGTTGAGCATCTTTCCCCATGTCTCTTGGCCTTTTGTATGTCTTCTTTGAAAAAAATGTCTATCAGGTTCTCTGCTCATTTTTTTTTAAAGGGAGTTTGTTCCATAAATGTGCTGGAACAGCTCTTATTCTTCTTGGGGAAAATAAAAAAGTTACCTCACCCTGACAGATATAATGGCCAACATGCCCAGTGTGGAGCCTATGCGGGGCTTGAACTCATGACCCTGAGATTGAGACCTGAGCTGAGATAAAGTGTAGGACACTCAACTGATTGAGCCATCAAGGTGCCCCTCCTCTGTTTATTTTTTAAAATATTTATTTATTTATTTACTTAGAGGGAGGGAGAGTGAGGGGAAGAGCAGAGGGAGAGAGAGAGTTTTTTTAAAATTTAATTTTGTTTTTTCAGTGTTCCAAGATTCATTGTTTATGCACCACACCCATTGCTCCACGCAATACATGCCCTCCTTAATACCCACCACCAGGCTCACCTGTACCTCCACCCTCCTCCCCTCTAAAACCTTCAGTTTGTTTCTCAGAATTCACAGTCTTTCATGAGGTCATGCTTCATCTTCCCCTCTGATTTCCCCCAATTCACTTTTTCTTTCCTTCTTCGAATGTCTCCATGTTATTCCTTATGCTCCACAAGTAAGTGAAACCATGTGATAATTGACTCTCTCTGCTTGACTTACTTCACTTAGCAGAATCTCCTCTAGTCCCATCCATGTTGATAGAAAAGTTGGATATTTATCCTTTCCAATGGAGGCATAATATTCCATTGTATATATGGACCATACCTTCTTTTTTTTTTTTTTTTTTTTTAAAGATTTTATTTATTTATTTGAGAGAGAGAGACAGTGAGAGAGAGCACGAGCGAGGAGAAGGTCAGAGAGCGAAGCAGACTCCCCATGGACCTGGGAGCCTGATGTGGGACTCGATCCCGGGACTCCAGGATCACGCCCTGAGCCGAAGGCAGTCGTCCAACCAACTGAGCCACCCAGGCGTCCCTGGACCATACCTTCTTTATCCATTCCTCTGTTGAAGGGCATCTTGGCTCTTTCCACAGTTTGGTGATTGTGGCCATTGCTGCTATGCACATTGGGGTGCATATGGCCCTTCTTTTCACTACATCTGTATCTTTGGGGTAAATACCCAGTAGTGCAATTGCAAGGTCATAGGGTAGCTCCATTTTTAATTTCTTAAGGAATCTCACACTGTTTTCTAAAGTGGCCGCACCAACTTGCATTACTACCAAGAGTGTAAGAGGGTTCACGCATGAGAGAGAATCTTAAGCAGGCTCCACGCCCAGCGCAGAGCCCAAAGCATGGCTCAGTCTCACAATCCTGAGATCATGACCTGAGCTGAAATCAACAGTTGGACACTTAACCTACTGACTGCCCAGGCACCCCTCCTCTGTTCATTTTTAATTGGATTATTTGGTTTTTTTGGTGTCGAATTATACAAGTTCTTTATATACATGTTTTGGATACTAATGCCTTGGTTGGATATATCATTTGCAAATCTTCTCCCATTCAGTACATTGCCTTGTTTTGTTAGTGGTTTCCTTTGCTGTGCAAAAGCTTTTTATTTTGGTGTAGTCCCAGTTGTTTAATTTTGCTTTTGTTTCCCTTGCCTAAGGAGACCTGTCTAGAAAAATGTTGCTACATCTGATGTCAAAGAAATTATTGCTCATGTTTTCTTCTAGGAGTTGTATGGCTTCAGGGCTCAAATTTAGGTCTTTGAACCATTTTGAGTTTATTTTTGTCAGTGATGTAAGAAAGTGGTCTAGTTTCATTCTTTCATTTCTTATTGTCCAATTCTCATACCATTTGTTGCAGAAACTATCTTTTCCCTATTTTATATTCTTGCCTTCTTTCTTATAGATTAATTGACCATTAGTGACTATGACCATTAGTTGACCAATAAACCACTGGATTTATTTCTGCGTTCTCTATTCTCTTCCATGGCTCTAGGTGTTTTTGTGCCAGTGCCATACTTTTTAAATTACTGTAGCTTTGTAGCATACCTTCAGATCTGGAATTTGATACCTCTAGCTTTGTTCTTCTTTCTCAAGATTGCTTTGGCTACTCAGGGTCTTTTGTGGTTCCATACAAACTTTAGTATTATTTGTTCTAATTCTGTGGAAAATGTTTGTTGGTATTTTGATAGGAATTACATTAAATCTGTAGAGTGTTTTGGGTAATATGGGTATTTTAACAATATTAATATATAATTAATATTAATATATAATTAATACATTTTTAAAGTAAGATTTATGCCCAACATGGGTCTTGAACTCATGACCCAAAGATCAAGAGTCATATGCTCTACTGACTCAGCCAGCCAGGCACTTCCATAGTCCATACATTTTAATGTAAGTTAAGTACATTTTTGAAAAACACCATATAACTTAAAAACATGAATCTGAAGGTTTGGAGAGGACGGGAGAAGGACTTGGATGCACAGAGTAAATTAAAGGGAAATTATTATCCCTCTCTTTCCCCAGAGATCAGGTAGGAAGGGGGTTTCTCTCTGCAGAAAAGGAAGAGGAAGGGGCACCACATAGCCAATGGCAAGTAGAAGTGAGGATTGTATCTAAAGCATCAAAAACATACTCCGTTGGGAAAGGGGGTTTGTTCTGTAAATGTGCTGGAACAGCTATTCTAGTTCTTGGGGGAAAAAAAGAAGTTTAAACTTACCTCACACTGACAAATGTAACTGCTATTTAATTTGACCTCCAGTTAAGGAAGGTCCTTTAAAGCATAAAGAGAAGGGGAAGAAACTTTTACTAGAAAAGATAGTTTTGTGTAAAAATTAAATAATCAAAAATACTATAAAATTAAAATACAGATTGGAAACAAAAGTTGAATCGTATGAATCGTATGAAAAAAGTTAATATTCTTAATGTATTATAAGCTCTTAAAATCAATAAGAAAAATCAAAAGACAAAAATAAATAGGTTATAAGTAAACAAAATTGCCACCAAATCTGCGAGAAGGTCAAATTCATAATAGTAGAAGAAATTTTTAAAAGTTATTTTTTACTTGTTACATTGGGAATTTTTTAAGAGTAATAATCTCCATGTAGGTCAGGATATACTGCATGTAAATTGATGTAAAATTATTATTCTTTCAAATCATTTTATTCAGTAATTCCACTTAGAACAAAAATAGCACTTCTTTATAATAGAGCTTTAACAGTGCTTTAATTGTATTTTTAAAGGGTTACAAAAATCAGATATAAAAAATCTTTTAAAATGTTTGAACTTTATACTCTATTAAATTGAGAAAATTTAATAAACTTATTCCTTCCTACCTCTCAATTTCTGTTTTTTTAGTCAAATTATTGTTTTATATTCTTAATACTTACAACGTTTAAATTCTGTCCCAGGAACAAAATTCCCAGAGTTAGTCTTAGTTCTGTATTTAGGTGAATTTGTGGCTCATCATTGATATAAATAATTAACAAAAATTAAATTGAGAATAACTTAGAACTATGTTCAGAGAGTTTTAGTCAGGTCACCCCTATCCCCCAAAAAACCCTAAGACAAAAGAATAGGCTCATCTTGCTGGTAACATTAAAAATAGAAAAACCGACAAGGGAAAATTGGGGCAAGAGATAATCCCAAAATAAAGATGAAAACTACTAAAACTGAACAAAGTAATTTTGCCAATAAAAGAAAAGCAAAGGAAATTTTCTCATCACATTTGAGAAAATTAGACATGGTAAAAATAATGGCTAGAAAGACAATTCACAGTGGCAGAGTCTAAAATTGATCACATTTGATATGGAGGATAAAATTTGATAGAGATAAAACATGAGAGATGACTTAAGTTTTCATTTTAAAATTTATGGACAAAGAATTTATTTCAGTGAAAGTAACTTAAGAAAACCAAAAATTGAAAAAAAAATTAGGAGTTATAACTCTACTATATAATTGATCATAGAATTCAGTTGCTTCAGAAAATACATTCTAGATGAAATTCATTATTATTGCCATAATTAATAATAACTCAGAAATATGGAAGTCAAACATTCTGAATCTGTGGGATTCAAAGGATTGCATAAATGCATATGGCAACTGATCTGCATGTTAACAGAGATTACTGAAGATTTATTATCCAAGGGTCAAATCCATTGTAAAGAACAGTTTCAGGGTGCCTGGGTGGTTTGTCTGTTTAAGCTTCCAGCTTTTGATTTCAGCTCAGGTCATGATCTCAGGGTCGTGGGATCAAGTCCCACGTTGGGCCCTATGTTCAGTGGGGAGTCTGCCTGTGATTCTGTCTCTCTCTCTCCTCTCCTCCCACTTGCACTGGCTGTCTCAAATAAATAAGTAACAGTGTCTATGGGACATACAATCTTGTTATATTAAGATGGTTGGCATATAGGAAGGATATTTTAAGACGCTATCTCAGAAATGTCTTTTACTATAAACTTCCCCTCTCCTCTCCCTCTCACTTCCTGATTAATAGCTGATTAATAGCCCAGGTTTTTCCAGCTTATCCTTTTTTTGTTTTGTTTTTTAAATTTATTTGATTAAATTTATTTTTTTTAATTTATTTGACGGAGAGAGATTACAAGTAGGCAGAGGGGCAGATAGAGAGAGAGGAGGAAGCAGGCTCCCCGCTGAGCAGAGAGCCTGATGCGGGACTCGATCCCAGGACCCTGAGATCATGACCTGAGCTGAAGGCAGCGGCTTAACCCACTGAGCCACCCAGGCGTCCCCCGGCTTCTTCTTAATGCTACTTGTACTGTTTCCATTTTCATAACTCTTGATATCATTCATGTACTACTACTACATTCATGTACATTCATGTACTACTACTATATCTGAAATTGATGTCAACTTTTCCTGCTTCTAGCTTACCCTTGGGGCCAGCCACCACATTCCTCTGTATTAAATATCAGCTGATGAAATATCAGTCACACCTGTTACAACCTGGCCCAAAGCCATTTTCTAGTACTCTCCCTTTATAGGATCATCTTCTCTTTTGAATTTATTTGTTGAGTTTATTTTATTTTGAGTTTATTTTAAAAGGTATTTAAAAGCCACCATTTTTGTTTTTGAAGTATTGTAATAGGTTCCAGAAAATATTTTCAAACTGAGCAAATATCCATTCTTCTGTACCTTCATTCCAACCTTTGTGAATTTTCTTCCCCTTAAATTTTTGAATTTCCAATAAAAGCAGTAAAAGAAACTTGTGCCTTTTCATTACATTTAGGATTGAAGTCAACATTTTAACCTTAATGTGGTCTATGAGGGCTTTCACTGCCTGGATCCTGCCCGTTTTTCCAGTCTCATCTCTGTATTTCCCCTTAACTCTGTGTTCCTGCTTAGTCCACTGGCTTTGTTACTGTTTTTGTTCCCTCTTCGATTCACCGCAGTGTCCCTCTCTATTTCAGAGCTTTTCTCATGTCTCTCCTTCTGCAAGGAATGTTCTCTCCCCTTTCCTCCCTTCCTGATGCTATATTAACATTAACTAATCCCTTATATCTCAGTATAAATGTTAATTATGCTAGGAAGTAGGATGTGCCACATATAGTATGACTTCATACCCTGCTGCCTTGTCTGAGTTATCCTCCCAGGTCATTATTTATTGGCAATATAATCTTTTTTTTTTTTTTTTAAGATTTTATTTATTTATTTATTTGATAGATAGAGATCACAAGTAGTCAGAGAGGCAGGCAGAGAGAGGGGGGGAAGCAGGCTCCTCGCTGAGCAGAGAGCCCGATATGGGGCTCGATCCCAGGACCCTGAGATCATGACCTGAGCTGAAGGCAGAGGCCCAAACCACTGAGCCACCCAGGTGCCCCTATTGGCAATATAATCTTAAATAATTTATTTGACTTCCCTCTGAGCCTCTATTTCTTTATCTGTAAAATGGGGGAAAATCATTAGATTTTCATAAGATAACTGTGATCATTAAATGAGAAAGTGAAGTAAGCTGTGTGAAGTATCCAACACAGTGCCTGACTATCATTTGGATGAAGTACTCAATAAACGTCAGACAAAATTACTTTCAAGCCACCACCTACCCCCAATTCCCTAATACACACACATACATAGTCTAGACGACTTCTTTCATTATATAGAGACATATAACCATACACTTTTACTCCTAACATTTTCAACTTACCACAGTTGTGATTTTAAGTTAATTTGTTGATTGGTCAGTTAATGTCTGTCTCCCTTCATTAGATTGTAAACCAATAACAAATATTTGATGAGTGGATGAACAAATGAATAAATTAGAAACATACCCTGTCTCCCCTCAAAGCAGCATACATGATGTTAATGTTTCCTATAGAATAGTCTTTCCTTAAGACTATCCTAAAGTTTTTTAATCACAGGCTTCTACATGTTTAAGCCTCTAAATCACAAATTCAATACCAATGACTAGGGGATAACTTAATACCAGTACCTTTATATAAAACTGATTTGTGAACTAAAAATTGTTTTCAGTGTTACAGAGTGTTTGAATATAACATGTTAAAAGTATTAAAGAAGATCCTTGCTTTTGATAACATTGGAAAAGGCTTACACTAAAAATGTAAGTGTACAGTGAAGGCTAGATAGACTATTATAAGTATTTTTTATCTCAACTGTGTAAAAATATGCATAAGAAAAAACTAGAAGTATATTATTAACAGCTTTCTCTAGGTGGTAGAATTATGATCAATTAAAATTGACATGTCTATAAAGATATAGGAATAGATAATTTTGTTTTCTCACAGCAAAACTGTTAGTTTTATATTAACAAAATTTATCTTTAAAACTTCCTTACATGCTTCTGAAATTTATAGGGGATACTTTTCATTTATTGATTTATTCAGCAAGTATTTACTGAGCCATTGCTAAGTCCCAAGCACTATTCTGGGCCAAGGGAATGAAGCAAAAATCCCTGTCTTTGCGGAATTTCCATTCTGAGATACCACAGCTATCTGTGTGACTTTGGTTTGAAACTCCTCTTCATCTTCCTCAAAACTATTGATGTCACTTTAGTTATTCATTTTTATCTTCTATTCAATTACAGAAAAAAAAGAAAACCAGATTACCAGGCTCTGCAGTTTTACAATTTTTTAAATGTTTTTCATACCTAGAATCCTATCTTTAACATAAATAGTCCCATGTAAAGGTGATAAGCAGGATCCAATTTAAACTTTCTATAAAGGGTTACATTTTTTTCTTTCAAAGAATCAATTCACATAGTGTTACTTAGTACATAGTGTTGCAGCTTATCCAAACTCCCTTAATGTTAAAAAAAAAAAAAAATCAGCTAATTTGTTACATTATCACTAGAGTTGGCACCATTATAGTCTAACTCAGTTCAAATGTTCAGGAAATAAAGAATTTTTAAGTCTTTCTAATTCTCTTTGAAACTTTATGGAATCCTGCTATTTTGTAAAACCAACTTTAAAGCTACTGATAAAAAAGAAGTTTTAAACTGTGAAACTAATTTCCGAAATGAGTTCTTTTGTGTCTGAATAGGTTTCCTATTTATTCCAGAAGTTAGTTTATAAATCAGTTATTTAGGACTCAACTTTTATTTTTATGAATAAGCAGTATTAATACTTGGTGATTAGCTTTCAGGATCAGCTCCCCCCCCAAAAATATTCAGCCCATTCTTACTAGAAGTTACACTACTTGCACAATTTTTACCATAACAAACTACTGCTTGTAGTAATATTCCTATAGAAATGTGTATTTTAAATATCACATATCCCAAGAGAAGCTTGGCGTTTTTTCTTCTTGCCTTCTCATTCTAGACTGGGATTCAGAGACTGGAAAGAAGGCATGGAAAGGAAGGGATGCTAGTAATGAGTAATTATTTGTTGGCACTAGTATTTTATTAATTCTCTGTGCTTACTAAGAGAAGGTGGCTCTCTTGGAAAGTTGCTCTTTCTGTGGTCAAACTGGAAAACAGAACATTTGCTCTCAGGCTTTGAAAAGTTGGTTAATAAGCCTGATGTTGTGATATGGATGGTGGGAGGGAACTTACACTGCTTGCCCATTTGTACAGATAGGTTATTTGAAAGTTGGAGACTGCTTTGTTGTTTGTTTCTCTTAGGAAGTTAATTTTATCCATTTTCTAGATCATTCCAAGTAACTTTATTCCTTTTGCAATACTTTTTATATATTCAAGGTCTACTTTTAATATTTGTCTCTTTCCTTTGCCACATGGTAAATCAGTAACTCACTATAAATTGAAATGTGGGTTTTGTTTTTTTTTTTTCCCCAGTTACTAAAAAAAGTTCCATATGTCTTTTCTGGGCTTGGAATGGGTTTACTGCTACATAATTGGTGCTATTGCACACACCACTTCAGCTGATAGCACAGTTGGGTCAATCCTTAAGGAGCTCCCTGTTGGGCTGGGTATTGCTCTGTTTGGGGACACATTTAGATTTTGAAGTTACTCCCTTCCACAGGCTGTCTCTATCATGGGATTAGAGCACAGCTGTTACCACAAAACCTGTTGAAAATTGAGAGTGGTTAAGTCAGATACCTGATCACCAGTTTGGCTTTTCACTAAATTGGCCAATATTTTTGCTTCAAATACAGTTTTAAATATCAGTTGTGCCTGTATTTACCACCTTTCTTTTATTCGTGTTTTTGTTTGTTGTATTTTCTAATGTTTGTAATGTTTTCTAATGTATTTCTAACATTTCTAATGTATTTAACATTTTCTAATGTTTCTAATGTATTTTCTAATCTAATAACTGTTTTATTTATGAATCTTCATTTTAAAATATCTCTTAAAACTATTACCTAGGTTTCAAATCAAAGTCAGATATGTAGTTTTATTTACTGCCTTTTCTCGGGGTATTTATGTTTGTTTTGACATTTGACTCATATGATGCAATTTTCTTTTTGAAAGTTTTTTTTTTCTTTTTGAAAGTTCTATGTAAGTTAACTTCCTTTCAGTTCTATGGTATTAAAATATGTTAATATAATATATAATTTACTTCACTGATTGTGTGATACATCAACATATACTGTTATGTAATATATTAACATAAATAATATCTGCTCTCTTTCTATTTTAATACCACCTTTTCCTACTGTGATGGCCAAGATGTTTTCCAAGTCTTGCAGACATTGTTTATCATTCATTCACATATATACATCTAGATGTGTATATGTATATATATATATATATATGAACGACCTCATTCATATATATAGATGCATCTATATTCACATATATACATCTAGATGTGTGTGTGTATATATATATATATATATATGAACGACTTCATATATATAGATGCATCTATATATATGAATGAGGTCGTTCATATATATATACATCTAGATGTGTATATATGGATACATATATATGAACATAAACACACATTTCACAGTTGTTTGTTGACAGCCAGCTTTGTGCAAAGAAATGTGCTAAGCAAAAGGGATACAGATACAAATAGCTTTATTTCCTTGATAGTCACTCCATTTTAACAGGAGGCCTTGAGAAGTAGTTCTACCACTTTGGTGACTAAACCTAGTGCAACAATACTGATGGTACCGATCTCAAGTTAAATAGGCAAAGTCATGGAGGAAGGTTTCAGGAAGGTGGATCCTCAGATCATTCCTCTGTGGTACACTGCCTACACTACCTATAAGCAGAGCCATTTGGGGGTGGTTCATTTATGAAGGACATTTTTCTTGCCACTGTTTCAGTGACTGTTAATCAAAGCAAAAATATTACACTAGAGTTTTAAAATCTTTTTAATGTTAACACTTTCTACCTCTTGTGTTCTAGTGTGTGAATTATTGAATATTTAGACATTGATCTTTCTTTTAGAACAAAAGATGGGATACATTTTTTTCAATCCATACAGATTCAAAAGTAAATTCTTACTTCCATTGAGTTCTTCCATATCATGCCTCATATTGTTTAAGAGACATTTGTTCTTTTCTTTAAATTTAATTTAATTTTTTTTCAGTGTTCCAAGATTCATTGTTTATGCATCACACCCAGTGCTCCTGCAATATGTGCCCTCCTTAATACCCACCAGGCTCATCCAACCCCCCCTCCAAAAACCCTCAGTTTGTTTCTCACAGTCCACAGTCTCTCATGGCTTATCTCCCCCTCCGATTCCCCCCACCTCACTTCTCCTCTCCTTCTCCCAGTGTCCTCCATGTTATTCCTTATGCTCCACAAGTAAGTGAAACCATATGATTATTCACTCTCTCAGCTTGACTTATTTCACTCAGGATAATCTCCTCCAGTTCCAACCATGTTGATACAAAAGTTGGGTATTCATCCTTTCCAATGGAGGCATAATATTCCATTGTATATATGGATGATATCTTCTTTATCTGTTTATCTCTCTTTTTTTTTAAAGATTTTATTTATTTATTTATTTGACAGAGAGAGATCACAAGTAGGCAGAGAGGCAGGCAGAGAGAGAAAGGAGGAAGCAGGCTCCCCGCTGAGCAGAGAGCCCGATGCGGGACTCGATCCCAGGACCCTGAGAGCATGACCTGAGCCGAAGGCAGCGGCTTAACCCACTGAGCCACCCAGGCGCCCCTATCTATTTATCTCTTGAAGGGCATCTTGGCTCTTTGCACAGTTTGGCGATGATGGCCATTGCTTCTATGAACATTGGGGTACAGATGGCCCTTCTTTTCACTACATCTGTATCTTTGGGGTAAATACCCAGTAGTGCAATGGAGGGGTCATAGGGTAGCTCTATTTTTAATTTCTTAAGGAACCTCACCCTGTTTTCCAAAGTGGCCGCACCAACTTGCATTCCCACCAACAGTGTAGGAGGGTTCCCCTTTCTCCACATCCTCTCCAACACTTGTTGTTTACTGTCTTGTTCATTCTGGCCATTCTAACTGGCATAAGGTATCTCAGTGTGGGTTTGATTTGAATCTCCCTGATGGCTAATGATGGTGAACATTTTTTCATGTGTCTGTTAGCCATTTGTATGTTTTCTTTGGAGAAGTGTCTGTTCATGTCTTCTGACCATTTTTTGACATGATTATCTGTTTTTTGTGTGTTGAGTTTGAGGAGTTCTTTATAGATCTTGGATATCAGCCCTTTGTCTGTAGTGTCATTTGCGAATATCTTCTCCCATTCTGTGGGTTGCCTCTTTGTTTTGTTGACTTGCTGTGCAAAAGCTTTTGATCTTGATGAAGTCCCAAAAGTTCATTTCTTAAAAGTCCTAAAAGTTCATTTCTTTCCCATGTGCTGGGGAAAGAGATAAGACAAGGGTCTCACTCTCCAGGAGCTCATAGGCAGAGAGGGAGAGACAGGTAAACAGACCATTGTAATGTATGGCAATAAGTCTCTGAAGGAAGGTTCTGCTAAGGATTTTGAATGGTTGGAAATAAGGCAACACAGGAAGTGAATGATCAAGAAAGACTGTAGAAGAGTAAAAGCCTCAACTGGCTCCTGAAGCCTACTGGGGAGTAGCCAGTTAAAGAGGTAGAAGTCAAGGTGCTCCAGTCAGAGAGATTAGCATGTATGATAGCACAAAATCATGAAAGTTACCATGTCTGAGAAACTGTAGGTTGAACACACTATGATTTGGAGAGGTAGTCAGAGACAAGATCCATCTGGGAATTGTATGCCATGTAAAAAATCTGGATTTTATTTAGAAAGTTAAGGGATGTCTGAAGGATTAGAATATCATAGATCTGCAATTTAGAAAGATTGCTCCAGGGTAAAGGTGGCATGGACAAGGAGACAGAAAAGAGGCTGCTCTTACAGAAGAGACATAGGAGAGACATAGACAAGGATCCTCTGATGGGGTTGGGGTTGAGGGTAAGGAACTAGAGTTCACAGTTTTTAGGTTGTGGAATATTCAGAACTTGGCAAGAGATTAGTAAAGGAGACATTGAAGACTACATAAGGACTTGCAGGTTTCTGCAACTGGATAATTGGATGTATGATGAGACCTACATGGAGAGAATATAAGAAGAGAGAATATAAGACCTACATGGAGAGAACATAAGAAGAATATAGAGGCATGAAGGGAGAAAGCTGATGAGTTTGGCTTTTATATGTTAGATTTGAGATGGCTGTGAGATAACAAGGTGAAATATATTGGGTAGCTGGATAAATGGGTCTCAAATTCTGGAGAAAAGCCTGAAATGTAATTATAGTCTTGATCAGCATTCATTGTTGAAGTTATGTAAGAATGAGATCACCAGGGAGAAGATATTACAATAAGAAGAAGGCTGAGGATAGATAAAACACTGGAGAATATCTATTTATAAGAAAACTGCAGAGGAAGAAGAATAAAGGAGATTGATACTGAGTGGCCAGAAATAGTGGATGAAACCTGAAAGAGGATATTATCCCAGATACTGACGGAAGAGAAACTTCAGAAAAGAATTGGTCAGCATTGTCAATTGTGGAAGAAATGAAGTAATGTAAGACCTTTATGGTATCAGTTCCTGGGTTGGAAGTAAAAAGAAGAAAGCAGCAGGGCAGTGTCTGATAGACTTAAGAAGAGGAAAACCCTAAAAGAGCCAACAGATACTCATTGGAAAATATAGCAGGCCAGTTGGCAAACACTAGCTGATAATGGAAGGAATTTTGTGCATCCCAAAGATAGGTAAGTACAAAAGGTTCACCATAAGAAGAACCGAATAAGCTGGAGTGGTATAGCTTTTATGAACTCTTAAAACTGACCTTTGTGAGACTTCTTTCTAGGACATGGTCCTCTGGTGCTGGGAGTGGAAATAAGCAGAATAGGGGCACCAGAGATGAAAGGAAAAGAAAGTCCGTGGCAGAGAAGAATGCAGCCCCCCAAAATTGCAGAAAGCAATCTGCTATAATTTTTAATACTACACAAAAACAACAGAAAATGCAATTCTGTGAAGTTAAAAAAATCTATGCTGACCCTATCTCATTCAAACAGTTAAAGAAAGCTAATTTCACATAAAAATGAACAATACACAAAGTTATAATAAGAAACAAGAGGAAAAGAGTTAATATCTACAGAAAATGAAAACATGCTTACAAGATAAGTCAAATACTGTAACCTACTCTTTCAAAACAAGTTAAAAGACATTAAGAAATGATACCACAAGTGAAAGAACAACAAAAACCAGAATTAGAAATTCAGGTGTGAGGTAACATAACTCAGCAAGGGATTGGAAGTAAAAGAAAAAGTCCTTCAACAGACGAATGGATGGAGAAGCCGTGGTCCATGTACACACTGGAATATTACTCAGCTACCTGAAAGGATGAATACCCAACTTTTACATCAATATGGATGGGACTGGAGGAGATCATGCTAAGTGAAGTAATTCAGGCAGAGAAAGTCAATTATCATATGGTTTCACTTATTTGTGGAACATAAGGAATAGCATGGAGGACATTCAGAGAAGGAAGGGAAAAATGAGGGGGAGGGGGAAAAGAATCATGAGAGACTGTGAACTCCAGGAAACAAACTGAGGGTTTTAGAGGTGGGAAGGGTGAAGGGAATCGGTGACCCCAGTGATGGATATTAAGGAGGGCACAGATTGCATGGAGTACTAGGTGTTACACGCAACCAATGAATCATGGAACACTACATCAAAAACTAATGATGAACTACTGTATGGTGACTAGCATAATATAATAAAAGAAAGGAAAAAAAACATTCTAAAAAATGGATTAAACTAGAAGGAACGTGAGTCCAAATAACACCATAAGAGAAATTGAAGGTGAAAAAGAAGAAAACTTTAAAAATTGAAGTAAATGGCAAAAAATTTTTAAACAATTTGTGAGAAGTGACATATTAAAGATAGGCAGAGAAGATCCAACATTCAGATAATAGAAGTCAATGAAGAAAAAAATAGAGCAAGTGAACAGAATGTTTACTAAAAACTACAACTAAAGAGAACTTTTCGGCAACTAAAAGAAAAACTGTACATTGAAAGAATAGAATGTGTGTTTAAGAATATAGACTCAGAACAGCCATTACTGAGGCATTTCCCTAACCAGGGAAAATTAGATTTGCATTAGACTTTTTGATAACAAAACCAGAAGAAAATAGAGCTATATATTTAAGATACTCCCAAGAAAGTGAGAACCAAGAATTTTCTAACTTTCAAGTATAAACAATGAACTTACTCATATGTATGAGGTCAGAGAATTTATTTCCTAAGAATATATCCTATAGAATCTACTTAAGAATGATTTTTATTTTTTAGATTTTTTTAAAAAATTTATTCATTTGACAGAGATCACAAGTAGGCAGAGAGGCAGGCAGAGAGAGAGGAGGAAGCAGGCTCCCCGCTGAGCAGAGAGCCCGATGCAGGGCTCGATCCCAGGACACTGGGATCATGACCTGAGCTGAAGGCAGAGGCTTTAACCCACTGAGCTACCCAGGTGCCCCAAGAATGAGTTTTTGACTACCAAAATGACTAGAGAAACATCAACTAGTGTGTTTTTTGCTACTAGGGTGTCATTTATTGATCTTGGGATCTTTTAGAAGACAAAGCAAGAAATATATATGTGTTCTACTATATACATATATGTATATGTATATATACACATAAGGAAGCATATGTATATACTAATCAATGTATATGCACATACTTATAAATATATGTAACCGTCTCTTTGTTAAGCTAAGCATGACTGTAATGATGTCTCTAACTCTCATCCATTATGACATGGATCATTCTAGATCCCCACCCTGAGTTATCTGTAAAATTACCACTCAAGAGTGAGAACAAATGGATGGCTCACACCATACACAACCCATTTACTTAATTATTTAATTTTAGCATAAATGTATAGCAGTTTAGGATTGTTACCCATACCCCTGTGAGAAACAACTTTATCAATAAGAGCACAGTTCTTTTTTTTTTTTTTTTTTTTTTTAAAGATTCTATTTATTTGACAGAGCACAAGGAGGGGGAGCAGCAGGTAGTGGGACAGGGAGAAGCAGGCTCCCCATGGAGCAAGGAGCCCAATGTGGGACTTGATCCCAGGACTCTGGGATCATAACCCCAGCTGAAGGCAGATGCCTAACCAACTGAGTTACCAGGGTGTCCTGAGAGCACAGTTTTTGTTTTTTTAATGTTCAATTAGCTAACATATATCATTAGTTTTTGATGTAGTGTTCAACGATTCATTAGTTGCATTTGAGGGCACAGTTCTTAATATGCAGTTCCTTTTGCTTTCGTCTTATAGATTTTACTTGTCTTTGTTTTTGTTTCTTTTAAGATTTTATATTTATTTGAGAGAGAGGGCACAAGCTGGGGGGGTAGGGGGTGAAGGGCAGTAGGAGAGGGAGAAGCAGACTCTCTGCTGACCAGGAAGCCTGATGTGGGGCTGTATCTCAGGACTCTGGAATCGTGACTTGAGCTGAAGGCAGGCACTTAACCGGCTGAGCCACCAGGTGCCCCAGGCTCGACTCATTTTCGAAGTTACTTAGGTCAGCACATTTTTTCCTCCATTCCATCAGTAAAGTTATTTCATACATTTGTGATTCAGTTAAATTCAGTTAAATTCTCTTTTAACAGTCTGCATTGCTTCTTGGGATCCCCCTATCTTCTAAATGATTTTTTTAAATCATTTTTTTAAATCATTTTTTTAAATTCAGTTAAATTCAGTTAAATTCAGTTAAATTCAGTTAAATTCTCTTTTAACAGTCTGCATTGCTTCTTGGGATCCCCCTATCTTCTAAATGATTTTTTTTTAACTTGTGTTATGTTTTTTGTTTTTTATTTAAAGATTTTATTTATTTATTTGACAGAGAGAGATCACAAGTAGGCAAAAAGGCAGGCAGAGAGAGAGAATGGAGGAAGCAGGCTCCCTGCCGAGCAGAGAGCCCGATGCGGGACTCGATCCCAGGACCCTGAGATCATGACCTGAGCCGAAGGCAGCGGCTTAACCCACTGAGCCACCCAGGCGCCCCATGTTTTATTTTTGTGCTGTAAAATTCTTTTGGTTTTCACAAATGTGTAATATCATCTATCTATTGTTTCAGTATTATACAGGATAATTTCACTGCCTAATAAATTCCCTGTGCTTAACCTAATCAATCTTCCCCTCTTCCTCCAAACGTCTGGCAATCATGGATCTTTTTACTGTCTCTATAGTTTTCCTTTTTCTAGAATGTCATGTAATTAGAATCATATAGTAGGTAGCCATTTCATACAGGTTCTTTTCATTTGGCATTTCACATTTAAGTTTCATCCATACCCTTCTTTGGGTTGATAGCTTCTTTTTATCACTTAATATTACATTGATGGTTGTATCACAACTTGTTTATTCCTTTATCTATTGAAGGACATTTTGGTTGCTTCTGGTGCTTGGCAGTTAAGGATAAAGCTGCCATAAACATTCATGTGCATGTTTTCAAATCAGTTGTGTAAAAGCATATGAACATGATTACTGGATTGTATGGTAAGATTTGGTAAAAATTTAGCTGTGTAAGGTTTTAGGAATCTGTCTTCCAAAGTAGTTGTACCATTTGCGTTCCACCAGCAGTGAATGAGAGTTCCTGTTTCTACGTCCTCACCAGCATTTATTTGGTATTTCAATTTTTAAAATTTTTTAAATTTTAAAGTTTTAGTCATTCTAATAAAGCAGCATTCTAATGCTGCTTTATTTTTATTTTAATTTGTAATTCCCTGATGACAGTATTTTTTCACATGCTTTTTGCCATGTCTCTATTTTCCTGAGCAAGGTATATGTTTAAGTATTTTGTCCACTTTTTAATTGGGTTGTTGAATGTTAAAAGTTTTTTTTTTTTTAATTTAGATATAACTCTTTTATCAAATATGTGATTTACAAATATGTTCTCCCATTCTGTGGCTTGTCTTTTCATTTCTTAAGTTTCTGCCACAAAACAGAAGGGGCTTTAATTTTAATAAAGACCAGCTCACCAGGTTTTTGTAATGCAGTATGCTTTTGGTGTTGTATCTAAAAAGTCACCAAATCAGAAGTCAATCTAGATCTTCTCTGTTTTGTTACAAAATTTTTTTATGGCTTTATGTGTTACATTTAGGTCTGTTATCCTAAGTAAAAATTATTTTGAGTTAATTTTTGTGAGAGGTGTAAGGTCTATGTCTAAGTTCTTTTTTTTTCTTTTTTCTTTTCCTTTTGTATATTCATTTCCAGTTGTTCCAGCATCATTTGTTAAAAAGATTATCCTTTCCTCATTTAATTACCTTTGATCCTTTGTCAGTGATCACTGGACGATATTTGTATGAGTCTGTTTCGGGGCTCTCTGCTCTGTTCCACTGAGATACGTGTCTATTCTTTTACTAATACCATGCTGTCTTCTTTACTGTAGCTTTACAGTAAGTCTTGAAATTGGGAGTGTGTCTGTTCTTCACCATTCATGTGGCTATTCTAGGTCTTTTGCCTTTTTATATAAATTTCAGAATCTAGTAGATTATAGAATCTATCTATATCTACAAAATAGGTATCTTATTGGCATTACATTGAACCTGTACATCAAGATGAAAAGAATTGACATGTTAGTGGTATTGAATTTTCTAATCCATGGAGTATTTCTACATTTATTTAGATCTTCCTTGTTTTTTCATCAGTTTAGTATTTTAGTATTTTAGGCATATAGATCCTGTATGTATTTTGTTAGATTTATGTCTAAGTATTTTCTATTTTTTCTGTACTAGTGTAATTTTTTTTTAATTTCAAATTTTAGTAGTTTATTGCTGGCATATAGAAGAGGAGTTGACTTTTGTATGTTAACCTTATGTCCTACAACCTTGCTAAACTCCCTTATTTAGTTCTAAAAGGACTTTTCTTTTGTGGATTATTTTTCTAGATTCCTTTTGATTTTCTGTATAGACAGTTGTGACAGCTACAAATAAGAATGGTTTTATTTTTTTTCCTTTCTGATCTCCATGCCTTTTATTTCTTTTCGTTATATTATTACATTGACTGGAACTTCCAGTACCATGCTGCATCAGAGTGATCAAAGTAGACATCCTTGCCTTGTTCACAGTCTAAGGGAAAAACATTGAGTTTTTCACCGCTAAGTATAAATGTTCTTTTTTAAATTGAAGAAATTTCCCTGTGTTGCAAATTTTCTGATAATTTTTTTATTAGAAATTAGAGTGGAATTTACCAAAATGCTTTTTCTACATTAACTGATAATATGATCATGTGATTTTTCTTCTTTAGTCTGTTAAATATGATGGACTTGTTAATATTATTTCAGACATTGAACCACCTTTACATTTCTGGAGTTAAGTCCCACTAAGTCATGGTGTATAATGCTATTAAAATATTGCTGAATTTTGGGAAGGGGGCCAAGATGGCAGAGGAGAAGGGGACCCTATTTCAAACGGTCTCCTGAATTGAGCTGGCTATCTACCAGACTACTCTGAACACCCACGAAATCAGCCTGAGATGTAAGAAGATATATCAGGATCTATACCAACAGAATATCTCCAGCAGCTGGTTTTGAGGTATGAAGTGGGGAGTCACCATAAGTGCTGGCACCAGATAGGTGAAATAACACAGGAGTACAAAGGCATCTTGCCCTGGGGACCAGGCAAGACTCACAGACCAGTAGCCACAGGTAAAGAACTTTAGGGCAGCCCAGGAGCTGCAGGGTCATGCCTATAAACTGCGGGCAGTTGGCAATTTTAGAAGCACAAAGGGCAGGGGAGGGGAGGAAGCGAGGGCTGGGAGTGCTGCTGTGAGGTGCACAACTCAGGACGCTGGGGTTTTTAGCAGCACAGACAAAAACGGAATCAGTGTGGCCTGGGGGACTTTCTGGAGACTAGACTGCGTTCTCTCTGTTCTGAGACAGAGGATTGGATACAGTCAGTTTTGCTCTGACTCTCGGAAGAGACATAGAATGCCACCAGGGAAAACCGCCAGGGAACAGAAGTCCCCCAAAACTGGTTTTCACTGAGCCCATTCCCCCCTACAGGGGGGTAGGGCAACTCTACCCAAATAGGGTTGCCTGAATAATAGTGCAGCAGGCCCCTCCCCCAGAAGACAGGCTGAAAGAACCAAGAGACTGACCACACTAAGGTCTGTATAAAACAGGTGCATCTTGCTTGGGTTTTGGTCAATAGTTTAGACTCTGTTTTTTCAACCGCCTCTCACCAGAATGACTAGGAGGAGGAACCCCCAACCGAAGAAGAATTAAGAGACTGTGACCTCTGCCACAGAACTAATGGCTATGGATATAAGCAAGATGTTGGAAATAGACTTCAAGGTAACAGTTATGCCAACAATACCTAGGTTGGAGAAAATTTAATGGCAACATAGATTCTCTAAGGGCAGAAGTGAGAGCTGATCTGGCAGAACTTAAAAATGCTATCGATGAGATCCAATCTAATTTCGATACTCTGACAGCTAGGGTAAATGCAGTACAAATTAGTGATCTAGAAGACAGACTGATAGAAAAGAAGGATCAGGATGAATGAATAAGGAAGATGTGGTCCACATACGCTATGGAGTATTATGTCTCCATCAGAAAGGATGATGTATCCTTTGATACAACTTTTGTATCAACATGGACAGGACTGGAAGAGATGATGCTGAGTGAAATAGTCAAGCAGAGAGAGAGTCAATTATCATATGGTTTCACTTATTTGTGGAGCATAACACAGAGGACATGGGGAGATGGAGAGGAAAAAGGAATTGAGGGAAATTGGAGGGGGAGATGAACCTTGAGAGACTATGGACTCTGAAAAACAACTTGAGGGTTTTGAAGGGGGGCAGGGTTGAGAGGTTGGGGGAGCCAGGTGGTGGGTATTATGGAGGGCACACATTGCATGGAGCACTGGGTGTGGTGCAAAAACAATGAATTCTGCTAAGCTGAAAAGAAATTTAAAAAAAAAAAAAAAAGAAAGAAAGAAAGAAAAGAAGGATCAGGAGGAGGCCTGGAACAAACAGCTTAGAATCCATGAAAACAGAATTAGAGAAATAAATGACACCATGGAACTTCCAATATCAGAATTATTGAGATCCTTGAGGGGATGGAGAGAGAGAGAGGGGACTAGAAGATATATTTAAGCAAATCCTAGCTGAGAACTTCCCTAATCTGGGGAATGAACAAGTAATTCATGTCCCAGAGGCAGAGAGGACACCCCCCAAGATCATGACTGCCAGGCATGTAATAGTGAAACTTGTGAGTCTTAAAACCAGAGAAAACCTCTTAAGAGCAGCTGGGGGAAGAGATTCCTTACATACAGAGGGAGGAACATCAGAATAATGTCAGACCTGTCCACAGAAATCTGGCAAGCCAGAAAGGGCTGGCAAGACATATTCAGAGTACTAAATGAGAAAAACATGCAGCCAAGAATACTTTATCCAGCAAGGCTGTCATTTTGAATGGATTAAGGGATTAAGAGCTTCCAGGACCAGCAGAGACTGAAAGAATATGTGATGACTAAGCTGGCTCTGCAAGAAATATTAAGGAGGGCTTCTATAAAAGGAGAAAGTTCCCAGAGTGGTAGAGAACTGAAATATACAGAGACAATCTATAGAAACAAGTACCTCACAGGAAACATAGTAAAATTATATCTTTCAATAATCATTCTCAATGTGAATGGCCTAAATGCTCCCATAAAAAGGTACCGGGTTGCAGATTGAATAAAAAGACAGGACCCATCCCTATGCTGTCTATAAGAGACTCAGACATCCAGACTGAAAGTGAAGGGATGGATAACCATCTTTCATGCCAATGGACCACAAAAGAAAGCTGGGGTAGCAATTCTCATATCAGGCAAATTAGATTTTAAGCTACAGACTGTAGTCAGAGATACAGAATGGCACTATATCATTCTTAAAGGGTCTATTCAGCAAGAAGATCTAACAGTTGTAAATATCTATGTTCCCAGTATGGGAGCAGCCAACTACGTAAGCCAACTGTTAATCAAAATAAAGAGACATGTTGATAAGAATACTTTAATCATAGGGGACCTAAACACTCCACTCTCAGCAATAGATCATCTAAGCAGAAAATCAACAAAGAAACAAGAGCTTTGAATGACACAGTAGACCAGATGGACCTCACAGATAAACACAGAACATTCTACTCTAAAACAACAGAATACTCATTCTTCTCAAGTGAACATGGAACTTTCTCCAGAATAGACCACATACTGGATCACAAATCAGGTCTCTACTGATACCAAAAGACTGAGATTATTCCCTGAATATTCTCAGATCACAAGTGCTTTGAAATTGGAACTTAATCACAAGAAAAAGTTTGGAAGAAATTTAAACACTTGGAAGCTAAAGACCACCCTGCTAAAGAATGTTTGAGTCAACCAGGAAGTGAAAGAACTTAAACAATTCATGGGAACCAACAAGAATGAAAACACATCAGCCCAAAACCTATGGGATATAGCAAAGGTGGTCATAAGGGAGAAATATATAGCCACCCAAGCCTTACTAAAAAAAAAAAAAAAAAAAAAAAAAGAAAAGAAAAATCCCAAATACACAAACTCTCTTTATACCTTTAAGAACTGGAGAATCAACAACAAATTAAGCCTAACCCATGCATGAGAAGGGAAATAATTAAGATTAGAGGAGAGATCAATGAATTAGAAACCAGAAATACAGTAGAACACATCAATGAAACTAGAAGCTGGTTCTTTGAAAGAATAAGATTGATAAAACACTGGCCAGACTTATCCAAAAGAAAAATGAAAGGGCCCAGATTAATAAAATTATGAATGAAAGGGGGGAGATCATGACAAACACCAAGGAAATAGGAACAATCATCAGAAATTATTATCAACAGCTATATGCCAATAAGTAACCTGGAAGAAATGGATGCATTCCTAGAAAGCTATAAATTTCCAAGACTGAAACAGGAGGAAATTGACAACCTGAGTAGACCAATAACTAGTAATGAGATTGAAGCAGTGATCAAAAACCTCCCCAAAAACAAGAATGCAGGACCTGACAGATTCCCTGGGGAATTCTATCAAACATTCAAAGAAGAAATAATACCTATTTTCCTGAAGCTGTTTCAAAAGACTTCCAGACTCTTTCTATGAAGCCAGCATTACCTTGATCCCCAAATCAGGCAAAGACCGCATGAAAAAGAACTTGAATATGGATGCCAAGATTCTCAAGAAGATCTTAGCTAATAGGATCCAACAGTACTTTAAAAAGATTATCACCTATGACAAGGTGGGAATTATCCCTGGGATGCAAGGGTGGTTCATCATTTGCAAATCAATCAGTGTGATAGGACAAATGAATAAGAGAAGAGAAAAGAACTGCATGGTCCTCTCAATTGATGCAGAAAAAGCATTTGACAAAATACAACATCCTTTCCTAATTAAAATTCTTCAGAGTATAGGGATAGAGGGATCATTCTTCAATTTCATAAAATCCATCTATGAAAAACCCACAAGAAATGCCATTCTCAATGGGGAGAAACTGAGAGCCTTTCTCTTAAGATCAGGTACACAATAAGGATGCCCACTCTTGCCACTATTGTTCAACATAGTACTAGAAGTCCTAGCAACAGCAGTCAGACAACAAAAAGAAAAAGGTATTCAGATTGGTAAAGAAGAAGTCACATTCTCTTCACAGATGACATGATACATTATGTGGACAATCCAAAAGACTCCACCCCCAAATTACTAGAACTCATTCAGCAATTCAGTAACGTGACAGGATACAAAATCAATGCACGGAAATCTTCTGCTCTCTTATACACTAACAATGAAACTGTAGAAAGAGAAATTAGAGAATTGATTCCATTTACAATACCACCAAAATCCATAAGATACCTTGGAATAAGCCTAACCAAAGAGGCAAAGGATCTATACTCTAGGAACTACAGAACATTTATGAAAGAAATTGAAGACCACAAAAAGATGGAAAAACATTCCATGCTCATGGATGAGAAGGATAAACATTGTTAAAATGTCTATGCTGCCCAGAACAATCTATACTTTCAATGCCATCCTGACCAAAATGCCATTGGCATTTTTCAAAGTGCTGGATCAAACAATCCTAAAATCTGTGTGGAACCAGAAAAGACCCTAAATAGCCAAGAAAATGTTGAAAAAGAAAAACAAAACTGGGGGCATCACATTGCCTGATATCAAGCTAGATTACAAAGCTGTGATCACCAAGACAGCATGGTACTGGTACAAAAACAGACTCATAGACCAATGGAACAGAGTAGAGATCCCAGATATGGAACCTCAAATTTATGGTCAAATAATCTTTGACAAATCAGGAAAAAAAAAAAAAATCCAGTGGAAAAAAAGACAGTCTCTTGAATAAATGGTGCCAGGAAATTTGGACAGCTATATACAGAAGAATGAAACTTGACCATTCCCTTACACCATACACAAAGATTAAAGTCAAAATGGATGAAAGACCTCAATATGAAACAGGAATCCATCCTAGAGGAGAACATCAGCCACAGAAACTTCTTTTAAGACATGTCTCCAAAGGCAAAGCAAACAATAGTGAAAATGAACTTTTGGGACTTCATCAAGATCCACAAAGCTTCTGCACAGCAAAGGAAACAGTCCACAAAACAAAGAGGCAACCCACAGAATGGGAGAAGATATTCGCAAATGACACTACAGACAAAGGGCTGATATCCAAGATCTATAAGGAACTTCTCAAACTCAGCACCCAAAAAACAAGTCAAAAAATTGGCAGAAGGCATGAATAGACACTTTTCCAAAGAAGACACACAAATAGCTAACAGACACATGAAAAAATGTTCATCATTTTTACTCAACTCTTTGTTGAGTAAAACAAAGGAAGATTCAAATCAAAACCACATTGAGATACCACCTTACACCAGTTAGAATGGCCAAAATTAACAAGACAGTAAACAAGTGTTGGAGAGGATGTGGAGAAAGGGGAATGCTCTTACACTGTTGGTGGGAATGCAAGTTGGTACAGCAAAATTGAAAAACAGTGTGGAGGTTCCTCAAAAAATTAAAAATAGAGCTACCCTATAACCTGGCAATTGCATTACTGGGTATTTACCCCAAAGACACAGATGTAGTGAAAAGAAGGGCCCTATGCACCCCAGTGTTCATGCAGAAATGTCCACAAGAGTCAAACTGTGGAAAGAGCAGAGCTGCCTTTCAACAGACAAATGGAAAAAGAAGATGTGGTCCACATACACAATGGAGTATTACTTAGCCATTAGAAATGATGAATACCCAACTTTTATATCAATATGGATGGGACTGGAGATTATGCTAAGTGAAGTAAGTCAAGCAGAGAAAGTCAATAATCATATAGGCTCACTTACTTGTGGAACATAAGAAATAGCATGGAGGACATTAGGAGAAAGAAGGAAAAAATGAAGGGAAAAAAGAAGGAAAAATGAAGGTGGAGATAAACCATGAGAGACTATGGACCCTGAGAAACAAACTGAGCAATTTAGAGGGAAGGGCGTTGGGGAGGTTGGGTTGGCCCAATAATGGGTATTAAGGAGGAAATGTATCGCATGGAGCACTGGGTGTTATACACAAACAATGAATCTTGGAACACTACATCAAAAACTAATGACATATTGTATGGTGACAAACATAACAAATAAGTAAATAAGAATTATGTTGCATCCAGAGGGAAACAAAAACCAATAAAAAAGAACAAATAAAATTTTCAAGTTTATTTTCATAAATAAATGAAATATTACTGAATTTTATTTGCAAAATTCTTAAGGATTTTTGCATTCATATTCATGAGGGTTGTACTTTTTTTTGTATTGTCTTTGTATGGTTTTTGTTTTTAATACTAGCTTTATAAGATGAATTGAGGCTCAGTCTCACAACCCTGACCTGAGCTGAAATCAAGAGTTGGACACTTAAGCAACTGACCTATCCAGGTGCGCCCATCCTCTTTTATTTTCTGGAAGAGACTGTGTAAAATTGGTATTCTTTTTGTTGGTAAGGTGGTTCTTATTAAGATGATTTTTTCCACCTTTACTGATGGTTTATTTATAGTTGACATATAACATTGTGTAAATTCAAGGCATAGAGCGATGATTAGATACCTAGATAGTGAAGTGTTTACCACAATAAGTTTAGTTAACACATCTTTAATCTCACATAATTATCTTTTTTGTTGTTTTGATGAGACTGTTTAAAATCTATTGTCATAGGCACTTTTGCTTACAGCACAAAATTGCTAACTATAGTCACCATGGTATACATTAGATATCCAGAACTTACTTAAAACTAGAATTTAGTACCCTTTGACCAGTATCTCTCTATTTCCCCTGCCCCTTTCCCCTGGCAACTACCATTCTATGAATTTGGCTTTCTTTAGATTCCACATATAAGTGTTATCACACAGTATTTGTTTCTCTGTCTGACTTCTCTCTTTCTCTTTCTTTCTGTATTTAAAGTATGATTGACACAATGTTACATTACTTCCAGGTGTACAACATAGTGATTTATATACACTGTGCTCCCAAGTGTAACTACCACTGGTGTTAATTTTTTAAATGTTTAGTAGAATTCCAGTGACTTGGATAATTAGCGCTTGGACTTGGAAATTTGCTTTTTAGATGTTTTTAAAAATCATAAATTCAATTTCCTTAATGGTTATGGGCCTATTTACATGATCTATTTCATAGTAGGTTAGTTGTGGTAAACTTGATCCATTTCATCTAAATTGTCAAACTTATGAGTGTTCAGAGTACTCCCTTATTATTTGGTCTCTACAGTCTACAGTTTCTTTAATGATAATCTCCTATTTCATTCCTGATACAGTAATAAGAGTGTGTAATAAGAGGTAATAAGAGAGTGTCTTCTCTCACTTGCTCAGTCACTCACTCACTTGCTTGTCTGTCAGTCTTGCTAGATTTTTCGATTGTTTTTTTTTTTTTTCTTTTCAAAGGACCAGCACTTGGTGTCATTCACTTTTCTCTATTGTTTTTCTGTTTATAGTTTTATTTAATTATGTTTTTTTCTTTATTCTCTTCTTCCCTTCCTTCTGCTTGTTTCTCAGTTTATATTGCTCTTCTTTCTGTAGGTTCTTGGGGTAGGAGCTGAAAAAAAATTTACTTGAAAATTTCTTCTTTTCTAATGTATGCATATTGTGTTATAAATGCCTCTTCACCATTGTTTTAGCTATGGCCCCAAAATTTTGATATGTTGTATTTTCATTGTTTTCTTTCAGTTCAATGCATTTTAAAATTTTTCCTTGATACATTTACTTTTACCATGAATTATGTATGTGTGCTATTTAGTTTCCAAGTTTCCATTTTCCTCTTATCTTTATATTATTTATTTCTAGTTTGATTTTATTGTGATCAGAGGACAAAGTTTATATTATTTCAGTTCTTTTAGATTTGTTGGATTTCGCTTTATAGCCATAATGTGATCAATTTTGGTTTATATCCCTTGGCATATGAAAAGAATGTGTATTCTGTTGGTGGAGTTGTTCTGTTAAGTGTTGATTAGATCCAGTTGGTTGGTGGCATTGTTAAGTTTGTTATCTACATCTTTCCTAATTTCTGTCCAGTTCTATCAGTTGTTGAGAGAAGGATTTTGGTTTTCAACTATAATTATAGATTTGGATTTGTCTGTTTTTCCTTTCAGTTCTATCAAGTTTTGCTTCATATATTTTTCATCTCTCTTTGGTAAATGCTCATTTAAGGTTACTCTATCTTCTCAGTGGACTGATCTTTTTTATTGTGACATAATGTTCATCTCTCTCTCTCTCTCTCGTAAATTTTTTTTGCTCTGACATCTATGCTATCTGGTGTTAATATAGCCATTTCTGTCTTTACAAAAAAACACACATAAAATTGACCATCTTAAACATTTTTAACTGTATAGTTTGGTGGCATTAAGTACATTAACATTGTTGGGCTACAATCACCACCATCCATCTTCAGAACTTCTTGATTTATTTTGGTTAATGCTTTCATGATACATCTTTTTCTGTCTTCTACTTTCAACCTGCTAATATTGTATTTGAAATGTCTTGTAGGCAGCATATGCCTATATATTTCAAAATCCTCTATTTTCTAATTGCTATAATGAACCATTTATATTTAATATAATTATTGGTATGTTAGGGCTTGCCTTTGCCATTTTATTTTTTTTGTTTCCTCTTTGTTCTCTTTATCCATTTTTATTTCCTTTTTACTATCTCTCTCTCTTTCTTTTTTTAAAGATTTATATATTTTAGAAAGAGCATGTGGCAGAGGAGGGGCAGAGGAAGAGAGTCTTAAACAGACTCCATGCTTGGAGTCCCATGCAGGGTTCAGTCTCACAACCCTGAGGTCATGACCTGAGCCAAAACCAAGAGTCGGTTACCTAACCCAATATGGTACCAGGTGCCCCCCTTTCTACTGCCTTTCTGTGGGTTATTTGAATTATTGTAGGATTCCATTTTTATTTCTTTATAGGGTTTTTTTTAAAGTATCTCTTTGCAAAAATCTCTTAGTGTTTGTTCTATGTACTATATTATATATCCATAACTTACCACAGTCTACTGACTAGGTTGAAGTATAAAAACTATCTCCCTGTATGTTTCTCTGCTCTCACCTATTTATAATTGCCATAAGTATTCCCTCAGTGTCCATTTAGTGCCACATCGGACAGTGTTACAATTTTTGCATCAAGTGATCCAACGTAATTTAGAAAACTTCAGAAGAAAGAAAGTCTGCTGACACAACCATATTTTTTCTTCCCTGATAGCCCAGGGGTCTTTATTATTATTATTATTATCTTTGTTTAAGAACTTCCTTTATTCTTGCATTGTTAACAGATTCTTTTTGTTTTTCTTTATCTGAGAATGACTTGGTTTCCCCCTTCATTCTTTAAATTTTTTTTTAAAGATTTTATTTATTCACTTGACAGAGAGAGAGATCACAAGTAGGCGGAGAGGCAGGCAGAGAGAGAGGGGGAAGCGGGACCCCCTGCTATCAGAGAGCCCAATGCAGGGCCTAATCCCAGGGCCCCAAGACCATGACCCAAGCGGAAAGCAGAGGCCAAAACCACTGAGCCCCTTCAGACACCAGACACCCTTCCCCCTTCATTCTTGGTGGATTCTCTCGCTGGATATAGAATTCTAGGTTGATAGTTCTTTTCTTTCAGCACTTGAGAATTGTACAGCTTCTTTCTGGTTTCAAATGAGAAATATGTACTTGAGATTGTTTTTCTCTGTAGGTAAAGTGCCATTTCTTTTACTTCAAGAATTTTTTCAAGAGTTTTTTCTTTGTTTTTATTTTTTGGAAGTGACTATGATTTTTTTCATGTTGGATTCAATCTGGTTTGGAGTGCACTTGGCTTCTTTAATTTCTAGGCTTACATCTTTTGCCAATCTTAGTAAGTTTTCAGCTGTTATTTCTTCAAACAATTTTTCATTCCTACCATCTTAGCTCTTTTGAGATTCCAGTGATACAAATGTTAGATTCTTGTTACGGACCCACAGGTTTTTGAGGCTCCGTTTTTTGTCAGTCTGTTTTCTTTGTTGTTTAGATTGGATAATATCTGTCATTCTGTCTTCTGGTTCATGGATTCTTTTCTTTACTACATTTTGCTGTTCAGTTCATCCATTGAGTTTGCATTTCAATTATATTTTTTAATCCTAAAATTTCCCTTTAGTTTTTCTTTATAACTTTTATTTCTTTGCTGCAACTTTATATTTTATCACTTGTTTCAAGTGTTTTGTTGCTTGTTTAAGAATTTTTATGATGCTATGGTGAGTGCTGTGAAGTGTGTAAACCTGGCGATTCACATACCTGTACCCTAGGGGTTAAAATATATGTTTATAAAAAATAAAAAATTTAAAAAAAAAAGAATTTTTATGATGGCTGCTTTAAAACTGTTCTAACATCTCTGTCATCTGAATGTTGGCATCTGTTAATTGCCTTTTTTTCCACTCAGTTTAAGATCTTCATGGTTCTCGGTATGAAAAATAATTTTCTACTGAAATCTGTATACTTGGGGTATTATATTAATGAAACTCTGAACTTAAATATTGTTTTAGTTAGTTTTTTTTTTTTTTTTTAAGATTTTACTTATCTATTTATTTGACAGAGAGAAACACAGCACAAGAGATAACACAAGCAGGGGCAGTGGGAGAGGGAGAAGCAGGCTTCCAGCTGAGCAGGGAGCCTGATTCGGGGCCTGATCCCAGGACCCGGGGATCATGACCTGAGCCAAAGGCAGATGCTTAATGACTGAGCCACCAAGGTGTCCCTGTTTTAGTTTGTTTTACCTAACATTTCTCCAGTAGAGGAAAGAGCAGGCACTGCCTCCTTTGCATGGTGTAGATAGAAATCCAGGGTCTCTGCTTGGCCTCCAGCAATACCTAAGCAGAGGGATAAGAGGAACTCCTCGTTAACTTCTGGGAAGAGGTGCAAGTTCCAGCTCTCCACCAGGCCTCCAACAATGCCTTTCTGGATGGAAAGAATAGGAATGCCTTGTTACCACTCCTGTGGCATAATAAGGTAGAGTTAACCTCATTACCACTGAGCTATGTTAAGAGTCCTCACGTTCCTCTAGACCTCCTCTGACCCTATCCTAGAAAAAAAGAAGGACTTGTCATTTCTTCTGGTGTGAGTGGATGTGTTTACCTATCTGAGCATTCATATATTCATCATCAGTATTTTAAATGGTTTGCATAAGCTCTTGAGCATAAGGATATTAAATGCATGGAAAATTACCTGCAGAATTATATTAATTTGATTTATACCCTAGATCTGTTGCCTTTTTCTTACTGCTATTATTTAAGAATCATTTTTATATGCTGTGTTGGAATATTTTGCTATGGAACTCTAAAACATTTCAAGAAGTATGACATGGTTTGAGATCCTGGGTTTCTTAGCTACACAATTCTAAACTGATAATTAATATATTATTAAAATATATTGTTCACATTTTGATTATGGGTCCTATCATTTTCCTATGACATGAGGAATTTTTGTAACTGCACTTTGATTCCATGTTCTGGAAACTTCTAGCACTTATTTATTGCCCTCAAAAATCCCTCCTTTGGCTAAGTGGTTACATGTTAGTGACACAAGTGTTTATACAGGTGATCTCTGAGTTGTTTTTGGAAAGAAGAAATGGTAAAATGTCTTCTATTTTTATGTTCCAATTTCAGATGATGTACACTCCACAAACTGAAGATATATTATTTAAAAATTATGCTAGTTTTTCATATAGGTGGTTAATATTTCATTTGTTTTTAAGAAGTTAAAATCAAGGAAGTGATACCAAGGACTCCTGTTTTAATTTAATCATTATAGCAAAACAACTGATGTAATTTGCTGGAGTTTCCCCAAGAGTCCTTGGACAAATGTTTACACAGAGAACAGGGTGGCATGACTAAATTGATAAATTGATAATAACTTTTGTTTATTTAACAACTAAGCTGACAGATCAAAAGCCTAAACGTTGAATGCAATCCTTTCATCCTTTTTCAACCCCCACCACTGCCTTAAAAACCTTCAGTCTGATACTCTAGTGCTTAATTAATTAAAGAAGCATATTTAAATATAACGAAAAGGGATATCCTATAAGTGAGAGGAGACCGGCCAAACTGAATTATTTCTTCTGTGGAAAAAAAAAGGGGGAAGTTGTTTTGTTGTTGTTGCTTAAATAACTTTCATTAGTGCTATAGTTGAGAACTAGCAATTCAAATAGTAATCTCTAATCCCATGACTGAAGGTTTCATGCTAAAGATAATACTTGGTATCAATAGGGCACATGTTTCCAGGTAGTTGTTTTCCCAGTCATGGTTCCTGAGCGAGCTCAGCCATCCACATTCTCTCATAGTCCTCCATTTGCACTGATGGTACATACGCAACATTTGTGAAAGCCCAGCCACAGCTGTGGTGCAGTGTGTGGCCATGAAATAATCCCCCTCAACTGTATTTTCTCCTCTCCCATCCCTGCTTCCTTTTCACACTGGAACCCGCAAGAATTCACTTGACGGACGTATTTTCTGTATGAACAAGACTACAGTTAGGAAAAAAATACATCAACAAGATTTTTGAAAAACTGAATGTGTAGCCAAAACATCTCTTAATAGAAACTTAGTTTGGAAATGTATGAACATACTTGTTCCCATTACTAGCCACTTTATTTTGCTCTAATGGGTCAGCCAGTTTAGAATCTGTAAGTATAAATTGTCTTTATATAATTTGGTGTCTGAGGATTTTTAATACTGAACCTAGGACTATGCCCCTTCCACTCGGGGTGCTTCAACAGTGCTTATCAAGAGAAACATAGCTAGTACTCACTGACAGTACTGAATAAGAAGAGATATAAGAGGGATCTGTAATTTCCAATTTGATGTTCTTGCCTCCAAGTTACTATAAATTGGACCTCCTCTTGAACTGAAATAAAATGTAAGGATGACACTTTGACACTAATAGTTACTATTTGCAAAAGTGAAGGGAAATTACAGTAAACTCTGTTACCTGTCATGTTTGAGAAGGTAGGAGGTTATGATTAATAAGCTATTTTGACTTAAAGGTTTTATGCAGCATATGCATGTCTATACTCTAAACAAATTTCTAAATTTTATCTTTGTATCTTTAAATTTGTAAATGTTAATCTTTGGCCATTGTTTTTCCCCACTCCCACTATGGAATCCTTCCTTGCTCTCAGAGAATATTCCTTTTCCTTTTGCCCTAAGATGCCATCAAAACCTACTTTTTAATAAAGTTTTTATTTTAATCACCCAGTGCTCATTGCAGATGTACTCAGTCCCCATCACCTATTTCACCCATTCCCCCATCCACTGCCCTTCTGGTAACCATCAGTTTGTTCTTTATAGTTAAGAATCTGTTTCTTGATTTGTCTCCCTTTTTTTCCTCTTTGCTTCTTTGTTTTGTTTCTTAAATTTCACTTACGAGTGAAATCATATGGTATTCATCTTTCTCTGACTGACTACTTATTTCACTTAGTGTAATACTCTCTAGCTCCAGCCTTGTCATTGCAAATGGCAAGATTTCATTCTGTTTTATGGCTGAATAATACTCCATTGTGTGTGTGTATATACATGTAACATATGCACACACATATATATATACACATATAAAGAAGATGTGTATCTATATCCATTTTATTCATTCATCAATTGATGGACACTGGGCTGCTTCCATAGTTCATCTATTAATCATTATAGATAAAGTTGCTGTAAACATAGGGGTGTATGTATCCCTTTGAGTTAGTGTTTTCATATTCTTTGAGTAAATAGCCAGTACGATGATTCCTGGATTGTAGGGTAGTTCTATTTTAACTTCCTGAGGAGCCTCCATAGTTTTCCAGAATGGCTGCACCCATTTGCATTCCCACCAACAGTGAGAGAGAGTTCCCCTTTCTCTGCTTCCTCACTAGCAGCTGGTGTTTCTTGTGTTGTTGGTTTTAGCCATTCTGATGGGTATGAGGTGATACCTCACTGTAGTTTTGATTTACATTTCCCTGATGATAAGTGATGATGAGCATCTTTTCATGTCTTTTGGCCATCTGGATGTCTTTGGAGAAATGTCTGTTCATCTTTTCTGCCCGTTTTTAAATTGGAATATTTGGTTTGGGGGTTTTGAGTTTTATCAAAGTTCTTTATTTTGGATATAACCTCTGTTGGATATGTCACTTGCAGATATCCTTTTCCATTCAGTAGGTTGCCTTTTAGTTTTGTTGATTGTTTCCTTTGCTGTACAGAAGTTTTTATTTTGATGAAGTCCCAGTAGATTATTTTTGCTTTTGTTCAATTTCCTTCATCAATGTTTTATTGTTTTCAGAGTTTAGGTCTTTCACCTCTTTGATTAGGTTTATTCCTAGGTATTTTATTATTTTTGGTGTAATTATAAGTGGGATTATTTTCTTAGTTTCTCTTTCTGCTGCTTCATTATTGGTATGTAGAAATGCAATAGATTTCTGTGGATTGATTTTGTATCCTGCAACTTTACTGAATTTGTGTATCAGTTCTAGCAGGTTTTTTTTTTTTTATGAAATCTTGTGGGTTTTCTATATATAATATAATGTCATCTGCAAATAGTGAAAGTTTTAGTTCTTTCTTACCAATTTGGATGCCTTTTATTTCCCTCTATTGTCTGATTGCTGTGGCTAGGTCTTCTAGTACTCTTGTTGAATAAAAGTGATAAAGTAGACATCTTTTTCTTGTTCCTGACATAGGGGAAAGGGCTCTCATTTTTTTCCATTAAGGATGATGTTAACTGTAGGCTTTTCATAGATGGCCTTTATTATGTTGACATATGTTCCCCGTAAACATACTTTGTTAAGGATTTTTATCATGAGTGGATGTTGTACTTTGTCAAATGCTTTTTCTGCATCTGTTGAAATAATCATATGGCTATTATCCTTTTTCACTGATATGATGTACCACATTGATTTGCAAACATTGAACCATACTTGCAGCCCAGGAGTAAATCCCACTTGATCATGGTGAATGACTTTTTAAATGTAATGTTGGATTGGGTTTGCTAGTATTTTATTGAGGATTTTTGGATCTATGTTCATTAGAGATAGTGGCATGTAGTTCTCTTTTGTGATATCTTTACCTGGTTTTGGTATCAAAGTGATACTGGCCTCATAGAATTAATTTGGGGATTTTCCTTCCTTTTGTGTTTTCTTCTTTAAATGTTTGGTAGAATTGGCCTCTGAAGTCATTTGGCCATGGACTTTTGTTTGTTGGGAATTTTTTGAATACTTGTTCAATTTATTTGCTGGTAATCAGTCTGTTTAAATTTTCTCTTTCTTCCTGTTTAAGTTTCGAAAGATTATATATATTTCTAGGAATTAATCCATTTCCTCTAGATTGTCCAATTTGTTGACATAGTTTTTCATAATAATTCTGTTATAAATGTTTGCATTTCTGTGGTATTTGTTGTTAGTCTCCCCCAGCACCACCACCCCCCATTATTTTATTTATTTGGGTCCTCTCTCTTTTTTTTCTTGATAAAAGGAAATTAATCATTTCCTCTAGATTTTCCAGTTTGTTGACATAGTTTTTCATAATAATTCTGTTATAAATGTTTGCATTTCTGTGGTATTTGTTGTTAGCCCCCTCTCCCCCCGCTTGAGATTTATTTATTTGGGTCCTATCTCTTTTTTTTTCTTGATAATCCTCTAGTCTGACCAGAGGTTTATCAATGTTATTATTATTATTTTTTTAATCTTCAAAGAACGAGCTCCCGGTTTCATTGACCTGTTGTGTTTTTTTTTTTTTAGTTTCTATTTCATGTATTTCTCTTATGATCTTTATTATTTCCTTCTTTATGCTGGTTTTAGGTTTCGTTTGTTGTTCTTTTACTAGTTTCTATAAGTGCAAGGTTAGGTTATACGAGGTTTTTCTTCTTGATTATAGACCTGTATTCCTATAAACTTCCTTCTTAGAACTACTTTTGCTATGTCCCAAAGGTTTTGAACCATTGTGTTTTCATTTTCATTTATTTCCATGTACTTTTAAATGTCTTCTTTTATTTCTTGGCTAACCCATGCATTTTTTAGTAGCAGGTTATTTAACCTTCATGTATTTGTGGTCTTTCTAGATATATTCTTGTGGTTGACCCTTAGTTTCATAGCATTGTGGTCAGAAAAGATGCACATCAAAACCTGCTTTTGGGGCACCAGGGTGGCTCAGTCATTAAGCATCTGCTTTCGGCTCAGGTCATAATCCCAGGGTCCTGAGATCCAGCCCCCAACATTGGGCTCCCTGCTCAGTGGGAAGCCTGCTTCTCCCTCTCCCACTCCCCCTGTTTGTGCTCCCTTTCTTGCTGTCTCTCTCTGTCAAATAAATAAATAAAATCTTAAAACAAAACCAAACCCACTTTTGAGACACCTGGTGGCTCAGTCAGTTAAGCATCTGCTTCTGCTCAGGTCATAATGTTGGGGTCCTGAAATTGAGCCCCACATCCCATGGGCCTCCCTACTCAGTGAGGAGACTGCTTCTCCCTCTCCCTCTGCCAACTCCCCACCCCACTGTCTCTCCCAAATAAGTCAATAAAATCTTATACAAAAAATAAACTACTTTTAAGGAAGGAAGTTACCCTTACAGTAGAGATTAACATCATTAATAGATTTAACTTATGCAAATGCACTTATTCTTGCTCATCAGAAATTTTTATATGTGAGACAAAATATTTTAATGTAAATATCATGGGCAATTCTGCCTGACATCCTACTCCGTGAATATATACCCCAAGTGAGTGTGAAATGAGAAACAAAAAGTTGTAGTGTTCTCCATTGATCTGAGTTCCTTTTGGCTTCTCATAGATTGAGCATCTCACCATTCTGAGGGGATTTCAGATGTTAAAGACATGTACTTTTTTTATATAAGGCTCCTAAATACACCCCAATGAATCTCAGCTTGTGCTGAACTAACTGAACAGTCATTTGTTCTAATAGTGGAGGACAAAATGTCTGCTTTGGACTTATTAAAAAGTGGCTTATCAGTCTTTTTTAATCTGGTACCTTCCAAAGAGATTTCAAGGAGAATTTTATCTACATGATTTTTAACCTTAATGCCTGTGTAAGGTTTGAATATTACATATTATTCAGTGAGTTTTCTCTTTTGCAGTATATTTACATCTTAACAGGAAATAATGGAATTAATCTGTTTTTGGAATTATAGACATTATTTAAACCTCAACTAAACATAAAGAAGAAAGACAACTATGTATCTTTTTACCATTTTCATCTCTGTGGAAGAACTTGGATGACAAGTTTTTATGTTTTTTTTTGTAAACACTTCTAAAGTTACATCAAATAAGCAACCACTTACTCTACCAAATCCTAAGGTCAGGCCTGATTTTACACACAGATGTCCACATTTCTTAAAACTTTACCATGATAATACATTAACATTAAAACCCTATGTTTTGCCTTGGGTTCTTATTTCATCTATACAATAAAAACATCGCCACTTAGACACTCTCCAAATTCCCATTCTAGCTTTACTCAATTTATTTTATAATTATTTTAGCTCTGAAATTCTGTAGTTATTATGTCAGCTGTGGACCAGATGATGACTATAATTGCACTGTTTATTCTGAGGAGTGTTAACACCTTGTGGTACTTCAAAGTTATCCCCATGAATTAAGATTGCCATAACTATTGCTAGGAAAAGATACTAATTGGTAGAGAATTGTAGTTTTTAGGGCCTAGTGATATTTACTATGTGAAATAAAAACACAGTTTTTTGTATGCCCTAAATCCAATTAGAAAGATAAGACCCCCCCCAAAAGAAAACAAAAAAACCAACAACCAAAAAAGCCAACTGATTTTTTTTTTAGGGTTTTGTTGTACAACATTTGAGCTAAGATTTCAATTGAAAGAATACATTTTTATAGAAAGTAGTAACTGAATATTGTTACATCACAGAATCTTAAAATAACATGGTTCATAAATAAAGCACCTAACATGGGGCTTAAATTCATGACCCCAAATCAAGAATTGCATGCTCTACCAATTGAGCCAGCCAGGTGCTCCTTACTATGATTGTTTTTTTTTTTTTTTTTTAAAGATTTTATTTATTTATTTACAGAGAGAGATACAAGTAGGCAGAGAGGCAAGCAGAGAGAGAGAGGGGGAAGCAGGCTCCCTGCTGAGCAGAGAGCCCGATGTGGGACTCGATCCCAGGACCCTGAGATCATGATCTGAGCCGAAGGCAGCGGCCTAACCCACTGAGCCACCCAGGCGCCCCACTATGATTGTTTTTAAGAGCATTTTTTAAGAGAAGAAGAAGGGAGAAGAGTGGGGAAAGGGGCCAAGGGAGAGAGACACAATCTTAAGCAGGCTCCATACCCAGCACAGAGCCTGATGTGAGGCTTGATCTTAGGACCCTGAGATCAGGACCTGAGCTGAAATCCAGCTGGACACTTAACTGACTAAGCCACCCAGGTGCCCCAAGAGTGTTTTTATTTGGTTAGAAAAAGAACTAGAAACAAACATGATACTTTCCTAATGCAGAGAAGTTGAGACTAATACTGCCCAACTAGAAACAAGAAAGCTAAGATTGTGGTAGCACTTCCTCCAGGTATTTAGCTCAAGATTAAGCAGAGTTGTCTGAAAGTTAACAGGAAAAGAAACTACTTGTGATGTGTTAAAACCACAACCTAAGAAAAAAAATTCATAATGTCGTATTATAGAGTAATAAGAACTAAAGGTCAAACTGCCTTAGTATTATTTAATAAATACACTTTCCCTCACGTAAGATAAAAATGACAATGACAAAGAAAAAGTACCAAATCCCAACGTAAGTAGCTGAGTCGCTGGGTTTTTGATTTTTGTTTTCATTTTCCTGGGGCCATGTGTCTAACAATAGGGGTACCATTTTCATATTTTAGGCAAAGAATGGTCTTCAGGTTTTCTGTATGTCACAGAGGGGCCACAGTCCAAAGTTTAGATTCATGTTAATTATTTGAAACTCTGATGTATTTCCTTCCTCTGGCAAATCCTAAAGACAATCCAGTAAAGCCATTTTTCTCTACGTGAGGTTGCTGGACTGTAGATTTGGTAGCATAAGTGATGTTTGCCTTCTATTATAGCAACAGTTTTATGAGATAATTAACCCAAATTTTAACTGGGGATTTCAACGATACCCTCCTCATTCTCCAGAATCCCCTCTTCCCTCAGGAGACACTGGTAGAAGTAAGTTCCAGTGAGAGGTAGGAAGGGGTTAGAAGTTCTGAATGGGGGCCAAAATTGGAAAATAATTGTAAGGAATCTTTTTTTTTTTTTTAAAGATTTTATTTATTTATTTGTCAGAGACAGAGGGAGAGAAAGCGAGCGAGCACAGGCAGACAAAGAGGCAGGCAGAGGCAGAGGGAGAAACAGGCTCCCTGCCGAGCAAGGAGCCCGATGTGGGACTCGATCCCAGGACCCTGGGATCATGACCTGAGCCGAAGGCAGCTGCTTAACCAACTAAGCCACCCAGGCGTCCCTGTAAGGAGTCTTTTGAGGGTTTCTGAAGGTCTTTGCTTTTAGCAATGCAAAAGGCAGGTGTAATAATAATAATGAGGGTAGGGGCACCTGGGTGGCTCAGTCGGTTAAGCCTCTGACTTGGGCTCAGGATCTCTGGGTCTGGGATCAAGCCCCATGTCTGGCTCCTGCTCAGCAGGGAGTCTGCTTAACCTTCTACCTCTACTGCCTCCCAAACCCCTCTTGTGTTCTCTTTCTCTTGCTCTCTCTTAAATAAATAAATCTTAAAATAATAATAATAAGGGTAGTTGCTATGCTGTAGGAGTTCCAGAAGTCTAACAATAAGCTTGTCCCTATTAATCATTAATACATGAAAGAGGTTGTGAAGATATATGAAGCCCAGTAAAATTCAATATGTGTGTTTCTTTTCTTTCTCCCTCCTTCTTCCTTGGCTATTGTTATGTCTTTGCCTTTTCTCTGAGAGTCTTCCTCGACACCTTCTGATTTCCTGTTCCCTCTCCATATATCCTGCTTTCTTCCAATCTTTTACATTTATTTGTCTTTCATTGTGATCCTATAGGAAAATTTGGGCCCACAGAGGTGTAGTGTACAAATAATAGAACATAATTCAATCTTGATTTTAAAATATTGCCTAATGTAACTCTCTGAAGTCAGGATCTTTTCTAATTATCATCTAACAAAATGCCTAGCATGCAATCAGTGCTCACAAATACGTTGAGGGAGTAGTGAACAAATGAATGCTACTTTTGATGACAGTTCTCTTATGGAGTTGAACTTCTAGGATGAAGAATAAAATGGGCTCTAGGGGGTAGACTGAATGAATATGACATGAACTATGTCAGTGGTAGAGCAACTGAATGAACTCACCCTTCTCTCTCCCTCGTTTAGCGCTCTGGAAACAAATCAAAGGTAATATGTACAAGAATCCAGAAGTCCACAGAGGGGATAGGAGGAAAGGGGACATAAAAAGACTAGACCTATATAAGTCGAGAACAAACTTATGAAGAAAGCAAATGAACTTAAAATTTGGCTTTCATATTGTCTGTACTTTTTAGGATTGAATTAGATTAGGTTGTCAGTGACAGAAAACCCAACATAAGATTTCTTTTACAGGACAATTTCTTTCTCTGTCATATCAAAGGAAGGCAGTCTGGGACTGATTTAGAAGCTCCGTGTAATCACCTGGTACCCAAAGTCCTTCTATATTTTTTAAACAGCCTCAAGATGAGGCCTTAGTCTCTTAAGACTAATGTCCAAGATGGCTGTCCCAGCTCTGGAATCTCGTCCACATTTTAGACAGAGAAGGAATTTACTGGGAGAATGAGGTATATTCTTCCTCATTTTAGTGACATTTACTGTGCACACGCCATTCCCTTTTATAATTGCACTGGCCAAAGCTTACTAACTTGATCACACCTATCTACAAGGAAAACTGGATGTCTTTATTCTACGTGGCAGTGTGCCCAGCTACAGATTTAGGGTTTTCTTAACTATGGGAGAAGCAGAGGACAGACTCTAGGTAGAACTAGCCTTCCCTACCACATTGACCAATGGGTTTTCTTGGAAAAATATCAATAATAAAAGATAGCCAAAGAATTGTTAGAGAAGATTTTCAATGTTGTATTATTTTTAAAATACATATTCTATTTATAAAATCATTGAGGCTAGGTTGTTCTTTACATTAAAATTATTTGCAGATACATAATAAATATTATAATTAGAATAATCACAAACAAATACTAAATTTTAAAAATTACATTGATACCTAATAATTTTTATCCTAAATGCACATTGTTCAAGCCTAAAACACTAAAAGGAGGAGTAAAATCAGAGTATTTTACAAATGCTATGCTAAATAGTTGTTTGATTTATATTCCAAATATGATACAGCTCCTGGTTCAATGTATTGTGGCTCTCACTATATAACTCCCACAGCTAATATTTAGTGATCATTTACTGTTTACTGATCACTTATGGGCACTGTATTTGATTTCATGTAATCCTGTGACCCTCTAAGGTTGCTGCTATATTATCATTCCCATTGTACAGGTGAGTACATTAAGGCTAACAGAGATTTCATTTATCCTTGGATCCCAGAGTGTTGGACTTTAATGACAATGACTTTATTCATTATGCTTTACTACTTTTTCCTTTATAAATGTTTAATAGTATAGTCTGTCTGAGTGCCATCTTGTATCTTCATGAGAACACAGCTAGAATCAATTGTGAGAGACCATGCTTACTAAATGCTTGTTTATTTATTAGGAGTCTTTCTCCTGTCCAGACAGCAATCTGATAGTATGAAGGTGTCAGAATATTGGCACTGTCACTATTGTAAATATTTCTAGCAGTTTTCATATATTTTTTAGAGATTTTATTTATTTATTTATTTGAGAGAAGAGCGTGAGTGAGTGCGTGCGAGTGGGGGTTGTGAGGAGAAGAGGGAGAGGGATAAGCAGACTCCATATTGAGCATGGAGCCCAGTATGGGGCTTGATCCCACGACCCTGGGATCATGACGTGAGCCCAAATTTTGGTTAAGGTTAAGAGTTGGGACGCTTAACCTATTGAGCCATCCAGGTGCCCCAACTAGCAGTTTTTGTATTCTCATACTTTGTTCTTACAGCAAACCCATGAAGTAAGAATCTCCCATTTTACAAATGAAAATTCTAAGGCATGAAGAGATAAAATAATGTACAAGGGTTGGAATCTAGATTTTTCATTTTAAGTTTAGATTCTTCTCATGTAATTATGCTGCTTTGAGCTCAGGAGATAATTGCGGAGGGACATTGTGAAATAAAAACAAATGGAGGCCTCTGTCTACAAGTGAACAGTTACAAATAAAAGTAACTTCAGTATTGTGTCCATAAGCATCTCCATCAAAACCATCTTTGAGGGGTACTTGGGTGGTGTAGTCAGTTGAGTGTCTGACTCTTGGTTTCAGCTCAGGATGTATCTCAGGATCCTGAGATCAAGCTCTGGGTGGGGCTACATGCTCAGTGCAGAATCTACTTGAGTTTCTCTCTCCCTCTCACTCCCCCCCTTACCCCCGTATGATCTAGCTGACTCGTGCTCTCTCTCTCTCTCTCAAATAAATAAGTCTTAAAACAAAAAAAAACAAAACCTTTGGTATTTGTTTAGGTATTAAGTAGAAAGAAGCAAAGGATTCTTGAGAATCTGCCTTCTTAAATTTACTGATTATGTCTATTGCATTCCATTTCTACCTTTATCATTCTGGTTTATACCCCAGTTACCTCTTAACTAGACCTTGCACTATCTTAAACATAGTCTACCTGCCTTTAGCTTCTCCTCACAACTCAGACCATCTTGGCAATTTCTCCTCATCTTCTCAAATCAAAGCTTGGTAACCTCATTTCCCTGCTTGGAACATTTTTTTTTTTATGATCCCTTGACTTCTTCCTTTCTGAATTCATAGCCCTACTTATATACCTGTAACCTAACTCCACTGTGTGTATTTATTGGATTGTAAGGTCCCTTAGGGCTGGAATTGTGTTTGTTTCATCTTTGAATGCTTTGAAATATTTTGTGTGGATTCTTGCAAAGCACTGTGCTCCTTATAGATAATTGTTAAATGGAAATTATTAAATTCTTTGATCTCTTTAAGGCCAAAATGTGGTTTTCAAAAAAATTATAGGCTGTTACCCTCAAGCAATGGTTATAAAAAGTTTATCTTCTTCCTACCTCTGCTGTGACCCTAATCCAACTCCCCCTTCATTAAAGGGCTTGGGTAGATAGAAGGAAAGGCTGAAAATAATCTCTTTGACTGAGATTGAGGCCATCTTCCAATTTACATTCTGCCGTAATTTAACATGCCTAAATATGTATCTGTCTTCTCACTTATTCATATGATTTTAGGAAAAGTAACCCCTAAATCTGCTTCCTGATCTTATACCCCTCCTTAAGTCCTCTGATTTATCCAAAGGGATTCAGTGCTGGGAAAGATAGGCCATTTCTTACCCCTGGAGTTTTTGGTTTAGTAAAGGAGACAGGCCGGCCTATTAAGACTTGCAGTGCAGGGCAGAGAGGTAAGTGCTCTAACAGGGGAAATATACAAGGAGGTATCTAACCCACGGAGAGTGGTCAGCACAGGCTTCTGCAAGGCAGTGATGTCTAACTTCAGAATGAAGGTGAGACGTGGGCCAGGAGAAGAGGGAAAAGGGAAGAGCATGTACACAAATCCAAGAATGATCTCTTTGGGTGACTGTGAAGTTAGGTAAACTCATGAGGCTGAAGAGGAAGGAGAGCGGTTAGTCTCACTACCTCTTTCTTAGATGTACAGTTTCCCCTGCCTGCTTTGATCTTGTGCACTTGTGAAACTCATTGCTTTCACCACTTTATGCCATCACTCAGAAATCTTCTAGGGCTCCATTACTGCTTGGTCCAGTCTCCTTTGTCACTGGCTTTTTAGGCTCCCTGCAAATGACCCTAACCTATTTCCCACTGTTTACTAACTCACATCCACCTGCCAGAGCCCAGTCTCCTTACAGTCTCTGGAGGTCACCCAGCTTGTTTTCTCCTCCACTCCACTCCCCTCTACCTGTTTCTAAAGCCTTTGCTGATGGGGCGCCTGGGTGGCTCAGTGGGTTAATGCCTCTGCCTTTGGCTCAGGTCATGATCCCAGAGTCCTGGGATTGAGCCCGCATCAGGCTCTCTGCTCAGCCAGGAGCTGCTTCCTCCTCTCTCTGCCTGCCTCTCTGCTTACTTGTGATCTCTCTCTGTCAAATAAATAAATAAAATCTTTAAATAAATAAATAAATAAAGCCTTTGCTGATAGTTTATACTATCAGGATAAACTTTTGCAGTTTGCAGTTTGTGGCATGTAATTTAATGCATAATTACGTATTGTCCGGTATTGCCTTCTGTTTCTCTGTCTTTTATTATCAACTGGATTTTAAGTTCCCTGAGGTCTGGCTCTGAAGCTGCATTTCACTTGGTTTTATTTTTTAATAACATTACTCAAATAATCATCCATGGAATCAAATGTGAAAATACACTATGCTGAAACCAGTAGCATCTTCATGAAGAAAGAATAGAGAATTGCATTCAGATTAGTGGTGTGGGATAGTTGGAGCAAAGTGGATTAGATTTTAGGGCTCTCCTAACAATTTTAAGACTCCCCTGTAAACTCCTGACAGTTTGTAAAACAGCATAATTACCAAATGTTTTGTTCTCATTTTACAACCAATGCAGGCAAATTTGAAAGTATGCTTGGGGCCCCTGGGTGGTTTATTCAGTTAAGCCTCTGACTCTTGATTTCCATTCAGGTCATGATCTCAGGGTCATGAGATCAAGCCCTATGTTGGATCCATGTTCAGCACAGAGTCTGCTTGTCCCACTCCCTCTCCCCGCCCCAATCCCTGCTCACTCTCTCCTCTCTCTCTCTCATTAATACATAAATAAAATCTTTAAAATAAAAGTAGGCTAGGTGATGGTAAAACTTTAACAACACATATGTACATACTTTCTGAATTTGAAAATCAAAGAAGTTTTAAAAAAATAGTAAATTTTTAAAAGTACTGGCTTTGGTAAACATTAAATATTTAAACTACATCTTACTCTTCAGTTTTCGGTGTATTTTCCATTACATCACTGTCATGGGAAAATAATCATTAAGAATTTTTAAAAGCATACATACAGGAGCATCTGTCTTCCAAGGTCAGACACAAAGCTATGCCCACGGCCGTTCAGCTGGAAGTTTCCAGAACTGTATGTCTGTTTCCCCTCTGTAAATCTTCATCAGGCCTCCTCTACAGAAACCATCTATTTTTTTTAAATGTCTGGGAGAAACTTCATCAGAGCCCCTTTCTCAGCTGTCAGGACTGTGGACAAGAAAACTTTTCCTCCTGATGGTCTCAGCCCCAAGTTGTCCCCAGGTTCCAACAGTGCTTCCTGGGTGCTGAGCAACAAAACTCATGTTCTCCCTGTGGGCAATGCACTGAAGTCCTGAAGCTGCCTTTGTACCTGTTGAGAGATGGAAAGGAAAGGGCACTGGACCTGAAGTCATACAGACTTGCTTTTGACTCAAAGCTCTGCCACTTTGTAGTGGCACAACAAGTTTCTTCTTGGGTAATACAGGAATAATGAGATCTAGCTCCCAAGGTTGTTGTGAGAAGTTGCACAAGTCACTCTGAAGTTCGTGGACTGTAAAACTCCATATATATTATTTACTTTTTGTCTCACCGTTCCTATGTAGAGTCATACTCATTACATAACATGGTATTTTATGGTTTTTTCCAAGACCTTATGATCTTGAGAATTTCAGACATATATTTTTCCTCTGTGACTTCTTTTTAATCCAGGTCCTGGTTATTTTTGTACTTTCTCTGTTTCACCCATTCCTATCTATCCTATCCTCAAACTCATGGATGAAATCATTTTAGGCGGCTAAGAAAATAATATTTTAAGACATGAACAAAAGTTCAGTTGGCTCATCTATTGATACACTAAATCTCCCACTGTCTCCTTCTACCTTGTACTCTGCATGCATAAGAATGCATTAGTAGCAGTCTATATCTTTTTTTTATTTTATTTTATTTATTTATTTGTCAGACAGAGAGAACACAAGCAGAGGCATAGCAGACTGAGGGAGAAGAGAGCCTGATGTGGGACTTGACCCCAGGAGCCTGGGATCATGACCTGAGCGGAAGGCAGATGCTTAACTGACTGAGCCACCCAGGCATCCCATAGCAGTTTATATCTTTACATTAATCGACACAGAGCACTGTTCATGCCTCTGTGGACATTCATAGTCCTAAATTGTTTTCTGATATCATTGCTTCTCCAGAACCCATTCTTCTTGATTTTTGTACTTCTCATTAGACCACATTCTCAGATCAAGGGGGCCATTGCAGTAACTTCTTGTCAGATACTACAGTGTAGATTCTGAGGGTTCCAGAGCTAGGGATCTTGCTCATGTTAACACAGGACCAAAGAATGGAGAATCAGAGGAAGCAGACATGTGAGTCTAATTCCCAAGTGTTAGGAAAAGCTATGGCCAAGTTAAAAGGTTGTTTTATTAATGTTTACCTGACATTTGTACTGGGGCAAGGTGAGAGGGAAGGAGAGAGTCCAACATTCTGAGGTGATTACCTTAATATCTAAGAATTTGTGTTATCTGTCAATCTCTGACTGTATCTAAGAACCTTACTGAGGGGGTAAAAAAGCTCAGCAAAATAGACTAATTGAATACAAACTTATATAGGAAAATAATGAACATTTCCTTTCTTAACTAAGAAAAGCACAGAGAATAGATAGATCTGCTTGTTTATTGGGGAAAGGTTGGATCGGAGCGAAAGGAGGTAGTAGAAAGGTGAAGAAAAGGTAACATTTTAAAGTTAGCATTTGTGGCATCTCTGGCAATAATTTGTACACAGGAAAAACATTTAATAAAGCAAAATCATCCCTGCCACTATTCAGAATGGTTCTGAATAGTAAAACTGCTATGAACTAAGTGTCTTTAGCCTGGAGATCACCTTTTTAGTACAATTACTGTATTTTAAGCCATGAGTTCCATTGTTTCTAATAGCATCTTTAGTTATCACTGGCTAAGAAAAAGTCTTTCCAGGACATAGAGCTCTAAAATCCTTAGAAATAGTAACTCTCTGAAATTCCTTATAGAATTTAGGATCTTTTTGGCTACTTCAGTTCCCCCATTTACTGCTTACATTATTGCAAATGTTCTATAGTAAACAATTTTCTTAAGTGGAGAGGGTGGAAAAGTATCTTGAAATCATCATCTTCATACATTCTCTGTTTCAGAGGAGCTATGAAATTGTGAGAATATTAGACTATTATAAGTGAACAGTTTAGAATCTAAATCTACATGAGATAGCTAATGTACATTTTTCAAGGTAATCTTCAAACCCGGTTCAAAGATACCTTTTCTAATGTTACCAATACACACCATTGCACAATTCCATTAACATTTTTCATTTCTTCAGCTGCAGATTTTTTGGAAAGAAAGACCCTTGACCCTTTACTTTTTGCTATACAGTGTCAATGTAGAAAATGCTAACATGTGTATCTGGCAGTGTATGAGCAGACTTTAGGATCAGGTCTGGTCCCTAGAACAAGAAGGCAAAATTAGCCCTGTTAGAGCTGTATTCCCATTCGTTCTCATCCCCGCCCCTCACAGAAAGTTATCTGCATGTGGAATTTTTAATCATTATAGCAAAAGGATAAATATAATAGATATGAAAGAAAATAAATATCACCCACCCGCAATCCCATTCCCTGGAGAGAAATACTTTATCAGTTTGATTTTCAGATGTAATAAAATTTATATAGTCTATGACATGTTAAATCTAAAGCTGTAAAACTTCTAGAAGAAAACAGGAAAACAATCTTTGCGGCCTTGGGGCAGGCAAAGGCTTCTTACGGTATAACAAGCATAAAACATTAGAGGAAAAAAATTATAAATTGGATCACATCAAAATTTTAAAAATTAAAATTTTAAGTTTTAAGATCTTCAAAAGACACCTTTAGGAAAATAAAATCACAAGCCATAGACTGGAAGAAAATAATTCACAACCACATATATCAAACAACTTGTATTCAAAATGTATGAAGAATTACAACTCAGTAACAAGAAAACCAATACAATTTTTAAATGGACAAATGATTTGAACTGACACTTCCCAAAGAGCACATAAATGACCAATAAGCACACTGAAATGTGATTAATATCCATATTTATTCAAGATATACAAGTTAAATCCACAATGAGAAATTACTACACAAGGGCTTCTTAACCTTGGCACTTAACATTTTGGGCCAGATAATTCTCTATTATGAGGGGCTGTGCTACATGTTGTAGGATACTTGGGAACATCCCTGGCCTCTACTAGCTACATGTCAGTGTCAACCTACCTACCTACCATTTGTGAAAATCAAAAATGTATCCTGACATCAAATGTTTCCTAGGGGGTAAAATCATGCCCAGGTAAGAACCAGTGCACTACTACACTGTCAGATTGGTTAAAATAATACTGGCCATGCTAAGTGTCGATGTAGGTTTATAGCTACTGGAACTCTCATACATTGCTGGTAGTAACATAAAAATGGTTACAACCACTGTGGAAAGTGGTTTGGCAGTTTCTTGAAAAGCTAAACCTATAACTCTTTAGGAACCAGCCATTTCTCTCCAAGCCAACAGAAGTATAAGTGTACGTTCATACAAAGCTATTCAAAATCCTTAAAGAATGTACTGTTTTGCCTGGGTAAGAATTTTACCCATGGAATGAAAGTCTCAAATGCAAAGAACATTTTCTTTGTTGGCTAATGGTATTTTTCATACTTCCTTCTGGGATCATTTTGCTTTTTCCTGAAAGGAAGTTCCTTCAGTGAAGATCTGTCAGTGGCAAACTTACTTTTTATATCTTAAAATGTGTTTCTTGAATTCACTTTCTTGAAAGACGGTTTCATGTGTTAATGTAATTTAAGAGTGGCCATTTTCTTTCTCAGTGCTTTGAAGATAATATTCCGTGGTCGTCTGACTTCCATTATTAAAAAATAGATTGTCAGGTGTGTCTGAGTAGCTTTCAGGTAAGTGGCCTACCCTTGATTTCAGCTCAGGTCATGCTCTCAGGGTCCTGGGGTAGGCCTTGTTGCCCTCCAATGCTCAGCAGGGAGTCTGCCTGAGGATTCTCTCTCCCTCTCCCCCTTCTCTCTCCCTCTCTAAAATAAATAGATAACTCTTTTTTAAAAATTACACTATCAGTTTAGTTTTTCCTTTGTAGGTAATCTGGCTTTTCTCTTGGATAACCTTTAAGATCTTCCCTTTTCCTTGGAATTTTTCAGTTTTACTGTATGTCAAGACATGAATTTCCTTTCAGTTATTCTGCATGGGATTCAATGTGCTTCCTGGGAAAAAATGATGATAGGGATCTTAAATCCTCCACCAAGAACAAAAGTTGAAAGAGGCAAATTTTCTATCTCCTTTTGTAGTTTATGTGTCCATTGATAGTATAGCCCCTTGGGGTTTGGCTTCATGACTAGATCTTGGTTTATCCCCCTATTTCCCAAGTCCTAGGCTTTGTCTTCTCTTCCCCATACTGTTGCTCTAGATTACTGGGGATCCATAACTACCAACCTCAGTAATTATTACTTCTTTGGATTCCTCCCATTAGTCATTTTTTACTTCTGAGGATTTCTGCTACTTTGCCAGTTCAACCATACATTTTACAACCAACTAATTTAGGTGGTTTGTCCAACATGAATAAGAATCATTATTATGGAGGTTAGTTATTACCCTAATCTGTCAGAGAGTGGTGCTATCAGGGTTCCCAGGACTAAGTATCCTTACAGTAAATGGCCTCCTACTGCTGTGCTGTCCGAGTTCTTATTTCTGCTTTTTAGAATTTTTCTGACTCCTCCCTTGTCATTAAATGACTGACCGTCACACTTTCTCTGCTATTTAAACAGTAGTCCCTATTCCCTTCTAAATCAATGTGAAATTAAAAAAAAAAATCACTGTGAACTTATAAACTAGATGAATAGGCTTGTTATATTTTTGCACAAAGTAAAAGTGAGTTGTCTGTAAGAGAGGTGGGCCAAAAGTTTTTCTCTGAGTATGGTACATATTGTTTGGTATATAAACTCTGTTGCATCTATTTTATGTCTTCTTTTTTTTTCTTATTCTAGATTCTGTTCTTAAGATTCACCCCAAAAGAATCAATTCGGTTGTATGAGGTATTACTCTAACAATAATGTATAATAGTCAGCTATTTTGGCCAAATTTTCAAATGTGGGCGGAAATATCTCAAGGTATATGAGAGACAGAGAGAAAAAGAGTATGTGTGTGTGTGTGTGTGTGAGAGAGAGAGAGAGAAAGCATTGGATTTAATCCTACCAAATAAATCACTCTGAATTCTTTAATTTTTTTGAGTAGGAAATACCATATTTAGCCACTAAGAAAAAAACTGAGGTATTTTCTAATTTTTTAAGTCTATTAAAGTGACTTTATTTCTTTTTTTACTTAAAAAGGTTTAAGTTTTTATTTAAATTCCTATTAATTAATAAAATGACTGTGTGCCAATTTGTCTTCATTTATGTCTTCATTTTTTCTTTTTACCTAAAATGTTACATTTTGTTTAGTTTTACTCATTTAAATATTTTGATGATGTTTTAGTTAGACTCAAGCCTGTTGCTTTCTGTTTGGTGTCTTGTGTACAAATCCTATAATAAAATGAAAATGTATTTTTAAATACTTGTACCATGTGCTAGTACTTATAATTTCAAAGCAAGATTAACACACTTCCACTCCCCAAATCCTTGCATCAAAAATAGAATGTACTCTCAACACAGCCCAAAAGGGACATATAAATACTCTGTGGTTGTACTTTAAAACTGTGAACATAACATAAATAAATTCACAAATAGTAATTTTTTTTATTTTATTTTATTTGACACAGAGAGAGAAGTCACAAGTAGGCAGAGAGGCAGGCAGAGAGAGAGAGGGTAGGAAGAAGGCTCCCTGCGAGCAGAGAGCCCGACGCGGGGCTCGATCCCAGGACCCTGGGATCATGACCTGAGCCGAAAGCAGAGGCTTTAACCCACTGAGCCACCCAGGCGCCCCACAAATAGTAATTATTAACTGAATCCAAAATGCATGGTATTTTCGAGATTAAAAGACAATATTAGTGTGGTGAACTGTAAAAGTGGTAGAAGGTTTTCCTCATTTCAGCATGACAAAATTTCCAGAATTTTTTGCAGAAGATGAAATTTTAGAGGACCTTTGAAGTGAGTTATAATAATATATCATTAGCAAAACTGTGAGGGAAGAATGTTTTCAAGTGTCAGGGAGAAATGAGTAAAGGTTCAGAGAGGGACCCAAAGTAGGGAAGTGGAATAAAGGAAACAGGGATCAGATTTAAATTTATAAGAAAGCCAGTAGCCAGGGAGAAGGAATATTGAGAGATAGTATGGATACCAAAATATGTTCTATTTTGGCAGTAGACTCAGTGAGGAGCCAGTTCAGGTTTCCTGGAGAGGAATGAGGTTCTAATGATTTTGGGAAGGGGGCGGGACACAGAAGATGGGATGAACAGTCGGTCTTTGAGAAGAGATTGCATGGAAAATAGTGTGTATGATAGGAAGGGATGAAGAGAAGAGTTTATAGTCCCTTGGCCTCTTTTCTGATGGATGCATAGTCACTGGAATATTAACGGTGGAGAGAGAACTAAAACATTATCAGGCAGCATCATGGTATAGTAAAAGAACATGCCTTTGGAGTCAAACATGCTTGAGTTCTAACCTTAAGCTGCTTGCTTGCCGTGGCATCTTGACCTGTCCCTCAGTTTCCCATTCCCTTTTTTTTCTTTTTAAGATTTATTTATTTGGCACAGAGAGAGAGAGCACAAGCAGTAGGGAGAGGGAGAAGCAGACTCCCTGCAGAGCAGGAGGGAGCCCGATGTGGGACTCAATCCCAGGACCCCGGGATCATGACCTGGGCCAAAGGCAGTTGCTTAACCAACTGTGCCACCCAGGTGCCCCATTTCCCATTTCTTAAGTAAAAAGAGCATCTATCTAAAGGTTTATTATGAGGGTTAAATGAGTTAAAATGAGTTCAATATTAAATATGAGCTAAAGTGTATGTAAAATGCGCTAGAAGAGTACCTGATACATACTAGCAACAGTATGTCTATTTTATTAATATTATCAAATCTGAAGCCATGGAGTATAGTGTGTGTCTACTTCCAAAGTCAAGCCTGAGACTAAAAATCAGAGTTGCTAGTTTTAAAGCTCCTCACCAATTGGCACAAAATTACCTAGCTGCTATAATAACTATCAGATGCTCACTGTAGCTCAGAATCCTGCTTTCCAAGCCCTTTGTACCTCTTTGTGTTTATAGTTTGAGGCATTCTTTAGTCCAGGGGCCCCTTTATGAGCAAAGAGACTATAGTGGGTGGATCACCATAGGAAATCATAAAAAAAGAGAGGGAGGAAATAGGAAGAAGACATGAATATTGTTCTCAAAGACAGACCGAGGCGGGGGGAAACGTTTTCTCATAGTAGATGCATAATTACTATTGGTTGAATAAATGTTGAATAAATACAGAGGTTCATGAATTTAACAGAAACATATACAACCAGTCCCTGGTATACACATTTATGAGTGTTAAGTAATCGATAAAACCTTCAGTAAGATTTGGGTGGATCCGTGGGTACTGTTGAAAGATTTTAAGATTTAAGATATGAGTTTGATGTAAAGTGTGTCTTACCCAAATGATGTATTGAAATTACCTTTTTCTTTAATTCAACACAGCTTAGTTATCTGGGACAGTTGGGGATAGAGGAAAGGGATAAAGTGAGGGTATCACCAATAAATAAAATCTAGAGCTAGGTGGGAGGTTGGGGTACCAGGTGGTGGGTATTATAGAGGGCACGGCTTGCATGGAGCACTGGGTGTGGTGAAAAAATAATGAATACTGTTTTTCTGAAAATAAATAAATTGGAAAAAAAAAAGAAATGAGAAAGGAAAAAAAAATCTAGAGCTAGTCTCCAAATATTGTTTAATTTTCCCACCACCTTCCTTGGTGTGTATAAAATGTAATGAACTATTAAGGGGAAATACACATATGTTTTGGACAGCATCCTTCAGTATTAGTAGAAAACCAGCTATGTTTTATAGTACAGGAAATAATTGATATGACAAGTCAAGCTGATCTACTTAAAATAATTATTTTTTAGGGAACTAAAACCAGAAAGTGATTTAAGCAGTACTTGAAGAAAAAACAAAAGGTGCTTCTTGAAGATTTTTCGAGAAAATATTGGTAAATGCTCTAGAATACTTTGTAAATTTGGCAAGCCAAAGGCAAAATGAAGAAAACTATGGAGTATTGCTTCAGTGTTTGTACGTTTCTATTGCAAGTAGCCCTCTGTCACTTTGAACAAATACTGAGGTTTGCACTAAACACTACAATGATGAAATCTGTAGCTCTTGAAAATCCTTTCTAAATCCTCAGAAATTTTTCTTCTCAAAGAAGGATAAGTATTGAGTCATAAAGAGGAAAAAATTGCATAGAATAGCACTGTGCAGTCTGTCTAATTTCCTTGGTTGCTTTGAAGGTTGTATTTGGATGTGACTGTTTGTACTCATACTTTTGGATTTGGATTGAAACATTTCATTTTTGCCCCCACCCCCCCCCAATGAATATTGGAAATTGAATATCAGGGAATTTAAAACGAGAAGAATCTTTTCTTACAGATCTCCCTACCCTTATCCTCTAACCACAAACAAGAAATAAAATTCTATATTTTATTACAATTACACATTATTTTAAAGTTGACTTTAATGTACAGCATCTGGCACAAGAGGGTGGAAACAAAATTACCACGATGTTATTAAAATCTGATTTTTTTTTTAAGGATGGGTGAAGAGATTTTTATCTTTGTTCCTTTTAACTCAGGACAGTATATCCTGTTTTATAATGTGCTCTGCTCTGACTCTATAATTTTTTTTAAAAAACCACTGAAGGTTGGACCTCACTGGTGTCTGGATTGGTTGAGTCCTTACCTGTTTGCTTTGTGGTTGGCTGAAAGCTGTTGCTAAGCTTGTTTTTTGGTTCTTAGAAAAAGTTAAAAGTTGAGTGTGACCTACTTGAACTGCATCCTGCTTTTGACTCTGCTTTGCTCTTTTTCCTGATCCACATACTTTTTTATGATATCTTTTGAAGTTTAGATATTTTTCAAACCCCCAATTTGTAAATTTAATGTGTGATATTTTCAGGTTTTATAGTTTTAATTGTATACTTGTAATACGCAAATTAAAGTACTGTGGTTTAATTTTTAAATCTCATTGGATACTTGAAAGTTGAAGCTTCTTACAGACAGCACTAATTGTAGAGAACAAATGTATTCTTTGAGAACCTACCTATTTTAAACACAAAAGATTATTTGGATATCAGTAATAGCTTCATTGGTAATAAAAAAAAAACAATCTCAAAGTACTATGTTGTAGCTTTACTAAGAAATTTAGGTCAAATTTTTGTGATTTATGATAAAAGCTATTATTGTTCATGTTGGCATGTGTGTCACTGAAGGATAAGATTGATTTTATTCATGTTTTCTGGAGAAGAGCTAAAAGGATTGATAATTTATCCAGTTGTAGACCAGATCCAGGACAGGCTAAATGAAAGTTCTATTGGAAAGCAAGTTTGGTTTGTAATTCAGTAGACTGTCATAAACCACTGTGACTCTAAGTCTAAGAACCTTTTCTCTTAAGGCTCTATTTAACATGAATGGGAAAGAGACTTTGAACTTAAGCACCAACCTTCCTCCCCGCCTCAGCCATTGCATTCTGCTGGAACCCGCAGAAATCCTTGAATCTTTCTCTGAACGTTAAAGCCTGACCCATGCCTTGGGTGGATAATGTAGGGAACTGTAGACAAGCGTGGATCCTCCAAACCCACTATGAGTTCTAGATTACATATTAGGAAACGTGAGGTATGTATAAGGCAGTGATATTCAAATGTGTTACTAATTTTTTTGTCAGCACAGCCTTTAGTCAAATAGTATTATCAGAATTCTGATTTATGCAATATCTAAAACCATCATTTTATTAATGATGTCTTTAAGTTTAAATAAATCATTTATCAAGTCAATGTGAACAAAGACACTGTGTTGTTGTTTTTTAATTTTATTTTTACAGTGTTCCAAGGTTCATTGTCTATGCACCACACCCAGTGCTCCACGCAATATGTGCCTTCCTTAATACCCACCACCAGGCTCACCCAACCCTTCCACCCTTCCTCCCCTCCAAAACACTCAGTTTGTTTCCCATAGCCCACGGTCTCTCATAGTTCATCTCCCCCTCCAATTTCCCCCAACTCAGCTTCTCCTCTCCATCTCCCAGTGTCCTCCATGTTATTCCTTATGCTCCACGAATAAGTGAAACCATATGATTATTCACTCTCTCTGCTTGACTTATTTCATTCAGCATAATCTCCTCCAGTCCCATCCATGTTGATACAAAAGTTGGGTATTCATCCTTTCTGATGAAAGCATAATATTCCATTGTATATATGGACCATATCTTCTTTATCCATTTGTCTGTTGAAGGGCATCTTGGCTCTTTCCACAGTTTGGTGACTATGGCCATTGCTGCTATGAACATTGGGATATAGATGGCCCTTTTTTCACTACATCTGTATCTTTGGGCTAAATACCCGGTAGTGCAATTGGGAGGAAGTAGTACAGTTGGGAAGCTCTATTTTTAATTTCTTAAGGAATCTCCACACTGTTTTCTGAAGTGGCTGCACCAACTTGCATTCCCGCCAACAGTGTAAGAGGGTTCCTCTTTCTCCACTTCCTCTCCAACACTTGTTTACTGTCTTGTTCATTTTGGCCATTCTAACTGGTGTAAGGTGGTATCTCAATGTGGTTTTTGTTTTTGTTTTTTTTTTTTTTAAAGATTTTATTTATTTATTTGACAGAGATCACAAGTAGGCAGAGAGGCAGGCAGAGAGAGAGGAAGGGAAGCAGGCTCCCTGCTGAGCAGAGAGCCCAATGCGGGCTCGATCCCATGACCCTGGGATCATGACCTGAGCCGAAGGCAGAGGCTTTAACCCACTGAGCCACCCAGGCGCCCCTCTCAATGTGGTTTTGATTTCAGTCTCCCTGATGGCTAATGATGGTGAACATTTTTTCATGTGTCTGTTAGCCATTTGTATGTCTTCTTTGGAGAAGTGTCTGTTCATGTCTTCTGACCATATTTTGACATAATTATCTGTTTTTTGAGTGTTGAGTTTGAGGAGTTCTTTATAGATCTTAGATATCAGCCCCCTGTCTGTATTGTCATTTGCAAATACCTCTCCCATTTCATGGGTTACCTCTTTGTTTTGTTGACTGTTTCCTTTGCTGTGCAGAAGCTTTGGATCTTGATGAAGTCCCAAAAGTTCATTTTTGCTTTTGTTTCCTTTGCCTTTGGAGACATGTTTTGAAAGAAGTTGCTGTGGCCAATGTCGAAGAGGTTACTGCTTATGTTCTCCTCTAGGATTTTGATAGATTCCTGCCTCGCGTTGAGGTCTTTTATCCATTTCGAGTTTATCTTTATGTATGGTGTTAAGAGAATGGTCAAGTTTCATTCTTCTATACATAGCTGTCCAATTTTCCCAGCACCATTTATTGAAGAGACTGTCTTTTTTCCACTGTTTATTTTTTCCTGCTTTGTCAAAGATTATTTGACCATAGAGTTGCGGGTCCATATCTGGGCTCTCCACTCTGTTCTACTGGTCTATGTGAATGATACTATGTTATGTTTTAAACAAATTTGAAATTAAGAGGTTATTAATTCTGGCTACAGTATTCTGTATTTTCTGGTATGCATAATATACAGGAACTCTAGATTCAGACAGCAAAGTACCCACATGCTGTAGCAGTCCAATCACTGCTATAGTTTTACTCCAGCAGATGTAGAGAGCCATGAATTTTTTTAAAGGCTAGAACACACTAACTTTCCTAATATCTTTCCTAATCACTGACAAATTCACAAAAATGTTCAAACATTTGCTCACAGAGATGATAAAAGAAGCTTTATTTAGTCCAGGAATTGAAATTACTAGTGGCAACAGATTATTATGGTAGTTTCTAATGTATTTAATGTTGATATACATTAGTAGTTTGCTTTGAAAAAGTAAGCTTAAATCTAGTATTTCATAATAACTCTAGGGGCGCCTGGGTGGCTCAGTCGTTAAATGTCTGCCTTCAACTCAGGTCATGATCCCAGTGTACTGGGATCAAGCCCCGCATCTGGCTGCTTGCTCAGCAGGGAGTCTGCTTCTCCTTCTCCCACTCCCCCAGCTTGTGTTCCCTCTCTCGCTTTCTCTCTGTCAAATAAATAAAATATATTTTTTAAAAAATAACTGTAAACTACTTGTAAGGAATGGATCCTAAGAATAGTTTGAAAACCACGGTAATGGAACAAGCCTGGTGCAGGAGGAGGTTAAATTCTAGTTAGTCTTAACTCTTGATAAAATCAGGAAATTATATTAACAGAACTTTAGAGCTGAAATAAAGTTTGAGAGAATAAGGCTTTCACCAGCCCTTCATTTTAAATTTGAGGGGGCTAGGTGCAGTTGTCAAGCTTCTGCCTTTGGCTCAGGTCATGATCCTGGTGCCCTGGGATGGAGCCCTGCTCCCTGCTGAGCAGGGAGCCTGCTTCTCCCTCTCCAGTCCCCAGCCCCAGTTCTCTCTCTGTCAAATAAACAAATAAAATCTTTTTAAAAAATTTTTGAAGGGGGTAAAACTGGAAGGGCTGTTAGGGGATTTACAGACTGGGTTTCTGCTTTTTGTTTTTCTGTTTGTTTCAGAATTGGGCAGTAAACTAGATGACTCCCCATTTAATGTTCCCTAACAGAGTCCCAAGCTATCTGCCAATCTGTGTGGCTTATATGAGAGGTGTAAATCTAAATAACATAGACACCCAGACTCAAATTAAGATATTTCTGCTTGTTCATTGGATTTAAGAAATTAAATGCATGTAATTTGGCATTCAGTAAATACCTATAAATCATAATTGAATGCTAAGTGTTTACATAATATTATTTCTGTTAATTGATAAAATAGCATTGACATCTTTACATAAACCTATGCCAAAATGTATTTTCAAAATTTGAGTTGTAACAAGAAAGAATACTACCTTCTCCAATTTGTAATATCTGAATAAAATCCCATTTTAGAATTTCTCAGTTGCCAAAAATTAGGAAAACCAGATTTTCTGTTACTACAAATGAAATGATCTTGAATTCTGTTCAAATTTAAGCTCCTGTAAAAAATATAATTTTAAGTGGCCTTACCTCTTTTTTTTTTTTTAATATTTTTAGCTAACCAGAAAGATAGTAGTGATAAGTAAAAATAAACATTTCTGTTGAACTACAAATGTATATGTACTCTATGGACAAAGGGGAAAATGGCCCACAGAGTTACAGTGAGGATTTTGGAGGGCAGAACAGATGGGAAAGTTCAGTGAATGGCACTTTATTTCTAAGAAGCTTAATAACATGCAAGTCGTCTCTGGATGTGGCCTTGTACTTTGTGACCAGGTTAGGCTCTTAATACCCTCTTGGAAAACTAGAGATCTCAGAAGGAGGGAAAGAAAGAAGGTAATTTAAAGGATTAAAGGGCCTACAGCTAAAGATTATCACAGAGGAATTGAGTGGGGATTCTTTGAATTGTGCAAGAAAAACATATTGTAAAACTCTATTCACTACATAATAGTAATAATCATAGGGTGGGGTGGGCATGTATAGGGAGGTCAGGGTAGTTATAAATTAAAAAATAACTTGATTAAAAGATTTAAGGGGTGCCCAGCTGGCTCAGTTGGTAGAGCATCCGACTCTTGATCTCAGGATCATGAGGTCAAGCCCCATATTAGGTGTAGAGATTACTAAAAATAAATAAATAAGTAAAAGAACTTTAAAAAATTATAGGTTATGTATTAAAACCAGCTCTTTCCTTGTGCTCACAAACCAGAAGTACTTTGAGAATTTAAAATATATATATATATATTATATATATATAAACCATATAAACCATATATATATTATATAATATATATAAAACCATATATGGTTTTAGATAGAGTTGAAATCCAGCTCCTCAAAAAGTATTTTAAAAATTGTACAGTACAGTAGTATATGTGTATAGTCTGAGAAATATTTTCTCAGATATATGTGTCATATATTTAGTATCTTTGGTTACCTTTTTTTGAGTCTGTATCACTTCCTTTTCCTCCTCCTCTAAAACTTTCAGTAGCTCCTAAGTACATATGTGATAAAGTTCTCTCAGTTTCCCCCAACACTCACCTTTTACCTGAATCTCAGCCTATTCCAAATTAAACCGATTATTATTTAACTTAATAATAATGTTGGAAAATAGTTCACCTCTAAAAATTATAGCATTTTTGAATGAGTTCTCCCATTTAATTTTGAGATCTCAATAGATACTTTATTTCCTGTCATTTCACCTTAGGCCTAAAGATGTTGAAAGCCAAACTTGGTTACAGAATGTTCATGAATCTTGTCAAACAATGATATGTATACAGGCAGTGTCTGACTTGTAAGTACCTGCCTGACTTAACAAGTGAGCCATATATATCATTGCCTGAACCTTTAAAGCTATCTTTTAGTGCAAGGAGAGCACGCAAAGAAAAATCAAAGAAGCTTGGAACTATTTGTCGGTTCCCAAGGAGAAAATGGGGAGAGACTAGGAAAAACAGAAGTTGCTTTAGCAGAGCTGAGCCCAAGGACAGGCTGATTCCCAAGCAGAGCCTGCCTGCTTATATAGTAGACCCAAAACGTCCAAAAATCTTTGTCTAGATGGCCCAAATCTTTCATAAACTGAATATTGAACTTGAAGTTCAATGTTAAGCTTTCACTTGAGTTAAGCTTTTTTTTTTTTTTTTTTTTAAATAGAAATAATCTCTGTGGAGTTCACTCAATACATACTTATTGAGGGTCTACTATGTGTGAGACACTTGGGCATTGGAAATACAGCTGTGAACAATAAAAAAAATTCTGATTTTATGGAGCTTATATTCTTTTGAATCAGACTAAATAAAGAAAGTAGTATGAGGTATCAGTACTTCATACAATAAATAGTGTGAACTGTTCCAAGAAGCCTTTCTTCCCACCACATCAACCAGTTATTCTAAGAGGAATAGGGGTAGGTAGTATGAGTACCTTTTAGTAGACTTAGGTAGGGTCTTAGGGCAGATTCAGGTGAGTTCTGTAGTGGAACTTTAAGCAGCATGAGGTTAGCAAAGGCCTGCGAAAAGACACTAAGGAGAGTGACAAGGATAGAAAAGTAGAGGAGGGAAGTTCTCAAACACTGAGATGACTCATTTCATCATTTCTTTCTTAAAAACCAAACACACACACACACACACACACACACCCCAACCCCAGATCTCATCCTGAATGTAAGAAAGGGAGATAGATTTTTTTCCTTTCCTTTTGTCCTCAGAATCAAGAACTAAGACTAATACATAGTTATCAAAATTTATAAAATACTCATTAAAAGAAGCAACCCACCTTCTGCTGCTCAGGATTCAGACAAACCTGCATTCTTATCCCTGATTGCAATGTAATACTTTTATAATCTTGGGCAAGTTACCCATATTTTAGAAGTTTTTGCTTTATAAATTTGGAAATAGAAGTAAATATCTGCCTTATATATGTCAGTTGCTTTAGTGTGTGACAGGTAGAAGTTGGTAAGTTACTAGTCTTATTAACCTTGGAAAACCTGACCACAATTTAACATGCTTATTCTTTGGGGGGAAGTGTTTTTCTAATTTAAAACCACAACATTGTTTGGAATATTGTTAGTTACAAATATGGGTGATGGCCTATGAGTTTCTAAAACCCTATGCAGAGATTTAAAATTGCATTTCTAAAAGAAGAAACCCCAAAGGAGAGAATGAGAGCAAAAATCAGTCAACAGTCTTGCTCCTTTATAAGTGATAAGTTCTAAAAATTAAATTGAAGAAGTGAGAAAAGTAGAGGACAAATAAGAGAACAACGTAAAATTAAAGTTCAGTGCTAAAAAGATCTCACTGTACTCAAAACATGATGTTGAAAGGGAAAAAAGTGCTTAGCAGACAAGCTATATATATAAAAACAGGAAGATATGAGCTGGAGGGAAAAAATTTTTTTTAATTAACACATAATATATTATTTGTTTCAGGGGTACAGGTCTGTGAATCATCAGCCTTACACAATTCACAGCACTCACCATAGCACATACCCTCCCCAATGTCCATCACCCTGCCACCCCATCCCCTACCCCCCTCCACTACAGCAACCCTTAGTTTTTTTCCTAAGATTAAGCATCTCTTATGGTTTGTCTCCTTCTCTGGTTTCATCTTGCTTCATTTTTTCCTCCCTTCCCCTATGATCCTCTGTCTTGTTTCTCAGATTCCTATCAGTGCGATCATATGATAGTTGTTTTTCTCTGATTGGCTTATTTTGCTTAGCATAATACCCTCTAGTTCCATCCACATCATTGCAAATGGCAAGATTTCCGGGGGGGGGGGGTTGGTGGCTGCATAATATTCCTGTGTGTGTGTGTGTGTGTGTGGCCACATCTTCTTGATCCATTCTTCTGTTGATGGACATCTAGGCTCTTCCCATAGTTTAGTTATTGTGGACATTGCTGCTATAAACAGTGGGGTGCACTCACCCCTTCGGATCACAACATTTGTATCTTTGGGGTAAATACCCAGTAGTGCAATTGTTGGGTTGTAGAGTAACTCTATTTTCAACTTTTTGAGGAACTTCCATACTGTTTTCCAGCGTGGCTGCACCAGCTTGCATTCCCACCAACAGTGTAGGAGGGTTCCCCTTTTAGAGGAAAAAATCTTGACAACATTAGTAAGCAGAAGTTATCTTATAAACCAGCAGTCCAAATAAAATGTTTTAAATGACAATAGGGCATTTTTAAAGAATGCTTTAAAGCTCACTCTTTTTTTTTTTTTTTTTTTTAAGATTTTATTTGTCAGGGATAGAGGGAGAGAGAGCGAGTGAGCACAGGCAGACAGAGAGGCAGGCAGAGGCAGAGAGAGAAGCAGGCTCCCTGCCGAGCAAGGAGCCCGATGTGGGACTCGATCCCAGAACGCTAGGATCATGACTTGAGCCGAAGGCAGCCAGTTAACCAACTGAGCCACCCAGGCATCCCTTAAAGCTCACTCTTAAAGGCATTCTTTGGTTTAATGAATGAAACCACTGCTATATGTTTTCTAACCAATTATGAATAGATCTACAAATCTGTAGTACTTTAATATAATTCCTAAGGTAAAAGGGAAAATTCAAGATTTAATATGTGGTTTATGAAAGTGTTATTAGGCCTGTTGGACTGATAAGTGTTCATTCTACTAAAATACTTCTATTCTTTTCCATGAATTAACTAGTTTTAAAAATCTAATGGATGTAGGAAAGCCAGTTGGTCAGGAGAGCAGCTAATCTGAGATTTATTTCCTCAATTTCAAACAAGAGTATGAGGCATGATTTCCTTTCTCAAGAAATGTATTATGTTAGACAAAATCCACCTTCATCCCTACACTTTGCTTCATTCCTTTTGTTCTTCAGACCCACGATATTGCCTTGCCCAAATTGCCTCAGCAGCCTTGCTAACTTCTCTCCCTGCCACCAATGTTGCCCCCTGCAATATATTTTTCTAAACTGTAGTGAAATGCAAATCTGATGTTTTTCTACTGTTTCAAACTTTGAGTAAGTCCACAGTAGTCTTAAGAATGAAATTTACAGGGGCGCCTGGGTGGCTCAGTGGGTTAAGCCTCTGCCTTCAACTCAGGTCATGATCTCAGGGTCCTGGGATCGAGCCCCGCATTGGGCTCTCTGCTTGGCAGGGAGCCTGCTTCCCTCTCTTTCTCTCTGCCTGCCTCTCTGCCTACTTGTGATCTGTCAAATAAATAAATAAAATCTTTAAAAAAAAAAAAGAATGAAATTTACATTCTTTAATGAAGCTTGAACAAGGTCCCTCCTTACTGTTGATATTTTACTTGAACTCTATTCACTGTCTATACCCACCGCCCCCCCAACTCCAGACCAAATAAATTTCCTTTATTCAGCTTCTCTGTTTGGGCCACTCTCTCTCTCTCCTGCTCTGGGCCTTTGCACATGCTGGTTCCTTGGCTTAGAACTTTCATCTCTCAAGCCTTCCCTCCTGCCACCCCCACAGATCTTCTTGCCAAGGCTTCTCCATTAATCCTCTGAGCCCCAGCTCAGATGTTCTTCCTTCAGGAAGCCTGTCTTACACCACAGCTTCAAGTCTAAACTCTCTAATATATCATAGTTCTCAGTTCAGATAAAGTCATTTGACACCACCCTGCTTTTCCATAGGTATGTCAGCTCCTTTTTGAGAATATTAAGAGTTGAGACCATTACTAATAATTACATGTAAAAACCTCCCTTTGATACTACTGAGTAAGTCTACCAAAACATTTTTAGGGGACAGGAGATATCTCAGAATTACTGTTACTTCTTGGATTAATCAGGATTCTTCCTAGAGAAATAAAATGTTGAAATATTTAAGTACTAGCAGACTTTATAAAGCAACTGCTAACCTCTAATGATAACCTGTGATAAATATCAAAAGCCTAGTGCTTTCCAATTATTGTTCTGTGATCAGGATTTCATTTTTTTAGCAGTTGTTTATTGCATGCAAAGACATGCCTAGCACTGCGGGTTTGTTAGGAGAAGCACCTTCAGGACATCTAGCCTACTCAAGAAGTGAACTCTTTTACAAACTTTTTACTGAAAGATTTGAAACAAAACATTTCCAGAAGTGAAATCTACACAATGATATTTGCAGGTTAATATATTGCTAGGAATTCTTAGTAACTGTAGATTTATTTGGAGGCAACCCTTTATGTTGGAGAATAAAGTAACTAATTCACCATACTCCATATTGTAAAGGGCAGAAATTAGTACTCTTTGAAGAACTTAAGTCAGTCTTTATAGAGACCATAAAGGAGTCTTGACATTTAATAACTTAAAGGTCCTCAGTAAATCACTGAGTTAGAATAAGAGTTAAAATTATTTTTCTTTTTATGTAAGGCAGCATCAAAATAAATAATTAAACTGAAATTTTCTGGGAGGAAAAGCAATCCTAATTGCAGTTTCCTATACAATTTTACTGTATGCTTCTTCAGTAAATATTTATCAAGCTCTAAGGATCAAACCCTACTATATATATAGCTTGCAGTTTTGATTTGCATTTAACTATTTTAAACCATTTTTGGGTTAGCTAAATGCATGCATTTCCCTTGCCTCTCATTAAAAAATAGAAAGTTAAGCATTTTCCATTTTGCACATATATCATTTTAATGTCACAAACAAGGTTATGCCCTAGTAGACAACTGACCCCACTGTTTTATCCCTTCCAGAAAATAAAAATCACAGCTCAACTCTTACAGCAGAGTCATCATTTTCATATACTTCTCTCATTATCTAGCAGTATGGCTCACAACCTCATATATCAAGTCCATTTATGTTTCCAAGGAATTCCTCTACAACCAGTTTATCTTGGAGGGTATTGCTGCAAATTGAGTGTTTTACTGAGTTAATTTTTGCTGCTTGTTTGTTTGTGACTGAGTGGGCATTTGATTATATTGTTTGCTTTTGTGGTTGTGCTCAGAGGAAGAGAGCTTGGAAGCCTCTGTAGCCTTTTCTTTTGTGTTAATATTAACCCAAAATTGCTTTTCTTGATCAGTAAAAAAATTTTTGCATGATTTTGCAATTTGTAAAAGCAATGTATGAGAACACACAGCATTTACCTTATCTGGAGAAGATAAAAAATAACCATTTTAACCTGCTTTTAAAATATGACACTTTAAGGGCTGTAAGAGTAACTTATTCTTCTCTGAGACATTGTAACCTCACTTCTAAGAATGAAACTTACTTGCCTTTAGGAGTCCTGATTCTGTGTCTGTCAGTTTTTATTGATTTAAACTCTGCTTGTTTCCTTCTGTCAGAATGTTCCAGCTTTTTTTTTTTTAACCTGAACATGTAAGCTTTTGAAAACACAAGAGCAGACATGCACAAAGAGATCTTATTTAAAAGTTGATTTTTAAAAGAAGTTAATGAAGCCGTGTAAGGAAATTGTGTTAACACGGGACTTGAGAGATTCGTGTTCCAAGGCTAGCAATGTCAGTTATTTATGCTCCTTTAAAACCTGTATTTTCTCGAGTTCCTCATTAGATTTCAAAGTGAGCAATTCTTTCTTTAGAACCCAGGGCACTTATGAGAACATTAGAAATTTTAAAGCCTTCGAATATACTCGCAAAGAGAAAGGAAATTCAGAGATTGGCACCAAGGCTTATTATCTGTGTAGGAGAATGATTTTATAGTTTGTACATAGCTTACCAAAACTAATTTTATATTGAATATAGGCCATAGCCCCGTACTTGTTCCAACATTCTGTGCCCATTCAGCGTCGTTTGGGCATTTTGGGAAAGGACGAAGGGGACTGCAATAGTTCATAAAATGTAAAGCGAACTTGGTTCTTCCTGGGGGTGTCAGGGTCAGCACAGAGAGGCCGGTCGCCGTTTCGCTCAAAGTAAATGAATCCGAGAGGGTGGAAGGAGGTCAGGCTCTCGACTGCGGACGCTAGGGCAGGGGCACATTTGCCGTTCACTGACGCCTAAGGGCCCGCGCTGCACCTTCAGCCCTAGCGCCCTCCGGCCGAACCCGCTCCCGGCGTGAGAATTAGCTTCTGGGGGGAGCTCGGACGCTCGAGGTTGTTTTTCCGCCCGCCGCCGCAGACCGCCCGTCACCCTCCGCTCCTCCGCGCTGAGGGGGCGGCACTGCGCGGCCCCGCGGGCCGGCATTGGCGCATGCGGCCGCCGTGCGGGCGGAGTGACGGCGGGGGCGGGGCTGCGCGGCTTGTTTGTCGGGGCCGCAGCGCTGCCGCGGTCCGCGCTGACTGAGGCGCTGCAGCCCGGAGCCCCGGCCGTCAGGTCAGCGCTCGCCTTCTCGGCACCGCCGCGGTTCTCCTGCACGTCGGCCGCGCTCCCCGCGCCGACATGCGCCTGGCCACCACAGCGAACGAGGCGTACACGGCCTCGCTGGCCGTCTCGGAGCTGCTGGGCTGCAAGCAGTGCGGCGGGGGCCGCGGCCAGGACGAGGTACCCGGGCGAGGGGCCGGGAGGGCGGGGACCGGGCAGAGCTGCCCGGGCTGCCCCGAGATCGCGACGCCTCCCCGCCTCCCTACCGAACAGCTGCGGAGAACGCTTCTCAGGGAGGGCGCCCCTGGAGCAACCGCCCGGCCGGCCGCGCAGCCCGGCGGGGGCGTCTCGGGCTGGCCGGCGCCCCTCAGGGGAAGGGGCGGCCTGTGGTGGGGGGAGAGCCGGTTTCCATCGTGAGTCGGGCCCAGGCAGGAAAGGCTGAGGCTGGCAGCGACAGCTGCCTCGGTCCTTTAAATGGAAAACGTAAATAACGTTGTCTTCTGTACAAGTCTCCACAAGTCAGAACCGAACAAAGCTCTAGTCTTACGGTAGAACAGCCTGTGGATTTTTCCCCCCTTCAGCGTCCTGTCAAAACAGAGTATCAGTGACCCCCTCCCCCTTTGCCTCCTACTTAAAAAAAGAAAAAAATACATTGGAGTCCGTTGAAAGATAATGTTGCCTGGAATACGTATGTTCTGCCAGCTCTATGACGTTATGCAGTGCTCACCCTTGTTTATTAACCATCCCTTTTGTGTCTGAAATGGCCTTCAGAAAGCTGTTTAATTGTCACATTTTGTATTTTTTTCCTAAGTGGTTGTAAATAGGGCCCTATTTGAAAGTTAGGAATAAACCTAATTAAAATTTGAACCTTTAAAAGGCTCTTGATTCAAAAGGTGACAAGGAGAAAGTAGAGAAATAGTTATTAAAATTTGAAATGAAATCAGAATACTGTGTTGCCTTAGTTCAAGAAATCCAAATAGGAAGTAGTTTGTCTGCAGCATTGCCCACTTAAATGACTGTTTTTGAGTTTATATTTTTTGTAGATGGAGTCTGCATTGTGATTATACCACATATAGTCATTTAACTTTAAATGAAGACACCTTCTCATGAGGTTTTTAGAACAAACTTTTCTAAATTTTAAAATTCATAGGTACATAATACACTCCTGATTGTTTACAGATAATACAACCTAAAAAAAAAAACTTGTTATAACTGTTTGGAAACTCTATCAAAGAGAGAAAACTGTATGAAACGGTTGAAATAGCATTTATGGTTTCTGTTTGCAGGCCATAAGAGATCTTTTCTCATTTTGAATAGAAGTGATCCCCAGTCATTGTGCTTGAATAGATCTGTTATTTCTGGTGGTATTTGTGTACAGAACCCTGGTTCTGGCCCAGATCTACAGTCTCTAAATATAGCCATGTTAACTGGAAGATAAAGAGATATATTTTAGCTTGCACATTGATTACAGTGCTTATGGGATTGTATTTAGGAAGCGGCTATAGAGTTCTATTTTAACACACCCAGCATGTGGGAAAATAAGTTAGGAAGTAGTGCTTTATAGGAAAACTTTACAAAAGAATTAAGAACATGACTCTCAAATGGCAAACTGACATAGTGCTTTAAAATGAGACACTTTTCAGGGATGGAATTCCTGATCAAAGTATAAAATACACATTTGGCTAAGTCAGCCTTACAAATCTAGTATTTTGAAGTCTGTGAGTTATTTTTTTTAGAATGCATTTCATAGAAGACTGGATGCTGGGAAAACGAGGTAATTTTGAATATTTCTAAGTTCCTAAGTAGAGTTAATGACAGTTTTAAAAGAAGCACCAGTACATTTGTTATAGCAGGATTTTTTTTTAAAGATTTTATTTATTTATTTGACAGAGAGAAATCCCAAGTAGGCAGAGAGGCAGGCAGAGAGAGACAGAGGAGGAAGCAGGCTCTCTGCTTAGCATGACCCTGAGATCATGACCTGAGCCGAAGGCAGAGGCTCAACCCACTGAGCTACCCAGGTGCCCAGGATTTCTTTTTTTAAATAACACTTCTACATCTCTTCATTTTTAAAATTTTTGAATATCAGAAGGCTAGCACCCACCTATAAGTGATTCTTCTGAAGTGATTCTCCTGAAGAAGGGAGAGTGGAGTGGGAGCTTTCACATTTTACACAATTTATTATTGTTTCGTTGAAGTGTGTTTCAAAAAGCACATACTGCTTTTGTAATTTTTTAAAATCAAAATTAATATCAATGCTGTGGTTATTGGTATAAAACGTCTAGATAGTTTTTTTAAAGTGCCCTAAGTGCAGTGAGAAAAGTCATTCAAATGACCTAATTATATTTACTTTTCAACTAGTTTGGCAAGTGGATAAATACCAAAAGCCAAGAAATGCTTTTATTTTGCATTTGTGGCAAATCATTCATTCTTTCACTTAAGGATATTGCTATAGATTCATAAATGTATCTTTAATACATTTGGAAATTATTAGAACATACTTCTAATGTACAAACACTGATTCATATAGTGATATATATAGTCTTTCTGTGATACTATCAAGTCAGCATTTAAGAATTTTTATATAGTGAAAATTAGTGTGTTAATATTATACACTAATGAAGAAGTAGATCTTATGTCAGAGTTTTGCAGCAGTGTTGTCATGGCAGAGGCTGTTGCTCTCTTTCAAAATGCTGATTAGGAGGATTGTTGAGAGGAAAGAACTGTTAGTTCCCATGTTAGTTTTTCCAGCCACACCTTCAGGGAGAGCCTGTGAGCTTTGTGCTGTGATTAGCATCTATATCTGCTTTTCAAACAAGACCACTTGCTGTTGGCAGTTCTGCCTCTTAGAATCTGGATTGGCCAAAATTTGCTCCAAGTCTGTAATTCATTTTCTTTAACAGCTACAGATAAGGCATAATCAAAGTAACCTTCAGGAAGTTATGAAATGTGGTTCGTTTAGCTTATGATCACCCTATTGAAAACCTGCAGTACCTTTTTTAAATCAGTACCTGCTAGAAAATAGCGTAACTAATTTTGTCATGTTGCCTAGGAAAAGAAGTGTTTCCCAAAAATGAATTTTCCAGAAAGTTGAAACTTTTAACCTTTTAGAAACAAAGGATACTATTGTATGGCAATAGTGGTATCCAAAAGGACCTTTAAGGTATCAAAAACTCTTGAAGAGGCTCAAAAGAGTAATAATTAAAGATACCAACTGGATTTCTGGATTTCCTGGATTCAGACTCTATCTCCACCACTCATAATACTGAACTCTAGGTACTTGATTTTAAATTGTGTACATATATTTATAAAACATTATATGTAATTATAATTATTTTATAGAAATTTTATATATATATGTAATGTGAGATATATAAAAATATAAATAATTTGTAAAATGATCTCCTGACTGCCTGAATCTGGACTGGGATAAATTGGAATGGAGTCTTAGAGTTCATCATATTCTCGTATCCTTCTCACGTTCCTAGTCTATTAAGAAAGAGAACAAAGAACATCTTTTTGAGTCTAACCTTCAAATGTAGGAGAATAAACTGATGTGAGTCTAGAACAGTTCTATTTCCCATTATATCAGTCTTGACCAACTCTTTTTGTGAAAGACTTGATTTTTTTAAGTATGTGGGTATCCATCCCCCTTCTCCCCTTTCCCCAGTCTTTTCTTTCACTTCCTCTCCATTTCTTTCCTACCATTTCTCTTTCTGCTTTTACATGGCACAAACCTTTCACAACCTCTTCAGCCAGGTAGGAAATTGACCCTGGTAGTCTAAGTGTGAGCTGCATAAAATTCGATTTTACCTGGAACTACCCTTAAGTAAAATAATGAAATTCCTTTCCTTTCATAGTTTTTCTACTTTCTGTCTCCAGCTTTCTTGCCAGACTGGTACTTCATCAAAGAATGAATGTGACCTTAGAACTAAGAGGTTATTAGCATAATGGGTCTATAATCCATTCCCATGTTTGCTTTTGACTAACATCCTACTTTGAAACACATAGTTTTCATTCTAGAAGAATATATTTCTTTTTTTTTTTTTTAAAGATTTTATTTATATATTTGTCAGCACAAGCAGGGGGAGCCACAGGCAGAGGGAGAGCTGAGCTGGATGTGGGACTTGATCCCAGGACTCTAGGATCATGGCTAGAGCTGAATACAGACACTTAACTGGCTGAGCCACCCAGGCACCCCTAGAAGAATATATTTCTAAAGGAACCAAGAAGGAAGGAAGGTTTTGCCCATTGAAGGCAAGGAATAGGGAGACAGTAATACCAACATAACCACCAAATTTGGCTGTAGGGGCGGACTTCCACAGTTTTGAGAATTACATGGGATCATCGAAAAGACCCTTGCCATACCTATAGGAAAATACTCCGTTTCTGAAACTTTGGTAGCCAGTTTCTTGGAATTCTAAAGCTATTCTTTTATGATAGTTAAATATACTTTTGGTATAGGAACAAAACCAAGTAATATAATTCAACCTCTTTAAGGCACATGTGCTATCAGTCTTATTAAAAATATATATATGCCACCCACATGTTGCTGTAGTTGTAAAATAAAGTCCTAGAAATGGAATTGTAAATTTTTCCCCTCTCTTTACAGATAGTAACATAATACATACAGATTATGCACTTTGCTCCCCCACTATATATATATATATATACATATATATATGTATATATATGTATATGTATATTTCTATCTCCTGGAGATCTTTTAAAGCCAACTCATGTAGAATTGCTTCATTCTTTGTAAGGACTACATGCTGTTCTAGTCTGTGGTCATACTACATTGAAACAGTCTTGTTGGGTACTTAGGTGGTTTTATATCTTGTACTATTAAAAACAATGTTGGAGTGATTGTCTTTTTACATGTGACATTTCTGTGAGTACAGGTTAACATGTAAGACAAAATTGTTGACTCCAAGGATTTCTGACTTCTTAATTTCAGTCATTATTACAAATTGCACTCTATACGTTGTAGTAGTTCTTACATATTTCTTGATCTCATTTCCTCACACTTCAGAACATTCCCATCAGAAATGTGTAAGTAATGAAAGGCTGTTTATCTGCCTCCTCTTCAACACGGCCTATTATTAAACTTTTAATCTAAAGCAATCTTTTAGGTGAAAAATAGTAGCTCAGTGTAGTTAACTTGGGAGTTTGATTGTGAGGTTATCATTTTTCAGCCATTTGTGTTTCCTTTTCTTGGAACTGTCCATGTCCTCTGTTCATTTTTCTGTCAGGTTTTTGGGGGTTTTCTGATGCGTAGGAATCTTCATGTATTCAAGAAATTTAGCCCCTTTGATATAGGAGTTGCAAATATATTTTGAATTTTCTGTTTGCTTTTGACCTTTTATATGTTTATTTTTCCCATGTGAAAGTCTGTTATGTCATCACACTTATCAGTCTTCTATTTTGTAACATCTGGGTTTTATGGCATTCTTAGGCCTAACTTCATTCTATGAGTGTTTTCCTCTAACACTAATGTTTTCTTGTTTTTGTTTTTATACTTATCTCCGAAGTGTTGAGTCAAGTATGATTTATGGCTCCAACTTTACTTTTTTCTGATTGGCTGCCTAGTTGTATTGATATTATTTGTTGAATAATCTGTTTCTCCTCCATTTGAAATGCTACCTTTTCATATACTAAGGCCTCAAGAGTAATAGTGTCTCTTAGGTATAAAATGAATAATAAACCCTTGAAATGGGTGTATTCCTAAAATGCATCTTATTTAAATAAGATAGTGAAGAAATTAGAAGGAATAAATATTGATTTTAATCTTAATGTTTTGCCCAATATATTTTGTTTGAAATCTATGTAATTGGATCAGAAATTCAGCAGTTAGAAAGGCTAATGGAGTCATTGTTTTTATATAAATGGCTGCATTTGTGCCAAGATGATGTATTGAATAACAGGGATGTGGGGGTTTTTTCTTGCATTTTTTTATAGGCTACTAAAATCAAGACATGCACATGGCCAGACCAGTGAATTGAGTGCCGCCTCTAATGAAGGCTTCAGTTAGAGCATTGCTGTGTTGAGTCTCAGTGTGGAATAACTGGACTAAGACATCACTGGCTTCCAGTACATGGCTATTTGAATTACATTTCACAGATTTAGTTGGCAGTTATAGCCTACTTTGAATCCAAGTCTTAAGTTCTCCCAATAAAGATTTACTTCAGTTTTGTCCTGCCTGCTTAATTTTAAAAAGTCCATTCTGCTCAAAAGGTTTTCATTCACTTGGACCAGATTTTTTGAATTGGTGCCACATATCCATCTCTGTTTGCTCCCCCCCTCTTTTTTTTCTTTCTTTGAAAGGAACATCCTGAAGGACTTTTGGAAGCAGTAGAGGGTTGAAGTAATATTTGTATGTAATTATATAAGTAAGGGTTGATATTTAGATGTGTAAATTCTAGAAATTATTTTTATTTGTTTTCTTTGAAACCAGATTGATTGATAAGACATGAACCTTAAAAAAAAAAAAAAAGTTGTTGGGACGCCTGGGTGGCGCAGTTGGTTGGACGACTGCCTTCGGCTCAGGGCGTGATCCTGGAGTCCCGGGATCGAGTCCCACATCAGGCTCCCAGCTCCATGGGGAGTCTGCTTCGCTCTCTGACCTTCTCCTCGCTCATGCTCTCTCTCACTGTCTCTCTCAAATAAATAAATAAAATCTTTAAAAAAAAAAAAAAGTTGTATTATTTTGGTTTTGTTTCTGTGGCACTCTGTATTGGGGGAAAAGATGGATCCCAACTGCTTGATACCCGTTTTTGTTAACCATATTATACTGTCACATAAAATATAGGATTCTAGTAGACTCCAGATACAGGATTCTAAATTCACTATGTCAAAGGGCAGAAAACCTTTATTTCTTATATCTTAATTAGTTGAGCTTCTCAAAAATATAAGGAGGGGTGCCTGGGTGGCTCAGGTCATGATCCCAGGGTCCTGGGATTGAGCCCCACCTTGGGCTCCCTGCTTGGTGGGAAGCCTGCTTCTCCCTCTCTCTCTCTCTGCTTGTGTTCCTTCTCTTACTATGTCTCTGTCAAATAATAAATAAGATCTTTAATACATATATATAATATATATAAACAAAAATGATAACATTATAGTGCATACAAAACTTAAAGCAAACTCACAAAATTAGTTTCTCTAAGATTGTTTTACTCTGCCACAGAGAAAACATGCCCTGCAGTAATTTCTCTTTTGTGGATTTAAGTCACTGCTTTCTATATTTCATAGTATCTCTTCTCTTATTGTGAAGTGTTATTATAGCTGTAATGATAATTACACTCCTTTTAGTTTAAGACATCTAGGTAGAAGTTAGGACTTTCTCATTTCTTGACAGGATACACAGGGATTAGTGTTTTGGTTGGTTGAGTTTGGGATGTACAAACACATTAGTCTTATTTTGTATCACTGACAGTCCACAGGGTTGGTTGCTATGTGCTGAACTTTCTGTTCTAGACTTTCTGCCAAGTACTTTATGCAAAACTCTGCTTTTAGTGAAGCAGGTTTTATTGTCTTTAGTCATATTATAAGCTCTTATCAGCTATGCGATGCAAACAGAGGAGTGGTATGTATATATAGCAATGAAAACAAACCACCAAAACAAGCCTGTCTCTGTTCAACTGGTTGTTTTTCCCTCCCATTCCTGTAGCCTCAGTTCATGTTGTTTACTGCTGGAGGCTTGAGATGGTGTAATTTTCTTTTCTAGGAACTTGGAATTAGAATTCCTCGACCACTAGGACACGGACCAAGCAGATTCATCCCAGAAAAGGAGGTATGTTGTTTGTGAAAGTACATAGTGAACTGTATGCTTTTAAGGAAAAGCTTTCATGACCCACATTCTGGCATCTGAACAACTGTTGGACAACATGTTTTACGCAGAGTTAATAATCATGCTTTGGCAGTGAATCTGTGGGATTAGGAAGCTGTTACAGTCATGTTGATTTCTAGTATTTCATGATGCTTTTCTAACACCCATATTTAATCAAGGAAAGGTAAGACTTGTTTTTGACCAGTGATTCTCCATCTCCTTATATTTAGATGTTTAGGTGTCTGCCCATACCTGAGTTACTTGGTCAACCATCTCCACCGACTGGTATCAATGCAAGATTGGATCTTTAATTCTAAATATGTAGAAATTTCTGTGCTTTGTTTTCAGGCATTGTTTGATGTTAATTTTGGTTCTCCTTAAATGAGTGAGAGTAGGCGTTATAAGGAAAGGGGAAAAGCTTTAGTGTCTGTTTGCAAGCTCTGCAAATTTGATCATCTAAATCTGCTGCTTTATCTGGATTCTGGCCAAGTCTGCAAGCACCCTATCTAAATGGCCTTTAATGTTCAACCTTTGTTGTTTATCTCCTTCTACACAATATGTGACTGTTTATGCTTCTACCTTGCTACCAGTTGAGTTAAATTTTCAGATTTCAGATTTCATACCTCTCTCAAGTCAGATTTAACCTGCTTCTAGATGACACTTAAAGAAAATAGGTATACACTGCATTCTAACACCAATTTACATTTATGTAACCATGGTTTTCTTCTCTTTTATACAGATTCTCCAAGTGGGGAGTGAAGACGCACAGATGCATACTTTATTTGCAGATTCTTTTGCTGCTTTGGGTCGTTTGGATAACATTACATTAGTGATGGTTTTTCACCCACAATATCTAGAAAGTTTCCTTAAAACTCAACACTATCTACTGCAAATGGATGGGCCATTACCCCTACATTATCGGCACTACATTGGAATAATGGTTTGTATACATAAAGTGAAAAATCCTGCCTCCTTTATTAATCTTTTTAAGAGATGGCTAATGCTTTAAATACAGGATAAATACTTATATTTTGACTTTTAATTGGATTCCTGTTAGGTATTATGTGGTTTTCCTCTTTCTAAATAAGTATAGTCTCAAGTGTAACAGTAAAAAGAAATATGTATTTATATACTCTTGAGAACCATTTTCCATTAAAAGAGAATAAAGAAGAGCAAAGGATTTAGTCCACTATTACAGATAGCTCACATTGACATAAGTGGTGCTACTCCTGTTCAGTTTTTAAATTATACTCCATTATTTAATGCTTGGCACCTTTATTAAAAGCTTGTTAATCTGAGGATCTGAAAGTTGTTATATAAATACAATTTCTAAGGTTCAGATACTTTTACCATATATTTTGTTTGTTCTTGGGGTATTTTGGAGGTGCTTTCTATGGTATGTGTGATCTTTTTTAATGTTTATATGAAACTATTTCTGTAGTTTATGGAAAAATTGCAAAAATACCAATCAGAAACTTTTAATATTTATAGCTAGATTGATCTTTTTGTTTTCTTTTAAGGCTGCAGCAAGACACCAGTGTTCCTACTTAGTGAACCTCCATGTAAATGATTTCCTTCATGTTGGTGGGGACCCCAAGTGGCTTAATGGTTTAGAGAATGCTCCTCAAAAACTACAAAATTTAGGAGAACTTAACAAAGTGTTAGCGCATAGACCTTGGCTTATTACCAAAGAACATATTGAGGTAAGTAGAAGTAATATATCTAGGGTGTCCCTTAGAGATTTTTTTTTAAATAGACTTTTATTTTTTAGAGCAATTTTAGGTTTACAGAAAGTGCAGAGTTCCTGTATTCCACTCCCTTGAACCTCCCCCCAAGTCTTTCCTATTAACATCTATCATTAGTATGGTATATGTGCTGTAATCAAAGAATCAATATTGATATATTACTGTTAACTAAAGTCTGTAGTTTACATTAGGGTCCACTCTTTGTGTTCTACAGTTCTATAGGTTTTGACAAATGCGTGTCATCTGTCCACGATTATATTATCATATAAAATAGTTTCACTGCTCTAAGAATCATCTGTGCTCCACTTAATTCATCTCTCTCCCCTGATCATTTTACTATCATTTATTTTGCCCTTTCAGAATATTAGGGTTGGAATCATAAAATATATTGCCTTTTCAGATGAGCTTCTTTTACTTATCAATATGCATTTAAGATTCCTCTGTGCATTTTGTGAGCTTGATGGCTCATTTCTTTATTACTGAATAATACAATGTAGGGAGGTACCACAGTTTATTTGAAAGCCATCCTGGTTATTTACCATTTTGAATATTTTGGGGGGGGGTGGATCTAAGTTTTCAACTCAGGTAAATAACTAGGAATATGGTTGTTGGATTGCATGGCAAACCTTTGTTTAGCTTTGTAAGAAACTGAAATGGTCTTCTTAAATGGCTACAGCAGTTTGCATTCCCACCAGCAGTGGATGAGCATTCCTTTTTCTCCACATCCTTACCAGCATCTGATGTATCAGTGTTTCAGATTTTAGCCATTCTGATAGGTGTGAAGTGGCATCTTATGTATCTTTTTCAAATGCAATTTGAAGTAGTTCTTTCTGTTTCTGTTTACTAATAGAATAAAGGTAGATAGACATTCCCTAAAAGTAACTACCATGCAGTAGAAATTCTTAAAAATACAACATATTTGGGGGCTTATCTTTCTATTTCATAGAACATTTCAGATATTATTACATAATTGAAGCATCTGATTAAGATATAAAATTTGAATATGATTAACGTAGTGTCTGTTGTATCATCTGGTAATGGAAAATTATATAAGATTATAAAACAGATAACGAAGCAGAAGGGATACAAATTTGTAAGACTGAAAACTGGTAGCCTTTACCTTGAGCATAGTTTTTTAAATAAATAGTTATAATTTGATGATTTAGGAATATTCAGAGTCAAGTTGTTCAAACGACTGTCTTTAAGATTTCTTGAGAAAGCTTGATAATAGAGAAAAACACAGGCATATTTTATACAGTAGCTGTCACTTGAAATACACCTGGATTGAGACTTTGAACTAAAAGCAGTTAATGCATTTATAATCCACCATCTGAAATATGGCAACTGCATTTAAGCAAAGTGCATTCTATTACATTTAAATCAGGATTTCAGAAAATCAAAATAATAATGAAAGTGTCATTAGCAGGTTATGTTAAGCTCTATTTGAAAATAAATAATTATTTTAGCAAATTCTGGGTTCTGCATGTCTCAAATTATAATTTTACTCTAGGTTTTATGTAGTGACTATTCCTGTTTTAAGGAGATTAAATACCAAGATGAACTATTCACTTTTACCAACACCGTAACCCAGTGTATAAATATGTTCTCATTTTTTTTTTCCTTAAGGGACTTTTAAAAGCTGAAGAGCACAGCTGGTCCCTTGCAGAACTGGTACATGCAGTAGTTCTCCTCACACACTATCATTCTCTTGCCTCATTCACATTTGGCTGTGGAATCAGTCCAGAAATTCATTGTGATGGTGGCCACACATTCAGACCTCCTTCGGTTAGTAACTACTGCATCTGTGACATTACAAACGGCAATCACAGTGTGGATGAGATGCAGGTCAACTCAGCAGGAAATGTTTCGGTAAGTATTATCTGTTACAGGATTATCATCATAAGACTAATCACAGTAATTGCTGTTTTATTATTTTTTTCATGTGACTTAGAAAACCCACCCTTGAAGTCCATAGAGATATTAGGCCCCTCTATCTGTTCATTCCTCTAAATGCCCAGCACTCATTTAGTGCTAAGGGATATGTAAAATTTTAAGACCCTCGAGTAATTTTAGGATCAGGAGCCATCAGCATGTGCCCCATCAGAGCCAGCTAGTATTGGATGGGTGCTGCAGTGAGATGAGGGGAGGCTGAAATCTTGCAACTTGGCGGTCCAAGACTTCCTGATGCTGATCACATTCTTTTCCTTCCTTTTGCATAAAAGAAACAGGCTGGTTTCATAATTATCTTTCAGAAGATTTAATCAGCCTTTACCTGGAAATTTCTCCTTTTAAAATTCTTTCTCATGTTTTACTTGGCACAAAGTGAATGTAAATTTATTAAAACATTTTCACTATTTCTCCTTTTTCTCTGGCTTTTATATTTTCTTAATTTTGTTATTCCTTTGAAACAGATTAGAACAAGTTGAATTTTCTATAAGCAGGTTTTAATTTCCTGAATATGAGGAGTCAAAATTCCTTTTTCATTCCTTTGCTATAGTGAAAGTTTACTTATGTTTCTAAAAAGAAATCACAGAAACAGCATCACAGTCTTCTGAATACTTTGCATAGATTTTCTGAGTTATATTATTCCTTTGGAGCAGATTTAAACAGTTTGAATTGCCTTTAGTGTATATATTTGACTCTGGGCAAGTTACCTAACCCCCCTGAGCCTCTGTTCTTTCATTCATAAATAAAGGTCAAACACAAGGTTGAGGTTTAAATAAAATGTTTCTAAAGAAGTAAAAGGCCTAATACAGCTGGCATTTATCGGGTGCTAAATAAGAAGTAGCATTTACATATTGTGAGATTAGCACATGAAGGGAAATATTTTTCCGAGTTGATCACTGCTGTGCTGACAAGGTTCAAGACCATCAGTTTCACCCTCTGTTGAGCTACCTGGATTCATGTTATAGCCCCACCTTTGGCCACTGATTATTAAAACAGAAGGGTTATGAGATGGTCTAAGGCAGAGTGTATATCAGTTGCTAAGATGCTTGGAGTTGGATTGTTGTCCTTCCCCACGTTGGATTTAGAACAAGGCTAAAGAAGATCATGGGTGGGGGGGAGTCTCACAGCACCTTTGGAAGGGCCAGAACTTGCCTTAAATCTTCAACTAATAGGTATTTTGTCTATTAGTGCTTGAGAGAAGTAATGTAAGTTAGTTTACGCAAAAGAAAAAGTTATTTACCATATATATATATGCACACACATATATGTATATATATGTGCATATATATACACATACATACATACATACATATGAATGGAGAGGCCACCTCTTAATGCTGAAATGATATGTATTAAATGAAAAACCTCATTTCATTATTGAAAATTCCAGAACTTATACTTTTTGAGTATGTATTTGTGCAGAAAGGCAGGAATGCTTTTTTGGACAGCAGACGAATGAGCAGTAGCTTTAGTTTGTAGGTAGGTACAGTTAGCACTATGTATATATGTTCTCCGGACTACTTAGAAGTAGGATTTTGAATATAACAAGTCAGCTTGAGTTGTAGTATATTTTGGGGGAATCAGTTCACTACAAATTGTGACTGCCAGACCCATTTGCAGAGGTCAGATAGAGAATTCCAGCCCTGAAAGGACAGATTTCATTCTTTTTTTTTTTTAAGATTTTATTTATTTATTTGACTGTCAGAAAGCATAAGTAGGCAGAGAGGCAGGCAGAGAGAGAGGGGGAAGCAGGCTCCCTGCTGAGCAGACAGCCCAATGCGGGGCTCTATCCCGGGACCCTGGGATCATGACCTGAGTGGAAGGCAGAGGCTTCAACCCACTGAGCCACCCAGGCACCCCAGGTTTTATTCTTAATTGGCAAATTAGAGCTGATTACTATAATTTGAAGATGGTAGACGTCATCATCATGAAATGACAATACAACCAGTGTGCATAGTTGATGCAAAACCACTTTTACTTTGTATCTTAACTGAGCAGTTTCTGTTTATATTGACAACTAGTTTTAAATTTTAGTTCTTAAAACTTAGCACTAACTTACTGTTAATGCTATTAATGATATTATTACTGATTTTGTAAGGTAAAAATGTGTTCTTAAAATCATTTTTTTAAATCTGCATTTCTATATATGTAACAGGCCAAAATAATTCCATTTTTTAATCATTCTTGTACTTTAAGAATCATACAGTCTATTTTTCCTATATTCTGTTCTGTTTCATAAGAATTTGTATCCTAATAAGAAAATTTTGAAATTTCAACCTTTATCTTACATATGTAACATTAGTTGTATTTTCTCTTTAGGTAAGTGATTCCTTCTTTGAGGTTGAAGCCCTCATGGAAAAGATGAAGCAGTTACAAGAATGTCGAGATGAAGAAGAGGCAAGTCAGGAAGAGATGGCTTCACGTTTTGAAATAGAAAAAAGAGAGAGCATGTTTGTCTTCTCTTCAGGTAAAAGCAATCATTACATAGTCAACAAAATTTCTGTTGCTTACCCAAAAAGATCCCCCACTTTATTTAAAGAATTTATATAAAAGTTTCAAAACATCAAATGCTTTTCCTTTTAGAGAGGCTATTATTACATAGGTATTCCTACTTATAAATAAAGCAGGCAACCGAGAAAAGGACGTTATAGTATAAATAGCACTAAACTGAAAGAGGATATTTGAGTTTTAGTACTAAAATTCACTGCCAATAAGCTTTGTGAATGTAAGTCACTTAACATATGAATGCTCTTTTTCCTCTTCTTTAATATTAGGAAATTGAGTTCATAAAGCCCTAAGGTTGCTTTTCAGCTTTAGAATTCTATGGTTTATGCAAAGGAGCTATTTATTAGACAGCTAACAACAAACTTAAATCCTTTATGATTGGCCTTTATATATAGGCTATAGGATTTAATATTTAAACCAGGTAATTTAAAGGAAAAAAGTTAAAGTATCTTAAAATGTCTTTTGATAATAGAGTGGGAAAAAGAGTATATGTGTTAAAAGCACCAAGTTTCCTAATAGCAAAGAAAAAATCAAATTTGTATAAATGAAGGTTGAATGTTCTCTTGTTTCTCCCTGAGGAAAAGTTTTTGTTTCTATTTTCTTCAGATAAATGTGAAAATAATCCCAAAAGTTCAGGAAACATTTTAAAAGTGATTCACCATTCCAGAATTGTTTCTAGGACCTTTGAAGGGTTAGAGAAATCATATTATATATTATAGGACATTGATATTCAACCGGAAATAGTCTTTAAGTGTTAAACTATAGAGCATAGATGATTTATCACCATAAAGATTATCCAAAAGTATGTTCAAATTTTGTGTGCATACTTTTAAAGTAGCACTTGATAATCTAAAATTAGAGTGGGGACACCAGAGGGTATATGAAAGAGAGGAATGCAAAGCATAGTAAAGTCAACCATGAATATTTGTTATAACAGAGAATCTTATTACATTCCATTCACTGGTAAGAAAGCGATTTCTCTCTGTGGTTTTAAGACTTTAGTTGACTACTCAGTGTCAGAGTTATCCTATTTTTACTTGTTGTAGGTAAAATGAATTTCTAGCATCCTGTTTTTGAAAAGCTTTCAGTGACTTTTTTGTTTAATTATTTCAGATGATGAAGAAGTCACACCAGCAAGAGATGTGTCTCGTCACTTTGAGGATACTAGTTATGGCTATAAGGATTTCTCTAGACATGGGATGCATGTGCCAACATTTCGAGTTCAGGTAAAATTGTGACTTAATGTTATGCACCTGACAGGTTAGAAGTATGTCAATCTGACTTAAAATAAGAAAAAGTCCCCTGGATTTGAGAATTACAAAATGTTGCAGAAAGAAATAACTTTTCTATGTCAGGCAGTTCCCTTAAATATATTTATTTTATTGTTAAAGTTCATTAACCAGTGAATCAGAAATCAAAATACATTCATCCATAAAACTAAATCGCAATATTGGGTTAGGTTCCCAGATACCTGGTGCGCTAAAACTCAAGTCCCTGATATATCTGAGCCACGAATAACAGTAGCATGCAGAGCACTGGCTTTTCTCCCCTCTTCCTGTTGAGCGCCAGTGCTACAATGAGGTCCTGATCTGCACCAGGCCTGAGTGGCAAGAGAAATGTCCCCAGCAACTCAAGCATTATATGTATGTGGGTGGAAGGAAAGAAGATTAAAAAAAAAAAAATCAGAAGTGAAAGATAAGCTTTGTTCTTTTTAGAGAGAGTAAGTTTTTGTTTTCTTTTTGTTTTGTTTTTAATTGGGTGAGTTTTTATAGATACAATAGAAAATTAATTAGAACAATTACAGTATCCTAATTCCCTTTAAAATATGTACTGAGTGTTATTGGAAGCAATGAGGATTCACATAAATGTTAGTCCAAAAGTACTTAGCACTTATCTCTTAGAGTGAATAAAATTAAGTGATATAGGGAATAGAATTATTGTCGGTAGACCCAGTTTCTTTAGCTCCCCAGTCACTATCTTTGAAATACACAGTAAAACTCCCTCAGTACAGTTGTGTGCATATTGAGTTTATGAAACTTAGGGACCTAGTCATCCTCTAGGATACCAGGCTCCTTCTTTGTTTTTGCTTAGCAGGAGGCACGATGCTAAAAGTGTTTTACAAACATCTCTCAGTAGCTATGTTCTCTGGTTCCACAATAAAAGTTGAAAATCATCAATTAGCAAATATTTATTCCATGCTCTAAGCTTTGTAAGACTGCTTCCAATCCAATTGATTAGTAGAAATATACTGCAGCCTAAGTGTATTTTTAAAATAGTCTATTGCATAAATATTTAGGTAGGTAAGGTAAGTAAAGTATTTAATTCAGATTAGTTGATACTCCAGCTTCCTTAATTATTGTGAAGGGCTAATGTTAATAACCTTTATCAGAAATGTGAATATTTGAGACCTATAGGATTTTGTTTCTTTGCTCAAGTGATGAAGATGGTGTTTATAGGGACAAAAATTTTGGCACAAGGAAGAGTTATAGAATATTCCTACTTGATAATATAATTGTGTCATGAAATAGAATTGAAGAGATCATGTAGACTGGAAATTTTATGGAGTAAGTTAGGATTTGAAAGATTTAAATGATCCAAAAGCATGGGCTTTGGAAAGCAGAGGAGACTATAGGCAATAATTGAGCTTCAGTTGAGAGACAGAGTGAGGGAAGGGATCATAAAGAAATTGGCTGGGCTGCTAAGTGTTTGAAGCAAAGGATCCCTACTTCTGATTAGTGGGAAGCTAGTTTAAAATTGGTCAGGTTTGTAGGTTTGGGGATCAGAGTGATAACATACCAAAGAGGTGTTCCAGGAAAATTAATATGAGAGCAACCTAGTAGTGTAGGGGCTTATTTTGCTTGAGGTAGAAATAAAGGAAGCAGGAAGATTTAATGTAGGAAAACGAATTAGGAAACTCAGCACTAAGAGAAAGGAGGGAGGAGGAAAAGGAATGAGTGGTGGTTCTGAATTAAAAATGTACAAAATTTGAGGACTGTTGGAATAGCTGCAGTGAGGGAAAAGGAGAGAGAGGTTGCCTCTGGATGCTGAATGAGGACAGAGTGAGAGGAAGCTGAAAATGGGTAGTCTATGTGTAAGAAAGAATCCCATTGGTTTTTTACACTCACTGAGTTACAAAAGCTTTGTGTGCTGCAATATAGAAATTGAAAACATCAGATTATACTGCAGGTCAAGCTCGAACTAGGATGCACTAGAAAGGCAGGGGATTCCAACTGCCAGTAATCTCAACATCGACAGAACAGTAGACCTAGAACTAAACTTGGCCACATTTTAATTATTCACATTTGTTCTGTTTTCTGTATTTAGGACTATTGCTGGGAAGACCATGGTTATTCTTTGGTAAATCGCCTTTATCCAGATGTGGGACAGTTGATTGATGAAAAATTTCACATCGCTTACAATCTTACTTATAATACAATGGCAATGCACAAAGATGTCGATACCTCAATGCTTAGACGAGCTATTTGGAACTATATTCACTGCATGTTTGGAATAAGGTTAGTCTGTTTTCTTATGTTTATAAAGAAATATTTTCCTCTGGACTCAGTTATTCAGGTGCTTGGAAACACATGCAAGACACATATACAAATACTCCCATCACAATAGCTTATTTTTATGCTGCTTATGAACCACTCTTTCCTAGCTAGGCAGAAGGGAGTTAGGGACATTGACAAGAGTTAAATGACAGATGCCTCCAGGGAAGACGAGGGCAAGCAAGCTGGTCCTAGAGCATAAAGGAAAAGTGTGTCCTCAAACATCTTTGATATCATCTCTTTCTTGGAAATTGGTACCCTTATAGTGCCCTCCTAGCTCTTCTCAAGCTCCTTCTGAGGACTACCTAATCCCATGATACATCATCAAAATGCAAAATTTTCATGTCCCCACTGTTAGGTATTCAGCCATATTATGTTATATAGGAAATGCAGCCATTACATATATACCACCTTCTAACATATACACACGAACTCCACACTGTAAGACTTTGATTATTTTAGCTGTAAAATCTTGCTGTTAATTTTATCAGTGACCAGACTGTTGACTCACCACCTCCAGAAAAGTAGTAAAGCCAGCTTTGGAAGAGGTTTGTGTTTTTTTTTTTTTTTTTTTTCCTTTTCCACTGAATACCAAATAAGACACTTCAGTCTCTGGCTGTTCTAGAACCCGTCACCCACTGGGACAGAGCAGACACTGCTGCATACAACCATCTCAGCTTAAAGAATAGCCTTTCCTAAGTGTAGACGCTATGAGGCCATCTATAGATCATCCTTCTCTTTGGAATAATTGTCTGCCAACCCCCCACCATTTTTTTCCTCATCTGATCCCAGAAACTCCTGGAAACATGAGAGAAAAAAGGGATAATTGTAATTGTTTTCATTTACGTAAGTGGATTACCATCTATATATCATTGTAAGAGTAACCAATAATAAATATTGTTTGATTTGTGGAATTCTTAACTTCAGCAGTTCTCAAGCTTTTCCCACAATTTCCTCAGTGTGTTTGCTTCTTTATGATTATAAATATATACTCCTGCTTGGGCACTGGCAGATTTTGTTCCTCTCCCTAACTTCTGTTTCTCATCCCTTTCTGTTCACTTATCCACCCCCAAATAAACATTGTAAAGCATTTATTTTGGGGGACAGAGAGGGAAGAAGAATTTACTATTATTGTCCATAATTTCATAAGAAAACAGTATATATTGAAAATATAATTCTCATTTTGTCTTTTAACAGATATGATGACTATGACTATGGTGAAATTAACCAGCTTTTGGACCGTAGCTTTAAAGTTTATATCAAAACTGTTGTTTGCACTCCTGAAAAAGTTACCAAAAGAATGTATGATAGCTTCTGGAGGCAGTTTAAGCACTCTGAGAAGGTATGTACCTGTTGTGGTTTGTTCAACAGTGACTCTCCTTCTCCTTCAGCTATCTAATGGCCCTCAGATCCTTTCCATCACCTCTTCCAACCCAGAGAAGAACATTCCTGCACATCTATCCCTGGTATCTCTTGGAAGGAACCTCATTATAGTGTTAGAGTAAAAGAATAAAAACAGGTAGCTGGTCTCACTTCAGAAGTGCTGGCCTGACTGTCACTGCTTGGGAGAAAGAAGACCATTTTGCAAGAGCTCTTTTTTACTTGTTTATAGATAGAAATGTCTGGTCTTTGAGCCATCTTTTAAAAATTAAATTATTAAATGATTTGGCAGGGGAAGTTGGTATTCTAATAAAGCAATGTCTAGATTTTCTGAAGTGTAACAAACTTCCAAGAAGGCATGCGATCAGATATAAATATAAGCCAGTGTCTATCCAAGAAGAACATTAGATGGCTTTCATTTTAGACAAAGTCAAGACTTCTAAGTTATTCAGTAGCACTCAGAAAATGTACTTAGTTTAGGGGGTTTTAGCTGCACTGAGAAACTGATTGGGGATGCTTATAACCCTACCTTAAATTATGTTGTGTTTTATATTCAGGTTCATGTTAATCTGCTTCTTATAGAAGCTCGGATGCAAGCAGAACTCCTCTACGCTCTGAGAGCCATTACCCGCTATATGACCTGATGCCTTTCCTCCATTAAAGATAATGGAATGATCAGCAGATATAGTCTACAGGGGATGGTACTAAGCCCCAGGACCAATGGTAGATAAAAGAATTCAGAAATCCATTGTGCCATGATTCCTTTAGTTTTTGCTATGTTACTGTGGAAACACCACTGCTGGCACGAGCAGTGAATGCTTGGCAGCTTCAAGTGTAGAGCTGTGAAGAAGGGCTGCCGTTCACAGTATTTTGCTTTTTGACAGTACAAGATGCTGTATAACTGTTTTAATACAGCAAATAGTAACTCTCCAAATCCTGTTGCTTTTATGTTAAATAAGATAACAAGAATTGGAGCATGCAGAGAATGGGACTTGGATAATGACATAAGCTTTTTATACATAAAGAATTTTAGATCTTGGTGCTGCTATTTCTGCTGGTGGAATGACTAGAGTGGCTGTTCCAGTTAAGCTATTAGTAATAAAAGTGAACACTGCTACTATCTGAGCCTACATACCTAATTTGTGTGGTTTAAAATTAAACTTGCATATGTGTTATTTTTTTTTGCATTTAAAAAAGCATAGAATTATTACAGCTCGGCAAAGGCCATTTTGATGGTAACAGTTCATTTCTTTCATTGGATGAATTAAATTACAGTGGCATTCTTAAAGATTTTGTTCAAAAAGCAATCTTAAATGAAAGAGTATAAATTCTAAGAAAAGCTAGCTATCTTTTCATATGCTCTTTCCCAAGATTCTCTGATACTGGAGGGCAGCTGTCTTGTGCAGTATTTTGTTTCCAGCCTGAAGTTGTGGGAAATGTTGCTGTAGACTGCTGCGCAGTCCCAGGTGCATTCTGCCCCTCTGCTCCTGCCCGCCTCATGGTCCCCACTTTAAAGATTGTGGAGCCGTTTAAATAATAAAGCTGGAAAATATTTTTAGTCGGGTTATCAAATTTGGTTTACAAAAATGCTAACTTTGTTTGAAATGCAAAAAGATTGAAAAAATGTATTAAGTACACTTTGTATTCTGGAAGCGTGAATTGCTTTTGAAGTCTGTCAGTATTATTGGTATTTTTCAATAAAGAATCATTTTTTTCTCCAATTTTATGTACTATCTCAAGCTCTTTTTTTTTTTTTTAAAGATTTTATTTATTTATTTATTTGACAGAGTTAGAAATCACAAGTAGGCAGAGAGAGGCAGGGTGAGGAAGGGAAGCAGGCTCCCTGCCTAGCAGAGAGCCCGATGTGGGACTCGATCCCAGGACCCTGGGATCATGACCTCTGAGCTGAAGGCAGAGGCTTTAACGCACTGAGCCACCCAGGTGCCCCCTATCTCAAGCTCTTAAGTCATGACTACACAATCAGTTACCATTCTGAGTTTCTGTTTACTTTTATCAGCCAAGTAGATTCACACTTAAATAATGCTGTAATCAGATGAGAGACTATTAAATAGCAAACTTTTAATGTCCTTTTAAAAGTTACAAAGAAGAGTGCACCTTCATGGTCTTAGATAAGACTATTTTATGGCCTCATGCTTTGCCCCCCCCTTTTTTTTAAGATTTATTTATTTGACAGAGATCACAAGTAGGCAGAGAGGCAGGCATAGAGAGAGAGGAGGAAGCAGGCTCCCCACCAAGGAGAGAGCCCGATGTGGGGGCTCAATCCCAGGACCCTGGGATCATGACTTGATCCGAAAGCAGAGGCTTTAACCATCTGAGCCACCCAGGCACCCCTGCTTTGTGCTTTTGAACTGAGATGTTTCAGATTTCAAATAAGGATTATCAAGGGACACTGGGCTGGCTCATCCCCACATAATGATTGATCTAGAGACCTGTCAAACCTTACCATGTGGGACAGTTCACACAGGTTAATACTGAATGTAAGCTAGAATGAGAATTGTTGGGAGTGCCTGGGTGTCTCCAGTGGTAAGCACCTGACTTACTCAGGGTTCTGGGATCGAGCCCCACATCAGGCTCCCAGCTTGGCAAGGAGTCTGCTTGTTCCAGCACCCTGCTCATGTGCTCTCTCAAAATCTTTTTTAAAAAAAGAATTAGAATTTTGGCTGTAATTTTTAGAAAAGGAGGCATGGGTGTTATTGTATTACTGTAAAATTTTCTTAACCAAAATTTGGTGAATTTCACTGGTTGGTCACCTGACATTTCATTTAGATTTCTGAAGTGTCTATAATATGTTGTCTTTTAATTTGGTGAATGTATTAAACTTCTCTCCCACCCCCTTAAAAGTTGGTTGAGCGTGTGACTCCTGATCTTGGAGTTGTATGTTCAAGCCCCACATTGGGTATAGAGATTACTTAAAAGCTTAAAAAGAATTATTAGAAACAAAGTCTAATTTGACGACAGAACAAAAAGATACTGTCAAATTTCAATCATTAAATCATTGAGCTCTAAATATAATCAAAGCTGTTGTAATAACTGTTACTTATCAAAACATTTGATCTCAATCCAGTGCATACAAATTTATCATGTATGGATGAGAGGAGGGAGGCAGAATTTTAAATAGAATTGGTTCCTGCCTTCAAAGTTACATACCCTGGTGAGAAGACAAGACTGTTGTTATCAATATATTTTATTTTTAAAGGGGTGCCTGGGTGGTGCAGTCATTATGTGTCTGCCTTTGGCTCAGTTCATAATCCCAGAGTCCTGGGATCGAGCCCTGCATCAGGCTCCCTGTTCAGCGGGAAGCCTGCTTCTCCTTCTCCCACTCCTCCTTCTTGTGTTCCCTCTATCACTGTGTCTCTCTGTCAAATAAATAAAACCTTAAAAAAAAACCTAAATCCATTTCTAATTAGCTTACAATAATATATCCATGGTCCTACCCATTGAATTTGCATCATGCCTTTGTCATTTTCTGACTGCTGCTGAGTTATAACAATACAGGTGAGCCCAATAAGTAAGGTTACACTGGATATAGTTGAAGTTTTACTTATTCTGCTCTTGGTTCTTTACACTTTCTCTTAAAATCTCTACTAGAAGTTCTCATAAGTAACAGGATGATCACCAAACAAGATCAGCCAAATGCATTATCTTAGTCCACTGAAGTTTATAGAATCACTAAGAAATCACAAGTTGAAATAAAAACTTTAACAAGTAAAAAAGTATGCCTATACCTAAAGTAATAAAGACATGCCTGTGATACAAAGTTGATGTTTCAATACCTTATTGAATAGATGTTTCCTGTTACTCAGAATGTTTTCTCAAAATTAAACACACAGGATTTGTAATGTTACTATAATTGTTTAAACTAAGAGTTGACAAAATAATTGAGGAGGCAAAATAGAATATTGGATACCAAAAACCTCCCCCACAAGAGCAAAATTACTTAAATCGTGAAAAGATTTCTGGTTGAGGTTTCCAGGATTTGTTATTTTTTTTTTTAATCTGAGACGTTTTGTGGTAAAAATTGGGGAAATTTTTTATCAGGCCAAACTTAATTCAATATCTCTTATTATAAGAATTAAGTTCCAAACACATCTGTATTTACTGTAATGTTTAAGTTTAACTTCATGTAAATGGTGGTGATAATTTCAAATTCATTTAAAAGCTGAGAGAGTTTTATTTTTCTAATGGTTTAGGCATTTCAAATTAGTTTTAAAGAAAAGTTGTTGGATAAGCATATTTTCCAACATGAAGATACTGTGAAAGCTTATTGGCATATCTGTGACTAGTATCAATCAAGAGATAGCAAAAGCCAAGTGAGTAGGAAGTGATACCAAACGAGGACACCAGGTCCTCATTTCCCATGGAGACACTGAGTTATCAAGAGCACAGAACCAAAATACCTTTGTGAAGACTCTAGAATCCAGTTGCAAAGCTACAGCACCAGGCAGAATTAAAACCATGAGGAAGCTATACCAAAACATGTAGGGAAGTTAATGGAAATACATTTATCCTTGCCCCTCTCTCTACTATAGGCACAGCATGGCACAAATAAATCCCAATTCTTGGCCCCTCCCTCAGGGCAGGAAGGAAAAAGTAGAACTTGTGTATTTGTGTCCAGCATTCTGGCTTGTCTTGGTGCTGCTTGAGACCTGACTTGGAGCACTAGTGGGAGTGGTGGCATGGTTTGGATTGGCTGATTACAAGCCACTGAAAGCAGAAGTGAGCACAATGGTTTCTTAGAACAGCAGGGAGTTTACAGTTTAGACTGCAGAGGTTGCAAGAGAGTACAAACAGATACAATAAAAACTGAAATAGAAAAGTCCTGAGAAGAAACAGGGACAAGCCTCTTAGGAAAATTCAAACAGTTAAAAGCAGATGTATATCCTGAAATGAAACTATACACACAAACTCAAGAGGGGATATACCCCCAAAAAAGGTTTGAGAGGTTCCAGAACTTCTAGCTGGGCTAATGAGCAAAGCCAGTCTGTAAAAGCTGGAAGAGGTGACTGTTTTTCAAATGCCCAAATCTCAATAAAGTTCACAAAACATATAAACAAGGGAATGTGGCCTACTCTACAACACAAGAATCTCCAGAAACTGACCCTAAAGAAATGCAGATCTCTGAATTTACTGATGAGAATTTAAAACGATTGCCTTAAAGATACTCAATGAACTAAAACATAATTGACAAGGAAAACATGCAAACAAGATGAGATTGTTGTCAAAGAGACAAGCTATAAAAAAGAACAAATTCTGAACTGAAGAGAACAATTGAAAAATTCAGTAGAGGAGCTCAACAGGGACTTGATCAGACAGAAGAACGAACCAGCAACCCTGGAGACAGGTATTTGGACATTATCAAGTCAGGGGGACAAAAAGGAAAATGAAGTGCAGAAAGCCTAAGGGACTTACAGGGCATTATCAAGCAAGCCAACATACATGTTACTGGTATTGGAGAAGAGAGAGCAAAAAGAGCAGTGAACTTATTTAGTGGAATAGTGAATGAAAATTTACCAAATTTAAGGAAAGAAATGGGCATACTAATTCAAGAAGCTCAACAAATTCCAAAATAAATCCAAAGAAACCCACAGGAGGACACATTATTACCAAACTGATGAAAAGTCAAAGAAAACAAATCCTAGAAGTTGTCTTGTTCAATGGAGCACCTACAAGATTTCAAAAGGTTTCTCAGCATAAACCTTCAGGCCAGAGGGGCACCTGGCTGGTTCAGTGGGTGGTGCACATGACTTGATCTCAGAGTTGTGAGTTCAAGCCCGTCCATGTTGAGCATAGAGACTACTTAAAAAAAAAAAAAAGATAAAACTGTACAGGCCAGAGAGCAGTAGAATGATATACTCTAAGTGCTGAGAGGAAAAAAACTACCAACTAAGAATACCATATCAGCAAAACTGTTCTTTAAAAATAGGGGACAGGTTAGGGCTTTCCCAGAATTTATCTGAAGGAATTTAGTATCACTAGACCTGCACTACAAGTAAGTCCTTTAGGTTGAAACAAAAGGATGCTACAGAACAAAGCAAGGCCATATGAAAATATAAAATCATCTGACAACAGTAAATAAGTGACAAATATGAAAACTTTATTGTAATTTGGGCACATAAATCCACTTTTAGTTCTTGTATTGAATTCAAAAACAAAAGCATAAAAAATATAAATCCATGGTAATGGTTACAAGATATATAAAGATATAATTTGTGACATCACTAACAAAGTGGGGGTGGCCAGAAATGTGAAGGAGTGGAGTTTTTGTAATGCAAGATATCTATTTAAAATAGATTTTTGTAAATAAGATTTTTTTATATGCTCCCCATGGGAATCACAAAATATGTCTAGAATTTACAAAGAAAGAACTGAGAAAGCCATCAAAGCATGTCACTACAAAAAAAATAATGAAACACAAAGGAAAAGGGGGAAATAAGGGACAAAATGCTATAAAATATACAGAAAACAGTTAATGAAATGTCAATAGTAATTCTCTCCATATCAGTAATTATATTAAATGTAAATGCATTAAATTCCCCAAAAGACAAAGATTGGATCAATGGATAACATAAAACAAGAGGATCTAACTATATGCTATCTACAAAAGACCAACTCCAGAACTCAGGACACATACGGGCTGAAAGTGAAAGAATGGAAAAAAAATTCTATGCAAATGATAACCAAAAGAGAACAGAGGTGGTTATACTAATATCAGACAAAGCAGTCAATTCACCATGAGGCTATAACAATTATAAATATATAGGCAACAAATCCTATAGCACATAAATATACGAAGCAAACAAAAAAAAATTGGAGAGACATAGATAGCAACACAATAATAATAGGAGATTCAATAACTCACTTTTAATAATGGGTAGAACAACCAGAAGATGACTAAGGAAACAAGATTTTAACAACTATAGACTAGTTGGACTTAACAGAAATATATAGAACACTCTCCATGCATCAGCAACAGACTGCTTAGGTGCCCTGGAATATTCTATAGGACTGAACACGTGTTAGGTCACAGAACAAGTCTTAAGAAAAATTTTAAAAATTTAAATCAGAGTAACTTTTGATCATAAAGGAATAAAACTAGAAATAAGTAGTAAAAAGAAAAACTGGAAAGTCCACAAGTATGTAAATAGTAAACGCATTCTCAAACCAATGCTTCAGAGAAGAAATCACAAAAGCAATTAGAAAATACCTCAAGACAAATTAGAATGAAAATTACCAAAATTTATGGGATACAGTGCTAGAAAGTTTATAAACCCTTACACTAAAGAAAAAAGATCTCAAATCAACAATCTAACTTCACACTTCAAGGAACCAGATAAAGAAAAACAATCTAAACAACAGCTTGCTGAAGGAAGAAAATAAAATTTAGAGCAGAAATAAATAAAACAGACTATGGGGAGGGGCGAGTCAATAAAAACTAAGAGTTGTTTGAAAAGATCAACAGAATTGACAGACCTTAAATAGAAAGTCAAGTAAAATCAGAAATGAAAAAGGGGATATTACAAACAATGTAACAAAAAAGTATTACAAGAAAATACTATGAACAACTCTATGCAATAAAATTGGATAATTTAGAAATACACGACCTACCAAGACTGAATCATGAAGAAACAGAAAATCTAAACAGACCTATATCTACTAAGGAGATTGAATCAGTAATCAGAAACTTCCCAACAAAGCCCAAGATTAGAGTTTCACTGGAGAATTCTACTATTTAAAGAATTAATACTAATTCTTAAACTCTTACCAAAAATTGAAGAAGTGGGAGCACTTCCAAAGTCATTTGGAGGCCAGCAGTATCCTGATACCAAAGCCAGAAAAACACATTACAAGAGAGGAGCTTGGGAAGATGATGGAGTAGGAGGACCCTGAGCTCACTCTGTCCCACGTTTTCAAACAGATATCATCCACATCCAAGTCAATAAACCAGAGAATAATCTGAAGACTGGCAAAACAAATTCCACAGCTAAATACAGAGAAGAAGCTGCATCTGAAAGGTTAGGAGGGCCAGAAAGGTGGAAGGAGGCTGCCCATAGGAGGGAGGAAGCTGTGTGAGCAAAGAAAACAGAGACTGGCCCTCATACCAGAGAGCTTACATGAGGAAGACTAATCCCCCATAACATTTGGCTTTAAAAACCAGAGGGCCTGGGGCACCTGGCTGGCTCAATCAGTAGAATGGGGGATGCTTGATCTTGGGCTCATGAGTTTGAGCCCTACTTAAAGTAGGCATAGAGCCTACTTAAAAAATAAATGACAGTCCAGAGAAGCCGAGTTCTGTGAGTTTGCAAAATCATTGGGACTTGGAAGTGTTTTATCAGATAAAGAACTAAAAAAGAGCTTCTCAAACTCAACACCCAAAGAACAAATAATTCAATCAAGAAATGGGCAGAAGACATGAACAGACATTTCTCCAAAGAAGACATCAAAATGGCCAGCAGAAACATGAAAAAATGCTCAACATCACTCAGCATCAGGGAAATACAATCAAAACCACAGTGAGATACCACCTTACACCAGTCAGAATGGCTAAAATTAACAAGGCAGGAAACAATAGATGTTGGTGAAGATGCAGAGAAAGGGAAACCTTCCTACACCGTTGGTGGGAATGCAAGCTGGTGCAGACAATCTGGAAAACAGTATGGAAGTTCCTCAAAAAGTTGAAAATAGAGCTACCCTACAACCCAGCAATCACACTACTGGGTATTTACCCTAAAGATACAAACATAGTGATCCGAAGGGGCATGTGCACCTGAATGTTTATAGCAGCAATGTCCACAATAGCCAAGCTGTAGAAAGAACCTAGATATCCGTCAACAGATAAATGGATAAAGATGTATATATACACAATGGAATACTATGCAGCCATCAAAAGAAATGAAATCTTGCCATTTCCAATGACGTGGATGGAACTAGAGGGTATTATGCTGAGCGAAATAAGTCACTCAAAGAAAGACAATTATATGAGCTCCCTGATATGGGGAATTTGAGAGGCAGAGTGGGGGGTTTGGGGGATAGGGAAGGAAAAAAATGAAACAAAATGGGATCAGGAGGCAGACAAACCATAAGAGACTCTTAATCTCACAAACTGAGGGCTGCTGGGGGTGGGGGTTAGAGATAGGGTGGTTGGCTATTGGGGAAGTATGTGATATGTTGAGTGCGGGGAAGTTTGTAAGCCTGACGATTGACAGTCCTGTATCCCTGGGGCAAATAACACATAATATATTAATAAAAATAACAACAACAAAAAAGTTAAAAATAGAGCTACCCTATGATCTGAAAGATCCTGGAGCCGCACCCAAGAATCAAACAGCACGCCTCCACTGGATGCAAATTGCAAGAGGTTTATTGGTCACACAGGCACCTGCGGACGCATCAGCCTTTGTGGGCTGAGCGCGCCGGGCTAAGTTGGGGAGCAGATTATATAGGGCAAGGTTGGGGTGGCGGGAAGCGAGTTTACAGAAGCAGATGCTTGGTTACAGGGATCTGATTGGTTAACCTAAATCAAGCATTGTCAGTCACTGTAAACGGTTTGTTCTGGCGGGAAGCGATCCTACAGAGGCAGATATGCATGGTTACAGGAGTCTAATTGATCAATTTGATTCAGGCATGATTGGGCGTTGGGGTCAGGGCGTTCTGGCGGTTCCTTGGGACAGCACTCTGGAAAGTCCCGGTATATTTCGTTTCTCATTTGTCTCTCCTTTTGACAGACCGGGTGACCACAGACAATGTGTTGCCAATAGGTTGCTAAAACAAACCTTACCAAGGAGGAAGGGGGTCTTTCAGATCCAGCAATTCCATTACTAGGTATTTATCCAAAGATACAAATGTAGTGATCCAAAGGGGCACCTGCACCGCATTGGTTATACCAGCAAAGTCCACAATAGCCAAACTATGGAAAGATCCCAGATGTCCATTGACAGATAAATGAATAAAATGTATATTGTATATATGTATATATGCACACATGTATATTTCTGTATATTACAGAAAAATGTGTGCATACACACACACACATACATAGACACACACACACACAGGAATAATACTCAGCCACCAAAAAGAATGAAATCTTCCATTTGCAATGATGTGGATAGAACTAGAGGGTATTAATTATGCTAAGCAAAATAAATTAGGAAAAACAACTACCATATGATTTCACTCATACGTGGAATTTAAGAAAATACTGATGAACATAGGGGAAGAGAAGGAAAAATAAAGTAAGATAAAATAGGAGTTAAACCATAAGAGATGCTGAACCAAAGGAAACAAACAGAGCTGCTGGAGGAGGTGGTGAAGGGAAAGGGAGGTAGGGGAGAATGGGGTAACTGGGTCTGGGCACTGCAGAGGACACATGATGTGATGAATACTGGGTGTTATATGCAGTGATGAATCACTAAGTTCTACCCCTGAAACTACTAATACACTATATGTTAGCTAAACTGAATTTAAATAAAGAATTTTTTAAAAAGACACTGCTGAATTGTACACTTTAAAAGGGTAAATTTTATGGTATGTGAATTACATCTTAATAAAGCTCTCATTGAAACAAACAAACAAACAAAAAGAGTGGGACTTGAATCTTGAATCGTGGAGTTTAAGTCAGCTGACTCAGCACTGGGCAAGCCAGGAGGGCAAGTGATAGCTGGGTCACCACCCTTAAAGAGACAGCAGCCTATGTGGAGAGACAACATAAAACCAGCAGTTTATACAATGCTGGGGGCAAATAGGAGACAGATCAGTTCATACTGCTTTTGGAGCATGTTGGGGTACTTCTTCAAAAACAAGGGAGCTGGTGAGCACTATTTTCCTCCCCTGCCCCCAGCATAAACATAGAACCACCTGCAGGGCTGGGATCACACAAACACTTTCTATCTAACTGCTAGCAATGTATGACACCCATGGGTTTTCCTTAAGGACTCACCTGCTCCAAGCCTGCTAGTCCCAGCCCTGGGCCCAGGGCAAACTTTGTTAAGCTGCAAAGGTGTCCTACCCAGCCACCAGGTGCACAGCTGCCCCTCCACATTGTGCCCAACTGCCACACTCTGCCCAGGCCCTGGACCATGCCCAGCCTCACACCCCTACCAGGGCTCACAGCCCTCAGCCACCACTGCACTTCAGGGTCTTCAGCTTAGGACTAGTGGCCCAGCACAAATTTTGCTAACACTGCCACCCTGGTCTGCCAGGGTGGTCTGCCTGGGTCCAACTGACACCAGAGAGAGCAAGCACAGCCCACAACAGGCAGAGAGTCAGTGCAGACAATTGCACTGAAAGGAAGAGTGACTCAAGCACAACAGCAGGGCATAAGAAGCACAAAGAGGGCAGTCTCCTGAAATGCCAGTGATGAACATTGGTGAACAGGGGACACTGCACTGCAGGGCATTCCAGGACCTCTTTGTAAGGTCACAACTTGCAAGGGGGGAAGACACAACTGACTTTCTTAACCCACAGAAACAGACAGAGAGGCAGACAAAATGAGGAGAAAAATTTATTCCAGGTGAAAGAATAAGCCAGGCCACAGCCAGAGATCTAAGTGAAACAGATATAAATAACATTCCTGATAGGAATTTAAAGTATACAAAGTATAACAAACTGGGGCACCTGGGTGGCTCAGAGAGTTAAGCCTCTGCCTTCAGCTCAGGTCGTGATTTCAGAGTCCTGGGATCAAGCCCCACATCATCTCAGATCATGATCCCGGGGTCCTGGGATCGAGCCCTGCATTGGGCTCTCTGTTCGGTGGGGAGCCTGCTTCCCCCTCTCTCTCTGCCTGCCTCTCTGCATACCTGTGACCTCTGTCTCTCAAATAAATAAAAAATCTTTAAAAAAATAGGCAAGAAAAAGAAAAGGTCTTCAAATTGGAAAGGAAGAGTCAAATTATCTGTTTGCATGTGACATGATCTTAAACTCAGAAAACCCTAAAGATTACACACACACACACACACACCAAACACACACCTGTTAGGACTAATAAATTCAGCAAAGTTACAGGATACAAAATCAACACACAAAAATAAGTTGCATTTCTATACACTAAAAATGAACAATTTAAAAAGAAACTTAAGAAAACAATTCCATTTATAATAGCATCATAAAGAATAAACACTTAGGAATAAGTTTAACCAAGAAGATGTAAGACTTATACCCTGAAAACTACAATGCATTGCTGTGAGAAATTAAAGAAGACACAAATAAATGGAAAGACATTCATGGTTATGGATTGAAAGACTTTAGGATATTGTTAAGATGTCACTATATCTATAGTAATCTACAGATTCAATGTAAACTCTGAAAATGCCATTTTTTGCAAGAATAGAAAAATCCATCCTAAAATTCATATGGAGTCTCAAAGGACCCCAAAGAACAAGGTTGGCTTATTCCAAGAAGATGGCAGAGTGAGAGGATCCTGAGCTTATCTCCTCCCATTGACACACCAATGCAACTCAATCTGAAAATGACCTGAAGAATGGTAGAACCCATCTTTGACAGTTAAAGACAAAGAAGAATCCACACTGAGAAAGGTAGGAGGAGAATAGACATGGTCAGGAATGAAACCTCCAAGATAGCCATTCACAGCAGGAGGGATATCACATGTTCTCCATGTGGAGCAAAGACACTAAGCCCCACATTGGGCATCCCAACCCTGAAGACCTGCACTGGGAAAACAAGCCCCCATGCTGCCTGGTTTTGAAAATCAGTGAGGCTTAACTCCAGGAGAGCTGGAGAGCTATAGGAAACTAAGACTTTGCTCTTAAAGAGGTAGTGGTTTATGACTCTGTCCAAGACCCAGTACAGAAACAGCAGTTTGAAAAGTGCTTGGATTATACATGAAAGGGATTCATTAATTAATTTTATTGTATGTGCCAAAGAGGCAGAGATCTGTAGGAGCTTTCTCCAGGAACAGAAATGCAAATAGGCACCAATTTTTCTTACCTTCCTTCAGCCTAGCTGGCCTGATACTGGCAAGAACCAGTTCTATTGTTTTCCATCTACCTTGCTAGTAATGCTCATGCTATTCTGGTATTTCTTTGAGGGCCCACCCAGTGGACATGGCCTCCAAAATTGACTCCTGCCCCACCATAGTGGGCAGGTAGCCTCAGTTGGGACCAGCATCCCCCAAAGTCACTAGTGCTCCACTACACCATGGGTGGCAGTACTGCCACCACTCCAAAGCAAATCTTTTCCTGGGAAAGGGATGAGCCAGCCTCACTTACCAGCATCCTTGCAATAGGCGTGCCAGTCATTGCAGTCAGCCACACCAGAGGACGGCTCTGCCTACCAGTTTTCCTGCAACAACCGCACTGGTCATTGCAACCAGCCACAGCAGGAGGCCAGATCTGCCCACTAGCGCACCTGCCATAATCATATCGTTCATTGCAACTAGCCATACTGGGAGCCAACCCTGCCCACCAGTGCACACACAGCAGTTGTGTCATAACAAGAGAGGACATGCAGCTCACACAGGGGACACTGCAAGGGCACTTGGTTCTGGTGATGAGGGAGATTGGAATCCCACAAGATGCTGTCTATATAAGCCCACCCCTTTCAAGACTAGTACCTATAGTTAACTTACCTAATACATAGACACAAACACAGAGAGTCAAACAAAGTGATGATACAGAGGAATATGTACTAAATGAAAGAATAAGACAAAAACCTCAGGGGGGGAAAAAAACAAAGCAAAATAGAGATAAGAAATCTGTCTGATAAATAATTAAAAGTAACAGTCATAAAGATACTTACCAGACTTGAGAAAAGAGTAGACAAACTCAGTGAGAACTTCAACAAGGAGATAAAAAATATTAAAGTTGTGCCTGGGTGGCTCAGATGGTTAGGCATCTGTCTTCAGCTCAGGTCATGATTTCCAGGTCCTGGGATCGAGCCCCATGTCAGGCTCCCAGCTCAGTGGGGAGACTGCATCTCCCTCTTCCTCTGCCTCTCCCCCTGCTTGTGCTCTCTCTCTCTCCTTCTCTGTCTCTGTATCTCTCTCAAATGATTAAATAAAAATCTTTTTAAAAATATTAAGAAAGACCAATCAGAGCTGAAGAATATAATAACTGAAATAAAAAATACCCTAGAGGAATTCAACAGCAAATTAAAGGGTAAAGAAGAATGGATCAGTGATCTAGAAGACAGAGCAATGGGAAGTACTCAAGCTGAACAGCAAAAAGAAAAAAAAAATTTTTTTAATGAGGATAGGTTAAGAGACCCCTGCAACAACATCAAGAATAATAACTTCACATTATAGAAGTCCCAAAAGGAAATTTCTCAAAAGGAAAAGAAAACCTGTTTGAAGAAATAATAGCTGAAAAATTCCTTATTGCAGGGCAGGAAGCAGACATTCAGGCCTAGGAATCACAGAGAGTCCCAAACAAGTTGAACCCAAAGAGGTCCTTACCAAGACACATAACAATTTAAAATGTTGAAAGTTAAAGGTAAGGAGAGAATCTTAAAAGCAGCAAGAGAAAAGCAAATAATTATAAATAAGGGAAATCCCATAAGGTGATCATCTGCTTTTTTCAGCAGACACTTTGCAGGCCAGGAAAGAATGAGTGGCATGACATATTTAGTGCTGAAATGAAAAAATCTGTGGCCAAGAATACTCTACCTGGCAAGGTTATCATTCAAAATTGAAGGAGATTAAGAGTTTCCCAGACAAAAGTTAAAGGAGCTCATCCCACTAAACATTAGAAGAAATCTTTAAAGGATGCTTTTAAATGGAAAAGAAAAGGCCATAACTAGAAGTTAGGAAATTATGGGAGGAAAAAATTCACTGGTAAAAAGCAAACATAAAAAAACATAGATGAATTGCTTATTAAACTAGCATGGAGGTGAAAAGACAAAAAGTAGTAGTAAAATCAGCTCTATTTATAAAAATTAGTTAAGGGATACACAAAACAAAAGTATGTAAAATAGGACATCATACACATAAAACTCACAGGGAGTAAAAAGGCAGTGCTTTTAAGATGTGTTTGAACTTCAGCAACCATCAGCTTAACATAGACCGCTATATACAGAGGAAGTTATATATAAGCAAGCACAAACCCAAAGTCTATAAGAGATACACAAATAATAAAGAGAGAGGAATCCAACCACAAGACTAAAGGAAGTTTTCAAATCACAAGAGAAAAGAGAAGAAAAAAGGAACAGAGAAGAACTACAAAAACAATCAGAAAATAATTAACATGGCAATAGGTACATATTTACCAATAATTAACTGTTATTGAGCTAAATATTCCAATCAAAAGAACAAATGGATTTAAAAAACAAGATCCATTCATATGCTGCCCACAAGAGACTCATGTCAGATCCAAGGACACATAAAAACTGAAAGTAACAGGCTAGAGAAAGATATTCCACGCAAATGGAAGTGGAAAACAAAAGCAGGGATAGCAACACTTACATCAAAATAGACTTTAACACAAAGACTATAACAAAAGACAAAGAAGGGCATTACAGTATGATGCAGGGATCAATCTAATAAGAAGATATAACAATTTAAATATCTATGCAATTGTAACATATCTAAACAACTGTAAATATCTAAATATTTAGGAGCACATAAATATATAAAGCAGATATTTACAGATATAAAGAAAGAAACTGACAACAATACAATAACAGTAGGGGACTTTCATGCTCTATTTACATCAATAGATAGATGATCCAGACAGAAAAGTCAATAAGGAAACAGTGGCTTTGAATGACACAGACCAGAACAATGTAACAGATACATACAGAACATTCCATCCAAATACAGAATACACATTCTGTTCAAGCCCACATGGAACATTCTCCAGGACAGATCACATATTAGGCCACAAAACAAGTCTCAGTAAATTTAACATTAAAATGTTATCGAGCATCTTTTCTGACCATAACATTATGAAACTAGAAATCAGTTACAAGGAAAGAAAAAAAAAAAAAACTGGAAAACACAGATATAAGGTGAGAATAAACAGGCTACTAACCAACCAGTGTGTCAATGAAGAAATCAAAAGGAAACTAAAAAAAAACCTGGAGACAAATAAAAATGGGAAACAATGGTTCAAAATCTTTGGGATGCACCAAGAGCATTTCTAAGAGAGAAGTGTATAGCTATTCAGGCCTACCTCAAGAAACAAGAAAAACCTCAAATAAGCCATCTAACCACACACCTAAAGGAATTAGAAAAAGAACAGAGCTCAAAGTTAATAGAAGGAAGGAAATAATAAAGATCAGAGTGGAAATAGGTAGAGACTTAAAAAATAGAAAATATCAATTAAACTAAGAGCTGATTCTTTGAAAAGATAAACAAAATTGATAACCCTTTAGCTAGACTCATCAATTAAAAATGAGAGGACTTGGGGTGCCTGGGTGGCTCAGTAGGTTTAGCCTCTGCCTTCGGCTCAGGTCATGATCTCAGAGTCCTGGGATCAAGCCCTGTGTCAGGCTCTCTGCTCAGCAGGGAGCCTGCTTCCCCCCTCTCTCTTTCTGCCTGCCTCTCTGCCTACTTGTGATCTCTTTCTGTCAAAGAAATAAATGAAATAAAAAAAAAAAAAGGACTCAAAACTAAAATCAGAAAAAAAGAGAATTTACAAACTGACACCACAGAAATACAAAGGATAATTAGAGACTATTATGAAAAACTATAGGCCAACAGACTGCACAAACTAGTAAACATGGATAAATTCCTGGAAATGCAATATTCCAAGATAGAATCAAGGAGAAATAGATAATTTGATCAAACTGATTACTAGTTACTAGTCAGTAATAAATAACCCCCAACAAAAAGAAGTCCAGAACCAAATGGCTTCACAGGTGAATTCTACCAAACATTTAAAGGTGGCTAATACCTATCCTCAAATTATGCTAAAAAATACAAGAAGGAATGCTTCAGATTCATTCTATAAGGCCAGCATTACTCTGATACCAAAACTAGACAATGACACCACAAAAAAAGAAAATTACAGACCAATATCTCTGATGAACATAGATGCAAAAATCTTCAGCAAAATCTTAGTGAACTGAATTCCAAAAATACATTTAAAGGGTTACTTATCACCATCAAGTGGAATTTATCTCAGGGATACAAGGTTATTCAATATCTATCAGCAAATCAACATGATACATCACATTAAGAAAATGAAGGATAAAAAACATTTGACAAAACTGTTCATGATTAAAAACTCTCAACAAAGAGGGTGTAGAGGGAACATACCTCAAGATAATGAAAGCCACAGATGACAGACCCACAGCTAAGTTACTCAAAGGTGAAAAATGGAAACCTTTTCCTCTCAAATCAGGAACAAGGATTTTCAATTTCACCACTTTCAATCAATATACTACTGGAAGTCATAGCTACAGCAATCAGACAACAAGTAAAAGTCACCCACATGGGTAAGGTAAGAATGGTAAAACTATCACTATTTGCAGATGACAGGATACCATATACAGAAAATCCCAAAGATGACACCAAAAACCTTTTAGAACTAATAAGTTCAGTAAAATTTCAAGATACAAAATTAATATGCAAAAATCTATTGCATTGCTATACACTAATAACTAGCAGAAAGAAAAATTAAGAAAACAATCCTATTTACAATTGCATCAAAACAAATAAAATACCTAGGCAAAAGATATGTACTTTGAAAACTGTAAGACATAGATGAAAAAAGTTGAAGGCAATACCAAAAAATATACCATGCTCATGAACAGGAAAATATTATTAAAAGGCCCATGCTACCCAAAGTAATCTACATATTTAGTGCAATTTCTTTCAAAATACCATTAGTATTTTACACACCTAGAAGAAATAATCTGAAAACTATATGGAACCACAAAAGATCCCAAATAGCCAAATCAATCTCGTGAAGAACAAAGCTAAAGATATCACAACCTCAGATTCAAACTACACTATAAAACAGTACGTTTTATATCAAAACAGTACGTTACTGGCACAAAAACAGACACATAGATCAACAGAGAAGAAGAGAGAACCCAGAAATAAGCTCACACTTAAATGGTCAATTCATCTATGACAAAGGTGGCAAGAATATAAAATGGGGAAAGAACAGTCTCTTCTATAAATGGTGTTGGGAAAACTGGACAGCAACATGCAAAAGAATGAAACTAGATCATTTTCTTATACCATACAGAAAAAATAAGATGGATTAAAGACCTAAATGTAAGATCTGGGACCATAAAACTCCTAAAAGAAAATATAGGCAGTGAACTCACGGACATCAGTCTTAGAAACAATTTTTGGATCAGTCTCTTCAGGCAAGAGAAACAAAAGCAAATATAAACTTTTGGACTATGTCAAACTAAAAGGCTTTTGCACAGCGAAGGCCACAATGCACAAAATGAAAAGTCGACCTACTGACTGGGGAAGCTACTTGCAAAGGATATGTCCAATACGGAATTAATATCCAAAATATATAAAGAACTCACTCAACTCAACACCAAGAAAACCCCAAAGAATCTAATTTAAAAATGGGCAGAAGACCTGAGCAGACATTTTCCCAAAGAATGGACATACAGACACATGAAAAGATTCTCAACATTACTAATCAGGGAAATGCAAATCAAAACCACAATGAGAGATCACCTCACACCACTCAGAATGGCTACTATCAAAAGGACAAGAACTAACAATTGTTGGCAAAGATGGGGAGAAGAGGAAACCCTCCTGCACTGCTGGTGGGAATGTAAATTGGTGAAGCCACTATGGAAAGCAGTATGCAGTTTCTTAAAAATTTAAAAATAGAAATGCTAAATAATCAAGTAATTCCACTACTGGGTATTTACTCAAAGAAATGGAAAACCCTAATTTGAAAAGATATATGCACCCTTATGCTCATTGCAGCATTTTTCACAATAGCCAAGTTATGGAAGTAACGTAAGCATCCACTGAAAGATGAATGAAGAATTTGTGGTATACATGCACACAATGGAATATTATGTGGCAATAAAAAATGAAATCTTGCCATTTGCAACAACATGGATGGACCTACAGGGTGTTATGCTAAGTGAAATAAATCAGAGAAAGACAAATACTGCATGATTTCACTTATATATGGAATCTTAAAAACAAACGAATAAGCAAACAAAAAAACAGAAGGAGACTAAAAAATACACGGAATAATCTGGTACTTGCCAGAGTTGAGGGCATGGGGGGATGAGCAAGACAGATGAAAGGGATAAAGAGGGGGGTGCCTGGGTAGCTTGGCTGGTTAAGTGTACCAACTCTTGGTTTCGGTTCAGGTCATAATCTCAGGATTGTGGGATCAAGCCCCATGTCAGGCTCCATGCTCAGTACAGTCTGCTTGAAATTCTCTTCCTCTCCCTCTCCTTCTCTGCCCCTCCCCACTCGCATACATGTGCTCTCTGTCTAATAAATACATCTTTTAAAAAGGGGGATTAAGAGGTACAAACTAGTTCTAAAGAAGTCATGGGAATGACAAGTACAGCATTGGGAAATATAGTCAATAGTGTTATAACTTTGTATGGTGACAGATGGTAAATTCCTTTGGTGAGCATTTCATAATGCAAATTGCTGAATCATTATGTTATATACCTGAAACTAATATAATATTGTAGGTCAACTATACTTCCATTAAAAAAAATGATGGAGGTCTCACATGGCCTGATTTCAAAACATATTACAATGCTACAGTAATTCAAACAGTATGGTATTGACATAAAGACAGACATATATGGAAAAGAAAAAAAAAAAAAGACAGACATAAAGAGCACTGGAATAGAATAGAAAGCCCAGAAATCAACCTTCATGCAAGTAGCCAAATGAAGGACAAGGGTGCCAGGAATGCAAAAAAACGAAGTTAGACTCTTACCTTACATCATATACAAAAATCAATTAAAATGGATTAAGGACCTAAATGTAGGAACTGAAACTATAAAATTCCTAGGAGAAAACACAGGAAAAGCCTCAAGACATTGGATTTGTCAATGATTTATTGGATATAGCACCAAAAGCAAAGGTAAAAAAAAAAAAAATCGACAAACAGAATGACATCAAACTCCAAAACTTCTGTGTGTCCGTGGGGGGCTGGCTAGCTCAGTTGGTAGAACATGCAACTCTTGATTTCTGGGTCGTGAGTTCGAGCCCCATATTGGGCATAGAGATTACTTTAAAAAAAAAAAAAAAGCCTTCTGTGCATGGAAGAGTGCAATCAACAGAATGAAAAGGCAACCTATGGAATGGGAGAAAATATTTGCAAATTACATACCTACCTGATAAGGAGTGAATTCCCTGAATATATAAAGAACTCCTTCAACTCAACAATAAAAAAACTCAGACCAAACTGAGAAACGGGCAAAGGACTTGAATGGACATTAATCCAGGGATGACACACAGTCAACAAACATATGAAAAGATATTCAGCATCACTAATTATTAGAGAAATGTAAATCAAAACCTCAATGAGATACCACTTTACACCTCTTACGATGACTACTATAAAAAACAAATAACAGGTGTTGGCAAAGATGTGAAGAAATTCAAATCTTTGTGCACTGCTGGTGGTAATGTAAGACAGTGCAGTCTCCATGGGAAACAGTATAGATATTCCCCCCCCAAATTAAAAATAGAACCACTATATGATCCACTAGGTTCCACTTCCGGATGTATACCCAAAATAATTCAAAGCAGGATCTCAAAGAATTTTACATGCCATGTTCAAAGCAGCATGATTCACAATAACCATGAGGCAGAAGCAACCCAAACGCCCATTGATCGATGACTGGATAAACAAAATATGAGATGTACATCCAAGGAAATATTATTCAGCATTAAAAAGGAAGAACATCCGGTCAACACGGACAGACTTGGAGGACACCATACTAAGTGAAATAAGCCAGTACAGAGAGACAAATTCCACTTACGGGAGGTATCTGAACTAATCAAATTAAAGAATTAAAGTGGAATGGTGGTTGCTAGGCGCTGGGGGGAGGAGGATATGGGGATTTTTTTTTTTTTTTAACAGATATAGAGTTTTAGTTTTGCAAGATGAAAAAATTCTAGAGTTCTATTGCAGAGCAACGTGACTATACCTAACACAGCTGAACTGTACACTTGAAAACAGTATGGTCAATTTTATGTTATGTGTTCTTTATCCCTTTTTTAAAAAGGCAGGGGTGCCTGGCTGGCTCAGTCAGCAGAACATACAACTCCTGATCCTGGGGTTGTGAGTTCAAGCCGCATGTTCAATGTAGAGATCACTTAAAATATAAAATCTTTAAAGGTGGGGGAGGGGGCGCCTGGGTGGCTCAGTGGGTTAAAGCCTCTGCCTTCGGCTCAGGTCATGATCCCAGGGTCCTGGGATGGAGCCTTGCATTGGGCTCTCTGCTCAGCGGGAAGCCTGCTTCCTCCTCTCTCTCTCTGCCTGCCTCTCTGCCTACTTGTGATCTCTGTCAAATAAATAAATAAAATCTTAAAAAAAAAAAAAAAAGGTGGGGGAGGCAGATCGCTGACTCCAGCTTGCATGTGAGTCCGAAGGTGAGGAGTTTATATGAAGGAGAACATATATAGTGTTATTCCACCATGAGTTATTAGATTAATTATAAGTACTGAGGGGGCTGTGTTAGCAAGGGAAATACTTTAATCTTTTTCTTATATATATATTTTTTCATATATATATATATATACATATATATATAATCTGATATAGATAAAAAATTTTAAAAAAAATTTAAAGACTTTGATCCTTAAATGGTTTTGAGAGATGAGCCCATCACACTCTACAATAAGGCATGGCCCCAGGGGATTGTGCTGAGCCCTTGTCAGAGACAAGCCCCAGGTTAGAAGGGCTCTAGGACAGTTTATTTCTTCCTAGAAATTTAGGTATTTTCTAATGGCCGTTGAAAACCATTCTGGGCTTCAGTCTTGGGTATCTGCTTTCTTCCCATTAGTTTTGGCATTTGGTAAGGTGAGGAGCCATTAATAACAGCTTTTTTCCAAGCAGAGTAGTACATCTCCTTTTATTTCCAAATCCCCACTTGGCTAATATAGGATAATGGCCATCTCAGTTTCTTTGGCTTTTGTCATTCATTCAAAGGCCAAACTTACCCTGCAAAGAATGGCAGATTAAGAAACTAATTACCATCCTAATGTTATCATTTATTGGGTACCTACTAACTACATCAGGCACTGTACTAGGCAATTTGCCCATTTAATTTTTTTTTTCCCCAAACTGAACTGTAATCAAGTATTCTTATTTTACAGTTGAAGCTAAAGAAATTAAGCTGCTTGCCCAAGGCCGAAGCAGCAGATAGCTAGGATTCAAACTGAGCTCTGCCATATGCCTGAGCCTAGTCCCTTTTATAGGACATTACATCACCTCTTAGTCCCAGAAATTTACAATTAGAAGGACTGTCTGGTCTAGTCATTTTATTTCAAGTGAGAAGAAAGAGATAAAATACTCCCTTTTCCATCTATTTTACTTATTTATTTATTGCCCAAAGAAGTCTTTTCTAAATGTTCTGGCTTACTCTTGCTCTTAATTGGAGAACCAGAAAAATACTAGTCATAACCAGAAAGTTATTCTTAGAGGATAGAAGAATTAGTATGGATGTTTATGTAGGAATGTGTTCCTCATAGCGTTGACCACCATTCCTCCTATATACAAAAATCTAATTTCACCACACAGCTCACTTAACTACAGAACAGATAAACACTTCAAGAATTGTTCAGTCGGGATTTTAAGATTAGAACTGAAGTACTGACTAGAGAACAGAAGAAAAAGTCATTTACTTAGAAAACCCATGGATATATTTTCATCTTACATTTCTCATAGCAGAAAGTACATTTATATTCATTTTTCCATAATAACTAATGAGAAAAAAATTGTTTCTTTCTTCTAAAAGCCTTAGACTACTCCCTAATCAGTATCTGAAAAACTTTCAGTATTTGTCAATACCAAGAAACAAATGTTTGTGCTCATTACCCCTGCTTAAGAATGAAGGAGACCTGACTTCCCGTTTCTGTGAAGCTGCGCCGTGTTAGAAAGAAGGAATAGACAGGGGTTCCAGGAAGGTGTGATGACTCTGAATCCGGTTTAGAAGCTGCTGTGCCACAGGTTTGAATTCTGTTTCCCACTGGAGTTTGTGATAGTTTTTTAGGTCTTGGTCAAAACTGCTGTCCAGTGCTAGTTCTTCATCTGTATCGGAAAAATTAAAATTACAGCGATTATTTGAAAGTGTCACCCTGCTGGGGAAAGTTTAATTTTTGTTGGCCTACGTTAAACTCATCCTGGGTCATCTCTGATTCCAAGACGACACGGATATGATTGGGGGGTTAAAATGGTTTTGTTTTAAAGATTTTATTTATTCATTTGACACACAGAGAGAGAAAGAGAGTACAAGCAGGGAGAGCAGCAGGCAGAGTGAGAGGGAGAGGCAGGCTCTTCGGTGAGCCCGGAGCTGGATGCTGGACTCGATCCCAGAACCCTGGGATCATAACTTGAGCAGAAGGCAGCCACCCCTCCACCCCCCCAAAATTTTTTTTTAAAAGAAGGAGTTCTTTACTCTCTTTGGCACTTTGAACTATACTTCTTTAAAATATTCATAATCTCTTAAAAAAAGGACAATAATCTTCTCAAAAGAAAAAAAGCCTAGATTGAATTGAGCTCTTATTTTAACTAATCCCTAAGTGTTTCGATGTAAGGGCATATCCAAAAGTCAGATCACAATTTCTCAGGAGAGGCAAAATATTAATAGTTCCTTCCTTATTCTGGGCATTAGAAAGTTAATTACTTTAGCAATCCACAGATATAAAAGGAGTCAGGAAATCTTTTGGGAAAGTAGCACAGTTGAATTTGATGCTGTAAACTTGACTTGAAAATCAAGGCTGTGGCTTCGAAGTAGCCGCAGTGTGTTGTACTGAAAGGGAATCCCCCATGCCCTTGCCAGTAACGGCGAAGAGTAGGAGACTTTGAGAATCCCAGGGAGTATTAGAATCCCAAGTCACTCTATGTATAATGCAAAAAGCATTAGTTTAAAAAAAAAAAAAAGGAAAATTACAACCTTAATTTGCTTCTTAGTCCAAGGGCACCCTGAGTTCTGCCAACGCTGTAAGTATATCCAACCCAAATAGGAAGATAAGTGGCCACAAAGCTTTCCGTGCCAACCGGCCACAGCATGTTGACTTGTTTTTATGCGGCTTCACACCCCATGGGAAGGATTTTAGGAAAATGCCCGGGCTTGCAGGTCAGAAGACTGACGCTTCCACTTCCGAGGTCTGTGGCCGCAGCTGACTTTGCGAGTGAGAACCACTAAGCCTGAAAGTGACCACAATTAGTGCTTCTTTTTTTTTTTTTTTTAAGATTTTATTTATTTATTTGACAGACAGAGATCACAAGCAGGCAGAGAGGCAGGCAGAGAGAGAGAGAAGGAAGCAGGCTCCCGGCTGAGCAGAGAGCCCGATGCGGGACTCCATCCCAGGACCCTGCGATCATGACCCGAGCCGAAGGCAGTGGCTTAACCCACTGAGCCACCCAGGCGCCCCCACAATTAGTGCTTCTTACATAACCAGCAAACTTTTTTTCCACGGGGCCAATGAAAATCCCATTATAAAATGCTTCATTACTGTTGACATCAAATTTTCTGCACTGGATGTTTTCCTTGACCCCGCGTACTGTGGTGTGGTTGGTGTTAGCATCAGCCCTCAGAGTAAGATAAGGGGACCTGAATCCCCATTTGTCCCCTCCCCTCCTGTCCTCCGAACGAGGCCAGCTCTGCAGCACTGAGATAAGTTCTGCACAGACATAAACAGTCCCACAAGGCGCTCCACGGAGGCCCGGATCACCCCAGCCACACGCCAACCAGGGCCCGGAGAGGAGAAAGCAACCGGTGTTTGATGCCTTCGAAGCCCTTCCTACCAGGCTCCTTCCAGCCAAGAGGAGCCGGAGAGATATGGCAGTTTTGGACTTCTAGAACATCTCCCGGCTCGCTCTTTTCCAGGCTTTCTGAGCACACTGCTATTAGACCATGAAATCTCTTATTCAAGAGGCTCAGGGCCAGTGGCTGCCCAAGCACCAGGCAGTTCCCGTCTCTGCTGGGGCTTTGGTTAGGATTAGTAAGTTTAGTAAACCTCGATTTGGTTGTTTTGGGGCTTTTTTCAATCTTAGGTCAAGACTGCTATTTTTCTTGAGGTTTGGCCTCGGATTCGTTTATCCATACTCAGACCCTATTAATTTGTAAAATGAGTTAAAACAGGACAACAAAAGGGCTAAAGAACTATGGGTAAGAGAAAGGCAGTCTGCAGTTTGAAAGTAAATACAGCAAAGACCTAAAAAAAAGTGCCCTATGACGCAACGCCTGGGTGGCTCAGTTGATGAGGCCGCTACCTTTGGCTCAGGTCATGGTCCTGGAGTTCCGAGATCGAGTCCTGCATCGGGCTCCCTGCTCAGCAGGGAGTCTGCTTCTCTCTCTGACCTTCCCCCCTCATGCTCTCTCTCTTGAATAATAAACAAATATTTAAACAACAACAACAACAACAAAAAACCCAGCGCCCTATGACGCTTGGTATTAAATCTTGGAACTTTACCACCAAGAACGGCAGAGGTGAATTCAAGAACAGTTGAGATCTGTGATTCTCAAACTCTGGCCTGGGACCTAAAAAGTACAGAGGTCATGACTGTACTTGGTGACTTACCAACTTATGTACAAATAACAATGGTTTCACCGTAGAATGCTTTGCTACATGGGATAGATTCTGGTATTTTCTTTCTTTGCGACCTCATTTTTTAAAGATGCTGGACACAGTGTGAAGAGCACGGGTTTAGATAACCAATCATTCTTAAGCTTTCTTCATGTACCGCATACTTCTAATACTAGGATTTGAGTGAAGGTGTTAGAAAGGTTTACAAAGGGGTAAGGAAGTCAAAACAATAAGTTTCTCAGTGATCGTTACAGCACAGTCCCGATTATCACTTAAGTATCCTGCACCACTAATAAAAGCTTCTCCTACTCACTGCACGATCTTCTAGCTGGGGTTCAGCACGAGGGAGGTACTGAGGGTTAATTATTGCCCTATTATAAGGCACAACCCTTATGGTGCATGCTGTTCGGCGTGGGCTTGTTAATGTGATCCTTTTTTTCTTTTTTCTTGTATTTTTAGAAATTTATTTTTTAAAGTAATCTCGATACCCAGTGTGGGGCTCAAACTCACAACCCCAAGATCAAGAGTTGGATGCTCCACTCGACTGAGCCAGCCAGGAGCCCCTTTAAGGTGATCCTTCAACTTGAACACTGGGCCCCACTCTAGCTCTTGTCCCATATTCTAGGTGCTAAGTGGTATATACCTCATAACGAACAAAATGCAACCTGTGCCCTTTACATGCACAATAAACTGCACACCCCAATCACCAGCTCCCAGGAAAGCAGCCCAGGATAGAGCAGCACGCCAGGGTACGCCACTTAAGAACTTCAAGATAAAAAGACACTGCTGGGGCGCCTGGGTGGCTCAGTGGGTTAAGGCCTCTGTCTTCGGCTCAGGTCATGATCCCAGGGTCCTGGATTGAGCCCTGCATTGGGCTCTCTGCTCAGCGGGGAGCCTGCTTCCTCCTCTCTCTCTGCCTGCCTCTCTGCCTACTTGTAATCTCTGTCAAATAAAATAAATAAAATCTTTAAAAAAATAAAAAGACACTGCTGATGAGTTCGTAAGAAGTGGCTGCAATCCATCAGAAAGTTCGAGACAACATACTTTTCAAGCCACTTTCCAAAAACAACGTCAACATCCCCATGCCCCAACCGTGCTGAGGACCATCAGTTTCTCCTTTTTCCCCCCTCAGTCACCCATCAAGAAAAAGCCAATGACTTACATTTCTATATTGATTACCTTGTCATCATTTCTAAAAATTGCGCTCACACTTTGGCACGGGGCTCAGTGATCTAACGGCTCGTCCTGTTTTTCAAATGGCCGGCTTTTCAGCCATCTTTGGGAAGGAACTAAAACTCCAGCCCACTCTCAACCCCCCATCCGCAGGACTTGCTGCTGCCCACTGGTCAGACACAGCTACAGCCCTGTCGGAAGTGAGGGTCTGTGGAGGGAGAAACCAGGAAGGAGCCCAGTCCTTAGGCTTTATAAGGAGGGCCTGGCGATCAGGTGAGGATTCGCTGACACATGGTGCGGGTTACTCCGCTCCCTGATCAACCGGCTTTATTTCTGTTATCCAGCCACAGTCCCCTCCCGGGGGCTTGGTGGGGGGGGGTGGCTGGCAGGAGGGGATTTAGAAAGTTAGCCAGTTCACAGACATCTGTCAAGGACCTCTTTCATAGGAGGCAATATCCTTTCCCCAAAGTTGCTCAAATGGATTGGGGAAACAAGATAAAAGTTACAAAATAATAATACAGGAGAAGTTACATGGTTCATATTGCTACTGAAGAAGTACGATTTCCTAGGACCAGGCCATGGGCTTGAAAAGGGATTCGGGAAGGGTCTGCCTGGACAGACAGCACATGGCTAGGCAGGGAAGGGGTATGGCACCCGCAAAGGCTAAGAGGCTGGGGAAGCAAAAGGAGAGGCCCAACCTGGTTCTAAGGGAAGGTTGGGGGCGGGGAGGGGGGCAGGCACTAGGCCTTCTAGAAAGAAGCACTTGCCAGGTTCCATACCTGCTGAAGACCTGGTCATGCCCATACCTCTTCAAAGGGGTCTTTGTGTCCCATGGCCTAGAGATTTTGCTATTTACAGTCAACAGCCCCCACCTAAGTGCCAGACCAAGCCGGAGAGCGTCTCTGATAGAGGCGGCTAAACCCGGAAGGGCCTACCGCCCAAGGGAATGATGCACGGAACCAATCACACCTCTTCCCCCAAGTGGGAGACAAAGAGTGAGCCAAGAGCAGAGGAGACTCACACTGAGGGCAGCAAGCAGCAGCCTTGACCTAGTTGAAGCCGGGACCAAGCGGGAGCCCATGGGAACTTTTTGCATAACAGCAGAGACAGAGCAGAGTGACATCTCCAGCTTGGTGGAGAAATGATGGCCGGCTACTGAAGGGGTCAGTCAGGGACTCTGGCTTCATCCAGAACACCCTTCCAGTGCCTCTCCAGCAGGCTTTGGGCAAGGTGCACCCTTCCCTTAAAGTCCTTCATTAACCTGGGTAAGGGTTCTCAAGCTTGGCCTCGGAGCAAATTCATCTGCGGAACTTTGCAAAAAATGCAGATAACAAGCCTCACCCCAGAGTTCCTAAGTCAGAATTTCTGGGGATGGGGTCAGGACAAGTGTGTGTTTTTTAAATTCCACGCTTGATTCCAATGTTCTACCACACTTGAGAACCGAATTAAGGCAAGTTGAGCACAGCCCTCTGCTCCTGGCAACCTGGGAAAGCCCCCACGTTCTCAGAGCACCTTGTGAAGCTCAATCATTTAAAACCATGCTCATTTTTTTTCTTACTCCTACACATGCAAGATTATTTTTACCGCAAAAAAGCAAATTTCACATCAGCTCAGGGGTCCCCAGTCTTTCAGGTAACTTCTGGTTCTGAGTTCCTGTTCAGTAACTTTGTTACAACACTTGGAATTTATAAACCCCCGAGGCCAGACTGTACCAGGCTCTCTGCACACGGCTCCTCTCACCATTTTAATAACTCTGCAAAGTGTCCATCAACTGTCCCGAGCTTAGCGATGAGAAAAGATACATGTAGGGAGATTAAGCCCAACACCAACAACTTAGAAGGGCCAAAAGCAAGGTTTTTTTTTTTTTTTTTAATTTATTTATTTGACAGAGATCACAAGTAGGCAGAGAGGCAGGCAGAGAGAGAGGAGGAAGCAGGCTCCCCGCTGAGCAGAGAGCCCAATGCGGGGCTCAATCCAGGACCCTGGGATCATGACCTGAGCCGAAGACAGAGGCTTTAACCCACTGAGCCACCCAGGCGCCCCCAAAAGCAAGGTTTTAAACTCAAAACTGTCCAGCTGTGGTTGTCTGATCTTTTCATGATGCGCACAGAGGTCTAATGGAGGCTCGCTATTGGCTGGAGCACGGCAGGGATTACCGTGTCCCTATGGTGGGGGTGAAAAGACAGGTCCTGAAATTCTCTTGTCAAATCACACCATAAGAGAGCACGAGGATTTGAATCCATGACTGCTAAGTCACACTGAGCCTTTCCACGTGGTCTTGCTGATCCCACACAGTGGCTGGGCAGTGGTAGGGACATTGCCTCCGTTTGGGGGAAAGGATTATTGAAAATGTTCATTTATTTACTCAAATCATTGTTTTCAGACGTAACCCAGGATGAAAAAAAATCTCCTAAAGGGCTTTTTTTTTTTTAAGTTAAGAAACTATCCTCTTTTGTTTAGTTTGTATCAGGGATTTCCTGCCTTTCAGTGGTCTGAACCCCACTGTACTGTCAAAATAGTTTCACAGATGCTCCTCCACATTATAATTAATATAGTTGATAATTAAAATGTATGGATCCTGAGGCGCCTGGGTAGTTCAGTCGGTTAAGCTTCAGACTCTTGGTTTCAGCTCAGGTCATGATCTCAGGGTCTTGAGATCAAGCCCTTTGCGAGGGCTCCCTGCTCAGCAGGGAGTCTGCTTAAGATTCTCTTGCTCCCTCTCCCTCTGTCCCTCCTGACCCCCAGTGCTCACTCTCTCACACACACTCTCTCAAAATAAATAAATAAGTGTTTAAAAATAAATAAAATGCATAGGTACATTAAAATCATGACACTTCAGAGTAGCTTTTAGCCTTATTTTCTCAATTAAAACAGCTATATATTTTTAAGCAACAGCAATACTTTAGGCTAAAATCTTGGATTTAGGCAGTCTATAAAAAATGCAAAAAACAAAAAAAAAGGGGGGGGGAATGCTGCAGAAATCATGACAGTGTCCAAGGGGTTAAAAGTCTTTGTGTCCCCACTGTAAATAACACTCAACCTCTTCCAGATATCTCCAAATTTACACAGCTACTCAAACACATACCAATCTTTATTCATGCAGGTCACAGAAAAAAAAAATTCTTACTCTGATAAAACTCACAGACTCACAGTCTTACCTAAAAATGATGGCAGCAGGACTAAGAGCGTGTTGGTGTCCTCATCTCCAAAACACGATGAAGCACTGGTGATATTTTCACTGAAGTTCCATAAAGTTTTGCAAACCAAGCAGGCCAGCTGCCAATCGGTAGGACCAAAATGTCTTAAACAATTCACCAACCTGAGTTTAAGAAAAGTCAAATTGAGAAGTCCTTAGGTCAGAATCTCTCTTATATTTTCAGAATGACGACAATACTCCTTCTGTATTATTTAATAGGTATATGTAATTCAGTGATTAGTTTTAAAAACTCCACGTCTACAAATTTAAGCAGCTACAAAGTAGCAACAACCAACTTCTGGATTATTTTAAGGGTCCAGGGGAATCTAAATTTCCCCTTAAGTAGTAGCTTGGCAGTTCCAAACGTTGAAATACCTCCACGCCAGAAGCACAAGAGGGGCCCAGACTCCCTGGGGAAACTGTGAGTCAGGACTCCATGCCTTGAAACTTACTTTTTAATGCCACCTCCTTCTTTTAGGATGACACGCTTTTCTTTATCCACAGTGAGATTTAGGAGAACGCCACAGGCAGAAAAGCATATATCCTGATGCTTGGCATCCAGCAGGGCAATCATGAACTTGTGTACTGGGAGGGCAGAGAACAAATGCAGACCAATAAAGCTTAGGGTTCCCAGCTATGCCTTATTTTGGAAAGGGGAATAGGGGAAGATGGGGAGTGGCTCACAAAACTGGAAACTCTGCTAGGGGGTTTAATCCATTCTTCATAAAGCTTTCTCGCCATGCCCAGCTGTAGGTTTACCAACATCCACTGCATCTAGAACTTGCTCTCCAACCCCCAAGTTCTTGGTGCCCATGTAGTTCTGTCTCTGACCTAGACAGCAGCTCCCTCTCCAGGGCAGTGATACTGTCCCTTCTGGTAGAAAAGGGGAAAAAAAAAAAATCTTGGGTCCAACCACACAGGTGACATTCATCTCTAACATCTGATTCTTCTCAAGGGCCCTTTTGAACGGTCAAAAGCAATTTTCTTGAAATACACAACCTCAGGGGAGGAGGGGGGTGCTCCTGTTGAGATCCTCTCTAAAGTCTTCCAGGGTTTGTAAGAGAGAACTTGCTCAGGGGCTGGAAACTGGCCTGTAGCAAAGCAGGACTGCCAGGGTGGGGGGCTGCTCAGATCAAGACAGATCACCTAACTTCGGGAACCACTTTCCTTTACTTCCAGGAAATGGAACTCCTCGTCCTGTTGTCTTAACAGCCCCCGCAGAGGTCAGGCAAGGTTGGATGAAGTGTGTGTTCTGCTGCCTCCTGTTTGCCCCCACCTGACAGGTGGCCATCCTGCTCTGACTTTGGTCCCAGGGATCATCAGACACATCTATGCCTGTGTTTAAGTGTCTGAAGAATGGGGGCATCTGGGTGGCTCAGCTGGTGAATCATCTGCCTTTGGCTCAGGTCATGATCCGCTCGGTCATGATTGGGGGGGGTTGTCCAGGAATCAAGCCCCTCTTAGGCCTCCCTGCTCAGTGGGGATTTCTGCTTCTCTCTCTCCCCCTGCCCCTCCCCCAACTCAAGCACATGCGAGCTCTTGCCTCTCTCTCTCTCTCTCTCAAATAAATAAATGATTTTTTTTTTTTAAAAAAAAGTCTAAATAATGTACATCAAAACATTAACAGTTTATACTCTCTGGGGGAGTGAGATGATGGGTGACAGTTTACTGCTGCTGCTTTTTCTCCCCCCTAATATCTGTGTTATCTAAATTTGCTATCATGGATAATTGGGAATTTTTAGTTATTATTCATACATGAAATATCTGAGACATACAGAGGATGGTTATCTTGGATACCTGCCACTCAATTTAAGAAACAGTACGTTATAGATCCAATTGCTATCTTTGGGCATCCCTTCCCCTTCAAAGGTGACTTCTGTCTTACTATTTTCAAATGACATTTGTACCTTATACCATTACTAAGTTTATTACATAAACAATACTCATGATTGTTATGTATGTTCTAGAACATATTTAATGATATTATTCTTTATATACCCTCTTATCACCAGCTTTTTCGCTCCTGTATTACATGTTTGAGGCTAATTCATGTTGAGTGAATCTCTAGTTCATTTATTTTAATTGAAGTAGTACTTTCTTTCTTTCTTTTTTTAAGTGGACTCCCCTGCCTAGGGTAAAGCTCAACACAGGGCTTGAACTCACGTCCCTGAGATCAGGACCTGAGCTGAGATCAAGATTTGGATGCTTAACCGACTGAGCTACTCAGGTATCCCAATATAGAACTTTATGTTGTGTGAATATCATCATGTATTTACATTTAATTTCTTTCCATTTTTTTGCAATTACAAGCCATACTGTTAGGGATGTTCTAGTACACGAAGGAGAAAGTCTCTTGAGTCCATTCTCAGGGACGATAATGATGTCTATGGATGACCTGTTTCCCTTAAACACACACACGTCCACACACCATCTCAGAGCACTCACAAGGGAGAGAGGAACAAGGAGAAGCCCGCCCAGATCTATCTTGGCACACTGAGCTGAAGGCCTTAAGTACGGATGGAACAGAATGTAAAGCACTACTTGTCCCAGAGCAGAGACAAGTATCACATCGTCATGACCCAAGCTCGAACGCTGCTTAGCTGTTTATTGGCAAGAAGAACAAGTTTATGAACCTGAAGTGTCATTAACTCACCATTTTTCTGCACAATGAAATCACAGATGTCATGGTCCTGGGAGAGGTTTCCAAAAACACGCACAGCCTCTAGGATTCCATCCATGTTATTACTCACAAGAAGCTTTATGAGCACTGGGTTTGGGAACCAGAGACATAAATCACTGAATTTAACTTTTCAATTAAAGGCTATTAGCCATCAGCCTCATACTAACTACCAATAACTCAAAATTTTCAAGTGACAATAAAATACAAACTATAAGGGACTTTAGTGAGAACCAAGACCTTAACATTCCCCCATATTTTGAATTCTTAGAAACAAATCAGGCTCTTTGATATTTGTACAAGAACTCAGAAAATAGGAAGGACACCAGTTCTGTGTTTCAATAAAAAAGCCAAAATCTTAACCAACCATGCATCTGCCCAAACCCAATTCTGAACCTTACATTCAGCAATATATAGCTTTTTGTCCTGAATGACAGAATTCTTCACTTGGTAGTAAGACAAGTTGTTGATTGTGGCCGTAGTATTGATCACCAGCTCCTCACAATCCTCAATTGACTTGTATTCTGGAAGAAAGTTAGGAAAAGGGTATGAAAGATTCACTGTAGAGGCAGATACATGACCTCCTAGCTGCCCCAGCATGCCAGGGTCAAGTTGTTGTCCCAGATGGGGTCTGTGCAGGGGCTTTGCTTACTGCTTTACTTCCCAGGACTCTTCTTGCAGGGAAATGCACCAAACACAGGGGACCACTCCTGACCAGGTTCTAGAACACTCTAAGCTCAATCCCTCCAGTCAGGGCATCTGGAAAAATTAGGCTGACCTAGGCTCTGTGGTTATAGTCAAGTGCACCTGCCAACGCACGAACAAGCTGAGCTGTGTCTCACCCCCACTGATCTGCGTCTTACCCCCACCGACCTGCACTGTTCTGAGCTTTCCTGAGGGCTCTACCCTGCGAGTCTGTTCCTCACACCTCCACCTCTCAGCAGAATGACCCTTAGGGCATAATCTGTTCATAACTCCTAACCGTGCTGCCCTCCAAACACACAGAATCTGATCGCTTCTCACCTCCTCTGCTACCACCTAGCCCATCCCTCACCTCTTACCTGGCTTCTCCTCTCCCACCTTCCTGCCTGAGTCTATCCTTATCACGAGCCTTTAATAGTCAACTAACATCGCTTGTCCTACCTGAGCCTCAGGCCCTACCTGGGCAGCCCCAGTTCCTTCTTTTGTGGAAGGCGCAGCACAGAGGGAGAGGAGGAGAAAGGATCTGGAGTAGGCTCCACGCCCAGTGCGGAGCCCAGTGTGGAGCCCAGTGTGGGGCTTGATCTCACAATCCTGAGATCATGACCTGAGCTGACATCAAGAGTTGGATGCTTAACAGACTGAGCCACCCAGGCATCCCTAGGCAGCCCCAGTTCTGACACTGAACGCCTCATTTGCTATTCCAACCCTCACCACACCGTTCTTCTTGCCCACCCACCCCCCTTTTTAAAAAGGTTTTATTTATTTATTTGACATAGATCACAAGTAGGCAGAGAGGCAGGCAGAGAGAGAGGAGGAAACAGACTCCCTGCTGAGAGCCCGATATGGCGCTCCATCCCAGGACCCTAGGATCATGACCTGAGCCGAAGGCAGAGGCTATAACCCACTGAGCCACCCAGGTGCCCTCTCCTTTTTTTAAACCTATCAGCATGATCCTGCCTGAACCCATGCACCGCTATTCCTTCTGTCTAGAATATACTGTGTTTCCAGTGCCCACTTGGTTCACTCCCCTCACTCTTCAGGTTGTTGTTTAGCTGTTGTCTTACAGAACACAGTTTCCTTACCCTCCCTCTATAAAATGGCATCCACTCCTCTTTTTCCCTTACCCTCCTTTTATCTGTTCCATTGCACACATAATCATCTGACCTGTTATGTGTTTAATGTTTGTCTTCTAGTCCTAAGATGGAAGCTATGTGAGACTAGGGTTTTGTCTGTTTTCTTCATTGTTGTCTTCCCAGCAGCGAGAGCAGACTCTGGCACACAGGAGAGCTCAATAAATTGTCGCTGAATGCAACAACAAGTGAGGGACTGAACCCTTACTCCACACAAGAGACCCTTGGTCATTCCGTCCCTGCCTTCCACTCAGCCTCCACACTCATCTCCCGGCAGAGGTAGAAATGCCATTGAGGAGTCCTTGTTCCCTCCACCCCCAGACTGATGGCACTAGACCTTGGGCAGTATTCGGGCATCTGATTTTTTTCTCTTGCCTTGGGAGAATTCATTAGCTCATCCAGGAAAAGAAAGGGTAGCTCTTCTGTGTTACCGCCTTCTGTATAGGGTCTGGCATCTAGGCAAGAGGAACTTGCTACAAGGTATCCATCACAACAGCACCAAGGGCTGTACGGGCACATAGCGCCACAAAAACAATGCCTTACCTGCACTTATAAGCATTTGAGCCCATAATAATTCATACTCCAACGGTGCATCTGTCTCAGCTCAGCCACCATAACAAAATACCACAGATTTGAGGCTTAATTAACAGAAATTTCTTTTTCTCAGAGTCCTGGAGGTTGGAAGGATGCCAGCGTGGTTGCCAATGTGGTTGGGTTCCAGTGAGAGCCCTTTCTGGCTTGCAGATGGCTACCTTCTTGCCATACCCTCATGTGGTAGAGGGAAAGCCAGAGCAAGCTCTCTGGCATCTGTTCTTAGAAGGATGAGAATCCCACCACAAGCACCCTGGCTTCATGACCTTGTCTACACCTGACTATCTCCCAAAGGCTCCGTCTCCAAATACCATCACACTGAAGATTAGGGTTTCAGTATTTGGAGCTGGGGAGTGGTGGGTGCAATTCAGTCCATATCAACCTCCTAATATGCCCATTTTATGTATAAGACCACTGAGGCTGAGAGGTGTTCCATACCTTGCCTGACTTCACAGAACCCATATCTGAATCCAGGTATGCCTGACTCAACCATGTGTCTTTCCCATTGCCTCTCTTCCTGAGTGCCCAGTAGAGCTGCCTGGGGCCAGCATTTGCTGCCAGAGGGCTTGAGAGAGCCCTGTGTAGCTGGCTCTTGGATGTAACAAAGTCTAGAATTTGGAGCTGGCCACTAAGGCAGCAAATCTCTAAATCTGGGAGTTTGTTGAAAGGGCTAGTCCTTATTAGAAACATTTTGTTCTGTTTTGTTTTGCTTTAATTTTCAAAGACTTCTGCGAAGAGACTGGCTTCTAGAGACAAGTGCTGGGGCTTCAAGTCCTCGACATATCTTGAGTTGGCCTGGAGGCCGGTGCTTCCATCGGCTTCCTGCCCGCACGCCTGCCATGTCTCCACTGTAGACCCAGAGCTCCTGGAGAGCAGACACTATGTGTTTTTAAGCCTTGCTATGCCCTGAAGGTTGGTATTCCTCTCCAAGTTCATATGGAGGAGCTCCAGTGTGAAGTCACCCCCCAAGGTGGTTGAATCTGGGGCGAGGGCCCGCGAGGAGGTGATGAAGGGTTAAATGAGTCATCAGAATGGGGCCCTCGTCCAATAGGGCTGCTGCCCTTAGAAGAGGAGGAAAGGAGCATCTACAAGCCAGAAACAGCATCCTTGCCAGACGCCAACCCTGCTGGCACCTTGACCTTGGGCTTCCAGCCTCCAGAACTGTGATGTCAGAAAACATGTCTGTGGTTTAAGCCATCCTGTCTGTGGTGGTCTGTTACACGGGAGCCTGAGCAGACTAAGATAAACCTCCTTTAACAATAGGACTCATTAGGCACTAAGCACTCAATAATGAATCTTAATGAAGAGCAGGGGGCCAAGTCCAAAGGTTACCCCAAAACATCATTTTCATCAGGTATTAATGTTTCTTCTGCAGTGAAAAAATCTGTCAGAGCCTGGTAAGTAGTAGCTAAGTTGATCCCTCTGTGTGGTAGTTAATTTCCCTGCACATTGGCGTACAGGTGTGACTGTGGGAAACGTCAAGGCCTAAAAGGTGGAGGGTCTATAGACCGAATTATGTCCTCCCAGTTCACATGGTGAAACCCTAACGTAACTGTATTTGGAAATTCAAGATTACCTGAAGATTAATGAAGATTAAACGAGGTCATAAGGGTGGAATCCTTATCCAATAAGCCTAGTGGCTTTTATAAAAGGAGGAAGAGAGACATCTGCATGGCTCAGTGGCTTAAGCATCTGCCTTCAGCTCAGATCATGATCTAAGGGTCCTGGGATCAAGCCCAGCATCAGGCTCCCTACTCAGTGAAAAGCCTGCTTCTCCTTCTGCCTGCCGCTCCCCCTAATCACAGCATGTGCTCTCTGACACATAAATAAATAAAATAAAAATAAAAATAAAGGGGTGCCTAGGTGGCTCAATGGGTTAAAGCCTCTGCCTTAGGCTCAGGTCATGATCCCAGGGTCCTGGGATTGAGCCCCACATCCAGCTCTCTGCTCAGCAGGGAGCTGCTTCCCTTCCTCTCTCTCTGCCTGCCTCTCTGCCTACTTGTCAAATAAATAAATAAAATCTTTTAAAAAATAAAATAAAATAAAAAAGGAAGAGGAAGAGAGAGAGAGAGGGTACATGCTCTCCAAGGGCACATGCCAGCAGAGGCTGTGTGAGGCCGTAGACAGAAGGCTGCCATCCTCAGGCCAGGAAGACAGACTGCACCAGAACCCCGCCATGATGCCCACCCGATCTCAGACTTCTGGTCTCCAGAGTGTGAGGAAACAAATCTGTTGTTGAAGTCACCCAGTCTGCGCTCTTTTGTTACGGCCATCGTAGCAGACTGGGATGGGGGTTGGTACCACGAAGTGGGCTGCGGCTGTACCAAGTATCTAAAAGCGTGGCAGCGGCTTTGGAGCTGGGGGATAACGGGAGGCTGGAGGAGTCTGAGGTGCATGGTAGAAATGAGAAATGTTAGAGGCAATTCGGGTGAGGGCTCAGAAAGAAAAGAGGAGAGCGGGAGAGAGAGCTTCCGTCTTCTTAGGGAACACAACAGTAATCATGAACAGAATGTTGGTAGACATACAGACATCAAAGGTCATTCTGAGGAAAGGAGGAACAGCTTCCTGGAAACTGCTGGAAAGGTAATGGTTGCTGTAAGGTGGCGAAAAACTGGTTGAACTATGTTTTCGTTCTAGTGTTTTGTGAAAGGTAGAACTTGCAAGCAACGATACTGGATATTGAGCTGAGATCTCAAAGCAAAAGTGTTTGAGGGGCGGCTTGGCTTCTCCCGACATTACAGTAAAATGTGAGGAGAGAGAGATGAAGAAAGAATAGTTAAGAAAAAAGAAGTAGAACCTGAAGATCTGGAAGATTTTTAGTCTATCCCTATGGCAAAAAGTGTAAAAGCATGTGCGAGAGTGAACCAAATGTGCGTTTGGAATATCAATCAATACAGATTGGGGTTCTGTGGGCAGAAACACTGCCAGCTGGAACAGAAAGGCTCTGAGACAGGAAGGCTATCCTTGCATGGGACAGGTCAGGACGAGGGAGCTATTAGGCTGTGAATGGGCATTATTCTTCTAGAAGAATGGAAATGACCCCAAAGGTGAGAGATCACAACCAGGGCCCCTCCCTCGGGTTCAACAGGCCAGACACCCTCACCCTGAAGCCTTGAGAACAAGACCAGCCTGCAGAGCCCCGGTACCTGGACAGACAGATGTGGAAGTCAGCCCCCGCCCCAGGGGTTCTGGAAGGCAGAGCACTGAACCAAAGCGGATGGCTTTCAGGTCTTACACTACGATGGCATTCACCTGGCTAGCTTGCAGACTTGCCTGGGAACTGCAATCTTTTCCTTTTTCCCTGTTTCTCCCTTTGGAATGGGAATGTTTATCCTAGACCTGCCCAACCCTGTATTTCGGAAGCATGTAACGTGTCTGGTTTCACAGGTTCACAGGAGAGGAATTGTTCCTCAGGATGTACCATATCTTGAGTCTCACAATATCTGATTTAGATGATATTTAAATGAGATGTCGATTCTTAGATTTTAGAGTTGATGCTGGAATGAATTAAAACTTTTGAAGTTATTGAAATGGAATAAATGTGTCTTGTGTGTGAAAAGGACATGAATTCGGGGGGGGGTGGGTGGGAGCAGAATATTATTGACTGAATTGTGTCCTCTCCCCGAAATTCATATGTGGAAGCCCTAACCTCCAATGCCATTGCAACTGGGGTAGGGGTTTTAGGAGGTAAAGTGAGAAGAGGTCTTAATGGTGGAGTCCTTATCGGATGGACCGGATGTGAGGTCTTAGAAGAAGAGAAAGAGAGAGAGATCATCCACTCTCTCCCAGAGGCTACACTCCAAGGAACCACATGTGATGACCCGGTGAGAAGTCGGCCTCTACCCAGCTCTCAACCCAGACCCCACCGGCAGGCCCCTCCACCTTGGGCTTCCAGGCTCCAGAATCACAAGAAACAAATTTCTTTGGGTCAAGACACCCAGCCTGTGGTAGTTTGTTCTGGAAGAGTGCAGTGGCGAATAATGGGGAGAAACGGGACCAGAGTGACTGGGGGCCATAGTTACAGGTACTGTAAAAATCTAAGAAAAAGATACACTCTCATCCCGTGGAGTAACCCAGGAAAAATGAAGGATTTTAAACTGTTTGTGCTTAGTTTGGCCAATTTTTGGCAATTTGATTGGTACCTTCTTTTTTTTAATTGTGACAAAATTCACATAACATAAAATAAACCCTTTTCAAGGTGTACACTTCAGTGGATTTTAGTAACTTTTTTTTTCTTTTCTTTTCGGATATATATATGTATGAGAAAAATATATTTTTATGTATCTTTAATGCGGAGTTTAAATTTTAAATATATATATTTAAAACATATTTAATACATATATACATACACATACATATAGACATACATATATACGTGTGTGTATGTGTGTGTGTGTGTGTGTGTGTGTGTGTGTGTATTTTAACTTGGGTCACTTTGGAGGCAGTTCTGAGCAGAAGAGGGATTTTCCCACCTGCCGCTGAGACGGCTCATTCAAGCGAGCCTATCTCACCACTGAAACCGTCCCCGCGCCCGGGAGGCCACCACCTGACTGAGTCCCCTGCAGGCAGCGGCCGGCGGCGCGGGCCTTACCCAGCGTGGTAAGCAGCAGGCCCACGGCGTGCGGGTTGGCGGCCAGCGCAGGGCCGATGCCAGGGTGGATGGCTAAGTTGGCGAGCACCCGGGTCAGCTTGATGAGCACGTCCTCCGCCTGGGCCCGCGGCCTGGGCGTCTGCGGCTGCTCCGCTCCCGCCGCCGGCTTCTCCGCACACAGGTCCAGTTTGTAGAACGCATGGAACAACGCCAGCAGGGTCGGGATGCTCCCTCTCTCTTTGGAAAACTGTTCGCGAGCCTGGTTATTTTTCGCGGTCAGGTTGCCGAGAATAAAGACAATGCGGACGACCAAATCCTGCAGTAGAGAGAAGCCGGTTACAAAGGGCAGGACCAGGGCGCCTGGCTGGCTCAGCTGGTTGGGTGGCTGCCTTCGGCTCAGGTCATGATCTCAGGGTCCTGGAATCGAGCCCCGCATCGGGCTCTCTGCTCAGCGGGGAGCCACTTCCCCTCCCCCTCTGACTGCCTCTCTGCCTGCCTATCCTCGCTCTCTCTTTCTCTCCTTCAAATAAATAAAAAACAAAAACAAAAACAAAACAAAAACCAAGGGTAGGACCAGTCATTGGAAAGAGTACAATATTTAATTTATTCCCGAGTTAATTAACAGTAGGATGGAACACATCTGGCTTCTCCTAACGTGTCTAGTATTTGATTCCCAAGATCTGTGCAAATCGACAGGGGAGATTAAAAGCATTTGGCCACAGTGAGAGACTACAAACTGAGGGACATACTTAGCAGGGGCTATTAACTTCAGATCCTTCATCTGAAATTCTGGTTGGCCTTTTTTTTTTTTTTAATCCCCCAGAGAACAGTTAGTTGAGTGGGATGGCATCACTGATAACACGTTACGTATAAGTATTGACACTAACAGCTTTCTTGAGCACCTACGTCTTTCACTAAGAGGGCACCTCCTAGTGAAGCACTGTGTTTCCAGAAACCAGGTGTTTTGCACAACGGTTCATCAGATTGTGTTGCACCAGGCTTCCCCAACCCAGGCTCAGCAGACTTCGGAGGGCAGGAGAATCTTTGCTGTGGGGGCTGTGTTTAGCAGCCGGCATCCCTGGCCCCTACTAGAGATGTCAGTAGTGCCTCCATTGACATCACAACCAAGAAGGGTTAACCATTGTTTTAAGTAGGCTTCATGCCCAACGTGGGGCTGCACACTCTATGAACTGTGCCAGCCAGGAGCCCCCACAACCAAAAAGGTTTAAATGTCTGCTGGGGGCAAAGTGACCCCCAGCTGAGAATCACTGTGTCATAAATGTTACGCTTTAAAGCCGTACTTCTCGTCTTTGACCAGGGTAGTGGTGACGTGGGCGACCCTTTTATCACGATTTGCTAAATGGTACATGTGTGTTTCATGCACTTTTCTGCAAGTCAGCTATATTTCACAATAAATGTTTCTAAAAATCCCAAGCTGAGAGCAATTTACAACTGAACAGGATACAAAAACAATTATGTTCTTAATTCTACAACAACAGACAGATGATGGAATACAGTTGGCCTCCCCGCTACCCGTGGATGGTAAGGGAATTCCTCTGGGAGGAAGAGACTTTACTTTTTTTTTTTTTTTTAAGATTATATTTATTTACTTGAGACAGAGAGAGTGCACGAGCTAGGGGGAGGGAGAGGATGAGAGAGAAGCAGAAGCCCTACTGAGCAGGGAGCCTGATGTGGGGCTCGGGGCTCGATCCCAGGACCCTGGGATCATAACCTGAACTGAAGGCAGATGCTTAACAAACAGAGCCATGCAGGGACCCAGGAAGGGACTTTGAAGAGACACTCATGGAGGGGCTGTCACCGATTTGGATGCTATCGGAGTGCCAGGCGCTGTGCAATCTGACAGAAACTGGGGTTTGTAGAAGCTGCCTGATCACACAGCTAGTGAGGAGTGAGTTAGGATTTGAACCCAGGATTCCCCTGACCTTTCTACAGCCAAGCCCTGATTCCCACAGAGTCTACCCTTTGCCTAGCCTTTTGCAGAGCAGTTAAGAAATTATCTCCTTATAAAATGCAAATGTGGGGTGCCTGGGTGGCTCAGTCATTAAGCCTCTGCCTTCTGCTCAGGTCATGGTCCCAGGGTCCTGGGATCGAGCCCCACATCTGGCTTCCCACTCAGTGAGAAGCCTGCTTCTCCCTCTCCCACTCCCCCTGCTTGTGTTCCCTCTCTCACTGTGTCTCAGTTAAATACACAAAAAAATCTTAAAAAAAAAAAAGCAAATATGAGGGGTGCCTGGGTAGCTCAGCCTCTTAAGACTCCTCTTGCTTTTGGCTTAGGTCATGACCTCAGGGTTGTGAGTTCTAGCCCCAAGCTGGGCTCTGCACTCAGCTTGGAATCATCTTGTCCCTCTCCCTCTGCTCCTTCCCTGCTTGTGTGTGCTCTCGGTCTCTCAAATAAATAAATACAATTTTTTAAAAAGGTAAAATAAAAATAAAATGCAAATACGTCACCAAGAGGGATTCCCAGTAAACGCAACTTTGTTTATCGGATCTGTAGTAATTAGCAGCCTCAACCATGAGGGACAAAGGGCAGAGGCCTAGACCTGTTTTATTCGGGGAGCCAGGTCTAGGTGGGACCTGGGGGTTGGGGGGTGGGCAGCGCAGGGACCACGTGTGGCAGAGAGCAGAGGGTCCCAGACAAAGGACAAGGCTTCTGGAATTGCCTGGGGTGACTTGGCCAACACCAACTTGTTCCTGCTTGTTCTTGAAAGAAAAGTTTCCCCTGGCACTGGCCGAGGAGAGGCGAGGCCGCGGCTTGTGCAGCTGGGAACCATCTGTCAACATGAAGAAAGTCGAAGGCTAACACGCCAGCGAGAACTGGAGCTGGTCCAGGAGAGTTCACACTGGGAAAAACCTCTGCTGGGCGGGCAACCCGCGGCAGCCAGGCATCCGGTGGGGAGAACCCGCTCCTGGGCCTCCAGGACCCAAATGCCAGACCCTAGATAACTCTCCATGCTGAGGGCCTGGAAGGATACACTCCCAGGGGGAAAAAAAAAATGGGACAAGGGGCTCTGAAGAGCTTCTAATCCATTTGCGAGGATGAGGCTAACATCTATGGGGTAAGGTTGAATTCAGATCCGTTGGAGGTAATTTCAAAATACGGCTCTCTGGAGGGGAGGCCGGGGCAGGCTGGCCAGTGGAAAGGAGCGGGTCTTGAGAAAGAGGACCTGGGACAGTCCCCTCGCTGGGAACTGGGGTCCCTTGGTCGGTGTCTGATCACCAGATGGTTCCCTGAAAAATCTGATGAAGTCTGTGGGTCTTACATCTCCACAAGCACACACAGTTCCCTTACAACACCCGTCTCAGCGCATACAACCAGTGGCTACTTCACATCGTTCCTAGGAGCAGAGGCTCCTCCCTGGGTTCTGGAAGGAAAGCGCCCCTGCGCCCAGGCCGTGTACGATGGGCCGGGCACTGTGCCAAGCATTTAGATATACAAATTAGTTCAATAGCAGTGATAGCTTGTAGCCCTTTCCTCTGAACGGTGCTGTTCCCACGCTCCGCAGTCCAGGTAGTCCCTCCCGCACACACCCCAGGACAGCCCCGTTGACGTTTCCGGACCTCACGCCGGGTCCCAGGTTGTACCCCTCTCCCATCTCCTCAGAAGCATGGTAAGCAAAACAGGAAAGGCCTTCTATGTGATTTTCAATGACTTCTTTAAAAAAATGTAAAAAGGAGTGGTATTCTTTCTGCTAAATCACATCAGGCTACTCAGTTTACCCTGTAAAATGTCACAGCTGCCTTTGGAAGGATGCAGGATTATTTCTTCTCTCCCCTCCCCGCCACACCCCCTTCCCAGGACTTGCTTCTTCACCTCTGCCTCCCTGTGTGTGTTTTCCTTCTTCGTAGACCGCAGCAGGTGTCTCTGGCCTGTGCCGTCTCTACCCGTCCTTGCTGACTTGTCAGGAGTGTTTGGCCCAGATCATCCCAGGCTGGAGAAAAAGGCAGCTTTCCTTAGCGATCACTGTCCTTCCAAAATCAGGTGACCTCCAGCCCCTGCCGCGTGCGGTCCAATCTGGGGGCAACGAAGTGCTGCTTTTCTTCTTTGGAAAAATTCCCTCGGCCCCTTTGACTTCTGAAATTCTTCGATTCTAATATCTGTGTGGATCCTAACGTGGCACAGATTACCAACGTCCCAACCCCCCACCTGGGGCAGGGCGGCTGGGGAAGGAGGAACTCTAGACTTCGGGGCAGGAAGAGTTAACTCTGCCACAATGCCTCTTTCCCTGCCTTCGGATGGAAAAAGGAGGGGGTGGTTCCTGGCAGCCGTGGTGCCAACTGAAGGATGGCATGCGAGATCAACAAACGGGGATGGCAGATTGCGCGGCTTGCGGCACCAAGCTTCCAGCAACTGCTATGCTCACTGGGTCTGTCCTCGTCCTCGGGGTTGGCTCAGGCAGCTTTTCAGTCCCCCTCCACCACCTTTCTCGACTCTATTCTCTACAGAGCTGGGGAACATGGACGAGGCCGAAATAGAAGCCGTCTCCCGGGAGGCGGGCAGAGGTGGTGCTTGTCTTGACTCATCTGGAATCCCCGAGAGGCCCCGGTGGGCCGAGGCTGGCCCTGGGTGGTCGGCCCTGCGCGGAGGACTGCCTCGGACTGCGGCACAGAGAGGTCGTTGATTGTCCCACAGCCCAATCCCTCTCGAGTCCACAGAGTGCCCCTTGATTCAATATTCTATAAAGATTTGAAGATTAGACAAAGTCCCAAAGTATCCATGGCTGGAGACCGCGGCTTGAATCCACAGCAGAAAATCATTTCAGCAGTAGACAGGTTTTCTTTGAGGTACAGATTTGCTCCTTTATTCGCAGATGGTCTCGGAGAACCCCCTCCAAATCAACCCTGAACTTCTGGAACATTTTTAATAAATTTAATACCAGGTTGCAGATTTATACCCCCAGCCATGAATTTTGAAACAGCAAAGGGAAGATGAATCAGGAGAGATAAAATTTTGCTCAAAGAAAGCAGTCTAGTATCATCAGTTCATAAGGACTTTATCGTTGTGCATAAAATTGGACTCGGCCCAGCCGCAGCGGTGGCCGACCAGAGCTCGGACAAACAGGTCTGCCTCTCTCAAGAGCCCTGACCTCCAACGTGCCTTCCTGTCATGGTGTGGGATATTCTCCTTAGTTTTGGAAATCCTTCCTCACGAGCAAGCCCGGTACTCAGTCTCAGTGGGCCCCATGCTGCTATAAATGAAATTGCTTTAACAGGAAAAAAGCAAGGGGCAGGCATGTTGATGCTGCTTTCCACATGGGAGAGAATGGCCTCAAGTCAGCGAAGGAGACTTTCCTTCTCAGAGACGTGGGCACTCAGGCTTCTCGGCACTCACCGAGCCCCAAGTCCAAGCCCGGTGAGAAGGGGCAGGACTCGGAGCACCTGTGCTTACAGACAGATTCCCAAACTCCTTTAGCCCTTCTCGTCCTTCCCCATCACCCTCACCTGTCCAGTCCCCCAGACTTGGCCCCACGGACATCTGTGATTCCTCACTCCCCTTATCAACCAGTCTCCGAGGTCCCTTTGCTCTGCCATCTCAGAATCTCCCGGCCTCTCCTTCCTATGCCTGCCCCGCCCCCCGGGGGAGGTCCCTATCTATAGACACCTGCCACAGACCCTTGATGGGGTCCTCCCTCTGGGATCAACATTAACACCGCTTCCTAAGGCTCTTACATCATCCCCTTGCTCAAAAACATGCACTGCCTAGTAAATGTCGAAGCTAGCGTCTGATGCACCATCTGGCCCCGTGCGACCAGTTGCACAATGACCTCACGTTATTAGCCCTGGCCACAGACAGCCACAGCGAACATATTCCTCCTTGAGGCCCACACCCTTCCTACCCAGCCTTAAAATAACTGGTGTGCATCACGCCAACCCCAGGGAAGGAACTGTATCAAACTATCCCAGAACGAATAAATCATGGTCAGCAGATGCCACTTACTTAAGAGAGAACCACGTCTAGTGAGTAAAGGAAAACATTTTACAAAGATCTTCATGGTGCCCCATTTAAAACTGGGTTAGGAGTTTCTCATGCAACGTGGATCTGAGAGCTAATTGGGATTTGCAATTTGCCACCTTTACCCAAATTCCCAGCCTCAAATGAAAGGTCAACATGAATCGTCCATGTGAATCAAACTTACAGGTGGCTTGAAGAACAGATCAGTTTTACCCACGTGGCAGGCAGACTGCGTTCCGCAAAAATGCTAATTAACCCTGGGGTCCTGAAGGTGGGTCAGCGGTTTGCAGAAGTGCCGACCCGTACAAGACGGAAGAATCCGAGATGCTGGAGACTCGAAACCCAGGGTCTGAGTGGACGATCAAACCAGAAGACACCACACTTGATGCCTCATCTATCCGTCCCATCGGCGGTCATTTCTCAAGCCCCAGCTACGTGCTCCTGGATCACTCCAAAGTGCCAGGCAGGGCTAGAATTTCACTGGGCTCCGTTCTTTTTAAAGTCCGCAGACATCAATCAGGCGTCCGGGTTCCGTGCTGCGTGGGGGAAGAGCCAGTTCCACAAGGGCAAAGCAGCAGGAGCTGGAAAGAATGAACACGCTGAGGGCTTATTGTGCTGCGTGCCCGGTCAGGAGTGCAGACCAAGGCCAAGGCTGAGAAAAGGAGCGAGCGCAGCCAAACGCTGGCACTGGGAATGTGCCTGCAGAGGGGCTGGGAAGGGAGCCACGGGCCCGCTCCTACCAGGCGGGAGGCCGAGGGCGAGCTGGGAGCCAAGTTGCCATATAAAGGCTCCAGGGGAAGGGGTGGAGGTGCCTTCCCCGCCGATACTCACCCGCACCAGGTGGAGCGGAGAGAGGAGGGCACGTTATCTGTGGACGGCTGCACCCCTGGGGTTGCGTTAAGGAGGAAACAGCTAGAAAGACGGCAGACGGTGGTGCGGTCAGCCCACACTCTGTAGACATTCCAGGTCTGCGGTCAACACGGCCATTTCCAAGCATTCCAGATCAGACGGGGCTCACTGTGCGTGCGAGGCTGAACATGACCGCTTCCCCGGAAAGAAGACCAAATGGAATGAGGGAGGCCTGACTTGGAAAGCGGCACAAGCAAGGACACGTCGGGCGATTCCCAGACAGTGTTTGCGAGTACTCCGATGACTGGCCTGCCTCTGGAAGTTCCGGTTTTAAAAACAACAACAAGAAACTGACCCCATCTAAAAATGGAGAGGGTTCGACAGGCTCGATGGGGGCAAGTGATGGGAATGCAGATAAAGGTTATTGTTTCTGGACCATGACCTCTGTGAAATGTTGCCCATCTTACAAGGCTTCTTGGAGGCATTTTACTGGATCTCCTGCCCAATAGCTATTTCCAGAAGAAGTGGGGAAAATCCCTTCATGTTCTTCCAGAAAACAAACCCAAGCATACTTTGTGGAGAAGCTAACTGTGGTGACGCTGACGTCAGAGGCACCTTCCTAGGTAGGCCCCGGTTTGCAAGGATGCTGCCGACCCTGCTCATTCCTGTGTTTCGAGAACCATCTGTTGGTACATTTGGTTTCTACCAAATGCAGTTTACACCATAAAGCATACAATATGTGCACATTTCTGAAATGAGACGTGTCATTTAATCGAGTTTTGGTTAGCATTTGTAATAGCTGCTCTACCTCGTGCCACCGTTTAGCTTTCGGGCGGCATCAAGCTGACTGAAATGTTGTGCTTTGGTCTCCATGTGTGTGTGTGGGAACCGGAGTTATGAGTCGTACTGTGGATCTTGGACCAATTAACCTCCTCAGACAGGAGCCAAAGACGTTTCCCTTGTTCTCCCTGAGGAAGTCCTTTGTAAGAGCTGGGAGGAGTGGATTCCTTTTCTCTGAGACTGTTGAAAAACCAGAAGCCCTGGCTGGTACCACAACCGTCCGCCACAGACAGGCCCACCTCATTGGAGGGCTGTGTGCAAAGAGGGCTGGAGCCCACTTGGCCATGTTTTGTACACACACGAGTCTTCCTCAGATGTATCTGCTGCAAACTTAGGAAGTTTAGATACGGGTCTACACTGAACTTTCTCAGAACAGGACACCAGCAGAACATTTGGGGATTCCTTTACCAATAAAATCTGGGGGTGACTTCGCTCAATGCAAATCTGCAACTCAGAGTTTGTCTAGTTACCTGAGGTTGAGGCCATTCCGAGGGTCCTGCAGGAGAAAGCCTGAACTTGCCTCTCCTGAGTGGTTCCCGACCCACGTCTGAAAACTCCCCAACACGATGCCGTGCTGTCAAGCACTGTCCGTCTTACCCCTGGGAGTGGTCCCACGATTCCTTTTTTGTTTGTTTTCTTTTATCCAGGACTAGACGTTTTGACACAAGTCCAGCAAAGGGGGGGGCGGAATTCATGGAAGCATCTAATAAACCATCTCATTTTCTCTAGCTAAGAAAGCCTTCAGCTCTTGGTGCAAAAAGCGAAAGGGCCGGTTACGCCTCCTTGTTGGGGAAACCTTTCCCGTCAGCACCTGCTTTGTCTTGCGAGTCTGGCTCCGATTTTGCAAGGGAGATGCGCTGTCCCTCGCAGGCCCCTCAGAGAGAGACTGACCCTGTGTGGCTGATCTGATTCATCCCATTAAAATCTCTTGAGATTTTATAGAAACTCTCCGCTGTCAATGTTGGAGAAATTGTTTTAATAAGTTATACCACAGGGTTCCCAAAGCTGCTATGCATTTCAATCACTTGACGACCTCTAAAAATAGGCCTTTGGGCCCCATTCTGGCCCACAACCAGAATCTCCACAGGTGGGGCCCTGAGAATGTGTATTTTTAAAGCTCACCGGGTGATTCTGATGATCATTTAGGAGCTATTATCAAGAAAGAATTAGAAATCTCTCCATCTTAAGACCTACTGTCTGTTTTTATAATATCACTTTAAAAAACAAAAATCCATGTTCCTTGTAACAGATTTTCACAACACATAGGTGTAGAATATAAAAGTGAAAATGCCCCTCAACCCTTCATTATCACTGACCTGATAAACATAGATCAAGTACATTTTAAAAAGACCCAGTCTTATATGCAGAAGTCAGACTTTACCTTGATAAGAAATGAATATGAATAATGTTTTAAAAAAAAAAAGAGGGAATTCTTTTTTTTTTTTAACCTTTGACATTTTCTCATGCAAAATTTGTTCCTTCCTTCCTTTTTTTTTTTTCCTTCAGTGGGAAAATCAGCAGATACGGGGAGGAAATATTCTATTTCTCCATCAGCTCTGGCACTACCTGAGTCAAAACAGAATTTCCCCCTTGCTGGACCATGGAAGTGGCCAACACAGTTTCCTGCAGATCTCACCAGATTTCCTTCCTTCTCACCAGATTGATAAAATCACTTAAGGAGGTATGCAGAGGGCTCTTTCTTTTTCCTTCCTTTTTTTTTTTTAAATTTTTATTCTGTATTCTTGGAAAAAAAATGCTTAGACATGAACACTCTTTGCTTCAAAAATTAGTCTCAGAAAAATGAAGTCTCTGCTGATTCCTAGTGTAACCTTCAGACTTTTAAGATAAAGTTAATACTGACCCCTCAGAAGAAAGATAAGGTATATAGACTCCTCCTGCTTCTTTAATCACTTGGTGATAGCTATGTCTATTAAGAGACTACCAGTCTTCCAAAGTATACATCTACAACCCAACTTAGTCTAGGATTTTTGTAAACATAAACAATGAATTCTGGAACACTGAAAAGAAATAAAATAAAATAAAATAAAATAAAAATTGTAGGAACTATCAATTCTGTAAGTTGCTGGAAGCCTGGTGGGTTTTCCAAAGATTAGTTCAAAGCCTCAACATCCAAATAAATCTCAGGTGTAGCAGTTTTTAGCCACTGCAGATTAATACATTCTCAGCAGAACATGCCTGGTGTGGGTTTTCTGGATTTCCTTTTATTTCTAAAAGAGAGGAAATACAAATCATATTCACCTGACCATTTGGGAACATGAACCTAAGACTCTATCCTGGTCTGAAGTAATTTAAAATCCTTTACTTCTGTTTTAGTCCTCTGTATGACAGTTCACCAATGTGAAAAATGTGGGAAAAAATTATTATTATTTCCTCCTCCAAAGCAGGAAAAAGAAAGTAAATATTTAAGGAAGAAATACTATAATACTAGAAGAAATATTTTTTCATGCTTTACGGATTCCAAAGCATTTCAAATACTCAAAATTCATTCTTTCAGCATTTTGTCACACGTCTAGTATGCCAAGCATCATCTCAGGTTTATCAAAACAAGGCTTGTGTCCTTCAGGAATTTTCCTAGTAGTGGGTGAGGCAGCTACACAAAAAACAATCATTTGGAGAATCACAAAAGAAATATTTATAAAGACCTATGGAGTATGGAGCTTTTGGTTAATGATTTTAGGAAGTAGTTGGGACACATAACTACTTCCTTATGGCCTGAACAATTACCCTGCTCTTCTAAATATAATATAAATTATTTGTCCAGTTTTCTTACTAAAAAAAAAAAATCAGAGATCAAAACTGTAAACATTTCATTCTTTAGGATAAGTAAAACACGGCACAGAGTCAATGTAGAATTTTTGAAGAGTTAACAACATGACTCTCATACAGATATAAAATTAACACATTAAAAAAATTACTTATCTCATTAATGAGGGAGCCAATACAATGGTTAAATTGGCTCCAAGAACAATTAAAGAATTGGGTGCTTACAAGCATTAAAAAGAATGTTCTATTACTAGGTTAGATACGCACCAGGCTAATAGCCCCCAGGGTCATACAATCATAACTTTTGAGGTTATCTTGTCTACCAGAGAAAAATCTACAAATTAATGTGTACTTTACAGGGCCTGGGTTCTAATCAAATAGTAAATAGCAAGTTTAAACACAGATACATTCTCCTGCAGAATTAAACAGTTCCCCAGCATGGCTTTGTCAGGACATGTAGCCTCCCAGCCCCGCATCTTATTTCTAAGTTTTGAATAATTTTTCTTCATTACCGTGAAGTGGTTAAGACTAGGGACATTCTGCTTGGGACATCCTTAGCTCTGAGTGTGCTAGCTGGGTGTACTGGCTATGTTTGAATCTTTAAAATGATGCACAGATGTGGGAGCAACTGAGGGCCTTCAAAAGCTTCATAAGGGAGGGGACATGAGAGCTACATCTCATACTACTAATTGGCCCTTGAAGATGAGAAATGACAAGGGTTATTGCATCTAAGAGTCCCCTCAGGTCCCCTCATTAAGAGCCCATTCATATTCAATTGTATTTAAGGCTTCTTTAAGTGATACTTTTAACAAGTTTTTTTTTTCCAATTTATTTATTTTCAGAAAAACAGTATTCATTATTTTTTCACCACACCCAGTGCTCCATGCAAGCCGTGCCCTCTATAATACCCACCACCTGGTACCCCAACCTCCCACCCCCCCCCCCGCCACTTCACACCCCTCAGATTGTTTTTCAGAGTCCATAGTCTCTCATGGTTCACCTCCCCTTCCAATTTACCCAAATTCCCTTCTCCTCTCTAATGCCCCTTTTAACAAGTTTTATTGTGAGTTTCCTCTTCTAACTGCAGGGAAATAATCACAAAATGTAAGTAAAGATTATCAAAGGCAGAGTTAACAATCAGTAGAAAGGGAAGAGAGAGAAATCTACAAAAAGAAGGCGCAGACATTTAAAGAATCTCATCAACAGACTGATGCTCCCAGGATGGGAGAGATAGCCTCTAGAGCAATGAGTAATACTTATAATATTGACCTTGGGCATCAAGAAGAGGTTAAATTAGGGGCGCCTGGGTGGCTCAGTGGGTTAAGCCTCTGCCTTCGGCTCAGGACATGATCTCAGGGTTCTGGGATTGAGCCCCGCATCATATCAGGGCTCTCTGCTCAGCGGGGAGCCTGCTTCCCCCTCTGTCTCTCTGCCTGCCTCTCTAAGACATTAAATTAGGTAGGGATAGGGTGGCTGGGTTCGGACATTGGGGAGGGTATGGGCTATGGTGAGTGCTGTGAGATACGTAAGCTTGATGATTCACAGACCTGTACCCCTGGGGCAAGTAGTACATTATGTGTTAATAAAAAGTATTTTTAAAAAAGAAGAGGTTAAATTATTTTTAGTACCTTTAAGAAGACAAGGAAATATACAATATATCTGAATATGATTTTTTAAAGTTTTTATTTATTTATATGAGAGACAGAAAGAGTGAGAGAAAGTGAGAGAGAGAGAGAGAAAGAGAGAGAGAGAGAGAGAATATGAGCAGGGAGAGAGGCAGAAGGAGAAGCTGACTCCCCGCTGAGCAGGGAGACTGATGTGGGACTCAATCGCAAGACCCCAGGATCATGACCTGAGCCAAAGGCAGACGCTTAACTGACTAAGCCACCCAGGCACCCCTGAATATTATTTTTACTACAGTGATAAAAATAATATTCAGGGGTGCCTGGGTGGCTTAGTTAGTTAGTGGCTTAGTTAGTTAGTTAGTTCCTTAAGTTATGCATTTCTTTGATGGATCAATTTCTTTGATTTCTTTGATGGTTCTGGAAACAATATGTACTGCACATAGTTTGCAAGGAGTTCTTCATTCTTCTGAACCAAAATAATTTTAATAGGAACACAAAATTATCATATAGATCAACAGAGGAAAAATATGGCTCTGAAACACCAATTTTGCTTTACAGATAACTATTGGCCCAAAGTGAAAAATAGTTCACTAAGAGGCATGGTAAAATTTTGTGCCAACTAAACTTTAAGACGGTTCATCCCTTGAATCAGAAAAAGCATACTCCTAACTATGTTGACATCACAAGTGTCTCATATTGGCAAGATACCAGGGGATCTGTCTGTTTACTAAACATGGCCATCATCCAAGCTACAGTTAGAAAAACAAACAGCTATTACTAGTAATGCTACAAAACAACAGGGCTATTTGTTAGCATTGAACTGATAGGTTTTCTTCCTTTTTAAAAAATTACAGGTTCTGACATAACTTGAAATCAAACTTTTAAACAGAAATGTTTTCTTTCATGCACTTTTGAAAATTCTAGTGCAAGCAAAGGTGCCCTCTCCAGTTCTAGTTATCTAAATCATCCCTGATCAAAACACCAAAGCAAAAGAGAATAATGATGACAAAATAAAATTACAAAGAAAGTCCATAAAATAACACTTCAAAATAAAGTCTATAACTTAACTTTTTAAGTACAGATTCTAAAAGAATTCTTTCAATGCTATAGTAAAGTATCTTTTCAACCATTTTATTTTTTTCCTTAAAAAAGACAACCAAGAATAGGAGTGCCTAAGTTTTCTTAGGAGTAAGTCACTTGTCCAAAGATTACAGTTCAGATAATATATTGTACCAAATTCTAGATTAATAAATGTTTAATGGACACTTCAATTAATAGCAGATCAAGAATACTTTCGGGTAGATTAATCAAATCGATTCTTCCACTAACATAGCAAATTCTTATACCCTGAAATCGTACAAAGTATATAATTTAGAGAAAACACTAAATATGTAGGGAAAAGCATTTGCAACCCAAATACTCGGAATCAGAAACTCAAGTGCATATTTGTAAATCACTGCTTAAAAGCTAAATGAAAACTTAACACTTTAAGCAAGGTTTTATCATCTTCAAGATGTAGTCATGGTATAATATGAGCATAGAAACTTCTCTGTCATATGTATAACCAAAAAGAGACTAGTAACCTTTTAATAAATCAGCTAATAATAGCATCAAATCTGACAAATTTAGTCATTCTCAGCAGAAGTACTGGGCTGGGTAAAAATAAGTTACATGCTATTTGTGGCAAACAGGGATTATATTCTGAGGTGGTTTTGAGATGTCCAATATAAACAAACACAAAGCTTTATATTAAAATGTTCTTAGTATACACATAAATTATTTGGTTTTAAACTTAGTGATTCTGAAATTTTACCATATTTGAAATGAATATATATTGTGTTCATGTATAAAACGTCTCACTAAAGAGCTGATGTCACCTTAAGCATTTATAAAGCTGAACAAAAATAAACTGCATTTAATGAATATTCAAGAACTTATAATAAACCTTAATGTTTGTACTATTATGATTTTATGAAGGTGGAGTCATTTGTGACTTCTTCCTTCTTTTAAACAACTATATATACACTTTTACCTCATCCATTAACCCCAAATTATTTTCTTTCTGATATTTACCTTACTTTGGAAGAATTTCATCTTCTAAATACTAAAGTGTCAAAGAATTAAAGAATTTCAGGGCTAGAAGAATCTTTAGAGTCTACCCATTGTCAGGGTTCCCAAACTGTACTTTGCATCAGAGGTTCCAGTGGTCCTCATTGAAGTGCAGATGGCCAGGCCTCTCCCCACCCATCTGACTCAGCAGGCTGAGGATGGGGCCTGGAAATGACGCCCATCCCACCCCAAGAGGATTCTCAAGTAAGGGTCTATAAATCACTGGGAGGAACGACACTGTGCACCGACCCTCTTCCCTAAACCAGGAATCCTACTACACCAACATCCTGTTGTAGCCCTTTCTGCCTCAAACTATTCCCTCTTCAACTCCTACAAGTAATAGTCTCCTTGGTCTGCCCATGAACACATCAGATGGAAGCTTCTCAAAGAAACTGGTACCTTCAAAACATAAGACTACCCGACATGAGCTCACAAGAACACACCAATACAAAGACATTCTGAAGAATTATATGCATGAAGAACTGACCTGTTTCTTCTGGTATTTGTTTATCAGTTTCAAAAACAAGGCGTAACATCTGGAGTAGTTGGCCAAGGCTACACAGCAGTCATGGTAAGAAGTAAGTTTGCTGCAGAAATGCCAAATGGGAAAATAAAAATAAACTTTTTTTTCTCATTAAGTTCAAATATACATACGGTTACTCCAAATGCAGATGTTCAAAGGGTTGCCTGTGCCTGATAAAGAGGCTAGAAATACTCCGCACGCCAGTCCAGAGAAGATACAAGGAGGCTTGCTGTCTGCTCTAGTCTCTGGAGGCATGGAGGTGGGGGGCCAGGGGGGATCCTTCGAAAAAGAGAAACCCAAAGTCTCTGATACATATATTCAGTGTGAATTTACACCATACATGTGGCTCAGAAAACACAAGCTAAGAAATTTACACAAATTCTGTTTAGATACCAACCACTGAATCCCCTGGGACCCCATCAGAAACAAATGTTGAACTGTTCAATTGTGATACAGCGATAAGAGGCAAAATGTCCTGAAAGTTAAAAGCCTTGAAAACAGCTTCAAAATTTTGAAGGCATGCAAACAAGCAACCAACCAAAACCCACAAGGCAGTACTGACAAACCTATATCAACTTGGAAGATGTTCCTAAATCTCTCATTAAGTGATAGATTAATAGGTAAAACATCATCAATATTGTAAAAATGTGACCTTGTACGAGGCCATTAACAAGTCTCAGTAAATTTTCAGAGAAGTGTCTTCGAGCTTATATTTTCTGGTCAAAGGACAATTAAGTTAGGAAATCAACGTAAGAATACATATCTTATGAATGGATAAAGAAGATGTGGTACATATATACAATGGAATACTATGTAGCCATCAAAAGAAATGAAATCTTGCCATTTGCAACAATGTGGATGGAACTAGAGGGTATTAAGCTGAGCAAAATAAGTCAGTCAGAGAAAGACAATTATTATGTGATCTCTCTGATATGAGGAATTTGAGAGGCAGGGTTGGGGATTTGGGGGGCAGGAAAGGAAAAAATGAAACAAGATGACATTGGGAGGGAGACAAACCATAAGAGAGTCTTAATCTCACAAAACAAACTGAGGGTTGCTGGGGGGAGGGGGAGTTATGGAAAGGGTGGTTGGGTTAGGGACATTGGGGAGGGTATGGGCTATGTTGAATGCTGTGAAGTGTGTAAGCCTGGCGATTCACAGACCTGTACCCCTGGGGCTAATAATACATTATATGTTAATAAAAATAATTTTTTTAAAAAGAATACATATCTTAGAAAACTTAAACATAACTTATGGGACGAAGAAACATGAAGGCTTAAAAATAAAACACGGAGACCTGAATAACTGAAAAAAAAAAAACCTACAAATCAAAATTTGTGAGATACACCATTTAAAGCAGTTAAAGGAAATGCTTTTTGGCACCATTTAAAAGAAAATTTCTAGTCTTCAGAAGGATTTTAGGGGGCGCCTGGGTGGCTCAGTGGGTTGAGCCACTGCCTTCGGCTCGGGTCATGATCTCAGGGTCCTGGGATCGAGTCCCACATCGGGCTCTCTGCTCAGCAGGGAGCCTGCTTCCCTCTCTCTCTCTCTCTGCCTGCCTCTCCATCTACTTGTGATTTCTCTCTGTCAAATAAATAAATAAAATCTTTAAAAAAAAAAAAAAGAAGGATTTTAAAAAAGGAATGAAATTTCTAACTAAAATAGAAGAATAATATAATATACCCAAAGGTAGTAGAAGAAAAGGGTTGATACAGATGAGGACAGAAGGAATATAATAGAAAACAAACATACACTGGATTGGATCAAGAAATCTGCTGATACTTTACCAAAATTATTAACATTAGCAAACTTTTGGCAAGACTGACCCAGAAAAAAAGAAGAAACATCATATGCAATCAAAAGGAGTGAAAATCAGTATAAACAATGCAGAGTCAGCGTGACCTAGTGCTTAAATATACGGCTTCCAGAGCCAGACAGATGGCCTGGTTTGATTTCCAACTGTGTGATACTGAGAACAGTACTAAGCCTCTGCATGACTCAGTTTCCTTATATATGAAATGAAGACAATAAGGATAGTACCCACCTTTAAAGTTGTTATAAGGAATAAATAATTTCATATTTGGAAAGTGCTCAGAACACTGCCCGGCACTTGATAGTCGTTATCTAAGTATTTCTTAAATAATATTAGAAGTAGGGGTGCCTGTGTGGCTCAGTGGGTTAAGTGTCTGCCTTCAGCTTGGGTCATGATCTCAGGGTCCTGGGATCGAGCTCCACATCAGGCTCGCTGGTCGGCAGGGAGCCTGTCCCCACCCCCCCCGCTCTATCTGCCTGCCTCTCTGCCTACTTGTGATCTCCCTCTCCGTCAAATAAACAAATAAAATCTTAAAAAAAAATAGTAGTAGTAAATATTATTAGTTAAAGAATAAAAGGGGACATGATTCAAAATGCAACAGAGATTATAAGGATAATAAGATAATATTTGGAATGACTTTATGTTGTTTGAAAACTTAGATAAAATGGGCAGATTCCCATAAAAATATAACTTTCTGAAACTAACCCCAGTACAAATAGAGAATACAATAAATATATAACCATTAAAGAAAGTGAATCAGTAGTCAGTGACTATCACACATGAATGTGCAGACACAACTACCAGGACAAAATAGATTTTCAAACAAGTTCTACAAATTTTTCAAGAAATAGGTAAGTTTCATTTTCACAAATTCTTTTAGGGAAGAAAAAAAGTGGGAATATTTCACAACTCATTTTATGAGGCTGGAATAAACTTTGATACTAAAACCAGACAAGGACAATATGAAAAAGGAAAAGTACAGGCTAATCTAACTCACAGATGAAAAATCTTGAATAAAATATTAGCCAACTAAACTTAGCACGTATATAGTGGCTTAACATGAGAAAATCTATTAATCTGTGATCTACTATATTAATGAACTAAAAAAAGAAAATCCACATAATCAAAATAGATTCAGGGCAAGCATTCAAGAAAATTTAACATCCATTAGTGTGAGAAAATTCTTCCCTAGCCTTCTGAAGGGTATAGACAAAAACCTACAATAAATATTACTTTTAATTGGTAAAATCACAAAAATATTTTCTTTGAAGTCAGGAGCAAGGCAGCAGGCCCAACACTCTTACAGCTTTCAATGGGACATCCTGAGTGAGGTGAAGGAAGAGGTAGGGACAGCAGGGAAGAGTTGTAATAATTGGGGGAAAAATAACAAATTATTTTTATTTGCAGACAAATTGTCTAGAAAATCCAAGAAAATCTACAGACTAACTCTTGGCCCTAAATTTCAAGATTCCTTGGTAAAGATTAATAAGCAAACATCAATACTATTTATATAAACCAGCAACAACCTATTAGGAAGTATTTTATACACATATTATATAGTCAGCATGTGCTACTATGTTAATTTCAGGTATATGACATAGTCATTCAACATTCTATACATTTATAACATGTTGACCATAAGTGTAGTCATTACCTGTCACCATACAAAGTTATTATGAAATTATTGACTATATTCCCTGTGCTGTACTTTTCTTCCCTATGACTTATTTTATAAATAGAAATTTGTACTTCTTAATCCCCTTTAAAAATATGTTTAGGGGCACCTGGGTGGCTCAGTGGGTTAAAGCTTCTGCCTTCAGCTCAGGTCATGATCCCAGGGTCCTGGGATCGAGCCCCGCATTGGGCTTTCTGCTCAGCAGGGAGCCTGCTTCCTCCTCTCTCTCTCTCTGCCTACTTCTCTGCCTACTTGTGATCTCTGTCTGTCAAATAAATAAATAAAATCTTTAAAAAAATATATATATATGTGTGTGTTTAAAAGACTGTATTCATAGTTGCAGCAAAAGCCATGAAGGGATAAATCTAATAAAAGATGTACAAAATCTTTTTGGAGAAAATTATAAAATTTTATGGGAAATATAAAAGAAAACATCATAAATGTTTATCACTAGAAGACTCTGTATCATAAATGTGTCTGTTCTCTTCTCTTGCATCCCAGTTGCTCTACATACCCAGTGTTATTCCAAGAAAAACCCTAAAGTTCCTACCACAAACCTTAGCTGATTCTCCAACTCTTGAGAGAGGGAAGAATTTGGATCTTAAAGGAGAAGAGGGGTGAGGGATTCATCTTATCTTTTTTTTTTTTTAAGATTGTATTTATTTATTTGACAGACTGAGATCACAGAGAATCAGGCAGAGAGAGAGGAGGAAGCAGGCTCCCTGCTGAGCAGAGAGCCCGATGTGGGGCTTGATTCCAGAACCCTGGGATCATGACCTGAGCTGAAGGCAGAGGCTTTAATGCACTGAGCCACCCAGGCGCCCCAGGATTCATCTTATCTTATAGCAAGACTTCAATCTATAACAGTAGAGACAGTGCGGTACTGATCTGAGGATGGGCCAGAATGCCCAGAAACAGGCCTACAAGTATATGGAATCTTGTGTTTGAATAACTAAGCTCTTAGAATCACAGGTGGGGCGGGGGAGGAGTTGGGGAGAATGGTATATTTGATAAAAGTGCTGGGACAACTGATTAGCCATATGGGAAAAAAATTAAATTGAATCCCTGCACGCCACCAGATATAAAACCAAAATGTATGATTTTATAGTGTTTCAAAATGGGAGTGCTAAGTACCCAGAAGGGAAAGCACAGGGCTAAAAAAATCAAATCTGTACTCCCATCCTCATGCCAGGGTCAGTTACCGATGGGTCATCAGAGAATGTTCCATTTTACTAAACAACTACAGTGAAGTTTAAAAAGGCCCGGGTCTCCTGAGAATGATAATTATGTAAAAACATGGGCAAGGAGCAGTGAGAGAGGAAATATAAATGCATAATTTAAAGACAGTTCTGAAATTTAACATCTTGCTTTGAAGTGACCTGGATGCCGACGGTCCTCACTTCTGGCTTGAAGTGTAAACATGACAAGTGAGTATATGAACCCAAATTCAGTTGCACAAGTGAAATCAAATAATCAGGTCAGATCAGACTTTCTAAGCAATGCTGCCCTTTTTGAATTATAATCCTTAAGTACTGTTTCCAAGTATACTAGAAAGTTCATCGTGTTTTGTGATACATTTCTTAATCTCCAATAAGCTAAGAGGAATATTTGTTTATACTGTGAAAACCCCAGGATAACTCACAACTCACCAAAGAACTAAGGTGACTTAAATGGATGAGTTTAGAATCACATTAGGAATACACGGGAAATGGGGTCATTAGTTTTACATCATTTATTTTGAACATGGGCCACTAGATTTTTATTTATTTATTTATTTATTTATTTTGCTGGGGGAAGTAAGAAGCAAAAATAGGATTCCTTGCAAGCTGCACACACACAAATATTAAAGATAACCCCAAATCTAAGCCTTAGCACTTGTTTAAGGTTACTTCATTTTCCTAGTCCACCTACCTGAATATTCTGGCAATATTGGTGCAGACATCCTTGTCAGCCATGTACTGTCCCATCACCATGCAGAGCTGGGGAAGGGCACCGATGTTCAGCAACTTACTTCTTGCTGGTGGTGAATCAACCAAGTTTCTCAGTGTAGCTGTCATCTAGGACAAAATTGTGTTTGCGCCATTTTGGTTTTTTAATTGGAAAAATACAGTAACATGAATCCGTACCACAAAATTCATCCTACAAGCTTCATTAAATCTGTAGTAAAACCAAGCAAGACCCTGTTAGGCATCTCCTACCAGACAACATGGGCCTGAGGACAAATGGCATGAATTTAAAAAAAAAAAAAAAAAAGAATGCAAAGAAAGCCTACTTTGGTTCAAAGGCAAAGAATGAGAAGTTCATATTAATAAGCAATTAGTATACCAAAACCCTAGAGTTAAGTAATCATCATCTGGGTTTGTTAGCTGTCTCTTGTAAGACTTTCACTTTACCCTGAGACATGACACATCAGTTCCACAGATTAGAAACCTCTCATTCTATAGGCTTAAGAGTAGCATCAAATAATGTTCTGGCCAAAGGATTTATTTTTAAAGATTTTATTTATTTTATTTGTCAGAGAGAGAGAGAGAGAGAGAAAGCGCACAAACAAGGGGAGCAGCAGGCAGAAGGAGAAGGAGGCTTCCCACCTAGCAGGGAGCCCCTTGTGGGACTCTATCCGAGGACCCTGGGATCATGACCTGAGCTGGAGGCAGATGCTTAACAGACTGAGCCACCCAGGCATCCCTGGCCAAAGGATATTTAAGACTGTTAGTTTCATACTCTTCCAAGAGACAAGTATTGATTTCTTGAAAAGTTGTCTTTAAAAAAAAAATTTATTTATTTATTTAAGAGAGAGAAAATGAACAGGGATGGGGGCAGAGGAAAAAGGAGAAGCAGAAGCAGACTCCCCACTGGGCCAGGAGCCCGACATGGACTAGATTCCAGGACCGCAGGATTATGACCTGAGCCAAAGGCAGACGATTAACAAACTGAACCACCCAGGCACCCCCAAATTTGTCTTATTTTGTAAAAAATGCTCAGGGAAGCTATCTTTGTCTGAAAGTAGAGAAGAGAATGGGGTGCCTGGGAAGTTCAGTCAGTTAAGCATCTGTCTCTTGGTTTTGTCTCAGGTAATGACCTCAGAGTCATGAGATCAAGCCCCATGTGGGGTTCCACACTCAGTTCGGTGGGGAGCCTGCTGGAGATTTTCTCTCTCTGCCCATCCCCCTGCTTTCTCCCTTTCTCTCTGAAATAAGTAAACAGGTTGCCTGGGTGGCTCAGTCCTTAAGCATCCGTCTTTGGCTCAGGTCATGACCCCAGGGTTCTAGGATTAAGCCCTGCATTGGGTTCCCTATTCTCCCTCTCCCTCTGCCTGTCTCTCCCCCTGCTTGTGTGATCTCTTTCTCTCTCTGTCTCTGTCAAATAAATAAATAAATAAATAAATCTTTAAAAATAAATAAATAAAATAAGTAAACAAATCTGTAAAAAAAAAAAAAAAAGTAGAGAACAATTCCATAAATCCAATTTACTAAAGGTAAAGGTCAGAAAAATCAATGCTTCAGTTCTCTAATACTTTCGAAACTTAGTGTGCTCTTTCCTCATGGAACAGGATGAGGCAGGCTCTTGGTGAAAAAGAGTCTGCTCAGGGGTGCCTGGGTGGCTCAGTGGGTTAAAGCCTCTGCCTTCGGCTCTGGTCATGATCCCGGGGTCCTGGGATCGAGCCCTGCATGGGGCTCTCTGCTCAGCAGGGAGCCTACTTCCTCCTCTCTCTCTCTCTGCCTGCCTCTCTGCCTACTTACGAGCCCTGTCAAATAAATAAATAAAATCTAAAAAAAAATTTTTTTTTTAATCTGAAAAAAAAAAAAAAGAAAAAAAGAGTCAGCTCGGGAGCTGGTCACCTGGTCAAACCCCAGCCCCACCACCTACTAGCCTCGATTAGCAAGTGAACCTCCCAGGGAACCGTTTTCTCCTCAGAAAAGTGGGCATGGTGACAGCTCCCTGGAGTTGTGAGGATTCGATGAGACGAGATGTGGGAAGGGCATTGCCAATCCCCATCACCTAACAGGAGTCAAACATCATCAAGGCTCCCCTCTTGGTGTTATGCGACTTTACACCCAAAATGCAGAAGAGGGATCACGGGCCTTCGAGTCAGATGACAGAGATTCAAGTCTTTTTCTTTTTTTTAAAAAGATTTTATTTATTTATTTGACAGACAGAGATCACAAGCAGGCAAAGAGAGAGAGAGAAGGAAGCAGGCTCCCAGCCGAGCAGAGAGCCCGATGCGGGGCTTGATCCTAGGACCCTGGGATCATGACCTGAGCCAAAGGCAGCAGCTTAACCCACTGAGCTACCCAGGCGCCCCCAGAGATTCAAGTCTTAAATCTCTCTCTGGCCACGTGACTGAGGCCCCCACTCAGCGTTCCTCTTCTCCCACTTTCTCACCCGTGAAAAGCAGCTACGGTCTCTGCTCCCCTCCTGGGGTGGTTGTGAGTAGCCAATGGAAACATGTAACAATGTCTCTGTGTACTGTAAAGCCTTATGTAAATATAAAGCTTCCTTATGGCCATCGTTAATCAACTTTAAAAACAATTAAGATACATATGTTTGATTACTTTTCCTTTGTCACCACAGCAAGATAAATATAACTGACTCCCTTAAAAGCAGAGAAAATAAAAATAATGCTTCAAGTAAATGTGTTCAGGTCTTTTGAAGTCAATTCCATTATATAGCAATTCAGTAAATTACTCCTTGAAAGCTTCAGCATCCAAAATATCGGAGGGGAAAACAAACTTCTCGAGCATTCTACTTAACTGTGGGTCTAAAGCACGGTTTCCCAGCTAAGGAATGGTTTTCTGGGAAGGCTAATACGTCATTTTAGGCTTTTCAGGCCATCATTACCATAACGTGGAAAATTCTCATCATCTGACACTGGCTCTACCTGTTCTCCTTCTCTAGAGACAGCCCAGTGGTCAAGTGCAACTGGATTACATCAATCCCAGGAATGACTCACAAGTGTCCGCACCAGGAGTCCAAAGAGCCCAGATGCCCGCGTGAATCCTGACCTGAAGTCAGGCAGCCGGAGGCCGTGCAATACCATTCCAACCATCACACACAGAAACCCGTCCTCCTCCCTGGTTCCCACGGCTTCACGGATTGGGGACTTCAATCTACAACCATCCCTTAGCTCCCCACATCCAACGTCTGGCAAGGCACCATCTCAGCAAAAGGGATGGTAGTGTTCTCAGGAGGTTTTACTTTCTTGTTTCGACCTCAGTGTTTTCCTCTCTTTCTACTATTTTTCTCATCTCATTACAAAAAGTTAAAACAGGGTGCCTGGGTGGCTCAGTCGGTTAAGCACCTGCCTTTGGCTCAGGTCATGATCCCAGGGTCCTGGGATCAAGTCCTGCTTCCAGCTCCCTGCTCTGTGGGGAGTTTGCTTCTCTCTCTCCAACTGCCCTTCTCCGCTTGTGTTCTCTCTGTCAAATAAATAAATAAAATCTTAAAAAAAAAAAAATAAAGAAGAAGAAGAAAAAGAGGAGGAAAAGGAGAAGAAGGGACAAGGGAGCAGAAAAGGAGGACTTTCTCCTTTAAGAAGCCTCTGGCAAGAAAGCGCCCACGTGGGGGGTGAGGGGGGTGTTGGTTAGAGGAGGCCTGAGCTTAAAGCCCTGAGGGCTGGGGATCAGGAGGAGGTCACCAGGCTGAGGCAGCATAGCAGGCTCCCCATTTTGAGAGGCGGGCTGAGAGCCAGGAATCTCACTGCGGGGGGTGGAAGGGAGGGGGGTTCTGACTGCCAAGCACAGACAAGGGGCTGTTTCTGGGAAAAATGTATAAAGATCGGTAGGAGGAGAGTCTCGTTAAATACTGTGGTAACAGTAAAGACGAATTTCTAGTCAACCCACTTAACTTTCAACCTTGCTCCCACTTTTAACAGAGATATATTTGCGGAAATCACAAATGAGTTTTCCTGCCCTCCCCCTCCCGGCCAGGAAAGCCCACCCAGGGGGCCTGCCCCCAAAGCAGGAGGAGTTCACCAAAGTCCAAGCTTTAAGCTTGCAGAAGTGGACAGGGCTCTTAACTTTCCATTCGAATTTATATGGTTTCTAACTCTGCTTAGTTATGTACTTTTCTGTTTTACTGACTATAAACTTTTAAATCATCTCAAATCCTTTAGGACAGAAGAAGACATGCGGGTTAGATGATTTTATCGATGTCTGTTGAGCTTCCAAAGGGCTCTCTGGAGCAGTTTCCACGTGTCATCCCACCAAGAAAGAAAAAACAGAAAAGCATGTTTCTGGGGCGCCTGGGTGGCTCAGTGGGTTAAAGCCTCTGCCTTTGGCTCAGGTAGTGATCCCAGGGTCCTGGGGTTGAGCTCCCCTCTGCTCAGTGGGGAGCCTGCTTCCTCCTCTCTCTCTCTCTCTCTCTCTCTCTCTCTGCCTGCCTCTCTGCCTGATTGTGATCTCTGTCTGTCAAATAAATAAATAAAAATCTTAAAAAAAAAAAAAGAAAAGAAAAAGCACGTTTCTTTTTCTTCCCATCTCCTAATGCGTGACTGCGTGGGGGCAGCGAGGCGAGCAGAGGGAAGAAGAGGAAGGAGAATACCGAACTGATCTTCTACAAAGATGGCTGATGGGAATTTAGGTGTCCTTGCTTCTTAGCAGCTGTTAGATGATGTCTGAGGCATCACCCTTCATTTTCGGTATAAGCCAAGAAAGAAGCATTGTGGTGGGATTCTGGTTATTAATCTGCTCCTGAAAACAGACCAACCTACACTCTAGAACTTTATGGTGCTTGTCTTTTTGCTGAGGCAGCTTCTTCTTTCTGGGTCCCCAAATTCCTTGGTCACAAGAGGTACTGGGCCCCATCTTCAATCAGAATTTCTAAGCAAAAATGTCTGAAGAGTTTGACAAAAACCCTAGCGTTGAAAGTTCTCACTGCATCCTCAACACTGGGAGATGCATTATAAAGGGAAGAATTATACTGAGAAGTGATTAGATAATTCATAAAGGCTTTTATAATTTATAAACATCATTTTAGTATAGCAAAATTAGAATTAAAAAGCATCTGTTTTTTTTCAGATTGATTATAGGCATTTAGTTATTGATCTCTGATAGTGTTTTCAACTATTAATTAAAAAACCTGGGTTGTCTGGGCAGCTCAGTCATTAAGCGTCTGCCTTCGGCTCAGGTCATGATCCCAGGGTCCTGGGATCCAGCCCTGTGTCGGGCTCCCTGCTCAATGGGAACCCTGTTTCTCCCTTTCCTACTCTCCCTGCTTGTGTTCCTTCTCTTGCTGTCTCTCTCTACCAAATAAGCAAATAAATCCTTAAAAAAAAAAAAAAAGAAAGAAAGAAAGAAAAGAAAAGCCTTAGCAGATGCAAGAAATCGTTGTCTTAAAATATGAGACCCTCCTGATTGATATCATGAGACTTAAGGATGGCAAAACAAGCCCAGCAGCTGGGGCCCCATTCCGGCATGTTCTACTGCAAGGCAGGATGGGCACAAAGTGGTTGATTTGAGCCTCTGCACACTGCTCATTTCCAGAGTGGCTGGCCCTCTCTCTTCCCTTTGCATTTTTCCTCTATCAGAATCCTCAGTCTCCAGGGAGCCCACCAGCTTCTGCCCTAGAAGGCATTCAGCCACCAGAGCTGCCCCAGAGCACTAAGGGCTTCGAGTTCACAGCTCACCTTAGAACTCCTAGTTCAGTGCATTACAAGTTAAGCAGCCTTTTTTGGCTAGCCTAAGTACGTCACCATCAATCATGATATTGTTCCTTGGAGGAACATTTTCCCAATTTCAGAAAACCAGCTTTCAAAGAAACCTCTGGAACATAGTGCAATTAAAAACCGCACCATCAATAGTCTGCAAGTTATTATGTTTTCCTTTCCCAAAATCAGCATGAGGATTCAGTTTTATTTACTTTTATACATTGAATGTGATTATGGAAAGAATTTGAGCCGCTTTATGGTTTATAGAGCTGCCCTGTAAACTTGATCTCATTTGCTCCCTAAATCAGGCCCATGAGGCACACAAGAAAGGTATTATGAGTCCCACTTTTCAGATGAGGAAACCGAATCTCAGCAAGTCCACTAGTCACCAGGTAGGTGGGCATTCTAAGCTCTGATTCCTTGTCTGTTGTCTCCTCCATTCCATTTGGCTGTCTCTAAAAGCATTCACTTTATTTCTCAATCATCTGGAACATCCATAACCAAAATCCCTCGAGCTTTATCTCAACCTCACTGCCAACTGCAAAATGCTTCACTTCCCACTGATGATGTGAAAGAATGAATACAGCCACCAGAGACCGCAAACAGTGTCAAATGATTTAAGAACCAAAGCCACACCATTTTCCAACCTCAGCAAAACCATCTCCCTCTATTAATAAAAGTGCATTCATTTTCTGGATCTGTGCCCATGTGCGACCACATATATGCCCAAACCAGAGCCTCTGTGGTAACCGGAGGAGTTTCGTATTGTCTCATGGACGGTTCATACAGTTCTGGCTGAGACGAGAGGCATCAATGACAAGAGGCCACCGTACCCAGGAAATTCCTAAGCTAGCACCCTAAATTCCTGAGCAATTTATTGGAGTTAAGATCTATGCATATGAAAATAATATTAGCTCATAATCCTATATAATGCTTGGCGCCTGGCCGTGGAGCCCATTTGGCACCTTCCTACTATGGGGTCCTACTTCCGCAGGAAATGGTTCTGTCCTCCTCAGACCCCCAGAGCCCTATTCTGGGACTCTCTTCCACACTTGCCTCTGTTCGTTACTCTCCAGCTCCTGCTGGAGGGAAATGAGTCTGAGAAAGATAACATAATACCGAGAACTACCAAGTACTAACACCGATTTTCCCCGATTCCACGTTCAAGTCACTGACATTTCTTTATTGCCACAACTAATTCATCTACAACTAAGAGACGAGGTTGAACGGTCATGACAGCAATTAAGAAGAAAATGTCTCTCCCTACAACAGGCATAGGAAAATGTACTTCCTAATGCTTGAGGCTCCTTGTGAAGAGATATTCTTAATCATGATACTCCTGGCCACCATCGTTCCTCACTTCCTGACTGCGGAGTATAAGTTCTCTCCCTTGCTCCTCCTGGGGCAGAAGCATCTTGTGATGGGGCGGGGTGGGGCAGGACATGTCTAATCCAGGGGTTCAGGTTGAGAATGGCAGCCTGCTTTCTCTATAAATTACAGCTTTCAATGTGGTGATAATCTTCTCCCCCACCCATTTGCCTTTGTTTCTCTCTTATTTCCAAGTTCAAAACCCAAGGCATTACATTATAGGTCTGGGGTGTCTGAGTCTCCCCAGATCTTTAGATATGCCATCCCTAGAAAGTTCAAGGGGAACATGAGTTACCTGTTCATAGGCCCTTCCCAGGAAGGGGAGGAGAAGTGGAGAGGAAGAGCCAGAGCTCTGATTGCCTACTCTCTCATGCTAGCTGGGTGAGGAAGTTCTTAGCTATAGAACTATACCGCTATTCCTTCCAGAAAAGAAGCCTCCTACGTAGCAAATAGCGGTCCCCTGCCCACTAACAAGTGTATCATTACAAAATTAGCAAGCCTAAGAACCAATACCAAAGATTGGGACCAAGAAAGTTGTATCCCATCTCAAAAACAATATACTATAAGCAAAATGAGCCAGAAATAGTACTCTAGTCAGCAACATTGTACAATTTGCTGGTTTTAATAATGTGCTGTAGTTATGTAAGATGTCACCATTGGGAGAAACTGGATGATGGGGACACAGGACCTTTCTGTACTATTTTTGCAACATCTTGTGAACCTATACTTAGTTCAAAATAAAAGTTACAAAAAAAAAAAAAAGCCAGACACAAAAAAGCACACACTGTATGTTCCATTTATTTTAAATTCCAGAACAGGGAGCGCTTATCTATGGTAAAAGGGTCAAAAAAAAAAAAATGGTTCCCTTTGTTGGGTAGGAGAGTGAGAATTAATTGGAAAGAGGAGGAAGGAAATTTCTGGAGTGATAGAACTCTTCTGCATTTTGATAGGGATGTGGATTACATAGCTGTATGTTTTTGTCAAAACTCATCAAACATATAAGATCTGTGCATTTCACTGTATTAGAAAGTATATGCAATTAAAACAACAAGAAAATAAATGACCTCATTTCCTATTCAAACAAAATCTTCAAAAAAGATGCTTTAAAAATATTTTTTGTTTATTTTTTAAAGATTTTTTTTTTTATTTAAGAGAGAGAGAAAAAAAAAAAACAAGCAGGGGGAGGGGAAGACGGAGAAGCAGGCTCTCTGCTGATTCGGGGCTCAATTCTGGGACCCTGGGATCATGACCTGAGCTGAAGGCAGATGCTTAACCAACTGAGCCACCCAGGTGCCCCTAATTTTTTTTCTGCTTAATCATCAAATCTCCAATAAAATTAGAATTTAAGAAATATTTTTTAAAATTAACTGTGGGAATATTTGCTCTCATAGGTATGCAATTTATTTCCTCCAACAGCCAGAGAAAGGTTCCATCAGGTAGAAGTTATTGCCTTGGTTCTGATTTTATGGTCTGAGAGGTAGGCTTCCCATAGGCAAGGGTAAGCCAGAGAAAGGGAGTTAACATACTTTCCTACTTAAGTCTGCACACTCATAATAATTAACTACCTAAATATGTATTAATCTCTACATTTTAAAACTATAAAATGTAACTAAAGCAAGATTTAAAGGACCCCTACCACCTAGGTACAGTTGTTAATTACTAACATAAGGTAAATCACTGCTTCATTGAATCTCCAGACGTTAGTCAAAGGTATCTCTTAAATTTCCCAGAATCTTGGGGCACCTGGGTGGCTCAGTGGGCTAAAGCCTCTGCCTTCAGCTTGGGTCATGATCTCAGGGTCCTCGGACTGAGCCCCGCATCAGGCTCTCTGCTCAGCGGGAAGCCTGCTTCCCTCTCTCTCTCTCTGCCTGCCTCTTTGCATGCTTGTGATCTCTGTCAAATAAATAAATAAAATATTAAAAAAAATTTTCCCAGAATCTTGAGACTTGGGCTCCATTAAGTACCCAGAATCCCAAGCTGCTGATACAACACCCCCCTTCCAATTTTAATTTCTATTCAGCATGGTTCTCCACATACCTTCTCAAAGACAGAAAAATGAAAAAGATCCTACATTTGAGATTCACCTCTAACTCTGTCACCTTAATTTCTTGTGCTTAACTTTTTTTCTCCTAAGAAGAAATGGCTCTTTGAAGCTTCAGGTTTTGGTAACTCTGATCTTACTTTGTTTAATAAAAATTTCTGCTGAATGCCAACTTGTACCAGCTGTGGGCCATGTCCTATTCTGCAGTGCTTTCATAGGTCAGTTCATTTAATTTTCCAAACTACTCATGAAGATGGTCCTTTACTGGGCACCTGGGTGACTCAGTAAAGTCAGCTCAGGTCATGATCCCAGGGTCCTGGGATCAAGTCTACTTCTGCCCCTGCTCCCTGCGTGTGCTATCTCTGTTAAATAAATAAATAAAATCTTAAAAAAAAAAAAGATTGTCCTTAATTTTTGATTAAGAGATTTTATTTATTTACTTACTTGAGGGGTAGAGAGAGAGAGTACCTGTGCACAAGCTGGGGGAGGGGCACAGGGAGAGGGAGAGAATCTCAAGCAGACTCCAAACTGAGCCCAGAACCCAACTTGGGGCTTGATCTCATGACCTTGAGATCATGACCTGAGCCAAAACCAACCAGATGCTCAACCGACTGAGCCACCCAGGCACCCCTCAGCTGGTCGTTGAAAGATGAAGGAAGGAAGGCTCAGAGACTGAGAAGCACTGCCGGGGGCAGAGCTGAAAGGCCTGCTCTGGCCTTTCCCCTCTTCACTAGGTAGCCCTGTCTCAATAGCAGGTAAGAAGCCAAATGGACCATCGGGCTCTTGAAGATGCGGTAGAGGAGGAGTGGGACACAGAATACAGCAGCAAATTCAGATCAGTCAAAGCAGGGACTTTATGCTAGGCTTAGAAATGCTTTTAAAAAATCAACTGTATCAGAACACCTTTTAATTTAAAGATGCAGAGATAAAAACTCAGGCAAGCTTCGAAGAGAGCGTGGACCACTGGCAGCATGACTCCGTCCCGCCCGCCTGCTCACACTTCTCCACACAAAGGAGCAGAAGTCCTCTTCCCGTGGGAACCATCCACAGCCTTAGCCAAAGTTGACCAATCCAATCCGTGCTTTTAAGATCTCTGCTCTCCTATACATTGTCCTTTCCTCATTTTCTGGCTACTTGCTTTTTTCACATTCCACAAATTTGGCCATTTCATAGAATCTGTTCTCAGCCCTCCTCTATAATCTTTCTATATTCTCCCCTTGAGTAGCTGCATTGCTTTCTTGACTTCAACTATTGCCTCCATGCAGATGACCCTACATCTGTGTTCTTAGCTTTACTGTGTCTGCTAAGCACTAGTCTCTAATTCCAGTCACTTACCGGACCACCCCACTTGGTTCTTCTGCCAGCATCTTCAAGATTTCAATGAAGATTAGTTATGTAATTTCCTCCTCTCACCAAATCAGTTCCTTGTATAACTCTCTAATTTCTCATGGTAATAATATCATTTTCTGAACCATCTAGGCTCATAATGTCTGACTCATCTCTCTTTGTTTAATTCACTTTCCTTTTCCCCAAACTCAAGCCAACGTGAAGGAATGGAGCAGGGAGTGACGAGGGCCAGGGTGACCGACATCACCGAGAAATGTCCTCTTAGAAAAAGGAAGAAGATGACATGGGAGATGTACTGAGCAAAGGAGGGGGAAAGATTAGGATCAGAAGGACCCTCTGGGGGACGGTTGCAGACCTCAAGAAGTGAGCCCGGCAGGAGAGGTGGGGAGGGAAACAAAACCATGGTATCTGGGTGTTGCAAAACAGTCTAACTTCAAAGACGTATCTGAAGCAGGGTAAGAATATACTTCTCTAAGGATTGAACTCAAAATCAAATGAGGCAGGCTGTAAAGAAGAAAGGTTGGGAATACAAAGGAATAAAAACATAGGAATGTTAGTTCAAGACAATCTGGGTCTTACCAGTTACATTATATATCTATAAATGACCTAACTGCAAATGTGATATCTTGAGATTTTCTTCAATAACAGTAAAGCAGCTTCCTGCACGGTGTTCTCGAAACACCAGAGGACAAACGAGACACCAGCGGAATCAGGGGTTGGTTGTGATGATGAATTATACACAAGGTCTTCTCCATTTCCCAGGAACGGGGCATGAAGGAGACGACAGCCGACTTTCTGATGGAGGCGACTCCAGCCGTTTTCCCAATGTTAGCCTCAGAAATCAGAGATGAGCCCTGACACCTCCTGATAATCCATTCCAGAAGGACACTGACAAATCCCTGCTTCTGTCGGTCACCTCCTGGGGTGATGCAATCCTTTAGTGTCCTGTAAGGGGCCTTGAGTTTTACTTGGCCTTTCTTTTTCTCCCAGTTTTGGGGAGCTCTCCTGAAATTCTAGTATTCCAGAATTCAGTAAATGTGCACGGTTTAACTTTCTTCACTCTTGCAATTTTACAGACAAAGTCATATCTCCAGGCTGGAAGTATTAATACTTCCCCTTGGTGTGCAGGTGGTGGCCCTCAGACCCCCCAAGCAGCAACACTCAGCCTCTTAAAATGCTATTACGCGGGACGCCTGGGTGGCTCAGTTGGTTGGACGACTGCCTCCGGCTCAGGGCGTGATCCTGGAGTCCCGGGATCGAGTCCCGCATCAGGCTCCCAGCTCCATGGGGAGTCTGCTTCGCTCTCTGACCTTCTCCTCGCTCATTCTGTCTCTCACTGTCTCTCTCTCTCAAATAAATAAATAAAATCTAAAAAAAAAAAAATGCTATTACGCATCTGATTGGCAGAACTTAAGGCATCAATGCACCTGTGGAAATGCCATGCTTTTGTAGAAGAACAAGGCATCAGAATACCATAATCTGGACACAAGAATCTCCAAAGAGTAGGCCCCTACTGGCAGCTGTCTTGTCCTCCACTATCTTCCTCACCACCCAGGATACACTTGGCACAGAGGAGCCCCTCTCCCATCATCCGTGAAATGAATGTCTCTTGATTTCGGCCATACAGTGATAAACACAAACACACACACAATTGTGTGTGTGTGTGTGCGTGTTGTGTGTAAAACTCAAGGCCCCCTGCAGGTCACAAGTGTGTGTGTGATAAGGAGAGCCTTTAACATAGAAACAACATAAAGAAAGAAATCTCAAAACTTCAGTATTTTTTCCTGTAGGCCGCGTTAGCTCAGGTGCTGTGGAGGAGCTTTTCTTCCACACCCATTCCTGGACCTCATTCCTTTAGCTCTGTGATAATCTGCCTCAAATCTAATAACTTAGCAACACTTCTTAACTGAGGCTACTGTGTGTGAGATCTTAGCCTTCCAATCTGTTCCCACCCCTGATACATTCTCCTCCCATCACTTTTCAACGTTTTGGTCGTGATCAGTTTCCTGTCTCAGGCACAGTCATCCTTCTGCCGCTCTGATCGCACCTCCTCCTCCCCCCACCCCCACTTCCAGCGACTTCTCCAAGTCCACACTGTACGGCTCGGTGTTCGAGACTCAGGGCTGTGGCCTATGAATCTCACAGATTCCCACGGAACCCCTCCATTCTGGACCGACCTACCTCCTCAGTATGCCCCAAACACACCTTATCTCGTTCCCTTTGTGCCAGTTTCCCAAACCCGATACAACTTTCAGGCTCCAGCTTCCAGACGTCCAAAAGGGCAGCTTTAGGGAAACACAGTGACTCTAGCATTTGCCCCAGATGCTGGAGTGTACAGTTTTGTAAGAGGAGGTCCCCAGAAAGTACACTAAAGTTACTGAGGCTCTCCAGGTTGAAAGTCATGAAAGAGAGGCTCTCACAACTGGCCAGTGTTGCCTGTCTTTGTCTTTTTGGCCCTGCCACGTGCTCTCCGGCTCATAGATGTTTTATTGGTATAGCCACAGTAATTAACTGATTTTTTCTACTGAACAAAGTTGCTTTAAACAAATGTCTCACGAACTAGAGCTACTGAGTTCCACAAACTGGTGTGAACAAGCAATTCCACACGTGGCCAGACCTGTTTGGTCGCACGTGCCCACGAGCGGGCTAGTGATGAGCCAGTCAGCCTCACACACTTACAGGAGCCGGTTTTCACCTGCTCTTCTCGTGAAGACACGTGGCTTACATCTCATCCATCATGTGACACGAAACAACTTTTCTTCAATTTCATGAAAGAGGAGGGAACGTCCAAGTCAGGGGGCCCTGCAACGATATCTCCCCCAGGTCTGTAAACACACATACACACACACACACACACCCCACACACGGAGTGACACTGTACAGCTGATGTAAATGGGGCTTGGTGACCATGGTAGGAACCCGTTCTCAGGCAGGGGCCCTTCCTCCTGCTGGACTGTGCCCCAGGGAGAAACCTCAGGCACGTACAGGCTGCCCAAGCCAGACCCTTGGCAGCTTCAGAGCAAGCCTGGAGACCAGGACAGTGCCTGGTGAGTGGTGGCAGGCAGGGAGGAAGAAGTTACTGCAGTATCCCTTGTCACACCCCCTAGAGGGGTACATGGATGTCAGGAAAGGAGAGGGGTATTTAACCCAGTGAGTCAGTTTGCACTTAAGGATGTTGAATGGGGGGAAATGGGAGGAAAGAGAGGAACATGGGGAATAGGACTGTACTTACGGCTATACCAGAGGTCCTAGCTCTGGACCGGATATATTTTAGGTCACAATAATACTCAATGTTCCTTTATACCAAATGATCTTACTTCTACATATGATATGTTTTATTATAAATATATAAATAAATGTAAATATAAAAATAAATAAAATACATATATAAAAATAAAGTTATATTTATTTTATTTTTATATGTATTTTATTATATATTATAATGTAAATTATAATATATTATATATTTACATATATATTTTTATATATGTATATAAATGGGTTGGAAAGAGCTTTTTTAAGATTTTATTTATTTTTCAGAGAGAGAGAGAGAGAGAGAGAGAGCAAGCAGGGGGAGCAGCAGGCAGAGGGAGAAGCAGGCTTCCCGCTGAGCCAGGATCCTGATGCGGGACTCAATCCCAGGACCCTGTGACCATGACCTGAGCTGAAGACAGCTGCTTAACCAACTGAGCCACCCAGGCATTCCTGGAAAGAGTTTTTTTAATCAGACAAGAATTTTAAAAGCTGCTGCGTAAAAATGAAAAAGAATGAACACCCCAATGGGAGAACAGTTCAGAATCTGAGGTATAATCTTATCATAGAATATTCGGCAGTCACTAAAAAACGTAAAATGAATCTACAAGGGGTTCTTACTGTTTATTGGTACATGAGAACACAGAAGTGCATAGAATATCCCATTTTTGAAAACCTATGATTGCACTAAAAGATGCTATGCACATCAGCGCAAACAATGTGGGCTAACTGGTTAGAACAGAAGAAATGAGGAAGGAAGAGAATAATGGAAAATAAGCAAAGCAACTATTAAAAATAAGACAGTCCATGATAAAAATCAAGAATTATATAAAATTATGCATATGTGAGTATGTATTTGCATGAAAATGCAATGGAAGAATGGTTATAAAAATGTTGGAGGTGTGTTATCTCAGGGTAAAAATATTTCAGGGAATTTTACATTCTTCCTTGTACTTTTTTGCATTTTAGTAAGTAAATATAATAGGTATATAACCAAAATAACAATATTCGTTGAGGAAAAATTTTGAATAACTCACTACCACTGGCAGCATGAAAATGAGGCTTCTAAGTCTTCATAGACACAAGATGGCATATCCAGTAGAATTCTGAATCATTCACAACTAAAAGGGGTTTCCCAATCTTTTTTTCAAAACAGAGACAGACCACAAAGTCCAAAATTAATGATCACCATAAACACTTTAAGCATATTTAAGGCAGGTCTTAAATCTAATTTTTAACACACTCTCCCAAAGGCTCCAAGCACTCTGAGTGCTCAATCAATCCTCATTAATTGACAAGCACATTTCAAATCTCATGAATTATTACATCAAAGATGGTATTATCTGACATACAAATGCTATTAAAAAGTAAAATCTCATCTAAAAATGAATATGAGAGCTGACGCAGCTCCAGTGAAAACAGTTTAACTATGAAATTTAATCTGCCACAAAAGAAGTAATAAAAGTAACACAGAACACATTTTGTTCATCTTGCCCCTGGTCATATTAAATGTACCTAGTTTTGCTACCTTCATTACTGTAGTCTCAGGCCTGAAGGTCATCTACACAGCCCCCAACGACCGTCCACTCAACGTCATTAACTTCTACGTTTTATGGCAGACACAAGATTCATGACATTGGCTACCCATCCTCATGAATGATATCCAGTCTTTGAAACTCTAAAGATTAAAACTCTGCCTGTTAAAATTCTGATGATAGCATGAAATCATTTTGCAGAGAGATGCTCTCCTTTTATTCTCCTAGGCCTGCTTCCCCTGCAGAGTAGCAGAAATGGATGTCGAAGCTGTGCAGAGAGATGCTTGGTGAACAGCCATGAAATAGCCTTTCCAGGGGGAACACACATGGGGTGTGGGGGGGCAATGGCTGCTTCTCTCGATCCCTAATGCTAGGTACCCCCCACCTGGCTGTAGGTAACAGCCCACCTGTTCCCTGTTACAGTCACCTGGCAGATAATGGGTACGAGGGAACATGAAAACCCATTTTACACATACAACCTTTTCAATTAAAATACTTACTTGGACTAGTAAGTGGCCTGAGTTAGGCAAGCAGGTGCCACATTTCTTGGTGTCGTCGTTTATCTGCTTGATCAAATTCATCAATATTTCCACAGCACCTTTGCTGATCATTTCATTGAGAAATCGTGGATTTCCAGAAATGAACTTGATAGCCCCCATACAGTATAGGAAAGCTTCCATGTTAGTCTGTAGCTCTTCACTTCTCAGGACCTCCAATAATGATTCTGCCAAAAAGATGAATTATTACAAATGTGTAACAACTGGAGAGAGATTATTTTAAAGCACTTGTGTGTGACCGTCAAACACAATTTGTAAAATGTTGGTCAATATTACATTCAAATGATTGTTAAGTGTTATTCTTGTGGGATGAAGAGGTAAGCTTATCTGCAGCAGAGACAAATCTCTGTAATCATAATGACAGCAAAAGGATGGGAATATTAATCTATAAATAAGAACACCTTCTTTTAATCAAAATGCCACTTCTTGCTAATATTTACCAACCTTTATTTTTAGTTATAAAAAAGTTGAGTTATTATAGAATAATTGATAGTTGAGATAATTTAGGAGTGAACTTTCTTTTTTTTCCTTTTTCTTTTTAAAACATTTTATTTATTTACTTGAGAGAGGGAGCAAGCAAGAGCGAGAACGAGCAGGGTAAAAGGCAGTGGGAGAAGCAGTTTCCCTGCTGAGCAGGAAGCCCAACGTGGGACTCGATCCCGGAACCCTGGAATCATGACCTGAGCCGAAGGCAGATGCTTAACCAACTGAGCCACCCAAGAGTTAAATTCCAGCAAACTTTTGAGGACATACTGGTTGCTGTGTGAATGGGAAATTAATCAAAACAGGGTCTTTTAAGAAATCTCAATCACCACAGAAAGCGATACTTCTAAGACAACATCCACCTGGTTCTGGAGACAACTTAAAAACATCCATCTGAATAGCTACAACTACTAGATTTTAGGGGTAACAACCCAGGCAATTCTGATAAGGTTGATCATGCCTCTTTCCCATTTAATTTTATTAATGTCAGTGTGATCATTTGTCAGAATCTTTCTTTGTCCCTGTCTGCTGGCGTCAAAAAAAGAGATCATTCATCCTAGGTCACAAAAAAAAAAAAAAAGAAAAAAGAACTCAGGGCATTTTCCTTGTTGCTGCCTTGCCTTAGATCAGCAATGCGAATTCATAAAAGATTTCTATTGAGGTAACTATTTGAGCATCTTAATTATTTAAGGGTGTACCAAGACTCAAACAGTATTAGTTAGGAAGGCAGCATGTAATCAAATTTCTCTATAGATCTGAAATACATTGGAGACACTCTGATGTCAAACGTCTACAACAGCGTCTTCCAGTTTGTCTTCCAAGTTTGAGTCACTCCTACTCCATCAAAAGCCCCCAAATTTCAATTAAGTCAAATACCATCATATGTATTTTGTCTGATAATCGATCTGAGACCAGGAAATGGATTTTTAAGTAGGGAACACTTGCTAAAGTCACATAATGTTACTACAGGCATTTAAAACAAACAGCCAGGGGCACCTGGGTGGCTCAGTGGGTTAAAGCCTCTGCCTTCAGCTCAGGTCATGATCCCAGGGTCCTGGGATGGAGCCCCGAGTCGGGCTCTCTGCTCAGCAGGGGGCCTGCTTCCCTCTCTCTCTGCCTGCCTCTCTGCCTACTTGTGATCTCTGTCAAATAAATAAATAAAATATTTTAAAAAAATAAAAAGTAAAACAGCCAACAATCCTTGGCTCCGAAGATACACATTAAACAGAATGTGGAAAACACAGAGAAGGACAGAGCAAAACTAGGCATCACATAACTTCTGGATATTAGGAGAAAATTAAATATTCTAGGCACCATTAATGACAACTTCACTCCCAAAACTTCTCACTCATACTCAAGGGCCCCATGCGCTGAATGATGCTCACCGAGAATGCCATCATTCTCAAACAGAGAGTCATTCTTCTCACTCCTGCTGATTTTAAATATAAGTTTGCAGACATTAAGAAGATTCTTTCTACTCACTTTAAGCTGCAGAGAAAGAAAACATTTTTATTGCAGAGGGAAATAAAGACGTGCCATCATATTTTTTTTTTATCACAAATACCTATTTTAAAAGTGCTCCAGGGTATTTTTTAAAACATAAAGAAGGGGAGCCTGGGTGGCTCAGTGGGTTAAAGCCTCTGCCTTTGGCTCGGGTCATGATCCCTGTGTCTTGGAATAGAGTCCTGCATTGGGCTCTCTGCTTGGTGGAGAGCCTGCTTCCTCCTCTCTCTTTGCCTGCCTCTCTGCCTACTTGTGATCGCTGTCAAATAAATAAATAAAATCTTTAAAAAACAAACAAACAAACACAAACCATAAAGAACAAATCTAAGGTTAGGCTCAGCATTTGCCATCTATAGTATTTCATTAAATCATGGTAAATACAGTATAAATGATCTTTGGGGTATGCACATTCACTGATAAGCATTTATTTTTTGCTTCATAAAGTCTTATCCTTATACATGAGATTATTAGTTACTTTCTAAAGAGTATATGAGGATAAAAGGGGGGAGGATGTTGACAACTTTAATTAAGCAGAGTAATTGCTCTAACACACAAGAGTAAAGGAAGACGGATACCAAAATTTTAGATTAGACTAACTTAGAACTTAGACTAACTTAGACTAACCTAGTAGGGCTGAAGGAAAGTAAAGAAAGGGGGAAGGTATGATTCTCTTTATTATTTGTATAAAAAGAACCCCAAAAACTAATTTTTTATTAGATAATACATATATATTCATTTTTCAGACTATATCTGGAATGCTGTGAGATAATGGCAAATAGTGTTCAAAATTTAAAATTACCTTCTAAATCAGACAAAAATAGTCAAGTACATTAAACACAGGGACAATAAGGAAGCATACTTTTAAAAAAAAGACACAGTAGAGGGGGATTAACTACATCAAAGAGTCTCAATTCGCTGTATTATTTATCTAAAGTAGTAAAATTTAAAAATATCCTCAGTGTTCCTTATTAGGGAATAATTTAATGAATTGTGGAACAATACCATTTGTATCAAGCAGTCCCAGAAAGTGTAACTATGAATACCATGTTTTAAAAAAAGACATTTAGGGGCACCTGAGTGGCTCAGTGGGTTAAAGCCCCTGCCTTCGGCTCAGGTCGTGATCCCAGCTTCCTGGGATCGAGCCCCGCATCGAGATCTCTGCTCAAGCGGGGAGCCTGCTTCCTCCTCTCTCTGCCTGCTTCTCTGCCTACTTGTGATCTTTGTCTGTCAAATAAATAAATAAAATCTTTAAAATAAATAAATAAATAATAAATTTAAAAAGACATTTATAACTTATTGTAAGATGGAAATATTATAAGCCCTCATCGCAAGAATGTAAAATATGTTTATAGGAATGAGGTCATCCGAACAAATAAGTATATCTTATGGGTCATTATTTTATCATTAAAAAGCATCTTCAAAATTACCTTCAATATTGTTTATTAATGACATTCCAGTTAGTTTAAAAAAACAAAAAGAACGGAATTTGTTCTTAAAGTTTCATTGTGGGGGCGTCCTGGGGGGCTCAGTGGGTTAAAGCCTCTGCCTTCAGCTGGAGTCATGGTCCCAGGGTCCTGGGACCGAGCCCCTCATCGGGATCTCTGCTCAGCAGGGAGCCTGCTTCCTCCTCTCTCTCTCTGCCTGCCTCTCTGCCTACTTGTGATCTTTGTCTGTCAAATAAATAAATAAAATCTTAAAAAAAAAAAAAAGATTCATTGTGTGTTTGATCCACAAATATTACTGCACTCCTGCTGCGGACCAGGCACAGGGCTGTTCGCTGTAGGAGATTCGAGGGTGAGCGCCGTCAGCCTGGAGCCAAGGGGCAGAGGGAGGGAAGCTTTTCCCACACAGCAGTGTCCATCTGCCTCCCTGCTTTGGGCCCTGGACAGGTTATCTCAGAGCAACCCCGAAAACTAGGAGTTCTTTCCGTTTTGCACCTGGGGAGTCTCTGTAAGTATTAGAAATGCAGACTCTCGGGCCCCAGATAGCTCTGCTGGATCAGAATCTGCACTTCAGCCAACTCCCTGGAGATCAGGGCTTGTGCAAGTCTGAGACTCTTGGCGAAGCATCGGAAACTGTTACATGTGGCAGGATGGCCACTCCTTCTGTTCTCAGGAGGGAAAAGGAAATGGGAATTAGGAAAAAAAAAATGGAATGCTTAAGGGGTTCAAAAAAATTATTTAAAAACCCAGAAGATAGGGGCACCTGGGTGGCTCATTCCTTAAGCGCCTGCCTTCAGCTCAGGTCAGGATTCCAGAGTCCTGGGATCGAGCTCCGCGGAGCATCGTTTCCCTGCTCAGTGGGGAGTCTCCTTCTCCCTCTCCCACTCCCCCTGCTTGTGTTCCCTCTCTTGCTGTGTCTCTCTCTGTCAAATAAATAAAATCTTAAAAATAAAATAAAATAAAAACCCAGAAGATGAGCTGACTAAAGAGAGTGGAAATAAATTCTCTATCAATGGAAATAGATGTTGTTCTTAATACTTGAGAATATATTTAATCAGTTAACCATCTTCTGCTATACTGTGAGCCTGTGTGTGTGTGTGTGTGTGTATGTGTGTGTGTGTGTGTGTGTGTGTGTGTGTGAAATGTAGCACATGTTCTGTGCTTAATAAAACGTGTTGAAGAAATGAATGACGACAACTAACCTCAATCTCTGCCCAAGTCGTCTATTTTTAGTAAAAAGTGACGAAGGGAAAATGACAACAACTCACGTCCGGGTTTTCATTAAAGATCAAACAAACAAAAACCCGACGATTTCCAAGCCTGCTATAAGGTCAGTTTACATCCAAAGCACATTCCTACACCTTCTCTTTTGGTAACTATAAAATTACGACTCTGAGACATGAAAATATAGTAAGATACTAAGTCACATGCAAGGAACATGGACAACCTTACATAGAAGAGCCCTTCCTCACACCCAGACCATTCCTTGCCCTGTGCTTCATGTCCTGCTCTCAGCAACGTGCTGGCCCCAGCTCCCCACCCCTCATCCCTTCCCACCCCACCCCTACCCCTGCCATTTCTCTGCATTTTCACAGCCTCTCCTGCTATATACAGTGCCAGGAGGGAAGACAGGGAATTTTATTCACTTGTATTCCCAGCATCAAGAGTCCCTGGCACAGAGTATGTTCTTGTACTGGGGTAGTTTACTTCTTACATTAAAAATAGCAGTCTTTTCTATTCCAAGAAAATTTGGAAAATTAAAGAAAAGTTTAAGAACACTTACACTACTACTACTATATATTATCACTCTTGACAGACTGGTGGGGTTTCTTTTCTGTTTTCTTTTTACCCCCTACCTAGAGTACTAGATTTTTTCCCCCCTCCTGAATATATAGTTGCATTCATTGCATATATGTTTATACTTAAAAAAATTCTTAATACAGACTGATACATTTTTGTAAGATCCTTTGACACAAAGTTAAAAATTATATGGCTGTCTGGCAAAACCTCCAACTAACGTAACCAAAAAAATGCAAGAAAGCAGAAGAACTGATATACTCCCTGAATGTTTTTAACTATAAAAAATTTTTTTAAAAAGATTTAATCTATTTATTTGACACAGAGAGAGAGAGAGAGAGAGCACAAGCAGGGGGAGCTACAGAGGGAGAGGGAGAAGCAGACTCCCCGCTGAGCAGAGAGCCGGATATGGGATTCGATCTCAGGATTCCGGGATTGTGACCGTGATCGTGAAGATCAACTGACTGGGCCACCGAAGTGCCCCTTAACTATAAATAATTTTAAATGTCTGAACTTTAATACTAAACTGGTAGTATTGGCAGAAACTAGAGAAAATATTAAAAACACCTTAGTTCCATATAACATATATATTATATGTTATAATATATAATATAAAAAAATATATATAAATATATATATATATTTTGTTAGTTAGCTTTTCTTTTAACTTTTTATGATATGGTCTTTCTAAAACTTATATAGAATTCCATCACCAAGGCCTATGCAAAACAATGTCTTGCTTGGAACATTAAGGGAAGATTCAGGTAGCAAGTGGGAAGTTGGGCTGGATGGCCTTGAAGATCCTTCCTGACCTGATTCTGTAGCTAATCAGAACGGACAGCCTGCCCATGTCTGCACTCTGGAGTGTAGCCCACTCAAAATCACCCCTGATTCTGCAAGGCAGTCAACGCCACACAGAGAGCTTTATCTAATCAAACTGAGTTCAGGATGGGATCACTGTTTGGGAGATGACCTAGCCTTTTACCCTAAAATAGTTAAATAGTATCATATATCTAATTAATTTGAATGGTACCTTTAATAGCCAAAATTATATTTTCTCGGGAAAGCACTGATGAATTCATGACATTTTCCTTCTCTGTCTCATTTATCAATTTTTTGGCTTGGTAGGGAGCAAAATGTCTGGGATCCAGATGAAAAACCAAAAATAATGGATTGCTCAGCAGCTTAAAGCTTCGGTCTCCCCAGGGTAGCTATGCTGGTAGAAACTTCCAGACTCTCACAGGGGCTCTCCTGGGCCTAGGGGGGCACCCCAAATCCAGGGCCAGAGAGGAAATGGGGCAAGCACACATTTACCCGTCAACTTTTTTTTTTTTTTTAAAGATTTTATTTATTTATTTGAGACAGAGACAGTGAGAGAGAGCATGAGTGAGGAGAAGGTCAGAGAGCGAAGCAGACTCCCCATGGAGCTGGGAGCCTGATGTGGGACTCGATCCCGGGACTCCAGGATCACGCCCTGAGCCGAAGGCAGTCGTCCAACCAACTGCGCCACCCAGGCGTCCCTACCCGTCAACTTTTTAATTCTTTTTTAAGTTTTATTTAAATTCCAGTTAGTTAACGTTAAGTCTACCTACAGCTTTTAACTTCAGTGATCTCTGTGGCTTCTGCTCTTTTTTGTTTCAATAAAGCTAACCGATCAGTTACCCCCAGTGAGGGGATCAAAATACATCTCAAATCACCATTTCAAAGAAGTATTGCTTTCTGAGTCATATATCATATCACAGTGTTTTAGAAGAGGGTGACCAGTTTGTGATGATAGCTCAGTAAAGGTGTAGCTTCTCCCCCAAAATTACATGGAGTATATAGTCAGGATATTTTCCTTTCATGAAAGACATCAAAATAAGGAATGCTGGGCATTCTTACTGAGCTCTTAGTAAGTATGCCAACACTTACCTTCCCTGTGTACTTTTGGATTTTAAATTATATGAATTATGGGTGTTAACATAATAGCTTTTACTTTTATGAAACCAGGTAAACAAAGCTTCATTCATTTGTTGTAGCGGCTCTTTAGAAGGTTCTCTAATAACTCTGTCTTATCTTTTGTTTCCAACTGCTTATGGCTATGACAACAAAGTGTTCCCCTCAAACAATGGTATCATTTTGTCCGAGACAGAGCTTATCCAGACTTTTATTTGGTGTCTGGCTTTTTCTTCTAACACGTCCCGGGAGCCTTCTGTTACCGCCTTCCCATGACCACAAGCAGCTGCTTCTCCGTTTCACACTGGTTCATAAGGCACCTGGCCAGTGTGCCCACGGTCCAGGGTATCCTCGGTTATTTATTAAATCATGGAGCAGAATCAAGGACCCGGCAGAAACCGTAGGGCAGAAACCACAAGCTTGGGTTCCCTGATACCGATCTCCAGTCAAGTTACTTGAGAAACTGTTTTGAATGTGTTTGCCTATTGTCACCTTTTTTTTTTTTTTAAACCTACCCACAGTCCAAATATAAGAGCTTATTTGAACATTTTCCACGACCTCAGCCTCAGACAGCGTTCCTAGTCAAATTCGGAGATGGCAATTTATTACCCTGATTTTTTTTTCAAGATTCTAAATGAACACAATGCATTTCTGATCTCTGTAAGACTTACAAATAAAGCATTAGATAGAACTTTTATGTGCTACAGTCTACTAGACCAGAGGAAAGAAAAACTTACTGCTAGAATAATTTTTGCAAGTTTAAGGCTGAGCAAGTCTGAACCAATATCAACTAGTTTATACAGGGTCTTCAGGAGAACACTTCTTCTCTTAAATTTATTTCCAAGCATGTTTCCTTCCTCTAAAGCGTGATGAAGTTGTGTGCAAGCAGCACAAATCGTTTCAATGTTTTCTTCTGTCAGAGCAAAGAGAGTAAAGCGGCACTTACTAATTAAGGTCAAGTCTTCAAGTGTGTCAAACACAGTGTAAGTAAAACCCCCTAATTATTTCCCCAGTCATCTTCAAATTCCTGAACTATGTTTTTTCCCTTCTCTTGCAGTTTCCATATACCTGTTTTTTTTTTTTTATCTACCTCCTACATGTTGACTTATTTACTCATCAGTTGGCTTATCTAGAACACACAGTCTTTCAAAGAGTGTATTAAAGAATAGAACCGTACCGATCCCAGGTGGCCTGCTTTACTCCCCAAACACCCTCTACCTCCCTTCAGTCTCAGGGAAGCACACCACAGGGTCTCCACCTCCAGCCCTCTGGGGCGTAGTTCCACTGGCCCAGAATGTTCTCCTCTCCTTCATTCCTACCGATTTGGGTCCATCAAGGCTTTGTTTACATTCTGGCTCCTCCAGAAAAGATGTACCTTGCCACATTCCATGAACATTACTTCGTACTGTGTTTTTCCTTACATATGTATGTATGCCGTGTTCCATGTCCAGTGCCCTCGCCCAGACGTCACGCTACGTGAGGAGAAATCTTATCTTTTTATCTTTGTATCACCAGAACATGGTTCAGTGAGAATACTGTACTGACAACCTATAACATAGTTTAATAAATACTTGTTTTCTAATGTATCTGGTGACAAAAACAATGATCCATATTTTTCTGTGAGAACAACGCTCATTATCTGGGAAAAGAGGGTTCCAAGGGAACAGAAATCTCACCAGTGTCACCTCAGCCCCTATTACTTGCAGGTGGTTATTACAAGAGAGGAGGATAAGAAGACTGTAGTTGGGAAATGGGAGAATCCTAGAACATTTTATTTTATGGTGAGAATTCTGAGGACAGCCATCTTTGAATGTGGTATCCATCCCAGTAGGCATATGAAGAAGAAAACAAGCACACAAAGCGGAACCTGAGGGGAAATCTAAGAATCTAAGTCTGAGATATTCAGTTGAAAAATATTATCTGATAGAGCCCATCACAAAACTTAAAATTAGGAAACCAATCTTAAATAAATACCATAATGTGCTCTTAAAAGCCCACATAGAGGAAGTGTGCGCCTGAAGAAGGAAATGACTCAGGCCATTTTTAGCTCTTTTCAACAATAACATCTAAGAAAAAATGTTAAACCTCAATAGCTTGGTAACCTTCAATGGCTTTCGGTTATGCACTTAAATAAATGAATTTTTGGGAAATGACTTAGACTCACTTTAAATAAAAGGAAAAACCTGAGCTCTATTGTAAGAACACTTTTGTTTTGTTGTTTTATTCTTCTGTTCCTGGCAGTTTCTTCACAAACCCCAAGTTCAGGCTGTGGGCCACTCTCTGGCCATGGGGAGATCTCAAGACATTTTTCTAACACTTCCCCCTGCAAACTCTTCAGCCTGGTGGGTTCAATGAGGAGTAGCTGCCTTAGTTTAAAAGAAACTAAAAAAGGAAGTTTCATGGGTCAGATTTTAAACTGTTGATCAAATTAACTCTTTATGCCAATTGGCTTGTTGTAAAGACTATAGAGCCTTGAAAGATAACTTGAACTTAAGAGCTTTCAAGATTCTCAGGGGACTAAAGCTAGTGGGTAAAAGTTGGAGAAGTCATAGAAAGCAATGTAGCCGCAAAGTTGTGGCTCCCCATAAGATACTTATTAATTACAAAGAGGAAAATAGTAACTTTAGAGTGGAAAAACTGGGCACCACCTTCCGCAAGTGATTGAAATTCCCACCCCCCAGTAAGAGACCAGATGAGCATCACGAGCCTACCGCTAGGACGCACTGAGAAGGACACAGCACCACGCCTGCCATGTACCTGCCCCGAATGCCTCATCCCGGTCTAAGTGTGAGAAAATACCAGGCCAAACTCCTTTGTGGGGGCAGTCCATAAAAGAACTGGCCTGTATTCCTCAACTGTGTCAAGATCATGAAAAGAGGACAAATAATTTGAACTTGTGATCCAGGACTTTCTTTTTATATAAAAGGAATTATTAGGATAACTGGCAAAACTCAATAAGGTTTGTGTAGTATGGTATGGTAGTATCCAGATATGCAACAGAATGTCCTTGTGTCTTGAAATATATGTTAGAGTACTAGGGGTATGGGACATCACTTGGCAATTTGTTCTTAAATGGTCAAAAGAGGAAAAAAAAACAATGTTTATGTATGGAGTGTGTGTGTGTGTGTGTGTGTGTGTGTGTGTGTTGGGGGCTACAGAGAAAATGAGAGCAAGAGGAAGAGAGAGAGGGAATAACGAAGCAAATGTGGTAAAAGATTAATATTTGGGGAATCTGAGGGAAGGGCATACAGGGTTTCTTTGTACTACCCTTGACACTTTCCTCTAAGTCTGAAATTATGTCAAAATACAAAGGAAAACAAGAAAGAGCCTCAAAAGCTCAAGTAAACCCAGTCCTGCCACCATTCACTGTTCTTAAGTTGATGGGAGAGATGCCATGCTTCAGGGCCCCCAATCCTCTGAGAAGGGAGATTCATCCACATTTCAGATCCCAAACTCCAGTTCCCTTTTCTCTGCTGGTGTCCCCAGAGCTCTCTTAAAGTCCTTCAGACTGAAGACTTCCTCTGGCCCAGGCCTCCGTGTTGCAGGCCTTCCTCCGCTAGCATGTTCTCCTTTTGAACCTTTGTTCAGACTGACTGCTCTCCTCACTAGTTTTTGCACACGTCTCCTAAAATAAAGGGCCCCAAGTGGAGCTGAGGGTGGAAATCAGGAACTCCAGAAGGAGAAAAGTCATCCACTGGGATCTTGAGCTGTGGTAACCTTAGGAGAGTAGGACACATGCATTTAGATCTAGAAAACCATGGGCACACTGCCCAAGCATGCCAGTCCATGAGACTTAGTCAAAGTTTCAGGGGCCTGAAGTCTGTTTTAATCTTTCACTTTCATGTATTAACTGCCACCCCAGAGAGCTCAAACCAACATTTTCTTGAGCGGACAGAAGGTGATAGTTAATATGTATTCCATGGGGAGTTTTAGAAGTAGGCTCTCCTCCTGAATTTAAAGTGTAATTTTTACTCACTAAAATCTGGTTCACCTGTATTTCTTATGTACATTAGTGGGTGAATATAGAGATAACTTCATTTGTTTCTGAACACGTTTGCAGAAATGGTAGTCAAAGTGTACTAAAAATATCAGGGCAATGGAGAATATAGATATAAGCACAGATATTCTCAATTTAAAACAAAAACTTTTTGTGTTACCCTTTTCTAATTGGTGCAAAATCGGTGCGATCCTGGTATTCCAAAAGACTTCATCTACTTCTATTTCTGTCTCCTTTTCTTGCATGTCAGCTTTTGAGGCTGCAAAAGAAATCCAGATCAGGAGAAAGCAATGAACAAGGAGGTACACCAGGAGTACCTCAAGTCTTTGTTATTCATCACCAAAATTAATCAGCTCTGGAATTAAATTATACCTTGCCCCCTAAGCCCAACTAATTCCAGTTAGAACCACTGTCTTTTAATCAAATCACCCCCCATCAAAATAAGGTAAGGTCATGTAAAGAAATCAGAACTTTAAACTCTCCTTAGGACACTGCATGATGTCTTAAGCTTTGTAAGTGTTAGAATTTTTGTCATAAGACAAATGATTGTTTTTGTTTTTTTTTAAGTAGGCTCTACACCCAATGCAGACCATGAACCCATGACCCCAAGATCAAGGGTCGCATGCTCCACTGACTGAGCCAGCCAGGTGCCCCCATAAGGCAAAGAGTTGGAGTTATTTTTTATTTAAGCTTACTACTCGGTAACGTGGAATAAATAGGAAACTATAGATATGTAAAGAATAAGGATTCTGAAAACATTCAATGAAAACTTTTCTAAAAGGAAGGCTGGCAGAGAGGGTTTCTTTCCTATAGGAAATGAAATGGACACGTGACTTCAAGGCCATTGTCATCAGCGCCAAGTGAATTTGTGAACCTCAGTCCGAATCGCAGCGTCGGTATAGATGCCTTGGTTGCCCAGGGGTCTGGCTTCTTACCCTTTCTGAGCCTCATCAGTGAAACAGAGATGAAAATCTTTGCCTGTGGGGCTCCGAGAATTAAAAGACATGATATAGGTAAAGCTCAGTTCCCAGTGTCTGGCTTCTTGTAACACTCAATAAATGCGAATTTCATTTTCCTGATTAAAAAACAACAGGCCACCGCTGTTTGACGTTCATCCGGTGGCACGATACCACTGAATCAATGAGATTAGATGCTGCCCCGGAACGTCGTGGGTCCTAGAAGAGGGATGGTTGCCACTGGCTGGGCGCCGTAAGAGGCCACGTGCCTCTACTTCACTTTCATAGCATAATGAGGAGGTCCTCAAATTGTCTCCGTTTTCCAGATGAAGAAAGTGGGGTTCAGGGGCATTAAGCTACCTGCCCAAGGTCATACAGAGCCATAGCCCTTGCTCTTGACCTCTATGCTATTCCACCCCACAGCAGAATCAGTAAACTGAGAGGTGACTTTGGAAGGCAGTGTGAATCGTATTAGAAACTGCAAATCACGATGACATTTCACACAGGAAATACCCCACTATCTAAAGCACAGACTGTGTAGCCGGAGAGTCCCTCCTACCCCCACCCCAGTGCGGAGCAATGCCAAAGACACATTCCTCAGGAGCAATGCTAAAGACACATTCCTCAGTTTCCCTTCTCCCTCCCGCTCCCTCTCTCCCTCCCCATAAGGCCCTCTCATGGTGCCCAGTCTATACTGGTTCAGAGTCTGTACCTGCTCAGAGTAGACCTGATACCAATCAATCAAATGCCCACCATGGGTGCCTAGATCCCAAAATGTCCCCCAAAGAGTTAGAAATAATAGGGAAAATCAGAGTTTCATAGAAAGAGGGGAAGAGAGTGAGAACAATGAAAAGGCATATGGCCTACAGATTTTTAGGTTATTTTAACTTGGGGCGGGGGCCGGGGTGAAAACTGGCTGACTAGGGAGGCCCATTAAGAGTTCTAGAGTCCTAAAAAAAAAAAAAAGTTCTAGAGTCCTAAGTTCTAAGGTTCTAAAGTCACTGTGTGGGTTTGTTTTTTTTTTCTTTTTCTTTTTTTTTTTTTTTAAGATTTTATTTATTTATTTGACAGATAGAGATCACAAGTAGGCAGAGAGGCAGAGAGAGAGAGAGGAGGAAGCAGGCTCCCTGCCGAGCAGAGAGCCCGATGCGGGACTCGATCCCAGGACCCTGAGATCATGACCCGAGCCGAAGGCAGCGGCTTAACCCACTGAGCCACCCAAGGCGCCCCCACTGTGTGGGTTTGAATCCTAGCTCTGTTGGTCGACTGTGGGCAAGTTGCATCACTTTCCCTCTATAAAATGGGGTAACGATGGTCATCTCCGAGTACTGGGATTATGGGTTATTAATTTATTTTATGCGCTCCACATTTTCCAAAACCTCTCATTCATTTGTGCTACTCTTGAAAAGGAAAAAAAACATAAAATATGTATTAAACTTCCCAAGTATATGGTGATGATATCACCCAGGAGAAGCAGGAAAGCTATGCGATTTATCCATCCTCTCCAGTGCATGGGCCCCCCTCTAACCCTCCACATTAGAAAAATCACCCCCCCCGGACTCAGGGGGCAGTGAGTCCAGGTTTACCTTTTCTCAAACCTCCCTGGCACCAAAAGGGGTCCAGGCACACTAGGCTTGAGGAGCCCTTGAGCAGAAAAAGTAGACAGAGAGGGTATCGACAAAGCTGTAATTCAGTAGTATAGGTGTGCTGTCTGTAGTTTTAATAGCAAAGTTTCCCATCATTTGTCTAACGCATAAGGAAGAATTCATGAAATGCATGGGTGCCTTGTCTTTAGGACAACGTCAGTCCATATCAGAACAGGTTCACAATCCCTTAGCCAAAGCCTTTGGACCAGATGTGGTTAGGGAATCCAAAAAATTTGGATTTTAATGAGGCAATAGGGTGCACATGCTATGTAACACACACAGCATGTAACACACACAGCACCCCGAGTAGGGTCTTCTGGGGCGGCACCCTGCGGCAGGGTTCGTGCAAATTCACATGAACGAAACAAAGACGACTCTTGGCTTCCCATCAGCTGGGCTCAAGCATTGCCACTACATGAGTCCGAAAAACACTTCAGCTTTCCAAGCCTTCCCAAGCTTCAGTTTGGGGATTTCAGAAATGCAGATAATGGATGGAAGACCATCATCTCAGTCTTTTGGGTCATTACTTTTATGAGTCTACCCTAACTTTGATAAATTATAGGTATGGACTCAAAAAGTAAACCTGAATATTCAAGCAACCCTAACCCATGGCTAGTCATAGTCCCAGGTACATGACCAAGTCTAGAACATGTGAATACGGTCAGCATATATCAAGGCAAGTGAAAAGCCAGAAGATAGTAAGTCAGATAAATAACTTAATCACCAAATATTTACAGCACACTTAAAATTTACTAGAAATACAGACTCCAAGTCCAATAAGTTCAAATCAGCATTTTTACCTTCTAAGCAGTATGCACTTTAATAAACAGCTCTATGAGGAACAATGATTATCAATCTGTTTCTTAAGGCAAACAAAATCAATAATGCACTCACCCCGGGAAAAGTGAAATTACAGGGGTGAGCCAGAAATCATAGAGCACTTATTTAACCTTGGCAAAGGAAAGGCCCTTACAGGCCCTTCTGAATGGTTCTAAGATTGTTCCTTCTCAGAGCAGAAGTCAGCTAGACACTGTGGCGTAAGGGTTCCCTTTCAACCCTCTGCCAAGAACTGCATGGCAAGTGGCTGTGTCCAGCCATGACCTTTCCACGTCTCCACCCACTCAGGCACCCCCTCCAACGCTGCTTTCTGCAGAAATCCCATTTTATATAACTAAACCACTCTCCACTCCAGCAACTGGAGCATGGAATCCTGTGATTACTCCTGAAAATCTACAAAAACTAAGTAAAGTTTGCCTCAGTCTTGGGCAACAACCTAATATTTTAGAAAGCACTTTCATCTAGGTTCACAGTTTGCTAAATATAAAAATTATGATTCAACAGGAAATTGGGTAAGTCAAGCAGAAATTTCAGCATGTTTTTGACGATTTTGCTGTCTCAGTGGTTATAGTTTTTAACCACAGCTTTGAGTTCTGGACACAAAAACTTGACACAATGTTTATTGGCTGATGTTTTTAGCAAGTGCATGTAAAATCCTTAGCAACAATGCTGATGCGGAAATCAGTCTAAGATTTTCCTGAGTGTTACAGAAACTCCTATTGGCCACAGAAGTCATTTTAGTGATAAGAAATTAGTTTTGAGAGTAATAAAACATTTTTTCAATCTGATTTTAGTCTGGTTTTATAGAATGTCATGTCTGTAAAAAAAAAAAAAAGGTGTGAAAAACTAACAAACACCTGTGTGTCCACAAATAGTTTGGTCAAATACTAATGGTATTTTTATCCTCCCCTTTATTTCGAAGAAATAAACATTACAGATAGAGTTGCCTCCCCTTATCCATTTCCCCTCCTCCCTCTCCTTCCAAGGATTACCACCATTCTAAATCAGGTGGTTATTTTTATCATGTTGGATTTTACATGTCACCACATAGATCTGTATCCATAAACAACATATGTCACTGTTTTTGCAACTTAACATTTTCACGTAATATTGTTTGTACTCATTTCAGTCAATATTATAAGCGTGACTGCTATATTTCATTGCATGAATACATGTTGCCTCATTTCTAGCCTGTGATTAATATTGTTAGATATATTTTTTTCTCAAACAGATTAAAGACCCCACAGCCTGTCTTCACACAATTAATATAACTTCACTTAAGTGAGCAATGATTTTGAACTTCCAGTTAACTCAAGAATTACGTTAATGTCAACTTTTGCAACTTTCTGAATGCTTTTACAAAATAGTTTCTTTCATGCTCACTAAGACCATGATCTATAAATGTCTGAGGCCCCAGAGCTGGATAATGGTAAGAATTTTAAGACTGTTGTGAAAACAATAAAAATTTCTAAAAATAAATGTTGATGCGTGGCCAAGCTGGAAGAAGTGACTGGAGTTTTCAAACAGTGAGCCAACATGAGACATCTTGGGTGCAAATGTTTTTCTTACAAGTGGAGATGCTGAAGGTGAAGTTCTGGGCCTCGCAGTGTATGTGCACCTCACCTGCTCTGGTTTCCAGTCGGCTCAGGTCTGAGCTGTTGAAACAAGATGAGGCTCTTGAACGTCTCTTCCCCTGGTCCCTAGGAGGAAGAGGAATACAACAATGTTCAGCATAAAAACCAGAGCATTTCTCTTTCTGCGAGTAGAATCAGCTATTGGCAGATTGGGAAGAAAGCACAGAGGATTGCTTAGAAGATGGAGTTTCACACTCTACAGTCCTTTAATCAAGGTCTGATTTCCAGCTTAGATTTATCTATCAAAAAACAAGACAGAGGGGTGCCTGGGTGGCTCAGTGGGTTAAGCTTCTGCCTTCGGCTTGGGTCCTGATCTCAGGGTCCTAGGATCGAGCCCCACATAGGGCTCTCTGCTCAGTGGGGAGCTTGCTTCCTCCTCTCTCTCTCTGCCTGCTTCTCTGCCTACTTGTGATTTCTGTCTGTCAAATAAATAAAATCTTAAAAAAAAAGACAGAGCAGCTTCGTAGTATTAAATACAGTTACTAGAAACAACAACGAACAAATCCCAAATTTACTTCGTAAAAAAAAAAAAACGAAAAAAACCCCCAAACAAACTGATGAAGGATATATACCACAAGAGGTCACTGTTACAATAAGAAAGAACTCAGGTCTGCCGGACCCACAAAAGACTAGCATTTAAGAGCTGGAAGGGACCCTTTCTCTCTGTCTCTCTGTGCACAAGAAAGTTGTTCCCAAATTGGTCGGATGTGCCCCCAGGTCACAAACCAGCGTCAAATCTGGAGCCCCGATCTCACGATTTCCAACTCACAGCTCTTTCTACTTTGTCACAGAGTGCCCTGTTTCCACTTTAAAAAATGCGTTCAGTTAATATTCTTTGAAAAATGCCTTATTTTTCCAAATAATTGAAATGTGAAAAAATTAAAAGTACATTCAGGCAGCCTCCAGATGACAAATACTTTGTGTTCCAAATAAAAGAGTAGCGATTGGCCAATAGTAGGATTATATTGCCAGGTTGGTTTGGATTTTTGTTTTGTTTTGTTTTTAAGGTTTTATTTAATGTAGAGACTGTCCAGAAAGGATACAACTTTCCTTTAACTACAGCTAACACTTAAAAGTACTTACATTTAAATACCTATATACAATTCCAAAGTAAAAAACACTGAGTGCAAGTTTTACAACAAATTTTTGTCATCAAATAAAAGATTTGCTACAACAAAATCATAAAAAATGCATATACATGGGCCCAGGGTCACTCACAAACACCCACATGTGTGGCCCCCACACTTGTGTCAATGCAGTAAAAGCCTGGGGAAAGGCTCAGTGCTGTGTCTTGGCCCTTGGCTTGTACTGCTGCCCAAGGGGTTAGCTTCTCCAAACACCATTTTTTCCCAAAAACATGCCCCCTTTTTAAACACTTGATTTAGGGGCACCTGGGTGGCTCAGAAGGTTAAGCCTCTGCCTTCGGCTCAGGTCATGATCTCAGGGTCTTAGGATCGAGCCCCACATCGGGTTCTCTGCTCAGCAGGGAGCCTGCTTCTTCCTCTCTCTCTGCCTGCCTCTCTGCCTGCTTGTGGTCTCTATCAAATAAATAAATAAAATCTTAAAAAAAAACCTAAACACTTGATTTAACACTTCATATCATTTAATAGAGAAAAGATCAAGCTAATCTTTCCCAAAATGTGTAATTATTTCATACTATGAAACAATTGCCTTATTTTTACACAATGTAAAAACATAGATCTGGTACTACGGGGTCCCTGGCCAATCAAAGAAAAAGTATGTGGATGGGATCTAGTGCATCAACGCTCTCAGAGTTGAGATTCAAATGGAGCAGATCTAATCTACCCTATGAGAAGGTAAAATACCAAGTTTGACAGGGTGTGAAGCCAAGGAAGTTCTCACACTTCTCACTCCTAGATATAGTAAGAAAGAACAATAGAGGCAAGGCCTTCTTTTCATTATTGTCCTAAATAACTATTTAAAACCAGCAAGCTAGTTTTCAACTCATGGCTTTCCAAAGTCACTGGGCCACTCTCTCAGAGTCATGGATGTTGATGAGGTTGCCTCCCTATTTAACACATTTGTATATCCCAATTAGGGAAGGGGTTAAAAAAAAAAAAAAGGAAGAAAGACGAAGGGTCCTTCTTAGTATATACCAAAGCTCAGCAGTGCTGGGTCCTGCTGGTTCTCAAGAAGGACACAGGATTGGGATCTACGATCAGTCGCTATGATCATCTTCGTACAGTTGTTGAACTTGTAAGCTCTGAACACAAACTACCGGGTCCTGGACCAACATTTATCAGCTGTGTAGATTTGGGCAACTTACTTAAGCTTTTGGCCTTGGTCTTCTTATGTTGACATGAGGGCAATGCCTTTCCTTAGTACAGGGACTGGTACCTTTGAAAAAGTTCATAGTCAACATTGGTTTTCTCTTTTGTTCTGAATCAACAAGAACCTGTCTGAATAGTCCAGGGCTGGATGCTGTTGTGATAAAGAATGTACAAAGCATTGCCCTGAAGGAGTCTAAAAGCTACTTTGAGGAGCTCAGCAACTTTTTAAAATGGAAAATTCCAAGGAATTTTCCAAGGAAGTCTCTAATCAAGGGCTAGATTGTGAAAGCCAGCAGGTTACAGGAACTAGAGGGATGCTGAGAAGGAAGTGATGAGTGAGAGGGAGAAACAGGCCATAGAGTAGGTCTTAAAAGAGTAAAAGTGGGACCAGCAAGTGACAGCACAACCCTCAGGAGGGGAGGATCACGAGTGAAGGCAAAGAGGAATGTGAGCAGCCTGAGACTCGGGGCAGGAGATAACTGCACGGGGCCAGCAAGGTAGGAATAGGAGATTTCTGCTGGGACACGTGGGAACCATTGCCCGCAACTCAGGGGAGGCGATGGCCCCATCAGATGGGCAATGAGGAGCTGTCATAGGTTCTAAAACAGGAGGTAATGGGCTCTGGAGTTGTGACAAGAGCATTTAGGAGACTTGGAAGCACATAACAAGAACTAATTCTTGGGGGGGGGTGCCAATAGGACTAGAGAGAAAGGAAAAATTGAAAAGATCTTGCAAATGAACAGTTGACAGGACTAGTGGTTGATTTCAGGCAGAAGAAAGAGCAGAAGGTAGGTCTGGAGGACAGGAGGGCAGGGTTGCCATCAACAGAAATGGGAAGGCTAGGGAGTAGAACAGTTTGAGGAGTGAAGCACGTGCGATGTCTGCCATATTGAGTTTCGGATGAAAAATGGAGGATCGGCAAAGGAGATGTGGAAATCAGGGAAAAAGCACTGTTAGTGATCCAAGTGGTACACAGGGACTGGAGTCATCAGGTTTGTGGCTGAAAAGACCAGACTCTCTGGTCCAAGCCTTGTTAGATGTTCATGTAAAGGATAGAAAAGGGGAAAAGAAGTCCAAAGGAAGAGGAGAAATAAAATATATTCTCACAGAGCCCAAGCATGCTGGGAAGACAAGCATGATTAACAGGTCAAAGACTGTTAAGAATGCTGAGGAAGAACTACCCGCCTGACCAGAGTAAGCCCCACAAGGGTGTTTGGGAAGCAGGACAGCTGAAGTCCCACAACCAGAGTGAGGTGGGGAGAAGGCATCAAGAAAAGAAAATCCCCTCTCTGCCAAAGAAGAAAACAGATGCACTTACAGTTAATGGAAATCTGTTCCCCCAAGAACCTTCTCAGTTCTCTGTACTAATTGAAGCCACAGGAAACAAAGATTTATCCTCCTTCTTCTCAATAATTCTCCACATACTTAAAAACGTGATGTTCACCACTTAACGTCCTCTCCTAGGGTTTAAATCCCATGGTTTTATTAGCTACGTTATCAGCTAATTATGGTCGCATTTATTAGCTGTGTGACTTCATGCCTGTTTTTCACCTAAGCTTTGGTTTCCTCACTTACATCTGAGGGAGTGGTAAATTCTAGTAACCCACTCTATACGGTTGTTGTGAGGATCAAACGATAAAATGTGGAATTGCTAGCAGAATTCCAGGTGCCTAGTAAGTACTCAGTAAGGGTTTGTCATTGCCAGTGTCATCACTGATGTCACCGACAAACTTCTCCTGTCCCTTCTACTACTCCTCCTAGGATGTGGTTTCAGATCTCTTTGTCAGCCTGTTCAGTCACTCTGAGCGAGTATCACTCTGTCTGGATCATTTTTAAAGTCTGGAACCCAGCACCAAGCTAAAGATATGGCTGAGGAATAGTGAAGAGAGATTCTGAATAATGCAGCCTAAGACTATGTTAGTGGTTTTGGTGGTCACATCACAACATTAGTCAATTCTTGTTTCTTCTTTCATACGCAACTAAGGCAGATTTCCCCCATCCATAGCGGACTCATTAAATTTCACAGTGTTATATTTGACAAAGGGTTCCTGTCTATCAGATGTGTCTAGATCTGGATTCAGTCATCCAATATAATTCTTCTTCCCAGCTTCCTGTTCCAAATTGTCAGAGACCATAATTAATTTTTGTGCAATGATTTTTGATGTCCAACAATAAAATAATTCCAGAAATTATTCTTTAAATCTCTTTTGTGAACTTCTTCTTAGAGGCAGAATAATACCATTTAATTAGTTAGGGTATCTTCATCTACAAATAACAACAACAAAAAATCCTAACAGACTTAACCAGTAAATGAAATGTATTGGCCCATATAACCTAAAAGTCGAACACTAGGGTGGATTTTAGGTAGAGTGTGATCAGGGCGTTGGCTCCATCCTTCTGCAGTTCTCTCAGTTCTGCCCTTCCTTCAGTTCAGGTGGGATCACTGAAGATGGCAAGATGGCTATGGCATTCCCAGGTCCCTGATCTATTGCCGACATGTTTCAAAGCAAAAGCAACGTCTTCTCTTCCCAATTACTTACAGGAGTCCTACATTTCACTGAATAACCAGAACCAAGCTCTCTAGCCAAGACAATGCCATACACAGACTGACTGAATCACTAGTGCTCATCCACCACTCAGTCCTATAGGCCATGTCTAATTCTGGACCATATACACACAGAAGAAATAAAGTATATTTCTTTTAAAACATTCAAAAACTCATATTTTGCTATTTAGACAGTTTTTCCAATTATAATGATTAAGTCAGAGGTAAGCAAACTTTTTCTTAAAAAGCCAGACAATAGATGTTTTATACTTCACAGGCCGGATGGCAAAATGGAGGCTACCATGTAGGTACTTCTATAACCATTTAAATGTTATGACTTGGGGCACCTGGGTGGCTCAGTCATTAAGTGTCTACCTTCAGATCGGGTCATGATCCCAGGGTCCTGAGATCGAGCCCCGCATGGAGCTTCCTGCTCAGTAGGAAGCCTTCTTGTCCCTCTCCCACTGCCCCTGCTTGTGTCCCCTCTCTCACTGTGTCTCTCTCTGTCAAATAAATAAATAAAATCTTTAAAAATAAATAAATGTAATGACTTAAAAATGTATAAAATCGTTCTTGGCACAAGGGCTGTAAAATGAAACAAGGCAGGTGGCCGGCCAGATGTGGCTTGCCGGCCTGACTTTGTTGACTCCTGCTTTAAAGCAGTAACTATAAAGACATTAAGAAGGATTTGGAATTAAGGAGGGAAAAAAGCAATAAATTTATTTCCATTTGGAAAAAAATTTCATGTATGAAAATGGGAAAGGAAATCTTAAAGGTATATTTAAAATTTTAAAGCACATTTAAATTTTAAATGGGTTCGTTATTGTAAGCATAGGATAAAAAGAAAAATTTAGCAGATTTGAGCCAAACTTTCCCTTTCTCTAAGAAAAAGACACTTCATTTTTAGAATTAGACTCAAGTTGAATAGATTCAAGTCAGGAAGTAAATATTGAGGGCTTTGCAGCCGTACAGTCTCTAGGGCAATTCAGCTCCACTGGTAGGGTGCACACAACCACAGACGAGAGCTGAATGAACATGTCTGTGTTCCAATAAAACTTTATTAACAAAAAAAGGTACTAGGCTGGATTTGGCCCATGGGTTTTAGGCTGCTTACCCCTCCCCCCCTTCATCGCCTCTTAAGATTCTTTGCCTGTGATTTGAGAAGGCCACACCAAGGTGGTGCTGGGGTGGGGGGAAGGGGAGGTCCCTTCATCATGTCTTTGTGGCCTGAAGCACCAGATACATAGTTTCTAGACATATTAAGAACATTGGCATTCTGTCTTAATAACAAGTGTTAAAAAATAGAATTCTACTTAAACAGTTACATATAAGACCAGTGAAATGAAAGAATATGACTTCAAAATAAGGTTCATAAAGTAAAAATTTTAAGTCCTCCAAGGTATCCATAGCATTGGGTTGCAGCCCAAGATTTAAAAATTACATAGTTAAAAATTACACCTATAACCTTAGTATCTTTTTCAGTCCTCATGAGGTGGTTATTCTTCAACTCTACTTGCAGAGACCTGATTCGACACGGCTTTGTAGCTAACCATGTTAGCTTCACTTAGTTAAGCTCCAGTTCCCTTGGCTTCCAGTACAAGCCCATGGGTTCATGCTTCCTTTAACCTTCACAGCCCCACAGCCTCAAGGCACTTGGTGTAAAAAGCCCCGGAACTTCCCACTGCGGCAGCCTTCCTCATGGGGAGAGTGGCTGAGACTGCCCTCTTCCCCAGCGGGTTAGTGTGGACACGGGCCGCACCTCTGCTTTCCTCCCTACCGTCCCAATGGGGCACTCACACACTCCCCATCTTCCACCAGAACACCTGCAAACTCTGCTTCCCAAACAGCTCCTCTGGCCCGGGCTCTCCCCTTCCCCGGCCCTTTACTCCGCTACCAGACTCAGTCTCCCCCTGGAAACTTCCCAGTGGCTCCCTGCAGCCTCCAGCCTCAGGACCCAGGCTCCGGCCACACCAGGCCATCTGCCTTTCTGTCAAACTGCCGCCACCAAGTCAGATCAGATACCCCTCGACCTCTGCAGCTCCTTCAGCAAAGAACACCATGTCCCACCCCTGTTGAAAATCGCCTCGGGAGGCATCCCAAACCCAGGGACCCCAGGAGACCTCCCCTGATCTTCAGGTCAGAATGAGGAGCTCTCCCATCTAAACTCCCAGGGCATGCGCTTTCATTCGCCAGCTTCAGAGTTAATCACAGAACAAGGCTTTCCCAACTTTCCTGTGCATTCATATCACCTGGGCCGTCTTATAAAAACGCAGATTCGATCCCCTAGGTCCAGGATGGGGCCCGAGATTCTGCATTTGTAGCAAGTTCCCACATGATGGGTGTCGCAGCTGTTCTAGAGGCCACCATGCCTAAGCAGCAAGCGGGCTGGGAGGCAGCTGCGGTGAAAGCGCCTCATGGGCGGCATCCATTTCTCGGTCTCCCACTCCCTGAGCCCTCATAGGGCTCTGCTTGCTTCCCAAGAAATGCTTGTTAAATGGAAACGGTCGAACAAGGTGGGATTCTGCAAAACCATTCTGGCCGGTGCTTCTCTTTTCTGAACGGAAAACGGTTTCTCAGCCACATTGCCCTTAATTGTTTCAAATAATAATGACTTCATTATTTTTGAAAAAATGATGTATTTATTAATTTTTAAGGCCAGACAATATAAGAAAGTACAAAGAAGATATTTTTTTAAAAAATCATCCAGGATCCCACCACCCAGAAATAAATACTAATATATGGTAAACATCATTCCAGACATATTTTGCACATATTCAGATGAAAAGAGAAAAGAAAGAATAGAAGAGTGATTTGGAGGGAGGGCAGGTAAAGGACACATATAAACAGAATCATACCATACATGTCACTATAATTTTAAAGTATTAAGTATAAATTTTACTTGAACTTGACAGAGAAACAGAAATTGAGATGAAATTGAAGGAATTGCAGAACTTCAGATGAATGGGTCTTCCCAAGAGATATTAGTTTCTAAAAGATCTCTCTGAAGTTAAGAAAAAAAAAATAATGAAAAACATTAGAATGCTGAAATAATCTTTTTAAAATTTATATTTCAATTTCAGACTGTAGCTACCGACAAATCTATTCCCTCTTATCAAGTGAACTAATTGCACTGCCTCCCAAGTACCAGTCTGGGTTATTTATATTACTATTACATCATTAAGGTTTCTGTTCCATAACCATCATTTTCAGAGTTTTAGTTCACTATGAAAATAAGGTCGATACTCACCATGAATGCCTCCTCATTTCTGAATTTTGACACATCATTGTGATGGCAAAGAGTTTTCTAGCGTCGCCTGGATGGTGGCACAGTCAGGTAAGCATCTGACTTTTGGTTTTGGCTCAGGTCTTGGTCTCAGGGTCAAGAGATGAGCTTCCAGTGGGCTCTACGCTCAGCACAGAGTCTCCTTCTCTGCTCCCCCCGCTCCTCTCTTTCTCTCAAATACATACATACATACATACAATCTTTTTTTTTAAATTTTTTTCTAGAAAGTGCATGTATGATATAGTTCCCAAGTTCAATCACATTTGGAAACATCTATCTGTTGCCTTTTTACTGAGCAACACCATGGCTGGCAATACAATCTTGGATTACTCTTCTTAGGACTTCATAGACCTTACTCCACTGTCCTCTAACCCCGAGAAGTGCTCTAATAAAGCCAGAGGCAGTCTGCCTTTTTCTCCTTTGATGTGACTTGCTTATTCAGCCCGGTTGGCCATAGGATACCTTCTTCCATGTATCCACTCAATCAACAGTTACTAATTGAGGGTGTACCATCCTGGGTAGTGTTCTCCTGCTGAACATGGTTGTGAGTACTTGGTGCGGAGCACTCCGTGTAAGATTTTGTTGATATGTCCACTGAGCTTCAGATTCAAACTGCTATTTCAGAAACTTGTCTCTTCCACTGTCAGTTGGTTCTTGTGAATATCAAATGAGTGAACACATGTAAATTGCTTGGAAGCGTGCGTGGCAGGTGGTTGTTGAAAGTGAGCTAGTACTAGGACGGGCTGGGGGGAAAGGAGGAAGACTACGAGACCACAAGTGCCTCCATGCCTCGTGTATCTATCCCAGTTGCTTTAATCACGTTCACATCTCCGCATTCATTTCTTTTTTGTCGGATTGCTTCCAGCCTGTACACCACGTCTCATTGCATTTTCAACTGTTTTTATTCTCACTTTATTTCTAATACGACTTTCCTCTCCATGTTTATACATTTTTCTTTCACTTCTTGAGAACTGCAAACATATTTTTCATCTCTTTAGGGGGCTTAGAATCTCAAATTTGAATTCTTATAACCCAAAGAAGAGCTCCTTTTTCCTTTTTCTTAAAAAAATTTTTTGACACTATGGAAAATTGTTTTAATTCTGTTTTAGAGGGCAATTCCTTTTGTGATCCATTTTCTTCATCTGTCTTTTGTTATGTGTTTTATTTATCTGTGTTCGAGTTCTATTTTAACTCTTGTCCTATTTATTTATCTTTAAAACTGAGCCATTTATTTGCTGAAGAATAAATAGGAGCCACAGAGGGGGAGAATCAGGTGTTCTACAGCTTCAACTTGAGTCAGCTTCCTTGAACATCCATTCACCAAGTCTGTCATTTTTCTTGACCTGAAGCATGTGGCCACTGGGTCTGTGTGTGGCGTACTACTGTAACTCACAGTAAAACCCTGTGAAAAACCCTGTTCCATGATAGGCTCCTAGAGTTCTAACCTACCAAACTCCCTCCCCTGCCAACACACGCACGCAGGCACGCACGCAGGCACCAGCTGGCCTCCAGGAAATGAGGAGATCATGACTCTCGGCTCCATCCCCTGCCCTTTCACCATCTAGATCCTGAATGAGGTCTGTCTTAACAGGTGCATCTCCACATTTTCCATGGCTGGCCCACACTCTCAAGTCTCTTTTCTTGAATTAAAGACTACTGGCATCCACCTGTCTGAACAGAGAGACTCACTCTTAGTGAAATCTGTCTCTTGCTCTAGATCTGAGGAGGTCAGTGTCTGCTCTCAAATGACCCCTTGTTTTCTTCTATACTTCGTAGAGTCCAGCAGGTTAACAAGACACCTGCTTGCATTATTTCAAGTGACAAAAACCTAATCTGAAATACTACATGCTGTCCCTGTCAAAATAAGGAAAGGAAGGAAAGAAGAAGGAGAAAGAAAGAAAGAAAAAAAGAACAAGGAACATACTGGTTCACAAAACAGAGCAGTCTGTGATGTGGACATGGTGGCCTCAGGTACTGCTGAATCTAGGGCTATCTATGGATTGTCCTTGAACTTGGTCACTATCTCCATTTCTTTAGCTCTGTTTATACATCACATCCCCCCTCAAAATCACCCTTTACAAGGCAATGAAATGGCCACTGTTGGCTTTAAGACCACATCATCTTTACAGCTTATGAACTTGAAAGAGCACTTTCCTCAAAGGCTTTGGCAAAAGGCCCAGAGAGGAATTCAGCTGGCCTGTTTTGGATCATGTGCCCACCTCTGAACCAACTGCTGTGGTTGGTGGATTGGAGAACTCGGAAGGCCAGTATGGGGCCACATAATTACCCGGGGCCCCCAAGGAAGGTGGGCAGGGAAGATAAGATCAGCCCTTCTCTAAACCTGGAGTGAGCATGATGCAAGACAGCTTGCTCTCCAAAGGCAAGAATGCCGGGTAGGCAAAAAAAAAAAAAAAATCAAGCCCACGCTGCAGTATAAAGTTCCCTCCATGTTTTGCCATTTTGGATGGAACAGGTTTTCTGCTTCATTGATGGCATTTATTTTTGTGTTTTTCATTCTTTGCTGCCTGTGTTCAGTTTCTGCAGAATGCCTTTGCTTTATCACCTTTTACCAGAAGCCCCCTTTTCTCCTTTTTGATTCCAAAAATACTATTGGCCCTTGACAGTTTACAGATAAGGCCTTATTAATCATCCCACAACCCTTGGCGAAGCCTGGGGGGAGATGGGAGTGAAGGTGCCCAGTTATTTCCATTTTACAGATTAGAAAACTGAGCCCCTGAAAGTGGTAAGGGACTTGCCAAAGAGCATACAGGTAAGTCAAGTGGCTGAGAGTGAACCAAGCCTAAATCCAAGGATCGTGGTTTCCAGCAAGGAGTTCTTGGACTATCGCTTCTCGGCCTTTTGGCTAAGATCAAGTGAAGAGTTCTTGGGCTTTTCTCCTGAAGATCACATTTCCAAACCACAATAGTTTGAACCGTTTTTACATTGAAAGCCTTAGAAGGTTTTTAAGCAGGAATACCAAGGGGTTCATCAGATTGAACCACTGCATGGATGCATGGATGAATGGCTAGGTGGATAGACATATATACACATTCATATTCTAATGGAAGCTTTATTATTTTCAATCCACATGGCAATATAAAGTAAGAGAAAATGGAGTGTCCCTAAGGGGCAAGCTGGCCAAAGCTTAGATGGGCCCTTAACCGGACGCAGAGAGAGTGTCGGAGTTGTAAGACGGTTTGAAGATGACAGTTGGGTAAGTTCTTCAGAGTATATCCTCTTTGGGAAAGTTACATAGGCCTCCAAGATCTCTTTTATGATGCTAGCTTGCTTAGCAAATCCTTTTTCTATCACGACCAGCATAAAGTGAAACTCCAGTCCATCCTGGGTCTGAGCTATCCATACTCTAAATTAAGAGGGTACAAATCAAAGCTACTTCGCTGGAATAGACCGCTCCCTTCTCTACCCAGCCCAGAAGCAGGCAGCATGAAGGTGGTCACTTCCTCCACATTAAGCAAGTGGGTAAGGACCCTGCACGAGGGGGGCGGGGCGCTGGTCCTCACTTCCTCTTTCCCCTTTCCAAGACCCGCTTGGGCTCCTCCTCCAGCCAGTGTCCTCTCAAACCTCCTCCTTTTCTAGTTCCTGCATTCCCTACCCACCCCCCCACAGCAGGGCTCACTGACAAGAGTCGTCATTTACCACATTAGGGTTTAAAGACGGAAAAATGTTAATTGAGTAAGACTTTGGCATCAAAACTGGGACTACTCCACTGCATAGCAAAGATCATTTCTTGGAATTCTTCACTTAAATGTTTACGAGAAACAATTATCAAGTGTCCCGGATTGATTCACAAATGTAATTAATGACAGAATTGCTAATAGTTTCCATTTTCTGGTTTGTTTTAATCCTACTGTATAAACTGTTTTTTTGGCACCCCGTCAACCAAACTCCATCCGTGATTCAAGGAGGTAAAGACTCATAAAGCAGACATGTAATTGGAAGTTAAACTCGCCAGGGTGCCTTGCAAACTCGACTCAGACACAGTCATTACACGACGCAAAAGCCATCCTCACCGAACAGAAGGAAAACAATTAGGGCCGCCGATGTCTCATAATTTGGGACAGTCAGGAAGAAGGGCTTCCAGTCCCTAACTGATTTCTCCTTTGCTGTTGGTGGGGTAAAATATGCAACTGAAAATGCCCTCCCCGATCCCAGCAGAGGAAGACAGAATGACCTCTGGCTTGCCAGATTATTCTGCAACAGCTGAAGGTTTGCAAGACAAAAATAAAATAAAACAAAATAAAACGGCTCTTGTCTGGTTTTTTCCTAGTCCACTTTAATTACTGTAAGGATGGGTGCAGCAAGATAAATGTTTCCTTTTCACTTCAGCGCTGAAGAAACTCAAGCTCTCCCGTGGTCTTTTATGTTTAAGCTCTGAGGCCTGCAGCCCATTCTTAGTCACCCACTGGAAAAGATCGGTTGCAATGGCCAGTCTGATGTTTTGTGCTCAGCTCCCAAAGTCCCAATTTGAAGTCATTCTCTTCCACTTAAGGAGTTATTTCATTTTTCCTTTAATTTAAAAAATGTTCTGAATGCAAAGCACCATGACCAGGACAACTAGGTTGTCTGATATGAATTCCGTGTGTGTGACACTCTTCGGGCTGCGTCTGCAGACAAGGTCAGTTCAGCTAAGCTAACCAGCTGCCAAGCAGCCGGTTCCGGGAAAAGTTTTAAGCACACGGTGTGTGTACGAGCCAAAGTCAGACCCAAAATCTAAAGTGAGGGCAACAAGTCCTCGGTCTTAAAATGGCTCATGGAATTTAATCTTGTTAGGCAAAGCTAAACCGGGCAGTTGTCCACAATGACCCAATGGAAAGTCCTAGAAAAATAACTTTAACTGAATGACCCGGGCCAGTCCAAGACCTTCTGCATATCTTAGCATCGTTATTGGCCTGGGGCTAGGGAACAGAGGCTGCTCTCTCTACTCCCATCCTCCACCCCAGTTCCCCTTCATTCGAGAGACTTCTTTAGGAAAACACAGGGAGGGGGTGGGGGGAGGCGAGAGAGGGGACGGGAGAATTCACATGGTCCGTACAGTGAACATTTCTCCACAAATCTTACTATGGTAAGAAAATTGTTCCTCAATTTTCTAGGGGAAGCCCTAGAAAGCCCTGTCTAGGAACATGGTATGAAATAAAGTAATTCCCAATAATTAATTTTGTGAGGGATTAGGAGAGGGATATCACAGACAAGAGAAAGGTACGGGATTCTCCTGTTTTAACTATTTACCTGTTTGCAAAATAAGTATTTGAATCCAAGTTTCTACATGGGAAAAAGAAAAGTGTCTACTCTTTGGTGGAATTAACAGCATGAACTAATCCAAGGGAGGGAACGTGAGATTCCAGGCCAGCCAGGAATCCCAAATAACCCACAAACAGAACAATCACTCATCACTCGAGGGCTGGCCGAACAGCCTAACTAAAGCAAAGACTACTCTGACAGGCCCATCAACGCAGCGTTCGGCGGGTATGAATAAATGTTTTCCTGAGGAGTAAATAGGGAATGATGTAAAACCAACTCCATTTAGCCATGAGAAAAAAAAATCTTTCCTATTCATGCGTCATTAACTTAAAAATGTGTTTGTATAAGAGGGAAATGCAAATCAATCATCTACATAAGATTAGGAAACAAACTAGTATATGACACAGTTTATCCTAAACAGAAAACTAAATCAAAAGAATACTGACCCTCCACTTCTGAGATGAGATGGCAAGGTGGTTGTCCCTTTGAACATTTCTTGCTTCTTGATTTCACTGAAGCCTCCATCATAAGTTAGCTGAAGTGGGTGACTCTTTAAGCGGCCAACAGCTCTTGATTCTGTTAAATAAATCCCGTTTATTTTCACCATAGGGTCCCCCATCACAACTGTTTCCTCGGGTTCCACCGTCGTCTTTGCTGTAGAATCAAGGAGATGTTTGGTCAAAGTGTTTCTGATTTTTGGAATCATTCTTTCAATATTTTTTTCAATCTAAGAATTTATACAATTTAAAATTTTTTATATTACTTATAATCTAGTCTGGAATTGTGTTGCCAAAATCTACAAGATCTTCCCACTACTTCAGGCTTGGCAGCATCGATTCATTAAAATGAATGAGATCTTCTCTCTGCTCTCTCAGAGTCTACCAGAGGACATGAACTTGAATGGAGGTTTATGACTAACCCAGTCCACAGAAATACTTCTGCGTCCCAGAACAATGACTCCTTTTCCTGAATTTGATCATGTTAACAACTTTTTTTCATTCAAAACATACTGAGCGCTATGTCTTCTGGTGACTCAGTCGGTTAAGTGTCTGATGCTTGCTTTCGGCTCAGGTCATGGGTCCCTGGCTCAAGCCCCACATCGGGGGTTCCATGCTGGATGTAGAGCCTGCTTGGGATTGTCTCTCTCTCTCCCTCCCTCCACCTCTCTAAAATAAATAAATAAAATCTTAAAAAAAAAAAAAAGTACTGCGTAACTAGACACTGGTCTAGACACTTGGGAGGTATCACTGATGAAACAAAGATCCCTGGCTTTGTAGGCTTATATCCTAATAGGCATAAACAGATAATTAATAATATACCATAATAAATGAGGTCCAAGATATAATATAATAAGTACTATGGAAATAAAGCAAAAGTAGAAAAATGGAGAAAATTAAAGAGGGTTGGGGATGGGGGTAGACAGCAGTTTTGAAGAGGGTGGACATGGTAAGCAATGGAGGTGAGGCATCTAGCTCCTGGTTGACAAGGGACAGAATTCCCTGCAGAGAGAAGGCCACTCTTAAGGCAGGAGTGCGCCTGGCATGCTCAAGACGCAACAGGAGCGGAGTATGTGAGGGAGAAGAGGAAGAGAGCTGATCAGAGGGACAGCACCCAGATCGGGGAGGACCTAGACACCACTGCCAGGTGGTAGGAAGAGGAAGGCATTGGCTTCTAAGTCTTTCTAAAGAGGACGAAGAGGATAATAGTTGCAAACGGAAGTCCAGTCTCTAAGCTAAACAACTAGTGTGTATATGACTGCAGATTCTTAGACCTATGATACAATACTCTTTCTTTATCAGCCATTGGCCATTAGGAATAGCTCATTTGTGATGCTGCTAGCACACTTGAGTCTCTGATAAAATGTTTTTTTCGGGGATGCCTGGGTGGCACAGTCAGTTATGCATCTGCCTTCAGCTCAGGTCATGATCCTGGGGTCCTGGGATGGAGACCCACCTCGGGCTCCCTGCTCAGCAGAGAGCCTGCTTCTCCTTCTGCCACTGTCCCTCCCTCTGCTTGTTCTCTCTCTCTCTCTCTCCCTCTCAAATGAATAAATAAAATATTTTTAAAAAATTTTTTTCCAAAGGGGAATGTAGGGATGAGGTTCATATAGAAAATACTGCTTTGCAAGCTTCTCCAGAGCAACTCAAAGTTTCCTTTTTTGCACTTGAACAAACCAATAAAAACCAACAAAACCACTTAGTCCACTCCGACTAAGCTCCCTGCTTTCAAAACAATGAGTTTTAAAGCTGAAAGGAACCTTCAAGATCGACTAGTCTAAACTTAATTTTTCAGATGAGAAAACTGAAAACCTGAGTGTTAACGTGACCAGTCTAAGTTCACAGAGCAAGTTCAGGGTGGGCCGGGACTGTACAGCTTGAAGAGTGTGGGCTTTGCATTCCATCAGATTTAGGGTCAAGTTCTGGCTGAGTGAAGCGGGCAGGTCACTCAACTTTTCTCTCACCTTCCTCAGTGGTTCCCACCTCTTAGGGATGTGCTAAGAATGAACTGATATGGTCTAGTAAAGTGATTTATTACAAACATAGAAGTTATTGTCAGTATTACTAAGGAAACCCAAGAATCCCAACTTCTGGTCCAGGGCTCTCTCCGTAGCACCACACTGCCTTAAATACCTTCACTACTGAATTACAAAGCCCAGATTTTGTCTTAAGTAATGCAGTTTTAGCCTATTCCTACATTTTAGCATTGGTTTCCTTCATTCGTCTACTCCATGAATAGTTATTAGGTACTCGCTGCCCTGTGTTGGGTGCTGTTCTAGGGGCTAGCGGTCTAACAGTGGGGGAGAAGCAGGGAATCCCAGCCATGCAGAGCTGCTGCTGAAGGGGGTAAGTGTACCCATACTCAGAGGCGGAGTTGCTGCTGCCCCTCTGACTTCACAGTCTACTGGAGGGAGTTTGTCAGTTATTACTGCAGTGAGGAGCTGCCCTGGGCTCCCTCTGACTCTCCTGATGGAGGTCCACAATAAAACTGAGCATGAGTACCAATGCCCTTTGTGTTCCTGGTAAACATCCATAGCACGCTGTACTAATTTTGTAATGGATCATGGGTTAAACTTCAAAAGTCTACAACAAGCAGTGTTACCACGCGAAAACAGTTCCATTTCACAGATACTGCTTTGGCACCGACCATATACCAGTCCCCGTTTTAGGTTCTCAGGCTACCAGTAAAAGAAATCCTCTTTTCCTATTGAAGTTGCTGAGTCTAATAGCGGAGACAGAGAGGCAGAAGTGTTAAAAGAGAGAAATGTCGTACAGTGTGGCCCAGGGCCAGGTAAGGGCAGTAGAGAGAACAAGAGAGTCCCGAAGGGTTGGGAACTGGTCAGGGAAGGATTCATAGAGGAGTCAGAGCCTGAGAAGTATTCTGAAGGATTAACAGGAGGCCAAAAGGAGTTCTGAGAAAAAGGAACAAAAGTCTGGAGTCAGAACTAGCTTTGTGTGTATATAAGCTGTACAGTCAAGCTGGGTCCCTTACTTAGAAGGGCCCTGCATTTGGTTGAATGCTTGAGAAGTCCCTACTCCTGCAGAGGAGTAGGGACTTCATCCCCTCCACCAGGAGTCAGCAAACCATCCACTGAATCTAGCCTGTCCCTTGTTTTTGTATAGCCTGCGAGTTAAGAATGGTTTTTACATATTTCAATGGCTGGGAAGAACTCAAAGGAGAACACTATTCTAAAACATGTGAAACTGAGAAGAACTTCAAGTTTTGGGGCCTATCAATCAGTCTATCTTGCTTTCCCACTACAACAGAGTTGTAGGATAGTTGAATAGGTTGAACAGAGACTATATGGCCCATTTGGTCTAAAATATTTACTCTCTGGCTCTTCACAGAAAAAGTTTGCCAGCTCTTCTGCTAGGTCAGTATTTCCCAAACTGCATTCTTCAAAACACAGATTCCCCAGTCAAGTACATTTGTAAAACGCTAGGTTTGAAGGGTATCATGGTTCTTTCCACAGTTTGGCGACTATGGCCATTGCTGCTATGAACATTGGGGTACAGATGGCCCTTCTTTTCACTACATCTGTATCTTGAGGGCAAATACCCAGTAGTGCAATTGCAGAGTCATAGGGAAGCTCTATTTTTAACTTTTTGAGGAATCTCCCACTGTTTTCCAAAGTGGCTGTACCAACTTGCATTCCCACCAACAGTGTAAGAGGGTTCCCCTTTCTCCACATCCTCTCCAACACTTGTTGTTTACTGTCTTGTTCATTTTGGCCACTCTAACAGGTGTAAGGTGGTATCTCAATGTGGTTTTGATTTGAATCTCCCTGATGGCTAATGATGATGAACATTTTTTCATGTGTCTATTAGCCATCTGTATGTCTTCTTTGGAGAAGTCTCTTTTCATGTCTTCTGACCGTATTTTGATGTGAATATCTATTTTTTGTGTGTTGAGTTTGAATTCTTTCTAGATCTTGGATATCAGCCTTTTGTCTGTAGTGTCATTTGTGAATATCTTCTCCCATTCCGTGGGTTGCCTCTTTGTTTTGTTGACTATTCTTTTTGCTGTGCAGAAGGTTTTGATCTTGATGAAGTCCCAAAAGTTCATTTTTGCTTTTGTTTCCTTTGCCTTTGGAGACACGTCTTGAAAAAAGTTGCTGTGGCCGATGTTGAAGAGATTACTGCTTATGTTCTCCTCTAGGACTTTGACAGATTCCTGCCTCACGTTGAGGTCTTTTATCCATTTCGAGTTTCTCTTTGTGTATGGTGTAAGAGAATGGTCGAGTTTCATTCTTCTATATATAGCTGTCCAATTTTCTCAGCACCATTTATTAAAAAGACTGTCTTTTTTCCTGGATAAAGAAGATATGGTCCATATATACAATGGAATGGTATGCCTCCATCAGAAAGGATGAATACCCGACTTTTGTATCCATATGGATGGGACTGGAGGAGATTATGCTGAGTGAAATAAGTCAAGCAGAGAGAGTCAATTATCATATGGCTTCACTTACTTGTGGAGCGTAAGGAATAACATGAAGGACATTAGGAGAAGGAAAGGAAAAGTGAATTGGAGGAAATCAGAGGGGGAGACGAACCAGGAGAGACTATGGATCTCAGAAACAAATGAGGGTTTTCAAGGGGAGGGAAGTGGGGGGTTGGGTAAGCCTGGTGGTGGGTATTAAGGAGGGCACGTATTGCGTGGAGCCCTGGGTGTGGTGCATAAACAATGAATCTTGGAACACTGAAAAAATAAAATTAAACTTAAAAAAATACTGACCGCATTGCCCACCATTGCATACCCTTAGCCACTGCATAGTAAATATTTACATGGAAATAAATAAATGAACAAATGAATAATGAATGAATGAATAAATAAAATGCTGGGTTGAATTAACATGAAATGGGCATCTTTACCGACCCTCAGCTAGGCCCATGTGCTCTGGGGCTCTCCAGGAGAGGGAGGAAGCAGGCAGACCGGTCTGAGCACTGGACCCCTCATCCAAGGGAAAGCTGGGACTCAGTTCGGCAAACACTCCTTCAGACACAGGGAGCCTTCCAGAGGGTTTTCAGCAAGAGGATGATGCAATCTGATTTTTATTTGCCTCCTGCCCCCTTGTCCCATATGGCGCACAATAATCGTTTTTCACGGTCCACTGGGATGAAGGGATGAGGTTGCTGCTCACAGCCGTGTGCGGTTGGCAGCTTGGTTTCTCCAGGCTCTTCTGGCTGCTCCAAGGGAGCGCGGTCCTCGGTGAGCGGAGGGCGGAGCAAGACCGGGACGCCAGGAGACCAGGCACGGTGAGGGGGGCTGACAGCAGGGCGGCAATGGTGGCAAAAGCACGTGCAGAGCCAGGAGACGCTTCGGAAGCCCATTTCGGGAGCCTGTCGAGGGCCTGGCGAAGGCCAAGAGGACCCGGATGGTGAGAAGGCGGAGACGGCCCTGTGGCCTCTGTCCAGCTCGAGCAACTGGGCGGCGTTAGTCACACTGCCACCTCCAGCCAAGAGGCCCACCTGAGCACACAGCAATTCACTGCAGGTCCTGTGAAGACGGCCACACGCGTCCCTTCCCTTTTCATTTTCTTCGGTCAGAAATTCCCAACCTGCCACCACACCCCTCTCCCTGCCTGTGCCCGAGTCCGCTACAAATGACTTCAGGCGAAAGGCAGGCACACACCCTCTGTCTCCCTGCTCGGCTGCCTTGAGAGCCTCAGTCCCCCACCGAAAGGCATCTTCGCTAGACAGCAGAGACTCCAGTACCAAGCCCAGGAGGCCCCTGCACGAATGACAATGGTGCTGAGGCTGGAGTCTTAGTATATATATACTAAGACTCCAGCCTCAGCACCATTATATATATATATATATATATATATATATATATATATATATATATATATATATATAAAAAATATATAATATATATTTATATTTAATATATATTAAATATTAATATATATATATATATATATTAAGATTTTATTTATTTATTTGACACACTGAGATCACAAGCAGGCAGAGAGGCAGACAGAGAGAGGAGGAAGCAGGCTCCCTGCTGAGCAGAGAGCCCGATGCGGGGCTCGATCCCAGGACCCCGGGATCATGACCTGAGCCGAAGGCAGAGGCTTAACCCACTGAGCCACCCAGGCACCCTGAGTATATTGTTTTAATGGGGCAATGTGTGCTTTTAAAATGACAATGACTTTTTACTGTCATTGTCTCATGAGTGCTGACCCCGACTTCGGCCTGGACCTCGGGGATGAGGCGCCCTGGACCCCTGCGAACAGGGCAACAAGAATGGCAACAAAGACATGCTTCTGGCCCTTCGGGGAGCGTGAGGACAGTCTCAGGGCTGGGAAATGGCAGCCACAGTGGGTGTGCAGACAACAGCCAGGGAGTGGGCGCCGCAGGGCGCTCACCTGAGAGCTACCAAGAGTTAAATGCACAAAACGCCTCGGCGGCATCCAGGCTCCGAAGCAAAACATCTAGTGAGCGACACTACCCTCACACCAGCTCTGCCAGCCCGTTTCTAAGGGGTTCCTAGCGAGGTCTGACCTCACTCCCAACCCCGGGCTCCACATCCTGTGCCCCTCATAATGGCAAGGACTTTGGTCCTGTAATCCCCACTCCTCTCTGATGTCATCGGTCTGACGGGGTCCCCAGGGAGGGCCCATTTGAAAAGCTCCTCAGGGGATTCTAAGTGCAGCTAGAGCTGAGAAACTGAAGTCAGAGGAGGTCTGTCCCTTCCTTAAACCCTGCGCTGGCTTTTCAGGGCAAGCAGCACAGAGTGTGGGCCATTTGCCCCTGCCTGGCCCTTTGGGGCGGTGGCTCCCTCCATGTCCCCAGGGTAAACCATCTTCCAGCCATAATGGCCTTCGGGTCCTCCACCACCTGAGTGACCCTCCTCCTGTCTCTGAGCCTCCAGGTCCCTCAGCCTGGGCTCGTTGTCCTCAGCTTTCACCATGGCCGCCTTCTTCTCACCGGTCACATTTCAACTCAGGGCCACCTCCTCAAGGACACATTCTAGTGCCACCTGATCTCACACACAGTACTCCTGCCGTGGACATTCTCCAGCCCATTATCTCACTTATCTTCTTCACCGTCCTTATCAGGACCCCAATTATCTTATTTCCTTGTTTTCCTACTTACTGTTTACAAACCTCACAAGCTGTTTGAGAGCAGGACCCTGTGGGCCGAGGGTGCCGTCTGGCACTTAGAAGGGGCTCAGTTAACATCTGATTGCCTGACAGGAAAGAAACACACTGGGACACCTGGGGTAAAGCAAGTTGCCTGATCACATATCCTGCGACAGCACCGTAACGGCCGGATCTGCACACGCTGTCTTGCCTCTTTGTCTCTTCCTTCCTTCTTGATTCTACCTCCTCCATGATGTCAGGGTTCACGAGGGATCAGAGGGGTCAGGAAAGGAGGAAAGCGGGCTGGGGAGACATGGGGAGCCGCGGCTTGTACCCTGGGCTAACGGGGGTGGGTGCTCCCCGGAACGGGGGCCCGTGTTGCCAGGTCTTCCAGTTTCCCAGAAGAGGTTGTAAATCTGGATTCTTCCATGAGGTCTTCTACATTTAAACGTCAGTGACTAATTAAAGGAAAACGCTTTTATGTCAAGCAAGTAGGATCCTTGGGCAGTGACTTGGAACTTTTGGGATCCCTCTTCAGATAATCTCCTCTCTACATCTGTAAACCTAGCCTTCTTCCTCAAGCCTTATTGAGTGAAGGAGGGCAGGGGTGGTCAGCCCCTGGTAAAGCGGTTTTCCAACGTTATGACTACATAGAATAATAATAAATTCACAATATAGTTGAATATAAATACGTAACAAATTTGTAATGCGACCTGAGTACGCATGTACAGGACTACAGTAGGTCTCCTTGAAGCAATATTTACCTTATTGTCTGCGATTTGCCCTGATGTTCTCCATTCTATTCTACTTCATTTTTTTTTAAATGCTGGTGATCCACTAAATTGATTGCCATCTCACTAATGGGTCATTTCCTGCAGAATTTGAAAAACTCTTAGTATACTCTGGCAGGGGTGATTCCAAAGGTTGGGGCACACCTTAGAACTTGAGGTTTGTAGCTTCTCTGTTTCCAGGTTTAGAAATCCACTAGCCATTCTGTGGAAAAGAACTGGGAAGGCCCCATCCAACTTTAGCTTCATCGTCACATGGGATTGGAAAAGTATTTTCAAAGACCTCAGCTCAGTGCACATCGTATGAATCTTAAATGTGCCTAATGAAATTAACAACTGTTTGAACTCTGATTTAAAAATCCTTTATTTCCAACTCAGGTGAACCTCCTCGTTATTAAACACTTACCCTAATATTCTTTTCCTACCAAGTAACTTTTTAAAACAAAACAAAACTGGCCATTTAGGTATTCTTCTTAAATGCCCGGAAAAATATATGAACCCTGTTTCTTAACCAGGTTATAACAATAACCTGGTGAATAACAATATTGGTGAATAACCTGGTGAATAACAATATTCTCTAAGGGTTCATTAATGTAAAAATCCTGTAGGGTTTGAAAAAAAAAATCATGTAAAAATAGCTTTTGTGTGCCCATTCAAAAAAACATGCCCGCCCCCCAGATTTCAAAGGAAGTGACCCAGCCTTACACTCAGCAGGAGGCAGGGTCCTGTCAGGCAGCAGGGCCCCCTGGGAGGCTGCCCTGAATAAGCGAGCCCGGGCACTGCTTAGTCTTCTGATCTTCGCTGGGTCCACTGGGGGCTTGGGAAAGGCAAGGCAAGGATCCTCCTCCGTGGTGGGAGATGCCGGAGCTTTCGGTTTCTGGAAAGAGATTTTTCAAATGATTGGCAAGCATTTCCTTGTCTCAAAGAAGACTCACCCCCCTCACCCCCCCCACCCCCGGCGCTGGTGTTGATACTTCTGGATGAGCACAGGGCTCACTGCTTTGCTTGGCCTCGTTCTGGCCACCCAATTCTATACCTCCCTGGCCCATTTGACTTAATGTGACATGTGGTATACATATATACATACACACACACACACACACACACACACACACACATATATCACATTATGTATATGTTATATATAGTTTTTGTCATATTTGTATTTAATATAGTATATATAGTTTTTGTCAAATATAAAAACATTATTTTAAATACTCTATTACCATGCTTAGCATGTTTGAAAAAACAACTTACTCATGCTCGGAAACAGATATCTGTATGAGACTGTAACATTTGATACAATATGATCAAAATGGTTTGTAAATGTTTGTGTTCTTGCCAGCTCAGAAAGCAGTTACTGAGCACCTATGTACACCAAGTACTATCGTTACATATTTTGGACTCCGCAAAAGTACTTTTTCAAGAATATAAAAATTCTTGAATAATTTAGATTATAAAGTCTAAAACATAAGAACAAGAAGCCGGGTTGCCTGGGTGGCTCAGTTGGTTGAACAACTGCCTTCGGCTCAGGTCATGATCCCAGACTTCCAGGATCGAGTCCCACATCAGGCTCCCAGCTCCTTGGGGAGTCTGCTCCCCGCTATGACCTTCTCTCTCATGCTCTCTCTCACTCATTCTCCCTCAAATAAATAAATAAAATCTTAATAATAAAAAAAAAGAACAAGAAGCTGTTTTGGACTTACAATACAAAAATGTTTTATTTTGGGGGCGCCTGGGTGGCTCAGTTGGTTAGGGGTCTGACTTCAGCTCAGGTCTTGATCCCAGGGTCCTGGGATCGAGCCCCGTGTGGAGCCCTGTGTGAAGCCCTATGTTCTACTCCGTGCCCAATCTGCCTGTCTCTCTCCCACTCTCTCTGCCCCTTCCCCCACTCATGTGCACGTGCTCTCTCTCACTCTCTCAAATGAATAAATAAAATCTTTAAAAAATGTTTTGGGGCACCTGGGTGGCTTAGTTGGTTGAGTGTCTGCCTTCAGCTCAGGTCATGATCCCAGGGTCCTGGGATCAAGTCCCACGTCGGGCTCCCTACTCAGCAGGGAATCTGCTTCTCCCTCTCCCTCTCCGTGTGCCCCTCAACCCTGTTCGTGCTCTCTTTCTCTCTCTCAAATAAATAAAACCTTTTTTAAAACGTTTTATTTTCCACATCTCAAGAATTCCAGGCTGATACCCTTAGAAAAGGAACATTACTGGCAAATATTCCAATTCCTTAAAGACTTTAAAAAATACGAGCACCAAAACACTGGGCATTTTGCCACCAGAGCATCTAGTAGTCTCACTTCCAGATGGCGGTAGCCTCTAACCCAGGGCCAGAACCTCACAGGGACCTAAACTCCCACTTTGGGGGTTGCTTAGTGATCCACCCTTCTTCCCTCCAACTTTAACATGATTATCTGTTTATGAAAGAGTAATGTTATGGCAGTAGGTGCTTTTAGCTCTCTAGCCCAAAACAATCGACTTGAAGTTCCTAAAGTCACTAATGTAATATATGAACAGAGTGACTGTCATTCTAATAGGTAAATCAGTGCACTTTTTAGAAATCTGATTGAAACTGAAGCCAGATGCTCTGGAAAAATGGGTGAGGTTATGTATTGTATATGACACTCCATTTCAAACACTCATTTTCTCATATACATTAATAGAACTTAGAACATATTAGAGTTCTCCTTCCAAGAAGTTGTTTACTTCAATAATGATAATAGTTTTCAAAATATTTTTTGTATCCTCTTGTTCATTTACATCCAGAATCAATCCATCAACCAGGCAGGAAAAAAATTAGCTTCATGACTTTAGAGACACATTTTTTTTCTAAACACAGAAAAAGGGAAAATAAAATAATCAGTCTAATACAAGGAAAGAGTAAATCACCCTGAGATCAAACCACACTGAAGTATAATCCATTATCTAGTTATGTGAATGTGGCCAGGCCATTTACTTCTCTGAACTTGCCCTGCTCTCAAGTGGAGATCAGCACTGTCTAGCAGGGACATTGACATACCAACAACTTCAGTTACGGAGGCTGGAGAAAGGCTAGCTCCCCTGAACACTATATTTACCAGATTTTCTTCCAAGCTTCAAAAGCCAAGCCCCTTAAAGGCGCCTGGGTGGCTCAGTCAGTTGAACCTCTGTCTTCAGCTCAGGTTATGTTCCCAGGGCTCTGGGATGGAGTCCTGCATCTGGCTCCTTGCTCAGCAGGGAGGCTGCTTCCCTCTCTCCCTCTACCCCTTCATGCCCTGCCCCACCCCGCCACTCGTGCTTCCTCTCTCTCAAATAAATAAATAAAATCTCGAAAAAGGGAAGGAAAAAAAAAAAAAAAAGCCAAGACCCTAGCCTTTGACACAACCTTGCTGTGGAAAAGATTTTGAATTCAGAGGGGTCCCTTCTAAGAGAGACAACACTCACTTGTCTACATAAACTATGCTATATTTACTTAATAGTCCCTTTACTTTTAGTCTCCCTAACTTGTTACAAAATATTCAAAAGAATGTGATTTAGCCCATGAAGCTAATAGCAACAAAAATGTTAAGAGTATAAACGGGAAAATAAGTGCTTTAGTTATAGTTATGAAAGATGGAATATATATGGATAATGTCAGTATTAAATGTAGATGTGAGATTTTCTTATCTCAGAAAGCCTGTACTCTGCAGGTACATTGAATCTTTAAACAAAGATTGAAAAGTCTGCCAAATAATAATAATGTGAATAAAGTAAATGGTTTCTTTTACAGATGCCTTGTTATAAATGTTTTGGGTACAAAGTAAAAGGTCTTATATAAAGGGAACATGTGCAAAGCTAATTTTTACCCAAAAGAAAATAACTCCGTTATCTCTGGATGGCAAGATAAAACCCCTTAACTGCTTCTTGATAAAAGACATTATTTTCCTAGTGCAAAATCCGTCACTGTTTGTAGAATGAAAAATTAGTCCCATGTGACTCCTGTCCTCAATGAAAATTATTTATTCCATTTAAACGTGTATCTCACTTGACTACATCAAGTATAAAGTAATACATGTAAGCATTTTTAGTTCTTTGAGGGAAAACTACTAAACAGGCCATCAGTTTCCATCCTGCCAGCTTCTACAACACATCCTTCCCCTTTTGTGGAGCAAATTGGCTTTTATGGAGCAAAACAGTAAAAACTGTTTCATTAGAAGATTCACTTCAGGGGTGCCTGGGTGGCTCAGTGGGTTAAAGCCTCTGCCTTTGGCTCAGGTCATGCATGATCTCAGGGTCCTGGGATCGAGCCTCGCATCAGGATCTCTGCTCAGCAGGGAGCCTGCTTCCTCCTCTCTCTCTCTCTGCCTGCCTCTCTGCCTATTTGTGATCTCTGTCTGTCAAATAAATAAATAAAATCTTAAAAAAAAAGAAGATTCACTTCATTTTCGAACTCAGAGAACTTTGCGAGGAAGTTGAAATTTTCCCTTGAGGACCTCACCTCCCTGGTTTTGTGTACCATGACACTCCAGTGACTCAAGTATAATCAAGGACACTGGGAAAGTCAGATGGTAGGATTTGCTCCTGCTGATAAAATGTCTGTTGAAGAATGAGACTGTTCTCATAGAACAACCCAATCAAATGAGACAAAATTCCTAGAACATTTTAAAGAATCTGCCTGGCCTTGACTCTCACCCAAGCATGGCAGGCCTTGACCAGTTTTGGACATGGCCCCTCTGGATCACCAGACGGAAAGGCAGGGTCCTCCCTACTCTACAGGAAGGGGGGTCTGCCACATCCCACCTCAGAAAGTTGCTAGGATTTGATTTGTAGAGCAACAGAACACACACACACACACACACACACACACTAAAAGACCTCTTGGAAGTTAGAAAACAAATATTAAAAACTCTTGCAAGTGAGGAAGGGTATTTTTGTCCTTTGTGTTTCAGCTGGAACATCCATCTTTTCCCCTTGGACACCGGTGTTTCCAGTTCTCGAGACTTCACATTCAGATGGAGACTCACGCCACCGGCCACCTGCTACCTTGTCCCCCCACAGCTTTTCAGGCCTTCAGGCCTGGACTGGAAAGATACCACTGGCTTGCCTGGGCCTCCAGCTTGCAGCCAGCAGACCGAGGGTCTTCTCAATCCCCACCCCCAACTATGTGAGGCAATCCTTTAAAACAAATCTCTATGTATCTGTATGTTTGTATGTATGTATGCATCTATCTATCTATCTGACTACTGGTTCTTATTTTCTGGAAACCCTGAGTCATACAATTGTGTATCAATTACACCTTAGTAAAGCTGTTAAAAAATTTTTTCCTACCAGCACATAACGTTTGGATGTGGCAATTGTATGTGCATCTCTATCACTATGACTTTTGTCCACGGGTGCGCTGGGCTCCTCTGTCACTCCCAGCATGTGACTCGCTGCTGTAATGTTCCCATTCAGAAAAAATGACAGAGAAAAACACTGCTTTGACATTCGCATTCTGCTTTCTCTTAACCTGGGTTTCCCCTATCCCCAAGGTACACAGGGAATTCCAAATCCCTTTCTTTTAAAAATATACTATATTATTTAACTTGTCAAATACTTGGAACTTGGTTCCTGTAAAACGTGGGGGAAAAAAGGACTCAAACTAATCTATGCTTGGGGCACCTGGGTGATTCAGTTGGTTAAGCCTCTGACTCTTAATTTCACCTCAGGTCAGGATTCAGGATCTCAGGGTCCTGGGATCAAATGCTCTGTCAGGCTCTGAACTCAGCATGGAGTCTGCTTGTCCCTCTCCCTCTGGAGGCTCCTCCCCCTGCTCACTCATGATCTCTAAAATAAATAAATACAATCTTAAAAACTCCTAATCTATGCTGTGAGGAATCAAGACAGTAGTTGCCCTGGGGAGGCAGTTTCTGGGGTGCTGGTAATGACCTTTTTTTTTCTTTTTGAACGCTGATCACAAAGTGAGGTGAGTCTGTGTGAATTTACGAAACTGCACTCTTACGATCTGTGTCTTTTCTGCATGTCGATAAAAAGTTTAATAAAAATATATGAGGCTTAAACCAACTAGACTTTGTAGGTTTAGGAAACACAGGAAGAGTTGTTTTGACAAAAATAATGATGAAAAAACCTGGCGATTCACAGCCCCTGGGGCTAGTAATATATTATATGTTAATTAAAAAAATAAGAAATTAAAAAAAAAGAATCTCTCAGAGCCAATAAATCTGTTTCTTAAAAAAAAAAAACAACCACACACACAATGAAAGACAAAAATCTCCTATTCATTCACAGGGTCACATCTCTTTCCCTACAGCGGTTCCTGTGTATATAAATCTGAACACCAGTTAACCAGGGTAGCAGAATGAAAACAGAAATAACTACTACTACCCAACAGCTCCATGCCTCAGTGCTGTCAAGGGAAGGTGGGAGCTGCTACAGAAGAAAACAGAGGTACCGGTCATACTGATACAGCAAATAGGTATACATGTTTCCCTCCTGTCTGATGAGATTACAGATCCTAATGGGAACCTTGCCCAGTCAGGCCAGGCAGCCAAGGCCCGAGTGGTCAGGGGCCAGGGCACCCCTGAGTAGAGGCAGCCCACCACTTGCTAGAGGGTGTGGGGGTTGGGGAAGGAGCACAGGCCAGACCCCGGGGTGGGGTGGTGGCGGGAGTCAAAACAGGGACACGGGAAAACATACAAGCTCAAAGAGGTGAGCTGATTTGTTAAATGCAGCAGCTGGAATGGGGTGCTTTCTTGGTCCCTCTTCCTTGATTGACTGCTAGCTGAGGAATTATTAAAAGGCAAATTAGCCTAAGAAAGTCACCTAGAGCCAGAAAGGGCTGAAGGTCGGTCACTTAGGTCTTCGCAAATTCTTTCAGCTAGTGGGCCGGTAACTAGGAGACAGCCCTGTCCCAGCCTCCCCAGCTGTCTCCTTGCTCCCGCTCCCTCCTCCCGCACTCCTCCTTCCCCTCATCTCCCTCCTTTGGCAGGAAAGAGGTTCTCGGAGTCACATAGTTCTCTCAAAGGGGAAAGGAAAAGGAAAGAAGGTGGAATGGCAGGTTCACTTTCAGAATTTTTTGACTGGGGGCTCCAAACGTTCCCCATGTTGAGTAAAATAACTCCTTTAGTTTGAACTCCTTTTGTTATAGTAGATTAGGTAAGGGTCTTAAGTATAGATTTCATTTTAAACTGTAATATATATAATATATATAACAGTTGTAATATATATATATAATATATATATATATAATATATATATATATAACAGTATATTTAAACTGTAATATATATATAATATATATATATATAATATATATAATATATATAACAGTATATTTAAACTGTAATATATATATATTACAGTTTAAAATGAAATCTATACTTAAGACCCTTACCTAATCTACTATAACAAAAGGAGTTCAAACTATATATATGTAATATATATATGTAATATTAATATATATATATTAATTACAGTTTAGATATACTGTTATATATATATTTAATATATATATTACAGTTTAAAATGAAATCTATACTTAAGACCCTTACAGAATCTACTATAACAAAAGGAGTTCAAACTAAAGGAGTTATTTTACTCAACATGGGGATTTCTGAGGCTATTGTTACTTTGCACATAGCACCTAACCATTCTGCAGTAAAGAAATATAATTATAATGATCCTAAACAGAAGCAAAGGCCAATATTATCCTTGCCTACTAACTAATCCTGCAGTCCAAAGACTGTACCAGTTTGACAAGGGCTGGATTTGACTAGGTTAACTCTAGAACTAGAGATTCTTAGGATAGAATAGGCCCAAACTGAGTGAATCTCCAAAAACTATAGAATACTAAAAACAATTCATGGGAATCAAATCACAGAATCAGAACACAGAGAATGACTCTACAACAAGGTAAACACATTGGGCTTCCAAACCGGGGGGCTTCTTGTGGCTGGCTCAAAATCCAAGAGGTTTCCAAGACTGTAAGTGTAAGAAACTACATGTCAACAATGGCTAACAAAGTGTTTATTGCACATTGGCTCATGCTTACTATATTAGAACCTTATTTTTACCATCTACAATATAAGAACAAGCATAATCTTCCTCATGGAAGCTTTTTGATGAGTAGTTCAAGAATATGAGATACATTTGGAGACAATTGGGGTCATTTGAACATGGACTGTACATTAGATGATATTACTGAATAATGTTAATTTTCTGAGCTCTGATGATAATATTGTAGTGATGCAGGAGAGTGTCCTTGTTCATATGAGATGCACACTTAAATTTTTATGGATGAAGTCTTAAAAGATCTGCAACTTACTTTCAAATAGTTCATCAAAAACAAACACATATACACATGCAAATAAGCACACATATATGTGGTAATAAAAATCAAGAAGCAGGGATGCCTGCGTGGCTCAGTGTGTTAAAGCCTCTGCCTTTGGTTCAGGTCATGATCCCAGGGTCCTGGGATCAAGGCCCCGCATCGGGCTCTCTGCTCAGCATGGAGCCTGCTTCTCCCCCTCCCCTCTCTCTGCCTTCCTTTCTGCCTACTCGTGATCTCTGTCTATGTCAAATAAACAAATAAAATCTTAAAAAAAAAAAAACAACAAGAAGCAGCTTGAACACCACCCCGATTCCATGACAATCTAAGGAACTAGTATCACTAGGTACTTATGGCAGCAGAGCTAAAAGGGGAAGAGACCTAAATAAGGAGGATTGGCTGAAAGTCTGTGTAACTCCTTCCCTCCCAGCTCCATGTAGCTATGTTACATGGTCAGGAGATTTGCTCCATAGAGAGGGTAAAACAGAGGTGCCTGAATCAGGCTAACTATGCAGAATTGAGTGTCAGGGTACTTATTATAAACAAAGAAATTAACTGAATATTTACCTACTGAATGCTAGGTATTCCTACCTTCTTCCTCCAGCTGGTTCTTGGAAGATAGCAACCAGCCTTTATCCTCTAGGCAAGAGCTTAGAATATACTTGTACAGAGAATTAACTTGCCACAAGGAAATCCCTAAAGATACTGCTAATCCTTGAAGATACTGCCGCTGGGGGTTTCATAAGCAACACAGCCCAGCCAGTCCTCCCTGATGGGGTTAGGTATCACCTATGGGTCGACCTGTCTATTCCACATGCTTCTACTTTCAAATAAGAGCAGCCAAACAAGCAGCATGAGCTATCAGAGGAGAGCCTCTGACATGAAAAAGAGAAACTAAAGCAAACATTAAAATGCAACAGACACAGAGGGAGGACCGTGTAAAGACACAGGGAGAAGATGGCCATCTACAAGCCAAGGAGAAAGGCCTCAGTAGAAACAAACCCTATTGCCCTCTTGATCTTCGACTTCTACTTCAGAACTGTGAGAAAATAAATTTCTGCTGTTTAAGACACACACACACACACACGGCACAACAGAGATTTTAAAGGAAAAAGGAAATAATTCAAAAATCAAAATTATCATTAATATACTCATTCAATATGTTACAACCATGAAACACAAGAATACTATACATAAGAAAAGATGACTTAGAGCAGGGAAAAAGCTTTTAGGAAATTAAAAATAATTAAATAATTTAAAAATACGACGGCAGAGAAGCGCCTGGGTGGCTCAGTGGGTTAGGCCTCTGCCCTCTGCTGAGGTCATGATCTCAGGGTCCTGCGATTGAGCCCCGCATCGGGCTCTCTGCTCAGCAGGAAGCCTGCTCCCCCCTCTCTCTCTGCCTGCCTCTCTGCCTACTTGTGATCTCTCTCTTTTTGTGTCAAATAAATAAATAAAATCTTAAAAAAAAAAAAAAGATGGCAGAAATGAACTCAATAAAAGGATTAGAAGATAAAGTATCTTCCAAAAAAATATGGGAAATAAAAATTTAAAAAAGGAAAGAAAACTGAAGTACCAGTCCAGCAACTCCTACATATTGGGATAATAAATTCCAGAAAGAGCAAACAGAACAAAAAAGAGGGGAAGATACACCAAAATAATTCAAGGACATTTCCCAGAGTTGAAGGGCATGAGATTCCATTGAAAGTGCCCAGCACAATGGATGAAAATAAACTAACACAAAGGTCCATTATCATGAAATTTTAGAACACTGGAAACAAAGAGAAATATCCTACAAACTTCTAGAGAGAAAAAACAGCAATCAAGGTCTCAAATAATGTACTTCCCATAAACCCTTTCTCTAGAATATACCAAAGGAAATACTCCAAAAGTAAATCCTGGGATACAGGAGATAGGTAAGCCATCACAAGAAGGAGAAGCAAGCTGTGTGCCAGGTACCAAGGGTAAATGGTCTGGGAGAAAGTGGGGATAGTTCTCCAAAAAGATGAATCAATATAATACTTCATGTGCCTGAATATGTGAAGTAGATTTAGAAACCTGGAGAAGAGTTTGAGGTTGAAATGGCAGTAATACAAAACAAAAAAGCAAGGCAACAATTAACACCAGGGAAAACAAAAAGTGGTACAGGGAAGGAAAAGTAATCATCATTAGTTCAAGACTCAGTTGTAAACAGGATTTATATAATCATAGAGAAAAGGGATCTAATCAAAGTGATGATATATCTATACTGGGAATAGCACTGGGGCCAAAAAAGATGACTGTTGTGAGGATGTGTGGGCGGACAGACAAGAGTTAAATTTTCACCTTCCTTAGTGAGAAGTCATTAGATAATTCTTCAAACTCACAAGTCAGAGAGGAACAAGACACTGTTATTTAAAATTTTGGATGTAAATACCAAAAGAACATGCCAAAAGAGTTTAAAGTGAGAGTCACTGGTTAAGAGTAGAATGAAGAATAAGGGAACAGGAGGCCTCTGGAGTGTTTTGGGTAACAAACCTTTGACCCTTTATGTATACATATATATATAATTTATTTGTATACGTTTCTATTAAAAATAAAATATGTATAACTTTAAGAAAAAAACAAAACAAATTGTGAAAAACAAAAAATATTGTAAAACATTCTGTTTGTCAGGTTACTATGTATTTCTGATGTTCTTATTATTAAATTATAGGAAAACAGGGGCTCCTGGGTGGCTCAGATGTTAAGCGTCTGCATTCGGCTCAGGTCATGGCCCCAAGGTCCTGGGATCCAGCCCCATGTTGGGCTCCCTGCTCTGCAGGAAGCCTGCTTCTCCCTCTGCCCCTCCCCCTGCTTGTGTTCTCTCTCACATCATTGCTCTCTGTCAAATAAATAAATAAAATATATTTTAAAAATAAAATAAAATAAAAATAAATAAATTATAGGAAAATAACAGAAGTATATCATCAAGATTTAAAACATTTGAAAAAATATAAATGAAATTGTTTTCATATTAAATTATCAGTATACTTAAGTCTATGTGGTCCTTTTCTTAGCATATACAACTACTGATTCAAGTATTTTGGGCCAATTCCATTTCACAGCACTGATGGTAATATAAGGTACTCACAAAATCTAGTGGACTGAGACGAGCACCAGAGATGGGCCTGGACTCAGATGACTCAAAACTGGATGCATGAAGGCTAGCACAGGAGATGGAACAGAAATATTAGTTTGTGAAGAATCATTTATTTCTAGTGTATGTTAGTTAACTCTAGTCCCCAAATAAGTAAAAGCATTTAATGCATAAGCCTTGAGGAAGAAGCAATTTTTAAAAAATCATAGTTCTTAGAACATTTTATTAAATAAGGTTGTTCATTGCTTGTAGGGGAATTAAAAAAAATACTGAATAATGAAAAGAAGAAATGCATATGGTGACTTTTTTTTAAAAAAAGTTTTGTTCATAGCACTTTATAGAGTTGGTGTGACAACCACCATTCACCATTTCAAACCAAGGCAACTTGTTCGACCCAAGGTCTAGACTTCCCTTTAGGAATCTCTGAATAGATACAAGAGGTGTAATTAGCAGACATCAAACTTAAAAAGCAACTATGCATACCTAGAATTAAAGGAAAACGTTTCTGGTGGCTTCCAGAGCCGAGTGTATAAGCAAGAGAAACGTCATTACCTGAAAGAAGAAGGAGGTCTGTTTTCCGGTGTTCTGGAAGACGCAGGACCAAAGAGTTTTCTTTGGTCTTCCCGTGGTGTAAATGGTCTTTGCGTCCCAACTGTTCTTAAAGCATTTCGTGCTTCACTTATGATTTCTGCGCTGGTCTTCTGCTTGGACATAGAAGGTCGATAAAATGGATCCAGCTTTTCTAACTTTTTATCATTTGGAGAGAGCATCTTTTCCTTTTAAAGTAAAATGTTCTTCAGGTAGACACCACAGGCTGCAAATATATGATATAATATATGAACTGTTTCATCCAGGTGTTTAGAAAAGAGTGCTTAAACCCAATATGTTTAAACCATTCCTCGATATTAAACTAGGAAAAAGTCACAAACAATTTTTTAAGAAGATTTTTAATTTATTATTTGACAGAGAAAGAACCTGTGATGGGGGAGGGGAGGCGGGAGGGGCAGAGGGAAAGGAAAAGAGAGAGAATCCCAAGCAAACTCTGCACTGAGTGTGGGACCCAATGTGGGGCTCGACTTCACGACACTGAGCTCATGACCTGAGCCAAAATCAAGAGCCTATGGCTTAACTGACTGAGCCACCCCGGTATGCCGTCACAAACAATTTTTAATTAAAAAGCTACCAGGCAGTTACAGTTAGAAGATCAGGGTGGAAGAAAAGCTTTCAGAAATATAGGTTGATATGCATAGTTATGCCTATGGGAATATATGCACTCCGGGGAAATGGTGTGCAGGAAGAGAGCCAGGATGAAAGCTAAACCTGGAGACAAAGAGGAGAAATCGTGAAAGAGGACAGACGAGGAAGAAAAAATTATCTCGTATTCTCCAATCTATAAAAAAAACAACACTGGGGGGTTCTGTTAAAATTTTAACTAAATTTTCCTTTTTTCCCTCTGCTGTCCTCCATGCAAACTGCAAGTATAAGGTTAGATTTAGACAGATGGGGCCCATTTCCAATCTCTATTTACTTTTATAAATGTAGTTTGTAAATTCAGGGAAAGGTTCAGCCCCACATTTACCATGATGTATTTGAATGAACGGATTCAAATCACCTTCCATGTGAGATAGTGTCCTAGAGGAATAAATATCAAATTATCAACATCAAATATTCTTTCCCAGGCTAGTTTTCTCAGTTAAAGTCATGCACAAGGGCCAAGAGAATGTAGATCCTTCTTAAATGTTGGCATGTCCCCAGGGAGGCCTGGATAACTTGGCAGGACACCTATGTAGGTCTAAATTTGGAAACAGCAGAGATTTAAAAAACATAATTCTAATTACTATTTGGTATTAGGTATTCATTAAAACAACAACAACAACCCAGATCCCTGAAAATCTCTAAGGAGAAAGAGGCCTGGAAATTTTTCCTATATTTCAGTGCCCAATTTTAGAATAACTTTTGCAAAAAAGAAACATTTTTTGGTGACATATGCCCAAGGAAACTAAAAAAACTTCATTTCTATAAGTGGAATCAACAGATGATTCCTTAGACAAGTAAAGAGGATTTACTATATTGTGATTCTATACATTAAGTTGTTATGTAACAACAGACAACAAGAACATTTGTTTAGTTCTATCCAAACCCTACCCTAAGAGTTTTTGAGGTAAAGAGCATGATGAAAACTACAAACAATATGCCATTCCCTTTCTTTTCTTTTTTAAATATTAAATGTACTTTATTACTTTTGAAAACTGGTCCCATACACGATTATTTTTAGTTAGCCATAATACCTGATTAGCTAGCACAGATAAATATTTACAGAGAAACACTAACACTTTAAAAAAACTAGCCTTTGGAGGACATTTTTTATTTTTTAATTCAAAATTTTTTCAGTGTTAAAACCAAAAAGACTTGCAGATTTTTATGCTATTCCTTTCATATGGAAAGGCCAGGTGAGGTAAAACAGTAAAAAAAAAAAATCCTAGATAAGCTGTCCTATTCTAGGTGTTTTCTTTCTAGGAATTTCTGTTATAGGATTTGGAATTTAAGCAAGGTCTCCAAAAATCATGCACATTAATACAACAAACAAAAAACTATGACAGGTCAAATACATTTTACTTCTAATTCTTCTGATGTGATTAGCTATTTATTTTTAAAATATTCAAGGCTGATTATTAAAAATATCTATAGTATTTTTTGTATAGCCATATATCCATGTTTCCCCTGCCATCTAAAAGAGCGCATTCCTATGAAAACTCTGATTAGCCAAAACAGTGTGAAGAGTAGGTGCCACCACTTTCTGTCAGTTTGTTTTTACAAAATACCTGCATTAACACCTGTTTTCACTCACCAGAAGAAATCTGAAGAGGACATTCGCTTTTGTAAGACTGTGTTATTGTAAGTCTTGCATAAAAGCAAAATGACAAAGCGTCAGAAAGCAGGGGATACCTGTATTATTTTCGGATGCATGGTAATGTAAATTCAGTCCCATTACATCTAACTCAGGTGGCCATACCAGTTTCCTTTGCTTGTTTGTTTTTAAAAGGCCCATGGGGGCACCTGGGTGGCTCAGTAGGTTAAGCCTCTGCCTTTGGCTCAGGTCATGACCCCAGGGTTCTAGGATCAGAGCCCCACATGGGGTTTCTGCTCAGCAGGGAGCCTGCTCCCCCGCCCCCATCTGCCTGCCTCTCTGCCTACTTGTGATCTCTGTCTGTCAAATAAATAAATAAAATCTTTAAAAAAATAAAAAATAATAAAAAATAAAAGGCCGAGTGCAGTAGGAAAGTACACCACTTAGAGAGAGGAAGTTCTTGTGCAATGAACAGGTTTCTCCCTGAGCCCAAATCAGGTTTGTGATTCCTTTGGCCCCGCATAGCTCTAATAAGTCTAGCAATGTCGAAGGTGATCTGGCAAACCTAATAAATATTAGAGCAAGTGCTCTGGATGAACACTATGGCGTAGCGCTCCTGGTCGAGACCCTGTATTTCAGTTTGTGGAAAACTACACTCTTCCATAAAGTCATGAAGCAGGGACATTCACTCAGGATGAGTGCTAACAGTCCTGTACTTTATTTGGGCACACAGGAATTTAGATTGATCAAACATTGGTGGAAATAATGTAGAACAGTAGGCTTAAAAATCATTTTGTTCAGAAATTTTTTTACCACAAATTCTAAAACAACTTTCTCTCTCCCTCTTCCTTTCTCTTTCTCCCAAACCTTAATGGTTACATTGTGAGAAGCAGATTCAATAATGTAAGATCTGCACAGTTAATCTACTATTATTATTTGTGTTAATATATCATGAACTAAATCAAATATGGACATATGTCCATATTTGGACATAGTTTAGCTTCTGTGCTTTGTCTAAAACCTCATCCTTCACAAAACTGTTGTAGGGATTCATTGAGATGATGTCCCTGAATTTTCAGGGACACCAAATGAACTGAGTTAGAAGCATGTTTTTAGGGGAGAGGGAAGGATTTTTTTCTTTGTTAGATTATAAATTCTTATTATAGAGGATTTTTGCCAACTTAAACAATCACTCAGAGTTTGAAAGCTTGTCTGTTACAGTAAAGGACACCTGAACCATAAAACAACAGTATCACAGAAATTTTCACTCTACAAAAATTCTCTTGACAACTGGAACAAATCCATTCGGCTAGTATGGATTAACTGTTTCCTATGTACAAAGCCCTCTGCTCGGATCCCTGGGAACACAGGAATGAATACTGTCTCAACTCTCAGCCAAGAAGGCCACTAATGCTAGTTAAATATTTGTCTTACTACCAAGCATTGTGCTAATCAGTCTCGAGGACATCATCTCACTGAATCCCTACAACAGTTTTGTGAAGGATGAGGTTTTAGACAAAGCACAGAAGCTACGACATATGTCCAGAGATGATACTGAAGCTATACTCATGAGCTGGGGTGGAAAGAGGCAGGGCCACCAGAGGCCTTGGGGCTGCGGCTATGTCTGTACCAATATAGAGACAGGCTGATATTTCCAGAACTGGAGCGGCTTTCTTGGAGTGTACCAGCACAATGTCAACTCTGCTTGTACCCAAATGATTTTAATACAAGGTGGAAACTTGTAGGGGCAATGAAAAAAACTGAAATAACTCCCATGTGATTGCAAAAAAAAAAAAAAAAGGATTTCTGATTGGGAGGAAGTGTCAGGGAGGCTTCCCGGAGGAGGTGATGCTTGAGCTTAGTTCTGGAAAATGGGCTGAATTTGAAGCATGTGGCAATGGCAGACATTAGGTCTAGAGTAGAGAAGGAATTTCCAGCAAAGTCAATGAGTGAGCCAAGGCAGAGTGCCAAGAACATATGGGATGTGTGCTGGAGAAGAATGAGCTCTGGAAATACAGATTGGAGTTGGACCAGAGAGAGAACTGAATAGCAGGTCAAGAAATTAAAAAAAAAAAAAAGCTGGTGAGTAAATTAATAGATTTGGAGGCATGATGTGATCTGGCAGGAGAGGGCAGGATGAGAGGAGGTAGTTCTGATGTAATGAGCCAACTAATTCTTAGAGGTCTTCAAGGAAGCATCCCTGGATATGGCTTTCCCTGTCCTCCAGCCTGTTAGGTGTTTCTCCTCCATACTCTACAAGGTCAGCAGCTGGCCTCTGTCAGTACACTTCCCACTGTGTCCCTGTGCTGTCTCACCAGCATTCTGAGCCACAGTTCCTTTTGTGAGGCATGGTTGAAGGTCAACATTTGTTGAATCGCTGAACTCCATTTTCTCTTCTCTCTCTCTTTTTAAGACTTATTTATTTTTCGAGCGAGAGAGAGCACCCATGAGAAGGGGAAGGGGCAGAGGGAGAGGGAGAGAGAGAATCTCAAGCAGACTCCCCGCTGAGCTCAGAGATTGACTTGGGGCTCCATCTCACAGCCCTGAGATCATGACCTAAGCTGAAATCAAGAGTCACCCAGGCGCCCCTGAACTCCATTTTCCAATACAGATCTGAGTCAAGCAATATCAAGCTGAAGGCAATATGGCTTCTTTCATTGGAGACATCTGTTACAGTGGATTAGGAAGGCATATGGGACTTGATTTCAATGGCATCTGACATCTGATTCTTTTTTTTTTTTTTTTTAAAGTAGGCTCCATGCCCAGAGTGGGGCTTGAACTCATGACTCTGAGATCAAGTGTCTCATGCTCTACTGACTGAGCCAGCAGGGCACCCTGTCAAATGGCATTTGATTCTTGATGCCAAGTGGTAATATGAGATCAAATTCAGCCCCCTTTTCCTTTCTTGCCTTTACTGCAAGTTGCCTGGCAGGGAGTAAGACCTGATAAACAGTGTGATCCATGAATGAGGTACTGAAAACCTGAGATGAAGGAGAAAAGGTGAAACAGAGGTAAGAAGATGAGAACAAGTGAGGGAAAACAAGAGCAGAAGAATCAACAGGATTTAGCAGCTGAGAGGACAGGAAGAAGCCAGACGTGACACTTAGTATGCAGACCTGGAGGGGCACCGAGGTCAGAGGACCAAGAGACCTTTTAAAAGAAAGCAGGAGAAGTAGACTTTGAAGGGAAGGAAGGAAAAGGCTATGAGCTGCCTTACATCACTGTCCTGAGTTGATGATGTCTGCAGGACCTCTACAAGATGACCACAGCCAGTGGTAGGAAATCTGAAACTGGGATCTTCCTTTTTAACAAAATATTTCTTACTCATTGGGGGAAAATTTCGGAGTCCTCATTTGTGAAAATTCATACCTAATTATCAAGACCCATCTTTCTCTCTGCCACTAAGAGTTACCTAAACCAGTCTCCTTGCTAAATGCAGCATTTCTCTATCAAGATATTCTGCAACAAGAGAAAGGCTGATCCCCTCCACTCTCTGTTCCCTGCAAATCAAATACAGATCTTCAATTTGTGATAGGGTTACACCCTGAAAAACCCATCCTAAACTGAAAATATTAAGTCAAAAATTCATTCAATACACCCAACCTACTGAATATCATAGTATAACACAGCCTAACTTAAACATGCCCAGAATACTTATATTAGCCCACAGTTGGGCAAAATCAGCTAACACAAAGCCTATTTTATAATGAGTGTTGAGTAGCTCACGTCATTTATGGAATACTGTGCCTAAAATAAAAACCAGAATGGCTTGCGGGAGGGTCGGGGGGTGGGGGTCCTGGGTGGCTCAGTTGGTTAAGTGGCTGCTTTCTGTTGTCCTGATGCTGGGATCCTGGGATGGAGCTCCCTCACCCTGGGGAAATCTCTGCTCAGCAGGGAGTCGGCTTCCCCCTCTGCCCTTCCTCCACTCGGCACCTGCTTGCAGGGTCTCAAATAAATGAATAAAATCTTTAAATTAAAAAGAAATTAAAAAAAAAACAGATGGCTATATAGATACAGAATGGTTGTGAGTGTGTAACAGTGAGTGGCTGCAACTACCCAGCATCCCCAGAGAGTACGACAGAGCCCATCCCTAGGGCAGGAAAAGATAAAAATTCAAAGTATGGTTTCTACTGCATTAAAAATTGCTGCCACACCAACAATAAAGTTGAAAATTTTCAGCTGAACCATGGTGAGTCGAGGCCATCTGCACTCAAGACCCTTTCCATGATTCTGAAATACCTTTCTGTTAACATGAGCACCCAAAGAGGTAGTGGTTAAGTGCATTGCTGGATAAGGGGTTCAAATATTCTCTTGGCAATTCACAGCTATGTGACATTGGCAAAGACCGTAATGCCTCTAAGCTTTAGTTTCCTCATCCGTAAAACAGGGATGCCATAATTGCCTTATAGGATTGTTCTGATAATTAAATAACCTAATCCTTGTGAAGTGCTTTAGTGTGGTGCCTAGCCCTTAAGAAAAAGTTAACTACGACCCAGGCGGATACAATAAAAATTCTCCCATGAATAAAAAACTGCATTTAATGAAAGAAATTGCAAATGAAAGGGAATGAGGTTTGTTAGGTGTTTCCATAAATTTTTGTAAATTAAAATTTAAATGCAAAAAAAATTTAAATGCAGGGTTTCATTGTGAAAAAGAATTTTTATGAAGTATTTTATTGAATATCAAGTATGCCAAATCAATAACTAATCAGAATTTTATAGTTTCACAAAATAGGATGCAAATCGAGTGCTTCTTGTTTTTCTACCAATTTAAAATAATTCTAAATTAGAGTGAGATGGAAGAGCCGCTGTGACAGTCGTGGGAACGGACGATCAAAGGCATTATATGTACACATGACGTATTTTAATGTATACTGTTACATTATTTTTTTATTGGGCCCCTCCCTATCTGTTGCCTAAGAGCCCAGGTACAATTTGTGTGGCCGTGGCGAGGTCGCTGTCTATCTAGACAAAACCCCTTGGTTTACCACTTTCATTCAGTAAATATCTCCAAGCTTCTGTTAAGCTCCACACAGTGGACTACACAGTCGGTGTACAGAAATAAGGACAGTCCCGAACCGAGGCCGAGAGCATACACCCTTCTGGGGGCAGAAAGGCAGGCGACAGCAGGAAAGGTCCCGGGTGACTAGGCGGGAGACGCCTCACCTCCCGTACGGACAGAGGTTTCCCCGCTCCCGGCAATGTCCCCTCCTCCACAGGTTCAGGCCAGGACACAACACAGCAGCGCGGTCACTGCCTGCCAGCCCACCCTCCTGCCAGCCCCTTAGCTCGCCGGCTCTGCCAGGCCGGCCGGCGTCTCCATGGTAACCGTACACAAACTACCTACCCCGGGCGCCTGGGCCGCCTGCCTGCAGAGCCAGGTCGCTGCTGGACGTGCGGAGCCGGACAGGAAATGAGCTGGGACCCGGCGCAGGGAAAGGGGCTTCCGGCCAAACGCAAAGCCCCTGTGATTAGCTCTGGTAACAGTAACAGCTGCGGAGTTTCAGCTCATCCTTTAGGTTTCCAGAGGCAGCCAGCAGCCGCGAAGGAGCAGCAGGGCAGGGCGGGGCGGGGCGGGGCGGGGCGGAGTGGGGCGGGGCCGGGAGAGAAGAGACTGGGAGGTTTCCCAGCGCCGCCTGGCCACTGGGCCTGCGCGGTCCCCCAGCGCATGCGTAGGAAGGCTGAGGCCACGGGCGGGCGGGGGACCTGGCGGAGCGAAGGGAGGGTCTTGGGAGAGGGCTGGAGAGGGGGAGTGCGAGGGAACCGCTTAGAAGACGGGTGTGGGGAGGAGTTCCTTATAAATTAACAGCTTACCGAGCCAAATTTGTTGAGACCCTATGAGCTCTCAGCACTTATATTAATAACAACAAAAAGCAGGACGACAGCTTAGTGCTTAGGGTTAAAAGTCAGGCTTTACTGGATTGAAGTTACAGCCCCGTATAGCCTCGAACTAGTTGGCTTACTCTCTCAGTTTCCTCATTTGTAAAAAGGAGAGAATTAGTAGTAGGTCTTGTGGTTGTGGCGAAGACTGAATGAGAAAATAGATATAAAGCGCTATGCATATGGCAATGAATGAAAGTTAAACGTTCGGCTGTTTTTAAGCAATTGCACGGGGGAAGCACTTTACAGTTTGCAAAGGATATTTTATTGTATATTTTCTTTTTAAGTGTCCCTACCACTCTGAGGTAGCAAGCAAGCCTGGCATCCCCATTCACAGGGGACAAAACATCAGTCCGAAGTGTAGCGAATGACAGTGGTAGATTCAAGTCTAGCCTCCCTGTGGGCAAACATTTTTTCTGTACTTACTGCACCATCGCAGTTGATTGGCAAAAAGAATCCCGTTTATATTTTTCCGGTTTAAATTCCGTTCTCTCCTATTAGACCATTCAGCAACACTTTACAGTGTGAAATACAAGTGAGACCATAATCACACTCCATTCAAGTTGACACCACGTTTTATAAATATGGGGATTTTTCAGCTGAAGTGTTGTTGTCAACTTAAAAAATGCCACATGCCTTGGTGCTAAGTATCTTGTAAAGAATAATTAAATTGAAAATATTTTTGAGCACATATTATGTGTAAACCATCATGCTAGGTGGGAAATGATACTAGCCTAAACTAAAGGAATGTAAGTATTCTTCAAAGGATCCAAGAGGAAAACTTATTAGTGGGTTGGGTAATTTTAAGTCCTGAAACAAAGTATTTGTGTTCTTCCAGGTTTCAATTTTCCAAGTGAGTCAACATGTCATCACATTATCAAGTCCCACTGGCCACTGGACTCCATTATACCAAGGGAACTTTGCCATTTAATATAAAAACATAACTAATATTTTGAATTCACAACTTGGGAGATGTGACTAAAATGCAACTTTCTGGGTGCCTGGGTGGCTCAGTGGATTAAGTCTCTGCCTTCAGCTCAGGTCATGATTTCAGGGTCCTGGGATGGAGCCCCACATCAGGCTCTCTGCTTGGCAGGGAGCCTGCTTCATCCTCTCTCTCTGCATGCCTCTCTGCCTACTTGTGATCTCTGTCTGTCAAATAAATAAATAAAATCTAAAAAAAAAAAAAAAAAAGTCTTTTAAAATGCAACTTTCTTTTCATCTCTCACAGCTGTTTTAAGATACATTCAGTGTTGGTTGTCTTCCCCTGCCCCTAGATGGAAAGTGGGTAACACCCATGTATTTTTTGCTCATTTGGAGATAACCGATGGTCCTACTGTAACTAAACCTCAATCATAGCTTCATTCCAAAATTATAATGTTGGATACAAGATATAAACAAATGCATCAAACTTTACTTGAAAATAAGACTTCATCCCCCTCTCCTGTCTCAGGTCTCCAGATGCCTTTCCCAGCAGAGATGCAGTGAGCTTAGGCTCAGCACTCCCCCATTCATTAGAGGCCACTTTAGGACGCAACCTGGGTGGAGGTGGGCAGGAAGTGGGGAGAAAAGGAGCCAGGAGATGGAGCACTTCCCCCCACCCCCATTTGAATAGCTTAGAGGTTGCTGTGCCTGGGCTAGAGTTAAAGCACCCCATGTGGGGCCCTCCTGGGTTCATCAGCATTTCTTATTAATGAAGACATCTTTCCAGGGAACTCTTCAGGTGGATGCTGAGCTATCCCACTGCTTGTTTACAACCCATTCTCTGACCCTAGAAATCCAGATTTTACCCCAACCCCTTTAGATGGGTCCCAAGATGGTGCCATACCTAGTCCAAACAAAACAAAACAAAACCCAACCACATACGTCTCTTTCTTTCATAACTCTGAGAATGCAGGCCCATCCCAGTGCAGCACTCCCCACCTGCCACCCCCCTTCCTGCTCCCCCCTCCCCCATGCTTTCACGGGATGGAGCTTTAGCTTTCCCAGAGTGAGTCAGACTCCAGTCCTCTGATCTACCTAACTTCAGTCCCTGGCAGGCTCCTCTGGGAAGGCTTCTCACTGGGTTTGAGATGAAGGGGGTGCCTCCCCACTCCTCTCCAAAGAAACTTCCTCACCCATCCTGCCCCTGTATTCTCTGATTTCTCATTTCTAGCCTCAGCCCAGACCCTTTGGTCCAGGGAGTCTATATATTTCTTTATAACTTGCCCTAAGGAGACTTTGCCTCGCCTTCACTTTGGAACTGGTGATTATTCACTTATCATCTCAGCTGAAACCACAGTTTAAAAAGCTGTTGTGTAGCCAATTACCAACTATCGTCTTGCACCTAGGGTCTTGCTCTAAAATTGACAAGAAAGCTCACTACTGGAACCAGAAGGTAGCCAACTCAGTTGGCCAGAAAATGCCTGCCAGGCAAAATAGAACAATTAGAGAAGAGTGACAAGGGCAGAATTATAGGACGCAATTATTTAAAGAAATAAAGCTGTCCAGCTTACCTCAATGAATGACATGACACAAGAAAACACTGAGGCTATCATAGCAATGGCCTGTTATACTGACCTGGCTATTCCTCCATGCTTACCTGATGGCTATTTAACAGAATTTGATATAATGAAATTTGTAAGTGAAATTATTTTAGAAACAAAATTGCTATTTTTTTATACCTTAGAAAGATTAAAGAGGAAAATAAAATATTAATTGTAAGCATCTGACATTTAGAAAGCACTTTGTAATTTCCAATTTGCTTCCATATGGAGCATTTCATTTTCATTGTTTTATTGGAGTTTACAGCTAGCCTGAGAGGTGACTAGTTCAGGGATTATTATCCCAATTTGAAAGTGGACAAAATTGAGGTTCACGGAAGGTAAGTGATCTGCCACACAGTCACAGAGCTGGTAAAGCCATGTGAGACCTGGTGTTTTCAATGCCCAAGTCCCAAGTGCCACTTGCCATTGTACACGGGTAAATACAATTTTTTAGGCTGAAGCCTCTCATTCACAGCATTGAGAGGCACTTCCTAGGCTGCTGAAACTGTTACAATATGGCCTGCATTTTCTCTTTTCATTTATCTCAGAGTACATCCTGTGTGGGGCTACAGGGATCAGGGGGAACTTGGGAATCTTTACATTCAACTTGAAAGTGCCTGCTGGACTTTTGGATTTTGAATTAAGATGAGAATTACACACTATAAGATGGAAAAATGCAATAAAATGTTGAACTCCTAGATAATTTTATTCACCTACTACCAGTGGATTTTATAGTTTATATTACAGTGCACATCACATACATCTCATGTTTAATATCTATAAGCTAATCTGGGTTTATATATTAGATATATTTTTGAAAAGATGTATGTTGAATAAATAATGCTCACAATTCCCTCAATGATTTTTACAACTTTAACAGAGATGGACTCACAGAGGGGAAAAAAAAATTGCTTCTGGCATGGAATAAAAATCACCAATTTAGAATTCTAATATTCGCTTCAAGACACTTTCTGCTTTTGTCAATATGGAATCTCGGTGCTTTAATTATATTTATCACATAATGTCTGTGAGGAGTTCATCAAATTGATAGCCTATGCAGTCTCTGAATACAAATTTCAAGGTACAAATACATTAAAATGCAACGTGGTGGAAATTTACAATGCAATGAAAATTAGCTAACTTCATGGAACTGCATAGATACGAGACTGTAGAATAGTCCTAAAACTTATCAGCTGAAAAGAATTACATGAAGATTCTCTATTTAATGGGGCTCAGGCTTTACCTGTGCATCTGAAGTATTACTTTGCCTTTAAGCACATTATCCCCAGCACAGAAGTTCCAGGACCCCAGGGCACACTGTTAGGAGCAGTCAAGTCAAACTGTTGCTAGGGATGCTAATGAATGAGGGTTCATTTAATTACCAGTTTATTACAGAGTCTCTGCTTGGTATTTCATCAGAGGGGAGAGGGTTCTAGTTTTCAGGGACTGAGTCAATAGCAGTCTTAACTCTGAATTGCTTCATTTCAACAACTACGAAGTCCCTCTTCTATGTTGGAAGAGCCTGCTAAGACGATCAGAAACTGGCTTTTTTTTTTCTTTTTTTTTTTCCTTTTTTTGCCAGCCTCACCTGTGACACCTTACTAAGAGAGCTAGTCTGGGAGCTTGGGGCTGCAAATGACAGAATGCCCCACTGACAGTAGCTTCAATACCAAGGACATTTATTATTTTAACAAGCAACCTCAAAGCGGGCTGCTTAAGGGTTGGTCCTGCAACTCAGGGCTGGCGTTAGGAAGTGTCAGTGATGGTCACAAGACGTTTGCGGGGGCACATGAGATGTCTCAAAGCAGGGAAGAGAGAGGAGGGGCTGAACCCTCTCCACGTACACCTCTTTACGGGGGAAAGGGGAAATTTCCCAGAAGCCACACATCACTGTTCAGAACTCTGTCACGTGCCCACATGCCAGCCCCAGCCGGAGATGAATGGATTACTATTACTATGATCGACTCATATCAATCAGGGCTCATCCCCTGGGGCTTGGGCGGAGGATTTCATCTCACACAGGGAGCCATCTCTGCCCAGTGCCCAGGTGTTCTGATTCCCTTGCAGGGGAGGAGCGAGCAGGGGATGGGTTTCGTGGTTTCTAGAGCTGTGGGGGGCCCTGTGCTGGGCAGCAGCCAGTATATAGAGCAGCCCTAGTGAAGGCCAGGACTCTCCTGCCAGAGGGCCTCAGCCAGGACCCAACAGGAAGCAGAGCAGTAAAAATAATCCTTGGCTTTCAGAGCAGAAGGAATAGAACTCTGCATGACCCAGAGATGGAAAAAACGGGTCTCACAGACTCTTGTGCTGTCCTTGATATGCCACCCTACTGTTCTCATGCCATCTTGGGGACTTTTTATATTTATTCTCCAACTGGCCCCTCAGATCCCACTCCATTCTCCCCTGCTCCGAGGCCACGCTACACTCAACAACCAAAGGAACTGTCCTAGACCACATTCCCAGACGTGCCTGTCTCTGCTCATGAAGTCTGCCTGTTGACCAAATTAAATCCTAGATCCTTCGCTGTCTGTCCTACTGCCTGTACTGCTCCCTCATTATAATAACCAGGATTTATTCGAGGGTTCCAACAGACCCCAGGGTTAAGTGTTTTGGTGACTTTAAATCAGTAAATCTTTCAACACTAAAAGCACAACTATTATCCTCCCTTTACATGCAAGGAAATTGAGGCTTCGGATCCTCAAGTCACACAGGTGGTAAAAATGGCGGATCTAGGAGGCAAGCCCAGCTAGTCTGACTGTGGAGGCCACAGACCTACACGCACCATGTGCTCAGCCAAACCGACTACTGCCATTGCCAGGACTCTCCTTGCATCTCCCCGCCTCTGTGCCTTCCCTTTGGTTGGTGCCTCTCCCTCAGAAAGCCTGGGCACGCGGCAACGATGTTTCTGGAACCCTGGAAGAATTGCAAGGAGGCACTTGCCTTGGTGTCGTCCACAGGAAAGACAAAGAAGTTGGAATATATCTGCCTGTTCCCTCTTGCCTCCTGTTTTCCACTGGTCAAGTGCATGGTGGATCTAGTTGAGATGCTTCTATGGCTTTCTATACGGTGCCCCACAGCCCAGGAAGAAGAGCAGTGCCTAGGACTGGGGAGAGCCGGGGGAGTACAGTCGGAAGGGGTAGGCTGCAGGCCTGATCTGCATGGGGAAGTAGAGGGAGGGAGAGAGTGCTGATGTGGGAGGCCTGGGAGAGGAAGGAGGTCACACCCTCCCAGAGCAGATGAGGTGGGTTGATCAGAGGGGGCTGAGAGTTAAGAGATTTTAGGCGTGACTCAGTTGTGACAGCCAGATAATGGTGTCCAGGGTGTGGCCTGGCAGACTGCTCTCCTGGAGAAGGTCAGGGTGATGGGGGGGCACCGACAGAGCGTGAACAGACAGAAGAACCCCACCTGTCAGTAGTTTGTTCCTCAAGACCTTATACTGTGTTAAAGACACCTGTTGACTAGTTCAACCCTCCCCCCCAGAACCTGCAGCCCCAAAAAAGCTACCAGTCCCCAGGGCCTGAGGCTGTAGGAGAGCTAGGCCTCCTGCTTCTCAGTTGCTGTCAGGGCAACTGTCAGAGAAGGAACCCCCTAACTAGTTAGAGAACGTGTGGGCTTAGAGAGGGTCACCCAGGATACTGACTTGGCCACTTCTTGGGGTTCTTAAATTCAGCTTATTTTTTTAAACAATCTACTTATGTATTATCAGCCCCAAAATATATTATCTTGGCAATATAACAAGAAGGAAATGTAAATAGAGAAGAGTGTCATTTAACTGTTGGAATTCAGATGATCCAGGAAATACCGTCTAGCTTCAGGTTTAAATATTCAGACAGAAGGAATCCTAGCAGGTCCCAAATCTAACTGAATGTATTTGGGCTTCTAATAGCAATATCTTTAAGAGCTAAAGATGTTAAACATATCTCATTGGGATGGGAAAATGGTCATAGAATTCTTTATGCTATTCAGACAAAAGGTATTACATAAACAGGGTATACACCATATTATCTACCAATGATGCAAAAGTAATAACCACACACAAAATTAAAGCCTCATGATAATCACTTGTGCACTCGCAAAGCACTTTCCTTCATCAGAGCTCAGAACATGTTTCACAGCACTAAACACACACCAACACACACACATGCACATGTACATGTGAAACCGAGGAAATCCAAATATAGCAAGGGACTATCACTGTCATTATCACGGCTGTGGTGTTGTGTTCTAATTCTGCACAATGTCACCATTGGGGGATCAGGACAAAGGATGAGTGGGACTTCTCAGAACCTCTCTATATTTCTTTTTTATTTTTAAGATTTTATTTATTTACTTATTTGACAGTGAGAAAGAGAGAGAGAGAGATTGAAAGCACAAGAAGTAGGAGGAGTAGGCAGAGGGAGACACAGGCTCCCCACAGAGCAAGGAGTCCGACTCAGGGCTCAATCCCAGGACTCTGGGATTATGACCTGAGCCAAAAGCAGCCGCTTAACCAACTGAGCCACCCAAGGGCCCCACTCTCTATATTATTTCTTACAACTGCATATGAATCTACAGTGATCTCAAAATAAAAAGTTTAAAATAAACCACTTCACTCTCTCATTTCCTATTTCATTTCTGCACAGCTCCTCAATGCAAACATAGAAGAAATATGAGCCGAGAAATAAACAGGATGATTATTTCACGTTGCACTCTGGAGAAAACAGTTTCTGTTTAGACCTGGGAACCAGTGGACCGGCCTTAACTGACCAAAAAAAAAGTGGATTTCAGCCCTGAAAGTCTCAGTGAAATCATTCTTTCCTGGCGTTTTCTAAATTCACAGCCAGAGACTGTTAAAATGAACAATGTGTCAATCACAGTTTTCTTAACATTTTATTCTTTAAAAATTTCAGCTTCCTTGAGGTATAAATGACTTATAATTTTTTTTAACATTTCAGTGTCACAGTTTATATTGAAACTTTTCAATTTTTTAAAGGATTTTCCTTATTTATTAGAGAGAGAAGGACAGAGAGAGAGCACAAGCAGGGGAAGGGGCAGAGGGAGAAGCAGACTAGGCAGGGAGCCGGATGCAGGATATGATCCTGGGACTCCAGATCAGGACCTGAGTCAAAGGCAGATGCTTAAACAACTGAGCCACCCAGGCACCCTAAAACTTTTCCATTTTTAAACTATGTTTGATGATGGGAGTTTAAACTCAAATTAAGAGGAGGAATTTTTGGCATAGACAGCGGTGTTCAAAGCAGCTCCTTTCCATCAGGAGTGGAGACCCCCTGACTCCCGCCCGCCCCCTCCCCCACCTCCTGCTGCTGCTCCAGGCTGCACACTGTTCCTGTCTCCCGCGCCCTTTAAGCTGCAGGGACCAAGCCCCCAGCCAACTGTGACTGACCGCGCCACGCACCACCTCCTATTTCTGCATTAAGGCTCTGCCAGGCTTTGCACTAAGTGGCTTAAGGGCTTAAGAAGCCACGTGACCACATCCCGTACCAGCTGGTCTCCCAGAACAGCTCCTGACAGAGGGCCCAGCAGGTCCCCAGCCAGAACCCACCCTGAGGAGTTTCAAGGAAAGCTCATCCCAAAGGGAAGAGCATCATTTCATGTCCCCAAGCACTTGGTACAGGAGTCCTACACCAACACGCAGTCCTTACTTTCAACGACTTTACCAAGAAAGGTTATTGCTCTATGGGAAGATCTAGAAGATGCTCCAAAGTGTCTCCTTTTTTGATTTTTCTTTTTTCCTAAAGATTTTATTTATTTATTTGACAGACAGAGATCACAAGCAGGCAGAGAGGCAGGCAGAGAGAGGAGGAAGCAGGCTCCCTGCTGAGCAGAGAGCCCGCCGATGTGGGGCTCGATCCCAGGACCCCAAGATCATGACCTGAGCCAAGGGCAGAGGCTTAACTCACTGAGCCACCCAGGCGCCCATGTATTATACTTTTTTTTTTCCCACCATGTATTATAATTTTTGTTTATTTGGGTCACAGAGAGGAGAACCCGGAGAAGAGGAGAATGGGAATGCTCAGCTAAATGGAAGGGTAAGCCCCTAAGAACAGAGCTCTTGTCCCTCTTGCTCACCTTTGGGTGTCTTCAATACCAGCACGGTAGCTGGAACATGGAGATGTCCAAGAAGTATTTGTTGAATAAGTAAACAGAGGAATGTAGGCTTGAGAACATGATACTTGCGGTCCCGAGATCACAATATGGAACGCTTAGGATCCAGGAGGCCTTTCCATAGACAGTCAGCCCCAGCCTCCTGCCCATTATTTCTGGGTGTGCCCCCCCCCGGCTCTGCCATCCCCCTGTGCTTAGGACGGAGCCCACTCATGCTCCCCCGCTCCCACCGTCTCAAAAGACCCTTGCTGCCCCAGCTGCGGGAACCCTTCCTTCGGGAGGGTATGGTTTTGCCATCCTCCCCACTGGTGCCACTCTGAGGTGAGGCAGGCTCCCCGATTCTGTGACACCCGTCTCAGTGCCCTGAGGCTCAAAACCTGTCACATGGCCTGGCTAAGGGTCAGTCTCCTCCATCTCTCACTTCCCTGTCACTCTGTATTTTTCCCTCTGCACGCCAACAAATGCCTTCCTTTCCCATCAGCCAGAGCCAAAGGTGCTCCTGCAAATCAACTTCCGCAAATGGATACCTGTGGGGGTCACCAGCTTCCCAGATCTCACAGTCCTATCGAAAAAGCCCTGCGCTTAGGGCCTGGGGTCCAAGGTCAAGCCTCATACCTTTCTCTTAACAGCTTTGTAATGTGAGGAAAATCACGGGAGCTCCATGGCCTCCGTTTCTGGGTCTGCAAAATAAAATAGGGTTTAGCAGTCTATGGTGCCACGAGATTTATGAGAGAGAAGGGAAGACAAGAACAAGCAGCACAGGAAGGAAACCTAGTGGTGGGAAATGAGCTGTTAGCCAGGAAAGGCATGGGAGGGAGTTTTCCTCTGGGCGGGCATAGGGAGGAAACAGCCCACCCAGAAGCTCTAGGGGCATCTCATGCAGCAAGTGCAGAGGTAATAGACGCCTCGTAAGGTAGGTTCACCCCTCAGGTTCCAGGAGCTTCGGCAGGTGGGAGAGCAGATGTGGCTCTTTTGTGCGGTCATACAGGACGGCTGGCCACACTGCGGATTTTTTTTCCTTTTATTGCTTATGCTTTGGGTTGTCCTATCTAAGAATCCATTGCCAAATCCAAGGTCATGAAGCTATTCTCCTATTTTCTTTTAGGAGTTTTATAGTTTTAGCTCTTACGGCTTCAAGCCGTTTGGAGTTAATTCTTACACAGAGTGCTGGTAATGGGAACACGTCCTTCTGTCCTTCTTCTGTCTGCAGTGCTCGTGTCCTCCCAGCTGGGCGGGAGAACCAGAGTAGAGTGTTTCAGGATAAGATCCTCAGAGTGTGAGCTTATCAGAGAGTGCCTCCAGGGTGCTTGCCATAATGCACGGAGGAAACAAAGCCTGCTCGTCACTCAGCCAGAACAGCTGGGAGGACACCTGCAGCTGAGGGTGGGGCTAGCCACTGAGAACAGGTGGCTTTGGGGCAGCAACAAGGTCAAAGGCGCGGAAGCTTGAGCAGGGTGACGCGGAGCGGGACGGGGGCGGGGGCGGGGCCGGGGGGGGGGAGGGAGGAGGGGTGGGCTCGGATCCCAGGAGGGTAGCACGGCGGAGCCCGTGAAAGAGCCTCCGCTCTGTGCAGGTTTTATCCAGAGGGGCCTGTGTGAGAAGAAAGGATTTTGAGGACAGGAATTTCAATATTTCCATTGGTGGGCCCTTGGAGCCAAAAACTATTTTTGTTACTTTTTGCCTGTCCTCCCCCAGGATGGCACAGCTTGGAAAAGCAAGAGTTACAATTAATTTCCCTTTTCAAAATGTGGTTCAAAAAAGAACATTCTGTTTCCAGGACCCCGGCTTTCTGTGAGAAATTCTATACCAGCATTCAAAATTAAGCCACATTTGCCAGAATGTAAATTTCTTTCAATGGCTATTTTTTTTTTTTTAAGTGACTGCTTATGTCTCTAGCAGAGAAAAAAAGGAAAAGGGAGGAGTAATTTATCTGAAAAATAGCGGTTTTATTTTGGGGAAGGGATTTCAGAGAGAACCTATGTAGTTCTGTAATATGAATCTATTTTAAATTTTTCAAACGTCAAAAATACAGTTTACATTTGCTGCTGCAAATTCGGTGAACGTTTTTCATTATGCACGAAGCAGAAAATTTGGAATTAAATGTACAGCAATGTTCCGACAAATAAAGAAAACCCCTCCCCCAGGCCATCCCTTGACATAACTGGGACAATCCAATATAATAACCCTCTAAAAGGATTAATTCTGCCTAAAACCAGCTCCTGAAAAAAACCACATGGCACTGTCTGAAACATTCTTGATAATGTGCACGTCTTTATTACATTTGCAATCCATGAGCCGGGTGTTGACTCTGGGAACATTCTATGACAATACTAATTGAGGGAGGCTTTACCTTCAGAATCATAGGAAAACCTCATTAACAGTTGAAATAGACAAAATAAAAGAGTAATAAGGTTCCATTTTGCTTCTATTAAATTAATAAAATACTTAAAACATACTCGGTGCTAGAGGTGGTGTGGTAAATCTGGTCCACACATACATTGCTGTTGGCAATGAAAAATAGCAATTCCAGGCAAATCTATTCCAAATTTTCAGAGGATTCAGTGATTTGCATCTTCCAAAAGGAGGACAATGTTTTACACTTGTTTAATACAAAAATAATATAAGAATGCTTATAAGCTGGCAGCCTCCTAATATCTAGGAGGGGTGATTGGTGGTTAGGGAAAATATATCATACCGACAATGAATATACAGGCCCAGCTGAGATATGCAAATAATGCAGTGTTATGAGGCACAAGCAGTTCTGTAGTGGGGGGAGGGACAGAATTGTAAACCCAGTTCCTTGTTACTGGAAGTTGCATTAATGTCTCCATGCTTTTTTTTTTTTTTTTTTTTTGCTTAATAAAAATTTTTATTTTTATTTCTAAAAATAAATTATAAAATAATTGTTTATAAAAAATTGCAGGCAAGGCTCATTTCCTTTTAGGTTTTTGTAAGAGGACACAAAACAGAGGGTATACAGTATCTCATTTTTTTCAACCTTTTTATCTATGCGTGGCTTGACTTGGCTAGACTGGTCTGTGATGTCTTCCCCACACTACTGAGTGACACCTAACCATGAGGCCAAGGGGAAAAATTCTTAGGGCATGAAGGCATTCATTGGAAAATGCTTAAGGAGAGCACTAGGAAGAATAGATTCATCCTGAAGGAAGCCAGGCTGGGCAACAATTCAAGGAATTCTTGGTACCACTTCTGGGACATCGTTCACATTGTCTTCTCTATAAGTGGGGTGCGCCAACAGAATACAGTCCAGTCATACTTTATAACACCCAGTACCTGCTGAACCCCTCGTGGAGTAGAGGGGCTTTCGCCTGCCATCAGCATTCTCTACTTCTTCCTTGCAGAGTTCCCTGTAATAAATAACAGATCCAACTTGAGCTAGTTTAAGCCAGAAAGATGTTGATCAGGGACAGATGATGCTCACAGGATCCCAAGGAGGACTAGAATATCAAGCTTGAAAGTTACATAACCTGGGACAGTACCCAAATTACACCACCAGACTGCTCCAGCAGAGACGCACGGCCATTGCCACCTGTACCATGGCTGCCGTGAGCAGAATGTCACCAGACAGTTGTCTCCGAAAACCACACTGTCTTTCTGCGGTCTTCCTCCACCTTCCCTGGAAAAGGGATTCTGCCTGCCATCTAACTCCTTCCCTCTCTTCTGAATTGAAGTCTTGCACAGGTGTGTCTAGTGGCGTCCAGGCAACACACCTGCACCCAAACATACCCGCCGACTGCTGAGTTTTGCTTCCATCCTGGCTCTCCAGGACTCGTAATGTGGGAAATTTCTCGAATATAGGGAACCTCAAATATGACAAATGCCCACAAAACATTACCCAACTTTGACCAGGTGGACCCCCCCCCAAAAAATTTGATTACGCCAGTTAATGGAAATTCCATTTTCCTTGATGCAAAAGAGGCATGTGACCCAATTCTGACCAACAAGGCATGAAGAGACATCTGCTGAGGGACTTCTGAGAAACATTTCTCAGCTCTTAAAAAGAGACGCAAGGGCACAATAATCCCCTTGTTCTGCCTCTGGATAGCAGTGTGTGGGGGTTTGAAGCCTGGAGCTGCCGTAGGCATCTAGCAACCGACACGATTAAAATGGCAAGGCAGGAAGATGGAATTAATCTAAATTCTTGATAGCATTACTTAGCTACTGACTCAACCAACCCATCTTATCTTGTTACATGAAAATAATACTTTTCTGGATTATTTAAGTCAATGGAATTGAGGTTTTCTTTGCAGCCCACAGGGCCCTGATCTACCCCCTCTGTCTGGTGTTACAAGGATGACGGAGATAAACAGGAACACAGGCATGACCATCTTTGGGGGCTGAAGGAGCCTGAGTTAAATTAGTGAAAATGAAGTGGCTGGGTAACATGGGGCCATATTCAGAGTCCCTTCTAAACAGCTTGCCCTCTCAGAAGTGGACCCAGTCTCTACACCCCTTCTGCAACAGCAGTCTATTTCCTTTTGTGGCATTTCATTTCCTCCATCATGTTCAGTAATTGAAAACAACTTGCCTTACCACTGAGAAGGCTGAAGGAGTTTTTGGAAGTTCTTTCCGGCAGAAACTTCCCGTCACTCCCCCCCGTACAGCCAGCAGCAAGCTCAAGACCTAAGCTCAGTCCATTACACTCTTTCCCTCAAGACTTTACATCTCCAACCAAGTGACTTGAGGACAGAAGATAGCAGTTGAGTGTTCATGTATTCCAGAAAACTCCCACTCTAGCCCTACTACCTGGCCAGGTCAGCTGAGTTGTTCTGGACGCCTGGTTGCTCAAAGTTGCCCTGGAGGAAGATCTGTTCTGTTTCTAAAACCACTATGTTCCCAGGGAACAGAGATTTCAAAACTCCCGGTAGCCTGGCCAGAGACATTCCAGTGTGAAAGCTCCCACACTTGAAGAAAATCTAAATTAGAACCTTGTGAAAAGTCAGTCCTACAACTGCACCTCTTTCTCTAAGGATTGCTTCAGTGAATTTTTATGGAAATATTCTTTATACATGGAATCCATCCATTTCTTCTTCTTACCCTCACCCCCAAATTAAGGGTTTTTAAATTATGACATTAAAAGGCTGGTATAAAATAGGCTGCTAAACTTAAATTCATCTAGAAGTTTTTGTAGACGAATCAACTGTTCATGAAACATTTATGTTTACAAATTTCAGAGAATATTGGCATCCCAGATTTTTGCTTGTTGGGGACTTGACAATTACTTGAATATTTTTAAAAGTATTTAATTCCAGGAACTCTAATTAGTACCATGTGACACGTGAGGGCAAGAGAATAAATATTGAGTATGTGGAGGAAAAAGAAAAAAAAACATTTCATTTCTTCATTTGGAACATAATCTTTTTTTTTTTTTTTTAAAGATTTCACTTATTTGACAGACAGAGATCACAAGTAGGCAGAGAGGCAGGCAGAGAGAGAGAGGGGGGAAGCAGGCTCCCTGCTGAGCAGAGAGCCCGATGCGGGACTCGATCCCAGGACCCTGAGATCATGACCTGAGCCAAAGGCAGAGGCTTTGCCCACTGAGCCACCCAGGCGCCCTACATAATCATTTTTAAATTGTGGTAAAATACACTTAATATAAAATTTAACATCCTAGCCATTTTTCATTGTACAGTTTAGTGGCATTTTTTTTGGTAAAAATTTGACAATTTAATGTTTGGGGTTTATAAAATATATTCTTGTATAGTTTGAAGACCTGTGAATTTTCTAATAAAATCAGATTCTTGAATCTATTCTCTGATGAAATGTTAGTTATAAGCTCAATACATTTTCTTTCAGGGTTCTGGCCCTCCAATGACGGCCTCGTTTCTATTTCTGAACACTAAAAAAATGAAGATGATCCAAGAAATAAAGAAAAACACATTCCTGATGAAAGCCACTTAATTTCTCATTTTTAACCTCCAGCTAATCAAATATACTAGGTCATGTTCAGTGGATCTTGCTATACTTGAAAAGAATTATATATCAATTATTATATTTTTAAAACTTTGTTATGGAAAATGTCCAATGTATACAAAGCAAACAGAACAGTATCATGAACCCCCATGTACCCAAGCCCCAGCTTCAACAATTGCTAATATTCTGCCATTATGGTTTCATCTGTTTCTTCAATCAACCCCCCACCCTGCCAAAGACACCAAATTATTATAATTTTTGCTGTTGGTTCTTTTAGGTAACCTCTACACTAATGTACACGAATGTCAACAGTGTAATTTTGACAAATGAATACTCTCACATAACCTGCACGCCTGTCACAATGTAGAACACTTTCATCTCCCCAGAATGTTCCCTCATGTCTCCTCCAAGTTATTCAGAGAGAGCCACCAGTCTGATTTTTCACTTTTGGTTATTTTTGTCTGGTCTAGAACTTCACATAAATGAAACCATACTCCTGTGACTCTGCCTTCTTTCGTTCAACATAATTTTTGTGAGGTTCATCCATATTTTTGACTCATTCCTTTTTTATTATTGTTGAGCAGTAGTCCACTGTGAGAACACTGGTTTTTATGGTGGAAGAATCCTTGTAGGAAGGTTCCTACTATCTGATGGAGGACACTGACTTGCTTCTAGCTTTTGGCTATTGTGAAGAAGGCTGCTATGAACATTCTTGTACAAATAGTGTGTGTGTGTGTGTGTGTGTGTGTGTACATGTATGTAAGCTTTCATTTCTCTTGAATAAATAAATACCCAGGAATGGAACTCCAGAGTAAAAGTGCAGTTCTGTGTTAATTGTACGACCCTGCCAAGCCATTTTGCAAGTGGTTGTACCATTTTATAGTCCAACACATACATCCAACCTTCTAGGTCAGCCATGTGAAAATTTCAGTTACTCCACAGCCTTGCTAACATTTAGCTATATCTCATCTTTTAAATTTTAGCCATTCTCATGGATTCTCAAGGCTAAATGTTAGCAAGGCTAACATTACATTAACATAACATAACATTACATTAACATAACTATCCATTCTCATGGATATAGTACCTCATTGTGGTTTTAATTTCCATTTCCCTGATGACTAATGAGGTTAAGCACTTTTTCATATGCTATTGGTTAGTTGTGTGTCTTCATTTGTGAAATATCTGTTCAAATAGTTTTTTCCTTTTTTAATAAATTGGGTTGCTCATTTTTAAAATTATGGAGTTGTAGAGATTCTTTTAAAGATTTTATTTATTTATTTGACAGAGATCACAAGTAGGCAGAGAGGCAGGCAGAGAGAGAGAGAGAGAGAGAGGAGGAAGCAGGCTCCCTACTGAGCAGAAAGTCCAACACAGGGCTCGATCCCAGGACCCTGGGATCATGACCGGAGCTGAAGGCAGAGGCTTTAACCCACTGAGCCACCCAGGCACACCTAGAGATTCTTTTATATATTCTGATGCAAGACCTTTGTCAGAACATGTTTATGAATATTTTCTAGTCTGTGCTTTGTCAATTCACTTTATTAAAAATGTCTTTTGATAAGCAGAATATTTTAATTTTGAAGAAGACTAATTTGTTAATTATTTTCTTTTATGGTTATTACTTTCTGTGTCCTATCTGAGAAATTTTTGCCAAATCCAAGGATATAAAAATATTATCTTGGGTTTTCCTGCACTTGCTTTTTGGTTTTAGCTTTTACATTTATATCTCTAGTCCATCTCAAGATAATTATTGTGTATTATTTGAGATAAAGGTTCACTTTTCAAATGTGCATATCCAGTTGTTCTAGCACCATTTTGAAAATACTATCCTGTTAAATGACTTTGGCACCTTTCTGAAAAAAAATCAATAGACTGTATATGTGGGGCTCTATTTCTAGATTCTGTTTTGTTTCATTACTTGTTATGATTATCTCTACACTAGTATCACACTGTCTTTGTTACAATAGCTTTATAATGTATGTCTTTTATAGCAGCTATGTTGGTTTCTAAGGTTGCTGTAACAGATTACCACAAATTTAGTGGCTTAAAACACAAATTTAATCTCACATTTCTGGGTAGATCGGTCAGTTAAGCATCTGCCTCCAGCTCAAGTCATGATCCTAGGGTCCTGGGATCAAGCCCCTCATTTGGCTCCATGTTCACTGGGGAGTCTGCTTCTCCCTCTCTTTTTCTTTCTACCCCTTCCCCCACTCATGTGCTCGCTCTCTCTTTCTCTCTCTCTCTCTGTCAAATAAAATCTTTTTTTTTTTTTTTCTCTGTCAAATAAAATCTTTAAGAAAATTTTTTGTGTGTCTTGGGGCACCAGGGTGGCTCAGTCAGTTAAGAGTCCAACACTTGTTTTCAAGTCAGGGCATGACCTAAAGGGTGTAAGATCAAGCCCCGCACTGGGCTCTATGCTAGGTATGGAGCCTACTCAAGACCCTCTCTCTCCCTCTGCCCTCCTTTCCCTTCCTCTCTCTCTCCAAAAAAAAAAAAATTCTTGTGTTTAATATTTATGAGATATATTGATCTTTAATTTTCTTTTCTGTTGATGCCTTTGTTAGATTTTTGGTTTCAGCATTATGCTGACCTTATAAAAAATCATTTTTTGCCCTTATTTTCTAAAGGATTTTGTATGAAGCTGGTATTATTACTTCACTAAATATTTGATAGAATTCAGCAGTGGATTATCTTATTTCTTCCACCAGTTCTTTAAAGATTGTATTTCACTGTCTTTTAGCGTCTCTTATTTCTTAGTACAGGAGAATTTCATATTATTGTTTCCCTGAATGAAATGTGTTGTTTTACTCTGGAAACTTTTAAAACGTTCTTTTATCTTTGGATTGCACGAGTTTTTGAATAATGTGCCTAGATATGGTTGTCTATCCCACTAAGTATATATCTATTCCCCTAAGGCTTTATTCAGCTTCCTGGATCTGTAAATTCATATCTTTAACTAAATTGGGAAGTGTTTGACTTTTACTTCTTCAGGTATTTTTTCTTCTTCATCCTCTCTCTTTTCCTTCTTGGACTCTAATGGTATGTTAACCATTTGATATTATCCTACAAGTCTAGGACTGTTATTTTTCTTCAGCTTTTACTCTCTCGTCTTTTGAGGGAATTGTTATTGAGTTGTCTCAAGTCATTGACTCATTTTTCTGCCAATTCCAATCCAGGATTAAAAACTTTGAGTGAATTTATTATTTTAATTGTACACATTTCTGCTTTAGAATTTCCATGTGTTTTATTTGTGCAGCTTATTTCTCTGCTGAGTTTCCCCCATCTGTTCATTTATCATGTATTGTTTTCTTTCACTCCTTGAACAAAGTTACAATAGTACCCTTAAGTCCTTGTCCACTATTTCAACTTCTCAGCATTAGAATTCACTAACTTTCTTTCTTGAGTATGGGTCACATTTTCCCATTATCTGTCTTGGGATAATGTCTTATCTAGTGACTTTTTAAAAATGCATAGGGACATTGTAAATGATTCAGTGTGAGAACTCTGGATTCTGTTATGTTACTCTAAAGAGTAATTTTTGTCTTAGCAAGTAGTTAACATTCTTGAACTCAAACTTCAAGCTTTACTTTCCCCGTGATGGGAAGTGACTGAAACATAGCTTGCTAATTTTGTTTCTAGCTACTGTTTTTCCATTAAGGCCCTTGGATCTCTCCACAAGTGGATTATCTAATGGTCAGCCCAAGATTTTCCTTCTTTTTTTTAACAGATTTTGTATCCACTGTCTCTGTGTTTCCTTCCCTTCCTAAATCGTTCTTCTCCCCTGTCATGTGACTCCTCAACCCAGTGAGACTGGATTTCTGCTGTCCCTAGAAGAAAGCTGCATACAGATTGAAAAGTTATCTCAAAACAAAAAACTGCTGCATGGGGTGCCTGGGTGGCTGTTGGTTAAGCATCAACCTTTGGCTTGGGTCATGATCCCTGCAGTGGGCCTCCCTGCTCAGTGGGGAGCCTGCTTCTCTCTCTCCCTCTGCCCTTCCTCTCTTGCTCACACTCTCTCTCTCTCATTCTCTCAAATAAATAAATAAATCTTAAAAAAAAAAAAAAGCTGCTGCAAAGAGAGAATCCCACGAGGATAGATTCTTGTCTAGTTTCTCTCAGCTTTGGTTCTTCAGTGCTTTCTAATAGTCATTTCTATTAAAAAATTTCTCCCAGATATCACTAGTATTTCAGAAATCTTGTCTAACCAATGTACTCTGTCACTAATGGCTATTATTTTTAAACATGTTCAAAATAAGGGGTGCCTGGGTGGCTTAGTTAGTTAACTATATGCCTTCAGCACAGGTCATGATCTCAGGGTCCTGGAATTGAGTCCTCCCTCCCCCCAGTCAGACTCTCTGCTCAGCAGGAAATCTGCTTCACTGCCTCACTCTCCCTCTGTGCTCTCTCTCTCTCTCAAATAAATAAATAAAATCTTTCAAAAATATGTTCAAAATAAAAAGAACAAAATGGAGGTATCACAATCCCAGACTCAAGATGTACTACAAAGCTGTAGTAATTAAAACAGTATGGCACTGGCACAGAAGTCTGAAGTTAGCCAGATGCTCATATATGGAACCCAGCTATCTATAGGACAAACTAAAACAAAATTGGGGCCTTGATACAAAAAAAAAAAAAAAAAAAATTTGCATGGGATATATGTATCCCAAGATGCTGTCCCTCAATAATTGCTGCTGACAATTCCATTGCAGGTTCAACAGGACAAAGGAGACTGGGGAAAGGGGTATGGGCCCCCTTGAGTGGTGAGCAGTGAGTACCCCACATCTAAGCCCTTGGCGTGAGTAAACTGACCTTGGGACTTGGCTTTAATTATGAGACAGTAGGAAACAGAATGATTTCTATGGAAATAGGACAGTGGAGTGATACATGAGCAGACACTGTAGACTGTCCAGAAGCAAAGCAGCGTTGGGAATGGTGGAAAGAAAAGTGCTTTTAAGGACATCCAATTTCAAGCATTGACCCAGTCGTTAATCAGGTTTGCCTCTGACAAAGGGAAGAGGTGGGGAGGATGAGTGACAGGAAAAGAGGGAAGAGAAAGTATTCCTATTGCTTTCATGTCCAAATTTCCTAAAATGACTTCTATGGTTATTCCTCTTTATAAACTAACATCAGATCTGAGTGAGGTAACCGACTTAAGTGACTCCAGTACGTCTCATGTACCACTAGGGCCACAGTTGTGAAGTTTTAGAAGCTGGAGGTCAAGTTGTGGCATCCTTTGTCTTTGATGGATGACAAAGCGGTCACTAAAATGTGCAAGAGATACAGAGAAGGTGTCATTGTTGTAAAATCTCTAACTCTGCTCTACAAACTCACCATCTAGTCATCAACCAACCCTCAAGTGAGGTAATGAGAGTTTTAAGTGGGTTCAAAAGCCACTCTTAAAAAATAAAATCTATTCCTGGGAGGCTTAGCTGTCAGTCCAGCACATCATTATATTCATTATTTTGCGTACATGGCTTTCCTCCTCACAGCTCTCTGAGGGAGAATGTGTCATCTTTTTCCTCCCCTGGAGAAGGGGGCACCTGGTGGAGGAACTTGAGAGAAGCAGACCGGGGTTTTCAGGGCCAGAGAATCTCATCGTTTCTAGAAGACAGAAAGAGGAGAGTTGTCAACTGTCAAGAATATGTTAAAGACTCTTTTGCCCCTTTTGACTTTTCTAGGGTCTCTCTGGGGGGTAACCCTCACTGCTAGGACCACGGCTGACAGTCCTCCCTATGGCACTGCCACGGAGAAGGAGTCACTTCTCTTTCTGACCTTTCTTACAAAACAGGCATCATTGGGTCAACTCATGACAACAACGGGCGTAATGCTTGACAGAGCGGCACCACAGGCGACACCGAGGGCTCCCCTCTATCCTACAGTTCCAGACACATTTATTCACCATGGCAGGCACCAGATTAACCAGTCCTAAATGCAGAAAACCACTGAGAAGTGGGGTGCAGTGTCCAGCATGCGAACACAAAGAACTAGGTTTGATTTTTAAACACACTGTGCAATTCTGTCACCAGTTGTGTTCCCTTCCTTGCTTTGGTCCCCAGGAAACTCAGATCCAAACTGGGAAGTTCAAGAATTTCTTTTTTGAAGATTTTATTTATTTAAGAGAAAGAGAGAGCAGGAGGAGGGGCAGAAGGGGAAGGACAGGCAGACTCACACCAAGGCCAACATGGAGCTCAACCCCATGACCCTGAGATCATGACCTGAACCAAAACCAAGAATGGGTTGCTTAACCAACTGAGAACCCCAGGTGCCCCCTTTGTAAGCAGGCTCCACATCAAGTGTGGAGCCCAACACAGGGCTTGAACTAACAACCCTGAAATCAAGACTTGAGTGGAGATCAAGAGTGTGATGTTTAATCAACTGAGCCACCCAGGCACCCTGAGAAAGTCAAGAATTTTTAACATATGTGTCAGCATGCTAACTTTATCCTCGTCTTTATTTTACTATTCTTTCTTTATTTTTCTTTTGACCTATCTCTGTTTGTTCATTTTTGTTTGCTATATTGTGTATATTTATATAAAGCCAACTCTGATCCTTTGGGGGTAAGGTAGGGGAAATAAATAAGGTCTCTTTAGATTATCTTTTAATAGCTCGAGTATGCATTGCTATTTGGCACAAAGAACTGGAGATTTTGGTATGCTTCGTCAAATGAGTTACGGAGTAAGCCTTGCTTTTAAATAAGAAAACAATTTTTCAATGTGCCCTGTGGCCTCCCGCCCACCTCAAAGCCCAGTCACCTTTGGGTTTTTGATTCCTTCCTATTCAGACCAAATTGCTCTACTAGCTTTTGGAAAATTCTGATTTAATATCATGCTCCAAGTTTATAAAGGGTCAACTAGCTTCTCTCTAACTTTATGAAAGTTAAAATTAGAGAAAATAAGAAAAACTGCAGAAACACTGTACTCCAGTTGCCAAAATAATAAAAGCTTTCTTGAAAAGTGATTAAAAAGTGGGCTTCTCTGGTAGGTTTGTGGAATTCCTATCCCTTACGTCTTACACAGTGAGCACAGACCATTTCCATGAATGGTTGAGGTGTCACTTTCTTGATAATGTCCTTATAAAAAATTTGACCCACCGTCAGTCAACATACACTTATCAGGAGTGAGCTATGTTCACGATATTATTCTCTGCTTCCAAGGAATTGCAGATAAGTTACTTCAGTTCTTGCCCTCCAAGAGCCTGCAACGTAGGGGTTGCAAGATGGTAGAGGTGGAGAGAGAGACATAAAAATAAGTAAATATGTATATTACAAGATAAAATCAGAATGGGCATACAAAGAAGGAGGACAAGCATTTGTGAACTTGGAAGAGAGGTTCTGGTTTGGGAGCGGCACAAGCACTGGCTTCATGGAAGAAGACCTGATATTTCCGCTCAGGGAACAGAGAGGACGAAGCAGTGAGGCCCACTGAGGCCTGCCATAGTGATTCCTGAATGTACGGTGGAGGCATTCACTCTCAATTTTGCAGTCAGTGCTGGGGGGGAACGGACACAAAAGAATTTGCAATGGGAGAACTGCGTGTTTGACAGCAAAGAAATTTTTATTTAATTTTATTTGCACCACACACTTCCAGATTAGGTTTTGTGGTAGATTATGTCAAAACCATAAAACTATTTAAAAAAAAAAAAAAGGAAAGAAAAGAAGAGGAATGGAAAGCGTAAGTCCCAGTGGACACTTCTACAAACCGATAATGAACCAATTTGTTCTTGAGCCGTCATGGCCTTGTTTTCATTGTACACGGTATATAAATAACCTGAATCATGGACAGAAGGAGCCAGAAGTCAAATAGTGTGTTTGGGAGGGCAGGTCCCCTTAGCGAAGCAGCGTGACATTTTAACCCGCCCGCCTTCATCTGGACTGCGTTGGTTCACCTCCAAGAGGAGGGCTGACATTTTCAGCATTGTTACCCAACAAGCCTCCTTTGATTTTACAGAATTCTTCCTCTGACTTGCAGCTTTCCTAACATGACTGAATTCCCTGTCAGGAATAGCTCTTAAATTAAATTGCCACCTTCCTTTCTCCAGCCCCTAAAGTTGAGCGGACAGTATGTTTCTAATTTCTCTTATGGGTTCTCATTCTCTAGTCAGCCCTTCTGCTCTAGTTATATGATTGATGTGCCATTGCAGGTCCCCCTGAATGCCTCCATGGCTTTTCTATAAAATAATACCTCTACTAACAAAAAGGATGATTTCAGGGACATTCCCCTCGCAGGCATTTTATTAGTAGAGGGAACATTAACATAGAGGTAGAGGAGAGGGAAGGTAAAGGAAATAAGGCTAGGAGGTTTGGTACAAAGAAATCATTAAATGTGATCTAAAATGCTGTCACTTGGGGCGCCTGGGTGGCTCAGTGGGTTAAGCCTCTGCCTTCAGCTCAGGTCATGATCTCAGGGTCCTGGGATTGAGCCCCGCATCGGGCTCTTTGCTCAGCAGGGAGCCTGCTTCCTCCTCTCTCTCTGCCTGCCTCTCTGCCTACTTGTGATCGCTGTCTGTCAAATAAATAAATAAAATCTTTAAAAATAAATGTATGTATGATAATGTATGATAATGTCTGTATCTCGAAGCCTTGGAATCAAAGATGGAAGCCTTGGAATCAAGGCAGGGACCCGTGTGAGGACACAGGAAAGAGGTGGGTCTGCCTTTAGGTCGAGAAGTGAGTGTGAGTGTTCTCCTCTCATTGGCTCCTTTGGGACCAAGCCTGACGCTGCCTGGGCCACCCTGGTTGGAGGAAGCAGAGGACCATTAGGCTCTGGCTCCCTACGCCAGGGTTCCCATAGGGTCAACCAATCACCACCCAGGCCTGGGCCAATTCCAAGAGCACTTACTGACCCAGGGCCATTGCCCATTAAATGGAACATCTCCTCCCCTACCAAGACCTAAAACCCCATTCAGGAGAGAAAAAGCCTTTCATTTCAATTGCTAGAAGGCTAAAAATGCAAATCCTACTGGGTTAACACTTCTTACTTTGTTTGTTTTTAAGATTTTATTTGAGAGAGAGAGAGAGAGAGAGAGAGAGAGAGACAGAGCATGAACAGGGGAAGGGACAGAGGCAGAGGGAGAGGCAGGCTTCCTGCTGAGCTAGGAGCCCAATGCAGGGCTGGACTCCAGGACCCTGGGATCAAGACCTGAGCAGAAGGCTGATGCTTAACCAATTGAGCCACCCAGGCGGCCCAGGGTTAAAACTTCTGATGAGTAAGTGGGTACCTTATCCTCCCCTCTAGCCAAAGGTGGCAGCAGGGGACTGGAGACTCACCTGGGTGTGGACTACCTACAGAGAGGAGGGAGCATTTGGAAAGGGAAGAGTCTACTTCCAAAGAGGGACCTGGAAGGCATCCAGACTCTGGGGAGTCACCCTGTGACCTTCAGTGGACCCAACACAGAACACGCTGTGCCTGGGGTTGGCCCAAGGAAGGCAATGGTGGGTCACATGACCTCCCTTCCCTTGGTTCCATAAATTCACCCATTTGTGATAGCTAGCCATGTCCCCAAAGGGGGAGTTGTCTGGTTCCCATTCACTCATCAGTCCCCTGATGGCAGGCTTCACGGGGTTGGCAGAATTGGGGACGTAGGTCAGGGCACCCCTGGCCGCTGTTTCATGCAGGAACCTCGTCTCTTCATTTTTGATTTTGCCAAAACCAAAATCAGAAGGAGCAAGTGTCCTTGGGGCACAAGCTGACTTCCATTTTCTTGATGATTTTCCTGAGAGAGGCACCCTAGCCAGTCCCGTGCCTGTGGGCGTCTCGAAGCTTCTTGGTGCGGTCAGCCGCATCTCTGCAAGCTGCCTCTGGGCCCTTGAGAGGAAGTGGCCCCTTTTTATTGCAATGTCGACCAGTCGCTGTATACATTGACTTCGTCCCCAGGAGATTTGGTAATTGAGGTAGCATAAAATTTGCTATTTTAAAAAATGGCTTATTGGCCAATCAGAGAGTGGCATTTCAGTCACTGAGTCCTTAATAAACAGGTAACAGAAAGCAGAAGTCGGGCACATGGCAGTTCAGGGTGCTGCGTGGGGACAGGCAGGGCTGGGATGAGAACTCTTAGGGAGCCCATGGCCTCCCCTGGCTTCACCAGCAACGGATACCTCTTTCCTCTCCACCCCAGCAGGGGAGCTGCTTGCTTGAACACAAGTCTCCTTGACCATGACCTTGTGTATTGTTCCGGTTAGCCAGTGGTCAAGGCCCTGGTCTGAAGCGACACCAGTGCCAAGTACAATGGAGAGGAAGCCGGGCCCGTGAGACTGTGGAACTCAGGCTCCTGGCCGCAGTGCTCGCCCCCAGGACTTCTGCTGTTCCCCCAGGGCCTGCTGAAGCAGCACCACCACCTCTGGGAGGACACCCACCCCCCGCACCCCACCCCTCCCAAGATGTTTAGCTCACAGGTGGAGAAGAGTAATTTGCATCAGGGCCCTGAGTGGGGTGGAGACAAAGTCACTCTGCTACCAAGGCCCTGGAGGGCAGCCTGGCCAGGGTCCAGAGGGAGGGGCTGACAGGGTCTCAGAGGTGGTCTGTGATGACAAAAAGAGGCGAGGGGAGCCCAGATCCATGCGGAGGGAAAGTGGGCCCCCAAATAGGCTGAGAAAGAATGCACCAGGAGTTCATAGGCCACTGAGACCAAGAGGACGCCCACCCAACCCAGCCATAGCTTGGGGGCCATGGAGAATGTTCGCACATGCAGAACGGCATGAGACCAGAGCACCCTTTCCACCCTTCAATGGCCATGACAGCCTGTAGAGCCTTTTCTGCCACTCCCTCCACTAGACACCCTCTAAGAGAGGAGCAGAAGGGGGTGGCAGCAGCAGAGAAGCCTACAAAGCTAAGCCGCTGAACCACGGAGGTGAAGTAACCCTAAAGACAATATTTAAATCACTGCATCTCGGTCTTCAGCCAGTCAGGCTCCATCTGCCTTCTCTTTACCACCATCCTGTGGGTAGGGGCCTCGGGAGGACCAAGACAGACGTTTTCTTTGCACGTGTGAGTGTAGGAAGTAAATCACAAGTCTTTGCAATTGTTCCCTGGGTACCACTCAGGCCATACTTGGCAACCTCGTCCTGTTTATCTTCCATAAACTGTGTCACATTCCTCTCCTAGAGGAGGTCCAGCCAACATCTGGGGTGCGCTGTGGGTGGTCAGGCCTTCTTTGGTGCCATCTGCAGGATCGGGGTGGATGCCCGGCTCTCTCAGGGTCCTCGTGTTCCCTCCTTACCAAGTTAGATTTGCAAAACAAGGTCTCACCTCGAGGCACTGAGGCCTCTGTGCTTACTACACTTGGAATTCCAGAGGGCAAGGGTAGAAGGTATAGAGCAACTTGAGGTGGGGAGGCAGTTAGTCGTAGGAGGCAAAAGCACCAAGAATCCCAAACCTCAAGGTTTGGAGGCTCAGGGCTCATCTCCAACCCTCTAGCATGGAAAAAGGGGGAAACTGAGGCTAACCAAGTTGTAACGTCAAGACTTGAGGCCCTGTTTGGGGGCTCCCTGTCCTTTGGGACAGAGCATGAGTTTGGGGGCCTCCCAGGAGGACCACGTAGAGGAGCCCATTCTGCTCACCTTCTAGTTCCCTCCAGGCCAGAAAACCCGCTTCCTGTTCCAGTCTGGTCTTCTTTTTTAAAATCAGACTTTAAAATGAACTCTCCGATGTTAATTAACCTTTCCTACTGTTTGGCATCTTCCTGGTCCCCGTGCTCTGTATTCCCCCAACAACAAATCATACTGTTTGCCTATTGATTGGCTGTAAATCAAATATTTTATAGCCTATTAAATCACACCAGATCGACTAGGCAGGTTTCACAAAGTCAGCGCTTTGGACAAAGGTTGTTCCTTTCTGACAACCAGCTCTAGAGAGGGGGATGAGTTGTCTGCAGAGGGGCTGTGGACACTCTAGAGCTGACCATATTTAAGGCTCCAAGCTAAATTTAGCCTTCCCAGCTGGCTGTTATTCCAGCAACTGAGTGTGGGCTTGGCCAACTGTATTTTAAGCTGAGCCCCAAATTTCCCTCTGTTTGGCTTTGTTGTGTTCTACAGGATTTAGGTTTAGTTACCAGAAGTAAAAAGGGTTTCCTTGTGGGCCTGTAAGTGAGTAAGTTCAACCAGAGAGAGTAAAAGCAAACTGTCTAGGGCTGACATGAGAATCTGTGGTTTTGGGGGGCCTGTCCAGCCCGCAGAGGACCTTCTCTGAACCCCCGAGGTAAGACTAAGGATGCAGGAAGGCCAGGGTGACAAATTTACACAGCCCCAAAACTTACTTTTTGTATGTCAATACAATAAAGTGAATCTTTTTAAACACCTCAATAAACTGATTCCCTCCCCCCCCCCCAAAAAAAAAAACGCTTACTGTTAGGGCGCCTGAATGGCTCACTCGGTGGAACGTCCCTCTCTTGGTTTTGGCTCCGGTCATGATCTTGGGCTGCTGGGAAGCAGCACCCCGTAGGGCTCCCCGCACCACAGGGAATCTGCTTGCGAGCCTCTCCCTCTGCCCCTCCCCCTGCTCATGCGCACGTGCTCTCGCTTTCTAAAATAAATAAAATCTTTAAAGAAAGAAAAAATAAAAGATAAAACGCCTTACTGTTAAGAAATACTTCCCCAAATTTCAAAATACTATGCTTCTGCATAAAACACTATACATGGGACGCTACCAGCTGGGTAGGAACTAGGAAATATATGTTTGTGTACGCAAATTATCTCGCTGGAGACATTCACCAGGAGCTGGTAATCCCGGTTGCCTCTGAAAAGAAAAACTGAAAGACTAAAGGCCAAAAGGGTCACGATAAATTTTTTTCCAGCGTGTACAGATTAGAGTTTTCATGCTTTAAAAATGTGTTGTTTGGACAGTGCACACTACATTGGTGTGTTAAATCATGGCTTCATCGTTCCATGATTGCCGCAGTAGTTGGTGGCAGAGCCCTTTCCAGCTCAGAAACTCTGGGAAGGAGCAAACAAAACGCCACAAATGTGCGAGAATAAATTTGTGAGTTCACACTGTGCACGTGCGTGTGCACACACGTGGGCACACAACTGACACACTTCATATTTTTCAGCACATCAGTGCACTAACATTGGTTTTAAAAACAGAGTACTGGATGTAAAGGCTGGAAGCAAATATGCCCAAATGTTAATAGTACTTAATTTTGCCTGGCGAGGAGGTAGGTCCTTATGATTTTCTTCTCTATATCTGCATGCCTTTAAAAAATTTCATTCCTGGGTGGCTCAGTTGGTTAAGCAGCTGCCTTCGGCTCAGGTCATGATCCCAGCGTCCTGGGATCGAGTCCCACATCGGGCTCCTTGCTTGGCAGGGAGCCTGCTTCTCCCTCTCCCTTTGCCTGCCATTCTGTCTGCCTGTGCTTGCTCTCTCACCCTCTCTCTCTCTAATAAATAAATAAAATCTTTAAAAAAAATTTTTTTTCATTCCAGGGTTTTCTCTTAAAGATAGAGCCTGACTCTGTGTCTTTAAAAAGCCAGGTCTTTGGGGGGCACCTGCGTGGCTCGGTTGGTTAGGTATCTGACTCTAGATTTCAGCACAGGTCTTAATGTCAGTATCAAGAGTTCAAGCCCTGCATTGGGCTCCCCGCTGGGTATGTAGCCCACTTCAAAATAAATCCATAAATAAATAAGCAAATAGATGATAAATATATAAATAACTAAATGCACTGTCTTTTGAAAGCCAGAAGACAGTAAAAGAAACCACATAGCAGCAACTCACCAAGCACTAATATTAAATATAAGAAGCCCCAGAATTTCTTTTCGTTTTTACTTATTTGACATCATTCAGGAATAACTCAGATTTGCTACTGTCTCACACATAGAGCACTCATTTCAGCTCAACAGATGCTTCTTGAAGGAGTATTTAGGGCTTGCGATGGGCTGGGTGTTGGGGGTACCAGGATGAATGAGACCCAACATAGCTCTTTTCATGTGGGAAGTGGTTATCTTTTCTCTAAGACTTTTCTAAAGCAAGAAAACTTTTACGTTGAGTCCAAGCCTTAAATAAAACACTTCTCAATCATCAGTTACATGGAGCCAAGGGCTTATGTTCTCCTCCTGGAGCCTTCCCACACAGAATTATTCTTTCTGCTACCATCCTTGCTCAAAGTCAACTCAGGGAATGGAGAATGAAATTTCTTACCAAACTAATCAGAGTATCTTCTCCTTACTTCAGCGTTTTAACCTCTTGGGTAGTCGTGAATTCAAGGTCAGGGCGTTGACAGACAAGAACTCACTTTACACTGCCCGGAATGGGGCTAACCACCAAAAGAAGCATGACAAACCCTGGCTGAGGTAGAGGATGAGGAAGCGGAGAGTGCAGGTGGGAGAGGTCTTGGCCCCTGAGGAAGGGCTGATGGAGACCTTGGTGCACCTGATGAAGCAGCGGGAGGTTCTTGGAGGTAGGGCGGGGACTTCAGGGCCTCCAAGGGAGATCCTGGCTCCACAGAGAACCTTCCACACTGCAGTGACCCCAGTGAGGCTGCTGGGAGGCCCTGTGGCAACCTGACCGTGCATCATGGCGGACTGCTGCATCATGGCGGACTGCTGGCCTTCACAGAGCCAGGCCAGCCTGGGCACCTCCAGACTTACTTTGGAACAGTTGGTGAAGTAGAAATGTGGAAGTCGGAAATAGAAAAATGACCCTGAGTAACTTGAGCTTTTTCCTCACCAGCACCAAAGAGACTCTTGACCTTGACTTTCTGACACACCCAGCCCTGGGCCAATCCCTCCATCCATTAGTTTTCAGGCTGAAAACAGGGCACCATCTATCGCTAGAGCAAATCGCTTAACAGCCAATGGGCCCCACATCAAATCCACACTTTCTAATCCAGCTGGCCCCACGGCTCTGTTCGGGATTCATCTACTCAACCTACAGACTCCCTTTGCTTGCTTGTCACATACATCCCCCTCCTTTTCCCCCCATTTTTGATCTTTTTTCTGTCGAGGGGTGGCATCACCTCTTTTTTCACTAGGAAGGGGACCCTCTCTTTTGTTTTAGCTTCCTCAGTTTCCCTTCTTTGTATTCAAAAATACACTTCATCCATTTCTCCTTATCGCAGATAGATCTGGAATGGCTCCCAAGAATCCCTTCCCCCTGGTATTCAGACCCTCGTGAAACTGCCTTCCCTTTGAGTGAGGATGGGATCTGTGACTTGTTTCCGACCAAGAGAATATGGCAAAGGTGATGGCATTTCTGCGGTCACATTATTTAACCCCATAATTTCCTTCTTGCTTGTGGATTCTCTCTATTGACACTCTCCTTTGCAGGAAAGAATCCACTATATGGAGAGGCCCATGCGGCCAGCAGGAAAGGGAGGCCCTCGGTCTCATAGCCAACAAAGAACCAAATCTTGCCAACAGGCATGGGAGCTGGGAAGTGTACCTTCCCCGTTCAAGCCTCAGTGAGACCCCAGCCCTGCCTAACACTCCACTGGAGTCTCAAGAGAGACCCCAAAATAGAGGACCATGCCCAGATTCCTGACCCAAGGAAACAGTGGGTAATAAATGCGTGTTGTTTTAAGCCGCCGCATTTGTGATTTGTCCTACAGCAGAAGATAACTAATACACGCCTCCTTCCTTCCTTCCTCTCTCAGAATCATAAACGCTTCCCCAAGTCCTTTCCAGTCCCCCCAGCCCATTCACATCTGACCTTCATCCCACTCCTCCCTCCTCTCTGTCAGGTTATTGGTCCAGCTTCTGAGTTATTTAAACCCACACCTCCGCCCAACACCCACAGTGGAGATCAGCTCACAACCCGGCCGGTCATTTAAATTCATGGCCACCGGACTCAGGGTACAGAGGGGCTTGGCTGACACTTTCACTAGTCCCCATGGGTCCCTCCCTTCTCCAAAACCCAGTGCCCCTTCCTCCATTCTGCCTGATGACCTTGCTTCCGGCTTCCCAGAGGGCAAAAGAAACAATCAGTAGAGAATGCACACGCTGAAACCCTCCGCCACTGCTTCTGCCAAATGACCAGCACCTGTGTCCTTGTGCGCCGCCCCCCCCGTTTTGCTTCTTCCATCTATGGCTGGAGACCTTATCTAAGAGCAGCCTCTCTCCGTGCAACAGACCCCACGTCCTCGCATCCGCCCACGGCCAGAGCACCAACATCGCCGCATCACCACTTTGTCCCTCTCCAATGTGTTCCTTCCATCAGTATACGAACCACTATAATTTCTCCCATCTTGAAAAAAAAAAAGAAAAAAAGGAAGAAAATACTTTCTCGGTCTCGTCTGTCTCTCTAGCTACCATCCCATGCTTCCTACTCTCCTCTGCCGCAAAATTCCTCCAAAAAGTTGTTTAAATTCACTCCTTATCTCCGATTCCTCTCTTCTAGTTCTCTCTCAAACTTCCTTCGGTCAGGCTTCTCCAGCCACTCGCCCATGCCACTCCCTAGCTCCCGTCTGGTCATCAGTGATCTCCCCGCTCCGGCTAAGCCAGCGGACAATTCTCAGCCTTCGTCTCACTGGGCCTGTGCAGCATATCCTGGTCTTTGAACCATTTTCTTCACTTACCCTGGGGACGCTGCTCCCCTCTGCTTCTCTCCTCCTCCATTGCTGACAACTTTCCTCTCTCTTGCTGCTCGATCTTTCCCCGCTCCTGCTGTCCGTGTTGGGGGCTTCAAAGCTCGGTGCCCAGATTCCCTTTCCTGCTGTACGTATTCCTCAGGTGGTCTTCTCCACGCTCACAACTTAAACACGACTCACCTGCGGAGAACTCTCCAATGCACACACACAGCCCGGCTGACTCCCTTGAGCCCGAGGTTCCGGCCTCCCGTGGTCCACTCCACATCTCTGCTTGGATGCCTAAGGGCGTCTCAAAGTCATCCTGTCTAAAATGGAACGTCTGACTTCCGACCTCAGACTGGTCCTCTTTAAGTCCTGCTCTCTCAGCAACTCCATCATTTATGTTGCTAAAGCCAAACACCGTGGAGTTATCCCTGCTTCATCTCCTCTTCTCAGAGGCCACATCGAATCCCTGAGTACATCATGTTGGGTGCAACTTGCAAAATACGCCCAGCGTCCGACGTCTCATCTCCTTCTTGGCCACCAGGCCACCCAACCCACACATCACCTAATACCGCAACAGCTTCCTTCATGCTCGCCAGCTTCTATCCTTGCTTTCCATGCCCCTGTTCTCAATAGAGTAACTACACTGGTCAGCTTCAAACACAAGTCAGAGTATGCTACTCCTCTAATCACTTTTCAGGAGCTTCCCGTGTCACTTAGAATAAAAGTCAAAAATGCCCCCCACAGTCTGCCAGTGAGATCATGGGTGATCTGTCCCCCGCCCCTCTTCCACCTCTCACTATCTCTCTGAACCTTTCTGCCACTGACCCCCTTACTCATTCTGCTCCAGCCACTGACCGCCTTGCTATTCCTTTAAACACAAGCATGTTTACCCCCTCGGGGCCTCTGCCTTTTCTGTTTCCTCTATCTGGACTGTTCCCCCCAAAAGATAGAGATTCCTTGCCTGTCTTAAGGTTTTTTTGTTTGTTTTTAAAGATTTTTATTTATTTATTTGACAGAGATCACAAGTAGGCAGAGAGACAGGCAGGGGGTGGCGGTGGGGGGAGCAGGCTCCCCGCTGAGCAGAGAGCCTGATGCAGGGCTTGATCCCAGGACCCTGGGATCATGACCTGAGCTGAAAGCAGAGGCTTTAACCCACTGAGCCACCCAGGTGCCCCTGTCTTTAAGGTCTTATGTCGTATCTTCAGCAAGGCCTGCCTTGACTTACCTTGTTGTAAACTGCAACACCCCCGTCCCATGTTCCCTTTCCCCCTTTCATGTTTTACTTTTGTCTTTATCACTATAGGATACACTCTGTATTTTACTTAATTATTTTGCTATTGCCTATTGTCTGCCTTCTACCATAATACATAAACTGCTGAGAGTAGAGACATTTTATTTTCTTGTTTACTTCTGTACCATAAGGACCTGGTACATGGTAGGTGTTCAGTAAATAATTGTGGAATAAATGTTGTTGTTGACAAAGATTTGGACTTGGCTTTGCAGGGATGACTGTGGGTAGGGGGACTAGAGAAAAACCCAAAGCCCATGCTCCCTCTCTACACTCACTCGGCCAATCACCTCTACTTAGATGAGCCCCACATCTCTGTCTCTGATCTCCAAATTAATATTTTCAGTGCACATTTAATTGATCAGTGAAAAACTCCAGATGCCGGTATTCTAAGTTTGTGCTCTATGTAGTATCATCTTCGGGTTTTTTATCTCAGAAATAGTGCATCATTTCTTGCCATCCACCCTGTTATCCAGAGGAGAAACTGATCAATCACACTTGTAGCAACATTTGAGCACCTACCTGGTGCCATCCAGTGGGCCAGACCCTACCACCACAGGCAATGCACATAGCCCCTTCCTTCAAGGACCCAAGTGTGATAATCATTGTGACAGAGATGCTATTGTGTATGGGGTCCTATAGTTCCTCTTTTCCAAAGTGGGGGCAAAAAACATCCTTTATGATTATTAAGATAGTATATATTCAAAAAATAGTGTATGTTCATCATAAACAATTTGATTAAAGACATAAGTGAAATGGAAACTGTAAGTCTCGATAATCTCACATTCAAGACAGAACTTTTGTTTACAAGTTAGTGTGTATTCCTCCAGACATGCCTCTGTGCATATTTAAAGATAACAAACACTTACCAAATTCTTATTATGGACTAGACACCATGCATTGTGCTTTAAAGTGGACTCATTTTAACTCACACTGACCCTCTCAGGGAGGTACTATTATTACCCCCATTTGATTGACCAGGAAACTGAGGTTTAAAAGTTCGAAGAAGATCCCATAGGTTGTAAAGTAGCTATCAACCAATGTAGGCTGAGTTACGTCACTGTAACAGCATCTTCAGTATCTCAGTGGCTGACATTAACAAAGGTCTGTTTCTTGCTGATGCTGATGAACCTTGTGATTCATGTGTGGCTCTGCTCCAATCTGTCTTGTCTTCATCCCAGGACACGGACTGACCCCCAAAGAGCACCTTCTATCAGGGACTTAGCTAATCATCAGAATACAGAGAAAAGAGCACATAATAGAAGCAAATGATGTCTCCTAAAGGGCCTGCCTCACTTCGTCCCTGATTTCGCTAGCCAAAACAGGTCACATGACCAGCCCGTATCAATGGACAGGAAAACAAAAGCTTCCCCCGCGGAAAGAGAGTAAATATTTTCAATAATAACACAATCCACTGAAAGTACTGAGATTACATTTTAATCCAGTCTGCCTGTGGAGCTTAAAAACTCAACTATTATGCATCTATCTATTTTTTAACTCTAAAAGTAAGAATTCTACATGCATCGCTGAGTAACCGCCTTTTATATGTAGTCTAAATCGGACAGGGGGCCCCATGGGTTGGTATAGACTCAGAGTATCCCCCCCTTTTATTCAACTTATTTGACAGAGAGAGCACACGTAGGCAGAGGGAGGGGGAGAAGCAGGCTCCCCACCAAGCAGCGAGCCTGATGTGGGCCTTGATGTCAGGACCCTGGGATGACAACCCAAGCCGAAGGCAGCCGCTTAACCGACTGAGCCACCCAGGCGCTCTGAGTATCCCCTTTTTAAGGCAGCAGAGTTTCATAGGGGAAATCTTCCACTCTGCCTGTGGAAATCCTCTTATCTCTAATCCCACCTCCGAGGCCTCAGTCCTGCAATGAATCACTGTCTCCTTGTTCACCCTTGCTGATTTGGTTTACACCTTACTTTTGTCATGTATGTGCCTTGTCTTACAATTATTTGTATATGTATCTGTTTCCTTTGCTAGATTTTGAGCACCTGAAAGCAGGAATTATGTCTATCTAGAAGTAAAGATGTTTATCTTCCTGTGTCTGGGCTTGCTTGACAGAGATGAGATACTGTCTGTTGATTTTGCAACATCGTGGGATTATGCTCTTCACTTCATTACCTAAAGTGGTTCTTTTGTATCATTTAAATTAAGTGACCCCTACAGAATTCATGCAAAATTTGCTGCTTAAAGGGGTCCTCAAACGGTTCTGCCTCCCCACGCCTGTTAAAATTGCAGCAGCAATAACAACATCAGGGAAGTGAAATGGCAAATAGATGTTACTACCTCCCTGCTTACTCTTGAAGAGTTTTGTGCGAGAAACCCAAACCCAATACAATAATCACTCTGAACTCCTCATCTCATCATCAAGTTTTGCCCTTTCCTCTCTGCAGCGGAAGTTACTAAATGAAAGGCCCTATGTACGTGAATAAGCACAAACTGCTCAGGGTTGCAAAGCTCCCATTCTTGTGCCCAGAACATTGATTTTTTAAGAGCGGCAAGTGACAACAGATTCCTCGTCTGCATCACAACCAGGAGCACCAGACATTGAAGGAAAGCCCTTCTCCCACCAAAGGCCACGGCCATCTGGAAGAAGAGCAAGCAGAGCCCTCCTCCCCAAGCAGATGGGTGGGGGGTTCCTTCCCTGGGGCGGGGCTGCGCAGAGACACATCTCACAGTTACCATCTTGCCCTGTCACTAACAGTAACCAGTGTGTCCTCTCCGCCTCACTTCTTTTGAGCCCCTTCCTAAGTGGTGTTGTTCAGTCTCTCCCTGAGAGACCCAAAGGACGGCCAGCTTGGTCTAAGCAGGTGTTCTAGAGAAGTAGGTGTGAGCGGAGCCCCCAACAACCAAACCCGACACAACTTTTGGAAGTGCAGATGATCTGTCAAGTCCTTGCTGGTCAGAAGGTGCTCTTGGGTGGCCTCACTCTCCCTCCTCATGGCCTGTCCCCTGCCTTGGCCCCTCAGCGGCCTGGCATGGCCAGATTTCCGCTCTCCGCCTCCGACAGGGCTCCTGCTGTGGGGGCTGGGGCTCCGGGTGTGAAACCAGCTCCCTGCCCGCCCCGGGGCCGTTATCTCCACTCAGCACGCTGCTTCCCGTCACATATCCTGTGCCAACGCTGGGTCAAGCCCATCTTACATTTTTTCAAAATGTCTTTAGCATCATTTCCTGAGCCTGAACATTTGCTCGTACTGCAAGACGGCGTCCAAGCTGAGAACTCTGTTTGCAAGTTTCATGCGGGGTTAGCGGGACCGCAGACTTCCAGAGGCAGGAGCAAAGGCTTTTCCTCTTACTGGAGCAAAAGACCGCCCAGTTTTCCTGTGAAACCCAAGCAGTTTGCAGACCAGAGTGGATCTGCCTGTTTTTATCTAAGTGGAGACCTGTTTTTCCAGTTGGGAAAAAAAAAAAAAATCACGGAAGAATGAATCTCTCCCACAGAATTCAGCATGGAGTTGTTTTGTGCAGTCATTCCTCCTTTCTGGAAGCCAGGAGGAGGCAGCACGGAGGGCTAGGAGTTTGGCTCAGGGCACAGGTGATGGGGTGCTTTAGTCCCAGCTTAGCCTGGACACGGCTCTCTGTAAATAATGCAGCCTGATGAGATTTCTCCCCTTTCCTTTACCCTCTCTCCTAACCCCTTTGGCTCAGTTTGCTTACATCATCCTGCCGGGGTTTAAACGGCTACCTGTGCCATGCTCTCCTAGATACACAGATGGAGGCACTGGCTACCGCCCCTGCTGGCCTCAAGGGACTCAAATGCAGGAGGTACAGCTTTGGGGACAGTGGCTGCCAGAGCTCGGCTGCTACTAGGGTTCAGTGGCTTTTTTGTCACTAAGGGAGGGAAGAACATAAAAGGTACAAGAGGTCAGTCCTGAGCCCTGCCATACTTGCATGCCTGGTGTACAAATTTTGCTATGTCCTGGGTATAAGAGGAAAAGATCACACACATCCTTTGTTCCCTCCTGTTGAACTGCAAGCCAGTAATAAAATCAAACTTGGTGGTTCACTGATAGAATAATTTCAGCTCAAAGGAAAAAAAAAGAAATAAAAGATGGATAGGAAATCTCTGGAAACTGCAGCCTTTCTCTTTTCATTTTAAGGATAAGTTAGCTCCATCCTAAGGGCAGTGAGATATGGCATAAATATCAAGCTGAGTTTAACTTCACTCTGCTCAAAAATGAACGCTTTTAATTATTGTAGTTTTTTTTTTTTTTTAAGCCATGAATTACACGTTAAGCAGTCTGCGAGGCTATAGTCATGTTCAGTAAGAATTCTTGCAAAGAAAACCGCTGTAAGAGAAAACTGATTGAGGAAGGTAAGAGTGAGACTAATGTAACCCGCTGGAATCATACCATTCTCGAATTTTAATTAAGTAAATTTAAAAGCACTGGAGAGCCATCTACACAAATAATAGGCTGAAAGTTAGCATGCTGTGTTGAATACGGCAATCATCGTTCAAAGGAAAACTGGAAAACCTTAACCCTATCCGTGCAGCCTGCAAGGAAAGTGAACACAACAGAGCAGGGAATGGGCACAGAGAGAACGCCTCGCTTCCTATTCAGAAAAGCATTATTTAAACCTTTGCAGAAGAAATGCAATAAAGTATAATGGAAATTACACACACACACACACACACCACCCCTTTACAAAGAGATTAAGCCACAATCAATTTAAGAGATAAGAATAAAATTGAAAGCTCATTCCATTTTATTTTATTTTTTTAATAAAGATTTTTACTTATTTATTCAGCAGGCAGAGATCACAAGTAGGCAGAGAGGCAGGCAGAGAGAGAGGGAAGTAGGCTCCCTGCTGCGCAGAGAACCTGATGCGATGAAGGGCTCCATCCCAGGAGCCTAAGATCATGAGCTGGGCCGTAGGCAGAGGCTTAACCCACTGAACCAGCCAGGTGCCCCCTCATTCCATTTTAAAAGGCACAGAACTAATCCCCATAAAGTCACTTATGCTTATAGCTGGATTCTTGGAGTACACTCTATGTGGTCCAAGTAGTACTTTTTAGCTAATTCAGGCCTCTTTCCAGCCTTCCTCACCATCAGGCCAGGCCCGGGTACTCCCCCTGCTTAAGGTCAAACACACCAAAGAATAATATTCAGGAACACACGGGTGATGATTCAGAAAAAAACAATCCCCTTTGGATATCCCTGAGGCCGCTAGATGGAACACACTTACCATCCTTGCAGCATCTGAATGCAAAACATCGTAAAGCAAGATCTGATCACCTCCTTATTCCAAATCATTAATGTATAAGCCATGAGTTAGTGAATTTACACTTTGGGGTTTCCTAAATGAAATAATGATTTTCCTTGTTGAGATGTAATACTCCTCTCACATAATAGTTGGTTGGACTGTTAGTCACATTAATCTTTATACTTTTTGTATATTTAAACTATTTTGCAGCTCTTAAAGTGTACATACCATTTGATCCCATAATTCTTACGGCAATGTATTCTATAACTATGCTTATATAGAGGCATTGTTTGAAACAAGGGAAGATGGCAAACATCCTGGAAGTTCTTTAAAAAGAACTGTCATGAGGGGCGCCTGGGTGGCTCAGTGGGTTAAAGTCTTTGCCTTCAGCTCAGGTCATGATCTCAGGGTCCTGGGATCGAGCCCTGCATCAGGCTCCCTGCTCAGTGGGGAGTCTGCTTCCTCCTCCCTCTCTCTCTCTCTCTGCCTACTTGTGATCTCTGTCAAATAAATAAATAAAATCTTAAAAAAAAAAAAAAAGAACTGGCATGAATGCTGTATCCATACAGGGGAAAACCATGCAGCTCATCAAAAGAATGGGGTAATCCTGATTATATGACATGGAAACATCTCCACAATTCACTATTAAGAGGACGAAAGTGGAACACCTGGGTGGCTCAGTTGGTTGTGTGTCAGACTCTTGGTGTGGCTCAGGTCATGGTCTCATGGGCCATGGGATCGACTCCCACATAGGCTCCATGCTGGATGGGGAATCTGCTTGAAGATTCTTTCCCTCTGCCCCTCCCTCCACTTGCATGCATGTTCTTTCTCTCTCAAATAAATGGATAAATCTTAAAACAAACAAACAAACAAACAAAAAAAGAAGGCAAAAGTGAGGATAAGAGTGTATACAATACTGCCATATATATGTGTATATATATATATATTTTATTATTATTATTATTTATAAACAGAAGATTTTAAGTGCATGCAAGAAACTTTTCTGGAAGGCTACTCCCCAGTCCCTACCTCCCAAAAAGATAACCGCTGTGGCCTCCAGGGAGGCTTAGGGCATCTGGGGAACAGGAATGTGAGAGGGACTTGCTTAAATATCATAACTATTTTTTTTTTTTCCGATTTAAGTCAGCTTCGTTGAGACATACTGGATGAGTTTTGACAAATGAATGTTATATTCTTTTGTACTCTTTGATTTTGTGCATGGATTACAAAAAATAATTTTGAGGGGCTCCTGGATCAGTGGGTTGGGTCTCCGCCTTCAGCTCAGGTCTTAATCTTGGGGTCCTGGGGATCCTTGGGGTCTCTCTGAGCAGAGAGCCCACATCGGGCTCTCTGCTCGGCAGGCAGCCTGCTTCCCCCACCCCCACCCCCCACCTGCCTCCTCTCTGCCTACTTGTGATCTCTCTCTCTGTCAAATAAATAAAACCTTAAAAAAATTATTTTGAGGAAAAATATCTAAGCTAGATTCCTCAGAAGTTCTATGGAATAAAATATTTACATAAGATACTTTCTTTGGTCTGTGAACGAGTAGTAGAAGGTGGCCACGGTGGGATGATCAGTTATTCTGATCTTATAGGTAAATGTCCCATGTGGTAGTGAATCACCTGGGAAGTCGTGGAGGTTCCAACAGTGAAGAAGTGGAGGGTGGGTTTAGGGAGGTGACAAGAAGCCAGAGGGCTGCTCTCACTTCTATGAGCTAAAAGTACCCCATCCTATGTTATGGTCTGAATGGTCGTGTCCCCAAAATATTTGGGATATTAAATATATTGAAGCCCAAATCCCTGATGTGACAGTATTGGGAGGTGGGGCCTTGGGGAGGTGATTAGTTTTAGATGAAGTCATGAGAATACAACTTCATGATGGGGTTAGGGCCCTTATAAGAAGATGGAGAGACATCAGAGTTTCTTCTCCATCCTTTGTGAAGATACAGCAAGAAGAAGTTGACAGTCTACAAACCAGGAGAGGGCTCTTACCAAACCCCAATCATGCTGGCACCCCAATCTCAGACTTCCCAGCCTCTAGAACCATGAAAATAAACTTCTCTTCAGACATCCAGTCTATGGTATCTTGTTATGGCAGCCCAAACTGATTAATACAAACTAGTACAGAGGAGACCAGAAAGCTCTTTGTTTTATAATCACTGCAACAAAATTTAAGAAGGTCTTCTTGAAATGCTCGCTTATGGTCCAACATTTCCAGGCCCTTCTGAAGATATCTGTGAATTAGTCTGTGTGCTAAAACCAAGATAATGCTCTTATTGTATCTCCTGTCAACTTCGGAAGTGGAATTCCATTTCACCTCAAGTGGTTTGAAATTTACAATGCCAGCTTGGTTCGGGTACTTTGGCCCTTCTTTATCAGGAAGGCCCTTGGAGGCCCAAGCAACAAAGAAGGGAGGACTGTGGCAGAGTCAAGCAATGGGCTGGGAAGGCCACAGAGCAGGAACGTGGTACATTAACACCACCAGAGGCAAGGCTAAAGGCCAAGCATGTATAAGGAAGAGGCTGGAGACGTTGAAATGATCCTACCCAAGCAACCTGAAGTGTGATCAGCTTGTGACCAAACACTGTCACAAGCTGATCATTCTCTAGTTGTTTCACATGTATGCAGTCTGTGCTTCATTTTCCTCTTCTGTAAAATGGGACCAATAATAGTATTGCCCTCACAGAGTTACTATGTCCACTAAATTTAATATATATCATATACATATAGATATGTATTAATATATGTATGCTGAGCGTAATACCAGGCACACAGAGACCATATAATATTAACTATTATGATTATTACAATCCCTTAATTATTTACAGTTTCCCCACCTTAAATAGCTTAGTAGTATTAACAATGAAATGGGATGCCTGTTTCACCTAGGGCTCAAGCATTCTCTGGGCTCTAGGTAATGACGACATGTACAAGAGTGGGTTGCAGATAATACACTAATTGATCTTGTTTACTAAAGATGGAATCTATTCTACATTCAAGTGACTGTACCCATCCATGAAAAGAAGCCTATCTACAAAAAGACCTAAATACTACACAGATAGGGGTGTTAGTCATTAAAATGTGCTAACAGGAAAAAAAATTCCATTTCCTGTCATAATTATCACTAGGGAAAGAATTCATGAGAGCAGCCTAGGAAAGGCAAAATCTGCCATCAGACCCTGAGCACAAGGCAGCCTCAACTTTTCGAGATACTGAGTGCCCCATCAAAGGCAGAGTAATTCCTTGATCAATGTATTATATTCTTCCAATGGACTCATCTATCTAACATGAATTCAATTTAGAGGATACTGCCAGACAGAATTAAATATCTTCATTTGAAAAATTACAAGGAAACTGTGTTTATAATAGCTCCATTTTGATTGACTCAATTTTCTAAGCATTTATCTTTTAAGAGTCCTAGAGGTCTTGCCCATATGGTGTGTCTCCCAGATAGACTTGTATGACATTTTCTGCTGCAAGAAAGGACCCCACAGTGTTTTTTGTGGTTTTTTTAAATGATTTTTTATAGATTATTTATTTGATAGAGAGAGATCACAAGTAGGCAGAGAGGCAGGCAGAGAGAGAGAAGGGGGAAGCAGGCTCCCTGCTGAGCAGAGAGCCCGACATGGGGCTCGATCCCAGGACCCTGAGATCATGACCTGAGCTGAAGGCAGAGGCTTAAACCACTGAGCCACCCAGGCGCCCCCCCCACAGTGTTTTGTTCTGGGCCTTCAGTAGCTGTCCAAGGGGACTACTGCAGGAGAAAAATGTGTGAAATGTCACTTACCGCAGACATTTCCACAAGCAATTATTCTACCCCTTACCTAGATTAATTATTAATTTGTGTTTTTTAGGGAGATCAGAGTTACAGCAAAGGGGTTATGATGGGACATGACTAATGAGATGATCTCAAATACTAAATGGGGATAACCCACATAATGGCACCAGTTCTGATTAAGATTCTCATGCAAGAAATAAGAATACCCCTTATGAAGCTCTTGCCATTAGCCAGACTTTGCACAAGCCTCTTCATATATAACTTATCATTGGTTTCTCATGTTGATGCTGATGGGTTTACTTTACAGATGATGAAATTAAAATTCAGAGAGACTCTGTGAGGTTAAAAGAAATTGCCCAAGTCCCACAACAGATTAACGGCAAAGCTGGCATTGAAACCCAAGTTCAGCTGACCCCAAAGTATATGCCTTTTTGCATCCTACTGATCTGTCAGGCTCAACAGCTAAAAGTGTAAAATATGCAGTCTTTTCTCCCAACTATTTTCAGAGATATTCCCCTAGCATAGATCCTATTAATTAACCAATATTCTGTTAAAAAGATTATAGCCACTGTAGGACTATTCTCTATTTTTAAAAGGTGGAATTGGAGAAGGTATAGTGTCTTTATGGGATCCCCCCCCAAAGAAATTTCAGTCCTCCTTTTCAAATTTAATATTCTTTTTGAGGAGAGTTAATCCCCTTACTTTGTATTAAGTCAAAAATCACAAGAAAGAAATAGCAAATAGATCTGAAAAGTATTCTAAGTGCAATTCAGAATGAGATTTTTGTAATAACAAAATAAAGACAATGAGAGTCTAAAATGAGAAAGTGTAATACTCACAGGAGTTGCAGAAAGAGACTAGAGCCTACTATATCCAAATATTAATAGCTGAGAATATTCTAGAATTAATAAGAAAAATAAATCTTCTGATTGAAAAAACACAACAAACATTAACTAGAATAAATAAAATAAGACTCACTTATATATGGTGAAACTGTGGAACCTCAAAAATAAATCTTAGAAAAATGTAAAAACAGTCAGTAAAAAAAGCACATTGTCTGCAAAGGAACAGCAATTAGACTGAGAGTTGACATCTCAGTAGCAAAAATTGAAGCCAAAATGAAATAGGAAAATATTTTAAGAACTGCAGACCTAGAATTCTACACCCATTTAAATTATAATTCAAAAATGAAAATGAAATAAAGACATTTTCAAACAAAGACTAAGATAATTTTCCACTCACAGATTCTAAATGAAAGACCTATATAAAGAGGGGCACCTGGGTAGCTCAGTTGGTTAAGCATCTGTCTTCAGCCCAGGTCATGATCCTAGGGTCCTGGGATGGAGCCTGACACCAGGCTATCTGCTCAGTGAAGAGTTTGTTTCTCCCTCTCACACCCCGGTGTGTTTTTTCTCTCTCTCTCTCAAATAAATAAAATCTTAAAAAAAAAAAAAAAAAAAGAACTACATAAAGATATACTTCAGGGAATAGGAAAAATGAACCCATGAGAAAGGATTCAATAAGCAATAAATTAGCAGTGCACAATCTAAAAAAAAAAAAATTAGGAAAACAATTCCATTTATACTAGCATCAAAAAGAACAAAATATTTAGTAATAAATTAACAAAAGTACAAGTACAATGGTACAAAACTTGTACTCTAAAAATTACAAGATATTTTTAAGGAAATTAAAGAATTCCTAAATAAATGGAAAGACATCCCATGTTCATGGATTGAAAGATACTACTGTCAAAATGACAATACTCCTGCATTCATCTATAGATTCAATACAATGCTAACAAAATCCTATCTGACTGTTTTTTTTTTTTTTCCTATCTGACTTTTTGTACAGAACTCAAGATATTAAAATTCACACTTAGGTACAAGGGACTCCAAATAGCCCTCTGAACAAGAACAGAGTTGGAAAACTCACACTTCTGGACTTCAAAACTTATTACAAAATTATAGTAATGAAGACAATGTGATACTAGATTAAGAATAGACACACAGATTAACAGAATAGAGTCCAAAAATAAACCCTTGAGTTATGGTCAATTGATTTTCAACAAGGGTACAAAATATTCAATGGAGAAAGAATAATCTTTTCAACACATCGTTCTGGATAACTGGATAATTATGTGTAAAAGAATGAAGTACTTATTCCTCACTCTATACAAAAAAATTAACTCACAATTAATCATAGATGCAAATGTAAGGTTGAAAGTATAAAATTCCTAGAAGAAATATAGGGATATATTTTAATGACACTGGGTTAGGCAAAAACTTCTTAGATATGATATTAAAAGCACACATTAGGGCACCTGGGTGGCTCAGTGTGTTAAGCCTCTGCCTTCGGCTCAGGTCATGATCTCAGGGTCCCGGGATCGAGTCCTGCATTGGGCTCTCTGCTAGGCAGGGAGCCTGCTTCCTCCTCTCTCTCCCTCTGCTTGCCTCTCTGCCTACTTGTGATCTCTCTCTGTCAAATAAATAAATAAAATCTTTAAAAATAAATAAATAAATACAAGGCAGTATTGTAAATGTATTTTCTCTTCCTTAGGACTTTCTTATTAACATTTTCTTTTTTCTCCTTACTTTATAGTAAGAGTACGACTACAGTATATAATACATATAACATACAAAATAGGTGTTAAATGATTATTTGTGTTATTGGTAAGCCTTTCACTCAACACTAGGCTATTAGTAGTTAAGTTTTGGACAGTCAAAAATTATACATGGATTTTTTTACTGTGTGGGGCGTCGGTGTTCCCACCCGCTGTGTTGCTCAAGAGTTGACTATATATTTTAGCAAATATGTTTTTTTAAAAAGCAATAGAGGGTAAAGAACTTGATAAGTATATAGTCAAATCTAAACAAGCATTAAATGTATCAAATAGTAGAAAAAGCACTCACGGAAGTTATGAAATTTGATGGAATTAAAATGCTGCAACAACAATAAATGAAAACAGCAGAAGACTGATAAGTGATAAAGTATCCCAAGATCCTTATTTTATTTGAAAGGAGAGCAAGGACTACTGATCAACTTATAAGACTGCAGAACAGGATGTCTGCTAAATTTAAAAGTAAATAGGAAAAAATAGCAATAGAATCACTCAAGAAATACATTTTTAGTTCTACAGAAGAGAAGGAGAGAAAAGAACAACAGGGTGAACATAAAGCACACAATAAAAGAATAAGTCCATCACTATATGTAATCACAAAAATGTAAATGGATGAAATATACCAGGTAAAAGACCGAGACTCAGATTTAAATAAATCCAGCTGTACATAGTGGTGTTTTTTTTTAATTACATTTTTTGTCTGTTCCTGGTAATTAGGATGATTTGCATTTGAATATTTTTCCTGGTCTTGTTACTGACTTTAAATGGGATGCTCTTAGCATTTCACCATTAGGAATAATATTTGTTGATGGGATGGCTGGGTGGCTCAGTTGGATAAGCGTCTGCCTTCAGTTCAGGTCATGTTCCCAGGGTCCTGGGATTGAGTCCTATGTTGGGCTCCTTGCTCAGCAGAGACCCTCCTTCTCCAGCTGCCTGCCACTCCCCCTGCTGTGCATGCACTCTCTCTGATAAACGAAACAACAAAATCTTTGAAAAGAAAAAAAAAAAAAGAAGAAGAAGAAGAAGAATATTTGTTGAGGGATGGGCTGAATGGGTGATGGGTATTAAGGAGGTACTTGTATTGAGCACTGGTTGTTGTATGAAATGATAAATCACTAAATTCCACATCTGAAACCAATTTTACCATATATGCTACAAACTAGAATTTAAATGAAAACCTGAAATTTAGGGGCGCCTGGGTGGTTCAGTGGGTTAAAGCCTCTGCCTCCAGCTCAGGTCATGATCCCAGGGTCCTGGGATCGAGCCCCTTGTCAGGCTCTCTGCTCAGCGGGGAGCCAGCTTCCTCCTCTCTCTCTGCTTGCCTCTCTGCCTACTTGAGATCCCTGTCAAATAAATAAATAAAATCTTTAAAAAAAAAAAGAAAAAGAAAACTTGAAATTTAAAAAGAAATTTTTTTATGGTTTTGGTAGATACTCTGTTTCAGGTTAAGGAATCTCCCATCTATTCTTAGTTCACTAAGAGAAATTATATTCAGAATGTCAAGAGAAAATAACTGCCAACTTAGAATTCTAAACACAGTTAAAGGCTGAAGTCAAAAGATTTCAACACTATAAAAAAGCTATATAGTGCCTAGATGTAAATCTAGCAAAAGACATGGTAACTTTTATGAAAAAAATTCTAAAAGCTTATGGAGAAACATAAAAGATAACCTGAGTAAATGGAGTCATATGTTCATATATGGGAAGACAAGAGCTTCACAGTAAATGTTCTCCTAGATTTACACTATAAATTTAATAAATTAAATTTATTAAACTCTGGGGAGTTTTTTTTCCTTCACTGACCCAGATAAGCAGCTCATAAAGTTCATGCAGCTCTAAGAGTAAAGGCCCAAGAATAGCCAAAACAATGTTGAAACACAGAAAGGCCTCACCTTAACAAATCTCAAGTCATCGTAAATTAATAGCAATTCAAATACTCTAGTATCAGTATCTAAGTAAACAGATCAATGGGTGAGATTTTCTGTAAAACCTAGAAATATTATACACATAGGAACTTCAAATGTGACAGAGGGGACATTACAGATATTACAGATCAGTAGGGAAAGGGTGACTATTTCATAAATAGCACTGGGACTCCTTGCTAACAACATTCTCAAGGGGAAAAATTAAATTCACACCTCACAGCATGCACAAAAATAAATTTCAGATATGTTAAGAGAAAGTTGGAAACATGTAAACAAAATATAGGAAAATATATGTAACATCCTAGGAGGGCAAAGCAACAAAAATCATGGAAAAGTGATCAACTGAACTATGTAATTTTTAAAAACTTCTCCAAGACAAATGACAATAATAACAAAGTAATAAGACAAGCACTTAGAGAAAATATCTGCAACCTACTCTTCCAAGAGTAGGTAAGTATCCAAAATGTACAGTAAGTTCCGAAAAATAAGAAGAGAAATAAGAAAATACCAAAAAGGCAAAGGATATGAAGAAGCAATTAGCAGAGGTGGTCAAGAGACACATGAAAATAGGCTCGACTTCACTAGACGGGGAAGAGAGGCAGATTACAACAAACAGATAATATGTCACAACTATTAGAGTGGAAAAAAAAATGTTTAATGCTCACATTACCAACAATACCAGTTGGTAAGAACAGAGAGAGAAAAACTTGCATCTGTTGCTAGTGGGGGTATAAAATTCTATAACCATGACTGACAAGGATCTGGCCATATCTGGTAAAGTGAATGCATAACCTGTGAATGACTCCGCTTTGATGTATCTAGAAGCTCCTTAGAGATACATGGGCCCAAGGAGATACAAACGGAAGAACATTCTTTTCAGCACTCCATACGCTAAGCTGAAAAGTAGTGACAAGCTACCTGGCCTTCAGGGGTAAAATGGGGGGAATAAAACATGCATTATTAAAATCTTTTTATTGGGGCACCTCGGTGGCTCAGTGGGCTAAAGCCTCTGCCTTTGGCTCTGGTCATGATCCCAGGGTCCTGGGATCGAGCCCCACATCGGGCTCTCTGTTCAGCAGGGAGCCTGCTTCCCTTCCTCTCTCTCTGCCTACCTCTCTGCCTACTTGTGATCTCTGTCTGCCAAATAAATAAATAAAACCTTTAAAAACATAAAATAAAATCTTTTTGAAAAAATTTTATTTATTTATTTGACAGACAGAGATCACAGTTAGACAGACAGGCAGAGAGAGAAAGAGAGAGGAGGAAGCAGGCTCCCCGCTGAGCAGCGAGCCTGGTGCGGGACTCGATCCCAAGACCCTGAGATCATGACCTGAGCCAAAGACAGAGGTTTTAACCCACTGAGCCACCCAGATGCCCCGTTTTTATTTTTTTAAAGATTTTATTTAGTTGACAGAGAGACAGAAACTTCGAGAGAGGGACCACAAACAGGGGGAGTGAGAGAGGGAGAAGCAGGTTCCTCGCTGAGCAGGGAGCCCAGCATGGGGCTTGATCCCAGGATCCTGGGACCAAAACCTGAGCCGAAGGCAGACGCTTAATGATGGAGCCACCCAGGTGCCCCCAAATGTGCATTATTTATACAATGCCACATCACACAGTGGCTAACATGAGTGAACTACCTCTCTGCCCTCCGATAAATCCAAAATATATAATGATAAGCTAAAAAGGTGCAAAGTAAATATTTACATGCAGTATCATTTACATAAAAATGAAAATAAGTGAGACAATAGTACATATTATTTACAAATGCATTAAAGATATCAAAATCTTACCAGTTACTATTCACACCTCTGAGGCGGAGAGAGAGGCGCCTCCTCGTCCAGGTGTCCTGGAGGTCCTTGAGCTCACACATAAAACATAAAAGGGCTTTTTGAGAACTAAGCCACTAATGAGCGCTATTTGTGTACTTCAGTACAAAGAACCCTAAAGACATTCGGTGGATTCTAGTATCAAGAGCTAGTTCTTCTTCACTAAGGAATCAAGGAGAATGACCCTCCAGCAGCGGGGCTGACAGAACAGCTCTGGACAGGCTCCTGTCTTCTCCTGCAGCTTCTGGACTATTCTCTGGCACCTAGGCTGGTTTGCACTGGGAAATCCCCTTGTGTTTCCTTGGGCATCCCCCAGAGGTACAGCCCGACACCCCAAGTTTTACCTGCTGACTTCCATAGAAGATTCTATAGCTTTGCTATGCTTCTGAGCCACACGCAGAGAGCCTACCCTTGTGCTTTTCAAGGGGCTGCCGCTTCCCTGGGTGGGCTTAGCTTTCCTCTAGGAGCTGCCACGCCAGGCAGAGGACCTTTTAAACTTCCTTCAGCCTGGAGTTCCAGAACCATGATCCTTCCTTGGTTCCTCTATTCAAGATGTGCACACACACACACACACACACACACACAGACTCTTTCATATTCACACAAACACACTGATACACACATGCACACACGTACACAAACTAGCACATACAAAGAAACACACACCTACCACTCCCTTCTCTGCAACAGGACCCCGGCTTGCTGAATCACTCAAAATTCAATATTGTGTAGACATTGTGTGGCAGATCTGATTTTATAATGGAACACAATGGGAATAATAGAATTTACTTGTCACGAACACATAGATCTCAAATATCAAAGGACAATTGCACGATACTATTGAAACCACTTAACACAACAGACTCCTCCTCTTGCACGAGCTCAAATCCTGTGAATTTTCTTTTCTTTTTCACTTGAGGAGCAGAGTTGATGCAATTATACCATTCAGTTCTTAGCCCATTACTATCGCCATTCTGGGAGGCCCCTCTCTAGTTCTATTTTTCTCGATTTTATTTTTCCCCTTCGTGCCTGATTCCACTCTTCCGGCCCTCCCGTCCCTCACAGGCGTCCTCTGTAATGTCTTTGATGTTTGCCCAGTTGTTATTTATCCTATTGCTTGTCTACTAGGATGGCCCCGCTAGATGATGTTTATCTCTGATTCATTACCCTGATTCATCTTTATGAAGCAGCCATAAAATTGTAGGTGTTGTGCGGAGGGGGAGGAGGGGGGCTCTGCCGTGGCACCTAGTGGCCAAATGATGTGAACATCTGTCTAATTTTGATGGTGGGTCCAGAGGTGTCTGTTATATAATTTTCTTTATACACAGAACTCCGCTCACGAGTTGATTCCCTTGCAGGAAAAGTTTTCTTTCAATCGGGAAAATGCGCACTTGTCCCAAACGAATGGCTTTGTCTCGGGCCAATGGTGCAGTGACTGTGCCACGAAGAACCCCTTCTATGGGAAGATGGGGGCCTGGCCAAACCCCACGTGCGGGCTCCCCTGGAACCTGGCCCATAGGTGGCAGTCTCCCATCATTGTTCCTGGACCACAAACCTCAGAAGGGCGGACTGCACTCTAGGTCTCCTTTGCTCTTTTCTTCCGGTTTCCTAATATTTAATGTGCCCCCCCCAACTTCTCCTCTCCCACCCCCAACTTCCCTGCACCCAGCGGGTAGAGCCCAGCGTAAGGGAGAGCAGCAGTGACACAAGAAACTTTGCAACCAGCCAAAGTCAGAAGGGCCTGGTTGTGCCCCCCTTTGGCTCCTGTTTCAGAACTGCAGGACAGCTTTCGCAGGATTGCTCTGTAAATGGCACGAAGGGTTATCGTTCACTCTAAACAGAAAATAAAGCCTTTTCGAACTGTTATACTTTTTAAAAAGCAACCACGCTAATGCAAGTCTTTATCCTCCCTGTTTTGTCTTGCCCCTCACCTCTCTGCCAACACACACCCACAGATTTGGGATTCATTTTTGGGACTGGATTGTGACTAGGCGTTCTTCTCCAAATATGCCCCAGCCCTCACCTAGCCCCTCACAGAGCCTATCTGACAGGCAGAGATGGGGAGAAAGAATCCGCCTCTCCTTGTGCAGAGAATTCTAGATAGAAAGTCTGATGAGGGAAACGGAGAGATAAAGAAAAGTACCACCTTCTCACCTTCCTTCTACCCACTCCACACCAGAGAAGAGAAGGCCAGAGGAACACTAACCCATCCCCAGGCCTTTCTAGGAGAGTCTGGCCATTGAGCTTCTACCAGCCTGCCCCTCTGGTCTGCCACTCAAGGTTTAAGAAGCCAAAGTGAGTTTCAAGCACTAGCAATTGTCAAATGGCCAGAGGATCCAGGATGTACTTGCCTAGGAGGCCAAATGGAGTGGCTCGTTAGCATTTGTAAAACCTGCCTCTACAACAACAACCAGGTGTTGGGGTGGGTTTTGTGTATTCCACTTGAATTCGCAAGCAGAATGTGTTTGGGCGCCTGGGTGGCTCAGTCGGTTAAAGCCTCTGCATTCAGCTCAGGTCATGATCCCAGGAGATCGAACCCCCCCCCCCCCCCCCCCGCATCGGGCTCTCTGCTCAGCAGGGAGTCTGCCTCCCCCCGCCTCCCTGCCTGCCTCTGCCTACTTGTGATCTCTGTCTATCAAATAAATAAATAAAATCTTAAAAAAAAAAAAAAAAGAATGTGTTTGCAATGTTACTAAAACCTGCGTTCTAGAAAGGACACTAAGGAAAAGACTTCCTTGAAAGGGGGCTTTCTCTGCTTCTAGGTACTTCCCCTCTCCAGAGAGTAACCTAGATGCCTTGTTTCCCCCTTGCCCAGAGGTGGGTAGGACTCACAGGACTCAGAGATTGTTGATTAGGTTTAGAGGAATGAAGATACAGGAAGTCCCAAGTGTTACAGGAGGCATTCCCCAGTCAGAGAGTCGGTGGTCAGCCTATTCCAAAGGCCAACGCGTGTTCCTCCAGAAGGCTAGAGACGGGCGGGGCGGGGGTGGTGCTGGTGGTGAAGGTGGAGGGGCTGGTGGAGGAGGTGAAGGTAGAGGGGACAGACACGGAGGGGTAGTGGAGAAGGAGATGGTTGAGGTGGAGGGTCAAGATGGAAAGAGTGCACGGCGTGGAAGAAGGACTAGAAGAGGCCTGGCAGAAAACTGGGTCAAGCTGGAAACTGACTGAGCCGCCGCCATGACAGGGAAGCCTCTACCAGCCCCAGGAGTCTTCTGACACTGCCTTGGTCACTTGGCCAGTCCGTGGCATGCACTGGACTCACCGGGTGTGGTTCTGAGGAACCAAAGCCCCTCTCTTCTTGCTTGGCTGACTTCAGGGGAGACAGTCCCTGCAGTCTAGCTGGGGGTGTTAGGATGTGCCTGGTGGCTAGAACCGTGTGAGGGGGCAGCCAGTCAGGAGGGCTGCCCTCTGGGCACATACCCACAAGGGAGCTGAAGTCACTGCACTTTCAACCCTAGTTGAGAATTTCTGAGATGGGAAGACCTGGTTATTCATGAGCTGGACCCTATCAGGAAGGTCCACTGTCTCAGTGGCTATGTTCCTTTATGACCCAGGAAATCGTTTGTGGAAACCAACATTACAAAGATTCTGTGGATAAAAATGTTGTAAAACAACCACAGGATTTCAGGTTAATTTCTTCTATCTGGATCAGATCTGAGTTCATTATAATTCTGTGATAATTTACCACTCTGCATTTCCATTGACCTTGGAGGTACCCATCAACCTGGGGAACAAATGCAGATCAGAGAACGTAGGATCTTTCCTCTCTTTAGACTCTTTCCCTTGAAAAGGAAAGAGTCCGTGGATTCAGATTTTTCTCTCTCGTGGAAAAACAACTGCTTAAAAGCACCACCAATCCTCGAAATCTATACAATGAAGGCTTACCGGGGTATTTCAATTCCACTGGAACATGAGCCCAGCAGCCTTCCTACTTCATCTCCTATCGCTGACCTCTTATCAGACTCATCCCAGTTGTCCTTGAAATACCAGGAGCGTTTCCACACCTCTGTGCGTCTGCTGGGCCTTCTCACCCTACTCCACTTGCCCAGAGATCCTTAGTCCTCAAGGCCTGTCTCAAATTTCGCTTCCTTCCTGAAGCCTGATCCCTCTGGAGTAGGTGACCAAGACCCATGCTGTGCTCTCGTACGCCCTGGGGACCTCCAGACCATTGTTTTTGATCACTGCCCGGTGGGTGAGCAGACTGCACGTGTGGCCTGCCTTCCTCCACAACCTTAAGCTCCTGGAGAGGGTCGTCCATGTCTCTGTGGATTTCCTCTACTACCAGCCCAGTGTCGCCCAGTTGGAAGAACTCAACAATTGTTGGCGCAATTTGCAGTCAAACCATGTTAGCTTACAAAGATAAACACAAATGTCAGGCCTAATCCTTCCCTATTCAATAGAAGAGGCACCACTAATTCACTTTAAACAGAAGAAAATTAGTAATTTAAAACTAGAAATGAATCAGCTAATGAAGTGAAAGACAAAGAACATTCAGCCCCTCTGAAATTCAAAGACTTGCCTGTGCAAATAAGGAAATGTCAAATTTGGCAAAATCAAATTAGCAAATTTCGAAGAACTTAACAGTACTCATTGTTGCCGGAGTCACAGGGAGACGTACGTGCTCACTGCCAGCAGTACAGGAAGGACAGCCTCTCTTAAAGTAATTTGATAAAATATCTCAGGAGCCTGAAAAATCTTCATTCGCTCTGATCCAGTAACTCCAACAAGAACGTTTTGCAAGGTAACGAGCTGCGAGGCAAATGAAGAGTTATTTTTATTATTATGACCATTGCAATGAGTGTGATTGATAATACTGAAGAGTTGAAGATAACCTAAACTCCAACACTATGGAAATGGTTCAACAAATAATGGCAGATCCGTAGAATAGTTGGCTGCCGTGTATTAAGATGATTTTTAAAAAACATTGTCATGGGAAAGTGTACACAATATAGTATTAACTGAAAAATAAGACATAAAACTGAATATATATTAAGATTTCAAATCTGGTGTTATGTTTACCTGTATATACATATTTATATACCTATATATGTGTATATAACCAGTTTTATCTAATATGATCACGACCAGCCACGCGTGGCTATTGGGCACTTGAAATTGGGCTAGTCCAAAGTAAGAGATGCTGTGTCAACTACATATTGGATTACAAAGACTTAGTATGAAAAAATGATGTGTAAATTATCTATATAATTTTTTATTGATTACATCATGAATGGCAATATTTTAGACATATTAGACTAAATCAATTCTATCGTTAATCTCGCTGGTTTCTTTTTACTTTTTTTTTTTTTAACATGGCAACTAGAACGTTTAAAATTAAACATAGAGGGGCACCTGGGTGGCTCAGCGGGTTAAAGCCTCTGCCTTCGGCTCAGGTCAGGATCCCAGAGTTCTGGGATCGAGCCCCGCATCAGGATCTCTGCTCGGCGGGGAGCCTGCTTCCTGCTCTCTCTCTCTCTCTCTGCCTGCCTCTCCGCCTACTTTGTGTCAAATAAATAAATAAACTCCTTTAAAAAAAATTAAACATAGAGTACACATCTATTTCTTTTGGACTTGCTATATTAGACAACTGCATTTTTTTAAATGAAGAAAATTTCTAGTTGAGGTTATCCCTGGGTTTTAGAATTCTAGGTGATTTTAGTTTTGCTCTTTAAATCCTTCTGTCTTCTCCCTGTGTTCTGAATAAGCAGATAAACACTTCCAGTGTTTCACTCCTTTTGGGGAGCTTTCTCCAACCTCCCAGAGTGGTGGTAGATGCGCACATGACTTACTACACTTCTGTACAGCACTTGCTAGAGTTTGAAATTACATGCTGTCTGATCCTGATTCGTGTCAACTAGCGCAACCGGCTATAAGATCCACGAGTCTGGGACCCATGTCTGTTTTGCTCAATTTTGTGTCCCTGGCACTTAGCAAAATGGATAGTATATAGTAAGTACTTAATAAAATGCTGGTTGGATGGATGGATGGATGGATGGATAAATGAATGAACAAATCCATGAGTGAATGATTAAGAAAAAAAAGAATTCAAAACCAGAAAAGCCCAAGTCACCACAACAATAAAATCAAAGGAATTCATGTAAGAGAAGTATTGGCAGACTTCATGCCAAAGGAATGGTCAAAACAGATTTTGGAGGTGCGATGGACAGCACATCTGTGGTAGGGAGCACTGGGATCGAGAGCCTTGGTTGCTGAGCTATGAAGCCACCAGGAGCTCTGAGGATGCTTCTTCAGCGGCTCCTGGCCAGTGACCAAGTACAGCAAGGAGACTAAGGCACACCCATTCGTGCATGAGGTGGGACTCTTCTAACTGGCCTTTTACCTCAAGGACCCCCACTGGCCCTGCCAGAACTTCCTTCCATCCTTCCCTCTCTTCTTCTCAGGAGTCAGACCTTCATCACCATCTGAGGGCTCTCGCTGCCCATTTTCCCCAGTAAATCACTTGAGTGTCTTATTTCATTTGGGGGTTTGCTTCTCAGAGGACCCAAATAATGCATCTGTTTCCAGAATTTAAAAATGGATCTTATTTACTTATTTGAATGGGCAATCCATACACAGTCTACAAAATTTAAACTGTACAACATTTACAAGGAGGGTATATTATAAAAGGAAAGTTGTTCCCATACCCCTTTCCTCCAGCCACCTAATTATTTTCCAGATTCCCATTCCAGTCCCAGAAGTCCATCTCTGTTCTACCATTCCATTCTGTAGATACACTATCGTTACATTGTTGTAGTCACCTGAGAGTGTATCTTGACGAGTTCTTCATGACTTATTTCCCCTTATTCTTTTTATGGCTTTATCATATTCCATTGTATTTCCCTGTTTCCACATTGGTGAACATTTAAGTATATAGAGTCTTTCACCATGATTATTGTACTGTTGTAGTTTGTCTTTTCATTTAGGTACAAGTATATTTGTACATAAAAAATTTCTATAGAAAAAGTCCAGTAGTGGACTTACTGGATCTAAGGATGAGGGTATGCTACATTTTACTGCTGAATTGCTCTCCATAGAGGTCAGACAATCCATACCTTCAAGAGCATGGCCTCACACCCTTGCCAACACGATGTTATTAGTCTTTTCCTCTTTGTCTGACAGGTTAAAAATGTAGTTCTACTTTTCTCTTATTGTAAACAAAGTCAAGAATCTCTTCATACCATTAAGAACCATTGATTCCTTTCTTGTGAACTGTTTTCCCATCCCTTGCTCGTTACTTTATTGAGTGTTTTTGCTCTCCTAAAATTGATTTGTCAGTGCTCTTTACACTTTAGGAAATTTACACTTTGGCTGAGATTTCAATGTGCTAGATTTTTTCCCAGTTAGAATTTCACTGGTATTTACTTTACTGTTGGTGTTTTGTTTTGTTTGGCTGAGAATTGTTTTAATTTTGAAATTAATTAAATTTATCATTCTTTGCCTTTTAAGATTTCTACATTTTAAGTCAGACTTTGAAAGGCTGTCTTCACTCTGAGATTTAAAAAAAAATAATCCCCCAAAATATTTCTGCAACTTATTTTTAAAAATTAGAAAAATTTAATATATGTTTTCTTTTCTTCCCTCCCTTTCTCCGTTATTCCCTCCCTTCTTTCTTTTTAAACATTTTACTCTTTTATCATAATTAACATTGGTATAAGGTGTGAGTTAGGGATTTGTGCAAGAGAATAACTAGTTATTAACCAAATCCATTTCCCCCCTGGTTACAAAGCTAAGACTACATTTTTCCTCTTTCCTTGAAGTTAGGTGTGGACATGTGACTGAGTGTAGCTAATGGAATGGGAGGGGAGGTAAAGTGACCCCCTCCTCCTCTCTCTTTTCCTATCTGCCATGTCGTTTCGACATGGAGAAGACTAGACCTAGAAGATCTAGAGCAGTGCTGTCCAATAGAAATAAATGTAAGCCATAAAAGCGAGACATATTTGTCATTAAGTAAACAAAAACAGGTATTTCACTTAACCTAATAAAGTACTATCAGTTGAACAAATAATCACTGTAAGATGAATTAATGAGATGTCTTACATTTTTTCATACTATGTCTTCGAAATCTGATGTGTATTTTATACTTATAGCACATCTCACTTTACATTGGCCATATTTCCAGTTTTATTGAAATAGTGTTGGGAGAATTTGACCTACACTATTTCCATATCTTTCAAGTAAATAAAATATTCTTTCAGTTTAATATAGTCATATTTTTCTGACTACTGTTTGAATACTTCTACTTTAAAGAAGGTATATTCTCTAATACAGTGTTTGAATATATATTCATGAGGTCTATCTTATGTTATTTAGGACTTTACTATTTTTATTTTTATGTACCTGTCTGGGCTCAAATTTTAAAAAAATTAAAATCTACCATCGATATTTTCCTTCTTTTTTTTTTATGTTCTGTAGCCTTTGCTTCATTAATTTGTTGGTATATTATTAACTATATATTTGTAATTGTTAGATGTCTTTTGTGATTTACACTTTTATCATTCTAAAACAGGACGCTCTGTCTTAATGATTAATTTAGTGCTGAACTTAATGCTTTTTGTCTTTAATTCAACCTTGTTTGATTTGGGGGATCAATCCCATTTTTCTGTTTTCTTTGTTTTGTATGATTTTACCCATCTTTGTTTTCAAGTTTCGAAGACATGTGTGTTTCATATATCTACACATATCCATATTCCATTTGGGCATTTTACTTTAATATCTAGTTTAGCCTGGCCATTTCTAACCATTGAAATGTTTTCCTCCCTGCTTCCTGCCTCTCGCCTTCAACACCAGCTCACCTATATTCATTTCTTGAGTTATTTTTATTCTACCTCCACAGGAACTAGCATGTTAGCCTCCCTTACCATAGGCATCATACTAGACCATAATAAATATCCTTTGAGTCTAAATCAAAATGCAGAACACTTACTTAAAAATTGGGTATGAATATGTTATGTGTGTCTTCCTACTTCAATCTTATGAGTAAAGTTCATATAAACAAGACAGTACAAATGTACACATATTTGGCATTTGGGGTGGAGACCTTGCAAGGAATATTTTATTTAGGAGATTGCCCTTTAAGAAGTCACTGAAATTGACTTTTTGTTTTATTTAATAACTATTAGATACTAAATAGACGTGTATGTGAAGCATAAAAGCAACTGTTCGTTCATGGTAAGCATAATTACTGAAAACTATGTTCTGATAAAAGTTCTATGACTGTTTAAACAAACAAACGATTCCAAAATTCAACAGTAAAAGACAATCACTGTAGTAAAGATTGTGTGGGTCAGGAATTTGGAAAAGACCAGGTAGGAACAGCTTGTTTCTACCTCAAAATGTCTACAGTCTCAGCTGGAAAGACTTGGAGGTAGAACAACTCAGCGAGTAGGGATAGAAATTATCTGCAGACATCTTCATTCATGTTTCCAGTGGGCCCTCAGTCGGCCCTATGAGCCAGAGCACCTACGCCTGAGCTTTGTGCAGCTGGGACTTCCTCACAGCTTGATGACCTTGGACTTCTTACTGGCAGCTCTGGGCTCCAAAGGCAAGAATTCCGAGGGAACCAGGCAGAAGCTGCACTGCCTTTTATGACCTAGCACCAGAAGACATGGGGTGTAATTTGTGCCTTACTCTATTGGCCAATCGGTCACTAAGGTTGATCAACTAATCACAAAGGCTCAAATTCAAGAGGAGGAGATAGTCACCCTAATTCTCAATGGGACAAACATCAAAGAATTTTCAGTCATGTTTTAAATTCACCACATTGGCACTGCTCATCACTGGGCTCTCTCTGTGTCTCTGTCTCTCTCTCAGACACCATCACGCACAATCACACCCATACTCACAAACTTGCCTCGCTGCTTATTAACACTAGCTGTCAGTATAATAACCAAACTGCAGTGGGAGTTGCTGTGGCACTTTGCAAGCAAAAACACCAAAACTGAAAAAAGTGACATATACTGGTTATCCACAAATAATACATCTAAGATGATTTACAGTCCCCAAATATCTACAAAATACAAGGCCAGAAATTTTAAAGGAAATTACACAAGGTAAAAGGCCAGAGACATCACAAAAGTATATAACCTGCCTCCTGTTTAATTTTCCATGTGTTGGGATGGCTTCAGAGCCTCCCTGACTTCACCCTCACTAACTTTCCCCTCAAACCTGACAGGTTTCTTTCTTCCTTGACATAAGGATTGTGTATCTTTTGCTAAAATTTACTCTAGAAGGATACAGTGTTTTGCTTCTCTGCTACATGCATACCAATGTCCCATCCATTTTTATTACTTTGTTTCTCCTACTTAATAGTTCCTTTAGCAGTCATTTATCAATCACTGACCATGTGCCAATCCCTGCAGTAGATACCCAAAGGACAGGTAGACGGAGCCTAGCTATGCTAGAGTACTGGACACCTGCAGGCAGCTGGTGCTGGGGTTCTTCCCAGTGTTAGTGGCAGACACCTCCAGATGGTAGGGAAGAATTAGCAAGGCATGGAAGTAGATGGGGCAGGTGGCATCGACAGACCAATCGAACGGATGGAAACAATGGCTATGAAGGAAAAGGAAGGCTTCAGCTAGAGCAGAGGAATGGTTGGGACCTGCAGTAGCAGAAATTTTATGTGATCCACTCCTCTTCTTGTTGGAGGGCTCCTAGAGCCATACAAGAGAGGGAGGGACTTTGCCATTTGGTTGATGGAGGCTGTTGACTCCAGAGACATCAAAACACACTGTTAACATGATCTACTTTAATAAGGATTCTCAAGCGGGTAGGGTTTTATAGTAATATCTATTTGAGACAAATGTAACTTCTTGTCCCCCCCCCCAAAATTTAAACAACTGAAGAGAAGATATATAACAGTTTTTTTAAAACTACACAAGATAAGCATGGGGCAGTTTGTCCTCAATTTCCCTATTACCAAGTATAATATCTGTGATCCATGTCTTTAGACTTTATTAATTGCACCCATTGTAGGAAGAACTTCTCACCCCTGAAGACGGGCTCATCCTGTGTTCTTTGACTTTTCTGTGTTGGTCTTCTTCTCTGGTTCCTCTTTTTCCCTCATCCTTTGCCTAATGATATTTTTTATGACTCTTATGAGGCTTGCCTCTCTTCATATTCTGCCTATTCATCAATAGCCTTGGCTTCAGCTATCACCTATCAGCTGCTGTCTTTGATCAGGTTTCTTCAAAAACAGAGCCTGAGGCAAGGATTAGGTACCTATGCTTTATTTGAGAAGCGAGGAAGGGAAGAATGTGAAGCAAATGCAAGATCATGCATCACCACACTAGTCATTGCTTCATAATGAACTGTGATGAGTCACAGGTTATTAGCAAGTATGTCTGCATGACCACATGGATATTCCCAAATAGGCCAGCTGGACACACTATACCTCTGTATCAGTTCATAGGACATAGGAATTTCCTCTGCTCTCCTATTACCCCTTGGTAATCATTTATTCCATGGGGAGTTAGCCCCCCCACATTCTCAGATTATATCCTTGGCCTCTTGGTGACTGTTTGGAATGCCAGGACCCATGAACTGTGATAAACCATTTCATCCAAGTCTGGAAGTGTCGGGAGGCACCTGAATCTACAATATGTTGCCATTTGGCATCACTGTGTGGGGGTGACCAAGGAGGGGGTGCCTGGCATAGTTGCCTTATTGCAAGCAGGTTCAGTCAACTGGTGATGACCCCATTTAGAGCAGAACAAGTGGTCAAGGGTCCAACAGGCAGTGGTGGCAAGAGAATCTGAGAAAATATGTAATATCCATGTCCCATACACATGGCAACTCCCAGATCTATATCTCTGCTTTGATTTCTCTCCTCATCCCTAGGCCTATATTTCCAATAAGAGGTCCCAATGGCAGTTCAAAGTCAATGTGCCCTCATCCTAATTCATTATTTTACCCCTCCACCAAAACATGCTTTCTACCATGTTCCTTAACTCAGTGTAGAGTGCCACCTCTAGAATTATATCTAGAATGGTACTTCATTCTCTCAGAGATCTAGAGATCTCTAGAATGGTACTTCATTCTCTCAGAGATCCAATCCCCTGTAGTTCTGGTTGCCTCAACACTTCTCCACGCTGTCAAAGAGCTGTATGTATTTTCAAGGACAGCTTTCATGGTTGCTCTTGAGAGGAAGGTAATCTGTCAGGAGCCACTCCCTTTTAGCCAGAAGCAGAAGCCCTCTGCGAACCTTCCTAACACAATTCCATTAAAAAGAAAGAGTGGCTCAGTTGGTTGGACGACTGCCTTCGGCTCAGGGCGTGATCCTGGAGTCCCGGATCGAGTCCCACATCGGGCTCCCAGCTCCATGGGGAGTCTGCTTCGCTCTCTGACCTTCTCCTCGCTCATGCTCTCTCTCACTGTCTCTCTCTCTCTCTCAAATAAATAAATAAAATCTTTAAAAAAAAAAAAAAAAAAAGAAGTTTCATTGTAAGAAATCTATGTAACAAACATTTACTCCGTAGACAGTTTATGTAAAGTTAAAATCTTACTTTATGAAGCAGGACCCATTGACTGCAGTTGAGAGAAGACACGTCCTAAACCGGGTTAAACAAACAAACAAACAAACAAATTTTTTTTTTGCTCTATATACCAAAAATTTCAGGAGGAAGATCGTTGTGTACAAGATTTCACATGAAGTTTATCAGGATCCAATTTTATCTTCGTCTCTGCTCAGCTTCATGTAGAATGGTAAAGCTATTCTCAAACAGGCTTATGACCATGAGATGGCTGTCAGCTACTCCCTGAACTACACCCTTCCAGGTCCACACCCAGCAGAAAAGGAATGTGGAAAACCTCATTGGCTCTAATTGGGTCACTGCCCATTCCTCAATCAGTCACTTCGCCTAGGGAAATTTGAGAGAATGGAGTTGGTGGTAGTTCCCAAGCAGGAGGTTAGGACGTGGTTATGAACAGGAGCAAGCAAACTGGTTTTGGACAACGGGAAGAACAGTTGTTCACTTCTCTGGCCAAATCCAGTCTGTACATCCACACTGCCTAAAGTTACTTGGAAGATTATAGTCTTCCTGCTTTGGTCCTCTAAGTCCATTTCTGGGATCCTGTTCTGGATCTGTGACCCCAGCTCCCTTCACACAGCCATGTGCTTGATACCCAGCCCCTCCAGAACACACATACAGCTCTCCCAACACTAGCACGTCCCTACCCATGTGTTCCCTTTCTCCTGTCACTCTGAAATCTTAGCAAGGTTTGCGACAGGAGTAGCAGGAGGATGACATGGTTTTATTTCCTCACTGTCACCATTTCCTTTTCTCTCACTATCTGCCCACACACCGAGAGTTGGATGACCAGATTTCACTCCCTAATTCTGCCCCTTACTGCTGTAATTCCAAAAGACTCACTTCACCACGTGAAGTCTCAATGCCCACAACTGCAGACAGAGCTAGATGTTCACTTTACTCCCTTCCAGGCACTCTCTGTAAAGAGTTTAAGAGTTCTCTAAAAGAGGAAGAGGGTGACAGGCCTGGAGACGTCCTTCCTTTGAATGACTGTTGAGGATGCTGGTGATGCTTCTGATAGAGACATCTCAAAATGTGGGATTTTTTAAGCATTTCAATGATTGTGAAGGTTAAATGAAATATTTTGAAAATGTTTGTAGACTCTAAAGCTCTTCAGAGATGCTGAATGGCATTCTGGGCCCCCAATTGGTCATTGAAAAGCTCTTGCTCCACCTGAAGTGTTGTTTGTCTGTAACACTCATCAAGGGTTTCCACCCCGGGAAACAAAAGCACAAAAGTTTCACTGAAGTCCTCTGGCCTAATCCTCTTAAGACTCATTGAAGACTCTCTGAAGTGATCCAAAGGTAGTCAAGTACCTTCTTAAAACAGGAAGCTCTTTTCACATTCTCTTGCTATTCCTCTTTCTGACAAATTCACTGAAGTGTTCCTTGCTACCCATCACCATTCACCGCTGGCAGCCAGATATTCTGCTGCAGTGGCACCACAGGGATCTTTCTAGAATCTGCCCTCCCTCCAATTGGCCAGGGGAAGCCAAGACTCATAACTACAATGAATACAGGCTGTGGAGCATCTGAAAACCATAGATTTTGACCCCATCTTGGGGGAAGGAGGAGATGAAGTGTCTGAGTCAGGGCTGTACGCACAAGGAGTGGCAGGTGTGGAAGTGGAATCAGTAAGATTAGCTCCTGGACAGGTGCAGGTGCATAACCCGGAACCGAAGTCCTACAACCAAGGGCTTTAATGATCTTTGCAATGTCTGAATTAGTGGACGTGCAGTCGGCCTGACGGTTGGGCTGGACAGGAACAGACAGATTTCAGACGTGTCCTGGACGGTAGGCAGATAACATCTGTGAGTGGGTGAACATGAAGGATGAAGGGAAACAAAGGGCAAACTACGGCCCTGGGTCTGGGGAACTGGCTAACAAGAGCCATTTGGGTGGGATGATTAAGAAGCCAATTATAGCTTTGGTTTGACGTGATGGTAAGTCAGCCGTGGAAACCCTACCAGAGATTTCACAACATTACATGAAAAATTTATATGACATTCAAACGTTTTGATGATAAAATATTAAGCCCATAGAACATTTCTTACAAAAATGTTTCTTTAGACACAGAGCACAGATTGCTAGACCTCCTCCCCACCCCCACTTCTTTTTTGCTAATAGAACTCTAATTTTTTTCTGAGGCAGCTATGAGCCAGGTTTAATATTTCCATATTCCAGTCTCCCCTGCCAGATGAACCTGGAACTAAATCTAGCCAATGAGATATCAATAGAAGCTGTTGGGAGGGACCCAACTAACATTGTTCTCTTGGCCCTTCCCCTTTTTCCATTGGCAATGCAGCCCTGATGGCTCGCGTTCCGGTAGCCATCTGACGTCCTCGAGGATGGAAACCACATGCTAAGGATGGCAGATGGAAGGAAACTGGGCCGTGAAGCTACCATACCAAGCTCTGGATGCCATCCGGAGGTTTCTGTTTAACATGAGAAATAAAGCCTCTAACTTCTTATGTCTCCGTTTTTCAGGTCTTTGTTACTCACAGCCAAATGCGAAATGCGATTTCTTGTCAATATACCATTTGTCTTAAAAATTATAAAAGACAACCTCAGAATGAGTTTTAAAGTTTTGCAAAAGTAATTAGAAGAGTAAGGCATTGGCACCTGAATCAAAATAATGACCACCAGCCCTATAAGCATGCCTGTTATTTAAAAAACCTGAAAGGAAGCCTTTGGGGAGCCCTGTGAGATTAGTCACTAACACAGCCTCTGACCCCCAACATCACAAAGGTTAAGAGAACAGCATGTCTCATACACAGTCCAAGGTTATAACGCCAGTTCATGACTCTCAGTTTGAACTCAAAATCACCTATATGTACTTCCCGTGATACAGAGTCCAATAAATTCCAAGAGCATCCAGGTTCTTACTGTGGTGGAATTCAGTGAAAACAAGCTCATTCTTAGCAATGACGTCCCAGGGAAATCACAGTTAGTGAGGGGAAGGAGGGAGGCACCCATGTCCACAGCAGGCTCTCTCTTAGCTCTTACAACTGAGTGGGAGGGTTTTGTTTGATTGAAGGCACAGATCAGAAATGACCGGTTCAACCCTGCCTCCGTCTTGCACCCAGCCCCAGCCAGCCACTGACCACCAGACTGGCCAGGCCCAATGCCATTTTCCAGGAGACAGTCTCTGCTTGGTCCAGCCCAATTTGTAGACGGGTTCTCCCCAGTCAAAGGTGGGGCAGGATCAAAAGAAATGAAATCTTGCCATTTGCAATGACGTGGATGGAACTAGAGGGTATAATGCTTAGCAAAATAAGTCAACCAGAGAAAGACAACTATCATATGATCTCCCTGATATGAGGAAGTGGAGATGCAATGTGTGGGGCTTGGGGGGGTAAGTATGAAAAGAATAAATGAAACAAGATGGGATCGGGAGGGAGACAAACCATAAGACACTCTTAATCTCACAAAACAAACTGAGGGTTGCTGAGGGGAGGGGGAGTTATGGAGAGGGTGGTTGGGTTATGGACATTGGGGAGGGTATGTGCTATGGTGAATGCTGTGAAGTGTGTAAGCCTGACGATTCACAGACCTGTACCCCTGAAGGTAATAATACATTATATGTTAATAAAAAAATTTTTTTTAATTTTAAAAAGGTGGAGCAGGACCTTTGCATGTAAACCTGGCTCAGAAGCACACCCTTGGCCAGGGGCAGCAGCAATTCTTAGAGCGAGGGATGAGGACACCCAATAAATTCATGTTTGCAAAGCTTCCAACTTACCTGATTTACTTAGAACAGATTCACACAGGAGGGTGAACTCTTACAAGAGCTGCCTCTGAATTTCTTCCCCACCCTGAAGTTTTTGGAACTCCAACATCCTCAGTGGTGAAAGGGAAATGAAGCACACTCATTAAGTCTTGTCTAAGCAGTATTATTTTCTCCAGGCACGTCCAGAGGGATGGGCAGAGTATAGCAACTGATTCCAAGGCCAGTAAAGAGTGAGTATAGACAGACACTTCTCTCTTCATGTGGGAATAACGGAGTGTGTTTTGATGAAGGCAGATGCAGGCAGTTTCTACAGCTTCTACAGCTCCTCTCTCAGATGGGGCAGCCTGCACCCAGCATTTAAATTTCGTGTCACACACATTCTGTCACCTCCTAGATGACTAGTGTCAATCAAGTGACCTTGCTTAGCTCCAATCCCACACGGTGTAGGGTGCCACACACCAGTCCCTGCCAGCAAGTCAGACTGTTGCCCGTCTGACGGGAAGGAGCTCACCCCCCCACACACACACCTCCCATCCCTACTTTTAGTTAAACTCCTCTCCCTCTAGTTTCCATTCACCGGCCTAGCTCTGATCCTGCCGCTTCCTACACAGACTCTGTATTTTTTCATCTCCCTGACCCTTTAATTATATAAAGACCACCATCAAGTCCCCCCACAGAGTATTCCCCTCCGATTTGTCAATGACGCTCTTAAAGAACATTCTTTTGGAAGCCAGTGCTCACATGGCCACGCATGCCAACTCCAGGGGGAGTCCTTCTAGGCCCCACACCTCTGTCCTGGAGCCTTGGGTTGCACTGTCAACCCCAGTCATGCTGAGCCTCCAGTCCCCCCAAACTCGTCAATATTCTCCAGTCCAAGCATGTGACTTTAGCTTTCTCAAAGCCTTTCCCAGAGTAAGAAAGCTGTGGATCAACGACCAGTGCCACCCCTGGCGCCGTCATTATTAAACCTGAGTACAGTTCTGCCCATTTGCCTTAGAAGTTTCATCCCAGCGTTCTGACCAGTCTCAAGATCATCTAGAAACCTGACCCATCATGTGTCATTATTAGCTACACTCTCCAGCAGCGTGGCATTCACAAACTTGATGGGTCTACCTTTTATTTCTGTATTGACGACATTGCAATAAAAGTTGGCCGGATAAACCAAGGGAGTGAGCAGATGTGATCAAATATGTCTTATGTGGGGTTTTCTCAAGGTCACACAGCTGACCTAGGCACTGTGGGAATGGCACTGGAATTCCAGTCTCCTGAAGCCCAGGTGGAGATTTTCCCACAGTGCCATGGGGCCACCATGCAGGGTGCTTACCTCCCACAGGCCCTGTTATACCTGAGCAGATGCTCGCCATCCACTCCACAGGTAGGGTCTTCACACAGATTTCACAGCAAGAATCTGTGTTTATTACCTTGCTTTGGCTGACACAGAGGTCTATACTGAATAACAAAGTTGCTTTCTATTCACTTTCACTTCTAGACTTCAAGAGATTCTGACCAAATGCAGCCAGATCCTTCTCCTCCATGGACCCCCCCTTATATCTGTCCAGCTGGCCATGATGGGATTGACATGATCTGATCCAGACATTAAGAGACTTGGGCCCTAATACTCATCCCACCATATTTAAGTCCTTGACCTTGTCTGACATTTAATTTCTATTTATCTCAGTTTTGTCACTGAAAATAGGGGACCACTCTGCCCTACGTTACAGGGCTGAATTGAGCATCAAAGGAAGAAAATGAATATAATTTTTTTTTTAAACTATCCGATGCTTTGCAATGTTTATTGTATCAAATGGGTACGGAGAACTCCAAAATGACTCAGTATCACTTAAAATTCCTTTTTAAACAGTTCATTGTATCCTAACCTATTTATTCATTTCTTTTTCTTTTTTCCTCTTAAAGTCCCAACAAAAACTGAATATTAAGAATGCATGCAGGGAGAGCACTGAATACAAATTAGCTATGCAATGTTCTGTAGTCACTTTGGCAGGGAAATGATACACCTATTAAAATACCCCAGTCAGAGCTGGCACGTACTCTGCTGATAACCCCAGCAGGCAACGACCTTGGCACCATTACAAGGGCAATATTTTCAAATGGATGAACTATTCCTGAACAAAGTGTCCAGTGTACTAGGAATAAACAGGCTTTTCATCCGCCAAGCATGTGTGTTTTCTGGTTCCAACAACCTTTCCCAGAGACAGAGTCGGAGGGCAGGGAGGGGGGACCAGGAAGCAGCACCTCTTAGAAACCCGCCCAATCTTGCTCATCTCCCCTTACAACTATGACTGAATTGGTCTCCAAATCTCCATCCTCTCTTCTGAAAGTTTCATGATTTCTTCCCTGCACTCTTTGAAAAGTAGAACCCAGGCTGTCCATTGTTCTCATGATCAGATCTCAAGGTATTCCCAGTAGGAGAACAGGTCAGGGGATCAGCACCTCCCACCCCATTCCCCCATTCCCCCAGTGTAAAATGGAGCCCTGGAGCCTCACGAGCAAGAATTGGTGCTGGAGATTCACAAAGGATGTCACCAAATATATGTGAGGTCAACTCTAGGAGAAGGTAGACAATTCAAAGTTGAATACCAAAAGGCTTTGAAGATGAGATTCTTAAGATGAAATTTTCTGGGAGAGCAAGAAAGGGCTCCAGATTCACCAGGAATGAAGCACACATGCAATGCTCAATTGGTGGGGCCTGATTCCTCCCCTGGGCCAACAAGGCTATGGGGGGACCATTTAGCTACTCATCCTTTCATTCATTCTGTGATTACTTCCTGATCATCTATCATATGCTGAACATTGTTCTCTGTCCTGAGGACACAGAATAAACAAAGTTCCTGCTCTCCTTACATCCTGATGGGAGCGGGGCAGCAATAAACAAATAAATAATTGAATCTAGGGTTTGCCCAGTAGTGGCAAGTGCTAAGAGGCACAAGGAGTGTAACTGTGGGTGAGCATGACTTTGAATCAGGGAAGGTGACACCATTAAGATAAGTTTGACTGGGGGTCTGAAGGAAGTGACACACCGAGCAACGACTTTCTGGGCAAGTGTGTTCCTGCCAAGAGCGTACTTGAAACAGCAAAGAAGACATCGTTACAGGAATGGAGCAAGCCAAGGAGGGACTCTGAGGAGATGAAGTCAGAGAGGTAATGGGGAGCCAGTTCGTGCAGGGCCTGAGAGCCATTTTAAGAACTTTGGTTTTAATACTGAGTGATCTGGGAAAACCCTGTGTGTCAAGGGAGGGGGAGAGATTGGAACAGAAAAGTGAGATAATTTGATTCATGTGCATAAAGCTCTTCTTGGCTGTTCTGCTGAGAACAGAATGTAGGCAGGAAAGAATGTGAGCAGGGAGACTATCAGGGGACCCCATGATAATACAAGAAAGAGATGATGGCAGCAGCTTGCACCATGACAGGGCACTGTGAGGGCGAGGAGAGGTGCTTAACATTTCTTTACTATTTTTTTTAAATATTCATTTATTTATTTATTTGACAGAGAGAGATAACAAGTAGGCAGAGAGGCAGGCAGAGAGAGAGGAAGGGAAGCAGGCTCCCTGCTGAGCAGGGAGCCCTATGCGGGACTTAATCCCAGGACCCTGAGATCATGACCTGAGCTGAAGGCAGCAGCTTAAACACTGAGCCACCCAGGAGCCCCGGTGCTTAACATTTCTAAAGCAAGACCTACAGGAATCGATAATGATGGGATGTGGGAAATGAGAGACAGTCAAGGATTAGTCGCTGGCTTTTGGCTTAAACAGTTGGAAGTTAGCGGTTTTAGAGTTAGCATTTTTCTGAGAAGAGGAAGATTATGGAGGAAGTAGAGTGAAAGTCATCAGGAGAATGATTTCAGATGCGCCAAGTCTGTGATGTCTGCTAGAAGTCGAGTGGAGGGGTCTAGCAGGCCACTGGGTTAGCAAGTCTTGGGTCCAGGCAAGGGATGTAAACTTGGGAATATCTTCGAGGAGAAGGTATTTAAAGCCAAGAGCAAGGATGATATTACCAGAGAAGTGAGTACTGATGGAGAAGAGGTGTAAGAACTGAGCTCTGGGCTGAGCTAATACAAGGAAAGATGAGCAAAGGTTTTATTAAAGGGAGATAGAAAGAAAGAAAGAAAAAAAGTCTTGAAGAGGATGTGAAGAAAATTTCTCAAGAAGGAACCACTGACTAACTTGGCTAAATGCTGCTAAAATAACTGAGAATTCACTATTGGATTTAGAAATTTGGAGCTCACTGGTAATTTTATTAGGATAGGCTTACTTCTGTAGCAAATAACCACCAAATTAGTTGACTTAACACAATAAAAACTTATTAGTCACTCATGTTATAGTGCAGTCAAGTGTTTAGTAGATGACCTTCCATGCGGTGATTAGGGTAGTCAAACTCTTTCCATCTTGGGTGTGTTGCCTCCAGGGTCACCTTGGAAAGGGAAGGGACAGTCATATGGAAGTACTCCCATACTCAAATGCCTCAGCCTGCAGCTGGCACATTACCCTCACTCACATTCCAATGGCAAGAACTAGTCACATGGTCTCATTTAGATGCAAAGAAACTGGGAAACATCATTTATTTGTGTGTCCAGGGAGAGGAAACAGTTTTGTGACCATCTGGCCAATTTCTACCATAACATCCTTAGCAAGATCAGTTTTGGGGTCTAGGGGGACCAGAAGACTGATTGAGGGGAGTTCAAGAAAAAAAGAGAAGTAGAGAAATGGGGTGGTGGCTAAAGTGGGATTTGAGATCAAGAGAGGTTTTGTTTTGTTCCCTGCATGTTTATACAGTAATTGAAAACAACCCAGGAGAGAGGGGGATAGTACGATGATGCACACGAAAGGTAGTAACCTCCGGAGGGACATCCTTGAGCAGGTGCAAGAGAAGGGGACCTAGCTCAGTGCTTCTTAAGCTTCATCATGCATAAAAATCACTTGGAGAGCCCATTGAAACACAAACTCCCAGACCTCACCCTAGAGAGTCTGATTCAGCAAGTCTGGAGTGGGGCTGATGAATTTACATCTTAGACAATCTCCCTGGTGTTGCTGATGCTGCCAATCAAAACTGAGGACCACATCTTAAGTAGCACTGATTGAAGCTTGGGAATTCATCCTCTCCTAGGAGAGAAGGCAGAGTGGACAGGCAGAGAGGACAGTGAGCAGGTGGGTATAGTGGTGGAAACGTGCAACTTCGTGGTTCATTGATCTATTATCTCCGTGGATTAGGAAGCAAGGCCATCGACTGAAAATGATGGCAAGGGAGGAAGATGGAGGGGAGAGAAAATGTGAAATCATTGTCTTGAAGGATGGGAGAACAGTGGTGTAGGGAAATCAACAGGAGTGCAGGTGAGCCCCAAGGACCCGCCAGCGGCTGTGGTGCTAAATTTAAAGTAAGACCAGCAGCCATACCCGGTTGTCCAGATACACACGTGGTGGACAGAGTGTAGATTGAGTCAAGGTCATAGTTTTTCCAGGAAAGTACAATATAGGGAGAGAGAGGTCAAAGGGTGTTGATTATATATCAATGAACGGGGGGTCATGAGGGACCACAGAATCCAAGTGAGTAAGGAGGGCAGTGAGGACTTGCAGCCAGTGGTGGGGTGGAGAGAAACAGCGGAAACGTGTGAAATCAATCAACTGTGGAGTTCAGTGAGGTTGAAAAACCACCGGAGAGAGCAGAGGACTGAGCAGGAAGGAGGAATTGTGATAGTGGAGTGGGATGCTTGAAATCGAAATTACGGAGGGAGCACAATTGTTGGTAATGATAAGGTCAAGGGCAGAGCCAAGGTGTGAGGGGCCACAATACCATAAAGCACAAGATTGCTGGAGGAGAGGAAGTCGAGGAACTGGGAGGCGCGGGAAGGACCTTGTTTGTGGATATTGAAATCACCGGGGATTAGTATCAAGAGTCTTGTTAGAAAGAGTACTGAGAGCTATTGCTTTCAAACCCTCCTACAGAATCTGGTGCTCTCAGGAGGGGGAGCAGTTCTAACATATAAATTCTGGGCCCCCAAGCAAAACTTTCCCCATGAGTCTCCTTCTAGCACTAATTGCAAGATAAACCCGTAAAGCAGTAGGGGCTGCCTGGGGAGAGGCTGAGCCAACAGAGAGGAACCTCACTCTAGCTGGCTGGTGTTGGCCTTAAAAGAGCCCAGCTTCCCCCAAGCTCGTTCCCTGCTTAATTTGAAGAATGAAAAGTGATGGTGGGTTGCTGAGAACCTGTGGTGATTCATCCCAGCCCGTGAATGCTCATGTCTCTCTACTCATTTTCCATGGAGTAGCAGGCTGCTGGTCTGTGACGTCTTTGATTTCATATTTAACTACTATGTGTGTTCTAGTGCAGAAAAGACTAAATATAGACTCTGAACTAAGAAATCTAAAAGGAAGACCAAAGTAGCATCAGTGGTGAGCACTGGAGGAACCGTGACTCGGAGCGGCAGGCACGTGGCCAAGAGGGCGGGATCCCTGCTGGAGGCCCCGCTCCACGACCACCGTGTGCCAAGACCAAAAAGAGCAGCTTCAGGAATTGTTGAGAATGAACATCCTCCCTCCCCTTCACTTGTCTGAGCAGAGCTGTAGCTCGGGTCCTCACTGGGAAGGAGCCGCACTCAAATTCCACCCAGACCGGGGTGTGCATTTCTCTCTCCTCTGGGCCAGACACACCCCTGAGGCAGAAAGGGGGCCAGATTCCATGCTGTCCAGTCCATTTACCCTCCAGGCCTGAGAATCCAAACACAAAACCTGGCCTCTTCCCTACACAGGCCGGGCTGCCAATCAATGAAGGGGGTGATGTAGGGGGAGGGGCCCAAACTCTGACCACAGACGGATCCCATCTGGGACCGTCACATGGGTATGCAGCTGGGTATGAAGCCAGAGCTAAAGAGAGAAAGGAGGGGCAGGGAGGTTTTCTAGCTAAAACAGACTGTGGTCATCTCTGGGTAATAGGGTTATGGATGATTTTTCCATTGTCTCACCTATAATTTCTAAATGTTCTAAAAGGAGTGTATGTTACTAATGTGTATACTAATATATGTGGAAAAACTCATCAACTTGTTTTGTTGTTTATAAAATATTTTGATGGATGAGTTTCCCTTGGCCACACCAACCATATAAGACCAGGCAAACAGCAAAGGACTCACCTTGCTTGCAGCCGGAGCTTGAATCCTGCACAACAATGGCAAGCGTGGAAGAGTCTGGTGATTCAGAGCTAGAATCACCTGACAGGTGTGCCCTCTCACTTGCCAATGACAAACTGTCAGAGCCCTAAAACCCAAGAGGATGGGAAAGACAAAGAAGCACGGAAGGCAGTGGTGGCATTCTTAAGGGGGAGAGGACACTTGGGGTCCCCTCTAGTCTCTGATTCTCCATCTGGAGAATGGAGTTTCCTCCTGGGATTTCCCTGCCTGTGAGCAAAGGGTGCCGCTCCATTGCTGTGGGCCAGTATCCCAAAGAGGGGATCCTGGACCGCCCACCCAAAGCACATTTCATTTTTGGCCATTGGTCCGGGTTGTTGAATTTGAGTGCAATACCCAAAATGCCACATTAGCTTTGACCTGAGCTTTGAGATCAGGTTCAAAGACCTCTGGTCTAGGGTAAACACACAATGACCTCCGATCAAGGGCAGGGCCTAGATAAAATTGTTAAATGAACAAAATGCATCTTTGGACCTCTCCCTGAAAAGGAAAGAGCGGTTACTTCTTATTATGGAATCTCATTCTGCAGGATTCCATGCAGGAACCCACTGTAGAACTTCCCCGCCTGATTCCCTGTGCCTCAGGATCTCCTCCCTGGATGGGCTCCGTAACCTGAGTAACACACATGTTGAGGAGGTATCAACCCGATGTGTTCACACCTCTCACCAGACTGAAGCTGTGACTGAGCTTGGGTCTCTTTCTAGAAAGACATGGCCTTACCCAAATAAACAAAATGCTAATGATAGAAATTTTGGATTGACCTACTGGACACTGGTAAAGGAGAAGTTAAGGGATAGGGTAGAAGGTCAGGAGTCTCCCCAAAATAATAACACTTAAGTACGTCAACAAGAATGTTGACTTAACAGAAGAGTAAGCTACCTTAAATCCTTTGTGGAACAAAACTTCTTAAATGACAAGAAAGGAGGGAAGGGAAGGGAAGAAAGAAAAAAGGAAACAAGGTATTAGTAGAATGAGCAACTGATTCTCAAAACACAGATCCACATTCTTTTGTCTGCTTTTCTCTTTTGTCCTTTGCAAGGGGCAAGATAATATTTAGCCCCAAGATAATGTGCTTTAAGTCTTATTTTTTTTAATATGGTTTCCTAGGACAGCAGTTCTCAAAGTGTGTTCCAGGGAACCCTGAGTTGGGGGAGGTCTTAGGCCATTTTAAGAGATTGTTGAGATCAAAATTATTTTCATAATAAGACCCGATTTACCTTTTCCACTCAGCTGAGTTTTCCACAGGCCACATGGTAGGTGATGACATCCTTACATCAAAAAAGATTCTGTGGTCCAAAGAGTTTAGCAAATGCTTTTAGACATCCTTAGAGAATTCAGTGTCCACTAGCATATTAAAGGCTCTGAGAAGTTCTGAGTAAAACAAAAACCAAAACAAGACCCTGTTGAACATGGTTTCATATAACATTGCAAATTTACTTGACCATGGAATTTATTCTTGTTTTTGTTTTGGTTGGTTGATTACCTGTTGCTGTCATGTTTTGGAAAATGCTCCTCCAGAGGTAAGACATTAAGCCAATAATCCTCTGGCCAAGGAACTTATTAAGGATCCCTCATCCAAACCTGCTGTGAATTGTCAAGGAGTAGACAGTAATATGTCAGCATAATGCCAAGAACACAGCCAAGATGCCTGAGTTCAGATCTTCTCTCCCACTTACTAGCTGTGACTTTGGACAAGTTACTAAACCCCTCTGTGCCTTATAATCTTCATGTATAAAATGGGAAAGCTTAAATACGCCTCTGTGTGTGTACCCATATCTTACAATGGACCTTACATTACACATTGCACACATTATATAAGAATTAGCTATCATTTGTTCCCTTGAAAAACATGCTGGCCCGGGACCAGGGCTTCAAGCTAGGCCACCCACCAGCGACATGCCCCGAGACAGGTCGTCTCTCTGCCACAGACTTCAATATATCCATGTGTCAAATGAAAAATGAGCTGAGGCCATCTCTGAGGCTCCCTCTACTCTGGATATTCTCTGATTCCACGCATTTGTGGCAGAAGGAGCACTCACGAGAGCGTGACAGGAGAAACAATGTCGGGAGGTCAAGGGCAGTCTAAGAGCCCTCAGGCCCTGGGCAGTATCACTGAGGGATGGAAGGACTGACAAATTATGGTTGGCCTTGGAGGATGGAGTTCATCTGCTCCAGAGTTCTGCCTCCTACCGACCTCGCTTCTCAGCCCACCCAGGTAGGAAGCAGAAAAAAGGTGGGGGCTGCCATTTCTGCCACCATCACCAGCATGGCCCCACAACTACTTAAACTGGCTACTTGAGAGAGGAACCTGGTTACTGAGTGGAAGAGGCTCTTCAAAGGGGGTTAATAGCTAATGGGGTTTCTGGCTTCATGGGCAGCCTTTTCTGTCCTCTTCTGAGGATCCTTCCCACCGCCCCATCCCCAGAGAGAGCTATTGGACACCTACTCCTGATAAGGCACTACAGAGGTCACCTCTCTGAAGGTTCTCCGATGCGACCACAGTTGGGAGTGAAGAAAATGCACAGACTAAAAACACAAAAAATGCCTGTCGAAGAGAGAGCTTTGAATTGCTGACAGCTGTGGGCCAAGGTAGAGACACCCAACATTATGCTTAGCAGGCTAAATTGGGAACATTTGAATGCTTGGTTTTACTTGTGCTTAAAAAAGCAAGTAGCATCTCAGCTGCCAGATGTTGGAGAACTTCAACGTGGAGTTCATGGGCATGGTATCAGCAATGCTTTTGCAGGTGACTACACGTCAAAGGGAAATGATGACTTGCTTTCCTAAAAACTGCTTCTCGGGAGGGAGCCCAGTGGCTTTCGTGTTTCACTTTCGCCAGAGAAGTTAAATTTGGGAACACCAAAAAGGATGTCACTTAACTCAGAGAAGAGTAACACTAGGGTTTGTCAGCAAAGGAAAAAATTCTGAGAACTGAGGCTTCATAAGAGCTCATATTCCCTGTAGCTAAGGCCTTTGAATATCACTGAACTACCTTCTAATTTGGTGTATCAATTAGGAATTGCTTTTGGTTGCTGGACACAGAAAACATATAATAAATAAACATATAATAAACATATAAACATATAATAAAATAAACATATAAGAAAAGGCTTTTATAAACATATAAGGTTCTTATAAACATATAAGAAAAGGCTCTTTCCTTCCCTATGTCATAAGAAATGCAGACATGGGTAATTACTGGTTCAATCAAGAAATCAGGAAAATCAGAGTTGAGTCTTTGTGATTCTCCTAGTCTTTTCCTCATGGCCTCAAAATGGCTGTGGCAGCTCCAACCATCATATCCACAACCCAAACAATAGGAAGCAGGTAGGATGGAATGGCACAGAAAGCTTTCCCAGAGGTTCCATCCAACAATTTCTGCTTTTGTCTTCTACAAGAGAGTCTTTTCACTGGATGCATGTCACCTAAAATGGCACTGGGACTCCGTTACTCAGAAAGAAAGAGAGTGGAAATTGCAAGGAAACTAGCACTCTCTGTATGGGACTTCCTAGAGAGATGTGCCTAGACAAGAAGTTGCTGCCTGGCCTGATCCCTCTGGGATAACTTGTTATGTGAAAGGGCAGGTATTGGCAGGAGCCTCAGTTTACCTATGAAACTGACTTTCAGACCTCTTTCAGATGGGAGCAAAACTGGCCTCTGTTCCAGGACTAGCCCTACTTCCCAAGGACACTTAGCTAGGAAAAAAGGATTCTGAAAACAGGAAATGAAGCAGCAGATTCGTTTCCTGATGAGAGACAGTGCACTCAGCATGGAGCACGCGGAGGTGAGTGTGCCCACAGACACAGAACGACTTGATGGCGTGAGGCAGGAGGCAAGTAGAACACGTGGTTCTGAACCTCCATGATCTTAAAATTTAGGAGAGAGAGAAAAACATGCAGATCATCAGAGAGGCTGTCACTGATTGAATATGTGTGCCCTGACCCCAAACTCATTAGTTGAAATGTATCCCCCCCCAGTGTGTGGTGTTAGGGATGCGGGGCCTCCAGAAAGTGATGCAGTCGTGAGACCGGACCCCTCGTAAACGGAAGCAGTGCCTTTATTTAAAACAAAACAAAAAGAAACAAAACCAAAAAACCCACAGAACTCCCTTGGCCCTTTTGCCACGTGAGGACATACCAAAAAGGCAGCCATCCATGAAGGAGGAAGTAGGCTCTCACAGGACATGGGATCTGTCAGCCCCTCGATCTTGGATTTCCCAGATCCCAGAACTGTGAGAAATAAGTTTTTGGGGAGCGCCTGGGTGGCTCAGTTGGTTGAGCATCTGCCTTCAGCTCAGGCCATGATCCCAGGGCCCTGGGATCGAGCCCTGAACTAGGCTCCCTGCTGGGCAGGAAGCCTGCTTCTCCCTCTCCCACTCCCCATACTTGTATTCCCTCTCTCACTGTCTCTCTCTCTCTTCTCTTAGACCAGTTCTCCTTAGGTCTTTGTTCTTTTTTTTTGAAATCTTGGCTACACAAAGACCATCCTTTTTTTTTCCCCATAAGACATGACCCATGTTCACATCTTGGCCTGATTCTTGCCTGTTTTATTAGTTAGGAGTCAAAAATGTGTTTTGCTTTTGACCTATTTGTTCCTTTCATTTCAAGCTGATATACATCCTTTAAAAACTTGGTGGGTTTTTAAATGATCACATTATAACCCACTTCACTGTATAAAAGCCTTATTCTGCTTGGAAATCTCCTTATCCTGATTCATTCTTCATTAACTACCCTTTCTAGCTTTTATGATAAAACAGGTGACAGTTTTTTCAGCTGACTGACTAGTATGTAACCCAGGTCCCTGGTTTTCCAATCCCCGAGAGCAATTTCTTCATTGCCCTTCCACTCTTCACTAATAGTCTTACTAAGGCTCTTCTATCTTCTGACTGGTCCCAAGGACAATGCCACAAATTTTAAGTTTCTATTATGTCAGCAAAAAATTCTAGGAACAAATTTCTATTTGTTAATTGCTACATTGTAAATATCCCCCAAACATAATGGTATAAAGCACCAACAGTGTATTCTTTCTCATAATTACATGGCCTGACTATGCTGTTTTTTTGCATCCCATGCTGTTGGCCAAAGCTGCTATCATCTGGGGCTCAACTGAGCTGGTGTCTTAGCAGGGACAACTGAAAGGCTGGGCTCTGCCAGCTGTCTCTTCTCTATATGACCCCTTCATATAATGTCTCCATGGAGCCAGCAGCAAGGGGAAATTCAGCAGGGAGCTGAATTTCAATTAGTAGCTTAGGGCTCCTCAAAATGCAAGTAGGAAGCTTCCAGTCCTTCTTAAGTCTTAGGCATGGTCCAGCCCAGTAGTACTTCCATTGTATTCTGTTGTTTAAGATGAAACACATATCATCCAGGTTCACTATGGAGGAGGGAATGGAGAGACACTCCAGCTCCCCATCCAACCACCTGAAGCAAAGAAGTGCACCTAACCAGATCCAGCAAAAACCAGGGGAGGGCACAGCACACGAGAGAGACACCATTAGCTGAGAACCAAATACCAACTTTTGCAGGAAGTGGAGACTCTTATACCTATGAATAGGGGGATGGGTTAAGGAAAAGGGGCTACTTTGTCCTGGCCTTTCTTCCTGGGCTTCCTGCAGGTTTGGGAGCAAAAGCAGCTAGAAAGACAACCGCGGTATCTGGGCTGTGGGCGAAGCAGCAGCCAAGAGGAGGAAGGATGAGTGGCTGGTTTGGTTGCCCTCAAGCCTACCCATTTCCAACTGCCCTTCCGCGCTTCCAGCAGTTACCATATGTTCACAGCTTTGTTAATCACGATAAACGTCACTGAGCTGCTATGGAATAATTCCCACCTTTGCTCATTTTCCAGCTCCTCCCTTCAGATCACATGGCTTAAATAACGGCCGCTTCCCTGCTGCTCTTGCACACCCTTGCACGTCAAGGTCACAGCCCCTCTTTGTTAATGGCCATGAGAATGGCCGGTGTTACTCCCAGGGGAAGAGAGCAGCATCACCGATTGACTGCTGAGCTTTGGATCGGCCGTGAAATGCTTAGTCCCTAAAAGTCCTTTTTCCACTGGTTAGATTTTCAAAATATTTCTCCTCTCTAGTGGCATCTTTTAATCAAGCAAATTATCATGGGCTCACAGCAGCAAAGACTGATTCCCTCCCATCCATGGCGTTTTACTTGCATCCCGAGAGGCTGAGGACGTGGGAGAGAGCTTGTGTAGTCCTCTGGAGATGGGCTCTCTGGGCTCAAAGCCTGGCTCTACCTCTTACTCGCTGTGTGACATCGGGCGCGCTGTGTAACCAGTCTATGCCTGGAGTTCCTTGCTTGTCCAACGGACTGATGAAAGCGTCTATCTCAAAGCACTGGGAGGATTCAATGAATTGACCAATGTGAAGTAACGAGTGCCAGGACCAGATGCTAATCATTATTATTAGTAAATAGCCCTGAATGTAATCATGTACTTGTTGAACTTCGTGGCTTCTTAAAAGTTAAGTCTTGGGGCGCCTGCGTGGGTCAGTCATTAGCGTCTGCCTTCGGCTCAGGTCATGCCTGGGATCCAGCCCCACATCAGGCTCCCTGCTGGGCAGGAAACCTGCTTCTCCCTCTCCCACTGCTTGTGTTCCCTCTCTTGCTGTGTCTCTTTCTGTCAAATAAATAAATAAGATCTTAAAAAAATAAAAAATAAAAAAGGTTAAGTCTTGCAGGGAACAATGTGTTTGCACAGGTGGACTCTGGGCAAGGAAAAGGCCTGGTCTTCTGCACACCTTCCCTCACTCTCCCACCTGGGCTTCCCATCGCCAGTTTCTTTGATAGTAGCAGGAGGAGGTCTAGCAGGGGCTAAGTTCTGGCTTACCAATGCTCAGCCACAGAGGGGAACAGATGAGACCGAGGGATGGCAGAGAACTGAGGGGGACAAGGGCACCTGGGGCTGCCTTTGGCTCAGGTCATGATCTGAGGCTTCTGGGATGGAACCCTGCTATCGGGCTTCCACTCAGCGATTTCTTCTCTCTTTCTCTCTCAAATAAATAAATAAAATCTTAAAAAGGGGGGGTCGGGGGGACAAAGGAAGCGTCCTCAGCTTGGAGATTTTCTTTCTTACTTTTCTGCAAGCCACTAGAGTTGCTACCTTACACCATTGCTTTCTATCCAAGGCATCCAATTATTTGTACATCTGTTTGAAAGCAGCCTGCTCTTGGGGGCAGGGACACAGGCCTGGCCCAGCTCCTTGTGACTCCAAACAGACTAGCACTGCTCTTGGGATCTCTGCCCAGTGGTCTGGCCTTGGAGGAGCTGCCAGCTACCCAGAGAGAGCTGGAGCTTTGCCATGTAATGAGATTGACTCAAAAAGAACAAAGTTGCTCTCAACACCTGCTCACCCTCTCACAGCTATGAAGGCCAAGAGGGGAATGGGTAATTGCAGACCACAGGCAATGAAAGAAAAAGACAGGAAAAAAAGAATCAGCAGCCCTTGCTTCAGCATCTTCCCACTGTCCTTTCACGGGGGGAGGTCAATGCCGATCGCTAGCCATGTCTGTCTCTGGGTGGAGAGCTGGAGAACCGAGTGGCTCAGAGGGCAGCAGGCAGGAAAGGATAGAGGGATCTGGAGAAGAAGCCAGAGAAGGATCTTTTTTGTTGAAACTAGCTGGGCATGAGTTTCTATGACTTGGACCCACTCTCATTTGTAATTTACCTTGTGAGAAATGCAACATGGACACCTTGGGCCCCAACAGAGTAGCCTGGTCACGCTGAAGGAGGGGCAAGTTGGCTGCAGGATCCCCAAGGCACCCCGTGGGCCTCGCCCCACTCACTGACTGGGCCTTCCAACCTCACCTTTGCTCACTTGGGCCTCAATGCCCAGCCCTGACCAGCTTCTACAGAGCTCACATGATAGAACTCACAGACGACAGCAGAGACAGGGACGCTATGAAGGGAGTTTCTTAAAACTGAGATTCATTCTTCCACCAACTTTTGTAATCATACCACCAGGTGTTGCCCCAGTCTTTGTAGCGGGTGCCTCCCCCGGGGCCTGCCCAGCTCATCCCCAGGGTGATGGCCAAAGGATGGCCGAGTTTATGTCTTGTGACTCCCGCCCACACTGCCGACTCAGCACACAAGGAGTGAACCCCCAGTCCAGGCTCAACCAGTCTGAATTAGGACCTGATATAAAAGTCTGGGTTCGTGGCTTGAACATAGGGGTGTGTAATCACTGTGCCACGGAGCGACGATATTGGGCCCTGCAAGCCAGTCTGCAGAGAGAGAGAGAGAGAGAGAGAGAGAGAGACAGAGAGAGAGAAATGAAAATCAGAGGAGCCAAAGGGAGTAAGGTGCTTGTGGTCCCCACTCTCCAGACTCCATTTCTGGATCTAGCCTCCCTTCCGGCCATGCTTTCTGAGACGTGGCCCAAGATCCTTCAAGCCAGTGCCTTCCTTTTTTGCATATTTATTGGGTTTCTCTCACACGCGTCCAGGAGAACTTCCACGAAGGCAGACAGTGATTCACAGTTTACTGAACGCTTTTACATGTTACCATGTTTAGATTTTGTGTCTTGTGCTACTCTAGGGAAAAGGCAAGGGAAGTATCACCATCTGCATGGGATGGCCCCAGAATCCCAGGTGATGATAGTTAAAGTTCTCCCAGACTGGGAGAGAGGTCTTCCACCCATGCCCAGCATCCCCTCTACCTTGAGACGTTGACTTTTGGCGGTGTGCTCCCAGGAACAGGGACTTTGGCCTCAAGGTGTAATCAAAGGTGATGTATTGCATTCCTCAGCACAAGCAGGTGCTTCAAAAAGAAAACAGAAGCTTCAGCTGGGTCATTAGTGGTCACACCTTCATGAGCCTGTGCAGGCAGAGCTGGCCATGCCTCTGACTCAGAAAATAAGGTGCACAGAGAAAGCGGAATCAGGCATGGACATTTCCATGGGGGAATCCTCCCTCTTACAGAAATATGTGGAGGGGCGTCTGGGTGTCTGCCTTTGGCTCAGGTCATGATCCCAGGGTTCAGAGATCCAGCCCTGCATCAGGCTCCCTGCTCAGTGGGAGGCCTGTTTCTCCCTCTCTCACTCCCCCTGCTTGTGTTCCCTTTCTTGCTGTCCTCTTTGTTAAATAAATAAATAAAATCTTAAAAAAAATATATGTGGAGTTAGTACTATTACGATACCACTCTAGCATATGCAGAATTTTACATCTTTCTTCCTCTAGGATACCCATGAACGATGGGCAGACAGGTTATATTTCTCTTCCCTACCTTTGTCTGGTCCTCACAGACATTTTCTCTGCAAGGTTGATTAACTCGGAAACTGGCAGTCTCTCATGTTAGCGCACACACGTGTGCATGTAAACACGCACACGTACACAACTTGTGGATACTATTTTTAAAAAAACAGCTTTTTGACATATACATTCAGATACTGTACAATTCACCCACTTAAAAGATACAATTCAGTCAAACTGTTCCAAAAAAATAAAAGAGGAAGGAAAACTTCAAATTCATTCTATGAGGCCAGCATTACCCTCATACCAAAAACAAAAGCAATTCATCTGATGAACATAGATGTGAAAATCCTTGACAAAATATTAGCAAGCTGAATCCAACAATACATTAAAAATATCATTCATTCAATCAAGTGGGATTTATTTCCAGTATGCAAGGATTGTTCAATATTTGCAAATCAATCAATGTGATCCAGCACATCAGTAAGAGTATGAGTAAAGACCATATAATCACTTTCATAGATGCAGAAAAAGCATTTGACAAAGTAAAATATCCATTCATGATAAAAACCCTCATCAAAGTAGGTTTAGAGGGAACATACAACATAATAAAGGCCATATATGAAAAATGTTTGTTATTTGCAGATGACATGATACTATATGCAGAAAATCCAAAGAATCCCTGCTAGAAGTGATAAATGAATTCAATAAGACTGCAGGACACAAAATAAATGTAAAGAAATCCCTTTATTGCTGTAGACTCTAATAATGAAGCAGCAGAGAGAGAAATTAAGAAAATAATCCCATTTACAGTTACACCCAAAATAATAAAATACCTAGGAATAAACTTAACCAAGGAAGTGAGAGACCTGTACTCTGGAAACAATAAAATACTAATGAAAGACACTGAAGACACAAACAGCAAGATATTCTATACTCATGGACTAGAAAAACAAATATTGCTAAAATGTCCATACTACCCAAAGCAATCTATAGATTTAATGTAACCCCTATAAAAATACCAAGAGCATGTTTCACAGAGCTAGAACAAACAATCCTAACATTTGTATGGAACCACAAAAGACCCCAAATAGCCAAAGCAATCTTGAACAAGAAAAACAAAACCAAAAGCCACAATTACATGGTCAGTTAATCTTTGACGAAGGAGGTGAGACTATGAAATCGGAAAAAGACAGTCTCTTCAACAGATGGTGTTGGGAGAATTGGGACAGCTACATGCAAAAGATTGAAACCGGACCTCTGTGTTACACCAAACACAAAAACAAATTCAAAATGGATGAAAGACCTAAAGGTGAGACCTGAAACCATAAAAATCCTAGAAGAGAGCACAGGAAGTAATTTCTCTGACATCAGATGTGGCAACTTCTTTCCAGGTATGTCTCCTAAGACAAGAGAAACAAAAACAAACTATTGGAAATATATCAAAATAAAAATCTTCTTCACAGCAAAGAAAACAATTTAAAAAACTAAAAAATAACCTATTGAGTGGGTGAAGATATTTGCAAATGACATATCCAATAAAGGATTAGTATCTAAAATATATAAAGAACTGATACAACTCAACACCCAATAGACAAATAATCCAATTTAAAAACAAGCAGAAAACATGAGCAGACATTTCTCCAAAAAGACATCTAGATGGCCAAGAGACACATGGAAAGATACTCAACATGACTCATCATCAAAGAAATGCAGACCAAAGCTACAGTGAGGTATCACACCTCACACCTCTCAGTCCATCTAAAATCAAAAACAGAAGACACAACAAGTGTTGGTGAGGATGTGGAGAAAGAAAGAACGCCTGTGCACTATTGGTGGGAATGCAGATTGGTGCAGCCACTGTGGAAAATGGTATAGAGATTCCTCAAAAAATGAAAAAGAGAACTACCCTAGGACCCAGTAATTGCACTACTGGGTATTTACCCAAAGAATATGGAAACACTAATTTGAAAAGATATATGCACCCCTATGTTTATTGAACATTATTTACAATAGCTAAACTGCAGAAGCAGCCTAGGTGTCCATTGATAGATGAATGGATAAAGATGGGACATATATGTGTGTGTGCACACACACAGACACACACACACACACATACACATACACACACTGGAATATTATTCAGCCATAAAAAGGAATGAAATCTTGCCATTAACAACAACATGGGTGGAGCTAGACAGTATAATGGTAAGTGTGTCAAAAAAAGACAAATGCCATATGATTTCATTTATATGTGGAATTTAAGAAACAAAACCAATAAACAAAGGAGGAAAAAAAAAGAGGGACAAACAACAAGAAAGCACACTTTAAGTACAGAGAACAAACGATGGTTACCAGAGGGGAAGTGGCAGGGGAGATGGGTGAAATAAGTGATGTAAGATTAAGAGCAGACTCATTCTGAGGAGCGCTGGGTGAGGTATGGAACTGTTGAATCACTATATTGTACACCCGAAACTAATATTTAAGCACTGTCCATTAACTATACTGGAATAAAAGTAAAAATGTTTAAATTAGCATAATAATGTACACTTCAGTGAGTTTTGGTATATTACAGTATTTTTAAAATTTTGGTAAAATACATAACATAAAGTTTTCTATTTTAACCATTTTTTAAAAGATTTTATTGATTTATTTGACATAGAGAGAGATCACAAGTAGGCAGAGAGACAGGCAGAGAGAGAGGGGAAAGCAGGCTCCCTGCTGAACAGAAAGCTGACACGGGGCTCTATCCCAGGATCCCAAGATCATGACCCGAGCCGAAGGCAGAGGCTTTAACCCACTGAGCTACCCAGGTGCCCCCACATTTTAACCATTTTTAAGTGGCATTAAGTACATTCACAATGTTGTGCAACCATGACCAGTATCTACTTCTCATGGGTACGATTTTTTGCTCTTATACTCTTCTCTCTCTCTCTCTCTCTCTCCCTCCCTTCTCCCCTTTTTTTGTTTTTAAGAAGAGAAGGAAGCCCATCTTCCCCAAGCCCCAGCTTCCCCGAGCAGATGAATCCCCACTGTACTGCTCCCCTCTACACTCTTCTACTTAACCAGTGTAGAAAAGACTTGGAGGCAAGATACTGACTTGATCTTACGTGAATTTCTGCTGAAAGTCTCCATGACACAGAGAGAACTTAATTCTTCTGGAACATTTCTGATGCCAAGCTCCATTGCCTGAAAGGGACCTGCTTGAGTACAGAGCTATATATCCTCAACCTGAACCCCTGAATTTGCCATAGGGGCTCAGCAAATGACTGCAAAATGGCCTTGGCCCCCAATTGTGTGACAAGCACCTGTGGGGATTTCTGAAGGAATTTCTTCCCAGTGGAATGTTAGATTTTGATTTCTCTTCTCTTTATCACCTTTACTTGCCTGCTGTTACTTCTTACTTGCCCTAACTGGTATAAGAAAAGAACCTTCTAGAAATGTGGTCTATTTGGATGTTAATGTGGGCTCTCCCTGAGTATTGGGTGCTGGATCCTTACTTCTGGGTTCTGTGGGGGGTCCACATCCTCCTACCAATCTACTCAGAGGGGAAGAGAGGAAGAAGAGGGTGGCTTTCCAGAAGAGAAAGCACAGTTCTCAAGCAGAGCCTCGAAGTCTCCCCACACAGGACTGACTTGTGAACCTGTCTGGAAGGCTTCCAACGAGAAGCCCCCTGTCAGCCGCTGCTGCCAAAAGCCGTCCTTTGGGGGATGTCATTACTGCCATTCACTGTGCATATGGACGATCAACAGCCGAGTCCCTTGTGAGGATCTTTTGTGTAATTAAACGTACTAGTCCGACAGCCCCCAAAAGGGGGGTAATATCTCCTAGAGGTAGAATGGCTTTTCTCTAAACCTGAATGACAGCATGCTATTGCTAGGTGCCCAGTTTTCTGCCTTTCAAATAAAAAGTGACTAATGGGGTATATTTCATAACACATCTGCAAGTATGTAGTTATTCTTATACTTCAATGCCCTTTAAAATATTATTATCTGCCAACACTTGGACTATGTGCTGGTATGCAAATTAGACATAATAAAGGAAGCAGGGAGACGTTTCTTGCTCTTGAAAAATCATATTTATAAGGTTAACAAGATTTATATATTACATCAGGGAACCAGGGTTAGAAAGCAAGACTTTTAAAATGTAATCGTTGGCAACAATAAAGATTCTCTGGTGTTTTCCCCTGGACGAGATCAAAACTTTTCATCTATGCAGAGGTTTAATGAGATGAGAAAAAAAATTCCCACAAAATCAAAACACATAGAATCCAACTTCAGGAACAAGGCTGACATTCTGAGTTGAATGTTTCTGACTGGCAGTGCCAGGAACAGCAGCAGTGTTTTAAAAACTTAGGACTTTGCATTTTAAAAAATCAAGTTAAATTAATCATTTCAATGAGTTATCCATTTAAGCCTGAAAGTGGGCAACTTTACTTATTTACTTATTTTGATAAAAGGAAAAATACCAGGAAAATTCAATCTAATATAAGAAAATACAGAACAAAGTGGGAACAATGTATAAACACATATACACCTTTTGTTGAATTATGAACTACTTTATAAACAAACAGAAAAAAGTCCTGAACTCAGTCTCTCAAATAATGGGGTGTCAGGATTTAGCATACATTCTGACAATGGGAACCACCTCTGTCTCAGAGCTTACAACTATTTAGTATAAAGATAGACTCATAAGGAAGTTCATACTTCGCTAAAGAATCAGGTATCAACAATACACACTCAAGACTAAAAGAGTTGTGATGATCAAGTTATTAGCACTTGGGATCTTGCTGCAATTGGGACCAAGCTCTGGCTCTGTAGCCACACACCACGAAAGAATGACAGAGTTCCCATTGATGGGATGTTGAGATAATCAAATGCAGAGGTTTGAAGAGGTTTCAAGAAGCCAGCACGTGGTGGATGCACCCAGCATACCCAGAAGAGGCCAAATCCAGGCCAGTCTTACTCCTTGCTGGGCATACCTGGGCAATAGCCCTGGGCACATGGTCCACGCTGGGTATTTGGTGACTGCATAGCATGAACGAATGAATTAATGAAAAACAGAGAGTTAAATTGGAATGTTTCTGTTGTTTGAGATTTTCTGCTGATGCCAAAAGCTGAGATGGTAACAAGAGACCCCAGATTCTAAAGAGAGATGCAGCTTTCATCCATGTAGGATTTGTTAAGATTTGGCCAAAACTACAGAAGTGAACATAGACATAGTTTTGGGTTGGTTGTAAGGGAGTTCTAGTAAGAAGTATTGTGCATTTATTTTCCTTTTCCTCTCAGACTGGGCAAGGGGAGGGAGTGCTCATCCCATCACTGATCCAAGTAAAGATGGCCAGAAGACGACTGTTCAGAGAACAGGGGAGGGTGCCAGGAGCAGAGACTGAAATCTTCCTTTCTGGTGGGTGCTCGCTCAGCTGCATGGTCTTGTAGGCCTGCCATGGCTTCCGCCATCTTGGGGGGAAAAATGTTTTCGGGCAAGGCCTGCACTTCCACAGTTTGTTGTGACAATGGGTAAAAAACTTCTCTGTGGGCCATGTGGACTCTGCAGATGGCAGCTGGGCTCAAGTCCTCTTGATACAACCGGCCAGGGCCTTACTGCCAGAGAGAGGAGCACCTGGCATTAGATGGCTCATGGAGTATCCCACTGGCACCGGGGTTAGAGCAGAATCATAAGAGTCAGCCAGGGAGGGCATCAGTCTGAGTGTAGACACTTTGAGGCACAGGCCCTGGGTTGGGTCGGGCACATCCAAGGGACCTACCAAGGTGCCTTAGAAGGAAATAATCAGTATCTGAGCATCTGTGTTTAGAGGACACCAAGGGCTGAGTTATTTTGCTCCTTTTCCTGTTCTCCCCGCTCTCTGCCCTACCTTGGGGAGTCAGAACCAGCTAATGAAAGCCAAGAAACAACGCAATGATAAAAGGCAGACGGTGCCAGCTTTCTGAGCTTGGGTCTAGCCTGAGCTGGGAGAGGGGAAATAGGTTTGATGGGGAAGAGTTGTAAGTGTATATTGGACTAGGTTTTTCAATACTGCAACACGAGAGCTGTTCATTAACACCTGGAAGGAACTGGAGAGTACATGGGAGCTGCCTGAGATGTTGCCCAGGGAGAGATGGGACAGAGGAGTCTGGAAAGAGAGTGATGAAAGAGGAAAAAGACGCTCTTCCCTGTTATACCCCAACGAGCCCAGCCCATTCAGTACAACAGTTATAAGTAAACGGAAGGATACGTGCTTGCATGAACGGAAGAAATCATTTCTGTGTAATTCAGTTGGCTCTGTGCCTACCACAGTGGCCCTGCTCAACCTATATCCAGACTACGTCCTTGCCTCAGCTGCAGGCGGGGGACAGGATGGGACCTCCGTACCAGCTTGGAGGTGTGGCCAGAAAAGTCACCAAGTCGGTGAGTCAGGGATGGCCGACCTCCTGCCACTCCTGACTTCTCCCAGGTTCACTATGGGTTGATCATTCACCACCCCCTTCTCAAACACTGTAACTGCTTAGTGTGACTTTGGCCCCAATAAAAGAGAACTTTCAGCAGCCAAGCTAGCCAAGTGCCCAGGTGTGACACACCCTACGCTGAGTGCACCTGGGGTTGCTTGGGACACTCTCTGTGCAATGCAAGACTCTCTCCAAACACTAGGGGAAGTGTACCAGCCTCTCCCCGCTGGGGCTCTGCAGGCTGCAGAGAACAACCCTGTGTGAGAAGGGTGGATGGTTCCTGTTTTCACCGTGTCTCCCTAAAGAGCACAGCACAGGCGCTATTGCAGAGGAGTCAGTGAGATGGAACTGGCAAGAAGGTCCCTTCTAATTCTGCTACTTAAGTGGGCATCATTCCCATTTTTCTGTGTCACCCAACTGCATTGGCCTGGAGTGGACCAATCACTAGCCTGTCTCTTCTTCAGAAGAAGGGCAGAGGTTTTCTTGGATTCCTAATCCTACCCTAAGTGCCAGGCACAGAGTAGACCCTCAGTAAGTTCTGGCTCAGGGAATGAATGTGATTTGTTCTGCCAGGTCTCCCTGAGACAGGTGAAGTTACAGAACAGACCCATTTTCCAGATGGAGCAGCTGAGGCACAGAAACACAGGTGGAGTGCTTTGGCCAAGGTCCCGGGGGGAAGCAGAAGGACAGGGGAGACTAGAACAGGGTGATGGGCCTTGAAACAGAAGCATGAAGCCAAATGTCTCCCTAAACGCAAGCCAAGAGCCGGCTGCCAAGAGCCTCTGCGCACAGAGCCCCTCACAGTCATAATGCCACCGCACCCTGTTTGATAACATTTTGCGAATTACCAAATGCCTCCCTACTCTTCACAGTGATCTGGAGGCCTGGCACTATCATCTACATTCCATAGATGACGGTTTGCGGGGTTTTTTTGTTTTGTTTTGTTTTCTTTTTAAAGATTTCATTTATCTGAGAGTGTGAGAGAGAGCAGAAGCAGGGGCAGAGGAAGACGGAGAAGCAGGATCCCCGTCAATCAGGGAGCCCAATGTAGGACTCGATCCCAGGACCGTGGGATCATGACCTGAGCTGAAGGCAGATATTGAACCCACGGAGTCACCCTGGCGGCGAGTCAGGTGATGTTCTTAAGGATGCACAGCTACTGAAGGGGAAATGATGGTGAGCTTCGGTCAGGTTAGCTTCTCGCCAAACCTGGACAAACCTGCCTGTGCAAAAAGAGCCCGGGGCCCACATCAGGCCCCCCTCGATGTCCCTTTCAGTTAAAGGCCAGCGCGAGGCGAGAGGTCTCCCCCTTTGTAGGAGTCCCTCAATGCCGCCCCTTCTGGGCTCACTCCAGCAAGGCGGTGCTCCTGTTCCCCGCATAGCTACACTCGGTGCCTCCTCTGGGCTCCCGGGTGTAGCCCCGGAGCACGGTGGCAGGATCTGGCTCCCAGTCAGCCTCTACAGCTTGCACAGCGCCTGGGCAGGACAGACTGCCGGGACGCGCTTGCCGTATGGGCGAGGTTACTGTGCTAGCTCTGTCAATCTTCCACTCCAGAGTGTCAGGCGAAGATGGAGACCGACAGCATTGGCCCCTCGGCGCCTCAGATGGGGGGACTCTTGTCTCCACCCCCCACGATCCCCCAGGCTGCCTTCTTTTCCAAGGAGCACCTCATTACGAGAAGTTGGCAGAGTCCAGGGTCTCATTGACAAAGTTGGGAATCAGAAGATGGAATGGCTTTCGAGGTTTCATTCAGACTGTTAAAAGAGATGCCAAAAGATGTCTTTTTTAAGTTCCGTTGGCTTCATCTGTTAACGTCAATACCGGCTTCATGCTGGAGGTAACAAATGATATACGGTAATAGCTCGCCGGGTTAATTTTTAAACGGCAATTTCGGAAGGGGGGGAGCCTGAAATGACTTTCTGCTTGTTTGTTTTTTAATGACAAAGCATATTTAGACCAACTAAATGTGGCAAAATAAACAAGTAACTACAAGTTCAGAGATGGCAATTCACTGAAAGCAATTTTAAAAGCAAGAGGAGACGTGAAAGGCAGAACATCCACTCAGATTCAAACAGTTTCCAAGGAAAATTCCTGTAACCTTGAGGAATAATAAAGGCTCACGGATATATTTGGAATTTCTGAATGGCAGGACTGTTTCCCAAGAGCATTTTAAATATCCCAAGTGAAAAATGAGAACAAGGCCTAAATTGTTCAGTAAAGAGCAAAGAACCCTTTGGTTTAAGAAAATGAGAAAAAGACTAGAAGAGTCAAAAATGCTATAAAGGCCTGGAGCTTCCCATGAAATATGAACAACAGAACTTTCTTACCAGAAAACTTTTTACTTGATGCCATATGCAAAGAATGTATACTGCAATTTTTTTTTTTTTTTTTTTAACCATCTCATGCCATCTTGCATTGCATCCTGTGAGTTTTCCCTTCGCGTTTTAGTCCTGCACAGGGTATCAAGGTCTGGGGCCCTGCTGGCTGTGGGAGGAGGTCTGCCAGGACATAAAGCCAAGCCCTGTCTCCCATCTCTGTAGGACACTAGGCATCGGTAGTCAACAGTCCCCTCCCTGCCCAACTCCCTGCCAATCTTGAGGTGGTTGAGATTTTTCTGCTCTTATCTTTATTCACTCCCACATTTCCTAAGACCCTCAAACCTCAAAATTGGGCATTATCCTGGTCCCTAGGTACTATTCATACTAGGGACACCTGGTAGACAAGGGACACTGCCTGCCCTTGAGTGACTTATCCTCCATGGGCCTGGCTAGGTATCCTGTAACACACATAGAAGGTGAAATCACAGCCAGCCTCATCTGATGAATATACTGAAGTCCAGGCTCTCAGAAATTGTTAAGAAGAGAGCAAATACTTCCGGCGGAAAGGGCTAGGGAAGCCCTCCTTCAAGCAGCACGTTGCGGTTAGGGGCTGGGACAGGGAGTGCGGGTGGCAGGAACGCCAGCCCCAAGCCCGTGTGCGGCCACACCAAACGGGCTACGGGAGGCCCTGGGAAGGGCAGTTGGGGCCCCTGCCATGGGGGGTTTGAACATCATGATGAGAACTGAGTTCATTCCAGAGGTGAAGTGAGGCCACACATCATCTTTGGGAGCAAAGGAATCATGAAGTGCTCAGGACCCATGGGTGGGCTCAGGGGAGCCAGGAAGCCCCTGTATGTGTTCCTGTGCACATGTGCAGTATGTGGGGGGGAGCACCAGGATAAGTCTGTAGCTTTCCCTCACTTCTCAAAAGGTGTCACTGTTCTGAGCCCACACTCCAGGGCCAGGCTGGAGAAGGGCCTCACCACCACCCTTCGCCCCAGAGCCTCATCCTCAGCCCAGACATAGGACACAAAAGTCATTTCGTGCCCACACTCCCTAGACACAAATCAGCCATTAAAATAGAGACCTGGGGTGGGGGGGCTCCTGATGCAGGTGGCCCCATCGGGCCTCTGGGACCTCCTGTGTTATTAAGGTTCCAAATTATGCAAGGGTGTTCATTTACACCGCATTTCAATGTCAAAGGAATGGAGAATTCCAGAATAACTTCTGCCCCAACTTTCAGATTTCCAACTTTCCCCCTTTGGCAACATCGTCTTAGTTATCTGAAACAAGGCAGCGAACTCCACCCATAATATCCGGCTCCTATGGCAGCTCCAAACCAGACCCCAGCCTCTCCTCCTGCCCTCCTGCCCTCACCGCCACCAGCGAGCAACCAACAGAACTCCACTAGGCCTTCTGGATTTTTCTTCTTGTAAAAGTAAATGTGGCCTCTTCCCCTTCACCCCACTCCTCTCCTGCTCTTCCTTGGCAGGCCAGGCTGCAAATCTTGTCCTCGGATCCCTTTGCACTACAGTCCACGACAGTGATGGACTTCTCCAGAACGAAGCCCATGCCCCATCTGAGATTAATGTTTGTTGTTTTACCACAACCAACTAGCCATTGTTAACAGCACACCTTTGCCCATCAGAAGCCCTCTGCCTCTAGAGCTTGGGGCTAAGCATCCCCTGCCGAGGGCTGCGGGAAGTGGAAAGAGGAGTCACAGAATCTGGGGGAGGGCCAGGACGGGGGGTAAGTTTTGGATTCAAGTCAAAGCCCCCACGAAGACTGGAGAGAGAAGGGACGCATCCAAGTGTAGCTTCTGAAGTGGCCTGGCTGATCTGGGGAAGTATAGAGGCTAGAAGCCAGAAACACCTTTCAGAAATCTTAGATTGAAAACACGCAAACTGAACGAACCAGTGTTTCCTTACAACATGCACGTGTATGGGCGCACCTCTGTCTGCACCTGTCGATAGGTGTCATTCCTGCCTCGAGCGTCACGGTAGATGCCTTTCCTCTCCCTCACCTGACTAGGACCTTGCAAGGTGTGGGTGCCGAGTCACCCGGGCACTCTGCCTCCCCCTGACACATGCAGTCTGAGGTACGGGCCTTGCACATAGTCGGCATCAGTAAGTTTGTGCCAAAGAGAATTTGCTCGTTCAACTGTTTGTTGGGGGGCGCTCCGGTGGCTCAGTTGGTTAAGCATCTGCTTTCAGCTCAGGTCATGATCCCAGGGTCCTGGGATCGAGTCCCATGTCAGGCTCCCTGCTCAGGGGGAGCCTGCTTCTCCCTCTCCCTCTGCCCCTCCCCCCTGCTCATGAGCACGTGTTCTCTCTCTCTCATAAATAAATAAAATCTTGAAAACAAAACAAAACAAATGTTTGTTGAAATCTCATTATGTACTGGACACTGCAGCAAACCCTGAAGACAAACTTAGATGAATTAAGCCAAGTCCTGGTGCTCCAGAAGGCTATCTAATCATGGCAGACATGAAGAGGAGAGCTAACATTTAAAATGACCTAAGACCTAAACAAAGGAGGAAGTGAACAAACCAGAAGGCATAGGATGGGTCTGGTAAAACTCTGCTTTTATTGGCAATGCTAAACTGCTCACATTACCTGAGACTGAGGGCAAGGACTTAGCCTACTTACTTCCTCCCCTCCCGGTAGAGCCAAAGGGAAAAGGAAACCATGTCTTAGCCCCAGCAGGAGAATGTTGCTGGACATCAGCCCCTTCCTCTCTCCCATCTCACCTCTTGGCTCTGGCTGCTGGACATTCACCAGCATGGTTTTGCTCAGAAACACAGAAAGGTCAGGACACCCCAGTGTCCTGGGGACAGGTGGCCTGGGACAAAGAAGACAGGAGGAGGTTGACTGGAAGAGAAAATTCAGAGGTGGAACAGCAAATTTTTAGAACTTTCCCTAGGCTAAACACACACACATCCACACATCCCTATCTGTCGGTCTATCCATCCATCCATCCATTGCTTTTTGCTTTCAGAAGTAAAAATAAAGAAAAAATAGAGAACTAGAGTTTTGGGGGGGGGTGGGAGGAATTGGGGCAGGATGTGGAGCCTCTTAGTTTAAAATAAACTATAAATGAAGGACCACAGCTCTCTCCTTACACTCTCCCTGGGAGCACACCCCTCCCTTCACCCTTCTTACGAAAGTCCCTGGCTTTTATGAGAAAAATAAAACAAAACACATTACAAAATCTGTACAATCCCATCTAATTTGAGTTTCTTCCTGAGTAACTACCATCAGTCCTACCCTCGTGACCACACACCCCCCTCCCCGCAATACTTTCTAATTTTAGAGCTAAGAGCATGGAACTTGACACTGGATATGTTTCCATTTACCATGAAAGGCATGTTTCTCCACAAACAACTGGAGGGCAGGCTTGGAAAACAGGTTTAAAGACCAGACTTGTGGAACTTTGGCAGGGCAACTTTCTGGAAACGTCTACCATCCCACCAAGAGGCAGGAAGCATTGAGAATGAATATGTGTTCTGGCTTCTTTCAAGTAAAATGATTTAATTTTAAGAGTTTCAATTCATAAAATAGCCCCAGTTAATTTTCCAAGGAAAATGAGCATATTTTGTTTCTTCTCGTTCTTTAAAGAATATTGGGGGCATGAAAAGAATTGGTACTGAAGACCTAATTGGGCAATGCCCCCGGTGTCTTTGAAGGAATATAGAGTGGTGGGGAAAAAGGCAAGTTTGATAGGGATGGAAAATTTGTGACTTAGAAATTTGCAATCCGTTTAGCTGCCATGATATTCACAAACAAAAAATAAACCAGAAGAAAATCCTTTAGCATGGTATAGTTCATGTCCATAGTTTTATAGATCTATAGAATTAGGAGTTACTTCTACGGGGGGGAAAAGCAAAGTCTTTATTTGCGAAGCGATTATTTTCGTATCTACATGGATGTCCTCTTCACCCAGAACTGTGAACCAGCTCCCTTTATTGCCACACATATACTCAAATTATCAGTATTTCCCATTAATCGGCACCTTATCAGAGTCAGAAGGCATGGTCAATGCAGTTAAAAGAAAAACAAATCACACCTGATTCCTAGCTGTTCGATCTCCTTGTCACCTCCCTCTCCCTTGCCCACCCCCTCCATCACCTGCCCATCCAGAGGGCAGCAAGCCTCCTGGTGCACAGGCTGCAGGGACTTGACCTGCTCTTCTTTCCGTTCCAGAGCTGCTACAGGACAAAGAACACTTTTCTTCCCCCATGACCAGCTTCTGAGCAAGGCACGGTCTCCTAGGCAGCTCCCTTCTGCCTCATTCCTCCAAACAAGCAAATCAGCAATCAGTTCCCCACTGAGTTAAAGATCTTACTGCTAATCCCACTGTAGAAACTGATGGTAGGCGGCCCCAGTAACAAGCATGAGGAAGCCTCCGCAGCTTAAGGAATCTCCTCCAGCTCTCCAAGGCACGTCTCTGATTGGAGCCTGACTTCTTCTTTCTATGCAGCCTCAAGGAGCTTCTCTCAGGGTGTCCTGGATGGTGGGCAAACCTGTGGAGATTGGAGGCCAATTTAATTTGACCTGGCTTCCCTGCTGGAAAAATTGATCGGGAGCGTTCTCAGCTGTGTAAGGTACACCGACCCCGAATGCCTGATACTGCTGCTCCTCCATCCCGAGCCCACATCAAACCCACCCAAACAATGAGAGATCTGTCTTCTGCGAGCCTGGACGAGGCCCTAGAATCTCTCTTAACAAGGTGCTAAAGTGACCGTTATTAGCGATTTTTAGATTTGGCCTATGAGATCAACTTCTTTGCCCTTTCTGTCCCGCCCTGTCCCATTCCCTGCGTGCTCTGAGGGACACACAGCATCAACCAGTTGTAAAAGCTGTGTCCACCTTGCAGTAAAGCTTGGCTTCTTTGCCTCTGGTCTTAAGGGCCTTCCAACAGATGGGGATTTAGCCTTCTTGCCCCCAGCTCCTCTGCTAGGGTGTGTCAGGCCTGAGGTTTTTAGCAAATCTTCAAATTTCCCATCAGTGCATATGAATGAGTCAGGGACTAACTCCCTGCCTGCAAGAAATTGAGCCCTTTGCTCTCGGCATGGAAAGGGAGTTCACCTGATGCTGAAGGAAGGGTTGATTCAAGTTACTGGAGAAGGCAGCTGTCCCCACTTCCTGAAGGGCGTCATCAGAAGACCCGGAGACCCGGCAAGGCAGGTTCCTCACTGGCAGAAGGGTTAAGGAAGCGATGGAGGTGGTGAGTTTCTCCACGCTCATGGCCTCCCCTGAAGCCAATGAGTGATGGGACACTTGGAAGAAGACACAGTGAAGAATGCACATCCAGTCTATGTTAATGCAGGCAAAAGGCTGGGTTCTAGAAAGTTGGAGAGATTTCCTCAGCAGCTTCCTCAGAACCGGCTCTTGTTAGCATCAACATGCTCTGAGGGGGCTCACATGGTTGTGCCCACCTATGATGGCATAAATGATGCCAACGCATGGCATCGAGGCCGCTAGGGGAAGGAAAGTATTTCTTTTTTTTTTTAAAGATTTTTTATTTATTTATTTGAGAGAGAGACAGTGAGAGAGAGCATGAGCGAGGAGAAGGTCAGAGAGCGAAGCAGACTTCCCATGGAGCAATGTGAACGTGGAAGTATACAGGCTTCCCGACTCTTGTGGGTGGTGGTTTGAAAAGTAAATAAAACAGCCTTTCTTTCCCATTCCTGAACTGCTTTGGGTGCCACAAAGTGACAGATTTGAGCCACTGCAGAGGTGTCTGGTGGAAATAAAGTCACAATTTAAGAAGACGGTCATGGACGAAGTGATGTGAATCATGCGTAAGTTTCTCTCCCTGCCTTTCAACTTGGGGTGTGGCTCAGTTACCACGCATCTGCCCCATGAGGATAACTCCGTTTCACTGGATTGACCACCTAGATGACAGGAGAGTTCCAGAAGCTTGAAGATACATCAAAAAACAAACGGTACTTGAACTGTCTGCTTTGAGCCAAACTCTATGCCTCACATTTACCAGAAATCAGCTGGAATCAAAAGTCATCACTAGTCCCATAAATCTACATTGAGAATTGAGACATGTTTTATACTTAATACATACCATAGTTCTTGAGGATAGTCTTCTAAATACCATTAATCTCTTGACCTGGCCACATCTGATTAAAGTCTAACTCTAGGCTTCTAACTGTATAATGTGATCTGAAATAATGCTTTAGATGGTTTTTGTGTTTCTGATAAATGCCTACATCTTTGACTAGATAAAGCATTTACTGTTAAAACATTTCATGCAGCAGCGTACACCACATACGGACTTTTGGTTGAATGGTTTACAAATTAAAAAACAAAACAAACAAACAAAAAACCTAAAGCCTTCTCTCTTAAGGTAAGGCCTGGCCTAACTTCTCTGGATTCTACATATTCTAAATGTGTTAATCCTTTTAACTCATTCTTCTTTCCATTTCCAGCCAAATGGTTTTTATTTAAATTCACTGTGTCCTAAGGCTTGGGTTCCTGATTCCAGTGTGGAAGAAAAGTTCTTGTCGGTTCACTGCCATGTGCCAAGCTAAATGATTGGCCTGTCCTGTGACTAAGGAGGGCCGACCTTTCTGATTTCATATCCTTAGCCCCTCCCCCCACCCCAGGCCCCTCAGGTTTTCTGGAATGACTCACTCTCTCTTATGCCTCACAGGCCCTTCTTCTGGAGGACCTCCTCCCCCTCCCTATAAGGGATCCTCTGAAATTACCTTTTAATAGATATAAACAGAAGAAAAAAATGAACTTTTCTATCAAAAGGAGAGTCTTTTCACATCTCAGAGGAGGAAGAGGAGGAGGTGGAGGAGGGGGAGAAGGAGGGGAGGAGAAAAAGAAGAAGATTTATTTGGGGGAGAAAGAGAGAGCACATGCATGAGTGAGTCGGGGGAGGAGCAGAGGGAGAGAATCCCCAAGCAGATTCCCCTTGGAGTGCAGAGCCCACCATAGGGCTCTTGACCTGAGGGGAAACCAAGAGTCGGTCACTCAACTAACCAAGCAGTCCAGGCACCCCTTCTCAGAATATGCTAAACAGAAATACTTCAGTCTTCATTCTGAAGCTTCTAAGGACTTGTAACAGTTCCAGTGGCTCATTCCCATCTACCCTCTGCCATCTTGCCCTCCATTCCTGGACATGACAGGAGTCCTGACTGGCATCTTCCAATCTGCCAGGCAGGGTTCTCTGGTTTTTCTGCGCACTTCAATCTCAGACAAAGGGATCTTAAGCCCCCAGAAAATCTGGCACCTTTTTCCATTCTTTGTATAACAGGAAGAACGGGGAAAAGAATTTATTGAAAAAGAATCCCAGAGAGTACATTCCTGGCTTGCCACTAATTCCCTTGTGGCATTTAGAAGGTCACATCCAGTGTCTCTGGTTTCACTTCCTCATCTCTCACAGGAGGTATTGGACCAGAAGACTGCCAAAGCCCTGCCCAGGTCTAGCAAGATAGAATCTTCCCTCCCTTGGGAGAGCCCTGGAAAGTGGCCACCAGAGAAATGACCCTTCGTGGCCATAGAGACGGAATGACTGATCCTACTCTGTGAGTGTGGTGGAGAGGCAGTGACAGGGAAGAGCAGAAGTACAGAAGCTGATGGGGTGGCTAACAAAAGCTTTTAAAATGGACAAATAAAACAATACAGCGGGAGAAAGACAAATACTGAATGATCTCACTTAAGTGGAATCTAAAACGCCAAACTCATAGAAACAGAGAACAGATTGGTGGTTGCCAAGGGTGGGGGTGGGGGAAATGGATGAAGATGGTCAAAGGGTACAAACTTCCAGTCATAAGATGAGTAAGTTCTGGGGATGTAATGTACAGCATGGTGACTGTAGTTAACAACACTTGATTATATATTTGAAAGTTGCTAAGAGAGTTGATTATAAGTTCTCACCAAAAAGTTCTCATGCAAAAAGTTGTAACTAGGTGACGTTATAGATGTTTTATTTATACTTTATTTTTTTAAAGATTTTATTTATTTACTTGAGAGAGAAAGCAGAGGGAAAGTGAAAGAAGCAGACTCCCTGCTCAGGTGGGAGCCCACCGTGGGGCTTGATCCCAAGACTCTTGAGGTCATGACCTGAGATGAAGACAGACACTTAACTGAATGAGCCACCCAAGCACCCCCACATAACTTTTTTTAAAAGATTTTATTTACTTGAGAGAGAGAGAGAGACAGCAAGAGCACAAGTAGAGGGAGCAGCTGAGGGAGAGGGAGAAGTAGGCTCCTCGCTGAGCAAGTACCCTGATGGGGGGCTCAATCCCAGGACCCTGAGATCATAAACTGAGCCAAAGGCAGATGCTTAATGACTGAGCCACCCAGGGGGCCCATGATGGATGTTTCAACCAGCTGTATTATGGTGATCACTTTGCAATATACATGTGTGTACACACACACTATGTATAAAATTACTACTGTGTTGTACACCTTAAACTTACACAGTGTTATACATCAATTATATCTCAATAAAGCTGGGGGGAGAAAACAGTAAGGATGAACAATTGTATGACACTTCGTACTTAAGTCAGGCTTTCATTCACACGATCGCATCTAAAAGTGGAGAAGCACTTTATGGAGTACAATCCCCATTTTTATAAATCATAAAACTGAGGCTCGGAAGCTATGTGAGCTGTCCCAAGTCACATGACTAGGAAATGATAGCGCACAGTCCACCATGCAAGCCTGCCATTATTAGATCTAATGTTCTTTACACCGGGCCAGGAAGACTTGTTCAGTTGCTCCTCGACTCTGCAACTGTGAAACCCCTGACCTTGGCCCCTAGGGCGCTGGTAACCCTTCCCCCTGCCAGACCTCTTTTTTACTCTAATTTATTACGATTTATGTTCTTTGGTTCCATTCATCAAAGCTTCTCATCATGTTCTGGTAGCTCAAGTTCACCTCTCTAAGAAAAGTCAAGGCAGGGGCACCTGGGTGGCTCAGTCGGTTGGGCATCTGCCTTTGGCTCAGGTCATGATCCCAGGGTCTTGGGATTATGTCCCGAATTGGGCTCCTTGCTCAGCGGGGAGCCTGTTTATCCCTCTCCCTCTGCCTGCTGCTCCCCCTGCTTGTACTCTCTGTGTCAAATAAATAAAATCTTTAAAAAAAAGAAGAAGAAGAATAAAAAGAAAGGTCATGGCACTTGGGATTTGCCTTCTCTATCCCTAGAGATCCCAATATACAGTTATTAGGGCTTTACAGGGGGAAGTACAAATAGAGCATTTCTTTCTTTCCTTCTGTCTTTCTTTTTTTAGAGAGAGAGAGCAGGTGGATTGGTGGGGAGAACGAGAAGCAGATGTGGGGCTCAATCCCAGGTCCTGGGGATCATGACCTGAGATGAAGGCAGATGCTTAACCGACTGAGCCACCCAGGCACCCCAGAATAGAGCATTTCTTAAACGTAAAAAATATGTCTGTTTAAACAAACAACAAAACCCTCATGCCTCTGAGGATGGATTTAAGTTATTTTCACTATGTTTCTTGAGAGCAGCTCTCACTGTGGCGGCCGTCTGGCACCTCTGCCTTTTCCACTGGAAGGGAAGGTTCTGCCGGTCCTGCTGGCCGGATCTTGCCACCGGCAGCTGGATAAAAAACCAGGTAAAGATACAGATGTGTGTGACATCTCCACACGTGTGTGGCTGTGGGCTGTGGAGTCTGGCAGGCTTTTCCTGCCCAGGTCTCCCTCATCAGGGACGATGCCTTCACATACGTATATGTGGGGTGGGCCCTGAAGAGTGGGAGGCACCCGGGTCTTGGTGGTCCCCCAGATGACCCAGGAGAGGCTCCTATAATTGGGAGGGATCATCACTGCAGAAATCTCAGTCCCACACAGCCCTGTGGAGAAGTACTGCTCAGGGGTACAAGACGTCACATCTTGGGTTCAAGTCCCTCCCAAGCCTTTTGATCACTCTGTCACCCCATGACAAGTCACCTAACCTCCCTGTGCATCAACATGTTCATCTAAAAGACGGAAGCAAAAATGCCTGCTCTTCTAATCTTACAGGTTTCCTGCAAGGCAGTCGTTCTCAAAGTGTGGTCCCCAGAACAGCAGCATCAGCAGCACCTGGGAAATTGTTTAAAATGCAATGCTCAGGCCCTCCGACCCCAGACTTATAGAATCAGAGCTATCGCTATGGGCAGGCAATCTGTGTCAGCACAAGGCCCCCCAGGTGGTTCCAACGCCCTCGGACATCAGAGGAGACCCGCTCTAGAGCAAGGAGACAATGAATGTGAATGGCGTCTGCAATCTGCAACACCAGCACCCTCACCGTGAGAGCCACGGCTCCATGGAAATGATGGTCCCGACTGTATCCCCCAGGCTCTTGTTAAAACACTGACTCCCCTGAGGTGAGTAATGCCTTAGGCTTTGACAGGTGTCAGTCACTTGCAACAGGGTGGCAGGCTGTTAAGAATAAACACTTTCCAGGGGCGCCTGGGTGGCACAGTGGGTTAAGCTGCTGCCTTCAGCTCAGGTCATGATCTCAGGGTCCTGGGATCGAGCCCCACATCGGGCTCTCTGCTCAGCAGGGAGCCTGGTTCCCTCTCTCTCTCTCTCTCTGCCTGCCTCTCTGCCTACTTGTGATCTCTCTGTCAAATAAATGAATAAAATCTTAAAAAAAAAAAAAAAAGAATAAACACTTTCCAGAGGAAAACCTTAGGAAGGTCGAGTGTCTGTATGGTGGATAAGAGGCCAGGAGTGAGAGGGAAGGAAGGGACTTCGGCCATGTTCCGCCTCTGCCACTCACCGGCTATATGACCTTCGGCAAGTTACTTAAAGGACATCCTTATTTCGATAATGACCTCCATAGGTTCTCAAATTAAGTGACGCCATACGTGCAAAGCTCTGAGAGCGATGCATGGTTCATACAGGCCTCCAAGAAGTGACAGCTGTCGTTAGCAGGAGGGCACCCGGGCTACCTGAGGCTACCACCCAAGACCAGTCCTTGCTCCCGTGTTGCTCACCAGGCCCCCAACCATCCTATTGCTGCTATTACTCTCACCATCGCCATCAACAGCCTCACTCCTTCCAACCCACAGCTCCCCGCTCCCCGACCTTAGGCTTAAGACTGCACCCTAAGATGTCCTTGAAAAGCTGAACTGCCAAGGAAGGAACGAGGCAAGGGATTATTTCCCAAAAGGGCGTGGCTGTCTCAGAGGCAGCCTGGGCCATGTGATGCTCTCCAGAGGGGACAGCGGTGGGTGACACATTCTGAAGCCAGGAAGATGGCAGGCTACCAGGGGAACAAAGTCCTTCCTCTGTGGGCATGCCCTTTTCTGGTCTGGGGGTGTGGCAGGTACAGCCCGAGGTAGGCAGAGTGGACAGCCTTTGTCCATTGTTAAGCACTGGTGGATCCGGCCAGCCCAGATTTTATGTCTTGGGTGGCTCCAGGCACCTGTCTGCCCTGGTTCAGTCCTCTGAGATGGGTCATGTGGGCTTGTCTTGTCTTCCCCGGGATGACTCAGGGGCAGCAGGCGAAGAGTCGCCCTCTGCTCCACTCCTGATAATGAGAGGCTGGATTCCTTCGGATTTAGTAAGGGCACTGCTCGAGGCTGTCTTTTGTCACTCATCCACAGTGGGAATTCTCCTTTAATGAGCAGTGAGGCACACCCTTCCCCCAGAATGGGGGGTGGAGGTGGGGGGGGTGGCCATTCCGGGTGGCACATGAACAGTGCTGATTCCACAGTGGCCGGCCCAAAGGTGAGGGACAGGGCGGGGGGGGGGGCAGGCCTGGCTAGAGCAGTCTGAGAGGGACACGCCTCCTGGGCTCGCTTGGCCAGCCCTCCCCAGCCTTCCCGCCCAGGCCCCAACTCCTCCACACCCCACCTGCCCAAATAGCTCCAGGGAGATGCTGCTACAGACGTGGGAGGCAGAGGAATGGTCAAAGAGCGGGGGTCCTGAGTGCTCAGTGATACCCGACTGGGGACAAACAAAGCCGCCACTGGGCACCCGTGCTCTGGCCAGCCCCACTTAGAACCCCGGGGAGGCCTTGGCCTATTGCAGCACCCTATCCTTTGCATGCAATGCCCTATCCTTTGCACGCAGTGCCCTATCCTCTGCACACAGTGCCCTATGCTTTGCACGTTCACACCCTGTCTCACCCTGATCCTGAAGCTCCCCACAGCAGGAAAGGAGGATGAAACTTCTCTTCAGCTCAGGACTGCTGAAGGACACATTGGGTCACATGCTCCATCCCGTGAGGTCTGACTCCAAAACCCATCCATTTTCTTCTACTATACCACTGGTTTTTAAACGTCTTTTTTTAAAAAGAATTTTTTGAACATCTGAAAAGAATGCCTCACTGTATTCTCTGTATAACTTCCTGTGAATCTATAATTATTTAAAAATAAAAAGTGAAAAATATATCTATGCGGGGCCCCAATATATAAAATACATCAATGAGATACTAGGAGAAGTCAGGAGAGTGGCTCCCCTTTTGGGGGCAGTGTTGGAAAGGAGCATGGGGGCTCCTGTGGGGCCCAGATGTTCTATTTCTGAAGCTGTGCTGATTCCACAAATGTGCACAGTTTGTAAAACCTCCCTGACCTGTACCTTGATGATCACTGCCTTTTTCTAAGTAAATGTTAAACTTGAAAAATGCAAAATCGAAGTAAAGGTGCTTGGTTGAAAAGGCAGTGGGGCTGGGGTTTGCTCAGGGTTCTACAGAACCCAGCTTGGAGTCTGGGTCTTGATTCCTCCTACTGGTATGTGAATGGCTGGGTCAAAAGCCCTCGGCTCCTTGGGTCCCTTGCTGACTCTTCCAGTGCCATGTTCCATCACCCAGTTACAAACCGTAGCCCTCGAGCTAAAAACCACCATTTGGACGTGTGTGGAGAAGAGCTTCTTCCTGGATGTGGAGGAGGATACCACAAAAGGACGCTGAGTGAGAATGGAAATGACAGGCTCTGGGTCTCCCACAGAAAAGCTGTGGGACCCACTTGGCGGCAGGGGATGGGGGGCACCGACTTACACAGAAAGCAAGGGCTTAGCGTGGAGGATACCCAGAGCAAGCCAGGTTTTTGAAACAGACTTCTTTGGACGCAAGAAATCCGTTCAACAGTTCTCTAATCACAGGGAGCTAGAATTAGCAGCCATTCAACATAGTCGCTAAGTAAAAAGGCAGGAGACACATAAAACAAACTAGCAAATCTTACTCGTGCTGAAAGCTGGCCACGTACTTCATTCGCACTTGATTTGGCTTTGATGCAGATTTCTGGGTGGGCCGTGTACCTCTGATCAGCATGTCTCAGCCAGGCTGTTTGTTTCCTCGCGCCTGGAGGATGTGGTTAACATTCTCTCCTGTAATGCACCAAGTTAGTGTCCATGGTTCCCTGCCCACTCCTGTACCTGGAATCGGCAGTAGCTGCCAACCCACAGCTAAGGGCAGAAGTTGGCCCAGTGTGAGGTTAATTGGACCAAAATGAAGCCATGACAGTTTAATAGACCCTCCCAGAAGCCTCCTGGAGGAATGCTTAGGTGGGCTCCCCCAAAACGTAAGCAAAGTTTGGAGGTGAAGTTGCTCTTGCTATTTATGACAGCAGGGTCTCCTGTCCCTGTGTCAAACAGCCACTCTCCCACCTGCTGTGGGGTAAATCGGTTAGACAAAGGGAAGTCGTTTATGAGCTCCTGTTTCTAGAAAGGGCTATTCTCTGAGGTGTTAGGATAAATGATAAAAAACGGTAACTCAGACCAAGGACCTGACCTAGGAGGGGAGGGCAGGTGAGGAATAAGGCATGCAGGTGTCAGGGTCTCCTTGGTGACATGGCTTTTCTGTGAGGTTCTTTCCAGTTCAACGGCACTGCACTTCACCTCAAAGAAACCTGAGTTTTGTTCTACTGAATTTTCAGGCTAAGGGGAAAATTCTTTTTAGATACAGCATTTGTCACAGGAGAGCCACGTTCTCTGATTTCTGCCCAGGACACTCTCTCTGCCCTAGGACTCCTCCTCTGCAGAAGAATGGCGGGGAAATCCCAGTTGGTCAAAGTAGAAGCAGCCAATCGCAGCACATGGTTAGCTCTTATAGTAAAAGCCAACCCAACTCAGACACATCCATCAAAGGGTTCATCTAGCAGAGTGTGGTAATAACATGGTCCCTCTATACTTTCAGACGTCAGGTCTGTTGGGTCCAATTGTGGGAGTCTTATTTTTAATACTGACACATTAGAATCCTTCCAGAAAAGAGACCAGCTTGGTAAGGTATCTGGGAGCTGAGTCAGTTGAAGAGAAGAGATATGTGTAGCCCAGGAAGAGAGGGCTTATCTGGGGATGGGATAGTTCTTAGGCAGGGGGAGGGGGATGAAGAGCTCTGACTCTTCTGGGTGGTGACCATCTGAGTGATACTAACAAGGGCTTGTCCAATCCGAACTCCTAGATAGAGTTTCCCCATGGCCCAGTCACTGATCTGAACTCTGGACATACAATGCACTCATTTAATGCTCATAACAGCCTTATGGGGTACTGACTGCTGTTATTACCCTCATTTTATGGAAGTGGAAACAAACACAGAGAAGTAAGTGACTTGCCTGGTGTCACACAGCTATAAATGACAGAGCTGGAATTTGCACTCAGCCCTCTTACTAGCCCAGGATTTCTCCAACTTGGCACTACGGATATTTGGGGCTGGGTAATTCTCTGTTGTAGGGGGATACCCGGTGCACTGTATGATATTTTGTGCCATTCTTGGCCTCTACCTGCCAGAAGCTGGTAGCACCCCTCGTCAGAGCAAAGAAATGACTCTAGAAATTCACCAGTGTTTCTTGGAGGGCAAAGTCACCCTCAGTCAAAAACCACTAAGCGCGAAGGGATGGGACTAAGATCTCTTGGGATGGGACAGCGAGCTTCGTGCAGGAGAGGAACCATGCTGCTGCCTTCCTCTTCCATTCGGTTGTGGGGGCCAGAAGGACCTCTCTCCTGGAGGCTTTATCATGCTCATCCTAACCGAACAGTGTGATTGCCTTGGACCCTACAATTGTCTAGAGACATCCTAGCCCTAGAGGCTGTTTTGATTTTTTTTTTTTTAAGATTTTATTTATTTATTTGACAGAGAGAGATCACAAGTAGGCAGAGAGGCAGGCAGAGAGAGAGAGGAGGAAGCAGGCTCCCCGCTGAGCAGAGAGCCCGACGTGGGGCTCGATCCCAGGACCCTGGGATCATGACCCGAGCCGAAGGCAGAGGCTTTAACCCACTGAGCCACCCAGGCACCCCTGTTTTGATTTTTAACATGCCCAATATTTCTTAATTTTACTACCGTTTGCCTCAGTATGCCAAAAGTCAAAGGCCAGAAAACAATGCCAGCTCACTGGGGCAAAAGCTGAGGGAAGGCCTAAACCAAAACCCACACGTTTTTACGGGAGGCTCTCAGAGATAAGCTCAGACAGACAGTGCTCACAGTGATACACTGGGACATGGATAGCCGGAGCAGGAGGGGTGAGTGTGAGGACAAAGGGTAGGAAGCCGGCAGTTTCCACCCTCCTGGGAGACAGCTAAGTGTCACAGGCTACTGTGACAGGGCCAAGGACAGGGTTGAAGAACATATTGTCCAACTCGGGCCCTGTTCTTTCTGGGTCACCAGCCTCCTCTGCTTTCACTATCTCTCCTCAAGAGCCCAGAACAGTCTGTTAAAACCCTCCACCTGACCATGTCACTCCCCTGCTCTAAATCCTCCATGGCTACCCTTCTCTCCAAGTCAAAGCCCAGACTGTCCAAGGCCAGACTCATGAGGCCCTCTCCACTCCCTGAGTCCCCTTACACTCCTTCTTTCCTGCTGTACCTGGAATTCTGGGCTTTTCCTCTTCTGTCTCCACGTCAAATCAAGCTTTCGAATGGAATGTTGCTGAGTAGATTAACCTCACCTCCTTCCTTTATTATTCAAGCTCCAGATGGCTGGGTCATCTCTGTCCATGATCCAACAGGTAGAGTAAGTGCTCCAACTTTGTTCTTTTTAAAGTCAGCTTTAGTTGTCCTGTATGATTTCCAAGTCCACGTACATTATACAACAAGCCTATTGATCTTTATAAAAGATCTTCCTAAGACTTTTTTTTTCTTCCTAACACTTTGATTGAAAATATGTTGAATCTGTAGATCAATTCAGGGAGAATACTGAATCTTCCAATCAACAAACACAGTACTGCTTTCCATTTAATTGTATCTTCTTTAATATCTCTCAGCAGGGATTCGTAGTGCTCAGCATGGAAGACTTGGACATTTTTATTAGACTCATTTCTAACTATTTTATGTTTGGTGGTGCCATTACAAATGGAATTCTTTTATAAAAGTTTCCTTTTCAAATTGTTTGCTGCTAGTATTTAAGAATATAATGGCTTTTCCTATAATATCTTTGTGCCTGCAACCTTACTAAATTCACTTACTAGTTCCACTAGTTATATGGTAGATTCCTTGGGATTTTATGTATAAATAATTGTAACATTTGCAAAAAGGTAAAACTTCGTATGTTCCTTTTTGGTCTTTGTGCCTTTTATTTACTTTTCTTACCTGATTGCAATGGTTAGAGCTGCCAGTGTAATATTAAATAAAAGTGAATGCAGGTATCCTTCCCTTGTTTCTCATCTTAGGGAGAAAGCATTTTATCTTTCACCATAAAGTATGATATTAGCTGTTGGTTTTCCAGAATTGCTTTTTATCAACTTGAGGAAGTTTCTAGTTGCTTAGAGTTTTTATCATAAATGGGTGCTGAATCTTATTAAGTGCTTTTCTGCATTGATTGAAATGGTGAAATGGTTTTCCTCCTTTACTAAGTGTCTTAGTCCGTTCATGCTCTATAACAAAATACCAGATTGGCATATAAACAACAAAAATTTATTTTTCAAAGTTCTGGGGCCTGGGAAATTCAAGATTAAGTTGCCAGCAGATTCAATGTCTACTGAAGGCTCACTTCCTGGTTCATAGATGACTGTTTTTTTGTCCTGTCTTCACATGACAGAGAGGATGAGGGAGTTCTCCAGGACCTGTTTAGAAGGGTACAAGCCCTCGTGAGGGCTAGTTTCACAACTTTATCACCTCCCAAAGGCCCCATCTCCTAATAGTATCACATGGGGGATTAGGTTCCAACATACGAATCTGGGGACACATACAGTCTGTAGCACTAAGACTGACGTAGTTTTATGGAGGTAATAAAAAGTGTGGCATATGAGATCCTGCCATGGAAAGCTTCCGAGTTCTTGGAGAAGAGGTGCGAAGGTGTGAAGGTGACATAAGGACCACAGCTTTTCAGTCAGCAGACCTGGCCTTGAGAACTAGTTCTACATCTGACTATAAGCAAGTCAACTGAACCACTTTGAGCCTCAGTCTTCTCAGATGTCAGATAAAGGAAATAACCCCTACCTGGGAAAGCTGTGATGAGGATTAAAGCACACCACCTAGTGTCTAGCACATTTAATAGTAGACACTGGGGGTGGGGGCTGTGGAGGACACAGTCAGTTAAGTGTGTGACTCTTGATTTCAGCGCAGGTCATGATCTCAGCATCATGAGTTTGAGCCCCCATCTTGCAGGTGGGGGTGTGTGTGTGTGCTCAGCACGGGGTCTGTTGAAGATTCTCCCTCTCCCCCTGCCCCTTCTCCCTTCCACTCTCACATCTGTGCACTCTCTCTCTAATAAATAATCTTTTTAAAAAATTGTTTAAAAAAATAGGGCATCTGGGTGGCTCAGTTGGTTAAGCAACTGCCTTCAGCTCAGGTCACTATCCTGGAGTCCCAGGATCGAGTCCCGCATCGGTCTCCCAGCTCCATGGGGAGTCTGCTTCCCTCTGACCTTCTCCCCTCGCATGCTCTCCCTCTTTCTCTCTCTCTCTCTCAAATAAATAAATAAAAATTGTTCAAAAAAATAGACACTGTTGCCTATGCTGCTATATGTGAAACTCTTTTTTTTTTAAAAAGATTTTATTTATCTATTTGACAGAAATAGAGATCCTAATTAGGCAGAGAAGAGGGCAGAGAGAGAAGGGGAAGCAGGCTCCCTGCCAAGCAGAGAGGCCGATGCGGGGCTCAATCCCAGGACCCTGAGATCATGACCCGAGCCAAAGACAGAAGCTTAACCCACGGAGCCACCCAGGCGCCCCAGATGTGAAACTCTTGAGGCATTGCTTCTGGAGAGTGAAGATACAGTGTGTCCAGTTGGGAGGACAAACACCCCAATGCAGCTTCAGCTCAGGACAGAGAAAACTACTTCCAGGAATATGTGGATAAAGGCTTCTCTGATTCTTTCCTGTGTGCCTTGATGATCCTGTGTAGCAGACCGGTTAGATAAAGTAGTAGACTCATTAGATAAAAAGCCACATACATCCAAAAGTGGCATTGTTTTTGATTAAACAAAATGCTCAGATGCTGGAGTATCTGAATCCAAAAGGAACCAAACCCATCTTTCGCAAGAAGGCCGTCTTTTTAAACCACAGGTTAACAAAAATTCCTGATGTCACAGAACATCCCCTTTTTGGATTTCCAATTCAATTTAAAATCTATCTTTAAAATTATCACAATCCTTGAGATAGCTTACACTAGGAGTAGGGTAACTTAGCACATCTCGGAGCGTTACATCAAATCAGGGATATTAACCATGTGACATGAATAAAAGGGTCCTTTTTATTAAGTGGTCCAATAAATGTGCAAACACTGAGTTAATCACAGTTAAATATTCTTTTTAAATCACAGGACTTTAAGATACAAATGCACAATGCCAACTTCCTAGAGGAACATATAGGTTATAGCGTTTCCCAAACACCACATTTGATTTCAGATCTCTTTCACAATCACCATCTCTTTGGTTCCAAAAGCACAAGCCCTAGGAAAGCCCAATGCAAATTTACACACGTCTTAGTGACATTATACTTCAGAAGTTTCAACCTCCAAGTCAAATATCTTTAGAAAAATCCATACAAATTCATTCCTTGCAGCTTTCCACAGAACCACCCTTCGGAGGCTGTTAATAAGTAGGATTAAATTCTCACCAAGTATCATTACCCCTAATTTAGAAGTGAGAAGAAACCTAACACTTGATATATTTCATCTAAGTGAATCGGCTCTGCTTCCCGGTCAGGTAGGCATCACTACCACCAGCTGACAACAAAGGAAATTAAATGACTCATCCAGGGTCACACACATCTAGCGGCAGAGAGTAAGAAAAGGAGTTTCCATCACCTCCATCCACCCGAGGTGAGTGGGTCACTGGGACAAAATGGACACAGATGCACTGATCCAAATTCCTCCGGAGGACCACACTGGGCAGGTGCTGCTGACTCACCCCCATCCAGCATGCCTCCAGGTGGGACTTTGGGCAGAAGAGGGAATGAAAGTGTAGGTGTTAAAGAGCTCTGAGCTACTTGAACAAGAGGGCTTTGTTTTCTGGGAATCCCAGTTGACAGCAAGAAAACCGAAAATCGACAGTCGGATCTGCAATGCTGGGCTCACACACCCCACAGCTCTCGGGTGGGTAAGGCTTTTTCTGCAGCCCGTGTTGGCCTTACTGCTTAGACTATGTGACTAGTACACTGAGGAAGGAAGGAGGCATAAGTCCTTCACACAGATGTTTGCATGAATATTCCTCCCTACCCCAGTCCTGCCCAGTTTTCAGCTGAATAAGAAGAGAGAGAGAGAGAAAGAGAGAGGGGAAAGCCCAGACCTTGAAAATTCAGAAAATTGTGGATGGAGGAGAGTGAAGAAAATGTACAACCTGATATTCAAAATTTAAAAGTTGTCCATATGGTGGTTACTTGATTGTATTAATGGGCAAGTAGCTGCCAGGGTGTGGGAAGGAAAAGACCTCGTCAGAAGGAGCTGAGGGTAATTTAGTAACCCCACCGAGACAAGGAACAGACACCATCCTGAGATGTTTGGAAATCTGACTTTACGTGTCATTTGTGGGGGGCGGGGAAACTCGGGTTTGCCTTTATTTTAAAGACGCTGAACATTGCCTGCCCCACTATTCCAGGTTTAAATGTGAACATTTTAATATTGGACAGGGTAGGGGAGGAATAGGCAGTGAGATGTCAGCTTCCCAAACAAATGAGGTAGTTTCTTTCTCAGCCGTAGAAACAGTTTGATAAGCATCCAGCAGTTTTCGTGGGTCCACAGACAGAAGCCACCCAGAGTAAGGGGAGAAATCTGAGACAAACATGAAAAATTAATCGGAGCTTATAGAAAAAGACCTGTAAAATGAATGACACCAAGCCCCCAAGCAGGCATTTTTATCTTATCTGGGATCACGGATCCACGGGGGAATCTGATGATCACTGATACAAACACACAGAACTTTGTGTGAACCTAAGGTACTCACTGTCTGGGGCCTCACCATGGACCTTCTGGGCACGCAGATACTAGATTAAGAGGCCCTCATCTTGGCAGAAACCAAACTTAACTGGCAAGTGGCGTTATGACTTCCTCCTTCAGTTTTGAGATAATTAGCCGAGACGACTTCTAGAGCGATCTCTGGGACCACTCCAAGAAATCATTTCACTTAATCATCTAAGGTAGTCTATTAGATATTGGCTGTTCTGAAAAATTGGTCTGCAATCTGCCAATTCTGGTGACTTATTAGAAATGATAAAAGACAATTCCCTGCAGGACAGATTTAGATTCCATTAACCCCTGCCGAAATGTGGTGCAAATATTCAGCAGAGTACCCTGGTCTCCCGAGACGGGCTTTGGGATGGGATCTGCAAGCACCACCAACTGCTGATTGCTGGGGAACTCATTTCGTCGTTGGCAAAGCACATAGCAAAATAGGCTGAGGATGCCCTGTGCTAAATTTGACAAGAGTCCTCTTCCTCTTCTCCCATATAGGGGGTCACTGGCAAACATTTGGGGATGGGAAGAGCCCAGGCTCCAGGGGCAATTGTTCAGGGTTCTCCTCTTTAAAGTGGAGCTGGTATTCTCTTCCACTTCTAGGCCAAGGACCTCACGCAGACTCCCCACATGACCAGGCTCAAAAGGTGAAACTGATCAGCTTTACCAATCCACTCAAGGGTCTTGGCTACCATTTGGGTTAGAGCAAGGAGTGACGGAGAGAAAGGGGGACACTGACCAGCCACAGAGTCTCCTTGCCCATACCACAGTAAGGAAGGCATTTCCTATATCCTTTCAAAGCTTCTGGGTCACTCCAGAACAATGCCCTCCGACATTTGCGTGGGTCATCCTACCGGGAGCGGTTTCCCCTGCCTGGTACTACCTTATTTTCTGAACCAAGATGGAGGCAGGGCAGGGGGAGGTGCTCCTGGTCTGGTGTGCAACAGCAGACGCAGGGGGTCACATGAGCTGGGGCCTGGCTAGTCTGGGACACTGGGAGTCATCGTAACTGTTCCTCACATTGCCTTCCCTCCCAAGATGGAATCTGACGGTCCATCCAGGCAGGCGTCTTGGTGCGCTTCTGAAGGCAGTGGCTTGTTTTTAGGGCAGAGTGACTGGAGCCCTGCCACTCTGTGGCCCACCTTCAAGGCTTTCTAAGTAAACTCATGATAAATCAGATGCTGCCTCACATTATGGTCTACATTCTGGACCACAGAAGCATTTCAGGTGATTTTTAAGAAGAATTAAATAAGAACATTCTTAAAACTGAGGAAAATTAAACCATGAACCTAATTTCCCACCTTCTCTTCCCTCTCTCACCCCCTCCTGTGAATTAGGAAATGACCCAAGTTCTTTGCCTTGGGAACAAATCACCCTAATCCAGCTTGTGATGCACCAGCATCAGCTGGGAGCCATTGGTTTAAGGTTTTAAAAGAGAAGTGAAGGGCGGGGGGGAATAGAAGGAGAGAAGGGGGACAGAATTATTTGCATTGGTATTACAGGGAATAAATCTAAAATTGTCTCATGATAGCAGGCATTTCCTTTCAACCAAGTTTCTTATGTCTCAAAAAAAATCATAGTGTTTCACCCAGCTTTCCATTCAGCTTAACAATTTAAATCTGTTTCCAGCAGTCTGAATGGAAGTCTGCGCGGACTCCATGAGATTTCTTTCTATTCAGATTTTCTGAAAATACTTAAAATGAGAATTTTTTAAATTCTCCTTATTTATGCCTTCCTAGCAGAGACGAGGTGGCTGCTGGCATAATCTGGGGAGGTCAAAAGCCACCCTCACCCCAAAACTCTTCTTCCACCGGCTTCCCGCACCGCCTCAAACGTTTCCCAGCACATCGGTAAGGTGTATTGAAAAGAGAGCGGCCTTGGAGGGAAAGCAAACTTAAGATCTAAAACCTAGTTGTTCTACCACTTACTAGCTGGGAATCTTAGCAACGTATTTCGCCTCTTAGAAACCCAGTGTTCAGTCTATATACCTAAATGCGATCTACACTGGTTTGGGTCTGAATGGTCAAACTGATGATCTAGGAAGTCAACTGATACCTAATAGGGCACCATGCATGTCGATTTCAGGAAAACAGAAACCAGCTTCCGAGGATATAAAGCAAGAAGAATTGAACGCAAGGAATTGAATTCAAGGTGACAGGAAAGGTTAAGAAGTCAACCAGGGGAGAGGGTGGCAGCCCAGAGATCAGCTACAGCTGAACGCCACCACCGCTTGAGGCTGGAGTGACACAGGCGGCAGGCAGGCTCTCCAAGGGCAAGCACGAAGGTCACCGGAAGGAAAAGTGGGGCCACAGCCACGGTGGGAGCCGGGGTCATGAGAGAAGCCTGTCTGCTGCCAGAGATGGCACCCAAGGCAGAACAGGAGGGGGAGAAATTCTGTGCTTCCTCCCACTCCAGCAGTCCCCCACCTCTTGCCAAAGCCTCCGGCTGCCCACCCACACCCGGGCAGTGCCGCCTGCAGAGCCTGCTCCTTACCACACAGAGCCGAGCCGAGGCTCAGGAACCCGCCTCAGCACAAGCAGGCCTGGAGACCGGAAGTCCTGATGCCACGAGACCGGAAGTGCCAACGTCACGTGGTCTAGCCACGTGGAAGCCTGTCCCCTTGGGGCAGGTCTCAGGTGTTGCTCCTGCTAGTCCTTTCTGTAAAGCCAACACCACCTTCTATCTTTCTCTAAACAGACCCTGGAATAAATAGATTTCTATTTCTTCCTCTTTCTAGGCATTGCTCCCTAGAGGCAAACACTCCCCACCGCACCTGCCCAAACCCATCGTGTTGGGCGGGGTAGGCAGGGGACAGCTAGCCTGGAAGCACACAGGCTTTGGAGGGTTCACAGGCAGAGTGCTGCCCTCAGGCTTGGGCTGGGGTGCCCCTCCTCTGGACCTCACTTTTAAAAGGCCAGGACTCTAAGAGCCAAGGGAAACTGGCAGCTCCACGCCCCACCCCTTTGCCCCTGCTCCAGGTGTCTGACATCTAATTCCCTGCCCAAGGAGCCTGGAGCATATTTCTAGGCCCTGACTGGTCTTTCCCTCTGCTCCATCCTCCTGAGGACGGACAGTCCCTCCAGAGCTGTCATCCTTAGACCTGAGGGGTGACCATTCATGGGGGTGCAAGATGGGAAGGGAGGGATATGGTTATAAACATGGCTTATGTACCACATACCTGGTGTCTACACATCTGCCTGTGGAGCCCCTCCTGGGGAGGGATGTAATGAGGGGCGTGCAGAGAAGGGGGACAGGCTGTCTGCCTGGGGTTGGGGGGTTGGGGGGTTGGAGTCAGCTCTCCACCTGCCATGACATTCTGGCATAGAATTTTAAGGAGTTCTCCATAGGAATCCGGACTTCCAGGTTGTTATGAAGATGTGACTACTGAATTATGAGGACAGAACATATTTTACTTAGCAGTTTTCAACTTGATTTCTAACTTTCATGTATTACCAGCGGCCATGAACCCTCCTGCTTTGGTCCCCACACATTTTCAGTGTGGACATGGGCCAGAAGGAGGTGGGCTCTTTAACCAGAGGATGGGCTCTGAGAGTGTGGGGCTCAGACAAAGGGGAAAGAAGAGGCCCAGACCCACGGATTCTCACAGGCCAGGGATGCACAAGGGCTCTATATCCACACAGGGCAGGGGTTCCAGGGCTTCTGAATCTGTTATCTGTAGCCTTCTTGAGAAGACTTCTTCAGGCTTTGCGGGACAACACCCTTCTGATATTTCTGAGCTAACATTATGGAATATGGTGTATTTTGTTCTAAACACATTCCATCTGTTGTCACATGTAATCCTCCTGTGAGACAGATAATATCATTACGTCCATTTCACAGATAAAGAAACAGATAAGGAGGTTAAGCAATTTGCTCAAGGCACAACCAGGATTCAGATCTCTGAGTCCCAGTCTCAAGCTGGGCTCTTAACCACACCCCAACTTGCCTCCCACTCCGAGAGAGAGAGAGAGAGAGAGAGAGAGAGAGAGAGAGAGAGAGAGTGTGTATGTTTCACTGAGGGCTTAAAGAAGTCTCTTACCCCCCAGATAGTGAGGGACCACTCTATCATTCTCCCAAACACTCCAAGACAGTTCTTGTGATGCTGGCCAAGCTGCCTCTTTTCCTGGCTGAACATTCCCTTCTTTTTGCTTTTCCTCATGTGATAGAACATCTAAACCCTTTACCAACCAGCCTGGGGTCACTCCATCCTGTTTCATCGTCTCTTTTGAAATGTGGGACCCAGAACTGAAATCCATATTCAGGTTGTCTGATCTTCCCTGCATGAGCAGAATTAGGAAATCATTTCTGCCCATTGTTCTTGTGCAAACATAGCAAGACAGGATTAGCCCTTTGTAAGAACCTGTCTGCAAGCATTTGTTGAACACCCATCCTGTGAATGAGAAAGCCTGTGCTCCGCGAGAATATAGTCCAGTGAAAGAGACAGACGGGAATTGATCATTTGAACAATGTGTGAGTGCCACGAGGGAGCCCAGAAGAGATAACATTCTGTAGCAGGGGTGGCTGGAAAATGAACGTTAGAGTCAATGGGAATCCATCAGGTAGGTGAGCTAGAGAAGGAGGTGGGAACAATGCGTGCAGAGGTAGGGAGGTGTGCAAGGACATGGCACAGTCCGGAACCTGTTGAATAATCCATCTGATCCTTTGGAGGGATCTGACATCCTGAAGGCAAAGGGGAGCCACAAGCCTTTTTCTAGCACTTGATTTCTATTAACTCATGGAGCTTTTAGTCCACTGAATTCCTGAATTCCTTTCACCCTGCGTCACTGATTTGCTAAAGTCCAGAACTTTCCACACTTATTCCAATTCAGTTTCATCCTATTAGATCCTGCCCATTGTGTCAGTCAGTCTAGATCCTATTTCTGCACACCCAAACTGTTAATTCTCCTTGCATCCGCTGCCCTTTCTCTATTGATAAAAGTATCCAAAACAACAGGCTTGGGCAGGGACTTGTTGCCCACCAGGACAGACTTCCTCTGAGTTACCATGAGTTGGCATTCCTCAGGTCATGTGTTCTATACACAAGCACATCCAGCTCACAATTTCCCAATTTTGTCTACAAGAAAGTCCTGAGAGATATCCGCTGTCCCGCTGAAATCTGGATATGTCATCATCAACGTCTCCCTGACCTACCGGCCCAAGAACCCCATCAGAACAGGAAATGAGTGACACCAGCCTGATTTGTTTCCAGTGGACCCCTGCAGCGATTCAGCTCTCTGTGCTCCTATTTCTAGGGTGCATGCACTGTTTGCTTACTAGCATGTACTACAGTTGTGCTGGGTTTTTTGGTGCTCCCCATCGTACCCATACATATGTAGTTTGCAGAATCCAAGTACTCTCCCTTTTGAAGATGAGAACTTTTGCCCACCCCAATCTTTGGATCTCTCGCATTTGCTACGGTCTATGAAAGATTAACAACAGCTATGGAGCAAGCTGGGATCCTGCTCTCCCCCTGGCTGTGCTGGGGCTGGGGAGCACTGGGAGGGCATCCAGAGTCTCCTCCAACCCTGTCACGGGCATCTTTTTTTTTTTTTAAAGATTTTATTTATTTATTTATTTGAGAGAGACAGTGAGAGAGAGCATGAGCAAGGAGAAGGTCAGAGAGCGAAGCAGACTCCCCATGGAGCTGGGAGCCTGATGTGGGACTCGATCCCGGGACTCCAGGATCACGCCCTGAGCCGAAGGCAGTCGTCCAACCAACTGCGCCACCCAGGCGTCCCCTGTCACGGGCATCTTTGCACCAACCCTGGGCTCCAGTTCCAACTCAGTAGGGTTATTTTTCCCTTTCCAGACTGAAGATCATTCTTGAAAGAGGGAAGAGCAACAGGAGTTTGGCATTTTGTCATACTCTCTTTAGTGCTTTGCATCGCAGGCTGAAGAGTTTGAATTTGATGTGGTAAGTAATCCCCAAAGATTTTTGAAAACAAGAGTGATGTGATCCTATTTTAGGTGCAGAGTTTTAAGGTTCTGGACTATTTTGCATCATAACTACGTTGCTCTCAGCATTAACATCGAACTCTAGCAGTTGCCTATAACATGACAGGCAGAGCAGAACACAGTAGCCAAGCAGAGTAGCGTAAGATCATTTTATCTTCAGTACGAGGCAGAAAAGGGAAATGGTGGTGAGTAGGATTTGCAGTCTGACAAACCCAGGTTTAAAATACCAGCTCCATCATTTAAAGCCTCGGGGCCTTAACCAAGCACCTTCTCACCTCTGAGCCTCAGTTTTCTCATCTGTGTAATGGGAATAATAATTGTACCCACCAGTCGGAGTCAATTGCAAAGCACCTTACTCCACAGACCAAGTGCCAAAGAAGTGGGCCTTTATCCAAATCCTTCATCTTTAGGTGTTATGATTACACAGTGGTCATTTTGCGGGATTCCAAAGCTCCCCCAAACCAGGGGGCATCCTCCGGAAGCAGCATGAGGGGGGTGACCCCCTCCCCCATCAGATGTGGGCTCTGTGAAGGGAGGCGGCATCTGCTGGTTGCGGCTCTGAGCCCTGAGCGGCCTGCCTGAGGCCCCAACCCCTGAATGACCTGCAGGGGAGGCTGGCACCAAATTCCTAGAGTCCTGATTGCCCCTCCCACCCTAATTAGCTCCACCTGGCTCTGTGTTTTTGTCAGGAGTTGCAGGGTTAATCACTGGAAGAACCAGTTTTTTTGGTGTTTTTTTTTTTTTTTAAGATTTTATTTATTTATTTGACAGACAGAGACCACAAGTAGGCAGAGAGGCAGGCAGAGAAAGAGGAGGAAGCAGGCTCCCCACTGAGCAGAGAGCCCAATGCGGGGTTCGATTCCAGGACCCTGAGATCATGACCTGAGCTGAAGGCAGGGGCTTTAACCCACCAAGCCACCTAGGCGCCCCAAGAAGAACTGGTTTTAAAATGCACCTCCAGGTTTTAAAATGCACCTCCTGGGTGATTCTTCAGAGAAAACTGGAGCCTGGGAGGGAGGCGCCAAGCCCCAGAGGTGGCCTGTGTCCCACCACCCCACCCCGGAGGAGCTGGCAGCTTCCGGCGGGTGTGGCCTATCCCTTCCCACACACCTGCGCTGCCCCCTCCTGACTGGCTGGGCGTGAGGAGAAGGGGATCATATATGACCGGGGCGGGTTGGAGGGGAATGACAGCTGGGGCACCACCGGCCACCTCGCTCTCCTGCTCTCAGACCACCCAGCCCTGAGGCTGGCCTCCCAAGGCTGAGCAACGTGGCTCTGGAGAGTGCGTGGTACCTACCTTGCCTCAGCCACATTTTCTTCCCACTACATCCACATCCACCCAGAAGCCCAGTTCTTCAGATGGAGCGAGAATATCCCCATACGTGCCCTGACTCTGTCAAGAATCCTTGACCTTCCTAAATATCAACGAGTTCAAGGGTTTTCACAGGACGGCTGCTTAGTCCTCACTCTATGCCTGTGATAGGAGTGCAGCTGCCCCCATTTTATAGATGAAGAAACTGAGGCACTTGAGAGCTCAGGTACCTTGCTGAAGGCCCCATGGCCAAGTAAACAGCAGAGATAGGATTTGAACTTATGAATGCTTGCTCTACACCGTATTCTATTTCTTCTTTTGTGATACAAACCTGGGGACTTTGAGACCTGGCAGGGACAACTACCGGGCAGTGAGCCCCAATGCACTTCCTGTGGGGGCTTAGTCCAAGTAAAAATTACCCCAGGCTCTCTGGCGACCAGGTTCATTTCAACATCTAGGACTTCTGCCGCAGGACGGAAGTGAAGCAGAATCCAGCCCTTTCCCTGCCCCAGGAAACCTACACACACCCTTCTCTTTCCTCCTTTGGGGTCCAGGAAGAAGTTCAGGCTCCAGTGGCCTGCGCAGACTGGTGGGAGCCTTGGGCCTCCCCCACGCCAGGGTTGCAACTCACACGTGACAACAGTACTTACTGTTAACATCTTCCCCGTGGCCAGAGAAGCCAAGTGACTCTTGTTGACTTGTAGAAAATCCCTGAGCATGTTATAATGGTCTCAGAGAATCCCGGAGGAACTGCTACAGTTCCATGAACCATTCCTGGGTGAGCTGTGTTTGCAGTAGGTGGCGAGTGGATAATGATCCACTGTAATATTAATTATGATTTTACATTCTATGATTGCGATGATATGAATGATCATGGAATGTAAGTTCCATACAGGCAGAGACATTTATCTTGGTCATCTCTCCATTCCCAGCACTTGGCACATAGTAAAGGCTCAGAAATACTTGTTGAATGAACAAAGAGTAAATGAAACAAAGAAATGAATGCTTAGCTTTCTGAATGTGTACAAACCAGTCCCCCGGAGTCAAAGTGGCCCACAATGGCGGCCATTAGCAGACTGCCCTTTCCTGCCTGTGGGGTGGCTTGCAGACTGGGGGTCATGTGACGTCAGCTGTCCTCCAGTCTTGCTGAAGCATCTTGTACCTGGCTTCCAGCCACCTGTCCCGTCCCATCTCTCTCTTTCTCTCTCTCTCTCTCTCTCTCTCTCTCAGGACTCGGGACTTTGTTTTCTGATGCGGCTGTCAAGGAGAGGGTTTCAAATGTTTGAGAAGGGCGGTCTTAGCAGAGGATGTTGGCAGGCAATGAGAAATTGTCAGCTTCATTGCAGGAAAAATAAAATGAATCTCTTCTCGCTCTTTGCAGGGAAGAATTTTCAGGATCTCAGCACTTTTTTTGTACAAACAGTGAGATCTGGCAGCCACCCACCCCACTTCCAGATATGAAGACACTTAAGGGGAGAATGAGAATGAGGGGCTTTCGAGCTAACACAGACACAGCAAAACTTGTTTTCTCTAGTATGGCCGAGGGAGAGGGCCACAACTGTGAGGAGAGTACCCAGGGCCACACTCGGATGTCACAGTCTATAAGAAATACAGTGAGTTCACACTTGCTGGGTGCCCGGCACTGTTCTGGATACTTCACAAACTCATGTAATACTAACTCATTAAATCTTCCCAGTGTTCTTGAGGGATGTCGTACCCATTGTAGAGAAGGGAATACCAAGCTACCGAGAGGTATGTCGCCTGCCCATGGTCACACAGGTCCTGGGATCTGGATCCAGGCTTGTGGTTCCAGAGTCTGGGCTTTTTCCCTTGAACTGTACTGGATCTCTTTAATCATTTGTCAACCTGTTAAGGTCACACCATTTACAGAGAACCTAGTATGTATGTAGCAGGCCCTACCCCTGGGAGTGAACAAAACACAAGCCTCACTCTAAGGCTTTTAGTCTACAAAGATGTTCATTCCATATGGGTCTTGTCTATAAAACTGAGCCAGGCTGAGTGGGAACCTGGACTGACCAATTGCCAAATCAAATTCAAATTTACTTAACGATCAAGATTCATGACAAACGACTTCTCAGGAGGGAAAACTGAATCTTTTTTGAAGAAAACGGCTCTAAGAGTAGGTGTGTTTTAATGGTGACTCTGGCCTCTGGAAGAGATTTTGGCACATTCAAACCAGTAAGGGAAGCTGTTGACTCCCCTGTAGTGCCCTTCACATGGGGGCACATCTATCCACCCAAGAGCTGAGGACGGCCACGATTTCCTCATGAAAATATCAAATGAAGCCATTAGTAATATCAAGTGATATGAACATCGACCACATTCCTTCACTGGAGTAGGATTGGTGGGGTTCCTTGGGCTGCCCCTTGCTTCCCTGGAGAGCCCAGCCAAATAGCATTTTCTTGTCAATTCAAAGAAATCGTGGATTCTGTGTGTGCAAACTTAAAACCCAGAATGGCAAAGCCCCTGCGCACCCCAGACACACTGGGGAGAGACGGACAGAACTCTCATGGGTCCCCCTGCTTACAGTGCCGTAGGCCGTTTAGAGCTGGGGCCTGGATTAACTCTCAGCTCTGCCTCTCATGAAGGCAAATCACTTTCTGTCCTTCAGTTCCCTCACCTGTAAAATGGGACCCCTAACTAAAAATCTTATGTTCTGCATGGGTTGGATGTCAGGATCGAAGGAGGGAATCTAGTGGGGAAATGCCCTGAAAGTGTTAGCTCTTGTCGTGTTACCATTGACCCTAGAGCAACATGGGTTTGAGTGGCACAGGTCCACATATATACAGATCTTTCTGGATAAATACAGGCTAGTACTCAATGGGTTTTTTTTTTTTTTCTTTACCGTTTCCTTAATAACATTTTCTTTTCTGTAGCTGACTTTACTGCAAGAATACAGTATATAATACAACATACAAAATTTGTATCGATTGACTCTTTATGTTACTGGTTAGGCTTCTAGTCAAAAGTAAGCTATTAGTAATTAAGTCTGGGGGGGGGGGGTCAAAGCTCATACGTGAATTTCCACTGTACAGGGTGCAAGGTGGTTGGAGAGATGCTGCCCTTAAGCCCCACATTGTTCAAAGGTCACCTGTATCTTATTATATATTATTACCTGCAAATGATTAAATGATTAAAATTCAATACATGTAAATAAATGTGCTTTGAGTACCTTATGAGGATAGTTTATCTCTGTTCCTCAAAGTTAAACATGATCCGTGTTAGACTCAGGGTAGGGCTGTGGCCTGTTTTGGGGGTTTCCAGTGAGGGGACACTAGTAGTATGACTCCCACCTTCCAGCCTTTTTTTTTTTTTAAAGAATTTTTTATTTGAGAGAGAGAGAGAGAGACAGGGATAACAAGAAAAAGCATGAATGGGGAAGGGCAGAGAGAAGCAGACTCCCCACCGAGCGGGGAGCCCCACGTGGTACGTGATCCCAGGACCTTGGGATCATGACCTGAGCGGAAGGCAGCCGCTTCACTGAATGAGCCACCCAGGCTCCCCTGTGCCTCCCTTCCAGTGTGTGGCTCCTCACAGTAGCTCAAACCTCCTTCCTTTAACCCTGACTTCAGTCCACTTCGTATGTTCAAAAAGGAGAGGCATTGCCCACCACACTTGTCATGACTTCCGGTTCTGTTCTAGGTTGGTGTCCCTGGAAAGCAGTGTTGGGGACAAACAATGCAGCAAGGCAGTGCTCCCAGAGGTAACCAGCAAGGGAGAAGGGAGATGAGGCCAGGGAAAGTGAGGAGGCTAAACAAGAATGAGGTCCGAGCAGTCTGACTGAGGCCAGCTTTAGAGACTGACCTGGCAGGGGGGCCTGGAGCGTGTGGCACGTGACTGTCCAGCCTGAGGGGCAGACAGGGGAGGGTAGCAATGGAAGTGGGAGTGGCTCTGTCCACCACTGTACAGGTGACCTACCTGGGAGAAGCTGCATCTCCCATTGACACAGCTGCCCCAGACCTAGGGTTCAGAGGCCCTGATTCCCAGAAGGGAGACATCGCATCTGGCAAGGGACCCAAAAAGAGCCCCACTAAGCCTGAATCAATGCAAGCAGTTGGTCATTTGGCGGCTTCTCAGACTGGCAGCCCACCTGGCAAAGAAAGGAGCTGCCATCCTGGGTGGGGGTAATAAGTCATCAGGAGTCCCCGCTCGCTTGCAGGGGCCAGGCAGGAGTATGTATGGAACTCAGGCAGCTCCAGGTCACTCCCAGGCCTGGGGCGAATTGTGACCCGACAATTAGATAGAACAGGCCGAGCCCTGGTGACCAGGGACTCAGACTCTACCGGGATGAAGGGCAGGGTCACAGCCCGCAGGGAACAGCCCGCAGAGTGCCAACGGGCCAAAGGTGAGGGGTAGAGGGGGGTTACAAGAAAAGCCATTTCTGGGGCGCCTGGGTGGCTCAGTGGGTTAATGCCTCTGCCTTCAGCTCAGGTCATGATCTCAGGGTCCTGGGATCCAGCCCCGCATGGGGTTCTCTGCTCAGTGGGGAGCCTGCTTCCTCCTCTCTCTCTGCCTGCCTCTCTGCCTACTTGTGACCTCTGTCAAATAAATATACAAAATCTTTAAAAAAAATAAAAAGAAGAAGAAGAAAGAAAGAAAGAAAGAAAATCCATTTCTTCTCCAGACTAGCTGCACCGGGTCGGGGAGGGGCGGGGGTGGGGGGAGGTAGGCCCGGAACATGACTCCGAATTGTCGGACTGACTCTCCTCTTGTAGGTTTCCTATAAACTGTGGTCAATCTCCATAATGAAAGGTCTGAACTTGAATGTGGGGGGCTAGTGGGCAGCGTCTAGCCTCTGCCAGATCCCCTTAGGTTCCTCTCTTGTGGATTTGTCCACTCCTGGCTTCGGTGTGCTTTTCTTCCCAGCTCCACTTCGGGTACCACTCATCTTAGATCAGGTGCCCCAAAGCAGACCCCAGATGAGGATCCCTGTGCGCGACACAGGAGCCTGGTAGGGAGTTGTGGGGGGAGGCAGGACCGGGGAGGAACGCAGGCCGGGGCTCCCAGAGGGTGGCGGCCACCGACCCCAGCCCTGGAAATGGGTTCTAGGCACTCCCTCCATGAAGCTGAGGCCACTCCAAGCCCTGAGGGCCATCTGCCAGAAAGAACCATGGGGCTGGCTTGGAAGCAAAAGGCAAAAGCACACCAAGGCCTGGCTGCACCAGAAATGGTGGAAAGGATTAGGGGCATGTGGATGGGCGCTGGCATTTTCTGCTACCAGCTTTACTAAGAAATGGCTTTTGGAGTCGCTTTGCTCTCACAGTAAGAACGAACTCACACCCCAGACAGAGAACCGAGAGGGGAGAGCAGGTGTGTTTTCAACAGAGCAGAAGACCCACCTGTGCCCAGCCATGCCTCTGAGGGCCAGCGTGCAGGGGAAGGTGGATACACAGCTCTGCCCTCCAGAACGCCGCCTCCCGCCCCCCACGCTCCGCACAGGAGAGAAGCCACCCGTGGACTTTTGAAACCACAGGCCAGCAAGCCCCCAGGTGGCCTCTTATTACAGGGCAGAAGGCAAGGATAAGACCCCGGAGATTACAGACGGGCAAGGTCACTCGGAGCCCAGGAGATGAAAAAACAACGCAAAATAAAGAATTGGCACTGATGAGTTCAAGACACAATTTGTTTCTTCCAATGACACTTCCGTAAGTTTTGCTCGGGCCTAGAGCTGTTTGCGCATCAGGCCAACTTCCAAGGATCAAAGACTGTTTCGAGAGCAGCCACATTCATTGGCGAATTCACGGTGTCTTTCTTTTAGTACAGGTTTGCGTGAGTCCTGCTCTGTCAGCGGTGCCTGGGCTGAGCATAGAGTGGGGAGACCCTGACCCTGCCCTTGTGGCCATGCCCTTCATGGTTTAGCGAGGAGACAATGGCTACATGAATAAGTACCCACAGATAGGGAAGTACATATTGGGATGGGTGTCTTAAAGGAAAAGTGTGGAAGCCATGAGAGGGCAGAGTGGTCTGAACTGAATTAAAATGGTTGGTCAGGAAGGTCCCCTCTGAAGAAGCAGCATGTGTACGTTGAGGCTTGAAGGACGAGTGGGAGCTGAACCATTTCGAGAGAAGAGGTTGGGTGTTGGGTGGGGAGCCATCCACAGCAGAAGGAACAGCCCCAGGTTTGGGAGGGGGGGGCTCAGTCGGTTGAGTGTCTGCCTTCGGCTCAGGTCATGATCCCAGGATCGAGCCCCACATTAGGCTCCTCACTCAGTGGGGAGTCTGCCTCTCTGTCTCCCTCTGCCTCTCCCCTCTACTCATGCTCTCCCCACCCCCTCGCTGTCTCCCTCCCTCAAATAAATAAATAAAATCTTTTAAAAAAGAAAGGAAAGGAGGAAGGAAGGAAGGAAGGAAAGAACAGCCTGCACTAAAGCCTGAAATTGGGAAAAAATAGCAGTGGACCTGAGGATCAAACTAACCAGAGCCAACAGGCAAATGAAAACCCCACAATTCCTCCAGAGGATCCAAGCAAAAGTCTGAGCACGTTTCTGCATGTGGGCAGTGAGGGTGGGGTTCCAGGAGGGGCACGGGACCCTGGAGTGGTGGTAAACTTCAGCCCCCAAACCAGCTCTGGGTCAGATACTTAAATCAGACAGAAATAATGAACCTTCTGATTAAAGGTCAGATCAAGTAGTCTTGGCTCCCAGCAAGCATGGGCCCGGAGGACGCGCCACACACACCACAGTCTCCATGAAGGGGGCCCTAGCCATGGGGAGCTTGTGCAGCCATAATGTCTGTCTGAAACAGAGCCTGTGGGAAAGAAGCTCTCTGGAGATCACTGGGGGAGAAAAGAAGGTAGCTGAACATTTGAATTTTTATTTTCAGAAGAAGCTGGAGGCCAGTGAGGCAGGACAGCAGAAATTACAAGTATGAGATATACTGAGGAGAAAAGAGTTTGTTTTCTACAACAAAAAATATTTGTGAAACTTTTAGATAGATAATATCCAAGAGCCAAGAGGAAAGGTCCTACCCTCATAAAGCCTGTAGTCTAATGAGGGACAAAAGACATTCATTTAAATAATATAAAAACAAATGTGTAATTGTCCATTGAAAAGCCGCCTACAGGACAGGCCTGTGGGGGGCTGGGAAGTGGGGAGTGGCGTGTGTCAGGACAGCTTCCTGAGGAAGGGGAATTCAAGTGCAGATCTAAAGTTTGAGAAAAGGTTGTTCAGGCTAAGGGAGCGGAGTGGGGGCAGGGTGAGAACATTCTAGGCATTGCGAAGGGTATGAGGCACTGTCGTGGGGACATCTGAAAAAAACAGAAGAAACCTGGTGACTGGGGTACAGAGAACAGAAGAATAAGGAGAAGTAACAAGGGTTTAAGGATTTAGAGTTGGATTCTAAAAACGTATTTTATGTTTTCATGGATGGTGGAATTGTGGGGGCAGGAGACCAAGCAAGGAGACCAGGTAGAAAGCTCTTGGAGAGGTATAGGGTGGCCTGGACCAGGGTGTGGACAGTGATGACAAGCAAAGGAGCTTCAGAGAATGGGATGGTTTTGAGACATATTCAGACGTAAATTTATAATGGATGCTGGATGCCGGGGAGAGAGACAGGAAGGATGGATTCTGCCTGGGGAACTGGGTGGGTGCTATAGGGTCATACATCATGTTAGGGAACCCTTCAAAGGAAGGTACTAATTTTAGGCATTTGGGTTAGATTAAATTGGAGGTGTCCTTGAGACCTCCAAGGGGAAGCAACAGGGTTGATTAGATCTGAACCTCAGGGGAGAGACCTCAAATAATAGTATCAGTTTGGAAGTTACTGATGTATGAGAGTTATTGAGGTCATGGGTCTGAATGAGGCCACAGGGGCCTCATGTATGAGTATGAAAGTACGTATGCATACAGAGATGTGGCTTTGTTGCTCAAATTTATTTGGAAAACACTGGGTTAAATATCCTTAAACTGGATTCTTCACTGCAGGACTTCTCAGGGACCTTTAAAAGGCTAATGAGTGGGGCACCTGAGTGGCTCAGTCAGTTAAGTGGCTGCCTTCAGCGCAGATCATGATATCTCCAAGTCCTGGGATCAAGTCCTGCATTAGGCTCCCTGCTCAGTGGGGAGTCTTTGTCTGCATCTCCCTCTGCCCCACCCCTCATGGCTGCACATGTACTCTCTCTCTCAAATAAATAATTAAAATCTTTAAACATAAATAAAAATAAAAGGTTAATGAATATATGCATTTCTGGAGGGAATAAGAAAGACTAATGAACACTGGGAATCTCTAAATGCAGATTCAGAGAAACCTGAATTCAGAGATTCCTGAACTTTCTTTGACCACAGAATCCTTCTACCTCAGGGCATCTTATTGCACTAGAAAAATCTTTCTGACAGTACAGTACGGTAAACAGAGCCCTGTCTTTTTTTCCTTTGAGGATAAAACCAACAGTAAAACTTCACAGTTGAATAGTGTACCACACTTGTCTGAGTGCTCTCATATCACTTCTTAACTCCCCAAATAACCCTGTTGGGGTGGTCTTGTGAACCCCACTCACAGTGGAGGTGCAGCTATGTTAAGGGGCATGCCCAATGCCCAGTGTCTCACAGCTGGTGAGGGGAAGGCCTGGAACTAAAGCTGGGATGACCAGGTCACCAAGTCTAACATCAGGTTCAGTTTCATGACCTTGGCTGTTCCCACGTGAAAACACATGTTCTTTAACAATGTTACTAATTTAATAATTGTGGGGCTGCTGCTTGGGTCCTCAGAGCCTTCATCTGACGTGGCTGTTGGTCTGCTACTTCTTAACAGCCTCAGAACAGCGACAGTGAGTCAGACCCAGACCTTTCCACTGACAGAGGAAGGACATGGTGGTTCTCACAAGGTCAACTTCAAGGCTAGAGCCATACCTCCAGCATCCCAGCTTCTCATTAGTGGTCAGTTATGGATCTAATACCTTCAGATTGACCTAAAACGTACAAAAACCTATTTATTCTTTTAATCTTGTATCAACACTTGAGATAATGAGGTCTATGAGTTCACCCTTCCCGCTATAAAACCTTTATTAATCTTTTATATGTTGATTGAAAATTAAGCTGTTAGAGGAAATAAATTTCTCCAAGAGGGAGGATTATCCTTAAAGACAAGCCAAGACTACTATCTAACATGAGGGCAGGACTCCTCATTTCATAAAATTAAATATACGCTCCTATTAGTGATGGCCTTAAATAACATTTGGAGTTCATTTCTGCTCAGCTATGCCCTCAGCTGAACTCCTCTCCATGGCAAAGGTCTGTGCAGGCTCTAGTGGGACAACATAGAATATATTCCCCATTAAGGAATTTTGGGTTTTTTTTAAACTTTTCTTTTAAGATTTTATTTTATTTATTTGAGAGAAAGAGAGAGAGAAAGCATGAGCAGCGGGGAGGGGCAGAGGTAGAAGCAGACGCCCCACGGAGCAGGGAGCTAGATGCAAGGCTGGAACCCAAGACCCTGGGATCATGACCTGAGCCAAAGGCAGACGCTTAACCAACTGAGCCAGCCAGGAGCCTTGTTTTTTCTTTTTATTATATAAATTTTCGTTGGATTATAATATATTTTTAGAAAACTGTGCACTCATTAGTTTTCACAAAGTAACCGTGCTCATGCGACCACCACCCACATCAAGAAATAGAGCGTTATCAGCTACTTGGCTGCTCTTTCCAACACCAAGACTTCCTTCCTTCCTAGGTCAAGTAACCAGCCTTCTGACCACGTTTGAGCTTCCTTTTACGGCTGCAACAAAGTAACACAAACGTAGTGGCTTAGAACCATATTCTCCTACAGTCGTGGAGAACAGAAATCCCAAATCAGTCTCCCTGAGCTAGAATCAAGGTGTTAGCAGGGCTCATTCCTCCTAGAGGCTCTCGGGAGAATGTTTCCTTGTCTTTTCTAGATCCCGGAGGCCACCTACTTTGCTTGACTTTCCACCCTCTTCCTACATTTTCAAAGCCAGCATCGGAGCCTTTTCTCTCAGACTCTGATCCTCCTGCCTTCCTCTTATCAGGACTCTTTTTTTTTTTTTAAGATTTTTTATTTATTTATTTGACAGAGAGAAATCACAAGTAGATGGAGAGGCAGGCAGAGAGAGAGAGGGAAGCAGGCTCCCTGCTGAGCAGAGAGCCTGATGTGGGACTCGATCCCAGGACCCCGAGATCATGACCTGAGCCGAAGGCAGCGGCTTAACCCACTGAGCCACCCAGGCGCCCCTTATCAGGACTCTTATAATTAGATTAGGTCTACTTGGATAATCAAGGAAAATCTCCCCATCTCCAAACCTTTAATCACATCCACAAAATCTCTTTTACCATATATGCGGTAATATATTCCAAAATCCGGGGGATTAGGACACAGGTAAGTTTGGGGGGGCCACTGTTCAGCCTACCGCAGACTGTAATGCTACAGATTCATGTCACCCATTTTGAACCTTAAGTAAATAGAATCATACACTTTTTTCATGATGTCTTTTGATTTTAAACAGTTTTAAGGTTTCGAGTAACCTATCTTACCAGTCTTTTGCTTTAAGGTTAGTGCTTTTGTGACTCTTTAAAGAAATATTTGCTTACGTACCCCAAATAATGAAAATACTCTGCTTCCTCTGGTTGTTAGATTATTTTGTTTATCATTATTTTTTTAAAGGTTGTATCTATTTATTTGACAGAGATCACAAGTAGGCAGAGAAGCAGGCAGAGGCTGGGGAGCGGGGGGAGCAGGCTCCCTGCTGAGGAGTCAGCCCGATGTGGGGCTCGATCCCAGGACCCTGAGATCATGACCTGAGCTGAAGGCAGCGGCTTAACCCACTGAGCCACCCAGGCGCCCCTACCTATCACCTTTAAACCTACAAGCCATCTAGAATGAGTTTTTGTGAATGGTGAGAGGTAGTTACTAAGGTTTATTTTTTCCTGGGTGGGTACTCATATGATCCAGTATGATTTTAGGAAAAGACTGTCTTTGCCTCATACGTCTGCATGACCACCCTTATTCTAAACATCTGTTTCGGAAACATACCATGCTGCCTTAATCACTGTAGCTTCTAAACAAACCCAGCTAGCCAATGGTGCAAGTTCTCCAATGTTGTCCTTCCCCAGTAGTATCTTGGCGACACCTGGCCTTCTGTATTGCCACATAAATTTTAGATCAGTTAACCAATTTCTTAGAATTTGACTGGGACTGCACTGAATCTGTAGCTTATGTGGGAGAGCATGTTTATAATCCCTCGTCCCCTAGTCCTTGAACATTTATTTGGGTCTTTAATTTGGTTCAGTGACATGTTACTCTTTTCACACAAAGGTGTTGCACATCTTCTCCTGGATTTATTCTTAGGTGTTTAACATTGGTTATGTTGTTGTAATGCTGTATTATTATTTAAACTTTTTATTTTCTGATTTATTTTTAGTATATAGAATGCAATGGATTTTTTTATGTAGATCTTGTATTCAGCTGTCTTGTTAAGTTCGTTTGCTGATTTTTGTAGTTTGTAGCTTCTTTTGGATCTTCTCTCAATAGCTATCTCTATATAAATAATATGTATTACATACATACTCATAAATATTTCTCTATTTTATCCATGATCCTGATGAATAATGGCAGTTTTCTCTTTCTTCTTCATTCTCATTGTTCTTGCCTTATTGTATTAGCTGTGAACCTCCAGTCCAATTTTGAACAGATATGATAACGTGTCTTTGTCTCATTTCCAAACTGGGGAGATTATGATGTTTGCTGAGGATTGTATAGATGTCCTTTATAGGATTAAGGAAATTCTTTGTATTTCTAGTTGGCTAAGAACTTATTTTTAATCATGAATGAATAATGAATTTTTTAAGATTTTTGATTTATTCATTTGAGAGAGAGAGAGAGTGAGCAAGGGAGACCATGAGCAGGAGGGAGGGGCAGAGGGAGAAGCAGACTCCCCGCTGAGCAGGGAGCCCAACACAGGACTTGATCCCAGGATCAGGACCCTAGCCAAAGGCAGATGCTTAACCCACTGAGCCAACCCATTGCCCCAGTATTGAATTTTTCAAATGTTTTTTCTGTGTCTATTGACACAATCGGTAAGATTTTTCTTTTCATTCTGTTCACGTGATATATTACATTAACTAAGTTGTCTTGGCTTTTAATTTTGAAACAATTTTAGACTTACGGAAAAGTTGCAAAAATAATACAGAGGTTCCTTATACCCTTCACACAACTGCCCCAAATGCTCATTTTATAGGATAATTGTCAACTTAATTGTCACTTAAATAACACTGGTATGAAACTTTGAGTCATACTACATCCTTTATTCAGATTTTACCAGTTTTCCCACTAATGTTCTATTTCAGGATACCGTATTGCGTTTAGGGGTGGTGTCTCCTTAGTCTGCTCTAATCTTTGACAGTTCCTCAGTCCTTCCTTGTCTTTCATGACCTTGACACTTTTGAAGAGAATTTTGTTAGACTATCCTTTAATTGAGGTTTGTGCAATGTCTTCTCATGATTAGACTGAAGGCATTCATTTCTAAGCAATATTCTGCAGAGGTGGTGTGCTCTTGCCAATCATATCGGGGGTACACAACGTCTTGTTACCGGTAACGGTAACCTTGATCACTCGGTTATAGCGGTATCTGCCAATGTTCGTTGAGTTTTAAATATTAGACTTTTCCTTATATTCTTGGAATAAACTCTACTTGGTTATTTTTTCATGTATTTCAAGCTAATATTTTAGGCTAATATTTTAAATAGAATGATCATATCTATGTTTATAAGAGAGCTTGGTAATTTTCCTTTCCTGAAGATTTTTCTCAGGATTTAAGGTTACGTTGGCTTCATAAAACCAGGTAGTAACTGTTTCCTCTTTATTCTCTAGGAGAGTTCATGGTTTATGTAAGATCGTAGCTGTATCTTCCCTAAATTCTTAAAGAATTCACTGATGAAGTCAACGTGGGCCTCGAGTTTTCTTTGAGGGAAAGTTTTAAGTGACAGATTGGATATATGTAGGACAGTTAGATTTCTACTTTCCTTTATCTCAGGTTTAGTACAGTGTCCCTTTTGAAGAATTTATTTCCTATTTTCTAATTTATTGGTAGAAACTTATAATATCCTTACATTCTTTTTTTTTAAAGAAATTGCAGCATAATTGTTGAATGGAATTTCATACCACAGTGAAAATGAATTAACAATTCAACATTGTTGAATCTCAAAAACATAATTTCAAGCAAAAAAGACAAATTACAGATGGATATATATATATATATATATACAATGATTTCTTCTGTATAGTTTGTTGTTGTTGTTGTTGTTGTTGTTGTTGTTTAGAGAGAGAGTACCTGCACATGTGTGTGTGAACAGGGGAGGGGTAGAGAAGGAGGAGGAGAATCTTTTCCTTTTTAATTAAAAAAAAATTTTGTTTAGTTTTTTAAAAAATTTAAATTCAATTAATTAACATATCGTGTATTAGTTTAAGAGGTAGAGTTCAGTAATTCATCTGTCTTAGATAACACCCAGTGCTCGTTATATCACATGCCCTCCTTAATGTCCATCACACACTTTTTTCTTCTTCAGTGGGCTCTATGCCCAACATGGGGCTCCCACTCAGAACCCCTGAGATCAAGAGTTGCACTCCCCACTAACCAAGCCAGCCAGGCACCCCTGCTTTGTATTCTTTTAAAGGTATGATGTGTGGTGAGCTGCTCTTTTTCATTCTTGATATTAGTACTTTAGTTCTCAATTATTCTTAATGGAGGTTTATCAAGAGTACTGATCTTTTTGTAGAACCAACCTTGGGGTTTGTGGATTCTCTCATTGTACATTTATTTACTATCTCATTAATTTTCTGTTCTATGTTTATTAAGTTCTACTTTCTTGGGTGTTTAATTTGCTGAGTTCCTCCTCCCCTGCACAGTTTCTTGTGATAGGTTCTTATGTAAATGATTTTCAGCTTTTCTTCAATATCTGCATTTAAAGCCACAAATTGCTGTCCCTAGTCAAGCACAGTTTCAACTGCATCCCATGTGTTCTGTCTGATATGTTATATTTTTATTATCATCTCGTTAAAATGTTTTCTCATTTCTCTTTGATGCATAGATTATTTAGAAGTTTATTTTCTAAAAATGTGGAGATTTTTCCAGGTATCTTTTCTATTGATTTCTGACTGACTTTTACTGTGGTCATAGACCAGAAATTCTCCCAAAGAAATTAAAGGTAAAAACACTTAGCATTCATTTTATGAGGGCAATTTAACCTTAATGCTGAAACCTGACAAGGATATTATGTGGGGAGAGAAAAGGAAAGGAAAAGAGGATTTAAATCCTCTGAAATCTGTTGAGGTTTGTTTTATGGATCAGCGGACAGCCAGTTTTGATAAATACACTGTGTGTAATCAAAATTTTAAAACCGTATTCTGGGGACACCTGGGTGGCTCTGTCAGTTAAGCGTCTGCCTTTGGCTCGGGTCATGATTCTGAGGTCCCAGGATCAAGTTGTGTGGGGCTCCCAGCTCAGGGAGAAACCTGCTTCTCCCTCTTCCTCTGCCATTCCCCCTGCTTGTGCTCTTTCTCTCAAGTTAAGTAAAATCTTTTTTTTTTTTTAGATTTTATTTATTTATTTGAGAGAGAGAGAGTGAGAGAGAGAGCATGAGAGGGGAAGTCAGAAGGAGAAGCTGACTCCCCGTGGAGCTAGGAGCCCAGTGTGGAACTTGATCCTGGGACTCCAGGATCATGACCCAAGCCAAAGGCAGTTGCTTAACCAACTGAGTCACCCAGGCGCTCTCAAATAAGTAAAATCCTTTAAAAAAAGATACAAATAAAACTGTATTATGCAGTTGTGTACAGAATTCTCTGCATAATAATTGGGTCACGTGCATTTGTTAATTGTGTTGTACAAATTTTTTATATCCCTGTGGCTGGTTTTGTTCTCTGCTGCTGCTTCTAAAAGTTGGAAAGAGAAGTGAAAGTTATGTTAAAATCTCCCATTTTCCCTTTTGTTTCTGTCTATTTTTGCATCATGAAATTAGAGGATGTGTTATTAGGTACAGTTTAGAATTGTTATATCTTCCAGGTGGATTGACATTTTTAGCCTTATGAAATGTATTACTTTATCTCTTGTAAAGTTTCTTGCCTTAAACATGGTCTGATGTTGATATAGACATACCAGATTTACTTAGTTAGAAATATATTTTTCCTCCTTTTACTTTTATTCTTTCTGTATGCTTATATTGGGGCATAGTGACATGTTTATTTTTAATCCAGTCTACTTTTATCTTTTAATTAGAACACTTAATCTTACATTTAATATACTTATTGACATATTTGGATATAAATTGACCATCTTATTTTTTAGTTGTTACAATTGTTCTGTTTTCTTTTTCCCCTCTTTACTTTCTTTGGAATAAAATATTTTTATAATTATTTCATTTCCTTCTTTTATTAACTAGTTCATCATTGATTCTTTTATAATTCTTCTATTGGTTAACCTAGACCTAAAGATTACAATATGTATCCTTGACTTATTAAAATCCAGTTAGTATTTTTTTCAGTTCATGGATAATGTTAAAGACATTGGGATACTTTAACTTATTTTTCCTATTTTCATTTTATGTGTTGTTATGTATGTTAGTTCTACAAATACCCTCTCTCGAGATACAGCCAATACTAATTTAGATTTCCTCGTTTATTCTTTACAGTGCTCTTTAACCCTTTATCCATTTTCTTGCTCCCATTTGGAATTCTTTCCCTTCTACCTGAAAAACTAGTTTTTGCTTTTGTGTCTGTCAGCAAGCTGCAGCTCATCTCAGTTTTTGTTTGGCTGGAAAGGTCTTTTCTTTTTCACTTTCATTTTTGAATGATATTTCCTCTGGGTATAGAATTTTAAGTTAGCAGTTATTTTCTTTTAGCTTTTTATTTTTATTTATTTATTTTTTCAATCGAAAACTATTCATTGGCCACTGTTTACCAGTATTTAAAATAAAGTAAACAAGATTCAGTTGGATTCTGACTACTACAAAGTTATTTTTTTCCTAGTGTCTGCAGAACCAAGAATTCAAATACTAAGAAGAGTGAGCCTACATGTAAGGAATGAATTTGGGTAAAGACAAAACATGCAGGTCAAGAATTTAGATTATAGGAGTTTGTTCACCCATTTATTCCAGCTGGTCCTAAATTGCCAACATCTCTAACCATCTGATTATGATTAGGTTTCCATGAAAGAAGTCCTAGACATTCCATGAATCATGATCTTTTAATCAAAATAGAAAAGGGATTTCAACCTCTTGAAAAGGAATGGTTCACTAGAAGGAACTCTCAATGTCCATTTTACTGAGTTTTGCTTATCTAATTAAAACACACCAAGACTTGTCTAGTTTTCTCATTTGGGCGGAAAGGTTGTTGGTAGTGATAAAATTTTCCTTCCAGCATCTTGAAAATAAATTTGTATTATAGGACTATAGGTATAGGTATAGGTATGGATATGGATTCTGGTATGGCTGCTTTTAAATCGTCCCATTTAAATTGTTTTCATTATATTTAAATTTTCAATTAATTACAAAATTTGAAAGGTTAAGACTTCAGGAAAAATTTCGATTTACTTTAAGTAATTTATTTATTAGGTTGCTGAAAATGATGGCATCCCAGAAATATGGGCTTACCCATGGCTATGAAATGTTGTTTTTAATTTGGTGAATGTTTAAAGAAAAAAAAGAAAAGAAAACCACTTACACTTGTGTTTTTATGTATACACACATCAACAAAACTCCAAATAAACAAAATAATCCAGAACAGTCCTTATGCCTATAGGAGTTAAACACAAATTCTGATTGAGTAACAACTCTGAAGATTTCCCCCAACATTTAGAAAAGATGTTCTCTGATGCAGGGGAATAACATACCATGGTCTCAAATATTCTTTCCTGATAAAGGAAGTAACTACAGAAAGCTATTATTTGTTTGAAGTAACCAGTGCTATAGATGCCTAAAAATCCCCAACTCCCCTGATACTACTTTTAAACAAACATATCAAACTTGATTTTCATTAGAACGTTATTTCATCACACTAATAAATAAAAAAACCAAGACCCAGATTTTATATATCTATAAATAACTATAAAAAGCAATGAATTATTGAAATTCATTGAAACTTCAAATTATTGAACTTCATCTTCTGGACAAGAATGCCAAGGTAGTCTCTCTTCGTAAAAACCAATTACACTTTGAGGACACTTCCTACTTGCCCCTTTTGCTAGCACTGAAGGAGTCAGCCTCGTCTGAATCTTTCCATTTCATGACAGACATGAATTCTCCACTGGCATCTCTGGTACCAATTACTCATTTAGGATCAAGACCTCTTGGTTTATCTGCAGCATCTCTTTCCTTCTTTTATTTGCCATCATCACTTTCATGGTCAGATAAAGATTGCCTTTTCGTGCCACCTTTTTCTTTACCAGCTTTCTGAGAACTAAGAAATACTTCAATTTACTCTGGATGATCTAAATTTTCTTCACATTCCCAAATGTTGTCAGTGTCTGTAAGTCTCTTCCACTTCAGGAAATACTCCACCGTCCCATTTACTACATGTTGGTCCAGTACTTTTTCCACCACAAATTCTTCAGGCTCTGCCTCTTTTACTTTTTTACTCTTTCCTTTCTCTTTCTTCCCCATTTTCTGCAATGTTGTTTTGTTGGAGGCTTTTTTTTTTTTTTTTTTAGTGAAAGCTTGAAGAGCTGTTATTCACCACTCTGGGGCTGCTCCTGGTCCCAGGGTTGTGACATATCTGGCCCCACACTCAAACTGTAGTGACATCCCTTTCTTTAGCCTTTTAAAGATATCCTTTCATTATTGCTCGGCTTCCATTATTTTCACTTGAAAACTTGGCTGTCTTATTATTGTGCCTCTGATCAAAATGTGTCTTATTATTTTTCATACTAGCTGTAGTTACAGTTATTGCCTTTAGTTGTTTTTCACCTGTTTTACCATGACGGGTCTAGTTGTAACTTTCTTTGTATTTGTCTGTGGCTCTATGTTTTTTGTCAGTTTTTAAATCCTCAGATTATTTTCTCTCCAAAATTGTTTATGCTGTATTATCTCTCTCCTTCTCTTCTCTAATTACAAAAATGCTTATACTGGGTCCCCTATATCTCTTAGTCTTCCTTTTCTGTACTTCTTAAAATTTTTATCTTGTTGTAATTGTAGTGAAGTCTTCATATTTCCTTCTGGTCTATACTCAAGTTCATGAATCATCTCTTCAGTTGAGTCTAATCTGCTTTTAAATCCTTCCACTGAGTTCTTAATTTCAGCCCTAGGATTTTTATTAGACCATTTATAAAATATATTCAATATGTGTGTTTAAATTACAGAATTTTTTTCTCTTGGTTTTCAGTCCTTTGTTCCTATCTCTTGATGTGCCCCATTTTATTGTTGTTATTTGGTTAATGCCAGAACCTGTGCAGGAAAAATTGTGGTGATAATTTGAGAGTCTGGATGATGTCATCTTCCTCCAAGGAAGATTTACTTTGGTTCAAACAGGCAGTTAGCCAGGAGAATATCTCTTTACTCTGAGATTGATTTGATTCAGATCTGAGTTTCAGTCTCTGTAAATGCTAGTCTATTTTCAGGCTAGCTTTTGTGACCAGGGTGTAGTTCTTTAAGATTCCCAGCTGAAAGACTGGGCTGTTTACCAGGACCTCTCCTTTTGGAAAGCTTTGAATCCCAAGTTTTGTCTCTTTACCCCTGTAAGATTGCCAGCCGTCCTGCTCAGCATCTCTGTATGTATTCAAACCACCAAATGCCTCATGAAGGAAAGTAACTACATATGGTCGGCTGTTCACCTCTCTGTATTTCCTTTTTCCCTGACACCTTAGACTCTGAGTGTCTCTCCAATGCTTTCAGTTGTTTCTCACTGTTTTTTAAAAAAAAAAAATCTAGGTTTTTCTAGCTGTTTTCTTATGGAGGATTGATCTGATACAAGCCAATTCATGGTAAATAGCAGCAGAAGTCTTTCCCTTGGGAGTTTATAACTAGTACTGCTCCATTTCATCATCCTTAGTTCCTGCCCTTGAAGAACTTTTCTTTAAAATTCAGTCCTGGCTGCTGTAATGAAAAATCCCAGGATGACAACAACAAAAACTATAACTAAAACTGACAGCTTGGGGTGCCTGTGTGGCTCAGTTGGCAAAGTGTCTACCTTTGGCTGAGGACGTGATCTCAGGGTCCTGGGATCGAACCCCACATTGGGCTCCCTGCTCACCAGAGTCTGCTTCTCCCTCTCCCTCTGCCTCTCCTCTCTACATTGTGCTGTCTCAAATAAATTGAAAAAAAAAATTAAAAACCTGATACCTTGGATATTAAAGATTATTTTCCAGGCAAATCTTATAATACTGATAAAATAATTATTCAGTGTATACTCTGGGCCTAGTATGTTCCATGAATCAACTCATTATTGGAATAGAGCGAGAGTCCAGTGCTGTCCATATCCTTTAATCATAGAATTTGACCAAGGGTGGGTCCTGGATTAAAGATGATATGTAATTCAAGAAACACAACACAACAATTCAACAAACATAGCCAAGGCCCAACTAAGAAAAAAGTTTAGATGTTGTCTAGGCTATCAAAATGCAGGTAATATGCAGAAGAAAAGGTAATCTACAAGCTTCAAACTATTTCCCCAGTAGTCTCCTTTTAGGGGGAACCACTAACAGAGTTCATTTATAGCAAAAGACTGACTGACAATGAGCAAGCTTTCTTTCCACTTGTGTGCTCTCTGGCAGAGTGATGTCTAAAGTAAGTAGCAGGGAAGAAGTAACAGGAAGAGAAGAGAAAACAATCAAAATCTTATGTCATCTGTCTCTGGGTGTCAAAAATCAGCATTATTTGCATTCAACAGACACCAAATAATGGCAGATTTAGGCCACGGAAATGAGTGGGGGGACCCATATAAGAATGGAATGGGTGTGATACGGTATTAATGGCCCAAGACCCAGCCAAGGAGAAGTGAACGGGATATTTTGGCTGTTGGCCCAGAGAGGCAGAGGTATACACCGAACACCAGGCCCAGAGCACAGAACACGGCAATCCCACACCAACTCAAGCTCTCAGCCAGATAGTCTCCAGAGTCAGACACTTTTCACCCTTTTGTATCCTTGCGTCTCGTAATAAACAATGTGGGTGGGCATCCTTCTTGCTATTGGATGGAATTCTATCTTGCTTCCTCTGGACTCCAAAGAATTTTGTTTCCACCAGTGGAAGAAGCAGTCTAAGGCAGGAGAAGCAGAGGCTGCCCAATAAGTCTGCCTTAGTTTATGTCTTGACTCACTGTTACTTAGGCAAATTATTTAACCTCTCTGAGCGTCGATATCCTCCTTGTGGAATGGAGAGGATGATAAAAATAATCAAGATGACATGAGATAATGCTAGTGAAGTATTGGCAAAAAAAAAAAAAAGGCAAATAAATGTTGGCTACGGCCATTATTTAACTTAAATTAGGGTCCTGGTATGTGTAGGAAGGTCTTAGACTATTGTCATCAGATTCCTCATTTGAGAAGCGGCCTCAGGAGTTTGGTGGGAGGGGAAGGAAGGGTGGAAGACAGGAGATTCCATGGTTCTACAGGTGAGCAGGAGTTTATTCCCACAGGGATGGGGCTCCTCAGGCTGGGATCCAGACCTTTCTGGAGAAACACTGCCCAAATGTATGACTCTTGGAAGCCATTAGCCAGGTTTCCTGTTCTCACTTCTCCCTAGGGAGAAACTGGTTCCATTTCAAAGACATCAGTGTCTCTTCTTCCCTCTACCTCCCCACTCCAGAAACACTGAGGCCAGCAGAGTCCTCGGTTGGTCATGAATGGATGTTGCCTCCCACCTCTTATGGTCAGAAGTGCCCTCCACGGAGCTCAGGGGTCTCCCACTCACCAAAATGTCTCCTGAGTTAAGTATTAAACATCAATTATTTAGCTCTTAACATGATTGAATTAATGTGTCATTTTGCCCAAGCATATTTGCATGTTATGCCTACTTTTGCTTGGGAAAGAAAACCAAGAAACAGCTGTAAGATGGGGAGCTCCAGAAGAGCCATCTTACAATCACAACCCCTCTCCTCATCCTCGCTTCTGGTTCTCATTAGCTGTGTGGCTTTGAGGAACTTATTTTCCCTCTATTGTCCTTGACATCCTCATTTAAGGGTCTCAAAGTTCCTTCCAGCTCTAAAAGCTATATATCTGTGAGAGTGGTATTATTTGGAGGACCTGAAGCCAGCCCAGAAGTCACCCACAGGAGTATACAGTCACCCCACAGCCAACCTGACCCGGGGGAGCTTTGAACACACCCAGCGAGCCCTCCTGCCTGCCCCTCACCCAGCCCCATGAGAGTCTCCCCACCCTTCTCCTCCCCTGAGGGCAGGAGCTGGGCCTCAGCCAGGCTCTGAAGGTGGTGGTAACCAGCCCACACCCCAGCCAGGCAGTGCAGGCCCCTCCTCCACCCCCTCCCCATCCCCATTTCCTGTCAAGCAGATTTACAACTTGGTTCAAAGAAGGAAGGATGATATAACAGCTTTCCTGCTCCCTCCCTCTCCCAACTGACTTAGTCTAGCTGGCTTGGGGCCAAGCTGTTTTGTTCTCCAAAGCCTCCCATAAGTAAAAATACTTCAGGCCCCAGCCCCCCGCCTGTGACATGGCGTCAGCTCCCAAACCCACTGGTCAGGCTTTTGCTTGTGGGCGGGAAGGAGGCAGCCCTGTGCAGTGCTGGAGTCTAATTAAATGCTGAGGAAATAAACCATGGGCTTCAATTTTCGTTCTGAAAATAGCTATGGCCTAGGATTCCTCTCTCCCGTCTGAGCTGGGAGACTTGTCCTACCTCTTGTCTTCCTGTGCCTGGGCTTCAGGGTTTATGCAGAGGAGAGGACAAGGGTCCAAGGAGCAGAGGCCGCCCACAGAGGCCCAGGGGTTCAGAAGTCAGTGGGAGAGGCACCTTTCAGGGATGGGGGATTGGAGGGGCTTGGGCTCTTCCGTACCCTTCATCCCTACTTTGCATCCTCGCCCTTGCTTCTAGAACGTGCTCTCAGCCTGCAAGTCATCCAGGAGTTCTGGGCCCTGCTAAACGCACCTCCCGAGCCCCATGTGGCTAAGAATGCAAAGCGCTGGCCAACGTTGAGGTAATTCTCTAGGCAGATCATAGACTACACATCACGGTTTCGTGTATAATCAATCCTCTCGGGCAATGAGGGTGAGGAAAAACATCAACAAATGGGTTTGTGGAAATTCAAGCTTCTTCAAGTCAACTGAATGTCTCACTGTATCCATTAGAGACTGGATCCTGGACATCGCCCCATTGCCTCTCTGCCTGAAAGGAGAGAATCAGCCTGCTGAGGGAGACAGGGTACCCACATGAGTCAAGGCAAAGAGGGGCACCCCTGTGAACTAACGGCAAGTCCACAGGGGTCATCAGCTTTGCCAAGTGGGAACTCCTTGGTCGTTCACCCCACCCCAGCTTTTCTCCCACTGTACCATCATTAGCGGTCATCTCCCCATTAGACCACGGACAGGGGCTCTAGATTCTTCCTGCCTGTCATGATCCTGGAGTCCCGGGATCGAGTCCCGCATCGGGCTCCCAGCTCCACGGGGAGCCTGCTTCTCTCTCTGACCTTCTCCTCATTCATGCTCTCTCTCACTGTCTCTCTCTCAAATAAATAAATAAAAGAAATAGATTCTTCCTGCCTTTTTTTTTTTTTAATTTTATTTATTTATTTGTTAGAGAAAGAGAGAGAGCAAGCACAAGCAGGGGGAATAACAGGCAGAGGGAGAAGCAGGCTCCCCGCTGATCAGGGAGCCTGATGCAGGGCTCGATCCCAAGACCCGGGGGATCATGGCCTGAGCCAAAAGCAGATGCGTAACCAACAGAGCCATCCAGGTGTCCCCTCAACAGCTTTTGATCCTTTTCAGCCTCCCCCTTTGAGGTATAAGGACGGAGCTTACTTCTTACCGTTGTGAGCCCTGTTCCCTCAGCACCAAAGCGGCCGGGCCTGATGCCACGGTCAAGAACATGGTAAAGTTCAAATGAACAAGTTCACTTGATCTGCCTGCCCGACCAGAGGGGACGGCAGACCTGGAGGAAGGTCTCCAACACCAGTGGTGGTTGTGAAACCAAACATCGCATGTGCCTAGAACTAAGCCAGGACTCACTGCTTCTAGGGACCAGCTGGAATAAAAACGAAGGAGAATCCAAAGGAAATCAAACTCAAAGGGCAGGAGGGAGGGCTCTTACCTGCCGTTCTTTTGTGAGAGCTTTTCCATGGGGGTTCCCTGGGCAGAAGCCCCTTGGGCTCCTTCTGCAAGCTATCTTTAGATCTCTTTGATCTCTTCAGATTAGTTGTCACCCCCACAGTGTTCCGAGCAGCGGCCATCACTGCATCTGGTGGGTACAGTGGGGTGGGTCATTACAATACAGGGCGACAAAGGCTGCGTCAAGGTGGGGACCCAGGGCCTTGGGGCGGACAGGGCAGAAGGGGCCTATGGCTTCATGGTGGACATAGAAGCCTTCCCAGTGGGGGCCGAGGCTACTCGGCCTTCTCCCGGCCCACCGCCTTCCCATCCCTTGACCTGGCTCTTGTGAAGGGGCCCGTGCTGTGGGGGACAGGCAGACAGAAGACAGGTTTCGTCCTCCAGAGAGCCTGGGCTGCCTGGTCTCCTGCTTTTTGCTCTCAGGAGCCTCCTCAGGCCCTAGTCGTTCCTCCACAGGCCCTTCTCTTGCTGGAGTTGGAGGCCACAACCCAGGCGATGCAGGGCAGCAGTAAGGCTGCTGGGAAGGGAAGGGAAGGGAAGGGAAGGGAACCCCGCTGCACCCTCCTGCCCCACCCTGTGGGTAACTGTCTCAACCCCCATCTGGGCTTGTGGAGGCGCAGTGCACTGTGGCCAAACCACAGAGTCCCCATTTGGAAGATCCCGTTTCCTAACCACCTTGGCCTGACATCAGTAGCAATATTGCCCCACAAGGAGCGGCAAGCCGTTTACTGCGGGAACTGCCAGTGCCAGGGCTCCAACACCAAGTTCAGACACGAAGAACTCCCCTCTGGGGTGTAAAACCGAGTTCAGAAAGAAGAAAAAACAAAGATTTCAGCCCAGCTCTCCTCCACGGAGACACCCTCCGTGCCAGGGCTGGCACCTCCTTAGAAGCCCATGGTCCCCAGCTATGCCAGCTTCCAGGTCTCCTCCTTAACCCTGTGGTTTCCTCCATCACCGCCAGAGAAAAGTCAGGCCTCGGAAATCCCACGCAGTGCCCAGGGGCAGAGTGCCACCTACCCCATGGCGCGCTTGGTTTGCACGCTCTAGATTTCTCCTAATAAACCGAATGAATGATAATTGCGGCCATTTATGGAGTACCTCGTGTGACTTACCCACTTGCGTTGTGAGCCCTTCTGAGACCTCTCAGCTTTGAACGCTAACGAGGAGGCAGGAGTGGTTTCACCTGTCCTGTGAGAACACAGAGCCCGTGAACCCGGCAAGCAAAGGGGGGATTTAAACTCGGCTTAGCTCTCTTTCGGCCCACCCTACCTCTTACTTCGAGCAAGAGTTGGTCCTCAAATGTGCAGATTAAAGAGATAACCACCACTCTAAAAAAACTTTATAAAACTAGATAACACTGGATTGAGGGTGGGAAGAACCAGGGTTTCTCCCCAAACCAAGGGGGCTCATTGACTTTGGACAAGTACCAGCTTCCTTGAGCTCCCACAACCTTATCTTCAAAGTTGAACAAATAAAAATATCTTCCTTTCTTCCCTGTTGGGTATGTTGGAAAATCAAAGAGATCCAGTCGGGCAAAAGCATCACAAACCGTAGAGAACAGTGTTTGATGACTCTGACTCCTCCGTGGGACACAACAGATTCCAAGACGAGAGAGGCTTACCCCGGTGATCTCAGAGTTTGGGGGCCTGACGTGCGTAGAGCCTTTCATTTCATTTGTCAGAAACAGGCTCTGAGGAACTCTGTAAGAGCCTGTTGTTTTTACGGTAGACCAGAAGGCTTATCACAATGATAAACTTAAGTCCTCTATGAATGAAGCTGGCCCATTAAACAGGTGACCCACTGGCAGAAACCATGGCGAGCCATTGTCTTCAACCCCCGTACTACTACCTTCCCTTACCACTGGCATTATGTCTGATTTTGACTCTCCCACGGAAAAGAATCGGTTTATTAAATTCAGATCATTGAGTTTATCACCAAAGGCCACAAACAACCCCCCTGTCCTCAGCTGGGGAAATAGAGAAACAATCATGGTACAGTCATACGACAGGGTATTACTCAGCAACAACAGGAATGAAAGACTGTAACATGCTACAGGTGCTTTATGCAGAATGGAAAGAGCCAGACTCAAAAGGCTTCGTACTGTAGGATTCCATTTATATGACATTCCGGAAGAGGCAAAACTATAGGACTAGGAACAGCAGAGGTAAATTTTGGGAAAGATTTGACCATAAGGGAGTGAGTGACACAAAGGAGTTTTGTGGAGTGAGAAACTATTCTGTATTTTCATTGTGGTGGTGGTTACGCGACTCCATGTACTCGTTAAAACTCAGAACCATGTACCCTAAGGAGTGGATTTTACGGTAGGTAAATTAAAACAGATTTTCAAAAGTTAAAAAACTAATGGTTCCGAATTTTTACAAATGGGTCACTGGGACAGTAGAGCAATTTGGCAGGGAGTCCCATAGTATAGTACGATGTATTAGGTTGAGTATTATAGCCGAGTACAGTGTAGTAGTCTGGGAATTTGGCCCCTAGTTCTCTGACTTGCGTTGGCAACAGCCACTTGGGTAAGGTGTTAAGAGGGCCCCATCCCCAGGTGATCTGATTCCTTGATGAACCCTGGAGTTTGTATTTTTTTTTTAAAAAGATTTATTTATTTATTTATTTGACAGACAGAGATCACAAGTAGAGAGGCAGGCAGAGAGAGAATGGAAGCAGGCTTCCTGCTGAGCAGAGAGCCCGATGTGGGGCTCGATTCCAGGACCTTGGGATCATGACCTGAGCTGAAGGCAGAGGCTTTAACCCACTGAGCCACCCAAGTGCCCCGGGAGTTTGTATTTTAAACAAGCTTCCCAGGTTGTCTGGGTTCAGGTGGCGAACACCCTGCATTTTGAGGCCCATTATTCAGCTTTTCTAATTATTTGGGAATTAAATTCCTTCATGAGCAGGACCTTGCATGCCTTGGAGTTTCTACCAGTAAAATGAGGACAATTGGCCTGTCTCCTGCTCTGCAGTGACTTGGGCTCGAACACCTGACCCCAGATCAAGAGTTACATGTTCTTCCAACTGAGCCAAGTGTCCCCCTCCTTTTTTTTTATTTTGTTTTTTATTGAACAGATCTATATTTCACCATTTCTGAAATGTAAAGCTTGAACACGGTAACGGGGTGCCTGGCTGGCTCTGTCTAAAGCCCCACCTTGGGTAAAGAGATTAACTATGAAAAAAAATCTTTAAAAAAATAAAATAAGACTAAGAATGTCAAATAGTGGGGCACCTGGGTGGCTCCATTGGTTAAGCATCTGCTTTTGGCTCATGTTGTGATCCCGGGGTTCTGGGATTGAGCCCTGTCTGATTGAGGGGAGTCTGTTTCTCTCTCTCTGCCCCTCCCCCTGCTCATGCTCTCTCTCTCTCTAATAAATTAAAAAAAAAAAAAAACCAACAGAATTTCAAATAGTAAAAGTGGGTGAGGTCCTATTCGTCCATTTAGTGAGTAGGCAACTAGGAAGATGTCATAGCGATTTGGGATGGGAGAACTTTCGGGTGTGTATTGGGGGTGCTCCAAAGTGCTCCTTCCTCCCAGGAGCAGTGGGCGTGGCTGCCTTGCTGATCCGTCCTTCTGGAGCTTGCACCCGGAACAACTTTTCTAGTAACTCGACATCTTGCAATTTACCTAACCTCTTGGGAAGTGGTAGCTTTGACCTTAAGGGATATTAAGATGAAATTTTGTCTCTCTGAAATGCTTTGAGTTTTCTCACGGAAAGAAACCCAATGCCAGAACCATATGCTTGCTGAGATGACCATAATTCTGAGCTCTAGAACCATTTAAATTGAAGACAGGATGAGAACTTGTGTTCACATCTCATGTCCATTATTTATTGTCTGTGTGATTCTGTCCAGGTAATTTTCCTACAACCTCAAATTCTTACATTCAAATATTTCAGGTATAAAATGGGGTCAAAACCGGTACTGACTTTGTGGGGAGACGTTGCAGTTTGAAAGATGTGTGCTGAGGTATTAAGGGTGTTATGGTGGCTGAACTGTCAAAAGATTTGGCAAAAACAAAACCATATAGGGGTGCCTGAATGTCTTAGTTAAGTGTCTGCCTTCAGCTCTGGTCATAATCTCAGGATCCTGGGATGGAGCCTCACCTCACTGGGCTCCCTGCTCAGGGGGAATCTACTCCTCCCCCTCGCCCTCCACTCATGCTCTCTGTCTCTCTGTCTCTCTCTGTCTCTCTCAAATAAATAAACAAAATCTTAAAAAAAAAAAAAAGCCCAACCATAAATACCTGTGTTATATTATATACACGCATACAGAAATACATAAAACAAACACGGCAAGTGTTAAGAATTATTGAATCTAGGTGAAAGATATATGGGTAATCATTCTTTCAACTTTTCTGTGTGCTTGAATATTTTCATTATAAAATCAGAAGAAAAAAAAAGATGATGTGTGTAAGCCCATCAATACAGCGCCTGCTGCCCAGGAGGTCTCAGCAGGCCCAAGAGCAGGGAAGGAGGGAGGTGGCAGGGAGTGGAGGGGAGAGGAGGGGATGCAGGCTAGTCCAGGGTCGGGGGGCGCGCTCAGGGAGAGCAAAGAACTGAGGGATGCAGAAGACCCTGCAATGCCCCCTCTCAGGAGGGCGTGGGTTTGAGAACGGCCTTTCATGTTCCCATCTCCAGAGAATCTGGGCGTGGGGGATGTTCCCAGCATGTTCTTTCCCTTTCCTTGGGTGCTTCAGGCTCTCTTGGTTGAGGTAGGAACTCTGCTAGAGATCTCCTGAGCCTCCAGGTTATTCGTAATTTGTAGACCCTCTGAGCCCCCCTGCTGTAAGTGAGTCTTGCTCAGTAGCCTTCCTAAGCACCAGAGAGTAAATGCAGAAGGAACGAATGGCAGAAAGAGGGTCAGCAAAGCCACGAGAACAACCCAGAACTGCGCAGCTGGTCCCTTTCCCTTGTGGCTCCCCTGAGTCAAGGCTCCCCCCCTTGCTCATGGCTCAGACCAAGTGGCGTGGGTCCAGTGTACTTGAAGAGGGTATATTCCTTTCCTGTGGCTTAAAACAGCACAAGTATTTGATGATTCTAGAGGTCGGAGGTCCAGAATGGGTCTCCTGGGGTAAAATCAAGCAGGGCCATGTTCCTTCTGAAGGTTCTAGGTGAGAATCCGTTTTCTTGTCTTCTCCAGTTTCTAGAAGCTTCCCACATTTCTGGCTTAGGGGCCTGTCTTCATCTTCGAAGCCACCAAAGTCTTCCTCACTTTGCCACTCTTCTTGTCTCCCTCTCCTCCGTTTAAAGACATGCGGATTACATTGGGCAGGTAATCTCCTTATTTTAAAGTTCATTAATTAGGACCTGAACTCCCCCTTATAACCCTAACACAGTCATAGGTTCCAGGGATTGGAACATGGACATCACTGGGGGGCCATTACTCTGCCCACCACAGAGAAAGCTCCTCAGCGGATGAGCGTTTTTACCTGTTACCCCCCGGAAATTTTCAAACTTCAGTGTACTTCGGAATTGTGAGAACCAGTGTTTGTGAAAAGGCACTTTTATGCCCCATTGGATGCTAATTCAGCACTTCTGAAATGGACCCAAGGAATCTGGATTTTCAGCAAGCTCCCTTCACGCTTTCCTGATACACGTGATCCTAGGGGTACGTTTTGACAAATCTGCTTTCCTTTGTCATTGGAAGGTATAGTGACTATAGAGACCTAATTACAAAATTTATGGCCTATGATTTATTGAGCAATTCCAGTGAATTAATCAATATAGCTAAGTTCATCCAGCACCTACTCTCTGCCAGGGTCTAAGCTCCATCATGTATCATCTCATTTAAAGCTCCCATTAGGGGTGCCTGGGTGGCTCAGTGGGTTAAGCCGCTGCCTTCGGCTCAGGTCATGATCTAAGGTCCTGGGATCGAGTCCTGCATCGGTCTCTCTGCTCAGCAGGGAGCCTGCTTCCCCCTCTCTCTCTCTGCCTGCCTCTCCATCTACTTGTGATTTCTCTCTGTCAAGTAAATAAATAAATAAATAAATAAATAAAAAGCTCACATTAACAAGGCCGTGGGTAGACCTGGGATTGTCATCGCCATCTTGCCGATGAGAAAGCAGAGGCTTAGGGCATTAGGTGACCTGACTAAGGTTACACAGGCAAAGCCAACAGCCTATTCATCTCCTTCCTTTTCTTTTTCTAATGCCTGAGCTCTTTTCTTTCCTTTTTTCTTTCTTTCCTCCTTTCCTGCCTTCCTTCCTTCTCCCTTTCTTTTTCTTCCTTCCTTCCTTTTCTTTCTTTCTTTCCCTTTTTCTTCCTTCCTTCCTCCTCTCTACCTTCCTTCTTTCTTTCTCTCTCCCTTCCTCCCCCGCTTTCTGTCTCCCTTCCTCTCTCCTCTTCTTTCCTTTTTTTTTTTCTTTCTTTTCTCTCCTTCCTTCCTTCTTTCAAATATCTTATTAAACAGAAGCTCCCTCGTGGTCTAAAATGAACGACCTGAGCTCTTCACACGAACGGGCTGAGCGCAGTCACACAGTAGGCCCTCGGTAAGTATACACTGAATTATAGGGTAAATAAATAAGTAGGTGTTGGTATGAGCTAGCTCTAATCCTTGTAAGAATCCTAAAGGGAGGTACGATTATTATCTCCAGAAAACAGACACGGCCCCAGACCGTGAGTGGTGAGGGCTGGCTCCATGCTCCACGGCCGCATCTGACTCCGAAGTCCACGGGATCCTGCTCCCACGCCAGGGGCCTTGCAAGCAGCCGTCCACAGGCTCCTGCAGAGGACTCTTTTCTCATGATGCAAGTTTTATCTGCTTTGAGTTCTGTCATGATCAAGTGGCTTCTATCAACAAGAAGCTGAACGTACAAAATCAGGCCTGAGCGACATTTCCTCTCCTTCCTCCACAGCGGAGCTGGCCCTGGGCAGAGTCGGCCCGAGGGAGGTGGCCTGAGCCTGAGGGAGGAGGCCAGAGCCCTCACACTCAGGGAGGTACAAATACGGCAATTCGTTTCAAAACACGCTTCTCTTTACTTCAGTTCTTCTCCAAACACCCCACAGGACCACTGGAGTGCCCTGGGCAGGAAGGGGTCTGTCTGTGAAAGAAATGCCATCCTAGCCCATCCTGGAGATGGCAACTCAGAGGCCTGATCCTCCGCCCCCCTCCGCTACACACACACACACACACACACACACACACACACACACACACACACCGGCATGCACATCCCCAGGGTCAGGTTCCAGTCCTTACACTGGCAGGCCCCAGGCTGCTGCCTTTCCTGGTAGCCTTTAAACTAGCAGGGGTTGGGCCTGGCTTCCTGTGTCTGTCCGAGAGACCTCCCACTCCTGGGTCATTCTACCTCTTGAGACTTCTTGAGATTGGTGAGCCGGGCTCTAGGGCTGATGTCTGCGGAGGGCTACAAGCTGCTCCTTCCCCATGCTCCCTGCCTGCCACCCCCCTGCAGGGCCTCCACTCCTTTTTCTCCCTGCCAGCCTTTCCCCTGTTTCCATTTCTTTCCTCCCCTCCTTAGGGGGCGCTGGACCCCAACTCCCGCCCCAGGCTCTCCAGGCCTGATGTGTGAGGCTTTGGAGGCCCCCTGGGGCCGAGGACTGGCTTGTAGCAAGAAACTGTGAACCTTGAAGCCCACTTTGGACTCTGCCTCTGTTTCCCTTTTGGAAAATGATTGTATTAACATTTGCCAACTTCCTGACTCAGAAAAACATCTGTGGTTCTTACTTGCTTTGTGGTTTGTAAACTGGGGGCTGCACATCTGGGCTCCTCGTGCTAGCCTGACGCAGTACAGAATATTCACCAAGTAGACTTTGTAGATGGGGAGACCGAAGGCCAGAGAGATGGGGGAGTGGGAACATGACTCCCTCAAGGCCACAGTGTAGTGGCCAAGCCAGGACCAGGAACACATCTTCCAATACTCTCTTGCCATGACAGTTGAGTTCTTTGGGATAATGGGTATGACTCTACGGTACACGGCACGGCCCAGGCACAGGGGCTGCCCACAGATCCCAAAGGACATCAAAGAAACCGAGAGCAGGAAAACCTTACAAGTTGGCTGTTACCTTTGATGCGTAGTTACTGCACAATCTAATTATCCTGATGAGGTTCTTTGATATGTCCAAGTTGGTTTTATGTTTTCATATCATAAAAACCAACACCCCACACAAAGCAAATGAACAAACAAACAAACAAACAAAAAACAGCATCAGACCTATAAATAGAGAACAAACTGATGGTTTGCAGGAGGCAAGAGGGGGGAAGACGGGAGAGTGGGTGAGGGGGAGCGGGAGGCACCAGCTTCCAGTTAGGAATGAACAAGTCACCAGGACGAAAGGCACAGGGTAGGGGCTCTAGTCAATGGAACTGTAACAGACGGTAGCTGTTCTTGCGGGGAGCACGGCCTAACAGAGAAACTTGTTGAATCACCGTGTTGTACACCTGGAACCATTGTAGCATCATGGGCTAACTGTACTTTAATTAAGAAAAAAAAAATCCCACATCCCGCAGTGCGTGGGCCAATGGGCTGTGTCTAGAGAGAGAGAACTTTGGACGAGGGTCTTCGCCATGTGGAAGCAGGCTGCGGAACCTCACGGGCTCGCTCAGATGATCCTCACAACTCACAACCCAGGCAGCCTTGTTCCCATTTCACAGGAGAGAAAACAGAGGCTCAGAGAAGTGAACTGACTCATCTATCGTCATTCAGCTAGAGAGTAGGTAGGGCTGGACACACAGATCAAGGTCTGTCCCATTCCACAGTTAAGTTTCCCTCTCCTACTCCGTGATACTGGCTCCCCACAAAGGCATAAAGGGCTTAGTCATTAAGTGACTCAGTTTCCTCTTGTGTAAAAGCCTGCCTCCTGGTTTCTGTGTTAACTAAGGAGCCCCCCCCCACACACACACACCAGGTGCCAACCTGCCCAGGAGGGCCAAAGGAGGGTTCCCAGAGCACCAGGCTATGGGAGACTGTGAGAGCCTTTCCTCTGGAAGAGCAAGTTTCTCCCACTTAGGAGGAGAAGCCAGTTGGACTTCTGAGGTCGCTGAACCCCCCAGGGACAGCCTTGCTCTGAAAGCTGGAAGGCCAGCCTGGGGCACCAATGGGGCAGGGCCCGGCCCCCATGTGGCCCCAGTTTCCCCTTGCCCAGCCGGGCTGCTCTCCAGCTGGTTGTGCAATCTTGCTATGAATAGGTCTAGGTGTGGGGTTTGGTGCCAAAGAGACCAGACTTGTCTCCTTCGGGTGACAGCTCCCTCTGGAATTCTGGGAGGTGAGGGAGCACAGCTGCGAGGTCAGGTGGCTGACCCTGAGGCTGGGCGGTCCAAGCCGGTGGCGTGAGGGGTGGAGCCCGTGGCCAGACCGGATGGACAGGTTGGCAGCACAATCGCCAGCCTGCTGGCACAAGGATGGGAGCTCGACCGAGTGCCGGGAAACGCCTCCCCCCGCCAGCAGTGTGGCTGGGCTGCCCGATGCGGCCTCCGGGAGCCTCTCCCACTTGCCCCCCTCCCCCTCACCAGCCCCCGGCCCCCGTCCTTTAGGTAGGACTTAAAGAAGCCTGGAGGGGGAGAGGGAAAGATGGATTTCCAATGTAATTTTTAAAACATTAAAAATATGAGGATGTGAGAAAACAGAAGTTCTCCTGCATTGTTGGTGATGTGACTTGGTACCTTGGAGGGCAACTTGGGCAGTCTCTGTTAAAATTGCAAATATATGTGTATCCTTTGGCCCAGCAATTCCAAGTGTGGCCATCAGTCCTACAGAGATTCTTACGTGTGTCTGTAATGTGTATAAGATTATTCACTGCAGTGTTGCTGATAATAATGTGCATTTAGAAACAATGTTATCTAGTGGTGCCTGGGTGGCTCAGTGGGTTAAAGCCTCTGCCTCAGACTCGGGTCATGGTCCCAGGGTCCTGGGATAGAGTCCTGCATCGGGCTCTCTGCTCAGCGGGGGCCTGCTTCTCCCCCTCCCCTCTCTCTGCCTGCCTCTCTGCTACTTGTGATCTTTGTCAAATAAATAAATTAAAAAATCTTAAAAAAAAGTAAACAATGTTATCTATCAATAAGGGACCCCTGGTTCCATGAGCTAGATATAATAATGCAATAATACTACATAAGTATAAAAATGAGGAGGCTTTCTCTGTACTGGTGTTTTCTCTCTGTGTGAGAAACTTATTAACACAGTAAGGTACCTGACAGCGTGTATAATGTACTAGTGGCTCAGTCCATTAAGCATCTGCCTTCAGCTCAGGTCATAATCCTGGGGTCCTGGGATAGAGCCCCAAGTTGGGCTCTCTGCTCAGCAGGGAGTCTGCTTCTCCTTCTCCCCCCACCCATGCCTGCTCTCTAATAAATAAATATTTTTCAAAAAAAAATTTTAAAAGGGAGGAAAAAGAATTTGTGTTTTTATTGGTTGTAGGTGCATAAGAAATTCTGGAAGGATGAACACTAAGAGGCAGAGAACTAGACCGGGACAGGAGGAAAACATTTCCTGTGCATATCTATCTGCTTTCTGGCTTTTGAATTTTGTGCATGAATTCCCTTTCAAAGTATTTAAAAATATAGTGCAACAAAACGAAGATAATTTTGCCAAAAATGTTCATAACCCAGTTGCCAGATACAATGGACATTTGTCTTCTGGGGACAGATGCTGGCATGAAACTGTATTTATCTTTATAAAAGAAACGCACTCCCACTTTGGTAAAGTAAACTTGTACAGAAGGTGAAGAGTTGAAAGCCCGGTCCCCTGCCTGCACCCCTAGACTTAACTGAGTTTTTTGTGATTTCACTAGATCAGGGCTTTGGTCTCAGTTGTAAAGTCACAGGGATGCCGAGATCTGTCAGCCCTTGGGGCAGCCTCTAGGGCCCATCAGAGGCCTGGGACCCGGAGCAGCTTCTTCTGTCATCCCCGTGGGCAATACACGTCATCATTTTCTGTGGGCAGCATGTTGTGAAAATAGTTCCAGAAAAACCATGACTTCTCGTTTCCTCAACAGCTTCCTCCTAGGACCCACCTCCCACAGCGTGCCCTTTCTAAAGGCCACTCGAAACAGCTCCCTGCCCTGCTCTCTTCCCATTCCACTATCAGAGTCCAAGACGCTGTTCTGGAATTTTCTGGCAGCCCACTTTTCTTGCCTGACTTCTCACCGATCTTCTTTGAGCTCTTTAAGCCCCAAACAAGCCCAGTACTCGCGATCTCCCAGAAATGTTCCAATCTTGCTGCCGCCTCTGTCCCTGCGATTCATCACTTAAGCTAGAAAACCCGACCCACTTCTACCTTCTCCCTCAAACGTCCCCTTCCTCTGGGCTCCCACGACTTTACTTCCTCTGTCCCATCGTGCCCTGAGCAGCGTTGGCAGGATTCATCCACGCAAGAACTCACGCCAGCAGCCCTACATCTCACTTCGGCCCCTTTACGCCCCTCTGTCTGGGACAAAGACTGTGCCTGCACTCGGTAGGTGCTGCTGAGACGGATGAAGGTAGGTCTTGGAGGAGGTCCTCGATCAATCTAAGAAGGGCATTGACACTTTTCTTCCCTGAGTATAGTGTTTCTAGAAGGTCCTCAGAGAAGGCAGGCAAACGTGCAGTTTCGAGCCACTTACATGGCGGACACCAGGCAGAACCACGCACACAATCTTTTCTCAGGTCTTACGTATTGCTGATGGCTTTCCTCTTGGGACATTCAAATTAAGAAAATCCCAGGGAGGGTCTCCTCTTCCTCCAGTTCCAAAGGTGTCTAGTCCTCAGACCCAGCTCCATTGCTGCTTAGATGGAGATAAAAGCAGAGCGAGGGAGGGCCCCTTCCCAATGCTCCTTCCATCACCTCCATCCACACTTCCAACACGCTCCCCCTCCTGTTGCCTACTTCTCCCCATAGCCATCTCCCTAGTTTACCGTGTCCCAGGGCTCTGGCTGTGCCGGAAAGGGTGGAGACAGTGGCTGTGAATTCTGCCTTCTGTCCCTGCATTCTGGCTATGCAATGGGCGACTTGGTCGATGCATGTCACATTTGCTAGCTTAAAGGTTTGCCCTCATTCCTTGAAATGGATTTGCAAAATCGAATCCCTAAGGTGTTATGGAGATCAGTCCAAACTCTTCCACTTTTCAGCAAGAAGCTGAAGCAGGGAGTCCTCAAGTTAGCCCTTTATGCATCTAAGTGGAGCAGACACACCTGGAATACAAACTCCTGGGGGCAGGGCCCACAGCCTGGTTCTCCTGGTGCTCATCACAGAGTCTGGCCCACGGCCACACTTCACTTAGTTAATTGTTGATCATTAACTTTAATTAGTTTTTGGTTGAATTTCTACTTGGTTTGGGAGAACTCTCTGTTGAGACTCTGATGATAACTAGTGTTAGGTTTCCATCTTCAATCTTTTGGGAAACAAAGTAAAAGCTGAGAAGCCATCCCAAGTGAAATAACTTTCTCCCACTTGGCTTTGGCGTTAGAAGATGGTGAGATTCTGCCTTCATAGGTAATTAAAACCACGGAAAGGATACTTCAGAAAGCAGGACTCTCCACCAATATAAAATTTATCCTGAAGGGCAAACTTTATTATTTTTTTTCCCCAAAGGGCAAACTTTAAAGTATTTACTCACTTGATCTGAATGGCGTCCATCATGTTCCCTGGTACTCTGAACCCAATCCCAGGGAATTTCTCAAAGCGGAGTAATTTTTACATCTATTACAATGAAGACTACCACCCAAGCAATGAGGGGTAGTTTGACCTTAGCGTGGGGGTTCCTCCTCACTTTACTGAGAGGCCCTCGATGTTCACATGGCAACTGTTGCCAGCGGAGGCCTGAAATACTGAACCTGATTTTCAATATGCAAAAGGGCTCTCTGGTGACCAGTGTTCACTCTTAGCACTGACATGAGGGGAACTTACTGGAGCCTAAGCTTTGACAGGTCAAAATCTCTGACATTCAGTGAAGGCAGAGAGTCTAAATCTGGCTCCCTATCTAAAAGCCCCTCCTGGACAGCACGCCGCCATGCACACCCAAGTGACCATCTGCCACCATGAACAAGGCCATAGATCGGACCTGCTTTTATTCAACTGTCTGGCTGTAGAGCTCACAAGTTGTCTGGAGAGAAAGTCTGCTAGATCATTCCATTTAGAGGGCTCAGGGCAGAGCCTCTCAGCTTTATGCCTCTCCCAGCCTGTGAAGTCATTCCAGCGAAGACCCTGACAGAAATGCGGCCTTTCTCATAAGGAGTTCAAGAAAGGGGAAGGGAGAACAAAAGACTTCTTGGAGTGAGACAGAGTGTCACTGATGCTTTATTTACATGCGTCACCATCTCTTACAAACTAGATTACGGTTTTAAATGGAATACACAAGGCAATTATCTACAAACACCAAGAAAAGTTAAGTACTGTGTCTCTATTTCATTTGGAAAGGGGAAGGTTCCCAAATCAAACTGGTTTTGATTCTTGAGAAGAGAGGTGGTAGAGTTAATTCATGGCAACATATGGTTGGACAAAATCCTCAGTAAGAATGCAATATGATAAGTGTTTGCTTGGAGAGAAAAGGTGAGGTGCTTCAAACCAAAGTATCAACCGCTGTTCTCTCGGGTGTCTGAATATGGCCATGCACCATATTTAATTCTAGTCTGAGTGGGGTATGAGCAAGAAATTGGAACAGGTAAGACAATTTTACAGATACTGTATACAGATTTTTTTTCCATTCATGCAACTTTTTTTTCTTAAAAAAAGTTAAACATGTGAAGCCAAAATGCACAATGTATTTTTTTAATATTAACTAATTTTTCTGGTCCTCCTTCACATCTGTTTACATTTCCCGTGTACATAATGTGCTAGGACAAGTATACGAGAGAAGACTGATTGCCAGGCAATGAGATAATTTTAGAGAAATAAGTGACCAGACGCACAGGTTTTTAAAGCAGCCACACACAGAATTCTGGAGTGTGGCAGAGGCCTCAGAACCAACCATTCATCAAAGAAAAATACACACAAATAAAACCAGAGGAAAATATTTCATTCATTCAAACTGCATTAAATGTTACCCACCGACAATTCAGATCAAATAGAATAGACTCTTTTCAGTTACTTGGGCATGTGTGTCAAGATCTCGTGTGCAGACAGGATTTCACAAGGCCTGTGCTATCCCCTCATTGTGCCTGCTGCCCCCGGTCTTCAGGAGAGGCTGGCTTTTTCGTACCTCCTTGCCAGTGATTGCATTTCTACAAAAATCTGCTAAACTAAAAAATACAACAGTATGCCTAATCATACAATGTTCCCCAAATTCATCAAGAAAAAGAAAATTAGAGTTCAAGCTGTCAGGGTTTTGCTTCTGCTTTCAGAGAGAAAGGGTGGATTCGCACTTCCATTTAGCAGCCCACGGCATCAGCGCGCGACCCGGGACTGGCTGCCCGACTGCCGTACTCTTGGTCGTCTCCCCGAGATTCCAACGGTCCTTCTTCCGTAAGCGGGGTCCACTGGGTGTAGGCTGAGGCTGTCCCTACCGTCTTCAACAAGACTGGAAGCCACCTGAAAGGTCGCCCTGAGACTGGGCAGAGCTGTCCTGAGCTGTGAGTCACGAGGGCCTCCCACAGGGCGGTCAAATGCTACACACAGAACACCCAAACTCAACACCACACACACACACACACACACACACACAGCCCACCTTGTATCACACATGTGTGCACAATCGTTAAAAGGAAAGACAAACTTCAGAAATTTTTTTTAAAAAAAATCTGTGTTTCAGCAATCATCCCATTGCGAGGGGATGCAATGAGGGAGCCGGGGCTCAGCTTCATTCACAGTTAACGGGGCGCTGAACCTGGCAGGCCGCTCTCACAGCAGGAGAGGGAAGGCTTATAAAGCTCTTTTCTAACTTTGGTACAAGTTATCTGGTGCTGGAGCCTGAAGAGAGAACAACAGAACCCCAGAGTGCATGTCATGTTTTCAACATTAGTTACTCTTCTTTTTAATTTCCCGTCAAAAAGTGGAAGGCTCCCTAGAGCAGCTTATTTAGAGGCTGGAGATAACCTGGAATAGTTCTCTGCAGGATGCGAACATCACAGCCGCCAGGTCCCCGGAGGCCTAGTATTCCACCGGGACGCTCCAGATCAGAAAACTTACGGTGAGGGACGCGTGACACTCAGAACTCCACGTGGTGGCCGACGGCTGGCCATTGCTGAAAGCAGAGTCTCCGTGTAAGAGACGGAGGTCTGAGGCGGCCGCCCTCCGCCCTGTGTGACCACCTCCTGCTGGCTCCAGGGGAACCTGGCCTGGGGGGGTGGGGGGGAGGCCAGCTGGCAGTGGCCGAGGCTGAGAGGGGCGCTGCCGTGATCCTGGACAGGCCTGACTGTTCCAAGTCCCTCTCCAAACTGATGCTGGCACTCGGCTTTGTCCTGATCTCAGCTCTCCACAATGCTCTACCCGTAGATACTATCTGCATTGTTAAAAAACAAAAAACCCAACAAATGCAAAGCACCCCTCCCCCTCCATTTTCCTGATGTGCTCTGCGGCTGCCCTGCTCCCAGACCTCCTCTGTCCCTCCCTCAGCTGTTTCGGATTAAATTATAATCTGGCTCTAGGACATTTTGTAAGACATTCTGCCTGAAATCTAACAAACGCGGAGAAAAAGAGAATAATAAATGAGATGCCACATGTCTGAAAGGAAGTCAACATGGATTGAAACCTATTTGGGAGTTTTTTTTTTTTTTTTTTTTTTTTTACTCCCAAAGTAGCTCCCGGGGTCTATAAAACAGAAAAGGCAGACTAGCTGTTTTGTTAGTTTGCTGTTTCTTTCTGTTCAGGAGAGACGTTCTCTGGGCCCTCTCACGATGTAAGCACTGGGGATTCTCCTCGCTGCCCTCCCTCCCCATCTCCCTCCCCAGTGGCTGTAGTTGTGTCCCTGTGGCATCCCCCCATTCCCCCCCCACCCCCGCCCCGGTCAGGGCAGCATCAGCTTCGAACCCAGAGAGGTAGTCTTCTCTCAACGACACGGGACAGTTCCTGTGTACAGCGGACCACCGAGGAATCAAGGAAGTGGCTAGTGTCATTATAAAGGGATACGGTAAGCTGAAGTCTGTCTCACGGACAAGCGGACCACATGAAGAGAATACACACCTTTAAAAATTATACATACTTTTAAAATGAAGATTAAAAACGTGTAGCAGTTTAGAAAAGGCGATATGCTACAGGCCTACTATAACCACAACCGCACGACAATTTACAGATTCAGTAGAAGGCAGGGTGAAATCAACAGGGCCATCACTCAAACATGAGAACCCAAGCGAGGCGGGGGAGACGTGGGACAATACCAAATGGAACTTCCATTATGCTGGGAGCTGTTCTCACCACCAGTATCACCCCCAGAGGAATTAGGAAGCAAAGGTGCACAAGGGGGCCCCTGGCGGCAGGTGGCGGGTGCAGGGGTCGGGTGGCATGTCTACGGTGGGAGGGAGTCAGTGCCCACTGCACGGCGCGAGCATCAGCGAAACTCATGCAGGGAAGTCTGTGCTGAACTACTAGCCTGTGTTCCTAACGTCCATGCAGAATGTTCCATTTTTGTACTGTACAGGATAAAATTTATTTATACATTTATATACCTAATGCTTTTTATGCAAAGAAAAGAGTCTTCATCTATCACTCTGGAGAAGTGTGCATACGCTGCGCTCGTCAGAGCTTCGTCACACCAGCTTTTCATGTGTACCCAAGGTGTTCCCAACCATTCTATCGAAGAGGGTAATGATATAATCACACTTTCCTGGCTCAACAGAAAGCACCTATACAGCACCATTAACTTTTTGAAAACCAAACAAAATGAAATCCATAGAAGCAGAAAGATGAGGGGGGAAAAGTCATAACTGCCCTATCTTGTACTTCCATCATGTCATTTGTACAATTACAATCTAAGCTTTTATATATATATATATATATATTAGATTGTGTGTGTGTGTATAACAATCAGTTTGTACGCTATTGCCTCTCACTCATACACGTCTAGAGATCCGATTATACACAGCAAGGCTGAAAATAATCAAGGGTATTTTAGGAAAATAGTGACTCTGCTTTGTACTTTTCACACACTTCCCACTGTAGGCTTAATGCTCACCTGCAAGTTCATTTCTTCTGCAAAGCAAAACAGGACTTTTTTTCCCCCCTTTCTCCTTAAAACTAAATCCCTTAGTGGCATTTGGCAATGAGTGGGCAGCTGAGCTTGTTTCTTGAAAAGACCCTAATTTCTAACCAGCATACCATTGTTGTTCACTGCATTAGCTGAGGATAATGCCAGGAGACCAGAAGCCCGACTGCTCTGGAACTGCAGACCAGGGGCTGGGCCCCCCCCCCCCCGTCCCGACTCAGAACGAAAACACAGCGGGTCGCACGCGGCACTCCATTCGTCGGGCCTATGCAGGGCTCAGTCCTGGACTGGTGCGCACGGCGAACAGTTGTGCCATTGTCCAGTTTTTAGAAAAGGATAGTTTTCTACCGAACAAAAGAAAGAAAATCCCCCTCTGGTTTATGTAATTTGTTAGTTTATGGAGTTCCAAGAGCTCAAATGCTTGTGATGCCCAAAGCTAGACTAGTAACTGGTACAACACTTTCCTTCTGTTTTTAAATTTGCCAGGGGAAGGATGATTAACATTTTAACATAAAAAATGCTGCAAGTTAATGCATGTGGAAAAACTCAGAAAGTCAAAGGAAAACAAACACTAAAACGACACTTAAAACATCCCATAAACCATCGTGATAGGACTACACCACAGAGTCGCCAACAGGAGCTCACGGTGTGCTCTGAACGAGGGTGGGTGGTGCTGACAGGGTGCCGTCCTTCGCTGGCAGGTGGCTCATGACCCTGTACAAGGAAGATTTTGCATACTTTATATAGAGAGTTCTGTTCCAAGGGTAAGTGCTTCACCCGGGGTAAGGGGCCATTAACAGTCTCTGCTGGGTTAGGAAAATGGTGCAGGATTCACAAAGGTGTTAAGCTGTAAACGGTATCACTGTCCACTTGCTGAGAGCAGATTTGGCAAAGGGTTTCTCGGTAGGTCTTGTGTCAGTTTGAGGGTCTGCAGAGGAGAAAAGAAAAACCAGAGATGATTAAGGACATTCAAACAGCAATCGTAGGCCCCTCTGGCTCACGCTTCACCAGCCTCCTGTCTCCTCACCTCACCTCCAAACTAAGGGTACTCACACTAAAGCTGTTTTGCTACACTAGCTTCAGAGGTCTGAAAACCTAAGGAAAAAGCATGGAGACTACTTACCTTATTTTTCTGCTTGATTATATGATGCTCCCAAGTTGAAAAAGCCTAGAGGAAATGAGGTCATTCATTTTGGGAGGTTAACAAAGAAAGGCAAGTTAGGGGTGTTTTAGTGGGCCCTCTCTTTTTTTTAATCTCTAAGACTTATTTATGTATTTATTTGAGAGAGCCCACACAAGTGTGTGACTGGGGAGAGGGAGAAGAAAAGCAGCAGACTTCATGCTGAGTGCAGAGCCCAATGCGGGCCTTGATCTCAGGACCCTGAGATCATGACCTGAGCCAAAACCAAAAGTCAGATGCTTAATGGACTGAGTCATCCAGAAGCCCCGTTAGTCTGTCCTTTTAAGTTAGGTGTCCAGGGTGCAGATGGGATTTTGCTCTAGGAGTTTCAAGCAACAACCAGAAAAGTTGGTCACCCTAAGCAGACCAGCTATGCTTTTCTGGTTATCTACCACTGGCTACATGGACTAAACTTGTTTACCATGAGTACCGGGGAGCTGAAATGGCCACTTTCCACAAAGGCTTACTCAGTCTGCACCACTGGTTGGAGATCACTTTGACTCTCCTTGCTTATTAAAGGAATAAGCAATCTCTAAGTGGACTGTGTAGGAATTTTTTTTTTATATTAAAAGTCTGCAAAGAAAAAAAAATTATGTAACACACACATTTAGCCAAAAACCCCTCCCACACAAAACATCCCTTTAACAGTTAACAATTTATTATTATTTTTGCCATCAACAGTCTTCAATGGGAGGCATAAGAGGTCCTCTCAGACCCTGTGAATTTACATGTCTGAGTAGACTTCATGAGACCTCTGAACCCAGACAAGTTAAAGGACTAAAAAAAGTATACTCACAGAGATGTAGCTAAAGGAATCAACACAATAGACCTCAAGACATAAGACCTTTGTTTATGGAGACAGTGTCAGCTGTCAAGGTAGGGATAAAAATGGCTTTAGGCCAAGAAATAGACAAGGAGGAGGGAAACAAGCTGAACTCACCACCTTCTCATCAGAAAAGGTAAGCAAGTCATGAAGCGTTCACCAGTAAGCTCACATACACATTATACACATCTGCTTCCCACTTTTTAGACCAGATATTGTCAGAGGTTCATTTGGGATTTTCACAAACTTACTCAGGACTTCAGTCTCTTCTGTGGCTGGGCTGGCTGGCAAGCTCACCTTTCACTACCAATATTCAGAAAGATAGCCGGGCTTAGTATTGGTAATGTTACATACCCATGGTCACAATTACCCTCGCTACTGCTCCAAACTGAAGCTCTTAGGGGGTTTTATCAGAGGCAGCAACAAGAAAGAAGGAAAAAAAGGCCCTCTTTCCCCCACCCATTCCCAGTATTTATTTTCCCTGGCTGACGGATTTTTTTTGCTTTGTAAAGGTATTAGACAATATTATCCTAGACTTGTTGATTTCAGAGCAAGAAAAAGCTAAAACAGGGACATCGGGGTGGCTCAGTTGGTTAAGCGTCTCATGATCTCGGGGTCCTGGGACAGAGTCCCACATCGGGCTCCTTGCTCAGTGGGGAGCCTGCTGGTCCCTCTGCCTGCTGTTCCCCCTGCTTGTGTACATGCTCGCTCGCTGACAAATAGAAAAAATCTTAAAACAAAACAACACCCCCCCCCAAATCTAAGAAAGAAAGAAAAGAAAAAGCTAGAACAGGTACCTAGTTGGCTCAGTCAGCAGAGCATGTGACCCTTGATCTTGGGGCTGTGAGTTCAAGCCCCACGTTGGGCCTAGAGATTACTTAAAAAAAAAAAAAAAGCAGTTAAAATAGAAACCAGATCAAAGCATCCATAACGAATTAGCCTCCTAAAGCCAGCCAGTGCTATTCTAGCTGGAACCCCTGAGGACTGAATGGATAAGGGTACAGACATGGTCCTTTGGAAGGGTATTCAGTTTTTCCCTTCACAATAACACTTAATAAACCACAATCTAACATCACTATGCAATTAGTCATCAGGGACTGTGGTCCCCAGGTGCTAAGAGAGAAGCTGTAAAGCATTACCTAATTCAGACCCCATCCTGGTTCCCTCTGGTATTAATTATTCAGCCATGGAAACCAGTGCATACTGGGAAGGTGACACACTTCATTCCCCAAGTACAGAGGCGGAGCACGCAGCCTGTTGTAATGCTGGACCTGGGTCCACACAGGGGGAAAGAAGGCATGGGGCACCTATAACCCCCAACATGGCATCATTCTAAGCAGAACAGGGCATGGGCTCTGAAAACCAGGGGCAGGAGGCCCACACTGGGCAGTCACAGAGCAAAAACCAACAACAATCCTTAGGCCAAACACATTCCCTCATCAAAAGGCCCAGAATCTTCAGGGAACATCATCATTAAAAAGGACAGGCACTGATCAGGACTGCTTCCATTTCTGCAGAATGGGCTTAGGGCCCCCTGTATCTGTGGCATTCCCCGGGGGTCTCCCAGGCCATGCCTCTCAGCCTGCAAGGGAAACCTCGTGTTCTTAAGAGGGGAGCTAGGAAAGGAGAGGCAATAAGGAAATCCAACTCCACAGGACAGAAAGGTGACAGAAAGCAAACAGATCATAAAATATTGTGAAAATCTAAAGAAATCAGATAAATGTTGAAGAGAAATACAAGCATTCTTCTAAAAGATACACCAGAATCACCATTCACTAGGAAGACCTTATGATTAAAAATAGTCCCAAAGAACACAACTCCTTATCTGCTGTAGATTTTTAGCCACTTTGGTGACTCATCATTTGCACATGTGTATCTGACTCCACCAATGACAGAGAATAGAAGGACCACTTTTAAAAGATGACACCAGCTACTGAGCTGGGAATTTAATGATACTTAGGTTGGGTACAGGTGTGGTGGGTTTCAATGAAGCTCCCGCATTTCTTTTTCTTTTTTTAATTTATTTGACAGAGAGAGGGATCACAAGTAGGCAGAGAGGCAGGCAGAGAGAGACAGGGAGGCAGGCTCCACGCTGAGCAGAGAGCCCAACGCGGGACTCGATCCCAGGACCCTGAGATCATGACCCGAGCCGAAGGCAGAGGTTCAACCCACTGAAAGCTCCCGCATTTTTAACACTGTTTAAAGTAAGATGAAATTGTTTAAGTATGCTGATGCTGATTCTAAGTTTAAAAATACATCATATTAAGCAAAACTTCTGGAAGGAAAAGGAAGCATATAGCTGAAGGGAATTATAGCTATCACTTTGCAGTCACTAGACAATAGGCCAACGAATAATAAATATAAAAATGTCCTTAAAAAAAACAAAAACCAGAAAATGTTGTTCTGTCCCATCTGTGACTTTCATTGATGGGGAGAAGATCTCTCTTCTCCATCCATGCCCAATAAATATGTTTGAAATCAGACTGTTGATGCAAGGAAAATGAAATGGGGATGCCAAATGATGAGACCCATTCTAAAAATATCTATGGATGCTGTCATCTGGTCCCTGGTGAGAGTAAGTCCCTCTATAATCTTGGCATCTGTAGGGAAGACAAGTTTCTGCCTAATTATCACCACTAAATCACATGACATGCTAAGAAAGGGCAATGCCTCCAAAAACTCTACACAAAACATAACAACCCCAATCAACTTAAATCTGGGAATAAAACATTAAAGTACCTACGGCTGTCCTCCTACAACTTAACTCCACTGTGACAAATACGGATTTCTCAGCAGTGTTTTTATCTTTTTGGCACAGAGGAAAGGAACAGGACCCTGACGCCAAATATGACACAGAAGGAAAACAAGCCAGTAGCATGAAACCCTCACATCCACAAATCCATGAAGGTAGCCACTGCTCTCCTAAGCTAAAACGAAAGATGTCTGGAGGAGGTCTGCCTGAAACACAAAATTAAAGTGAAGCACCGCTTTCCCTACTCTTTAAACATAAAGATAATTTAGGCCAAACCTGCCAACCCCAGGACAAGCTGGGGACTAAATACAGAACATTTAGGACAGAAAAGGAAATGAATCAATGTTCACTCCATCTGACAGGGAAGACTCATGTGGAGTTCAGAGAACAGGTGTGGGCTTCAGACTAGGAAGTCTCCACCCCTGAGGAGAGAGCAAAGAAATGCCTGCCTGCCACCATCTCTGCTTTGCCCCCGGGGGGATCTCTGGGACACCCCATCCATCATGAGCCACAATCATCTGCCACCATCCACCCAGGCTTCTGGAGCTGGTGTCACCCCCGGAAAAACGGCGTTTCTGTGGGTCTTGGGTTGGGCAATCACGTCTAATTCCGGAGTACCAACACAGCAGCAGTTCCCTTGGCGTCCATCTTCACGGCCAAAACACGAAGCAGCTGAAGAAAACACCTGACGGGTGCAACACTTCGTTTAATTTGGTAATTTTTCAGCATCTCCCAGGTTGGAATGGGAGACAAAGACTTATGGAAGCAGCGGAGGGCCAGCCTGGTGGTCACTGTGACAGCAGGAGCCTGTCAGATGACAATCCGGCCCTCTGCCTGCAGTGCTGGCCTAACAGTGCCATCCTCCAGGACTACCAGAGACGGCGAACGAGGTGGTGCAGCTCTGTAAAAACACATTCTGAAGAATGCTGTCAACCTGCCACTTTAGCAACTGAATAGTTAACAAGGGAAGCAGAATAGGTAGGGAGGTTTCCGCCAGGCGGGAAGCCAAATGTGTATTCAGTTTGAGGAGCCTCAGTAAAGGAAAGTCAGGTTTCTAGGAAATGCAGCCCATAGGCACAGATGCCTTTTTTTTTTTTTTTTTAAAGCTTTATTTGAGAGAGAGAGAGAACGCAGGCACATGCGTGCTTGTGGGAGTTGGGCGGGGGCAGAGGGAGGAGGAGAGGAACCTCAAACGGACTCCCTGTGAGCGCGGAGCCCAGCAAGGGGCTCAATCTCACAACCCTGAGATCATGACCTGAGCCCAAATCAACAGTCAGATGCTCAACCAACGGAGTCACCCAGGTGTCCCTCCATTAATACAACTTTAAAAAAATTAATTAAAAAATTGAAAACAGTAAGTATTTAATATTTACCTTCTCTCATCTTTCCCGTGTATCCTACCATACACAGCCTTTATTTCAAGGACCAAAATCGACAGTCTTGCTACTCTCAGACTGCTATCACCGCTTTGGTGACTCACCACTTAACAAAAACAAGAGGGAACCGTAGTACAGGAAGAAATGCGTAGAGCCATAAACCGTGACCTGAATGTCACATGTTTTATGTTTGCCGGGTGACTCCTCACTGCATTGACTGGCTGGGGCGGGGTGACTGGGAGTGTGCAGCCACCGCCTCGGGCTGGGGAACAACTGCATCCCTGGGACGCGGAGCTGCAAGTACGGGTCCGGTGTGTCAGCCCATCGAAGGGTTCCACAACCAGCTACAGAAGAGAGGGGGCCCCAAAGCCGTCTCTGCCTGCTTTAGATATACACGGTTATGAAGACCATCTTATTTTTCCAAAAGTGATTCTGAAATTGAAAACACAAAACCAGCCGTTTTAGTTCCACCAATAGACCAAACCACTCATCCCTCTGTAAGGTAGGACCAGGACATGCAGGTGACACAGGTGGTGGCCAAGAAGCAACCCTTAGACCAGTGCAAGAGAAGAAGGAAACCAAGAAGGGAACTGAAAGGAGGGTCTCAGGGGTGGCTCCAAGATCGGCAGACAGACAAAGGAGTGAGGTAAATCCAAACCTGGTATGGCTGTGGGAAGCCCTCGTGTCCCTGCTCAGCCTGGAGCTTGCTTCCATGGGTACCCCGGCCGGCAGGCGACCTAAAGTGAATGGGGCTGGACAGGGAGTGCTTTGGCTTGAAACATTCAGGCAGCAGGCATAAGGGACACCTCTACCACATCTGTACCCATGTGGGGCTGTATTGCTTTCTGATCATTTCTCAACATACAAATGACCAGTGGACGTTCCAATTAATTATAGTGGCAAAGTATGCAGGGAGACCCACTGAAAATTAAAAATTTCAACCTCAGAATCTATGGCCTTCTCTTTTTGGCCATTACATTTCTTTAAGGAGTCAAACACTCCACACAGACATGAATACTTTAAAAAAAAGAAAGAAAAATCTTATGATCCAGACTTCTTTCATCAGAGAGAAAGAGAGAGAGGAAGGAGGGGGAGGGGAGGAGGGAGAGAGAAGACATCCTGATATGCAAACCTTCAATCAAGCCAAGACTGGCAATTAACGTTTTATCCTCTGGAAACACTGGAATTACCTTCGGAGGCTTCCGTAACTAAGTAATTCTCATCGTTTAATAAATGAATATCATATATTTTACCCAAAAAGAGGTCATTAAAAAAAAAACAGGAAATCTAGAATTACAGAGTACAGCCCACATCTATTACTGGGGAAGAGAAGCAAAGCACAAGACCCGCACCCAAGCACGCAGCAGTTCCTCGGGGAGAGGGGCGTGTTCCCATTCTAAGCCTGGTCCTGCTTCTTTGGGAGGAAAGCTCCCGGAGAACAGCCCATTTTCTCTGGGTTTTCACTGAACTTACAGTTGGAAGAGATCTTAAGGGCAGAGTGACCACATTTTCTGAATCCCAAACTGTGTCACACTAGCCAGTAAGGGGGTCAACCTCCAGCCCTGGGGGTTGGGGTGTCCACGGCCAGACCACGGCCAGCATCAAGCTATTTATTGTGTGGCAACTTCTGGCTCTCAAGAGAGCCCTAGGAGGGCCGGAACAGCTCTTTATTTCTTTGCGGCTTGGGACAGGCTGGCAGTGGGAGCGGGAGGATCGGATTTCCAGGCTCCCTACCAGCAGGGATGGGCTATACCGAAAGGGAGCAGAGAAGGGGCGTGGGGAGGCTGCTCCCTCTTCTGTTCCCTCCGCAGAGTGCTACCTACCGGCCAACTGGATGCTGACAAGACACCCCCAGGAAACCCGAAGCCAGGCGTCTGGGACTTTTCAGGCAATCCTCTGAAGATGCTAAGGGAACACTCTGGGTACCACACACAAACCTCATTCCATCTAGGTCGGAAGTTCCCTGTGAGTGAAACAGTTTCTCGCAGGGGTACCTCCAAATTGGTAGCCAGGACTTCTAGGGGGCGTCCAAAGCTTCACAAACAGGCAACCACCATACCTTTTTAATAAAAAGAAGCCAAACGCATTCTAGTTTAGGAAAGTACTTGCTCTTTCTGCCAACAGTGTTGCGTATGGCCTGGCTGCCTCCCTTATTGGTATCAACTCTGCAGCCACTGTCAGTAACAATAAACATTTAGTAACTTTTTAAAAAGCTGCCAAAGGACCGTAGGCCATACAAGAGCTCTGTGGGGTAGACGTCCATTTTAACCCCATTTCATAGATAAGTGAACTGAGACTGAGGGAGATGAGTGACTTCACTCTGACACATGGCCACGCAGATGGCAGCCTTCTGCTACAAATCCCACAGCTCCTCTGCCGTACCACACAGGTGATACTTGGAGTGAGTTGTAGGGGAGGTTTTTTAAATCCATGGTTCCCACCACAGCACAACCCCAGGGACAGTGAGCTAAACTGGGTGGCTGGCTCATGTCTTTAGGGGTTTCCTTAGAACATGGGTCCTATGGCTTCTTGAAGAAAAAGGATTTGGCTCAAGATATCAAATAAATTTAGGAAACACTGCAATCTTATCCCAGAAGGTTCATAACATACATGAACTTTCAAGGCTCTTCGTAGCCCATCTGGCAATAACTCTAATTCACTTAAACATCATATTCCTTAAACTTATTTGACCACAGAATGCATTTTCTACTTAGTATCCATGAATGTCTTGAGGGTCCAGTATTCTGTGGAACACTTTGAGAAACACTGATTTATGGGACCTCTAACTATCAGAAGTGTCACACTAATTTTCAAAACAAAACTTTAATTCATTTTAGGTTTTGGAACTTTAAACTTCAAAACAGTTTGGAAGATGGGGGAAAGCAATGTTCTTACAGCAAAAGAACACATTCACAAAACCAACGTGAAGTAGATGATGTCTCTTACAAGATGGGGAATCTCCATCGTGGAATGAAAAATCCAGCGTTAAAACTTGAATCTCCAAGTCGGGAAGAGAAAGTCTGCAAACATCCCTCTACCTGCCCCAGGAACAAGGCAGAACCCTGGCCCTTCTCTCCAGCAACAGCACAGAGGCAGGTCGCGACAAGCCCTTTCTCCAGTCTCTATGAAGAAAGGGAAGCCATGAGAAGCACAGGTGGCACCTGGGGGGAGACCGTACTTAAGAAAACGTTACTTGGGAGATGTTGAAGAGTGAGCATTAGGAACCCTGGGAAAAGAAGCATCTAATGGGAGCTTAGAATTTACAAGGATTTCCAGGAGTAATTCAGGTGATTTTCACCCCATTTATTCATGCTCCACGTCAGCTCTGTGGCCAAAGAAACCTTCCAGAAAGCCATCTATAAATGCAACTGCTTAAAGTGACAGTCACTCAAGGCTCTGTCCCTGTGCCCCAGAGAGCAGCATCGATACCAGTGCTTTCTAGGGAAAAGAATGTATGTACGGAGTGTAACCAGCCTCTGCATAGAAAATGCCTTTTCACAGCTGTGTAAATTTTCCTTTACTGTTGTCAACACTAAAAAGATCCAGACAGCCATTCTCTCAATGAATGACAGTTCAGACTTCAGGCTTTCTTTGAGGTAAGAATAAAGATCCTGCAGATGCACCATTCTCAAGATGAACATATTTATCGATATGAACATAATTATCGAGATGAACCACAAACTAGACTAGAGCCCAAGTAAGTGCAAGTAACAGAGTGTGTTCTCCATGCAATACGCACGGATTCGTGTTCATCATACGTTAACTCTAACAGAGAAGTAGCTACCTTAAGGGGAAAAAAATATGACACAAATAGCCTACATTGCTTATTCAGTTAGAATTAATCCTATTCCCCAACACGAATACCTAACAGAATCACAGCATTCAGATATCCGTTGAAAAGGAATCAGAAATGTGCTCCTTTTGGAGAGCAGCCTCACCAAAACCTAAACGGGCTCCAACACCAGGGCCTGCCGTTTCCACATCTGTATCCCACGGTTTCTGTAGAGTTCTGTATCACCACGTACCTCTTACCAGGGCCACTTCACAGACAGAATGTTAGGTTTCGGGTTTACAATTACATCTACTGTGCACTTCTGAAACTATGATTCTACCCTCATCTGGCAGATGACGAACCTATTATTGCGAGAGAGTCACTGGTGATGTGGCAGAGGCAGGGAGAGAACTACTCTGCTCTCCAGCTGGGCCTTTTCTGGTTGATGTTTTCCAATCTTTATTGCAAAGTAGTTTAAAACTAAGTATGGGGCTGCTCCCTAGTAGGGTCTCCAAATGCCAAAAGATGAAGATGAATGAAAGAGCTTGAGAACTTAGGCGTCTTTTGACCTCAAAATGACAGCGAGGCTGAGGCTGCCTACACTCTAAGGAGACACACATCAGACCCAGAAGCTCAGCCTTCCAACCACCACACCGGCTCACAGACATCTCTGCTGCCAATCTGAAAGGACGTGCACCAAGCTTTATGAGAGAAGACAGTGCCCTTCACACCCCAGTAGCTGTCTCTCATAAAAAGGGATGGTTATTTTTTTTCTTTTCCAGATAGACCCATAGGTCAAAGGATTTTACACATGGTCTAAGATGAATGACGTGTGTGAAACACCCAGGCCTCCAGAGAAGCACCTCTCCACAGCTCTCTAGCAAGATGGTCTGTCAACTGGACAGAGCTGCTCCATTAACTCCACAACTACGGGGCTCTAATTTAGGGTCACATGACCTTCCTGTTAAGAAGGGAGGGAGTCCAGAGAATACCATGACTACTAGTTTAAAAAAAAAAAGGAAGGAAGGAAGGAAAAAAGCTTTACCATAAAAGTCATTATAGAACAAGTCTTGGGAAGCTGGGGTGCTTAATTTGGGAGAAGGGAGGTCTGAGGTGGTGACCTCGGGCCTGTTTTGTGAATTCAGGAGAGTCACAGGTTTAAAACTAAAGAATATATTTCAGGACATCTATGTTCCTGGCTGCTTAGACAAGCAATTCATTCCAAAGCAATATGGAAATCCTAAACTCAGAAACCAGACTCTCTAAAAGCCCCCGTTGTCTTTAGGATCTTTCCTCTCTTGCTCTGATCACACTGAGCTGATTTACGTTTGAGAAATTTTGAAATCTGGTGATTTTCCATTCTTAAATGAGAAAATATCTTCTCAAATCAATCTCCCCAAAATGTTCTGAGAAAAAGATGACTAAATGACCCTATGGTTAGGACAAAATAACAAAACACATTATCCCCAAAGCAGTTCTTTATCATCTAAATAATAATTCATAAAATATGCTTTTAAAATATATTCACATTTCCCTCAAAATATATTTTTTAAAGATTTTATTTATTTATTTGATAGAGAGAGAGCAATCACAAGTAAGCAGAGAGGCAGGCAGGGGGGGGGGAAGCGGGGGGGGGGAGAGAAGCAGGCTTCCCGCCAAGCAGAGAGCCCCGATGGGGGAGGGTTCAATCCCAGGACCCTGAGATCAAGGCAGAGGCTTAACCTACTGAGCCACCTCCCTCAAAATATTTTTATACAAACTTGTAGAATAATACATACACAAGAAAGGTCTGCTATTCAACTACACTTGAAAAAGTAAGCAAGAACTGACAGTACGTTTTCTTCTGAACTACCTCTTCTCTATGAATTAGAAAGTGGCCTCCTCACAACTACACCAAAAGTAAAAACTTGTGTCATTAGAAGCCACAATCACATTCCACTTCTTAAAGGAAGGCAAACTATTTATTCTTCTAAAAGCCAAATATCTACCTTTCTCCAGGCCAGTCTTCACCAGTCTGCGTGCTGGTACGGGACTGAACTGGCGGGCAAACAAGCCTGTCACCCTATTTAGCTTCCATTACAGTCTTTTTACCATCTCAAGGGCTATTAAATGACTGAAAACAGATGTCTGGGTTCCATTAGGGGCCTGCTGATGCCTGGGAAAGCTGAGAAGCTTTAACATCACAACACTCTTGACACTCCCCTTTCTACAACTACCCAGTGAGCTCCACTGAGCTCACCACAGGAGACCCTTGTAATTCCTTCCCCGGGGCAGAGGGTTAAACAAGGCTCAGGTTTTAATGGCTTTGAATCCCATTTCCTCTTTATATCATTTAAAGAAGGGTGTAAGTGGATTGCCGAGATGTTTTTAATAGAGGATCTGGGGCACAGAACAGAGCGCTTGAACACGGGTAGGGTCTGGGGGTACAAACCTGTCAGCAGAATACCCCAGTGCTCATCTCACTTCTTAAGGAGAGTTTTAAGGCAAGCCTGTGCATTATCTGCTACACTGGCTCCAGTTCAGAGCACTTTCTATTTTTTCCTACCTAGAGAAAATTCAAGAAAACTATCACAGTTCAAGCCATTCAAGAAATACGGATTCTGGGTCCAGCTGTGTGACCTTTGGCAAACTACTTAACCTCTCTGGGCTCTCTGCTTACTCATCTGTCAGTCAGTATGTTTACCTAATTACACTATACATATTTCAGCCCACTGCAGTTTTACCAAGCACTTTCACATACTTCAGTGCATCTGATTCCTAAAATAACCCTGTATAGTAACAAGTGGGCGATTATTCTCTTTTCATAAAACTGGAAACTGAGGTTCAGAGGCTAAGTGACACATTCCTAACAGCAGCCAGAAAGTAGCAGAAGTGGAACTGAACCCTTGATTTCTGATTCCAATAAAATGTCTTTCTTATCACATCACATTGTGTGATCTTTCTGGTTCCAACATTATTAAAATGCCACAATTTAGAAAATCTCTGCTCCCATTCACAACCCATGTCACTGTTTGGAACCTGACCTCACCCACTTATGCTTCAGGGACAAGAAGCACAGGAGCAAGTGCCCTCTTCCTCTCTCACATAAAAACTGTCTCCAATTTAATTCTTTTGCTCTTTTAAACGTGTAAATGTTAAGCACTAACTAATAAAGATGATTAGTACCATGGTGAAGAATCTAACAGATCTTGCTTTTGGTGGAAATACTCATGCATGAAGGAGTCCAGAATATACATTCTACAGTTAAATTAGAAGTACCTGCAAATTGTTACTTTACCAGAAAAAAGAGGAAGAAACCATAACATAGATGATCGACAATGGCAGTGTTGGACTTGGGAGGCTAAGAACGTCCTCTGGGACAATGGGTCCTCTGGCTGGGTCCTTAACTTTGACGTTCATGTGATCTAAGGTCCCCCTTCTCCCCTTCCATTCTATCCTCATCCATCCATCAAGCAGGGAGACCTGTGTCATGGGGAAGACAGAAGGACTGGATACAAAGGAGAATGAAATCTCTAAATGTGTGCATGTTCTCTTTACTGGCAGTAAAATTCCTGAGCTGTCAGCAAATTGTGGGGAGGGGCACCTGATGGCCCTGTCTGACTTGGGAGATGAAACGGTCGGGAGCCACGTTACTGTGTACCAGTGTTCCATGGTTCTCAACTTCTCAGGGTGGAGTAAAGTTCAAAGTAAATAAAAGTCAGCCTCCCCCGCCCCCCCCGTCACCCCCACTTTGTTATCAAATGTCATAGCACTGGGCACTGACCTGCTTTGCCCACTTCCCCTTTCCTCAGTGATTCTTCAGCCTGGCACCCAGCTCTGAGATGAGGCCTGCTTAGCACCAGTGAAGTTCCCCACGTTCAAACCAACAACATTCTGTGTGGACATGAGGGAATCAAAATTAAAATCCAACCCATCAGCATCCATGAGTTCGCTACGGATAATGGACTCCATGTCACATTCCAAGCTCCCATTGAACATGTCCAGGTCCAAGTCACTGGGGAACTTCTCATGGCCCATGACGGGAAGGTTTGCACTCGCAGAGTACAAGGAGGAGCCTGAGAGAGAGTCCGAGAGGGTTTGCATAGACTGGCTGACAGGAGACTGTTGCTGGTGTTTAACTGACCCAAGGCTGCTGGAGTCGCTCAAGCCCATGTTGCTGACAGAATTCGACAAGGCACGGCTGCCACCGAGAGCGCCCTGGGTTTGGTGCTGGTGGTGGAGCAAGTTCTGATTGACTAAACTCCCCTGGTTAGGCTGGGCGGCAAAGGACATCATTGGGTCATTTCGAAGCATCACGTTCCGGCGGGAGTTCTGGGCAGACACAGCGGTGCTGGCCTGAGACATCAAGGGGTCCGACTGGGTCATCATGACATCGCTGTGGCTGAGGGAGTCTGAAGTGAGCAGGTCCTGGAGTGTCTGGTTGCCGTAGTGTGACATGGACGAGAAAGTAGCTGGCTTGTTCTCTTGGATGGTCTGCATGGGAGACTGGCGCAGGGAATTCAGAGATGAGGGTCCAAACACCGTGCTGTTAAAGGAGCCAGTTGGAGAAGCCAGGCCGGAGCCCTTGGTGGTGTATGGGAAGCTAGAGCTTCGCTGCAGGAGCCCTCCAGTGGGCGATGGCTGGGACGATGGGAGCGTGATGTCATCCAGCAGGTCATCCATGAGGTTGTCAGACAGCCCGTCATTCAGATTCATGGTGCCCGCCATGTCGGTCAGCCGTGGTAGCTCCACGGTGCATGGCTTACTCACAGAGGGTGAGAGGCTAGCTGAGCTGTAGATCATCGGGGAGAGCGGTGCATCATCATCCTGGACGTCATCCAACTCTGTGCTTGCCAAGATGGGTGACAGGCGGCCGCTGACAGTGCTGGCGTTGGAATTGGTGCGTGAGCGGAAGTCCGTCCACGCATCCAGCTCGTCGCTGCTGCGTGACGTGGGGCTGCCTGGCCACTTGGAGAGCTGGGAGGGACTGTCATCAGCGGACTCAGGGGCTGTCTGCAGGGCTGCCTTCTTCTTGGCTGCGCGGCCACGGCTCTTGGTATACTTGTTGCTGTTGTCCATGGACACAGCCCGCCGCCGGGGTGCCTTTCCACTCTTTCCCCCATCAGGGTTGATGATCCACCAAGAGCTCTTGCCGGTACCCTCATTCTGGACCCGCATGAACCGGCTGTGCAATGACAGGTTGTGTCGGATCGAGTTCTGCAAAGAGAAAGGAAAACACAGGACATGAGACAAAATGGCCCATAGCTTAGGCACCCAGAAGAGGCAGTTAATTAGACTCGTTTGGGGGTGGGGGCACACCTTAATTTTGGAGGTTAAAGAGAAAAAAAGACAAACATTTGGATGAGACACCCCCATCCAGGTTGGAATTCAACGACAACACTGTAAATGGCCAAGTGTTGTATTTAGGAGGTGGGAGATGGTTTCATACCCAGGAGAAGCTGGAATAGTATAAGCTCAATGATGGTTGTTTTCCCGAAATTCCTGAATTTCTATAATTCTATTTCCTATACTGAAGTTCATACTTTTATTACCAAGCACTCTCTCCCTGCACTTTGCAACAAACCTCCCTGGTTCCCTACGGGTCATTAATCACTTGGAGCTCATTTTATTCTCTCCTCCACTACTGTTAAAGGCAGCATCTATCTTTTCTTAACCACGTCGATAAACTCAGAACTGGTGTGAATTGTTACAGATCCTTTCTACGACTCCACCTCTTCCTGCCACAACTTCACACCTGTCCAACAGGCATGAGAAAAAAAAATGGTAGAGCAGGATTTGCAGAGTTTACAGAAATAGGCAAATCTTCCATTCAGAACAATTCCAAATAATTTATATAGATACTCCCCCCTCAAGGCAATGGTCTGAGCACCAAAGAGTATGGAAAGGAAGGGAAAAGATAACTTTACAGTGGAGATGCAAACACTGTCTCAGGTGATCAAGGTCAGCATTAATATTGCTAAGTCATGCTGATAATATGCATTCTTTTTTTTTTTTAAATTTTCTTTATTTATTTAACAGAGAGATAGAGTGAGAGAACATGAGGGGGGGGTCAGAAGGAGAAGCAGACTCCCCATGGAGCTGGGAGCCCGACGTGGACTTGATCCCAGGACTCTGGGATCATGACCTGAGCTGAAGGCAGTTGCTTAACCAACTGAGCCACCCAGGAGCCCCGATAATACACATTCTTGATATGATGAAAATGGAACTCTATTTTTGTAGTCTTTCTTCTAAAGCCCATCACCACAGTCTAATTATGAGAAAAACATCAGACAAGTTCCAATGAAGGGACATTTAAAAAAAAATGCCTGCCTGTTCAGTACTCCTCCAAACAGTCAGACCCATGAGGAACCTAAGGAAGAATGATGATTAAATGTAATGTGTACCTTGGATGGGATGCTGGGCAGAAGAAAAACGTTAGGTAAAAAGGAAGGAAATCTGAATAAAATATGCTTAGTTAATGAACATAATAACTGATTAATATGTTAATCATTAATATGTTAATGACAATATATCAATAGTGGTTCATTAGTTGTGACAAATGTACCAAACTAACTTTAGATTAAGATAAGATGTTAACAATAAGGGAAATTTGATGTTGGGTATATGAGAACTCCCTGTACTAGTTTTGCAACTTTTCTGTAAACCTAAAACTATTCTATATTAAAGGATTTAAAAAAAAAAAAAAAAAAAGAGGGTAAAATATCTTCAAAACCCTAACAACTGCAGCCATCTTGCAAGATGCTCCTCTTGGCTTGGTAGATAAGCCTGGTTGGCTGGGATGACCCAGATTCAGTCCTATCTTCGTCACTGATCAACCATGTGACCTCGAGCAAATCATTTAATCTGTCTGCAACAAGTCTACTTCTCTACCTTCATTATAGCCATAATAACATCCAAACTATCCCTCCCTGACAGGGATGATGTAAGAATGATACAGGATCAGGAACCGGTCATGCTACCAAGTCAGGGTGTTCTCACTGCTATTACAAAACACAGAGTCCGTGATGACAGAGCTCATTCTAACCCATAAAATGCCTCATGTGCAGTCAAAGAGAGGAGCTGATGGCATCCCGTAATCTGCAACAGCACCTACAGGCCAGATGAGCTTTTATTTGCAAGTTAAGGCAAAAGGTATTGCTTGATGCTGTATATTAAATACAAACAATCCTAAAAGTTACCATAGTTTTTAAAAAATTGGCAATCGCCAACTGTATTTATGTAGGAAATGCAAATACATGTGTTCTCCCAGAATGTTTTGTAAAACATAGAAAGTCAGCGGGATTTTACCATAAGTAAATAACCCAAAATACTCAGTGTTTCCCATGTGTAAGTTCCCATGCAAGGAGGGCCTACAGCTCTGGTTGGGCAATGAGCATTTACAGCCATGGGCTTTATGTTGGCATTTCCATGATGGCCATAAAGACACATCTGAGAGAAAAAAAAGGGGGAACACGCTGAGGATCTGATGAGACAAATGTTGCTCTGGAGACTATATACTCTGATTCGCCTTTACTCTTACGGCTTTTGAAAGAATAATGGCATCTCTGCTAATGGTTCAGAAATCACGTTTCTTTAAAAAACAAAATACTTTATACATCAGATACGAAGTATGCTCTTAAAATTCACTGTAAGGATTCAAAAAGCAGGCAAGTGCAAGGTGGTTCTACCATCTGAGTACTCCAATGACTAGATCTATTAAATAAAAAACTTAAACATGAACTTCTTGGTGAAAAAACAGGAAGGTTCTGAAACTCCATGGGAGCAATGTGCAACCCTGGCCAGCCCACTTTGCTCTAGATTTTGGAAAGAGTTCATACCAACACCTAGGATTAACAATGACCAATCTTATGTGTTACCCCTGCCCCACTTAAAAAGCACTTAGGAGGGGCACCTGGGTGGCTCAGTTGGTTGAGCATCTGCCTTCGGCTCAGGTCATGATCTCAGTGTCCTGGGATTGAGCCCCCATTTCAGGCTCCCTGCTCAGCACAGAGTCTGCTTACCCCTCTCTCTCTGACCCTCCCCCTGCTCATATGTGCACACACGTGTGTGTGTGCTCTCTTGCTGCCAAATAAATAAAATCTTTAAAAAAAATTAAGAAATTAAAAGCACTTAGGGACATAGTTTAAAAAAGATATTATTTATTTTAGAGAGAAAACCCAAGTGTGGGGAGGGTGAGACGGAGAGAGAGAGAATCTCAAGCATACGCCCCACTGAGTACTGAGCCCAGCAAAGGGCTCAATCCCAGGACCCTGAAATCATGACCTGAGCCAAAATCAATGGTTGGACATTTAACTGTGCCATCCAGGTGACCCAACAATGTGTGTGTGTGTGTGTGTGTCTGTGTGTGTGTGCGTGCGCGCGCGTATACACACACATATACCTATATATATATATTTTTTAATGTATTTTTGGTTGAGGAAAAAAAAAAAAGTAACACTTTATAGAACTCCAAAATGCCCTATGTGAATTTTCTAATGATTCTAATGAATCATCTATTACTACAACTCCAAACCTCAATGTATGTGAATAATTTCGTGAAATTACAAGCTACAATTGGTTAAAATTTGGAGACAGAAATTAAGCCACTCTAAGGGCACGTGGTAAAGGGGCTAGAACACCCACAGCTAGGGCCAGAACTGCAGGGTGTCAGGACCCAGGTCCCTGATCTCAAGGGGTAAGAAATGAGAGCCTGCCCGATTAGAACACTGCCAATTACTGGGCCGTAACTTTCAGATCCATGATCTCTAGTCCTCATAATAAACCTGCGAAGTTGGTATCAGTGCTCTCATCAGAAATATGAAAGCTCAGGCGGAGATATTAAGTAACTTACTCAAGGTCACGCAGCTAGTCTCCCTATAACCCCAAGTGAAATTTGTTTTCCAAACTCCAAAGCTTTTATTATAACTTTCCACAGCTTTGTCACCAAATTATTTTGAAGTCATTGTTTGAGCTATTTGTGCCAACACTTAAAGAAACCTTTAAGAAAGAAGGATATAAGAGGCACAAATTTAGGGGCGCCTGGGTGGCTCAGTGGGTTAAAGCCTCTGCCTTCGACTCAGGTCATGATCCCAGGGTCCTGGGATCGAGACCCACGTCAGGCTCTCTGCTCAGAGGGGAGCCTGCTTCCCCCCCTCTCTCTGCCTGCCTCTCTGCCTACTTGTGATCTCGGTCTGTCAAATAAATAAATAAAATCTTTAATTTAAAAAAAAGGCACAAATTTATTCTGCTCAGAGAAAAAGCTTCCTTTTGGGGGTGCTTGGGTAGTTCAGTCAGTTAAGCGACAAGACTCTTGATTTCAGCTCAGGTCAGGATCTCAGGGTTGTGACATGGAGCACTGTGTCTGGGTTCTGCGCTGGGTGTGGTGCCTGCTTAGAGTTCTCTCTCCCTCTGCTCCCCAAGCCCCTGCTCTCTTTCTCTCTTAAAAAAAAAAAAAAAAAGATTCCTTCCCAACAAAGAAAAAAAAAAACCACACAACTTTATTACTATAACTTTGTTTATGAAGTAGGGATACTAATTTGATGGGTCTTTCCTAAATTTTTTTTAAGGAAGTTCTTTCAGAAGAACCCATCTGCAAATTAAGGCTTACACTGCCCATGTCCATACTTGTTCTCTAAATGGCTTTAGCGGCATTCACTCTAGGAAGAGCACAGTGGCCACTATACAAACCAACGTTAACTGCCCTTAGATACTGAAATAAAACCTGACTTCTTAAATAGGTTATTAGCTTCAGTCTCTAGTCTTTGCTCAACTCCTGTTTTAGAGGTTAACAGCAGCCGAATGCATGCCCTAAGGCATGTTACCTGTTTTTCCAGTTACATTACTAAGACAACACAAAAACTGCCACCACCATGGTGACAGTTCCCTATTTCAGCAGCCTCTACCCATACAGGCTGGTCAGCTTTCCATTTACAAAATCCATAATGTGAAGATAGGCCACTGACAGAAGGCCAATGAAGAGGGCCCCTCTGTCCATTTCCCGTCCAAATGTCCCCTCACCCTAATAAGGTCAGATGCTAGGAGTGTATTCTGGTTGTCCTCACAGGTCATGATTCTAATCACTAGTTCCCCTACCTAAATTTTGGAAGCAGGAAAAGGTAAATAAATAAATGTCAAATAAAATGTCAGAACTGTAATGTTTCTCCACACCTTCCCGGTAACAAAGTTAATGGTGATATGATTTCCGTAAGGTTATAAAGCACCACTCCCTCATGCAGTCCCCAGAAACAGAAGTGGGATTTATAAAAACAGACAAGCCAACTGTAAAATCTACTTATGAGCTATCATTTAAGATCTCTACATTAGGGTCTGTAAATTAGTTTCCATTGTACTATGTGTATTTTAAACTATAAAACCACCATTAAAAATATTCTATGGTTTTCCAATTCACACATCATACCAGTCTATATTTCTAAGATTTTACATTATTTTGGGGATTGGGAGCCAAAGTAAAGAAGGACGGGTTCGACAGGACTAGACTGGTTCTTCTTATACACACTTTGAAATACCTCACAAGGCAGGCCATTGTTAATTGGCTGAAGCACCAAGGATATGTCTTCATCAATGCTGAAGTGATAAGGTAAATACTAACAAACAGGACATGAGTGCCGGCGATTCTGTCATCACATTTACTTACTGAAGGAGCCAAGAAGCTACTACAATCTCAACCCAAAATCATGTGAAGAGTTCTGGTTATTTAAGTCCACTCCTAAGAAATCTAGACACTGATGAATTAAAGGAAAGCAAACATCTTCTAGGAAGAAACTTGAGTGTCAGGGACAAATATGCCAGTTTTTCTCCAACCTGGCCCAAAGATTTAGAAATTCCTTAAAGCACCTCTAATACAGGTCTGAAGAGAGAGCAGAGATAAGAATACTTTTTATCCCATTTTATGTCAATGCTCTTTTACAAAATGATTTACACCCAAGCAAGCCCTGTCCTGGACAGAAATGCTTCAGATGTAGTTAAAAAGTAAAAGAACTAGAGCAAACCTGCATTCTGTGTGATTGCATCTGCATTTAGTGGCCTAATCCTTCAGGCAGGTATTCGCAGATGTGTGAAGGAGGAAGCACAAGGGACTCCCATTTCACAGTCATGCTGACTGGGGGCCACAGCCTAGAGATTTCTTTGCTTGGCCCTCCTCAAAGAAATTAGCATAAAGATGACTGCACTTACCAGAATCTGTTACTTTTCCTGCTATCCTGAAAGACAGTTTTTTACTGTAGACACATTTCTTGCTAATATTATAATGCACCCGGTCACTACACATATGCCAACTGGTTGTCAAGACAGATGGACCCCAAACAGATGAGACGAGGTGTCAGAGAGAAGCTGCCTGAAATGAGCGAGTATTCTCCAGTGATAATTTACAAAGTGGTAATTCACACATGCAGTTTAAGGTGGCCAGTGGGGGGAGGGGTTGTGGGCGGGCAGCAGGATGCTGAAGGAAGACTACAAGCTTTGACGTCAGTCAGGTCTGGGCTGGAATCCCCGCTCTGACATTTGTCCAGTGACCTTGGGCAACTAAGTTAACCTCGCTGCCCCTTTCATAAAATGAGGATAAAATTACCCTCTCTGCCTAACTCTAGGATCCTCGGGAAGGTTAAATGAAATTACGCATGCTTAGTACCCACTGGAGTGCCAAGCACGAAGAGGCTCTCCACTGTCAGATCCCACATATGGAAGCAGTGACATCAGAAACATTCACTTACTGTTTTCCGAGCATCGTATAATTTAAGCCAAAAGGTGAGAGGGCGGCTTCTTCCAGGAAAAGATTTCAAACTCTTAAAAGTATTTCAAAGGTGCCCTGTCAGTCGGGAGTGACTGGTAATTTCCTAACTGTTGCTACCCTATGTCCACTCCAGCCTCTTCCAACCCATGTTTACCTTGTGGGGACTGTCCACTAACCCAGACGCCAGCTGCATGTGCTTCCCCTGGAACACAGAGAGGGTTTTGTCTGGAAGCAACATGTGGTATCAATTTATCTTTCTCAGCAACGGCAACAAGGAATCCACTGACTTTAAAAATAAAAAGGGAGTTGTGTAATTTAACTCTTAAAGGCTCCTGCCCACCCTCCTTTCTACGAAGACAACCCCTCCCTCTCCCTCTTTTTTGGTGAGGTCTCAAAAGTAGCAAAAGGAGGGTCACGGCTGTCAGCTGCTAAGCCAGACCCACTGCTTCCTACCGCACAGCCTGTAGGCACCCACCTGTCCTTCTAAGGGATTTCAGTGGGACAATTTGCAAAGGTTTGCCTTTAGACACAGTACTCATCTACCTTGCACACAGGACCAGCATTTCAAGTAGGTCTCACTGCTCTGACTTGCGGGCAATGACAATTCAGAATGAGGCTGCCAAATGCCTGAATTCTAATACATGCATCTCCTGGGCAGTCGATGATAAAGGTCACGTGAAAAGCCCGATGGAAACCACAAATCAGGGGGAGACGCAGGGCGTTGTGTGCCACTGCAGAGTAACTCGAAGATACAGTTTCAGGAGAGGGCCTGGGAAGCCGCCTTTGATTTATAATGACAGGCTCTTTTCAAGGCAGTTCTCTGGACAAGGCCCTGACTTCTCTTAAGGATTAATTCCTCCCCCTGGCTGCCCATTAGAATCACCTGGGGAGGCTTTTCATACTCCTGCCCCACTCCTAGAGCTCCTGATTCAATCAGTATGGGTAAGGCTGGGGTAGAGGTACATTTTTAAAGCTCCCCAGATTATTCTAATGTGCAATTAGAGCTGAGAATCACTGGAACTTCCACTGACTGAGACTCTAAGTCCAACCTAATGATCCCTAGTCTTCCCGAACCTGGCAGCACAGCACAGTTGATGTTGTCTAAGTCCAAGATCCCCCCATTTAGAAAAGAAGGGCAAGAGCCAGGGCTAGAGATTCAAGCTGGGATTATAGGTGCAGACTAAAACAGAGCAAGTGTTCAGACCACTGGGATCCAGGTATCTTTTTTCTTAAAAAAAAAAAAAAAAAGAAAAAATAGGCAAGGGAGAGGGTGAAGGGTCCCGGACCTTGCAATAGTCTTCTCATTCTGTCCTGTGCCACTTCTCCACCCAGCACAGACAGGCACGGCAGAAAAGAAGCCAGGTGGACATGCACAAAACTAAGAACTGATACAGGCTGAGGAAAGGATGAGCTGGGCCAGTAACTGATCCCTGTAATTTTCAGGAGCCTCCCTGAAGTAGCATGCAATCTTGTACAATCCCTTTCACAAACTATCCTTCAAGCAAAATGCCGAAAAGACAGATTGGGTAAAAATTTCTCCTGAAAAAGCCATACTCCAATTGTGAGGTACTAACTAGCTCCCACTGTTTAGAATACAGCAAAGTATTACTTAATGAACTTCCCTGAGGACATATTCAGCCTCAAAAATAACAATCACATACTCTGTTTCTCATTCCGCAACTGTGCAAACCACTACAGCATTACAGTCAGTGCAAGGATCCTGGGTGGACGCTGTAAGGAACCAAGCAGTGCTGCCATCTGAGGGGGAAGTGTGAGGTTGGCCCTTCCCATCAGATACTGGGAGAGGCTAGGTTTTAGCAGGCTTATCTTCTTCCACTAGATTTTGTTTTCTCTGGGGCTAACTTGTCGTTCAACAGCAAGAACAGAAAGTATGACAGAAATCAGACATCAGACTAGAAATCAGAAATCAGAAAGAGTTATTATTTCTGACAATATGGAATACCAGCTGTAATAGCCAAGCAAGCCTTTCAGACTGGGAAGAAAACTTAAATAAACATTTACATAAAGGATTGCACAATCAACCTTGATGTGTGAGACAAGTTCCAGGCTAGCTCTACTCTTACTCTTGTCTAAAACACTAAGTTTAAACCATTAAGGGGCTTATTTTTGAAAGACGATGTTCTAAAATAAATATTGTCAGGACCTTGGATGAAGGATTAAATTTCCAGCTAGAAACAAGGTTTCTGTTGAATTTGCTAACAATAATCCTCTACCCACAGAGATCTCTTTGAAAACTAACATTTGTTTCAAGTTTTCATGCAGTAAGTGACAGGTCCTGGTATCTCATTAGAAGGAATAAAATAGAGGCGCCAGGGTGGCTCAGTCGGTTAACTGTCTGCCTTCAGCTCAGGTCATGATCCCAGGGTTTTGGGATCAAGCCTCGTGTTCAGATCCCTGCTCAGTAGGGAATCTGCTTCTCCCTCTGTGTGCTCCTGCTCTTTCTCTCGCAAATAAATCAATCAATCTTAAAAAAAATAAGGAATACAGTAACAATCATCTGATAATCAGCATAATGAACGCATTCTCTATCCAAGCAAAATGAGACACATGAGGCTTTCTTAGAAGAGGAAGGACTGGGCAGACAATCTGTCCTGCCCCCCCCCCCAACCCTGCCCTGTGGAAAAAAAATCCTAGATAGGAAGAAAGTTCTCTTGAAGAGCATGAAAAAGACAACTACCACTCCACTGCAGTTTTGTTGGGGTTTCTATGTGGGTTTTATTTTCACATTAATTTTTTTTTCATTCAGTAATCTTCTTTTCAAGCTCTTCCACAGCTGTTTCTGTTCTTGGAGGGCAAGAGGGAACATTCCATTCCCTACAGCCAAACCTGCACTTCCGGCACAAAGAGAACCCTGGCAGCTTTGCAACCTCTGCCCACACCCACTCCCTGCAGCACCCTGTCCCTCCCCACAAACCCTCTGGCTTCCAACCCCCGTCCGTCCTCCCCAGACTGAGGGAGAAGCAGCTCAAGGCATGCAGTCAACAGAATGACAGTCCCCAGAAAGCTGGCTAAAGCATTTGGCAGCCCCTGCTCTCTTCCCCCAAACTTCTTCCCGGACGTTACTGAATCCACTTCCCTTTCCCATGAGGGGCTTGGCAAGCACATACTACGTACTATGTACATTCCCTGGTAAGACCATGCACAACCGGCCACAAGGAATGGATGCTTCAAAGAGTTAAAAGCCATGAAGCTGCAGAACAGACTCTGCCAAGTAGAACAAAGTAGAACAGAAATAGTTTTACTATTAACATAATTTTCACTTCGATTTAAAAAAAAATAAGGCCGCAAATTTTTCCAGTCTGAAAATTTGTTGTGGGTGGAAACAGAATAAAAGGGCATTGGAAATACACAACCATAATTCGGGAATACATCAGAGTTTAATCCCTCTCGTGCCATTAGGTACGTGATCAGAGCAGGAAGTTCAGTAAAAAGTAAACTGGGAAAAATGGAGAGGGCTGTGAAACCCATCTAGTAACAAGTACCTTTAACTTCAAGTTTCTAACAAGTTTCTTTAACTTCACAGTGAAAGAAACAAAGGACCAGAGAGACACGGGAGTGCCTGAACTCAATCGGCTAGTAAGTGGGCTCCAAGCTGAGACAAACTCCAAGCACCCAGCCTTAAGGTATAACAGTAATACCCAGAAACAACATCAGCCCCGATGTCTGCATTATCACGCCAACGGAACGGATGAGATGCAGGGAGCACAAAGCCCGGGAAGTACCTTCCACCCACCCACTCACCAGTCCATCCATCCACCCACCCAACCAACTTCAGTCTGCCTTCTCTTACAATTTGAGGAAGAGAAGTCTGTCTACCCCAACACACATCAAACTCTTTACAACCAGTACCACATTATAGCTTTATCATCTAGCATGGGGCCTGGTATATAGTAGGTGCTCAAAAAACACCTGTTTAATCGAAGAATTGGTGGGAAGGGGGGCAGCAGCCACAAAACAAACCTAAATTATACTTTGAAATGTTATAAAACATAAGCTCAGTAAGCAATCCTCACGTGAGTGAAGGCGGAAGCAAGCATCCATTGTAAAATGTGAAGCAGCAAGTCTCTCCCTTGGGTATTAACTTCAATTATACAATCCAATTTCCAAAAACAAGACGACAGTCTAATTAGTAGACTTAAGGTTCTCTATAATAAGAGATGCTAAGAAGGGCAAAATGACAGTGTGTGAGCTACGTGGTGGGGCAAGGGCTTGGCACAGAGGCCCCACGTCCATCCAGGGAGAAGAGCTGACTCCCTACCTGTCTTGGAATGCTATGGGGCCTCCTTACTTGGTGATGAAGTTGGCCCAGAGCCCTCAGAGGCATACTCAAAACCACAGATCACACACTCTGGTACTAAATCTTCAACGCACATCCAAAGAAAAACAAGAACACGGAAAATCCAACCTAAGAGTCTATTTCACCTGTAATCTGAAAGAACTTAATGTATTTGATATCAACCAGTGCTAAAGCTCTGTGCTGGACAAATCTGATCTCAATTTCATTTTCACGACAAGCCCGTCAGTCAGGAGGAAACGGAGGTACAGAAAAGTTAAGTAACTTGTCTGGTAGGTGGTGGTGCTGTAGCTGAGCCCGAGGCTAAAGCCAAAGGGAAGCTCTCACCACTCTACCATGTGTTTCCCTCTGGCGTCACCAGACTGTCTAAGGAGAGAGGCACCACTCACTGGTGACCAAGGAACACGAAGGAACAAGAAAGAAAATCTATTTTACTGAACTACATGTTCCCATCTTTACATTTCTGCACATGGTCCCTAGGATTATGAAAGCAAGGTAGAGTTGAAAAAATGACCAGCCATGAAGTGAGTTTTGTTGAAACCAGATCATCTTCAGAAATGACACCTTTCTTCTCAGATATAGCCCAAAAGAGACACTATAAGCATGTCCTAGCCTGACCTGGGATCACCACTTTTAGGGAACAACCAAGCATAAGTCCTGCCATAAGCTATTAAGTATCCAGGCCTTCCTCAATGGCATGTCTGCTGGCGTCTGTGCTCAGAGAGTACTAACCTGTAAGTTGAGCCTGGTCAGTATTACCTGGGCATCCTTGGCAGACTTATTCAGGCCCTCAAACAGCTGGCACCAAGCTATGGGGCCTCAAGCCAGAGACATCGGGCAAAGCCAAGCAAATGTCTGCTTTGTCCTGACCTTGCCATTAAGAGGCTTAATCTGAAACAGGGACCCAACTCTATACTATTTTAAACATATAATTAGTTTATTATAGAGCCAAAAAAGATTAGCTTTCTTTAAATCTATGTGAATTTTAAAATATGTTTTTGCCTGCCAACTGACAGCACGATCAGGATGCTTCTGTTTAACCTCAATCAAAAACTGGTAGAACACTGCTTTAAGGCTGTATGTGCACACTATTTTATTATTTGTCCTCTGGCAAAAAACCCTGCAGAAACAGCAATCACTGACAAGGCACGCAAGCACATTAAAGGGATGGCTGTGCAGGTGCTAAGTGGGTGAGTTAGACAGCTTGAGCAGTCTGTCATCTGAAATCCAGGAAAACTGCTTTTCTGTTCTTAGTTTACGATCCCTTCCTTCACGTGAAACTCGCTGGCTTTAGCGTCACACATACAAACACAACTGTTTCCAGCTCTTTAGATGTCATGGCTCAGAAAAACCATTCCTGTCTTGTGATTTCAGGGGCAACTGATTTCTTCTGGGTAGCTCTGAAATATAGGCCAGAGCGTGGGCACAGGCCCACACCCTGGAAAGACTGGGAGGGGTAGAGGCACATTTTCCAGCTAGGGAAGGAGAAAGTTTGGGCTCAGATTTTCAAAACAGACAAGTGTGTACACATCTGGAAGCAAGCTATCTTCCAAATGTCAACGTTCATTATTCTAACAGTCATCAAAAATCAAGATGATAATGGTAAAAAGCCGAAGACAAAGTCAATGCCACACAGCAGAGTTACCTCTGTTGGCTACTGCAAAGAAAACAATGGATGGACATTCTCTTTGTAGGAACAAAGAGCACAGCAGTCTGTTCTGAAAAATGACTCAGGCCTACAGTACTCTCCTCTCTCCCTTCCACACCCTAATGAAATTCAGCCGAAAAGGAGCCTCCTAAGGAACGGCTTTCTCTACCCTCTAACCTCACCTGCATGTGCAGCATTTCGGTGTACTGGTCTTGCAAGATTTCTTCTTGTTTAAAACCACAGGGTGCAGAAGGGGCTGATGACCGATGTAATGATATTGCTAAACACCAAGTGAATCAACTACTCCTTCCAGACACTGCTGGGTGCCAGCGACACATACAGATAAGCACCACACAGCTCAAAAGCCCACAAAAAAGGAGCAAATAAGGAGAGAACACTTCCATCAACTAAGGAACCAGGCATTCATTCCACTGCTCTGGGGGGAAAAAACATTTAGACACTCATGCATTTGACTCAAAATCTAAGATGTTCCTAAATGTACAAGTTAGTATCAGCATTACTCTCCCAACCATTAGGAATGAAAAGGCTGAATGTGGGCGCCTAGGTGGCTCAGTGGGTTAAGCCTCTGCCTTTGGCTCAGGTCATGATCTCAGGGTCCTGGGATGGAGCCCCATATTGGGCTCTCTGCTCAGCAGGGAGCCTGCTTCCTCCTCTCTCTCTCTCTCTCTTCCTGCCTATTTGTGATCCTGCCTCTCTCTCTTCTGTGCCTATTTGTGATCTCTGTCAAATAAATAAAATCTTTAAAAAAAAAAAAAGGCCGAATGTACATGGGATAAGTCACAGTTTTTCTAAAGGCCATGAAAGGACCACAGTCCTTTTGTATTAATACGTACTTGGCTCTAATGTACTTCATGTGTGGAGGTGAGCTTGAAAGCACTTAAAACACTGGAAACAGAAGCATCAGTAGTACAGTGTCTATCACCCAAAGCGCAGTAAGGATAATATTAACTGGCAAGGACAGGCCCATAATAGACTGAGTATGGCGGAGAGTCAGGGGGTGAGCCCACCCTTCACCCAGCAGAGTCACAGGGCTCCCTGAATACCAGCTGTCTGTGATTCCAAGGCCATTCCTGAGGACACAGGACCCTTTCTTAGCCTCATAACAGCCTCCTGGGTTGAGTTTGGCGTGGCCAGTTTAGTCCACAGATTTTTCTCCTCAACTTCCTGGAGCCCATTACGAGGGCTCCCTGAAGTTTCCAATTCTCTCCCCTTAATCAAGTCGTTTATTTGCTAATAATATGTGTGTGAGCTCATAGCACGACCAGGTACTAGATCTTCCCCTAAAGCAAAACAAATCATTGTACGTACAGGGATCACTGAGATTGATCCCTTCAAATTAAGACAAGGGAAGAAAAATACACAAGGACAGATGTTGCTGAGCTATTTTCAGGTTCAAAGGCAGCTTCAAATAATGCACTTCCAACTCTCTGAGGCCTTATGCGGAGCAGTATCACCCAGTACTAAGTTTTCTCCAGAAACAAGTTCATCAGGTTCTTTCAAACAGCTGTGACCTCAGTAGTCTTCCCAAGAGAGAAAGACAGCTGAGTCCTGATGTTAATTTGTGGACAGAAACAGAAGTCCCACAAGTTTCTTATAGGGTTAATAAATCCAAGATGAGACACAATTCTCCAGGAGTCTCTGGTGTTTCTGCATGTCTCACAAGCCAAGTACTAATGGCCCTCTGTTCTGGACTGTATTTCTAGCATGTGTGCATTTGCACAGTGAACAATCCTGAAAGACAGTGAGTTTTCCTCCGAGCAACAGAGCCACATACAGATATACTTACTGCCCATTAGGAAAGATATAGGATCCCCAAACTCAGGGTTCCCCTCCTGTTAACAGAACACGCCGCATGCATGGCAGGAACCTGGGCGCATCTGTGTCACTCTTGTGGGACTCTGGGACAAAGAGGAAGCGGACGCAACATCGGCGGCTGCTTGTGTGCTTGCTGTGCGGGGCATGAGTAAGCAATTCCTTGGCTTCTGACCCAACAGTCTCAGGATCAGTGGAGTCAATGCAAAGAAGCAACTCGGCAATTCATCCGTAGCTAACCTCCTTCTCTACCCCTACGTAAGAGAAAGAACACCAGACAAGGGGATGAAGAAGGAAAACGAAGTCACAGGTAGGAGAGGCAGACATGCAGGGCTCCAGCATTTGGAGTATTCTGATCCGGTTCTGCTGAGGACCCATAAGGCTTTAGGAAAAACAGACCATTAATAAAAGAGCAGCTCCCCAGACCCAGTCACACTGCGGGGTTTCTCCCGCATCAGGTCACCATCCTTCTCAGCTGTTTCTCGACGCTGCTGTTTGCTTGTGAAGAGCAGAGCTGAGTGCCCTTCACCCTCCCTGCCTTCCTCGACCAGACCCGGGGCAGGACACGTCACGTCCGCCGTCCCCACCTCCCTGACAACCGACTGCCCCACTGCGAAACAGTCCTCTAGGTAACACCTGTGGAGTTTCCACAGGGTCCAGAGCTCCATTTCGGAGCCCCTGGTGATTCTCGGAGGGAATCCGTTCCCTACACTTGTCTATGGGCTGCTCCAAATTTAACCCTGATGGAAATGCTGTCAGGCCTTTCTCCTTCCAACAGTGAATCTGTCATTATTACAGGTCATCCTGTTACCCAGGATTATCCAGGATAAAAATCTTGAAACCCAGGATTCCCTCTTGCCATTTTAGCTCTCCCTTACCCATTTTCTTCATTCCTCTGAAAGTATTTAGCAGCTTTATATCTGCAGAAAAGAAGATGGACTAGGCCCATGAACCAAAGCAAACACATGCATATATATGCATATTTTTATATATAAAATTTTAATAAAATTTTTATTAAATTTTATTAAAATTTTATATATAAGAATATGCATATATGCATATTTTTAATAAGCTAGAAAATTAACTCTCTTCTGGAAACTTGGAGAGAGAAAAAAAATACATATATATTTTTTTTTCTCCAAGTTTCCAGAAGAGAGTTAATTTTCTAGCTTATTAAAAATAAACCAGAAGCCTCTACTACTAAATACAAAAACTTTACAAGATTTCATGCTCTACAGTTCTTTAATGAACTGATTTAAGCCAGGCCTGTTCTGGTACATAAGAAATTGATATTTTCTTTTCCCTCCCCTTTCTTCTTGGATAACCTACTTCCATTCTTGGCAAAAGAAGGCATATATTTACTACAGTGTTCACATGCACCTACACGTCCAGTGCCTCTGGAATAATACTGAATTGTTGCCACACAGCCAAATAATGTGCTCTTTGAGAAATAATTATCAATTAGAGTGCTATAAAATGGGCCAGCAGTTCTACTCTGCTCGCACTGTGTGGTATTTTGGCCACCAAACACAACAAGCTTTCTTTGGTTACCCTTTACATCAATCAGAAAATTACATTAATTTGCTGTGACGCTATTTGTGGACAGACGTGGAAAAGAATGCAGACGTCCAGGAGTAAATTAGAGCCAACTCACTCTACTTGGGCAACAGGTCCCCCCCACAGTCACCGCAGATACTAACATTTTATAGGGACGCTGGCCTGGGCTGAGTGACAAGGGCTGCATAAAAAAAGAAACTATTAGCAACAACTTGCAAGTAATCAATTTCTAGTACTTTCAGTCTAGAGCAGCTGCCAAAAGAACTTGGCAAAGGCATCATTTTAAAAAACACCAATTTAAGCTACAGTGCAGTATTCTTACTATAGCGAAACAGGTTTTACTTTATCTATATATGAGGTCTAAATATAGAAAAAAAATAAAAGTTTAATATTCAGATACCATTTGCACATTAAAAAAGCCTTCTAGTTTTTCTGTCATTCTTCCTGACAGTTCTGTTTTATACAGTACTATGTTTAGTAATGATTATTAAAATATTTCTTGGAAGGAAAATACATAAAAATATGAACTCATATGCGTTCATATAAGAAGCCTCCTTATCAATGCTAAAGATGCCTGATACAAAGACTCATTTCTTGAAATGAACTCCTCTTTCATTTTCTCTTTTGAAATAAACCACGCTAAATAAAGTGGACACCTGCAATACAGTCCAGGAAGTCCAGTGTTAAACAGACTCTCTTTTCCCAGGTTCTTCATCTCCAAAGAAATCTACCTTCAGCATCGAAAGTCATAGCAAATACACCATAATAAAGTATCCGATTTTTAAAAGTTAAGTCGTCTGCCTTAAACTTCAGAAGCAATTAGAAGTTTGAAATGTAGATACTATTTGTTTTATTAGAAATCATACTCATGCTGCAGTGGACAAATACAGGAGGAGGGGGCACCTGGGTAGCTCATTTGGTTAAGCATCTGCCTTCGGCTTAGGTCATGATCCCAGGGTTCTGGGATCGAGCCCCATATTGGGCTCCCTTCTCGGAGGAGAGCCTGATTCTCTTCCCCACCCTGCCCCAGCATGTTCTCTCTTTCTCTAATAAATAAATAAAAAATCTTTTAAAAAACAAGCAAACAAAGTAAAAGTAGCTGACTCAGATGAGAGAAAGTTCCTTTTGTTCTGCATTACTTTTTTCCATCTATATCTAAATGAACCATGAGGGACCCTGAGAATGAAAACCACTGGCAGTGATGGAACAGAATCCCAGAGATGAATCTTCAATCACTTCTTAGAATGCCTATATCAGCCCTAGACTTCTTTTACATGAAAATAATTCACTATTAAATTTGGTTTTTCTATTATACATAGCCAAACCTAATCCTGACTGATAAACCCAAAAACTAATTTTAAAAATGAATCATATTGGTACGCCCTTCTGCATGTGTTATCCATATGTGTTCTCTAACTTCTATGTTTATTAATTGGTAATTTAAAATTGTTGATTATAAAATTCCAAGTATTAATAATGTAAAGAATAATGTAAAGTGTTAATAATTATAATCAGAGGTTTCTAATCACATCAAGTAAATAATGCAACAGACACACCTAGCAAGAAAGGCTTTTCTGTGCCTGTTTCCTACCTCCCTTGATGTATGTGTCATCAGGCACTTTGCAAGTGCTTTTCAATGACTGACTGTGTGTGTGCCGGTCACTGTCATCCTCCAGTATTACAAGGTTGGCAGGGCAAGCAAGCAGTGATCCTCCTGGCCCCAAAGAAACTTTGATGTGGAAACCACAGAGGATAGGGACTCAACACGTTTGCAAGTGAAGAAGCTGTATTATGAAGCTCTTAAAACCTGTTCTGGGTCAACCCTGATTTCAAGAGAAAGAGCATTTTGGGGGCCTCAAGACATAAAATTAAATTATGGGAAAAATGGCTAAGAGACATATGGCCTTAAAAGGTTATTTCTATCAATCATGGGAATATGACTGGGCCACTGGACCAGCAACAATTTTCACAAAACTATCGGAAGTAACACCAACAGCCAGGGAGCAAAGAATATCTAGAATATGCCACAATGTCATAACTTGGATGAAAGCTTATGCTCTTCTGACTCTAGAGTAACGAGCTATGAGCAGAAAGTAAGGCCGACAGTGACATATCAGTTTCCACTCAAGCCCAGAGCATCAAGTCCAAAAAATAAAAATGCTATCCAATAAGGAAACTAATGTGGGATAGCATCCAGTAAGAGTATTAAAAATAATTCTATATTCCCACTGAACCAAACTGTGGTCAGTTATCCTTCCCTAAAACGAATTTTCAAAAATCAGGAAATGAGCAAATGAAGAAATCTGTCAGAAAGCCACTCCAATATTCTGAATAATGAACACTATACAAGAATAAAAACTATTGCATTAAGATACCATTTGACTATCCCAATTTTTCATGTCTGAAGTCTAGATACTAAGAACTGTGTCTATGAAGACCCAGTAAACAGGGCAGCATGACAGATACTTAACTACGCTGACCAATTCTGTTAGTACGTAAGAAAGAACAAGTCAGGGAAGCCGTCCTGAATATTCCTAGTTAGGTGTGTACATGCTGGGTTATAGTCACTGTTAGCAAACAGAGCTGTCCCCAGGAGAAGAAGAGAAGATGGGCTGGGCCATCTACTAAGAGGAAAGGTGGTTGCTTAGTAATAGATATATTCATTTTACTGAAAAATACAACATAGTTGCTCCCTAAGCCAGTGTGGGATGCAAAGGGTTTATTTCAGAGTCTAACTACTCCTTTTGGCATCTTTGAACTCCTTGTTATGCTACTAAGTCCACTCCTGGCACTTCATAAATAAACCTGTGAAGTGTTGGCTCTGAAATGGCCCCTGTGGCAGCAACATCCTTGCGGGAGTGTACGGCACTGTGGTCTCCCGTGGAACTCCTCACACAGGACTGGGCACAAATATTCTTTCATTAAACTTGTAATCACACTAACGGAAACCTGAAAGGAAGAAAACCCTCCAAGTCACAAATGTTTGATGAACTAAGAGCTGTTTTGGTTTGTTGTATTTTGTTGTCAGGTATAAATGCTCTACATCAAGTCCTGAATTCCTTTCACTTAGGGATTTGAGCAAACCACCCAGGATGTTCCATCCTAAGTGCTTCCCAGCAACAAGCACCTGGTGCTTCCTTTAGTCTTCAGATCATTAACTTTGAGGCTTCTGTGTTTTGAAGGTGAAAGGGAAATGGCACAATTCCATAAGGTTTCCTCTGACATATAGGGTAGATCTAGGTTGGCAGGGAGTAGAAGGAAGAACAACAAAGGTCCAGCCTCTCTGCTCAGCCTCACCAGAGCCGCCAGGGCTGGCGCCACGGAGGAAGAAGCGGAGGGGCCGCATACACACACACAGTAGGCAGACAGGTGTTTACTGAGGTCCTTCCACGCACAGGGCATACAGACACTAATGAAAAGACAGACAAAGTCCCTGGTCTTCTTATGATTTTGTAGAGTGAAGGGGAAGTGAGGGACAGACATAAATTATAATGAACAAATAATACATAATTACAAACTGAAAAGGGCTCTGAAGGAAAACAACAGGGTACCATGAGAGAAAATAATGGGTTGTTTGGATGGAGCGAAGACTTAGACTGGAAAGTCAAGAAGGACTAAGACCTAGAGAATGAGCAACCAGGTAACCAAAGTCATTGGAGTGGATGAGTTCACCTAGAGAGAAAAAGGAAGAGGAAATCTGAGTTTTCCTTGAAGTCATGACATGAGGTCAGGTAGAGAAAAGGACCAAACAAGAGAATGAACAGGACCACCACACAGGAGGGGAGTGTGGTGATCAGGGCCGTAAGAACACAGTACTTCAAGAAGGAGAGAGTAGTGTCCACTGAAAAACATAAAAAGAGGAGGAGATGGAAGTGTGTTCATGAGCTTTGGCAATAACAAGGTCATTACTGGAGACTGAGTGCTAGTGGCAGAAATCAGGGAAGATGCCAGCAAGGAATCACTCATCATAACAAAAAGCTAATATTTATTGAGTGCTTATTACATACAAAACACTAATCTAACAATGGGAGTAAAATTATCCCCATTTTACAGATGAGAAAACTGAAGCTTGAGGAAACCTGTTCCCAGGGCTGGAACTCAAGGGGTCTGGCTCCGGAGCCCAAACACCATGCAGTGAAAGCCTCAGGGAGTGAGGGAATAGGACCTAGGGCCTACAGATAGGGACGGGCACTGTCCTGGCCCTTGAGTTACACAAGAATTTCCCAGTAGAGGTCATGAGATGAGGTAAGAAGATTCTAAAGGCAAATTCTACTCTTGCAATAGCCATAAAATTGTTCTTTCATTTGGAGAAAATTATTATCATCTAAGAGCTATATCCCAGAATACATACTACGACAATTTCTAACTTGCTTTTCATCAGTGAGAGACCTCTGAAAATAATTTCAGCATAGAGATGACCTAAAGGGTATGCCATGCTGTGATCCACACTTCAGTCACATGTTCTGCTTCTGCCCCTGGCCTCAATTCTCTGCAGTTCAGCTCTGGACAGTATCACTTTTAGTCCATGGGCCCCACTGCCATAGGCTGGGCAGGGACAAAGCAAAACACATGGGATCATTCTGGCTGTGTGTCCTTTCCTTACATGGTTTAGGCAGGAAGGAAAGTGGAGCAATGAGAAGAAAGTGACGGACTGCTGTTGAACAATCCTTTCATTCCATGACAAACACAAAACAAAACAGAGCAGCTATGCATTTCTTCTGAGGTCTGCTCATCCTGTTTTCAAAACCCAGCAATCCCATGGCCTTCACCTCCACCTGGGAATCGTTTCTTAGGTACTTGAGAGGAAAGTGCTAGTATCTAAGGTGACCTTAGTGGTGCAAACCAGTAATGGAAGTAAGCAATGGTCCTTGCCTGGCCTAAGCCCTCCCATTCCCCCCACCCTTCCTGTCCTTTCTGCCTTCAGCCAGTATTAATATACACCAAGTCCACTGGTCCTGGTTAAAGAATTTTATTTATTGTTTACACAGTAAAATTACAAGAATGAACCAAAAAATGAAGTTATCTTCTACAGAACAGCACTGCACAAAACTGGGGTGAAAGCCAATTCCTCCTGAAGTAAAGTTTCCCATACAGATTACCAAAAGGTGGGGAAAGCTCAGTTTGAAAACATATTTAACATTTTACAAGTTGGTCTCTTTGGATTAGGAAGCAGAGAGCACACAGAAATTCTTTAGCTCAGAAGCTCAGCTGTACTTACCAGATCACGTGAAATACACAATATGTTTAGATTCTTAGAAATGAGCTCAATCTGTATGCAAAGGACTAGAACAAGCGACAGCAGTAACAAAACTAAAGCCGCAGTAGCTGGGGACTGATTAGCTTCATGGGACCACTAAGGAGGTTGCATGCTAATTTGGCTGGACAGGGGTCAGGCAATCCTACCAAGGACTCTCCCAGCAATTGTCCAAAACAAGGCAAATTAAGAATTAAAATTCTCACCTCAGTGAGGACAGTAATTTAGAGTGCAGCTACTGCCATACACAAATTATTCTAATTTTTCAAAAATTTTGTCATTTGCTAGCCTGGAATTAGGTAAAAGTTGCTGAACTTTTGTTTCCAGTCTTAAACTTTCCTTTTTTTTAAAAAAATATTTTATTTATTTATTTGACAGAGAGAGAGAAATCATAAGTAGGCAGAACAACAGGCAGAGAGAGAGAGGGGGAAGTAGGCTCCCTGCAGAGCAGAGAGCCCGATGTGGGGCTCGATCCCAGGACCCCGAGACCATGACCTGAGCCAAGGGCAGTGGCTTAACCCACTGAGCCACCCAGGCACCCCTTAAACTTTCCTTTGATTACCGAAATAATACATGCTTATTCTAAAAATCTAGCAAAATCAGAAAAACATGGAGACAAAAACCAAAAAAAAACCACCCAAGGCCAGAATTACTAAGGCTTAATATTTCAGGTTTCCTGTCTTCTTGCTTTCTTCTTCCTCAAGCCCACAGAGAATGCTCTTCCAGCTATTCTGCCTGTGTAGACATGTCCTAATACAATGAAGGTACTCAAAGTACAAAGTACCCCCCCACCCGAAAAATTTGTCTTTTATAAGCAAAACAGAAGGGGGATATTGACTGTTGGGTAACTATTCTGAAAATGGGGACAGCTCTAAGTCCTACTGCACACATCACAACAGACCTAAGGTTGTCCCTCAAATACTGATACTTGGATTTTAACAGTTGCTTCTGTACTCCCCAGTTCCCATGTTCCATTCTTTGCCAAGAAAGGGGGGAAAAAGACCCAAAAATGGATTAAGGGGAATTACACCTTAAATCTATACCAAGTAGTCATTGTAACTCTGTCTGGTTGATAAGTTAAATGTTATTACCTTATTTAATGCAGAAGAAAAATGGCACAGAGAAGTTGAGGCAGAATTCTGGAATGGGAAGAGGGATCAGAGATCAATTAACTCAGTGGTGTTCAAACTGCTTAGTGAGGAGCCGTGAGGGTGCTTCAGGGCCACAGGTAAGGGAAGCAGACCAAGTCACTAAAATTCAATGTACTAAATTTACCAAAGTTCATTGCTTTCAAAAGCATTTACAGAAATGTTTTAATATGATTAGCAAGAGTGTTTGGTTTTTGCTGCTGCTAATGAAATAGTTTTAAATAAATTAAATCAGTAACTTAAATTCAAATGCATCAGAGGGAAACCAAAATGAGCTAAACCAATCCCATCCCACTGAAAAGTTGAATTTTGTTTCTAATCAGTAACAGCATAGTAGGGCCAAAAATACATTTGTTAAATGAGCTTACGAATAAATGGGATCCATCAACTTTGTAGAAAAACCTAACATGAAATCATAAAATAATTCAGAGTGGTAGAAAGGATGTCTGGAAGGTATTAATGAGTTGTATGATTAATTACCCAAATTTTGCACCTACTAATTATATATATGAAACTGTGAAGGATCAAAAAACCCCAATTAATTAAATGTCCTAAACATGCAATGTGATGGATGCTAAAAAGTTCACACAACTGAAAATGATGGATTTAAAAAAATTTTAAACATCGGAACAAATGGAACAATATTCACATGAGATACTGACATTTTTGTACTGATGAAGCATATCTTTGTAAATTTATTTAATATGTGCTTAATGTTCAGAAAAAGTATAGTATGCTGCTGTTAAAGCACTCGGGGTCCTAACACAGAAGCACGTGGCTAACTTGAGGGCAGGAGTGAGCAGGAGGATACATATCTTCATTTCCTTTCATGCTATAGGTATTGCTGCCCAAATTATGTCACTTGAGTCTCCTAACTTAATGCCTACTGTGTTGTGCGCAGCTAAGTTTTTCAGCAGTCCCGCGTGTATTTTCAAAGCCTCAATCCCAATTATCACACAGTGACATCATCTTTACCTTTCTTCTCCAAGGAAAACTGCCTGCTTCCTTCTGTGAGTCTCACTGGGAGCACTGCCTCTGCTCCTCCCCACGCCCGGTCACTTCTGTCGCATTCCAACTTAAAAGTATTTGCAGCAAGGCTGGCTCCCCTCCACTCAAATCATGGTTGTGCTTCTCTGCCACTGGAAGCTGGCACCCCAGTTTTAAAAGCAGAAGGGTCCTACATTCGGCGCTTTGCAGTCTTGAAGTAGTTTTTCCTACTTAGGGCTGCCTTTCCAAGTTGACTGTAAAGGGAGACCAACAAGCAAGTTCTCTGCTGTTTCTGCATCTCCGAGTGAATGGCACAGTGGGAGGCACACAGTGTGGTGTTCAACATATATTCACAAAGTAAAATCTACAGCTTTACGCCAAAGGACCAAGACCTCAACACACTGATCATGTAGGTTTTGTTCTCCTAAAATGGACTGTACCTTTTGGGGAGTTAGACCACATTTAATTTATTCAGGTTAAAGAGAAAAGGAAGGTGCCTAAGTTGTTGCAGTAGCTGGATTGGGGGTGGGGGGTGGTTGGGGAACGAATGTTAAGCCCCACCTCGGAGCATGAAGCCAAACCTGCCCAAGACAGGGTCTGGCTCCGCTCATTGCCTTCTGAAGGGCCCCTATTGTTGCTGTCACCTGGGGTCGCTGCACCCATGCTTAAAGCATGGTTTTTCTGTCCCAGGAAATGCTTTCTGAGAGCGAAATACAATAAGAAATAAGACCAGCTCCTCTGGCTTTCTCTCATTTCAGTCCAAGGCACTTGTGACCAACAAAGTGAGCTTTCTGATTTTATCTACAAACTGTATACTTTAGTACATGAATCTGAAAGCTTTCCCCAAAATCAAAAAGCTAATGACTGAATTAGTGTAGCAAGCAATGGAGTTCTTGTTTCCTTCCCCAGAGGCGATCCGGTGAAGAGTCCGTGCTTTGCATATGAAAGGGAGCAGGATTCAGGCCTCACCTGCCCCAGCCTGGAGAGGCGAAGTCTGAAGGAGGAAAGGAGCTGTGGGGTTCTGGGTGCCAGGGCTCCAGGCATCTTCAGTGAGAAAGGACAGATCCCAAAGTTACCCTTCCTCTTGGTCTGTTAACGGGGAAAGTTTCCTGCTATAGACCTGGATATCAGGAGAGCCTCCTCACACCCATCTAAGGCCATCTAGACAGCGCTGACACAGCACTGGGCAAAGATTCTGGAAATGGGCATCTGAGACCTGTTAGCCAGGACACGGGCCACTGCTCTGTCCCCTTTCCTTTTGTAGATTTGGCATAATTTTAGGATGAGAGAAACTACTGTTCACTTCTTCGGAGGAGCCTAGGCTTCTAATTTTAAATCAATAAGTCGTCTTTAAAAACAGCATCCTATCGCTCCTTGTCCCAACCACACACTCCTATTAGACACACAAATATCAACAAACCACAAGTTAAAAACCTCCAGATGGGGGCCGCAGGAGGAGGCTGGGAATCATAGTCCTCTTTTCCTGGAGTTACTCATTCTTTAACATCACCAGAATTTAATCCTAAAATGTCCCAAAATACCCGAGCTGTAGGCGACCTTCAGACATCACCTTACCCCAACCCATCACCTCAGACAGGGGAACACCAGAGTCCGGAGAACTGAAGCAACCTGCACAATGTCACACACTCCTGGGGAAGGATGGGGCAGGGCCTGCGCCCAGGCTCCCTGGCTCTGATGCCAAGATTCATTCTTTTCTCTATACCATCTTAGTCACACCCTGATACGCAGAACAAATCACAGCAGAAATGCTCTGGTTAAGGCTGGGGCAAGAAGACCCAGAGGCCCTCCTTTCCCTACCCCCATTACCCTTGGGGTCCTGCAGCCTGCCTCTGAGGATTTCCGGGGTCTCTAAGGTCTGCATTTGGAAACAATTCCCTTTATACCACACTCATTTACATTCCACTGTCCCACACACCTAAAATGCTGTATGGTTTGGCTGGGTGGTGGGAGAGTTTAAATATAAGAAAACATATAATCATATTACTGAAAATTCAGAAAAGAGGGTAAAAAGGTACTCATAGTCCAGCTACCCTGACTTGACCATTGTTGACAGTTTGATATATTATGTTTTCATTTTTTCTTCTAAGTATATTTGTTTTACAAATTTGAAAACATAATTTTCTGTCCCATTTCCCTGGCTTGCCACTGGACATATATTTACTGAACAAATTAAATTTTTATAACATTCATGAGGATTTCGGGATGTTCTTTTTGATAAATGGCTACCTTAGGAAATATGTCAGAAAACTTGGACATTATAATCATGCAACAGAAGTGAGGAAAAAATTTTTAATAGAGATAATATTAGCTATGGGGGAAGACAATCAAAAAGCTATTGCGGAAAGATAAGCCCAAGACAAGAGGAAAGGACACAGGCTGCTGACTGTCACATGGAGAGAAAGACTGGGGGAAAGAAAGAGATGTTAAAGAAATTCTTACTGGAAATAAGCCTAACCGAAAGAACCACAACTCTAGAAAAAGGAACTACCTCTATCTTTACCAGAGTCTGATATGCACCCTAAACCCATACAGACTCAACTCACCTATCTTACTTTTACACATCCATGAGCATGCAGAGGCTAATTACAACATTCTGTTAACAACCAACTTTGCCCCCACTATCCTGGAGGAGAACCAAAGGTTGGATTTAGACATTTTTAAAATCTGCAACAAGGTCCAAGTAATGCAGGTCTTGGGGACAAAAGCCCGCGGCCGAGTTCCTAGGCTGGTTTCTGGCCTTCTAACCTTGTGGTCTATACTGTGTCGCTGGACCCAGCAGCATCTTAAGAAGCGACTGATTCACATCCTTGAATGGAACTCATTAAGCTTAAATATAATTTTTTCTCCGAGTGGTGCTAAACTAGCCAAACAAAAAGGAAGACAAAAACTAGAAAAATAACCTCTCAGTCATATATGTGTGTGCTTTTAATGCCTCAATTTATTTTATTCTTTGCCAGCTTTGGGGAAGACTAGGATAAAGGAAGACATAAGCTGGAAACGACAGGAGAGACTAGAGGCAATGCAACCGAACCCTGCTCAGCACCCAGAAGCCCCCCACTCTCTCTCCCCAGTTCCTCCCTGCACGGGGCTGCTCCCTCAGAAGAGCTTAAATAGAGGCAAGTCAGTGGGACTGCGTGGGAGGAAGCTGCCTGGGTCTGGTAGCCTTCAAACTCTTCCAAGAAAGGCAAATATGCCTGGAAAGGTACAGAACATGAAGTGAGCTCTGCTCAGCCACTGCCAGTCTGGATGGCCTTTGCTTCCTGTGGCTTCTCACCTGGCGTAAAGCAAAGGTCCCTTCCCTTCCCAAGTGGTGAGCTCACTCCAATCCTCACCCTCACAAACGTCCAGAATATGCCCCCTCAGAGACCTCCCCATCCCTACTGAAAGGAGGAGGTCATTTCCAGGACACGTCCCGATGAAGCGCTGGTCTGGTCTTCAAGTAACCAGCTTCCTCAGATTCTAGGATACTCAAAAGTGGGGTCTCTGGAAGCTTGGGTCTCCTGCTCCAATGCAGCCCTTCTCCCTAGCTCCACACAGGCTCAACACAGCCTGTGTTCTATTAGCAGGTTTCACCTGTAAGGCACGTGGGGTTTACGCTTTCTCTTTGTTAAATGGATTCTCTCAAACCTAGGAAACAATGATCTCTGGTTGGGGTCTAAGTGAATAAAAATACCAAAGAAGCAAAAATCTTACATCTGTATTCCCCAGGAGATCAAGATAACATTTATTGTGTGGTATGGACATGCTCACCACCCCCAACACCTATAAATACATTAAATCACACAGAATGGACCTGGGCACAAGAATCACTCCAACCTCCAAGTCTTCAGATAGGGAGGCATGGAGGCACTAGCCACGTTTTAGAAGCAGGCCATGAAGCCGGGCCTCAGAACAATTGGTCTTCTTACTTCCCAAACTGAGGGCTTGCCTCTCTAGCTGAGGAGTGACACAGCCTAATCCTGCTTTGTGTGGGAAGGCTGACGAGATTACCTCATGGACCACCAATGAGTAGTAGAAATCACTTTTTTCTGGTAAGTCTTATCAAGGAAACCAGTTATTAAATTTTGCACAAAAGCTATGCTTTTAAAAAAATCTCCCTTTCCCTTGTTGTCTCTAAACACTGGAGTCATTATCACCAACTCATCCCCATGACTTAGCCCAAACCTTCTGATAAAGGCAACAGGTCAACATGTTCCAGAAAACACTAATTCTGCCATAGCTAACCAGCCTTTAATTCTGACTCCCTACTACCATCTCTCCTGACCCATGAGGGCTTTTTTCCCATTATGCAACTGTATGAGTGACCAGCCATTTCATCACCCATGCCAAGTGAAACGCCATGACAGGATGTGAATCTCTAACAGAAGAGGAAGGCACCCCTCCACCTCCTACAGCTTGGCTCCTGACATATCTAAAAACACTTTCTGCTACAGAATCATGGCATTTTATTATGATGTGTTTTAAACAGATGAGACAAGTTATACAGAATGTAACATCCATGTACCCAGTGTTCAACTTTAACACAGCTTAATATTTGCCATATTTACTTCAAATAACCTTCCTAAAAAGAAATAAAACATGAAGTGCCTGGGTGGCTCAGCTGTTAAGCGTCTGCCTTTGGCTCAGGTCATGACCCCAGGGTGCTGGGATGGAGCCCCTGCATTGGGCTCCCTGCTCAGCAGGAATCCTGCTTCCTCCTCTCCCACTCCCTCTGCTTGTGTTCCCTCTCTCGCTGTATCTCTGTCAAATAAATAAATAAAATCTAAAAAAATAAAATAAAACATTACAGGAATGCCATGTGTCCCCTGCTCATTCTACTGCTCGTCTACTCTCCTCACAGGTAAGCATTATTCAAAAGTTAGTAGTTATTTTTATAAAAATTTAAAATTTTTACTATATAAGTATATATGCATAAACAATACATATTCTTTGCATGGTTTAAAACTTTTAAATAAATGGCATCACACTACAGTTAAGCAACTTGCTTTTTTTTGCTCAATTTTTATTTTTTCTTACGAAAGTTTCAAACATATGCGGAAGTCAAAAGGTTGTAATAAACTCCCATGTACTGATAATCCAGCCTCATGACCAGTGTTTGCATCTATATACATAAATTATATCCATCCCCTACTCACTCATCCCCCTCCTGGCCCCCTAATCACTCTGTAACAAATCCCGTATAGGTAAACTTTCAAAGGTCTATTTTCTACTGGAGCTAGCTTTTTTTTTTTAAAAAGAGAGAAGCCAAGGCAGAAGGGATTGGGTGGTGGGGAAAGAGAGGGGGGACAAATACATGACATCCATCCACCCTAGGAATTACAGCTCAAATCATTAAGCAAATGGAGCCAATAAGGCAAAAAGGAAAGCTAGCTTTGGTTAGGGCCGGAGGAGTCTAAGCATGAGTTCCTTCCTTCCCAGGGGCTTTGAGGCAGGGAGGTCATCTGTGAACCTTTCCACTGCCCACCACCTTCAACTCCAGCTCAGTCTGCTTTCTGAATACTTGAACTCTCCAAGATAGTCTCTTCTTTGACACCTAGAGAAAAACTCTGCCCTCCTTCACATACTCGATACCTGAACTGCATCTCCAAATACATTTACATGTACTGATGTAATGGTTAGCTGCTAATATTTATCATGTGATTTGTGCCAGGCATTTTTTTCATGCCTCAGTTTGTACTATTAACTCATTTTACAGATGAGAAAACTGCACAGAGGAGTTAAATAATTTCCCCAAGGTGGCTAATAAGTGAAGCCCTGTATTGAACTCCAGAGGACCAGCTCTAGGGTCCACATAACAACCCACACTGCCTCCTTAGCAAAAGGGCCAGTTTCCAGTGGACTCAAAGAAGCCACATACTTGTTTGGAAGCAATCAAAACTCCACTAGCAAATATGTGATAAAAATCTGAGCAAGCGAGCCAAACTGAAGGCTGGCTGGCTGTGGATGCTCTGCGAAATTGGTTCTCAGCTCTATGCTATTCTTCAACTTAATATTCCTTTTAAGGGTCACAATCAAATTGACTTCAGTGTAAGAAAAGTAAAAAAAAATAGCACAAAGGTAGACAAAAGCCATTCATTAGTCCAGCTTCCCCTCTCCACAGCCACTTACAACAGGGAACAGATAAAGAGATCATGCTCTTATTGCCTGAAAACACGTGACCTTCCTTCATCTTGAGAATGTTGTATCTCCATATCAAAGAATTCTTTGTGTTGCATGCACAAAAAGGGGCAGAATTATAATGACCTAAGTACTTGACTTTTATGCGGCAGTAAATGCATCAAAGCTTGGTCTCTAACCATTTTTGGTCAATTGTAATAAAAATTGATTCTTAAGGAAGATATGTCATTTTTCTTTTAAGAACAAAATCCAGAATTTTACTCAGCAGTTTTTAGGCTGTGTATCTTAAACGCTGTTTCTTTATAAACATAAAATCTCAAGGAAAAAAATCGGGTTATCAGATAAGATAAATACTTCTATTTACCAATGTGCTACATACATAACACACACACACACACACACACACACACAGAGACACTCTCTCTCTCTCTCCCCCCTCGAAGCAACCCCAAGTGCTTGGCCAAAATTCCTTATCCAAGATGGGCTACGGATATTTTTCATGATCATACTGCTTTCTTGCAATATCTAAACAAGAGTAAATACTATTACCCCAACATCTCATTTTATTTACTCAATCACTATTTATTGAGCACTGCACATCCAGCACTACATTAAATGTTCAAATACAGTAAACAAGAGACTCCTCGGGAAGCCTTTATTTTGAATATACAGAGGAATTTCTTTTTGCTTAAGTTCTTGATTTATGAACTCTCAATTGAGAGGGCATCTTCTAGTTGAAATTTTACTTCCTTATGGGAGATGAGAATTAACGAGGGGTGGGGATTACGTAGAGAAGATACAGGTGTAAAGACTATACTATGGTAACAGATACTATTTCATAGGTTTTTAAGATAGTTTTATCAAGTCCACATAAACAATTTTATAGCTTTAGCTTTGATGGTGTAACCCCTCCATAATATCTCTCCAAAACAAGCGAAAGAGGGAAAATAAATGCTAAGGTGTTTGACAGAAAGCTGAGGTTTCTTACAGTGTAGTATTTGCATGCTCTAAATTAACATAACCCAGGCAGGAGGAAACGGAGAAACAGAGCCAGAGGCCGCTGATGGGCCACCAAGTTCAAGCATCGTTCCAGCTTTCTCTTTTACGGTGAACTTCACCTACCTTTTGTGTGTCACTGACTAGATATGGGGAGTTCAAGGGATGTCTATAGGTCTTACCCTGACCGAGGTACACTAAAAAGCATCTGCATCTCCGTTGTAATATTTGAAATAGGCACAATAGGTAAAGGGAGAGAGAAAAAATACTCAAGAAAGAATTAATATAAAACAAAACTTTATAGAAAGAGCATAGCTACTATTGCAGAGTATTTCTTTTCTGTATTAACTATTTTGCATGCTGAAATTTCCAAGTCTCCTTAGGCAATCTCTCTCTCTCTCTCTCTCTCTCTCTCTCTTTCTCTTTTTTTTAGGCAATCTCTCTTGATGAGAGCTATTTACTAACTGGTTAACTCTTAACTTCCTGATCCCCAGTTACACTTCACTTATCCTCCGTCATGCTGTTGGTAACCGTGTGCTTCCGAAAAAAGTTGAGGCAGCTGGGACTATACTTTGTTCATCTCTGTAGTCCCCAGAGTGCCCAGTACCGTGTCCAAACCAAACTCTGTGTTCACTCATAAAATTTTTCTACTTAATTAAGGAGGTTTTCCCTGGTGTGAAGCCATGTGCAGGACATTGCACAATGCAACTAAAAAGGCTAAACCTGAAGCTAATCAAGCCTCTAGAGCTAATTTCCAGTTTCAGGAAATTCAGGCAATAGACAATGGCACCACAAGAAAACAGACATATCCAGAATGTGAGACATTCTGCAGGACAACAGACCCACTTTCTGCAACAAGCCGAGGCATGACCAAAAAAAAGGGCGGGGGGGACTGGGGGCTACTCCTGATTAAAGGACATAATATCTACAACCCATGGGTAGACCTTAACAAGATTCTGATTCTATCAAAAAACACTGTAGAGGCGTCTGGGTGGCTCAGTGGGTTAAAGCCTCTGCCTTCAGCTCAGGTCATGATCCCAGGATCGTGGGATTGAGCCCCCCATCGGGCTCTCTGCTCGGCAGGGAGCCTGTTTCCTCCTCTCTCTTTCTGCCTGCCTCTCTGCCTACTTGTGATCTCTGTCTGTCAAATGAATAAATAAAATCTTAAAAAAAAAAAACACTGTAAACACATACACACACACATACTCATTTTTACACAACTGAGAAACTTTTTATTACAAACTGGACATTAGATGACACCAACAAAATATGTAAGTATAGTTATGTATAAGTATAGTATAGTATATAAGAATATGCCTGTGTCTATTCATGCCTTTTCAGAGCACCCTGAAGTATGCAGAAGTGAAATAGCAGGCCTAGGATTTGTTTTAAAATTGTCAAGGAAGGAAAAAAAGAAAAAAAGAATACATTAACCCAATGAGGCAAAATCTTGATAGCTATTGGCAATGTACTTCATTCTGTTTTTTTCATAATAATTTTTTTAATTCATAATAATTTTTAAACTGAAGCTCAAAAGCAGTAATTCAAAATTATTTATACAAAAAGTAAGCAGGTATTTTCAAACCTAGAAATGAAACATGCTCACTTCACAGCTGCTTCATTAGATGAACAAAGTAAGCTTTCTTTTCTGATTACCTCTACCAAGTTGTTTTTTTTTTTTTTTTACAAGAGTGTGACACTTTACATGCTGTCTGATGAATAATAAATAGGAATGCTCTAAGCAGTGTCCGTCATTACACACGGTCTCTTCAGCTGACCACTGGCATATTTCCTACACCAAGGACAGCAGGCCTCATGGAGCAACTCAAAGGACAATACTAAGGACAAAGCAGAAGAAACTTATAGGCAGGGTAAGAGAGTGTTGACATAGAACATTGTATTAGTTTCAGCAGAAAGTACCTTTAGGCAAAGCACCATACTTTTCATGGGTTTACTAACTAAATTCTTATCAAAGGTACTTGAAGACAAGTGCTACTTTACAAAATGAAAAAAAAAAAAAGCCTTGGAAAATCACATATAAAGTAGTAGGTTCCATATTTAATGACTTCTGTAAGAGAACAAAGTGTGTTTTCAAAAGATTATAGAATAATCAATCATTTAGAGAGTACAAAAATCCTAGGCCAACACTATCCTATCTATACAAAAATCACCATGTGCCCTCCTCCTTACCGCCTTTCTTCCCCTAATGCCCAAGAAAATAAAATCCCAAACTGCATATGGATTGAGGGGCCAGGTGTTTGCAGACCAGGGGTACCAATGACCGTAGCTGTGGGCCAGATCACTGAAGACAGGAATACCCCATTTACCTGGAGGCAGCCTGACGAAACTGGCATTTTCCACTTCACCCATCTGCATCATCTTTCAAATTTACAGACCTCAACTCCAACAGTGAGCACAGGGACAGGATTTGCCTCGTCCACCACTATACTGCCACATGCCGAGCACGTAACACACACTCTGATGAAGATGAGGAAATATACCCATAATCCTAATTACCTCAGCCTTCTCTCTTCTCAAAACCAGAAGACTTAGAAAATACTGATGTCCACAATGATAAGTTAAACTCCAGAGATTCAAGCAGGACAATTTAATACATTTTAGAAAGCTACTATTAAAATGTCTTAATTTATAAAAGGGCTGGGGAACTTATATATGTTTAAAAACAAAAACAGAAAAAACAAAACCCCAAACCTTTACTGAATGAAAAGCAATGATCCTAAAGTTCATAATTATTTTATGCATTCTAATCAATTTATTAACAAACACAGCCTTTTATAATGGCTACCTGAGAAGGAGGATGATGATCTTTGGCGGCAATACAAAGAAAACAAGGAAAGAAGGGTAGCAGAACTTGGTAAAGTCTATTAAAGTTTCATTGTCTTGAAAGAGAAAAACAAGTCACAAAGAGTTCTCAAGAGAAGTGGCAAGACTTATGCATGAGTTTAGCTAACTAAGAGAAAGCAGGTGGAATGCAGAACTAGCTGACCCAACAAAGTCACAAGAAAACTAACATAAAAGGACAAGCAAAGCTGCCTTCTGCTGCTTCCACCCCCCTCCAAAGCACAGAAGTTCAGGTGATCCCATTAGACACAAATGCCCAAGAGCTTCCTTGCTCATCCAGGTTCCAAATACCACCCTGTTCAAATTCCCTTGAAACCTCATGACCATGAGGGCATCCCTTGGGTACTGTCTTTCTCAAACCTATTATGTTCTCTTTTCCACATTCACCCACCTCTACCCTTTCATTTGAACTTCACCTCCACCATTCCTACCTAGTGCCTTCTCTTCTCCAGATTGTTCCTTTTCACCTATTTTCACCAATCTGCTCCCTTCCTCCCCCTTTCTCTTCCAACCTGCTCTTTTCTCTCCCCTCTTTTCTTGATACCTTTCTCTGTTTGACAATGGCTCCCGCTCCTGGATCCCACAAAACTTTATATACCTACCCCCCATTCCTCCCCTCTACGTTCTACACCTAGAAGCCACTTTCTGAAGCTATTTGTGTCTATGACTAGGGAAAAAAAATCTTAGAAAGGGCAAACACAGAGTTTAAACCAATAAAATGGGGCGCCTGGGTGGCTCAGTGGGTTAAGCCGTTGCCTTCGGCTCAGGTCATGATCTCAGGGTCCTGGGATCGAGTCCTGCGTCAGGCTCTCTGCTCAGCAGGGAGCCTGCTTCCCTCCATCTCTCTCTGCCTGCCTCTCCGTCTTCTTGTGATCTCTGTCAAATAAATAAATAAAATCTTAAAAAAAAATAAACCAATAAAATGTTTTTAAAAATTGGTCTCATTAAAAATTTTTTTAAACAACTTGAAGGTTGGCCTAAAAAGTAGTAATAAGGAGGCCTGCCCACAAAGCTTCAGGTGGGCTTTTCCTATTTCAGGGCCAGAAGTGCAGAATTTCTATAGACCCAAAAATGTATCTAAATCAGCCTCCTGGTCTGTATTTCTAATCCTTTTATCACAGGTTCACCATCAATGCCACAGGAACTTAAAAATGAAAAGATCTCTTTTCCCTGGCTTGTGATTTAAATTCCTATCCAAAGTTGCCTAAAGACAAGTGCTACTTTACTCATTCATTCATTCATTCATTCATTCATCTGAGAGAGAGAGAAAGCACAATCAGGGGAGGGGGTAGGGGGAGAGGGAGAAGCAGATTCCCTGCTGAGCAGGGAGACCCAATGCAGGGCTGGATCCTAGGACCCTGGGATCATGACCTGAGCTGAAGGCAGACACTTAACAGACTGAGTCACCCATGCCTCCCAAGTGTTACTCTATTCATAAAAAAGCCTGAGAAAAGCACATGAACAGCAGATACCCTGATTATTTAACGTTACTGGTCACTTAAAAACTTTTTAAAAAAGATTCTAGGATAAATTTTTTTAAGGTTTTGTTTAATTTTTTAAAAAAATTTATTTATTGGGATGCCTGGGTGGCTCAGTTGGTTGGATGACTGCCCTCTGCTCAGGTCATGATCCCATAGTCCTGGGATCGAGTCCCGCATCGGGCTCCCAGCTCCACGGGGAGTCTGCTTCTCTCTCTGACCTTCTCCTTGCTCATGTTCTCTCTCACTGTCTCTCTCTCAAATAAATAAATAAAATCTTTAAAAAGATTTTATTTATTTATTTGAGAGAGAGCAAATGAGAGCGAGAGAACACACAAGCAGGGCGAACAGCAGAGGGAGCAGGAGAAGCAGACTTCCTGCTAAGCAGGGAGCCCAACATGGGGCTCCATCCCAGGACCCTAGGACCATGACCTGAGCTGAAGGTAGACACCTAACCAACTGAGCCACCCAGGAACCCCTAGAATAAAACTTCTGGAAGCTTTTACTATAAAGCAAAAATATTACCTAAATAAAGGTTCAACGCCTTCCTAATCCCTTCTGAAAAGCTTACTGCTTATAACATTATTATCCTTTGACTTTTCAATGGCACCAATGTACAACATGCTACCTACATAAGATAGTAAGAGGAGAGAAATAACAAAGGACCTCCTTCCAAACGGATACTGCAAATTACCAAACCTCTCTCTGCTGGCAGTTCTCCGCTTGCCCCTTGATTCCACTGTGTCCCAGATCTTAAGAGACCCCTACGAAGAAGGCACCAGAAAATTATACAACCTTCATTCTCAACCTTAACTGCCTTTCCTACAGAACTGAACCAAGAGGTTTTAGAAGGGTTGTTCATAATCTATAAGGGAATTTTGATCTCTCACCTTTGAGAATGCTGCCTGTTTCCTATTCTATCTGTCCTCCTTGGCACCTCTGATAATCGCTGATGATTACTACTATTACCACAAACACTAACAGATAAGTGTTCATTTATTTGGCTAGCAACTATGCTAATAAGCCTTTAATATGTATAACCTCAATGCAATCCTCAATTGGGATTTTACCTATGAGAAACGGGCACAGAAAGTTTACAGGACTTGATCAAGGTCCTCAGCCAGAGTTCAGATGGAAATTCAGGTGTGGTTCTAAAGCCCAAACCCTTAACCATGATACAGCCTTAACCCAAAAGGACCATCTATACCTCCATCTCAACTCCAGAAATTTGGAGATCCCCAGTGATCAGAAAACCATCAACACTTACTATGTAAAAACCTTTATATCCACCCAAGGTTCCTCATCTTTTGCGTCTTTTCCTCACAGAGCCTAACAGGGGAAGAAGGAGGTAGCCTTCCTCAACCTTCCTCAGCGTAGAGTGCTGTTCCACTTCTTCCTAATTACATCTGGCTGAGAGAATGGGTTTAAGCTCTTGTAGCACCATGGAACCTGCTTAGATAGCCTTAATGAAGTCCACCTCTCCCTCTCTGTCTCCACCTTACATCCTGGGTGAAGCCAATGGACCTGGAGGAGAGCCACATAGCAAGCCACAAAGCTCCAAGGTGAATCATGGCTCTTCCTCACCATCTCCTCAAATCCGATGGGTGACATTCCCTTCAAAGGACCACCAAAATATCCTGTCACCACTAGTTCTCTCATGTGGGAGAAAAAGATGGAGAAAATGAGTTACTGTGATTAGCCATTAGAAAGCTCCTAGCCATTAGAAAGCTCCTACTGAGCTCATGCTTTATCTTAGTTAAGACTTAAATATGTACACCAGTGACTTCCGGCTCATATAGGGCTTTTGCAGGAGGGGAAAAAGAGTGCACAGAAGTAATCTTGTCACTTTTCTTAGCATGGAGCAGCCCAATAACAAATGCATATTTTGTACTAAAAAGTAGATTCTGAAACCGAAAGCAAAAATAAATGACTAAAATACATTCTATCTTCCCATATCTCTACATAGGGACAGCCAAACAAACTTATACCAAGAGGCAGGTTATTAAATACTCAGAATGATAATGGTTACTACAGATGGAGCAGTCTGTCTGTCAGACTCTGTGCTGGGTGCTTTACAGACATTATTTCACCCAACCTTCATAATCCTGTGAAGCTCTTATTACAGGGAGGAAATGGAGGCTTAGGGACTCTACCCCCAAAGCAATTATACAGCACTTACTGTGTGCCAACTCTGTCCTACGTATTTTAAATACACATACCTTGACTCATTTGATCCTCATGAAGTAGGTGATACTCCGAAGAGATGAGCAAACTGAGGGAGGGAGTCATTAAGTCACTTGCCCAAGGTCACACAGCTGATAAGTAACAGCAGGGATTTAAACCTAGACTCTAAGGCTCCGACATCTGAGCACTTAGTCACTTAGTGCTCTTTACCACAAATATACTCCCTGGGCTTTTATTTTACCATTTTGCAGGTGTTATTTCTCCAACAAGAATGCAAGCTTTTGGAGGACAGGGAGCACTTTTCACACATCCCACTCAGCAATCAGTACGTGAACCAGCTAAGGCAGGGTCGTTGGTAAATGACCCAGTCTGGTGCAATGCAGGGAAGATCTGACTGTTGGGCGCTCTCCCTGTCAGGGACACTGCCCCCAGTCTCTTCCACCTCAGCAGTCCCCAAAGTCTCATGGCCAGCCCGTGGGGGTCCACTCTGGGAGCATGTGAAGGCAGACTTGTACAGACTGAAAATGGTCTAACATCAAGACTGGCTTCATTACTCCTCCCACTTCCAAACTACTAGGGAGCAAACTCTGCAACAGGACTGCCATGTCCTGCTCCATCCACCCCGCCCCTCCAGGGGCCACACAGCTCAAAGCCCCAGCTCCTGCTACACCAGAGAGTGAGGGTGCGAGAGCGCGTGATCTCAGAAGCCGCCACTAACCAGCAGGTCAGCCTGCAGGAGGGCATCTACCAACCACCCTGCCTACAGCAGAAGAACAAAGCCTCTGGTCTGACACTCCAGGCCTCTCCCGGGCTCCAGGTTATCTTTGGTTGATCTGTCCCCTATCTTCCCACCATCTACCTTTACTGGGGAGTCCCACCACACTGTCATTTACTTCGTGGACAGCTATTTATTAATGAGTAACCACCATACGCCAGAGTCTCTGTTAAGAGCTGGAAATACAGGGGAACTGGAGACACACAGTCTTGCCTCATAGAGCTCATCCATCCTGTCCCATCTTAAACCACAGCTGTCATTCAAGGTACAGCTAACATGCCACCTCCTATGTGAAACCTTTGGAGACACCCCTAGTTTTAAGTATCCGTCTGACAGCAGAGTTTATAGTAGATTTCAAAAAGTCACCTAAAATCCTAGTAAAAATACTGGCATAGCCAGCGGAGGAACATAAAATTCCAGATTAAAGATTAGTAAGATTATCCTCACAGGACTTTTCACTCTGAAATATGCAGAACAGTAAAGGTTAAGATAAAAATCCACAAAATCAATGACACCTGGGGGGGAAACATCTGAGAAGGCAGGGCACCCTGAACCACTGTAACTTATACACTGATTTTATCTATCCCTCCCTGGCTATATAGCTGTTCTTCATCTCAAAACAAAACAAAACAAAACAACCCCCCCCCACAAACAAAAAACAGACAAACAAACAAAACCAATGGCCTACCTATCTGTTTATCTCTGATATATGTGCTCAAGTCATCGAGTAACCTAGGAACGCGGATGTGGCTTGCCTTAAGGTAGTGGCATCTATTGCCAAAAACAGGGACCACTTGTTGGGAGGACAAGGTGCCACAGGTATCTGGGCTGACAACACAACCCATGAGTTCGGGCACCTCAGGAAAGAAAACCAGCATCTCTGGAGATCACACTGGTAACCACAACTCGAACTCTCGCCAGGCCCCCGATATACCTTATCCTGTGCCACAGGAAAATAAAGGAAGTACACATAAATCAAAGGTTCAAATAATGAATGCTTACTTTTCAATGCCAAAACATTAAAATATTAGTACTCTTAAAAGAGTGTGGACAGAATGTAGCATTTTCTGGATGTCTAGGGTCACAGTAAAATGTGCGTTTAACACTGAACAGCCCCAGGCTTCTCACCCTCAGCCCCACCCCTCCAACCCGCTGTGCACCTAGGGAGACTGAAAGGAAGTGCACGTAACCACTCTTAGGCAACACACCAGCTGAGCTGAGACACAATCTAAGCAGACACGCTCTGGCCCCTCTCACAAGGGGGCTGAACGCAGGGAAAGAGCCTGAACACCCGAAGCACTGGGGGCCGAGGAGGCTCACGCAGGAGTCTGTCCTCTCCAGCCTCTCACCCACACAACCCAGCGCAGAGCAACGGTATCTCTACTTTAAAGAGAAGGTCCTGGCAAAGCAGTCGGCTCACCCAAGGTTGCCCAGACCTTGGTGGTGGTGGGCGGCAGGGTCCCAGCCTCTGACTCCAAGGAGCGTCATCCTTCCTTGCACCAATGCTGCGTCACAGGGGCATGAAGGCCTCCCCAGAAGACCCTGACGCAGTCTGCAGTGCTCACCAGTCTCCCAGCATGAGAATTTCTTTGTCGTTAGGGAAATTCATCTCACTATTACATGGGGCTCCCCTTGCCAGTTTATCTCTTAGAACTAAAATTTATTGGTTAAGTGCAAATAATTACTATAGTGAAGACAAGTATCTCATCCCAGACACATGGGTGCACCTTTAACTGTGGTCCTGTGAACAACTGAGATCTTCACTAGTTGTCATCAATAACCCTAAAGAATGAAGTAAACTATTATGACTACCCAAGAGGGGAATCCCCCTAATGATCTAAATGATCATCTACCTAATGATCTAAAATCAGTTCTTCAACCATTATTTTATGATTTAACCATGGCACAAACCTGACAAAGAGCACGGAACTGTTGAGAAATGGAACTTTTCACAAGAAACTAAATAACAATTGTTAAGAAAATTAAAACTACAAGTTATGTTCACTATATGTAGTTTTATCAGTACTCCAGCTTAAATTATAACAAATACCAGATTAAAATGTTTCTTCATATGCACATGGCATGTGTTCAGAGAATTAACTGTTTAATCTGAGTCTTTAAAAATGTCAAGTAACTGCAAAAAAAATCTATACATGTAAGAAACACCAGCACTCCTCCCCACTCAGCTGAAGATGGTCTTACGATATCTTTGACCTCTACTTTTATGCATAGAGAAAAAAGTTCATTTAAAGAAATATGAAATACATCTGAAGCTTTACCAAAGTGCAATACTAACTTTAATTTTTTACATTTTGATTATTTCCTGTGAAGATAAAGTAACAACCTAAATTCTTCTTTTTAAGCCCACATACAGGACATGCCCTACAATTACAAATGATCTTTTCTAAAAAGTGCACTCATCCTGGAACTTGTAACTTTATTCTTGGCCACTATTTATTAAGTGAGCAACCAACTGGTCTGATAAGCTTGGTAATTTCCCCCTTCTTATCTTGAAATAGAATTATAAAACCTAATCCTCACTTGTACGCAGTATCTTTCTAGAGTAAAAATCTAGAGTCTGTTTTTTGTTGTTGTTGTTTTACCATTCGTCTATCAGAAGAAATGTCTCATCAGAGCAACGAAAGGAGATACATCCTAAATTCTATCATCCATCCATGGGATTCCGAGTCTTTGGTTCAAAGTAAGTCCTTGGGAAGCCCCATGTATAATATGATCTGGATCAAAATTCTTCTGCTTGCTCACCAAGCAAGTAAAAGAATTTCCTTCAGAACATTCCCAAAATATTAAACAGGTTCATGGGAAGAATAGAAATTCTCTTGTTCTTGTGGCCTCAACACTATCTTACAATGCTTTTATCACAATCTGTATACAATCTAGATGTCCAAATCTTGGTGGCATGATGACTCCTACCTACATTCATTTACTGATACCTCTTTTTATTAAAGAAACATATTTCTCCATTACTTTTAAATCCATTTACCAAGGGAGCCAACACAATTTGCAGGTGGTTCTCTATTTTTTAGCTGAAAGGTAAAAACTCTTCTGTCAACTGTTCATAAAGGAAACATTAAGAACAGTTAGCATCATAAAGAGGAGGACTTCTCCTGTTAAGTCTAGTTGATGAATCCACAGCCCAAGACCTGAAGTTCTTTCCTTTCCACATCATTTTAGTAGCTGCAATTCTTTACTCCTTAATCAAACAGTATAAACTGGTATATACTTGTTGCAACTGTGTTTTCTACAAAGGTTGGAGGCTCCAGAGAGATACAGTCCTTTCCCTTCCCCAACAGACTGTGTGATTTTTGTATCATAACGATATATTTTTTTTAAATGCCCAGGAGCAAGAAGTCTGACAGGGGCTGCCCAGGGGAAAAACAAGCTTTTCCACAACTGAAGGCCAGGCCCAGCAGCCCACAGTGGGGCATAGCCAGTATCTGTCAGTTCCGAACTTGTGACTGGGCTTAGCTGTGTTTAGGATGGAACCTGGAGGAGGTGAGACACTGATAAGGAAAGGTTTACATGTGCAGGTAGTTTCACTAAAACGTACCTGCCATGAGTATCTCCTACTCTACAAAGCATCCTATAACTACTACCCACATTCACAAAGGACCCAGAAATCATGAAAGAAGGCCAATTTATAAGCTCATTGGAGAAGGCTCCCAAGACATCCAGGGCTCAGGATGTCTGCCCTGACCCTTCCTGGGAGACAGCCCTTAAGAGCACCCCAGAATCCTCTCCCAAACCAGATGCTGGAAACCATGAGCAGATTCTGGTAGGCTTCTGAGGCATGCTCTTGGTGCTATGACATGGCCAAACGGAGAAAGGGAACTGTGCCACGAAATGGAGTTGCACCAAAAGCATCTGCCCAGGCTCAGACCTTCCTGTGTCCTCTCCCGTGCGTCTCCCAATGTCCTAGAAGTGGCTGATCTTTCTGCTACTTCCACTGTAGCTCAGGAAGGGGAACATCTCCAACTTTACAAAAAGGCCCTCTTACACACGATTCTTGAACTCCAGAGAAGCAAGTTCCTCAAAGAATGTCTGAATGGGAGACAAAGCACAGAGGAGGTCCCAGCTCTCACAGACATCATGCAAGATGAGTCACTTCATCTACGCCACTGCTGATGCTGCTGCCACCCTTGCTCAGAGTAAACGAGCAGACGGATCCACACGGATCTGCGGAAACTGGACATGGAAGGTTATCACAGCAACAGGGAAGGAGGAGTCCGGGGAGAATGCCTGCTGCTCCAACACATGCTGGCTCCTTCCCTACAGGAACAGAAAGGACCCTCTCACAATGTCTATCTGGTTAGAGGGAGAAGGGGAAAGGGGACATCCTGGGAAGAGTACAGAGATGGGGAAAACAAAAAGTACCCCCAAAAGTGTGTGTGTGTGTTCGTTTTCGGGAAGAAAACAAAAACAAAACAAAACAAAAAAACAACTCAGCTCAACCGGTCCCTCAGTAATTCCCCCAGAGACAGGGACTCTGCCCTCTGATTTGATCCCAAGGAGAAATTACTCTGGACAAGATCCATCTCCTTCCCTCCACTACCTTCTCCTAGCTGATTCAAGTGGATTGTCAGGTATAAAGCAAACCTCAAGACAGAAACCTTTCACTCTCCCTGGTTCTCTTGTCCTCCAAAAGGAATTTAAGGAGAGATGCCTAACCACTCAAAGTTTCAGATGCTTCTGCTTCTTCCTTCCCAACTCTGCAGACTGAACATGCAATTTCTTCCATCAGGGGCACCGGGCCCAGACCATCCCTAAAGTCACATAAACATGACTATATGAGACCTGAGGCCCAATTCAGAACTCCTTCTAGCATGTCCTGCCATGAGGCCCTGCCTACCTGGCAAGTACTGAAGTGGCCTGACTTAAGAGAACTAAACACCTCTTCCCTCCCATTTTCTCCCTAACAAACTGTGAGATGACCTGTACCCATCACACCGATGGCAAGACTCCCAGGCCTGGGCACTACTGATGTTTTGAGCTGGATGAATTTCTTTTGGGGGCGGGGGGATCCTGTGCTGTGTAATATGTTCAAAGCATCCCTGGTTTCTACCTCCTAGATTCCAGCAGCAGCCACGGCCCCCCACCTTGTGGCAATCTAAAGTGTCTAAATGTCACCTAGGGGTAAAACCACATGCACACACCACACACACACACACACACACGCACACGCACACGCACACACGCCTCACCCATGCTGAGAACCACTGGCTTAAGGTATTGGCTCTGCATATTCTCTTTGTGAAGTCTCATAGTCTTAGAGGGAGAAGTAAGACCTGAGCAGCACTCCCAGTGACTGAGACTTTGGCATGAACTAACCTGTGTTCTGAGAGGGATATAGCCTGGTAAGGGTATCGCTGCACTGAAAGGGCTCAGCCTTGGAGGCAGGGCTGAGGTGGGGATGGGAATGGAGGATGTTATCAATAGGAAACGGTACAAGAAAGAGCTGACCCACCATTCACAGCACAGAACCTGAAGCTGCCTTTCCCTCTATTTATGAGGGAATGGACCTTAATTCAAGTCTCTGTCTTACCCAAGGAATACAGATTTGGCACTGTAAGAAGTTACAGAACCTCAGAAAGACTGAAACTCCCCAAACACCCATAACTAAAGGGTCAGACTCCACTTGGCCAGTAAAATGAAGCCCAAAATCCCACCATTTCTGCCTGAGGAATGTCTCTAGGAGCACTTGTAAGTGCCCCGGTGCTCCACAAAGAAAATCTGGAGTAGTTGAGACACATGCCTACGATGTGGAACGATTCAAGGACTCAGGACCACATTGAAAAAGCAACCAACAATTATTATTCGAGGCAATCTAGATGACACACAAAAGAACAAGGCATGGTTCCTGCCCTCAAGTTGCTGACAATCAAGTGGGGAAAATAAAAGATTAATTACATACTCACCAGCATCTACACCATCTAATAGCAGCAGCTAAGGTTATGGGAAGCTCATAATGTGCCAAGTGGTATGCAAGGCACTTTATATCCATTATCTCTTTCAATTCTTACAAAACTCCCTCAACCTAGGGAGTATTACTATCCCCCATCCTATAGCTGAAAAAAATTGAGGTTCAAAGAGGCTAGGCGACTTGCCCAAAGTCACACAGCCGATCCACAGTGGAGCTGGAATTCAAATACTGATTCCTTTCATTCCAGACTCATTTAAGTCCACGCTAAAGCCCTCAACACTGCAGGAGCACACAAGTGACAGGTACTTGGAAGACCACTGGCATTCTCAAAGGAAAGCCAAGCCCTAGGGTTGGCAAAGGAGAAGAAAAAGTACTTCCAAGGCAAAAAGTTCTTTAAAACTTAGCTCCATGTTTCACACAGCAGCCTACAGCTGTTGCAAATGATACTGCCCACAAGGGAAATCAAAGTCTTTCCTTAAATGGATTCAGGGCTTGGAGTGAGTGGGGTGTTGCAGGCAGGAACAGATGAAGGTCAATAAACACTCCTTTTTCTTCCAACAACGAATGTTACCCATTCTGTTGGGTTTAAAACTTTAACTCTCCTTCCTTGAGCACGCCCGTTGCTCTAGGCAAGGGACTCTCCATGCTGTGGGCCCTCTTAGGGTGAGGTGAATGCGACGCACCCACTTTCCAGAAAACACCCAGGCGCACATCCTCCAGCATGCCATCTGAAGAACCCTTAAAAACCTTTAAACGTTACAAGGTTGGAAGGCCAGAAATACCTAATTTGGTCCTAGGTTTGGATTTCATTTTTTCAGGCGTTTTCTTCCTGACAATCCATCTGGTCCTTCTGAAGCAGGTCTGTCCTGGACTGAGGAGGAGCCGGCCCGTGTGGCGGGAGTCATTCCAGTGATTCTTCACTCAGTAGCAAGGTACCTCATGCACTACATATAATTGCTTTTTCCTCCTGGACACTGCCTTATTAATTGCTTCTATCTTGAATGTGACTCTGGTCATGGCCTTAAAAATGACCAAGGAAGGTCCTGCTTCGGTCTGATGGCATTTGATGCCTTCACGACTCATATCGGCAGTCAGCCAGCAGAGCAACTGGCTCGTTCACCAGAGCAGAGGCTCGACCCGTCACCCCAGTGACTCCAGCCCGGATGCCCCGCTGCTCCTCATGGGCAACTCCTAGCTTTTCAGGCAGAGCAAGAACATACAAGCCCAGTTTCCAAAATGCTTAATGGCAATTACACTGGGCTGGTGATTCACTAAGCAGTACAGGATGTGCCCAATTATACACTCTATTTTCTTCCAATCTTATTTCATAAACTCCAATTTCACAAGAACATAGATTCTCCAACCAAACAAAATTATCCAACTTAAACAATTGAAATACCAGTTATCCTCAAAATTTTCTTCAGAAGCAGGGATATATAAGGCATGATTTGAATAGACATTTGAAATATTTTTTGATTGTCATTCACTCAAACATTTCAGTACCTACATTATCAATATTGTGGGAGGTCGCAGGTACAGAGAGGGAACGATTTGCTAGCGTCAGTAATAAAACAGTATATGATAAAGACACCACCTGTATCAAATAAAGCAACTTTTATCAAGTAAAAACATTAACAGTTATTAATTTTGCTCTCCCCTATTCCCACCCCAGATTAAAGACTATCAACTTGAAATCTTTAGTAATAAGCTGCCAAGAACAGCTGCTACTGAAAAATAAAAGAAAATTCTTACTATAAACAAATTATTAGTTCTTTCCAAGATAAATAACAATGCGGTGTCCTCACCCTCAGACTCAGAAACATGGCCTCATAACACAAATGATTCCAGGTCCTACAGAAGAGCATCATACCTTCAAACTTACACAACCCCTTCCATCTATAAAGTACTATGGGAGAAACAGAGGGGCTCCGTCTGCGAAAAAACAGTTAACTTTAGTTTTTAGGGGAAACATCTACATCCCACATGAAATAAACTAAGGCCACTTACCATCGTATATTTTCCTCCTAAAGAAACTGTCACCCTCTTATTTAAGAAAAAGGATAGACAAAAAGTTATGTACTGTTAAATGTGTTAAGAAAAAATGTTTCACACATAAAAACAAATCAAAAGGCAGCATAAAACCGTGGAAGACCTCTAAGAAATTAGTCAATGATGCTGTGTATTTCTAGGCTCCTGAGTATAAGCATGGTCTGTTTTTCTGACCCCAAAAATAAAATGAAAGATTTAATTAACTTCAAGATTTAAAAGAAGACACGGTTAGAACTGGGTTTAGAAAATGAACATGTTCTTAGGCAAAGAATGTTACTTAACTATTCTGCTCCAAGAATGGTATGTGGAGATTCCCCATGACTCCATGCAAGCTTGGTCCTGTCATTTAACCTGTATGGAACCCAGACAGGCTTAGGAAATGAGGTCTCAAGAAGGCAGTGACTTGTCTTAGCTTGGCATGTATAGAAGACTCATTTGTAAAGCTTTGCAACCAAGCTTAAGTGAGATTTAGGAGTAAGACACGCCAAATTAAAACTCTTAAGGACCATTAATCACACCCTCATGACTCCAGATACAGCAATACAACATATGCTTATGTAGGTCTGGTCTTCATTCTTAATCAGAGGTATTAGCTTCCTACTGCAACAGCCTATAAGGAGGAACTGTTTCAAAAGTGGGGCAAGCATGGTTCAGCCCATTCATTATTTTAACTAATTAAATAATACAGATATGGCTACAACATTTTTGTTATTCCTGGAGATAAACAAACAGATGGCCAGTGAGGAAATGAGATCAACTTTACAGAAGCGAACATACTATATACCACTCCCAGTTTCTGAATGTCAAAGCCTGAGAGAGAAATCCAAGAATATAACTGGTAACCAGAATAACAAAATTATTTTTATTTCATTTGTTTGACATACTCCAACCGTTAAGAAGTAGAAATAAGAAATAATGCTGAGCACAGCACCACGTACTCTGTGGATATTTAATAAATATCACTTGGCTGACTAAAAGGGACAATTTTTCAAACAGTGACTAGTGTACTGAAAATTGAGTATCGTTAAATCATAAATGCCCTAAGTTAGAAAGCAAAGGTACCATTTCAGAATAGGCAGAATGTCTGCTGTCTTGGCCCCACAGTTAAGACTAATTCCTTTTTTTCTCCCTATAACAGGCTTTACTTTAAATGGTCAATACAGTAGCAGACTTTGGCACTGACATCACCTTTATCATGGCTTTCAGCTATGATGGAATAACAGCTAGAAAACCAGACAATATATGAAGCAATTATTTTCAGGCACTGGACAACAGGCAATATAGGACTTAATTCCTGAGGAGAATGAAACAAATGAGCATGTCCCATGATGCCTGATTATTGCCAGGAGGCAGTTTCCAAGCCATAGAACAGAGAAGGGAAAACTCAGAGCATGGCAGTCATACTGAATTGAGGGAGCAGAGATCAGTACCCAGGGAGGCCAAGTTGGCTAGAATTGGCAGAGCAGCACACCTGGAAAGAGGGGACAGAGCAGAAATCCTTTAAGAATCTCAGCTTGAGTTCTGATCTGTGTGAGGAGACCACCTAAAGTTGGGAAGAAAACACCAAAAGCTGTTGGTCTAAATCCCAGAGCTCAGAATGGGAATGGTTCATATTTCCACCAGTAGAAGCAGAAATAATTCATAATACCACATCATCAGATAAAATCCTCAGACGAGTACTGTAGTATTGGGAGCTAAATCATTCCTAAATCAATGGCTGCTCTGGACCTACCCTAATAAAGCCTAACAGCTAGCTTCAAAAAAGATACAGCTTATTTCCAGTAACTTATATGCATGCCAGAACAAAGCCCAGTACTATTTAAGGGAATACAACAAAATCTAGCACCCAACAAAAGTAACTTCGCAGGCATGCAAAGGAGGAAGAAATTATGATGCATAATTAGGAGAAAAATCAAAACAAACATATCCAGAAATGATAAGAGATGATGGAATTAGTAGATAAGGGCATTAAACAAGTTATTATACTGGTATAGATTCCTTAGAAAATAACTGGACAGTTCCTCAAAACGTTAAACATAGAATAACCATATGTCCCAGCAATTTCACTCCTATGCATATACCCAAGAGAAATGAAAATACATGTCCCCACAAAAACTTGTACATAAATGTTCTGAACATAAATGTTCAGTATTATTCATAATAGCTCCAAAATTGAAACAACCCAAATGTCCATCAACTGATGAATGAATGAAATGTGATATATCCGTACAATGGAATATTATTCAACCATAAATAGGAATGAAGTACTGATACATGCTACAACACCGATAAACCTTAAAACCATAACTAAGCTAAGTGAAAAGAAAGAGTTACAAAAGACCACACATCATATGAGTCCATTCATATGAAATGTGCTAAGTAATCAAATCTATAGAGACAGAAAGTAGGTTAGTGTCTATGTGAGCTGGAGAGGACTGAGGGCAGCTAATGGGTAAAGAGTTTCTTTAGGGGTGATGAAAATGTTCTAAAATTAGACTGTGATGATGACTGCACAATTCTGTTAATATACTAAAGCACTGATTTATATACTTTAAATAGATAAATTATATACCAATGTGAATTATGTCTCAATAAAGCTGTTAAAAAGTTATTCTAAATGTATCCCAGGTAGAAAAAGGAAGCAGAGAAAAGACAGATAAATCCAGTGGTACTTTCAGTGAAGAAAAATGTCGTTTCTGAAATAAAAAATATACTGGATAGGAATAAAAGCAAATTAGACATTGCAGAAGATTAGTAAACTTTAAGACACAACAATAAAACTATGCAAAATGAAGCACAGAGAGGAAGAGACTGAGAAACAAATTAAGAGTATCAGTGACCTGTAGGACAACACTAAGTTGTCTCACATATGTGTAATTCAGGTCAAGAAGAACAGAGAGGAAGAGGACAGGAAAAATAATTGAAAAGTTATGGCCAAACTTAAAACATTTTTGCTAAAAACTGTAATCCCACAGATCTAAGAAAACTAAACCCCAAACAGAATATAAAGAAAACCACACAAAGGCACATCATATCAAAACTAGTGATAAAGAAAAATAGATAAAAGCAGTCAGAGAAAAAAGACATATTAATAGGAATAAAGATAAAGAATACAAAAATATTAATTTAAAGGGATATAAGTACCCCTGTTTATAGCAGCATTCTCTACAACAGTATTATCTACATATTATGGAAACATTCCAGGTGTCCATAGATTGATGGATGGATAGGGAAGACATGGGGTGTGTGTGGGGGTGTGTGTGTGTGTGTACTTCACACACACTGGAGTATTACTCAGCCATATATATATAAATATATGTATTTACACATATATATATTTATATATATGTATATATATACATACACACACATATATATATAAAATATATATTTTTATATATATACATAAAGAGAATGAAATCTTGCCATTTGCAACCACACTTACGGAGCTAGAGAGTATTATGCTAAGTGAAGTCACTCGGTCAGATAAATACCATGTGATTTCATGCATATGTGGAATTTTAGAGGCAAAACAAATGAGCAGAGGGGGGAAAAGAGCAAAAGAGAGAGGCAAACCAAGAAACAGACTCTTAACTATAGAGAACAAACTGATAGTTTTTACAAACTGAAGTGGGGGTGGGGGGTGGGTCAAATAGGTGATAGGGACTAAGGAGTGCCCTAGTGATGAGCACAGGGTGATGTATGGAGGTGCTGAATCACTACACTGTACACCTGAAACTAATACTGTCCATTAATCGGACATTTGGATTGTATGTTAAGTAACTGGAATTTAAATAGAAACTTAAAAAAAGAGAGATGAGAGCAAAGTACTTTCCATAAACTATTAAAACAGAAGAAAATGGAGGAATGTTTAACAAGGGAACTAAGGGAACAGAAGCAGCATCATCCTAGAATTCTATACCTAGTAAAACTGTCTTTCAAAAATGAAGATTTTAAAGACTTTCAGACAAACAGAAGCTGAGAGAATTCCCTGCCAGCAGAGCTGCACTGTAAGAAATGTTAAAAGAACGTTTATCAAGGGTGCCTGGGTGGCTCAGTCAATTAAACATCTGCCTTCCGCCCAGGTCATGATCCCCAGGGAGCCTGCTTCTCCTTCCCCCTCTCCTCTGTGCTTATGCGCTGTCTCTCTCTCTCTCTAATAAATAAGTAAAAAACCTTTATTAGAAAAAAAAAGTTCAGGGCACCGGGGTGGCTCAGTTGGTTAAGCGACTGCCTTTGGCTCGGGTCATGATCCCAGAGTCCTGGGACTGAGTCTCACATTGGGCTCCCAGCTTGGCAGGGAGTCTGCTTCTTCCTCTGACCTTCTCCCCTCTCATGCGCTCACGCTCTTTCTCTCTCTCATAAATAAAATCCTGGAAAAAAAAGGTTCGCGGGCGCCCAGGTGGCTTAGTTGGTTAAGCCTCCGCCTTTGGCTCGGGTCATGATCTCAGGGTCCTGGATCAAGCCCTGCACTGAGCTCTCTGCTCAGAAGGGAGCCCGCTTCCCCCCCTCTCTCTGCCTGCCTTTCTGCCTGCTTGTGATCTCTGTCTGTCAAATAAATAAATAAAATCTTTAAAAAAAAATCATTAACCAGAAAGAAAATGATACCAGATGGACATCTGAATTTAAACAAAAGAATGAAGAGCCAGAAATTATCAATATACGAGTAAATATTAAAAAAAAATTTCCTTATTTTTAATCTTTTTAAAAGATAATGACTATTTAAGGAAACCTACTAAGATATTATCTATAATGTGTTTACACTATGGTAGAAGTAAAACAGAACTAAGAATTAAGAATAGTAAGGGAGAAATGACAGCATATTGTTTCAAAGACTTTATACTCTATGTAAAGTCTTATTTGCAGATTAACTATAATTGGCTAAAGATGTAAAAACACTAGAGCAACTGTTATAAAATAACAAAGGGGTGTGGCTAATAAGCTAAAAGCAGAGGTAAATAGGATTCACTAAAACAATAACAACTTATTTAAAAAAGCAGGAAAAAAGGAGAAAGAACACAAGAAACATAAGATAAATAGAAAACGAATGGTAAGACAATAGATTCAAACCTAAACAATTCATATTTACATTTTATGAAAGTCTTTATAAAAAGCCTCCTATAAAAGGCAGAAAGTATCAGATTGAATCAAACAACAGAAACAACAGTAAAAACAAACCCACCTATATGCTGTCTACATATATACAAAGACAAGTTAAGTCTAAAGATACAAATAGGTTATAAGTATAAGGAAGATAAAAGAGTCACTATACAAATACTAATAAAAGAAAGCTAGAGTAGCTTACTAATCAAAAGTAGCAGCAACAGCAGTACATATTAGTTTTATTATATAGATTTTAACAAAGAATATTGCCAGGATAAAGAGGGACATTCCACAGTAAGAAAGGAACCAATGTATCAAAAGGGTATAGAACAACCTTAAATGTTTATCTGCCAATAACAGAATTTCAAAATACATGAAGCAAAAACAGAACTGAAAAGTAGAAAAATCCACAATTCATTTCACCAAATAAAGCTGACCACCTTGATGTAACTGGCATTTATAGAACATGTCACCCGAAACAGCATATAAATATTCTTTTCAAATACACATAAAACATTCACCAAGCTGGACCATATTCTAGGCCCTAAAATAAGTCTTGATAAATTTTAAAAACATGGAAATCATACAAAATAGATACTTTGACCACAAAAGGATTAATTTAGAAAACAGTAATAGAGGGCACCTCGCTGGCTCAGTCTGCAGAGCATGCGACTCAATCTTGGGGATCATGAATTCAAGCCCCTCGCTGGGTGTAGAGCTTATTTTAAATAATTATCATAGACAGATATCTGGAAAATCCTCAAAATACTTGGAAATTAAGTAATTCATTTCTAAATAGACTATAGGTCAAAGAAGAAATTCACAAGGTAAATTGGCAAGTATTTTGAACTGAATGTAAAAACAAACATTGTTGTCTCCCTCCCAACCCCAACTTGTTTCATTTTTTCTCACAAAACAAACTGAGGACTGCTGGGGAGAGGAGTGGAAGGGATAGGGTGTCTGGGTTATGGACACTGGGGAGGGTATGTGCTATGGTGAGTGCTATGAAATGTGTAAGCCTGATGATTCACAAACCTGTACCCCTGGGGCAAGTAATATATTATACGTTAATAAAAAACAATGTAAAAATTTTTTAAAAAAACATTGTTGGATACAGTTAAAAAAGTTGTTTGCAGAAAATTTATCTTTTAATATCTGCATTATGAAAGAAGAAAGGTCTCACAAATTAATGATCTCAGCTTCTATCCTAAATTACCAGGAAAAAAAGTCAATTAAGTCCACAACAAGCAGAAAGAAAGATTAAAGAGCAGAAATTAATAGAACTGAAAACATAAAAATAATAGAGAAAAATCAATGATACCAAAATGTTGATTCTTTGAAAAGATCAATAATATCATATGGCTCTAGCCAGACTAACAAGGGAAAAGAGAGAAGGCAAGTTATCAATATTGAGAATGAAAACAAAATCAATACAGATCATATATGTATTAAAAGGGAAATAAGAAATAATAGAAACACCTTTATGTTAAAAAAATTTGGATAACTTAGACAAAATGGACAAATTTCTAGAAAGACACAATATTCAAAATCATTTAAAAAAAAATTTAAAAGCTGTTAACAACACTTCATCTATTAAATAGACTGAATTAGTAATTAAAACTTCACAAAGAAAACTCCAGGCTCTTAAGGATTAACTATTGAGTTTCACCAATCATTTAAGAAAAGAGGTAATTCAAATTCTACCAGAAAGCAGAAGAGAGAACAATTTCCATCTCATTTTGAGACTATTATTATCCTGACACCAAAACCAAACAAAAATATTGTAAGAAATTTATAGATCAATATCCCTCATGAAGATAAACCCCAAAAATCATTAACAAAATTTTAGCAACTCAAATCTAGCAACGCAAAAGGTAACAACATATCATGACCAAATGGGACGTACTTCAGCAATGCAAGGTTGGTTTAACACTGAAAATCAATATGTTTCTTCATATTAAAAGACAAACAAAACCAAACCACATGATCTTGATAAATGTGGAAAAACCATGTGATAAAATTCAATAACTGTTCACGATTTTTAAAAAAGAAAAAAAAAGTACTCAACAAACTAGGAATAAAAGAAACTTCTTCAATCTGGTAAAGGGCACATATGAAAAACTCAAACCTAACATCCTACATCATACTACAGTAAAGACTGAATATTTTCCCTTAAGACTGGGAACACAGCAAGGATCTCTCCTCTCACTACTTCTTTTCAACAATGTGTTGAACATCTTGGCCAGTGAAGTAAGGCGAGAAAATATGGTATATAATATATGTAATATTAAATATATAATAAAAATATAATATTTTATATAAGAAATGGAATTAATGTGTATGTATAGGTGTATGTACACATGTATTTAGGAAAGGAAGATGAAAAACTCCATTCACAGATATTATGATCAAAGTAGAAAATTCTAAGGTATCTACAAAAAAGGTATTAGAGGTTTTAGAGCTGGGGTGGCTGCAGACGTTAAGCATCTGCCTTAAGCTCAGGTCATGATCCCAGAGTCCTAGGACTGAGCCCTGCATCAGGCCCTGCTTGGAGGAAGCCTGCTTCTCCCTCTCCCACTCCTCTCTGTCAAATAAATAAATAAAATCTTAAAAAAAAAAAGAAGTATTAGAAGTAATTGATGAGTTTAGCAAAGATGCAAGAGGTACAAAAACCAGATATACAAAATATATACAAAAAGATACACATCAAACAAACAACTGGAACCCGTAATTTTAAAATACCATTTACAAAAGGGATGAATTTTTACAAAAGATGTGCAAGAACTGTGCTCTGAAACATATACAACGCTGCTAGAGAAACTAAAGAAGACTGAATCTAGATTAGTCCAAATGATCTTAAAAAAGAATTATGTTGAAGACTTGTATTCTCTGATTTTAAGATTTACTATAGATTCAGAATAACAACAGCACAGTACTGGTATAAGAAAAGATATGCAGATCAACAGAACACAGAGTCCAGAAATATACTAAGGTATCAAGATAGTTCAATGGATAAATGAATATACTAAAATTAATCCCAAATGGATCATACTTAAATTAAGAGCTATGCAGCTTGCTATAGAAAAAATTGGGAAAAAATAAATGTTGTAAACTTGAATTAGACAAAAATTTCTTAGGACAGAAAACGCATAAACTGGACTTGAACAAAATTAAAAACCTGTTCTTCAAAAGATGCTATTAATAAACAATCTGCAGATGGAAAAAAAACTCGCAGAATTTATTTCTGAAAAAAGATTCGTATCAAAAATATATAAAGAACTCTTATAACTGAACAGTATGAACACAAATATTCCTATTTTTCAAAAAGGCAAATTTCAACACTTGACCAAAGATAGACAAATCAGAAATAAACACATAAAAAGATGCTTATTATTAATTAAATAAATGCAAATTACAAGATTATCTACTTACATAGTATATGCTACAGAAGTTAAAAGTAAAATGACTGACATGTCATTCAAATGTTGGAGAGGATGGGGAACAACTAGAACTCTCCTACACTCAGATTGGTGGTTTGGCAGTTTCTTATGGAATTAACATACACCGTACATATGACCCCGCAATCACATTCCTAGGGATTTATCCCAAAGAAATGAAAAAATATATATCAAGAAGACTTGAAAGTGAATATTCCTAGTAACTCTATTCATAATAGTTAAAAAAAAAACAAACTAGGAACAACCCAAAAGTCCATCTACTGGTAAATGGATAAAATACTGTCCTGTATTTATATATAATAGGATATTAACAACACGGAATACTTCATAGCAATTAAAAAGAACAAACTACTGATAAAAGACAGGAAATGAATCTTACGTGCACTATGCTAAGAGAAAGGAACTAACATGAAAAGCTACATACAGTATGATTCCACTCATATAAAATTCTAGAAAAAGCCAAAGCAACCCAGATATTGCCATGGACCAGAAGCACGGGAAGGGGAATGACTGCAAAGGTGTACAGGGCACTATTTGTGGTGATGAAAATGTCTGAAATGTTTTACACAGTTATGGTGTTACACAACTATGTATCTTTATCAAAACTCAAATTCTGCACATAAAACAGCAAATTTTATTGTATTCAATTATACCGTTCAACAAATGTAACTACTTTTCCCCCACAGGTGAATTTCAAAATACATCACCATAGTTTTCTGGTTTTTTTTTTTTTTTTTTTTTTTAAAGAGACAATTTTATTTCATTGTAAAATTACCCAAATGCTTCAAACAGCAGGACTGTAAGAAAAAGTCTTCATCCTCCCTGGGTCACAAATCAGAGGTGAGGGTGGGAGGGAGGATCAAGAACAAAAATTGTAAGAAAAATGTAAAAAGCATAATTAGTAGAAGAAAAATGTGGGGGCTGTCCTCTGAACTGCTTTAAATGTACTTATAGGCTCTGGATTTTGCCAATCCCTACTCATATCTACTCACTCATATCTACTTACAAAGTGACAGAGTGGAAATGTGTTGTCTTGCTTACAAAAACCAAACAGACACAGACACACCTCAGTCCCTTACACTTGATTCCTCTCTGATTCAGAGCACAAAGGTGAAGAGGTTCGGCTTACTGGGCTGAGAGGTCCAGTCTCACTCATTTGTACACTGAATCCTCTGCTCAATGCTATTGCATTTCTTGGGGACAAATTTCCCTAGACCTGGCTTACTGTGAGGTCCTGGTCAGGAGTCCACAGTTAGAATCTTAGCAATTTACGGAACTCTTAGAGGCAGTTCTTTTATTTTAGAATTATAAAAAACAGTAATTATAATATTACAGAATATTAAAATAAAGTTAAAAAACAAGTGCTCTCCAGTGAAGAAACAGTTAGATAAATTTTAAAAACATCCAATCTTCATCCATTTAAAATAATAAATTATAAAGCCTATGCATGGATAAAAACAAAACACAGAAAACAAAGAACAGATTATCTTTTTTTTTTTTTTTAAGATTTTTTACTTATTTATTTGACAGAGAGAGACACAGCAAAAGAGGGAAGACAACAGGGGGAGTGGGAGAGGGGAAAGCAGGCTTCCTGCTGAGCAGGGAGCCCAATAAGGGGCTCGATCCCAGAACCCTGGGATCATGACCTGAGCCGAAGGCAGACGCTTAACCACTGAGCCACCCAGGTGCCCCATCTTAATAAACCTAAATAAATAGCTCATGTGCAAATGACCAAAACTACAAGGAACTCATATAAATTAAGAAGAATTGTAATAGGTCTTCTCCAACTTTTTTGTTTTCAAAACTGTATGTGTGTATATATATTTTAATCCAATATGCACATCTCCTGAATTGAATGAAAGGACCCTTGCCTAGGCAGCAAGCAGCCCTGTGATCAAGTTAAATCTTCTAGGCACATTACCAGCATGTACGTATGTGTGTTGTCCAGTTGTTCTAAGCTACAAAAGAAGGACCAGGGATGATGTGTACCACTAAAGCAATGTGATATTAAGAAATGGTAAGAACACCAGGGCTTTCCAGTTGAAGAGATCATTTTGTTGTCCCAAGTGGCTGACCCAAAAACACAAAAACATTCACCCTTAAACATGATCCATACAGGGGCACCTGGGTGGCTCAGTCAATTAGGCATCTGACTCTTGATTTCAGCTCAGGGCGTGATCCCAGGGTCATGAAATCGAGTCCCATGTTAGGCTCTGTGCTCAGCACAGAGTCTGCTTGTCCCTCTCCCTCTGTTCCTTCCCCCAACTCACACATGCACGAGCTCTCAAATACATAAATATATAAAACCTTTTTTTTTTTTAAGGTGATCTATAGCATTATATAGAGAGGGGTAGTGAGAAACAAATTCACTTGCCTTATTTAGCTTTCTGTCCTCTACCCCCTTCTTTTTTTTTTTTTTTTTAAAGATTTTACCTATTTATTTGACAGACAGAAATCACAAGTAGGCAGGCAGAGAGAGAGAGGAGGAAGCAGGCTCCCCACCGAGGAGAGAGCCCGATGCGGGGCTCGATCCCAGAACCCTGGGATCATGACCCGAGCCGAAGGCAGAGGCCCTAACCCACTGAGCCACCCAGGCGCCCCCCTCTACCCCCTTCTTAATAATACCATCTTCAATAGCAATACTGTATTGTTACCACCATCTTAAAAGGAGTAGACAGGACAGATCGTATTTTGGCTAATTTCAAAACTAAAGAGATCAAGACCCAGAGTTTATGACTCTGCCCAAGGTCACTCAGCTACTAAGTAGCTAAACCTGGACTAGAACCCAGGCCCATGGGCACCAGGGTATGTAACTCCCAGTGCCTCTCTGTGAATGCTAGACACTACCCCAAATCAGCACAACCACTCCTACCCACTGCCTTCTTCCAGGAGTAATGCTGAAGCTCCATCTTGTCTCTAGGCACTCACTGAAACAAAAGCTCTTGGGAGAGACGTGACAATTCACCATTCATTTTTGCGGAAAGGCTAAAAATAGTAAGGCTTAGAGATAATCCATTTACTTAGCTTACCAGTTATAAACCACTTCTTTACTGAATGTGAATTACAGTAGGCTGATCTTAAGACATTTAAGAACTAACCTCCAATAACCTCTTCTGCATCATGGCCTCTGGTAACTGTCCATTTGGATTAAGGCAAAAATCTTGAGGTCCAGCTAACAAACCTTGCAGCTGGTGGAAGCACCCCAGCCACCGCAGTGTTAACAAAAGGACACAGTTGAGCATTTACTGCCTAAGCAGCTCTCTTCCGAGAGTGAAACAAATCTGTCCAGGAAATTAAGGGCCAGTTTTCTGACTATGGCAGGGTAGGGGGTAAAAGATTTTTTTTTCTTTCTGTGGTAACAGCCTATTTCTCTTCGAACTTTGAAGAACCATTAGAAATACTAAATGCGATAAAAGTACCAAGGCCAAAAAGAAGATCTTTTAAATTGTTTTTCACTTACGAACACACTGGAATTGTTTTCAAATAAACCTAAAGATAGCTAAAAGGGATCTTAAATGGTACGCTCTGTTCTGAACCCACTGAGCTGGCTAGCAGGTAGGATATTTGGTTTCCTGATTTCTGTCAGAGTATTTTTCTTTCTGGATTTTGTTTTTGACAAAGAAATTACAGCACCATCAGAATAGGACTAGAATTTGTTTTTTGTTGTTGTTGTGTTGTGGGGTTTTGTTTTTGTTTTGTTTTGTTTTGTTTTTTTAAACCCAACAAGTTCTGAAAAGTTCTCTGATCATCCTTTTACTTTGTTTGGACTATGTCTCTAATCTACTCTGTGGTCTCTATACCTCTGGGAGAAAAAAAGACAATTAACCAGTTAGAATAAGCCTCTTTGGCAGGAGTGCTTGTAATACCAGAAGATATATCTGTGATAGTCAATTCTCAACCATCTTTTAAGTAGGATTGTCAATTCAGTCACCCATCAGTTTTTCAAGGGATTGAACCAGAGATTTCACCCAACTCAAGCATTCTAAAAATGATTCTTAGTATTAAACACTTAGAGTTAGAGCAGAGAAACTCGAGTGATCTTGAGACCAAATGGGAGTATACATATGAGGTTCTACATTACTCCTAATGAATCCAATGAGGGAACTGGACTAGAACGTCTACCTACATATCTTTCAACTCTGGCATTCTATAATCCCAAGGTCCTTGGAAAACAGCAAATAGGCCAGGAATGAAGGTCAGACTTGCTCTCAATGCTCAGAAGGCTGCTGTGAACTAAGAAACTGATAATGATCAAGATTAGTTCTCCCAGGGTAACCCACTGCTACGGAACACACATTTCAGTGCCTGGCACATAGCAGGCATCAATAAACATTTATTAACAAATGAATAAATTTCTTCCTTATCATTTGTGGTAAGGCATCCAAGGAATTTAATCTGTGAACCCCCACAAGGATTCTTATGTCTTACTAAGTGTCAGGATTTTCAGAAAAATAAGAATATGAGAACTTCCTTAGGCTTTAGAGACTGAGCAGAATTTATCTATAATCATCTGTGCATCTGAATAAAGCAAGATCAATGGTGTTAAAAACAAACACATGCCATTTTCAAGACATGTAACCTTATCAGAATCAGAAAACACAATACTAGTGAAGCAAGTTTCTGAAGAGAGTGTAAGAAACATTATTCTTCTGTAGTATTTCAATTTTTGATTAAAAAAAAAAAAACAAAAAACCTTTCATCTCCTAAGTATGCCCTTTGGCATATGCAAGACAAAACACACAAATTAATAATTTAAAAGTCTAGTTATAAATTCTGTGAGTCTAAAAACCGATGACAATACCTTTTTCCTAAATACTCTAATATCCCAGAGATCGCTTTGTTTTTTAAACATAGCAAAACAAAAAACAGGAACACCTGCTGGTCCAACTTGCACTGACTCCTTCAACATACTCCTGTTGACCTATCTTTATGAGACTTTAAAAAAAAGATTTACTTATTTATTTGAAAGAGGGTGGGGCAAATGAAGAGAGAGAATCCTGAAGCAAGCTCCCCACTGAGTGCAGAGCCCAACTCGGGGCTCGATCTCAGAGCCGTGAGATCATGACCCGAGCCGAGATTAAGAGTCAGATGCTTAACCAACTGTGCCACCAAGCTGCCCCTCTTTGTAGAACTCTTGTCATGCAGGCAACAAAAATGAAAACTGCACACAATGGCGGCCAAAGAGACAATTTTTATAAAATTTACACAGAGGCGTCTGGGTAGCTCAGCAGGAGTCTTGCTGTCCCTGTCCCTCTGCCCTTCCCCTACTAGTGCTCTCTCAGATAAATAAATAAGTAGGCAAGTAAAATCTTTGGAGAAAAAAAAAAAAGTTATGGGGGACCTGGGAGGCTCAGTCGGGTAGGTGTCTGCCTTCGGCTCAGGTCACGATCCCAGAGTCCTGGGATCAAGCCCCACATTGGGCTCCCTGCTCCCTTGCGGAGAGCCTGCTTCTCCCTCCCCCTCTGTCCTGCTTGTGTGCTCTCTCTCGCTCACTCTCTCTCTCAAATAAAATAAAATCTTTAAAAAAAAAAGTTATGCAAATTAGCACACACTAAAGGTGGTCAGAATACAAATTTTAACCATTTAAAATGTGAACACTGATCACTAAACCCTTGGTGAAGTAGGACAGGCTGATAAATGCAATAGAAAAAGTTTGCCAGTTCCCTGGCTTTCTGAACCTGCCTATTCACAAGGCTGCTTCCTGGGAAGAATAAAGTTTTTAATGGAGTTTCCTTAATCACAGCATGGCAGAACCATGAAGGCACATCAAATTCTAGAAGATTTTTTTTCCCCTTTCTCTTTTTGATTTTTGTTCTACCAGGAGCATTGCCACCGTGTGTCAAGAACCCAAAGAGTTTAGAGTGAGGGGGAGGAATGTCACAATTGCAGAGGCCTGATTACTATGCAGAAAACACCGCCCCACCAGACAGACGTGCCAATGAACCGCCCTTGGGAAGAGGAGCCAGGGTACAGTCTGTGGTGGTGAACAAAAGGGGTGATGTACTGTGGAATTAGTTTCAAAAAGAATTCCTCATCTCCAGAGTTTCTGGATTTCTGGGCAAGAGCAGCAATTAGTCATTAACTGAGAACATTATTGACAACCAAGGAAGATGCTCTGATCAGCCTCCTATCAAACTACACAGAACTCCAGTCTTCAAACCCACGATACAAAATTAATTATTTTCTGACCCTGTCCCACCTCTTTCAAATGCATAATTGTTCTGTTGCAGACCAAAGTTGTTTGGTGGCACAATCCATCTTATTTTACTTATAATTCTTACATTTTAAAAAAATCTGAAACTTCTCCCTCTAATTGAATTTTCTTCTAAGTTGCTGTCTTACTTCAATCTCATGCTACACTTCCATGTTCACCACCCTGCCCTCACCCATCCCAACCTAGTCCTTCATTTTATCTGACCAGGTTATCAAAACAGGAACCATCCCCATTTTCCCTGTGCTAAAAAAAAACAAAAACAAAAGCAAATCTTCTCTTTCCAAGGTAATACAATAATTCCCAAACCATCTGTGAAATTAAGATAATTTAATCTAAAATCCTATCCCTGCCCCCACCCACCAAGAAGGGCAAGCTTCTTATTGGTCTAAGCTTCTGTTTCCTCTTCTGAGAAATGAGTAACTTTGAGGGTATGTATGGATTAGAAATACGTGTCTAATACATTCTGTGTACACAAAAAAATCAGTAGTAAACAGAAGGACCCCCATAATGGAAAATATGACTATGAACTTCACTTATCTCAATTTTTAAAAAGCTTATTTGGCCTAAGGAATATCTTAGGCTTAAAAATGAAAATTAGTAAAGCCAAGAGGCCATGCCCACATGGAACTCTGTGAAGAAAATCTGCAAAACAGAAGCATGTGGCTTTAAATATATATCCTTTTCTCTCTTCTTATTGGGTGTCATGATCCGCAAGCAAGCAAGGCACAAGAAAATGGAAGAAGTCACTACCCTTCACGACATTCAGATATGGCCATGAGGGTACCTCCATAGGGATAAACTCCAGTTACTAAACTCCAGTTCTCCAGTTACTAAAAGAAAGGACCAAATCAAATACACTTATATGTAAAAAAGACAACAACAAAAAAAACACAACCCTCAAAACTTAAGGGGGCCTGAAACATCCAGGCTAACTAACTGTTTTCTTTGGCTGAATTCATAGGCTGTTCAGTTCCAGCACAGATCCTACAACTATAACATTTATTTGTGGTTTAAACACGATAATGAACAATGAATGTGAACTGAATAGTCCTTGTTCACAAACAGGTCAATGTCAAACACAGTATTATATACTAATAAATCATATGAAGCCACCACACTTCAATACAGTTTTAAAATAGGACTATTCACTCACGTTAGGCAAAAGCAGGTCTCTGTTGAGTGTTATCCAAATCCAGAAAGAACACAAAATATGCTGGGAAGTTCTTCCACACAGTCACACAAAGGTTATAATGATCCACAAAAACTTAAGCTTTGCTGAAGACAGCAAAGAAACCCAATGCTTTTTCCCCCATTTATCCACCAAAAAACCATAATGCTGTCTTTCAGTTCTCTTTTATTCCTTACCATGTCCACTATAATTCTAGATTTTCATGAACAAATCTTTCCTGAAGTATCTATATAATAAACCTTGTTTGTTTAAAATACATTTTTCTCTTCAGCACCTTCTGACTTCCTCAAAAAACTAATTCTGCATGCTGCAGACCGGTCTCCTGAAAGTCACTCAGATCAGAGTTGAACACCACCATTTTGGTCAAAGAATTCTGAGGGACTGATTCTGTTTGTATCTAATCATTCTCAACATCATGTTCTTTTGTTGTTGTTTAAGTCACCATTCTTGGTCAAATTCATAGTCAATGATTCTTCTAGGAGTTCTCAGACCTGCAGATATTTCCATGATCGTTATAAAAATACTTCTTTTAAAAAAACAAAATCTAAATATACCACATAGAGAATTTTTATTTCAAAAATAAAACTAAACTCTGAGCTTCAACAGAGTTGACAGATTCTAGGACCCTTCCACAGCCCTGAAGGAAAATTATGATAGTTTAAGGAAAAGCGATACAGGCTAAGCTCAAATCAAATGCTCTATCCAAAACTCCCCCAATGATCTCTCCCCCATTAAGCAGAATTCCCTTCCTGCATGCTCTTTAAACCAAAAGTAAAATTTTAGAAATATGCAACACCTGGATATAAGAATGCCCAGCTTGATGTTCAATAATACACTCTCCTTCCTCGGCCAAAATGTGTGTAAATGTTTTAGATACTTAATGTTAAGATCAGTCACTGGTGCTGTAAGAATCATATTAATTGGGAAAAATGAAAAGAGAAGGTTTTCTTTATCATACCTGCAAGAGTGAATAGTTTTCATGGATGACGCTTTACTTAATCTGCATTTCATTATATTCGTCATTCGTCTCCAGCTAAAAACTTGCAGAAGGTATTTAAATGGCTGAACGAATAAGAATTCTTACAACTTTAAAAAGAGAAATACCAGATTCTGCCAGCCTCCTTAATTCATCTCTTTATAAGAATGGGGTCTTTGTCACAGGATGCTAACTGAGCACCAAACAAGCTGGTGAGCACGATCTCTTCTGAAGTCATCTAATCTTCTAGAAGACTGATTTGCCATTCTAACAATAAAATAACTGAAATCAGCCTGATTCATCTTAAATATGGTAGCCACATATAAAGAAAACTATTACAGATCTCAAAACACAAAGAAGAAAAAAATGTCTTACATTGAATGGAATGTCAATTTGCTATATCCTACCAGAAAGTAATTTTCAAACCAAAGATTTCATTTATCTCAGAAGACAAATACATTTTTCAGGTTTTGGTAAATAATCTTCACCCTGTATTATTCCTTCAAAATCACTGCCTAGTCACACTGGGAAAAAACAAAACAAGACACTAAAACACTCTGGTGTAAGAAGGGAGAAGAAAAGCATCTACCATTCTGCCTACTATTAACAGTTCCATTAGAGGACTATACTTAACTCTCATCTCTCAGAGCTATAAATGGGCTACTATACTGAACAAGACACACACTCTCTCACCTATACTGTTTATATTAATCAGTTTTTTTAAAAAAGTGATTCACATCTCAAAGCTTTTTCTGTCTTTTTTTTTAAGGCTGTAAGTGTTTGGTAGCACACCCTTAACTAATTCTCCTGGATGAACAGGAGGTAGAAAAGAGACAACACACAAGAACAGGAAGATTAAGAATGATTTCTTATAATTCTCTGTACCCAATTTTTTATTTTATTTTATTTTTTTATTTTAAAGATTTTATTTATTTATTTGTCAGAGAGAGAGGGAGAGCGAGCACAGGCAGACAGAGAGGCAGGCAGAGGCAGAGGGAGAAGCAGGCTCCCTGCCGAGCAAGGAGCCCGATGTGGGACTCGATCCCAGGACGCTGGGATCATGACCTGAGCCGAAGGCAGCTGCTTAACCAACTGAGCCACCCAGGCGTCCCCATCCCAATTTTTTTTTTTTTTTTGAAGACTTTATTTTTTTTTTTAAGTAATCTCAACACCCAATGTGGGGCTCGAACTTAAAACCCTGAGAGCAAGAGCTGCATGTTCCACAGACTGGGCCAGCCAAGCGCCCCTCTGTACCCATCTTCTACCAAATCCTCTGACGCTCTAAAAAAACTACTTCAGCAGAGTCTGAAGCTTCATATAAAAACAGGATCTTAGGGGCGCCTGGGTGGCTCAGTGGGTTAAGCCTTTGCCTTCGGCTCAGGTCATGGTCTTAGGGTCCTGGGATCGAGCCCCACATCGGGCTCTCTGCTCAGCAGGGGGCCTGCTTCCTCCTCTCTCTCTGCCTGCCTCTCTGCCTGCTTGTGATCTCTCTCTTTCAAATAAATAAATAAAATCTTTAAAAAAAAAAACCACACAGGATCTTAGTGGAATTTCTACGAGTCTGAAAGATTTCCTTAGGCGAAGTAGGAATGGAAAGCTAACAGTCAAGCTGTAAGTACATGTGGCTAGAGGCGGGTATGGTAGAGATTTGAAGAGTTTATAAAGTAATAGTGCTCTGTATTGGCAAGGATATGAGAAATGGGTAAATGGGCACTTTTGTACATTGCTGGTAGGATTTTAACAGGTTTCTGTAAGAAAAAAAAAGAGAGCGAGACTAGAGAATAAAAAGAAAAGCTTTGAAAAATCTGCATCCTCTGAGGCATCAATTTCACTTCTAGAAATAAAAGTAGATGTGCATTAAAGCTTACCTATAAGATTCTCATCAGTGTATTTGTAACAGCAGAAAAACTGGAGGGATGGGGTGCCTGGGTGGTTTAGTCAGTTGAGCGTCATACTCTTGGTTTTGGCTCAGGTTATGACCTCACTGGTGGTGAGATCAAGCCCACTTTGGGTTCTGCTCTCAGTGGAGTCCGCCCCTCCCCCACTTGCATTCATGTGCACTAAAATAAATGACAAAATCTTTAAAAAAGAAAGAAAAAGAAGAAAAACTGAAGGGAAAAGAACCTTAATCAATCTAGAAATAACCAGCTAAATGACATATTTATTTTATACAATGAAAAATAATGTCATACACATGAAATATTATGCCATCATTAAAATGAAGTCATTGGGCATTTATCCCAGAGAAAAACTTATGCTCACACAAAAACATGTATACAAATGTCAGAGAAGTTTTATTCAAAAAAGCCAAAAGCTGGAAAAACCCAAATATCCAATCAACTGATAAATGGTTAAATAAAATGTAATATATCCATACAGTAGAATACTAGGCAGCAATAATCAGAACGTATTGATACGTGTAGGAACTTGGAGAAATCTCCAGAGAATTAGGCTAAACGGAAAAAGCCAATCCCAAAGGTCCCACACTATATGACTGCACTTATATATAACATTCTTGATACGACTTTATAAAAATGGAGAACATTTTTGTGGTTGCCAGGAGCCAGGATGGAGGTGAGGGAAAGGAGGTGGGTATGGCTATAAAAGGGCAACAGAAAGAATTCTTGGAAATGTTTTATACCTCGACTGTATCAATGACAGTAAACTGAGAGTACCACAGTTTCACAAGATACTATCACTGAGGGAAACTGGGTAATGGTCCATGGGACCTATTTTTTCTTACAACTATATGTAAATTTACAACTATCTCAAAATAAGACATTTAAATTTTAAAAATGAAATTATTAACAATTATCTAATGACATGGAAAAAGTATTTATAATCCCTCCTCCTTTATGAAAATTAGCCGAGATTATCAAACTACCAAATTCTGAGGCTTAAGGGAGAAACCAGGTGTTAAAGCCATAGGTAAATACATAATCCCAGTCAACTAATCAACCAAGATATAAGCACAAAGAAATGTTAACAATAAACTGTAGAATTATAGGTGATTTTTATTTTCTTCATTTTTTCAATCTATAGTTTTCAAAAGTTTTCAACAACACAGGTACTTTTATAATAAAGGGAAATAAACTTTTATAGGCTTATATTTATGGAACACTAACTTGTGTTAAGCTAGTCTTCCCAGATAACACAACTAGGTTTTGTCAGTACTTGGTGAATGGCTTAAAGTGGGGGAAAAATGTTAACTATGTGTGGTGATGGGTATTAGCTAAACTCATTACAGTAATTATTTTGCAATCTAAAAATATACCAAGTCATTATGTTGTACCCCTAAAACTAATACAATATTATATGTCACCTATTTCTCAATAAAAAATGAAGTAAATGAACAACTTACCCCTCAGAAGTCTTGAAAGACAGGAATACCTAGGTACAAGTTGTGCTGTCCCGCAAATCAATCTTGACCAAACAGAAGGCTGACACATACTCGGATGGGTCTTTAAAGAAAGAACGAGCCACCCAATATTTTCCTGCTGGAATATGGCTCCATTCTATTATATGGAATGGCTAATGATACCTGTATTCTATCCTGAGAGGAAAAGTGAAATGGGACAATCCACATCAACAGTCAGGAGTAAACGGGATGAACAGAGGCTGGAAGTGGTGTGAAGAAACAGAATAGCCCTTCACAGAAACAACTGCACATCTGATGTCTCCGATACTTATTTTAAAGTATTTCTAAGTTTGTGAGTCAGATTTTCATGGACTAAGTACTTTTTTTTAAGGGGGAGTAAGAGAAGAGTTTTAGAAAAGCAAATCCATGGAACTGTAAAACTTTCAAACCTGGGAGAGCCTTTTGTGGCTGATGATGAGGGAAAAGACCAGAAGCAGAGGAAGACACATATTGGGTGAAAGATCATTAAGAGAAGCCTATAATCTTAAACTATTTATGGGGCCTGACGATTAAACTGACTACTGGACACAATTCAAATAAGAGATAACTGTTCAGGGGCGTCTGGGCGGCTCAGTGGTTGGGCGTCTGCCTTCAGCTTGGATCATGATCCCCTGGGATTGAGCCCCGAGAAGGGCTCTCTGCTCCACACAGAGCCTTTTCTCCCTCCCCACCCCCACCCCCACTCCCCACTTGTGTTCCCTCTCTTGCTGTGTCTCTCTCTGTCAAACGAATAAATAAAACCTTTTAAAAAGAGAGATAGCTGTTCAAAGCATAAATCTGCAAACTATGGTTCTGAAATGCCTACACACACACAACTCTAGGCATAGCTGAGAGCACAAAGAAGTACAGAAATTAATATATTTTTGGTCCTAGAATAAGCAAGCAACAAAGTTAGTATACCCAGGAGGACTATATATTTCTCTTTTATATAAAACTGCCCTGTCTTAAAAGAAAACTCCAGTAAGAAAGGTTATGTTTTTAAAGAACATTCCTGAATCTGTTTCAGTTCAGAAGGGTCATTTACTTATTACCTGGAATAATAACAGGGGGGAAGGAAAATGGAAGACAGGGAATAAAAACAACGTAGTTCTCCTGATCTAGGAAGGAGCAGATGGCACTCATCCAAGTTTGAGGTGCGAACCAAGCAACTTGGTTTGTGCCTCAAGGTTCTTCTACAGTAACTGTTAGTAATCCTTTTATTAATTACATCTAAGAAAAGGGAGAGAGAAAGAACATGCACAGATAGGAATTTGAGAAATACCTTCCTGGTTATCAGGACAAACTAAGAGTGAAGGAGATGGAGGGTGAAGAGAGAAGGGCCCCTGCCCTAGGTTTGAAGTCTCCAACCACCACCGGGTTGCAATAACAGGAAAAAAGAGTCTCTCCAACCATCCACATGTTGCTACAGAATTCTGGTTGGCATTCCTGGAAGCCATTTATCTGCCAAACCAATTCCATGAATGGGAGCCTTCCCAGAACATGTTTAGAATTCTTTCCCTAAATTTCTGTTTCCATGATGGTGAATTCCCAGTAAGTCAATCACCACAGAATGTCTAACACTTCTCCCTCCCCGCCCCCCCCCAAATCTGGACAGCCCCAGAACCTTTCAGAATTATGCTTCTGACTCATGTTGTACTTAACGCTCAAGAGAAAGCTCTCGATTTTCTCCCGTCTCCCAGCAGGCTCCAGCACAGACAGCTGGTACAGAGCAATGGGTCGGTGCGTGCCCGTGACTCTTTTGTGAGTATCCTGCTTGCGGTTGCTTCAGCTCAGTTTATCACTCAGCAACTGCTTGGCAATCCCCTGTCATCCCCAGCCCACGAATGTCCGTATCAGCAGAGCCGGGTAGCAACAAGTCAGCAGAATTTGGCCAATCCATTCCTCCTCTGGAACTGAGGTGACTCAAGTGAAGATGAAGCAACTACTGAAGGTGCCAGGGTGGCTCAGTGGGTTAAGCGGCTGCCTTCAGCTCAGGTCATGATCCCAGGGTCTTCAGATCAGTCCCACATCGGGCTCCCTGGTCGGCAGGGAGCTTGCTGCTCCCTCTCCCTCTGGCTGCTGCTCCCCCTGCTTGTGCTCTCTTGCTCTGACCAAGTGAATAAATAAAATCTAAAACAAAAACAAAAAAAAACCCCACTATTGAAGAACACAATTCTGGAGCAAAAAAAGCACTTCAGATTGAGAGAGGCACAGGGGTTTTTCCCCTCCCTAAATTGGGGGAGACAAAAGAAGGGGGAGGGTCAGGAGCAAGAAGGCAAGGATTAAAGTAGAAAAAACTACAAAATGGTACATTATGAAGCGCCTGTGAACTGCATCCTTAAAGGAAAATACATGCCCCACCAAATAATCAGGAACCTCCAAACTCCATGAGAGTAATTACGTTTTTTTAAGTTTTCTTCTTGCTTTATTAGAAGGTTCGAAAATTCCAACTTAGAATTTATGGGTTTAGGAGAGGTTATTTAACAAATATGGCTGACTATAAGTAGTTTCAGCAAAGGAAGAAGAATCACTAATTTAAAAAACCAAAGCATAAATTCTAATTTTAGGACCTCGTTAGTACTCTAGTGGGTGGCATGTGATGGACTCTGTGATACATCCCAACAGTCAAGCAGACCTAAGTGCTTATTAAAAATTAGAGGAAACACGAGGTTTGCTCCTGAAATAGCTCTCTGGCTACCGCACATGCTGCGGCTGGACTCAGCCACATAAAGGTCTACAGTATGAGGCACCAAAGCCTATTAAGACTGCATAGTATCTGTGTAAAAAAAAATTCCTTGAACATATTAAAACAGGGAGTACCTAACCAAGAGAATGCTGGGCTCGGGACCGATAACAATGCATACTGATATCAAAGTACCCCCTTTGCCCTGCACTGCTAGCTTAAATTTAACCCAAGGAGTCCCTAATTTCACATCGTCATTATCCAGAATGGGTATGAATACCACAGGGCAGCTCAGAGATGTTCTGATCCAATTAAAGACAGCACGACCATTTTGTTTAATAAGAAAACAATTTTTCTTAAATAATCATCCTCACAGGTAAAAAGAAAAATACCTTCCACATTCAGAATCATAACCAATTTTTTAGTGCCTAAGCCCATTAACTATTCTCAACCTGGTGGGCTTCTGGATTTAATGGGGACAAAGAAGTTGAAAGAACAAATCTCTAGGGTGACATTGTTTCTAATGGCTCAACAAAGTCTCAGGTCTCTCCTCTCACATAGCCACAGTAAGAACTTACACAACCTCTGAGCTGTGTGTCTCTCAACACAGCCTGACAGCATCACCCACATTCCAGCATTTCCCCCTTAGGGACAAATGAAGGCACAACTGCATGGCCTAGTTATGGTCTCACTTAGCCGCTGCCACCCCCAGAGTGAAATTTTCTCTCCGGTCCTTTGGGATTCTCTCTGCTTATTGTGGTTCAGGCTACCGTCCACACCTCAGAATCAAAAAGTTAGAAAGACTAATTTAACTAGTCCAAGCTTTTCACTTCCCAAAGTGTGTTCTGCTGATAACTGTTTCCTGGGGGTGGGGTGGGGGGAAGAGGAGAATCCTTTGGACCTAAAGCTGTTCGGATACACAGAGTTAAACTATGTAAAACAGTTTTGTGTGTGTGTGTGTGTGTGTGTGTGTGTGTGTGTGTTGTTTTGTTTTGTTTTGTTTTTTACAGCAGGACTTCTCAGGAACTTCAACCTGCAGACATGTGTCCCAAAGCCCCTGACGGGCAATAGCATATTAAGTTATTTTCTCAACTCACTGAACCCCAGATCTCTCTTTTATTAAAACGTGGAAATAGTCTAAGGGTTCTAGGTTCTCCCAAACTTCCTATAATTTTGCCTATGAACAGGTAGGTGTACACTGACCTCCACCTTCCCCTAAACGTCCCTTCTTAGTGCTCCTATCTTTTCGATTCCATTTCCTGACTAAACTTTCCCACCCCTTCTCAAGCATTTTCCTTCCCTGCTTACAAAATATATTTGAGATGTTCACCCTCCATCAACCCAAAACTTTTCAAGTAATCTGAACATTTCCCCCCATATCTGAGTCTACATTACTACTTTTATTTGAACAATTTTTTTTTCATTAGGAAATTAACCAGGAGTCCACAGATGGGATTTAGAGGGTACTAAGCCCCTGAAATCATATGCAAATCATATGCAAAATGTCTTACATAACCACATTTTTCTGGAGAGAGGCAGTACAATTTTTTCAAAGGGGTCAATTATTTCTCAAAATCACATATGGCAAATATGGTTTTATAAAAATGTTTTTAATGCTAAAGGCATAATAGAATGGAGGAGAAATGTAAAAACAAAATCATGCATTTGATCTTTATGGTAAAGTAATACACACTGACATTATAAGTTTGGGGAGCACTCTTCAAAGTAAGGAAATATTTTAGTGAGAAAAAAATTAAAATAGTTTTATATAAAAAGGACTTTTTACATAAAAAGGAAACAGAGTCTAGGCAGGGTGTGACAGGATGACAGGGAACAGGGTTGCCACCATTATAATATATATTACACTAGAATATAAGAACATTCTGTATTTGGCTTAATAATGCAAAATCCATTTTTGGCAAAAATACGAAGCTCATCACTAACCAGGTAAAACAGTGACTTGTCATGTTAACACCAGAAGGTGCCTTATAAACATGTGGTCTTACAGAGGTCACTATGATTTCATGTGCATGAGAAAAGTTCCCTTAGACAGCAATTACTATGAACAGAAAAGTGGGTTTTACCCTAAAGTCTTGAGAATTTAAGAGACATAAGAAGGCAAATTCTATGAAGTTTCTGCTTCGTTACTTCTCTTCTCTAAAGTAAATAACCAGCCTTTGGGACTTATATTAACGAACTAGCCTTTCCTCTAAAGAGAACATCAAATAATAAAAGGGCAAAAGGGTTCCCTGCCCCCAGTAGCTTGTGTTGAGTTTTTTAATAACAAAAACTTAAACTGTAATTCACACAAACAATGACTATACTTGGGAAACAAATTCAATATAATAAGAACCAAAGTTTGTCCAGATCACTAGTTAAATTCAGATTAAGTTGAAGAGTTGGAGAGGTGAGTTATAATGAAAAGCATTTTCAGGATGCCTGGTTGGCTCAGTTGGTAGAGTGTGTGACTCTTGATCTCAGGGTTATAAATTTGAGCCCCATATTGCAGAGATTACTTAAAAATAAAATCTTAAGGGGCGCCTTAAGGTGGCTCAGTGGTTAAGCCTCTGCCTTGGGCTCAGGTCATGATCTCAGGGTCTGGGACCGAGCCTGTATCGGGCTCTCTGCTTGGTGGGGAGCCTGCTTCTCTGCCTACTTGTGATCCCTGTCAAATAAATAAATAAAATCTTAAAAAAAAAAAGCCTTTTCACCCTACCTCCTTCTCCAGAAGTATTTCCAGAATTCCTGAAAACTCTATTTGCATTCCACATCACTACCTAGAAACACTGTATGTTCACACCTCTCATAAACTCAACAAAAATAAGCAGGAAGCTTTTGGCCTCAACAACTCATAGCTTGACAAGGGTTTGCAAACCCAGCTGTCTGGGGGAGGGGTAAGTGGAAAGGGTCGAAGACATGCCCCTCCCCCGACCCCATCTCTCCTTGAGTACAACATTAAAATACCGGAAGGATAAACTGAACTCCTGGTTCTTGCTAGTGCTGTTAGGGAAACCACTGTGAAAAATACCTTGGATCACAAATGTCTCCACCAAAAATCACATACTTTCCCTGACACACACAGAACACTCACACATGTTCTGAAGTGGCTTCCATAAGCACACAAAGAGAGAGCCACCCACAAAACTGCTCAGGTGAAGCCCAATCTTATTTCACTGCATAAGGCTGGTAGGAGTCAGGTTGGAAAGAGCTGGACCTCTGCCAGATTCAACAAAGCCAGATTGGGGGATGAGAGGCCAGGCTGAACTCCTATAATATCTTAGTCACTGTGACATGCCAGACCCAGAGGCCCAACAGACTCAAGGGGGCAAAGGACCAGGGGCCACCACCAAGGAGGCAGAGTTCGTATTTGCCATCTATATTCTTGGAGTTTAGAAAGTAGTAATACAAAAACAATATGGCCCAAGCCAAAAGAAGGGGGCCAGAGAGGGAGGCAAGAGCAAAGCAGGAAATGGGACTAAGTGAGGCAGGAGGGAAGAAAGTACTGGATGTCTCTTATCTCGGAAAATTCTGGGGAACATGGATAGTGCTGTCATGGTCCCAGAGACCATTTCACACCTTTATTCTTTTAATAAAAAACCAAATCTCCAGTAACTTGACAGCTTGGTTTTCTTACTTTGAGCATCTAAACCTTAGGAGTATGAAACATGCTTTTGATACCCAACAACTCTACTGAGAAGGAAAATGAGAAAAAGGACTCTCCTTTTCTCTTCTCTAAAGCTCTGTAAACTTCAGATGTTTCCATTTTAAAAAAACAAAATAAAACAAGAAAACTCATAGCTTAAATCAATCTAAATATCTCAAGTTCTACTCTCCCCCTCATTTGAAATTAATTTGCCAACAACTGTCTGGGGACAGAGACAACAAGGAAGAGGGAAGAATATCAGCATATAGCTTTGTGCTCTCTCTCCTCTGATTCAGCAGTAAAAAAAAAAAAAAAAAGTCAAAGTTAAAAAACCACAACACAAATACAAAACCAAAAGATGTCCAAAAGAAACACACAGCAAAGGAAAAAAATATTTACTTTTCCTTCCCCCTGCCCCCCAATTATTTAGCTTTCCTTAGGCATAGTTAACCTTCTGGCACAGCCCTTACTCAGTCTTTCAAGCTCATCTATTTAAAAACAGTAAGATCTAAAATATCCGCACACCCTATTTCACAATCAACATCTTCTGATAAACTAGGAAATAAAAGAACATCTTGTTACTATAATGTGTAATCCTCCCTTCTAAGAAAAAACACTTGTACCAAATCCAACCAACGTCCATTAAGAACAAGCTAGCTCTTTCTTAGAGGCTAACTTTGACTGTACATGGAGGATATGAACTTTGAAAACAAGCACTCAACAATTTTCCTGATACTGACATGTTCAAATAACCCACTAAATTACACATTCCTAAGCATGCATCCACTTCTCGGAGGATACACTAGAGAAATGCCCTCTCTAGTTTCCAGTGGTGTTGAGATTGAGATTAAAGACTAGAGAACAGGGAAAGCGCTGGGACCCGCCCCCCCGCTCCCCACTGAAACATCACCACACAGACCATTTTAGTGCCCGCTCAACGAATGGCTCCTCAAACTCTGAAACCACAACAAATGTGCAACCTGGGGCCCCGGCTGTGGCAGACAAACGCCAGAAGCAAAACTCATGACGATCTCAGCACTCACACAGCTTTCACGGGTGTGAGGAACCACAGCACAACGACCTGAGAAACACACACCCTCCTTCCACACACATACACACATGCTTCCACCACACGTCCATTCCAAAAGGCCACCAATGCTTACAGAACCTCCTACTTGAAAAATAATTTCAGGTGAATTTAAAATTCATTCTTGTTTGCTTCTAAGAAGGACTGTAAGTTCCTGAAAGGAAAGAATTTCTATTGATCGAATCATGAAAGGAGGAGGGAGGTGAAAGAGAAGGGAAGACTCTTGAGTGAGCATGATTAGAGGACTAGCTGAAGGAGTGTGAAAGCAAAGGACCTCACTTACAGTGCTAAAAAAAACTGGCCAAAATATTCTATTTGTTCTTCAAGAAATTCCAACCATAATCTTTCCTCAACTTTTTCTTTTTAGATCAACTTTATTGAAGTATAATTTATATACCAAAAAATGCACCCATTATGGGGCACCTGGGTGGCTCAGTCATTAAGAGTCTGCCTTCTGCTCAGGTCATGTCCCAGGGTCCTGGGATCAAGCCCCACATCAGGCTCCCTGCTCAGTGGGAAGACTGCTTCTTCCTCTCCTACTCCCCCTGCTTGGGTTCCCTCTCTCCTTGTCTCTCTCCTCGTCAAATAAATAAGTGAAATCTTAAATTTGGGGAAAAAAAAAAAAAAGAATCTTCCTTTAAAAAAAAACGCACCCATTTTAAGTACACAGATGAATTTGGGCAAATGTATACACCAATGTAACCACCAAAATAATGATACAGAACATTTTTACATCCCTACAAAGTTAAAGTTCCCTTATGCCCTTTTTGCAGTCAATCTCCTCCTACCCCCATGGCCCCTGGTAATCACTGATCAGCTTTCTGTCACCATGGGTTAGTGTGACCTTTTCTAAAACTTCATATGAATGGAAACAAATAGTATGTACTCTTCTGTATGTTTCTGAGACTCACCCACATTTTTTTTAATCAATGGCTTGTTTCTCTTTATTGATGAGTAATATTCCCTGTGTATCAGTATACCACAACTTTCCAAACTTTTCTTTAAACAAAAAGGCAGCAATGGTTAACTTTAAAACACATACATAAAATTGGGGTGCCTGGTTGGCTCAGTCAGAAGAGCGTGCGACCCTTGATCTCGGGGTTGTGAGTTTGAGCCCTACGTCACTTGTGAAGATTACTTAAATAAGTAATTACAAAATAAAACACATATTTAAAACACTTCAAGAAAACCATTATTTCTCTTTCTCAGCATAACGAACCCATAAGTAACTATATAAAGTGCAGACCACAAAACCTTTGGCTTCAGGAACTTTAAGTTTTGTTTCACCTCCCTATAGAGTAACTTGTTCAATCAGATGGAAAGAAAAATAATAACCTGATATTTTTGTTTACTGCCAGCTCAAGATGTCATTCCAAGCTGCTGAAGAACTATGAGGAAACTGTCTTCAAGCAAATTTTCATGTGCTGCTTCCTGAACACCTGACCGAAAAGTGAACTTCAGGGCTATAGTTTAATACGGTTTTGACCCTTCTGCTTTTGCCTGACTAGTGAGAATTCTGGATTTCATGCTGGCTTTTGAGTCATCCTACCACCAGAAGGATGTTGAAGGATTGCCGCCAAAAGAGTCCTGTTTAGAAAAGAAAATAAACATCCCATCTAAATTTTGTGTAACCTAACCTAAAACCATGAAGACTACTAGTATTTCCAAGGGAATACAATTTGGGAAACATCGTTCCAACAGATATATTGTACTTCCCTCACGTGGCACTTATCTTTAGGACAGTGGCCTGTAACAGGCATGTTACATGCTGAATGTAAATGGACTACCCTTTCCGGTTGTTGGGTACAAAGATGAAAACAGAGTTTCTCAAAGATCTCCCAGTGAGTCCCAGCTACACCTGTGAAATGAGAAACTCTAATTCCCAGAAGCAAAAGGAAATCTCTGTACCCTCAGCCCCCACTGCCCTACCCATGCCCAAGCATGTCTTTAGAACATTAGTTACAAAGGCATGCAGCAGCATCTTCTAAGGGAAAGGTTCTAGACTGAGAAGACTACTTCCTGTCCATTCTGCCTGATCAAGTAGTGGGTGCTCTGAGCCTACCACCAAGTTCTGGCCTTAGTTTCTTTTTCCTTTTTTTCCCCCCCTAAGATTTTATTGATTCATTTGAGATAGAGAGAGAGAGTGTGAGCAGGGAGAGGCAGAGGAAGAGGGAGAAGCAGACTCCCTGCTGAGCCGGGAGCCTGATGTGGAGCTCGATCCCAGGACCTGGACATCATGACCTGAGCCAAAGGCAGATGCTTAACCATCCAAGCCATCCAAGCCCTTCAGTTTCTTTTTTCTATTGAATGAGGCAGATGACCTAGAATATGCTCTAATGTACCCTCTAGTCTGAAAGCTATAATAGGAGTCTCATAAAAGAGCAATAATCCCAAGACTGAAAGGAGAAAAGTTGCATATTTTTTGAACCATAATAGAATTTGTGAGGACTTCCAAAATTCTAACAGAAACATCAGTCTCAGGTGCCTGGGTGGCTCAGTCGTTAAGCATCTGCCTTCGGCTCAGGTCATGATCTCAGGGTCCTGGAATCAAGTCCCACACTGGGCTCCCGGCTTCTCCATCTCCTTCTGCCCTTCTGCCCTGCTCCTGCTCCCTTGCTCTCTCTCTCAAAAGAATAAATAAAATCTTGAAAAAAGAAAGAAAGAAAGAAGGAAGGAGGAAGAAAGAGGAAAGGAAAGGAAAGGAAAGGAACGAGTCTCGATTCTCCATTCATAATTCTTGGCTGTTACAGTTTAAATAAATATTTTTGTTTTGTCTATCCATTACCTCTTTGCTCTCCTCTAATATGAGTATTATACCTCAAAAAAAAAAGCACTGCACTGAAATTAATAAATCTTAATGAGTTGCAGTCTTCACATTTAACTGTACATATCTGTGTGCCTGTTGTCTGAATACTGATGCTCAAGGTTTTTCATCATGACACTGTATAGAACATGACATCCTTTGATTAAGAATAAATCTCTAGAGGGTGAAAACTTCCCTTAGGGAGAAAAAAAATACCACTTCATTTTGCAACAGTTTCTTCCCGGGCAACATGCTTTGATTTTTCATGAAATTGCAAAGGATCACTTAAAGCATGACTAACATTCAGTATAAAAGGTTTTTTTTAATACACTCACAATTAGAAGGCATCTTAAAATCTGTATTAAGAAACCCTGTATAATCCAAAAGCCCCTTAAGTTTCCCATAAGCGTCGAAAGAAAGCACGGCTTTCCCAAATATTAGTCACAGACTCTGGTCCAGGAGAGTCCAGGAGAGTCACCCTGCTCTGGCACCGTCCAGCCCCTGCCTGCTTCTTCCTCTTGCTCTTCAAGTTAACAGCAGCTAAAGCTGAGTGTCTACTCCTGGACAAGAGTGCAGGGGAGGGGGCCTGCAGGTCCAGCCCAGAATCTGGAAAAGGATGGATAGCCGCACTCGCAGAACAAAAGCCTGCCGCGTGGATAAAGCACTTCCCAAGACCAGAATGGCAGGGCTGAGAGAACGCTGGCAGGAGCCCCTGTGCAGGCGCACGGTCCTTCTTAGTACTAGATGTCCCCAGCACTTGGAGGGGAAGTAAACAAGGATCCGGGTTATGCAGGCGTCCGTGTGGCCCAGGCAGCCAAGGCCTGGCCAGTCAAGACTCCGACTCCCAGTCAGGGGGTGCTGACGTCATGAAGCTCCAAAATGTGGGCTGCGTGTGACCAGGAAAAATTACAAAGGCCAGTTTAAATACAGCCTGATTTTCTCTCCACCAGTTGGAGGGTTTTTTTTTTTTCTCCAAAAACAATAATTTTCTGAAAAAGTGAAGTAAAGCCGGAAGATGGGAAACAGCTACCTGCGGAATGGTCACAGGAGCAGCTCGCAGGCACCTTGACGCCCCCTATTTTTTTCCTTAGGACACATCTGCCTCGAACTAGTCCAACTCCACCAGACCAAAAACAGGTTTGGCTGTTTGGTCTTCGAAAATAGCCTCGGGAATGTCAATCTTTAAACGTCCTCCTGCAGAACCTTCCACACTGTTTACTTAATAAATGCTAAGCAACTAAGATACTATCATTACTTTCCATCAAAAACTGTTTATTCTTTCAAGCTTTTCCATTTCCCAGTCACACCAGAACAAACTGTGTTCCTTCGTTCCTTCTTTTTTTCCTTTTTTTGGCCTAGTTGTAGAAAATAATCCCAACAGAGCCGAAAGCAGCCTGCTAAGGTTTTGAGTAAGAGGGCAAGACCCAGTCAAGTTGTATTTCTCTGTTTCTCCCACCTACTATACTCGGGGAGGCCCAGACCCCAGCTTCCAGGTCAGCAGGACACTGTATCTTGACTCACCACAGAGATCATCTCAGTGTGTCTTGATACTCTGTTTCTTCTTAGCCTGTGTCTTTGGGGTGGGGGATGAGGGACTCGGGAATATAAAGATATAAAATAAAAGCAGTGCCGACCAGCAGGAAGAAAAGAGAGAGCTTTTCCTGTATCTACACACATAGATCTCATTTTGTATAATAAATGTATTCTTGTAAAGTTGACTATAACTGAATTTCTGAAACCGGACTCTTTAAAATGTAACAGCTCTTTGAAGAAATGTGATTGTACAACAACCTCAGTTTGTATCTCTTTGTAAATCATAATTTGTCACATAGTTAGATTAAAAAAGTAATACTATTATATCCAGGTAATGGTCCACGCAAATGAATCAGCACACTAGCAAAAGAGTAAGTCCAAGTGCAGAGATAAACAGGAATTTAATTTTTAAATATATTAAAGAGTTCAAAAGTAATTTAACTACTCGAAAAACAGCTCACACTGATCATCTCTACCTTTGTTGTATTTATCAATTTGAAGATGATGAAATAAACGAGGTCACAAGCAATGCAACTGGTTAGCAGATCATCACAACAACTAGAGGTTTAAACTCTGTTAAAGTCACCTTAAAAACTGACTTCATTTTAAGATGGATCCTTATACTTAGGAGGCAGGTCCCTTTTGCTTTACTGTCCAAGGGGTCTTGGGAAGGATGGCACCAGCAAAAACCTGCAGGGGTAGGAGGGGAAGCCCTTCTCCAGCGTGTGTCCTAGTTAACGTTACTGGTTTGGAAACACTGGTCTGAGCCATCTCAAAATGCAGGAATCCTTAGTTTTTCTATAAAAATATCTGTGTCCTATGACAGACTTATTGCAACACAGGTGGGTAAAAGAAAAGTTCCAGATTTCAGAACCAAATGCACCATCACGCAAGTCAACTCAGCACAGAAAACCTCAAAGAGAAATTAAACATTTTGTCAAGGGTTTCTGATGACAATGCAAAAGCAGGAGAGTACATTGTACTTTAAACAATGCCTTGTCTGTTTGCAGGAACGTGGACTGGCCTAAAATGGACGGGAGAAAAAGAAGGGCAGCACTGAGCCACAGCTTTCACTTCAAAGGCAAACTGAGAAGTGTGTGTGTGTGTGTGTGTGTGTGTGTGTGCGCGCGCGTGCGTATGCGCGCGCACGTGAGCATGCATGTGTGTGCGTGCACATATATATACACATATGTATTTTTTTCTATAAATTGGCAAAATATATGTACCACGGGTGGGCACACAAAGCTCCTGGTGCTGCCTGACACCCCCTTCCCATTAATCCCTACATCTAATACCTCGCAATGGAACCACCTCACTCCCTTGAGCCGTTTGGGGACCAATTCTGCCCAAGGAGAAGCAGTCTCAGGATTCCGTAATCTGTCGAGCTGAGGTGTATTCAGCCCTGAGGAACTCTTCTAAGTGACAGAGACCTCTGACAGAGGAGGGGCAAGTAGGAGGTGGAGGTGGACTGAGTCTACATTCACTCTGCCCCTTGGAACCTGGGTGAGGAGATTGATCCACTGGGGGCACCAGACACCTGCCGAATCAGTCAGGGGCCAGACCCAACTCTGAATCTCAGCTTCCTTAGCAACTGAAAAAAAACCCAGATTTACCCTTAGACTTATTGTGAGGATAGTGCCCAGGAAATGTTATTACAGTTTCCTGACCCCTTCCCTGAGAATCAGTCCTGTCTTACACCCCGAGGCCTCCTAGAAGCTCAACTGTGGGTTGCCCTTGTGCTGAGCACGAACTACCTCCTAGCTCCTTGGCATTCCCCTCTACTCCAGTCCCTTCTGCTGAATCCATGCTAATGCTTGGTACAGGCAAGGGCTTATACCAACACTTTTGCCTTCTGCCTACTTCCAGTTCCTCAGTTTTCCCACCTGCCTTGGTTTTCTCCATGGGTAGCAATGAGAACTTTCCCAAAGAATTTCATGCCTACTGTTTCATATGTAAGTCCCAGTCATTCCCAAAGTCTGGAGCCATACACTCAACCAAACTCCTCATATGTCAAAAAGGATTTACAAGGCTCGACAGACAAATAAATAAACCACTGAGCAAGAACCCTCAAGCAGAACAGCTCATTACCCTAGAGAACCGAATCTCAAATCTGAGAATGTCGTCTATGAGATCAGCGATGTTTATGATGTCCTAGGAGAAAAAGTTTCTCAGTAACAGAAAAAGCCATGCTTCTTCTGTGAAACTGATCTGTTTTTATTAAAGGCAATTATAAGGTCAGAAGTCAAACTTACATCATTTTTTGCTTCAGCTCCTACGAAACTCAGGAGCAACATCTGTGGCCTAGCACCTGTCAAGCACTCCACTGCCCTTTACCCCCAGATTTGTCCTTTTATATAGCATATATTTTTGTAAGTTGTCACTGTGATATTATAAGGGGAGCAGAAGCAAAAACCAATTTGAAATTAACACCATTAAAGATGGTCTCTGCTTTTCTGTCAGTCTGGGTCTATCCAGGAACAACAGATCTGGGTCCATTTTTAAAGGCAATAATAAAGCATGGAACCTGCTGACAATGTGGGATGGGAACGAGGTAGAAGCAGAACTTGGGCCTCAGCCCCTCACGTCTCCCCATGCACCTTGAAGGGTGTGTCAGGACAGCAGCCAGAATGAAGGGCACAGATGCCTGGGGCAGCACACTCTGTCACTCTGCAGAAGCCAATTTTGGATGAGATTGAGTCCAATGTGTATTTAAAGTGGTTTAGATTTTCATTTGGCTAAAACCTGCGAGGCTGTAGACTAATAGAATAATAATTATGATCGCTTTTCCTAAGGTGCCCTGAATAGCCTTAGAAGCACTCTAATGGAAGGTAAAAGGCAACTCTAAATTATAGGAAAGCAAGGGGCACACCTTGCTGAGGCTCTCAGCTGTCTTGGGAAGAAGAGCCCAGCCTCATTCTGCTGAAGTGCTAAGGAAGTGCAGAGGACCCTCCTTGAGGGCCAAGGAGTTAAGGATGCACTGCCAAGTGGGCTCTAACTCAACAGTCAGCAGCTGCTCCCGAGGCTGAGGGGCCTGTGAACCCCGACCAGCCTTGTGACCGATCACACGTGGATTTAGACACCTTCAGCAGAATTTAAATTCCAGGGGGAAACTCTGCTCCCCAGCGGGAAAAATAAGATGACAAAGATTCTTCATGACTTGGAGACTTTGCAGTCAGCTCCATGCTTAGAGTAAAGCAAGAGCCAAAGTCACAGGTGGTGAATTCAACTTTCCATTTCAAAAGAGACAGCTCTATGACCCTGTGCAGGCTACCATGTTTCAATTTCATCACTAGGAAATAGAGTAAGATTCCTGCCTTTTATCTCCCATTAGTGTGCTTTTGAGGCTATTCAGGGCTCCTTAGGAAAAGCGATCATTATTATTATTCTATTAGTCTATAACCTCCTAAGTTTTAGCCAAATGAAAATCTAAACCACTTTAAATACACATTGGACTCGGTCTCATCCAAAATTGGCTCTGCATCCTAGTAAATGCAAGTTTCCAGATGGCAAGATTTTAGGTGAAATCATCAAAAGACTACATAAGTGCCACATATTATTACGTGCCTTCCACTCATTAATTCACCCAACACTCTGAATGTTAGGGATGAGCCAAGTTATCTCCTTTACAAAAAGCAGACTCAGTATTCTTTCACAGTTACACAAACAAATAGCAAAGCCAAAGTGAAAGGAAGGACAACTCCCTCCCCTCCCTGTACTCTGCAATTTATCAAGCAGGGTCTGTGTTTTATCACTTTTCCTTGAGGGTTGCAAAAGTTCTGCAAGGAATTCTTTGATTACTGTAATACTTTTATCAATAAAAGAAAATGAGCCAACAAGATACCATGCTGTCAGAAAGTTCGCTATCAGAGGTGAAAACGAAGGAAGGGCAGAAACATGTGCCAGGACATACAGTTGAGCAAAACTTCCCTTCTTTCCCAGCAAGGTAGACTCTGGGCCCATGGAGGCCCGCCGTAAAGCAATCTCCCAAGAAACACTGCACACACTTTCTGTGTGCATTTCTCTATCATTCACCGCACTATAAACTCATCAAAGCCAACACCTACTTCTACATCCATCTTATCGTCAACACATCAATACATTCGCTGAATGAAAGCAGATGAATAACTCAGATGAATAAATAATCATGGCTGTAGCCCAGGCAGCACACTCCCATGCCCTGTCCCAAATGATTACAACATGTTGGCCCTGGAGAGGGGCCTAGACCCCAGCCCAGGCTATAGAAGCCTGCAACACGGCCAGCAATCCACTGCTGAGGGACCAGAACATCCACTCACTTGTGTTATCAAAAAAACTTATCTGACTCAGATAATTTGCCATATTTTTATTTCACCTTTAAAGGACATATAGATTAATTCACCACAGCATTAGAAATCCCATCTGCCATAAACCTTTCAATAATCAGTGTCAAGACGGAAATCTGCTGTTAACATGAAAAGTGACCATAATGGGCACTTTTGCTCTCAGTGCCAAAGAAATTGTTCATTCCAAAGACTTACCAAATTTCTTCAATGCCTTTTAAAGAACTCGGCATATCAATCAGATTTTAATAGTTACAGAAAGCTGCTTTGGGGGTTTAATTTCCGAAGATATCCAAGTTTACCAAACACCATTTAATGTACAGCCTGACCAGCGTCAAGACTGGTGCAACTGCAAATTCCCCTTGCAGCAAACTGCTGACAATTAAAGCCAGGGATCCAGCTTCTCTGGCACAAAGTCACTTATTCCTGGAAACATATGCAATGGAACTCTTACCCCAAGTTACAACCATCAAACAACCACTTAGAAAATTCAGGCCCCTTCACTCTAGATTCTAGGGGCTGCCACCCATCAGTCATTCTCCAAGGTCTGGAGATTGGTAAGGCAACATGTGGCCACCTGAGAAAGTCTCTCACAGGTCCACTTCCAGAGAATGCCTCCACACTGGCCACAGTGAAATAAAAAGCCTTGTTCCTCCCTGGAGAATAATGCAGTAGTGTCTGAAGTGCGGAACCTGCCCAGGCAGGTACAGGCATGCTCCCAGACCCTTACGAGGCAGTCGGGCAGGTTGTCCTCCATCAGAGTGGTGGTGACTACGATGTCCACTAGGCAGCTCAAAACCAAGAGTGGCCCAACTGTGCACTTTTAGGTATGTTCCCTTACATCTCTCATCCTTAATTTCCTCCTCCAGAAAATAAAGGGATAAACCAGATGAGATACCCAAAGCCTTTCGTTCTGGAATTCAGAGGTGCCAGCAACAATTTAGCATTAATTTGCTTCCAGTCCTTCTCCTGGAAAATCCCTCAGGAAACAGGGCCCAGGTAAGATGGGATAGAGGAATGTCAGGTACATCAAGTGGGGCTACCCAGAAGGGTGGTCTAGGTATTGAGGCTCAGGAGGGAGGCCAGTTACCCCTAATACAGGTAGTGAGTTAACAATGCATTGACCTACTGTACAACTTTTTCTGAGCCTGTACAATTTTTTCTGGGTCAGACTTGGCTTTCCCACCTTGATGTAAAGGAGGTAACAGAAACCCAATGTCAAGTCTGCCCTGAAAGTTGTCTCCTCAAAAAATGAAAAGAACCTCACCTCTTCACATCTTCTAGAAGAGTCACTCACATCTACAGGACAAAAATCTAACTGAAAGGTATTAAATAGGAAAAATGCATGACCTTACAAACAGCTCCTTTATCTTCTTTTAGGTCTTTGAGGGCACTTCTGTTTTCATACAGAATGCAATATTTTCATATAAAGAAGTCCAGCCTCTTTTAAAAATACCAGTCAGTGACTGAGAAAGATCTTTCTGAGTTCTTAAAATGAGATAAGAAGATTTCCATGCAACACCTTAGATGAAAAGCGGTCTCCCACTAAAACACAGGACTGGGAGTCCTGGACTTCCTAGCACGGGCCTCACCTTCACTTCCATTCACGAGGTCTAGGGCAGGTCACAAGCCTGCTGGGCCTGCTTCCCACATCTGGAAAACAAAACATTTAGGAGGGTCCCTCTAATCTAAAAGCAGCTGGTAGGCACTTGCTTAAGCAGCTAGTAAATAAATGGTCTACGCCAAACCAAAGGCTGATTTCTCCTTTTTTTTTCACGGGGGTTAAAAGTGCAAGGAAAATATTTTGTCTCTATATGACAGTGAAAACTCTGTTTGTGTAATAAATATTCAAAAAATAGCCTCAATTGCTTTTAGGGCTTTTTCTTAGAGAGTGTACAGCCTATATTTTAAAGTATTGAGAAATTTTATCTTTATCATTAATCTCTGGGAAAAAAATGGAGACACTTTATTTTTCATGCAGATGAGAAATACCAGACAACCAAGTTCTTTTAACGAAGTCTTGGCAGCAAGTTGCAGATCATTTTTCATCGACAGGGTGATAATGGGAAAAAGATGGCACATACAGTTTCCTGTTCCTCTCCTCTCATTCCTTTGCCCCTCAAACACCAAGGACTTTGGGAGATTTGGTTTACAGACAGAATGCCTCTCCCACTTTGACAAAGAAAAAATTATTCAGAATTCGGAACTCCCCGAAAGACACTACACCAAAACACAGAACATTATTACTTTTTTATCATTCCAGAAACACAAATAACTTTGCTTTCGTCTTTTTCCTTCCAGAATAAAAACTGCTATGGTTCCCTTCTCTCCCCGAAGGAGTCTCTATGGTTCCATGACAGACTGAAAACAAACGGTTCACATTTTAACCATAAAATGTATTCACTGATGATATCACTTAAGCAAAAGTATGTATGTGTTTTTGATCATGTTCTTTGTAGGAATTACATAATAGCTTAACGGTCCTAAACCTGGCCATTGCTCCTAGTATTTCCTCACAATCAACACAACTACCACCCTCCCTCCAGCTTCTGCCAGGTATTTTTACTGGGCCATCACCCATGCTCCTAGATCCCTCTTTGCCAATCAGGTAATCACCCAGGTCCACTACAACTTAGCCTCTTCCTCCTCAGGCTTCCATCATTCAAAACCTGTTTACTTCAGGTCACCTTCTTAAACCATCAGACACAATACCCTGGGGCTCGAAGGAAAACTAGGCCTAAATGATCCACTGGCTTCCAAAGCCAGACCACATAGATGTAGCTGTTCACCAGGTGGGGGAACACAGTTAGGCTGCTTCTACTTTCCTGGGGGGAGAAGGAGAGAAAACACAGTCCTCTCACATCTCTGTGTCTCACTTCTCCATCTGCAAAATAGGACCTGGGTCACCCTCCCTGGAATATCACTTACATCTGCTTTGCAGCCTGGAGAAAATAGGTAGTTTGCAGAGTTCCCATCCCTAAGAATAATTATACTTCACAGGAATGCAAGTCTTTATAAAAAAAAAAAAGTCTATTGGGTCTAATATGAATGCTTGTCTCCAACCTCACACTCAAATCTGTTCTCCATAGGCTCTGCAGAGTGACTGGCCAGGTAGAACACAACTGTCTCAATTTTAACACAAGATCATGCAAACTCCCCTCCTTTCTTTACTCTTAAACCCACTGAGAGATGTGGTAAGGAGGAACAGCCCAGTGAGGTCTCAGGCAGTATTATAAAATCAAAGATCCCTAAATCTTGAATCGTTGATTTAGTCAAAGCAGAGACATACTGATGCAGGTATATTACCTCTATCACTTGCCAACCATATGGTCTTAGCCAAGTCAACCATCCTGTACCTCAGTTTCCTCATCTGTAAAGAGGAAGTGCATTTAATATGCATAAAGCTCTTAGCAGCATCTGGCACATAACAAATGTTCATTTAATAGTAGATTTTAGTTATAGTCAAGAAAATGACGGTTAAACCTAAGGCTGAGACTGCACGTATCACTTCAATTCACACCAATGCAAACTGAAGATATACTGGTTTTTGCCCCTTTTGCGGGGAGGGGATAAAAGCTTTCCAGTGTCAACGTCAACTCTCCCCAGTTCAGCAGCATAGAGAAGTCAGGGCACAGGGACCTTCTTCTCAAAACCAAAGGCCTCCTCTACAGCCTCCTAGAGGGGATTTTAAAAGAGAGGTCAAGCAGACAGATGTCCCTTATTATACCATCTTCAGATCTGGGCCACAGGAGCCAAGGACTCAGATCCTTCTGATCCTTGGGCTGGGAGCCAAGACTTCTAGACTGCTGCCAGGCAGGTTTTTTCTTATGAGCCTAACTGCTCCATACGGCACTTTGCTCCTCTGTAAATGCATCCTTGATGCCAGACTTTTTTTAAGATACTCCCCTTTCCCTGCCCCCAAAACATGGAAGAAATGACCCATCCTTTTGGGAAACCAAAATGGAAATGAATTAACACGTTTACACATTTCATCTGTGAGCAGTGACAGCTTTGAGAAACACCCCACCAGCTGCATCTGACTGACTTCAGGTCTTAGAACACCCTAGTAATCTCCTGCAGTCCAACTCTGAATGCTGCTTACAGTGTGCATGGCACATTCAGGTCATCCTCCAAATACTGCTCCAGACAGAATCTCTTGACGCAGTTCTCTCTACCACTGCCTGAACTTTCTGATAACTCAACACCTCAACCTGCCTTCTTGATCTTTCTCAAGAATCTTGGTGAATCTAAGAAAAAGAAACTTTTCTGGCTTCCCCATTCCCAGCAAGACACCTCAGATCACTGTCCCTCTGAAGCTTAGCATCCAAGCCCTGCTGTCTTGGAGAGAGCTTCTTGAAGGAAAAGGTATGCTACCAACAGCAGAAGAATTTGTAATACAAACTACTCCCGTGTTGTTGTTTCTTTTTAATGTGTCACGTTTAAGAGTATTTATGAATCTCAGCGCTCTGAAGCAGCTGCTAAGAGGTCCTGAAATGAACTTCCAAGTCCGGCCAACCCACTGTTCTTTGCACTATTTATATTCCTAAAGCCATCAGCTATGTTTGATATGGCTGATCATGAGGCCCAGCTTAATGGACTACAGAATCCAATGATACTGACAGCAGGAATAACTTGTTTTGATCTTTACCTGGCTTCACCTTGTGGGAGAGGCTGTGCGCCTTGGTAGGACTGTGAGCCAAGATGGAAGCCATCTCCTCACCACAGCGTCGCCTCTGAACTCATCATGAGAGCTGCATCACTTTCCTCTTTGCTTCACTCACCCTCCACACCGATTACACCCAGCACATTTTAATCTTATCTTTCTCCCACATGTCCCACGTCTGTCTGTGGATGAGTCACTGTGACTACTCCCCTGTCTGATGCTAGTCTTAAAACTAAAAATGTTCCCACAAGACCAAAACAAGGGGGAAAGATCACAAAACAAGAATCCAACCTCAATGCAAATCCTTAGAACATAATACATGCAGCGGGAGAAACATTTCACATCCTCTGTGTACCTGAGCAGCTCCTTCACCATGGACATCCAGGAGAGAGGCTGGTGTTCTCGCCCTGTACAGAAAACTACACAGCATCCAGGAACTGTGGCAAGTCTACAATACCCAAGGGGCTACAACCTTTGTTACATTTCAGCAGATACCACTGTGAGACGGCTGTTCACCTTCTCCCACTCTTGTCAGGGTTCTGAAGCCCAGGGGGCATGAGAATTTTATTTCTGACTCCCAATCTGTCACCAGAGGAATTCCAGTCTTAGCAAATGACTTTAAGTAGGGCTTCTCAACTTCAGCTTGCAGAATTACCTGGAGACCTTGTTATAACACAGATTGCTGGGTCCTGAGTTTCTGATTCAGTACGCCTGAGGTGGGCCCAAGAATCTGCATTTCCAAGTTCCTAGGTGATGCTGACACAGCTGACCTGGAGATCACACCTGGAGAACCACTAGCTTAATGCCATCAGAATATGGTAGCTCCCCACCCCCGCCCCGGGATATCAGGTTAGTTTGCACAAAAGAAGAACAGTAAATTTATGTGTCTCAGTGTTCAAGTCTCATGCAATGACTTGAGCATGACTCATGCACCATCTCTTTTTACAAATTCCTGAAAACTTTAAAATATGTTAATTAGGGTCCAGTGGAAACTAGAAAAATAGATGGGAGTTGGAAATGTTAAAGAAACCACATTCATTTATATAAAAGTAAGTAGAGGAGGAAATCCTAGTTAAACACAGTTAAAAAACGATGCCCTTGTCTTGGAAACCAACTGTTCTCTTAGAGCCCAACTAGACAGCACTCTTTATATGGAGCTCCCAGGGAGCAAACTCTACTTGGTAATCTTCCCATGGAAGAGAGGGTAGAAATGGGTCTAAAAGTCAATTCTAAAATAGTTGATAACTTCCACCGCCAAAATCTCATTTCTCTAAGACAATGGTTCTCAGCCCTATCTGTATACTGTAACCTCCAGAGTACTTCAAGAAATGTAGATGTCCAGGCCCCATACCTAGAGATTCTAACCTATTGTTTTAGGATGGGACCTAAACACAGGTGTTTTCCAAAGCTCCCTAGGTGATTCTCAAATGCAGCCAACCAAGGCTGAAAATCACTGACGGAAGAGAAAGATCAGAGAAACGGTAGGTGGATAGGAAAAAGAGAAGGGTAGTGAGTCCCCTTTACATACTGTCTAATGACATAAAAGGAAAGAAAAAAGAATGGGAGAGTGGCTGGGAGTGACAACAGGTAAAACTGAGGCTCTGAAATTCTGAGACTCATCTAAAAATCAACAGGATTGTTGGCTGTTTCAGGTTCAAAAATCAGAAATTGCTACGTGATCAAAGAACTGCCCACATTTGTCAAAGACTTGGTAACAGTCCAAAGGACATATCAGTAAATCCTTATAATAAAAAAAATTTTTTTTCCTAAGAAGAGTTAGTAACTAGGGACTGGAGGCAAACAGCTTTAACCTCTCACAAACAAATCATCTGAAGGTTCAACTTGGAAATCATGTGCCAGAAAATCTACCACCCTGGACAAAATTTCAAAAAAATTTTAAAGGGGAGGCAAGAGGAAGGAAATTGAAATAACTCAGAGCACTTGATAACTGAAATTATCTTCCCAGTAACCACAATGCCAAAGGAGTTTTCAAAGTTGTAAAATCATGTGATTCAGATGATAAAACCAAGTTATTTTCTTCTCTTCCTTCTTGACTAGGATAGATGCAGGACTTAACAAGCTGAAAAAAAAAAGTCTGAAAGCTTTATGATCCTCTTTAAGGCAGAATGATGAACCCAAAACAGAACACAGTACTGGTCGTCAATGGACGGAGCAGAGAATCTCAGAGCAGGTAACTCAGACAGACATCAGGGAGAATCATCACTGCTCACACCAACAGGTCAAACACTGGGAGCCCAGAGACGAAAAACTCAGATATATTTCCACTGTGCTAACAGTTAAAATCAATTCATCAATTTACAATTTTTGATCTGATTAGAAAACTAAAATGTGGATAAATCTGTCTTAAAAATGAGAACTATAATTTTCAATTAAAAACACCCATTTGTTAATTATTTTAAAATCCATTTAGAAGCCATGGTTTTCACTAACACCACAAGTTAACTTTCCTAATTTAATATATGATACTTCAGTTATTTAGTACTAATACCCACGAATTAACTCAAAGCATTCCCTGATTGTGAGACTATCAGAATAAACCTCTCCCCTCCTCCTGAAGCATGCCCTATGAAATGATACCTATGGTCAAAGTGCTGAACTTCACCTTAGCAACTAACGTGAAGTTCAGGCAAAGCCAAAAGCATGACCCAGAACACAGAGACTTCCAGCCTGAAATAAGGCTCCTTCTTGGAAAGGGAAAAGATTAACAGGACTTCTTTAGATATTCAGGTCAGCAGAGGACATGCATCTATTCAAACAGAAGGCTGTAAGCTTATCTTTATTGGACAGGGTTGGAGATAGAAGGCCTGATCTAGGCCACTAATTTCAAGAAACACTATCCTAGCTCACCTAGGAAGTTATCTATCAGGAGCCTAAGAACCTAAGTGTGCCAAAGCAAGCACACTCACCCTGGAATCAGCTCGAAGAGAACCTTAAAATAATCAGGTCCACAATTTTCATATGCCCGTTCTGGGCTCCTCAGGGTTATACAAATGGTACACCTAATCTAACTGCTCACTACTCTTTTAAACAAATTCAGAATGTTTGGGCTCAAAGTTTCAATGTTTACTTTTTAAAAAGTTATCTTACCGAAAATTTAGTCTGTGGTCTGCTGTTTATTTGCAAGATGGGTACAGGCATACATGGCAAATTAACGCTTTTAATGAGACTGTACTGAAACTGTGAATAAAGACTCACCCCCTTCTCATTCTACCAACTGGGAGGTTAACAAAAAGGGGGGGTACCCAATACAAAGATGTAAACGTATGGGGGTGCCTGGGTGGCTCAGCTGGTTGAGCATCAGACTCCTCATTTCAGGTCAGGATCTCAAACCCTGGGTTGCCTGGGCTCAAAGTTCAGCAGGGAGTCTGCCTGGGATCCTCTCCCTCTGCCGGTCCCTCTGCTTGCATGCACAGGCACACCTGCACATTTCTCTAAAAATAAATAAATAAATCTTTAATTTTAAAAAAAAAAAAGGATAAATATGGGGTGCACCTGGGTGGCTCAGTCATTTAGTGGTTGCCTTCCACTGGGATCATGATCCCAAGGTCCTGAGATTGAGCCCCACGTGGGGCTCCCTGCTAAGCAGGGAGTCTTGTTTCTTCCTCTGCCTCACCCCCTGCTCTGTCTTTCCTACTCTCTCAAATAAATAAATAAAATATTTTAAAAATAGATGCAAATGTATGAAGGGTGAGATTAAAACAAATCCTTGATATGGAAATAAATGCTGGCAAAAGTCCCAGGATAGCTATCCTATGAGGTAAAAACTCTAGAAGATCTACACCAACAAGCAGTTTTAAATTAAGTTAAAAAGTTTTTAAACAATTTATGAGAACAACTTCTAATGGAGAGGTCTAGAGAAAAGTTTTACTTTATAAAACCATTACAGTATTACAAAAAATTTAAATGTATCAAGCTTTTAAAAATATTAAAACTTAAGAAAAGAAAAATTGAGCAGGACGTGTTAAACATCACTCAGCTGAGCTTAATATGAAATATGGAGCTGAGGCAATTATCCAGATAATTTATGATGAAAGAAATATGATCTTAAAAATCAATTATTAGGACATTGCAGCCTAAAAGCAGTTTGAGATTTGACTTATGTGAATTGATGACTCAACTATCCACTTGATCTTTCTGAAGCCATACTAGTTTCAAGACATTTAACAAGTTCTACTGGATATAATTTTATGCCTACCATAAACTTCAGGTTTCTACCCAGAATTGTACCTTTAAAAGTCCACTGTGGCCACTGCCACCTTCTACTGCAACTGTCTCCGGGCCCATCACCCTTCCCAGCACCCTGGCTATACTCAGTTATCAGGCAGAACCATTTGACCTGCTCCACATTTATCATAGTGTCTCAGTCTATCTTCTGGACACTATCCAGACACAACTCACCTATCTTTACTATGAAACTGAGAGTTCCAAAGTTTTCTCCAACACACACAGGATTAGTATTCTGCTAGCCATGTTTTATCTTAGGGCACGGAGTACTACACTCCCCTAGCCAATTAAAACCATCATTTTTAGGTCCTACCCATACATATCTTTACCTTAAAGATAAAAGCAGTAAACTTTTCAGGAGAGATAAACACTTTAACCCAGCCAGCACCTTGCACTATGCAACATTTTCTGTCTCTGTCTTGACAAGCTACCTGCCTTTAAAGCCGACAGTAACCGCATTCCAAAGAGTCAACCACCACACAAAATATTTTAATACTTCAGTTACGAGACCTGATTCAGCAGGCAAACTTCTGCCAGGAACTACTTAACAAGTTGTTTTCCCCGTGAAATCTGTTTTTCTTGGTGGTCTTATCTCCATTCATCTACCTACCTGAAGCCTACAATATAACAGAAGCACAGATGCCCTGTTCTCCCAAAGCAGAAATTGGCCAGAGATAACAACCCAACCCAAAGGATGTCTACATACGATGTAGCACTCTATTAGTACTAATTGTAACAACACTTTGCATCTGACCCAGAGTAAACCATGGTCAAGCAAGGAAGTGACTATCAGAAACGAGAATCACCAAACCAGCAGGTTTTTGACAGAATTCTCATGCCATTTCTTCTACTGTCCCACTAAAAGCCAGTCACAAACCCAATTCTTAAGTTATTAGCTAATAAAATCAAGGAAATGAGCCAAAATCATGGGTCTAAGTCCACTCCCCTAGCAGCACACAGAGGGTTACCTCAGTCGGCCACATTTCGGCAGACAAGCATTCAAGACAGCAGTATTCCAGAGGATTACTATGAGGATTTAATGGTAACACACACAAAGATGTGGCACTTGGCAACTTTTAAAATGGCAGCTGTTTTCTAGAAGTACAAACCTGCAGTTATAGTAAGTCATGGGGACGGAGAATACAGCATGGTGACTAGAGTCAATAATGCTCAACTGCAGGTGCGGAAGTTGCCAGGAGAGTAAATCTTAAAAATTCTCATCACAAGAAAAAAAAATTCTGTAATTATGTGTGGTAATGGAGGTCAACTAAACTTTTTGTGGTGATCATTTTGCAATAATATACAAGTAGTAAATCATTATGTTACACACCCGAAATTAGTGTTACATGTCAAATTTACCTAAATTTAAAAAAACACACACAACCCTTCCCGCCAAATGAATCCTGCCAAATGAATCACAGTTATTTAATTTCATTATTGTACATCCCCCACCCAACCCAAAGTCCTACCCACACTCTAGGAGGCAGTAGAGCATAGCAGAAAAGGCAAAAGCTCCAGAGTCAAAGAAAAGTAATAATAAATCGAACCATTTCTTGAACCATTTCTTGGTCTTTAAATCAGGACTTACACTGAAAAGCCTACGATGCAAGAACAATATCAGATGTAAAAACCCAACTGTGCATTTGATGCCCATTGTTCAATAAATCATAGCTACTACTGTTATAATTATTTATGCCTGGGCCTGAAAACGTGGTTGTGTAGACTCCTTTTTATTGTAAAAATCATCCTGGCTCCCCTTCCCAAAAATATCATTATGAATATAAGATGAACCAGCACAATTCTGATTCCTAAATACTTCAGAACAATTCAACCCAAACACCTACCAGGCACCTAGAAAGTATCTGCTGCTACTTTTTTTTTTTTTTTAGATTGTTTTTCTTTTTGCAGTTATGTCTATGAACTAAGTTGTGTCAATTACACCAAATTATATAAGACAGATATCAAGATCATTTTTTTTCCCATTATGGACATCAAATTACTTGATTCAATGTCTTTGATGTATTTCTTCAACATCATTTGCTCTGTTTGATATACATCAAGCAACCAAATATATGGCTCCATTCTGGTACTATCTACATTGTTCATCTATTCTTACGTCAGTAGTCTATGAGGACAACCACTCTGTGTTCTATGCTTTATTAGGATGCCTGGGTTTTTTGGACATAAATGTACACAGAGGAGACATACACCTGAAGCCTCAGGTGTAAGAGACTGAAAGTCCCTGAACCAAGCCCAGGAGAAGCAGAAGGGACTCCAGAGAGATTCTGGATAGCCTTACTACCATCACCAATGACAATGAACCTTATCCCCTCAGGTCATGGCAGGAAAGAAAGGATTCTTCTTCAACACTATCCTTCTGCTGAGAACAGTAGGCTCCTCTTTCCCCTCAAAGGCTGGCTGTTCTAGACCAAAGATCTCAGCCAGAACTCATAAACCTCAAGCCCACACTCCACAAGTACAGCCATTCCACCAGCTTCAAGAAATAGGCCAAGAAATAAATTCAGTAAGGGGGGGGGGGAGTTGGTATAATGAGGGGGAGCCCAGGACACATTAGAAATGGGAAAGAAGAAGGGGCACTTGGGTGGCTCAGTGGGTTAAGCCTCTGCCTTCGGCTCCGGTTATGATCCCAGGGTCCTGGGATCAAGCCCTGCATCTGGCTCTCTGCTCAGCAGGGAGCCTACTTCCCGCCCCCCCCCACGTGCCCCCCCCCCTCGTTCTCTGCCTGCCTCTCTGCCTACTTGTGATCTTTGTGTGTCAAATAAATAAACAAAATCTTGGGGGAAAAAAAAGAAAGAAAGAAAAGAAATGGGAGAGAAGAGAGTAGAACAAGTTCTAGTAATTCTAACTGGGAAGTCAGGTGAATTCATGCCTCCCTTCTGTCCGCACAGCCAAATGAAGTAGAATTTTAAATGACCTGTGAATGATTAACATTTTAATCTAAATTAAAAAATCCGGGGGGGGGGCTTGCAGAATGGGTAAAAGTTGTCAAAAGGTACAAACTTCCAGTTGTCAAGTAAGAGACTAGACCTTAAAAGTTCTAATTACAAAAAAAAAAAGAAATTTGCAACTTTGTGTGCTGATGGACCTTAAGTAGGCTTACTGTGCTGAATATTTTGTGACATACACAAAAATCGAAACAGCATGTTGTATACCTAAAACCAATGTTATATATTAATTATACCTCAATAATAAAATAAGTAAAACTCTATATTCTTATCCTCTGCCTGCAACCCTGCCTGTCCCTCTCTTCCATCTCTATGCTTTTGTGTCTGTTTCCTAAAGCTACCGTAACAAATTCAGGGTCTTCAAATAACAAAAATTTATTCTCACAGTGCTAGAGGCTAGAAGTCCAAAATCAAATTGTCAGCAGGGCCATGCTCCCTCTAAAGGCTGGGGGAGCATGGCTAAAAGCCTCTTCTTAGCTTCAGGTGGCTCCCAGCAATGGCCAGTACTCTTCTTGGCTAGTAACTGCATCGGGCCAACCTCTGCCTCCGTCTTCAGACAGGCTTCTCAGCACCTAGTGCATCTTAGTTGTCCGCTCCTCTCCTTATAAGGACACTAGACATTGGGTTTGGGGCCGACCCTAATTCAGTACAACTTAATTTTAACTAATTACCCCTTAAAAGACCCTACTTTTCAAATAAGGTCACATTTTGAGGTTCCAGATGGACATGAATTTGGGAGGACACTATTCAACCCACTACAACTCCCAAATTAAAATAAACCATGACAGTGGGGCACCTGGGTGGCCAAGTTGCGTAAGCTTCCGACCTTGGTTTGGGCTTATGTCCTGATCTCCTGGTCGTGAGATGGGACTTCTCAATCACCAGAGTTTGCTTGGGTTTCTCTCTCCCTCTCCCTTTGCCCCTTCCCACCACCACACACAGGCACACACAAGCTCTTTCACCACCTCCCAAATAAATAAATGAATAAATAAATATTTTAAAATAAATAAATAAAATACATCACCACCACCAAAAAGTGATGGGAGATGACAAATCACAGCATTACAGAAATATAAAAAAAAATTCAAAGTTATAATCACCAGTGGACTACTTCTAATCTTAATTAGCAAAAAATGTATCTTTTGCCTTTCTATCAACAGTGGGAAACTGTGAAGTCTTGAAAATATCAGAAATCCTATTCAAGGGACACCTGGGTGGCTCAGTTGGTTGGGCTTCCAACTCTTGGTTTTGGCTCAGGTCATGATGTCATGGGTCTCAGGATGAAGCCCCAAGATGGGCTGCACCCTCGGTGGGGATCTGTTTGAAAGATTCTCTCCCTCTAATCCCCAAATTGGCACGTGTGTACTCTCTCTCAAATAAATAAAATCTTCACACACACCCCGAAAAAAGTCCCATTCCAAATAGCACTAAAAAAACAACACTCCCCTGGCCCAGACACTTGACATAGAAAAATCTGGTATTAGATATAAACACATATATTATCAGGAATGGAACAGCAAAAAAGATGAAAGACAGGGAAGGATATTTTTCAGTTAAAAGTGCTTTCATTTAACTATCTGGGGATGGAAAGTAGACCATGAGTCGCAGAAGACCAAGGTTTCCTTTAAAAAAAAAAAAATTACCTTGGGTTTTTAACAGCCTCCTCCCCAAATTATCCTTTTCTAATGAGGATATAAACCTACATGAAAGCACTATATATCATAGTTCTTTCTATTTTAATCAAGGTATTATTTTAGCTTTCTAGGGGAAAAAAAATACTTGAGATGAGCTTAAAGACTTGTGTACTCCCTCTGCTGGCTCTGAATTTAAAATGAATTATCAATGGCTTCAGGAGCCAAGTTATTAATTTCACTAGACATCTAAAACACAATGAAAGATATGATGCGGATTCTCCCCCAACACACATACGCAAAGGTCTTCAAAGAAATAAAAAATTCCAAACTACTAAAAACTGCCATAAGCTGGATTTAGCGTAGGTTTACTCCAAAGGAAAGCTAATGCATTCCATTTGTTTGGAGCAGGAGTCACTTCCTGCCTCGGCCTTGCCCCCTACAACTGGGCCACCACTTTTCCTGGCTCTGTGCGCACCTCTCCACGGCAGGACTCCGGTGCATCTGGATACGCAGGCATGGTGACCCCCTAGAAGATAACCTGGCTTCTTCATCATAGGCAATCACTAGAAGGACCATAGTCCATAAGGGAAGTTAGTCCATTTCGTGTTATGTTATCTCGTAATGGTAACCGACAAACTGCAAAGCAAAAGTCCCAAGATTAAAATCTAGTAGAATGCGAAAGGCACGCTCCCTGGAAAATCCCAGCCTGAAACATGCACTACTCATACTCTTGTGTTTTATCGAGAAGGAGTGATACATCACAATATTCTAAAGCTGCCTGCTACTGCTTTTTCCAACTGGGGAAATTGTGATACAAAGAAGTGAAGGCTGTCTGGTTAAGAATAAAATGATTAAAGATACTGAGTCTGCTGGTGTCACGATGCCATCAGAATTGGGGTCTTCTATCATAATCACAGCCTAAACCACCTATTTAGAAAACTCTTGACTCGGAAGAGCTACACACTGGCCCAGAAAAGATCCACTCAGAGAGTGCTTGCTGTCTCTTCCTCCTTCATATGTGACTTTCATTTTCCAATCCGCAGACAAAAACTCCAAGTACCTCTGGGACTTCTGCCTTCAAAGCAGAACATCGTGGGCAACTGAGTTTTACACAACAGCTTTGCTCCTGTAAATAGTGGTAAGTGAATTGTAGGCTGAACAATCCTATGGTAACCCTTTCCAAACAGTGCATATTGACATGGCATCAGTGGGGTACACACAGGAAACACACTTGATTTCAACTTTCTCTGAATGAAGTCATTCCTAGATCAAGGTTCTTCTCAGTTTCTGTGATGGGCAGTGACTGGCACTAATGAAGTTTTCAGGGACTCGGAACATAAGGAAACAAGACAATGCAAGAAATGCCTTGAATGGCAGAGCACCCTTTTATGATTATACTCTATCCTATCAACATGAATGCGAGGAGGTCCAAGACTTCATAGCTACAAGTATCCAAGACACTCTACACATGATGTCACCTCACTCCCGAGTCACATCATCTCCTTTCAGTCTCAGAGTCCCAGAACAAGTCTATCTTTATGGGCTGAGGACATAATGAAACAAAGAACAGCTCTGAGTATCAGAAATGTTTTTGTCTGGTAGACACATTCCATGCTTTGGAGGCTCTTACACTGTCCTTGGGAATATGCAGGAGTCACAGAAAATGACAAAAGAAATAGGTGGGAGTCCGGGTTGGGCATGGTAGGGTGGGGTGGGCTTAAGATAGATGGCTTTTTCAGCAAGGTTAGCTGGGAACACTGATGGAGAATGCTAAAAAAGCAACACAGCTACTCCAGCATGAGCCAGCCTAAAGGACAGAGGAGGGGAAGCAGAAGCGAGCAAATGAAGTAAGAGTTTGCAGAAATGGAGGCACTGACACGAACAGCTGTGAAACCGCAATGGTTAACAGCAGACAGGCCAGAACTCTGCTGCCGAGGGCTCACGCGGACACACTCTCAGCTGCATCGCTGCCAGCTGCAGGTTCCTCAGCCAGTCGCTCACATGTTCTTGTCCTGCTTCCTTACCTGTAAAATGAAGCAGTTAGATGATCTCCTACACCTCTCTCAGTTCTAAATTTGAGGCAAGAAGCAATGTGGATGAGTCAGCTGTATCGAGGCTCCACCTCCACTCCAGAGGGAGGCCAGTCCTACACCAGGCCCCACAAGACAGAACTGGAGACCCCCAACTCAGGCTAGGACCACAGGTGTGCTCTAATCCACATGGCCCTGGGAAAGCCCCAGCTTCTCCCAAACAGACCTAAACCACAGGAGCCATGCTCTAGCGGCCCTGCATCTCCAAAGCAAGCTGAAGACGACCTGCAGAGAATTAAAAACCAGCTCCAAGCCAGAGTTCAACACCAACTTTGCCTTTTGCCAGTAACTCCTCTGCAGAGAGTTGAAGCATTGAGGAAAGCAGAAGTACAGACATGAAAAAAAGGCAGACAATGAACGACAATGACAAGTTCACAGAACACAGATTTGCATGTTTATTTTCTGTCTTCCTCCAAAAGAACCTGAATCCTGTGAACTGAACCTCTGCCTTGTGCACTACTATATCCCTGAGACCCAGCAGAATGCCCTGTGAGCGGGATGCCCTTGGTAAGTATTTGTTGAATGAATAAAAGGGCATGTGATGAAAACAGGTAAAAAGGTTTTCTCTAACTTGTAGTCACTTACTGTACACCAGCTATAATGTCTGCTGATACTAATCCACATACACCTACAGAAATCTAGAGATAAAATCCACCGATGTATATCATTCTGAGCTCCCTCTACAGCAGCAAAAAGGCAAAGTGGCTCTTCAGGACCTGTGATACAGGAAAAGGTCAGGAGCAAAATGGGGAGTCAAAAATTGGATCGAGTCTGTTCCCCCACAGGCAAGATGGGTCAGATATGAAAATAAAATAAATTCCATATTCTCTCTAGCCCTGGGAATCTAATCTTGATAGGCAGTGGGTAAGTAGGGTACCCTACCAGAATGTATAGACTGAAACAGTCTTACCTTTGCATTTTTAGAAGATCTTTGGATGGACAGTGTTTGCTAAGCTTTTTCCAGACCAAATAAATGACTTTTTGGTAGGACAAGGACTCTTCATTAATTTTCCAAATAAAAATATCTTGCAGGTTTTAAGTAAGAATCATGCATATAAAAAAGTTTAACTACAAGATGTTCTTCTATGGTGTCATTCTCTTAAAATAGAACCCTCCTAAAATCTCCTAAAAATAAGTCTGCATAGTTTCATTTCATTTTCTAAGAAGGAGATAAACATATCAAAACAAACACTTAGCTTCTTTCTTAAAGAGTCTCTCTGCTACATAGGGCTCACAGATCAAAGTTAAAAAGGGCCAATTTCTTCACTTCATAGGTCGATGACACAGCTTTGAAAAAGAGGAAAAACAGTCCCCCTAGTGTACTGCTGCTGTACGAAGAGGAAGTCTATTCGTTGAGAATCACTGACGAAGACAGTACTGCCAAAGGAAATTACAAAACAGCATTTTGGCAACATAGGCCTAGCAGAAGACAGATTCCTTACACACGACCATAACGGGCCCTTTGGTGAGTTACTCTAAAAAGGCGACCGAGGCCAAAATTACAAGTCAACATGGAATTACCACAATTTTGTCATTTTGAAATTTTAAAGACATATTTTTTAAAATCAAAGTTGGAGTTAAAATCACATTTTCTTAATCCAGTATTGTTGGGAAGGAACTGGATGCATTAATCTAAAGAACAGTGAACATCAGCAGGCATTATGTGGCAGGGGGCCCTCATCTTTTTACGCTGGGGAGAAGCTATAAGAGCACACGTTCTCACAGGAATGAAGACGTCGTCTCTTGCCGAATTACCCTCCACAGGAGCAGCGGCAGAAGTCGTCACACGCACGGGAGCCTACATTTGTGAAATTGTGAGAAACAGCACAGAAACTCAGGGCTGCCTCATGTAATCGTGTCCTAATCCCCCAGGAAATGCAGGTGTGTGGGTGTGAGGAGATGGAGAGAGATAAATAAGCCTTAACAGGTAAACCCTGGAATCCTAGAGGTCTGCCCCACAACGGGAGGAACCGAGAGAACAGAGCAGTTTAATTAGGGGTGGTGCAGTGCAAATAAACTTAATCTGAATTAAAGGAAATGTAACCTTCTCCCCTCTTAACCACATCTGACTATTCATTTCTACTTTAATGCCTGAGGTAAGGGAATCTGTGAGACAGCCATCACCTCTCTCTCTGGCACAAAATGTATCCGACAAACCTAGAACCTGAACCAAGAACTTCCTCCTTTTGTTAAAACGCTATCTTTTCTGCCCCCTTTATCACTTTGTAGTTCCTAAGCACGGGTACTGACAGACCGGATGGCTATACAAATGTAATAAACTCGATCAGGCTCCATCGATATTCCTTTTTCTGATGCTAAACTAATAACCAAAACGTTTTCAGACTGAGAGGCAAATACGCTTTTCAGGAAAGCATCTTCCACTTATGTAAGACCCACCCAATTAAAACCAATTTTCTACATATTGATAGTTTTTAAAAAGCTCCCAGGTGATCCAAATATATGCAACCAGGGCTTCAAACCACTAGTCCTTTTCTGATCTCCAAGGCCTCTTTTCTAATTCTTTTATCCTCTAATCTTAGGGTGATAATTCTGGTGACAGGATCTCATCATGTAATAGCCCAAAAAGCCACAAAAGAAGTAAGGCCCAAACCCTGCATACTGCACCATTGTGCACACAGGACTAGGAGAGGTAAACCTGAATTCTAGACATTTTCAGAAATTAAAAAGCCTAATGCATAACTCAGAATGAAAGTAGTGTGGTTTAAATGCACAAGCATGCTCTCAAAATGACTAATCATGATAGGAATCGACTCCTGAAACTTGGACGCATGGAAATGGGTCACAATTAGCTCCTGACCTCTCCCTTTTCCCTCTTCTTCCACCCCCACTAAACCACAAGCACAAAAAAGGCTGGCTATTAGTCATAATCGGAATATGAAACCAGCCCCAGTTTCAAAGGGCTTTCTTCATCATCAAAGATTTGGAAGTTCCTGCATGGGTGCATCTTTTGATGAAGGTCATCTTACAAAAACTCTTTAACTAAATTATATCCCCACAGTCTTCAAGGATTATCTGCCATGTGATACTGAGAAATAGAACTGATGTAAAATCTTAAAGTAAAAATAATTCTACTTACATAAAATAAATAAATATTTTACTTCATGTCCTGTATTAAGCATACTAAGGCTTGAGTTTTAACTTACAATATTTCATAAGTTTTAAAGAGAGATGAAATGGAAACTAATTTAACACTGTGTTGACTATACTTCAACAAAAAAAAAAGAGAGAGAGAGAAAGAGAAAGAGAGAAATAAGATATCAGAGAAGAAAGAAGAAACCATGAGACCCAAAAAAAAAAAAAGTTAAGGACATAAAACCACAAAATCTAGGACTAGGCCCAAAATTTCTATTGCAAGTCCCACTAGCTACATGAAAATACAATTAACCAAATCACAATTCATGGCTACTTTTGGTAATACTACTTTCCCACCTAGATTAAAAAAAAAAAATCAAATGCTATTAAGCAGTTACTCTCTTTAACTACAATAACAAGAGATGTTATTTGTGGGATTAAACTACTTGTGTAAACTTAAAAATCAAAGGAAAAGTGAAAACCCAACATTAAAAGTTAGTTAGGTAACTAACTTTCAACTAGCAGATTCTCTGCACCAAACTCAAAATACACAGGACTAATTTCAAGTTGGGAAATATGAAAAATATTCCAAACGCCTATATCCATTTTCTTAGACCCTGAAACTCACCCCTTTGACACTGTACCCTGGTATTAACAATCTGCTATTCACTTGGAAACTCAGTTTTAAAAGATATCACAGTAGCACTGCTTTGAAAAGGAATTCACGCTCAAGCTTTCTGTAAATGACCCTCATATCACACAACTGGCATTCCTTTGCAAAGCTATAAAATTAAAGCAAATGTAAGATTCATAATGTCAGCAGTTGTTTACGAAGAGATATGTGGAATAACTTCAAAGCACACATTTAGCTTTTAAAGTTTCTCAACAAGTCCTCTCCAATAGGAGCCATAAGAAATTTGGGGGGAAAAAAAAAAAACCAGCAACAAAGCAGATACTTTGTTTGCAAGGTTTTGTTTGGTTTGGTTTGGTTTGGTTTTAAGCAAATTAAAACTCTGAGGATTTCGGGGGGAGGTGGAATGAATGAGCCTGGTGATGGATGTTAAGGAGGGCACCTATTGCATTGAAACACTGGGTCTTATACACAAACAATGAATCGTGGAACACCACATCAAAAACTAATGATGTACTGTATGGTGACTAACATAATTTTAAAAAAACTAAATTAAATAAAGCAAATTAAAACTCAACACCCTAAATCCCCTAGTTTTTTTTTCACATACAGGTTCCTGTGTTCCAGTTCTCCACCAAGATTAAACTGTTCTTTCTGTATACACCTACTGGAACCCAGGAAGATGCAGGGCTCCCCCAAAAACCTTGAAGGAAAGAACTGAAGGAGGAAGGAACTATCTCATTAATTTAAAAAAAAAAAAAGATAACTTGCAAATAGAAGCAACTGATAAGCCGTAAGTGTCTCCAACTGTACAGGACTCCTCTGCCTGGTACAGACACATTCATGTCCTGGGGAAAGAGGCCAGGATGATGAGGTGCAGGAAGAGCAAAGCAGCTGGGTATCAGCAGCCCAGCAGGGGCACAGGAGTTAATCTGTTTGGATGCCCAACTGCAGGAAGTCATTACATCATAGGCCTTTCCACACCTCTCTCCCTACCACGTGTCCAGTGCCCCAAGAGGCTGAAAAGGAACAGTAGGGAGCCTCTCTTCTGGTTCACTTGTAGGGAGAAGCCATTACGGCCCAGCCCTGACACCACACCTCCCTGCCAAGGGCCGAGGTGAAGCTCCAGGCCTCGGTCCTCCAGACCTGGATCCGGCCTCAAACCTCGCCAGAGTCCAAGCCTCAAGGAGAGCAGCAGGTGTGGCTGGTCCGCCCGGAGGCCGCAGGGCTGGCCCGCTCCAGGGCTCAGAACATCTCAAGTTGGGGGGCAGGCTTACTGGAGAAACATCTCTAAGGAAGAAAGGTGTCAACACAGGCAAGTAAAGACATTCAGCCAGGAAAAGGTTTACAAGCACTGCTTTTTCTAGTGGGATCGTTGTGCCTGTGGGAACTAACACCCACAAGCCAGAAACTTCGACGCAAGGGTTTTCACCCAGCTAGTGACAACGACCATGCTCTGTAACCGACTGGAAACCACAAATCCAACCCCTCCTCCGGGTACCAAGTCCCAAGCACACCCCCACATCCCCTCACTGCACCCGCAAAGCCCTTCCCGCATCCCCACTACGGCTGATTTCTACTTCGAAGTTGGCGGAAGACCTACCTCGTCTGTGTCGTCCCGGGAATCCGGCAAACGCACTCCCGTCCGCCAGTCCTTCCCTCGCCGGTATCCCTCGCCCCCTCTCCTCACCCGCCCATGCCCGAGGCTTCCTGGGAAGCCTCCTTTCCCCGCCCTACCCTCCGCGGCCGACCCCAGGTTCCCCTCCTCTGGGGGTCACAGAGATCCCCCGAAACCTCACAGCGGAGGCTCTCGGTGCCAACCCTTCTCCCCAGCGCCCGCAGGCGCGCTCCAATGAATCGAAGGCGCGTCTCGCACTGCGCAGGAGGCCCGGCGGGTCCGGCCGCCCGCCCGAGGTGGGTACGCACCTTCCACCCCGCAGAGCTGTTGCTGTCACCCTTATCCTTGAAGTAGGGCACGCAGCGCACCATCCACTCGTAGATCTGGGACAGAGTGAGCCGTTTGTCCGGCGAGCTCTCGATGGCGCGAGTGATCAGGTCGGCGTAGGACAGGTTCCCCCAGGCGTTCCGCCGCGACGAGCATTTCCTCGGCTGCCCCGAGCCCCCAGCCGCCCCCGGCTGCGGCGGCGGTAGTGGCTGCTGAGGCTGCAGCGGCGTCTGCGTCCCCCCGCTCAGCGCGCCTGCCGCGGGGGCTGGCCCGGAGCCGGGGTCCTGCCCTCCGGGAGCGAGCAACCGGGCCGAGTCTTCAAGGAGCAGCCCGGAGCCTAGCGCGCCGCTCCCGCCGCCGCCGATCGCCATGGCCGAACCGGCCCTACCGCTGCCGTCCTCGTCGTCTTCATCGTCCTCCTCTTCGGGGATCATGGAATCGGCGGCCGTCTCCCCCGAGGGTTTGGCCGGGCTCCCCTGGAGCTCTGGCCTCTGCAGGGGCCACGTACAGGAGCGCGGCCGGCTCTGGGGTTCGAACTCCGGGTCCAGCTCCACTTCGAGCGGAGAGAGCGGGGCCGGGGAGGCCGGTGCCTCTGCCATCTTCGCCGCCCGCCCGCGGCTCGGGCTCTCGCGCTCGCCTCTCGCGCCGGGGCGGGGTGCGGCGGGGGAGGGACGGGGGCGCCGCGAAGGCTCGGGCTCCCAGGAGTCGTTGCCGCTACTGCCGCCGCCTGGGGAAGCACGAGAGAAGAGAGAAGGAGAGTTGGTTATCCCGGGCTGGAGCCCAGTCCTCCGCGACTCCGCGCCCGCCGCCGCCGCCAGGCAGACCTGGAGACGTGCGTCCCGCGAACCTGGCGCCGCAGACACCGCCCCCTGGCCAGGCCGCGGGGGAGCCGGGAGCGAATCGACGGGCTCGCACGGGGCAGCCCCCTCCCCCCGCCACCGGGGCCGCCCGATCTGCAGGTCCCTCCCGGGCTAGGTGGCTGGGCGGGGAAGAAGGGGGAGGGGCGGGGGCGGGGGGAGGGGCGCGAGCCGCGCCTTTAAAGCGGGCAGCGGCCAGAGCTGGCGCAGCCGAGCCGCGGTCGGAGCCCGGGCGGGCGTGCGTTTGTTTATGTTTCGCTCCGGCCCGCTCAAGTGCCTCCCGCGGCGCCGCAGCCAAAGTCTGTGGCGTCTTCCGCTCTTCTCCTGGTCCCCGGCCCTGCCGCCTCCGCGCCCCCTTGTACCCCCTTCTCCCCGCGGAGGGACCCGAGTCCGGGGACAGCGCGGGCAGCCCGCTTCTCCCCTCTTCGCCCGCGGGCCAGGAGGACGAACGTAGGTCCGAGCGCGAACTGGCTCCTGTCACTTCCAGAAAAAAGACGGGAAGCAGGGGGGGCAACCAGCGCGGCGGGTGTTTGCAAAGGGCCAAGCCAAGCAGGCACGACCACTTTGGGGGTCTGTATGGTTTATTTGCCCGCAGGCGCTGCACCCTCCACCCCCTTCCCAGGAAAGGACGGGGGGAGGGGGTAAGTCGGAACATAAATCTTCCAACAGGTCAGGAAGCGCCAAGTCTCCCAGGCTACCAGAAAACCCGGACCAGCACGTTCATCACCTCCTTGCTCCCGCTGCTGCCATCTTGACAGTTTTCCCCCCTTCACTCAAGTCCTTTAAAAATACTAACTGGAGGGAAGGGGGGCGCGCACACCGAGTCACGGGGAGGGAAAAGGGAAGCGCCTGGCCCAGCTCGGAAGCAGATCCGGAGTCACCGGGAAGGCGACCGCCCCGCTGCACAGCTCCGGCGCCTACCTCAGTTCCTTCCCTTCAGGGACGAGGGGGGAGGACGCACAATTCTGCGCGGACCCGGGGCACCGCGAGGAGGGGGCGCGCAACCTCGGCGAAGGAGAGGCGCTCCGGCCGCCGCCGCAGCCCGCCTGAGGAAACGCCTGTCAGCCTGTGCGCCGCCGCCTTCCACATTCCTCCTCCTCCCTTCCACGAGCAGGGCGGCCGCGGCAGCAGCACAAAGTTATAGACACACGCAGGGTGCCTCAACCTAGGCTGACGGCGGGCGGGTCCCCGCCCAGGGGGAGGGCTGGGCGGCAGGCCCGGGTGTGCTGTGTGCGTGCGTGCGTGTGTGTGTGCGTGTGTGTGTGTGTCTATGTGGGCTCGCTCGCGCGCGCGCCTGCGCCGCCGGGCTCCGCGGGACTGCGGGCGTGGGTGTCAGGGAGCGCGCGGCGGCCCGGGACCGGGCGGGCTCCCGCAGCCGTCCCCGCCGGGCTCCCCCTCCCTCCCGAGGGCCTCGACGACAACAAAGCGCGGCGCTGGCCTAAGAGAAGAGGGAGGGGGAGAGCGGAGACCCTAACGCTCCACGAGCGCAGTCGCGTGGCCTCTCAGACTCCGGGCAGGGCGCCTGGTACCGGGGGTCCCCGGCGGGCGCGTCCGTCCCCCGGGCTCTGGGCCCGCCCTGGTGTCCGGTTCCCGGTTAGAATCGGACACCAGGCAACACGCGAGATAAGATGCTGACCGCGGATCGCAGAGATTACCACGGCGTGGAAATACAAGCGAAAATGTTGGTGCCTTACAGGACTTCGATAAACTGATGCCTTCAGATTTGATCGGGCACCGAGAGGTCTGCAGCCGAGTCTCTTACCTAGGACGCCCGACGCAGCGGTTCACTCTCCAGGGATTTCACGGCAGAGGAGGGGAGAAGTGTAACTAACTCAGGAGAAATGCAAATTATTCCCCATTCCTAAACTCAGGAGCAGATTTTGAACAATTATGAATGGGAAATACTTTGATTCTAACTTGTAAATGACTCCAGAACGGCTACTTGTGCATTTTTGAGTTTTTAAAAAAGATACTTCTTTAAGTTTAGACAAACATCTTAGGAGTCCTTATCCTGTCAGTGCCTAAATTGTTCATTTGTGCGTTATGAATGCACTACCTGCGACACGCACACCAAAACTCGATCCACTTTGGTTCATAAATATCTCTTCCCACCTTTTTTCTTAAATCCTTCTAAGTCACTGGTGATATCTCAGAATCTAAAGCTCGCTCCTCAACAACCCAATACACAAAAAGGTCCAACCCAGGGTACTCGGGAGTCCGCCCACCCAGCGGACTCCAGGCTCCGGGCTTTGCGCAGGGCCCGTCACTCAAGTGACGTAAAGCCCCGCCCCTGCACCAAGCTAGTTCGACGCGTACAAACAGATGATGTCATTGTATCCACACGCGCGTGACCGGGGTGCTCTGCGCCGCGTCCCCATTCGCTGCGCCGCCTACTCGTCAAACCACGCCGCGCGCTGACTGGCCGCGGCCACCAGTCTCCAGGCCCCAGACACCCCTCTCCGCCCCCCGCCCCCGCCCCCCAGCAAATAATAAACAATCGAGTAAAATTCTAGGGAAGAAAGGAGGGGAGGGAGGAGAGGAGAAAGAGACTCGGGCGACCCAGAAGCCAATCCTCCGTGCGCTGAGGGAGAGTCCAAAGGAGGGGGACTTGAGAAGACGTGGGAGGGGAGAAGGGGAGCCGACCTGGGGCGATGGGTCCTGCCGCACTGTGGCGGTGTCGGGGGAGGAAAGTTGGAGAGCACCCTGCGGGGCGCGCCTGGCAGAGCGGAGGGACGCTAGGGCCCGGGAGCGGCAGGACTCCGGGCTTCGGGGCGGTGCGCGGCTGTCCGAGGGGGAGGAGAGCAAGCCGCGCTGGAGCGGCGCGGGCGGAGCCGGCAGACACGTGCGGGAGGAGGGCGGGCGCGCGCCGTACTGGCTCGCCCGGGCGCGCGGCGCGGTAGCCGCGCGCGCTTGTTTACCAGCGCACGTGGGTGTTATTTTTAAATGGAATGTTGTGCTGGCGGCGCGGCTGAGTGGCGGACGCGTGGGGCCGCCCGCGCTGGCTGGGGGACGCGGCAGGCCCGCGCAGAGGCCTCTCCCGGCTCTGCTCACGGGCCAGCCAGGCTGTCCCTACTTCGGGCTTCCGGCGCCGCGGCTGGCTCGGCCCTGGGAACCTAATGGCGAGTTTCGCGCGCTGCCAAAGCCTCTACGGAGAAGTCGCGTTTCCGCCGCGGAAAGCTGCATTTTTAACGCCAGGTTTCGGCTCCCTCATTCACATTCCGGGAACAAAGCCACCTACTTTCTCTTCGCCCTGGAGGCCAGGCCAGGCTGGGCTCCGCGGCCACAGTTTCCAGAGCCAATTTCACACGCTCACATACTCCCTGGCACGGTATACCCCGGCCGCGAGGTAGACTGTTACCATCTTGCGTAGTTTGTGACCTCGCTACCTGGCTCAGAACGTCCCCAGCCCTTTATGCGCCCGTCACTTGGGCATACAGTTCTGCCAAGCACGACGCTTTTGCTACCTCGGCTTGTCTTTGGAAGGGAGCTCTGGGAAAGGGGGCCCTGACCGCTTGCTGGGGTTGCTCCTGTGCTTGCTGCTCCTCTCCTCTCATTGTGGGTCTGCCCTTCAGAGGAGTCCCGAGTTTGCATTTCGTTTATAGCATGGAAATGTGGACGTTGATACAGGACTGAACTGCAGGTGTCCATAGGGGGTGGGGGGGGAGATCTGGGTTAGAAGTGCAGGGAGGGGGTCTGGGGGTGCCTTTGGGCATATTATTGGGAGTCGTGTTCAGGTTTGCGGGAGGAGCCCTAAGGCCACATCACCCAGTGCTTTGCACCTTGATAACAGCATAAAATCCAGAGACGTTTCTGTTGCTCCTTCTTAATGTTTATAACCCACTGTAAAAGAAATGCATGCTTTTTCCTCTCTGAATGTAAGCAATCTTTTGTCGGTAAAATACATGCAGATTTAGAAAGAATGTGTTTACACTGGCTGGGCTCTCAGCCATTAAATTTTTACTATAAATCTGTTGAGTGTCCATTTACAGAATGCATATCCCAAGGGCATTCAAAAAAAATGGAAGTGTTAAAGATTCTGTAGGTTAATTGAGCTCCTTGTAATCCTTTGGTGAGGAATGGGGGTCGGGGACATGATATAGCTATGTCCCTCAAAGAGCTTAGAGTCGTGGCTGGATAGACATCAAAAAGTTCGATATTTCAGGAGTTGAAAAGCAGTACAAGACAAAAACACAAGAGATCCTGCATCGTGTTGGGTAAATTTCAAATGGATTGGAGGATCTTAACTTCAAATGGAAGAACAACAACAACAACAAAAACTTCAAATGGCCATGACTATAAGCATTCAGCTTGATAAATGTGCATCATACCCAGAAAGTTTATACCCTTGTAATTTGGCCCTGTGGGCAAACCTTTGAAAACTGAGGTTGAACCTCAGTAATTGATTTATTTTAGCCTGAAGTTGCTTTGACCTTTGCTTTTCCCTCCCAGGCCTCCATGGTCCTTCATTTCTTCCATCCACCATTTTTTTTCTCTAAACTTTTTAATACATACAATGCCCAACTTAAGATTGTTCAGTTTAGGATTTTAGGATTTTTCGACATTACAGTGGTGCAGAACTGATTCACATTCAGTGGAAACCCTACTTCAAATTTTGAATGTTAATCCATGCTCCCCTACCCTGCCCCCCTCCACAGCTCCTAGTCAGCCACCTGATTCCAGGCATTAACAACCGATGTACTTATAACCATTCTGTACCCATACAATCATTCTGTGTTCGCTTTCAGTACAGTGTTCAATAAATTACGAGATAATCAACACTTGATTATAAAATAGGGTTTGTGTTGGGTGATTAGGCCCAACTGTAGGCTAATATAAGTGTTGTGAGTGTGTTTAAGGTAGGCTAGGCTAATCTATGATGTTTGGTAGGTTAGGTGTGTTAAATACTTTCTCAACAATATTTTCGACATACACTGTTTTTCTTTTTAGGACATAACCCTATCATCACAAGTCAAGGAAGAGAGGCACCTGGGTGGCTCAGTCATTAAGCATTGCTTTCAGCTCAGGTCATGATCCCAAGGTCCTGGGATGGAGCCCTGCATCTGGCTCCTCCTACTCCCCCCTGCTTGTATTCCTGCTCTCGCCACTGTCTCTCTTGTTGTCAAATAAATAAATAAAACCTTTAAAAAAATAATAAGTCAAGGAAGATCTGTATAGGAATGCTGAGTAAGTTAACAGTTGTTGATCGAGGAGGAATGCCAGCATTATCTTTGTGGGAGAATTTTTAATCAAAACTTTCCTCATTTCTTAATTCATTTCTTGTTAATTTTTACAAATGACTTAAGGTGGTGATTGTCCACTTCATTTTGTTTTGTTTTTAAAGATTTCATTCACATGGGGGCGCCTGGGTGGCTCAGTTGATCAGTCTGCCTTCAGCTCAGGTCATGATCCCAGATCCTGAAATGGAGCCCCAAGTTGGGCTCCCTGCTCAACGGGGAGTCTGCTTCTCCCTCTGCCCCTCATGCTCGCTTGTGCTCTCTCTCTCAAATAAGCCTTTAAAAAAATTTTTTTTTTACCTGAGTTAGCTAAGTAAATACACCATTTCCAACTGTCAGACAACTGGAGCTCCGCCTCTAAGGGGCCACCATTAAGCACCTGCATCCTTGCCCTATGCTGCCTGCCAACAAAGTGCTCATTTCCCTCCATGACTAACTTCTACATCCATCTCAACAGTGAAGAGTGAAAACAAATACAATATAAGCCTCCAAAAAATTTGTGAGCCAGCTGGCAAGAAAGGTCTATAGCTGCTCAATATTCAGGTCTATAGCTGCTCCTCACCCTTTGTCTGACATCTCCATTAGTCCCTTCCTCTGCCTCCCATTCTTCTGCAAACTACTCATGGGAAGAACATATTGAATACTATATACTAAAGAGCTTGAACTTGAGCTGTCTTTAAGGGTGTTAAGGAGATAGCAGGCCCAAAATGGAGTTACTTATGCTAAGCCCCACATCGAAAAACCAAGACTTCATACCTAACCTAACTGCAGTTTCAACACCCACCCCATCCCACCCCCAGGAATATAACCCTTAACCGGTCAGTACTGATGAGATAACCAACCTGATGGACTCTTGTCTAGTCCCCTTAGGAAGGCAACCTTGCCTGAAACAAATGCATTCTTTTCTAGTAATTTCCGTCGTCCACTCCCCTTCCACCTTTAAAAACCTTTCCTTCTCTATAGCTTGGTGGAGCTCCCTCCTATTGCCAGATAGGATGCTCCTTACTTCATGAATGGTTTAACGAAGCCAATTGGATCTTCAAATTTATTCCACTGAATTTTTGTTATTTACCAGGGCATCCTTTGAGGCAAGTTTAATCACCCCTCTCCCAAGAATCTCTGGAGCCCCTGTCCTCTCTCCTCTTTGCCTTCTTCAGGTATGATCTACCCCAGCAGAGCTTCCCAGTCATTACAGCGACTGTCCTAGAATTCATTTGGAGGACAATATGTGTGTTTACAGCAGGAAAGAAGTGGGGGATCCAAAAAAGATTGAAGATATACCTGAAAGGGATTTGCATAGGGAAGAGAAAATGGAAAGGATTCTCTGTTTGGGTATTATAAAGTAACCATGATAGCTAACCTTTGTTTGTCACTTCCCGGTCCTGAACTAAACACTTTATTTGCAGGACTTAAGCCCTATATCTGCCCGCTCATGGGAGGCAGGTACAGTAATGCTAAATGGCATGGGGTTTAAGAATTCAGGCTCTGAGGTCAAGTCTGATTCCCTCACTTACCAGCTATGTGACCTTGAGCTGTTATTTAACCCTTGACCTCAGTTCCTCATTCGTGAAATGAGAATAACGGTTTTGGGGGTTGTTGGAAAGATGAGGTTAAATGAGATGAAGCTAAAGCATTTAGGCTTAGAACACTGGGAAGTGTTGAGTTTTAATAAGCGATGCTTGGGCTCCACCTTGGACCAACTGAATCAGAAAGTGTTAATTTTTTTTTTTTTAATGTTTGCCAAGTGAATCTAAGACAGTGAAAATCGAGAACACTGAATGAGAGGTCTCTTCTTTATACTCCAGTCTTTGCCCTCCTCTATGACTATTGGCTTCTGCTCAAGAATGATGACACCGTCTTTAAGTATGCACAAAGGGGGCAGGTCCCATACCCATAACATCTCAGTTTGCCTCTAGAACAACCTGCCCCATCAGGAACCATCCCTCTCATTTCACATAATTTTGCCCTGGGTCACACAGTGAGTGGCAGGCCCAGAATTGGAACCAAAGACTATGGGAATCCTCACATGCGCTCCTTCCCCAGCCCCGCAGTGCTTTTCCAGCAGGATTTCCCTATGGGGGCCCTTTAGCCTAGAGAAACAAAGCTGGAACCAGACAAAGAAACATAACCCCAAGGACTAACTCAATCAACCCAAGGCTGGTATTTAGACAAATCTATATCCATCAGGTTGTCTTCTTGGATCTCTTATGTGTTTTTAAGTTTTTGAATCAATTGGCAACATTTGAAAAGGAGGCCATTTCACCTGAAAGTCAGATTTCTCAGTCTTCTTGAAAAATAAGATCTGGTAACATGTGCCGATAATTAGCTGTCGTGCCGAAACTCCTCTTCATCATCAGGCCCTCTGCATGCATGTCTCCTGGTGGACCACTAGACATTGGACTTAGCCTCCCTAATTTATATCTACAGGCCATGGCGGGATTGGCTCATTGCAGCTCGTGAGAAACGGCTGTGCTCGTCCCTTCCCAACTCTTTGTTCAGTGAATCAAATTAGTTACTTGAAAGCAACTGCTGTGGGAGTTGTTACCGCCACAGAAACTGGCAAATGCTAACAATCAAGTCTTTTATGGGTTTGGTTTGTTTTCTTTTTCCTGGGGGTCAGTTTGCTAGCACACCATAGCACATCCACTCAGCCACTGTCTGGTGTTCTGAAGACAAAGATTTGTTCTGAATAGAAAGTGAAGGGAACAGAAGCATTTGAGAAACTACTTCAATCCTGCTAAGCAATTGATTATACATCATCTAACCTTTTCTCTTTCTTTAAGATTTATTTATTTTAGGGGTGCCTGGGTGGCTCAGTCATTAAGCGTCTGCCTTCAGCTCAGGTCATGATCCCAGGGTCTTGGGATGGAGCCCCGCCTCTGGCTCCCTGCTCAGCAGGAAGCCTGCTTCTCCCTGTCCCACTCCCCCACCCTATTTGTGTACCTTCTCTCGCTGTCTCTCTCTCTGGCAAGTAAATAAATAAAATCTTAGAAAAAAATATATTTATTTATTTATTTATTTATTTTAGAGAGAAAGGAAGAGCAAGCCCTGGAGCAAAGGGAAGAGCAGAGGGAGAGGAAGAGAATCTCCAGCAGACTCCCAACTGAGCGAGGAGCCTGACATAGGGCTGGACCCTGAGATCATGACCTGAGGCTAAATCAAGAGTCAGATGCCCAACTGACAGAGCCACCCAGGTACCCACTAGACTTACTTTTAAAGTACTTCAAATTAATATGTGAAATAAATACCCAGAACAAACCTTTTGATGAAAACCAAAGTTGGATATGATTTTTTTACTATTTTTTTTAAATGACTCAAGCTGGCAAGAAAGTGGGGATAAAACGAAGTTAAGGTAGGACCCCTAATAAGTGAGCAAACTCCTGGAAAATTTATCAAACTGCAGTGTCCTTGAACTTCCACACTGATAGGTGTGCAGCGATGGAGACACAGAAGATAAACCCTCAAGCCTACCCAAGATCATAAGCAAAGTAAGAACCTATCCCAATTTAAATTGGCACAGTCACTATGGAACACAGCAAGGAGGTTCCTCAAAACATTAAAAATAGAACAACCATATGATCCAGCAATCTCACTTCTAGAGATCCAAAGGAAATGAAATCACTGTCTCAAAAAGATATCTGCACCCCCAATATTCATTGCAGCATAATTCACAATACCTAAGGCATGTTTCCCAGGCATATAAACAACCTAAGTGTCCACTGAAAGATAAAGGAATGAGAAGATGTGGCCTATATATGCAATGGAATATTACTCAGCCATAAAAAGAAGGAAATCCTGCCATTTGTGACAACATGGATGAAACTCGCAGGCAGAATGCTTAGTGACGTAAATCAGACAGAGAAAGACTATGTTATCTCACATATATGTAGAATATTTAAAAAACTCTCCGAATTCATAGAAACAGAGTAGATTGGTGGTTGCCAGGGACTTTTTGTGAGGGAAATGGAGTTGGGGCGCCTGGGTGGCTCAGTCATTAAGCATCTGCCTTGCACTCAGGTCATGATCCCAGGATCCTGGGATCAAGCTCCACATCTTCCGGTTCCCAGCTGGACAGGAAGCCTGCTTCTCCCTCTCCCACTCCCCCTGCTTGTGTTCCCTCTCTCACTGTCTCTCTCTGTCAAATAAATAAATAAAATCTTTTTTTAAAAGTTGCTTACAGAGAATTTACAATTAAAAAAATAATTTATGGGTGCCTGGGTGGTTCAGTGGGTTAAAGCCTCTGCCTTTGGCTCAGGTCTTGATCCCAGGGCCCTGGGATAGAGTCCCGCATTGGGCTCTCTGCTCAGCAGGGAGCCTGCTTCCCCCTCTCTCTGCCTGTCTCTCTGCTTACTTGTGATCTCTCTCTCTGTCAAATAAATAAATAAAATCTTTTAAATAAAAAATAAAATTTAAAAATAAAAAAATAATTTAAAATTGTAAATTTTAATTTACAATTAAAAAAGGAAACGGAGAGCTGTTGGTCAAAGGATACAAACTTTCAGTCACAAGATAAATAAGTTCTGGGGAGCTGATGTACAGTGTGGTGACTATAGTTAGCAGCACTGTATTTTATACTGGGAAGTTGCTGAGAGTATATCTTAAATGTTCTCACCACAGGCACACAAAAGGGTAACTATGTGAGGTGATGTGTTAACTAACCTAATGTTGATAATCATGGCACAGTGTATGCACATATCAAGTAATCACACTATACACCTTTAAAGAAAAATGGAATGCTTCCCAAACTTGCATGTAACCTTTGTACATGACCATGCTAATCTCTGCATCATTCCGATTTTACTCTATGTGCTGCCAAAGCAAGTACTCATTGTACACCTTAAACTTACACAGTGTCACATGTCAATTATACCTCAATAAAGTTGGGAGAAAATAATTTCATTTACAATAAAATACATATATTAAAAAAAAAAAGAACATCTTTCATAAAACTGGGATACCAAAGAACCACAGTCAAGATGAAAGTGAAATTGACTTGCTGTGCAGAAGAGGACCCCAGAAATATTTGCCTGTATTGATCCTAGTGTTGGATAGAGAAAAACAAAAAGGAGATATGACTCTTCCTCACGGGTTCATAATTATAGTGTGGTCTGCATGGAAGATTGTGATCTAAATTCAGGATACCATGGAATGTTTCAAACTTAAAGAGTCCAAGATTGGGGTGTTCCAAACACCAGGCAAAACAAACACAAATGCTCTCTGGAGATTTTCTTGAATTTGGGCCCCAAAGAATGCCTACAGATAAAGCTTCAAGAACAGAAGCTTACAATCAGAAAACAAAACAAACAAGGAAGCAAGCCTCCATAAGTAAAAGCAGATAGAAACATTAGGATCAGATACACAAAGATTTGGGATATTGGAAGAAGCAGACACAGAAAATAAGTGTGTTTAATGTATTTCAAGAAATAAAAGAGAATGAAAGTCTTAAAAAAATAGATTTGAAATGAAAGCACTTCTTATTTATTTGTAATTTTTTCTTCCCAAACAGATTTTAGATCCTGGAAGACATAGGGGCCAGACTGAATACTTTGTATGCTATGTTTGTCAGTTGAAGGAAGAAAGTACTCAGCTCCTCTTTTGAACAGTAAAACTGTGACCACAGTTTTAAAAATCCTTTTGTAAGATCCAACAAATCACTTCTACAGGAAAGGAAGGCACGAAGGCAGAATTAATGCAATCCTGCATTAATCCAGCTGGAAATGGCATTGGGCTTTGTGAGTGGTCCATCCACTCCTTTTCTCATCTTGGGAAAACTAGAGAAGTAAGCCTGGGTCTGTGTCTTCTTGTTAGAAAACCTATTTTAAATATCTAGTAACTGGAATCTTAAATACAAATTACTTTAAAATATTGATGCAGGGACGGCTGGGTGGCTCAGTCAGTTAAGCACCTGCTTTCCACTCAGGTCATGATCCCAAGGTCCTGGGATGGAACCCCGCATCAGGCTCCCTGCTCAGCAGGGCATCTGCTTCTCCCTCTCCTTCTGCCTGCCACTCCCCTGCTAGTGCACTCTCTCTCTCTCTTTCTCTGAAATAAATAAATAAAACCTTAAAAGAAATAAAAAATAAAATATTGATGTGGTACTTTAAAGGAATCAAGGCCGTATGGAACCATCCATTACCCTTCAGACTATATTACATCTACCTGGTGCAATTTGGCATGTCCACTAGTGTGTCAAGTTTTCTAGAAGAAGCCTAATACTAAAACCCCCACAGAGTGTGTTTTAGAGTTCAAGAGACATTAGAGCTGATTATTGCCTCAACCTACATCCCCACCTGAAAATGGAGTAAACTTGTGGAACAGGAAGGTGACAGAGCAAACAAACAAAAGTTTGACAGATTTCGTAAGCCTGATGTAGACAGCTCACAGTTCTCAAACTAGTAAGGTATGAGGCCTGCACATATGTTACAGCAAACCCTAGCACAGAAAAGTACCAAGTCAGCTCCCACAGTTGCTTCATAAGGATGGTGTCTTTGAGTCTGAATGTTATTCATTAGTGACGGTTCAAATACCTTAGAAGAAAGTTTATCCTTTGTTGGAGGAACTTTTCTCTCAGTTCAGGTCCTGATTGACCCCTTCTTGGTGGCCTGTCTGAGCAAGGTGTCCTAGTACTGTTAGTAGGATGGGCTTTCTGAGTCCACTCCGAGTCTCTCTGCCACCCTGAGAACATTCCAGGTGTCTGGCCTGAGCACCTGGCTTCCAGTTGGTGGTTCTATCCACTCTTCTCCACATGTTGGAAAGGTCTCACCTTCACTCCTTTGTCCCTCAGGATAGTCCTCCTCTAATATCTCATCTCTGGGCCCTCTTCGGGGCTACTCGTGCTCCTTTCTAGAGAGACAGCTGATGACAACAAAATGGGTGACAGAACTGCCAAGGAGACGTACGTGAGGAAGAAGTGTCTAGGCCTCCAAACACGAGTCCCTTTATGAAAGCGTAACATCTGAACTTCACACGTTTGCACAGCACTAAGAGCCCTTTTGCAACTCCAGTTCTCAAATGTATAATGGGAAGAGGGCTTTTTTATTTTTATTTTTTTACTCTTAAAGTGATTTTTATAAAATCCGTGTTTTGGAAACCAATAAACCAAGTGAATAATTCCATAAAAACCACAATCCCTAGGGCATCTGTCCTGTTTAGGGAACTAACCAAACTCCATCACTCTGGGTCAGACTTTCCTATTCACTATGGAGAGTGAATCTCCCTTTGGAGTTTGTAGGAATTTTGATCACCAATTAGAAGAGGGTTGAGCCAATCCAACATCTCCCCCCGCCACCCCTACCCCCACCCCACCCCCGCCTCCGTTTTTCATTTGTTGTGCTATGAAACTATGTTGTTCCAGAGTGCCTTGGTTGTCATGACAATCAATTGGAAGGGCTGTGACCCATAGGGAGCCTAGAAAAGGGAGAGACTGTGGCCTGCACCTCCAGCCTTTCTCCAGCGCACAGGCAGGAGAAAGGAGAGTCCAACAGTCAAGAGAAGGTCAGTGGCCTCAGAAACCCTTCTCAGCTGTCCCCCCAGACCTGACAACTCTGCGTGAAGTGGTGAAATCATCTCCTCACCTGCTGCACCAAGAATCAGAGCCCGTGTTGGGAAACCACAGATGGAAGAACTCCATGAGGCTCATTCTGAAGACGGTCATTTTGGCTTTTTTTCCTCCCTCCCCCTAAATACACAATATTATCAAGAAGTCTTTTTAAATGAATTGATCCCCGAGTGAACAATCATAATTGCATTCCTTTCTCAAAAGTAGAAGAACTAGTTTATCTGGGTATGTTGTAAGTTAGTCCCCCTTCCCTTTTTCATAGTTGTAGTCTGTTAATGCTGAAATCAGGCCAATCAGAATTCTTATGTCATTGTTGCTCAACTTCTAGATTCAAGAAATAATCAGAAGATGAGACTGCTTGGGAAATCCCTTCTGGAAGTCCTTCATGTGGCCCCGCCTAATGGTTTCATTCTCTCAGATATATATATATTTTTAAAGATTTTTATTTATTCATTTGAGAGAGAGAGACAGTGAGAGAGAGCATGAGCGAGGAGAAGGTCAGAGAGCGAAGCAGACTCCCCATGGAGCTGGGAGCCTGATGTGGGACTCGATCCCGGGACTCCAGGATCACGACCTGAGCCGAAGGCAGTCGTCCAACCAACTGAGCCACCCAGGTGTCCCTCATTCTCTCAGATATTAAAAAAAAAAAAAAATTATTAACCTTAAATCTGTCAATTTATCCAGTATGAAACAAAGGCACTTTGTTAAATATATAAAATATTTTTTATTTTAGAGACATCTTTATTTTCTACTTGTCCTGTATCTATAAGGATGATTTGCCTATCTCCTTTTTTAACATATGCTTTCTTTTTTTTTTCCACTTCTCTATTGAGAACTATAACATGCCTGCAGAAAATAACAGAAGAGTTTATTTCATGTGGCAGTACAGTTTAATGAATGCTTGTTAAGAGAACATCATATAACGAACACTCAGGTCAAGAAACAGAACATTACCAGTGTCCTACAAATTCCTGGGGTACCCTTCCCCATCAGAGCCTTCCTCTCTCTCCCTAGAGGTAATCACCTCACATTTTTGCAGTAATTTCTTTGCTTTTCTGTATTGCTTTCTGCCTATGTCTGCATCCCTAAACATAATCCTTTAGTTTTGCCTGTTTTTGATCTTCATATGAATAGAATCATACCTCCTATGTGATCCTTTCTTTTCTTTCCTTTTTTTATTAATTATTTTTATTAACATGTAATGTTTTATATGCCCCAGGGGTACCGGTCTATGATTTTTTTTTTTTTTAAGTAGGCTCCATGCCCCACTGTGGGACTCAAACTCAAAAGCCCGAGATCGAGTGTCGTCATTCGCTCTACGGACTGAGCCAGCCAACTCCCCCATATGTGGTCTTTTCTGTGTGTTTTTTGGCTCTTGCTGCACTCCCTTGATATTATATTTGTGAGATTCACCTATGTTGCTGTGTGCTGCTGACCTTCATTTTCTTTGCCGTAGTGTCCACTGTGTGAATACCTCTCCATCTAGCTATAATCTATAAATAGTTTATCTATTTTAATGTTGACGGCTACCTGGGCTGTTTCCAGTCTAGCACAATTGCGAACATTGTTCTGACGTGTCCAGGCATATGGGCATGAGTTTGGTGTATACTTAATAGAGGAGTTCCTGGGTCATAGGCATGTACATCTTGCCCTCACTGAATGCTAGAAGGTTCTCTGAGGTGGTTGTACCATTCATACTCTCACCAGCACTAATGAGTGTGCTCCTTGTCCACATTCTCACCAGTACTTGAAATTGCCAAACTGCTTAACTTTTCTATTTTCTTCTTTTAGTGTTGATGGATTTAAACGATTTAGATTTAATTGAGATTACTGAGCACCTGCTAGGAAGCTATGCCTGTCCTTGGAGCTTCCCTATGCATTTAATCACCATTAAGTCACAACAGTCCTAGAAAGGAGATGATGTTCTCCCCATTTCATAAATGAGGAAAATGGAAGCCACAAGCTGGAAGTTTCCCAGCAGAGGCCATGACAGAGCTGGCATGACAGAGCCTTTGTGTTTCCATCCCCAACCTCTGCTTCCCCTCACCAGAATCTGGAAGACAGATGCCTGAGTTGGAAGTGTGCTGCCTAGAGCCCACCCCAGGCCCTCACTGGGTGCCAGGGCCTGGCTTTTACCTCAGACATAACTGCTTTAGCTCACAGAGTCCACCACCTCAAGGGAATATTACAGGAGCTCCTGGGGCACTGACCCAGCTGAACCACATTCCTCTTGTTATAAAGGATTCCTCTTAAACATTTTTAAAACTAGTTTATTCTGTTTTGTTTAATGCCCAGAAACCCACTTCCTTCTCCTTCAGCTTGGCCTTAGTCCTTTGCAGTGGTATTTTCCCTTCTAGACTCTGAGCTACTGAAGACAAAGACTACGTTCTAATCCCTTAAAAAAAAAAAAAAAAATCCCGTGTTGTGGGGGAGGTGTCAGTCAAAGGGGATAAAATTTTAGTTATGCAAAATGAATAAATTATGGAGATCCATACAACCATGGGAACTAGAATGAACAAGTCTGTACCATACACTTAAAATTTTTCTCAGAGGGTAGAGTTTATGGGAAGTACTCTTACCACAAAAGAAAAAAAGTTTATAAAAAGAAAGAAAGAAACGGGGGAGAAATAAATTTTAGAGGTGATGTGGAGTAAACTGATTGCCTTCATGGTCTCAGGGGTATATACTTATCTCTAAAGTCATCAACTTCTATACCTTAAATATGTACAACTTTTTGTACATCAATCCTCATGCCTCAATAAAGTGGTTAAAGTAAAATAAAACAAGATAAGATAAAATAAACAAACAAAACAAAAAATCATATGTTGAATGCCCACAACAGGAGCAACGTGGCAGAAAAAGCCCAAGGACAGGAGATACTGCTGCCGTTCCTGGCTCCTTCCTTGTCTCACACAGGCCTTTTGATCTTCCCATGTCTCAATATCCTCCTCCCTAAAATGAAAAGACTTGCCTAGAGAATCTCAGAGGCACTTGGCGGTGTTAGCATCTGTGACTGTGTTAATTAATTTCTTCAAAAAGCACTTATCTAGCGCCTTCTGTTTGCAGCCTTTAACAAACAAAACCTCTGGCCAGTATCATTGCTATGTCAGTAAAATGCCACAAAGCTGTTTTGTTTTCCCTTCTTTACATGTTTGTGGATAGTTGCTATTTCTTCATGGTTTACCTATTTCTAACCATTAGATTTAGTTCTTTTTTTAGCAAGAGCCGTCTTTGCTATTTCCCCACTGGACTGGAAGCTCAGGGAGGCTAGGGGTTGTGTCTAATTTGTATTTCCAGCACAGAGCAGACATTCCATAAATGTTGAAGGAAGAAAGGAAGGGCAAGAGAGAGAAAAGAAGGACCGATACTTAGAATCTTCCCATACTTGTTGTGATAATCACTGAGCACAGAGAGAGTCGATATTTAAACCCCATGCATGGAGGCTGCCATTGTAGCAAGCTCTGACATTTTACTGAACTGGTAAGTAGAGCGTCAGAGTTGTACAAAATTAAATTTTTTTTTACTAAAGCTTTTTGCAGGTACCTAATGTTATCATGGCCTGGATAAAGGACGCCAAGTGTTCCTGAGGGCAAAGGAGAAGGGAGAAGTATTATAATAAAATTACCAGACTCATTTGGCTTTCAACCACAGAAAATTGGCTGCTCTGGGAGATCCTTTATTTCTGCTGAATTGGTATTAATGTAAGGCAACCTGCTTTCTGGTATTTTTTGATAGTGTGTTTTAGAGGTGCTCTTTAGGAAGGTCTAATTTTCTTTAGCTAGGTCTCGCTCTGGGCTCGCCGAACTTCCTGGTGACCTGTGACTTATGAATATGCCCCAGTTCCATTTCCCGCCCCTCGTTACCACCATGTCCCTAACTCAAGTGTAAAAGACAAAATTTTAGTTTGCTCAACAGGACAACCCCTTGCCTTCTGAGAAAGAAGTCTTTGGACTTCAACTTCTGGACCTCTCCCTGGGGGGCAGGGAGGTACAAAATAGACTTGTCACCTTCCATACACGCCCCCCCCCCCCAAATAAAAGTCTGACCACTGACTGGTCTTGGAGGATCAGGGTGCTGGTTTACTTTTTCTTTACCACTTTCCCCTAAGGTATCCAGGGGAAGAGGAAGAATCTCTAGGTAGAAAGGCAAATTCTATTTTTCAAAGTACCGCAAGTGAGCCTGGAAAAGGAGACAGGCTGACTTCAGGCTGTTTCTATCTCTAAGGTTCACAGTTCTCAAGCCAGCGGAGGTGTGGTTGTGCTGAAGGAAGGTCCTAGGCGTGGAGCCGCCAGACAGCCACTTGGTTCTGTCCAGTGTGGAGCTGGGTCCTGAGATAGCTTCTGACCATAGGTGCTCCCTCCCCTCTGCTTCCCCCTCAGCAATCCCCAGCCATTCAGCTGCAGCTCTGGGGGAATCTCTGGGTGAAATGTACTGTGTCACTGACTTGTCCCATAGCTCTCAGTCTCCCTGGGCCATGCTAATCCCATCATTGTGAGGTCCTTTTTAAAACTAGATGATAGATTTCTTTCTTTCCTTTTTTTTTTTTTTTTTTTTTTTTTTTAAGGATTTGATTTATTTATTTGACAGGGAGAAAAAGAGCACAAGTAAGCAGAGCGGCAGGCAGAGGGAGAAGCAGGCTTTCCCGCCTAGCAGAGAGCCCAATGTGGGACTTGATCCCAGGACATGACCTGAGCGGAAGGCAGATACCTTCCGGCAGATGCCTACTGAACCACCCAGGCACCCCTAGATGATAGATTTCTTTTTTTTTTTTTAATTATTATTTTATTTGACAGACAGAGATCACAAGTAGGCAGAGAGGCAGGCAGAGAGAGAGGGAGGAGGAAGCAGGCTCCCTGCCGAGCAGAGAGCCCAATGTGGGGCTCGATCCCAGGACCCTGGGATCACGACCTGAGCCGAAGGCAGAGGCTTTAACCCACTGAGCCACCCAGGCGCCCCAGATGATAGATTTCTTAAGGGTAGGGATATGGCTTAGCTTTTCTCCCTCTTGCGTTTCCAGGAGCTGTTACGACGGCTCTGCCAATATCTTTCAACCACTGCCTGATAGTGAAAAAAACACTCTTACGCATCCATGTGTTAATATTTTTGAATGGTATTTAGGCACTGTTATAAACACTTATCGTTAATTTTTCCCCACGAAAGGACAATAAAGTAGAGCCACAATCATGGGAGAGGCCTTAGTTCATTTGGACACTAAAAGGAAACCCTCATCTATGGAAAGTTTGGGCAAAAGATCTCAGTAGATGTTTCTTATCTGGCTGATGGCCCTTTAGCCCTGTTCTTGATCCCTGACTTCCTGTTCTTTTGGGATTGGGAGAAGGAAAGATGCCAATATCAGCGGATGATGGATGGTCTTGATGTCTTTACACTTCTGCCTTAATTGGCCTGTATCTGTTGTCATAGCAAAGATTCAGCTTGGGAAAGAGAAAAAAAAATCCCTTTGTAAAAAGAGATTAGTGGGGCACCTGGGTGGCTCAGTCACTTAAGTGTCTACCTTCAGCCCAGGTCATGATCCCAGAGTCCTGGGATGGAGCCCCACACTGGGCTTCCTGCTCGGCGGGGAGCCTGCTTCTCCCTCTCCCTCTGCCCCTCCTCCCCATTCTCATGCTCTCTTTCTCTCTCAAACAAATAAATGAAATCTTTAAAAAAATAATAAATGAATAAAAATAAAAAGAAATGAGCTACATAAGAAAGCCCCTAACATCTCTTCTGGGCCTTGTAACCACTACCGTCTTCCTTCTAATCTTGCCTTTCTTTAAAAAAACTGAATCGTTGCTGCAAAGTGATTCAGTCATGTGAGGGCTGGGACCCAAGTCTGGAGCATTTTTTTCCCAAAAGGGTCATTTTTCAGACTAATCTTGAAAGCTGAAACTGGGGCTTGCCCGCGGAGGCCTCCGGACAGTACTTGAGCTGCTGCTGGCCCACGCGGACCCGGCGTGAACCCGAGTAGATGATGCATCTTCTCTGCGTCCCGAGCCAAGTGCTGTTCTAAGAGTCCTGACACCCCTTGCGGCTGCCAGGCCTGCTGGAGGCCTCCACGTGGTGCAGTCCGACATGGGTGTCTCTGTGGGGGTCGCTGTAGGTTGTCGTTATCCACCCCCCAGCTGTGGACTCCCTACCCTTGCTGCCGCCAGCTGCCAGGGTCCCCTAGCTCCACGCAGAAGGGCCACCATCAGGACCATGAGGGAGCCCCCCAGGGCCCTGAGCAGGCCCCTCAGGGGAGGCCCAGGAGCTCAGCACTTGCTTCCAGCCCCACAGCACTTCCAGAGCCTACCTCTACCTAAGCCTGTTTTGTACCTAACAGACATGTCTTCGCCTTGATTCTATTTCTCAAGTGCCTTCCGTTCCAGCCACCAGACCTTCCCTGATACCCGTTCCAGAGCAGCTCAGACGGAAGAAGACAGGCTTGTTCTCAGGCCGGGTTGGTCAGCTTCCCCTAGAGCCACTAGGGCTGCCCCAGCTGCACCCCGAGAAAATTAGATGGCATGAGAGGACTCGTTGTGGAGGCCTGGGCACCCCCCCCCACACACACACCAGCGCTTTCCTCCTAGGAATGCCAGAGTCCCCCATGGTGTCTTTTCATGAGTCCCAGCCACCATCTATAACACATTCAGAGGGCAGGGTGGGAACAGAAAGGCCTTCAGTAGAAGTCTCAAGAAGAATGTCCTGCCCAGAGTGAAAACAGCCTGTGATCCCAGTTATGCTGCTCATCTCCCCGCTCAAGATGCCAAGAAAGAACAAGGCTATTTATGAGATAGGATGAAGTTACTCGGTAGAAGAAGGAGGAAACCCAAACTGGCCGACGGGGGACCCCCAGATGATGCCCTCCTATCACTTCTAATGCAGTGAGTTACTTGGAGTCCACGGGTCCCTGATAAGGACCATCAGATCTTCGCAGTAAAGGGTGAAATTCAACACAAAGGACCAGGCAGAGACAGTCTCTAACTGTCACACACAATTAGGTACAAAGTTGATTCAGATCATAGCTAATGCTTCTTGTCATCTCTACCGAGCCCTGTGACAGGCTCACGAGGTAGGCATCCCCTCATTTCCCGGGGCAGGTAGGGTTGCGGTCTAGAACCACACTCGGTCAGATCGAAGCTGGGGACGCACCACAGCACCTGACTCCAAATCCATCCCTCCCAGCATCCTCCCCCATGAAGAAAATGTCTTTCACTCTGCCCCTGGCTTCTTTTTCAAGAGGCGGCTCCTTCCCGCCAGTGTCTGTCACTCAGTGGGTGTCACTGTCTTCCTTAGGTGGAGAAGGATGGAAAAATGGGGGCACATTTAGAGACCATCCAGGGCCCACAGGCACCAGAATGCCAGGCCACACTACACATGCCCAGAAGGTTCCGGGAGGGTCAGACCGGCCCACATGGTGCCCTGACGCCAGTCTTTCTAGAGAAACCTCTTCCCTCTGGGGCTCTCGGGGCACTTTGTGCATCTTATATCTGCTTTGATCACAGTGAGGGAGTTCACAGCCAGAACCCTGATTCTGCAGATAGAGAACGAGGCAGAGGCAGAGAGAACTCAGGAGCACGCATCCCTCCCTCTGGTTTCCGTCACTGTCAAAGTCCACGGCCTCTACTTGCTCTCCTCAGCGCCTCTCACTGTTTTACAGGGAACTCCAGATCTACAAAAATGTGCGAGTCAGACAGGCACCGGCCAGTTGTGGTTTCCTCAAGGTGGAGTGAGGAGGGAGCGAGTGTTCCCAGGCCGTCTCTGCAGAGCGCCAAGATGCGGTTCTTCTCCTGTCTTTACTGGTCTCCTCCTGCCATCTTGTGGATGTGAGCCAAGCATACATGCAAATTCCAACCTTCATCTCCCACACTGAAAAATGAGACTGAGTTTCTATCCCGTGCAATCCACACCAGGAGAGTAAGCACCCACCAGACCCGTGTTCATTTACTTCTTAGTCTGAAACAGGGGAAAAGAAGCTGATTTTTGGAGAGCATGGTAAAATTACCAAAAATAGGAGGCCGGGGGTGCCTGGGTGGTTCAGTGGGTTAAGCCTCTGCCTTAGGCTCATGGCATGATCTCAGCATCCTAGGATCAAGCCCCACATTGGGCTCTCTGCTCAGCGGGGAGTCTGCGCCCCACCCCCCGCCTGCCTCTCAGCCTACTTGTGATCTCTGTCTCTGTCAAATAAATAAAATCTTTTTTAAAATTTAAAAAAAAATTTAAAAGGAGGCTGAAAACATCAGATACCAACTTTTACCAAGTGGAACTTTTGCTGAGATGGGGGAGATGAGGTACCCCGAGAACTGGAGCCTTCCCGTCAACCCAACTTTGTTCTAAAGTGCAGAGGTAACTACACTTGAAGACAGACTTTACGAACAAGTCTTAACTGAACCAGCGCTGCACCCTCCCGTTAGTGATGTTCTGGAACACTTCCGATGTCTCTGTTCCACAGTTCAGCTAAAAGGACTACTCTCTACATGTTTCATTTATTTATTTATTTATTTATTATTATTTTTTACATGTTTTAATGAAGACTTTTCTCATGTTTTGAGTAACATAAAATACCAACAGAATAAAAGGAATTTCTTGGCTCATATAACTGAAAACAAGAACAAAAAACAAAGGAAGGGGAAACTTTAGGTATGGATTGATCCAGAGGTTCATGTTGCCTTCAGGGTTCTGGGTCTATCTGTGTGATTCTTCCTACCCAAGCCTTCTGTACACTGGCATCAGCCACAGGCTGTGGAACTCACGGCTGCAGTGCCCAGTGAGGCCTCATGTCTGCACATTGCACAGCCCAGGGACAGACAAGCTATCTCTGCTTCTCTGCTAATAGTGCCTAGAAGATTGAGGAAACTTCCTGGTCAGAAGCCCTTTGTAAGTACTTCCCTCCATCTCTGCGAGGACCAGACCTGGTCCTGCTCTTACTCCTAAGCCAGTCACAAGGCCCAAAAGGAGGTTGGGATCCTCTGACTAACTTCAGCCACCAGGGTCCACTCTGGAGTTAGGGAGGAATTGGTCTCACACAACATAGTCTCACATGGCCACAGAGTGGGGGGCGGGAAGCATTCTCCAGAGAAAATTGGACCCTGAATGTTATGGAAGACAAGAGATAGATGCCAGGGGGTAGACAATATGGGTGTGCCACACTCTCTCACATTGCTGGTGGGAATGCAAACTGGCGCAGCCAGTCTGGAAAACAGTATGGAGTTGCCCCAAACTTAAAAAATAGAACTACCCTATGAGCCAGCAATTCTGCTGCTAGGCATTTACTGAAAGAATACAAAAATCCTAATTCAAAGAAATATATGCAACCCAATGTTTATAGCAGCATTATTGACGGTAGCCAAGATATGGAAGCGGGCCAAGTGCCCCCCTGATTGATTAATAGACATAGATGTGGCATATAGACACAACGGACTATTAGCCACAATAAAGAATGAAATCTTGCCATTTGCAATGACATGGATGGACCTAGAGAGTATTACGCTAAGAGAAACAAGTCAGCCAGAGAAAGATAATACCAACTGACTTCACTCGTATGTGGCATTTCAGAAACAAATGAGCAAAGGGGGAGGGGAGAAGAGACAAACCAAGAAACAGACACTTAAATATAGAGAACAAACTGATGGTGACCAGAGGGGAGGCAAGAGTCTGGAGGATGGAGAAGATGGGTGAAGGCAGTCAAAAGGTACAAACTTCCGGTTAGAGATAAGTAAGCCCTGGGGATGTAATGTCTAACACGGTAACTAGAGTTAGTGATAGTGAGTTGCATATTTGAAAGTTGCTATGAGAGTCATAGATCTTAAATGTCCTCATCACAAGAAAAAAATTTTGTAACTATATATGGTGATGGATATAAACTAGACTTATTATGGTGATCATTTCACAATACAGTATATACACACGGCACTATATTACACACCTAAGGAGGGCCTGGGTAGCTCAGTGGGTTAAAGCCTCTGCCTTCGGCTCAGGTCATGATCCCAGGGTCCTGGGATTGAGCCCCGCATCGGGATCTCTGCTCAGCGGAGAGCCTGCTTTCCCCTTTCTCTCTGCCTGCCTCTCTGCCTGCTTGTGATCTCTGACAAATAAATAAAAATACTCTTAAAAAATACATTTATTATATACCTAAAACTAACATAATGCTGGATGTCAACTATACCTCAATTTTAAAAAAAGATTTTGTTTGGAAACGCTTTATTCTCTTTTAAAAATCATAGTTTAATACTTTAGGATTTAAAAACCCAGTCTTGGGTTTATTTCCATACTTGGTTTCAAAAGCTGCTGTCACAGAACAAGAGATTGTAGATTCAAATTAGGCAAATTGTCTTGATGGCTGCACTTATTAACTCACGATACCAGTATTTCAGTTCTACCCACCACTCATGAGCTTCTTTCCACCTTCTTGACACCAAAGGGTATGTTATTTTGTGTATTTTTAAACAAATGAACCCTTAATTTAGAAGACTTTGTTTCTCGAAGGGTGCAGATGTGAGCGTTCTTACTAAATGACACTTAACATCATTTTTGGCCACAAATCCTATCATGATACAATATTCCCAGACATGTTCAAAATGCTCTCTTTGTGCAGCAGCGACGGCTGTGGGAAGGCTACGTCTTTCTCACACAGCTTTAAAAACCTCACCCCCTCCCTTGAAGGGACTGAACTAAAATACATTGTTTTGGATCAACTGGCTGATGCTGCCAAATCACTTCTCAGGAAAGGCCATCACAGTTAGAAGTCACGCTTTCCTCTTCCATTCGTCTGTCAAGGAAAAATCTGTCATCCATTTTTAAGTCCAGAATTTCTTTTTTTAAATTTTTTTTTAATTTGACAGAGATCACAAGTAGGCAGAGAGGCAGGCAGAGAGAGAGGAGGAAGCAGGCTCCCCACGGAGCAGAGAGCCTGATGTGGGGCTCAATCCCAGGACCCTGAGATCACGACCTGAGATGAAGGCAGAGGCTTTAACCCACTGAGCCACCCAGGCTCCCCAGAATTTCTTTTAAACTCTTTGCCAGGAATACTCCAAAACCTCTACATGGCACAAGAGAAGTTCATGACTCCTCTTCCCCACCATTCCATGTACAAAATACCATAAAGTTCCTATTATTTAAAGGTCTTGCCTTTGTAAAAGTAGCCATGCCAATGGCCTCCTGCAGCCCCTAGACTGGGGTGTCGCTGGCAGCTGGACGAGTGGGATCTGCCCAGGCTCCCTATTCCACTTGGCCTCTCCCCAAGGAGTCATGTGGTCATGGCTGGCTGACAAGGGGCCTAGAGAGGTGCCAAGGACAACCCAGATAGTGAAAATTGATACCACCATTTTAAATTTCTAAGTGTTTCATTTTTTTTCTAAATCAGTAACCAGCAATACAACAAAACAGAATTGCTTGTGCTTTCTTCCCGCATCCCAGTGCTTGTCCAGTGCTGCGGGGGTGTGCCCTCCTCCTGTCTGGAGATCACTGCCCCTGAGAGTACTTCCAGGGGGCTAGTCTTGCCTGTCCCCCCGCCCCCACCACCACCACTAGAGATTTCTAAGCTTCTTAAGAGCAAGGGCTCTGCCTTGTCCCTCCCACCCGTCCCAAGAATCTGGCATGGGGAGAACAAAGCTCAGGGGTTCCATGACCCGGGATTAACAGGATGAGTAGACTCCATCAACAATAAGCCCTCGGATGCACAGATGCCCCTCAACCCAGCAGGGGTAGGGCTCAGATGAAGAAAGCCTAGACCGCCTTTCTTGAGGCTTCCTCATGTACTGGACTGAGAGATGTGTAAATGAGGAATGACATACGATCCAGGACAGAATGAGGTAGGAACTGCCGGAGAAATGCAAGAAAGGGCTGTGGAAGAAGGACCCTTGGTTCTGGTTCATTCTCCTAGAAGGATTAAGAAGGGCTTCCTGGGGGCGCCTGGGTGATTCAGTGGGTTAGGCCACTGCCTTTGGCTCAGGTCATGATCTCAGGGTGCTGGGATCAAGTCCCGCATCGGGCTCTCTGCTCAGCGGGGAGCCTGCTTCCTCCTCTCTCTCTGCCTGCCTCTCTGCTTACTTGTGATCTCTCTCTGTCAAATAAATAAATAAATAAAATCTTAAAAAAAAAAAAAAAGAAGGGCTTCCTGGACGAGGCGGCATGCTCTTCAGCGTACTGGTTTTTGTACCACAGCAACAAGGGGAGAGGATGGAGAGAAGATGATGAAGGGGCCATTAGGAGACATCAGCAAGGAGAAGAACCAGTCAGGGGCAAGTGTAGATGGGAAAGGAAGAGTTCACCGTGTCACTCTCAAGGTCGTACCACCACAATTCATGGTCACAGGCTGGAACAATATAGTAGCCTCACCTACAGCCTTCCAGATACGTTGGGTTTTGAATACAAATTTTTGTCTAGTAGGTAAGATAAAAGGTCTTTAGATGCAGATTCACAGATGTTCTTTCTGTTCCCTCCACACCGCTAACATGTCCTGCCTCAGGTACTTGCAGGGGCTTTCCTCTGTCTCCAACACCCTCCCCAGAGGCTCACACTGGTGGTCCCCTATGTCATTCAGGGCTGCACTCAGATGTGACCTCCTCAAGGGCCTCTCGGACATGACGGGGGGATGCCGGCCACTCTCTGTGGTACCGCCCTCCCCACTTTGCTCCCAGCTCCAAGCACGCCCTGAGGTTTTCTGTTTTAGTTAAATGGCAGTTTAACTGCTTGTGCCCCTCCTAGGTCGTCTTAAAAACTTGTTATAGGTCAGTTTGGTGAAACAGTCTCACTTGAGATGACCCCAAATCCATTTATGAGGGAAAAGAGAGAAGGAGGGAGAGGGAGGAACAAAAGAAATTTCTTAGTGTTAGTAGGAATTTCTCCCGTGAAATCCGACGTATGAGGTTACCAGAAAGCTTGTGTTTAACTTCTTTTTAAATCTAATTTGTTTTATTTCTCTTACTTCAGGTGAAAAACAAAACAAAATCAAACAAAATACCTTATTGTGTCTCTATGTACCTCTCAAAGGTACCTTACTTTGGTCAGAGACAAAGTTGGTAGAACTAATAAAGACATGAAAATACTTTAGGGATGTAACTTTGGGGATTTGATTTGTCCACAGATTTCTCTAGAAATGTGAAGTGTCCCAAGTCCTTGTTTCCCAGTCTCAACTAACCATCAGGTTCTCTGAGGGCATTTATTTAAAATACAGATTTCCAGCCCCCCCCCCCCCCACAGAAGATTGAAACCCTGGAAATGTGAGACAGGCTCCACTACTCCGCATTAGGCTTCGCAGGCGGTTGTGTGGCTCACTAGGTTTGGGGACAATACAGTAACTTACCGCTCCCCGGTCATCCAGAAAACAGTATCCATGCTTCGCTGGACTCCTTGAAATCTCAGTGAGGAAATTAGCGTGAAGAAAGTGGAAGATTTTGCTTCAAACTTGCTGATTATAATGTTGACATGGGGCCAGACTCGCCCCGAATGTTCCAGACACCTTCGGGGGGCCTGTGGGGGCCCCTGGCTTGCGTGGCAGGAGGGCTGCGCTCCCTCCTCTTTACCTGGGGCTTCCCGAGCTGCCCCTGGGCCGGGTCACCCCAAGGCTGTAGCTTCCAGAGAGCAGGTGGGCCCCTGAGCCCCTTCCCTTCCTGGGAAAGGCCGCGGCCCACCGCCATGGAGGGACTGTAACTCGGGGGTTCTCAACCTGGGGTCCTCAGGGCCCCAGAGGATCCATGCAAAGGCCTCAGAGGATCTGCGTACAGCCTGGGCCGTGTTTACCTTCCTCCGAGAAGACATTTCTGGGCCTTCACGCTCAGCTCTCCAGGTAGCCTGACGGTGAAGGGCTAAGCCCCAGCTGCGAGACTGAGGCTGCTTCCCAGGGCCTCCCAGAGCCGCGCTCCCCTGCAGGCCCTTCCTGTGGGCCTTGCTTCTTGGGGGGAGCCGAGGCAGGGTGGGGGTGGGGGACAAAGGCCACCAGCTCACCTGGGTGTTGATCTCCTGATTATTTTTGTGCCATTCGACCCGATGCCATCTGTACCAACCACAAAGGTGTAGCCATGATTTTTAATTCTACAGACCAGGTTACTCTAATCAACAGAAATCATCTGCTACCTTTTTAGCAGTTGAATGTATTATTCTGCAGGATACCCAATTGGATTAAAAACACAAGCGATTCTTAGTGCAAAATGTGGGTGTTTTAATACAGCCGCAGTTTTTACACTCTGAACCCTACATCCGGGGTTCTGAGTTTGAATTGTTAAATCTGGGAGGACCAAATTGTATCCCATTTCTCGCAACAGTCAGAAGAGTAACATTCAAGTCGTTATTTTTTTTTTTTTTTCATTCAAGTCATTATTTCTCCCTCCTCTGAATTTCCAAAACACTGAGTAACTTCTCCCAGTCTCTCTCACTGGTGTGTGTTAGAACTGCTTCTAGACCAGGTTAATCTCCCGGAGAGGAGGGACGGGTTTTGCCGCCCTGCACCTCTCCCTCAGCACACAGCATCTGTCACTCTGTCCTTCCTCTGCCTTTTACAAAACTTCCCAGCGGACTTGAGTGTACTCCGTGTTCCCGGGACACCTGGGCTGGCTGACCTCGTGGCATTTCCTACATGGTGTCCCTGTGTTGTCCCCGAAAGGTCGCGCACACACATCATGGCTGGGGACTTTGTCTCCTTCACTTTGGTGTGCCTACCTCCTGGCGCGGAGTAGAAAGCAAGCAAATGATGACTGCAAGAATGGACGCTTAATGCTTATGTGCACACTGTTTTAACAGCTTTATCGAGGCAGAATTCACATACCATAAAATTCGGCCATTGCAAGTGCACAGTTCAGTAGTTTTTAGCACATTGAAAGAATGGCGCAATGATGACCACAGTTGAATTTCAAACATCTAAGAATTCAGACATCTCATAGTCAGCCTCCCCTGAAACTACCCCTGGGGAAGATCCTGTATCCATCATCCATTATTTCTCATTCCTGCCACTAGCCCTGGGCCCTCCTCCTCTCGATGGAGCTGCCGATTCTGAACATTACACATACAGGAAACCCTACAAGAAATGGGTGTTGTGAATGCTTCTTCCGCTTAGCCTAACGTGCTCCAGGTTCATCCGTGCTGTTGCGGGCAAAAAGACTTCATTTTTTTTTTTTTTAAGATTTTATTTTATTTATTTGAGAGAGAGAGACAGTGAGAGAGAGCATGAGCGAGGAGAAGGTCAGAGGGAGAAGCAGACTCCCCATGGAGCTGGGAGCCCGATGTGGGACTCGATCCCGGGACTCCACGATCACGCCCTGAGCCGGAGGCAGTCGTTTAACCAACTGCGCCACCCAGGCGTCCCAAGACTTCATTTTTTAAAGGCTGGACAACAATCCCTTGTCTGGATGCACATGTAATGTGCACCCGTACATCAGCGGGCCAATATTTGTGTTTCCACTTTCTGACTAATACGAATGAGACCATCTATAAACATTCATGTACAAGTTTTTGGGGAGCATATGTTTTCATTTCTCTCGGGAAGATGCGAAGGGGAGTAGAATTGCTGGGTTCTGGGGTAACCTTATGTCTTGTTATTTTGTCTCTGTCTTTGATTCTAAGCATCCCACTGGGGTGGAGTGGTATCACGGCGATCTTGATTTGCCTCTCCTTAATGAGTTCTTGAGCATTTTTTCATGAGTTTATTGGCTACTTAGATTTGTACACTACTGAACCAAATGATGAAATGTCAGAGATTCAGAGGAAAACATCACGAATGAGTCCCAAAGAGTAATATTAAGCGATGTACCCAAGGAGAGGCATGCCCAGTAGCAGTACAGGGTCTCAGATGGACTCCTGACTCCTAACCAGTGCTCATTTCTTCCCCCCCGGCCCTTCTGTTGGGTGGCCTCTGGGTTCCTACCCCACTGGGTGAATGAAGGGATTGGACCCAGTATGAATCAGCACAAACATGTGCTCTAGGGCTTTTTGATTTTATGCCCTATCTAGTCTTCTTTGGTTGGGTGGCTCTCATCTCCGCCAATGGTTCTCGCTGGTACAGACCTTGTACTTGAGCAGATGAGTAAATTTGAACCTGTCCTTCTAATGTGTTCACTGTGGCCATGAACACACAGAAGAAAGTATTAAAAAGAGCAAGTATTCTACAAAGTACTTAAAATTAAGGAATGAGGTGGGTCAGGTGAGAGCAGTTATAGCGTAAGTACGAATGTTGGAGTTTGGGAGAAAAGAGAGAGAGAAGCTGACGTTGCTCCGCCCTCCCAGGGGCACAGCAGGGGAATCTGGAGCTGGAACTGAAGAGAGACACCATTCTTAGTACGAATTCTCAGGGAAGAGTGAGGTCCTCAGACAATGAACAAAAATGAAAAGAGATGGCCCAGAGGATGACTGGTCCCTAGTCAAAAGAGGCTGGTTTATGGTGCAATACACAGGCAGCACCAAAAATCTCCGTGGCTTATCAGAATGTAATTGTATTAATTGCCCATGCAACATTCACCATGGGTTTCCATGTGGTGGTTCAGCATTCCAGGCTACTTTTCCTTTTCTCTTTCTTTCTTCCTTCCTTCCTTCCTTCTTTCTGTCCTTCCTTCCTTCCTTCCTAAGATTTATTTATTTGAGAGAGAGAGTAGGAGAAGACGGAGAGGGAGAGAATCCCCTCTCTGAGCACAGAGCCCAACACAGGGCTCGATCACACAACACTTAGATCATAGACTTAGTGGAGATCAAGAGTCCAACACTTAACCGACTGAGCCACCCAGGTGCCCCCAAGCTACTTTTCATCTTGGCTCTATCTGTCTTAATTTACTTCCCCATTTTCCATGGCAAGAGAAGAGTAATCTAGAAGATTTTAAACCAACTGAGTTCTTCACCTTGGAAGCAACACATCATTTTTGCTCACCACCAATTGCTTAGAACTTAGTCACATGGCCTTGCCTAACTTCGGAGGGGCCGGGAGATGTGATCCTCCCATAAACTTGGAGGGAAAAGCGAACTAGACAATGGGCAGGTTCTAGTAACATTTGCCACAGCTGGAGAACGAGGTTCTTTCTGGTCTTCCCTGAGGGAGTTCTTGGAGGGATCTTTGTATTAGAGTCTCCCTGTCTGGCAGGGGATGGAGAACTGTGTTTGGACTGTGGAGGTGGAGGTGGAGCTGAAGCGAAGGAGAGATGCAGGCTGGAGATAAGAACACGAAGTGGATTAAGGCAGATCATCTAGATTCCAAGCCTTTTCTGAGTTTATTATCTGAATCCCCAAACACGAATAAAGTCTTTGTCTTAGCTAAGATTTGGGGGACACTCAACAAGTATGGCTCATCCCTGCCCACTGCTAGTTTTTATTTTGATCTAAATTAGAGAGATTTCCTTATGGAACAGCTGAATCAACACATAGACTCCCTTATTGAAAGAACCACAATTCGGTAAGCATTTACATCGTCATATCCTACGTGGCACCTGGCAGAGGGCCTCACCAGAAGGAAATGCAAGAAACTCAGAATTTCTTAAGTTAGAGATTGAGCAAGAAGAATGAGAAATATCAACCATCTATTGTATTCCTGAAGGCCAGCATAGTTCTGTAAGACCCCAAACTCTCCTCAGCCCCAGAGTAAAGGAGGGGGACAGGGGAGATGCCAGACCTAATTCAGTTACTGTGGAAACTCAGGACAGGCCCAGAAGGCTTGGAATTATGCTTCCTTCAATTGCTCCTGTCTTCAGATTGTTGGATTTGTTACTCATTCCAATAACCGGCCACCTACCAGGTCCGGTCCTACACAAATACGTGCTTGAACCATTTCTCAAGCATGTATCAACCTGCTTCTTATCTCTATCACTTCCACTCCCAACATGGCTGGCCCTTGCCAAACATAGAGCATTGTGGCTGCACGGGTGTCTGGGATGATATCACTGTAAGAAGATATTGTGGACTTGGAAGACTGGGTTGAAAGAAGCATCCCTTTGGACATACCGAATTTAAAGAACATTCAGGAGGAGAGTTGCAGCCGTACAGAGCAGGAGGTTGGGGAAAGTCAGGGATGGGGTTTCGCACTTGAGATTCACCGACATCGGGGGGTATTCGTAGCTGTGGGGATCAGGGAGAGAACATGAAGAAGATAGGTATGAAAGTATTTTGTAAAAAAAAAAAAAGTGTTTTGTATAATATAATACAAATAGTATGATTGTATATATATTTATTTTATATATTCATATGTAATTATATGTATGTTATAGTATATAACAAAATTTTAATTACCATATTTAATGGGTTCCAGAAGGAACTGGGAGGAGGGGCAAGAAAAGGGAAAAGGAGCCAGAAGCATTCAGAGAAGGAGGACGTAAGAGGCAGGAGGAGAACCAAGCAGCTGGAGGAGAGAGAGCTGTGAGGGTAGGGCCAGGGTGGCGAAGCACCAAGTGCTTGAGAACAGCCGGAGGGACTGATTGACGACTATAGCCTTTGGTGATCAGGAAGTTAGGGCTGTCCAGAGAGAGGGAGAGGTTTCATTAGGTAGCCTGGCCATCAACTTTCTCCTGTATTCAAATTCTCATCTGGCTTAGCCCCACCCCTTCCCAGGCTCTGTGCCCACCCCAGTCCGGTTCCCTACACCAGCTCTTGGGCACTGGGCCCCACTGGGACTCCCAGGAACCCATTATCCCTTTAGCAATCAACTCAACCTTGTCCAAGAATAGTCCAAAGTCTCTTCCAGTGAGTCTCTGAGGTCAAAACTATTTTTCACAATATCACTGAGACACTCTGGACCTTTCTCACTTTCCCTCACAAGTATACAACAGAATTTTCCGGAAGCAACACGATGTGTCCCATCACAACAGAAGGAGTGCATGAGATGACAGGAGGGAGGAGGAGAGCAGGCACTGGGAGGCAGCAGGGAGGCCCTTGAGATGCCCTCCTATGTTACAGGCTGGGCTCCAGGACCTCTAAGCAGCAGCCTTTGCTCCCTGGGAAGTGGCCTGGCGTGGGAGGCCAAAGACCCAGCAGCTGTAGGCTCAACTCTTACGTGCTCTCTGGCTGTGAGGTCACAGGCACCTCATGGGCAGCTGTCAACCCTCACTGGCCATTAGAATCCCATGGGAACATGAACAGGTACGGCCCTGAGACCCCACATCTGACCAAGTGCATCAGGCTCTCTGGGGGTGGGACCTCGGCCTGCCGCTTGGAGAGCCCCCGGTTCTCCAACCCTGCGGGATTCTTGGACTTTTTTCTGTCAGTTTATCCCACTGACCACAAGATGGAGCCCTCTTTCTGGGAAATCTTCGATGTTTGCCAACCGGGCGCCAGTCCATTTTCTCTCTAGTCCTCAAAGGACATATTTGAATTCGACAATCTTCACTGCATCTCATTAAGCCAGAATTGATGGGTCTAGCCATTTAATGTGTCTCTCTTCCCTTCTCTAAAAACCGTATTGGGTTGGGATGTGCCATCTCCTGTTTGTACTCCTCAAAGGCTACAATGCAGAGTCGGCATTTATTATGATCCTCATTATTAATATCGATAATAACGCTTCCCATGTGCAAAGTACGTTTCACCAATTCGACTCAGAATAACTCTAGGCAATGGGTATTACTGTTCTCATTCATACGAGAAAACTGAGGCTCAGAGCACGAGGTCAAGATCACAAAGCAAAAGCTAGCAGACCAGATCCTGAACCCTTCCCATTGGGCTCGGATGAGAGGAGCTGGCAGAAAAGCAGAGAAATCAGCAGTCAACCCCCGGGGGACCCAAAAAGTACAGCCCTGAGGCAGGAAACTTCTCAGGACAACCTCTGGAAGACTTCTTAAGCAAGCAGGAAAGGCAGATATCCTCTGGAGTTTCATGTTTTCACAGAGGACAGGTCAGTAGACGTTGGACCAGGCCAAGGAGTCTGCTGAGGTAACAGAGGAGAAGTTTCCAGTGCAAAGCTGGACAGAGTCAGCAGATATTCAACAGGGAGGACAGATTTGGTTAGTTTTAATTTTATGTTCCAGGGAAATGAACTGCTATGCCCATGGGAAAAACAAAGCTTAATTCTGCCTTATTCTAAACATGTAAACTCCCATCTCCCGAGAAAATCTTTTTCTACCAGCAAGGGATGTCTTACAGGTGAGGAGATCTGATGATGATAATTTCCAGGATCACGATCTCACTCATTACAGACTTGCTGCCAGATTCTAGCAATCAGTCAGGAAACCCAATGTCAAGGCGCCAGGGCCCCACTGTTTCTGGGGGCTTCGATTCCAGAGGAAAGGGCTCCAAGTGTAGGTTCAAGCACCTGGGCTACGGAGGCTATTTTCAGGACCGAAGTAGTTATGTGGAAAGCTTTATAAATTAGTATGTGGCTTAATTTCATGGCTTCAATGTACATGTTAGCAATTCAGTATGTCTTTTTATCATTTTCTGTGCTTCAGCTTCTCTGTGTGTGAAATGGTAAGAGTGGTCCCAGCTCACAGGACTGTTACATGGATCAAAAGAGTTTTATGTACAAAGCATTAGAACCATGCCCAGCACAGAGTAAGCACTACGTGTTTCTTAAATAATGTTAAATAAATAAATGGATCTGAGCACATCCATTTATATATTTTACAGGTGAAATCTTAATTTTTTTTCAGGATTCCAAGTCATTTAAATATCATGTAATTTGTACACTTGCAGGTACAAAAAATATGCTGCAGGAAGATTATAGTATTTCCTTATGACAAAATTTGAAATCCCACTTAAAATGCATAAATTTGACTAGAATGGTCCTATGGTCTTTAGCATTTTATAGACAAATAGGTTTAAAGTTCTTTAGGTCCACCATGTTTTTCTTTTCATTTTTACTGGTGCTAGCCCATAAGCCTATCCGGCAAGAATAATGCAGTGATCAGATTTTTCTTTCTCCTTTTTTTAAAAAAAGTTTTCCTCCATCCCCCCGCCCCACTTAATTTCTGAGTTTGGAAATAAGGGGTCATTGCAGAGGGTGCCCTGGGCCTCTTCCCCACTCTAAAGATTTCCTCGGTCTGAGTTTCTAGGCGTGTAGGAGTATCCTCAGCTCAAACCCCATCTTCAAGTATCAATTTAAAGCATTAAAAAGAGAGAGAGAGCATTTGTGCTGAGAGATTTCATGCAACCCCAAGGAGAGAGACTGGAATGCTGAGAATGTAATAGGGAGAGGACTTGGAAGAAAAACACATGAATTGAAATACTGCTTTCCAATCTAGAAGTTGTTTTTCATGTCTCATTTTGGCATTAATTTTCTTTTAGTATCATACTATTTCCTGGAAACCGTTTTTTATTGTTTATTGTTTTTTTGTTTTTGTTTTTGTAATAGCTCTTCTTTAAGACTTTCGTTTCTCTTTCTTGCAGGCTGTTTTATGAAATAGACTTTGTGCAGAAGAGATGGAGACAAAGATGGGCCATTTCCAGCCACCATGGAACTCCCCCTCCCCCACTCCCTGCTCAGAACCCTCACTATAGCCTGTCTTCCCAGGCCCAGGAGGACATGGGGAGAGGGGACGGGACAGAAGCGGGAACATGAGCCAAGCATTCAGGTGAAACCGAAACTACAGTTTTGCCCTACAAAGACAATATTTAAAAGTTTAAGTTCCTTAATACCAAAATGTGGGGCAGTTACGGTGAGAATCCCGTGGGCTTCTGTGCATTGAGCCAGAGGTCTAACCAATATCACATCATTGTTTCCAGGCAAAAATTAAAACCGAGGTCCAAATTTCTGACCTCAGGTGAACATTTACCATAGAACCTGACTGGGGACTATTTCCCATACAGCCAACACACTCAGAGACAGTTCTTCTTTCTAGCAATCAGGCTGTCCATCTGTCTCTCTGTCCATCTATTCATACAGTCTTTTCATTAAGGTGCAGCATAACTGCCAAAGAAATGTGAAGAAGCCAAAAGCTAAGATTGATAGAAACGAGTTACATATTTTATATTTATTGAGTTCAAAGCCAATGGTTCTGTTGTAAATTCATCTCCACTGATTTTTTTTAAAAATCACTATTTAAAATAATCTCTTTTCCATAGGGGTAGTATGGTACAGTCCCTGAGTTTTATAGCTGTGAATCTCAGGTCTAGCTACTTAACTTTTCCAAGTCTTGGTTCCTTATCTATAAACAGGGACAATTCTATAACTCTCAAGGATAAATTTTTTTTTATCTGAGATCATGTCAATGTCTGGCAATAAATGTGGCTCTTTTGAACTCTTTTTTGTTTCACTTCAATAAAGATATTTTTATACTTATCTATAAAAGGGGATGAGATCTCGCTGTGTGCGACAAGACGGGTGAACCTGGGAGATATTATGCTAGTGAAATAAGTCAGACAGAAAGACAAAACCCGTGTGATTTCACTTACATGTGGAATCAAAAACAAAACAAAAAGCAGAAGCAAATCCATAAATATAGAGAACTGAGGGCTGCCAGAGGGGAAAGGGGATGGGCAAAATGGGTAAAGGGGAGTGGGAGATACAGCTTCCAGTTATGGATTAAAAGGCTAAGCATAGGGGCGCCTGGGTGGCTCAGTAGGTTAACCATCTGCCTTCAGCTCAGGTCATGATCCCAGGGTCCTGGGATCCAGCCCTACATTGGACTCCCTGCTCAGCAAAGAGTCTGTCTCTCTCTCCCTCTCCATCTGCTTCACCCCCCCACCCCAACTCCCCCCAACAACTCACGCTCTCTCTCAAATAAATAAAATCTTTTTTTAAAAAAAGGCACAGCACAGGGACTACTGTTGATGGTACTTTGATTGTGCTGTGTGGGGACGGACGGCAGCTACACCTGTGGCGAGCACAGCACAAGTATAGCTAGACCTGTTGAATCACGCTGTACACTTGAAACTAAAGTAATACTGTGTCAACTATACTTCAATTTTAGAAAACTTCAATGTTTTTAAACCCACATTTAATTTTCAGAAGCCAGGATTTAAACTTTTCTCTACATGGGTGCCCTATCCATCTAGCTGCTTGACTTCGGTTAACGTACAAAATAGACTCACATGCATAGATCACTCACTTACAAATGAAATAGATTCAAAGAGCTTACTTATGTTGACAACTGTAACCTTTTTTTTTGGGAATTGTGCCTGCCCCTAAAAAAACCCTTGATTTTCACAACACTGTAAAAGATGTCACGTTTTTCCTTTTTTTCTTGAAGAGGGATTCGGATTTTCCTAACAGCTTCAACTAAGATCCCTTCTGTGGAAAGAGTTAGCCAAGTCAGGTGGTGCCTGAATGAATCAAGGAATGATCTCAGTGAAGGACAAGTCGGATTTTATTTAAGGAGGTTCATCAAGTGTTCCTCCCTATTTACCACAAAACCCATCTCATCGCAGAAGCAGAAGCGAGGGGTGGGGAGGGGTTCCACAACCAGGGCAAATGCATCCAGGTGGTGGGAAGCAGCCTTGCGCCCCCCGGGGTCCTGCTGGCTCAGCTGAATGCGAGTCCACTCTGCTGTTGGCGTGTCCAGGTCTCTGTCTCCTCCTGACTCGCTTTCACTGGCCCCTTTTCCTGGTATCTGTTCTCCTGCCGGTGGTCAGGATTGTGGGCTCTGCCTGCCGGTTAGAATTTGACACCCTCGCTCCTTATTCTATGGTGACATCATTCTCAGTTTTTTTCAGGCAACTCTGTGTCCACATAAGATCCACTCCTGCCTGCCAGGCTTGATCTCAGAGTGAAAAACGTACTCTCAGTTGTGAGAAAACCTGAAGGCCTAGGAGATTTTGTATAATTTAGAGAGCCCCCAAATCACACGTATAAGCCCATATTATAAAATATGGTTCTCTATAGTTTATAATGGAATCAGAAAGTTTCTCTGCTGTGTACTGAAGTGTAGGGTTATTCTCCCCCTCTCATTAAAAGGCGTGTTTGTCACATGCAGCTCCAGGTAGCCAAAGCTTGGAGATGTCTAGAATGACACTGCATTTAATTGTGCCTGTGCATGTGTGCATGTGGTATGTATGTGTGTGTGTGTGTGTGTTCAGGTGGCTTAATATGAAGCCAAGATGTCTGGTCCTATATTAATCTTCAGGAGTGATGATTTTAATTTTGTAGTGCAGAAATAAAGCTAAATATACAGGCAAAAAGTAAACCCGTAACAATGGGGGGCTTTAACTTAACTAATCCACTCCATCTTTGACAGCAATTTGAGATTAAAAAATGGTCCAGAGGACAAAGTACATAATTAATGATGAAAAAAACGATTCCTTCAAGTCCCATAAAAAAGAGTTCTCCCTGCCGTGATCATTTGTCCCGAGTTTTATTCACGCAAAAGCGATGGTTACTTCTTGCTTCTGTCCCCTTCATTCCAGTACTGCTCCGTCTGCATTTCGGTGAGTCGGGAAAGTGTGCGCTGAAATGCAAAGACTTCCTCTTCTCCAGTAAACATAGAGAGTCCTTCTGCTGAGTCCTGGTTACCAAAACACAAACCAAAAAAACAAAAAGAAACAAACAAACAAAAAACAAAATCAAAAACAAACAAACCCAGCACCAATTAAAACTACCACAAATAAAAATTTACAGAACTAAGAACAGGCTTAAAACAACATTTTAGGTTTACCTTTTTAGGTTGGGATTATCAAAGGTTCTGTATTGTCCCATATAATCTCTTAAATTAGACTAGAGAATCAACTACTTTAAACCAATAACCAACAGACAGAACATATTACCGGGGAGAAAAGAGTAGGGAAAACATGAAAGAGTAACTAATGCTGAAACATTGCCCCAAAATCCAAATACGAAGATTTCTGCGTGAAGAAAGATTTTGCAGGATGAAAATCTCCTGCAAGACCTAAAGGAAGGACAATGTCAGACAGAAAAAGAATTCTTTCTCCAAAAATGAACACCAGAAATAAGTAACACCAACAAACAGAGGTTTGGGCAAGTTAGGAAGAGGCTGACAGCCTCCCCCAGAGCGCCGTGGGCTGGGCCACAATCCCGACAAGAGGCCCTGAGGCCAAGCCTCAGCAGAGCCTTTTCTGCACTGGCAGGCAGAGAGGTCTATGGGCCTGGAGATCCAGCCCAAGAGTCCACTTTGGGAAGGCAGAGCTGTCTTGAGCTACTTAACTAGGGTTAAGTTTGGGAATCCCTCTGTGAGGCCAGCAAACAATCTGGTGATACCAACGTGGGCTGGTGGCTGGTACATGAGAAGGAGCAACTGTGTCTCTTTCCTTAGCAGTTTGCTAGCTTGCTTCCTCAGAAAACTTCTGGACCCCTTAGTCCATGCCTTCTGGGCTCACCCACCACAAAGCCCCAGAACCCTGCTGCCACGAGCCCTCAGTTCCTCGTGTAATGTTAGCCCTGCACGCAGAGCTTGCTTGACCCTCTTTCTGAACCCTGATCCTAGGGAGAAAACTTGAAGAACCAATGATTTAAGGAACTTCAGAAATGGAAAAGATAAGGTGCCTTGAGTATATCTTTTCAAACAGTAAAAGACGTTACTTGGATAGATGTATTGCTCTTAGAGAAACCACCAGCATATGGGTTTATAAGCAATTCTTCATTTCTACACATAGGTTTAAGTAAAGTAGTCTTATTTGGAAAGTTCACTTTTTAAATGAGTTATAGGCCTCACTTCCCCCAGACTCCTAAGCATACGTAACTTCTCCTCAGGTCAATAAGGAACCGTTTCCTCATTCCAAATGGCCTTTCACCTCTGGGGTTGGAAGAATGGGGCTCCCCTCATTCTGGAGGTAAATGTTTATGGACAGCTTTAAAATTTTGACTAATATTTCAACTGTTAAGAAATATACCCTGTAATATTCAGACAGAAGGAGGAAATGTAAAATCACTTCCACTTGGCCTGGGGCAAAACACCAGACCCCAAGCTCCAGAAGAAACAGGCCAGCACTGGCTCGTTCTCCACAGCATGTCCCTGAAATGTTTACAGAATGGGGCTGGCAGATGAATAATGGATTTCTCTGTAAGCCAAAGGCCGTGCTAGGCACTTCACAGTCCTGGAGTAGCCAGCCCTCATGCTCGGACACTGTATCTATCTCGTGCTCTACAAATCCAGTAGACATGAAGAGTATCTGGAAAAGCCACGTAGTGTAGCAGAACGAGCCCAGAACCAGACACGGGTGCCCTGGTGTCCGGCTCTGACCTGCCATTAGTCACCGGTGTGAGCACAGGCCCACCAGTCCTCCTCTCTGGGCTGTGTTTTCGTTACATGCAAATACGGAGCATGAAGCTCTCTTCTACCCTAAGACCATATGCTTTACATTTAGTGATACTGAGAAGTCTGCTCTATTGGCTTTAGGAGGAAGCAGCAAATCAATGATTGAATATATACTGTGTTCCTTCTTCAAAATGTAGCCACGTAAGAAAACAAAAACCACGAGGCTGCTTTATAATAAAAAGAGATCACGTGATGTTGCCTACCTGGCTCAGCCCCAAATCATCCATCAGTACTCTGCTTTGCTCCAACTGGCCGTCCTGATGTTGATGCAAAAACAAGCTTCCTATAGGGGTCGCTGCAGAGCAGATGACGCGCACCTGGAAGAGAAGAGGCCAGAAGGGTGGCGCTCCTTACATTTCACACGTTGAAGGCAAGAAAAAAAATCCCTCACAAAATAAAATTTGTTTGTCCTCGCAGGGTGCTAAGTTTGTGTCTCTTTAATGGGATATTTTTAAACTGCAGAGTGCTTTTCAAAAGATTTCCACACAGCTTATGACAACCTGTAGAGTAGGGAGCAATGGTTTTATTGGGTGACTTGAGGCCTGGAGAGGTCTCTCTCAGCTCATGGTGCCAGCTCAGGTCTCCCAGCTGGAAGTCCAGTGGGCTTTCCATTACGCCCTGGGGCGGCCATTTACACCCGGCTGTCTGGGGCCTGTGTGTGCGGGGAGAACCTTCTGTGTACTGCAAAGAGGTTACCATCTTGTGCATAGGTGAGGGTGAGTTCCACGCATCACTACTCTCATTAGACCCTGTCTAGAACCCACATTTGTATCAGCATCCCACCAAGACATTCTTCAAAAAGACTAAGCTTGACGTGAATATTTCTTGATTACACAGTGTCTGAGTGAGTGTGCACATGTGACCATATATTGGAAACAGCTTTTCTATCTTTATAAATTTTACATCCACCAGTTTAAATACAAACATACTCTTCTTGTTGTTTAATAAGTTCTGAATTTGTTTTCAGGATTGACAGCTACCCTTTAAACATCATTATTTAAACAACGATGCTAAGACCTTAAAATAACGTATGACATTTGGGAACTGTTTTTTCCGTATCTGGAAGGCCTTCTACCCTCTCTTAGACATTACTTTTGATCACAAATGACCCTATTTTCATTATTTAGATATGACTATCCTGATTTCACAAATTTCCATGAATACACTCCAGACTAATGCCCATTTGATGCTCCCAATTTCTGAAATAAGATCACTGCAACTATTCTTTAAACAAAGAACACAAACTCTAAATGTGTGATGTAGTTAAAGCAAATGTTAGAGGAGAGCAGTTCCGGCTCTCTGCCACACTGCACAGAACTCTTCCTTCCCATTAACTAAGAAGTGAAACGGTGGGTGTGAAACAGGACGAGGGGTGGGACAGAGGGCTGGGGACCATATGTTGTCTTTAAGGTATTCCTAGCTGACATGTAGATGAGAGTTTTATCAATCCTCCTACTCTAAGAACCACATACTAATGCCCCCTCTACCACTTTTTCTTGAAGCACTAGCCCTCTAAAAACAGACGGCCACCTCCAGGCTCACTCCTTTCATTCTGGACCCGACATGGTTATTTCAGAGCGGGGTCTGATCAGTGACAGGACCTGAACCCCGAGTTCTGGTGTTCTCAGCTTCCTGTCTCTCCTGCCTCCCTGAGCCCATGTACGCCAGCCCTCTGGGAGTGTGTGTGTGGCCCATCTGGATGTCCCTCACTATGGCAGACTCCTCTCAGCACTGTACTTGAGCCAAGGTAGGTGCCCTCCATGCTCAGGCCTACCACAGGACCTTTGCTACAAAGCCCCCCCACCCCCGCCCCCGCCACCATGCCTTGGAGTTTAGGCATCACTTCTCAGCGCTTGTAAGAAGCAGTTGAAGAGCTTGCGAACATGCAGGTTTTTCAGGTCCATCCCCTAGGATCAGAGTTCATTTACTGGACTGGGCATGGAGTAGGCTCTGGAACATGGATCTTAAGTAGCCCAGGGGACTCTGATGTAGGTCATCCTCAGCAGGATTTCCCCAGGTCCATCCCCAGCCCCCCAGAGATCAGTCTACTCTCCCCCAGACCTCATGGCACCATACTCCTCTCTCGATCCTTCCAAGAGACTAGACCTCAGGGATGACTTCACATTTAGTTCTGTAGATATTTGATGAATGCTTCTCTGACACTAGACAGTAAGTTCTATGAAGGCAGGCGTGAGATCTGGCTTTGCCTGTTGTTGAACTTCTAATACTTAGCACTGCACTTGACAAGAGAAAGGTTGTTGAATGAATGAATAAAAGAAACATTAAAATTTCATCTCTTCCTCCCAGTGGATCCTGGTACTTTCCTCCTCCCCTCAAAATCCCTTCAATTTTAGAATCACTGCTCTATCTATTTCTGTACAATAAGGAGAAATATTGTATCTACTAGTAATATATTTAACTCTAGGGATATTTAACTTTATTTTGAAATCATACTTGTGCTTTTACTATAAATATGTATTTACAGATATATATATATATATATATATATATATATATATATATATGAGTTTATTATTTGACACCGAGGAGAGAGTGAGAGAAGGAATACAATCAGAAGGAGTGGGAAAGGGAGAAGCAGGCTTCCCACTGAGCAGGGAGCGGGATGTGGGTCTCAATCCCAGGACCCTGGGATCATGACCTGAGCCGAAGGCTGATGCTTAACAACTGAGCCACCCAGGCACCCTATAGATATATTTTTAAAAAGATCTATTTATTTATGAGAGAGAGCGCGTGAGCATGGCAGGTAGGAGTAGAGGGAGAGGGAGGATCTCAAGCAGACTCCCTGTTGAGCATGGTGTCCGACGAGGGTTCTCGATCTCTTGACCCCAAGATTATGACCTGAACTGAAACCAAGAATTGGGTCCTCAATTGACTGAGCCACCCAGGTGCCCCACAGATATAGACTATTATTAGGGGCTCACCTTCACTGAACGTGCCTTACGTGGTCATTTAATCCTCACAACCACCATATGGAATAAGTACTATTATTCCCCTTTTCTTCTACAGAAGGCAACTGTGGCTCGAGAGATTAAGGTGGTCCTTAAGGCGGACAGCCTAGCTTAAAGCCAATTCTTTAATCAGTAGGCTATACTGCATCTGAAGAATGGACACGGGCTCATAGCTTAAACAAACAAAAAGATGATGCAAGGCTAGCTGCGAGGGTTTCTGGGTCACAGGGAGAGAGAGCTCCCATAGTGAGGAGGGTCCCGCATCATTCATTCATTTGTTCATTCATTTGTTCATTCATTATTTTTTCAGTCCAGTCATTTATTCATGCAACTCGTGAACTGACTGAGCACTCGATCTAGGTAAGGCATTTTGTTGTACAACACCAAGCGTGCACATTCTTCATTCTATGTCTATGATGGCATCGTTAACATCACAGTGTCTTCTGATGGAAGCCTGACTGACAATCCCACTATTTTTACTGCTATCACTGATATTATGTAAACAGCCTTCGGCTTGTGCTAAGTGTTGTTCTGAGTGTTCTTCATGGATTAGCTTATCTTGCCCTCCACAATTCTCAGAAGGAAATACTATTATCCCCCAATTTGTAGATGAGGGCACTGAGGCACAGAGAATAAACCGGGATTCCAGTCCAGGCCATCGGACTTGTTTAGTCTTGAGAAAAATGCACTACATCCTTACCTTGAAATCATAGAAGTTATCAATGAGAGTGATGAATCTTCGAGCCTGTGTCCTCTTGGCCAGCGTAAACTGGGGAATGTTTCGTAAGAATACTGTATCGAAATTCCTTGACAGTTCCAGATAGTCACCGGCTCCAAGTGGCTGTAATTAAAATGAAAATGAAGACTAGAAAACTGAAGCCAATTCCAGTGGCCCAGAATTTGAAAACACCTCTTTTTCTGGTCATGGTGTGATCTAGGCGGCAGCTTTGGTGTGACTTGACCAAACGTAGCAGTGTTTTCACTGTGGGCTGAGGTGGGTATCTACTGTCATTGTAACAGTGACATGAAAAGGGCCAAGAGTGAAGACAAGAGTGTGGTGGGGAGTGAAAGAGTATCTCGAGCCACCCCAGCCTTCTGTTTTTTAATTTCTATGACTTAACTGTAAACATGCCCCAACAAATCCTTCCTATGACTCCACTGCAAGCTGTCGCTGCTGTTAAATGGGCCATCTTATCATGGTGTGCCAACTCTTCTGTCGCCATTTTGAAATAAAGACTATGTTTCAGTGTGAAATCATCAGAAAATCTTTCTCATTTAATTTGAAATAGAGTTGTTCAGGTGCAGTGTCGTGAATGTAGCTAACTTCTGTAGGAAATACTGGACAGGTTAACGACCAAAGGCAGACAGAGGCCTGGAGCACAATTTGGTGCAGACTGCTCCCTCTTACTGTGAGGAGGGTACAACACTCAAGATTCACAAAATTATCCACAAAGACACCACCTACAATATAAGGCACTTATTCCCAAAACACGACTTTAACTCATGAAATTTATGAAAACTATCAGCAAACATCCTTTGGGGTTAGGAACATTCCCAGCAAGCATTACCTCTCTTTTTAAGTTGCACATGGATGAGTGTTTCTGGCCCTTGCTACAGCGTGGATGAGACCGAGGCCTGAGTGGGCCAGGAGCTACTTTGAGGTACTCCTAGAAGCTCCTGGATCACCAGGACCCATCCCTGGGACACAGAAGGCTGAGCCCCCTCAATTTCTGGCAGAATCCGACAACACTGCTCCCTGTCCAGAAATGTCTCCCTCCCTGGGGGAGTCATTTGCATCAAAACTTCTTCCAGAAATGCAGATTTGGCTATGTTCTTGGGAGAATTAGGGATTTGTGAGGAGGGGAGACCATCATCCCCGCTGCAGAGTCCAACCACTGAAGCCTACACTCTCCTAACAAGTAGCGGAAACAAGTCACACTCAGGAAAAGAGACCTCTCGTGGAGGCGTGCAGAGGCCAGAGTAAATCAGAGTGAAACTCTGGGGAAGTGGTTCCCTCGAGGGAGAGCAGCTCTAAGAAGGCTGCAGCAATTAAGAGACCCTGGGCAAAGGGGCAGGAAACAATCAGGAGAGAGCACAAAGAATGACCCAGCTCCTTTGGAAATCTGCTTCGAGAGGTCCCTTCCTCCCATCTCTCTCACCAACTAGGTAACAAATGGCGCCAGAAGAGGGGACCCTTGCTTTCCCATGTCCCTGCCCTGGCTGGGCAGCCTTTACCTGCATTTTACCTCCAACCATTTCTCATTTCCCTCCAGGCTGGCCTTACCTGAGCCTCCCCTACTCACTGGGCCACACAGGAACTGGGGTGTGGGGTTTGGGGTTTGTCTGTTTAACCTGGGCTCTCTTAGGAGACAACCCTGCTGTTAAGCCTGTTATGGACCAGGAGTGAATCCTCAGTCTGTTACTTATTAATGGTATACCTTTGGCAAGTCACATCACCTTGTGAGGACTCCACAAAAGAATACGTGTAAAGCCTTTAGCACAGTGCCTAGGGCACACGTTAGCACTCAGATCACTTTGGCTGCTTTTTATTTCGATTAGTTTAAGCCCAAACGATTAGGCCCAATAATGACAAGTTGAGGAGGTTCTCAATAGGACCGGTTAGTTATGTTCCAGCACCCACCCCGTCCAAAACCCTAAATCAGTCTTTGTGCATCTGCCAGACCTCAGGGTCACAGCAGGGACCATCGGAGACTGAGGGATCCCACATAAAGAAGACAATTCCCTACAGCGGGGGGAAGGCCACGTACGGCCTCTATGGGGACACAACAAAACTCCTACAGACACGCAGGCTCGGAGGGTGACACGTACCACTTTTTTTGAGATCAGTCAGGATTTAGTGTCTCATCTTTTGTCAATCAGAAAGTATATGTACAAAAAGTAACTGCTCATCTCAGGTCTATCGTTATGTATAATTAAACTCGTTCTTTATGCACGGATGTGATTTCTATCAGGATAACTACATGCCCAAGGAAAATCATCATCAGGAGAGCCCTGAAGTGCCTAGGGCAACTGGAAATCAGGATTCTGCCCACTCAGCTCTTTTTACAAATTATATACCTTTGTCAGAAGGTTCTGCATTTGCCATTATATTAGCAAATGTCCCCTTCGCTCACATCCCTAAAACAATTATGTGCTCATTCACGTAAAGAAAATTAAGCTTTATGTAGTTTTCTATCTCCTTTAAAAACAATGGTGATGGGGGCAATGAGCGGTAACTGTTTTCAGTGGATCCTGAGTTTCATTTTGGGATGAAGAGCATTCTAGAAATGGACAGTGGTGATGGTTGCACAACAATGGGAATGTACTTAATGCCACTGAACTGTACCCTTAAAAATGGTTAAAATGGCAAATTTTACATTATGTATTATTTTACCACCACAACAGAAAAAAAAGATCATTAACACTAAGAAATGTTATTTGTTGCCAAAGAAATCCCAATTTAGGCCACAAAAGGCTAACAATATTACTTTTTTCTTTAAAAACATAAGAAGAGGGGGGCCTGGCTGGCTCAGTGGGTTAAAGCCTCTGCTTTCGGCTCAGGTCATGATCCCAGGGTCCTGGGATTGAGCCCCGCATTGGGCTCTCTGCCCAGTAGGGAGCCTGCTTCCCTTCCTCTTTCTCTGCCTGCCTCTCTGCCTACTTGTGATCTCTGTCTGTCAAATAAATAAATAAAATCTTTCAAAATAAATAAATAAACAAACGAATAAAAATAAAAAACACAAGAAGAATGGGGTTGCCTGGGGGGCACACTCAGTTAAGCATCTAACTCTTGGTTTTGGCTCAGTCATGATCTCAAGGTCGTGTGATCGAGCCCCTCCTGGAGCCCTGTGCTCAGCAAGGAGTTTGTTTAAGACTCTCTCTCTGCCCCATGCCCCCTGGAATAACTAAATCTTTAAAAAAAAAAATGGGAAGAATGAAATATATTAATTGAAGAAAGATGTCTTTTCCCCAAGGAAATCAGCTCCAATAAGATTAATATTAACTTAAAATACAAAGCTTTTAGAAGGTATCTAAGAGTGTCTTCAACAAACTTTCAGGATTGATTTTGGTGAGAGATTGGGAGTTTTCTTTATTAGTCAGAAATGCTATTTTTCATTACATAAATAAGTCAAACTACTGTGGGCAAAAACTATGTTAAGACGCTTTGGAATCATTGGTCTGCCCCTTCCAGTCCTGTGACCTTGAGCAATCCCTCTGAACCTCCATTTCCTCATCTGTAAATGGGGGATCGTGGCAGGACAATTCTCAGGTTTGTCCTGATCTCGCATGTAAAATCTTTTAATAGTGGCTGTCGCACAGTAAGCGCTCAATAAATGCTATTTACGGAGTTCTGGTGAAAAGCATATGAAACAATATACGCATAGTACCTATTTGGCATACGCCAGACTGATACTTAATATATAGTAGCTATATTCTTTATTAACTAATCAAATAACCTAGTTCTGAGCTGATGAGGTCACGCAGCCTAAACAAGTGAACAACTCGGCTAATTCCAATCTGCTTCTGCCTTTGTACTCAGCAGGTAAAAGCTGCTTCCTCTGGTCCTTTTTGCTGTCTCCGGTCCACCAAGATATCTGTCAGCCAGATGCCTTAGCTCTCCACGAAGTCATTTATAGATGACAAAAACAGCATCTATCTCAGGCCCTCTCCCCCCCACTTCTTTGGTAATACCACCAGTACCACATGTCGGGGAAGGCTCCAGACACAAAGAATGAACAACCCCTACCCCAGCATATGGCACACTGGAAGGGCTTCACAGTCACTGAATGAATGAATGAATGAATGGTGCATAAAACCCAACATAGCCCAAGGAGCACGCGTATTCCTTCTTTTATACCAATTTGTCTCCAAAACAACGGAACCACCTACAAAAAAAAAAAAAAAAATCCCACTCCTTCTTCATTGGCCCAAACTCCTAGTTGTATATCCTAGTATGTACACAGGAAAAGTCTAGGACAATATAAACCAAAATGTGAATAGCAGTTATCTTTGGCTGATGGAATAAAAGATGAATTTTGGCTTTTTCTTATACTGTTTTGATTCCCGCCACCCCCACCCCTGCCCCATGAACTTGTATTACTTTCAAACAGCAAAAACAATAATGCTTTTTTGGGGGGTCATTTCTATAATGGGTATCTTATCATTTATCTTGCACGTGTGAGATCATAACATGAGTTTTGTCATGGACATTTTTCCCCCAGGTTTTCTTAATCTGAAGAAGTAGAGTTTTTTCAGGGACATTTATTTTTTTTTCTTTTTCTAAAAGATTTTACCTATTTATTTGACAGACAGAGTCCACAAGTAGGCAGAGAGGCAGGCAGAAAGAAAGGGGGAGGCAGGCTCCCTGCTGAGCAGAGAGCCCAATGCAGGGCTCTATCCCAGGACCCCGGGACCACGACCCAAGCCAAAGGCAGAGCCCTCAACCCCTTTAAATGCCCCTGGGTGGCTTTGGCACCTCTCAGGGACATTTAAAAAAGAAAATAAAACATAAGACTGAACATGTATTTTCTCCTTTATAGTCTGACAAAAGCATAAAGGATTTCATACTTGGGGTAAAATTTGATTTCGGTTATACAGTAGGCTCAACTGATGCTTCTTCATGGTAGGGTAGTGAGAGAGAGAGTGGGGAGGAGGTAAAGGCAGCACCCCCCAGTAGCTCACGTTTAGCTCTTGCAGTCAAGCACCAGAGTTCCCCAGATCAAAGGCTCAGTGATGTTAAAATCCATGTCACAGCCCAGACTGATACACTCCCATTTATATCATGTCTTAACTTGAGCAAATTTTCTCCATGCAAGCTTGATTCTTGTTCACACAAGATGGTAACTATCAAAAATTTCTCTTCAAGTTTTCTTCAGATCATACTTAAAATTTTTATTATCCTGTTCCTTTCAGTGGCAGGAACTTCTTGCTAGACATGTCTCCAAAGGCAAGGGAACCGAAAGCAAAATGAGCTATTGGGACTTCATCAAGATAACAAGCTTTTGCACAGCAAAGGAAACAGTCAACATAACTAAAGAGAACCTACAGAATGGGAGAAGATGTTTGCAAAGGACATATCGATAAAGATCTATAAAGAATTTATCAAACTCAACACCCAAAACCCAAATAATACAGTCAAGAAATGGGCAGAAGCAATGAACAGACAATTCTCCAAAGAAGACATACAAATGTCCAACAGACACAAGAAAAAATGCTTCACATCTCCTGGCGTCAGGGAAATACAAACCCAAACCGCAATGAGATACCACCTCACACCAGTCAGAATGGCTAAAATTAATAAGTCAAGAAATGACAGCTGTTAGCAAGGATGCGGAGAAAGGGGAACCCTCCTACACTGTTGGTGGGGATGCAAGCTGGTGCAGCTACTCTAGACAACAGTATAGAGGTTCCTTGAGAAGTTAAAAATAGAGCTACCCTACGACCCAACAATTGCACTACTAGGTATTTCTCTCAAAGACACAAATGTAGTGTTCTGAAGGGGCACCAGCGGCCCAGTGTTTACAGCAGCAAAGTCCACAATAGCCAAACTAAGAGTCCAGATGTCCATCGACAGAGGAAGGAATAAAGAAGATGTGATATATATATATATGTGTGTGTGTGTGTGTGTATACATATGCACACATATGTATATATGTATACATACACACACAATGGAATATTACTCAGCCATCAGAAAGGATGAAATTTTACTATTTACATCAACATGAATGGAACTGAAGGGTATTATGCTGAGTGAACTAAGTCAGAGAAGGAAAATTATATGGTTTTACTCCTTAGATGTGGAATATAAGAAAGAGCACAGAGGATCACAGGGGAAGAGAGCGAGACTGAATGGGAAGAAATCAGAGAGGGAGACAAACCATGAGAGACTCTTAACCACAGGAAACAAACTGAGGGTTGTTGGAGGGGAGGTGGAGAGGGGATGGGGTCCTTGGTGATGGGCATTAAGAAGGAGGGCACATGATGTGATGAGCACTCAGCGTTATACGCAACTGGTGAATTACTGAACTCTACATCTGAAGATAATGATGTACTGTATGTTGGCTAACTGAATTTAAATTTTAAAAACTTTATTATCATTAAAAATTATTAATCAGGAACTGCACTTAGCCACTTCAAATCAAAGCTGATTTTTAAAAAGTTATGTTCACAGAGCCAACTTTTCTCATTAAATTTGAAGAGATTTTATTTAAAAGTTTTGTTCAAATTTAATATTTGCTATATTTAATGTATCTTTGTAAGTTTATTTTTCTTCAGATTATATCACAGAAATTTAGTCAATGTTTTCATCAAAACACATAGGTGCTCAAAAATTATCTTATCTAGCCTTATGTGCCACCCAAATGGTATGCTGCCACAGGACTATGGATCCCCCTTTCCCCAGTATTCAGTATTTAAATGTGTGTGTGGGCATTCAAGTGCATTAAGTTAAAAATTCTCTAAAACATTATTATAATTTTAAACCTATTTAAAATACTTTTGGAAAAATGAAGAACGCCTATGTGCGGTAGTCTGATTATAATAATGGCTCCAATTGTTCTTGCCTCTTTGTCTACACTCTGGGTTATGACTTTCCATCTCTCCCATTAAGGCCTGACATCTCCCTAGCTCTTCAGTCTGGGCTGGACTTGTAATTCATCACGGTCAACAGAATGAAGCAAAAGTCACAATTTTCCAGTTCTGAGCTTAGGTCTCAAGAAGCTTTGCCTGCTTCTGCTGTTTTGCAACACAATACACAAATGAAAAATACAGTCAAGCTCCCTGGCACCCAGAGAAAGACATAACAAGAATGATGTGTCATTCTTCATATAGCAGTTTTGCAAAGAAAAATAAGTCATTACTACCCGATGCTGGCAAATAGGTAATGGGACACTCACTACTGCTAAAAAAGTAAATCAGTTTAGCTGCTCCAAAAGAAATGTGTTGGATTGTATGAAGAGTCCTGAAAGAAGTCATAACCTTGGCCCAGCTGTTATGTTCCTAGAAATCAATCTGTAGTTAACGATCAGAAATTCAACCAAAGGCAATAGACAGGATTATTTATAACTATGCGAACCGAATCAACTTTAAAATATAACACCAGAGGAATGACTCAATAAATTATGGCACTCTGATATAATGGAATATATTATCAATATAGAACAATGTTTCTGAAACATTTTATGACATGGAAACATGCTTACGATAAAAGTGAAAAAAAGCCCAATTCAAAATTATATTCGTAGTAAGGTAGCTATTTTGCTCTAAATAGATATGTAGGAAAAGGGCCAAGTAAATATGTAAAAATGCTAACAATCGTTATCTCTAAGTGGTCTGAGTGATAGAGGACTGTATTTTATTATTTTATCATCTTTGTTTTTTAGATTTTTCTGTATTTTTCAAAAAGGAGAGAAACAAAATCTATTATGACAAAAGAGTAAAAACAGAATGACGTGGCAAGACAATGTCGAAGATCTTTACTGAGTCCAAAGTATACTCTTTGTTTTTGTTTTTCAGCTCTCTGATCCCTTCCATCTCCCCTAAGAAGGAAGAGTGAGTGTGTAAAACAGTCACCGCACGTGCATATACTGAAGAGCTCGAGGAGCTCCAAATCTATTCCAAGTTGCCCTCGCCACTGTCATTTACTCCACTGTCCAAGAGGGGGAGTCCCGGAAGGGTCAGTACTCTCTCGTTCACCTGAGTGTCCGCAGCACCTAGCCGAAGGGGGACCAGAATCTTGCCCGATACAAGACTAGTGAATAAGCGAACACAGTAGTACAATCTCTTCTTCAGAATCAATGCTAACCCCTGACTGCTTAAAAAACCACAAGGTTTGTACTAAATCTTACAAGAACTTGGCAAAACACAAAGAACCGTTTCTCCACTCTTTCGACCTAACATGCCACCGAATAGCACACACAGGGTATCTACAGCAGTCGCAAGTCTTTATACTTTCATTTGCATTAGTTGATCCTCTTCTGTAAGTAAACCAGAGCACGAGACACCTTCCGAAACCATAATTAGTATTGTAAATTCCTGCATTGTGTCCGATGAATAATTAATGCACGTGACTATTTTCGAGTACGAATGCCACTTCAGTTGGTAGCATCCTTGAGTACGTAATTCTAGCTCAAAATTCAAGTAGCGTTATCTAATGCAGATTCTTCTTAGGATAGATAATGATGACATTCTCCGTCTTTCTACCTGAGCGATTAAAAAGTTTAATAGTCTTTGATGTGGCTGGTTATCTGAATAATTTTCTAAACAGAAACAATTAAAACCCACTTATTGGATGCTTTGTGCATTCTTGACTATTGTTTCCAGCTCTTTGTTTCTGGGGAAACCTGATGAAAACTTAAAGAACTTTAAATCTATAATGAGTTTCCAAAGAGCGTTTGTTTTCCTTAATTACCGGGAGTATACAGCTGGATTACACGTAGCACAGTTCTCTAACAAACTTTGAGGAATAAAGAGCTTGCCTGCTGTCTTCTTTCTCCTGCATGAGAACCGGCACAGCTGTCCGCTGAGGTTTGACCCTGGCGCCGGGAGTGGGGATTTTCTCAAAGCCACGCCAGTGTGAAATGCACGAGCCTCACCGTCGGGCTGCCTTCTGCCCTGCAAGGAGCGGTTGATCCACTCCAGCACACACGAATGAGCTGTCAGCTCGAGTTTCTTTTTTCTCTGCCCGGCTAATGCTTGTTCTGCCACCATTATTTCAGCTCAAGTAGGATGATTATTATTTCAAGCGCTGTCTAGATGATATTGTCCTCAGGGTTACCCTTTATAGACTCCGCTTTATAAATTCCTCATAGTGTCACCCTGATAACTCCTCATTAAACAAGTATGTGTGGCATCTTGCTTTGTGTACACAGACATGACAATATGTCGTATCTTAAAGAGAAGTACTTTTTAATAGAAAAAAAAAGCACTTTAACGGAATTAGGGTGAAGGCGTTCTTTTCAAAATAAACTAAGAATATCGTATGAATTTGTTAAAAACAACTAGGTGCATCAAATCAGTAAAGATAATAATAGGAAAAACAACGCAATGAAACGCGTGTATTTGTAGAGTACAGGATTTCCCAAGATTCGTAATACGGCCCCTTACTATGAGAAATCTCATTACTATGAAGTCTGTAACATCCAACCGGGAAATAGCTCACCATTCCAGAAATTACTATCATTTCTTACACACATTCTACTCTAGAAGGTGTTCTCTCATGGGCTGAGGCCAAGTTTTACTGCTTAACTTACAGAGTCACAATGGTAGAAGGCTATTTCTACCCAAAACTACCAGATCTTTACTAAACTTCTGTCCCCTTGATGGCCAAATATAGTACTCTTTGTGGGGGTGGGAGGAGTGTCGCATTTTTAACAGAATTTGTAGAAACAATGATTAAACAACAACAACAACAAATCAATGCGGCAAACCAGAGGCAACGACACTCTTTCCTCACCCTGGCTTGACTAGCTTTGTGTATGTAATAAATCTCCAAATTCTGGAGTTATCCAATTCTGGAGATTCCAGAACTGACAACTTTCTTAAAACACAAACCACATCAAATCAGATCTATTAAACGCCTGCTATATATCAGAACCACTGAGCTGGTTTATCACTAGGAATACTTCCAGTTCATTTGGGAAAAAGAAACCCCAACAACTGGCACAAAGACATTTGATTTATTGTCTATAGCACAGAAAGCCAAAATGCAAAGTGTGGAGATTAAGTTAAAAACACACCATTAGAAGAACATGAAGAAGTAGGAAATCGTTCAATTCATCATTATTACTAACAAGTGTCACTGAATGTAAGCGCCAATACAGCTCCAAGGAAATAACATGAAAACCACAAAAGCGTCTCCAGGAGATGGCAGGAATTACTGACGTGGACCATTCTAACCACTGGGACTGAGTAAACCAGACTATAACTTGTTAAGTAGGAGCTGGCATCTGACTAGGACGGAGTCTTCAATTGTTTAACAGACTCGGAAAACTTGAGGGGACTCAAGAGTTGCTTCTTGGGGAAGTGGGATAGACTGGGATCAACCATGCCAGAGGAATGAACAAGAGTAAATAAATTAGTGTGCCTTAGATCCCTCCCCTCAGAAAAACCCTAAATGCTTCTGGAATTAGAAAGTCTTACCCAAGTATTTTATTCAGTTTGTTTTCAGTTTAACTACAGTGTGAGGGACGGTGAGAAAGCAGCCTCGAGTCTATGAGGAACAGGCCTGCTTCTTTGGTTTTTAAGGCTGAGGGAAATGACCTCAGAGTCTCCCTCATGGACCTTGGCTATCCTCATCCTAGAATCTGGCTTCCCCATAAGATTATTCAACCTGGCTAGACTCTCCTACTAGTTCTCTCCTACTAGTATCTAAGATCTCTGAATTAAGATAATAAGAGGTTTATGCGTAAGATCTTTTCAAAAAGTTTTATTTTTCTTAGTAATCTCACAACCCCAAGATCTTACATGAGGCTCGAACTCACAACCCCAAGATCAAGAGTCACGTGCTCCACTAACTGAGCCCACTGGTGACCTTAAACTCTAGATTTTATAAGAAGCTATGGGCATACTTTGGATTAAGGAGTTTTATTTCTTGTGGCTCCTAAAATTTGTTTAGCTTCAAGCCAGCCCTAGGGAAACCAAGGTCTAGAAAAATGGGGACTAAACAAGTTAGTTGAGCAATGTGTTATATGGATCAATTAGCATAAGAAAAAAACCCATATTCTTCATCTCTAGGAACACGGATAGCACGGGGCTTTTCAAAAACATTCCATATACAAATGTATGTGAGTATGTTATAACCATTTCATTGGTTAGTTTTTTTTAAAGGAGTTTTTGGTTAGAAGGAATTTAATGTGATCCTCTACTGATAATTAACCATATATAATTAACCCATTCAAGTCATACAGAATGAGAGAAAAGTTATTTCAGCTGCACAAACAGCCAGTTCTTTGAAAGGACTAATCTAGATATTAGCAATCTAGCAGACACTGAAAAAAATATTGCTGGGAAAGAAAAATAGCCCAACTATTACTAGAATTATTTTACAAACTCATTTATGAAAACAGTGCTGTAACAACCGCCTTCTAATTTCCCACTGGCAAAAAAAAATATTTTATTAGCTAGTATAAAATGGAAATTTAAAATTTAAACATTATTATTAATGCCTCAGGCATTATAATATCTGATTGTACAGACTACAGAAGGAAATAAATGTATGTGGCCAAGGCTGAAATATGTTTCCATCCTGTTGTCTATTTTTGAATATAATGATTTTAATAAGAATGTACACAGTAATGACGAAGTACTTAGTAAAAACACGATTCTACCAAATTCACTGAAATCAGTAGCTGAAGTCTACCATCATCAAGCCATCCTGAGCATCCCCTCGGTAGAGGGCAGTATTCGCTACATCTCTGTTGAAGGAAACAGTGTTATAAATTTGCCTGGTTTTGAGATCCAGGAGAAACGTGAAAGATTACTCCCAAAGGAGGTTCTATACCTTCGCTACTGGTCCTACTTGTGCCTTTGAAAAAAAAGGTCGATCCACGCAAACCTCTTTTGGAAATCAAAGTGAAGAGGCATAAAAAGTAACACCACACTATAAAGCAAGACGAGACTTTAGAATATCAAATAACTTAATTTAAACTTGAGGATGATCACTTCTGAACATGTTAAAGTCCTAGAAATGCAGAAATGCAGAGATTTTGGTTTTGTTTTGCTTTTCCTCGAGAGAGTTCATTGGGTCTCTCCAATCCTCTTAGATTTGGATATTGAAAAAGCCTAATCAGAGTTGGGAACAAAATAGCTATAAAGAATTATTCTTCCTCCAAATCATGGAAATACTTGGTGAAAATGCTAATTCATATTCTAAAGATATTAAAAAGTTAATCAGAGCAAGGCTGAATGCTTCTCTGTGCTTCTGGATACACAAAGACCCGAATCCTTCAAACTGAGTAGACCAAGAGAATTTTTCACTCCACCTTCTTACCAAAAAGACAACCTTGAATTATCTGCTGCCCAAAGTTTTATACAACATTCGTGAGAGGCTTGAACATGAGTCTATCCAATCTCTATAAGCATTTATCCAGCCTCTAAATGACCTCTGGATCAAGTCTGATAATAAATAGAAAAGCTTACTCAGGAAGTGCTTTTTTAACCTCTATAGCACTAATTTCATTGAAAAGTGCTTTTTCATTATGCTCCCCAGGTTGATTATGAGAATCTGTGCCATACACACCTGTATTGGCAGCAGGGATAATGCTGAGAAAACTGTCTGCTGGCATCTTTCAGAAGTCATGCAAGGTCCAAGTTTCAGTAAGGACCTGACTTCTAACTGATTTTCTTTCTTCGAACTTAAAGAACATCTTTCTCCCTATTTGACTGAGAGAAGGCTGAGAGCTGATATTAACTGCTCAATTTGAGAACCCTGTAGGAGTTTATGACATATATTAATATATACTAACTTTTTCTTTCAACTTATTCTCTATTTTCTCTTTGTCCTACTTTCAAAAAATCTACATAATTCTTTTTGTGACTATATATGGAACCAAGGTATAAACAAATACATGCCTACATTATTCTTTTTCTATTTCTTTTCTTTCTTCCTTCCTTTCTTTCTTTCTTTCTTTTTTTTTAAAAGGGGAGAAGCAGAGGGAGAGGGTGAGGGAGAGAGACAATCTTGAGCAGGCTCCACGCCCAGCATGGAGCTCAACACCAGATTTGATCTCATAACCCTAAGATCATGACTGGAGCCAAAATCAGGAGTTGGATCCTTAACTGACTGAGCCACCTAGGCAACCCTCTTTTTCTATTTCTTTTTAAAGCTTATTTTGTTTCTAGCTTGTTTTTAAATAGGAAGTAAAGGGACATAAAATGTAAGAACTTCAGATACTAAAGAGCAATACCTCTTTTAAGTTTGTTAGTTAACCAACTTAAACTCAGTTTTATGTGGAATCTAAAAAACAAACAATACCAAACTCACAGAATAAAAGAACAGATTTGTGGTTACCAGAGGTGGGGAGCTGGGAGGAGAGGAAATGGAGGAAGGTGGTCAGAAGGTACGAATTTTCAGTTATGAGACAAATACTCTTCTTTTTTATCTATGCGAGACAATGGGTGTTCACTAAACCTACGGTGGTAATCATTTCACAATCTGTGTGAATCAAACCATCATACTGTACACCTTCAACCTTGTGTAGTGTAACCTTCACTTATGTATGGTGACATACATCAATTGTTTCTCAATAACCTGGGGAAAAAGTATGCAGGATAATTTTTTATCTCCATGTAAATGTGAATGATTTATATTTTATGGTTTTTCTATGTACATCAAAGCTGGAAAACAGTTACATTAAGTTATTAAGAGCAGAGTCCTAAGATGCTACAAATCTAGTAAATTACTTCCATTTTTAAATATTCAAGGAGGTACTTGAGTGGCGCAGTTGGTTAAGCATCTGCCTTTGGCTCAGGTCATGATCTTAGGGTCGTGGGATCGAGCCCCTCACTGGGCTCCCTGCTCATTGTGGAGCCTGCTTTTCCCTCTCTTCCCTGCTTGTGTATGCTGTCTCTCTCTTTCTCTCAAACAAATAAATAAAATCTTTTAAAAAATTCTTCAAGAAAATGGTGGAAAATTTTAGCTGTTTCTAATGTAACTTTGATTCAGCTGTACTAGGATCCTGACTCTGTTTCCTTCCACTAAATCCCACAATAAGATTTTCCAATCCCTGGGGCACCTGGGTGGCTCAGTGGGTTAAAGCCTCTGCCTTTGGCTCAGGTCATGGTCCCACAGTCCTGGGATCAAGCCCTGCATCAGGCTCTCTGCTCAGCAGGGAGCCTGCTTCCCCCCATCCCCCGCCTGCCTGTCTACCTACTGTGATCTCCGTCTGTCAAATAAATAAATAAATAAAATCTTTTAAAAAAATTTTTCCAATCCCATCCACACTGCTCATCTCTTCCATTTTCAGCGTTAGTTCAGGTGATTTCATTGACTCCTTTCAACTTCAAACTAATACATCTCTGTAAATGACTTCCAGATCTGGATCTTCAGTCTTAGATTCCCAGTTGTTTTTAAGTCCCCTTCTCCAACCTCAGGTATCTGTTAAGGGTCCTGCCATCCCTCTGGTCATCCAAACCGAAAACGTTAGAGCCCTAGGTGGCTCATCCTTGGCCCTGAGACCTCTCTACACCCAATCTTACAGATCTCCCTCATGTTCACCTTGTTCTTTCCAATATACCATGTATACCTGTTTTAGGGGACAATTGGGACAGAGATTCTGTCTTGCCAAGCTATGGACCCTGGTGAGAGGGCAACATCCTTCTAGAGGAAGGGCCACACAAAGGCATGATGTGGTCAGTTAGCTCCACGCCCATCTTGGGGAGCTTTATCTAGTGCACACAAAACCCCCATCTATGGTAGCAATGCCAATCTTACACAGCTCTGCCAGATTATCCAACATAGATCTGTTAAAAAAATAATGTTTGTTTTAGGCTGATGAAGTTTCTAATTGAAACTCTATTTATCACCTAATATACAAGCTGCTTTGTACTGACTTCAATCCATCTATCCTGAGTGCATATCACTCTCCTACATACGATCTAAATTCCATACATGACCCTTAAAGTCTCTGGAAAAAGAATTCTGGATTGTTGGGTGTTTTTTCCTTTGAGGAGTTTAACGATGATATTGCACTCTTTTCAGGTGTTCATTACCAGCCTTTAATCATACTATTGTTCCCATGGTTGCATCTTTGGTTTTCAACAGAATGACTATGATCTTCATAGGAGTGATTTTCTTTCTATCTTTTAGGGGTTGGTTGAGCTTCAGGGATCTGTATATTTATATCTTACCTTAGATTTGGAAAAACTTCAGCCATTATTTCTCCAAAAATATTTTCTACCCCATTTTCTCTTTTCCTTCTAGGGCTCCAATGATACAGTTTGATTTCTGATATGGTTTCTCATGCCATGAGGCTTTGCTTTTTTTTTTTTTTTTCCTCTATTTTTCAGATTGTTGCATAATTTCTATTGATCTATATTCAAGTTCACGGACTCTCCTGTTTTCTGCACTTTGGTATTAAGTACATACAATAAACTTCAAAATTTTTAGGTCTAGAATTCTCAACTTTTAGTTTTAGAATTTCCATTTGGTTCTTTTTTATGGTTTAATTTCTCTGCTAACACCTCCTATCTGTTTATTCATTATCAGCATATTTTCCTTTATATCCTTGAGTATAGCTATAAAAGGTACTTTGAAATACTTGCCTCTAATTCCATCAGATGTATCATCTAAGGTCAGTTTCTGTTATCATTCATTTCTCTTTTAAAAGTGGATCAGATTTTCCTGTGTCTGCATACATCTAGCAATTTTAGATTATATTCTAGATATTGTGAATGATATATTGTTGGAGACTTGGAATTCTTTTATATTATTCCACCAAAATATGTTGGTTTTTCTGTTCCTATTTCAGCAGGTAATTAACTTGGCTGATCTCAAACTCCGAACTCTGTCTCCCAAACTCTTCAGTAGTCTTAGTCTTAGTTGCACATGTGTAGTTCACAGGTCAGCCCATGATTTGGGTAGTCTCTGTGAAGAGTTCTGGGCTCTTCCTTCATGGTTCTCTCCTTTTCATTTTCTTATTTTCCAGCTGCTATAGTCACTCTCTCCTCATTCCTCAGGCCAGGAACATTGCAGGTTTCTACTAAGTTTTAGATATTCCATATGAGAACAACTATGATCTGTCCTCTGGCAAAAAACTAAAGAAAGTCACCAGCATCAATCCTTTCTTCCAGTGTGGCCTGTGCTCCACTTTTCCCCTGCTTTTGGTTGCTCAACAGTGCCTTCCAGAGTTATTTCTTAGATTTTGCCCAGAGTTACAGTTATGATCTAAAGATGGGTTGGGAACACCTCAGTGGCTCAGCCAGTTAAGCATCCAACTCTTGATCTCAGCTCAGGTCTTGATCTCAGGGTCATGAGTTCAAGCCCCACACTGGGCTCCCTGCTGGGTGTGAGGCTACTTAAAAAATAATAGTAAGTAAAAGTGGGTTGGTCAAATAGATGCTACTCTATCATTAATGGAATTAGAAACCTCCTGAGTCTTCAATTCTCTAAATATACTATGTAATTTCCTACTCCTGTGTTTTTTCATAAAAACAAAAAACCTCAAAAAACAAAAACAAAAACAAAAAACAAAAAACCTCAAAGGAGGAAAAGATCAAAGGTTGCCCTCACGATCCCCTATTCTTAGGAACAACCAAACAGCCACCCTGACACTCTCCCCCACCAGCAAATCTTCAACCTTCCAGCCTTTAAGGCCCAAGTTCCTCTTTAATTACCCAAAGCATTCTGCTTATACTGATCTTGTAATACTAATTATAATCTACCTTACATTCTAGTGATCTATATGCTGATGGTATTTTCTCTTTTAAATGAAGAACTTATGGTGTAGAAACTAATTCTTATCTATCTTTGTACCCCCTGATGAAGATCAGGGGAAGACAAGATGGCGGAGGAGTAGGAGGAGGCGCCATTTCAACCTGTCCCCTAAAGTGTGCTGATTACCTACCAAAGAACTCTGATCACCCATGAAATCAGCCTGAGATTAGAATTATACACGTCTGGATCTCTATGGGGGCAGAAAACGCCAGTGGCAGAAGGGTTCCAGGGTGCACCTTGCCTGCACCACGGTTGATACATTCAGCTACACATCCGTTCAACATCTCTCACCAAAATGACGAGGAGGAGGAATGCCCAACAGAAGAAAAATTCAGAGACTGGGCCTTCTGCATCAGAGCTATTAGATATGGACATAGACAGTATGTCAGAAAGGGAATTCAGGCTAACAATTACCCAGGCAATAGCTAGGTTGGAGAAAGCCTTTGATGACAAAATGGTATTGATTAGGGCAGAAGTGAAAGCCACCAGGGATGAAGTTCACAATGTTCTCAATGAGTTCCAATCTAATCTAAATTATCTAAAATCTAGGGTAACTGAGGCAGAAGATAGAATTAGTGATCTGGAGGACAAACAGATAGAGAAAGAGGATCAGGAGGAAGCCTGGAACAAACAACTTAGAAGCCACAAAACCAGAATTAGGGAAATAAATGACACCATGAAATGTTCCAATGTCAGAGTCATCTTGGTACCCCCTGTAGCATGTAGAATGATGCCAGCCTTCCATTAAGTACTTAGTAAATATCTGTTGAATGACTAGAAAGAAGTACCATAAAATATAAAAAGGGTAGGGCTCTCTTTGTTACCTTGCATAAAAGGTAACAAATAATTATCAAGCATGTTGGTTTATTTAACCAAGCTTTCCTTCTTGAAAGGAGGGCATTCCCAAGAGGAGATACTATTTGCTGACCCACTGGAACATGGCAGTGGAAATTACAAACTTTCCTAGAGTATACTTCCCCATTCATCATCCTATTACTTTATGTACCATGGTCCTGTTCAAACTAAAATGACTTTCTGTGGATCATGGTAAGAAGTCTAAACTTCTCTCCCTGGTTTTTAGAGAGGATCTGTCTGTGATTTTCATTCTTATTTCCCTTTTCTAACAGGTACTCTGCTCTCAGTAGGCAAGTATCTTCTGTTTCTCCTGAAACATTCAGTGCTTGGCTTCAGATCATGGTTGAAATATCTTCACTCTGCTCATCTAAATTCTACTCACCTATCAAGGTCAAGATCAATTTCCTCCTTAAACCTCATGTCTCTTCAGAGTCTTCCCAATCTTTACTATCCTTACTTTTCACTCCTGATGTACTCATTATATGTTCTAACGAACACAACTCCTCAAAATAGACTGTTACAGCTCAAATGAGGTACTTGGACCCAGATGAGGTACTTGGACCCAGAGAGCTTAAGTAATCTGTCCAAGGCCACTCAGCTGATTGGAATTCCTATTTCTTGATTCATTTGGACCTCTTTCCACTCTACAACATTGTCTGGTATTTCTTCATGTTACTTCCTTTACTAAATTATAAACTTTTTGAAAGAAACTTCTCATACTTCTTTTATATTCCTCAAAACATAGTGGCATACCAATGTGGAAGCACTTAAGAAATAGCTGCTAGCCACTGAATCAATGTAACAATCTTGGGGAAAAGGGGAATCTTACACAACATATATTTCTTGATTAACAATAAAAGATAAAAGAGCCAAGTAATATTTGATCCTAAAATACACAGAAATTGTATGATTTTTTTAAAGAAATTTTCTTCAAAGATTTTATTTATCTATTTGAGAGACAGACAGAGAGAGAGCACAAGCTGGTTAGGGAGCAGAAGGAGAAGCAGACTTCCTACAGAGCAGGGAGCCTGACGTGGGGCTTGATCCTGAGACCATGACCTGAGCTGAAGACAGATGCCTGGGACATCTGGGTGGCTCAGTCGGTTAAGTGTGTGCCTTTGGCTTGGATCATGATCCCAGGTCCTGGGATGGAGTCCCTCAATGGGCTCCCTGCTCAGCAGGGAGTCTGCTTCTCCCTCTGCCTCTTCCCCTCTCTCTCATGCATGCATAAATAAATAAATAAATAAAATCTTTAAAAAAAGAAAGACAGATGCTTAACCAACTGAGCCACCCAGGTGCCCCAATCCTATAATTTTTGATACTATAACTCATTTCTAGTTTTTTCACAAAATCTTTGCCTGACTTAATATCTTCACTGAGTTATCTTAAGAAACAAAAATAGTGTATCCTAACAATTCTCAAACTTTTTTTTCTTTAAAATACATTTTAAAGTCATAATATATCTAATGGGATATATCTTACTAAATATCTAATTACCAATGTACTGAGTAATGACTAATTCTCAATCAACAGACCTAATCTAAGGAAAGGTACTACAGAGTATATCAAATCATGTATTTTGTGGTGGGAAATAGAAAAAACCTGAAAGCTAAAGATCAAAGAATTACTTGATATACAAAACTTTTTGTTAAAAAACAAAAGAGCCAGTTGGTAGATAAGCATTAGAAAAGCCATCAGTGTTAAAACTTCAAAAATAATCAAACAAGTACATTTAAAGTACCTATAAAGTGTTTTACAGTCCTATTAATTGGTTGATCTGTATTTCCTCAACACTTTACCAGTGTTTTCACTGTATAGATCTTTTGTTCCTAGAACTATTCCTCTTATTATCCTCATTTAGGAGGGGGAGAAATTGAGGCCCTGAGATGTTGAGTTACTCTCCTAAGATCACATAGCGTGGTCAGGGCTTGACCTCCTTGGTACTTTGGGAATCAGATTCTATAGTTTAGGGTTGTGATATATTTATTATTAAATCCAAGCCAGATCAGTTTAAAGTAAAAAACAAGTTCTAATTTTTAAAAGCTAATGACCACTTCAATTGTTAAAATTTTAATTCATACTTCTTAATCATTGTGCAGGTAAATGACACATTCCTCTCAAATCCCAAAGCAAATATTAAATATTCGCTTGTCATACTTTCTTACAGAAGTGATCATAAAGGGAACATGAGGAGTTGTGTCTACTATTAAATCTGATCCTCAAAATAATTCTACTCCTAAGACAGAGAAACATGTGGAAGTTGCACAGTTCTCAGCACATTCATTGGTCCCTCGAGACACTCTGGGAATCCCTAGGGGCTTTCTCCCCATTACAGGGACCAGACACATTTTCATAGAAAATGAAAGCCAGCTTTCTCCCTCAGCAGGGTGCTGGGTCTCAGCCGGCAAAGGCTTGCAGAGTTTCAAATCTGCAGCCATCCACTGCATCACCAAAGGAGTTGTTCTTGCCCTAGTTTGGGAACAGAAGGTAAGCAAGACCACTCGGCCTCACAATGGGCCCTGTAAGAGAAAACTTGTCATGTGAAGAAAGTAGGAAGGTGTTCTCTCAAGCCAGTTTTTCTTCATTCCTTTTGATGCTTCTCCCCCCACTCCCTACCTTTACATCATAGAAATGGTCACATCCCAAGTAGCTATAGTTTCCAAATTTCTAATCCAGACTTCTTTTATGGGCATTTCTATAAAGGTCTTTTTTGTTTCTCCCTTTAAACCAGCAAAATACAAAAAACAAAACAAAACAAAAAAAAAAAACCACTTATAACCCAATATATAGTTATTTCCCTGGAAGATATAAATCACCACCTACAATTAGTAAAAATTGATCCTTCAGTTCAACCTCCAAATCTTGCTTTATCTTGAAAAATGCAAATGACACATAAAAATGTTGTTTTAGCTTATTTAACAAAAATATGGGTAATAGTAACAATGAACTAAATTCCTAGAATAAATAATGAACTACTACTATTCATTTTCAGCAAAACTTTCTTGACTAAATTATAGGATGATAAAATAGTACATCCTACATTTCACAATTTGGTTGTTCAACTACACAGAAAAATATTTTTACAAAAATATTTAAGGATTTTATCGGGTTTATCAAAATCCTCTTTTAATTAATAAATATTTCAATTATTTTCTTTTAAAGCTTTTAGGGTGTCATTATTCTTCATTTTTTTTTTTTTTCCTTCATCAGGTTGGCCAGTCTTCATTTATCAGTGGCTTTGCATGGATAGGTTTACTTTTAACTATATTGTTATGATGGGATGTTTACTACCTCCGACAAGTACTGAATGACTGGCAAAAGACTTTGACATGATCAGTGGGGCTAGGTACTAGTATTAAGCGATGAGAGATGTCTGAGGAAGGGCTACATTTTTAAGTGGTCAGTTCATTTGGGACTATTTTCTTGTTATGATAATTTTGCAGGTTTTTCCTTTTTTTAGAGAGAGAGCGTGCGTGTGTGCATAGGGGGAGGAAGGGCAGAGGAAGAGGGAGAGAGAATCTTAAGCAGGCTCCACCCCTAGTGCAGAGAGCCTGATGTGGGGCTTGATCTTAGGACCCTGAGAGCATGACCTGAGCCAAAATCAAGAGTCAGACACTTAACCGACTAAGCCACCCAAGTGCCCCGATAATTTTGCATTTCTCTTCAACGTTATAACTGTGGCAATTCAGATACTGAATACTTGCATGAAGAAGACTCTTGAAATCATTCAGTTTTAGATATAACCTAAAACAATTTTTAATAAAGATTTTATTTGACACAGAGAGAGAAAGACAGCAAGAGAGGGAACACAAACACGGGGAGTGGAGAGGGAGAAGCAGGCTTCCCGCCGAGCAGGGAGCCTGATGCGGGGCTCAATCCCAGGACCCTGGAACCATGACCTAAGCCAAAGGCAGATACTTAACGACTGAGCCACCCAGGTACCCCTTAAAATTCTTAATTATAATGACCTTCTGAGTCAGACTTAATAGTTCAGTAAACAAAAACCATTCAGGGTATCTGGGTGGGTCAATTGGTTAAGCATCTGCCTTCAGCTTGAGTGGCGATCTCAGGGTCCTGGGATTGAGTCCCACATTGCGCTCCCTGCTCAGCAGGAAGTCTGCTTCTCCCTCTACCCCTCTCCCCTCTCTCAAATAAATAAACGAAATCTTAAAAATCTTTATAAAAATTCAGTAAAGAAAAAAACCATTTCTAACCCCCAGTGAACAAAGCAGGACAGTCTCAGCTTTAGATGTCAGAGTTTTCTGGAAGGCTCCTAAAGACTGAGGCTCATCCAACCACCACACCTGACACCACCATGAAAGAAGGAGTGAATTGGCAAAGAGTGAATGTGTTGATGGTCTGTAAAGATTATTTTTGAGCCATGGCCCCTTCCAGGAAAAAATAATATATTTACAGTTTTATATATTAGGTAGAAATTTGTCTATTAGTGCCATCATAGATAAAAGAGTTTGACTGTAAGCCATTGATGTATGCCATTATGTAAAACTAGAAAAGCCCAGATCATTCCCATCTTCGCATACCTCTCTCCTTCCCTGCTCCAAGGTTAACATCTAGCTTCTTGGTATCTCCGGGATTCTCTTTCTCTGCAAGTCTACAATTCAGTACTGTCATGCCCAGAAAAGCAGACCCAATTAGGAGAGTCCATAGTACCTGCATAATAATAAAGCACACACTGCAATGTATCAAGCATTATTCTAGGCACTTTATACATATTAACTCATTTAATATCTATAATACATAGCCACTATCATTGTGCCCATTTTATAGGTGGAGAAATTGAGGTACTGACATGTTAAGTTACTTTCACAAGATCATATGGTTATCAAGTGGCAGAACTGGGGCTTGAACTCCTTGGTAGTCCGGAAATCAGACTGTGTGCTCTTCATCATTACACTCTATCTGAAAATGTTCTGGACAAGTTATATCAAATCTTCAGTTCTGGTTCAATCATGAAATACAATCAGATACTTTGTGAGTTCCATGCCTGAAGCTGGCTGGGGAGCAGACATCCTCCAGTGTGAGAGCTCCCTCTGTGCTGAGACCCTTAGGACAGAACTGTCCAACTCATGTGGCCTGGCATAACCATGCTATCCAGTACTGTGTTACTGACCCCTGTGTCCTCCTGAAAGCTGGGAAGGCCTTATACCTCCAGGCTAGTGACCTTAAGCCTTAGGCTTTCAGATTTCCTTGACATGGTTGCTTGGCTCAAGTAGAGGGCAATAAAGAACTCACAGATACTGTTATTTAAGTATCTAAAATACAGTTTTTAGATCTCTGGGGGTCCCTGAGACCCTTTCAGGGGTCCCTGAGGTCAAAACATGCTATAATAATACTAGGATACTATTTACCTTTTCCACTCTGGTGAAAAGGTAAATAGTTTGCAGTAATGGTGCAAAAACAATGGTGGGTAAAACTGCTGACACTTAAGCATGAATCAAAGCAGTGGCCCCAAACTATTTGTATTCTCTGTTGTCCAGTTAAAAAAATAATAATAAATCCAGTTCTACTTAAAAACATCCTTAGAGAACCAGTAAGAAGGATTTTGTTAAATCTCAACCCTTGAGAACACATCTTTTTATTATTCTTTGTGGTGAAGGAAGTACACATAAAGTACTTCTGCTATACACCAAATATAATGGTTGTCTTGAGGAAAAGCATTTGTGTGGTTGTTTTGAGTTGCTAGCTGAACTAGCCACTTTTATCATGGAGCATCCTTTTTATTTGAAAGACTAAGTTACAGGTAAACTACGGTTTTTCAGACTGGGCAGACATTTTCCTACAATGTTCCACAGATAGTTTCTTGAAAATGAACCAAGTAAGACTTCCACTTCAAGGAAAACAACTAAAAGTAATTCATTGCCAGTGATAAGATTTGAGCAAGTAAGGGAAAATTAGAATTTTGGAAAACTTGGCTGCTGCCATCATGAACTGGACAGCCTTCCATTTTTTTTCTGATGAGACTGATGGTGATATTAAGGAATCTAATGCTTTGATATTATAGGATTAAATGTGGCAACATGTAGAAGATCTATATAATTCAGTCAACCAATATTTTCTAATAACCACTGCATTAAGATCCATTTAAAGCTCAAGAAGGAGGGGTGCCTGGGTGGCCCAGTCAGTTAAATGTCTGCTTTTGGCTCAGGTCATGATCTTGGGCTCTTGGGATCGAGTAATGAGTCAGGCTCCCTGCTCAGTTGGGGAGTCCACTACCCCATCCCCCTTTGCTCCTTCCCCTGCTCACACACACTCTCTCTCAAATAAATAAAAAATCTTTAAAAGAGAAGTAAAGTTAGATAGGAGGATATCCCTATCCTCTATTAAGCCAGATGTTAAAGTTAATGGAAGGGCACCTGGGTGGCTCAGTCAGTTAAGTATCTGCCTTTGGCTTAGGTTATGATCCCAGGGTCCTGAGACAGAGCCCCACATCAGGATCCCTGCTCAGCAGGGAGTCTGCTTCTCCCTCTCCCTCTGCTTCTCTCCCTGGTTGCGCTCTCTTACTCAAATAAATAAATAAAATCTTTTTTTTTCAAAGATTTCATTTATTTATTTGACAGAGATCACAAATAGTCAGAGAGGCAGGCAGAGAGAGAGAGAGGGGAAAGCAGGCTCCCTGTTTAGCAGAGAGCCCAATCCTGAGGATCATAACCTGATCCTGAGATCATGACCCGAGCCGAAGGCAGATGCTTTAACCCACTGAGCCACCCAGGTGCCCCAATAAATAAAATATTTTTTAAAAAAGAAGGATTAATGGATTTTAATAATAGTATGTCAAAAATACACTGATACTGTCTCAGATTCTACACTGTAAGAGTTTAAAATCTACTTCTTGTCAAATTTTTTTTTAATTTAAATAAGACTTTTTAAGGATATTTTCAGGTTTACAGAAAAATTTAAAAGATAGTACAGAGTTTTCATACACTTCCAAATCCAATTTCCCCTATTATTAACACCTTATGTTAGCATGGCATATTTGTTACAATTAATAACCAATATTGATATATACTATTAGCTGAAGTCCCTATTTGGTTCAGATTTCCTTACTTTTTTAAAAAATTTTTTAATAAACATATAATTTATTATTAGCCCCAGGGGTACAGGTCTGTGAATCGCCAGGTTTACACACTTCTCAGCACTCACCATAGCTCCTTACTTTTAATCTAAGGTCCTTTTTCTGTTTTAGGATCCCATTAAAGATACCATATTACCTTTTAGTCATCATGGCTCTTAGGCTCCCCTCTGCTGTGACAGTTTCTCATAACTTTCCTTATTTTTGAAGATCCTGACAGTTTTGGAGAGTACTGGCCAGTTATTCTACAAAAGAATGTCCCTCAGCTAGAATCTGATGCCTTTCTCATGATTAGACTGGAATTATGGGTAGTGGGAGACAGACCACAGAGGTCAAATGCTATTTTCCTCACATCATATAAAGGGCATAGCTACCAACATGAGTCATTGCTGTTGATATGAATGTTGATCACACTTGTTTGATATGGTGTTTATCAGGTTTCTCTAACAGAAAGTTTATCTTCCCCCCCCTTCTCATACTGCGCTCCTTGGAAGTTCTTATTGAATTTTCATGTAGCATAAAAAAAGAGCACCCACAATTATCTGATAAGGCTATCAAAATATTTTTCCCATTTCCAACTACACACCTTTATGAGACCAGATTTTCTTCTATACTTCAATCAACATAACATATCATAATAGATTGAATGCAGAAGCAGAAAGGAGGATGTCCCTATCTTCTATTAAGCCAGATGTTAAAGAGCTTTACAAAAAATATAATGTCACTCTTCTTTTTTTTTTTTCAATTTTATTTATTTATTTGACAGAGATCACAAGTAGGCAGAGAGGGAGGCAGAGAGAGAAGAAGGGAAGCGGGCTCCCTGGAGAGCCCGATGCCGGGGCTCGATCCCAGGACCCTGGGATCATGACCTGAGCAAAGGCAGAGGTTTAACCCACTGGGGCACCCAGGTGCCCCTAATGTCACTCTTCTTAATGAATCATTTTCACTTTGGAAAATACTTTTCTCAAAAGTGATATTTATGCTAATTTGATAGGATGAATAGAATGGGTTTTATCATTGTTATTTTAAATCGATTATAAATACTTAAAAATTTTCTCAGCTTTAATTTCTAATACATAGAGTAAATATTAAGAGCGATAACCTACATAAACAAAAGCTCTTTGGGTTCCTCAATAATTTTTAAGAGTGTGAAGGGGTTCTGAAACCAAACAGTTTGAGAACCACTTGCTTTAGGGTTAAGCTTTTGTAGACCAAAAATGAAAGAACACTGTTCAAAGAAAGTGAGCCAAAACCGAATTCTAAAGGCTTAATGAGTAAACTGACTATACCTAAATTTTCCTTATTGAAAATTGTAATTTTTACACCTGCAGAAAATTGTTTCCTCAACTGATAACTGTGCTCACAAGTAACTATTTGCAAGAGTAGTTTGTTATTTGTGTCTTAAAAATAATGACAGGTAGCCAGGTGTGTTTGTAAAAAGTCTAAGCAGAGAAATGTATCAGTTGATGCATATGCATGGGTATACACATGTTCACTGTCAACTTCTTGTTTATTAGTTTTTTTCTTCTTCGGTTATTAGTATTCAAGGAATAGAGATCCATCAGATATATGTTTTGGTTTGGCCTTAATTTTCTTCCATTAATATTGACTATATCAAAATAGTTCATATGTGTTAGACATAACTGTATCTAACAGTATCTCATGGGGAATTGTTAAAAAAACATTTTGCTTCTCCATCTCTATTTTATGCTTTATTTCTTTTCATGTATTCCAAATGAAACCACCAGTTGGGAACTACTTCTGGTTTGTGTCCCGTGCTTGGTACACTCTCAGTCAATACTAAAGGATGAATAGCTTTTATCTCTACTATTTGGCCAAGAGTCAAGGCTGATGGTGTCTGGATGCCAACAGTGGTGATTAGCATCAGGGAATAAGGGCATTAATCACCAGAACTGAGGCAGCCCAGGAATCTCCCTGGCTCTTCACCTTCCCAGCAGCAAAACCACGTCTGCAGCATTGCCGATCTGTGTGTGCCAGTTTCCCAAATACGCTGAGCTTGGGCAACACCATGTCCAAGTAAGGCAGTGGGTCTGGCTAAAGCATAGGGGACAGGTATGGCAGAAGCGAAATGAAGAAGAGTTTAGTAGACAATGGGTCAGATCCTTACAGGGAGGATGTGAATCCAATGTCAAAAATTATTCCTAAATCTTACTGTCCTCTCTTTTCATCCTCACAGTCCTCATCAACCCTTAAGTTAAACATTCATAACCTTGGTGTTGAAAGACATCTTGAGAGTTATCTTGTCCACCTGTTCAACCAGCCTTGAATCCTCCCTACAAACTCTAGTCTTTTAGCTGCCTTGCAATGCCAATTTGCAGGATGCAGTTAGAATGGCGTGAGAAGGAATTCAGGACATAAGTCTTTAAATGAAAAATTTCAACACACATATCTGGACCCAGCCTGCTTCACATGGGCCCCGAGAATTATATAAAAAGGGTAGAATAAAAATCTTTTGATTGACCTATACCATAATTTGATTTAAAATATACACTAGCAACCTTTTGCCTGAATTTATTTAATTGTTCTGAAACTTTGTAAATAAAGGAAAAAGAATTCTCTGCAACAATCTTCTTCCCCACCACCTCCCCAGAGTAGACTATGAAGATCTGGGCCCCTGAGTAGTGGTCTTTTCCTAACAGTTAAGTGTCTCCTGAAATAATAAACACATAAAAAATAAAAATACTCAGTGTCTGCTCCAAGAGACCATCTTTGCCCAAGACACAACAGGTCTATCCTTCCCCTTTCCTCATGAGGTCCCCTTCCATGGAAGAAAGAGGAGCTTCATCTTTTCAATACATAAGATTTTTCTCAAGTTTATTTCTCAAGCAAAGTAAGTAAAAGCTAAGTGGAAGCCTTAGCAGAATTTCGAATACAGATGATAGGGTACTGGGACCTTGACGAAACTGACCCCACGGAAATGCGAAGAAGGGTCCATATTACCTAGGATGCCTTTCCCTACTACCAGGGGTGACATTTTTGCCCTGTCAGAGGATCTTAGTTGATCTTAAACCTTATCGATCGAAGTGCTTTATTTCTCTAATAACAACTGCAGACTGGATTCATCTCTCTGGTTTAAAGATTACAAATCTAAACTAGTTCTAATAAGTCATTAGCTTTTGAGAAAAGTACTCACAAAATGGCTGGCAGTTATAAATAAAGACTTTCTCTTCCCTCTCACTGAAAACGATTCTTTTTTAGTCATCTTAAAACCTGAGATAAATCAGAGACCACTTACAGGACAATTAAGAAATTACGCTAAAAGTTATGTTTAATTTGGGTTTGTTTGTCTCAAGATTTACAGTCAATAAATATGTTGAATATCCACTGAGTAACGAGAATCCCAGAGCTTTTAGAAGACAGAATTCAGGGCACCTGGGTGGCTCCCAGTGGGTTAAAGCCTCTGCCTTCAGCTCAGGTCATGATCCCAGGGTCCTGGGATCGAGCCGCTCATCAGGCTCTCTGCTCAGCAGGGAGCCTGCTTCCCCCTTTCTCTCTGCCTGCCTCTCTGCCTACTTGTGATCTAGGTCTGTGAAATAAATAAATAAAATCTTAAAAAAAAAAAAAAGACAGAATTCATATCAATACTGAATTTGCAACAAGGTCTTTCTCATTTATATGAATGTACACGTTATATATATTTTTTTCCTCTGTTGAGTATATTATTATATAATACAGAGGTCACGGTTACAGAAATTCACTTTGTCGCCCAAATAGATCAGAAATGGCAATCACAGGTGGGCAATGAGTACGAGGGCTAGAAATTCTCTCACGTCGTACTTTCTTGGATCATGGTAGTATTACTTCGTTTTCCTTGTCCCACATACTAACCTCCCCCCAGTTCAAAAAAACTTAATTCTCTTCTGTGTGACTTTCACAAAACATCCCTCAAACTGGTTTCTGTTCTGCTTCCAGCAACAGTTGACAGTCCTCTCTGTATTTCCAGTTTTGCTTAGCATCCTTCTAAGTGCAAATTTCGAGCCAAGGCCCATAAAAGGCACATGACATATACGGACGAGTATTTCCCTTCATGAGACTGTTAAATGAGTTCCGAGTCTGTGAACAGTCTTTTAAAATGTGAAACAGGCAGAGAGGAAAATATGAAGTATTTTAACATGTGAAAAGGCCAATGAGTCTGGACGTGTCTGGATACTTACTCTCTCACACAGCTCTTCAAATGTGCAGTCGGCAACAGTTCCACAGGCTTTATTCAGCCGCAGCTCTCTGCCTTGCACTTTTAGAATCCTTGGTCTAGTTACTATGGGAACATGAACAAAGACTCAATCTTGTCTGGATAATTACTATAAAATTCATCTCTTACAGATAGGAAATGCATAGCTTGATGAATAATAGCACATGATTCAACACATAAATTAGACAAAATGCTGATACAATGACTGCCACTTGAGCGTGGCATCAACCCATATACAGCAATGGAACTTATTAATTGGTCAGTGGAGATTGGGCATTGTGTTCTAAATGTATTCTCTTTCAAGAGAAATTAACTTACGTACAATCATTTTGTTTCTGAGCCAGCTCATCAAACAACTTATCCATGACAGCCTCCACATCAGCTTCACTTGTGCTACAGTGAAAAGAATAATAGAATATGAAATTAATAACACTTGAAGCCAACATCAAACAGCTGCCTGAGCCTGCTTAGCTTTTTGCCCATAAAAAAAGAGAACAGGATGTTATGCTCTAAATACAAACATTAGATTTAGAATACACTTAAAAGCAGAGAATATTAACTCTCAGGTAGATGATTCGGCCTTATTTGCATACACTGAAAGACTTCTGTGCTTCTGGCTGTTTCCAGTAATGAGACGATACAGGCAGAGTAAATCCATTAATACTATGTGTACACAATGAGAAGAAAGGCTTCTGGCTCTCTCTTGCATGCAAAACAAGAGCAAATAGACAAGGCAGTCAAGCATCCAGCAAAGTATCCTTTGAAATCTCTACTGAGAGGGTACATGTGAAATTAAATATTGAAGCTGCTTAAAAAAAAAAAAAAATCAAGTCAAGCCACTGACTGAGAGGATCAAACATCCAGAATTAAATTACCAGCTTCGAAATACCGAGTTGATCTGCACATCAATAACTTTATCAGACTTGGAGTACAGGGACAATTATAGACCACACAGTTTCTTTCCAAAGTGTCCTTGTCAGAAATTCAGGAAAACTCTCTCCTTCTGCAATGCCTACCACTGCAGCTCCTACGAAGTTAGCCTCATCAAAGAATCCTTTGTATTCTAATTACAAATCACCATATGGTTTAGGGAACCCACAAATACAAATGTGATAACACTATGCCCTTTCTTCCTATCACTTTTTTTTCAAGAGGGGTTTGTAAATTAACTGTCAATAAAATAAAATAACTGGCAGAAGAAATAAATTCTGTTAAAAAAGAACTTCAAATGTAAATGTAAGTTTACTTCAACTCTACATACAAACTTAAAAATGATGACCTGCCAATATGCTTAATTTTGATATACAAATCACTCATATCTAGGGGTGGAAGCTAATAAACTCAATTCTGGACATTCACCTTAATGAAGTTTTTTTGAAAACTAACATGACAAATCATTTTTTCTTTAAGTTCAAACAAAACCAGACTCATTTCTCCCTTGAGATAATTACCAGGTGGCATGCATTTAACACACAAGCACCTAATTCTTCAAATGTTGTACAGCAAATGCATTTAAAATGCAGGACAGCACATGGTCACTATGAAGGGTTTGGAATTGTCACCTTCCAAGTGATAACCATTCCACCTCAAAGAATCTTAAAAACATCATCTGCAATGGTTAACTTTGCAGGAGAAATGCTATTTGACTTGTATGAGCTTGTATGACATTTGAATAGGGTAGTATTACAATAATAAAATGACACTACAGAAAGTGATCATAGAGACAAAAAACAATTTTTTAAAAAGATTTTATTTATTTATTTGACAGACAGAGATCACAAGTAGGCAGAGAGACAGGCGGGGTGGGGGAGCAGGCTCCCTGCTGAGCAGAGCCCAACTTAGGGCTCTATCCCAGGACCCTGAGATCATGACCTGAGCCGAAGGCAGAGGCTTAACCCACTGAGCCACCCAGGCACCCTAGACAAAAAACAATTTTAAAGGTACAAAGAAATCACACAAGCCAATGTAAATGTCAGGGCCCATACCAAGCACATGTATGTTTACGTGGCTTCATCAAGATTATTCTTGGGAATTTATTTGAAATTGTCTCCACCTTGTAATGCTGGTGTAAACACACATGACTATTGGAGAACCAAAGGTACCAAAAAAACTTTTTTAAATATTTTTTTATTTTTTTTAATAAGCATATATTTTTTATCCCCAAAGGTACTAAAATTTTTAAGGGATATAAAACAGAAGGAGCAAAGCCAGCCACCCAGGTTATCTGCTGGCTTTCAGAAAGTTAACTTCTCCTTCGGATAGGCATGTTACCCAACAGAGGGGGAGAAATGCATTCTGAAAAATAACCAAGACAGAACACAGTTATATTTCTAAAAGCATATTTGGTGAACAAACAAAAGCTTACAAACATCCTCAATGGTGATTTCCCCTTTACAGTGTGCTCTAATATACTATAAAATTAAAATGTGGCTCACAAGACTTCAGTCAGGCCACACCTTCTACCTCATCTATGTAATTACTATATATGATTTCACTTATATGTGAAATGGCCTAATTATTTTACTATAGTAAAAATTCTAAATGGAGCCTCTGGGTGGCTCAGTCGATCTAGCATCTGACTGGGTTTTGGCTCAGGTCATGATCTCAGGATGATGAGTTTGAGCCCCATGTGGAGCTCTACACTGAGCATGGAGTCTGCTTAACATTCTCTTTCTTGGGATGCCTGGGTGGCTCAGTCACTTAAGCCGCTGCCTTCGGCTCAGGTCATGATCCCAGTGTCCTGGGATCGAGTCCCACATTGGGCTCCCTGCATGGCCGGGAGGCCTGCTTCTCCCTCGGCCTCTGTCTGCTACTCTGCCTGCCTGTGTACTCTCCCGCTGACAAATAAATAAAAAAATAAAATCTTTAAAAAAAAAAAAAAAAGATTATCTTTCTCTCTTCCTCTACCCCTCTACCAGTGCACACTCTCTTTCTCAAAAAGAAATAGATAAATAAATAAAATTCTATTAAATTATCACAAAAAGTTACCTAGAAGTTACAAGATGCAAAATAAAATTTTTTTACCGGTGTTAAATGGACTAAAAAGAAATATTTGCAAAAGTAGTTCATGTAACTTACAACTGAACAGTCTGTTATCCATCTAAGCCAAACTGTACTTGACCTCTGGAGTAAGTTCTATTGACCAGTTGAGGGGCAGAAACCTCAGCTTCATATTGTCTTAAAAGTGGGAGGGCTTAGTATGTGTCTTGATTTTATTAACTATATCTCTGTATTGACATGAGAGATGAGGATGCTGTGAAAGAAATTCTTACAAGAAATGAACTTATTCATAATCCCTTAACCGATACTTCACAAGAAAACACTAGACTTTTCACACTCTACTCAGATTTCCCTACTTAAGGGGATGCATCAATCAGAGCTCATGAACTTTTTTCTTAAGGATGAGAATTAGGAAAGTGAAAGGAGAAATTAAAATTTACCTGTCCATATTAACTTAAAAGATTCAGATTTTTACTCATTATCCAGGTGTGTATCTGGTTTAAACATCTTTGAATATGTTTTGTAATTTTACTTGAAAATGTAGATGATTCTGAACGATTTCCCTGTGTCACACAGGGAATAACAAAAAGCTGTATTATATAAGCAACTCGTATGCAACAGTTCACCTATTATCACCCCACCTTCCCATGCAGTATTTGCTATTATCCCATTTTTACAGAAGAGAAAACTGAGACTCAGAGAATTAAGCCCTCACTTATCTAAGATCTGAATATAGAAAATTTTTAAATTGCTGTACAACAAAGTATTATAAATAAAATATATAGGCATATCAAACAGTAGCAACATGTATGGCATTTATTATCAATGTATTGAGAATTAATACAATTTTAATAACACAAACAGAAAAGCTGACAAAGGTTCTGAAAAGAAAAACTGTATTTAAAAATAGCTCGATGAAAAAAAAAATAAAAATAAAAATAGCTTGATGGCCCAGAAGCCATCATGTAAAACCATTCATTCACTAGTGATAACAAATGCAAAGTAAAATCATGCAATACTATTCTTTTATCTAAACTGGCAGAGATGAGGAAAATCTAGACCAAGGGTACTTAAGGGGAAAATAGACCCTCTTCACATACTACTGGGAGGAGTATAAAATTGGTACAAGATTTCAGGGCAACCGAATAATATGTAACAAAAACATTAAAAACATGCATACCACATCACCCAGTTGTTCTGCTCATAAGGATTTCACCTATGGAAATAACAATGGTTAACAACGACAAGGATGTTCACTGTGACACTTCTAACATCAAAAAAGTGAGGAAAAAAAAAACCCTAATGTCCCACAATGGGGACTAAGAAGTACATTTGAATATACTCACACAATGAAACATTATGCAGTTTTTGAGTATGACTCTTTCCTCTTGTCCTGGAACTGCAGTTAAAGTCCAAAGTTGATGGCTAGAAATTCTTAGTGGCCCCAAGTTTCTAAAGAGAACCACCAGTGTGCCACTAATGGCTGGATCCAGACTCCTGCCCCCATGGTTAAATCATGAAGAGAACCAGCCCTATTCCAAATGCTACCCCCTCCTCCTTCACCAGCCCCTCCTCTTTACCACACCACACTGTCTTTATAAAAGGAGAAGAGGAATCAGGAATCTTTTTATGTCTAGTATCTGTGATAAGAGCCTTTCTCTCCCCTTCTTTCCCTTAGGACTTTTTCTTCAGGTTGACTTCTAGTTCCATAGTGTCGTGGTCAGAAAAGATGTATGGTATGACTTCAACCTTTCTGAAATTTTTGAGGCTTGTTTTGTGAACTAATATGTGATCTACTCTGGAGAATGTTCCACGAGCACTTGAAAAGAATGCGTATCTGCTGTTTTAGGATGGAATGTCCCGAATATATCTATTAGATTCATCTGATCCAGGGTGTCATTTGAAGCCACTGTTTCCTTGTTGATTTTATGTTTAGATGGTCTGTATATTGACGTAAGTGCCCTCCCCTTAGGAGAGAAGAGGGTGATTTACCTTCCCCCAAAGACAAGTGATGGGAGGGAAGGGTTCTCTATACAAGTCACCTGGAAAGATTAGGGGAGTCTGGAAAAAAAAAAAAAAGAATCTGGCATTGTTGTCTCTAATGGGATGAGTAGAACCTTGGTAGATTGAGAAATCAGAAGGTGGGAGGTGGGGTGCTAAGCCAACATGAAGCAAGTCAGTTCTCACTAAAAATCCTCCAAAGATTTAGCACTGCTAGATATACTTGAAGTTACACATGAGGGGGGACAGGCTGGAAATGGGGGGATCACTGGAAAATAAGACAAAGGCAGTTCTTTTGATGCCCTCCCTTTACCTGGACAGCAAGAGTCCTGAACACCTCCCCAACTCCAGCTGAAACTGTTAAGTTCATCATCTGGGTCCGTTTTAACAATGAAGAAAAGGGGAGAGACACCATACTGAAATCCTACATATTAGTGAAACCAACAGTCCCTCCCTCTTCAGTACCCAGAACCCTACCAGCCAAAGTTCTACTGTAGGAAGTAGAAAGATTGAAGGAAACACTCTGGAGGACACTGAATAGTCAAAAGAAAGACTTGCAGATACTGACATCTGGGATCTCTTCAATGGAAAATCTGACCTGTCACACCATCTCCCACCCTCCAGTGAAGCCTACCCATCAGCAAAACCCTATCCATGCACATGGAACTTCTAAACAGCTTTTTAATGCTTCAATCTTGTGAATGGACAACCAAATGTTTCTAGGAATTTAAGGAAAGCCCGTAAGATATAAAATAAGGATGAAAGGAGATAGAAAAAGAGGATCTTGGAGGAAACAAGGACAAATACACTCTAATACACCTAAAGAGAAGAAGATATTACGTGCATAAACAAAGAAGGATGTGATAAACTAAAAGAACAACTAGTACGTAAGAGAGAGCTCTAAATATGACTGTTAAATAAATTCAGGAAAAGAATTAGAAGAAGAAGTTGAGGTAATCTTTCAGAAAATAGAACACAAAGAACAAAAACTAGAAAACAGAAGGGAAAATAGAAGAATGAGAAAATACATCCAGAAGGTCCAATATCTAACCAGGAGAAGCTCCAAATACTATTGAGGAAAAAAAAAAAAGGAGCAGCAATGAAAAAATTAAATTCTAAGATTAAGTAATTAAATTAATTAATTACATTCTAAAATTAATTTTTCTAAGTTTCCTAGAACTGAAGAGCATGAATGTCTACAGTGAAGGAGTCCAGTGGACACCCACAACAAAGAATGGGTGAAAAGGTTCCATTCCAAGGCATATTAGCAGGAAACTTAAGAAACCAGGAATAAAGAAAGAATATCCTAAAACCTGCAAGAGGAATAACAGGTAAAATATAAAAAGGTCAAGAAACTGATTTGTATCCATACTCATAGAACTTTGCAGCTGTAATAATGGAAGCACAAAGAGAACAATAAGTGTCTAAATTTTCTAAAGGGAAGTTATTGTCAAACTAACCATGCCAGGTCAAACTATCAAACAAGCAAAATAAAGACATTTTTAGGCAGGTGAATTCTCAGAAAAAGCTACTTCCCATCCAGCCTTCTTCATAAGATACTAGGTAGGCTGGGCTCTCTCAGAACAGGAAGAAGTGTTCTCGGTCTAGTAGGACCTAATAAGCTCTACCCCCCACAATGGTCCTCCTGCCTATGGCAGCTATTACGTCCAGACAAAATACAAAAACAGGTGACCTGAAGGCACTGGGCAATGAACAGAACTGAAGAGAGTGGACACTTGAGAGAAGGAAAAAACATGGGGTGAATTACCCATTTTACAGCTTTCAGACGGAAGACAATCAAGTCAGGACTGCTCAGGGCAACTCCAACTCCAACAGAAAACCTGCAGTCCTGGCTTGAAGAACCAGAGGCCAGATGGGGGTAACCACACAGGTGGGAAATCCAGAAGAATCCCCACAATTGTTTCCAAAGTCCTGGAAGATACTAATCTTGAAAATTCATGAAATCATAAGTTATTCTGTATATCACAATACTAATAAACAGTGAATCACTTTTCCGTTACAGGGTTATACTAAAAGCTTCAGCAGTTTTTTATGAAAACAAAAAGGCATAAAAATAAATTCATGGTTTATCACTATTACAAATCAATATACTATGACATATATTTCTATATTATGTATATTGTGATCTATTTCAATAACATAAAAATAATCTCTACAAGATACAGACTTTTGATAGTACTAAATATTTAAAGGAAACGTTAACACAAGATAAATGCAAGATAAGATTATTTTAAAATTTAAGTACCTCCAATATTTAATATAGAAAATTTATTTTTCAAATGAAAGGTTTTTAAAACACACAGCGTAAATATCATATCTGATAGTCCTGATCTCTGCTGGTTGACAACTATTCCATATACAGGAAAATGTCATTTGGCACTGACATTGATCAAATCATTAAGAGTGTATCCTAAATCATTTTCAAGTTGGGCATTACGGTACATACTGCTTAATATAAACTCATTTCCCTTATTAACATGTGTCTGGCTTTGTTTACTCACTATTATCTACCCAAAGGCTCTATCCTCAAATACAGTCTCACTGGGGATTTGGACTTCACCTATGAATTTTGGGGGAATATAATTCAGTCCTTAACAATGAGCCTTGGGGCGCCTGGGTGGCTCAGTGGTTTAAGGCCTCTGCCTTCGACTCAGGTCATGATCCCAGGGTCCTGGGATCGAGCTCCGCATCGGGCTCTCTGCTCAGCGGGGAGTCTGCTCCCCCCCCAACCTCTCTGCCTGCCTCTCTGCCTACTTGTGATCTCTGTCAAATAAATAAATAAAATTTAAAAAAAAATAATGAGCCTTTGCATAGTTTACAATTCAGGGTTACTATGCATAGGGCTATGTGAACATCCTAGCACATGCCTTTTAGTAAACTTTTGTATACATGTCTGTTGGGTGTATAACTAGGAGCCGAATTACTGCTCATAGGGTATACCAATGTTCAGCTTAGTAAATACTGCCAAACAATTTTCCAAAGTGGTGGTAGCAGTTTACTTTCTTACCGGCATGTTCAAAAAGTTCTATTTGTTCCACATCCTTGCCTACACTTCCTTTTTCCATTTCTTCCATTTTAGTAATTTTAGTGGACATATTATGAATGATTTTAAGGTTAGTTGCCTCAAATTATTTTTAGAAATGCATGGGGCACAAAAATACAAATATAATTAACACAACAGTTAATCCAAAAGCATTTTCTTAGTAAGATGTCATTATGATATACATAAATTAAAAAAAAAACTCTTAAAAAACACTAAGATCTCTGGACTTTTTTAAGTAGGAAATTTCAAGAACATAACATTATTGCAAAATTTTCAGCTGGAGAGAATGACTTTAACCTCAAAATAGGAAAAGAACTTAAAAATGGAGGAAAAATGGAGTAATGGGAATGAGTCTACGACTCTAGGGCCCTACTAGTCAGTTTTCCAGGGAAACAATCTAAAAAGGCAGCAACATTACCTTATACTAAAAATCTACACTCAAAAATACAACCACGCCTGTGAAGCTCCAAAGGAGGACCAGGGTCAGATTTTTAAAGAAAATCAGATTTTTAAAGAAAAATCAAGTGTTTGGGACACAAGACCCACAGTTGGCAACAGGCATATTCAGAAAAGAAAGGTACAGAAAACACTCAAGGATATCAATCACACAAAATACAAACAGCGATTAAAATTAGACCCAAGTTATAAACATAATTTAAAATTATTCCAGCCTAACTAGAAGTCAAGAGCAGTTGCAGGGGAAAGCTGCAGCCTAAAGACGGCGCTAAATTAAATGGTTTCTTTTTGTTTTTTTGTTTTTTTTTTTTTCAGTGTAGAAGGGAAGCTAAATTCAGGGCTTTCTTTCAGGGCTACAAGAATATCACATCACAAAGCGAGGAAAAAAATATTCTGTTCAGCGTTGTGTAGTTCAATGTTAACCACAGCGTGGTGTATCTTAAGAAAGAGTGCCTTGGGGAGCATCAGTATGATCAGGAGAAAATATAGGAATTAAGCTCAGAGGCTATGAACTGTAGCCCCTTGCCTCTAGGAGAACAGAAACATAAGCTCCTACAACGGAGTAGGGATAAAGAATTTAAGTGACTTCCTTCAATTCTGGGTCATTACCCCACCAGTGCGATGCTACTGTGTGGCAGTGTTTGGGGCGGATAAAATGTGAAACAGAAAATCTGCCCACCGATAATCAAAAGTAAGAGAATTAAAGTCATTTCTGAAGAAAAAGCGAAGTCGCTCTTTCCAAATGGTTTTTGTTCGGGGGGTGGAGGGGATGGAGTCCAAGTGGAGTGCACACTATTTTTCTTTGTTCTGTAATGCCCTGGTAAAATACACCCATTTCACTGCTTCTGTCTCTTTTTGCTAAGCTCAGAAACTGCAGTGGACAGGCAGGTTTCTATTTTCTGTTAAGTAGTACCACTGTGTCTTTAAGTCAGAAAAGCCCTGGAATCAACCACCGTTTCGTTGCCAGGAAATTTGGCATCAACTCCTACAGGAAACCTGTGAGTACAGTACACTGGATTAAAAGCCTGATTGCTTTTGGAAGTATGAGAATCATGCTTTATTTCTCCATATTAAATTAGTAAACAGAGAGGAAAGTAATCAGTCATTCCAATTTTAAGAAAATTTCTATAGCTGAAATCAGGCACTCAACCCAAAACTTAGACAGAGAAATAGAACATGTCAAAAAAAGACCTTATTATTGTTGGATCATTTGAAATTCTCAACAAAAATCCCAAAAGAAGTGGAGGTTTCTAGAAGAGGGTCACACATGAATTTAAATGGAAATTAATTTCTTCAAGAACCTCCCACTTCATTAGGATTGACTCAGAGGAACAGAATGCTACCCACACTTTGCCCCTTTATCCCCTTTTTAAAATCAACAGCTTGTTAGGGTATCAACAAGTAGAATAGGGTTGGCTTTCCTTGGTCCCTCTCTCTCCATGTTCTCTATTCCAGAGAGCCAAAGTTGATTCAACGAGGGAGAAATTTCCCCTTCCTCTTAGAGTTCTTGTGCCAAACTGCCCTGGCAGGGAGCCTTCTCACTCTACTGATTCCTTGTGCATTCATGCTGTACAGCTCTTTGTGCTCTTACCAAACATAATCTGGGGCTGGAGGCAGGTCTAAGATTAAGTTGGTTTATATTTGCCTTAATATAAAACAGACTTGGTTGCATTTCAAATCCTGTAGGTTTGTTTTACATAACGGAATCAGTTGTTAGAATGGATTTGGTCCTACTATTTATCTTCTCAATCATTCAAAGGCTTAATTGACTGCTCAGAGATCTATTTCAATCTCTAAATTTCCCACCGTTCTCAGTCACCTGGAGAGTAACTTACCTGGTTCCATTAATCTTGACCCGTGTATAATGCAGAAAGTGGGACCTAGCACCTTTTGCTCTCAAATTCCAGACCTTCACTCCCTCTTTTCAGCCCCAAACTCCATATAAAATTTCTACCGAATCTAAATATAGCATTTCCACCCCCCACCTAATAAGTCAGTGGTGGAACACGCAGAATTACAACTTGGTAGATACAATAATATTTCCTTTTCATAAACTTTAAGAAAAGCTAGAATGGACTGAAAATTATGAAAATAAATAAATAAAAATGAGAAGGAGGCTAGAGAGTAAGAAGCTCGGACCCCTTTTCAGAAGAAGAGAATCGTCCCATCCACCTTGGAAAGAGAGGCCAACGGAGTTCTAATGGTTAAAAAAGTACACAGCACTTGCCAGATCCGCTTTTATAATGTTGAAGATTGACCTTTATTTATACATTTATAAATGACCTTTATTTCAAATGTGATCTATTTGAAGATGAAATAAAAGATAAGAAGAATTCTAAGGAAATCTAAAAACTTTATTTTGTACTTTTATATGTATAAGCACACATATCATTTACTCACATACATATTGGGTATTAGCTTATTTACACCCTATTAGATGATTAGAGCCGTGCTGCTGAATACTTTGTCAGTGTGTTCAGCGGGAAATGGTGGGCCAGCTCTATTCTGGTCCTTGTCTGGCCTGCTGGAAATAAACACTGTGATATGCTATTGTCAAATGACTGTTCGATAAAGGAATGGAAGATAAAAGGTCTGCTGAGCTGACTGATGGAGTCTGCGAGTAAAGTCCAAACAAGATGAACTTCTTCGGCTGCTCTTATGAATTCTTAGGCAGTATTTCAAACAGCTTCAAACTCTTGAAGTTATTAATTCAGTACTCCCTAAGTTAATACAGGATTAATAAAGTTTTTAATGTGCACCTGAATTAGGTCGAATATACAATTTTGTGATTTTTAACAGACATGATAAACAGTCTACCCGACTCTGCCCTACAAGATATAAAGAGAAAGTTGTTGTTTATTAATGTAAAATTGTAAGTTTGTAATGTCGCAGTGCCTTACTCATTCATAAACTATCAATAGGCATTCTTATAAGAAAGATACTGTGCATCTGCTTTTGAGAACCAACTATACTTTTCCACCATAGAGCCCAGGGTGCTTGTGGCTCAGTCAACGGTTAAGCATCTGCCTTTGGCTCAGGTCAGGACCCCAGGGTCCTGGGATTGAGCTCTGCATCAGGCTCCCTGCTCAGGGGGAAGTCTGTGTCTTCCTCTGCCTCTCACCCTGCTATCTTATGCTCTCTCTTATTCTCTCTCGGTCTCAAAGAAATAACTAAAATCTTAAAAAAAAAAAAAAAAAAAAAAAGCAGAGGTTGTTTGACTGAATAAAAAAGGAAGCTCCAACAATACATTGTTCATAGGAGATATCCTTCAGGTTCCAAGATACAACTAGGTTGAAAGTAAAGGACAAGAAGAAAGACATATTAATGCAAATAGCAACCACTACTAACATCAGACAATACAGACTTTAATATAAAAAATGTGATTAGAGATTAAAAGGGACATTTCATAATGATAAAGTTTCAATCCATCAGGATAATACAGCAATTACAAACATAGGCCCCTAACAACAGAGTCCCAAAATACATGAGGCAAAAACTGACATAAATGAAGACAGAAACAATAACAGTTGGAGACTTCGATATCCAACTCTTTCTTATGATTTTATTTTTAAGTAATCTCTATACCCAAAGTGGGGTTTGAATTTATACCCCAAAGATCAAGAGTCACATGGTCTGCCAACTGAGGCAGCCTGGTACCCCCCAGCTCTCAGTAAGGCTAAACAACTAGGTCAAAAGACCAAAAGGCCATATAAAACTTGGACTATACACTAACTAGACCTAACAAACATCTATATAAATACTCCACCCAATAATAGCAGAATACACATTATTCTCAAGTATACATGGAACATTCTCTTTTCTTTTTTCTCTTTTTTAAAAAGATTTTATTTTTATTTATTTATTTGACAGACAGAGATCACAAGTAGGCAGAGAGACAGGCAGAGAGAGAGGAGGAGGAAGCAGGCTCCCCTGCTGAGCAGAGAGCCTGATGCAGGACTAGATCCCAGGACCCTGAGATCATGACCTGAGCCGAAGGCAGAGGCTTAAGCCACTGAGCCACCCAGGTGCTCATGGAACATTCCCAAGGAAAGATCATATCTTGGGGGTCATAAAGCAAGCCTTAATAATTAAAAAGGATTAAATTATATGAAGTCTGTTCTTAATCACAATGGAGTGAAATTAGAAATTAATACCAGAAAGAAAAAAGAAACATAAAAAAAAAGAAAGAAATTAATACCAGAAAGGTATTTTGGAAATTCACAAACGTGAAAATTAAACATACTCCTAAATGACCAATAGGTAAAAGAAAGAAAACAAAAGAAAATTAGAAAATATTTTCAGGTAACAAAAATGAAGACACAACAAACCAAAACTTTTGGGACACAGTTAAAGTACTGCTTAGAAGAATCGCTAAGGAAATGTTGAAAAACAAAAATAAAGCTGGCGGCATCACGTTACCTGATTTCAAGCTTTATTACAAAGCTGTGATCACCAAGACAGTATGGTACTGGCATAAATACAGACACATAGACCAGTGGAACAGAATAGAGAGCCCAGATATGGACCCTCAACTCTATGGTCAATTAATCTTCGACAAAACAGGAAAAAATATACAGTGGAAAAAAGACAGTCTCTTCAATAAATGGTGCTGGGAAAACTGGACAGCTATATGTAGAAGAATGAAACTCGACCATTCTCTTACACCGTGCACAAAGATAAACTCAAAATGGATAAAAGACCTCAACGTGAGACAGGAATCCATCAGAATCCTACAGGAGAACATAGGCAGTAATCTCTTTGATATCAGCCACAGCAACTTCTTTCAAGATATGTCTCCAAAGGCAAAGGAAACAAGAGCAAAAATAAACTTTTGGGAATTCATCAAAATCAAAAGCTTCTGCACAGCAAAGGAAACAGTCAACAAAACAAAGAGGCAACCCACGGAATGGGAGAAGATATTTGCAAATGACAGTACAGACAAAAGGTTGATATCCAGGATCTATAATGAACTCCTCAAACTCAACACACACGAAACAGGCAAACATATCAAAAAATGGGCAGAAGATATGAACAGACACTTCTCCAATCAAGACATACAAATGGCTATCAGACACATGAAAAAATGTTCATCATCATTAGCCCTCAGGGAGATTCAAATTAAAACCACATTGAGATACCACCTTACACCAGTTAGAATGGCCAAAATTAACAGAACAGGAAACAACATGTGTTGGAGAGGATGTGGAGAAAGGGGAACCCTCTTACACTGTTGGTGGGAATGCAAGTTGATGCAGCCTCTTTGGAGAACAGTGTGGAGATTCCTCAAGAAATTAAAAATAGAGCTCCCCTATGACCCTGCAATTGCATTCCTGGGTATTTACCCCAAAGACACAGATGTCGTGAAAAGAAGGGCCATCTCTACCCCCAATGTTTATAGCAGCAATGGCCCACGGTCACCAAACTATGGAAAGAACCAAGATGCCCTTCAACGGATGAATGGATAAGGAAGATGTGGTCCATATACACTATGGAGTATTATGCCTCCATCAGAAAGGATGAATACCCAACTTTTGTAGCAACATGGACGGAACTGGAAGAGATTATGCTGAGTGAAATAAGTCAAGCAGAGAGAGTCAATTATCATATGGTTTCACTTATTTGTGGAGCATAACAAATAGCATGGAGGACAAGGGGCATTAGAGAGGAGAAGGGAATTTGGGTAAACTGGAAGGGGAGGTGAACCATGAGAGACTATGGACTCTGAAAAACAGTCTGAGGGGTTTGAAGTGGCGGGGGGGTGGGAGGTTGGGGTACCAGGTGGTGGGTATTATAGAGGGCACAGCTTGCATGGAGCACTGGGTGTGGTGAAAAAATAATGAATAATGTTTTTCTGAAAATAAATAAATTGGAAAAAAAAAAGAAGAAAACATATAACTTTGAATACCTACATTTAAAAAAAAAAAAAAGAAGAAAGGGAGTCTGAGTGGCTCAGTTGGTTAAGCAACTGCCTTTGGCTCAGGTTATGATCCTGGAGTCCTAGGATCAAGTCCCGCATCGGGCTCCCAGCTCTGTGGGGAGTCTGTTTCTCCCTCTGACCTCTCCCTTTCATGTTCTCTCTCACTCTCTTTCTCTCGCTCTCAAATAAATTAATTGATTGATTAAATTTAAAAGGAAGAAAAATCTCAAACCAATAACCTAGCCTTCCACCATCAGATCCTGTACAAAGAAGAAAAACTAAACCTAAAAGAAGTGAAAGGAGGGAAATAATAAAGATTGAAGTGGAAAACAATGAAATAGGGAATAGAAAAATAAAACAGCAAATTTTTTTTTAGAAGTTGGTTCTTTGAAAAAGTGAACAAAATTGACAAATCTTTACCTAGACAGACGAAGAAAGAGTGAAGACAAAAATTATCAAAATCAGGAATGGCAGTGAGAATATTATAAATATAAAAGATTATAAGGGAAAACAATTAACAATTATATACCAGCAAATTAGATCACCTAAATGAAATGGACAAGCTCCTAGAAAGATACAAACTACCAAGAAAATCTAAATAGAAGAGGGAACACTCTCCATTTCATTCTATTAAGCAAGTATTACCTTGATAGCAAAACCTGACAATGACATGAAATCTCTCATGACTATAAACACAAAAACCCTTAACAAAAAAATAGCAAATGAAATCAAGCAACATATTAAAAGGATTATATACCATGATCAAATGGGATTTATCCCAGAAATAACTTAAAATCCAAAAATTAATTAATGAAATATACCTTATCAATAGAATGGACAAGAAAAACATGATCATCTCAATAGACACAGAAAATGCACTTGTCCAAATCCATCACCCTTTCATGATAAAAATACTCAGTAACTAACAATAGAAGGGAAAGTCGAATATAATAAAGGGCATCTGTGAAAAACCCAGAGATTATATCATAATTGATGGTTAAAGAATAAAGTCTCCCCTACTTAAGGTCAGAAACAAGACAAGGGTGTCCATTCTATAATGGAATATACCACTTCTTTTTAGCATTGTACCAGATGTTCTATGCAAGGAAATCAGGCAAGGAAAGTATAAAAAGCACCCAGATTGGGGGCGGGGGAAGCATAAGCATCCAGGCTGGAAAGGAAAGACTAAACTATCTCTATTTGCAGAAGAAATGATCTTTCTTATATTTAGAAAGACCTAGGAATTAGAAACTATCAGGAACTATAAGAAACTATTAGAACAAATAAACAATGTCAGCAAGGTTGCAGGCTACAAGATCAATATACAAAAATCAGTTGCATTTCTACATAGTAGCAATAAAGAAACCACAAGTGAAATCAGAAAAACAATTCCACTTAACACCAGCTTTAAAAAGAATAAAATTTTTATGAATAAAATAAACAAAAAGAATTATAAAACTTTATACACTGAAGACTATAAAACACTGCTGAAAGGAATTACAAAAGACCAAAATAAATGAAAAGATAGCTGTTAAGGGTTGAACTGTGTCCTCAAAAATGTTAAACACCTAACCTCCAATATTTGTGAATGTGACCTTATTTTGAAATAGGATCTTTGCAGATATAATCAAGATGAGGTCATACTAGTTTAGGATAGTCTCTAATGCAATGACTGGTATCCTTATATGAAGAAGAAATGTAGAAACAAAGACACGTAGGGAGAATGGCATATGAAGATAGAGGCAGAGATTGGAGTGATGCACCTACAAGCCGAGGAATCACCAGAAGCTACAGGAGAAGCATGGAACAGATTCTCTTTCAGAGGACCCAGTGGGGACCAACCTGCTAACATCCTGATTTTGGACTGCTAGCCTCAAGAACAATGATAGAACAAGTTTCTGCTATTCCAAGACACTCAGTTTGTGGTACTTTGTATGGTAGCCCTAAGAAACTAGTAAAATACTTCACCTGGATGAATCAGAATGTTTGATACTGTATTTCCCAATGTGATTTACAGACTTGATACAATCCTTATAAAAATTCTAGCTGGCTTTGTGTTGTAGAAATTGACAAGAGGATTGTAATATTCTTATGGAAATTCAAAGGACACAGAATAAGTCAAATAATCTTGGGAAGAAAAAAAAAAGAAGACTTCTTGATTTCAAAACTTACTACAAAACTATAGCAATCAAGACAGGATGACACTGACATAAAGATAGACAAACAGATTGATGGGATATAATTGAGACCAGAAATAAATCCTTATATTTACAGTCAATTAATTTTCAACAATGGTATTGCTATATTTCAATACAGAAAGAATAATCTTTTGAACAAATGATGCTGGGACTACTAGATAACCACATGCAAAAGAATGAAGATAGACCACTATATCACATCACATAGAAAAATTAACTCAAAATTAATCAAATACCTAAATATAAGAACTAAAACTGTAAAACTCATAGAGGAAAACATAGGTATACATATTCACAAGCTTGGATTAGACAATGGTTTCTTACATAGGACACCAAAAGTATAAATAATGAAAGAAAAAAATAAATTGGACAACATCAAAATTAAAGCTTGGGTGCTTCAAAGGACATCATCAACAAAAATAAAAAGATAAACCACAGAATATGGAAAATATATGACAGGGGATCTATATCTAGAATGCTTAAGATCCAATAATGACACAATTTTAAAATGGGCGAAGTATCTGAATAGACTTTTCTCCTGAGAAGATACACAATGGTCAACAAGCAAATGAAACAATGCTCAATGTCATTACCCATTAGAGAAATGCAAATGGAAGCCATAATGAGATACCATTTACACTCGCTAGGATTGTATTTGGGTTGGATTGTTACCCCAAAAAGATATGAATGAAGTCCTAAGTCCCAGCACCTCAACATGTGCCCTTATTTGTAAATAGGGTCTTTATAGATGTAACTGGTAAAGTGGGAGAGTGCTTAATCACATATGATCAATACCCTTATGAGGAGACATAGAGCAGGACCATGCGACAATAAAGGCCGGGACTGGATCGACCCATTTGCAAGTCGAGGAACACCACGTACTGATGACAAACAACAGAAACGAGAAGAAGTAAGGGCAAGATTCTCTCTAGAGGTTTCAGAGGAGGCAAGGCCCTGCTGAAAACTTGATTTTGGATTTTTTGCCTCCAGAACTGCAAGTCAATAAATTTCTGATGTTTTAAGCCACCCAGATCATGGTACCTTGTAACAATATCTCTAGGAAACTAAGGCTAATAACAGAGGTAAGGACAAGCAATGTCAAAGGTGTGAAAAAACTGGAACCATCATACACTACTAATGGAGATATAAAATGGTACAGCTGCTTTGGAAAACAATCTGGAAGTTCTTCAAAAGACTAAATGTAGAACTAACCACACCCAGAAATTCCACTCCCAGGTCTACACAAAAGAAATAAAAATGTAAGTCCACACAAAAAAAACCCTTGTATACGAATGTTCACAGCAGCATTATTTACAATAGCCAAAAAGCAGAAACAACGCAAATGTCCATCAGCTAATGAGTGGACAAACAGAAGTTCTATATTTAATGGGATATTGTTTGACAAAAATAATATGAATCCTAAAAAAATTATGCTAAGTGAAGGAAGGCAATCACAAAGGAACACATCTTACATGATTCCATTGAAATGAAATATTCAGAATGGGTAAATACAGAGAGGAAGAAAGTAGATTAGTGGTTGCCTGGGCTGGTCAGTGGTTGGTTGAGTGATAAAAACATTCCACAGTAGACTCGTTCTGGTTGCATAATTCCGTGAATATACTAAAAGTCATTAACTATACACTTTAAATGGGTGAACTATATGGCATGTGAATTCTATTTCAATAAAGCTATTAAAATGTAAGTATAATATCCTTATCACACCTAACAAAGCTACCACTAATTCTTCAATGTCAAGACATACGCAGTTAGTGTGTGAATGTCTCTGATTGTCGTTTCATACTGTTTTTATTTTTGTTTTTGTCCTTACAGTTTGTTTGATTCAGGATCTAAGTAAGGTCCACACATAGAAATTGGTTGCTAAGTTCCTTAAGTCTCTTTTAATCTATAGGTTCTCTCTCTTCTTTTATTTGTTCAAGAAGCAAGTTATTTATGTCATTAAAAAAAAATATGCAGTCTACCATAAGTGACTCTTAATCTCACGAAACAAACTGTGGGTTGCTGGGGGGAGGGGGGTTGGGAGAAGGGGGGTAGGGTTACGGACATTGGGGAGGGTATGTGCTTTTGGGTAAATTGGAAGGGGAGATGAACCATGAGAGACTATGGACTCTGAAAAACCATCTGAGGGGTTTGAAGTGGCAGGTGGGTGGGAGGTTGGGGTACCAGGTGGTGGGTATTATAGAGGGCACAGCTTGCATGGAGCACTGGGTGTGGTGAAAAAATAATGAATACTGTTTTTCTGAAAATAAATAAATTGGAAAAAAAAATATGCAGTCTACATTTTGAAGAATATATTCCCGTGATGTTATTTAACATATTCCATTGCTCCTTAATATTTCCTGTAAATGGATCAAATTCAGGTTCCATTTCTACTGCAATTATTATAGAACTTAAGATCATTAACTAGTTCCATTAAACTGTGATGATTTTACAAAATGGTGATATTCTAATTCTTTCATTCTTTTCATCTGTTATCTAGAAAACATCTATAAAGATAACCATCCCTCATCAACTATTTTGTTATACTAAAAATCAGTTCTTTTTAAAACAGGCAGAAAAGATACTTGATTCTTTTATTTACCTGTTTTCACGATAATGGACTGGAAACTTACACTTCAGATGTGACCATAATGAAGTAACAGGGCCCAGATTTGCCCTCCAACCTTAAATAACTACAAATTGTCTAAACTACATGAAACATTGTTTTTTCAGACACTAGATCACAGAAAGCACGGGACAGTGATCCCTGAGGGAAAGAAAACAAATGAGATGAGCTTCCAGGCTTCAGAAGAGGAAACCTAATCAGATCCCAGTGGTCTCTGCATTGAGAAAACAGATTCAGAATTTGGGGAGGCCATGGCAGCTAGTATTTGCAAGGCAGAATACTGAAGAGAGAGCTACACACCCAAAGACAAAGGTTCCATGATCTGCAAAGGGTCCCTCACAGGTCTTTGAACTGAATACTGATCTGTCCATGCATGAGAAGAAATGACTCAAGGCTGGAGGCGGGCTATGCCACTGGTGAAGTGGAGCAAAGAACAGGAAAATGGATGACTGTAGTTGTCACCAGGAGGCCTGCCATTTGAGTGTCTGAGTGCTCAAAAGTACCCAATGAGAGGGCTCTTGGCTTCACTGTCTCCTGTATCCGCAGGCCTCTGGAGTGGGGTGGCAGTAAGAGGGTGGGGAGAGAAGTTGGGCCAAACAAACAAACAACAACAAAACAGCACTGGAATCACATAGCATTACTCTTCGAGCTCCTAATGGCCAGAAATAGTTCATATTTCCTCCAGTCATAGTAGATAGCCCTACTAACACATGGAGCATTGAGCAGAGCCCTCAGAAGAGTATTACTTCACTAGTAGGAGTAATTAACCATAGAATAAAGATTACTCTGGTCCCACTTTACAAAGCTTAGCTTTGAAAGGATACAATTATTTCCAAGTGACTTAACTATGTCCTAGAACAAAGCCCAAATTCACAACATTTGGCCTTCAACAAAATTAACAGGCATTCAAAGAAGCAGGAGAATATAACTTCTAAAAAGAATAAAAACCCGGGCACCTATGTGGCTCAGTTGGTTAGACATTTGACTCTTGATTTCTGTTCAGGTGGTCATCTCAGGGGCCTGGGATCAAGTCCCATGCTGAGTCTGCACTCAGTGAGGAGTCTGCTTGAGGATATTTTTCTCTCTCCTCTGCCCCTCCTCCCACTTGCATACACTCTCCAAAATAAAATAAATAATCTTTAAAAATAGAAAGGATAAAAATCAATCAGTAGGAATAGACCCCAAAATGACATATATGGTAGAATTAGGGGACAAAGACATTGAAACGGTGATTATAAATATTCTCTGTATGTTCACTAAGTTAGAGGAAGGTATGAGGATTTTTTTTCCTTAAGATTTTATTTATTGGGGCGCCTGGGTGGCTCAGTGGGTTAAAGCCTCTGCCTTCGGCTCAGGTTGTGATCTCAGGGTCCTGGGATCGAGCCCCGCATGGGGCTCTCTGCTCAGCGGGGAGCCTGCTTCCTCCTCCCTCTCTTTGCCTCCCTCTCTCTGCCTGCCTCTCTGCCTACTTGTGATCTTTGTCTTTCAAATAAATTTAAAAAAAAAAAAGAAAAAAAAAAGATTTTATTTATTTATTTGAGAGAGCAGAGGGAGAAGGACAAGCAGACTCTGGGCTTGATACCAGGATCCCATTAGACCTGAGCCTAAGACAAACGCTTAACCAACTGAGTCACCCAGGCACCCTAGAAGGTATAAGGACATTAAGAACAGAGAAAGAAGATATAAAGTCTTCTAGAAGTTGAACTAGAAACAAAAACATACCATGTCTGAGATGAACAGTATGTGCGATAGGATTAATAGCAGATTACACACTGCCAAAGAAACTACCCAAAATGAAATAAGACTGAAAAAAAGATTGGGGGAAAAAATGAGCAGAGAATCAGGAAACTGTGAGACAACATACAGAGGTCTCATATAGGTATAACTGGAGTCCCAGAAATTGGAGAGGGGAAGGAGGGACAAAGTATGTTAAGAAATAAGGAATAAAAATAAATAAATTGGAAAAAAAAATAAAAAAAAGAAATAAGGAATAAAAACTCTTCAAATTCAATTAAAACTATAAATTCATGGATCCAAGAAGTACAACAAACCTTGAAAAAAAGAAACAAACAAAATCACACCAAGGCACATCATAAACAGACAACTTAAAACCAATAACGAAAAGAAAACTGTAGAAGCAGCTAGTGAAAAGACATCTTATGTAAAGAAGGACAAAGAATGATAGATTTCTCATTAGAAACAATACAAGTCAGAAGATAATCAAGCAACAATATTTAAAGTAATGAAAGGGGGAAAAAAATCTGTCAACCACAAATTTTCTAGCCAGCAAAAATGTCTTTCAGAAATAACAAAGACTTTAGAGACACATGAGACATATAAACGATGAGAATATTCATCACTAGCAGAATACCACTACAAGAAATGTTAAAGACTTTCAAACGGAAGGAAAATGAAACCAAATGGAAATTTCAAACTATACAACAGAATGAACAGCATAAGAAATGGTTTTCATCTAATGGTATACATATAAATGTAAAAAAATTTTTTTATTTAAAAAAATCTCTAAAAGATTATTGGCCATTCAAGTAAAAATAGTAACACCATATTGTGTAGTATCTAACATAAAATACATATAATATTACATAATAAAATACATAATTACATAATAAAATGTAGGACTATAACAGCACAAAGGCCAGGATAGTGAAAAATGGAAGTACACTGTTGTAGGGTTTTTATATTGTACATCAAGAGGTATAATGTTACTTGAAAGCAGACTATTATAAGTTAAAGATGCTTACTCTAAACTCTGTAGCAATCACAAAAACAAAAACAAGAAGGTATAGTAAATAAACTAATGTGAGAGAAAACGGAATCTTAAAAATGAAATAAGCCAGAAAAAGAGGTAAATGGGAAGAACAGGAAAAAAAATGATATCGCCAAATCCAACCATATCATTAAACACATTATAATTTAAATGGTTTGAACACCCCCCCCTTAAAGAAAGAGTATGTCAGATTGCATAAAAATAAATTCCCGACTATGTCTTGCTCACAAGAAACCATTTTAAGTAGGGCACAGATAAGTTAAAAGCAAAAAGATGGGAAAAGATAAATTACGGAAATGCGAATTTTTAAAAAGCTGATGTAGCTACATTAATACTAAGCATAGCTTTCAGAGCCAGATGTACAGAAAAAGCGATCAAAATATGTATAGTGGGAGGGTGTAAGCCTACCAACCAAAGAATGACAAAGGTGACCTGATGGGCTCCTTATCCTGATCAGGTGCTACTTTTGTCAGCTAATGGGCCCTCAAAAAACCTTACAACTTCAAATGAAAATATGCTATGTCATCCTCTGTTTTTATATGGTGCCACTATCACCATATAGATATATTTCTATATCCTTTGCTGCTAAACACATTTTACATTCTTTATCTTATGTGCTATTTTCCCTTCAATACTATCATTACTCCATTGTGACACCATGAAAACTAGTGTCAGGGTAGGAATAATATGTAGAAGACTCTAAAAGATGCATGAGGGAATTCAGGGAATTAAAGGGAAAAGAATATAGGGGACCCATATTTGGCTTTCTACCATAGAATCTTTGTTATATATGGTGAGAAAAAAATTGTTTCAATGGGGTATGCATACAGCTTGCTACAGGACTCTGGGCAGTCAGGAAGATGGAACTGAAACAGTCTAAAAGGAAAGGAACTAGGGCGCCTGGGTGGCTCAGTGGGTTACGCCGCTGCCTTCGGCTCGGGGCATGATCTCAGGGTCCTGGGATCGAGTCCCGCATCTGGCTCTCTGCTCAGCAGGGAGCCTGCTTCCCTCTCTCTCTGCCTGCCTCTCCATCTACTTGTGATTTCTCTCTGTTAAATAAATAAATAAAATCTTTAAAAAAAAAAAAAAGGAAAGGAACTAGACTTGACAATTTCCATTGACTTGACAAATTTCATTGGCAGATGCTTCAGAGGTTCTCCAGTGGGAACTGGAACAGGAAATGACCGACCGGGTAGGTACTCTAACTGGTAAGAAAAACTAAGACAGACACTGTAAAGTTCAATGTCTAAGACATAAACACCTGGAATGGTAATGATGGGGTTGGTGTTGGGGAGAAGGTCCTGAGATGTCCTAGAGACTCTGGTAAACTAGAAATGGGGAACTTCCAGGCAGAAGACAGATGTCTGCCAATGTTTTAGGTATGAAAAAAATGTGACAATTGAGTTAAGAAATATTTTAAATTTTCATTGATCTGGTTCTCTCAGTTGAGGAAGGGGGAGTGTGTGTAGGGACTATCATAGGGTAGAAACATGAAGTTTTTAATTGTGGCGATGTTTTAACATGTATGAGCTCCAGTCTTTGTTTTCACAGACCTTTCTTCTAAAACAGAGCTGTGTGGTGTTGGCCAGCAAACTTTTTTTTTTTTAAATATTCAAAGATATATTCTCAAAAATTATTTTCTGTTTGGAATAGATATTTCCCAAGTGGAGATTAAGAGTACTTCAGACATGAAACTTCAATAGGTAAAAGAAAAAAGAAACTTCTTTTGAGATCAGCTCAAAAGACAGGTACTGTATGTACTGTAAAAAGCCAGGCAAAATATGTGAGTATTTGGGCTTTATCTAAAAGTCGTAACAAATTTTTAATCTTTTCAGTATGACCCATAGTTCCCACATACATGAAAGTGAAATGGTCTTGAGATAATTTAACTGAAATATTCCATAACTGAATAACAGGTTCAGATATAATTTTGCAGAAGCAGTGGATGACTTGATAGATAAGAGCCAAAAGAAATAAAAGGAGAAAGCCAGGCTTCTTTAAGGTTAAAAGTCTGGTCAGTGTCCCCTATTGGGATAAACAGTCCAAAATGGGTCTCTCGCTCATCTGCGCATCTTGCCAAGCGTGCCAAGAATGCATGGACCCAGCCATTTCTCAAGGTTGTGTTTGGCACAAGAAACCTTGAGGGACAAGGCAATGTCTCCCTTGAGACAAAAAACAGGATTGCTTACTTCTGGCTATAAAATGGTAGATTCCCCAAGCTCAGAGTTCCTGTCCTATAATACAATTCATTGTCTATGAAGGTATTCATCTGGGCCCTTGCCAAAACTCCCCATGCCTCCGACAATGAAACCACAGGGCAAGGAGGGCACGGACACATGTTCTCCACACCAAGGGTCATAAAATCCTTTGTCTCTGACCCAGGTCTCTCTTGCTTCTGCCAGCATCCATGAAACAGTAACAGGCAAACCTATTAGCTGGTAAGTTGGGTAAAATCAAATCCCAGGCCCATTACCTTCCCCCCATCCCTTCTGATTCAGTTTAAAGTCTTCCACTGAGGCCATGGCCTTTGTGCTAGGGGTGGGGTACATGACAAAGATATGGTATTAGAATAAGAACCCTCTCCCCACCCCCAAGCCCTACTTCCTTCAACAGACTTAGAAAAAGACCCTGTACTACTCGTTCCTGAATGAAAAAGAGAAAAGAACAAGGGAGCACCCAACATGGTCTGATCTCCTCTCGCCATGAAAAACCAGAACTCTTCACAAAAGTGACAGCAAAATAGCCTGGGGCAACATCCCACGGACCCCTCAGCAGTGGTGTTTCCTGTCTGAAAAGAGAGGCTCATTGCATATAGAAAATGAAAACCTCCACTGTCATCAGCCCCCAGTTAGAGAACTAATTTGAAGCAGTGAAATTCTCTGGAGGGCATGGGATACGGCCACCACTAGCGAACACCAGGCAATTAAAAAAAAATTACTCTCCCAAGCCCCAACCCAAATGCAAACAGGAAGCCCAATACTTAGTTGACCTGCTTGGATCTTATTCCCCACATGGGATGCCTACTGATCCCAATCTACCAAGCAACAAGGAAGAGAATGACATCGTGCAGATGTCTGGGGTGATCATGCAGTTACCACAGAATAAAAAATTGGACAATCATGGGGTATTTTAATTTCTGCAAAGTTCAGATATCTGGGCTCAAGCTTTCTGTCATTTGTAACCTGCTAAATTTCAAGTTTCTGAGTTTGTTTTGTATGAGATTAAGAACTTGTTCGGATGAGCCACAAACATCTGGAACTTATTTATAAAGATACTGTAAGATTTCTACATCTAATGTGATATAAAACTATGACTAAAATAGATTACATACAAACATATAATGTCACATATGAATTAGTTCTTTTGCAACCCAGACAATCTTATGAACCATAGAAAGTGTTCCCATGTGAACTTTTTGGGTACTTTGAAAGATCTCTGATAATTCTTGATATTATTTGGATTGTGTTTGGTGACGTTCTGAATTAGCTTTTGGAAAGTTCGACTAATAAAATACTGAGTTAATGAATACTTCTATTTCATTAAAGATCATATGTAGGATTCTGCTTGTATGAAATCCTGAGATAATGCTTCATGTTCCCCCGGAGGAAAGCTAGAATTTTGTTTTTCTTTCAGACAGCTGGGCGGTGGGCAATGAGATGGACAAAGGGGGAATCTGCACTTGTATGTTCAGGTACGAATGCCAGTTGTTTAGGCAGATCTTTAGTAAAGAGAAACACATGTTGTAATAGGACATTATATAGTATGGAACATTAAAATCTGTTATGGGGGAAATTAATTCAGTTTCCCTAAAAGAACAAGAGCAAAAGAAATCTAATTAAATCAGAAATATTAACATGACCCTAGGAAATTTTTTTTGTCATGAAAGAAGTTCTTCCTATGGGTTCCTGTGAAACAGGAAAGAGATAAGAACATATATTATATTATATTATAAGAATTATAAATTATAGCCTTAGCAAATAGTATTCTCCCACTCCCGAGGGGATTTTAACTCTGATTCTCCTCAGGAACACGCATCTGCCTTACCCGCTAAGTGAGCTGTGCCTTTAGGTTCTCTAGTTTTGGTTATCCGATTATAGTAAAGCTCTCTTTGCTGTTAAATACACAAACAAAATCTACCTTCCTTGAGGATTAAATGAATACATATATTTTTAAGAAAGTTGATCCAGAGTGCCATTCCTGGACTCTGGGTTGCTGTTAGCTGTTGTTTTCCTCCAGTGAGTATTTTAAATACCAACCTGAATTTCATTGTGTTAAAACTGCACTTTAGCAGGAAAAGGAAGAAGCAGCCTCAGGGAGAAGGTCAGAGAGAAAATGGCTATCCTCCCAACAAAAGCAGCTTTCCACATCCTGTAAATTCCACTGAGACCTCTCCAGCAATAGGAAACAAATCTCATGATGTAGACCCAGCCTACCATCCCAACTGAAGGAACTTCCCATTAGGAAAATGTTTTAATTCCTCCACATAAGGATACATTTTGTGGGAAAACAGGGGACAAAGACTGCCCCCTTTGAAAAAGAATGCAGAGAATAGTAAGAAGCTAATTTCTAGGTATCACACGTCGGGAATATCACAAAATTGGTAGCAAAGAATCAGGAAAGATTGCAAATATCAGAAAAATTTTAAAAACCTGCAAATATAAACATAAAAGGAACAGAGGGGGGAAAGTCCAAGCTAAAGCAGAAAGAAGTGTTATAAGAATTTTTTAAAATTATAAAGTACTTTAAAGACAAAGTACTTAAGGGCACATGAAGAACCTTCTATAATAATCATCAGAATCTGAATAATAAACCGAAATTGTCCCCCTTGGTACACTGTAAAGCATGCAATTTTAATTATGTGATTTTTCTAGCTAATTTCTGCTTCAAAAACAGTAAAGTACTTCTGCTTACAAGGTGGCAGAGACAAGAACTTTGCTGAACCTCTTTTGTCATCAAAATTTAAATTAGCAGAAACATGCCTTTGAGTTAAATCACAATTAGCACTTAGACCTATTTATTGAGAACCCACTATGTGCCCAACGCTGGCGGGATACGCTAAACAGATTACATTTGTAAAGCACTTGTCCCTTCTCAGGTTCTCACAAATGACATTTTAAAACCAACTATTTGTTTGTCAGCATTAACTGCATGTGCTGAATACATCTATTATTATAAATAGCTCCTACTCAGGAGAGCCTTTGTTTTTAAAGGATAAAATATATCCAGCTGTACTTGTGTATATATATTTTACATAGTTATGTACGGAAGTCAGTCAACAATAATAAATACAACAGACTGTCGAACAAAATAAAACAACAATTTTGGAGGAAGCGAAATGGCATATTTGTCAGGAGATGTCCACAAATAATTAATTACTTTCTCACAATAAAGATATTCTCTTAATCCTAGAGTCTCATAAGAGGATCTCATTACTTTCTAACCATCTGTCATCACTCCTCCCCAAAAAACTAATTAGGGTTTCATCCAATCACACATTATAAAACATGCAAATGTGGATGGCAAAAAACACAGTTTAGAGAAGTTAACATTATAACATTCTGTATTCTAAGAATCACAGGCTTCAGAACTAGCCTTTCCTGCTCTAATAATGACCCTACTTATTTTTCTCATCATTTCCTGATTAATTATTCGGTATTAACCTTAGAAAATTAAATTTAAGCAAAGAAAAACTTACAGATAGTAGAGTTTTCCTGCAGCAGGAAGTTCCCTTTTCCGGTAGTCGATCCCAGAATCGAGCTGGACCGTATTACAGTATTTCTGCAACCCAGAAACACAAACAAGTCGTGGCTCAGAATTATGATCTCTTGGCTATCCTTTTTCTTTTTTTAATCTTTGAACTTTTTCCTCAGGAAAACAACGCGTTTAGGACAAAACAAGAGACGTCAAGTAAGAATCATAAAAGTTGACCATTAAATATATATCAAACCCAAAGAAATCAGTTCAAAAAAGTGAAGATTGGCAGCATGCCCTTCTGCAACTTTGCTATAACAATGCTAACTGGCAAATTCCCCACCTGATGGCACTACATTAAAAAAATTTTTAACCCCAATTTCTGTTACCGTTAAGTAAGAAGCTATAAGAAAAAAAATAACTCGTGTGTCTTCAGCATCACAATGGGAGAGAGCTGGGCCTGAACATAGTAGCCATATTTTAAACCAAATGCTCTTACTGAAGAGATGCTTTCTGTATACCTGCACTTCACTCGAAAATGACCACCACTGCCCTTATCCCATCTCATAAATGACCACCACTGGCCCTACCCTGTGGAGTCCCCCTCTCTAGCCATCAATGTCTTTAGAGCTCTTTCCTGCTGCAGACCCTCCCTTCAGCCGGAGTCCTGTGCCACCCTTGTCCTTCCACTCTCCCAATCACTCGTTCCTTTCCCTCTCCCCCCACCCCGCCCCGCCCAGGCTGCACATGTGCATGGAAACTCACACACACCACACACACACACATACGCACGCACGCACACACATACACACGCACATGCTGAAACTCCTCCTGTAGAAGTTTATGAACTTTTGCTATACCTATCTCGGTCAGTCGGCTTTCTTTTTAGGGGGAAGGGGGGGCATATATATTATATATTATAGACACATATTCATTCCAGTAGAACAATGGTGAGCAAGGGTTTTCAGAACAATTCAAGAAAACATTTACAGGCTGATCTTTTTGTTTTCATCCTAAATGAAAATTGCTTTATGAAAATTCATGAGAAAAAATTGTATTTTAACAACTTCATTACCTTTATTAGTGAAAAACTGCTTTTTTGGGCCAAGGTAATTGTGGCAAACAGTGTTTTCCAAAGATGGCTCCAGTAATCTCCCCATGCCAACATGCTGTGATGTTGCTACCCCAACCATCAGGGAGTGGGGTCTGTGCTCCCCCTCCCCCGAATTTTGTGACTAGGCAAGAGGATGCTCTGTGATAGTACCCTATGTGATCATCGCGGCAGCTTCTTACTCGCCAGCTGGAACACTTGCTCTGAACCCAGAACTATAAGGTAATCATCAAACTTACTGGAGAGAGCTCAAAGCAGCCCATACAGAGACATGACCTGGAGGGGCCCCGAGATGACATGAAACAGAGGTGTCGTCTGATCAGTCCCCAGCTGCTCCAGGTGTTGCCATTAGGGTCCTAAGGGAGCCGGAATTGCCAGCTGAGGCTTTCTCAAATCCCTAACCCAGGGAAACCAGGAGAAATAATGAGGCAATGTTGTTGTTGTTTTTTGTTTTTTAAAGATTTTATTTATTTATTTGACAGAGAGATCACAAGGAGGGAGGAAGCAGGCTCCCTGCTGAGCAGAGAGCCCGAAGTGCGGCTGGATCCCAGGACCCTGAGACCATGACCTGAGCTGAAGGCAGAGGCTTTAACCCACTGAACCACCCAGGCACCCTGAGGCAATGTTGTTTTAAGCCTCTAATGTCTTCAGTCATTTGTTACACAGCAATACATAATCTGGGCACACTGGAAATGTGGCAACCTTCTTCCTTTCTGAAAGTGCATCCTGGGCTGAACTGCAACCCAAGAGCCGAGGGCTGTTTATCCGCTGCACTGCAGGGAAGAGACTGTGCCCAGGGGCAGGGAGAATACATTACCCCCTTTCTGTGCTGCAGCTGCTAAGCGGCTCAAGAAGGGAAAATAGGGCGATCAACCATCCCCCTGGGACTGAGGGGTTTCCCCGGATGCAGGACTTTTGGGGCTTACGTCAGGACAGTCCTGGGCAAACTGGGACAGATGATCACCTTAGGAATAACCCAGAAATCTAGACTGGAACGCTGGAGTATTCTGATCCCAGGGTCCTGGGAATGAGCCTCGCGTTGGGCTCCCCGCTCAGCGGGGAGTTGGCTTCTCCACCCTCCCACAACTTGTGCCCAAGCGAGCATGCGCAAGCCCTCTCAAATAAATAAGTAAAATCTTTTAAAAAATGAAATAAAATAATCCCTGATGGTCCTCTAGGGAAGTCTGCAAAACAGAGCTTTTGAATCATACCTGTGACAAACAACCCTTGGACCTAACAAAGTCATGTCACCCTACAATGCTAGACCCCAGCAGCCGGTGGGCCTCACTATACAGACCCCCCCACCCCCGCCCAGCTCACCATTCCAAGCGGCTCAAACCCACTCCCCAGGCCTCATTCAGGGGCCTGTAACCCATCTCACCAGAAAGGAATACGGTATCGCTCAAATACATGCACACGCATTCTACTCTCCTCTTGCCTCAGATGATCTGTTTTCTTTTGTTGTTGTTGCTGTTGTTCTTTTTGTTTGTTTGTTTTTATGCTATAGCCGTATACCTCTCTTCTCAACTTCGAGTAATGTACCAAAATTGGGAAAAGAGAGACCTCCTCCCCTTTGCCCAGACTGTCATTTTGGGGGCCCAGCCACCCAGGACAGGGAGGAGATACTCTTGTTTTAGCTAGCAGCTCAAACTCCCTTCTCCGAGAGAAACCTGTCCGGCAGCCATAAGGGCCCGTGTTTCATAAGCTAGTCGTACCACAGACAATACAATAAATAGCATGGCAATATATTCATGTAAGCATATTCACCCAGGCTCTCCATTTCTTTTAAACCACAGTTTATCTTACATGACCCAATATTCCTAATTTAGCCAAAATTTTTTCTTCTTTATTTTTTTGCTATTAAAAAAACAAGACTAATGGAAGTTACACAAGCTTCAATTTCTCTTTCTGGGTAACTAACTTCTCTCTCATAGGAGTGAGTGATTAAGCCCTACTGAATGATTGCATTTGTACATTCACTAATCACCACCAAGGAATACCTAATCAGCAGCAAAAAGAACTACAACCAAAGCCCTCAGATTTTAGCTCTTAATTGTCTGAAAAATACTAACACTCCGTTTATACTTTTAAAGAAAAATAAACCTCAAATTTTCAGATTTTATTCACGGAAGCTAAGTTCTTCAGAACACTTTGCAGAAGGATGGAGGAGGGTGAAAGCTAAGCTATTTCCAAGTTGATGAATCTAGTCACAAGGGCATGATTTAATTTCCTAATTTCCAGGGATAGTTGTGAGACCTGTGACCTCTTATCACCGTCCAATTGCAATGAATAAAACTAATCAGCTACCAAAAGAAATTTATTTTAAAAATAGTTTGTATATTTACATCTATAAAGGACAAACACAATTACACAATCTAAAAATGCAATTAGGAAATTTGGGGAGGAAACAGAGGGAGGTGAACACACCCATGGGAGCATTTGCATGAGTGAAAGGCCTTGACTTTGCAAAGAAAAATGTGCTACTAAAAGAACCATTTTCTAGCAGTTTGCATTTTCCTCAAGATCTATTGTGTGTATTTTTAGCAACTATGAATAGTATCATCAGAAAAATAGCCATCTCACAAAATAACTTTATATAGCTTCTAGTCTGGCTTTTCCCTTCCAAGTTGGAACAAAAGAACAATAAATATTGGGGAGAAAATCCTGTAAAACCACAACATATTAACCTCATAAGCAAAGACTGAAATAATGAAGTCTTGCCTACCTTAAATACTCTTTATTAAAAAGTATATTGCTTACAATGGAAAATTTGGAAAAAGAAAAAAACACATAACTCAAAGTTTTATGTCTTATCTAAATGATTATATTGAATAGGAACTTAAAAGATATACACTATTGAAGTTTTTTTGACAATACTAAACTGATCAGTTTTATACATTTTTAATAAGTAAGCGTTAAAGGAAAATATGGTGGAGGCCTTTCTAGTTGCAGGAAATAAAATATTTAAATAACTAAAATCTGTCCTTTAACTTAGTACTTTCAAACCATATCTTTTTAAGCTAAAAAAGTGACCCACTCTCACTATAAAAAATTCCAATACTAAAGATGTAAAAGTAGAAATGAAAGTCTATCCCCTTCTCAGAAAAAAGTTTGCTTATAGCTAATATCCTTCAAGTTTTTTCTACATGTTCAGAGATGATGATAGAGAAGCTGGGATCTTATTTATACATACAGTTCTAGGCTTAATTCTTTCTAATTTTTTTATGTTTTTTAAAATTTATTTGACAGAGGGAGAGAAATCACAAGTAGGCAGAGTAGCAGGCAGAGAGAGAGGAGGAAGCAGGCTCCCTGCTGAGCAGAGAGCCCGATGATGGATGATGTAGGGCTCGATCCCAGGACCCTGAGATCATGACCTGAGCCGAAGGCAGAGGCTTAACCCATTGAGCCACCCAGGAGCCCCTCTTTCCAATATCTTAAACGTTCTATGAGAGAAATAACTAGATTTAAATACAGGAAAGCTACACTGGCACTGCACTGGTTTGTTTGCTAAGAATGTAATTCTATAAGTAAATGACAAGTAAGAGTACAAGAAAGATATTGAGCCAAAAAAGAAAAAAGGAGACTTGGAGGGGAGGGTCTCTTTTTGAGGCAGGATATACATTCAGACATACATGCTGAAGCACGTATTAATCACATTCAAAACAATAATGTGTTACCACTTTTAAGCGAAAGCAATGATACATAAAAATTCAACACATGTTACATTTGGACATATTTTTAAGCTTTGTGCAATATAAATATAACATAAATGCAGAAAAGCACACAAGTCATAAATGTCCAGCTCAGTCAAGAAACAGAACATTACTAGCACCGGTGAAGTCCCCTCTACTAGCCTCTTCTACCTCTGCAAAAGTAACCAGTACTCTGATTCAAGCAATGCAGGATTTTGCCTCTTTGGGGAGTTTTACTTGAGTAGATCCATCCAGTATGTATTCTTTTACGACTGGGCTCCGTTATGTTTGTGAGATTCACCCATCCCCATGTTGTCTATAGTTACAGTTTGGTGTGTCATATACACTACATGAATAAGCCACAATCTATCAACTCATTCTACTGTTGGTGGACATTTGGGTTGTTTCTAGTTACTTGTTCTTTCCAATAATGCAGTCACGAACACTTCTGCACGTGAGTCTTGGCACACACATGCACATGCTCTTGTTGGATACACACCTAGAAGAGTAACAGCTTGGCCATTCGGTAAGCATCCACATTGATTTTTGAATACTCAGCTTATATCCACCAGTCTTAGAAATTCAATTATTAACGTAATATTTTTTGTATGTTAATTTTTCAGGATGATACTAGAGATGTCCCCTATTTTTTGAAAATATGCTACATTGTTTTATATCACAAAAAAATACACACTTACGGTTTAACAAGTTCTCTGTAAATTCAATATCTACTTTGGATTAACTTAACAAACACCGAACACTATATACGGGGTACTTCCCTGGTTCCTAGAAATATTATAAATAAGCTTTTGCTCTGACAGCCAGGTAGAACTCAGATATTTGCCTCAAAGTTACTATTTTCTTCTTTTCCCACTCATGGATCTCATTCTTCAAAGTTGATTAAGTTCTTTGTCAATTTCCCAGAAGTGCGATTTTAGCCCATTACGTAATTTCCCCCTCAGTTTTCTCCTCTATAAAATAAAGGAATTGAATTATGATCACTTTCAGTCTCAAATTCTTTTTTCTTTTTTTGAGATTTTATTTATTGGGATCAGTTGGTCAAGTGGCCTACTCGTGATTTGTACTCAAGTCATGACCTCAGGTTTGTGAAATCGAGCCCCCAGTGGGGCTCCATGCTCAGTGGGGAGTCTGCTTGAGATTATGGCTCTCGCTCTGCTCCTCCCCTCACTCGTGCACACGCTCACTTGCAAATAAATAAAATCTTTTAAAAAAGATTTCATTTATTATTTGAGAGCGAATGTGCAGGCATGTGCACAAGCAGGGAGCAGAGGGGAAGGGAAAGAGAATCCAAGCCGACTCTGCACCAAGTGTGGAGCCCGATGATGGGCTTGATCTCACACCCCTGAGATTACGACCTGAGCTGAAACTGAGAGTCCAACATTGAACCAACTGAGCCACCCACAGCAACCCTCAGTCTAAAACTCTTAATACAATCCTAAAATTCTCACACTTATTACAGCTAAGTTCTTGTTCAGGCTTTTTTAGTTCTGAAGTAGACCCAAGCCTCAGAGTCTACCACAAACCATTCTGCCTCCTTTGCTTTCTTGCTCATCTATTCCAAAATACATTTAAAAAAATTTTTTTCCCATTGCCCCCCTCCTACTTCCCTGGATACCCTACTTGTTTCTCATTTAAAATACCCACACCCTACCACCTTAGCAGGTAAGGTTTGTATCCCTTCTTTTTATCAAGCAATTTCAGAATTTCTTTTCCCTTCCAAAAAGCAGGAAAGTAAGATACTTTAACCATTGCCAAGTGCTATTATGTTTCACTTGTGTTAATGCATAATAACTTGAACTTACCTCACATAATCCTCAACTAATCATACACAAAGTAATTTTTTATCCCCATTTTACAGTTGAGGAAATTTATGGAGGAGATTACTTTTTTTAAATCACTGCAAAGGCCGAAACTGTGTTCCCAGTAAATTCGTATGTTAAAGTCCTAACCCCTAGTACTGAAGAGTGTGGCTGTACTTGGAGACAACCTTTAAAGAGGTGATTACATTAAAATGAGGTCTTTAGGGCAGGCCCAATCCAGTATGATTCCAATGGAGGAAATTGGAACACAGACATGCAAAAGAGGAAGGACCAAGTGAAGGCAGAGGGAAAAGCCAGCCATCTGCAAGTCAAGGAGAGAGGCCTCAGGAGAAAACAACCCTGCCAACACCTTGATCTTGGACTTCTAGCCTCCAGAACTGTGAGAAAATACGTTTCTGTTGTTTAAGCCAACCAGTCTGTAGTATTTTGTCATGAGAGCCCAAGCATACTAATACAATACTAACACTCTTGTAATAAGCATACAGAAAGACATTTTTTAAAAACAGTAAAAAAGGAAAGAACAGTTGAGACCAAAAAAAAAAAAAAAAAGGCCAGGACCGAAGCTAAAAAGCACCACTGTATACACCTGCTTATAATGTGAGCCACACACTGCCTCTTTCTGCGCTCACAGCTGGAGGGGAAAACACAGTAATTTCACAATTCAGAGAGCTCTAGATAGACCACATAGTTTGTAGGTGACTGAGTCATGATTTGCCCAGGTCACTCCTGACCCCAAATCTGTGACCTTCTCACCATGCCACACTGAGTTATTACACAGTAGCTACAGGATCATTTGTCCTTAGCCTCAAACAATTTACATGATTATTTCTTGCTCCCCGATTCCTCCTTCCATATGCCAAGTCAATTACCTCCACACAGCATACATATGCTACTTGCTCTTCCAGAGGCCCATACTGTATGATTTCGTTACAGTTTAAGTATTTAGTGCAACACTGTGTACGAGGTATGTTCAACCTATACTAAATTCTACATCCAACTGGATGGTAGTATAGTAGTCTTCCCTTATATAGGATGTTTTCTATGTTTAAAGTGTCTGCTTAACTCACAGGCCACTATTTTTGTGACCTGTACCTGATCATCTAAACTGATGTTGTCAGTCCTGGAAGGTAAACTCCAAGAGAGCAAGAACTGCCTGCTCAATTAGTCTTTATCAGAACTCAGAGACAGAAAATTCAGCCAAAGAGTTGTATCTTCCTCTAAAGTAAGAGCTTCATCCCATGGCAGGATTTCTTCAATGACAAAGAGATGAAACCAAGAACACAGCCACATTCATAAAACAGAAGTCCTGAGCTATGCTGATTAGCCTCCTTATGCCCACTACAATCACTCATGTAGCTTGGAAAAGACACAAGTTAACTTTGAGTCTCCTAAACCAAGGCAAATGACTGGGAAGTTGGAAATATCCTGTTTGGTAGACCAGTGGTTTTCAACTCTGGATGCATGTTAGCATTAGCTGGCAATTATTTAAAAAGTACTGATGCCCGGGTCATACTCCCAGACATTTTTGCGGAGGAGGGCTTACATTGGCTGATTCTGTCTGTTTTATTTTAAGCTCCTTAGGTCATTCTAATGAGCTATCAGCATTGAGAACCACTGGCTTAGCCTAATCTGGTCCCATCTGCAGTTGGTCCCATTCAAATCACATGGCTATTACATAGTAGAAGAAAGGTGGAATGAATTTTCGAGAAAACCACCACATTATCCACCATAGGTGATAACTAAAGTCACAGAACCACCCAGGGTTGGTGTTTATGGCCCTAGAATCAAAGAGTCGGAGACTGGTAACATTGATTCTTCTCTTGTTTATGTTGGATAAAATGAGATGAAAAGAAATCACCATTACTTTACAATGAGGGTAAAGACATAAAAGCATATGACTTGTCAAAAATAAAGGAAATAGAATACTAAGTAAACAAAAGATTGATAAAACTTAATGTGGATTGAAGAAATATTCTATAACTGAAGTCGTATGATTAGATGAAGAGGACTTGAAATAAATTTCCTTAGGGAAAATAAATATTTGAGAACATACAGAAAGGACAAGAGACTTGAGTGACTTGTCCAGCAGAGGATTCCAACATCTCAAACTAGATGACCCTAAGTTTATAGAGTTGGGTTTTCAACTCACATCTCATATTATTAATGAAGCTACATTCTTTTTTTTTTTTTTTAAGATTTTTATTTATTTATTTATTTGACAGGTAGAGATCACAAGTAGGCAGGGAAGCCGGCACAGAGAGAGAGGAGGAAGCAGGCTCCCTGCTGAGCAGAGAGCCTGATGCAGGGCTTGATCCCAGGACTCTGGGATCACGACCTGAGCCTAAGGCAGAGGCTTTAACCCACTGAGACACCCAGGTGCTCCTGAAGCTACATTCTTATCTTTTTGAGCACCACTATGATTTGGATCATTCCAATAGTTCTCTGAAATAATGAGTTCCTGGATATTTCACTAAAAATATTTTCCAAAAAAAAAGAGGCAAAGCACCAGCATCTGGAGTCATACCTGATCAAACTTAGCAGGTATAGACCTGAAGCCCAGCACAACAGTTGTAGGGTTTTCCTGTCAGTATTTGGAACTCTGAGATGAAACCGTGGCCCTTCAAAAACAAACCTCTACTCTCATCATCTATAGTAGGAAAGGTGAAACATCTGACTGTGGCAACAGCTACTATGTAACCAGAGACCTTGTTCAAAAGGCCAATGACTTACTTCCCCTTCTATATTCTTTCCCTGAGACATATTGATTCTTAGAAAATATTTGGACTCTAGTATACTAAAGTATGGTAACTATCAACTTTAGATTATCAAGAAGTAGGAAATTGTAAAGAACAAGAACGCCTCTGTCAACTTGGTCAAGACCTTAGGTACTGTTAGTAGACTGGTTTCCTGATAAGACTTAATTTGGATGATCTAAGCTACCAATTTGTAACTTAAATAGTTATGTGCCAGGGTGGGGAGCACATCAGAATTGATGAAGTCGCATCCTTACGCTATCAAATGGAAACTTTTGAGACATAGGATGCTACATAGAGTTTATGTGTTTTCTGCTTGTTGTAATAGAAGATGCCTCACTGCCCTTTATATATGTTTAACCATATAAATATTATATATAAATGTTTAATCATGGTTATCTTTATATTTTATAAAACTGTCACAAAAGAATAAAAATAACTATAGCCACCATTTATTGAGCACATAATTTTACAACCTTTAAAGATAGGATTATTGGCCTTGATTTACCAATGAAGTACTTAAAATTCAGAAAGAGCAAATATTTTGCTCTACTTGTCTAGAGTTATTTGGCTCTTAGGGGGCAGAGACTAAACTCAGGTCTGCAGACCATGCACTGCATGTATCTTCTATATTCAGAAAAAGACACAGAACAAAATTCACACAGTTCAATAATTCAACCACCCTTAAATATTCTGGCCATTATGATTTTTGAAATAACATGATACTAACTCAATATGTCCAAACAACATCCAGTAAAATTCCCAGAGTACCCCACATTAACGCCACATGATTTGTTGTCACTTATTTATTTACAACCTACTGTGCTCTGGAGGGTACATGTGGCTTCTTTTAAAAAATCACCTTACTCTTTGTATATTTAATTTCACCATTTAATTTTCAATGTTATCTAATACACAAGTGTAAATTGACAAAACCTAATGAGCTTTAATTACACAGAACTGTTGACCCAGAAATCCCAATTCTAGGATCCTATCCTTCAAAAACGTTAACTCCTTTGACTAAAAATGCATTTGTAAACAGGTTTTTTAAAGCATTATTTGAAAAGAAATATAGTAAACCTAAGTATCCAAAAATAACAGATTAGTTTAAAAATACTAATGACAAAAGGTATAAAAGCTATTAAAAAAAAAAAACGGTATAAAAAAGCACAAGGTTTCTGCCTGGCCCAGAGATTTTTAAAGGGGTTTGATCAGGTAAGGGAGTACAGTGGTCTGCAGCCATTAGTAGAAATACAAAGCAGCCATTAAAAAAAAAAAAAAAAAAAAAAGAGCTGGAGTTATATCTGTTATAAAAAGCTCTCCGGGATATCTTGAAGGTATAAAAAAGCACAAGTCAGATTAAGGCATAACTATTACTCCATTAATTTACAACAAAACTATATGCATAGGTATATACAGAGATCTGTATACATATAAATGTACAGAAAAATGCTTGAAAGATACAGATTTTCTTTCAGCTTTATTGGGATATAAATGACATAACATTTGTAAGGTTAAGGTGTACAACTGATAAACTTAACATACTGCAAAATGATTATCTATCATTTTGCAATATGTACCCTATCACCTCACACAATTACCATATCTTTTTTTATGACCTAACTTAGCAATTTTCAAGCATATAACACAGTATTGTTAACTGTATTCACCATGCTGTGCATTAGATCCCAAAAACTTAATCATTTACAACCAAAAGCTTGTACCCATCTCTCCATTTCCTTCACTCCCCAGCTCCCAGCAACAACCAATCTACTCTCTCTGTCTCTATTAGTTCAGCTTTTTTATATTCCACATATAAGTGATATCAAATGGTATCTGTTTTTCTCTGACTTATTTCACTTAGAGTAATGCCCTCAAGGCCCATCTATTTTGTCACAAATGGCAGTGTTTCCTTCTCATGGCTGTAGAATATTCCATTGTATGTGTGTGTGTGTATATAGACACACCACATCTTTATCCATTCTTCCATTGATGGACACTTAGTTTGTTTCTACACCTTGGCTATTGTGAATAATGCTGCAAAGAACACAGAAGTGCAGATGTCTGTTCAAGATAATGATTACATTTCCTTTGCATATATACTCAGAAGTGGAATTGTTGAATCATAGGCTAGCTCTACTTTTAATGTTTTTGAGGAACTTCAGTACTGTTTTCCCTAGGGGCAGCATCAATTTATAGTCTCACAAATAGAGCACAAGGGTTTCTTTTTCTCTATATCCTTCCCAACACTTATCTCTTGTGATTTTGAGGGTAGCCATTCTAACAGACTGAGGTGACATCTCTTTGTGGTTTTGATTTACATTTTCCTGATGATTAGTTATGCTGAACATCTTTTCATGCACATATGACCATTTGTAGGTCTTCTTTTGAAAAATGTCTATATGGTTCCTCTGCCCATTTGTTGGAGCCCCCTACTATTATTGTGCTGTTTGTGTATTTCTCTCTTTAGACCTGTTAGTATTTTCTTAATAAACTTAGGTCCTCTGATACTGGGTGCACCTATGATTGTTATGCCTTCTTAATAAATTGATCCCTTTATTATTATACAGTAGTGCTCTTTGATTCATTGCAGTTTTTAACTTAAAGTCTATCTTCTCTCTTTTCTGATTTAAGTATAGCTATCCCTGCACACTTTTGGTCTCTACTTCCATGGAATATCTTTTTTTCATTCCTTAACTTTGAGCCCACATATCCTTAAAGCTATGTGTCCTTATAGGCAGTACAGAGTTAGGAATTCCTTTTTTGTTTTTAATCTATCCAGACAATCCATGCCTTTTGATTAGAGAATTTAACCCACTTATATTTAGAGTAATTATCAATAGGTAAGGACTTACAAAGGCCATCTTACGTTTTACTCTGGTTGTTTCCTTGTTCCTTTCTTTCTCTCTTGCTGCCTTCCTCTGTGAACAGCTAATTTTCCATAGTGGTAGGCTTTGATTCCCTTCTCTTTATTTTTAGTGTATCTACTGCAGCCTTTTTTTTGTGGTTACCACATAAACTACCTTATGAATATAACAGTATATTTTACACTTACAACAACCTCAATCTCATACAAAAACTCTACCCTTCTACTACCCTTTTTTGTTTTTGATGTCACAATTTAGCCATTTTCATATTGTGTATTCATCAATAAATTATTATAGCTATAGTTATTTTTAATACTCTTGTTCTTTAACCTTTATACTTGATTTAAGTAGCTAACGCACCACCAAGTTACAAAATTAGACTATTCTGAATTTGACTATACTTTACTAGTGTATTGTATATTTTCATATTTTCATGTTACTAATTACTGTTCTTTCATTTCAGTTTGATGAACTTCTTATAAAGTAGGTCTAGTGATGATGAACTCGTTTGACTTTTGTTTGTCTGAATAAGTCTTTGCTATCCTTTATTTCTGAAGAATAACTTTACTGAATAGAGTAGTCTTGATTGGCAGGGTTTTTGTGGTTTTTTTTTTTTTTATTTTAAGTTATATTTGAATATATCATCCTAACCTCTTCTGGCCTGTAAGGTTTCTTCTGAAAAATCTGATAGTCTTATAGTGTGCTAGTAACAAGTTTCTTTTCTCCTGTTGCTTTTAAGATTCACTGTCTCTGACTTTTGAGTTTTATTATAATGTACCTTGGAAAAAAATTCTTTGAGGTTTTTGGATGACCTATAAGTTTTATGAACTTGGATATCCAAATCTCTCCCCAGATTTGGGAAGTTCTCTGCCATTATTTTTTTAAATACACTTTCTCCCCCCTTTCCCGCTCTTCTCTTTCTGGAACCCCAATAATTTAGATTGTTTCTTCCGAAGGTATCTCGTAGTTTATGTAAATTTTCTTCATTCTTTTTGAACCTTTTTTCTTTGTTCTTCTCTGACTGGATAATTTTAAAGTTCCTGTCTTTAATCTCACTGATTCTTTCTTCCACTTGATCAAGTCTAATGTTGATTGCCTTCTATTGCTTTTATTTTTTTTTTTATTTCATTAATTGTATTCCTCAGTTTCAGAATTTCCATTTGGTTCTTTTTAAGATTTCTCTTTGTTAAATTTATCATGGTGTTCATATATGGTTTTCCTGATTTTTTGGCACTATTTTTGTGTGTTTTCCTATAGACATTAAGTTTCTTTAAAACAGCTATTTTGAATTCTTTATGGGGTAAATCCCAAAAGCCCATGTCTTTGGGATCAGTTATTGGGAAAAAACTGTGATTCCACGATTTTTCATATTCTTTGAACTTTTGTACTATTGTCTTCACATCTGAAGTAGCAGCCCTCCTCCTGTTTTTACTAATAACTTTCAGGAAAGAAATACCTTCCATCAGCCAGCTAGGGATTTGGGGACTTTCTCAGACCTTCTATGAATATATGTGCTCCACAATTATTGCTCTTTCTTGAATTCTTATGCTTAAATGCTTTCTCTCAATCCTGCAATATCCTGAGTCTAATAACCTTCCTTTTATTTTCCAAAAGGGAGCACTTAAGCTCAAGTTTGTAATCTCTCCCTTGTGTGCAGATTCTGGCTGGCTTTCTGAACATGCTCACTAGCCATCTGCCAAAGCTCATTCTTATCACAGCCACTGGGAGCATATACAGGGCATCAGCCATGAAGTGAGGGTGTGTGTGGGTGTGTGGGTGTCCGCACACGCACATATGTGTGATAATGCAGAGCACGGGAGATGCCCTTGAGCCAACAGAGGATCTGGGCAAGGTTCCCCAGCAGCTTGTGAGCAGGCTTCTTGATATGTGTGAAGCAATCCATAGGATCCACCTCTCTTTAATGCCTTCCAAGAGAGTGCTCCTCTCCTAGCCTCTTCCTGCCCTCCAGCCATGCAGCTCACGATTTATTACTCTGGATGGGGCAAAAGAGAAATGAGCCTCAGGCAGCATCCCACATAGCTGGGGAAGCAGGGTGATCACTCACTTCCTCTTACGATCCCCTATAGGAGAAATCACAGGCCAAGAAGTTCTCTCTTGGCCCTAACCTGTGCTGCCTTGGGGGAAGGGTGATGCAGGTAAAATCAAACTGTTCCTCTTACCTTCTCCAATGTGTCCAAACCCAGGTTTTGTTTGTTTTTTGCTCCAACAGTATGTTGGAACTCTTCTACTAGAAACCTGGATATCTACAAAGGCTCTCTCATCCTTGGGTGACTGTTTTAAGATCCGGTTTCCAGGGACTCCCAGACCACAACTGAGAGAAGCTAGTGCTGCTTCACAGACCACTGCAAGGTCACACCCAGGACGAGGTCTATATTCCTATTACCTGACACATGGGTAGGCAAGCCTCCTCCCAGGTGCCCTGTCATATGATGGTAAATCCAACACCACCTATAAAGTCATTTTTGTCTGTGAATAGATGCCAAATTATTGTTGGTTGGTGGGGGGGAGGTGGTGGGACCATGAATAAGAGATGTCTTATTCGAAGTGCCTGGGTGGATCAGTGGGTTAAAGCCTCTGCCTTCGGCTCAGGTCGTGGTCCCAGGGTCCTGAGATCTAGCCCTGCATGGGGCTCTCTGCTCAGCAGGGAGCCTGCTTCCCCCCGCCCCTGCCTGCCTCTCTGCCTACTTGTGATCTCTCTCTGTCAAATAAATAAATAAAAATCTTTAAAAAAAAAAAAAGATGTCTTATTCAATCCTGATACTGATGTCACTCCGCTACATTAAATTTTTAACAGCAGCTACTCCTGAGGAGGGAAGCAAGAATGAAATAGGAGTGGAGGAGGGGAGGAAATGGGGAGAGGGGAGAGTAGTGAAGGCGGGGGCATTTGATATTTAGTAAATAGACACTTATGTGGCATTCAGATTTTTAAATATAGCATGTATTCATTTCTCTCTCATGAAATCTTATAAAAGGAAAGATCCTAGAGAACTCCATGGATCGTCCCAGAATAGTGGTATATGGAAAAATCTGATAGCTGTGTTATTGAAATTATAGCCATTATACATTTCCAGCTCTGTCATGACCAACAGAACTTTAATTAATATTCCATTTCTTCTCCCACTGTTTACTTTATCCAAGAAAACCAGAGTCCTCATTCCTGAGGTTAAAAAAAAAAAAAAAAGAAAAAGAAAAAAGAAAAATACAAAAATGACATCACAGACTGGAAAGAAGTTGATGTATATGCCTTTTGAAAATCTTTTTTATAACCATACTACCAACCCATACTGTGGCACCTGTAAGCTTTCTTTTCCTCCCACAAAAAGGAACTGTGCAATCTACCCTCAGGCCAAAGGGAACTTCCCACTACATCTGCAGCTCTGCAAAATGTATTTTTTGAAAATCCAGTAAATTTTACTTGCAAGTTTTTTCCTTCTTTCATACAAATAATCAGGGCTAAGCAATAACTTCTCTATCTTAAAAAAAATAAAACCATATAAATACACGAAGTACATAATACATGTGATTCATTTATACTGTAATCACAACTTCTAGAATGATAAAAACTGAATCTAAAAATATTTAGCTTAAAAAATGATTTTCAGAGACCTTGTTAAGACTTTTAGCATCCAGGATAGCATTTTAGAAATATTCTCAACTCTGGTTCTGCTCTTCCTGCCTTGTATTTGCTCGGCTTTTTGCCACTTCACTGTTCATTAGCACTTTTATTGAAAGATGAAAGAGGAAGAGATAGAAGATGAATTCAGTCAATCTTGTAACTTATTCTAATCTCTGATAAAAGATCTGAAGAATACATTTTAAGCTATTAGCTAAAACAAGGTTGAACACGCTATATTTATCATTGTGTACAAATAAAGGTAGATTAATAAAGTAGATTATACTTTTATAAAAGAAAAAGAATTCTTTGTTCATAAAAGCAGATGAGAATATAATTAATTCTACCCAAAGACAAGATTACAACATGTAAATATAACAAATATATAATGTTAAAGACACATACACATGTGCACACACATATTGAGCAACACGGTTTGCGGAAAGAATGCTGAGTAAAAAAGCAGGAAACCTGGGCTCTAGGTTTGGCTCTGCCACTAGCCAGGCAATCTTAGACATGAGCCTCAACTGCTCAGACCGTATAAAGTGATGGTATAAATATTTCTAAGGATGCTTCAACATAGTCCTTGCTCCATATTTCTCAGCTCTCACTATTCATAACTTAGTGCTACATCAGGTGTCTTCTCCCATATACACTGAAACTATATTTTGCTTTCTCCCTCTGCCCTCGCCTTTCCCTTCTAAGCCTTGTCCAGCTTTCTCAAGAAAATTTTCACTTAATTCCAATTAGAGCAAAACAAAACCATAAGCATGACTATTAAAGAGAGATGGCAGGGATACACCTAAGTGAAGAAAACAAAAGGCCTAACAAACAAACAAAGGTTCAGTTTCACCAACCTCTGAAATTTGCAGATACATACAGGAGTCCATTCAGAATTCACATAAATTTCCATTTCATTCACTCATCCCCCACAATCACCAGCATTATAGAAAGCAGAAAAATTATTTAAAATTTGTGGGCCTATCACTGTTTTTTTTTAGTATATGTGCTGCCGAAGCGAGCACTCTATCACTGTTTTTTAAATAATTCTTAGCACTGTAATCTTCTAACACACAGTAAATCACTCCTAACTCATTCTATATTGAAGTATAATACTTTTCCTATACTATAATTATTTGCTGGTGTGCCTATTTGCTCTACTAGAACATCCTGATCTCCTTGATGGCAGGATTCATTTCAGGACAGCTTCATCACAGGAGCTAAGCACTTAATAAATGCATATTGAAATATGAATATTGTTTTTCTTTTATTTTATCTTACAAAGGTATAGTATTTGAGCTACTTGGGCAATTAAGCTTTCATAGATAGCTAGTCTAGGACTGCAACACCACACTTAGAAAATGTTTGGGGGAGAAATTTCTCATAATTCAAAAAAATAATAATTTATAAGTCAACTTCTGAAACAATCTTTTTGAAAATTTATAGCACTATATATCAGGGTCTTAGGAATCTTGCAGTCCAATCCCATCATTTACAGATGAAAAAAATGTAAACTCAAGTGGACTCAAGAGACTTGCCCAAAGTCAGAAAAAGAGCTAGGCTTAGAAAGAACTGCCTCCTTAAACCATGGTTCCTCTGCTGTATCATGGACACCACAAAAATATGTGTGAAATGACTGTATGGCTTCTTCTTGCTTGCAGCTGTTAAGAATTTTAAAAGATTTTTATGGCAGAATTTAATCAGCTAATCAACCATAACTTTATAATATATGAATCCTAATGATCATTACTGACTGAGAAATACACTATAAGAACATTCACATGTCTTCAGAGACAGATTACAAAGTGCACATTTATTAAAAAAAAAAAAAACAAGCCGAACACTACTGAAAGTACATTCCAATTGCCCATTAAGAAGCTCTTTCTATTAACTCTAATTTTAGGGCCAATCTACATTTTTGTTATTTATTTTATGTTTGTATATTCAGAGAGGATACTGTCTCAATAAGCTATATAATATTTAACGTGAACTTGAAAATGGGAAGTGTAGATACAGTCAACAGTAAAAGAATAGACACAGTATTTTGTACCAAGCACCCCTAATATGCTATCATTTTGAGAGAGAAAAGCTAAATTCACTAAAGCAGAAAAAGGTTTCTTGGATATCTTGAAGCCTCAAAAACTTGGCCAACTATTGTTCAGCAGCACACAGTTTGTGTCTTCATGCTCAGATGTTGTTGAAACAGCAGACTTAAAAGAAATAATGTCAATGAATCCTACCAAGCACTATACATGACCTCTGGGGTAATTAGCAATCATTCAAAAGCAACAAGACTAAAATGTTCTATTCTTTATTACTGTCAGCTCTTATCTTGATCAGCATTTTAATAAAGATGCTTCGTTTCTAAGACAGTTTCATGAATCAGTCATAATTACATTCTGACATGCAGTGAATAGTAAAGCAAAACTAAATATCACTTCATCAACCTTTCTAACCTTTATGCAAGTATTAACTGTAAATAATTTTTACACAATCCTACAACAGAAAATCTGCATATTTCTTAGCTTTGTACATACTTTACCCCAAATGAATTTCCTGTGACCTATACCTGAAAAACACAATCAGCCATAATTATCCAGTTTTGTGAGATGTTCAGGTGTTGCCTTTCAGAGTTCAAATCAACTTCAAGTATAAAAGGCTACTTTATTCTACAAATGGCACAATATGCAAAATGGGTTAAGTAGCCAAAAGCATCTCAGAGCATTGTGGCTTGAAAGAAGTCTATCCAGAATCAAAACGTCAGAACAAAAATACGCTAAAGCAAAGTGACACTTATAAAAATAGATTCATAGATTACACATTAACACATGGATCTTGATGACTACTGCAGAAAGTCTTATCATGAAAATATGTTAAAAGAAGAATGTTAATTAGAAGGAAATCTGAGCAGTTAAAGGGTAGACTTTTTTTTTAATGTGACACCTAACAGTTTATGGAAGAGGACAGAAACTTATCAGAAATATAAACTTACTTAGAAATACTACTCTGCTATGGAGGATAATAATGCAAACTCTTTTAACAGCAGTAACTCCCCTCCCCCCATTCATGATTTACTTTAGAGTTTTGAAATAGTTAACTTCTCTTTTTTGGTGAAGACTTTTAAAAATATTTTTGATAGTCAAGGTGAACATAATTCAACTATCAGAATAAACTGATACTGCATTTTAGGTGACTTATTGTTTCAGGTTCTTAGAAGATTCCAAAATAAATGCAATGTTTCTCGAGAATAATTCCTGTCTTCTCAGTACTAGATACGGAATATCTGCACACAGCTAGGTTCCCAAACCTATATTTTCACAATGTCCCTCAAATAAGTAAAGTTTACAGGAAATCTACCAAGAGATATTTTTAACCAAGCTGATTTTTTAAAAGTGAACTATAGTGAAAAAAGAACATATTTACCATTTTACTTTGTGTGATTGCAATTTGAAAAATAAGTTCCTTCTAAAACCAATCTAAAATCATTCTCTATATGTTTTCTTATACGTTTTATTATAAAACGACCTTCCTAGAATGTTACCAGTCTGAGGCGAAAAGGCGCTAGCATCTTTCCCATATGGAACTAAAAACACAAAAATGTATTAAAAAAAAAAAAGCCACACAAAAATGTATGTCTTTTATATGATAATTTTTGTTTAACTCTTCTATTTAGCGTTCTGCATCATTATTCCTTCCTCTTATTGGAAGTGCAAGCAAAGAAGGGAAAAGAAGTGTTGATTTAAGAAAACAGATTTCCCAGAAAGAAAAAAACTGTGATTAAGATTTAAACAAAAGCTAAAGATGGCTTCCTCCGAGCACTGATGAGGTCCGCTACCTCATTACTAACAACTGAAAACTTGTGATGCATTTTGTTTCAAGAGAATCCAAAAGTCCTTGCTATAAAGCAGACAGGGGGGTGCAGAGTCCATTCACTCTTTCTGTGTCACGACCATTATGTAAGAAGTATAAAACACTGCCTTTATGCTGCCAAGCCACAATGACTCTTCCTACATCAAAGGATTTTCACCACCAGGGTTTTTTCTTCAAAATTTATTCAAGCTAAGGGCAGAGAGACAACAATTCATACACGCTAATTACGTCTAATTATCTACTCCCTTTTCTGACCAGCTTCGGCCAGTGTTATTTGCTATCTGGATTTCTCACAACCTCCCTTTGCCCTGTCCATCCAGCCCAACAGTGAAGGCTTTGAAGAAAACAGTTGTGGCTTTTTTGAGTTTTCTCAATATAAAGTTCAAGCAAATTAAATAATTATTCTGTTAGTTTTGACACATTTATGCGTTAAATATGAGGACCTCTTGGTTAATTTGGCAAATTCCTCACATCTCTCCATGGTTGGAATCATAGTAACACCCTCTCGTATAGGAGCTTCTCCTCATGCTTTCTTTTCATGATCTAAATGAAATGTTTATTGGATTAAAGTTCTTCTCTGCAGACCTCCATGGTGGCCTATGACAAAGAGCTTAAAAGTTCTATTAATTGGCTTGAGTTTTCAGGGAGGGGAAAGGGAGAATTTGATTTCACATTACATCACTAGCCAAGAAAATTGCCACGTGTAATTAAACTAATTTATCTCATGAGTCAAAGAAACAGCTAATTCATATTTAAGACACACTTCCTTTCAACCATTCTCACCATTAAAGAACTGATTTCTTCTAATTTAACCAAAAATAACTATTTATTATTCTAAGAGAATTCAAGACATAACAGTACATATTTTATATATAATACACATAAGCAATAGTCCTATTTGATGCAAACATATCATTTTTATATTTTATATATTACCTAAATACAAATGTATAATTTATACATTTCATGGAAAGTCTTTGTTTTCATTTTATGTAAGAATATTACAGAAAATACAAAGCATACACTCAAAATGACTTTTCCATACACCCTGACTAGTAGAAAGTGTACATTCTGGTATGAAGACAGACAAGAATTACATTTTAAATCCACACTACAACAAATTTATCCTAGATATCTATTCATTTCAAGGACACAGCACAAAACCACCACCACAAATAAAGTTTAATGCCTGTTACAAGAGCCAATTTGCTTAAATATATTTTCTCAAATACATATGGAATAGGCTTATGAAAATAGATTTCCTTCATTTCTTTAGCCTAACATGGCAAAATACAGGAATGTTCCGCAAGTCAGTCACTTTTGTTTCTTAAAACATTAAATACTAAAGTTCAAATGAACACTTTAGTAGTTTGTGGGGTAAGTCAGAACTCTTTTCAATTCCAGACTACTAGTTTCCTATATCTTCTTTCTTCCGATTTTAAGTGATAAAAAGTTAACTCATAAATAAAGATATTACATCGCCCTAATGAAGGGTTAATCCTTGCTACACTGACTCAGGTGACAACACAGTGGAGGTTTGTCAGTGGGGCTGACAATGACCTCAAAGGCTGCTTCTGATTATTTAGCCATCTGAAAGCTCCAGTATTGCAAGTTATAATGAACAAACTGACAAATCAATTTCAATAGTAACATGAAAACTGCGGCAGGAAGAAATGGCAAATATATATTTAGTAAGTTCATAAATCCCAATGCAGGTAGTGGGCAGTCTGAGCATTAAAGTGTCTTACCTAAGGGTTATAAACAATTTTTCTAAAGTTTATAACTAGACATCACATAGGACATAGTCTCAGAGTTTACTGTGCATACAAGATTTCTTAGGGAAAAAAAATTTCTCAGGAAACAAAACCAAAAGCTAATACATGGCTTTTTGTGTAAGTTTTAGAAAAAGGATGCATAACAACTGAGAGACATTAACAACCAAGTAGAAGAAATGGAGTTATTACCTGAATATTAAACAAATACTATAAAAACAGTAATAATAACAAAGCTATTACTACTTCAGATTATAAAGTGTTTTTATGTGTTGCATATTTATACCCAACAAATGTTAAACCAAATCAGATTATGTTTTCCAAATGGACAACTCTTTATCAAGAAAACAGAAATTCATATTTATAAGACTTAATGCAGTATCTTCTTTTTCTATTTCACCACCTAACATTCGTCAAAGAGAAAATGATACTGTAGAATGCCTTGCTGACCAGCTTACAGTGTGATTTGTGATATTTATGACCAGCTTACAGTGTGATTTTGGTAACCTATTAATTACCTAATTCATTTAATTTAATTTAATTTTTAACTCCTTTAATTTTAAATAGAAGATTTTGAATTTAATAAAGAAAATAGTTTGTTAAAGTGTTAGTGTGAATTAAAGTTGAAATACCATATTACTGATAATAGGATCTATCACTATGTGGCAAAACACTACGTAAAATATTGCATGGGGACATTTCCCATGGGGGGATTATTTTAGATCTGTCCATACTGTGAAACTGATTAAGAAAATCATAAAGTGGGGCGCCTGGGTGGCTCAGTGGGTTAAGCCGCTGCCTTCCGCTCAGGTCATGATCTCAGGGTCATGGGATCGAGCCCCGCATCGGGCTCTCTGCTCAGCGGGGAGCCTGCTTCCTCCTCTCTCTCTGCCTGCCTCTCTGCCTACTTGTGATCTCTCTCTCTCTCTGCCTGCCTCTCTGCCTGCTTGTGATCTCTCTGTCAAATAAATAAATAAAATCTTAAAAAGAAAATCATAAAGTGGTGTCTGGCTGGTTCAGCCGGTGGAGCATGAGACTCTCGATCTTGGGATTGTTCATTTCAGTCCCATGTTAGGTGTAGAGATTACTTAAAAATGAATCTTAAAAAAAAAAAAAAAAAGAAAAAAAAATCATAAAAAGGGATGCCTGACTGGCTCAGTGGGTAGAGCATGCAACTTTTGATCTCAGGGTTGTTATTTCGAGCCCCATGTTGGATGTAGAGATTAACTTAAAAATAAGCCGCTGCCTTCAGCTCGGGTCATGATCTTGGGGTCCTGGGATTGAGTCCCGCATCAGGCTCTCTGCTCAGCAGGGAGCCCGCTTCCTTCTCTCTCTGCCTGCCTCTCTGCCTACTTGTGATCTCTCTCTGTCAAATAAATAAATAAAATCTTTAAAAAAAAAAATAAAGTCTTTTAAAAAATCATAAAATGTTTTAAAAAATTCTCCATCTGAATTTTGGAATTCTCCAAAATTTTGGAATTCTCTAAAATTCAGATGGGGAATTTTTTTAAACTCTAATATTATGATTAGCATTTATTTCTTAAAGGGCTCATTATGGAATGCATCAGACACAATAGTTTATTTAAGTGTGATGGAGTAGAGAGACAGATTTTTACCCAAATATACAATAGCTGTTCAAAATACCATGGATTGCTGGAATTTGGTCAGATGAGAAGAGCAGTGCTTGCCAGGCAATCTATGTATCAAGAAAGCCAATAATAATAGTCCAGTTGAAATTAACCTAAGAAATTATTTTTCTGTTCAAAATACCAATTGGTCCTCTTTTCCCTTCAACCACATGATTTTAAATAAAGTTTACAATGGGACGAGATTATGTTCAATGTATATTATACAATGACTACACTTTTAAGATGTTATTTTCTTAAATGTGTAAAAGTGAAGATATTTCCAAGAAAGTTGATCCTAACAAAACTGGTATTTCTCAACTTACCAAATTATTTGAAACTGATACCGAACCACCCTCTTACCTTTTGGTTCCCCAAGCTTCATCCCTTCTATCAACCATATATAGCAAGTTCTTAAAATGCCACTTTCTGCAAGACCTACAAATGTAATGAATCTATGTGGGACACATGCTTCCTATCACATAAAACAAGTCGTATTTTACAGAAAAGAAGTGCTATATACATATGTTCATTTATTTTTTTAAGATTTTATTTATTTATTTGACAGACAGAGATCACAAGTAGGCAGAGAAGCAGGCGGAGAGAGAGGAGGAAGCAGGCTCCCCGCTGAGCAGAGAGCCCGATGCGGGACTCGATCCCAGGACCCTGGGATCATGACCTGAGCCGAAGGCAGAGGCTTTAACCCACTGAGCCACCCAGGTGCCCCTATACATATTTTCTTTTAAACACTTATCTCTCTTTCCTTTGCATGTTGTATAAATCAGGGATAAGAAAACTTTCTGTAAAAAGCCAGATAGTAAGTATTGTAGGATTTGAAGGCTATCCGTGCTACAGCTACTTAACTCTGCTGCTGTGGTGTGAAAATGGCCAAAGACAATACAAAAATGAATAAGCATGACGTTTTTCAATAAAATTTTATTTACAACAGGTGGCTGTCCAGATTTGGCCACTGGCTATAGTTTATATATAGATCTCTGTATAGAGATCTCAGGATCTATATATCTCGAGATACATAGAGATATATAGATCTCGAGATCTCTAAACAGAGATCTATCTCTCTCTCTCTCTCTATATATATATATACTATATATATAGTATATATCTATACTCCTGGTATAGATTATCACAGTCCCGCAGGGCCGAAATGAGACAGATATATTTAACTTTATAGGATAGTGCTAGGTAGACACCAACACATGCTTTCACAATTATGTCTGCTTATCTACTTAGAAGAACTGGCTACGTGCTATTAAAAATCACAACAAAGATTCTTTAATTCTTTAAGAATAAATCAGCAAAATCAAGACATTATGTCTCATGGTCAGTCAGGGGTTTCAAATTTGAAGCAGGTACAATAATCATAGTATTGACCACCTTTCTTTTTATAGACAGGGGATATTAAGTACTGTCTTTTTTAAAATTACAGTAGTCACCCTGGCTTTATCTGTGAGGGATACAATCCAAGATGCCTAAAACTGCAGATAGTACTGAACCCCATACATACTAGATTTTCTTATATACACATACCTAAAATAAAGTTTAACTAGTTTAAATTTAGTTTAATTTAACTAAATTAGGCACAGTAAGAGATTAACAAGAACTTACTAATAATACAAAGATCTGACTTTTAAATAGATTTCCAAGTTTCAAGCAAACAAAAGGACAGTGATCATTATTATTTTATGAAAACTTCAAAGAATTACTGATCACAAAATCTTAAACTGGTAATTCTCATGCTTCTGTCTTTTCCTTGCGTTTTCTTCTCCAGGAGGACTGCTCTTTCCCACTTTGCCTGGTAAATTTTATTATATGCTTATTTCATTTAAGCATCATTTGTTCTTCGGAAATATTCCTGATATGTACTGCTACTCCATTCAAATGGCTAGTGTGGGTTGGGGCCCCTTTTCTATATTCTTTAGCATTCTGCAGTTAACTCAATTACAGAAGTTCCCACATGCTTATGAAAAAATTTTACTAACTTGCAGACCAGAGTAAGAAAATTTTTAATCAGAATAGCGATCATCACCAATGTTTTCTTACCATAATATCTCCACCTACAGTTATTAATTTTTACTTAATCTTAAAGTAGTTTGTTCAATTAGTTTCATGAGTTGTACACTTCTGTAGATACCACATATCCAAAAATATGTATCTACAGGCTTAGATTTTCATGACAGCTTGGCTAACAAGAGGGCATACATTTATTTTTAACAAAGTAAAATCTATTTTATTCTATATCTACTTGTAGCAAGTAAGTCTCAATCCAGCTTGATTTTTTCCCACTGATTTTCTTCTAATTAACCATAGGACTCTTCCTTTATCCTTGAAGTTCAGTTATGCACCAGAAAAATGTATTATTCCTCTATATTATTTTTCTCTCTTAGAAATACGAATTCTGTGAATGTTTGATTTCTGTCATCTGCTTTCCAGAGCTAGCATTTTCACAATAGTTTTCTCTCTGACTCTTCCAGCTTCCTTTTGTGTGATTTTTTTCATAAGTTGGGTCTCCTTATCACTAATTTTATTTTTAGCATTTTTTATTCTTTAACTTGCTTTTTCTATGATGCTCTTCAGTTTTTTAATGGGTCTCCCCTCACTTTTTTTTAGCTCTTCAATCTAACTTTCCATCCAATCTTATAGTTACTTTATTTCTGTTTTCATATTTCATTGGTACCCATAACTTCTATCATTTCTTTTAAAATACAGAAAAGTTTTATCTGAAAAAGTTTCCCATTTCTTGGGGTAGTTCTTCCAAAGTATAACCTTCATGTGTATATTTACTTCTCCTGTCTGCTCCTGCTGCTTCCTTCCTATGCCCACCATTCCACTCTTTTCATGATAGCCTCTGTACATATGACCTATATTCATTCCATTTTGCTTTTTGCTAATTTCTCGACTTCGAATATGAGTAGTCCTATCCATATCTGCTGACTTCCTAAGAAGGGTAGGCAAAAATTTACCTGCTTAAAAAAAATGGGTTTTATTATAAAAAATAACACAAGATCATTCCAGAAAAGTCTAATGTTAGAAATCTTAGAAAAGTCTAACAGAGAAGATGTAAATCATCTATAATCTTATCATCCAGAAAAAAGTTCTAGTTACATTTTGAGATTACTTATTACCAGGATTTATTTTCCTATGTGTGCATATTATCTCCATAATTAAGAGTTACAGATATACTCTTGCATCATATTTTTTCACCCACATTATTTGTGAGCATTATTATACATTATCAAAAGCTTTTTGAAAATATCATTCCAAGTAAGTATACTATATCCCTTCATGTGACTATACCATCATTTAAAATCATTCCTTTAAACACAGGAAAGATGTTCCCATCACTGCTTTTTAAAATAGTTATTCTATTTCTTTTTTTAAAGTATCTGGAAAAAAAATATGGTTCTGAGTTTCTAAATTACAAAATATCCTGTCTTCTTCTTTACAATTAAAAGCCAAGATAATGGAAACCATCAACAAAATGAAAAGGCAACCTGCTGAGTGGGAGAAGATATCTGCAAATGATATATCCAATAAGGGGTTAATATCCAAAATACATAAAGAACTTATACAACTCAACACCAAAAAAAGCCCCAAGTAAATGGATGAAAATATGGGGAGAGAACCTGAATAGACATTTTTCCAAAAAAGACAAACAGACAGCCAAGAGACACAAGAAAAGGTGCTCAACATCACTCATCATCAGAAAAATGTAAATCAAAACCACAAATCACCTTACATCTTGTCAGAATGGCTAGAATCGAAAAGACAAGAAATAACAAGTAATGGGATGTCTGGCTGGTTCAGTTGGTAGAGCATATGACTCAATCTCAGTGTTGTGAGTTCAAGTCTTACACACTGGGCATGGAGCCTACAAAAGGAAAGAGAGAAAGGAAGGAAGGAGGGACAGAGAGAAAGAGAGAAAGAAAGAGTGAAAGAACAAACAAGTATTGGCAAGGATGTAGAGAGAAAGTAATCCTGGTACACTGCTGAGGACTTGTAAATTGGCAGAGCCACTGTGGAAAACAGTATGGAGGTTCCTCAAAAAATTAATAATACAGGGGCGCCTGGGTGGCTGTGTCTGAGCCTCTGTCTTCAGCTCAGGTTGTGGTCTTTGGGTCCTGGGATGGAGCCCCGCATCAGGCTCTCTGCTGAGCAGAGAGCCTGCTTCCCCCTCTCTCTCTGCCCACCTCTCTGCCTGCTTGTGATCTCTCTCTCTGTGTCAAATAAATAAATTAAGTCTTCAAAAGAAAATTAAAAATAGAAATAGCATATTCACATCCAGTAATGCCACTACTGGTTTTTACCCAAAGAGAACAAAAAACACTCATTCAAAAAGTGAGTTGGGGGAAATCAGAGGACCTTAAGAAACAAGCTGTGGACCTTAAGAAACAAACTGAGGGTTCTGGAGGCGTCAAGGGTTGGGAGGGCCTAGTGGTGGGTATTAAGGAGGGCACATATTGCATGGAGCATTGGGTGTGGTGCATAAACAATGAATCTTGGAACACTGAAAAAATGAAATGAAATTTTAAAAAATGATACATGCAGTCCAGTGTTCACTGCAGCATTACTTACAATAGCCAAGATAATGGAAGCAACCCAAGTGTGCCTAAACAGATGGAAAGATAAAGAAGATGTGGTATATATACACAATGGAATATTACTCATCCATTAAAGAGAATGAAATCCTTCCATTTGCAACAATATGGATGGACCTCGAGGGTATTATCTAAATGAAATAAGTCAGACAGAGAAAGACAAATACTGTATGATTTCACTCATATGTGGAATCCAAAAAAACAAAAAACAAACAGGAAAAAAAAAAAAAACCACACACGAGAAAAACCAGACTCCTAAATATAGAGAACAAACTGATGGTTGCTCTCAGGTGGGGGATGGGTGAAACAGACAAAGAGGATTAAGAGGTACAAATTTCCAGTTATAAAAGAAATAAGTCAGGAAGATGAGAAGTACACCTTAGGGAACATAGTCAATAATACTGTAATGCTGCTGTTTGGTTACAGATGGTGAATACACTTATTGTGGTGAGCATGAGTAAGGTACAGAATTGTTGAATCAATATGTTGTATACCTGAGGCTATATGTTAATTATACTTCAATTTAAAAATGTATGCTAATTATACTTAAAAAAAATTAAGAAAGAAACTTACACTTTTAGTCAAAGCAGAGTATTTAGAACTCAATTTTACCTTCCTGCCATTACACAATAAAACACTGGACATAACAGGTAAAACATTTGCTATCAGATGTAATACAACAGGTAGCGGAGGATAGCAATCCCTGAGATGTAGGAAATAAACCAAGCAAGCGTTACATTTCCCATGGCTTTCTTTCAGAGGCAATTTCTAGACTGTAGCACAGCAGTCTAAATGAATTGAAGAGACAGTGACCAGAGTTTAGGGGATTAAGGCAGTTGGGATTTGCATGAAAGAGTTCAGTAAAAAAAGAAATATGTAGAGAAAGAGCTCTAGATATCTGCATAGGGAATGTCTATAATCTTTGGCTGAATATTAAATTGCACGTGCATAAGGTGAAACTTCACAAGACTGGGGAAAGAGCAATCCACACAAAGCTGGAAGACATAAGCATTCTGAACAGCCAGAGTAGAGAGATGTCAGTGACACTGAGGGGATTCAGCACAGAGCCTTGAAGGGTCACATGTAAAAGAAAGGCTAAATAGTCTTAGAGTAAAGGCTACTTTAGACACATTACTGAAATTTAAAAACAAGCCTTGGAAGGATAAAGCTGATCTGCAAGAAATGTAATTACTTGCCAAAATAAACACCCAACAGCCTTAAAGGAAGTAACACTCAATATTATCACCCACAATATCCAGCATCCAATCACAAATTATTAAATCTGCCAAGAAGCAGGAAAGTAGGACTCAAAACCAGGGGGAGAAAACCAGACCACAAAAACAAAACCAGAAATAATAGAATTAGCAGAGAAGGACATTTAACAAACTGACATCCACTTCTGGGAAGATGGAGTAGATGCCCTTTCTCTATCCCTCCTGCTCTGTACAATTGAAAATCCTGGAGATTATATAAAAAATAAACATAAAAATATACTAAAAAGTGGAAAGAAGAAAGAATAGCTAGGGATCAGCTAGGGATCTCAAGACCTGTTCAAAAGAACAGTGAGTTCTCTGCTTTTCTTCTTAATTTAAATTTTTCAGACTTGGAGCTGAAGAAGCCAGCACCTCTGAAATGCCACCTCAGACAAATGAAGACCCAACAAAAGTCAGCTCTCTTTAGCTAAGGGACCAGAAAAATGGCAGCATAAGAGAAGAGACAACTTTTTGACAATAACTTTTACTGCAGCAAACACTGCAGGGAAAATACACGTATTGTGGGTGCCACCTCCACCCATTCCAGTCAAAAGAGGAGTCTAGAAGTATATCCTCAGAAGCTTTTAGGAGGCACTCTAACCCTCCTGCCAGTAATGTCAGAGAAGACCAAGTAGGGAACTGAAACCTCCATGCCTGCCAGTCAAAAATGAGTACCCTTTCCCGCCCCTGATGACATCAATGGAACCTCTCCACCAGCAGAAACAAGGTGCATCTTCTCAATAGATGCTGAATAGAGAACCTGGGCTTCTACCTGTATCTGGCAATAAAGAGATGGTGCCTAACCTTTGTCAGAACAGTGTCCAAAAAAGCCATCTAAAACTAAAGTTTGAAGATGATAAACGGGTTCCTGGGTGACACAGTTGGCTGAGGGACCAACTCTGGATTTTGGCTTGGATCATGATCTCAGGGTCATGGGCTCCTGCCATGCACTGGACTCCCTACTCAGTGTGAAGTCTTCTTAACTCCCTCTTCCTTTGCCCCTTCCACTTGTGTTCTCTCTCTAAAATAAATAAATCTTAAAAAAAAAAAAGTGAAATAAAGATGAAAAACAAATGGCCAATAAGCACATAAAAAGATGCTGCACATCACTAATCACTTGAGAAATATGAATCAAAACTACAATGAGGGATGCCTGGGTAGCTCTGCTGGTCAAGCTGCTGCCTTCAGCTCAGGCCATGATCCCAGAGTCCTGGGATCGAGTGCCACATCGGGCTCCCTGCCCCACAGGGAGTCTGCTTCTCTCTCTGCCTCTGCCTGCCACTCTGCCTGCTTATGTGTGCTCTCTCTCTCTGACAAATAAATAAATAAAATCTTAAAAAAAAAAACTACAATGAGCTACCACTTTATACCTGTTAGGGTGGCTATAATAATGATAATAACGATGACAAGTGTTGGCAAGGATGTAAAGAAACTGAAAACCTTGTGCATTGCTGGTGGGAATATAAAATGGTGCAGCTTCTAAGGAAAACATTATGGCAGTTCCTCAAAAACTTCAATATAAATTTACATATGACCTAGAAATTCAACTCCTGGGAATATATACAGAAGAATTAAAAAGACTCAAACCAGTATTTGCACAGAAGTGTTCAGAGCAGCATTATTCACAAGAGTCAAAAGGAAGATTTAACCCAATGCCCATCAACAGATGAATAGATGAACAAATTGTGGTATTACATAAAATGGAATTTTATTTCTTAAAAAGGGATGGAATTTGACATATGATACAGTATGGATGAACCCTGAAGACATTATGCTAAGTGGAAAAAGCCAGAAACAAAAGGACAAATATTATATGATTAATTCACATAAGGTGTCTAAAAATGGCAAATTCACAGAGATAGAAAGTAGAATGGTGATGAGCAGGAGTTGGGAGTAGAAGAGAATGGGGAGTTATTATTTAATGAGTACAGAATTTCAATTTGGGAAAATGCAAAAGTTCTAGAGATGGATGGTGGTGATGTTGTCCAACAGTGTAAATGTACGTAATGCCACTGAACTGTACATTTAAGAATGGTCAAAATAGCAAATTTTATATTACATGTACTTTACCATAATAAAAAATGATTAAAAAAATAAGATCCAAAGCCTTATGACAAATTATGAAAATGTTCAAGATTCCAATGAAATTCATTCATACCAAAAACCAGGAAGATCTCACACGGAATGTAAAAAGACAATCAGTATATGCCAACTTCAAGATGACAGAGATGTGAAAATTATCCAATAAAATTACCCTATGCATGTGCAATTCAAAGCAGATATGAAAAAAAATACTTCAACAGGCATATGACTACGCTTGAAACAAAGGAGCTTATATTACTACTTAGTAAAAAAGTGTCATTAAGGGCGTGGCTCAGTGGGTTAAGCCTCTACCTTCGGCTCAGGTCATGATCTCGGGGTCCTGGGATGGAGCCCCGCATTGGGCTCTCTGCTCAGCAGGGAGCCTGCCTCCCCATCTCCCTCTGCCTGCCTCTCTGCCTACTTGTGCTCTCTCTCTCTCTCTCTCTCAAATAAATAAATAAATAAATGATAGTTATTCCCTAAAAATGTCATTAAGGAAGTTCTGTTCACAAGCAATATTTAATAATTTCAACTCTGCATGTAACTTATAACATAACCTCCAAATATGTAAGGTCAATGACAAAATTATCAGAGAAATGGACAAATTCACAATCATCATGAATGACATCTTCCATGAGCTTCGTAGTACTTGATGGGAAAAAATAATAAAAACTGGAACATTATAATTAAAAATTCTAATTTAATCGGTGTAATGTTTATATATACTAGCATAAACAACTATATTTGAATACTCACTATTTTTAAGAATATAGAGAGTATATGGGGTGCCTGGCTGAGTCAGTCAGAAGAGCATGTGACTCTTGATCTTGGGGTCATAAGATGTCATTTTTACATAGGGTGTAAAAATTAGTTAAATAAAAAAACTTTTAAAAATATTTTTAAAAAGAATACAGAGAATTTTTTTTAATTGCCCACATATTAGGGCATAAAGCAAGTTTCAACAAATTTCAAAGGATTTAGGTTGCACAGACCATATCCTCCAACCACAATGTGATCAAGCAGTTGTTAAGAAAATAATAACAAAAGCATAACTAGAAAATTTCTTATGTTTGTTTGGAAATTAAGAGACATACTTCCAGGTGATTCATGAGTTAAAGTAGAAATCACAATAGAACTGAGAAAATACTTAGAATTTAACAGTGAAAATACTATCAAACTTAATGAATGTAGCTATTTAAAGGAAAATAAATAGCCTTAAATGCATTTAGGAATCAAGGTCGAAATGAGATTTTTAAAAATTAAAAAAAGAACATCGAAATAAACTCAAAGAAAGTGCAAGTAAGAGTGAAACAGGAACCTCCCTACTTAAAAGGGAGTGGAAGTTCTATGTAACGGTTTGCTTTTTTTTGTTTGTTTTGTTTTGCTTTGTTTTGTTTGAAGGGATTATTCTAGGAAGACTTCCTACAGGAAATGTACCTGAACACTTTATAAATCCCTTCCAGTACTATGACTTTTCTCCTTTTGTAATAAATGGTGGTAAAACATACACAACATAGAATTTATTATTTCAACCCTCTTAAGTGTACAGTTCAATGCCATTAAGGACACAGACAATGTTATGCAATCATTACCACTGTCTCTATCCACAACTTTTTCATCATCCTAAAGAGAGACTCTACCCATGAAACAATAACCACTCATTCCCCTCTCCTCTCAGCCCCTGGTAACCTCTATTTTACTTTCTGTTTCTCTGAATATGCCTTTTCCAGGAACCTCATATAAGTGGAATCATATAATATTTGTCCTTTTGTTTCTGGCTTCTCTCAAATGTTTTCAAGGTTTGTTCATAATGTAGCATATGTCAAAATTTCATTCCTTTTTTAGGGCAGAACAATAACTCGTTTGAATAGACCACATTTTGTTTTTTAATGGCGTATTAGTCTTCCTCATCATTTCTACTACCTTATGACAATATTATTATTTACTAAGAGCTTTTATAAACTCTTGGGTTTGTTTGTTTGTTTGTTTGTTTTTTGCAATACTCCAAGCAATAAATCACAAGTTCTTGTAGTGAATTAGAATTGTTATCACTTGGTTTATAGAAGAGGACATAAAGGGAAAAAATGGATTTTACACTGTATTTTTCCCCCAAATAAATTTCTATTTGATTTATAATCTCTTCTTTTTTAAGATTATTTATTTGTTTGTTTGACAGACAGAGATCACAAGTAGGCAGAGAGGCAGGCAGAGAAAGAGGAGGAAGCAGGCTCCCTGCTGAGCAGAAGTCCAATGCAGGGCTCCATCCCAGGACCCCAGGATCATGACCCAAGGCAAAGGCAAAGGCTTTAACCCACTGAGCCACCAGACACCCCTATAATCTCTCTTTTTTTTTTTAAAGATTGTAATTATTGGGTGCCTGGGTGGCTCAGTGGGTTGGGCCTCTGCCTTTGGCTCAGCTCATGATCTCAGGGTCTGCCCGCATCGGGCTCTCTGCTCAGCGGGGAGCCTGCTTCTCCCTCTCTCTGCCTGCCTCTCTGCCTACTTGTGATCTCTCTCTCTCTCTATTTCAAATAAATAAATAAAATCTTTTAAAAAAAAAAGATTGTAATTATTTATTCGTCAGAGAAAGCACAAGCACAAGGAGCAGCAGGCAGAGGGAGAAGCAGGCTTCCCGCTGAGCAGGGAGCTCAATATGGGGCTCGATCCCAGGACCCTGGGATTAAACCAAGATTCTCTATTTGTTTTAAGATTGTCTTCTGCTAAATATCTCTCTCAGCTAGGCCAGTTTGCAAGGGTAATGCTAGCATATGTAAATAGGCAAAATATCATTTAAATAAATATGAAACAACCTTTTCTTACAAGCGAAACTACATATGCCCACCAAAAAAGTTCCAGGGAAACCAGCCACAGCATATATTTATCAGGCTGTTTTGTTACATGTGAAAAGTCTTTTGAATAAATGAGACATTTTAAATATTTTCTCATCCAATCTGGTATTTAATTCCCTACAAATTTTAGTTTATGTTCAATTTCAATCTCAGTTCTTAATTCAATTTCAAATTTGGATTATGTATCTCTTTGGTGTTCCTTTCTCTACAAAAAAAAAAATTAAAGGTGAAAAGGGTAAAAAGTTTAAATTCTGGTCAATTTAGTTGCTTATTAATAATGCTATTATATATTAAAGTACAAAAAATCATTGGCCAGGGCGCCTGGGTGGCTCAGTGGGTTAAGCCGCTGCCTTCAGCTCAGGTCATGATCTCAGGGTCCTGGGATCGAGGCCCGCATCGGGCTCTCTGCTCAGCAGGGAGCCTGCTTCCTCCTCTCTCTCTGCCTGCTTGTGATTGATCTCTCTCTGTCAAATAAATAAATAAAATCTCTAAAAAAAAAAAAAAAAAAAAAAAAAATCATTGGCCAAAAAATGTTTGTGGTTAAAAAAAAAAATGTACCTACAAAGTTCCCTGAGAACCTTTAACTTGCTTCATTATGTGAGCCTTCACTCTTATATTTTATATATTTTCTGCTACACGAAGGTACTATTTTTAATACCCATTTTTCTCAGCCTCCCTATTTATATTTTGATATCCAAATCTACCAAATCACTTTGGATTCCCAGCATAGAGAAAACACCACAGATTTACCTTCTCCCCAAATGTAAAACATGAATGCAAAGGGGAAAAAATACTAACGGCATAAATCTTCAAAGAGTACTTTGCCTTACATCTATAAATATCTCACGGAAATTAAAAACGTCTGGGAACTTAAAATTGGTCAAGAAAATACACGTTTTAATTCTCCTAAGTATAGCATAGGGAATAAAGTTTGGCACCAACGATCTTCAAAAATATTGTCTGACTATATCTTTAGAATATTCTAAGAAAAAATATTCTTCTCCTTTTTAAAAATATTTATTTATTTGAAAGACAGAGAGAGAGAGCATGCACATGTGAGCTGGGAGAGGGGCAAAGAGAGAGGGAGAGTATCTCCAGCAACTTCCCACTGAGCGCAGAGCTGATGGACTCAATCCCAGGACCCTGAGATCACAACCTGAACCAAAATCAAAAGTCCATACTCGGGGCGCCTGGGTGGCTCAGTGGGTTAAGCCACTGCCTTCGGCTCAGGTCATGATCTCAGGGTCCTGGGATCGAGTCCCGCATCGGGCTCTCTGCTCGGCAGGGAGCCTGCTTCCCTCTCTCTCTCTCTCTGCCTGCCTCTCCATCTACTTGTGATTTCTCTCTGTCAAATAAATAAATAAAATCTTTAAAAAAAAAAAAAAAAAGTCCATACTCAACCAACTAGGCCATCCAGGTGCCCCATTATGTGCAATGGAGCATATAATTATATGCTTTCTTCATAAGAATTTTTGAGGTTATTGGGTTTTTAAAAAATAATACTTTATCCCTTCTTCAGTTATATTGCTATAGACTGGGAAAAATGCGTAACTGAGAATTATGGGAATTATATTTTGGCACACATGCTTCTTTTTGGTACATTTTTGTTTGGTACTTCATTTTGCTTTGTGTTATAAATATTTGTGCATGTACTATATGCCCAACTAGAATATAAATGACTTATAAGTAAGAAACATAGCCTATTTCATGACTGCATTACCCATCATGCTTAATGTAGCACTTTGCACATAGTAGGTTCCCAATAAATACTGGTAGAATATAGAGTTATTGAAAAATTGTGTAAAAAATATTTAAATTAACAGTGAAAAAGGAGGTTACTTTATTCCTAATCAGATTGTAATGAAGACTATTTCAAACTCTATGCAGTGATGATACACACAAATATTTAAACTATTTATGTGCCTCAACTTGACATAATTTCATGATAACTTGATGGCAATCACATTTAAATATATTAGAATATTTTTGTAATAATGCTACTCTAGAATAGCAACTTTAATAGCTGAGAAAACATGTTAAAGACCATTAACCTGAAAGAAACAGAACACTAAACATTTTTTTCAGAAATCAATGTATAAGGTTAAACATTCCACTATAATATTTATGAGCAAACCTCAAATTAAAATTTATAAATGCAAACTATCAAATGTTTCAGTTAGACAATAATTTAGATTATATTTTATAATTCCTCCTGTGTACACATTGATGAATACTATATAAAAAAACATTCTTTCTTCTTTAATGTCTTTGACTGTAACTATCTAGTTTCAAAATTAATTTTGCTTGAATGCAAGGCCATGGCAATGCTATAAAAGCCCTTAATTATCAGTGAATATGATATTAATCAGTGAACACAAGTAAGTGATTTTCCTTACCTTTAGGACAGCAATGAATGGTACGAAGTTAGCTCTTTGGAGTCCATTTTTATAGAGATCTGAAAGAAAAAATTGCTATTAGTTTTTTATTTAGCCGAAATCTAATGTTAGCTCAAATCTCAGTCTAGAAAATAAAGCTTTCTATTTATAAAAAAAGATAAACATGCAAAAGAAAAATAACTGAAATTGATTTCTATTCTGGTACTACACAAAATTCATTATATTCTTAATAAGAAGAAGAACTGACAAAATTATGAAAGAAAATCAAAAGACATTCAATCAAATTGGCTTTGAGCTGTGGTTTAAAAAAAAGTAATAAAAGAATTTGGAAGAGATCACAAATAATCCTAAGTCAATAACTCAACATCAGATATTTTTTAAAGTATTTAATATTTCAACATATAGAATTTTACTGGGAAAGGAATTACATTGCCCTTTATCTCAATCTATAGTAAAAATTCTCAGTACACAATTAAAAATGTGTAACAAGATTAGCCTTTTAAGAAAACACATCAAAAGACAGAACTGTGCATGTATTTGTATCAAGATTACATATTTAACATAACGGTAAATGACACTAAGGCCACTCTACTTTAAAATAAATTACCTAAAAATTAAAATTCCATTCTCAAAAGACTATAAATTTAATAGTTATAATAAACAGCTAGTATTTTTTGCTTTATAATATGCATATGTTACAGTGCATGTATGTTCAGACATATCCACACACATGAACATACACTGTCAAGAGTAAAGCAGTGGAAAGAGGTAGCAAATTTTAAGCTTTCCATATTTTTCTTCATTTTCTCTTTTTCTTCCTAAAAAAAAAGGACTTGGAATTTTATTCAAGAGATTGAAATGTTATTGCATATAAAACATCCCTTTTAAAAGTAAAATCTGAAGTAATGAGTTTTTTTAAAAGAGTATAAAAATGGTAACAGTAAAAAGTCTTCTCAATAATAAAACCCATGAATTAGGTTATGTGCCTTGATTTTTTAAAAATATGCTTTAGAGTTTCCTTCCTATATTTCCTTGTTTAGAGAAAATTTGATGACTGAGATAGACCTCAACTGGCACATTCACTTATGGAAATAAAATATGGTCATTAGGAAACATTTATTCTCTTTAGAAAAATATTCATTCTAACATCATTATAGTGTAGAATGTATTTGCAAAGCTCTTTGGTTAATTAAGGACAAGAGGCTTTAATTCAGTTACATTTAATATATTTATTTAGGGATATTACAAAAGGTAACATAATGTTGGCCAGGCTGTTAGAATTTTCAAATCCAAAATGAGATCTTTCCTTTCCTATAATCAATAACCTCAAAAGAGTAAATAGGTAAAATGCAGGAGGTGGATTATTAAGTTAAATATTTTCATAATCTTCCCTAATTATTAGGTTGTTGGGGAAGGTACAAAAAACACTACTGTATGATAAGAGTTCACAGCCATGATTGCTAACAAGTGGCAACATCCAAAAATAAAATATCCTTATTTTATTTATTTTTTTTTAAGTAGGCTCCATGCCCAACATGGGGCTTGAACTCATGACTCCAAGATCAATAGTCACATGCTCCACTAACTGAACCAGCCAGGTGTCCCAAAAAATAAGATTGTTTAAATACACTCAATGTTTACAGCAGCTTTACTTGTAATAGCCAAAAACTGGAAGCAATCCAAATGTCCATCATTACATGAGTGGATAAGTAAACTGTGGCTTTTCTGTATAATGAAATACTACTTAGCAATAAAAAGTAGAAACCATACACACAACAAAAGAGATGAAGCTCAAAATAATTATGCAGAGTAAGAGGCCAGACCAAAAAAAAAAAAAAAAAAAAAAAAAAAGGTACATACTGTTTGATTCTAATTACATAAAACTCTAAAAAAAAAAAGCAAACTAGGGCCACCTGGGTGGCTCAGTGGCTTAAAGCCTCTGCCTTCAGCTCAGGTCATGATCTCAGGGTCCTGGGATCGAGCCCTGCATCAGGCCTTCTGCTCAGCAGAACCTGCTTCTCCCTCTCTCTCTCTGTCTGCCTCTCTGCCTACTTGTGATCTCTGCCTGTCAAATAAATGACTAAAATCTTTAAAAAAAAAAAAAAAAGCAAACTAAAGCTACAGTAACAAAGCAAATTGGCGGTTGCCTAGAGAAGGGGTCAGCAGGAAAACAATGACCAGGAGAGATGAAAATAAGGAAAGAAGAAAGTTTGAGTGTGATGGAAATATTCATTATACTGACTGTGGTGGTGATTTCACAGATATAAGCACATGCCAATATTTTGGAAATTGTACCCTTTAAATATGTGCCATTTATTGTATATCGATTATAGCTCAATAAGTTCTTTTAAAATTTATTGGGGAAAATGCCAAAGTGAATATCAAAGAACACTGTGTTCATATTACACTAATGAAAGTTTATCTATATTAAGGTAACCTTTTGGTCTCACAGAATAATATCTTTGTTATGGACATATAAAGCTCTGAGATGTCTAACTTAACAAATGTGTACCTTTCAGTAGGTTCATGACAATGAAAGATGTAAAAGGCCCACTTGTAATATTCTTGACTGAAAGTTTCCACTCATCAGCAAAGTTAAAATCAAATAATACCTTTCAGGCTTCAAGAGTTAATTTTTTAAGGGGTTAACTTTAAAAACACTCTGCCTTTATAAGGATATATAAACCAAACTTTATGCTCTGAGAAGAATTTTCTAAACAGAATTCTAAACAAAATTCATTTGGCTTGAAAACCTTTAGGTTTTTATAGGACACTTAAGTGAAAAAGAACTGTACTCATTAAATTGAAGAGTTTTTTTGCAATTCAAATATTATGCTAATTATCAACGCAATAGATCTCCTGAAATGTTACTTAGCTACCATTTTTTTCAGAGTAGTTGTTTAATATTCTTTTTCTCAGACATAAAGATTTTATAATACATTTATATCAACATTTGTCATTGTTTACTAAATACTATTTAAAAATTCAGTAGAAGTTCTTGCCTACAATTTTTTAATGATCTCTAAACAGAGTTAAATGAGCACTTGGTCATATAAGAGAGAGTACTGAAATTACGGCACATTCATTTTTCAAGCCTGGTAATAAGGACTTCTACGTTCTCCACAGTGAATAACTATAATAATACTTACAGATGAAATACATGCAAAGAGGATTTTTAAAGGAATTACAAGGACCTAAATACTTTGGAGATGTACATGGATATACAGGTTTTCTTCCTTAAAAATCCAAGCATCGCAGAAAAGGTTATATACAAAAACATAATGGTAAACACATATCAAAACCACTAGTAAGTATGCAAAGAATAAGGAGAAAGAAATTCAAACATATCCCTAAACAATTAAGCAAAACATGAAAGAAAGACAAGGATCAGAGGACATCTTTAGAAACAATCACAGAACAAATAACAAACTGACAATAAATACATATCCATCATTAAACTACTTTGAATGTAAATGGACTAAATGCTCCAATCAAAAGACATAGGGTGACAGAATATAAGAAAAACAAGATCTATATATATGCTGCCTACAAGAGACTCATTTCAGACAAAAAGATATTTGCAGATAGAAAGTGAGGGGATGGAGAAACATGAATCATGCAAATGGATGGCAAAAGAAGGCCAGAGTAAAATAAATACTTATATTGCACAAAACAGACTTTAAAACAAAGACTGTAACAAGAGACCCAGAAAGACACTACATACTAATAAAAGGGGTAATCCAACAAGAAGATATAATGGTTGTAAATATTTATGCACCCAACAGAGAAGCACCCAAATACATAAAACAGTTAATATTAAAAATAATAACAATTACAAAATAAAGGAATTAATTGATAACAATACAGTAACAGTAGGTGACATTAACACCCCACTTACATCAACGGACAGACCATCTAAACAAAAAGTTAACAAGGAAACAATGGCTTTGACTGACACACTCGACCAGATAGATTTAATAGAATTCAGAAGATTCCATTCTAAAATAGTAGAAATACCTTCTTTTCTTTTTTTTAAAAGATTGTATTTATTTATTTGATAGACAGAGATCACAAGTAGACAGAGAGGTAGGCAGAGAGAGAAGGGGGTGGGGGAAGCAGACTCCCTGCTGAGCAGAGAGCCTGATGCGGGGCTCGATCCCAGGACCCTGAAATCATGACCTGAGCTGAAGGCACAGGCTTTAACCCACTGAGCCACCCAGGCGCCCCTACCTTCTTTTCAAGTGCACATGGAACATTCTCCAAAACAGATCATAATTTAGCTCACAGAACAAACCTCAACAAATTCAAGAAGATTAAAGTCATACCATGAAACTTTTGGGACCACAAGGCTATAAAACTACAAGTCAACAACAAGAAAATATCTGGAAAGACCACAAATACATGGAGGTTAAATAACCTGCTACTAAACAATGAATGAGTAAGTCAGGAAATAAAAGAAGAAATAAAAAGTACATGGAAACAAATTAAAATGAAAATACAATGGTCCAAAACCTTTAGGATGCAGTAAAAGTGGTCATAAGAAGAAAATTTATAGCAATACAGGCCTCCCTCAAGAAGAAAAATCTCAAACAACCTAACTTTGCATCTAAAGGAGCTATAAAAAGAACATGCAAAATCTAAAACCACCAGAAGGAAGGAAAAATAAAGATTAGAGTAGAAATAAATGATATAGAAACAAAAAACAAAACAAACCAAAAAACAATAGAACAGATCAACAAAACTAGAAGCTGGTTCTTTGTAAAAAATTAACAAAATTGAGAAACCCCTAGCCAGACCTACCAAGAAAAAAAAGAATAAGGACTCAAATAAAATCACAAATGACAGTGGAAAAATAACAATCAATGCCACAGAAACATAAACAGTTATAAGAGAATATTATGACAAACTATATGCCAACATATTGGCCAACAGAGAAGAAAAGGATAAACTCCTAGAAACATATGAACTACCAAAACTGAAACAGGAAGAAATAGACGATTTCAATAGACTGATAACCATCAAAGAAATGGAATCAATAATCAAAAAACTCCCACAGACAAAGTCCTGGACCAGAAGGCATCACAGGCAAATTCTACCAAACATGTAAAAATGAGTTAATACCTATAATTCTCAAACTATTCCAAAAAATATGAAAGGAAGGAAAACTTCCAAATTCATTCTATGAGCCCAGCATTACCTTGATACCAAAACCAGATAAAAACATCACAAAAAAGAGAACTACAAGCCAATATATTTGATGAACACAGGTGCAAAAATCCTCAATAAAATACTAGCAAACTGAATCCAACACGACCTTAAAAAAATCATTCACAATGATCAAGTGGGATTTATTCCTGGGCTGGAAGTGTGGTTCAATATTCACGAATCAATCAATCTGATATATCACAACAATAAGAGAAAGGATAAGAACTACATGATCATTTTAACAGATGTAGAAAAAGTGTAGACAAAGCAGAACATCAACTCACGATAAAAACTCTCAACAAAATAGGTTTAGAGGGAACATCTCTCTCTCTTTTTTTTTTTTAACATTTTACTTATTTATTTGACAGAGAGAACAATCACAAGTAGGCAGAGAGGCAGGCAGAGAGAGAGGGGGAAGCAGGCTCCCTGCTGAACAGAGAGCCCGATGTGGAGCTTGATCCCAGGTCCCTGAGATCATGACCTGAGCCAAAGGCAGAGGCTTAACCCACTGAGCCACGGAGGTGCCCCAAGAGGGAACATATCTCAGCACGATAAAGGCCATATATGAAAGACCCCACAGCAAACATCATTCTCAATCGGGAAAAACTGAGAGCTTTTCCCCTAAGGTCAAGAACAAGACAAAGATGTACACTCTGACCACTTATATTCAACAGAGTACTGGAAGTCCTAGCAATAATATAGCAAAAAGAAAGAAAAGGCATTGAAATTGGTAAGAAAGAAGTAAGGGGCGCCGGGTTGCTCAGTTGGTTAAGGAACTGCCTTCCGCTCAGGTCATGATCCCGAACTTCCAGGATCGAGTCCTGCATGGGCTCCCAGCTCCTTGGGGAGTCTGTTTCTCCCTGTGACCTTCTCCTCTCTCATGCTCTCTCTCACTCATTCTCTCTCAAATAAATAAATAAAATCTTTAAAAAAAGAAAGAAAGAAAGTAAAACATTCAATTCATTATTTGCAGATGACGTGATACTATACTATACATAGAAACCCCAAAAGACTCCACCAAAAGCCTGCTAAACTATTAAATTCAGTAAGGTTGCAGGATCTACTGAAATTTGTTGCATTTCTATACACCAAAAATGAAGCAGCAGGAAGAGAAATTAAGAAAACAATCCTATTTACAACTGCACCAAAAACAGTAAGATACCTAGGAATAGACCTAACCAAAAAGGTAAAAGACCTATTGAAATAAATTGAAGATGACATACAGAAAATGGAAAGACATTTCATGCTCATAGACTGGAAGAAAAAATATTGTTAAAATGTCTATACTATCCAAAGCAATTTACAAATTTAATGCAATCCCTATCAAAATACCAACAGCATTTTTCAGAGAACCAGAACAAATAACTCTAAAATTTGTATGGAATCACAAAAGACCCCAAATAGCCAAAGCAATCTTGAAAAAGAAAAGCAAAGCTGGAGGCATCACAATTCCAGACTTCAAGTTGTATTACAAAGCTGTAGTAATCAAAACAGAATGGTACTGGCCCAAAAGTAGACATACAGATCAACAGAAGAGAATAGAAAACCCAAAAAGGAACCCACAACTATATGGTCAAATACTATTTGACAAAGGAGGAAAGCATATTCAATGGGAAAAAGACAGTCTCTTCAACAAATGGGGTTGGGAAAACTGGACAGCAACACGCAAAAGAATGAAACTAAACCACTTTCTTATACCATTCACAAAAATAATTTCAATTAGCAATAATCGCGCCTCGGATAAACCTCATTGGCTACGATACTGCCACTGCGCAAAGCTCACAAAAATAATTTCAAAATGGATTAAAAACCTAAATGTGAGACCTGAAACCATAAAAATCCTAGCAAAGAACAAAGGCAGTGACTTCTTCGACATTGGCCTTACCAACTTTTTTTTTACCTCTGTCTCCTGAGGCAAGGGAGACAAAAACAAACTACCGAAACCACATCAAAATAAAAAGCTTCTGCATGGCAAAGGAAACAATAAAACTAAAAGAAAAACTATGGAATGGGAGAAGATATTTGCAATGACATACCTGATAAAGAGTTAATATCCAAAATACATAAATAACTAATACAACACAACACCCAAAAACCAAATAATCAAATTTAAACATGGTCAAAATATACACACAGACATTTCTCCAAAAAGGTATCAGATGACCAGCACACACATGAAAAAGTGTTCAATATCACAGTGATGTACAAATCAAAACTTCAATGAGATATCACCTCACAGCTGTCAAAATGGCTAAAATCAACAACACAAGAAACAACAGGTGTTGGTAAGAATGTGGAGAAAAGGGAACCCTCGTGCCCTGTTGGTGGGAATGCAAACTGGTGAAACCACTGTGGAAAACAGTATGGAGGTTCTTCAAAAAATTAAAAATAGAACTACCTTGAATCTAGCAATCACACTACTGGGTATCTACCCAAGGAATATAAAAACACTAATTCAAAGGGATACATGCATTCCCTATGTTTACAGCAGCATTATTTACAACAGCCAAGATATGGAAGCAGCCCAAGTGTCCATCAATTGATGAATGGCTAAAGAAGATGTGGCATATATACAGAATGGATTATTACTCAGCCATAAAAAATATGAAATCTTGCCATTTGCAATGACATGGATGGAGCCAATGAGTATAATGCTAAACGGAATAAGTCAGAGAGAGAGAAATACCCTATGATTTCATATATATGTAGAATTTAAGAAACAAAACAAATAAGCAAAGGGAGAAAGAGACAAATCAAGAAACAGACCCTTAATTACACAGAACAAACTGATGGTTACCAGAGGGGAGGTAATTGGGGGGATGGGTTAAATAGGTGATGGAGAGTAAAGAGTCCACTTGTCATCATGAGCACCTAAGCATCTGGTGATATTTGGAATTGTTGAATCACTACATTGTACACCTGAAACTAAAATAACACTATATGTTAACAAACTGGAATTAAAATAAAAACCTAAAAAACAAATTCAAGTGTCAAAACTAACAAGGTGTAATGCTTATTTATATAAGTACATGTCTGTCGAGAGAAAGAAAACTTTCAAGATTGATAATTAGAAGGAGTGTTCCTTTTAACACAATGAGATACTACCACACACCAGTCAGAATGGCTAAAATTAACAAGTCAACAACAAATGTTGGCAAGGATGCTGACAAAGGGGAGCCCTGTTATACTGTTGGTGGGACTGCAAGCTGGTGAAACCACTCTGGAAGACAGTATGGAGGTTCCTCAAGAAGCTAAAAATATTATCATTTTATTTTCATTTCAATATACTTTCATGAATTCCTACACATAGTTATGCTGAAATGAGTGCTGAAGACAAAAGATAAATAAAAAAGGGAACTAGGATTTACAGAATACTGACTAGGAGCCAGGCAATTCACTAGGCAATGTATACAAATCACAGTAACACTACATGCAGATACTTCTACCTCCCTTTTACAGGAAAAGAGACTGATCCTCATAGTTTCAGATAATTTGCTGAATTTCCAGCCAGTAATAAGTATACCTAGGAGTCAAGGTCTTGAATGATGTTAAAACTTGTGGACTTCTTCAGAACCACGTTCTATTCAGCTTATCACAGCCGACAGACACAACCAGACTATAACCATGATTCAAGGTAAAAAGGGACAGAGGTATAAATATAATACACAGAGCAAGAAACTATTCATTTTATCATGGTTCAAAGACAGCTTTACAGAGGTAAGAGTGGCACTAGACCACCTTGGAAAAATGAGCAGGGTGCCTCCCAGCAGAGAGGAAGGAAGAATATTCTAGGCACAAGAGTCAGTATGAGTTCATGACTCTACTTTCTTTTCTAATAGTATACAACCTATCATTCAAATAACACATTCTGAATCAAACTTTCTTAAACCCACCATGCTTGACAAACTTTTAGAGTGGCCCTCCATAAACCCCAGACCTGGTATTATGCTCAGGTGTAAACATTGGACACCAAGATCAAAGGACAGTTATCCCCGAGAATAGGAATCAAGTGCAGTGAATTCTACAGTTGCCCCAGCTTAGTGCCTGGGCAAAGTTGACAGCACTCTGCTCAAAGAGGGGGAGTCCAGGCAGCATCTGGCAGCCTTCCTGAATGGAGACGGATGAGAGTCTTGGGAGGACAAAGCAAGTAGAGTTCCCAGGGCAGAGTACCAGAGAAAAGAAAGCTGCCTAGTAAAAAAGCTCTGGGGATCTGCTAAAGGTCCCTAATGAGTCCTCAATGAAGTACTAATCAGACATGCGTGGAAGGAAACTATCAAAAGCCAGGCAAAAAAGATATCTGGGAGTACTAGAGAAAACCACCATTGGGGCTCACACATGCCTGTCTCCACCAGTCAGACTGGAAAACCTCATAATTCATGGGGTACTGGGTAGAGTACTCACCTCACCAGTGAGAAAAACTAGTTTGAGACTAAATGCGCTCTGTCCTGCTATACAAAGCTTAGAGACAACAGCCCCCAAAATCATACCAATTCTAAGAATGGGAACGAAGCTTGAAATATTTATTGTAATACAAAACTCTCTAGCACTCAACACAGTAAAAATTACATTGTCTGACATCCAATAAGAAATGATGAAAGCATGCAAAGAAAAAGGAAAATAAGGCCCATAATGAGGAGAAAAAGCAATCAATAGAAACAGACCTAGGACTGACACAGATAATAAATTTAGAAGACTAGTACATTACAGTTATTGCTATATTCCATGTGTTCTAGCAGCATGAAGAAAGATTTTCCCAATCAAATAGAGTCATGGAAAATATTTTTTAAAAATCCTAAGATGAACTTTTTAAAAAATTAACATATGATGTATTATTTGCCCCAGGGGTACAAGTCTGTGAGTCATCAGTCTTACATAATTCACAGCACTCACCATAGCACATAGCCTCCCCAACGCCCACAACCCAGCCACCCTATCCCTCCCCTCTCCCCGAAGCAATCTTAGTTTGTTTCCTGAGATTAAGAGTCTCTTATGGTTTGTCTCCCTCCCCAGAACTTTTAGAGAAGAAAACAGTATGTGGAATGAATAAAATGCTGGCCGGGAATAACAGTAGATTACACAGTACAGAAAAAAAAAAAAAAAATCAGTGAACTTGAAGATACTGCAACAGAAGCTAGCCAAAATGAAACACTGAGAGAAAGAAAAGGTAAGAAAACATAAGATAGAATAAGTGAGCTATGGTGCAACTTTAAGCAACCTAATACTGTGTAAATGTATTACCCAAAGGAGAGAAGAGGAGAGGATATTAAAAAACTTGAAGAAATAATGGTCAAAATATTGCCAAGCTTGATGAAAACTATAAACCCACAGATCTTCTTTGCTCTATGAGGCCCAAGCACAACACCAAGGCATATTATAATCAAACTGCTTAAAAATGGTAACTAAAGGAAAACAAAAATCCTAAAAGCAACCAGAGAAAAAAGGTACATTAAATATAGAGAAATAAGGATGACAGCACCTTCTCACTGGAAACCAATGTAAGCCAGAACACAGTGAAGCAATTCTTTTAAAGGACAATGGAAAAAAAACAAAACTCAACAAAGAATTCTATCCTGAGCCAAAGTATCTTTAAAAACACAGACTTTTGGGCCACCCGAGTGGCTCAGTCAGTTAAGTGTGTTAACTCTTGCTCTGTGACTCTTGCTCTCAGCTCAGGTCTTGATCTTAGGGTCAGGAGTTCAAGCCCCGATTCAGGCTCCACACTGGGCACAAAGCCTCCTTGGGGGGGGGGGGGAGAATCAGGAGTGGGAGACAAACCATGAGACACAAGGACTCCCGGAAACAAACAGAGGGTTTTAGAAGGGAGGGGGGTGGGGGGATGGGTGAGCCCAGTGATGGGTATTAAGGAGGGCATGGATTGCATGGAGCACTGGGTGTTATACACAAACAGTGAATCATGGAACACTACATCAAAATCTAATGATGTACTGTATGGTCACTAACATAACACAATAAAAATTAAAGTTATAAAAATCAAAGCAAAATAAATGAAAAATAAAAATAAAACAACAACAGAAAAACAGATTTTTTTGTGACATTTAAAAGCTGAAAGAATTCATCACCAGAATACCAGAACTACAAAAATCTTAAAAAGAAGTCCTCCGCCAAAAAAATATTAGATGGAGCCCCATAATACACAGAGGAATTAAGAGCAACAGAAATGGCAATTATGGGTAAATATGAAACTTTATTATTGTTATCTAAATGCTTTTCTTGAAGATTTTTATTTATTTACTTGACAGAGATCACAAGCAGGCAGAGAAACAGGCAGATAGAGAAGGGGAAGGAGGCTCCCCGCTGAGCAGAGAGTCCAATGCGGGGCTCAATCCCAGGACCCTGGGATCACACCTGAGCCGAAGGCAGAGACTTTAACCCACTGAGCCACCCAGGCACCCCTAAATCCTTTTTTAAAAAAGATTTTATTTATTTATTTATTTATTTGAAAGAGAGAGAGAAAGCATGAGGAGGTGGGCAGAGGGAGAGAGAGGAAAGCAGGGAGCCTGATATGGAGCTCCATCCCAGGACCCTGGGATCATGACCTGAGTCAAAGGCAGACACTTAACTAACTGAGCCACTCAGGTACCCCCAGTCCTTTTTTCAAAAAAAAAGTTTTATTTTTAAGTAATCTCTACACCTAACCTGGGGCTCAAATTCATAACCCTGAGATCACGAGTTCCATGCTTTTTCAAATGAGCCAGCCAGATGACTCTTATCTAAATCCTTTAAAAAGATAACTATTTAGGGGAGCCTGGGTGGTTCAGCTGGTTAAGAGGCAGACTCCTGGCTTGGCTCAGGTCATGATCTCAGGGTCAGGAGAGAGAGGAGCCCCCACCAGACTCCATATTCAGTGCAGAGTCTGTTTATGCCTCTGCCTCCTCCTCTGCGCCTCCAAGCCCCACCTCCCTCACCACTTGCATTTTCTAATAAAAAAATCTTTTTAAAAATTAAAAAAAATAAATAAATAAGGGTGCCTGGGTGGCTCAGTTGGTTAAGTGTCTGCCTTCAGCTCAGGTGGTGATCCCAGGGTCGGTCCTAGGATTAAGCCCTGCATTGGGCTCGCTGCTCAGCAGGAAGCTTGCTTCCCACCCCCTCTCTACCCCTCCCCTCTGCTCCTGCTCATGTGCTCTCTCTCTCAAATTAAAAAAAATTTTTTTTTAATTTTTAAAAAGGTAACTATTTAAAGCAAATATAACAGTGTATTTTGGCATGTATAACATGCGTGTATTAAAAATGGGTGCATACTGTTAAAGGTAAGCTTCTTCCACTATACTAGAAGTGGTATAATATCACTTAAAGGTAGACTGATAAAGTTTTATACAATAATCCCCAAAGCAAACCATAAAACCTTTTCTAAAAGCCTCATAAAAGTGAAATTGTAGAGTATATATTATTTTGTATAAGGCTTCTTTAACTCGGCCTGTTTCTGAAATGTACACATGTTGTTATGTTCATCCCTTTTCATTGCTGAGTAGTGTTCCGTTTTATTCATATGCTACAAATTCTTTATCCATCCTCTGACGAAAACCTAAGTTGTTTCCAGTTATTGGCTATTATAAACAAAGCTGCTAGAGCCATTCTTTTTTTTTTATGTTCACTTAGTCTATATGTTAACTGATAGAACCATTCTTCTGTAAATTTTTTTGTCAACTTTTTTTCTTCCCATTTCTGTGGGTAAATATCTAGGAGTTTAACTCTTGGGTCATAGGGTTAGAAGTACGTTTAATTTCATAAGAAAATGTCAAACATTTTTCAAAGTATCTTACACTCTGCATTGCCATCAACAGTGTAGGAGAGGTTTAGTTGCCCCACAGCTTCATCAGTAGTGAGTTTTGCAAGTCTTTTTAATTTGAGTCATTGTGGTGAGTATGTATTATGATGTTTCACCGTGCTTAATTTGCATTTGCCCGATGACTATTTAAGCTGGTATCTTTGCATGTGTCTCCTAGCCAAAAGAAGTACCTGCTTAAAAATTGGGCCCAGTTCTTATTAGATGGTTTATTACTAGCTTTTAAGAATTCTTTGTATATTCTGGATTCTATTCCTTTGTCAAATATATGATTTACAAATATTTTTTCCCAGTCTGTGGTTTGCCCATTCATTTTCTTAAGGTGCTTTTTAAAGGAGCAGCAGTTTTTAATTTTGTTGAAATCTAACTTATCATTTTTTTTATAGTATTGCTTTCTAGGATTTGTTTAAGAAATCTTTGCCTTCCCCCAAATCATGAAAATATACTTCAATGCTTTCCTCGAAAAGCTTAATAGTTTTGTTTTTTTTTTTACTTAGGTCTATGATCCATCTCAAATTAATTTTTATGATATTTGAGGTAGGGGTCAAAGTTCATTTTTTCCCATGATATCCAGATATTCCAGCATTTTTTCCCCCAACAGACTGTCCACTGCCTTTGTCAAAAAGTCAAATTATTAGATAAGTAGTATCTGTTTCTGAGCTCTCCATTCTCCATTCCAATCATTAAACTCCACTGATTAATTTTTCTATCCTATGCCAATACCACACAGCTTCATTTTTTGCAGATTTCTAGTAAGTCTTGAAACTGTTTGCCCTTCAGCTTTGTTGTTCTTAAAAAAAAAAAAAAAAAAAGTGCGGGAGGCGGGGTGAGGACGCCTGGGTGGATCAGTCAGTTAAGTGTCTGCCTTTGGCTCAGGTCATGATCCCAATGTCCTGGGATCCAGTCGCAAACCAGGCTCCTTGCTCAGTGGGGAGCCTGCTTCTCCCTCTGTCAACTACTCCCCTGGCTTGTGCAGCTCTCTCACTCTCTAACAAATAAATAAATAAAATCTTAAAAAAAAAATTTCTTAAATAGACTCTGTACTCAATATGGGGCTTGAACTCACTGTTCTGAGATTAGGAGTCATGTGCTCTACCAACTGAGCCAGCCAGGTGTCCCAACTTTATTCTTCTTAGACTGTCTTGTTTACTCAAGGTATTTTTCATTGCCATATAAAACTTGTCAATTTGGGACACCTGGGTGGCTCAGTGGGTTAGGCCTCTGCCTTCGGCTCAGGTCATGATCTCGGGGTCATGGGATTGACCCCCGAGTCAGGCTCTCTGCTCAGCGGGGAGCCTGCTCCCCCCGCCCCACCGCCTGCCTCTCTGCACACTTGTGATCTCTGTCTGTCAAATAAATAAATTAAATATTTTTTTTAAACTTGTCAATTTCTACACCCCCAAACAAAGCATGCTGGGGTTATGATTATGATTGTACTGAATCTACCAATCAATTTAAGAGGAAGTGACATTTTCTCTAATACTGAATGCTGTAATCCAAGAAAATAGTATATCATTCCATTTATTTATGTCTTTAATTTCTCCTAGCAATGTTTTCTAGTTTTCAGTGTAGAGAGGTATTACAGGTTTTCTGTTAAACCTATTTCTAATTACTTTATGCTTTTGATGATATTATTAAAAATTTGGGGGGTTTATTCCATTTTCCAATGCCCTGCTGATTTTTGTACACTAACCATATGACCTGTGACTGTGCTAAATTCACATGGTAGCTCTATGAGCTTATTTAAAGATTTTAAAGATATTTTTATATAAACAGTGTCCTCTGTAAAAATAGATCATTTTAGTCCTTCTTCTCCATTTTTTTTTCTTTCCTTATTTCAGTTACTAGGGCCTCTGGTATTATGTTGACCAGAAGTGGAAAGAGTAAGCATCCTTGTCTTGCTCCTAGTATGAGAGGAAGGGGAGAATGTCTAATATTTCACCATTAAATACACTTAATGGTTTTGGTGGATGGTTCTGGTAGATGTTCTTTATCAAATTAAGTTTTTTCTATTCCTAGTTCATTGGTTGATTGTTTTTTTAGTAAAATGCTAGCCCTAGCATTTAATAATGAATGTGAGCTAGATCTTGTCAAATGTTTTCTCCATAGTTGTTGAGGTATTATTTTTCTCCTTTATTCTGTTAATATAGATGACACTGATTGATTCTCAATTTTTTTTTAAGATTTTATTTATTTATTTGACAGAGAGAGATCACAAGTAGGCAGAGAGGCAGGCAGAGAGAGGGGGAAGCAGACTTCCCGCTGAGCAGAGAGCCCGATGTGGGGCTCAATCCCAGGACCCTGAGATCATGACCTGAGCCGAAGGCAGAGGTTTAACCCACTGAGCCACCCAGGCACCCCTGATTCTCAAATTTTAAAATAATGTTGCATTCATAGAATAAACCCCAAATAGTCATGATGTATTATTATCCTTTTCTTTATATGCTGCTGAATTTGCTTTGCTAATATTTTGTTAATTATTTTTATGTCTCTGTTCTTGAGAAATATTATCTTAATTAGTTTTCTTTCTTTGGAATGCCTTAGTCTAGCTTTGCTGTTATGGCTACACTGAACACATAATAGGAGTTGGAAAATGTTTCCCATTCTTCTGTTTTCTGAAAGAGTTTATGTTAAGACTGCAGCTCTTTCTTCCTTAAGTGTTTGATAGAATTCATCAGTAAAACTATCTGGGCCTAGATTTTTGGTGAGAAAGTTTTTATAGCAAATTAGAATTCATTAAAAACTATATGGATATTCAGGGGCGCCTGGGTGGCTCAGTGGGTTAAAGCCTCTGCCTTCAGCTCAGGTCATGATCTCAGGGTCCTGGGATCGAGCCCCGCATGGGGATCTCTGCTCAGCAGGGAGCCTGCTTCCTCCTCCCTCTCTGCCTGCTTCTCTGCCTACTTGTGATCTATCAAATAAATAAATAAAATCTTAAAAAAAAAACCTATATGGATATTCAGATTTTGTGTCAGTCTAGCAAACTTTATTTTTTCATAACTTTGTCTGTTTCATCTAAGGTGTGACATTTGTAGTCATGAGTTGTTCACAATATTCTTCTGGTTATCCTTTAAAATATTTATAATCCTTCTTTCATTCTCAATATTGGTCACTTGTTTATTTTTTTTCTTGATCAGTATAGTCAAAGGTTTTACAATTTCATTCATCTCAAAAAACTTAGTTTGGGGTTTGTTAAATTTTACTATTGCTTGTTTTCTAATTTCATTGGTTTCTACTCTTACCTTCATTTTTCCTTCCTTCCTTCTACTTACTTTTAATTTGCCCTTCTAGGTTCTTTTTTCTCCTTTTTCTAAATGGAAATAATTGACATATAACATTATATACTAGTTTCAAGTGTCTAACATAATGACTTGATATTTATATATATTGCAAAATGATCACTCAAAATAATTCTAGTTATCATCCACCACCAGCTACAATTTTTTTCCTGTGGTAAGAACTTTAAGATCTACTCTCTTGGAAACTTTCAAACACATGATACAGTATTATTAACTATAGTCATCCTGTTCTACATTACATCCCCAGGACTTATTTATAACTGGAAGTTTGTACCTTTTGACCACCTTCACCCATTTTGTCCACCCTCTCTCTGTGGGAACCATCAATTCCTTTTCTGCATCTATCAGTTCAGTTTCCAGAAGTGGAATTGCTAGAGCATATGGTAGTCTATTTTTAATTTTTTGAGGAGCCTCCAAGTTTTCCATCACGGCTGCAAAAATTTACATTCCTATTAACAGCACACAAGGGTTCCCTTTTATCCACATCCTCACCAACCCTTGCTATTTTTTGTCTTTTTGATAATAACCATTCTCAGAGGGGTGAGGTGACAACTCATTGTGGTTCTGATTTGAATTTCCCTGACAGTTAGTGATGCTGAGCTCCTTTTCCTGTTGGCCAGCTGTATGTCTTCCTTGGAAAAATGTCTATTTAGATCCTCCTGCCCACTTCTTAAACAGATTGTGATTTTTTGCTATTGAGTTGTAAGAGTTCTCTCTATATTTTGGATAGTAAACCCTTATCAAATATATGATTTGCAAAGATTTTCTCCCATTTGGTAGGTTGCCTGTTGGCTTCTCTTTTTTTTTAATTTTTTTTTAAAAGATTTTATTTATTTATTTGACAGACAGATCACACTTAGGGAGAGAAGCAGGCGGAGAGAGAGGGGGAAGCAGGCTCCATGCTGAGCAGAGAGCCCTATGCGGGGCTCGATCCCAGGACTCTGGGATCATGACCTGAGCAGAAGGCAGAGGCTTTATCCTACTGAGCCTCTCAGGCGCCCCTGCCTGTTGGCTTCTTAAGGTCACTGATTTTAGAGACCTTTTTTTCCTCTAAAAAAAAAATTTTTAACTACAAATTTTCCTCAAAGAACTGTTTTGTATAGTAACATCTTAAAAACTTCAATGTTACACTTTCATTTTCTTTTACTTCAAAACATTTTCTCATTTTCATTGTGATTTCTTATTTAATCCATGGGTTAGTTACATGTATTATTTAATTTGCAAATACCTGAGAGTTTTCTGGATATCTCATTGTTATTCACATTTAATTTAATTCTTCTATGGTCACAATCATTCCATATGATTTCAAACTTTATATATTTGTTGAGACTTGGTTTATGGTCCAGCATATGTTCAGTCTTGGTGAACATACAATGTGTACTTAGAAATAAAGACTGAATTCTGTAGTTACTGGGTTTAATGTTCAATAAGTACTAATTAGGTCAAACAGATGATTATCTGTATCTTTATAAATTTTTGTTCATTCAACAGCTTTAGGAGGGATGTTCAAATTTCCAACTATGATTATTCAATTGTCTAGTTCACTCATTAAGTCTGTTTTGCTTTGTGTAATTTGAAGATGTGTTATTAGATGTATACATTTAAGATTGTCGTGGCTTTCTAATAAACAGACTTTTATCATTATGAAATGTCATTCTTAATCTCTAGTAATATTTATTTTGACATTTACATTTTTGGAGTTTTGGATGAAACTTAGAATTTACAGATTTATAAAAGTATAGAATTTATAAAACCATAAGTACAGATCTCATATAGACTTTACACATACTACATAATATTTAACTATCTGTTCTTCACAAAACATTTGGGTTAAATATAAAATTAACATTTATATTATTTAATTTACTTTCTTCCTTTCTTAGTTCTTTCTTTTTATTTTTTCCTTCCTTTTTAATCATTGCCCATCAGTTTAAACCAACAAATAAAACTAAATTTATTCTAGAGAGGTTCTGTACCACCACTATCACAACCATAAGAGCTTTTTTTTTTTTAAATGCCAATAATGTGTTTGGTCGTACACAAATAAAAAATCAGAAAGAAAAGCTAGGGTGATCTACACATCTATTATTATTGATGTTTTGTTACTGCATACATTCTTAGCTAATATTTTCAATGAAAACTGATATAGAGATGATGGCAGGAAGAAGAAATCCTTCTAATCAATCCTACAAATAGTCCTATAAATTAAATCTACTTTTTATTTAAATAATAATTACCAGCCCCTCATTTTAGATACAATACAACATTTTAAAGGATACGATCCCCTGTAAGAGTGATAATGGGAATCCAAGGAAATTATAGGCACCATGAAAGAGAAACTTCACAAAATGTTACATAAATCTTTATTACAAAAATACTACCATCCATATAGTTATATATTTATTTTCAGTAAAGTTAAACACCAATAAAGTAGTTTTTCATACCAGAGCTTCTTTTTCTAATGAAAGTCAATAGATTTAAATATCATGACTTAAGCGTTCAATGAGAGAACAGAACATCTATATTTCTGGGAACCTTTTATGCATGAAGATCATCCAAAAAGAGCCAGGCAAAAATTAGTGGCAGAGACTCCAACTCTCCTGTTAACTTTTAGAACCATCTATTTCATTATCTAGTGTGAGTGGCTGAGGCTTAGTTAACAACAGCTTTCACTTGGACTCTAAATAAATGTTGTCTTTGTATTCTGAGGTTCTTACTACCAGATGGAGTATTAGTGTGAATGAATGGAACTCTTTGACAAACTTCTTTAGAGTTCATTTAAGTTCATTGTGGGTTTTGTACTGATCTCTACAAAAACTGTATGAATGAGTCAGTGGAGTCCTTAGCATCTCTCTCCATGACTTTCTTTTTATGATAATATCACACTTATTTCCTACAATGTCAACTACAAAATTAGATGGGCCTTGCTGTCAAAGATCTCTTAATTGATTCCTTAATGTTGAAAATATTTCCTCTTTTTGGTATCATAAATCATTATAGCTGAAGTAACTGTAATAGTAATTCTAGTAATGCAGAAATCACTCTTGTGCAGCTATATCCCAGATTAGGAAATTTACATGCTCATTTTGGTACTAGACAAAAGATGCCCTCTTACTTAAATGATCTTAGGTTATTTCCATTCTGCTATTAAACTCATCAAGTGAATTTTTACTTAAGACACTGTCTTTTTTAATTCTAAAATTTAACTTGGTACTTTTTTATGATTGCTCTTTCTCTGCTGAGAATTCCTATCTCTTCCTTCATTATGAACATATTTTTTCTTTACCTCATTTTTCTACAATTATTGTTTTAATTGTTGCTTTAAAGTCTAATGCCAATATCTGGGTCATATCGGGATTGATCTCTGTTGATTGTTTTTCTCTTGAGGATGGATCATATTTTCCTCATTCTTCATTCTGAGATTGTATCCTGGACCTTATGGATTCTGTTTTTTTATCTGAAGAGTGTCAGTATTTTTGTTTTAGCAAGAAATTACCTTGGATGACTCTAACTACAAACTGAAATCTTAGTTCAGTACCCTATCTTTAGTAGGAAGTTTGTGATCTACCTTGCAAACGTATGGTTCAGAGGTCAGTCAGAAGTCTGGGCAAGATTTATACATAGAACCTGGGGCTATATCCATCTAGTTCACTCTGGGGTTAACTTCTCATTTTCCTACAGTAATGCTTGCCCCAAACTCCACCATCTGGTTCTTTAGGTCAGAAAGACTGAGTTTTTTATCAGAATTTCGGTCATTCAATATAGCACTGACTTTATCTACCTTAAAGATGACAGCTATTTAAAAAAAAAAAAAAAGAAAGAAAGAAAAAAAAGAAAAGAAAGAAAAGATATTCTCTCCAATTTTGGACTTTCTTCTAAGTCTATCTCCCTTCTAGGATCTGCCTGACATTTTTTTTACTCTTCAAGACCTTCAGATAGTTGTGTTATTTATTTTTTCCATATTGTCTCAAAGAAGGCCATTTGGCTAGGAGCTTACTCAGCCATATCAGAAGTTTTAGTTTTTATTTTATTTTATTTTATTTTACTTTAAAGAATTTATTTATTTATTTGAGAGAGAGATCACAAGTAGACAGAGAGGCAGGTGGTTGGGGGGAAGCAGGTTCCCAGCTGAGCAGAGAGCCTCATACAGGGCTTGATTCCAGGACCCTGAGACCATAACCTGAGCCAAAGACAGAGGCCCAGCCCACTGAGCCACCCAGGCGTCCCGGAAGTTTTCGTTTTTAATAGAGAAATGTAACCTATTTATATTTTCTGTCAGCATGCCTGATCTTGTTTTACATTCTTTACCCATACTTGTTGCTGTTTCTTCTGCTTTCTAGTTTTTGCTCTAAGAGATATTTTTTTCTTTTATCTTTTCTCTAGTTATTTGAAAAGTAAAAGGTGTATCTTAAATTCTAAAATAGTTGACTGTGGGGTGGCTCAGTTGGTTACGCATCTGCCCTTGGCACAGGTCATGATCCCAGGGTCCTGGGATTGAGACCCCACATGGGGGGGGTCCCTACTCAGCAGGGAATCTCCTCTCTCTGCTGCTCATGCTTTCTCTCTCTGTCAAATAGATAAATAAAATCTAAAAAAATAATAAATAAAATAAAGTACCTGACTGTGTATTTCCCTAGTTATAAATACAACAAATGATGATGCTGTTACTCAGGATCAACAAACACTCCCTCAAAGAGGAACACAATTCACAAATATCTAAGCAAGCAGTAACTACAAATATTCATTTACATTCGGTTCATTGGTATCATCAATTTTCTTATTTCAAGCATTTCTTTTTAGTAAGTGCATATCAAGAACTCTTTCCCCCAGGACACTTATTTTTTTCATCATTTTATTCTCTTTATTCTATTTCTACATACCTCTTATGTTGTTTCTCTGCATCACTGATTTCATTTTCTGTAGTTTCAATTCTAAAAGTTAATGCTTCTAATGCTTTCATTAATTTAAATTAACTTAATCTTTTTTATTTCATTTAACTTTCTTTTATTTTAGCCGATTTCTTATAAAAAGGTTTTCAACTCAATCTGTCTTTTCTCTGCTTAGATCTTCTATATTACAGTCAATTTTTCTTGATTTTTAAAGACTCTACACAGAAATTTTCTAATACTTACTTCTCTTTTCTACTTATTGTTCCCATATTATGGTATTTTCTTTTTATATAACCTTGAAAAAGGAGTGATATGACTAATCTTGGAGAACCCCTAAAATGAAGATGTGTGGTTTTTCCTTGGTTCCCCTCCCTAACCTCCCAGTTTTCTTATGTCTCTGTCTCTACCGTAGTTCAATGTTAAAAAGTGATAGTTGGCATCCTTCCTTTGTTCATACTTACCACAGAAATACCAGTATCCCCACTAAGCATAATTCTGACTTTTGAACTCACATACCCATATTTGATATCGTATTAAGAAACTACCCATCTGTTTATCTTTTAGGAAGTGATTCTATCAAGAAAGAGGGTGAATTTTGCCAAATGTCTGTAGCCTTTATGGTGAACACAACTGGATTTTTTCTCCCTGGAAGTATTAATATGATACATTACATTTATTGCATGTGTGTGCCTAACTTCAAGCCAACTTTCTAGTGATATCCAGCTTTTTATTTACTGTGGATGTGCCTACCTGAGGAAGGATCACATAGTGTTGTTGCCTGTTAATCTAATACAGGATCGTTCTTGGGCATTCTAATGCTGCCTGCAGCATTTTTATTGTAATAAACAGTAAATGTAAAACTAGAAAGACCAGAATGCACTGTTCTGAGTCCTAAACTTCAGTCAGTAGGGGACTTTCTTTTTTTAACCACTCTGTGTTTTACTGTCAAAGAAGCACAGTTGAAATGAATTTACATATTCTAGTTCCCCATAAAAATGTATTCTTATTTTTTGATTGAATAAGTTCTTGAACTTATAATTTTACATTTTAAATAATTTCATTTACTTGCCTATTATCAATCTGTTGTTAGGGTCCTTAAATATGTATTTTCTCTATTAGAATATCATTTAATTAACAAAGTTTTATTTCTGAACCTAAAAACTGAGTAGCATATATATGAAATTTTAATTGTAGATTTTTGTTTTAGGCTTTTCTAATGACCTGACAGCATAATCTTTGAAAAGTAAAACTGTCTATTTGTATATGGGCCACATAAACTATTTCCTTAAATGATAAAAATGAAAATAAATCCTCTAATTGAGATTCTACAAAAATAAGAAATTAAATACAAAGTAGATCTAGATCTAATTTATCTGAAAATTTTCTATCAATTCCCTATTCCTATGGATCTGATCCAAGATCCTCTCTGTTTCACTTTCAAAAGCCTTAATCAGATTATCCAACAAAATATAAAATAGTAGCATTAAAAATGTTACACTATAACTTCATTTAAAATATACTAAACATATTTAAAGCCTGCAAGAAACTAGGAAAGCCCCTATAGACTAACAAATAGGGAGACTAAAAGCTAAAGCAGTAATCATCAGCTGATACTGGTTTGGGTTTTTTGTTTGTTTGCTGTTTTTGTTTTGGTTTTGGATTTGCAAAAATAGATACAAGCTTTATTGAAATATATTTGCTTGTGAAATTTATATTTGTTTGTATCCCCAGGTTCCAAAAAAAAAAGATTTAAGGAAGCTTATGAGATTAAATAAAATGCAACAAAGGAACATAGATTAAAAGTAGGAACACTGAAAAAATTAAATTAAAAAGAAAAGGAGGATGAGAGAAGAAGAAAATGAGAGGATATTAAATGAAGCTGGGAACAAAGCCCAAACTGCATAGTATAATGACTTTAAATATTTGCTCTGGGTCATCTACAAGTTTGAATCTAAGCTTCCTAGCAGTGAACATGAAAAGGGAAACATAACCAAATACTCTATTGACAATGTTTGTGAGATAAATATACACTGGTGTTGTGAAATACAAACATTGACCCACCCCCGCAGCCCAGGAATAAGTCCCACATGAGTAGTGAATGATTCTTTAAAGGTACTGTTGGATTCAATTTGCTAGTATTTTACTGAAAACTTTAGCACCCATGCTCATCAGGGATATTGGCCTGTGGTTCTCATTTTTTAGTGGGGTCTTTACCTGGTTTTGGTATCTGGGTAATATTGGCCTCAGAATTAATTTAGAAGTTTTCCTTCCATTTCTTTTCTTTCTTTTTTTTTTTTTTAAGTTCGGGTTGTTCTTTTTCTATAATTATTATGTTCAGTTAGCCAACATATAGTACATCATTAGTTTGTTTTTTTTTTTAAGATTTTATTTATTTATTTGACAGAGAAAGATTAAAAGTAGGCAGAGAGGCAGGCAGAGAGAGAGAGGAGGAGGCAGGCTCCCTGCCGAGCAGAAAGCCCGATGCGGGACTCGATCCCAGGACCCCGAGATCATGACCTGAGCCAAAGGCAGCGGCTTAACCCACTGAGCCACCCAGGCACCCCAGTTTTTGATGTAATATTCACAGATTCATAAGCTGCCTATAACACCCAGTGCTCATCACAACACATGCCTTAGTTTGGGGTTTTAACAACTATATGGGAGTATAGAGGGTGAGGCCTTGGGCCCAAGGAAGACAGGAATTAAAAAGTAGGACATACAGGCAGTCACTCATTGGTACCTTATTCGCTTCACCCCCACCCCCAAGTTTTGCATCCTTTTCTTCTCTTCTACAGGATTTTTCTCTCTTAGGTTCCTAAACTCTGGTGTTGCTTTCACTTGGCTATCAGTTTTTTTCCCATTAAAATTACTGATTGCTGGGGCGCCTGGGTCGCTCAGTTGGTTAAGCAACTGCCTTCAGCTCAGGTCATGATCCTGGAGTCCCAGAAACAAGTCCTGCATCGGGTTCCCTGACTGGCAGGGAGTCTGCTTCTCCCTCTGACCTTCCTCCTCTCATGCTCGCGCGCTCTCTCTCTCTCTCTCTCTCTCAAATAAATAAACAAACAAACCAATTAAGTAAAAAATATTAGTTGCTTATTAAATGTTTCTGATCACTTTCTACCAAAATTCATAATTTGTCTATTAATTGACAATTAAGCTATAGGCTGTTAAGAGATGAGGGTATGAGGGTAGCTTCCATCAACAACAATAATCCCCATTCTTGTTCATGAAGTTGATGCTTTACAACTAGAAATGGAGGCAATGAAATGAATGAAGTGGAAGAAAATTAAACAGAGAGGCTAAAAAAATTAATGAAGAAGAAAAAATGTTTTTCTCACCTGAGCACTATCTTCTGAATCTTTAACCTCCAGATTATACTGTCTTTATTTTTTTTTATACTGTCTTTATTAAATGACAGACATCACCACCTAGTTGTACAAGCCTGAAATTTTAAAGCAGTTTCTACATTTTCCTTTCTCTTTTCCTTAGTATTCAACCCATAACCAGGTGCTATCCATTTTACTTCTTGACTATCTTTCAGATCTATCCTCTTCATATCCATAGGTATCACCTTATATCAGACTTTCTGAACCTCCGAACTACAGACATTTCTGGCTAAATAATTCCTTGTTGTGGGGGGTAGCCATGCATACTATATGACATTTTGGCAGAATTCCTGGCTTCTATAGAATGACTAAAGGCCGACAGCAGTACCCACCCCCACCCTGCCTAGTTATGACAACCAAAACTACCTTAACATTGCCAAATAGCCCCCTAGGTGACAATCACTGCCTTATAACAAGCTAGCACCACTTCTCACCCAGTGTACTGCAAGATCTCCTAAGGTGTCTTCACTGAAGCCAGCATGTTAACATACCCCACTCCGTAACCATTCTGTATACCACACCCAGTGACAGTCCACCTCTGATCTTGTCAGTCCCCACTTAAAGTACTTCAGTATCTTCCCACTTCTCTTAAATAAAATCCAAAAAACTTTGGATTTTATTTTTTTTCTTCCTTTTTTAAAATTTTATTTATTTTTCTTCCTTTCAGATTTTGGATTTTATTTTTTTTCTTCCTTTTTAAAATTTTATTTATTTTTCTTCCTTATTACTGCTTTATAAAGTCTAGCTCTCACTTCTCCAGATTCACGTTGTGCCTCACTGCATCCTACTCCCCCCTCCTCCGGTTCTCCCACCGCACTGGCCACCTTTCAATTCCTCACATGCGTCATGCTCTCTCTAGCTACTGGGAGAACTCTCTGGCGAGAAGATTCTTCCCCCACCTCTTGTAACACTCCAAGAATTAGTAGATACTATTTTATTATTTTTTTAATGATTTTATTTATTTATTTGACAGACAGAGATCACAAGTAGGCAGAGAGGAAGACAGAGAGAGAGGGGGGAGAAAGTAGATCCTGTTTTAAAACAGTAACAACCTATGTTGAGGCTCTAGATTAAAAGCTATGACCAAGGGGCGCCTGGGTGGCTCAGTGGGTTAAAGCCTCTGCCTTCGGCTCAGGTCATGATCCCAGGGTCCTGGGATCAAGGGTCCTGGGATCAAGCCCCGCATCGGACTCTCCGTTCAGCGGGGAGCCTGCTTCCTCCTCTCTCTCTTTGCCTGCCTCTTTGCCTACTTGTGATCTATCAAATAAACAAATAAAATCTTTAAAAAAAAAAAAAAAAAAAGCTGTGACCTAAAGAAAAAGTTGAATGCATTTTGTTGGTTGGAAATCAACCAAGTTGTTGGTCCTTTTTCTAGGACAGAGTACAAAAAAGTCAGTGATGACCAACAACGAGAAATGATAGAGGACAATGTGTTAAGAGTCACAATATCTAGGTTCTAATCTCTTCTCTGCCATTGATTATCCATGTGATTTGTTGTTAACTTCAATTAACTTTTCTGGTGTACAGTTCTATCAGTTTGAATACGTGTAATCACAACCACATCGGGATGCAAAACAGTTCCATCACGCCCCACAAAAAATCTCTCATTTTGCCCCTTTGCAGTCAAATGCCTTCCACTGTAGTCTCTGGCAACCCCTGACCTATTTATTCTTTGTCCTACACATTTATCTTTACCTGATATATATATACATGCCATCTTCTTTATATTAAAATATTAAGCCATTCATGATGATCACTTGTCTGCCATGGCCAAAAAACCAAATATGTAACAGTATCCCTTTTATGATTCACATTTGTGGTTAATGTCCAATTTTTTCAATTCCACATCTTAAACTTTCAGTCTTCTCTGGAAAAGTGGCTCTACATGCTACCCTGGTGGGTCTGTAACTTTGCTCACTCTACAAAGCTACGAGCTCCAGAATGTTCCTTAACATTTCCTTGTGGCAGTCCTTCCTCAGTTTATCACAGCAATTTTCTTTTCAATTTTTTCTTTGCAATTTTCTTTTCAACGGTCTTTACTGGTGGTATGGGAGGCGGCAAGCTTGTTCTAGTATCTTGCTAATTATGAACATAGCTTGTCACTGAGTGTCTAAAGCTAATACTGATGACAGCTAAAGGAGAGTCTTGATAAATGATGTAATATGAAAAAAACCCTTATCTCATAAGGTTGCCACCCTGGTAAATCATAAGAATGCTCCCCATAAACGTATATAAATTTTAATAAATGCCCCTGACAGAACCATTCATAATTTTCTTATAGTGTAGATTAGGTATAATTACACTTGTTTGAATAACTGGATTCAGAGGTATTAGTAATTGGGGTGCCTGAGTGGCTCAATCGGTTAAGCATTGGACTCGGTTTTGGCTCAAATCATGATCTCATGGGTTGTGGACTGAGCCCTGCACTGGGCTCCAGGCTCAGCGGGGAGCCTGCTGAAGATTCTCTCCCTCTGCACCAGCCCCAACTCACACTCTCTCTCTAAAATAAATCTTTTTTTTTTTAAAGGTACTAAGTAATTAATGTCTCCCACAAGTGCTTCTTTGTTGTTTTTTAAAATATTTTATTTGTTTATTTGAGAGAGAACATGAGGGTGGAAGCAGAGGGAGAGGGAGAAGCAGACTCTCTGCCGATCAGGGAGGCTGATGCGGGGCCGATCCCAGGACTCTGCGATCAAGACCCAAGCTCAAGGCAGACGCTTAACAACTGAGCCACCCAGATACCCCACAAGTGCTTCTTTAGAGATTAAGTATTAGAAACTACTTATATGCAAGTGTTACGTCTTTTTCTAAGATTCAGTTAAGAGTTCTCTATCTTTTATTTCATTGAGTTTCTTTTATGACCCCTAAAAAGCAATTAGAAAGACTTGTATCTCTGAGACAGAGAAACTGAACAATTCCATAAAAATCTGCTTTTTGCTCCTTTTCCTGCTTCTATTCTTGCTAGGACCTGCACCCTTACCCCACTTTACACATGCCTCAGAATGCAAATAGTGTATGTCCTCCTTGTAAGGGACAAGAAGTTCATGACTTCTTCAAAAACAAATAACGTCTAAGGAAGGACAGATGACAATGACTGAACAAAGCTGTCAAATGTGTATTCCAGACCACCAGCGCTAGACATCTCAACACCAAGACACCTCGGCTCCAAGGAATAACACCCGGGGCTCATCTTCATTCTCACTGGTTCCTGGATGCCTGAGAGGACACATACACCACACCGTGATCCTTAATAAAAAAATGCCAGACCCCAAATAAAGACAGAACTCATGCTCCTTTCTTTTCTAAGTCTCCTAGTCGCTTCATCTGTATCTGCCCTCTCTGTACATTCAATAAACTCTGCTCTCACTTCTTGCTGCTTTGCATTTGCCAACCTGCACAAAGCCAAGGACCCTCTTGGCTAGTCCTACAGGACCCCCTCCAGGTCTTCAACATCATTTTTTGATATGAACTTAAATCAAACACTCAGAGATAAACAGCAAGTCTGTCGAACACAGGGGATCACATGGATTTACCTCACTAAGAATACCAACTGATTTTTTAGATTAAGTCCTTTAAAAATTAATGATAAGCAAAGTCATCAGATTTTATTAACACAGTAAGATGAATATAAAAAGTATAGATTTTTTCAAAGCTTGTTAGTTTCCACCTAATTGGATGAGCCTAGCACAATGTTTGTTTTTACCTTCCGGTGGCCTGTTGGATGTTGCCACAACGACGACCCCATTTTTGAACAGATTTTCAAAAAGCTGTTTCAGAATCATGGCATCAGCAATGTCAGTGACCTATGGACAACAACACATTTGTTTTATTTTAATTTCACTTCTGCTCTAACAAATTTGCTAATGGCTCATCTTTTTTTTTTTTTTTTTTTTTTTAAGGATGGAAGTGAATTCCAAGAGAAAAATTCTAATTATCACCATGAAGAAAAGAGTAGATAATTAAAAGCATGAAAGACTGTATGATAGTCTTTTAAACTTGACTCTTTCTTGCAAGCCTATCATTTCTAAGCAAATTATCAAATGGTTCTATGTTAACTTCTTTTATAAACTACAGGTGGAAAGCACAGATAATTGTCCTAAACATTTAGGAAGTCTGATTAATTAGAACTAACATGACCAAATCCCTCCTCCTACTCCCATCACACACTCCATCCAACCGCCCCCCCACCGCCCCTCAGGGCAAAAAGAGAAGAGAGAAGGGAAAAAAAGAAAAAATAAAAGAAAAAAAGAATAATAAACAAGCCAATTGAGATTTCTAATACCTTTCTGGCAAAGGTCCCTGAAAAGGTGACTTTAAATGGTCATGGGACTTTAGAAATAAGGACAAATAGCCAGTGAGACATAATCAGCTGCTGTTGAAAATAGAATGATATGACATAGATACTATTGTGCAATTGTTGCACAAAACAATTCAACAGATGGCCCATCACAAAAATAAGCAATTTCATTGTTCTTTTTAAGTGCCTTCTATTACTGTCCATGAATAATCAAAAGGCACTGCAGTCACTTCCAGCACAGCCAGCCTCTGCTAACCTTCGCAAACACAAATATTCCTTCTATTAAAAAAAGAGAGAGAAAAAAAGAAAAACCTTACAAGCATGGTTCATGCAGGACTTTAAAAAATTACTTCTGACAAAAGCAGAAATGTGTATTATAGATAAAACCATTCCATCTAAGTTACAGAAATGCATATATCCTCTAAATTTTTTTAAAAATCCACAATTAACAAGTAAGCTTACTAACTTTTTAAAACGCTTTTTAAAGTCACAAAGAAATAGAGAAATTAAGGAGGGAAGGAAGTTGAGTTCAAAAACAAATGTATAGTGAAGGTAGATATTAATCATTGCACCTTCCCTTAAAAATATAATAATATGGGTTTTAGATACTTTTCAAGTAAAAATATTTTGATCTCTAATAGCATTTTAGATCATCATAATAAATCTGTTTTATATTCACAAAACATATCATACAATAAAAATCATTGTTATTTTTAAACTATGTTAGAGCATAGAAATTGGGGGAATTCTTTCAAATTAGAAAAAAATACTTCTAGTTACCAACTAAGAGGCTGTATAACACAACAACCAACCACCTGGCTTACTCAGGTCTATGTCAGTTTTCTCTTTTCAGCTGATGTTTTATGCAAAAGTTTCATTATTCCTTTCCCACTTGAACAAAAACCAAACCAAACCAGGAAACAGGGATGTGCAGAGCTTTTTTTTCCATTTTTTTTTTTTTTTGGTCTTTTTTTGCTGTCTAGGCTATAACTTTAAAACATTAACTAAAAAACTCCTGAAGATTCCTTAAATTAAAAAGACTTCAGGAAATTAGAGAGTGGTGAATAAAATGAAAAGGAAAGTCGTACTATTTAATTATTTAGGAAAGTGATATTTATTTGGAGCTTAGGATCACTGTCAAATTTTGCTTCCGCAAAAATACTCACAGAGAAGGCCCTTTTCAAACGCTTAGACACCAGTGGCATTTCTGATGAGAAAGCAAACAAGCTTGCAAATTTTAGAAGCAAGTGCACTTTTAAACTGGATTCCCAATACACTGACTTTGAAAGAGAATGCTATCAATTAAAAGTTGCCCAATTTTAGAAAATAAAAATGGTCATTTGACTATCTATTTCAATGGTTTTGAAAAAAAAAATTAAAAACAGCTTTTGTGCCCTACGGTTTAGAAAAGTGAAGAGACATTTAGCTTGTAATGGTGCAAAGGTTTAAGCTGGAAGTTGAAGAAAAGCAAACAATAAAGACTTGTGGTTGAATCATAATTTGTTGTTTTTGTATTACAAAATGTCTTTGCTCTACCAGAGTAAATTAACTTGGAGAAGCTATGGCTAATTAATAAAGCAGGAGTCACTTGGGGTAGCCGGGTGCCAACGTATACTCTTTTGATCTTGTCCCTGCACTTGCTCAGCTTTGCTGGGGAACAGTAATTTTACAGTAGAAGTGAACAGAAGACAATTGGCCACACATTCTTGGAGAGCGGGCTTTTTTAGCACCCGGCATTTCATTACCACCAAGAACAAAAGAGAAGGCTACAGATTACCAATAAGGGTAGTCTGCTAATACAGAGAGGGGGAGACATTTCATTAGCATTAAAGAGAAAAGATTTTTTATGACCTAGAGTTGCTTTCCATTATGACTCACTTAAGTAAAAAAGAAAAAAAAAAATCTAATGGTTAATTTACATATGTAAGTGCCTGAGTCTCAGTCACCACTGATTGGTACAGTGCCATGTAATGAGTGACAAACATAAGCATGCATTATCAGTAATTAGTATTAGCACAAAAATAAGCACCTATTTTTTATTAGCAGTTTTTAATAGCTTTCCTGTTTTACAAAAACGGTCAAAACTATTTTTTAAATGATATTGATAGCTTATAGAGGAGAATTTTGCATGATATTCTGCTCATCAGAATTCTTTTTTTTTTTTTTAGACTCTATTAGTAAAACATCTATCCAGTGGCCCTGAAAGAGACAGGAAAAAATAACTTTCAAGAAAAAAAATCAGTTTCTTCAGTATTATACCTTCAGAATCATAAACGGGTTAACAAAAAAAAAAAAAAGTAAATATTCAAAGTCAACATAACAAAGACCCTAAAGAAAACTTTGAGGAAAAGCTGCTCTTTTATCTTAGCAACTAGAACACATAAAAACAACCTACCTAGACAAATTTCTCAAACAGAATGTAGTATATTTGACAATCTGGCAAAACTGAAATGCTATACTTAGTGAAATAACCAAGCTAATGAGGAATACATTCTGCAAATGTAATCTGAATGCTGCCAAAACATAACACAAAAATTCCCCAGATTCAAGAGCACATGTATTCTTGTTTTTAAGCAGCAATAATTCTCTTTCAGCTCCCTAGTAAAATAAATATTATATTAATTAACACCACCTAAAGGCCAATAATACCTAGTTAAAAATCAAGAACTAAGAGGATTCAATTTTAGAAGTGAAGTGGTGATTGTAAACATACAATTGTTAGAAGTAAAGTGCCTAAAAAATTCTTTTCTAGTAAATCAGCAGTGTACTGTACCAGGATTAATAGGCTTAAGGATAATTTTTAGGTCCTATTATTAAAACATCTACTAAAAAAGTCTATCCAGCTCCAGATCTGTATATTTAAGTACATAATACAAGACATCATATGCCAAAGAGAACATGTAACACTGCTGTTATTATAGTGCATTAGAGCACTAATGATGAATTCAAACTGAGTTACCAGCTGTGTGACCTTAGACGAGTTAGTTAACTTCTCTGACTCTTTATTTCCTCATCAGTATAATGAAGGTAGTAATAATACCTATTCTGCAAAATTGTTACGATCCTTACAGTAAATCCTCAAGAAATGTTAGCTAGGACTATTATCTGTGTATGGTATATATCCTAGTATAATTACATGTTATTTATATATAGCTGTATTGAATTTTAGCTGTAGGTGGGAACAGTACACAGCACAGTAGTTAAGAGCCTGGGCACATAGTACTCAACAAACAATAACTAATGTTATAACAGAATATACATAATAGGTGGGATGTAAGCATTCCAATAAATGGCATTTTCTCAGATAGTTCAAAAATGATGAATTTTAACTAGTTACTAAACAAATGTAAAAAAATTTCAACTATATTATTTCTTAAGGAATATACATTAAAACAACGACCTACCATTTCTCATCTATTAGACAAAAAATGTGAAGATATATCAGAATGTTGACAGGAAAATTATGAGTTATTATTCTATATATATGGGAAGTGGGACTTATTTGCGAGACTACCTCAATATTTATCGTTTGGTACTAGGATTTATTCATTCATTCTTTTACTCATTATTACGCATTCGCTCATCCTCAAACATTGTTCTAGACATCTGAGATACATCAATTACCAAAACAAAGATTTCTGCCTTCAAGAGTACATTTTTATACATATATAATATCTATATAATAAACAGTAAATATAATTAATATATATATATACATGTCAGAAGGTGATGTATGTTATTTTTTTTAAGAATGGTTTTAAAAAGGACAATAAGAGACTTTGGTTAATGGCAAACCACAATTTAATAAGACTAGGCCTTGTTAAGGAAATAACTAAGGAAAGATCTGAAGAAGTGAGAGACTCTTTGGGGGGGGTGTGGGGGAGAATGCCCCAGGCAGAAATTTCAGTGCAAAGGCTCTGCTTTTTTGTTCTAAGTTATGTGGATGTTGGGAACCAGAGTGCTGTAGCAATATTTTGGGGGTATCCTTTTACCTCTGAATTTTAGAAAAAGGAGACAAGAAGAGATCTAGATTAGCAAAAAATCCAGTTTTGGTATGCTAGAGGAACTTTTCTAAAACCAGTAGAAGACAGTCCAGATATTGAACTTAGAGATTCAGGTTCTGCTCAGGGATCACCTCTGTCCTTAGTGGACATATTCTTGCCCTTACACTCTTAATTTCTCCGGTTCTTCTCAACAGCGGGTATATACAGATAATTGGCCTTTTCTCACATATAGCGGTAAACTCCAGGCTTGGAGGCTGGAATTGCAGAGGAAATAAAAGAACAAAACTACTAATATTTTTCATCCTAGGACATGCAGGCCAACTCTGTTCAAAGGCAGAGCATTCTCTCATGTTGTCAACTCTAACGTAATAGAATGCTGCATTCCAGTAGCATTTGTCATCAAATAAAAGCAATCAATTTGATACTCAGTCTGGTTTTAGTATCTCTGAGCATATCTTCGTCAGAGCTCTAGTGGGAAAGAAGCATTTGGTATAACATCCACTATTAGCTATGGTTCCCAGATCCAACCCCATTAAGGCTGTTTGCAAGCAATCGGCACAGGAGACTGAGCCAAAGTAAAGGGGTTTACTGGAGACTCCAGGATGCGAACAGCACGGATAACACCTGCTGGGAACGGGAGCCGCGGCAGCTCTGGAGACCTCAGCAGCTGTCCAGGGAGCAGTCTTGTAGCCCTCCCCCCTAATGTGAATCACTTATTTCCTATGTGTCTTTGTTCCTGCTTTATTATCATGTGGGACCTGACCTCAGTGCCTTTTAGTTCAAAGACACAAGACAGAGGACATGACGGGCCCAATCCCCGGGGCCCACCACACAAGTGCAATGTTGCTGGCAAGCTTGTAGGCTTGGTATTCGGAGATCAGATGTCCAGACATGGTCCATTTGACTGTGGGTCAGATTGGGTCCTACAGTATGGGATAAGGCTCTTTATTTAAGGCAACTGGGATGGATGAGTAAAGAAATGAATGAACATCAAACCAACTCTGGACGGGACAGGCGATGACCACTCAGTCATATCGACTCTCTCTTTGTTAGCAAGCAACATTTTACAACTGAGGGGCCTATCCCCCACCTTGATCTCCTTTATAATTAATACGTGATTTGAAAAATCATTTTTATTGCTTGCCTTTCTTTTGCAAGACCCACTCATTTAGAACACAAGCATTCTGAGAGTTGCTTTTGTTGCCTTCTTCCCAACCATGCATTGAACACTCTGAAATCTGAACTCAATGGAGAACACCCAGTGCAACCAGAGAGATTTCTGTTAGGGCTTCAATATTGGGGTGGCATTATGACTTTCATGGGTCTTAGGCATTTCTACCTTCATGAGTCCTCTCCTCGATGAGAAAATGCATTTGAGGGGTACCTCAAGAGGTGTGGCTCAGTCGGTTAAGTGTCTGACTTTGGTTCAGGGCATGATTCTGGGGTCCTCAGATCTTAAAATTTTTTAAGATCAAGTCCGGCATTTAGCCCCGTGATTAGCAGGGAGTCTGCTTCTCCCTCTCCTCTGCCCCTCCCCCACCTCCCCAGCTCATGTGAACAGGCGCACTCTCTCTCAAATAAATAAATAAAATCTTTAAAAAAAAAAAAAGAAAGAAAGAAAATGCATTTGAAAATATGTGTGTTTACATTCATAAGTAATACTTTATGACTGGGTTGGTATAAAATATATAGAGATACAGGCTGAATTCATTATGATATGTTCATTTTTTTCTGCAAATTTTAAAAGAAATTAAAATATTTTCATGGACCCCTGAAAGTATCATGGTCCCTAAGTACTGTGCGTAATACACCTAACGGGTAATTTGGCCTTGCTTGCCATTAATTCTCTGAGGATCTCTTTTGCACCATCAAATTGTCATCAGGTCTTAACCTTCTTAAATAGTCTTGCCGATGGTCTGCATGTCACAGCAACAGACCAATCTTTAGTCCAAATGTTTTAAAATTTGCATTTTTTACGCTAAAGGTCATGATTTTTATATGATACCAAGGAAATTCTGATGCCTCAATATTCCTCATCTACATGAATATAATAACTATTTTATGGAATTTTAAAAAATATTTTACTTATTTATTTGCCAGAAAGAGATACAGCGAGAGAGAGAACACAAGCAGGGGAATGGGAGAGGAAGAAGCAGGGAGCCCAATGCGGGGCTCGATCCCAGGACCCTGGAATTATGACCTGAGTCAAAGGCAGACACTTAATGACTGGGTTATCCAGGCGCCCCTATTTTATAGAATCAAATGAATAACGATTTTATAGATATAAAAACACTTTGTAAACTATGAATCATATACAAAGTCTAGGTATTAATATACTTTTTTAAAAATTTAACTTCAATGTCCTAATCAAAAATTTAACTGTGCTAACTCAAGATTTTTTGGCGATAATGTGATTAAGAGATCATAATGAGAAAACAAGAGATGGCCTTCACTGATTTATCACTCACTTTTACTGTTGACAACATAACTGTTAACTCAGTACTAAAGGAGGCCCTTCTCTTTATGCAACACATTAGTGTGCTTGGTACACTTCTTCTGAGCAGAACATAAGCCCTTCTTTGGAAGACCTTTGTAGAAGGTGGTGGGATGCCTGTGTGGCTCAGTCAGTTAAGCATCTGCCTTCGGTTCAGGGCATGAACGCAGGGTCCTGGGATCGAGTCCCACATCAGGCTCCTTGCTCAGTGGGGAGCCTGCTTCTCCCTCTGCCTGCACTTCCCATGCTTGTGCTGTCTCTCTCTCTCTCACTCTCTGACAAATAAATAAATAAAATCTAAAAAAAAAAACAAAAACAAAAAGGTGGTGAATGTCAGGCTGTCTTAATGACTGAAAGGAGAAAGAAAGAAAGATTCCTCCTCCCCAAAATGGCTCAGTGTAACACCATTTCTCATCTATCATAAATCGAGACCATTGCTAGGTAACTACATCAAGTTGCTAAAAAAGACCTATCATGCCTCAATTGAGATAAAGACAACCTGGCCATCTTATCTTCCCAACAAAGCAGGTTTTTAAACACAGAAGAATAAGAAGTAACTCGCTACCAGTTTAAATGCATCATTTCAGAGACTCTTAAAACTGGAAGAAGCTTTATAATTCAACTAGGACAGTCCCCTTACTTCATCACAAATATGTTGTGAAGCTTAAATAACGTGTGTGACTCACCCAAGGCCCACCACAGAATAGGCACAAAATAAATGTTAGCTTCCTACCCCTTCAAAGTTCTCTGGACCTTTATTCTAGGCAATCAGACACAGCACTCAGCTCCAGAAATACTCAAAAGCTCTGGGTGAGAAGCCCTATTTTTAAGCTTATATTCAGTAGTTGTGGATTTTTCTATTTTCATTCCAATAATCAGTTGCTCTTATGGTAAGCATTATAGAAAAATCAACTACTACATTTCAGAACTATTAAAAGAAAGCAAATAAAGAGGAAGTAATTCTTAACCTAGAGCATTTATTATTATTATTATTATTATTATTATTATTAAACACTGGGATACAGAAAAAGCATAAGACCTGGCATTTGCCTGCATGCCATATTTGCTCTCATAAGAAATAAAAAATCAGAAAATAACTAATTACCAATTTAAATGCACAATTTCAGAGAATCCTAAAACTAGCAGAAACTCTTAAAGTTCAACTAAGGCTAACTCCCTCCTGTCATCATAAACAAGTTGTGAGACTTAAATGAGATGTGTTAATCACTTGGTTTTTTTTTTAATATAACACTTAAAAAAAAACCTACAAACATTTTTAAAGACATTATTTTGTAATCATGACATTATCACCACCGTGGTTCAGGTACAATATAAATCCATGATTCTAACATAGGGGTGGGCAAACTTTTCCTATAAAAAGCTGAGTAGTAAATATTTTAGGTTCTGTAAGCCACTAGCGGTCTCTGTTGCATTTTCGTCTTTTTTAAAAGACCCTTTAAAAATATAAAAATCATTCTTTTCTCACCGGCCATACACAAGCAGATGGGCCAGATTTGCTCTGTGTGAGCCACAGTTTGCTAATCCCTGGACTAGACAGTAAAATAAAGTCATAAGTGGTATCAAAGCAATTTATAAAACAATCGTAAAATCAGGAACAGAATTTAAATCTTCACATGTCATTCAGAATACCATTCCACATCTATGAAAACCTCTACCTTACCTGAAACTCATCGAAACATAGGAGACATGCTTCTTCGCTGATTTCTTCAGCTATGGGGGCTATTGGGTCATATGATTTAGCCATGAATCCCGGTTTCCTTTTTGGCAAACTCTGTTTAAGGCGGTGTATTCCTTTAATGGATGAAATTAAACACAAATCAAATACTGTATTAATTGTACGTTTTAGGCAACTATAATGTATCTTTTAAATTTCTAAATGAAGCCTTAGTGTGAACATCAAAATTAAGTTTAAAGGCCACATAAAATCAAATGTGATCACTGAAAACCAGTTTTATTTTCTCAACCTCAAAGTAAGTTGTTCACTTCTTCATGCATTCCCGAGGTTGCAAGGATACTTTACAGTCCCCACCTTCAGTCCCCATCCCCACCCTTCAGTCACTTCAGAGATGACAAAGTGACAGCCTAATGACAAGATGGTAACTAGGCGGATCAACAGATCATCAGCCTTACTGTGGAGGGTTTCAGGGATGCGGGCAGAGGAGGCGATCCTGCTTACGTCTGGCATACGTGATCAGGATGTTTCCCTTATCTCTAGGCAATCCCACTTCACTCCCTATATGTGTACTAAACCCTGGAAGTATTAGAAGAAAAATATTTTTCTTCTAATGCCCTGAAGAGGTTACAATATAGTGGGTAGACAAATAACGCACAACCAAAATAACCTGAGAACTCAGACAAAGCAGTAAGGCACACATACACACACATGAATGCCTACCTGCCATGGTGACCAAGACGAAAGGACCTAATTTAGAAGGATTTCTTGAAATAAGTGAGTTTTTAACATTTCTTATTGATCCTTAGTAGAAAGAGAAAATACCTGACCTTCATTTAGTAACCTCTCCTCTCTTAATGGGAAGTACTGAAGTTGTCTTTAAAACCAATGTTAAGGGGCGCCTGGGTGGCTCAGTGGGTTAAAGCCTCTGCCTTTGGCTCGGGTCATGGTCTCGGGGTCCTGGAATCAAGCCCCGCATTGGGCTTTGTGCCCCCTGGGGAGTCTGCTTCCTCCTCTCTCTCTCTGCCTGCCTCTCTGCCTACTTGTGATCTCTGTGTGTCAAATAAATAAACAAAATCTTTAAAATACATAAATAAATAAAACCAACATTAAATACACCATGAGTTGTGTCGTGATAGCACAAAACAAATGAAACCAAATAAAACCTCACTTTAAGCATGCTAATTTTTTAAACGATTTGAAAGATTAAGAATTTTTTGAAAGATGATGACTGTTTTGTGATGTTTGCCCACTTAAAAATCCCTTCTTTTAGACCATTTCACTTACTTTCATGAACATCTAGCATGAAACCATGAAAATGAACCCGCTTCTTTCTCTTCATCTCCACATAAGCATAAAACATGTCCATCACCATTGTTTTCCCTGTACCTTAAAAAAAAAAAAAAAACAACTATTAAACAGTATGTACTGATTGCTCTAATGATTGTTCATTAGCTTTGGGATAATGAAACCACACTCTTCTACTGGAAAGCTTAGGACTATGTTACTTTTTTAGAAAGGAGTGTTTATTTTTTATGTTAAAGGAGCTAAAAATAAAATGTTGATATTGCTCTTTTCTGTCAAAATCCTGTTATTAGAAAATACAACATTTACTTAATATTACAGGGACAATTTCCCCCACAGAACTGTGTAAACCTACCAGCAAGAGCTACAGATTATTCTTTCTTTAGTTGCTCTTCCAAAAGACACCTAACTGAATAAAATAACTTAATCAATTAAGTAAATATTTATTGGGCCATAATAAGCAAGAGGAGCAGTCTTTGGGAAATTCAAAGATGAAAAATTAAAAAATAAAGATTAGTATCTAACATAAATGCTGAAAATAAATAATAGATGTATGTAAGAACTGCAAAATTGCCAATTTTAACACTTTTTTGGGTAGGTTTATCTTTATTTCTCCTTGTATATCCTACAGTATTTCCTTTATAAATGTTGATACTATGTTCTATTTAAGTCTTTTATTTTAGTTACAGTATAGTCAACATACAGTGTAATATTAATTTTTCCGCATACAACATAGTAACTCAACACTTCATACATGGCCTGGTGCTCATCATGAGAAGCGCCCTCCCTAACCCCCATCACCTATTTCACCCATTCCCCACCAACCTCCCCTCTGACCACCATCAGCTTATTCTCAATAGTTAAAAGTTTGTTTCTTGGGGTGCCTGGGTGGCTCAGTGGGTTAAGCTTCTGCCTTCTGCTCAGGTCATGATCCCGGGGTCCTGGGATCAAGACCCCTGTTGGGCTCTCTGTTTGGCGAGGAGCCTGCTTCCCCCTCTCTCTCTGCCTGCCTCTCTGCTTACTTGGGATATCTCTCTCTCTCTCTCTCTCTCTGTCAAATAAATAAATAAATAAATCTTCCAAAAAAAAAAAAAAAAAGTCTGTTTCTTGCTTTGTCACTTCTTTTTCTATGCTTCCTTTGTTTTAGGTTTTTAAGAACGTGTCCTTAAGGGCGCCTGGGTGGCTCAGTGGGTTAAGCTGCTGCCTTCGGCTCAGGTCATGATCTCAGGGTCCTGGGATCGAGGCCCGCATCGGGCTCTCTGCTCAGCAGGGAGCCTGCTTCCTCCTCTCTCTCTGCCTGCCTCTCTGCCTACTTGTGGTCTCTGTCAAATAAATAAATAAAATCTTAAAAAAAAAAAAAAAAAAAAAAGAACGTGTCCTTAAGATAGAACACGTTCTTAAAAAGCTGAGAACATTAATCTTTCAAATTAAAGAAACTGAAACCATTAAACCTTGTAATTTCATTGTCTAATTTTCAACACTGAAACTTTTAGCCACTGTGATTGCTTTAGTAATCAAAGAGTCACATTTAACAAAGTATGCACAGAAAGTCTTCTTCCCTCGCAGAAAGCCCAGAACTTTGGGGACATTGGTAGTACGCAAGCTCGGGTCAGACCCAGCATTCCTCAGAAGGACAGGCCAGGACAGGCTGGTACTGTCCCCCATCCTCACAGCTTCCCCCAGCACCAGCCCACCCCAGTGCACATCCGCACCTCATAGAAGCTGCGAGTAGTCACAGGTAGCTCAAGATGTGAGACCTAAGTCTTAAATCTCTTTGGCTTTCCCCCGTTCCACAGGACTTTGAGCCCATGCCTATCTGAATCACCAGAAAGTTTTTTGTATATGAAAATACAATTCACCAAACACATCTGGTCATTAATGAAGAAACCAATTTGATTTAAAGGGAAATTTTTTGCAAAAATATTTAATATAGGGCGCCTGGGTGGCTCAGTGGGTTGGGCCTCTGCCTTCGGATCAGGTCGTGGTCTCAGGGACCAGTGATCAAGGCCCGAGTCAGGCTCTCTGCTCAGTGGGGAGCCTGCTTCCCCCTCTCTCTCTGCCTGCCTCTCTGCCTGCTTGTGACCTCTCTCTGTCTGTCAAATAAATAAATAAAATCTTTTTTAAAATTTTAATATAATATTTCTTGATACAATGAGTGGCAGCAAATTTAAATCATTACATTTAATGCAAAAATTTAATAAAATTTTAAACTCTTCTGCATGAAAGACAGTATACTTGTAGATCCAGAAAAAAAGTCATGATCTAACCAAAAATGTAAATAATATATCTTTAAATGTAGTCTTTATGCTCCTCCTTAAAAAAAACAGGCCTAAAATATAACAAGACCATCATATAAAAAACTTCTGGAGATAAAAGCAAAAAAAAAAAAAATCATAAAGGCAAAAATGGCTACATGAAATTTAACCTTCTGAATATCAAAATCACTATAAATAAAATTAATATCCTTATTTATTAATCAATATATTGTTACTGAATACCACATGTGAGGACCTATCCTGGGCGCTCAAGATCTGGAAGTAAACAAAACAGACAAAAATCCCTGTCTTATCATATAAAAAAATGGGCAGAAGATATGAACAGACACTTCTCCAATGAAGACATACAAATGGCTATCAGACACATGAAAAAATGTTCATCATCACTAGCCATCAGAGAGATTCAAATTAAAACCACATTGAGATATCACCTTACACCAGTTAGAATGGCCAAAATTAATAAGACAGGAAACAACATGTGTTGGAGGGAATGTGGAGAAAGGGGAACCCTCTTACACTGTTGGTGGGAATGCAAGTTGGTGCAGCCTCTTTGGAGAACAGTGTGGAGATTCCTCAAGAAATTAAAAATAAAAAAAATAAAAATAGAACTGCCCTATGACAGTGCCATTGCACTACTGGGTATTTACCCCAAAGATACAGATGTAGTAAAAAGAAGGGCCATCTGTACCCCAATGTTTATAGCAGCAATGGCCATGGTCGCCAAACTGTGGAAAGAACCAAGATGCCCTTCAATGGACGAATGGATAAAGATGTGGTCCATATATACTATGGAGTATTATGCCTCCATCAGAAAGGATGAATAGTAACATGGACGGGACTGGAAGAGATTATGCTGAGTGAAATAAGTCAAGCAGAGAGAGTCAATTATCATATGGTTTCACTTATTTGTGGAGTATAACAAATAGCATGGAGGACATGGGGAGTTAGAGAGGAGAAGGGAGTTGGGGGTAAGTTGGAAGGGGAGGAGAACCATGAGAGACTATGGACTCTAAAAAACAATCTGAGGGGTTTGAATTAACGGGTGGGTGGGAGGTTGGGGTACCAGGTGGTGGGTATTATAGAGGGCACAGATTGCATGGAACACTGGGTGTGGTGAAAAAATAATGAATACTGTTATGCCGAAAATAAATAAAAAATAAATTTTAAAAAAAATCCGTCTTCATGAAACTTGAAAGACTAGCCTTACATATCTTCAAATATGAAGAGCTCTTAAAAACTACAATGGTGCTTTGGGGTTTTTTTGGTCTGTCCTAAATCTCTTACTTTTGAAAATTTCTCTACTTAGCATGATTCTACAAGAATATCAATCACAGAATGAGCCAATCAAAATACCCCTATACCATATACACTGTAGTTGGCCCTGTAAGGGGCACATGACTCAGTTAGGTAGGTGTCCTTCTAGAGGCAGTTAATGTGAATTCTGAAAATGAGAATCTTCTCTTCTCTTTTTAAAGGAGCAACCTAGAAAACTCCAGAAATCTTAAACAGTAAAAAACTGGGCCAAGAATGAAGCCAATGACAAAACTATGAACGAGAATGAAAAGCAGAACCAAAAGGTGAAGGAAAAGGGAAATGGAGGGAAGGGGAGAGAGATTCCAAAAATATTACTTAAGATATTAAATACAGATCTGCCCACAGCTGAATCAGACCACTATTCAACTCCATAATTAAACCAGCCATTAGGGCGCCTGGGTGGCTCAGTGGGTTAAGCCGCTGCCTTCGGCTCAGGTCATGATCTCAGGGTCCTGGGATCGAGGCCCGCATCGGGCTCTTTGCTCAGCAGGGAGCCTGCTTCCTCCTCTCTCTCTGCCTGCCTCTCTGCCTGCTTGTGATCTCTCTCTGTCAAATAAATAAATAAATAATCTTTAAAAAAAAATAAAAATAAAAAAAAATAAACCAGCCATTAAATTTCTCCCCTGGTTCAGCTAATTCAACTAGCTTTTTTTCCCCGCCACTACAATTGAAAAAATACCAAACAGGACAGATTTAATAGGGGAAAGATAAAAAGATGATCAATGTACAAAAACACATGAGTAGTCAAATCACACAAAAATATAAATAGCCTTAAACACATTTTTAAAAGTTTAATTCTACCAGAAATAAAAGGAATACAAGTAAAAAAATACTCATGATATACCATTTTTATGTTGGTGAAGATGTAGGAAAACACTCTAATATACTTCTGGTGATCGTATAAAACCAACTGTTTTGGAAATCAGTTTGGCAATGTCAATCAAAAGGTAGACAAGTATTTAAAAATACTCAGAACCAAAATCAATACCGTAAGGATATTTTTGCTCCCTAAATTATTTTAAAGCTCAGTGGAATCCCAATCAAAATCAATTTAGAAATAACTCAACAACACGATCCTAAAGTCAATCTCCTGATTAAAAAAATAAATAAATAAAAGTCTAGCAATAGGCAACTGATTAAGTGAATTGGGTAACATTCATATAATAAAATAGTTATACCCAGTAAAATGAATGAATTGGATCAGTATGTTCTGATACTACATGATATCTAAGAACCACAATTAACTGTTAAAAAATAAAGTACTTAACATTTGAATAAAATAAAAACACCCACACTTTAAAAAATTCTCCTGAGTGGCTAATTTCTTTTTTTTTTTTTTAAGATTTTATTTATTTATTTATTTGACAGATCACAGGTAGGCAGAGAGGCAGGCAGAGAGAGAGAGGAGGAAGCAGGCTTCGTGCTGAGCAGACAGCCCAATGTGGGGCTCGATTCCAGGATCCTGAGATCATGACCTGAGCCGAAGGCAGAGGCTTTAACTCACTGAGCCACCCAGGCGTCCCTCTTTAAAAAGTGTCAGAAAAGGGACACCTGGGTGGCTCCGTCAGTTAAGCATCTGCCTTCGGCTCAGGTCATGATCCCAACCTCCTGGCATCGAGCCCTGCATTGGGTTCCTTGCTCAGCAGAGAGCCTGCTTCTCCCTCTGCCTGCTGCTCCCCTGCTTGTGCTTGCTCTCTCTCTCTCTCTCTCTCCTCTCCCCACAAATACATAAAATCTTTAAAAAGAAAACAAAACTTAAAATAAAAAAAAGTGCCAAAAATACTCTAAATCAAGAATAAGTAGCAAGTAATCGAGGGGGGGAAGGCAAGGAGGAAAAGAAGAGAAACTACACAATAAAAATGTGTTATGAAATTATAGAAATTCTACTTGAATGATACTGGATTTTTTTAATCAACTAAACCAATTAAGCAGACCAAAGGATATATCATAACTGTATAGGAAAAAAATAATTGCTAACGACAAATGCTCAGCCATTTGAAAAAAAAAAAAACAAACAAACTAGATTCCTACCCTCACATTTCACACCAAAATTAAATTCAGATGAATCAAAGGTGCTAAAAAATATGAAAAACCCAGAAGGTAAAATGTGTGAACATGTGTATCACCTTGGAGTAAGAAAAGCTTAGCAATGTGTATCAAGAAAATGAAAACTTTTGAGAGACTGTGTGAGGGTAACTGTTCCCAGACTTGCCATCCAACATAAACAACTAGAAAACTGGATGAAATACATGAAATTAATATTTTCAGACACTGGAAAATAAAAATACAAGACTCTGATCCCTGACAGGAGAAAAAATCAAGATGAGCCCTGTATCCCTCTAGCTTTGGTCTTGGAGGCGCCCTCCAGATGGCTGCACAGAACTCCTGCTGCACAGGACTCCAAGGCAAACACCTAGCTCAGCCTGACTTGGGTTATGAGAGATCAGAATTATGGGAGTCTAACGCCAGTGAAATTTGCAAAGCAAAGTGCCAGGGAGGAGGAAGCTATCTATGAAGAAGAGCTCCAGAAATCAACATGTGGGTACTCTTAAGTCTTTGGCTGAATACTAGTTGCTCATGTTGGGGTGATACTCTATGATGTGAGGTAAAGAACGGACACCAGGAAACTAAAATGAGTAATTTCCAGAGATACTAAACTCATGCAACAACTTGGATCTAAAAAATTACACTGAGTGGGGAAAAAAAAAATCTCAACAGGTTATGTACTTTTCCATTTATGTAACATTTTTGAAATGACAGAATTTTAGAAATGGAGAACAGACTGATGGTTGCCAGCACTTAAAGAGGGTGAATAGGTAAGCTACAAAATTATGAGCAACACAAGAGAATGCTGGTGAGAGAACTGGTCAGTACCTTGACTATGGCGGTAAATACATGAACCTACACCGGTGATACATTGTACAGAACTAAATACAGACACATAAATGAGTACAAGTAAAACAAGAAATTTGAGTAAGATAAGTGAACTGTATCAATGTCATTCTGTTTGTGATATTTATACTATAGTTTTGCAAAATGTTACTTTTGAGGGGAAATGAGTAAAGTTGAACACAGATATCTCCAAATTATTTCTTACAAGTGTGAATCTATAATCATCTCAATAAAAATTTCAATTAAAAAATACTTCAGGGGGTGCCTGGGTGGCTCAGTGGGTTAAAGCCTCTGCCTTCGGCTCAGATCATGGTCCCAGGGTCCTGGGATTGAGCCCCGCATCAGGCTCTCTGCTCAGGGGGGAGCCTGCTTCCTCCTTTCTCTCTCTCTCTCTCTCTCTCTCTCTCTCTCTCTGCCTGCCTTTCTGCCTACTTGTGATCTCTATTTTAAAAAAATAATAATAATCCTTCAGGGGTGCCTGGGTGGTTTAGTATGTTAAGCATACTACTCCAGATCTCAGCTCAGGTCTTGACCCCAGGGTCGTGAGTTCAAGTCCCATACTGGGCTCCATTCCCAGTGTGGAGCCTACTTAAAAAAAAAAAACTTTAAATGAATCAAGCTGGCATGTAAATAACTCCTTATCAAAATAAAATTCAATATATATATAAACCATATAATCATCACATTTGAAAAGATGTTTGACAAAAGCCAGCTCACATTTGTGATCAAATCTCTCAGCATACTAGGAAAAGAAGCATACTTCTCAAACTCATAAAGGACAAATACAAGAAGAAACCTACAATTAAAAGATGTTCAACATCACTAATCATTTGAGAAATGCACATCAAAAACTTCAGTGAGTTACCGCTTCAACATCCATTAGATGGCTATTACTGTTTTAAGAAGAAAATAACAAATATTGGTAAGGATGTGGAAAATTGAGGACCCTTGTGCATTGCTGGTGGGAATATAAATAGTGCAGCTGCTGTGGGAAACAGTAGAGTAGTTGCTCAAAAAATTAAACACAGAGTGGTCACATGATCTACCAACTCCTCTTCTGGGTATATGCACAAAAGAACTAAAAGCACAGATTCAAACAGATATGGCAGTATTATTCACAACAGTCAAAAGATAAAAATAACCAAACATCCATCAACAGATGAATAGATTAAAAATTGGTTACATATGCTGGAATACTATTCAGCCTTAAAAAGTAATGGAATTCTGACACATTCTACAACATAAATGAACCCCAAAGAAACTACGATAGATGAAATAAACTAGACACAAAAATTTAAATAATATATGATTCCACCATATATGAGATTCCTGGAGTAGTCAGATTTACAAGGACAGAAAATCAAAAGGTGGTTGCCACGGCCTGGGAGGGAGGGGCATATGGAATGGGGAATTATTGTTTATAGGTACAGAGTTTCAGTCTGGGAAGATGAAAATGTTCTGGAGATGGAAGGTGTGATGGTTGCAAAACAATGCCAAGGTACTTAGTGCCACTGAACTTTCAAGTAAAAGTGGCTAAAATGGTAAATTTGACGTTATTTATTTTGCCACATTAAGAAAAATTAATATATTTTTTAAATCCTACAATTAACATCACACTTACTAATGAAAGACTGAACATTACTACCCTAAAACTTCACACAAGGCAAGGATATTCATTCTCACTACTTGTATTCAGCATTATATTGGAGTCCTAGCTAGTGCGATAAAGCAAGAAAAAGAATCAGAAGACATGCACGTTGTAAAGGAAAAATTGTCTTTATTTGCAACAGCATGCCTGTATACATAAAAATTCCTAAAAATCTGTCAAATAACCACTAGAGTATATAACTGAATATAGCAAGGTCACAAAAAAAAAATCAATTGATTCTACTACTAGCAGCAATTGAGTTGGAAATTAAAATTTTAAAACATAATACCATTTGCAGTGGCATTAGAAAACACAGGAATAAATTTATCAAAAGATATGGCAGAACTCTGCATTACAACCTATGAAACAGTACTGAGAGAAATTAAAGATCTTTAAAAATCAAGAAACATACCATGCCCATAGATTGGGAGACTTAATCTTTATTTTTTTTTTAAAAATCAGTATTTATCAAAAACATCAATATTTTAAGTTATCAATTCTTTCCAAATTGATCTATAGATTGAATGTAATCCCAATCAAAATCCCAGGAGGATTTTTTTTTTAGGAAATTAACCAGACAGTTGTAAAATATATGTGGAAAAGCAAAAGTCATATTCTATTCTATTCTAGCCAAAACAATTTTGAAAAAGACAGAGCTGAAAGACTCACATTACACCACAGGAATGCATCAGCAAAGCCCAAGTTGTAGGAAATCCTACAGGACAAATTAGTTTATATATGTATGTCTGTGTGTGTATATATATATATATATATATATATATATATATATATATGTGTGTGTGTGTGTGTGTAACAGTGTGAATTTTGCTGATGCATCTTTGTGGTATGACATCACACACACACAAAGAGACTAAAGACTTAATATCATATTGAAAACAAACATTATGACATAATTAGAAATCTGAGTAACTACTTAATAAAATTAAAAATAATGTTAATTTTTAGAGCGTGAAAATGGTATGTACTTAAATTTCTACTTCTTTTGTATTCATTCTTTCTCTTATTTCTACCAATACCTACTTTTTTTTTCTACGTCTAACAGAGACTAGTAGATATACCTTTCCTCTGCACCAAACAGTGTTTAGGGAGAATATGAGGGAAATGTTAAGTGTATGACACTACCAAAAAAGGAAAGAAAAAGGTAACAAAGATCCTTCTAAAATGTAAAATTCTTTCAATGTGGCTATACTAAGCACCATTAGATTTAGTATGGTAGGCACGAGTGTGTGGTGGATTTCAGAGACGCTAAAAGATTTCTCTGCCCCAAATCACCAAGTGGTCAGCTTGATCACTACGTCCCATTTCATATATACCAAGTTACAGTGAAATGCTAACTCTTAGAAAACGCTTTAAAAAAATAAATAAATAAAGATTATTTGAGAGAGAGAGCAAGCACAGTGCGCATGGGGGAGGGCAGAAGGAGAGGGAGATAGAGAAGCAGGTTCCCCACTGAGCAGGAAGCATAACACAAAGCTCCATCCCGGGACCCTGAGATCATGACCAGAGCTGAAAGCAGATGCTTAACCTGCTGAGCGACGCTGGTGCCACTAGAAGACTCTTTTTATATGCAAATGTATCAGTGATGGAACTACTCAACTAATGGAACCCATTAAAATTTTAGCAAGTAATTTAGAATAGTTTAGATAGAAACAGCTTAGAAGTAGTTCAGACATTTAGCTAGAGGGCAGATCCTGGGATAATATGAGCCCAACCAGTTTAGTTTAACTGGTAGAGGAGAAATCTGTGTCCTGTGGAAGGTCCAGCATGAGAAATCCTAAGGCCCAAAAAGACGAAAAGCAGGAACAAAACCTAGCATGCCAACATTTAGTAATGCATATTAGAGACACTAGACCAGTGTTTTTCAAACTGTCTCTATAACCAGAATTGTTTTTTCACAGACTAGAACAGAATAGAAAATATCCAAATGTATCACATTTGGTAAGTTTTCTTTCATAAAATTATTTTTAAGGGGTATGTGTGCATATGTGCACCTGTAGACACACATACATATTTAGGTCAGAATGTAAAAATATTTTTACTCTGGGTCATGTTCAAAAATATTTCAGAGCCATCGCAAGAATCTATAAGCTTTGGGTAAGCAAAGGCTGTGTCTGCTTTTATTCACCATTATATCCGCAGAAACAACACAATGCCTGGCACACAGCAGATACTCAATAACCTTTGTCAAGTGAGCTCAAGAATGAGGGCAGATGTCGGGGTGCCTGGGTGGCTCAGTGGGTTGAGGCTCTGCCTACAGCTCAGGTCATGAATCCAGGGTCCTGGGATAGAGCCCTGCATCGGGCTCTCTGCTCAGCGGGAGGCCTGCTTCCCTTCCCCTCTCTGCCTGCCTCTCTGCCTATTTGTAGTCTATCTGTCAAATAAATAAATAAAATCTAAAAAAAAAAAAAAGAATGAGGGCAGATTTTGTAAAACTGTGGGGAAGAAACCAACACTAAATTTTATCTACTTCACAATTTTGCTTTGGTCTCTATAGTATCCTAAATAAAACCATCTGCTTTTCTCAAGAGAAGTTTTTTTGTTCTTTTTTTAACCAGGGGAGTAATTTTTAAAACCTAAAACTCTTCTAAGTTCTAATTCTCAAGCCTATATAGATTTGAAGCCAAAAATGACCACTCGAGCATCCCCCTCCCAGTGGAACCCTTTTCACAGCCAACCCTCCTGCTGAAGGAGCTGTAAGTGCTGTCCTCCCTCACCCAAGCCCAGAATTTAACCAGGAGGCAGCAGAAAAGAGACTCATAAACAAAAATGGACTTTGATTCTCTCCAAATGTACAGGAGGCATCAGTAACCCTGCCATCACCACAGCAGTCTGCTAGTCAAGAGCTGGAACCTTGGTGTAAGAAAGCCAACCACACTGGGGTGCCTGGGTGGCTCAGTCAGTAAACATCTGCCTTTGGTTCATGATCCCAGGTGGCTGGATCGAGTCCTGCATTGGGCTCCTTGCTCCGTGGGTAGCCTGCTTCTCCCTCTGCCTGCTGCTTTCCCTGTTCATGTTCTCTCCCTCTCCTTTTCTCTCTCTCTCTCTAAATAAATAAAATCTTAAGAAAGAAAAGAGAAGAAAGCCAACTATAGGATAAGAATGAAGCCACAAAACACTCTTACTGCAGTGTTTGGCTTCTGCATGAGACACGCTAAGCACTTTATTAATGAAAACATCTCAAGGCTGAATCACTGATGACAATGCCTCCAGTTTACCTATCAACTCTATTGGGGTTCCCTGGATTGAGGGTCCATCTGAGTCAGATCTCATGACATCATGACAGAGCCCAGGGCAAGTACAGAATAAGGAGCAGAAGGGGGTACTACAGAACAGACATCTTTCCCATTGAGTAGTCTTCAATATTGAATACCTGTTTCCCAAGTCTAAAATGGAAAATCATAACACAAACAAGCTTGTGAGAACATTCTGAGGGTATTGTCCCAGAGAGATAACACCCCCTCCCCCACAAAATAAGAATCTGACCTCTTCTATTACCTGTTTTGTAAGTATTCTAAACTAAACTGAGTGCAGTCATCAAAATGTTCACTTCCCTTCCTACTGTACAATTCCTTTCTCTTCCCCTCTCTGCACTGTAAAGACATTCTTAACCAAAGGTTGCCACACACCCAGTTCTGTGAACAACCACAGATGTTACCATATCCTCTCTAATTCTTACAAGCACTCAGCTGAATTACATCTATCACACCTCCCCTCAACTTATTAGCACATGGCTGTATTTTCCAAACTAAAATCTAATAACTTTTATAAGTTGGAGGTATTATTGGTTTGTTTTTTTTTTTAAGTCCTTTTGCAGAAGTAGAAACAGTTGTGTTTTACTAACCATCTCCATTTATGGTTAAGTGGCTGAGGTAACAGGAAAAACAAAGATGTTGATTTTAGCAATGACTACACATGAAAGTGAAGGTATAGGAAGTAAATGTTCTCCAAAAAGGCAAAGAATGGGAGATGACAACAGAATGAGAGCTGCTAGCAGTACCCAAAGGTGTGGACACATAAAACTGCTTAAGCACCTGGTATAAATTGCTTTCTAAATAAGAAGAAAGCCTGCGCTGTTCTCAAAGATACCAATTAGCCAATGAACTAAGAAAAAGAACAGCTTGAGCTTCTTTGACAGTTTTCAAATCTGTAAGCTCCAAGAACATAAAGAATCTTAAGGGGCAAGCTCTCTCATTCACTTGTTTATGAGCTCACCAATTCTTTTTATTAGACTTGCTAAATCTGTAAGTATAAAACAGGCATCCAAAAACAACTAAGAGCGAGGACCCAGAAAAGAACAGTTGGATCTTTAAGGCACTGTAACGACTTACTAGGCTCCTATTGTTTTTCTTGTCCTGAAATTCTTACTAAGAACCTTTGCCACAACTTCCTCATATTGCAAATTGGTTTTATGGCTGTAAGGGGAGCCTGAGGTTTATCACCTGAGGAGCAAAACTGATTTTGCTATATGAAAATGTCTATTTTGACTAAGCCAATAAAAGAATTGATTGATAAGCAATAAGACCAAATAAAGTAAGAGTTACCATCATGATGTCAGAGAAGGTGGGTAAATAGGGAGAGGTTTAGAATTAAGAGGGAAGGAAACTGAAGGCAAAACACCCACACCAAAAAACAGACAATTTCACCAAGAATGAAGTCGGAAAAGAAGCAAGACATTGACCCATTAGGAAAATCTAAAAAGTAAGCAATAGCTCACAAGGTTTCTAAGAAAAGGTGAGCCTTTGTGCCCAATATATGGATGTGGGAGACCAAGGAAACGTAACCACTCATTCATTAAGAATATCCACTAATAACTAAAGATAATAATAACTAAATTGAGGACAAGGGTTAAATTGTGAGTAAAAATATGAGTGGACATTAAAAGCAAAAAAGACACAAACCTGTACCCCTGGGGCTAATGATACATTACATGCTAATTTTAAAAAAGTACAAAAGAACAGCTTATTTTTTTAAGGATTAGCTGAGTCAAACAGAATTGAGCAATGAGATTCTGATTTATTTAAGAACGTATTTATAGATGATCACTTCCCTGAGATCAACTCAGCTTACACACTAAACAATGTCTGCACTCTATCTACGCTAAGTAATCTTGCTTTAAACTACTGTCACACCCTGTGAGAAGTAAAAATGAAAACTAAGATAACTACCCCCTTCTTCCCCACCCCCCCTTTTACTTTGCCTCATCCTATTCCCTAGCTGGTAGTGGACTGCAGGGTGGAAACAGAAATATCCCTGAATGAAAGCCAGGAACCTCCTGTCTGGACCACTCAAAACTTACTTTAACGCACTTACCAACATCTCCATAAACATACAGGCCCCTTGGAGGTTTGCTCCTTGAAAAAAGCTGCAAATTAAGAACAAATTATAAATCTCTAACATGGAAAAAATTAAATATCATCATATACATAGTGTTCCTAACTGTCAGATACAGAACTAAAATGGGCTATTGTACACAATAAGTACAAAATATTTGATGTGAAAGGCTACAAAGCCCAACTTACATTTTAACAGAGGAGGTAAGAATCATAGCAGCCCAGAGCAAGGGCTCTGATGTCACATAACTTGAGTTTACATCCCCTACATCATTTAGTAACTATGTAATCTTCCCCCTCTTTCCTCAATGGGCTCCCCGAACAGTAAGAGCCTCTCGCTCATTCCCAGCAAGCAAGAGAACTGAAGAATTTTTCTAGAGACACTGAATCATCTCCTGGAAAACAAAACAAAACAAAAACAAAAAAACCTGAAGGTACTTATGTGTGGATTTCTCCCAAAGAAATAACTGGTCTCTATTAGATCATCTTATGGTAGAGCACACCAGTCAACCAACCTCTTAAGATGGAACCTTCAGGGGCGCCTGGGTGGGTCATTGGGTTAAGCCTCTGCCTTCAGCTCGGGTCGTGATCTCAGGGTCCTGGGATTGAGCCCCACATTGGGCTCTCTGCTCGGCAGGGAGCCTGCTTCCCCCCCCCTCCGCCTGCCTCCCTGCCTACTTGTGATCTCTCTGTCAAATAAATAAATAAAATCTTTAAAAAAAAAAAAAAAAAGATGGAACCTTCAGTTTGCTTGTTAGTATCTGCAAAGATTCTAAAATGAGTTGACACATAAGAATCAATATAAACTTCAAAAGAAAAATGTCCAAGATGAAAATTGGAGACCAGAGCAAGGGTACAGAGGGGATAAAAACTCAAAGGAAACTGAGTGCTTCCGTTGGTTAACCAACCATCTCTTGGTTTCAGCTCAGGTTATGATCTCAAGGTCATGAGATCAAGCCCCAAGACGGGCTGCACCCTCAATGGAGATTCTGCTTGAGTGTCTCTCTCTCCCTCTCCCTCTGCCTCTCCCCACTCGTACCCTCACATAGGCGCGCTCTCTAAAAATAAATAATTTTTTTTTTAAAAAAAAACTCAGAGGAAATAGAGACTGCACAGACAACAAAAGGAAAACTTCAAAATAAAACCGAATCTGGTGTGCCTGGATGACTTAGTTGGTTAGGTGACCGACTCGATTTCAGCTCAGGTCATGATTTCAGGGTCACGGAATCAAGTCCCACATTGGGCTCCATACTCAGTGCAAAGTCTGCTTGTCCTTCTCCCTCTGCTCCTCTCCCCACCCTCACTCATGTGCAAGCATTCCCTCTCTCTCAAATAAATAAATAAAATCTTTTAAAAATAAAACTGAAATCAATAGAATTAACATGCTGAGGAAAATAAAAGAAGCTATTAAAATTATAAAGCAAGAACAAAATGCAATTTTGAAAAAGGAACATCAAGAACAAAAGAACATTTTGAAATTTAAAATATGGTAGCAGAGGGGTGCCTGACTGACTCAGTCAGCACAGCATGTGACGTTTGATCTCAGGGTTTTGAGTTCAAGCCCCAGGTTGACTGTAGAGATTACTTAAAAATAAAAAGATCTTTAAAAAAATATGGTAGCAGAAATAAAATTCCAGAAAAAGGATTAAAAGATAAGTTTGAGGAGATGTCTTTAAAAAACACAACAAATAAATAGCAACAGTAACAGATGGAAAATATAAGAATATTACTGGATTACTTCATCAGGAGGTCCAATATCTGACAAAAAAAGAGAATTCCAGAAAAAGAAGATAGAAGAAGGACAGGAGGAAGTTATCTAAGAAATAATGCCAAGATTTTTCTCAAATCTGAAGGACTTGATTTCTAGATTGGGAGGAAGGAGTAAGGACCCAGCACAGGGAGGGAAAAAAAACCTATACCAAGTCACAATCCTGAAATTTCAGATACCAGGGATATAAAGAATATCCTACAAACATCTGAGGTGGCCTTTGGGGAGGATGACAAAGGGGTAGGGGAACAGGTCACAAACAATAGATAAAGACTTGAATAAGATTTGAGGGACAAAGATTTATAATCTAATCCATCTAATCTATCCATCAAGTACAAAAATGCAAAATTGGCATTCCATACATAGAAGGTATTAAAAATACCTCCCCAACAGAAATAGGAACACCTTGGCTCCAGGTAAGACAGAGGATCCTGGAAAGAAATCCCCGGTAAGATGGAGGGTTGCTCTAGAAGCACAGAGGCACAAGCAAATCAAGAAAGCAATCAAGTCTAGACCAAAAACAGGAGGATGGAGGGCTCCAAGGAAGAAATGGAACTTCTCTTTGCCTGATATTATTATCAACCCAAATAACCATCCTAAATTTTGGTTCACTTAGAAGAGTAACCTTCAAATTCTGCAACAGCTCCTAGACACCTGTGCAAAAGCCAAGGTAAGCCAAGGCAGAGAGAATTCGGAGAGGGTAACAGCAGAAAGAAGCCAAAGTTATGCCACTTGGCACAAACCAGAGCAGTCAGGATTTTGCCAGGGAACATTCTCAAAGGCATGATATAATCTAGTTCATAATGCTTTTTCTTTTTAATCTGTGGGCTCACTCCAACATATCTCAGAAACCTCTCCAGCTTTCCTGCTCCTCTTAGCTTTCTCTGCGAACCCAGGTCCTGACTCCAACACGCCCTTTCCCAAAGAACCTTCCCCATGATTTAGGCAAAAGGATCTTCTTTGCTTTGATTCTGCCAGCTGGATGCCTTCCCTGTGTTCCTCAGCACATTAACTCTCCATCTATTCTTAAATCTCAACGGAAAACAGATTCTACTCCTGCCAAAACCTCTTAATTTGTTTTGTTTTAAAAATCTTATATGAGCCATTCTTGTACACTGGTTATTCTATTTTCAACTTGCCAGAAAAAAAGCATTATGCTCTTAAATAATTTTAGAACAGTTCAAATTAGAAAACTTGCATAGAACCTCATAATCTCTAAGTATATTCTATGTATTAGAAATCTTTTGAAAGCAACATTCTGTATTCTGTGAAGTGTCAGAGCAATTCATAATTCTTCACAGCACATTTTGTTAGAAGAGTCCTGGGTCTGCTCTAGTACTATTCACATGATATCATCAATATATGCTAAATAAATGAAGTTCAAGGCAAAAATTTAACAAAGATTGAGAAATAAAGATGACACGGAGATAATTCAATCAATGCTGTCCCAAAAAATATTATTTGGTTCTATCTCCTGTTTTACCCACTCTAGCTCAATTATCTTGGAAAGGAACACTTTAGCAAATATATTATACTACATATTACATATATATTTTCTAATTATATAACTATAATTATATAACTGTAACATGTTAGATACCATTAACCAAAAGAATATATACTCCAAGTATTTTTACTTCGAGAGGTAAGCTAATTTTCTCCTAAATTATTTTCAGTCTACCAAAAATTATTGAAATTATGTCAAGGGATTTAAAAATCTGTATTTTAAGGGAGAAAATCAGAATTGAATGGCAAGTAAGATTATAAAATGATCCTAGAGAAGTTTTAAAATTCTGTATTCATAGTAGCGAATTCAGGGAAGGGAAGGTTCACAGTTTTCTTCCAAATAACTAACTTACACAGGAACCCACATCATTTACATGCTCCTAATTTACATTTTCTCACAATTTACCCTATTTTTCAGTTCCATTAAACTTCCTTTCTTAATGTTTTAATTTCTAATATTTGTTCTTAGGCCTCAGAAAACTCCACCCTGGTATCATTCCTCAGTGTTGATATTCTCCATTTGCTTCTCCCCCACTGTCTTCTCCCTCCTCCTCTGCACCCCAAGAGGGCTATGTAGCTGGCCGACTGCTAAATGGCCTCAGCCCTGGGACACATTACTTGCGGGAGATGGAAGGGAGGGAGCAGAGAAAAATGGGGCCATTCCTTCCTGTTCCCTCCCTGCCTCAGTGCTCTGTCTCTGGCAGAGCTGCATCCCTCCAGGACCATCAATCAGGCCACAAGCCACAGCTCCAGCCCACTCCAGGCTCCCCCTTTACCCCTCTATCCCTTGTCTGCTGTCTTAGGCCTGCCCTGCCCATGACTTAGTCATCCCGATTCAGTCTTTATTTGAAACATCTGCTGTGAACAGTTTCCTGCCAGGACTCTGATGCACACCCTACCCTTAAAATGCACACACTTAAGCAAGACAAAGGCCTGAAGCTCTGAACATGAACAAGTTTCTTTAATGAACAGTTGTAAGATTTGTTATGTTAGTTGTATCTTTGGGAATTAGTAAATTAGGATGACAGCACTGTCTCTAATGGATTTTTGGTAAGGATCCAATGACACTATATTATAGACTTTGCAGATGGTAAGTTTAAAGATGATGTTGGAAGGTAGTGGTAACCTACCACCTATCTCCACTGGTACAAAACAGAGCAGAAGAGCACTGGAACTGAACTCAAAAGATCTGGGCAAAAATGCTGGTTCTACTACTTCTTAGCTTTGTGGCCCTGGGTAAGCCATATCAACTCAACAACCTGCCATTTCCTTATCTATTAGGTGCAGGGCAGAGCACAGGGGAGTTCCCACTCACTGCCCAGCTCTCTGTAACTAATCACAAGGTTCACTCACTCATGCTGAAGACTGCAAATTTCATGTTTTACTGATATCTGTTCCCATCAAAACCTAGGCACCATAAAAAGAAAGAAAGAAATACCATGCCCTATAAGACACCCCTTTCAAAGATCCCAACACTAATATGCACTCAAACTATTTTCTATCTATTTAATAAACTATACCAAACACATAAAGAATACACATTTGTAGTACCATTTCAGATATAGTCAATATGGTGTACTCCAACTAGAGTGTAATAAAATTAGAAATAAATGATAGAAGGATGGCTAAAAATAAGAAAAATCTCATACTAAGAAATCAACCTTCCTATCATGTTCACCCAGACTTCAGAATATTGCTGAAACAAGTCTGAAAAGCCCTTCAGAGTGTATGCTCTCAACAGTCCCTTCCTATTGTCAATAATTCTGTTTTACTGGTTAGTTCACTCTCTGTTTCTACAACAGTTCTCTGGAACCCTCTCAGCCCTCTTCAAGCCATCCTACACTTCCCCCCAACACTTTCAGCAGGTGTCTCCTACTTCTTAGAAAAACAGAAGGCATCGGGGTGGAACTCCTTCAACTTCCTATTATTATATGAAATTGCAATCTGACCCATATCTGCACTCATTTTCTCCTCTCTCCCACCTGTGACAAAGATGATTCCTCTTCCTATGTAACTTTCCATCAATTTCTGGATCTCAGTCCTCACTTCTACCACCTTCCCAGGAACCATGTCCATCAAATTAAATGTTTCACTTCTCTTGTAATCCTTTTCATCAACAGCTTTATAACTGTGTTTTGGTGAATTTATTTTTAAAATCTTTAAGTATAATGTCTTACAAGCAAGAGACAAACCCAAAAACTATAATGGAAAGGACAGAAACATTAAAGACAGTGAAATTAAGCATTTCTGTTTGGAAAAAAAAATGCTAAGAACAGTGAAAAGGCAAGGAAAAAATCCTGCAATATTACAGAGAAGGATTTGTTTCCTTAGTAAACAGGAGTTTTTATACAACAGTAAGAAAACAAATACAAGTGGCTTAAACATTTGAAAGAATACTTATTCTCCTTCACAATAAAAGGTGTGTTTTAAAATAACAACAAAATACTGCCATGACAAAAATCTAAAAGTCTGAGAGAATATGGTATTGTCAAAAATGTAAGGAGGGGCGCCTGGGTGACTCAGTGGGTTAAGCCTCTGCCTTCGGCTCAGGTCATGATCTCAGGGTCCTGGGATGGAGCCCCACATCAGGCTCTCTGCTCAGCAGTGAGCCTGCTTCCCCCTCTCTCTGCCTGCCTCTCTGCCTATTTGTGATCTCTCTGTCTGTCAAATAAATAAATTAAAAATCTTTTTAAAAAAATGTAAGGAGACAGGCAGGCTCATAAATTAGTAAGAATATGAACTGTTGCAATATTTTTTTTTCATAGCAGTGAATTTTATTGTCCTCCCCTTTGGGGAGGTCACACTGTACACTTTTGAAGATACCTCAAAAGTTGTCCAGTAATCCTACTTCTGGGTATTTATCCAAAGGAAATCAAAACACTAGCTCAGAAAGATATCTACATGATATCATCACCCCAAGATAGTGTGACACCGTTTACAACAACCAAGACAGGAAAACAACCAAAGTGTCTACCAACTGAAAATCGATAAAGAAAATATATATGCTGGGATAACTAGGATATTATCCAGGTATAAAAAAGAAGGAAATCTTGCTGTTTGTAACAACATGGATGGACCTTTAGGGCATTATACTAAGTGAAATAAATCTGGCAGAAAAAAAACATATACTGGGGTGCCTGCTGGCTCAGTTGGAAGAGCCTGTGACTATTGATCTTGGGGTTGTGAGATCAAGCCCCACGCTGGGTATAGAGATTATTTAAAATAAAAATTTAAAAAAAAAAAGACATATAACAAATAATATCACTTACCTCTGGAATCTAAAACAAAAACCAAAAACTAAAACTCCTAGAACTCTCTAGTCAGAGAGCCTCCTCAAGTTTAGGAGACTTACTGTAGTAACCTAAATCAAAGAAGGAAGGATAAGAAAAGCAGGTGTCAAAAGAATGTCATTAAAATTGTTTAAAACAATGTGGCTAAACTAACAACTGTCCAATAAAGAAATGTGGTGTGGGGCACCTGAGTGGCACAGTGGGTTAGGCATCCAACTCGTGGCTCAGGTCATGGACTCAGGGTCATGAGATAAGGCTCTGCACTCAGTGCAGAGTCTTCTTGGGATTCTCCCTCTCTCTCCCCACCATGCTTGGTCTCTCTCTCAAATAAATAAATGAATAAATCTTAAGGGAAAAAAAAAGAACTGTGCTGATATTGTCAATGTTTGGGGTCCTGGCTATTATGCATTTGGTGATACACTCCAAACCATCGAGTTTAGTAAAATTTATGTTTTGAAGTTTATAGGCAGTATATAAAAGCCACTTTCCACCAAAGAATCTTTTGAACATAGGGTTTATATTTTAAAAAGTAAATATCCAGGGCACCTGGGTGGCTCAGTGGGTTAAAGCCTCTGCCTTCGGCTCAGGTCATGATCTCAGGGTCCTGGGATCTAGACCCACATCGGGCTCTCTGCTCAGCAGGGACCCTGCTTCCTCCTCTCTCTCTGCCTGCTTCTCTGGCTACCTGTGATCTCTGTCTGTCAAATAAATAAATAAAATCTTTAAAAAATAAAATAAAAATAAAACATAAAAAATATCCAATTATTCTATCAAAGTTTTATGAGACATAATCAAATGCAAAGTGTGAGTCCAAACACACACACACAGTCAAAGGGATATCTAGGGAACTAATGAAATTTAAATGTGGGCTTCATATTTAGGGTTGCAAGATAAAATACAAGACGCTCAGTTAAATGCGAATTTCAGATTAACATCAAATAATTTTTAGTATATGTATGTCCCAAATATTGCAAGAGACATACACACACTAAATAAGTATTATTTATCTGAAATTCGAACTTATTTTGATATCCTGTATTTTTCTTTGCTAAGTCAGGCAACTCTATTTTAGATAATATTATTATAACAATGTTAAATTTCTTGGGTGTGATAATGGTAACACAGTTATGCAAGAGATGTCCTAGTTAGGAAATACATAATGATGTCTTTAAGGGTTAAGTGTTATTATGTTGCAATTTTCAGGTAGTCAAAGAAAAATATATATATATATTTAGAGAGAAAATGGGGCAAAATGTTAATCATTCATGAATTTAAGTGTACTGTTGCAATTTTTCAAAATAAAACAGGGGAAGGGAATTCGATGAGTCCAATATGGCGGAGGAATAGGAGACCATATGTTCCTCTGGTCCCAGGAATCCAGCTAGTAGCTATCAAATCATTCTGAATGTTTGTGAACTCAACCAGAGATTAAAAATCAACCACTTTCTGTAAGGTAGGAGATGTGGGGAAGTGAAACTGAGGTGATAAATGGATAGATAACCCGGGTGGGGAGGGAGCCTCCATCAGCCAGCAATGGAAAGTGATATAGCTGCTGAGCACAAAATAAGAACTTTAAAAGTCTACTCCTGGGAGGGACAGCCCTGCCTGAAAGACGCTCAGGTGGCAAAGCAAGCCAGACTCCTAGGTGGGACAGCATGGTCTCATAATCCCTGGGGACACAGAAAGACTGAGGATGCCTGAGTGTAGCACAGCCCCCAGGCCTGGAGTGGGAAAGCCAGCTGCAATCAGGGAGCCCAGGAGTGAGCTCTGTTTATACCATAAATTGCCAACCAGCATGTTAGCACAAACACTTTCCAAGCAAGGGCCCAGCAAGCAACAGAATTACCAAAAGACCTCCCCTACATCCCCCAAGGACAAACGGTGCAGGTGCATGCCACAGGAGTTTGCAGGGTTTGGAGACTCTAAACAGGATCACAAGCCTGAGATAGAAACCCTTGATCACAGGCTGGGTGAGCATGGAGCGCAGAGACCAGGAAGATGGGAGTGATGGACTGCTTTTCCCTAAGGACGCACTGAGGAGTAGGGCCCCAGACTTTCAGCTCTACGGCTGGATATTGGGAAGCTGCCATTTTCATTCTCATCCCCTGAAGAGTCTCAGAAAGCCTTCAGGGAACAAAAACCACATAGAGCAATCCCAAGTACCTTACTTAGCCTGGCCCCTCTGGCAAGGGCAGTGCAATTCCACCAAGACAAAAACACCGAAGAATCAGCGCAACAAGCCCCTCCCTGAGATCAGCAAGAACATCTGGACAAGACCAAGTTTACTGATCCCAGAGGACTGCAAAATTCCAACATTAGGGCAAAAAAGTATATAGAATTCATGATTTTTTTCCCCATGATTCTTTAGTCCTTCAATTTTAATTTTGTTCTTGTTCCTTTTCAACCAATTTATTTTATCAACTTTTTAAAAAAACTTTTTTAATTTTCTTTTTTACACTTACATCTTATCCTTTCATTGTATTTAATTTTATTTTTGTATATAGAAGTTTTTCTTTCTTTACAATTTTGGGATGCAGTTTCTTCTGACAGACAAAATACACCCAGAATCTAGTGTATTACTCTGTTCTCTTCACCTGTTTGATCACATTCTTTTTTTCTTCCTTTTTTTTTGTTAGAGTCTTTTTAAATTTCTATCTTTATACTTACATTCTATCCTTTCAAAGTAATTAATTTTGTTTTTGTGTGTATAGATATATATTCTTTTCTTTCTTTACAATTTTGGGATGTAAGTCCTTCTAACACACCAAAATATTCTCCAGATATAGTGTATTGCTCTGTTCTGTTCCCCTGTTTATATTCCTTTTTTTTTTTGTCTTTTAATTTTCACTTATACAGTTACATTCTATTCTTCCAATGTATTTAATTTTATTTATCTACATAAATAATTTTTTCTTTCTTTATGATTTTGGGATCTAGTTTTCTAACAAACAGACCAAACTACACACTGATCAACTGTACTGCTCTGTTCTATTCACGTGTGTGATTATATTCTCCCCCCCCCCCCCAGTTTCAGGTCTCTTCTGATTTCGTGTATGTTTCTTTGGGGTCATTGTTGCTATTTTAGTATTTTGTTCTCTTGTTCATCCATTCTTCTCTGGACAGAATGAAAAGTTAGAAAAACTCACCTCAAAAAAAGAGAACAAGAGACAATACTGACTGCCAGGGACCTAATCAATATGGATATAAGTAAGATGTCAGAACTAGAGATCAGAATAATGATTACAAAGATACTATATGGGCCTGAAAAGAAGACACTAGAGAATCCCTTTTTCGAGAAATAAAAGAACTAAAATCTAACCATGACAAAATCAAAAAGGCTGTTAATGAGACACAATAAAAAATGGGGGCTCTTATTGCTAGGATAAATGAGGCAGAAGGGAGAATTAGTGATAAAGAAGAGCAAATGACGGGGGCACCTGGGTGGCTCAGTGGGTTAAAACCTCTGCCTTCGGCTCAGGTCATGATCCCAAGGTCCTGGAATTAAGCCCGGCGTCTCCCTGCTGAGCAGAGAGCCTGCTTCCCTTCCTCTCTCTCTGCCTGCCTCTCTGCCTACTTGTGATCTCTGTCTGTCAAATAAATAAATAAAATCTTTAAAAAAAAAAAAAAGGGCAGGGCGCCTGGGTGGCTCAGTGGGTTAAGCCGCTGCCTTCAGCTCAGGTCATGATCTCAGGGTCCTGGGATCGAATCCCACATCGGGCTCTCTGCTCAGCAGAGAGCCTGCTTCCTCCTCTCTCTCTCTGTCTGCCTACTTGTGATCTCTCTCTGTCAAATAAATAAATAAAATCTTTTAAAAAAAAACAAAAGGGCAAATGACGGAGAATAAAGGAGCTGAGAAAAAGAGAGATAAACAACTACTGGGTCATGAGAGGAGAACTCAAGAGATAAATGATACCATAAAATGAAACAATATTAGGATAATTGGGATTCTACAAGAAGAGGAAGGGGGAGAAGAAGGTATATTAGAGCAAATTACAGCAGAGAACTTCCCTAATCAGGGGAAGAAAATGGGCTTTCAGGTCCAGGAAGCACAGAGAACCCCCTTCAAAATCAATAAAAATAGGCTAAAACCTCAACATAGAATAGTGAAACTTGCAAATTTCAGGGACAAAGAGAAAATCCTAAACACAACTCAGGAATAAGAGGTCCATAACCTCAAGGGCAGAAACACCAAACTGTCAGCAGACCTATCCACAGAGACCTGGCAGGCCAGGAAGGATTGGCATGATAATATTCAGAGTGTTAAATGAGAAAAATATGTAGCCAAGAATACTCTATCCAGCAAAGATGTCATTCAAAATAAAAGGAGAAATATAAAGCTTCCAGGACAAACAAACTAAAAGAATGTGATCCCTGAACCAATTCTGAAGAAATATTAAAGTAGATCCTTTAAGTGAAGAGAGATCCCAAAAGTAACAGACCAGAAAGGAACAGAGACAATACACAGAAAATAGTGACTTTACAGGTAATACAACAGCACTAAATTCCTATCTTTCAATAGTTACTCTGAATGTAAATAAGCTAAATGCCCCCAATCAAAAGACACAAGTATCAGATTGGATAAAAAAGCAAGACCCATCAATCTGCTGTCTGCAAAAGACTCATTTTAACCCACTGAGCCACTCAGGTGCCCCGCAAAAGACTCATTTTAGATGCAAAGACACTTCCAGACTGAAAGTGAGGGGGTGGAAAAGTCATTTATCATGCTAATGGACAGGAAAAGAAAGCTAGGGTAGCAATCTTTGTATCAGACAAATTAGATTTCAAACCAAAGACTGCAATAAAAGATGAGGAAGGATACTGTATCATAATTAAAGGTCTATCCAAAAAGATCTAGCAATTAGTATTTATGCCCCTAACATGAGAGCAGCCAATTACATAAACCAATTAATAACAAAATTAAAGAAATACATCAATAATAATACAATAGTTGTAGGGGGCATTAACATCCCACTCACAGCAAGCAACAGATTATCTACATAGACGATCAAAAGGAAACAAGGGCTTTAAAAGACTCAGTGGATCAGATGGACTTAACAGATATATTCAGAGCATTTCATCCTAAAGCAGCAGAATATATATGCTTTTTGAGTGCATATGGAACATTCTCCAGAATAGATCACATACTGGGTCACAAATCAGAGCTCAACCAGTATGAAAAGACTGAGATCATACCATGCATATTTTCAGACCACAATGCTATGAAACTTGAAGTCAACCACAAGAAAAAATTTTGAAGTACACAAATACATGGAGGTTAAAGAACACCCTACTAAAGAATAAATGGGTCAACCAGGAAATTAAGGAAGAATTTTAAAAATTCATGGAAACAAATGAAAATAAAAACACAACTGTTCAAAACCTTAGGGATGCGGCAAAGGCAGTCCTAAGAGGGAAATACATAACAAGACAAGCCTTTCTCGAGAAACAAGAAAGGTCTCAAATACACACTCTAATCTTACACCTAAAGGAGCTGGAGAAAGAACACCAATAAAACCTAAACCAAGCAGAGAGAATACAGATTAGGTTCAGAAATACTAGAAATGGAAACCAAAAGAACAGAGCACATCAACAAAACTAGGAGCCAGTTCTTTTAAAGAATTAGTAAGATTGATAAACCCCTGGTCAGAATTATCAAAAAGAAAAGGACTCAAATAAATGAAGGACCCAAATAAATAAAATCATGAATGAAAGAGGAGAGATCACAACCAAAACTGAAGAAATAAAAACAACTATAAGAACATATTATGAGCAACTATATGCCAACAAATTAGGCAATCTGGAAGAAACGGATGCATGCTTAGAGACATATAAACTATAAAAACTGAAACAAGAAGAAATAGAAAACCTGAACAGACCAAAAATCAGCAAGAAAATTGAAGCGATAATCAAGAATCTCCCGAATCCAGGGCTGAATGGCTTCCCAGGGGAATTCTACCAAACTTTTAAAGAAGAATTAATACCTATTCTTCTGAAGCTGTTTCAAACAACAGAAATGGAAGGAGAACTTTCAAACTCATTCTATGAGGCCAGCACTACCTTGATCCCAAAGCCAGACAAAAACCCCTACCAAAAAAGAGAATTACAGGCCAATAACCCTGATGAACATGGATGCCAAAATTCTGACGAAGGTTCTAGCCAACAGGATTTACCACGACCAAATGGGATTTATTCCCAGGCTGCAAGTGTGGTTCAACATCTGTAAATCAATCAATGTGATACAATACATTAATAAAAGAAAGGATAAGAAACATATGATCCTCTCACTACATGCAGAAAAAGCATTTAACAAAGTACAGCATCCTTTTTTATTAAAACTCTTCACAGTATAGGGATAGAGGAAACATACCTCAGTATCATAAGAACCATAATATGAAAAACCTACAGCAAATATCATTCTCAATGGGGAAAAACTGAGAGCTTGTCCCCCAAGGTCAGGAACATGGCAGGGATGACCATTCTCACCACTATTATTCAACACAGTATTAGAAGCCTTAGCCTTAGACACAAAAAGAAATAAAAAGGAATCCTAATCAGCAAAGAAATCAAATTCTCACTCTTCACGATGACATGATACGCCATGTTGAAAACCCAAAAGACTCCACCCCGAAATCGCTAGAAATCATAGGATTCAGCAGAATATTAAAACAATGCACAGAAATCAGTTGCATTTCTATACACGAACAATGAGACAGAAGAAAAAGAAATTAAGGAATCAATCCAATTGAGCATTGCATCAAAAACTGTAAGATAGCTAGCAATAGACCTAAGCAAAGAGGCAAAGGATCTGAACTCAGAAAACTACAGAACACTCATGAAAGAAACTGAAGAAGACATAAAGATTGGGAAAACATTCCATGCTCATGGATTAGAAGAACAAATACTGTTAAAATGTCTATGCTACCTAGAGCAAACTACACATTCAATGCAATCCCCATCAAAATCCAATGCAATCACCATCAACTTTTTTCACAGGGCTGGAACAAATAATCCTAAAATTTGTATGGAACCAGAAAAAAACCCAAATAGCCAAAGGAATGTTGAAAGAAAAAAAAACAAAGCTGGTGGCATCACAGTTCCGGACTTCAAGCTCTATTACAAAGCTGTAATCAAGACAGTACAGTACTGGCACAAAAACAGACACACAGAAGAATAGAGAACCCAGAAATGGACCGTCAATTCTATGGTCAACTAATCTTTTGACAAAGCCGGAAAGAATGTCCAATGGAAAAAAGACAGTCTCTTCAACAAATAGTGTTGGGAGAATTGGAGAGCCACATGCAGAAGAATGAAACTGGACCATTTCCTTACACAATACACAAAAATAGACTCAAAATGGATGAAAGACCTAAATGTGAGACAGGAATCCATCACAGTCCTAGAGGAGAATTCAAGCAGCAAACTCTGTGACCTCAGCCACAGAAATTTCTTACGAGACACATCTCCAAAGGCAAGGGAAACAAAGGCAAAATGACCTATTGGACTTTATCAAGATAAAAAGCTTTTGCACAGCAAAGCGAAACAGTCGACAAAACCAAAAGACAATGACAGAATGGCAGAAGATTATTTGCAAATGTCTTATAAGATAAAGGGCTAGTATCCAAGATTTATAAAGAACTTACCAAACTCAACACCCAAAAAACAAATAATCCAGTCAAGAAATGGGCAGAAGACATGAACAGACATTTCTCCAGGAAAGAAATACAAATGGCCAACAGACACATGAAAAAAATGTTCAACATCACTTGGCATCAGGAAGATATAAATCAAAATGAGATCCCACCTCACACTAGTCAGAATGGCTTAAATTAACCACTCAGGAAATGACAGACATTGGCAAGGATGCAGAGAAAAGGAAACCCCCCTACACTGTTGGTGGGAATGCATGCTGGTGCACACACTCTGGAAAACAGTATGGAGGGTCCTCAAAAAGTTGAAAACAGAGCTACCCTATGACCCAGCAATTGCTCTACTAGAATTTACCCCAAAGATACAAATGTAGTGATCCAAAGGGGCACATATACCCCAATGTTTATAGCAGCAATGTCCACAATAGCTAAAATATTGAAAGAGCCCAGATGTCCATCAACAGAGGAAAGAGACAAATACTATACAGTATATATATATTTATACACACACACACAGACACATACATACACAGTAATGAGTAATGGAATATTACTCAGCCATCAAAAGAAATGAAATCTTGGCATTTGCAGGGATGTGGACAGAACTAGATGGAACTAAAGGGTGTTATATTAGCAAAATAAGTCAGAAAAAGACAATTAGATGATTTCACTCATATGTGGGATTTAAGAAACAAAACAGAGGATCATAGAGGAAGAGAGAAAAAAATGAAACAAGACAAAATCAGAGAGGGAGATAAACCATAAGAGAACTCGTAATCATGGGAAACAAACTGAGGGTTGCTGGAAGGGAGGGGGGATTACTGAGCGATGAACATTAAGGAGGGCATGTGATGTAATAAGCACTGGGTATTATTTAAGACTGACGAATCACTGACCTCTACCTCTGAAATTAATAATACATTTTATGTTAATTAATGAATTTAGATAACAAAATATATATTTAAAATTTTTTAAAGTTGGGGGAAAATGTGGTGATTAACTACTAAATTGCTTTTACTTTTTTGGTGAATTGCTTTCACTTTTGAATCAAGTCTAAAATTATTCTAAAAGTATCTGCATATTTACATTTCAGATGAGTGCTTTTGAAACTGTTGCCAAAAGTATTCCTTTAACTGCTACAAAGTAAACATTTGTCATCCTCATTCGGAATATTTTGATTTAATCATTTTAACTTGTGTTTTATTCCTTATATTAACATTTCAGCATTAAAAAGTAATCCAAGGTGACTCCCATCAAACTCATAAATTGAAACAGCATGTCCTCCACCTTTCTGGGTTACTATCCACCTGCTACTCCAGCATAATTTCCATTAGGACAATTAGATAATAAGGGTGGTGCTTTAAAATAAAAAGAGTTGTTTTCAATTTGTTTAAAATGCAGGAATACCACTTTTCCTGTTTCCCCCCACTCCCCTCATCATTCCATTATTATCTCCAAAAATGATAGCATCAGAGACAATGATTCCAGCTGGAATGCTGAGCATAATTACATCTTTTAAAAACTAGCATTATATCATTCTCCACATAGACCACTTTCTGATAAAAGTAGATCACTTCAGGGTTCTAAGAAGATCTTTAAAAACTAAAAGACTGAACTATATGTTAGTTCTCTTTAAATAAAAATTCTCTTTAAATAAAAATCTTCTTTTAAACAAATGCCTTCAGCTGAATTGCAAAAGAACCTTCATAACCTAAAGTACACCAATTTGTTCAGTTTACTAGTATAATTAAGCCTATTTAAGTATCTAAATAACTAGCAAGTGTGTATAGTGGGTGAGCTTAAACGAACAACTAGCGTACAAAATGGCTCAATTTCTGATTGTAACAGAGTCTGAAGATGCAAATGACTTTTTAATACCTCACGCATTCAAGCAACAAGCATTTATAAGTGTCTGTATGTGCCACTAAGAGACAAATGACAGGAGGCAGTTTCTTTAGCCAATCTTCCATGTTAACTCACTCCTACTAATATTCTGATTCTGGACTGGCTTGGACAAACTTATACTAGGTGAGATCTATTCCAGTCCACTACTAGTTCAGATGGATGTCCAAGACATAAGCATAATTCTCAAACCAATCTGGAATTCATCAAAAAAAAAAAAAAAAGAAAAGAAAAGAAAAAAGTGAAAATATCCCTCATTCTGAACCTGGTTGAAGTTCTGAATTTGAGGAATTAAAGTGACCTTCCAGGCTTCTCCTGGATTATCAAAGAACTGATGCTACAGAGGGAATGAGAATCCAGACACATCCACAGAGAGGCAAACTGATATAGACACCCATAGAGACACCAACACTCTCACACAGACACACAGATGGGCAGACAGCAGAGAGACTGACAGCCTCCAGAGTCAGCAGACATTGTTTTGTGAATCTTCAGGGATGGTTTTGTTATTCATTTTTCATGTATTCTGCAAACATGGATTGAGGACTGAGCACCTACTTTGTACCCAGCAGTAAGCTGGACTCTGCAGACCTAAGATATCCAGAAAACAAAGTATTTTCTAAAGGATTATGTGGTTACTAGGTGGGCAATAGGAGAAGAATGAGATAAAAGGATAGAGTGAGGCAGACCCAGAGGCAAGAAAAGGTCCTTGTCTTGCCGAGGATCTTCAAATAGTTTGTCACAGCTGGTGCTTTCATTAATAGCAGAGAACTAAGACTGATGAAGCTGGCAAGAGGCAGGGACCAGGTTCTCAAGGACCTTGTAGAACACACTGAGTTTGTACTTCCTCTTGAAGATACTGAGTTTGTACCTCTTGAAGGTACTTAAACAGAAGAAGGGAACAGTCAGATTATGTGTTGGGATTACGGGTCTTGATACATTGGTGAATACATTGAATGAGAGAAAACTACAGACAAGGACACTGCCACTCACATCTGCTCCACGGACAAGGCATTCTTGTCATGTAAAAATGTGGTCCAGGAAGAAATACTTTTGGGGTCATTTGTGTCATTCACCGAGGCAAACGGAACTGAAGGCAGCCCTGTGGTGGTCTCTGTTGCCATGAAGGAGGTATAGACTGCCTTGGAGCTGTGCTTCAGACTTCTCTTAGAGAAACTGACCTGGCATGGCAGTGTGGCTTGAAACATGGGTTCAGATCCCAGTACCTCCACGTTTCCATGAGAGATGAGGGCACGGGTTGCGATTGCTCAGTTTTTCTTCTACCACCTCTTGTTTCAGAATAAAGGTTTTCTCAGTTAAAAAAAAAATGTATAAAGCAAAATCCATCTACTATTCAACTTAAGAAATTACATGAAGGCAAATATCTAATTCTTGAAAGGCTTAATATTGTTTAAAGGGAATAACTTCTTATAGTTATCCTTCAAAGATGATGCCTTCATAGAGAATCTTCTGGAACAGCAAATGTGAAAGCAACCAGTGAAGAGCTTTAGAGGGACAACTCTGAACTTCAGGCTGAAATAGATTTTGTGGGAAAACAACTGAAATTAAAAGGAAAATCTAAACAATTCAGAATCAGATTAACTGGTGACTTTACAGGAACAATGAAATTACTAGAACACAAATCAAAATATCACATCACGTGGCTTTTCCAGTTAGAGTGTGCCCTTCACCCAAGAGTTGGCCTTCATCTGCAAAGAGATCTCTCCCACTACTTAGATTCTCACCCTTGCTACCATGCTTTCCTCCCCATGGCTTCCTCCAAACCAAAGGCCTTGTTGCCAGTGCATCTAAGTGAACATTCTTAAAATGGAGACCTCAGTTTTCTTACTCCACAAATACTTTTTTTTTCTCTTAAAGATTTTATTTATTTGCTTGACAGAGAGAGATCACAAGTAGGCAGAGAGGCAGGCAGAGAGAGAGGAGGAAGCAGGCTCCCTGCCAAGCAGGGAGCCCGATGCGGGACTCAATCCCAGAACCCTGAGATCATGACCCGAACCAAAGGCTTAACCCACTGAGCTACCCAGGCGCCCTCCATAAATACTTTCCGCCAAAGGATTTTCCTAGCCTACCATCTATCCATCCTTATTTTCCTTTTCTATGTGCTGAACTTTCCCCCACAATCCCCACATCCTGAAAATGATAGGACTGCCTTTAGGTTTCATTCAGTCGTCACAAAAATCTACTGAACATCCTGAATCTGAGAAATCTGGGACTTCTTTTTGTCTCTCTTCAAATTTAATTTTGAATTCTCAACCTTAGTTTCAAAAATTGCTATTATTTAATAGCACAAAGGGAAGCTTTACAGAATGGTTCTCAGAAGTCTTTTATAAAGTATTTATTAATCTTATTAAGCATTATTTACATTTTATTCTCTGTAGATAGTAAATATTGCATTTAATAGTAAAACTTAATAATGATTACAAGAATACTACTAAATTTATTTAATACTGAAACAGTCACATGACCAATTCGGGAAGTGGAAACATTTGATATGGTAAAGCCAGTACCATATGCCTACAGCAGTATCTTCATTTATTTTAGTAACACAAATGTGAAAGCAATTTGAATATATTTTTAACTGGCATATTTTTGAACATGTTGAACAAAGTATTTTAAATATAGTAACATTGATCCTTCTCAGGAGTACACAGTTAATACACATAAACTTAAATATATGAATTTGTACCATATATTTTCATGGGTTTTATGCTGTTGATTTTTTTAAGTTTTTTTTAAGGTTTTATTTATTTATTTGCCAGAGAGAGAGAGAGCATACAAACAGGGGGAGTGGCAGGCAGAGGGAGAAGTGGACTTTCTATTGCTAAAATTCCCATATGCTGTTTATTTTAATGTACATATCCATGTTTGGAATGTGGTCCTTCAAGAGTAAATCAGTAGTACTTTGGGGCACCTGAGTGATTCAGTCAGTTAAGTGTCTGCCTTCGGCTCAGGTCATGATCCCAGGGTCCTGGGATCAAGTCCCGGATCAGGCTCCCTGCCCAGCAGGAAGCCTGCTTCTCCCTCTCCCTCTGCCTGCCGTCCCCTCTGCTTGTGCTCTTTCAAATAAATAAATATTTTTTAAAAATAGTACTTTGATTCATAAAATTTCCTATAATTGATCCAGAATTATAAGCCACAAGTGAAGCAATAATACAGAATAAATTTTAAATCCTTTTATTTATTAGTCAGCTCTCAAAGACTGTTCCCATATATATTTCATACCCACCTGAATTTTTTATTTAATTCACTGAGTTGTAACTGTCTATGATCATTTCTTCTACTGAGCAAGGTATGACTGAAATCAGAAGCCATTACTCTTTTTTTTTTGTATTCTTATTTTTATTTTTATTTATTTTTTTCCAATTTATTTATTTTCAGAAAAACAGTATTCATTATTTTTTCACCACACCCAGTGCTCCATGCAAGCCGTGCCCTCTATAATACCCACCACCTGGTACCCCAACCTCCCACCCCCCAGAAGCCATTACTCTTATTCACATCTGTATCCTTGGCTTCTAGCATGAAGCCCAGCACATCGTGAGGACCAACTCTCTTTTTGTTGAATTGAACTTACATAACAATTCAGCATCCTCCAAAAAGCAAAGGGATACATTTTCTAGCTAAGCACAATAGAGTTTTCTATAAAACTAAAAATCATTTGCTTTTCCCAGCTATGTAACAGAACTACTTTCCCCAGTGTCCACTGTGGAGATTTATTCTCTTTTAAAAGACAAGAAAACATTTAGCTTACTATTTGTCCAGTACTTGAAAGGAGTACATTACTCAAAAAAGACAAAATATTACTGAATGTAAGTTCAGATTAAATCCAACATTAAATGAACACATATCTACACATATAGAATTCAGAAACATCTGGCATTCATGAAAAAGATTTAAGGTCAAAAAAATTCAGCTTATGAAATTTCAGGAAAAAATTTCCATGGCTGAAAAGTCTAAGGTACTTTCTATGCCTTGCTCAGCTCTGTGCTAATAATTCCCCTTCCTCAATCTGTTTGTAAGAAACAAATGCTGAACAAGTCTAGAATTACATTATCAAGTTGTAATTTCCTCAAAATGACTTAAAACAATCTGTTGAAATAACTAACAATTACACTAAAAAATATTTTTATTATAGAATATAATAAACAGGCTAAATTGGATAGAATATTAAATAACTAGTTACCTACCACCCAACTTTATCAAATCCTTATATTTTGACATACTTTAAAATTTTAGTAAAACACTAGGTACAGGGGCGCCTGGGTGGCTCAGTGGGTTAAAGCCTCTGCCTTTGGCTCAGGTCATGATCCTGGGGTTCTGGGATCGAGCCCCACATCGGGCTCTCTGCTCAGCGGGGAGCCTGCTTCCCCCTCTCTCTCTGCCTACTTGTGATCTCTCTCTCTGTCAAATAAATAAATAAAATCTTAAAAAAAAAAAAAAGGAAAGTGTATTCATGCTATCCATGCTATTTAAAAAAAAAAAAAAAAAACACTAGGTACAGCTGAAGCCTCCCTTTGTGTCCTCTTTCCTCAGCGTTAACAATCCTGACTTTGGGGGTGCCTGGGTGGCTGAGTGGGTTAAAGCCTCTGCCTTTGGCTCAGGTCATGATCCCAGGGTCCTGGGATCAAGCCCCGCATCGGGCTCTCTGCTCATCGGGGAACCTGCTTCCTCCTCTCTCTCTGCCTGCCTCTCTGCCTACTTGTAATCTCTGTCTATAAAATAAATTATATTCTTTTAATCCTGATTTTGAAATCATCCCATGCTATGCAACATTCCATTTCAGCAATACATTCTGATTTATCTACCCATTTTTGTGGCATCTGCTTGTCATGCCCCAAAAACGGACTCTTCATCCATTCATCTACTCAGTTTTTTTCCTATTTTTGATAGTTCTTTATACATTCTAAAAAACAATACAGGGGCACCTGGGTGGCTCAGTGGGTTAAGCCTCTGCCTTCGGCTCAGGTCATGATCCCAGGGTCCTGGGATCGAGCCCCACGTCGGGCTCTCTGCTTAGCAGGGAGCCTGCTTCCCCCTCTCTCTCTGCCTGTTGCTCTGCCTACTTGTGATCTCTGTCTGTCAAATAAATAAATAAAATCTTTAAAAAAAATAAAATTAAATTAAATTAAAATTAAAATAAAAAATAAGAAACAATACATAGTCATTAATTTTTTTTAAAGATTTTATTTATTTATTTGACAGAGAGAAATCACAAGTAGGACAAGTAGGCAGAGAGGCAGGCAGAGAGAGGAAGGAAAGCAGGCCCCCTGCTGAGCAGAGAGCCCGATGTGGGACTTGATCCCAGGACCCTGAGATCATGACCTGAGCTGAAGGCACTGAGCCACCCAGGCGCCCCTACATAGTCATTTTTGATGCAAATTTTTTCTCCCAGTCCATGTCCTGACTTTTCACTTTTCCTATGACGCTTTTTCTTGGCTAGAAGTTTTAAATTTTAGTATAACCAAATGTATCCATCTTTACCTTCAGAATTTAGGCTTTCATCACCATTTTTCTTCTTCTTTTTTTTCTTTTGAGATAGAGGAAAGACAGCAAGAAAGCGCGCAAGTGGGAGCTGGGGGAGGAGCAGAGGGAGAGGAACAAGCAGACGCTGCACTAAGCATGCAGCCCGACGCAGGGCTCCATCCCATGACCCTGAGCTCATGACCTGAGCCGAAACCAAGAGTCAGATGCTTAACTGCCTAAGCCCACCCAGACGTCCCTAGGCTTTCATATCTTATATAAGAAATTCTTCCTTTTCTCACTCAGGTTCATAAAGATATTCCTCTATATTTTCTCCAAGAAATTTAAGTATAGGACATTAATTCTATGTAATTTAGTTTATGAGAAAAAAGTACTTAATTTTATTTTACTTTTCACATGTTCAATCATCTCATCCTTATTTATTGACTACACCATCTTTTCCCCCACTCTGATTTTCAGTGCCACTTTGATGGTGTATCAAGTCTTTATGCAAGTTCCAAACTTTCTGCTTTGTCTTGTCTGTCTATATAATGGAACACTGAGTGGTTCTGTTGACAAGAGGCAGGAATATCTAAAAAGAATATATATATGTATATATATACATATATATATGATGGATAGATACAAAAGATATATAAAAAGTGGGGCGCCTGGGTGGCTCCATGGGTTAAAGCCTCTGCCTTTGGCTCAGATCGTGGTCTTGGGGTCCTGGGATCGAGCCCCGCATTGGGCTCTCTGCTCAGTGGGGAGCCTGCTTCTCCCTCTCTCTCTCTGCCTGCCTCTCTGTCTACTTATGATTTCTCTCTGTCAAATAAACAAATAAAATCTTTTTAAAAAAAAAAGATATATAAAAAGTAATGGGAAATTAGATTGGAAAGCTAGACTAAGACTAAATACAGTTCAGGGGCGCCTGGGTGGCTCAGTGCGTTAAGCCTCTGCCTTCGGCTCAGGTCATGATCCCAGGGTTCTGGGATCGAGCCCCGCATCGGGCTCTCTGCTCCGCGGGGAGCCTGCTTCCTCCTCTCTCTCTGCCTGCCTCTCTGCCTACTTATGATCTCTCTCTCTCTCTCTCTGTCAAATAAATAAATAAAATATTAAAAAAAAAAAAAAGACTAAATACAGTTCAAACAGAACGCTGAATATAATTAATAGTTGCCAGCCAGCCTTCAAAATCTGGTCAGACAGCAGTCATCTAGAGCAGGAATCAGCAAATCATGGCCTGTGGACCAAACTCAGCCTGACACCTGTTTTTGTAAATAAATACTTGCTGGAGTACATTTACTTATGTACTTCTGTGACTGCTTTGACTACAGTGGTAACACTGAGTAGCAAGACAAAGATCATATGGCCCCCTAAGCCTAGAAGGTTTCCTACATAGTCCTGGAGAGAAAATATTTACTAACCCCTCTCTAGAGCTCTGACTATAATCTCAGCACGATGTCTCTTCACAGCCTATGTTATTTTGCTTTCATAACCAAAGTAGTCAGCTTTGGCTGATAAAGACAGAAAAAATTCCAATCCTAAACATTATGAAATAGGGCTACAGCCTTTCTTTTAAATTCACTTCAAAGGAGGGCACCTGGGTGGCCTCAGTTGGTTAAGCAACTGGCTTCAGCTCTGGTCATGATCCCCGAGTCCTGGCAGTGAGTCCCGCTTCTGGCTCCCAGCTCCGCAAGGACTCTGCTTCTCCCTCTGACCTTCTCCCCTCCTGTGTGATGATCTCATGAGAGATCACTCTCTCTCTTTCTCACTCTCTCTCTCTCTCACTAAATAAAATCTTAAAAAAAAATAAATAAATTCATTTCAAAGGACTTATTAAAGACATTCTCATCTATGTTGATGGCATAATTTAACCTTAGGAATTATGACAAAACTTAAAATGTAATTGAATACATTGGTTAATTATTCTAGAGAGAGAAACAGGCCTATTACACTCTGTTTCTCAAATTTCAGACTTTCAATGAGTCTGGGATGTATTAGTCCTCAAAAAACAAGGTAGTTTCACTCCTGATCTCACTTCTTATAGACAATGCCATCCTCAGGTTAGGATATAATGCTTTTGCTTCATTTGTCAGAAAAATCTGATAAAAGAAACATTTTTTTTTTAAATATTCCTGGTCTTGGGGCACCTGGTGGCTCAGTGGGTTAAAGCCTCTGCCTTCGGCTCAGGTCATGATCTCAGGGTCCTGGGATCGAGCCCCCAACGGGCTCTCTGCTCAGCGGCGAGCCTGCTTCCTCTTCTTTCTCTGCCTGCCTCTCTGCCTACTTGTGATCTCTGTCTGTCAAATAAACAAATAAAATCTTTAAAAAAAAAATTCCTGGTCTTGGGGTGCGCCTGGGTGGCTCAGCTGGTGGAACATGTAATTCTTGATCTCAGGGTCATGAGTTCAAGCCCCCACACTGGATGTAGACACTTAAATAAATTTTTCAAATTCCTGGTCCTTAATAAAACTGTAGCTATAGATATTGCCCATTTTATATTCAACGTTGCTTATAGTCTTCTAATGGATAAAGGGATCAGGGAAGCTTTACCTCAATCATGCTGCTCAGCCTACTCTACCTATAAGAAATGCCAGTTCTAAGAAGAGGAATGGAGAGAATCAGTGCCAGGGCCCTTAGATGGAAGAAAGAAGGAAAGAACTGAGGATAAACAACAAATAGCTTAGTCTTGAATTAATAATTAAAGGCATTTAGACTAGGCCTCCCACATCTCCTAAAAAGCCACAACTAACATTCCAGGTATCCTGTTCATAGCCCCCAGGTGCTAGAAGCCAGAACAGGGAAAGCAAGAAGACCTTAGATTAGCTGACTTTAAAGGCAACACTGGTCTTTTCCATGTGACGTACATACTGTTCTTGGGAGGGTAAGCAGAGGTATCCAAATAAAAAATTATAGGATGTAAAAGGAAGTTGGAAATAATCTCCCATTAGGGAAAAACTGAAAATTGTTTTGTAGAGAGCAGGAGGAAAAGGAAAGGAATATTATGCCTTCCACTCCTATTCCCAAGCCTCTTGGGCTATGATGTCGCCTCCCAAGAGATGGAAAAACCTGGCTGCCTGTATAGCCTGATGAATGGAAACAGAGACTTGCAGAGTAGCTCCACACTCTAATTCTCTCCCTCCCTGACTCTAGGAATGCTTGATTTGGCTGTGTAAAAGTAATTCTAATTATAGTGATTTACATGAACTACTTACCATTTATGCCTAATTATCTCACAGCACAATAACAATTATGCATACATTACATGTGTCAGATTAACCTGGTTGTAAGTTTTATTTGATAACAAAGGTAAAGTGTTCATAAATGCTCATTCCTTACAGTTTTTGCCTCTAAAGCATGGTCATCTGCTCATAACTCTTTCAAATTTTTATTAGAGGGAATACTGTTACACAGAAAGGTAAAAGCAGCCTCATAGACTGGTACCAGTTTTATTCTCATCAATAATTCAGACATGTTGTAAAGGTGCATTTTATTTTAATATTATACCTTAGCCTTACAGCAAGCTCCTTAGGAGTACAATGGGAAAAAAAAAAAAAAAAAAAAAGAACATTCACTATAATGAATGTTTAAATACCTGCATTAAAAACAAATGCACAGGGGCACCTGGGTGGCTCAGTGAGTTAAAGCCTCTGCCTTCGGCCCAGGTCATGATCCCAGGGTCCTGGGATCGAGCCCCACATTGGGCTTTCTGCTCCGCGGAGAGCCTGCTTCCTCCTCTCTCTCTCTCTGCCTGCCTCTCTGCCTACTTGTGATCTCTGTCTGTCAAATAAACAAATAAAATCTTAAAACAAACAAACAAATGCACAAGGGGCCCCTGGATGGCTCAGTAGGTTAAGCACTTGCCTCTTAGTTTCTGCTCCGGGTTGAGACTGAGCCCTACACTGGGCTCCTTACTTAGTAGAGACCTTACTTAGTAGAGAGTCTGCTTAAGATTCTCTCTCCTTCATGCTCTGCCCTTCCCACTTGTGTGTGTGCTTGTTCTCTCTCTCTCTCTCTCTCTCTAATAAGGATTTTTTTAAAAAATGCCCAAAGGGAGCGCCTGGTTGGCTCAGTGGGTTAAAGCCTCTGCATTCGGCTCAGGTCATGATCCCAGGGTCCTGGGATCGAGCCCCGCATCGGGCTCTCTGCTCAGCAGGAGCCTGCTTCCTCCTCTCTCTCTGCCTACTTGTGACCTCTGTCTATCAAATAAATAAAATCTTAAAAAAATAAAATAAAAAATAAAATAAAAAATGCCCAAGGGCCCCTAAATGGCTCAGCCAGTAGGATGTGCAACTCTTGATCTCAGGGTCATGAGTTCAAGCTCCATGGTGAGCATAAAGCATATATTAAAAGAAACACACACACACACACACACATGCCCATATTGCTAAGTGAAATATGTCAGACAAATGCTGTATTTTCTCACTTATATGCAGAATTCTGAAAAAGCCAAATTTGTAGAATGGTGATTACTGCGGCTGGGGATAATGACAAGATATTGGTCAAAGAATACAAACTGCCAACTATAGGATAAATAAGTTCTGGGGATCTAATGCACAGCATGAGGACTAAAATTAACCATATTGTGGGGCACCTGGGTGGCTCAGTCAGTTAAGTGGCTGCCTTCAGCAAAGGTCATGATCTCCGGATTCTGGGATCAAATCCCACATCAGGGTTCCTGCTAAGTGAGGAGTCTGTTTCTCTCTGTCCCTCTGCCCCTTCCCCCAGTGCTCATTCTAATAAATAAATAAAATCTTTTTTAAAATAAATAAATAAATAAAATTAACAATACTATATTATAAACAGTATGGAGGTTCCCCAAAAAGTTAAAAATAGAGGTAACCTTATGACCCTTCAATTGCAATATTAGGTATTTATCCAAAAGTTACAAACACAGTAATTCAAAGAGGCACATGAACTCCAATGGTTATTGCCCCAATGTCCACAATAGCCAAACGATTGAAAGAGCCCAGATGTTCATCAACAGATGAATAAAGATGTGATATATATACACAATGGAATATTAGTCAGTCATCAAAAAGAATGAAATCTTGCCACTTATAATGACATGGATGGAATTAGATGGTATTATGCTAAGTGAAACAAGTCAGTCAGAGAGAGACAATATCATATGATTTCATTCATATGTGGAATTTAAGAAGTAAAACTGATGAACATAGGGGAAGGAAAGGAAAAATAAGATGGAAACGGAGCAGGAGACAAACCATAAGAGACTCTTAATCATAGGAAACAAAGTGAGGGTTGCTGGAGGGGAGAAGGGTAGGAGTATGGGGTAACTGGGGGGTGGGCATTAAGGAGGGCACTTGATGGAATAAGCACTGGGTGTGATATGCAACTGATGAATCATTAAATTCTACCTCTGAAACTAATATGTTATTATGTTATACTATTTTTATACTTTTGTTAATTAAATTCAATTTTAAAAATTTTTTATAAATACTGTATCATATACCCAAGAGAAGTTAAAATAGTATATCATAAAGGTTTTTACCACAAAAAAATGGTAATTATGTGAGAGGATAGAGATATTAACTAACCTTATTGTGGTAATCATTTTGCAATACATGAGTATCAAATTATCATATTGTATCCCTAGATCTATAATTTCTCAATACTCTTAGAGGGAAAAAATAAAATCATAAATCTTACTTTCCAAAATCAACAAATCTAAAAACAAAGTTCTCCTTTCACTAAAAAAATGACCTAGTAGCCCAAGTTTCACTTCTCTGATACTTGGCATATCAGTGTTTACTTTTAGAAGAAATAGGTCTCACAATTACATGGTCAATTAATCTTTGACAAAGCTGGAAAGAATATCCAGTCTCTTTAAAAGACAGTCTCTTCAACAAATGAACACTGGACAGCTACATGCAAAAGAATGAAACTGGACCACTTTCTTATACCATAAAAAAAAAATAAATGCAAAATGGATGAAAGACCTAAATGTGAGACAGGAAACCATTAAAATCCTAGAGGGGAACACAGGTAATAAACTCTTTAACATCAACCATAGCAACTTCTTAACAGATAGGTCTCCAAAGGTAAGAGAAACAGAAGCAAAGATAAAGTATTAGGACTTCATCAAAATAAAAAGCTTCTGCACAGTGAAAAAAATAATCAACAAAACCAAAAGACAATCTACAGGATGGGAGAAGATATTTGCAAAGGACATATCCAATAAAGGATTGGTATCCAAAATACATGAAGAACTTATCAAACAACACCCAAAATACAAATAATATGGTTTAAAAAAAAATGGTCAGAAGACACGAACAGACATTTTTTCCAAAGAAGACAACAAGATGGCCAACAGACACATGAAAAGATCCTCAACATCACTCATCATCAGGGAAAATACAGATCAACACTACAATGAGATATGACCTCACATTTGTCAGAACGGCTAAAATTAACAACACAGGAAACAAAAGGTGTTGGTAAGGATGTGGAGAGAGGGGAACCCTCTTGCACTGTGGGTGGGAATGCAAGCTGGTGCAACCATTCTGGAAAACAGTACAGAGGTACTTCAAAAAGCTAAAAAGGGAACTACCATATGATCCAGCAAAGCTGTATTAGGTATTTATCCAACAATACTAAGCCAAAGGGATACAGGCACTCTGATGTCTACGGCAACATTATCAACAAGAGCCAAATTATGGAAAGAGTCACATGTCCATCAACTGACAAACAGGTAAATAACAGTGATATGTACAAACACACACACACACACAGTGAAATATCACTCAGCCATTAAAAAAAAAAGAAAAAAAGAAATCTTGCCATTTGCAACAATGTGGGTAGAACTAGAGAGTATAGCGCTAAGCAAAATAAGTCAGAGAAAATACCATATGATTTCACTCATATGCGGAATTTAAGAAACAAAACAAAAGAAAATGGGGGGATGGCAAACCAAGAAATTGACTCAACTATAGAGAATAATCTGATGGTTACTAGAGGGGAGGGAGGGAGATGATGAGTTAAACGGGAGATGAGGATTAAGGAAGGCATGTGTTGGGACACCTGAGTGGCTCAGGCAGTTAAGCAACTGCCTTCAGCTCTGGCCATGTCCCAGCTGGTCCTGGGATCAAGTACCACACAGGATCCCTGCTCAGCAAGGAGCTTGCTTCTCCCTCTGCCTGCTGTTCCCCTACTTGTGCTCTGTCTCTGACAAATAAATAAAATATAAAAAAATAAAAAAAAAAGAGGGGGTGTTGTGATGAGGACCAGATACTACATGTTAAGTGTTGAATCACTAAATTCTATACCTGAAACTAATATTACACTGTTAAACTAATATAACACTGTATGTTAACTAACTAGAATTTAAATAAAAACTTGGAGGAAAAAAAAAGAAATAGGTGTGTGGCATCTTTACAATCTTCAAAAACTAAAGCTTTTTGGCAGACAGTCGCTGCTTTGCTATGCTGCCCGCCACTCCCTTGCAATGTACTCAGTAAACTTTGATCTTCTTTGTTCTGCTCAGGTGACGTCTTTCACCGGCCACACTGCCGGTTTCCACCTGATCAGCTGCCCCACATTTGGGGGCTCCCATCTGACTGGGAGAGACACCACATCCGGTGGCCCATACGGGAGACTTTGTGCCCCCACCCCCTGGCCAAGGTTACTCCTGAATGAGGATCCAAAGCCCCAGGGGGAAACAGCTACACTGCCCTTGCCCAAAAAGATGAGGGGATGCCCCTCTTGCTCTTGGGAGGAATTCTTCCTTCCCTCTCCTTTCTCTTTCCAGCCTTCCAGCAATCTAACCAGAGTACTCTTCAGACCACTGAAGATCTCGGGCCACAGGGTGGCTCCCTGGTGTGGTCTGAAGGTCTGAGGGCAAACAGGTCAGATTGCCCAAGCCTGTGAGGGCAAAGGACCCCTTTCCTCTCCTCTACTCAATAAACTTCTATCTCCTTAAAAAGCAAACCAAAACTAAAGCTTTTATATATGTTTTGCTCAGATTACATTAGATGTGTGGGTCTTTTTCAATGTTAAAGATTTGGCAAGCTTAAGAATCTACAGGACATATACTACCACAAAGAAATGCTGATCTACCTACAAAAGACTTAATCGCATATGCATTAAGATCAAACAAATATAAGCTTTCATTAGACACATTTAAAACTACCTGAGATGTCAAATCTCTTACTTATATAAGATTACAACTACACATTAAAACCAGGGGCTCTAGGTAGTAAATATTACATTTACTTACTTACTTACAAGTCAAAGGAGGAAGTATGGGAGATTACCCCTGAGAAGAGCCAAACAATTATTTTAAAGAAAAAAAAAAATGTTGTTGAATTGGCAGCCAGATACATTAATAAGTAAAGGATACTTTTCACTGGCTGTAAATTTACCAATCACAGGAAGATGAATCCTAGGGATGATACAGTGGGGAGGAGAAAAAAAGGACGGTATTTCTAAAAGGGAGTGGATCAGAAAGAGAACAAAATAGAAAACTCGTGAAAGCAATTTCACTCTCAGATAACCAAAAACCCAGTTAAGTAAAACATCCTGCTTCCTGGCTGTGACGCAAAAGCAAGCCAATATTTTATTTGGAAGACCATCTGTATTACAAACTATAATTAGGGACACAGTACATAAGCAGTCTACGTTTTCCAAACTTCTGTGCTTTACTCACTTATAAACTTTTGGAAATAGTGTTTGATGAAGAAGAGGTGGCCATCAAAAGGGGTAATTCCTTTTTAGTTCCTATAACCATGACGCTGGGCCGGCCTGTCTTAGCGGCTATCACACTCAGTCTACTTCGGAGAGAACCACCATAATCACGGGAGCCCCGAATGGTCCCTTGGGCAGAGATCTATCTTTACACTGGCTAATAGCCTCCAATAAACCTGGTATGAAGCTCTGCCCAAACAGGGATAAAGCGACTGGGTTTCCCATCAGGGAATTTAAACCACAGATACAGAAAAAGAATAGATTGGTAGGACAAACGGAAGTAGAAACAGACACAGAGGAAGGAACAACCGAGTAAGCAAATTACTCGAACAGAAGAGCACTGGAGCAAGAATCAGCAGGTGCCTGTGACTCCTGACAGTCTAGTCACCAACGCTCTCAGAGCAACGGAGGCAGAGCCTCAGGCTCTGGCCCCAGGAGACCTGGCTGTATAAGGGAGAAGCCCTTCACTGTTATTTGCATATGTAGTCTATTTTAAATCTCCATTTCTTTCTGTAGCCTAGATGAATCCCTAGTCCATTGAACCAAAAGATGTTAATGCAATGACAGCATTATTCTTTCTATAAAAATAAAACTATGTAAGTATACTCTAACATGCTTCTTAAAAAGTAAAATAACTTGGATTAGACTTTTTAAATCAAGTACTACTAACCTGTTATATATTACCTTTCCTCTAAAGACCTCATAATAATAAGATATTTGTATGTGGGGGGAGGATGGTTGGCCAATTAAAGGAAAACTAGATTCTTTTTTCCTTTTTTGTTTTTTATTATGTTATGTTAGTCACCATACAGTACATTGTTAGTTTCTGATCTATTGTTCCATGATTCATTGTTTCTGTATAACACCCAGTGCTCCATGTGGAAAACTAGTTACTTTGGTTGAACCATATTCTAACTCTTCTTACTATTAATACCCCTCATAATGTGAAGAAGACACTGCTGATGACAGTGGCTTCTACAATGGGATAAGGAATGGGAGTTTTCAAAATGGATAAAAAACCTCAACATGAGGCAGGAATCCATCAGAATCCTAGAGGAGAACATAGGCAGTAACCTCTTCGACATCGGCCACAGCAACTTCTTTCAAGACATGTCTCCAAAGGCAAAGGAAACAAAAGCAAAAATGAACTTTTGGGACTTCATCAAGATCAAAAGCTTCTGCACAGCAAAGGAAACAGTCAACAAAACAAAGAGGCAACCCACGGAATGGGAGAAGATATTCGCAAATAACACTACAGACAGGTCTGATATCCAAGATCTATAAGGAACTCCCCAAACTCAACACACACAAAACAGATAATCACGTCAAAAAACGGGAAGAAAACATGAATAGACACTTTTCCAAAGAAGACATACAAATGGCTAACAGATACATGAAAAAATGTTCATCATCACTAGCCATCAGAGAGATTCAAATTAAAACCACATTGAGATATCACCTTACACCAGTCAGAATGGCCAAACTTAACAAGACAGTAAACAACAAGTGTTGGAGAGGATGTGGAGAAAGGGGGACCCTCTTACACTGTTGGTGGGAATGCAAGTTGTTGCAGCCACTTTGATAAACAGTGAGAGATTCCTTAACAAATTAAAAATAGGGCTACCCTATGACCCTGCAATTACACTACTGGGTATTTACCCCAAAGATACAGATGTCGTGAAAAGAAGGGCCATCTGTACCCCAATATTCATAGCAGCAATGGCCGCAGTCGCCAAACCGTGGAAAAAACCAAGATGCCCTTCAACGGATGAATGGATAAAGAAGATATGGTCCATATATACAGTGGAGTATTATGCCTCCATCAGAAAGGATAAATACCCAACTTTTGCATCAATATGGACAGGACTGGAAGAGATTATGCTGAATGAAATAAGCCAAGCAGAGAGTCAATTATCAGACGGTTTCGCATATTTGTGGAGCATAAGGAATATCACAGAGGACATGGGAGACTGGAGAGGAGAAGGGAGTCGGGGAAAATTGGAGGGGGGAGATGGATGAACTATGAGAGACTGTGGACTCTGAGGAACAACTGAGGGTTTGGAGGGGAGAAGGGTGGGAGGTTGGGTGAGCCTGGTGGTGGGTATTGTGGAGGGCACGTATTGCATGAAGCACTGGGTATGATGCATAAACAATGAATTCTGGAACACTGAAAAGAAATTTAAAAAATAAATAAAGTTTTTTTTTAAAAAGGAATGGGAGTTTTCCTGTTGTCTCAGAATTTCAGTAAAAGCTCAAAGCTAAGAACAAGGAGAAACAAGTTCCCCTACATTCTAAAAAGAGGTATTAGTCATATCCACGCAGGAATTACTTTAAGAAAAAAAAGAAGCAAAAACAGCCCTAAAACCAAAGTAGAACTGAAGAAAGTAATCAAGGTAGAAAGCTGTTAGCTAAGTAAGGAATGTGGTAGCATCTCCCCCACATACACCTCAAGCCAAAAGCAGGTGGTCCCCAAGGGAAGCATCCAAAGAGATTAGGGTTGAGTGTATGATGAGATGAGCAACCCCCTCTCCAGCAGGATGCTTGTTTAGGTGAGGAAATCCACATGCCGTTACCAAAGCAGACTATGGAAGTTTCCATGGAAGAACTTGTTGTAGGCCTCCATGAGCTAACTGAAGCTGGAACAGGGATTGAAAATAGGAGATGCTATGCTGTGTGTTATGCTTCCTGTGGTCTAAGTAGACACCATGAAAGGTGTACTGGGTAGAGCTGCCCTGACAGGAGCCCAGCCAAGAAGGTTAAGTGCAAAGGCAAGGGCTACCGGCAGAATGCAGTGGAGCAAGAGGCTCAAGCAGAGTCATAAGAGGTCCAAAAGCAGAGCAATGGGGAGGTCCCCATGGGAGCCCAGAAGAACCCACCAGTGAGCCCCTCAACAAAGTGCTAGCATGTCAGTGTCTATCACACAAAAGGCCCTTAACTGCTCACTTAAGAATTTGCTGTTTTGCTCTAATCTTCCATCCTCTCATCCTGACCCTAGAGAAGCCAGGCAAGCAGATACAGGAGGAAGAGGGAAAGGGGAAGAACAAATCATCCCACCTTCTGCACTGTTGATCCTGAGCTAAAGGGAGGAAGAATTTTTAAATTATACAATCTTCATTTAGACTAGATGGCATCAATCATTACCTAAATATGAAGGTATATGAATCCCCCCCCCAAAGGTAAAAGAAAGCCATGGAGCATTAAGAGGTCAGGAATGGGGATCTAACAGAGCTTATTTAAAGGACCTGGTGAGAAGGGTGCCTGGGTGGCTCGTTGGTTAGCTGTCTGCCTTCAGCTCAGGTCATGATCTCAGGGTCCTGGCATGGAGCCCTCCATCGGGCTCCCAGCTCAGCTTCTTCTGCCTCTTTCTCTCCCACCCACTCATGCTCTAATAAAAAATAAAATCTTAAGGAAAAAAAAAAAAAAAAAAGGAACCGGTGAGAAATTTTAAGCAGTTTCATGATTGTACCGATGCATTATTTAATCCATTTTATAAAATGCTTACTTTTAACTGTTCCTTCTTTAATATCACACAAAACTCACCTTTGAAAAAAGGCCTCCTGCCTCTATCCTGTATCCTTTGAGGTCCTCCTGTAGTTTCTGCAAACACTGTATGACTCTTCTTTGATGCTTATCCTCTTTTAGCTCATGAGCTTTGATCAGAAAGTCATAGTGGTCCAGTGGGCCATTGCAAACAGCCAAAGCTTTTGAAAAAACCTCTGTAGCCGTAATCGGAGATGTAATCTCAGGTGTCTGAACTGTATAGGCTATAAATAAAAATATACATAAAATTTTAGACTCCCTTAAATAAAGGGATTGCATAGAACTCTGTAAGTTTCTTAATGGTCACATTAAAACCTTTCATTTTCAAGTATATTTATGTGAACAGTTATTGTAAATCTCATTCTGATAAAAATAGAACACATTTTGGGGCACCTGGTGGGCTCAGCCAGTGGAGGGTGAGCCTCTTGATATCCATGTCATGAGTTCAAGCCCCACCTTAGGCATGGAAACTACTTAAAAAAATAAAAAAGATAAAACACATTTTGTTCAGTGAATATAATCATCTCATTCTAATAAAAGAGTAAATCTCAAACCTTTAAGCTATCATTGTAACTCCACTTCTAGAAAACCTAACCTGCCATAGAATGCTTTGCCTCCACTCCATTAAACGGGCCACCTGCATTCATCAGATCCTTCCCCCACAGCAGGGCCGGCACCTTTGAGTTAAGCCTCATTCTGGTTCTTAAGTATCAAGGCAGACACAGAGATTAGTCACAAAGGGTTTTCTATTGCCCCTGTATTCCCTACCGGAAACCATACAGCATTCCAATATTATACTGATTTCAATGCTTGTAAGATTCCTTTCCTTGGCCATAACTTTTAAGTTGAACACAAAGAGTTGAAACACACCAGAGTGTCTGTTTCAAAGCAGTGAGGTCTTCTGATCCTTTTTTTAGCCTCTCCTGGGAGAGAAATGATTGGCCATGGCAAGGTCAATCATAACTCTATTCCTTATCTGGGCCAGGTACAATGAGCAAGTAATGCCCATTCTACTTTTATTTTTTCTTTTATGTAAGTGTAATTGATATACAATATTCTATTAGTTTCCAGTGGACAACACAGTGATTCAACAATTCCATACCTTACACCACTCCTACCACAGTAAGTGCAGTTACCACGTGCCACCATATAAAGTTGCTATAATATTATTGCCTATCCCTCTCTGTAGTTTTAAGAAGCAACAATAAATAGCAGCAAACTGGTTCTTTTTTTAGACAGGGCTGGCGCCCTTCTTTGAATCAAAGATTTTGCAAAGATACACTGCCAGTATTATCCTTGTTTCACTGAATACCGTGTTTCCATTGTTTCAGTAATAGGAAAATTACATACCCTAGGGGGAAAATTAACAGTCAATGTTATTTCCATCTTTTTCCCAAGAAAGGAAAGAAAATCCTAAATAAACCATGAGTGTTGGGGAGAGGGCAGGGCTGTCTTCTAATAGCTATTCTTCCTTTCTGAATAGTTTTAGCTGGGTACAAGGCTGCCCAGTTAAATAACCCATTTCTGGCCTCTCCAGCAGCCAGGCCCAACCCTATGACCAGTTCTAACCAATGGGATGTGAGCAGAAACATGTGCAGCTCTGGTACATGCCCTTAAAGAGAAAGGCATGCCTTCCTCCCCTCCCTCCCCTTCTTCTAGCTGGAATGTAAGTGTGATGCCTGCAGCTGGAAGAGCCAGCCTGGCAAGGAGAGGCCCACAGAACGCTGAGCAAAGCAGGGCAAAGTTCTCCAACAAAGCTGAGCTGCCAAACCAGCCCTGGGCCACCTACTGGATTTTTACATAAATGAATAAACTTCTCTCTTGCTCTTCAGCCAGGTCCTCCGCCAATCATCCACTGATACTACTCATTTTGTAGAGCAAATCTCTAATCCATCCCCTCCCACTCTTCCTCATGCTAACCACCCTACCTGGGTCTCTCATGATCTCTGGCTTGGCCTCCTTGCTTCTGATCACCTCCACTGCCCCAAATTTACCACTCACGATCTGGAAAAACCTTCCATCAACTACACAGATAATGTTGCTAAAATCCAAACTGGGATTTTATTAATATTTTTCTTAAAATTCATCTCATTGTTTAAAGGAGTGGTTTTCAAATATCAAACATAATTTTAACAGCAGCATCTTTTTTTTCTTTTTCTTTCTTTCCTTTTTTTTTTTTAAATACACAAAACCTTCCACGCAATCCTGAATTTATTAAAGAAAAAAACAGGAGGGGGGACACAAAATCCCATGCTCTTCCCATCTCCCTCATTTCTACAACTGTTCCACCCCCACTTCCAAAGAAGCCCCTGAAGCCCCATTTCCACTTGATAGAAGCACATTAAGTACAAAGAGTGTACAGAAAAGAGTTAGCACAGGAGGCCTGAGATTACTATCCTTAGAAGCGTTTGCTTGCAAGGTGGGCTCTTGGCTGGGAACTCGGATTCCAAGAGGGTTCCCACCAATCCCAGAAATGGAAAGAGTGACTTATTGTGCCTACACTGTTTGTACCATGTACAAGCTACACGGTTTATGCTGAACACCTAGTTTCCTTCTATCTGGCCGGATTTTTGGTACATGCTATGCAAAGAGAAGCTATGAGACCACCACCCCCCCACCACCACCCTAGGCATTCAGTCTCTAATGAGCTTCCCTAATAGAAAACATTTCATATCTGTTGTCAGAGTTCACTGCTGGAGAAATTAAGTATTTCTTATGTGACTCCACTAGAAGACTCCTAGAAGCTTGGACCTAGTTTCTTCCAGACTTTGCCCAACATGCCTTTCCCATTGGCTGATTGTGTTTATATCCTTTTGCTGTAATAAATCATAGCCATGAATACAACTATATGCTAAGTCTTGTGAATCCTCCTAGCAAATCATCAAACCTGGAGGTAGTTTTGGTGATCCCCAAAAAGAGTGTCCTCATTCAAGGATTCAAGAAATTCATAATAGGGCCCCAGCCTGTATTTCCAGACAACTTCCCCTCTACTCTCCAAAAAGCAGCCATTGATACAAGAAATGATTGTCTACCACATGTAATGTGTAATGGGGTAATAGAGAATACCAGGGTTTTTTTATTGTTATTTCAAGAGGGGGTGACAGGGAAAAAATTGTAGTAGTGATGTATCAAGATTAACTGGCATTAGCAAGTCAAATGAATTTGGATACAGAGAAACTGGCTATGAAACTACTCTAAGTGGGAAATAAGGCCCAAATTAGGTTGGGCAAGAGCAGAAATGTCAGGAAGCTAGTAAGAATGGAAAAATGCAAAGGTAGCTTCAATAATGTGAGTCGCCTTCTAGTCAAAAGTATGACTTACTGTATCCCAAACACTTTCAATTCCTTCATTTCATAGTCATGCCTTTGTTCATACAGATTCCCTGATTTGGACATCCTCCTCTTCCAATCTCTACCAGCCTAATTTCTCCCTCACAAAATCTCACCATCCTTCAAAGTCCCTCAGCTCCCTACCATCAAACCTCCAGACGCTCCTGTATTTGCCCCATCCTTTTCTCTTTCCTTAGCCTTGGAGTTCTTGCTCATTCCAGCAAGGATATTGATGCTTTCTTATCCTCTAACCAGTGGCCTTCAAATTTTGAAACCCTCCTGAGTATCATGACCCAATATTCACACACATATATGCAAATGAAAAACAAATTTCATGAAATAAGCGATTTAGTAAGAGTATGAAATGGTTAACAACAACCCTCCTTCCCCATGCACACACACAAAACACAACTATGCAAGGGGTACCTAGGTGGCTTAGTCAGTTAAGCATCTGCCTTCAGCTCAGGTCATGATCCCAGCGTCCTGGGATCGAGCCCCATGTTGGGCTCCCTGCTCAGTGGAGAGCCTGCTTCTCCCTCCCCCTTTGCCTCTACTCAGCCTACTTGTGCTTGCTCTCTATCTCTCTGTCAAATAAATTGAAAAAAAAAAAACAAAAAAAAATATGTATGATATACTCTGGTATTTTAATGTATATTTTACTATATATATTCTTATATACATGACATATATCTGTGCCAAGAACCACTAGATTTAGTTATATTAAATGCCATATATTATACTTTTGTACTTTTTGTTTTCTGTCTGTCCCCACCAGAGTAGATGTTTGGGTATATGCTCTTTGAGGACAGGAATTTTTGTCTGCTTTGTTCAATGCTGTACTGCCCAGTGAAAAGTGCCTGGTGCATAATTGGTGCTTATTAAAAATAATCTTGAATGCCCTCCCTTCCTACCTTTCCAGAGATGTCATTCTCTTCATTAACCAGCCTTGTATTATGTCATCAACCTTCCTCCTCTCTACCTGCTTTTTCATACCAATGCAACCCTTTCCTGTCTTAAAATTATAATAACAAAACCTCACTGATCCCCCAGTCATGAGACATCTGCTCTACCCTCCTTTCCTTCACAGCAAAACCACTTGAAAAAGTTACCTTTATTTTTTCTGGCAACTCCCTCACATCCTGCTCAATTCCCAACCCACTGTGGTCAAGATTCTACTGAGATAGCTTCTGTCAAGCCCATCCAAGACCTGCTGTTGCCAAACCCAGAAGCTACTCCTCAGTCTTCATGTTCCTTCTCACAATCATCAAATAGCTAATTTTTAAAATTAGTCATTGGAAAGATCAGGACTGTGAGCAAAGTATGTTGTTTCTCTTGGCATCTGCCTTTAGAGAGGATTACTGTTCTTTGCCTCTACTTTTATTTTTTACTAGCCTAACATCTTTATTTAGTACTATATACTTCATTTGCATTTTTTAAAGAAAATCAAGGCACACTGAAGATAAGACATCACTTGAGCTAGTCAGCAGACATAAAAAGAGAAATAGCGGTTATCCAGTTTTGCACGTAAGGAGCCTGAAAGTTGCAATTCCATCCTAACAATGAAAAAGCTGAACAGACTGAAAAACCAACATCTCTTCTCAGCTCCATAATACAAGGGAAGATTCAGGGCAAACCACTGCCCCCCAGATTAAAGAGAAGTACAGGCAAATACAGATAGCAATAGCTTACAGGAGCAGAGACTCGTAAGTGGAAACCAAGCAGGAAAACCTAAAACATAGTTGAAAAATTGCTAGAAGCTCAATATGGACAACTCAAGAGTTAAAAACCCCAGTGGTACCCAGTTATAGAGGGGCACTCACACTTTTCTGAATTTTATCTATAGGAATTCAACCAAGTTCTTAGTGAAGTATGGGAAAATCCCCCTATGCTTCTGGCATGGACAGGGGAAAAGAAATCTTTTTTTAAAAAGATTTTACTTTTTTTTTTTTTTAAAGATTTTTTATTTATTTATTAGAGAGAGGGGGAGAGAGAGCAAGCACAGGCAAACAGAATGGCAGGCAAAGGCAGAGGGAGAAGCAGGCTCCCTGCCAAGCAAGGAGCCCGATGTGGGACTCGATCCCAGGACGCTGGGATCATGACCTGAACCGAAGGCAGTTGCTTAACCAACTGAGCCACCCAGGCGTCCCAGATTTTACTTTTTTAATAAAGATTTTATTTTTTATTTGTCAGAGAGAGAGAGCACGCACAAGTAGGGGGAGCAATAGGCAGAGGGAGAAGCAGGGTCCCTTCTGAGGAAGGAGCCTGATGTAGGTAGGTCTCGATCCCAGGACCTTGGGATCATGACTTGAGCTGAAGGCAGACACTTAATGGATTAAACCACCCAGAAACCCCTAAGATTTTATTTTTAAGTAATATTGAAACCCAGTGTGGGGCTCAAACTCACAACCCTGAGATCAAAAACCTCACTCTCCACCAACTGAGCCACCAACTGAAACCATTTTAAAATATACCAGAGCACTGTTATTCCTAACAAGGCCTGCCCTTAAGGGAAGTTAGTTAAGGAACCTAATCTGCTAGGTATTGTCAGAGCCTATTGACCTGAAAGGAAAATGCCCAACTCCACTCAACTCTAGCCTTCCATATGGGAGAAAGGAAATACTCAGCTCCAGCCCACTCATGCTATCACACCAAAGAGGGAAGAAAAAACATTTCTGAAGCTCATAATCCAGACACGTGGGCTCCCTAAAACATGGAGATCTAATTATAGGACCATAAAACACTTCCTCTCCCCACGTCTCACCATATTACCAAAGGCCTATTTATAGTAATTCCTTTTACTCGGATATCATGCCCAAGAAAAAAATTACAAGATATACTAAAAAGCAAACAACAATTTGGAGAGATGAAACAAGCATCAGAACCAGACATGGCAGGGATGTTGGAATTACCAGACCAGAAGTTTAAAACAACTATGGTTAACGTGCTAAGGGCTCTAATGTATAAAGTAGATAGCATACAAAAACATCTAAGCAATATAAGCAGAGAGATGAAAATCCTAGGGGAAAAAAAGGACCAAAAAGAAATGCTAGAGATTGAAAACACTGTTAACAGAAATGAGGAATGCTTTTGATGAGATTAGTAAACTAGACACAGGTGAGGAAAGAATCTTAGCACTTGAGGACGTATCAATAGAATTCTTCAGAACTCAAAAAAAAAAAAGAATTCTTCAGAACTCTGAGGCAAAGAATGGCTGGGGGCGGGGGGTGGGTAGGGACTAAAATCCAAGGACTACTGGACAACTGCAAAAGGTATAGCATATACATTATGGTAATGCCAGAAGAAGAAGAAAGAGGAAGAAACACAAAAAATACTGGAAACAATAATAACTGAGAAGTTTCCCAAATAAATGATAGACACCAAACCACAGATCCAGGAAGCCAAGTAGAATAAATGCCAAGAGTATTATACCTAGACATATAACTTTTAAACTACAGAAAAATCAAAGATAAAGTCCTAGGGCACTGGGATGGCTCAGCTAGTTAAGCATCTCACTCTTGATTTCAGCTCAGGTCGTGATCCTGACATGGGTCATGACAAGCCCCAAACAGGATTCCATGCTGGGAATGGAGCCTGCTTAAGAGTCTTGCTCTCGTTTTCTTCTACCCCTCAGCCCTCTAAAAAAAAAAGAAAAGAAAAAGAAAGAAAGAAAGGGAAAAAAAAATCCTTAAAGAAGCCAAAGAAAAATATACCTAACCTATGCTCCTCCTCAGAAATATATTCAAGCCAGAAGAGAGTAGAGTGAAATATTATTAGTAGAAGAAAACTTACCAACCTAGAATTCCGAATCCTGCAAAGTTACCTTTCAAGAGTAAAGGAAAAATGAAGACTTTCTCAAATAAAAAAATTAAAGGAATTTTTTGCCAGAAGACATGCCTTACAAGAAATGTTAAATGAAGCTCTTCAGAAAGGATGAAAATAATATGGGTCAGAAAGTCAGATCCATAAAGAAAGAATGTTTAAGAAGGAATAAGTGAAAGTAAAATAAAACTTTTACTTTCCTTATTCTTAATTGATTTAACACATAACATGTAACATTCACCAAACAGACCACATTCCAGGCTATTAGACACACCTTAAAGTTAAAAGTCATACAATGTCTGCTCTAGACAACAACAGAATTTAACTAGAAATCAGTAGCAAAAAAACAACAGGAAAATTCTAAAATATACAGAGATTAAACAATACATTTCTAACATATGGGTCAAAGAAGAAATCTGAAGAAAAATGTAAAAGATCTAACACCCTTCCAACTCAAAATGGATCATAGACTTAAACGTAAAACACAAAGCTATCAAACTCCTAGAAGGCAACATAGGAGAAACATAAAAGTCACAGAAGAAACCTACATATATACTCTTGTGTAGATACAACAGCAAAGGAATAATCCATGAAAGAAATAATCAATAAGCTGGACTTTATTAAAATTTAAAACTTTGTTCTATGAAAGCCAATGTCATGGCATCATTAGAAGTCAAGACACAAAATGGGAGAAAATATTTACAAAAGACCCATCTGATAAAGGACTGTTGTACAAAATATACAAAGAACTCTTAAAACTCATAACAAGATAACAAACAGTCGAATTTAAAAATTGGCCAAATGGGGTGCCTGGGTGGCTCAGTGGGTTAAGGCCTCTGCCTTAGGCTCAGGTCAGGATCCCTGGGTCCTGGGATTGAGCCCCACGTCAGGTTCTCTGCTCAGCGGGGAGCCTGCTTCCCCCTCTTTCTCTCTCTACCTGCCTCTCTGCCTACTTGTGATCTCTATCTGTCAAATAAATAAATAAAATTTAAATAAATAAATAAATAAAATAAAAATGGGCCAAAGACTTTGACACCTCAGCAAAGAAAATATACAGATGGCAAAGAAGCACATGAAAAAACCTCTACATCATATGTCATTGGGGAAATGCAAACTGAAACAACAATGGCAAACCACGATTCACCTATTAGAATGGCCAAAATTCAGAGCACTGACAAATGCTGGCCAGAATGTAGAGCAACAGAAACTCTCATTCATTCCTGGTGGGAATTCAAAATGCTAAAACCGCTTTGGAAGATAGTTTGGCAGTTTCTTACAAGAATAAACACACTGTTACTATATAATCCAGCAATCATGCTCCCTGGTATTTACCTAGAGGAGTTAAAAATTTAAATCCACCACTTAGACTGTTTTTCAGAGTCCATAGTCTCTCATGGTTCATCTCCCCTTCCAATTTACCCAAAAGCACATACCCTCCCCAATGTCCATAACCTTACCCCCTTCTCCCAACCCCCCTCCCCCCAGCAACCCACAGTTTGTTTCGTGAGATTAAGAGTCACTTATGGGGGACGCCTGGGTGGCGCAGTTGGTTAAAGACTGCCTCCGGCTCAGGGCGTGATCCTGGAGTCCCGGGATCGAGTCCCACATCAGGCTCCCAGCTCCATGGGGAGTCTGCTTCTCCCTCTGACCTTCTCCTCGCTCATGCTCTCTCTCACTGTCTCTCTCTCTCAAATAAATAAAATAAAATCTAAAAAAAAAAAAAAAAAAAAAAGAGTCACTTATGGTTTGTCTCCCTCCCTATCCCATCTTGTTTCATGGATTCTTCTCCTACCCACTTAAGCCCCCATGTTGCATCACCACTCCCTCATATCAGGGAGATCATATGATAGTTGTCTTTCTCCGCTTGACTTATTTCGCTAAGCATGATACGCTCTAGTTCCATCCATGTTGTCGCAAATGGCAAGATTTCGTTTCTTTTGATGGCTGCATAGTATTCCATTGTGTATATATACCACATCTTCTTGATCCATTCATCTGTTGATGGACATCTAGGTTCTTTCCATAGTTTGGCTATTGTGGACATTGCTGCTATAAACATTCGGGTGCACGTGCCCCTTTGGATCACTACGTTTGTATCTTTAGGGTAAATTCCCAGTAGTGCAATTGCTGGGTCATAGGGCAGTTCTATTTTCAACATTTTGAGGAATCTCCATGCTGTTTTCCAGAGTGGTTGCACCAGCTTGCATTCCCACCAACAGTGTAGGAGGGTTCCCCTTTCTCCGCATCCTCGCCAGCATCTGTCATTTCCTGACTTGTTGATTTTAGCCATTCTGACTGGTGTGAGGTGATATCTCATTGTGGTTTTGATTTGTATTTCCCTGATGCCGAGTGATATGGAGCACTTTTTCATGTGTCTGTTGGCCATCTGGATGTCTTCTTGGCAGAAACGTCTGTTCATGTCCTCTGCCCATTTCTTGATTGGATTATTTGTTCTTTGGGTGTTGAGTTTGTTAAGTTCTTTATAGATTTTGGACACTAGTCCTTTATCTGATATGTCGTTTGCAAATATCCAGGTGGTGGGTATTATAGAGGGCACAGCTTGCATGGAGCACTGGGTGTGGTGAAAAAATAATGAATACTGTTTTTCTGAAAATAAATAAATTGGAAAAAAAAAATTTAAATCCACCAAAAAACTCTGCCTCCAGATGTTTACAGCAGCTGTATTCATATTTGCCAAAACTCGAAAGCCATCAGGACATCTTTCAGTAGGCAAATGGGCAAATAAATGAGTATATCAAGACAAGTGAATATTATTCAGCACTAAAAAGAAATGTGCTACCAAGCCATGAAAACACATGGAGAAAATTTAAATGCCTATAACTAAGTGAAAGAGCCAATTTGAAAAAGCTGGATATTATAAGGTCAGACATTCTCACTATATGACATTCTGGAAAGGGCAAAACGATGGGAACAGTAAAAGGATCAGTGGTAGACAAAGGGTGGGAGGCAGGGAGGAGGGAAAAGACAAAGCACAGAAGATTTTTAGGATAGTGAAAATACTCTGCATGATTCTGTAACGATGGCTACACTTCATTCATTACATTCAAGAGTGAACCCAAATGTAAAGCATGGACTTTAGGTAATTATTAATAATGAGTCCTCATGGGTCCATCAGTTCTAACAAACGTTAACATTCTGGTGGGGGAATCCGTACATGTTTGGGGGAAGGGGAGTAGGGAGAATATGGTAAATCTCTGTACCTTCCTCTCAATTTTGCTATGAACCTAAAACTGATCTTGGGGGTGGGGGGGATAAGTCTAAAAAAGAGAGAGAATCAGGCAGACAAGACAGTCAAGGCTGAGAGATTGGCCGGCTTAGGCCTGGATCGCAGCTGTATAAATTGAAACACAAAAGACTTCTCAAAAGCGGCACTAAATGAAATCTGTTACTACATCAGTGTACACAAATTATGGGATGCTGCTGCCATATTATTTTGATTTGTATTAATTTGTCTTATTATACTCCAAATGGACAGTGGGGAAATGCCATTCGGAAGCTCCACACACTGATCTACAAACATAAATGGAAGATTTTAGAGGCCCATAAAGCCTGCACAGGCTACTATCTCAATTTTGTACTTTATTTTACTACTTTCTCCTAAGTAAGTTTTAGGAAGATTCCATGAAACTCCAAAGCCCATGTGCTGCAGGACTTAAGTCAATATCATGATGTCCTCCTGTCTGAATGATTACAACTTCCTAGATAGTATTTTGACAATTATTTCCATCTACATACACTCACCCCCAAGAAAAATAGTTTCACCAGCCTTTCACTGCATTTGTGATTACTTACATTGTTTTTTGTTTTTTTTGGGGGGGAAGTGAACATAACCTCAAGATTTTACTGTCTTCATATTAAGCAAGAGATGAAACTTAGAACTGAATCACTTGACCCTTTCTCTTTTTATCACCTCCCAGTTTAAAACGTCTTAGTGGCCAGCACTGTCTAAATCTGCAGTTGGGCTCAATGCATTCAAGCATCAGTACCATCTCCTTTGCTTTTTAGTTTTAGCTTTTTCCCAGAAGATCTGCTTAGTCTGCTACCATAGCCTCTCTGCTTCCTGTAATAAGGCTGATGTAGCAAACAAAGGCAAAAGAAAAAAAAAATAAGTTTCCTTGTAACTTATAGCCCATTGACAAGTCCTTGAGATAGGCAGAATGACCTTCATAGGAACTCAACTGCCTCAATGTTAATACTTTGCTAAGGACAGAAGGCAATCTCAACTTAACATTAGCCTGACCTCCAGGATCTTAGAAGTCTGCTTTAACATACAAAAATCCCTTTGGAGACCTCCTTTTTCTCCACCCCCCCACCAAGATATATGTTAGCAGTCATCCTCCAAGAGTATGGCCTTCAGATATACATCTGAAGGGTCTCATGACTAAGGTTTTACTAGACAGTAGTAAAGGACCTCTCAAGGTTCTGAAAACCTTGCTTCCAAATTCCTTCGAGATTTACACCATCCCTAACCCCCTCCCAATTTGAAAGTATATAATCAGCCACTCCTCACGACCCCAGTGCAGCTCTTTCCTGCCTACAGGTCCTGTCCCGGGGCTTTATTTAATAAGACCACCTTTTTGCACTGAAGACATCTCAAGAATTCTTTCTGGACTGTTTGCTCCAAACCCCAACATCTCCACATCAAAGGCCACTTTCTCTGGGTATACAAAGAATCTTTGCCCTTTTTGTCCCTTGTCACTGTGCCCCACTTCTTACAGGAAAGGCCATGGTTTTGGGGAATGTTCACCATGTTTGTTTGCTGGGGCACTATTAGCAGGGAAAGTGACTGCCCCCTATTTTTTTTCATTGGTTATAGTTCTGCTTTGATAGAGTAATATTTAAAAAATATACAGATATCCAGGCGAAAAAAAAAAGCAGTATAAAGTACTGAGAGCATAACTGTGCTTTAATCTGGGTCTTCAGTTTCTAATTTAACAGCAGTCATACTTCTCAACAATGTCCACAGCTCTGCAAGCACGTGCAATGGTGACATTAGAATTGTCTGGAATTGTCAAAACCCACTCTATAAATTCACCCTATGTTGCATCTGGATTTTTCATAAGAATTGAGGCACATCTATAATTCACAACTAGAGTCAGGTTTCTGAAGACTGAAATATGAAACACTGCCAAAATACTGTCAATTTGCTTCTCAAACTGAATTTTTAAAAAACAGCATAATTTATTCTTTAAAGCAATTTTATAGATATGGGCAGTCTAATTAATTTCATAGTAATGTTGGTTGACTGTGATACAAAGGAAACAGGTATTTTCTAGGACAATGGGATAGGCAAAGGAAGCTTTAAGAATTCGTGGGGGGAACAAAGATAAAACCTAAAGTTTTTCAGATATCTTTAAATTTCTAAAAAACCTTTTGTTCCAAAATTAATTATTTAACTATGGTATATAAAATATATTGACTGCATTGCCCAGCATCAAGATGGCAAACCCTCTAATTTAATAAAATTGTCTTTTCTGGTCCATCTTGGCCCAGGCCCCGGTTGTCTGAGGACAGACTTCTCTTGAGGGGCCCGAAGTTGTAATACAAAGCATTGTCTTCATCTACTGGTTTGTATTCTTGTTCAATTTCAGTTAGGAAGCCACGTCCTGAGCCACTTCCACATCCTGATCCAGAGCCAGATCCCAAATAGTCCTCAGAAAGAGAGAAGACATCATTCCAGCTCCGGGATCTTGTCATTGAAGAAAGAAGATTCTGTTGGATTCACCCAGAAGTAGGTTGAATATGGGTCCCTCTTCATCAGTGCAGTTTGCAGAATTACTTCTAGGACTGCAGCATGCCCACTGGTAGCTGGCTCTCTGCACAGGAGAACCTCTCTCTGGCTCCAGTCCCTGTCTGTGTCTTGGCCCCGAATTGCCAAGGATGGGGGCAGAGCAAGAGTTGGGTTTCTTCTCCGCCAATTCTTAAGTTTTCATTTTAAGGCTAATTTGGAAGAAAAAAAATTCTTAAGTTCTACTGTCAACAAGCTAATATGCTCTGGTTAACTAATCTCACCACGTTAATAAATAACATACAGTCATGCTTGTCTTAATGGCACATGGGAGCCTATAATGCAGAAAGAAGAGTCAACTGAACAGCACAATTAAAAAAGAAATTATTGGCAATTTGTCGCCAATAGCCCTGGCAAAAGTTTTTATATAACATATAGTTCTTTTTCTAAAAAGGTCTTAACTTATGATCCATGAAGGTCTGGGAGCCTACTTAAAGAAAATTATGTGTATGTATATGAGTTACTGTGCATTTTTTCTGAGGCAAGATCTCTAAATATATTATAGCCTCCTTCAGATTTTCAAACAAGTTTGTGAACAAAAACTGGTTAAGAACAACTGTTTTAAAGAACTGCCAAAACTTAGAGTTTTAGAAGGAAAAATCTATTAAAAGTAGCTCACTTTTATTGAGCAGTCACTGTGTGCCAGGGACTAGGATAAGTAATGACGTAATTATATTTATTAATCCTCATAATAATCCTATTATACAAATAACCAAAAAAACCGTGGATAAATTTGTTCATTCATTCACTGTTGAAAACCAACTATATCTAAGGTACTATCGGTGGAAAAAAAAAACAAAAGAACAAATTCTTTTCCTTGTGGAGCCTTCACTCCAGTCAAGGGGAAAGAGACAAAAAAATTAAAGAAAGGAACAGATGGTGATCAGTACATTGATGAAAATAAAAGTGATATCCTAGCATCACTGACCAAGAGCATGGGCATCATCACGGAGTTTAACAGACAGAATATCAGGACCCACATCAGGGGTCTGAATCAAAACGTGCAGTATGAAAAAAAACCTGGGCATTTCATCTGCACATTAAGGTTTAAAAAGCACAATGCTCGGGAATGACTGGGGACTCCTAAGAGTTCTAAGAAAAAGCCTTCCTATGGAAGGGACATTTACCTTGACACCTGAATGCCAAAAGGAGTCAGCCCTGAGAACGATCCGGGAAAACACCCCCAGTTAGAAGACCTCTGACAAAACCCTCAAGTGAACATGGAAATAAGCTTTACATTTTTGAGGGAGAAAACATAAGTTTATGTGGCTGATCTATATGAACAAAATGGAGTATAAGATGAAGTCAGAAAGAAGAGCAAGGACCAGATAGATCATTTAGGATCTTATAAACCATAGTAAATAGTGTAGACTTACAAACAGGAGTGAGAATAAGTAGGTTTTGATCAACAGCATGACATGATTTTTCAAAAGATCACTTCTATAGAAATAAGATGGTAGGAATGCAAAGTAGAAGCAGAAATGGATGGATTGTATGGTGTGTGAGTTACAGCTCAATAAAGTTATTACATATATATTTTTTAAGTAGAAGCAGAGAGACGAGTTTGGAAACTGAAACCCCAGATTAAAGCACAGTTATGCTCTCAATACTTTATACTGCTTTTTTTTTTTCCTGGATATCTGTATATTTTTTAAATATTACTCTATCAAAGCAGAACTATAACCAATGAAAAAAAATAGGGGGCAGTCACTTTCCCTGCTAATAGTGCCCCAGCAAACAAACATGGTGAACATTCCCCAAAACCATGGCCTTTCCTGTAAGAAGTGGGGCACAGTGACAAGGGACAAAAAGGGCAAAGATTCTTTGTATACCCAGAGAAAGTGGCCTTTGATGTGGAGATGTTGGGGTTTGGAGCAAACAGTCCAGAAAGAATTCTTGAGATGTCTTCAGTGCAAAAAGGTGGTCTTATTAAATAAAGCCCCGGGACAGGACCTGTAGGCAGGAAAGAGCTGCACTGGGGTCGTGAGGAGTGGCTGATTATATACTTTCAAATTGGGAGGGGGTTAGGGATGGTGTAAATCTCGAAGGAATTTGGAAGCAAGGTTTTCAGAACCTTGAGAGGTCCTTTACTACTGTCTAGTAAAACCTTAGTCATGAGACCCTTCAGATGTATATCTGAAGGCCATACTCTTGGAGGATGACTGCTAACATATATCTTGGTGGGGGGGTGGAGAAAAAGGAGGTCTCCAAAGGGATTTTTGTATGTTAAAGCAGACTTTTAAGATCCTGGAGGTCAGGCTAATGTTAAGTTGAGATTGCCTTCTGTCCTTAGCAAAGTATTAACATTGAGGCAGTTGAGTTCCTATGAAGGTCATTCTGCCTATCTCAAGGACTTGTCAATGGGCTATAAGTTACAAGGAAACTTATTTTTTTTCTTTTGCCTTTGTTTGCTGCATCAGCCTATTACCGGAAGCAGAGAGGCTATGGTAGCAGACTAAGCAGATCTTCTGGGAAAAAGCTAAAACTAAAAAGCAAAGGAGATGGTACTGATGCTTGAATGCATTGAGCCCAACTGCTGACCTAGACAGTGCTGGCCATTAAGACGTTTTAAACTGGGAGGTGATAAGATGTTCATTTTAACAGCTTTAAGTTTTCTTTGTAAAACTTGGATTCATTTGAAAATTCGTGAGTGAGGGGCACCTGGGTGGTTCAGTTGGTTAAGCGACTGCCTTTGGCTCAGGTCATGATCCTGGACACCCAGAATCAAGTCCCACATCAGGCTCTCTGCCCAGCAGGGAGCCTGCTTCCTCCTCTCTCTCTGCCTGCCTCTCTGCCTACTTCTGATCTCTCTCTTGTCAAATAAATAAATAAAATCTTTAAAAAATAAAAACAAAACCCTGAGGTAAGGGGCAACCTGGGTGGTTCAATGCGTTAAGCCTCTGCCTTCAGCTCGGGTCATGATCTCAGGTTTCTGGGATCAAGCCCTGCATTGGGCTCTCTGCTCAGCAGGGAGCCTGCTTCTCCCCCATCTCTCTGCCTGCCTCTCTGCCTACCTGTGATCTCTGTCTGTCAAATAAATAAATGAAATCTTTAAAAAAAAAAAAAAAAACCCCAGAGGTAAAAAAAAATAGTAATAATTTTTTTAAAAATCTGGAGATACCTGGGTGGCTCAGTTGGTTAAGCCACTGCCTTCAGCTCGGGTCATGATCCCAGGGTCCTAGGATTGAGTGCCACATTGGGCTCCTTGCTCAGCAGGGAGCCTGCTTCTCTCTCTGCCTCTGCCTGCTTGTGCTCGCTCTCTCTCTCTCTCAATCTGACAAATAAATAAATAAAATCTTTTAAAAAAAAATCTGAGGTAGCTATTTTTATTCCTTACAAATGAGGAAGCTAAAATAACTTAAAAGGTTAGAAAATTCAAGCCAGGATATGAAGCTAAGTGACCCAAACCACCAGGATGTCACTCTCATTAAAACAACTGTAATGCCATCGATAAGTGAAGGCTGTGTTCCCACTTGTCATAGCCGGGCAACAGAAAATCAAAACACGAACCTCTCTCAGGCCTTCCAGTTTGAAGTACTCAAGCCTCTTGGAGCAACCACCAACCCCTTCTCCTTCTGGATCTCCATCCTCCTCAAGCTCAGGCAGAGCCCTGCCCCGAATGCACACTAGGGTCAGCCTGCCTCTGCTCAGAAACAGGACTTCCAAAACCCACCAGCAGCAGCTTTTCCTATTAAATGCCCCAAACTGGAGTGCTAGAGGAAAGAACTCTCCCTCTATGAATTGAAAAGCCCTTATATTTCACATTGTTGGCTTCTATGGTTTTGACAAATCAGACTTATGTATACCTTTTTGAGCTTTGATGACAAAATATATTTGGCACTAAATAAGACAATAACCTAGCCCTCAAACATGAAGAGGACACAAAGCTGGGAAACAAGCCCTCAAACATGAAGAGGACACAAAGCTGGGATTACAATCGGATTCAAGAGGATACTGACGTGCTCCAAAAATTGGATGAAACTCCCAACATAAAATTTAACTAAGGTGCATTTAAATTCAAAAGTTTAATTAGACTGAAAAGAATCAACTGAGAAACCTATGAAATAAAGAACTGAATTCAGCCAGCAGCTAAACAAATATTTATAAGGCATCTACAGAGTGCAAAGGTCTGTGCTAAAAACTTCTAATACAATCCAGGGTGAGCTGGAAAGACACAGTAACTGCTCTCAGAATACAGTGCACTAGGAGAGATACAAACAGGCAGATCAACATCTCTAATGAAGTATAGGAGGTAGTAAAGGAAAGAGGAGGATGCTAGGAGATCAGAGAGCTGGAGCTAGTAATCTAGCCTAGGGACGTAAGGAAGGGTACTCGGAGGAAACGACATTTCAGTCTAGAGTAACAGGACAAATGGATGTGAGCTAGGGAAGGGAGAGAGGTAGGGAGGGAGGGAATGAGAGGCACTGGCCTGAGAGAAGGCTCTGAAACACAATTCAACACTAAAGAAAATAAAACAAGTTCAGTATGGCTGAACTACAAAGTGGAAAGGAACCAGACAAAAGATGAGCTACTAGAGAATTATAAAGGAACCAGGTGACACAGGGCCTTGCAATGATAAGCAAGTTGAATTTAACCTTGAAGACAGTAAGAAGCTACTTATGAGTTTTAAAGAATGCAGTAGCTTGATTATGTCCCCTCTCAAGCAAAAAAAGGTTACTGGAAAAATATCTTAACAGTTTTATCTTTCTAACATGCTAGCAATAACCAGTTGGAAAATACAATAGGAAAAAAAAAGGATCCTACTTACAATTACAATAAAAGGCCTAGAATAAAGATTAGTATTATCTTTGTAAGACTTATATAAAAATCTCAAAGGCATACAAGAAAATTTGGAAAAATAGACATAGTATTATTAGAAACACACACAATTTTACCAACATTGCCAATTCTTTAATTCTTCACAATTTACAGATTAAATACAATTCCATTATAAATCCTCAGAAAATTGTGAAGAAGTAATGAGGGAATCTTGCCTACCAGATGTGAAATATAAAACATTATGATCAAAAGATAAATTAATAGGGGCGCCTGGGTGGCTCAGTTGGTTAAGCATCCAAATCCTGGCTTCAACTCAAGTCCGATTTGGGGGTCCTGAGCTCAAGCCCCACCCCAGGATCTGTGCTCTGCACTGTCAGATGGAGATTCTTTCTCTCCCTCTCCGCGTGTCCTTGCCCTCCCTGCATGTGCACACATGCGCTCACATGCTCACTCTCTAAAATAAATAAATCTTTTTTAAAATATGAATAGAGGGGTGCCTGGGTGGCTCAGTGGGTTAAAGCCTCTGCCTTCAGCTCAGGTCATGATCCCAGGGTCCTAGGATCTAGCCCCTCATCAGGCTCTCTGCTCAGCAGGGAGCCTGCTTGCCCCTCTCTCTCTGCCTGCCTCTCTGCCTACTTGTGATCTCTCTCTCTCTCTCTGTCAAATAAATAAATAAAATCTTTAAAAAATGAATAAAATACTCAAAAAAGTCTTCATGGCATAATATATAATAAAAGAGGGAAGCATAATAAATCACTGTTCTTTTATCATCTAACTTACACTTTTGTTATTCATCTTGTCTGTCCCTCTCAAATAGACTGCAGGACACAAGAGGATAGGTTGTTCAATTCACTACATTCCTAGCACTGACAATGCCTGGCATATGATGGGCACAGCAATAATTAATTAATTAATTAATTAAGCAATAGGAGGCAACAGATTAGTCAACAAGTAACATCCTGACCACGGGAAGACAACAGAAAAAAAAACAGATTATCCCTTCATACTACATACCTAAATAAATTCCAGGTGGTTTTAAAATATAAATATTATATTCAAACAAGAAACTACATATGAATATTTATTTAGTATGTAAGTCTGCAAACTATGGCCTACAGACCAAATTCAGCCATTCCCATTAGTTTATATACTGTCTATGACAGTTTTCACACTACAATACCAGAGTTGAGTAGTTGCAACAAAGACCACATGGCCTGCAAGGTCAAAAATATTTGTTATCTGCTCTTTTACCAAAAAAAAAAAAGGTTTGGCAATCTCTGATCCATTCTCCCAATAGGTGTGGACTTTCTAAACCCAATCCTGTCTGGACATCACAATCCCTGTGAAACTCAGACTTAATGAATCCCAGTTAAATGCCATTGGGGGGGGTGGGAGGCACCTTAGTGGCTCAGTTGTTAAGCATATGCCTTTAGCTCAGGTCCTGAGCCGGGGTAGGATCAAGCTCTGCGTCAGGCTCCCTGCTCAGCGGGAAGCCTGCTTCTCGCTCTCCTACTCCCCCTGCTTGTGTTCCTTCTCTCACTGTGTCTCTCTCTCTCTCAAATAAATAAAATCTTTTAAAAAAAAAAAAAAAAAAAAATATATATATATATATATATATATATATATATATATATATTTCTATATATATATATATGCGCCAGTAGGAAGGGATCAAAATCCTAAATGTAAAGAACTATAAAATACTCAGAAGAAAACATAATTGTAAATCTTTACAACTTTATATTAGGCAATGATTCTTAGAAATGACATCAAAAAGCAACCAAGGAAAAAATAAATTGAACTTCATCAAAATTAAAACTTTTATACAAAGAATATTATCCAGAAAGTAAAAAACACCATCCCTAGAATGAGGAAAATATTTGCAAATCACAGATCTGCTTGGAACTTGGCTCCAGAATATATAAATTTTTTTTTAAAGATTTTTTAATTATTTATTTGACACACACAGAGAGATAGTGAGCGATAGAGCACAAGCTGGGGAATGGCAGGCAGGCAAGCAGAGGGAGGGAGAAGCAGGCTCCCCACTGAGCAGGGAGCCCAATGTGGGACTCAATCCCAGGACCCTGGATCATGACCTGAGCCAAAAGCAGATGCTTTACTGACTGAGCCACCCAGGCACCCAGAATATATAAATTCTTACAACTCAATTTTATAACACAATTTTTTAAATAGGCAGAGAATTTGAAAAGACATAGATACATGAATGGCCAATAAATACATGAAAAGATGTTCAACATGAGTAATCGATAGGGAAATGCAATTTAAAACCACAAAAACAGTGATACTTCACACCCACTAGGAGAGTGAAGATCAAAATGACAATAGTAAGTGTTGAAGAGGATATGGAGAAAATAGAACCTATTACTGGTGGAAATGTAAAATAGTACAGGTACTCTGGAAAACAGTAACAGTTCCTCAAAAAGTTAGAGTTATGACATGACCCAGCAATTCTACTTCTAAAGTACACACCAAGGAGAAATGAAAATACACGTCCACACAGTGTATACAAAAATGTTCACGGCAGCATTGTTCATATTAGCCAAAAAGTGGAAAGTCCATCAACTGATGGTATATCCATCCACACAATGAAATATTATTCAGCCATAATAAGGAATGAAGTACAGATAGATACTACAACTTGGATAAAACTCAAAATAATTATGCTAAGAGAAAGAAGGCAGAAGAAGAATGTGTGTTCTTATGGTTCCATTTATATGAAATGTCAGTAGGCATATCCATACAGACATAAAGTAAATTAGTAGTTGGCAAGGGCTGGGGCAGTGGAGGAGGGGCTGATGGAGAGGAACAGGTAGTAGCCCCTAATGAGTATTTGCTAGTGGTGAGATCTCCACAATTTTGTGAATATTCTAAAGATTTTTTTTTTTTTTTGACAGACAGAGATCACAAGTAGGCAGAGAGGCAGGCAGAGAGAGAGGGGGAAGCAGGCTCCCCGCTGAGCAGAGAGCCCGATGCGGGACTCAATCCCAGGACCCTGAGACCATGACCTGAGCCGAAGGCAGAGGCTTAACCCACTGAGCCACCCAGGCGCCCCTGTGAATATTCTAAATATCCTGAATTGCACACTTTAACGGGATGAATTTTAGGGAATATGAATAAAATTCCCTTTATTCAGGGAATAAATTTTAGGGAATATGAAATCCCTAATAAAACTTTAGGGAATATGAATTATTTAGGGAAAAATAGAAGTTTTCCCCTAAAATTTAGGGAATGTGAATATAAATTTTAGGGTATATGAATTATGAATTTTAGGGAATATGAATTTTTTAATTAAAAAGTTCTAAGGAAAATTCTAACAGGAATATTCCCAATACATATGTATTAAAAAAAACTTATATCCAGTATAATATAAAGAATATCTCCCAATAAGCCCAACAACCTAATTCTAAAAGAGATAGAAGTGGGGCACCTCGTCTTTTTTTTTTTTTTTACTGTTTAAGGAATTTTTATTAAAGCAAGAATTTTATAATCCAAATTACGTTTCCTTGCTCAGTTATCAATTCTGTTATTTAAAACAGAAGTGACATTCTGAGCTATTCCACAGTAAACAATTACAAAATTAAAGAAAGGAATGCTTTAAATTTTTGTACTTTGCTGAAAACTCTTTTTCCCAGGGTCTATAAAACATTAATTTGTTTTTATATTTTACTATTTTTTGTGGGTTTTTTGTTGTTTTTAAATCAATAAGTGGGGCTCAGCTAGTTAAGCGGCCCACTCTTGATTTTGGCTCAGGCCATGATCTCAGAGTCATGAGATCAAGCCCCATATCAGACTCCATACTCACTGCAGAGTCTGCTCTAGATTCTCTCTCTTCCTCTACCTCCCCCTACTCACACTCTCACTCTCTAAATAAATAAATAAAATCTTTAAAATAAGTAAGTAAGGGCGCCTGGGTGGCTCAGTGGGTTAAAGCCTCTGCCTTCAGCTCAAGTCATGATCTCAGGGTCCTGGGATCGAGCCCCACATCGGGCTCTCTGCCCCGCAGGGAGCCTGCTTCCTCCTCTCTCTCTCTCTCTCTTTGCCTCCTTCTCTGCCTACTTGTGATCTCTGTCTGTCAAATAAATTAATTAAGTAAGTAAGTAAGTAAATAATAAAAGGAAAAGAGCATCAACAATTACTTGACAAAATAAGATACATTAATGGTAATAAACCATAAAAAATTGCTCAACATCTCTAGTCATTAGGTAGATGCAAATTTTTCTTGTGTTTAATTTTTTTTTTAGTTATCCCTATAACCAACATGGGGCTCAAACTCACAAACCTAAGATCAAGAGTCACATGGTTTACCAACTGAGTCAGCAAGGTGCCCCAGTACATGCAACTTTAAGCCATAATAAGATACCATTTTCCATTCACTAAAATGGGAAAAATTTAGAACCTTGACAACCCCAATTGTTGGTAAAGATACACAGCAACCAGAACATTAATACATTATTGAGAGTATAAAATAGTAAAATCACTTAGAAACAGTTTGGCAGTTTCTTATAGTTAAACTATACTCCTTATAGGAACTAAAAATGCCATTCCTAGGAATATACCCAAGAGAAATTTTAAAATACCCCAAAATAACTAATACAAAATTGTGGCAGCTGGAAAAAACTCAAAGTCCATTGAAAGAAGAATAGATAAACAAACTGTAGTATATTCATACAAAGGAATACCGCTCAGCAATAAAAATAAACACATGTAATTACACGTTTTAGCAGTTTATCTGAAAAACATGTAAAGTGAAAGAAACCAGACAAAAACAAATATATACTATATAATTCCATTTATAAATTCCAAGAACAGAAAAAGTCATTGTGATAGAAAAAATTAATCTATGGTGACAGAAATCAGAACAGAGATCACCTATAGGATACAAAGAATGAATAAAACGGTAAAGAATAAACTTTCTAGGGTGATGGAAATGTTCTTTATCAGAAGTCAGCAAGCTACTGGAACTCCTGGGTAGCTCAGTCAGTTAAGCATTTGCCTTGGGCTCGGGTCATGATCCCAGGCTCCTGGAAATGAGTCCTGCATCCAGCTCCTTGCTCAGCAAGGAGCCTGCTTCTCCCTCTGTCTGCCGCTCCCCCTACTTGGGCTTGCTCTCTCTCTCACAAATAAGTAAAATATTTTAAAAAGGGGGGAAAAAAAGTCACCAAGCTATAGACCATGGGCCAAATCAGCTCACTGCCTGTTTTTATAAATAGTTTTAATGGAACATAGCAGTGTTCATTTACGCAGTTTCTGTGGTTGCTTTTGCACGACAAGGGTAAGAATAAAATGTGATAGAGAACCTACAGCCCACAAAGCATGGAATATTTACTATCTGGCCCTTTACAGGAAAAGTATGTCAACCCCTATTCTGCATCTTCATTGAGGGCAAGTAACAGTGAATACATTTACTGAAACTCATTAAATATACATTTAAGATCTGTACATTTCACTCTAGGTCAATTTTACTTCACTTTTTCAAAAAATCCCATTAACATTTTTTGAGCATATTCCTAAATCAATTCTGAAATTTATATAGCAATGCACAGGACCTAGAATACCCTAAACTAATGCTGTATAAAAGAAATATAATGTGAACATATAGAATTCACATTTTTTTAAGAGCTATATTTTTTAAAAAGTTTTTTAAGGGTGCCTAGGTGGCTAAGTCGGTTAAGCATCTCCCTTCAGCTCAGTTCATGACCCCCGGGTCCCAGGATAAAGTCCCACATTGGGCTCCCTCCTCAGCAGGGAGTCTGCTTCTCCCTCTGCCTCTCCCCTCAGCTCATGCACTCATGTGCTCTTACAAATAAATAAATAAATTTTGAAAATCTTTTAAAAAATAAGAAGTTTTTTAAAAGAGGTGAAACTGGGGCACCTGGGTGGCTCAGTGCATTAAGCCTCTGCCTTCAGCTTAGGTCATTATCTCAAGAGTCCTGGGATCGAGCCCCGCATCGGGTTCTCTGCTCAGCGGGGAGCCTGCTTCCCCCTCTCTGCCCACCTCTCTGCTTACTTGTGATCTCTTTGTCAAATAAATTTTAAAAATCTTTTTTAAAAATATTATGTTAAAAAACAAGAGGTGAAACTAATTTTAATCATACATTTTATTTCATCCAACATATCCAAAATATTAATTCAACTATTAGATGATTTTTATAGTAGATCTTTTCTATTTCTGCATACCTGTGAGTAGAGGCACAGCCTTTGTTCTAGATAGTTTTTCAACAATGGTAGTTGCTGTCTAGTATAATAATGTCTCCCTACATTTCAAAACCTAAGATTTGCCTGCAACACCCTTATAAAAGATAGGGTTTTCTAAGCTGAGGGCTTCTTAGTTGTGAAACAAAGCCACTGAGTATGACTATGCCAGCATCACCTGGGCCAACCCCTGCATCACCCCCACGGGGCTTGAGGGGCAAGGGGAATGGAGGCAAACATGACACTCACATTGCCTGCTGGGTCATGAGTAATAAAATTCTTTGTTTCTGACCCAGGGTTTCACATCTTCTGCCAACACTCACGAAATCCTAACAAGCTAACGTGTTTCTTGCAAGCAGGATAAAATCTCAGATCCTTCACAGTTCTTGACATCAAGAACTATAATCAACATGTACTCTGATTTTTACATTTTTATATATCTTATTTTTTCAGAATGTATTTTGCATTTAGACTATATCTCAATTTGGATGCTAAATTTTCATTGGAAATACTTTATCTGTGCTTAGACTTCACAAAATCTATAGCTGAGAAATTAGATTCATATTCCTGAGTTGTTCCAAGAATACTTATGTTAATAATGAAGAAAGCTATGTAAGTATGAGGGCAGGAAGTATCTGAGAAATCTCTATACCTTCTGCTTAATCTTGCTGTGAACCTAAAACTGCCCTAAAAGTCTTTTTTTTTAAATGTTTTCCAATATCTGAATCTGGTATCCTTTTTAATACTTATATTTAACTAAAATTTAATAAAATTTAAGATTTACCTCCCCAGTCATGTTAGCCACATGTGGCTAGTGGCTTTGAAATCAGACAGCTTACCTAGGTCTAGTTAATCTTGAAAAAGAGTGAAGTTGGAGGACTCATACAGACAGATATTAAAATTATAAAGCTAAAGAATTAGGGTATTGTGGTATCAGCACAAAAACAGACCAAAGGAAAAAAACAGAAACCCACATATACATAGAGTCATGGATTTATGTCAAAGGTAGTACTTCAGTAGCCTGGTCAAAAATGCAAAAAATTTCCCACATGAAAAAAAAAAAATGAACCTTGACTGCAGTTTAACATAACATACAAGCATTCCAGATGGACCATGGATCTAAGTGTGAAAAGTAAAACAATAAAATTCCTAAAAGATCTCAGAATACCTTCATGACATTAAGGTAAGCAAAGATTTCTTAAATAGGATACCAAAAAAAAAGGCTGGTAAACAGACATTACAATTAAGTGCTCTTTGTGAAAAAACTCCACTAAAAAAAACTAATTAAAAATTTAAAAACCTAAAATGCAAACCACAGACCATGAGAAAATATTTGTAATTTATACATGTGACAAAGGACTAATATCCAGAATATATAAAGAATTACAATTATTAACAGACAAAAAAATGCATTAGGAAAAAAGACAAAACACTTGAAAAGGTGTGTCACAAAAGATTCTATCCAAGTGTCCTATAAATATGTAAAAAAGGTAGTCAACCTCAAACGTCATCTGGGTAAAGCAAAATAAACCACAATGAGATATCACTACACATTTAGTTGAGTGACTACAACCGAATACAAGTATCAGTGAGGACACAGGGCAGCTGAAATCTCATATGCTGCTAGTAGAAATATATTTTAATGTAACCATTTTGGAAAACTGGTCTTGTCTACTAAAGATGAACATATATTGTACGATCTAGCAATTCTCAGGTATCTGCCCACCAGAAAGCACACACGTATGCACACCAAACTATATGTACAAACTTTCATAACAGTATTATAAATAGCAGTAGCCAAAAATTGGGAACAACTCTAATACCTAATAAAACTGTAGAATGGATTTAAAAATTGTGGTAGAGGGGCACCTGGGTGTCTCAGTGGGTAAAGCCTCTGCCTTTGCCTCGGTCCTGGGATCGAGCCCTGCATCAGGCTCTCTGCTCAGCAGGGAGCCTGCTTCCCCCTTTCTCTGCCTGCCTGTCAGCCTACTTGTGATCTCTCTCTCTCTGTCAAATAAATAAGTAAAATCTTAAAAAAAAAAAAAAAATTGTGGGAAGCCTGGGTGGCTCAGTGGGTTAAAGCCTCTGCCTTGGCTCAGGTCATGGTCCCGGGGTCCTGGGATCGAGCCCTGCATCGGGCTCTCTGCTCCGCGGGGAGCCTGCTTTCTCCTCTCTCTCTGCCTACTGTGATCTCTGTCTGTCAAATAAATAAATAAAATCTTTAAAAAAAAATTTACAAGAAAAAAAAATTGTGGTAGAATCCTTACACCAGAAGGGCTAGTATCAAAATGATAGGAAATAAGTGTTAAGTGAGGCTGTGGAGAAAAAGGCATCTTCATGCACTGTTGGGGGCAATATAAATTCATGACCACACTGTCAGAAATGTGGAGATATGGAGCAACCTACATGTCCATCAATAGATGAATGGATAAAAAAGATATGGTATATATGTACAATGGAATACTATGCAGCTCTAAAAAAAGAATGAGATCTTGCCATTTGCAACAACATGGATAGAACTTTGAAAGTATTATGCTAAGTTAAATAAGTCAGACAGAAAGATGAATACCATGGGATTTCACTTATGTGTGGAATCTAAACAAATGAACAAAAAAAAAGCAGAAACAGATCCATAAAACACAGAACAAACTGGTGATTTCCAAAGCAGCAGGAGGTAGGAGACGGGCAAAATGGGTGAAGGGGATTGGGAGGTACAAGCTTCCAGTTACAGAACATGTAAGTTATGGAGATGAAAGATACAGCATAGAGAATATAATCAATGGTGCTGTAATAGCATTGTATGGTGACCAACAGTAGCTACACTGTTGGCAAGCACAGCATTACCTATAGAGTTCTCTAATCACTATGGGGTATATACCTGAACTATTGTAATGTTGTGTGCGAACTATACTGCAATTAAAAAAATAAAAAGACCTTTAAGAAAATTGTGGTCTGGGGCACCTGGATGGCTCAGTGGGTTAAAGCCTCTGCCTTTGGCTCAGGTCATGATCTCAGAGTCCTGGCATCAAGTCCTGCATTGGGCTCTCTGCTCAGCAGGAAGCCTGCCCTCCCCCCCCCACCCCGCCTGCTGTTCTGCCTGCTCGTGATCTCTGTCTGTCAAATAAACAAACACAATACAATCTTTAAAAAAAAAAAAAAAAAAAAAAGAAGCTACTTTAAAGAAAACTGTGGTCTAAGTATATAATGTCATATTGTATTCAGCAAAATGAATTAACTGTTACTATATGGAAAAGACTGATGAACCTCACAAACATAATGTTAAGTGAAATAAGCAAGGATCATGATTCTATTTATATAAAATTTAAAAACAGGCAAAATAAATTAATAGTAATATATATCAGGATGTTGATTACCATTGCAAGTAAAGGGCTAGCAACTCAGAGAGTGCTCTACAGTTGCCTCAGGCATTATAAATGTTCTATTTCTTGATTTAGGTTATATTACACAGATCTATTCTCTTTATGAAAATTCGGTAGGCTTTACAATTATCATGTGTACTTTTCTAAATGAACATCATACCTCAATAACTTTTCAGGTTTTTTTAAAGGATTTATTTATTTAGGAGAGAGACAAAGAGCATGAGTCGGGGAAGGGGCAGAGGCAGAGAAAGAGAGAGAAGGAGATGCCCCGCTGAGCAAGGAGCCAATGCATGGCTCAATCCCATGACCCTGGGATCAAGACCTGAGCCAAAGGCAAGCGCCCCACAACTTTTTAATTTTTTAAGTATACTTAATAGCTGCCGCCTCTGTATTTCCTAGTATGCACATGTACTATTTTTATAATATTTCTTTTAAAAAAATTAATCAAATACAAATTGGAGAGATCTTATCTTAAAAGCCCTAGGGGTCTTAAGGTGAGACATGAATGTAACAGGACACAGGAAAGGTAACTACAACACTCCTCTAGCCAGACATATATGAAGGAATATACTGAGATATGGAGACCACATTCTCAGAGCAACATTCAGAAAGTAGATTGTAATCTCAAGAATGGAAGAAGTTCTAGGGATCTAGAAACCATGTCATGAGACTTGACTAACAGGACAAGGGGCAGCTGACACTGAGACGAGACATAGTAATATCCCAGCACCCTATGTCTAGCATATAGATGGTACCAAGAAACATTTGGGGAATGAATGAATTAATTAATGAATTAAATCTAAGTCTTTAATATTTGAAAGGTTGCCAAATGGAATTAGGACAAGGATGATGAATGAATGAATAAATGAGTAAATAAGTAAATGATATTATCATTCTTGATATATTTAAAGAACATATTTAAAGTTCTTTAAATATGTGCAATCTGGACTAGAGTTATATATGCTGTGCCTGAGGAAAGTTTCAAGATGAATGTAAAGAAGGTAAAGAAAAGCTCGAGTTTCATTCTACTTAAAGAATTTTCTAGGGGCACCTGGCTGCTCAGACTGAAGAGCACAAAACTCTTAATCTCAGGGTCATGAGTTCAAGCCCCATGCTGGGTACAGAGATTACTTAAAATAAGTAAATCAAATTTAAAAAAAAAAAAACTTTTCTAACTGTAAGGCATCCAAAAATGAAAGAAACAGTTAAGGCAGAAACTACACGCCTATATAACATCATTTGACTACATGACCCAGGCCCCCTTCAGCTTTAATATTCTTTGACTCTATAAAATATTATCTTTATATCTTTCTGCACAGCAAATAATTCACAAATACTTGAGTTATTTTTGAAAACAATATCAATTTTTTACTAAAAAAATTGATAAATAAACTAAAGATATATCACTTGCATACTATAAATCAAACTTTCACAGCTTTCATTGAAACATCATGACAAAGAACCTCTAGGTATTCAGAGTATCCAGCGAAAAAGCAGTTAAATCCAAAAAGAACAAAAACCATCACTGGTTACCTACAGAGGCCCTTTGCACAATCTTAAAGAAAAAAAAGAAAATCAAAACTGCATTTTCTAGAATTCAAAGCACTGAAATCAGACTGGGTCCTTTGCCATTCATTTGAATCCCCCCCCACCCCCCGCAAAGTTAAAATTACTTCAGTAATTCTGTATAGAGTTGAATTCATTCCATTTCTACTCACTGACTAGAATCTACCAACTCTGGCATTTTCATATTTAAATTACTCCTAGCACAGTTCCACACTCATATAACAATTCTTATCGTTTTCAAAGTACTTTCTCACATAATAACTTATTTGAGCCTCATAAATGACCGGCAGGGAAGGGAGAGTTAGGATAATTAATCCCCTTTCTACAGATGAGAAAATGGAAATGACAAATTAAATGATTGTCCCAATACGATCAATGAAACCAAAATCACAATCCAGTCTTTGCAGGTCACATTTTATTATTCATCTGGTATACCATATGTTCATCAGTCCTAAGATAGAACTGATCAAAATTCTTCAAAGTAACAGTTATGGAATAAAAGGAGGTTCACTTCTTCACAAAGAGGAAGAAGATTGTTGCCAAAAAGAACACATGCTTAGTTAAATGAAATCAAAATTATATAAGGAATTTAGATTTCCAGTTTAAAATGTTTACCCAACTGCTGTGAGAAAAATGCACAATCAGGAAAAGCACATTTAATATTTCTAAAGGGCTGGATTAAAATTTCAGCTGTAAACTTCATTACTGTAATTAGATTTTTAATGCATATTTATTAAACATCCATTCAAATACTGTGTTCACAATTATTCATGAGTTATTTGTACATTTGTGTTGATTTTAACAAACTGTAAACAGTGGCCACTGACCAGAAATGTTCTCCTACAATGACAGAAGCCCATACTAAGGTCATAGGCAGCCCATTTATGCTCTATTATGTTCTAATCATACCTCAAATATAAATATTCAGCTGTTTTTTTGAAAACTGCAATGGTCATCAATGACCCAAAAAGTTAGACTTACCAGTGACATTAAAGACCTATGTTTAATTCAGTGATGAATAAACAAAGTGCAGAATAGAAGAAAATCAAATCTTAATTAAACTCTTTCTTTAGAAAAACAACATAAGCCATCATCAAGGAATGCATCACAAGATGATTTACTTTATTTATAAAAGGCTGATTTAGGGGCTTTAAAAGGGTGCTTTTGATTTAAATAGAAAAATTATGAAAATTAAAACTAAATGCTTGCTGGTTATCATTCTTTTCCTTTCGAAGCTGGTTAATCTTAATGTGCCAGTGTATAACTTTACAAAGGGAAAAAAATAGTACTTTAAATTTCATGATAACAAATCAGTAAAATACCGCCTAAAAATCTGAATAAAGCTATTCTGAAGTAATTATAGGCATGGCCTAGCATACTGAGTAACTCTTTAATATTCACCCTGTTCATACACTATTTAATAATGAGATCTAAAGGATCTATCTTCTTTCAAGTGCTAAAGAAAAATAACATTTTTTAGGTTCATTTAAATTTTTTATATACTCATACACATAAGAATTTTTTAATGGAATCTACATGGTTTACATTTAAGATGGAGTTGCATTATGAAGCTATGAAGGAACTATTCTAAGAATTACCTATTCAGGCTTTAAAAGTTGTTGAAAACTGCTACCTGGGCAAGAATATGAATAGATGATGTGTTGGAAAGTAACTCCTAGAAAGGGCTCCATGAAGAGAAGAAATAAGGGGGCAGGAGCAGGACAGTGAACAAAAGCTATGAAAAAGATTCTGGAGATTAAAATATCAGAACCTCCAAGAAAGTAGATGCAGAAACGGGATCTCAGTTGAGGACCTTAGGGAAGGAAGACCTAACACAGCAGGAAGAACAGACATATCGAAAAGGGTTTTTAAGAGAGAAATTAGAAAAAAACCTTAGTTACAGGTCAGTGAAAAATATGAGTGACCTAGGAAAACAAGTACTAGATACATTCAAGCAGAGGACAGATCACTTGTCAGAGAATTTATAGATGGAACATACTACTACACTGGGCCCAAGGCTGACCTTCCAGTTTCTAGAATCTTAACACCTACTATTTCTGCAGTACTTTTAGTAATAAGACAAATCAAAGGATTTGATTTAAATATGATTTTCTTAAACTAAGAAAATCAAGCTCTTGAGGTATAAAGCAGTACTAATCTACAGTAGATCAATCACCCATTTCTGGACCTCTTACATTCCTTCCTATCAGTTCTGTTCTTAGACCCACCCTTTGTTATCTGCCCCTCCAGCCCCTAGAACTACATCTAGGGCACCAGCTTTGCCTATGGAATAAGTTGTGCTATGTTTTTTCAAACACTAATTGGAAAATAAATTATCATGAAGTTATCAGTCTCAGGAGTAGGCAAGAACATTCTTTTCTAATACAATAAATGTTAATGAAAATCCAAGAAACATGAACTTACACATAAGGGTATTCACCTAATTGGGTAGTAAAGTCCAAAGTCCATTTTCTTAACCACTAATATATATCAACAATAAATTATACCAATTCATATGGCTGAGGTACATTAGCTTCAATGCCTAATTGAGATCTCCTGTATATATAAAGAGGTTGTGGAACCAAGGGTGAACATGAGTCATCATTTAATAAAGACACCTAAAAATATAACATTGAGATACAGAAAGACACTCTGGAAAAAAAATCACAAGATGCGGCTCTAACAGTACCTTGCCTCCATGAAACAATTTATTTATAAAAGCTAGCTTAAATAAAATAGAATTTTCAGATATGCTAATGTTCAATTTTAGAAAACCCTACATTCTCCTCTTTGGTTTCTACTCTAATTTTCCTATGGCCTCTCTTAATGTTCTCCGACAAGGTCATGTTCTTCTCATAAAATGTCAATTTTATTGACCAAGGACTCACCATCAGGGTTTTCTCCTTTTCTCTCTACAAATATTCCCAGGCTAGTTCTTCCATTCTCATAGCTCTCGACACCTCATTTTTCCTTTTTTAGTCTCAGACCCCCATATTTCCTACAACTAATTAAACTTAATTATCCAGAACTGTCATAACCAACTCAAATTTAACAAGTCCAGAAAGGAAGCTCTCCCTAAAATGCCTCTGGTCCTACTTTTTTGTGTGTTTGATTTGTTTACCTTGATGGATGGTGATGCCATCAAATTACCCAAACTAGGAAACCTAAGTTGATCCTAACTCTTCTCTTTCCTTGTCTCACCCAAAGCCTGGCAACTCTATCGAAGAACAGTCTCTGAATCCCCTCCCTTGCTGCCCTGTTTCCCACCTCACCACAGCAGTAATTCAGGCTATGAACCGCTCTCTCCAGAACTACAACTTCCTTCTAAACCACCACGGAGTTTCCAGTATCCTCCACCCAGGCATTTCCAATCTGCATTTCAGGCAGCAATAGGAATAACCATGCTAAAACCAATACTACAACTTTTCTTCTTATAAAACCTCCACCAGCACCCTGCTGAGCCTAGATATCTTCGCGCACTATACAGGACTTTTAAGCAGATCCAGGCCACCTTCCCAGCTTCATCTCTAGCTGCTCTCCCTGAGGGCCCCTAATCCAGTAAAAGGGCCATCTACAGCCCACTTCTACACTTGTGCTGCCACACGCTCCCCTCTCCAAGCAGAGCCGCTTTCACTCCACAGCCCTGCAACACTTAAGATGAGCTTCCATGACAGACTATCAATGTCCATTGTTATATTAAGGAGCTAGACAACAATGGTGAAGTTTGTGGTTCTGGAGCAAAAAGAACCTGGGTTCACATCCCAGTTGGGTGACCATGCCTCTTTATCCATCTATGAGACAGAGGTAACTAGTATTTTACACGGCTTTTATGAAGATTAAATTATGGAAGAGAAAGAAACTGCTAGCAGATCACGTGGAACATAGAAAGAGGTCCATAAATGTTAGCTATTATCATTTCATCGCTCTTCCAAGACTGTGAACTATTCAAGGGCTGGGACTCAATTTCATTCACTTCCCCGACCACCCCCCACCACCACCACCACATACACACACACACACACACACACACATACACTTAATACAAGGCTTCAACTGAATTAGCCAATTTGAGGCACTTTCCACCCACACTGTGGCCATTCTAATCTCTAATGTTTCCCCTTCACTATTTGGAAGTTGACCAACCATTACATTAAATGAAGATACACTTGGGCCGAAAAGAAAATGGGCAATAAAATAAAATTTGAGCATCTATACTTAAAATATAGGACACCAAATTTCAATTCAAATTTTTTAAAGCGTTTTTCCAAAGATTTTATTTATCTATTTGAGAGAAGGAGAGCACGTATTTCGAGTACGCAAGCGGGCAGAGCAGCAGGCAGAGGGAGAGGGAGAAGTAGGCTCCCTGCTGAGCAAGGAACCCAGCTGGGGCTCCATCCCAGGACCCTGGGGGATCATGACCTGAGTCAAAGGCAGCCGCTTAACTGAGCCAGAGAGGTAACCCTCGATTTAAATTTTTAATAAACTAAGGAAAAGGGCACCTGGGTAGCTCAGTAGGTTAAGCATCTGACTTCGGCTGGGGTTGTGATCTGGGATCAAGCAGGCTCCCTACTCAGCTCAGCGGGAACCTCCTTCTCCCTCTCCCTCTGTCTGCCACTCCCCCTGCTTGGACTCTCTCTCTCTGTGAAATAAATAAAATCTTGGGAAAAACAAAAACAAAAAAAAATGGAAATATACATATCCCCAAATGGAATTCATAATGTTCTATTTCCTAAGGAATTTAAATTAGGCAACCAGGTAGGCTGATTTGCATGAAGAGCTTTTTAGGACCCCTAAATTCTTCATAGTTCGGCTTCCCAAACATCTTGGAGCCAGGGCTGGCACTAAAGCTTAGATGAGACATAAAAACAATGAACATGCTCTTCCTTTCCCCTCATTCCTTTCCTTGGTCTATTTCCTTCTTCTGTTTAACATTAAGTCAATGTTTCCCTCACATTACACTGTGGTAAAGAATGGACTTGAAAAAATGAAAAAAATGCAAATATAAATGTAAACAGTAAATATTCTCCCAAAATTGAGGGATACAAGGCCCATTTTAAAATTGAACTCTAAATACTGAAAAGCATTTCAACTTAAATTTCTTTATTTAAAGAGAGGGAGGGAGTACCTTTACTTACAATTAAATCAACCTCTACCTTAACTGTATTTTCATTAAATCTCTAACCTTAAAACTGGCTAGATTTGAGTATAGGAGACAGTATTATAACAACCCATGTTCACCTGTCCAATGCCCGGCAAAGACCACCACTGAAATACCAAGTATGTAGCAACAAAAGGGTTTATTAAAGATGGAGCCAAACAAGGAGACAGGACAGCAAGCCTCAAATCCGCCTCTCCAGAGGAGGAGAGAAGGAAATTTAAAGGCAAAGGAAAAAAGGTCTGGGTATAACGTTGCTGGGGCACTTTTTAGGCTACAACTGCAATTAGTCCCATTAACCCTTTGGTTACTGGTTTCAATCCCCACTTTTAATCATTCCTCATTCTTGAGAGAAATGGGACGATGACCATTCTAGTTACTTTCTGCTGACACAGAAGTAAAAAATCAGGATTAGAGGTATGGAACCTTTCTGCAGCAATCTAGAAATATTCTTTAGCTCCAGGTTGAAACCCAAAATCCTACATTACCAAGGTGTGTGTACTTTGGTTATTAGTTCTTGCACTATATTTTATCAAGACCTTAGGAGAGATTTGTTGTAACCAACCAGCTTGTAGTACTTGTGGATTTCTTCAGACCAGCTCCCCTAAAAAGTATTTTCAGGTCCATCAAAGGCTTGCCAGTCCAAACAGGGCTCTTTTTGATGTTCTCCTTGTGACAAGGTATAGGGAACCTGTGGACTCTTATAATTTGAGTGTAACGAATCCATGGCTTAATTCTCTTTAGTTTCACTGAAGAATGGGTGGTCACCAGTACTTCATAAGGTCCTGTCTAATGAAGATGGAGCTGGCCCTCCAAGTGCTTTTTCTTCCAGGTCCTTAATACCATCAAGTCTCTAAGATTCAGGCAGTGTAAAAGCACAAACAAACAAAAGTTTGTCTAGAAACAAACTTACACGGTAGTATTCAATTCCCTAACATAAGCCTCATCAGGAACTCCTAAGTCATGAAGAGTGTAGAGTCTTCCATATAACATCTCATGAGGGCCTAAACCAAGCCTACTTCCAGGGGCCACTCTTACCCAAAACAAAGAAGCAAGCAAGGCTTCTTCTCAAGTTAAGTTGGTTTCTTGGCATATTTTTGCCAAAGTTCATTTTTTTCTGTTTTTCCAATTGGTTGGCTTCTCCAGAAAGCATGTAATTTCCACTGAATGGCCAAGGCACCGAACACTACTTGTATGATTTTTGCCACAAACGCCACTCCATTGTTGCTCTGAATTGTTAGTGACCATCCAAACCTGGCAATAATCTTACTTAAAAGTGTTTTTGACAAGGCACCTAGATGTCTCAGTCAGTTAAGCGTCTGCCTTCATTTGGCTCAGGTCATGATCCCAGGGTCCTGGGATAGCATCCTGCAACATCGGGCTCCCCACTCTGCAGGAAATCTGCTTCTCCCTTTGCCCCTCCTCCCACTTATTTTCTCAATCTCTCAATTTCTTTCAAATACATAAATCTTTTTTTTAAGTGTTTTTGAAAATTTCTGAGGTCTCCTCTGAATAGCATGGAAAAGCTTCAGCACAATTTGTAAAGGTGTCTACAAAGACTAAGAAATATTGAAAATTACCTATTGTTTTTGGCATAATAGTAAAGTCTACCTGCCGATTTTCTCCAGGTTCAGTACCTCTAAATTGTATACCTTTTAGAACTGGTGGGGGCCAGTTTTAGAATGGTTTGTAGCACAGATGTCACATTTTTTAATGGTGCTGTGAAAAGTGGGACCCACAATATACTTATGGATCCACTTAAGAGTAGTATCTTGGGGTGCCTGGGTGGCTCAGTGGTTTCAAGCCTCTGCTTTCAGCTCAGGTCATGATTCTTGGGTCCTGGGATCAAGCCCCGCATTGAGCCCCACATCAGGCTCTCTGCTCAGGGCTCTCTGCTCAGTGGGGAGCCCACTTCCCCGCCCCCCTCCCCCGCCACCTGCCTCTCTGCCTACTTGTATCTCTGTCAAATAAATAAATAAAATTAAAAAAAAAAAAAGAGTAGTATTTTAACTATAATGGGTGCTTTGGAGAATATGGTTAATCATTTCTTCCATAAGATGTTCTGGGATAAGGATTCATTTTACCTCCAACAGGCTTTAGTGCTAATATGGTGTCCAAATTCCCATTCCTTAAAAAATAAAAAAGAAAGAAAGAAAATTAAAAAAAAAATTCTAATTTCTTGCTCTTTTGAGGTCCTCCCAGGAAAACTGGGTTGATATTTAGTTAAACCCATGTCTGGCACTAAAGTCATTACAAAAGGTTTTTGGAGTCTTTGCCAAACTGGCAGCTTAATCTGCCTATTGTTCCCTTGAGCAATCAGTCCAATTTCTGGTGTCCTCAGCAATGGACAATAGTTGATGGTCACCACTGCATCCAGCTCTTCATTGTCTTTGATCCATAAAACTGCTCCCATCCACAAACATATCTCCATCAGGAACGAAGGACTCTCGGCTGTAGGAAGACTCCCGACAGTCCCCAGCTCTCAGATACCATCAGGATTGTCTTGACTGAAGACAGCTGGCTGCCTTACCAAGGGTATGCCCTCTTCCCAAGTGGTCATATCCAATCACTGTTTAAAAAGTCCAGCCCTTTTGTCTCAATTTAGGATGGTTCTGAAGGATAACCAACTTTTGGAACTCCTCAAGAGAATCAGTTAAGGCTTCTGCTGATATCATATCACTGCTCAACTTCTGCCTACTCTTGTTCTTTTATGCTCCCTTCTCTTTTTCCGGTGTTAATCACTAACAAACTTCTTAAATACTAATCTCCATAATTAAACTCCATAAAAAAACTAATCCCCACAAAATTCCTTTCCAAAAATTCCCTTCTCACAAAACTTCTAAAACTTTACTTCTCACAACATCTCACAATTTTACTTTTCACATTCAGATTTTGTCCTCTTTAGGTAACCAGGCTCACTTTCCTGGCATATAGAGTTGTTACCTTTATTATTTCCAGCAGTCTTAATTACATCTGTTAAAAGTACTTACATCTGCTTATTTGTTCTTAGATCACCCATACAACTTAATAAGAACAAGTTCTTAAAATTCTAACAAATTTTGCAATGGTGATAACATGAGTTTATTTGACTTTCAGTAAAGACAGGCAGAATAAAACCTTTACATTTAATGCTGATAATTCTAAAGACGTGCCCCTTTTATTTAAACCAATAACCTTGAATAAGTCTTAATACTGAATGTTTTCCAAGATCATGTGAACGTAAAAAACAGCTGGGTTAGTTTCCATCTTTCTCAGTTTTAGAATGCCCAATTCTTACAAGTGCTTGCCTTGGAACCAACTAAATAAAGCTCTTCCACAAAATTAATTTTAGCAATAACACCCAGAGGTAGAGAAAATATCTCACATTTACAACACAGAAGGACACACAAATACACAAGATGCAAACAAAATCTTAAAGGTCCAATTTCTAGATATCCCCCTTTTACAACACAAATCTAATTGCAAGATGGTATTATAATTAATGGACGCAGCCAAGCAGTGTTGCCAAAAAGGACTGCCCAGTTTTGGAGAATACAGGCCAAAGGGCTGCATGTGGAGATGAAATTGTCATTTCCCATTTTCCAATTAGAACACAGCTTGTTTTATTCTAAAATACCAAAAGCTTTAGCAACAACAACAACAAAAAAAATGAAGCCCAGAGTACCTCTGTGAACATCGTTCCTCCCCAAAAGTTGGGGCTCCACAAACTGAACCAAATGATTCCCTAGCCAAGCCTTTTCTTAAGAAAAGGAGACTAAGAGAACCAAAACCCACTATTTGAAGGCAACTGAATGGGAGGAGAAATCTGAGAGCCAAACCAAATAGGAGGAAGAAATAAACTCACATGCCATCACACATGAAATACTACTCACCAAGAGACATCTGTCCAAATTGAATCCAAGGAAACGTTTCCCTGGCACAAAGGTTAAATGAGGTGCTGAAAGTCAAAGGTACCCAGCTGGGATGGGGCCCCAGGGACAGTCCCTAGGGCAAAGAACCTGGGCAGCTGCTTGGACTTGTCACCAGGCCCCCCTCACGGAACTACGGGCAACAAACCACCCACAGGCAGGCAAAGAACTCCTGGCTAGCTTGCCAAATCTGTAACAAAACCCAAGTTTGGCTGCCCAATGTGCAGCAAAGACAATCACTGAGAATCAAGTAGGCAGCAGGAAAAGGGTTTACTGGAGAGGTAGGCAAATGAGAAGATGGGAGAACAAGCCTCAAATCCACATCTCTGAAGTAGGAGGGAAATTTAAAGGCAAATGAGAAAGGTCTAGAGGAAAAGTTGCAGCTGCAATTAGTTCCATTAACCCTTTGATTTCTGGTGAGTTCTGAAATTCTAAGAGATAATTCTGAAAGCAATGATATCTTGATTTAATTTTTTAAAAATATGAGTACAGGTTAATAGCAAAGCCTTTATGGTCAGATGTAAATCCAAGTATAGTCTTTACTTGAAGCCAAAAGTTCTGACATTTCACTAGCTATATAACTTCTGCAACCTTGGATCCATCATCCCCAAAATGAGGATAATAAGAATTAAATAAGATAAAGTGTGTAGAAAGCACTTAGCATACTGCATGGCACAGAATAAGCATTCAGTAAATCTTATGTTATTATGATGACATTCCTTAAATCTTAAATTTTCATAAATTATGGTACATGCATTGAATAGAATTCTATTTTAACCATCTAAAATAAGGCAGTTCTATGAGGCACCTGGGTGGCTCAGTCATTAGGCGTCTGCCTTTAGCTCAGGTCATGATCCCAGGGTCCTGGGATCGAGCCTCACATCAGGCTCCCTACTCAGTGGGAAGCCTGCTTCTCCCTCTCCCACTCCCCCTGCTTCTATTCCCTCTCTCGCTGTCTCTCTCTGTGTCAAATAAATTAAAAATATTTTTTTTAAGTTAAATAAAAAAATAAATAAAATGAGGCAGTACTAGGAGTGCCTGGGTAGCTCTATTAAGCAACTGCCTTCAGCTCAGGTCATGATCATGGGGTCCTGGGATGGAGCCCCACATCGGACTCCCAGCTGTGTGTAGAGCCTGCTTCTCCTTCTCCCGCTTGCCACACCCCCTGCTTATGCTGTCAAATAAATTAATTTTAAAAAAATAAAATAAGGCAGTTCTCTATGTATTGATATGTAATGATTTCTAAGATATACTAAACAAAAAATAAAAGAAAGGTACAGGAGGATATGTATGTTACCACTTTTTAAAATACAGACACTTACTTATATACATACATATTTATTCATACAGAGAATGTCCCGAAGAATACATAAGAAACTAATATTAGAGGTTGCCTCTAGGGAGGAAAACTACTAAGGGATAGGGGTGGAACATTTTACCATATTTTTTCTTGTATCATTTGCTTTTATTACCTGTTTCACAAATTTAAAAAAAAATAAAGTTTATATTATGACCCAACCCTTTATGATATCAAAAATATCCCATTATATATAGTAAGTGAATTATGCTAAACTTTGCAGAAAAATCTAAGGTGACTTAATCAGAGTTCTAGTATTAATTTCAACTCTACTGATGGTAATAATTAAAGACTGATAGGGTTTTAGCCAGATAAGCCAATGAGAAAGGGTGCTGGAGTTAAGAAAAAAGAAAACATAAGTATGCTTGGAAAAGACAATAAGAATAACATCATTCATTCATTCAGGAAATAGACCTTAAGGGTCAGGCGCCAAACACTGAGCCAAGTGCTGAGGAAACAAGACACTTGGTCCTTGCTTTTGAGTATCCCGCAGTTTAATGGGACTATGTGAATACAGCAGCAAAATCAGCACTCCTGGAAACTTAGTTACTCGCAACATATGACCATTCACTCATGAACACGTAACGATTTGAATGAATGAGTGGAGCAAGCCTAGTGACAAAATACACCCCACTGAAGCCTCTAGTGAACTGAAAAGAACAAGAACTGATTCCTCAATCTGAGAATACTTGGACACCTGCATTCCCAGAGCCCCCGAGAGCCAGTCTGGCCGGCAGAAGTCTGAGGTTTGGCTTTTAGATGCCTTGCAGGGTCACCATTCGGGAGAGCAGGGAAGGCGAACTATAAGGGCCAACAGTCCCCTATCCCACAGTTGCACCCCTTCAGCCAGGCACTCCCGCAACTGGGCTCAGCAGGTGTTAACTCGAACTGCCTGAAGGGAACAAACTCTTAGTGGACCTCTGACCTCAAAATGTGAAAGCCGTCCTGGGTCAGCTTCCTCAGTACTCAGGGCTCCTTCATCAGCTGCCAGACAGGATAAGAGAGACTGAAACTCCTCTCTCCAAGGGCCCCTAGCTCCAAAAATCGTGAAACCAGGGGGCAACTGGGCAAAAACAGAGTAGGGAAGGTAACTGACCCGAGGCTTCCCTGTTCATTTGCAGTGGGCTTGGCCTACTCATGGCACAGTCACTGACCTTTCCAAAGGGTGTTCCCAGGGGCGGTGGCCGGAGGGGCGAGAGCTGCAGCCGGGGCCCCGCACCCAGTACATCTCCCTCTCAGCCGGCTCTGCACTAAGCGCAGGGTAACCAAGGGCGACCAGGAGGCCGCCATCTTGAGATCTGTACAAGGGAAGAGGAAAACTTTATTGAAACCCAAACCAGAAACGGTGGCACGGACAAATAAAGACGTGCTCACAGAAGGCTACCCCCAGAGAACGAAAGGGAGCCAGATGAAGGACCGGACCTCTACTACCGAGAGGGCTGGCTAGACTCCGAGGCCCTTCCGTCCTTCCGGGCGCCTCCAGGCAGAACTACGACTCCCAGCATGCAGTGCGGAAGCGCCGTGGGCGGAGAGGAGCCGGCGAAGGATGGGCTCTGGGGGAGGGCAATCCTGCTCCCAGCGCCGGCCAAAATTCCCGGCAAAGGATCCCAAAACGTTTCGGGGATTTGGAACGTGATTATGATGTGTAGTCACGTAACCCCTGAGTCTTCTCAGTTTAAGTACTTGACCGAGATTTCGAGATCTAAATAAAATGTGGGTGACCCACTGGGCAATCATATTTTAAGAAAATATTGATGTTACCTGGTCACATTCCTTAAATGGTAGCCCTAATTTTTTACCTGCAGCGCCCAACTCATCTTTGGCAGAGTATCTGAAATGTGCTCCTTCCACTTTTACTTTCTATATTTGAAAAGCATAAATCACTTTCAATATGGTATGCACTCAATTTTTTTTTTTTTAAGATTTTATTTTTTTATTTGGCAGAGATCACAAGTAGGCAGAGAGAGCGCTGAAGGGAAACAGGCTCCCTGCCAAGCAGAGAGCCCGACCGACCGGGGACTCGATCCCAGGACACTGAGATCATGACCTGAGCCGAAGGCAGGCTTTAACCCACTGAGCCACCCAGGTGCCCCTCAAATGTTTTTAAAGTATTTATAACTGTCATGGGAAAGCCAGTGGCCCGAGATGGACAATTAGTGGATGGAGTGGCCATGGGATAGTGTATCCAAAAACGAAATCCTAAGTGGATACCCTAATTTGATCAAACAAAAAAATATTTGAGTTAGTATAAGTGCATTGAGAATACAAACTGGTGTCCAGAAGAGGCTGGCGATCCAGGATGAGGGATGAAAAAAGCAACAAAAGATTCTACAAGATGTTGTGGAATCAATGAAAGGAGAGCACTTTGGGGAATCAGGAAGGACTTCTGGAAGCTTTGATTTTATTTTATTTTTTTAAGATTTTATTTATTATTTGACAGAGAGAGATCACAAGTAGGTGGAGAGACAGGCAGTGAGAGAGGAGGAAGCAGGCTCCCTGCTCAGCAGAGAGCACGGTGTGGGGCTGGATCCCAGGACCCTGAGATCACTACCTGAGTGAAGGCAGAGGCTTAACCCACTGAGTCACCCAGGCGCCCCTGGAAGCTTTACTTTTAACAGGAGATGAAGACCCTCCAAGAACAGGAAATAGACTGAGCAGGCAGTCAAGAAAGTCTGAATTATAAGGAGGTCAAAGCCACAATCCAGTTGAGTGAAAACTAAAACAACTACCCTATAAAGAATTCCAGGAAGTTAAGCAGTACGTCCACAATAGAAAATTCCAAAGAAACAGAAAAAAGAGAGCATATCACAGTATAATTTGGAGACTCTACTGTCAATTTATGAAAAGTTATTTTGATTGTATCTTTCAAAATAAGTCAGTTTACACTATTTGTTTTCCATCTTTAATTCTATTGTCTGACATGACTATTCCTCCATGCTATAGTGAATGTTTATTTCTTTATTGTTATTAATCTGAGGTATGACACTCTGTGAAAAACCTTTTGGAAAGGTTGGACTATTCTTCCTTGACTTACATATTGTTCACACTCAGCACTTCCAGAAATTATCTATGTGTAGGGGTGCCTGGGTGGTTCAGTGGGTTAAAGCCTCTGCCTTTGGCTCAGGTCATGATCCCAGTGTCCTGGGATTGAGCCCCACATCAGGCTCTCTGCTCAGCAGGGAGCCTGCTTCCTCCTCTCTGCCTGCCTCTCTGCCTACTTGTAATCTCTGTCTGTCAAATAAATAAATAAAATCTTTTTTTAAAAAAATTATCTATGTGTCATTTTGTTTGCTTTGGGAAAATAGGTGCTTGCATTGGTCAATGAAATTACTTTTTATCAGGGATTCCAACAACTTAACAATTAGGAAGTGAAACAGCATTCAAAGACAATATAATGACAAATTGGCAGGAACATCTACAAGAAATTATCACATGACTGTGCAAGTGAACAGAAACATGGCAAATGAACTTTATTGCGTACCAGTATGAGGTAACTTAGATTATATTTGTTGTATTCAAGAGAATTCATTATGACAAGAAGACTAATTTAGTAGCCGTTGTAAACCATTTTATTACAACATCAATCCTGTGTTCCTGCATTTCCTGCAATTGCTAAAACAAATGAAAAAGCAAAAATAACTCTGAAAGTAATTTTTAACATTATCAGAAAAAGTTATAGAAGCCAATCAGAAAACCAGAAAACATTATCTTATCCTTATTTTAAAAACCTCCCTAGAGAAAAGGCCAAATAGTTCTGGCATCTAATCTCAAGGACAAAACCAAGCTGAAAGTATCCAGAGAAGGACAAATAAAGTAATGAATGAAATGGGAAAGAAAGTGGTTTGGCTAATAGAAAACATACTATGACAGAAGTCAGGTATATTTGGGTTCTGATTTTGTCACTAAATTAACCTCTGCCTTTGTTTTCCTCGTCTATAAAATTAAGATAATGTCTATCCTAACTACCTTACAGAGGTTTTGTGAGAATTAAATGAGATAATGTATATACACAAAGAGTTAATAAAATATACTTGTAAACAGAAACTGAAAGGGGATAAGATCAAAATCTAAAATAAGGGATGCCTGTGTGGCTCAGTCAGTTGGGCGTCTGCCTTTGGCTCAGGTCATGATCCTAGGTTCCTGGGATCAAGCCCCACATCGGGCTCTCTGCTTGGCAGGAAACCTGCTTGCCTTTCTCTCTGTCTGCCTCTCTGTCTGCTTGTGATCTCTGTCTGTCAAATAAATAAATAAAATCTTTAAAAAAATAAAATAAAATGTTAAATTGAATCATGCCATTTCTGTGTTTAACATCCACTATGCCTTTCCCTGTCACTCAATTATTAAAACATCCTACAAGGCCTCATGACTTGGCCCCCAAATGGCTTTGTGATCTCATCTCATGCCACTCTTCCTTACCTTCCCTCAGTCATTCTACATTGGCTTTCTTGCTGTTCCTGGAACTCACAAGTCTGCTTACCACCCTAGAGGTTTTGCATTTCTTATGCCTTCTGACTGGAATGCTCTCCTCCAAGAGATCTTCTTAGTTCACTTCCATATGTCGATACTTCCTTATATATTCTCAGCTAAGGCCTTAAGGCCTTCCCTCCCTACCTATATAAAATTGTCTCACCCAGCACTCTTTTTCCTCCCTCCCAGACTTATTTTCTCCACAAGTTACCATAATGGCATAATACATGTGTTTACTAATTTATTAGTTGATTATCTGCTCTTCCCAGAATTTAAACTCCATGTGGACAGGTATTTATGTCTGTTTTGCTCACTACTGTATCCCCAAGGTTTAGGATAGCACCTAGGTTAGTAGATAAGGTTTGTTGAATGACTGAATGAGAAGTCTTAGTAAAAATACAAAATGTATTGTTTTCGTCTCTACAAAAAAGCAAATAACTTGTTTCATGAAATCAGTTATATTCCTAATATTTTAAGCCCATTTTATTTTTAAAGACTTATCCATTTATTTAGGACAGAGAGAGTGTGTGTGCAAGCAGGAGGAGGGGCAGAAGGAAAGGAAGAGAGAATCTCAAGCAGATCCCAGCTGAATGTGGAGCCTAAGGTAGGGCTTGTTCTCATGACTCTGAGCTGAAATCAAGAGTCAGATGCTTAACAAAATGAGCCACCCAGGTGGCCCATTTTAACAATTAAAAACACCATCAAACTTGGTATCACAGAAATGGAATACAACCAGAGAGTATTTATTTTCCACTTATTTATTCATTGACTTGTCATTACACATGACTCCTCATAACTAGAGGGCCTCAAAATTATAGATTCTTCTAATTTAACAAAGAAATACTTCAGAGCTGCAAGAAACAATATGGTTCACTCAAAGACACATAAGGAATGATTTAAAACTATAACAACTCATTGTGTAGAGTTAAATAAAATCAAATATCCAGCTTCTAAATTTCAATGTTTGTATTTAAAGATTCTGAACCAAAAATATAATTTAAGTTACTTAATATCCACAAACTGATTAAATATGGTTAAGTGCCTTATTACCTATGGAAACTTCTAAACAAGATACACCTACTTCAGTAACATAAATTAACATGAAGTATAAATTTTGTTGCAAGCAGTCCATTCCTTCTGATAAGAAAGAATTATATATTTGCTGACTTTATAACAGAAGTTATCATTTTTGTCCTTTACTAAAACATTGTTTAACCTGTAAGTAGAGACTGCCCAAAGACAAAATATTTGGAAGTCAAGTCCAGTGACTTGACATCTGTATTTATCTATATTTTTCCTCCTTAAATGTTCTTTACCCAACCTTTGAAGGAGGAGTTGCAGCTTTCCTTATGTAATTTCTCCACATGCCCTCTCTGCCATCTTTCTTTTTAAAAGAGCAGTGATCCCTAACCAATTCTAATCTTCCCAAACTCCACATGCAATTGTATAATCTGACCACCACCTTCAACTAGTTTCTGTTCCTCATCACTCACATCCAATCTTTCATCAGATAAACCTGAATACTGTCATTTTAATTAGGCTTAAATCCACCTTTTATCACTGGGTTTTCTTCCTGTCTTTCCAAGGCTAAATGCACTGGCTATAATTCTTTCCTCCACTCCAGGCTGCTATCAGATTTGTTTCCAAAAATATGACCTATCTCACCACATCCCATCACAGATTCTAAATTTGTAATGCCTTCTTACTGTCAACAGAATTTAATTCAATTTCTTTATTATAAGTCTTTAGAAAATCAAGCTTTGGCTCCTATCTAACTTAACATTTTCTCATATCAGTCAAATGATTTAGATTCAGAAAACATGTCATGAGTGATTTACCAAACATCTCATTTATTTTCATGAACCTTTATATATATATTATTTTGGAAAAACTGGAGAACTGATTCCATCTCCAACTCCCTACCCCCCCCTTTCTTTGTTTCCTAAGTGTGTTCTGGTACTTTCTGTAATTAGAAAAAAAATCATCTTGATAAAATTAATCACAAATTTACAAAAAAAATTTGAAGTTGAATACTTCAGGGGCGACTCCAAAGATGTTCCAGATTTAATACAGCATACATGCTCGTATTCATCATTACAAGAAAAAAAAACTTCATATAAATGGATATCCAGACTTAATGAGAAAAAAATGACTTACCAACAATGACACAGGTACTATTCCTTTTTGAAGTTAGTTTAGTAATAACAGGGACTAATACCTTGTCTATTCAATGAGACAGTTCTTCAAATAGCCCTTAAGTCAGATCTACATATAAACAAAAAACAGATCATGCTACGTAGAATTTTGATTGACACTCAGTAATGGTCAAAATAATCTAGTTTGTTGGTTGGTCAGTTGGTGGATGCAATGCATCCAAGCATTGAAACAGACTGAATATTTTTCAGTTCTATGGCCTGCTTATTCAGAGGAACTTAAGTTGGCCAAAAATGCGACCAGTCTTTGAAACTCAAAGATGTGATCATAAAACTGTATGAACTCATTTGTTCAAATCACTATTAGTACTTGTGCTAATTAGTCTCAAAATTGGTCACATTTTGGCCTAGACCTCAAAAGAATCAGCTGGGTTTTGTTTTGTTTTCAACTGGACATCTTGGAGAGATTACCTGGTTAAGTTTTAAATCAAGGTCAGTTTTATTTATCCAACTTTACTGACAACAGAGAAGTGTTGTTTTTTTATTAAATAATGTAATGTTTTGCTTTGTTTTTAAAGGATTTTATTTACTTATTTATCAGAAAGAAACATAAAGAGAGCAGGGGAGGAACGCCTGGGTGGCTCAGTTGTTAAGCATCTGCCTTCAGCTCAGGCCATGACCCCAGGGTCCTGGGATTGAGCCCTGCATCAAGCTCTCTGCTAAATGGGAAGCCTGCTTCTCCCTCTTCCACTCCCCCTGCTTGTGTCCCCTCTCTCACTGTGTCTCTCTCTGTCAAATAAATAAACAAAAATCTTTTTAAAAAAATAAAAAATAAAAAAATATAGAGAGAGAACAGGGGAAGGGGCAAAGCGAGAGGGACAAGCAGACCCTGAACTGGGTGCAGAGCCTGAACATGGGCTCAGTCTCAACCCAGAGATCACTGGCTGAGCTGAAATCAAGAGTCAGGTGCTTAACCAACTGAGTCACCCAGGCTCCCCAACAACAGAGAAGTTCTTAATCTAGACTCTCTAGATGATGAAACCTAAATACTTTTTAGTCATGGGACATATCTAATTCAAGAAGGGTTTATTCCGAAGTTGAGTATCTTCTGCCAAAAGCAAGACTGTGTGCAGAAAACGAAGGGAACAGATAAGGAAAGTATCATGAAACCTCTAATGTCTATACACACCAAATGTAAGGACCCAATTTTCCCAGCATGTATCTCACTTAGGCCAAGCAATTCTCATCAACTTCAAAGGGAGAGATGTGCATCCACAGATCCAAGTTTGCAGTACCCAGGGCTTACTCAGCGGGAATACATACTATAATTTCTGGTCCCAGGCTTCATTTTTTAGTCCAAATCAACTCAGCTGGATTTTGAAACTTTAGTTCTTGCAAATAATCAACTATCCCTTAAAATATCAAATCTACTTGGCTTTATTTCACACATCGATCCTATTGATTACTTAGGATAAGCCATAGTATGGGTTTGTACATTGACATGGACATGTACATGTACATTGACATGGAAGACGTAAAATACAGAGCAACATGCTATAATGCTACTGTGTAGCATTATAGTATCAAATTACCAAAATTGTTTCTGGAAGTGATCTTATGCATAGCAAAGAGAGAATAAGGAGATATAGTTTGCCATTCTGCTGTTCAAAAATTTTTAAAATATAATTCTGTTTACAAGTACTATTTTTCATGTTTAATTTGATACTTTACTACCAGATAAATTATCTTCTAATGTAATTACTTTTATATGATAATTATGATCGTGAAAGTCTACAAAGAGATTAAAGGGCACTTTCTAAGAAATAGATGTCTGGATTTAAATTATGTAATTTTTCTGCTTTAGTTTTGGTGTTATCAATTTATTATTATCATTATTATTATTATTATTATTAAATAGTTATGAAGTGGCACGTATAGAAATAACCTTTACAAATAGCTGAGGCTTTAGGTCTAAAATTTTTTTTTTTTTTTTACATTTTATTTATTTATTTGACAGACAGAGATCACAAGTAGGCAGAGAGGCAGGCAGAGAGAGAGGGTGAAGCAGGCTTCCTGCAGAGCAGAGAGCCCAATGCCAGGCTCCATCCCAGGACCCTGGGATCATGACCTGAGCTGAAGGCAGAGGCTTTAACCCACTGAGCCACCCAGGCGCCCCAGGTCTAAAATATTTTTAATCACAGATTTCAAAAGTTGACACAGTATATCCCCATTAACTTTTTTTTTAGTATTAGTTTTGACTCACTCTAGCACTTTATACACATCAGCACCTGTGCCCATTTAGCAAAGAATTTCAGTACAAATCATTTCTGAATTGAATAGACATCTCTAAGAAGCATTACAATTGTTGCAATATTTTTAGAAACCGAAAACAAGGAAATAAACAACTTCAGTAAAAGTGATTTAAATAACAAATAACGTATCTTTATAAACAGCTTATCTCCTTGAGAACAAAGAATAAACAAGGAGACAAGGGTTTTTTTTTTTTCTCTTTCCACTATTAAAGCAGATCACAATATGAATGGGTGAAATGTCATGAATAATTGGAGAAAATCACAGAGTAATCTTCTGCAAAAACATCTGATTTATTTAAATTGTCGCTGTTTGTCTTATTAGAACCTTTATTTAACCTTGTTATCCACAATGCAGTATTCAAGCTGGTTTATCAAAAATATACTTTGGAACTAACCATATTTTGAAAATTTTGACTTTCTCAGATGTAAGCTACGGTAATGTAAACCTTCTGTGACAGCTGTCTTGGTTGGGACCTAATTAATTGACATTGCATTACAACGAAATGCCTGTGAAAAACAATGTTTGAATCTAAAACAGCAGTAAATAAATCAAGGCTTTGAAACATTCTGTTAATAAATTTAAGCTCAGGTTTCTGGTCAAGAGGGTCAACAAGCTTCACGACTAGATTCATCTCGATGCAATATTCATTTAATATCCCCTCCTCACAAACCTAGCCAATATCACCAGTCTCTCATGGTAATGATTCAGGGCCTCATCTTATGATTTTCCATCCATGTTCTTTCTTTCTAGATAAAGCCTATTTCCTTATAGACTACTGCACAGATTTCAAGGCTTAGCGTGTATCTAGCACTGTTCTAAATGCTATACAAATATTAACCCTTTAAGTGCCCATAACCACCTTGTGAGGAAGGTACTATTATGTTCCAGACCTCATATATGAAGAAATGGAGGCACAGACAGGCAAAGTAACTTTTCTAGGGTTACACAGCTATAAGGATTTGCCCATCTTCTGTACCAAGCCCTGATTAAACAGAATTGATTTGTTCATAGTATTGTCCTCAAGTCAGATGCATTTATATAAAACACAAAATTCTAGCCAAGAGATATTTGTAACATAAAAACATACCAGCATGGTAATATGTAAATAATGGCTGGGAAAGATTAGAGAGAACAAAGCACTGTGGAGATCTCTCGGTCTAACATTAACCAAAACTAAGCTGTGGCAGGGGAGAAAAGCATGGATGAAAAGAAGAGAAAAAAGATGGCTCATAGTTATAAGTCTAAGTGATTAGAAAAATATTGATAATATTTACAGCAAAAAGGATGTAAATATTAGCTATTGCTTAAGGGTTAATGGGCCAGGATGATTTTAGACATGTTGAGTTGGATTTAGCCAATAGGAAAACAAATGGAAATAGCATATGGGTACCTGCTTAAGCATGTGATGCGATGAAAGCCAAACATTGTAGTGATACACCCACTCCGAGTTGAGATCTTCATAGATTTGGGAGAATTAAACAGCCTAGTGGATCAAGCCCTGGTCCAGCAGGTTTGGTCAAGCTCTCTACCAAACCCAACCCACAAGTTCTGGACAAATACATCTCTTACACCGATAAGTTTCCCAATGAATAGTGAGAAGAGTTTACTTTCTTTACAAATATGATTAGCAACCAACCTGGTACACCTGGGTGGTTTTGTCCTGGTGGCTAAGGTCTTTCCCTAGAACACTGGCACCAATTCACAGGAATTTGCCAGGACTTCTGTGTCCCAATAGGTGTTGTGGTGCTGTTTGCCTCCTGACATCCTCCTTGACTTGGCATCTCACAAACTTGGTCTCAACAGTCTTCAGTTGCTTAGTGAAGTGGTTTCTTTGGGTCAAACCAGGGAACCCGGGGCAGGTATTTTTCCAGACTATTCACTTTTCTGCATTTCCACTGCTTACCATCTTAATTCCACCAGAGTGGTCTTTCTAAACCAAAAATCAATCAAATCACTCTTATTCAGTGGTTTCCTTTAGGAATTCTTTAGATAATATCCAGAACCATAAACATGGATTGTATGCCCCCTCATGGCCTTGTCCCTCTTGGCCCTAGCCCTTTCTATTCCCTCTTCATTCCAGTGGTACTGAACTATGTATAGCTCCGTAACTATGCCATGCTCTTTCTTTCCCCGGGGTCCCTGTGTGTATTTCTCTCTATCTCCAGAATGCACCTCCTACACATATGCACACCCAAATCACAGGCACCTTGCCTCTCCAACACCAATGCTACGCCCAAGTTTTGCTGCTGCTTCCTTCTGGAATTCTTCCCATACTGCCCTCAAGACTGGGCTACGTGGCACTCATCACACTCTTATTCATTTTTATGTCTCTATGACCAGTCTGAAAGATCCTGGAAGCAAAAACTGTATCTTGTTTGCCACCTTCCCTCTTCTCCATACTCTCCCTTCCCCCAGCACTGAGCACACTGATTTATTGTGGGTGCTCAGTACCTATATATTTGCCACATGAATGGCCAGAAGAGCCTAAAAGTCCTAAGAGGGACATTCTCTGTTTGGCTAAAGAGACCATGTGATGCCACTGGTTCTGGAATGCGACCCTCTCCCTACCCCACCAATTAATTAATGTATCTTGCATTCTTGAGAAGCTCTAGATCTTTGCTACTCATTGTGGTCTGGAGACCAGCAGCATGGGCATTACCTGGACCTTGTTAGAAATACACAATCTCAGACTTTCTCCTGGAACTCCTGGATCACAATTTGCATTTCTACAAGGTCCCCTGGTGATTTGTATGCACAGTAATATTTGAGAAACTCTGCTCAATTGTGGGCACCACCCACATTGGTGGGCACGCCTGGGTGACTCAGTCCTTAAGTCTGCCTTCGACTCAGGCCATGATCCCAGAGTTCTGGGATCGAGCCCCGCATCAGGTTCCCTGCTCAGTGGGAAGCCTGCTTCACCCTCTCCCATTCCCCCTGCTTGTCTTTCCTCTCTTGCTGTGTCTCTCTCTATCAAATAAACAAATAAAATCTTAAAAAAAAATAAGTAAAAATAAAAAAGATAACATTGGTGGTTCTTTCCTCAGAAAGCTGGTATTCCCTTTTCTTGAGAGAAGGAATGCAAATGCCTGGTTTCCAGGGCTCCCAGAGCCGAGGAATTATTTTTGCCTTAATCCATGTATACACCAACCTTGCCTGTCCTTACGTGTTTTAAATGAGTCACTCTGCATGGCAGGGGCCCTTCTATCTCAAAAGGAATCCTGTTCCTGCCTCCCACTCCCCCAGCCCTGGAAATCAACCACTCAGCTGGAAACAGGAATTTCTCCTTGCGTGGCTGCTTTTGACTTCTAGACAGTGAATCCAATGTTATCTATCAGAAGAGCCTTTCCTCTCCCAGGAATGGGCCTTCTATCCCTGATGCCTGAGCAATCCTCAGCCATTGGCTGGGAGCAGCCTGTGGGAAATACAGCCTTGGAGTAAATGCAGTAATAAATTTCAGAGCACAGCAGCTGAGGCCATAGGTTAATTATGTTTCCTGAGGCTGGAGATCTGAGAGGCACATTCTCACTGCTACCACAAAGAGTAAGGAGCAGATATAGGGGAAAAAAAGGAATAATTAGTGGAGAAGAACTTGAAAAAAGCAAGAGAGAGTGGTTCTGATGTTAATAAAACCAGCTGGTCACTGCCTGCTTTACCAATACAGAAGAGGCACTAAATCACACACACAAAATAACAAAATGCAGAATTGTTTGTGTTTTGGAGGAGATGGTTTGCAAAGGATCTCAGGGTGGGGATTAAGACCCCACAAGGGCATGCCTAAAACACAACAGGTGGTCACTAACCCGCCAGCTGAGAGTGAAAGTCACCTTACCACAAGGTTTTCTTTGCCTAGTAGCGTATGCAACCTGGACCTTGGCTAGCTCCAGCTCCAGCTCCAGCTCCAGCACCTAGTCTCTTTAAACAACAGTGTAAGCAAAAATACATAGGAAAGCAGTGTGAAGATGTATTCAGCTAAAGTACAAGCCTTCCAGGGATTCCAACTCTGAGACTAAGATGCAAACCCATGCTGATTCCCTGACCTCGGAGTAGGGCAGTTCAGATTAACACCAGCCTCTGATTCTCCAACAGCGACTTGGTGTCCCACAGTTGAAATCAATTCTGAGACACATTACCTGAGGTTGGCACAGACCCTACAGGTTAAGGACTCAGCCCCATAAGACTGTCCTCACAGCCACAAATGAGGTGCCAAAGCTAGCCACTTCTGCTCAGCCAACTTCAGATTTGGGGGTGGGTCTCATAATCTCCCCCTCAGGCTTGAAAATTTGACTCATGGATACCAGAAAAACATTTTACTTATGTTTGCTGGTTTATCTCTTACATTTGGTTCAAACACAGCCAAATGGAAGAGATGCATAGGGCAAGATCTGGGGAAGGGGTGTGTGGAAATTTTATTTCCTCTTCTGACTGCCACCTTTCAGGCATTAAAATTTCCCAACCTCTCCTCAAGTATTCGGCCTTTCTGGTGACCAGTTCCCATCTTGAAGCTAACTAGGGACCTGCCCTGAGTCACCTGGTTAGCATAAACTTGGGTGTGGTCAAAAGAGGCTCCTCAGGAATAACAAAAGACACTTCCACTACTCAGAAAATTCCAAAGGTTTCAGGAACTCGGTGCGGGAAACCAGGGACAAAAAAACCAATATATTTTTTATTATACCAGATACAGTCACAGATAAAGACTCAAAGAGAAATGAAATTCTCATGTGACTTCTAGTATAATAATACAACCATCTCAAATTATGAGTAAAGAATAAATTTTAAAAAAATATATAAATGGTGTTGCAACAACTAGGTAGTCAAATGGGGGGGGGTTAGATCCATACTTCTCTCATGCCAAATGAAATTCTAGGTGGATCAAATTTTTTTTTTTTAAACCTACAAATAGGGGTGCCTGGGTGGCTCGTCCAGTAATCGGCTGCCTTCAGCTCAAGTCATATTCTCCAGGTCCTGGGACAGAGCCCTGCTCAGTGGGGAGTCTGAATCTCTCCCTCTCTCTTTATCTCCCTCTGCTCCTCCCCCACCACTCATTTTCTCTCTCTCAAATACGTAAATTAAAAATCTTTATAAAAAATTAAAAATTTAAAATATTAAGAACCTATAAATAGTCTGGAAAAAATGTGGGTTTTTTTAAGATTTTATTTATTATTTGACAGAGAGAGACACAGCAAGAGAGGGAACACAAGCAGGAAGAGCAGGAGAGGGAGAAGCAGGCTCCCCTCAGAGAAGATTGATAAATTCAACTACATAAATTAATGTATATTAATTTTTTTTTTTGGCTTCTGAGTTTTATGGCTTCTGAGTTTCCAAGCATACTTAGAAAGACCTCCTCCTCTTTTAAAAGAAAAGCCAGGGGCGCCTGGGTGGCTCAGTCCTTAAGCAAAATACACGGTAAAAAACCATCACTGACAAAGTTAAATTGGGGAAGATATTTGCAACTCATATCACACAAAATGGTTACCTTTTAATATTTTAAATTTACTTTTTAAAGATTATATTTCTTTATTTGATAGAGTGAGAGTGAGAGAGGGAACACAAACTGGAAGAGTGGGGAAGGAGAAGCAGGCTTCCCACTGAGCAGAGAGCCAGATACAGGGCTCAATCCCAGGATCCTGGGATCATGAACGTGGGCCCAAGGCAGACGCTTAATGACTGAGCCACCAAGGCACCCCAAACTTTTAATATTTAATAAACTCCAATATATCAAGAAAAAGAGCAAGTCAATAGAAAAAGAGGCAAAGCATTTGAACAAATATATCACCAAAAAAAAAAGTAAATATGAATGGCTTATAAACATATGAGAAGATGCTCAAGTCCTTTAAAGGAACATGTAAATAAAGATACCATTTAGATAAGTGAGGACTAAAAAGTTTGATAACACTTCATGTTGGTGAAGCTATAGACAAACAGGCACTTTCATACATTGCTGAACAAGGTATAGACTGGCTAAACCTGTACGGAAGACATTTGGCAATACCTCTCATGAACAAATATATCCTTTGACCTAGTAATTCCATTTATAGAAATTTAGCCTATAAATATAATCCCGGGTTATGTGTAGTGATAGAATATTCAGGCTATTCATTGCAATACTATAATAATGAAAGGTTGAATCCCCTATATTTGTGAATAGGGGGTCAAGTTAAATTATGGCACATCATGTAACGGGATACTTTGCTACAGTACAAATATGGAACTATCTTCAAGATACATTATTAAGTGAAATATGATATTATATAAATTTTTATGTATATATATATATATATATATATATATATACGTTCTAGTATACTACTTAAGGGACACAACTCTCACCTCTTATGCTTCCACAGTAATACAGGTACACTAACAAATTATTTTTCTAGAATTAGGCCATTTAGGAAAACATAAAGTTGGTAATAGATTTCTAACATCTAAGTCTATCCTTATAATATGCTGATGTCTTCCCATTCCTTTCCCCACTGCAATTGCCATTCTCTCTTACCAGTGTTAACAGCCTGATTATATCTTTCCATACTTTTTCCCATGCACATACAGAAATCTGCCCATATAGATGTACATATCTTTATATATTGTTTTTGTTCTGTTTGTTTAACCAAATGATATCATACTGGACAGATTTTTCTGTGATCCTCACCAATGCATCATGAATACTCCTCTTCTAATCCTAATAATTAAAAATTGATATATTCTCCATCCAGACTCCATTTTTCTGCACAGAGAAAAGTATAAATAGGGTCTGTACTTTCATTCAGCCACTAAATTCTCTTGTTAATTCTAGTAGCTTACTCTTTTTGGATTATTCTAGGAATACAATCATATGTCCTGAAAAATAATTTTCCTCCCAATATTTATACCAGGAGGCTCTTCTTAGCTGTCTGGCTGCCATGTGGCTGTGCCACTCTCTTCTGTAGCTGCTTCCCACTGCAGCCATTTGTTGCTACTGCCCAAAGCTGCTCTGCATGGCATCCAAGGAATGAGACAGAAGATTCCTATGAGAATATCCCATGAGGGCTTTGTTCAAGTGTCACAGATCATAGCACAATACAATGGTTCCTGGTCTCTTGGCTCACATATATTCTAATTCAAAGTGTCATCTCATAGGGACCAAAGGCAGGCTCTCCCAAAAAGTGCCACCTTGGCACATTATTTTAAGTAAAAGTTACTCAGGAAACAGTCCGTGCAAGCACACTCAGACCCTCCTTGCTCCCCTCTGAGAGCAGGAAATAAATCTTCCACATGGAAGGTTTCCTTCCTGTACTAAGGAAAAAAAAACCCTCCTCACCGGGAATCAAGACTGTAAAGTCTCCAAAATTATAGAAAAAACCTTGTTAATTTTTACTACTCTATTATCCCAGCCCAAATTCTGCTCAGAATTACTTAATTAGAGCTCCCAACCTTCTGTTTTCTGTGTCCTATTAATTCCTCACAGATTTATTGTCTCATTTCTGAAAAGTATAAAAATTCCCTGCTTTGGACATTTCTTTGGATCTCAATTTCATTATTGGGCCTCCATGAGCATGTAATTAAACTTTGGTTATTTTCTCCTGTTAATCTGTCTCACATAAATTTGATTCTTAAACCAGTTGGGTAATCTTGAAAGGTAGAAGGAAATTTTTTTCCTCCCCTACAATCTATGCTCAATTCTTGAGCTCACTGCTATATTCATACTAGCCAATTCCCATTTGGTCTCTGGCAACAGGAGACAGGCTCAGCAGGGAGTCCTGTCTGCACATACTTATTCTAACTTTACCCTTACTCTTTGAAAGATACTCAAAGAAGGCTTCTTTGACCACCCTGTCTGATGAGCTTGTCTTAAGGGACTTAAGGGACACAACTCTCTATCAGATTATTCTAGCTTTATTTCCTTATAGCACCAATCTTATTATTTATTGACTTACTATGTTTCCCCAAGGACTCGATAGCCGACCTGATGAATTCAGAGAATTTCCGTAACTTATTTACCCTTAACTCACTACTATCTACTCTTTTTTTTTTTTAAAGATTTTATTTATTTATTTGACAGAGAGAGATTACAAGTGGGCAGAGAGGTAGGCAGAGAGAGAGAGGAGGAAGCAGGCAGGAGCAGAGAGCCGGATGCGGGACTCGATCCCAGAACCCTGAGATCATGACCTGAGCCGAAGGCAGCGGCTTAACCCACTGAGCCACCCAGGCGCCCCACTACTATCTACTCTTAACTCACTAGTATTTACAGTTGAAAAATACCTACTAGACCTTCAAGAAATATTTGTTGCACTAATGAACGTTGATTTTTCAGAAAATACTCTGTATTATATTTAAGTAATTTCTTTATTCCAACTGTTCTTAGTGTTATTAGGAATGGTTTTTAATGATCTGGGCAATTTTTCAACTTAAGGGTCAGATTATTCAAAGTGAAATTTCTGAAACTCAATATAGTTTAAAAAATGCAGACATAGTTGCAGAACTATGCCATAAACAGAGATAACCCTCTAGGCAGGGATAGAAACATCCTTCTACCTCAAAGTTCGAAATCTCCATTTTTTACAGATGAACTACCATCTACTGTTTTTTTTTCCAGGCGGTTCCCCCCCACCCCCCAATTCTTAGAAAGTCTTATCTGAGTTTAAAATGCTGTAGAGGGACGCCTGGGTGGCTCAGTGGGTTAAAGCCTATGCCTTTGGCTCAGGTCATGATCCCAGGGTCCTGGGATGGAGCCCCACATTGGGCTCTCTGCTCAGCAGGGAGCCTGCTTCCTTCTCTCTCTCTGCCTGCTTCTCTGCCTACTTGTGATCTCTGTCAAATAAATAAATAAAATGTAGAAATATGTTTACCACTTTTCTTTCTTTCTTTCTTTTTTAACTTACTGGAACTTTGTGGGAAATGAGGGAAGAAAGTTGCAGTTTACCCAAACACAGGTCATTAAAGGCAGGTTTCAGCCCACTTCACTACGTTATTTTGTTCTCGAGAGCCCAACAGTCTCCAAATGGTTTGACCTTAGTGCTGTGATCTGGCAAGGTCTTTGTATTCCACTCTCCTACTTAATCACCTACCATTTATCAATCTAGATACGCGTCTGGTCAAACTGTCACGATGATGTCAAAATCAAAATGTGAGGCAAGTTAATGGTTATCTAGAATGGCGTTGTCAGTGGTTCACGGTAAGACGGGTGATAGGTTGACACAGAGTTAGCTGGAGTTTCATTTCGACTGCGGGCAAATCCCACAAATCTAGCCGTTTAACTTTTGTTCTCGCAGCCCCCTAGACCTTGAAGATCATTTCCGTGTTTCCTCCCACCGCTCCAGGCCCAGGCGACTGCAGAGAGACAGGAAGCCTCCACCCCCGGACCCCTAGGTCCGGCCGAACCTCGGCCTCAGCCTGGCGGCGACGCGCTCGCCCGGTGCATTGTGGGTACTGTAGTCTGGCCGGAACCTGTTCACGACTACAAGTCCCGTGACCGCCATTGCCCCGCGGCCGCCCTAGCCCTCAGTCCCCCTCCGTGGCCTCCGCTGGGCCTCCCCGGCCCAGGGCGCGGCGTCCCGGCAAGTCAGCTGTTTCTCGCCGGGGCCCAAGAGGCGGAAGCCGGAGAGACGCAGGGAGGAGCTTCGCGTGCGGGGTGAACGCCCGTCCTACGTGCTCGTTCGCTTCGCGACCGCTGTGCGCGAGCCCGGTGTCCCCGCGGCGGGCAGCAGCGGCGGCGTCGGTGGAACGCGGAGGGGGCGGAGGGAGTCCGCGGCGGCGGCGGCTGCAGTAGAGAAATGGCGGAGACCGTGGCGGACACCCGGCGGCTGATCACCAAGCCGCAGAACCTGAATGATGCCTACGGGCCGCCCAGCAACTTCCTCGAGATCGATGTGAGCAACCCGCAGACGGTGGGGGTCGGCCGGGGCCGCTTCACCACCTACGAAATCAGGGTCAAGGTGAGGCTGTCTTTCTCCCCTTCGGAGAGACCCCTCCCGCCGTCCGTGGTCTCCCCCAGCCAACCTACGAGTGGTCCCCTCCAGCGGCTAAAGCCGCCCAGGCCGGGAGCCCCGGGCTGACTCGGTCGGGCAGCCTTGTCCCCGGGCGGGGTCTTGGGCCAGGGCCCCGCTTCCTCTAGGGCTTACAAGGGGTCTGCAGAGTGAGCTGAGCCCAGCCATGGTTTGTGGAGAAGGTGCTCGAAGAAGAGGGCGTGGGTTGAGCGCCGCTTGCCCCTAGAGCAGCTGATCTGGGAATGACATTTGAGTTGGAAAGGTGTAGATCTTTCGAGAACACAGTGCTTCCTCGGGAGGGGAGCTAGATCTGACTGAGGAAGGGGGTTTGCGCAAAGTTGAAGTTTTCCCAGTCTTCTTGAGCTGGAGACTTTTCCTAAAGGTGGCCGAGCCAAGCTGGTTGGTTGTTCCAGGCCCTTCCCGAGCTACCAAACTGACCAGGTTGTACACTTCTCGGAACAAAAATCTAATGGGTGTTCATAAAAGCCTGACGAATTTGGTAGGGCTGAGCCTGGAGAGAACAGTGATAGACCTTCGCCTTCTGGGCCACCATCGTGCTCAAGGCTGAGGTGTGGCGAGTGTTGTCTACCTCACAATCCAAAACTACAACTGCTTTTAAGAAAGCCTATTCCCTTAGGGATCTTGCTCTCTTAATTTCGAAATTTGCACTTAACTGAATGAAGGAATCAGCTGAAGTAGAAACACACTTATAATTTCGTAGCTAGTGTTTCATAGCAAGTAATTCAGATGATTTGAAAGATGCTAATTGAAAATAGTGCTTCACTTTCACTGTAGTTCAGGATTAAAGAACTTTCTTATGTATGAAAGTATCTTTAAAAGTTAATGACATGAAATGAATATAGCTGTTAAAAACGGCAACAAATTTTACTAAAAATTAAGAAGTTCACTTTACAGTAATCGAAATTTACATAACAAGTTACCATTAATATTTAAGTGGAGTAATTTCTCACTAACTTGTGCATTTTTTTGTGCATATGGTTAAAAAACAACCTATAATTTGCCATCTTCACCATTTTTAAGTGTACAGTTCAGTAGTGCTAAGTATATTCATATTGTGAAATTTATGCATTTAAAAAATATGTGTTGCTAAAAGAATTTTAATAATCAGACTTTAAAATGTGAAACTGAAGTTTATGTTCCAAGTCACCCTAGTGTCCCTATGGATTTGTAAACTGTGAGCCATACGCAGTTTTGTGAAAAAATCCAGCCTCCGGTATACTCAAGGAAGTGTTTTACCACATAAGCCTAGTGAAAAGAGTAAGGCCCCCCGGCCCTTTTTTTTTTTTTTTTTAAACTTTTGGAATGATTTTAAAATACATGGCAGAATGTTCACTAAAAAGAACTTCCTCTTTTAGCCTAATTCACCACCGTGTTTTCCTTTATTTTTTTGTGCTAAAACAGAAGTTGGTATTCCTGTTTCTAAACTTCCATAGTTAGTACTTCCTGTCATACAACTGAAGCAGAATCTTCTGCTTCCACTTCCTCCATTTAATAACTTCGTGCTTATCTTGCTGAGTGCATTGTATTAAATGCATTGTATTATAATTTAATCATTTAAAAATACATCTGATACTTGATTACTGCATAGCTAATAGGACACTTTAAAAATAATGTTTATGGTATGATCATTTACATTTTTAAGAATAATCCTTTTTAAGAGTAGTTAATAAGTTACGGAATGAACAAAGAATACACCTGCATTGGTTTGTATTATATAAAACAGGTTTTTTTTTGTGTGTTAATGATGGTATTAGTCACAAATGCAGGTATCCCCAAAAAAGTGTAATTGAGTTTCAAATGGTTGTGAAATGACATTGGAGTTTTTCTTAATATGTGGTGTGTTAACTTAAAATTCAGAACACCTTATAGTAAGACAGTAGGTCTTACTTAAGTAGCATATGATTTTTTAGAGTAATTACAGTCTTGTGTTAAGGTAAAATGGCCAGGAAGATGAATAGTTAAGTCATTTTGTAATTTTATTTATTACTACTTTCTAAACTGTTGCTTTTCTCCCTAGCCCCTGTTGCCTGCCCTTTGCTACTGAATTGCCATGTGGAGTTTGGGACCTTAAACTATCTTATAGTTACTTTCTAATTCTGGCCTTGAGTAAAGTGTTCAATTTTATAGAATCTGATTGAAATTACTCTAATTCACAAAGTAATTTTATCTAGATAGTGGTACTTTAGAATGGAAGTTTCCCAGTCTTCATTTATCTTTCGGTTTGAGGGTAGTGTTTAAGACTATTAGGATCACTTGATTAGTATCTCTGGGCTTTTGAAAATAATTGGTACAGTGTTAATGTTTTTAAAAATTGTTCTAATGGGTAGGTACAGCAGAGAGCACCATAAATGATGAAAGATTTAGGAAAGCTCGGGGTTTAGAACTATTTTGGCATATTAAAGAGAAGTTTAAAGGAGAAACTCAGTCACTATTTTTGAAGTTTGTACTATAATGCCACCTTAATTTTCTGGGGATTTGAAGTTAGTTCAGATCTACTATTGTAACTAGAGACAGTTGTTTCAAACAAGAGGGAAGTTAAGGATCTTTCTTGAGCTCTGAGTTCAGTGAATAGATTATAAGCAGAGTAAGGTCAACAATCTAAACTCCATTTCCCCCTCTGTAAAATAGGTATGCTAGCAATTGCATGTACTTGTAGGACTAAATGAGATAATGTATGTAAATCTCCTTAGCATTGACTGGTACATATACTAAGCTTTCAAAAGTTACCTCTTTCTAAAAACAGATAGGTTCTAATTTAAAAGGCAGTGATCAACTAACTACACTTTCTGAGTTACTGTGCAGTTGAGTTACTAAAATTGTTAGATTTTCTTGGCATGGAAGTATACTTTCATTGCGGCAGATGTAGTATAAAAGAAGCCATCTTGTTCAAGGAGCTTTTTGGTTTGTTTGAAGTTTTTATTATTTTGTGTGATTCCATTTAGAAAGTTGTGATGTCGTTTGGAAGGTGGTAAATTTCATATTAAGCCCTAAAATATTTAATAGAATACTTCATATTTTAAGGTTGCACATTTCTTGTGATTATAATAGTATTCTTACAGTTTTATTAAGATATGGTTGATATACAAGGTATTAAAGCTGTACAGCAAAATGATTTTTTATGTGCATATATTTTGAAATGATTACCACAATAAGGTTAGCTAACATGCAACTCCTCGCCTAGTTACAGAAATAGCCTTTTAAAATTGAGGCTTATTAAAATACAAAGCTGAATACTAAAGTTTAATCGACATTTTTTTTTAAAGATTTTATTTATTTATTTGATGGAGAGAGAGAACATGAACAGAGGAAGAAGGAAAAGGGAGAAGCCGACTTTCTGCTGAGCAGAGAGCCGTATGTGGGACTTGATCCTAGGACCCTGGGATCATGACCAGAGTGAAAGGTAGACCCATAACAGACTGAGCCACCCAGCCATATTTTTTTTTTTAATTAAGATTTTATGTATTTATTTTAGAGAGAGTGCGTGGGGGTGGGGGATGAGGGGCAGAGAGAGAAGAGAAACTCAGGTAGACTCCACGCTTAGTCTGGAGCCTGAATCAGGACCGGAGCCAAAACCAAGAGTGGATGGATGCTTAACTGACTGTGCCACCCAGACGCCGCAAGTCTGATGAACATTTGGACAAGAAAGATGGTTAGTAAAAGTAGCATTTTGACAGTTTTCCATTCTAAGCCCATATTGGTGATTTTATTCTGTGTGAGTCCTCTCATTTTAAATTGGAAGTTATTAATATCGGGATTGGAAACTAAGAAATACATTCTTAGGGGCTCCTGGGTGGCTCAGCGGGTTAAGGCCTCGGCCTTCTGCTCACGTCAGGGTCCTGGGATCAAGCCCCGCGTCGGGCTCTCTGCTGGGCGGGGAGCTACTTCCTCCTCCCCCTCTGCCTGCCTGCCTCCCTGCCTGCTTGTGATCTCTGTCTGTCAGATAAATAAAATCTTTAAAAAAAAGAAAGAAAGAAAGAAAGAAATTCTTAGACTTGCTATCAGTATTTATAAGAATGATTTAGTAAAGGGCCCAGATAAATTTTTTAATGATGTTTTAAAGAATCAAGGTATTTTATGTCAAAGGACATCTGCAGAATCTAGGTAGCTTTATCAGCTGGCCAGGAGATGTCTGATACGCATCTTTGCTGGTGGCTCCAGCTGGCTTCCGGGATCTCCATGAAGGATGGGCATGTCACTAGCTTTCAAGGATCTTACCTAATCCATGCCTTAAGATGGGGGAGGGAAGCAGTGACAGTTAAAAAGTAGTCCTGCTATATTGGGCTACTAGGGACTGTTCTGTATTGTTCATTATAGTACTTTAGGGAACCAAAGCACAGACAGTTGTCTCTCACCCAAAGTAAATTATCTGACTAGTGTCACAGCCAGGGTCAGATTGGAAGTAGTCTGGTCCTGGTTCAGAATTGCTTCACAGCTGCGGTTCATTTAATTTAAAACAGGACATTAAAACCCTTGTCTGCAGCCTCGTTTGGGGGCACCCTCGGGTGTCTGAACACTGGAAGGAAATCCCAGGGTTGGTACTCTTGAGGCCTGAGTTGAGTCTTCAGTAATGCACAGCGGGTAAGACGCACCCAGGAGAAGCGAGCAGCCGCCGAGAGCTTGCTCTTAAATTCTGTGCTCTGATGAGACCTGGAGGGAACACGTTGTTGACTGGCTGGCGGGTGATGTTATAAAAGGCAGGCCTTTTTTTTCTGTGTGTGTTGAAGCCGAAGAGGGGACTTAGCACTTCAGTGCTTCTTCTATTCAAGGCGCTGTGCTATATATATGTGTCTATAAAATATGGAGTGTTTCATGAATTTGCGTGTCATCCTTGCGCAGGGGCCATGCTAGTCTCTCTATCGTTCCAATTTTAGTGTATGTGCTGCTGAAGCGAGCACTGCTGTATATATATAACACAGTCTTTGAGGTAACTGAAGAGAATAGGGAATATTCCTGTTTTGCTGATGTAAAAGCTGGGGTCCCTGTTGATCTGATCCTCATCTTTGGTCCCTTCCTCATTCTTGTTTTATGTTCCAGGCCTGTTGAGCTCCTGAATAAGCTGAATTCTCTTTTATCCAGGCCTCTTGTGTCTACATACTTCCTCCGCCATTAAAGACCATCTTCCTGGGGCGCCTGGCTAGCTCGGTTGGTGAAGCGTGTGACTCTTGATCTTGGGCTTGTGAGTTTGAGCCCCACGTTGGGTGTAGAGATTACTTTAAAAAATAAAGTTATTTATTTATTTATCTTTAAAGATTTTTCTTTATTTGTCAGAGAGAGCGAGAGAGCACAAGCAGGGGGTAATGGCAGGCTATACCATAGGCACAGGGGTAACTGGCCCACCCAGGTCCCCCCTTGCTATCATTTTTCTAGAGATTTTGCTGATCCTTGGAATTTAGATTGGATTTCCTTCCTGTGTAGCCTTGTAGCCCTATGAGGATTAAATTTATTTGCTTATTTGTGGCTTCCTTTAGTTCTTGTATCTTCCACTATAAGCTCCTAGAGGACAGGGACTGTCATGATCATCCTTATTCAACACCTGGCACTGCACTTCCACATAGTGGACATTATGAATAATGACGTTTAGGAAGGTTAAGTAACTTGCCCAAAGTCATGGGTATTAAATGGCAAAACTGGGATTTGATCTACATTTTCTGACCTTCAGAGCCTGTATTGAACATTCTCCTGGGGAGCTTTTGAAACCATTGTCTTCTTTCATTGGGCAGAAGTGGGATTTGGGAAATGGTAGTTTCTTTATTTATTTTTAAGATTTTATTTATTTTATTTTGGGAGAATGAATGATGGAGAGAGCATGAGCCAGGGGGAGAGGAAGGGGGAGAAGCATACTCCTCGCTGAGCAGGGAGCCCAGCTAGACTGCTTCTTAAACTGTCATTTCCTGAGGTGCCTGGGTGGCTCAGTGGGTTAAGCTTCTGCCTTCTGCTCAGGTCATGATCCCAGGGTTCCTGGGATTGAGCCCTGTGTCGGGCCCCCTGCTCCGCAAGGAGTCTGCTTCTCCCTCTGCCCCTGCCTCTCTGCCTGGCTCTTGCTCTCTCCCTTCCACTCTGTTTCTCTTTGTCAAATAAATAAATAAAATCTTAAAAAAAAAAAAAGGCACCCTAGCAAGGACACTTTACTGATACACAGGAAGGCTCATTCCTGGTTACACCATGCTCTCTGTCTCTGGGAAGTATGAAAAAAATGTATGGAACCACAGTGATTGGTAGTTAGATGTGATTTAGAAAGGCAAATTCTAAGTAAATAAATAGAAACAAATCAGCCAACCAGAACAAAAAAGCAGACCCTGATAGAGATCTGAGAGTGGAGAGGAAAACCAATGACATTTGCCAAAGATAGAAAACTGTTTTGGAGGGGAGGCAATTTAGATACTAGCTGAAAGTGTAACAACCTGTATAGCTTAGCTTTTTCGGAAGAAGGGGAGGCATTGGCTGTATTCAGCCAGGACAGTTGTTTTTGCCACTTTACTGTGTCCCCGTGTAAGAATCAGGGAGGTAAGCCAGGAGTTAGGGAAATATAAAATATATATCCATCTAAGAAAGAAATAATAATAATAATTATAATAATAAATAATTATTATTATTTTGAGTGTGCACATGAGCCCAGGTGGGGAAGCAGACAATCTTTTTTTTTTTATAAGAATGTGTGTACTTATTTGTCAGAGAGAGAGCACAAGTAGGGGGAGAGCCAGGGTCCTTGCCAAGCAAGGAGCTTGGTGTGGGACTTGATCTCAGGACTGTGGGACCATGATCCAAGCCGAAGGCAGATGCTTAACCAATTGAGCCAGCCAGGTGTCCTGGGACAGAGAGAATCTGCTTTCATGTAAGCAGAGCCAGCAATTTTTTGAACATCAGATAAGAGAGATGGTGTCCAAGAAAAGCAACACTGTAATCTCAGTACGGCTATTTACTGATTTCATAGTTAATGACATAACACGTTCAACCAGAGTTTTACATCCTTAAAGAAATATTTAGAACCTAGGAATTTTGACATGGTAGTAAAATGTGGCATATGATGTAACTTTCAAGAAAGGTGGTATCAGGATACGGTTTGGGCTGTTCTCACAGAGGCTTCAACAATAGAGTCTTTATTTTTTCACGTGACAGGTTTCAGAGGCAGTCTTGGGCTGTTACCCTGGCTTGACTGTCAGCTCCCAGCATCACATCCATCTTCTAGCCAAGGGGAAAATGTATTCCTGCCCCATTGCCCTTTTCCTCAAAAAGAAGCTGGGAATTTAGTCACATCTTCAGCCATGTGAAGAAAGGAAGAACAGACACTGGTCTTTCTTTGCTTTACTACAATAAAGAAGTAATTGGGATCAGCCCTTCTAGGGTGTGGCTTTAGCAACATTCTGATCATCTCTCTTAATTCTTTACTTTTTTGCTGATGTCTGATTTCAAAGTTTAGAGGAAGGTGGGTAAGAAATAAAATTGAGTTCTCATTAGTGCTGACAATCTTTTTTTTTTTTTTAAAGATTTTTTGTTTATTTTATTAGCATGAGTGGGAGGGCCAGTGGGAGAGGGAGAAGCACACTCCCCACTGAGCAAGGAGCCAGGGATCCCAGAACCCAACCTGAGCCAAAAGCAGATGCTTAACCAACTGAGCTACCCAGGTGCCCCAGTTTTTACAATCTTAAATGTGAATGAGTTTTGATTTCTTCCTGAGAATTAATTTTGATAAATTGAGAAAGACTATTGTTAAGACATGGTATATCTGATAGAGGCATACCATGGGATTGGGGTTGGATTAGAGGTGTTGAAAATACATGATTAATCTTTTTTTTTTTTTTTTTCCTTCCATGGCTGTTTAAAACTATGGAGGCAGTTTTACTTAGGACCAGCATTTTAGTTGATGGTATTGAATGATAGAGTATATAATTTGAGATACCAGAATAAGTGAGATCATTGTCTCTTACCAGAAAATCATAGAAGACTTGAAATAATTTTCATAAAATAATTTTGTGTCTAGCAGTATCGGAACGGGCACTTCCTAATTCTTTGCTCTCTAGACTTTGATTTTATCACTGATATAACATCTCTGTTTGCTTGGATTTCCTTAAATTATTTCCACACTTGCCACCTATGGATTGTTTGCTTTCTGTTTTTTTCCCCACTCCTGCCTTGTGGGATAGTAAATTTGGGGATTGTGATCCATACAGAGGAGGAGAGGAATCTCAGATCTCCTCTCCTTACATCCATTTCTTTGCATCTCACTCCTCTTTTGCCTTGACATTATTCGTGATCTTGAAGTGGAAACAGAAGTAGATAAAAGTCTTGTTGGCTAGGCATATATTATGGATTGTCAGGTCTTTATTTAAGTTTATACCCAGGGGTGCTTGGGTAGCTCAGTTCATTGAGCATCTAACCCTTGGTTTCAGCTTAGGTCATGACCTCAGGGTTGTGGGATAGAGCTCTGTGTCTGGCTCTGTGCTCATCGCAGAGTCTGCTGGAGATTTTCTCCCTCTCTCCCTTAAGCTTTCACTTGTGTGAGTGTGCACACACACTCTCTTTCTCTTAAATAAATAAAATCTTAAATAAATGTATTTATAGTCAGAGATGCCTCCCATATTGTGTAACTTGAGAACTTTTTTTTAAAGATTTATTTATTTATTTGGAAAGAGAGAGAGCAGTGAGTAGGGGAAAGGGCAGAGGGAGAGAGAGAGAGAGAAAGACCCGAAGCCAACTCCCTTCTGAGTGTGGAGCTGGACCTGGGGCTTGATCTCTCTGCCCTGCCCTGAGATCATGACCTAAGCTGAAATCAGGATTCAGAAGCCCAACCTGCTGAGCCACCCAGGCACCCCACTGAGAAAATTATTAAGACACTAATAGATTTAAAAGAAAAAAAAAGATACTAATAGATCTAGAGCAGGAGTGAGCAAGCTGTGGGCTTCCCTGTTTTTATAGTTTTATTGGAAGACTTCCACAACTCAAGGCATAAATTTGTGTTTTAAGCTACTAAGTTTGTGAGAATTTGTTACAGCAGCAATAGGAAATTAATAAGAATGACCATATCCTTTTACTAAAAGTCATTTCCCTGGGCACCTGAGTGGCTCAGGTGGTTGAATGTCTGCCTTTGGCTCAAGTCATGATCCCAAGGTCCTGGGATTGAGCTCCAGATCTGGCTCCCTGCTCAGTGGGGAGTCTGCTTTTCCTCCCCAATGGTCTTCTGCTCTTGCTTGCTCTCTCTGTCTAAAATAACTAAAATCTTTTTTAAAAACTGCGTATAAGAGAAAGAACCACATAATCTTTAATAGGGTTTTTTATCCTTGCTGTTATCTTGTGCTCTTATATGAGAGGGGGCCAACTTCTGAGACTAGACAGTTGTAAAATTATGCCTACTTTGTGATGAATACTGTGGATTATTGGCTCTTGGTTAAAATTTAGCTTAGAAAAGGTATAATTCTTTATTATTAGGCCTTTGACCCTCCATAATTCTAGGCAAGTTCTTGGAAGCAATAGTATCTTATATTTGTAGCACACATTGGAATAAAAATACTTTTGAATTCTGCATCTTGTGATTCTAGGTTTCAAAGTCTAACATTTAAGTATTTCAGGCAATAAATGTATAACTACACAATTTCTTCTGATATTACATTTTTTTTTGTTGGATTTCTATTTTGGAAAGAAACCTGCACGTTAGCCTCAGGCATTTATTTATAATGAGTAGGAACAGGCGGTTCTTTTAAAATATTCAGATCCATTTATGACAGGATAGATTTTAAAAATCCAACCTTAAAAGGCTATGAGGTATATAAACTATATGTATCAAATATGTAAGGCACCCAGAATTTCTATATGAAGAAAGTTCAAGAATGTCAAAGCTAAGGAAGCATTGTAGAAGAAGGATTTTAACTATAAAATCTGGTAAAACATTCATAAAATTAAGAAAGTATTTATAGGTTGGAGTAGGCTATTAGTTATGAATACTATTCAGTGGGTTATTTACAAGGATGTTCTGTATATATTCTTTGATTTGCTTTTCTCTAGAACATTTGATAGCCCTTTGTCTAAAACTGTTCTAATACAGTAGCCATTAGTCATAAGAGGCTATTTAAATTGAGGTGTTAGATAGAAGCTACCAGACATCTATTTCCTTGGGATTAAAGTTGAATTGTTTGACTTGTCTTTAGTTCATTACAAGTGATAATTGGGCTTGAATATACAGTATGTGTCATATATAAAGGGACCATTGTATCAGGGCTTTTTCCCTTGAGTTTCTGTAACCTTTTTGCCCCATCTCACTGTCATTTCCAGTCATTGATTGGTCACTCACAGTCTGTTCACTGTTACCCTTGGGGGAAACTCCCCACCATGCGCTGACACACACACCTTGTTCTCTGCTGATTAAGATAAAGAAAATTTCTTTTTTTTTTTTTTTTAAAGGTTTTTTTTTTTTTTTTTTTTTTAAATTTATTTGACAGAGAGAAATCAGAAGCAGACCGAGAGGCAGGCCGAGAGTCAGGCAGAGAGAGAGAGAGGGAAGCAGGCTCCCTGCCGAGCAGAGAGCCCGATGTGGGCCTCGATCCCAGGACCCTGAGATCATGACCTGAGCCGAAGGCAGCGGCTTAACCCACTGAGCCACCCAGGCGCCCAAGATAGAGAAAATTTCTTAATCCAGTCAAAGGTTAGACACTTACTTTCTTTATAGGATAATTTTAATGTATTAGGAAATTGAGCACAAGTTTGGAAACTATAGTTAAACTGTAGCTTAACCAAAGAGAACTGGGATAAGAATACATGGTGCCTTTCAGAGTGCATAGAATCTTCCTTCTCTTCAGTGTTGTACAGGTACGTGTAAAATATGAGTGCTTTCAGTAGGTTTCAGTTCCAGTTGCCTTCAGGTCTGTTGAGAGCACTGGGCCTTCCGGTGGTATTTAGCTCAGGCCCCTGTTCAGTAATTTCCTGTTCTTCACAGAAGTTGGATCTCTTACAGGTCTTGCTGTGGCCAGTAGAAGAGGAAATGCTTCCCCAAATCCCTTCCTGCCCCACTTCCTCAAGGGTTCTTAATAAAGGCCTCAGGAAAATCTGCTAGATTAAATGTTAACGACTAAATTCTCCTGTAGGCAAATGAAAAGCAACTCAGCGGAGGACATTAAATTCAGATTGTAAAGCACTTTGATAAATCTCATTTGGGACGCCTGAGTGGCCCAGTCAATTAAGCGTCTGACTCTTGATCTCAGCTCAGGTCTTGATCTCAGTGTTCCTCAGGGTTCCTATCTCATTTAATATTAGCTGTTGCTATTATTTAATTACTGAGTTGGCTTTAGCTTTCTATTGCATTATCAAAGAGAAGGAGGCGCCGGACTGGCTCAGTCGCTAGAGCATGTGACTCTTGATCTCAGGATTGTGAGTTTGAGCCCCACGTTGAGTGTAGAGATTACTTTAAAAAAAGAGAAAAGAAAGTACTGATTCTAGTAAAGGATTGGTTTTCTTTCTTTCTTTCTTTTTTTTTTTTTTAAGATTTTATTTGTTTGTTTGACAAACAGAGATCACAAGTAGGCAGAGGGGGGCGGGGCTGAAGCAGGCTCGCTGCGGAGCAGAGAGCCTGATGCGGGGCTTGATTCCAGGACCCTGGGATCATGACCTGAGCCGAAGGCAGAGGATTTAAACCCACTGAGCCACCCAGGCACCCCTATCATTGAAATGTTGTTAAGGAAAAGTAAAAACTCTATAGACTCTCTTACACTATTGCAGAGTATATTATTTAAACGTGATAATGTATGGTAGGGATGGTTGTACAACAGTGTGAATGTACTTAATGCTTCAGAATTCTGTACATTTAAAAATGTATACTCTGTGACATATAATGGTAAATTTTGTGTGTGTTTTATCACATAAAAATAAAACGTGAAAACAGGCGCCTGGGTGGCTCAGTCGTGAAGTGTCTGGCCTTCAGCTCAGGTCATGATCCCACAGTCCTGAGATCGAGCCCTACATCGGGCTCCCTGCTTGGTGGGGAGCCTGCTTCTCCCTCTCCCACTCCCCCTGCTTGTTTCCTGCTCTTGCTGTCTCCCTCTCTATCAAATAAATAAATAAATAAATCTTTTTAAAAAATGGAAACAAATAATGGAGGAGGAGCAGTTGAATAAGTTAATGTAATGTTTTCTTTGAAGTTACCAAAGCAGGGAAGGAAAGCAGTTTCTCATGACCCCCCCCTTTTTTTTTTAAGATTTTATTTACTTATTTGACAGAGATCACGTGAAGGCAGAGAGGCAGGCAGGCAGAGAAAGAGGGGGAAGCAGGCTCCCCGCTGAGCAGAGAGCCAGTGCGGGACTCGGGGTTCAATCCCAGGACCCTGGGATCATGGCCTGAGCTGAAGGCAGAGGCTTAACCCACTGAGCCACCCAAGCACTCCTCTTCATGACCTTTTAACAAGAGTCTCTGTCCTTACCCATTTATCTTGGCTTAAAGTCTATTTTAGAGTTGCCGGGGTGGCTCACTTGGTTAAGCAACTGTCTCTTGGTTTTAGCTCAAGTCATGATCACCAGGTCGAGTTCTGTGGTCAGCGCAGTCTGCTTCAGTTCTCTCTCTGGCCCCCTCTTCTCTGCACTCTCCCACCCCTCACCCCCGCCGCTGCCCCTGCTCCTTCCCCTACTCTCACAGGCCCTCTCTCGCTCTCTAAAAATAAATAAAATATTTAAAAAATTTGTTTAAAGTTTATTTTAGTTGTTACTCATATAGTCACTCAAGCTTTTTTGTGATTGTTTGTAGGCTATATCATTTTCCATCCTTCGCTTTTAACCTGTTCTTGTTTTTGAATGTTAAATTTGACTTTCGTGGACAGGATATAATGGTAATCTTTTTTTTTTTAAATCCAGACTGACAATCTCTGTCTTTTGATTGAAATGTTTAATAGTTATATGTTTAATGAAATTTTTGGAGTGATGGGTTTATTTCTGCCATTTGATACTTTTTTCTTTTTAAAAGCTCTTATTTTAATTCTGGTTAGTTAATGTATACCATGTTAATGTTAGTTTCAGGTGTGCAATACTGTGATCTAGCAATTCCATACATCACAAGTGCACTTCTTTTTTATTTAATTTACTTATTTTTAAGATTTACTTATTTTACTACTTCTTTTAGAGAGAGAGCACGCACAAGCGGAAGGGGCATAGGAAGAGGGAGAGAGAATCTCAAGCGGACTCTGTGCTGAGTGCAGAACCCAGCACAGGGCTTGATCTCACAATGTTGAAGTCAAGACCTGAGCCAAAAGCAAGAGTCAGACTTTTAGCTGACTGTGCTGCCCAGGTGCCCCTTTCAATTTGTTTGTTTGTTTATTTATTTATTTATTTATTTTGAGAGAAAGCATGAGCTGGGTGGGAGGGGCAGAGGGCAAAGGGAGAGAGAATCTCAGACAGGTTCCATGCCCAGCGCAGGAACAGGTCTTAGAACCCTGAGATCATCACCTGAGCCACAATCAAGAGTCATATGCTTAACCAACTGAGCCACCCAGGTGCCCCACAAGTGTTCTTCTTAATACTTATTCATTATATCTCATTGTTTTTCTATTCCTCCTTTACTGCTTTTTTTATTAAATAGATATTTTTAATATACCATTTTAATTCCTAAGACCTTTTAAAATTCTTCTTTAAATTATTAGTGTTTGAGCTAGGAATTTATATCATAGTGTGATTCATTTTAATGCTAACTTAATTCCAGTAAAATATAGAAACTTTGCTCCAAATATAGCCAGTTCCTCCCCCTTCCTTTGTTTTATATTGTCATGTGTATTATATCTTGACATAGTACAAGGGTAACAGTAGAGGTTTATAATTGTTTTATGCAGTTGTCTTTTTTTTTTTTTTTAAGATTTTATTTATTTATTTGACAGGGAGAGATCACAAGCAGGCAGAGGGGCAGGCAGAGAGAGAAGAGGAAGCAGGTTCCCCGCTGAGCAGAGAGCCCGATGTGGGGCTCGATCCCAGGACCTTGAGATCACGACCCGAGCCGAAGGCAGTGGCTTTAACCCACTGAGCCACGCAGGCACCCCAACTTGGGTCTTCTTTAAAATCTTTTTTTGTTGAGGTGCTGTGTTCCTTGAGTCATTGTCAACATACTTTTCCTTGAATCCTTTGAGCATGATTTCTTTTAGTTATTTGAGCATATTTATCATGATAGCTTTGAAAGCCTTGGAATCCTTGTCAGCTAAGTCCAACAGCTGAGCCTCTTCAGAGATAGTTCCTGTTGAAAACAGTTTTTTCCCTGAATGTAGAACGCACTCTTCTGTTTCTTTGCATGTTTCATAACACTTTTTTGTTAAGCTGAACCTTTTATTTTGTTTGAACATTTTCGACAATTTATTTCTTTTTTTAATTTTTAAATATTTGTGAGCATGAGCAAGCACAAACAGGGGGAGGGGCAGAGGGAGAAAAAGCAGCAGAGTCCCCTTTGAGCACAGAGCCCAGCATGGGGCTCAGTCCCGGGACCCTAAGATCATCACCCAAGCAGAAGTCAGACACTTAACCAACTGAACCACCCAGCACCCCTTAGATAATATATTTTAGAGACTCATGAGTTCTGTCACCTTTTGCCTCTCCCACACAGGACAGGATCTATTTCTGTAGATTTCTTAAGGATCTGCCTGCACAAAGTCTGTGGTGTGCTATTGCCAATATCTCTGATTTTTCCCCCCCAGTTCTTGTTTTTTAAGCCTGGTTTCCTAAGGGTCACTCTTGGATTAGCATAGCTTAGTGGTTAGCCAGTGACTGAGTCGGAGGTTCTGCATAAGCATGTTGAGCCATTAAGACCTCTGCCCTTTGACAGTGAATTAATTTGTAGGTTGGGAATGAATTCAAAGCGTAAGCAATTTACAGATTCCAGCTTCTGGTTTGTGCCAAGTCTTCTCACGTCCGTGACTATTCTTATCTGTGAAAGACCTTACAGCCAGGGATACCTAGATGAGTGGGGTTCTTGCCAGTCTTTCCTAGGCCTGCAACCTTTGTGCAAGCACACAGCCTCTCAGACCACCAGGGAGAACTTACTAAGGCCCATCGTGGTTGTGCCGTTCTCAGGACATCTCTGCTGAGTTTCTGTCAGGTGTACCCGTTTGTTTCTTGCCCTAGTCAGTCTTGGAACCATTGGCTGCTGCAGTTTTGGCCTTCTCCATTGTTTGCAACCAAGATCACTATTGTTCTCAACAATACCCCCTGCATACGAACTTTTCTGCATTTTTCTCTTAATCACTTATCCCCCTCTAGTAATGATGATGCTGGTTTTGTCCCACACTGGTGAAACTACCAGTGACGGAGCTGGTGGGTGGTGGTTAAAACACCACAGACTTCCACTCTTATCTGAGGTTCACTGTTTTTTTCTTGAATAGATGCTTTTCGATTTGTTATATGTCTTCAGCCAATTTTCAGAATCCTGATACGGTTTTATCATTGATTTGGGGCGAGGGAGTCTGAGATGTTTTACTTAGCTCTTCACCATTCCAGCAGCTCCCACCCTTACTGTTTTGCATTCTATCTTTTTTTGAGGTTTTATATTTTGAAGAAGTCTTATTAATATTATTATGCTTTTAATGTTAGTATCTATTTGCTCAGGAGCACTCTTTGTGCAATGTTTAAATGTTTTTAAAGGCCTCTTGATCAAATATTACTTAGCTTCTTGCACATAGTAGTTGTTTAGATATTAAGTGCTTATTGGGGTTTTTAAAGCTTTATTTAACATCTGGTTTGGGTCAGGTACTGTAACCATAGTATGCCTTAGGATCATGAACTTTGAACTTGAAAAAAAAACTCTTCTCTTCTCTCTCTCTCTCTCTCTGCCTATTTGTATCCATATGACCCTAAGCAAGTTACCTCACTCTGCTTTTTGAGTTTCTTCAGCCATAAAATGAAACTTCAGAGGATAAAATGGGACATGTGGCTATACTGCCTAAAGCAGTCTACACATTAAATGCAATCCTTGTCAAAATACCACCAGCATTCTTCACAGAGCTGGAACAGTTTGTATGGAAAAATTTGTATGGAACTATGGAAGACTACCAGCCAAAGCAGTCCTGAAAAAGAAAAAACAAAACTGAAGGCATCATGATTCTGGACTTTAAGCTGTGTTACAGAGCTGTCATCATCAAAATAGTATGGTACTGGCACAAAAACAGGCTTGTGGACTAGTGGAACAGAATAGAAAACCCAGAAATGAACCCACAGCTATATGGTCAACTAATCTTCGACAAAAGATAGAATATCCAGTGGAAAAAGGCAATTGCTTAGACATACGCTGTTAGGAAAATTGAATAGCAATATACAGAAGAATGAAACTAGACCCACTTTCTTACATTAAAATAAATTCAAAATAGATGAAAGACCTAAATATGAGATAGGAAACCATCCAAATTGTGGAGAACACAGGCAGCAAACTCTGATGGCCATAGCAACTTCTTACTAGGCACATCTCTGGAGGCAAGAGAAACAAAAGCAAACATGAACTTTTGGGACTTCATCAAGATAGAAGGCTTTTGCACAGTGAAGGAATCAACCAAAACTAAAAGCTACAGGGCATCTGGGTGGCTCAGTGGGTTAAACCTCTGCCTTCGGCTCAGGTCATGATCCCCGAGTCCTGGGATTGAGCCCCACATCGGGCTCTCTGCTCAGCAGGGAGCCTGCTTCCCCCCCTCTCTCTGCCTGCCTCTCTTCCTACTTGTGGTCTCTGTCTGTCAAATAAATAAAATCTTCGAAAAAAAAATTATAAAAAGGGGCGCCTGGGTGGCTCAGTGGGTTAAAGCCTTTGCCTTTGGCTCAGATCATGATCCCAGGGTTCTGGGATCAAGCTCCGCATCAGGCTCTCTGCTCAGCAGGGAACCTGATTCCCTTCCTCTCTGCCTGCCTCTCTGCCTACTTGTGATCTCTCTCTCTCTCTCTGTCAAATAAATAAATAAAATCTTAAAAAATAAAATAAAATAAATAATAAATAAATAAATAAAAGCTAGCCTACAGAATGGGAGAAGGTATTTGCAAATGACATATCTGATAAAGGGTTAGTATCCAAAATATATAAAGA